>NC_064614.1:282317347-287739847 GCF_023898315.1 Schistocerca nitens
TGATCGTTTTTAAATTAGCACAGTTTTCTTAGTACCACTTGCAACCAACATTTAAATAAAGTTTGTGGCATAATCGTAAATTACTCATACAATGACAAAATATGAGGTGTTCGTACTCTATTGAGTGGATGTGTTTATGAGAAGAATACAGTACTGCGAAAAACATTTGTGTAATGAAAAAGATATAAAAAAACATAAACCAATTGATAAAATGAATACAGGTGCATAGATTTCGGGGATAATAGCTACACTGCAAACCTACCATCTGAGATAACGTTGGCTGAAATCGCATGAACCGATTAAAAATTGTAGTTCAGAGGCTCATTGCGAAAATGTTTATTCACTGTGAGATATTACCTTCTATTGAAAGGGCACAGTACCGCACGACATTGAAAATAGGTACGACATTCTTCGTTATTCTTGCCAGAACAACATACTTTTTGTAATAATAACTCAATTTCACTTAATGCACCGAAGCCGGGTACCAGTGTAGGAAAGAATGACAATTTATTTATTCAATTGATCACATGTGCACTTCCACAAAATAAATCCCTACATCCAATTTGGTGAGATCTGCAAAATGAATGAATGTATGGTCGTCTGCTAACCGCAGATAGTGAATGTTCATTATATGATCATCTTTGAGACGGTCCTTTGGTCACCTTTGGTGGAACCAAAGAGATGAAATTTACTTGAGCTTTGAGTGCCTGAAATGTGGCTGACCAATACAGTACTTCGGCAGAGGTGCGAGATGACCTGAAGAACGGCCATGTTTCAGCACTCTGGCGCTGGATCTTGTGTTGGTAAGACCTGTCTTAGATGTGCTCCGTAAAGACAAAAGAGTGGAGAGAATGGTATGCATGTGGAATACTTAAGAGTAGTTTGGAATAATTATTTCTCATTTCAGGAACTTTTGGTGGGAGAATTAAACGACACGCAGGTAATATTAAGAGGATCATAGTAATCTTCGGAAGTGACCAACGGTCACAATGAAACCACGTGTAGCAATAAGTTGAAATACTTCCGAATGCTAAAGTAAAGCTGAATTACAGGCGTGTTTACTATAAGTTGGAAAAATTTAAGAAATGTCGTGTGCAGGACTTGAAATTAGAGACGAGTACTTCCACGTGGTGAGTACTGTGTGAGTCTCAATCTGTGTATGAGACAAAGGATAAAGAAAAGTTTATGACTCGCGTGTGTGACGAATATGTTCTTAATATTACTTTGCATGTTATGTTTCCGTGTGACGTTGGATTCAAACTCTAATACTCTGAGAGAGAAGCAAGATGAGTCAGCCGTCTATCCAGCAACGTCACCTGGCTTGCATTGCACAGGAAGACGTGCATATATCCTCCAGAGGTCGTAGTAGGAAAGGAAAGTTACGAGGTGGAGCAGTGTCGTGAGAAACTGGGATGAATACTAATTGAAGTAGGAAAGCTGAAAGTGAAGTGATTCTAACGTTGTGACTATTCTTTGTGATGTATTATATGTTGCCAATGTGATGTATTTCATGTAATATAAGTATGTGTGGTTTGCATGGGAGAGTAGCAAGATAGGTTCAGAGGCAGTGAGTTATGCATGTTCCTTTTTGTACAGCCCGGTCTGGAATAAATTTTCGTGATCATGGGTGTGAGAGTCGAAGTGTGAGATATACCAAAGATCCACCATCCTATCCAGAAAGTGCACTGTAGCGTTAGATAACTACGAGACCATGAGACAGAGAATCACCAATGTAAAGCCATGCCCACTGGGCAGAGTTTCTCATGTGTAATTGTTGTATAAAATGTAATGGTGTGTTTAAGTTATCTTTGAATCATTATAGAATTTATCGGAATAAAAAAGATGTTGTTGTTGTTGTTGAGGTCTTCAGTCCTGAGACTGGTTTGATGCAGCTCTCCATGCTACTCTATCCTGTGCAAGCTTCTTCATCTCCCAGTACCTACTGCAACCTACATCCTTCTGAATCTGCTTAGTGTATTCATCTTTTGGTCTCCCTCTACGATTTTTACCCTCCACGCTGCCTTCCAATACTAAATTGGTGATCCCTTGATGCCTCAGAACATGTCCCACCAACCGATCCCTTCGTCTAGTCAAGTTGTGCCACAAACTTCTCTTCTCCCCAATCCTATTCAATACCTCCTCATTAGTTACGTGATCTACCCACCTTATCTTCAGCATTCTTCTGTAGCACCACATTTCGAAAGCTTCTATTCTATTCTTGTCAAAACTAGTTATCGTCCATGTTTCACTTCCATATATGGCTACACTCCATACAAATACTTTCAGAAACGACTTCCTGACACTTAAATCTATACTCGACGTTAACAAATTTCTCTTCTTCAGAAACGATTTCCTAGCCATTGCCAGTCTACATTTTATGTCCTCTCTACTTCGACCATCATCAGTTTTTTACTCCCTAAATAACAAAACTCCTTTACTACTGTAAGTGTCTCATTTCCTAATCTAATTCCCTCAGCATCACCCGATTTAATTTGATTACATTCCATTATCCTCTTTTTGCTTTTGGTGATGTTCATCTTATAACCTCCTTTCAAGACACTGTCCATTCCGTTCAACTGCTCTTCCAAGTCCTTTGCTGTCTCTGACAGAATTAAAATGTCATCGGCGAACCTCAAAGTTTTTATTTCTTCTCCATGAATTTTAATACCTACACCAAATTTTTCTTTTGTTTCCTTTACTGCTTGCTCAATATACAGATTGAATAACATCGGGGACAGGCTACAACCCCGTCTCACTCCTTTCCCAACCACTGCTTCCCTTACAAGATAGTGAAAAGAAAAAGATTGGTGGCCTTGTTCTTCGAATAGTGTGTAGTAATGATATCCAGAATTTATAGTGTGTGCGCTATTCATATTCAGTGCAATGGCCACGTGTTGGTCAAAGCCGTTGAATAAGAAAGAAAATGTGGTATTGCCAGTGCCTAGTGAACAATCAGAGTTGTGTAAATTACTAATAGTCAGATGTGCGTTATCTGTTTCCGTTGCGTAATATTCAAACAGGTGAATAATTTGTATCTTAATTGTGAGTACTAGAGCTCATAATACGTCACTAATGTTACTCGATAAATATTGAGAGGCACCCACATGCCTTGCTCATACTGTGGCATCAAGCAGTCAGGCCTGCAAGATGAGTGGTCTGCCGAGCGAGTGGATTCATTCTTAATTTATCGAGTAACATGAACTCTCAGACTCACAATTAAGTCACTAATCAAGCTCCTGTATGAATAATACGCAACGGAAACGCACATCTGACTATCAGTAATTTACAGAACTCTGACTGTACACTACGCACTGGCAACACCACATTTTCTTTCTTTTTTTATTTAATGGCTTTTGTCAACACGTGGCCACCGCACTGAATATGAATGGCGCACACATTATAAATTCGGGACATTATGACAACATACAATTCGAAGGAAAAGTCCACCAATCTTTTTCTTTTCACTATCTTATTTATTCCGATAAATTCTCTGACCTAAACACACAAATTCTATAACCTACAACAATAACACATGAGAAATTCCGCCCAGTGGGCATGGCTTTACATTGGTGAATCTCTATATTATGGTCTCGTAATTATTTAACGCTACAGTGCACTTTCTGGATAGGATGGTGGATCTTTTATTATTTCTCACACTTCTACTCTCACAATCTTCATCACGGAACTATCCTCCAGACCGAGCGGTACCGAAGGAACATGCATAACCCACTAATCTTTTGAAACTACCTCGCTACTCTCCCATGCAAACCACACATACCCAAATTACATGACATACACCACACTACAATATGAAATACTACACAGGGATTAGTCACAACATTATCACTTTCAGCTTTCCCACTTCAATTAATATTTATCCCAGTTTCACACGACACTGCCCCACTTCGTAATTCTACTTTCCTACTATGAACTCTGGAGATATTTGCACGTCTTCCTGTGCAATGCAAGCCAAGTGGCGTTGCATGATAGACGGCCGACTCACCTTGCTTCTCTCTCAGAGTTTGAATCTAGCGTCACGCGGAATCATATCACGCAAAGTAATATTAAGAACATATTCATCACACACGCGAGTCCTCAACTGAAACCATGGACGAGTACTTCTCTTTATCCTTTGTCTCATACACAGATTGAGATTCACACAGTACTCACCACGTGGAAGTACTCGTCTCTAATTTCAAGTCCTGCACACGCCATTTCTTAAATATTTCAACTTATGGTACACACGCTATTTCTTAAATATTTCAACTTATTGTACACACGCTAGTAATTCAGCTTAACTTAAGCACACGGAAGTATTTCAACTTATTGCTACACGTGGTTTCATTGTGACCGTTGGTCACTTCTGAAGATTACTACAATCCCATTAATATTACCTGCCTGACATTTAATTCTCCCCACAAAAGTACCTGAAATAGAGAAATTATTATTTCAAACTACTCTTAAATATTTCACATGCATACCATGTCTCCACTCTTTTGTCATTACGGAGCACAACTAAAACAGGTCTTAACAGCACAAGATCCAGCGGCAGAGTGCTGAAACATGGCCGTTCTCCAGGTCCTCTCACACCTTAATCGAAGTGGGGGAGCACCTTGCTACCGTATTGGTCAGCCACATTTCAGGCGCTCAAAGCTCAGGTAAATTTCATCTCTTTGGTCCCACCAAAGGTGGCCAAAGGATCGTCTCAAAGATGATCATATATTCACATTCACTATCTGCGGTTAGCAGACGACCATACATTCATTCAGTTCACAGATCTCACCAAACTGGATGTAGGGATTTACTTTGTGGGAGGGCACATGTGATCAATTAAATAAATAAATTGTCATTCTTTCCCACACTGGTATCCGGCTTCGCTGTATTAATTGAAATTGAGTTATTGTACAAAAAAATGTGTTGTTCTGACAAAAATAATGAAGTATGTTGTACCTATTTTCAATGTCGGGTGGTACTGTACCCTTTCACCACCGGCTACCCATGCAGAAAAAAATGGCACGGTACTATCCTTGCAATGCGAGGGTAGTTCCGAACATTTTTTTAAAGAAAACTGTATTAGAACAAACATAGCAAGTCATCAAAATAACCAGGAGGAGACCTTAGCCCCTGGTGACTTCAAATAGACGACCAAATGCTGTTACTTTACCAAATTATTGACAGAGTTGTTGCATTATTGTACTATCCACAATCCAGAGTAACGTACACATACGTATTTACAACAATCCAAATGACAAATAAAACATCACATGATACAAATAAAAAATAATGGTGAGATAAAAATTGGCTTAGTTACCGGGATGTCCGTTATTTTTAGGAGTAATCAAAACTTCAATCATTCTAAAACATATAAAAAGTACTAACTGTACTCATGAAATTTTAAATAGCTCACCATCCAAACACAGAGCAAGTAATCTGACATTCATAAATTGCGGGGTAATACCCTTTACACAGCAAAGTCTAAATACAAAACAAAATCAACAAAAGAAAAACATTGCGTACACTAGTTACATGTAGAACGTCAGGCTCCATACCATTACTCTAAAATATACATCAAACCTACAGAGAAATAAAACTGAGAAGAAAAACAATGAAATATACCCCAAGTTACATACTGGTTACATAATATAGTCAACCTAAGACAACATGTCATACCTCGTTAACTATCATCACTTAAGCAATTGCCACCACTACTCGACTGTGAGTTTAACCTTATCCTTGTCCACCAGTACAAATACCTGCTGCTGAGCCAGTCAGTCCATCAACTTTGATCAATACACACAGTAAATAGTTTAGCAATAAGTGCTTGAATCCACCAGTAGCTCTCGTATCTTACTCTACTGCTCATTTCTCTGTTGTTACACATTGGACGACAAGAACTTGCATTTCGACTAGCCTTCGTTACACTTTAATGTGAAATATCACCACTGTGATAATGCAAATAAGTGGCTTCAGTCAACACACCAACAACATTATTACTGTCCACGACATCAAAATACATCAGTTAATTCCGACATTTGTTGTGCAATGCAAACTCTTGTCCCCTGTGACAACCTTACTGACCAATGCAACAAGAGCCGCTACGTTAGTATTACGCCACTGGCTAATAATTAAAGCATCATTGTACCAAATATTCTAATACACATGCCACGTGAACTTGATAACCCAGAACAAACAAAAACCATACACTAACTATTCTAAACACAAATGTTAATGAAATACAATTACACTTGCTGTCCCTTCAGGAATGAAACATATAAAAAAAACATTTACTCAATTACAAATACATTATTCCCTATCTTGCGAGTCACACGGAAACTTTTCATTCTGTGATTTTCTTGGGGTCAAAAAGTTGCTGATAGTTTTTCTAGAAACACTGTCTCGGTGTCAAAGCTCTCCCATGGCTACCCGGACGAAAGTCTTTAAGTCACTCAAATCGGCATTTTGAACACGCACTGAACAGTAAACTGTATCTCACATTAAACACAAATGTCATAGTCACTCTCAGCGTACCTTCCACACGAATCTGGTCGTCCAGAAATGGCCCTACAACTACTATTACCCACGGTTCTGTCCTTTCAGTTCATGGTGTAACTAAAAGTCGTAAGTTCCAACCAACAGCTCTTATTCCCGCACCAATTAAAGAAATGTCTCCTACTACAAATGTAAATGTCAATGTCCCACTTTAGTTTCTTGCGTTCATACAATAATTAGTCACCAAACGACAAGTGTCCTCTTCAAGAATAACAAGCGTCCCACATGCAATTCACAAAGCACACTTAACAAGTCACTGCCAAAAGTTTATGGATCCCACCATCTAGTGGTCAAGACAAAACAAAACGATCGTCCTGTCTGCTAAAGACAAAATCTTTTCCACCACTCACAACGTGGAAACACCAGTCCTTCACTTTCCACCTTATGGAGACATACGAGCAGTCATCTTGCTTCACGGCTCCACAGTCCAGTACTAGTTAATAGCTGCTGGTAAAAAATGCCCGCCGGACTCTGCCGTGTGTCGTTCATTGTGCCGTCGCTCCGCCGTTGAGCAGAAGATACCACCTGCTGTTGCCTCCGCGGAATATTTTCCCCAGTTGTAAGGGTGGCGGAACTTATGAATGGCCAGTGGTACGTGCGTGTCGCAAAAGGCCGTTGACCTGCTGTAGCGGGCGCGTGGAGTGTACTCCGACCGGCAGTGGAGTGGGGAGTGCACCGGCTCTGTTGCCGACGTCTGCTTGGCTTATGTGGTACGGGCGCGTTCGGCGTTGCCCCTCAGTGCTACGACACCCAATCAGTCAGACCCTTCCATGCATCTCACAACATTACAGACAAAAGGATATTCTTACAGTATTTAAATACTCATTGATTACATGTATGATCTGGCTGGCTCTGAGCACTATGGGACTTAACATCTGAGGTCATCAGTCCCCTAGAACTTAGAACTACTTAAACCTAACTAACCTGAGGTCATCACACACATCCATGCCCGAGGCAGGATTCGAACCTGCAACCGTAGCAGTCGCGCTGTTCTGGACTAAAGCGCCTAGAACCGCTCGGCCACTGTGACCGGCACATGTATGATCTATTAGATACATTGGTAATAAAAGAATCTTTGTTCTAAAAAAAAACATAAAATCATACACCCTAGTTTTCTACACATACAACATCAACACTTATCCCTTTTCTATATACAGCCCACACTTGTGCTATTGATTGTACCTGTCATCACTCATGCAAAACATGAAAGTATAAAAAAAAACAAAAGGAACAATAAACAATCTATACAGCTCATAATTACAATATCAAATAGTAGACTACTTTAACATCCTATCACAGTGAAAATATTAGAAACTGTTGATCCTAAAACTACAATATACAGCGCACCTTTGTGCTTGTGACAGACTGAAATTAATACCCCTTGAAAGTGTTCTAACAAAAAAATAAGAAATAATCTACCCAGCTCACAATTACCTACCACATGTTATTAAATAGTAAACTACTTTAACATCCTAACACAATAAACATTTTAGAAACTGGTGACTCTAAATCTACAACATACAATGCACCTTTGTGCTTGTGACAGACTGAAATTAGTATCTCTTTATACATTTTACATTTTATTATATATAACAACATTTCTAGGACACGTATGTACCATCCACATGTCAGATCCTGACCTGACATCGAGGTTCATCCAAATCAAACAATACACAATAATGTTTTAGTTACGGATCGGTAGCATCCCCTTTACAGGAGTGTGCGCATTGATCACACTACTCTACGACTCTCACTCACCAGACATCACATTTTTCTTCTCATTCAATCCATTAATACACTAACAGAATAGGTCTAGAAGTCAGCTAACCTTAACACCACCACACTCACGACAACATACCATACCTTTGCTCCCTTATACTCAACCACATAACACATGAAGCTGTTTCGGAGATAGCTTTCCAGTCTCCAAATTCGTCCTTTCACTCTGGCACCTCTCTCCATCGGCTTACCTCTGCATTCACTTTACCGATTATTCATCCTGCTAAATATCAACTTAGAATTGCGACATTTCATCTAAGAACAAAAAATACACAAATTATTCATCCTGCAAAATAACTGTACACATTCTTAGTACCGTTTTGATTAGTTATACTGGTACCAGGCTTCAACAACAACAACAACAACAAAAATAATTTTTTTATATAGCATATGTTATGGTAAGAATTAGATTTACACTTATATTACATTTTACGTCAGTATTGCACAACGTTCACCATCTGGATCTCATACTCCCTTTATGTCGCTACATATTGTGCAGTTGTCCTCATCTCTTCATTCGTATTTCGGCTCTCCGTCCGTCGATTACTCCATCATTTCCTGGTCTTCCTTCGCCATTCGCATCAATCTCGATTGCAGCATACCCAGGCCTCTCTGTAACATACATCTAAGACATCTCCACATTACTAATTCTACTCACCTTTATTTAGCACTGTTTCATCACGTCGAATCTCTCTTTATTAATCACACTGCTTCACGTCGCTTCTCTCCTTAAATATCACCTTTATCCACTACTATTTATCACGTCGCTTCTCTATCTATCATCTTTATCCACTCATTAATCATCACGTCGTTTCTGCTTGATCCTTATTCATATGACAAAAAATACGTACATACACCACTCTGTCGACTCCTGTTCATGACTCATTCGACCAGTCTATTCCGTCATACTTCCTGACATCCCACCTGAAAATTTTTATGTTCGATTTGACCCTGCACAACGTTACACACCACAAATAAATACACTGACTATCTACCATAAATTGCCTACTTTCAATCTCTCCTTAACTTTTCCATAATTTGATTTTAGAAATGTGATGAAGCCCACACGATTGTTTTCCCTTGATCGTCTCAATCAGTACAGCATTTTCATGGACAATCCGCCTCACTCTGAATGGTCCACTATACACAGTAAAGAATTTGCTAGTTAGGAATCTAAGCTTACATGAGAATTAAATGTGCGCAGAGAATACAAGCTGGGAGAAATGGGCAGCCCAAGTGTTAGAAACTTAGGTGCTAGTGGCCTCTTTCCCTAACACCAGATTCTGAACAACCATACACAGCACCTCATTATAACTGTCACCACGACAATGACATACTATATATCACATAGCATCTAATTTAAAAACTTCGATCACATTGCTGATGTTACCTGTAACAGCAGTGTAAATGTACCCTATACCATACAGATCACACTGTTGACTTTATACATTACATGTTAAGTACATGCAATAGTCAAATCACACTAATTAAACTGGACTCATTGGCATTATTACATAACATTTTTTTTAGCAACTGGTTTGTTTTGAGGAAACAGTCCTTTTACTTTAGTGTTCGAAATAAAAATTTGCAAATTTTGCTCTGAGAGACCAGCCTAACAGATGCCATTACTGGTGTTTTATTCTCTGATCAGAAGTATGGTATTTGCATTCCTACAAATTAGTAGAGTATGTCTGCTACATAGACAATTTTCAGTGCCAGCGGCATGTGTTTTAAGGCAAGATGCTAAGGGCTGATATGTTGGATTAGTTTCTCCTATCCATCAATCTATTACGACAAGAAAGAAATGCCAGGATTCCATGCTATCCTGTCATTCTCATAGTTTCTGCCGTTTCTATCCTCGACACTGTCTGACCTATGAGTCGTGTCTCCATTTACGATGTTGCTCTCATTACCAGGTTCCTGTAACAAGTGCTGAAATGACGAAGAATCGTCTAAGCCTCTGCCTGCTATCACTATATCTCTGCGCAATTTCACTGGCAACTTCGTTATACAGATCCTAAAGAACTTCCCAGGTTCGTATGGCACATCCAAATACCTATTTCGTCTCAGCATTTCCTGATAGCACGACACTGGATGTCTTATACCACCTTCGTTACAATTTGGCATCATCAATATGCTTTGCTTAATCTGGTCCTGCTTACTTTTCGACCAGAATTCATTTAAAAACTTGTCACAAAATATCTTGTAGCCACTACAGTCTTTAATAACTCCCTGCATTTTCGCTCTAGCCTAGTCCCTCAAATGGTTACACACAAACTTCATTTTGAGGAATGGTCCCCACGATGAAGGTAATGAACCTTGAAATTGAGACAGCCACAGGCATGGATGTTGGTAATTATCAGGATCCGGAAAACAAGTGTACGTTTGTACCGACACGAAGTGCCTCCTACATTCTTCTTCCGCATTTATGTTTTCCGACCTTGGACTATACCCAGTTGGGTTTGCCACCTGTTTTATCCGACACAACCGTTCTTCTAACTCTCTGAGTTCGTCTTCCTCTTTCTGCCTATTTTCGTTTTTTTAATTTATCTCACTCTCCCTCTGCAGTCTACCTGGTGGTGTTTCACCTTCACTTCTGCACGCTAATTGCAACTATGCAAATTCTTCCCTATGCCGGCCGAAGTGGCCGTGCGGTTAAAGGCGCTGCAGTCTGGATCCGCAAGACCGCTACGGTCGCAGGTTCGAATCCTGCCTCGGGCATGGATGTTTGTGATGTCCTTAGGTTAGTTAGGTTTAACTAGTTCTAAGTTCTAGGGGACTAATGACCTCAGCAGTTGAGTCCCATAGTGCTCAGAGCCATTTGAACCTCAGAGCCCTCTTCCCTATGTTTCCTATTTGTTTCTAATTGTGCCTCTTTAAACTGTAATAGTGATTGTATTTCCTCCTGGTCGGCATAAACCTCTCGCTGCGTACTGTCAGAGCCTGTTTCGCCTCTCATACTGATCTTTTCTACATCTGCGCTAATCGTATTCATTCTGACCACTACCTCCGCAACTTCATCCCTGTATTTATTTAGCGCCACTTCCTGCCGGGTGACTTGAGCTTCCACGCTGTCTAATGCCCCTTGTTTACCTGCAAGTAAGTCCTCCACATCTCTTTGATTCGCTCATTCGGTAATGCATCCCTACATTCTGTAATATCGCTCTCTGTTGCACTTATTCGTACCTCCAAATTATTGGCTTTTTCTTTCACGGCATCACATACTTGCTTCATCGCTCCCAGATTCTTCCCCCCCTCATCTAACCAATTATTAACTGTGGACAGACGCTCATCGATAACTGCGTGTAGCTTCCTCATTGCCTCTTTATTTCCCTTATCCATTGCCTCCAGTCTTTCCTTATTTGCTTCCAATCTTTCCTTAGTTGCTTCAAATTTTTCCTTATTCTCCCTATCTCTCTCCATATTATCTCTATCCATCCTCTGTAAAAACTGCAGTAGCACACTGTCATTTGCTACTTTCGGTGCTCTCACCTCGTTCGCCTGAGAAACCGTAGCTTCGCTAAGGGTAGCTGCACTTACACTGCATACCTGACCTAGTCCCGGCTCGCCCGCGTCGTCGGGAAAAGCCCCCGATTGTGAAGAAAGCCCGCCGCTCAAAGGATCACCTAGCAGTGGTCCACTGAACAATTCAGCCCCTTCCGAGTGTTTGCCGTTCCCGCTCATTAGCCCATGGTCGACACCTATTTCCTGCTGCACTGCTACGTTCACCCCAGAATCGCTATTCTCAATGGTGACTACACTTTTCGACTGCGACCTAGTTACTACGGACATTACGCAAAAAAAAATTATACAACGATCTTCCAGCCTTGGGCGATATAGCAATTAATAACAAAAAAGAAAAATTAAAGATCCTCACCAATCCAGAAAGAAATTGCAAGCAGAAAAAATTTTACTTCTTAGCGCTATCACAATATATTCCATCAAAAAAAAATCTTAACAGCAAGAAACCTAACAGCAAAATATCCTGGCAAAGTATATCCTGGCAAAAAATATCCTGGCAGGGTCGAAATTATGAGAGGCACCCACACGCCTTGCTAATACTGTGGCATCAAGCAGTCAGGCCTGCAAGATGAGTGGTCTGCCGAACGAGTGGATTCATTCTTAATTTATCGAGTAACATGAACTCTCGGACTCACAATTAAGTCACTAATCAACCTCCTGTATCTATAATACGCAACGGAAACGCACATCTGACTATCAGTAATTTACAGAACTCTGACTGTACACTACGCACTGGCAACACCACATTTTCTTTCTTTTTTTATTTAATGGCTTTTGTCAACACGTGGCCACCGCACTGAATATGAATGGCGCACACATTATAAATTCGGGACATTATGACAACATACAATTCGAAGGAAAAGTCCACCAATCTTTTTCTTTTCACTATCTTATTTATTCCGATAAATTCTCTGACCTAAACACACAAATTCTATAACCTACAACAATAACACATGAGAAATTCCGCCCAGTGGGCATGGCTTTACATTGGTGAATCTCTATATTATGGTCTCGTAATTATTTAACGCTACAGTGCACTTTCTGGATAGGATGGTGGATCTTTTATTATTTCTCACACTTCGACTCTCACAATCTTCATCACGGAACTATCCTCCAGACCGAGCGGTACCGAAGGAACATGCATAACCCACTAATCTTTTGAAACTACCTCGCTACACTCCCATGCAAACCACACATACCCAAATTACATGACATACACCACACTACAATATGAAATACTACACAGGGATTAGTCACAACATTATCACTTTCAGCTTTCCCACTTCAATTAATATTTATCCCAGTTTCACACGACACTGCCCCACTTCGTAATTCTACTTTCCTACTATGAACTCTGGAGATATTTGCACGTCTTCCTGTGCAATGCAAGCCAAGTGGCGTTGCATGATAGACGGCCGACTCACCTTGCTTCTCTCTCAGAGTTTGAATCTAGCGTCACGCGGAATCATATCACGCAAAGTAATATTAAGAACATATTCATCACACACGCGAGTCCTCAACTGAAACCATGGACGAGTACTTCACTTTATCCTTTGTCTCATACACAGATTGAGATTCACACAGTACTCACCACGTGGAAGTACTCGTCTCTAATTTCAAGTCCTGCACACGCCATTTCTTAAATATTTCAACTTATGGTACACACGCTATTTCTTAAATATTTCAACTTATTGTACACACGCTAGTAATTCAGCTTAACTTAAGCACACGGAAGTATTTCAACTTATTGCTACACGTGGTTTCATTGTGACCGTTGGTCACTTCTGAAGATTACTACAATCCCATTAATATTACCTGCCTGACATTTAATTCTCCCCACAAAAGTACCTGAAATAGAGAAATTATTATTTCAAACTACTCTTAAATATTCCACATGCATACCATGTCTCCACTCTTTTGTCATTACGGAGCACAACTAAAACAGGTCTTAACAGCACAAGATCCAGCGGCAGAGTGCTGAAACATGGCCGTTCTCCAGGTCCTCTCACACCTTAATCGAAGTGGGGGAGCACCTTGCTACCATATTGGTCAGCCACATTTCAGGCGCTCAAAGCTCAGGTAAATTTCATCTCTTTGGTCCCACCAAAGGTGGCCAAAGGATCGTCTCAAAGATGATCATATATTCACATTCACTATCTGCGGTTAGCAGACGACCATACATTCATTCATTTCACAGATCTCACCAAACTGGAAGTAGGGATTTACTTTGTGGGAGTGCACATGTGATCAATTAAATAAATAAATTGTCATTCTTTCCCACACTGGTATCCGGCTTCGCTGTATTAATTGAAATTGAGTTATTGTACAAAAAAATGTGTTGTTCTGACAAAAATAATGAAGTATGTTGTACCTATTTTCAATGTTGGGCAGTACTGTACCCTTTCAATATGAAGAAATCCATTCGCTTGGCAGACCACTCATCTTGCCAGCCTGACTGCTTGATGCCACAGTATCAGCAAGGCTTGTGGGTGCCTCTCACTATAATTTTAAATACAATGAGATATTATTGTGTGTCTCATTTCTCTCAGACATCAAATGTATTCAGATTTGCATCAATGTCAATAAATTTGATTTCAATGTATCATATGTTTATTATCTATCATACGTTTATTACCGTACACGTACGTGACCAGATTTTTCATTCGATTCTTCAATGTCCTCATACGCACATGGTGGAACAAGCAAGAAAGAGGAATTTCGTCGAGGAGCCAATACTGTAGTCGGCTTCTGTAAATCTCAGATTTCTAGTGAGAAGTGGCACCCCACTCTCTCACTTTAACAATACTGTCAGTCACGTTAATGTTCATATTTTAGGTCATGATCTCGGTGTTACCCAATACTAAATTTGGTATGTGTGGTCTATTACTATTTTACATGAGGAAATTGTGGGGCAGGACGCTAATATAACTGCATTTGTATCCTGTAGAGAACTTCTACCTGAGAGTACACAAGACAGCGCTGATGACCGCGCCGTTGAACGCCCCACAATCCAAACAACAAAGTACACCAGATAGCAAGTTGTGGTGTACTTGGTTGTAGTTAATTCCGTTTGAATAGAATTAGGCCTCACATTGGCTTCAAGTACACGAAGTCAGATTGGGTAGTAAAAGGGATTAATTCAGAGGAGAACTTGTATACCTTCCACCCCAAGGAATCCTTTGCCAATCAAGCACCATATCTTTTCTGATTTGTGTTTGTCATTTATTTTGTAAGATTTATCATCTCGATCTAGTTATAAAAGGATTAATAAAAACTTTTCAGCTTTTGTAAACTTAAAGACGCCACTGTTCTCATTCACACCCTCTAAACTATTCATTGTTTTTATTTTATTGTTGTGATACATGGGTACACCAGCAAGTCAAGTTTTAAGCTTATTAAATTAATATGATTATTAATTTGAGTTCTTGAAGTGACTGCAATCATATGCAACAAAAGTGCTATGAATAAATTCACTAATTTCATATACAAAAATTGAATTTACAATATGAATGTTATTGAGAAGATAGTACTTTCCTTTATGTGAAGATAATAATATTTAGCATCATTCAGACATATATTTATGATCAAAGCAAACAAAGGTATGCATTACTAGTAGAGTAGTCTGCATTACTTTGCCTTCATGTGGTTTCCATTTATGTGGCAGTCTAACTTTCATAAGACATGATAGAATCACCAAATCCATGACACAATTAAGTTGGAACATTTCTGATTTGGACGACTGGTGTGCAAATCAACGCAAAGGAAAGGTTGGAACTTCTGCGATATATACGTGGCAGAGTATGGGAAGAATAATTGAACTGAATAGAGTGAAAAATGAGAAAATACTGACAAGCAACATCTTGAATGGGACTTCGCAGGTTTAGTCTTTCGTTTGGCTCCTTTGAAGTTGTTGTTTTAATAATTATGACAGGAAAAATATTAACTGCTACTAACTCACCATATGCATCAGGAAGGCGACACAAAATAAGTGTCTGGGAGGTGAAGAGATAAATTTTTCTATACAATGTATCGACATTAAAGAAATGTTTAAACAAACCATTAACTTGCCCGCGAACACCAAATAAAGAATGGTCTGCCAGAGTGATCATAAAGGTTCGCATCATCAAGATCGAAGGTGAACTCCTTAGGAGCTACAAACTGTGCAGGACGTTCATTTATATAGCTACTCTTTAAGAATGCATATAGAATCACATTGGTGTAACGGGGTGATAAGAGCTGATGGAATTTGATGGCATGCAACCGAATGCGAAATAGTCTGGTATGGAACTTATCGTGAAACTGTCTATCGTTTAAGGCGTAACTGCAGATAGTGCGATAATATGTTGTGTAGGCAGGGAAAAAAGAAACATCCAGAAGCTTAATTTGTCTAGTGGTTCCAGGTGTCACGCACTTTGCATGAGGGACAATTTACTCTAAAGGAGTATGTTTTTTATACGCTGACCAGGGCTCAAGCAAAAACAAGTTATTTTCACCAGTTATTGGCTGAATGCACTACACATACCATAGTTGTATTTCTCTTACTCCCAATTTCCCATTCCTACATGTTGTGATGTAAATATTTCCTACTGGTGTTGCAAAATTACGCACACGAGGAAGATCCATAGGGAGTAGAGCACCTCTAACTTCTCGCAGAACGGTAAATAACTTGTCAGCCAATTTACCATCTAGATTAACAATCGACAAAATTGTGTACGAATGCGTTAATATACTGATCTTAGTTGATCTTGATACAACTCTTTTGGTACCTCTAATTATCAGGGTTCCTTTCATATACACTTAATTTTCAAATCCCGTCTGGTCGGAACCGAAACAAATTTCTTACTGAACGATCGGATAAGTTTGTATACCTCATCTACAACATTTCGGGCCAGTTCCGCAGTTTGCTGTGCATCGTCACGTTGAAACTTTGTTTCAAAATTGGTTATCTTACGTCTTCCAGTTTCGTAGCACTGTTTGAAGTTATACAACCATCCAATGTTTTCTTTGAAATCATTGTAATCTATGCCCCGTGCAATTTGATGATCATAACGTAATGTGTGAGTCATGTACGTTCTGTACAGTGTATCGAGCAACCTTGAAACGGACAATCACCAGTTCTAGGAACAAGTGCGCCTTACCCTCTGTTGAATATCTGTACACTACACTGTCACATTGCTGCGGAATTATTCGAAATCTGAAACTTCCTGGCAGATTAAAACTGTGTGCCGGACCGAGACTTGAACTCGGGACCTTTGCCTTTCGCGGGAAAGTGCTCTACCAACTGAGCTACCGATGCACGACTCACGAGCCGTCCTCACTGCTTTACTTCCTCTAGTATCTCGTCTCGTACCTTCCAAACCTCACAGAAGCTCTCCTGCGAACCTGCAGAACTAGCACTCCTGAAAGAACATATATTGCGGAGAGATGGTTTAGCCACAGCCTGGGGGTTGTTTCTAGAATGAGATTTTTACTGTGCAGCAGAGTGTGCGCTGATATGAAACTCGAGTCTCAGCCCGGCACACAGTCTTAATCTGCCGCCGACCGGGGTGGCCGAGCGTTTCTAGGCGCTACAGTCTGGAAACGCGCGACCGCTACGGTCGCAGGCTCGAATCCTGCCTCGGGCATGGCTGTGTGTGATGTCCTTAGGTTAGTTAGGTTTAAGTAGTTCTAAGTTCTAGGGGACTGATGACCTCAGAAGTTATGTCCCATAGTGCTCAGAGCCATTTGAACCATTTTTTTTTTAATCTGCCGGGAAGTTTCATATCAGCGCACACTCCGCGGCAGTGTGAAAATCTCTTTCTAGTCGAAATCAGTTCATTAATTGTTTTAGTACGCTGCAGATGATCTTCCGCGCCATTGTTATGTTTGGTACCCGCTCCCTGGACAACGATTGTCATTTACTACGTTTCACTGTAGACGAGATTTTTCACTCAATGCCCGATAAGGATGATGAATTAGATGGCTCGATACCTGTTTCAGTAGTACTTTCACTTGTTAAGCACATATCATCGTTATACTAATCATGCATATTGCCCGCTCAGTCCAATGTATACGACACCACACATTGCGTTGATTCATCTTGGAGATATGCTAATACTTCATCTGCCACTTCCCATTCACTTTGCGAAATTCCTTGGGATCCTTCGTGATGAAGCACTTCTACTACTCTCTCTAGCCTCAAGCTATACTCACCACTGGGTACATAAGGTCCCACCGCTGTTCCCATTAACAGGCAATATTGTGATTGAATGGGATCCGTCGTGATGAAGCAGTTCAACTAAGTTCTCTAGCCTCAAGATGTACTCACCAGTGGTACCTACGGTCCGCCCCCCCCCCCCCCTTCTTGCCATTAGCAGGCAATGTTCAAAAAATGGCTCTGAGCACTATGGGACTTAACTTCTGAGCTCATCAGTCCCCTAGAACTTAGAACTACTTAAACCTAACTAACCTAAGGACATTACACACATCCATGCCCGAGGCAGGATTCGAACCTGCGACCGTAGCGGTCGCGCGGTTCCAGACTGTAGCGCTTAGAACCGCTCGACCACCCCGGCCGGCCAGGCAGGCAATGTTGTGGTTGCATGGTAGACAACGTGTGGGGCGTCGAATGCTGTAAATATCATTAGCCTATAGCGACCTCGCACTCAAGGGGTCCCTTGTGACAGGAATGGAAAAGCAGAGATTGTAATAAAAAGGTGGGAAATAAAGTGGATAGGATGTATATTGAGAAGGTAGAGTGTTATAATGATATGTGAAGGGAAGAAGAGGTGAGACAGGGACAGGTTTCATAACGATGTGCTAGACTGCAGCACATGCAGCACCTCAAAGAAAAAATCGATGGATTGTCACAGATAAGATAGCAGAACAGTATTAACTAATTTGGAGGATGGAAGAGAGTACTACAGCTGTGACTCTGCCCAATACGGTGAAAAGCTTTTCTTTAATACAGATCACAGGGATGACAGTCGATTAAAAGTCGAAAAATACGCTGAGACGGATAGGATTGACAACACATCCACATAGAAGAAGAAGAAAAAGAAAAGGTGGAGGGGAAGAAAACGAAGAAAGAAATGAAGGGTTTATGGCCCCGTACGTAGCAGGTCTCACGGCGCGAGACTCCCCAGTAAGCCAGCACAAGCCTCGCTCGCGCGCGGAAGGGGGTGCCGCGCGCCGCACACAGACAGACGGGCGCAGCCGCGTCTGGTGCCGACCCAACAATGGCGCTCTCTGCCGACTACAGGGCAACGCAATCAACTTGTCAGCCAGCTTAGAATGCGCGCAGGCAATTAGTTACTGTGGGCGCAAGAAGGATCGTACCGCCCCGCCAAAGAAACTGCCGTCGTCAGCTGCGGCAGTTGCGTCGCCTGGGAAACGCGTCATCCGGCGCCTTCCTCCATCTCACGCTGGAGTGGCCTCCCAGCTGCAAGTAGGCATCTTGTTGTAGGGCTGAACACATCGAGCAAACGTGCCGCTTCGTTGGTACTAAATTGTTTGGCTGTTTATGGAACAATGAGAGGTTTTAGGGCATCTTTAATTATTGTAAATACTTCAAGATAATAGTAGTGGACCGTATTCACTAGATAACTAATGAACGATTCGGTATCTTTTCAGGAGTTTTTAAACTGTGTACCTCTCATTCCTGAAAATGGATGTACTGCAAATAAAAGGGCAAATCTTAAATTTAATTTTTTTCCCTTTCTTCATTTTCTAGAAACGTACATAAATGTCGAAATGCTTGTGTCGCTATACTTGTAACGCCGGAAATGTATATCCTCCTATTTCCATTTATTGTACTATAAATTTTTTCCTTATTTTGTTACCTTAAGATATGACATTTCTGTGTCTTTATATGTTGTAATTGTTTATATATGCATTTACGTCGATGTATAATTGGTTTGTTTTGTAAATATTTTCTTTTTTTAATGCTTGGTCTTGCCTAGGGAGTACTATGCTATCGAACGATTACATCAATAGCTCGTGTGGAGAACCAAAGTGTTTAGGAACTTTGGTAATGTTGGCTGTGCCGCGTGGAGCGTGGGCAGACCAGAGTCTGGCTGGAGAAGGGCGGTGGAGCAGGTGTGTTGAGTGACGCTCCCTCGAGTTGCCGCGCTTTCGGTGTTTGGCAGCATGTAATTGCGCTCGACTTGCTATGATAGTTTCTGGCACGGTGTCGCGGACGGGAAACATCAGCTGGCACACATCAAGAGCCCGTTTCACCTGGTGACCGTGTTGAGAAGAAGGCGCGCCAACATCCAGCTTCTGCAACAGCGACGGGCGACAATAAGTGATTGTCGCCGCCTTTTCCGAAATAAACCCGAGTGTCATTGAAATTCAAACGCCAGCATTAAAGTAATATCATTCCATTTCATTGCTTTAATTTCAAAGTTCAATTAAAGTATTCATAGCTGGCTACAATAACCAAACAGAACTGTATTCAGATTACACAAGCACAAATTAGGAGTGCGAATTTTGTTACCATATTTTAGCTTACCTGTGACTGCAGCTCAGCTTGGTACGTACTAAATTTTAATACTGTTAATTATTCAAAATCATTTAATTCAAGTTCAAAGTTAAATCTCTTATTTCTAAATTGTGTAGATTCAAGTTGCTTTTGAGATGATTGTTGAGGTAGCCCAAGACTAACCTCTATTTTATATTATTTCGTAGTGCTTCAGAAGCAAAGTTCACTATTAATTTCGGTCACTAAATTAACTTTCAGTTTTCTGGTTTTATTAATTCTTTTGCTAAATTAAGTCAGAGTGTATCAAAATTTATTACTTCTGACAAACATTCAGTTTTCACACAACACTTGTCAACCTACAGTTGGCACGCTTTTAGTGCTAATTATATGTGCATTAACCTTTCTTTTTCAGTTATTATAGTAGTTGTCCACAGGACTGGCGAACGTAATTTTCCCCAAATCTCAAATGTCTAATTAACGCCAGGTAATTGTTAACGTAACGACCGCCCATTTACTTTCTTTATTAACTCTACCCTTTTTCAAAATTAATTTCCACCTATTTCATTTGCATTTTTCCTTTCTTTAAGATGTAACCCTTCCTCCCTCTTTATCAACAGATTAACTTCGGTGACGATTGCTTTTCCCAAATTTCCATTAGGTACACGCGGTTTAATTTTTCATTGCCATTAAGGTCGATAAGTGAGGGGAGGGTTACATAATGACTGTCACCTAAGTGCTGTGACTAAATTAAAACACAAGTTACGCAGAGCTTGCTGAAAACACAATTTCATAGTGACAGCAGTTGTCTTTGGTAAATGCTTGCACCCCGTCATTTTTTTTTTTTTTATCTGGCGCATCTAAACATGCATTATAAACAGCAGGCATTGAACAGTTAATTCACTAGCTAAAATAGTCCTCATCGTGTATCAGAGTCAGCGGAGTTGAGTTTTAATACAGATTCAGCTGTAAACTCGTGTGAGTAAAATTTCTGTTAGGTAAAGTAGGTATTTAAAAGTAAGAGAACGTTTCTACACTAGGCATTTTGCTGGTGTAAGATGCTTAAATGTTTCGTCCTCTGTTATTGATGACCTTCATTATGGTGACCGCTAGCTACTGTTTAAATCTCACGCTGTTATATGTCTACTGCGGGAAAGCCGAAATATTGAACAACGTTGCACAAAGCTCTAGTGAAACATAATTATTGGACGTACTAGAGACGTGGAAACCTTCGCTATGAGCAAACTTCATAGGAAGGAGAAAAATAACATTATATTACGACCAGACTAGGGCAAGGGATGTCTAGTGGGAAGAGTTTTTCCAGATGTTAGTCGGAAGTACACGGTTGTGGATCTAAGGCCATTAAACGACAGCATGCGGAAGTATGTGCGTTTAAACCTACTTGCTTCTCTTATGGTAAGGAGTGCATTTACCAACCAATCAAAATAGCTGAAGGTAATTCCTTTAGCTCAACACTGGAAGGTATGCTACGTTTAAGTGGTTACGTTAGACACCAATTTTCTCGGATGGTTACTGTCTAAAGCCTGACTATCGAACCAACCACGTTAGAAGAACCGTAATATCATTAATTTGTCAAGATAATGAGCTGTAGGTGATGACACATTGCACCTCAATTTTTATCTAACTTTAAGTTTGTTGATTATTTATTTTAACCTCCCTAGACACCACTGCATTACTGTTAGTTTGATAACCACCTAATAACTGAACATGGCGCCTGTGTTTGGCACAGATAAAAAAAGACAGCATTATTGTTGGGAGACGAATGATCGAATAATTATAACATCTCTTGCATTGAGTGGTTGCGAGATACATTAAAACGGTCGGCAGCTGATCTCACGATCACTGATTGCTATGAGCAAGTATAAATTAATGACTGAACGCAACATGCGTTCGATTATTGCGTTTCTTCACAATGATCTGACGAATCTGCTGTACGCTATGGCAAAATCCCATGTACATTATCCAGCTGAAGGAGGTTAACTTAAAATAATAACACAAGTACACTACAGATATCACATTTACTTACTCTAAAACCAGCACACAAAAGTTATTTTTACAATCACCCAGCTTACACATCTGCTTACCAAGACATGATATGAGAGAAAGACAAAGTAAGTGCGTGAGAGCCCGCACACTTCAGAAAAAAAGCAAGAGAGTGTTAGTCTGTTTTAGTAACAAGCTATTTCAAATGATTCAAATGGCTCTGAGCACTATGGGACTCAATTGCTGTGGTCATCAGTCCCCTAGAACTTAGAACTACTTAAACCTAACTAACCTAAGGACATCACACACATCCATGCCCGAGGCAGGATTCGAACCTGCGACCGTAGCAGTCGCACGGTTCCGGACTGCGCGCCTAGAACCGTGAGACCACCGCGGCCGGCAACAAGCTATTTCATTAGCGCTAATCATCGATAAATTAGTATGGTGTTGCAAAAAATAATTATTATTTTACATAAAGACTGTTACAGAAAAAAGAGACATAAGCATATGAAACCGGTTCTTTTCACATATTAACGAAAATACATATGGTTCCTCAAATAAGTAGCACTTCATCATCCCCTCGAAGGCTTGGTGCTATTCTATTAGACAAACAGACTTTAGGGGTTCGACAGTGCAAAGTGCAGCCAGCCGCGCAGCTGCAAAGGTAACAAACGCGGACCGTGCATATACACTCCTGGAAATTGAAATAAGAACACCGTGAATTCATTGTCCCAGGAAGGGGAAACTTTATTGACACATTCCTGGGGTCACATACATCACATGATCACACTGACAGAACCATAGGCACATAGACACAGGCAACAGAGCATGCACAATGTCGGCACTAGTACAGTGTATATCCACCTTTCGCAGCAATGCAGGCTGCTATTCTCCCATGGAGACGATCGTAGAGATGCTGGATGTAGTCCTGTGGAACGGCTTGCCATGCCATTTCCACCTGGCGCCTCAGTTGGACCAGCGTTCGTGCTGGACGTGCAGACCGCGTGAGACGACGCTTCATCCAGTCCCAAACATGCTCAATGGGGGACAGATCCGGAGATCTTGCTGGCCAGGGTAGTTGACTTACACCTTCTAGAGCACGTTGGGTGGCACGGGATACATGCGGACGTGCATTGTCCTGTTGGAACAGCAAGTTCCCTTGCCGGTCTAGGAATGGTAGAACGATGGGTTCGATGACGGTTTGGATGTACCGTGCACTATTCAGCGTCCCCTCGACGATCACCAGTGGTGTACGGCCAGTGTAGGAGATCGCTCCCCACACCATGATGCCGGGTGTTGGCCCTGTGTGCCTCGGTCGTATGCAGTCCTGATTGTGGCGCTCACCTGCACGGCGCCAAACACGCATACGACCATCATTGGCACCAAGGCAGAAGCGACTCTCATCGCTGAAGACGACACGTCTCCATTCGTCCCTCCATTCACGCCTGTCGCGACACCACTGGAGGCGGGCTGCACGATGTTGGGGCGTGAGCGGAAGACGGCCTAACGGTGTGCGGGACCGTAGCCCAGCTTCATGGAGACGGTTGCGAATGGTCCTCGCCGATACCCCAGGAGCAACAGTGTCCCTAATTTGCTGTGAAGTGGCGGTGCGGTCCCCTACGGCACTGCGTAGGATCCTACGGTCTTGGCGTGCATCCGTGCGTCGCTGCGGTCCGGTCCCAGGTCGACGGGCACGTGCACCTTCCGCCGACCACTGGCGACAACATCGATGTACTGTGGAGACCTCACGCCCCACGTGTTGAGCAATTCGGCGGTACGTCCACCCGGCCTCCCGCATGCCCACTATACGCCCACGCTCAAAGTCCGTCAACTGCACATACGGTTCACGTCCACGCTGTCGCGGCATGCTGCCAGTGTTAAAGACTGCGATGGAGCTCCGTATGCCACGGCAAACTGGCTGACACTGACGGTGGCGGTGCACAAATGCTGCGCAGCTAGCGCCATTCGACGGCCAGCACCGCGGTTCCTGGTGTGTCCGCTGTGCCGTGCGTGTGATCATTGCTTGTACAGCCCTCTCGCAGTGTCCGGAGCAAGTGTGGTGGGTCTGACACACCGGTGTCAATGTGTTCTTTTTTCCATTTCCAGGAGTGTAGATTCGCCGACCGGCTGCATTGTCCACTTCGAGATGACCACTAGAGGGCCGGTGTCACGAGATGGAAGCGAGTCTCCACTCGGCTCCTGGCGCCACCACACAGTGTATTCCCTGACTACCATGATGGTATACAGGCCGCTGCAAGAGTGTCGTACAGAGAGTCCTGTGCCTGTATTCTCTCATACTTGTGACTAGAGCGGGCGTCATGTAACTTGGCGGGTGAGATCTGGATACGTAGTAGTACGGAAGTCATGTGACCTGCCGACCGATAGGAGTCAGTCAGCCGTAGCGATCGCACTATTTAATGTCGTTCTGTGCGGAGCAACTTCATGACTGGTTTTAGCAATGTGTGGTGCTTTTTCGGAAGTTACTGCAAGGCACTGTGGTAATACGAGTGGCAACAGCAAATCTCACCCAGTAATAGGCAGGCGAGAGAAATAATATTTCGCGTGTATTGTAAGGTGTCAGGCTATTCGAACACCTTCCATTAAAACCCTGACATGGTACGCAAATCCAGTCGTATATCACATAGCTCCGAATAAATCGTGACATTAAATTAACCAAAGTAATACGAGTAACGAGTGAGCAAATGGAATACCACAGACTAACACAAGAATGCCTAAATGAACGTCATACCTTCCCACCGTGAGACAGACGCAGTTCCGAGGGGAGAAACGAGAACAGATGCCGAGAGCAGAACCGGGTTAAGCGAGAAGGCTCTACGATAAAGGGCGGACACCCACGTTGCCAGATAACCGCTAGGACCACCCCCCAGCCCATGTTAAAACCTAGAGCCCTCCAGAACAGTATAGATCTTACGATAACACTAAAAGGACCACCCCAGCCGCAAGTTTTAGCGTGAGACTTTTTCGCGTCTCTGTTACTTTTTCAAACTTTAAAAACATTGCCCCACCACGAAAAGTATATCGTTTCTCATTGGATAGACAGAATTTTTGTTGGCGGAGCTTAAGGTTAACATTGAGACCCTGATTGGTCAGATGAAAACACAGCCAGATAGTTTTTTTTAAACCAACTTCGGTAAATTGTAGTAAGGAGAAGTTAGGAGAGAGTTGCTACCGAGACAGCGAGGTGAGCGGAGCTGTGCTGCCCACCGCCACCTGACGAACACCGACAAGGTAATGAACGCACGCGATGCCGCATAACAGCGGATAAAGCTTCACTCAGAACTGCAGAAGTCTTATCTGTTACACTCCCTTTTTGCGTAATACTAGTGTCAATCGTCAATTAAAGCTCATGGTGTTCACATTTGCCACTTGAAGTAAAAATCTGAAACGCGATGATTTTTCTGTTATATAGTTATTGAGAAGCCACATCAGCTACTGTAATTTACGACAAATTAGATAAGTAATTAAAGATAATTGAGGGTCACTGTAGACCATTTTGGTAGTTTTCTCTTTTGTGAAACTTAATTTAAACCTAGATTATAGATGTGATATGGCATAGGTCATCCTTCGATCCATTGTAGAACTTGGAAACCCATTCAGGGAATATTCGTTCACATTTTTGTTGAACGCAGTTGGTTTTTACCATCCTGTATTAAAACATTTCCTTTTATCAATAGTGCAACTTATAAACAATGTGTTGTGAGTAGAATAAAATTTCCAATGGTAAACTTAACTGCTTTTTCGACGTTATTTTACCAGCTAACTAAAAATAGGAAAGCCTTGAACCCCTTCCACTAAATTTAGTTAGTATTAAGATTCTTTTACAGGGAGTGCAGTGGTGCTGACGCTGAAATCATTAAGTATTTGGTTATATCATCGCTAGTCTCACTGTACTCTTCTGAACTCTACATGTCATGTGTGGTCTGGCGTCTCCTTACCATCAACAGGTCCCAGGTTCAAACTAGTCAATTCCCTGAAAAACACGCTCAGAGCGTCGTTGCGCGAAAGTGGTAGGGAGACACGATATAGAACAAACAGACACCACGGAGAATGTTAGAGTATCAGTTCTTTAGACGGGAGCTGGGAGCGGTAACCACAGCTGACAAAAAAGCGTCGCCCAGTGTTGCCAAGTGCCAAGAACGAACAGCTTTGGCATGTGGTATGGGTTTGACAACTGTACAACGGATCGCCAGTGAAGCAAAAGCATCTACTGCAGAGAACGAATCACATATTTCTCAGTCGCCTAGTAAGTGCCGAAATCGAAACAAATTCATAAGTGAGCTCGACGATTTCAGCAAGAATGTGTTCCAGAGCAAAATATTCGACAATTCGACATGCATAGCCAAAGTGAATATCCTACAGCAGATAAATTATGTTTCTATATCAAAGAAGCCGAAAGTTTCAAAGGTTGCAAATATACCATGCTCAGAATATTAAGGGAGATGGGATTTAAATACAGAAAGAGAAATGACTGAAGAAAACTGCTCTTAGAGAGAAGTGACATTGTAGCAGCAAAAACTGTGTTCTTGACAGAAATGCATGAGACAAAACAAGCCGGAAAATCACGTATCTCGATGAAACATACGTTCACCAGAACCATTCATGACCAATGTGCTGGAAGACAAGTGACGATGTTAGCTGCCTGAATGTTCCTGTGGGAAAAGGGAGACGCCTTATTGTGCTACACGCTGTTTCTGCAGAGACAGGCTTCATATCAGAGAGTAAATTAATATTCAAAGCATCTAACGTGAAGGCATCAGATGACTGTCACTCTGAAATGACCTGTGGCAGGGGCGGGCAGGAATTCTGCACGTGTGCGGTGCACATGCACGTGTGCAGTGAACAGGTGTTCTGCGTGCACACAGGGGCAAGCTGGCCACCCGCTTTTCTCCCCT
This sequence comes from Schistocerca nitens, assembly GCF_023898315.1. Taxonomy (NCBI): domain Eukaryota; kingdom Metazoa; phylum Arthropoda; class Insecta; order Orthoptera; family Acrididae; genus Schistocerca; species Schistocerca nitens. The sequence goes on from NC_064614.1 coordinate 282,344,573, forward strand.
CCCCACCATACCGTCTCTCCGCTTCTTCCTCTATTCAAATGGTTCAAATGTCTCTGAGCACTATGGGACTCAACTGCTGTGGTCATCAGTCCCCTAGAACTTAGAACTACATAAACCTAACTAACCTAAGGACATCACACACATCCATGCCCGAGGCAGGATTCGAACCTGCGACCGTAGCAGTCTCGTCCTCTGTAATGCATTTTGTTTTCTGGCCTGCTTTATTGAATGAAGGAATAAGGGTAGTAGGAGTGCTTGAAAGTAATCATCGGTTGAAAGAGTACCTATTACCTACGATACGTTTTATTTAATTATCACAGGTGGAGTTTACAACACGTTTAATATCTGGAATAAAATTTCTACATACAGACAATCGCAAACAGTTACACAAAATTTCATTACTGATGTTTGCTCTTAACCGAGACTTATTAATTTTCATAACAGAAAAAAATCTCTCACAAACGTATGTCGAGCCAAACATTGACATTATCTTCGCGGCTTCACGATGGAGACGAGGAAACTTGCTGTGGAAAGTCGTGATAAAAATCTATAACACGTCTTGCCAAAAGGAACCTGTCTCTCAGACGAGAATTACGCTGTAGACCTATTAATTCCATTTGCAAACTGGGATGAATATCATCTACAGAAACAGCAGATTGTCTCGAGAACTATTCAAAACCTTGTGATAAGTAAGATATATCCCCAAATCGCTTGAGAAATTCCTCTTTTATTGCACTAAGAACGGCAAAATACTGAAATTTATTACAATGGCGTTCAAAATCAAACTTCCGCTGACCAGCGAGAATACTGTCATATTATACATTTCCAATTTTCACGTTTTTGCACAGAGAAAAAATGATTCTCCCGTTCCTTTTTAAAAGATAGGAAATCTCCAATTCTCCGTTTCCTTGATTCACTCTGCATTTTCCGATTACTGAAATTCACTACGTAGTGGTCGCTTCGCTTCAACGTCCGCAGCTTAGCCTGGAACTACACTGCGGCAACCTGCCGGCTGTCGCCACTGCTCCGTTCGACGATTGCACGCGAGCAGCACACGTGCAGCGCTGTGTGCTCATGAGCCGCGTGCGACGTTTGCCCGCCCCTGACATATGGTGTCTTCAATCTGTGGTTTGTGCAACAGCTACTTTCGTACATGGCAGAGAATTCTGTTACTGTCATGGACAACGCAAGCGTGCACTCTGCACAAGTGAATAAGGCTCCTACTTCAAACACCAGGAAGGATGAAATTATTTCATGGTAGTCGTCAAATGGAATTCCTCACACAGCGTCACAGACCAGGGCACAGTTACTCATGCTCGTAAATACATTCAAGCCTAAATACCGCACTTACGAGATAGATGAACTGGCAAGACAGCATGGTCACCGAGTAATCAGGTTACCACCATACCACTGCCCCTACAATCCTATTGAGCTGGTATGGGTGCAAGTTAAAGCCCATATCTCAGAAAGAAACAGCACCTTCCGAATTGCTGACGTGGAAAACTCACACAAGTTGAAATGGCTCTGAGCACTATGGGACTTAACATCTTAGGTCATCAGTCCCCTAGAACTTAGAACTACTGAAACGTAACTAACCTAAGGACATCACACACATCCATGCCCGAGGCAGGATTTGAACCTGCGGCCGTAGCAGTCCGGCGGTTCCGGACTGAAGCGCTTAGAACCGCACGGTCACCGCGGCCGGCAAACTCACACATGTAGCAGTGGACAACGTAAGTATATCTGGATGGGAAAACTGCTTCAGACATTCGGAAACACTCTAGGAAGAAGATTTTAAAAATGAAATTGACAGAGACTCGATGATGGAGCTTTTCATAATTAATCTTAACGATTCGGATTCGTCTTTATTAGACAGCGATGATGAAGACGATGTTTTGGGTTACCTGTGACAGTACTGGAATGCTGCGGTAAGCACTTAAACATATATCGTAAATCATAAGCCTATATTATGTAACTTGAGTATGGGTATGCCTGGATGGTATAGTAATTATAAAAAGATTTTAGTTCCTTACGCAATTGTTTAAAGCTTGTCTTCAGTGATTACACTCGTCAATTTTCTTGTTGAATTATTCGTCAAAATGTGAAAAATTTCGTTTGTACTTATCCTAGTCGGAGTGCTGTCTTGATTTTTGAAAAAAGTAATTGTTTTTGCTTTCCCGAAAATTAATCCCAACAAACAGCACTCTGGGTTCGAAAGGGAGACAGAAATACTCCTGTATGTAAAGCGATTTTTCCCATTACTCACACATATTGCAAAACATTTTATGAGTATTATAAAAATCATTTGAGTATCAGTAGGTATACATTTTTCGCAAGGTTTCTTCTACTTTTCAAATTTTATTTTTCAAGGCAGCACAATAAGATTGTATTTTTTGAGTTAGAATAGGGAAGATAAATAAATGTGCAGCAGTTTTTCCAGTTACTCAACACGGTATTCTTGTGTTGATCGACATACACAATAAACACTGCAAGTCTGTCTCTTATTCTTGTCAATCTTAATAGCTTTTTTTATTTTTGCACATTTTATACAACTCCATATTTTAAAGGCAGACGATTCGATGACAACGCCTCTCTCACAAAGACGTATAGGTACTACTGCGCTCGTCACTTTTCCTGCACGTGCACGTACTTCAATGGGCCGCCGTCAGTAGCCGACAGTCGAATGGAGCGGTAACGCATAGTGTGGCTACACTGCCGCAGCTGGCAGCTGGCAGCTGGCTCCCCCCACGACTAACTGCTGGCTGCGCAGAATTCCCCCCCACCCGCCAAGATACGTGACGCCCGCTTCTCGTGACAGCACATACTAGGAACCCTGTGGAATGTAGGACACTGCCTCAACTATCTCGGATGTGAACTGGAGTGCCCTGGACTTGTGTAATTGCTATGGATTGGGAGGTGCTATTGTGACCAGTAACGTTGTGAATAAATCGTTTAAGAATTCTGGATGTTATTGTGTTATACTGATGTAACAGAGTAAAATGGCGACGAGTCCACAAGAATCGACATCTCTGCAAACGCTCATAATGCGTTTCATCCAGGAACAGCCAGGGAACCAGCAAAAACTCCTGGCCCGTCTACAGCTTCTTCTCGCCAACGTACTACATCAACTATCAATTCATCAAATTCCGGCCTTCCTTCATTTGATGAAGTCCTTGAAGAGTGGGAATCGTATGAAAGAAGACTGAAGGAGCACTTCCAGGCTGAATAACATCAAGCTCATGAAATCTTTCTTTCCTGGCCTAAACTGGAGGTCTATCATTTGATGTGCAAGTTGGGGCCGTTGCCCGTCCTTCGGAATTATCATTTCAGGAGATATGTGCCGTGTTGCCACAATTGTAATAAAGCCACGTGTACATTATTTCCTCTCGAGTGGCTTTCTACCAATGCAAAAAAAAAAAAAAAAAAAAAAAAAGAAAGAAACAGGCGTCATAATCAATTCGCGAGTGTGCTGCTGAATTACAAGGTCTCAGCCGCAAATGCCGTTTTGTCACTGCCAAGTATAAGGAATCGTATGCTGAGGAAATGATCCGTGATATGATTCTTCGTGGAGCATTAGACAGAGAATTCTAGTACGCTGTCCTATAACTTGAGGATCCCTCGGTAGACAAAGTATCAGAACTGGCTCAAACGTTCGAAGTCTCGCGCACTGCAGGACAAAAATTGGAGACTAAGACGGTGATTGCAGCTGTCTTGCCACCTCGTCCCATCGTCCTGAGGGTCCCTATACGTCCACTGATCAATTATGCAACGTATGTACATCTTAGAGAATCTCCATTACATACTTCCTTTCGCTGGCTAATAGCCTACAACAAACTCAGCATTCCTCTGCTGGACAAGGTCGATCTTCCTACAACATATATGGCATAACACGGATTAAACCCCTTTTCTATACTACCGCCAAACTTTTTGACCTTGACACCTTTCATGCTTTTGGATTTTCCATCAAGGACTCTGTCAATCTGATTTCTGACTAAGTTCCATATGCTGGCTTGGAAGAGCTTTGTCTTGAATACCAGGATATCTTCTGTGAGGAATTAGGTAAAGCACACAATCTTCTGGCACATGTTTCCGTGTTGCCTGGTGCAGGTCCTCGTTATATTCGTGTCCCTCCATTCCCTATTGCTCTCCACGATCTCATCAAGGAACAACTACATCGTCTCACTGCAGAATGTATCCTGGAGCCCATCTACTCCAGTCCACGGGCCACACGAATCGTCATCATCTTGAAGCCATCTGGAAAACTTCGTTTGGGTGGTGGTTTTAAAGTGACCATCAACTCCCAATCGGAAATCGACACATACCCACTACTTCCTAAGGAAGAAATATTGGCAAAACTCCAGGATGGCAAATTTTTCTTCAAGACTGATTTAGCGGAGGCATATCTGCAGTTAAGCTTGGGTGATGCTTCTCAGGAATTCCTCACACTCAGTACTCCACATGGCCTGTATCGCATTAAGCGCCTCTTATATGGCATTGTTAGCGCACCAGTCATTTTCCAGTGCTTTCTTGAACAATTGATAAACTCAGTGAAAAGCTGTGTCCATCACCTTGATGATAAGATTGTTACAAGACGCACGATGGACGACCACCTCCAGAATCTTCGACATCTCTTCCAGGTTCTCCGTAACAATAACGTCCACTGCCGCAAAGACAAATGCTGCTTTTTCCAGCAGGAAATTGATCATCAAGGGCACAAGATCTCCAGCAAAGAAATCAAGCCACTAGATCGTCACATCCAAGCCATCGTCCAGTCGTCTAGACCCACCAATCTTACGCAACTGCGGTCCTTTTTGGGTAAAGTGTCACACTACCAGAAGTTCCTTCCTGCGCCAGTGACAGTGACCTTTGTAAAAAAAAAAAAAAAAAAAAAAAAAAAAAAAAAAAAAGGTGCATTTCACTTGGTCTCAGTGTTGTGAAACTGCCTTCCAGACCTTGAAATCACAACTGCTTACAGCCTCATGCCTCGCTCACTTTGATCCATGGCAGCAACTCATCGTGGCCACAGACGCATCAGAGGCAGGTGTTGGGGCTGTGTTGGCACATTGATCCCCTGATGGCTCTGAGCGTCCCATTATCTACTCCTCTAAAACTTTTTAACTCACAAAAAACATTCCCAGATCGAAAAAGAGGAACATTGCCTTTGCACTCAAGAAATTTCACATGTTTCTGTATGGGACTAAGTTCTACTTAATAATGGATCACAAACCTGTCATTGCTTTGTTAAATCCTGCCTGCAAAATGCTGCACTGGAGAGCTCATTGTTTGCAGTGCTGGGTGCTGTTCCTGGCCTGTTATCAATATGACATTCACTTTCAGTGTACTTCAGAACATGCTAATACAGACGCCCTCTCGTGCCTTCCCTGGGACCCCAATCCTGAATTTGAGAAGGAAGTGTTTCCCGTTTTCAGTTTGATGACACAGCGCAGGCGGTGGTGGACTCCTTCCTGCTGACTAGTTCCACAGTTTCTGAGGCAAGAGGTCCAGATCCTGATCTCCAGTGGGTTCGCAGTGACATTCTCTATGGATGACCAGAGAGCCAACCACCTCGCTCTTTTCCCACCTGCTGGCACTACTTTACCATACGCTGCTAGCTCATCACTATAGATAGATGAGGATGGAAAATCACAGGTGGTCATTCCAGACACACTGAACTCCAAGGTCTTGCAACTGCTTCATGAGGGCCATTGAGGCATCACCCACTTCAAGCCCCTGAGTCGCCAGTATTTGTGCTGGCCTAACATGAGCCATGACATTGAAGAAACTGTCCGTGCCTGCCCAGTTTGCCAGCCTAACAGGCAGCACCAAGTCAGACTTTCTCTTCTTGGCCCCCCTGCTCTCACCCGTGGGAAGGTCCACACCATGATTTCACTGGCCTGTTTTTGGAAGACCTGTACCTCATCATGGTGGATGCTTATTCCCACCTCCAGTATGTCATCCATTGTCCTTCCATGACCACATCCATTACTGTGTCTGTCTTATAACGTATCTTTGCCATTGATGGCCTCCGTGAAGTGATAGTCACTGACAACGACACTCAATTCCACAGCCAGGAATTTCTCACGTTCTGCCTTCATCGCGGCATCTGCCCCATTCCTACTCTCCCTTTTCATCCCCAGTCCAATGGCGAGGCAGAACGAATGGTATGGACTTCCAAGACCCAACTGCGGAAATAGCTCCACGACCATTCCAGGACGAATACACTGACGTAATTTTTCAGCTCTTACAGGTCTACTCCGATTGGTGACAAGAGCCCTGCCGAGCTCTTGCATGGTTGAGAGCCTAGGTCGCCCCACACTCTTCTGTTCCCAGTGCCCATGCTGGTGCCACCTCTGCCAACATCACTTTTGCATCCGAGAGCGGCCGTTTGGGCTCGGGGTTTTGGCCGCCAGTGGAAGTGGCTGTCAAATGTGATCCACCATCAGTGGGGCCGCAACGTTTCCCATGTCAAGATCGGGAACAGGGTCATGCTCGGGCATGCAAATCAGCTCCATCCTCAGTCACTGCAGCAAACATTGACTGCCTGCCAGCCAGATCCTCACCTACGGCCGAATCAAAGGACCATCAAAGGGATTTCTTCTCCACGTGATACAGAACTGCTGAATACAGCAGATGGCGTCACGGGCATCCTGCTGCCTCCAATCACTGGCCAGTCGCTGTCTCCTAACCCTGAGGGCGGTCCGACCATGCCTGACATCCAGGGCCCATCTGCACCTAAGCCGCCTTCACTGGGAGTACAACCTTCGGCAGCAGACATCGCCCCTGCACCACAACACCCAACGTCCTTCCTGGACGTGGGGGCCAGATGAGGAGATGCCTCTCCACCTGCCTCCACCACCTCAGCCCCAGCAGGTCTTCTGGCCTTGCTGTCTCTGCCATTGCTGTGGACATTACAGCGTTACTGCACCTCTCTCTCGCACGAATCCGAGAAACAATCCATGGATGTCCCCCACATCACCAGTCGCCGTTTCACAGCTTACTGTGGTAGGAGGATTGTGGTACATCACTCAGCCACCGGCCGACAGCGCCGGACGTCAACACGTGCAAAGCGCGGCCAGCCGCGCAGCTGCAAAGGTAACACACGCGGACACGGCATATACATTCACCGACCGGCCGCGTAGTCCATTTCGAGATGAACACTAGAGGGCCGGTGTCACGAGGTGGAAGCCACCACATGCCGTATTCCTGGACTACCAGGACGGTGTATAGGCCACTGCAATAGCATCGTACAGCGAGTCCAATGCCTGCCTTCTCTCGTACTTGTGACTAGTGGGAGCACGTACCAGGAACCACGTGGAATGTAGGATACTGTCCCAACTATCTTGCATGTCAACTGGAGTACCCTGGACTTGTGTACATGCTATGAATTGGGAAGTGCTATTGTGAGCAGTATCATTGTGAGTAAATCACTTAAGTATTTTGGATGTCATTGTTTTATTCTGATATAACTATATACCCCCAACCCCCCCCCCCCCTCCCATGAGCCATGGACCTTGCCGTTGGTGGGGAGGCTTGCGTGCCTCAGCGATACAGATGGCCGTACCGTAGGTGCAACCACAACGGAGAGGTATGTGTTGAGAGGCCAGACCAACATGTGGTTCCTGAAGAGGGGCAGCAGCCTTTTCAGTAGTTGCAGGGGCAACAGTCTGGATGATTGACTGATCTGGCCTTGTAACATTAACCAAAACGGCCTTGCTGTGCTGGTACTGCGAACGGCTGAAAGCAAGGGGAAACTACAGCCGTAATTTTTCCCGAGGACATGCAGTTTTACTGTATGATTAAATGATGATGGCGTCCTCTTGGGTAAAATATTCCGGAGGTAAAATAGTCCCCCATTCGGATCTCCGAGAGGGGACTACTCAAGAGGACGTCGTTATCAGGAGAAAGATGGCTCAAATGGTTCAAATGACTCTGAGCTCTATGGGACTTAACATCTATGGTCATCAGTCCCCTTGAACTTAGAACTACTTAAACCTAACCAACCTAAGGACATCACAAAACATCCAGTCATCACGAGGCAGAGAAAATCACTGACCCCGCCGTAAAATGCGTTTTAGAAAGGTACGTGCCGAGTAAAACTGTGAGGGACGGGAAAAACCCACCGTGGTACAACAACAAAGTTAGGAAACTACTGCGAAAGCAAAGAGAGCTTCACTCCAAGTTTAAACGCAGCCAAAACCTCTCAGACAAACAGAAGCTAAACGATGTCAAAGTTAGCGTAAGGAGGGCTATGCGTGAAGCGTTCAGTGAATTCGAAAGTAAAATTCTATGTACCGACTTGACAGAAAATCCTAGGAAGTTCTGGTCTTACGTTAAATCAGTAAGTGGCTCGAAGCAGCATATCCAGACACTCCGGGATGATGATGGCATTGAAACAGAGTATGACACGCGTAAAGCTGAAATACTAAACACCTTTTTCCAAAGCTGTTTCACAGAGGAAGACCGCACAACAGTTCCTTCTCTAAATCCTCGCACAAACGAAAAAATGGCTGACATCGAAATAAGTGTCCAAGGAATAGAAAAGCAACTGAAATCACTCAACAGCGGAAAGTCCACTGGACCTGACGGGATACCAATTCGATTCTACACAGAGCACGCGAAAGAACTTGCCCCCCTTCTAACATCCGTGTACCGCAAGTCTCTAGAGGAACGGAGGGTTCCAAATGATTGGAAAAGAGCACAGGTAGCCCCGTCTTCAAGAAGGGTCGTCCAGCAAATGCGCAGAACTATAGACCTATATCTCCGACGTCAATCTGTTGTAGAATTTTAGAACATGTTTTTTGCTCGAGTATCATGTCGGTTTTGGAAACCCAGAATCTACTATGTAGGAATCAACATGGATTCCGGAAACAGCGATCGTATGAGACCCAAATCGCTTTATTTGTTCATGAGACCCAGAAAATATTGGATACAGGCTCCCAGGTAGATGCTATTTTTCTTGACTTCCGGAAGGCGTTCGATACAGTTCCACACTGTCGCCTGATAAACAAAGTAAGAGCCTACGGAATATCAGACCAGCTGTGTGGCTGGATTGAAGAGTTTTTGGCAAACAGAACACAGCAGGTTGTTATCAATGGAGAGACGTCTACAGACGTCAAAGTAACCTCTGGCGTGCCACAGGGGAGTGTTATGGGACCATTGCTTTTCACAATATATATAAATGACCTAGTAGATAGTGTCGGAAGTTCCATGCGGATTTTCGCGGATGATGCTGTAGTATACAGAGAAGTTGCAGCATTAGAAAATTGTAGCGAAATGCAGGAAGATCTGCAGCGGATAGGCTCTTGGTGCATGGAGTGGCAACTCTCCCTTAACATACACAAATGTAATGTATTACGAATACATAGAAAGAAGGATCCTTTATTGTATGATTATATGATAGCGGAACAAACACTGGTAGCAGTTACTTCTGTAAAATATCTGGGAGTATGCGTGCGGAACGATTTGAAGTGGAACGATCATATAAAATTAATTGTTGGTAAGGCGGGTACCAAGTTGAGATTTATTGGGAGAGTGCTTAGAAAATGTAGTCCATGGACAAAGGAGGTGGCTTACAAAACACTCGTTCGACCTATACTTGAGTATTGCTCATCAGTATGGGATCCGTACCAGTTCGGGTTGACGGAGGAGGTAGAGAAGATCCAAAGAAGAGCGGCGCATTTCGTCACAGGGTTATTTGGTAACCGCGATAGCGTTACGGAGATGTTTAATAAACTCAAGTGGCAGACTCTGCAAGAGAGGCGCTCTGCGTCGCGGTGTAGCTTGCTCGCCAGGTTTCGAGAGGGTGCATTTCTGGATGAGGTATTGAATATATTGCTTCCCCGTATTTATACCTCCCGAGGAGATCGCGAATGTAAAATTAGAGAGATTAGAGCGCGCACGGAGGCTTTCAGACAGTCGTTCTTCCCGCGAACCATACGCGACTGGAACAGGAAAGGGAGGTAATGACAGTGGCACGTAAAGTGCCCTCCGCCACACACCGTTGGGTGGCTTGCGGAGTATAAGTGTAGATGTAGAATCGAACCCGGGATTCCGGGCGTGGGAAGCGAGAACGCTACCGCACGACCACGAGCTGCGGACCAGGGGAAAGAAAACTGGCGTTCTACGGATCGGAGCGTGGAATGTCAGATCCCTTAATCGGGCAGGTAGGTTAGAAAATTTATAAAGGGAAATGGATAGGTTAAAGTTAGATATAGTAGGAATTAGTGAAGTTCTGTGGCAGGAGGAACAAGACTTTTGGTCAGGTGAATACAGGGTTATAAATACAAAATCAAATAGGGGTAATGCAGGAGTAGGTTTAATAATGAATAAAAAAATAGGAGTGCAGGTAAGCTACTACAAACAGCATAGTGAACGCATTATTGTGGCCAAGATAGACTCGAAACCCACGCCTAATACAGTAGTACAAGTTTATATGCCAACTAGCTCTGTAGATGACGAAGAAATTGAAGAAATGTATGATGAAATAAAATAAATTATTAAGATAGTGAAGGGAGACGAAAATTTAAAAGTAAAAAAAAATGGTTCAAATGGCTCTGAGCACTATGGGCCTTAACATCTATGGTCATCAGTCCCCTACAACTTAGAACTACTTAAACCTAGCTAACCTAAGGACATCACACAACACCCAGTCATAACGAGGGAGAGAATATCCCTGACCCCGCTGGGTATCGAATAGGGGAACACACGCGTGGGAAGCGAGAACGCTACCGCACGACCACGAGCTGCACACAATTTAATAGTCATAGGTGACTGGAATCCGGTAGTAGGAAAAGGGAGAGAAGGAAACTTTGTAGATGAATATGGATGGGGGTTAAGAAAGAGGAAACCGCCTGGTAAAAATTTGCACAGAGCACAACTTAATCATAGCTAACACTTGGTTCAAGAATCATAAAAGAAAGTTGTATACATGGAAGAAGCCTGGAGATACTGACAGGTTTCAGATAGATTATATAATGGTAAGACGGAGATTTAGGAACCAGTTTTTAAATTTAAATACATTTCCAGGGGCAGATATTGACTCTGACCACAATCTATTGGTTATGAACTGTAGATTAAAACTGAAGAAACTGCAAAAAGGTGGGAATTTAAGGAGATGGGACCTGGAAAAACTGAAGGAACCAGAGGTTGTACAGAGGTTCAGATAGAGCATAAGGGAACAATTGACAGGAATGGGGGACAGAAATACAGTAGAAGAAGAATGTGTAGCTTTAAGGGATGGAGTAGTGAAGGCAGCGAGGGTGGAGAAGGTAAAAAGACGAGGGCTAGCAGAAATGCTTGGGTAACAGAAGAAATATTGAATTTAATTGATGAAAGGAGAAAATAAAAAATTGCAGTAAATGAAGTAGGCAAAAAGGAATACATACGTCTCAAAAATGAGATTGACAGGAAATGCGAATAGCTAAGCTGTGGTGGCTAGAGGACAAATGTAAGGGTGTAGAGGCTTGTCTCACTAGGGATAAGATAGATACTGCCTACAGGAAAATTAAGGAGACCATTTGAGAAAAGAGAACCACTTGTATGAATATCAAGAGCTCAGATGGAAACCCAGTTCTAAGCAAAGAAGAGAAAGCAGAAAGGTGGAAGGAGTATATAGAGAGTCTACACAAGGGCAATGTACTTGAGGACAATATTATGGAAATGGAAGAGGATGTAGATGAAGATGAAATGGTGGATATGATACTGCGTGAAGAGTTTGACAGAGAACTGAAAGACCTGAGTCGAAACAAGGCCCGGGAGTAGATAACATTCCATTAGAACTACTGACGGCCTTGGGAGAGCCAGTCCTGACAAAACTCTACCACGTGATGAGCAAGATGTATGAGACAGGCGAAATACCCTCAGACTTCAAGAAGAATATAATAATTCCAATCCCAAAGATAGCAGGTGTTGACAGATGTGAAAATTATCGAACTATCAGTTTAATAAACCACGGCTGCAAAATACTAACGCGAATTCTTTACAGACGAATGGAAAAAGTAGTAGAAGCCGACCTCGGGTAAGATCAGTTTGGATTCCGTAGAAATATCGGAACACGTTAGGCAATACTGACGCTACGACTTATCTTAGAATCTAGATTAAGGGAAGGCAAACCTACGTTTCTAGCATTTGTAGACTTATAGAAAGTTTTTGACAATGTTTACTGGAATACTCTCTTTCAAATTCTGAAGGTGGCAGGGGTAAAATATAGGGAGCGAAAGACTATTTACAATTTGTGTAGAATACAAATGGCTGTTATAAGAGTTGAGGGATATGAAAGGGAAGCAGTGGTTGGGAAGGGAGTGAGACAGGGTTGTAGCCTCTCCCCGATGTTATTCAATCTGTATATTGAGCAAGCAGTAAAGGAAACAAAAGAAAAATTCGGAGTAGTTATTAAAATCCATGGAGAAGAAATAAAAACTTCGAGGTTCACCTATGGCATTGTAATTCCGTCAGAGACAGCAAAGGACTTGGAAGAGCAGTTGAACGGAATGGACAGTGTCTTGAAAGGAGGATATAAGATGAACATCAACAAAAGCAAAATGAGGATAATGGAATTTGGTCGAATAAAATGGGGTGATTCTGAGGGAATTAATTTAGGAAATGAGACACTTAAAGTAGTAAAAGAGTTTTGCTATTTGGCGAGCAAAATAACTGATGATGGTCGAAGTAGAGAGGATATAAAATGTAGACTGGTAATGGCAAGGAAAGCGTTTGTGAAGAAGAGAAATTTGTTAACATCGAGTATAGATTTAAGTGTCAGGAAGTCGTTTCTGAAAGTATTTGTATGGAAAATGGTTCAAATGGCTCTGAGCACTATGGGACTTAACATCTATGGTCATCAGTCCCCTAGAACTTAGAACTACTTAAACCTAACTAACCTAAGGACATCACACAACACCCAGCCATCACGAGGCAGAGAAAATCCCTGACCCCGCCGGGAATCGAACCCGGGAACCCGGGCGTGGGAAGCGAGAACGCTACCGCACGACCACGAGATGCGGGCATTTGTATGGAGTGTAGCCATGTATTGAAGTGAAACATGGACGATAAATAGTTTAGACAAGAAGAAAATAGAAGCTTTCTAAATGTGGTGCTTCAGAAGAATGCTGAAGGTTAGATGGGTAGATCACATAACTAATGAGGAGGTATTGGATAGGATTGGGGAGAAGAGAAGTTTGTGCCACAACTTGGCTAGAAGAAGCGATCGATTGATAGGACATGTTCTGAGGCATCAAGTGATTACCAATTTAGTATTGGAAGGCAGCGTGGAGGGTAAAAATCGTAGAGGGAGACTAAAAGATGAATACACCAAGCAGATTCACAAGGATGAAGGTTGCAGTAGTTACTGGGAGATGAAGAAGCTTGCACGGGATAGAGTAGCATAGGAGAGCTGCATCAAACCAGTCTCAGGACTGAAGGCCACTACAACAACAATAACTATATATAGCGAATAGCGAAAGTACAGCAAGGAATGATTGAGAATATGGAGACTCCTTTCTTGGTTGATTATCTGTACATCTTTACTGAATCGTGTTACACTTGAGTGAGTAATTACCTGTCAATGGCAGATAATTTTTCCAAGGATAAGTTTAGTAATTTAGATTACAGGTCCTTGTAGTAGTAGTTTTGAGAAATTTTTCGCTTACGTTGATGACAAGTGGTTCAAATGGCTCTAAGCACTATAGGACGTGACATCTGAGGTCATGAGTCCCCTAGACTTAGAACTACTTAAACCTAACTAACCTAAGGACATCACACACATCCATGCCCGAGGCAGGATTCGAACCTGCGACCGTAGCAGCCGCGTGGTTCCGGACCGTTAATGACAAAATTATATCTTTATTTAATACAATACTAAGCAGTCTTGATGTCTTTAAATGATTAGGTGATGGTAGTTGAATTTAGAAATATTTGACTGAATGTAATACGAAGTAGGCTCGATGTCTTCCCATGTCCGAGCGATGGTATATGAAATGAGAAAAGTTTTTACTGACCAGAAAGCAAAGCAGATGTTTTCAGCTCTCTGGGCGACGGTAGATGAATTTACAAAATTTTTATAGAATACAGAGTAAATCAGACTCCTTGACTTCAGATGGACGGTCTATGGTAGATGAGTTTAGAAAAAAATCTACTGAATAAGTAGCAAAGTAAACTCGCTGACTTCAGGTGGACAGACAACAGTACATGAATTTATAAAATGTTTACTGAATACAAAGAGAAATGGACTCGATGGCTTCGTGTGCTCAGTAGTCGGGAGCAGCGTGTGAAAGAGGGCTAGGCTCCGCCCTCTCAGATGTTAACGTCAAGTAGGCGCCCTCACGTTATCTATTCAGTCAGAGCAGCCTCCGTAGACAGCTGGCGATCGCATATAGATAGCAGTATCAATGCACAATAGAAGCTGGGACGCGCAAAGCTGCCATTGTTCTATTCTCTTTTGAAATCGCTTGTCGTTCAACAAAACTTACAGTTACTTAACGCGGTCACGATCCGCAACAGTAGGGATGTAACAGTATACATATACATATATAATGATAGGACGTTATGCACTGACTTTACGTTGGCACTATATAGGATTTTTGTTTTCTGGCCATACAAACTACTTAGCCTCAGAGTAGATTGATTTATTTTGCTCCTACTGCAGGCCAAGATTTAGTGCTCCTTTATTTAATCTAAATACTTCGCCACGCGCACTACAACAATGTCCTTTCATGGGCGGGGGGGGGGGGGGGGGGTGTAACCCATGCGTAGGGAGAGGTTTAAACTTATCCAAGCACTGAACACAACAGCAACAGCTACTTCCGTAGCAGAGCTCAGTATTCTCGGCTGTCATTTTTCACAACCAACTCTTTAGAGGAATACTGCTGTGGTGTGTGTATAATAGTACTCTGCAGATTAGCAGGTTTTTGTGCTTCCGACGAAGTTATCACTCGTCCCCACCCTACTTACTGCTGCACATTCGTATTTTTCACTGGCACTTTGTTTTTTCTTCGGTGAGACAGTTCCTTGTACGCAGCGTTGCAGCACGTCCATTTTCGTTCATCGAAAGTGTCATACTGTGGTATAGCATTTGTGCATATACGCAAGGGTCGTATTCTTCATCAAAACTAGCATTTATTTCATTCTGGTCTCTGGATCGTTATAATCTCTGCATACAAAAATCTTTCATATTATTCAAGCTTTTCCTTGCATAGAATAATGATAGGGGCCACACTAGAGATGGGTAGTTCGCGAGCGAACGGGTGCAAAGGAACGGTTCACCAAGATGAACGAAAAGACCGAGGAACGAATTCCAAGGTACGATCGGTTCATAGTTCACTTCTGTCGCGGCGGTCTACTTATAGTTCTCGGGAACGAGGAACGATCGGTTCATAGTTCACTTCGGTCGCGGCGGTCTACTTATAGTTCCCGGGAACGAGGAACCATCGGTTCATAGTTCACTAGTTCACTGCGGTCGCGGCGGTCACTTCGGCAGTTCTCGTTCCAGCCTCGGTCGCGTGCTCGTCTCAGTCTCGGTCTCCCTCGGCCGCAGCCGTCGTTCTTCGCATGACCACCTGTCTCAGTTCCACTGCCGACTGCTCCTAGTTAGTTCAGTATCCAGTTCTTCGTTTCGTTCACTGTGCTCGCCTATTTTACATGCGTTCCAAACTGTTCTTGCACTTGGTTCTGGCTATTCAGCGTCCACGACCGGTAATCAAAAAGTATTTTATAGTAACGTAAATTACATAAAAATTACATTGTATGTAATAGGTACGCCTTTTCAGGTAACAAAAGGGCATATCAACTCACTTCATTATATCGATGAACAGCAGAAGACATACTTATAACAAGGCAAGTTTTTTTGTTATTCATATATTTTTTGGTTTCTTCGACTTGATATAGCAGCTAACTTTCAATAATTTGCTTAAATTTGCCATAAAATCGTATTTGCTTATTATTTCAAAAAGATTTGTTCAGAAGGAGCTTTCAGACCAAAAACTTTATTACTGCGATCTTAATTACTATTATTATTGCTGCGGTTCTAGGCGCTTCAGTCCGGAAACGCGCGACTGCTACGGTCGCAGGTTCGAATCCTGCCTCGGGCATGAATGTGTGTGATGTCCTTAGGTTAGTTAGGGTTAAGTAGTTCTAAGTTCTAGGGGACTGATGACCTCAAATGTTAAGTCCCATAGTGCTCAGAGCCATTTGAACAATTTATTATTGCTGCATTAACTTTAATAATGCAACATAAAAACCTTATTTTTACTAAGCGTTAGACGCAAGTATGAGAAAACTACATTTCATTTTATGCTGCTGTAAAGTCTCTACTTTGCCTACGAACTCAGAGACAACGTGAAGTATGTATAGGGTCTAAACGATTATTGTTTACAACGTAGCATAGCTATGTAGTGAAAGTCGAAACGAAGAATTTTATACAAGACACTTGTGGTCTGTTAAGTTGGGAAACGGCCACCAACAGGTTTACAGGACTACATGAGCGTCGCGTGAGAATTTCATGTTCTCTTCTCCAGCTCTGTACACATCGTCATTGATTGTTTCGCAATTGTTGCTTGCATTAGCTCGTTATATCTTCACTGCCTAATTATTACATGTTTGTCTGTTTGTTGTATCTGCTCGTAACGGGCAACATATCGTCCGTAATTGGCGAGCAGTCTGAACTCGGGGCCGGTTTTCCGTGCACCACCCTATATTATTTCCCTGCGATCAGCCACACAAGGCTACGGTTGGCTAAATGAGAGGTTCTGAAGAATCACAGAAATTACTTCTAAAAGTGTGTAAGAATTCTGTAATGAATAAAAACTCTATACTCCATGGGGGAGGCAAGTACCCCCTCTTGGTGCCCTCCATCCTTCAGTCACCTACACTACTGGTTTTCAGTTTTTCATAAGAACCATATACTAAGCACAAATGAACGGTGAACGTGTAAAAAGGTACGGTTCCCAAAAAGGAACGATCAGCAGTGAACTAGTTCCCAAGGATGAACGAGTTTGCCCATCTCTAGTACACATAGATTTTTAAGTATGGCTACTGATACTTATTGACTGTGTTTCCCCAGTCAGACAATTACATCTTGATCCAGGACTCTAAACGACACAAATAGTTACACGAAAATGGTTAGGACACAAGGCTATCTAGACCCCAACGTAACGTGATTGAAGCTACCTAACCTTTCGGAATCAGATGCAAAATAGTAAATCACAAAGAACACGAGTGACACAAACGGTCAAAGCATAAAAGAAATTCCCTAATTACTACTTACAAAAATATACCATGCTCAGCTTGTCCTTTGATACCATGTCAAACTCAGTGCAAAGAAAACAATTGAGACATCATTAAAAGAAGGAGGCAAGTCGTTACTAAAACTTAAAGTGTGATAGTAAAAACACAATAAAATAGACTACAATCGAAGTAATCATTTTATTGGCTTGCTACTTAAACTAAGTAACGTCAGTGTGCGTAATGTTTTGCACTTTCATTTCAGTATACATACAGTACTCCACTATAGGCAAAAGATTTTCAATTGTAGCTAGCGCCTATCGCTATGTCTTTGTATAATCTGTTGGTTGCATGATAGTGTCGGGATTTCAAATTTTCTTTCATGTTGGCTTTTGCTGATCACATATTTTTACAGATCAATAATAAAATAAGCCTAAATACATTTACAAGGCAGAGGAATTTACACAAAGAGCAGTACACGGCATATTAACAACGTGTTTCTCATTACACAGCTAAATTAGATCAAGACTTCGATTCTGCTGTAGCAGTTATGATTACCCAGTCTGACAGAGTAACCAGGAAATCTTCATATCAACATATAGAATTTTAAAACATGGTTTTAAATGATGCTTCCATCTTCCATGAGGTTCACGGGCTTTCACATCGGGAAGTATACGTACATAGATCATTACAAAACAAAAATAACACACGTAATACTGTAGAACAGTACACACAAATATGCAATCCTGCAATGAAACCTACAAAACATCATCTTTATGGTTACTCTTGTCTGTTGAGCATTACCTTTTTGGACATACTTTTTTTTAACTCTATGGCGATAAAGACCTTTAACCGTATCATAATTTGGATAAGATAAAATCTAGGATCCTTCATGAGAGACCTTTATAACTCTGAATGGGACGTTGTGTAGAAGTTGCCACTTTTTGATTTTGCGCTTCATGATGGAAGGTTTTGGATGTGGCGGTAGTAAAATTAAATCTCCTGCACAAAAGATCTTAACGTGACATAGCCGCTTGTCATACGCATTCTTTCCCACTTTAATGTTCAAAGAAAAAAATCGCTTGACGACTGTTTCGCTTCATTGCATCTCTTTTCTCCCATGGAATGGAGTAAGTTTGGTGTGAAAAGGTATCATGGGCAACGTCATTCACGTCATACGCGTAACCTCTTATCACTTCAGTTTATTTGAGAAAACATGATCAAATGACGGCAATAACTCTGCCAGCTCAGCCTCTTGATGCTCGCTAAGGCGCCCAGGTTCTTGCGCTTTCGCGTAAATCTTACTGGTGTAAGGCAAATCACTTTCTTCATTCACTGACACAGGCTTGTAACTTGAATAGTCAACAAGGTCACCGTCTGCCAACAGCAGCTTACTGGCCACTATTTGTAACTGAAGATTTTGGCCGAACCTGCCTGAACATGCACGAGCTACGAATTAAATTTTGATATTATATCTTTCTCCTCCCCCCCCCCCCGCCCCCCCTCCCCCACTCAATATGAAGTAGGCAAGCTCCACTTCGGAGGTCGAGTATTAAATCACCCGTCGTAGGAATTCCACGCCCAGCAAGCAAGGTATAGACAACTGTTTTTGTTTTGAACGGCCAGTGCCGGTTGGTCACAGCCATTGCGCTCCCTGCCGCCGTTGGATAAGCAGCATCAGCAGCAAGTCGTATACTCTTAGCTTGCTTATTTGTTACATAGTTTAATTGTTAATTTATTTGCGTGTTTTTGGTATTTGCATTGTTTAATTCATAAATTTCGGGCGTATTATTTTGAGAGTTGTAGCATCGCGCTTTAGTACCTGAATAGTGTAAATTCGCGTAGTCGTCTGTCTTCTGTGTTTGTTTTGAACGGCCAGTGTCGGTTGGTCACAGTCAGTGTGCTCCCTGCCGCCGTTGGATAAGCAGCATCAGCAGCAAGTCGTATACTCTTAGCTCGCTTATTTGTTACATAGTTTAATTCTTAATTTATTTGCATGTTTTTGGTACCTGCATTGTTTAATTCATAAATTTCGTGCGTATTATAGTATTTGAGAGTTGTAGCATCGCGTTTTAGTACCTGAATAGTGTAAAATCGCGTAGTCCCCTTCTGCCGCCGAGCAGTATGTCAGCAGTGCGCAAGTAGCAGCATTACTGCATTTACTAGGCAATCTTGTATTTTAATAACAGTTTAAATTTTGTGTCGAATTGTTTGTGCTCTCTGCAGATTAGTTCACACGTTCTTTGCACAACTGCTGTGTTCGGATGCAGGCTGAGTTGGCATCCCTTCGCTCCCAGCTTCAGGCAGTGTTGGCTTCGGTCACACAGCTTGAGGCTGTTGCCAATGGGCATCACTGTGGGGGTCCGGATGGGGGTTTGTCGGGAACGGCCAGCTCGTCTCACGCATCCCCCGATCGGACTACGACTGTGGCTGCCCGGGATACTGCCCACATTGAGGCTGATCCTTCACCTGTGGTAGAGTGGGAGGGCGTCTCGAGGTGTGGCAGGGGGCGAAAGACATTCCGGAGGGCTGAACGAAAGGCCTCTCCAGTTTGTCTGACGAACCGGTTTCAGGCTCTGTCTCAGGCTGATACTGATCTTCGGACGGACATGGCTGCTTGTCCTGTTCCAGAGGTTGCCCCTCAGTCTGCAAGATCCGGGCGGTCGCAAACGGCGGGCTTACTGGTAGTAGCGAGCTCCAACGTCAGGCGCGTAGTGGGGCCCCTTAGGGATACGGCAGCAAGAGAGGGGAAGAAAACCAATGTGCACTCCGTGTGCATACCGGGGGGAGTCATTCCAGATGTGGAAAGGGTCCTTCCGGATGCCATGAAGGGTACAGAGTGCACCCATCTGCAGGTGGTTGCTCATGTCGACACCAATGATGTGAATCGATATGGGTCGGAGGAAATCCTCTCTGGCTTCCGGCGGGATGAAAGAGGGATGAAAGCAGAACTCACCATCTGCAGCATCGTCGACAGGACTGACTGCGGACCTTTAGTACAGAGCCGAGTGGAGGGTCTGAATCAGAGGCTGAGACGGTTCTGCGACCGCGTGGGCTGCAGATTCCTCGACTTGCGCCATAGGGTGGTGGGGTTTCGGGTTCCGCTGGATAGGTCAGGAGTCCACTACACGCAGCAAGTGGCTACACGGGTAGCAGGGGTTGTGTGGCATGGACTGGGCAGTTTTTTAGGTTAGATGGCCTCGGGAAAGTACAGAAAGGGCAGCAGCCTCAAAGGGTGCGGGGCAAAGTCAGGACATGCGGGGGCCAAACAGCAATCGGTATTGTAACTGTAAACTGTCGAAGCTGCATTGGTAAAGTACCGGAACTTCAAGCGCTGATAGAAAGCACCGAAGGTGAAATCGTTATAGGTACAGAAAGCTGGCTGAAGCCAGAGATAAATTCTGCCGAAATTTTTACAAAGGCACAGACGGTGTTTAGAAAGGATAGATTGCATGCAATCGGTGGTGGCGTGTTTGTCGCTGTTAGTAGTAGTTTATCCTGTAGTGAAGTAGAAGTGAATAGTTCCTGTGAATTATTGTGGGTGGAGGTTACACTCAACAACCGAGCTAGGTTAATAGTTGGCTCCTTTTACCGACCTCCCGACTCAGCAGCATTAGTGGCAGAACAACTGAGAGAAAATTTGGAATACATTTCACATAAATTTTCTCAGCATGTTATAGTCTTAGGTGGAGATTTCAATTTACCAGATAAAGACTGGGACACTCAGATGTTTAGGACGAGTGGTAGGGACAGAGCATCAAGTGACATTAGACTGAGTGCACTAACCGAAAATTACCTCGAGCAATTAAACAGAGAACCGACTCGTGGAGATAACATCTTGAACCTACTGATAACTAACAGACCCGAATTTTTCGACCCTGTAAGTGCAGAACAGGGAATCAGTGATCATAAGGCCGTTGCAGCATCCCTGAATATGGAAGTTAATAGGAATATAAAAAAAGGGAGGAAGGTTTATCTGTTTAGCAAGAGTAATAGAAGGCAGATTTCAGACTACCTAACAGATCAAAACTAATATTTCTGTTCCGAGACTGACAATGTTGAGTGTTTATGGAAAAATTTCAAGGTAATCGTAAAATGCGTTTTAGACAGGGACGTGCCAAGTAAAACCGCGAGGGACGGGAAAAACCCACCGTGGTTCAACAACAAAGTTAGGAAACTACTGCGAAAGCAAAGAGAGCTTCACTCCAAGTGTAAACGCATCCAAAACCTCTCAGACAAACAGAAGCTATGTAAGTTTGTTACTTTGATTTTGCTATGTAAGCGTTACTGCTAGCCAATAAAAGCGGGTTAAACGCTGTGAGCTGTCTGGGGAAGTTAATCTTGCATTACTAAGCAACTGTTTCATCAGGTATCTAGTCTAGCCTTCCAAATTCGAAAACAGACTAACATTAATTATAATCTTTTAATAGTCATACAACTTCCGGTAATATATATACATATATAAAGGAATTTAAATAAAAAGAAAGAAATCAGTTTATATTTGGAAATTTATTTTAAGATTGATCATTGGAATTTCTGCATATTACACATGATTCCTAACTAAACTGGTGCCTTATTTAGGATTGTGAAAATGTGAGATTGCAATCTTACGGAACACATCAAATATGGAGCCAAGATTGGGAGACTGCATACAACACTGTATTCATAAAACAACACACAAAGAACGTTGAAACGCATGCAAGAGAAAGTTAACCACTACCAACAGATTCAAATTTTCACCCAAAGAAATTACGTTCGTAGCGCAATCCTGTCCGTCATGTAATTACCACACACTGGTATACTAAATTCATACTAACTCTCTGTGAAATCTTCCTGAAAAGAATAGCTGAGGGATACTTTGATTATTACACCACATGCTTCACGTGGTCAACTTGGTTTACACAAAGCGTATAACTCCACAATAATTTTGATAATGAAAATAAATTAGATCGAAAAGCAATTTACAAAAGAAAATCCTCGAACTGGTTACTAACGTCTTACTGTTAACCTGACGGGTCAAACAGTTATATAAGCACGTGGTACTGGTCTCGCAAATTACATCCCACGTGGGTTGAACATAAAGAAAAGTTGCTATATTGAAAATATTGTCAAGACGAGACGTTATAATCACACAAGCATTCGCATTTAAGATTGACCTTAGTTAGAGTTACTGATCAACACGTGGTTCCACTTTACTCACAAAGTAGTGACAAAGCAACTACCGGAAAATAATCTGAACTTCAAACGAGAAATACACTGCGCTGCAATTTAAGATAACATTAGATATTTTAGAGCTAAACCCGAAATAAAGGTGATCAAATTTTCAGTTAGGCTGAACTTAAGAAATCCATTGTCCTACGGACTTAGCAGACACGCGCTTAGCTGGAGATCTTACCACTTCAGACGCTCGCCACGGACCAACTGACCTGCGCTACTGCCGAGCGTGCTTCCTGAGGGTGGCTCACAAATACAAACGGAAGTGGCCAGAGGGGCAGCTTCCTATACCAACATGATAACGGGCGGACAGGACCATACTAAGGATAGAAACATCTTTGCTTTTAGAAAGCGTAGCTACCTGTTCCGACGTTGGTCCTACTGTTCTCTAGCAGACAGCCATGTCTGCTACCCTCAAGCATGCAATCAGAAATACGTTTGCTCATTCATCCTCTCACACAGAAGGGAAGGGGGATGACAGTATCTTATCATATACAGTATATAAAAGAAAGCGGATGTAGGTTCCGTATGAGACTGTGTGACATGAATTACATATAAACTGTGTTTTAAAGTATAGTAGTGTGACAGATCGTTCTTGTTTATGTGTAAAAGTAACACGTTCCACTACTCAGTCTCCTCCCAGATAGTCAGAAACGCCACAGTGAATTTAGAAGAGGAATTTATGCTGTAAATGACAACAGATTTAAGAAATTAAACATGAAAGGAATCCGACAGAGACGTTTCATAACCCCAACGCTCCGGGAAAAGACTGTGCAGGGAATTTTCTGGCCATGCTAGGACATTCCCAAGCAGGCTTCTCACACCCTACTTAAACCAAAAGTGTAAAGAAAAGGCAAAAGGTCACCAGCTACTTGCTAAAACACAATAATTTCAACAAATCTTTTCAAACAGAAAAAAAAGAACACAGTCTGTGACACCTATTTAAAAGATATTGTAAACCTAATTCGGTCAGCAAGTAAAAACAATGGTTCCTGTGTCATTAATATGAAAACAATTTCTGGTTGTTACCCTTATGGAGTTCACCAGTATTTGCTCATTGCAAGAGGCAACTGATCCCAGGAAAATTTATGACTGTTTATTAACAAGCAAAATTTATGAAAATAGCAAAGGTGCCACAGCAATTAAAAAAGAAGATGAAGTAACATCAGTATTATAAAGCAGAACATTACAATGCCCAATCCGCAAAAGCAAAAAAAATGATAAGAGAAAAACATGTTTTACAAAGTGGTTATCGCAAAAAATTTATGTCTTATAAAACTAATAATTTGTAGAATTAAAATAACTATGTGGCACTAATTTAATCACTCTACTATATTTCAATTAGTTAGCAAACAATGAGCACTGTGTCATTATACTGAAACTACAATAATTATGTGATTGTTACCATTAAGGGGTTCCTCACAATGAATATGCCCCATACAAAGGCTAATCGATCACAGCCCAATGAGAATGAATAGCAATCTGACTGATAAACGAATCAATGCCATTTGAATGAATTTACGAAACAAAATATCACAAATCTAATACATCAAACAAGAACAAACATTGATCAATAAAACAGTACAATAGTCAACATCTAAAAAAACACCAATAAATAAAACACCTGCAAAATACAAGAGTCAAAGTCTAAAAAAAACAATAAATAGAACACCTGCAAAATACAAGAGTCAAAGTCTAAAAAAAACAAAAATAGAACACCTGCAAAATACAAGAGTCAGTCTAATAAACACCAATAAATCGAATCCCTGCAAAACACACGAGTCAAAGTTTCTGTGACAGAAACACACGTATATGCATTGAACTAAGAACTGTATAATCACTGTTCACTGATACACTCACTAGTTCCACTGTTCCGAGGCACAATATAAGGGGCGGGGGAGGGGGGGGGGGGTTCGTCGCCGCAGCTGTCAGTAGGGATTGTTGTCCATCTGTTGCGTGCGATCCCGCCGTCTCTACCCTCTCATGAAGTTTCTCTTGGTGGCCCGTGTCACGTACATCTCGATTTGGTTCAATGTTTGTGTTGTCAAATTTGTGCGGTATCCTCGATTGACACGCCAGGTTGATATTCCTGGGCAAGGATGACACTTAATGGCTCTTCTTTTGTGCCACCCTTAGCGACCAGAGAACATCGAACCATGATTTACTGTCACTTGACAGTAGGCATCCGTCTGGAAATGTCGATAGGCGTCGTTGACGTCTTCAAGTTTCTCTGGACAGTACCTGTCAAAAGGCTCCACGCCTTTTTATCCCCTGTCTTTTGTCATTTCACCGCGGCAGTCTCGTCACGGTCGCGTGCGTGTGATGCGTTGCCAGCAGATGGATTTCCACGCGGTGGACCGCTCGCCCATCTCAGGTCATCACCTTCAGGAAGGGTCGCACGGGGTGGCCGCCCATTAGCTCCAGGTGCAAGGGAAAGTGTTTTCCGCGTGCCCTTCTTTTGTTGTCGACCGCGCTCCCGAAGTGGCCTGGCTGACAGCGTGTCCTGCTGGGAAACCCGCCAGTTTACTAGTCCGGCTGCTCCTGCTGTCTCGTAAGAGTTTAGCCGGTTCGCTTTCACGTTCTGAACTGCATTCACAGAAATTTTTTATCATAGTTATGTGATTACACAATGTCATACATAATACCACTTATTATTGTCTTTCACAATTTTTAAGAACAAAAGTGAGACTTAATTTTTTTTTAAATAAAAAAAATTAGATGAATCGACAATATAAAATAAAATTTAAATGACTTGACAATGTAAAAAAATAAAAGTGAAATGACTTGACAATGTAAAAAAAATAAAAATTAAATGAACTGACAATGTAATATTTAAATCCACATCACTAATGTGGTTCCCTTACGTTTTAATAAATCAAATGCTATTTATTAATTCACTAAAATGAATAGGATTATGCCTTGTGCAAGTATAGGTCAGGACAGCATAGGGTTCACATGTTATTTACACACACACACATGCACACCTGTTGTCTATTCTACAAACTAACTACCCATAAACATGTATTACTCAAAATTCTACTTCAATCCACTACTAGTTAATCCAACAAGCTACTTCAATGCTAGTTCAACAAAGTGTTTACACCACTACAACATTGTTCTAATTCGTCCTCTTCCTGACGCTCGCCACATGTGTCTTGTCACATGATAAACATGGAGAAACGTTCCTTAAACATACACAGTAAAAAGAACAATGGTTATTTACACGCCACAACATTTATACCAGTTGACACACCTGATAAGAGACTCGCAACTATACATTTATCATACTCATATATTCACAAATAAAACAGTAAGACAATTTCATCTAAAATTACATTATCACAAGAGTTAATCACGCAGATGACTTTGTGAAGGTTAAAAATATCTGCATTATACAGGTTATATTACATTTTCTTACCCATTTTGCTGCGATTTCGTTCCTTCTTTAAGTTACCTTTCGCTTCCAAATCAGTTATTTCGCCTGTGGTGGTTATTCTGGATTCATTTCTCATGAATGGCAAAATTGTGGTCACCTCTATTCTGTAAAACAGTATCATCTTAACATATTGAACTTACAACAGACACAAAAGATCCGAATCCTCCTGTAGTTTAAATGACAAATGTTTTGTTTCATCCTTATTACATTAAACCAAGCTTTCCTTCGGTCCCATAATCAAAATTATTTAATCTTCCTCTACCTTCAAGAGGGAAATTTCCTCAGTACAAATCATATAGGCTGCAGTGCATCCCGCACCAGCGAAAACAGTAAGCTGTAATGCTCACAGCATCAGAAAAAAACATAAACGTCGCTTTTCTAGGACAAGTATTAACGCAGAAAAATTTTTCAGGCTTTGGCTCAACATCAATCGAGACCACAAAAAGGATCCACATTTCCGTTCCATTCTCCATTTGCTGAAAAACTGCTCGTATTTGACTACCACAATAATATTTCAGGGCCACGTAAATTACACAAACCACAATTCTTCTTTCACCTTGAAGGGAATCAATCTATTTACGAAATCCACAGACAGCTCTTTACGTACACAGCTATAAAGAACAAAAAAGACATATATCATCAATATTAACATATCATCGCATATTGGGAAGCCAATGGTTAAACAATCGTGTTATCGCATCCTGTTTTCAAGAATCTAAACTTACTCATTCCTTTCTCAGAGTTCTCCTATCTTAAAATATTCATACAACACGCATACTATAGTAAGAGATCCTCATTTATACTGACAGATATAGAATAGTAATAGATAGATAGTAGCACTGAAAGCAGAAAATCGGAAACAAGGCTACTAACAGCTGGGGACCTGGGTTTGCCAGACCAATAATACCCACAGATCGGATATTCCCCTGAGTTTTGCAATAATTCAACACAGATCTTGCTTCCCTCAGGAGCGACTCTTTTCAATTTACACAAAAACAAAAAAAACATATACAGCATTTCACTCGTTCACAAAGAAACCTTTTATCTTCACATTTGAACCAACCTAAATCCTAATTGCACAAGGAAAGAGAAAAAAATTATAACATCACTTCAATCCATCACATAGAAACAACTTTATCATTAATTTTTACCAACATATTATTCAAAATGCATACGTCACAAATTTAAACTAATCAATTGTTTCTCCTCTCCGTCCTCTCTACTTCACACTGTCCTTTCTACTCATTTGCCCTGTCGCTCATTTGTTCCGATTGGGCGCCTTCTGCGCTGATCGTTTGTCATTGCCGGTTTTGTTCATTCTCATTTGCCGGATTATGTCTAGGGTTGGCCGGCCGAATTTCAACATCATGTGGTGCTCCGCCTACAATCCAATTTCCACCGTGTTCATCGTAGTATCGATTCTGGTTGCCGTACCTGTTGCGTTCACGATCTTGTCCCCATCCTCTATCATTTCTGTTGTTCCACATGTGTTCGCGACTGTTACCCCAGTTTCTATACGGCCGGTCCCGATTATTGTTCCGTTCGCGTCGCAATGACCAGTCACGCCGTTGATTAGTACGACGGCCACGACTGCGATCGCGCTGCTGTGCCCCGTAATAACTTTGTGCCTGATTAGGCGGGCATTCTGCTGTATTGTATTCCAACTCTTGGAGAAGTATCTTAAACGTTTCCACGTCCTCTTTGCATCATCCCGCAAGAATGACGTGGCGCAAGTGCATCGGGAATTTGGTGATGCATATCCTAATTAGTTCCGCAGGCCCGTATGGGTGGTATAAAAATTGATTTGCCTGCAGCATGTGGTCGAATAGGCGTGCAGGGCTGCCGAAACCAGACTGGTTCAAATTTGGCAGCATAATTATGCCATGCTTGACCCTATCTTGTGCCGCTTCCGACCAATAGGCGGACAGAAAGGCTTGTCGAAACTCCCGAGTGGAGTTGCAGTGACGCGGTGCCGACCTCATGCGAATCGCCAGTTCGCCTTCCAAATAGCCACACATATTGAGAGGTGGCATGAGCCCCCTCTCATATTTCTATCTTACGATTCTCCTCTCTAATTGCATGCGGTGGAAAGTTGCTATTCCTTCACACGCGGACTTCCCACGCAGCGTCTCTCGTCACCCGGGTGGTCCGGTGACAGGCGGGCTCTGTTGAACTGGAGAGGGTTAAGCCGACGGGTGTGAGGATGTCGAGTGAATGCTTTGCAGACGCCGACATTGTCAAGAGACACGCCCGCCGGTGCCTGAAGTAGCGGCTGGGCTAGAGGTTCCGTTACTTCGCAGAAACTTAGCGAAAACACTTTCTGGCGGGCTACCAGCGAGGCGTGGGAATGACTTGTGTACCCAGGCAGTTGTGGCGGGAAAAGTCCCGCGCTTTCTGCAAAATAGTAACTGTGATTGGCTTGCTCAGGGCATAGCTCCGTGACGTAGCAAAATCAGCGCAGAAATTGGCGCCAAGAATCTCCATTGGTGGAATGGTAGTGCTCCGTCAATGGAGTGGAATTTTCCGCCGGTTTTCGAGTTGCTGATTGGAACGTTTAACCACGGCCACTGTCGTGGGGGCGAGAATGTTCTGTGTTCGGCCTGTACGGGTGCTCTTGTGAGTAGTCGGCTCTCGCCTTTCGGTCGAGGACGTCGAAGCAACCAGCCATCGCCGCCGATACGCCAGATCGTGTTCTGGCAGTCAAGAAGACAGTTTGGTAATGTATGTCCGCAGCACCGGCAGATAGGGATTTTCCTAGTCAATCAGAGCTCAACAGAGCGCGCCTGTTCGTCTTTTTCTAACTTTGTTCTGTCTTGAGTAGCAGCAATTACTGTTGGGTTAGCTGTGTGTCTCTCTTGAGATTTGAATGGCAAGGAATTGGCTCCACATACCACTTCGTCTTAAACCTCACGATCTAGTTTAGGGACAACTTCACCTTTACAGAGTTTGTATGCATCTCCAATTTGAGCCAATTTGATGTATTATAAATATTTCATGTGTTATTTTTATTATTTTGTGTTTAGTCTTAATAAATCATATTGTTATTTTGGACAGAACTTTCATTCTGTTAATCGGTAGAGCAACCCATCATTTCCCACTATGTTGATGAAACCTTCGTTTATTTAACTTATTTATCAAATTAAATTATTGCAGGTACCAAACTCTCTTCTACTCCACTGGCAGGGTTGATTAGAGTCAGTTCGCGTGTTTTTTTTTATCCTTGTGCAACAGCAAAAGTCGGAGTTAGAATAGGGGGGGGGGGCTTAGAGCATCATTTATATATGTAGATTCAAGAAGAATTTAGTGTCAAATACACTGCTAGCCCCGGCACCTCGCATAATATGGCGACAGCCTCGGATCTTTCCTGTGAATCACTGATAAGCCAACAGGATTCTTAGTAGGAACATTCAATTTTTTTCTCTATTTTTTTTAATGAGTAATACCCAAATTGTTTTTCTTGCAGTTCCGTGATTAGTTTTAAGTAGCGGCGCATGTTTACTGTTTTTGTTTTCAGCGTATATATTTGTTTGTTTGTTCATTGTTTTATATGTTTCTTTGATGTGGTGTCCGTACCACTTCACACTTTGTCGGGTTTGTGTGCAGTTTCTGTGCAGGTCATTACAGCGTTGGAACGGCGTTGTTGAAATTTTGTGTCTATGTCAAAAAATATTTGGAGTAGATTAATTTTATTGTGCATTTTAGATAAATTTGTTTTTCATGAATGATAATGAGAAGTAAGGCACGATTGTTATCGAGCGAAGCTAAAACAAAAGAGGATAGCATAATGGATAAGGGGCAGTTTACTGACGGGAATAGGTTCGGAGATGAGATGGGCACATATTTAGCAGGACAGGACGCCAGGGTCATTGATGAGGAAGGTGATTTGGACGCGATCTCAGAGCAGCGTTGCGGCCGTGAGTATGATAGTGAAGTAGAGGATGAAACAGAGACAGGCACACAGGTCGAGACGGTAGCAGAAGTTTATAGTCAAACGAACGAGTGCAGACAGAGGCCAGCTCGGTCACGTCAGAGCTCTAGCACCCAGGTGTCCAGAGTTACATCGCCCATGTTTGAAGAGGATCAAAATGATGACGTAAACCCAATACTGAGCTTCCTACGATCAATGAAAGAAGAAGCTGATGAACAACGTAAGGAGGAAGATGAGAAACAACGTAAGAAGGAGAAGGAAGAAGATGAGGAACAGCGTAAGAAGGAGAAGGAAGAAGCTGAGAAACAACGTAAGAAGGAGAAAGAAGAAGCTGACGAACAGCGTAAGAAGTACACGGAGGCAATAATTTCTCATATAGGGGAAATTCGTGGGGAATTATTAACAATAAAGAAAGACTGTGGAGAAGCAAAACAAATGTCAATGGTAGCACAAAAAGTAGCAGGCCTAGCCAAAACTGCAGCAACAGGGGCAATGAAAATCGCAAGAGTAACTTCTCAACTCGCAGGGCGCTTGCGACGTGCGACATAAGTCCACTCCAAATCCCTAGCGGCCTTAAAGACTCAAGGTAATATTGCGGTTACGAACATCACGAAACGAATGAAAGAAGTAGAGAGTCGGATAGCAAAACTAGAGCGAAACGGGCACACGAGCAATGCGCGTTCGGATACCAATGATGGAGTACACAGGATTGTGTCTCCGAGGAAAAGCCCGCCGTGCTCTAGTCCAGTGACAGCGTGCGGAACGAACAATGCACACGCAGAAACAGCGAGTAATAGCTCCAATAATTGCAGTCCACTTAGAAGAGTGAATGCTGAATGCCACCTCCACTGTGATACAGACGTAGCACATCACAGTTATCAGCAAGATAGAACAGGACACACAGCAGACGTGCAAGTATCGGAAACGAGTGACAACACCAGTGCGAGTATCAGACAGGATTTTGATCACAATCACTTCCTGTCGATACTAAAATTTCAGAAGTTCAAAGAAAATGGAGGGTCAATGCATCCGAAGAGCTGGGTGATGCAGTTTACAAATTCATTACCGGCGTCATGGCCAACCCAGGCAAAATTAGAATTCATGTGTGGACACATCGAAGGCCAAGCAGCGGAAAAGATGCGGGGCGTGGCAGCGACGTGTCAGACTTATCAGGAATTTGTTGGTGCATTCCTGCGGACCTACTGGTCAAAGGAAACGCAAGATAGGATTAAAGAGGAAATAATATTTTGTCCTGAACTGGAAGTGTCCGGGCATAGGAGCGCAACCAAATTTTTTGATGAGTTACTCAAGAAGAATCAGTTTTTAGATAGTCCATATAGCAACGGAGAAATCATTAAATCTTGTTTTTCCAAATTGCCAGTTAGGTATCAACAGAAACTTATCGGGAAGTGTGGATCTGACATAGATGCATTCAAGAGTCTACTGCGCGAACTCGAAGTAGTCTTCGATAAACAAGACGCAAAGGACAGGAAGAAGGCGCAAAATAACAAATACCACGGGTCAGCAAGGGAAGGCAACAGATCGCATAATCGCACTGGTCAGTTAGGAAACCAGGGTTACGGAAATCAAGGTTATGCTATTCAAGGTTATGGAAACCAGAGACACAGAAACCAGAACGTCAGGGAACAGGTTCAATCTAGACAAGCAATCTGGGACAGGAGGAATGACGAACGGCAAAGCGACCGTAATTGGAGAGAGCGAAATCAAGGACAACAGGAGAACCTGGAGATTGAAATTAGACCTCCAAATCCTAATGCACGTCAGAGGAGGGGGAGTCTAAGAAGGGATTGACGCTAGTCCATAGGACTCCACCACTTCTCTCACATAAAGGAGTTCGTGGAATAGTAGTAGTGTAAGTGGTGTACATAGTAGAATGGGCAAATACATGAACCTTGCTATAGTAGTAATGTAAGTGGTGTACATAGTAGAATAGGCAAAGATATGAACCTTTCTTCGGGGAACAATAATCGTTGCATTAATAGATTAAGATTGCTAAAGTATTAACACGCTGCGTTTTCTCGCATAAGAATTTACTGCTGTTAAATTTTTTTGTCTATGTTCGGGATCTCCTCTGTCGTTGTGATAAGAGGCACTACCTTTCCATGAGCAATGTTTTTGTCCTTTCCTATCTGGTGTCCATGTTAAGGGATAAAGATGAGTGACGAGATGTCGCACAAACGGGCGCATACAAGAACGTGCTCTTAGAAGCGTTCTGAGAAGTCGTAATACGCTCCATAGCGGCCACAGCCAGTCCGTGAGACGTTCATACCAATGCTTGCAGGCATGCGTCAGTGCACTGCAAGATTGTGGCATATTGCGTGATTTCGAGGATGAATATCGGCAGTATAGTTTTTACAGTGATGCGCCAGCATCGTTGTCTTGCAAGTCGGGGTGAACCTGTGAGCGTTTGACTCCAATGGTGCCCTAGGGCCTAGACGGTAGAAATGCGGGCATTAAGCCTACCATGCCAATGTGCTGGTTGGGGATTTAGCGTGCTGCTTGTGACTGTCTCAGATGAATCACCAAGGAATTATACTTGGAAATTCGTGACATACTGTGTAGCTGATGTGTGGTGGGCGACGGAATCCTCAACAGGAACCAGTCCGGGCTTGGTCAAATTACATTGCCTCTGGAAAGGTGCGCTTTCATTGCTAAAACTGCATCACATACAAAATTAAGTTCAACTATAAATTTATTGTCTTGTATAGCCATGGCTAACCCAGTCTCCGGAGTTTCAGTGAGGCGTAATGAAAACTCGGAGGTCATGTCTTACGGCGTGCACATCACTGTCGTCAATAGCGGCATGCAGCGAGACATCTCAGCGTAACAGGAATTATGTAAGAGTATTGTATAAGGTAAAAAAAAAAAATAATAATAATAAATAAAATAAATAAATAAATAAATAAAAGGGAAAGTATGATACACTAGGATAAGTTAAACTGTAGGATTTAACAATAACTAGATTATTATTGTGGGGGTTTTCTACCACAAGTGTGGCGCGCGCCTGTTGAGATGCTATTTTTCAGGTCACCAAACCACAGACCCGAGATGGAGGGAC
The DNA here is from genome assembly GCF_023898315.1 of Schistocerca nitens. NCBI lineage: Eukaryota > Metazoa > Arthropoda > Insecta > Orthoptera > Acrididae > Schistocerca > Schistocerca nitens. Next base: position 282,377,444 of record NC_064614.1, read on the forward strand.
GACGGGCGAGTGAAAGTAGCGTAGTTGCATGTTCCTTATAGCACAGTAAAACTTAGACCTGCATAACAACATAATTGAATTAAAGGACATAGAATGTAGATCGTTGGCTAATGGTAGTTAATTCTTGAGCATGCCTACTGTCGATCGATATAATTAATAATAATATTAGTGCAGGCCCGCACATTTAGTTCTTCATCCAATATAGCGTCATACACCATGTACAATAGTGAGATCGGTCTCTACACAAATATGAAGATAAATTATTTCTATGATTTTTGTTATGATAGCTACAGATAAACAACTATAAAATTAAAATTAGAGTGTCTGAAATGACAGACCATCAATGTATCGTGATGTAAATTTTTTATAACATAGAAGGTCATGGGGAAAAGTTAGGCATAAGATTTTTGTAAGAATTGTGCAGATGACGGGGATCGTGGCAATGCAGAGGCCAGCCGGAGGTCATCGGCTACCTGCAAGAAGGGAGCGTCAGCGCGCTACCTGATGTGAAGGGCGCGAGAACATCCGGTCCTACAAGCTGACAGTCACCGGGCCGTATACCTGAGGGATTACGCGGGATCCTCGCCGGGCCACAAGCGAAAGTGAGGCTGGCCGTTGACACTGACACGCGACCCACACGCGACAGCCTGCTAGCTTTCCAGACGCGGCAGCCATTTGGAGGGATTCCCTGCGGCAGACCACGTTGTCGTGAGTACACGAAGAAGATCACATATCGTGTCAGAACCTGCGCCCCATGTGCCTCAGGACAGAAAGGGACGCTATATACTCACCTGTTTGGGTTTTTACAACTCACTAGCATTGGCCGATCTGCATACACAAAGCAGTATCGTGCCACACTAACAAATGTATGGTCTCATTTCTAACTTCTCCTCTCTATTAGAGAGCAGTTTTAGCAATCGTCACCCCTAGTTCGATCCTGTATGGATGACCTCACACACTTGTGGAGTCACTCCACGTGCCATCATCCCTCGTCGAACTGCAATATTGGGAAACATAAAGTACTGTCCAGCGAGAGAAGAGGCCTAGACTAGAGATGTATCCCAACAAGTAGACCTCAGAGACAATTAATCGACGTGAGGAGAGCCTATCACTGTGTCTTCCTACCATACTGCCGTCATCATATGCGTGGGTCTTGGTCCAATCTCAACAGAGTACTGCAGATACTCCAGCATACCCTATTGCCGTTGCAACAACGTAGCAACAACACCCGACGTTTAGCCCTATGTGATGTCAGTAATGTGTAATTTATGAAGTGCTTCGAATATTTCTAACAATGTGATTTAGTGCCTCATTCTCAGCACAGTCGTGAACATTGTGCAATGTGCACGCACAACTTGATGCCCCATGAACCTTGTTTTTTTTCTTTCTTTTCTTTTTTAAATTTCTTTCTCTGATGTTGTTTTTGTAATGTATGTTATGCCTTGTATGTGTTGTGTTTTACACTGTAATTCTTATTACAAATTACTCTATTGTTCTCCATACCATGTTTTTTTTGTATTTTGTATTTATTGTTGTGTGTATGCAAACAGTGTGCCTGAAGTCCCCATAAACTGAAGCAGATACCACCACTGTCATTGTGAATGGACCATCAGTTCAGGGAACATTTTGTAAAGGTTATTCTTGCTGCAGGAAGACAGAATGAATCGGAGGTTGTAATTAGATTCTGAAAGCTCACAAAGAGATTGTTAACTTAAATAGTATCATGTGTGAGTGAGTTCAGGTTAGTTTAATGATACAAATTGTTGTAACACCTTGGGCATTTAATTGCAGAGCACTCCAACTCTGATTGTAAAGAATAAACTGCTCCATATTTGGCTCAGATGCCCGGGCCATATTTAGAGCGTGAATATCTGTATGAATCTTTGTTTGGAAGGGGCTCCCTGGGTGTGGATGTGTGATGTGAGTGTTAGTGTTCCATATTAAGAAGGTGAAGTTGGCTACATCATAAATAATCCTCCCTCTATGAGCTGCATTTTTCAGTTGCAGTGATTTTCTTTATAGAGTGCGGCATGTGGAGTCAGTTTGCGAGATTGTTCTTGGGCAATTGACTCACTACCTTGCTCCTAAGTGAGCCAACCGCTCACCAATTACAATCTAAAAATGGCGTAGGGGCAATGAGAGGTGGCATGAGCCCCCTCTCATATTTCTATCTTACGATCCTCCTCTCTAATTGCATGCGGTGGAAAGTTGCTATTCCTTCACACGCGGACTTCCCACGCAGCGTCTCTCGTCACCCGGGTGGTCCGGTGACAGGCGGGCTCTGTTGAACTGGAGAGGGTTAAGCCGACGGGTGTGAGGATGTCGAGTGAATGCTTTGCAGACGCCGACATTGTCAAGAGACACGCCCGCCGGTGCCTGAAGTAGCGGCTGGGCTAGAGGTTCCGTTACTTCGCAGAAACTTAGCGAAAAAACTTTCTGGCGGGCTACCAGCGAGGCGTGGGAATGACTTGTGTACCCAGGCAGTTGTGGCGGGAAAAGTCCCGCGCTTTCTGCAAAATAGTAACTGTGATTGGCTTGCTCAGGGCATAGCTCCGTGACGTAGCAAAATCAGCGCAGAAATTGGCGCCAAGAATCTCCATTGGTGGAATGGTAGTGCTCCGTCAATGGAGTGGAATTTTCCGCCGGTTTTCGAGTTGCTGATTGGAACGTTTAACCACGGCCACTGTCGTGGGGGCGAGAATGTTCTGTGTTCGGCCTGTACGGGTGCTCTTGTGAGTAGTCGGCTCTCGCCTTTCGGTCGAAGACGTCGAAGCAACCAGCCATCGCCGCCGATACGCCAGATCGTGTTCTGGCAGTCAAGAAGACAGTTTGGTAATGTATGTCCGCAGCACCGGCAGATAGGGAATTTCCTAGTCAATCAGAGCTCAACAGAGCGCGCCTGTTCGTCTTTTTCTAACTTTGTTCTGTCTTGAGTAGCAGCAATTACTATTGGGTTAGCTGTGTGTCTCTCTTGAGATTTGAATGGCAAGGAATTGGCTCCACATACCACTTCGTCTTAAACCTCACGATCTAGTTTAGGGACAACTTCACCTTTACAGAGTTTGTATGCATCTCCAATTTGAGCCAATTTGATGTATTATAAATATTTCATGTGTTATTTTTATTATTTTGTGTTTCGTCTTAATAAATCATATTGTTATTTTGGACAGAACTTTCATTCTGTTAATCTGTAGAGCAACCCATCATTTCCCACTATGTTGATGAAACCTTCGTTTATTTAACTTATTTATCAAATTAAATTATTGTAGGTGCCAAACTCTCTTCTACTCCACTGGCAGGGTTGATTAGAGTCAGTTCGCGTGTTTTTTTTATCCTTGTGCAACAGCAAAAGTCGGAGTTAGAATAGGGGGGGGGAGGGCTTAGAGCATCATTTACATATGTAGATTCAAGAAGAATTTAGTGTCAAATACACTGCTAGCCCCGGCACCTCGCAATATATTCTATCTTATGTGAACTTGCCCAGTCGGGGGGAAGACAAAACTCAAATTACTCGAGCCATGCTCGTGGATGTATTCCTTTTTGCGAATTTCGAAATATCTCAAACTTTCTCACCGTAAGGAAATGTTTGAAATCAAATCCCCGCATTTCCTCCTGGCGAGGCCCTTGAATGTTTCTATTTTTCTCATGTCTGCCCCTCAAATTACATTTTTCCCTGTCGTCAAAATCTCCCTCGTGGCCGGAGTCCCTCTCTGCACTGTTCATACGGCTATTTTTAGTGCTATTGGCGAGTTCGGAATCACACGCCACGCGATTTTCCAGATGCGCCACGCGTTCTTGTAATTCCTCTGTTACAGCTTTGTGCTGCCTGTTCACTTCGAACTGTCCCTTCTGAAATCTAAGAAGCGAACGCACTTCTTCGGTCTCTGCGGCCGCTACCGGTGTAGTATTGTTCTCGCTTTCCGTCAGCTTCATCGTGCCTACAATGTCCGCTAATGCCGCAATCTTATCACGTATTTGTCTCTTGTCCTCCGCCCCAGTCTGTTTCAATTGTTCTACTTGCTGTTCCAATGCGTGGATCGCTAGACTGTTGTCCGCTATTGTGTTGCTAACGGACGTGGGACAATGCGTTTCCGCCTCTTGGACCCTCGAGAGTACCTGCTGGTGTTCTCTTTGGCATTCTTCTCCCAGTGCTTGGAAATTCCTAAGTAGCTGTTCTTCGCTCTCTTTCGATTCCGTATCGCGAATCCGCTTGCCCTGTTCTAAGGCTTGCAGACTATCATCGATTTGTTCAAATGTACGGCCTAATTCTTTCATAATATCACTTTTTATTTCACTTGCCAGATTGTTTATTCTTTGTGAGATATCATCAGACACTCTCTGCATCGACTGGTCAACTTTATTTGTCTGCTGCATTAATTTTTCGTCTATTTGTTCACCTAGCTCTCGGATCGATTTTTCTGATTTCTGCGTTATTTGTTCGCCTAGCTCGCGGATCGATTTTTCTGATTTCTCTGCGTTTTCTTTATTTTGTTGCAATAGGGCTTTCATGAGTTCTGCCAAATCAATTTGGTTAGTTGGAGGCAAATTAATTTCTGGCTCTGATGTGAGCCCGTTCGTGCTGTTTTGCATTTCCTCTGAAGCATTCCCCAATGCATTTTCGGAACCGTCCGGCGTGTTAATATTCGAAATCAAATTATCCCCATGGTCCATGTTGCTTAAGTTGTTGGACCGCTTACTTTTAGCTTGGTTACGTGTCTGCATTAGTGCACTTTACACCCAGTACGCAACACACTAATCACAATAAATGTATCCCACAAAAATTACGACAGTCACACGAAAGATACCCAACCTAGTACGCACTTTTTCACACGCAAAACAAATTTTTATCTTTGATCGAAACCGTGGAATTTACAAGCGAGAGAAAAAAAAACACACACGCATATAAAACACACAAATATAGAAAACAAAACAAGACAAACAACGCAACGCCGCTCAACAATGCCATGAATCTTTTGAAAGTCTGCTCAGAAACAACGCAGAAGTTGTTTGAGCGCTGTAGGGAAAAAAAATTAAGATTATACAACGCTCGCAATCCAACGTTTCAGAGATTCCAGAGTCTAGCGGAATCACAGAACAGGGTCGCCATGTGTAACGTTTTAGCTTTAATTTTGCTAAAAAAGCGTTACTGCTTGCCAATAAAAGCGGGTTAAACGCTGTGAGCTGTCTGGGGAAGTTAATCTTGCATTACTAAGCAACTGTTTCATCAGGTATCTAGTCTAGGCTTACCAAATTCCCAAACAGACTAACATTAATTATAATCTTTTAATAGTCATACAACAACCGCTAATATATATATATATATATATATATATATATATATAAAGGAATTTAAATAAAAAGAAAGAAATCAGTTTATATTTGGAAATTTATTTTAAGATTGATCATTGGAATTTCAGCATATTACACATGATTCCTAACTAAACTGGTGCCTTATTTAGGATTGTGAAAATGTGAGATTGCAATCTTACAGAACACATCAAATATGGAGCCAAGATTGGGAGACTGCATACAACACTGCATTCATAAAACAACACACAAAGAACGTTGAAACGCATGCAAGAGAAAGTTAACCACTACCAACAGATTCAAATTTTCACCCAAAGAAATTACGTTCGTAGCACAATCCTGTCCGTCATGTAATTACCACACACTGGTATACTAAATTCATACTAACTCTCTGTGAAATCTTCCCAAAAAGAATAGCTGAGAGCTACTTTGATGATTACACCACATGCTTCACGTGGTCAACTTGGTTTACACAAAGCGTATAACTCCACAATAATTTTGATAATGAAAATTAGATCGAAAAGCAATTTACAAAGGAAAAACCTCGAACTGGTTATTAACGTCTTACTGTTAACCTGACGGGTCAAACAGTTATATAAGCACGTGGTACTGGTCTCGCAAAGTACACCCCACGTGGGTTGAACATAAAGAAAAGTTGCTATATTGAAAATATTGTCAAGACGAGACGTTATAATCACACAAGCATTCGCATTTAAGATTGATCTTAGTTAGAGTTACTGATCAACATGTGGTTCCACTTTACTCACAAAGTAGTGACAAAGCAACTACCGGAAAATAATCTGAACTTCACACGAGAACTATACTGCGCTGCAATTTAAGATAACATTAGATATTTTAGAGCTAAACCTGAAATAAAGGTGATTAAATTTTCAGTTAGGCTGAACTTAAGAAATCCATTGTCCTACGGACTTAGCAGACACGCGCTTAGCCGGAGATATTACCACTTCAGACGCTCGCCACGGACAGACTGACTTGCGCTACTACTGAGCGTGCTTCCTGAGGGTGGCTCACAAATACAAACGGAAGTGGCCAGAGGGGCAGCTTCCTATACCAACATGACAACGGACGGTCAGGACCATACTAAGGATAGAAACATCTTTGCTTTTAGAAAGCGTAGCTACCTGTTCCGACGTTGGTCCTACTGTTCTCTAGCAGACAGCCTTGTCTGCTACCCTCAAGCATGCAACTAGAAATACATTTGCTCATTCATCCTCTCACACAGAAGGGAAGGGGGATGACAGTATCTTATCGTATACAGTATATAAAAGAAAGCGGATATAGGTTCCGTATGAGACTGTGTGACATGAATTACATATAAACTGTGTTTTAAAGTGTAGTAGTGTGACAGATCGTTCTTGTTTATGTGTAAAAGTAACACGTTCCACTACTCAGTCTCCTCCCAGATAGTCAGAAACGCAACAGTAAATTTAGAAGAGGAATTTATGCCGTAATGACAACAGATTTAAGAAATTAAACATGAAAGGAATCCAACAGAGACCTTTCAAGGCACGCGTTTTAGCTCACGCAGGCCGGTGTGAGGTCTGGAACAGGACAAGGAAATTATACTTTAGAAAAACGGACGTAGCTGGTGGAATACTTTAATCCATTTATGGTGAACGTCGGTCTGGACGGTACATGATTCAATATCAATAGTAACTGATAATGGCGCCTTGCTAGGTCGTAGCAAATGACGTAGCTGAAGGCTATACTAAACTATCGTATCGGCAAATGAGAGCATATTTTGTCAGTGAACCTTTGCTAGCAAAGTCGGTTGTACAACTGGGGCGAGTGCTAGGAAGTCTCTCTAGACCTGCCGTGTGGCGGCGCTCGGTCTGCAATCACTGATAGTGGCGACACGCGGGTCTGACGTATACTAACGGACAGCGGCCGATTTAAAGGCTACCACCTAGCAAGTGTGGTGTCTGGCGGTGACACCACAATCAGTCCCTTAGAGCTTAGAACTACTTAAACCTAAGGACATCACACACATCCATGCACGAGGAAGAATTCGAACCTGCGACCGTAGCGGTCACGCAATTCCAGACTTTAGCGCCTAGAATCGCTCGTCCACAGCGGCCAACCTCTCCGGTTATCATTCGCCTCCTATATAGGAGGTGATCCGCGTCAGTTGCCACCGTTTCCGTTGTTTGAAGGGGCCCAGTACCCCTTATTTCTCATATTTCTATCAGTCTGGTATTCTGCATGCTACAGATGCTCATTACTTCTGTTATGCCTCGAAAACCCTAGACCAGTTAGTCTATCTATGGAGACGCTTGTATGGAGCATAGCCTTGTAAGGAAACGAAACGCTGATGACAAGCAGTTCAGACAAGAAGAGAACAGAAGCTTTTTCCGACGTGTTGATACAGAAAAATGCAGAACTAGATAGGTATACACAGTAAATAATGAAGAGATACCGAATCAAACCGGGGAAACTTCAATAAAAGGAGGATAGTTTGAGAAGACGCATCCTGAAGCATGATGGAGTCGTCAGTTTGGGAGTGGAGGGAAGAGTGGGTGGTGGTGGGGTGGGGTGCTTAAAATTTTGTAGGGATAGCGAGAAATGAATACAATAAACAAGTTGAAACGCATCTAGGTTGCAGCAGTTATTCAGAGATGATGATGCTTTAGCAGCATTGAGTAAAGTGGAATGTTGCAGCAGGTCAGTCTTGCGACTGAAGACCGCAACAAAAACTGTACGCGGTACTGCAGAAGCAGCCTTGCAGTAAGACAGCGGGATTGTGACGTATAAAGTGCTATGTTATCAATAATTGAATGTGATGTCTATTTCTTTTAATCTTTGCTGAGTTACAGAGAGTAAATCTGATCTATTGTCTCGTCCCAGCACAGTTTTGTAGTGCAATAGGAAAGTTGACGACAATCTGACGGTTGTTGGAGTGTCCACCTCTGTTGTCAGAGATGAGAGGGCGAAAGCTCTCCGAGGTAGAACTGTGGTTGCAGCAGTAATCTTTTAGGTTTAATGGCAGGATGGGTTTGCTGAAGAGTTCAGTATTTATTTCAGTAATTCATTTATTATCTCTTGTATAACTTATAAAAGAGGCTCCAGTTCCTAACCCCCTTTTTAATAAAAGTTAGACTCAGTTTATTCTTATTAACGGTCCACTCGCCTGAGCTTACAAGAGACGATTACTATTCCCTAAATTGTTCTTGTTAATTAAGAAACTACAAATGCTATCTATTCATTGAGGCAAAGACTGCATGGGGGCTTAATTATATAATGAAAATATAATAATTTTAGTAGCTGTGTATCCGGTTACGAAGTCTCGTAACCGGTTGGCCCTGAGTAGTATTAGTACACAATCTGACTGCATAAAATAACAATAAGGAATGAAAGGAAATTTCCGTTAGCACAATTGATTAATTAAGTCCTCAGCAACTATAAAAGCTACGAAACAACAAAGCACAAGTGTAACTGTTCTGTGTGTGGAAGTGTGATTCAACGTACACGTATCTGGCACGGTTCTTCCTCAACACGACGAGATATTTTAAACACCATTTACAATTAACTAATTGAAAAGCCAGAAATACTATAATTGCAATGAGAAACCAGAATTACAAGTCTAATACATGAACACGAGCCAGATCTTTTGTTGACTGAACCTGTGACCAAGAGGCATTGTTATTTAGGAAATTTGAAATAAAAAAAAATTTGTGTTACCTCCATATATATTGACAAAAAAAAAATACACTATGATCATTGCAACATCTTCCATCTATACATTACACCAACCGAACAGTACCTACTCTCTCGCCCAACACAACAATAACTGCACCGACATGCTCTCGACTAGTGCTGCTCTCGACATCCTCTCAACAAGCACTTCCCACGACAACCTCTGAACTACAACTGCCCCAGTGGAGGTGGCGTAATAATACTCTTTGGCGCAATCTCTGGTGCTGTGACTCAGTGTAGCCACCTTTCAAGACAGATCGTCTATGTTCAAAGCTATTCCCCAGAATAGATAATGATTACTTATCTTGCAGCTGATGTGCGCATCACGAGATCTCATCACCGACTTCTCGTTGAGAACATTACTTGTGCATCCTTCTGCTGCTGCTGATGCCTGGTGCAGCTGCACGGTAGGTCCTCAAAGCGGCCACTACTGGTCTCTCTTTGCATCCTTTCTCAGAATCTCTTGCTTATATATCACTCTATGTTTTACGTAAACTGGAAAGCTTCCTTTAGCGTCAGGACTTGTGCGTCTTGGCGCAGTCCCCTTTCATTTGATCTTACAAGTATTGCTTTTTAAATTTTTTCTTGGGACTGGACACTACTTCACCGATGGAAAGGAATCGTGTTTACAATAAATACTCGAAATACATACGTCCAGAATGTACACCATAACAGAGCAGTAGCTTACTCTGACAAATCTCCACTGCTAGATATACCTTGACGAGTTCGCTTACCGAACCAACTTCCACGGCCTCGCTGCTGATTGGATGTCATTCTATTACCATAGGTCCATATCAGTGCATTTCCGTCCTACGATTTTCTGGATAATTTTGCCAGATTTGACGTCCCTTACCCTGCTGTTGGCTTTATTTTCAGATTGTTTTTCTTCATCTTGTGTAGACCGTGTATTCGTAGACAAGGACAACTCTATAGAATAGAAGGAAGTATTATTCGTGCAAATGTTGACTGAAAAATTCGTAGTTATGTCGTCCGAGCAACGTAACAACTCCTATAGGCCAGACACGGGTGAGAGTGCTTTAGTGCCGCTTCAGATGCACAGCTGCCGGTCTACAACCTCCGCACGTTTTCTGGCGTTATCGAGTCAGTCTGTGCCTCACAGAACGGTGCTGACACGCGACTGGGCTATTTGTTAGGGTGCCGGATAAATACGTTTCCGGCATAATGGCGGTCCTCGCAGGAGCGGCGCAGGAGACGGATCACGCAGTACGGAAATCCCGGCAGTGCCGCCCCCGTGAAAAGGAAGCCAGTTTGAAGGGTCTCAATGGGGGGCGTTACGTAAATGGAGGACGGCGGCAGGGTCAGCACACAGCCGGGGGCTATTGACAGGCGAAGAGCGCCGGACAACAGGTGCTTCCGCGGAGGATAGAGGGCGGAGGTAGTGGTAGGGGCAGCGGCCAGGAGAGAGCGCGCAGGGGCAGGTGCTGCGCGCAGCTAATCCGCGCGCTCGCGTTTCAAAGGCCTTTCCTGGAAGCTGTGCCTCGTCTACAGCATGCTCTCTTAGCTTTCTTGCTTATCACCGAGTGAGTATTAACACACGGAGTGGCGCTAGAAATTCAGATATAATCTTTCTGTAGTTACTGGTACAGCATCTACACAAAATGACTGAATTACTCTATCAAGAACAAAATTGGACCTAATAATTTATTTTCAGATGAATAAGAAATGAAGTAAACGTTCTTGTATGCTCTTATGCAGCCGTATCAAGACAACGCGACACCATTGGCAGAATTATGTAAGCTATGCACCCCTTCCCCCTTTTCCCACAACACTAGTTTCGGTTATTTTTTCTTAGAAAATTTTATAAGTACTTCACTAAAATTGAATCACTATTGAAAAATATTAATGCACACAACATATTAAATACACTACTGGCCATTAAAATTGCTACACCACGAAGATGACATGCTACAGACGCGAAATTTAACCGACAGGAAGAAGATGCTGTGATATGCAAACGATCATCTTTTCAGAGCATCACACAAGGTTGGCGCCAATGGTGACACCTACAACGTACTGAAATGAGAAAAGTTTCCAACCGATTTCTCATACACAAACAGCAGTTGACCGGCGTTGCCTGGTGAAAGGAGGAGAAATGCGTACCATTACGTTTTCGATTTGATAAACGGCGGATTGTTGCCTATCGCGATTTCAGTTTATCGTATCGCGACATTGCTGCTCGCGTTGGTCAAGATCCAATGACTGTTAGCAGAATATGGAATCGGTCGGTTCAGGAGGATAACACTGAACGCCGTGCTCGATCCCAACGGCCTCGTAACACTAGCAGTCGAGATGAGAGGCATCTTATCCGCATGACTGTAGCGGATCGTGCACTCACGTCTCGATCCCTGAGTCAACAGATGGGGACGCTTGCAAGACAACAATCATCTGCACGAACAGTTCGACGACGTTTGCAGCAGCATGGTCTATCAGCTCGGGGACCATGGCTGCGGTTACCCTTGACGCTGCATCACAGACAGGAGCGCCTGCGATGGTGTACTCAACGACGAACCTGGTTACACGAATGGCCGAACGTCATTTTTTCGGATGAATCCAGGTTCTGCTTCCAGCATCATGATGGTCCCATCCGTGTTTGGCGACATCGCGGTGAACGCACATTGGAAGCGTATATTCGTCATCGCCATACTGGCATATCACCCGGCGTGATGGTATGGAGTGCCATTGGCTACACGTGTCGGTCACCTCTTGTTCGCATTGACGTCACTTTGAACAGTGGACGTTACATTTCAGATGTGCTACGACCCGTGGCTCAACCCTTAATTCGATCCCTGCGAAACCCTACATTTCAGCAGGATAATGCACGACCGCATGTTCTAGGTCCTGTACGGGCGTTTCCGGATACAGAAAATGTTCGACTGCTGCCCTGGCCAGCACATTCTCCAGATCTCTCATCAATTGAAAACGTCTGGTCAATGGTGGCCGAGCAACTGGCTCGTCACAATACGCCAGTCACTGCTCTTAATGAACAGTGGTATCGTGTTGAAGCTGCATGGGCAGCTGTACCTGTACACGCCATCCTAGCTCTGTTTCACTCAATGTTTAGGCGTATCTAGGCCGTTATTACGACCAGTGGTGGTTTTTCTGGGTACTAATTTCTCAGGATCTATGCACAAAAATTGCGTGAAAATGTAATCACATTTCAGTTCCATTATAAAACCTTTGTCCAATGAATACCCGTTTATCGTCTGCATTTCTACTTGGTGTAGCAATTTTAATGGCCAGTTGTGTATATCATTGCAATAAACAACAATCTATGTTAGCTGTCTAACACTAGGAGGAAAACAAAATTTATATCTAACCGTATATGTAAGATACTGTACCTTGATTTTAGTATAAAGAACAGGCTGCATTTGCTCCTCATATATTATCAACAGCATATAAATTATTGGTTAGAAAGAAAAGAAAGATGGCTAAAAATTCGAGGAATTGTATTTTATTACAATTTCACTTAGCATCTACTTCCATTGTGCAAAGTCATCTCATTCATTGTATTTTCATTACAATTTCGTTTTGTATTTACTTATTTTGAACAAAGTCATCCCATTCGTTGTATCACTGAAAACAAGTTTAGCAGTAGCGTCGTATTCTATGGACGAGATATCTAAATCCGACAGTCTGACTTCACCCACACTCGATGTTTGTCTTGTTATTTGTCGTCCCTAATTTGCTGACATTGCGTTCACGAGATGCTACAGTTACTAGCATTGTCATAAATTTACTCAGAACTATTTCGATATTTGGATAATCATTTCTTAACCCGTACTTTAAAAAATTTTCAAGATATCCATATGAAAAATGGTGTCAATGCTCTTCATCAGCATCTGAAATTTGAAAGCAACTGTATCCTTAACCAGCTCTGCTGTATCAAATCCTCTGCTATATTCGGCACCAAAATCAGCTGCACATCTTTCAAAATATCTATCTCAGTATCTATCTCAGGTATCTCCTAACGGGAAATTAACGACAAATGAGATGGTGTTATAAAATGTGAGGTCCATTTCCTTTTTTACTTACTAAATATCTCGAATCAGTCCAGCTCAATATGATCTGCTACAGTCCTACACATCCATGACAGACACATCAAAAAACAGACATGAATAAATAAACAGTCCTCTATATTCAGATAGTGAATGTAAAAGTATAAACACCACTGTAAAATCATAAAGCCAGAGACAATATTGCTTGACTGTGATTTGAGACTTTCTCGGCGTTTTCCATTCGTGAAATCTTCTCGGGCGATCAGCCGAGTAAAGGCGTCGTCTTCTCGCAACGTTTCGAAGGGTTTCGTACCCATCATCTTCAAGCGAAGATGATGGGTACGAAACCCTTCGAAACGTTGCGAGAAGACGACGCCTTTACTCGGCTGATCGCCCGAGAAGATTTCACGAATATTGCTTGACCACACCAACCGTCAAATGTCGGAAGGCTTCGGTCAAGTAGCATGTTGGAATGGTTCGGTGACCATGAGATAGGTGATAGAGTTGTGAGTGGCTGGAATAGCTAATAAATAGGTAGTACTTTAAAACACTTTTCATTAGAGATAAAATTTCCCAGAGCATAAGCAGGATCTGAATTACACCTTTAATTGATCACTTCCACAATGAACAAGCAGGCATTGCAGAAGAAACCACAATCGTAACTTCGTATTTAACCTTGAAACGCTCTAATAAACTTAAACTCTAGAAAATAACTGCAGATACAAGCCAAAGAGTTCTTACAGTGACAAAATTTACAAGCGACCAAAGTAAAATTTCAAGGCACTAACGAAGTAAATATCTTACACGACATTCTATTAAATGATAGACTCTCTGAGTAACTTAAAGAATTAAATTTCACACATCAGTAAGGCTGCACGTTGTCTCGAGAATTATAGTAATGAAATGAAATGTCGTGTGGCTAAGCCTCCAGTCGGGTAGACCGTTCGCCTTGTGCAGGTCTTTCGACTTGACGCCACTTCGGCGACCTGCGCGTCGATGGGGATGAAATGATGATGATTAGGACAACACAACACCCAGTCCCTGAGCGGAGAAAGTCTCCTACCCAGCCGGGAATCGAACCCGGGACCTTAGGATTGACATTCCGTCACGCTGACCACTCAGCTACCGGGGCCGGACATTATAGTAGTAACAGAGTCAGGTGTCACGCTCGTAACCAGCGGGCGTTGCTGCTAGCATCAGGTAATGGAATAATTACACGTGGCGGTGATAATGGGCCACTAAGCCATAACGTACATAGCGCTCGTCAGCTATCAGTACAAACTCTAGGATTTACAATTGTAATTATTAAGCTATCTAGAACATGTGAAGGAAATATAAGCACAGTCTCAGAACAAATCAACACACAGAGTTTAAAAGGAACACGTTCAGATTCCGGCAAATGATCAGAATTTAACTACTTGGACGTTACCATCTATCGCGGTAATAAGGGACAGACTCAAAATGACCTTTAAATGTATCAACGGCTCCGATAAGTGTCTTACACAATTAGTTAATAATTTAACCACTGTGACAATATCAGTCATAAAATTTGTCCGCGTTCAGCACAGTTTAATTGCTTTACAATTGTGAGGTTTTTAAAAGTATCTCACGGTGGCAGGCAACGGGAAGGCAGTAATGCTGTTTGGTTACCTAATAGGAATACCATTTTTGCAAGGAAATTTATCAGAGTTCACCATTAAATAAAGGAAGTCTCGACAGCAAGCAGACAAATCATGCTGGATGAACAGGATGTTCACGATCCAGAAGAAAAGTCACCGTCGCATTGCCGTATCGAAACAGCCACAGTTCCACCTAAGGCGTGCAACAGAAGTTTCGATCCTCTATGCCCCAGGCCAGCGAACCCTCTCGTAGAGACGCGCTTCGAAACACTACGGCTATACAGGCGTCCTCCATTCGTTAGCCACTCGCGTCAGTAGCAAGGCATTTACCAGTGGCGGATTAAAAATTTTGCGCCCCTCGGCACACAATATTATATGCGCCCCCCCCCCCCAAAAAAAAAATGTTTTAAGTATTAACTGTTACCCGATCACTTCACAATAGCCGTTTCGGATGGGAGCGCAGAGAGCTGATTCCGTACTCTGCTATTCGTTGTTCTGAGGATCGCGTCAGCGGTCTAGCCGCGCTCAATCAAAAAGTAATATGATTCCTGAATTGTACTTGGTGTACGGCAGCGGATAAAACAAACTTAAAACGGCATCGTGTTAACACTTTTTCTTCTGTCACCAAAGACAACAGAAACTAACGTAAGGAAAATAACTTTTCTTTTATAGCCTAAATAGTCAGCAGAGCATGTAGGAGACAACGGATTTTTGTTATACATTCAATTTTAAAATGTTCTTTTACACGAAGCCGTTGAAAATGAAAATAAAAAAGTTGTGTTACGATCTAAAAATTGAAGCGAAGTGTCATACATTAAAAATTAATATGTACTTTTACAGAGATGCGTTCAAAATTAAAAGAAAACGAAACGATCTAATAACTTGAATGTGTGGCAGATAAAAAAAAAAACACGTTCGGTATTAATACGTGAATCTGTAGGATAGCGTAAGAAATGAAAATGAAATAGAGATTTCGGTGCACGAACTAATAACTAAATGTAGACGAACAAACACAGAACTGGATTTGCTATTACATAATTTTACATACTAGTGAGGAAAAATAAAATTTGTTTTATAATCTAATAGCTAACGTGTAAAGCATTAGGGTCTGTGTAGCTAGATGCTGCGTAATAAGTGTAGACAATACCTTTAATCCATATAAGGGCTGAACAGATTTGTACTGCAACTAATGCTCTCACCATAGCTCTTTCTAACGGTATTAGCAAAGGTTTTACGTATTTGTCGACAGAATTGAACTACGTTATTTATTAACACTTTTTCATCTGAGCGCACTTTTCGATAACGTATAGCTCCGCGATAACTATACATTTCACAGACGCCAAGAATACGCTTCAGTTGTAATATACTACAGTATCAGTACGACTTGACTGCACAGCGCAGACCAGCCTGTGTCATTCGAGTATTGTTTAGTATCTTCGGGCGCCTTCGGTCACGTCTGCACGTAGACGAGGTTTAGTACCGCGTTCTGCCATCGGCAATTGTAAAATAAACAGGTAATACGTAGTTTCTACATCCAATGAATGTGCTCTAAGTTATAATGAAAATCACATTATCATCTTAATTATTAAAACTAATATGAATAAATAAACAAACTCACCAGTAAGCAAAGTTTGGATCTGGCTTCGACTGCAGAAAACTCGTTGATCATATCTTCATAGTTCAGACGGTTATCAGGTAGGAGGTCGGTTTGAATGTGAAGAATGGACAAGGTGTTCAATCTCTCTTGAGACAACGTAGAACGTCGGTACGATTTCAGTCTTTTAAGAGCCGAAAATTATCGTTCTTCTGAACAATTTGTAAGAGCCATACATAGAGATATTCTATGAGCAATGTCAACATTCGAAAACACGGGCTGTAACCTGTCTTTTCATAAAAATGTACTAATTTCGACTTGTATATCACTAATCTCAGAAGATTTAAAACGTTCCTCGAAATGTACACACTCACTAGCGAAGGAAGGCTCTAAATCTGTCTCATTGGCACTTCGATTTCTGCTGCACGTGCAGCTATATCGTCAGGTGAACTGCTCTTAAGGCTACTGAAAACTGTGAAAGAGTCCAGGAGTGTTCTAAAGTTTTCCTTCCTCCTCACTAACGCGGCGTACAAGTAGTCGAGTACTGGGAGAAATGTTTCGGCTTTAAATTTTTCCCTTCCAGTCAGAAAAACTTCTTCTGAGCGCGCTTCTTTGTCATCATGACGTTTGCGTTTTCGTGATCTTTTAGAGGTGCATTCAAAGTGCATATCAGTCACAATCTCCATGGATTTATTTGCGTAATAGTCGAACATGCCACGAATAGATGCAATAAATCCTACAAGTGATACATATAATTCATGCACTATTTTAGTATGAATATTTACACTTTGCAATTTCAGATTTACACTATTAAATCTGTGGAATATGTCCTTCCAAACTGCCATCACAAATACTGTTTCTAGTCTGCTGAGTTGATTCAATAAAGCTGAAGCCTCATTTCTCCCAAATGGTTTTTCAAAGCTTACCTTAGTTAAGAAGTTTAGTATAAAATTTGCAATGCCACGTGCTATTTGATTGCACAGAGTGGGAACTTTGACATCGTGCAGGCTGCAGCACAATAAAGGAGACAAACTAAAGTTCGTTTCCTCTTCTCTTTTCGCCAAAAAAGTAACTAAGTATATAAATAAATTAAATTTTAAACTGTTTTTATGTGTGTTATTAGATATTCTGCTTAGGTTCTTTCCGTATAAACATGTGTTTAAAAATGTAAATCATTCCCAATACCAACATGTTTTGTTAAACAGATGTCATTAAATCAAAGCTCATATACTGAAGACCGCAAAGCTTTCATATTAATAATAGGATAATTCTCTGTAATTTCTACTGGAAATTTAAGTGGAATCGGGTTTTATATACTGATGCCCATACATGTTACAGTATTTAAGAAACTGCTGATTAGTTTATCACTGCTTTTCAGGGTCCCAGTATTTTCACGGGGAAAACAACAATAACGTTTCAAACATTGTATTGTAGATTGCGGTCCTGAGAGCTTACTCCAAATAATTTAAACAGTCATGAAGATGATATCAGACAGAAACCCGATGTTAAATTTCGATTCATTCACCAAGTGAACTATGTATGTTTCCAAGCTTTTATTGTCGAATTTCGTTCTTATGGCTTATTTAAACTAACAAGTTGTTTAACAATATTAAAATTTTTTGTCGTTTGTAAGCGCAGTTGTTTTAAAACGTAAAAGGTTAAAATGAGTACAGATCAAAAACTGCCACCCCCCTTAAGGTGCCGCACCTGGGCTCGAGTCTAGGGGGCCTATATGTAAATCCGCCACTGGCGAGAATATTCGCACAGGGGTAAATCTAAATACTGCGCCACGGCATACGTATATGCTGCAGCACCAGCTCGTCGACGTCTGAGAGCCTACATTAAAGTAACGAAATAGAAGCAACAACTCCATTGTTGAACTTGAGAGAGCTTTGCAGGTGGCAGCCGCGTGAACCAAGCGCATTGTACCCGAGGAAAAAGACTGTGTGGGACTACAGGTGCGTTTACAATCGTTGTCCGAACAAAAGGAATCTGCTTATAGGCAGAAAACAGGGGCACTAGCAGTGGAGGTCATATACGTCTTCCGGTTGGTTCTTAAAGGATCTACCTATTTCTTTTCACCCCCTCCCCTGAGCTTCTGCCCTTGGCGCTAGCCTATCTGGCCATCTTCGGTAAGACCCTAACCTCTGACTGAGTGTCCTTTATGTAAGCCAACTTGTGTAATATATAGGTCGACGGATGCACAGTCGGATGCCAGTTATGCAGCAGGCAGTTAAACTGATATAAGAACGTAGGCAGTTAAACTGTTTCATTACACAATGAACGATACTTTTTACTTTTCAAAAAATGCATAGAAAATGTGTCAAATAATCCAGCGAAAGCAAAGGAAATTTTATAATAACCATAAAGAAACCCTAGGAGAATTCCACGATTCACACGAATTGAAGAAGGATAAAGGAAAACTGTTTGTTCACGAAAAGCTTTCAGTTTATCCTCACAGCTGCTTAACACCACTGCATTACAATCTGGTGAACTATCAGAGAAAGAACCCCACTGGAAGGAGGTCTAAGACTGACGTTCTCTGAAAGCAAGGGCTAATTACTAAACATTTAAGATTTGTCATTCATTTAACCGTCTGTCTTGCACATTCGTCTTTATGATAACTCGCTTGCATCAGTAACTGACATCTTCACATCTATGTGCTTGTGTAAGCAATCTGTCATATCCATGTGGAACTAAATATCAGCTCCCATACAGAACTGTAGAGCTGTATTATGCTGTGTAGTTCTGTGTGAATATGACAGGTTGCTTACACAACTACATAGATCAGAAAATAATCAAATGTCGACAAAATTAGTCATTATTAAAAAAACTGTGCAGAAGTGACGGTGAAATATAGGTTGAATTTTGAAGTTTCTAAGGAAACAGGTCCGGTCAGATGAGTCCGATGTTGTAAAGAGGGCCACTGGAGGCAATGTGTTGAGCCAGCATTGCACTACTGTGTCTACCAGGCTTTGTTGTCTGTCAGCTAGACGATTACCGAAACCAGTAAGCACTTTGGTATGTGTGCAAAAGTGACTCTACCAGCCACAGCACCACTCCGGATCCACTCTGGCGCATATAAGTACTGGATGTCCAGTTGTTGTTGTTGTGGTCTTCAGTCCTGAGACTGGTTTGATGCAGCTCTCCATGCTACTCTATCCTGTGCAAGCTTCTTCATCTCCAAGTACCTACTGCAACCTACATCCTTCTGAATCTGCTTAGTGTATTCATCTCTTGGTCTTCCCCTACGATTTTTACCCTCCACGCTGCCCTCCAATACTAAATTGGTGATCCCTCGATGCCTCAGAACATGTCCTGCCAACCGATCCCGTCTTCTGGTCAAGTTGTGCCACAAACTCCTCTTCTCCCCAATCCTATTCAGTACCTCCTCATTAGTTATGTGATCTACCCATCTAATCTTCAGCATTCTTCTGTAGCACCACATTTCGAAAGCTTCTATTCTCTTCTTGTCCAAACTATTTACCGTCCATGTTTCACTTCCATACATGGCTACACTCCATACAAATACTTTCAGAAATGACTTCCTGACACTTAAGTCTATATTTGATGTTAACAAATTTCTCTTCTTCAGAAACGCTTTCCTTGCCATTGCCAGTCTACATTTTATATCCTCTCTACTTCTAACATCATCAGTTATTTTGCTCCCCAAATAGCAAAACTCCTTTACTACTTTAAGTGTCTCATTTCCTAATCTAATACCCTCAACATCACCCGACTTAATTCGACTACATTCCATTATCCTCGTTTTGCTTTTGTTGATGTTCATCTTATATCCTCCCGTCAAGACACCATCCATTCCGTTCAACTGCTCTTCCAAGTCCTTTGCTGTCTCTGACAGAATTACAACGTCATCGGCGAACCTCAAGGTTTTTATTTCTTCTCCATGGATTTTAATACCTATTCCGAATTTTTCTTGTGTTTCCTTTACTGCTTGCTCAATATACAGATTGAATAACATCGGGGAGAGGCTACAACCCTGTCTTACTCCCTTCCCAATCAGTGCTTCCCTTTCATGTCCCTCGACTCTTATAACTGCCATCTGGTTTCTGTACAAATTGTAAATAGCCATTCGCTCCCTGTATTTTACCACAGCCACCTTTAGAATTTGAAAGAGAGTATACCAGTCAACATTGTCAAAAGCTTTCTCTAAATCTACAAATGCTAGAAACGTAGGTTTGCCTTTTCTTAATCTTTCTTCTAAGATAAGTCGTAAGGTCAGTATTGCCTCACGTGTTCCAGTATTTCTACGGAATCCGAGGTCGGCTTCTACTAGTTTTTCCATTCGTCTGTAAAAAATTCGTGTTAATATTTTGCAGCTGTGGCTTATTAAACTGATTGTTCGGTAATTCTCACATCTGTCAACACCTGCTTTCTTTCGGATTGGAATTATTATATTCTTCTTGAAGTCTGAGGGTATTTCGCCTGTTTCATACATCTTGCTCACCAGATGGTAGAGTTTTGTCAGGACTGGCTCTCCCAAGGCCGTCAGTAGTTCCAATGGAATGTTGTCTACTCCGGGGGCCTTGTTTCGACTCAGGTCTTTCAGTGCTCTGTCAAACTCTTCACGCAGTATCGTATCTCTCATTTCATCTTCATCTACATCCTCTTCCATTTCCATAATATTGTCCTCAAATACATCGCCTTTGTATAGACCCTCTGTATACTCCTTCCACCTTTCTGCTTTCCCTTCTTTGCTTAGAACTGGGTTTCCATCTGAGATCTTGATGTTCATACAAGTGGTTCTCTTATCTCCAACGGTCTCTTTAATTTTCCTGTAGGCAGTATCTATCTTACCCCTAGTGAGAGATAAGCCTCTACATCCTTACATTTGTCCTCTAGCCATCCCTGCTTAGCCATTTTGCACTTCCTGTCGATCCCATTTTTGAGACGTTTGTATTCCTTTTTGCCTGCTTCATTTACTGCATTTTTATATTTTCTCCTTTCATCAATTAAATTCAATATTTCTTCTGTTACCCAAGGATTTCTACTAGCCCTCGTCTTTTTACCTACTTGATCCTCTGCTGCCTTCACTACTTCATCCCTCAAAGCTACCCATTCTTCTTCTACTGTATTTCATTCCCCCATTCCTGTCAATTGTTCCCTTATGCTCTCCCTGAAACTCTGTACAACCTCTGGTTCTTTCAGTTTATCCAGGTCCCATCTCCTTAAATTCCCACCTTTTTGCAGTTTCTTCAGTTTTAATCTACAGGTCATAACCAATAGATTGTGGTCAGAGTTCACATCTGCCCCTGGAAAAGTCTTACAATTTAAAACCTGGTTCCTAAATCTCTGTCTTACCATTATATAATCTATCTGATACCTTTTAGTATCTCCAGGGTTCTTCCATGTATACAACCTTCTATCATGATTCTTAAACCAAGTGTTAGCTATGATTAAGTCATGCTCTGTGCAAAATTCTACCAGGCGGCTTCCGCTTTCATTTCTTAGCCCCAATCCATATTCACCTACTACGTTTCCTTCTCTCCCTTTTCCTACACTCGAATTCCAGTCACCCATGACTATTAAATTTTCGTCTCCCTTCACTCTCTGAATAATTTCTTTTATTTCATCATACAATTCTTCAATTTCTTCGTCATCTGCAGAGCTAGGTGGCATATAAACTTGTACTACTGTAGTAGGTGTGGGCTTCGTATCTATCTTGGCCACAATAATGCGTTCACTAAGCTGTTTGTAGTAGCTTACCCGCCTTCCTATTTTCCTATTCATTATTAATTGACTTTGTGTTTATAACCCTGTAGTCACCTGACCAGAAGTCTTGTTCCTCCTGCCATCGAACTTCACTAATTCCCACTATATCTAACTTTAACCTATCCATTTCCCTTTTCAAATTTTCTAACCTACCTGACATTCCACGCTCCGATCCGTAGAACGCCAGTTTTCTTTCTCCTGATAACGACATCCTCTTGAGTAGTCCCCGCCCGGAGATCCGAATGGGGGACTATTTTACCCCCGGAATATTTTACGCAAGAGGACGCCATCATCTTTTAATCATACAGTAAAGCTGCATGCCCTCGGGAAAAATTATGGCCGTAGTTTCCCCTTGCTTTCAGCCGTTCGCAGTACCAGCACAGCAAGGGCGTTTTGGTTACTGTGACAAGGCCAGATCAGTCAATCAACCAGACTGTTGCCCTTGCAACTACTGAAAAGGCTGCTGCCCCTCTTCAGGAACCACACGTTTGTCTGGCCTCTCAACAGATACCCCTCCGTTGTGGTTGTACCTACGGTACGGCTATCTGTATCGCTGAGGCACGCAAGCCTCCCCACCAACGGCAAGGTCCATGGTTCATGGGGGTGGGGGGGGGGGGGTGGGGGGGGCTGGATGTCCAGGTCATTGGTCTAGTCGGCAAGTCGTCGAGTCATCAACTTTCTCTGTGGTGGTTTCGACTATGAGGTCACTGGCACTTTGCGTCACCCCAAGGGCTCCAGGTATCACCTGGATTGAACTGAAGCCTTCCCAATCACAAGAAGCCAGCTGCTGGTCTGGCAATCTCCGCTTATCATTTGCCACCACCGGTGGAACTTAGCACCCTGTACTAATCAGCAACAGCAACCTGAGACACAGTAGATCGTGTCAGCTAGCCACATTAACAACTAATACAGTTCGGCTACTAGCGAAGCCCTGAGTATGCAAAGTAATGCCATATCTGAGCCGAGCTGAGCTGCTCTGAGCCTAAAGTGCCCATTCACAGCCCACCTGGTGCACTGACTCACTTATTGGTCCACTTGCCGACCTGTCTGACGGTATTTGGACAACAGTAGCTACTTGATGGATCCCATCTGTCTGCACTGATGGAGTGTGGAATGACAGGTAGTGGCCGGGGCTTGTGCGTAGCAGTTGGCCATCAAATGCTGCGCATGGGCCACAGACCAACTTCTACAAAGTTGCCCTCACACAGACGAGGAGACCCACTCAGCAGGGGTGTCAGTCAACTTGTCAGCATGTGTGTGAAGATGTTAAAGGCCTGAAAGGTGGCCATACACAGACAGACCCCCCTGCTGAGTGAATCTTTTCCGACTCATTCACCTGTGTGTGGGGGATTTTACAGAAATTGAGTTCGTCGTCTGAGTGCGTCAATTGACAAACTGCTACCTGCTAGCCTCGATTACTACCTGTGTGCCCACACTCAGGGTAAGCAGGGCCCAACAAAAAGGCACTGTTGCCACACACAGGCTGATGAATCAGCAAGCAGGTCAGTGAATGAGTGGCTTAACAGCTTGCAATCCGTTACTGCTACTGGTCCATTAAGGCAACATTCCAGCCACTACTAATTGAGGGCTGCAGCTTGTAATCAATTAATTATGGCATTCTGTTGCCTACAAGTAGTTCCCAACTCATCCTGAAAAATCACCCTCCATCAGAGCATACACATATCCAGTACAACATAGTTTGTGTCAGTAATTGTATGAAATATTTAAAGAAGATGGAAGAAAAGAAGTACTGTTCTTATAACGGGTGAGGCTTGCTAGTCATGGTCAATTGCAAAACTAACTTGAGCTAACCGCCAGACAAATGGCCTCCAGGCAAGGGGCTTCTTAAAATTATGTTTTTCCAGCTATCACATCCCTGTTACACTTTTCTGAGTCATTAGTCTCCTGAGTGGTTTTATGCAGTTAATCACAAATTCTTCTCGTGTATCAACTTCTTCATCTAAGAGTAGCAGTTGTTCCCCATGTCTTGAATTATCTGTTAGCTGTATTCCAATCTCTGCCTTCTTTGACAAATTTTACATTCTACAGCTCCCTCTAGTACAATGAACATTATTCTCTGATACCTTAACACATGTCCTATATCCTGTTCCCTTCCCTTATAAATGTTTTCCACATGTTTCTCTGCTCGCTAGTTCTGTGGTGAACCTCTTCGTTTCTTATCTTGTCAGTCCATCTAACTTTCAACACTCTTCTACAGCACCCTGTCTCAAACATTTGACTTCTTTCCTGTTCGGGTTTTCCCACAACCTATGATTCACATTCATACACTACTGTGCTCCGAACACAATTTCCCAGAAATTTGGACCTCAGATTAATGCCTACCTTTTTAACTAGAAGATTTCTCTTAACCCGTAATGCCCTCTGTGCTTGTGATAGTCAGCTTTTTATGTTCTGCTTGATGCTTGCCTTGTCCGTCATTTATTATTTGGCTTCCGAAGTAGGAGAATTTCGTAACATTATCTACTTCATGGAGTTCACTTCAACGCCAATCTTAATTCTGATACTTGACGTTACTTTTGCCTTTCTTCGGTGTAATACTACTAGAATGTTCATTCCATTCATCAGGTCAGGCACTTCTCTACTTTCACTGAAGATAGCAATAACATCAGCGAATTTTTCATATCTATCCTTTCACCCTGGATTTTAATCCCACTCTTAAATCTTTCTTAATATACCTTCTATTTATGAAGTTGTTACTTCAATGTACAGATTGAAGAGTATGTCTGAAACCCTTTGTACATCGATAGAGTTCATCCGCTCTCTTTGTTCCCTGTTGGTTCTTGCACGTATTGTATGTTAAACGTGGCTCCCTACAGCGTATTCCTATTTTGCTCGGAATTTAAAACATCCCACACGATTTCACACTGTCGAATCCATTTTTCTAGATCGATTAATCCCATGAAAGTGTCTCGATTTTTCTTAAGTCTAGTTTCGATTAACAAGTAGAGCTTCAGAACTATTCCTCTGGTGCCTTTAGCTTTCCTAAAGCGAAAGCGATTTTCTTTTCCATTCATTTGTATATTTAAGTCGTCAATATTCTTTTCTAAACACCTCTATATTAACATAGTCAGTATCCTGGATGCATGATTTGTCAGGCTGATTATGTAATAATTCTTTCATTTATTTGTCTGTGGTGCCTACAGAATTGCGTAGATGATATTTTACTAACGTCTCCAGTCTTTTAGATTCTACACAGCACATTTGATATTCATTTTGACCCTATATTTTTCTAGCCAAGTCTTCCACTTCTTAGAGACCTTAAATGTACTCTCTCCACGTATCAGCTCCCTCTCTTATGTGTAACAGTGACATTCTCGTCAAACACTTCATGTTGACGCTCTTGTTTTCAATCAATTTGACCGAATGTTGTTTTGAATTTTCTACATGCTGAATCAGTCCTTCTGACGACCATTTCTTTAGATTCCGTCATTTTTCTCCTGCAATCATTTCACCCTGGCTTCCCTGAACCCTCCTTATACGTATGTTTGACGACCCAACTTTTGTGATTCTCGTTTTTAGATATTTATATTCCACTTGAACTGACGTGCCCACTGGGGCATTCATTATCCTGGTATATACCGCCTTAGAGAACTTCAAACGCATGTCATCATTTCCCAAGACTTCGGTATCGAACTTCTTTCCGTATTGATCTTGTATCTTGTATGGCAAATGAAGAAAGAGGGATGAATAATAGTACATGCACTTGAAGGAGGAACACGTTGTCGCGTTCTAAGAAGGGAAGAACAGAAACTGTATTACACCCAACAAATAATTGTAGACGTAATGTACAAGTGCTACTCTACGGTAAAGAAGTTAGCACAGACGGAAATTCGCGGTGGGTCATGTCAAACCAGTCAGAAGAAAGATAGAAAATTTCAGCCGTTTTGACTTCTGCACCTACACAGTTCTAATAATGTGAACATTATCATGTTTCCTCGGTGTCTTCCGTGGTGGCATGATTCAATAAAAACTTCTCGGCTGAAAAGCAGGGTCATTTCGAATAAAACACTCAAGCTTTTGACAGCTGTCTCCGCCATCGTCATCATGAGTAGAAATTACTGACAGCCCCGTGAAGCGGTGGGAGACCAAGCCAGCTGTATTCCTTCTATATTGTGGAGCAACTACAAGCAAGATATGGTGCATCCTGAAGAGACGTGGGCTGAGACCAGTATTCCGGCCAGCCTCCAAGCTAAGGATATGCTGTCCCGTTACAGACAACGTAGGTCTTCGACTTCCTGGTGTGTACGGAGTCTCCTGTGAATGTGGTGGTACTTACATAGATCAAACCACTCGCACTGTGGTTTACGACATATCAGACAGAGGAAATTAGAGAAGTCGGCCTTGGCTGAACATTGCCTAAAAAACGGGCAAAAGTACAATTTGAAAAAAAACGAGAGTTTTGTCACAAATAATATCATACTGAGATTCTGTTATCAAATAACCTGCCAAAATTAGAATAAACAGCACTATTTTTAACAGGGGTGGTCTATGGGTAGCGTTTTTGCTTAGTAATCAAAACCTTCTCGGTTCAAGATTTGAATTCCGCCACTGCTTAAATATTGATGAATAACCAGCATTGGCTGCCGAAATCCTCTGGCATAAGAAGTCACCCTCATTCTACCAACGGCCCTGTCAAACATGGCGGAGGAGCGGACAGAGGTTCAGGGCACTCTCTTTTCCTTGGAATGAGAAACTGCCATTAACGGTAGATGGTTCTGAATGATCAACGTCACGGGGATGCAGAAGTCAATGGATACAACTGCCTTAAAAGCACATACCGTGTTTTCAGAGGACAAATGAAATGTAATTGAAAAAGTATCATGATGATCTCTCGATCGGAAAAATATTTCGGAATAGTCCCCTATTCGGATCTCCTGGAGGGGACTGCCAAGGGAAAATGACCATGAAAAAAAGACTAAATAATCGAGAAAGGATAACAGGGCGTGGAATGTCAGAAGCGTGTACGTGGTAGGGAAGCTAGAAAAGCTGAAAATGGAAATGCAAAGGTTCAGTCTAGATAGAGTACGGGTCAGTGAAGTGAAATGGTAAGAAGACACGGATTTATGGTCAAATGAGTATAGGGCAAGACAAACAGCAGTGGAAAGTGGTATAACGGGACTAGCTTTCGTTACGAGTAAGAAAGTAGGGCCGAGAGTGTGTTACAGTGAACAGTTCGGTGATAGGGTTGTTATTATCAGAATCAAAGAGGAGGAGGTGTACTTGCAAAAGGCCGGATGACAAGAGATTTCAGGTATACATGTCGACATCGCAAGCTCAAGATGAAGAGGTAGAGAAAACATATGAGGATTGAAAGGGTAATGCCTTATGTAAAGGGTGATGAAAATCTAGTACTCATGGGGTACTGGAATGCAGTTGTAGAGAAATAAGTAGACGAAAAAGTTATAGCAAAATATGGGCTTGGGACAGAATGAGAGAGTAGAAAGATTAATTGAGTTCTGTAGTAAATTTCAGCTAGTGACAGCGAATACTCTGTTCTAGAATCACAAGAGGAAGAGGTATACTTTGAAAAGGCCAGGTGGTACGGGAAGATTTCAGTTACATTACATCATGATCAGACAGGGATTCCGAAATCAGATACTGCATTGTAAGGCGTACACAGGAGCAAATATAGACTCAGATCACAATGTAATAGTAATGAAGAGTGCGCTTAAGTTCAAGAGATTAGTCAGAATGAATCAACACTATGGAATGACGAGATACGCTTGAAGTTCTCTAAGGCTGTAGATATAGCAACAAGCAGGCAGTACAGTTCAAGAGGGATGGACATCTCTAAAAAGGACAATTTAAGAAGTTGGAAAGAAAAACGTAGGTACAAGAAGATAACTGCAAAGAAGCCAAGGGTAACAGAAGAAATACTTCAGTTGATCGATGAAAGAAGAATAAAAAAAAAAAAAAAAGAAATATCAGAGAAGCTCAGGAATACAGAAATACAAGTCGCTGAGGAATGAAATAAATAGGAAGAGTAGAGAAAATAACATGAAATGGCTAGACGATAAATGTTAAGAAATCGAAAAAGAAATGACTGTAGGTAGGACAGACACAGCATATGGGAAAAACACCTTCAGTCAAATTGAAAGCAAGGGTGGTAACATTAACAGTGGAACGAAAGTTCTACTATTAAATGCAGAGGAGAGAACGGATAGGTGGAAAGAGTTCCTTGGTAGCCCCTATCAGGGGGGAAGATTTGTCCGATGTGACAGAAGAAGAAACAAGAGTCGATATAGAAGACAAAGGCCAGAATTATCGCATAATCAGTTTAACAGCTCATGAATCCAAGTTTCTGACAAGAATAATAGACAGAGGAATGGAAAAGAACGTTGAGGATATCTTAGATTATGATCAATTTGGCTGTAGGAAAGGTAAAGGCACCAGAGAGGTAATTCTGACGTTGCGGTTGACAATGGAAGCGGGACTAAAGAAAAGTCAAGACACGTTCAAAGCATTTTTCGACCTGAAAAAAAGCGTTCGACAACTTAAAATGGTGCAAGATGTTCGAAACTCTGAGAAAAATCGGCGTAAGCTGTAGGGAGAGACGAGTAATATACAATATGTACGAGTCAGGAGGGACAACCAAGAACTAAATGCTCGGATTAAAAAGGATGTAAGATAGGGAAGTAGTCTTTCGCACTTACTGTTCAATCTGTACATGAAGAAGCAATCATGGAAATAAAAGAAAGGGTCAGGCGTGGAATCGAAATTCAAGGTTAAAGGATATCAGTGATACGATTCGCTAGTGAGATTGCTATCCTGAATGAAAGTGAAGAAGAATTACATGGTCTTCTGAATGGAATGAACAATGTAATGAGTACAGAATACCGACTGAGAATAAATCGAAGAAAGACGAAAGTAATGAGAAGTACCAGAAATGAGAACAGCGAGAAACCTAACATCAGAATTGATGGTCACGAAGTAGATGAAGTTATGGAATACTACTACATAGACAGCAAAATAACCAGGGCGGACGCAGCAAAGAGGACATCAAAAGCAGACTAGCACTGGCAAAAAGGGCATTCCTAGCCTGCCCATGCGGGGTAGCCGCGTGGTCTAGGGGTCTTGCCACGGTTCGCGTGGCTCCCCCCCCCCCCTCTCCCCGTCAGAGGTTGGAGTCCTCGTTCTTAGCGTAAGTTACTTTGTTGGAATAAGTAGTGTGTAAGCCTAGGGACCGATGACCCCAGCAGTTTGGTCCCATAAGAACTTACCACAAATTTCAGTTTTTCCGTTCCTAGCCAAGTGAAGTCTACTAGTATCAAACATATGGCTAAATTTTAGGAAGAAATTTCTGAGAATATACCTTAGGAGCACAGAACTGTATGGTAGTGAAACATGGATTGTGGGAAAACCGGAACGGAAGAGAATTGAAGCATTTGAGGTGTGGTGCTTCCGAAGAATGTTGAAAAGTAGGTGTACTGATAAGGCGAGGAATGAGGAGGTTCTGTGAGGAATCGGAGAGTAAAAGAATATTTTGAAAACATTGAAAAGGAGGACAGAACCATTGGACATCTATTAAGACATCAGGGAATGACTTCCAAGGGAACAGAAGGGGCTGCAGAAGGCAAAAGGTGCAGGGAAAGTCAGAGATTGGAATATATCCAGCAAATAATTGAGGACGTAGGTTGCAAGTGCTACTATGCAATGAAGAGGTCGGCACAGGAGAGGAATTCGTGGCGGGCCGCATGAAACGAGTCGGAAGGCTGATAACCCTCCTCCCCCCCCCCCCACCCCAAAAAAAAAGAAAGATTAACAGAGACAAGAGCTTTACATTTAGAAGTGTATGGGGGCAGTCTTGAATATTGATATAGAGTAAAAGCAAAGGCTTGATGCTTGTAAGGACACGGGAGCGTGAATTTAAAACGTGGCGCCAGCCGCTCACGCCACGTGACGTCTCTCGGTGCCAATGCGGGACGGAGCTGTTAGCTGTCCAACTAGCCTGTCGCGCATGCGCCACCCCTGACCTCCGTGTACGTTTCCAGACGCTGCCATTACATCCATATAAGTAGAACGCCATAACAGACCGGGCTGTCAGTGATTTCAACAGCTGATGACGATGGCGGAGACAGCTGTCGAAAGCTCGAGCGCTTTATTCGAAACGACGCGTCTTGTAACCAGGTCATTATTATGAAAGCAGTTGGGTAAATAGTTTGCATCTCTACTCGGAGCAATCTTTCCAAACGTTGTTTTATGTGCTGTTTATTTTGCAGGCCTTATGCGAGCTTAAATGTGGCGTAAATTTATTAAAGGACGTCTTCGTATACACAGTGTGTTGCACTATAAATGTTTTATTCGCCAAATAAGTTTCACCAATGGCATCTGATACAGAGGAACTAAGAAGTGTATGTACATCCATATGTACAAAATGATAAGTGCACATATAGTAGCAGTATTATAATTCTACTTGTATTATTTATCTCTATAGCAAGGAGTTGCATGTCCGTTAATACCATAGGGTCTGAAGCATGCCCTGTAACACAGAAGACAGGTTGTAATTTATATTATTGCTGTCAGGCCTTAGGCCGTGATAATTACTGACAACAATGGACGTAACTGTCATACAGAGTAAAAATGAAAGTGACAGCTCAAAGAGTCTGCTATATATATATGACATGCACTCACATATGGAAATTACAATTTTTTGACAACTGATATGTGAAGGTAGAATATACACAATGTATAAAATTGCAAAATAATATCAAGTGAAATTAGACAATTTTACATTCAGGAAATAGGTTCCTAATCAGAATTATTCGGTTAAAAAACTATTTAAATTATGCATGTACAGCTTATTGCATAACTCCGATTGCTCATTATATTGTCTCGTTTCAAGTTTATTTATTTACAACATGCTCCATTACTGTATTTGTAGTACAACCTGTATGTATTGTGTGTGTGTGTTCATATTGTATGTTCATGATGAGAGAAGGGAGAGCGTAAAACACGGTGCCGGCACATAGCTTAGTCCCCGCGAATAGCACCAAGGGGTCGCCAAGGTTAGGGGATTACCACTAACAGTGTCACATGCACTCACTTCAGGAGACACTGCGGAGAAATTCGGTATTTCAATCAGAACACCAGCACTCCCCTCCTCAAACCCCCCCCCCCCCTCACCGCCGTTCCTTGTCTACCAAATAATGGCAGTGAAAATTTTTCGGCCACCAGGATTCGAACAGGTATGGTAGAGTGCCACCACACAAGCGAACGCTGACGACCTCGGCTTCGGGAGCGGGTATGTTGTCCACATGTTCTTTCATATGTGGACTCTTGGAGCTGCCAGTTACATGTTTACTTTGCATGACAGGTATGTGATACGTTATCAGTCACTGTCAGTGCTCAAGATTCGAGACATTACATCTTGTATACTATGTTATAGAACAGGTTTCAGATACTATCACATTAAATGACATTCAAGGTATTGCTATACAAATGCATGCTGTAAGTAGACTTATTCTACTGCTGCTGTACCGTATGGACAGTCATCACTATGTATAAATCGCTATACATACAGTTGTTTGTTATCCGGCCGCTGTGGACGAGTGGTTCTCGGCGCTTCAGTCCGGAACCGCGCTGCTACTACGGTCGCAGGTTCGAATCCCGTCTCGGCCACGGATGTGTGTGATGTCCTTAGGTTGGTTACCTTCAGGTAGTTCTAAGTCTAGGGGACAGATGACCTCATACACTCCTGGAAATTGAAATAAGAACACCGTGAATTCATTGTCCCAGGAAGGGGAAACTTTATTGACACATCCCTGGGGTCAGATACATCACATGATCACACTGACAGAACCACAGGCACATAGACACAGGCAACAGAGCATGCACAATGTCGGCACTAGTACAGTGTATATCCACCTTTCGCAGCAATGCAGGCTGCTATTCTCCCATGGAGACGATCGTAGAGATGCTGGATGTAGTCCTGTGGAACGGCTTGCCATGCCATTTCCACCTGGCGCCTCAGTTGGACCAGCGTTCGTGCTGGACGTGCAGACCGCGTGAGACGACGCTTCATCCAGTCCCAAACATGCTCAATGGGGGACAGATCCGGAGATCTTGCTGGCCAGGGTAGTTGACTTACACCTTCTAGAGCACATTGGGTGGCACGGGATACATGCGGACGTGCATTGTCCTGTTGGAACAGCAAGTTCCCTTGCCGGTCTAGGAATGGTAGAACGATGGGTTCGATGACGGTTTGGATGTACCGTGCACTATTCAGTGTCCCCTCGACGATCACCAGTGGTGTACGGCCAGTGTAGGAGATCGCTCCCCACACCATGATACCGGGTGTTGGCCCTGTGTGCCTCGGTGGTATGCAGTCCTGATTGTGGCGCTCACCTGCACGGCGCCAAACACGCATACGACAATCATTGGCACCAAGGCAGAAGCGACTCTCATCGCTGAAGACGACACGTCTCCAGTCGTCCCTCCATTCACGCCTGTCGCGACACCACTGGAGGCGGGCTGCACGATGTTGGGGCGTGAGCGGAAGACGGCCTAACGGTGTGCGGGACCGTAGCCCAGCTTCATGGAGACGGTTGCGAATGGTCCTCGCCGATACCCCAGGAGCAACAGTGTCCCTAATTTGCTGGGAAGTGGCGGTGCGGTCCCCTACGGCACTGCGTAGGATCCTACGGTCTTGGCGTGCATCCGTGCGTCGCTGCGGTCCGGTCCCAGGTCGACGGGCACGTGCAGCTTCCGCCGACCACTGGCGACAACATCGATGTACTGTGGAGACCTCACGCCCCACGTGTTGAGCAATTCGGCGGTACGTCCACCCGGCCTCCCGCAGGCCCACTATACGCCCTCGCTCAAAGTCCGTCAACTGCACATACGGTTCACGTCCACGCTGTCGCGGCATGCTACCAGTGTTAAAGACTGCGATGGAGCTCCGTATGCCACGGCAAACTGGATGACACTGACGGCGGCGGTGCACAAATGCTGCGCAGCTAGCGCCATTCGACGGCCAACACCGCGGTTCCTTGTGTGTCCGCTGTGCCGTGCGTGTGATCATTGCTTGTACAGCCCTCTCGCAGCGTCCGGAGCAAGTATGGTGGGTCTGACACACCGGTGTCAATGTGTTCTTTTTTCCATTTCCAGGAGTGTATAGTAAGTCCCATAGTGCTTAGAGCCGTTTGAACCATTTGAACAGTTGTTTGTTCCTCTGTATTACATGCCGCTGATGATGGGATATAAACCCGAAATCCGATTTTGGAAAACCTAGTGCAGCTCGTGGTGTATGGATGATGTCTTTTAAGAAATATCTGAGAGCTGCGGAACAAAAGCGTTGAGGATATTAATTTCAAACATGTTGGATCTCACAACAGAGCAGATCAGAGATCTGACTGAAGGAGACATCCGGAGGAAAGGAGTGGAAGAGGAGTGAGCAGCGGCGCGCTATCAGCGCTGCCTGCTAACGCGTGCGGCCGTAAACTACAAAAAGACAAATACGGGCAATTTGCACGCGGGCCGGCACTATTAGTCAGGCGGCGGGCAGCTTTTTATCTGGCCGCGCCCCTGTCTCCTTAGTTTTACGCACCATAAACCATGGGCCGAGGAGCGCTCGCTCCCAGCCACCTAACAGCCGCACCAGCCGGATCCGGCTCTTCACCTGCCTCTAGGCCCACGGCGCCAGCTGCTCATAGAAGTAAAAGGGCTGTCTAGCGGACACAGCTACTTAGCGCCTTGAAAGCTTTCAGACCAAAGAAACAGACAGCAGGGTAGGATTTTTATCATAACGAGAAGCCTGCGACGTACCACTGGGAATGGTCCCTTCCTGTACTAAGAACCACTTCATTGACGGCTGTCGTACGTGTCTTTCTCCCAGTGTTCAGCACTGCAGTTGATAATTTACAGGCAAGTAATGTAATTGTGAAGACTGAGTTCACCGAAACCACCTGCCACAAGCTGGAAGCGCTGTGAACACGACCTTTTGCTCGTCAGGTGGTCTGTGGGTATGCAGGTTAGACTTATGCTGAATCTATCACTCCATATCATATAAAATGAATATCCCCATGAAGCTAACAGGCCACTTGAAAAAAATCAACCACCACGCATATCATAAAACGTCTTATAATTTCCTAAACTCGTCAGGGTCCTCGCGTGTTGCTTATGTTTGGAGGACCTAGGTTTTTCAGTTGGATAATTTAATTGCTGCTGAATGATTTGGAGCTGCTAAAATAATGTTTATTCAAACAATGTCTAAAATCACTCGGGACGTATAAACGTCGAGGTTATAAAACAATATGATAAAGAATTTATGCAATTAAAATAAAACAATGATAAGAAAATGTGCGGTTGTTTGGGTCGCCACTAGCATGATGGTACACAGTTATGATTCAGATGGTTCCCAGACGTATAAAAGACACGAATTAACTTTGCAAAAACAGACATAATGTCTTATGGGATAACAGCAATCAGAATGTGAAAGTTGCTGGATTTGGACGGGTTACTCCTGTAACTGAAATATCAGATCTGAAGATGGTTCTGAGTCAACCGAAACCGGTCATATGAATAAAAAATTTGCAATCAAGACGGATTTTAAGTAACATTATGACACGAATTAAGTTTTCAACTGTGATTGCAGAACTATTTAATTACACAAAAAAGGAGTGTGAACCCCAAAAGAGCTCATAAAAGATCAATGAATAAAGGAAGAGACACAAACAAACAACAAACAAGTGAGATCGAACGAATATACTCGATAACGAAACAAAACAAGAAAAATCCCGTTGGAGCTGAAATTATTTTGCAGAAAAACTTGCATAGCAGTGCGAGAAGCGCGTGGATCAAGTTTGACTGCTCTCTTCAGAGACTGCCTTACCTCTAGTCAGTTCCAGTGGGAAGATGGGTTTTATGAGCAGGTTGATGGTGTGGCCATAGGTAACCCATTGAGTCCTACGATTTCTAATTTTTACATGCGAACAATTAGCTCTGGAAAGAGTGAATAAGAAACCATGTCAATGGTATCGATGCGTGGATGATACATTTGTGGTTTGGTCACATGGCAAAAAAACTCTAGAGGAAATCTTTTGTTATTTAAATAGTATAAATCCAAAAATCCAGTTTACCATGGAAATGGAGAAAGAGAATGAAATATCCTTCTTGGATGTCTTCGTTATAAGACAGACTGATGGCAGTTTGAAACATAAAGTCTTTCGGAAGGTTACACATACCGACAGACACTCGCATAAAAATACCAATCATCATCCACAAAAGAAAAGAGTTGTAATTAAAAGTCGAGTGGGCAGAGCTAAAAGGATTTATACGCAGCAACACGTGGACGCCGAGTTAAAGCATCTAAAGCAAGCTTTTGAGAAGAATGGATACACTAGTAAGAAAATGGAGTTTAGTGACCGAATAACAGGAGGCTTAAGGACAACGATAGGACAGAGCGATGTTCTGGTTGCTAAAAACTCTTCAATCTAGCCACACGGCTGGTCTGATATTCCGTAGGCTCTTACTTTGTGTATCAGGCGACAGTGCGGAACTGTATCGCACGCCTTCCGGAAGTCAAGAAAAATGGCATCTACCTTGGAGCCTGTATCTCGTATTTTCTGGGTCTGATGAACAAATAAAGCGAGTTGGGTCTCACACGATCGCTGTTTCCGGAATCCATGTTGATTACTACAGAGTAGATTCTGAGTTTCCAGAAATGATATGATACGCGAGCAAAAAATATGTTCTAAAATTCTACAACAGATCGATGTCAGAGATATAGGCCTATAGTTTTGCGCATCTGTTCGACGACCCTTATTGAAAACTTGGACTACCTGTGCTCTTTTCCAATCATTTGGAGCCTTTCGTTCCTCCCTAGACTTGCGGAAACCAAAAAAAATTTGAATAAGAATGAAACTTAATGGGGGAGATACACTATGTGATCAAAAGTATCTGGATACCCCCAAAACCAAAAGTTTTTCATATTAGATGCATTGTGCTGCCACCTACTGCTAGGTACTCTACA
The DNA here is from genome assembly GCF_023898315.1 of Schistocerca nitens. NCBI lineage: Eukaryota > Metazoa > Arthropoda > Insecta > Orthoptera > Acrididae > Schistocerca > Schistocerca nitens. Next base: position 282,413,417 of record NC_064614.1, read on the forward strand.
TCAGCGATCTCAATAGTCATTAGACATCGTGAGAGAGCAGAATGGGGCGCTCTGCGGAACTCACGGACTTCGAACGTGGTCAGGTGATTGGTTGTCACATGCGTCATACGTTTGTACGCGAGATTTCCACACTCCTAAACATCTATAAGTCCACTGTTTCCGATGTGATAGTGAAGTGGAAATGTAATGGGACACGTACAACACAAAAGCGTACAGGCCGACCTCGTCTGTTAACTGACAGAGACCGCCGACAGTTCAAGAGGGTCTTAATGTGTAATAGACAGACATGTATCCAGACCATCACACAGGAATTCCAAACTACATCAGGATCCACTGCAAATACTATGTCAGTTAGGCGGCGGGTGAGAAAACTTGGATTTCATGGTCGAGTGGCTGCTCATAAGCCACACATCACGCCGGTAAATGCCAAACGACGCCTCGCTTGGTGTAAGGAGCGTAAACAGTGGACTATTGAACAGTGGAAAAACGTTGTGTGGAGTGACGAATCACGATACACAATGTGGCGATTCGATGTATGGGTGTGTGCATACATCTTTCTGAATGTACTTACCGTATTCATTTCTTCGTCTCTCGCTACTATATTTACCCTGTCCCGCTCCACACACACACACACATACGCACACTTCCCTCCAGTACGAAATTGGTTAGTGCTTGATGTCTCTAAATGTTTCCTGCAACTGGTCCCTTTTTGTAGTCAGGTTGTGCCACAAATTTCTGTTCTACCAATTTCTATTCAGCACCACCTCATTAGTTATGTGATCCATCCACCTAATCTTCAGCTTTCTTCTGTAGCACCACATTCCAAAAGCTTCTATTCTTTACTTGTCTAACTAAGCTTCTAATCCCTTCTTGCCTAGACTGTTTATCACTGATGTTTCACTTCTATTAACGGTTACACTCCATACGAATACGTTCACAAACGAGATCCTAACACTTAAATGTATATTCGATGTCAGCAAATTTCTTTTCTTCAGAAACTATTTTCTTACCATTGCCAGAACACATTTTATATCCTCTCTACTTCGGCCTCATTCTGCTGCCCAAAAAACGAAACTCATCCGCTACTCTAAGTGTCTCGTTTGCTAATCTAATTCCTTCAACATCACCTAATTGAATTTAACTATTTTCCATTATCCTTATTTTGCTTTTGTTGATGTTCATCTTAAATCATCCTTTCAAAATACTGTCCTATCCATTAAACTGCTCTACCAATTCCTTTGCCGTATGTGACATAATTACAATAACATCGAAAAAACCACAAACTTTTATGTATTTCTACATACCGACACAACTGTCGTAAGGCGTGTGACAAAAGTATAACTTAAATGTTCATACGACACCACAATAGCGAAACCATAGTCACAGTACATAAATTTTATTTTCTAAATAAAAAATTGTATGTGCTGTGACTACGGCTTCAGTATTGTAGTGTCAAACAAAAATTTATTTTATGTATTTTATCCGTAATGCATGCAGATGAACTTCGTGTTTGTTCCTTTATTGTGTGTAGAAAAATAACCGCTACCAGTCACAACAGAAGGTGATTTTATTTAACACACGATCGATATCGGCCTTGTGCCCATCGTCAGGTGGTTTACGTTCAGATACATGTTTCCGTACTCAGTATTGAATATTACTGTTTACAACGAACGCATATGAGGTGATGATGACTAAACAGACCCAAAAGAAACTTTTGGAAGTGATTAAGCGACATGTATTGCAAAATATTGAAGTACTTAAATAAACAAACTGCCTATTGGCTTCTATCTCGGGTTCTTCGGCCGACGTTCATCTAATGATTTTTCTGACGTTTCGCCAGCACGAGTGGCTGGCATTGTCAAAGCTTCACCCTCCATTGCCGGTGGTGAATTGGAGGCGAGCTCGCGGCCGCAGACTATATGTACTTGGCGCGCCAACGTCCGAGGGCTTCTCCGCGGTCATTTCCGGTGCGGTTCTCCTCTTGCTACCTGCGACGGTCGTTCGCTGCAGTACGGGAAGCCAGGATCCGTTTACCTTAAGGCTTTCCTCTTTCTTGTTGAAACTGTTCGCGTGTTTTTGGATTTCTACAGCTTCTCTGAACAAGCGCGTGTGATAGTGCTTCTCTACAGCCAGAACTTCCGTGTCGGCAAATTTTATTACGTGGTCGGTCTCATTCAGTGCGTGTTCTGCCACGGGCGATTTCTCCACTTGCCCCAACCTGCAATGTCGCTTATGCTCTTTGATCCTGGTGTTAATGGATCGTCCAGTCATTCCGACATAAACTTTTCCGCATGTGCAAGGTATACGGTATATTTCCGACATTGCAAATGGGTCTCTTTTCTCCTTCGCCGATCTAAGACACTCTTTGATCTTCCTTGTCGGTTTGAAAATCGTCTTTACGCCGTGTTTGCGCAATATACGGCCGATTCTGTCCGTGACTCTGGGAATGTATCGCAGAAAGGCCGTACACGACATTTCTTTTTCTGGTTCCTTACTTCGCCGAGTATTTGGCTCTGTTACACTTCTAATGTAATTTGTGGAGTACCCATTGCTCCTCAGAACAGTTTCCAGGTGTTGCATTTCTCGTTTGAAGTGTTGAGTCTCACATATTCGTCCTGCTCTCGTTACGAGCGTACTAATCATGCCTCTTTTCTGGCTCAGGTGGTGGTTTGACAGTTTGTGCAGGTATCGGTCCGTGTGTGTCGGTTTTCGATACACGCTGTGTCCCAGGTTTTCGCCGTCCCTTGTGACCAGCACATCTAGAAATGGCAGTTTCCTGTCCTTTTCTACCTCCATGGTAAATGTTATGTTGGCATAGAGGCTGTCCAAGTGTCTCGGGAATTCACCGAGCTGTTCTTCACCATGGCTCCACACCACGAAAGTATCATCGACGTACCTGTACCACACCTTAGGTTTGCAAGTCGCCGAGTCCAGTGCGTGTGCTTCGAATTGTTCCATGAAGAAGTTGGCCACCACTGGACTGAGAGGACTACCCATGGCGACGCCTTCCAGCTGTTCGTAGAAATCGCCATTCCACGTGAAATAGCTCGTGGCGAGACATGCATGGAAGAGCTTTTTGATGCCTTGCGGGAACATGGAACCGATGTGCTCCAGAGCGTCGCTGAGTGGCACTTTCGTAAATAACGAAACAACATCAAAACTGACCAGGATGTCGTTTGTCGCAAGTTTCAGTTTCTTCAGCTTCTCAATGAAATGTCCTGAGTCCTTAATGTATGTGTCGGTCTTTCCCACGTGTGGCTGTAGCAGAGAGGCCAAACAAGAGGAAAGCCTTAAGGTAAACGGATCCTGGCTTCCCGTACTGCAGCGAACGACCGTCGCAGCTAGCAAGAGGAGAACCGCACCGGAAATGACCGCGGAGAAGCCCTCGGACGTTGGCGCGCCAGGTACATATAGTCTGCGGTCGCGAGCTCGCCTCCAGTTCACCACCGGCAATGGAGGGTGAAGCTTTGACAATGTCAGCCACTCGTGCTGGCTAAACGTCAGAAAAATCATTAGATGAACGTCGGCCGAAGAACCCGAGACAGAAGCCAATAGGCAGTTTTTCAACAAGTGGCCACGAAAGCCTTAACAATTTTGTACTTAAATAAAGCTGGCGCATAGATATCGTTTTCACAGTACATTTCTCATATTTTTGTACAAAAAGATTTGGTCTTTTGCATGCTCACTGTATATTATTGGTGCTTCCCTATGATGTCTTTTATAAAGAGGTGCCATCTTAGATGTTAGTAACTTCAGATACACATGCACTCACAGCAACCGATGTGTTCACAATCAACGTACCTTTTGTAATAAATTATTTTATCTTTCAATAAACATATTGATATCAAGAATTGATTTGCTATGTGAGTAAAGTAAATATTTGCAAGGGTTTCTGCTAAACTGCTACCCATTTCAAATCCATTTTCTTGGATGAAAATTCTGATATTAAAAGTGAAATAATTGTGTGACAGGATTAGTTCCAGCTGTTCAGTGATTTCATATACTGAGCATACTGAGCCTTGGATTGTATTTAAGAGGTTGTTTTTAATTACTTGGACTGTTGTCACGCACAGCTCCGTTGGTGTAAAGATTTGCCACGTGCAATGAGGCAAATTTTGCACCCTTTGGTATTGGTATATCTTATCTTCTATGAGGTCATAGCTATTTTTAATTGATAAATTCTTTTCACGAATATAAAAATTGCTGATAATATCTTTTAGCTTCCTACTCATAAAATATGCTAGACTATTTCTTAAATTATGTAAAGAAGCCATAGGGCAACAAGGTTTACGAATCATTTTTGTTTTTTCCTTCTTACGTTTTCTCCTTTCAGCAGTTAAATTCAATATTTTCTTTGCTACCCAAAAATTTTTGTCAGGTCATGTCTTTTTACCTATTTGATCCTCTGCTGCATCCTCTATTTCATCCCTCAAAGCTAACCATTCGTCTTCTGCCCGTTCTAGTCAAGCGTTTCCTAATGCTTCCTCTGAAACTCAACAGGTTCGTGTACTTTCAACCTATCCAGATCTCTTCTTAATTTCCTAGAATTTTGTAATTAATTTAATTTAGTAGCCTTGTACAGAAATGAAATCTGTACGATAAAGACTAGAGACAGGAACGAAATATAAGATTTCGAAATGTAGTGTTACAGAAAATGCTGAAGGCAGGATGGGTAGATCACTTAACTAATGAGGAAGGTACTAAACTGAATTAGGGATAAAAGAAATTTGTGGCAAAAATTGACCAGAAGACGGGATCAGTAAATGAGACATATTCTGAGGCATCAGGGAATCGTTAGTTAGGTAGTGGAGAGAAGTGTGGTAAAGTCCGTAGAGGGCCAAGAAATGAATACAGTAGAACGATCTCCTCGTCCAGTCCTTGAACGTTGGGATGCCGATCGGTTGCTTTGTCATACTTTGCCATTCGGCGACATGTGGATGCGGTATGGCCTAGAGGGATGGGGTCAGTTGGCACCACGAGGCTGAATGAACCTCGTACGTCTTCCCATCAAAGAAAAATTCTTGAGTGTACCTGAAGTCGAACACGGCTCCTCAGCATAGCAAGCACCTTCACTCACCACACAGATACAGAGGTGGATGATGAATACGGTTGAGCCATGGTGGCTGCTATCGATCCCATTTTCGATAGGGATCGCACTCTTTGGTTTTCGGCTGTTCGAGTCGGATAGGAAGCGCGGAGGCGGCAGGAGTGTTGGGACGAGTACGCGCTGCTAGTCAAAAGGTGGACGCGAAGTAATTAGACAAACGAATTCCTTCTCCGTAATGCCAGGTAGGTGGATTTTGCATTCGCTTGGCCGTGACGTGATGTGCCCGGTCTCATTTTGGTCCTGTCATAGCGCCTTCTGGAAAATTGCCACGTTCGCTTTAGTCAGTGATTTACTTCTTGGATAGCTGGAATGTCAAGTGTTTTATATAGTGGAGCTGGAGGATAATATGTGGGTGATCTCTCACTGCATACTTCGTAATTGTTTCTCGTTTTAGTTGTGGCGCTGTTCACCGTGTGAATTAAACAGGGGCCGTTATATGAAGTTCGAACACGATATATTGTATGCCCAGACGCACCTGTAGTACAGACAGGACACAGTTAGAGGCGGTATAATAATTATGAAGTATCAGTTTCGATAGGAAATACAGAAGAAAAGGTGGGAAAAAAACTAAGCTGATTTCCATATGAGTGCCTGTTGAGCTGGCGTAAACTTCATCTTGATAAGAAAGGAGCTGTTTCTATGATACTGAGAATAAAATTTGCTACAGTTTTCCTTTTTTCCTAGCATTAAACTGTATTGTGTTTCAGTTTTTGTCCTCCCAGCGCCTCTAAGAGTCATTGCATGCTGAGGCATGGTTCTATTGCGGCATCTGACACTTTGTGCTTGTGTTTGGCTGTACCCGCCCGCTTGTTGGGTGAAGGAAAGCGGGCTGAAAAACTGCAAGCGATTATGGTATAAAAAGTAGCATTACTCTTTGTGCCTTTGTCTGTTCAAATGCCGCTTATTTCAGTTTCATTATGTGGGGTCCTCAGAAGACTAATGCTAGTTCGTAGCGCTAATATTATTAGTAGCGTTTATTTTGAGTAACTACCTTCCGGCCGCGAAGGTAGCCCTCCGGTCTGAGGCGTATTTTCACGGTTCACGCGGTTCCCCCGTCGGAGGTTCGAGTCCTCACTCGGGCATGGGTGTGTGTGTTGTCCTTAGCGTAAGTTCGTTTAAGTAGTGCGTAAGCCTAGGGACCGATGACCTCAGCAGTTTGATCCCGTAATCCTTACCACAAATTTGAAGTTCTTTTCTACCTTCTGATTAACAACCCCTTCCAGGGTGCGTAATTATGTATTATATGAAATCGCTCTCGTAGGTTTATTATGTCGCTGAGGCAATAAATTGTAAAATTGCAGTACTGTTATGTATATTGCATCTTGTACTTAGGCTAATCTTAATTGATAGATTTTCTCTTACTTCACCCTTAAAGATTGCTAAGGGACTATCGTTGCAGTAATGATCAAAGTTCTGGAGTAAACATTAAAGCTCTTTTTTCCATTATTTGTAGCTTACATTAATTAATTTTCTCGAAAACTACTAATTCCAATTTGTATCCAGTATCGAATCTGGTACTGAGTAATTATATATATATATATATATATATATATATATATATATATATATATATATATATAATTACTCAGTACCAGATTCGATACTGGATACATATATATATATATATATATATATATATATATATATATATATATATAATTACTCAGTACCAGATTCGATACTGGATACAAATTGGAATTAGTAGGTTTCGAGAAAATTAATTAAAGCAAGCTACAAATAATGGAAAAAAGAGCTTTAATGTTTACTCCAGAACTTTGATCATTACTGCAACGACAGTCCCTTAGCAATCTTTAAGGGTGAAGTAAGAGAAAATCTATCAATTAAGATTAGCCTAAGTACACCATTATGGAGGGTACGATGAATCAACTTTGGCTACTCTTCATTGTATTAGATTTCTTCAGTTTCCAAATTTCCTTCATCCTTTTAGTGTTGTTCCCTTTCTTCTTGAGTCCACTTTCGTCTAGTTATTTTCTTTCTCTCCTGAAATTCTGCCTTTTGAACTGCCTTTCTGAAATGTGTTCTGTTTTCTATTGTGTCTATTGTAACTCCAGCATTTTCAATGTCCTTTTCAGTCTCTATGAACCATGCTGGCTTGGATTTGTAGCTATTGAGTAATGTGAATATCCGCTTGGTTAGTCTGTTGTTATCCATTCTGAATATATGTCCAAAAAACTGTAGTCTCCTCCTATTATATATTAACTAATAGTGCCCCCCCATGAACCATGGACCTAGCCGTTGGTGGCGAGGCTTGGTGCCTCAGCGATACAGATGGCCGTACCGTAGGTGCAACCACAACGGAGGGGTATCTGTTGAGAGGCCAGACAAACATGTGGTTCCTGAAGAGGGGCAGCAGCGTTTTCAGTAGTTGCAGGGGCAACAGTCTGGATGATTGATTGATCTGGCCTTGTAACGTTAATCAAAACGACCTTGCTGTGCTGGTACTGCGGACGGCTGAAAGCAAGGGGAAACTACAGCCGTAATTTTTCCCGAGGACATGCAGCTCTACTGTATGATTAAATGATGATGGCGTCCTCTTGGGTAAAATATTCCGGAGGTAAAATAGTCCCCCATTCGGATCTCCGGGCGGGGACTACTCAAGAGGACGTCGTTACCAGGAGAAAGAAAACTGGCGTTCTACGGATCGGAGCGTGGAATGTCAGATCACTTAATCGGGCAGGTAGGTTAGAAAATTTAAAAAGGGAAATCGATAGGTTAAAGTTAGATATAGTGGGAATTAGTGAAGTTCGGTGGCAGGAGGAACAAGACTTTTGGTCAGGTGATTACAGGGTTATAAATACAAAATCAAATAGGGGTAATGCAGGACTAGGTTTAATAATGAATAAAAAAATAGGAGTGCGGGTTAGCTACTACAAACACCATAGTGAATGCATTATTGTGGCCAAGATAGAGACAAAGCCCATCCTGCTACAGTAGTACAAGTTTATATGCCAACTAGCTCTGCAGATGATGAAGAAATTGATGAAATGTATGACGAGATAAAAGAAATTATTCAGGTAGTGAAGGGAGACGAAAATTTAATAGTCATGGGTGACTGGAATTCGTCAGTAGGAAAAGGGAGAGAAGGAAACATAGTAGGTGAATATGGATTGGGGGGAAGAAATGAAAGAGGAAGTGGCCTTGTAAATTTTGCACAGAGCACAACTTAATCATAGCTAACACTTGGTTCAAGAACCATGAAAGAAGATTGTATACCTGGAAGAATCCTGGAGATACTAAAAGGTATCAGAGAGATTATATAATGGTAAGACAGAGATTTAGGAACCAGGTTTTAAATTGTAAGACATTTCCAGGGGCAGATGTGGATTCTGACCACAATATATTTGTTATGAACTGCAGATTGAAACTGAAGAAACTGCAAAAAGGTGGGAATTTAAGGAGATGGGACCTGGATAAACTGAAAGAACCAGAGGTTTTAGAGAGTTTCAGGGAGAGCATAAGGGAACAATTGACAGGAATGGGGAAAGAAATACAGTAGAAGAAGAATGGGTAGCTCTGAGGGATGAAGTAGTGAAGGCAGCAGAGGATCTAGTAGGTAAAAAGACGAGGGCTAATAGAAATCCTTTGGTAACAGAAGAAATATTGAATTTAATTGATGAAAGGAGAAAATATAAAAATGCAGTAAATGAAGCAGGCAAAAAGGAATACAAACGTCTCAAAAATGAGATCGACAGGAAGTGCAAAATGGCTAAGCAGGGATGGCTAGAGGACAAATGTAGATAGATAGATACTGCCTACAGGAAAATTAAAGAGACCTTTGGAGAGAAGAGAACCACTTGTATGAATATCAAGAGCTCAGATGGCAAACCAGTTCTAAGCAAAGAAGGGAAGGCAGAAAGGTGGAAGGAGTATATAGAGGGTTTATACAAGGGCGATGTACTTGAGGACAATATTATGGAAATGGAAGAGGATGAAGATGAAATGGGAGATAAGATACTGCGTGAAGAGTTTGACAGAGCACTGAAAGACCTGAGTCGAAACAAGGCCCCGGGAGTAGACAACATTCCATTAGAACTACTGATGGGCTTGGGAGAGCCAGTCATGACAAAACTCTACCATCTGGTGAGCAAGATGTATGAGACAGGCGAAATACCCACAGACTTCAAGAAGAATATAATAATTCCAATCCCAAAGAAAGCAGGTGTTGACAGATGTGAAAATTACCGAACTATGAGTTTAATAAGTCACAGCTGCAAAATACTAACGCGAATTCTTTACAGACGAATGGAAGAACTAGTAGAAGCGGACCTCGGGGAAGATCAGTTTGGATTCCGTAGCAATGTTGGAACACGTGAGGCAGTACTAACCTTACGACTTATCTTAGAAGAAAGATTAAGAAAAGGCAAACCTACGTTTCTAGCATTTGTAGACTTACAGAAAGCTTTTGACAACGTTGACTGGAATACTCTCTTTCAAATTCTGAAGGTGGCAGGGGTAAAATACAGGGAGCGAAATGCTATTTAGAATTTGTACGGAAACCAGATGGCAGTTATAAGAGTCGAGGGGCATGAAAGGGAAGCAGTGGTTGGGAAAGGAGTGAGACAGGGTTGTAGCCTCTCCCCGATGTTATTCAATCTGTATATTGAGCAAGCAGTAAAGGAAACAAAAGGAAAATTCGGAGTAGGTATTAAAATTCATGGAGAAGAAGTAAAAACTTTGAGGTTCGCCGATGACATTGTAATTCTGTCAGAGACAGCAAAGGACTTGGAAGAGCAGTTGAACGGAATGGACAGTGTCTTGAAAGGAGGATATAAGATGAACATCAACAAAAGCAAAACGAGGATAATGGAATGTAGTCAAATTCAGTCGGGTGATGCTGAGGGGATTAGATTAGGAAATGAGACACTTAAAGTAGTAAAGGAGTTTTGCTATTTTGGGAGTAAAATAACTGATGATGGTCGAAGTAGAGAGGATATAAAATGTAGACTGGCAATGGCAAGGAAATCGTTTCTGAAGAAGAGAAATTTGTTAACATCGAGTATAGATTTAAGGGTCAGGAAGTCGTTTCTGAAAGTATTTGTATGGAGTGTAGCCATGTATGGAAGTGAAACATGGACGATAACCAGTTTGGACAAGAAGAGAATAGAAGCTTTCGAAATGTGGTGCTACAGAAGAATGCTGAAGATAAGGTGGGTAGATCACGTAACTAATGAGGAGGTATTGAATAGGATTGGGGAGAGGAGAAGTTTGTGGCACAACTTGACTAGAAGAAGGGATCGGTTGGTAGGACATGTTTTGAGGCATCAAGGGATCACAAATTTAGCATTGGAGGGCAGCGTGGAGGGTAAAAATCGTAGAGGGAGACCAAGAGATGAATACACTAAGCAGATTCAGAAGGATGTAGGTTGCAGTAGGTACTGGGAGATGAAGAAGCTTGCACAGGATAGAGTAGCATGGAGAGCTGCATCAAACCAGTCTCAGGACTGTTGAACTAATAGTGTTCTATCTGAACTACAGGTGCGCCTGAGCATGCATTTGTTTTTAGAGGATTAATAATGGTTTACTGTTGCTGTGTTTTGACCTATCTTAGCAATGGATTTTGTTTTGATATCATGGGCGGTGTAAAGTGTTACCAGCCAGTTTTAACCAGCACTTTGATGTTTATGCTCAGACACCAAATGTATTAAAAGGGTCTTGCATCATTTCAGGCATCTTGGGCCGGAAGTATTCTGAAAATTAGTATATTTAGTCTACCCTGTTGTCACGAGCAAAGAAGGATTGAAGCCGTTTTCTAATTGTAAAACTCTTGTAATCTGGAGACTATTTATGTGGACCTTTTATTTGTTGAATCTTACAGGCCGTTTTCCCCTGTGGAGTATTATTTTCATTGCTTAATATTATTAATTTGTTTTACTGCGGCGTTACCGTGAGCCCAGGAATTGTTTTATGTTATTTCGAGTTGTTACATATTAGAGGTCGTCTCCTGTTCACTTGGACAGTTAAAAGACTGCTCATGCAATCTGAAGCTGTACCTTAAGTCCATTCTCTTTTTTCTTCGACAATAAAGTAAAAACGGAAAATTTTTAACTTTTTTAAAGTCCTACGTTATTACCGTCAATCCTTTTTTTAAATTCTGAGTGTGAAATAAAGGTGTTGTTCCTTTTATTGGTGAATTATGTTTTAATTTACACGATGTCCAGTCCGTCTATTCAACAGTATTTGTTGGCGCTGGCTCAAGCGCAATTATCAGGCTCACAGTAAGCATATTAAAGTTGATGTAGGTTGCAATAGTTATTCAGGAGTGAACAGTCTTGCACAGGATAGGGTAGCATGAGCGCCTGCACCAAACAAGTCTTTTCGCTAAGACCACGACAACACAAGCATCATTTACATATCCATGTGCGGGGAAGTATAATGCACTACTTGGCGGTAATACGGGAGGTGTGCGCAAGAACGATGATATGCAATGTGTTTTATGCAAGAGATGCTCCGTGGAATGTAAATATTTATGTCCGACGTAGAGTTTCTGGTGAAATTTCTTTTCTACTAGTTTCAAGTGATATGTACATCATCAAGTAACATAACATTATAATAGCAACCTACATGGAGGTATTCTTACTGTGAAGCAGTATTTTTAGAAAAATTATGAGTGACGCAAGAGTTTTTAAGCGACTTTTCCGTCATTGGTGACAAAAGAATAGTTGTAGCATATAGTTAGCTGTAATAGCTTCATGTTGCCTCATAATGACGTTTCGATCGAAACTGGAAGTGAATAATTAGTTTGTCTTATCAACAGCTCTTGGTGGTTTATAAGCATAACTTTCTGTGTTCGTAAACAGTTCCCACTACGCTCGAAAGCGAGCCGTCTAGAGAAGGGTCTGTGTCGAGGGGCATGGGGGATGGAATTTCTTCCCGTACGACGTTTATGGTTGAACACTGAGATTTGAAAGACGGTACTGGCCTATGAAACGGAAAGGTTAGGCACCAATGTTCCTGCTCTTCTTTATAAGCTTTTTGAAGTAACGTATGAATCAGCTGATCCCCATCTCTAATGTAAATTTATGCGGAGGTATAGAGACCTAAAATTATTTTATTTTATTTTATTTTATTGCAAATGTAATTAAACACTGAGGTATACGAAAAGCTATGGGAGAGTATGTAACGTATGGCAGAATAGAGGTACCTATGGATGGGTTCTCCGTTATCTCTTCTCTTAAGGGTCTGAATGAATTGTACCATCATTCTTCCTTAGCTCCTCTCTCTCTTGCTGATCTTCAGCCCCGGGTGTCGAAATTCTCTTCTTTCAACAGGTGTTTCGTTGCCTAGTAAGGAAATGCTTAAAGGGACAGTACGGAAGCTACAAGATAGTGGAAGTCAGTAATGTCTGGCAGTAGTTTCTTTCATAAACGGACACATAAATGAGAGGTAGCTCTGTCATAAGATTCCTAGCGTATCACTCACAATAAAGCAGTCGCTAGACGACCAATGTACTTGCTGTAGGACAAGTCAAAATAATAAAGTTCTCTCAAACAATGTATTCAGTATAAACACCAGTCTCTAGAGAGAGCGCGAATGAATTAATGTGAATCAGCATAAAAAAGAAGCTAGCCGTGGGTCAAGAATGAGATCACAATACAGGTGTCGGACAACAGAGCCCACCACGCTACATGTCGATTTGCAGCGCCGGCGTCTCGCGGTGTAAATATAGCGACAGCACAGACGCAGCTATCACAGCTGCAGCGTGTTTCGTAACTGCAAACATCAAGAGCATTTTGATAATGGTTAACACAGGGCTGCTCCCAAAGTAATGGAAGACAACACTTGTGTCATAAAATGGCGGAAACTGCTGCATGATTAACCTCGCAACGTCGACACCTTTAATAACTGCAGCGGAATGACGTGGAGAGCTTCTTTCCAGACTATTGAAAGACTCGATCAACGAACTATAGCGCACCTCCACAGTATACGAAAAGATCCTTGTAGTCAAACTAACGGGATATGGAGGTGTAGCCTTTCCTGCTGTTCTGGCCGACTGGAGCGGCTGGGTTCTAGCCTTGAAGTTGGGTGGCCCAAACTGGCGCGGATTCTCAGAACGCGGGAGACATTGCATGTCTCCGCCACCCCATGGTTTCAACGAAGATTCGATATAATGGCCAGGGAACCAAGATTTCGCCATCTTGCCGGCCGGTGTGGCCGTGCAGTTCTAGGCGATTCAGTCTGGCAACGCGTGACCGCTGCGGTCTCAGGTTCGAATCCTGCCTCCGGCATGGATGTGTGTGATGTCCTTAGGTTAGTTAGGTTTAAGTAGTTCTAAGTTCTAGGGGACTGATGACCACAGATGTTAAGTCCCATAGTGCTCAGAGCCATTTGAACCATTTTTTTTTCGCCAGCTTGAGCGGTTTCTGGGATAAATAAACGGGAACGTTAGCATTATCCTGTAAGGAAATGATTAAAGGGACAGCACGGAAGCTACAGACCAATAAAAGTCAGTATTGTCTGGTAGTGCATCCAACCAATGATCCTGTACAAACATAAAAAACCGTTGTGTTTACGAACCTGGGAAGATTAGTTTGGTAGTATCAACTGCTTAATTAAACTGACGATTTGTTAATTAATTGTCCTACCTGTCTCAGTTTGATGTCTTCTATGTCAGTTTATTCGGAATTTTATAAGGGCTCGAACCTGTGTTTAGAATTAAAGGACTAATTTCATTACTCTCTCTTCCTTTGTGGCGGGCCCTAGGCTGTGCGCAGATGATGCGGTTGTTTGTAACAATGTAGCAACGCCAAAAGATAGTAACGATTTGCAGAATGACCTCCAGAGATTTGATGAATGGTGCAGGCTCTGGCAGTTGACTCTGAACGTAAATAAAAGTAGTATTTTGCGCATAGGTAGGGAAGGAAATCTACTACTGTACAGCTACACTGCCGATGACAAGCCACTGGAAACAGGACCAAGGATAACTATCCAGAGCGACCTTAAGTTGAATGACCACACAAAATAGTGAGAAAAGCAGGCTCCTGGCTCAGATACATAGGAAGAACCTTAAGGAAATATAACTCATCCACGAAGGAAGAGGCTTATAAGTCGCTTGTTCCACAGATTCTTGAGTGTTTTTCATGTATCAGGGATCCCTACCAGGCGGGACTGATATAAGAGATAGATAAGATCCTACGAAGAGAGGCGCGAGAGTGTTACGGATATGGTCAACAAACTCCATTGGCTGAAGTTACAAGATTGGCGTTATGCATCAAACAGAGATTTGCTATTGAAATTTCGAGAGGGCACTTTACGGGAAGAGTCGGACAACATATTATTTCCCCCCATATATGTCTCGTGTAATAACCATGGAGTGTAAATTTGAGATATTAGAGCCAATAGATTCGCTTACTGACAATCATTCTTCGTGTGTGTAACAGGGTGTGAGGACTCAGTTGATGGCACAAAAGTACCTTCCACCACACACCATTAGCTGATGTAGATGTAGTCTGGACAGATGCTGTGACCTCGCTGCGTGCGTTATTATGTGCTTGACAAAGCCGCTGCGTTACAAGTAGAGGACGAACAAAATGTGATCTGCATCAATGAAGACTTCAAGCCTATCAACGCCAATAACACCTCGATCTGGGCGTTGACACAGAATAGCTGCGCAGCTCATTGGGTTCTCTATTACGGTAACACCGAAGACAGTATGATACCCAAACGATTTTGTGAGTTTAAACTCAATGTAAGCATATGTGTTTTCACGAGGTCCCTTATTCTCATTGTGAGAGGAAAAGTATGATAAAACAGTAGTTAGGTGTCTCAGTGCGTATTTGTCAAACTTCAAACCTAGTGGTTTATTCCTCTGTGGAATTTTCCTCTCTCACTAAATGTGCTCCTACAGAAAAATACTGTAGATTAGGCAGGGAGATTGGATTACTAATCAGGAGGTGCTGAATCGAATAGGGGAGAAATATTTGTGGCCCAGCATGCTCAAAAGAAAGAGCTATTGATGGGACATATTTTAAGGCATCCAGGTCCAGCGTATGTGGTTATGGTGGAATGTGTTCGAGTGAGAGACAGAAGGCTGCTGAACATTTTAGAGAGAGAGACAAAGGATTGCCTATGGCAAGCAGGTACCAATGGAGGTCGCTTGCAGTAGTTATGAAGAAGCTTGCACAGAATAGGCTACCCAGGAGAGTAGCATCCAACCAGACTTCGGACGCAAGAAATGAAGAACATCTTTCCTTTCAACTCTGGCGGTGATATATGTGGAAAACGCCGAGTTGTTGATAAGGAAGCCACGTTATCATGTAAGTCCTGCTACCACTGGCTGTTAGTTCAAAAGTTGTAGGCAAACAATGACAGAACAGTCTAATAGAAGTATGCTTAGTATATCAATGTCGCATTTTAATGAGTCACTGACCGAATTCTATTTGTTGCTCACAGTTACTGATAAAATTTATAATTCTGAAACCGAGATAATCTGCTTGCATATGCTCTTCCTAACGCCGAAATTGTTTTCATTGCGTACTGAGACCGAGGCGAGACGCCTGAGGTCGTGAGAACTATAGAAGCACCAAGTTTTGCTTCCTTGCATATTTTCCTGCCCTCCTTTAGAAGTTCATGGCTCTGCGATTTCCCTACATGCAACAGTACCATCTTCATGGAGCCCCGGCAATATCTCTGAACTGCACTCTGGCTTTAGGAACGCTAACATAATATGTTACCGGTAACATCGTAAAAACATTGACTTTGTTTCAACAATATGAGAAAAAATAAGTTTTAATTTAAAATAAAAGTCATTGCCTCCAATAGTGACTAGAATGAAACTTCCTGGCAGATTAAAACTGTGTGCCCGACCGAGACTCGAACTCGGGACCTTTGCCTTTCGCGGGCAAGTGCTCTACCAACTGAGCTACCGAAGCACGACTCACGCCCGGTACTCACAGCTTTACTTCTGCCAGTACCTCGTCTCCTACCTAAAGTTTGGAAGGTAGGAGACGAGGTACTGGCAGAAGTAAAGCTGTGAGTACCGGGCGTGAGTCGTACTTCGGTAGCTCAGTTGGTAGAGCACTTGCCCGCGAAAGGCAAAGGTCCCGAGTTCGAGTCTCGGTCGGGCACACAGTTTTAATCTGCCAGGAAGTTTCATATCAGCGCACACTCCGCTGCAGAGTGAAAATCTCATTCTGAAAACATCCCCCAGGCTTTGGCTAAGCCATGTCTCCGCAATATCCTTTCTTTCAGGAGTGCTAGTTCTGCAAGGCTCGCAGGAGAGCTTCTGTAAAGTTTGGAAGGTAGGAGACGAGGTACTGGCAGAAGTAAAGCTGTGAGTACCGGGCGTGAGTCGTGCTTCGGTAGCTCAGTTGGTAGAGCACTTGCCCGCGAAAGGCAAAGGTCCCGAGTTCGAGTCTCGGTCGGGCACACAGTTTTAATCTGCCAGGAAGTTTCATATCAGCGCACACTCCGCTGCAGAGTGAAAATCTCATTCTAGTGACTAGACTACTTGTACAATAGACAGTAGGGAGGAGTTCCGAATTATATGGAGTTAAGAATCAGACGTTGTCGATTGTGTCCTCCGTAGGAAACTTAAAATTTACAACGGCAAAGGTTGCTGAAATTACTGCTACTCCAATAGAAGGTCGCATCTAATCGTGTCGGCGATCTCACATCACCGTGCAGAATTTATAGTATTTGCGTGGTGCTGAAAGCAATGCAGGTGTCTGCAATGGTAGCATCCGCACAGCCAGTAGGTCAACGTCAGAGACGGTAGGCAAACGCCCACTGTAAGCTTAGGCAGTTTAGTCCGTAATTCCCTCTCGCTCCTGTTCGCTTTCAGTGCGTGTGCTCCGCAACGCGGCCTCTATACGCCGCCGGCTGGATTTGTACTTCGCCATGAATGTGGCAGTACTGCGGCTTTTCCGAGCTGCAACCTGGACCGTTTTCCAGGTTTCCCCCCCCCCCCCCCCCACTTCTACAATTTGAACGAATTTTTATGGAGCTCTTCGCAAGAAACTCATTTTGTTCGCTCTTTCTGAAAGCCTGAGGTAGACGAGATAGAACGCCGACAGTAAAACCAAAACAGAGCAATTCAGTTTTTTTAATCAAAGACATAACTACGTCGACAGGAGAATAATAAATTCGTTCTTGGTCTCACAAACGTAATCTGCGGCCCTCTTTTAAATTACTACTGGTGGCGTTACTGGTGCTGCAATGGGGATCGCAATGTGCTACGTATATAAGCAAGCAAAGCAGACCGCTTTTTCTTGATTTCATAGAGTACTTCTGTCGTTACAACTCCAGCAAATTAAATATTAGTTCTGAAAATGACTCAAAAGCTGTGTAAGAATACGATAAGACTGTGGTCGTCGTGAATTTTTACTACACTACTGCCCATTAAAATATCTACACCACGAAGATGACGTGCTACAGACGCGAAATTTAACCGACAGGAAGAAGATACTGTGATATGCAAATGATTAACTTTTCAGATCATTCACACAAGGTTGGCGCCGGTGGCGACACCTACAACGTGCTGACATGAAGAAAGTTTCAAACCGATTTCTCATACACAAACAGCAGTTGACCGGCGTTGCCTGGCGAAACGTTGTTGCGATGCCCCGTGTAAGGAGGAGAAATGCGTACCATCACGTTTCCGACTTTGATAAAGGTCTGATTGTAGCCTATCGCGATTGCGGTTTATCGTATCGCGACATTGCTGCTCGCGTTGGTCGAGATCCAATGGCTGTTAGCATAATATGGAATCAGTGGGTTCAGGAGGCTCATACGGAACGCCGTGCTGGATCCCAACGGCCTCGTATCATAGCAGTCGAGATGACAGGCATCTTATCCGCATGGCTGTAACGGATCGTGCAGCCACGTCTCGATCCCTGAGTCAACAGATGGAGACATTTGCAAGACAACAACCATCTGCACGAACAGTTCGACGACGTTTGCAGCAGCATGGGCTATCAGCTCGGAGACTATGGCTGCGGTTACCTTTGACGCTACATCACACATAGGAGCGCCTGCGATGGTGTACTCAACGACGAACCTGGGTGCACGAATGGCAAAACGTCATTTTTTCGGATGAATCTAGGTTCTGTTTACAGCATCACGATGGTCGCATACGTGTTTGGCGACATCGCGGTGAACGCACATTGGAAGCGTGTATTCGTCATCGCCATACTGGCATATCACCCGGCGTGATGGTATGGGGTGCCATTGGTTACACATCTCGGTCACCTCTTGTTCGCATTGACGGCACTTTGAAAAGCGGACGTTACCTTTCAGATGTGTTACGACCCGTGGCTCTACCCTACATTCGATCCTTGCGAAATCCTACATTTCAGCAGAATAATGCACGACCGCATGTTTTAGGTCCTGTACGGGCCTTTCTGAATATAGAAAATGTTCGACTGCTACCCTGGCCAGCACATTCTCCAGATCTCTCACCAATGGAAAACGTCTGGTCAATGATGGCCGAGCAACTGGCTCGTCACAATACGCCAGTCACTACTCTTGATGAACTGTGGTATCGTGTTCAACCTGCATGGGCAGCTGTACCTGTACACGCCATCCAAGCTCTGTTTGACTCAATTCCCAGGCGTATCAAGGCAGTTATTACGGCCAGAGGTGGTTGTTCTGGGTTCTGATTTCTCAGGATCTATGCACCCAAATTGCGTGAAAATGTAATCACATTTCAGTTCTAGTATAATATCTTTGTCCAATGAATACCCGTTTATCATCTGCATTTCTTCTTGGTGTAGCAATTTTAATGGCCAGTAGTGTATATAATTTCCTACGCCAGCGAGTATGCCGGCTATTTCGAGGTATCGGGAATAATTGGGAAAGGGCTAGGCATACAGATTTTCCTTAAACCCTAAAAACTTTTGTCAGGTCTGGGGAATTGGAGATACTTTCATTTTGTTTGTGGAACGATAAGCTCAGAAAAGAACTTGAGTTCTAGGATGAACGTAAGCATCTGCCAAGATGTGAAATAGTTAAGTCGATGACTACATGTGTAAATGGCTAATTGGCTGTACTGAAACTGCAAGAGGTCGTAGGAGTCTAGGAGGAGTGGAAGGAAAAGAGGAGGAGGAGGAGGGGTTTAGTGTTTGAGTTGCCGTCGAGGACGAGGTCATTAGAGCACAAGCCCGGATTGGGGAAGCATCGAGGAGGTATATTGGCCGTGCCCGTTCGAAGAAACCATCTCGGCATTTGCTTTAAGCGATCTAGGGAAATCATGGGAAACCTAAATCAGGATGGCCGGACATGGTTTTGAACTGTTGTCCTCCCGAATGCGATTCCAGTGTGCTAATCACTGCACTACCCCGCTCTGTGTTGTAGGAGTAATGCAGCACTAAGATATACGTAATATCTAAAAATAATTTTACAGCAGCCATTTTAACCTAATGTGTAAAAAACATACACACCTAAAATTGCTTAAAGGAAGACGAGATTTCTTACAGCTTGAAGTCTAAGCGCTGGTAAATTTATAGTCTTATTTAGAAAAAGTTTAGGCGGTGAAAGGTTTGAAGAGAGCGAAAACCTGCGTTGGCTTTGAGCGTGCTAGGAAACTAAAGCAGCGGAAGGTGTCCGTATAACTTGTTGTCACTTGGCTTTGAGCGCTCACCGCAGTTAAAAGGAGATTAGCTGTTTGGATAAAGACGTTTCCATGCAGCTAAGGGCTAGGAAAAACTACTGGGTGGTTGTAGTTAAAGTGCAGCTACTCACAGAGGCCTAGTGTTGACTGTAATTACCATATTGCAGCGAAATTTGGTAGTTCTGTTATTGCGTAAATGCAAAAGCGATTTAGGCTGGAAGAAAACTAGTTCAAATTTTTGCCACAGGGTGCAAATCTGGCACTACAGTGCAAGAAAGACGTATAGAAATGTTTCCGTATGTAGTGGATTAGAAAGTGGGGAGGAAAGGTTAGACAAGTGAGTAAGGCATAATTTTGATTTTATTAACCGGCACAGATTGCTCTCTCTCTTTGTCTACATGTACTGTAATATACTTTCAATTGTACAGAGGTTATGTTTCTCTTTAAGACATGTGGTACATAAATCTATACCACTATATGACGACAAGTTGTAGTTCAATGTTGTTAAAAAAGGGCCCGAAAAATTTTTGACGAATTTACCTCAAATTCCCAGACGAAACTCCGTTAAATTTTGGGACAGACATAGGCCACATCTTTTAAAAATATAAACGGTACATAAATATGTAGATAAAATCTATGCTTACATGAATACATGTCGTAGTTTAGTGTTGTTACCAGAAATCTCACAGTTTGTCGCTGATATTTTTCAAACTCTTACATGATGTTCTAATAATACTCGGATTGACGCAAGCTATATATCTTAAAATATATACAACATATAAATATATATCTTTCTATAATTATTATACAAAAACAAGTCTTTGATTAACGTTGCTACCAAAAATCTCGGAAATTACTTGGCCGATTTACTTCAAATTTTCACAATAATAACGTTCAGATAGACATAGCTCACACATTTTTTAAATATGTTTTTAGCAAAGCGCTGAAAGAATTAACGACCGATTTACTTCCAATTTTACATAATACTCTAATACCCATTCGGACAGACGTAGTATACGTATTTTTTACTCTCCATGGTTGTTGTTGTTGCTGTCGACAGTCCTGAGACTGGTTTGATGCAGAACTCCATGCTACTCTATCCTGTGCTAGTTTCTTCATCTCCCAGTTCTTACTTCTGCTTAGTGTATTCAACTCTTGGTCTCCCTCTACGATTTTTACCCTCCACGCTGCCTTCCAATGCTAAATTTGTGATCCCTTGATGCCTCAGAACATGTCCTACCAACCGGTCCCTTCTTCTTGTCAAGTTCTGCCACAAAATCCTCTTCTCCCCAATTCTATTCAATACCACCTCATTAGTTATGTGATCTACCCATCTAATCTTCAGCACTCTTCTGTAGCACCACATTTCGGAAGCTTCTATTCTTTTCTTGTCCAAACTATTTATCGTCCATGTTTCACTTCCATACACTCCATACAAACAATTTCAGAAACGAATGCCTGACAAATCTATACTCGACGTTAAAAAATTTCTCTTCTTCAGAAACGCTTTCCTTGCCATTGCCAGTCTACGGTATGTAAATCTATATTTAATACGTAAAGGGGAAACACTGTTAGTAATATCTTGAAACGTTCTTGATCGTCTTATGTCCTGCCTTAACATGATACTGTAAACGGCTTTCGAATCGACACAGGCTACATTTTTTAATGTGAACAATAGATATGTAATACGAAGAGGGGAAACGTTGTTAGTAAAAATCTTGATAAGTTCTGGACCGTTTTACTTCGAATTGCTGCACGATACTCGAGTAGAAAATTGCATGACCAAGAAGGTATTTGCGACATAAACGAAACTTGATACACGTGTTTCTACGTCTGAAGAGTGATGTCTCTTCATATTTCGCGCCAGTCAGCGAAGAGTGCGCCAAGTAGCGGCACTATGAGAATGCAAATCTAGTTTACTTTAAATACGTGCTGTAACGGTCATGAGCGTTATTTACTTTTGGGATTGGACATGGTGAGTTGATTTAAATCAAGAACGACTTTAAGGCGGCAAAGATACCATTATCAACACCTCACTGAGTTTGAACGAGATCGTGCAAAAGGGAAACGAGAAACTGGAGATTCCTTCTGCAATACTGCAGCAGGATTTGGCAGTAGTGTACTCACTGTACATGACTGTTGGCAACGGTGGTCATGGGAATATACAGTCGCAAGAAGACCAGATTGCGGACAGCCACATGCCACTAACGAGAGAGAAGACCATCATGTTCATTGTATGAGGGCTGTTCAAAACGTAAGGGGCCTTTCAAATTGCGCGGACAACGTACATTCGATTATCGAATTTTTTATGATGGTACACATGTCCCGAACATATGTTCACAGTTTCAAGTGTACAACATAATTCGTTTGTTTTTGAGAGATAGAACGGCTAGACGTGTTTTAGTGTGCTTGGCGATTTTAGATTATTATAAAAAAATGGAGTGAAGAATTTGCATAAACGTTTGTGTGAAAAATGGAACCAAGTGCTCCAAAACACTTGAAATGTTTTCAGTCGTATACGGTGAGTCTGCTCTAAGTAAAAAAAAAAAAAAATGTTTCAAGTGGTACAAGCTCTTCCAAGATGGCCGACTAGGTGCCACGACGAACCTTGCTCTGGACGCCCCAGAACATCAATAACCGATGATAACGTGGAAGCTATGAAGAAAAGTGTGTTGTAACATCATCGAATTACCGTAAGAGAAGTTGCTGAGGATTTTGGCATAGCGGTCGGCCCGTGCCATGCAGTTTTTTCGGGCGTTTTTTGCGTGAGACGTGTGGCAGCAAAGTTTGTTCCACATCTTATCAATTTTGATCAGAAGAATCGTCGCATGAGCGTCGCTCAGGAGCTCTTGAATGATGTCAGTGATGATCCTGATTTGCTCTAAAGGGGGATACGTGCTGACGAAACATGGATTTACGGTTATGACGTCGAAACCAAAGCCCAGTTGTCCCAATGTAAGCATCTTGGAGAGCCAAGACCAAACAAAGCACTCCAAGTTCGATCACATGTCAAACTTTTGCGCACTGTTTTTTTTTTCAGTTACCGTGGATTAGCGCGGTCATTGAGTATTACCGTGACGTTACACGCCGTTCGGGACAAGCAATACAAAAAAAAAGTCTGCAAATGTGGAAAAACAATTCATGAATTTTGCATCACGACAATGCACCTGCTTATTCATCGTTGCATGTGGGTGATTTTTTGGTCAAAAACCCCACGAAAATCATGCCTTAGCTACCATATTCACCGGATTTGCCCCCCTGCGACTTTTTCATGTTCCCAAAACTGAAGAGACCTATGAAAAGACGAATATTTTCAACGAGTGAAGAAATAAAAGCTGCATCACGGAAAGTACTCAAGGCTGTACCAAACTGTGCTTATGATAAGTTCTTCGAGGATTGGGAGAAGCGTTGGCACAAGTGTGTTGTATCCGAGGGGTACTACTTTGAAGGGGACAACATGAATATTAATATTTTTTTTATTTATTAATATATATTTTTTTCATGAAACTATAGAGTCATGTTACTTTTTGAACACACCTCTTATGTCTTCGGTGCATTGTACTGCATCTGCAACAGCAATTCGAGCAGCAGATGGCACCACAGTGACGCAACGAACTGTTACAAATCGCATAACACTCTGCTGTCTGTGATAATGTTATTTATTCTGCTACTGTTTCGGTCTTAAACCGTCATCAACGGCAGAAAAATTATCGTTGTTGTATCACACGTCATACATAATTTGACGACGTTACTACTGAAAACCATATTTAGGGCAATGTAAATAACATTACCACAGAAAGCACAATGTTTTGTAAAATTCGTACCAGTGCCTAAGCAATATGTTCTGTTACAAATTGGTTACTTCAAGGACATCCCTGAGCCAAACGACCTGAAGCATGCATTCTGTTCAAATGTGTGTGAAATCTTATGGGACATAACTGCTAAGGTCATCAGTCCCTAAGCTTACACACTACTTTACCTTAATTATCCTAAGGACAAACACACACACCCACGCCCGAGGGAGGACTCGAACCTCTGCCGGAACCAGCCGACAGTCCATGACGGCAGCGCCCAAGACCGCTCGGCTAATCCCGCGCGGCGCATGCATTCTACTGACCCCAAAACACCCCCATTGGTGGCTTCAGTAGTGTTCTGCTAGAGTTCACTGGAGGTCTGCGTCGAGCTCTGTGGCGTTTTCTGATGGAATGTGGCTTCGCCTCATAGCCAGTGATGGCCATGTGCTGGTTAGAAGTAGGCCAGGCCAGTTAAGGGCTTGCAGCAAACCTGTCTGCGTGCTAGACACGCTGGACCTTCACCTGGTTTTATAGATCCGGGATGCGATTTTGTATGTCAGTAGGAGCAATGTCATGGTTATCTCGCACCCCTGCATATTTCCACGTCAGTCTGACGATTCGACCTGATGTGCTGCCATTCACGTCAGCATTTCAGGGGTGTTCTGAAGCAAGATCACGCTATCCCAAATATCGGTGTTGTAACCGAACACAATTCACAGAGTGTGCCTTGGCCTGCTCGATCAGCAGGTCTGTGTCCAGTCGACCACACCTGGGTCATCAACAGACAACCAATCCAGTGTCGTCCAGAACCAGCATTAACCATCCCCATATTGACTGACCAATTACTACAGGCATGGAACTCCATCCCACACAGTAACATCTGACACCTGTGCAACACAGTTGGCTACACCGGTTATTAATGTACCAGTACTACATCTTTTCAATGGATTATCTGGCGCTCACATCAGCCTGGTGTCCTTGCAGTGTTAATTCCTTAAATAAACTTCTTAAAGAAATATATTCTGGAAGTTTTCCTTTACTGTACATTAATTATTATTTGTGTTCAGTATTGTAGAGGGCATGTTGGATGAGGATGGAAACTGTCAGTATGCACTGTATTAAAACTCGTCTGAGTTTCCGAAGTGATTCATTATTTCGAGCTACAGTGCCCCTATTCCTCTCAGTCTGTGTCACCAGGTCCCGCAATGCTGAGGACACCACTTCACTGTCTGCGAAACGGCTTGGTGTGGAATGGCTGCCTCAGCGACCTGTGCAGCACACTGCTGTGTGTTGGCCTTGTACGGCTGCTGAAATGTGGTGACGTCAGGAGGCGTCTGCAGTTGACCCAGCAGTCTTTACCCCTGTTGTCTCAGGGTCACTCGCGAGAAACTGCAAGGCACCCGCAGCGTGCTTCCTTGCCCGCATAGCAGCGACAACAAGCGCCCATGATCCAGCGTCCGAATCTGCGGCCCTCGCCTTGGGATGACTCCGGCGTGTGTTGGGAGCCAACCAGACTGTCCACAGTAGTGAGCCATGGTGTGGCCCGCCGCTGGCTGGCCTCGGACCCCATGCTGGCCTCAGGGGCTGGAACAAGTGACCTGCCGTGGACTGGAAAGCTGGCGCCCCATCTGCTGATTCGCGTAGCCAGTGGTGTGATATGCCCCGCCATCCGGGAGAGCTGTCACACTTGAATGGCTTGTTAGTGAACCGGTGTCTATTTATATGTGGCTGTGCGCCTCTGTTTTGCTAACTCGCTGCTCCGAGTCATGTACTCATAACACCTAGGTAGACCAGTGGGCCACTTATGCCTGTAACTTGCGCCATGCAAACCAGTGTGTTTTACTCTTTTCTGCGGGTCTACGGTCCTGTGGCCTCCATTCTTCTTCGCAACCGCTGGTAGCATAACTCACTGTCAACAGGCCCTTGCCTGGCTCTAAGTTGTACACTCAGAAATATTGCACCAAAGCTAACCCTTTCCCCTCTAAAACGGTGGTGCTACTACAACATTTACTCAATGTATTTTTTTAAACAATTTGTACATATTTTCTGTTAAAACAGAATGCGAGAAAGAACGTGCTGTGCTATGAAAATGTAGATTCAGTTTTAAGCCTGATATGGGATCTTGGTGTAGACACTCATACCAGATTTTGTAAACCAGGTGCAAGTGTGGACTAGTGTTGGTAGGCGAGACAGGACGACCCATTAGCAACGTATATCAGAACATAAAAGGCATATCTGTCTAAAGACAAAACACCAAGTCAGCGGTGGCAGAAGACCATGATGAGTGAGACAAACAGAAACCATTTCGAGAAGCCCCCTACTGGCAAAACAGCCTCTTACCTTCAGGAAGAAGATTAGAGAGGCGTTAGAAATAGTGAAGCGAACCGCCATTATGAACAGAGAGGACGGGTACAGGCCTGCAGCGCTACGGAACGGCAGGTGATGCGAAGCAACACATACACATGCACATACACTTGCAGACCACAGCAGCCGCAAATACACAGATTTCTAGCATGCTTCAGCTAGCATTAAG
The DNA here is from genome assembly GCF_023898315.1 of Schistocerca nitens. NCBI lineage: Eukaryota > Metazoa > Arthropoda > Insecta > Orthoptera > Acrididae > Schistocerca > Schistocerca nitens. Next base: position 282,439,417 of record NC_064614.1, read on the forward strand.
CAGCAAGCAAACGGTGTTATGTCATAAACGCCGGCTGTCTCCCATTCGCCTATTTCCACCAATAGCAAACAATTAGGCAAACACCGATCAAGGAAGGTGTATTTCTACCAATGGAAAGATATAGTGCAAACACCAACGACGGCCATCTAACACCCATCCTCAGTAGCCTATTAGAGTTCGATAACAACATCTTCCACCAGTATAAAAGACCCAAACTTTTAGCGTTTAGGAGTTAGCACAACGCTCTGAGGAAGGTCGCTTGCCATCTACATCTACGTCTACATGGATACTCTGCAAATCACATTTACGTGTCTGGCAGAGAGTTCATAGAGCTACCTTCACAATTATCTATTGTTCCAATCTCGTATAGCGCGCGGAAAGAATGAACACCTATATATTTCCGTACGAGCTCTGATTTACCTTATTTTATCGTGGTGATCGTTCCTTACTATGTAGGCCAGTGTCAACAAAATATTTTCCCATTCAGAGGAGAAATTTGGTGATTGGAATTTCGTGAGAAGTTTCCGTCGCAACGAAAAACGCCTTTCTTTTAATGATGTCCAGACCAAAACATGTATCATTTTTGTGACACTCTCTCCCATATTTCGCGATAATACAAAACGTACTGCCTTTCTTTTAACTTTTCCGATGTACTCCGTCAGTCCTATCTGGTAAGGATCACAAACCATGTAGCAGTATTCTAAAAGAGGACGGACAATTGTAGTGTAGGCAGTCTCCTTAGTAGTTCTGTTACATTTTCTAAGTGTCCTTTACGGCTTTTAGATTAGACTGATTTATCGTGTAACCCAAGTTTAACGAGTTACTTTTAGCACTAGTGCGGATGACCTCACACTTTTTCCTATTTAGAGTCAACTGCCACTTTTCGCACAATACAGATATCTCTTCGAAATCGTTTGGCAGTTAGTTTTGATCTTCTGATGACTTTATTAGTCGATAAACGACAGCGTCATCTACAAACAACCGAAGACGGCTGCTCAGATTGTTTTATGTAGATAAGGAACAAGAAAGTGCCTATAACACTACCTTGGGGAACGCCAGAAATCGCTTCTGTTTTACTCGATGACTTTCCGTCAATTACTACAATCTGTAACATCTCTGACAGGAAATCGCAAATCCAGTCACATAACAGAGACGATGTTTCATAAGCACGCAATTTCACTACGAGCCGCTTGTGAGCTACAGCGTCAAAAGCCTTAAAAGCCTTCCCGAAATCCATAAATACGGAATAGATCTGAATTCCCTTGTCGACAGTACTCAACACTTTATCTGAATAAAGAGCTAGTTGTGTTTCAAAAGAAAGATGTTTTCTAAATCCATGTTGACTGTGTGTCAATAGACCGTTTTCTTCGAGGTAATTCATATTGTTCGAACACAATGTACGTTCCGAAATCCCGCTGCATGTCGACATTAATGGTATGAGCCTGTAATTTAGCGGATTACTCCTACTACCTTTCTTGAATGTTGGTGTGACCTGTGAAACTTTCCAGTCTTTGGGTACGGATCTATCGTGACAGAAACTTCGGTGTCGTTAACTGTCGAGAGCGGTGCAAGAAGTATCGCAGAGATATTGCACAACAAAGCGGTATCACGAGTCGTCAGTGTCATGCTAGGAAGAAGGCGTGCCTGCTGCAATTCCGAAGTGCCACTGGCGCGCTTCTGCCCTGGAGTAGTGCCGTCAGAGACCAGGAGGGCCACTCTGTTCGAGGTCGGATGCAGCCCACCTCCAGAAAGTTACTGTCGGAGTAATGCTGTTGTGCTGCCTATTCGTAGTGTCACAGTCCGTGTTACCCATCGAACACGCCAACGCCACCAGAACTGTGTACTCAGTAGTCATGTATGATTTAATGTTTTCTGAACCGCAAGTGCGCGTGTGCTGTTTCATAGATACAGCGGAGTCCGGCGAGCGAAGATAAGTTTTGCTGTAATTAAAAAATTATTACACATTCCGAGTATTCTAATTAACTATATTATCACTAGACAACTCAGTGTCCAAGAAGTCGGACATAACAAGTAAGGTGACGCCGAGGGTGCCACTCGCGATTAGCTCACTGTGACATATTGTGCAAGTAATTCTCTCTTGCAGCAGTGCTCTTTTTCTGTTTGTGTGTGTTGGTATACTGAGTGTTCATTAGTATTGGAACAAGGCCGGTGCCATTCCATTGCCGGTACCATTCCAAAGCACCGTTATTCAACAATAACAAGGTCGCACCCTGTGTATCCACCACGTGGTGCGTGTCTAGTCTCTATTGCCGTGGCGCGGTGCGAGAGAGAGAGAGATAGCGTCATCTCTCTATGTCACATCCCCGCGCCTACATACACACGCTAGGCAGGACCTATATAAATCAGTGCACGGCCCACCTCACTCTCACACTGCTCGTATACTTCGTTCGTCCAGTACTTGTCACGTCTTCGCAATTAAACGCGCAAAAATGAAGCGTTCACGATCCGCCAGTGGCAGCAGCAGCAGCAGCAGCAGACGTGCTCATGTGGACGAAGTTCCATTCCCTGTTAAGAACATTTTCAGTATTCTGATATCTGCACCCTTTAACTCTGTGTATGAGTGCTACATATCTTTTATAATGCTCTCTATAAAGATCGCTCCTCCACTTGTTCTGTGTGTGTTCCGGCTTACGTCTTTTACCCCTTTTGGACCTCTCTCTCTCCCTCTATAAAAATTGCTTATCCACACCTTTTTTTACCTCGAACTTGGGCGTCCGAATCTTTTATTTTACGTGTTATATTTGTTTTGTACTGCTCTCTATAAATATTGTTCGTCCACGTGTTGTGTGTTACGTCTTACATCCGTTTTGGACATCTCTCTGTAAAGAATGACTTTCCACGTGTCGTATGTTGTTGTTGTTGTTGTGGTCTTCAGTCCTGAGACTGGTTTGATGCAGCTCTCCATGCTACTCTATCCTGTGCAAGCTTCTTCATCTCCCAGTACCTACTGCAACCTACATCCTTCTGAATCTGCTTAGTGTATTCATCTCTTTGTCTCCCTCTACGATTTTTACCCTCCACGCTGCCCTCCAATACTAAATTGGTGATGCCTTGATGCCTCAGAACATGTCCTACCAACCGATCTCTTCTTCTGGTCAAGCTGTGCCACAAAGTTCTTTTCTCCCCAATCCTATTCAATACTTCCTCATTAGTTATGTGATCTACCCATCTAATTTTCAGCATTCTTCTGTAGCACCACATTTCGAAAGCTTCTATTCTCTTCTTGTCCAAACTATTTATCGTCCATGTTTCACTTCCATACATGGCTACACTCCATACAAATACTTTCAGAAATGACTTCCTGACCCTTAAATCTATACTCGATGTTAACAAATTTCTCTTCTTCAGAAATGATTTCCTTGGCATTGCCAGTCTACATTTTATATCCTCTCTACTTCGACCATCATCAGTTATTTTGCTCCCCAAATAGCAAAACTCCTTTACTACTTTAAGTGTCTCTTTTCCTAATCTAATTCCCTCAGCATCACCCGACTTAGTTCGACTACATTCCATTATCCTCGTTTTGCTTTTGTTGATGTTCATGTTATATTCTCCTTTCAAGACGCTATCCATTCCATTCAACTGCTCTTCCAAGTCCTTTGCTGTCTCTGACAGAATTACAATGTCATCGGCGAACGTTAAAGTTTTTATTTCTTCTCCATGGATTTTAATACCTACTCCGAATTTTTCTTTTGTTTCCTTCACTGCTTGCTCAATATACAGATTGAATAACATCGGGGAGAGGCTACAACCCTGTCTTACTCCCTTCCCAACAACTGCTTCCCTTTCATGTCCCTCGACTCTTATAACTGCCATCTGGTTTCTGTACAAATTGTAAATAGCCTTTCGCTCCCTGTATTTTACCCCTGCCACCTTTAGAATTTGAAAGAGAGTATTCCAGTCAACATTGTCAAAAGCTTTCTCTAAGTCTACAAATGCTAGAAACGTAGGTTTGCCTTTTCTTAACCTTTTTTCTAAGATAAGTCGTAAGGTATGTGTTATAATTCATTTATAGTGTCCGCTATAATGATAGAGCTTCCACGTGTTGTGTGTCTGTTATATTTGTTGTGCAGTGCTCTTTGTAAATATTTCATTTCTTTCTTTTTTTTCTATATTTGCTGGTCTGCTTATTTCTCTATCATTTAAGTGAATGCACACTTTCCTTTCCATACGCGATATTATATTCAGTCTTCTCCATCTTTCTTGATTTCTTCCATCAAATCTTGTCTGATCTAGACAAGCAGCTCGAGATGGAGAGGGCTCAAGCGCAGCTCGAATGTATGTAAATTTTTAATACAAACATACTTCTTAAACTTAAATAATTTCACCTAATATATACCCGTTTTCTGATTGTATACATTTAGTCTTCATAATCTTGTCTTTTCTTTGTAGATGCTCCTAATTCAGCATTCAGTTCTACAACAAAAGCGTTCAAGGAGACGGCGGTGGCGTTCAAACGGCGCCCGCCACGCAGGACACTCAGTCTTTAGAGGAGGAGGAGAAGGAGGAGATCAACCTGCCTGACTGGTTTGAGGATCTACTTGATTTTGGCAATGAGTTGCTCAAACCATGGAGTCAGAGCGGAGAAGGTGAATAATTTTGAACATTAACATTCCTTCAAATAACTACCATTATTTACTCTTATTGTTATTATTAATCGCTCTTTTAAATATAAATCATTAAATTATTATTTTTTTCTTATTTATCTTACAGGTATATCACACGGCGTAGGCCGTGTTCCTAGAGCGGTGGTTGCCGGGGCGGGACTCGGGCGCACCGAACCGCAAAGACACGCAGCGCCTTTCGTAGACCCTATAAGGGCTTCGCGGGAGGCGGCTGCAGAAAACGCGCAAGGTCCTCCCCCAGCGCTGCCGCAACCGCTCTGGCGTCCTGGCGCAACTCAACCGCTTGGCCGCGAACAACAACATCGGGCCCCCGCGCCACCGGCAGGTAGAGGCAGCAGCAGCAGCAGCAGCAGCGCAGCCCGTCCGCCGTCGCCACAGCCTGGCCCTTCAAGCCGGCTGTCACCCCCTCCTCCTCCTCCTCCTCCGGAAGCAGCAGCTCACCGCCGCCGCCCACGCAAGGTATGCGTTCGGAGACGTATACCTCTCCCCGCAAATGATGACCACGATGCCCCATCACCAGCCCCTTCATCTACCGGATGGACTCCTAGTTGTAGGAATAGTAATAATAGTAATTTTCTTAAGGCTAGCGGTAGTTCTCTCCCCCGTCCTATCGATAATGAATTGGATCAGAATAACGGCGTAAGGGCGTTTGAGGGCGAATCTCTTTCACCAGAATTAAGAATCCAGGCGGGAGGTATCGCGATCCTGTAAGGTTTTTGGAGGCGTGCCTCCCCGTCTTGGAGACCGAGCTCCTCAAACTCTTAGAAGATTCGGAATTTAACGCCATTAAATGAAGTGCGGTATTATGCTGTGAATTGAGTCACCCCTCTAAACATCAAGGTGATGCGGAGACGACTACTCTACACTATATATGGGGTGACAATGGCGTTATTTCTCGGAGCACATCGGTTGCTGAGTGGTACCGAGAATCCACCTTGAGCGCTATTATGGCCCGATTTTCCGAGATGGAAATACGTGGGTCCGCTAAAGCGCTCAGCAGTATACCACACCTCGACATCCATATACATGTCTATGATCCAATGAATGGAGGGTCCAGTTATATTAAACTCCCTACAGATATTGAGAAAAAGCAGGGGTGCATTAATGTTCAAAATAATTATGATAATGCGTATTTTGCATGGTCAGTCCTGGCTTGCGAGAGAAATTACAATTAAAAACATCATCCCGAGCGTCCCGGCAGTTACAAAGTCAAAGATATTAAGAGACAGTATAACTTTGACGGAATAGAGTTCCCTGTAAGAATCCAGGACATACCTAAGTTTGAGGCTCAGAATACCGGAATATCGGTCCAAGTTTATGGCCTGGAGAAGAAAATCAAGTCAGATGAGCAGAACAAGCATACAGTAGTAGGACCCCTCCATTTCTCAAAATTTGCATGTGAGCGACAGTTGCATGTCAACATGCTGCTCTTCTCCGAGCGTGATAATTATCACTACGTCTGGATCAAAGACATGTCCCGACTCATTTCCTCCCAGTTAAGTAAAAATGATCATAAACAACATATTTGTATAAGGTGTTTGAATTATTTTTCATCTCAAGAGTTATTAGCGACACCTCTATTAGATTGTTCTTCCAAGGACCCGGTACGTGTTGTTATGCCCACTGAGGAAAATAACTTTATTAAATTTAAAAATGCTCACCACCAGCAGCGTTGACCTTTTGCTGTGTACGCCGATTTTGAATGCTTGCTGGCTCCTATTACTCGTTGTGAAGGGAACCTCTTAGCCTCACACACAACCTCACACAAAAAAAAAAAAAAAAAAAAATATATATATATATACCTTATGCGGCGGCGTTACAAGTTGTATGTGCATATTATTGTAAACTTAATAGCTATCAGTCTTTGGGGACGATCCGGTGGTTTGGCTTCTCACTGAGCTTGAAAAACTTTCATGGCAAGTTGACAAGCTCTACAGCATCAATATTCCCATGACAAAATCAAAGGAAAATGATGAATTGTATGAAAAGGCTGTTAATTGCCATATTTGCGGGCTGGCCTTAGATAGAAAAGCGGAGACTCCTCGTAGAGACCATTGTCATCTTACGGGTAAGTTCCGTGGTGCAGCCCACAAAGCATGCAACTTGAAGTATCAGTTACCTGCACACATACCCGTCTTTTTTCATAATCTGAGCGGGTATGACGCTCATTTTCTCGTTGAGCACTTGGCTAAGTTCGGTATGAAGAATGATCGGGTCAGTGTCCTGCCTGAAAGTGTTGAAAAGTACATTTCTTTTTCAAAACTAATGACGCCGAAAAGTACGCTCCGCTTCCTTGACTCTCTACGATTTATGCAGACTTCGCTCCAGAAACTGGTTGAGACTTTACCTCGGAATGATATGCATATCACTCGATGTGCATTTCCCGACGAGGAAAAGTTTCAACTTGCGACTAGGAAAGGAGTTTTCTCCTACAAGTATCTTGATAGTATGGCAAAACTCAATGAAACCAGGCTTCCCGACATAACTTCTGTTACCAGTAGTCTCACAGGCGATACCATAACTATCACAGATTATGAGCAAGCCGTTAATGTCTGGCGGGAATTCAACATCCCCAATTTGGGAGAATATGCAAGGTTATACATGGACACGGACGTTCGTCTGCTTGCAGATGTTTTCGAAAAGTTCCAGAGTGTATGTATGACCACGTACTCTCTGGACCCTGACTTTTATTACACGGCACCTGGGTTGTCCTGGGACGCAACATTGAACTTTTGGCTGATGCTTCGATGCTTCTATTTTTTGAGCGAGGGATCCGCGGAGGACTTTGTCAATGTGTTTACAGGCACGCCAAGGCAAATAACCCGCGGATGGGTGTCGATTACAACGCATCCCTTGATTCTAGATACATTTTGTTCAAAAATGGCTCTGAGCACTATGGGACTCAACTGCTGAGGTCATAAGTCCCCTAGAACTTAGAACTACTTAAACCTAACTAACCTAAGGACAACACACACATCCATGCCCGAGGCAGGATTCGAACCTGCGACCGTAGCGGTCGCGCGGTTCCAGACTGTAGCGCCAGAACCGCTCGGCCACCAGCGGCCGGCGATACATTTTGTATTTAGATGTTAACAATTTATACGGGCATGCTATGAAGCAACCGCTGCCGGTTGCCGGTTTCCAATGGGTGCCCGAAGACGAATTGAAAGGGTTACGTGGACAGATAATGGGTCTTGCGGCTGATTCTGATGTAGGGTATGTGCTTGAGGCAGACATCGCGTACCTTAATAATTTGCATGGAGAGACAAGCGACTTGTCGTTATGTCCAGAGCAACAAATTCCACGAGGAAGCACCATCCCTAAACTGCTGACCACTGTTGGGGATAAGCAGAGGTATATTATTCATTATCATGACCTCCAGCAGTGCCTCAGATTAGGGATGGAGCTTTTTAGAGTCAACCGGGCAATCTCCTTCAAGCAATCCCCCTGGTTGAAGGAGTATATTGAACTAAATACCGAAAAGAGGGCGGTCGCGAGTAATGATTTTGAAAAAGACTTTTATAAATTAATGAATAATTTCATTTTCGGGAAAACTATGCAGAATGTACGAAATGAACGCGATATTGTTATTAGAACCGCATGGGAAGGGCGTTATGGAGTGAGAAAATGTATAGCCAGGCCAAATTTTAAGCGTGCCACCATCTTCAATGAAAACTTTGTTGCTGTGGAGATGTCGAAGACTGCAGTAGAGTTTATGAAGCCCATCTATTTGGGGATGTGTATACTCGATATCTCCAAATTCTACATGTACCGATTCCACTATGAGTTTGCGAAACCTCATTTCGTAGATCGAAAATTACTTTATATGGATACAGGCAGCTCTATCTACTGGATCAAGAACTGTGATCCATATGAAGTAATTAGGTGCAATGGTAAAGAATTCGACACCTCTTCTTATGACGTCAATAATCCTTATGGTATTGTTCCACAGAACAAGAAGGTTATCGGTCTCATGAAAGACGAGTCGAATGGTTTACCATTTGTAGAGTTTGTGGGACTGGGGTCGAAAATGTATGCATATCTCACAGTAGACGGGAGCACTCTGAGGCGGGCAAAGGGCGTTAGACGGATCGCGTCTCGTGCGCTTACGGTCGAGGACTATTTGCAGTGCCTGTACGGTCGTAGCGTTGAAGGCGCTCGTCCACACATGGTTCAACAAACTAGCATTCGATCACGAGCTCACGAAGTGTATAGTGTCCTACAGTCTAAAGTCGGACTTTCTCCTCATGACGATAAAAGAGTCATTTGTGAGGATGGGGTGGGAACCCTCCCATACTATTTACTTGAAACGAAAGTAGGGGCGGGGGGCTCTGGTTGAGTGATAGAGAGGGAATGAGCGTGTGAATGTTACGAATGTGGGTTATGCGTGGAAATAGTATGGCTCTTTTATCATAGTGTAAATAGTGGATGAGAGTGTTTTGATGTGTGTATCAGTTTGCGTGCTTCAATGTATGTCTGCGAATGAGCGCGAACTTGTGTTAAGTGTGTGTGTACGTAAATATAATCATTATTTTTTCAAAGAAAATGATAATAAATAAAATTAAAAAATTTATTTAAAAAGTCTTTATATCTACATATTGATGGCCATTATTAATATATGTATATATATGAAAAGGCTATAAATTTTGCCAACTAACTTCTGTATGAACAAAAAAATAATAATAAAATTTTCTCACGTAATATGTGCTTCACTTCTAGTCATTATAGAGCTTAGATTTTAGTTTGTAAGTTTCAGCTACCGCTAGCCATTCAGTCAGAACTAGCTTTTAAGTGTATGAGTTCCACTAATTAAAGTCTTTCTATATGTTCACTTGCTTGTTCTAGTGGAAAATGTTTGCAGGCAACCACTTTTCACCTTGTTCTTGTAGTTGAAAATCTTTAAATCGACTTACTTGGGAAAAAATATATATTCAGTTTGTTGTTCTTTTGGAAAATGTTTAGAGCAATTGACTTGAAACAAATAGGTTTGCCTTTAATTAAAAGTGTTTTCTTTTTCTGGTGGAACTTCACTAGCGATATTATTTACTTTGTAAGATAGAGTAGTACCTCTGCATTAGCTTTAAAATTATATATATATATATATATATATATATATATATATAATTTATCTGAAGAGAAAGATGCGGACGTTCATATTTTTCGTCAAAAACCAATCTTACATCTGTAAACTCATATTTATATATAATGTGAAAAATGTTAAATTCTGAATTCAATAATAAACTCAGTTCTTTCGTTCTAAAAAAATATTATTATTTCATGCCCTAATAATGATTATTCTTTTTATTAAAAATATTATAAATTCATTTATGTGTGTACGTAGAATACGTACATACAGCCACATCGCACTGCATAAAGTTATAAGGTTTCCTGTTTTTAATGACAAGTGCCGGACTTGGGCTAGTTCTCACGAACACACACAGCACTCTGCAGCGCTATCTCTTACAGCCCTATGTCAGCAGCTACTTTCGAGATCGTAATCTGACGCATCGCTTTCCACAGCGGCCGCGAGGCCGGCAACTGGCGCAACCCCCTACCAAGCGTCAGCGGTTGCTTTAGACGGCGGCCTCGAGATCGGCATCTGATGCATCCGCGCCTAACTATGACAGTAGGCTCATTCCATGTCAAAGGCCGGGGTATGTGTCTCTCTCGGACAGTTCCAGTGGAGTTCCCTTCATATGCAATATAAAAGAATAAACTTACAATGCTAGGGACGTTGGGTGTCATAGAAAGAAAAAACACTCAATCTTATAAATCATTATTTATTTCTAATAAAAGTGAAAAGTAATTTTACATTCTCACATGCAGATACAAAAGCACTTTTTTGGTAAATGTTCTTCAGTCGATGGATGGATTGACATCCGTACTATTCAAGGTCTTGAATAGATGCAAATCTAAATATTCGACGCATCCAGGAGGTTTTGTCCTTTCCCTTCACGTAAGCGATGGTGTCCTTGTGATCGAATAATTTAAGTGCGGTCACCCCATCTTTATAGGGTATGCCGGGATCATCCCAGTGAATTCCATGATAAAAATTAGCTAACCACAATGCACTGGTCCATGTTTTACAAGATTTTACTTGCGTGAACGGTCTTGGTGATCGAATATTTGCAGAGAAGGTTTCAATTGTTCCTGCGTCTTGTGTGTAGGCTACAAAAGCAACTTCTTTAAATACGAACTGTCTTCGCTCTCCATCATGGAATCCTTGAACATCTGCAATGATCTTCACCGGCTGAGATGCCATCGTCAAATGATCAATGCACAGGACAGCACATATTCATTTATACAGCTCGTTGCACAACACCTGTGAGCGGACAGTAATTGATTATTCTGTCGTGTTGGACTAAGCCATATGCAGCGGTGTGTTCTGGGAAATTTGTCGATGATTCAAATTCAATTCGAACGTCTATAGATCCAGACTTAATTATCTCATTCTGTTTAGAGCAGTCTATTACAATGATCGGTGAAAGCTCTTTGAACTTACGAGGACTCAGTAGACACCCCCCCTCCCTCTCCTTCAGCAATTTCATAGTAAGAAGGACGAAACCTTGCATACATGTCATACGCGAGGCTGTATACGTTTTCATTCCATTGCAGATGTAGATTATCATATAGGTAGAATTCTGAATTGAGGTAGACTTTGGCGTCAGTTAACTTGCAGTTATCGAACACGGTGGAATCATTTGCTGTATTTGCTCTTCTATCAGTCTGAAACGCAAGTATAATGAATCTGGGTGTCTCGATATGACTGGAGGTCTTAATAGCCCATGTTTGTCTGCTCGCGGTCGGTAACATTGGATACTCGAAGATCTCCCATGAGCGGAATGTCAGTGACAGAAATGTACCTGGATTCAGCACTTTTAAAAGCTTCAAACGTTCCTCGTCGGATACACTGACGTGAGGCATTTTCCATATTTGTTGATTGTGATCCCATTCTCTTCTTGAGCTCCTTGAATGTACGAGTTATTGTCTGTCGCACTCCGCACGAGAATGAGTTCCTGTTTAGCGTTCATAATAATCTGTCTCATATCCTCAAAATATTCCATAAGTATTTTTAGAGGTATGCATGCAGTAAATCGCTTGTACTCCTGGGGTGTTCTATCCTCCGCCTCGTCTATGAACCATCCAGCATTTTCTAAACTGTGCAGATCTGCTGGTGATGCCGAGACGTATGTTTTAAGGGTCGATGTTAGTCCAACATTGCGTGTACGATCAATCTCAGAACCATTCAGTTCATAGCGAATCTCTTGGAAGAGGAATGCCAATGCGTTGCGTGTCAGCTTGGACCCCACTGTATCAGTTTTCTTGAATGACCCCTCGAGATATATGAAACTCTAGCACGGAAGAGTGGAGCGTCCAGGTGCTGTATGACAATCCTGATTTCATCATTCTTGTTAAACGTAGTTGAAGCGTAAGATTTATGAGAGAAGTATTGGCTCTGAGCACTATGGGACTCAACTGCTGAGGTCATTAGTCCCCTAGAACTTAGAACTAGTTAAACCTAACTAACCTAAGGACATCACAAACATCCATGCCCGAGGCAGGATTCGAACCTGCGACCGTAGCGGTCTTGCGGTTCCAGACTGCAGCGCCTTTAACCGCACGGCCACTTCGGCCGAGAGAAGTATTCTTGACGTATAATTCTGTCATCATACTCTACTAGATTGGTTACATCGGGTGATGACGTCATTGCGGGGTTTGAGACCAATTGATTTAAGAAATTCGTAGTTCGCAGGTGTTATCAGTTTGCTGTTCAGTAGCGAAGTGGCGCGCTGTGTATTGCGCGCACTTGTTTTATACCGCACGCCCATTTTGTTTTAGATGTAATCGTATAATGATTTCCTCACAGCGAAAGTCGACAAGTTTACTATTCTGATCCACAATACGCAGCTCCAAATAGCCCAATGTCTGAGCAGTCACTGGAAGGTATATTGCATTGGCAGGTGTCTCAACAATCTTATACCCCGTTGCAACTGAGGGGAAGAATTCGTAAATAGTGTGAATGAGAGTATCGTTGAGATAGGAGTTCGTAGCAATGTTACACTCGACACGTATTGTGCTGACTGGGAGTATATCCATTGACTGATTCGACTTGTAAATTTTAGTTGGATCTTTCTTCAAAATCTGCCCTTTTGTGAATCCAAGCAGGGGTCCTGTTGAATGTTTCTGGTTAAATTCAGTCGTTGCATTTAGAGTTCTTATTTCAGATTTAAGTGTATTGATGTTTGCATGTAGTTCAATACCTTTTCCAGACTGTTTGAAGAGTTCGTTTAAATCGTCAATATCGTATGCACCAGATTCTATTTCAAGAATATCTTTTTCACCATTAATATCGAGATGCAGTTTATTGTTAGTGTTGGTGATATTCGGGATGCTGTTGTACGTCTCCAGTCCAATCAATGCAACACTCTATTGACCTGCACTCAAATCAGTTGGTGGGAAGTAATTAGCACGCTATATAGATGAACGTCCTTTCAACTTCAAAGTGTACGACATTGCATCTGAAGGTCAACTGATGAATGAATGTTTAAACATCCTGCTTATATACGTTAGTTCTTGTTCTTCTTCTTCTTCTTTGTGAACGTCAAGAGAAAGATGATGCAAAGATGTCCGCAGAGGTATGTATTAAAGTCCTGATACCGTTGATAATTGTATAGTACATGTCCTCTGTGAGTGAAGTATTGCTGTAATTCTTCAGGTGGCTGCAGGTCACCAAAGGAGTCGAAATAGTAGACTGTCCCAGAGTCTTTCATAACGTACGCCACCCAGTGGGTGCCAGGACCTCCGGCAACATCTAAATTCACAATACCGCATTCACCAGTTTTCCACATAGTCTTAGGTAATGTATCCCTTATAAACACACCACGGAATCTTGGTATCTTGAATTTATGCCTAACAAACTTAAGAAGGTCTGTATTTGTGAGTGGTCGATCTGGTAGGACCGCTAATGGGCTTTTTTTAAATTTATGAATAGACCAAGACCCTTCCTGTACGGCTTCAAGTATAGGCCTTTTCCAATGGCTGCTGCTTCCATCATGCGGTTATGTCTTCTCGCCTCTTCTAACTGGGTTTGCGAGTTTTGCGCATTCTTGACTGTTCGAGCGATAGCTGCAGCCCCACCGGCGAGCGAACCTACCGCTGAGAGCACGGAGAGGGCCGGGATGAGAAAAGGAATAAAATGGCCGGATGTCTTGGGTATTGGTAGAACGCGAGGTGCTTTAACGGATCTTCTTGTTCTTCTCGTTGGTGATTCTTTGTTCTCCATTGCGTTTTTAGCTGCATACATCGCTGTCAGGATACAGTTCTTCAAACAACCCTTCTTGTTCTTCATGTTTAGTGCGCGACGTGCAGCGTTCATAACTCGCTTGAAATTTATCACTTCTAATCCTAACTTGATTTTTCCGCGCATGGTTTTATCAAATGCGAATGCCGCGATGCGTTGACCTATATCAATATCTTTTCTTTTCCGTATCGCCTTGGCCTTATCAGCTAAAATCCTATCTGCAATGTGACGACTTGATATATCTTTATTTGCTTCGTATGCAATGTCATGTTCCATGCACGCTTCGTCAAGCAGATTCACTCCCTTATCGCCTCGCGCCATGCGTTTCTAAAGCTTTGTCCCAGGTTCGCAGTAGTTATATCCCGGGATGTGTAATTCCACAGGTAGTTTGTCCAGAACACCACCGCCTCCTCTAATGTGCCTTCGATCGCGCATGTCAGGCTACTGTGGTGGTTGTGGGCGATGAATGCTCATTATATAGCAAATCCCTGGCATCAATCCAACTGTTTTGTGTAGCAGGAAAACCAAGCCATTTGACTAGGGCCTTATTTCCAAGTCGTCTTATGACTCTCTCCACGAGAAAACGATCTGGTTGTGAGCTCTTCTGCATCTCCTCAGTGTAGGAACCTGCAATTTCTTCACTTTACTATCTTTCAATAAATAAGTTTTAGGATTCGCTCGCTGCACATTTCAAACTGTAAATATCTCAGTAGACCAGTCCGGTAGGTATGATTTCTCAAATGCGGTCTTGTGTTTTGAGATACGCACCTAATCACCTACATTAAATTTCTGTTTGCGTGGATCCAGTATCTTAATGTGAAAGTATACCGTATCCATGAGTGTGTTATCACGAACGTCAATTGGCAGCATTTTTATTGTGCTATGTTTGGTTCTATTATATTGAGCAATTATTTCTGGGAGGATATCTGTCCATTTGTATGAGCCGCGAAAGTTAAACCGCATCCACATTCGGCCTTTTATTGTTCTGTTCAAGCGCTCTGCGATACTCGCCTTCAGGTGAGTGAATGTCGAGTAGTGATGTATTCCATACCGCTGCATCACTGTCTTGAAATACCTATTGTAGAACTCACCACCATGATCGGTTTGGAGATTGTCCGGGCATCGATTGGTTCCTGTCTGTAGCAAGCGTTCAAAAGCATCAGCGACATTTGGACCGGTTTTTGTCTTGACTGGTACTGCCCATGCAAATTTGGAGTAGGTATCAATATCAATTAAAATGTATTTAAAGTTATTATTCTCATGTGAATATTGTCGCATATCTACAAGATCAGCTTACCACAAGTCATCCAACCCTTTAATCATGACATGCCTGCGCGGGTATGTTTTGCGTGCTGGTTTGTGTATTTCTCGAACTATGGTCTCCATACTTATTCGATGATACCTCTCTCTCGAAGCTCAGAGATTATGGAGACAACTTCATTCGAATGAGCTGTATTACCTGCAGCAGCTGATTCCATGAGCAGACATAGTTGATCTATTAGTTCGTTGGGGTCGTCATAATATATATACTGAGGGATTCGATTGTTCACTGCCTTAAGACCAATGTCAATACCATCTCCGCTGCTGGCACCGTTGTTGCTGTTTTGGTCTTCAAGTATTGGTTTTATAATACCTGTTGGTTAGGCTTTTGGTGATCTTGTGTACACCAGTCATGTGTAGTATTTGATGGCACGTGTCCTTATCATTAACTGAATAATTTATAGGTGTTTTGGTTGGTCTTAGGAAAATAGGCTCCATTAAGCCTGGGGTTCGGTAAAACTGTCTATCACCTATTTGTATTTTGTCTTCTGTTACAGTTATGGGATGCGCGCCCAACATGTACGGTCTTCCCGGGCTAACGCCGAATGTTCTATCTATCTGACCTGGAGCGTGACTAATAATGAATTTATCAATGGCAAGACCGTCGTTTTGGCACGTTTTTGTTTTTGGTGAGAGCTGTCGGAGGGACTCAGTAACGGGCTTAAAGGTCTCTATTAGAGTTTGCTGACGATCAATATGCCATAACCTCAGCGGCCGTAATTTCTCTCTGACTGCTTTACGCGCTTGAATGACTTTCTGCTTGGTCGTCGACATCTCAGCGTATACTAATCAGACATCTCTGCGACGTGGGGCTTTATATATGCATTCATTTTCTTCAGCTTCTTACTATGATCGTGATCGCCCTTATCGACAACAATCAGGTCTACATCTATTTTTCCATGAATACCATCGACCTTTTCAGTTAAGTCGGTTACTTTCTTACTTACTTGATTAACTAGCTCATTGCCAGCCGGGGTGGCCAAGCGGTTAAAGGCGCTTCAGTCTGGAACCGCGCGACCGCTACGGTCGCAGGTTCGAATCCTGCCTCGGGCACGGATGTGTGTGATGTCCTTAGGTTAGTTAGGTTTACGTAGTTCTAAGTTCTAGGGGACTGATGACCTTAGAAGTGAAGTCCCATAGTGCTCAGAGCCAATTTAACCATTTGAACTAGCTCATTTAACGCATTCACCATTCTCAGAAGGGTTTGGTAATAGGTCTCTAGTTCCCTGCGCATACTTGCAACTTTATGAGCCATAGCCTGAATTTTCGCATCCAGGTAAAGGCGAATGTTCTGTCTGTGTACACCGATCATCTCATGTTGAGAGGTGGACATACGCGCGAATTTGTCCATGGTATGGCGTAGACTGATTTGCTAACGTCTATTACCTTGTTATATATGCAAAAAATTTTGAAAGTTTCGTCTGTATCTACCATCATTCAGTTTTCTTGTTTTATCAATAACGAGAAACCCATACTGTGAATGGTTCCAGCAGTCATTGAACGACATATCCGTCCGCACATGTGCTTGGTAAATGTGTCTTAAATTAAGATTGTCTTGTTTGAAGGCTATAATGAGGTTTACGTTATCCCTAACAAGTTGTTTGGGGATTCTGGAATATTTTTGACTTAGATAAAATACGTCAGCACCCATATGGCGACCGAAAGAGAAATATTTTCGAATTTGGTCTTGGTTTTCTACTGCAACATCGTCAAATATGAATACTGTGTTTGGTTTTGCTTCTCAGGTGGGGGGATATCACAGCTTTCACTGAATGTTGTGTATGTAACACCATCTACACCTCGAAATATCTCATGCAATAGCTGATACTTGGATTGAAAGAGAGTTTTTGAGAATAGACAGACATGTTCAAATCGGACACCGTGTACATGAGTTAGCAGAGTCATGAGGACATTAGTCTTGCCGCAGTTGGATGGGCCTACAATAATTGCTCTTATATTATCGGGAAGGAGAATTACGTTTTTCTTGTTCTTCTTCTTCTGCTCTTCACTTGAATCTTCACATGACCAATCACCGACAACAAAGTCCTCGTGGCGAGGGTGCTTCACCCAGGCAGCCATGATAGTAAATGAGCCATGTACAAACAAGTACTTGACATATATAGAAAATTTAACTGGGAGGATAATAATAATAATATTTGTGTGTAGCCAGTATAGTTCGATCACTTAACCGATTGAGCTATACTGTCTACACGAGGAACACAAGTACGAAGAGTAAGATGATCATAATTTGAGTAGAATTAAAAAAAATTATTGGAATAATTTGATTATAATGGGAGTGGTGGTGTGAAATAAAATAGAAACAGGAGATAAGATTAGATAAAATTATTTATTTAAAAATCATACATTGGATGTACTATTTCTGGGGTATCATCATAATCTGTACGTTTCTTCTTAGAACCTGTACATCATATACCAAATAATTTTTTTTGGTTGGCAATAAATTCTGCATGTATCTCACGGAGTCCAATAGGTGACTCTGAGTACTCTGGTTTTTGACACACCCATTTCAATTGGAAGTCTGTAGATTTAATGGCCATATGCGAACGAAGATGCTGCTCAAAATCGTCAATATGTATATTATTAACACGTAGAGAGTTTCGAACATCACTATATGCTGCCTCTATGCTAGGGACCCAACGATTCAGTCTCTCGAGAGCAAACCGTATAGAGAAAGTCTATGTTGAATAATTTGATAACTGACAGATGTCTTAGGTAGACGCTGTCGACACCTGATTTAACGCATAAGGCGCAGTCATCATATACAGTAGTAATAGAAAGTGTAACATCGGCAAGACGAATGTCTGGTGGAGAATGAGTTGGATCATATTCGGTGGTCATTTGTTGATTGATGTAGCGCTCTGCATGGCACATCCCGGCCCAGTCGAACTCGGAAATCGGGACTTTAACACTTTTGGAAATATTTTCAATCCCCATTATAGCTTGGATCCCCCAGACATGATGGACGTCTATAGCAATGTTCACACGTTTGGAGCCACTGGGGGTTAAATTATATGTCGTGGTGAATAGCGTATCCGCACTAGACGTATTCTTTTTATTTACAGTATCTAAACTCGATGGTTGCACTATCACGGGAGTGTTCGATTGGGATGAGTACTGGCATCCAGTACTGACCCCCATTTAGTTGATCTTTAACACCACCAGTGGTTGAAGTCGTTGTGTAGTGAACATATCGAGCGTCTTCATCACACAAGTTGCTGAGTGGGACGGAGAGCAGCAACTTCTAGTCCTGCTCCAACATGCGAGCTAGGTGGGCTACAGGATCCCACGTGGTCGCTACTGGATCAGGTGAGCCGGCTGCCGCTGGTGTAGGTTCGGATGAGATGGTTGACGAAGCTAATGATGATGCAGGTTCTGGCGCGTCTGCGGAGCTAAGCATAGTGGCGCTTGACTCTGTTGAAAAAAGAAGATGAAGGATTAGATATTAGCGAATAAGTGAAAACATTGAATAATAATAAGGATAATAAACGAGATAGAATAATGTGAAATATGATACTTACTTTTCCGTTTGATCCTGTTCTGAGTGACTGTGCTGGAGGTCGACTGGCGCTTCATGATTGTTCTTCTAAGTCTCCCGCTGACTGAGTGACCAAGACTGAGGTCCCGTAACTTAACCTATATATCTCCTACAATGACGTCATAGGATAGTTGAATCCTATTGGTAGAAGTCGAACATGTGACTCAATTAAGGGATCGTATTGGTTGCAGCCGTTTCCACCACCCCACAATGCCATCAGCTGACGTGATGACAGAGCACTCTGGTGGCGGCAGTACAGACTAGACACGCACCACGTGGTGGATACACTGGGTGCGAACTTGTTGTTGTTGAATAACGGTGCTTTGGAATGGTGGCGGTGTTATGAAAATATTTCATGCCTAGCGCTTATATGTAGGTGGGGGGATGTGTCTCTGACGTCATGGCCGCCATCATGGATAACGGTACTTTGGAATGGTACCGGCAATGGAATGGCATTGGCCTAGTTCCAATACTCTCATTATGTCTTTTCCGGACTTTAATGTAAGCTATGCCGGCCGAAGTGGCCGTGCGGTTAAAGGCGCTGCAGTCTGGAACCGCAAGACCGCTACGGTCGCAGGTTCGAATCCTGCCTCGGGCATGGATATTTGTGATGTCCTTATGTTAGTTAGGTTTAACTAGTTCTAAGTTCTAGGGGACTAATGACCTCAGCAGTTGAGTCCCATAGTGCTCAGAGCCATTTGAACCATTTGTAAGCTATGCAGTTGCAGGGAAATAGAACGAAGCGATTATTACAAGCACTGCAAGCAGTTGAGGCAGCACCACACGCCCTCCACACCAGCCTGTTCAATTGGAAACAAGAAACGTTTCTAGCGCCGAAATTCTGGGAGATTCTGGGGCAAAGCGAAGAGTGGGCTGATTATGTTGCGCAATTGACAGCGTACTTCATCGCCCACGGCATAACACGTAACCATCGTATTTACCATTTTCTCACCACCATAGGCTCAGATGTATTCTGGTTGGTAGTAAAACTGTTTTCCAACGGCCTTGCCACAGTGGTAACACCGGTTCCCGTCATATCCCCGAAGTTAAGCGCTATAGGGCTTGCCTAGCACTTGGGTGGGTGACTGTCACGTCTTGCATCCTGTGAGTGATAGGGCT
The DNA here is from genome assembly GCF_023898315.1 of Schistocerca nitens. Classification (NCBI taxonomy): domain Eukaryota; kingdom Metazoa; phylum Arthropoda; class Insecta; order Orthoptera; family Acrididae; genus Schistocerca; species Schistocerca nitens. The sequence continues at coordinate 282,459,359 of NC_064614.1, forward strand.
GATACATGTTTAACATCACTCCTTGTTAATGGCTAGTCTCCAGAAGACCATAGAGGAAAGCATAGTAACAGGGCAGATACAGTTGGATCTGATGTAATTGCTAAGATTGATGCTCATATTCCAGATATCCCAACCCATCAATCACACTACAGTGGCAGAAGTATTGTATATTTGGGTTACAACTTAAATGTGAAGAAGATGCACGACTTGTTTTGTGAAAAAACCCAGAATTGGCAGTGAGTACCATTACTATCTCAAATACTTTAGTTAACATTTTCATTATAGATTTGTTCAACCTCAAGTCGATGCATGTTCTGGCCGTGAGGAGCTTCAAGCCAAACAAGAGGTGATAAAACTGTGTGCTGGAAGAAGTGATGTAGTCGGCCTGGTGTTTGACTATATGGAAGATGTTCCCCTTCTTTGTCTTCCTTTACAGGAATTGTTCTGCTTACGAAAACTGTGGCTTTTTGTATTTGGAATCCAGAAACTGAAAGACAAAACAGCACAGTTCCACTGCTACGTTGAAGGAGAAGGCAATCGAGGTCCCAACGAAGTGTACACATTTCTCAGCGACTACCTAAGTCGACTGCCTGACTCAGTGAAAGAACATTTTGTAAGTAGGCTGTTTAGGTTTTTATATTGGTAACGCCACGTAGCGCTCTGTATGAAAATCACTGGCTGTGCTGTGTGCAGCCTGTGGCTAGTTTGCATTGTTGTCTGCCATTGTAGTGTTGGGCAGCTGGATGTGAACAGCGCGTAGCGTTGCGCAGTTGGAGGTGAGTCGCCAGCAGTGATGGATGTGGGGAAGTGAGGTGGCGGATTTTTTAGAGCGGATGATCTGGACTTGTGTCCATCAGAAACAGTACATTTGTAAGAATGGATGTCATGAACTTATATATATATTATGACTTTTGAATACTTTTAAGGTAAATACATTGTTTGTTCTCTATCAAAATCTTTCATTTGCTAACTGTGCCTATCAGTAGTTAGTGCCTTCAGTAGTTTGAATCTTTTATTTAGCTGGCAGTATTGGCGCTCCCTGTATTGCAGTAGTTTGAGTAACGAAGATTTTTGTGAGGTAAGTGATTTGTGAAAGGTATAGGTTAATGTTAGTCAGGGCCATTCTTTTGTAGGGATATTTGAAAGTCAGATTGCGTTGCGCTAAAAATATTGTGTGTCAGTTTAGTGTTGATCAGATTAGGTAAACAGCGAAATGTCTGAATACGTTCAGTTCTGCTCAGCTGTTTGAAAAGAAAATAATGTAAGAGGTTTATCAGCACAGTCATTCAATAATTTTTCTAAGGGGACGTTTCATATGTCGGCCCTTAGCCGAGGATACCTCACTGGAATCTTCCGATTTTTTTCTTGCAGTTTGTGTAATTAATGTAGCTATTGCTAATTGCTAACGCGTAATCATAGAGAGAATATCCTTTGTAGTTGTAGTTTTTCATTGTTGTACAGTAAAACAGTTGCGGCATGCATGTAGATTTGCACCAAGTATTTCGCAGCTGCGCTTGCAATTAACTAGATATTATTTTCAGTGCTATGTTAATGTGTTTTCTTATTTTGCTCTTCAAATTGTGCTTTTCTGTGTTATCACAGTGAAGACGAAAGCAGTGTGTTAGCGCCACCATGTAATGACTTAACTAATGTTCAAAGTAGTAATTTGGTAATTGTGCATAGGGAAATGGAGCGAGCTGCAAATAATGGTGTAGGCAGTGAAACAATTAGTGAACAGGGATGCATTATTGATTGATCGGTCGGCAATAGCTCGCCTCGGGAATCCGAAAAGACAGGACACAATCTCGCAAATACTGTAGATTCAGGTTTTGGGTCCTCACAGTTTTCTCAAATAAGTCAAGACACATTTTCTGCTTGTCAAAATGTGAATGTTGCCAGTGCAACTTCACTGCCGAAAAGCACTGATGAACATGTTTCAGACACCAGTGCATTGTTATTACAGTTAATGCAACAAATGGGACAAAGGCTACAAAAGTTAGACACAACGCTTGAACAACATCAGAAACAAATGGGACAAAATCTTCAAAAGTTAGACACAATGGAACAAAATCTTCAAAAGTTAGACACAATGGAACAAAATCTTCAAAAGTTAGACACAATGGAAGAAAATCTTCAAGTTAGACACAATGGAACAACACCAGAGACAAACACAGCAACAGTTAGATGCAATGGAACAAAAGCTTCAAAAGTTAGACTCAGTGGAACATAAGCTTGAACAAACACGTGAAGATTTAACTACTGAGTTACATAACATTGAATCGAAATATCAAAAAGTCTGTAATGATGTAAAAACACAAATTTGTGAGCATTTTCAAACTATTTTTTCGCAGCATGAAAATGCATTACAGAATCATGAAGCAGCGAGCCATGAAAGAACTGCAAACTGTTGTTCATGAAAATCATGAGACCTTGCAAGCTAAAATTGACTCAGTTGCATCTACCGATTCGGTTACGCAACTTGCAAAAACTCAGGAAAACCTAAAGGACACAGTAGATACTCTGAAAATTTGTTCAGAAAGACACATGGAGGAAATTAGTTCATTATCAGAGAGAGTAGTTGAACTTTCGGATCAGCTAAATAATTTATCTACGAAGGTAGATGATAATCTGAATGACACAAAACCGGTAGTCTTTAATGACACAGAAGAGTGCAAACAAATTAGGAAATTCAAACAAAATCAGAATCAAATTAATACGCAACACCAAAGAGAAATCCGGGAAGTACAAGATCAGCTGACACAGGTAATACAAGAATTACGTATTTCAGAGGACACTCGCGCTCCAATACTGGAAGAGGGACATAGAAATACGGAACAGCCACAAAATAATAACACAGCGCATTTCGGAAATTATGAAAGAAATTGGCAAGGTGCAACGAATTTTGAAATGGAACCGCCGAAACGACGTAACAATGACCGATATGCGACTCGCCGACATGATGATTTTGACTATAAGCTGTTCATTACTACACGTAAATTTAAAACATTTAAGAATTCTGGCAACGACATTCATCCACAAGCGTGGCTCCATCAATTCTCTCATTCTTTTCCACCCAACTGGTCATTAGAGCACAGATTAGAATTTATGTGTGGTTACTTAGAGAATGAACCAGCTGTAAGAATGCGATCAGTCATTCACGATTGCCACAGTGAAGGAGAATTTTACCATGCCTTCCTCTCACCATATTGGTCTCAAACTACGCAAGACCGAGTAAAACATAGCATCATAAAGATGAAATATCTGCATTTGCTTAATCAAATTACCTGAACATTTACGACATATTATTTTGGCAGGACGTTGCAATGACGACATTGAAGCTTTTCAGGGACTCTTACAAGAATTGGAAATTGTCACTGACAGTCGCGGAACGCGAAAACAGGAACACAACAGTTGCAGGTCACATCAGTCGCAATTCCGCGATGAAAGAAATAATAACTGGACACGACAAGGCTATTCTCACAACACAAATCGTGACCAAATCAGACACCACCCGTATGACAACCGTTGGCAGAGTAGTAATAATTACAGGGAAAGATCACCTCTCCGCGGTAGTGACTATCACAGAGAAAATCAGAGAAACAGACAATATGGGAACCAAAATAATTACTATCAAGGGAGACAGAATAACTTTAGACGCAACGGTCCAGCGCTCAGTTACGATTCAGGGAGAAATTCTCCACCACGTGAACGACAAGAAAGAAACTATGGAATCTACCGACATGATGACAGAGGATATGATCGTAACGACAGAGCTGAATTGCATCACAACTGGCAGGATTCAAACAGAGCAGGGCCCTCTCGACAAGGTGAATTTGTAGAAGTAAGGTCTCCAAATCCCAATAACGACGCGCGCCAACAAAGACACAATAGGCAATGACTCATACCGCTGGCAGCCACAAAACGTACTTATGAAACTGACGACGCAGCTGCCGTAACTAGTAATTACGTAAAAATGGAAGACATTAGGGACATCTTACTCCAGGAACACGACGTAAAACATAACAACATTGCATATCCTGTGATTCACATTACAGTAAATGACGTAAAATTTACGGCAGTACTTGACTCTGGCAGTCCCATTTCAGTAATTAGTGAAACAGCCTTTAGCAAATGCAACAAATCGAACGATTGCCCCACACTTCCGTTACGTAAGATTAAATTACAAGGTGCAATCTTTGGAAAAAGTGTAAATGTACGCCAACAAACCAACTTAGAATTCTTTTGTCAAAGCCACAGCTTCTCTATGAACTTTCTTATTGTTCCATTATTGTCGATGGAAATTATACTGGGAGTAGACTTTATGAATGAATACAAAGCAATCTTAAACTTTCACGATGCTGAAATAAGTTTAGAGAAAGAAGGTAAGCCAATAGCTTTGAAATTTGAAGATTGGCTCTAAAACCATGACGAGGAAATTAATCGGCTTTACCTTCTGTTAGACAACAGTTCGGAATTTTCTACGGAACTAGACACTAACAATCACTCTGCAAGAACTTACAGGGATGATATCGACGACATATTTGAAACTAATGAGTTAATTCAGAATAAAATTCAAACAATTGACAATTGTAGTGAAAGTGATAGGCAGGACCTTTTTGAGATTTTACAAGCACATTCCACACTTTTTACTCACAAAACAGAAACAATCAAGGGATGTCAATACAAATTTCGTGTTCGTGAGCATACTATATTTTGTGTTAGACCATACGTAATTCCAGCACATTATAGGGACCGTGTTAGAGCAGAAATACAATCTATACTTGACGAGGGCATTATTGAGCCTGCAGTACGCTCATACAACAATCCATTACATGTTGTTGAGAAGAAAAATGGATCGATCAGCTTGACTTAGATTCCAGACAAATCAATACCATCATTATTCCTGAAACAGACAGGCCGCAAACGTTGGAAGAACTTCTTCAAAATTTTAATGGTGTGAAAGTGTTGTCCTCTATTGATCTCAGATCCAGCTTTTATCATATCGAACTTCATCCAGAATGTAGAAAATACACAGCTTTCCTTTGTTTCGGCGTTTGTTATCAGTTTCGGAAACTTCCTTTTGGTTTGAACATTTCTTCGGCAGCATTCATTCGCAGGCTAAATTCCACATTACCTGAGTTCTTAAAACGTCACATCACCTTATGTGTGGACAATATTCTGATAGCAGAAGCCTCATGGGAAAAACACAATTGCATCCTCAACAGAGTGTTACATATTTTTGCAGAATCTGGAATTACAGTTAACTTGGAGAAGTCTGAATTCGGTAGGACTAAGGTGAAGTTTTTGGGACATATTATTTCTTCTGAAGGCATTCAGCCGGATCCTGAAAAGTTAGAAGCAATCAGAGCCATTCCAGTTCCATCCACAAAAAGCAAGTCCGCAGTTTTCTAGGTCTCGTAAATTTTTACCGTCGTTTTCTGAATATGCAAATTCAAGTTACACCAAAACTTTGTTCTCTCACTGGAAAAAATACTGTTTGGAACTGGGACGAACAAGCATAGTTGGAAGTCAATTCTTAGAAAGAAACGCTACTTAACGCGCCAATACTAGCTCATCCAGATCTGTCACAAGATTTCTGCCTTAGCGCAGATTCTTCTAAAATCGGTCTTGGTGCCCATTTATTTCAAGAAGCCATAGAAAATGACACTACTGTTCATAAAACCATTGCTTCTGCTAGCTGAGTGCTAACAAAATCTGAAAAAAATTATTCCGTTACTGAATTAGAAGCTTTAGCTATCGTTTGGGCATTTAAAGAATTCCGTTTCTTTCTTTCTGGTAAGCACGTAAAAGTATACAGTGATCATCGTGCATTACAATTTCTTATGTCTTCATAATTAAATCATGACAGGTTAAGGCGTTGGGCATTGTTTCTGCATGAATTCCACTTCACAATAATAGTCTACATTCCCGGCAAGGAGAACATTGTTGCGGACGCACTGTCACGCGCACCGGCTGGGCTTGAGAAAAGTAACACATAAGGCAACCTCAAGAAAAATTTCAGTATTCTTTACATTCAGAAAGTCGCCTTTGAAAACTTCATCACCACATCTTTAAAGGACATTGCTCATGAACAAGATAAAGATCCGATTTGGTAAGACATCAAAAGTAAATGGCATGAAAAGACACACTCAGATTCGGCATTATTATCTTGTTAGAAGCAACATACTCTTCAAACGCTGCACTGTTGATGACAAGCTATGGGTACTTTGCATTCCAGACGATTTTGTTAATAAGCTCATTTGGTACATTCATTTCAGCTACGCACATTTTGGTCCACGAAAATGTTATCATATTCTTCGAACGACTTGTTATTTTAACAATGTGGAAAACAGAATTCGAAGAGTCTTGTCTATTTGTAAACTTTGTCAAAAGGCTAAACCATCTACTATCTCCCATCTTGCTCCGTTGTTTCCTATCATTCCTTCTAAATTTAAAGAATTTGCTGCTGTTGATCTCTTGGGACCGCTTGTCAGAACATGGAATGGATTTTCGTACGTTCTAGTCGCTGTTGAACTTACTTCAAAATTTGTTTCTTTCACTCCGTTACGTAAAGCCACTGGACGGTCTGTATCCAACGCCTTTGTTAAAACTTTCTTACGTAAAGTTGGCCACGTTGCTAAAGTCATTTCAGATAACGGACCGCAATTCAGATCTACTGTTTGGTCACGCATGCTTTGGAATCATAAAATGAAACCTGTTTTTATTTCATTGTACTCACCGTCTGAACGAATTATGAAAGAAATCAATAAGCTTTGCAGACTTTATTGTCACAGAAAGCATCAGCATTGGGACAAATATTTACACTTATTTCAAAATGTGCTGAATGAAATGCCTCATGATTCCACTGCTTTACCACCTACCCTTTTACTGAAGAATGAAGAACCACCGAACAGAATCAGAGAGCTTGTACCTTTCCCGAATACACGTAAACTTCGACACAAAGACATAATTGATTTAGCTCTTAAAAATATAAAATCTGCAGCAGAAAAAAGGAGAAAACTACACGGTAAAGCAAATGCAAAGAAATTATATATTGGTCAGAAAGTTCTCATTAAAGCTCATTCATTGTCACATAAGAAGAAACACTTGAGTCACAAATTCTTTCTAGTTTACAATGGACCTTACAGAATCCGACGTATACCACATGATAATTGCGTTGAAGTTGAAACTCTGCGTACTAGGAAGAGTAAAGGTTTACACCAAATTTCACATGTAAAACCGTTTATTGAAAGATAATCTGCTTTTTAACTTTGTCTTTGCCATAAAACTTTTCACTTCACATTTCTAGTATGCATTGTCAGACTTAGAAACTGTTACCATGCAACAGTGTTTGAAGTTAAATATCCACCCAAGAACCAAGAGAAATTATTTAAACAGAAATTACGTATGCATTGTTATAGTGAGCAGACGACACAGTGTTGTTATTTGTACATTCTTGCTTGTTAGTTCCACGATCATGTAACGACTATAAGGATCACGTACTTTGAACATATACTGGTACTGCTAATGAGATTTTAATGCAACATTTTGGTTTACTTGAAAATACATTCTGGATTTAAAGTACTTTCAGTGAGATACCAGATGACACAGTGGTTAGTTTATGTGACAGCTACACGATTTTATCACGACGCTACAAATGAGTGACAATTTACAATGTTGCTTTTGCAGTGTTTCTGTTTTATATCTGCACAGTTTTTCTGAATTCTTCTGTAAAGCAAAACATATTTTAGTGGTACCGTCTGTGATATAGCTACAATGAGACAGCCTTTTTCGTAGCACAACAATACATTACATTATAGTACTTTCTTGATCATGGTAAGGTACGTAATAAGTACGATATCTATATGCAAAGCATTTAACTTTCGTTTATGATGAGGTAAGTACATTGACTTCAGCAGAACTTTGCTTACAGAGGACGATAACTACGAGTTCCACAGAATTATCTTACAGCAAGACGCATATTTAGCGCTACAGGACACGTATTTGAGTGATTAATTTTGTACTTAAAACATTTATTTTTAAAGATTTTTGAATTACAAAGAAAGTTTTCCCTGATACATTTCATTCCATTGCTGTAATCTGTAACACCTGAGGGTATAATTACATTAATCCTCAGGGGGGTACACGCTTACTTTGTGTATCATGTGTTATCAAGCACAAGGAGCCCTAGCTAATATGATATTTGCTTATACAGCTTTACACTTCAGTACCATATTTCTCTAAAACATAAATTTACACAGCTATCTGATCATTTAACTGAGAGATAATATTTTTTTTTACTACATCAGTGACAGATGTTTACGCAGTTACACAGTTGGGTAACTTCACACTTATGAAATTGTATTTTGTCTGTACTTTGTGAAGTGTTCATATTTTTTTGGAACCATTGTGATACTATGAGACCTTTGAATGATGTATTTGGTAAGGGTGCATGATTTTTAAAGTACGTTTGAGGTAGATGACACTATTGAAATGAGCAGAGAATTTTTTTTAGGTTTTAACATTATTGCAGAAAGCTACACCTTTTTTGAGATTTGGCTGAGGTTTTATGATGTTATGATGGCGATGTGTGTTACGCTGTTGCGGTATGTTTATGATAAATAACTGATGCTATATGAGGAATTTGATTATGCTACATATTCATTATGATGAAATATTGAAGAAGTGTCGACGAATATGTATATGTGTAATAAGGTAAGATAATTTGTAGTGGTTAGGGACTCTGACTTGTGAAAAAGTATGTTGGAAACTAAGAATCGTACTTTAAGAGTCATTAAATGTGTCTAAATGCGTGAATGTATCACAATGCAGACGAATATTTTTCGGACACTGTTATATTTATAGGATTTTGTTTCTACAGATTTGCAACGCCAATTCTCGAACTGTGAAATTTTTATATGAGGCTGTCACAGTAGTGCACACTGGTGTCGTAAATATTTCGGTAAGAAAGCCAAGTGACCTTGACATAATGCGTCTTGAGCCGCCAGCTGTGTCAGATGCCTGGAGAAAAAGCCATTAGTGTGTGCCTTTTCAGAGGCTCAGGTAAAAAAAAGGGGGAGGCCATTATCCTCGCTATTTACATTGCTTCATAGAAAGCATCACAAATACGACACACTCAAACTTGAAAACATATGATTACACTGTGAAGTTCTTAATTTATGATATTTACTGAAATGCCTAATGAAATGATGAGAAACATTTTACATTTATTGTCTTTCTAGTTGAGAGATTCTTTCGCTTTTGGAGACGCCATTTGCCTAGTGAATGACGTTTGATGCATTGCTCTATATAGGCTATATATATATTTGCTCATTTCGTTTAGTATCTAGTTTCTAGCTGCACTGCAGCATTGGTTATTATAAAATGTAATAGATGTACTAATATCACTATTTTCTGTGTATAGACGCAGGAAAGAATACATTTATGATGTACTTTCTCAGAAAAGAGAGCACAAATAGACATTTCCCTTCACAGGAACTGCATAAATAATTTTTTAAACGATTTGGTAACTTTTCTGCTACAGTCTGCATCACTCTAGTATTAAGATGTGACATAGGTATTAGACATGGCCATCTTTAGTGTAATATTTTTTTCTGATTGAGCTTTGTCATGTATAGATATAAGTTATTGCATTTGCTGCTGCTGTTTGCCAGGCATAGTGCTACTAAATTTCACTTTGTATTACTCTGTTAAGCTAGTTTTACTACTGATTTATTTTTCTTGTTGCTGCACATTGGCTCATATTAGTTGTAATGTTGCATTGCTTGGTAATTTAGATTTACTGCAGCTTGCTTTGACAATTTCCATTTTTTTCATTGCTGTTTGTATTAATTGTTTTATGCTGCTGCATTGCCTCGTCCCTTAGTTTAGCATCTGAGCTCAGTAGATTTAAGTTAGCTTAAGATGGGGTAGACTATATATGAGAACGAGTTGTGATGAATTGGATGAAATGCATTGAGAAGCTATAAGAAAATGGTTTGGCCAAAAAAGGATTTTGAAAGAGGATATGAACAAAAATTAGGGTTTAGGGACAACAGGTTTACGTAGGATTTTCTTGGAAATAAATAATGAGGTAAGAAATATGTGAACATATAAATACAGAAAGCATGCTTGGATAGAATTTTTTTGGTGGAAACAAATGTTGATATAAGAGGAAAGATATATGGAATGAAGTTTTGGGGTGGACTGCAGTACCAAATGTCACACTGAAAACAAACGCTGTCCTGTATTTTTGTATGATTCCACTATGTGAATTTGTGTTCTTCCTGTCTTTATGTGTTTATCTGATGAGAGTTATGTTGTAGAATTTTTCTGATAATATGTTATTTACTTTGTAAAGATATTTAGACATTATTTATTCTGTTTTGCTGCTCATATGTGAAGTTGATGTTTCGAAAGTTATTCTGATCTTTTATGTATGTACTCATGTCATAATTCCTGTAACACTGATGTATATGTTATTTCGATTCTTTTGTAAAGCTTGTACTACAAATGTTATCTGTACTGTTATGTTCTTTAATGATGTATTTTGTACCTTTGTAACTGTATTCTTATGTTATAAAAATGAAAATGACACCAGTTCATAATATTATTAAGTTCCATTTCACTGCACACGTTTCTGTTGGTCATAGTATATGGGCAATATGTAAGAAGTAGGGACTGTTAGTGTTTGCACGTGAGTTAATAATTCAGCAAGTGACTGGATAACAGCATTGCTGATTCTAAGGACAATTCCAAAAACTTTCTGAGTGCACAAGTGGTGGTTATGGACTTGCTATATTGTCCGCAAGACTCTTCGATGGTGATTGTGCACCTGCACAGTCTCAACAGATGGCTGCTGGCCACCTCTATAAGGGCTACAGTGGGTCTGCATGTTTGATGACCCACCAATACCATTATTTCTACAAGGACTGCAGTGGGTCTGCACCTCTGGTGGCCCACCAATACCGTAATCTCTACCAGGACTACAGTGGGTCTACTCTGTGATGACCTACCTACCAATATTCTTCAAAACTTCGACTGACTCTGCTGTGGGTTTGCTCTGTTGTGGTCCATTACCTGTCTGCATGTCGAGAGTCAGCACTGTCTTTCCGTTGGAAGGACAACACTACTTCTTCAAGACTGCATGGAAGTCCACTACCTCCATGTGCATTTTCTTTTACTGCTCAGACTTTGAGAAAAACACTGCAATTTTACTGTGAAGAATGATCAGGACTGTCTTAATGGACTGTGAGAAAATTTTTGCTTTTGACCAACATTGTATTAAAAAGTGTGTGCATTTGATTTCTTTGTTATTGAAATTATGAAAAATTTTTTCAAATCATTATTGGCCATTGCCCAAAACAATTTGTAAATCTTTTTGTGGGGAGCATGGGGGCTATCTAAGTAGGCTGTTGATGTTTTCTTATTGGCAATGTTACGTAGCGCTCAGTATGAAAATCACTGTCTGTGCTGTGTGAAGCCTGTGGCTAGTTTGCATTGTTGTCTGCCATTGTAGTGTTGGGCAGCTGGATGCGAACAGCACGTAGCGTTGCGCAGTCGGAGGTGAGCCGCCAGCAGTGGTGGATGTGGTGAGAGAGATGGCGGAGATTTGAAATTTGTAAGACCGGATGTCATGAACTGCTATGTATATTATGACTATTAAGGTAAATACATTGTTTGTTCTCTATTAAAATCTTTCATTTGCTAACTATGCGTATCAGTAGCTAGTGCCTTCCGTAGTTTGAATCTTTTATTTAGCTGGCAGTAGTGGCGCTCGCTGTATTGCAGTACTTCGAGTAACCAAGATTTTTGTGAGGTAAGTGATTTGTGAAAGGTATAGGTTAATGTTAGTCAGGGCTATTCTTTTGTAGGGATTATTGAAAGTCAGATTGCGTTGCGCTAAAAATATTGTGTGTCAGTTTAAGGACAGTCATGAATAATTGTTCAAAGGGGACGTTTCACTAACTATTATGAATTGGAAGATATGCATTGAGAAGCGACAAGAAAATGGTTTGGCCAAAAAAATAGTGTACAGTGGAGAAAAACTATTTTTGAAAGAGGATACGAACAGAATACAGAAAGCATGCTTGGATAGGATTTTTTTGGTGGAAACAAATGTTGAAATAAGAGGAAAGATCTATGGAATGAAGTTTTGGGTTGGACTGCAGTAACAAATGTCACACTGAAAACAAACCCTGTCCTGTCCTTTTGTATCATTCCGCTATGTGTTTGTGTACCCTTGTGTATTTGTGTTCTTCCTGTCTTTATGTGTTTATCTGATAAGGCTTATGTTGTAGAATTTTTCTAATACTCAGTTACATTCACTATGATGAGTAATACTGTTATCCTCAAATATAATTTACATTAATAAACTGTCATTTTCTTTGTAAAGATGTTTACACATTATTAATTCTGTTCTGTTTCAATTCTCATGTGTGAAATTAATGTCTCAAAAACTATTCTCATTATTTTATTTATTTACTTATGTCATCATTCCTGTAACACTGATGTATATGTCTATTTCTATTTTTTGTAAAGCCTGTATTACTACAAATGCTATCGGTACAATTATGTTCTTTAATTACGTATTTTGTACCTTTGTAATTGTATTCTTATGTAATTTATAATTGTATAGACACCAGTTCTTAAAATTAAGTTAGATTTCACCGCAAACGTTTCTGTTGGTCATAGTAATGCACAATATGTGAGAAGTTCGGGCTGTTAGTGTTTGCACGTGTGTTAATAATTAAGCAAGGGACTGGATAACACCATTGCTGGTTCTAAGGACATTTCAAAAAAATCTTTTGTGAGTGCACGAGTGGTGGTTCATGGACTTGCTATATTGTCCGCAAGACTCTTCAATGGTGATTGAGCACCTGCACAGTTGCAACAGATGGCTGCTGGCCATCTCTACAAGGACTACAGTGGGTCAGCATCTTTGATGGCCCACCAATACCATTATTGCTACAAGGACTGCAGTGGGTCTGCATCTCTAGTGGCCCACCAATACCGTAATCTCTATCAGGACTACAGTGGGTCTACTCTGTGGTGACCTACCTACCAATATTCTTCAAAACTTCGACTGACTCTGTGGTGGGTTTACTCTGTTCTGGCCCATTACCTGTCTGCATATCAAGAGTCAGCACTGTCTTTCCATTGGAAGGACAACACTACTTCTTCAAGACTGCATAGAAATCCACTACTTCCGTGTGCATTTTCTTTTACTGCTCAGACTTGGAGAAAAACTGCAATTTTACTATGATGGATGATCAGGACAGTTTTTATGGACTGTGAGAAAATTTTTGCTTTTGACCAAAATTCTATCAGGAAGTGTGTGCATTTGATATCTTTGATATTGTAATTATGAAAAATTTTGTCAAATCTGTGTTGACCACTGCCCAAAACAATTTGTAAAATTTTTTGTGGGGAGCACGGGGGCTATGTAAGTAGGCTGTTTAGGTTTTTATATTGGTAACGCCACGTAGCGCTCTGTATGAAAATCACTGGCTGTGCTGTGTGCAGCCTGTGGCTAGTTTGCATTGTCTGCCATTGTAGTGTTGGGCAGCTGGATGTGAACAACGTGTAGCGTTGCGCTGTTGGAGGTGAGCCGCCAGCAGTGGTGGATGTGGGGAAGTGAGATGGCGGATTTTTGTGAGCGGATGATCTGGACGTTTGTCCATCAGAAACAGTACATTTGTAAGAATGGATGTCATGAACTGCTATATATATTACGACTTTTGAACACTATTAAGGTAGATATAGTGTTTGTTCTCTATCAAAATGTTTCATTTGCTAACTATGCCATCAGTAGTTAGTGCCTTCAGTAGTTTGAATATTTTATTTAGCTGGCAATATTGGCGCTCGCTGTATGACAGTAGTTTGAGTAACGAAGATTTTTGTGAGGTAAGTGGTTTGTGAAAGGTATAGGTTAATGTTAGTCAGGGCCATTCTTTTGTAGGGATATTTGAAAGTCAGATTGCGTTGCGCTAAAAATATTGTGTGTCAGTTTAGTGTTGATCAGAATAGGTAAAGAGCGAAATGTCTGAGTGCTTTCAGTTCTGCTCAGCTGTTTGAATAGAAAATAATGTAAGAGGTTTATTAGCACAGTCATTCAATAATGTTTCTAAGGGGACATTTCAATTTGTTCAGAGATTCTTGTGGCAGGCAAAAAAAAAAAACACTATTGTACGGTACCTGATGTATCTCACAATGATTGGGAAATTTCAAATAATTCAGTATTATTTTCGTGTTTGAGGTCACTCCTTCCTCCCATATAATAGGGGTTTTGCCATAATCAAGAGTGTCATACGACAGCAAGATAGAATCTACTCTGTCAAACAGTATGTTGAAATGATAGTTAATTCATGAAAAGTACTGAATTTGTGTAAGGTCTAAATTATTGAACATAAAGATGTTACTGACTTCAAGGAATGGTGGCCACACTACTTTAAGAAATCTTCATTTGCCATAAATTGTCAAGCAAAGGAAAGATTTTGGCTTTCTCAATTTTGGCATTTGACCTATAAGCATCAGAATCCAGGCTATGTCATTTGTTCAGGATGGATAGATGGACTGCTTCCCAATACATACAGGCTTTTTAAGGAAAAGAAATACCTGATTATCCCAGAACTATAGCATACAACAATAAGATTCCTGTAAATGTGAAGCTGCAAGATCTTAATAAAATAATGAAGCACATTCCATTCGGATATCAATAGTATAACAACATTCTTCAGTGGCACACAGGAAATAATGACTTCCAGTCTGATGGAGAAGATTAGAACTTCCAAAAAGACAACATAGTACAATCTGATGAAGATTAAATATTGTTAAAGAATATTGTTAGTAAAACATTTTTATATTGCATCACAGTACATTATTTTTCTTAAGATGATTTACTAAACAAATATCAATGTTATCAAATGGTTTAGAGCCTAAACAAAAATAAATAGCTGTGTGAACCTATGTTACTATGACATTCCTTGCAAACTCCCCACGAGAGGATCTTTTATTGGAAACGGGACGAATGTCCACCAACTTCCAAAGGGGATAGCTTCAAAAATATTTATCGAATACGCTGGAATGACTCATCACTGTTTACGGACAACTTTGTTCTACAAGTATCTAATGGATCACAATACTGTATGAACAATTTTGTAAGTGTTAACAAGTTTCTTTTAGATTTCTCTGAACAGAAGTTGTTGGACCTTCTTCCTTTTTCAAATCAGTGATTCAATTATACAGCGAAATTTTCATGGAGCAAACCAACACTCATAACCAGTGGGTCATAACACAACACATGTATGGGGAACTAGGGAAAATTGTCATCCCAAAAGGTTGCATCAGGAGAGAGGGACAGCAGTTTAACGTGCATCCTCCTCAACACATAGTCAGGAAGTTCCGAAATTGGAGCCACTCTTACCTCTCCTCATCCCTCCCTCTGCTCCCCCCCCCCCCCCCGGCTCACTTTTTCAAATGCCTAACTGCTAGTGCTTCCATGCAGCACTTCCGTCAACCACAGCCATCTACCGATCTGTTGGCAGGGTCTTTAACCAGTGGAGTATGTGGCTGAGTGCTTCAGGAGCATGTGGCTGGGTGCTTATGGTGGTGGATGTGCGCTAACACAATGGACTGTAATGATGGCGACCTACAGGATTAGGCGAGATAAATGACAGGCACACCGAGTATAGCTTGCTGGATAATCTAAAATGCATCCATGCTCTGATTGGTGCACTGGACCTGCTCAAAGAGTCAAGCAGCCTGTGCTTTATACATACAGTCCTGTGTGTTGTGGGAGCAGCATAGTTTACCATGCGATGTACAGCTGTGAGAGTCAATGGACTGTTTGATTAGCACATGGCACAATGTCATGTTAGAAAAGGTGTACAGCGATGTACAAAGCTGTAGTCATACACTGATTAGACGTATTACAACTGAAAGTAGAATGTATTAAACTGATTATGATAGAGCAACACAGGAACCATCTCTTGTGATCGGCAGTCTGCTGGATATGGCCTTCGTTCAGTACAGGCGACAAAAGTATATGCAGGTCTATGCAAGTGAGTTTGTTCACTGGCCACCTGGTCCAGTGGAGCGATGTGTATAGGCCTGATGTCAACATGTAGATGATATTTGTTTTCCGATAAATTGGAAGAGAGAGACGTGGCAAAATCTTATAGGAGGCACTATTACAAGTAGTGCTATTACCAGTTAAAGTTTGGATTCAGATAACTAGTAGTATCTTACCAGCTCTTGATGTTATAATAACGGTGAGAATTGGTCTCATACATACGGAATGGATGTATACATGCTGATCTGTATCAGCATTTCACACATTTGAAATGAATGTAGTGCACTTGTGCATGACTATCTGTAATTTGAACACGATAATGCTCACAGACTGCACTGATTTTACTCATAAAACTAATAGAAATCGCTGTATCTATTCTTATGGAATCATGACTGTTTTTATGATTATTTTAATGATTATGTGATTAAAAACAGGTGTTACCACAAGTCCTGTGTTTTTCATAGTTCATAATGTCTAATTATGAAGTAGACACCACTTGAATTATAGCTTATTGTGGAACCTAGAAATAACATTGTTGTTCGCAACATGCAAGTGGATTGCATGGAACAGGCTGTTCTGTGATGATCAAATTGCTTATGAAAATAGAACACAAGAATCTGCTGCGACTGTGAATGATTATCTCCTGAATGATGGAAACTTTACACACTGCTCACTAGTGGCAATTTATGGAGCAAAAGATGTTGGATGTCATCACACATATGATATTTGTTTTTGATGTGTTGGAGGAATCATATACTGCTCTTTACTAGGTGACTTTGGGAGATTCTGTTACAAGACAGTCTCTCACGATTTGTTTCACAAACACAAGTGAGATATAGAACTACATTGGTAAAATAGGACCTCCCACAGTGTACAAAAAGGCAAAGTCCTGTTCAATTATAGCTTGTTGTTGTCAAATGTAAAATGATTGAGTTTTTTCTAACACATGTGCAAATGGTGTGAAAGGCTGTATTCTGTAATGTTATTTCACATGCCTGAAATGTTTGTAATACACATGTGCTTGACAATTTATTTACAGACACTGATTTGAATGTGTGGAAAGCTCTCAAACTGCGTAATTTTTCCATCAAGCTGAAAGACTTTTCTTGACATAGATTGTTTTTTCTTTGGAGTTTAAGTTCTCACTTTTTCTTTACTCTAATGATGGTGTCGAAAGAACCAGAACTTCTCAGTGTTCGTTATTTTTGCATCAAAATAGTGGATGTCTTTTTTAGATTTTGGCACGTGGAAATATATACACTGCTGGCCACCGTAAATGCAACACCAATAAAGACAAGAGGTAGCACAACAAGATTTATTTTGTAGATAACATGTTGACCAAGTATGAAATGATTACGTTTACAGACGTCTGTGACATGTGGTTCCTGCCAGAATCAGTAGCCAGAGTAGCCGCCATTGTTGGAGATCACCGCTGCCACACGTCTCGGCATTGGGTCAAAGAGACGTTGGATGTGTTCCTGGGGTACAGCAGCCCAAGCAGCTTCCACACGTTGCCAAAGATCATCTGGTGTGGCAGCTGGGGATGTAATCTGGGTCACTCGTTGAGCAACCATGGACCACATGTTTTCTATCGGCGAAAGATCCGGAGAGCGAGCCGGCCAGGGAAGCAATTCAATCTGGTTATTGACGAAGAACCTTTGGACAATGCGTGCCACGTGTGGTCGCGCATTATCCTGTTGAAATATGGCTGGACAACTGGCTCCAGCACCTCGGATATGTAGCGCCGGCTATTTAAAGTACCGGCAATGCGTACTAGAGGCGTGTGAGAGTAATATCCAATACCACCCCATACCATAATACCCGGTGGAAGACCAGTGTGGCGGTGCATAATGCAGCTGTCCAGCATCATCTCTCCACGGTGTCTCCACACTCGAATCCTACCATCGTGGTGCTGCAGACAGAAGCGTGCCTTGTCAGTAAAGACAACGTCATTCCATTCTGCCGTCCACATACGTCGGTCATCACACCATTGGCGACGGAGTCGTCTGTGGTTCTGCGTCAATGGTAGACGAAGCAATGGACGTCTTGCGGACAGACCACTCTGCTGTAAACGGCGTCGAATGGTACGCGCAGACACTCGATGATGCGTTACAGACGCAATGTGCTGTGCTATGGTTCGGGATGTCACTGAGCGATCCGTCACTGCCATGCGCACAATTTGCCTATCAGCACGTGCAGTGGTGCACCGAGGTGAATGCGATCGACCACGTCGGTCCGTCGTACCCTCCTGCATCCAACGGTCGCATATCCGCATTACAATTGTTTGGTTTCGTCCAACACGACTAGCGATTTCTCTGTATGATAATCCACGATCTCGGTAAGCCACTATCCTTCCTCTGTCGAACTCGGATACTTGATCAAAAGATGTTCGCTGTTGTCTACGAGGCATAACTGATCGTCTTGTGAAACAACCACAAGGTAAACACACGTGCCGAACGTACACTCGTCGAAATCGCCAAGCCTTAAATGGCGCTATGAGGTGGCGCCACAGGCGCGCGTGATGTGCGTCTGCGCTGAAATTCTAATCAGTTGCATATCTCATCGCTGCAAACCCAAGGTGTAAATTTCACTTAATTCGGATGCTTCCTTCAGGGTGTTGCATTTACTGTGGCCAGCAGTGTATAATATGTATAGCCCGACCTCTGACAGCTCCGTCATCTATAGTAGGTGGCGTGCTGTAGTTTCTATTTATTCACTTCATTGGATGTAGCAAAATAACGGGATGCAGGTGACATTGAGAGATATGTGAATTTATCCTGCAGTCGAATGTAAGTACTGTACCGATTTTGCTCATAAAACTAAAAGAAAATGGAATACATATCTTTTCATGGAAAGAGGATATTTGTTATTGTCCCGATCGTGTTTTCTTTCGTTTTATATATGGATTCTTTCTTATAGGAGGTGAGCTGACATGAAATACATGTGTTCTACATCGCAGAATGGCATGTGGTTGAGGTTGGGGAGCATGTCCAGTATGCGTATGGTCACCCTACACAATTGTACTCAGGTTGGTGCATGACTACATGCTGGATGAACAAGGAAATTGTGCTCATGGTGCATGTCATTTAACTCGCTTTCTTCGGTAGGCCACTGGCGTTACATCCCTATGTGTCAGCCCAGAGCTGCCACCTGGAGCATCCAGGTCTGCAGGTCGAAGACTCTGCCACCAGACCGGCGGTAGACGGCAGTCGGCATAGGATACACACAGAAGCACACAGTCGCAGCTGGCCATTTGGAAAAGCCTGTACCCCCACCTTCTGTGAGGAGAGAGAGAGAGAGAGAGAGAGAGAGAGAGAGAGAGGGACGGATGAGCAGAGGTAAGAGTGGTTCCAAATTCGATGGTTTCTGGCTGTAAATTGAGGAGAACGCACTTTCAACTTCCATACCTTTGTTCTGGTGCACCCTTTCAGGACAATGATTTCCCCTAGTCTACTGTATATGTGTTGCATTATGATCTGTTGATTATGAGTGCTTTCTTTCACGACAATTTCGATATGTAATTGGAATAGTGAAGCATTTACCATCAGTTGAGGTGGTGTGTACTGGCTTTCCTAAATTTCAATTATCCGAGCTGCAGGGTGATTGTCTAGCAATGCGTCGGGAGGAGTCTGTAGCGGACTCTGACGTAAACAGCGGCAGATACAGTCCTCAGCTTTATGATTGTAGGTAATACACTCATTAAACTCCTCTCTGTCCAACACCAGCATTTTGTCAGTTTAACACAATTCCTGCCAAAAAATTGAGATATCATACCCCACTCCAGCCTATTTCCTGCCATCTTGTAGGTGAAGGGTACAGTTTCAGTATGTCTGCCACTATACTGACGTCGCAAGCAGAATATGAACAGATGTAACGGTATTAAATGGGTAATTCAGTGTGTAAAGGGAGATTAAAATGTAAGAGTCACTTGGGATTGGAATGCATTTATAGGGAAAGAGCACAAGAAATATTTATAGAGAATATGGGTTTGGTACTAGGAATGAGAGAAGAGAAAGACTAAATGCGTTCTGCAATAAATTACAGTTAGTAATAGCGAATACTTTGTTCAAGCATCACAAGAGGAGGAGGTATACTTGAAAAACGCCAGGAGATATGGGAGGGTACCAGTTAAAGTAGATCGCGGTCAGGCAGAAATTCCAAAATCATATATCGGATTGTGAGTCTTATTCATGAGCTGATGTAGACTCAGAACACAGTTTAGTAATGATGGAGAATATGCTGAAATTTAAGAGACTAGTCAGGAAGAATCAGAGAAGAAAGAAGTGCGATACGGAATTACAAAGAATAAAGAGACACAGTTGAAGTTCTCTGAGGCTATAGATACTGCGATAATGAATGGATAAGTAGGACATTCGGTTGAAGAGAAATGGGAATCTCTAATAAGGGCAGTTACGGAAGCTGGAATGGGAAGCATTGGTAGAAGGAAGGTAACTCTGCAGAAAACATAGGTAACGGAAGAAATACTTTAGTTGACCAACGAAAGAAGGATGTACAAAAATGCTCAGGGAAATTCAGGAATACAGAAATACAGCTCACTTAGAAATGAATTAAGCAGAAACTGCAGGGAACCTAAGGCTAAATGGCCGCACGAAAAATCTAAAAAATCGAAACAAAAATGATTGTCTGAGAGAGAGACTCAGCATATAGAAAAATGAAAACAGCCTGCGGTGAAATTAAAACCAAGGGCGCTAACATTAAGAGTGCAACGAGAATTCCACTTCTGAATGAAAAAGAGAGAACAGATAGCTGGTTAGAGTATATTGAAGGTCTCTATGAGGGGGAGGTACTGGCTGATGACATGGCAGAACAGGAAACAGCAGCCAATAAGGAGGAGATAGGGGATCTAGTATTAGAATCAGAAGTTAAAAGGGCTTTGGAAGACTTAAGATCTAATAAGGCAGAAGGGACAGATAGGACAGACAACAGTCCGTCAGAATTTGTAAAATCATTGGGAGATATGGCAACAGAATGACTATTCACTTTGATGTGTAAAATGTATGGGATTGTCGACATTCCATCACACTTTTGGAAAAAATCGACCACACAATTCCGAAGATGGCAAAACGGATAAGTGCTAGAATTACCGCACAATCAGCTTAACACCTCATGCTTGCAACTTGCTGACAAGATTAACATACAAGAGAAATGGAAAGGGGATTGAGAACGTGTTAGATGGCGATCAGTTTGGCTTTAGGAGAGGTACGGCACCAAAGAAGCAGTTCTGACGTTGTGATTGATAATGGAAGCAACGATTCGTACTACAGAGAAAAAAAGGATTAACCTATAGGAAAATATTGGTATTACACAATATGTACATGAACCAAGTAATAAGTAAGAACAGTAAGAATTGAAGACAGGGATGCAGTCTTTCGCCCCTACTGTTCAATCTACACATCGAAGAAGCAATGACGGAAATAAAAGAAAGGTTGAAGAGTGGGACTGATATTGAAGATCGAAGGATATCACTGGTAATAGTCGCTGATTACGAATGTGAGTACAGAATACGGACTGAGAGTAAATCGAGCAAAGACGAAAGTAATGAGAAGTAGCAGAAATGAGAATACCGATAAACTTAACATCAGAACTGATCGCAAAGTTGATGAAGTTAATGAATTCTCTTACCTTGCCAGCAAAATAGCACATGAAGGGCGGAGCATGGACCACATAAAAGGCAGACCAACCAACAGTGGCAAAAAGTCCATTACTGGCCAAGAGAAGTCTACTAGTGTCTAACTAAGGCATTAGTTTGAGGAAGGAATTTATGAGAATGTATGTGTTTAGTATAGCATTCTATGGTAGTGAAACATGCACCGTGGGAAAAAGAGAACAGAAGAGAATCGAAGCATATCAGATGTGGTGATACAGAGGAATGCTGAAAATTAGATGGACTTATGAGGTAAGAAATGATGAGATTCTCCGCTGAATAGGCATGGAAGAAAATAAATGTTTGGCAAGCACTGACAAGAAGAAGAGCAAGATGATCGGACATCCATTAAGGAATCAGGGAATAATTTCCTTGGTACTAGAAGGAGCTGTAGAGGGTAAACGCTGTAAAGGAAGGCAGAGATTGGAATATATCAAGCAAATAATTAAGGACGTACGTTGCAAGTGGTACTCTGAGATCAACAGGTTTGCACAGAGGAGGAACGCGAGGCAAGCCGCATAAAATCAGTCAGAAGACTGATGACAAAAGAAAAGAAATTGTTTTCCGTTGCTTTTAGCTGCCACAGTGCCATAATCGTAAGGGCATGTTGGCTACTGTTTCAAAGTAGGATCAGTCAATCACGCAGTCTGTTGCCCAGGTGACTACTGAAAATTCTGCTGGCCTACTTTAGGAATCATTTGTTATAGGTGCATCTACAGCTGTCTGTACCGTTGAGGCTTGAAGCACGCAAATCACCTCACTACGGTAAAATGAATCTTTCTTGCGGATCCTAGAACTTATTAGAGGAAAAATAAGAGTTTCTACTGTCTTGAATTAGCTGTATTATTAGTCCGTAATTAATCGGCCCTGTGGACATACAAACTTATAGTATTATTCAAATATTTCAGCAAATACAACATTTGTACAAGATGTGTGTGTGCAATTGTCTCTCTTACATTACCAAGCTTTGTCTTGTCCTCTACAAAAATATGGTCTTGCAGTTATAGTCATGACGCATACGCATATGCACACAGCCCACTAATAAATAGTGGGACGTGAGCAGCCAGTGTGGAGATTTCGACGACTCACCGCAGACAAAATGGATGATAAGTATCCACATTAAGTACATTGCATGATACAAACCGACGCCCAGCTACCATCTCGAAACATCGTCGAAAATACGAAGGGCATTACCATTGACCAATATACGACGCATGTTCATAAACTTGTTTCTTTTTTTGAAGGCTGGCCGCAGTGAGGTGTAGAGGGGGATCCTCTGACCAGAGTGAGCATCGGAGTGCCACGATAGTACACAGACTCACATTTTGTTGTTGTTGTTGTTTCTTCTTCTTCTTCTTGGTTGGCTCTACAGTCTTTGAAGAACCTTGGTCACTTGTATCACCTGCCTCCATTCTTCTCTGTCCATCGCTTTCCTTCTCCAATTTCTTATTCCCATCGCCTTTAGATCTTCTTCAATATGGTCCAACCATCTTTCCCTGGGTCTGCCTCTTCTCTTTCTCCCGTCAGATTTTCCCATGAAAACTTTCTTGACACTCCGAGTTTCTGGCATTCTCTGTACATGTCCTGCCCATCTTATTCTTCCCTGTTTCATTTTAACAACAATATCCATCTGTCTAAAATGTGTTTGTAGTTCTACATTTGTCCTTACTCCCCAGCCGCCTTCCTCTCTCACTGCTCCATAAATCCTTCTCAGCATCTGTCTTTCCAATCTCAATAACCAGTGAAAAATAATGTTTCTTTTTTTATTGTTCAGTTGCCTGAAAAATGACGGTAAGAAATGCCGGCAAGTGTGAGCCACGTGCTGTACTCATGCTGTACTCGCGGAAGGAATAAGCCCTACCGAAATTTATTGGCGAATGAAAACGGTTAACGTCAAAGTGTTATGAATAACACGAGCATGTTTAAATGATGTAGGGAGTTTGGTGAAGGCAGAATAAATGTTCATGACAAAGAGAGGAGTGGAAAACATTCCACTGTGACTGATGAATTGGTGAAAAAAGTGTTCGTGAAGAGCGCCGTCTTACAGCAAATGAGATCTCTGTGAAGTTAATACAACTCTCCAGAACTCACATGCACGAGACACTGACAGAAAAGCTGAGATACAGGAAACAGTGCGCAAGGTAGGTCCCGAAACAGCTGAAAGAGCAACACAAGATAAATCGGGTCAATAGCGCCCTCAAGTTTCTTGAGAGAGTTGAATCGAAAGTGAGGATTTTCAGAGCTCTACTGTGACCGGAGATCAAAAATGGTTCAAATGGCTCTGAGCACTATGGGACTTAACTTCTAAGGTCATCAGTCCCCTAGAACTTAGAACTACACTCCTGGAAATGGAAAAAAGAACAGATTGACACCGGTGTGTCAGACCTACCATACTTGCTCCGGACACTGCGAGAGGGCTGTACAAGCAATGATCACACGCACGGCACAGCGGACGCACCAGGAACCGCGGTGTTGGCCGTCGAATGGCGCTAGCTGCGCAGCATTTGTGCACCGCCGCCGTCAGTGTCCGCCAGTTTGCCATGGCATACGCAGCTCCATCGCAGTCTTTAACACTGGTAGCATGCCGCGACAGCGTCGACGTGAACCGTATGTGCAGTTGACGGACTTTGAGCGAGGGCGTATAGTGGGCATGCGGGAGGCCGGGTGGACGTACCGCCGAATTGCTTAACACGTGGGGCGTGAGGTCTCCACAGTACATCGATGTTGTCGCCAGTGGTCGGCGGTTAGGTGCACGTGCCCGTCGACCTGGGACCGGACCGCAGCGACGCACGGATGCACGCCAAGACCGTAGGATCCTACGCAGTGCCGTAGGGGACCGCACCGCCACTTCCCAGCAAATTAGGGACACTGTTGCTGCTGGGGTATCGGCGAGGACCATTCGCAGCCGTCTCCATGAAGCTGGGCTACGGTCCCGCACACCGTTAGGCCGTCTTCCGCTCACGCCCCAACATCGTGCAGCCCGCCTCCAGTGGTGTCGCGACAGGCGTGAATGGAGGGACGAATGGAGACGTGTCGTCTTCAGCGATGAGAGTCGCTTCTGCCTTGGTGCCAATGATGGTCGTATGCGTGTTTGGCGCCGTGCAGGTGAGCGCCACAATCAGGACTGCATACGACCGAGGCACACAGGGCCAACACCCGGCATCATGGTGTGGGGAGCGATCTCCTACACTGGCCGTACACCACTGGTGATCGTCGAGGGGACACTGAATAGTGCACGGTACATCCAAACCGTCATCGAACCCATCGTTCTACCATTCCTAGACCGGCAAGGGAACTTGCTGTTCCAACAGGACAATGCACGTCCGCATGTATCCCGTGCCACCCAACGTGCTCTAGAAGGTGTAAGTCAACTACCCTGGCCAGCAAGATCTCCGGATCTGTCCCCCATTGAGCATGTTTGGGACTGGATGAAGCGTCGTCTCACGCGGTCTGCACGTCCAGCACGAACGCTGGTCCAACTGAGGCGCCAGGTGGAAGTGGCATGGCAAGCCGTTCCACAGGACTACATCCAGCATCTCTACGATCGTCTCCATGGGAGAATAGCAGCCTGCATTGCTGCGAAAGGTGGATATACACTGTACTAGTGCCGACATTGTGCATGCTCTGTTGCCTTTGTCTATGTGCCTGTGGTTCTGTCAGTGTGATCATGTGATGTATCTGACCCCAGGAATGTGTCAATAAAGTTTCCCCTTGCTGGGACAATGAATTCACGGTGTTCTTATTTCAATTTCCAGGAGTGTACTTAAACCTAACTAACCTAAGGACATCACACACATCCATGCCCGAGGCAGGATTCGAACCTGCTACCGTAGCGGTCGCGCGGTTCCAGACTGTAGCGCCTTTAACCGCTTGGCCACCACGGCCGGGACCGGAGATCAATCGTGTGTGGCTCATTACATGCCTGAGACAAAAAACAGTCGTCACAATGGTGTCACACTAATTGGCTATCTGGTAAAAAATTCAAAATCACAATTTTGGGTGAAAACTTGATCGTCTCAGTGTTATGGGGGCGAAAAGGGATTCTTTTGCTCTAATTTCGCCTTGGCGGGAGAGCATCAACGCACAAAGATGTGGTGAGACCTTAAAGTAAAAAGAAGCATTCAGAGCAAAAGGAGGGAAATTCTGACGAGAGGAGTGTGCTTGTTGTGTCCTGACGCAGTCTTAGGTACCAAGGCACTCTTGGACTCATTTGGTAGGGATTTTTTTGAACGACCCCCCACCTCCACGCACTCTGCGCGCGACGGACTATACTAACACGGCGCTGTCAGATTATGAACTTTTCATTTCCCTCAAGGAACGCGTGAGTCTAATTAAGTTTTTAACCAACGAACTGTTCTTCGAGGAGGTGATAAAGAAGCTTGTCCAATGGATCACTACACGCATTGACCGGGATGACGATAATGTGGAAAAATAGTCAACAAGTGTATCACATGCAGGACATAAAGTCCCTTCGGAGGCTCGGGATCATTTTCATGTTAATAATTGGCAACAAATTCTGTAAAATCACAATCAAGTCATGAGATGTTCAACTGACTCTTTCATTTGAACATGTTACGCGTTTCACGATTACACCCATCTTCAGACACACAAACGATAACTCCTTCCTAACCAACCAGGCGTACAGCCTTGACAACTCAAAGAAAGTGTCCGGTAACATATGTTATTGGACACTTTCTTTGAGTTGTCAAGGCTGTGGGCCTGGTTGGTTAGGAAGGAGTTAACGTTTGTGATGTCTGAAGATGGGTGTAATCGTGAAACGCGTAACATGTTCAAATGAAAGAGTCAATTGAACATCTCATGACTTTATTGCGATTGTGCAGCATTGGTTGCCAATTATTAACAAATGTATCAACAATATCCTGCATTTTTTTAAAAAATCCTTTTTGTAAAATTTATAAAGTACTAATACACTTACTTGTGTACAACGCGGAACTAAAATTTAAAAATCAACACGATCAAGTAAAATACAATTCAAAGGCTTTTGGTTGAAAATACTCATCTACCGTGACCAGTTCGGCTGCCTGGCGGCGCCCTTGTGACAGTACAAGCCGGACAGTCCCCAGGGGCTGGTCGCTGCTGGCCAAGCCTGGACGCCTCGATTGCCGGCGCTGCCGCCAAATCTCATAAAACGTCAATTTCTGGCGCCGGTGCGAGGCGAGGTGGAGCTGCTCGGCGGCGCCACCAGTAGGCGCCACCAATCTTGCGCTCTCGCCGTCCTGGCCGCTTCCTTACAGCACGTTCACGGGCCTCGGCTGCGGCGGGGATCTGCGCCGCTTTCCCATCGCTGGAACGTCACTTAGTCGGCAGGCATGTAAATATGAGGGCGTATTCGTAAAATAAGGTTCGACTGGTTGCGATATGGAGACCACTAGGAAAATCAAATTGTTTTTTATTTGCAACAGCTATTACTCTACGTAGTCGTCGCTCGGACTTAGAAATTTGTAGTAGCGTTGTACTAAATTTACGGCACTCTCGTTATAGAATACAGCCACCTGTGCTTCCTGCCAATTTTCTACGCTGATCGGCAGCTCAATGTTTGCGCCAAGGTTTTGTCATGAAGAAGGAAACGCAAGACAGTTATGATGTGAGTCGCATGACACCAGCCAAATGTCTCACCAGGCTCTCATACTTGGCGGAAAACATTATTTACCTAGACGTCTTTACGTGCTCACTGTGTGCTCAGAAAAGAAAAGAGTGGCGCAACACACTCCACGGGCGTACTAGAGGCACTGCCCAACACAGCCGTGAATAGCTTCCTGGGATTTTCACAGTGGTTTCCATTTCGAGCCCGAGAGGACCTTACATTCCGAAGAGCCGTCGTAATTGCGTGCGTTCGGCGAGTAAGTGAGCGCTGAAGTTCGCTCAGGTTTGCCTTATCTAGCTGTAACCACTACATCCAGTAGAGCTATCATATTGCAGGTATGACGAGAGCTATTTCTCATGCGCTATTCTACGCAATGCCACACATTTCCTTTGTGGTTAAGATTGGATGCTTTAGAGGACCAGTCGATGAGTGTTCGTCCAACCAAGAATATACGTATAAAACTCTGTGAACGTGATGGCTATCATTTTGGAAGACGTAAGCGCAAGCAGCACTCTAATCGGGGAGACGTAGAAGAAAGGGCAACATTGGTCATTGAGAATGCTGCAACAGGCATCCCCGACTGAGCTCGTCTTAACGTGAATGTGTGGGATCTTGTCACGTTACAAGAAACACACCCAATACAAAACAGGAACTATATCTTCCTGCACTTTGTTCTACGCTGCATTTGGACTACTAGGGCCCACCATCTATTAAGTTTTGTGCCGGCGACTGTGCATCACTCAGTCCACTTAGCCGGGAAATTGGGTCCACCTCTCATATCTCATGCTACACAACTGTGGACGTGCGCTCTATTGCCCATGCAGCAACACGTGGAGGTGGGGCCGCGTGGAGATCTTTTGTCCTCTATCTATGGTAAATTACAGCTGTATTATACTGATTAAACTATTATACTTAATATTAGAATTAGGAAGTTACAACAGGAACAAAAATTCATTTAAGAAAAGCGATAAAAGAGGATAGGATAAATGAGTAGTAGAGGTCCCTCAACCTGCGCCGC
The DNA here is from genome assembly GCF_023898315.1 of Schistocerca nitens. Classification (NCBI taxonomy): domain Eukaryota; kingdom Metazoa; phylum Arthropoda; class Insecta; order Orthoptera; family Acrididae; genus Schistocerca; species Schistocerca nitens. The sequence goes on from NC_064614.1 coordinate 282,487,719, forward strand.
TCAGGGTGCAGATAATGAAATGTGAAGTCGAGCCAGACATCCCTGTGCAGTACCTCCTGAGGTGACTAAGGTATGCCGATATGATAGCCTACTTAACTTTTCTCCGGAACTCTTCACTAGCAGCAACAGTATCAGAAACCAATTCAATAGCAGCGGAAGTTCTTGTCGGGCCTTAAACCAATAATCGTTGATGATCTGTACCAGGAGCGTCTTTGTACTTGATGTTAGAGGGACCTGTCGAGGCTGCTACGTCGCGAGAGTGATCTGTTTCCGAGGAGCAAGTGGAACAGCGTTGCTTAATATGGAATCTCAGCAACGGCTCCCCTGGTGACGATGCTATCAACACAATGACGGCTGGAGTGCGTTGGGGAACAGTTAGCCTTTGTACGATGTTACGGAGGTGCGACGGTTGTGTCACGTCGGCAGTGCCAAGCCTCCGGCAGCACGTGCAGGATTTCTGTCAACTGTTCGTTACTGTGTTTGGAATACAGCATCCGTGCATGGAGTATGATGCGCAGATGAATGCTGCAGAATTACAGTCAGCGAGTTTAAGCGCTCTGCCTGCCATGTTCTCACTCATGGATACGTAGTAGGCGCTCTGGTTCGTGCTACGCCTGTCAGTTCGGATGGATCCGGAAGTGCTGGGAGTATACACTGTCGGAACAAAGATTAGTACACCGTTTCAGAGGTATCCAATTCACTCAAAATTTATTATTACAACAGTGCATATGTAGTACATGAAATGATTACATTTAAGGTCAATAGCACGAGCGTTCCTGAAGTACCCGGTATGACCCGTGCAGGAATACCCATACTAGTAAGTGGTGTAGCCTACACGGACGGCAATGCGAGGCCTGACTTTGGCATCTAGTCGATCGAAGAGATGGCAAATACTGTCCTGGGCTACGTTATGCCACGCCTGCTCACGCAGTCCTGTAAAAGATGTTGGTTTAGGACTCGCACATGTCACTTTTCCGTCCCATCATATCCCAGATGTGCTTGACTGGAGAGAAGTCCAGAGATCGTGCTGGCCGGGAAAGTTACTACACATCTTGCAGAGCACGTTGAGTTCCTCGGGCAGTGTGTAGGCCAGAATGACCTGTTGGAACAACACACCACCTCCCTGATGCAATACTCTGAACAAATCAAGAGCCGGGTTAGCGTCTCCTCCAGAAACACCTAAGGACTACTGGAGTTGTATATAGTTTATCGCACCCAAACTGGAAGGTCTGGAGCGCAGCCGGTGTGTCTTGGACGAATGAATTCTATGAGATAGCATTCACAGGTCTACACTGTGCGTGCAAATGACCATCAGTTTCATGCAGGAAGAATCTACTTTCACCGCTGAAGACGACAGCGCGCCGTTGTAAGTGATCCTCTGACGGCAGCAGTCGAGTCGGGCACGTCGATGCTGTGGCGTGAGTGGAAGAGAGGCTACAGGTGTGTGTGTGTGTGTGTGTGTGTGTGTGTGTGTGTGTGTGTGTGTGTGTGTGTGTGTGTGTGCCCGTAGTCACAATGCTGATAAACAGTTTGCAGCAATTCGTGTTGCCACGTCTGGGTTCACAAGCCCTCTTATCTGAGGTGTGGTAGCTGTACGACTGCCACTGTTGTCCTTTCAATGCGATTATGCTGACGGGCGACGGTGCTGCACGGACGTCCAGAACATCTTCTACGGGTTTGAGAATGTTCATGTGACCTGTGGTACCAGCATCGTACCACAACTGACGCAGCACGTCTAACTCGAGTGGCAATTCTTTGAAAGGACAATCCCGCCACTCGGAAGGTCACAATTTCATTCCTTTCAAATTCGCTTTGTTGGCTGCTGGACATACGAGGGCGTCTGCGTGGCATGGTTGCCTATTTTCGTCACACGTTTGGACTACACTGAGCCTTCTAGTTGTGAGCATTCCTATGAAAAGGGTTGACACATATGGCACTCTGGTAGTCATGTCACTACGTTAGCGGAGGGCACTGAAACCATTATCAGTACACCTCCTTTCCCCACGGTAGTATATGCTGTCACGCGATCAAAATCGACTTTGTCTTTCCAGGCATAATAATTTCTTTCCAGGCTGTGTATTAGCATGGTTTGCGGCTATGGTTGCAAGAGGACAATTCGTCGCCACGCCAGTGACCGCCAGACTGAAGTCACGGTGTGTTTGTTGTGGTTCATCGAGCACCTCTTCTGGTAGAGGCTGTTTGACTGTTTTCCTTTACTGCTGCCTGCTGGTTCAGCTGAATGACGCCTACCTAGAGTGTGGGCTGGCAGTCTTAACACATTGGCTGCCAGGTAGATACTCAACGTGGCTTTCCTATGAGGTGCACATACTCTAGCCTGTGTGTATAATTTGATACGCGGGTACAATGAATTCAAATGGATATGTAGTTGCCCCGGTCTTCTGGAGACCCCATGAACTTTTGGTTCCTAAATTTATTGACAGACAGTGAGACAGTAGACCCATGTTGTTTGCCCTGCAGTTAATTGATACCTTGCATTTACGACCTGTGCAGCACTTGCTGTAACTCACGCGGCAACGTAGCCAGAAGTTACGTGTGTGTGTGTGTGTGTGTGAAGCCGTGTTTCTGTGAATATTTGAACTTCTTTTGTTGTGAGTTTCTGATCGTCACAGAGACAGTTACGGGTTAGGAGGTGGTATCAGTGCTATAATAGCGTCCGATATAGTACTGATACAACCTTCAAATTACATAATAATGGGTACATACCTCTTAAGTGACTTCACGTAACACCTGTTATTAATTATGAGTTACTTGGACGGGGAAAGCGAGTTCACTGAGAGAGAGAGAGAGAGAGACAAGTTTGTTTCGCAAGTATCTGACGGCGATGACACTGGATATTCTCCTGGGGGTTCTGATCCTGACTCCGGCGAATCAGATGCAGATGGACCAAGGAAAAGGAAAAGACCAACTGTTGGGGAGTCAGAAAATGTGTCTGCCAAAGTCGTCTATGAAATTACTCGGCATGATGTAACTGGAAATATGAGTGAATCTATCGCAACCTGCGGTCATAGAGTTTCTGGTCATGTGAAGACGAAAATGCCTGGAAGGTGTATTAATTGGAGTTTTGCCGATTATTTGTTTGATGCCCCATTTCTGGAAATGATTGTCACCGATACGAATCGTTTTGCTGAACAACGAATTATTGACAATATTGTCAATGGAAAATCTACAGAACATAGCAGGCTGCAACAATGGGTTCACAGAAATGTGCTACTGCAAGACTGCATTCGAGCAGCTCAAAAGTACGCATCTGTCAATGCCCACGCTACTTACAGGCAAGTAATTGACAGAAATATGCACTTGACTGTAGTTAGAGAGAAAGTTGGACTTGCATTGGGAACCCTGAAGATGTATCAGGATCACCAAATCTTGCATCAGCAACAAAACAAATGCACATTACGATACCGAAGATACTCTCGAAAATTTGGTCGAACTAAAGCTATAAAGAAACCAAAGCATATCACCAGAAACTGAAAGGTTTGTCCAAATGAAAAGTTCGTGTGCTTCGAATGTTTTCCATTATTCACACTTGTAAAGTAAAGCATGCAACCTATTAATTAATTCAGATATGTTCTTACATCAGTCATGTATTTCTAAACAATCCTTTTGAGGTATTAAATGTTCAGCATTTACATTTTTTTCTTTTCTTCCAAAATGTAAATGTCATTCGTTTGAAACACTCAAAGGCGTCTAGATTTTTTAAAATTAACGATTGGGCATAATTTCCGTGCACATGGTCTAGCAGGAATGTATTGAAGAAATTAACTTCACAGGCCTTGTGTTTAACAATTATACACACCTGAAAAACTGTTCTTCTAGCTGTTGAGGTGGAATTTCTTCTTGACGAAAATTATGGTACAGAGATATTATTGTGAGTATTTTTTTACATACTATGGGGGGCTTAAATGAGAAAATTACTTTTGTTTAAGCTGTGGTGTAACTTTCCTGCCACTTATGCCATCTAAGCTTCGTAATGGTTATTGACGAAAAATAGTAGGGAATTGTGCAAAACAGATGACAGCTGAAGGTTTCACGACGAATGTTTCGGCCTGGTACATAAGATTGGTGATTCAGTCCTGCAGCCATTGTGTTAAGTGACTTTGTGAACAGTCATTGTGTTGTTCAGTTCTGAGTATCGCTTCATCACTGTAACAGCGACATCATTTTAAGTTGTCTTGTCGTCTGTTACGGAGCTGTCGTATTAACGGTATCCTTCTGGTCATATTTGTCTCAGGTATTGGGCTGCGTTAGTGTGCTCTTTTACTGTGAATTAGTGTCTTGTTAAACTTTATGTTTGTTACGCTGTAGAATAAGAAAGGGAAGGAACTTAAAAATTTTCTTGAGTTCACGCTAGCACAGCCACGAGGCAGAGGTGGTGACATATCTATGTAGCAGAATAATCGACATTGTAAGTCGGTTGAGGACACGAGCACACATTGCTACATAGCCACCAATCGCCAGGCACAGACTACACATTCAGCATGTGATGTTACGTGGAGCGACAAGCAATACCTTGTACGCAATAATGTCTATCGGAGACTTGACAGTGCAGTTAAGAGCCTGTAAAAGGTTGTTAAACAAACACAGTGGAACGAGGACCCCTGACACTAGTAAAGAAGCGGGCCACGTTCGGTCATAACAGCATCGGCTCCCTCGGTCTCCATAACTACTTCTATTCTCCAGCTCTGAATTCAGTTGGTTTTTAGGATCGATGGCGTTTATACTGAAGAACTCAACTCAATAATGGTGTAATGACATACATGTGTGAGCCGTTCCAACGCTTTTCGTGTACATACTACTTGCGTTTCCCGTGATGACCACATCCAAGTATCCACGGCCTGTCACATGTGGGAGTTTGTACTGGCTGCCCACCACGTCACTGATGGGAGACTCTGTGACTTCCAATACCAGCACGTCTCGTGCTACTTACTGTCCCAACATCACTGCCGCGGTAGAGGGCTGTATGGTACCTCTGTTACTGATCATCTCTGCAGCCATTCTTGGTGCCAGGGCATACCTGTCCGGTGGGGCCAGGATCATCTGACTACACTACCACGAGCAGCGAAGTACATCCCGATGGTTCAAATGATTCAAATGGCTCTAAGAACTATGGGACTTAACATCTGAGGTCATCAGTCCCCTAGACTTAGAATTACGTAAACCTAGCTAGCCTAAGGACATCAAACACATCCATGCCCGATGCAGGATTCGAACCCGCCACCGCAGCAGCAGCGCGGTTCCAGACTGAAGCTCCTAGAAGAGCTCGGCCACAGCGGCTAGCATTCCAGTGGTTCACCGGGGGTTACAGATATCTTTCAGAGTGGAGAAGAGGACGCTCTAACCCAATGTGTGAGCATAATCTCTAGCTACGGCTTCGCCTTCAGACGTCGGACCGTAAGACTTTAGCTGAATTGCAGGCGCAGCAGCAATGCCAGCAGAGCGGACAATATGAGTCAGTGGAACTTCAACGTGTCACTGACACGAGGATTTAGCCGAGGATGACGAGAAGACAGAGAACTGTTAACCTGAAAGAATGTATTTTAACTTGCTAATAACGCTTTATCAGAGCCGAGAGGTAATTTACAAGTTCCACAACAAAGTTTCTCCAGTTGGCACCTATACATATGTTTGTGTAACTGTTTATAATACAAGTGAGGGGTAGTTTGCGATGACAGGCCCTCGTGCATTTTAGTTAATTTTAAGTTTGGCTTCCTTCTTGTTCATTACGTATGTCTTTAAGTTCTACAAGGAAAGCTAATGTTTCTTGAGTCATGGAAGGAGACGGCCTATTTTCAATGTTTTGTGTGTATATTACGGAATTATCATGGTCCAAAGTTTAATTTGATTGTTAGCACGTTCTTTTATGGGAACTGCTCGAATATGCCTTAGTTTACAGTGGTTGCCGCACTGAGGCTATGTGAAGCATTTAAGATCTGTGAAATAATTTGATATACTTTTATGTTTTTCAGTATGAGTGTCAAAGAGTTTTTAAAAGCATGAAAAACTAAGATTTGAATGCTTTTGTGCTTGGCAAGATCCCTGATCTATTAAACTTACTGGCTAATGCGACCTAATGCAAATAACACTAAAATGGGTCGTTATTGATGTTTGTAAAATCGCTCTGGCGACAAGTCTAATATGCCGATGCTATATTTATCAATAAACGATAATTGGGAACTATGTCCAGGAATGCGCTCAGCACGTTCCACTCACCACTACCCAGCGTGTCAGTTGTGAAGGCGTGACAACCGTCTGTGTCCGGTGTTACACGGATGCGAGTGATACAACATTCCTTCAAGACACGTTGGACAATATAGATTTGACAGACATAGAATTGAGGCAACTTCATTCCCCAGTGAGGTCTTGGCCCCATCCATACGGGAGTACTCCTTTCTGACATCTAACTGCACTGATTTTTACAAGGCCGGGGAGGTGGGGAGGGGGTGGGGGAGGCGGAATATTTAATTGGAACGAAGAATATTTATAAGACTGACCCTTGTTAAAGAACACAAGAACTGGTAATGGCATAAAATGCTTGAAACCATGATCTCGATTCCCCAGTCGATTGCTGTCGCATGTCGGTGCAAGCACATCTTCCGCATGCTCTGTTCTTAGTAATTTGCTCTGTAGTTACGTTTGAGTGAGTGAGAGAGGAGTAGACGTGTTTAATTACCAGTTGAGTGCAACACAAAATTTTGCTGACCGTGTCCGTTGTCGAGTGTTGTGCAGAGAACAATTAGTGGGGAACGTGTGTGAAACTGTTCGCAGATGAGTTTGTGGCTAGAAATGTTTTAACAGAGGCTCCAACAAAGTTTTCAATAAGACATTTAGAGGAAAAATGTTGCTAAACGGACTCAATAGCGAATCCGAAAACCAGAAAACATTCTTCCAGTGAAGGAGAGGCTGCAACAAAGACAGACAAAATCTCAACGCCGTTTCTCCGTGCAAGTGGGAGCTAAGAGATTGTCGTGCCGGACCGTTATCAAATTGTCAGTTATCAAATGTGTCATATCTATCCAAGCAATTTTCTAGGTTAAAACGTCCAGACTAACTTTCGGGTATTTCGTTGTGCTGGTGGTTTCTGAGTGAAGTGGGAACAGGGCTTTCGAATCCTGCCTTCTATTTCTTCAGGTGGGACCTGGTTCTGCTTTACAGGGCATGTGAACTCTCAGAACAAGCGCCGTTATGCATCAGAAAATCCCCATCACTACTTTGAACAGCCATTGGATAATCTCAGTAGTGGTGTTGGGGTGCGCAGTGTGTGATGTATTAATCGTAACACGACTCTTTCAGCCAGCTGGTATGGACAGAAACTGGTATGTGGATCAACTCACACTAGGTGAGCAACTATTTTCGCCGGCCAGGGTGGCCGAGCGGTTCTAGGCGCTACAGTCTGGAACCGCGCGACCGCTACGGTCGCAGGTTCGAATCCTGCCTCGGGCATGAATGTGTGGTGACGTCCTTAGGTTAGTTAGGTTTAAGTAGTTCTAAGTTCTAGGGGACTGATGACCTCAGAAGTTAAGTCCCATAGTGCTCAGAGCCATTTGAACCATTTTTTGAACAACTATATTCAGCAAAACAAAACAACAGCACACACGGTCTTGTAACTTTGTCACGAGAGTATGACGTTTTCAGTGAGGAGAGGACAATCAGCAGAATCAGTTCTGTCCCCTGGCCGCCTCGATCACCTTTCTTCTCTCCCTATGATTTTTACCTGAGACACAAATTGAGGGATTAGGTGTACTTACGTAATCGTCAAGAGCTACTGCAGAGTAGTCGCAAGGCTATTGTTGCTATCCTTCATGGAGAGCTGCTATAAGTCTCTCCATTTTGTTAAATCAAGCACAGCGCTGCATCGACGTCAACAGCGTCTTATTCCCCATGTTCCTGGAGGCGCTGGCTGGTCCCTGCTGAAGCTGCTGGCACTTCGCCATTCTCTCACTATGAAGTTCGTACCTCGAATGAGGGGGCGGCTTGTGTGCTGCTAGATTCATAATATAAGAAAGACAGGGGAGAGCTCGTAACTTATTGGTGCATTTGGTTTCACGCAATGTTATTTTTCTCTCTTTGGCTGAGACAAACAGTGAGGGTTTTACCATCAATTTTATACCACGTGGCAGCTATCAAGTTACGTTCTTGACCTTGAGGATAACTCACACGATTGCCTAAGGCTTGTGTGGGGAGGTTTCCTTGGATGACGTTGATCAATTTCTCGTGGTTATCTAATGGCAGAGAGTGGGAGCACCAAGGAACCCAGGTGGGTAACCTGACACCACACGTGTAACCTGAAACTGTCTTATCTTCTCACTGATAAGGATGGAATGTCCCAGAACCCATGGTGCTGTTCTACTCATGAATGTATGGTATGAGCTCTACACCGTCTGGGGTACATACTACAGAGCAAATAGTGTGTTCTTTGAAAGAGCCTGTTTTGTCCAGTCAGCTTACCTGACTCCGTAGAAAGATTACCCCACAAGTGCAGAAGGTTAAATTTACAATACGCAAGGAGTATAGAGCCAATAACTGTCATCGAGTGAATTCATCTCTGTGCGTCTTCATTCGCCACGGGAGTCATTGCAGCCACTATATGATGATCCCTTTCGTCCTCACACACTGTGAAAGAGCGTTTGGTATCAATACGCACGGTTTGCCTCCCACAATCCTGATAAGTAGGTTAAAACCAGCCTTTACGAGAGAAGCACTGTTTGAATTTGAGACTTGAAAGAACAAACATGACACACTACCTACTCCTGACCCTGTTATGATGCCAGTATCACGCTTCATCAGTACCACCCGAGGGGTGCGACAACGGTCCAAATATAGACACATACTGATTGTCACGTTAGTTTCGCCGCTAAATAACATTGACAATTGGACAAGACGGGGAAGAGGAGTGTAGTATGGGTAGGCTAAGACTCTCTGGTCGTGTAATGAATATAAAACTTCATTGGCGACAAAATTAGTGTGATAACTATTGCATTAACTTTACACGTGAACGGTAATTGTAATTTTCGTATTAAAGGTATGTTGTGAACCCAACAAGTTCATGTGGTGTCTTGGATTTGTGTTATTGCAGTGAGAAAATTAAGGTGAACAACTAAAGGACCTCTACGATCAACATCTCCATCCGATAGATCTACATAATTATTTGCGGAGATCGTTGTAAAAATTTAATTTGTAGAAATTACCGTGCTATAGCGACCATTATGAAAATAGGGTCCTCAGAGTCATGTCATTTATCCTACAACATTGCAAGTTACTGATAGTTTCAAATGTTAGTAAAAATTTAGCAAAAAGTATTGGACGGTTCTACTTTTAGTCTCGAATACGACGGTGTACTTTTTAAAGGAAAATTCTTGCCAGCTGTTCCGAAAAAAAGAAATAAGTAAATAAAAACTAACATTACGAGAAACGTTCAAGAAAAATATTTTTTACTGCAGTCTGTGGCAAAACGTAACTACTGTCGTATTTGGACTGATAATAATATACGAACATTCTCAAAGTTTAGAGATGTATGTGATACACATTTTATCCTGGAAACATAAAAGTATTCTGAGACAAATAATAAAATACAGTAAGAAGAGTGAAGCTATTCTGCCCGTGTAAAGAAAAATGTCGTAGAAGATGAATTTACATTCTATTGTATTTTGTAGGAACTTAGAGCGAGAAAGTTGTTGAGAAAACTACAAAATTAATTTTGGTAACATCTGAGACATCATTACTGTATCGTGATACGTATGAACGCATTTTACTTATGAGAGACACTGTGCGCGACAGCATACCAGGATTTTGGTTCTGATGCGTCGCCTTAATATGGCCGAGAAGATTAACTACTTCACGACAATTTTTTATTTGCAGCTCTTAGTGATCCTTCGTCACTGCATCCGTCACCCAGATCACCGACATTTGCAATACAAAAGTAACTGTAGGTACTTTCAGACCTGTATTTCCTCAAAAAATGGGCAAACTATATTTTTGCGAGTGGTTTTGTGAAACCCTAGTTACATCGACGTATACTACAAGACTATAGACCTGAGCATGCAATAAGTGCATTTTACACGAAACGTCGTTCTTGCTGCTACAGTTTCTCTTCACTACACTTCAAATTTTCGTCTACCGTTACAGTTTATGAACCAAAACCGAAGTGAGCGAAGAAGACAAAGAACGGAAGTCTCTGAAACACAATTTTTTTTTTCGCAGATATCACCGTGTATCTTTGTAGCCATCGGATACTCTACTCTGTGGTAATATCGTAATACAGTGCTACGCACTAACTTTTTGTCGAAATCGTCTAATCCTACAATTTCAGTTTTCATTTATATCTCTTTCTTGGAGAATCAAAACACTCTGCTAACTTCCTGAGATTCTGTCGATGCTATTGGATTATTAATATTGAATTCAGTCGATTCGAAAATACCACAAAGTTTTGTTGTGATTTCAAGAACTTGCAAAAAAGATTCACATATTCCTGACTCACATTGTGTTCACATCTAGAGATTCTGACGACGTTACCACACTGTTAACAATGAATACAATCGTTTCGAAAATACCACAAGGATTTGCTGTCACTTTATGAACTTTCTCAAAATTTATTATTCCTGGCTTCTTCATGGTTGGGTAAATCAGTAGAAAGCTTCAGTACATTCGAGACGATAGTTTTAGACCGTTTTTGAACGTCTTTTCACGTTTTAAGCACACCAACCGGAGTAGCACTGCACTTCGCTCACTACCAAATACACGTCAATGCACCGTTCCACTAAAGACACCATCCATGAACACGGAAACACTGAACACTCATCGGGCGCTGACCTAGTGCCCTGTGTACAGTGTACATATGGCAACAAAGCCATCAGGCGAATGAATCACAGCCCTTAGCACCTGCCGACTGTATGGAGCAGTTGTGATCTTGAGATGTAAATTCCGTGACGGCCCCTCCAGTTGCGTAGGCGATGTGACATACGGTAACTCATCACCTGTTTGTACATTCAGCTTTTCTCTAGCTTTCGAAGCAACCATTTCTCGGTTGCGAATTCTCACATGACGCATATCGTTTTTTCAGCTACGCCAAACAATGCGTCTGCCGTACAACCGATCACATTGATAGTCAGAAACGAATGACAAAATGACTTATGCCCCTGGTGCTGACCACATGTTTCTAGTTTATGGAAAAAATCGAGGCATATCAATGTCATAAATGTCCGCAAACAACAGGTATTAAAAATCCTGAGTGCTTTTCCGACAGGTTGCATTGAAACTGGTTTCGTGCTTGCATTCAGTTGCCGATGTGAGCAGTAGTTTGCAAAAGCATCCGCACTGTGTACAGCTAGTGTGTCTCGAAAGAACGACTCACTGAGTTGGCTACGAAAGCTGGTAATGTTGTTAAATTCTGTTGTTAACGGATATCTGTATTTAGCACGTGAGCTAGTAGGTTTCTTTAAACAGAAGTGATCGTGTTGAGGGTTTTACGACAAGACGATAGGAGTAAGTAGCTAGGGCATATCCTTAAGTGGAATGCAGCATGGTGGTGAAAACTCCGTTAGACCTTTATAAAAATGTTTCTGTAATAGGTGTAAATAGCCTTTCGCTCCCTTTATTTTACCCCTGCTACCTTTTGAATATCAAAGGGAGTATTACAGTCAACAATGTCAAACCTTTTTCTAAGTCTCTTTTCCTTAACTGTCTTCTAAGAGTAGTCACAGGGTCAATATTGACTCGCTTGTTCCCACATTTCTTCGACGGCATAACTTACCTTCCCCGAGGTCAGCTTATAGCACTTTCTTTTCCGTTTTCCTATTAACCATTCGTGTTAGCATTTTAAAACACTGACTTATTAGACAGATGTTTCGGCACTAGTAACACCTGTCAGCACCTGTTTTCTTTGTAATTAGAATTATTGCGTTCTTCTGGAGGTCTTAGGGTATTTCGTCTGCCTCATACATCTTGCACACCAGATGGAATAGCTTTGTCATGGCTGGCTGGCTCTTTCATAGCTATCAGTAATGCTGACGAAATGTCGTCTTCCCCAGGTACCTTGTTTCCTCATACGTCTTCCAGTGCTCTATGAAATTCTTCTCGCAATACCACATAACCCATCTCATATTCATCTACGTTCACTGCTCCTTTCCAAAATATTAATTTCAAGTTCATCTCCTTGCATAGAACCTGTATGTGCTCCATCAATATTTCAGTTTTCCCGTCTTTACTTAGTACTGATTTTCCATCTGAGCTCTTGATATTCATCAGTTGCTTCTCTTTTCTCGAAAGGCCTCTTTAATTTGCCAGTGGGCTGTATCTATCTTCCCTCTAGGAAATGTACTTCTACATTCTACCTTCGTTCTGTAGCCAGTCCTGCTTAGTTATTTCCCATTTCCTTTCTGTCTCATTTTTAGACATGTGTGTTCGTTTCTATCTGCTTCATTTGCTACATTTTTTTTAAATTTTCTTTGGTATGAGCAAAGAAATTGTTGGCTGAAACGTTAAACATCCTTTTTTTTCAAATTCCACATCAGACGTTTCACTTTGCGGTGTTTTGGCCTCTATTGCTCTATCAAAAAATCCGTTGGCTGATGCGTTAAAATTGAACATCATTTTTAATACACACTTGCAGTTACGCGTAGATGAAAGTCACGCATATACGTATACCATCCAACCGAGAGATTCAAATTTGTTTTCTGTAACTTATTTATAAGCGAATCCACTTCATTCTGCTTACTGTAACACACTACAGAATCTTTCTAAAATTACCAGATGAGATATTTGATCCATGGGTACAATGATGTGTGGTAAGAATGTATGTTAAAAGAGAGCTGGGCAACCAGTGACGTTAGTGCCTGTGTGACAGCCCCAGCATGTTGATGCCGTCATATGCAGTTACCGAAAAGGATGGACGACGTATGTGAGAAGCTTCTCATCGTAAAAGTGTGTGTGAGCAGCATTGTTCATGAACTGTGCTGCTGTAAGGATTTTACATTCTCGGCACCGCCAACGTTCACTTATAATAATAAAGAGAACAGGATGACTGTGTCTGAAAGAGGGCTACACATTATTGCAGTGATTCATAATGGGGCGAGAACAATTCCTACGAAGCAACGAGGCAGAATAAGACGTGGAATCGTATTTTTGAAACTGGAATGGAAGCACGAAATAAAAGAAAGCCTTCTATTCGGGAGATGATCGTGATTAAGAGAAGAAGAAGAAACAATCAGTTCTGCGTGATGCGTAAGCTCCCTCAAGAAAAAAAAATTGAGGAAATCATCATCGCCGGCCGCTGTGGCCACGTGGTTATAGGCGCTTCAGGTTGGAACCGCGCTGCTGCTACGGTCGTAGGTTCTAATCGTGCCCCGGGCATGGAAGTGTGTGCTGTCCTTAGGTTAGTTAGTTTTAAGTAGTTCTATGTGTAGGGGACTGATGAACTCAGATGTTAAGTCTCATAGTGATTAGAGCCATTTGAACCATTTTTGAAATCATCATCAAATTCATTCATCAGCCTCCCTTTGCTTATACCTGACTCTAAGATGATGTGCGAGATTTCCAGTCATTCTTGATATTGAAGTGTTGAGTAGATAATGCCGAGTTATTACTGCCCGAGATACCGAAGTCGACTTGCGGCGTTCGTCAGATACGTTCCTAATCGTGTCGTAGGCCACCCGCTAAACATATATGAATAGCATATATGAATAGTACGTGAGCGAACACCGGAAAAATGAGACGTTTATAAACATATACGTGTGGCCCACGTCTATGGATTCCCATCATTAGCATTGTAGGTGGCAAGTATGCTAGCGAAGAATGGCACTTGTAAACCTTTGTACTTAATTTTTGTTTGTGTATTCACGACATTTGTTACAGAATATCGAAGGAAAGAATCCATAAACTAACCTCATAAGCTCAGTTACTAGGGGAAACCTAATTTTTTCTTAGAAGATAAGATTAGATTAGATTATCATGTTTGTTACGGCATCCTTTAGAATCGCAATACATGAATTTCATTTGATATTTGTGAGTAAACTACATAGCTGAACAGGAAATACTTACTTTCAGAGTCCAGTTTCCTGTAACGAACCCTTGTCTCTCAGGTTAAAGTTGTGCTATGAATGATAAGTCACCGTTTAATTGACGCCGTGATGGCACAGTACCGTTCAACACGGATATCTCGGTAGAGCAGCCGAGCGAGGTAGCTAGGTGATACAGAGGCCGCTGTTGTCCTCAACTTGGCCGAAGGAAGGAGGTAAGTCTCGACCGTGGAGTCTTCTTCTGTACGACCTCAAATGGATGGCAACCAGCAGGGTGAGCTGCCGGCTGTGGTGGCACTGGTGGACAGGGCAGTGACTGAATTGACGCTGCAGAGGTTGATGGGTCAGCTAAAGAGCGAGAGGACCTTGTTGGGTTCGGCAGTTGCACGTATTTCAGGTCGGTTGTTGTTCGAAGTAAATTGAATTAATAAATTACGTTTTGTTACCAAAGTCACCACTTACCATGATTCCCTTCGTGAAATCTTGTCCTTGCCCATGCTTTTTATAAAATATTTGACTTTTTACTCTAGCTGATCTTGTGCGTAGGTTTATTTTGCTGCCATCATTTCTAAGGCACAAATGTTATTCTCTACTCTGCATTTTAAATTTTGCAAAAATTAATTCTGATTTTCAAAATGGTTTTACTCTCAGCCCGTCCATCATTAGTGAATAGACTTGACGATTTTCTCCGAGATACGTATTCTCATACGTTTAACTGTCTAATTCCATCTTTGGAGCCAAAAAGGCTGGCCAGCATAACAATTTTAATTATCATTTACAGAGTTTAATGTTTAATGAAAGAGCAGTGATTTACTGTTAAGTATATTGCACGTAATCAGTCCAATTCTCCCGTTCCCCTTCCGCGTGGCATGAAATCGACTGTTTACTTTGGGTTGGCGCTTATCAGCGTCTTATCTCTTGTTGACATCTGCAGATTTTCTCGCAAGTAAACCGTTCGTCTCACAAATATTTCAAAGATCCCAAGAACTCTAGCCAGCTAGTTTGCTACACATGGAGGTATTGCCCACAACACTGCTGCAGGAAGTGCTCGGAAGTGTTTCTTAATTAATATCTCACCGAATGGTTCGTACTGTCGTCTCTCTCAGAGGGGTAAGAGACAAGGTAAGAGGATGGCGTCCTGTGCGCCTGTGCAAAGATAACACTTAAATCCTAGTGGTTACCGTAGGGCTTCTCATTGTTCGTGTGGTAAGTCATTGACTGCTGGTAATTGAGGCTATCGCGTCAGCATGCCTACAAACTGCCATGAAATCTGGTGTAGGCCAATCTGACACCAGTCGGAGTCGTGCAGTGCACGAGTTGTGGATAAGTAGCTGCGAATAGTGTATAGATTGCACCCTGAGCCTAACATTTTCTTGTGCAATAAACGAAAGCACATAGTGGTAACCGATCTGAAGATGACGAAATTTTAAATGTCATGCGTCAGTAACTGAAACATACAGACAATTTGAAAATACGTACATGGATGAAAATTGTGTAAAAGTGGTTATAAGCACAACAGAGAAAAAATAAGTCGGCCTCAAGAGACATCACGCTTATACAACGTAACACCGCATTTACCCTTGATAATGATCTCAGCTCAGCGACGAAGAGAGTCCATACTATGTATCACATCCAGCTAAAGCCACTAATTCATAATTAATGTAGGCTTCTGACACCGTTCCACACAAATTGCGTGCCTGTGGAGTATCGCTTCATATGTGCGACTGGATTCGTGATTGCCTGTCGTAAAGGTCGCAGTACTTAGCAATCGACGAAAACTCGTCGAGAAAGACAGAAGTGAAATCTGGCTTTCCCCAAGAAAGTGTTAAAGGCCGGCTGTCGTTCGTAATCGGTGCACGATGTAACGGGTATGAGTGTAGTACGTAGTACCTTTATATGTACACACATCAATGTCTTGGTATTTTCTTTTGTGTGTCTAAGAGACTTCCCACAAACAGGTCACAAACTTCACGACCTAATGTCTTCTGCACTGCTGTAACGGCACCACTACGTGGACTACCCCTCCCAGTATAGACTAAACGTCTTATCATCATGCGGCCACACTTCGATATCTTAAAGCTGCACAGGGGAAAATTAATATTAACGGCTTGCTCTTGCCACATGTAATTAGAGGTACTACCCAGACTAAAAAAATACGATTTGTAGTAGCTACAATTATTAATGTGGAAATGAGATTACTAGTGTAATATTGCTCAGTACACCATCACTTATAACCTTTACACCCTATACAAACAGTTCAGGAAACAATCTGAGCAACCCTCTTGAAACGTCTCTGTTAGATTCTTTTCCTACTATTTAACTTGTGTTTCGTGCTGCGACGCTCAATTAATTGTAACTTAGTTTTTTACTTTGTGTTTTTCCCCATTCAGTGGTACACAATTAAATTAAAGTATTAATTTTTCCAGTAAGCATCTAATCCTATGTACGTTACCTACATTTTGTGCTCCCAAATTTCTTTTCTCTCTTTATCATCTGTATGAATGAGTGAGTGAGTGTGCATGTTGAATTTGTTTTATATGTGGTAATAGTACAGCATCTGGCTGTCTGCTGTGGTAGCAACAATGTAGCCAACGTAGCTTTCTCAATCAAGGCAAAGAGATTTGAACACTTTCGATAGTTATTCGACATTTGTTAATTTGGAGTCTTCCGGCTACTTGGGGGAAGTTCGTTGTAGGGAGAGCGTGCTCTCAGCACTCGGGACTGGACCTTTGGTGAGTGAAGACGGTACTCTTAAGAGCGACTTGGCACTGGTGGGTGTGTTGGTGTTCGATGGTGTGTAGTTATTCCAACTGATTGATACGTTTGATCTGTTAGTTATTTGTAAGTTCGTTAATCAAATTCTTACATTTTTCAATTTTTCTGTATGTAGTAAGTTTTTTCCGGTTCTCGCTTTGTGTAAGCAGGACATGGGGTGTAGAATGCTCCGTACTCCAGCACAGATTTAAAATTCAGCTGTCTGGCTTTTCTTTTAACTGGACTGGATGTGCGAACTTTTCTCGTGTGCATGTGTTTTATTCTTTTACTTTTCATTTCGTTTCAATTTTGAGGTTGAGTATGTTTTTTTTCATACCATGTGGTGCTAATATCAAAGTGGTGTAATTTCCGTACCACCTTGAATAAGTTTTATTCTTGATTCGCGGTGATATTTTATTGCTAGTTGTGTCTGTACGATTTACATTTGTGTTCTTGAAGTTTTGACGAGGCTTAATAATTTTGCTTAGTTCATCAATATTCACGACATTTGCGGGTGTTCCACGCCAGCGTAGCTTTGTTTGATGTGCAAGGTGATGCAGATAAATTTCTTTGTCGGAAAGAGCTTCATAGTATCCTTATTCACGATAATTCAATTATAGCGATAGGGATAAATCTCGGAGCCACTGACTTACTGTGGTAGACAAATTTCTTTTTATCTCTATTACTGTGTGTGAATTGTGTATGTTTGTGTGAACTGTTCCCATGCGCACCGAAGATATCCTTTACGTTTATCAACGCAAAGTGACACAGCACTCAATATAGTAATAATAATCGTGAGTTAATTATTTACATAACAGGCAAAGACATACCATAGTTCAGAATTATTTAGTGACTGTGATGACTGTTTCTTAGACAAAACTCCTCCCTTCCGGCCGCTGTGGCCGAGCGGTTCTAGGCGCTTCCGCCTGGAACCGCGCGACCGCTACGGTCACAGGCTCGAATCCTGCCTCCGTTAAATTTCGTTTACTTGATTCAGACGAATTTATTGGCTGTAAGTTAAGCTAAATTCATAGGAATTACAATTACTAGCAACTTAACTTGGAGCGACCACATAGACAATGTTGTGCGAAAGGCAAACAAAAGACTGTGTTTCACTGACAGAGCGCTTTGAAGATGCGACAGTTGTACTTAAGAGACTGCCTACATTACGCTTGAGTGTCCTCTGCTAGAGTACTGTTGTGCAGTATTGAGTCCTTACCAGATAGTACTGAGGAAAGACATTGGATAAGTCAAAAGAAGGGCAGCCTGGTTTGTATTTTCGCGAAGTAGAGGAGAATGTGACGGATGCGACAAACGAGCTGATATGGCAGTCATTAAAAAAATGCGTTTTCAGTAACGTTGAGGCTTTTTCACGAAATTTCGTTCACCATCGTCCTCCTCTGAAGGCGAAAATATTTTACTGTCGCCATACTACATAGGGAGAAATGAGATCATATTATAATAACAGAAATTGTAGCTCGTACAGGAAGATAGAAATGTTCATATTTCGCATGCGCTTTTAGAGAGTGGAATGATAGAGGAATAGTCTAAAGGTGGTTCCAAGAAACATCTATGCCAGGCACTTAAGTCTTGAATTTCAGAGTAGTCATGTAGAAGTAGAAGTAGATAGTCCCGTAGCGCGGCCGAGCTGCTGGGGGGAGGGGGGGGGAGGGGGGGATTGTTGTAGATCGCTAGGTCATACCCGTTGTTGCAGATATCAGCCGAGACAGTTTGTATGGGATTAAGATCGAATGTTTCATCGGTCCATTCGAGTTTTGATAGTCTGCCTCAATGTTTCTCAGTACACAATAACTTAGGTTCCCCTGCGCTTGTTTTGCATTGCTCTTCTGAGGTTGTGCAGAGTTTGGCAAGGAAGCAAGGTAGGAATTAAGGGACTGTTTTCTTTTATAGTGCTATCTAGCAGTGAGTGATGGAAATACACTCATTGTTTTTCTTTCAGGTAGTGATTTTAAGAACATATGCAT
The DNA here is from genome assembly GCF_023898315.1 of Schistocerca nitens. Lineage (NCBI taxonomy): Eukaryota > Metazoa > Arthropoda > Insecta > Orthoptera > Acrididae > Schistocerca > Schistocerca nitens. The sequence continues at coordinate 282,506,488 of NC_064614.1, forward strand.
GGTAGCCACAGAAAACAATATTGAAGGAAAAGTCCATGGACCAGTCCAAATACCGAAAAATAAATAAATTTTTACTGGAGATGACGGCTACCTAATGTAGGTACCAGGAAACAGCGAAAGTGGCACGATAACAACAATATTTTGGACCATCACCTTCGTAACTATCTTCTTTCAATATTCATCCAATGGCAGCGGTCCACCAAAAGACCCTGAAAAGTTTTACAAAAGTCACTTCAACGATAAAGTGCGATATAGTAGTCCTTTATAGGAGAAAGTTACACAGTCTTCGCGCAGTGTTAAGTCTTCCAGGGACACGATTTTAATCCTGAAGAAAATCCTAGCAGAAGTGTCAAAACGTGGAGCAGTGAAGCAGTTTTATGACTGAATATGACACAGCCTAACGACTCCAGAGATCGTACCATCAACACAAGCACTGTTTCTCCAGACAGCCCACAGGTGGGAACCCGTATCGTGCTTTCTCCTCCACGTTTTAACACGCTTTGTTTATAATTCAACGAGTGGCTCGGCGCCCGACCACCCCCACCTGTCCACTTCCTCCAATATGCTGATGACACCGCCTTCCTGACTCTCTATCCTATTATAAGGCCCTCCAAATCCTAGAACGCCACGTGCTCCAACTTGCATTCCGTATCCACCTTCCTTCCCTGACACGAATCCTGCATGACCTCATTCCCTTCCACCACCTCCTCCCTTTCCTCCAACATCTCCGCATCCTTTACTCTGTCTGCAGAATTGATCCTCCTTTCTCTCCCGCCACTCCCGCCCATTGCTGCGCCACTTTCGTTGTACCTCACTCTCTCTCCACCTTCACGCTCTACATCTCCTTCATCAGGGCAATTTCCAGCACCTCCCCCTCCCAGATGTTGAACTTCGCCGTGACATCTACCCTTCCTTCCAATTGTTCAAATGGCTCTGAGCACTATGGGACTTAACTTCTGAGGTCATCAGTCCCCTAGAACGTAGACCTACTTAAACCTAACTAACCTAAGGACATCACACACATCCATGCCTGAGGCGGTCGCGCAGTTCTAGACTGGAGCGCCTAGAACCGCTCGGCCACCCCATCCGGCGTTCCAACTGTAACCTGGCATTTTCCCCCACACCCCTCCCCAGGGCCCCCCTATTGCGCTCCCACCTTCTCCCAGAGCGAGTTTTCCGCCTTCCGCCTCAGTCCCTGCACCCCCTCCTCAGCTGCTTTCTTCTCCCATCGCTTCCCTCTCCAGGCCCCGCCACCTCATCCCTCTTTCTCTTCCCTCCTTCTAGACTCCTTTTCCCTTCTCCCCTGTCCCCCACCCCCTGGCAGATCCTCCCAGGTTTTTCTTCATTATCAAGTGTACTGCATTAGTGTTGTGTTTGGTGTCGTTGTACAGCGTCATCAACTAATGTGTTAATTGGGTGCTAGACCTGTATGTAGTCCATGTTTGTTCGTGTTATTTTTATACTATGGCTGCCTTTTAACTTGAGTTTCACTCCAGTGGTTTTAAGTGCACAACGACTTGCCAGCTGTGTTCTTTTAACTTTCTGTTGACTCTTTAACTGTCCCCCTGTGCATGTCCCCGTATTAGTGTATATTTTAACTCCTATCATCTCCATCTACCGTGTTTTTTATGTTCCACTCATATCCCCCCCCCCCCTTTTTGTAAGTGTTCCCATTTTATGTATTTCGTAAAATAGTTTGGCTGAAGAGCGGTGGATTGTGCCACTGCCAGACCTCCCCTGCCCATATTGGCGGTATTTATCGCACCTTTGCCATCTCTGGAGGCTTAGGTCACCGCCTACTAGCTGTGGATACTGGGGTTGTGGGCAGACATGGCTGTACCTGGGGACTGCAGGCTGGCCCGCTGTGAAATACACATTGCACTAGCTCTAATGCTGCAATATGTTTTTCTAGAATACTTTCCACTTGACCTTACAAAACTCAGTTCTCACATTTCTTGATTATATTCATTTATCTCTACAGAAAATCCTCTTTTTGCTGCACTAGTGACAAATTTGAATATGTAGATCATTGATTCTACAATTAATGGAGATTTATTTACATTTACTAAACACTGTATATACACTGCTATGAACCTGCTCACATGCTCGCAATTACCTCAGCATAATGTCAAACCTAAAATGCAACGCAATGCAGTAGGAACTAAACTATGCATATGGTAGAGGCAACCTTTTTTTTTTCTTTTTCGCATATCTGAGGCGTCTCCAACAACTTTCTCTAAAAATCATTCACTGTGGAGTGCGAAATACGGAATATGATCGCTGGATTACAGGAGAGTGGTCTCTCGTCAGTGAAGGGCGGGTGCCGTCGCACGCGCAACGATAAAAGAGTGTATGGAGTGAGCCAGCAGGCAGGGATGACAAGACAGAGATTGGACTGACTACGTTGGACTGATGTACGGTTTGTCAACCTTTGGAATTTCTGAGACCTCTTGATCACCCAAATAGACGGTTTCAGGTTTAAGGTCAGGCAAGGAAAGTGGTCATGTTGGAAAAGATCGGTAGAACTCTGTTATGAATGTGTTTCTGTTAGAAGTGTGGAGGTATAGTGAAAAAGTGTTTCAAGCCACTAGGGCTATCATTTGCAAAAAATTAAACTTATGACACCTTGCGCAACAGCGAACTGACTTCTCTCTTGCAGTGTATTTGCTGATGTTGAGGCCATACAGAGGTGGCATAAGTAATTTTGGAGAGTGACCGGTCAAAGGGGTGGGAATTTGTGCTTAATCATTTGTTCGTTTCAGCTAGACCATAATAAAGTATGTGAGACATAACATAGAAGAATGTAAGAAACTATGTATGTGATTGTAAATTGGTTCATTGCGTAAGAATCGTATTTGACTAGTTTTCCTTAAATTACGAGGGCTATCCACAAAGTACATTACTTTTTGGAACTAAAAATAAATAAAGTATTGGAAATTTGTTTTATTACATACAGATGAAAGCCACACTTAAATACTACTTTTCTACATAGTTGACATTAAATTAAGGCACTTATCGTAGCGATGGACGAGCTTGAAAATTCCTTCGTCGTAAAATTCGGCCACCTGCGCCCTCAACCACGTGGTTACCTCTTCTTGAAGCTGTGCGTCGTCATCGAAACGCTGCATAGCCAACCACTTCTTCATTGCTGGGAATAAGTGGAAGTCGCTCGGTGCCAGGTCGGCACTGTACGGCGGATGAGGAAACAACTCCCACTTAAAAGATTCGAGAACTTCACGAGTGGCATTTGTCGTGTGGGCCCGGGCGTTGTCGTGAATCAGCAAGATCTTTGAGCCCAACTTTCCCCTGCGCTTGTATTGTATTGCTCTTCTGAGGTTGTGCAGAGTTTGGCAATACCTTTGAGAGTTTATTTTGTAGTGCCTCTTTCCAGGAAAACCACAAAAATCACACATTTTCTGTCCCAAATGAGGTAACCACCTGGTTGAAGGCGCAGGCGGCCGAATTTTACGACGAAGGAATTTCCAAGCTCGTCCATCGCTACCATAAGTGCCTTAATTTAAATGGCAACTATGTATAAAAGTAGTATGTAAGTGTGGCTTTCATCTGCATATAATAAAAAAAATACCAATACTTTAATTATTTTTAATTCCAAACCGTAATGTACTTTGTGGATAGCCCTCGAATGATCTGCAAGTTAATATTTGTCTTCAAAGCTGGGGAAATTTTGAGCACACAAGGCTGTAACGGACATGGGGTAAATATTAAGTGCCCTTAAACTGATAGAGGAAGGTTTTCTATTTGTATATCCTGAAGAGGTTTTATAGAAACTTGAGCTCAATTTAAATTTTAGTGGCCAAAAGTCAATTGTTGTACGAGTATAACCCAATTTGATTTTGAGAAGCTTTTCAAAAGTATTAATTATCTTGTTACAGTACGGTGTGACTGTTCAGATAGAACACCGTGAATTCATTGTCCCAGGAAGGGGAAACTTTATTGACACATTCCTGGGGTCAGATACATCACATGATCACACTGACAGAACCACAGGCACATAGACACAGGCAACAGAGCATGCACAATGTCGGCACTAGTACAGTGTATATCCACCTTTCGCAGCAATGCAGGCTGCTATTCTCCCATGGAGACGATCGTAGAGATGTTGGATGTAGTCCTGTGGAACGGCTTGCCATGCCATTTCCACCTGGCGCCTCAGTTGGACCAGCGTTCGTGCTGGACGTGCAGACCGCGTGAGACGACGCTTCATCCAGTCCCAAACATGCTCAATGGGGGACAGATCCGGAGATCTTGCTGGCCAGGGTAGTTGACTTACACCTTCTAGAGCACGTTGGGTGGCACGGGATACATGCGGACGTGCATTGTCCTGTTGGAACAGCAAGTTCCCTTGCCGGTCTAGGAATGGTAGAACGATGGGTTCGATGACGGTTTGGATGTACCGTGCACTATTCAGTGTCCCCTCGACGATCACCAGGGGTGTACGGCCAGTGTAGGAGATCGCTCCCCACACCATGATGCCGGGTGTTGGCCCTGTGTGCCTCGGTCGTATGCAGTCCTGATTGTGGCGCTCACCTGCACGGCGCCAAACACGCATACGACCATCATTGGCACCAAGGCAGAAGCGACTCTCATCGCTGAAGACGACACGTCTCCATTCGTCCCTCCATTCACGCCTGTCGCGACACCACTGGAGGCGGGCTGCACGATGTTGGGGCGTGAGCGGAAGACGGCCTAACGGTGTGCGGGACCGTAGCCCAGCTTCATGGAGACGGTTGCGAATGGTCCTCGCCGATACCCCAGGAGCAACAGTGTCCCTAATTTGCTGGGAAGTGGCGGTGCGGTCCCCTACGGCACTGCGTAGGATCCTACGGTCTTGGCGTGCATTCGTGCGTCGCTGCGGTCCGGTCCCAGGTCGACGGGCACGTGCACCTTCCGCCGACCACTGGCGACAACATCGATGTACTGTGGAGACCTCACGCCCCACGTGTTGAGCAATTCGGCGGTACGTCCACCCGGCCTCCCGCATGCCCACTATACGCCCTCGCTCAAAGTCCGTCAACTGCACATACGGTTCACGTCCACGCTGTCGCGGCATGCTACCAGTGTTAAAGACTGCGATGGAGCTCCGTATGCCACGGCAAACTGGCTGACACTGACGGCGGCGGTGCACAAATGCTGCGCAGCTAGCGCCATTCGACGGCCAACACCGCGGTTCCTGGTGTGTCCGCTGTGCCGTGCGTGTGATCATTGCTTGTACAGCCCTCTCGCAGTGTGCGGAGCAAGTATGGTGGGTCTGACACACCGGTGTCAATGTGTTCTTTTTTCCATTTCCAGGAGTGTATTTGTTTTCGCTTTCAGTATACCACTATTGTAGTTCGCCCCATTCCCCACAAACCTCTGTCTCTACCCTGTTGAGGATTTGCAACACTGTAGGCTAAGTGATATTCGCAGGGTAACCAGCTCCACTCAGAGTTCACTTAACAAACACCAGAAGGCTATAGTTATTGAAAATGATGGCATCCAGTGCTACGATAGAAGGAGTTGTAGTTCTTGCCTATGTGAGATACACTGGTCACAAATGACCATCATTGACACCGAAGCGCAGACGCACAGTTCTACACGTCGAAGAACGTTTTATCGAGACTGTGCATGGCAACTCAGTGAGGTGGCGCTTTAAACTGGACTTGCATTCGGTGGTGGTCGACAGTGTGGATTTCCTTCTCCAATGCGAACTTGTGTTCAATGACCTCTGCGTCGGAGGGACGTTAAGTTCTACTCACCCTGCTTCTGTTTTGTTTAGCAATAAAAGGAGATACGCTGTTTCTCATCTTCAATCAGCTTTATTGCTTCCTCAGTATGATCCGGCCTCTGTAATTATACGGTATGGAGAACAGTAGGATTACCGGCACGCAAGTTCGTCTACAGAATGTGCAAAGAGATAACGTCTGCAGTTATATTAACTTAACGCAGGCGTGCACAGTGCGACAGAGGAAATTGGCTGCGTCCCTAGATGCGCACAGCGTACGTCCGCTAGAGGCAGCGTGTTTTCACGCCCAGACGACTGTACGGAGTCAGCATATACTCGCATTTCCCTCCCGTCCGGCCGGCTGACCGCCCCATAGTCGTAAAGCTGGACATGAAGTTACTGCTGCCCTTAAAGAGGGTACGCTGTGGAGTAATAAAACCACACTGTCCGGCGTTACTTGCTACGATCCGGTCGTTAGACCGTGATGCACAATACACACTCACTGCGCTGTACTACTATGTTGTTGGAAACCGGATACAAAAGTTCTCAGTTTTTAACGCAGTTAATTTAATTTTACAATTCAAGAATACTTCCGTGGATTACATTTATACGTCTGTTACTTAATGAGCCACTTAATGAGCCACATCCATTTTTAATGCAAGGGGCAATATAAAAGGATGTAGACCCAAAATGCAGCTTATTATTAGTTTTAGTTCTTGTAGTCGGTATTGGTCTTCGGGTTGAATGATAAGGAAAAAGCGTTCCTTGTTAGTTTCCTGTCGATGGTTAGTCCTAAACACTTAACTGTGGTTCATGGAGGGTTGGGATGGCTGTACTCCGGGGGATGGTAATTAGACAACGCAAACGCCGAATCGTGAGCTGAAAACGGTGTCTTTTCTGTGGATTTACTTGACGTTTACACGTATTACACCACTCGACCAGGAGAGTAAAGTGGTGCTGGAGGGAAGCACGGAAGAGTTGAAGGATATAATGATTGGCTACTTAGGTGGTGTCGTCAGAATATTGCAAGAGACAGGTGTGTGTTGTGTGTGGTGGGGAGGGGGGGGGGGGGGAGATTTTGGAATGTCTACATGTGCAGGATGTAAAGGAAGAATTAAAGGACAGTTGTCGTTGACTGTGATATATATGTAGGGTGATGATGAAGGGAGAATGCTAAGAAGCAGATATAGTTAATAGGGAGCGCATAGGTGTACTGCTTGAAGACCAGTCGAGGAAGCCATACCCAGCTGAAGGCGTTATGGATAGCGACGGAGACAAATACGGCGGATTTATATTTATTTAGCTGGTGGAAGATAAGGCGAGTAGGGTAAAGAAGATGGTCGTCGATGGAACAGTTGAGACGAAACCCACACTTCGTTTTTGAGATGGGTTTGCAGGTGTTGATGGATTCGTGAGGATTTCAAGGATTTTGCTGAAAACTGAGGTAAGGCTGATAGGTGGATAGGATGAGGTTTCAGGAACCGGGATAGACCTTTTCCACTGCTCTGTGACATTGCAAATGATATATAGGGTTTTGTGAAAGGCTCTGGGACATTCCTTGATGTGGTGATAAGTAATACAAAAGCCGTTTCCTTTCTATTATTATTTCTATTCCCCTCGATGGGGTTGGCTAGCAGCGAATAAAACTGCTCAAAAGTTACACAAACAGAAAATGTGTTTAAAACTACATGAAAACCGATAGCAATACACGATTATTTTAAAAAGACATTGGTGCACAATATTTACGACTTTTGCATGAAGAAGTGACAAACGAACGTTTTTCATAATCGACCTTGATCGACAATGTCGATGATTTCTTAAAACTTTATAGATGGTTTTAAATTACAGTTAAAATATAAACACTGATGATAATGTGAGTGATGCTACGGTATAATGATAATACTGATGACGTATAGAGATAGTGTTGGTTATGATGGAGATGGACTTATATGACTACGCAGCCCTGTGGAGCAGCTGGTAGGGACTAAATTTAGAAAGGTTGATCAAGTAGTAGGGAGCAAACTGGAATGATGGTGTGAGAAGGAATGTTTTGCCTACAGCTAGAAAGAAGGTATATTTTGGAACAGAGTTCGTCGTTGGGTTGTGGGAGTTGGTTGAGGTTCCATCTGGAACGGAAAGTGCATGGAAGGTGGGATATGAATCCAGTGGCACACCAGGGTACTTATGATTAGTTGTTTGGATACTGGGTGAGGGTGCTGGGCTTTAGATTAGTATAGAAAGGTGCTCCACGAAAAGGAAAGTGTGTTGCATGTGGAAGAGTTGGTATACGATGCGAATTGAGGAGGTAGACGGACGTGGAAGTCAAGGCAGAGTGCATGTATTTCCAGGATTTTAGGGAATTTGTAGTTTACCGGAGTCAGATATCAGGGGATGTTCAAGTCGATAAGGAAGACATAGGAAATCAAATATTAAAGTCACAATTTAAAATAATTCTGGAAGATTTGAGGTCAAATAAGGGAGATGGGATGCATAACATTCTATCAAAGTTTCTAAAAGCAATGGAGGAAGTGGCAAACAAGCGACTGTTCAAGTTGGTGTGTATAATCTATGAGACTGGCGATGAATCATCAGACTTCCGGAAAAATATCAACCAGTCAATTCGGAAAATAGCAGTGGCAGAAAAGTACGAGAACTACTGCACAGTCGGAACGATACAATCACTCGGAAAAATCCCGAGTTCGAGTTTTGGTCGACCACACATTTTTAATCTACCAGGAAGTTTCATATTGCACAATCGACTTAAAAGATCATGTCCTAGTTGCCGACAAGAATACTATACAGGCGAACTAAAAGACAATTGAGGATCTGTTACATGACGACGAGGTTGGCTTTAGGAAAGGGAAATGCACCGTAGAAGCGGTTCTGTGGTTGCGCCTGACAATGGAAGCAAGACGAAGAAAAATCAAAGCACATTCATAGGATTTGTCGAACTCGAAAAAGCGTTCGTCAATGTAAAGTTGTGTACGATATTCGAAATTATAAGAAGAAGAGGAGCAGGATAGAGAGAAAGACGGGTAATTCACAATATTTATAAGAACCAAGAGGGATCAATAAGTTTAAAAGACCAAGAACGAAGACCTCGGTTTAAAAGGGGTGTAAGACGGGGACGCAGTCCTTCGCTCTTGCTATACTGTCTGCACGATGGAGCACCGACAGAAATAAAACAAAGGTTCGAAAACTGGATTAAATTTCAAGTGGAAAGGATACCAATGATAAGATTGGCTAATGGCATTGCTGTCCTCAGTGTAAGTAATGAGGAATTATAGACTGTGTTGAATGGAATGAACTGTCTGACGAGTATAGAATATGGATTGAGAATAAATCGCAGAAAGACGAAAGTAATGAGATGTAGCAGAAATCAAAACAACGAAAACTTAACATCAGAACTGGGGATCATGGAGCAGATCAAGTTAAGAAATTCCACTCCTTAGGCAGCAAAACTAACCCATGATTGACGGTGCAAGGAGGACATAAGAAGCACACTAGCACTGACAGAAAGAGAATTCCAGGCCAGGAATGTACATTTGAAGCACAGTATGGTATGGTTGTGAACCATGGACAATGGGAAACGTGGAACAGAAGAGAATCGGAGCTTAAAAGATGCTCAGTCGCTCGGTGCCAGTCGTACTGTGCATTGATCGCGTGCGGAGCTGCAGGAGCGCGTACGATACTACACCGAGCCATAGGGACCTGCTTGCGGGTTACGTCTCGAGGGTGCGTAAAGCTTTGAAACTTACGCATACCAAGGACGCAGGAGCGGCCAACTGAGTTTTTGTTAAAACACAGTTTGGCGCTCAATATCATCTAAGGTCTTAGCATGGACGGCACTGGGAAAAACATTTGCATGGCGTCGCCTGGCAAAGTTGTCGTGTCTTCTCGTCGTTGTGGTATGCCGAGCTTGGGTGGCGCCTTGGGGTCGCGGCGGTCTCTTTCCGCTGACGACACGAGGCGCGCTTTCTTGTTGCCGCGGGCCGCTCGGCCGGCCGTCTCGAGCACCTCAGCTGCCGCAGAGTCAGTCTCTGCCCCCCCCCCCCCCCAAGAATAGGGAAAATGTGGGCCAGGACCTGGGAGCCGGCCGCGGAACCGCATGGAAGGTTTCCGCCGCCGCCGATCAGACCTCCGCGTCCGCAAATACAGTAGGGCCAGCAATGCAGCCGGGATACCTAACGGTGTCAACGAAGGCTGTAACTGGCACCCCCCTGGCAGCAGCCCCACTTTCCGCCCCGGACATGGCAAGAAACACACCAGTTATACACAGTACGCCGACAACGAAACACATTGTCGGTACTTGCGATCCTGCCCCTCCTAACCTCGTCCTAACTCCGCTCCTGCTTGCCAACGCCACCGGCACACTTCCCGAGTACATTGCGTCCATGAAGAGTGGCAAGCAGATGACCCGTCTGCCGACAAAAATCCTCCCCAAACCCACCCCCTCGTCACAGTCTTCCACCCGCTCCAAATACCTTAAATCCCCCCCACTCAAGTCCACCACATCCAACCAGCGGCGTGTAAGAAAGGACAGGAAGGAGAAGCACTCCAAGGGGAAGAAGAAATCCACCACCCCCACCCCAACCACTTCCACACCCTCTGAGGAGCCAGCGCCCCCGACAGCACCTGTCGTCGCACTGGGAGGGGACCAGAAAACACCTGCACTGGAAGGGAACCGCGTAACCGGGCAGGATGCGGACGGTTTCGTGCTGGCGAGGAAAACGTTTCGCCAGCCGAAGCTTCCGCCGGCCCGGGGAGTGGAACCCACCCCGAACAGATTTCAGGCGGTTGCTGATGAGCCAGAGGCAACAGAAATCACAACACAGACACAGAATCAAGTCGCCCACCACCTCCCCCCGATTGTAGCTGAGTTTTCACAAAGCTATGAGGAGCTCTTCGAGCTGTTGAAGGCAGAAATCGGGGGAGGCAGTTTCCAGGCTAAACCTGCAGGTGGAGACAAGATCAAAATCACACTGCACACACTTGAAAACTACACCGCAGTCAAGACACTCTTTAAAAACAAAAACATACCACACTACACGTTCCCCACAACTAAAACAAGGAACAGGAACATAGTAATAAGAGACCTCCCAAGACGAGTGTCCCCCCAGGCGATCAAAACAGATTTGACTGCCCAGGGGTACGTCGTAAAGGCGGTCCAGCAGATGGGCAACATCGACAGCAAGTGGCCACTATACCAGGCCACACTCCCGGACATCCCTCAGAACAAAAGGGAGATAAAGATGGTCCTGGCTATGCCTGTCACCACCGAACCGCTTCGCCGTAAGAACAAGACGGTGCAGTGCTTCAGGTGCCAGGGCCTGAACCATATCGCCGCCTACTGCACCATGCCAGTAAGATGCAGGAAGTGCGCCGAGGCCCACGACACCAGGACATGCACACTGAAGCACACGGACCCACAAATAAGGTGCGCGCTGTGTGGCAAAAACCACACAGCGGGCTACCAAGGTTGTGAGGTCCACAAAAGACACACACAACAGGCAAAGGGCGCTAAGGCCGCCCCCCACACACATAAGCTAAACACCATAAACCCCCCCAGACACACAAGAAAACCAAACACGACAACACACACAGACAAGGCCTGGGCTAAACCAAGGCCGGACACACCGAGGGCGACTTATGCTGAAGTGGTTTCTCCTCCGAGGAACCATGAAAGCGTGGCCCAATCATCACAACACCAGACACCATCACGAGAACAACACCGGGAAACACACAGCAACAACAACCAGGTCCACCATGACGGAGGAAGCTCTAGGGAACCCCACACACACTCCCCCCCCATGGATCAGTTGTTAGGCGTAATGGTGCAGACCATGAACCTCGTCATGGAAATGATGAAGGAATTCAGGGAAGCCCAGAAGCAGAACACACAGATCCTCGTCGCCCTTCAGGCAACAGTCCAGCAGTCGCTCCCCTCTGCGACTTCCTCAGTAGTACCAAAACCCCATCATGAATAGACGACCAAATATTCAAGGCCTGACAATGTGCGTCTTTAACGCAGACGGCATTGTTAATCAAGAGGTCGAGTTCAGAGAACTCATGAAGGAGTTCTCCATCGACATATGCATGATGGGGGAAACCCACCTAAAACCGGGAATAAAAGCGACAGTTCCCAACTACGTTACCTACCGTAAAGACAGGCCAACCCAAGGCGGAGGAGTGGCCATATATGTAAAAAGAGGGATCCCTCACCACCAGGTATTCTTACCAGCTACCAACAAAATCGAAGCAGTGGCAGTGGAAGTAACCACTGCCACTGGACCCCTAACAATTGTTGCAGTCTACCGACCCCCACATGACCAGATAGATGAGGGAGACATAGCTGCTCTAGGGCAAATTGAAGGCAAACTCATAATAGGGGGAGACTTCAATGCCAAACATCCTGATTGGAATTCTAGAGTAACCTCCAGAGCAGGTGCCAAACTGCAACAACTAGCGCACACCCACCACTTCGAAACATGGGGTCCAGTCGAGCCCACACATTTTCCGAAAAACGGAAGCAGGCCCGATGTGTTAGACATAGCTCTCACTAGGAGGATCGCAGGATTTGTGACCGCAAGGACAATCAACAGAATGTCCTCCGACCACAACCCAGTAATTCTGGAGGTCGATGTGGGAGAATGGGTAGCACTCCCACGGTACCAGACGTCATACAAACGTACAGACTGGGAGCGATACCAAGAAACTGTCGCCTCTGATATCGCTCGCGCTCCGCCACCTACTGCTGAAACAGTAGAACAAGCGCTACAAGACCTAACAGGCACCATCTTGCAGGCAGCGGAAGAAGCCACCCCTCCACAAAGGGATGGCCCACCGCCGCAAATACAGCTCCCGGAACACTTGCTAGCTCAAATTCGACATAAGAACAGAGTGGCAAAAGAGTGGAAGATCACCAGAAATCAGGCCACCAGGAGGCTGCTCAATCGTCTACAGAGAGAACTGAAGGTAGCGCTCAATGAGCACAGAAACCAGCAATGGCAAAACCGCCTCACAGCTCTCAAAGTAAACGATCATACTCTATGGCAAGCGACCAAACAGTTTACAAAACGACGCGCTAGGATGCCGCCACTGCATGGCGAACGGGGACTGGTCTACAGCCATGCTGGAAAGGCCAACGCCCTCGCCGACTCCTTCGAGAAGCAGTTCCAAGCGGCAGAACCCCAGGATGATGAGCATGAAAGAGTGGTCCGTCGTCAACTGGCCGTCTTCCTCAATGCTGAGGAGGACCCGGAAGACGAACCCACAGTTTTTGCCCCCGAGGACGTGGCAAGAGTAATCAGGTCCCTCCCTACAAAAAAGGCACCAGGGCACGACAGTGTCACTAATCAGTTAGTAAAAAATCTCCCACCCACAGCAATCACACACCTCGCGAACGTCCTCAACGAGATTACTCGATCCCGTGTTTTCCCAGCTTGCTGGAAACATGCGGAAGTGGTCGCGATACACAAACCAGGGAAAGACCCTCTATTCCCGCAGCACTACAGGCCGATTAGCCTCTTGCCAACTCTCAGCAAGATCTATGAGCGCCTCCTGCTAAGACCCATACAAGAACATATTACCAGAGAGCAAATTCTGCCGGATTTCCAATTTGGGTTCCGGCAGAACCACTCTGCCCCACAACAGGTCATGAGAATGGTCGAAGCAGCCACAGAGGGCTTCAACCACAGAGGCTACTGCGGGATAGTGCTACTAGACGTAGCCAAAGCCTTTGATTCAGTATGGCATAGAGGGCTACTCTACAAGTTGTACACACAAGGGTTTCCTGGGAGTATAGTTCAGCTCATCAAGAGCTATCTCACAAATAGGACTTTCTCCGTCAAAGTAGAAACTGCCACCTCCACCAGAAGGCGTATTCGTGCCGGGGTGCCGCAGGGATCGGTCCTGGGGCCCGTATTGTACAGTTTGTACACTGCGGACACACCAACGGCCCCCCTGGTGCACACTGCACAGTACGCTGACGATACAGCCTTCTACACGAGAAACGCGAACAAGGACCTGGTCATCCGTAGGCTACAAAAGGTTTTAGACGACACGGAAACTTGGGCCCGTCGCTGGCGCATCACCATCAATTCTGAGAAGACGCAGGCAATGCTGATTACCCGCAGGCTCGGAAGGCGCGAACCTCCCCAACGTCCCCCCCTCCACCTTCACCTAAATGGAATCCAACTCCCCTGGCGCAGAACCGCCAAGTACCTTGGCGTAACCTTGGACTCTCGTCTTACGTGGAAACCCCACATAGACGAGATCCACAGGAAGGTCTGCGCCAGAATGTCCATCCTATACCCTATCCTGAACGCAACCGGCTCCCTTCCCTGCCCAGTAGCAGTAAATGTTTACCAGGCCCTGATCCGGCCAGTAATGGAGTATGCGTGCCCTGTCTGGGGATACGCGGCAAAGCAGCACCTGGACAAACTCCAGAGGCTGCAAAACCGCGCCCTCAGAAGGGCACTGCACCTACCTCTCGGATTCCCCACAGACGACTTACACGCCGCAGCCGAAATCCCACTCCTGAGAGAGCGTTTCCAGGATCTGGCAAGGGCCTTCTATGAGGGTTCTTCCAGATCCGGAAACGCGCTCATCCATTCCCTAGGTCGGTATGATATGTCCCGCGATAAGCATAAGCGCCCTATGACGATCTTCGACGATTAAGTCGAAGAGAAAATCCCAATACCCAATCCCTAATCCAGTTCCTTCCCATATAACACCAATCTTTTCGCCTACCCCAGGCAAGTACCAGACTCACTCACAACAAACATCACAAGTCACAGACACCAAAAAACTATAGAAAAATCACACACACACGTTCACAGGGGAGTAAAAGCCGAAAGGCTACAAACTCCCCCTCACACTTCCCCAAAGAGGGGAAAGTAATAGATGTGAGCAGCAGCAGCTAAAAGATGCAGTGTTACACAAAATGTAGACAGTTGCATGAACAGATAGGATGAGGAATGAGGACGTTCTTCGCTGAATCGCCGAAGAACGAACATAAGTTAATGCTGAAGTAGTTTACATCAAAGGAGTTGTTTTACCGTATGTAGCCTCATCAGACTCGCACTCTCGTAGCTCTTTTGCACTTTAAACTTCTTTTTTAAGACTGTGACAATAGAGGTGACTTGTATGGTAAGCAGTCATCGGTCTTTACAAAGTCTGAAGACCCTTCTAAATATTTGGTAACACTCTTATGGTCAAAGTTACACGGATGTAAGTGAAATCGTTAGGCACACACGGAATTTAATAGAACACTCTCGAATTCCTCGCAGTAGTATTAAATTCCACGCAGTAGTATAAAACTGACTGACGATGTACAGTTACAATGGCAGTTTTTAAAGTATTAATTTATTTAAATGGAAATACGCATATCTGGTTATTTAAGTTCTATTGAAATTAAAATTTTGAAGATACGATTCTAAATCTTTGTACAGCTCACTTTCTATTACGTTTGAACCTAAGAAAAACTTACTCTTCCATAAAAATACACAGAAGATTATACAGACAAAACTGCAAGACTTTGAATAATGATTCCGCTCCATCAGATAATTTTTCTCTACTGCACTACCATTCTTGAGCACTGAGCACTGGACCGCCCAGGGCCTCGACCAGAAATACCTACAAGTTTTAACTGGTACGTACAGCACGGCGTGCCATGAGATGCCAGGTAACGTTTGCATCGTTATAATTGCAGTAAGTTTAGTCTTTAAACTGGGGCAACATGTGTGAGGATATTAGTTGTCCAACAAAAAGGCGGTGCACAAGACGCGGTGACGACTTTAATTATTCATGAGGGATGAGTCCTGGCGGACATTAAGCCAGCAGGACTCGACGGTCACGGTAATGGCGGCCATGCGTCCCCCGCGGCGGGTCGTTCCACTAAATCGAATGCACTCATCTCTGTCACAAACAAATGGTGGACGCTAGCTGCTCTCACATGGACGCACTCACTTATCGCGTGGCAGTAATGTTCCAGCAGTCATGGATTCCTCATCCAGGAAATGTCGCAACTGATGGTCAGGCTTCTCTATAGTGAATATTTCACGCAAATCGAGAAATGTAACACTTCACTAAGCGGAGACGAAGATTCCTTTACGAAGAGCCGATCTTCGTGTAGCTGCCTTACATGTTTCTTCGGAGGATAATTTACCTAATCCGCTTCAATACCTCCAAAGCAGCATTTGTTTTGTTCCCCATGTTGCGTTCCAGCTGGTAGACAAATTGATAGTAACTGTACCACTCACAATCCCGATTGAATATCTTACGTTGTATCGTACCTACAACAACTATGTGTAACGTAGCTACAACCAATATTGCCTATGTTCGTGTGTGAAAATATCAGATATCAGTAAACGGAATGTAACCTGCATAACACTGTGCGTGTTGTATGAGTGTCATTGTCACTGGCATTTAGGACCTCAATAGATCGCCAAATGCAAAACTTAAAATTAACATTTGGGTAAGCTATCTGACAGCGTTTTTGAATATGGAAAACTACAAGAACAAATGAACCTGTAACAATAAATACCTAAGCTATCTGACTGCTCCGGTCGCAGGTTCGAATCCTGCCTTGGGCATGGATGTGTGTGATGTCCTTAGGTTAGTTAGGTTTAAGTAGTTCTAAGTTATAGGGGACTGATGACCTCAGATGTTAAATCCCATAGTGCTCAGAGCCATTTGAACCATTTGAAGGGGAGGCGTATATGATGGCGGTGGTGAGGGTATTTCTGTATTGCTTCAACTTGGCGGCAGATGGCGTTGGTCTCAAAGATCGAAGCATGCCAGGACATAGAGTTTACAACACGGAAAACATGGTACACATCTCTTGCCATATTGCAGCTAGTTTTCACAATAAGCATCATATTGCCTATGACAAAATTTAACAACATATCACATCCTATGAGTAAAACCATCATGGGACGTTCAAAGAACGTACAGCACAGGCTAGGCACGATGGTCATGTATTCCAACGAGAGACAGTAATGGAGAGGCTATCGTTATAAACTACAAGTCAAATTATGAAACGCAGATGTTGACGAAAATGAAAGAAACTAATCACAGTCAGTGTGTTATTGGTTTTAGGCAGAATACATCTAGTTTTCTAATGTGTAAAATAAAATACTTTCGATTAATTAAGTGCCTGAAGAAGATAATAAAGGGAGTAAAAAATTCTAATTTCTTGACTACTCGTGATTGTCGGAAGGTTAACTAAAAAATGGAGATAAATATATTTCCAAAAACTTACAGATTAAGCTACTTTAGCCAGTAACATAATAGGAAAATTTAGGCAACTGAAATCAGTAGCTTAATGTGGGTTGCATGACGTCACTATCAGATGCCTGGTGGGGTGGCTTCTCGCTTAGGGTAACCGTATTTATCAAAAAGTGAGTGTCCGTGGAATTATGACAAATTACTTACAGACTGGTTTTAAGCAGTTGTAACTATTGTGATGATATAATTTTGTTGTACTACACGCTACTAAGTCTAATTAAGATTCATTACATTTATCAGTTCTGAGGTGGCAGGAACCAAGTACAGAATATTCTTCCTGTGCCAAGACAAGGTTAGACCTTATACCATGTTCCAGGCTCACGATGTCTTCCTCGGACTTGCCACACTCATCCTTCCAATAGGATTGTACTCCAATAGTTGTCAAGGGATTCTCTGAGTTGATTCATGCGAACCTTCTCTTTCCAGTCCTGCTTTCGATGGATTACATTTTCAGTTAATGACTGTACTAGCAGTACTTCCCATATTTCTTCATTTCTTGTTTTTCCTCTCTTGTGCAGTAGTTCCCTGAAGTAAGGAACTTCGCTTCTGATGTTTCGTGTTGTCTAAACTCTTTCAATTTTAATGCCCAAATTTCCGCTCCTCACAGTACTGTCAGTAGTGCCTTATCTTTATAAAAGTTCGTGTGGGTATATCTTCTTTTACTCTTTAATGTTCCTCTTATCGTACTACATATATAAATATTAATCCCCTTAGTTATGTCTCTCTCTTCTTCGAAAGTTACACTGACGAACAGGAACATTACGAGCACCTGTTTAATAGTTTGTTAGTCCGTCTCTGTAACGAAATACATCACTCATTCTGTGTATCAGGGATCCGACAGTTTGTTGGTAGGTTTGTGGAGGCTTGTGGCATTAAATGTCTACGCGTAGGTCATGTAATTCGCGCAAATAACGAGCAGCTGGTTTGCGTACGTGGGACGGCACCCGGTAGCCACCTACATGGAGGCCATAGAATTAACATCAGGAGAATCTCGTCGGCTGGAAATCAACTATTTTTTACTATAATGCTCGTTAAACTACTGTAGCACGGTTCTGGCTCCGAGGTACGGATAATTATACTGCTGGAAAATGACATCACCATCGAGAGAGACATCAAGCATGACGGGATGCAGGTGGTTCGTAGCTGCCATAGGGACCACGTAAGCGTAGAAGAATGTCTCCCAAAGCATAATACTGCACCCACCAGCCAGTGTCCGAGGCGTGCTGCACGTTTCGAGCCGACATTCCCCTAGATGACGGCGTTTGTGGAGACCACCAATGACATAGTGTAGCAAAAATGTGATTCACCAGAAGAACCGACACGTTTACATTGATCAAAGGTCGAATCCATATGGTCCCGTGCCCACTGCAATCGTAATTGACGATGTAGTTGGGTCAAAATGTGAACACGTATGGGTGGTCTGTTGCGGAGCTCCATGTTCAACAATGAACGATGTGCTCCTAAACACTTTTGTGTACACCAGTATTGTTCTTTTACGGCTGAGATGTCACAGATCACCATCTACCCTATTTTAGAGAGCAGACAAGCCTCCAATCCCCACGTTCTGTGAAGAGTCGTGGATGTCCAATGTCCAACCATTATCTCCTAGTGGTAGTACCACTGTCCTTCCACCTCTTTCCGTAGATGCTCACGACAGTGGCACATAAACATTCAACTGTCTTCACCGTTTCCGAGATACTCGTTCACAGCCTCTGCTTAATAATAATCTGACCTTTCCAAAGCCGCTTTCCCCATCTGCAGCCATATCTTCGCTAGGATGATTCCCCGTCCGTACCCGCAACGCCACCAGACGACATCCAACGTCACAGTGGGCAGTGGTCATAATGTTTTGGCTTATCAGTGCATGCCTTTCTTTATAAACAAGAAAATCACGTTAGTGGATCTTCATTCTTCTGCTATTTCACTTGTAACTCTACACATACTATAGAGACGGAGCAATAGGAATTCTAGAAACATCCGACGATATTTTATCAATTCTGAGTTAATTCCATGTAATCCTGTAGCTTTACTCATACATGTCTTCATTTAAAAAGATATACTGGTTAGTTTCAGTTCCTTAAAGGTGGCAAACACTCTCAGTTTTATTCCGTTGTTATTAATGACATTCTCTCCATTGTTGTTGACTAAGTAGTGAATGCTTTCTTTACATATTCTTGCATTCTACTTTTCCTGCCAAGATAGCATGGTCAGTGCTGTTTATTTTATTCGGATGTTTTTGTAATTTACAGTAATACAGAAATGTAGATTTCTTCTTTCCTTCCTTCAGTGGGTAGACTCCCATAACTCTTGTATGTCGTCTGTCAAATTTCAATCTCAATGTCACCATCGTTTTGTTTACTTGCGTATAGTACCGTATCTTGTCATCCCCTTTTCTGTCTATTAATATGGCTACTCCACCATTTGCTCTTTGCTCAGCTGCTACTCACTGTATAGCATAAGAGAATTCTATAAGTATTTAGTACCTTTCAAGTGTTTTTTGGTTTCTGTAATCGTTGCATATTGACGTTATATTCTCTGAGTACCGCAGTTCTGATCAGTTTAGTAAATAAAAGAATGAAGTGCGTCAGCTACGAGAAAGTAAGTAATTTATTGTCTTCAAAAATGTTCTCTTTTAAAATATGATTAGCTTATTAATATAATCCTTTAGAAAAAAATTCTCTTTCGCAAAACAAACGTTCGCTCCTGTTTTATGGACCTGCTGTATTGAGTGACCACAGATCAGTACTTCAAGCACCTTACCGAGGACTACCAGGGAACCGTTCATCATGAACTCTAGCGTGAAGGTGTCATACGCTGGGAGGATATCTTTCCCAGTGCTATCCAAATGTTTCCATGGGCAAGCATCTAATTCACCACCTCAGGTTTTTGGATCAATAGCTGATTATTTGGTAACTATTTCTCATTGATCTGTAAGGCCCTATTTCTTCCAGGCGAAAATATACACTTGCATAGTGTCTAGAAGCATTACATTTTACATGTTTCAATTACTTTTCTAAAATTTGCTAGCAATACGTCCCTTTGATGCGCCCATTTCTTAGCACAGATCGACCAGCTTTTATTTAGGAAATACAGAGGTTTTTTTTTTTCATCACCATTCCTGTGGCAGATTTGACGCGACACGCCACGAATCTTCCTCTTGAACCAACCTTTTCATCTCAGAGTAGCAGTTGCTCCTTACGTCATGTTTTATGTGTTGGATGTATTTCAACGTTTTCTTCTTCTACAGTTTTCAACAGTACTATGTTTTTATCCGAATCTCTGTCTCCTCTTCGATGCACCTTAAAATCAGATACTGATCTGACTTGGGAATCTCTGCGTGACCCTGAAGTAATCCAGTGGGAATCTTCACGCATTTCCTGGGCTTTTCCATAATATATATCTTCTCCTCTTGTGAATTCTGAAATATATTCACTGTTACTAGTTGAGATTTATTGCAGAACTCAGTTTTTCTCCTCTCTAATACCTACACCCATCGTAACTCTCTCTCTACCGCCTCCAATTAGAGTGTTCTAACTCTCCAAGGTAGAAGGTCATTATCTCCTTTTCTAGCCTTATTAGCTGTTCATTGTCATCGTGTAGAATGACTGACAAGGAAGTGAAGCACCTAGAAGGCATGATCAGATGTGAACCTAACTTCAGACACATACACATCATCGGTGTATATGTAAACGATTGGAGTTGCAATTCTCCGTGACAGGCGGATCGGCCACCAGAGTGAATTGGTTTTGTTCGTGTTTACCCTTATTTCCAGGCCGGATAGCGCACGTGGGTGTCAACAGCGTCAGGTGTCAAGTGATCACTATGAAGTACATGGAGATGCCGCTTAACCGGACGAAGGAAACGCCTGCGATTGGGTTGGTAACATGTCTGGGAGGGAATGGATTGCTGATGAAGGCTGGATGTCATTTTTTCATAGATAAATCACACTACCCCGGATGACCATAACTCTGGAGAAAGATGGTAACCTAGGAGAAGTCACATTCTTGTAGTATTTTGGAATGGCGTCCTGTTGCGCGGGACCGTCGGATATGACTTCAGATCACGGAGAATAGTGATGAGGGAAATCTGACAGCACTACGATCAACCATGGATGTCATGTGTCTTCAAGCGTTACCGCCTGCTACCGCCTGTAAGTAGCCTGTTTATATGTTTATATGTTGGCAGCGCGATAGACTGCATTAATAACTCCGACAGCGCTGTGCACCCTCTGTAGGAGACTCTGTGGCTGGTCGGACTCACAGATGGAGGTGAATAGCAAACAGTGATGGAAGTTGGAATTTTATAGTTAGCAGTGATGAAGGTTAGAGATTTGAAGTGTTAGCGCGACCGGACGGTCTGGAAATACAAGGTTGTTGATGATTATACAATTTTTTTGGAACTGGAAGTCACGGACGATTATATAATTTTGTGAACTGGATGTCACATTATTAAAGTAAAATTTGCTAAATACATTGTTTGTTCTGCAACAGAATCTTTCCTTTGCTAACCACATGCCTATTAGTAGTCAGAGCCTACAGTTGTTAGAATCTTATATTTAGCTGGCTGTATTGGTGCTTGCTGTATTGCTTTAGTTCGTGTAATGAAGATTTTTTGGTGAGGTAAGTGTCTTATGAAATGTGTAGGTTATTGTTAGGATCTCTTCTGATTCAGGGCCATTCTTTTGTGTTAATTATTTTCAGTCAGAATGAGATTTTCACTCTGCAGCGGAGTGTGCGCTGATATGAAACTTCCTGGCAGATTAAAACTGTGTGCCCGTACGAGACTCGAACTCGGGACCTCTGCCTTTCGCGGGCAAGTGCTCTACCAACTGAGCTACCGAAGCACGACTCACGCCCGGTACCCACAGCTTTACTTCTGCCAGTATCTCGTCTCTAAGCCCGCATCTCGTGGTCGTGCGGTAGCGTTCTCGCTTCCCACGCCCGGGTTCCCGGGTTCGATTCCCGGCGGGGTCAGGGATTTTCTCTACCTCGTGATGGCTGGGTGTTGTGTGCTGTCCTTAGGTTAGTTAGGTTTAAGTAGTTCTAAGTTCTAGGGGACTTATGACCACAGCAGTTGAGTCCCATAGTGCTCAGAGCCATTTGAACCATTTTTAGTATCTCGTCTCCTACCTTTTTATTTTCAGTTAAATTGCGTTGCGCTTGTATATTGTGGACAATAAATGTATAGGAAAAGTTTGAGTTATATTTGTCAGGAACAATTCTGTAGGTCAGAAATGTAATGATAAAGTCAAGCAAAGCTACAGTACTTCAGTTTCGCTCAGTAGTTTCTGAACTTTATTAAGGAATTTCACCTCCCGAGTTAATTCAGCTCAAGAAAAAATTAAATTAATAAGTTTCACGTCCTGTAATTTTTCTACAGGACAGTGCTCGTTCACACATGGCACGTTCCTCTATATGCTATCTACATGATTCTGAGGGGCTGCCGTCGACAGCATTTCTGAGCATCTAGAATGAACAATCGAGAACAATGCTCCTTGACCATGAGAAGAAGTAAGTGTGTCTAATGAACAGTTACGAATAATGAAATGCAACATTTGCTCCATTTCTGCACGATTTAGTTTCAATGTCTTGCTGTTTAGGTTATTGTCCATATCTGCGATTATGCATCACTTACAAAGAATTCTCCACTAACGAGACGCTTCAAACTGAAAGGACGCTACCCTCATTTTTTATGCATCAGTCGCACAAAACGTCGTCGCTTCAGATCTTTGTGACGCACAGGTATCGCAACCGAATTTTGCCTCCCCTGCGTCGATATCGGAGGCAGCGCTCGGTATTACTCTTGGGGCCTTTCGTGTAGCCTTTCAAGTGCAAGATGTCTGGGAAGACAATAAAATTACAGGGGAAGCCAAGAGACGCGGCTGCGGCAGATACTTGTTATTTGTGAGAAAACAAAAGAGGCACGCCAATCGGCTGGGAGTCCCACCACCGGCTGCAGATGGCGGGGCGCCCCCGCCGCCTCTGTTTGCGTAGGCGGATCCGGGGCCTTGATTTCTATTACGGCGCAGCGTCGGCCGTGTTTATTTGGAGTTGAGGGCCGGACTTAGCGACATCTGCAGATGGCAGGCTTAGCGGCGCTGTCCGGCACTGATGGTACGGCCGGAGCAGACTAGCAGCCTCCCAACTGCTACAACTGTCTAGGCTACTTAACGCGGTAGTCTTATCGTCGGTGCTAAAACAGGAAGTGAACCGTAGGACAATATAGAAAGTGAAACTAAAAGACAGCAATCTACTTATATGCCTTGCTTACGTAATTTGACTTATGGGATGAGCAGAAGGTAGAGTAATAGGGAAATACGAACTCAGCAAAAAGATAACGGATCTTGATGCTTTGAGTGATCAAATAAATTTCAACTGCTAATGGTACATACACTGTTCAAAAACCACAGAAGTGGGAGATACATTTAGAGAATGTTAAGATAATAGTGGCACTCCAGCATGGTAAGGAGCTAGGATGTCTTGGCTCGGCATTAGAAACTTTTATACAAAACAAATAGATTTAAAGTGACGACATAGTTACTTTCTAAATGTTATTTGAATGGCCTAATATGGACTTCTTTTCCTTTTTAGTAGATGGTCAAGAAACTGATGAAGAACATGAGAGCATTTACAGTTATCTTCCCAGACTCTGATTTACCTTAAAGTAAAATACAGGCAATAGATACAAAGATAAATAACTGCTCGAGTTACTTTGCCGAACAATATCTTCGGACCAAAGGGAGAAGAACGGCAAGGTGTCCCTTATACATTGAAGAGCCAAAGAAACTGTTACACCTGCCTAACATCGTGTAGGGCCCCCGCGAGCACGCAGAAGTGCCGCAACACGACGTGGCATGGATTCGACTAATGTCTGAAGTAGCGTTGGAGGGGATAGACACAATGAATCCTGCAGGTATGTCCATAAATACGTAAGATTACGAGGGGCCGAAGTTCTCTTCTAAACAGCACGTCCATCCTCTCGATACCACTTGAAACGAGACTCGTCCGACTAGGCAACATGTTTCCATTCAACAGACCAATGTCGGTGTCGACGGGTCCAGGCGAGGCGTAAACCTTTCTGTCGTGCAGTCATTACAGATACACCGTCCGCCCACGGTAGCTGAGTGGTCAGCGCGACATAATGTCAATCCTAAGGGCCCGGGTTCGATTCCCGGCTGGGTCGGAGATTTTCTCCCCTCAGGGACTGGGTGTTGTGTAGGCCTAATAATCATCATTTCCTCCCCATCGACGCGCAAGTCGCCGAAGTGGCGTCAAATCGAAAGACTTGCATCAGGCGAACGGTCTACCCGACGGGAGGCCCTAGACACACGACATTATTATTATTATTACAGATACACGAGCGGGCATTCGGCTCCGAAGCAGCACATTGATGGTGTTTTGATAATGTTTCTATGAATGGTTCGCACGCTAACACTTGTTGATGGCCCAGCAGTTTACAAAAGGGTTGCACTTTTGTCACGTTGAACGATTCTCTTCAATCATTGGTTCTGTTCTTGTAGGATATTTTTGCGGCCGCAGCCATGTCGGAGATTCGGTGTTTTACGGGATTCCTGATATTCACGAAACACTCGTGAAATGATCGTAAGGGAACATCCCCACTTCATCACTACCTCGAAGATGCTGTGTCCCATCGCTCATGCACCGACTATAACACCACTTTCAAACTCACTTAAATCTTGATAACCTGCGACTGTAGCAACAGAAACTGATCTAACAACTGCACCAGACACTTGTTGCCTTATATAGGCGTTTACAACCGCAGCGTCGTATTCTGCCCGTTTGGATATCTCTGTATTTGAATACGCATGCTATACTAGTTTCTTTGGCACTTTAATGTATATATAACAGAAATAGAAATGGATGAAATGAAAACGAAAAGCTTGAACTTAATTCTTCCGAAAGCTGACTGTTCGGAAGTGCCATACATCGCAATTTCCGCAGCAGAGTATAACACAGAAATATATGTCATTAGAATTTCAGTTTCCATTGAAATGTAACTTTTCTACTTG
Organism: Schistocerca nitens; assembly: GCF_023898315.1. Lineage (NCBI taxonomy): Eukaryota > Metazoa > Arthropoda > Insecta > Orthoptera > Acrididae > Schistocerca > Schistocerca nitens. The sequence continues at coordinate 282,531,528 of NC_064614.1, forward strand.
GCCAAAAGTCTACTGTTTTCTGGCGTTGTCATTCTTTCATTTCCAGCCAGTTAGTATGGAATAGAAGAGGTTGGTGGTGGCGGACCGTGATAATATGATGTATAGTGCACCAGCACAATTTTCACCACCCGAAGAAAAGCAGTAATCGGACTTTGTAATGGGAAATCTATGTTGAAAGGTTAGACTTACATTGAGGTGTGCAAAGTCATGGTGGTGGTGGTGGTGGTGGTTAGTGTTTAAAGTCCCGTCGACAACGAGGTCATTAGAGACGGAGCGCAAGCTCGGGTTGGGGAAGGATTGGGAAGGAAATCGGCCGTGCCCTTTCAAAGGAACCATCCCGGCATTTGCTTGAAACGATTTAGGGAAATCACGGAAAACGTAAATCAGGATGGCCGGAGACGGGATTGAACCGTCGTCCTCTCGAATGCGAGTCCAGTGTGCTAACCACTGCGCCACCTCGCTCGGTCAAAGTCATGTAACAGTTATCTGCACACTGTAGTAGTATAACGTACACAATGTATAAAAGAGTTGTGTATTGGCAAAGCTGTTATTTGTACTCAAGTGATTCATCTGAAGAGGTTTCCGAAGAGATTACGGCAGATGACAGTTATTAACAGACTTTTAATGCGGAGTGGTAGTTGGAACTACGCGCATGGGACATTCCATTTCGGGAATCGCTAGGGATTCCGAGATCCACAGTGTCAAGAGTGTGCCGTGAACCCCAATTTCAGGCATTACCTCTCACCACGGATAATGCAGTAGCCGACGGCCTCAACGACTGAGAGCAGCGGCGTTTACGAAGAACTGTCAGTACTAACAGACAGTGAACACTGCGTGAAATAACCGCACAAATTAATGTGGGACGTACCACGAACGTGTCTATTAGTGCAGTGCGTCGAAATTTAGCTTGAATGGACTATGGCAGCAGACGACCACGCCAGTGCCTTCGCCAGCAACGCGACATTGCCTGCAGCGCCGATCCTGGGCTCGCCACTAAATCGCTTGCACCCTAGACGGATGGAAAGTTGTGGAATGGTTAGATCTACCCTGATTTCAATTGGTAAGAGATGAAGGTAGGGTTCGACTGTGGCGCAGACCCAACGCTCCAATGGATCCAAGTTGTCAACAAGATACTGTTCAAGCTGGTGTTGGCACCGTAATGGTATGACTTGCATTTACTTGGAATGGACTGGGTCTGGTCCAACTGGTTATGTTCAGCTACTTGGAGACATTTTTGAGCCATTCATGGTCTTCATGTTCCGATACAACGATGGAATTTTAATGGATATCAAAGCGCCATGTTAAGGGCCACAATTCCTCGCATCTGGTTTGAACAACATTCTGGACAACTCGAACGAATGATTTGACTACTCAGATCGCTTCTATTTGAATCTCTTAGAACATTTATGGAATATAATCTCTAGGTCAGTTCGTGCACGAAATCCTGCAATTATAGACAGCTATAGTGGCACCGTGGCTCAGAATTTCTGCAGAAGTTTCCACCGTCTTGCTGAGTCTATGCCATACGATATTAGGAGATGTCCTACGACTTTTGTCACCTCAGTCAATTAATCGATCGGTCGCGAAATGAAAACTACAGTGAAAATAAAAAATTTTGTATTCGCAACAGTTAGCCGCACCTTCCTGATACCTCTCTAAATAGCCATCGATCCGACTTAGACATTTGTCGTGGCGTTGTACAAACTTTCCAGTACCTTCATCACAGGAATCAGCGGTCTGTGTTTTCCGTCAACTCTGTATGCTGCTGTGCCTTTCGTTGTTTGTGCCAAGATGTTGTCTTCATAGTCAGCGGTTCATGTGAGCAGAGACCAACAACGGAGGGAGCCAATTAAGGGCTGTATTGTGGGTGATTAATCATCTCCCGTCGAAAACGATGCAGGAGCGTCTTCATTGCAGAATACAGCTGAAGGAAGAATTTATGTTATGTGGGCTGCATAGCTTCAGGCGAAATCTCTCACCAGATCCACATCTTGGCGGGAGACACTGTTGTTTTAGGCATTTCTACGTGATCGCTTTGCGCTCTGAACTGAAAAGACACTGCCCAACACATCTGTGCAAAGTTCCATCGGATTTTCACAGTGGTTTCCATTTTGCGCCTAATCGGACCTTACTTTCCGAATGAGTCTCGTATTACTAGTAAAGGATGGTGGTGCGTTCTCTAATCAGTAAAAACGTAGCTTACGTTCATTACTTCTATACTAATTACAATATTACAGAGAGCAAGTAAATGACTTCTTACGTCCTACAAGATGTGACTCAACAGATTGTCTAGAAGAAGGCTATATTCCTTCCATTTATTAAAAGAAATGTTTATTGAAATTCAGTGTTATATACTAAATGTATCAGGTATGTGGAACCACAGAATGAATAGCTCGATGAAATTAGTACACGCATTAATTTCTTACAGTACAGGATCCCTCCTCTTCGAGCAAGAGGGTCTCTGAGTGTGGGCTGTGCCAGTTTCTGACATGACGTCAGCTTATGCTGACCTATTCTCACTTTGTGAATGAGAGAGACATATCCACCATGTCTGTGGACGGAAGGTCGCCACGTCTCGTTGTGTGGGAACTTGATGCTGACGGCTGCGTCCCGTGTACTGGATACGCACGATGCATTTTTCCTTCGGACATGTATTCATATTCGAAGGAAAATTTCATTGTTCTCCTTAACCACACAGTCAATGCTATATCGTATTTATCCACCGATACCGGGCAAGCCACATTAATTGAAAATGTTTCCTCTGCACGGGAATATGGGTAGTGAATCTACGAGCGCACGTTGTAGACACATGGTTGACGACATATGAAAGAATCGGATTGATCCAAAATTTCATGAAAATGAGATACTTGTTGGTGCTGAAAAGTCAATTAAAGAGTAATTCGTGCTCGGATAACCTAATGATAAGGCGACCTCTCGCGATAAGCGGCAAATCTGAGTTCAAGTCCCGGTACGAGCACTATACAGCTGATGGCTGTCCATATTTGCAACTGAAAATACATTTAAAGCATTTATTGTATTTTCCTAACAAAATTTTCGGTAGCACTACACGTATTGCAAAATTGCGTTCAGTCTGATTTTCGGGTAAGTGGACGAAATTGAAAATGCGACGTTTATTTTTCATGTCGCCGCACCTTCATTGAATCTTTTATTTGCTTACTGAATCTTTCTTTGTACATGCCATTCTCGATGAGTGTATGTAGTGTGTTGGAAATTTATTTCATGTTTGATGGGGCCATTAGGGGAGAGTGATGTAACTAACCTGTTTCTACGGGTTATTAGGTTATTATTGGGAATGGGAATGCTTATTAATTACGAAATTAACTCGAGAAGATTAGGGTCGCAAACGACTCTAACCATACAACGAATCAAAGGTTTGACCGAGTCGGGAAATAAATTAATTAGATCACAGACCAAAATCTCATGACAGTGCATACATTGTGATTTCGCTCATAGGGGATGCGATGTAATTAATAGTATTGTACGTGCACTGTTCACGAGAATCAAACATTTAAAATAAAATAAAAGGTGCATAACACTGTGCATAAGATCAGCTCTCAGCAACACACCTGAAAGTAAGACTTAATCTAAATCATTTGTTATAAAATAAAAGGGGAAACTAATCACTGGACCTGTGCGTAAGGAAACTCGTTGGATGTGGTAACGGGAAAGCTACGAGGAGAGTGGCTTAGGTGCAAAAACGTAACCTCGGAATACAAGAGAAAATGGTGGATAAAATCATTTATTCCTAAGACATGGATGTGAAGCATGTATACAATTCGTGATAACATTAAGTCCTCAAACGATAAAGAAAAGCATTGGTACGTTCACCGTTATGATCTAAACCTAGAATCATTGGTGTGAATCATTCATACAACTGCGGTTGCCTGATGACTGAAACGGTACACGTTTTGCAGCACATCCGCGTGCCCATGTGGTTTGTGGAGACGCAATTTCTAGGTATCATGGCCAAGTTTCAACAATATCACATCACGCAATCGTGAAAAGTTAACATTCTTTAAAACACACATGAGATCAGACAGTTAGTGATCACGGTTCTCCAACAAACGTGGTTGTCTCCCCACCTACGAAAGATACATAAAGCAAGGAAAATTTACGAGAAGGCAAAGCTATCAATATTTAGAAAAATAAAAGCGTATACAGGCACAGCTGAAGGCAATCACACATTCATACAGAAGCGCGGACTCACTTTTATTGATGCGACACCTTTGTGTGGCGCTCTTCCGGCGGATCCAAGGCTGCTATAGGATTTTACTAAAAGAAAAATCTGCCAATGTTTTGCATTCCTTGCTGCGACAAGGTAAAGCAATCTTTGAGAGGTGAAAAGTGAGACCAAAAACTAACAGCTTTCTTCTCGCCAAGTAACAACGCGCCACGCGGTCAGTCTAACTCACCCTTCTTCAAATGGTTCAAATGACTCTGAGCACTATGGGACTTAACTCCTGATGTCATCAGTCCCCTAGAACTTAGAACTACTTAAACCTAACTAACCTAAGGACATCACACACATCCATGCCCGAGGCAGGATTCGAACCTACGACCCTAGCGGTAGCGCGGTTCCAGTGAAGCGCGTAGAACCGCTCGGTCACACCGCCCGGCCACCCTTCTTCGGCTGGAGCACAGCTGTTGATGCTTCCCTTACCAGCGCAGACTGCCTCGCTTTTTCTCCTACAGCCTCTTCAACGCTCCGCGTGGCCCGGAAAACCCAAAGATGCCATTTCCGCCACCAACCTAGAGAAGGTAGATTTCTCACAAGTAGCGCAAACCTCTTTGCCTGCTTGACCACTATGAGAGTTGGCTACTCTCTACAACTGCTGCTGAATCTGTATGACTATCGCAGACTTTCTGCAGCAGAGTGCGCCAAAGTCTAGCAACGTGACACACAACCGCATTCATTCACTCATTTATGAAAAAAGAGAAACAAGGAAAAGAAAGAGAAATGCTAGTAAAAGTGGGCTACCGGATTAATGAAAGGTGGCTGCAAGACCCTTTCAGTGTTGCAAAATGCAGCGCTTTTAAGAATTTCTCCTGTAGCCAGCCTTATAATTTCGTTTTGAAATAATGGCATTCAGTTATGTGTGTGCTGCAGTCTTTCCTAAAATTACAAAAATTACTCCAGAAAATAAGGTGATCTAAATGTGAAAAACTGTTCCAAGGAACAGCATGCTCATTGTATCTAGAAACAAATATTCTATTCGAATATTAAAAATGCTGCAATCGAGAAACAATTTACAATACTGTATTTAATGGCGTGGATGTTACATTACTACGCCATAATCAACAAGTGAGACCGAACCAGGAAGAAGTCTTATCAAAAATCTGTTGAAAGTTATAAACGTTTTGAAATAGAAGCTATTGAAACAAAAATTTTTATTTCCAACACAGAGAAAATTCTGTAGACATTAAAGACTCATTTTATTTGCTACTATCAAGTGTTCCATGGTAGGAGCCCTTCCGTTTCAAAGTTCGAGATGGTGCACTACTGACGAAGTATGACTTAACAGTCCGCATGTAATGTAGCTGGTTTTAAAAATATGCGGAATTTTGCTTATCATAGACTCTGTCACTGAAGAATTAATAATACCCTCCAAATAGCTTGGATATATTATACAGCTCTTAAAAATATAGAACTTGCATTATTTACAAGCGCTGTACAAAACACAATCTTATCTTTCACAACAGAAAACTGTAGAAAATGTTAGTAACTGCCTCCGGCGGTCTTCAGTGCAGGTCCATCGTGTGGTTCTGAAACCATTAAAAAAACAACCAGGTAACACCATTCGTTCAACCGTACACTATTCTCCAGGTACAACGCTCTCCTTACCCCACTACTTTCCCCGACGATCAAGAGAAATTTAGTTCATTATTTGACCAAATTATAAATGTGGGTTTTGAGATTTACTGACGATCATACGCCACAAATTTACACCAAAATCCATCTATTTTTTCAGTCAACTGTAATAACTGTTAATTTTATGTATTGAAGAGCTTGTGCTTCTGTAACATGCGGTAACATATTTGATGGCTAGAACAATAAGCAGGCAGCCTGTACATTTAGAGAGACGGTTATCAATTTCTCAGACTGCAGCTAGAATCACTTGTTACAAACTGTATGAACCATGGCCCAAGCTAAAACCAATAGCCGAGCAGCCTCCATAAAATACAACTGTAGGAAAATAAAGATTTTAGATCTCTCCAATGCTGTACAAACAATACTAGGAAACGTCTAAAGAAATAAATTGTTACACAATAGTTACTAAATGAAGCACAATTCCGCATATGTGAGGTTATTAATTTTAAGTCGCTCGGCAACCTGAAGATGAATACGTCGATTTCAATAATACCACTTCAAAATACTGTCCAAAAAGAAAGCATAATTACTGAACGCTGCTTCAGCAGGTAAGATAAAGGGCTGCCAACATCATGAAATATCCTGAATGCTGCTATGTTACAGAGAAATCAGCATCAGTGGCACTGGAAAATGGCTTAATTTGCTAAAACTCAATAAGGCCGAAGAAGCAACCGTCCGCACAGAATGCACAAGTAAATTAGCTTCACTCTTCGCCAAAATCCACCAAAGGTATCTCGGGTAGAGATCATGATTTCGAAAGGACATAGGTCATACGAGTCTATCAAAGAAGAGCTCGTACACAAAGGCACTGCCCTGTACCACCACATATACTCCTGGAAATTGAAATAAGAACACCGTGAATTCATTGTCCCAGGAAGTGGAAACTTTATTGACACATTCCTGGGGTCAGATACATCACATGATCACACTGACAGAACCACAGGCACATAGACACAGGCAACAGAGCATGCACAATGTCGGCACTAGTACAGTGTATATCCACCTTTCGCAGCAATGCAGGCTGCTATTCTCCCATGGAGACGATCGTAGAGATGCTGGATGTAGTCCTGTGGAACGGCTTGCCATGCCATTTCCACCTGGCGCCTCAGTTGGACCAGCGTTCGTGCTGGACGTGCAGACCGTGTGAGACGACGCTTCATCCAGTCCCAAACATGCTCAATGGGGGACAGATCCGGAGATCTTGCTGGCCAGGGTAGTTGACTTACACCTTCTAGAGCACGTTGGGTGGCAAGGGATCCATGCGGACGTGCATTGTCCTGTTGGAACAGCAAGTTCCCTTGCCGGTCTAGGAATGGTAGAACGATGGGTTCGATGACGGTTTGGATGTACCGTGCACTATTCAGTGTCCCCTCGACGATCACCAGTGGTGTACGGCCAGTGTAGGAGATCGCTCCCCACACCATGATGCCGGGTGTTGGCCCTGTGTGCCTCGGTCGTATGCAGTCCTGATTGTGGCGCTCACCTGCACGGCGCCAAACACGCATACGACCATCATTGGCACCAAGGCAGAAGCGACTCTCATCGCTGAAGACGACACGTCTCCATTCGTCCCTCCATTCACGCCTGTCGCGACACCACTGGAGGCGGGCTGCACGATGTTGGGGCGTGAGCGGAAGACGGTCTAACGGTAAGCGGGACCGTAGCCCAGCTTCATGGAGACGGTTGCGAATGGTCCTCGCCGATACCCCAGGAGCAACAGTGTCCCTAATTTGCTGGGAAGTGGCGGTGCGGTCCCCTACGGCACTGCGTAGGATCCTACGGTCTTGGCGTGCATCCGTGCGTCGCTGCGGTCCGGTCCCAGGTCGACGGGCACGTGCACCTTCCGCCGATCACTGACGACAACATCGATGTACTGTGGAGACCTCACGCCCCACGTGTTGAGCAATTCGGCGGTACGTCCACCCGGCCTCCCGCATGCCCACTATACGCCCTCGCTCAAAGTCCGTCAACTGCACATACGGTTCACGTCCACGCTGTCGCGGCATGCTACCAGTGTTAAAGACTGCGATGGAGCTCCGTATGCCACGGCAAACTGGCTGACACTGACGGCGGCGGTGCACAAATGCTGCGCAGCTACTGCCATTCGACGGCCAACACCGCGGTTCCTGGTGTGTCCGCTGTGCCGTGCGTGTGATCATTGCTTGTACAGCCCTCTCGCAGTGTCCGGAGCAAGTATAGTGGGTCTGACACACCGGTGTCAATGTGTTCTTTTTTCCATTTCCAGGAGTGTATATGTATCTGAATAAGATAACATATTGTAAGTTTAAATTTTACGAACTACGTGCAACGAATAACTGTCTTCGAAGTTGGGAAAACGTCGTCCAAGTGAAACTAAGCTCGCTGTTTTCTCACATGACGTCCTTAGTGCCTAGGATAGAGGAAACTAAGCTGATTCTGTGTTTCCAGACTATCAACAGGCTAGTAATTCCGTTCCTTATTTACCCCTTCAGAGGAAAATGTCTAACAAATATCAAGCCATACTTAAGAATGGACCGAATTTTGCTTACACTAATGACGTAGCACAATGTCTTGGGTGGATTACCTTCTACTGATATTGAAGTGATGTCTGAAGAGCACAGGGGAAGTGTAACAGTGCCGTTGCTTTTTTCTTGGTTGTACTAGTTGAAGTTGCAGCATCTTTTGCTCATTACACATTTCTCTATGTGAAAATTATATCAGGTAAAAATGACAGCCTCGGCCTGTTAGGTCTTGACAAATTATCAGCCTGTTCAAAAGTCTGGCAACGTCGATAGAGTTGAGAACTGCGTAATAGAGCTTTGCACGGTATGTGAAAGCTTTTTATGCTTTGACCACAGTGCTAATGGGCCACAAATAGAACATGCGGAAGCAATCGTCTCGCCAGATATGAAACGACGATCGCATAACTTTAGTTGCTGCTAAATCAGATTGCTGGCTACGACTAATTGGTAGGATACTGGTAAACAGCAAACTACCTTCCAAACAGAGGGCGTACTGGAACGGCAAAGTAAGCAGCTGAATAGGCTGAGTGGTTGGAGCGACTGGGGGTCGCTGATTTTTTTAGCAGATTACACAATTTATCGACAGCACAATTACCAACAACAGTTCCCAAAAAGCAATTCTTTTACATCTGCATGCATATGACTAAGCAGTAATTCACACTTGAGCATCTGGCAGATGGTTGATCGAACAACTTTAACACAATTTCCCTTCCGTTCCACCCTCTAACAGTACGAGGAAGAAACGAACGGCATATTTTTTTCCGTGTGAGCTCCGATTTCTCTTATTTTAGTGCGATGAACATTTTCTCCTAGGTATGTGGACGTCAAGAGAATATTTTCACATTCGAAGGTGAAAGTTGGTTGTTGAAATTTCGTGAACGCAAAAAGAGCAGCAATTAAAAAAAATGGTTCAAGTGGCTCTAAGCAGTATGGGATAACATCTGAGGTCATCAGTCCCCTAGACTTAGAACTACTTAAACCTAACTAACCTAAGGATATCACACAGATCCATGCCTGAGGCAGGATTCAAACCTGTGATCGTAGCAGCCAAGTGGTTCCGGACTGAAGGGCCTAGAACAGCTCGGCCACATCGACCGGCAGCAGCAATTAGCAGGCTTTTAGCTTCGATGGTGAATGCACAACAAATTGAGCAAATTCTTATGAGTGAATAGGTCACTGCGTATGATACACAGCCGGCCGGGTTGACCGAGCGTTCTAGGCGCTTCAGTCTGGAACCGCGCGACCGCTACGGTCGCAGGTTCAAATCCTGCCTCGGGGATGGGTGTGTATAATGTCCTTAGGTTAGTTAGGTTTAAGTAGTTCTAAGTTCTAGGGGACTGATGACCTCCGATGTTAAGTCCCATAGTGCTCAGAGCCATTTGAAAAATTTTTATGATTCACATAATAGTAACTAAAATCTTTGTTAATGAACCCAGAATCGAAAATATGTGTGAGAGAATTCCCGAGGCAGGATTTGAACCTGCGACCGTAGCGGTCGCGCGGTTCCAGACTGAAGCGCCTAGAACGCTCGGTCAACCCGGCCGGCTGTGAATCATAGGCAGTGACCTATTCACTCATAAGAATTTTTCCCGTAGTAGTGTATTTAAATTACAATGTAACAGTTGCCCTGAATTTTACATAGGAAAAACTGAAAGAACATTCCACACACGGTATAGCGAACACACCGACGCCTTTCGACTAAACCATTTTGAAAAATCTACAATAGCTAACCACATGTATATTAATAAACACAGACTTGACGACATCCACAACAGCCTAACTGTACTTCACACAGAACCCAACAGTAAAAAACCTAATCTACTAGAACAGTTAGAAATAGAGCTATACAAAGAAAAATATTCCGAAAACTTGTTGAATGAACAAACAGAGTTTAACAGCCACAATTTTTTCTACACCTATAAAAGTTTTTTTTTCATGAGAAATCAAATCTATAATAGTACAAACAGCTGACACCCTACAACATGGTGCCAAATAATTATTTCAATAATACATGTGTACTAGTAATACTATATCATATTATCTTCTGTGGAGCAAGAAAATTGATTATATTTAGAAGTAGAACATCTGTATGAACGAGAATCTTTGGAATATTTACATTCTGCTACTACAATGTGCGAGAAAGTTATGACTGTGTATGTACAACAGATTTAAAGATGTGTATTGCGTATACTAACTGCACAACAGAAGCAGACATCATACAATGTTAAACTGTAAGTTAGTTTCATATTATTAACGCTGTTAAACTTATATCTACAATATATCATGTTGTAATACAAAAATGTAATATCAACAGGCAAACAACTAAAAAAACCTGAAGACGCAACCTCCAAGACTGGAAATGCGTAGTGCAGTAAATAAACACAACTTGTGACTGAAGGTTGTTTGTTCTTCATTTTACGAAAGTAAAACAGTCGCGGACGAAACACTGGAAAACAATGGATAAAATTAAGGTATTTAATTAAACTTAGCGAATCCTTAATGGGCACAAAAAAGGAAAGGTCAGTATTAATTATAGTAAAAAACTACAAAATAAAATTACATTTAGAACCTGGACCATTCAGTACACAGAGTAACTGTTCATTAGACTGTCGTGCTCAGAAGCTCCGCAGAGACAAAAATGAAACAATGAAATTATGACTTCACTCAATAACATAGACATCGCTATCAGACTCATTTACCGAAAACAAATTCATGTTTCAGATGCGAGTGCATACTTAAATCACATGTTGAGAATCTTCTGCACGCAATGCTGTTAAAAGGACTTCACGAAATAATGCTAGCCAGGAGGCTCACAACCAGCAGTAACCAGATATACACACAGTGATTGTTTAGGAGGCAAGAAACTTGGTCAAATATGTGAAGAAACCGTGCCCATGTAAGCAATGTAGTATTAGACCTATCTGTTCCATGTACACAATTGGCCGTACAGTATGCAATAAAACAAACTCGTACTTATCAACTCTTACTGACCTCTGGGGATCCCTGTAGGAAGGATACACAGTAAGAGATTCTTACACTGTCCGTGATACGAAGGCAACACCGCCCAATCCTACACGGATTCGGGACCGGTATCTCGGTTTGTCAGCCGCCAGCCGCCACTCGTCCCCAAAGCGCGCACCATGTCCAGGTTGTTCCGCTGCTAGCCGACGGACTGCAGGACAGGTTTGTCTGAACATACACAGCTATCGTGTATTGTTAGCCACCAGCCCATCGTCTTCACAGGCACTGACTCAAAGCCCCAATCAGTCCGCTGCTCTGCACTAGAGCCCCCAAACAGATGACTAGATAACTAACACAGAACCTGACCTTGTGCCCTCCATGCAATGCACACCGCTATCTGCAGGTAGTCAGCCAGTAACCACCCACCGCCCTACCCTGCCCTGCCTCGTCCGCTGCATCTGTCGCTCGTCGACACCACTGGTGTCGTTGGCGGCTGCTTTGGTGCTTCGTGCACCTGCAGCCACATGCTGAGCGGGATGGGACTTTGTGTTGCGAAATCACAGAACAATGCGATAGGTACCCGCTAAATACAGCGCTACTACGATGCATCTCCGGAAAATACCATCTTGGGGAAAAAATAGTCTCCTGAAGAATTTTCTTCCTTTTCTTTTCTTTTCAAATCAAATCTTAGTTTTACAAGAAAGACTATTTCCTACACTATATTTCTATTCAGTTGTCACCAATGTTCAAACATTTTTCTCAGGGAAAGCTTTCTATACCTTCTTCATAGAAGTGCCAGTGAAGACAGTCCACTTCTGAAGTTCAATCTTTTGGTCGCCATCACTGTAAAAGCTCCTTTTTCCAAAATCACGATTCAAGTCCAAGAACAAGTGGTAGTCAGAACGTGCTAGAGCGGTGGTATATGGTAGATAGTCAAATTACGCCCAACCAAGTTGCTTAATAAGATTTTGAGTGACATTGTCAGAATGCGGGCGTGCCTTTTCATGAAGCAACACAATGCCTTTTGCTCTCAATTCCTTTTGTTTTGAATTCCACACCGATGTTTTCTCAGTGCTTGAGAGTAGCGTACCACATTCACGGTTTCACCTCTGGGAGGGAACTCAACAAGCGGAATGCCTTTTTTGTGCCAAAACACAGTGCAAATAACTTCTTGTGCTAACAACGCTGTGTGGTATCGTGAGTGCCTCCACTCCATGGACTGTTGTTGTGATTATGGATTGACATGAAAAACCAAGGTTCTTCTTAGGTCACAAAAAAAAGAATTCATGTCCCTCATCGCTGTATCGGATAGGAAATATCAAAGCACTACCAAGTCCCTTAGTTTTATGAACATCTGTAAGCATTTTTGGAACCCAACGGAAAGAAATCTGCGGAAATTTATGTGATTTGTGAGAATCTCGTCTAAAACAGTTTTCCAAATTTGTGGAAACTCATCACAAAGCATTCATTTTGTGAAACGTCAACAAGAGTTCCCCATTCTGTTGTTTCATCATGAATAATGGTTCATCCATTACTGAAATGACACACCTACTTTCTCGCCATTCGATCAGTCATTACAATTACACCATAAATTTCTACAAGCTGACCATGAATTTCAGCTGAATTAACATTCTTTGCCTTCGGAAACCTTATTACAAACGCACTTCCCAGTCGGTCGAGTCAGAGATTGTTTATACAGATTAAGTTTATCCGTAATGGATATGGATGAGGAGGGGGCATTGATGGAGGGGACAGTGTTTGATGGGGGGGGGGGGCAGGAATGATTGACTGACTACCAATTTTGAACCAATAAGTCATCGAAATTCTGAAGGAAAAATTTATTTCTCAGTTCAGTCTGTTGACTGAGTAGGCAGTCAAGTGCTGTATTTGTCTTGGTAAAGATTTCTATTTCTTAAATAAGGTCAAGTATCATTCATTTGTAGGTTAGATGAAGTATTTGGAACTTCTTGTCTATGTTGTCTGCAGAATTATTGTGTGGGGCAAGATGTGAAACAAAGCTGGATTTGTTCAGGTTCTTAAGGTGGAATGCATCCAAGATATTAGTTCAGAACACGTAATCAGTCGACCAACGCTGCCCCCACCCAACGCTGTCCCCTTTCCCAATGCTCCCCGCTTGTTGATCCCTGTCATTACATACCATCTGCATTGTTGTCAACGTAAATACCCTACCACAGAACACATTTTGTACTATATGTCTAAATGTCCAGGCCCTCTATTCTTAAAATAAATCAATGCTTTTATATACACAGATCAAAAAAGATTTGCATCACAGCGGTTCCCAGAACTCCTGAAGACCTGAAGATTAACGTTGACTGTAGGTATTGTATTACAAACACAGTCCCTTTGACTATTCAGAGATGTCACTAAACCCACCCTAAGATGTAAACAACCACGCATGAGCAACGCCTATTAGACGAAGGGAGTCCGACAGTCCATCAGTTCTAGTCATTCCACCCGGAAGGAGGTACACGGCTCGTGTTGTCTGTAGTTCAACAATGCCTAAACGGTCAATACCGCGGTTCGATTGCGTCCGCATTGTTACTTTGTTCCAGGAAGGGCTCTCAACAAAGGAAGTGTCCAGGCGTCTGGGAGTGAAACAAAACGCTGTTTTTCGGACATGGAGGAGGTAAAGAGAGACAGGAATTGTCGATGACATGCCTCGCTCAGGGCTACTACTGCAGTGGATGACCGCTACCTACGGATTATGGCTAGGAGAAACCCTGACAGCAAAGCCACCATGTTGAATAATACTTTTCGTGCAGCCACAGGACGTCGTGTTACGACTCAAACTGTGCGCAATAGGCTGCATGATAAGCAACTTCACTCACGACGTCCGTGGAAGTGTCCATCTTTGCAACCACGACACCATGCAGCGCGGTACAGATGGGCCCAACAACATGCCGAATGGACCACTCAGGACTGGCATCACGTTCTCCTCACCGATGATTGTGACATATGCCTTGAACCAGACAATCGTCCGAGACTTGTATGGAGACAACCCGGTCAGGTTGAACGCCTTAGACACATTGTCCAGCGAGTGCAGCAAGGTGGAGGTTCCCAGTTGTTTTCGGGTGGCATTGTGTGGGCCCGACGTACGCCGCTGTTGGTCATAGAAGATTCTGTAACTGCTGTACGATATGTGTATGCCATGATCCGACCGATAGTGCAACCATATCGGCAGCATACTGCCAAGGCATTAGTCTGCATGGACAGTTCACGTCCCCTCAGGATAACAACATCGCTCGACTAGAGTGGCCAGAATGTTCTCCAGACATGAACCCTATCGAACATGCCTGGGATGGATTGTAAAGAGCTGTTTATGGACGACGTGACCCACCAACAACTGTGAGGGATGTACGACGAATACCGTTGAGGAGTGAGACAATCTGGACCAACAGTGCCTTGATAAACTTGTGGATAGTATGCCATGACGAATACAGGCATACATCAATGCAAGAGGACGTGCTACTGGATAATGTTGTTGTTGTGGTCTTCAGTCCTGAGACTGGTTTGATGCAGCTCTCCATGCTACTCTATCCTGTGCAAGCTTCTTCATCTCCCAGTACTTGCTGCAACCTACGTCCTTCTGAATTTGCTTAGTGTATTCATCTCTTGGTCGCCCTCTATGATTTTTACCCTCCACACTGCCCTCCAATGCTAAATTTGTGATCCCTTGATGCCTCCGAAGATGTCCTACCAACCGGTCCCTTCTTCTTGTCAAGTTGTGCCACAAACTCCTCTTCTCCCCAATTCTATTCAATACCTTCTCATTAGTTATGTGATCTACCCATCTAATCTTCAGCATTCTTCTGTAGCACCACATTTCGAAAGCTTCTATTCTATTCTTGTCTAAACTATTTATCGTCCATGTTTCACTTCCATACATAGCTACAGTCCATACAAATACTTTCAGAAACGACTTCCTGACACTTAAATCTATACTCGATGTTAACAAATTTGTCTTCTTCAGAAACGCTTTTCTTGCCATTGCCAGTCTACCTTTTATATTCTCTTTACTTCGACCATCATCAGTTATTTTGCTCCCCAAATAGCAAAACTCCTTTACTACTTTAAGTGTCTCATTTCCTAATCTAATTCCCTCAGCATCACCCGACTTAATTCGACTACATTCCATTATCCTCGTTTTGCTTTTGTTGATGTTCATCTTATATCCTCCTTTCAAGACACTGTCCATTCCGTTCAACAGCTCTTCCAAGTCCTTTGCTGTCTCTGACAGAATTACAATGTCATCGGCGAACCTCAAAGTTTTTATTTCTTCTCCATCTACTTTAATACCTACTCCAAATTTTTCTTTTGTTTCCTTTACTGCTTGCTCAATATACAGATTGAATAACATCGGGGGCAGGCTACAACCCTGTCTCACTCCCTTCCCAACCGCTGCTTCCCTTTCATGTCCTTCGACTCTTATAACTGCCATCTGGTTTCTGTACTGGATAATAGAGGTACCGTTGTATACAGCAGTCCGGACCTCCACCTCTGAAGGTCTGACTGTATCGTGGCACAGCATGCAATGTGGGGCTTTCATGAGCAATAAAAAGGGTGGAAATGATGTTTATGTTAATCTCTGTTCCAATTACAGGTTCCAAATAGACAGGTTTCGACTCTCGGAACCGAGGTGGTGCAAAACTTTTTTTGATGTGTGTATAATTCTTCCTTACTTACACGGAAGATAGGGATACCTTCAACGAACCTTATCATCTCTTCCGCGTGAAATTTAATCAAGTTTTCGAAGCTTTCCTTTATTTCCCTCACTGCTTCGTCGACGTATAGATTACATGCTTTTCAATCCTAGCTCTTCGTTCTTGGTCTGTTAATCTTATTGATCCCTCTTGGTTGTTATACATATCGCACATTACTTGTCTTTCCCTATAGCCTGCTGCTCTTCTTGTTATAATTTCGAACATAATGCACAACCTTACACTCACGGACGCTTTTTCTAGTTCGACAAATCCTACGAATGTGACTTGCTTTTTCTTCGTCTTACTTCCATTATCAAGTGTAGCTCTAGAACCGCTTCTCTGGTGCATTTCCCTTTCCTAAAGCCAAACTCGTCGTCATGTAACATATTCTCAGTTGCCTTTTCAATTGTCGTGTATAGTGTTTTTGTCAGAGACTTGGACTTGATCCGTTAAGTCGATTGTGCAATATGAAACTTCCTGACAGATTAAAAATGTGTGGTCGACCGAAACTCGAACTCGGGATCTGCAGAGTGAAAGTATCGTTCCCATTGCGCAGTAGTTCTCGTACTTATCTGCCCTTTCTATTTTCCGCATTGTGTGGTTGATATTTTTCCGGCAGTCTGATGATACGTCGCCAGTGTCATAGCTTATATACACCCATACGAACAGTCGCTTGATTGCCACTCCCTCCACTGATTTTAGAAACTTCGATAGAATTTTATGTATGCCATCTACTGTATTATTTCTTCTACATACATCAAAAATACAGACTTTCTAATTATTTTCAAAACCAAAATGGCGGCCTCCTGTTTCGCTCTAAAATATCGCGCTTCTACCTCCGTTCATTAACAGAGAGCGAGTCCTTCCTCTTACCGAGGAACAAGAAAAAATCTTACTTTTTTAAACAGTTGAAAATCGAAAATACATGAGGGTAGGCGCAGGCTCTACGCTGGGCTACCGCTTCACCCTTTCTATTTGCCTTTATAGAAAACGAAAACATAAAGGCAAGAAATGCAAATGGTACATCATAACACAAATCAATATATAAATAATACTCATGTCGGTGCATTAAAGTGTGTTCTGTGTTCTTGTCACAGAGCCAGCACCCAGACTTACGCTCTGCAACCTGCTGTAGACATTCTGAAGATGAGACTGAAAAGGTTCGAAAACCATTTAATGCAATAAATAAATATTATTAAAAAAGTGACTGGTTGCAGTTTCCTGTATTTACATCGTCTTAAACATTTTGAATGCTCACTAACAAATGTAACGACAACAGAATACGGCTGTAATGGCGTCAGTGGGAAGACAATGAGCCAGACAGACGAGTTCGAATTTGCGGAACTGCAACACTAGCGCTGCGTTACAACACTCTGCATTTTCCAAAGTATAACATTCAGACAGATGACTGACGCATGAATAGAACCGAAAACTCACCAACGTTGTAGTTTTTTCTGTTCAAAATTTCTATGTTGCCCCTCTAGCCACACGACATATGTCCAAGCGATAGCCAAATTCGTTCCATACGCTATGTACCAACTACCCAGCAATGGTCATCACAGCAGCACAGATGCATTCCCTGCGCTATTCCAGTGTTCTTGCCAGTGGAAGTACGTACTCATGGTCCTTAATGTATTCACAGGGGGTGAAAATCACGATGCGTTTCGGCCAGGGGGGCTAACAGAACACAGTCACATCATCTTCCCCATTTAGCCCTACCCAGCACGTGGAAGTTCGTCGTTCAAGTAGAGACGAACGACGATGCTCCAGTGAGATGCCCCAATGAAGTTCTCGGCATAAGCAGTCAAGGAAACAAGCACAACTCCGAGATATCGAGTAAGAGGTACTCGCCACAGTCTTCTCACAGAAGAAAATCTATCTATGCATGGCATGGCACAGAAAAGATTAATCTTTGGCAAATCTCGTTCATGCGGTACAGTTTCACGAGATTCTGCAGTGTCCCACACTCTTACATTTATAGCGCTTAGCATTTCCAGATATACTGAAGAGCCAGAGAAACTGGTATTTCTGCCTAATATCGTTTAGAGTCCCGCGAGCATGCAGAAGTGCCGCAAAACGACGTGGCATGGACGTCATGAATCCTACAGGGCTGTCCATGAATCCGTAACAGTACGAGGGAGTGGAGATGACTTCTGAACAGCATGTTCCAAGGCATCCCAGATATGCTCAACAATGTTCATGTCTGGGGAGTTTGGTGGCCAGCAGAGGTGTTTAAACTCAGAAGAGTGTTCCTGGAATCGTCTGTAGCACTTCTGTACGTGTGGGGTGTCGTATTGTCCTGCTGGAATTGCACAAGTACGCCGGAATGCACAAAGGACATGAATGGGTGCAGATCAAACAGGATGCTTATGCATGTGTCACCTATCAGAGTCGTGTCTAGACGTATCAGAGGTCCCATATTACTCCAACTGCACACTCCCCACATCATTACAGAGATACCACCAGCTTCAGACGTCTCCTCCTGAATAGCAGGTTCCATGGATTCCTGAGGTTGTCTCGATAACAGTACACGTCCGTCCGCTCAATACAACTGAAACGAGACTTGTCCGACCAGGCAACATATTTCCAGTCATCGACAGTCCAATGTCGGTGTTGACGGGCCCAGCTGAGGCGTAAAGCGTTGTGTCGTGCAGTCATCGAGGGTACACGAGTGGACCTTGGGGCTCCGAAAGCCCATATCGATGATGTTTTATTGAATGGTTCCGAAGCTAACACTTATTGATGACGCAGCACTGCAATCTGCAGCAACTTGCGAAAGGGCTGCACTTCTGTCACTTTGAACGATTCTCTTTAGTCGTTGTTCGTCCCGTTCTTGCAGAATCTTTTCCCGGCCGCAGTGATGTCAGAGATCTGAAGTTTTACTGGAAAATTGCCACTTCATCGCTACCTCGGATATGTTGTGTCCCAGCGTTCGTGCACCGACTACAACGCCACATACAAACTCACATAAATCTTGATATCCTCTCATTGTAGCTGCAGTAACCGATATAACAGCTTCGCCAGACACCTTTTTGTCTTATATAGGTGTTGCCGACCACATCGCCGAATTCTGATTGTTTACATATATCTGTATTTGAATATGCATGCCTACAACAGTTTGTTTGGCGCTTCTGTCTAAATAGAGGGTTGTTTCGTTGCTGCACATCGAGCTGGAGGTGAATGTTTATCCTCAAGTACTTCCTGTATTGTGATGCAAAACTGAAGATGGTGCCCATAACCCTCCAATTTTGGGTGTTGCACGAGCTGCAGGTTGTACGGGTCGAAATGCAGACGCCATCGCAAAATCTTCGAAACAGTCTGCTGCGGTGTTCCAAATTTGTGGCTTGCGGGGGATATTAAATTGTTTTGGCCTTCGTTCGAAACTTTTCCTCATCCTCTTCACGATTGCATCTGGAACATTTGGTCAAGCTGTGCTTTTCAGTTTACAGAGACAAACAGCTCCTTAAATTGTCATTACCAACGAGTAGCCATCATTTTACATGGTATTTTCGATGATTCCTTCTGAATGTACCGCTGCCTTTCTCGCTTGGTGGCCATTTTGTCAAGGCACTGCACTCATAACTCCAACTGCTCGGCACAATGCAAACACGCTGAGTTTACTGTTCCCTTTATGCATTAACGATATTTGTATAGGTAATACCTTGGAAGACATAAAACACTTAAAGCAACTGAGTCATTTATATCAGCCCTGCTTATAAGATTGAACTGTGGTCAATATATAAATATTGATCGATGGTACGGGATTCGTATCAAGTCAGACTGGCATACGTAAGATCGAACAACGGGCAATATCTAAATATTGATCGAGGCTATGTGATTCGTATCAAACTACACCGACAGAAGAAATCTAGAAAATGCAAGAAACGGCGCTGTAAATAGACGCAGACTTGTTTAACTGGCGGGGGTCTGCAACTTTAACTTAACTGACTAATAGCCGAATAAAGGCGACGTACATTTCGAGACAACTTGCATCCGTAATTTCAGAACTTGTCCTTAATCAAGAAATTTCGAAATGTTTCTGTCACATTAAGATTGAATAGATAAAATCAAGCTTGTAAACTTCTGAATGGAAGCATACAGGCACCCGTTCGACACTCCATCTATGACTAGGACGGAAATAAAACTTAATATCTGGTTAGAAGGAAAAATACTGTCTACCACGCTCTTGCAGTGATTCGCAGAGTAAAAATGTAGATGTAAATGTAAATACCCAAATTTAATAACCCTATTTGTGTCTACCACCTTTTCCACCTACCCAAAGGTTATTATTGTCGCTGACGCCTTTCCCACTAATTTTCCAAAAGCACCAAGCTCATCAGCGTCTTTTTTTGCAACTATTGCGACACTAATGAGGACATTCTATAGTGTTCCCACCAATGATGTCAAGGTACTGTTCACAGGGGAAAGGTAACGAGTTGCTGCTGTAACAAGAACCAACGATGGAAGGGACACCTGAAATGTACATTCATATGTTTTTACCGATTCCAACCAGTATCTATAGCGTCTATTAAGCGAATAGACAAATCTTACAAAACTACTACCTGTGGCAAAATAGTCGTAGGATCTGGATACCAGGCATGTGGTCAGATATTTGTCAGCTGAAACTATTCTGACAAGCAACTATGCTAATGTAGTAAATTGTTTATTTAGTTCAGTATTTCGCCACTACCATTTCCCAGCGAAACACTGGGTCCATTACGCCATTGGATATATTCGTATCTTTTAATATGCAGGTTCATGTTACCAAATTGATTAGTCAACCGATTCTCATTTGAGTATGTTTGTTGTATTCTTTTTTTCATTATTTTTGTAGGTCGTTGACTACTTTTCAACCTCTACCACACACATAAGGAATACTGTGTCAAGTACTGATGTATAACATACTACCTTCTTTCACCACAATTATGTTTATTTATTGATTGTGTATGCACATATATAGCTTCCAGGAGTAATATAGGTACGCTGTGCAAACGTACCAATTCCTGAAACATTTTCTGTAAGAGATAATCAACAGCTTGTATATATTTCAAGGAATGGAAGAAAACGTGCTTCGCTCAATTTCATAAATTTATGAAATTCAATACAGCGAAATTGTGAAGCACTTCTTGAAATATACCAATTCTTCCCAAAGCCCTTTAGAAAATGTATGTTGTCATATGTTTCGTTTTGTACAGCATGTGCACATCACAATTTATGTGCGCTGCAGATGGATGGTACTGGCATTTTTAAATAATCACGCATAGATAAATGGGTGGTGTGTGTCATAAATAACAATAATGTACCCTCAAAATAAGCAGTTATGTAAAAAAAACACACAAATTTACACTAAAGCTGGCTTGAATTTTAGTTTATGTATCACAGTGATAACCGCAATAAAAAGTAAAATGATGAGAAGAATGCATCCCAGAAACAAGCTTTATTTTTAATTTAGGTATTCAGAATAACAAAAATTTTCATTTTTGTACATTATTAACTATTTTGTTTATTTTATTCATGCTGTAAGGTGAGTGCCATCTGAAACACAGAAATAGCAGCAACGAAACTTAGTGATATTCTTTCACCATGAACTTCTACAGCAATCCTAAAGTGCCTTTTATTTCTGTGAATACTTCATCGGTGTGTGAGTTGAACAGACGGGGAGTACAACTACATTTCTACCTCACGGCCTTTACAATTCCAGCACTTCTGTCTTGCTATGCACTGCACATTTCTCCAGTTGTTCCTTGTACGTGTTGTATACTAACCACCATTCCCTACAGCGAATGTAACATTTTCTGAGAATTTCAAACATCTTGCTTTATTTCACGTTGAAACGGTTTTTCTGTGTTGCAAAATATGATGACAATGACTTGTGCCCTCTTGTTTCCATTATTAAGCAGAACGTCAGAATCGCCTTTCTGGTGCCTAAGCATTTTATAAAGTCAAGATGGTAGTCTAACATATATCAAGTATTCGTTTCCATCTTTATGTATATTACTATTGTCAGGAAATTGACTGAATAAGCTATAAAGATGAGGTGCGGGTAGTTCTCCTAACTATATTCTCTTCATATCTTTGAAATTGTTTGAATGATGTTCTTGAGAAGGCCTGATTGTATATCTGCAGTCTAATAGAACCTACATAGTCATTTGATCAACATCTCCTCCAGTGACTTTAGATATTCCGACAGAATGTAATATATCCGTTCTGCCTGTACGATCACAAGTCTTCTAGATCTCTATGAAACTATAGCACTAAATACCTGATATTTTCCAAACATAAGCCCATCAAAATACAGTTCCCCCCCTTCGAGGAGGCCTTCAACATACTCTTTCCACCTATCTGCCATCTCTCCTCTTCGTTTAGCAGTGGAACCCATTTCGCACATTAACTCATTTACTTTTAATTTCACTCAAGCTGATTTGACTTTCCCATACCGAACTTTCCTTCCACTCTTACCCTTTCCCAGTCCTTCACACTTTTCGTGCAGCCACTTCGCTTTAGCTTCTCTGCACTTCATTTCACCTGAGAGGAAGAAGTATGCTACTGTAGACTGCTTAGTCCTGGGAGACACTTTTTTCCTAGAGGCCTAACTCAACATGCTCATGCCTGTTTGTCTGTTATGCAGCTCTACAGTGCGGAAAAGATCACAAAATTTGTTGAATCTTGTTAAAACCAGAAATCAGACATACATTTTGTCACTGTTCAGTGTAATTCTGTCTATAATATACCCTCTGATCAGCCCTTATCTTTGAGCAAATTATTCACATATTTTACGTTTGCCTTAAGTTTCCAACTGCTGTTTCATTTCATTCAGATACTACCACCTTTCTTATCAAGTTTCATCAATACTTAGTTCGTATCTCTGCTTGTTCCAGTTCTATTTCTGCCGGAAGTTTGTACGATCTTACGAGGCCTCTTATTTTCAAGGAGAGGGTAGGTCAGTGTATCCTTATCACCAGTTTTGTGAACAATATTTTTTTTCATCTTCTTGTGGTTAAATCTCAATTAATGCTACATCGATGTTCTGATATAGCTAGTATTTAGTATCTCTCAGAATAATCAACATGCATAATACCAGAATAAATTGTGTTACATACTTATGGTGTTGTTTGTTTGCAGGTATTTGTCTGCAGTCCTGGTAAACATTTAACCCACTAGCACCCAGTATCCTAGTTATAGGACAGTTCCATTCCATAGTTGAATCATGCAACAATGAAAGCAAGGTAGTTTCTGTCTGCATTCACTGTCGCCTCCACACTTTCAGGTACAACTGCAGTCCATTTGGAGAGCAAGTTTCTTATTCCATGTTTATATGTCTCTATGTCAACGTTGGTGAATTTCTCCTGTGAATATAACTTGCTTTCTGTATTTCTGTAAGTCATAAGTGAAGAGTAAATTAGATTACATAGTATTTGAATGTTGAAAGTATATTTATGGTAATTGTGTAAAATACCCAATGAAAAAAATTATCTCTACTAAAGAAAATTGAGTTGAGAATGATATCCAATAAATAAGGATGTTATAATACAGACGGCCATTTTCATTTTCTTTCAGGAATTATAATATGTATCGTCAGAAGACATTCAAACGGCCGAGGAGGCTGTAGAATGCTTCTTTCTGAGGAGATAGAGACAGATGTCGTTGCGTTACCATCTTATGTAGGTGAACTGACAGAAGACATGAGTTTAGATGATTATGAAACAGGGTGTCCTACAGTTCAAGGAGAGTAAAAGTAAACGTGCCGGGGGGCGAGGACATTTCAAGCTATTGCTCAGCATCTTCACCTAGTGCCAAGGAACCAAGGAAACTGATCTTCAATCACAACCGCAGAATCTTCTAAAAAAGCGGTGAACCAACGCAACGCCAATATGTCCTAAAACAGCTCCTAATTAAAGTTTCAGCAAGGTATTTGGTTTGGTATAAACTGCCGGTGAAACTATTATGAACGCTGCACAGGGGTATACGCTGCTAGACATTTTTGAGAAGTTGTTTACCTCGGAGTTGCTAAATAGCATTGTGGAAGAAACTGGAAATTAGGTAAAACGGTGGCAAAAGAAGTCACAGTATTCTGCGTCAGTAGATGAACTGAAATTTGTTATTGGTTTAATTTTATCTTGCTACAACACATTGCCCAACCAGAGAGATTATTGGTTTAAAGATGATGATCTAATGGTGCCCCTTGTAAAATGTGTCATATCACGTAATAAATACCTCGAACTGAAAGGAATGCTTCATTTTGTTGGTAATAATGAAGTGAATACTAACAAAAGTAACAGAGAGTTTATGGTCAGGAGTTTGATTGTCACTCTGAATAAAAACTTCCAGAATTGTGTAAATTTTAATGAAAATCTATCGATCGATGAAATGATGGTCTAAAAGAGAAGCCCATTAGGTTGGGTATAGATTTAGGGTTTTGTGTGGAAGTAATGGCTGTTATTATAAATTTGATCTGTACAGTGGGACGGATGTCTCTGAAGATTCACAACATTTGGGAAATCGAGACGAGAAAAAATGCTAGAGTGTGTCGCTTACCCGAACAGCCATATCATACATATTAATAACTCTTTTAGTTCATTTCATCTGTTTGTAGAACTAAAACAGATGGGACTCAGTGTCACAAGTACGATAAGACAAACAGGACCGCCCATTGCCCTTTCGAAGCAGATGAAGTCCAAGCAAATAAAGAAAGAGGAAGTTAGGATTCCCCTTTCGACACAATCGAACATATCACCATGGTAAAGCGGAATGACAGCACCTGTGTTCCATTGACAAGAAATTGTGATCCAAACGAGGCTCTGGTTTCAGTTTCTAGACGACAAAAGTGAGAAAATGAAGAAAAGCTCGTCAAACACGCTTACCTTGTGAGTCAGTAAAAGAAATATACGGGCGACGTAGACCATCATACTGGCTTCTGGACAAACATAAGCTCGCAGTTCGTGGGAAAAATGGTATTGGCCAATTTTTATCAGAGTTGCTTGACATGGCTGTGGTAAACACATACGAACTCTACAAGAATGTATCTCAGGAGACCAAAATCATCAAGAATATTCGAAGATACATTGCCTCCTCATATCTTGAATGTACGAATACAAGATGAAGCACTGGGTGACCAATACCATTGCAGGCCACTAAGAAGAAAGTTCTTGACACTGTGTGGGTGGATGGGAGAGGTCAAATTATTGGGAAAAGAGAAAAGCAGAGAAGATGCAAAATTCCAAAATTGTTCGGGAAAGCCTCTAACATTTTGTACTGAATGTGACGTAACTTTATGTACTCCTTGTTTTCCAAAATTTCGTACTTAACCTTACTCGCCAACTAAGTGGTTTGATTGTAATTGTATCATAGAACTAGCTGATAATTTCTATGAATACCTGTTTTCCAACCTTTAGATCAATAACAACAGTAACAGTAACTCATTGGGCCATTAACTTTCGTTGATAATATTGACCATTCTTTCTGGCACGCCCTGTTTATGCCTGACATAATATTGAGCTCGCTGGATGAATTATCGTGTGGTAGGTGTTAGATGTAATCTCACGATCAGTTCGACATTAAAGAAATTTCTCCATTGAAGTGGTGTCGTACGAGAAATGGATTTTCTTTTGATTCTTGCTGAGCGCCGAAAAGGAAATGTGATGCTGTTGATCGAATGAAAATGTAGAAGAATTGCCTGTGGTAGACATCGGAACTATATTTACAACAAGAAGTGAGTGACGCAACAGCTAAATGCCACACTGTGAGCAATGAGTGTGGTAAGTATTCGTCAATACTGTAGTTGGTGAGGCAAATAAAAGTGGTCCGCACGAGTAGATACGATTGGACGTGATTGTATGCATATAACGGAGGAGGAAAAGACTATTGTCGCTTCCAACACGATGGAGCAACTACCCATGCAGCCGACACGAACGTTCGAGCACATTTACACAGTCTTAACGCGTGACCGAGTTGTTGGCCGAGGTCAGTCTGGTCGCTGCCCTAGCTGGCTACCAGGTCTCCTGATCTGCCAGTGTGCGATTATTTTGTGTGGGAAGCCCTCAAGTATAAGGGGTATCACAACAACTCTTATAGTCTTCAAGAACTACAGCAGATCATTTCGGCTAAGATTACAGTCCAGAAACTTTCTGATTTGGGACCAAAGTGTCAAGAGATGAATGGTTGTTACTTTCAACATCTGCTGTAGTAAGGTTAGTACTGTATTTCCTTTCCTTTGCTGTGATACTTTGTGATCCTGGTACTCTGTTCTCCGGGGCACATTTATTTGTCCTACCTGTAGTTATCAAAAGCGTGATGAAATAGTACTCTTGCACCTAATTCGTTAACGGACGACAAACGAATAACAACATGCTCACTGCTCAGTGGTAATAACTCTCGAAATTGGTCATGTAACACCTGTAAGTGGTGCGGAAAGAGTAACAATCCCGATTTCATTTTCGGTCCACCTCCGACGGGGGGGCCGTTTCCTTCCTCGAAAACGTTCGCTGTTGGCAAACAGTGGGAGGGAGGGGGGGGGGGGGTGTATCGATAAACTGTCAGTGGCAGCGTGGCCGCGGCGGGCCGACCGTTTCATTAAGGGAGTGCGGTGGGGTGCAGCTAATTAGCGAAAAATGACTGCCGATGGGTGCAGGGGAGGGGGGGGAGGTGGTGTGGTTGCGGTCAAAGCGCCCACAGCACGTCATCCTGACGCGAAGCCTCGTTAAAAACAACCACACGCTTGCTTAAAAGGCTTTCCTTTCACGGATGGCGAGCACCGAAAGTGGGGCCTTCCTTTGCACCGCGACAGTAATTAATTGCGAAAGCAGGGCAATACGTTTACTCTGGGAGCGAACTATTCATGAGCGGACACTGTCGGTGAGTGATGCTCGAGAGAGACAGCGACCCGTCACTAATGCGCGTGTTTACACTCGAGAATTCTTTAACTGGCTCAGTGTTGGAATTTGCAATGGCAAAATTACACAGATATAAAGGAAATAATTGTAAACAATGGAATTTTGGGTACTTTATCAGGCTCTCTCTCCTTATGGTCGTCCAACCGTGCTTTGGTTGTGCCTTCATGTGTATTATTCTAGTTCTTACGCGTTGTTGGTAATTTTTATTAGAAATAATGTTTAACATGAACAGGACGCAGTGTTCCTAAAACATCATTTTTGATAATATCGCAGTGGGTAACCTAGAGAGGGTAAGGGTGAAAACGACGGGTTGGTGGGAGCGGGCGAGGTAGGGACAGAAATGGAGAATGGCATGTTCTTAAGGCAAACCGAAGGGCACATTACAAAGGTGTTCATACAAAGTCCAATGAATGAAATGATTACTAGCACAACTAGACAAGCAATGCTGAACGGCCGGCCGTGGTGGCCGTGCGGGTCTATGCGCTTCAGTCCGGAACCGCGTGACTGCTGCGGTCGTAGGTTCGAATCCTGCCTCGGGCATGGATGTCTGTGATGTGCTTAGGTTAGTTAGGTTTAAGTAGTTCTAAGCTCTAGGGGACTGATGACCTAAGATGTTAAGTCCCATAGTGCTCAGAGCCATTTTGAAAGCTGCTCCATTGCTTTCGCGGAAAAGTAACCTAGATTTTTGTAGGGCAGACGCTGTTTATTAAGTACAAAAAAAAAAAAAATAAACGGAATAAGCTGCATGAAACGCAGCCAGCCCACATAAGTCACGTGATGCCGACTGTGATTATCTACGGATGACGTCATCATTCTCGACTAAAATAATCGGTTGTCATTCTGTTGGCGCAAAGTCAACATCCAAACTTCAGACCTTCCTTTTTTTACCAAAATTACTATGGTGTTTACGGGTCTCTATTGCATCTCTATACATGCGTGCACAATAGTGAATAATGCTACGACCTTACTAAATGCTCGTCCCACTGAATTTCATTTCGTGTTTCCTATTTCGAAAAACATGTTCTGCTATGGTCGATTTTTCCTTATGTCCCAGACAACAGTTGGTTTTGTGTTCGGTCTTGCAGGTGTTGACACTTTTTTGTGGTACCAATATAAACCCGTCCGCAACTATATGGAAATTCGTGTACCCCATGTGTTGATAATGGAGACCGTGCATCTGTTGCCGTTCTTAATTATTCATTAATCTTCCTTGTAGCTCTAAACATAGTTTCGACCCTATACTTAGCCAAAACCTTCCCGATACGATCCGTGATTTCATTACTGAACAGGAGAAAAGCTTTTTTAGATAGTGGCCGTTCTTGCTCAATAGTTGGCCTCTTCTCTTCTTTGATAGAGTGCTCCATCAATATCCTTACTAGCATAACCATTTTTCTTGAAGGTCGACCACAAGTGATTTAATTCATCCTTCAAATAAACTGGCTCCCACAATTCGTTGGCGTGGTCCACCAAGGTTTTAATGACACCTCTTTTATTTGTCTAGGACTCTGGTTTGATTCTTTGTGGAAATATCGGTCCGTGTGTGTGTCCTTTCTGTATATCTTATGGCCCGAGTCCCGTCCACCTGTTTAATTACATATGCATCCAGAAAATTATGTGGACCATTGCGCTCTTTCTCCATCGCAAACTCTATCTTTAGGTTAATACTATTGAAATACAGCAAGAAGACATCCAACTCTCCACCGTGAGTTCATATTAAAAAGGTATCGTCCACATAGCGGTACCACATAGCTGGTTTTTACAGGCTGCTGCATCGTCTGCTGTTCGAGGACCGCATAAATAACTTGGAAACAGCTAAACTAGGTCTGCCCTCGGCCACCCCATCGATTTGTTCGTAAGATTCATTGTTGTACTGGAAATTGTAAGTACGCTGTTTAGGTTTTTATGTTGGTAACATCACGTAGCGCTCTGTATGAAAATCACTGTCTGTGCTGCGTGCAGTCTGTGGCTGGTTTGCATTGTTGGAATTTGCTATTGTAGTGTTGGGCAGTTGGCTGTTAACAGCACGTAGCGTATCGCAGTGGGAGGTGAGCCGCCAACTCTTGTACTGGAGAATGAAGAACCACCGAACAGAATCAGAGAACTTGTACCTTTCCCGAATACACGTAAACTTTGACACAAAGACACAATTGATTTGGCTATTAAAAATATAAAATCTGCAGCAGACAAAAGGATAAAACTACACGTTAAAGCAAATGCAAAGAAATTATATATTGGTCAGAAAGTTCTCATTAAAGCTCATTCATTGTAATATAAGAAGAAATCACTTGAGTCACAAATTCTGTCTAGTCTACAATGGACCTTACAGAATCCGACGTATACAACATGATATTTGCTTTGAAGTTGAAACTCTGCGCACTAGAAAGGGTAAAAGATTGCACAACATTTAAAATGTAAAACCGTTTATTAAGAGATAATCTGCTTTTTAACTTAGTCTTTGCTATAAAATTTTTCACTTCACGTTACTAGTACTCTTTGTCACACTTACAAACTGTTAACGTGCAACTATGTTTTAAAGTTAACTATCGAGTCAAGAACCAAGAGAACTTAATTAAACAGAAATTACGAATGCATTGTTATAGTGAACAGACGACAGAGTGTTGTTATTTGTACACTCTTGCTTGTTGGTTGCACGATCACGTAACGACTATAAGGCTCACATACTTAGAACATATACCGGTACTGCTAATGAGATTTTAATGCAACATTTTGGTCTACATGAAAATACATTATGGATTTAAAGTGCTTTCTGAGAGATACCAGATGACACAGTGGTTAGTTTATTTGACAGCTACACGAGTATATCACGACGCTACTAATATGTGACACAATTTACATTGTTGCTTTTGCGGTGTATCTGTTTTATATCTGCACAGTTTTTCTGAATTCTTCTGCAAAGTAAAACATGTTTTAGTAGTAACTTTTGTGGTATAGCTACAATGAGACAGACTTTTCCGTAGCACAACAATACGTTACAGCACAGTACTTTCTTGATCACGGTAAGGTACGTAATAACTACGATATCTATACTCAAAGCATTTCACTTTCGTTTATGATGAGGTAAGTACATTGACTTCAGCAGAACTTTGCTTACAGAGTACGATAACTACGACACTTCCACAGAATTATCTTACAGCACGACGCACATTTAGCGCTACAAGACACGCATTTGAGTGATTAATTTTGTACTTAAACCATTTATTTTTAAGATTTTTGAATTACAAAGAAAGTTTTCCGTGATACATTTCATTCCATTGCTGTAATCTGTAACACCTGAGGGTATAATTACATTAATCCTCAGGGGGGTACAGGCTTACTTTGTGTACCATGTGTGTGGCAAACACAATGAGCCCTAGCTAATGTGGTATTTGCTTATACAACTTTACACATCGGTACCATATTCCTCTAAAACAGAATTAAACAGGTATCTGATTATTTGACAGAGAAACAAACATCTTTTTACTACATCAGTGACACATGTTTACACAATTACACAGCTGGATAACTTCACATTTATGAAACTGTATTTTGTCTGTACTTTGTGAACTGTTCATACTTTTTCTGAACCATTGTGATACTATGAGAGCTCTGAATGATGTATTTGGTATCGGATCACAATTTTAAAGTACGTTTGATGTAGATGACACTACTGAAATGAGCAGAGAATTTTTTTTAGGTTTTGAAATTCCTGGAGGATTCTAAGACGATTTTGAGATTTGAGTGAGATGTTATGATATTATTACGACGACAATGTGTATTATGCTGTTGAGGTATGTTTATGATCAATAAGCTGAGAATCGTACTTTATGAGTTATGAAATATGTGTAAATACGTGAATGTATTACAAAGCCGGCGAAAATTTGTTGGACACTGTTATATTTATAGGATTTTGTTTCTACACATTTGTAAAGCAAATTATCGACCTGTGAAATTTTTATATGAGACTGACACTGTAGTGCAAACGGCTGTCGTAAAAATTTCGCTAAGAAAGCCAAGTGACCTTGACATAATGCGTCGTGAGCGGCCAGCTGTGCCAGCCGCCTGGAGAAACAGCCATTAGGTGGAGAATAAAAGAGGACATTAACCTCGCTATTGACATTCCTTTGTAGAAAGCATCGCAAATACGACACGCTCATTACTTGGAAACACATGATTACTCGTACTTTGTGCTACTTACTGAAATGCTTATGAATTGATGGGAAATATTTGTACATCTGCACACCTGATTATGACAAATGTCTTTCCACGACAATTGAGAGAATTTCTACTAACTTATGAAATGCCTCACGACTACTGAATGATATTTTTATGCTTTAAATTGTACATAGTTGCTTATTTTATTTGATATCTGTTTTCCAGGTGTGTTGCTTCATTGGTTTTATAAAATAAAATTAAATGCATTTGCTAATGTGAACAGTTTCTGTCAACAGATTTATTAAACAATAATTTTATGATCCACATTCTTCGAGAAAGGAGCACTTGGAAAGGAAAGAACAATAAGAAAGGACTAATAACAGTAACTGCATACATAATTTTCTTTTCAAGTACTTGGTAATTTTTATGGTAGAATAAGTTGTGGTGCACCTCATTAATGAAATAGACATTAAGTTGTAATAGACATTTCCCGTATCTGCATTGTTGTCTTTAGTGTAATATTTTTTCTGCTTGTGGGTTTGTCATGTTTAAATATAAGTTATTGCATTTGCTGCTGCTGATTGTCACGCATAGTGCTACTGAATTTCATTTTGTATTACTCAGTTAAGCCAGTTTTACTACTGATTTATTTTTCTTGTTTGCTGCACAGTGCCTTATATTAGTGTAATATTGCACTTGCTCTGCTAATTTAGATTTACTGCTGCTTGCTTTGCCAATTTGCATTTTTTTGTCATTCCTGTTTGTGTTAATTTGTTGTGTGTTGCTGCATTGCATCGTCCCTTAGTATATATATCTGAGCTCAGTAGATTTAAGTTAGCTTAAGATGGGGTAGGCTATATAAGAGAACGAGTTGTGATGAATTGGAAGAAATGCATTGAGAAGCTATAAGAAACTGGTTTGGCCAAAAAAGTATTTCGAAAGAGGATATGAACAAAAAAGTAGGGTTTAGGGACAACAGGTTTTGGTAGGATTTTCTTGGAAATAATTGATGAGGTAAGATAATGAAAAATAAATAATGATGTAAGAAATATGTGAACATATAAATGCACAGAGCATGCTTGGATAGGGTTTTTTTGGTGGAAACAAATGTTGAAATAAGACGAAAGATCTATGGAATGAAGTTTTGGGTTGGACTGCAGTACCAAATGTTACACTGAAAACAAACCCTGCCCTTTCCTCTTGTGTTATTCTGCTATGTGTTTGTGTACCCTTGTGTATTTGTGTTTTTCCTGTCTTGATGTGTTTATCTGATAAGAGATATGTTGTAGAATTTTTCTAATAATGTGTTCTTTACTTTGTAAAGATGTTTAGACATTATTTATTCTGTTTTGTTGCTCATATGTGAAGTTGATATTCCAAAAGTTATTCTGATCTTTATGTATGCAGTTATGTCATAATTCTTGTAACACTGATGTGCATGTTTATTTCTATTCTTTTGTAAAACCTGTATTGTTATGTTCTTTAATGATGTATTTTGTACCTTTGTTGTTGTATTCTTATGTTATAAAATAGTGATTGACACCAGTTCATCAAATTAAGTAACTTGTGAGTTACATTTCACTGCACGTGTTTTTGTTGGTCAAAGTATATGGACAATATGTGAGAAGTAGGGACTGATAGTGTTTGTACATGTGGTTATAATTCAGGAAGGGACTGGTTAACAGAACTGCTGCATCTAAGGACAATTGCAAAAACTTTGTGAGTGCACAAGTGGTGGTTTATGGACTTGCTATATTGTCTGCAAGACTCTTCGATGGTGATTGTGCACCTGCACACTTGCAACTGATGGCTGCTGGCCATCTCTACAAGGACTACAGTGGGTCTGCATCTTTGATGGCCCAGCAATACCATTATTTCTACAAGGACTACATTGGGTCTACACCTTTGATGACTCACCAATACCATTATTTCTACAAGGACTGCAGTGGGTCTACACCTCTGGTGGCCCACCAATACCGTAATCTCTACCAGGACTACAGTGGGTCTGGTCTGTGATGACCTACCTACCAATATTCTTCAAAACTTCGACTGACTCTGCGGTGGGTTTGCTCTGTTGTGGCCCATTATCTGTCTGCATGTCAAGAGTCAGCACTGTCTTTCCATTGGAAGGACAACA
Organism: Schistocerca nitens; assembly: GCF_023898315.1. Classification (NCBI taxonomy): domain Eukaryota; kingdom Metazoa; phylum Arthropoda; class Insecta; order Orthoptera; family Acrididae; genus Schistocerca; species Schistocerca nitens. The sequence continues at coordinate 282,564,779 of NC_064614.1, forward strand.
CTATTTCTTCAAGACTGCATGGAAATCCACTACTTCCGTGTGCATTTTCTTTTACTGCTCAGACTTTGAGAAAAACACTGCAATTTTACTGTGATGAATGATAAGGACTGCCTTTATGGACTGTGAGAAAATCTTTGCTTTTGACCAAGAGTGTATCAATAAGCGTGTGCATTTGATATCTTTGTTATTGTAATTATGAAAAATTTTGTAAAATTATTATTGGCCACTGCCCAAAACAATTTGTAAAATTTTTTGTGGGGAGCTTGGAGGCTATGTAAGTACGTTGTTTAGGTTTTTATGTTGATAACGTCACGTAGCGCTCTGTATGAAAATCACTGTCTGTGCTGCGTGCAGTCTGTGGCTGGTTTGCATTGTTGGAATTTGCTATTGTAGTGTTGGGCAGTTGGCTGTTAATAGCACGTAGCGTAGCGCTGTGGGAGGTGACCCGCCAGCAGTGGTGGATGTGGGGAAGTGAGATGGCGAATTTTTGAGAGCGGATGATCTGGACGTGTGTCCATCAGAAACAGTACATTTGTAAGGATGGATGTCATGAACTGCTATATATATTATGACTTTTGAACACTATTAAGGTAAATACATTGTTTGTTCTCTATCAAAATCTTTCATTTGCTGACTATGCCTATCAGTAGTTAGTGCATTCAGTAGTTTGAATCTTTTATTTAGCTGGCAGTATTGGCGCTCGCTGTATTGCAGTAGTTTAAGTAACGAAGATTTTTGTGAGGTAAGTGATTTGTGAAAGGTATAGGTTAATGTTAGTCGGGGCCATTCTTTTGTAGGGATTATTGAAAATCAGATTGCGTTGCGCTAAAAATATTGTCTGTCAGTTTAAGCACAGCCATGTACAATTTTTCTAAGGGGACGTATCAAAATAAGTTCTAGTAAGGCAGTGTCTGAATAAAGTCACTTTCAGATACTTACGGGAATGAGGCTATGTTCCGCCAAGTTATTTGAACAAGGTCCCACAAAGCGATTTTGTTAGTCGGAAAAATATATGCTCTGTATGAAATAGCTTTATTTACAGGAACCATAGTAAACAGGGACAATGATCAAAGTTTACAAGAATTTCACATGTACTGATGATAATATTCTTCAGTTTTTCAACAAAATGCACTAATATATGACTGCAGAAAAGAGGTGAGATATTGGGTCACTACATAGGTGGGATATCCTATGGCACTCACTTGTCAGAGGAACATCTGGCTTAGCATATTTGGTAGACCATATAGTCTGTGTGGCTAAACTGTTTTGCGGAACTGTTTTTCAGAAAGAAGACTGTTTGACCATTTGATTGGTGATTCTCAAACCTTTCCTTCTGAAGTGGGATGCAAAAGGTCAGTAATCTTTTTGTGGTAATTTTCGCTCTTCGCCGAAACTGTGACATTATTTTTGTCAACTGCGAGTATAACGATGCTCTCATCCGCACTGGCCTCTCTCAGCGCCTTCCTTCCCGCTTGAGACGAATTACCTTAGGTGGCTCCGCATTGCGTAATATTCTGGGGGTTTCTGTCCTTCTTTCATCAGCTGACTGTGGCGATAAGAGAAGGATTCCTGCCTCCGCATGTGCTGTCATGTGAACGTCTAGTGGTGTCACTGCAAAATTCCCAGTTTTCGATAGAACTGTTCTTGTTTGGCTATTTTCTCCCAGGCACTTAATAACCGTTCGAGAACTGTCGAGACTTGTCAGCGACTAATGTTTCACCTCTGCCTCTCTGTAATCTATCACTCTTCCTCTTCTGACTATTGTTTGACACTTCTGCCCTGAGTTCCAAAGTCTTGATCGTTACCCGTCCTCTTCATTCCGTTCTCAACATTACTTTACGGTATGATATATAAATGGAGATGTAACGGCTTACTGCTAGTTGTCGAGTCGTGCTGCTGCTCTGGCCTTCACCGTCAACAGGGGGCGACCAGGCCTCTTGGATGCGACGAGAGGACGTGACCGAGAGGGGCAACATGGGACTGCCCGAAGCAGAGTCCTGTAAAGCGGCCCGTCTCCCGGGCGGTCGCCACACTGCTCCGCACTGAGCTTCAGCAGTCTCGGACGAACAATCCCGTGACGTCACCCCACTGGCCGGGCTGCGCTCCATGTTTATGACCAGAGTGCGGTGGAAAGGCGTTGCTCTCTCAGCCCCTCAATTGAGCTGGGCCCACGGGATGACACGGCACTCTTCCGCACTGGGCAATAGACTACATCTACATCTACATTTATACTCCGCAAGCCACCCAACGGTGTGTGGCGGAGGGCACTTTACGTGCTACTGTCATTACCTCCCTTTCCTGTTCCAGTCACGTATGGTTCGCGGGAAGAACGTCTGTCTGAAAGCCTCCGTGCGCGCTCCAATCTCTCTAATATTACATTCGTGATCTCCTCGGGAGGTATAAGTAGGGGGAAGCAATATATTCGATACCTCATCCAGAAACGCACCCTCTCGAAACCTGGCGAGCAAGCTACACCGCGATGCAGAGCGCCTCTCTTGCAGAGTCTGCCACTTGAGTTTATTAAACATCTCCGTAACGCTATCACGGTTATCAAATAACCCTGTGACGAAACGCGCCGCTCTTCTTTGGATCTTCTCTATCTCCTCCGTCAACCCGATCTGGTACGGATCCCACACTGTTGAGCAATACTCAAGTATAGGTCGAACGAGTGTTTTGTAAGCCACCTCCTTCGTTGATGGACTACATTTTCTAAGCACTCTCCCAATCAATCACAACCTGGTACCCGCCTTACCAACAATTAATTTTATATGATCATTCCACTTCAAATCGTTCCGCACGCATACTCCCAGATATTTTACAGAAGTAACTGCTACCAGTGTTTGTTCCGCTATCATATAATCATACAATAAAGGATCCTTCTTTCTATATATTCGCAATACATTACATTTGTCTATGTTAAGGGACAATTGCCACTCCCTGCACCAAGTGCCTATCCGCTGCAGATCTTCCTGCATTTCGCTACAATTTTCTAATGCTGCAACTTCTCTGTATACTACAGCATCATCCGCGAAAAGCCGCATGGAACTTCCGACACTATCTACTGGGTCATTTATAAATATTGTTAAAAGCAATGGTCCCATAACACTCCCCTGTGTCACGCCAGAGGTGACTTTAACGTCTGTAGACGTCTCTCCATTGATAATAACATGCTGTGTTCTGTTTGCTAAAAACTCTTCAATCCAGCCACACAGCTGGTCTGATATTCCGTAGGCTCTTACTTTGTTTATCAGGCGACAGTGCGGAACTGTATCGAACGCCTTCCGGAAGTCAAGAAAAATAGCATCTACCTGGGAGCCTGTATTTAATATTTTCTGGGTCTCATGAACAAATAAAGCGAGTTGGGTCTCTCACGATCGCTGTTTCCGGAATCCATGTTGATTCCTACATAGTAGATTCTGGGTTTCCAAAAACTACATGATACTCGAGCAAAAAACATGTTCTAAAATTCTACAACAGATCGACGTCCGAGATATAGGTCTATAGTTCTGCGCATCTGCTCGACGACCCTTCTTGAAGACTGGGACTACCTGTGCTCTTTTCCAATCATTTGGCACCCTCCGTTCCTCTAGAGACTTGCGGTACACGGCTGTTAGAAGGGGGGCAAGTTCTTTCGCGTACTCTGTGTAGAATCGAATTGGTATCCCGTCAGGTCCAGTGAACATTCCTCTGTTGAGTGATTCCAGTTGCTTTTCTATTCCTTTGACACTTATTTAGATGTCAGCCATTTTTTCGGTTGTGCGAGGATTTAGAGAAGGAACTGCAGTGCGATCTTCCTCTGTGAAACAGCTTTGGAAAAAGATGTTTAGTATTTCAGCTTTACGCGTGTCATCCTCTGTTTCAATGCCATCATCATCCCGGAGTATCTGGATATGCTGTTTCGAGCCACTTACTGATTTAACCTAAGACCAGAACTTCCTAGGATTTTCTGTCAAGTCGGTACATAGAATTTTACTTTCGAATTCACTGAACGCTTCACGCATAGCCCTCCTTACGCTAACTTTGACATCGTTTAGCTTCTGTTTGTCTGAGAGGTTTTGGCTGCGTTGAAACTTGGAGTGAAGCTCTATTTGCTTTCGCAGTAGTTTCCTAACTTTGTTGTTGTACCACGGTGGGTTTTTCCCGTCTCTCACAGTTTTACTCGGCACGTACCTGTCTAAAACGCATTTTACGATGCCTTGAACTTTTTCCATAAACACTCAACATTGTCAGTGTCGGAACAGAAATTTTCGTTTTGGTCTGTTAGGTAGTCTGAAATCTGCCTTCTATTACTCTTGCTAAACAGATAAACCTTCCTCCCTTTTTTTATATTCCTATTAACTTCCATATTCAGGGATACTGCAACGGCCTTATGATCACTTATTCCCTGTTCTGCACATACAGAGTCGAAAAGTTCGGGTCTGTTTGCTATCAGTAGGTCCAAGATGTTATCTCCACGAGTCGGTTCTCTGTTTAATTGCTCGAGGTAATTTTCGGATAGTGCACTCAGTATAATGTCACTCGATGCTCTGTCCCTACCACCCGTCCTAAACATCTGAGTGTCCCAATCTATAGACTGCTGGACAAAGCGAGACCGTGAAGCCACTGCGCAGGCCAGTCTGCTCCGCGTTGAATTTTGAGGCTGTTCACAATAATTTTACTTTATTCCCACAACTGGGAACACTTGCTTTGTTTTCTCGTTAATTTATGTACTAATTCAAAAATAAAACTTTACTCTAACAATCTAATCATAACTACACGTGGTTGGCGTGGCCTCAATTAGTATAATCAGAGCTATGTTGGGAAGAACCTTTCAGTCAACAGTGTCTCTCAGTGTCATAACTACAACATCTATACGCCCCTAACACGTCGCATCCCTCTGTTTAATTTTTATTGTCCAGATTTTTTTAATCAATGTAAGTACACCAAAGTTTCTGAAACTATGTATAGTTTCTGAATTAGGAATATGCCGAAGTCGATTGTAAGATATCGTAATGTGTCGTCTTAGGCGTAACTATATATGAAAACACTACTCTAATTTCCCATTTCTGGTGTTTGACTTTGTGCAGTCGCAAATATTTATTTCTATTGGCGAAAGTTGTAGGTTTGGCTCCATGTATACACAAGCCTTTAAATAAGGATTATTTCTCAAACGCTGTATGCATTACGGGAAAAGAAAGAAAAGGTAGAACTCAGTAAGTAAGAAGTGTTAATACGTAATCAAATATGTAACATATGAAACATAGCATGGAATGTGAAACAAAGATAATCTGTCCACAATTTGATAGTCAAAGGTGGCCATGGTTGTTGTTAAAGGAGGACGAATCGATATACATTGGAAAAAAATTAATTGTTTAGAAAAATAGAGGGAAATACGTTCTGTCAGGAAGACAGAGGGACAAAGATAATATTTTGTTTCTATTTGTGAATTGCGAGAGTCTGCTTGAGATCTGTGTCGGTATTTATCGAAGGAAATTTTTACTAACGACTCTGCGTCAAAACATCGACAAACATCTTCAGATTGGTGTTCACTTATGTTCCTACAACAACCAAAACCTATTATTAATTTCATTAACTGCATTTATTGATTCAATGTACAATAATACGTTCCCTCTATTTTCTCAATTTACATTCTCTTTTGTGAAGGTGTCTTCCTTCCATGTATATTCATATTACTTCAAGTGCAGTTAAGATCATTCCCAGAGACAGATTTCCTTTCTCAACGTATTGCGATCATTGTGCTTGTGGTGCCACCGCCAGACACCACACTTGCTAGGTGGTAGCCTTTAAATCGGCCGCGGTCCGTTAGTATACGTCGGACCCGCGTTTTGCCACTATCAGTGATTGCAGACCGAGCGCCGCCACACGGCAGGTCTAGAAAGACTCCCTAGCACTCGCCCCAGTTGGACAGCCGACTTTGCTAGCGTTGTTTCTCTGTCTACATACGCTCTCATTTGCCGAGACGACAGTTTAGCATAGCCTTCAGCTACATCATTTGCTACGACCTTCGGCAAAATTGAGACTTTGTGTGGACTTCAAGGCAACAGTGAATCCACAACTAGTGATTGCAACTTTTCCTTTACCCCTCCCGGAAGATCTTTTTGACAAACTGTGCCCGGGCAAATATTTTTCGAAGTTGGACCTCGCAGATGCGTACTTGCAAATACCGGTGGACGAAGAATCCCAGCGCGTTTTGGTGGTTAACACGCATCTTGGTTTGTATCAATTCAAACGACTGCCTTTCGGGTGTGCATCCGCCCCTGCATTGTTTCAGCAATATCTACAAACTGTTTGTGCGTCGGTCCCTACTGCAGCAAACTATCTGCACGATATTGTGATCTCCGGAAAGACGGAAGAAGAACATTTAGCCAATCTCAGAACATTATTTCAGGTCTTGCGACAAAATGGTCTTCGCTTACGGAAGGACAAATGTGTGTTTTTTGCTCGTGACTTGCCATACCAGGGCCATGTACTCAATGCCCAAAGCATACATCCCAGTCCCACGCACCTCCGTGCCATACAAGACTTGCCTTCACCGCAGAATTGGCAACGCTTACACATCGATTTTGCTGGTCCAGTCTGGAATGTTCGATGGTTGGTTGTGGTAGATTCATTCAGTAATTTTCCTTTTGTTGTCCGGATGTCTTCCACGACGTCATCTGCCACCATCCAAGTGTTATCTGCTATCTTTTGCATTGAAGGTCTTCCACAGACAATTGTTTCCGACAATGGCCGCAGAATTCCAGTCGTTCTGCAAGGCCAATGGTATTCAACATCTGACGTCCGCGTCGTTTTCGCCACTGTCAAACGGGGCCACTGTACGATTGATCAGGACTTTCAAGCCACAGATGTTGACGTTGAAAGAGTCGCATTCTCGGGAGGACGCGTTATTGCTCTTTTTGTCCTCGTATCGCTCGCAGCCCCGAGATGGTCGCTCGACGGCTGAGTTGCTCCACGGTCGCCCTCATCGAACATTGATGTCTTTGCTACATCCGCCGCATCAGGTTCCGGTGCAGCGGCAGACACCTGCTTTTGCCGCAGGCGGACGTTGTCTACTACCGCCACTATGGAGGTTCACGGCGTTGGCTCGAAGGGCGCATTCCTCGCTGCCTCGGACGCGCTACGTATCTGGTTTTGGGGGCCTATAGTGAGGTGCGCCGGCATCTCAATTAGCTGCGCCTCTGTCGCTGCACGGGATCTGCCGTTGCCCGTCTGCTTTCAGCGACGGCGCCGTCCGGTCAGCGCCCTGGGGACCCATCTACTGGCGCGCCTCAGCCCCACGTGTTACCGACGCTGCCTTCCATTTTGCCCCATGGCGACGCGCCGTCGCCGCCGCCGCCGCTGCCTGTTCTCCCGCCGGCGACGCCCGCAGTGTACGCGTCGCTGCAGCCCCCGTCCGCCCCCCTGGGTCACGCGCCGCCGATCGCTCCCCGTGACCAGTTGCCTCCGACATGGAACTCTCGCCCGCTCCGGACCATATGTCGTCTTCGCCCGTCGGGTGTCCCTGCCCGATGGAGGTCGACCCTTCGTCCCCTCCTGTCTCTTTACGGGCGCATACACCACATGCTGGCGTGCACCCTGGAGTAGGTTTTGAGGCGTTTCCTAGCTCCCCACAGTCCGAATGGCAGGGTGCGGGTGGCGTAGCCTCGCCTGTTGTTAGGCTCCCCACCTCGTCGCATACGTCAACATGGCCGCGGTCCGTTAGTATACGTCGGACCCGCGTGTCGCCACTATCAGTGATTGCAGACCGAGCGCCGCCACACGGCAGGTCTAGAAAGACTCCCTAGCACTCGCCCCAGTTGGACAGCCGACTATGCTAGCGTTGTTTCACTGTCTACATACGCTCTCATTTGCCGAGACGACAGTTTAGCATAGCCTTCAGCTACGTCATTTGCTACGACCTAGCAAGGCGCCATATTCAGTTACTTCTAGAATGTATTCTGAACAGATAGTATTGCGAATCATGTACCGTCAAGAGCGACGTTCATCAATAATGGATTAAAGTTAAGTATCAAACTATTTACGTCCGCTTTCTGAATTCTAATTCCTTGTTATGTTCCAGACCTCACGTCAGTGTAGTCGTTTCCTCCTCACGCCAGCCTGCGTGAGCTGAAACGCGTGCATTTCGGCCTCCTCTAGTAACACGGTGTTGGCTCTTCAGCCAATACAACAGTGCTCTTACCCACAAACATGCGCATTATGTCTGAAATCTTGGGGTCTCATTTTAGAGCTTAATCCAAAGGAGCATACGACGTTGTTTTTTTTAATCTCTGCAGAGCTCTCTCAGAAAAACGCCATTCTGTATTTTGCAACATATTGCTTATTAGTTATTTGCCGTCTTTTCTCACAACGACTACTTTAATGCCTTCCCTAGTGACAGGAATCGCCTCTGCCATTCATATGTCCACTGTTGAAGCTTTTTTAATTTTTATAACATGGATGGTGCCAGTTGTGCAACACTGAGATGTCCTTACACTTCTAAAATAGGTATTTCCTATCACAGTTGCTCTAACATAATTAGTAGAAATGGTATTGCGAAGGAGGCAAGTAAAAGAGCCACGAATCGTTAAAAATTCTAGGAAATCGTTTAGAAAAGTTCGTATTTAATCTCTTAAAAAGATACATTGTCTTATTATATTTCAAATAAAAGTGATGCAATAACAGACTTTCAAGTTTTTATTACCATACAGAAGACTAGGGCGAGAATTGCAAGGGCTTCTAAAACAAAGGAATATATGTTAAGAAAACGTAACATTAAAAATTAAAACTAGAAGACACTTAAGTTACAGAATAATGACTGCTCCTTGTGGTACTGCGCAGAACGCTCACAGTAGCACTGAGTGGTATTGTTATGGTACCGCTTTCCTAGAGAGGCTTGCAAACCAGAATACACGAGCTTCATTAGTAATTAACACCTGACTAGAAACCAGCAAAGGTTGTGCCTGAGAAGCAGGAATCATGAAAGAACTGGTGAAGATGGTTTAATTGAACATTATTTACCATGACATTTTATTAACACGTTTATTTTAAATTGATACAACTATACTGAATATTCAAATCCAGTACAATGCTTGTTTTGAAAATGGCAAGTATTAGAGAGAGAGAGAGACAATCAGGCAATAGTTTACATTAAAACAGTAAAACAAATCCATACAAGGACCAGGAACTAGATAACCGTTTCCTGTTGATCGGAGCCACCTTACTTTCAGAACAAGCCTGTAGATCAAAGTCAAAACTTAAAATCGGCTACCCGCCGAACATCAAAACAACAAAATTACAGTAGCTACAGCAGTAATACTCAAGGAAAACCTTAAAACTACAATGAGAAAGCAGTACAAGTGAATAACATAACACGGCTGCGCTTAACGGTACGTCCATAGGCGTTCATTCAACGGCCAACACGAGCAGGCGAAGGCCGGTACAATCACTAGGCCACACCCATGCGGTGGACCTGCCGGCGTGGGACAACGGACAGTCCAACTAGGGCCCCCACAGAAACGCCGAGCCAGAACAGCCACAAACCAAATTACAGTTAAACTCTACAACGTACACAAAACAGTAGTTGGTTTCTATGCGGATGATAATAAGGATGATTCACCGCACAGATGAATGTATAACCAAGAGGCACACTATAACCTGCATACACATAAGGCGTGGCCTACAAGAATTTGCTAGCAATAGAGCAGCCTGCAAATATATACATATGTATATGTATAGATCTCAGCAAATAAGGACATGAAGTCTGGTGCCCACGTTTTGTACGAAGCTGCTTAACTACCTTCAAAGGCCAAATATCGGTGCATGATATTTGCTCCGTCACAATTATTCAAAACGGGCACCTGCGGCTCGTACACCCCACCTCAAATTTCCGTTAGCTACCTTGGCCATCGAGGCATTTAATGGCTAAGTATTTGATGCTAGTTCCCACAAAATATTCGACACTATAGGCGAATATAAGAGACTTCAACAATTATTCTTCAAATGTTCATAATTTGAGATTGCTATGTTACCTGATAAACGCTGTCATCACTGCTGCCATTAAAATGACAGTACATTGAAGGAGGCGTGTGTCAAATGTCATGTAGTAATGAAGTGTACCGCATGCTTGGTTTGGTTAATCATTGGAACTCAGCACCATCACAGAGAGGAAGCAGGTATAGTGCCATCAGCACACTGTGTCTAAGGAACGATTACCCAGTAGGTTTGCCACTCAGAAATATTACATGAGTGATGGCTGTTTGTCAGAAGATCATTTTATACGTCGTGTAAGGGGGAGTGACATCAATCAGCACGTACTGGCCAATGGTCGGATGGTGGCCTGTCGAAGTGCGGTTTATCGCTGTGTGATATTACCGCTAGCGTTGGTCAGGATCCCACACTGTAATGTGAATATGGAGTCGACGAGTTTAGGTTCGCTGTACTCAAGTGCAACCAGGATCGTAACAGTCCCACGCGACTAGCGTCCACGATAATTGACTTTGTTCGTTCAGACGTGCCGGATAGTACAGCCACGTCACATACCTTGATTCGGATAATGGAGTTTCACTAAGTGTATGCGCCGCAGGTGGGTTGCACTTCTGAGGAGAAGCAAGAGTTTGAAGAGACGATGCAGAAGCAAATGGTAAAGAAGAATGTGATAGTAACGGGGGATTTAAACGCACACTTTGGAAGAGAAAGACAAGGCTGCGAAAGTGTGCTTGTATCGGAGGGTTGGGGCTACCGAAATGAGGAAGATGAAAGACTATTGGAGTTCTGTCAAAGGGAGGGCTTGCTGGTTGAGAACTCTTGGTTCAAGAAAAGAGAGAGCCTCGGGATTAGATTAGATTATCTGGTACAGTCAAGACGTAAAGAGAAAGTCGATAGTTGACTACTTCCTGTACGGTAGTGAGATGAATAGGAACATCGTTGACATTAAGGTAATACAATCAGAGGCCTTGGGTAGCGACCACCGTTTGCTGGTAATGAACCTGAGAGGGACTAAAAATAATAAAGAGACAGAAAACCACGAAAGACGTATAAGAGTATGGAAGTTGAAGGAGGAAGAAAGCAGGCTACAGTATCTACGAGTAGTAAAGGAACGCATCCCAAAGCATGAACCAAAGATGGTAGAAGAGGGGGGGGGGGGTAGATTCAAGGGAACATCAGTAAGTGCGGCAGAAGCAATATGTGGGAGGCAAAGCACCAGAAAAAGCTGGAAAGACACATCCTGGTGGAATAATAAAACAAAGGCTTTAGTACAGAAGAAGAATAGAGCCTTTAGGGTATGATTCCAGAAGAGAGATGTAGAAACAACAGTATCAAGCAGGAAAAAAGAAGCAAAAAGAGTGGTGGCGGAGGAGAGAAGAAAGTGAATGGAACAGTGGACCAGAATGATGGAGGCGGCTAGTGAAGGTTCAAAAAAGGTATTATGTGGGATGATTAAAAGTAAGAGGAAGAACGGTACGTCAGATTATGCCCGAATTGTGAACAAAAGTGGCCAAGATGTAGAGAATAAGGAGGAACTCAAGAATATGTGGCAGGAATGCTTTGAAGAACTCCTAAACCCTAATGGAGACCTGGATGAGGTTGAACAAGCCGAGGAGTAAAAAAAGAGGAGGAACAGCAAATAGAAAAAGACCTTACATGGGGAGAAGTGGAAGAGATATTGGGCAAGATGAAGGGAGGGAAGTCACCAGGTCTGGATGAGCTAAGTGCAGAGGTGGCAGGAACAGCAGGAGAGGTGGGGGTACAATGGCTATATCGAGTAATGAAAATTGTGTGGAGACGGAAGGTGATCCCAGAAGACTGGAAGAAGGGAATAATTGTCCCAATCTTTAAGAAGGAAAATAGAAAATAGTGCAGGAACTATCTGGGGATAACATTGATGAGTCATTGTGCAAAGATTTTTCAAAAAATGTTGGAAGCACCAATTCAGGCAAAATTAGAAGGAGGGACGAGAGAAGAGCAACATGGCTTCAGAACCGGAAGGCTCATGGTGGATCTAATTTTTGCTGTAAGACAACTGCAGGAGCAGCTTTATGAATATGCAACAGACCTACTAATGACCTTCCTGGATATTGAAAAAGGGTATGATAGTGTACATAGAAGCAAAGTGAGGAACTCCCTGGAGAACAGACGAATAGCACAACAGATTTTCGTGGATAAGGGAAATGTACCTTGGAAGTGTGTGCTGTGTTAAAGTGGGAGGAGAGAGTTCAGCTTGGACTGAACAGAAGAATGGCTTGAGGCAAGGAAGTGCACTTTCAGCATTACTCTTCATTCTAGTGATGGATGATATAATGATTACAGTAGCACAAGAAATTGGTGAAGGAAAGATGAAAGCTATGGTGTTTGCAGATGATCTGATGATTTTGGGGAGTAAGGAGAAGGAAGTGGAGGATCACTTGGATGTATGGGGATGAACAGTACAAAATTTAGTACAAGTAACATTGAGATGATTATCACAACAACAACGAAGGAGAGAGGGACAACTGGAATAACAGTTGGTGGGAAACGATTGAGGAGAATGGAGAGTTTCAAGTACCTAGGAAGCCTGATACAGAAAGATGGAAAAAACGACAGAGAAATAAATTAGCGGGCAGAAAAGCAGAAGAATTTCGGAAGAGTGTCAGAAGCCTGATATAGAGCAATGGTGTACCCCAAATCAGTAAAAAGGTTATGTACCGATCATACTAATTCGCGATCCTGACATGTGAATCCAAAACCTGGGTTATGAAAGGAAGAGAGAAAAGCAAAGTACCAGCTACTGAGATGAAATTTTTGAGGAACAGTATTGGAGTGACAAAGATAGACAGGTTATGAAATGAGAGGATTGGATAGTTAATGAAGGTGGAACCATTACAGGAGGAGATAGAAAAATCAAGGCTGAGATGGTATGGACATGTTAAGTGAATGGAGGAGGAATGGACACCCAGGAGGATACACGAGATGAAACTGGAAGGAAAGAGACCAAGAGGAAGACCGAGAGACAGATGGCTAAAAGGAGTGGAGGAATGCGTACAGAAGAAAGAAGAAGACTAGACCAAGGTGAAGGCGGAGAGGTATTGGCAAGACAGAAGACGATGGAGAGGCTTATCCAAACAGACGCGGCCAGAGGATGGAAACGGTCCAAGATGATGATGATGATGACGATGAATGACCCACCAAGCTATCCTCGTGGGAGCTATGTTCCTGGTGGCGTCACCCATGGTAGTCTGGTCAATTGGTGAAATTCCAGGGTGTAGTCCCTTTAGGGGCTCCCTCTGTGTGGCAACCACGAGGATCTTAGCTGTCTTATTTGTGTCAAGTCTCTTCTACATTTTCTCATATCAGTGTCCCTCAGCTAAGTTTAGTTTTTTGGCCCACGAAGGTGTCTCATTTCCATTTTGTACACTTTTTGGGGATACAACCCTGTCAGAAAGACTTGCAAGCCTGGAGGCCTTCAAGCGGCAGCTCCACCGTCTGCATATCACTAGAGAGGGATGGTTACCCATTCTTGGGGAACATTACATATATTTAGAATCTTCACAGAGCACAACCAGATGGGAAAATACAAGAAAAGCATAGGAAGGACAAGAGAACCGGAACTGCAGAAAGACTGAGCAATGCCATCTTTATGTGGGAGGACCTGAATTTAACGGAACAGAACTGGAAAAAATGTTGAATGAAGGGAATATACCAACTGCAGTCATTACAGAAACAAAGAAGGAACTTAAGGGTACGAAACAATTCATTAACTACATAATGATTTAGGGTAGGTATGCACAGGAAGTACAGTCAAAAGATTGGACAGCTATGTTGATTCAGAAAAGCTGGACTCTGAGATTTGACAATTAGATCTTCATTAACGACAGGCTTGTAGCTACCATGGTATGATAAGCGTATGTGCTCCACAAAATGGAAAAAAGAGATACCGAAAACCTGAACAAGCAAGTCAATGGGAGATTGGAAAAACTAATAAAAATGATGACAATGCAAATAATAAAAAGTCCACCTAATGACGAACGATGAATGATGAACCTATACCATGAGTAGTAGTATTAACTGGAGAGAATCAATGCAATAATAATAAGAGCAAAAGAACTCAAAAAAATTGCTTCCGTATACGATTAAAACCAAAAAATCTCCAGGAAAAGGACATTTATAAATATACGAAGTGTGCATGAGGATATACGATGATGAGCGTAAAGATTATGACCACATAGCTTGTTTATCAGTCTTTGGAACGTAATATGTCATTGATTGTGCGTATCAGGGATCGGACAGTTGAAACTTCCTGGCAGATTAAAACTGTGTGCCCGACCGAGACTCGAACTCGGGACCTAGCTCAGATGGTAGAGGACTTGCCCGCGAAAGACAAAGGTCCCGAGTTCGAGTCTCGGTCAGGTACACAGTTTTAATCTGGCAGGAAGTTTCATATCAGCGCACACTCCGCTGCAGAGTGAAAATCTCATTCTGGATCGGACAGTTCATTGGTAGGTTTTTGGAGGTATGCGGCATTAAATATGTAGGCACATGTCATACAATTCGCGTAAATACCGGCCGCTAATTTGCGCACGCGTTGATGGCACCCGATAGCGATCCAGATGGGCTCCAAAGGATATACATTAGGCGAATTTGGTCGCCGAGATATCAACGCGCGATCACTCCAATGGTCATCAAACCTCTGTAACACGGTTCTGGCTCCGAGACACAGACAATTATACTGCTGAAAAATGAAATCGCCGTCGGAGAAGGCACCAAGCATGAAGGGCTGCAAATGGTTCGCAGCTGTCAACGTGTCTGATTACTACCACAGTTCCCGTGAAAGCGCAGGAGAACGTGTCGAGTAGCATAATACTGTTCCCACCAGCCTGCGTCCGCCGCGCGCTGCACGTTTCGAACAGTCGTTCACTCAAATGACGGAGTTTGTGATTCATTCGAGGAGCCAACACGTTTTCACTCATCGGCTGTCGAATTCCGATGGTCCCGTACCTACTGCAACCGATGTCGTTGGGTCTACATGTGATCACATATGGGTGGTCTGCTGTGGAGCTCCATGTTCAACAAAATACGATAGACGGTGTGCTCCGAAACTCTTGTATGTGCAGCAGCGTGTGCTCTTTCGGCAGAGATGCCACAGATTGCCATCTGTTCTACTTTACAAAGCAGACAAACCTCAGATCCCGAAGTTCTGTGAAGAGTGGTGGACGTCCAACCATTTAGCGCCTAGTGGTAGTTTCACTGTTCTACCTCTTTCCGTAGGTGCTGACGATAGTAGGACACGAACATTCGACCACCTTCACCGTTTTCGAAATACTCGTTAACAGGCTCCGCGGAATAATAATATCCTCTTTGTCAACGGCGCTTATCTGAATGGATTTTCGGATTTCCAGCCTATATCGTCGCCAGAGCGATTCCGCGTCCGTGCACACGACGTCCCCAGGCGGCATTCAGCGTCGCGGTGGGCAGTGGTCATAACGTTTTGCCTCATCAGTGTAGTTCAGTAACAGATTCTTTCCTGATAAATAGTAAGACCTCAGCACAAAGATGTCCAGGTCTTCAGAGTATGCGACACTAACTCAAGCCTCCGTACACTACGAGAAAAGTGTGACAACAGGAAAGGTGGAAGATACAGAAATATCGTCAATGTGATCCTCAAGATGAAGTGTACAAAGTGTACTTATTTCAAGGAGAAAGCAATAAATGGGTCTATGAGAAAATAATGATGCAATATCTATCAGAAACACCCACTGAAAAGGTCTGTAGAAGTAACAGCAGAACGCTGCTGAGTCGATAAAGCAACAGAAGACCTTGGGAAAAAGAAGAAATTGAGAGGCAAATGAGTTATGAGGATATGCAACGCGGAATTGAATAGATATGTGCCATCATCTAGTTTTTTTTTTTTTTAATTCGGAAAATAGTAACGATAGTCATAAGGGAAAAAGAAACTATGCTAATAAAATAATCAGGGAAGCACAACCAACAGTTTGGGGTAAATTTATAAGACAAACCGAGAATGACATTCACAGAAGGAAGACTGTTGCACATGAAAGTTTAAGACACAAGTACGAAGGTGAGAAGATACAGAAGGAATAGACCCGATAAAGAACAATCGTTTTGTTCAACATTGCAAAGACGTGTTGTGCCAGTAGACAGAGCACGAAGACTTTCTAATGAAGAGGAAGGGATCAGCGTACGATTTTGACCCATTACAATGGAAGAGCTTCACAAACCCTTCAAAGAAAATGAAAACACGAATGCATCTGGAACGGATAACATGAACACAAAGCTACTAAAATTTGAGGCGTGATGTTACATCGGTGACGGTTAAACGCATTCAATAGATACTGGTAGACAAATACAAAAATCTTCTCAACTCAATAAACAAGTTATGTACTAGAATAATAAATAGTAGACTTAAAACAATTTCTGAGATTCTCATTAGTGAAGAACAGGTCGAATCACAGAAAGGAAGATCGAACACAGACAATACATTTGTTCTTAAACAATAATAGAGAGCTTCAAACACAAATAGCATTTGTAGCTTTAGTTAAAGCATCAGACAATGTGAACATAAACAAAATGTGGACTATAATAAAAAGTAGTTTATATCCCAGAAAATTAGTACAGGCCATAAGAAGTCTATAGAAAGAGTCAAAAATTATAAAAAATGCTGGTGAATCAAGAACAGAAGACGTTTTTATACACTGGTGTCCAAAATTAAAGCAACAAACGAAAATTTTCCAAGGTTGCGTTTATTTTGTTACAAAATAGTACAAACAGATGATACTAAATTAGAAACAATGTAAAGAATACAGAACGTAATCGCCTGCAACAAGCGTAACGGTAGACAAAAGTGGTCATCGTTTTTTTTTTCAACTTAACGAAAATGCGCACATATTCTGACACCTTGTTAATGTGCTCACCACGGGTATGACCACCTCTGGCACCAATGCAGGCCTGACAACGACGAGTCGTGCTGTGAATGATATCATCAATCACATATTGAGGCAATAACGCCCATTCTTCCTGCAGAACTGCTCACAAGTCTTGGAGAGTGGTTGGTCTCTCTAGTGCGTCCCAGACCTGATATATGGGATTCAAATCTGGAGAGCGACCAGGCCACGCCATACGTGCAATATTTTCCGTTTCAGGGCAACCGTGCTCTATGAGATCGAGCACTATCTTCCATCATTACGATGTCTGGGCCACAGCACCTCGCCAAAAGCCGCATATGAGATCCCAAGATTTCTCACGGTACCTGACAGCAGTTGACACTTGTTGATTTACCTGAACAATTTCATGTAGAGGTGTTCGTGTGGTCTCTGCCAACACCATTAGAGATCTTCTTCGATATCGGTCTCTTTCCACAATATTTGGGTCGAAAAATCGTGTTTCACGTACCCTCCAGATGCGAATCCGTTGAGAATCACTCTCCAGACCAAATCGGGACTCATATGTGAAAAGAACGTTGATCCTTCGTTCGATCGTCCTTCTGTGAAGACGCGCTAGAAGTAAACTGACAGCACGTCTCCAACAATAAAGGTCACTCTACTGAAGCCTCGATACAACACGTCCACGGGATGCTGCGAGGTCAGATGCCAGATGCAGTGTTGTACTAAGGCGGTACCGTCGTGCCAAATGACGGTCCATTCTTTCAAATGTCACACATGGTCAACTCTGCCCTGGTATCCGGGATACACCTTTAGTCTCCTTAAACCGTTCCGAGAAATGACAGAATCTATCACACTAAGCCTCATGCCACATCAGTTTGCGACTCTGCGTTACCTTGGTGCAGGGTATCATTGTTGCTAATGGTAAAGTTGAGAACTCCACCACAGAACACTTCACAGCAGAGAGTCCGTAGATATCTTCTCTGTGCAATATGGCACCGTCTGTGACTGTGTATACAACGATTGTGGTTGTGGGGCTACCCTGCAAACACTACCCCGCTTGATAGGTGCCTGATGTCATTGGTGCCGTGGTTGTCTGTTGATCGGAATGCCATCTTCTGTGCAGAACGCTATCGTAACCACATCTGTTGATAGTTTGTATGATTATGTCGTGAATTAGACACAGGAAGCGGAAATAGCAGTTTGTTGCTTTAATTGGGACAATGGGTAAATAAAATAGTACGACAATGGTGCCCAATATCACCCACTCTTATAACTTTCATGTTAATGACAGTATACGAAATGGGAGGCAACATTCACAAGTAGATGGAAAATAAAAATGCTTTCCTTCTGCAGATGTTGTGTTGATATTGCAAGGGAAAGAACATATACTGAACCATCTGAATTGCCTTTGTAAACAATATGATGCTGAGATTTCTAAAACCAAGACGAAAGTGATGGCCTGCAGAGAAAAAGATCCAGGCTAGTCCTACATCGATGAGGATAAAATGTGACTTTCGAAGAAGTGTTGTCTTTCATTTATTTGGCATGTCAAATTGGCGTAGGCCTACATGTAAAATTGGTTAGATATGGAAATATGTGTAGCACCATTGATAACACGTCTTAAAACAAGACCAGACAATGAGCTAAAGTGAAGTGGTGTAAAACTGGCTGTTCCAGCACTTCTTCAAGGGAGTGTATGCTTGGTACCTACGGTACGACCCTCAGACAAAAAGAAGAGCAAAATGCTACTCAAGAACAAACCACATAGAAAAATTAATGGTGTGACAAGAACTAAATGGAGAGAGAGTGAAAAATAACCAATTGTCGCAGCACTCAGTACGAACAAATATAAAGAATGGACAGTAAATGATTAGCTTTCAAACGTGAAGGAAGAAGCGAAATGTTGGAAGACCTAAGAAGAGAATGGACAGACAGTTTCTGAAAACAGAACAGGCTGTGGCCAGTTCATGAAGTGTGGAAGAAGATCAAGCAGCTCAGAATATTACGTGGTTTTAGTAACTACATCTTAAATTTCACTTAACTGCTACTACAATATTGCTTATACTCGAAAGACTTTCCATTCTACAGGCGTCTGTCAGTTGTTGACGTTACACTTGTAATCGGTCGTTTAAGCGTAAAAGGCAGCAGATAACTAGCGTTACATGGCAAGGCGTGTCTTTTCCAAACTGTGCGAGCGTATTGGAACGGTTGGGTAGCAGGTACGTAGGTCAGTAACGCAAAGAGAAAGTGGAAGACCGCCCTACAGGATGCGGATTGGCAGGAGGGGCAAATGGATCAAAACAATAGCAGACGGAAAATCCAATTACACAGGAATTTGGGGACGAGGCGGGGCGCTCATCCATCATCGATCGGTTATTGTTGGGGTGAGTCGCTGCAGATGGCGTAATCCCGTCTGGCACACCCCTACCCTCGTCCATCGCCTGCAACCGCTGGTCCGCTTGCCCGCACACCACAGCTACTCCAGCCAAACATCCAACTCCAAGTCTTTATACGTTTGTAATCTCGTATTTTTTTAATCCTAAACCAGAACAATTTGTCTCAGAAGTGTCATTTCTCTCAATTATACTACCTCTTCCATTTAAACTGCTACCTCCAGAAAGGGAACAAGCCCACGTTCAAAAATTTCACAGGATAAAACTACTTTATAGAAAATCTCTAAAGCATATTTGTCCTATATTTTATCTCAAATTAAGTAGTTATAGGGTGCATTAGATCAAGTAATTTTTATTAAAAATTTTTCTACCAGTAGATTTTTATACATGTTCCTTGTATAAAGTAATCAATGTGGAATATAAATTAAACTCCTTATATTCTCAGGGTATTCATTTATTTTAAATGTTTTCCTCGAACTAAATACATTTTAAGCAATATTACCTTAAAATAAGTTCATGTAATTAAATATTATCTTCAGTTTTATCCATATTTGTAGTCGGATACGTCAAAACTTCATATCGAAATTACATCGTTTCTTCCGAAACGTAAATTAAAACGGTGTTTAACATCACCCGGTTTAAGATGTTGAAGGATAGTTAAGCTTTTTGAGCAGTTTCTTGGGAAGTTCTACATTCATCTGAATATTCCTTAAATAAAAGCTATCAGTTCACATGCCATTAATGTTTAACTTAGAATGAGGTAACTGTGTTGTATCTTTGCTGAAATTTAATTCGTGACACTGTGATAGTACAGAAGAAATCTTTGGTAAACCTGTGGTACATCTGGAACATCTTTCCATTAGCAATCATTACTGGGGAAAGTATTTCTCTGTAGAAGTATGGCCAGCGAGCACTGCAATCTATGAAGTATACTGTTTGCAGGAGAAAAACACTAAATTTGTCTTTCTGCTGTGAACAATCCAAAATAAGGTCAAGTGCTCACAATCAGAAGCTTGGGCTTTCTTGATCGTATTTCTCTTGTATTTGTAAACAGCAGCGACTAGGGTTCGTTATGAATAGGAAGATAGGGCAAAGAGTGTGTCACTTTGAAGAGTTCAGTGATAGGGTTGTACTTACCAGAATCGGCAGCAAACCAACAAGGACAACCACAGTTCAAGTAGGAATGTAGTTGTAGGGGAAGGAGTAGGAGGTAGGATAATAGGAGAATATGAACTTGGGGCAAGGAATAAGAGAGGAGAAAAAATAACTGAATTCTGTAATAAATTTCAGCTAGTAATAACAATTAATCTGTTCAAGAATAAGAGGAAGAGGTATATTTAGAAAAGACTGGTTGATAGGGGAAGATTTCAGTTAGATCACATCATGGTCAGACAGAGATTCCGAAGACAGATACTGGATTGTAAGGCGTACCCAGGAGCAGATATAGAGTCAGATCACAATGTAGTAGTGATGAAGAGTACGCTGAAGGTTAAGACATTAGTCAGGAAGGATCAATACGCAACAAAGTACTAAGAAATGACGAGATACGCTGGAAGTTCTCTAAGGCTATAGATACAGAAATAAGGAATAGTTCAATAGGCAGTACAGTTGAAGAGGAATGGTCTTCCCTAAAAGGGGCAATCACAGAAGTTGCAAAGAAGAACATAGGAACAAAGAAGGTAAGTACGAAGATACCATGGGTAACAGAAGATATACTTCAGTTGATCGGTGAAAGGAGGAAGTAAAAAAACTTTCTTGGAGACTCAGGAATACAGAAATACAAGTCACTGAGGAATTAAATAAATAGGAGGGGCAGGGAAACTAATACGAAATGCACGCATGTAAAATGTGAAGAAATCGAGAAAGAAATGATTGTCGGAAGGACAGACTCAGCAAACAGGAAAGTCAAAACAACCTACGGTGACATTAAAAGCAAGGGTGATAACATAAAGAGGCAACGGGAATTCCAGTGTTAAATGCAAAGTAGATAGAGGAAAGTCAAAACAACCTACGGTGACATTAAAAGCAAGAGTGATAACATAAAGAGGCAACGGGAATTCCAGTGTTAAATGCAAAGGAGATAGCGGATGGGTGGAAAGAGTACACTGAAAGCATATATGAGCGGAAAGAAACAGGAGTCGATTTAGAAGAGACAGGGCGTCCCATGTTAGAATCAGAACTTAAAAGAGCTTTGGAGGAGTTAAGATCAAATAGGGCAGAAGGGATAGATAACATTCCATCAGAATTTTCAAAATCATTGGGAGAAGTGGCAACAAAACGACTATTAACGTTGGTGTGTAGAATGTATGAGTCTGGCGATATACCATCTGACTTTCGGGAAATATCATCCACATGCAAGAGCTGACAGTTGAAAGAATTATTGCACAACCACCTTAATATTTCATGCATCCAAGTTCCTGACAAGAATAATATACAGCGGAATGGAAAAGGTAATTGAGGCTGTGGTAGACGACGATCGGTTTGGCTTTAGAGTAGTAGTAGTAGTAGTAGAGGGGTTTTGTGGGCGCACGACAGCAAGGTCTTCAGCGCCCGTTCAGTATCATAGTGAGACGGGAGTCAAGAAAAAAAAATCTCAGAACATTTACATAAAACGGAAAATAAAACACGGAGAACAATCATTGAAAAATAGGTGCTCACCCACACCGCAGCGTG
The DNA here is from genome assembly GCF_023898315.1 of Schistocerca nitens. NCBI lineage: Eukaryota > Metazoa > Arthropoda > Insecta > Orthoptera > Acrididae > Schistocerca > Schistocerca nitens. Next base: position 282,586,698 of record NC_064614.1, read on the forward strand.
GGATGAAGCAGGGCGTCAGCAGTAAAACATGGACAACACAGGAAGAAAATGGTAGAGGGAGCTAAAACAATATAGCAGATGGAAGTGGCTGGCTTACCGCAAGGAAAAATGGGAGAAGTCAGCCACTCTGCAATAAACTAAAACCTCCAGCCTAAAAGTTTAGACCAAAGTCCAGACACATCACAAAACTTAAAAACCCTAGACACACACGTCTCATCTTTAGAAAAGATAAAGGCACTTAGCGGTTGATAACGGAAGCAAGACTAAAGAAAAATCAAGACAGGTTCACAGGATTTGTCAACCTGGAAAAAGCATTCGAGAATGTAAAATGGTGCAAAATGTTCGAAATTCTGAGAAAAATAGAAGTAAGCTATAGGGAGAGACGGGCAATGTACAAATGGTTCTAATGGCTCTGAGCACTATGGGACTTAACATCTATGGTCATCAGTCCCCTAGAACTTAGAACTACTTAAACCTAACTAACCAAAGGACGTCACACAACACCCAGTCATCACGAGGCAGAGAAAATCCCTGACCCCGCCGGGAATCGAACCCGGGACCCCGTGCTCGGGAAGCGAGAACGCTTCCGCGAGACCACGAGCTGCGGACGGCAATGTACAATACGTACAAGAGCCAGGAGGGAAAAGTAAGAGTGGGCGATCAAGGACGAAGTGCTCGGATTAAAAATGGTGTAAGACTGGAATGTAATCCTTCGCCCTACTTTTAAATATGTGCATCGAAGAAGCAGTGATAGAAATAGAAGAAAGGTTCAGGAGTGGAATTAAAAATCAAGGTGAAAGGATATCAACGACACGATACGTTGCTACCATGAGTGAATGTGAAGAAGAATTACATAATCTGTTAAATGGAATGAACAATCTAATGAGTGCAGAAAATGGACTGAGAAAATCGAAGGAAGACGAAAGTAATGAGAAGTAGCACAAATGAGAAAAGCGAGAAACTTAATATCAGGATTGATGGTCACGAAGTAGATCAAGTGAAGGAATCCGGCTGCTTAGGCAACAAATTAACCAATGACGAATTGAGGAAGGAGGACATCAAACGGAGACTAGCACTGGCAAAAAGGGCTTTCCTGGCGAATAGAAGTTTACTAGTATCAAACACACTCATTAACTTGAGGAAGAAAATGATAGAATGTAGGTTTGGAGCACAGCATTGTATGGTAGTGAAGCAATGTCTGTGGGAAAACCGTAACAGAAGAGAATCGAGGCATTTGAGATTCAGTTCTACAGACGAATGTTGAAAATTAGGTGGGTTGATATGGTAAGGAATGAGGAGGCTCTTCGCAGAATCGGAGAGAAAAGGAATATGTGGCAAATACTGATATGGAGAAGGAACAGGATGGTAGGACATATTTTAAGACATCATTGACTGATTACCATCGTACTAGAGGGAGCCGTAGAGGGCAAAAACTGTAGAGGAGGAATGAAACTGGAATACATCCAGCAAATTATCGAGGACGTACGTTGCAAGTGCTACTCGGATACGAAGAGTTTGGCAAAGGAGAGGATTTCGTGACGGGCCGCATGAAACCAGTGAGAAGACTGAGGACCCAAAAAGAAAAAAAGAACTAAAAAACTGATTTTAGTTCCTTATTTTTCTGTTGAACACATTATAGACAGTTGTAACTTACTGATGAGATTAATAAATCAAAAAAGTGAAAAAAGTTAGCCGAGTGCAATAATTAATACTATTAGGTTTTGTTGTACCTTACAACGACTGCAAACAGCTCAGCTGTTTGGATTGCGTTGTAATCAGATGTTCCCAGAGCCACCCGACGAACAGTTTCAGCACACTAGCGCTGCGGTTACGAAAAATTGTTTACAGCGGAAGGGGAAAACGGCCAGGACATGTTTCCTTTCTGCAGCAAGTCATGAATTACACCTATTGCCAGAGGCGCTTTATTGACTACGGATAAATTCCGTATCTGCAGTATATAATGCGTCTACCCACTTTTGATGTAAAAAAACGAATTTTTAAAATTTTGGGTATTTCCTTTCTGATATTAGTGATTCAGGTTTTGTTTAGTCCATCTAATTCATTGAAATTATTCTGTACACATATAACAACTTGTTTGACTGTAGTTCCAGGAGTAATGCAATGGAATAATTCCCGTAATATACAATTAGTATAATAAAAATGATAATATCACGTTTCATGAGGTGGTTTGAAATGCTGTGGCTGGACCGAGATATAGGAAACCACAAACAGAACACCTTAATATGCCTAATACGCTGTATGAAAACCGTTAGCATTTAAAGCAGGTTCCAGTCATCTCCGAATGGGTAAGTACAGGTCCTGTATGGTTATAGAGGGAATCTTATACCGTTCTTCCTGCAAAAGAGTGGCACGTTCAGGTAACGATGAGGGACTGAATAGCGATTACGCACGTTTCTATCCAAAGTAAACCACGGAGACTCATTAATATTGAGATCTGGTCACTGTGATGGCCATGAGAGATGTTACAATTCGTCCTCAAGCCAGCTGTGTGAAGTTGTTGTCTTGGGACCCAACATCACCACTGGGAAACAAGTATTTTACCATAAAATGGACATGATCAACCAAAATAGTAACACATTCCTTCCTATTAACGTGTCCTTGCAGAGTAACCAGGAGGCCCGTGAGGTACCACGATATGGCTGCCCAAATCATCACAGAACACACGCCAGGTTTCACTCTTCGGACGTAAAGTTGGAAACAATATGAAACAAGTTTTATCAGACCAAATGATATCCTTCCTTTGCTCCATAGTCCAGGTTTTATGGTTTCGGCACTACGTGTTCCTGTTATCGGCATTTTCATCACAAAACGAGTGGTTTTGGAATTGCAGGTCGCCCTGAAATCCCCTGTCTCTGCAGCTCATTCATGTTATTTTGGTGCTGACAGCGTTCGCGAGTTCGACATTTAGTTCTATCGTCCTCTTACCATTCGTCACAATCCTCTTCAATGACTGTCGTTCCGATCAGTCAACACACACTTTCGCTCGCGTTGCAACTTAGTGGATGAATGTTTCTCCTCATTCCCCGTATGCCGTATAAACCTTCGATTTGCTGCCTTTTGAAACGCGAAACACTTCCGATCCCAAGCTTACGGAAGAACTCACCATATGAGCGTCAACACCCTTTCCACGTTCTAACTTAGTTAGCTCCGACATAATACGCTCACAATTACACGCACAGTCTTCAGACAACCATTGGCCATGTTTGTAGGGCAGTGCACAGGTGCCGCTCGTGGTCAAATACAACAGCGCAAGCTGCAGCCTTGTCTAGAAACTGCATTTATGTACATGCATGCATTTGTCGCAGTTTTTTCCATATTTTAGACCAATTCCACACATTATTCTTAGGGTGCTTCTTTTTCATGGCAACGGTTGTGATTGTGTTCTGGTTGTGTGAGGGGATATATGGCATGCATGTAAAATAATTATTCATTATTGGTTCAGCAACCATAATGATTTTTTTAATAACCGGTTTCAAGTTCACTTATATCCTGTAATAAGTATGCATACCTTATACACGAAGAATATAGTTTTCCTGGTAGCTACGATATGTCAAACCAAAATATAAAGCTACGTTATCTAGTTGTAACAGACTGCGAGAAGTTGACAATACTTCCATTGACAAAAAAATGTTATATTATAATATATAATATATTATATATTGGATTACATATATTCATATAAATAATATATATTCCGAGCATTCAGAGCAAGCAGTCTTAATCTTGATTTGCTGCCCTGTCATTTACTGCACGTTCGTATTCCTGCCATCTTTTCCATGCAATCATTCCACCCTTTCTAGGATCCTGACGTAATTCTCATAATTACTAAATGGAGCTCTAACCAACTTCCTTCGAATATGGAATGGCAACACCAGCTCGATACCAACAGAAAACACTTATACAACCACCCCTGTGTCAATATACTTAACCTGTTTCCACCAATATTCGCTGAAGCCTTTCATATTTCATCGATCTTGCTAGTACCCGCTGAATTTCTTAACAACAATATTTCTTAAGGAATTTTTCATTAATTCTTTCAGATTATTACAAGCATTTATAATATTATTTCCTACGAGGAAAGAAATATCTACCTATGCTCACCATGACACTGGCAATACGTCCGCAATTTCCTGAGTGAATAAGTTTGAATGCATACAACCTTGAGGATCAAAATAATCAAATTTGTACATCAAATGAACGCCATTTACACTGAAGTAACACGTGAATGCTGTACTAAAATTTTAGACAGCTTTAGAAATTATTGCTCAGTCTTGACCATTTTCTCATCAACAACATGATTAAGTAGAAACCACTCTCTTTTTGGAACGACTAGCACACTTTTCACTCAGCTTCCAGCATATGATTACTAAAATTGGTACGCTGATCACACATAAGAGTATCACTTACACCATTCAGTGCTTTTCCAACTCCCACTTCAACTACTGCTTGCTTTAGCTCTACTTAGTCCGTAAAAACACGACAGACAGCTTCATTAACTTTCAACATATTAGCCATAAGTAGCTCGGAATCCTTCACACGTGTTTCACAGCGTTCGTACTTAGTGCTCTACTTTTGAAAAAGTCTTTTTCAGTTGCGAATGAACGTAATCCTCCATTTTTACTCTGTATTGGGCATACTGGTTTTCAATGTCATTCTTGCTTTCTGATTCAACTTTGACGAGATTGTGCACTGTCTGCCTCTCTTTTCACAGTTTCTATTTCTGTTTTTGCAGTAGAATTTACCTCATCAATATTAGCATTTACATTGTCATTGTCCTTTAGCAATTCGGACTTAACTTCTCGCTTAACGATAACAGTAAAACATTTTGCTTGACGTCTGGAGACAACTGGATTTCTGTTGAATCTGTCACTGCATTTCATAAAAACTCACATGTACTGAATTACTCAGCTCGAGTACAATCGGCGCAAATTTTACTAGTTACACTGAATCAATGCTAGAAGATTCTATTAATGTTTTGTCTCCATACTGTACCCACGTAGATGCATATCAGGACCTAAAAGCTTCAGAACAATTCTCTCTGATCCAGTGATATCACTCAGTGATATGAAATCTAGCTGGGTCCTCAATACTGTTGATCATTCTGTTCTGAATTGTTAGAAGTATGAACAATTATTGGGAAAAAGATGAGAGCTTAGCTGGACCATGGCGTCTCTTGATGCGTCAGCTGCCGTTTCCGCTGTGGTGGCTAGCTATTGCGTTGCCTGCCACCAGGCCTGTTACGCACAGTTGCCAGCACATGTGCCATAGGCTGTGTGTCCGGCCCTCCCACTGACAATTTTAGGACTGAAAGGCGACTTTACCTGCACTCGCCTCGAGTGAACTCTCTCATTTTGCCAGTAAAGGGACAAGCAAAGCTTCAGTTGTACCCTCTCAGTGTTGTTTGCTTCTTGGAGCATTATCTGTGACGTACAACCTTTATTAATTACGCAGCAGAATACCATACAATTATCCAACCGATACATCAATGTGGAACATTTCAAACTTCCTCCCGTGAATTTAATAGCATTAATACATCGATTTGAGGCAACGGCCTTGCCGCAGTGGATACACCGGATCCCGTCAGATAAAGGAAGTTAAGCGCTGTCGGGCGTGGCCGGCACTTGGATGGGTGACCATCCGGGCCGCTTGCGCTGTTGCCATTTTTCGGGGCGCACTCAGCCTCGTGATGCCAATTGAGGAGCTACTCGACCGAATAGTAGCGGCTTCGCTCAAAGAAAACCATCATAACGACCGGGAGAGCGGTGTGCTGACCACACGCCCCTCCTCTCCACATCCTCAGCTGAGGATGACACGGTGGTCGGATGGTCCCGCTGGGCCACTTGTGGTCTGAAGACGGATTGTGTGTGTGTGTGTGTGTGTGTGTGTGTGTGTGTGTGTGAATACATCGATTTATCCACACAGAACGTTAAAAGTAGAAAACTCTGCTGCAATATAGGACAGAACAAACTGTCTGGTAAAGTAGGCGGAAGGCTAATAGGAGTGCATGGCTGGAAGACAATGCAGGCCTGTCTTTGTCTGCCGTGCAGTCGAAGAGTACATGTCCGATCTGTTAACATTACCTGTACTTATCAGTTAAGCAGTTACTCATACGCTGCTCCCCAGTTTCTGGAAATTTATTATGCTTTACAATATACAACATTCCAACAGAGGTAAAATTTGATATATCGTTGAGACCTAATCTTCTTCAATAAGGGTGGCCTACATCCGTTATAACAAATATGTAAAGCTACAAATGATGCTCATCAGAATTCATGCAGTCTATGCGACGGCAGGTAATTCCAACTGAAAGAGCGACTCCCGATACCTGATGGCTCTTGTATGTATTTAGACTGTAATTTTAAATTTGGCATTGATAATAATGATACCTTAGCGGTTGGTTTACTGTTACTGTTGCCGTTGTAAGAACAGGCAGTAGTGCTCCTGGCACTGCTGGGTTGGAGAGTTTTTTTTTCGTATTCTCCAAGACGCAAAGTACTCTATCCCCGCAGTTTTTGACCAGACGCTCACCAGTAGCAATCTAGTTTCAACACTGAGCAAGACGCCACTAGATAGTAAGTATCGTCTGACTTACCAATAACAGGATGATGATAACCTAATGCCGCAACACATGCTTTTGTTCAGTTACACTATGTCTAAGCCTGTTCATATTGTCGCCATCGATATACAACTTCAAAACACCTATTGAAAGTACTGCTAAGTGACTGAGCCTTTTCATATTTCAACAGAAAAGAACCAATACAAAACTTGTTACGGAAATGAGGAAATAGTGATATTTGTCAGAGGTCCTGCATCAGCCAACACGGTTCACGTCCTCCTCCACGTAATGGTCTGTCAATACTATGTGTCCGTTTTCACACCCCAGCAAAGGTACTCTACTAAATTTTCACTTTGAATTAAATAGTGTTCCATGCGTTTCTCCAATGAGAAACACTACTTGAAATAACTTTACCATCACACTGACTCTTAACAAACGTAATTGTCGGATGAAATACTTTTCTATTTCTTAGCTTCGGGCCTTGGGACGTGTCCACCTAGTTCTTGCTGAGGGAAGTCTGCCCCCCTCAAATTGTATCTGGCTCTTAGTTCTTTCCCATCGTATCCTTGCAACAATCCTCCAGACATTATCCGACACTGCGGTCGGAAACACCATCATGATCACTGGCAGGATCCCAGGCGCTCAACCGCTCAACATTTGACAATGGTTGCCTTCGGCCGTCACATGCTACAGTGAATGCTGATTACAACGATTACTCACCTTTAAGATATCTCGTGATTCGTAGCTCAGATCATGATGCAATTTGCACCAATGTAAGTTAAATTACACACAACAACCGTCAATGTTTTGTTCTACTCTTCCTTCTTATCTTGAGCAGTTATTGCGAAACCTGAGAGTAAGAGGTCAGAAATGAGCTAGGTCAGTGAGATGACACAGACACCTCTCAAGGGTTCACTGGTGATCCCCGGGATATGTCCAATGGATATTGCGTTACGTTACAGAGCTGCACTGCCTTGGTTGTGGCGGAAACAACACGAACATGAGTACGAGATCACAGGAGATCATACACTCCTGGAAATTGAAATAAGAACACCGTGAATTCATTGTCCCAGGAAGGGGAAACTTTATTGACACATTCCTGGGGTCAGATACATCACATGATCACACTGACAGAACCACAGGCACATAGACACAGGCAACAGAGCATGCACAATGTCGGCACTAGTACAGTGTATATCCACCTTTCGCAGCAATGCAGGCTGCTATTCTCCCATGGAGACGATCGTAGAAATGCTGGATGTAGTCCTGTGGAACGGCTTGCCATGCCATTTCCACCTGGCGCCTCAGTTGGACCAGCGTTCGTGCTGGACGTGCAGACCGCGTGAGACGCCGCTTCATCCAGTCCCAAACATGCTCAATGGGGGACAGATCCGGAGATCTTGCTGGCCAGGGTAGTTGACTTACACCTTCTAGAGCACGTTGGGTGGCACGGGATACATGCGGACGTGCATTGTCCTGTTGGAACAGCAAGTTCCCTTGCCGGTCTAGGAATGGTAGAACGATGGGTTCGATGACGATTTGGATGTTCCGTGCACTATTCAGTGTCCCCTCGACGATCACCAGTTGTGTACGGCCAGTGTAGGAGATCGCTCCCCACACCATGATGCCGGGTGTTGGCCCTGTGTGCCTCGGTCGTATGCAGTCCTGATTGTGGCGCTCACCTGCACGGCGCCAAACACGCATACGACCATCATTGGCACCAAGGCAGAAGCGACTCTCATCGCTGAAGACGACACGTCTCCATTCGTCCCTCCATTCACGCCTGTCGCGACACCACTGGAGGCGGGCTGCACGATGTTGGGGCGTGAGCGGAAGACGGCCTAACGGTGTGCGGGACCGTAGCCCAGCTTCATGGAGACGGTTGCGAATGGTCCTCGCCGATACCCCAGGAGCAACAGTGTCCCTAATTTGCTGGGAAGTGGCGGTGCGGTCCCCTACGGCACTGCGTAGGATCCTACGGTCTTGGCGTGCATCCGTGCGTCGCTGCGGTCCGGTCCCAGGTCGACGGGCACGTGCACCTTCCGCCGACGACTGGCGACAACATCGATGTACTGTGGAGACCTCACGCCCCACGTGTTGAGCAATTCGGCGGTACGTCCACCCAGCCTCCCGCATGCCCACTATACGCCCTCGCTCAAAGTCCGTCAACTGCACATACGGTTCACGTCCACGCTGTCGCGGCATGCTACCAGTGTTAAAGACTGCGATGGAGCTCCGTATGCCACGGCAAACTGGCTGACACTGACGGCGGCGGTGCACAAATGCTGCGCAGCTAGCGCCATTCGACGGCCAACACCGCGGTTCCTGGTGTGTCCGCTGTGCCGTGCGTGTGATCATTGCTTGTATCCATTTCCAGGAGTGTATTTATAAAAGAATAACCTTATATGGCAGATGATTTAACTAATGACAGTCTGATTATGACACTTCTAGCACTGCAAGTTGGGTGTACAGCTTATTACCAAGCAGTAAGCATTCAGTATATGCAAAATAGACCGTACTCGGTATACTGAAAACCAACGAACAGGTCAGGGTGCATCTCCCTCAAAGCTATATCGAGTGGGATGAAGGAACACTCTAGTGAATGTGGAAATGAAGTTTCTGCTGATCATATCGTTTTCAGTTGGCCCCATTCCCAAACAGAGACGGGAAGCAGACAGTTAGATTACCATCTGAAAATAACTGTAAGTTACCAAAACTTATTGACTAAAGTGAATATTAGTGTAAATCTAATATTTAAAAACAAATTCGCCACCTTTCAGTACAGGATAACAGTCCTAAACTTTGCGCCAATAAACTGATTCCGATACCAGAGAATAATATTTGGGAATGAGAGATATGGCTGCCCTGAATGTAGTCTGACAACTTTGGCAAATGTTCTGTGTGTTATGGACGAATTTATTTAGAGTAATAATAAGAAACTGATGGTTAAATTAATGCTGTTTGTATATAAGATGGAATCGACTTGAATCCTTTTCTTATTACCGTGGTGAATTTTGATGAATTGTTGGAGCTCGTGGCATACTGTACTTAAATAGCTAATGACGAACTTCGTTAACAACAGAGTACAGATATAACACACAGTAACAACTATTTATCACATACGATATAATTGGCCATAACATTAAAAAATAAAACGTGGACAATATTTAAATACTTCAGTTTGTTTTGTGTGAGGTAAACATCGTGAGCAGTAAGCTAACCTCGCCACTTAAGCACACGTTTGCTTTTGTTCTTTCTGTGGTTTTATTCCTTGTGTCGCTAGCGAGAGGACACTGAATCCAAAAGTGGCACGCAGCGCAGCGGTCGGCATTTATTGATTAACTCGTAGTGTTTCTTTCGCGGACAGCCATTGTCGGGCCGCTCTTCATTAGCTGTGACAAGTGGACTGGAAATTAACCCGGCACTCGGCGGCCGGTTGTCAGCTGTGATCAAATCAGCCGGGCTGCCCGGAGCGAGCCGCGGCAAAGCCGTCGCCGGGGACGCGCGGTTCCTGCGGCCGCCAGTCTGCTCCGCTGTCGAGGCGACCTCGCACTGTTCCACATGCGAAATGTTCTGTGCAGCGTGAGCTGGCGAGGATAGAGGGTGCACCAGAAAACCGTTTGCATCATTAAGCATTACTGATACCGCAGATCCTACTTTATTAACTACATATTTGTGACGACGACAAAGCTCTGATAAAGACCACGTGCTATACTGCAGTATAGTGGGTTAACAGAGTGTGAACGAATGATTTACTACACAGAGTTAATTAGGATCCAGTTTGGCGCTCCTGGCCGAAAATGATACTCAATGAGGTGATAAAAATTGTGGAGTAGCGATATGCACATTTACAGATGGCGATAGTAAGGCGTACACAAGTTATAAAAGGTGAGTGCATTGACTCAGCTGTCATTTGCAGTGAGGTGATTCATGTGAAAAGGTTTCTGACGTGATTGTGGACGCACGCTGGGAATTAACACACTCTAAACGCGGAATGGTAGTTGGAGCTAGACTCATGGGACTTTCCATTTCGGAAATGTTAGGGAATCATTATTTCACGATCCGCATTTCTGTCATTACCCATTAACACGGACAATGCAGTGTTGACGGCCTTTACTTAACGAACGAGAGCAGCGGCGTTTGAGAGTTGTCAGCCGCGCGCGATTAGCCGAGCGGTGTAGGCGCTGCAGTCGTGGACTGTGCGGCTGGTCCTGGAGGAGGTTCGAGTCCTCCCTCGGGCATGGGTTTGTGTGTTTGTCCTTAGGATAATTTAGGTTAAGTAGTGTGTAAGTTTAGGGATTGATGACCTTGGCAGTTAAGTCCCATAGGATTTCACACACATTTGAACTTTTTTTAGAGTAGTCAGTGCTAACAAACAAGCACCGCTGCATGAAATAATCGCAGAAATCAATATGGGAAGTACAATTACGTATCCGTTAGGATTGAGCGGCGCAGTTGGGAGTTAATGGGCTGTGGCAACAGACGACCGACGCATCTGTCTTTTGCTAACAGCACGACATCGCCTGCAGCGCTTCTGCTGAAATCTTGACGTATCAGTTGGGTCGTATATGACTGAAAACCGTGGCCTGGTCACCTTTTTTTTTTTTTTTTTTTTTTTTTTTGGCATATCGGTTGGGTCGTGTAATACTGAAAAACCGTGGCCTGGTCAGCTTATTTGAGTTGGCAAGAGCTGATGGTTGGGTTCGAGTGTGGCGTAGACTTCAAGAAGCCATGGACTTAAGCTATCAACAAGGCACTTTGCAATATGGTGGTAGCTCCATGATGTTGGTAAGTGTGTTTACATGGAATGTACTGGGAACTTTGGTCCAACTGAACCGATAATTGACTGGAAATCGTTATGTTTTGCTACCTGGAGACTATTTACATTCATTCATGGATTTCATGTTCGCAAACAACGTTGGAATTTTTATGGAGTACAATGCTCCATGTCACTGGGCCACAACTGTTCGCCATTGGTTTGAAGGACATTCTGGACAGTTCGAGCGAATGATCTGGTCATCCGTTGAACATTTGTGGGGCATAATCGATTGGCCAGTTCGTGCACAGAACCCTGCTTCGCCAACACTTTGACAGTTATGGACTACTGGCTCAATGTTTCTGCATGGGACTTCCAACTACTTGCTCAGTCCACGTCACGTCGAGTTGCTGCACTACGTCGCGTAAAAGGAGGTCCGACATGATATTAGGAGGTATCCGACAGCTTTTGTCACTTCAGTGTAAAGTTAGTCCTTTAAACTTATGTTCGGAAATCCATAATTTTCTCAGTCCAAGAAAAGTACAGTTATTGTTTAATTTATACCGGTTTGAAGCGCATACAGAGTCATTCCGTTATTTTGTTACAACCTTCCAGAGAGGATGGAGAAAAGGATATGGATCAATTTGAGGTAAGGGACCGTGGTCCAGAAATGACCAAGTCGGAAGTTGTAAGCGAAAATCGTTTTGGTACCTCTGACAGGGGAGTACATACACTGATGCTGTTGACGGTAATGTTTTAGGGTATTAAACTTTTGGAGGCGTTAGTGTGGACCGAAACAGAAGAAAGTGTCTACTAAACATGGGCTCTAAAAAGGCTACATTAAGAGCCATGTATTGTAGGACGCATTTCTTCTACTGCAAGCACTTCGGTTTCTAAATTTTTGGAGAAGCTAGTGTGAACAAAAACAAGAAAACGTTTCTAGTAAACACGGTCTCTGAAGTGAATACCTCAAGGGCTATGAGCACTTGTTCATCACCGCTACGGTGAAACACATCTCTTCTACTGAACAAATAGCCTATATTAAACAGATTATTGGACGCTTCGTTGCAGTTTGCTTGCTGTTCTGTCGTTTGTGCTGGACGATTATTTTGAATACTTATAACTTCAGATTTGTTGCGGTCTGTAGTAGTGATGCTGTAAAGAATCCTCTCGTGGAAGAGTGGTTACTGGTTGAGTATTGGTTGTAGGTTGAACTGCTGTGAGTTAGTGGGTTCGGCGGCTGGACAGGTTCTAGGCGCTACAGTCTGGAACCGCACGACCACTACGGTCGCAGGTTCGAATCCTGCCTCGGGCATGGATGTATGTGATGTCCGTAAGTTAGTTAGGTTTAAGTAGTTCTACGTTATAGGGGAGTGATGACCTCAGAAGTTGAGTCACATAGCGCTCAGAGCCATTTGAACCATTTGTAGTTAGTGAGTTCAACTCAGGTGCTTAATATTGCGCCAGCGGGAACTATGTAAATTCTACCGGAACTGGGGTTTTGTTAGCGAGCCCTGTTTACACTGAAGGTGTCGGAATAAAATCGTTTCCTAGATTTTCTTATTTGCCACAGGCAACCATTAATTAGAACGGCATTTAGTACTTATGGTTTCTGATGAAACTATATGGAGAACCCAATAAACGCTGTAACACGGAGTAGGGTATAGAGAGAGAACCATTAATGCCCGAAGTGATAAAGCTTTGCCTGAATAATTGTTCGTGAAAAAAGTGGCGCTGACAATAGGTTTTTCGTGTTGTTGGCCAGGGTTCATTATTTCTACGTAGATGAGACTGGATTACAGCAAGCCTGTAACTGACACTATTTGCGAATGAAATCCCGGCCATCATTAAAGTGACAATAGAAGAAATTGCGACTTTTCATGACGTAGCTGTTGAAGTATATCCAGTCTATTTCGATCTTCAAGAAAAGTAAATTTTCAGATAAGAGTTGAATCAAAGTATAGACAAGTTATCCCTGAACACGATCCCATATGTCATAATTGAAAAAAGTAACCAAACTATGAAAGTTTTTTGTATTTATATCTCCTACGGCTGACATCATTCTCACTGCAAATACAGATTTGCTTCGGCGCTTCAGCAATTCTGTGGTATGCCTTTCTCAGCTGAATTTATTATCGAGTTGTAATTCCAGGAATTTAATACTGTCAACCTCATCGATCTGCATCAGTTCGTGTGTTATATGCATGCTGGAAGGAAATGTCTCACAGGTTGTAATTTTATATAGTGAGTCTTCCCAAATTTAATGACAGTGAATTACCTTTGAACCATTTATTAATGTCAGTGTCAAGACTTGCTGTTTATTGGAATATTTGTAACATCTGCAAAAAATGAATTTAGCCTCTGGAAATGGAAAGAAGTGAGTGTAATACCAATTTCTTGACCTATTTTGTATCTGTATCGATTTATCTATGTCAGTTTGTAGGTTGCTTATGCAGAATGTTGTATGTATCATGGAAATTCTTTGACAATGTATACATATTTCAGTAATGGGAAGTTTTGAACGATGTTATTTAAATCATGCTAGTGGATTTAAATAACTAATGGAATCATTGTTATGTAAACGACTACGTTCATAGTTAGGGAACGTAATGTTGAATGTACATGATGTGGGGAAACCCCGCAGCTACGGAAGTAGCCTGTCAGAGTGGAGAAGGTATGGTTGGTGCGCAAGTTACACCTCGTCCTTTGTGACGGTAAGGAGTCTGAGCTGAGCAGTGCTGTGGTTAACACCTTGCTAGCAGTAGCGGATGATTGTGGCTCATATTCCTGGAGTTTTGAGGCCAGAACAGCTTACGGGCAGTATTTATGGGCCTCAGATGCTGCATTTGGTGTTACCATTATCATGGCATGGTTTCTGGCCCTATAAATATAATTCCGACGCCAAGAAGATATCTAACAGGGCGAGGCCAACAGTATTGCTATGATTGCATCGCCATCAGGTTAATAGCCACTGCAAATTACGCCACCAATGATACCAGCTTTCCGTCAAATTAAATTGGCACTCTGTAAACGGATCAGGTCTTTGTGAAATTTTGTTGATCTTATAATAATAATTGTGGTGATACTATAAACTCTATCTTACACCCGTGATTAATCCAAATCACAAACCTGGACAAAAATGCTATCCTCGTGAACTTAATTCCGAGTGCCCTCATTTATTATGAGAAAGTGGTTGACCATGAATTTAATGTTTTGTTGTCATTTGTGCAGCCAATTATACTTTTTAGTAGGTCAAAAAACTGAGTACCAAATAATATTTGTTATTTAAAAAGTTCGTTGTGCTTTACTCAATAAATAATTAAGTATAAGAATACTTACCATTTCTCATGCTTACTTGTGTAGTTTCGTTAGTAAGTATGGTTCTTCAGGCCCTCGGGTTCTATGCTAGTTAGTTAATGAAGCAATGCAAAGGCTACTTCAGAGCCAGTGTAGTTAACTTTGCGTACTTTTTAGTTGCTTCAAACCGAGTTTAAGAATGTACTATTTACTGTGCTATCTATTCTAATGCAAATTGGTTAGTGCACAGGCATAGGCACCCTGTATTAAGCAATGAAGTTATAGAGTATGATCATTAGCGGACCCCCTGATTTAAATTCCGAATCATTTCAAGCTTATCCTTGTTCAGTATTGCTACTAGTTCCATGTGTGTCGGTGACTAGTTTTATAAACTGTTGAAGCTAGTTCATTTAAGATGCATGTTCTTGAGAGGCATATGTTACTGTTTACTATCTCATTGGACATTTGTTTGTTTGTCTGACTTACTATTTAGAAGCACATTTACCTGCAGAGTTATAGGTTACTGTGATGTAGTGTGAAGAGATATAAGGGAAAAGTTTAGTGTGTGTGTGTCAAGGATGGTTACGTTAGCCTTAGCACTGCCTTCTACTTTATTATTTTACTTGACACAAGAATGCCTAATTAGGCTAGTACAGAACGTCCACATTAACCTTATGAGAATAAACCTACGACGTTTAAGAAACGTTCAAATACAGAAAACGAAATACAAGGTTTACAACGGTAACCTCCAGAACCAGCGGCCTTGCATTGTACAGTATGAATACCGCAGATGCAATGGGATTACTAAGAAATGCCTTTGATTACTATAGCGTACGCCACGACCTCCACGAAACTACTTATAATTTCAAGGTTTCCCAGTAAACTAAATAACCCGCCTGTATGACACCAAATAGGTAAGTCAAGAAAACGAAGCACCATGGAGGAATTATCCGAATGTGATGTAATTCGTTAGAGGTGATGTACAGGTACAGGTAAACAAACGATTATAATTCTTCGGCTTGGCATTGACAGAGTTGTTGGATGTTCTCCTGAGGGATATCGTGCCAGATTCGGTCCACGTGGCACGTTATATCGTCACAATACCAGACTGGTTGGAGGCCTCTGCTCGTAATGCTCCAAACTTTACCAGTTTGGGGAGAGGTACGGTGACTTTTCTCGGTAAGGCGGAGGTTGACAAGCACGAGGAAAAGCAGTAAAACTCTCGCTGTGTGCGGGCGGGCATTGTCTTACTGAAATGTAAGCCCAAGATGGCTTGACATTAAAAGCCACAAGATAGGGCGTAGGATATCGGCGACGTACCGCTGTGCTGTGAGACTGCAGCGGATGACCACCAAAGACATCCTGTTCTGAAAAGAAATGGGACCCCAGCCCAGCGGTCCTGGTTGTCGGACCGTAGTGCGGGCGACAGGTTGGCCTCCCACTGCTGTCCGAGTCGTCTCTACACACGTTTTCCGTCGTCATCGAAGCTCAGTTGGAAAGGGGACACATCACGGACGACACTTCTACTCATTTCAGTGATTTAAGGCCGAATATGCGCGACCCGCTGCAAACGGTCTCGTTGGTCTACAGAGATCAATGACAGTTGGCGCAAGGACGACGCGAGCCCAGCCACCTATTAATGGTCCATGTGGTCTCTCAAGCAGCAGTTGCACATCGGATCGATGATAATGATGAAGCCAGGACTGTGAGTGCCTTTCTGACGATTGCTCGAGCCTGACATTCTGTCATCTCTTTAGATCACTTCCATCTTTGTGTTCTACCATTCATGCCAGCATCGTCGGATAGTGCCGACACTCTTATACAGATGTCGAGTAATTCACCGATTACACAAACCTGCTTCCTTGAGCCCAACTACACGCCATCTCTCAAATGGTGACACCTGTGTAAACTGTTCACGCTCCTGTCTGCGAAACTTGTTACTGTCCAACTGATGATACGGAATGAAATTAGCAAAGACTTTATGCACTGGTACGACGTGTCCCCTGTTTACTATGCTTGCCAGCTGCGCTGTGAAATTGCGCCGCAGTGCCACATTCATCCATCGGCTGCCAATACCTATAGTTCTGCATTTTCCGTCGATACCAATATGAATATCAATTTATGACCGATCTGCATAACTCCTTCGTGCTGCGTCGTTATTCATTTTTTGTTTTAGAGAGTATATATATGCACAAACACAGTTAAGACTCACACACACTAAAATGACCCGTCCTAACTTCAACAGCCGAAAGTTCTTAAGAGTTGCTCATCATGTTATTACACTCGACCACTAGCTTCAAAGTATTTAAGTGAAATGAAATGAAATGATCTTATGGCATTGTTGGCCGGGAGGCCCCACGTGGGGAAGTTCGGCCGCCGTATTGCAAGTCCTTTTTAGTTGACGCCACTTCGGCGACTTGCGAGTCAATGGATGATGAAATGATGATGAAGAACACACAACACCCAGTCATCACGAGGCAGCGAAAATCCCTGGCCCCGCCGGGAATCGAACCCGGGACCCCGTGCGCGGAAGACCACGAGCTGCGGACAGTATTTAAGTATTTTCCTTGAAGTAACTGTCCAACCGCTCAGGAACTTTAAAGGCCAGAAGGAATTAATTATACTGATTAACTATTACTGTAACGTAATCTTAACAGGACTCGCCGTCGCTCGGGTCAGAAACAGCCTTTGGGAAATGGCAACACTTCACTCCGTACAATGCAGCGGAACAACCATTACCCCAAATACAACTTAGCTTAAAATGGACTCTTAGTGGATAGTAATAAAGTACCTTGCGAGAGATTGGAAACCAGGGTAGTTTAGCTGAAAGAACATAGTAAAGGCAGCTACTCACTAGTCTAACACAGACGCGGTCCGCACGCAGGACGCTGGTCGAATGCCATAGCAGGAACCACAGCGTGATCGAGTCCAAGTCTAAATATAAGGCCCAACTGCCGCGCCGTTCTGGTAACGGCTCCTCCCAAGACACATCATTGTAGAGATAAATCCGTCAGTTCTGCGTCCGGCTAGTAAACCGTGCCACAGAACTTACGTTTCTTGACGGGATACGAACCCTGTTATTTACTGCCGGCTATCAACTGCAATCCACACAGCAAATGTTCAAATGTGTGTGAAATCTTATGGGACTTAACTCCACACAACAACGCCCTCTTCTACACTAGGCCTAACTCGAAAACAGCTGAGGGTTGTTGCCGACAACACCGAGCTAACGCTGCCTGCAGACCAAACCACCACTTCTTACCGCTCTAAGAGCAGCTCTACCCGCGCATGCGCAGCCTCTGTATCCACGCCTCTGCCGCCTGCTCCCTAGTGACAACCACTGAAATGCCACCTATCGATCAAGACCAAAGATCACTTATTCGACACAAGCGTCATCAAAATTGCACTCCACTGTTCAATTTTGACTTATCACTGAGTATTAGATATACGAAGTTTGTTGACGTGTTCTACCGTTACTCCGTTAATAACTCTTTTTTGCACCGATAGGGAAGTGGTCCGGTAAGTGGCATGGTGTTGGTCCAAAAATTCACATACAAATTTAACAGCAATTTATTAACATCAAGAGTCACCTAATATACAAATAGTAACCACTTAGTGTGGAAACTCTTATGGTTTTCGGGAAAGCCGCTTGCAAGGCAGAATAAACAAATATTTCAACTTTCCACCGAGAAAGTAATTTAGTAAGGAAGACGGTTACCATTCGTTCACTACCTATGACAAATACAACCTTATTATTAACTTGACCGCCTCACGGCTGTCTATCTCTCTCGTATATTTATAAGGGGCAATATTCAGTGGCGTGACGAGGTATATTTTACACTCCATGATACAGTGAGTACGCAGAACTGTCAAATTTGGGTTACTGTTAAAACGCTTCATGTGACTGCTTGGCATGGATTTACAACCACCTTTATTCCCGGTACGTTATTCTTTCAAGAGAAAACAGCGAGAAGACCCGTCAGTTTTATCATTACGTCTGCACGTTATCGAGGCCTCCTTGTACAGCACGGGATTCCTTCTTTGGAAGAACGCAACAGCACGGAAACCACTGTTTTCATGCAAGATGGGCCAATACAAGTTGCTTGCCCAGTGAACGTTCTGCTTAATGCAACCTTACACGAAGCTGTTATCTCCAGAGATTTCGAGATGCAAGATCACCTGATCTGAATCAATGTATGTTTTGGCTCTAAAAGATCGGGTTTACCAGAGACGCTGTCGGTCTCTACCTTCCCTTAAGGCCAGTGTACAGGAATATGTCGCTCAGATTCCACGGTAATTGTTTCAAGCAACTGTTGATAACGTTGTTTTACAGATGCACCATCTCGTCGACATCGCCAGTGCTCATTTTGAACAAATTGTATAAGCGGTGGTTGATGAGAAACATTGAAAACAAGAGCCCATCACCTTGATCCCACAAAGAAACCAGAAGACTTTGACCTACCAAGGAACCTCTAGTGCCGCCTCAACAGGTTAAGGACTGGACATGGTTGTTGTAGCTACTTCAGGTACAAATGGGGCTGGATCATTTCACCAATGTGTGAATGTAATCAATGTAACAACTAAAACGGCTTCTGATACCAAATGTAACAGTTGTGTTACTAAATGTGACACTTCTGTCACTAAATGTAACTGGGTTTTCTCTTTTGATGCAAGTCAATTGTCAGGATGAGCATTCTAAAGCATTCTGTCAGGGTGAAAATATTAAATAAATTAACTTTTCTCTCTTAACAACATGTGGGCAGGGTGGGTTCTTCCTTGGCTCGGGTTTGATGTCGAATGAAACATCATTTTTACATAAGATAACTTTTATTGAAGATTTGTACAACTGTATCTTACGGGATGTTCTGGTTCGGAGAGCGGCAGCTGTGTCGTTTGTGAAGTCTTCTGCTGCGGCAGCGGCGGCGGCGGCGGCGGCGGCGGCGGCGGCGGCGTCTGATTACGCGTAGCGGTGTGTATCTCGTGTCGCTGTCTCGCCCAGTTGACTGGAGAACGCAGCGCGAGGTGGCCCGTTTAATTATTGCGAGCGAAATCGTGCATCGGATGATATCTTGGGTGTCGCGTCCCGGTGTTTCTCTTCTCTAAGCGGCCGCGTGTGTTCTGCGTCGGCCAGCGGAGCGGTGCGGCGGGGGAAGGCCAGTGTGGCGGACTCGAACCACGGACTCCCGCTTGCCAGTCTTCGGCTGTCAGGTCTTCATCCCAGCTCACAGGTGACTACTGATGTGAGGCCGTCTCCTTCCCGTCCTCACGAGTCACCCGGGTATGTAAAAACCAGACTTCAAATACCTTTTAACTTCTGTCTTCTGGCGCCGCGGCTGCTGCTTGCTATTTCATTACAGCGGCGGACTTGGTGCGTCTGTGCATGATGCAGTCTCTTCTTGCATGACGGTCTTCAGCACCGAAACTGACTGAAAACTTCTTCGTCTTCTCCGTCTCTTCTCTCCGTCTCCGTCTTCGTCTCCGTCTCCGTCTCCATCTTCATCTGACTTCATCCGGCTGGCCCACTGCGTCTCGCGTATTTATTCACTTCAGTTTACTGGAGGTGAACGACTTCACGGTCATTGCCTCGTCTGTCACGTTGAAAAGCTTCTCGAAGAATCTTCTTAACGTCGGTCGTTGGCTCTTGGAATGTAGGTGAGGGCTTTTGATCCCATGTGACGACTGAGAAACACGTGAGCCGGTCATTGCCTCTTCTGTCACGTTGAAAAGCTTCTCGAAGAATCTTCTTAACGTCGGTCATTGGCTCTTGGGATGTAGGCGAGGGCCTTTGCTCACATACGACAACTGAGAAACATGTGAGCCGGTCGGGCGATGCCCTGACGGCTGAATCGACAGCGCCCGCTTATGTGGAAGTTGCTGACTCCACGGTCATTGTCTCTTCCGTTCTGCTGCTCGGCCTGCTGTTTGCGAGTATGTAACTCTCTAAACTAAACCAAGTTTTTCATCTATATTCTAATTTCTAGTTCACTTTGATTTCACTAATTTATTTACTTAAGTACCACTCAACATTCCTCCACCCTTCGGAGAAATTCGCCCTCGAATTTACCACTCAACATTCCTCCACTCTTCACACGGCAAAAGCACTAACATAAGCAATGAAAACTCTCGACTTAGAAGATCACACTCGCTTCACATTAAGTATGTTGAAAATACTTTATCACTTTACTAAAGCACTGTATGCTCATAAATCACATAGTTCACACATAAATGGTTGTAATAAGTGTAACAAATCTTTATGACAATGAATGAACAAAAATAGATTATTCACTTAGAAAGTAACATAGCAACACCTGTTTAATGTACCCTATACTATTGCAAGAATATCTATTCTACAGTATTGTTTATTTTAACATGAGACTGTTTAATAAAGAATGAAGTACAACAAACAAAATTAATACACTAGTGCTGAAAAGTAACCACTGAAGTACACCAGTTAAGAGTGTGGTATCCAGGTAACAGGGATTTGATGAAGTGGTATATTATTATTTGGCTTCTTTTTTCGTCTTAGATAAAAGAAAACTGTACAAAGTAGAAACACCAACACAAAGGTTCCAGATATACCCGATCCTAGCATTATAATTTTAGTTTTGTGTTCACCTTTTAATTTTAAAACATGTTGCATCATAACATTGGCATCAATTTTGCCTTTCTGTGAGTTTATGAACGTATCTAATGACTTCAGAAGGGAACTGTCAAGGGAGTCATTGAGGTAGGACAGGTTTTGTGTAGGAAATGCTTGCATAGCGCTTTCTGAAAAAAGCAAACAACATAGTTATGAACCTACCAACCTAGTAAAAAGAAAAACAAAGAAAAGAAGGAATACATTGTTAACTACAAGATCTACATGTCTCTACGTTCAACTTTTCTTCCTTAAAAAATAAACCATTATCATTTATTAATTATTTACATATGTATACTACAGTCTACTAAGATTCAACTAGGACATTCGCACCCTTGATCGAAGATTGTATGGTGCCATGTCTATATGTTGTGCTGGCGTGGCCACTCTTTTTCCTTTACGGGAACTTCCTCCACCCTTCGGAAAAGCAGACACTATTGTTGAAGGAATTACATCTGGAGCGCCCTTAAAAGGTTTTAAACGACTTGCATGGACAATAGTAGTTCGGGTGGGCAGTTGCAAGTTAACGTTGACTGGTGACGTGATCTCAATAATTTGATAAGGACCTCTGTAGTTTGTTACAAATTTCTTCGTTTTTCCTCTCGCAATATAAGGAGTTGAAAGCATAACCCACTGACCGATTTTGTAATTTGGATATTTACCTTGGGCATTACCTAATCTTTCCTGTCGTTCCAAAGCCTTTGTACGATTATTGGTAAATACGTATCCCAATTAGAATGTTGTTCGTTAATATAATAACTAAGCATCTTGCCAAGTGTCCGATGAACTCTTTCTGTGCGCCCGTTGCACTGAGGGTGTAACGGAGTTGTGCGTAATTTACGTATTTTTAGTAAGTGGCATAGCTGTTTCATTAATTCCGACATAAAATTAGATCCCTGATCTGTGATAATAGCTTCAGGTACGCCAAATTTAAGTATCCAGTTGTTAACTAAAGCTTGGGCAACTGTGTTTGCTTGCTGATCTGGGAGACTCACCATAGCTAGATAGCGTGAAAAGTGATCTATAATTGTAAAAACGTACTTATTACCAGCCGGTGTTTTATGAAATGGCCCGTAGAGATCCAGTCCACAGATTTGAAATGGACATGAAGCCTCGGGGAGCCTCTGTAAGGGTATTTTTGAACGAGAAAGTTCAGCTCGTTGTGCGCACGCAATGCAATTACGAACGTACTGCGCAACATCCTGCTTTCTGGTTTGCCACCAAAATCACTCTGCTACACGTCTTTCGGTTGTCCGCTGTCCACCGTGTCCTGCAAGGATATGGTCGTGGGATTCTGCCATTATTTCTTGTCTAATGTGTTGGGGAACAACAATTCGCGGTCCAAGTTTTGTTTTACGGCATAATACACCATCTTCAAAGCAAAATTGTTTTTGAGTTGCGTATTTTCTGCATCCTGTATCCTCATCTTGTGCCTTTCTCCAGTCCTCAGTATCTCGGCCTGTTGCTTCCAAAAGTGCTACTTTCCGACTTAGGCAATCTGCATTCGTGTGTTTTTTGCCTGGTTTATGGATAACTTCGAAATCCATTTCGGAAAGACATAGGGCCCAACGCGTAAGACGACTAGATGGATCCTTTAATCCAAGCAACCATTTTAAAGCTGCGTGGTCTGTAATGACCTTGAATTTCCTACCATACAAGTAGCATTTAAAGTATTTGATACCATAAATAACACTTAACAATTCTTTCTCCGTTGTGGAATAATTTCTTTCTGCCGTTGTTAGTTGTCTCGAAGCGTAGGCTATGGGGTGTTCCGCGCCATTAATATTCTGACTCAAAACAACTCCTACTGAATGACCACTTGCGTCACAGGATAAAATAAATTCTTTATTATAATCTGGGTAGGCTAATACTGGACTGTGTGTTAACCTATCTTTAAGGGTTTGAAATGCTAATTCACAATCTTCAGACCAATGAAATTTTGCACCCTTTTTCAATAATTGGGTTAAGGGTCGGGCAATTTCAGCGAAATTTTGAACATATTTTCGGTAATACGATGCAAGACCAATGAAACTTTGTACCTCCTTAACGCGTTGTGGTGTTGGGAAGTCCTTAACTGCCGAAATTAATCGAGGCTCTGTTTTAATTCCTTTTTCACTAATGACATGCCCTAGGTATGTAACCTCTGTCAATGCAAAAGTACATTTTTCCATATGTAAAGTTAATTTAGCTTTTCTAAGTCTCTGAAAAATATTACGCAGACGCACAGCATGTTCATTAATGTCTTTGGAGAATACAATAATATCGTCTAGATATACACAACATTGCTGAGTTTTGAGTCCTCGCAATACTCCATCGAGTAGTCTTTGAAAAGTTGCTGGTGCATTTTTCAAACCGAAAGGCATTCTTTTAAATTGCCAATGGCCTCCAGGGGTAGAAAATGCTGTTTTATGCCTATCTTCAGGAGCAACTTCCAATTGATGATATCCGCTACGTAGATCGATTGTTGAAAAGTATTTACTGTTACCCAAACTGTCAATGATATCTGTAATGTTTGGAAGAGGATACACATCTGAGATAGTTTGTTTGTTAAGGTGTCTGTAGTCACAACAAAATCTATATCGTTTCGTACCGTCGGGAGACTTCTTTGGAATAATTACAATATTTGAATTATAAGGAGAATCAGAATATTCTATAATTCCATCTTTTAGATGCTGTTCTATAAATTCATCCAGTACTGGCTGTAAGTGATGTGCAACTCTATAAGGCTTCCTATAAACTGGGGGGCTATTTCCTGTTGGGATCCTATGCTGTGTGATATCTGTTGCTGGCAGTGGACCTTCTGCATTAAATAAATCTTGAAACTTAACTAAAACTGCTTCTATCGTGTCTCTATCATTTCCTTTCAAATGCTCAATCTTCTGGCGTAATGCGGTTTTATAGGCGTCTGGTTTCTGACCATCGTTAATATCTGACCAAATGAAATCTTCTTCTTCAAAAGTACTGACTGTAGCTACTAATATTCCCTTATGCAACTCTTTGTCCTCCACTCCGAAATTGTCAATATGTACCGGTACTTTTCTTTCTCCCTCAACGTCTTGAACCCGTACAACACTTCTACGTTCAAAACAATGTGATACATCTAATTCCTCATTTTCCTCTAAAGGGTCTATTAGACACGCTGTATCTGTAGGTACTTCGGGATCAACGGTCATCCAGACAAGTTTTCCTGAGCCAGATGGTATCTGATCCCGCGAATCAACCTTCAAGGACGTTGCACGCAGTGTAGTTGATTTCGCCTTCCGGTTAGGGAAATCTTGCGGCAGAGGGCCCTTTGCAGCGGTGTCACCTAGCTGAAACACTATTCCGCTAAGTTCTACAGTTTGCTGTCTGAGGTCGATTTTAGCGTGATGTTTATTCAGGAAATCCAACCCTAGAATCGCGTCGTACCCGTCAGTTACCTTTGTTACCACTTCTAAATCTTCTTGAAATTGTACACCGCGAATATAGAAAATCAGTGATGTACATCCTAATGACTTCACTGTACCTCCTCCTACTCCACTCAATCTATACCTTGGAGGGTCATATTTCTTTTCTCCAATACATTCATTACTTACTATTGATACGTTTGCACCTGTATCCACTAGTATCCTTGCCTCTTTATCCTGTATGGTAGCAGATAACCAGCATTCCGCCTTCACATCCGCCTTAATGGCATGAAATTTTATTGGGAACGCCTGGCGGCGGCTCCGGCATTCCCGTTTGAGTTTAACTGATTTCCATTTCCAAAAACTTTCTTAGACCTGCATTCCCTGAATGTGTGACCTATTCTTTGACAATTAGTGCATTGAGGTTGTCTGCAGTTTTTTGCTATATGTCCCTGTCGATCGCACCTAAAACATCGTACTCCTGCTGAAAATACATTTCGCTTCTCTTTGTATCTGGTGGCAATGTCTATTTCTTCGAAAGCTGTCGCCACAGATACAGCTTCTGCTAAATTTTTAGGAAACTCTGCCCTGACACGACGAGACGTTTCAGGAGGTAACCCACGTAAAAATGTATCCAGAGCTCTATCTTCTGCCTCTTGTAAAATAACTTTATTTGCTTCATCACTAGTTGTCAACTGATAGGTGTTAATATTAACTTTTCTAATCCTATCTACAAAGCTTTCTAACGACTCGTTTTGCCTCTGAGTGATAGTGTTTAACTGTTCCCTATAAAATCTACAGCTGTTCTGTTTTTGAAAACGTGTAAGCAATCCTTTCTTCAATTCCTCAAATGTTAGAGCATTCCTTAATTTTTCATGGTATAAGACGTGTGCTTTAGCCTCTCCTGTCAATCGTAACTTTGTCATTTGTAAGAGCTGTTCATCTGACCATGATCCTAACTTTGCAGCTGCTACTAAATCATCAAAAAAGGCTGTTATGTCTTCGCCAGGTTTACCTGAAAAAGGAGTTACTAAGGCTGCTGCTGAGGAATCTAGGGTGGGAGGGATTGAACTGGCTTGCCTAACCTCACTCAACTGTTTAAATAATGCATTATTATCATTTTTAAGCTGTTCTATCTGATTAACTAAGCTCTGAATAGCTTCCTCAGTAGAAACCGCTTGTGGTGCTGGCTCTGACTTTGTACGATTTCGTGTCATCATTTTACAAACTATTAGTTACACAATATTACCACACTGAATTCAAAAGATGTTTAAATATTTTCGAAAAAACTCTTAATATCATGAGAGAAAACAAACTTCTAAATAAAGAAAATATTACGACTGCTATGCAAACCCCTATTCTTTCACACATTAAATGATACTAACTGTGGACCTTTAGTGACTGTCATTCACACCTCATATTGAGCCAAGGGTTTTTTCTCTGACACCAAATGTAACAACTAAAACGGCTTCTGATACCAAATGTAACAGTTGTGTTACTAAATGTGACACTTCTGTCACTAAATGTAACTGGGTTTTCTCTTTTGATGCAAGTCAATTGTCAGGATGAGCATTCTAAAGCATTCTGTCAGGGTGAAAATATTAAATAAATTAACTTTTCTCTCTTAACAACATGTGGGCAGGGTGGGTTCTTCCTTGGCTCGGGTTTGATGTCGAATGAAACATCATTTTTACATAAGATAACTTTTATTGAAGATTTGTACAACTGTATCTTACGGGATGTTCTGGTTCGGAGAGCGGCAGCTGTGTCGTTTGTGAAGTCTTCTGCTGCGGCAGCGGCGGCGGCGGCGGCGGCGGCGGCGGCGGCGTCTGATTACGCGTAGCGGTGTGTATCTCGTGTCGCTGTCTCGCCCAGTTGACTGGAGAACGCAGCGCGAGGTGGCCCGTTTAATTATTGCGAGCGAAATCGTGCATCGGATGATATCTTGGGTGTCGCGTCCCGGTGTTTCTCTTCTCTAAGCGGCCGCGTGTGTTCTGCGTCGGCCAGCGGAGCGGTGCGGCGGGGGAAGGCCAGTGTGGCGGACTCGAACCACGGACTCCCGCTTGCCAGTCTTCGGCTGTCAGGTCTTCATCCCAGCTCACAGGTGACTACTGATGTGAGGCCGTCTCCTTCCCGTCCTCACGAGTCACCCGGGTATGTAAAAACCAGACTTCAAATACCTTTTAACTTCTGTCTTCTGGCGCCGCGGCTGCTGCTTGCTATTTCATTACAGCGGCGGACTTGGTGCGTCTGTGCATGATGCAGTCTCTTCTTGCATGACGGTCTTCAGCACCGAAACTGACTGAAAACTTCTTCGTCTTCTCCGTCTCTTCTCTCCGTCTCCGTCTTCGTCTCCGTCTCCGTCTCCGTCTTCATCTGACTTCATCCGGCTGGCCCACTGCGTCTCGCGTATTTATTCACTTCAGTTTACTGGAGGTGAACGACTTCACGGTCATTGCCTCGTCTGTCACGTTGAAAAGCTTCTCGAAGAATCTTCTTAACGTCGGTCGTTGGCTCTTGGAATGTAGGTGAGGGCTTTTGATCCCATGTGACGACTGAGAAACACGTGAGCCGGTCATTGCCTCTTCTGTCACGTTGAAAAGCTTCTCGAAGAATCTTCTTAACGTCGGTCATTGGCTCTTGGGATGTAGGCGAGGGCCTTTGCTCACATACGACAACTGAGAAACACGTGAGCCGGTCGGGCGATGCCCTGACGGCTGAATCGACAGCGCCCGCTTATGTGGAAGTTGCTGACTCCACGGTCATTGTCTCTTCTGTTCTGCTGCTCGGCCCGCTGTTTGCGAGTATGTAACTAAAAATGGTTCAAATGGCTCTGAGCACTATGGGACTCAACTGCTGTGGTCATAAGTCCCCTAGAACTTAGAACTACTTAAACCTAACTAACCTAAGGACAGCACACTACACCCAGCCATCACGAGGCAGAGAAAATCCCTGACCCCGCCGGGAATCGAACCCGGGAACCCGGGCGTGGGAAGCGAGAACGCTACCGCACGACCACGAGATGCGGGCGAGTATGTAACTCTCTAAACTAAACCAAGTTTTTCATCTATATTCTAATTTCTAGTTCACTTTGATTTCACTAATTTATTTACTTAAGTACCACTCAACATCAAGAAGAGCACACAGTTGAACATCTAGTCCAACGCTGTCCATTCATACCCTGGAATTCCCGGCGACATGTTCACTCTCACACCCAGCTTAATTAATCGGTTGAAAAACACGGACTTTAAGGTTTAATCTTGTCTTATATCTTATGTATATTGTTCAGAATCACTTGTCTTATATCAGCTGTATATTGTATAAAATCACCATACGATTAAATAAATAAAAATGATAAAATGAACGTTATGCCTTTCTCACTTCTTTGACCTTTTCTGCCCACGTCCGTTATTAACTATTTACAAACGGAAACTTTTATACGTCTTTCTTGCATTGACAGCGACAGATTTACAAGTGAAGGTCAAAATTTGAATTAATTTTCCATAGAAAAGATCGATTCCGATTTAATACATAAGTACATCTACGACAAATATAGCGGTCACTGGATCTCCGTGAGTAGCTTTACTTTAATTATAATGTTCGGTATATGTCGCTAATTCAGTAATATGCTTTCAGGCACCAATCTGGCTGCAATGTGAATAGCCACCATCCAGGATGTGTGTCCAGTGACTTACGTCCCTGCCTACCCCGGGTTATCTACTTTTACTATGTGAGTCAATACGTAATAGCAAGATGTTGATGTAGATGTGAAATTACAGTGTTCCTCATACAGATGTCTAATGCCTCGATTACATATCTACCCACTAATTCCTGTCGAAGAGAAATGGAAATTTTTGTGTGAATCATTTTCACTGTGCGTAGAGACAAAATTTGCTCACGTTCTACCCTCACGGAGAATATTGGCGAGTGATGGACCTAAGTACCTCGAGTATCGATATCCCCGAGCGGCACTCCTCCACAGTCGATAATTTTGCAGTGCGGCGACGGCTCTCAGCGGGCCCGAGCGCGTGGTGCGTGAAATACCGCCGCCAGTATATAACTGCGCGTCAACGACAACAATAGGCTGCCGTCCGCGTGCCTGGTGACAGGTGGCTGGTGGCTAATATACTGCCAGGCACCGCGCCGCCTCGCCTGCCTTCAAAAAGTGACGTCTGCACAGCAGCGCCTCGCGTGTCGGCAACCCTGCACTGCCGCCCGTTACGGCCTCTCAGCCAAGTTGGCACACCGTCTGTCTAAAAGCGTCGCAGCACGGGCACAGTCTTGATAAAACGCCGTACTTTCGCTTGATGTCTTCTTATTTTCCTTCTTCCTTTTTGTGGTATCTTTAAAACAATTCAAATTTATTCTTCAGTTTCAGTTGCACATTTTTAATTGCAATACTTTTTCGATCACTCTGGATGGTTTTCAGCTCTAAATAGTTGCGTCAGCAATCGGTATTGTCTATTCATACTGAGTACAGTACTCTGATGTAAGGTTCTGAAAAGGTGATTGATTCTGAACTGACGATTGCTGACGCAGCTACTTGGATCTGAAAATGATACAGAGTGACGGAAATATGTGATGTTATTAAAAATTTACAACTGAATCTGAAGAATAAATATGATTTGCTTTAAATGTCACTACAGTTGTTGATTCTCTCGGGGTGAATATGTCGGCGACAGTGGCATTTGTATTTCTTATTTTAACTTTTTTGTATGCCTTGTCCTACAGGTAACGGAACACTAACACAAAAGGAGCTCGGCCCATAAAGAGCTTAAAGTAGGAATTCAATCGTTCTCCCTCTACTGTTCAGTCTGTCGACAAAACAATGATGGAAACATTGCCTATGTTCCGAAGTTGAATTAAAATTCACTGGGAAATTATTTGAAGGAGAAGATTCGCTGATGGAATTACTGTAGAACGTGAAAGTGTGCAAGAATTACACTAAGTGTTGAAGGTTGGTCTACTGAACACAGAGTATGGACTGAGAGTGAACTAAAAAATACGATGTTTTAAGGAGCAACAGAAATGGATTTAAAGCAAAATTGACTTCTGAACTGGAGGCCATGTAATAGCCTTACTGAAGAATTTCCACTACCTAGGAAGTAGAACAATGCATGACAGATAAAGCATGGAGGATATTAGCACTCTAGCACAGGCTAAGAAAGCACTCTCTTTGTATCATTCTAGTTCTAATATTAAGGTTGACGCAATGTACGCTTGGAGCACAGCACTGGATGGAAGTGTATCGCAGAGTACGGGAGACTGGAGGACAAGAGAATCAGAACGTTTGAGAATTGATTGATGCTGGAGGGGAGGGGTATGATTTGGAAGAATAGTGGTACTGAGACCACAAAGCAAAATCTGCTGGAACAAAAATTTTTGACGAAAAAATAAACATTTTACAATGAGTAAGCGCACAATTAAGTACAACCCCTGAATAGCATCAGAGCAGGATGATAATTAAAGAACAACAGAGATCGTCATACGTCGGAGGGCCAAAATGGAATTATCAAATAATTCAAGCACTCCCAATTGTTCATACGGCATTGCTCGTTAACAGGTAATTCAAGAACGTCAACTGGCTTTGCTTAGAAACTACACAAATTGCGCAAGGCCCAATGATAAGTGTCTTTCATGGCGAATCCAAAATAATTTAAAGTTTTAATCGGTTGTGGTACGGGTGGTTAACAAAGAGTCATGATCAGTCAATTATTCTTAGCAGCAACACAAACGACTTAAGGCCCAGTGATAAATATCTAACACGGCGAAGCCATTTCAAGTAATAGTTTCATATATAATCTTTATTAAGAGGCGTGACCCGTCGGCCATCTAGACCATCATACCGGTGACAATAAACAATCGTAAGTGGGCAGAATTACAATACAAGGAACCATAATAGCATTTACGATGTATAAATTATAACCCAATTACAGGTTGTTAACAAAAACTCGTGATCAGTCAATTATTATTAGTAGCAAAATAAATGACTTAAGGCCCTATGATAAATATCTCCCACGGCGAAGCCATTTCCGAGAAAAATAGGCTTAATCTATAGAGAGAGACGGATAATACACAATATGTACGAGAGCCAAGAGGGAACAATACGAGTGGACGACCAAAAACGAAGTGCTTCGATTAAAGAGGGTATAGGACAGGAATGTATTCTTTCGCCCGTTCTGTTCAATTTGCACATCGAAGAAGCAATGATGGAAATAAAAGAAAGGTTCAGGAGTGGAATTGGAATTCAAGGTGAAAGGATATCAATGATACGATTCGTTGATGACATTGCTATGCTGAATGAAAGTGAGGACGAGTTACATGAGCTACTGAACGGAATGGACAGTGTAAAGAGTGTAGAATACTGATTGAGAGTAAATGAAGAAAGACGACAGTAACGAGAAGTATCAGAAGTAAGTACAGACAGAAACTTAACATCAGGATTGATGGTCACGAAGTAGGCGCAGCTGAGAAATTCTGCTACCTAGGCAGCAAAATAACCAACGACGGACGACGCAAGGCAGACATCAAAAGCAGACTAGCACTGGCAAAAAGGGAGAAGGGACAGATGATACCACATTTTTTAAGATATCGGGGAATGACTTCCATGGTACTAGAGGGAGCTGTAGGGGACAAAAACTGAAGAGAAAGACAGAGATTGGAGTACATCCAGGAAATAATTGAGGCCATAGATCGCATGTACTCCTCTGAGATGAAGAGTTTGGTACAGGAGAGGAATCCGTGGCGGGCCGTATCAAACAAATCAGAAGATTGATGACCTAAAAAGAAAAAAAAAACAGTTAACGGCAGGCAGCCATGTAACAACATACGGAAATTAGTAAGTATTTTTTAGAATCTTTAGCTTAAACGCAAGGAGTTTTACAGCCCAACGTCCGAGCCAAACATCAGTTCAAACGTATACTACAGATCGCCTCTAGACGGTGGCGCTTAGATTTATTCAAACGGGATTTAGAAGAAATCATTTCCGTAAAATAAATTACAATTGCCATAAAAAAACCAAAGGAAGACAAACGCTTGATTTCAGAGGTCAATGGACGACCAAATGTACAGACGGAAGCAACGAAGCCCGATGGGCATGAACGGTAAATAAACAAATGACAAGATAATTATCACACTGGCTGCTATTTCGGAAAATAACAATAATGCGGACTTGATTACCAATATAAATATGTTTTCCGCAGATGTATTTCAAAATTGTTTGCTGATCGCCATCAGATCGACCGCAGCATACAACGAGGTATCTGATATATAATGCTTTAAGTGAAGGCTAATCTGTCCGGTAAACACACATATGGGCAATATTAAGCACTGTTCTAATTAAATATAAAACCAGTGCATGAAAGATATTTGATAAGCACTGATAGCATTAAACAGTATAGTAATGCAGTATGCTCAAGAATTAAGCCAACTGTGCAAGCACTGAGCGCTATACACTACAACTATCAGTACGTTAAAGGCCGGCGAACACTCAATAAACACTAATTTCATAAAGTACTAGACAGTAGATAATTGTCATACCAGTAGTTTCAGTTAACCGTAACAGTAAGTACCTTAAACACTACTTTAATCAAATAAGAGACACCTTAAACAAGGTTGGTAAGCATGGCACAAGTAAGAACAGACAGGTAAGCAACAGTATTATACAACGGAAAGCACGTTTTGCGCACGCAAACAAGCCAGCCACGCTTCTGAGTGACGTGGCATATAAATAAGAAAATTTTAGATGTAATACAAGTTCGCCACAAACCGCGAATACGCGTCCAGAAAGTCGGCCAGACACAGACAAGTAGTAAAACACAAACGAGCGCCGTTGGCTCACTACACCAGACCGGAAGAATAACGCGGATGTAAAGTAAAATCGAAGTGAACCAGGATGCAGTGGCTCACACATGAGATTAACATTACTGCCAATTGCAAAGAAGTCTTCACCTTATAGCGTGCAATATGGGCACGCAACATTTCCCTGAGCAGACTAGCTTCCTTCAACGGTCGAGTAACCGACAGTTAAACTCCAGTTGGAGTGATGGAGCTAGTAACACTCCACACGCAAGGCCGCCGCCTCCCAGCTATGTTCGGCCTTCGTCGGCTCATGTGTCCTAGGAGAATGTGGACTTCCACCTGCGTGTCCACTACCGCCAGCAGGTCACTTCCTAGTTCACGCCTGTGCACTGTCGGGAAAAAATCCGAACGCCAAGAAATAATCATTGCAGATGAATGAAATTTTAGAAATACATTGGTCTAGGTAACATAATTAAGGGAGTAACGTTACAAGGTCATACGATAATGTAAGCGCGAGAATAGCTATTGAAAATGTGAATTCTGATACAATTAAAAACCGTGGTAACCACTAGAATGTTAAATGCAGGCATGCAGACGTGCATGCATGTGATAGTTTGTAGGATGGAGTTCCATGTCTGTTGCACTGAGTCAGTCAGTCGGTCAATACAGTGACGATCAATGCTGGTTGTGAATGACGGTGGAGTTGTCATCCGATGACGTCCCATACGTGATCGACTGCAGCCAGATTCCTTTCCTCTAAAATTCTACGCAGAACCTTCTCATTCCTTACCTTATCAGTCCATCTAATTTTCAACATTCGTCTGTAGTACCACAACTCAAATGCTTCTATTCTCTTCTGTTCCGGTTTTCCCAGAGTCCTTGTTTCACTACCATACTAAGCTGTGCTCCAAACGTACGGACTTCACTTGACTAGGAACGCCCGTTTCGCGAGTGGTAGCCTGCTTTTGATGTTCTTCCTGCTCCAACCTACGTTGGTTATTTTGCTGCCTATGTAGTAGAATTCCTTGCCATCATCTACTTTGTGATCATC
This sequence comes from Schistocerca nitens, assembly GCF_023898315.1. NCBI lineage: Eukaryota > Metazoa > Arthropoda > Insecta > Orthoptera > Acrididae > Schistocerca > Schistocerca nitens. The sequence continues at coordinate 282,620,202 of NC_064614.1, forward strand.
AGTCCTGATGTAAAGTCTCGGTGATCTCATTTATGCTACTTCTCATTACTTTAATCTTTCTTCGATTTATTCTCAATACATATTCTGTACTCAATAGACCATTCATTCCATTCAGCATATTACGTAATTCTCCTTCACTTTCACTCAGGACAGCAACCTCATCAGCGAATCGTATCACTGAAATCCTTCCAACATGATAGATAATTCCACTCCTGAAACTTTCTTTTGTTTCTGTCATTGCTTCTTTGATGTAGAGATTGAACAGTACAGGCGAAAGATTAAACCCTGTCTTACGCCGTTTTTAATCTGAGCACTTCCTTCCTTTTTTTGTACCTTCTTATATAACCCGTCTCTCCCTATAGCTTACCCCTGCTTTTCACAGAGTTTCGAACATCTTGCACCATTTTATACTGTCGAACGCTTTCTCCTGGTCGACAAACCCTATGAACCCGTCTAGATTTTTGCTTAGTCTTGCTTCCATTGTCAACCGCAACGTCAGAACTGCCTCTATAGTGCCTTTACCTTTTCTAAACCAAAAACATCCTAAATTTTATTTTCCGTTCTTCTGTATATTATTATTATCAGCAATTTGTCAGCTCTTGCAGTCTTTGGAATTGTGTGGGTGATAAATTTCCAAAAGTCACATAGTACGCCCCCAGACTCATACATTCTCGACACCAATAAGAACTGTCGTTTTGTTCAAACTTGCCCCAATGATTTTAGAAATTTGGATGGAATTCTGCCTCCAAAATTCTCTTAAATTCTAAGTCTTATACTGGATCCCCTATCTCTTCTAAAACGACTCCCGTTTTATCTTCGGTCATATCAGACAAATCTTCCTCTCAAATAGGCCTTCAATGTACTCTTCCACCGATCCTCTCTCTCCGTTGCATTTAGCAGTGGAATTCCCTCTCCACTCTTAATGTTACCACACTTACTTTTAATTTCACCGAAAGTGGTTTTGACTTATCTACAAGCTGAATCAGTCCTTCCGACAATCATGTCTTTTTCAATTTCTTCGCATTTTTCATGCGGTCATTTCGTCTCAGCTTCCCTGCACTTCCTATTTACTTCGTTATTCAGCGACTTGAATTCTTGTATTCTTGAATTTTCCTGAACATTTATGTACTTTCTACTTTCATGGATCACCTATCACCTGAAGTGTTTCTTCTGTTACCCATGGTTTGTTCGCAGTTAACTTCTTTGTGTCTATGTTTTTTTTTTTTTTGCAGTTTCTGTGATTGCCCTTTTTAGAGAAGCGCATTCCTGTTCAACTGTACTACCCTCTGAGCTATTCGTTACTGCTGTATCTACTGCGTTAGAGAACTCTGAGCGCATATCATCATCCGTTAATACTTCCGTATCGCACTTCTTTGCGTATTGACTTTTCCTGAATAATGTCTTAAACTTCAGCCTGTTCTTCGTCATCACTAAATTGTCGTCTGAATCTATATCTGCTCCTGGGTACGCCTTACAATACAGTATCTGATTTCGGAATCTCTGTTGACCATGATGTAGTGTAACTGAAATCTTCCCGTATCACCAGTCCTTTTCCTGGTATACCTCTTCCTCTTGTGTTTCTTGAATAAACTATTCGCTATTACCACCTGAAATTTGTTGTAGAACTCAATTAGTCTTCCTCCTCTCCCATTCTTGTCCTAAACCGATGTTCTCCTGTAACCTTTTCTTCTACCCCTTCCCCTGCAACTGCATTCCAGTCCACATGACTATTAGATTTTCATCCCCCTTTACTGTATTATTATATTATCGTTGCAATATCCTCATACACTTTCTCTACCTCTTCCTCTTCAGCTTGCGATATCAGCATGTATACCTGAACTACCGTTGTCTGTGTTGGTTTTGTTTCGATTCTGATAAGAACGACCCCGTCACCGAACTGTTCACTAACATACTGTCTCCCCTACCTTCCTATTCGTAACTAAACCTACTCTAATTAGACCATTTTCTGCTGCTGTTGATATCATCCTATACTCATCTGCCCTGAACTCATTGTCTTCTTTCCATTTCACACCACTGACCCCTACTACATCTAGATTGAGCGTATGTATATCCCTTTTCAGATTTTTTTTCTAGCCTCCCTACCACGTTCAAGCATTTGACATTCCACGCTGCGACTCGTAGAACGTTATCGTTTCGTTGGATATTAAGCCTTTTTCTCGTGGCCAAGTCCCCCTTGGCAATGCCCTTCTGGAGATCCGTTTAGCTGACTACTCCGGAGTCTTTTGCAAAAGTAGAGTTCATCATGACACTTTTTCAATCAAAGGCCACACATCCTGTGGACACACATCATGAGTGTTAAATGCACTGATTTCCATTGCTTTCTGCAGTCTCATGCCGTTGATCATTGCTGATTCTTCCGCCTTTAGGGGCAGTTTTCCACCCCAAGGGCAAGAGAGACCGTTAGCAGGATGCGGGTGACTTCCTATACCTGATGTCTCTTGCCGCTAATCATAATTTAAGCGGTGGCGGGTTTTGCACCCGGGACCGGGGTCGTTTTAATTACTAATCAAAGACGCTACTGCTAGACCACAGGAGTAAGTTAGTGACTGAAATTTCATGAGAAGATCCTGCTGCAACGGGCGACACCTCTGTTTTAATGATTGCCACCCAAATTCGCATCCTTAGCATCTCCTTTCCTATTTCGCGATAGTACAAAACATGTTGCCCTTCTTATTCTTAGATGTTTCTTTATGTCCTCCGTCAAGCCTATGTGCTGCGGCTTCCACGTCGTACAGCAGTACTCCAAAAGAGAGAGGACAACCGGAGTGTAAGCAGCCCCTTTAGTAGACCTGTCACATTTTCTTAGTGTTCTGGGAGTAAATGGCAGTCCTTGTTTCACTTTCCGCACAACATTTTTTTGTGTGAAGTCAGCGTAGGAAGATGGTTTGACTTGCAGAAATGCCAGAAAGGAATAACGTGTTTGGACGTAAACCAGACCTTATTGTGATTGATTTTACACGATTCGTAGGCGTATCAACGTAGACGTGTCTACAGGATACCATGTATTACTCGCAACAATATAACAAGGCGTAGTCATAAAAATGTCTTAACTGGGAGAGACATGAGACCTATATCACACTTCGTAAACGGCCATCGGTTTCAAATCCGAGCTCTCAGTGCACCAAGTCTACATGGGCGAGCAAGCTAACGGCATCTAATGGTAATGTGAGTCGGCAACCTCAAAAATACTGAAATACAAGTCATTTGGGAACGAAATTGATAGGAAGTGCAGTGAGGCTAAGGCGAAATTGCTTCATGAAAAAGTGAAGAAATGATTATCGGAAGGACTGACTCAGCATAAATCAAAATAACCTTGAGTGAAGCTTCGTAACAAATTAAAACTGTGTACCGGACCGAGATTCGAACTCGGGACCTTCCCATTCACGGGTAGCGCATACTCCGCTGCAGAATGAAAATATCATCCTGAAAACGTCCCCAGGCTGTGCCTAAGCCATGTCTCCGCAATGTCCTTTCTTTCAGGAGTGCTGTTTCGGTAAGGTTCGTGGGAGAGCTTCAGTGAAATTTGGAAGATAGGAAACGAGGTACAGGCAGAAATAAAGCTGTGAGAACGGGGCGTGGGTCGTGCTTTGGTAGCTCAGACGGTAGAGCACTTGCCCGCGAAAAGCAATGGTTCGGAGTTCGAGTCTCGGTTAGGAACACAGTTTTAATCTGCCAGGAAGTTTCATATCAGCACACACTCCGCTGCTGAGTGAAAATCTCATTCTGGAAATAGTGGGTGAAATTAAAAGCAAGAGTGGTAATATTAAGAGTACAATGAGAATTCCATTGGTGAATGTAGATTAGACAGCGGATGTGTGGCAATAATGCATTGAAAGCCGTTATGAAGGAGAAAACTTGTCTGATGTGATAGAAGAAGAAACAAGAGTCGATTTAGAAGAGATAGGCGATTCAGTACAAGAATCAAAATGTAATGTAAAAGAGCTTTGGAAGACTTAAAATCAAATAAGGCGAAGGGATAGATAACATTTCCTAAGCATTTCTAAAATCACTGTCGTAAGTGGTGTGTAGAATGTGTGAGACTGGCGATATACCATCAGACTTTCGCAAAAACATCATCCACACAACTCCGAAGTTTACAGGAGCCGATAAGTGCTAGAACTATAGCATAATCAGCTTAATAGCTCATGCATCCAAGTTGCTGACAAGAATAGTACACAGAAGAATAGAAAAGAAAATTGAGGATCTGTGAGACGACGATCAGTTTGGCTTTAGGAAAGGTAAAAGCTCCAGGGAGGCAGTTGTGACTTTGCGGTTGATAGTGGAAACAAAACTAAACAGAAATCAAGACACGTAAATAGGATTTGTCGATCTGGAAAAAGCGTTCGACAATGTGAAATGGTGCAAGATGTTCAAAATCCTGAAAAAAATCGGGCTAACCTATCGGGAAAGATGGATAATATACAATGTGAAGAAGAACCAAGAGGGTATAATAAGAGTGGAAGACCAAAAATGGAGTGCGCTGGTTAAAATTGATCTAAGGCAGAGGTCTATTCTTATACCCCTGCTGTTCAGTCCATACGTGGAAGAAACAATGACAGAAAAAGAAGAAGTTTCAAGACTGGGATTCAAATACAAGATGAAAGACATCATTGTTAAGATTCTATGATGACATTACTATTCTGAGTGAAAATGAAGAATATTTACTCGATCTTCTGAATGGAATGAACAGTCAAACATGTACAGTATATGGATTGAGAGGAAATCGAAGAAAGACGACAGTAATGAGAAGTAGCAGAAATGAGAACAGCAAGAAACTTAACCTCAGGATTTATGGTCATTAAGTACATAAAGTTAAGGAATTCTGCTACCTAGGCAGCAGAATAACCAATGAAGGACGGAGCAAGGAGGACATAAAAAGCAGACTAGCACTACAAAGAAAAGGACATTACCCTCCAAGTGATGTCTACTAGTATCAAAAATAGGTCTTAATTTGGGGAAGAAATCTATGAGAATGTACCTTTGGAGCACAGCATTGTATGGTAATGAGACATGGACTGTGGAAAAACCGGAGCGGAAGACAATCAAACTACTTGAGGTGTGGTGCTATAGAATAATATTTGAAATTAGGTAGACTCCTAAGGTAAAGAATTAGGAAGGTGTCCACTGAATCGGAGAGGAAAGAAACATATGGGAAACACTGGGAAGAAAAGGGACAAGATGAATGAAAATCTGTCAAGACTTCAGGTAATAACTTCTGAGGTACTAGAGGAAGCTGTGGGGGGTAAAAACTGTGATGGTACACGGAGATTGGAATACATCCAGCATATGACTGAAATTGCAAGCTGTACTCTGAGACGAAGAGATTGGCACTGGAAACGAATGCAAGGTGGGTAGCAACAAGCCAGTCAGAAGACTGATGAGTCAAAAAAGAAAAGAAAAGAAAATGTAATTTAAAAAACCACAGGAAACGCTCTTGAAGCTCCGAAGGGCGAACAACACAGAAACCATACAGTACCATATTGGAGGGGTGTATAGCGATCCGACGAGTTATGATTTAGCTTTTCTTCAAATGAAGCCACGCGTCGCATGGACTGACGGACCAATGACGCGTTTCGCCTGTCATATGCAGAGTACGTAGTGCAGCCAGGGGGTTGTTCTGTCGTTTTCTATCCCTACATTTTTCTTTTCTTTTGCACTCATTCAGGCTACCATTAATATTAACTATGAAGTTTATACCAACATTTTCGGTAACCAGTAGTTGCCCTTTCTTGTGCATTTTTATGACGAATATGTGCGGACACTTCAGGGTTGCACGCATTCATTTCTGGTTTAAGGCTGAGGCAGTCTATCACACCTCGAATTGTCCGTTAAATGTTCCGATCGTAATAAGATCATATATTCTGGGGATATTTGGAAATCCGGTGAAACAGAAAAATCAACATCTTCGCAGTCTGATAGCTGTACAGTCATGCGGTAGCGGTATGCACACGTACAGGTGACGACAGTATCGCATGCGCAAGTTATAAAAGGGCAGTGCGTTGGTGGAGCTGTTGTCTGTACTGAGGTGATTCATGTGAAAACGTTTCAGACGTGATTATGGCTGCACGACGGGAATCAACAGCTTCTGAACGCGGAATGGTAGCTGAAGCTAGACACATGGGACATTCCATTTCTGATATCGTCAGGGAATTCACTATTACGATATCCACAGCGTTACGAGTGAGCCGAGAATACCAAACCTGAGGCATTACCTCTCACCACGGACAATGCAGTGGCCGACGCCCTTCACTTAACAACGGAGGCAAGTTTGCGTAGTCATTGCTAACAGACAAGCTAGACTTCGTGACATAAGCAAAGAAATTAATAAGAGACATGCGTCGAACATATCCGTTAGAAAGGTGCTGCGTAATTTGACGTTAGTGGCCTTTGGCAGCAGAGGAACTACGCGAGTGCCTTTCCTAACAGCACGACATCGCCTGCAGCGCCTCTCTGGGGATCGTGAACATATCGGTTGCACCCTAGACGACTGGAAAACCGTGGCCTCGTAAGATGTGTTTCGATTGCACTTTCTAAGAGGAGATGGTAGGGTTCGGGTGTGGCGCAGGACCCACAAAACAATGGATCAAGTTGTCAACAAGGCATTGTGCTTACTGGTGGTAGTTCTATAACTGAATGGGCTGTGTTTACAAGGAAGGGACTGGGATCTCTGGCCCTACTGAAAAGATAATTGACTGGAAATGGTTATGTTCGGCTACTTGGAGACCACTTTCAGCCATTCATGGACCATTCATGGACTTTATGTTCCCAAACAATGATGGAATATCTATAGATGAAACTGTGCAATGTCACCAGGCCACAGTTGTTTGCGATTGGTTTGAAGAATATTTGAACAACTCGAGCAAATGATTTGGCCATCCAGATCCCCCGATACGAACACCATCGAACATTTGTGGGACATAATCGAGATATCAGTTCGTGCACAAAATCATGCCCCGGCAACGCTTTCACAATTGTGAAACCTATAGTGGCAGCACGGCTGATATACCTGCACGGGATTTCCAACGCCTTGTTAAGTCCATGACACTTCTAGATCCTTTCCTACACCGGGCAAAAGGGGGTCAGACACGATATTAGGAGGTATTCGATGACTTGTAGCACTGAAATTGCCATTTAATAGTTTCAGCTGCATATGTGGCATACCTGAAGAATCATGTCGCCTCTTTTTCTCACCAACCTGAGGCCATTTTCAAGGCCAGCGGCATTATGATATGGTACTCGTGGTGACAAAATTTTTATCTCGTGTGCTTATGCATCGCGTTTGTCACCATGTGTCCAGTTTTAGTTAGGATTCATATCTAAGATACCGGCAACAGCATTAAACAAATTTCAAGAGTAAAGGAAAGAAACACACAAAGAGAAAATATAAAATTCTAGTTTCCTCATTTATTTATTAACGAACAATGAAGGCATGTTGCATTTATACGTGACGAGACGATAATACTTACCGGTGTGGTGATGGTCTCATTCGAAGCGCTGAGTCATGTTTGTTTACTATCTGCGTCAGTAGCGACAATGAATTGGCCGAAGGAGCAGTGCGCGGTTATCGTGATGCTGAATCTTTGTCACCCCGCAGCATTAACGCTTCATCCACTCTAAATACAGTTCCTAGCCTTAAATTAGCTGTTTTGAGACAACTGGAAACATGCTAAGAAGAAGAGTTGGATAATCATGGCCCCTGAGATCAACAAGATATAGCAAGATCTCCTTGCCGCAGTGCAAGGTGCTGCGCTTCGATTTTCTGATAGTTCTGTGATGTGAAATCTGTACGATGGTCTCTATTTTCACTATATAAGTTGACTATGATGTAATATAGGAATGGACAACATTTTATAAATGAGCGAAATGCATTTGGAAAGTTGCTTGAAAGGTTGCCTCACGATGTGTAGTTGTTCTTTAGCGAGCTGTTCATTTTTGGAACATAACCTACGACCAGCTTAGAGAGAGAATTAATGACACTTTCTGCAGGACCTGACCATCATTTCTCAGAACAATGTTCAAACACGTACAATGCAAGCTGTTACTGATTTGTTTGACTGATGGGGCTGCTAAGTGCTATAACACCTGCTGCACTCCCCTGACTTAAGCCCTTGTGAGTTCAACTCGATTTCTAAACTGAAGGAAACACTTGACGGCAATCGCTTGAGAACTGCTACAAATTCGTCGGGTGATAGACCGTTCCGCTCGAACTGTCAACACGACTGGCTCTGCTAAGAGTATCCGACCACTTCCACATCGCTGGCAATGGATTATACACGATGTTGGTGACTACTTTGGAGGTCAGTAAATCTTTGAAACACTTGTCTGTTTTGTAAGAGCTCTAAATAAATAGTTGCCACTATTAAAGTTCCAACCCTCGTATTTAGTGTGCGATGTCCAGGGTAGTAATTATTGATCCTTACTTTATTGAAAAAAACGAGCAAGAAGCAACAGTGAATTTTCAGTGATTTGTCAACGTAACTGAGAAATTTTTCTAAGCCTTATGGTAAAATATTAAGTGTAGAGGCTGTGTCGTTTCAGCAAGATGGGCCCACGGCGACGTTTTGCTAAGAGGATATCTAACATCCATTGTTTACACTGATTTCCAAGAACTCCAGAAGGCTTGAAGGAGAATAATTCATCAGGTGTCAGGTGTGCAGCCACAGAACCGTAGAACTGGGTTGTCAGAACCGGCTGTCCCTTGGGTGTTCTGTACACCTTTCATGAACATTACGTATTATCCGCCTGACGTACGAGAGGCTACATTTGAAGCAGATCTCGTCAAGCAAAATATTACAGAGCATCATGTCATCTTTGACGCAATCCTGAAGTGCTTCCATCCGTGAGGGACAAAAAACGCTTTATTTTTGTGTTTTGAAAGGATCGCACCTGTTTTTGACGACTTCTCACATGTGACAGGAAAATCATGGAATTAAATCCCACTATTTCATCTTCTCCATAACTTGACTTACATTTTATCCGTAGCGTCTAAGGTATCTGCTATGGGGAATTAAACTTCAAAAACTCCTTTTATGTGTAGATGCTCGATCTGCAAACTGCTCTCGCCTGCTCTGCTGTGTGCTCGATGAATACTGTATACATGTAAATACTAGTCTTTGTGAGTAGGCTTCTATAAACTGCGTATCGTATCATTTTTACGACGAAGCGAAACATACACGAATGGAAGGCAATCTCCCTTCTTCGATTTCATTTGCAAATAAAACTTTTTCATTGATACAGTTGAGATGGCTGAAAAACCTCAGTAGTAATTTTTTTCTTTTTTACGTTTTTAAAAAAATTTCCACTATTAGCCTTTAATTTATCCTCGCCACGGGCTGGACAAAAAACCTGTCGTCAGCATATCTCCAAAATAGTAACAGTTCGAATCCAACAGATTCCAGTACATTTTCCTTGAAGTTATCCACAAATAAAGTGGCCACCAGGAGTGTCAGCTTCCGTCTGCTTTTAATTACTTATTCAATAAAAAAACGTCTATGTCAGTACATCTTTGAACGAAGGTTCAACCTCTTCATCAAATCTTTTGGCAGTAGGAAATAAAAATTCAAAAAGGGAACTTAAGTGAATAACGAAACCCCAATAACGCAGAGTGATTAATCTGTCGAGGAGCTCCTGCAGGAGATAAAAAATTAAGTAAATTCCAGTGTTACATTCTCGATTTTCTTTATTTAAACTAACGACTTGTCGCTTGAATATGTTTATTATATTTCATTTTATCTGTTTCTACAATCCTCAAATGAATATGTTAATTATATTTCATTTTATCTGTTTCTATAATCGTGTTATAATGTCATGTATTGACTCGTTCCATGACCATGGAGACTTCTCCTTAATGTGGTCCCACGGAACAATAAATAAGTAAATATAAATATAAACATTTCGTTTTGAAGGAGAATATGCGCCGTATGTGGATGCAAAACGGTGCGCTATGAAGAGTCGATAGTGAATTGAGAATTCGAGTAACTCCGCGTTTTCATACCATGGAACGTTGGTTACCCGGCATGTTTAATAGTAAATATAAAATTATGTAGAAAATGTAAGAACTATGATTTCGGTTTTCGTTTAATTGAGCTATCAAATATGTAAATTTTGGTGCCTACTATGTAATAGCGGCTTGCTGGACATTTTGTCCTGACATACTGCTTTCTGTTTTCACTTATTGTATTACCTTCCGGATCTTCTCTGGAAGGTAATCGTGGAATAAGCGTTGCTGCTCAGGTGTTAAGCGGGACAGTCTGACTGCCAGGCGGCAGCAGCCAGTGCGCACCCAGCGACGGGGAATCCCCTCACGGCCCGAGTCATGGGTGGCGGCGGCACGAGGCCGTAAGAATTATGGGGAGCGGCCGCGTGCGGTCGGGGGCGGCGTGCCCCGCATATTTCACCTGCGCTAAATTGCCTGCTCTAGTGAGAGTATACGCCGGCTACACTAATCCTCGGTGACATTTCACAGGGCAAAGAGTGCGTGCGTGCACCCGCGCCGGATGGCACAGTAGTGGGGGCGGCAGCCGCGCCGCGGGGTGGGGGTGAGCGCGGGGACGGCCCGGATAACGGCGGGAAGAGAGGAATACAGAACCGGCGCGAATAAAAAACAGGGCAGGGCTGCGAGAAAAGCTAAAACCAACAAAACGCGCGTGGGTAAACAAAAAAGGCTAACGAAGTACGTGCGCCGGCCGCCATTAGCGAAAATATTGTGGGGTGGAGCGTAGCGCGGAGCGGCGAAGTGTCGAGTGAGTGGCGCGCCACTGTCGCCGCTTTTTGTTTGGCGACCGGCCCGCCGTGCCCTCGTGATAATGACGCGGAAATATCATTAGGTGCCGCCGGACGGCGCCCAAACGCGACCGGCTTTCTAACAGCGCTAACGCTATAAATACTGCGTCCTCGCGGATATCGGCACCGATAGCACTAACGAACTGACGTCTCTGTCCCTCCGCGTACGCTGGTGATCTTGCACCGTGAACTGTATTTAAATTTGCTCTTGTCCCACGCCGATAGCAAATTTTTCTCTTGAATCTTGCCAGGAAGAACGGTCACACAGATTGTATTACATCCGAAATTCTATAATTAGGACATACTTCTACGCAGGCGTCCCACCTGTGATCCGAGGTACAGTTTGACGAAAAATAATATTTTTGTAACCGTATAAATGAAAAGTGCTTAAAAGGTTTGCAATTTACGTTCAAAATTGTTGACATTTCCAACACCCTTATTTCCAAAAGTCTTCCTCAAAATGTTTTGGCTGTACCGTGAGAGGAACTTACTGCCATAGTGTGTTATGGTTAGAAATGCCCTAAAAGAAACAATTCGGAATGTTTGGTACGGTACATAAATGACGTAATGAATAGTTGGATTCTAGCATTGTTAGCGGAAGAAACGTAATTGAATGTGTGAGACAGAAACTGAGAGCCTACAAATTTGCTTTGTTTTTTTGTTTGTTTGTTTGTTTTGTACATAATTTCAACCGCACCCCGTTCAGTGTTAGAGCATTGTGTATTTTAAGTACTTGTGTATTCCAGGTAATAAAAGTTAGTTGGTCGCGTACCTTCTGCACTTTTATGTAACCAAATCAGTCATTTTACATGCATGTAGTTTACACGCATCTATATTGAGAATAACCCATACAATTATTTATTACTCAATATAACGCTTTTCATCACGATCAAAAGCACAAGTTTCCTGTTATTGTTGGTAAGTGTGAAGCTGTTTGTGGGTAACTAAAAAAAGTTTTGTATTAGAATCGTAGCACTCAAGCTACGTTTGAATGTTTTTGTTTTGCGCTTCTTATTTTCAAATTTGTCTTTTTTCAGATGAATGGAATGTAGCCTCTGACAACCACCGAACTTCCCGTTCACAATCGCGCACTACAATGAACGCATTGTCGTGCTCGCAATACCTTGTTCCAGCCAATTTCTGGATGTCTATGTGCGACCCTATTGTTTCTGCTGTAGGTGTAGGCGGTGATAGTCTTTCGTGCTGGGCATCCGGGTCGTTGGAAGATCTGATCGTAAGTAGCTGAGGTCAATCAAGAATTCTGTGATGTGGGCGAGTGCCGCTGAAATGTGTACTACAGAAACCGGTGGATGCAGTGAGTGTGGTGCCACTTCGGCTATCATGGTGCCCGTCAAATTGGCGTGGGCAGAGGTCCACGTGCGACGCATCGTGTTGAGATAGAGCGATGGCGTACTGCTATAGACATTAATTAAACCGATATCACACGCCCGCTGTGGCAGTGTCAGGGTGGCGTATCGGACTTAAAAACAAGGCCGGAGCTCACGAAATGTCCATAAGCTGCTTGAAATCTGTCGGCCGTTGTAACTGTCAAGGATATGGCATTCGTAAAATAGTTCAGTTTGAAGACAAGATAGGTGCTGCTCGTAGGATCATGTCCATTCATCGCATTTTGTTGTAGCGCAGCCACTGAAGCTCCATGTGCATTTCGTCTTCTGATCTGTCCAGGAACACTAAATCATCGGCGAATGCACCACAATGAAAGGTATGTCCCGCATGCAACTGCCGCAAAGAATGTAACCGATAAGGGGCATCCTTGTCGCCCTGACCATCCAACAACAATGTGACCAAACTGGTAACCATTCACCATCATGCGAGAATGCGCTCCGTGGATCAGTCGAAGGACCACCTGCGCAGACTATGGACAGAGGCCCATGTATTCCAAAACTGCGCCGTGGTCGACGCGCTCGAATGCGTGGTCAAAATTGACGGTGACAAGGGCGCCTTGTATTTTGCAGGCTGCCGTGAAAGCTATTACGTCGCGGTATGCTCCTAACGCTGTTTGAATGTTGCTTTCGGGAATGGCTTCCCCGATAGCGGCGTGGAGACGCGCGCGGAGGATGCGGTCGGAGATCTTGTAGTCGTTGTTGAGGAGTGTGAGTGGGCGAAAGTCCTGCCACCTTTGACCACAATTCGGTTTCTGTTCTTAGAGGATGTTCATAGGTTCGGATTAGACAAAGCCCAGTAAACCATCTTCACCCACTATTTCTTAAATAATCAATACACACGTATAAAACAACGCATAATTTTAAATTTCCTTAGGAAGCACGTCAGAAATTTTTCTTTTTGCTGTGAAGAGGCTATCTGGGTTTTCGGAACCGCATGAACAGATTATGACAGCATTTGAAGTTCTCAAATTCGATCAGTAATGGTAATAAGTGCTGAAAGATCAAATTACTGTTGCCTCTAGCAAACCATTAGAAGCTTCTAACTGGGACTAGGTGACCGTTTTATCCATTCAGTAATATGGATCTCCTATTCTTTTTCCCAATAAGGATTATGCCTTTGTAATCTGTTCCAGCTTCATACGAGCTATGCCAATCTTTTTTTTTTTTTTTTTTGGTCTTTCCGCACTTCTTCGAACTGCCTTGTATCAGCTTGATGCTTTTGGTAGTCTTCTTTCACTCGTATGTTGTAGATGGTGTTTTCATTTTCTGAGTAGCTGTTTTGTATGGTTTAAGTTGTGTATTTGCCGCTCTTCTCTAACCTCTTCATTTTTATATCGATCTCGTTTGAACATCCTTTTACACGCCTTACTAATTTAATTTCTCTTGTTTGTATGCAGCTTATCTTTCTCTCTTTCATTATCCATGACACAATTTCATAAGACAGCATGGGAAGGGCCATTATCTTATAGAATCTGACCTAGGAATCTTCGCAGCTTTTGGTTTCTTTCTGTTCTTATAGTGTCGGATATCATCTGGAACATGTTTAATTAAGTATCTATGCTGTCGTCGAACTATACCTTATGTCAAAGGTGTCTAAAATTAGAGACTTGTTTAGTTACTTGTTCATTGATCACAACTTTTGATCTTAGGAGGTTCTTCCTAAGAAAGCCATAAACCTTTCTTTTATTTTCTGCCGGCCGGAGTGGCCGTGCGGTTCTAGGCGCTTCAGTCTGGAACCGAGCGACCGCTACGGTCACAGGTTCGAATCCTGCCTCGGGAATGGATGTGTGTGATATCCTTAGGTTAGTTAGGTTTAATTAGTTCTAAGTTCTAGGTGACTGACGACCTCAGAAGTTAAGTCGCATAGTGCTCAGAGCCATTTGAACCATTTTTTTTATTTTCCTTTTTTATATCAGGAGTATACTGAGTTGAGCACAGCTGCAACTTGCGTAATGCTCTTTGTAGTCAATCTCCTGTTTTATCTATTGTAATACTAATGCTAAATATATGCAGCTGTAGTGTTATTTAACGAATCGTTGCACCCTTAGCTCAATTCAATCACGAGACAACGTAGAGAAAGACAAGAAGCTCAAACTAGAATAACTTGGCTGGGTACCAACTGACTCCTTTTGAGTAACATACCACCATTGAAAAAATTAGTTCTTTATATATCTGGTATGATGGGAGCTATTAAGGAGTGGTAAGGTGCCAGGCTAACATGAATTCAGACATCCTTTGAAATAAATTTATTAACAAACAATTCTTACTCAACAATTATTACAAAACATATTGTCCGACCTCTTTACATTTTTTGTTAAAGGGAACCCATTACAAGACTTAATAATATTCACACTGATCCAACATCAACGATAAAATTCCGTTAATACAGTAGTCCCAAATTTGCCCCCAAAGCAATTATAACATCAATTACGAGTTTCAACTCAAGCTCGTTAATTATTTATGATGAAAAGCTTAAAACGCCCAAGGCTATTTCAAAAATGCCTTAAATTTTAAATAAATTTATAATAAACAGACAGCAATTCAAACCTGAAACCAGTATCCAGATAAATCCAGTTTAACAAAAGCACATTAAATACACAACAGATTTCAGCGGGACCACCATGACATAAGTTTTGTAGACGCCATTCTTTCTCGTGGCACAGTATGGATTCAAAATGGTTCAAATGGTTCTGAGCACTATGGGACTTAACAGCTATGGTCATCAGTCCCCTAGAACTTAGAACTACTTAAACCTACCTAACCTAAGGGCATCACACACGTCCATGCCCGAGGCAGGATTCGAACCTGCGACCTAAGCAGTCGCGCGGTTCCGGACTGCGCGCCTAGAACCGCGAGACCACCGCGGCCGGCACACAGTATAGAACTTGCTTATTTACTGTACAGGAGTACCGAATAATTTCAAACAAGTTTAGGAGCAAACTTCTTCTATGAATGGCAAATTAAGGGGCGTGAATAGTTCAATAACAAACGGTAATTGCTTAACTCAAGAACAAATCTGTAACATTAGGAGTCATCCGCTGCTACCTCAGTGGATTTACAGAACCGTAATCTTGCCATCTTACTTTATTTCACATTTCAGACTTCCGCACACTTCCTAGCAATAGACTACACACATCATTAAGTCCATTAAGTTGGCGTGATAGGACCTTGAACAGAAATCAGCTACCAATGGTCCCACACATGCATACAAATAATGGTCCTACCAGGGAAAACTCAATGACTACCTTGTAACATGAACAGTTAAAACACAACAAATGATCAATCACGAAGTAGTGGAACTAATGGCGCCTCACAAGAGCAGACTCAATTACAATTTTGCAAGATGAACTAATAAAACACACAGATGGTCAAAGACTCAATAATAAGGTTACTAAGCTTCATGTAGAGTTATCCAGCACTCGTGTGACAATGCAACCAGGGCGAAGCTACAATACAGTGACGGCCGTACAGACCTCCAACAGTTGCTTTAAGCGCCGATCGTCTTCGGGCAACACCAGCATTGTGTAACCGAAGTACTCTTGCAAGCCAAAGAGGAGCTCCTTTCCAAATTACAGCTTTCCAGACAATGGCTCCCAACTACTGCTGCGCCGCACTATCACTCCAGGTGCGGCTAAGTCGTTCTCCGGCGCATGCAGGGGCTGCTTCCAGCACAGGCCCCTCTTGCCATCGTCCTCGTGCCGCTGATAACTCAAGATTTCTCCGCTGCCCGAGCCATGTGGCTTCGCGGAGCTCATTCACACCACAAGCCTCTCTGGCAAACAGATTCTTCATATCCGGCGATTTCGCCACAGAGGCACAAAGGCGAAAAACACCAAACTTTGCTTTAGGTTTCGATACACGGCAAAATATCAGTAGTTTACCCTTTCAGATGGAAAAGGTAAAATTTCATAAGTAATGAAAGGACTTTCTGCGTACTACATCACTCACAATATCTGCAGATTTTATGTGTAAGGGAGAGCAGACAAAGTGACCATGGTGGGAAAATTGGCCGTTGGCGTCCTGGTGGCTATAAGGTGCTGGCATTGCGCGGGAAATGCTTTAACATATCATCTCCATGGAGGATCCCAGTCACCCCATGAAGTCTAAACTTGTCTGCTATGTCATTTCTTGGAGTTACAAAAATGTTTGTGTATTTTAGTTGTCCTGATGTACGGTTAGTGGTTAGTTTGTATATCTATTGTGCAGAGGGAATGTGAATTACGTCTTTTTAATGCAATTGTGCTGAAAGTGTCACATCTTGGCCCCAAAACTCTACTTCAGTTATTGAAATCTCGGTCATACTATTAGAGAGTATTCAGCTTCTGTGCAAACGCGACAGTGCCGGAAAAGTGGCTATCTCGGTGGAAGTTACTGTCAACTTTTTGTAGGAGGAAGGGGTACAGCAGCAGCCGAAGGAAGGGCTGCGCGGTATTATGTATCATGTAGTAACATTGCTAAGCATTAATGTGACAGTACGAAAGGTACAGACAAAGATATTCTTTATTACTATGTGACGTACTGCGCTTAGATAATTATTGTTAGATAGTAAGCTTTTGTTCTTGTCAATATTTAATTTCAGGAGAGAGGAGTCTGTTCTTTATTCCCGCCTTACATTTCGGAAGTATGTGTCTATGATAGAGAATCGCTAATTCATGTGCGAGAAGAATTTCATTGACACTAAGGTTAACAATTCTTCGTTCATTTCAAAAAGGTACGTGTTATTTCCACAAACGACGTATACTCAAGTGTGATCTATTAATGAATACCAGCTCGAGAACAATTCCGACGGGAGCGTTCAGTTGTAAATAAATAATCTGATGCTTTCTTCGGGAGAGAAGTGATTTCACGGACGGTTTTTTTTTTTTTTTTTTTTTTTTTTTTTTTTTTTTTTTTTGTCACCAATGTTTCTAAGAACTGAAGACAAATCTGATTGCTGTGCAGCAGATCCCCGACGAATATTTCTCCGCAACTTTGGTAACACTCAGCTTCAATACAGCATGTGCAGTAGCTGGAGCAGATCGCCATAGCAACGGAAGCGTATAGTGTGCTAGCAGTTTCACCCATCGCCCTGTGTCCCACCAACGGTGTATGTATTCACTGCAACAGAACATACACACAGACAATCACTCATAAATATAAAGCCACAACACAAGGTGGTGTGGCCAACATCTCAGTATAAAAGGCTCAGTATAGGAAAAATAGTAAGTGAAGACAGCTGAGTGATTTTATAGCGGCGATACTTCTAGAAAGTTCTTCTAACCCTGACCTTAAACGGAAGGGAATGAAGGCAGTAAAACAAAGGGTGCGAAAAGGAGAAAACGCAATCCTAGAAGAACCATTTCTGGCGACAACGATGAGCACATAGAATGCATGCATGTACTGCCAAGACAAATTTTCACATTCAAGGTCTAAATTGCAATGGATTTAGTGTCACTTGTGCTCCCTGCGGGTCAACGAAATTTGTACATGCGTTGATGAACACAGTTTGACTTCTACTTTTAACGCCTAATTCGAATCATGTTTCACATTAAAATACATTTAATTATTTGTTGTAGTAGCTATTACTCCTTATTTTTTAGTTTAAAGCTAAGTAGCCACTTTCCTCAATCATGTCGAGCAAGGTGGCCATTTTGCTACTTTGTGAAAACTGAATGGTTTAAAATCCTAAAATAGTTAATCTACCCGATATTATACTTCAGTACCGGCAGATTGTATATTCTCATTTTCGTCAGTTGCTACTCAGCTTAAGAAATAGGGATACCGTAGTATGGCCACTCTTCCTGGGTTTCCCCTAACATTTTTATATACATCAAGAAGAACTTTATGTATTTATAGGGTGGCGGAATGTGTATTAGAGTAATACATTTTTTTGCGACAGAAAAAAAGATGGAACCAGAGTTTATTAAACATTCAAGTCAATTAGAACAGAGTGGAAATGTCAGTGAAAAAAAAGCTGTCCGCACAAATAAGTTTTGGAATTTCTGAAACATGGAAGAAATCTACACGAGAGTTATAAGATTGCGATTTGAATCAAGCGTTTCCAGAGCACAAGCGTCCAAATGGTTGCTTAGGTTCATCTGATCAATTCAATAAATGTTTGGTACAAATTTGGTGGTAATTGTGTAGATGTTTTGTGCATCTTTCTGGCAACATTGACGCGGTTTGTCGTGAAATATATATTATTTCAGCGGACGGATTTGCAGCTGATGTGTAACGCAATTGCCGAATGGTCGACGCTGTTTCAATCTGAGAACTTTAATCACTTGGACAAAGTTTAATGAAACATCACTTAGCTGACACTTCCAATTAATCACCTACAAGCAACACTGTGTAACTTCACAAGGAGTATAAAGTTCATTTCTTAACATCACACCCGTTGAGGGGTTACTCTCTCTGCTATATTCAGTCTCTTAGAGCCATCACGTGACGTACTCGTATATTTTGAAAGGAAATGTTAAAGCTTGTAGTCAGCAGGTGACAGGTACTCTCATTGTGTAAATGTAACACACTGCTTGCGGAAGGTAGAGTTCCGGTTTCGAGACGAATTCGTATCGCAGCATACACTCTGTGCAGAGCAGAAGAATTCATTCCGAAAGAAAAACTACTTAGTGACAGAATGAACAGAGCCTAAAGAAAAGTTGTGACAGGGTTCTCAATACCAGTTTCTTTTTCTTAAAAATATTCTAAATAGGGTAAATGTTGCTATTGCAAAAAATTTAGTCGCTGCCATGCGGAGAATAAGTTGTTGCTGAGGGGTGAAGTACAATTACATGTTGTAATGGCAGTTATTGAATGTCTACTGCTCTACACTTGTTTTTAGTATTTCTTCTTCTAACGATATTTAAAATTTTACTGAACAAAATTAATGAAATTCGTTTTCTATGTTGTGCTCATTTTAGTAAAATAAAACCAAGTAATTATCTGAGGTGTGGGGTTGATCTGTTATTCTGTTGCCGGCCGGAGTGGCCGAGCGGTTCTAGGCGCTACAGTCTGGAACTGCGCGACCGCTACGGTCGCAGGTTCGAATCCTGCCTCGGGCATGGATGTGTGTGATGTCCTTAGGTTAGTTAGTTTTAAGTAGTTCTAAGTCCTAGGGGACTGATGACCACGCAGTTAAGTCCCATAGTGCTCAGAGCCATTTGAACCATGTTTTTGTTATTCTGCGCAACAGATTAATCTGAGATGTACCCTTTACCCTGTGGCTCCTGCAAGATGCCATTTCCACCCCCACACTACTACAGAAGTCAGACAGACGCTCCTAACGTTCTAAGAGGAATGCCTGAAAAACTTTCAGCAATACATATCTTCTGGAGTCGTCCGCTTTAAGGAAATAACACAAAAATTCACAAAATTTCTTACATAACTAGTGGGATCCTTGTGTACTGGGGTAGTGCTAGTTAGTGTAAGAAAAACATGAAACTAACGAAAGTTATTATTTATTTTGCAAAAATTCTGAGAAATCACAATGGCACTTTTAGTTATGAATTGAAAAAGTCATATCCTGGTTCTTTACGGAATGTGAAGTTACCTCTCAAGGATAGGATTCGCTAATGAAATTTCTATACAAAGTTTAAGATGGTTGTTGACTTGGCAGAATGGCTGAGAGGCGCGCCTACTCAACTTGAATAATTATCCTTTAGAATGTTGGTAGGCATGGTCAAGGCTGACGCGTGTGAAATGCAGTGAAGTGTATGGTTGTGGAGGAAATATGGGGCTCCCAATAGTTGTATGGCACAATACCGTGCGATGACTGCTGTCTGCGCCACTCACTGCTGACAAATAAGATAACTCTCGTTCTATCTGGATTGACCTTCGCCAATCAAACTCTCCCTATGCCTTGATGAAGTCAAGGATTCCTATTCGCCCCTAGTCTAACTATTGGCGTGGTACACCGGTCAGATAACCAGTCCACCACAATGCCACTCAAAATCCGTTCACAGGCTTTTAACTATAACTCTGTCCGTTCACACCACACAATAAGTGTGTCGGCCAAAACAGTGAACAATGCTTAATCGCAAGGACTCAATATAGAGTAGCACTTCGATTTGCTCTCGACAGAGGTGCTCTCCCAGTTAAGTACTGAGGAGAGACTTGTTCCTCGCTCCAAGAGCGACAACGGAACTGAGCCACTGCACGCCTGATGTGAAGGGGTATATCTTTCGGTCTCTTCCATTATTCCTTCAGCACAAGGCATCAGAAATATCGTCTGCCAATCTGCATTGCTCTTCTAAAACGGGAGAATGATGTTTTGTTTAAGGCGACCAATCCGGAAACGTGAAGCATTGGCGTTTGGCGTTTGCTGTCTGTGAAAATCTCTGAAACTGCATGCTATGTGTAAAGAATGCGTAGGCTGGCCACTCCCACACAATGTAGCGGAATTTGCTTTTAAGCCGAACACGGGGTTGTTCCCCCCTTTCACTCGGGCCTACGCTGTCTGCTACACAGACAGTCACTGGCCGACATAGGCTGGGTCGTCCTCTGAAGGGACCGGCGTCCCATTGTGCAGTTTCTCTCTCGAACTAAAAGCTTCTGTGACCGTCGTGTCTGGAATGTATGTGTGTATGCCAGCCTCGAGTATTTCAACCATGGTGCGCTTACTTGTTAATTGCATATCGTTTACATGAATTCATACAACATTGACTTTATCTTATCGAGTTTTGGTTCGAATGAAGCGTCTTGATGTTCGGAATATGATTGTGAGGGCGGAATATGTAAGCAATGAAGGTCAGGAGACCACGACGGCTTACAGTTATTAATCAACATTGTTGAACTCAGTCGCCATCTAACAATTCATTTCGTTCCTCGGACACAAAGTGCAGAGTAAGTGAAAATAACGCTAGTTCTTGCTTCATGAGTATCTTAGAACCAGAAAATACTATACAGCATTAGGCAAGAAATGAGGCTTAAACGACATCTTTCTGACAACATCCTCCAGGAACGTTTTAGAGACACTGTGTTTGGGATTTGATCAACTACACACCATAGCAGCTCCATAGTGTTCAATCTAACGGAATTCAACTTTGAAGTTCAGCAGTAGTCGCTGCTATTATTCTCGGTTCCCAAAGTTGAAATCTGTATGAAGAGTGTGTGGAATGACAAGATTCATAATCTCTGGTTTACAACGTTTCAAAATTCTTATTTTATTATCACTATGGAGATACTACACACAGTACAAGATAGAGCGTTCTGCTTGGAGATCAAGACAAAAGAGAACGTTATCCATATAATTAAATCCCACAACTAGGCAGTAATCAGTGGCAGTGCTGAGAGAAAGTGAGAAAAGTCCATATTAATGACCTTTAAAAGTCCTAGAGGTAGTGATTCACCACTGCCCGTCTTCATGCTGCTAGACAGTGAGAGCCATAATTTTGAATTTTGCGCGTAATGCCTGTAATACTGTTCCATGTTTGTGTTATTACAGTTGAATATTGGTATCCAAGGTGTGCTGGGAATGCCATGCGGTCACCTATACTTGATGTTCGCATATGGCACTCGGAGGTGTTTCACAGTGGACACAAAATATTCATGCTAAGGCCGGGGATCAACATCTTTATGTCAGCAGATCATCTTTCCTTGTCTGCTTACTGTTCGTGATAAAATTATTTGTCCACCTTTATCAATAGAAGCCATCATTTCCGAATCAAGTGCCATCACACAAGCGTGTGTCAGCGACTCCGGCTACATATATGGGTATGGCAATTAAATTTAATGAAATAACTTTGTCTGGTTACAAAAGGTTCGAAACTCGTATACATGTGACAATTTATTTACCTTTTACTCAAATGCAGCCCATTAAAAGCACAACTGTTTGTTCCTGGCGCTAAGCGTAATACTCTTACTGCCATACTTGCAAAAATATAGTTCCGTGTACTTCGTCTGCCATTGCCTTTTTCGTCTATAGTCACGTTAACAGTGTCAGTGAGTAAAAATATGAAAAGATTTTACTCTTTTTGTGGCTTCTATTTAATATTTGATCATGTTATAAAAATGTCCGCCCCCTGTAGCTGAGTGGTCAGTGCGATAGAATGTCAATCCTAAGGACTCGGGTTCGATTCCCGGCTGGTTCTGAGATTTTCTCCGCTCAGGGACTGGCTGTTGCGTTGTCCTAATCATCATCATTTCATCCCCATCGACTCACAAGTCGCTGAAGTGGCAACAAATCGAAAGACTTGCACCCAGCGAACAGAAGGCCCTAGTCACACAACATTTTCATCATATTTATGTTATAAAAATGACATATTCTCCATCGATTATATTGTCAGTACATTTCCGGTATCTCGCTGGGCCGATAGTACAATTTCCATTTTTAATACAACATAATTTTTCCTCTGCAAGTAGTTTAAGTACTCTACGTTCTGTTTTTATGATGATGAATTTGTGCAATGGAACAACTGAATTCGTGATACTCTACGAGCTCTTAATTTTGGGCTGCCACTATTTAAGATGAAGAAGCTTGCACAGGATAGAGTAGCTTGGAGAGCTGCATCAAACCAGTCTCAAGACTGAAGACCCCCACAACAACAACAACAACAACTATTTAACATGCAGAATGTGTACTTTTGGGACATGTCTGAATTACTGCCTATATTTACCCTCTGGTCTTGCTGCAAAGCGTTGTAGATCGAGATTTATAGACTGACTTCGACTGAAAGAAGATGTTTGCTCAGATTTCTCCCAGGGAACTCTGTTTCGTTTTTAGATGTATCATTTTACCCTTGTTATCCAGTACAGAATATGGTACCAGAATGTTGGATGTTATCGATATGTGAACTGGCAGAACATGCTGTAACGACCTGCCTCTAATTTCTTTCTCTGCCGATACCGTGTTTCCATATGAAAAAAGAAGCGAAGGTCCGTGTCTGAATCCCAGATGAGGCAGAAATTCTCGCCCTTTTCCTTCGAGACCTGCTGCGGGTCAGAACGAAATATTGGCTATGGAGATTTAGTGCTCTCCATCCGGAGGTGGAAGTTGGCGCTTTATTCCGTCTCGCGCACTTTCTTCCGCCAGCGCGTTCCTTTCTTTTACCTTAGCACTTTAACAAGACTTTTTCCATATTTCAAGTGCCATATTAGCTAGGCCTCCACATTTCCTTTTCCAGCATACCGGTTTTTAACTTCAGTTCATTGAATAACTTAAGTTTTCCTCGTCAATAAGATATTTTTTGAGGATGTTTGATATCTGAAACACATGGACAGTAGATCACCGAAACAAGTTTACCTGCATTCAAGTGTAATGGCACGTCCAGTGGAATGGTATGGCTCTTGACCAATAATTCATAGTGTGCGTCTTAACTTTATGTTTCAAGTACAGTACAGGAAATGTATCCCATGAAACAGCGAGTTGCAAATCTTCTACTTTTCCTGCAGAATATACCTCTCGTACATCCTAGATGCACTGTTGTGTATGCCCTCTGATGAAAACTATCCAGCCATAGCTGTTTAATGTGAGATTGACCACTGGATGTCATGGATACATAAGTGTAAAAGGACTTGGGGATGCTGCGTTGTCAGTAGCAAAGCAGCAACAGCAGAATAGGTAGATCAAGGGGGCTTTGCGACTTCGAACTTCGACTAGTCACTGAAAGTCATTTGAGTAACAAATCCATCAGGGACATTTCAACCCTTCCAAAGCTAGTCAAGTCGAATGTTGGTGATGTGGCTGTGAAGTGGAAGAACCATAGCTAATCCAAGACCATGCTGAAAACGAGTACTTTGGATTGATGAATCACACCATACCCAGTGGCAAGTTATTGGGTTCGACCAATGTCTGAGGAACGTCACCTGCCATCACATATAGTACCAACCTACATTACAAAAGGCAGTGATTCAGTGTATTTAATCACAACAGGGCGTAATCCACAGACAGAAAAGTCCTCAGTTTGACGTCACTCTTTTAATTTAGGTCAGTGCGTTCCTACTCCTAATCTGTCTGAAATCTTAGCAGTAAAACTGAACACCATTTGGCAACATACAAAGGTTAATCATCTTCTTAGAAGGCAGTAACGTAAAAACCACATTGTACTTCTGCACAAACAGTTGCAGCCTAAACTGAAGGACCGCTCTTCTCTATGTACTCGCTGTACAGAGACGAGAAAATGATAAGCCTTTGAAGCTGACGTTGAGTCCCTTTCGTTAGAATTCAGCGCTGAATCAGTTTCGAGTGGATGTACATCTGCCTACTGAACGTCACCGAATAATGAAACTAGACTTCCGTCAGACATATGGATATACCGTCCCATAATGGAGTAAACGACAGGGTCGGTGTAAATGGAAATAGTTCCCATGGCACCAGATAGAAAGTATTATGAAAGTAGACAGAAATTGTAATATATAAAAAAAGGGACACTGGTAGTATGAGGTATCCCTCCACAGCAAATCACGAGGGGCTGCGTCAAACTAGATGACGGAAAAAAAGGTAAGGAAAAAAAAGGAATATCCCACAACTTGATTCTTTGAATAAACGCCAACATTCTCAAAAATTTACTAGCATGTTGTTTCGATGGTGAACCTGCGTCTGTAAACCATTATTCTATAAATTTCCTAAAATGCATGTTGACGCTTACACAACACAAGATGGTAAGATCGCACGTATAAAATAACAGACAAGGAGGAAATTTAAAATGCGCAGCCTGAAGTAACGATGACATACGAATTGAGTGTCGGAGGTTCGGTTGTCATCTCAGTAAACAGTGGAAGTGCAGTTTGTTGTTCATATTATTAAGGTACGCTATCCATGACATACGCTGGAGTACACGCCGACCGTTCTTATCATATACGCCTCTAATGGAGGAACGATGTGGTGATCGTGGAGGCCAGGAACAATTTAACCAATTAGATAGTAATACGACAGCGAAACTCTACTGTGAACTGAAGGACTCATCTTTGAAACACTCCTTGTGCTGCGGGAAACAGTTTGTCTGCAGTTATAGTCCAGGAAAGAGCTTGGACAAGCTGCTTACAGAATTGCAGCGCGGGAGTCAGGTAACAGTTGACTGAAGGTGTCAGGCAGAGTATGAGTCATACATGGATAGCTTACCTTGTATGGGCCTTGTCCCCAAAAGACCCTGTTCAAACCACGGTCCCGAACAGTTTATTCTATCTGGAACTTTAATCTTAGAGATCTTCATGCGTAACGCGGCTCTGCTGAAAGAATGAACCTTCCTCAAGTTGTAGGAATGATAGAATTGCATGGATGAAATACTGGATGAATTACGCACTGAAACCTTTGTACACAACAACATTTATTGTAGGTTCTATCTGTCCACGTTTTAATTCCAGATGTGTTTTTTTACACAGCGCTGTGTAACACCCTGTAGCAGGTTCCCGGTCGGTGCCATAGCAGCAAATGACCATGCCAAATCCCAGACACAACGTCATTCAAATCATCTCTCCAGTTGCATCTGTCGTTGCGTCATCAGAAGCGGCCCGCGTGATAATGAGACGTGTGAGTAAGAATGGCGACCAATACGTTTGTTGTATGCATAGTTCCAGTAAGAGCGGGCGATGTGACGCAGTAGTTAGCACACTGGAATCGCATTTGGGAGAGCGACGGATCAAATTACCGTCAGGCTATGCAGATTTAACTTTACCATAATTCCCTTAAAACGCTTGCGATTAATGTTGGGATGGTTCCTCTGAAATGACATTGCCTATTTCCTTCCCCAAACTTCCTTAAACCGAGCTTGTGTTTCGCCTCTAACGATCTTGTTGCGGATGGTACTTTCATCTCTAAGGTTCCTTCCTTTCCTTTCCTTTCCTGATATACAGGCTGCAATATTAATTCTGGCTTGTGCCACCTAGATTAAGATATTCATCATTTTTCCTAAATAGGTTTAGTCTAACGTTCTGGGGGAGTCTCTGAACGGGACTCGACTGATTTACTTATAGTTTCGGTTGGAATGTAGTTAGTGTTCATATGAATAAACGGTAAACGGCTGTGTAGGTGGTACAATGCTAGACAATAGGACCAAAGTTCTCGATCTCCATTAAGTCTTAGAATTGTTGTCTGGCACTTGCCGCTTATTTCACCTTAAGCAGTGTTCGTAAACGTGAAAAACACCCAGTTGCACATGGTTTCGAGTCCACGTTAAACTGTAAATAGCTGTGTAATTCAGTTCGAGGTATGGAGGAATTCAATGGTACACCACTCCCACGAAGCCAATGCCTAGTAGAGCACTACGGGGGTCAAATCAGTCTTTGGACTGCTGACAACTTTACATTTCTTATTTAACTTAGACATCAGAATATATATTTTAAGCAACCTGTCTTCAAAGGCATCACTGAAATTTTGTATACCTGTTGAATACTCATGTATTTGTTATTTAAACGAAACTGTATTAAAAAATGTATTGAGGCAACAAGCGAATATGTGGTAATTTTAGTATAAAGAGTGGAATGTCTCATTAGCAGGTATGGATTAAGTTGCTGGGTGACGTAGTCTGTTAAACAGTACACAGAAATTTATGCACCAATGTGAATGTTGATACTGTCTGGGAGCGAAATCTGTATTTTTTTTTATTTTTTTTAAGGGGGTTCGCTTGTAACCTGCTTGACTATTCCACTTTGTGCATGTTCTTTAGTCGTTTTAAATCATATGCCACTTCACACGTCTGAGAGTTCTGTAACCGTATTCTTCCATCTAAAGTACTGATCGGGAGAGGTGGCACAATCTTAACACTCTAGACTCGGAGACCGAGGACCGGGGATCAGATCACTGTTCCGACATCTATATTTAGATTTTCCGTAGTTTCCCTCAGGCCAGGATGGCCGCTTTAAAAAGTCTTTTATAGTGGTCAGTCATCTCACTGGTTTTATGCGGTCCGCCACTAATTCCTCTCCTGATCCAACCTCTTCATGTCAGAGCAGCACATGCAAACTACGTTCTCACTTATTTGCTGGGTGTACTCTTATACCAATTTCTGTCTTCCTCTGCAGGTTTTGTCCCCTACAGCTCCCTCTGGTACCATGTCCTATTATCCTTTCCTATCTTCGTATCAGTTTTTTTCCATGTGTTCCTTTCCTCACACATTTTGTGGAGAACCTTCTCATTTTTTACGTTATCCGTCTCCCTAATTTTCAACAGTATAATGTAGCACCTCGTCTCAAATCTCAAATGATTCGATTCTCTTCTGTTACGGTTTTCCCACAGACCATGCCTCACTGCCATACAGTATTATGCTCCAATATACATGTTCAGAAATTAAGAGCTATGTTTGATACTAGGAGACTTTTCTTGGCCAGAAATGCCCTTGTTGGCGGTACTAGTTTGCTTCGATCTCCTCTTTGCTCCGCCGTCTTGGACTATTTCGCTGAGTACGTAGCAGAATTCCTTACCTTGAGCTTTAAAAAGTACATGGCCGATTCCCTGCTCCAGCCCCAGCTTGTTTGTCCTTAAGTATCTAACCCGTCAACCGGATGTTGAACCTTCATCCATCTACCTTCCTTCGGACACATAGCGCATTTTTACTTGGATAATACATTCGCCATTATTGCAGATTTGTTACTGAGAAGGTAAGCAGTTTCTCAACTTCACAAAAAAAGTATTTTAGAAATACAAACGCGACAGGGCGTTTCCAGCTTTGGGAGTAAAACTGACATTTCTATGAGAACGTATCCTATGCGTGAGGTGGAGTAATATTATGTGGAGATATACTGAAAAGAAGTGGGAAAAGGAAAATAATTCGCATGTTATTAACCTTTCTCCTGGGACATATGCCTCACACGAAGGGAATGCAGCCGGCCGGGGTGGCCGAGCGGTTCTAGGCGCTACAGTCTGGAACCGCGCGACCACTACGGTCGCAGGTTCGAATCCTGCCTCGGGCATGGATGTTTGTGATGTCCTTACGTTAGTTAGGTTTAAATAGCCCTAAGTTCTGGGGGACTGATGACCTCAGGAGTTACGTCCCATAGTGCACAGAGCCATTTGAACCATTTGAAGGGAAAACTTTACTAATTGTCAAATTAAACACCTTTCGGCCGTCAATTTTCAATCTTATTTTATTTGGCAACCAGTTTCTGTGTTTTACTACGCCGTCATCAGGACCCTGCCCAACGTGTGAGAATAATCTACCACGCTTGTATAAAAACAGGGACTAGCAATGCTGGTAATAGTAGATATTTTCTACAGTGACCACTTCAATCATCACCTGCAGACACTGTAGCAAATATCTACTATTACCAGTATTGCTGACCCCTGTTTTGAATACAAAGGTAGATTATTCCTACATGTTGGTCAGGGGCCTGAAGATGGCATAGTAAAACGCTGAAACTGGTTACTAAATAAAATAAGGTTGAAAATTGACGGCTGAAAGGTGTTTAAATTGACACCCTCTATCGAACAGTCGAGTCCCGCAACTACCGCTGTAAAGATGGACATACAGGCCATTACGTAATTCGTCACGAGTTTAGATAACACGCGCGTAAGCCTGAATCAGCCGCCTCTAGCTGACGCTGGCTGCTGGCTGTATTTTCGCTATCAGTTTGACTCCTCGTAACCGTTTAAAGAGTTTCATTACTGGCATTATTTTGTGGAAACTGCATCTTCTTCAGCTGTTAAAGCCAGCGCAGTGAACAGAGACCTGCGATATATATTTAGGTATTCGTCGCTGTCAGGCATCCCTTTTTCCCGAACGGCGTTTAAAACGCGTAAATGTGAGACGGAAGCGGCGGGAGGGCGCCGGCGCCGCAGTATCCCCTGGATTTATAACTGTCCTCAGCAGTTTCAATCCGCGCCTATAACCATCATTGCGGCGGGAATTGTCGCATGAATCTCAGGACGCCGAATCTTGGACTGTTTTATGGGGCCCATTTGGGGTCGGTTACGGAGAGTACATCAGCTTCCGGTGTAAAAGTACAATTTACGGGTCACTTGCTGCTACAGCATCATGGCGTCCGAAATAAAAGATGGAACTGCTGCCGTCGGACGAACATACAGTCAGTTCAGATACGTAATTCAAGATGGATTTGGATCAGAATCCATTCGTTTATCAACAGATAATAAAATATCGGACTTGCAACATTTAGTGACAGAAAACTTTGACCTCAATGGAAACAATGTATGTCGCCTAGTGATTAATGTGAGTGTAGTTGCATCCCTTGTTCTAACCAACCAGATGGTTTTTATATGCGTTGTAGAACATTGTTTTCTGAAGCTGATGTTGTATTATGGCGATATATTTTACACGGCAGATATCATATATGAGGGAAAATAGAGAACAGGGGAACCCATCCAGCTGATATATATTTGTTTTCCTACCCAATATACCTGTGAACCAAATGTCAATAGCATATCATGTTAAAAGAAACTGCTCGGCCTTGCTTCATTCATTTAACCCTGAATACCGTATTACGAATGCAGTATGGTACATCTACGAATTACACAAAACAAGGACAAGATATTACGAAGGAAAACAAATTATGCCTTAATGACAGCAGCGAATGCTGCGATGGTTCTCGTATTATTACTGTAACGTACCCCCATACTCAGTCATAAGCAGAAAAATTCACTTTTTTATGCTCCCTATATGCTAAGAAATGAATTACGTTTGTTTAACAGTCATAGACAAGCACAGTACCTTAAAGTTTCCATTATGGCGAAGAAATTTGAGAAAGACATGTCACAGAAAGTGAGGTGCAAACACAGAGAAAATATCATCTTTGACAGTGCAGTTACAACATAACTGATAATATTTAAGTTGAAAAGTAAATAAATGTGGGGGGAACATAGCTGTAAACATTGAAAAAAAGCGTTTGTGTGTGTGTGTGTGTGTGTGTGTGTGTGTGTGTGTGTGTGTGTGTGTGTGTGTGTGTAAACTTGAGTGCGTGCGCGAGTGCATGCATGTGTGCTACGACAAGGTGGAATAGGAGGAAAATGTGACCAAACGGAAATCGTGCTACACTTGTATCTAAATTTGTAATACGTACATATAAAGAGGAACATTACCCAAGAAATGGCTTTTCCATCTAATCACTTTGAGTGATAGGGGCAGCTGTTGATCATAGTGTAGTAACCGTGTTTTTTAACTGTTAAATGAGCTCGGGGATAACTGACGTATAGCAATACCTAGCAGTGTTTATCGAAATATTGTTACACAGTTGAAAAGCGAGTGCTTGGTACGGTATAATACGTCGATGGACCTACGGTTCGTCAGTAGGATAAGAAACTGCAGCTGAAGAGACTAGCGTACTATATATTCCCGGAATTTAATTTATGAGCCAGTTCTGAGGAATACTATGAGCTTGTATCTACGGATCGTATATGGTGGTTTCAAAGGAGGTCGAATGTACTGAAAGGGTCTTCCATCGTCTCATCACCAACGACCGTTGTGGAAACAGAGGACTTTCAGAAATATTTACTTAAATGAATGAAAATTCTTAAGATGTACAGGACAGCGTGATCGAGATAACTGGTTACCATTGCGTAATGGTGGTATATTCATGACCCCAGGAGGGCCTCTTCGCGTTTTACCAAAATGTTCGGTGGTTTTCCAATTGGTTAATTCGTGTCGAGGACGTAGTCATCAGAGGCAGAGCAAAACCACGGACAAGAATGAGGACACTCGTATGTTAATGGAAACGACTTAAACCCTAGATCTCGATGGCCAGAAGGTGATACGAACTCCAAATCTTTTTCTTTAACAGCTAGACTACGTTGTTCAATGAACCTGTCAAGAGCTGCCGCACATTTTAAAATTTCTGAACACATTTTGCGACTTAGAAGAAAGTGTCATATTAAAGCTACTAAAAAGCTTCTGTGTGATGAAATGGATTTCATTACCTATTATTGATCAAGCGATCTTCTGACCGCTAGATCATTCATCTATCAGTTATATCTACAACAAGATGATCGCTTTGTGAAAACTACTTGTCCAGAAAGAGTATTTACCCTTATTAAAGTTGAAACATATAGCTATGATTTATGTCGACCCACTGATGTTTGTCTCATCGAAACAAGCTCTCAAGAATTACCACTATGGTGCTATCATGAAGACAATTTTTTAAAGCAAAAGAAATAAATTGTGCCAACCGAGATCACCCCCTAAGGAATTTTGTAAGGAAATCAGTATCTAATATCGCTAAGTTTCATGTCCTGCTCAGTGTGGTATGCGTGGAACTAATGTAGAGAACAGCGTCAAACAAAGTCGCGAGCGAATTCTGAAATGCACAATGTGAGGACAATTGGAGGTTACTGCCACCTTGCCCGCATGGTCATAATGCGACATATATGTTCGTCTAGAGCACTTCCACTGATGTATACTTGCCCCCATCGACGATACGATTCCAGCTGTTGCGGAATGAATTGAGTGAAAACAAGTCCTCCTTGGATACTTTAACCGCAGGGGTAGTAACATGCCGCGCACCTGACATATTCTTAGACGAGCCCGACTTATACTTGTCCTGCAGTGATGGCAGCAAAAGTCTTAGACGGTACCGCTATTATCATAGTCTGGCAGATCGTTTTGTTGAGCAGCGTGTGTATACACCCCAAATGTCGTTGACATAGCGCCCTCTAATGTTCTCGTTGAAATCGACAGTATGAACCTGCTATTTCTTGGTATAAGAGACCTGTGGCAGACAGTGGCTCGTTACAGAGAGTGTTAATTTTTCGTTTGGTTTCTTACCACCCCTTACATTGTACTTATTAAAGGACAAGGTCTTGCTTACACATCGGCTACTGTTTAATTAACGTTCCGAACGATTCCCCAATTTCAGCCTTAAAGGAAATTCTCAAGTGTTAACCACAAATGAACAAATCACCGGACAAAAATACTTTTATACAGGACAATATAAAATTTTTTACTTAAATGTTGTATGGTATCTGGTTATAAGGAGTGTACATGGTAGTTTAGAAATCGAGCACTTACATGTGTAGACATCTAATAATCGTTATTGTTTAATCTACTGGCACATTCGTTGACAATGATTGTGCCTGCTTTCCTAGCAGCAAACGAAATTTCAAAGCTGTCTGCGCTTGAAGTAAGCAAAGCTCCGTTGACAATCGAAAAACAGTTATCAGTGCCATATTGTACAACAGTCACATTCGAGCCTCGAATTTAACAAACGGGTTATAGAGACATAGAGATGTGAAGAATTAAATTACGTAACTCTGCCAGATAATACATGGGGATAAATTTACATAAAAGCAGCAAAGAAGCAACAAGATGCAGAACATACATGATGATGCAGTGTACAATAGAAAATTATCTTGTTACCACATAAGCATCATCATCCATACCACTGTTAACATTGGCCAAAGAGACAGGTGTGGCAAATTATTTTATGCTGATTTACCAAAGATAACATAAATACGTTTTGTTATTAAATATTACATATAAACGTCAGTTGTACTGGTAATTTTGTATAAACTATGAACCTCAGACAGCCAGGCTGAGTGACTAGACAAATCTTAAAAGATGGGTGTTTCTGCAGACAGTAAATTTATATTTATTTTAAATTAAAAATCAAATACAAGGGGGCGACGTGTATTGGGAACATGCCTGCATGTAGGCAGAAAAAAATACGTACCATACGATGAGTGGGCACGTCTGTCCCTTTGGCCGCTGGTAACAACGTTAGGACGATGATGCTTCGACAGTAAACAGTTCATTGTCTATAGTACTCTGAATCGTCGGGTTAGTTCTGCACCTTGCCGATTCCATGCTGTTGTAAATGCTTTTTTCCCGTTAATGTATATACGGGGTATTATAGTTCCAGTTACAATCCGCTGTAAAGAAATGACCGTTTCTCAGAATAGTCAAATTTTGTCGAAATATTACAGAAGACGATGGAAACACTTAACGAAAATATTATCACAAGATGGCGCTGGAAGTGACAGAGCGTGCAAATTTAGAGACGTAAGGCACAGGTATGTACCCAGATTTGAGTCTGAGAGGCTCGGCATGACGGTTGTCTATGCGCGCTGCTGGTAAAGCTCTTTTTGCAAGAACGGTGACTGTGCGCCAGAACCTTTGGCGAAGCGGCTAAGGAAAAGTTTACGAAATTGGAGAAGACAGTTTTTTAGTTGCAGTGTGGCAGTGGGGGAAAACAATTGATCCGGAGTCAGCCAGTGATGTGGTCACAACATTTAAGGTGGGGGCAAGCGGTGGTGTGCGAACATCAGTGCACGGGAAATTGCCCGACTTTGGGACATATCTGTGGGCACCGGGAGTAAAATTCTGTGAAATATCCTGAATTGCTATCCATACAAGTTACTCATGTTCAGCAGTTGCTTCATCCTGACCTGCCAGTACGACAAACGTTCGCTCCAGAATTTCTTGCTCTCATGGAAGTGGACCATGAAAGACCATGGTACATTCTGTGGACAGATGAAGTCCATTTACATCCACAAGGACATCTCAATATACAGAATTGAGAATATAGGCAACGGAAAATGCGCTCGCACATGAGCCAGTACTACTTCATTCTGAAAAGGTAAGTGTGTGGTGCGGTTTGACGGCATCATTTATCGTTGGGCATTATTTTTTCGAGAAGATGGGTCCTGCCAGTCCTGTTAGCTGTACCGTCGCCGGTAAACGCAACGAGAGTCTTTTGCACAACAACGCATTTCAACGCTTCATCAACGTGGGTGCGTGGGTAGAGTAATTTTTTATGCAAGATGGCGGATATTTGCACATAGCACAGACAGTGAAGCTGTTGATGCAGAGACATTTTGAAAACTCTAGAATTATCAGCCGTCATTTGTCTACAGCCTGATGGTCGGACCACCTGAGCTTAATCCGTGTCACTTCCGGCTGTGGGGTTCTCTGGAAGATAGACCCCGTGGTCCAGAGATGCCGGTATGGTAGCTAAGCGTGTTCGGTCAGACGGAAATATAAACTGAATGAACTGATCAACGATTAACTTGAGCGGGTGCCACAGGACGGTCGCCCCGAACAAATGTAACTAACAATAACGAGTAAAATGAGATAAAAACAGGGGGTAGCATCATTGATTAGTAATCGAAACATCCTCCGTCCCCGGTTCAGAAACCTCCACAGCTTAAACTTTGATTAATAATCAGCATTTG
Organism: Schistocerca nitens; assembly: GCF_023898315.1. Taxonomy (NCBI): domain Eukaryota; kingdom Metazoa; phylum Arthropoda; class Insecta; order Orthoptera; family Acrididae; genus Schistocerca; species Schistocerca nitens. Next base: position 282,654,435 of record NC_064614.1, read on the forward strand.
CGGCCGAAGACTTCCGGCGTATGAAGTCACCATCATTCTGCCAACAGCCTTGTCTAAAAGGGCAGAGGAGCGGACCGAAGTTCAGGACACACTCTTGCCGTTGGTGGGAAGCTGCGCCTAAAGGCTGAATAATCAACAATGATCAACGGCATGAGGATGCAGAAGACAATAGAAACCACGGTATTAAAAACACGATCCGTAGGACATGTAGTCTCTTATTGGGAAAGGGTCTTGATGATCTCTCAACTGGTAAAATTTTTCGGTCTATTCCCACATTCGTATCTCCGTGAGGCGACTGCTAAGAGGGAGCAGATCATGAGAAAAACATTGAATAACTAATGAACGAGTAACGTTCTACGACTCGGGACGTGAGACGTCACAGGTTTTAATATGGTAGGGATGTTGGAAAATCTGAAATAGGCTCAACCCAGGTTCAGTGGAAGTCAGAGAAGTGAAAGGGAAAGAAAACAAGAACTTCTGGTCGGACTAATACAGGGTAATACAGACAGAAGCAGATAATCGTATCACGAGAGTAGGATCCGTTATCAATAGGAAAGTAATGCTGAGAAAGAGTTATTGTGGACAATTCAGTGGTAGCGTTCTTCTCATTAGAATCTATTGTAGACCAACAACGAAACAAAGAACTCAAGTATAGATGCCGACGTCGCAAGGAGAAGATGAAGGGATAGAGAATATGATGAGGGTCTTTAACAGATACGTAAGGATAGATGGATATCTAATAGTCATGGGGGAGGTGGTTCCAGGAGAAGAAATTGAAGACAGGGTTGCAAGAGAATATGAATCTGATGTAGGTATTAGAGAAGTGAATGACTAATTGAGTTCTGCAATAAATTTCAGTTAGTCTAAAATACTCTGTTCAGGAATCACAAGTGCAGGAGGTTTACTTGGAAAAAGTCGGAGATACGAGAAAATTCTAGTTATATTACATCATGGTCAGGCCGAGATTCTGAAATTAGATTTTGGACTGTAATGGATACACAGGAGAACAAATAGATTTATATCACAATCTAGTAATGATGACGAGTAGGCGGAAGATTAATAGACTAGTCATGAATAATCAGTGCGTATAGAAGAAGGAAGTACATTAATGTTCAGGGAAATTCAGAAATATAAGTTATCTAGGAATGAAATAAATGCGAAGTTCAGGTAACCCAAGGCGAAATGGTTGCATGAAATCGAAAAAGAAATTATTGTCGGAAGGACTGACTCAGTATACAGAAAAGTCAAAACAACTTATGGCGAAATTAAATGCAAGGGCAGTAACATTAAGATTGCAATGGGAGTTTCACTCTTAAATGCAGAGGAGAGAGCGGATAGATGGAGAGAGTACACTGATGGCCCATACGAGAAGCAGGGCGCATGTGATGACCGTTATAAGGAGAAACGGAACTCGACAGAGAAGAGATAGGGGATTCAGTATTAGAATCAGAAGGAAAAAGCTTCGGAAGACTTAAGACCGAATAAGGCAGAAGACATAGACAACATTCTATCAGAATTTCTAAAAACCTTCGGGACGGGGGGGGGGGGGGGGGGGATGGGAGGGTGCAACCAAACTACTTACTTTGATGTGTAGAATGTTTGCGGCTTGAAGTACACCATCAGACTTTCGAAAAATAATATCATCCACACAATTCCACGAATGGTGAGAGCCGATAAGTGCGGGCATTATCGCACAATCTTCTTAAAAGCTCATGCATTTACGTTGCTAACAAGACTAATATACAGAAGAGTGGAAGGCAAAATTAAGGATGGAGATCAGTTCTGCTTTAGGAAAGGTAAGGACACAAGATAGTTAATTCTGACATTGGTTAATAATGGAAGCAAGGCCGAAGAAAAATCAAGACACGTTCACAGCATATGTCGATCTGGGAAAGCGTTAGTCAATGTCAAATGGTGCGATACGTTCGGAATTCCGAGAAAGATAGGGATAAAATATAAGGAAAAACTGGGAATATACAATATGCACAAGGGCCATCGGGGAACAGTGACACGTGGTGCTTACTGGAATCAAGGAAAACGTGAAAGAGAGGACCCACCAGTATAACTTTATTTTCACACAACCTGTTTATTTAACAATATATAAACTGTGTTTTACAGATAACCGAAGCATTTAACCATAAAATTTTATTTAACAAAATGAACTAGTTTGAAAAATTCTTTTTTGCGAAACAGAAAACAATATGTCAATGGCTACAAGACGGCCGGAACTGCAGCCCGCCCGTTATCGGGTGAAACAGCAGTATTTACTATGGCGCTAGACACAGTCCATTAAATGCCCAACACATGAAACTATACAAGCACCATTGATGGAAAGAGTGATTCAGTTACTCAAAACAGATGACTTAACTTTTAATTTGAAAGCTGTACGTCGAAAGATTAATCAGATTAGCAAACAATACGACAATGATAAGGCTTACTTCAAAGCAACCAATCTCTTAATTTCAATCGGCAACCGAGGTGCGACTGGATCACAACCTGTCCCGTCTGACAATTTTATTTTGATCAAAGCCCTGTTTATATATTCAAAGTTAAATTGATTGTCAGTTACTAAGACCGCTCTGAAGGAACGTCATAAAACATTACTTCTGAACACTTATTACAAGAGAACTCATTCGGCGGAAACACAATATCCAGCTAAAATACACCAATAATGAGCCGGTCTTTCAAACACAGAAACGAACAACAGGATGTTCAGATTATAACTAATGACTGAGAAAGGCAATTTCAATCAAAGACCTGAACCGGTTAACACCTAAATCTAACGACATGGTCCCTCTTTTGTTTAACGTCAACCTGTGCCTCAGTACAATTGTTCCAGCTGTATTTACAACCAAGAGCTGTTTAATTAGGACATTAATGATCGGGTACACACCAGAAAGGAACGGCCTCATAATAGCTGGACAAATTTTCAAACGACAACTAGTGTGAATGACTGCTCCCCACTTCAGTGTATTCCTTTCAGTAGTATTGTAAGGTTTTTTTGGATATTTGTCAGTGGGGTGCATTGATTCAGTTTTGTTTTCCTCTTCCTTTTGAGTTACGGAGAATTTTTTTGTTTATCTGCATCACGCACTAAATCCGCTGATATTGAAATTGTTTTTTTTTTTTTTTTGTTCCTGTTTAATGTCAGACAGATTCAAATGTAACTTCATTTATGTTATTTGAAATAAATGTGATGGATTGACCTTAATGAATTATGTGCAATCGAAGTAAGGGACCCAGTCCTTCAATAGTACTCATCAGTGGCGTGTAGTTGGGGTTGTGAGCCCCGTGCTCGGACCATAGTGTATTAGTACAAATTTTGTTGTTGTAAGGTGTTATGGGACCAAACTGCTGAGGTCATCGGTCCGTAAGCCTACACACTACGTAATCTAACTTACACTATGGACAACACACACACACCCATGCCATAAGGAGAACTCGAACCTCCGAAGGGCGGAGAGCACGGACCGTGACAAGGCACCTGAGACCGTGTGGTTACCCCGCGCGGCTCTTAGTACAGTACTACTGCCTATATACACGACCAAAGAGCGGACCGAGTAAAGCCGTGACGAAAATATTTCATAGGTTTTTAGGGTACAAGCTCAAATCCCCGTCCCCCTTTTATTGTTTTAATTTGGCAACCTCAGTCTTGTGACTGGTTTCGTTCCGGCATAGCGACAAGCGCCGGCACGACGATGAAGAACATACAGATGATGGAAAGAATTATTGAACGGAACATGGTCATACCGCTGCTTCATGGGAACAAATTTTAAGAGGTTCTTGAAATAACAAAATCCGGAAATCAGAACATTCTTTACTTAGGCGGAACAAGGGTGAACAAGTTTTAAATTTCACGGTCAAGAAATCGTTCACACAGGAGAATCGTATAAACATACCGTCATTTGACCATAGGACAGACTCCCGTATGGATGACGTAGTAGTAAGCATCCCTGTCGTAGAGAAAAAACAGAAGGATTTGAAAGCAAAAAATCACCAGGTGCGGATGGAATCCCGATTCGATTTTGCCCCTTACATAGCTCTTGCATTTATCGTGAATCTCTCGCCCAGCACCAAGTCCCAAACGACTGGAAAAAAGCGAAGGTGACTCCAGTATATAAGGAGGGTGAAAGAACGAACCAGCAAAATTACGGACCAATATCCTTAATTTCGATTTGCTGCAAAATCTTTGAACACATTCTCAATCTGAATATAACAAACATCCCTGAGACTGAGAAGCTTATGTCCACGAATCAGTATGGTTTTAGAAACCATCGCTCTTGCGAAATTCAGCTCGCCCTTTTCTCACGTGATATACTGAGAACTATGGATGAAGGGTCACAGATAGATTCCATTTTTCTAGGTTTCCGGAAAGCATTTGACACGCTGCCGCATTGCAGGTTGTTAACGAAGGTAAGAGCATATGGAATAAGTTCACAGTTTTGTGAAGACTTCTTAAGTGATAGAACTCAGTATGTTGTCTTCGACGGCAAATGTTCGGCAAAGACAAGGGTATCACCGGGAATACCCAAGGGAAGTATGACAGGACCGCTATTGTTCTCGTATACAGAAATGATTTGGCGGAAAGAGTGGACAGCTGTCTGCGGTTGTTTGATGATGGTGCTGTGGTGCACGATAAGGTGTCGAAGTTGAGTGACAGTAGAAAGATAAGACTTAGAGAAAATTTCTACTTTGATGAATGGCAGCTAGCTCTAAACGTGGAAATATGTGAGTCCATATGGATGAGTAGGAAGAAAAGGCTGATTAATGCGGCAAGATTTCAGTTGCATTACATTATGGTCAGACAGAGATTCAGAAATCAGATACTGGATAGTAAGACGTTCCCAGTAACAGATACAGATTCAGAACACAATACGGTAGTGCTGAAGAGTAGGCTGAAATTGAAGACATTAGGCAGGGGGAATCAATATGCAAAGAAGTAGATACGGAAGTACTAAGGAATGACGAGATACACTTGAAGTTCTCTGAGGCTATAGATACAGCAATAAGGAATATCTCAATACTCAATACAGTTGAAGTAGAATGAACATCTCTTAAAAGGGCCATCACAGAGGTTGGAAAATTAGAACACGGGTAGAAACAAGGTAACTGCGAAGAAACCATGGGTAAGAGAAGAAATACTTCAGTTGATCGATGAAACTAGGCAGTACAGAAATGTTCCGGGAAACTCAGGAATATAGAAATACAAGTCGCTGATGAATGGTATAAATAGAAGTGCAGGGAAACTAAGGGCCGGCCGAAGTGGCCGTGCGGTTAAAGGCGCTGCAGTCTGGAACCGCAAGACCGCTACGGTCGCAGGTTCGAATCCTGCCTCGGGCATGGATGTTTGTGATGTCCTTAGGTTAGGTTTAACTAGTTCTAAGTTATAGGGGACTAATGACCTCAGCAGTTGAGTCCCATAGTGCTCAGAGCCATTTTTTTTGGAAACTAAAACGAAACGGGTGCATGAAAAATGTGAAAAATCGAAAAAGAAATGATTGTCGGAGGGACAGACTAAGCATATAGGAAAGTCAAAACAAGTTTCGGCCACATTAAAAGCAAGGGTGGTAACACTAAGAGTGCAATGGGAATTTATCTGCTAATTGCACAGGAGACAGAGGATAGACGGAAAGAATACACAGAAAGCCTCTATGAGGGGGAAGATTTGTCTTATATAATAGAAGAAGAACCATGCGTCGATTAAGAAGAGATAGGGGATCCAGTATTAGAATCAGAATTTAAAATAGCTTTGATATACTTAGATAAAAAAAGGCAGAGGGGATAATAACATTCCATCAGAATTTCTAAAAATCACTGGGGAAAGTGACAACAAAAAGAGTATTCACATTAGCGTGTAGATTGTACGAGTCTGATGACATACCATCTGACCTTCGGTAAAGCATCATCCACACAATTCCGAAGACTTCGAGAGCTGGCAAGTACGATAATTATCGCACAATCAGTTTAACAGTTCATGCTTCCAAGAATGGTAAATAACAAGAATATGTTAGATGACGATCCATTTCGCTTTAGAAAAGATAAACGCACGAGAGAGGTAATTCTGACGTAGCTGTTGATAATGGAAGGAAGACTAAAGAAAAGTCAAGACACTTTCATTAGATTTGCCGACTTGAAAAAAGCGTTCGGCAGTATAAAATGGCGCAAGATGTTCGAAATACTGAGAAAAATAGGGAGAGACAGGTAATATAGGAATACAATATATAGAAGAGCCAAAAGGGCATAATAAGAGTGGACGACCAAGAATGAAGTGTTCGGATTAGAAAGGGTGTAAGACAAGGAATTAGTCTTTTATCCCTACTATGCTATCTGTACATCGAAGAAGCAATGACGGAAATAAAAGGAAGGCTAAGGAGAGGAATGAAAATTTAAGGTTAAAGCACATCAATGATAGAACCGCTGATGACGTAGCCATCCTCATCGAAAGTGAAGAAGAATTACATTATCTGCTGAATGGAATGAACAGTTTAATGAGAACAGAATATGGATTGAAAGTAAATCGAAGGAAGACGAAAGTAATGAGAAGCAGAAGATATGGGAACAGCGAGAAACTTAATATCAGGATTGATAGTCACGAAGCAGGTGAAGTTAAGAAATTCTTCTACGTAGACAGTAAAACAACCAATGACAGACGAAGTAAAGAGGATATCAGAAGCAGACTAGCAATGGGGAGAAGGGCATTCCTTGGCAACAGAAGTCTACTAGTAACAAACATTGGCCTTAATTTGAGTAAGAAATTTCTGACAACGTACATAGGTACAGCACTGCATGGTAGTGAAAACCGGACCAGAAAAGAATCTAAGACTTTAAGATGTGGTGCTACAGGCGAATATAGAAAATTATAGGGTAATGAATGAGAAGGTTCTGCATAGAATCGGGGAGGAAAGGAATATGTAGAAACCATTGGTAAGGAGATGGGACAGGATGATATGACAGCTGTTAAGACATAAGGGAATGACTTGTATGGTACTAGAGGTAGCTGTAACGGGTAGAAACTGCAGAGGAACGGAAGGCTGATGACACTTCCCCCCCCCCCCCCCAACTCCCCACCCCCCAAGGAAAAAAGAACAAACGTGTAATGTTCGGTTACAGCGTTATAAGTGTCCTGCTTGACACAGCCAAGTCGATTAACTATCTTGGCGTAGGATTGCAAAGCGATAAGAACTGGCACGAGCATGTGAGAACTGCAGTAGAGGAGGCGAATTGTCGACTTCGTATTATTGGGAGAATTTTAAGAAAGATTGGTTAATCCGTATAGGAGACCCCATATAGGATGCTGGTGCGATATATTTTTGAGTACTGCTCGAGTGTCTGTGATCCGTAACTTGTCGGATTGAAGGTGGACACCGAAGAAATTCCGAAACGGGTTGCTAGATTTGTTACCGGTTCGAACAACGCATAAGTGTTACGGAGATGCTTCGGGAACTCAAATTGGACTGCTTGGAGAGAAGGCGACGTTCTTTTCGAGAAATAATATTGAGAAAATTTAGAGGTCTGGCATCTGAAGCGACTGCCGAACGATTCTACTGTCGCCAACACACACTGCGGGTACAGAGCACGAAGATAAGATACGAGAAGTTAGGGAGTCATATACATATTAGTTTTTTTTCCTCGCTCTATTGGCGAGTGGGAGAGGAAAGAAAATAACTATTAGTGGTACAGAGTAACCACCGTCACGCACCGTACGGTGGCTTGCAGAGTATCTATGTAGAAATAGATGGAGATGTAAATGTAGAAGGCGAGAATGTTGGGAAATTAGTGACACTTTAGGTGGGTTTAAAATACCACTTGCTGCAGGTGGATGGACGTGCTTCTCGCTGGCTCTGACTCCGGATTCATTCGAAAAAAAATTAATTTCCCAGACAAAAAGAAAACTGCAATTCAAGGCACTATTATTCTGAAATTAGTTCATAAATATGTAAATTATGGTTTAGGGAACAGTTCCTCACTTACTTACCTGAAAACTCAGAGATTGTCATGTTGCCCGCATCTCGTGGTCGTGCGGTAGCGTTCTCGCTTCCCACGCCCGGGTTCCCGGGTTCGATTCCCGGCGGGGTCAGGGATTTTCTCTGCCTCGTGATGGCTGGGTGTTGTGTGCTGTCCTTAGGTTAGTTAGGTTTAAGTAGTTCTAAGTTCTAGGGGACTTATGACCACAGCAGTTGAGTCCAATAGTGCTCAGGGCCATTTGTATTTGATTGTCATGTTCAGTGCGAGTTATCACTCAATTGTTGCTGAGAAGTCACACACAACCAGTACAGAAAAAGCCGATATGCTGCAGCTTGCAAGTAAAAAGAAACTGCGTACTGACTGAGCTATCTATCGCCAGATCGATAAAGAGTTTGCCTCCATTGCATCTTTGACGTTATTACCTACTACAAAGCGCAAGAGTGCCGGTATATTCAACCTGCCCGATTTTAGAGCAATGTGTCGGTAGTCTCGCAGGCGCTATGAGTTCGTCATTTGGCAGTTCTGAGTCTTCGTACTGGCACCGGCTACGGAACATGGCTGTACACCGAGAGGCTGCGATGCAACGCTCTGTCCATGCTGGCACCACTTGGAGAGAAGCACACCATGAACTGCAGCTGAGGAGTCCTCGGACTGTACCTGCTGCGATCTAAAGTGTTGGAGTAGTGACAGACTGAGTCCAGCTGCGCCTACAGGGCAAGCAGTTACCTACTCTCTTCACTGCATTGCCAGCGGAGCACCGAAGGAAATTAATGAGGCGAGAAGCATATTAAAACAAACGTTTTCAGCTTTCCCTTGTACCACAGTGATGTGACTTATGTATAAAAGCATGCATGATTGTTGCAAGACGAACCTTAGCTAACTGCAACTTGGGAAGCTTCGATTGCTCTCGTGGTACCACGAGAAATCCGAGGAGCCGTCAGCACCAGCTATAGGGGACCAAGAAACTCTGAAGAGGGCTGGTGTATAAGCCAAAACTGGCCAATAAGGAAATATTAATGCGATCTCGACTGTACGTTTTAACGTAGATCTGGTCATGCTAGATAAGCAATAAATAAAAAGGAAGTATAGGTTCCGTATAAGAGGAGGGGAGAGGAATGATAGGCACTGTGTGCATCGGGAGGCGGGGCAGACGAAAGGAGGCGTGGTAGTGCAGGATATAGTCGGCAGGAAAGAAAGGGAGGTAGCGCCTGGCGCTGCCGGATGCATTAAGGGGGAAAAGGAGATGACAATGCCTACAGTGTGCGACAGGCACGTGGGTAGTGGTCGCAATACCCTCGAGTCCTCCCTCGGGCATGGGTGTGTTTGTTGTTCTTAGCAGAGGTTAGTTTGAGTCAGTTTAAGAAGTGTGTAAGTCTAGGGACCGATGACCTCAGTAGTTTATTCCCTTAGGAAGTGACACACGTTTGGACACTTACGCGTAAAACAGAGTAAGGTAATGCCATTTAATTAAACGAAAACTCCGATAATAATCAGCAGAAACAGATACCAAATTTGTACGCGATTTAAACGACCCTCACTTTTATATAACGAAAAATAAGTACCGTTTTCTTACCAATGTGAAACAGAAATAAAACAAAGTAGTGCTGTTACGAGAAACTTAAAAGAGGCTGGTCATCTACTTGAGGACTCCGTCATCGGCAGAGAGACCCAACAGGATCACACCAAGACGAGGATGATATTGTTACGAATGCTGTGCTTCAAACGTACATTCCCAGAAATTTTATCCCCAAATTAAGGACTATGATTTATACCAGAAGATTTCACTTGGTCAGGAGAGCCCTCTTCGCCTGTTCAGATCTACTTTTTATGTCCTACTTTCTTTGTTCGTCATGGGTTAATAAGCTTCCAAGGTAGCAGAATTCCTTAAATCCTTCTACTTCGTGATTCACACTTTGAATTTAATTTTTCGCTATTCTCATTTCTGCTACTTCTCATTCCTTCTTCTTTTTCCGGAGTACTTTCAATCCATTTAACAAATCCTGTAACACTTGTTCTCTATCATTGAGGATATGATTGTCTGCAAATCTTATCATTGATATCCTTTCGCCTTGAATTTTAATCCCACTTTTCAACGATTCTTTATTTCCATCACAGTGAACAGTAGAAGTGAAATACTGCAGCGATGTCTTACGTCTTTTTTATTCCAAATACTTCCATCTCGGTCTTCCAGTCTTATTGTTCCTTCCTCGTTTTTGTAAATGTTGTATGTTTCCCATTTTCCCCTACACCCTACTCCTATTTTTCTCAGGATTTCGAACATCTTTCACCATTTGACAATACCGAACACTTTTTCCAGGTTGACAAATCTTAATATAATTTATTATACAACAAATAAACTCACATATTTCCCTAAATCATCCTCCATATTTACTTTGCAGCCACCGTAGCCACAAACTTCTGCTTAAAATCGAGGCGTTGTAGGATTAAGGGCTATCTAACCGCACGGTAAAACAACTAATTATTCTTTTAAGAAAGAATATTTTTCTTTACTTTGGCTTCGTAAAAATCAAACACAAACATTTATATTAAACATCTTTAACTAATCGTTTAGCACCCTTACAACTAAAGGTGCTGTACAATTTAACCTCATATTTCCACTTGAACAATGTCACTTAATAGCTACCACATAGAAAACATGCGTTTATAGCTAACGTCATTTACAGGCACTGTCTTTCCCACTGTTCTATCACAAACCAAAACAATATGGCTCATGCAATAAAGTTTCACAGGTTCCCATTAAACGTTCTGTATATAAAATTACGACTGCAAAACCTGGTTTGAGAGTACTTACTTATCTCTGTAAACAGAAACTGAAAGGTACTTATACAATCATGGATCGACGCAGCACAGTGTGATCCGGCACAGCACGTGTTCGTTGGCGGGTGACGACAACACTGTGCACATGGGTGGCGTGGACCGAACAGCGGCTGTTGCAAAGGCGGCGAGGCACGGTTTTGCCTCGGAGTCGACGGCTGGACCCTGCGATAGAGCATCTGGGCTGTGCCAATGAATAGGCGGCTAATGGGCTGCTTGTAAAGGTGGGATGAGCCTGTCCAGGAGAGAGCTCTATGATGCTGGTCGTTGTGAGCCACGGAAGTAGGTGGCAGCAGTACGGTTTGAGGGTAGGCAACAAGGAGGCAGGGCAGCGATGCGGTTAACGTCGGGTGACATAGGAGGGTGTGGGGGTACGCTGTGGCTCTGGATTAAGCAGCGTACGGCTACGGTGTCCAGCGGCTGCAGTTGGCACCGAGCAACATATAGTGGGAGGCCGAGCCACGTAAGCTAGCGGCAGATGGTCTACGACAGTGGGCGACGCCATTGTGCGGCGGCCACGCCGATAGCAGACGGTTCGCCCATATGCCTGTCAAGGCCATGGGAGCAGCACAAGCCCAGTACATGATTTGCAGGGCCCGTGCATGAGGATAACATTGCGATGGCGGAGTGTTCGGCGTTGATGCTTCCACAACAAATTGGCTCTAGAGGCGCAGACTCGAACCCAGTGCGCGTGAATACCGCGTGCAGCTGCAGAGCGCGGCTCGGTTGGCAGACATCATGTGGTGGGGTGGACTTCGTTCTTGGCCCAAAGCAATGTGGGGATACAGGGCGCGCCAGACACACGGCAAGTCACAGTCACACGCCAGCCCATGCCACGTAACAGAAGCGACTTCTCATAACCAGCCACACGGTCTCAAATACACTCCTGGAAATTGAAATAAGAACACCGTGAATTCATTGTCCCAGGAAGGGGAAACTTTATTGACACATTCCTGGGGTCAGATACATCACATGATCACACTGACAGAACCACAGGCACATAGACACAGGCAACAGAGCATGCACAATGTCGGCACTAGTACAGTGTATATCCACCTTTCGCAGCAATGCAGGCTGCTATTCTCCCATGGAGACGATCGTAGAGATGCTGGATGTAGTCCTGTGGAACGGCTTGCCATGCCATTTCCACCTGGCGCCTCAGTTGGACCAGCGTTCGTGCTGGACGTGCAGACCGCGTGAGACGACGCTTCATCCAGTCCCAAACATGCTCAATGGGGGACAGATCCGGAGATCTTGCTGGCCAGGGTAGTTGACTTACACCTTCTAGAGCACGTTGGGTGGCACGGGATACATGCGGACGTGCATTGTCCTGTTGGAACAGCAAGTTGCCTTGCCGGTCTAGGAATGGTAGAACGATGGGTTCGATGACGGTTTGGATGTACCGTGCACTATTCAGTGTCCCCTCGACGATCACCAGTGGTGTACGGCCAGTGTAGGAGATCGCTCCCCACACCATGATGCCGGGTATTGGCCCTGTGTGCCTCAGTCGTATGCAGTCCTGATTGTGGCGCTCACCTGCACGGCGCCAAACACGCATACGACCATCATTGGCACCAAGGCAGAAGCGACTCTCATCGCTGAAGACGACACGTCTCCATTCGTCCCTCCATTCACGCCTGTCGCGACACCACTGGAGGCGGGCTGCACGATGTTGGGGCGTGAGCGGAAGACGGCCTAACGGTGTGCGGGACCGTAGCCCAGCTTCATGGAGACGGTTGCGAATGGTCCTCGCCGATACCCCAGGAGCAACAGTGTCCCTAATTTGCTGGGAAGTGGCGGTGCGGTCCCCTACGGCACTGCGTAGGATCCTACGGTCTTGGCGTGCATCCGTGCGTCGCTGCGGTCCGGTCCCAGGTCGACGGGCACGTGCACCTTCCGCCGACCACTGGCGACAACATCGATGTACTGTGGAGACCTCACGCCCCACGTGTTGAGCAATTCGGCGGTACGTCCACCCGGCCTCCCGCATGCCCACTATACGCCCTCGCTCAAAGTCCGTCAACTGCACATACGGTTCACGTCCACGCTGTCGCGGCATGCTACCAGTGTTAAAGACTGCGATGGAGCTCCGTATGCCACGGCAAACTGGCTGACACTGACGGCGGCGGTGCACAAATGCTGCGCAGCTAGCGCCATTCGACGGCCAACACCGCGGTTCCTGGTGTGTCCGCTGTGCCGTGCGTGTGATCATTGCTTGTACAGCCCTCTCGCAGTGTCCGGAGCAAGTATGGTGGGTCTGACACACCGGTGTCAATGTGTTCTTTTTTCCATTTCCAGGAGTGTATAAACCACAAAGTTGGCGGCCTCCCTTCGGACCTAACAGCGGATTATGTTCGGTAACGGAAGTCGTCCGTGTACCTGTCACATATTGAAGAATACGACACTTGGATAAGAAATGCCAACATAATGAAAATCGTAAGTTTGTATTTTTTATATTCCTGATAACATATCTTACTCTTATATTTTTCATAAACAGAAATGAAACATGAAATTAATCTTTCAGGAAACTTTATTATTTTTTCATTCTTCAGTTTTAATTCCAAGTTAATATTTTGAAATTATTAATATTTACATCATTAATATTAAGATTCTATGTTACATTCTAACAATTTGACGACATTAGTAAACGAAGTATTTAAATGACTACAATTATGATGTATGAATGGTTTAAGAATGTTACGGGACTAAGTGTGATATCACCACTACTATTTATAATGGTGATGGATGAAATAGTCAAAGAGACGAAAGAAGCCCATAGAGGAATGGAGATGAAGCTGTTACTATTTGCGGAACAAGCAGTAAGGTGGTACAAAAACAAATAGTCAACCTAAATGATAAGGAAATATGGAATGAAATTTAGTGTGGAAAAAAACAAGACCATGGAGGTAACCAGAGGGGATAGAGAGGCCAAGGGACAAATTTTTATTAAGGGATTGGATACTGAAATAGTGGACAACTTTAAATATTCGGGAAGTGTATTAATAAGGAATGCTCGTTTGGAGAAAGAAATTAGCAAAAGAATACAACATAGTAGTACATTTTATCCGTGTGTGAGCGGCTTGGTGTGGGGAAAGGAAGTGCCAGTGAGGTGCTAGCTGGTGCTATACAAGTCTTACTTCACACCTATACTAATTTACGGCTCAGAGACTTGGACTATAACTAGAAGTGACCAGAGTAGGATACAATACAGAGAAATGAAGTTTCTGAGAAGTATGATAGGGAAGACAAGGAGAGACAGAGTGAAAAATGAAGATGTTAGGAAGGAAACTGGTGTAGTCAAGCTCACTGAGAAAAGAGAAAAGAATAGCTTAAAATGGTTTGGCATGTGAAGAGGATGCAGGAGGGAAGAATACCAAGAAGAATGATGGGGTTCAAGACTGTGGGCAAGAGGCCAAGAGGAAGACAGAGAAAAAGATGGATTGATAAATAAAGATGAGTTTAAGGAGGAGAAACCTGCTATGGAACCAAATTGTGGAAGAAGAATGGTGGAAAGACCGAGTAAAGTGGCGAAGTACCATTGATACCCCAACCCGACCAGGTGTTGGATAGAGGGAAACGAAGATGATGATGAATATGAACTGCGAGTTGTTGTGTCTTTATGTAACTTGTCGAGTTTGTGGCAGTTTTTAAGTAGTTGTGATATAGTAGTTCGTCTGCTATGGCGCTAGCAGTAGTTGCTGCAAAAGTTGGCACGAGAAATAATTATGCAGAAGTTATTGTGAAATTATACTGAAATATGATATGAACAAAATAAGAGGAATGATGAGGAAACAGAATACAGCAGTGTTCAAATTTCAAGAGGAAACCGATCGTACCACCTTGACAGTTATTGTTTTCAGCAAGCCCTGATCTCAACGAGCCGTATTTTCAATGAAGAGCCACTAGAACCTGGTGGGTACATTTTGGTTTATTATTGTTTCGAACTTCCTTCTCAAGTAAAATTGGTCCACTGAACCAGAGATAATATTAAAGTAAAAGATCACAAGAGTAATATTTGGTTTATAGAAGTAACAGGAAAGGGTTCATAACAATGCCGATTCTGGAGCCAATTTGTACAGGATACGGAACAGAATCAAGGAACAGAGGCTGCGAAATAAAAGAGTTAATTAAAGAAAACTTGGGATATTTTCTAATTGACGGGACATAGAAAGCGCTTATTGTGGGGATGGAGGTAGAGGTCGACCGGCGCCTAGGAGTTTGAACGAAGTAATGAACGAAACAGGAAATAGGAGAGGTGGACTTTCCCGTTCGTGAGACGTTGGTCGGTCCCGGTAAGCACGGGCTGAAGACAGGAGCTGTCCACCCTGGCTGGAGGGTGCGTCACAGCTGGAAATCAAATCAGAGAAGCAACTGATCTCTGCCCTTTGGTATCCTCCAGCAATCTCACACATGATATTTTGTGTTGGTTAACTCGGTAGCATCGATAAGCCAATGTCTTCAGCAGTGCTGCCGGCAAGGGTGATGTGATGATGTCTTCAGTATCCTTAACTAGAAGGAACTGCTTCTGTCCTGGGCTATCATGTAGGCACTCATGACGATATACTGGGCAGTGGGACAAGGAGGAATGAGAGGGGCGGTTTTTACTTGAAATACTCAATGAAAAAAGAAGTTGGAAATTTTGGAAAAAGTCCTAAATACATTTCCAGACTGACAAGCCATTCCGTACATAAAGTTTTGCCTTTGCCATCACATCATTCCCAGTATAATCCGACAGAGTTCCTACGAGCAAAAGTGAAAGGGTATGTAACAGAACCCAACAAGACATTTAAAAGTGTCGACACGGAAACGGTTTTACACGAAACACTTCACGGCAAATCTTCTTCATCACAGGCTGAATGTCTTTGACACACAGAACGACCATAGGAGGAAGACATGGAGAGAGAAATTTTTACTGATGATCTATCACTCGTAGATCCCGTCTCACCACTATAAGATCAGATGAACTACACATTGACACGGACTTCGGCGGTGCACGCGATATAAATTGCATAAACTCAAATCAGTGAAAGTAACGAACACACAAGATATTCATGGTTTTCTTTCTTTTCTTTCTTTTTATGTATAAATCCATAGTTAACTTCCGTCTACTTCAGCAGAACTAAAGGTAACAATGTTTGGGACCGGCATCGCTGCATTTCCTGTCAGAACTTCTACCTACGCGACCAGCTTTCGTTCGTGAAGCCGACTATAGGGGAATGCAGTTAGTCTACAAGGGAGATACCTTACACATTATTTGTGAAAGCCATCCTAGAACATTGCTGAAGTGTGTCGGATCCACAGCAGATATGACTAACAGATAATAATAAATGTATATACAGAAGAGCAGTACGAATGGTCACAAATTTGTTTGATCCGAGGAAGACGTTGAAGAAATTGAACTGACAGAAGCAAGGAGAGACCTGATTACTAAGTTTCAAGAGTCATCTTTAAATGATAACTCTAGGAATGTATTATTATCTTCTATGTAAATCTCCATTAGGGATCGCGACAACAAGATTAGGTTAGTTATGAAGCACACAGACATGTATACACAATCATTCATCGCGCGCTGCGTACGTCAAACAATCGAAAATATGTGATAGTAACTGGTAAAATGGGAAATACCCTTTCCCGTCTACTTCAGAGAGGTTAACAATGTCAACGTAGATGTAGATGAGAACGACGATACAACTGATTTAATTGTTTTAACCACAGATGTGGTATACAACTGAAGCTATAAGAGAAAATACGTTTTTCAATGCTATCAACGATCGAAAGTACAGAATTTATCACGATACGCGCACGAGTCATCGGCACTATGTAGACCGTAACTTCATCCCGTTCCCACCTCGATCTGATAGATTAAAGTGCCGACAAAACTGAGGACTAACACCACGTTAGCGATATTCTTGTTTGTTTTCATTCTATCATATGAAGAACGGATAATGGTGGGTAAGATGCCACCGAACCTTAAACTGAAATTGACTAATTCGAGATACTTAGTTGAAACGTCCCCTTAGAAAAATTATAAATGACTGTGTTTAAACTGACACATAATATTTTTTAGCGCAACGGAATCTGACTTTCAGTAATCCCTACAAAAGAATGGCCCTGACTAATATTAACCTATAGCTTTCAAAAATCACTTACCTTACAAAAATCGTCGTTACTCGAACTACTGGAATACAGCGAGCGCCACCACCGCCAGCTAAATAAAATATTCTAACTACTGAAGGCACTAACTACTGATAGGCATAGTTAGCAAATGAAAGATTTTGATAGAGAACAAACAATGTATTTACCTTAATAGTGTTCAAAAGTCATAATAAATACATGAGTCCATGATATCCAATATTACAAATGTACTGTCTCTGTCCAGATCATCCGCTCTCAAAACTCCGCCATCTCACTCCCCACATCACCACTGCTGGCGGCTCACCTCCAACTGCCAACGCTACGCGCTGTTAACAGCCAACTGCCCAACACTACAATTGCGAATATTATTTCCAACAATGCAAACCAACCACAGCCTTCACACAGCACAGTCAGTGATTTTCATATAGAGCGCTACATGGCGTTACCAACACATAAACCTGAACAGGCTACTTACATAGCTCCCATGCTCCCCACAAAAAATTTTACAAATTGTTTTGGGCACTGGCCAATACATATATGTTAAAACTTTTTCACAATTACAATAACAAAGAAATCAAATGCACACACTTATTGATACAATGTTGGCCAAAAGCTAAAATTTTCTCACAGTCCATAAAGACAGTCCTGATCGTTCATCACAGTAAAATAGCAGTGTTCTTCTCAAAGTCTGAGCAGTAAAAGAAAATGCACACGGAAGTAGTGGATTTCCATGCAGTCTTGAAAAAGTAGTGTTGTCCTTTCAACAGAAAGACAGTGCTGAATCTTGACATGCAGACAGGTAATGGGCCACAACAGAGCAAACCCACAGCAGAGTCAGTCGAAGTTTTTCGAAGAATATTGGTAGGTAGGTCATCACAGAGCAGACCCACTGTAGTCCTGGTAGAGATTATGTTATTTGTGGGCCACCAGAGGTGCAGACCCACTGCAGTCCTTGTAGAAATAATGGTACTGGTGATTCATCAAAGGTGTAGACCCACTGTAGTCCTTGTAGAAATAATGGTATTGATGGGTCATCAAAGATGCAGACCCACTGTAGTCCTTGTGGAGGTGGCTAGCAGTCATCCGTTGCGACTGTGCAGGTCCACAATCACCATTGAAGAGTCTTGCGGAGAATATAGCAAGTCCATAAACCATCACTTGTGCACTCACAAAGTATTTTTCTAATTGTCTTGAGAACCAGCAATGCTGTTAACCAGTCCC
The DNA here is from genome assembly GCF_023898315.1 of Schistocerca nitens. Classification (NCBI taxonomy): domain Eukaryota; kingdom Metazoa; phylum Arthropoda; class Insecta; order Orthoptera; family Acrididae; genus Schistocerca; species Schistocerca nitens. The sequence continues at coordinate 282,672,591 of NC_064614.1, forward strand.
TTGCTGAATTATTAACACACATCCAAACACTAACAGTACCAACTGCTCACATACTGTGCATATATTATGACCAACAGAAACGTGTGCAGTGAAACGATACTTAACTTGAAGAACTGGTGTCTATACAATTATAAATTTACAACATAAGAATACAATTACAAAGGTACAAAATACATTATTAAAGAACATAACAATACAGATAACATTTGTAGTAATATCGGCTTTACAAACGAATCGAAATAGACATATACATCAGTGTTACAGGAATTATGACATAAGTAAATACACAAAAGAACAGACTAACTTTTGAAACATCAACTTCACACATGAGCATTAAAACAAAGCAGAATAAATAATGTCTAAACATCTTTACAAAGTAAATAACATAGTATTAGAAAAAATTCTACAACATAACTCTCATCAGCTAAACACATAAAGACAGGAAAAACACAAATACACAAGAGTACACAAACACATAGCAGAATAACACAAGAGGAAAGGGCAGGGTTTGTTTTCAGTGTAACATTTGGTACTGCAGTCCAACCCAAAACTTCATTCCATATATCTTTCGTCTTATTTCAACATTTGTTTCCACCAAAAAAAATCCTATCCAAGCATACTTTCTGTATTTATAAGTTCACATATTTCTTACCTCATTATTTATTTTCCATTATCTTACCTCATCATTTATTTCCAAGAAAATCCTACCTAAACCTGTTGTCCCTAAACCCTACGTTTTTGTTCATATCCACTTTCAATATACTATTTTGGCCAAACCATTTTCTTATAGCTTCTTAATGCATTTCTTCCAATTCATCATAGTTAGTTCGTTATATAGTCTACCCCCTCTTAAGCTAACATAAATCTACTGAGCTCAGATGCATAAACTAAGGGACGAGGCAATGCAGCAGCACAAAACAATTAATACAAACAGCAATGACAAAAAATGGAAATTGGCAAAGCAAGCAGCAATATATATATATATATATATATATATATATATATATATATATATATATATACATATATAGGTTACCAAAGAAAATGCAACATTATCACTAATATGAACCAATGTGCAGCAAAAAGAAAAATAAATCAGTAGAAAATCTGGCTTAACATAGTAATACAAAGTGAAAGTTAATATCACTATGCCTGGTAAGCAGCAGCAGCAGCAGAAAATGCAATAACTTATACCTAAACATGACAAAGCTCAAGCAGAAAAATATTACAGTAAACATGGCCATGTTTAATACCTCTGTCACATCTTAACACTAGAGTGATGAATCACGATAACTTACTCTACCAAAAAAGTTACCAAGTAGTTGAAAAGAAAATTATGTATGCAGTTACTGTTATTAATCCCCTCTTATTGTTCTTTCCATTCCAAGTGCTCCTTTTTCGAAGAATGTGGATCATAAAATTATTATTTAATAGATCTGTTGGCAGAAAGTGTTCACATTAGCAAATGCACTTAATTTTATTTTATAAAACCAATGCTGCAACACAGCTGGAAACCAGATATTAAACAAAATTAGTAATCTCTCAACTAAAAAGACAATAGATGTAAAATGTTTCTCATCATTTCATTATGCATTTTAGTAAATATCATAAATTAAGAGCTCCACAGTGTAATCATATGTTTCAAGTTTGAGCGTGTCATATTTGCAATGCTTTCTACAAAGGAATGTCAATAGCGAGGATAATGGCCTCCTTTTTTCTCCACCTCTGCCTCTGAAAGGCACACACTAATGGCTTTTTTCCAGGCGACTGTCGCACAGCTGGGTGCCCATGACGCATTATGTAAAGGTGGTCACTTAACTTTCTTACCGAAATATTTACGACACCAGTTTGCACTACAGTGACAGTCTCATATAAAATTTCACGGGTCGAGAATTTGCGTTACAAATGTGTAGAAACAAAATCCTTTAAATATAATAGTGTCCAAAAAATTTTCGCCAGCATTGTGATACATTCACGCATTTACACACATTTCATAACTTTAAAGTACGATTCTTGGTTTCCAACATCCTTTTTCACATGTCAGAGTCCCTCACCACTACTCCTTATTCCTTACCTTATTACACACATATATATTTATCAACACATCTTCAATATTTCATCATAACAAATACATAGCATAATCAGGATCCTCCTATAGCATCATCTCATTGATCATAAACATACCTCAACAGCATAATACACATCATCGTCGTAATAATACCATCATAACAGATCAATCACATCTCAAAATCGTCGTAGCTTTCTGAATATTTTAAAACCAAAAAAAATTATCTGCTCATTTCAAAAGTGTAATTTACCTCAAACATACTTTAAAAATCATGATCCCATACCAAAGACGACATTAAAAGCTCTCATAGTGTCACAATGGTTCCGAAAAAATATGAATATTTCACAAAGTACAGACAAAATGCAATTTCATAAGTGTGAAGTTATCCAACTGTGTAATTACGTAAACATCTGTCACTGATGTAGTAAAATAAATATTTGTCTCTCTCAGTTAAATGATCACATAGCTGTGTAATTCTGTGTTAGAGAAATATGGGACCGATGTGTAAAGTTGTATAAGCAAATACCATATTAGCTAGGGCTCCTTGTGCTTGCCACACACATGGTACACAAAGTAAGCGTGTACCCCCCTGAGGATTAATGTAATTATACCTTCAGGTGTTACAGAATACAGCAATGGAATGAAATGTATCACGGAAAACTTTCTTTGTAATTAAATTTTTTTAAAAATAAATGTTTTAAGTAAAAAATTTATCACTCAAAAGCGTGTCCTGTAGCGCTAAATTGTGCATCTTGTTGTAACATAATCTCTGTCATTACTTAAGGGTAAAAAATGTGCCAAGTGTCGTAATTACCGTCGTCCGTAAGCAAAGCTCTGTGGAAGTCAATGTACTTACCTCGTAATAAACAAAAGCGAAATGCTATGCGTATAGATATCGTAGTTATTACGTACAGTACCGTGATCAAGAAAGTACTACACTGTAACGTATTGTTGTGCTCCAAAAAAAAAATAGGCTGCCTTATTGTAGCTATACCACAATGTTACTACTAAAACATGTTTTAATTTCCAGAAGAAATCAGAAAAACTGTGCAGATATACAGCAGATACAGCACAAAAGCAACAATGTAAATTGTGTCACACATTAGTAGCGTCGTGATATAATTGTGTAGCTGTCAAAGAAACCAAATGCTAAGTCGTCTTTAATCTCACAGAAAGTACTTCAAATAAAGAATGTCTTTTCAAGTAAACCAAAATGTTGCATGAAAATCTCATTAGCAGTGCCGGTATATGTTCTAAGTATGTGAGCCCTATAGTCGTTACATGATCGTGCAACTAACAAGCAAGAATGTACAAATAACAACACTGTGTCGTCTGTTCACTATAACAATGCATTCGTAATTTCTGTATGAATAAGTTCTCTTGGTTCTTGACTGGATATTTAACTTCAAACATTGCAGATTATCTTTCAATAAACGGTTTTATATGTGAAATATGGTGTAAACCTTTACTCTTCCTAGTATGCAGAGCTTCAACTTCAACGCAATTATCATGTGGTATACGTCGGATTCTGTATGGTCCATTGTAAACTAGAAAGAATTAGTGACTTAAGTGTTTCTTCTTATGTGACAAAGAATGAGCTTTAATGAGAACTTTCTGATCAATATTAAGTTTCTTTGCATTTGTTTTACCGAGTAGTTTTCGCCTTTTGTCTGCAGCAGAATTTATATTTTTAATATCCAAATCAATTATGTCTTTGTGTCGAAGTTTACGTGTATTCGGAAAAGGTACAAGCTCTCTGATTCTATTCGGTGGTTGTTTATTCTTCAGTACAAGAATAGGTGGTAAAGCAGTGGAGTCATGAGGCATTTCATACAGCACGTTTTGAGATAAGTGTCCCAATGCTGATGCTTTCTGTGACAAAAAAGTCCGCAAAGCTTATTGATTTCTTTCATAACCCGTTCAGACGGGTTAAAATGTGTTGAGTACAACGAAATAAAAACAGGTTTAATTGTATGGTTCCGAAGCATACGTGACCAAACAGCAGATCTGAATTGCGGTCCGTTATCTGAAATGACTTTACTAACGTGTCCAACTTCACGTAAGAAATTTTTATAGCAGGCGTTGGATAAAGACCGTCCAGTGACTTTACGTAACGGAGTGAAAGAAAGAAATTTTGAAGTAAGTTCAACAGCGATTAGAACGTACGAAAATCCATTCGATATTCTGACAAGGGGTCCAAGAGATCAACAGCAGCAAATTCTTTTAATTTAAAAGGAATGATAGGAAACAACGGAGCACGATGTGAGATAGTAGATGGTTTCGCCTTTTGACAAAGTTTACAAATAGACAAGACTCTTCGAATTCTCTTTTCCATATTGTTAAAATAACAAGTCGTTCGAAGAATATGATAACATTTTCGTGGACCAAAATGTGCGTAGCTGAAATGAATGTACCCAATGAGCTTATTAACAAAATCGTCTGGAATGCAAAGTACCCATAGCTTGTCATCAACAGTGCAGCGTTTGAAGAGTATGTTGTTTCTAACCAGATAATAATGCCGAATCTGAGTATGTGTCTTTCATGCCATTTACTTTTGGTGTCTTTCCAAATCGGATCTTTATCTTGTTCATGAGCAATGTCCTTTAAAGATGTGGTGATGAAGTTTTCAAAGGCGACTTTCTGAATGTAAAGAATACTGACATTTTTCTCGAGGTTGCCTTCTGTGTTACTTTTCTCAAGCCCAGCCGGTGCGCGTGACAGTGCGTCCGCAACAATGTTCTCCTTGCCGGGAATGTAGACTATTGTGAAGTGGAATTCATGTAGATATAATGCCCAACGTTTTAATCTGTCATGATTTAATTTTGAAGACATAAGAAATTGTAATGCACGATGATCACTGTATACTTTTACGTGCTTACCAGAAAGAAAGAAACGGAATTTGTTAAATGCCCAAAAGATAGCTAAAGCTTCTAATTCAGTAACGGAATAATTTTTTTCAGATTTTGTTAGCACTCGGCTAGCAAAAGCAATGGTTTTCTGAACAGTAATGTCATTTTCTATGGTTTCTTGAAATAACTGGTCACCAAGACCGACTTTAGAAGAATCCGTGCTAAGGCAAAAATCTTGTGACAGATCTGGATGAGCTAGTATTGGCGCGTTAAGTAGCGATTCTTTCAAAGAATTGAATTCCAACTGTGCTTGTTCGTCCCAGTTCCAAATAGTATTTTTTCCAGTGAGAGAACAAAGTTTTGGTGTAACTAGAATTTGCATATTCAGAAAACGACGGTAAAAATTTACGATACCTAGAAAATTTTGGACTTTTTTTTTGTGGATGGAACTGGAATGGCTCTGATTGCTTCTAACTTTTCAGGATCTGGCTGAATCCCTTCAGAAGAAATAAAATGTCCCAAAAACTTCACCTTTGTTCTACCGAATTCAGACTTTTCCAAGTTAATTGTAATTCCAGATTCTGCAAAAATACGTAACAAACTGTTGAGGATGCAATTATGTTGCTCCCATGAGGCTTCTGCTATTAGAATATCATCCACATATAAGGTGATGTGACGTTTTAAGAAATCAGGTAATATGGAATTCAGCCCGCGAATGAACGCTGCCGAAGAAATGTTCAAACCTAAAGGAAGTTTCCGAAATTGATAACAAACGCCGAAACAAAGGAAAGCTGTGTATTTTCTACATTCTGGATGAAGTTCGATGTGATAAAAGATGAATCTGGGATCAATAGAAGACAACACTTTTACACCATTAAAATTTTGAAGAAGTTCTTCCATCGTTTGCGGCCTGTCTGTTTCAGGAATGATGATAGTATTGATTTGTCTCGAATCTACGGCAACTCTGATCGATCCATTTTTCTTCTCAACAACATGTAATGGATTGTTGTTTGAGCTTACTGCAGGCTCAATAATGCCCTCGTCAAGCATAGATTGTATTTCTGTTGTAACACGGTCCCTATAATGTGCTGGAATTACGTATGGTCTAACACAAAATTTAATATGCTCACGACCACGAAATTAGTATTGAAATCCCTTGATTGTTCCTGTTTTGTGTGTAAAAACTGTGGAATGTGCTTGTAAAATCTCGAAAAGATCCTGCCTATCAATGTCATTACAGTTCTCAATTGTTTGAATTTTATTCTGAATTAACTCATCAGTATCAAATACGCTGTCGATATCATCCCTGTCAGTACTTGCAGAGTGATTGTTAATGTGAAGTTTCGTCGAAAATTCCGAACTGTTGTCTGACAGAAGGTAAAGCCGATTAATTTCCTCGTCATGGTTTGAGAGCCAATCTTCAAATTTCAAAGCTATTGACTTACCTTCTTTCTCTAAACTTATTTCAGCATCGTGAAAGTTTAAGATTACTTTGTATTCATTCGAAAAGTCTACTCCCAATATAGTTTCCGTCGACAATAATGGAACAATAAGAAAGTTTATAGAGAAGATCTGACTTTGACAAAAGAATTCTAAGTTAGTTTGTTGGTGTACATCTACACTTTTTCCAAAAATTGCACCTTGTAATTTAATCTTACATAAAGGAAGTGTGGGGCAATCGTTCGATTTGTTGCATTTGCTGAAAGCTGTTTCATTAAATACTGAAATGGGACTGCCAGAGTCAAGTACTGCCGTAAATTTTACGTCATTTACTGTAATGTGAATCACAGGATATGCAATGTTGTTATGTTTTACATCGTGTTGCTGGAGTAAGATGTCCCTAATGTCTTCCATTTTTACGTAATTACTAGCTACGGCAGCTGCGTTGTCAGTTTCAGAAGTACGTTTTGAGGCTGCCAGCGGTATGAGTCATTGCCTATTGTCTCTTTGTTGGCGCGCGTCGTTATTGGGATTTGGAGACCTAACTTCTACAAATTCACCTTGACGAGAGGGCCCTACCCTGTTTGAATCCCGCCAGTTCTGATGCGATTCGGGTCTGTCGTTACGATCATATCGTCTGTCGTCATGTCGGTGGATTCCGTAGTTTCTTTCTTGTCGGTCACGTGGTGGAGAATTTCTCCCTGAATCGTAACTGCGCGCTGGACCATTGCGTCTAAAGTTATTCTGTCTCCCTTGATAATAATTATTTTGGTTCCCATATTGTCTGTTTCTCTTATTGTCTCTGTGATAGTCACTACCACGGAGAGGTGATCTTTCCCTGTAATTGTTACTACTCTGCCAACGGTTGTCATACGGGTGGTGTCTGTTTTGGTCACGATTTGTGTTGTGCGAATAGCCTTGTCGTGTCCAGTTATTATTTCTTTCATCGCGGAATTGTGACTGATGTGACCTGCAACTGTTGTGTTCCTGTTTTCGCGTTCCGCGATTGTCAGTGACAATTTCTAATTCTTGTAAGAGTCCCTGAAAAGCTTTAATGTCGTCTTTGCAACGTCCTGCCAAAATAATATGTCGTAAATGTTCAGGTAATTTGATTAAGCAAATGCAGATGAGTTCTGAGGGGCTGTATGGGTTTGACAGGTACTGATTCTTGTGCAACATGTCTTCAAAATATTTCACAAGACTGGAAAATTCAGATTATTCGAAATGTTTCATCATTATGATGTTATGATTTACTCGGTCTTGTGTGGCTTGAGACCAATATGCTGAGAGGAAGGCATGGTAAAATTCTCCTTCACTGTGGCAATCGTGAATGACAGATCGCACTCTTACAGCTGGTTCATTCTCTAAATAGCCACACATAAATTCTAATCTGTGCTCTAATGACCAGTTGGGAGGAAAACAATGAGAGAATTGATGGAGCCACGCTTGTGGATGAATGTCGTTGGCAGAATTCTTAATTGTTTTGAATTTACGTGTAGTAAAGAACAGCTCATGGTCAAAATCATCGTGTCGGCGAGTAGCATATCGGTCATTGTTACGTCGTGTCGGCGGTTCCATCTCAAAATTCGGTGCACATTGCCAATTTCTTTCATAACTTCCGAAATGCTCTGTGTTATTATTTTGCGGCTTTTCCGTATCTCTAAGTCCCTCTTCCCGTGTTGGAGAGCGAGTGTCCTCTGAAATTTGTAATTTTTGTATTACTTGTGCCAACTGATCTTATACTTCCCGGATTTCTCTTTTGCCTTGCGTATTAATTTGATTCTGATTTTGTTTGAGTTTCTTAATTTGTTCATACTCTTCTGTGTCAGTGATGGCTACAGGTCTTGTGTCATTCAGATCATCATCTACCTTTGTAGATAAGTTAGTGAACTGATACGAAAGTTCGGCTACTTTCTCCGATAGTGTACTTATTTCCTCAGTGTGTTTTTCTGAACCAAGTTTCAGAGTGTCCATTTGTGTTGAAATCGTATCTACTGTGTCCTTTAAGTTTTCCTGAGTTTTTGCAAGTTGCGTAACCGAATCGGTAGATGCAACTGAGTCAATTTTAGCTTTCAAGGTCTCATGATTTTCATGAACAATAGTTTGCAGTTCTTTTATGGCTGCTTCGTGATTCTGTAATGTATTTTCACGCTGCGAAAAAATAGGTTGGAAATGCTCACAAATTTGTGTTTATACGTCATTACAAACTTTTTGACATTTCGATTCGATTTTATGTAACTCAGTAGTTAAATCTTCACGTGTTTGTTCAAGTGTGGTGTGAAGATTTTGTTCCATTGTGTCTAACTGTTGCTGTGTTTGTCTCTGGTGTTGTTCCATTGCGTCTAACTTTTGAAGATTTTGTTCCATTGTGTCTAACTTTTGTAGCCTTTGTCCCATTTGTTGCATTAACTGTAATAACAATGCACTGGTGTCTGAAACATGTTCCTCAGTGCTTTTCGGCAGTGAAGTTGCACCGGCAACATTCACATTTTGACAAGCAGAAAATGTGTCTTGACTTATTTGAGAAAACGGTGAGGACCCAAAACCTGAATCTGCAGTATTTGCAAGATTGTGTCCTGTCATTCCCGATTCCTGAGGCGGGCTGTTGCCGACCGATCGATCGATAATACTTCCCTGTTCACTAATTGTTTCACTGTCTACACCACTGTTTGCCGCCCGCTTCATTTCCCTGTGCACGGTTACCAAATTACTATGTTTAATATTAGTTAATTCATTACACGGTGGCGCTAACACACTGCTTTCGTCTTCACTGTCGTTTCTCAGTTTACTTTGGAGCCTAGTATTACGTTTTTCACACGCCATTATTGTCACAATATTTCACACGACAACACAGAAAAGCACAATTTGAAGAGCAAAATAAGAAAACACATTAACATAGCACTGAAAATAATATCTAGTTAATTGCAAGCGCAGCTGCGAAATACTTGGTGCAAATATACGTGCATGCCACAACTGTTTTACTGTACAACAATTAAAGACTACAACTACAAAGGCGATTCTGTCTACAATTACACGCTAGCAATAAACAAAAGCTACACTAATTACAAAAACTACAAGAAAAAATCAGAAGATTCCAGTGAGGTATCCTCGGCTAAGGGTCGACATATGAAACGTCCCCTTAGAAAAATTTATACATGACTGTGCTTAAACTGACACACAATATATTTAGCGCAACGCAATCTGACTTTCAATAATCCCTACAAAAGAATGGGCCTGAATAACATTAACCTATATCTTTCACAAATCACTTACCTCACAAAAATCTTCGTTACTCGAACTACAGCAATACAGCGAGCGCCACTACTGCCAGCTAAATAATATATTGTAACTACTGATAGGCATAGTTAGCAAATGGAAGATTTTGATAGAGAACAAACAATGTATTTACCTTAATAGTGTTCAAAAGTCATAATAAATACATCAGTCCATGATATCCAATATTACAAATTTACTGTGTCTGTCCAGATCATCCGCTCTCAAAACTCCGCCATCTCACTCCCCACATCCACCACTGCTGGCACTCACCTCCAACCGCCAACGCTACACGCTGTTAACAGCCAACTGCCCAACACTACAATGGTGAATATTACTCCAACAATGCAAACCATCCACAGCCTTCACACAGCACAGTCAGTGATTTTCATATAGAGCGCTACATGGCGTTACCAACATAAAAACCTGAACAGCCTACTTACATAGTGTATCGTATCAGCCAACAGCCGTGCCGCAATGGTAACACCAGATCCCGTTAGATCACCGCAGTTAAGCGCTGTGCTGTCGGGCATAGCTAGCACTTCGACTGATGACCGTCCTTGACTGTCGAGCGCTGTTGCTCAGCCTTTGAGAGGCTAACTGAGGAGCAACTTGTTTGGGAGGTAGCGGTTAAGGTCGCGAAAATCATGGAGAGCGTTGTGCTGACCACATGCCCCTCCATACCCGCAGCTACCGTTGCTGCCTCTGGATTACGAGATCCCGGTTCGATTCCCGGCAGTTTCGGAGATTTTATCCATCAGGGGACTGGGTGCTTATGTTCTCCTCATAACTTCATTATCATTCGGGAAAGTGACGAGACTGAACAGTGAAAGAATCGGGAATTTGTACCGGCGCCGGCCGCTGTGGCCGAGCGGTTCTTAGCGCTTCAGTCTGGAACCGAGCGACCGCTACGGTCGCAGCTTCGAATCCTGCCTCGGGCATGGATGTGTGTGATGTTCCTAGATTAGTTAGGTGTAAGTAGTTCTAAGTTCTAGGGGACTGATGACCTCAGAAGTGAAGTTCCATAGTGCTCAGAGCCATTTGAACCATTTGAACCATTTGTACAGGCACTAATAACTACCCAGTTGAGCGCCCCAAAACCCTAATATCATCATCATCATCCAAGTGAGATTTTCACATTGCAGCAGAGTGTGTGCTGATATGAAACTTCCTGGCATATAAGAATGTGTGCCGGGCCGAGACTCGAACCAGGGACCTTTGCCTTTCGTGAGTAAGCGCTCTGCTGCTATATGCCAGGAAATTTCGTATCAGCGCACACTCCGATGCAGAGTGAAAACGTCATTCGGGAAACATCCCCCATTTTGTGGTCAAGTTAGCAGAAGAGCTTCTGTGAAGTCTGGAAGGCAGGAGACGAGGTACTGGCAGAACTGAAGCTGTGAGGACGAGTCGTGAGTCATGCTTGGGTGGCTCATCCGGTAGAGCACTTTCCCACGAAAGGCAAAGGTCCCGAGTCCGAGTCTCGGTCCGGCGAACAGTTTTAATATGCCAGGAAGTTTGATCAACGACCATTGACGCCTATTGACTCGGGATGATACCGCAGTCGGTCGATACCGTTGGGGCCTTCCGAGGCCTTTTGGGACAGAGAGAGAGACTGTCCCTGTAGTTGTTACTGATTAGACTACATTTGAACCGGTCCTTATAGGAAGACCGGAGTATAACGAAGTAACGACCTTCCAGGGTGATGCGACAAAAGGGTAAGGGGCCAGTGGATCGAGAGGAGCGCGCGTGGCAAGTGTTGTGTGGGTGCGGTGTGGCTGGGGGGCAGTCGTGGCCGGACGCGGGCCCTGCATTATGCAGTCGGTCGCAGGGTGGACATGCCCGTGGCCAGGGGGCCGAACACCTGTAGCTGCGCCGCGGCCTGTGTAGCTGTGGTGCCGAGTGCCACACCACACTCTTTCACCCACGGTGGGAACCTCCAGCTAGCGCTATTATGATAAAGCGTAGTGACGAATAATAACCCCATGTACAGACTGCAATCCAAACATCCAAAATAAAGAGCTTGTGGAATTATTTTAGTAGCGCTACTCCTCAGCAGCTGTCGTAGCTACTTTTGGTTTTCTGTTTTAAGCATAATGCAAACAACGGGGGCGTGCTAAAAGCAATGTCTTTTATTGTGAAAGATCTTAAAGCTTTCTGAATGAAATGAGTGTGATGATCACTTTACATCTCTGTGCTTAATGTCTATATATTTGCAGCCGTATGCTGCTAGCAGGATCTGAGCTGTAGCTTGTAACATGGCGGTGTACATCATATTTAGGTCACTGCATGAGAAACAGCGCGCTGTAATCGAGTTTAGAATTTGAAGAGTTCGTCCACACATGGAGCTCGGTCTCTTCCAGCAGCACAGTGCCAGACCACACAAGCACGTTCGACATTGCAACAATCCGACGCTTTGGGTTCACTGTCATCGATCATCGTCCTCCATGAATTCTCCACTTGGCACCATCAAATTTTCTTCTGTTTCCAAGGCTTAACAGCACATTAGATGACTCCACTTTGACAGTGATGAAGCTGTACAAGCGGAGGTGATGCAGTCGCCCCCTCAAGAAAATCAAACCATTGCACAGTTTTGATATCAACAAAATGGTCTCCTGCTGGGAGAAATGTGTTCGTCGACAGGGTGCATATGTTGAGAAATATACGTGGGACGATTGAAAAGTCCGTGCAAAGGCCGAGGGATGGCACCACCGGCACGGGTCGAGGTCATGTTTAGTCAGTAGCATCTTTGGAAAGAACGCACACCAAGTTTCAGCCATATTGGTCTATTTGTTTGTGTTTGGGATTCGTGTGAATCAAGGAAGTCGAGTGTGTGTTCAAATGTTCAAATGTGTGTGAAATCTTATGGGACTTAACTGCTAAGGTCATCAGTCCCTAAGCTTACACACTACTTAACCTAAAGTATTCTAAGGACAAACACACACACCCATGCCCGAAGGAGGACTCGAACCTCCGCCGGGAACAGCCGCACACTCTATGACTGCAGCGCCTAGACCGCTCGGCTAATCCCACGCGGCGGAAGTCGAGTGATTGTCAAAAAACGCAGGATAAAGAATTTCGTGCGGTGATTAAACATTAATTTGTGAAAGGCAAAACGCCTCAGGAGACTAAAGAGAAAATTGATAATAACTACAGTGACTCTATACCTTCGTTTAGAACAGTTTATAAGTGGTTTCAAAATGTTCGGAGTTGCCATGTGGGCACAAGTCATGATGAACGATCTGGACGCCCTGTGGAGGTTACGACTCCAGAAATCATTGGTAACATGCATGATATGGTGATGGATGACAGAAGAGTTAAAGTGCGTGAGATTGCTAGTGCTGTGGGCATCTCGAATGAACGGGTACCTAATATTTTGCATAAACATTTGGACATGAGAAAGCAATCCGCTCAATGGGTTCCGCGATTGCTGACGCTTGACCAAGAATGGAATCGTGTGAAGTGTTGCAAGGATAATTTGCAGCTGTTCAGGAAGAGTCCGCAGGACTTTACGCGTCGTTTCGTCACTGTGGATGAAACATGGATACATTACTATACTCCTGAGACCAAACAACAATCTAAACAATAGGTTACCGAAGGAGAATCTGCACTAAAAAAAGGCGAAGGCTATTCCTTCGGCCAGAAAGGTTATGACGACTGTCTTTTGGGATTCGCAAGCGATAATCCTCATCGACTATCTGGAAAAGGATAAAACTACTACAGGTGCATATTAGTCATCGTTATTGGACCGTTTGAAAACTGAGCTGCAAGAAAACGCCAGCGATTGGACTGCAAAAAAGTCCTTTTCCATCACGAAAATACACCAGCACACACCTCAGCAGTTGTGGTCGCAAACTTAACGGAAATAGGATTCCAACTCGTTCCACACACTCCCTATTCTCCAGGCTTAGCTCCCTCGGACTACTCTTTGTTCCCCAATTAAGAAATGGCTGGCAGGACAAAGATTTTATTCAAACGAGGAGGTGATTGCAGCAACTAATAGCTATTTTGCACACTTGGACAATTCCTATTATTCGGAAGGGATCAACAAATCAGAACAGCGTTGGACGATGTGTATGAGTTTAAAAGGAGACTATGTCGAAAAATAAAAATGGTTTACCCCAACCATGGAAGTAGTTTTTATTTGTGCAAGGACTTTTCAAATGCCCCTCGCATATGTAGACATGAAGAATAAATATGTGGAATGTCCATAACGTTTGTTTTATTTAAAAAAACTTCAAGAGTTTAATGCAAGAAGTCGGGAGGCATGACTTTTCAACACATCCCATACAAGCGCATTCATCAGACGCGAATAGATTTTTTTATCATCACCAGACGCTATGGACGCTGTGATTAACCAACACTTTTGTAATTTTATGGACTAAAAATCTATTTTATTTAAGACTACTTTCATTTGCACTTTTTCTGACACATAAGAACACAAATTAAAATACAATAAAGCAATGATAAGAACCCGAACATCAACAACGAAATTTCATAAGGTGCGAATAATACTAGAAAGTAAACTGCAGCAGGTCGTAATGCCTAATAACCGAAAGTTTAGACTCAAAAAGTAGCGAAGAAAATGTGACACGTGAATGAATGCAATGCAAGCTTGTTTCCAGCTGCTATTAACATGCAAGAAGAAGCACTTGTGATGGGAACGTAGAACAAGATCACAATGACAGTAACTTCTCGAGTGTGTTATCCTTAAGCGAAACTTTCATTCAGTCCATAAAAACCAAAGGAATAATAAGGATCATCTACTCGTACTGACTACAGTCCCACCGCTGATGATGCTTTGGCAACAAAAACTAAAAGATTCCGACGAATCAACTTATCAGTCTACAGAAAGCTGAAAACAGAGTGAAACCGAAGTCGGAAAACGGAGCGGAGGTACTCTCCTCGTGGTCTAATGGTAAGCGTCGCTGCTTCTAGATTGTAGGACGCTGGGTTCGATTCTCAGGCGGGTCAGAGGAAGGAGATTTCCTCCGTTCAGGGAGTGGGTGTTTGTGTTGTGCAAATCATTTCATGTTATCTTAATCGCAAAGAGTAGCAAGTCGCCGAAGTTACGTTTAAATACAAAGACTTGCGGCTGGCAGCCTAGCAACGTGAGATTGGGTGTTACAGGCAATTGCACCATACGATCATTTCATTTCACTTCACAGGAAGAAGTTCCGTTACGTGTGTGTGTGGGACAGAATTTCTATGCAGTTCGTAGTAATTGTCGTATATTGTTTCTGCTTTACATCTTGGTTTGTTTAACTACTGCGACGCCTCTGGGCGACGATAACATTCCTATGAGAATTATCGAGATGCGATTCTTAGAAGTGACTGTTGCGTTAATTAATACGGTACGTGCAGCCAAATCTGATGTGATTTTGGAGTCATTCATATTGGAGGCTAATAATGTTAAAATGAAATGGGTGTGACATCCCGTCTTGCGCTATTCGGTTGCTTAGCATTTAATAACGTTTTCAAGGTAGCCACTGTGCACAGGCACTTTTCTCTTGAAACCATAGCTCGTTGACTCTTGTTGAACTAAAGAGAAGAAAAAAAGGGAGCCTCACTTATATATAGAGTGTTCGAAAATTCCCGTTAAAAATTTCAAGGACCTGTAAACGCGAATGAGTAGATAATATTTTGAATTGGAACCAATGTCTGTGCTACCACTTTTTGATGAGATGTTGGCAACTCTTAGGAAGTAATTGATTAGGTGTGACTCAGTACTTGTTTTGCAATTCCATCCATTCATAGCCGAAGAAATTGCTGGCGGGTTCTCTGCAACGTGATGCAGTATGGTCTTTCACAGTTCAGGTGTCAAGCATCTCCTTGGAACACCAAAGTCATGCCTGCTGACAATGAATGTACCCTTTCTTGAAGCCGATTCGTAAATGTGGCGAAAAGGATATGCGAAGGAATCTGACGTTGCAGGGAACGACCTTGATAAAGCTGAGGAGCAGCTCTTCCTTCACCGTTAGTTTCGACATTCAGAAGGATTATGTCGGTGTATTCTGCGAACGAGTATTCAGCCATGTTGCTCTAACACTCACAGGCACATAAATCAGGGTCGAACCAGGTCAGATAGGTAGCAAAGACGTCAAATGACAACAACCGGTACGGCGTAACCACCCCACACCAAATCTACGCTATTGCAGATCTACCTAGAAAACCTGATTTGAAACAGCTGTAATACGGAAACGGTACTTTTCCGGTCATGGGTTCCTATTCATAATATTATGTAATCACTCACCACTACAAGTTTTTTACCGATTATGTCGGTCCCTTGCCTCGCACCAAGGACTGCTCGTGCACATCAAATGCAGGCAAAGAGGTACAATAAGGGGCAAGTGTATTCGCCATCTCCGGAATTTGGTTAACTTAGGTGACCTTTGGGCTCAAGGTAAAGCAAGTATGGGTACCACCCACAAGATGCTACCTCGTTTCCTGGGGCCATGCAATGTAGCAGCAATCATCTCCGCTGTCAGTTTCTGTGTGCAGGATATTTCAACTAAGAAACATAAACGGCTGAATATAAGTCAGATTTAGTCCGCCAGAAAATATAATGTCATTATGACCACTTAGTTTCTGTTTCTTCTCCTTCTGGTGTTCGTGTGTAAGTTGAGGAGGATGAGACAGTCGATGTTGACTCCAGTGTTTACTACGTGCGCGCAAAGTCTGCCTCGTAGCTAAGTGACGGGGACAGCTTGAAGAGATCAGTTACGCAACGTATTGTGGTAGTCGGTGTTCGGCAGGCAAGTGAGACTGATGGAACTCTGCTGGCAGATTGCTCAGTGACGGCCAAGAGATACTATGAGAAAGTCCAAGTGTGATGAAATACTTTACCTTTTCTGTTGGTGAGCTTGCGTGGACTTGTAGCAAGGTGACCCTCACAGTGAAAACGTAATCGCCTAGCAGCTTAGGGCAAGTGGCACTGTACGGAAGTTAGCATTTTATCGACTGGTTAGCTCTGCCGTGTCAGCGTGCTGTTCTGTACCAGCGTCAGCTAGAACATAAATGATTTGTTGGAGTCATTTCAGCTATCCTTCGTGGCTCGATTATTCATGAACCATTTCAGTGGCACCTTTGGTGGCGTTTTTCTCTTGTTTTCTTCTTCTTCTTGCAGTATGAGCAATGTTAAGTTTTGCGTGATTAATTTTGTTTAAAGATTTTTCTCCTATAATAACTATTTTATTAATACTTTGTATTGCTTTTTAACACCTACCTGGTGAAACAGTTTCTCGGTACTTAAATCAGGTTGAAAAATTTTGTCTCCTCCGAGCTCCCACCTCCTGGCGTCATTGTTTTTCACATGACTATCCACAATCTATAACCAGACGTCCTCTTTAATGACAGCGAATACATGTCATTTCCCATTGGCGCTTGCAGCCAGGTAGAGGCGATGTCCAGACTGTTCGAGACCAGTTACTCAGATAACAGAAAATTCTCACGTATACTATCAGCAAATTTAACATTCTCCATTGTCGAAATTACGAGAATTAATTCAAGATAGGAATTCAGCTTTTTACAGAATTACGAGTATTAATTCAAGATAGGAATTCAGCTTCTTACAGAATACCAAAGCACTGCGATCTTGTGATTATATTCTTTCCAAAATTAGACGGACCACATCGCTTTCTGGTGTATCTAGTTTCAGAGCAACACATTAAATGCGAATACTTTCAATACACAGACTGAAATCTTCGTGCAGTCCTCGCAACATAAAACAATTTTCACACACCAGTCTTTCTTACATACGAAACGCAACTACATCTTCAAGAACTAATTTACAAATTTCAGAAAGTGAACTTTGATTTTCAACAGCCTCCGCTAGTAACGCCCACCCCACAAGTCCCTCTCCCACCACCCTCCAGTCCGCAGCTCGTGGTCGTGCGGTAGCGTTCTCGCTTCCCACGCCCGGGTTCCCGGGTTCGATTCCCGGCGGGGTCAGGGATTTTCTCTGCCTCGTGATGACTGGGTGTTGTGTGATGTCCTTAGGTTAGTTAGGTTTAAGTAGTTCTAGGGGACTGATGACCATAGATGTTAAGTCCCATAGTGCTCAGAGCCATTTGAACCACCACCCTCCCGGTTTCCGTATTTGGTCTGCTACCAGTGAACAATCCCGCTCTTTAAGACACAAAGGATAAAACACTGTAAATCTTAAGGCTAATATATATATACTACTAGTAATTATAAAATTACTACACCACGAGGATGACGTGCTACAGTCGCGAAATTTAACCTAAAGGACGACGATGCTGTGATATGCAAATTATTAGCTTTTCAGAGGATTCACACAAGGTTGGCGCCGGTGGCGACACTTACAACGTGCTGACATGAGGAAAGTTTTCAACCGATTTCTCATACACAAACAGCAGCTGACCGGCGTTGCCTGCTAAAACGTTGTTGTGATGCCTCGTGTAAGGAGGAGAAATGCGTACCGTAACGTTTCCGACTTTGATAAAGGTCGGATTGTAGCCTATCGCGACTGCGGTTTATCGTATCGCGACATTTCTGCTCGCGTTGGTCGAGATCCAATGATTGTTAGCCGAATATGGAATGGGTGGGTTCAGGAGAGTAATACGGAACGCCGTGCTGGATCCCAACGGCCTCGTATTACTAGCAGTCGAGATGACAGGCATCTTATCCGCATGGCTGCAGCGCATCGTGCAGCCACGTCTCGATCCATGAGTCAACAGATGGGGACGTTTGCAAGACAACAACCATCTGCTCGAACAGTTCGACGACGTTTGCAGTAGCATGGACTATCAGTGCGGAGACCATTGCTGCGGTTACCCTTGACGCTGCATCACAGACAGGAGCGCCTGCGATGGTGTACTCAACGACGAATCTGGGTGCACGGATGAATTCAGGTTCTGTTTACAGCATCATGATGGTCGCATCCGTGTTTAGCGACATCGCGGCGAATGCACATTGGAAGCGTGTATTCGTGATCGCCTTACTGGCATATTACCCGTCGTGATGGTATGGGGTGCCATTGGTTACACGTCTCGGTCACCTCTTGTTCGCACTGACGGCACTTTGAACAGTGGACGTTACATTTCAGATGTGCTACGATCCGTGGCTCTTCCCGTCATTCAGTCCCTGCGAAACCCAACATTTCAGCAGGATAATGCACGACCGCATGTTGCAGGTACTGTAAGGGATTTTCTGGATACAGAAAATGTTCGACTGCTGCCCTGGCCAGCAAATTCTCCAGATTTCTCACCAATTGAAAACGCCTGGTCAATGGTGGCCGAGCAACTAGCTCGTCACAATAAGCCAGTCACTACTCTTGATGAAGTGTGGTATCGTGTTGAAGCTGCATGGGGAGCTGTACCTGTACACCCCATCCAAGCTCTGTTTGACTCAATGCCCAGGAGTATCAAGGCCGTTACTAAAGCCAGAGGTGGTTGTTCTGGGTACTGATTTCTCAGGATCTATGCACCCAAATTGCCTGAAAATCTAATCACATGTCAGTTCTACTATAAGATATTTGTCTAATGAATGTCCGTTTATCATCTGCATTTCCTATTGGTGTAGCAATTGTAATGTCCAGTAGTATATACATATATAACTTGCTTAACTTCTGTATGATGCGCGAGATATTATTGAAAGCTTAGAAATGGTAGAAGAATCATTCTCACAGGTGTGTCACGTTCGGGATTTTTTTTTTTTTTGTGAAGCAACATAAGCTAACAATAAGTCGCACAGTCAAAAGGCACTTTATCAAATAATTACCAGAAAAGGAGAACAATTTACGTTCAGAACTAAGACCATTAACCATGGACTATAAGTTTGACAACTTCACACTGAAAGATTACCGTCAAACCTCCTTTCCTAGGGACGCCAGATGAAAGTTGATGCCGTCAAGCCCTGAATGAAAATTGCGCAACGGATAACTGGGGAGGGGAGCTTGAGAGCGCTACCTAGAGTGCGTGCCCTTTCTGTCGATACTAGGCAAGGGGCTGGAGGGCTCACACGCTGATATGTGGTTTCCTGCATTCTATAGCTTTTATTTTAAATGAATTCCTTTAACTTGACTTCTTTGTGATTTTTAAGGTATGTTAAAGACTGATGACAATTGATTATATATTTATTTTAAACATTATCACTCGACTTTACAGCGATTGCAGCAATTGTTCCAGTTTACAGGTATTACAATTTTACAACTTGCAGCTCGGGCCTATTTTATACTAATCTGCACGCACATTTCTACAGGAAAGACGGAATTGCGTTGGCCAAATGTATACCACCAAAGTCTCCCAAAATTTTACATGGGGCATCCAATATGTGAGGAGGATAACGGGCAAACTGGGGACCAGATACATTAACACAGGGGGTCAAATTTCCAAAATTAAATGAGAACATTCATTTCCTTACACAATCCGAAGCTGGAAATAAAAGAATTAATACAAATATTCAGATACCTCTCTTCCATACTTGAACATTGAGACAGACGCACTGAGGGCACGTCTGCTCATTTACCCGTATTCTGTAACACTCCCAGAATGTGGCGGGCACCCAGAGGTCTTTCTGGGCCCCGGTGGAGGGGATGGTCAAACCACTTTGCCATGACCAACTTCTCCACCCCAAATCTTGTGACACTGGAACGTGTTTGACTGTTACCTGCCTGTGCTGTCTCTCTGATCCCCTACCCAGAAGTAAGGTTGGCACTACTATACTACAGAACTACTTCCCAACTAAGATTTGACCACGCTTTACGGAAAGGAGTGAGGCGGATTAGGAAAGTTTGTGTGCACATTCACATTCACGTACAAGAAATGCATAATACACGACACATATAAATACGTATTATGAAGCCTGACACATATCTTTCCACCCGTCCACATGGGTTCTGTTGTACCGGCGGCCGGCCGCGTCGTGCAATAAAATTGAGGGCGGAGCCGCCTCTGTTTGCATTTCCCGGTGCGAGCGAACAGCGAAACCTGCTGCTTATAGAGCGGAAACTACTGTACCGTTTCAACACATTTAAAAGGCTGGATTGCAAATAATTACCAAGCAACATTGAAGCATTTCACAAAATTAAATTCTGATTGATCTAGATTACAGGAAAACGGGCGCATTCAACCCCGACACGAAAATAGTGCCTCAAGCATATAACATAAAATACACTTTCAGAAAGGATGGTTTTCTAAAATAAACGAGAGAACTTATAACACAACGTATAGTAACTTTCTTTCAATAAAACCTGTGTCAATGCTTGAGCCAACCTTATTAATTAAAGCAAAATTTTGTTGCAATTAAGTAAATGATAAAACCCTTCAAACAAACTCTACATTATTTAAAAGCGTTCAATTGCAGTGATACAAGAAAAATTGCAGCAATATCATTTAAACCTTTACGGGAACGACAGTGCAAGGGAAACCAACTGAAGCACGCATACAGATTTTTTTTAAATCTTATTTTGATAGTGAGATTCTGTGTCATCAGGCAGGTAGTAAAAAGAAAGACAAACAATTAATACAACAGTTATTACAGGAGACAAACCTGTAAACAAAATTAATCACTCTCAACGTAACACTGTTTCCTCTTATTAAAAAAAAATACCGCCACAAAAGGCACCACTGAAATGGTCCATGAATAATGGAGCCAAGAGGTATAGCTTAAACGACTCAACAAAAAAAAAATCTATGTTCTGGCTGACAGTGTTACAGGACACGGTGGCAGGACAGAGCTAACTCAGCTGATAGAATGCGAACTTTCGCACAGTGCCACGAGCTCTAAGCTGGTAGGTGAACACGTTTTTTCAGTGTGAGGACCACCTGCAACAAGTCAACGCAATTTCACTAGCAAAGCAGATATATTTCATCACACGTGGTGTTTCTCGCAGCATCTCTTGGGCATCACTGATCAATGTGAAAGCAGGGTTCCATCAAACTGCCTGTACGAACACCGACTAACACGATACATCCGTTCGTACATGCCCTCTTCAAGCCTAGGTGCGCTACCCCCGCCACCCAAAGGCAAGGCAGACCTAGCTTGCAAGCAGTAAACACTCTGCAGTAGACATCGATTGTCTCATCCTTTCCCACTAACACACGAACACCAGGAGGAGAAGAAACAGAAGCTGAGTGGTGAAATAGGCATTATACGTTCTGTATGACTTAATTTCGCTTATATGCAGGCTTTTATGTTTCTTAGTTGAAGTATGCTGCACTAAGAAGTTGACAGGCTAGATGCGTCCCGCTACTTCGCATGGGCCCATGAAAAGAGGGAGCATCTTGTGGGTAGTACCCAGCCCCGCGTTACCTTTAGCCCAAAGGTTACCCAAAGTTACCCAGATAAACCAAATTCCGGAGCTGGCGTATACACTTATTAGACCTGTTGGCCTGCCTGTGACGTGCGCGAGCCACGTTACGCCTGGCCACACTCCCTTGGCCTTAATGTCAGAAGGATCAGTTTTCTCTGACACCTCGTCACGAATCGTGACACGTTCGACAGGGGAGAGTTAACTGGATAGCCCAACATCAACTGAGTCAGTGTTAGTGCATGCTCTATATTAAAAGCTTGGCGCAACCACCTCAACGACCTGTCCCAGCAAGATTGACTCTTTGCGTAATACATAACTAAGAATACCTTTGAATTCTGGTTAACATGGTCGGCGAACGAGGGCTGCAGGTAGGAGGGAATAGTCGTAACATGTTCGATCGCGCATTAAAACCGAACTTGTTGAAAGTTGCCGAGAGCAATGTAGCCGTATTATTGGACCAGTAGTGGGTGAACCAAACCTAAAAAAAATACTGATAAGATGGTTGATGGTAGTGAGGACTGCGACCGACCTGCTAGGAATGAGCCATGCAAAACGTCTAAATGCATCAGCCGCCACAGATATGTAACGATAACCCTTGTTGGTGCGATAAAAAGCTCACCATGGTAATGTCTTCAACGGAAGAATATAACAGCCCCTGTTGGATATTCAGATTGGGCCTTGGTAGTCTTCCACAACTTACACTGTGCCATAATACTGTTAACATCCTTGACTAAACCATTCCATGTGACACGTCGTTTAATTCTATCAAGAATTTTCCATAAGCCCCAGTGCCCCTCTGCCCCACCCTCCTACCCTCCCATCCCCACCACCACACACACATACATACACACACACATTTACAAAAGGATGCATGAAATTAACTAGACTCTTAGGAGGACAAGTCTTCTTTAACTTCCGATTGATCCTTTTCCTGGCCTAGGATAATGTTGGGCCTGACCCCGCTGTTCCTTCAGATTACCACACAGCATGGAAACGTCTGCTAAGACGTCTGCAACCCTCCCCTCGACATGCTACACTCTTCAGTTCCACCCTGATCCTCCTGAAACGTTCTACCTAACGTGCCAGCAACTTGATTTTCAGTAATGCGTATGTGCTTGACGATGAAACTAAAGGGCGAAATGCCTTGCAATCTTATTGAACTAAAAGTGTGATGTTCGCCCGTTCCAGGACCATTTCAGTGTCGCGTCTTGTGGCGGTTTTTTTCTTCTTTTTTAGCACATGAGCAAACGCTGTTAGGGTTGGAGTGATTAATTTTGTTTAAAGGTTTTTCTGTTTTAATAACTAGTTTTCGTGTTTACGAAAATTGGTCAGCGAAAATTGTTTTCGGCTGCGAGGAATGCACAACGATTTGAGGCTGTATACTGAAGGTATGCGCATTTCTTGTGCTGCTCTGGGCCTGTGTTTATCAGAAAGCGATGTGTTCCGTCTGATGTGTTCCGTTTTAGAAAGGATCTGACGATGAGATAGCACTGCTTTGGTATTGTGTGAGAAGCCAAATTCCTTTGCTGAATTAACACCCATAATTTCGGAAGTAGAAAATGTTAAATATGCGGATATTACACGTAAGAATTTTCTGTTTCCCTTATACCTGATTGCAAGTGCCACTGGGAGATGACGTGTATTGCTGTCATCAAAGAGGACATCTGGTTAGAGAATGTAGACAGCCATGGGAAAGCAATGACGCCAGGAGTTGGGAGCATGTAGGAAACATAATTGTGGAGCACCGCATTGCTTCAGCCTTTTAGGCTAATCTACTACCTTTTCTTCGTGTTTATGTTAACATATCGGCCATTTAAACTAACATATTACTTTTTCTTTGTGTTAATGTTAATTCTGAACCGGTGTGTGCCTAATTTCATTCTGGCTGTCAATTGATACAAAATATTATTCTCATTCTCATAGTGTGGGAGGGTCTGGCTCGATGACTCGTGGCGATAATAAATGTACAGCTGCCAATTCTTGTGCATTGTGTGCTCTTGTCCAACTGTTGGTTGGTTGGTTGATACGGGGGAGGGTTCCAAATGACGAAGTCATCGGTCCAGTCGGATGAGGGAAGGATGGGGAAGGAAGTCGGCCGTGCGCTTTCAAAGGAACCATGCCGGCATTTGCCTGAAGCGAAAGGAAACCTAAATCAGGATGGCCGGACGTGGTTTCGAACCGTCTTCCTCCTGAAAGCAAGTCTAGTGCGGGTTACTTGTCAATGCCATATGAAACATTTAGTAGATAATGTCATTTGATTGTTGAATTGTTTACCGCCTCTCTCATTTTGGGATATGTTTTTATCAAAATTTTTTATTAATTATGTAGTAGGGCAGTTGTATTTTATCTTAGCACAGAGCGTTAGAATTCCATTTTATGGCTATCATGTTTAATGTGAGGGCTTATGTTTTTGGTGGGGATGATAGTCGCTTTGATGTGGGCCATTTAAATTTATCCAAGGGAGAGTGTGTTCTTGACGTGTGACAGCAGTTCCCGCAAGTGCTCACAGGTGTTACTACCTACATGCAGTCTCGGATTGAGGTTTCTGATTCTGTGCCCATGAGGCAAACTCTTTATAGGCGGTCACCGATATCCTTTGTATTTTTGACCGGCTGTTGCAGGACGATATTATTAGACCTTCAGTGACATTATGGCTCACCAATTATTCTCGTGTCTAACGCTGAGGAGCAGGATATCGTCTGGTGGTGGATGTCAGGGCTCTTAATCAGAAGATGGAATGCCCGATTTACATAACTGTTTTTTGTGGTTCGCGGCTGTTAATTTCTTTAGCGCCACTGACTTGAAACAGGCATACTACCAGACCACGTAATCTAGTAATTCCAAACGTGTTGCCGGCTTTTGCACACATTACACTGTCTATGAGTTTAATACTGTTTGGCCTCGATACTGGGTTGGCCGTAATGTCGGAGACTACGTAATTTGGTCCTAGGCTATCTCAAGTTCCAACGTGTTTATAATTACCTGGATGATACCGTCATACATAGTCAATGTTTTGAGGAGCACTTGTATCACCCGTCTTAGGTTTTGGGGAACCTTAAGGAGGTCAGAATGACTGTCAAGCCGTCAAAAGTCTATCTTGTTTAAGGCAATTTCGTTTTTGCCCCACATATTGTCAGCCTTGTCAAAGAGGGCCTTGCCCTTGAGGTGGGAAATTGCTCCTAAAGGCGGATGAATCAGATATGATCAAAGGCATGAGGATGCAGAAGGCAACAGAAACCGCCGCATCAAAGACACATAACGTGTATCCACAGGTCACGTGGCTTGCAATTGAAAATGTGTCATGATGATCTCTCCAATGTCAAAAGATTCTGGTATAATCTCCCATTCGGATCTCTGGGAGGGGACTGCCCAGGGGGAGGTGACCATGAGAAAAAGGGTGAATAATCAACGAAAGGATAACGTTCTACGAGCTGCAACATGGTAAGTCAGAAGTTGAACGTGGTAGGGAAGCTAGAAAATCTGAAAAGGGCAATGCAAAGGCTCAATCTAGATATACTAGCGGTCAGTGAGGTAAACTAGAAAGAAGATTAGGATTTCTGATTAGATAAGTGTAGGGTAATGTCAACTGCAGCAGAAAATGGTATAACAGGACTAGGATTCGTTACAAAGAGAAAGGGAGGGCAGAGAGTGTGTTAATGTGAACAGTTCAGCGGTAGGGTTGTTCTTCTGAGAATATGCAGCAAACCAACATGGACAATGATGGTTCAGCTATACATTCCGACGTCGCATGCTGAAGATGAATAGACAAGAGAAGGTATGTGAGGATATTGAAAGAGTAATAAAGCACGTAAAGGGTGATGAAAAAGTAATAGTCATGGGGGACTGGAATGGAGTAGTAAGGGAAGGGGTAGAAGAAAAGATTGCAGAAGGATATGGGCTTGGGACAAGGATGAAGAGGAGAAAGTCTAATTGAGTTCTGTAACAAATTTCAGCTAGTAATAGCAATTACTCTGTTCAAGAATCACATCAGGAGGAGGTATACTTCAAAAAGGCCGGGGGATACGGGAAGATTTCAATTAGATTTCGTGATGGTCAGACAGAGATTCCGAAATCAGACACTGGATTGCAAGGCGTACCCAAGAGCAGATATAGACTCACATCACAATGTAGCACTGATGAAGATAGGTTGAAGTTTAAGAGATTAGTGAGGAAGAATCAATACACAAAGAAGTGGGATACGTAAATACTAAGGGATAACGAGATACGCTTGAACTTCTCTAAATCTATAGATACAGCAATAAGGAATAGCTCAGCAGACAGAATAGTCGAAGAGGAATGGACATCTCTCAAAGAGCAGTGACACAAGATGGGAAGAAAATTATTGGTACAGAGAAGGTAACTGCGAAGAAGCCGTGGGTAACGGAAGAAATTCTTCACTTGATCGATGACAGAAGCAAGTACAAAAATGTTCAGGGAGGTTCAGAAAACGGAAATAAAAGTCGCTGAGAAATGAAATAAGTAATAAATGCAGGGAAGCTAAGACGAAATGGCTGCATGTAAAATGTGAAGAAATAGAAAAAGAAAGGATTGTCGGAAGGATTGAGTCAACATATAGTAATGTCAAAACGACTTTCGATGATATTACAGGCAAGGGTGGTAGCATTAAGAGTGAACGGGAATTTCACTGTTAAATGCAGAGGAGAGAAAAAAATGGCTCTAAACACCATGGGACTTAACATCAGGGGTCATCAGTCCCCTAGACTTAGAACTACTTAAATCTAACTAACCTAAGAACATCACACACATCCAAGCCTGAGGCAGGATTCTAACCTGCAACCGTAGCAGCAGCGCGGTTCCGGACTGAAGCGCCTACAACCACTCGGCCACAACTCAGAGGAGAGACCGGAAGGATGGAAAGAGTACATTGAATGCCTCTGGGAGAGGGAAGATTTGTTTTATGTGTTAGAAAAAGAAACGAGAGTCGAATAGGAGGAGATAGAGAATCCAGTATTAGATTCAGAATTTAAGAAAGCTTTGGAGGACTTAAGAAAAAATAAGGCAGAATGGATAGATAACATTCCATTAGAATTTATAAAGTTATTGGGGGAAGTGGCAACAAAACAACAATTGACGTTGGTGTGTGGAATGTGTGACTCTGGCAACATACCATCTGACTTCCGGAAAAATATGCTCCACACAATTCCGAAGACTGCAAGAGCTGACACGTGCGAAAATTATTTCACAATCACCTTAACAGATCATGCATCCATGTGCTGGCATGAAAATATACAGAAGAGTGGAAAAGAAAGTTCAGGAGTTGTTAGATGACGATCAATTTAGGTGTAGGAAAGGTAAAGGCAGGAGATATGCCATTCTGACGTTGCGGTTGATAATGGAAGGAAGAAAATCAGGACACGTTCATAGGATTTGACGATCTGGAAAAGCTTTCGACATGGTACAATGGTGCAACATGTCCGAAATTTTGAGAAATATAGGGGTAAGCAACAGGGAGAGACAGATAATATATGGCCGAGCGGTTCCAGGCGCTACAGTCTGGAACCGCGCGACCGCTACGGTCGCAGGTTCGAATCCTGCCTCGGGCTTGGAAGTGTGTGGTGTCCTTAGGATAGTTAGGTTTAAGTAGTTCTACGTTATAGGGGACTGATGACCTCAGAAGTTAAGTCCCATAGTGCTCAGAGCCATTTGAACCATTTGAACAGTTAATATACAGTATGTTCAAAAACCAAAAGGGAATAAAGGGAGTGGACGACCAAGAACGAAGTACTCGGATTACAAAGGGTGTAAGAAAAAGATGTAGTCTTTCACCCCTACTGTTTAATCTCTACACCGAAGAATCAATGGTGGAAAAAGAAGAATGGTTCAGGAGTGGAGTTAATATTCAAAAAATATCAATGATACGATTCGCTGATGACGTTGCTATACTGGATGAAAGTGAAGAATAATTACATGATCTGCTGAATGGAATGAACAGAATATGTACTGAGAGTAAATCTAAGAAAGACGAAAGTAATGAGAAGTAGCAGAAATGAGAACATCGAGAAACGTAACTTCATGATTGATGGCCACGAAGTAAATGAAGTTAAGGTACCTTTTTATCTAGGCAGAGCATCAAATGCAGACTACCAATGGAAAAAAAGGCATTCCTGGCCAAGAGAAGTCTATTACAATCAAACATTGCCCTTAATTTGTGGAAGAAATTTCTGAGAATTGACGTCTGGATGCTAGCGAAACATGGACTGTAGGAAAACGGGAACATAACAGAATCGAAGCTTTCGAGATGTGGTGTTGCAGACGAATGCTGAAAATTAGGTGAATTGACAGAGGAAGGAATGAGGAGATTCTGTGCAGAATCGGAGATGTAAGGAATATGTGGAACATACAGACTATGAGAAGAGAGAGGATGATAGGACATCTTTTAAGACCTGAGTGTATGACTTACACGTTACTAGAGGGAACTGTAGAGGGAAAATAAACTGTAGAGGAAGAGAGGATAGGAATACATCTAGCAAATAGTTTAGGACTGAATGCGTGGCTCTCTGGGAAGAATGAGTGGCGCGCCGCATCAAGCCAGTCAGAAGATTGCTGAATGTTGAATGCTCCCTGAGTCTCGAATCCAAGATATTTACCACTTTAAAGCACCGAGAGACATGAAGGGAGTTGGATGTTTTATTTGTAGGATTAATAAGAACTGGTTACTGACAAGTTTTTCAAAATGGGTAAATAAATAAATTTACTTGATAAATCTTTTCGGATCACGGTGGTGGTGCAATCCTTTGATCTTGTTTATGTTTGGACATGCCAGCAAATGTGATCCCTTATGATGTAACTTGACGATTCTGAATGGACCCTTGCATAGAGCTTGTGCGTTCTGGTTTTTGCGTTTAAGCAAGGACGGTTTTCGATGGCTTCTATAATATTCCAGGCCAGCATCTTTTGTATTTCCCGTTTAACTTCCTCCATTTTTGACCACGGAATGGAATAAGTATGACGTGAAAATGTCATGTTGAACAACATTCATCTTGTAAACGTATCGTTTTATGACTCCAGGTTTACAAGAAAAACCATTTACAAAAGATAATAACAAATCAGACAGCTGAGCCCTCTGCTGTTCGCTAACATATTCTGAATGTCGTCCCTTAGCGATGATCTTGTTAGAATTCGGCAAATCATCGTTTATTTGATCAGATACGAGCTTTCCATGTTCGTAATCAGAAAATTGATCGTCTGCTCACAGAACCTTGCTGCCTATCATCTTCAGTTTAAGGTTCTGGCAAAATTTGCCTTGACGAGCTTAGTGTGCTAGAAATTCAAAATAAACTCTTTACTTCCAATATTTATATGACAGGTTCCTCTCCGGTGGTCGACCTTAGCATTCCCCCTTCGCAGAACTTCCATACCTATCAGGAGGACACAGACAACGAAGAAAACGTGCATCTATAGCTCACAGGCAAAGTCGGAACCTTTTTGGTCTCGCACATCTTATTAAAAAAAAATTAAAGGAAGTATATTTAATTTTGCACCCATATCTATAATGACGGTAGCTAGTATTACTCCTACTACAGCGTTTACTGTTGTCTGAACTTGCTCTTCATAACATACTGTACTCGACAATTGATCGTTACATAGCTCATCCCTTGCGTCAGTTCATTCGTTCTGACGAATCGTGTTCGTGTTCATTGTTCATTGTTCATTACGCCCCCATTCCATTCCGCGACCGCCGGCCGAAGTGGCCGTGCGGTTAAAGGCGCTGCAGTCTGGAACCGCAAGACCGCTACGGTCGCAGGTTCGAATCCTGCCTCGGGCATGGATGTTTGTGATGTCCTTAGGTTAGTTAGGTTTAACTAGTTCTAAGTTCTAGGGGACTAATGACCTCAGCAGTTGAGTCCCATAGTGCTCAGAGCCATTTGAACCATTCCGCGACCGACATCCGGGAGCAGGATATGACCGCTTTTAGTTTAACGCCTGATTTTGTTGTTGAGGTTGCTGATCGGTAACCTCAACTATTTGTATTGGCTGATTAGTATATGTGGCTTGATGCTGCTGTCTTGCCAGCCGGGAGGCGGCTGTCAAAAATTTGCCGGTGGTGGCCTCCGAAAATTAGGCTGCCACTACTTCCCGTTTTAATTTTGGTATTGCCCCCATACACATGATCTTGCGAGTGTCTGTTTTTCTGATAGCCGGGGTGGTATCTAAGGCTATTATTTTTATTTCGAAGCACAGATCCGGAAGCTTTCTGGTTTTGTGCGTGCGCACTATCATTCATGTGTTCGCCAGTAGGCATGGCAACGTTGCTTTATCAGCTGATTTTTATCATTGTTGTTGCTGTTCGCAGTATGTTGTGGGCCATCACTGCGGTTGCAGTTCATGCTTTTCGCGTCATCTTGAATTAAACCAAGCGAATCTATCACATATGAAAAGTTTTCCAATGTGTCTTTGGGCATATGTATAAGTTTTACCCGAATATTGATTGGCAATTTACCTTTTAAAATTCTTGCCATATCTTTGTCTGATATGGGACGGTCCCGTGTCTCTCCTATGTACTTTTCAAATTTCTGAAGATTTCCTTGCGGGGCACCGTGAGTCTTCGGGCTGAACACTTCACGCCTTAGATGTGCTTGAATATGCGGTGACCATTACTTCTTTAAGAATGCCTGCTCAAACTGTTCATATCTCGAACAGGATTCTGGCGTTGCCGTGGCCGACAAGGCACCCTGCATGTGCGAGGCACCAAACTTAATATTCGGACGGCCGTTCCACCTCTTTGGCAATATGCCCTTAAAACTGTGTACAAATGTCCACGGATGTGGAAACCTTTTTTCTGGAATAAACACCTGAAACCATCTGTGCATAAGAAGACGTTCTTCCAAAAGCGCGGCTGCCAATGTCGGTGCTGCGCCCGCAGAATCGTAACGTCATCTTGCACCAGCACCGTAAGATCCTATTTCATTTTGCCCGTGCGGGTTGCACATCGGTATATTTTCGTTCGTTTGCGGCATGTGTGGGCGCCTGTATTGTGTCACGCGGCGTGTTAACAACGCTTTCGAACTGTTGCTTGAGGTCGGTTACTTGAGCTCCCCTTTGGGTCAAATCTTCTCCTATAGTTTTCCGAATTCGCCAAGTTCTGTGCGAATAGTTTCGCCTGCAGTTCCTGGCTCGGACACAACTTCTGCGCTTACAGCTTGCACCGCAGCACGTATTTCTTGTTCGAACATTTTTGTTATTTTGGTATCTTTTTAGTAACCCATTCCCGCAATGTTTTATCATATTTTTCATCCTGAGTATTTAGCTCTTGTGTCAGCTTATGACGTTGCTCAAAAGACATTTACCTAGCTATAATTTATTCACGATACTGGGTATCTTGCGGTACATCATAGTCAAATCTGAAATTTGTGTTTTGACTTGGTCCGTTGAGATAGTGATCCGTGTATCTATATCTTCCACTGCGGCTTCGAACTATATATCCAGTCTTATGCGCTGATGATTCGCGTTGCGATATTTTGCTGTTTTAAATTTTCAGATTGTTTTTTGAATTTATTTTAGATGCTTTCGGATTGTCGTCTGAATTTATTTTCAGTTTCATCTGATTGTTGTTTAAGTTTATTTTCGACGCTGTCCGATTTCTCTTTGACAGTAACTTTGTTGCCGAAAATTTTCTGATTGTTCTCTAAATATATTATCAGTTTCATCAGATTGTTTTTTGGCAATCTCTAAACTTTGTTCTTTGACAATCTGGATGAAAGACTGAGTAATTCGCGCAATCAAATCGTCTAATGGGGAAGCGGACAGTACTGGCGCCATGGTCGGTTCGCAAATTTGTGATTGTACATCTACTCCCTCAAATAAGGCAGTTACATTTTCTACTTCAGATTCTGACATTTCTCTTTCAGAAACTGCCTGCTATTCAGTCGGCTCGACTGTACATTCGCCATCGACTGGATTCTGGTGTTGTGTTTCCTGATTTGCATCCATGGCATCAGGCCTTCCGCTTTTCGTCGTAATCACACAATAAACCACAGAAGTTAAAATTATTTGCACAGATCCAAATAATTTCACGCTTACAAAAACAACAAACAAATATTTAAACACTACAGAAAAATAATTTACAAGTACGAAAGACAAGATGGATGTCTAATTACAGAGACAGCAGAATGGCTAACTGTTCATCTTGCCGACACGCTGTGCAAGAACAGCCGTTTTGGCAACTTCTGATACAATAAATGCTTTATAAGAAAATGCACAAAAACGATAATGAAAATAATTCTTTACAAATCTTGTATGTAATGAACTACACATTAAATACGCGAATTATGAAGAAGTTGCCAAAATGCAAAGGCGTGCTAGCAATGCTGGCGTCCCTTTCTTATAGCACGGCGTGTGAGAACTGGAATAATTTTCTGGTTTCTCAGATATGCACCCGTTAACATTCAATGTACATCCTTACGCAGCATCTCCGTATTTGCAGATTAGTACGTTCTCCCAGAGATTCGATACATGAAGAAGAGGATAAACGTATGTAATTCATATTTAATTATTTTTCCGCGCCCCAAGTTGAGCACCAAAATGACGCGTCTGCTCACGCAAGATTACTGAAATTTGTTTTGAAGTAAAAATTGGAATTAATCACTGGAAAGAAAACTTACAATTAACTGGAGCAGATGGTCATTGCTGATGATGGATTCGTTTTCGTAAGTGGCCAAACAGACTTATAGAGAAATGCTGCAAAATGTAGAGAAGGTTACATCTTATAGTACCACCATCGGTTTTGGGAGACAAGTATCTGTTGTTTACGGGCGAAATGGAATCGTAGGCTGTAGACTGTGGCTAGATCATTTAAGGTTCCGAGCATGCATTCAGGCTTGTAAAACGCTTCGTGATGACCGGCAGTTAATCTCAGGGACGCTGTAGGAAGTTGCAAATGAATAAATGGCAGAATGCAAACTGTATTCGGCCATTGCGTCTACACGCCACGAGCCGTTAAGTTCGTATAGGTCGTTGGCTGTGACTCTAAATGTGGTGTCACTGCCAGACACCACACTTGCTAGGTGGTAGCTTAAATCGGCCGCGGTCCATTAGTACATGTCGGACCCGCGTGTCGCCACTGTGTGATCGCAGACCGAGCGCCACCATACGGCAGGTCTCGAGAGACGTACGAGAACTCGTCCCAGTTGTACGACGACGTTGCTAGCGACTATACTGACGAAGCCTTTGCTCTCATTTGCCGAGAGACAGTTAGAATAGCCTTCAGCTAAGTTAATGGCTACGACTTAGCAAGGCGCCAATTGTATCAGTGCATGTATCTTACGAGTCTCATTTGTATAGTCAAGAGAGATGTACCAAACGAAGCATTAAAAGTTAAGTATATTCTAAAGCTACGTATTTTCTTTATAGTATTCAATACGTATCCTGTTCCAGACTTCAAGCCATCCTGCTGTAGCTTAGCGCGTGCAAATCGGCTTCCTCCTCAATGTGGCGTGACTAGCTTGTTACGCCACAACACTAAATCATTTCATGTATGTTATATCTAATAGGAGAACTGTTAAAATGAAAACAAATGAGACTTAACTAATTCACGTTAATTTAATTACAGATGGTTCTGAAGGTACACTTACATCAGATTTGTCTACGCAAAAGACAAATTAGTTACCGGTACACAGGGAACGCGTCCTATCATTACAAAGGATAACAGACGAGACAGAGAGAGATACCATCAGGAACGCTCTTCACTTAATTTCTAAAACAAAACAAAAAACCTGCTATAATCGATCGCACTCAGTCACAGGATGACTGCCGCTACATATTTGAAACGTCATTTATGAAATAATAATTATTGTTTACATAATTAAGGCACGTAAGTTATGAAGTTATGACGTTATTTATAGTAAGATAAATAGATTAGTGCGCATTATTGCGCTTCCGGTCCTTTTACATTTACATAAAATTACGTGGGTCTGTCCATGTAATGCTTCAAGGTAAATAGAGATCGACTGATGTATTTGGCTGCTCCTGTTAAAACTTATCGTTAATCAAAATATCGCACCAGACTAACATATGACCGCTCAGTCTAATCTTGGCATGAAACTTCAGTTTGAGAAACATTTTATTTGAAAGAGAGACAAACCAGTGTTTTTCGTTTACGCTGGTCATAGACTATTTTGGAGCGTCTCAGCCACATGTACACGTAAAACGTAAGTAAAAAATAATAATTTTGTGTGTAAAAGACAAGAAAGTCGTGTTTTCCGTTACATTGATCGTCACAAGACACACCGGGACCAAACTGCTGACGTCATCGGTCCCTAAGCTTACAAACTATTTTAATCTAACTTAAACTAACTAACGCTAAGGACGACACACTCACCCATACCCGAGGGAGGAGTCGAACCTCTGATGGCGGGAGCCGGACGGACCGTTGCGAGACGCCCTAGACCGCGTGGCTACCCCGGACGGCTATTGATGTGTCTAGGAGCTTTTACTTCAGTGTTATGTACAGTTTTCCAACGGCCGACACAGTCGTATGTCAGCTGTGTTGTTACGCTAACTTGCTGGCTTGGCTATAACCAGAAGATGAAGAGTGCCACTATTTATAGACAGCCGTCCAGGTATATACCGTATTCCTTGACTACCGAAAAACGTTTGGTACCGTTCCGCACTGCCGCTTAATAAACAAACTGCAAGTGTAGGGAATATCAGACCAACTGCGTGAGTTTCTAGCAGAAATTGCTGCAATCGTTGTAAAATCGAGTGATAATGTTTAAAATAAAAAGGTAATCAGTTCTCATCAATCTTTAACATACCTTAAAAAATGACAAAGAAGTCAAAGGAATTCATTTAAGATAAAAGATACAGAATGCAGGAAACCACACATCAGCGTGTGAGCCCTCCAGCCCCTTGCCTAGTTTCATACAGAAAGGGAACACTCTCTAGGTAGCGCCCTCAAGCTCCCCTCCCCAGTTATCCGTTGCGCAAATTTCATTCAGGGCCTGACGACGTCAACTTTCATCTGGCGTCCTTAGGCAAGGAGGTAAGACGGAACCTTTCAATGTTGTACACAGAGAAGTAGTGAGGGTAGAAAATTTTTGCGCAATGCAGTAAGACCTGCAAAGAATCGACCCTTAGTGCATGTTGTGGCAATTGACCTTAATAATAAGCAATTGTACTGCGAATATATAGACAGAACGACCATTTATAGTGTGATTACAAAATTCTTGAAACGACCAAATAAAATAAGACAGATGCGAGAGTGACATTCGTCGGAAAAATTCTCAGGAAATTTAATACATTAAGAAAAGACGTATCTTACAAAACACTAGTTCGACTAACACTTGAAGACTGTTAGCCGATATAGGAAGAAGTAGTGAAGATCCCAAGAACTGCGCTTTCCGTTACAGGTTCATTTAGCAAGCGGGAAAGCGTCACGGAGATGCTCAGGCAACCCCAATGGCAAACGCTGCAAGAGAGGCGTTCTGCATCACGTTATGATCTCCTGTTAAAGTTGCGAGAGCACAAATTCGTAGAAGAGTCAACCAATACATTGCTTCCTCCTATGTATATCTTGCGAAAAGACCATGACGATAAAATTAGAGAAATTTGAGTCCACACGGAGGTTTACGAGCGACTGTTCTTTCAGCGAACCGTACGCATCAGGAACGGGAAAGAGAGGAAGTGAAGTAGTAAACGAAGTATCCTCAGCCTCAATCCATAAAGTAGCTTGCGTATCGTAGATGTAGATTTACCGCCGAATTCAACTCCTGATGTCCGTTATGCTCTTTGAAGCTTATTTGGTTTTCATGATCCTTTACACTATTCCGCGAAGCGCTCGTTTTTCTCGTATCTTCCAACTCTGACAGATGAGATAAATAAATTGAGCACCTTACCTGGAGCCTTCTTTTTTTTTGTTAATTGAGACCTTCGTTCCTCTTTATTACGTTTTCAGATCATTATTGCGACAGACTGCTTAATTACGCTGTCCCAGGAACGTGGCATTTGCACGTTGATATTGGTATAGTCGCGTTTCATTTCATGGCCACGTACTAGACAGTGCTCGGTGACGGCTGCTCTGCTTGATTTAGTCGTGTGTATGCTGTTGTTGCTTGCCCCTCCGCTCCATCTGTAGCCGCGTGGTCTCAGGCGCTTTGCCACGGTTGGCGCGGTGCTCCCCGTCGGACGTTCGAGTTATCCCTCGGGCATGGTTGTGTGTGTCGTTCTTAGAGTAAGTTAAGTTAGATTAAGTAGTGCGTAAGCCTAGGAGCCTATGAACTCAGCAGTTTGGTCCCTTAGGAACTTACCACCACCGTCACTCCATATTTTTAATACTTTTCCGCACATACGACATGTCTCACTCGCGTAGAATGCGGACCGTACCAATCAGTCAGAGACTTTGATAGTCTTTAACACTGTACAGAAGTCGCCTTATCTTTGTCGGGTTATTAACATGGTCTCAAAATATTCTCCTCTCAATGCGACATATTTTTTCCAAGATAGTTGACAAAGAGAGAAGTAAACTGGATGCCTCGATTCCGTAAGAACCTACCGGTCTCTCCGGAGATTGGACCAGAGTAAATAAGCTAAGAGGCTGTTAGCTTCTCATTTTCTTTTAAACCTCTTTCCCAGGCGATTTTGACTGAAACAGCCATTCAATTTGTTAACCTAAGAATTCGTTCCTTTTCAGCACTAATCGAAGTTGGAATTCTCCGGTAAGGTGGGACACCAAAGTACACTCCTGGAAATGGAAAAAAGAACACATTGACACCGGTGTGTCAGACCCACCATACTTGCTCCGGACACTGCGAGAGGGCTGTACAAGCAATGATCACACGCACGGCACAGCGGACACACCAGGACCCGCGGTGTTGGCCGTCGAATGGCGCTAGCTGCGTAGCATTTGTGCACCGCCGCCGTCAGTGTCAGCCAGTTTGCCGTGGCATTCGGAGCTCCATCGCAGTCTTTAACACTGGTAGCATGCCGCGACAGCGTGGACGTGAACCGTATGTGCAGTTGACGGACTTTGAGCGAGGGCGTATAGTGGGCATGCGGGAGGCCGGGTGGACGTACCGCCGAATTGCTCAACACGTGGGGCGTGAGGTCTCCACAGTACATCGATGTTGTCGCCAGTGGTCGGCGGAAGGTGCACGTGCCCGTCGACCTGGGACCGGACCGCAGCGACGCACGGATGCACGCCAAGACCGTAGGATCCTACGCAGTGCCGTAGGGGACCGCACCGCCACTTCCCAGCAAATTAGGGACACTGTTGCTCCTGGGGTATCGGCGAGGACCATTCGCAACCGTCTCCATGAAGCTGGGCTACGGTCCCGCACACCGTCAGGCCGTCTTCCGCTCACGCCCCAACATCGTGCAGCCCGCCTCCAGTGGTGTCGCGACAGGCGTGAATGGAGGGACGAATGGAGACGTGTCGTCTTCAGCGATGAGAGTCGCTTCTGCCTTGGTGCCAATGATGGTCGTATGCGTGTTTGGCGCCGTGCAGGTGAGCGCCACAATCAGGACTGCATACGACCGAGGCACACAGGGCCAACACCCGCCACATGGTGTGGGGAGCGATCTCCTACACTGGCCGTACACCACTGGTGATCGTCGAGGGGACACTGAATAGTGCACGGTACATCCAAACCGTCATCGAACCCATCGTTCTACCATTCCTAGACCGGCAAGGGAACTTGCTGTTCCAACAGGACAATGCACGTCCGCATGTATCCCGTGCCACCCAACGTGCTCTGGAAGGTGTAAGTCAACTACCCTGGCCAGCAAGATCTCCGGATCTGTCCCCCATTGAGCATGTTTGGGACTGGATGAAGCGTCGTCTCACGCGGTCTGCACGTCCAGCACGAACGCTGGTCCAACTGAGACGCCAGGTGGAAATGGCATGGCAAGCCGTTCCACAGGACTACATCCAGCATCTCTACGATCGTCTCCATGGGAGAATAGCAGCCTGCATTGCTGCGAAAGGTGGATATACACTGTACTAGTGCCGACATTGTGCATGCTCTGTTGCCTGTGTCTATGTGCCTGTGGTTCTGTCAGTGTGATCATGTGATGTATCTGACCCCAGGAATGTGTCAATAAAGTTTCCCCTTTCTGGGACAATGAATTCACGGTGTTCTTATTTCAATTTCCAGGAGTGTATTTTACACTCTCGAGTCCAGCATGGAGTACGTATGACAATAGGGCTCGTAACACCTTGAAAGACTTGCACTACGTTATACTTTTAACTTTTGAGTTGTTAAGAGATTATGACATTGGAACTTCCTGGCAGATCAAAACTGTGTGCCGGCCCGAGATTTGAATTTGGCATGACATTCGTTTTTAATGCTCCGAATGATTACTCCTTTGTATGAAATCCAACCCATGTCAAAATAAACTCCATCTGTTATTGTTCTTACATTTCATGTTGGCAAGAACTTTCATGTAGCTCCACGGACTAATTAATGGGGGAGGGGTATATCAAGAGTAAAACCAGGATATGACAGAAATCATACTGCTGACAACAGATCCTATGTAGCTACTGACTATGTATTAGTTACATCTTTCTTTCTTTATTTCTTTCTTTCTTTCTTTCGCTTGTGCCTTTTCCCGCAGTTAGGCAGCGTTGGCATGGTTAATCGGATTTGGCAACGTTAATGGAAAGGGTGGCCGGATGCCCTTCCTGCCGCCAGACTGTATCAGTTACATCCTACATATGTAATTCGTGCGTCTCAAATGTGTTTACATTCTATATCCTACAACACGTAGTAAATGTAGAACATCCGAACCAGAGTGATAGTAGAAATTTATCTCGAAGTCCCCGTCTCCGAAGTCGCGTGTTTTGAAGCTCATCAGCAACACGAAAAACGACCTGAAAATGTCGTTTACATAAAATTCTTATCATTGCTGAAGGTTACTTATTCCCTCTCGGTTTTAACTGCAGTTAAGGCAGACTTAGAACACTGCAAGACGTTGCTTGGTTGATTGGTTGATTTGGGTGGGGGGACCAAACAGCGACGTCATCGGTCCCATCGGATGAGGGAAGGATGGGGAAGGAAGTCAGCCGTGCGCTTTCAAGGGAACCATCCCGGAATTTGCCTGAAGCGATTTAAGGAAATCACGGGAAACATAAATCATGATGGCCGAACGCGGGTTTGAACCGTCGTCCTCCCGAATGCGAATTCAGTGTGCTAACCTCTGCGCCACCTCGCTATTGCAAGACGTATTGCTTATGTGAACGCATGTAGGTATATGAATAAAGATCCGAGTAAGACTACCAAATTAGGAGAACAGTAAATATAATGTTAAGACACTGAATACATAATCTCAGCTTTTGTATACAAATCCCCTTCAATAGATCTCGTGTTCAAATGGTTCAAATGGCTCTGAGGACTATTGGACTTAACATCCATGGTCATCAGTCCCCTAGAACTTAGAACTACTTAAACCTAACTAACCTAAGGACATCACACAACACCCAGCCATCACGAGGCAGAGAAAATCCCCGACCCCGCCAGGAATCGAACCCGGGAACCCGGGCGTGGGAAGCGAGAACGCTACCGCACGACCACGAGATGCGGGCGATCTCGTGTCTTTGCATGACCATCCACATATAAAAGATAAAGAACGTCACCATGTTATTGTGTTAACACACAAAAAGTATGTAGTGAGTTGAAGTTCAACGTGATAAAAAACGGGAAAACCCAGACGACTGCATAAAAATGGGATATTGATTCCCATGTGTTGTAAAGAAGTTGTGAACTCGAACGAAAGCTGACGATGCCACGTTATACAAGTCAGCTAGGCATTACACGGATAGATATCGTAAGTTCTGTAACCTCTCCCTTCCTAATCGGCCTACTGGACTGCGATATAGCCTCCCGTGGTCTCATATGGCTAATGAAATTTTACTGTGAGTGAGCTTAGCATCACCGAAGGAAAATAACACCGGTTAGTTGGAGCAAAGTGTACAACAGACACATCTGAAAGGAAGAATCGATTCCAAACTTAGGGTGAACACAGATGATAATTCTGAAAATCGTTGATAATACAAATAAAATACTGATTAGCTAAAAAAAAGGGATAGTTAAACGGTCGCCATCCCGCTAGGGCAATGAATCTCCAGAATACTAAGAAACGTAATGACAAAGATATTTAAGCAAATAATCATTGGCGTGGCAACAGAAGGTTGTCAAGCTTTTCCATACCACAACAGTACACAAGAAAATAAATGAATCAGAAGTTACGTATTCTGAATTACTAAATTTTAATGAATGAATGAATGAGTGACTGGCTTAACTTAAACTTTGTTACGTAAAAAAAAAATGACTCTCAGTAACCTCAGTGTACGTAACGCAAAGTTTAGAAAGTGCAAGCAATTTACTTTTGATTACTCAAAGACTGAATTGTATTTAAGCAAACGAGCCACAACAATAAGATAAATACCAAACCAGCAGAAGGCAGTCACTGAGCTAAAGACAGAATAAATGAAATTTCGCATACTTAATTTGTGCTGTGTCTTTAGTTATTAGTTTTACTAGTGAAATATTGCGTTACTTTAAGTCAATGATGTTAATACTCAAAATTAAAAATTATTTAAACCTTTGTTACTGTGGCAGAAAATTTAGACTGAAACTGATCACTGGCAAACACACAAAACTGGCAGTAAATAGTTAATCAATTTTCATATTCTTACGACAGTCGGTGATTGCATAGAAAGGAAAGGGACCCTCCCTAGTAATATTGTCTGAGGACAGTGACAACACACGTACCCTACAAGTTTTAACTATTGTAGTTTATTATTCAATTTAGTCATACTTTGTGAAAAAAATTAAACTGTGTAGAGACTCTACAGTACTATCTCTGTCCATTAACAGTCTTAAAATGTTGTAGCTGTGTGAGTAAATGAACAATGTAGTCGACGACAATTATAAGCTGCCGTTGTTGCTTCTGCTGCTGCTATAGAACCCCGACTCGTCTCCAGAGCCACAATAATTATGGGACAGGCAATAGTTAGAGCTGCAGCTTCCTCCGCCTGGCCACTCCTACCGTGTTCTCAACACTCGCGGGTTAACGAATCAGGCGCGCCTACATTGGCGCGATGATGGTTGCACTCCCGTCTGCGGAAGCTCTCAACAAACACTTACGCATTCTTTCATCACTCAAGCTGCTCTGCTTTCTCTCTGCTCGCAACGCGACAGAGAGCCTCCATACGAAAAGATAAACAAGGGCACAGCTACTGTCATTTCGTCGTTGCTATCGATACATTTAAATAAAGTTCACTTGGCTATTACCCAGCAACTTGAAATATTTTTATTATAATTGAAATCAATTGTATACAGTCAGAGATAAATACACTATTCCATCGGTTACTTATTAAATATAGTTTCTGTAATACAGCTTACAGATTCAGATATTAAACGGCAAAATTTTTCGATGGTGCAGAAGGTATTTTATCTGTATTTTCGATGTTACAGTTCCATAAGGTGAAAGGCACAACAACCTAAATGCAGCGCGATCAAGCGCCCACCAACTATCTTACCACAATTCAGAACGAAGTCGAACCAATGTGCCCCTTCTGTTATCAGCAGACAAAGCGCCTCCACAAATAGATCGGCACGTCCTAATAGCACCAAACAGAGGAAGACAGTGTTCGATTGTCGGCTGACCATGCAGCCTCGCTAATCTTCTCTGCCGCCAAGCTTATTGGCAGCCTCTTACGTCGCTGTGACGTAAACTCCCACTCTTAAACGAAAGATAAGCTACTCTAGGAGACGGAGAAGTGAATACAGATTACCGGCCGGAGTGGGCGAGCGGTTCTAGGCGCTACAGTGTGGAACCGCGCGACCGCTACGGTCGCGGGTTCGAATCCTGCCTCGGGCATGGTTGTGTGTGATGTCCTTAGGTTAGTCAGGTTCACGTAGTCCTAAGTTCTAGGGGACTGATGACCTCAGCAGTTAAGTCCCATAGTGCTCAGAGCCATTTCAACCATTTGAATACAGATTCTCTGATAAAGACAAATGCCTACCAATTTGCACCTGAATACACTGCGTCAAATTTGTCTCACAGGAGACAATTTTCATCCTGAAGAAAATGACTGGGTCGGTCGTCGAAATAAACTGTGTGTTCCTGCAGTTCTCTTACGTTCAGAAGTCGATTACATCGTACACTGAGGTGGAGTCATGGAATAGTGTTATGCAGTTACACAGAAGGCGGCAGTATCGCGTACACAAAATATAAAATGGCAGTGCATTGGCGGAGCTGTCATTTGAACTCAGGTGTTTCATGTGAAAAGGTTTCTTCTATGATCATGGCTAAAAGATGGGAATTAACAGACTTTGAACGCGGAATGATAGTTGGAGCTAGATGCACGTGACAATCCATTTTGGAAACAGTTAGGGAATTCAATATTCCATTACCCACAGTGTCCAGAGAGTGCCGAGAATATCAAATTTCTTTTCGCGGACAGTTCTTTGGCCGACAGACTTCACTTAACGACCGAGAGCAGCGGCGTTCCCGTAGTCAGTGCTAACACACAAACAAGCTTGTGTGAAAGACCCGCGTATGTCTATATGCGAAGTACGACGAACGTATCCGTTTGGACAGTGCGGTGAAATTGAGCGTTATTGAGCTATGGCCAACGATGGAACCTTAGTTAAGAGCTGATGGTACTATTCGAACGTGGTCCAGACGCCACGAAGCCAACGACCCAAATTGTCAACAAGGCACTGTGCAAGCTGGTGGTGGATCCATAACGGTATGGGCTGTGTTTACATGGGACTGGCTCCTCTGGTCCAACTAAAAAGGTCACTGACTGATAACGGTTAACTTCGGCTTCGTGGATACCATCTGTCACCATTCATTGGGTTCATGTTCCAAAAAAACTATGATATTTTTATGGATGACAATACGCCATGTCACCGGGACACAGTTGCTCGCGATTTGTTTGAAGAACATTCTGAACAGTTCGAGCGAATGCTTTGGCCACATTACATGACTCCCATCGAACATTTATGGGGCAGTTTTGCACAAAATCCTGCACCGCGCAACGCATCCGCCATTGTGGACGGCTATAGAAGCAGTATGGCTCAATATTTCTGCAAGGGACTTCCAACGACTTGTTGAGTCAGTACCACGACGAGCTGCCGCAGTACGTCTGGCAAAAGGAGTAGGTATACGATATTACAAGATACCTTACGACTTTTGTCATCTGAGTGCGCAACCGTAAACTCGGCTTTACACCAGCATCTACACAATTAATTGATCGCGCGGAGACTCTAGAGTCCATCAAGAAACTGAAAGTATCAAATTGCAACCATCTGCCGAAGCACTACATAGAAATTGCCCGTAACAATTCTAGAGTCAGACGGTCAGAACACGGTTACACAAATGGAACTCATACGATGTCGAAGCTTATTACGTTAGTCAGTGTTTCTGACTGTTTTTGATTTCTGCTCAAAGCGATGTTCGACCGGCGAGGCAGGCCGCGCCGGCCCGCGCGGAATCGCGGCGTCCGTTGCCGCCGCGACAGCCCTCACCAATTTACGGGCGTTTTCCGCTCCGGCGCATGCCGCGCTAAAAACCTAGAAATTAAACCGGCTCGCGGAATTGCGACTGCATTCCCGGGATACGATTACGGAAATTAGAACACAGGTGCTCTCCGGCCGCGGCCGAGCGTCACCGTTAGTGCTTTTTGGAAGAAAATAAACAAACGGAGCTGGCGCGAATAAAATTTTCATTTTATACGGCGGCCAGCCGGCCCCCGCAGCCGCTGTCTTCCGTAATTGTTCGCTGCGAATTTAA
Source organism: Schistocerca nitens (assembly GCF_023898315.1). Lineage (NCBI taxonomy): Eukaryota > Metazoa > Arthropoda > Insecta > Orthoptera > Acrididae > Schistocerca > Schistocerca nitens. The sequence continues at coordinate 282,716,248 of NC_064614.1, forward strand.
TGAAACAAATAAAGCGCGAGCGTTGACGACGCCGGCACGGCAGCAGAACTCGCGTGGGCACAGTGGAATGCGCGGTCGCCAAGCAGGGCGCTTACCGACCTGGCTCTCCACTGTGGGGGCGTGCGGTCGCCGACAGGCGTTCCGTGCCGACACACGCTCCGTGGGCCACACTGCGGCCGTACACGAGGCGAGTAATGGGGGGCGGCGCCATAGGTCGAAAATTACCGTCCCTGAACAGCCTGGGGCAAGGGGAACGAGCCACTTTCATCTGTTGAAAGAGACCGCTGTAGCAAAACACGCGCGTGCCGCAGTGTATGCGAGTGTGGTGTGTGTGTGTGTGTGTGTGTTTTTTGTAGTGTCACAGTATTTTCTATCACACTCTCATCTTTGCCTCTTGAGCAACGTAAGGTAAATACACTGACGGAAGTCGCAACACCGAGACGGAGTTGTGCAACATAAGCGAAATTTGGTAGGCGTGTTTCTATGTCGGAAGGATGAAGTCTACTCAGATTCTGTGCCACCTGCGTGACAGTGGCGAAAGTAGCGCACCTATGTGAATTACAATCATGTTTGCCTTAAATACAAGCTGTAACGGGCGTTAGTTAGAGTTCGGACATGGTGAGTTGATGTTAGTCAAGAATGCCTCTAACGCGCCATTATCAACTCCTTACTCTGAATGAAGTTGTGTAATGGGGCTACGGGAAGTTGGATGTTTCTTCTGAGATGCTGCAGAGAGACTTGGCAAGAATGCAACCACCGTACATGATTGCTGTCAGCGGTGGTCGCGAGAACGTACGGCCACAAGAAGACCGGGCTCCGGGCGAGCAAGTAACACTGCCGAGATGGGAAACCATCGTGTTCGGCGTATGGATCTGGCTCATCGTGGTGCATCTGTAACAGCAACTCTAGCTGCACGTGCCACCACAGTGCCACAATGAACCACTACAAATCGGTTATACCCCAAGTGGAACAGGCATATAACTCCATCCCACAAACTTACATGTGACACCTGTACAATACAATGCATGCACGTTTAGATGCCTGTATTCAACATTATTACGGTTGCAAAGGTTATTAATGTCAAGCATTTCACATTTACGGAAGCTTATCTCGCGCTTATTTGCCATGTAACTTTCATGTTTTTACCTATCAGGTGTTTTCCTGAAATTTCATTACACTACATTAATTATTTTCTTGTGTTGCAATTTTGTTCATTGGTGTATTTCTGTTTAAAACTTAATTAAAGAGTCTTTACCCATTATTAAGGACAGCTCCAAGACAAATTCCCTTTAGTGAAATTCCACTGACCCTAAATAACCTCCAGATGTGACTTGAGTGATGTCATGTGGGAGCGTATTGGACAGCACGGTGGAGATCTGTTGCGTTTTCTGATGAAAAGAGGTTGTGCCTCAGTATCAGTGGTTAGAAGCAGGTGTTGGTTAGAAGCAGACCATGTGAGCGCTTGCAACAAACTTGTCTGTGGCGTAGACTCGCTGAACCTACATCTGGAATTAGGTTTCGGTGTGATCTCATATGATAGCGGGATCACTCTCGTCGTTATCCCACGCACCTGACTGCAAGTTTGTACGTCTGTCTTGTAATTCGATCTCTTCTGCTGCCACTCATAAACAGCATTCAACGGTGTATTTTCCAACAGGACATGCGGCCTTTTAATTGAATAAGTGTCATGGCGATCTCTCCATAGGCAAAAGATACGGAATAGTCCCCCATTCGGATCTACAGGACTGGACTGCCAAGGGGGAGGGGGAGGGGATGACAATGAGAAAAATATTGAATAATCAACGGAAGGATAACGTTCCACGATTCGGGCCGTGGAATGTCAGAAGCTTGAATGTAATACAGAAGCTAGAAAATTTGAAAAGAGGAACGCAAAGGCTCAATCTAGATATAGTAGGGGTCAGTGAATTGAAATGGAAGGAAGACAAGGATTTCTGGTCAGATGAGTATAGGGTAATAACAACAGCAGCAGCAAATGGTATAATGGGAGCAGGATTAGTTATGAATAGCAAGGTAGGCCCAAGAGGGTATTACAGTGAACAGTTCAGTGGAAGGGTTTCCCTTGTCAGAATCGACAGCAAACCAACAACGACAACGATAGTTCAGGTACACATGCGAACATCACAAGCCGACGAAAAGGAGATAGAGAAAGTGTATGTGTATATTGAAAGGGTAGAAGTAATGAAGGTAATGAAGTGGTGATAAAGAGCAGGTTGAAGTTCAAGAGATTAGTCAGAAAGAATGAAAACGTAAATAAGTGTGATACAGAAGCACTAACGGATGACAACGCACACTTGGAGATTCTAAGGCTACAAATACGAGAACAAGGAGTAGATCAGTAGGCAGTACAGTTGAAGAGGAACGGACATCTCTAGAAAATGCAATCACAGAAGTTGGAAGGAAAAACATAGGTACAAAGAAGGTAACTGCGAAGAAACCATGGGCAACAGAAGAAATATTTTAGCTAATCGATGAAAGAACGCAGTACAGAAAGCTCAGGTCATTCACGGAATACAGAAACGCAACTCGCTGAGGAATGAAATAAACAGGAATTGCAGAGAAGCTAAGACGGAATGACTGCATGAAAAATGTGAAGAAATCAAAAAAGAAATGGTCGTTGGAAGGACTGATCAAGCATACAGGAAAGTCAAAACAACCTTCGGTGACATTAAAAGCAAGGGTGGTTTAATAAGTGTACAACGGTAATTCCACTGTTAAATGCAAAGGAGAGAACAGATAGGTGGAAAGAGTACGCTGAAGGTATAAGGGGGAAGATTTGTCTAATGTGATAGAAGAAGAAACAAGAGACGATTTAGAAGAGATAGGGGATCCAATACTAGAATCAGAATTTAAAAGAGCTTTGGAGGACTTAAGATCAAATAAGGCAGAAGGGATAGATAACATTTCATCAGAATTTCTACAACCATTGGCGGAAGTGGTAACAAAACTACTATTCACGTTGTTGTGTAAAATGTATGAGTCTGGCGACATACCATCTGACTTTCGGAAAAAAATTTCATACACACAGTTCCGAACATTGCAAGTACGAGAAGTATCGAACAATCAGCTGAACAGCTCACGCATCTCAGTTGCTAACATGAGTAACACACAGAAGAATTGAAAAGATACTGTCTCTGGATCGTGGGGTCCCGAGTTCGATTCCTGGCACGGTTGGGGATTTTCTCTGCCCGGGGACTGGGTGCTTATTTTGTCCTCGTCATTTCATCTTCATTCACGAACGTGGCGAGATGGAACTGTGTAAAGACTGGGACTTTGTAGGGGCGCTGATAACCGCAAGTTGAGCGCCCTGCAAACCAAACATCATCGTCGTCAAAAAGAAAATGGGGGAGGCGCTAGAAGATGAGCAGTTCGGCTTTGGAAAACTTAAAGGCTACAGAGAGGAAATTCACACGTAGCGGTTGATAACGGAAGCAAGACTAAAGAAAAATCAAGACACGTTCAGAGGATTTGCCGACCTGGAAAAATCGTTCGACTACGTAAAGTGGTGCAAGATATTCGAAATTCTGAGAAAAATGGAGTAAGATACAGGGAGAGACGAGTAATGTACAATATGTACAGGAGCCAAGAGGCAATAATAAGGGTGGACAACCTAGAACGAAGCGCTCGGATTAAAAAGGGTGTAACACAGGGATGTAGTCTTTCGCCCCCTATCCCCCACCCCCATCGCCTACTGTTGAATCTGGACATCTAAGAAACAGTGATGGAAATAAAAGAAAGGTTCTGAAGTTAACATTCAAGTTGAAAGGATATTAATCAAAAGATTCGCTGATGACATTGCTATCATAACTGAAAGTGAAGAAGAGTTATATGATACGATCAATAGTATGAACATTCTGATCAGTACAGAATAATGATTAAGAGTAGATCGTAGAAATAAGAATGAGAAGTAGCAGAAATGAGAATAGCGAGAAACTTAAAATCAGAATTGATGGTCACAAAGTAGATTAAGTTAAGGAATTCTGCTACCTTCGCCGCAAAAGAACAGATGACGAAAGGAGCAAGGAGGGCATCAAAAGCAGACTACCATTGGCAGGAAATGCACTCCTGGCCATGAGAGATACGTTGAAATTCTCTGAGACTATAAATACTGCGATAGTGAATAGTTCAGTAGGCAGTACAGTCGAAACCGTGTAGAAATTTTATAAAACGACCAATAATAGAAACTGGGAAGAAAAACATAGGTACAAGAAGGTAATTGCGAGGAAACCCTGGGTAACAGAAGAAATGCTTCAGATGATCGATGAAAGAAGGAAATAGAGAAATGCTCAGGAAAATTCAGGAATACCGAGATACAGATTCGTTAGTAATGAAATAAATAGGAAGAGAAGGGAAGTTAAGGTGAAATGCCTGCAAGAAAAATATGGAGAAATTGAGAATGGCATGGTTCCCGGTAGGATTGACTCAGCGTACGGAAAAGTCACAATTAAAAGCAAAGACGCAGTGGGAATACCGCTGGTAAATGGTGAGGAGAAAGTATAGGTGGAACGAGAAAATTGAACGCCTCTATTAGGGGGAGGATTTGTTTGATGTCGTGATAGAAGAAGAAACGGGAGTCGATAGGTAAAAGAGATAGGGGATCCACTAACAGAGTCAGAACTTAAAAATGCTTCTAAAATCGTTGAGGGGAAGTGGTAACAAAACGACTATTCACTTTGGTGAGTAGAATGTATGGGGCATGCGATATGCCATCAGACTTTCAGAAAAACATCACATACACAATTCCGAAACCTCCAAGATCCGACAAGTACAAGAACTATTGTATAATCAGCTTAACAGCTCTTGCATCCAAATTGCAGACAAGAATAGTATACAAAGAATAAAAAAGGAAAATTAAGGAAGTGTTAGATAACGATCAGTTTGGCTTTAGGAAAGGTAAACGCACCATAACTACAGTTCTGCCGTAAGAAAAATGAAAACACAGTCATACGCTTTGTCGAACGGAAAAAACGTTAAATGGCGCAAAAGTTTGAATTTCTGAGGAAAATTGAGGTAAGTCATGGGGTAAGACGTGTAATACACAGTATGTGTAAGACGAAAGTCACTTATAATCCCGCAGAACCTATTTAGCAAATAGTTTTTAAAAATTAATGCATTTATCTGAGACATCCTAAAATACTGAATGACTAGACAAATATGGAAGAGAATATTACAAATGAAGCTAGGAAACTGGTGTGGACCACATACGCCCACAACAGCGGACTTATATATACTTAATAATTTCAGATTGTAAGTCCATATCAAAGGAAAGTATTTTGTAGTCTTTGACAGTAGCATTTGTAAATACTTTCTTTTGGAGTGAACTTAGAAGTTGCGTTTAATAAGTGAATACAAGTCCGTTCTTATGGGGCGTACGTGAACCACACCAGTTTCGTATCTCAGTACGTAATGTTTTCTTTCACGTTTGCCTAATCATTCAATATTTTAGAATGCCTCAGATAACTGCATTAATTTTTAAAAACTGTTTTGTACATATATTTGGACCAGCAAGATGCAACTCAAATAGTTGCGAAACCGGTTGTGTGCTTTTATAAGTGACCTAAAAAAATACCGTTACAGCGGGCCTTTGGACATTTCATTCAGTTTTATTTTAATAGTTGTAACACCTGTATTTAAAAATTCCAAACATTTTGCCTCACAGATATGGTTTATAAGGGTTGCATTGTCCTGCTGATAGAACCATAGCCCCCAAACTCTCCCTGTAATGTACGCAGAACACATTGGTTTACAACACGTTCGTATTGCTGCGCATTCACCATTTTCTTAATTGCAATTAGGGGCTACCCCATAACCAGGAAAAACAATGTCAAACGCGTAACGCCACCTCTTTCGCACATCACTCTTGGCGCTATACATGATCTCAGGTTACTATCTTGAGGCACCTGCAACTCAAAAACTTCCTTTGAATTTGCTCCAGGAACAGCATGATTCATCAATCCAAATCATTCGCTTCCAGACATACATCATCCTGCTGCATCGCTCTTTACACCATCTCAAGCGTCGCTTTGCGCTGACTACAGAAATGTAAAACTGACGAGGAACTGCTATACGATGGCATACCGTTCTTTTAGGTCCCGAAGCAAAGCCATTACGTTGACTGCACTGTTAGTAACACTTTGGAACTCACGAGTGATTCCTTCTGCTGTTTTCATTCGAGTTTTACGTCAACTTTCGCAATGCTCGACTGCACTTGTCCCTCAGTGCATGACACTTCCTCATTTATTTATTTATTTATTTATTTATTTATTGTTCCGTGGGACCAAATTAAGGAGAAATCTCCATGGTCATGGAACGAGTCAATACATGAAATTATAACACGATATTAGAAACAGATAAAATGAAATATAGAGAAAAAAAAAACATATTCAGGTGACAAGTCACAAGTTTAAATGAAGACAATCAGCAATGTAACACTGGAATTTGCTTAATTTTTTAGCTCTTCCAGGAGCTCCTCGACAGAATAGAAGGAGTGAGCCATGAGGAAACTCTTCAGTTTAGACTTAAAAGAGTTTGGGCTACTGCTAAGATTTTTGAGTTCTTGTGGTAGCTTATTGAAAATGGATGCAGCAGAATACTGCACTCCTTTCTGCACAAGAGTCAAGGAACTGCATTCTACATGCAGATTTGATTTCTGCCTAGTATTAACTGAGTGAAAGCTGCTAACTCTTGGGAAAAGGCTAATATTGCTAACAACAAACGACATTAAAGAAAATATATACTGTGAGGGCAATGTCAGAATTCCCAGATTTTTGAATAGGGGTCGACAGGAGGTTCTCGAACTTACACCACATATAGCTCGAACAGCCCGTTTTTGAGCCAAAAACACCCTTTTTGAATCAGAAGAATTACCCCAAAAAATAATACCATACGACATAAGCGTATGAAAATATGCGAAGTAGACTACTTTTCGTGTTGAAGTGTCACTTATTTCAGATACTGTTCTAATGGTAAATAAAGCAGCATTTAGTTTCTGAACAAGATCCTGAACATGGGCTTTCCACAACAGCTTACTATCTATCCGTACGCCTAAGAACTTGAACTGTTCCATCTCGCTTATAACATGCCCATTCTGTCTGATTAAAATGTCAGTTCTTGTTGAATTGTGAGTTAGAAACTGTAAAAACTGAGTCTTACTGTGATTTAGCATCAAATTATTTTCCACAAGCCACGAACTTATTTCATGAACTAAATTATTTGTTACTGTTTCAATATTACACACAAGATCCTTCACTATCAAGCTGGTGTCATCAGCAAACAGAAATATTTTTGAATCACCTGTAATACTAGAAGGCATATCATTTATATAAATAAGCTTATCTGTGGTTGTCCCTTCGCATTTCCACTCCACAGTCTCACTGCCAACAGTTGAACTGAGCAGCCTTGGGAGGACTGAAATGTTTGTGATTGACTTGTTTTCTGAGGTTCATCCAACGACTAGTTCATGTACGAAGTCACTGAGCTCTGTTCACAGAATCTTTGTGCTTCGCTAGCTTTCATACTGCCGCTTCCCACTCTTAATACATCTAGTAGTTGATTCCGCATTGTACAGAGGTGTCCGATTACTTATGATCAGGTAGTGTGCTTAATTGGGAGCGAACCACCTCCGCGCCTGACAGAAGACACATTTAGCCGACAATGAGCGGTTGTTTTGTCCTCTTTTCATGCTGCTGTAATAAGATTAGATTAGATTAGATTAGTTTTCGTTCCATAGATCCGTGCTGAGGAGATCCTCGTGGATGTGGAACATGTCAATTTTTTTTTTACTTTTAAAGCTGAAATAACAATACTAATAGTATGAATATATACATTATTTGTTTCTATTAAAAAATTCGTCAATGGAGTAGAAGGAGTTGGCCACTAGTAAGTCTTTCAGGCTCCTTTTAAACTGATCTTTATTTGTAACAAATTTTTTATGTTTACTGGCAAATTATTGAAGATGAGTGTTCCTGAGTAGTGGACCCCTTTTTGAACCAAAGTAAGTGCTTTTAAGTCCTTGTGCAGATCATTTTTGTTCCTGGTATTGTATGTATGAACTGAGCTGTTTGTTGGAAAAAGAGATATATTATTTAGGACAAATTTCACTAATGAGTAAATATACTGAGAGGCAGTAGTTAGTATATCCAGTTCTTTGAAGAGGTTTCTACAGGACGTCCGTGAATTTACTCCACAAATAATACGTATTACACGCTTTTGGACTCTGAAAACTTTTGTTTGACTTGAAGAGTTACCCCAAAATATTATACCATATAACATTATGGAATGAAAGTAGGCAAAGTACGCAAGCTTTTTCATTTTTATGTCGCCTATGTCTGCTAACACTCGAATTGCAAATACAGATTTGTTAAGGCGTTTCTGCAGTTCTGTGGTGTGCTCTTCCCAACTGAATTTATTATCTAGTCGTAATCCCAGGAATTTAAGACTGTCAACCTCTTCTATCTGCTCTTCTTCGTATTTTATGCATGTGCTGGGTGGAAACCTCCTACAGGTTCTGAATTGCATATAGTGTGTCTTTTCGAAGTTTAATGTCAGTGAGTTGGCTTTAAACCATTTATTAATATCCATGAAAATATCATTAGCAGATCTTTCTAGAACTACACTTGACATACTATTTATTGCAATACTTGTGTCATCTGCAAACAAAACGAACTCTGCTTCTGGCAGTGTAACAGATGAGAGATCATTAATGTACACAAGAAAAAGCAATGGCCCTAAGATGGATCCTGGTGGGACACCACATGTAATTTCTTCCCATTCTGATGGTGACTGATGACTTAATTCACTAGTCCCTTGCACTGACACCCTATGTTTCCTGTTAGTGAGGTATGACTTGAACCATTTTGCAGCACTGCCCGTGACACCATAGAATTCTAATTTACTTAAAAGGATGTTGTGGTTCACACAATCAAATGCCTTTGACAAATCACAGAAAATACCTGCTGCTTGTAATTTGTTATTTAATGAATTAAGTACATTTTCACTGTAGGTGTAAACAGCCTTCTCGATATCAGAACCCTTCAGAAATCCCAACTGTGTTCTTGATAATATGTTATTTGTGGTCAGATGGTTGAGCAGCTGCCTGTACATTACTTTTTCTAAAATTTTTGAGAATGCTGGCAAAAGTGAAATCGGTCTGTAGTTTGATGGTATCTCTTTATCCCCTTTCTTGAATAGAAAGGATCAAGAAAGTACCCAGAAAAGATGTACAAACTTAGCCTTTGCATCGTTTAGATTTCGTTCTACAGGATAGTTGTAATTAAACTTGAGCCACCGTATGTTTTTAGGTCTTTTTTTTCATTAAAACAAGTGGGTGACCAGCCGCCTGTGGATATATGGCTGGTCCTTTTTTCATAAAAAATACTTTTGTGATATACCCAACGAGGTTTTCTGGTCTCTTAGCCGTCGTGAGTGGCCGCAAGTTTGGTAGCTTCCGGCCCCCTTCGATGTTGCCCTTCCCTGCCACGGGAAGCGGACCAGTTTCTGCGTGTTTCACGTATTTACTATTTGGTGATATCCCATTTTTATGTACATACTTTAACAGATTTTAATACCCACGTGGAATAAATTACAATTTGTTTTAAGAAAAATGCTATCAAATAATGAAAAGAACAGGAAACAAAAATTCATGCAGGGAACTCTTAAAACAAACTTATCATCTATACTTAACCTTTTGGGGACTTGGGAATCTGTGAGTGGTTTGCCTGTTCGTGTGGGTGGTGTTGGAAATTTTGTGAGGTGTTCGGGAAGGGTCTGTCTGTCCCCGTCTAGCCAGCAGGGGTTGGAGGGCTCGGGATGTACTTCGAGCCATTCATTCCCTGCCCGCAACGCATGTTTAAAGCAGTAGTCGTAATTTTCTATATTTAGTTGGTGCTGAAGCCAGGCAAAGTCCAGGGTGTTGAGAGTCGTCACTGTGTTTGAGTGAGTGACGTATTATTACTATTATCCGAGTTTGTGACTGCCTCAGTCTCTCTGACATTCTCTTCGACAGAGCTGGTAGTCGCCAATGGTTCCATATCCTGTGTGTGTTGTGTCTGTGGTCGCATTCTGTGGTACGGCCTTGTTTGATTAAAGATTTTGTGGAGTGCCTGGGATACTTCGTTTGTCACTCGGTTAATTTACTGCCATGTGATCTCATTCCTGACAGCTGTGTCATCCAGCGTTTGTATCTGTAGTTGTGTAGGTGTTATGTCTTCGATGTGTAATGGGCAGTGAAAAACTACATGTTCTGATGATCCATTTACGCCACATATGCAGATGTCATGACTTGCGCCATAGGGTGGTGGGGTTTCGGGTTCCGCTGAATAGGTCAGGAGTTCACTACACTCAGCTGGCGGCTACACGGGTAGCGGAGGCTGTGCGGCGTGGACTGGGCGGTTTTTTAGGTTAGAAGGCCTCGGGAAAGTACGGGGTGGGCTGCAATCTCAAAGGGTGCATGGCAAATACAGGACGTGCTTGGATCAAGGAACAGTCGGAATTGTAGTTGTAATTTGTTGTAGTTGTGCTGGGAAAGTCCCTGAGCTTCAAACGCTAATAGAAAGCACAGGAGCTGAAATCGTTATAGGTACAGAAAGCTGGCTAAAGCCTGAAATAAGTTCTGCATAAATTTTTACGAAGTCTCAGACGGTGTTCAGGAGAGATAGATAGGCAGAATTGGTGGTGGAGTGTTTGTCTCTGTCAGTAGTGGTTTATCTTCTAGTGAAGTCGAAGTAGATACTCCGTGCGAATTGGTATGGGTGCAGGTAATACTTAACAGCCGAACTAAGTTAATAATTTGCTCCTTCTACCGACTCCCGGACTCCGACGATATAGTTGCGGAACAGTTCAGAGAAAATTTGAGTCTCGTAACAAATAAATACCCCATTCATACGGTTATAGTTGGTGGGGACTTCAACCTTCCCTCGATATGTTGGCAACAATACTTGTTCAAAATCGTTGGTAGGCAGAAAACATCTTCCGAGATTGTCCTAAATGCTTTCTCCGAAAATTATTTCGAGCAGTTAGTCCACGAACCCACGCGAATTGTAAATGGATGTGAAAACACACTTGACCTCTTAGCCACAAACAATCCAGAGCTGATAGAGAGCATCATGACTGATACAGGGATTAGTGATCACAAGGCCGTTGTAGCTAGGCTCAATACCGTTTCTTCCAAATCCACCAGAAACAAACGCAATATAATTTTATTTAAAAAAGCGGATAAAGTGTCACTAGAAGCCTTCCGAAGAGACAATCTCCATTCCTTCCGAACTGACTATGCAAATGTAGACGAGATGTGACTCAAATTCAAAGATATAGTAGCAACAGCAATTGAGAGATTCATACCTCATGATGGAACTGATCCCCCGTGGTACACCAAACAGGTCCGAACTCTGTTGCAGAGGCAACGGAAAAAGCATGCGAAATTCAGAAGAACGCGAAATCCCGTAGATTGGCTAAAATTTACAGACGCGCGCAATTTGGCACGGACTTCAATGCGAGATGCCTTTAATAGTTTCCACAACGAAACATTGTCTCGAAATTTGATAGAAAATCCGAAGAAATTCTGGTTGTATGTAAAGTACACAAGCGGTAAGACGCAGTCAATACCTTCGTTGCGCAGTGCCGATGGTACTGTTACCGACGACTGTGCCGCTAAATCGGAGTTATTGAACACAGTTTTCCGAAATTCCTTCACCAGGGAAGCTGAATGGAATATTCCAGGATTTGAAACACGAACAGCTGCTAGCATGAGTTTCTTAGAATTAGATACCTTAGGGGTTGCGGAGCAACTCAAATCGCTTTATACGGGCAAGTCTTCAGGTCCAGATTGTATACCGATTAGGTTCCTTTCAGATTACGCTGATACAATAGCTCCCTACTTAGCACTCATATACAACCGCTCGCTCACCGATAGATCTGTACCTACAGATTGGAAAATTGCGCAGGTCGCACCAGTGCTTAAGAAGGGTAGCAGGAGTAATCCATCTAACTACGGACCTATATCATAGACGTCGGTTTGCAGTAGGGTTTTGGAGCATATACTGTATTCAAATATGATGAATCACCTCGAAGGGAACGATCTAATGATACGTAATCAGCATGGTTCCAGAAAACATCGTTCTTGTGCAACGCAGCTAGCTCTTTATTCTCACGAAGTAATGGCCGCTATCGACAGGTGATCTCAAGTTGATTCCGTATTTCTAGATTTCCGGAAAGCTTTTGACACCGTTCCTCACAAGCGACTTCTAACCAAGCTGCGGGCCTATGGGGTATCGTCTCAGTTGTGGAACTGGATTCGTGCTTTCCTGTCAGGAAGGTCGCAGTTCGTAATAATAGACGGCAAATCATCGAGTAAAACTGAAGTAATATCAGGTGTTCCCCAGGGAAGCGTCCTGGGACCTCTGCTGTTCCTGATCTATATAAATGACCTGGGTGATAATATGAGCAGTTCTCTTAGGTTGTTCGCAGATGATGCTGTAATTTACCGTCTAGTAAGGTCATCCAAAGACCAGTATCAGATGCAAAGCGATTTAGAAAAAATTGCTGTATGGTGTGGCAGGTGGCAGTTGACGCTAAATAAGGAATGTGTGAGGTGATCCACATGAGTTCCAAAAGAAATCCGTTGGAATTCGATTACTCGATAAATAGTACAATTCTCAAGGCTGTCAATTCAACTAAGTACCTGGGTGTTAAAATTACGAACAACTTCAGTTGGAAAGACCACATAGATAATATTGTGGGGAAGGCGAGCCAAAGGTTGCGTTTCATTTGCAGGACACTTAGAAGATGCAACAAGTCCACTAAAGAGACAGCTTACACTATACTCGTTCGTCCTCTGTTAGAATATTGCTGCGCGGTGTGGGATCCTTACCAGGTGGGACTGACGGAGGACTTCGAAAGGGTGCAAAAAAGGGCAGCTCGTTTTGTATTATCACGTAGTAGGGGAGAGAGCGTGGCAGATATGATACGCGAATTGGGATGGAAGTCATTACAGCAAAGACGCTTTTCGTCGCGGCGAGATCTATTTACGAAATATCGGTCACCAACTTTCTCTTCCGAATGCGAAAATATTTTGTTGAGCCTAACCTACATAGGTAGGAATGATCATTAAAATAAAATAAGAGAAATCAGAGCTCGAACAGAAAGGTTTAGGTGTTCGTTTTTCCCGCACGCTATTCGGGAGTGGAATGGTGGAGAGATAGTATGTGTGTGGTTCGACGAACCCTCTGCCAAGCACTTAAATGTGAATTGCAGAGTAGTCATGTAGATGTAGATGTAGATGGTTGAGTCCCACGCAATGGAGGTGCGCGGGGTATGGGCCGTGACCCGAGGAAAGGTGAACCACGCCCCTACTTGCGTTAATATGATTCATGGATACCCAACTTTATAGAAATGACGTTCAGACCGTGCGCTGCAGGATTTTCGTAGTTAGCAGTGTTCGTGTCATTACTTGCCGTTAGGCGCCGCTACTGGTACGGCGATGTAGGAGGAATTCGGACCCCAAGGAGAAAGGACATGCAGCCTTAACGCCACATGTTACTGTGGTCTGCTTCGTCGGCAAGTGATCTCTGCACTACGGGAGGGTCCCGCTTGGGACCCACCTGTTTTGATGAAAATCTCACATTGCTTGCGAGGTCACTCAGTTACTACCTAATACGTTTGGAGAAAGCTTTATCACTGTCCAGTCGTTCCACACTGCTTGGCCACCACTGGGGTTGCATGGAGGGCAGGATTTATCGGCGGGACACCAGCAGACGTCGGAGGTTGAAGACGCGCTTAGCTATGGAGGTACCCATCATCCATCTGCCGTGTTTCGGTCAGCAGTAGAGAAATCTCTAGTGTGGTTGCAGGCAGTTGTGGATGCTGGTGGTCGCCGTATTGAGCAACATTTGTAACCTGAAACGTAAACATGGTACGGAATTAACAAATGTTCCCGTACCATGTCGAAACTATAATGTGTTTCTTTCAATGGCTTATTCGTTATTTCTAATTCGCATGTCTTTACAAATGTTTGCACGACGTTTCATTGTCCTGCCATCACTCGCTTTTGATGGGGGCCGTCTAAAGTAGCGATAGTTTAATTGTCACCACCCTGCATATGTGATTGCGAAATAATGTATGTCTTGTAATCCATTTAAGATTATATAAGGATTATTATTCACCGAGACATTTGCTAATGGTTTGCTTCCGGGTGTTGCTCTTTCAATTTTACATATAATTGAAAAAAATACTCAGCAGAACATCTAGAAGCATACCATTAACCAATCATGTCGAGTAAACCTGGGAAAACACAAGCATTTGTTAACTCGGACGTTATTTATTGTAAAACTGGAAAATAAATGTTTTACTGGTAAAGTGAGCAAATATGTCACGCGGTCTGAAGCGTTTATTTCGACAAATTTCTCACTTTTATTGGAAATTTAGACGACTGATAAATAAGTGAAATGTTTATACAGTTACAAAATACGAATCAATCAAAGGTAATATAGTACTGAACTGTTAACCAACTACTAAGTATATAGTATACACAGATCCATGTACAGTAGTTTGTTTATTGGGTAACGTATCGAAAGTAAAGCTGACTTTCGTTATGATATACAGTTCTACAGAACTCATTTGGGCAATTTAACGCACTGCGAATGAATTATAATTAACCCGAAATGTACCGTTCAAACCGATGTGTCGAGTTACATGCAGCAGTGTGCGATTTGATGCGTACACGTATCGTTTGTGTTCCTCCATTAATATTTGCAATCGTAACTGTGGCGTTTCCGAGCGAAAAGGAGTTTTTAATTAGGGTGCAGGTTAATTGCTGATGTTGGAAAGCGACGGGAAAGGAGCGAAGCTGCACTGACGACCTGACATTTAGGTTTATCACTGAAATGTCCGTAAAATAAAAAGAGGGTTGCCATTTAGTAAACACAGAACATCAACTTTTCGACTCATCTATGCGTGAAAGTTGACTGAAACAATCGATGCCAACACAGACGTACAAATGATACTACGAAACGTATTTAAAAATATGTCAATATCGTAATTATAACGTAACAGAAATTTTTTTCAGTTACATATAGCAGCCAATCTTTTACCCAGAAAAAGACATACATCCAGCAAACGCCATTTAGCCTATGATGGGTCACTAACCACGTCGTTGCCTTTCTTGTAACTTTGTTCTTTACGAGTATGTGAATAGCAGTAAATAGCACTACACACTTTTTATTCGATAGTCCGATTTCATCTCTCCAACACCGGTTCAAAACTTATCGCAGGATGTCATTCACGTAAATATGAAGTTGTCATTAACGTGACACAAAACAAGTTTGACTCTAGTGTTAGCATAAATAATCCACGTACTAGCATTGATAGTCAAGAAACGAAAATACAAGGGAAAATACACAAAAGTAATTTAGGCTGTCGTCTTCAGTTGAATGTTTGGATGAGTAAAATCCACACCGCACCAAAAAAAATGAAAGAGTAAAACCGTAACAAGTATAGAACAAATCACAAAAGTGAAACTGCGTGCAGCAACTCAAGTTACAGGGAAGAGGATGGGCCAGTATTGGTTCTGTTTCGTAGCGTTTTACGGCGCGCAGTTTTGTAATATATTCTGAAACCAGTCTGCACGCCGGCCTTCCTCTAGCACGGTGTGTGAGGCGTTGAGGTGCCTCGTCTCTTCTCGGCGAATCAGGCTGTTGACCCCAAATGCGCTGCGACAAGGAGGATGATTGAAAGAGGCTGTTAAAGTTTCTAAAGAATGCACTGTTAACAAAATCGTTCTGTATACTAAAAGCTTCGCTAGGGTTTTGCAGACGGTGCGTAAAAAATCCCAGTTTCTTCCAACATACTCGGGAGGTATCCCTCCAGTTCACAGCGCAGTACTTCCAAATTCACATCAATAGTTCCAACAGCATGCTTCCAATAGCATGCTTCGATGTTAGAAGATGCTCAACAAACCGTGTTTAATTAATGCGAATGGAAGTATGCTCTTTGAAGTGTATTTCAAAATTCCTGCCTCTTTGTCCTACGTAAACTAAACTGTGGAAACTGCCCAAACTTTCACACGTTTAATACGGGATGGGGCAAACAAGTGTGGTCCGGACGAGTGGATACGACTGGACATGTATATATGCATATAACCACACCCCTTGACGCGCACACCATGTGTACACCTTGTGATCCACAGCGGTTCAGAGTGTAGTTTTGACTGTGTCGAAGTGAGTGGAGCAGTGCATGGGACGATAGTATTCACACTGGAGCAGCGGGCGTCTGGTATGGAAACCTAAGTGACTACAAAGTGTGGTCAGTCGTTTTCTGAGAAGTTTAATGGTGTCAAAGTGCCAGTAAAGGGTGCCATAGCCCCATAAGATTTCACACACATTTGAACTTATTTGAAAGAGTGCCATGCAACGCTTAGTCGGAGAATGACGTCAGTCTTTCTTACGGTCGTGTCCAGCAAAATGTATGCAAGCCCAGCCTACCCTTCTTTTATTAGATGTTTAGCGATGAAGCAGGGAATGCATAACTAAGTCCCGTTCCAGCCTAATGATGCCATTGCGAGGAATAACCACTGTATTTCCTTGTATCCTCCATTGTGCCTTACAGTAGACGTCAACTTGTTTCCCTCATAAAGATGTGAAAGTATTCCTTTCTACATACTTGTATACTTTATTATGAATGAGACAGTAATGCAAGTCAGCTTTGAGCTTAGTGTTGTAGACACTGTACTGCGCCTAATCCACGTAGGAGAAAACCATCGTCGATGTTTAAAATTCAGATACAGTATCTACATGCCCAAAAAATTAAAAGGAAAGAAGTTACCTGGACACATAAGATCTGTGTGACATACAAATGAAAAATCTTCGATCTTGAAAGACATACCAGAGTGCTGAGTTTTTAGTCGACGAAAAGTCTGCGGCCGCCCGTGATTAGCTTAGCGGCTGCTTTTGAAGTGGAACGTTTTCTACGTGACGACGTTAAAATTGAACCGCGAGACATAATTGGTATCCATCTCTCTATCACGAGCAGTGTTGTCTACGTCAAGTTAGTAAGTGACGAGGTGTGCAACAGAATCGTGCGCGCACATGCGAACGATCTTAAATTCAAACATTCTGATGGGCGTATTGGGGCGGTCTCTATCGATCACGCGGGGCTTGGCCTCTGTACGATTCGCGTCTTCGAACTCCCTTTCGAAGTTCCACCGGACGTAGTCACCGCGGCTTTCCAGCCCTACGGCAGAGTGATCAGCCATATGGCCGAAAAATGGACCACCTTTACAACGAACCCCGTTCTTAACGGGGTACGACAGATCAAAATTGAACTGACCAAACATGTACCGTCATATCTTGTCATCGGCGGATATAGGGCGATCATTATGTATGACGGTCAGCCACGCACTTGCTCTGGTTGTGGCCAAGAAGGGCACGTCCGGTCGGATTGTCTCCGACGACGGCTTACTCAAATCCCGACAGGTGAATCTATAACTCCTTCTACAGTGACGACCCTTCCTCTCAATTACGCCGAAGTTGCACGGGCAGCAACCCTTTCCGATTCTGACCACACTAGTCCGATAGCCGCCCCCGATAGCGAGACCATGATGGATTCTGCAGTACAGGATCCGGCCTCTACAACAGCGCCCCCACCTGAAGATACTCACCGACCGACCTTGCAAGAAGGCGTGGATGCCAGGATGGACATTGACCCACGGGTTGTGCCGACAGCGGCTTTTCTACCAGACACCGCAGCAGCTGAAAAAATCCACCCACATTCAGATACTGAAACACACATCCGTAAACAGCGTTCCCGGCGAAAACACAAGAGACGGCGGCGTGCTCCATCAGACGAGTGTTTGCAACGATCGTCTGACATGGACTGTGGACACTCCGACGACGGTACCGGCGGTACAGAGGCCGCTGTACCATCAAACTCAACAGACCGCCGTGGTGACGGCTTCAGCCCCTCCGACCCCACAGACCAGCAAGATCACAAGCAGACAGCCGCTGCCGATTTCCAGCCAGTAGAGCCGATGGAGTCCGCGCCGAGTGCCGCTGGGAAATTTACCCCACTAGTGTTGATCCTTTTCCGCCATCAGATACAGTGACGAGACAGCCTTACAAGGGTATTGATGGCCAACACGGGTGCTATGGATAAACCTCAAACTTATCGCGTTCAACTATAAACATCAACACACGTCACAGCGATGTGGTATGTCACTGTCAACCGTAAGCAGGTGACCAGATCAAGGCTACATGCGATCCACATGGTAGACTCACTCACGTGCACGAGCTGTGGCGTTCAAGACAACGACGAACACCGTCTTAGCTGTGGCGAGTCTGCAGCAGTGTGGCACTTAGTGAGGCAAATATCAGCATACTTCCTTCGAGTAACGCCGTCTCATATCGACCCCAAGACTATCTTATTCCCGGATGAGACGTATTACCCACGCACTAAAACTAATGCAATGACGTGGCTTCGTGGACATGCAGTGCATTATTTGTTTCAAGACGGAACTAAGGACACTTTAGACTTTTGGAACTATTTGCAGGAACGACATTGCAAGATCCTCCGTAACCCAAAGTATCGACAATATGTTTCCAATTATTTGTGGAGTGCGTTCCACGACCCTCGACGTAGCTGGAACATCACGGGTAAGAGAAGCTAAAAATTACAAGACGATGACAGAACACTACACGGTACAACGTGGGATTCACCTTGGTCATTACGAGAAGTCATACCTGGATGATACAGCAGATGGAGAGCTTCGTCGTGAACCCTCACACTCTGTAGCAGTATTTGCGCCATTTCCTCTTTTTGTCCCCGGTACGAAAAAGTCTTCGCAGTTTTTGTTTCCCAGGTGCAAGATGTAGCACTGGTTAATGGTGTTATGGATTCCACCCTTCAGTTTTGTTTCATGGTTTCCTTAGCCCCGCACTTTTCTCTCTTTCTTTCTGCCTTTATCTACAACTATTAGCATGTTTTTAGTTATGTGCATCCCCAACTCGACGCAACGAGTGCACTTACTACTTTTCAGTTCCTTAATGTTAAAAAAAATTTAAAAAATTTAAAAATAAATACATGAATAAATAAAATAAAAAAATTCACAATAATACACCAACTGCATCCTTTGTACCACATCCCCAGGATGGGAGGGAGGAGACATCGTGGCCAGGCCTCGGGTTGCGACCCCTGCCCACCTTGCCTCCGACACCCCACTACCTGATCCCTTCTCTCTCTTTTTTTTTTTTTTAAGTGAAGACCTGGAAAGAAGTTTGTGTTATGGTTCGCGGGTCCAGTCTCGCTGAATTAAAAAAAAAGCGGTCTAAGGCGCTACAGTCATGGACTGTTCAGCAGATCCCGGCGGAGGTTCGAGTCCTCCCTCGGGCATGGGTGTGTGTGTTTGTCCTTAGGATAATTTAGGTTAAGTAGTGTGTAAGCATAGGGACTGATGATCCTAGCAGTTAAGTCCCATAAGATTTCACACACATCTGAACATTTTTGAAAGTCTGCGACAAGGTGGGCGACATAGATTTTACCCCAGAGAACGCTGAATATTTGAGAATTGCCTGCGATCAAAGAGCAGTACGCTAGCCCGCATCAAGTAATACAAACGCAGCATCATTAAAACTAAAATAGTGAGGTCAGATGGCACTGCTGGTGACAGATCTTGAGGGTTAAGTTTAGTCGTATAGTTCAAGGAGAAAAAATAAAGACTTTGAAGTTTGCCGATGACATACCGGTAGTAATTATGTCAGAGATGGCAAAGGCCTTGTAACAACAATTGAACGGAATGGATAACGTCTTGAAAAGGGGTTACAAGGTGAATATTAACAAAAGTAAAACAGAAATAATGGGGTCTAGTAGATTTAATCAGACAATGCTGAAGTAATTAGATTATGAATTGAGACCCTAAAAGTAGAAAATGTATTTTGCTATTTGGGCATGAAAGTAACCGAATATGGGAAAAATAGTGAGGATATAAAATGCTGACTGGTTATAGCAGAAAAGCGTTTCTGAAGAAGAGATATTAATTAACATCCTGTACACATGTAGGAATGGCTGGAGTGTAGCCTGTAGGGGAATGAATCGTGGACGATAACTAATCAGACACGAAGAGAAGTTTTTAAAATGTACTGTTACATAATAATGATGAAAATTAGATGAGTATACCAAATAACTAATGAGGAAGTACTGAATAAAATAAGAGAAAAAAATCTCATGGCACAATTAATACGATTCCTCCTGAAGCATTAAGGAATATCAATTTGGTAATGAAGTTAAGTGTGGGGACAAAAACTGCAAGGGACATGTAGCGATGAATATACAATCTGGTTCAGTTTATTCAGAGGATGGACTAGCGCAGAGAGATACATCAAATCTGTGTTCAGAGTGAAGAGCACATGCCATGCGCAACCTGTAATGGTTATATCAGATTTCAGGAACAGTAATATTAAGCACAAACGCAATGTGTGGATGAGAGAGATAGGTACCAACTGCGTATGAATTACATGAGGATATACCTTACATCAGTAAACACTTTGATTTGATTTGTAGACCTGAAAAAATGGTTTGATAACATCAAATGGTGCCACGTTTTAAGCTCTTAGAAAATGGGTAAAAACCATGGCGAAAGATGGTTAATACACAAAATGGAAGAACAAGACCGACGTCTTTAGATTAAGAAAGCTGCGAGACAGGGTTGCATACATTCTATTCTACTGTTCTGTTCGTTCACTGAAAATACAATTACGTAAATAAAAAATAACATTTGGGAGTGGGATTGTGATTCAGGAAGAAAGAACAGCAATGATATGATTCGCTGTTGACAGCTGTAACGGGGAAGAGAAATTGGACTTATTGATGGAGTGAACAATATAAGGTGCACGGAATATGGACTGAGAATAAACCGAAAAAATGTATAAACTACTGAGGAGTAGCCGAAAAGAGAATAACAAAAAACTTAACACCAGAACTGGTGGCCTCGAAGTAGTAAAGTAAGGGAATTCCGCTACCTTCGTAGCAAAAACCGCATGACGAACGAAGTTAGGAGGACATAAAAAACAGATTTGCACTTGCAGCGAAGGAATTCCTTCATAAGAGTCTGCTAGCATAAAGGGGGATAGGACGTCAAACGTGCCGACTTAGAGCAGGAGAGGCCACACAGCACATTTTAATTTCCACTGCCTATACTTTTACAAATAAATTCATAAAACGTTGTCAGCATGACCAGGAAGGATTGAGGATTTACATTCATAGCAATGGAAGTTCAAAAACGCAATAAAATATTTATTTTACATGTGAAATTTCATCATTTTTTCACTTACTATTGGCTGCATTTGTTGCTACAGGTACACTATTCTTCATAAGTAACAGAGATTCGTCGATGAACTTTGCACAGCATACAAACCATACTTATAGGTGTATGAGAGTCTAGAATTTATTTAATGTATGAAAAAATGAATGAGCTGTTACATTTTAAACATAATGTTTAGAAAAAACTCAAATTTTATAGTTAATTACGAGTGTCTCAATTTTTACCATAGTTTTTAGTAAATGGCGACCATCTTTTAATTTTGCGGGACATATCAGTGATAAACCTAAACTTCAGGTCGTCAGTGGAGCGTCGCTCCACTCCAGTCGCTCTTCAACGTCAGAAATTAACCTGCACCCTAATTAAATACTCCTTTTGGCTCGGAGAAGAGTGTCGCCCGGAAAGGAGTTTCATACACCTATAAGTATGGTTTGTACGCTGTGCAAAATTAATGGAAGAATCTCTCTTACCTTTGAAGAAAAGTTTACCTATAGCAACAAATTCAGGCAATAGTAAGTGAAAAATGATGAAATTTCACAAAAAATTATTTTATTACGTTTTTGAACTTCCACTGTTATGTGCATCCTCCTGGTCATAATGACAACGGTCTATGAATTTAGTTGACTGGACATTATAGACTGGACATTAAAATGCCCTGTGTTGCCTCTCCTGCTCCAAGACGGCCCCCTTGACGTCCTACCCCCTTAAAAGAATCCCTAATTTGGGAAACAAATTTCTGAGACTGTACGTCTGGGGCACTGCATTGTGTGAGAGTGAAAGGCTGTGTGAAAAACGGGTAAAAGAGAACGGAAGCGTCCAAATTGTGATGGTATAAAAGGATGTGTTAAAAATTCATGGGGCTGGTAAAATTATAAATAACTTCCATGACAGTGGGAGGAACTGCATTGGGTAGAAACTGCATGGGAAGGCAGAAGTTAGAGTATACGCAATAAATAATTACTGATATTCAGTGTGTTATTCTGAGGGTAATAGTTTATTACAGGAGAGGAAGTCGTGGTGGGCTGCTTCAAACCAGTAACAAGGCTGAAAAAAGTTCTGTTGGTGTTGTTGTTAGCTACTGAAAGAATGGAATTGGGGAGTCTTCCACCTACACTAACAGTGGGGAACATTTGCGTAACTAGAGGCCACATGGCAGAGGACAGATCACTTCAAGAGGAGTCCCAGCGTTACGGTAGTTATGACAACCAGAAGGTATCCGATACAAAATAGACTGCGTTCTGGTGGAGTCAATTTCGTCCTTCAGTTCTCCTGGTGAGGACTTTTGTCAATGTCTGTACCACGAACTAATGCCCAGTACGGGTATGAACAGATTTATAAGCGCAAGGTAGACAGATCATTTGTGTCAAAAAGCAATTACACAGAAAAATCACATAACAAAATGTTTACTTTCGCGTTATCCCCTACAATCTAAATCTGCACCGCTTGGGATATACTAAGTAACATATCTTTAATGTTAAACTCCACGGTCATTACAGGTACTGAACTATCATTGGAGGGGACTTCGTCAACTGACTGAATATTGTCCTTTGTAATCTGTTCCCGTTCCATTCTCGACTGGGCCCGTGTCCGAACTATAAACCACTAAACAGAAAATCTTCACACGACCACGTAGTTTCAAAATATCTAAAATCAGTACAAATCTAAACATTCTTTTTTCCTTTTTTTTTAATACACGTCTATAACTAGAAATAGGAAAACTGTATAGAAAAGGACAGTATTAGATTCCAGACGCGCGGAAATGTTGTTGCTTGCCTGCAGCCTGGACTTTCCAAGCAGTCCTGTCACAGTTGCAGCTCTAAAATGAGCTGGCGGTCCGAGGTTTCCGCTTCTCCGGTTCTCAGAGAACACCAGGAAAGGTTAGAGAAAACTGCTACAACTCGTGATGAAGACTCCGTCTGTCTCTTGGCCACAAAAGTACTCGCAGTCTCCGTAAGATTTTCTGGGAAACACTTTCAGAATGAAAAAGTTCAACAAACAGAGGCAGTGTGGTATCTTCGGGTCTAGTTTAGCAAGGGATACAACCACCACCACCTAAAGAGAAGGCCGCGGCGCGCTCTTGTGACGTCACGCAAAGCGGGCCAGGGTTGGCTTGGCGCTGCGCTTAAAGAATCGAGACGCACGGCCTGCAAATCTTTGTCAAACGGTTTTACAGAACCTATTCCGTAAAAAATAATTTCTGAAATACTTTTAGCTTTATATGGCAGCTTCATGATGAAGTGCCAATCATTTCGATAATGGTCATAACTGTTGTGGTATTTCACAGATGAGTATCAAATTTGAGAACGTTGCCATCAAAAATAGGGGTCGCTATGAATTTGTGTTTGATGCATATTACACATTCTATTGCTGAGTATGAAATACAGATGAGGTTTTGAAATTTTCGTAAAACTTTGGATCAATATCTGCTTCCAATCTCGAAAAAATTGAGCGTCTGCAGCAACTTCACTTCCGATCGCAACGCGCGGGAATGAAATATTCATAACGCCTGTCATATCTCGTAAACCGCTGGAGATAACGAAACGAGATCTTGGCAAATGATACCACGCAAAGAGGAGAGTACTTTGCCGAATGGTTAAAATAAGTAACTTTATCAATCGCGATATAGCAGAAACTATAGTTCATAATTCTTTTTTACCGGTAATGTAATTGCATAAGACTTATCAATAGCCAGTGAAAACGTACGAGTGCGGGATGTAAATAACATTGCGATATACATGATAAAACAAGGTACATTTGTGAAAAATGCACTGTAATAAAGTACATTCTTTCGGGACCAGACAACTATTATTTACACTCACTTGAAAAATTCTGCACTAATACAGTGTATAATATTAAATTCCTCTGCCTTCAGAATCCTAAATAAATATTGTGTAACTGTTTATAGAGCTGCCTCAGGAAAGCTGAGTACATTCCCCAAGCAAAGAATCACTTTTAACTCACCTCACAAAAACAATTATGCGTTGTTATTGTAATGTAAATTTTCTTTCCTGTAAAAATATGGCAGATTTTGAGCATAAGTCAACAGTGAAAATCTACAAACCTTCAGCAGACATTTGCAGCAGTTGGAATGAGACAATGTGTCAAGCTAAAAACGTCAATAATAAATTTAACCTATTTCTAGATTAATTTGTTCCATTGTTTGACACATCGAAAAATAACACAGATATGCTTCATACAGAGAGATCGCTTTTTAAACATGAAAACAGCAGTTTCAACATTCGTTAGCACTCATGCTAACTAATGCGAGAGTGAAAAACAACACCCCCTCACAAATAGAGAATAAAACGTACCGGTAATGCGTAACAAAATACGAACTGCAGAGAAATTTAA
This sequence comes from Schistocerca nitens, assembly GCF_023898315.1. NCBI lineage: Eukaryota > Metazoa > Arthropoda > Insecta > Orthoptera > Acrididae > Schistocerca > Schistocerca nitens. Next base: position 282,740,915 of record NC_064614.1, read on the forward strand.
ACACGAATAAAAAGTAACACGAGCCACAAATTTATATTTCGTTTTCAAAATCAAAATAAAGCCACTTGATAACGAATACTAGGCCTATTTACTGCGAACTTTTGCTCACAATTTTAGTCAAATGTATCCAAAATGCAAGATATTCCACCAGAAAAAAATAATAATTGTACTAGGTATATAGTTTGTACATACCTTCGTGTGCTCAGTGGGTTGGAAATTGTTCCGATGAATCGCTGAAAGACATTTCCAACGCAAATTCGCATCTTTCGGAAGACCTTGCCCATCAAGGAGTTCATCAGTGCCGTTGAACAAGGTGTTTTAAAACTTCCGAATGATGCTGCTGAAGAGATAAGGCGAGAGGCTTGTAGATCAATAACCAGGATGCCTGCACCCAAGCAGAACGTCACCATTGAAGAAAGAAGAGCGCTCCGTTCGTTAAAAGAAGACAATGATATAGTAATTTTATCAGCTGATAAGGGTAACGCCACTGTTCTTATGCCTGCTACATCTTATTTTGGCAAGATGATGGACCTACTACAGGATACAGCGTATCGTCGACTCCAGAAAGATCCGACGGATGCCGTACAACGGAGGACATCCGCTCTCCTCAAATCCAGCCAACTCCCTGACCATCTGAAGAAGAGTTTAAGAGAACGAGCGCCAGTTCCGCCACGACTTTATGGCCTGCCTAAGATACATAAGGAGAATGTTCCGCTTCGCCCTATCGTTAGTAATATAGGTGCCCCAACATACCATCTAGCTAAATATCTGGCTTCTCTTCTGAGTCCCAAGGTGGGGAAATGTGAACACCATATTCGAAACTCAGAAGATTTTATACGGCGAGTGAAGAACCTGCGTCTTGAATCTACAGACTTACTAGTGAGTTTCGATGTGGTTTCCTTGTTCACACGGGTGCCTCTGATGGACTCATTACAACTTATAGGAGCCAAGCTGGAAGAGGACGTCTTACACCTATTCAAACATGTGCTTACCTCGACTTACTTTTTATTTAACAACCAGTATTTCGAGCAGACTGACGGTGTTGCTATGGGTAGCCCTTTGTCTCCCATAGTAGCAAATCTTTTTATGGAAGATTTCGAGGACAAAGCACTTCAGACGGCGGTTCTGAAACCCAAATGTTTTTGGAGATATGTAGATGATACGTTTGTGGTATGGCCGCATGGGACAGCAACGCTTCCTTCTTTCCTGGAACATCTGAACTCCCTCCATCCAAGTATCTGTTTTACCATGGAGGTAGAAAAAGATGGTGAGCTCCCGTTTCTGGATGTTTTGGTGCGTAGAAAAGGAGACGGCTCCTTGGGTCACAGTGTGTTCCGGAAGCCTACGCACACAGACTTGTATTTACAAGCTACGAGTTGTCATCATCCCTCACAGCGCAGCGGTGTATTACGGACGCTAGTGCATAGGGCTAGAGCCATCTCAGATCAGGACAGCTTATCGGCAGAGCTCAGCCATCTCCGCTCTGTATTTGCCCAGAACGGGTACTCCGAGAAGCAGATCCGCAACGCGTTTCGACCAGCACGCTCCAAACCTCAAGAACAACCTGAAGAAGCAGACACCACCACGGGGTTGGTTTTTCTACCGTATGTGGGTGGCGTGTCTTTTAAGGTGGGCAGAATTTTCAAGAAATACCGGATTAAATGTGTTTTCCGGCCTCCAGCAAAAGTGAAATCAATGCTGGGCTCTGTTAAAGACAACCTCGGCCTGAGGAGACCAGGAATATATAAAATCCCGTGCCAATGTGGGAAATCTTATATTGGCCAGACGTGTCGTACGGTCAAAGACAGATGCGACGAACATAAACGTCACACGAGGTTGGGTCAGCCAGAGAAATCTGCGGTTGCTGAACATTGCCTTGACACGGGACACGGCATGAATTATGAAGAAACCAAGATCCTCTCGCATGCTTCCACATACTGGGACTCCATCATCAAAGAGGCGCTCGAAATACGTATAAGCAGTGACCTAATAAACAGAGACACGGGGTTTCACCTGAGTAAGGCCTGGGAGCCAGCCTTGGCGGCACTAAGGAATCGTCAGCCACAGATTAGCAACCGCAGCGAGTCAACGCAGATGGGAAGCCTTAGCGCAGATGCTTAAATCGCGCGCCAACACCTCGCGCGCGCGAACGGGGTCCGTCGCTCCCGGCCGCATTTTCCCGCGCCGCGGCGCGCTTCCGCAGACCGCGACCCGTTTCTCCAGCAGAGGGCTCTGGTATTCGACGCTGTCTACGATTGGTCTTCGATGACGTTATGCCCCGCTGGCGCCTGCGCTGTTCTAGAAAGCCAGCATATAAATTGGCGCGCTTCTCAGCGACGCGACAGTAGCACCTGAAGATGGCGGGCAGTTGTCTCGCGGAAATATTGTGCGGTTTTTACAATATTATCCGGCGTAAATCCCGGGAACCTATCAAGCAACATTACTTTCGGTCGAGTTCCGTAATTCCCACGACACCTTGGCACAAAACACTTGTAAACCATGTTCACAGTAGCTTCACTACACGTAAACACTGTAATCGCTAGTTTTAAGCACGAATATAGCACTCGATCCAACAAACGTGTAGATAAACAAACGCTTCGAAACACAACATGGTGGCCCGCTTGGAGTGACGTCACGACCTGCTATGAATTTCGCGCCGCGGCCTTGTCTCTAGGTGGTGGTGATACAACCCGTCGGCTTTGACCAATGACGTCATACATTAGTCATAGATAGTAAGGTCTTCACTTCGAGGCATAGATAATAAAACAGTTCTGTGTTCCGGATAAGCGCTATCATTGTACATTAAAATAATTATTCGTAATGATATTGAGGTAATCTGGAGTATTAGTTTGTTATTGTAGAACAATTTTTAGTGTCTCATTGTCGTTTATAGAAATAGATTTGCCTGTTTGTGGGTACGTAATTTTTGTTACTGTCTGTGTAGACGAGCTTCGGTTATTCCTCGATATTTCCGTGTGGTAAGCTCACTTTTCCATTTGCTTCTTTCACTGTATTTCACAATTTTGACATATTTCACAGTTTTATTCCACCAATATGTGTGTTTTCGTGTTGTGAAGTACGTAATAGAAATTCCTCAGCTGTCGATCTTCTTTCGTTTCCCAGCACTAGTATCAGTTCGACATTTTCGAATGTGTACTTGCTATATTACAGGCGAAACCCCCGACACAACTAAAATTTGTATCCCGTCCTTCACTTCGCCTCTAGACTGACGCCACAACTATAATTTGTATCCCGTCCTTCACTTCGCCTTTACACTGACACTATATATGTCAATTGGCGAGCAAGATACAAATGTTGCGTATAGCTATATAGCTCAAGTAACGAATGGGATACTATTAGCGTCCAAGGCAACAAGAAAACTGTACCCCATAGTGAAGTACGGGATGCAAATTGTACATGTGTCGTCTTCTTGTCTCCGTGTAGTTCAATTGAGGTACAGGTTGCAAATGTAACGTACGTGTATTTCCACCTTTTCGTTACCAGTGTACATATATCGAGGTCAATGGAAGTCTGGTATACATATATTACATACGTAGGTCCTTCTGTCATCAGTAATACTGATATGTACGTAAGAAAAGACTGTTAGTAATAGCGGAGACGAAATAAACAGCACATCTACAATTTGTATCCCGTGTTCCACTTAGGGTTTACTGAAGCGGAGGATACATCGTTCAGGTGAAAAACAGGACAGTAATGCTAGTGAAAACGAAGAAATCGACTTACGACAAACTCGTATTCCGGACTGTACTTGAGCAACACACTTCGAATGAGCTTTTAATTTGTATCGGGTGTTTCATTTGCGGTTTAGTGAAGCAGGGGATACATAGTTCAAGTGAACAACAGGACAGCAATGCTAGTTGAAACTAAGAAATCGACTACGCTGAACTTGTATCCCGTACTGCACTTAAGCAATACAGTTCGAAAGACTTTGCTAGTAACATATTTCATTCATTTCTTTCCATTGTATTTTGCGGAGAAATACTAAGATACAAACACAACTGACATACATGTAACGTGATGTACTCTTTGCTAGTAACATATTTCATTCATTTCTTTTCATTGTATTTTGCGGAGAAATACTAAGATACAAACACGCGATATCGTTAACGTGAAAATACTACTGGCCCTTATATATGTGAAGTACAGTTTTTCTCTCTGGCATTCCTTTGTTTATGAAAATTCTTCTCAGCTCTTTCATCTTTGTAATACATGCTCTCTGGCGAATTCTGACGTCATTGGTCAAAGCCGACGGGTTGTATCCCCTGCTAAACTAGACCCGTATCTTCTAACAAACTGGTCGTTTAGGGAACGTCTTGAACACACAAGCTGACGGCGAAATATTACGCGTCGTTCGGACCGTGATTGGAGCAGATTCGCCTAGTATTCTTAATCCGCGAAGAAATCGCTTTGCACTGTATTGCAAAACACACCAAAATTTTTTATAAAGGTCCGGGGATCCAACATCGACTAAAAGTTCGTATACGATATTTACCTTTTCCACAAATTCCGTTTTTATTCTTGATAATCGCGATTACATGCTGACCTCTCCACTTCACGTTACTTCTCTATGCAAACTTATCTTCATTAAAAAAACAATGTCCAATCGGCATTACATATTTCCAACAATTACAAGAAAACATAGATGCTCCTTGTTTCTTTCAGCGGAGAGCGTTGTCGTCAGAACAAAGAGCGTTGTACTAAGAAATTCCGGAGTGCATCATCGCTGGTACTCGGAGCCGGAATATTACAATCATATTACATTACGTAGAGACATTACAATGTGATTGATTAGCTTTTAGAGTTAGTTTTTACTACTGTAATAATCAAAGAGCTTTGACTAGTGAAAATGTACTAGCTTTTGGGTACCCGTCATATTCTCCACCTATTAGGAATAAATTGAATTGCTACTGTTACTAAGGAAAATTGATATAGGTAGAGGAGCTTAAGAAATGTATTTATGATGTTATTTATCTTTATTTGCGTTTTTCATGTCAGTCAAGGTAGAAGCCCCTCATGTCCCAATTTAGTTCTGCACTTCATGCAGTGACATTTCAGTATTTGATTAATTAATGCTCTTGAGTGTGATTGACATTAGTATGGGCATGGTGCAAATTTGCTCCCTATTATTTACTTGTGCGAGTGTGTTATTGGTAACTAATGCTACTCACAATACAGAGTGTACTGTGGCAGTATGTATCCTGTTTGCTGTTCAAAGGGATATCTCAACAAAAGTAATTTCAGTAACTAATTTTAAGTTTTCTAAAAGTTATATTTATAAAATTAATGTACATAATTCGGCTGGCGACCGTTCATTTTTTCATTCATTTATGATTTTACCACTTTCTTTAACTCCCAAGGTTAAAGTCCGTTTGGTTTTTCTGTTATTTCACCAAATTCGAAATTATAGTCCGATACCCTTGTGCATTAGACACACACGCGGTCGAACTTCGAAATACTCTCAGAGGGTAACGTTAGCATATTTCACGGCACGTTAGTTGTATATGTGCCTTTTTCCGTGACGGGACTAAAGGTTCGGTTAATAGGGAATAATGTTATAAGCCCACCACAAATTCCGCTCCTGTGCCAACCTCAATACCTCAGAGCAGCACTTGCAGCCTACGTCCTCAATTATACAGAATGTATTCCAGTCCCTGTCCTTTAAAATTTTACGCTCTGCAGCTCCCTCTAGTACCATGGAAGTTATTCCCTGGTGCCTAAAAGATGGCTTAGCATGCTGTCCCTTGTTTTCCCCTAGAGTCTCTCCTGGTTTACCCACGGTCTACGTTTCATTATTTTGCAATGATGTGTTTAAAACGTACATTTTCAGAAATGTATTCCTCAAATTAAGGCTTATGTTTGATACTAGCACACTTCTCTTGCCCAGGAATGCTCTTTTCCCAGAGGTAGTCTGCTTCTTATGTCTTTCTTACCCCATCCGTCATGGGTTATTTTGCTACCTAGGTAGCAGAATTCCTTGACTTCATCTACTTCATGATCACTAATCCTGATGTTCAGTTCCACGCTGTTCTCATTTCTGCTACTTCTTATTACTTTCGTCTTTCTTCTATTTACTCCCTAACCAGGTACTGTACTCATAGACTCTTCATTCCATTTAGCAGAACCTGTAAATCTTTGCTTTCACTGAGGATAGCAACGTCATCAGCGAATCTCATAATTGATTTCCTTTCACCTTGAATTATAATTCCACTCCTGAACCTTTTTTTATTTCGGTCATTACTTCTTCGATTTCCAGATTGTACAGTAATGGCGAAAAACTACATCCCTGTGTTACACCGTTCTCAATCCGAGCATTCGATCTTGGTCATCCACTCGCATTGTTCCCTCGTGGCTCTTGGTTTTACCATCTTTCCCTATAGCTTACCTCTATTTTTCTCAGAATTTAGAATATCTTGCTACATTTTGTATTGTCGAACGCTTTTTCCACCTCGACACACCCTGTGAACGTGTTTTGATTTTTCTTTTGTCTACCATTATGAACCACAACGTCAGAACTGCCTCATAGTAAATTTTCTTTTCCTAAAGGCAAACTGATTATCAGCTAAGACATACTCAGTTTTCTTTTCCATTCTTCTGTGTATTATTCCTGTCAGCAGTTTGGATGTGTGAGCTATTAAGCTGATTGTGCGATAATTATCGCACTTTTCTGCCCTTGCAGTATTCGGTAATGTGTGGATTATGTTTTTCCGAAAGTCAAAGTTTATAACGCAAGATTCATACGCACTACACGCCATTGTGAATAGACGTTTTGTTGTCACTAACCTTAATTATTTTAGTAATTCTGATGGAATGTTAGCCATATCTCCCGCTTTATTCGATAGTAAGTCTTCTGATTCTAATTCTGGATCCCCTATTTCATCTGTATCGACTTCTGTTTCTTCTTCTGTCACGTCATCAAACAAGCCTCTCGCCCTCACAGTAGCCTTTAATGTATTCTTCCCATCAATCATCTCTTTCCTCTAAAAAATAAATGTAACACACTAATTACTATTGCACTTTTATTGTTACCACCCGTGCTTTTAATTTCACCCAAGGTGTTTTGACTTTTCTGTATGCTGAGTTAGTCCTTCCGATAGCCATTTCTCTCCTGATTTCTTCACATTTTTCATGTAGCCATTTTTCCTTAGCTTCTCTGTACTTCCTAAGTAACTTGTATTTATTTTTTCCTTGTGAATCGGTGAAAGCAATGGCTGTAAAAGCATTAGGTTATTTGAAAAAAGCGTAAAGAGTGTAAGGTTCATCAGAAAACAAAGCATGATGATTCATTATGATACTTTAATTTTTAAATGCCTTTATCAGTCTAAAATAAAAATTAAATCCCTCGGGTGGGGAAGTCACTCAGCGTCTGCTCCTGTGAACCTCTATTTCATAAAGTTGGAGATCACTTGTTCCACAAAGAATTCGTCTTCCAGGAAAAATCCAGCAGAAGTTAATATTTTTGATTGAATGTCATGATTTGGAGTGACTTTTCATCTAGAAAAGAGCTTTTCTTGTAATAACGTCACATATGACTGAATAATAATCATATGAAGGCATACACATTTTTTAATGTAGAATATCTCTTCTTTATTGCTTAGATTTTTATTTTATTTTGTACTCAAGATGGTAGAATTTCCGTATTTTGTCTTACATCACAAATTAGTGTTTTGTCCTCAATGAAGTTTTCAAAATAATAAAATAAAAATTACTATATTTAATATGATTTATTTGTACCTAATAATGGATCAGTCAAGTGTTGTACGACCTTACTCATCACGTGTAGTCACTAGTTAATAAATTTGCCGATAATAGAGCCTCCGTGACCACCTTTTAAGGTTCACCGCACTCTTAATAAACCTACATTTCGCTTCCAGGCGCGTAACCATATTTCATACGTATCTCAATATACTGTACATTGTATAAATCAATATTCCATAATCTTGGAAAGGCGTCCTTGTTTCGCTTATGTGTCGCTGATGCAGTAAGAATGTTTCTGATATTGTTTTTATCAGAAAACTGGCTAGTCCTTGTTTCGCTTATGTGTTGCTGATGCAATAAAAACGAACTATGCCACACATCAAGAAATTCAATAAAAGGATAATTCATATGACGTGAATTTGAAGCTAGTGTATGCAATGGGTGCACTAGGAACAGGAAAAAAAGTCTGCTCAAAGGTTTTGTGGTTTGATGGACCTTCCTCCTCCTCCCAGTAGATTCAGCAAGTACAGAAAAATACTTTTAGGTGCTTTGGCGGTTGTGTCTAAAACATCTATGAAACGTGCAGTAGAAGAAACTGTAAATATGGAATCAGGGACATTGCCGTTGCACTTGAGGAACATGGCAACGTCGAGGACATCGTTCCTTGAATGTTGTTGTAAGTGCCACTTCTCTGGATAATGGAAAAGTTGTTGATGTTGAGTGCTTATCTCTGTACTGTCACACCTGCCATGGTAACACTGAAGGGCATATTGAACATCGTTGTTCTAAGAATTATGATGGTTACAGTGGAAGTACGGAGTGTGATGGAGCTCTACAAATATTTCAGAGGTCGGTGCCCGTTTGTAACGTTAGATTATACGAAGTACCTAGGCGATGGGGACTCTAAAGCTTTCAATAAAATTAATGAGTTCAATGTTTATGGTGATACCTTGGTAACAGAACTGGAGTGTTGTGGACATGTGCAAAAGAGGATGGGTGCTAGAGTGAGGAAGCTACGAAGAGAAATGGAAGGAAATTTGCTATCTGGTGAAAAATCTCTGTCTGGCTGAGGCAGATTGACAGAAGCTGAAACAGACCTTCTTCAGAGTCATTATGGAATGGCCATTAGACGAACTGCAGCCCCTGAATGATGTTAAGCAATGAGAAAAGATGTATGGGCCACCTGCTTTCATAAGTTGTCCACAGATGACCACCCTCACCACCCTGTTCATGGACTTGGCCCTAAAGTAGCAGATTCTTGGTGTGGTTACCAAAACGCAAGAGAAAGTGGTCAAATATATCATCATAACCCTTCTCGTCCTGAGCCTGTTATGAATGAACTAAAAGCAATTTTTAGATATCTGAGTGACCCTGTTTTGCTTAGTAAATGTCTTCATGGGGGCACTCAGAATACAAATGAAAGTTTGAACCATTGCATATGGGAAAGATTGCCCAAGAATACTTTTGTTGGACTAAATACATTAAAAGTTGGTTTACTATGTGCAGTGATACGTTTCAATGATGGAGTGATAGGAGGCTGGAAGTCATGAGAAATTAAGGTGTAAAATGTGGCTCTAATATGGAAGATCAATTGCTTACATGCGACAAACAACGAGTGCATGAAGCTGAAAGATTCACTCTTCAAGTTATCAAAGAGAAAGAAGTGTTAAAAGGAATGCCAAGAGTTAGCTTGAAGGTGAATAAATGCTGCAGGATGAAGACTACACTTCAGGAATATTCTGAGGCACAAGTTAATTGGACTCATATCTTCAATTGCAGTTTACCACAAGCTGTATTTTTCAGAATTCAGGTACAAATATTTCCTAAAGTTTATGAAGCATTGCTCTAATTTTTTTCTGTAACTTGCAATAGTCCATACTTATGTAGTAGACTACGTTTTATTGCAGAATCAAATAAATTAAAAGAAAAAATAAGATTTTTACTAGGAAAAAAAATTATAAAAATTAAAATATCAGATGTGATATTTTTTACCCTTGTAATACACATAATAGGTGGACTTAAATAGGTCTAGTACCTCAGTCATCATGTCATGCGTATCTGGTAAAAATATGGTCTCTTTCAAATGTATATCATTGGATTAAATGTTAACTCAATTTGAGGAAGCATTTTGGAAAAAAATTGCATCAATTTATTAGTAGGTTTTTTAATAACACTAAGCAGGTTCATAAATATTCAAAATACTTTTAATTTGTTTAGAAAGTGTGCTGCATTACACGATATCAGCAAAAAATCTTTAAAACACATACATTATAAACAGTACCTCAAGGAAATATGTGTTGACTTTTACATAATATTGAGACAGAAAAGTACCATGTATCCTTAATGTCTTTGACTAATAATTAAAACGTCCTAGGTCCCAAGTTCGATGGCAGCCAATGCTTAAATACTGAATAATAATGATCAGCGATTGCGGATGAAGACCAGCATAGGAAGTCCCGACGTTCTGTCAAATAGGATGGGGCAACGGACAGAGGTTTGAGGCATTTTGTTGCCCCTGGGATGGGAAGCTGCGTCTGAAAAACAAAAGAATCCTCGGTGAACAACCATATGAGACTGGAGAAGACAATGGAAACCATTACACCATATCACAATGTGTATCAAATAGGCATGTAACTGGCAACTGGAGAAGTGTTTTGATGATCATCTCATTTGCATAATATTCCATATTATTGCCCCGTTCATAACTATGCCGGTGGATTGTCAAGTGGAAGGCAATCACGAGAAAAAGGTTTAATAACCATTAAAAGGCTAACATTCTACTAGTCGCAGCGTGGAGTACCACGAATCTCAATGTGATAGAGTGATAATGAGGGTTAGTGTAATCAAAAGAAAAGAAAATAATCATACGAATATATGGAAATAACAGTAACAGCAGAAAACAGGGTAGTGGGAGTAAGGTTTATCATGAATAGGAAGGTAGGGCAACGAGTGAGTTACTATTGCTGGCCGGAGTGGCCGAGAGGCTCTAGACGCTACAGTCTGGAACCGCGCGACCACTATGGTCACAGGTTCGAATCCTGCCTCGGGCATGGATGTGTGTGATGTCCTTAGGTTAGTTAGGTTTAAGTAGTTCGAAGTTCTAGGGGGACTGATGACCTCAGAAATTAAGTCCCATCGTGCTCAGAGCCATTTGAACCATTTTTATGAGTTACTATGAATGGCTCAGTAATAATATTATTCCCATGAGAATCGACAGCAAATCGACAACAATACTCCAAGTATATATGCCTACGTCACGATCAGAAGATCAGCAGAGAAAGTACTCAAGGCTATAGAACGTGTAATTCCGAAAGTAAAGGAGCCAGCAACTCTAATAATCGTGGGTAGTTGGAATGCTATTGTAGGGAAAGGAACTGAAGACAATTTTGCTGGAGCATACGGGCTTGGTAGTAGGGATGAGAAAGGGAAAAGACTAACTGAGTTCTGCAAAAAATTCTAGCTACACTACTGGACATTAAAATTGTTACACCAAGAACATGACGTGCTACAGACGCGAAATTTAACCATCAGGAAGAAGATGCTGTGATATGCAAATGATTAGCTTTTCAGAGCATTCACACAAGGTTGGCGCCGGTGGCGACACCTACAACGTGCTGACATGAGGATCGTTTCCAACCGATTTCTCATACACAAACAGCAGTTGACTGGCGTAGCCTCGTGAAACATTGTTGCGATGCCTTGTGTAAGGAGGAGAAATGCGTTTCCGACTTTGATAAAGGTCAGACTGTAGCCTATCGTGATTGCGGTTTACCGTATCGCGGCTTAGCTGCTCGCGTTGGTCGAATCCAATGACTGTTAGCAGAATATGGAATCGGTGGGTTCAGGAGTGTAATACGGAACGCTTTGCTGGATCCCAACGGCTTCGTATCACTAGCAGTCGAGATGACAGGAATCTTATCCGCATGGCTGTAACGGATCGTGCAGCCACGTTTCGATCCGTAGGTCAACAGATGGCGACGTTTGTAAGACAACAACCATCTGCAAGAGCAGTTCGACGATGTTTGCAGTAGCATGGACCAGCAGCTCGGAGACCATGGCTGCTGTTACCCTTGACGCTGCATCACAGACAAGAGCGCCTGCGATGGTGTACTCAACGACGAACCTGGGTGCACGAATGGAAAAACGTCATTTTCTCGGACGAATCCAGGTTCTGTTTACAGCATCATGATGGTCGCATCCGTGTATAGCGACATCATAGTGAACGCACATTAGAAGCATGTATTCTTCATCGCCATACTGGCGTATCATCCGGCGTGATGGTTTGGGGTGCCATTGGTTACACGTCTCGGCCACCTCTTGTTCGCATTGACGGCACTTTGAACAGTGGACGTTACATTTCAGATGTGTTACGACCCGCGTCTCTACCCTTCATTCGATCTCTGCGAAACCCTACATTTCAGCAGGATAATGCACTACCGCATGTTGCAGGTTTTAACAGACCTCTTCCTAAGATTTCCACAGTCTATAAGTTGTCCTACTCCATTTGTCCACATGGTGACTTCAAATTTATAGTCGGAGGTCGTTAACAAGTACGAACAAAATGGTTCAAATGGCTCTGAGCACTATGGGACTCAACTGCTGAGGTCATAAGTCCCCTAGAACTTAGAACTACTTAAACCTAACTAACCTAAGGACAACACACACATCCATGCCCGAGGCAGGATTCGAACCTGCGACCGTAGCGGTCGCGCGGTTCCAGACTGTAGCGCCAGAACCGCTCGGCCACCAGCGGTCGGCCAAGTACGAACAGTTTGGTACTTAACTCATATCGATGGCTCCGTTGTCTTCGTGAAGTCTAGAGGTGATTCCACTGCGATGTTCCCGCGGTTTTCTTTGTGTTCGGATGAGACTAACTGGTTTGTAGGGCGACGTGGTATTTTGATTTTTAGAGAGCAAACGTTACATTAGTTTTGCACATCACTATTTAATTCATGTATTCACATTTAACACTTCTACAATAATATGAAATAAGACATTGTTTTACACCGCATCTGTATCACCACCTTCTCCAAACCACGCTCCCGATCCAAAGATCACCGTCTCTTCGTTGTTAAACTCGCAGTCAAAGGCTATATTTACATAAAACATTACACGTAAAGAAATTACTGACAAACATGATTTTACGTTCTGTTATAATACCCCCCGCACACACACACACACACACACTCACATGTCCATGCATGGCATGCATGGGATTGTGTGTCACTATGGAATAAAATATATCTAATACACACATCATAATAAAATTTCCAGTTCCGAAAGTTTGTAATAAAACTGGCTTCCTAACTGATCTTGGTTATATATATATACTGTCCATGATATACAATTTGAAGGTTACATTGGTTGTATTGAGTAATAAGTGTAATGAGCTTATAGCTAACAATAAAATATGGCACCTTATATTTAATTTATCATGGTAGCTGCAGAGCTGTGTTAAAATGGGTACATACTTATATAGTATATGTATTAACTCAAGTTTACTTCAATACTGACTTAATACATCTTAGTTAAACTCACTCTTCTGATAGCAGGAAACATGGTCAGTGGTTTCTTTAGAATATATTAAGTGAACTGTGAAATGAAGGCATGTCTCATAATCTTTTAATATAAGTGCTTCAATAAAATACCTTATGGCATGGCTTGTGCCCAAAACAAACATTAAATCTAAAGAAATCATCATTCTAAAATAAACAGGTTCTTTTAACCACACACATAAAATTGACATAGTTCAAAATATTGTAATACTTATACACAATGTTAAATGGTTGTCTCTTAGGGAAAATCCATGTATACGTAATGAATGTAATCACATGGTGAATCCAGTGCAAATTCAATTATGTGTGTATTTTCAGAGTCAGAATGGTTTACATATTTATGATTCAATGTTTCCTTTATAATGAGGTAGCTGAGACGTTCCATATATGATTGTGACCATCAATGCAGTATCCTCACATTGTACATCTATGTCAGCTTTATAGGTCAAATTATGACAATCTCTACACTTAAATTGTGTAAGATAGTTAGTATTTATACCTTAACTTTACATCATTATTAAACAGTGTTTCATTTTTATTTACTCTCCTGTGCTCAAATAGCATATTGCCATGAATAGAAATTATTTCAAATTGTGTAACAGGGTATGGAATAAATTGCTAACAGCTCTTCATTCACTTTAACATTAAATTATCTAAACTATTACAAAATATTCTCCCACAATATAAACTTCAAAATTAGTATCACATAACCTTCAATCCATCACAAGGGTTTCAAAAGTAACACATCAACATCTGTCTCCATAATGCTCTAAACCTCAATACATTCTTAATTCACATAATTAAATTTCATGACTACCCACTATATTTTTAACACACTACAACATACCTGGTGTTTCAAAGCACACTTTCATAATCTGACAAGTACCTCCAATTTGCTTTATCCATTAAATAATGTTCCATCTGACATAGCATACAAATGACAAGGTTTTGTCTTCTTACATACAATCATTATTCGTATCTTATTACTTTAAAAGTGTCCACATCATTAACTTTGGTTTCTGTTAAGAGACATAACTACGACACTGTAGAATGGTTCATAGTCTGACACACTGATCTCATACCAAATTTAATGAATGGGTATATTAGAGAACAAAGAGAAATTAGTAGAAACATAATTCACATTAACACAAAATCTACTTCATACTTTTGTCTGACATAGTCCCACACTTTGACATGAAGTTTTCCTGGAATGATAAAACAATAAAGTGATATAGTTGGGCCAGTCAACTAGTTCTTTCCGAGCAGCATTCTACTTATTAATGACTATTTTATGGGTCATGTTTGTAGAGTTTTAACTCTGTAACATTGCACAGTCCAAATAACTTCTTGGATTTTGGGTAGATTAGCCTATAGGCATTAGGGTGCGGGTTTTCCTTGATTTCAAAGGGGCCTATATAGATGTCAAAAAATTTCTTCATTTCTGAACTCATCAATTTATATTTTCCCTGTGTTTTTACTAAAACCAGATCTCCTGTCTTGAACTGTACTCCTTTACTTCTTGCATCATGTCATCGTTTTCTTACCTCTCCTTGTCTTTTCATAGTGTTCCTAACAGCTGTCTCTCTTTCCAGGGTGTCATAGTTTGACAAGGTGAGAAATCAATTTCTCAGAAATCTAATTTGCAGGTCGTCTATTAAACATTACTTCATAAGGTGAAAAACCAGTGGATGAATGCTGTAGGCTGTTCATTATATCCTTGAAGTCAGTAACATTTTCAGTCCAATTAACATGAGTTTTACTACAGTATGTTCAGCAGAGCCTTCCAATTTCCCTCATGTACCTTTCTGCTGGATTACTTGATGGGTGACAAACCGAAATCAAAATATGTTTTATTCCTGTATCTTCAATAAAATTTTTGCATAATTTAGATGTAAACTGTGACCTATTATCAGACATGATGGCCTGGGGTATACCAACATTTGTGAAATAATGATTCGTCAGCTTGATGATAATTTGTTTACCGGTTGCTCTCTTTAATGTATAAAATTTTATAAATTTAGAGAAAACGTCAACTATAACGAAGATGCAACTGTACCCTCCCCTTGATCTTGGCAGTGGTCCTTATAGATCAATAGCTGTCAATTCAAGGTTTTTATTTGGTAAAATGTTTTGCATAAATCCTTTAGAAGTCTGGTTACTCACTTTTACCCTCTGACAACGATCACAAGTTTCAAGTTTTTTCTTCACTCTCCTACTGATATTATAGAAGTATACAATTTCCTGTATCTTCTGTGTACATTTTGTTGCTCCGCAGCTTTCATGTATGTAACTGATTAACGTGTCAATACATTGCTCAGGCCAGCATAGTTTCCAATTGTCTAAGTCAGGTCCACGTCTCCTAAACAAAATCCCTTTTTGTACTTTATAATACTAATCTACCTTTTATCCTCCTTTTTTTCCTATATAACTTTTAACCAACCACCAATTTTCATCATGGTTTTGGTTTCTAAGAATATCATTACAGATTTTCGGTATTTCAGCTTCATCTTTTACACCCTTTAAGTATATAAGTTTGAACTCTTTTTCCTCTTTTCCATAAGTATTTTCAACATCTGCACCTACTGGTAGTCTGGAAAAGGCATCTGCAATGACATTATATTTACCCTGAAAAATTTGATCTCATAGTCAAATTATTGAAGGAATAAAACCCTCCTTGTTATATGGTCATGACAGAGTCTGCACTCCTGAATGTAAGAGCTTTATGGTCAGATAAAACAATTACCTTGTGCCCTAACAGATAACTTTTAAACATATTAAATGCACAGTGGATGGCAAGTAGTTCCTTCTCTGTGACTGCATATGATTTTTCATACTTTTGTAAAACCCGGCTAGCAAAAGCAATAGAATGGTGTTCTAATTTTCCTTCTACCTCTATGTTTTGAAACAAGTGTGCCCCTAAACCTGTCTCACTACAATCTGTCATTATACAGAATGGTAACGACGTAACAGGTCTATGCAACATCTGACTTTGGGACAGTTGTTGTTTTATTTCCACGAGTGCATCCTGACATTCTTGTGTCCAATCCCTAAAAATATTCTTTTTTAGTAAGTTATGTAAGCAGTTTGCATTTAAAGCTTGGGTAATAAGAAATTTTCTATAGAATCCAGTGAGACCAAAAAAGGACTTGAGTTATTTTTTGTTCTTGGGAGTAGGGAAGTTTACAATGGCCTCAAGTTTATCCTTATCAGGTAAGATTCCCTATTCTGAAATATTATGCCGCAAAAATTTCAGTTCATTAACTCCAAAACAACATTTTTCCTATTTTACAGTCATTCCCCCGTCCCTCAATTTTGAACAGACTTGTCTCAGAAGGTTTAGATGATCTTCCCAGGTTTTTCCAGTTACAAGAATGTCATCTCCATATACTATTAATTTTGAAGACAATTCAACAGCTATTACAAAATCCAGTTCTCTGATAAATTCAGCCACAGATACATTCAATCCAAAAGGGACAACACAATATTGGTAACTTTTGCCACCACACAAAAAGGCAGTATACTTCCTAGAATCAAGTTCAAGTGGTATTTGGTGAAAACCAGATGTCAAGTCTAGGTTACTCATAAATTTCACATTATCAAATTTGTGCAGAAGTTCATCCATATTGTCAGGATGGTCATTTTCTCTAATCAAAAACTTATTATGGTGCCCAGAGTCAAGTACAAGTCTAACCCCACCATTTCTTTTAGACACAACTACTAATGGGTTGTTGTAAGCACTTCTACTTCTTTCTATAATCCCCCAAGTTTCCATTTTTTGGATTTCCCTTTCTAAATCTTTTTTCCTGGAGAATGGAATGCCATATGGTCTTAGGAAGAAAGGGTGATGATCTCTGAGTTGAAGTCTGCACTGATAGTCTTTTACCTTCCCTGGTCTCTCACTAAATGTATCCTGAAATTCCCATAACACTTCTCTTAACTGATTTTTCTGACTTGCACTTAGATTTACAGCTTCCTTCAATTTGACTTCGACTAATTGTTCGAAATTTTCTTCATTTATAAGGTCAAAGGATGTGTTATCACTCATGGCTTGATTATCTACCTCGCTTACAACAGCTTGGATTTGGATGCAAGAATTACTATAGTTAAGGATGAACATTTCTGTTTTCAGAATACTATTTTTCTCAGGTTCAGTAATTATAACACTCTTATCTTCCCAAGAGAAGTTTACACACACTTTTAAGACCCAACCCATGCCAAAAATGATATTTTCTTCTAACCTTGGGACCACAAGGCAACCCTGCTCAAATTCCGCCTTTTCAATTTCAAACGTTAACAATACTTGACTCTTAACTACCTTACTTTGCCTACCAGTGGCAACTCTGATTTTTACCCCTACAATCGGCATTTCTACAAAGTTCTTACCACCTCTAATTTTATCTCTAAATTTTTCTGATATTGCACATATGGGGCTTCCTGTATCAATAAGACAGTGCCCTTCCCACTGATTTACTCTAATTTTAATGTATGGACAGCCTAATTCCTTTTCATCTGCCTTCCCATCGGGGACTTCATATAATAAATCTTTTTCAATTTCTTTATAATTTCCATCTACTTCCTCCCTTTAAGTCTTCATTGGGGTTACGTGAGTTTCAGATTCTAAGTTACTAGTGTCAAGTTTACACTTTGGCTGCACACGAAATATCTCCCTACTGTTTATGTACCTTTCACTCAGACTCTTTCTTTTACTCTCCCACCAGCGTGGGCATAAAACTCTAGTAATTATACTTAGATGATACCAAAACACTTTGTCACTACAACTCTCATGATACTAGTTCCACAGGATTTCTAAAAATTGGCTTCCTTTACTTTCAGTAATATCACGCAAATCTAATTCTTTCACAATATTTTCAATTTTGTTATCACAACTTTGATTAACCATGAAATCATCAGGACAGACATGTAGCAATTGATTTTCAGCTGTCACTTCATTATTTATTTCAATAAAAACATTGTACTCACCTTGTGGTTTGCTTACCATACTTTTCACATCAAAAATACTAACATCATCACTACTATGGTATACTTTACTGCCAGTTTAATCTATTTCTCTCTGTTTCTCACTTTCTATCGTTGATTCTTTTTCCAGTTGCTTAGGTTTATCATCAGCTGATTCACTATTACCTTCTTGTGTGAACAACCTCCCCAATTCTGAATTAAAACATTTATTACTCTCTTCGTTATTAGCTTGCTCTCCCCTTTTTGCCCAGCTGTAAAAATCATTTAACATCTCCTCATCCAGAATTGAGTCAAAATTTTGATCTCTCCTATGTTTATTTTGTGGTGGTCTACTGTGCCACATAGCATCCCAAAATTTTTTATCAGAATTTACATAATTCACTGGGTATCCCTGGTTTTTAACCTGTTTGTTAATGGTACAGTTATTTACACTATTGGGTTTTGTGTGAAAGTTAGTGGTCCTATTATGTTTAAATCTGTTCGCCCCAAAGCTGTGGCCCCTCATAGAGACGGTCTGGAGTTTTCCGGATGTCTACCTCTATTGTCACTCCTCCAATTTGTATTAATTCTGTTGTTACTGTCCCATCTGTTGTTCCTAGTTACACCATTGTTTTCCCAGTTACTCCCTCTCCCATTAGCATTGTACTCTCTTGTTCTATCATATTGGTGTTCATTCCGAAAATCTCTATCATCCCTTCTAGGGTTCTCCCCACAGTAATCAGAATTCCACCTCCCACTGTAATGGTTTCCATTACTAAACTGTTGCACATCTCTCTCCATTGCCCTGTCTAATTTGTCTATATATTTTAGAAACTGGTCTAAACAGTCGTCAGGTCCATGCACTAATTCCCACTGTATTCTTTCAGGTAACCTTCTTTTAAGGGCATCAATTTGCGTCATTTCGTCGAAGGGTTTATCTAGATGCACCAATTTCCTAAGTTGATCCCTGCAAAAGTCTTTCATTGAGTGGTTTCTGCCCCTGAAACTAGGCCCATTTACATATTCACTTTTTATTCTACCCTGTTCAGTCTCAGACCAAAACTTATTTAAGAAACTCTTCTTAAAATCATTAAACTTTTCCACTCATCAAAATGTTGGTTTGCCCAAGACAAAACTTCTCCCTCAAGAAATTTTTTGACAAATTTAATCTTCACGTTATCAGACATGCCAGGAACAAGGTTGTCAGAGCAGTGTTGTAAAAAGTCTACAGGGTGTAAATTATCACAAGGAAAACTTTTTACAGGTGAATTACTCCACACACTTCCACCATTCATACATAAATTTCTAGTCACAAAATTATCTTGCATTTCAGTGAATCTCTTGTCTATTATACTTAAATTAAATGTTACAGACTCTTGTATATTATTTAATTCAGCATCTAAGGAATTAACTTTTGGTTCTGTATCTAGACTTAATTTGTCTACCCTCTCCTCCACAGTTCTTTGAGCTGCAGTTAACCTTTCAATCTCTTTCCCTTGACTTGAGCTAACTGTGGCCAATTTATTTTCTAAGTTCACAAACTTATTTTCTATAGCCTCAGTTTTGGAGTTCACGCCCTTTAAACTTTGTCCTAATTGAAGTTTTAAATTTGAGATCCCTTCTTTCAGTACATCACCGTTGCTTTTCATTTTGGCTTCCAGGGATTCACTAGCCAAGTTTCATTTCGCTTCTAGCGATTCACTGGATCCATTTATTTTCGATTCTAGGAATTCAGTATTTGAATTCATTGCCATTGTTAATTCGGACTGCATTTGTCCCATTCTGGCAAAGAGTAAACTTACCCAGTCCTGTTGATCCGGTTTTCTTTCGGGTTTTGAGTCATTTGGATCGTCACTTACACCACACACGTTCGATTCTAACATTTCTCCCACTTCCTTTTTAATTTCTTCTGATAGCGTCATTATGACACCACGTGTCTGGACACAGTTTTGACGAAAAGTTTAAAACAAAGCAGAATTGTACTCATCTTTTCACACCACGATGTCGATCACATGTCCACCTCTTCGATAAGCCAGCACTTTGTTGGTTCTCACACTACTTTTTCTGGTCCAGGAAACGTGTACGATGTTATTCATGTTTTACGAATTATAAAGTTTATAATGTTCTGCAAACGAAGCACAAATAGTCTAATCGCATTTAACTATAATATTCCGGACGAGCCCCCCAGTTTAACAGACCTCTTCATAAGATATCCACAGTCTAATAGTTATCCTACTCCATTTGTCCACATGGTGACTTCGGGCACTACAAGAGATTCAAATTTATAGTCCGAGGTCGTTAACAAGTACGAACAGTTTGGTACCTAACTCACATCGATGGCAGCGTTGTTGTCTTCGTGAAGTCTAGAGGTGATTCCACTGCGATGTTCCCGCGGTTTTCTTTGTGTTTGGATGTGACTAACTGGTTTGTAGGGCGACGTGGTATTTTGATTTTTAGAGAGCAAACGTTACATTAGTTTTGCACATCACTATTTAATTCATTTATTCACATTTAATACTTCTACAATAATATGAAATAAGACATTGTTTTACACCACATCTGTATCACCACCTTCCCCAAACCACGCTCCCGATCCAAAGATCACCGTCTCTTCGTTGTTAAACTCGCAGTCAAATGCTGTATTTACATAAAGCATTACACGTAAAGAAATTACTGACATACATGATTTTACCTTCTGTTATAAGGTCCTGTACGGGTCTTTCTGGATACAGAAGATGTTCGACTGCTGCCCTGGCCAGCACATTCTCCATATCTCTCGCCAACTGCAAACGTCTGGTCTATGGTGGCCGAGCAAATGGCTCGTCACAATACGCCAGTCACTACTCATGATGAACTGTGGTATGGTGTTGAAGCTGCATGGGCAGCTGTACCTGTACACGCCATACAAGCTCTGTTTGTGCTGGGTACTGATTTCTCAGGATCTATGCACTTAAAGTGCGTTAAAATGTAATCACATGTCAGTTCTATTATAATATATTTATCCAATGAATACGCGTTTATCATCTGCATTTCTTCTTGGTGTAGCAATTTTAATGGCCAGTAGTTTATTAAGAGCTAACACGCTATTCGCAAATCACGAGAGGAGGTATACTTGGTAAGGGCCTGAAGACACAGGGAAAATCCAGATGGATTACATCGTAGTCAGAGAATTCGAATGAAAAGCAAGAATCGTTCGGAATAATCTATGTGGATATGATTGGGATACTGAGGTACTGAGGAGCGATGTGGTGCTTTTGAATTTCTCTACGTCTGTAGGTACTGCGAGACTGAATACCGTAATAAGCAATTCAGTTGAAGAGGGATGGCCAAGTCTAAAAATGGCAATAATTGAAGCTGAACCTAGAAATATACTTACAGGGTACGTGATTTCCGGTAAACTTTAGGTAACAAAAAAGATGTCTCGATTGACTGGTGAAAGAAGCTCAAATGAGTAGTCGGTTTGAATCTTATGTCAGAGTGGAAGAGAGAGATTGCACGTCAGTTTCATGGGATGAGCTACAGTTGGAAACATCGCACCACAATCGCTCATGGGTAAGTGAAGGCCGCTCGTAGAATAGGGATATATGCCGCAGCGCGCTTCTTTTGGTGCTGTTCAATACTGGTACACTATTTGAGGACGGGGGGCTCGACTCCATCTTATCGCTGTTCCACAAGTGCACTAATAACAGTGTTAGCATATCAGACTTCCAGTGCTGATTGTCAACAATGAACCCAGGTCTGCTACTTTGATGCTTCCCCTTCAAGTGACTTTTCGAGCAGACAACACAAGTGTTGGTCCATGCAAACACACGAATACACACACAAGTACACACACACACACACAAACTCACGATACCTGGATCCTCCACGTGATCATGAATGCCAGCCGAGTGAGGTAGCGTAGTGGTTAGCACTCTGGACTCGCATTCGGCAGGACGAAGGCTCAAACAAGCGTCCAGGCATCCTGATTTAGGTTTTACGTGATTTTCCTAAATCGCTTCAGGCAAATTCTGGGATGGTTCCTTTGAAAGGGCACTTCCGACTTCCTTCTTCATCCTTCCTTCACTGTTTGGTCTTATCTCCCGACTCACCAACCAACCAACCAAACATGAATGGTACACAAAACAGGTCCGAACGCTGTTGCAGAGGCAACGGAAAAAGCATGCGAAGTTCAGAAGAACGCGAAATCCCGAAGATTGGCTTAAATTTACAGACGCTCGAAATATGGCACGGACTTCAATGCGTGATGCCTTTAATAGGTTCCACAACGAAACATTGTCTCGAAATTTGGTAGGATATCCGAAGAAATTCTGGTTGTATGTAAAGTACACAAGCGGCAAGACGCAGTCAATACCTTCGCTGCGCAGTGCCGATGGTACTGTTACCGACGACTGTGCCGCTAAAGCGGAGTTATTGAACGCAGTTTTCCGAAATTCCTTCACCAGGGAAGACGAATGGAATATTCCAGAATTTGAAACACGAACAGCTGCTAGCATGAGTTTCTTAGAAGTAGATACCTTAGGGGTTGCGAAGCAACTCAAATCGCTTTATGCGGGCAAGTCTTCAGGTCAAGATTGTATACCGATTAGCTTCCTTTCAGATTACGCTGATACAATAGCTCCCTACTTAGCAATCATATACAACCGCTCGCTCACCGATAGATCTGTACCTACAGATTAGAAAATTGCGCAGGTCGCACCAGTGTTTAAGAAGGGTAGTAGGAATAATCCATCGAACTACAGACATACATCATTGACGTCGGTTTGCAGTAGAGTTTTGGAGCACATACTGTATTCAAACATTATGAATCACATCGAAGGGAACGATCTATTGATACTTAATCAGCATGGTTTCAGAAAACATCGTTCTTGAGCAAAGCAGCTAGCTCTTTATTCGCACGAAGTAATGGCCGCTATCGACAGGGGATCTCAAGTTGATTCCGTACATCTAGATTTCCGGAAAGCTTTTGACACCGTTCCTCATAAGCGACTTCTAATCAGGCTGCGGGCCTATGGGGTATCGTCTCAGTTGAGCGACTGGATTCGTGATTTCCTGTCAGGAAGGTCGCAGTTCTTAGTAATAGAAGGCAAATCATCGAGTAAAACTGAAGTGATATCAGGTGTTCCCCAGGGAAGCGTCCTGGGACCTCTGCTGTTCCTGGTCTATATAAATGACCTGGGTGACAATCTGAGCAGTTCCCTTAGGTTGTTCGCAGATGATGCTGTGATTTACCGTCTAGTAAGGTCATCCAAAGACCAGTATCAGTTGTAAAGCGATTTAGAAAAGATTGCTGTATGGTGTAGCAGGTCGCAGTTGACGCTAAATAATGAAAAGTGTGAGGTGATCCACATGAGTTCCAAAAGAAATCCGTTGGAATTCGATTACTCAATAAATAGTACAATTCTCAAGGCTGTCAATTCTACTAAGTACCTGGGTGTTAAAATTACGAACAACTTCAGTTGGAAAGACCACATAGATAATATTGTGGGGAAGGCGAGCCAAAGGTTGCCTTTCATTGGCAGGACACTTAGAAGATGCAACAAGTCCACTAAAGAGACAGCTTACACTATACTCGTTCGTCCTCTGTTAGAATATTGCTGTGCGGTGTGGGATCCTTACCAGGTGGGACTGACGGAGGACATCGAAAGGGTGCAAAAAAGGGCAGCTCGTTTTGTATTATCACGTAATAGGGGAGAGAGTGTAGCAGATATGATACGCGAATTGGGATGGAAGTCATTAAAGCAAAGACGTTTTTCGTCGCGGCGAGATCTATTTACGAAATTTCAGTCGCCAACTTTCTCTTCCGAATGCGAAAATATTTTGTTGAGCCCAACCTACATAGGGAGGAATGATCATCAAAATAAAATAAGAGAAATCGGAGCTCGAACAGAAAGGTTTAGGTGTTCGTTTTTCCCGCGCGCTGTTCGAGAGTGGAATGGTAGAGAGATAGTA
Source organism: Schistocerca nitens (assembly GCF_023898315.1). NCBI lineage: Eukaryota > Metazoa > Arthropoda > Insecta > Orthoptera > Acrididae > Schistocerca > Schistocerca nitens. The sequence continues at coordinate 282,765,094 of NC_064614.1, forward strand.
TAATTGTGGTTCGATGAACCCTCTGCCAAGCACTTAAATGTGAATTGCAGAGTAGTCATGTAGATGTAGTTGTGGCAGGGTTTTTTGCAGTGTTATGGAGATGGGGCTGCCGAAAGAGAGTGTAAGTGTTTTGCCTGCATTATGGTCTAAATGAACTGCAACGGAACTTGGACCATAAGACGAATGCCAATATGTGAATATGGCTGAGGAAGAAACAAATTAAATAAGAAGAAATTTTCACTCTACAGCGGAGTGTGCGCTGATATGAAACTTTCTGGCAGATTAAAACCGTGTGCTGGACCGAGACTCGAACTCGGGACCTTTGCCTTTCGCGGGCAAGTGCTCTACCAACTGAGCTACCCAAACACGACGCCCGCCCCGTCCTCACAGCTTTACTACTGCCAGTACTTCGTCTCCTATCTTCCAAACTTTACAGAAGCTCTCCTCCGAACCTTGCAGAACTAGTACTCCTGAAAGAAAGGATATTGCGGAGACATGGCTTAGCCACAGCCTGGGGGACGTTTCTAGAATGAAATAAGCATGGTGTGATAAATAGCTGAGTAGAGTGAAAAAAAGAGAGGCAACTGCCAAACACGTGAAAAAGAAAATTAGATTAGGAATATATCGAGAAAACAGAAAGGAATTTCGAAAACAACTTTGTATGGGCCTGACGGAGGAAAGGGAAGATACGGAAGAGAAAAGACGTAGCTCTTGTATGATCTGCCTTATGTGTATGGCTGAAACTAGAAGGAAGCGATCGATGACAGTGAGGAAACAGACTCGTCGTGCATACAGGGCATAAAATGGATGATGGAGTAGAGCGGAAATTGGTTCCATTAAGACAGGTGGAAACGTTGCTGGTAAAATGTTGCTAAGTACATTCGCAGGGAAGTATAGTTGTTAATATTTTCTGGAGATTAGTGTGCAGCGAGCGGTTGTGTTTATAGCTGCCGAGCGGAAAGTACCGAGTGCAGGCGCGGAAGCAGAGGAGAGCCCGGCAGTTGTGTGGGCTGCGGCGTTATTTAGGGGGTGGTCGCTGCGGAGTGCTGACCGGGGAGGGTGTCCGTGCGCGCCGACCGTGAAATGGATGCTGACACAGCAGCGGCGGCTGCGGCACAAGCGCGGGACACGCCGCGCCTGCTGGCCGGCAACCCGCCGCACAGGCTGACGCCTTACCAGCATTTGTTCGTTTTGACCGTAGCAACTACCTAAACAAGACAGCACAGGCTCACACTGAATCATTCTTGCTACGTGGGGTGAAAGACTTTTCTCGGTAACAACCTTCTGCCACTCTGGTCGTTGTTAGCTGGATTATAAATTTTGTTTTGGATTCTCCAGTACCTCAAAGTACTGGATGTGTGGCGACATTCGAGTGTGTAGCATATACTGCCAAGTGGACATATTTTCTTTGCAATCAAAATTTTCGTCATGTAATACATTGTTTGATTCTAATCCAAATACTCGTGTTTGTCGCATTACATCGCAAACATTAAAGCGGCTACATAGCCGAAACCATGTATTAGTGGAGAATGTAAAATGAAAGAATGTTTTAGTTAAATTAACGACGGAAACCAGACTGCCGTTCTGTGAGTTGAAATACATGGAAGGGAGGCCATAGTTGAGAAGAGAATGATAATGTGTTTGTAGTTTCTTCCTGTTATCCACTCCAATGATTGAGCAACCAGCGAAGGGAACCAAGGAGATATTTGGAAATGGAATTAATGTTCAGAAAGAAGAAATAAGAAGTTTGCGGCGTGACAACGAGTGAATTCTGTCACACTCGGAAAAGCACTTGGAAAAGAAGTTGAACGTAATGCATAGAGTCTTGAAAAGAGTGTATAAAATAAAAATCAATAAAAGTGCAACAAATATAATCTAATAGAGCCCAATTAAATCAGTTTACGCTAACGGAATTAGATTGGGAAATACGACACTGAACGTACTCCATGAAATTTTCCATTTTTGGGAATAAGGTAATGAGATGGATGAAGCAAAGAGTATACAAAAATCCCGCTTGGCAATAGCAAGAAAATTGTTTCCGAACAAGACAACTAATTAAGATCAAATATAAATATAGGCTTCGAATATAACGAAATTTTTGGCCGGCCGAAGTGGCCGTGCGGTTAAAGGCGCTGCAGTCTGGAACCGCAAGACCGCTACGGTCGCAGGTTCGAATCCTGCCTCGGGCATGGATGTTTGTGATGTCCTTAGGTTAGTTAGGTTTAACTAGTTCTAAGTTCTAGGGGACTAATGACCTTAGCAGTTGAGTCCCATAGTGCTCAGAGCCATTTGAACCATTTTTTTATAACGAAATTTTTGCCAGACAGTAAACCATGGTGACCGATTGCTTTCATAATATTTTTATTCCTCAACACAGTCACTCTGCTTTCAAAAAAATTAATTGTTGCGATAGGCCTTGGTCCTCGTCAGATCTACAAGAAAAATTTAAAATTAAAAGAGTTTATCGTAATGAAATAGTGGTATCGTGACTGTGCCACGTCATTGACGACTGAGCTTAAAAGAATGATGATCTAGTACATTTTCCCAATCAGATAGGGAGTGTATTACTTATCTACTGACCTTCTGTCCCTGGGCTGTGAAGGTATCCGTATTCTTCACCTACTTCAGGATTTTGTTGCCAAATCGGTGAGGTAATTAATGAAACTGGCCAGGGGAAAGCTACAGTAACTGCAAGCCCTCCAGTTAAGTTAAACATGAAAATATATCGTAGATCGAAAGAAATATAAATTGAGTTAGCCCTGTCACGCCATTAAATTCTAACTCTAACAATCACAAACGGTTCGGCGTGCTCCCTTCCGGCTGCAGGCGACGTATTTCCATGACAAACACGTCAAGAAGTCCAATAAAGTCAGTGAAATCGAAAACTATTACATAGGGAGAGAAAGCTAATGGTGAGAATCGAACCTCCCAAATGGGAAATACAAGCCACGGGAATCCAAATACGATAGAAGAAACGGGGGCTGTACTTTGAACGTTGGTGCATTATTGCTGACAGACACGCAGTGCTGAATGCAAGCAAACCTTTCGGTGTGACTGCACGTGAGTAGCTACCGTAGGTTCTGCAAGACCCCAACCGTCTTTCACGTTAATCTATTGCTATCCGCTTCGTACACATCATTGCTTCTAATGCCACAGACGGAAAGGTAACTTCCCATTGCGGCTACTCACGGGTCATCACATCTAACAAACGACTGAGATCGGAGATCGATTCTCTGTGCTACTGTTACCTCAGGTAGAAACTTGTGGTATGTATCCGCTGGGCCATGCGATGTTTAGGTTACGCCAATTCTTCGAACGCATGGACAATTGTGTCTCTATGCGCCAGCGTACTCTCTGGTCAAGCCTGAAAATAGCGGCTTCAGCTTTAAGAAACTCATCCTTTAGAGCGATTTTAATGTCAGTTGAATGTTGTATGACGAACATGGGTGGTCTTTGTTGGTCACAAAAAATTAGTTATTGACTGATTTAATTAGTGAGCATTTTAATTAAGCAATTAATAAGTCCGTGCTTCCTACAAATAAATTCATTATCTTGTCAGCATCATAAATCTGTAATCACATTTTATGGATTAATGTTATTTCACCTTCTCTCTCTCTCTTTCTTTTCTGGTATCAGCAGTGTGGGTAGCTTCACCGCGTTCTGTGCCTGTCTACGAAAAGTATATGGGCTACAAAGCTATAGTGATGGCGCCAAAATTAAAATACAGTAAGATCCAATAAAATAAGTTGATTTCATACCGCAAAAACATGATGCAGTTCAATCCCATCAGTCCCACCACTGCAAAACCCATATTGTCGATCAATATGTACTCCATGGAGAGGAAGTTCCTGTAAATGTGAGTAAATCCCCTGGTAGGCTAGTAACAGTTCCTTTGCTATTTATGTAATACAATAAGGAGTTTTTCAAAAAAAGTTTTAAGCGACGATGCATGAGTAGTTGGGTCAATAAAAACGAAAAAAGTCACAGTAAAAGATCTGTAATTATCGTATTTGAGACATAATTGATATGTATATGTAACAAGCAGGGCCATTACAGTACTGTGATAAAATATGCATCACTTAAATTTTAAGTCTTTGAATCTATACAATTTCATACTAAAGAAAATATGTCTTACACATAAACATTTTTGGTACAAGGAAATACTGATCACATTGAATAGCTTCTATGAAGACTGGTGATTTTACTCTTGAGTAGTGCTGGTATATTCACATCCTTACTAAAATTAGAAGCTTGGACGCCTTTTTTATGCCACGTAACTCTGATGAATGTCATGTTGTGTTATTTAATATTGGGTACAGAGGCTTGTCTAGGGCAGCATATCTGACTAGTGACCAAAATGTCCAGAGACCTCAGTTCGAATTCAGCCGCTGCTTAAATACTGAACAAAAATTATCATCAATAGCGGCTGAAGAGATCCAACGTAACAAGTCAACGACCTTGTAAAGAGATGATAGGAGCGAACAGAGGATCAGGGCACTCTCTTCCCTTTCGGGTCGGAAACTACTCTCAAAAGGCGGAAGAATCAGCAATGATCAACGGTATGAGAATGCAGAAGGCAATGGAAACCAGTGGGGTAAATTCTCATGTTTAGTAACCACAGGACATATATGAGATAACATTCAGCGAGTCGGAGCAAGGACTTCCCAGATTTCAAAATGGTAGGTAAACTGGCTAATCTGGAAAGGACGTTGCAAAGATACACTCTAGAGGCAGTGGACGTCAGTGAAGTGAAATGGAAAGAAGAGAAGGATTTCTGGTCAGATGACTATAACATAATATCAACAGCAGCAGACAATAGTATTACGGGAGTAGGAATCATTGTGAATAGGCAGTTAGGGCAGAGAGTGAGTTATTGTCAACAGCTCAGTAATAAGGATGCTCTCATCAGATTCGACGCAAACCAATCCCGACAAATACATTTCAGTTATTATGCCAATGTCGCAAGCAGAAGCTGAAGAGAAAGATGAAGTATAAGAGAATTATGAATGGGTAATTCAGTATGTAATGGGACAAGGTAATCTAAGACACAATGGGGATTTTAATGCAGCTGTAGGTGAAGGAGTTGAAGAAAGAGCTGTTGGAGAATATGAGATCGCTAGAGGGAATGAGAGGGTGGAGGGACTAATTGAGTTCTGCAATAAATTTTAGCCCGTAGTAGCAAATACTGTGTTCAAGAATCACAACAGGAAGAAATATACCTGCAAAGATCCTAAGGCGCTGGAAGATTCCGGCAGGATTACATCATGTTTAGACACCGAAATAAGGTATTGGATTGTAGGGTAAACACAGCATCAGATACAGGCGCATATCATAATTTAGTAATGATGGAGGGTAAATTGAAATCTAAGAAATCGTTTGGAAGAACAAATGTCGAAGGAAGCGGCATAGTGAAATATTGAGGCATAATGAGACGCATTTGAAGTTCTTAAAGGTGCGGATACTGTGATGAGGAATACCACAATATGTTGTTAGGTTGATCGGGGTGGACATCTCTGAAAAGAGCAATCACAGGCATTAGATAGAAAAATGGATGTAACGTCGGAGGAATCTCGCGTAACAAGAGAAACTTTACTTGATTGATGAAAGAAGGAAGTGTGAAAATGTTCAGGAAAGACAGGAATGCGGCAACACAAGACCCACAGGAGTGAAATAAATAGGGAGAGGAATCAAGGCGGAATGGATGAAGGGAAACGATGAAGAATTCCTAAGGTCAATGGTCGTCGGAAGTACTGATTCGTCATATATAAAAGTAAAAACACAAAAAAACCGTCGGTGAAATGAAAAGCAAAGGGTGGCAACTTTATGAGTGCAAAGGGAACCCAACTGTTAAACTCAGGGAAGAGAGAGCGGGAAGAATAAACTGAAGGTTTATATGAGGGACAGAAACAGTCTGATGACGTGATAGAAGAAGAAATTGCAAATTATCTGTTTTTTTGTTCTACAGTTTATGAAAATTTTTTTTCAGCAGCTTAAAAATATAGAATAATGACTTCCGTCTTTTAAGAAAAACAGAAGTGAAGATTTAGTATATTGAATTTATGCACACCTTATTTACATGCACAGCTTAAATTACATGAAACAGACAAACGTATATTATTAACGGTAAATAATGCAATAATTTCACGGTCACTGGGCTATACAAAATAAAAAAAACACCCAAGCTTTGCTAGTATCTTTAAGAATATGGTTATTCAACACGAAGTCACCCTGGCATTCTAGGATGTAGTAAACATACATACAAATATCCTGATAGACGAAACCTTAGCTACGTTAAAAGAAAATCAACTGACTCATAAACATATACCTGTGAATTAAATCGTAGAATTGACATAAATGTTGTTGTTTGTTTCGTTATATAACTAATTTATGTTTAATAACAAATTTTACTACCAAAATGATTGTGTTGTGATGAGAAATGTTTGGAATGGGCAATTTCTGAAATTTTTTGTGAACCATCTAGAAAAGAATTTCCTTAGGAAGAGAAAAGATATAGTAAATAGCATCACTTACTACAGGAGATTGGTCAACGAGTCCATTATGCTATGTAGAGGTGGCGCAGCATGTGTTAGAGACGTAATAAGTGGTTTCAATAGAATACACGCTGAAACACAATTTACAACGAAATTCGAATCGTAACAGAAAATAAATTACTTAGATTTAACTGTTTCAGAATTTAACAGTACATTAGTTTGCATTTTATCTAAAAACCAACAAACATGTACGTTACCATGTTCCGATCATCTGACTCGTTATAAGCAATTTTTATATGATGTTTATATATTTCATGGACTTCCCTTAAGTAAGATAGTAGTACCGTTCACCACACAGCCCTTGCTAATAATCAGTAAGTCTACATTAATTGAAGTTGAACACGTTCTATAAAAAATTAACACACAAGTAGCTTTTAAATCAGCCAATAATCGTAAATTGAAGCTACAGCATATGTTACAACTACAACATATAACTTTTCTGCAGCTAGAGTATGTAAAATTACGGGCTAAGACTACAAGAAATAACGTAGGGCAGTCTGGTAGTCCCCTCGACGTTCAACTCAATGACACAAGGGCAACAGATCAGAATTGGGGTTTCACCTCGGTAAGGAAAAACGTGCTATTACTGGGAAGAATCAAAATTTAAGAATCCCACGTAGAATTGGTAAGAGAAGATATTTGGATATTGTTGAATAGTTGGAAATGTGTGTATCTAAACCAAAATACTCTAATAAATTGTGAAATGAGTGCAATGAGTCGCAAAGTATACATATTTTATTACTTTTGATGACATATTGTGAACTCACACCATTCCATTAGTCGTCTCGAGTTGCATGTAAATGCAACGCGTACACGACAGTTCGAGTTCACCTCCTAGTTCGCGACGCTCATTCAGTCAATGGTCTCGAAACAAACGCTTTATCATTGAACGAGATACAGAAGCGAACGAGTGTACCGGGGCTTAACCCAGTTCACTACCAACAGCGCAACGTCATCATAACACACCTGTGTTCAGCTTTCAAAGGACTGCACCATAATCTAAGAGTGAAATTAAAAATTAAAATAACTTTTTTCAAATTTAGTCGGTATATGCTTCAGTATATTAATGATAACATCGTAAAGTCTCAGAATGATCAAATGAATATGTAAGGAAAATGATACAAAACAAAATTACCTGCCAATGAATAATAAGACTACAAAGCTAAAAACTGCTCAGAATGTGCAAATATACGTCACAACCAGAAGTTACAATCGCGATTTGATCAGAGCAATGTTTTGATCAAAACTGGCGTCTTTACAAAAAACTTAAGGCGCTAACTATTAGACTCAGGAAGATGAAAATTTGTATGTAACTTCAGTTACATGTAAACCATTATATATGTTACACCAATAAGCTGCCTCTATTAGTTTTCAAGTCACTTGCTATGAACTAAATTTGGAAGGGAAACACCCTTATTCAGGGTACATTAAGTATCATTTGTATTTCTAGTTGGAAGTTCCAATTACGTCACTGTTTTACATTCATGCAGTAATGCAGGTGTACCAAGTTTCAAGATTGCATTGTAAGTATCAGTGGTTATAAGGAATGTTAAAAGAGGCATTTCAGAGGTCTACTGTTGCTTCCCTGCTAAAAATTCTAGCCAGCAAAGTTTAAACGCAGTCGAGCTAAGATTGTTTCAGTAATTGAAGCAAACCTAGCTCTATTTAAATAAAAATTAAGAAATTGTTGAACGACAGAGCTGTTAATTAACACGTGTCCGAGAAATTGGCCTTTTAGATGCTGCTACTTGTGCCTAGGGCAGTAGATGTTTCGTTTGGCGGTCCACTGTGCCCATATGCAAATATGGCCAGAGAGTCAGTTTGGAAGAGTTGCACTGTTCTCACCAGTCAAAAGCCTCTGTGCTTACTACCTCGGGTGACGTTAGAGCTGGGCAAACTTTAAGGTGTTTTCGCTAAAAGTGGGAACTGAAGTTACCGGTACTGTGCACCATCCTGGATCGCTTAGCTTTCACGAAAGTAACTAATTATGTGCCGACCTTAATGTTGAGCGAACTGCGTGGGAAGTGGCGAGACTGTTTTCCGCCTATAAGGCGAGCAATTAACTTCCGGTGATTAGAAGTCAGGGCATTAGACCATTTTATTTGGAACTTCCCGTAGCGCTCGCCTCTGACTGTTAATAGTGATGTTTCCGATAGGGACTGTATTATTATTATTAGGGATATTATTGCACTTTGTACGTGTGAACTTTTACAGAATATATCAAGCTGTTAAAACTCAAAGTTTTATTTATAATCATAGTTCCTGATACTGCGGAGTAAGTAGCAATTAGGAAAATTTTCTTTCAGCGAGCACTAAGAGTAGTATTGATCGGCAGACTCGAAATTATAGTCAGTGTGTTCTCAATCTTGCTTTGGCTGACCGTAAAAATAGTTTTGAGCCTCTTGTGAACGGCGGAGGTAGGTGTAAAGCACGCACAGACAATTTAAGTGTTTTTTATAACGACATTAACTATCGACCAGCTGAATATTACCCGCCACAGCACAATCTTCAGTTGAATGTTTCTGAGAATGCTGTGTACATCAACGAAGAGGAGGTATAAAGTGTTGCTGTACACAAAACATCATTCGGAGTACTAAAGCGGTGCACTATATTTCCTATATTCTAAATAGAGGACCATTGTTGCAGTTGTTGTTCAAATGGTTCAAATGGCTCTGAGCACTATGGGACTTAACATCTGAGGTCATCAGTCCGCTAGACTTAGAACTATTTAAACCTAACTAACCTAAGAACATCACACACTTCCATGCCCGAGGCAGGATTCAAACCTGCGACCGTAGCAGCAGTGCGGTTCCGGACTGAAGCGTCTAGAGCTGCTTGGCCACAGCAGCCGGCAGCAGTTGTTGTTCCGCTAACTTAACACAGATGAATAACACTTTCACCTTCTCTCTGTTGATGTGCTCTGTACTCAAACAAACCTTGACTAAATGACCAGTGAGCACTTTCATTGTTTGCATTTGTTTACCGTCAAGTCCATCAAGTGGACGAGTTATATTACCCCAGGTCCAAGCACAGGAAAGTCAAAGCATTTTTTTTTCAATAACGATATACCTTTGAAAAGGTTCTGATGAGGCTTCGAATATATACGGTGAAATACCGAATAAAAATATGGTCCAATTTAAAGAACGACTACAGCTGTTCATATCTTCGTAACGAACACACACTGAGAAAGACAATCATACAGATTAATGAGCCATAGGAGCTAAAAACCTTTTGTTAAATACATTTTTCACTTTGTTTCCGGCAGAGAAAGTCATTTGAGTTGGCCAGGATAAATAAAACACACTACCTAGATCTTCCTATCTGCTTGTACCCAGTGAGATACGTTTCTTGTATTTTATGTCATACACGAAGCCGATAACGGAGCTTCCAGCATAATCAACGGCTCAGCAGATCATTTATATGCGTGCATATTGCATATCGTAAACGATAAAAGTATTACAACGCCTCTTCATATATACGCAACATTCACAGCTAATGATTTCTCACTGTTAAGCGACGTCTTAAGTTAAAGCACTCCGTCTTCAGGCCACGAGTAGCCGACCGCCTTGTCATCCCCCGTGGAGGATGAGGATAGGAGGGGAGTGGGGTCAGCACACCGCTCTCCCAGTCGTTATGATGGTATTCTTGACCGAAGCCGCTACTATTCGGTCGAGTAGCTCCTCATTTGGCATCACGAGGCTGAGTGCACCCTGAAATTTTTCAGTCCAGTCTCACTACTGGGTCTTTGTTCCAAAATCTTACATTCTGTTCGCTATACGATAGTGCAAAAACTGTATCGAGCGCTTTCCGAAATTTTCTTAAGACATCGTCAACTTTGGCGCCACTACATACCCGGTGGTCACAATTACACTGCAAGTATTCGCATAGGTCTGCTGTGAGCTGTAATTGTCGTATGTCAGTGAAACATGGTAGATATTCTAATACATTAATTCGGTGCCGATTTACGAAGGAAAAAAAAATAGTTCCAATTCTGGTCTCCATTTGGACATCTGGTTCTGTGAATGCAAGGAATAACTTTTCCATATGGAATGTGTTAGGAACGGGATGTGGGCAGGAAACGGCAAACAAGCGAGAAAGGCATTATGTTGCTTTACTATTAACGCTTACACAGTTGTTCAGTATGAGCATCGGAAACTTCTATGAGGTGCATCCGTAAAACGACATGATTAACTGTAAGTTTCAGCATTTCCGGTGGATTATGAGCAACATGTTCCGGTATACTGGCCATCATAACAGGCAGAGACCTAACGTGTCCTGGGTAAACGAACTCCTTTAGATATCCCCAGAGACAAAAGTCATGTGGATTCAGATCAGCTGATCTTGCAGCCAGTGCTTCTGTAAAACTTCTGGACACAACACGTACGTGGAACACTGGGCAAGCGCCATGAGGCGTTGCCCCATCTTGCACGTAAAATATGGCTTCCACGCAGTTGTGTTCTTCCAAAGGAAGAATCACATGCTGTACAACGAGGTCTCGATAACCTGCAGACGTCACAGTACACCTGAAAGGCCCTCAGGGTGTATTCTCTTCGAAGAAGAACGGACCGGAAATGGAAAATGAAGGAGCTATTGAAGCCACATCACACAGGCACATAAGGCGAGTGCATGTGGTGGTGGTGGTGGTTAGTGTTTAACGTCCCGTCGACAACGAGGTCATTAGAGACGGAGTGCAAGCTCGGGTGACGGACGGATGGGGAAGGAAATCGGCCGTGCCCTTTCAAAGGAAAGGCGAGTGCAGTGGCTCTTCGTGCACCACAAGCGGTTTAACTATACCACAAATTCGGCAATTCTGTGCATTCGCTGCATTCTGTAGTGTAAAATGTGCCTCATCACTCCTCTGAATATTGCCTAGCCAACTTCTATCCGTGCCAGAGACCGAACAGGAAATTCAAAAGGTTGCTGTGACTCATGAGGTTTCAGTTGCTGCATTGTATGTATCTTGTACGCGTAGCAGTGTAAAATAGACTGGAAGACGTTCCCTACTCTTGACCATGGGATGGACGATTCTCATGACACTGCACGAGCAATGGCACTAGCACGTGCTGTATAGTCTGTTACTGCAGCAGCAATCTCGTCAGTAACTTCCTCCGGGATAGGACGCCTTCCTCTTCCATACGGCACACCAAGCTTACCCGTGTGATCGAAATTCGTTGTTATCTTCTTTGAAACCATTTAATGACATTGCACCTCTCCTCGTAGCTTTCTCTTGACAATACCCTCCCAATGTAGGACTGTTTCTTTTGCTCTTCGCATTCAACAGTTTCATTAACAGCGCACGGTATTTCTTCTCGATAGTCATACTGTTCACTTACGCACTTTTTTTCATTTTTATTGCGTGATCAGCTTCTGACTTGTTTGATACGACTCGCCACGAACTACTCTCCTGCACCAACCTTACCATCTCACAATAGCAATTGCAACCTACGTCCTCAATTATTTTTGTTGGGTGTATTCCAATCTCAGATTTCCTCCATAGTTTTTACCCTCTGGTACCATGGACGTTATTCCCTGATTTCTTAATAAATGTCCAATCATCCTGTCTCTTTTTGTCGTCAGTGTTTTCATACGTTCTTTCGCTCGCCGATTCTGGGGAAAACTTCCTCAGAACCCCAGTCAACTTAATTTTCAACATTTGTCTGTAGCACCACATCTCAAAAGCTTCGATTCTCCTCTGTTCTGGTTCACCTACAGTCCATGTCTCATTACCATACAATGCGGTGCTGCAAATGTACAATTTCATAAATTTCTTCCTCAAATTAAGACCTATTTCTGATACTAGTAGACTTCTCTTGGCCAGGAAAGTCCTTTTTCCCAGTGCTAATCTGCTATTTATGTCCTCCTTGTTCCGGTTGACATGGGTTATTTTGCTGCCTAGGTGGCTAAATTCCATCTACTTCGTTATCCCCAGTTCTGATGCTAAGTTTCTTGCTGTTCCCATTTCAGCTGCTTCTCTTTACTTTTGTCTTTCTTTGATTTACTCTCAGTCCATATTCTCTACTCATTACATTGTTCATTCGATTCAACAAATCCTGCAACACTTCTTCACATTCACTGAACATAGCAATGTCATCAACAAATCTCATTCACCCAAGTTATGGCTTGTCAAATAAAAGCGTGGATGTCATACAGTATAAAGCATGAGAGTTGCACCTAGTGCCAAAAACTGAAAAAAATTGTTTTCCAGCGGACATCGATTCTGTATTAACGCATTAGCATCTCTACCACCTTTGGCTGCCATTTCGTATTTACAGCCCACACTGGATCTCTGTGAGTACGGAAGAACAGAAATGGGCGAATCTCACAAGGCTGTTGCTTCTGGAATCTTTGTTCACTTCTACAGAGGAAATATTCAGCGTCTATCATAAGCTTTCATGAAATGTTTTCCTGAATTGTGCAACAACTTAAGGAGGAAAACGTTGGTTTAACACATGTTCAAGTAAGGTACAGGAAAAGCTGGGACTTGGGAGGGATGTGAAAGGATACTGGTCTTGTCGTTTTTAAATGAATCAACCGGGGGTTCACACTGAGTGACTTAGAGTAACAAGGAGAGATTTAAATCAGGAGAACTGATCTAGGTTTTGAACCGCTTGTCCAGTCTGACACTGTGACACACGCCTGTAGTTAGTTGCTTGAGCCTTGGCCCCCTTTTTGAAAACAAACTGATTAGCACTTTCCCTTCACTTAGTAAATTTCATCGCTCTAGTTACCTACATTGAACTTCCGATCGATGGTAAACAAGTTACGTCACAGTCTTCGACAGTGAAACTTGTTGCTCACATTTAATATTTTCTTTACTTAGGGACACACCTCCAACATTTCTGGAGAGTTTCATCCTTCCGCTAATACTTTACCAATAAACGCTTGTAATCGCTTTCACATTTATTTTACACAAAACTTATCTCAATCGATTTGACGGTGCACTTTATCATCTTAGAAAATGAATATTAGTTATTTATTAATTTATTAGCCTGGCTTGGCCGCAGTCTTCGCGTTATGTAATTGAAACTTTGTTGTCGACGATCATCGTTCTCTTCTATGATTAAAAACATGGATAGGGTGTTACAGTTACTCTTGAAAACATTTAATTAATGGCACAATAGCAAGGTAGATATTCAGATCTACATTTTGATCACATACAGAGGAATATTAACGTAAATTGAAGTAGTTCTCTCGTCATCCATGCATAGTTATTTGGAGCTCTCATAAATAAGGATGTGCCAGGGATATCCACATTCTAAAACAAAACGTATGAAGAAAATGTTCTCTTTCGGAAACTTTTGTGTCCACAGGAGAATACTCATGTCCAGGAATTTACCACAACAGCTGCTAAATGAAGGAATGTCGATGAGTCATTTAAGAAGTGATTTATGTAGAAATAGCAGGACTACAGTAAAATTTCATTATGAGCGAATAATGTTCACATAGAATTTATGTTGATAGCATCATAGCGTATAGAACTACATACACAGCTTCATCATGTGATCCACTTTCGTGCTGTAACTAAAATGTTAATAAACGGTGAACCAATAACATCAATAAATAAAACTGATATTTTAATAAGCTAGCGAAAATGATGAAAGGTATACTGGACATGTGTTATGGAGAACCAAGACCGCTCTTTTTTCCTTCAGTCTTCGTATTCAGGCATCTTCGGTTTTGAAAATGGTCAGGACATCTACAGAAGAAATAATAATATTCCTTTTTTGCTACAAGTAACGATGACTACGTGTAACAATGACGTCGACATGAAAACAGACGTACTTATGGAATTAATAAATCATCTCATCTTAGATATGGTTGGCTAACAAAAATAAGACTTTTACAAATTAAGCGCTTATTCTGTGTCTATAATTGCGTATCTAATTGGAAGATTTGTAACGTATGATAAGTTTACAAGTGCAAACAAAAAAAAAACCATGGTACATTTTTTTACTACCCTAAATGTTTTAACATTTAAAAAAAAATTAATTGTCAAGGGATCTTTACATTGACTGAGTGGCAGTTTTCTTTTTGATTCTGTAGATTTATGGACGGTTACCAGTAAATCGAACTCGGTTATCATCTGGTCGTTAAAACATTATATTGGGATGAAGACCATTAAAATTTATAATGAGTACATACAGATCGGTGTGTCTACTTCACCTAGTGATGTCAGATGTTATAAAGAGCCATGTACCGTCGAATCGGTCGCATTTTCTCCTTTCTGTGTGTCTTTAAAGAAGTGTGCACAATCTACTTGTAGCAAAGTGCAATAAAATTGCATTCTACAGTCACTTCCTCCAAGCTCTCGATCAAGTTCCCTTTTATCTCTGTAGGACAAGGACCATTTAGAAATGATTTCTCTCGCTGAATATTCTTCGTCTCCTGCTATTGATTTCCTCCTTCCGCTGTCATTAAAAGTTCACTTCAAATAACACAGGAGGGGGTGCAGAAAGTTGCGTAATTCTTTGGCCAAATTGTCAGAGTTAATTTCCCGGTTTCTTGTGCTAGGCCGAGCCGAAGTAAGGTGGTCCTCTCGTCGGGCCCGCCTGTCGAAGTTGCGACTTCAGGCTGGCCCGGTCGCGGGGAGGCCGCGCGTCTGCAGCCGGAGATTTCTGCCTCCGCCCCCGCCACCGCTGGAGAACTGTCCGCCTCAAGTTCGTCCCCTCCCACCGGCCCCTGACCCGCATCTTATTCGGCTGACAGCGCGTGGACGAAAATCACCCGCCAAAGCACCAAGGAGGGTCTGTTGGATCAAGCCTCTATTACATAAAAGCAGGGTACTTTATTGCTGTACAATACCGAAACGTAATAATAGTGTCTTCCTTGACGTTTTCGTATGTGACGATCCTTTAAACAATATAATACAGCTATTTTGTTGTACAAATCTCCAAAGAAATCAGTATGAACAGTGTCTCTTCAGCATCTCACACTTCACTATTATCACATTATACGTAAATAAGCTACAAACATAATGAATATACAGTTTAGTGCTGTTGCTGCTTTATCAAGTGAAAATCTCAATAATCATAAGGAGAACGATATGAAAATGTATAATTCTCTCTTTATAAACACATTTAATTTAAATAGAAACTTGTTCCTGGCTTATGCAGACCTCAGTACTTACTTCTCTTCTCTACTGTTCCCTCAAGCTCGTACATTGCCGAAACCAGCTTATTCAGCGTATTTTCTACTATGAAAATTACCTGTAGATACCAACTACGCGATCCTGCTGCCGGGAAAATTTTCTGTCTCCAACAGCAGGCGAAGTTCAATGAAACGTAAATTACTCCAGTAGCCGAAAGCTTAATTACGCGGAATCAGACTCTTAATTTCTTTTTTACTAGATATTTCGCTATGCTCTCCGTGTTTGAGATGCGTGAACGGTGTAGCATAAGTGGAGGTTCTTAATTGAACAAGTTAATGGAATATACCTAGATTCTTTCTAGTACTGCTTATCAGCACAACTGAATACCCAGAAATGCTCTTACAATATTGCAAAAGGATAAACAGATTCATTCATTCTTCAAATCATGAATCTGGCATCGTGAATGACGTCACAAGCACATGAGTTGAGCCTAAGGAATTTAAGAATGAGAAATAATTTTTTTGACGTTATTCATCAACTGGTTAACTTTTCATTGCACCAAATTTTAACTACATAAGCCTTCTGTACCAGAGGAAGAACTAGAAACTATCACAGCGAACGTTACGAGTGCATAGTTTGCATATGGAGTTCATAAACGTAATCAACCTGTGCACACTACCGATGTTTAATAAGATGTGTGGGAATGCTTTCCGTAATGTCTTTAATCTTGTGTTTCGTCGTCAGGAAAGTTACACTTTCCGCGTGTGATGGTTGTGAAGTATAGCCGATAACTTTTCCGATCTCAACATACGTAGATCAGCAGCAATTACTCGATAGTTACTGAGTAAACACTTCAGTTCAATGTTCTTTGGTTCACTATTTTAAAGTTTCACAAACTGAAAGATTGTTCTGGTGCAAGGCAGCACTTACGTAGGTTGGAACTTAAATAGTGGCAACGCTGCTGCGGAGACACTATGCAATGCAATCTACTATTGTCGCTGATAGGATACGTTGTTGATATATCTACCTTACCTCTGAAAAAATGGACTCGCCCGTCCCACGTCACCGACGTGTGCACAATCGAGGGAAACACAGTCACTTGTGAGCGAGCGGTCTAACGTAACGGTGTAACTATGTTTTCGAAACAGGAACAACGGAGTTGGATCAAGATTGAATGTGACAGAGGGCGTACAGCACGACAGTGTTATGAAGGTCTTCAAGAGGCCTGCGGGGAATCGGCATTGCCGTACAGAACAGTGGCACGTTGGGTAAAAGCCTTCAACGAAGGTCGGCAAACTGTGGCAGACGTACATCGGGTAGGTCGTCCTAGCCTCTCTGAAGAAGACGTGCATGCTGTTGCCGCGTTAGTGGACAGTGATCGACGCCATACGAGTCGTGAGCTCGCACACGACACCAGATTAGAGCATACGACTGTGCTTCGAATCCTGAAGGAACCCCCTGGGCATGCGAAACATTGCAGCACGATGGGTTCCGCGTGACTTGACGGGAATGCAGAAATGGATGGATTACGACTATGCTCAGAAGCTCTTGGAGCGCTATAAGGGCAAAGGAGAGGCTTTCTTATGCCGTATCGTAACAATGGATGAGACATGGGCCACATCGTACGAGCCAAAACTGAAACCGCAATCCAACGAATGGATTCATTATGGGTCACCGCGAAAGTCGAAAGTGCGTCAGAGTCCCAGTATGGTGAAAGTTATGGTGATTTTCGTGTACGACTGTGATGGTGTTATCCTAACGCATTACGTTCCTCCACGGCAGACTGTCAGTGCACAGTATGTTCGTTTTTGCAGCATCACCTGCGACCAGCTGTGGAAAAGAAGCGGCGACACTTTCTGCGCAACCAACACATTATTTTGCACGACAATGCGAGGGCGCATACAACGCAAGCTACGGCTGCTCTGTTCGGTCTAAGGGACTGGGAAGTATTATTCTATCCACCATACTCCCCAGACGTAAGTCCTTGTGAGTTTGATTTGATTCCGATGGTGAAGGAACCACTTCGTGGCATTCGGTTCAGAACTCAGAGATTCGACAGGCAGCAGACCGCTCCATTTGCACCATCAACAGAACAGGTTCTGCTAACGGTATACTACGCCTTCCACATCGCTGGCAACGGGTTCTACACAACGCTGGTGGACTTTGAAGGACAGTAACAGGTGGAAACATGTAACTCTTTTGTATCGGTTGTGAATAAATAGTTGCCACTATTTAAGTTCCAACCCTCGTACTTCCGTCTATAACAAAACGTTTCTAGAAATTACCTTTTTCTTATCACAGATCTACCTGTAATTTAACGTGTATTTACTGCTACTAGTTCTCATAAGAACCATTTCTGATTTCCTTCTAAGAAATTTTGCCAAACGTTGCCACCAGTTTTTAGTCAGCATACCTTCGCTTCGAAGAGATGTAAAACGTTGAATGGGGCTCAGCCTCAGTGAGCTAATTTCTCCAAACCCTTGGTACTAGTAAACTGAAATACCTGCTTTATGAAAGAGGTTATTGAAGAAAGTTGTTTACCTCAGTCGAAGCGCACAACAGCACATTTTAATTGATATGGATTATTTGAAAGACCGATGCAAAAATATTGATGACATGTTCCTTTTCCCAAAATCAGATGCTGTCGTATGATGTGCATTAGACTTGCAACGAATATTCGGCTATTATTCGGTATTCGGCGTATTCGACTACTTTTATCCTTTTCGACCGAATACCGAATATCTAGGTGCTACTCGGCCGAATACTTAAGTAAGATGTTTTGCTGTAGTCAGATAACCAGTAAAATGAAAATTTTGATTTATTATATAATAATAATGTATTTCACTTGTAATCATTAGTTATAGGTACATAATCAACTTCCGTATAAAAAAATTAACAAAAACCTAGGTATCGAGTAAAATAAATTTATGTGTTCTGTGGGCATATTTCTTAAAATAATAAATGGCTGTGCAGTTGGGTTCTCGTAAATAAACTTAGAATTGGAAGATCATGGTGCAGGAAGACTAATTTTTGTCCATTTTTAGGTAGTAGTTTACTGCTTTTCTTCTCGTAGATATTTCCAGCTTAAGAAAAAAAAAACACCCTGAAAAACACTACTTTCTGGCGCCGACAAATACTTTGCCGCAAGATTACCCAACACGAAAATTTATCTTTTCTTGCTCGCCATCATGAGTATGGATTGGTATGAAGTGTCATGTTCTTCATAAATAAAGCAGCTGCATTTTTTTTCATCCGATGTTTCGGTATGAGCAAACCCTGTCCATAAAAGATGAGTGAATATTCTGACTTATCATGTGCTCTTCGGTTCTTATCCTCATGGTGCGAATAGGGGGCGAACTTTCGCTATCGTTGCTGTTTGCTCCACAGTTCATCTTTAGGTTGTCAATCAAAATGTACTGCCTTACTTTTACTCTTCGCAGCTGATTTGTGAAAATATTAATTTTAAAGCGTGGGTCTCAAGCGGTAGCCACCAAATAATTTTTGCCTGTTGTGATGTCTTCAAATCGTTCTTGCAAGCCTTGTTATATGAAAAGCCTCACATAGCTTAATATGGATGTTAGCTTTGATGTGGTCGTTTTATCGCAATATCACATCTATGTAACAATATATGGAACAATTTCAGAAATGTAAGCATATCGGTATCTTGTAATTTTTCAAAACTTGCTCTAATAGCTCACATTGTGCCACAATCCGACTGGCAATATCACAGTTCATGTGATAAAGTGAGATAGCAAGTTTTTGTTCCATTAGCACTGGTAGTATACAGTAGCTGAAATTCCACACGAACTGACATCGTGCACCAACTCATGCTGATGGAGATCCAAATGTTTTGGATAGAATGCAGTGTTTGCTGTGCAGTGCAAGAATGATTAAAACGAGATACGCTCCTCTTACCTCTTGCTATCATCTGAGTCACATCTGAATGGGCATTCAGACAATAACAATTCGTTGAAGAGTATGAATGAAACAACGCTCTGAGGCTAACTCTAATTTACTAACAGATTTTACTATGTTTCGTCGGTTACCATAAATAAAGATACGTATTTTTGCCAGCTGAGTGTCACAAGAAATTACAATTTCCTGTAAACTAATTGCTATGTTTTCTGCTGTGCGTTGTCCTTCAAATTACCTGATGCTGAATACTTCATGCCTGACACTGAATTCACGTTCAATAAAATGCGCAGTGAAACTTAAAAAAACTGTTTCGATTATGCAAGCCTGTCCACATGTCGCATATCACGGAATATAAACAGTATCTGAAAATAATTTTTTATCTGTCTAAATCTCCCCTATAATGTATTTCCTCAATTATTTTGCCTCATGAGTAAGGGTGCTTTGATATTTTATACCGCGGCACAGCACTATTAATAATAATGTCGTGTGACTATGGCCTCCCGTTGGGTAGACCGGTCGCCTGGTGTAAGTATTTCGATTTGACGCCACTTCGGCGCCCTGCGCGTCGATGGGAATGAAATGATGATGATTAGGACAACACAACACCCAGTCCCTGAGCGGAGAAAATCTCCGACCCAGCCGGGAATCGAACCCGGGCCCTTAGGATTGACATTCTGTCGCGCTGGCCACTCAGCTACCGGGGGCGGACACGCTCTATTAATCAGTGGTCTAAAACCAGCAGTTTCTACCACTGTACATTTACTACCACATTGTCAAGTACCATCGTTTCTGCAATTAACAGAAGGTATTTTTAGCCTTCTCATCATTAACATCCAATGGTTTACGCATTTCACCATCGCTGGCCGTTGCGGCCGAGCGGTTATAGGCGCTTCAGTCTGGAACCACGCGACCGATACGGTCGCAGATTCGAATCCGGACTCGGGCACGGATGTATGTGGTGTCCGTGGGTTAGTTATGTTTCAGTAGTTCTTAGTTCTAGGGGACTGATGACCTCAGTTGTTAAGTCCCATAGTGCTCAGAGCCATTTGAACCATTTCATGACGTTCTTCAAGACGTAGTTGCTCACATCTGTATCCTGATCCGTAATTTCTTGCCCTTTGGGAAGCACAGGCTGCAACTTAAGCTGTTCGTCAGTGTGTTCCTCATATAGTCACCTTCATTCCAACGCCACGACGAGAAGTTGCTACTTACACTACGCTTGTCTGCCATCTTGGAGTACTGCTGGCGGTGTGTTATCCTTACCAGATAGGATCAACGGAATACATCGAGAAAGTTCGAAGAAGCACGTATTGTGTTATCGAGAAATAGGGGAGAGTGTGTCACCGACATGATAGAGGATTTGGGGTGGACATCACTAAACCAGGGCGTTCTTGTTTGCGGCGGGATCTTGTAACGAAATTTGAATCACCAGTATTTTCCTCCGAATAAGAAAATATTTTGCTGACGCCGATCTGCAAGAGAGAAATCAAAACTCACAAGGAAGAATATACGTATTCGTTTTTCCCGTGTGCTGTTCGAGAGTGGAATAAGAGAGAATTATTGCGAAGGTGGTTCGATGAATCCTCTGCCAGGTATTTAACTAGCCATATAGATACAGATATAGATGTAAATGAGTTATATATGCCTTATCTCTGGGCACTCATGTACCGTCGTAACTCTCATTTCAGAAAATAGCATCGACTAGCTGAAAATATTTGTAAAGTCCATATAATTTGGGCGGCAATTGAAGCAACGTAAGTCTTAACACCAGGTACATACCGCACATAAAAGCTTACACACACAATAGACGCACTACATAAGGCATAACAACACATGTACATAACAAAGGACACCCATTTGGAAAACAGAGCAAAATTTCAAAGCACTCCACCGCTAAGTAAAGGACATAAAATGGATTTGCTAGAAGAACTGGAGATACATTCGCATTAC
The DNA here is from genome assembly GCF_023898315.1 of Schistocerca nitens. Lineage (NCBI taxonomy): Eukaryota > Metazoa > Arthropoda > Insecta > Orthoptera > Acrididae > Schistocerca > Schistocerca nitens. Next base: position 282,786,598 of record NC_064614.1, read on the forward strand.
AGAAAATATGAAGATAAGCTGTTAAACGAAAAATTTGATAGTGAATCATTGAATTTCTTGAGATGATTCGATAATATACTTGAATAAAAATACTAACACATAGAAATAAACACAATTGTAAAACAGACATAAGTAAATTATGATCCAAATTGTTAAGGTAAATAACCTCTGTACAAAAACATATCATACTCTGTGGAAGACCTATGTCATCTCTGTTGACTACTTGTAAGAACATCTGTGTCACTGTTTTGTTTATGCAAAATGTTTTCGATGTTTAAAAGTGTACAACAAGTTGTGTGTGATGTTTAGTGTATGTGAGACTCTGCACAAATGGACCATAAGGAAACTGTAATTACAAATTCTTCTAATTTCGCCACAAACTTCACAGAAAGATCGTCAACCAACTAAAAATAGCGTGTTTTCTTATATATTGCATTGAAGTAATCGAAATGAAGAAGAATCTGACACATCGACAACATCACATAGAAGTGACATAACAAACACAAAATGTGCACTTGAAAACGGGAATCACGAAACGCGTCGTTCGAAAACTAAAGTAAAGAAAATCGTGACTGGTAGCAGATGAGTTATTTATAAACAAACCTATTGTTTACACAGTCGCAGGCTTTCAGAACCATTTATAATGGATCAAATCAGATTATTAGTGCCAAGCCAGGCAATGAAAACTGTATATAAATACAAAAACCTCAAAATTAAATTACTAAAAACAGTCTCATACGTAAGAATCAACAAGCACTGCCAACATCTAGGTATAATTCCGAATTATATAAAAGTGAAAAATTTTCTAGGAGCAGCATAGCAGAAGTTCTACGGCACAAGGCAGAAAATATGTAACTGAAAACCGAAATAAGGCAGTTACCCAAGAAAAAGTACGTACTAAACAGAAAGTTACTCAACATGCAGATGCAAACAAAATGGAACCCACAGTTTATAACAGCATATGTAAGAACATCCAAGTCATACTCGGCAAGGAGTACCTGACAATTTGCAATACACATAACAAGAAACTACAGATCTTGACATCCAAACAAAATAAGAGATACAACCTTAAGATAACTGACAGAAATACACACACATTTTACAATAGAGTGGTGAACAACACAGACTTAAAATTTAACCAAAGAGAAAGTGATCTGCTCCAAAAAGGACTAAAATCGAATGTAAAACCTAACCTCAATAACCATACACTGAAACAGATATAGCTGCAACTAAAAATGCAGCAGAAGTTGCAAAATTAAGTTCTAATACAAAAGCAGCAATAGGTCACAAAGTAACCAAACCTATTGAAAAATAAATGAATGAAGATAAATTTAGAGCTAAATATAGAATAAATGATGGAAAAACTCTAAAATCCATCAATAATAAATTGAAAAACAACCAATCTATAGCTGTAAAATAAGACAAAAGCAGAAAATAGTTTTGATGAAAGAAAAGGAATACATAGACAAAACACATGAATTTTTGATGCTAGTAATATTCAGCACATTGAAAAAGATCCAAAGAAACAATTTAAAAATAAAATTAAGGAGCAGCTAAAGAGCACACATTTCTTAATGACAGAAACTGAAAAGAAATACCTTTCGTGCATGAATCGAAAAGCACCACACCTAAGAGCACAGCCAAAAATACACAAGGAAAGAAATCCGATACATCCTGTGGTCAACTCTATAAATAGCCCAGCATACAAACTATCACAAAAACTGAATAACATAATGATGAAAAATTATACATATGGAGCAACATATTCCATAAAAAACAGCAAGACTAGCTAAGGAACTAAAAACCAAAAGTTCCCCCCAAGATATTCAGTTTATATCACTAGACATCACCAGCCTTTACTCAAACATATCCATACAAGAAGTTCTAACAGTAATACAAAAGAACCTTATGAAACACAAGAAACTTTCATACACAGAAATTGTGGAATTTATGGAACTCCTTCAGCAAACCATAAGTTACAACAACTTCACTTTTTTGGCAACATACATAAACAACCAGATGGCCTAGCAATGGGATCATCTATATCTGGTACCACAGCTGACGTATACATAAATCACTTAGAACAAAAATTATTTAACAGTCAATAACCTTGCCTAAAGAAAATTGAAATTTATAGGAGACATGTAGACGACACACTACTGTTAGTGAAAGCGGATACCAAAGAAATCACAGACATCCTAATTTACTTCAATAATCTACATGAGAAAATTAAATTTACAGTGGAACAAGAGCAAAATAAAATCATCAACTTTCTGGACCTATGTATTAGAGGGCACAACTACACATGCACATCCGAAATTCATTAGAAAAACACAATGACTGACAACACAATCCCTGCAACGTCATGTGACCTAAATATTCATAATCAGGCAGCATACAGGTCAATGCTACATAAGGCAACTAAAACACAATTGCACCAAGAATACATGCAACAAGAAATAAACACAATGAAAAAGATTGCAGTTGCTAAAGGGTACAATACTCCCATTGTTGACACAGTACTAGACAAAGTGAAGAATGAGACAGGTACAAACTGCACCACAGAAGAAAAAGAGAAAAACAAATGTATATCTAGTACCCCATCCCATACATATGCAATGTATCACAGAAGATTGAAAATATTTTCAAAAGTCACAAAGTAAAAATTGGGTTTTCTACATCTAATAAACTACAATAAAAACTAACACACAACATAAAGAGTAAGCATGATCTATACTCAGACTCTGCAATACATGAGGTCACATGCCACGAATGCTCCATGTTCTACCCAGGACAAGCAGGCCGAAATTACAACACCAGGTACGCAGAGCTCATAAAATCCTACACGCACAACAGATGCACTACATAAACCATAGCAACACGTGTACATAATACAGGACACCCATTTGGAAAAATAGAGCAAAATGTCAGAGTAATCCACCGACTAAATAAAGGACATAAAATGAATTTGCTAGAAGTACTGGAGATATATTCACATTACAGAAAATATGAAGATAAAATATTAAACGAAAAACTTGAAAGTGAATCAGTGAATTTCTTCATATGTTTCGATAATATACTTAAATAAAAATACTAACACATAGAAATAAGCACAATTGTAAAATAGACGTAAATAAAATGTGATCCAAATTGTTAAGGTAAATAACCTCTGTATAAAAGCATATCATACTCTGTGGAAGACCTATAATGTCATCTCTGTTGACTACTTGTAAGAACATCTGTGTCACTGTTTTGTTTATGCAAAATGTTTTCGATATTTAAAAATGTAAAACAATTTATGTGTGATGTTTAGTGTACGTGAGACTCTGCACAAATGGACCATAAGGAACCTGTAGGTACAAATTATTCTAAATTTCGCTACTAACTTCACAGAAAGATCGAAAATCAACTAAAAATCGCGTGTTTTCTTATATATTGCATTAAAGTCAACGAAATGAAGCAGAATCATACACATCGACAACATCACGTAGGAATGACATAACAAACACAAAAAAGCACTTGAAAATGGGAATCATTTCCCGAAAAGCGTCGTTCGAAAAATAAAATGAAGAAAATCGTGACTGGTAGCTTATGAGTTATTTCTAAAGAAACCTAGTGTTTTCCCAGTAGCAGGCTTTCAGAACCATTTACAATGGATCACTCATATGGCAGATTTCAGTATGTGACACACCCGTTCGCTGGTTGTACCAAGGACGAATTTGGCTCATTTATAAGACAGAGCGCATAAGGATACCAAACGTCAAGACTTGTAAACCAAAAACGAACAAGAGTGCCCTTGGCAAACGATTAGCCCGATATGTTTGATGTCATATTGTGGGGGCAGTAGGAACTTCGCCACAAGCTCCCCAGCCTAACTACTCGCAAGTAAAGTCAGTCTTAGGACAGGTTCTAAGCACGAACCACACATGCCAGAGCTTCGGCCAGAAGTTTCTTCCAGACCGAAGTCTAGAACCCGACTGCCTCGCACCTCTACAGATAAAAACATTTCCGTTTTTCCGCAAAGTGCACAATCGACACCACTTTCCGCCCGTCTTGAGCCTATCACAGCGCATTAGAGGCGCTAAATCTCCTACGTGACAGCAGAAACTCATGTAGAACCAGAACATTAGTTAAGAAACCTGCATCTATTAAAAAAAAAAAAGAAACCACCAATTACTGGGCCTTTTTATGTTTTTGTCGAGGGAGAAGATGTTTTTCTCCGACGTCGCGTCGTTTCCCGTGGCAACATGCGAACAGATGCAATCTTAAAGATTTTTATGTAAATTGTCTGTGACTTGGAGCATGTTAGTCCTATCTCTGAAGTGTCATAAAGATTCTATCTCTAACGTTTATCAGACAATAGAGTGTCTTATACGACCGAGGTGGGCGATGGGTCACAGGCCTATTTGCAGTATCAGCGAACACAAAAATTTGTGAATTGTTATTAGGAGTGGCGTTGCAAACAATGCCCGGTTTTCGACTCCACTGTGAAGACATGTGCGTTCAGTCCGTGGCCCCCAGCCCAGCCCTCAGCTGAAGCCAATGTACAGGGTGTTTCAAAAATGACCGGTATATTTGAAACGGCAATAAAACCTAAACGAGCAGCGATAAAAATACACCGTTTGTTGTAATATGCTTGGGACAACAGAACATTTTCAGGCGGACAAACTTTCGAAATTACAGTAGTTACAATTTTCAACAACAGATGGCGCTGCAAGTGATGTGAAAGATATAGAAGACAACGCAGTCTGTGGGTGCGCCATTCTGTACGTCGTCTTTCTGCTGTAAGCGTGTGCTGTTCACAACGTGCAAGTGTGCTGTAGACAACATGGTTTATTCCTTAGAACAGAGGATTTTTCTGGTGTTGGAATTCCACCGCCTAGAACACAGTGTTGTTGCAACAAGACGAAGTTTTCAACGGAGGTTTAATGTAACCAAAAGACCGAAAAGCGATACAATAAAGGATCTGTTTGAAAAATTTCAACGGACTGGAAACGTGACAGATGAACGTGCTGGAAAGGTAGTTCGACCGCGTACGGCAACCACAGAGGGCAACGCGCAGCTAGTGCAGCAGGTGATCCAACAGCGGCCTCGGGTTTCCGTTCGCCGTGTTGCAGCTGCGGTCCAAATGACGCCAACGTCCACGTATCGTCTCATGCGCCAGAGTTTACACCTCTATCCATACAAAATTCAAACGCGGCAACCCCTCAGCGCCGCTACCATTGCTGCACGAGAGACATTCGCTAACGATATAGTGCACAGGATTGATGACGGCGATATGCATGTGGGCAGCATTTGGTTTACTGACGAAGCTTATTTTTACCTGGACGGCTTCGTCAATAAACAGAACTGGCGCATATGGGGAACCGAAAAGCTCCATGTTGCAGTCCCATCGTCCCTGCATCCTCAAAAAGTACTGGTCTGGGCCGCCATTTCTTTCAAAGGAATCATTGGCCCATTTTTCAGATCCGAAACGATTACTGCATCACGCTATATGGACATTCTTCGTGAATTTGTGGCGGTACAAACTGCCTTAGACGACACTGCGAACACCTCGTGGTTTATGCAAGATGGTGCCCGGCCACATCGCACGGCCGACGTCTTTAATTTCCTGAATGAATATTTCGATGATCGTGTGATTGCTTTGGGCTGTCCGAAACATACAGGAGGCGGCGTGGATTGGCCTCCGTATTCGCCAGACATGAACCCCTGTGACTTCTTTCTGTGGGGACACTTGAAAGACCAGGTGTACCGCCAGAATCCAGAAACAATTGAACAGCTGAAGCAGTACATCTCATCTGCATGTGAAGCCATTCCGCCAGACACGTTGTCAAAGGTTTCGGGTAATTTCATTCAGAGACTACGCCATATTATTGCTACGCATGATGGATATGTGGAAAATATCGTGCTATAGCGTTTCCGAGACCGCAGCGCCATCTGTTGTTGAAAATTGTAACTACTGTAATTTCGAATGTTTGTCTGCCTGAAAATGTACTGTTGTCCCAAGCATATTGCAACAAACGGTGTATTTCTATCGCTGCTCGTTTAGTTTTTATTGCCGTTTCAAATATACCGGTCATTTTTGAAACACCCTGTAGATGTAGCGGCATTGTCCTGCTGGAGACCTGTCTCTGCAGGGTGCACTGCCTGCCCCGTACAGCTGAGGGCCTGTCCGGTATGATTTACTGAGGGATGGGCTCGCCGCCACTTGCTTTCAGCTTCCAAAATGCTGTTTCTACGAACTACGAACCATAAAAATACCTCATGCCTTTTGCTCCACCAATGCCTGATTAGGCCTTCAAATTTCTAGAGTCTCGCACAAGTTATGTAACATTGTAATAAAATCCTTATGAAAAATAGATGAGAGTGTAACTGGCCCTCTCTCAATACCACATGCCTTCCCTACAGCACTGGCTGTCTTCTCTCTCTTTCTCTATGTCTGTCTGTCTGTCTCTCTCTCTCTCTCGCCCTTGATGTTTCTACTGCTGGGCTGTGTGCTGAGGACAGCACACTGCCATGAGCTGTGTGGTGATCGTTACAGCGATCTACAGTGGCAAGCTGAGTCAAGGAGATATACCTGCTGTCAAATACTGACGTGAACTTTCTTGCAGGTGAATGGCTCTTCGGACTTCAAACTCTGCTAAATGCTGTTTAAGATGGTTTCCCCTTTGCTGTGAGCCACAGGAGTGGGTTGAAGCACGGTTTCAGTGGTGTTGTTTGAATGTTTTGCAGATATTTCCGTTTGGTCACAACACTGATTTTCTTAGCATCGGTTCCGACCTGCATTTCCTGTTGATGCATATAGCAGTAGGGTGTCATAGACAAAAATTTTGCATTCCGCCTGTTTTGTTCATTGCAATTCTGTTTAGTGTAAGTGTACTGAGTCTTCGGTTAGCTAAGAGGTTTTGCCCTCTTCCGATAGCTGCTAAGTGGCATTAAAATTTATTAAAAGCTTATGTATACTTTTGAGTATAGTATTTAATTAGTGTATAATTTTATTCAAAGTGGCCACATATAAATATTGTGTCGAAGCATTTAAAGTTTCATTGACGCTGCATATCGTTTCAGTTAAAATTCTAGTCATTTATTCTTGCTGTTTTAAGAAAACAAATTTCTATTATATGTCAGAATGACTGAGGACTAAATTACGTATATACAATGAAGATATCGAGTGTTAGCTGAATAGTGTGTAATTGAGGCACAATTTTTATGTATTGAACCAATCATCCATATATACTGTATATATAGAGTGGTCCATTGATAGTGACCAGTGGGAAACCAAATGGCGCTATGGTTGGCCCTCTAGGTGGCGCTGCCATCTGTCAAACGCATATCAACTGCGTTTCTTTAATTAGGAGCAAAAAATGTGGTACAACTAAAACATTCACATTTCTTTACGTACTCCACGAATATGTAATAAAAAATGGGGGTTCCTATTTAAAAAAACGCAGTTGATATTCGTTTGAGCTACGGCAGCGCCATCTAGCGGGCCAAACATAGTGCCATCTGGTTTCCCCCTTCAAGCAAGACAAGTTTCGCTCTTTGTACTTTTTCGTTTGACGCTAATTTCGTGAGACATTTGGCCCGGTCACGATTAATGGACCACCCTGTATATACTTCAAGAAATAAAAAGTAGGCATGAATAGGACTTTGGGTTGAGGATCGAGGTGTGCTAGGGCAGTCCGTGCCAGGGCGGCTTTGTGAATAGGGCATCTGTATAGCGTTTAAGAGACCTAGGTTCGAATCCCGGCCTTTGTATAAATTTTCATTCGTCTCTTCAGTCGGTGTAGATACATCACAGATGTTTGAGATTTGAAAAGGTCTTTGGAGCCATATAGTCTCATTCAATCTTACATTACCGGAAAATGCGACGGGCTTGTTATTTTATGTGCTTAATTACTATGGTTGTTAACTTGTCTTGTCTTGAATATTGTAAAGGTGCTCGTGGAACAAACGGTTGAACTCGTTCCAGATGATCACCACACTCCACTTCCCAAACCGATACTCACTGCCATCTGTCCCACAGTGGAACACTTAATCACACAACTAGTACATCACGCTACTGTTGGAACCTAGAATGTAGCAATCTAGATTAGGATAATTCTTATTATTTCGAATTTCGTGTTTCTTGACGTAAAACCCCTAGATTTCTTTCCTCGGTTTTAAGACCTATTTTGTTGAAACTGAAGACGAGGAACCACGCCGCAATGGCCGAAAAGTTGCGATGTGTGACTACGTTTTGTTTATTACTGCTTATCAGTGAGCTTGGCCGCTATGATATTCTGGAATGAAACTTTACTCTGCAGTTGAGTGCGCTGATGTGAAACTTTCTGGTAGATTTAAAGTGTATGCCAGACCGGGACCGTAGGTCGGCACCTTTGCCTTTCGAACAGGTGCTCTACCAACTGAGCTACTGACGGCCTCACAACTTTGCTTCCTTCGAAACTTCACAGAGGCCCTCCTGTGAAACTCGCGGGACTAACACCTCTAGAAGAAAGGGTGTTGAGGAGACATGACTTACACACAGCGTGTGGGCTGTTTCCAGAATGAAAATGTTCACATAACATCACGGCCTTGCTGTGCTGGTACTGCGTATGGCTGAAAGCAAGTGGAAACTACGGCCGTAATTTTTCCCGAGGGCACGCAGCTTTACTGTATGGTTAAATGATGATGGCGTCCTCTTGGGTAAAATATTCCGGAGGTAAAATAGTCCCCCATTCGGATCTCCGAGCGGGGAATACTCAAGAGGATGTCGTTATCAGGAGAAAGAACACTGGCGCTCTAGGGATCGGAGCGTGGAATGTCAGATCCCTTAATCGGGCAGGTAGGTTAGAAAATTTAAAAAGGGAAATGGATAGGTTAAAGTTGATATAGTGGGAATTAGTGAAGTTCGGTGGCAGGAGGAACAAGACTTCTGGGCATGTGACTACAGGGTTTTAAACACAAAATCAAATAGGGGTAATGCAGGAGTAGGTTTAATAATGAATAGGAAAATAGGAACGCGGCTAAGCTACTACAAACAGCTTAGTGAACGCATTATTGTGGCCAAGATAGATACTAAGCCCACACCTACTACAATAGTACAAGTTTATATGCCAACTAGCTCTGCAGATGACGAAGAAATTGACGAAATGTATGATGAAATAACAGGAATTATTCAGATAGTGAAGGGTGACGAAAATTTAATAGTCATGGAAGACTGGAATTCGGTAGTAGGAAAAGGGAGAGAAGGGAGCGTAGTAGGTGAATATGAATTGGGGCTAAGGAACGAAAGAGGAAGCCGCCTGGTAGAATTAGCACAAAGCACAACTTAATCATAGCTAACACTTGGTTCATGAATCACAAAAGAAGGCTGTATACATGGAAGAAGCCTGGAGATACTGACAGGTTTCAGATAGATTATATAATGGTAAGACGGAGATTTCGGAACCAGGTTTTAAATTGTAAGACACTTCCAGGGGCAGATGTGGACTCTGACCACAATCTATTGGTTATGACCTGTAGATTAAAACTGAAGAAACCGCAAAAAGGTGGGAATTTAAGGAGATGTGACTCGGATAAACTGAAAGAACCAGAGGTTGTACAGAGTTTCAGGAAGAGCATAAGGGAACAATTGACACGAATGGGGGAAAGAAATACAGTAGAATGGGTAGCTTTGAGGGATGAAGTAGTGAAGGCAGCAGAGGATCAAGTAGGTATAAAGACGAGGGCTAATAGAAATCCTTGGGTAACAGAAGAGATATTGAATTTAATTGATGAAAGGAGAAAATATAAAAATGCAGTAAATAAAGCAGGCAAAAAGGAATACAGACGTCTCAAAACCGAGATCGACAGGAAGTGCAAAATGGCTAAGCACGGATGGCTAGAGGACAAATGTAAGGATGTAGAAGCATGTATCACTAGGGGTAAGATAGATACTGCCTACTGGAAAATTAAAGAGACCTTTGGAGATAAGAGAACCACTTGCATGAGCATCAAGAGCTCAGATGGAAACCCAGTTCTAAGCAAAGAAGGGGAAGCAGAAAGGTGGAAGGAGTATATAGAGGGGTCTATACCAGGGTGATGTACTTGAGGACAATATTATGGAAATGGAAGAGGATGTAGATGAAGATGAAATGGGAGATACGATACTGCGTTAAGAGTTTGACAGAGCACTGAAAGACCTGAGTCGAAACAAGGCCCCGGGAGTAGACAACATTCCATTAGAACTACTGATGGCCTTCTCTGCCTCGCGATGGCTGGGTGTTGTGTGCTGTCCTTAGGTTAGTTAGGTTTAAGTAGTTCTAAGTTCTAGGGGACTTATGACCACAGCAGTTGAGTCCCATAGTGCTCAGAGCCATTTGAACCATTTTTTTACTGATGGCCTTGGGAGAGCCAGTCATGACAAAACTCTACCATCTGGTGAGCAAGATGTATGAGACAGGCGAAATACCCTCAGACTTCAAGAAGAATATAATAATTCCAATCCCAAAGAAAGCAGGTGTTGACAGATGTGAAAATTACCAAACTATCAGTTTAATAAGTCACAGCTGCAAAATACTAACGCGAATTCTTTACAGACGAATGGAGAAACTATTAGAAGCCGACCTCGGGGAAGATCAGTTTGGATTCCGTAGAAATGTTGGAACACGTGAGACAATACTGACCCTACGACTTATCTTAGAAGCTAGATTAAGGAAGGGCAAACCTACGTTTCTAGCATTTGTAGACTTAGAGAAAGCTTTTGACAATGTAGACTGGAATAATCTCTTTCAAATTCTGAAGGTGGCAGGGGTAAATCACGGGGAGCGAAAGGCTATTTACAGTTTGTACAGAAACCAGATGGCAGTTATAAGAGTCGAGGGACATGAAATGGAAGCAGTGGTTGGGAAGGGAGTGAGACAGGGTTGTAGTCTCTCCCCAAGGTTATTCAATCTGTATATTGAGCAGTGAAGGACACAAAAGAAAAATTCGGAGTAGGTATTAAAATCCATGGAGAATAAATAAAAACTTTGAGGTTCGCCGATGACATTGTAATTCTGTCAGAGACAGCAAAGGACTTGGAATAGCAGTTGAACGTAATGGATAGTGTCTTGAAAGGAGGATATAAGAAGAACATCAACAAAAGCAAAACGAGGGTAATGGAATGAAGTCGAATTAAGTCGGGTGAGGCTGAGGGAATTAGATTAGGAAATGAGACACTTAATGTAGTAAAGGAGTTTTGCTATTTGGGGAGCAAAATAGCTGATGATGGTCGAAATAGAGAGGATATAAAATGTAGACTGGCAATGGCAAGGAAAGCGTTTCTGAAGAAGAGAAATTTGTTAACATCAATTATAGATTTGAGTGTCAGGAAGTCATTTCTGAAAGCATTTGAATGGAGTGTAGCCATGTATGGAAGTGAAACATGGGCGATAAATAATTTGGACAAGAAGAGAATAGAAGCTTTTGAAATGTGGTGCTACAGAAGAATGCTGAAGATTAGATGGGTAGATCACATAACTAAAGAGGAAGTATTGAATAGGATTGGGGAGAAGAGGAGTTTGTGGCACAACTTGACTAGAAGAAGGGATCGGTTGGTAGGACATGTTCTGAGGCATCAAGGGCTCACCAATTTAGTATTGGAGGGCAGCGTGGAGTGTAAAAATCGTAGAGGGAGACCAATAGATGAATACACTAAGCAGATTCAGAAGGATGCAGGTTGCGGTAGGTACTGGGAGATGAATAAGCTTGCACAGGATAGGGTAGCATGGAGAGCTGCATCAAACCAGTCTCAGGACTGAAAACCACAACAACAACACTCTGTAGCGGAGTGAAGAGTTAGTTTCAGTGCAGAGTGTTGACATGCTGAAGAAGTTAGGCATAGATTTAGATATCTTAAAAATTGTTCCCTTTAAAAAAATGGCTCTGAGCACTATGGGACTCAACTGCTGTGGTCATAAGTCCCCTAGAACTTAGAACTACTTAAACCTAACTAACCTAAGGACAGCACACAACACCCAGCCATCACGAGGCAGAGAAAATCCCTGACCCCGCCGGGAATCTGTTACCTTTACTTAGGAATCAAACATTTATGTCATCACAAGGTTTTTCGTAGGCTCTTTGCCTCCGAGGTAGGAAGTGTTTAATCATTATTCAATAAATACAAATAATGGCTTAACTTCTTCGATTCGTCGACACTTTTAACTGAAATGAACTCTTCCCTCTGCTGCTGAGTGAATATTTTCAGTCTGGAAACGTGCTCCAGGCTGTGGTTAATCCACGTGTCCATTATATCTACTCTTCCAGTGGTAGTCCTGCGAATTTCGCCGGAGACCTTCTGTGAAATCTGGAACATACGAGATGACGTAGTAGCGAAGTAAAGCTGTGAGGACGGGTCGTGAGTCGTTCTTCCGTAGCCCAGTCGGTAGAGTACTTGCCCGCCAAAGCCAAAGTTCTCGAATTCTGGTCACGGTACGCCACACAGTTGTAATCTGCCAGGAAGTTTCATATCAGCACACACGCCGCTGCTGAGTGAAAATTTCATTCTGAAGTAAGATAGCAGTCAAGCAAACGCATAATCAGTACAAAACAACACATATTGAGAAGACGCCACTAAGGAATATGTTCCTCGTCTTCAGTTTCAACAAAATAGGACTGAAACGTCTTCTTAAAACAAAAGAGAAAAACTAGGGGTGTGCGTGAAAAGTCACGAAATTTGGAAAAGTAAAGACCACCCTAACTTGATAGATCGTTCCATAGAAACAAATATTATACGGTCACAATCCCGCAGTATAGCCGACGCGATAAATCCAAGTGTGCTTTTCTTAGTGACAAATGTACGAATATTACAAATGATATCAAGATAAAATGGCGGCTAAGTGATGACACTGACTCGAGATTTGAGCGAATATAGTTCAGTGATTTCTTACTAATTACATTGAAACACAGTATTGAGACACAGCACACATTATTATCTACCTTGCACCTCTCTAAACAGGTATGAAACTTACGAGAGTTTAGTGACAAATACACGGGGCGCTTTAAACTGCAGATTTCACTACGGGAAGATATCCTCACTTTTAGGGAACACTAACAGTGCAGCGGTTTGTGATGAATTATCTAATTACGCGGTGGAGGGACAAGTGGGGAACAAGGAGCCGGCACGCGCCCGCCAAAGTCAAACAGGGCCGCGCTGGGCAGCGCTGCGCCTGGTGTGCGCCCTGAGCCTTGCCACGCCGCGGGCCGCCAGATTTCCCAGCGGGCCGCTCGCGGCCGGCGCCGCCCCAGCCGCCCCCGCCCCGCCCCCGCCCACCCCCGGCCGGTGCTGCCCCCGGCCACTGTGGGGCGGCAGCGGCGGCGTGACGGCCACTCCCCCAGGGCGGCGCTCTTGCCCGCCGTATGGACGCTGCGAGCGCCTCCAGCGCTGATGGCCTAACGTGAGCTGGCGCCACAAATTGGCCACGCCGTCGTCTCTTAAACACTAGCAACTTATTGCAGACTCTTCACAGCAGAAACAAAAACTACGTCCCATGATCGTCTTTATCGATGGGTACGTATTAACTTCGTGGGATCAAACGAAATAAACTGACGGAAAAAAATCGCAACGTCAAGAAGAAGTTGTGCGACATAAACTAGTCCGTAGGCGCATTTCTGCGTCTGAAAGACGTGTATTCAAAATCACGGCAGTCTCATAAGAGTGAAGTTAGTAGCGCCATTATGAGGAGGCAAACCAAATTTGCTTTAAATTCACGCTGTAACGGTCATGGTGAGTTGATGTCAGTCAAGAATACTTTTACGGTCATACAGTCACTGATTTTGAACGACATCCGGTAATACGGCTACAAGAGGGTAAAGTTCCTTCCGCGATATTGCAGAAAGATGTGGCAGGAATGTAGCCAGTGTACACGATTTCTGGCAGCGATATTCACGAGTATGTACGGTCGCAAGAAGGTCATCGAGTATGGCGCTACTGAGAGGAAAGACCTTCGAGTTCAACCAGCATTTGGCATCACATTGACACAACCAACTGTTAGAAATCGGTTACTTCAAGAACAGCTCCGAGCCTGTTGCCCTGTAGGGAGCATTCCACTGACCCCAAATAACTACCATTTCCGAATTCAATGGTATCAAGCGAGAGCTCATTGGAAAGCACGGTGGAGGTCTGTTGGGTTTTCTGATGCAAACTGGTTCTGCCTCGGGGCCAGTGATGGCCGCATGTTGGATAGAAGGACGACAGTTGAGACCCTGCAAATAGCCTATCTGCGGCTAGAAACACGGGATCTACTCTTGGAGTTATGTGTTGGATGATATTTCGTATGACAGCAGGAACGCTCTCGTCGTTATCCCATACGTCTATTCTATTCATCAGAACTAGTAATTCTTTTTGACTTCCACTGAGGCTAGCAATGTCATAAGCGAATCTTATCATTGACATCCTTTCACTTTGAAGTTTAACTACACTCTTGAACCTACCTTTTATTTCCATCACTGCTTCTTCTAAATATAGATTTAACAGTAGGGGCGAAAGACTATATTCCTACCGTACACTCTTTTTAATCCGAGCACTTCTTTCTTAGTCTTTCACTCTTATTATTCCCTCTTGTATATTACCTATAAATTACCCTTATTTTCCTCAGAATTTTGAGTATCTTGAACCATTTTACATTGCTGAACGCTTTATCCAGGTTGACAGATCCTATGAACGTATCTCAATCTTTCTTTAGCCTTGCTTCAATTATCAACCACAACGTCAGAACTGTCACTCCGGTGCCTTCACATTCCCTAAAGTCAAACTAATCGTCAGGTAATACATTCTCAATTTCCTTTCCATTTGTCTGCATATTTTTCTTGTCAGCAGCTTAGATAAATGAGCTGTTGAGCTGATTGTGCAATAACTCTCTCACTTTTCAGCCCTTCCTATCTTCGAAGCTGTGTAGATGATGTTTTCCGGAAGTCATACGATACAACGCCAGTCTCATTCATTCCACACACTAACGTGAATAATCGTTCTGCTGCCACTTTCCCCAACGATTTTAGAAATTCTGATGGTATATGATCTATCCCCTCTGCCCTATTCGATCTTGAGTCTTCCAAAATTCTTTTAAATTCTAATACTGGATCAACTACCTCATCCATATACACTCCTGTCCCTTCTTCAATAACGTGAGACAAATCTTCCAACTCATAAAGAACTTCAGTGTGCTCTTTCCACCTACCTGCTCTCTCCTTGCATTTGACAGTATAACTCCCATTGCACTCCTAACGTTACCACTCTTGCTTTCCGTTTTACCGAAGGTTGTTTTTGCTTTCTTATATGTTGAGTCAGTCCTTCCGACAATCATTTCTTTTTCGATATCTTCGGGTTTTTGATGCAGGAATTTTTTCATATCTTCCTGCATTTCCTGTTTATTTCCTTCCTAAGGGACTTGTATTTTTGTATTCCTGAATTTCCCTAAACATTTGTTGTGCTTTCTCTTTTTAGCTGATCAACTGAAGTATTTCTTCTGTTACCCATGGTTTATCTTCTTTGTGCCTATGTTTTGCTTTCCACCTTCTCTGATTGCTCTTTTAAAAAACGTTCATTTCTCTTCAATTTAACTGCCTACTGAGCTATTCCTTATCGCTGTAGCCTTAGAGAACTTCAAGAGCATCTCTTCATTTCTTAGCAGTTCCGTACCTCGCCTATTTGCGTTTTAATTATTCCTGTCTAGTCTCTTAAATTTCATTCTACTCTTCACCATTACTAAGTTATGATCTGAGTCTGTATCTGCTCCTGGGAACGCCTTATAATCGAATATGTTATTTCGGGATCTTCACCTGATCATGACGTAACCTGACAGGAATCTTCCCGTAAATCTCGGCCTTTTCCAGGTATACCTCCTCCTCTTGTGATTCTTGCACATAGTGCTCACTTGTAGTAGCTGAAATTTGTTAGCCGTCCGGAGTGGCCGAGCTGTTCTAGGCGCTTCAGTCTGGAATCGCGAGACCGCTACGGTCGCAGGTTCAAATCCTGCCTCGGGCATGGATGTGTGTGATGTCCTTAGGTTAGTTAGGTTTAAGTAATTCTAAGTTCTAGGGGACTGATGACCTCAGAAGTTAAGTCCCATAGCGCTCAGAGCCATCTGAACCATCTGAAATTTTTACAGAACTCTATTACTCTTTCTCCTCTATCATTCCTACTACCAAGCTCATATTCTTCCGTAATCCTTTCTTCTATCCCTTCCCTACAACTGCTTTCCAGTTGTCTATGACTATTAGATTTTTATCTCCCTTTACGTACTGAATTACCTTTTCAATACCGTCATACTCGTTCTCTATCTCTACATCATCAGCCTGCGACGTCGGAAGGTATACCTGAACTATTGTTGTCGGCGTTGGTTTGCTGTCGATTCTGAAGAGAACGGTCCTATCACTGAACTGTTCATAGTAACACTCTCTCTGACCTACCTTCCTATTCATAATGAATCCTCTTTCTGTAATACCATTTTATGCTGCTCTTGATATAGCCCTGACCCGAAATCCTGGTCTTCTCTCCATTTCACTTTACTAACCCCTCCTGTCTAGAATGGATCTTAGCATTTGTGCCTATAATGCAGTGGTTTCCATTGCTTTCTACATTCTCATGCCGTTGGTCATTACTGGTTCTTCCGCCGTTTGGGGCAGCGCCCTATACCAGGGGCAAGAGAGCACCATGACCCTCTGTCCGCTAGTCCACCCTCTTTCATAAGGCCGAAAACATTCGTGACAAACCACTAACCAGCTCTCATAATACGTATCAACAACTTTTCATTTAGTTTTCTTAAATTGTATTAATTTTTTAAATTTTATTTATTTCGTAAAACGCTCAAGTGTATATGTACTTCATCGATTTATATTATAGAATAGAAGTGGATCGATACTGAAGCAAAAAACAAAACAAGAAGAGCAGGGAAACTAGGAGAGAACAGCCCAGAGCAAAACAAATTGGAGCATACATAACAAGGATGATGTTTGGTTTGGGGGCGTTCAACTGCGCGGTCATCAGCACCCGTACAGGATCCCAGTTCTTACAAAGACCAATTTTTTACTCAATCCTATCTAGCCACTGTCACGAATGATGATGATGATGGTGAAATCATAAGGACATCACAAATATAACAAGGAAAACACCTACCATCAGCGAATGAAATTAACCAACACCTTTCCTACGAAAAACAAGATTCAACATGTTGGCGAAGAGATCTCGATATCGAGGCAGTCGCAACGATGTCCAATACACCGTGAGCATGTACTGCCTGATGACCTTGTGATCATCACCGTCGCCTTCTACTACATACACGAACGAAGTACCCAGCAACAGCATTACGGAATGGGTTTTCGTCCGTGGAAAGAAGGAAGAATCGGGACGCAGTAGGGTGTACGTAGTGTATACGGTCTCAGAAGATCGAGTAAGGAAGTTCAATTGTGTACTAACCAAAGACCTTGTTGCTATATGATATCCACAAGTAAAATGATGTATCGTATCTGTAGACGTACGATGACTACATAAATGCAAGTCGCTAAGCCAAATACGGAAAAGTCGCTCTTTCGTTGGAATCAAGTTAGTTACTATCGTATACACGAGGACTCTAAGCGCATCGGCAAAATCAGAAGGCTGACTCTGGATTAAACTGTCCTCCAGCGTGCTTGCGGTGATTCTCTTTCAACGAGATTCGGGCGTGAGACTCCTTCCCAACTAGTCTGTAGGAATTTCAAGGTGTAGCCGTCTTCATAAAATCTCAGTCACTAAATCGCTCATCGCAAGATTGAAGTCACGAATGTGTTTTAACCCGTAATTTGTGCGACCAACATCAATAGGGAGGGCGAAGACTGTCAGGGTGGACAGAGAGAAATGAAAGGGACGTGAATGAGTTTCAGTACGTCGCACATGTAGTTTCTGCGTCTTCCTTTGTAAGTCAGCTATGCCCAACCTCACAAAGTAACGAGGCTTCGGCCGACTCACACCGTAAGCGAAGTGTCGTTTCCATAAGAAACGACCAGACAACAGCTGTAGTTTCTTCGCCTACATCGAGGAAAGCGGAGAAACGTGGGCAACGTAATAAGTTTTGCATAAGCCATATGTATCCAGTATTCGGACTTTGCGCCTTTCATGTTCTAGTACCGTTCCCCGAATTTGTAACAAACTTTCAGTTCAGTGTCGCCACCTTCAGTGGACAACGAACAATGATGACACCGAGAGACGTATTCTGATCCACTGTAGCAGCCCATGGAACAACCACATCATCAAAGCCTCGCAAAGTAAGAAGCCAGCATTTACCTTCGTTAAGTTGTGCACCAGAACTCCAACAGTAGTCATCGATCACAGCCTTCAGTCGAGGAATCTCCGCAGGATTGCGGAGTACCATCATGTCATCTGCGTACGCACGAACAGCGATAGTTTTTCCAGAAAGCGTCCAACCGTTCAGCTGGAGTACCAGTATCCGAAATAGGGGCTCCATAGACAATATGAACAAAGTCATTGACAGCGGGTTTCCTTGAGGCACTCCCAGTCGGATATTTATCGGGGGCGTCAATTGACCATTAACAACAGTCGAAGCTGAAATACCCATGAAGAGATTTAAAAGGACTCACCATCTGTCAACAGTAAAGCTAACTTTCTCGAGAGTCTTAAGCAAAAAGTTGTGATTAACGCGACCAAACGAGCTATCAAAGTCTAGAAAATCAAGTGCACAAGGGACGGACGATACAATGACCGAAACCACTTCACGACATTTAACTATAGGGGTAATAATGGTACGACCAGGTACGCTGCTTCGGTATTTTCCAACAATTGTCTCCATCAGAGACTACTTCTACTATTAACTGCCCTCGCCACAATCAAAGTTGAACAAAGCTATCGGGCGAAAGCTGTCAGTGGCAACCGATCCGGGGTTTTGGGATTAGAAGAATTTTACCCGCTTTCAACGAGGTCGGCGCTACTCCCTCCTATAATACTTCATTCAAAAGCGACGTAACGTTAGCACCCAACAGCGGCCAAAAACGCCTTTAAAATTCCTTGGGAGGTCCTTCCAGACCCGGGGTCTTTCGAAAAGGCAATCCGACAATACGTTTATAAAATTCCTCAAGCTGAATAGCAGCTCAGAGCGTTTCATTATGTTCAGGTGTAATTGTCATAACAATGGTGCTGACTAGTGGATCGTAAAAGGTATCATTGGAAGCATCGACAACGTAGACGTTGGGTTGTTTGAGAAAGGAGACCAGATAGCGAGGTCATCGGTTTCATCAGATTAGGGAAGGACGGGGAACGAAGTCGGCCGTGCCCTTTCGAAGGAACAATACCGGCATTTGCCTGCAGTGATTAAAAGAAATCACGGAAACCCGAAATATGGATGGCAAGACGCGGAATTGAACCATCGTCCTCCCGAATGCGAGTCAAGTGTGCTAGCCACTTCACCGCCTCACTCGGTCGATATAGACTTCTACACTCCTGGAAATTGAAATAAGAACACCGTGAATTCATTGTCCCAGGAAGGGGAAACTTTATTGACACATTCCTGGGGTCAGATACATCACATGATCACACTGACAGAACCACAGGCACATACACACAGGCAACAGAGCATGCACAATGTCGGCACTAGTACAGTGTATATCCACCTTTCGCAGCAATGCAGGCTGCTATTCTCCCATGGAGACGATCGTAGAGATGCTGGATGTAGTCCTGTGGAACGGCTTGCCATGCCATTTCCACCTGGCGCCTCAGTTGGACCAGCGTTCGTGCTGGACGTGCAGACCGCGTGAGACGACGATTCATCCAGTCCCAAACATGCTCAATGGGGGACAGATCCGGAGATCTTGCTGGCCAGGGTAGTTGACTTACACCTTCTAGAGCACGTTGGGTGGCACGGGATACATGCGGACGTGCATTGTGCTGTTGGAACAGCAAGTTCCCTTGCCGGTCTAGGAATGGTAGAACGATGGGTTCGATGACGGTTTGGATGTACCGTGCACTATTCAGTGTCCCCTCGACGATCACCAGTGGTGTACGGCCAGTGTAGGAGATCGCTCCCCACACCATGATGCGGGGTGTTGGCCCTGTGTGCCTCGGTCGTATGCAGTCCTGATTGTGGCGCTCACCTGCACGGCGCCAAACACGCATACGACCATCATTGGCACCAAGGCAGAAGCGATTCTCATCGCTGAAGATGACACGTCTCCATTCGTCCCTCCATTCACGCCTGTCGCGACACCACTGGAGGCGGGCTGCACGATGTTGGGGCGTGAGCGGAAGACGGCCTAACGGTGTGCGGGACCGTAGCCCAGCTTCATGGAGACGGTTGCGAATGGTCCTCGCCGATACCCCAGGAGCAACAGTGTTCCTAATTTGCTGGGAAGTGGCGGTGCGGTCCCCTACGGCACTGCGTAGGATCCTACGGTCTTGGCGTGCATCCGTGCGTCGCTGCGGTCCGGTCCCAGGTCGACGGGCACGTGCACCTTCCGCCGACCACTGGCGACAACATCGATGTACTGTGGAGACCTCACGCCCCACGTGTTGAGCAATTCGGCGGTACGTCCACCCGGCCTCCCGCATGCCCACTATACGCCCTCGCTCAAAGTCCGTCAACTGCACATACGGTTCACGTCCACGCTGTCGCGGCATGCTACCAGTGTTAAAGACTGCGATGGAGCTCCGTATGCCACGGCAAACTGGCTGACACTGACGGCGGCGGTGCACAAATGCTGCGCAGCTAGCGCCATTCGACGGCCAACACCGCGGTTCCTGGTGTGTCCGCCGTGCCGTGCGTGTGATCATTGCTTGTACAGCCCTCTCGCAGTGTCCGGAGCAAGTATGGTGGGTCCGACACACCGGTGTCAATGTGTTCTTTTTTCCATTTCCAGTAGTGTATATTATATTGGTATAAGGTGCAATAAATTAGCTTGAGCTATAACGATGCGTCATTAGCCGTGAGAGAACGAATAGAAGTGCGTCAATAATTTTTTCTTTACATGCCTAACATCCGCAGTTCACAGAAGGGAGTGATCCGCAGCATCATAAAGTTCACACAGATTGTAATAGTAAAATTAGTAAGTTCTCCGAAAGTCTCTCGCTTTGGCAGCACATCAAAGCTTGCATGAACCTCGGTTTAGCCAGTTGCGTCCACCAGTCAAAGATGGAAAAGTAATCATTCTTTACAGTGGACCGGAGAGTACGCTCCCACACGGCTCGCATCACGTCATCGAGAGAGGGTCAGCTAGGTGAGCGACATTTAACATGCACGCAGAGCAAAACAGCTTTACTAGTTGCCGTACAAGAGTAAGAGTTGAAGTCACAGCGCAGTGATCCGTAAAGGAAGCAGGCACGACTTCAAAATAAAAGATACTACCACGCAGGCAGTCTGAAAAGTATCTGCTACTAGACGTCGCAGTAAAGTGGGCAAATTTAACTAACGACGGAGATTTATATATCAGACGTCTTTCAAGCGTAAGGTGTGGACCAATTCATGAAATTCACGACAGAAATAAATATTTGGAGATTAATCTGCAAGACGCAACACACAGTTATAATCACCACTCACCAGAATACCCGGAGGGCTCAACAGATAAACAATTTCCTTTTTATGAAAACGCGAACGATCCACAGTGCAACCATGCCAGACAGGGAATATAAAAGAACCAATATAAGATTAAAAAGTTGACAACCTATGCCCTTGCCAGAAACCAACATTCCCACCTCAGCCGTTGCAATGCCTTCGCGAATGAATAAGGCGGTCCCCGCAGAATATTCAGGTGCTATATTAAAGATCATACGGAAACCAGGTAAGAAGAAATGTCTAAATAACACCTCCTGTAAGAAAACTACGGTCGTACATGAATCATGAATGAACTGAAGCAGCGAAGCCAATCGCAATTCTGGTTCCATACTATTAACGTTTAAGGAAAGGGACATGTAGGCATGGGTCATTGACCTCAGTTATACAGAGATGTAAGGAACATAGCGAGCAGAATTATGTAGAGAGCTGAGCGTCACCGTCCATTGTGGAGTCCACAGATGAATCAGACACAGGGCGACCAGAATCTTCGTCATCGGAATCATATTTCTTAGATTTATTACTTGCGGTAGCACGTATAGGTTTATATTGATTGGGGGGAGAGAGATAATGTGTGGATTGTCCAGATCTGAAGTAATTACCCTAATGCACGTTTACCCGAACTTCCTCTCCCCAACACTTACAGCAGTACCAGCGTGGCTACGGTGGCTATTCTTTCATCGAGTTGACTTCGACCTCGAAAATATCCATTTAAAAATACAAGTCCTCATCACATCGGGAAAAAGAAATTAAGACTTATCTCGGTAGTAAAATGAAAACTTGCGACTGAACGTATAACTTTTATTAAATACACTAGTGATGGTTCAAAATGGTTCAAATGGTTCTGAGCACTATGGGACTTAACATCTGTGGTCATCAGTCCCCTAGAACTTAGAACTACCTAAACCTAACTAACCTAAGGACATCACACACATCCATGCCCGAGGCAGGATTCGAACCTGCGACCGTAGCAGTCGCGCGGTTCCGGACTGCGCGCCTAGCACAACAACAGTAACTTTCAGCAAAATATTAACTTGCCAGAATTGAAACTTACTTATACGGGATGAAGGCCCTTGATTTGCATAAAACAGAATAATTTTTTTTCCTTTAAAGCATTGGCTACAAGATATTACCAACAGACCATTAAACACCCATGGAAAGGACAGTATAGACAACGGCACTCAGACGCCTCAGGGATGGGGGGGGGGGGGGCGGGGGGGGGGAGGCGGGGGTGGGCTTGCCCTCGAAACACTAACGTTCACTTAGATGAGACAGGTGGTGGGCCCAACAACAATTGATCCGTCGGTAACCCAACCAAGAGACAGTCATGGACCGACCGACCAAATGATTTGCTAGCTTCCAATCGGTACATGAAAACTCAAAAGACCAAACTGTTAGAGACGTGATTATCTGCAATGAAATATGTATTAAGCTGTCAAAACTACACATCTTATTGGACAGCTACAACAGGTGAGGAAACGACTCTGCCTGAAATTACGTTAGTGGGCAGGGCAGGTAACCAGAACACTAACGGCCACAAGGCAGAAAATTCCGCTGGTGCACTTGAATTGTAGTGAACCAATATAGTTAATTCCACTGCACGGCAGCTCGATTTCACCACTACAACCACTCGGTGTTGCTCACAGGAAAAGCTCCCTATCAGCGAACCACCGAAACAAACGACACAACATGAACGGACGTGGCTTGGGAACTTAAGACACCACTCAACTTTGACATCCTTTGTCGGTGAGCCACGAAGCTCGTAGCGATCGGACAGCTCCACACACTCTCCAACACTGCGCAGGGACCTCCAGAAGACCCAGCACCGCATGAAGATATCATCCCTGGTCAGCACCAATCGACTGCCCTCAGAATGCCGACAACATGTAAAATATTCGTCAGTGGAAATAACGCCAACTACACACACAACCTGACAAACACTTGCACGAACACCTGAATGATACCCAGTAGTAACTAAGGACGCACGAAGACAAATCGGAAGTAGATGAACACACAGCCGACTCATGAACGACCGGCGAGCCAAAACGCGTCGTCCGGTAGGACGACCGACCGACGATCCACCAAGACCGTGGCCCGGCTCAAGTGATGCGTGGCGGCAATGGTCGGGCGAGCCATGTAGACGCAGACCCCACAGCTGTAACCCGACTGCACTAGTGCCGTATTGCAACTGCCCAACTGGCAGGTCCAGACTGCGCTCTAGACGCGTTCCAACTGACTTGGAGCCCGAAATCGCAACCCGAACCGGCTTATGACAATATCAACCAGGAAGTAATAGCAGTCGAGCAAAGATACTACGAGAGGGGATATATTGACACGCGCTGCTAGCGCCGCTCACGGTCAGGCAAAGAAACAACTCAGTGACACCAGTAATTGAAATTAACGTAGTGAGGCGGAAGTACGTTAAAAACAGGGTGTAAAATCCATGATGGCGGGAACATGAGCCAAGCATGGCTCACAACACAGTGTAGCAGCTTTACAAAATTTCCAAGCAATTTCACACCTTTGACAAAAATAAATCTATGCTTTTCCTTATCTTTCTCTCATGCAGATTGGCTTAAAGAGTAATTAAGGATATGTAATGTTGCAAGCCTTAACAACATGCCACAATATCCTTGTTCTTATATTCGATAAACTGCCGATGCCAAGGCAATGTTCTGCACTACCAGTTTTCTGGTCTGTCGTAACACTGTGATACGGCCGCTTATGCTCAGTACATCAGTCCTCCATGGTCCTCGTAGTCTGACCAACATACGACTTTCCACAGCTGCAAGGAATACGGTAGACACCCATATTACGCAAACAAAAGTCATCTTTTACGGCTGCTGAAAGGGTCCTAATCTCAGGCGGTGGACGAAAAATACATTCAGCGTCACATTTCCGCAAACTACGACCAATCCTGTTGAAAATAATCCTTCGTGTATAAGGCGAGATGGCCGTCGAGTTGTATGTTACTTCGGTATTATCATCACACACCCAGTGCACAACGAATGTCTGATCTGTCCTGATCTACAACCATTCTGTCTAAAGGTGACTTCGAGAAGGGTTCACTTAAGCAACAAACTTTCATTGTCTGAGAAGACGCGGGCCCTTCAACAAAGGTACGAAGTATCCCTTCACACAAAGCCAGTTGGTGACAACTGTCAGTCTTTAGATATAAGTCGGAGTTAGCCTCCTGCAAAAAGCATGTATGTGCCAAGTTAGCATCAAACTTCCTCCTGACCAATACATCAAGGAAGGGAAGGCAGCCGTTCTTTCCACCTCCCTTATGAAAGAATATTCGGGTGGATTGGATTTAGAGATTTTAAAAAGCCATTTAAATTCTCACTATCCTGAAGACTCAGCGAGGCCAGCAACTTCATAATGAAAAATTCTTCACTGCATGACACCAGCTACACTCATGAGAAAGGGTGGAGGAAGTCAGAGGACCTTCCAAACTGGAAAGTATCAGCTTAATATTATGAAGAAGAGTTTGTAAATATGACAGGCAATTCATTTAAGGTTGAAAAACAGAACTGTTGAAATTAAGTGAGGAATAAACAGAGGTCACACTATTAAGTTGCATGGTATGACAAGACGTCAGGGAAAGAAATGAGGTGGATGCAGTGATGTAGGTGGAGTAAATATCCACTGGAAGCACAACAGCTTAACAGCCCAATGGACGGTGTTAATTTGGAATTTTTATCCCAGCCAGCGATTCCAAGAAGTTCAGAAGGGGATGATTTGGGAGAAAGGAAATTTCTCTTGATGTCTGGAAGGTGTGTAGTCTGATAGCTCCTGCTCAAAGAGATTAATTCACGATGGAGCATTCAACCAATAGTGTATCAAAAAAGGGAGAACCTGAAGAAAATTCAGGAGAAATGCAGTAGAATCTGTCAAGAGGGGGAAACAAGGAAAATTGCTTTAATTAAGCGTTAGTTCTTAAACACTATCCTAAGGAAACTCATGGGCGATTGAAACCAAACTGCATGAGCACAAGACGCTCAAGGAAATTTAGTGGAACCACTCAGGAAGAAAAGCAGCAGCAAAAAACGTACTTTACGAAATCTGGAAAAAGACTGGGCCTTGAATGAGGTCTGATCACAAATGAGCCACCACAGCTGCATGTCACCATACGACGAGATGGCTCAGAGGGCAAAGTCAGAATTTAGTGACATAAGAATTTGACTGATATGAGCAGTTCAGAGCAACACCAGCAGTGTGTTTCAATATAAAGTAATGAAGCCATAGCCAGAAGCCAAAGTGCACGGTCTGACCAGACCTCAGAGGAAGAAATGAGGACCGAGGATCTGGACAGCGTACAAACTAGCAAAACAGAGGGAATGTGGTGCAATGAACTCTAGCCATCGACATGACTCAGGGGAAGCCAGATTCGATGATCTGACTCCTCAAATTGTTGCCGCCTCACCCCCAAATGCGTGGGGCTGACAACTAAGGGAGGTGGCCCGTCTAGCCGCCCTAAATATAAGCTTAGTCCAGCAAATGGAACACCAATGCAGACTGTAATGGATCCTAATAATTGTGCACTCACTGTATATGTGTCTCTTTTACATTTGATAGGGATTTGTGTCTGGTGAGTAGGAGGGAATTCTTTGTACAAGGAGGACAAGCGTCTATCCAGTCGGAACCTTTGAAGGGGGTGGTTATAACCAAAATGGTTCAAATGGCTCCATGCGCAATGGGACTTAACATCTGAGGTCATCAGTCCCATACACTTAGAACTACTTAAACCTAACTAACCTACGGACATCACACACATCCATACCCGAGGCAGGATTCGGACCTACGACCGTAGCAGCAGCGCGGTCCCGGACTGAAGAGTCTAGAACCACTCGGCCACAGTGGTTATAACCCAGATAATTTTATAAGACAAGCAAAGCACTTGAAGACATCTGAGCTGCTGTCTCATCCAGTCCATTACAAAAAAAAAGAGAGTTGAACTAAATTAAAATTGTACTTGCAATCACAATTCATATTGCTTAGATGAATACAAGTTCAGTGACACTAATCTCTAATATGCGAATCAATTATTTAAAAAGTAGATGAAATAATTCTCTAATACATTAAGATCCATTTCCCACTCGCCAACTGAAACCACAGAAGGTTTACATGAGTGTAGCACTATCGAATGGTGGACTAGGTTTCATGTTTGTCTGTTAATTTATTCACAAAATGCATGAGGTACTGATAATCAGTAGGAGGTCAGGGACATTACTTTTAAATTCAAGCTGCTGCCACGCTAACACAGAAGTTCAATAGCCCCGACCTAGTTCGAAGAACTGGCGCTACCATAAGTAATCAGTCATTGCTTTGTTCAAATGTTTACGAGCTGTGAGGCACCGTCACTTTAAAATGAAAATACATATTGTAATTTCTGTAACAATAATGAACAAAACTGAGAATTAAATCTTTAGCAGTGGAAACCCGAGATAATAGTGCTTGCTGAAATAATAACATGAGGCAACTAAACTGTCGACTCAGTTATTCACAAAAAGTATGTGAGTAGAAATGGCGAAAACAATGAAACGTGTTTCTGAATGAATAAATTGTTAACCATGCAGTGCAGCGTGTGTTTTTGAGAAATTTCAGTTGTACATTAAATCTGCCTTCACAGCTTCAGTTCTATTACGCTTCGCTCCTACTTTCATAAAATCACATAAGCTCACCTGTATACCATGCTGTTGTAGGACTCCTGTAAGAAGGGTTTGGAATTTGGAGACAGGGAAAGCAGAACTAGTGATGTGAAGGCAACTCAAGTTTCATGCTGTGGAAAGGAAACGTACAACAATTAGCATTGTGATCCACAGAACAGTCTTAATAAATCAAATAAAGAGTCAGGTTACCTTCCATTCAGAGAGCTATTGCACTCAGCGACTATTATATTGACTTGTAAATTAGGGATTGCAGCGATCAGTCGTCCTTTTTAAATTTTATTGTACAGCTCTAGATTTCAGCTAGAAGCTAACCATTCTCAATGCACTATTATTTTCGCTTAATGCATGTAATTCTCTGTTGGTCGGGCTTCATCCATAGTTCATTGAATAGCAAAAATGTACACTACTGGCCATTAAAACTGCTACACCAAGAAGAAATGCAGATGATAAACGGGTATTCATTGGACAAATATATTATACTAGATCTGACATGCGAATACATTTTCACGCAGTTTGGGTGCATAGATCCTGAGAAATCAGTACCCAGAACAACCACCTCTGGCCGTAATAACGGCCTTGATACGCCTGGGCATTGAGTCAAACAGAGCTTGGATGGCGTGTACAGGTACAGCTGCCCATGGAGCTTCAACACGATACCAGAGTTCATCAAGAGTAGTGAGTGGCATATTGTGACGAGCCAGTTGCTCGCCCACCATTGACCAGACGTTTTCAGTTGGCGAGAGATCTGGAGAATGTGCTGGCCAGGGCAGCAGTCGAGCATTTTCGGTATCCAGAAAGGCCCGTACAGGACTTGCGACATGCGGTCGTGCACTATCCTGCTGAAATGTAGGGTTTCGTAGGGATCGAAGGAAGGGTAGAGCCACGGGTCGTAACACATCTAAACGTCCACTGTTCAAAGTGCCGTCAATGCGAACAAGACGTGACCGAGACGTGTAACTAATGGCACCCCATACCATCACGCCGTGTGATGACGAATACACGCTTCCAATGCGCGTTCACCGCGATGTCGCCAAACACGGATGCGACCATCATGATGCTGCAAACAGAACCTCAATTCATCCGAAAAAATTACGTTTTTCCATTGGTGCATCCAGGTTCATCGTTGAGTACACCATCGCAGGCGCTCCTGTCTTTGATGCAGCGTCAAGAGTAACCGCAGCCATGGTCTCCGAGCTGATAGTCCATGCTTCTGCAAACGTCGTCGAACTGTTCGTCCTGATGGTTTATGTCTTGCAAACGTCCCCATCTGTTGACTCAGGGATCGAGACGTAGCTGCACGATCCGTTACAACGGAGCGGATAAGATGCCTGTCATCTCGACTACTATTGATACGAGGCCGGTGGGAACCAGCACGGCGTTCCGTATTACCCTCCTGAACCCACCGATTCCATATTCTGCGAGCAGTGACTGTATCTCGACCAACGTGAGCAGCAATATAGGGATACGATAAACCGCAATCGCGATAGGCTACAATCCGACCTTTATCAAAGTCGGAAACGTGATGGTACGAACTTCTCCTCCTTACACGGGACATCACAACAACGTTTCACCTGGCAACGGCGGTCAACTGCTGTTTGGGTATGAGAAATTCGTTGAAAGCGTTCCTCATGTCAGCACGTTGTAGGTATCGCCATCGGCGCCAACCTTGTGTGAAAGGTCTGAAAAGCTAATCATCTGCATATCGCAGCATCTTCTTCCTGTCGGTTAAATTTCGTGTCTGTAGCACGTCATCTTCGTGGTGTAGCAATTTTAATGGCCAGTAGTGTAGATCTGCACAGTAAAATTTAAAAAGGACAACTGATCGCTGCAATCTATAATTTACAAGTCAAATAAAGAGTATTTCACTACAGTATCAGCGCCCCATATGTTTTTTTTTATAATAGTAATAACGAATTACTGTAGCTTCGTACGTATAGCACTAAGTATCTATGGCCGACGACTTGTCTGCTGAAGCGGTTATAAATGATCTAGAAAAATCTTCCTCCTGACTGAGTCTATCTGTTATCGAAAACTGTATCGAAATGTCTATTGTAGACCGTCCGATTTGCTTAGAATTCAGACAAAGAAAGCGGCGGGGGACTTTAATTTATAATATGTATAGAAGAAGATATGTATAGACTCTGGTAACAATAATTTTATGTGGCTCAATGGCCTGGTGCAAGTCTTTTAATCTGATGCCACTTTGGCGACCTCAGTTATCCAACAAGGAAAAGGGGGCCAACGGTTTTACTTGGAATCCGAACTATGTGATTCTGGCAAGCCTCCGTATAACTGAGGTGTGAAAACTAGAAGGCGTCCCACAACCTTTCCATCTCCAGGTACACACTTTACAGGTAGACTGTTAACCCCAATGTAGATCCTGGTCAAGCTTCGTTGCTGTCTCGAATTCGGACGGCTATTTTCTTGCAGCTTTTGCCACCAGATACCGCCTTCTTTGTAGCTGAGCAGTTCGTAGCTCTCATCACTGCCACAAAATGTCACTCTGAAAACCATATGAATATGGAACAGATAACAATACATTCATTACACATCATTATTACTTAGTGGTGATAAATTTCATACATAAATCTTCTTGTGTCTAATAGCGGAAAGCGTTATAAAATCCCGACAACAGTTTCTGTTATCAGCCTTAATACACACACAGAAACCGTAGTGGGAGACTCTACAAAATTGTACGAGGTGTGGCTATAAGATAACTGGAGTTAGTTAGTTAGTTACGTGTTCCATTGATCAGTAGCATGGAAAAACCGTTATGATGTGGAACGTGTCAAATGCACAAGAAATGCGCACAGGAAACAAGTTTTTTTTTTATTTTTAATTATTAATTTTTTTTTTTTGACTGATAATGTCACAGAGAAAGTACGTATGCGCCAAAAGTGAACGACCAATTGCTGTGAAGTGTGAAGCCTTTTCAGTCGAAAGCGGTACCTCTGGTGTCTGTCTACAATTCTGTGTGGTCGAAGTCTTCGTTCGAGTAAGAACTGTTATTTCCCTTTGCCGAAAAACTAAGTGTAGTAATAGAGCAAAATACTGAAGTGAAGATTAACTTAAACCATGGATAAACTGCTACTGAAACGTATATTTTACTGAATGAAGGGTATGATGAAGAGCGTTTACGATGTGCGTGAGTTTTTGAGAGGTTCAAACATTTGAAAGATGGCCGAAAAGACGATGAAGATGACTGAAGCCAGGGACGTCCTTCAAGATCAGAAACGTGTGAAAATATCAAAAAGTAGGTAATCCGCTTCGGTCTGACCGTTGGTTGAGTAGATCGATTCTTGAAACTGTAGGAATCGATAAAGAAATCGTATAGCAAATTTTACATTAACAATTTCACATTAGAAAGTGTGTGCAAAACTGGTGCCGTAAAGTCTCACGATCGAAGTAAAAGAAGCTCTTGAAAGTGTCTGTATTGATTAATTTCTTGGAAAGACTTGCAGTATGTGACGAATCTTAGGTTTTTCGCTTACAACCCGGAAACTACGCACTAACCCATGCATTGGAAGGGCCCAACTGCATCGAGAGCGAAAAAAGCTCGCATGAGCAAATCAAGAGTCATGTAACGATTTTTTCGATATTCATGGAACTGTTTTTAAGAAAAAAGTCCAGAATTGTGGAAGAACAAGTCATGGTTTCTGCATCAAGACAATGCACCGGCTCATACCGCATTGTCTGTTAGGTGATTTCTGGGAAAGTACAGCATTCCACTGTTACAATACTCACCTCCTTCGCCTGAATAGCACTATGTGACTATTATCTATTCCCTTTGGTCAAATCTGCACTAAAAAGAATACTATTTCAGTCCGTTCAAGCACTGAAAACAAAAGCGGCACCCGTCATCAAGAGGCTCACAGAGGAACACTTTCAGTACTGTTTCCATCACTGGAGCATTGTAGAGGTAGAGGAGGGGAGTATATTGAGAGCGTCAGTAACTACACACACACACACACACATATATATATATATATATATATATATATATATATATATATATATATATATATATATAAAGTAAAATATTTTACAACAATAACCCAGTTTTTTAATAGTCACACCTTGTAAATTTGTATCTATCAGTAAGAGTGAAAAATTAATGGCGGCCGCAGTGGGCTAGCGGTTCTAGGCGCTACAGTCTGGAACCGCGCGACCTCTACGGTCGCAGGTTCGAATCCTGCCTCGGGCATGGATGTTTGTGATGTCCTTAAGTTAGTTAGGTTTAACCCTAGCATTACCAACGGGGGGGCCTCGTAGGCCCACTGACTCAGTTTTTCTATGTTGTATCCACACCCTTTGATATATGAACTTGAAAGCAAAGGTAATTGTTCGTTATTGAATGTACTATTGAGTCATTACAGAATTTCGGAATAAAAATGTTATTAAAATTCATTTACTTGATTTAATTCTCTGTGGGCCTTAGAAGCCCACCCGTTGGTAATAGCAAGGAAAGATTTACGAGGTTGAGTCTCTCGTTTCAAATTCTTACCATGAAACGAATTTTGGCATTGTTGCCTTCAGACATATTATTATGAAGCGGACCATTGTTATTTTCAGTGTTTCTGCTGCTGTTGAACCAGCAACATGAGTAGACATCGTTTACGTGATAGTTCCATTGAAAGAGTGCTAGAAGAAGTTTTGAACGAATCAGATTTAGAGGAAAGTGAAGTGGATGATGATGTGGAAGAAATTAGAACTGATTCATCGTCTGAGAATGAAGATGAGGTTGAAGCCAATCCACCAGATGATAATGATACGGAATGTGATAAATTCATTGCAAGAAGTGGACGAGAGTATATTACGAAGCCATCTCGACAATATCGGCGTTCTGTACAAAATATAGTGCGAGAAAGAATGGGGCTAGGACAACAAGGAAGAATTGCGTCTCCGAAAGAGGCTATAGAGCTCTTTTTTACACCTCAAATTATGAATCTAATAAAACTACACTCAAATGAAGAGGCTTCTCGACTAGGTATTCAGCACACAGATGAAGATGAGTTATTTTGTTATATAGGACTCTTGCTAATCATGGGTTCAAATCATGACAATAAGATACCTGTCCAAGATTTATGGTCTTTGCTTCAGGGCCGACAAGTGTACTATGGATCAATGAGTCGGACCCGATTTTTCGAATTGACTAAAATATTGAGGTTTGATGATAAGAACACAAGAGAAATTCGTCGCCAGACTGACAAGTTTGCTCCAATGAGGGAAATTTTTGAAAGCTTCAATTCTTCACTTCCATTGTATTTCATTCCTGGTCTACATACAACAGTGGATGAGATGTTGTCTTTGTTCCGTGGTCGCTGTCCATTCAAGGTGTTTCTAGAAGAAAAACCTGGAAAATACGGCATTCTAATTCGAATGCTGTCTGATTCTGAGACTAGATATGTGATCAGCATGGACATCTATACAGGCAAGTCAGGAAATACACAGCATTCAAATGGACCGATGGAAATTGTAAAGAGACTAATAAAACCTATTGAAAAATCAGGCCGTAATGTTACCACAGATCGGTACTATACTTCAGTGGAGCTTTCTGAGACTCTATGGAATGATTTTCACCTCACACTTGTTGGCACCCTACAGTCTAACAGACGACACATACCTGAAGAGCTGAAGACTACAACTGGCCGCAGTTTACACTCTTCCATCTTTGCTTATACTGACCCTCAGACACAGAGGCCACCAGTTACTCTTGCATCAACGCTAGTCCGCGAGAAGCTAAAACGACTGCTGTTGATGCTTTCAACTTATCACTCAGAAGGGGTGTTGAATGAAGACTCAAAAAAGACTAACATAAATCTTTTTTATAATTCTACAAAGGGAGGCGTGGACACCATAGACCAGATGGCAAGACACTACAGCACAAAGAGAGGAACAAGAAGATGGCCTTTGTCCCTCTTCTACACACTCATTGACATAGCAGCAATAAATGCATATTCACTCTTCCTCCTCAACTTTCCGAATTGGAAAAAGAATTTGCTAAACCGCAGAAGAGTTTTTATCACTAACTTAGGTCTCGAACTAATAAGATCTCAAGTAGATAAACGGGCACAAAATTTGTATGGACTTCAGAAGCCAGTAATAATGGCAATGGAAAGCATCACACAACGGAAGCTCAGCTGCTCTGTAGAACCATCATCCTCAACAGCAGAACCAGGAACACGTGGACGGTGCCACCTATGCTGCCAAGAAGCTGCATCTAAAAAGATCAAGTACAACAAGCTGGGAAAGTCAACTGTTACCTGCTCTCAGTGCCACAAATACGTCTGTGGGAAACACTGCAGGAAGACAGTGTTGTGTGAAAAATGCGTTGCAGAATGAGACAGTAAATTTTGTTTGCTTCATGTAGTGTATCGAATTAAAAAAGTCGTTTTTATAAGAAAACACTATTTTGAAACATTATTCCAAAAAATATATAAACTGAATCTCGTGATTTGTTCATTTTATTCCTATTATAATAACATCTTTTATTATCCAGTATACAAAAACAATGTCTAAGCATTTTGAATTGTTATTAGAGGTATCAGAAGCAAATAAACTTGATTTATGATAAAATAAATTGTGGTATTCTTTATGGGCCTTTGAGCCCCCCCCCCCCCCCCCCCCGTTGGTATTACATGTAACAAAAAATACGTTGGTAATGCTAGGGTTAAGTAGTTCTTAGTTATAGGGGACTGATGACCTCAGAAGTTAAGTCCCATAGTACTCAGAGCCATTTGAACCATTTGAAAAATTAATAAAGTGAAAAAGGAGTAAACTCTCTAAGTGTGTTATTGTAATTGGTAACGTTTGTGCCTGTAGCTCTCGCAGTGGCGAAATAATGAAATGGAAGCTCCGTACTAGGTGGGGTAAGGATGGGTAGATATAGCGAGCTATATGCGAGATGGCACTGTAGGTATCGCCCAAGCGTTGTCTTGCCGGGAATGCAAGCACTCTCCAACTGGAGAGCTCTGGAAGTACGATTCCAGGCACTCGGCTTGGCAAGTCTTCGCAATTATGGCGCGCCATCTCGAGCAGCTACCTGGATGGGAGGGATGGGGGGGGGGGAGGAGCCACCCCCACCTCGGTAGCGAAAGCGCACGTGCCGATCACAGGCCCAGGGAACTGGTGAGTGAGGCGCCAGTGCCCACTTGAATACTCATTAAAGTTTTGTACACACCGTATAATGCGAGCTAACAAGCGTCTCCCCCGAGCGTCTTCCAAGACATTTGGCGTTAATTGAGATCCCCCTCTTAAATTATCTTACTCTTCTTGTCTTCATTATAACCTGGCCGAATGTAATTAAAATATCTGGAAGGGTTGCAGCCGAAATTCAGGAAGATTGTTAAACGGTCTTCTAAATTGTTTCTCCGTTTCCTTTTTAAAAGTTCAGAATTTCCATCTCTTTGCCTCTTCTGAAAGGGGATGAAGACTCATAATGTTGTTCTCAGTATCTCTCTCAAGCAGGTATACGGACTTAATGAAAAGAATATTACAGGATTGCAGTTGTCTCATTAAATACAGTTCGTATTAAAACCGATTGAGTCTGAAATGTGTAGATTTAGAAACTTACATTTAATCTTCTTTGGTATGAATGAAACAGCGTAATGCAGAAAAGGTGGTTTAGTTAGGACAAACAATTTTCTTGATTTATGAGTCAACAGTTATACAGCATCAAAATATATTTCACAATCCATAAACGGGTGTCACGCTTAGCTATTGTTTTTACAAATATAATCGAAATAATCATCCATAAAAGATCAATAGTATTTTAACGTTGCAGATAAACAATCAGAATGACAGATATTTTATGTCAAATACCGTATAGTAAAGTTAAGGTTTTCAAATACCAAGGAACAATACAAAAAATCGAAAAGTGATATGTCAAATATTTGAAATTTCAACGCAAATATTATGCTTTGGAGATTATCTGACTGTTACATCTCCTTGTAAAGTGTTTCAACAACAAACTCTTTTTCAGATTATACCAGCGGCACTCTTAGTGGTGCGTGATACTTGCATGCCATCGAATTTTGATATACTGTCCGTATTGCACCTAAGTCATCTAGATTATTATTTAATTTAAAGCTTAGCTCATGTTTACAAGGTTTTATATTTCAATAAATCAGTTAAATTATCCCTCTACAAGCAACGCTAATAGAGGTAATGATCACCCTGGACAACAATACAATAGGCACGTTAATTTATTTTTTTTAAGATTTACTTAACTTTTTGTCCTAGCTTTTACGGTGGGCAGTCAGCAGTAAATTGCTGTAATTATGTAATTTAACTATACGTTTGTTTGGACCAGAAATTCTTTATTAATTTCCTTGTAGAATTCAGCCACTGTCCATCTTCAAATGGACTGCATGAGCCGTGTGTGGCTCGCGCTCGTACCATCTCTTATTTTACATGCTGGTTTTTTTTCCCACCTCGTTATGTTAGTTTCAGTTTCTGTTGTCACTGAGTTGCTGATTTGTCTGCCTGTCAGCGGCGGCAGCAGCGCCTATCGATACAGCCCTCACGTCTTTTATTTGCTGCACTGCTGTTACTTCCCGGTCATTGTCTGTCGTTGTCTCTCACCTTTTGAATTTATCACCTGGAACCGAATATGTTTATACATACAAAATTTCCTCCTCTCGAAAGAACAGAGACTTCCTCCTTGGATAGTTCTTTCCCGGACAAGTTGATAACTGTATGGCAATTGTCATTAATCAATGTTTCCGGTTTTTGTAAATGCTCAAACTTCTTCTTCTGCCTATTAGCACACACTTCTGCACTAAGTTCCATAGATCTAAATGTTAATCTATCCTCCTTATTCCAATCACCCAACTGCATAGTATTGCTAATACGTAAATGAAGATTTAACAGTCGACTACTAGTTACCCCAAGTCCTTGACGTGTTTCATGGATCTGCTCCCGCAGCATCGCCAATTCCATGCATAAATCAATACGGTTCGCTTGCGCTGAATGGATTCTTCTCGCCTTCAAAAACTTCGGAACTGTACCAGTGTCACGACAATGTAGCAAAATTGGATGTATTGGTTATTAAACGGGCAGATGAGACTTTAGGGCACAAGGTATATGAGAAAGACACACACACCGATCGTTACCTACATAAGAATTCGAATCATCATCCAATTCAGAAGAGAGCAGTCATAAAAACTTTAGTGGACAGAGCTAATAACATCTGTGAGCCAATTTCCTTGCAAGATGAATTAAGCCATTTGCGAACAGCTTTCAAGAGAAATGGGTACACTGACAAGGAAATAGATCGAGCACTCCACCCTAGAAGAAAAGTGTCCGAAAATAGACGACAGCAACAACCGTTGGCTGGAAAAGTTTTTCTTCCATTTATTCATAACATCACAGACCGTATTGGTAAAGTTTTGGCCAAGTTTCAAGTGGAGACAATCTTTCGACCCAGCGAGAAAATTAGTGAAAGTTTAAGATCGGTGAAAGACGCACGACACCCCTTAGCTACCCCAGGTGTGTATAAAATTCCGTGTAGCTGTGGCATGGTTTATATTGGAACAACTAGAAGGAGTGTTAATACCCGCCTAACTGAATACAAAAGGAACTGTAGATTGTGACAGATTGAGAAATCAGCTGTAGCGGAACACGTTTTCAAAGACGGTGATCACGAAATAAAATTTAGTGAGACAAACGTGATAGCTAGGAGCTCACATTATTACACACGCATGTATAGAGAAGCTATAGAGATCTACAAGCACGGAAATAATTGTAATAGAAAAGAAGAAGGATTAAAACTAGAAAAGATATGGCGTTCGACTTTGTACCAACGAAGTGACAATCGATTACCTGTAATCGAGAGGGAGATGGCACTAGCCAGAGATAGTTTTAAAGTCGAAAGCACGTGACGAGTGGTGGCGCCATCTAAGCGCTCTAAATAAGTGGGACCACCAGCGCCTAGCAGGCAGTCGCCGACTCACCTCAGAAGATGTTGCCCGCAGCCGGCAACGAAACGCCAGGAAGGAGAAGAAGTTTTATATATGGACCATGGCAATTCAGCCCGGAAGTTTTAATTAATGTTTCACTCATTATTTATGCCAATTTATGTCAGTCTAATGAATCTATTGAAGTAATTTTTAAAGAAATAATTTTCTGTAAAAGTATGAGAATGTTAAAACATGGCTTGTAATCTTTTTCACGCAGTAGGAAAGTAGGTTTGTAATCATGTTAAACACTGAGAGAAGCCCCTCTGTAACGAAACTAGCTTGGTGGTAATAGAAAAGGTGGATCAGGCGGTCGAACTCCAAAGGCTTCTTTCTGGCAAGCGACAGTCGGTGACTAGCAGGCAAAGTGTGCTTATCCTGTCAGCAGAAAGATGCTAGGAGAACTGCGAGATTATGTAATATAGCCTCGACTGCGGAAGTGAGCTGGCTTCTTTTTGATGGCATACTTTGTTTAGGTCTGTACCATGAAAACCTACAGCTAAGAAGAGACTTTTCAGAGCTTGTTTCAAAGCAAGAGCATCCATACTTTTGCTTCCTTTTTTGAATAACGCAGGAGATCGACACTGCCACCACCCTCATCTCAAATTATCATTTGAGTATCACTTACGTGGCTTATCTATCAACAGTAAGTTTGTGTTCTGTAAAGTTTGTGTTCAGCCACCGTATTTGATCCTTAGTCGCTTACCTAGACACAGTCCATCTTAAGTGCTACCATAATTCGTAGTATCCTATTTTACTGAGCTGAAAAGCAATTACCTTCCTTAACAAAAGTTAATAAGCTTTGTGGAGTTGTAAAGTAAAAATAATTGGGTAAGCATAAAGTTGAAGTACTCGATTTAATTTTCATGAAACAATTACTAAGATAAGATTTAAAGTAGTCAGTTGAAAGATTCTTCTTATTGAGATACAGTGTTTATTGTTTCATGTGCTTTGTAAATAACAGTGTTTCTAATATTGTTTTGAGACTAAAATGTTCATTCTATATCCGAGTCTAACGGTAGTTCAGTTTATGGGTCCCCATGGTAATAGTTGAGCTAGATTTAAATTTCATATTACAATAACAGTGCTCAAGAAGTACATCTTTTATTCGTATAACTTGTGTGTACTATAGTAAGCAAATAGCTACAACTATTTAAACTATACTAGATTCAGGTATCACAACTCCCAGTTGAGCTAACTAGTATATGGAAGTGAATAGTCCTAGACAGTACAAATAATAACCATTATAAGAGATACAATTACTTGTTAACTGTGTCAATGGTTGTAATTTCTAATAATTAAACTGTCACAAGAACCCTTGTCCAAGTTAGTAGTGCTCCATAACTAGTGATCAGTTACCTGTAATGATCATTAGCTTTCTATTGTAACGTGCAGATAGTAAGCACTATTACAAGCCAGTTTTATTCCTCAACGTATTAATACACCGTCTCTGTAGTTCATGTCAGATCACTGGTACATTACGTACTCAATTGCACTACTGTCTTGTATTTTGTCAGCAAAACCGAATTTCAGTAACATGTAAAGTCGATCCATACAGTTAACTCTCTTTATAAACCATGCTAGTACTTTTACAACTTTGCGTAATTAGACCGGCGTCCGTTTCCTTTTCCGTAATTGCAGTTTACTTGATTACAAATAAAACTTTGTTCAATCCCCGTTTGCACTGCTACTGCTTCCTTTCAGACACCTTTCCATTATACACGATCATGGTCAAATAAGTATTCTTTCACGGGAGTAACTTTGTCAGTATATTGCTAATTTAGTTGTAGCCGGTAGTGTTATACTAGAACATATTCCCAAAGGCAATAAATTTTTAATTAAGAACACTTTATTACAAAGGCTTTATATGAAGGTAATATCTGTTTCCGAAAGAACAGATACCATTGATGGCCGTGCAGCGTCTCTAGAACGAAATGATAATTAAATCGCCACCCTAACAGGCGTTGATATTCAGCACTGGGACATGTTGAAAATGTGTGCCCCGACCGGGACTCGAGCCCGGGGTCTCCTGCTTACATGGCAGAAGCTCTATGCATCTGAACCACCAAGGGCACAGAGGATAATGCTCCTGCAGGGACTTATTCCTTGCACGCTCCCCGTGAGACCCACATTCCCAGCATGTCCACACCACTACATTCGTAGTGCACATAATAGATGTTTGCCCATCACACTCATTACTAGTGGGAGATTAATCTACCAAGTCCCGTACGAGTTGGGGCATAGCCTGTACGTTCGCACAAGAAGGTCAATGACCGGGTAGCCATATTTTAACTAACTATTTTAACTATATCAACGCCTTTTTGCAGCTAGGGTGTCGATTTAATTATCATTTCACAAAGGCTTTACATTAACAAAACAGCCGTAAATAAAAACATTAAATCCAAGACTGTTCAACCATCGGTTACAAGAGACAGGGACAACACACCTCTAGATCTTATATGATGCCGACAGCGGCCGCTCGCAGGAACGTGAACAGTCTGTTTTCTTGTCGAATGGTTCCACAGCTTCTATAAAAATGTTTGAAGGATGTCATTTTGCTTTCAGCTGTTAAAATTTTATTTTCCGAATGCTGTTTCGGCATTAAGCTGACTACTTGTCCTTTGAAGTGAAGTTGCACATATTACATTGTTATCTCTGCCTGTATGTCAAAATATTTTTTTGTTTTTGTTTCTTTTTTTTAGGTGCTTGAAAACGTGTTAGTGCTGAAACTGCAATCGCAAAATAAAACTGTAACAGCTGAAAGCAAGATGAAATTCTTTAAGAAATGGTTAGTCCATTCACAGCACCGTACAGGTGACTTTCAGAACAACAAACGAATATACACGTAGCAACTAAAACACAATTACTTTAAAGCCATACTATCAGCGATTAAAACCAGCCACGTGCTCGGGAATGGGAATGAACAAACTTTTTAATTAAAGAATATCTTGTGCACATCCAACAGCCTTCCATTCCTTTCAAAAAAAGCTCTAACATAAAATACATAGCATCTAGTATATAGTGCCGCAATAACGAATCAGCTGTTAGCTTTCTTTTAAGAAATCATACACTAGCAGCAACCGGACAGTACCCAAACAGTTTATGAACGATCCCTACCGTGGATTAATGAGTCGATGGTTCCTACTTGGAGTAATTGATACTCCCTTTCAGTAAGTCACGGTACCACTTAATACGCTTTGTAAAATCTAAATCATTAAAAGACTATTTTAACAAACTTTTAAACAAACGTATAATTGCAAAGCGCTGTTTCTAATGTAGTCAGCTTATTGTCTAATAAACGAATATACAACAAGAGATATTGACATAAAAGTGGTTAAGTTCATTGCAGTTGGACACAGGACGAGAACCAACCCAAGCCATCAAACCGTGGAAAAAGCACCAGAGTTTGTTTCATAGACTTGCTGACGTTCATCGTTATAATTGCGTAGTGAAGTTTGCCTTCACCCAAACACGTACAATAACTTTCAACCAGGCAAAGCATCTTCCCGAGTGACCCCAACTAAAGGCGCATAGCATACAGAACACCAATTTCGCGAGCGACACAGTGTCACCGATTAGTGCAGTTACAACGGCCGACTCAGCTCAATGCACTGCGGAGCTTACGTCCATACCGGATGGCGTATCTCAATACGAGCCCGTGCAAAACACGAAAATAACATTTCACACTGTCAAAAGTACACTTCCGCTGATATACCTATACTGCAGACATCACACTGACAACAAAGCTGTCGTTACAAACGCATACACACACATTGCTCGAACTCTGCTGCTGTCTGCCACAAACATTATGGCACACTACCGCGCCACGCTGTCCAGTGCTCGTCCATAAACCGATAATCGAACGGAGCACAGTTAGCTGCTCAGTCTACCAACCGTGAATTTCGTGTGAACGTCCAGACAGTCTGTGTCTCACCCATTCATGCCTTTGTTGCTCAACTCCCGCCTCCTAGCGGCGAATGATAATCAGTCTCTGAAATAGATTACAGGCCCTCTTCCCACAATTCCAGAGCTTCTCTTCTCTTCTTAAAACCGTGTATCGTCTACGTTTCACTTCCAGTCAAGGCTATTCCCAAGAGAAAATTCCCTAATATTTAAATTTATATTCTATATTCACAAATTTCTGTCTTTAAGATATGCTTTTCGTGTTACTCGTGCTATTGGCAGTTAGCATAATTTTTCCTCTCAGTGGCTGCCTTCACTACTACTGTTTCTATTTCATGTCCAGTTCTTCTAACTGCAATCTGATTTCAGTACAGATTGTGGGAAACGCATTCTCATCGTTGAAAATTTCCTGCTGTGTCCAGATGGCTCAGCAACAAACTATAATTAGATTTCTATATCATATTTTCGTATTCGTATCTATTTTAATACAAACCACATGAGAAATTATCACTAGCGCGTACAGACAGGGAGGGAGAGGTTTCGAAGAATCGTAAAGAAATTTCTGTTTCTCGCGCGTACCCTGGATTGTGTGTTTTCGAAACTGTCTCGTTAGTTGTGGTTTCAGTAAGACGAATTACTGATGAAATTAGCACATGCTGTGGCCACTGGGTTGATTATCTTGGTTATCGGGTGAAGAGATTAGATCGGGAACGGATAACAAAGGGCCGCTGATTTAGAATCATGGAGAGACTCTAATGGAGTAACTTGTGTCGGAGACGCCGTCTGCAGTACATCTCGCTGCCGCTGCTGAAGTACCTGGCTGTCATGTGAGAGTGCGAAAATTAATTTTATAATCATTTTGTCGCTATATAATTCCTTCAAGTCTCATTACTGGAATCATTTCCACACATTAACTCTTAAAGTACATAATTAATGTGATTCTTGAGTTTCTCCCGGCGTATTTGATAATCAAAATATGCACGGGTGTGCTGCCGGTCTATAGTGTCCAACGGGCAAAATATTTCGGCGAGCATACATGTCGCCATCGCTGATAAGATGCAGAGCCTGCTAAATGACGATTCCTATCGGAAGATCAGCGTTGACCCTACAAAGAAGGTGGAGAACAAGACGAGGGCGCTTCTCAAGGACGCAGATTTACCAGAGGGTGACGCTAAGAAATTGTTACCCCAAGGTCCGGTACCGCCTAGACTATATCGACTCCCGAAGGTTCACAAAGAGGGGGTACCATTACGCCCCATTGTCAGCAAAATCAGGGCACCTACATATTTGTTGGCCAAATACCTGACGGGAATATTAAGTCCTTATGTGGGTAAATGCCCTCATCACATCCGTAATTCCGTGGATTTTGTTAAACGCCTTGATAGCTTCAGGTTCGATAAGTCAGATATCATGGTGAGTTTTGACGTCGTTTCCTTGTTTACGAGGGTACCCCTGCGAGAGTCACTAGAATTGATTAGTCAGAAGTTTGACGAGAAGACCACTGAACTTTTTAGGCATGTCTTGACTTCCACGTATTTTCTTTTTAATGGAGAATACTACGAACAAACGGAGGGAGTCGCCATGGGTAGCCCACTCTCACCGGTGGTAGCGAATTTGTACATGGAGAACTTCGAGGAGGAAGCCCTGTCGTCATCCGTATGGAAACCTACTTGCTTTTTCCGTTACGTGGACGACACGTTCGTCATCTGGCCACATGGTATGGATAAACTCCTTGACTTCCTTACACATCTAAACTCCATACACCCCAACATCAAATTCACTATGGAGACTGAAACGGAGGGTAAGTTACGTTTCCTTGACGTCTTGGTCAAGAGAAGGGCTGACGGCACCCTAGGTCATGGGGTGTATCGGAAGACAACGCACACTGATCTGTATTTGCACGCAGACAGCTGCCACCACTCTTCACAGAGGAATGGGGTACTTAAAACTCTAGTACATAGGGAGCGCACTATCTCCGACGCAGAGAGTCTACCCCAGGAATTGGAACATCTGAGAACTGTATTTCGAAAAAATGGGTACTCAGAGTGGCAGATTCAACGTGCTCTCCGTTCAACCACTGCAGCACAACCTGTTGAGATGGATGAAGTCACGAGGGAGGAGGGAGGCACTGCATTTATTCCATACACAGGCGCTCTCTCGGGGAAAATCGCCCGCATTCTGAAGAAACACCGGGTCGGAACTGTGTTTTGTCCTCCGAATAAAACTCGTGCAGTGGTGGGGAGCGCCAAAGATGACCTCGGTTTGAGGAAGGCCGGCGTGTACCAGATTCCGTGTCAATGTGTCAACTCGTATATTGGTCAGACGATGCGTACCGTCGAGGATCGATGCCGTGAACACCAGAGGCACACTCGACTGATGTATCCGAGCAAGTCGGCGGTCGCTGAACATTGTTTGTCGGAAAATCACGCCATGGAGTATGACCGCACGAGGATTCTGGTACAGACGTCGAGATACTGGCACAGCGTTGTTAGAGAGGCCATCGAAATTCGCACCAATGACGACCTCATAAACCGTGACTGTGGCTATAATCTTAGCAAGGCTTGGGAACCAGCGATTGGGTTAATCAAGAGTAAATCGAGCAAACGTATAGTTGTGACGACCACGGCGGACAGAGCCATCACACCGACGTCATCTCAGACGCCGTCGCAACCTGTTCCACCACGCTACCGTGGCGCGGGGCGCGGACGGCGGAGGGAGCGCGCCGCGGGCGGAGGGTATTTAAATCGGCCGCCGCCGCGACCGAACCCAGTTCCCTCTGAGCAGCCATAGCGTACGTATCTCCGTGCCGGCACGTTCACAGGAGCTCAGTCCGTCAGTTCACCCGATGATGGCGACATGTATGATCGCCGAAATATTGTGCCCTTTGGACACTATAGACCGGCAGCACACCCGTGGATATTTTGATTACATAATTAATGTCTTTTCTTCAGTGAAGCTTCTACGAAGTCCATGTGGCTTTCAGTCGACTAGTCTACTTTAGATGTCTCACCTTCGTCATTTATTACATAAGTATTTTTCCTTGAAGTATTTTATTATGATGTGTTTCCGTACATTTAATAATTAAAAAAACTTTGAATATTTAGAGAAACGAACATTTAAATCTTTCTGTGAGACCTCTGATTTCTCTTATTACAATGATCATTTCTCCCTATGTACATAGGTATCAACAAAATATTTTCGCATTCGGAGGACAACGTTGGAGATTGAAATTTCGTGAAAAGATCTCACCGCAAGTGAAAAATGCCTCTGTTTTAATGATTGCCACCGCAACACGGGTATCATACGCGTGACACTCTGTCCGTTATTCAGCGACAATAAAAAATGAGCTGCCCTCTTTGAACATTTTACAAGTCCTCCGTCAATAATAAATTCCTTTGTAATATAAAGAGTTTCTTTCTCTATTAACGGAGAAAATGAAGGACTTTTGCATTCGTGTACAAGACAGGGAAATTTATGTGTACTTAAATTCTGAGTGAACAGTTCAATTTATTTATCTTTTATTTAATGTTTTCATTGTGATTGTTTC
Organism: Schistocerca nitens; assembly: GCF_023898315.1. NCBI lineage: Eukaryota > Metazoa > Arthropoda > Insecta > Orthoptera > Acrididae > Schistocerca > Schistocerca nitens. The sequence goes on from NC_064614.1 coordinate 282,831,203, forward strand.
TCGTACTGTATATATTTCTTTAGTCTGGAGGTTAATTAAATAAATACATCGCATTCTTTCAGCATATCAGATATTATATTCTGTTAATACTTCCCAATATTTTTACTATATTAAGAGAAAATTGTATATTTTTTTTGTATACAACGTTATTCCACAATGTGCTTTTACAGGATAAGCAAAGTTTCTTACATCGAAAGCTACATAAAACTTAATATTACTCCCTAAATATTGTATGTTGCTCTCTTGTGACACTTACTGTACGAGTTGATCATACATATGAAAATGTATAAATAAATAGTACAAAGGGAAACAGCAATTACTTTTACATCATAAAGAACTATGACACTTTGATATACATCCTTCATTCAGGGAGGTCTTCATGTTTTCAAGTGTTTGGTTGACACTTTTCCAATTCTTGCAGTTCTCTGCAGTACATGCAATTTACCGCAAGATGTGTGACAAGAACTTCCACTGTGAATTCTGGTGTGGTCACTAACCTTACAACCACCAAGCACTGTCAGAAATTGCATAATTTTTTTTATTAAAAACTCATAGCAAATATCTTTCTATATTTATGGGCTCTTTCTGTTTCTCTTTCACTTTACAAAGCACTGTATTGTACATCTGTAGGATTACAATCTTAAAAATTGCAGATAAAAAATAGCATTTTGACGCTCAGAAGTACAGGGTTATTACAAATGATTGAAGCGATTTCACAGCTCTACAATAACTTTATTATTTGAGATATTTTCACAATACTTTGCACACACATACAAAAACTCAAAAAGTTTTTTTAGGCATTCACAAAATTTCGATATGTGCCCCTTTAGTGATTCGGTAGACATCAGGCCGATAATCAAGTTCCTCCCACACTCGGCGCAGCATGTCCCCATCAATGAGTTCGAAAGCATCGTTGATGCGAGCTCGCAGTTCTGGCACGTTTCTTGGTAGAGGAGGTTTAAACACTGAATCTTTCACATAACCCCACAGAAAGAAATCGCATGGGGTTAAGTCGGGAGAGCGTGGAGGCCATGACATGAATTGCTGATCATGATCTCCACCACGACCGATCCATCGGTTTTCCAATCTCCTGTTTAAGAAATGCCGAACATCATGATGGAAGTGCGGTGGAGCACCATCCTGTTGAAAGATGAAGTCGGCACTGTCGGTCTCCAGTTGTGTCATGAGCCAATTTTCCAGCATGTCCAGATACACGTGTCCTGTAACGTTTTTTTCGCAGAAGAAAAAGGGGCCGTAAACTTTAAACCGTGAGATTGCACAAAACACGTTAACTTTTGGTGAATTGCGAATTCGCTGCACGAATGCGTGTGGATTCTCTACCGCCCAGATTCGCACATTGTGTCTGTTCACTTCACCATTAAGAAAAAATGTTGCTTCATCACTGAAAACAAGTTTCGCACTGAACGCATCCTCTTCCATGAGCTGTTGCAACCGCGCCGAAAATTCAAAGCGTTTCACTTTGTCATCGGGTGTCAGGCCTTGTAGCAATACTAAACGGTAAGGCTTCTGCTTTAGCCTTTTCCGTAAGATTTTCCAAACCGTCGGCTGTGGTACGTTTAGCTCCCTGCTTGCTTTATTCGTCGACTTCCGCGGGCTACACGTGAAACTTGCCCGCACGCGTTCAACCGTTTCTTCGCTCACTGCAGGCCGACCCGTTGATTTCCCCTTACAGAGGCATCCAGAAGCTTTAAACTGCGCATACCATCGCCGGATGGAGTAAGCAGTTGGTGGATCTTTGTTGAACTTCGTCCTGAAGTGTCGTTTCACTGTTATGACTGACTGATGTGAGTGCATTTCAAGCCCGACATACGCTTTCTCGGCTCCTGTCGCCATTTTGTCTCACTGCGCTCTCGAGCACTCTGGCGGCATAAACCTAAAGTGCGGCTTCAGCCGAACAAAACTTTATGAGTTTTTCTACGTATCTGTAGTGTGTCGTGACCATATGTCAATGAATGGAGCTACAGTGAATTTATGAAATCGCTCCAATCATTTGAAATAGCCCTGTATATTTTACTCTGGGTTGGTACTACCTGTAATCATAATTCCTATTATTTCCCGAAAACAATCGAGTATGGACAAAAACTGACCGTTCAATTTTATTTTACGGTGTCTTGTTGAGAGTCTAATTCTTGAGTTTGATTGTTTATTAATAGACTAATCGTTTCTGTTGTTAGTTTTTCACAATAGACCAAGCGTCTCTCTTGTAAGGTGAATTATACAAGCTTGAACAAGGCCAATATTCTTACTGAACTTTTAGTAGACGACGTATTATCAAAGTTCAGATATTCTGAGTCGGATCACACAGAAGTTGAGGACAATGAAACAACAAACCACACTCATAATACTCCAAATAAATATGTTACAAGTTCTGGTATGGTGTATCTTGCAGAAGCTCCAAGGGATTGTAAAAGAGATTCTGCCAACATTGTCCATGAAACTGAGAGAATAAGTACTGCCAGAAAAGTAAGAAATACATGTGACCCATTCAAGAAGTTTTTTACTCCTGAAATAGTAAAGAAAGTTGTTGGTCATACAAATGAACAAGCTGACAGGAAAACTTTATCCGCTGCTAGAGATTCTGAAATGTACTCTTCAATGGGTATTCTAGTCAGAGTTTACCACGTCACCAAATTTTAGTTATCTGGTTTATAGTCAAATATATTGGGAAGAGTCACGTATAGAGAAACCATGAGTAAGACAAGAGCTTATTAGCTAATGAAAATTCTTCGTTTTGACGATAAGGGCACAAAGATGTGTAAATGAAGAAATGCGCGCTGCGTAAGGTGTTTGTGGAATTGAACGGAACATTCCTTAAGTACTTCAGAACTGTACCTCACAACAGAACTGATGAAATGCTATGTCTTTTCAGAGGTTGTTATTCCTGTAAAGTTTTCCTCAAAGACAAACCGGGGAAATATGGTATACTTGTCAGGGTTCTCAGTAGTGCGGTTTAACGATACATAAAGAAAAAGGAAAGTGTATGATGCGTAAAACACTAGACCAGTCTGAGAACGCGATCCTCTTGCGAGTTTGAGGAGATCGGTGGAGCCAATACAGAATACAGGCTACATTATGACTAATGACCGTTTTCACACTTGTGTGGAATTAGCGGACACTCTGTATGAAGACTGAAAACTTCTCTTGGTTGTGACACTCAAATACAAGAGGAAACACATACCGCAAGAACTTCAAATGACAGAAGGCAGAGAGCTGTATTATCAAAATTTGCATTCACAGATCCATCTACTAACGAGCCTCCAGTAACAGTTACTCCTTACATTACAAAACACAAACCGAAGAAAAATCTGTTGGTGTTGTCTCCACAACATCGTGATGCAGGAGCAGAAATTGATACAAAAAAAAAAAAAACAACCTTGCAAACATATAGCATAAATTCACTAAGAGAGGAGTGGATGCCATGTCTAGGACACACTGTACAAGAAGAACAGACAACCACTGTCTGTTTTCTATGGCCTACTCGATATAGTTGCAGTAAACTCATACGCACTGTTCACGATGAATGTGCCCAGGTCGAATAAAGGGAAATCAAACGCCAGAAATTTGTATCTCCATAAATTAGGCCGTGAAATTTTCAAACTTTACACACAAGAACGATCCAAGGACTTGAACGGACTCTAGATGCCTATCATTTACGCTATGGGAGACATCCTTAGAAAGAAACTAGAGATAATTAAAACTACTCCAAATGAGAACCAACTAGGAACGCAAGAAGCTGTATACGCTTGGGGAAAAAAACCAAATAACCAGAGAACTAGTGATAAAATCACGAAAACCAAGTTATCATGTGGAACCTGTGGTCGCCATCAGAGTAAGAGTGTACCAGTTTCAACCAATATGTGTGCAGGGGGTAAATGTCATCTGTAAATGACTTTATTCTCTCCCACTCAAGAATATTAAAAGTTTTCCATATACCACAACCTACATTTTTGAAAGCGTTTTTATTATTGTTTTTGAATCCTTTCGACGAGGACGAAAGTATATTATTCAGTTATTAGATCAAAGACTGTACAGATACTTTGGACAATCGGTTTAGTTTATACAAACTTTCGTTATCCAAATTTTTACCAGTGTTACTTGTTATATTTCATCCTATACGTTCCAAATATTACGTTTTTAGTGGTGTAGTCACTATTGACTGTTACTCTCACATTCGAAACAAAATCAATTAAAATAAATACATATTACAAGATTACTGTAACACGGGGAAGTCTGGCCTTGGTTTGTGCTCCGCGTAACCTAAAATATCTTGTAGCCCATAGGATTAAGATATTGGTTTTCATGCTTCAGGTGTTCTACAAGACTCTCCCCACTTGAGTGGGTTGTTTTAAATCGCGCGTCTTATTCGGACCTTCTTCCCTCTTAGCGAACGATCAGAGATTTATTCTGAGGTTTGTCGTTTCGTGATAGTTTCGTATTGATAACACCAAATCGCGTCAGCCACGATAATTAGTTACTTTCTCCATTGCGATTTGTGATACAACAACGTTGATACACTTCAGTCGCAGGTCCACTACTTAACGCAGACTGCTCGCAACTGATTGGTCGAATGCACACCATACATAATACGCTGACGTCGCTTACATGCCAGCAATGAAATCAGCCTCGTAATTTTTTGGACGGTCTGTATAAGAGAAATATTGTTCAAATGTCATTTTTTACATCTATTACAGTACTTAATAACATGTTTCGCGTACTGGTGTCATAAGACTAAATCTAGAAATTTTGAAAAAATTGAAGCGTTGATGTAAAAGAAATGTTGATACGCTTCGTACATAGTAGTATCATACTCCTTACTTTCCCTGAGGAGACTGAACGCGACTTTTCTCTGGGGAGGGCACTGTCTTTCCATTTAACAGTGCCTAGGTGCAACTGGTCACACGCATGTGTGTGAGAGGCTTCCATCAACCTGTTAAATTTGTGTGAAAATGGAATGAAGCAATCGTTACTTCAGCATGAATGTAAACAAGAAAAAAATGAGCTTAACTGTTAATACAAGATGGTTTAGCCTAGGCACTGTTAGGGAGAGTTTTACGCTCCGAATTAATAATGATAAAACGAAATAATATTGATGTGTATTGTTATTATTTCAACGTGACATTCATTCTGTTTATATCTGACTTAACAGCTGCAAGTCTAAAAGACACATCTTTGTGTAAAGCTACAGGGTGAGGCTTACGTAGTAACAAGGCCTATTCCCTCTGTAAAACTCACATACTCGAGTCCAACAGCACAGTACAAAGTACTGCGTCTGATATACTCGATGTCGTCTTCCGTCAATACTTTCAAAAAGAATAATACGTTTATTTGTCAGCTCTGTGAGCTGTACGCAGGTGAGCCAATGATCTGCAATAGGACTCTGTAGCAGCTACATGGGAGATGGTAATAAAGAATGTAGCGAAACTTATGGGAGCAATTTTACCTTCGCTCGAAACCAGATATTTTTATTCCTTTAGTGGATTAATAATTCTCAACACAATACTGGAATATGGACTAACAAAGCAGTTTGTATCGCACGTAGCACTGTGAGATTTTTCCTTTATGCAAATCTTGCAGTACCCCTTTTATTCACATACTCGGATGTGTGCACAAAATGTAGATTAAAAGTGAAGAAATTGTTAAAAGGTAAAAAATTAAGGAGATGTGACCAGGATAATTTGGAAGAACCAGAGATTTTTGAGAGTTTCAGAGGGTGCATTAGGCAAAGGTTTAAAAAAAAAAAAAAAAACAGGGGAAAGGAATACAGTAGAGGACGAATGGATAGATTTAAGATATGAAATAGTGAAGACAGTAGAGGAACAAATAGGTAAAAAGACAAGACCTGGTAAAAATCCTAGAGTTGGATAACACAGGAGATTGAATTTAACTGATGACAGGAAAAAGCATAAAAATGCAGCAAATGAAGCGGGCGAAAGTGAATACAAATGTCTAAAGAAATTAATCGACATGAGGTGCAAAATGGCTAAAGAGTAGTGACTAGGGGACTGTTTTAAGGTTTTACAGGCGTATTCCATTAGGGGAAAGGTTGATACAGCCTACAGGAAAATTAAAGAGGCCTTTGGAGAAAAGAGAAGCACCTGTAGGAATATCAAGAGCTCAGATGCAAAACCAGTCCTACGAAAAGAAGGGAAAGCTGAAAGGTGGAAGGTGTACATGGAGGATCTATCCAAGAAGATGAACTCGAAGGCAGTACTATAGAAGAAGATGTAGATGAAGACGAGATGGAGGATATGATACTGTGAGAAGAACCTGACAAAACACTGAAAGAGATAGGACGAAACAAAGCCCCAGGAGTTGACGATATTCCAACACATGTAGTGACGGCCTTGGGAGAGCCAGCCATGACAAAACTCTTCCATCTGGGGTGCAAGATGTATGAGACAGGCGAAATACCCTCAGACTTAAAAAAAAAATGTAAAATTCCGATTTCACAGAAAGAAAATGCAGACTGATGTGAAAATTAGCGAACTATGAGTCTAATTACTCGCTGTTGCAAAATACTGATAGACTGGTAGAAGCTGGCCTCAGGGAAGGCCAGTCAGGATTCCGAAGAATTGAAGGAACATGCTAAGCAATACTGATCCTACTGATCCTATCACTTATAGTAGAAGATAGGTTAAGAAAAGACAAACTTAAGTTTATAGCATGTGTAGACACAGTGAAACCTTTTGATAACTATGACTGGAATACGCTCTTTGAAATTCGAGGGTAGCATGAATAAATTACAGGGGGAGGAAGGCTATTTACGATTTGTACAACACCCAGATGGCAGTAATAAGAGTTTAGGGGCATGAAAGGTAAACATTTGTTGAGAAGGTAGTGAGACAGAGTTGTAGCCTATCCCCGATGTTATTCAGTCTCTATATTGAGCAAGTAGCTAAGGAAATGGAAGAATAATCTGGAGAAGGAATTATAGTCCAGAGAGAAAAAATGAAAACTTTGGGGTTTGCCGAAGACATCATGATTCTGTCAGGGACAGCAAAAGTCTTGGAAAAGCAGTTAAATGGAATAGACAGTGCATTGAAAGGATGATATAAGTTCAACATCAACAAAAGCAAAACAAGGATAATGGAGTGTAGTCGAATTAAATCAGGTGAAGTAACTGCTGCATCAGGCATGTCCTTTTAATTTATCACTTCTTTACTAGTAACAGAAGAAATACTTCAGTTGATTGATGAAAGGAGGAAGTACAAACATGTTCCGGGAAAATCAGGAATACAGAAGTACAAGTCGCTGAGGAATGAAATAAATATTAAGTGCAGGGAAGCTAAGAAGAAATTGCTGCAGGAAAAATGTGAAGACATCGAAAAAGATATGATTGTCGGAAGGACAGACTCAGCATACACGAAAGTCAAAACAATCTTTGGTGACATTAAAAGCAACGGTGGTAACATTAAGAGTGCAACGGGAATTCCTCTGTTAAATGCAGAGGAGAGAGCAGATAGGTGGAAAGAATACATTGAAAGCCTCTATGAGGGTGAAGATTTGTCTGATGTGATAGAAGAAGAAACAGGAGTCGATTTAGAAGAGATAGGGGATCCAGTATTAGAATCGGAATTTAAAAGAGCTTTGGAGGACTTACGGTCAAATAAGGCAGAAGGGATAGATAACATTCCATCAGAATTTCTAAAATCATTGGGGGAAGTGGCAACAAAACGGCTATTACGTTGATGTGTAGAATATATGAGTTTGGCAACATACCATCTGACTTTCGGAAAAGCATCATCCACACAATTCCGAAGACGGCAAGAGCTGACAAGTGCGAGAATTATCGCACAATCAGCTTAACAGCTCATGCATCGAAGCTGCTTACAAGAATAATATACAGAAGAATGGAAAAGAAAATTGAGAATGCGCTAGGTGACGATCAGTTTGGCTGTAGGAAAAGTAAAGGGACGAGAGAGGCAATTCTGACGTTACGGTTAATAATGGAAGCAAGGCTAAAGAAAAATCAAGACACTGTCATAGGCTTTGTCGACCTGAAAAAAGCGTTCGACAGTATAAAATGGTGCAAGCTGCTCGAGATTCTGAAAAAAGTAGGGGTAAGCTATAGGAAGAGACGGGTCATATACAATATGTACAACAACCAAGAGGGAATAATAAGAGTGGACGATCAAGAAAGAAGTGCTCGTATTAAGAAGGATGTAAGACAAGGCTGTAGCCTTTCGCCCCTACTCTTCAATCTGTACATCGAGGAAGCAATGATGGAAATAAAAGAAAGGTTCAGGAGTGGATTTAAAATACAAGGTGAAAGGATATCAATGACACGATTCGCTGATGACATTGCTATCCTGAGTGAAAGTGAAGAATAATTAAATGATCTGCTGAACGGAATGAACAGTCTAATGAGTACACAGTATGGTTTGAGAGTAAATCGGAGAAAGACGAAGGTAATGAGAAGTAGTAGAGTTGAGAACAGCGAGAAACTTAACATCAGGATTGATGGTCACGAAGTCAATGAAGTTAAAGAATTCTGCTACCTAGGCAGTAAAATAACCAACGACGGACGGAGCAAGGAGGACATCAAAAGCAGACTCGCTATGGCAAAAAAGGCATTTCTGGCCAAGAGAAGTCTACTAATATCAAATACCGGCCTTAATCTGAGGAAGAAATTTCTGAGGATGTACGTCTGGAGTACAGCATTGTATGGTAGTGAAACATGGACTGTGGGAAAACCGGAACAGAAGAGAATCGAAGCATTTGAGATGTGGTGCTATAGACGAATGTTGAAAATTAGGTGGACTGATAATGTAAGGAATGAGGAGGTTCTACGCAGAATCGGAGAGGAAAGGAATGTGTGGAAAACACTGATAAGGAGAAGGGACAGGATGATAGGACATCTGCTAAGACATGAGGGAATGACTTCCATGGTACTAGAGGGAGCTGTAGACGAAGACAGAGATTGGAATACGTGAAGCAAATAATTGAGGACGTAGGTTGCAAGTGCTACTCTGAGATGAAGAGGTCAGCACAGGAAAGGAATTCGTGGCGGGCCGCATCAAACCAGTCAGTAGACCGATGACCAAAAAAGCTAGTAGCTCTATTCACAAACCATTTTGCAGACCTTATTCACATACGCCACTGAAGTATCTTCAAAGTTATGTCATTGTACGACACATAGTTCAGGAGATATGTCATAAATACTGAGATACTTTAACGAAATCTGCTGTTATTTTCGTTAAAGATTAATTATTAATTATTATTGCTTTTAGAAAATTAATTTGCCTCTCTCTTTAACTGTCTTCTGTAAGTACGAACTTTGTTGTAGAACCTCTCTCTTATTTACGTGTGGTAATAAAAAAACTCACTTTCAAAAGAATTACGTACATTTAAGAATTACGTGAACTCATATTAACTGATTAAGCATATTTAGTTGAGAATTAAATCCTTTACATAATTCGGCCTTGGCACACATTTTCTAAATGCAGTGGTTTTTTTTTTTAAATATTTACTGAATTCTATCCCGGCGTTAGCTATAGAACACAAGATTATCTCTATAGCAGAAAATGGTTAATTATTGCCAAGCCGACATTTAATTATCGCTGATCAAACCTACTTCGCTATACATTTAAGTTATTTGAAAGAACCAAAATTGTCAAATTTCAATGTTAACTAACATTAACTATCCGCCTACGAATGCACAAACGTATAATTAGTTTAAAATTTCATCAGTCTCAGGATCACTGTAAAAGAAGAACATTTTCTTAATTCACTGTTAATTTTTATCTGTCTGTTCCCGATTTACGGGTTTGGTTGATTTTTCCTTTAGCGGAACAATTTTTTAAATGTGCCGCCGCTGCAAATGGATCGGTCGCGGCACAGCCCAGCAACACCGCTAAAAAGGCTGAAAATTCTTTAAATAAATTTTATAGATGACATGGGCAAGCTAATTTACATTAATTATACACACTTTTGATAAATTCTGATATATATTTAGATCCAACAATAATTCAACTCACATTAATTTGTAACGCCTCCTCTAATGGCGGCTAAATCTAGACAGAGACAAAAGAAGTCTACACATTCATAAATCGTCTCGACACAGCTTCCTCTCGCATTCAGCTCTACACAGAGAAGACCAAAGAATACGCTGTACATGGTTCTTTTATACTACTGCTGACTATTAACATTTCTTTGTAATTTGACAATATTATTCTCCTCTGGCTCTATTTCACATCTCTGTTATCGGAGATACTGACACATTTCACAATCACATAATAAATATAGAAAAATTACTACCCTAAATACAGAGAGAATATTACTACAAAAAATATTACGATAATAACAAATGTCTTTTACACGAAATTCATTAATATTTTTTGTTCAATAATTACGGTATATACAACTTGCTCAGAGCGGCGTATATGGTACAAATAAACTCTTGTTCATTAATAGCATGAGTTTGCCAGGGAACGTTACATTGCCCCCTGGCAGCATTTGGCAAAGAGTTCCTATACTTTGACACAATGGTGCCAGTAACGTTCTTTACAATTCTGTATTTTTTATGGAATGGCTCTTTTAATTAGTCCCAGGGTTATATATGTTCATGGCTCCCCCATTTGGGCGATGGCAGACAGGAAACCTGGGCAAAACTGTGCCGGAGCCCAGCCATCCAAGTTGGTTCATGATTAATATTGTCTCTTTAACAGTCATACATTTAAATTAATTTAGCAGTTTGTCACCAACGGTTACACAATATCACAGTCACATACAGTTCAACGAAAGTTTTCTTTCACTTAGCACAGGATCATTTTTCATTATGTTTCCACTACCTACGTGTTACAAATTCATCTCTTGTACTTTTTAGTGTTCATTTTCTCTTATCAGTTTACGGACATACATAATAAATGTTCAATGTTTATCAAAAATGAAGACATTGACATGTTATGCAGTTCGTGTAAATATTTTGGAAAATGACAATAATGCTGTAGTTGGTGAGCGGTGCGGAGTGATTGTTGAGCGGCGCTCGGCGCGGCGCGTTGGCTCCGTGTAGGTCACCGCCCCCGGTGTTGACAGCTACGGCGCGGAGAGGCGTGTGGCTGTCTGTTCTGCTACGGGCTGCTGCGGCCGCTGCATGGCTGATGTAGCCGGATGCGCGTTGTATATCAGCTCGCCCGTGTGACGTCTTCTTGTAGTGCTCCAGCAAACATGCAACAAGTTCACAAACAGTGTACTATCCTTATGGGCATTTTTCCTGCTGTGGGAAAAAACGCATACAGTTATTGGCAGTTATTATTCAGTAGGCCTTCACTAGTCTGGTTTGCACAATGTTTCGTTGTCACAGTAACACGTTTTATGGGCACACAATATTTTTCACCATGTCATGACTTGTCATTAGTCACACGCAAGTTTTCACCTTAGGACAAAATGTATCTCTGTAGTCAATGCGCTTTCCTAGCGTCCCTTGACACACAAAGAATTAAAGTTTGACACTAGCTTGGTCCACCGTCCGTTATCGGCTCACTGTTCGTGTCGTGCTAGTTCCTTGTCCACATGCACACACGGCTATGATACAGTTTTTTACTACTTGTACAATACAACTTCGTGATGTATTGCTGCAGGTTTAACAGTCACTGTCTGTCCCTGCCACACAATACTGCACTTTTGTTTAAGTTCCTTTATTTTTATTTACAACGTCCGTTGTGTAATTTTTGTAACAGCACATACTAACTATTTACCACGGTGTATGATATTTGCGTACATGGTAACAAATATTAAAATTTCGTATTATTTTGCCCAAAAATCATCTATATTCGTGTTCGAGTAGATTTTATTTGTGCATTCCAGACGGATTCAGGCATATTGTTCAATAACTCCTTTGAAATTATGTCTTACTTCACTTGCAAGGTCCTACGTAACTACAGTGTAGTCTCTGTAGGCTAAAATTGACTTGGACTGCATCAGGCTAGCTCCTTTTTTTTTACTGATTAAATCTGCACATGCTTCAATTGAAGCTTCTTTGTGTGTAATTTTGCGCTACTTAAATTTGCAATAAGTTTGCCTCCCATGGTGCCCTCGGGTCACTACTGGGTGCATTATTCTCATTGATAACATTGGTTTGATAATAAAGTTCTCAGGGCCTCATATGATTGATATTGTTCTGGGTTCGAATCTGTCAATCTGACAGCTACACACATATATACATATATACACATATATAATAAAAAGATTGTACAAGAAATATTTCAAGTTTGACACACATATAGAATATTATGCAGTACACAAACTAATCATTACTAAAATGTTTCTCCTGAGTGATCTCTATCACAATTTAACACTATAAATAATTGCACTAATCAGGTTATCTGTGCAGACGTTTAGAGCATGTTTAAGCTAACACAAATTAGAAAAGGACATAACACAAATATTCATAAACAAAAGAGAAAATCAATCATATTCTTATAACTAAATACTTCTACATTAGCACATTATCTCTACAGATCACACATCATTAATGTTCATTCATTTTCAAAAGAATGGTGTATATTTTTTTTACACATAACAAATAGGACATTTAGTCATTTACTGTAAGAATATTTTTACATCCTTACGCGGATACAGTCCCAGTACTCTCCCTGAATGGGGATCTGCTAAGAGATAGCTACTATTTCCTTCTTGGACTAAGGAATGGAGTATGAGGCTCGACAGTAGGTTTTGTGAGGCTACACCTCGATATTGTACTGATATCCCTTAACAATTCCTATTCGTTCTGAAAATACATCTGCATAATTGGATAATAACTGTACCAAATCCTGCTGTTGCATTAAGTTCAAATTTTCGGACTGTGATACTTTGTTCACTAGTGCGTCCACATTTGCTTTTAATTGATCACTTTGTACGTCTGGATAATAGAGATTTTGTCCTTGACAATGATTGTCTAAATGTAGTATCCACTGAGTCCTACACTTTATGTTAATAGCATTACAATTAGGCACAGGTACCTCTTCAGATCTGAGCATGGACAATTCTATCCTCCTACCAGCGTTCATCAAACTTAATTTTCCCCGAGAAAGGTCGATTACTGCGTCCCTTTCTCTCAAAAAATCTACCCCCAAAATGCAGGCTACCCTTAAACCCTTTACTACCAGGAATGAGCACGCTATGGCTTCTTCCCCTATAGACATCTCTACCCGCACTTGGAGTTTAATTATTTGTCGCTGTGCACTTATGGCTCCAGTGACTTTACAATTGTTCACAGGAAAAGTCAGCATACGCCTTTCTTTCCCCAGTACTTTGAATAAGTCCATACTCATGACACTGACAGTAGCACCTGTATCTACGATCGCTTGCACATCAATATTGTTAATTTTGATCTCTATTATCACTTGTACTTTGTCTTTGTGCTCCTTTATGCACGTGGATGGTTCAGTTATCAATTCATGTCCCATCTGTACCCCGTCATTATACCTGAGGATACAGATTCCTAATGTTTTGTTCGGTGTCGGGCTGCTCTCACTCCAAACCTCAGCCGACGATGGAGAGCGTATCTCGGCTGAATCTAGTTCGTTGAATTATTACAGGTGGATGGGTGTGGCTGCTCTGTGTCAGTGACCTCCACTATGTGTAAGTTATGTTGCGTCGGCCGCCACGGTTGCGCAATTGGCGCATCTTGTGGTGGCGGTCGGTTATTGTCATTTCCTTCACTGTTTGGCCGGTCCGTACTGGGCCTCTGGTTCTGTGGCCAAGTTCGGTTTGCATCATTATAGGTATTAGTGTTCCACGGCCCCCTGGCATTTTTCCATCTACTATTGCTTGGTGGGCCTGTTTCATATCGGTCATCAGACCTCCTTTTCCGGTCATTATTCACCGGCGGACTATTGCCAATCCGGTCTCTACCTCTATTCCCGCTTTGTACATAATCTTGTCTCTAATTGTTACCTCCACCGTTTCCATTATTTGGTGGAGGCGTGTTATTTCGACCATTTCTGTAACCGTTTCCATTACTTCTAGCCTGTTCAGAGGCTGCCTTAATATCCTCCTGAATCAGGTCAATTGAGTCCAGAACAGACAAGAAATGTTCCATGTCATTCTCCGGCACGTGTATAAGTTTTTTCTTTACGTGTATCGGCAAGTGTGGTTTCAAAAGTCTGATCAAATCCCGGGATGAAATCTGCTCGTCCCAATAACGGGTCTTATTAATGTACTTCTCAAAATATTTTCGCAAATTCCCTAATCGTGGAGAATACGGCTCTGGATTATATACCTCCTTCCGTAATCTCTCCTGAATACATGTTGACCAATATTTGGCCAAGAATGCCTTTTCAAATTGCACATATGTATCGCAACTGTCATCTGCTTCGATGCCCATAATGCAGCATCTCCTTGTATGTAAGACATAACGAACTGTATTTTCTGTGTATGACTCCAAACACTAGGCAAAATGTTTCTAAATCCCTTGATAAGCACTACAGGGTGAACAGATTTCTTCTCCGTTGTAAAGATCTGAAACTGTCGGTTTCTAATCAGGCTTTCTTCAATCACTATTTTGGAATGACATCTATTTGTTTCGCTTGCATTGGTTGCCTGTTCTGTCTCGCAGTCGCAATTTTTTACTGCTGTATTTATGTGCCTATCATTGTTGGACCTGGCTGGAGTGACATACGCCTGTGAGTCGTCATGCCGCAAGCTGATTTCCATGTCGGCAAGACGACGGTCGACATTTCGCTGCCACAGCGGAATGTCAGTGTGTACCACCCTTTTCCCTTTTCAGGTTCTGCACCTCCGCATTCGAGCCCACATCTATGGCTTCAATCGCGGCGTGCACTTTCTCGTCTATTTCTTTTATAACTTCATTTTCTATTTTGTGCACTTGTTCGGACACTTTGTGCTCAATTACTTGATTTGTGGCAATCTCTAATTGTTCCACCCTGTTAGTCAGTACACCGATTTCATCTACGATACTGGCGTTAGCCACTTGGATACTATCTACTCTTTCGCTTAGTTCTTGCACCGTTTTGGGTATGGTTTCATAGTTTTGTTTCAAACTAACAATCTCCCTTTGCATAGCTTCCAAAGATTGCATTAACTTCAAGTCTCTCTCATGCAGGCGTCGATCACGCTCTGCTTGTTTAGCATCACGTTCTCTATCGCGTTCTGCTTGCATACATGCAAATTCAGCTACCAGTCTCTGGTCACGCTCTGCTTGTTCAGCATCACGCTCTGCTTGCATACGTACAAATTCAGCTTGGAAATTGAGCATGCGCTCGAACATAACTCTTAATGATTGCACTTCTGACACCTCACCACTCTCTGGTCCGTGTCCAGTGCTTGCAGGTGGCACAGTACTTCCGCTATCAACTGAATCACTGGCTGGCAGTGGCAACATTTCTTGCCCTTCTGCCCCCAGATTCTCACATTGTACTTCCTGAACTACGCCACTAACATTAATTTGAGTCCCACTTTCTAACTCTTTATCACTACTTACTAATTGTTGTTCATTATCCATGTTGATATCTTTCTGACTACGCAACCTAACCATAGTCAACAAAAGAAATAAAATCTGAACTAAATATCCTAACACTCAGGTTTCACTGACATAATCACACAAGAAATGGTCATTTGTTAAAACACACTTATTATATACCACAGTGACTAACTACTCGAATGTCCTGTTATTTAAAAAAAAAACACTAACAAGAAGCACACCACTAATGATCCGAGAACACTGCACTGAGGCTACTTTACTACCCACAGGACAACTACACTGTAGCTTTACCTTTTGGTGATCTATCTTGGGTGCAGCTGCCCCCTGATATTGTGGTAGGTAATTAATTTTTCGCTATAATGAACTCTCTTCTTCAGCTTGCCTCTGGGTATATAGTGTTCTCATGCAAAAAATCATATACAGGTATTACCACACAATATTGGTTAGGCAATACATATAATACATGGAAAAAATTATTAGTTGTTCTCCAACAAAGTTCGACTACAATAATTCCCTAGTTATCTCATGGGTATTTTGTGGCCACTGCATATTCGAGCCCCACGTTGGGCGCCAATTTAACGAAATCTGCTGTTATTTTCGTTAAAGATTAATTATTAATTATTATTGCTTTTAGAAAATTAATTTGCCTCTCTCTTTAACTGTCTTCTGTAAGTACGAACTTTGTTGTAGAACCTCTCTCTTATTTACGTGTGGTAATAAAAAAACTCACTTTCAAAAGAATTACGTACATTTAAGAATTACGTGAACTCATATTAACTGATTAAGCATATTTAGTTGAGAATTAAATCCTTTACATAATTCGGCCTTGGCACACATTTTCTAAATGCAGTGGTTTTTTTTTTCAAATATTTACTGAATTCTATCCCGGCGTTAGCTATAGAACACAAGATTATCTCTATTAGCAGAAAATGGTTAATTATTGCCAAGCCGACATTTAATTATCGCTGATCAAACCTACTTCGCTATACATTTAAGTTATATGAAAGAACCAAAATTGTCAAATTTCAATGTTAACTAACATTAACTATCCGCCTGCGAATGCACAAACGTATAATTAGTTTAAAATTTCATCAGTCTCAGGATCACTGTAAAAGAAGAACATTTTCTTAATTCACTGTTAATTTTTATCTATCTGTTCCCGATTTACGGGTTTGGTTGATTTTTCCTTTAGCGGAACAATTTTTTAAATGTGCCGCCGCTGCAAATGGATCGGTCGCGGCACAGCCCAGCAACACCGCTAAAAAGGCTGAAAATTCTTTAAATAAATTTTATAGATGACATGGGCAAGCTAATTTACATTAATTATACACACTTTTGATAAATTCTGATATATATTTAGATCCAACAATAATTCAACTCACATTAATTTGTAACGCCTCCTCTAATGGCGGCTAAATCTAGACAGAGACAAAAGAAGTCTACACATTCATAAATCGTCTCGACACAGCTTCCTCTCGCATTCAGCTCTACACAGAGAAGACCAAAGAATACGCTGTACATGGCTCTTTTATACTACTGCTGACTATTAACATTTCTTTGTAATTTGACAATATTATTCTCCTCTGGCTCTATTTCACATCTCTGTTATCGGAGATACTGACACATTTCACAATCACATAATAAATATAGAAAAAATACTATCCTAAATACATAGAGAATATTACTACAAAAAATATTACGATAATAACAAATGTCTTTTACACAAAATTCATTAATATTTTTTGTTCAATAATTACGGTATATACAACTTGCTCAGAGCGGCGTATATGGTACAAATAAACTCTTGTTCATTAATAGCGTGAGTTTGCCAGGGAACGTTACAATACTGAAAAAGTGCCACATCATGCATAAGTTATAATTTTTTACTTCTTTACCAAGAGCTTTATTCTCAACAAATTTCGAAGAACTTGTGCACATCTACCGCTGGGCGTACGTGCAGAATTATAGAAGTGTGCGACACATACTTCAGGACATAAGACGCCATAATCGATGAGCTGAGTTAAAACGAAACTAAAAAGCGAAATTCGCAGGAGGTACTGATGAAATATGCGTAAAAATACGTGAGAAATATGTTAAATATATGTGATGTGTGTATACTCTGGTAAAAGATCTTCCTAAAGTCCTGGATGGACTTCAGCCAAACTTGGTACACAGACTACTTACTGTCCACAAAGAAGCTCTGTGGGGGTAACAAACAGCAATCTACTATTGGGGCGTGGTTAATAATGTATAGAGAGGAGGGAGGTAGATATTTAACAGACAGAGGGGGGAGGGGAGAAGGGGACGGACATGGATCAGAGGGAAGAGCGATGGGCACAGAGAACGTAGGGTGAAATGGACTGAGAAAGGGGAACCGATGGGCTCAGTGGGTAGAGGAGGAAGTGGACAGGGTGCAGGGGAGGGAGAAATCGTCAGAGAAAGGGAAGAAGACATGGACAGAGGGTGGGAGGACTGAGAAGGAGAGAGAGAGATAGAGGGGAATAGCAAATTGGCAGAGAGAGAGGAGGGGAGCAGAAAGTGGGTAGAGAGAGGGGAGGAAGGTACGGACAGAAAGAGGGGAGGGAAGCAGATTCATAGAGGTATCACAGACGATGAAAATGGGGGGCAGGCTCCAGTAGGAGAGGGACTGACAGAACTCGAATAAAGACATACACAGACATCACCAGGTACTCAGTTAGTTTGATTTAAAAAGGTCCACGCTTGTCACCGTGAATGCCGTGACCAAGTGAAACATAATTCTTCTCTTACAAACAGGTAAAGTGTTCTAAAGTGTGTTTACACGAGAGCGTAAAATGCAGGGAAATGTTCGGTTCTACATGTAGAATATTGAAGTCCAATAATTCCTGTACTGGCTAAATTCAGACACTAGTTCCCATTTCAAGATGTGTAGAAGAGAGCCCACTCCCATTTCTTTCATCGAATTCTAAAGGCCTCAGCGGCCGACGACCAAGATTTCCAGTTGCAGTTCTCTTCTCGGCTTCGCCGCGTCCCCGCGCGTCCTCAGCATTATCTCGGCCATTACTCAGCGCCGCTCTCAAGCTTTAACAACAGCGCGCCTCGCTGTGAGACGTCTGCGGGCGTCTCGCTACACGGCGAGCTGAAAACTTTAAGTGCGGGCGTTTAATTCACGACTTCCCGCCCTCGCCGCTATCGGGGTGACGCATTCTCGCGCGGAGAAAGACCGGCCCACTTGAGGGCGGCGAGGACAACGACACCCTCCCAGCAGCTTAGGTAGGCTGCTCCGTGACCACCCCCGGCGACAAAGAAAATGTTTGCCGGGCCACCACACGGCGCGGTACTCTAAAAGAGGGGGCGGGGCTGTTTGGAGGGGTCGGTTGGAGAATACGGTGAGACGTGGCGACTCCCGCCTCCCCGCGGATTTCTTATACGTCCCTGTGATCTTTACCGGCCTGGCTTTGAGGCGTTCCAAACTCAATTTCGTCTTACTGTATTGTTCTGCGGCAAAAAAAAAAAAAAAAAAAAAAAAAGGAGGGCGAAGAGGCGCAGAGGAGGGAACTAGGAGAGAGGGTGGAAGAAGAGAAGGAAGAGCCACTGACTCGCCAGAACGGCGCCGCGGTGTGGCAAAGGGATTCTACGATGCCGGGAAACGTGTTCTCGGATGGGGGAGGAAACACCAGAAAACATACTTTAAAGATCATCTCCGCTGCGAGAGGGAAGTCTGGAGATTTAAAGAACAAAGGACTGTGTGGAAACAAGAAGTCTAGAGCGAAGAACAGGCTGCCATCGGTATGGTCGGGAGGGAAAGGTGAGAGGGACGGAACGGTAGAGAAAAGCAACTGTGCGCGATTGCGGTTCAAGGGTTAAAAATCTGTAAAATTTACATTTATTTCGTTTGAGTTTACAAAAGGAATAAGCTAATATCGTTGTAGGAATGGAAACAAGCGATGCAGGCGGGACTGCGCGCAGGAGAGCTCGCGCGCGCCGCGACTGTCGGACGGGATAAAGGAAATCCTACCTCGCGTTCTTTCTTTCGCTCTTTTTTTTCTACTCTTCGTCAGAGTGGGGAGGCAACAAGAGCAGCGGGGGGGGGGGGGGTAGGTGGAGTGGTGGCGTCCTCAAGTAGGCGACGCGAGACTCCTATCAGCGCGCTAGGTGTGCGCCTAAGCGCGTGTGCGTGCGTGTGTGTGTGTGTGTGTGTGTCTGTGTGTGTGTTTGTGTGAGAGTGCCCGTGCCCGTATCCCCTCGCGCGGCGCCGTGCCGGCAGGCTTGTTTTATCACCTAAAGGACGCGGAATCGCAGCCAAACGGGCCCATTACGGGGCGGTGGCCGCCTGATAAGAGTCCACCCCCTCCACCTCCACCGCCGCCCTGGCCGGGTCAGCCTCGGAGCTGGCGAGCGAGATGTGCCGGTGGCGAGACGAAGAGCCTCACGGCCTGGCGATAGTGCGACGCCGTCGTCGACGCCGGCGCTGGAGCCGCTGTTAGGGCCGCGACAGGACACGCCGTCACGGAAACACAGCCTGAGCAAAGGGCCGCAGAGGTTTCTGCCGGCGCGTCACTCGGTCGTGGGACGCGCATAACTACTGCGCGCCGTTGAGGGGTGCTACTTTCCTGAATGTCAGCCCAACTTAATTCTCTTAAGAGTACAGGGAAAAAACTACAATGAAATGAACACCTTCAGCTGCTTACAGGCTTTGACATACGTCAACGGGGACGGATGAAAATGTGTGCCCCGACCGGGACTCGAACCCGGGATTTCCTGCTTACATGGCAGACGCTCTATCCATCTCAGCCACGGATGATGGCGCGACTGCAGGGATTTATCTCTGGCACGCCTCCCGCGAAACCCACATTCTCAACGTATTGTCCCGCACTATATTCGTAGTGCCCCCGCCCATTATACTCATTACTCGCGGCGTGTTGCCGATTCCCGTAAGAGTTCGGGCACTGTTTGTGCATTCGCACAGAAGAAGAAGAAGATGGTCAAGTGGCCGGTGAGCCGTAACTATCTATATACTATACTGCAATAGCGTTATTCTTGGTGGCTCAGATGGATAGAGCGTGTGCCATGTAAGAAAGAGATCCCGGGTTCGAGTCGCGGTCGGGGCATACATTTTCATCTGTCCACGTTGACGTATATCAACGCCTGTAAGCAGCTAAGGGTGTTCATTTCATTGTTACAAGCTGCATTGTTATCGATGGTATCTGTCCGAAAGAACAGATACCATCTTAGTATATATATATAAAAAAGACACACGGCCTAAACAAAACGGTAGCTAGTGGCTAAATGTACAGGGTGGCGCATGTAAATGTGTTACCATTTTGTTTTTGAATATAAACTTTACTGTCAATACAATCTTAAAGGAACATATACTGCAATTAAGAACCGTCCATGGAGATTTGTTCTAATTCAGCACATGCTCAATATGTCCACCATTTCGTTTCCTAACTTCCTTCAAACGAACACTGAAGTTAGTGATTACCCTACGGCACATGTCTTCCGCAATTTCACTGCAAGCTTCAACAATAAGTCTTCTGAGCTCCATTAAATCACGTGGACGTTTCGGGAAAATTTTTTCCTTTAGGTACCCCCAAAGAAAAAAGTCACTTGGATTGAGGTCTGGACTATTGGGGGGCCAATTTTGTCCGTCATTGAAGCGACCTGGAGACCTGAGTGAAATGATCCGCATGTCGAAATGCTCGTGTAAGACCTCCAACACATTGTTTGCAGTATGTGGCCTTGCTCCATCTTGCATGAACCACTGCGTGTTGAAGGGCAACGCAGTAGCAAGAAGTTGTGGAATCAAGATATGGCGAAGCATGCTCAAATAACGCTCGCTATTCACAGTTTCTTCGAAGAAAAAGGGTCCAATAAGTCCATGAGTGGAAACTGCTGCCCACGCTGTAATCCTCGGAGCATAATGTTGTCGTTCATGAAGCACTTGTGGGTTTTCAGTGGCCCCAAAGCTTACATTTTGTTTCTTAACCACACCGTCTAAATGAAAATGCGCCTCGTCTGAAAACCAAACGTTCCTGAGAGTTTCTTTCCTATCCTCCGCCCACTAAGCAAACAGTAGACTCTGCTGCTTGTGTTCTTCAGGGAGCTTCTGTGCGCAGGTTATCTTGTATGGGTACATATGGAGGTCACTTTTAAGAATGCGTTGAACTGAGCGTCTGGATATTCCCAGTTGCACTGCTGCCTTTCTACACGATTTCCCGGGACTTCTCTGTACAACAAATCGTACCGCTTCTATATTCTCCTGGCGAACAAACAGGCTTAGGCCGAGGTCGCTTCGCTTCCAATACTGTTCCTTCCTGCACAAATTTATCGTACAACCTGTGGATGGTCTTCTTGCAAGGGACCCATCATGTGTTAAACTGTTGTCGAAAACGCCTCCAAGCTCTGCTGGTACTGCTGTAGATATCCCAGCGGTATATCTAACGTGCGTCGGTAATTGTGAAAGAAACAATTGGTAACACATTTCGTGTGGTGTCACCGCTAGACACCACACTTGCTAGGTGGTAACTTAAATCGGCCGCGGTCCTGTAGTACATGTCGGACCCGCGTGTCGCCACTGTGTAATCGCAATCCTAGCGCCACCACATGGCAGGTCACAAGACACGGACATGACCTCGCCCCAGTTGTACGGACGACATAGCTTGCGACCAGACCTACCAAGTCTTCCTCTCATTTGCCGAGAGACTGATAGAATAGCCTTCAGCTTATTCCATAGCTACTACCTAGCAAGGCGCCATTTGTATCAGTGCTTATAGCTTACTACTATTCAAGAGATGTATTCCAACAAGAGAATAAAGTTAAGTATATTATTCCAGCTACGTACTGTTCTTCTTATTCATTAATAAGTCTCATGTTCCAGTACTTCACGCCCGTCTGCGTTAGTTTAGCGTGCACTTTCAGCCACTTCGATCTACAAGGTGTTGGCCCAGCTGCCGACACATCACATGGCGACGAGAGAAAGTGTTTTTTCTGCTTTGGACTGATTTGTTCTTTTTCCCTTTTTGTGCTCTGATTTGCTTGTGTCATGGCTTCGCCACAATCTCCAGATGTACTGTCCGAATTTTTTCGCTTGCAGAATCAGCAGACGCAGGCGTTATTGGAAGCCCTAGGACAGCTCGTCCAGGGTCAACGTGCGCTGCAACCCGATGCGGCAGCCGCCGCTTTTTAACTACCGCAGCCACACAACGCTGTCGCACCGCCATTTAGGCCCTTTGAGGCCGAGTGCGAAACCTGGACTGAGTGGGCCAGCCAGTTCAACTTTCATCTCGCAGCCTACAGAATTCAAGGTAAAGAGCGGCAGCCGTTTTTGCTTTCTTGTGTCGGTGTGTCTACCTACCGTGTGATAGTGAAATTGTTTCCCCGACGCGACGTAGCAACTCTGTCCTACGACGAAATTTTGTCTGCTTTAGATGCCTATTTCAAAGAAACAGTAAATGTAGTTGCAAAAAGGTATACGTTCTTTCGTACAAAACGTACGGCCGGTCAGACTAATAGGGAGTGGGTAGCAACTTTGCAAGGACTTACTAGAGACTGTGCGTTTGCCTGTGAATGTGGCCTCCCATATTCAGATACTATGGTGCGTGATGCAATTGCACAGAACGTTTCTGATGTTCGCATACGGGAACAGATTTTGAAACTCGTAAATCCCTCCCTTCAACAAGTGATAGACATATTGGATAGGCAAGACACACTTGACTTTGCTCAGGACTCATTTGAAACTTCGCCAGCAGTGTGTCACATTAATCGGCCCGCCGGGCCCGCTGCACGGGACGCTAAACGGCCCTCGCGCCCGTCCGCACAGCAGCGGCAGCCTACCTTGCAAACACATGCGCCGCGTAAGCAAGCAACTGCAGTGAAATCATGCCCGCGGTGTGCAACTAGACATTCGCGTGAAAATTGCCCGTCACGCCAAGCTATTTGCTTTTACTGTCAAAAGAAAGGACATGTTCAAAGTGTTTGCCGGAAAAAGCTTAGATCAGACAATCACAAAAATTCCAGGCCTTTTGCTTCGCGCCGGAATCGACCCCAGGACAATCAGGCTCGTGGACCTTCGCCCATGGACATTCATGTCGTTCATTCCCACCCGTCCAGTGACACTTTAGCTAACAGTGACTGTGTTCGTCCCACCAAAAGTGTGCGTCGACGTCGCCGAAAATCACGTAAAGTCGCAAGTGCTTCTGTACCTGTATCAGTTCCAATTGCAAGTGACAGTCGCTCTTGTCGTCAACAGGACAATAAACTTTTTGTGGACTTAGACTTTGAAGGCAAAGTGATACCATTCCAGCTCGATACCGGAGCTGCAGTTTCATTGCTCAATCACGACACGTATAAACAACTGGGCAAACCGCCATTGCGTGCCGCAAATGTTAAGTTAACTAGTTACTCAGGACAGCATATACCTGTGTTAGGACAGTGCAGCCTTCTTGCCACATACAAGGGACAAACAAAACTTGTATCATTTTACGTTCTTCGTTCTTCTAGTGCAGTGAACTTGTTTGGTTTAGATTTGTTTCAATTGTTTAATTTGTCTATAGTAAATCAGGTCCTATCAGTGAATCAGACTGTGCCTTCCGCCAGTGTTTCTAGTCTTTGTGAAGAATTTGCAGACATTTTTGCACCGGGCCTTGGTTGCGCTAAGAACTATGCAGCACATTTGGAACTGAAAGACAACGCGCAACCGAAATTTTTCAGAGCGCGCAATGTTCCCCACGCATTGCGTGATGAGGTCGCAAGAACATTGCACGATTTAGAATCCCAAGGTGTACTTGAACGTGTGCAGGCTTCTCTCTGGGCCTCACCCTTAGTAATTTTGCCAAAACCTTCCGGAAAATTGCGACTTTGTGTGGACTTCAAGGCAACTGTGAATCCACAACTAGTGACTGCTACTTTTCCTTTGCCCCGCCCGGAAGATCTTTTTGACACACTGTGCCCGGGAAAATATTTTTCCAAATTGGACCTAGCAGATGCGTACTTGCAGATACCTGTGGACGAAGAATCCCAGCGCGTCGTGGTGGTAAACACGCATCTTGGCTTGTATCGCTTCAAAAGACTGCCATTCGGGTGTGCATCCGCCCCTGCATTGTTTCAGCAATATTTACAAACTATTTGTGCGTCGGTCCCTACTGCTGCGAACTATCTGGACGATATTGTGATCTCAGGACAGACAGAAGCAGAACATTTGCAAAATCTCCGCACATTATTTCAGGTATTACGTCAGAATGGTCTTCGCTTGAGGAAGGACAAATGTGTTTTTTTTGCTCGGGACTTACCCTACCTGGGGCATGTCATAAATGCCCAAGGTATACATCCGAGTCCAGAGCACCTCCGTGCCATACAGGACTTACCTGCTCCGCAGAATTTGAAACAGCTACAGAGTGTGTTGGGTAAAATAAATTATCATAAATTTTTGCGCAATGCTTCTTCCATTTCAGCTCCGCTTCATCGCTTACGCCGTAAAGGTGTTCCGTTCGTCTGGACGACGGAATGCGAACGCGCCTTTCGCCAGTTGAAATCGGCGTTACTTTCAAATACTTGCCTTACGCCTTTCGATCCCCAGAAACCCCTTTTGTTGATGGTTGATGCATCGGATTTCGGGATCGGTGCTGTGCTTGCGCACAAAGATGGCTCGCATGATCGCCCTATTGCCTTTGCGTCAAAATTGCTCTCATCTGCGCAAAGAAATTATTCACAAATAGAGAAAGAAGCTTTAGCTCTCGTGTTTGGTGTTACCAAGTTCCATGACTTCTTGTATGGTCGTCACTTCACAATCATCACGGACCACAAACCTTTGACATCGCTTTTCCATCCGAAGAAGCCTGTACCTCCACGTACAGCGCAGAAATTCATTCGCTGGTCTCTTTTTCTCTCGCAGTACCGCTACGATATCTTGTATCGGTCCACTGCTAAACACGGCAACGCTGATGCGTTGTCCCGTTTGCCTGTTGCTGAGGATAAAGCATTCGATTCTTCCGAACTTGCTTGCATGTTCATTGATTCGGAAACCGATGACGTGGTCGCATCGTTTCCGATTGATTTTCGTCGTGTAGCTACAGCCACAGCTGCTGACCCTGTCCTTGCTACTGTTTTGCGTTTTGTTGCTACGCAATGGCCCTTGTCAAAGTCACGGATCGAGGATCCTTTGGTTCGCCGTTTTTTTGCTCACAAGGAGAGACTTTTTGTACGACGTGGTGTTTTGTTGTTGCGTTCCGATAATGATCAGTCCAGAGTCGTGGTCCCACGTTCGTTACAGTCCTCTGTCTTAAAGCTTCTTCACCAAGGACATTGGGGTATTGTGCGAACGAAACAGCTTGCTCGTCAGCACTGTACTTGGTTCGGAATCGATGCTGCGATTACGAATATGTGCTCCTCTTGCGTGGCGTGTGCAGAACAACAATCCGCACCGCCGCGGAAATTCTTTGCATGGCCGAAAGCCACTTCCCCTTGGCAACGTTTGCACATCGATTTTGCTGGTCCATTCTGGAATGCTCGATGGTTGGTTGTGGTCGATGCTTTCAGTAATTTTCCTTTTGTTGTCCGGATGTCTTCCACGACGTCTTCTGCCACGATCCAAGCCTTGTCTGCTATCTTTTGCATTGAAGGTCTTCCGCAGACTATTGTTTCCGACAATGGCCCACAATTCCTGTCCGCGGAATTTCAGTCATTCTGCAAGGCCAATGGTATTCAACATCTGACGTCCGCGCCGTTTTCGCCTCAGTCAAACGGTGCCGCTGAACGATTGGTCCGGACTTTCAAGTCACAGATGTTGAAATTGAAAGAATCGCATTCTCGGGAGGACGCTTTGTTACTCTTTTTGTCATCGTATCGCTCTCAGCCCCGCGATGGTCGCTCGCCGGCTGAATTGCTCCATGGTCGATCTCATCGTACCCTGATGTCTTTGCTGCATCCGCCGCATCAGGTTCCGGTGCAGCGGCAGACTCCTGTTTTTGCTCCTGGCGATGTTGTCTATTATCGCAACTATCGCGGTTCACAGCGTTGGCTCGCAGGGCGCATTCTTCGCTGCCTCGGCCGCGCGATGTATTTGGTTTTGGGGGCCTCTGGTGAGGTGCGTCGGCATCTCAATCAGCTGCGCCTCTGTCGTCGCCTGGGTTCTGCCGCTCCCCGTCTGCTTTCAGCGACGGTGCCGTCAGGTCAGCGCCCTGGGGACCCATCTACTGGCTCGCCTCATCCCCAGGTGTTACCGACGCTGCCTTCCATTTTGCCCCATGGCGTCGCGCCGCCGCCGCAGCCGCCGCCGGCGCCGCCCGCAGTGGACGCGTCGCTGCAACCGCCTGGCGCCTCCCTGGGTCACGCGCCGCCGCTCGCTTCCCGTGACCAGCCGTCCTCCGCCATGGACCTCTTGCCCGCTCCGGACCAGATGTCGTCTTCGCCCGTCGGGTGCTCCGACCACATGGAGGTCGACCCTTCTGTCTCATTACGTGCGCATACACCTCAGGTTGACGTGCACCCTGGACTAGGTTTGCAGGCGTTTCCTAGCTCCCCTCGGACCGAATGGCCGGGTGCGGGTGGCACGGCCTCGCCTGTTGTTAGGCTCCCCACCTCATCGCATACGTCAACATGGGGTCCTCCCCACGGCGGGCGGAAGCCTTATCTCACGACCGTTCGCCGATTTGCGGGGGAGGAATGTGGTGTCACCGCTAGACACCACACTTGCTAGGTGGTAACTTAAATCGGCCGCGGTCCTGTAGTACATGTCGGACCCGCGTGTCGCCACTGTGTAATCGCAATCCTAGCGCCACCACATGGCAGGTCACAAGACACGGACATGACCTCGCCCCAGTTGTACGGACGACATAGCTTGCGACCAGACCTACCAAGTCTTCCTCTCATTTGCCGAGAGACTGATAGAATAGCCTTCAGCTTATTCCATAGCTACTACCTAGCAAGGCGCCATTTGTATCAGTGCTTATAGCTTACTACTATTCAAGAGATGTATTCCAACAAGAGAATAAAGTTAAGTATATTATTCCAGCTACGTACTGTTCTTCTTATTCATTAATAAGTCTCATGTTCCAGTACTTCACGCCCGTCTGCGTTAGTTTAGCGTGCACTTTCAGCCACTTCGATCTACAAGGTGTTGGCCCAGCTGCCGACACATTTCGTGCGCCACCCTGTACTTTCTCGGCATATTAACTGATTCGTATAAGCGACTCTGTGGTCGGGGCAGCTGTAGTACTACGTTCTCAAACAAGATCTCCGCGGATAGCTGTATCTTAAACCAATTTTATTAAGGCACTACTCGTTCTGTGGCTTACAGCCACATCATCAGTTACATATAAAAATTAAAACGTGGTGAACAACAGGGCGGAGAATATGGAAGTCCTTACCTTCAAAGTTAAAATCATAATATCCGTGGTGTGCACAGTCAAATTATAAATAGTTGGGCGACGGAAAACATCCTATGCCGTGTAACGAAGACTCACCAGTACATCAGCAAAACACAGAGCCACTCACGTAAGCCGCAGCATCTCATGGCAAAAGGTATAGGATGTGCTTCCTTTATACCTGGCAAACTGGGTGAGACAGACAGACAAAGCAGACGTCTTCTCTTGCCAAAACTATATCGCCACAGGGGGTATTGTGTCCGCTGTTACGATTTCCTTATGTGGCGCAGACTGGTCGTGGGTTCTATGTGAAGTTCAGAGAGCACGCAAATACGAGATGTTCGAGGACTGCCTTCAATATTCACTTTCGAGAATATGATCACTCTGTTGTCAGTTAAAAGTTAAGAATTTTTCGTCGGACGGAAAACAGTCACTCACTTAATATTTTAGAAGAGGTGTAGACTAAGCGCACACAACCAGACCGAGCATTGGACAACACATAATCTGATTTTGTCTGTATTCCCTGACTCTAGTTGTTCCTTTAACCTTCTGTATAACAGTTTGTCTACATTGTCTACACTTAGGCATTTTGGTTTTGTCTCATCTTTTTCTGACTGGATGTTCAGTTGTGCTACCACTGCACGTGTAATTTAATTTGCTTTTGCGTCTGGGTCTATGAACTGGATTTTCCATACGTGATATCTGCATTCTTCGTTAGCCACATTTTGTCAAAACTGATTTAACGTAGCGCCAACTTTCGTAGTACGCTTAGAGCACAGGAGACGTGGTTTTCGATTCTGCTGTCTCACGTCACAATGGCGCTCTTCGCGCTGGCGACTCATGCACCGTATACTTTGCTTCACCGCCTCGCTTCGCAAGTGCATTGCGGCAGGTGGTAGCTACGGCACGTCTGAGCGGCTCTGTGTTTTGCTGACTTTCTGGTTAGTCTTCTTCTTGCGTCTATGATATGTTGCTCTTGGTCCACCTCTTTCTGTCCTTGGTTACAGGTACGTCCTTCGTATCTAGCAGATGATGTTTTCAGTCGGCAAACTTTTTTCTTTATTGACTATCCAACGTGTAGACATTACATTGTTAACTATGAACGTTGGGCCTTCTGTATTCTCCGGCATATTGTTTACCATGTTTTAGTTTTTATAAGTACAAATGCTTTTTACCTATTCTCATAATTAAATGCTTTTGGCTCTCATATTGCTTTGAGGCGTAGCGGTTCAGTCACTGTCTTTATTTATTTCTTATTGTTTAGATATTCACCTGATGATGTCGCTATAGACCACAAAACCGGTTGCTCTTGCTGTAAAATGTACTACAACTGCGAATAGCCAACCGATGACTTGTTTGACATCTTGACAATATCTAAGCAGTCAATCTGGCTGTTATTTTCAGGTGACTCCGCTGTTTGCTGATCACGCGGGAATTCATTCCTACAGTGCACAGCGGCATTTTTGTTGGCAGCAGCAAACCAACAACACGTGCTCCAGAAATCGTCATTGTTGCCCCCTAACGCAAAGGTATTGCGCCCCGGTGGTAAAACTGGCAGAAACGAAGAATTTATATCAGTAGCTATGTAAGGAGGATTCTAAACCAAAAATGAAGTTTGGTTTGCCAACATGCTGAGACAGAGCAATGACTTTTTACTTTTGACCTTTGTCTCTTTTCACCTTTGCCCTGACCTTGTATGCATTACGAAATCATGGCTCCTCCGCCGTTCTCTTCCCCTCCTTCCTCCTCTCCAGCCAATGACAGTGTATTTTAAAATGAGGCAGCCAATCAGAATGTAGATTCACTGAATACAAAAAAAGAAACAAATTTAATACAACCAAGATGGTGGAAATAGCCCAGTTCTGATGTCTACCTCCTCATCTTCACTCCTCACTAGCCAAAATATTGAACTGTAGTAACGCACTTTCACACAGGTACGAAACGAGGGTTCCTATGGTTTCAGTCCACCTAAATATTATAGCAACTCTTTCTTTCATGCTGATATTGAAAGACACAGTCATCAGTCTGAAGGATAAAGGCAGCCTGCGAAATTAGTGTGAAATATAACATTTTAAATATTGTAGCAGTTGTTTTGGAAACAAAAGACAGTCAATTGAATTAAAGTTATGACATACCTCACCCAATTTATTATCAATTGTAAAAAAAAATATTAAGTTGTGTTTTCTTTAATTAATCCACTAGAACAAAAAATATGCAACATTAGAAAATTCCTCCTTTCCATTAGAACTGTTGAACCCATAGTCTTCCAGCCATAGCATTTTGATATCGTTTCTATGTACTGCACACATCGTTGCAAAGCATCATTCGTGAGAATACCAGCGTTTTAGAGTCAATACCTACCGCCCTTAAGAAAAATAACAATTAATACTGGGTGGAACTATTTGTGACCGGGAGAGTAAGAAATATTCAGAAAATTTGCAATCTTTATTGGCTATTAGCTAATAACTATCTCTTTGTGTGACATAAAACTAAATATAGAAAACATAAAACCTGAAAGACAAGAGAGAAGCAACACGGTACACATTTCTTCAATCTATAGGTCCAATCATTCTTTTGCCTCTAACATTGCTATAGATCTCCACGGCGTCTTTTCCCTTCTGCGAAAGAATATATTACCTCATCAAAGTTCGTCAAACGTTTTGCTACATGAAAACTCAATATGTTGTCTAATGCTGAAAAAGCTGTTAGTACGAATAGAACCCAAGACAGGTGCCGCTTCTCGATTTAATTACGTCTATTTTGTCATGTATTGCTAGATAAAACGAATTAGGTCTTCCTAATATCACAGCAATTGTAAGACACCTCAAATGAGCGAGACTGTTTTGGTACAAATGGTCATTTTTATGTACTTAATTTACATAAATAACACGACAGAATATAATTCACGAAGTACCAATATCAAATGCCTGTTAGACTTACTATATGGAAAAACTTTTGTGTTAGGAAACAGTTTCATATTTCATTCATACGCTCCAGTTCCTCAAGCATGAGACCAAAAACTAGTAGTACGATCTTTTTATGTAAATTTGGAATCGTCATATTCTTCCACATAATTTGTGTGAGTTCCCCGTTTCTTCTCCTTCCTCGCTCTAACGAGCAAACTTCTCATCACTAATTCTGTAACTATTCCTGCCACTGTCAAAAATTATTCTGTGGTTAACTCCACGAACCCCGTCAAAGTAATAGGTCAGTTATCTCGCGGTTATTCTCCGCTTAGGTGTTATTACGAGTCCGTACAACGCGTTTTCGTGTTACTCCTAGAATAGCAGTTACAGCGGTTGCTAACAGGGGACTGTAGAAATGCAACTGTAGCGTTTCTGTCAAAATTTCATTTTGTTGGATACACCTGAAAAATAATATGAAACCATTCTTTCCTGTTATTCCTATTAGTTGATTATTTCCTCTCTGGTAATCTGGTAATCTGAGCCGGCCGAAGTGACCGAGAAGTTCTAGGCGCTACAGTCTGGAACCGCGCGACCACTACGGTCGCAGGTTCGAATCCTGCCTCGGACATGGATGTGTGTGATGTCCTTAGGTTAGTTAGGTTTGCGTAGTTCTAAGTTCTAGGGGACTAATGACCTCAGCAGTTAAGTCCCATAGTGCTCAGAGCCATTTGATCCATTTATTTGGTAATCTGAATCTATGGATTTCGCTAACAATTACAACAAAGCTGATCATTCACACACCCAATCAGCCAGATAAACAAACAGCGATTATTCGGCTCAGCTCAAATAGCAGCGTCCCATTTTGTCTGCGATAAAGTTTTTTATTTCTAGATGCGACATGAATTTCTCCGGCAGTGACACTACGCACACTATGCGCGCATTAAAAAATCAATTTATTATGCGTTTAGAAATCAACTGAGAATGTGTTCATAGATGTTTGACAACCAATTGCTATGCGTTTCTAAATCATTTGAATAACTGATAGACCAACGTATGCTCGATGTTAGACGTTTTGTGAAACAAGTTTTTGCTTCAAGAATATGAATTTTGCTTCCTCTGAAATTGCATCCCGAGGCAAATATCCTGGTTTGCTCCTCACCCCCCCGTAGATCATGGCCTGCCGTTACGAAAGGACCAGAGTTAGAGTCAAAATCAGTAATATATGGAAATGTAAACGATTTGTTGAGCATGTTGATCAGTAAAATCAATCTTCAGTCCACATGAATAAAAGCTTATCCGAATCAATAAAAACTCAATCAGCATCGATTAATGCTCAATCCAAACCAATTAACAGTCAAACTGATGCTCAATTAACTAAATTGGATGATGAGGACAAAGCAATGAAGAATGTTAACAATAATATTGGAGTTGTCAACACGAAAGTAGATAAAAATCAAGAAAGGAATAATTGTAATGAATACAGTTATCGGTAATCTTAAGCAGGACATGACAGAGGTACAGTCAAAAATAGGAAGCAAAAACAGAATAGGAAGCAAAAACAGCCGTTCTGAAACAGAAGTAGAGAGGATCGAACAGAAAATAGGTGTGTCTGGTGTCCCTTGTGAATGTGATAATATTTACGTTGCTGACCCCATCATGGTTGTTATTCAGGGAGCTGTATCGACCTCTGCTTTCCTGCCGTCTGGTCACATGTCAGACGATAGCCGCCCGCCATCCGACACAGAACAGCATGTTAGCAAGCAGTGGCCGCCGAGGAAACGGAGGAGACAACGCCGTACTCCTTCTAATGAATCCCTCCATCGGACGTGTGCACACGATGACAACCCTTCTTCTGATGCGCTGTCATCTGACGCCCTGGCTCCTGATGACGCGGTGACTTTCCCCACCTTAATCTCTAGTCAGGGTCTACGTCTGGACGTCGACTTACTCCTGCCTGCGACTGATGTAGTTTCTTCCCTTTCTCTGTCTGACCTACCTGTGGGAACACCTCTGATGATATCAGCGCACACTCCGCTGCAAAGTGAATATCTCATTCTGGAATCACCTCTGATAATGTTCCACTGAACCAGCCTGGTGAGACGTCTCCTGGACGGACGCCGTCAATGCCGAGGATGGACGTTCTGGAGGTATACAGAGTTACGGCTGCTCCGTTAGTGGAGTCGGCTCCCTCTTCGTCATGTTGATATTCCCTCCCACAGGAGACTACAGGGTGCTCCCAGTGCTTCCCTCTTGTTTAAATCACCCGTCCTCCTGGAGATGGTTGCTTTTCAGACTTCGCATAAGCACAGTCCTTGTCAATACAATCGCATAATCCAGGAACTGGACGTTGACGTTTCCCTCCTTCAGGAGATGCACATTGCAACTTTCTGTGCTCTCCATCTTCTTACAGCTTCCTTTACTGATAGTGGCAGGGGGAGGGGGGTGGCGATCTCCCTGAAAGATGGTGTCCCCGCTGGTACAGTTGTCTATCTCCCTGGTGTCAGAGGTATGGCTCTCACGTTTAGTGACGTCAGGATCGTCAATGGCTATGCGCCATCTGGTTTGGATCGTCGCCCCGAACGTTCCACCTTCTTCTTCGACACATTCACACTTCTTTTCCAGGGTCGGCAGGATACATTGATCATGGGAGGCGATTTCAACTGCACACAGGCACCCAAAGACCAACTACCAGTTCGCTCTCCGTGCGCGGTGCTATCGACAATTCTCCATCCCCTCGGCGTCGTAGTTTCTTGGAAGCATATTCAAGGAAATCATCTGGCATTTTCGCATTTCAGTGGAAATTCTCCCAACCGCCTCTACCGTGTTACATCTCTCATGATATTGTCAGTGGGGTGTAGCTGCTGAAGTTTGGACCATTGCATTCTCTGACCATGATGCATATATCCGTGCCACCAGTCTCTACCGCCATAGGGTGTGGCGCGGTCGTGGACCATGGAAACTGAAGATGATCCACCCTACTTCACCTCACTGCCGACACCTCATCGAGACCAGGTGGACGGCTTGATGCATATCAGTCATCTCTGTGATGGTGGGTGCTCTGGGCAAAGCCTGCTCTTTTCAGGGCCTTGATTGCTTATGAGAGGGACGCCGTGGCGTTGCGTCGACGAACCCAGAAGTTCTATTTCACCATTATCCAGGTATATACTATGATGCCGTATTCGCCAGACCTCCAGGCGACGGTGAAGAGCCGGCCGGTGTGGCCGAGAGGTTCTAGGCGCTTCAGTCTGGAACCGCGTGACCGCTACGGTCGTAGGTTCGAATCCCGCCTCGGGCATGGATGTGTGTGATGTCCTTAGGTTAGTTAGGTTTAAGTAGTTCTAAGTTCTAGGGGATTGATGACCACAGATATTAAGTCCCACAGTGGTCAGAGCCATTTGAACCACTTTTTTGATGGTGAACAGTGCCAAGGCACAGCCCACATCCATATCTCGTCTTCACCTTGAAAGACCTAATGTCAGGGCGCGCACATATGTTAGAGGAAGAGCGTCCGTCTGTATGTCATGTGATAGCGGAACGGCAGTGTGGACGGAAATTTGTCGGGATCTTGTTCTCATCTCGTGACGATCCCAGACAGTTTCCTTGACAATCATCTCATTCCCATCTACAAGCCTCTGGGTACCTAAGGATATACGATTACCGCCCCTTGACATTGCTCAACACCGACACAAAGATCTTTGCCTGTTTGTTGGAGGTACGGCTAAATAGACGCTCAGTATATGGATCCCCCCTGTTCAAACTTCTTTGGGAGGTGCCAGTAACATTTGCTTTTCTTTCTTTCTTTTGCCATCAGTCTTTTGACTGGTATGATGCGGCCCGCCACGAATTCCTTTCAGGTTACAACCTCTTCATCTCAGAGTAGCACTTGCCACCTAAGACCTCAGTTATTTGATGGATGTAATCCATCTCTGTCTTCCTCTACAGTTCTTGCTCTCTAAAGCTCCCTCTAGTACCATGGAAGTCATTCAGTGATGTTTTAACAGCTGTTCTATCATCCTGTTTCTTCTCCTTGTCACTGTTCTCCACATATTCCTTTCCTCTCTGATTCTGTGCAGAACTTCCTCGTTCTTTTCCTTATCAGTCCATCTCATTTTCAACATTTGTCTGTAGTACCACATGTCAAATACTACTATACTCTTCCATTCCGTTTTTTTCACTGTCCGTGCTTCAATGCTGTACTCCAAACGTACATTCTCAGAGATTTCTTCTTCAAATTTTTCATACTAGTAGACTTCTCTTGGCTCAGAATGCTATTTTTGCCAGTGGCAGTTTATTTTTGACATCCTCATTGCTCCGTCCGTCGTTGGTTATTTTGCTGCCTAGGTAGTACGATCCCTTAACTTCCTTTACTTCGTGACCAACAATCCTCATGTTTAGTTTCTCGCTTTCCTCATTTCTGCCACTTGTCATTACTTTCGTCTTTCTTCTAGTTACTCGCAATCCATTCTGTACTCATTAGACTGTTCATTCCATTCATCACATCATGTAATTCTTCTTCACTTTCACACAAAATAGCAAAGTCATCAGCGAATCGTATCATTTATATCCTTTCACCTTGAATTTTAATCCCACTCCGGAACCTTTCTTTTATTTCGACCATTGATTCTAAGACGTACAGATTGAACAGTGGGGACAAGAGCCTACATTCGTGTCTTACACCCTTCTTAATCCGAGCACTTCGTTCTTGGTCGACCTCTCTTATTATTCACTCTTGGCTCTGGTACATATTGTATATTACCCGTTTCCCCTATAGCTTACCCCTATTTTTCTCAGAATTTCGAACAACTTGCACCATTTTACATTGCCTAACGCTTTTTCCAGATCGACAAATCCTATGAAAGTGTCTTAATTTTTCTTTAATCTTGCTTCCAGTGTCAGCCACTCGTCAGATTTGCCTCTCTGGTGCCTTTAACTTCCCTAAAGCCAAACTGATCGTCATCTAAGAAATCCTCAATTTTCTTTTCCATTCTTCTCTATATTATCCCTATGAGCAACTTAGATGCATACGTTGTTAAGCTGATTGTGCGATAATTCTCGCAGTTGACAGCTCTTGCACTCATCGGAATTGTGTGGATGATACTTCTCTGCAAGTTCAATGGTATGTCACCAGGCTCATCCATTTTACATACCAACGTCAGTAGTGGTTTTGATGCGACTTCCCCAATGATTATAGACATTCTGATGGGATGTCACTATCCCTTTGGCCTTACTTGATCAAATTCTAATACTGAATCCCATATCTCCTTTAAAGAGACTCCTGTTTCACCCTCTATCCATCAGACAAATCTTCCCGTTCGTATAGGCCTTCAAAGCAATCTTTCCACCTATCCGATCTCTCCCCTGTATTTAACGGTGGAATTCTCGTTGCACTCTTAGTGTTACCACTCTTGCTTTTATTTTCACCGAAGGTTATGTTGACTTTCCTAAACGCTGTGTCAGTCCTTCCGACAATCATTTCTTTTTCTATTTCTTCACATTTTAAATGCAGCCTTTACGTCTTAGCTTCCATGCAATTAATATTTATTTCATTCTTAAGGGACTTGTATTCCCGAATTTTCCTGAACATTTTTGTACTTCCTTGTTTCTTTGATAAATTAAGGTATTTCTTCTGTTATCCATGGATTCTTCGGAGTTCTTTGTACCTATGTTTTCTTTTCAGTTCATATGATTGTCAGTTTTAGAAATGTCCATTTCTCTTTATCTGTACTGCCTTTGAACTCTTCTTTATTGCATTAACTATAGCCGTAGAGAACTGCAAGCGTATGTCGCCATTCCTTGATACTTCCCTGTATCACTTCTTTGCATATCGATTATTCCTGACTAGGCCTAATCTCTTAAACTTCAGCCTACTCTTCATCACTATGTAACTGCTCCTCTTAAGATATATTGGAAATGTTCGTTGATGGTATTCGTGCTCCGACTAACTTGCGGGAATATTGTCTGGTGAGGAACATTACATTAAAAAAAAATCTGTCCTGCCGCACTGTATTCACTTCAGGTGCGTATCAGTCATACCGACCAGTTCAAACAATTATAAGCTCCCCGACGGGTAGGAGCACAGCTACACGTAGGAGCACACCAATGGCTATCCTTGTACTAATCATGGCTACAGTCCATGTACGGCTATAGTTTCTCCACTAAAGTTTTCACTTTACGTAAGCTAAATAGTTGGAGTCGGTACTATAACTGTCTAACGCGAAAAAGAATATTTATGCATACTGCTCTCTGTTATTAATCTAGAGTTATAAAACCGCTGCAGAAGCAAAGGGAACTACACAGCAAACATAAACATAGCCAAAGCCTTGCAGACAAACAAAAATTACGCGAAACGAAATGTAGTGTGAGGAGGGCTATGCGAGAGGCGTTCAATGAATTCGAAAGTAAAGTTCTATGTACTGACTTGGCAGATAATCCTAAGAAATTTTGGTCTTATGTCAAAGCGGTAGGTGGATCAAAACAAAATGTCCAGACACTCTGTGACCAAAATGGTACTGAAACAGAAGATGACAGACTAAAGGCCGAAACACTAAATGTCTTTCTCCAAAGCTGTTTCACAGAGGAAGGCTGCACTGTAGTTCCTTCTCTAGATTGTCGCATAGATGACAAAATGGTAGATATCGAAATAGACGACAGAGGGATAGAGAAACAAAATCGCTCAAAAGAGGAAAGGCCGCTGGACCTGATGGGATACCAGTTCGATTTTACACAGAGTACGCGAAGGAACTTGCCCCCTTCTTGCAGCGGTGTACCGTAGGTCTCTAGAAGAGCGTAGCGTTCCAAAGGATTGGAAAAGGGGACAGGTCATCCCCGTTTTCAAGGAGGGACGCGAACAGATGTGCAGAACTGTAGACCTATATCTCTAACGTCGATCAGTTGTAGAATTTTGGAACACGTATTATGTTCGAGTATAATGACTTTTCTGGAGACTAGAAATCTACTCTGTAGGAATCAGCATGGGTTTCGAAAAAGACCATCGTGTGAAACCCAGCTCGCACTATTCGTCCACGAGACTCAGAAGACCATAGACACGGGTTCTCAGGTAGATGCCGTGTTTCTTGACTTCCGCAAGGCGTTCGATACAGTTCCCCACAGTCGTTTAATGAACAAAGTAAGAGCATACCGACTACCAGACAAATTGTGTGATTGGATTGAAGAGTTCCTAACAGAACGCAGCATGTCATTCTCAATGGAGAGAAGTCTTCCAAAGTAAGAGTGATTTCAGGTGTGCCGCAGGGGAATGTCGTAGGACCGTTGCTATTCACAATATACATAAATGACGTTGTAGATGACATCGGAAGTTCACTGAGGCTTTTTGCGGATGATGCTGTGGTATATCGAGAGGGTGTAACGATGGAAAATTGTACTGAAATGCAGGAGGATCTGCAGTGAATTGACGCATGGTGCAGGGAATGACAATTGAATCTCGATATAGACAAGTGTAATGTGCTGCGAATACACAGAAAGAAAGATCCCTTATCATTTAGCTAAAATATAGCAGGTCAGCAACTGAAAGCAGTTAATTCCATAAATTATCTGGGAGTACGCATTAGGAGTGATTTAAAATGGAATGATAATATAAAATTGATCGTCGGTAAAGCAGATACCAGACTGAGATTCATTGGAAGAATCCTAAGGAAATGCAGTCCGAAAACAAAGGAAGTAGGTTACAGTACACTTGTTCGCCCACTGCTTGAATACTGCTCAGCAGTATGGGATCCGTACCAGATAGGGTTGATAGAAGAGATAGAGAAGATCCAACGGAGAGCAGTGCGCTTCGTTACAGGATCATTTAGTAATCAAGAAATCGTTACGGAGATGATAGATGAACTCCAGTGGAAGACTCTGCAGGAGAGACGCTTAGTAGCTCGGTGCGGGATTTTGTTGAAGTTTCGAGAACATACCTTCATCGAGGAGTCAAGCAGGATATTGCTTCCTCCTACGTATATCTCATATCTCGCGAAGAGACCATGAGGATAAAATCTGAGAGATTAGAGCCCACACAGAGGCATACCGACAATCCTTCTTTCCATGAACAATACAAGACTGGAACAGAAGGGAGAACCGATGGCGGTACTCAAGGTACCCTCCGCCACACACCGTCAGGTGGCTTGCGGAGTATGGATGTAGATGTAGATGTATGTCGCCGCACAATGAAATATTTCATAAATACAATATTAAATCGGTTGAAAGAAATGTCACTCTGTAAATCCACTTTATGCTGGTTTATTCTCTACTATTCACTTCCTATTATTGTATTAAGGAGGTAACTTTTCCCTAGGCTGGGTGGAATTAGTTACTTTTCCGTCAAAGAGTTTCTAACAAGATCAAGATTTCATTTGCTACTTTAACGAAACTTCAGTACTTTCTCACAATTCAATACGAATGATCACTTCCTATGTCGGTAAATTTCTAACAGTCTATTACATTGGGGAAAAGTTCAGCCTTCTCTGTATGATAAACAATTTAAGACAATTTCGGATATTTTTCTCCCTTGGCTTTATGTAATGATATATTCGGGGTTGCTGATCTATCTATTTCAAGATTAATGATTCCTAGCAGATCGCAAAATTTCCCAAAAATGCACCAAATACAATCTCGTAGCGCCTACCTACAAGAGCATACGTTGAGATACGACGTGATCCAGGAAGCGCAGCAGCACATTAACAATGTATGACTTTTTTCTTCTGTATTACGAAGTGTCCTCAAAGGAGTATTCGTTGAGTACATTCTTTCTATTCCGTGATCTATAAGTACACTACTTTGCGATATACTATTATTTTAATTTGAAACTAATGGATTCTAATTCTTTTCTTTCCCTTCTCAGAACAGTAAGTCTGTTTATACTGGATTTCTTTTCTATGTACTTGCTACTATTCAAGTGATGCTATTCCATTGGGACTTTAAATCTGGATCTTGGATTTTGGGACTTTTATTGGGTTTCGGGTACTATTTTATATTTTTAATTTTGCGTCCAAAGGAAGCGGCGTTACAACTACTATTTTGTGATCTCAGTGTATATCTGCACCTGGGTATTCGTTAAACTCCAGTATCTGATATCTTAATCTCTGGCTGACCATGATGTAATCTAACTGCGATCCTCCCATATGACTTGGCCTTTTACAAGTGCACCACTTCCTCTTTGATTCTTGAACAAAGTATTCGTTATTATTACTAGCTGAAATTTATTATACAATTCAATTACACTTCCTCCTCACTCATTCCTTGTCCCAGGCTCATATTCTCCTGTAACCTTTTCTCGTGCTCCTTCGCCCACAACTGCATTCCAGTCCCCCATGACTATATCATTTTCATGCCCCTTTATGTATTGTATTACCCTTTCAATATCACCATGTACTATCTCTATCTCTTCATCTTCAGCTTGCGACGTCGGCATGTAAATCTAAACTATCGTTGTAGGTTTTGGTTTGCTGTCGATTCTGACAATAACAGTCCTATCACTGAACTATTCACTGTTACACTGTCTTTTTCCTATCTTTCTATTCATAACGAATCCCACTCCCGTTATACCATTTTCTGCTGCTGTTCGTATTACCCTATACTCATCTGACCTCAAATACTTTTCTTCTTTCCATTTCACTTCGCTGACACATACTATATCTAGATTGAGCTTTTGTATTACCCTTTCCAGTACTCATCTGACCTCAAATACTTGTCTTCTTTCCATTTCACTTCGCTGACCCATACTATATCTAGATTGAGCTTTTGTATTACCCTTTCCAGATTTTCTAGCTTTCGTACTACGTTCATGGTTCGGACATTCAGCTCCGACTCGTAGAATGTTGCCCTTTCGTTGATTACTCAATCTTTTTCTCATAGTCACCTCCCCCTGCCAACAGTCTTCTCCTGGAGATCTGAATGGGGCACTTCTCCGGGATCTTTAGCCAATGGTAAAATCATCATTACCCTTTTCCAGTTAAACGCCACATGTCCTGTGGATACACGCTATAGGTTTAATGCAGTGGTTTCCATTGCCTTCTACATCCTCATGCCGTTGATCATTACTGATTTTTCCAACTTTATGAAAAGTTTCCCCACCCCAACGGCAAGAGAGTGCTCTGAACCTATGTTCGTTCCTTTGCCGTCTTTCACAAGTCCGTTGGCAGAATGAGGGTGACTTCTTATGGCGGAAGTCTTCGGCCTCCAATGCTCATTATTAATTAAAATTTGAGCAGTCGCTGGATTCGAACCCGGGACCAAGAATGTTTTCATTACTACTTCTAGACCACTGAGGCCACCTTTCTTCTTTTTTTGTGTTTTTCGAGGCATATTCGCTCTTGATCACTTTCATCGAATGCTTGGACTTCTGGCATCTCTTGACTTCAGCCAGGCGTTCGATCGTAGCTGACTATCTAAGGGGTGCTCTGCAATAGGGGTTACCCTGATACTACCGTCGACGTCGTAGTGATTCTCCTTCGTGAAGCTACGTCCTGTGTACGCTACAATGGCCGTCTCACTGTCCCATATCGCTCCGTCGATTTGTGCGTCGAGGTAGTCCACTCTCTGCACTGTTGTAAGGTTTCGCCATGAAACCTCCGGCACGTTGTCTGCAATGTTTCTAGGTGACCCTGTATTCAGCTGCACTGCTTATGCAGACGATCCCGTCATCGTACTTCGTGGCGGTGCTGAGGTCAGGAAGTCACTGACATGGGTTACCAACTACGGCGAAGCTTGAGGCAGCTGCCTGAACATCCGCAAATCGATCGTCATGGCTATTGGTGCGGGGCTGCCTGCGGACAGCGCTGTTGCATTGCGTGTAGCTGATACTTAATAACCGGCGCTTAGGACTCGATTTCGCAAGTGAACTGCGTCGCACGGTTGCCTTCAACTGCCAGAGCCTGTCTCAACAATGAACTGGGTTCTTAGATCACCGTTTACGAGCACTAGATCTTCTGCAACGGTCACAATATGTAAATGTTTGTTTGGCATAACGTATCCCGCACATGGCACAGACACTTCCTATTCCGCGGTCCATGGCGCGGCGCATGCTAACGGCAATGTATTCATATGTTTCACACGGCTCGCTGTTCAAGATAAGGTACGAGGCTCTCACCTTCCCACGGAGCAGCGGGTTTAGGTCTGTATCATGTCCCTGACAGAGCGATACCCATTTCCGTCGGCTCTCATAACGCGCTGTGGCGTGTTACCAGCCCATTGCTAGACGCCTTCGCATCACACTCTCTTTCAGCAACTATCCAGATTTTGAAAGGCCCGCGGCCCTTCTTTTACTTCCACCACTTTTTCCTCAAACTGAGCTACGTTCGTACTGCGATACTGCCATCGCACTATACATGCACGAAGCCGATCTACTGTGTTGTTCAGCAGCACAGGTCACCGAATGTGGTTGAGGGGAAGCATCCCTATGTCGACCGGCGTGCCGTCTGGCGATCGGTGTGCGCTCCTTATCTGGACACTGACGTCCAGTCTCTGTGGTACCTTACTGTCAATGAGAAGCAAGTATGTCGGCCACGTCTTCATGGGATTCACCTCGCAGACATCAGGTTGTGTGTCGCCTGTGATGCTTTGGACGCAGGCGAGCATCACCTGGTGTGCGGATCAGGAAGAGGTATTTGGTTCTTGGCGCGACAGATACTGTCCCTAGCTACCTCTACGACTGCTAATCAGGTAGTTACTCAACTGCTCATCTTACCGCAAGCAGAGACGAAATCTGTGATGTGGATTTGTAGACACGCTTACTTGTAGACACTACTTGTTTGCTGATGGCGAGAAAAATATCCTTCATTTTTGGCACTTCCTTAATGAACGCTGTTGTGCAGTTGTCCGCAATCCCAAATACACACAGCACGTCTCCAGTTTCCTTTGTAGGATCTTCCTTAACCCACCGCAGAACTTGGGTGTCCATGCCATGTAGAATTGATCCCCGCCTCTTCCATTCTTAGAACCGGTATATTCTTTGGTCATCGGAATGCTCTTCTCCAAAAACAGTGCCTCGATAGTGTCACTGAGTCTGTGGTCTTGCAGCGACCTCCTCCTCGGGACGTCGGTTTGTAACTACTCTCTGTCATGTTGGTTTAAAGAAACATTACTTAAAAATATGAATAAAACATAACAAACTAAAAATGAATAAAATAAAAAAGGAAAAGAAATAAATAAACCACTGGTGTTCATTGTACCTCTGTTCCACGTTTCCTACATTTTCCTTGGTTCGTGGAGGGTGGGAACAGGACATGGCTCCCAGGCCCTGGGTTGCGACCTCTGAATACTTTTCCCCCACTCCTCCCTCCCGGCGACAGCAAGGTTCCTTTGGAAAAAGGGGATGGTATCATTGATTAGTAGTGAAAACGTCCTCAGCCCCGGCTTCGAACAGCACCAACGCTTAAATTTTGAATAAAAGACTTATGCCGAAGATTTCCGGCACGTCACCCTCATACTGCCAACGGCCTTGTAACGAGGGCAGAGCAGCGAACAGGGGTTCACGGAGTGGGAAACTGCCCTTAGAGGAGAAAGAATGAGCAATGATCAACGGCATGAGGATGCAGAAGGCAATGCATATATTGGCCTGCAATTGCAAAAAGTGTCATGACGATATCTACACTGGCATGAGATTCCGGAATAGTCACCCGTTTGGATCTCAGGGAGACGACTGCCACGAGGGAGGTGACCACGAGAAAAAGATTTCATAACAAACGAAAGAATAATGTTCGAAGAGTCGGAGCGTGAGTATTTCAAAATTTGGATCACGGCGGGGAAGCTAGAAAATGTGAAGAGGAAAATTCGGAGACTTAATTTAGATACAATGAGAGTCAGTGAGGAGAAATGGAAAGAAGGCAAGGATTTCTAGGCAGATAAGTACAGCATAATATCAACAGCCAAAGAAAATGACATAACTACCGCCTAGACTATATCATTGTTATTAGTTATGAATAGGAAGGTAGGTCTGAGAGTGTGTTACTGCGAACAGTTCAGTGTTAGGGTTGTTCTCATCAAAATCGACAGCAAACCAATACCGACCCCAATAGTTCGTCGCAAGGTGGAGATAAAGACATAGATAAAATATGAGGTTACTCAAAGGGGTAAATCAGTACATAAAGGGAGATGAAAATCTAGTGGTCATGGGGTACTGGAATACGGTTGTAGGGGAAGAAGTACAAGAAAGGGTTACGGGAGAATATGGACT
Organism: Schistocerca nitens; assembly: GCF_023898315.1. NCBI lineage: Eukaryota > Metazoa > Arthropoda > Insecta > Orthoptera > Acrididae > Schistocerca > Schistocerca nitens. The sequence goes on from NC_064614.1 coordinate 282,875,087, forward strand.
TGGCACTTGGAGTGAGAAAGGAGAAAGCCTAATTTAGTTCTGCAATAAATTTCTGCTAGTAACAGCGAATACTCTGTTCAAGAATCACAGAAGGAAGAGGTATACTTGGAAAAGGCCAAATGATAAAGGAAGATTCCACATAGACTACATCATTGTCAGGCATAGATTCCGAAATCAGACAGTGGATTATTGGGCGTTCTCAGGAGCAGATAAAGACTCAGTATGCAGTTCAGCTGAAGAGGAATGGATATTCCTAAAAAGAGCAATCGAAGTAGTTGGAGAGAAAGACGTAGGTACACTGAAGGTAACTGCGAAAATACCATGGTTAACAAAAAAAATACTTCAGTTGGTTGATGAAAGAAGGAAGGACAAAAAAGTTCAGCTAAATTCAGGAATACAGAAATACAAGTCTCTTAGGAATGAAATAAATATGAACTGAAGTGAAGCTAAGGCCTAATGGTTGCATGAAAAATGTGAAGAAATCGAAAAAAAGGTGATTATTGGGAGGACTGACTCAGCATACAGAAAAGTCAAAGCAGCCTTCGGTGAAACTAAAAGCTGTGTGGTAACATTAAGTGTGCGATGGGAATTCCACTGCTAAATGCAGAGAGGGACCAGGTAGGTGGCTTCTAGGAGCGGAGAGACTAGCGTGATGACATGAAGAACAAACAAGAGCTGATATAGAAGATATAGGCGATATAGTATTAGAATTTAAAAGAGCTTTGAAAGACTTATGATCGAATGAGGCAAAAGCGATAGACAACATTACGTCATAATTTCTAAAATCATTAGGGGAAGGGACTAAAAACCTGCTGTTGACCTTGGTATGTAGAATGTAAGAGTCTGGCGATATACCATGTGACTTTCGGAAAAATTCAGTCATACATTTCCGAAGGCTGCAAGAGCTGATAAGTGCGAGAATTGTCGCACAGTCAGCTTAACAACCCATGCATCCAAGTTGCTTACAAGAATAATATACAAAAGAATGGAAAAAAATTGACGAAGTGTTGAGATGATGATCAGTTTCTCCTTAGAGAAGGTAAACGGACAAGAGAGGCAGTTCTGAAGTTGCGTTTGATAATGGAAGTAAGACTAAAGAAAACTCAAGGTACGGTCATAAGATTTGTGAACCTGGGGAAAGTGTTCGACAGTGTCAAATGAGGCAAGGTGTTCGAAATACTGAGGAAAATAGGGATAAATTACAGGGAGAGATGGGTAACATACAACATGTACAAGAGCCAAGAGGGAATAATAAGAGTGGAACACAAAGAACAAAGTGATGAAATTCGCTGAGTACATTGCTATCCTCAGTGAAAGTGAAGAAGAATCACAGGATGTGTCGAATGGAGTGAACAGTCTAATGCGTAAGGAATATGGAATGACGGTAAATCGAAGAAAGACGAAAGTAACGAGAAGTATCAGGAATGACAACAGCGAGAAACTTAACATCAGGATTGATGTGCACGAAGTAAATGAAGCTAAGGAATTCTGTTACCTAGCGAACAAAATAGCCTGTGACGGATGAAGGACAGAGGTCAATAACAGCAGACTAACACTGGCAAAAAGGGCATTACTGGTCAAGAGAAGTCTGCTAGTGTCTAACATGAGCCTTAATTTGAGGGAGAAATATCTGAGAATATACGTTTGGAGCACAAAATTGCATGGCAGTGAAACATGGACTGTGTGGAAACATAACAGAAGAGACTCGAAGCATTTGAGATGTGGTACTACCTAAGAATCTTAAAAATTATGTGTATATAAGGTAAGGAATAAAGAGGTTCTGAGAGGAAAGGATTATATGGAAAATGCTGACACGAAGAAGGGACAGGATGTTAGGACATATTTTAAGACATCACGCAATAACTTCCATGGTACTAGGGGGAGCTGTCGAGGGTAAAAAATGATGAAGACAGAGATTACAATCCATCCAGTAAATAATTGAGAAGGAAGGTGTAAGGGCTACTCCATGATGAAGAACGAGCGAGGTGGCGCAATGGTTAGCACTGCACTCGCATTCGGGAGGACGATGGTTCAAACTCGCATCCGGCCATCCAGATTTAGGTCTTCCGTGATTTCCCTCAATTGCTTCAGAAAAACCCCGGAATGATTCCTTTGAAAGGGCAAGGCTGATTTCCTACCCCCATCTTTGACATAATCCGAGCTTGTGCTCCGCCCCTGATGAGCTCGATGTCGACGGGACTTTAAACCAAATCTTTCTTCCCCTTCTTCTTTACTTCTGAGGTGAAGAGGCTGGCACAGGAGAATAATTCATGGCCGGCCACATCAAATCAGTCAGAATAATGAAATAAGAAAAGAAAAAAATGGAGGATACCGTGTCATCTCCAGCAGTCTCCGATTTCGACTCCTGATGACGATGGCGGAGACAGCTATCTAAAGCTCCAGTGTTTTATTCGAAATGACATGGCTTATAAACTGAGAAAATTTATGAAAGCATGCCTCCGCGAAAGGCTCCGAGAACACATTGGACACTTCGTGTCGTCAGAAAATCACGTGCCTTGCGTATCTGAGCACAGCACAGTTGTCAATAATCGTCATCTACCACACAAAGTGAATGACACGATGGTGCTCGAAACTAGTAGTGCAAATAAAATAATTTAAAATACAGCCTGGGAGAGATATGTCCTTCTTGACGCATTGTGAATTCTTCCAGGATATCTGAGTTGAGACGATATTTTCCTAACAAGGGAACCTCCCCATCGCACCCCCCTCAGATTTAGTTATAAGTTGGCACAGTGGATAGGCCTTGAAAAACTGAACACAGATCAATCGAGAAAACAGGAAGAAGGTGTGTGGAACTATGAAAAAAAAATAAGCAAAATACACAAACTGAGTAGTCCATGCGCAACATAGGCAACATCTCAGGAGTTGGAGAGCTCAGAAGCGCGGTGGTCCCGTGGATAGCGTGAGCAACTGCGGAATGAGAGGGCTTCTGTTCAAGTCTACCCTCGAGTGAAAAATTTTTCTTTCTTTATTTTCGCAAAGTTATGATCTATCCGTTCGTTCATTGACGTCTCTGTTCACTGTAATAAGTCTAGTGGCTGTGTTTTGCGACCGCGCCGCAAAACCGTGCGATTAGTAGACAAAAGGACATGCCTCTCCAATGGGAACCGAAAACATTTGATCGCAAGGTCATAGGTCAACCGATTCCTCCACGGGAAAACACGTCTGATATATTCTATACGACACTGGTGACGGCATGTGCGTCACATGACAGGAATATCTTGTCGACCCACCTAACTTGTACACTTGGCGAATGGGTAAAAAGATTCTTCTACCTTGCCCGATTTAGGTTTTCTTGTGGATGTGATAGTCACTCCCAAAAAACTGATGAAAACATAAGAGTTTGTCACATAAACTGCAACAAATGAATGCAACAGTTTCACAGTCGCACAGTTTTCCCTGTGTTCTGTCGAAACATATGTTTTTAAAGTTTTCAATTTTTTCCGTGCGTACACCGTCAAATCCAGCATTTGTCCAAGCAAATCTGAACATGTCCTGGAATTTTGGAGTGAGAAGTTGATTAAGTGTGAGTGCCTGAACTTTGATAATTGTCTGAAAATAAAAAATTTTCACTCGAGGGAAGATTTGAACCAAGGACCTCTCGTACCACAGTTGCTCACGCTAACCACGGGACCACGGCGCTCGTGAGCTTGCACATGGACTACTCAGTTTGTATATTTTGCTTATTTTTTTCATAGTTCTACACAACTTCTTCCTGTTTCCTCGATTGATCTGTGTTCAGTTTTTCAAGGCCTATCCACTGTGCCAACTTGTAACTAAATCTGAGGGGGGTGCGATGGGGAGGTTCCCTTGTAAGTAGTACTGCAAGACAGGGAAATAGGAGTAAGTTAAAAATATAGTAATTTGCTATTTTAAAACGTCCTGCAGCCATTATGTTCTATCGCTGTACATAAGGAGTAAATGTTTTGATTTCCTGTAACTCAAAGAAAGTAACAAAAGAAAGTAACAACTAGTATCATCTAACCCTCTGCAGCTGTAACTATTATATCTCACTATAATCAAGTGGGTTACTTCCTACAGAAATTAACAAAATTAGGAAATCCATCAAGCTATAACAGTTTAATGTAGCATACACTATATATCGTAGCTGACAATTTGTTTAATTTCCCGCTGTCCGTATAAAATCAAGCATAAAATTTATGACTGTCGTTAGTTACAGTATTTTTATTTTCTCTTGTCCTCTTTAGTTCCTACCGACAGTTTCAAGGAGAAGGAAACGGAAGTCGTCAGCGGAGATATTAAAACTGCGACGATTTTTAAGCAGTACGTGGCCTTCTACGACGCCGCAAGGAGAGACTGCGAGGAGGACGTGCGGCTGAATCACCAGAGGAAGCCATCAAAAACGTTTATATTTGGGAGTTGCTGGCGGCCGACCCGCACGCAGTAATACGGCCGGCGAATAAAACAGGGAACGTGGGGGCGGGGATTTATGCGGACGCGGCGCGGCGCAGATAGCGTCCCAGCGTAGCGGCCCGTTTCTTAGCAGAGCGCGGCCGGCGCTGGCAGCGGCGGCGCCTGGCGCGCCTCCAGCAGACAGACGCCGACGCCGACGCCGACGGCCGCCGACGCCGCGGAGGAGCGAGCTGACACGTGCGGCCGCGCCGCGTCGCCATCACCAGCCAGTGCCCAAGCGTTTCAACTCTTTGTGCAGTTTTCATTACACGTTCTTGCCGGCTCTGTGTTTCTGGCTGTGAGGCAACTCGCGTATTCATGCTTTCCTGCGTATGACGGCACTGCTTTTCTTGTTTCTAGCCGTGAGGCGGCGATCGTAATCGTTGCTAAAACCATAACTGATGAAGTAGGATATTAACCACCGTTGGTACAAGGCGCCACAGGCAAGATCTAACGTGAGCTATCGATGGCATACATCAGCGTGAACGTGTTTAGCACCCTTGAAGCAACTTATGTAATTGCAATTACAGCGGATTGATGATTGTGAGCTATGCACTGCGCAAAAGGGCCTGTGTCTGTGCTTATCAAGTTGCTGTCAGGTTTATACGAGAGCAGTTTGTTTTCAAGGTCAGATCAGTCACGAAATGGAAACCGCAGTGAAAATCGAATTTTTTTTATTTACAGCAATTAGCTACACCTTCCATCTCCTTTTCTACATATTCGTCGAGCCGACTTAGACATTTTTCCTTGCGTGGTACCAATTTTACAGCACCTTCGTCATAGAAAATAAAAAATGGCTCTGAGCACTATGGGACTTAACATCTGTGGTCATCAGTCCCCTAGGACTTATAACTACTTAAACCTAACTAACCTAAGGACATTACACACATCCATGCCCGAGGCAGGATTCGAACCTGCGACCGTAGCAGTCAAGAGGTTCCAGGCTGACGCGCCTAGAACCGCACGGCCGCACCGGCCGGCCATAGAAAATAGCCGCCTGTGCTTTCCGCCTACATTTTACGCTAATCTGCATCGCGTTGTCTGTGCCACAGTGCTGTCCTTAGACCAGCGGTTCCTGTGAGGAAACAGATGAAACTCGGGGGCGGGGGCAAGTCCGGGTTATGTGGTGGGTGACCAAACACTTCCCATCGTGATATCTGCAGGAGTGTCCTCATTGTTGGTGCGGTGTGCAGCCAAGCGTAGTTATGAAGAACGACAATGGTTGATGCCAAATCTTCGATGGCTTTGAACTGCCTTTAGTAGACGATTTTCTCGAATCGCCTTATCCAGTAGCTGAACAAGATCATCGGTTGGCACATCGCCTGCATCGTGAACGTCTCTACATCCTGCTTTGAATTTTCTGCGCCATTGGAGCACTTTGCTGACTTACATGACTATTACGTAATACGGAATGCATTACATCACGAGGGGCACCTCCACATAAAGAAATCGAATAATCGGAGGCACTTCACAACTGGCGGGAGACTATTTTTCTCCACGCATTTTTACAAAATTCAAATGGCTCTGAGCACTATGGGACTCAACTGCTGAGGTCATAAGTCCCCTAGAACTTAGAACTACTTAAACCTAACTAACCTAAGGACAACACACACATCCATGCCCGAGGCAGGATTCGAACCTGCGACCGTAGCGGTCGCGCGGTTCCAGACTGTAGCGCCAGAACCGCTCGGCCACCAGCGGCCGGCTGCATTTTTACATGTTCGCTGCGCACTCAGAAGTGATATACGCAAGGTGGCGCTATCGTTGGGCTTACTAGAGATACTGCGCAACAGATCTCTGCAAAGCGTCATTGACTGGTCTTAATGTTGCACCCGACCAGACCTTTAAAATTGAAATAGTTCTCATATTTGCTCTAGAGCATAGCATTATCGCTGTAGAAAAGATAGTAGTGTTACATTTCATTTCGTTGTTGTATACTTCTGGACATTGAAAGCTGGCCGCGGTGGTCTCGCGGTTCTAGGCGCGCAGTCCGGAACCGTGCGACTGCTACGGTCGCAGGTTCGAATCCTGCCTCGGGCATGGATGTGTGTGCTGTCCTTGGGTTAGTTAGGTTTAAGTAGTTCTAAGTTCTAGGGGACTGATGACCACAGCAGTTGAGTCCCATAGTGCTCAGAGCTATTTGAACCATTTGACATTGAAAGTTACATTTTGTGTGTGTCATAACCCAAATACCATTCCGCATGCGTATACTGCATGTAAAACTCTGAATTTTATTTTGCGTGTGCAGAGAGAGGTACCCGTTGGTTGCAGGAAAAACGGCTAGCTCTCTAACACGACAACGTAACACAATCACTTAGAGACAAGACATTATGGACAAATCTCACCGACCGTGTGGACAAAATATGTAGAGCGCTGCCTAAAGCGTACTTGCAGTGACGACCTCCAGTCAGCAACGAGCACAGGTGATGAATGAATACACAGACAATACTATGAGGGACTCTAGGCGCGCAGTCCGGAACCGCGCGCCTGCTACGGTCGCAGGTTCGAATCCTGCCTCGGGCATGGATGTGTGTGATGTCCTTAGGTTAGTTAGGTTTAAGTAGTTCTAAGTTCTAGGCGACTGATGACCACAGATGTTAAGTCCCCTAGTGCTCAGAACCATTTGAACCATTTTTTGAACTATGAGGGGAAGAAAGTGGTAGTGGCAGCAGACTAGCCGACGGCGGCATAGGCGAAGACGGACAAACATACAATAAGAACTAAATGTGTACTCAGCGGAGTTAAGAATACAAGTGACAAGTAGACAGAAATACAAGGCTGTAAGAGAAATGTAGACGTAGAGTACAACATAGTCCATGTGGAGAAACCTAAACTAGGTTAGGTTGACGCCGTTTGAAAGTGAGCTGCTGAAATTGTTGCTGAGGTGCTCACCCTCGAGCAAAGGCTGCCGAGAAACGTCTTCTGATGTACGCACTCCTGAAGAGCATCGGTATTGGTTTTCTATAAATCTTAACTCTTTCCTATCTTCCTATTTTACTAAATTTTAGGATATAAATTGATAACCTTAAGCGATTCCGTTCCCTAATTAGTTTTAAAGCCGAACTTCGTTAAAACACGAAATAAGAAATGAAAAAAGAACAGAAAAATAGTAAAATAAATAGCAAATAAATAAAATAAGTTGCATGTTATGTGAACGTACGATCTAATATTGAGAAAACAGGGCCTTTCGTAGTCATTGGGTGACGGATCATTTGTCGGTGTCAGCAACTAAAATAACAAAGAAAGTAAAATTAGTGTGAAATACATGACGTAATTGGATACGCAGGTGACTACCGTTTCAATGCATCCGCATAAAGTGGGTAGATGTAACGCAATCCACAAGGAAACGTTGCGCAGGAGTTTGTCATTCAGAAATCGCAGTTGAGTGCTGACTGTTTGTGAGGGGGTCGTGTTATGTTTAGCGCAAGGAGGAGAAATCGTATACCTAGGAGTGTCGTGATACGACAGTAGCAGGATGGAGTTGTATCGAGATTTCAGTTTTGTCGTTTCGCCTTGCTGCTGCTCATGTTGGTCGGAATTCCTCGTCTGCCATATAAATAAGAAATCGGTAGGTTCAGGAGGCCCACGGTAAACTTCAGTATGATCTCAACGCCCCGACCTGACTAGCGCCCGAGAGAATAGACATACTGCGGCATCGGCTATGCAGGATCGTACGGCCACGTCATGTACCACGAGTCAAGAACTGGACTTGTGAGCGAGAAGATCAGTATTCACATGGAGAGTACGACGACGTCTGGAGCATAAGGACTGTCAGCTCAACGACTATTGTTGCGGCTTACCTTTGTCGCAGCAGCTGAGAGGCTTGCACAGCCAGTGGGGTATACAAAAAATGGTTCAAATGGCTCTGAGCACTATGGGACTCAACTGCTGCGGCCATTAGTCCCCTAGAACTTAGAACTAGTTAAACCTAACTAACCTAAGGACATCACAAACATCCATGCCCGAGGCAGGATTCGAACCTGCGACCGTAGCGGTCTTGCGGTTCCAGACTGCAGCGCCTTTAACCGCACGGCCACTTCGGCCGGCCAAGGGGTATACAAAAACACTGGACACCGAAGTGGTACCAAGATGTCTTCTCCAAATAGTATCGACTTTGCTTACAGCGTCACAATAACCGGAACCACTAGTGAGGGCTCAAAGGAAAACCTACACTGCGAGACTGTTCAGAGTCATCACCTCGATCCAGTGTGTGCCTTGGATGATGTGGAGCGCAGCTGGTAGGCAACCCGTTTTCCTCTGGTTCATTTCGTTATTTGGACAGAAGCCATTACAATTCCAACGTGTTAACGCCGTTGGTTGTGTCCTATCTCTAGAACCGTACGACATTACCTTTTGATTGCGATAGACAGCATGTTACGGGAGCTGTCATACGTTGGTGCAGAGGGTATTCGACTTTTGGTCTGCGCACATATCCTCTGCTATAGAGATGAAGCACCACCGAATCTATCGTCGAATCTCAGTTCGATGCCCAGCTAGGTTAGAACCATTATTGCCACCACAGGTGGATGGTCTGGCTCCCTATAAACTCCGAAATCACCTGCAAATTTCGCAAACTATTCTAACTGCTACACCGTATATGCACTATAACCAAACTTAAGCTACTCATTATCCGTTCTGGTTGTGATTAGCCATTAGAGAACAGCGGTGTCGGCTATTCTTTTCCGCTGTTAAATGAACGACAGGATGCGGACAGTGGCTTCGCGTGATTTGCGGACAGCTGGCCGTTCTTTACACGCAGTGTAGACTTGGGGAGTCGCGCGGCTCACCAGCTGATTTGCTGCGCTGTTGGCGGCCAGGTGAGGCAGTGCGCCGCTGCGGCCGACAGCCGGACACAGCGCATAAATCCGCAGGTGCGCGCTGCCGCCAGCCGCCTGCCGGCTAATAACAAACACGGCGATCAGCCGCAGCGCGCCCGTTACTCAGCGGACGTGATTTGTCGACACTCGTCCGGCTCGCCGCAGCTGACACCGTCGCTGCTGCTTTAGGACGAGCGTCCATCAGCTGCGAGCGCGTTCGCACTGCGGCCGGTCGCATCCTGTGTGCCAGCTTCATTTCAATAACAGATTCGCAAAGACAGAACCTGGGTGCCGTATCAAATTTTGGCGGCAAAGCGGAGTATGAGAGGGAAGTAGTATATGACAAAAGGGCGGGACAGGATTGCAGCATATCTCCAAGATTATTCAATTAGAACATTACTGAGGAAGCATTAGCAAGCTTTTCTTTTTTCCCCACGGTTAATACGGCCCGTCACGACTTCCTCTCCATTGTCAAATTCATCATCTCAGAATAGCACTTACGACCTTACACTCAGGTGACAAATATCATGGGATAACTACTACTATCGTGTCGGATCTACTTTAGTTCGGCATAATGCAGAAAATCGACGTGACTGCCACTGTAGCCGTCCATAATAGCGCAAGGGTTGCCATTCGTGTCAGACGATCAGAATGACCTAATCATTCGCTCGAATGGCCCGTAATGTTCTTCAAACCAGAGCCGGCCGCGGTGGCCGAGCGGTTCTAGGCGCTACAGTCTGGAAACGCGCGACCGCTACGGTCGCAGGTTCGAATCCTGCCTCGGGCACGGATGTGTGTGGAGTCCTTAGGTTAGTTAGGTTCTAGGGGACTGATGACCTTAGAAGTTAAGTCCCCTAGTGCTCAGAGCCATTTGAATCTTTTTTTCTTCAAACCAGTCGCCAACAATTGTGGTCAGGTGAGGTGGAGCATTGTCATCCATTAAAATTCCATCGTTGTTTGGGAACAAGTAGCCGAAAATAACCATTTTCAGTCAATGGTCGCTTCAGTTGGACCAGAGAACCCAATCCATTCCATGTGAACACAGCCCACACCTTTATGGAGCCACCAACAGCTTGCACAGAAACTTATTGACAATTTGCGTACATGGCTTCGTGGGGTCTGCGCCACATTCGAAACCTGACATCAGCTGTTACCAACTGAAATCGAGATTAATCCGACCAGTCAAAGATTTTTCAGTCGTCTGGGAACCAGCCGATATGATTTGGAGCCGAGAAGAAGCGTTGCAAGCGATGCCATGCTGTCAGCAAATGCGTCGGTCGTCTGCTGCCATAGCCTATTAATGCCGTATTTCGCCGCACTGTTCTAACGCATACGTTCGTCGTACGTCCCACATTGATTTCTGCTGCTATTTCACACAGTTTTTCTTTTATGTTAGCATTGATAACTCTATGAAAATGCAGCTGCTCACAGTCGTTACGTGAATGCTGTCGCCCACTTCGTCGTCCGTGGTGAGAGCTAATGCCCGAAATGTGTTATTAACGGTGTATTCTTAACGTTGTGGACCTCGGGATATTGAATTCCCTAATGATATCCGAAATGGAATCTCCTATGCGTCTAGCTCCAACTGCCATTCCATGTTCAAAGTCTGTTAATTTTCGTCGTGCGGCCATAATCACGGTGGAAATCTTTTTACATGAATCTCCTGAGTACAAATAACAGCTCTGACGCAGACACAGCAGCTGGACGAGCTTTCTTACCTAACGACAGTGTGCAGTACCTGATGGGATTGGCAGTTGTGACCTAACAGAGTGAGACACCTAACTGTTGATTCTGGTTTGTCTTGAGTCTTCTGGGATGTGGATCACTCCCGCAGGAAGCCCGGCCAACGTGTTGTTGGCCAGTGGTGTGGTTGGTGGACCAGGTCCCTGATGAGCTTGTTGCGGAATTCACCCGCTTTCTCCTAGAACTTGCGGTCTACGGACCGGAAGCGGTCCCTCAGCAACAGGATTCAGGTGTCTTCATGTAGTAGTTACGTGGGGTAAGCCCTCGTTAGGCGCAGGGAGAGGTTAAGCGCCCTGTTTGGGACCCTTTGCAGGGCGGTTGTCTTGGAGTCAGCAGCATTGCCGCACACTACGGCCACGTACTCCAGTACTGGGTGCATTAGTGCGAGGTACAGCGTAATGCCTTGGTGAAGAGGCAGGCTAATGACAGTTCCGATTTTTTTTTTCCTTTATTGATTTTCAATTCCCCCCGAAGGGGGCGGGCTGGCAGCAGCTTACTAAGCTGCTCTACAGCTAACAGTTCCGCCAAAGCACTTCCCTTTTATATCTTGTGCACGCGATGCGACCGCCATCTGTATATGAGCATATCGCCATCACTTTCCTCACCACATCATATGTTCTCAGCTATTCTTTGGACATATTTAAATCCCTGTATGTCTACCCACAGAGGGTGATTCGTGATGATGTTATAAACTGCCAGTGATGATGGAGTAACTGCACCAGTTTCATGTTAAGAAACCTGGTGCAGAGACTAACGAGTCGAAATTATAAGTGAAAACGTTCTGATACCTCTGACAGTGTAATGCATGTCCCTGTACCGTTATTATTAAGATTGTAGCATAGGCAAATTCAAGAAGCGGTAATATAAAGCAAAGCAAGGGTAAAATATCTAGTGAATATGGGCTCTATAACGCATACGTTAAAAGCTACGTGCACTTGTTCATCTTCACTACTGTGAAGCACATCTCTTCTACTGTACAAGTGTTCACAGCTCTTAAAGTACCCAATTTAGAGCCCATATACCTTGGAAATTTTTTTCATGTTTTCGTGTATCTACCTAGTCCAAATACATGGAAACCAAAGAGCTTCCAGTAGAGGAAATGCGCTTCACAGTATCGAAGATGGACTGGCGCTTACAGCTCATATGGTATGCATTTTGGGGTCCGTGTATATTATACATTTTTTCTTACTACCTCTGAAACTTATCTACCCCACAGTCATAGAAAAAGCACTACCGGTACATGTATTCCCCTGTTAGAGGCATCACAAAGACTTTCGCTTATAACTTCTGACTTGGTCTCTTCCGGACCAGGATCCCTTGCCTCAAATTGATACGTATACCCTTCTCTATCGCCCCGGAAGTTCTTATTCTGTAGTTCTCTCGAATACCTTGGAAGCAGAGGCCCAAGTTTTAAAAAATGTCCTACCATCGTTTCCATTCTTGTGATCACTGTTTTCCACTTATTTCATTTCGCTTCGATACTGCAGAAAATCTCTGCTTTTCCTTGCATCTATAGCACCACATCACATACGCTTTCGTTCTCTTCTTCTCTGATTTTCTGATTTCACCACAGTCCGTAATTAATTTCCATACTATGCTCTGCTCAAAAATGGTTCAAGTGGATCTAAGCACTATGGGACTTAATATCTGAGGTCATCAGTCCCCTATACTTAGAACTACTTAAACCTAAGTAACCTAAGGACACCACACACATCCATGCCCAGGGCAGGATTCGAACCTGCGACCGTAGCAGCAGCGCGGTTCCGGACTGAAGCACCTAGAACCGCTCGACCATATGCTCTGCTGCAAAAGTTCGTTATCGCTAATCTCTTTCTCAAATAAAGGGCAATGTTTGATACACGTAGATGTCTTTTGGCCAGGATTCCCCTCTTTGCCTGTGTGAATCTGGTTCTTTCTGTCCTCTCGCGTTATCATACGTTATTTTTCTTCAAATGTGCCAGAATCTCTTCATTTCGCCTACTTCATCGTCGTCGTTTAGATGGTATTAAACTCATTTATGCTATTTCTTCATTATTTTTGTCATCCTTCCGTTTACGCTCAAGCCGTATACTATGCGTAAGTTAAAGTTAGGTTAAGTAGTGTGTAAGCCTACCGACCGATGACCTTAGCAGTTTGGTCCCATGGGAACTTATCACAAATTTTCCAAAATCCATCTTACTCGAGACGTGAAGAGCCAGACCATTTCTCATACTGTAGTCTACAGCTACAGCAGTACCACCGCCACATTCACTATGGCAAGAACTTCTCCATTTATCTAAGTGGATAGGATTGTAAATGAATATTACAGTTAATTTCTCGCTTGTAGTTTTCAGAATAGAAACGGAATTATCCTGTAGAAATTGTGTTCCATGTCAATGGTTCAAAACGATTTTCTGTAACTCTAAAGTATCAAAACGTCTTTAGAAAACGTCTCAGAATCACAGTTAGCGAAACCAGTAAAAATAACTTCAAATTTGTGAGAGTATTAAACACGAAAACAAAAGCCATTTTGCTAAAGTATTTACTAAGAACATTTTTCAGATTGATTTCACTCATTGAAGGCTACAAAATTCACATTTCTTTATAACAGTGATATTTCAACGCGAGAGCCTTCTGATATGTCATAACATCAGAGCTTGCAACCATCTTCATTCCAAGTAAGAAAATTCAAACAAATTTGATTAAAGTAAGTTCATTACGTACTGAAGTAAAATGATTTGACAAACCGTAAAGTTAAACTGTTTCGTAGCTTTCATTTCGTAGCGAGAAGGGAGCTGTTTTTTGCTGGTGTGTGGAGGACACAGCGGGGTGGCCCCTTCAGCAGCTCGATCGCCGGAGAAAGCCGTCAGCGCCAGAAATTTTCAGAATGTCGTAAGTCGTCGAATCATGAGTCAGCCGGCCGCTGTGGCCGAGCGGCTCTAGGATCGCAGGTTTGAATCCTGCCTCGGGCTTGGATGTGTGTGATGTCCTTGGGTTAGTTAGGTTTAAGTAGTTCTAAGTTCTAGGGGACTGATGACCTCATATGTTAAGTCCCATAGTGCTTAGAGCCATTTGAACCATTTTTGCATGAGTCAAATATACGTATAGCAAACGCAGCTTTCATTTTAGCTAAATATATCGATTTTCGCAGTTAAAAAGAAATTACGAAAAATTTCAAGAAATTCGATTACACGCAATTATTGTACTTCAATAATTTATGCTATTCAGTCACATATTGCAGTCGGTGACAGGACAGGATATTTAAGTCATTTCTGGTAAGAAAAGGGACTCAGGTTTGGTTCGCAAAAGATGTCAGAATTCTGTAAGAGGCAGATGATGATAGCTTGTACAGTATTAGGTTAAAAGCAGTTAAGGGCCTTACGACAGTCCGTATTTGATAATATTATTGAGGCATCAACATCAATTTGAGAGAATGGCGAGCCCTGACAGCAATCAGGGTGCCGAAAAAGTCAAGGTGGAGCCACATAGCGTTAGCAAAAATGATGCGATTGGTAACGGCTTTGGCGCAAGTCGATATAGCGAAAAAGTTATTCAACAGTTGGCAACACCAGCAGCAAGTGACAGTGTGCTTGAGATTAAGTGAATCCACACCAATGGTGATCTAATTAGACAGTGAGACTACAATATTCCATCAGCAAGAAGGTGAACAGTATCGAACTATGGAAGTTGGATGGGAACCTTCTACTTTCTAAATCATGGAAATCTTGAAAAACGTGGCAACCAACATGACCAAAATGAACTCTAATATGGGGGTGCTACGAACATATATTAAGCCGGTAACCAGAATTTGGAAACTCAGATGAAAACTGAGACCTACAAGCTGGATACAAAAATCTCTGATCTAGATAAGAATATCTCTGATCTAAATGCGAACTTAGCAAAAGAGATAGATACAAACTATTCTATACTGGATTTACAGAGCCAAAGGATTACTGAACTTAACTTAGTACATCCATTTTGTCAGTAAAAGTTAATCAACAAAAGCAGAAAGCGTAAAAGGTATTACTGAAATGTTTAACACTGAATTACAAAGAATGGATAGGATATATAGCGGTTGGTAAGGAGTAAATCACAGGCTCTCGTTCCGTTCATATAGATAAAAATTGCGGAAGAAACGAAAGCTGATAATTTCACGTAGGTACACAGTAATTTTTCGCAAGTACAGAGCAGTTTGAAGCCGGATCATTACGCCTACAATTGCAAAACAAAGCGACTAATACTCCTTTGGTTGTACATTAAACGAAGTATTTTAATAAGGAGGAGAGATACAATCCCCCAGCCAAATGGGGACCCTGGCACCCTGTATATTTTATAAAGAATTGCGAACGAGTGCTACCAAAGGAAATGAGAGAACTGGGAAAGATTAATTTAGCAATTGATGCTATCAGAGGTAGTGCTAAGACATGGGAGTTAAACTTAGACATGACGAATCTGACGATTTCTAAATTCTAAAAGAAGTTTTGGGAAGAGTACTTCTCTATCGAAAAACAGGATAAGCAGTGGCGAGGGTTCGTCGTCGCGAAAATGTCAGAGAATCAGGGGCCAACTAATATCAAGAGCTGCTGTGAATCCGGGTTTAAGTGGTTGGAATATCTGAAAGACAGGGGTTCAGAGTCAGAGATAGTGTGGGTGTTATGGAAGAAATGGGCCGATGTTTTGAAATGATACATCGGTAAAGGCACAAGACGGTCGGCGATTTCTTAGAGAAGGTGGCATGAAACACGCAACCAAAGAACTTTGAGGAACCAAAATGTGCCTAAAAGAGATGGTCGAAATGGGCACCAAATAAATATGATGAAAGGACGTGGTAGAGGCGGCTCTGGAAACTGTGGTAGCACCAGCTCCAGCAACTGTAGTGGTACAGAGAAGAGTAAAACGAACCTCCGCACGTAGTGTAGAAACTGGCCCATGATAAGATGACAAAAATACTATACGCACGAAGATAGGCCCAGAGAGGTAGTGCATTACCTAGTCGGAAACTCGTTTCACAACCGAAATGATAAAATGTAAAGATGAAACGATCACTAGGCATGCAAATGCAATTGAAGACCTTCAAACGGAACAGGGGGTAGTGGTAAGAAGAGAGATAGTGATAACGGATCAGGGAGAAGGAGTTTCGGAAGTACCGAAGGAGGAGCCAGTCGTTACTCAAGTTAACAATAAATGTAGCCCTGAAGTCTGGTGGGACTATGGTGGATGGTTGGAGAACTTCGTCAAATATTTTCAGGTTGAAAAATGGAGACGTCAAGCAAAATACGAGAGGTAGTAACCTTGCGCTACTCTCAAAGATACGAGGAATGAAAGGAAAAAGGCTTACACAAAGCTGCCAGAGGAAATAAATTTTGATAACCCCACTCTCCAAACACGTCCAATCTTTAGACAAGACAGTCAAAAGGAAGGTAACTTTCGAAGACAAAAATGAAGAGGACTCTAGAGTAAAATTAGTAGGAACCTGATCCTATTTTGACATATATTCAGTAGAGGCAGATGGTCATCATGATGCAAGCGATTCTCAAGATAGTAAGGATATCATGAGATGCGTACCCGATGAAGAGAAAGAAGAGGAGGATTCACTGTCAATGCAGGATAAAGTAGAAAATGATGTGTTTGATTCCGATGGGAGCTTGTTAGAAGACGATGAAGACGATAAAGAGATTTACCGATTCACTGAAGAATTTCTAGCGGCATGTCAAGCCAAAGACGATTGCACAGTTTTTCCTGAAGAAGTCGATGAAGCGGAAAGTAGCAGTGACGACAAGTTTAACTTCCATCCAGCAGAAATAATATAGCGTTAATGAAAAACACTACCAATGAAGTTGCTGAAACGCCATGTCATTCTAATTCTAATAGTGAATGGACAAAGTGAATAGGACGAAGAAGGGGGGAAGGAGATATGTATCAAGGGGAAAAAGTAGCCAAAAACTTAGGAAAAGAGCATAACTTCTCCCGACAAACAACAGGAAGTAAACGTAGGACAGATATCTCAGCAGGACCTGGCAATCGACAAGGGTTTATCGAGGGAAAGCGAGGAGAACAGCGAAGAGGACACAAGAACCCAAACAACCATATCAGCTCAGATTTACAGCCAAGTCTGTATGTGTCATTAGATACTGGGTCTCAGGTCAGTGCCGCTTTGATTGAATTCTTGTAAATGATCAAAAAGCAGCCATACGTGAAATTGGAATACATGCCTGCACAAGGAGTTAAATGATAAGAGCCAGTGGTAAAGTGAGCAGACCGATTAAATATCAGATATTATTTGATTTTAAGATAGGAAGACATTCCTATATTCGTACTTTGTTAGTGGTAAATGACTTAAGTACGGATATCATTTTGGGTATTGATTGGATAGTCAAACAGTGAATTGTATTTAATTGTGGACAGGAAGTGATTACTTGCAGGAAGAGGGGAAATTTGTACGAATTCAGGCCAACACATCGGAGGAAAGTCAAATAGCTACTGTGCAAGTAAACCAATTATGAGTAATCGATGGACTGGGAGAATTATCATGTTCGGCATATGGTCGAAAATGATCGCAAAGAAAATGTATAATAGGATATTAGACTCAAGTGATCGAATATCAGCGGAACAAAAGAAGAGAGTGCTAAGCAAGAACGAAAAGGTATTCTCAAGTACACCAGGAAGGGTAGTAGATTACGAACATAATCTTAATGTAATAGAACACAAACCCTTTTGTTTTCACACCACCGTATTCTATTCCAATTTCAAAGAAAGCTGAAGCCCAAAAAGAAATTAAATGATTGTGGGGAGTAATAGAATGCAGCAATAATCAGTACAAAAACACTATGAGTCTGGTGAATAAAAAAGACGATAGTGTAAGAATAGTTTTGACGCAAGAACACTAAACAGAATAGTAAAACGGGAGACAGGTCGTCCTGAAGATCTGCTCGAATTTTTCCAGAAGTTTCCTGATATACGTAACATGACAGTAATGAAATCCTAAACTCAGATTGGAATGTATACCGCAGAGACAGGCTGGACAGTGAAGGGGGAGGCGTGTTTATAGCGATAAGAAGTGCAATAGTACCGAAGGAAATTGACGGAGATCCGAAATGTGAAATAATTTGGTGAAGGTCATGGTTAAAGCAGGCTCAGACATGGTAATTGGATGTCTCTATAGGCCCCCTGGCTCAGCAGCTGTTGTGACTGAGCACCTGAAGGATAATTTGGAAAATATTTCGAGTAGATTTCCCCACCATGTTATAGCTCTGGGTGGAGATTTTAATTTGCCGGATATAGACTGGGAGACTCAAACATTCATAACGGGTGGCAGGGACAAAGAATCCAGTGACATTTTCTTAAGTGCTTTATCTGAAAACTACCTTGAGCAGTTGAACAGAGAACCGACTCGTGGCGATAACATATTAGACCTTCTGGTGACAAACAGACCCGAACTATTTGAAACAGTTACCGCAGAACATGGAATCAGCGATCATAAAGCGGCTACTGCATCGATGATTTCAGCCGTATATAGAGATATTAAAAAAGGTAGGAAGATTTTCCTGTTTAGCAAAAGTGACAAAAAGCATATTTCAGAGTACTTGATGGCTCAACACAAAAGTTTTGTCTCAAGTACAGATAGTGTTGAGGATCACTGGACAAAGTTCAAAACCATCGTACAATATGCGT
Organism: Schistocerca nitens; assembly: GCF_023898315.1. Taxonomy (NCBI): domain Eukaryota; kingdom Metazoa; phylum Arthropoda; class Insecta; order Orthoptera; family Acrididae; genus Schistocerca; species Schistocerca nitens. Next base: position 282,893,731 of record NC_064614.1, read on the forward strand.
TAGATGAGTATGTGCCAAGCTAAATCGTAAGAGATGGAAAAGAGCCACCGTGGTACAACAACCGAGTTATAAAACTGCTGCGGAAGCAAAGGGAACTTCACAGCAAACATAAACATAGCCAAAGCTTTGCAGACAAACAAAAATTACGCGAAGCGAAATGTAGTGTGAGGAGGGCTATGCGAGAGGCGTTCAATGAATTCGAAAGTAACGTTCTATGTACTGATGGCAGAATATCGTAAGAAATTTTGGTCTTATGTCAAAGCGGTAGGTGGAACAAAACAAAATTTCCAGACACTCTGTGACCGAAAAGGTACTGAAACAGAAGATGACAGACTAAAGGCCGAAATACTAAATGACTTTTTCCAAAGCTGTTTCACAGAGCAAGACTGCACTGTAGTTCCTTCTCTAGACTGTCGCACAGATGACAAAATGGTAGATATCGAAATAGATGACAGAAGGATAGAGAAACAGTAGGTCTCTAGAAGAGCATAGCGTTCCAAAGGATTGGAAAAGTGCACAGGTCATCCCCGTTTTCAAGAAGGGACGTCGAACAGATGTGCAGAACTATAGTCCTATATCTCTAACGTCTATCAGTTGTGGAATTTTGGAACACGTATTATGATCGGGTATAATGACTTTTCTGGAGACTAGAAATCTACTCTGTAGGAATAAGCATGGGTTTCGAAAAAGACGATCGTGTGAAACCCAGCTCGCCCTATTGGTCCACGAGACTCAGAGGGCCACAGACACGGGTTCCCAGGTAGATGCCGTGTTTCTTGACTTCCGCAAGGCGTTCGATACAGTTCCCCACAGTCGTTTAATGAACAAAGTAAGAGCATATGGACAATCAGACCAATTATGTGATTGGATTGAAGATTTCCTAGATAACAGAACGCAGCATGTCATTCTCAATGGAGAGAAGTCTTCCGAAGTAAGGGTGATTTCAGGCGTGCCGCAGGGGAGTGTCGTAAGACCTTTGCTATTCACAATATACATAAATGACCTTGTGGATGACATCGGAAGTTCACTGAGGCTTCACTGAATGATGTGGTATATCGAGAGTTTGTAACAACGGAAAATTGTACTAAAATGCAGGAGGATCTGCAGCGAATTGACGCATGGTGCAGGGAATGGATATTGAATCTCAATGTAGACATGTGTAATGTGCTGCGAATACATAGAAAGAAAGATCTCTTATCATTTAGCTACAATATATCAGGTCAGCAACTGGAAGCAGTTAATTCCATAAATTATCTGGGAGTACGCATTAGGAGTGATTTAAAATGGAATGATCATATAAAGTTGATCGTCGGTAAAGCAGATGCCAGACTGAGATTCATTGGAAGAATCCTAAGGAAATGCAATCCGAAAACAAAGGAAGTAGGTTACAGTACACTTGTTCGCCTACTGCTTGAATACTGCTCAGCAGTGTGGGATCCGTACCAGATAGGGTTGATAGAAGAGATATAGAAGACCCAACGGAAAGCAGCGAGCTTCGTTACAGGATCATTTAGTAATCGCGAAAGCGTTACGGAGATGATAGATAAACTCCAGTAGAAGACTCTGCAGTAGTGACGCTCAGTAGCTCGGTACGCGCTTTTCTTGAAGTTTCGAGAACATACCTTCACCGAGGAAGGCGAAGAGACCATGAGGATAAAACCTGAGAGATTAGAGCCCACACAGAGGCATACCGACAATCCTTCTTTCCACGAACAATACGAGACTGAAATAGAAGGGAGAACCGATAGAGGTACTCAAGGTACCCTCCGCCACACACCGTCAGGTGGCTTGCGGAGAATGGATGTAGATGTAGATGTAGATGACTAGTCTCGATTTGACACCTAGGTATTGGCAGATATCTTTACATAAAGAAACAAGGAAGTTGTACCGTTCGGGTTGAAAACTTCTGTATCGGTGTTTGTTAGAACAGTAGATAGTTGCTGGGCAATGAGTTAAATTCACAAATATCAGTTATACATTGAGGATCTAATGATTGTCACTAACACCTGGCAGGAACACTTAATACTGTTAGATAAGGTGTTTAAAGCTTTGATCAAAAGGGGATGTGACACTGAAAAGAAGAAATGTGATTTTGTGAGCAAACGAATAAATTCACTGGGTGTATTGTTTCAGTGAACGGTGTTGAAAAGATTGCTAATAAAGTGAAGGCGATCCAAGATTGTTCAAGATGGAGGGGAAGAAAGCAGTTCAAGGCTTCTCTAGGAATGTGTTCATTTTACCGTAAATATGAAAATGGCAAAGCATTTAATTTTTCAAATTTAAATTAATTACTTAAAAATAACAGTGCATTCATTTGGATAAATGAGTGTGAAATAATCTTCTAAAATTTAAAAGAGAGTTAGTCTTGGGAGATTAAATGTGTCTCCCAAATCTAAGGGACCCCTTTGACATGGCAGTGGACCTTTAGGATTATGGATTACGAGCATCCCTTTTTCAGGAAAAGGAAATACATGGCAAGCTAGAGCAAGAACCTCTAGTTTTGGCCAGCCAAATCCTCAGTAAGTTTCAGCGAAATTACACTGTGTCGAATTAGAAGGCTCTGGCCTTTGTTTGGGGTTTCCAAAAGTTTGAGAATTACTTATGGGGAAGAGAAACCAGAATACATACCAATCATTGGGTACTGACTTTTTGAAAGATTGCCGACTGTTACATAACAGACTCATAAGTTGGGCACTGGTTTTACAACACTACTACACAGAATTTTTAGTTATTTTAAAAATGTAGAGAGCAAAGATGTAATAAATATATTTGCAAAATTATGAGACACTATCAGAACGCAGACGATGATTTAAATTCAGTGAAAGTCAAATTTGACGATGCTGGTGTTGAAAATATTAGAGCATGTTACAAGATATAAAAGGGTGGATTGAATTTACAAAAACAGTTAGGGGAAAATAGGCAAAACTGTACTACTTTGGGAATTATTTTTTTTTATATATTATAGCCTTAACAGTAAGTTACAAAATTGAAACAATGGAATCATCAACTGCGGGATTTTGTTTTTAGTATCCGATTTGAATGATGTTCTGAGCAAAATTAACAGTCGGTACTTATGATAATTAATTGAAACCCTCACCTGCCGGCAGGTGTTATTGATATACCTCGACGGGGACAGCTGAAAATGTGTGCCCCGACCTGGACTCGAACCCGGGAGCTCTTGCTCAGGGGAAGCGTGTGCAATGGATAAGTCCCTGCAGTCGCGCTATGCATCTGTGTCCTCGGTGGCTCAGATGGAGCGATAGGAGATCCCGGTTTCGAGTCCCACTCGAAGCACATATTTTCAGCTGTCCCCATCGAGGTATATCAATATCACCTGTCGGCAGCTGAGGGTTCCAATTAATTATCATTTATTCTAGAGAAGCTGCACGGTCTTCAATGGTATCTGTTCTTTCGAGAACAGTTACTATCTTCATATATATATCTATATGTACTTAATTTTATAAACACCTACAAGTGATAAAAATTAGGAATTTGGTTTCCCAGTTTGTACCGGTGGGTGCATAAATTGTACCACATTCTTAAGCTGTTTCCTTGCGCTTAAAGATATGTGATACTCTAAGGGTAAGACAATTTTTCATACCTTGGTTCTTACATCACTATTAGCAGGCATTGCAAAATAGAACTTTTTCACAACTTTCCTCATCCCTGCACACTTTGTATGAAGCCACATTTTGCAGTTCTTGCATCTTATCATTTCTTCCACAAGCCGCAGTACCGTTGCTCTGCTTTACGAATGCGTTTCTGTTTTGCCTCCCCTGCAGAGCCTCCAAAAAACATCCTTTCCTCAGATGGAGCTAAAATTGTAGGTTTCTTGTTTTTAACTGCGGTTAGCTGTTTTTTGTATGGGCTACTCGTCAGTTCACAGGCCTCTTCACAAGGCCTTGACATTCTGCTTCGAGCTTCATTATTTCATTTGGATTCGGCAATATTTCTTGGATGGACACCTGCAGTCCAGTTCTGAAACAAGAAAAAATAACACGAATTTGGGAATCAGACAAACGCAGTGGGCGTCATTACTACCTAGACTTACTGAGAACACATATCCGTCAAAAAAACTGGGTAGGTTATTCAAATAGCTTATGTACACCAAACTGGAATTGCTATTCATATTGCTTTCTTTAGGGGGTGTAGTAGGGCCTGAATCTGTCTGCGTGATTTCTTCAGGATTGTCGACAACTCTGCGCTTTTCTTGAGTTTCTCTGCGACTGTGGCTGCTGCGACAGTGCAATCATGTATCGATTCATGGGCCATATACCCAAAGCCTTGAATCAACTTTCAGCTGTGGCAACCGACGCTGCTCTTTCATAAATTTCGCCCAGGAGTAGGCCAACTAGGAAAAGGCTTAATGTAGAACCAGTACTGGAACGAAATCCTTTATCTATGGTTTGGTTATAGTAGAATTCTAGGGCGCTGAAAAATGACACGTCCAGCCGGAGCATTATCACACCATTCGCACATCAAGGAAAAGAGCCTCTACGTTTTTGCTGTGAGTGATGTGCCCATCCAGCAACACGAGCACAGGTCTTTCTTGGAAAGGATGAACTGTTGCAATGGAATGCTCCAGCCATTTTACAAAGAGCTCAAAATTGACGTAGCCAGTTTGCGAAAGTTCAACTCGACTATCGACGGGTATACCATTGCTGAGACATTCTCTGCTTCTTGAATATCATCATTGGAGGCACATAAGGACCAGAAGCACTAGCGCACTACCCCCTTCTCGCCTTTGTGCTCCTCTCTTCATTAGAGACTACACCAACCTTCTTCTTCCCTTTGAGCGCCAGAATTTTTTGACAGTTTTTTTGTACGGTCGAGAAGCCACTCTCTTCTACGTTGAAAATCTTGGTGGTATTTAAATTATGCATGTCACATAGACTCTCGAGCATCACAAAAAATTCATACACTCTTTCTTTGTTGAACCCTCGCCTCTTGCCTTCAACGTTGCCTCTGGCTGTCTGTACGGCAACTTCGGACGCCACTTCATAAATGCTTAGAACTAAAAATTTTATTAGTAGCTTTCAATCAACAGCTGTGAAGTACGTTTTAAGAATAGAAAGCCAGCCGCGGTGGTCTAGCGGTTCTAGGCGCACAGTCCGGAACCGCGCGACTGCTACGGTCGCAGGTTCGAATCCTGCCTCAGGCATGGATGTGTGTGATGTCCTTAGGTTAGTTAGGTTTAAGTAGTTCTAAGTTCTAGGGGACTGATGACCACAGATGTTAAGTCCCATAGTGCTCAGAACCATTTGAACCATTTTTTAAGAATAGAAATAATGAGTCATCAGGTACACAAATTTTTACTAAATTAACTCTTCAGAACGTCACACAATTAAGCTTACATCGAAAAGCGATCGTCAAGAAAACTCTGGACGATGGAGTCCTTCTTTAATTGTTTTTTTACATGTTTCTTAAATTTGTTTCCAAAACTTTTTAATTTTTTTCGGTATTATGTAAAATAATTTTAATGAAGGACTCTATCGTCCTGAGTTTTCTTGACGATTGCTTTTCGATGTAAGCTTAATTACATAATCTCCTAAAGTAACTAATTTGCCGAAACTAGTGAAGAATTTGGACTGGTGACAACTGTTTCCGTTCTTAACACTGCATGGAACCTCTTTTTGCCTGACATTGTTTGTTCCGCATTGATATTGTGGGGTAATGTGTATCGTTCCGCATATTCGAAGCAAGTTCTTTGTACGTCCGATAAGCTTAAACCAAAGATCTTGTCTTCAGATCCAAGATTATGCTCTTCCAGTTCGTCGACAACTTCCCTGTATAACACGTTACTGCAACCAAAACCCTTTACATCTCAGTTTGCATATTTGCTTTTATTTTAGGCATGCATCTTAATCGTTGGCTTAGGCACCATTTAGATATGCTCCTACAGTTAAATGAAAATGATCTGTTCTCCACTTTCCATAACGATTTGCTTTTGACATCATGTAATAGATAATAATAATTGACTTAATTACCTGGGACAATCAACACATTACAAGGCTTGTAAGTAGGCTGTTTATGTTTTCTTGTTGGTGACGCCACGTAGCACTCTGTATGAAAATCACTGGCTGTGCTGTGTGCGGTCTGTGGCTAGTTTGCATTGTTGTCTGCCATTGCAGTGTTGGGCAGCTGGATGTGAACAGCGCGTAGCGTTGCGCAGTTGGAGGTGAGCCGCCAGCAGTGGTGGATGTGGGGAGAGAGATGGCGGAGTTTTGAAATTTGTAAGACTGGTTGTCATGAACTGCTATATATATTATGACTTTTGAACACTAGTAAGGTAAATACATTGTTTGTTCTCTATCAAAATCTTTCATTTGCTAACTATGTGTATCAGTAGTTAGTGCCTTCCGTAGTTTGAATCTTTTATTTAGCTGGCAGTAGTGGCGCTCGCTGTATTGCAGTAGTTCAAGTAACGAAGATTTTTGTGAGGTAAGTGATTTGTGAAAGGTATAGGTTAATGTTAGTCAGGGCCATTCTTTTGTAGGGATTATTGAAAGTCAGATTGCGTTGCGCTAAAAAATATTGTGTCAGTTTAAGCATAGTCATGTATAATTTTTCTAAGGGGACGTTTCATATGTCGACCCTTAGCCGAGGATACCTCACTGGAATCTTCTGATTTTTTTCTTGTAGTTTGTGTAAATAGTGTAGCTATTGTTTATTGCTAGCGCGTAATTGTAGAGAGAATCTCCTTTATAGTTGTAGTCTTTCATTGTTGTACAGTAAAACAGTTGTGGCATGCATGTAGATTTGCACCAAGTATTTCGCAGCTGCGCATGCAATTAACTAGATATTATTTTCAGTGCTATGTTAATGTGTTCTCTTATTTTTGCTCTTCAAATTGTGCTTTTCTGTGTTATCGTGTGAAATATTGTGACAATAATGGCGTGTGACAAACGTAACACTAGGCTCCAAAGTAAACTGAGAAATAATAGTAATGACGAGCGTAGCTTATAAGCGCCACCGTGTAATGAATTAACTAATGTTCAAAGTAGTAATTGGGTAACTGTGCATAGGGAAATGGAGCGGGCTGCAAATAATGCTGTAGGCAGTGAAACAATTAGTGAACATGGAAGCATTATCGATCGATCGGTCGGCAAGAGCTCGCCTCAGGAATCCGAAATGACAGGACACAATCTTGCAAATACTGTAGATTCAGGTTTTGCGTCCTCAACGTTTTCTCAAATAAGTCAAGACACATTTTCTGCCGCAAAGCATAGAGGAACAGATTCCAGACACTAATACACTATTATTGCAATTAATGCAACAAATGGAACAAAATCAGAGACAAACACAGCAAAAGCTTCAAAAGTTAGACACAATGGAACAAAATCAGAGACAAACACAGCAAAAACTTCAAAAGTTAGAAACAATGGAACAAAATCAGAGACAAACACAGCAAAAGCTTCAAAAGTTAGACGCAATGGAACAAAATCTTTAAAAGTTAAACACAATGGAACAAAATCTTCGGAAGTTAGACACCACACTTGAACAAACACGTGAAGATTTAACTACTGAGTTACATAACATTGAATCGATATGTCAAAAATTCTGTAATGACGTAAAAACACAAATTTGTGAGCATTTTCAACCTATTTTTTCGCAGCATGAAAATGCATTACAGAATCACGAAGCAGCCATAAAAGAACTGCAAACCATTGTTCATGAAAATCATGAGACCTTGTGGGCTAAAATTGACTCAGTTGCAATTACTGATTCAATTACGCAACTTGCAAAAACTCAGGAAAACTTAAAGGACACAGTAGACTCGATTTCAACACAAATGGACACTCTGAAACTTGGTTCAGGAAAACACACTGAGGAAATGTGTTCACTATCGGAGAAAGTAGCCGAACTTTCGGATCAGTTCACTAACTTATCTACAAAGGTAGATAATGGTCAGAATGACACAAGACCCGTAGCCTTCACTGACACAGAAGAGTATGAACAAATTAGACAATTCAAACAAAATCAAAATCAAATCAATACACAGTACAAAAGAGAAATCCGGGAAGTACAAGATCAGTTGGCACAAGTAATACAAGAATTACATATTTCAGAGGACACTCGCGCTCCAATACGGGAAGAGGGACATAGAAATACGGAACAACCACAAAATAATAACACAGGGCATTTCGGAAATTATGAAAGAAATTGGCAAGGTGCACCGAATTTTGAGATGGAACCGCCGACACGACGTAACAATGACCGATATGCTAATCGCCGACACGATGATTTTGACTATAAGCTCTTCATTAGTACACGTAAATTCAAAACATTTAAGAATTCTGACAACGACATTCATCCACAAGCGTGGCTTCATCAATTCTCTCATTGTTTTCCTCCCAACTGGTCATTGGAGCACAGGTTAGAATTTATGTGTGGCTACTTGGAGAATGAACCAGCTGTAAGAATGCGATCGGTCATTCACGATTGTCACAGTGAAGCCGAATTTTATCATGCGTTCCTCTCAGCGTATTGGTCTCAAGCTACACAAGACCGAGTAAAACATAGCATCATAATGATGAAACGTTTCGAGCAATCTGAATTTTCCAGTCTTATGAAATATTTTGAAGACATGTTGCATAAGAATCGGTATCTTTCAAACCCATACAGCCCCTCAGAACTCATCCGCATTTGCTTAATCAAACTGCCTGAACATTTACGGCATATTATTTTAGCAGAACGTTGCAAAGACGACATTGAAGCTTTTCAGGGACTGTTACAAGAACTGGAAATTGACACTGACAATCGCGGAACGCGGAAACAGGAGCACAACAATTACAGGTCACATCTGTCACAATTCCGCGATGACAGAGATAATACACGACAAGGCTATTCTTATAACGTAAATCGTGACCAAAACAGACACCACCCGTATGACAACCGTTGGCAGAGTAGTAATAATTACAGGGAAAGATCATCTCTCCGCGGTAATGACTATCACAGAGACAATCAGAGAAACAGACAATATGGGAACCAAAATAATTATTATCAAGGGAGACAGAATAACTTCAGATGGAACGGTCCAGCGCGCAGTTACGATTCAGGGAGAAATTCTCCACCACGTGACCGACAAGAAAGAAACTATGGAATCTACCGACATGACGACAGACGATATGATCGTAACGACAGACTTGAATCGCATCAGAACTGGCGGGATTCAAACAGGGCAGGGCCCTCTCGTCAAGGTGAATTTGCAGAAGTTAGGTCTCCAAATCCCAATAACGACGCGCGCCAACAAAGAGACAATAGGCAATGACTCATACCGCTGGCAGCCTCAAAACGTACTTCTGAAACTGACGACGCATCTGCCATAGCTAGTAATTACGTAAAAATGGAAGACATTAGGGACATCTTACTCCAGGAACACGACGTAAAACATAACAACATTGCATATTCTGTGATTCACATTACAGTAAATGACGTAAAATTTACGGCAGTACTTGACTCTGGCTGTCCCATTTCAGTAATTAGTGAAACAGCTTTTAGCAAATGCAACAAATCGAACGATTGCCCCACACTTCCGTTACGTAAGATTAAATTAAAAGGTGCAATCATTGGAGAAAGTGTAGATGTACACCAACAAACCAACTTAGAATTCTTTTGTCAAAGTCACATCTTCTATTTGAACTTTCTTATTGTTCAATTATTGTCGACGGAAATTATACTGGGAGTAGACTTTTTGAATGAATACAAAGCAATCTTAAACTTTCACGATGCTGAAATAAGTTTAGAGAAAGAAGGTAAGTCAATAGCTTTGAAATTTGAAGACTGGCTGTCAAACCATGACGAGGAAATTAATCGGCTTTACCTTCTGTTAGACAACAGTTCGGAATTTTCGACGGAACTTGACACTAACAATCACTCTGCAAGTACTGACAGGGATGATATCGATGGCATATTTGAAACTAATGAGTTAATTCAGAATAAAATTCAAACAATTGAGAATTGTAATGACACTGATAGGCAGGATCTTTTTGAGATTTTACAAGCACATTCCACAGTTTTTACTCACAAAACAGGAACAATCAAGGGATTTCAATACCAATTTCGTGTTCGTGAGCATACTAAATTATGTGTTAGACCATACGTAATTCCAGCACATTATAGGGCCCGTGTTAGAACAGAAATACAGTCTATGCTTGACGAGGGCATTATTGAGCCTGCAGTAAGCTCGTACAACAATCCATTACATGTTGTTGAGAAGAAAAATGGATCGATCAGGCTTGTCTTAGATTCGAGAGAAATCAATACTATCATTATTCCTGAAACAGACAGGCCGCAAACGTTGGAAGAACTTCTTCAAAATTTTAATGGTGTAAAAGTGTTGTCTTCCATTGATCTCAGATCCAGCTTCTATCACATCGAACTTCATCCAAAATGTAGAAAATATACAGCTTTCCTTTGTTTCGGCGTTTGTTATCAGTTTCGGAAACTTCCTTTTGGTTTGAACATTTCTTCGGCAGCATTCATTTGCGGGTTAAATTCCATACTACCTGAGTTCTTAAAACGTCACATCACCTTATATGTGGACGATATTCTAATAGCCGAAGCTTCATGGGAACAACATAATCGCATCCTTAACAGTTTGTTACGTATTTTTGCAGAATTTGGAATTACAGTTAACTTGGAAAAGTCTGAATTCGGTAGGTCAAAGGTGAGGTTTTTGGGACATATTATTTCTTCTGAAGGCATTCAGCCGGATCCTGAAAAGTTAGAAGCAATCAGAGCCATTCCAGTTCCATCCACAAAAATCAAGTCCGCAGTTTTCTAGGTCTCGTAAATTTTTACCTTCGTTTTCTGAATATGCAAATTCTTGTTACACCAAAACTTTGTTCTCTCACTGGAAAAAATACTATTTGGAACTGGGACGAACAAGCACGGTTGGAATTCAATTCTTTGAAAGAATCGCTACTTAACGCGCCAATACTAGCTCATCCAGATCTGTCACAAGATTTCTGCCTTAGCACGGATTCTTCTAAAGTCGGTCTTGGTGCCCATTTATTTCAAGAAGCCATAGAAAATGACACTACCGTTCAGAAAACCATTGCTTTTGCTAGCCGAGTGCTAACAAAATCTAAAAAAAGTTATTCCGTTACTGAATTAGAAGCTTTAGCTATCGTTTGGGCATTTAACAAATTCCGTTTCTTTCTTTCTGGTAAGCACGTAGTAGTATACAGTGATCATCGTGCATTACAATTTCTTATGTCTTCAAAATTAAATCATGACAGGTTAAAACGTTGGGCATTGTTTCTGCAAGAATTCCACTTCACAATAGTTTACATTCCCGGCAAGGAGAACATTGTTGCGGACGCACTGTCACGCGCACCGGCTGGACTTGAGAAAAGTAACACAGAGGACAACCTCGAGAAAAATTTCAGTATTCTTTACATTCAGAAAGTCGCCTTTGAAAACTTCATCACCACATCTTTAAAGGACATTGCTCATGAACAAGATAAAGATCCGATTTGGAAAGACATCAAGAGCAAATGGCACGAAAAGACACACACTCAGATTCGGCATTATTATCTGGTTAGAAACAACATACTGTTCAAATGCTGCACTGTTGATGACAAGCTATGGGTACTTTGCATTCCTGACGATTTTGTTAATAAGCTCATTTATTTGGTACATTCATTTCAGCTATGCACATTTTGGCCCACGAAAATGTTATCATATTCTTCGAACGACTTGTTATTTTAACAATATGGAAAAGAGAATTCGAAGAGTCTTGTCTATTTGTAAACTTTGTCAAAAGGCGAAACCATCTACTATCTCCCATCGTGCTCCGCTGTTTCCTATCATTCCTTCTAAATTAAAAGAATTCGCTGCTGTTGATCTCTTGGGACCGCTTGTCAGAACATCTAATGGATTTTCGTACATTCTAATCGCTGTTGAACTTACTTCAAAATTTCTTTCTTTCAGTCCGTTACGTAAAGTCACTGGACGGTCTTCATCCAACGCCTTCTTTAAAAATTTCTTACGTGAAGTTGGACACGTTAGTAAAGTCATTTCAGATAACGGACCACAATTCAGATCTGCTGTTTGGTCATGCATGCTTCGGAACCGTAAAATTAAATCTGTTTTTATTTCGTTGTACTCAACACATTGTAACCCGTCTGAACAGGTTATGAAAGAAATCAATAAGCTTTGCAGACTTTATTGTCACAGAAAGCATCAGCATTGGGACAGATATTTACACTTATTTCTAAACGTGCTGAATGAAATGCCTCATGACTCCACTGCTTTACCACCTATTCTTGTACTGAAGAATAAAGAATCACCGAACAGAATCAGAGAGCTTGTACCTTTTCCGAATACACATAAACTTCGACACAAAGACATAATTGATTTGGCTATTAAAAATATAAACTCTGCTGCAGACAAAAGGCGAAAACTACTCGGTAAAGCAAATGCAAAGAAACTTTATATTGGTCAGAAAGTTCTCATTAAAGCTCATTCATTGTCACATAAGAAGAAACACTTGAGTCACAAATTCTTTCTAGTTTACAATGGACCTTACAGAATCCGACGTATACCACATGATAATTGCGTTGAAGTTGAAACTCTGCGTAAGAGGAAGAGTAAAGGTTTACACCACATTTCACATGTAAAACCGTTTATTGAAAGATAATCTGCTTTTTAATTTTGTCTTCGCCATATTATTTTTCACTTTACATTGCTATTATGCTTTGTCAGACTTAGAATCTGTTAACATGCAACAATGTTTGAAGTTAAAAATTCAGTCAAGAACCAAGAGAACTCATTTAAACAGAAATTGCGAATGCATTGTTATTGCGAACAGATGACACAGTGTTATTGTGTGTGTACATTCTTGCTTGTTATTTGCACGATTACGTAACGACTATAAGGCTCACATTCTTAGAACATTTACCAGTACTGCTAATGAATTTTAATGCAACATTTTGGTTTACTTGAAAATACATTCTGGATTTAAAGTACTTTCTGTGAGATACCAGATGACACAGTGGTTAGTTTATGTGACAGCTACACGATTTTATCACGACGCTACTAATGAGTGAAAATTTACAATGTTGCTTTTGCGGTGTATCTGTTTTATATCCGCACAGTTTTTCTGAATTCTTCTGTAAAGTAAAACATGTTTTACTTTTGTGGTATAGCTACAAGGAGACAGCCTTTTCCGTAGGACAACAATACGTTACAGCACAGTACTTTCTTCATCACGGCAATACGCGTAATAACTAAGGTATCTATTCGCAAAGCATTTCGCTTTTGTGTATCATGAGGTAAGTACATTGACTTCTACAGAACTTAGCTTTCGGAGGACGATAACTACAACACTTCCACAGAGATTATCTTACAACAAGACGCACAGTTTAGCGCTACAGTACACGTATTTGAGTGATTAATTTTGTACTTAAAACATTTATTTTTAAAGATATTTGAAGTACAATGGTACATTTCATTCCATTGCTGTGATCTGTAACACCTGACACGCCTACTTTGTGTATCATGTGTTTGGCAAGCACAAGGAGCCCTCGCTAATATGGTATTTGCTTATACAACTTTACACATCGGTACCATATTCCTCTAACACATAAATTACACAGCTATCTGATCATTTAACTGAGAGATAAGCTTTTTTTACTACATCAGTGACACATGTTTACACAATTACACAGATGGATAACTTCACACTTATGAAACTGTATTTTGTCTGTACTGTGTGAACTGTTCATATTTTTTCGGAACTATTGTGATACTATGAGAGCTTTGAATGATGTATTTGGTATGAGATCATGATTTTTAAAGAACGTTTGAGATATACGACACTATTGAAATGAGCAGAGAATTTTCTTTAGGTTTTGAAATTATTGCACAAAGCTAAGACGTTTTTGAGATTTGACTGAGGTGTTATGATGTTATTATTATGATGACGATGTGTACTATGCTGCTGAGGTATGTTTATGATTAATAAGCTGATGCTATATGAGTTATTTGATTATGCTACGTATCTGTTATGAGGAAATATTGAAGAAGTGTTGACGAATATGTATATGTGTAAAAAGGTAAAGAATAATGAGTAGTGGTTAGGGACTCTGGTTTGTGAAAAAGGTTGTTGGAAACCAAGAATCATACTTTAAGAGTTATGAAATGTGTCTAAATGCGTGAATGTATCACAATGCCGACGAATATTTTTTGGACACTGTTATATTTATAGGATTTTGTTTCTACAGATTTGCAACGCAAATTCTCGAACTGTGAAATTTTTATATGAGACTGTCACAGTAGTGCAAACTGGTGTTGTAAATATTTCGGTAAGAAAGCCAAGTGACTTTGACGTAATGTGTCTTGAGCGGCCAGCTGTGTCAGACGCCTGGAGAGAAAGCCATTAGTGTGTGCCTTTTCAGAGGCACAGGTAAAAAGAAAAAAAGGGGAGGCCATTATCCTCGCTATTGACATTTCTTTGTAGAAAGCATCGCAAATACGACACACTCAAACTTGAAAACATATGATTACACTGTGGAGCTCATAATTTATGATATTTACTGAAATGCCTAATGAAATGATGAGAAACATTTTACATTTATTGTCTTTCTAGTTGGGAGATTCTTTTGCCTTTGGAGACGCCATTTGCCTAGTGAATGATGTTTCATGCATTGCTCTATATACGCTATATATATTTGCTAATTTTCTTTAATATCTAGTTTCTAGCTGCACTGCAGCATTGGTTATTATAAAATTTAATAGCTGTACTAACATCAGTATTTTCTGTCTACAGACCCAGTAAAGAATACGTTTATGATGTACTTTCTTAGAAAAGAGAGCACAAATAGAAATTTCCTTCACAGGAATTGCATAAATAATTTTTTTAATGACTTGGTAACTTTCTTGCAGAGTAAGTTTTTGTGATGCATCACTCTAGTATTAAGATGTGACATAGGTATTAGACATGACCATCTTTAGTGTAATATTTTTTTCTGATTGGGCTTTTTCATGTTTAGATATAAGTTATTGCATTTGCTGCTGCTGTTTGCCAGGCATAGTGCTACTAAATTTCACTTTGTATTACTCTGTTAAGCTAGTTTACTACTGATTTATTTTTCTTGTTGCTGCACATTGGCTCATATTAGTTGTAATGTTGCACTGCTTGGTAATTTAGATTTACTGTAGCTTGCTTTGCCATTTGAATTTTTTGTCATTGCTGTTTGTGTTAATTGTTTTGTGCTGCTGCATTGCCTCGTCCCTTAGTTTAGCATCTGAGCTCAGTAGATTTAAGTTAGTTTAAGATGGGGTAGGCTATATAAGAGAACGAGTTGTGATGAATGGAAAGAAATGCATTGAGAAGCTATAAGAAAATGGTTTGGCCAAAAAAGTATTTAAAAGAGGATATGAACAAAAAAGTAGGGTTTAGGGACAACAGGTTTAGGTAGGATTTTCTTGGAAATAAATGATGAGGTAAGATAATGGAAAATAAATAATGAGGTATGAAATATGTGAACATATAAATACAGGAAGCATGCTTGGATAGGATTCTTTTGGTGGAAACAAATGTTGAAATAGGACGAAAGATCTATGGACTGAAGTTCTGGGTTGGACTGCAGTAACACTGAAAACAAACCCTGTCCTGTATTTTTCTGTTATTACACTATATGAATATGTGTTTTTCCTGTCTGTATGTGTCTAGCTAATAAGATTTATGTTCTAGAATTTTTCTGATATGTTATTTACCTTGTAAATATGATTAGACATTGTTTATTCTGTTTTGTTTTAATGCTCATGTGTAAAGTTGATGTTTCAAAAGTTATTCTGATCTTTTATGTATTTACTTATGTCATAATTCCTGTAACACTGATGTATATGTTAGTTGAATTCTTTTGTAAAGCTCGTATTACCAAAAATGTTATCCTTATTGTTATGTTCTTTAATGGTATATTTTGTACCTTTGTTATTGTATTTTCATGTTATAATATTGTAATTGACACCAGTTCAGCAAATTAAGTAACTTGTAAGCATTCATTTCACTGCACACATTTCTGTTGGTCATAGTAATGCACAATATGTGAGAAGTTGGGGCTGTTAGTGTTTGCATGTGTGTTGATAATTCAGCAAGGGACTGGATAACAGCATTGCTGGTTCTAAGGACAATTCCAAAAACTTTGTGAGTGCACAAGTGGTGGTTTATGGACTTGCTATATTGTCCGCAAGACTCTTCGATGGTGATTGTGCACCTGCACAGTCGCAACAGATGCCTACTGGCTGTCTCTACAAGGACTGAAGTGGGTCTGCACCTTCGATGACTCACCATTACAATTATTTCTACAAGGACTGCAGTGGGTCTGCATCTTTGATGGCCTACCAATACCATTACTTCTACAAGGACTGCAGTGGGTCTGCATCTTTGATGGCCTACCAATACCATTACTTCTACAAGGACTGCAGTGGGTCTGCATCTTTGATGACCCACCAATACCATTATTTCTAGAAGGACTGCTGTGGGTTTGCTCTGTTGTGACCCATTACCTGTCTGCATGTCAAGAGTCAGCACTGTCTTTCCGTTGGAAGGACAACACTACTTCTTCAAGACTGCATGGAAATCCACTACTTCCGAGTGCGTTTTTCTTTTACTGCTGAGACTTTGAGAAAAACACTGCAATTTTACTGTTATGAACGATCAGGACTGTCTTTATGGACTGTAAAAAATTTTTAGCTTTTGTCCTACATTGTATCAATAAGTATGTGCATTTGATATCTTTGTTATTGTAATTATGAAATTTTTTTTTCAAATCTGTATTGGCTACTGCCCAAAACAATTTGTAAAATTTTTTGTGGGGAGCATGGGGGCTATGTAAGTAGGCTGTTTATGTTTTCTTATTGGTGACGCCACGTAGCACTCTGTATGAAAATCACTGGCTGTGCTGTGTGCGGTCTGTGGCTAGTTTGCATTGTTGTCTGCCATTGTAGTGTTGGGCAGCTGGATGTGAACAGTGCGTAGCGTTGCGCAGTTGGAGGTGAGCCGCCAGCAGTGGTGGATGTGGGGAGAGAGATGGCGGAGTTTTGAAATTTGTAAGACTGGTTGTCATGAACTGCTATATATATTATGACTTTTGAACACTAGTAAGGTAAATACATTGTTTGTTCTCTATCAAAATCTTTCATTTGCTAACTATGCATATCAGTAGTTAGTGCCTTCCGTAGTTTGAATCTTTTATTTAGCTGGCAGTAGTGGCGGTCGCTGTATTGCAGTAGTTCGAGTAACGAAGATTTTTGTGAGGTAAGTGATTTGTGAAAGGTATAGGTTAATGTTAGTCAGGGCCATTCTTTTGTAGGGATTATTGAAAGTCAGATTGCGTTGCGCTAAAAAATATTGTGTCAGTTTAAGCACAGTCATGTATATTTTTTCTAAGGGGACGTTTTAGGCTCACCATCTCATTTCTAACCATTATGTTGCACCAATAATGCTAAACGCACTGTCTAATGGTTACTACACAAGGCAAATTCTGAAATTGTACCTGTAGAGTGTCGGAAACTTACAATGGTACATATTAGACAATGCCACAATTTTCTCTTTTCCACTTTCCTACAGAAAAAACACAATGAATAACAGATTTCATGTATATGCACCCATAAACAAAATGTTTTGTAGCCACTCACCTTACAACAGTAATTCCCTTACTAGGTAGACAAAAAGTTACATGAAAACCAGAGAACAGTTAATGCTGTCGTCAGATGATCTGTTCCTCGGCACGCAGAGATCACTACTGACGATATGGCTACAAGCAGCACGTAGTTCATGCCAACCTCGCTCGTTATCGAATAGTACAAGACGTTCGAATTTTCCAGCAGTGGTACAAATTAGGTGGCGGCAGGATACAGGCTGCTTTCCCCTAACCCAAGAGGCCGGCCGAAGTGGCTGTGCGGTTCTGGGCGCTACAGTCTGGAACCGACCGACTGCTACGGTCGCAGGTCCGAATCCTGCCTCGGACATGGATGTGTGTGATGTCCTTAGATTAGTTAGGTTTAATTAGTTCTAAGTTCTATGCGACTGACGACCTCAGAAGTTAAGTCGCATAGTGCTCAGAGCCATTTGAACCTACCCCAAGAATGTGGAGATTATGTTGGCTTTCATAATTTTTGAAAAACGTTATAGACTATTTTCGTTTGACATATGGCCATTGCGGAGCCAAAAAGAGTGCAGAAAAATTGTTATATTGTATCACTCTTAATAACCTGGTAAGGAAAGTAACGCCGAGAATTAAATCTTGCAGTATTTTTCAAAAGGCTAAAGTGATGAATGCCGTCACTAGACGTGGAATGCAGATTTTAAACCAATTCATGTGCTGGATTTAGTCACTTTGGATATTTCTCGCTCGTTACCAAAAGCATCAGGTAACTTATCGTACATTCTGGTAGCCGTAGAACTATATCCATTGTGAAGCTATATGCATTAAGAATAGCAGCTGCTAGAGCAGTATATAACAAAATGGCCCTAGACTATTTTGTAAAAATAGGTAAATCTAAAAGTGTATTATCAAATAATGGCGTGCAATTCTGCTCTAAGGTATGACAGATGCTGTCCCAAACAATCAAATACAGGCTACGAACATGTCATGACAGTCTTTTCGGGTTAGCTGACGGATTCTAAAATCAACTCGATTCACTCTGAGAGATTGTCTGCACTTGATGGAAACTCAAGGTCTAGAACAGTTCTATATGTTCATTTGACTTCCACTCTGCCTGGTAGGGATCTGCAATAGAGAGTTGACATGTGTACAGAATTGGTTTCTGCTGCTGCTCTGATTTTTTTTTCCATAAGTACATGTTCTTATGGCTAACCAGAAGAGCTTCGCTACTTTTGTTTACACTTTTCAACTCTGATACGTCCTTACAACCATGTCAGAACGTTTACAACGGCTATCTGAAAGTGATGACCTATGCAGTTGATCTCATCTTCCACAGTGGCGGTGTGGCGGATGTCTCGGTGTTCCCTTTCTAAGAGCATTGTTTCCTCATTTAGCAGTGATGTACATAATTGCTGTTCCGGTGTTGACCATTGCCGTAAGAAGCTGTACACTACATGCACGAAGTAATAGAAATATGGTTGAAATGGCTCTGAGCACTATGGGACTTAACATCTGTGGTCATCAGTCCCCTAGAACTTAGAACTACTTAAACCTAACTAACCTAAGGAAATCACACACATTCATGACCCCGGCCGGCATTAGTAGAAATAACAGGAGTTACTGTAACATTATTGGTGTAAATATATGTATATATATATATATGTGAAGGTGATGACCTCTACATCCCATGCTCTTCAGTGACAACCAAGTGCGGTCGACCAATCATTATATGGTAATAAACAGCTTATAAGTGGACAGATGGGGTGAGGAAGACACCATTGATATGGACGATGTAATGTAATGTGCACCACAGTTGATAGCTGTATCAATTTGAGCAATTTCACTAGTTGTTCCGTAATTTCTACGCCAGCCAATGACACAGCACATTGATTCCCGATTTCCTTAGCACTAAATCACAGTTCCACTACTTTGCAATTATCATACATTGAATTGAAAGTCCACATGAATGACTGCAGTACAACTATTCAGCCGTATACACCAAAGTATACGAGACAGTGGCCTATACCAATGCAAGTAGGTTATCTACATATCTACAGAGCATCGAGCTTGACGGAGAATTTGCGATTGCGACTGCACTTCTTCCTCTGTGTGGATGAGCGCCACAGGGGATTCTCTCATTCATATGATAAAGTCGGTGATTGCCAGATCCCTCACACATTGTACTTTACCAATTCTCCTTCTATCATGGTCGTCAGTTTAAACTGCAACTGACCAGTAGTATGAGGGTCCTACATTCACTACATTCCACGTATCGTGAAGGAACAGGGCGAGCTGTGTACGTAACTGCTGTTCCGCATCAATCTTACCCACAGCACCCATACAAACGCACAAGATCTCTCCAAATACGTGTATGTTGAGGCGGGTAGTACCTCTTATCGGTGTATAGTGGGCATAAGACTATTAAGATGATATAACAGACGTTTAAGAAGACAAGTGTGGTTTATACATGGTGGAGCTGTGGAGCTACAGACAGATGGAGTTTGAAATATTTCACGTAAATCAACTGTATATATATATACCTCACCGCTTATGGTAATGTACATGTGCGTCAGTGAAAAAGACCAATAAAAAGGTGTTAGCATGTGGACGTAATGTGCTGTTCCAGTCTCTTCTGTACCTAAGGTCCATCACCGTTCCCTTTGGATCCCTACGTAATTCGGTGCTCTCCGATACACACAATCGAACAGTGGAGGAGTGGTACTCAAGCGTCAACTTTAGGTTACAATATCTTCGGATGTAATTAACATTTTACACTGCAACAAACGGCACTGATTACATATTTGTTTACATGTTCAGATGTGCTAACAAAACTGACGGGGTTCCATTTAAAAAAACGTAGGCTTGTGTTAAAAACATACATCCGTGCATTTTTTTATGGTTTGTGTTAACCAATTACACTAGCCCCTCTCCTCACGTTAGGTCTGTGGAATCGATTCGTCAGTATTTTATGTGGTTTACGAAAAATATCCAGCGGTAATGTTAATATATATATATATATATATATATATATATATATATATATATATATGCCATTGTAAAAATAATCCACGTAAAGCTAACTTAATTGTATATCAAAATCTATGCTACGAGAAACTGTTTTAACCTCTACCATTCTTTGCTGGTGTTGGAGCATAAAACTTTCTTTGCAAAAACTCATAAATCTTTTCAGTGAAATTCGACGATTACAGTGTTGTGTGTCTCCGTGTTATAAAAGTGAAGTGATATTCAACAGTGCACTAAGTTTGTATGAAAGCAGTCAACGAACCTAATTGAATAATTTTAATCAGATTCACTTCTTCACAGACAACATACGAAAACGGTTGTATATTTCAATTTAGTTCACATTCATGCTCGTGTCATATTCTAGCCGGGTAATGCAGCAATTGAATGCCCATTTAGAACTGTAGACATATTTAAATATTTAAGTTGGACTCTACTAAATTTACGAATTTACAACACGTTTTAAAGGACAGCACATCTCCTCAATTTCACTCTTTCCATTGTACCTTTTATCTAATTTTATTTATTCTCAGTTAATCTACGGAATTTTTCTATAGAAGTGTGTGTTTATTGTCTACGATCATTTCTCTTGTGCCAATACATTCATGGTACTGACTCCAGAGAGTGGAATGATGCTTCAGAACCGACAGCACAGTAGACTTACCTCAAATGATTCAAATTCCATCCGGCTGGTGTTACGTCATGTATAAACCACAAGTTTCTTCTTCACCGATAGAGGTGCTGCCCTTAGTGACATGCACGCATCAGGAGAGATATTGTGTATTGGATTGGTGCCATGGGTAAGGCTGGTGTGGAACAGTCTTCCCTGAACAGCAGTTAGAGACAGAACTCGCTGTGTTCTTTCACCATACATGGAGTGTAGTGGGTGTAGGCCCCTGATACTTCTGGTCAGTCACAGATTAAATTAGCGACCTTATTGCGGGGGGGGGGGGGGAGGGGGGATTGTTCTAGGACAATGTGGGAATGCGAGAATACTCTGTGACGCTCATTGATGCCGCGAAAGGTGGCCAGTCGTAATCGTAAATTCTCTACTATGATCGATGGGCTGGAAATAGTAGATAAACTAATTGCTTCGGTTTAGGACGCTGTCTGGTCTACTTTCTGTGTATGGCCGAATGGACGTACCGCACAGTCATCTATCTGCATGCGCAATCTGCTATATGGTACTTGCAAAGTATTGGAATGGTGATTTAGCGAGGATACTGAAACGGGGAAGCAACCTGCTATGTCATTGGCTGGCTATGGAATTACGGAACAACTGGGGAAATTGCTAAAATCAATCACGCAGTCAACCGCGTTGCTTATTACAGTACATTGTCGCATATCATCTTCTATCAGATCAGACAAATCTTCCCCGTCACAGA
Source organism: Schistocerca nitens (assembly GCF_023898315.1). Classification (NCBI taxonomy): domain Eukaryota; kingdom Metazoa; phylum Arthropoda; class Insecta; order Orthoptera; family Acrididae; genus Schistocerca; species Schistocerca nitens. The sequence goes on from NC_064614.1 coordinate 282,915,755, forward strand.
GGCTTTCAATGTATTCTTTCCACCTGTCCGCTCTCTCCTCCGCATTTAACAGTGGAATTACCGTTGCACTCTTCATTTTACCACGCTTTCTTTTAATGTCACCGAAGGTTGTTTTGACTTTTCTGTTTGCTGAGTCTGTCCTTCCGAATATCATTTCCATTTCGAAGTCTTCACATTTTTCCTGCTGCAATTTCGTCTTAGTTTCCCTGGACTTCCTATTTATTTCATCACTCAGCGACTTGTATTTCTGTAGTCCTGAGTTTCCCAGAACAATTTTGTATTTCCTCCTTTCATCAATCAATTTAAGTATTTCTTCTCTTACCCATGACCTCTTCGCAGTTACCTTCTTTGTACCTATGCTTTCCTTCCCAACTTCTGTGATGGCCCTTTTTAGGGATGTCCATTCCTGTTTAACTTACTGCCCATTGAGCTATTCCTTATTGCTTAGAGAACTTCAACCGTATCTCGTCATTCCTTAGTACTTCCGTATCCCACTTCTTTACGTACTGATTCTCACTGACTAATGTCTTAGACCTCAGCCTACTCTTCATCACTACTACATTGTGATCTGAGTTTATATCTGCTCTTCGATACGCCTTACAATCCAGTATCTGATTTTTCTGACCATGATGTAATCTAACTGAAATCTTCCCGTATCATCCTTCCTTTTCCGAATATACCTCCTCCTATTGTGATTCTTGAACAGGGTATTCGCTGTTACTAACTGAAACTTGTTAAAGAACTTTTAGTCTTTCTCCTCTCTCGTTCCTTGTCCCAAGGAGGTTCCTGTAACCTTTTCTTCTACTCCTTCCCCTACAACTGCATTCCAGTCCCCCATGATTATTAGATTATAATCCCCCTTTACACACTATATTATCTATTCAATATACACATACGCACCTCTCTATCTCTTCTTCTTTAGCTGGCGACGTCGGCATGTATACCTGAACTATCGTTGTCGGTGTTGGTTTGCTATCGATTCTGACAAGAACGACCCTATCACCGAACTGTTCACAGAAACACACTCTCTGCACTACCTACTATTCATACCGAATCCTACTGCTTTTATGTCATTTTCTGTTGGTGTTCATATTGCCCTATACTCATCTGACCAGAAATCCTTGTCTTCTTTCCACTTCACTTCACTGTCCCCTACTATATGTAGATCGAGCCTTTGCATTTCCCTTTTCAGGGTTTTCTAGTTTCCCTACCAAGTTCAATCTTCCGACTTGTAGAACGTTATCCTTCCGTTGATTATTCAGTTTTATTCTCTTGGTAACCTGCCGCTTGGCAGTCCCCTGCCAGAGATCCGAATGGGGGACTATTCCCGAATCTTTTGCCAATGGAGATATCAACATGAGACTTCTTCAATTACAGAAACATGTCCTGTGGATACACGTATCTTTAATGCAGTGATTTCCATTGCCTTCTGCATCCTCATGCCGTTGATTCTTCCGCCTAGGACGAGAGAGTGCCCTGAACCTCCATCCGCTCCTCCGCCCTCTTTGACAAGATCATTGGCGGAATGAGGGTAACGTCTTATGCCGGAAGTCTTCGGCCTCGAGTGCTGATTATTAATCGAAATTTAAGCAACGGCGGGGTTTGAACCCGGGACGAAGACTCTTTGATTATAAATCAAAGACGCTAGCCATAGACCATGGCCCATACATGATTAACACAGTACATTGAAAAAGTTCAAAGAAGAATGGCTCGTTTTGTATTATCGTGACACAGGGGACAGTGTGTCACTGGCGTGATACAGGATTTGGGGTGGACATCATTAAACGAAAGGCTTTTCCGTTGTGGCGGAATCTTCTCACCAAATTTCAAGCACCAAATTTCTCTTCCGAATGCGAAAACCTTTTGTTGACGCAACCTACATAGGTAGGAACAGTCATCATAATAAAAGAATGGAAATCAGAGTTCGCACAGGAAGATATAGATATTCGTTTTTTCTACACACTGTTCAACACATGAATAATAGAGAACTATTGTCAATGAAGTTTTACTAACTCACTGCCAGACACTCAAGTGTGGTTTGCAGAGTATCTATGCAGACGTAGATGTGGATATAAGTGTGCAAAAGCTGTGATATTCAAAATAAAAGACTAGCGAATGAAAATGGGAAAGCGAGTTGAGATGATAGACTCTCAAAATGGTAAGAACAGAAGATATCTGGCAAAGTGAGAAAAAACTCAGTAAATTCAATAAAGAGATAAATGCATATAGTAAAAATGAATTGTGAACAAGCGACAGTCTGGAGCATATTGTCTCCTTTTCAGGTGAAATTTTGTGCTTAATTGTTTCCTAATCTGTGAATGATTTTTGTGTAGATGTACATAAACAGAACATGCACATAACATCTTAGTTAGCAGAAGTCTGAAACAGAAAATTTATAATGGATGTTTCTCAGCAAACGCTTTTAATTTTTACAAAATGTTACCCTGTATATTGATAAACAGAAGCACTATTATGAAAATAAAGAATTTTTTAAAAAGCACCTTAATTATACATGTGAGTATTACAGCTTCTGACTATGAGTGTTATCTTGCTGCAAGATATGAAAATATTTTAACGACATAATAATTGAATTAAAGTTACATTGTCTGAAGATATATTTCCCTGAAGTGATCGTTACAGTGTGATTCAACGAAATGTGGTCCATATGTAACGATACAACACAAATTTAATAAAAAAGTTGTAATTTTTTTTGTAAGCAAACCCTTAGAAAACCGATATTTTAGGTGTCAGTTGCATCGACATGTTCAAAGTATGTGCAAAGGAATATTTGTTTATTAAACTAAGAGCAAAAGAATGAATGAAGAACTAAAATATTCTAAACTTAATTAAAAAATGTAAAGGTATTTGGCAATTTAAATAAAACACAAGAGGATCCGAACAAGGTTTACAACCTGCAGTTGTGCGGATGACTTTGGTGCACAGGGACGAAAAGAGGCAGATGGAAGACAGTTACAGTGGAGCTGCAGGAAGGAAGCTCGGCTTGTGTTCGTAGTGGGTTATGTTGTGTGAATTTAAGTGATAAAAAGTGCTAAAAGTGTGGCTGTTGCTGCGAAAGTTGGTGTGGTGCGGCATTTGAGTGCTAAAGTCTCTGGGAAATACGAGTCCTGGAAGGCGACATTAACCAAGATTAATCTCTGATGGCACTCTAGTACACTGGGAAAATTCCTACCGCACGTGGCATGGTAGGAGTATATTTTCAGTATCTTACTGGAGATGCGAAGAGCCCAACCATATCTCATACTGCAGTTTACAACTGCAGCAGTACCACCATTACATTCAATAAGGTAATAACTTTTTATTAAATCCAAGTGGATAACACTGTAAATGAATATTACAGTCAGTTTCTCATTTGTTCATTTTCTGAATAGAAACTTTGACTTCAGAGATTATGTTGCAATTTATTTTACTGACATTACCAAAAACCTATAATATCATTCCTTTGTCAGTGGTTTCAATTGATTTTGTGTAATTTCAAAAGTTAAAGGGTTGTTGGAAAACGTGTCAGAGTCATGACAATAGAAGATTGTCATTATTTCAGTGAAAGTTGGCAAAGTCAGTAACAATAGCTTCAAAGCTTTAAGACAATTAAACATAAAAACAAAGGTCGCTTAGCTGAAATATTTGCTAAGAATTTTCTTGATATTAATTTTACTTACTTCAAATCATAAAATTATCATTTCTTATCAAGTCAAATTTCCAAACGGTAGCCATTGTTCTATGCTATAATCTCACAGTTTCTATCCATCTTGATTCCAAGGAAGAAAATGCAAACAAATTTTATTAAAGTAAATTCATTTCTTACTGAAATAGAATGATATCAGTAAAGCTAAATTGCCCTATCTGAGCTGGCGACCGTAAATTGTCGCAGAAATAATGTTTTTTGCAAGGGACTGTCGTAAGGTAAGATAAGAACCAGTTTACAACTCAGTGCTGAGGTGTGGATAAATCTATAAGGCAGGCAGTTGTACAGTCTGTTTCCCTTCACTGCGTGAAAATCGATCCCAGTTATCCACATATCGCTTTGGAAAGAGGTCCATGATATTAGCAGCCTCAAAATAAAATTTACATTCTGTTAGGTTACGCATGTTTCTTTAAGCCGGTATAAAATAACAGTTTTGAAGTGCAGAGTAAATGCCAATGCTCAAGTGAACGGTAAAAGCTTTCAGTTTCGCAGGGAGAAGGGAGCCGTTTTTTGCTGGTGTGATGGAAGACGTGGAGGTTGGTTCACTGGCAGCTCGTTTGCCGCAGACTGCGGACAGCGCCAGAAATTCTCAGAACGTCGTCAGTCGTCGAAAAAAGTTTCCGCTAGTGATACGAACTATTATTCTACATGTGGCAAACATTTCAGAAGCATATACCGCTTTTACATTACCTAAAAACTGCGATTTTTGTAACTTAAAAGAAATACTTTCCTTGCTACGAGAAATCAGAAAAAGTTCGATTACACGCATTTCGTGTACTTCAATAATTTATGAGAATCTGTCACACATTGGAACTGGCGGCTTCGGTTACACTAGCTCTTCATCCTTGGTCTTCCATTCATATTATTCATTCTAGGTTCTTATACATATTGTACATTACTGTCTGTCTCTATGACTCATAAATATTCTTCTGAGAATTCTGCAAGAATTCAGAACGTCTTACACCGTTCTACATTGCTCAGCGCTGTTTCCTGGTCAACAAATCTTCTCAAAATGTCTTGATTTTTATTAGATTTCCCTTCTTCTATCAATCGCAACGTCAGAACTGCTTCGCCAATGCCTTTAGCTTTCCTAAAGCTGGACTGATCGTCACCCAAGATATAATCAACTTCCTATCTGGCCCTCTCCCTGTTATTGCGGTTATCAGCTTGGATTCGTTATTTGTTAAGCTGTTAATACTCATACTTACTTAGCTCTCGTATTTTCGTATTTGTTTCAATGACTTCGTTCCTTAAGTGAGGTGGTATGTTTACATACTTTTAGAATCTACGTTGAATAACGTTTTGGTTGTCACTTCTCCCAATGATTTTAGAGATTCTGGAGAAATGTTTTCTATCCCTCCTGCAATATTTGAGCTCAAGTCTTTCAAAGCTATGTTAAATTATGACTCAAATTCCTTATTCTAAGAGTCTTCCTTTTGGACTACCGTGTTTTCTTCTATCTCGTCATCAGACTAGTTCTCGCCCTCTTAGGGAGCTTAAATGTACTCATCCTACATATATTCTCCCCTCTTTCTACATTGCTTAGCTGTATTCTTAAAGTAGACGTCTTTGTTTTTAATTCCTGATTTACATATACGGGGGCAACGCGGAAAGTAAAAAAAAATAAAAAAAAAGGTTCAAATGGCTTTAAGTACTATGGGACTTAACATCTGAGGTCATCAGTCCCCTAGACTTAGAACTACTTAAACGTAACTAACCTAAGGACATCACACACATCCATACCCTAGACAGGATTCAAAACTGCGACCTGAGCAGCAGCGCGGTTCCGGACTGAAGCACCTAGAACCGCTCGGCTTCAGCGGCCGGCTCGGAACAATATTTCGCGAAATGGAAACCACAGTGAAAATCAAAACTGCTTTATTTGCAACAGTTAGCTACAACTTCCAGCTACTTATCGCCATAGCCGCCGATCCGACTTAGACGTTTGTTGTAGCGTTGTACCAACTTTCCAGTACCCTCGTTATAGAAGGCAGCCGCCAGTGGTTTCCGTCAATTCTCTACGCTGGCCTATAGCTAGTTGTCTGTGCCAAAATGTTGTCTTCATAGGCAGCGGTTCATGTGAGCCGAGATGAAATTCAGAAGTAGACAATTACGGACTATATTGTGGGTAATCAATTTCCAGTTAAAAACGATGCAGGAGCATCTTCATTGCCCCTGCGGAATGCGGCTGAGAATTGTGTTGAAGAAGAAAACGCACGACAATTAGTAATGTTGGCTGAATAGCTTCAGGCGAAATTCCTCACCAGACCCTCGTACTAGGCGGGAGACACTTCTGTTTTAGCTATCTTTATGTATTCCTTGAGTGCTCACAACGCCAGCGGCCTTGCGCAGTGGTAATACCTGTTCCCGTCAGATCACCGAAGTTAAACGCTTCCGGGCTGGGCTAGCACTTGGATGACCATCCGATCTGCCTAGCGCTGTTGGCAAGCAGTGTGCACTCAGCCCTTGTGAGGCAAATTGATTAGCTACTTGATTGAGAAGTAGCGGCTCCGGTCTGGGAAACTGACATACGGCCGGGAGAGCGGTGTGGCGACCACATGCCCCACCATATCCGCATCCAGTGACGGCTGTGGTCTTCGGATGACACGGGGGCCGGTCTGTACCATTGGGCCTTCATGACCTGTTAGGGAGGAGTTTAGTTTTTTTTTTTAGTGTGCTCAGAAGTAAAAAGAAAGACTTAACGTGATCGACTGGTATGCTAGAGACACTGCCCAACACACTTATAGAGAATTTCACCGGATTTTCACTGTGGTTTCCATTTCCCGACCGATCGTTCCTTACTTTCCGAATAACCGTCGTATATAAATGACACATTGCTCTAGACATGAGTCTTTTCAGTTTTCATTTTTTTCTTCTTTCTTCGATCAGTTGAAGTACTGTATTTTTTTTCTGTTACCAAGGTTCCTTCGTAGTGACCTTCATTGCGCCTAGTTCTGTTTGCCTAACTTCTGTAATTGCCCTCTTTTTAGAGATGGTTATTACGCTATTACGTTTCCATTGAATTGCCTACTGTAGTATTCATTACGACGGTACTTACAGTATTCAACATCGCAGAGACCTATTAATGCACATCACCATTTCTCAATAGTTTGGTGTCCCATTTCCTTTCTCTCTGTTCTTTCAGTCCTTCAGTGTACGCTCCAATCTTAAAAAAATTGGTCTGAGTCCACATCTGTTCACAGATACGCCCAGCATCAAAACATATGATTTCAGAATAACTGTATGATGATCATGAAATCCATCCGGGTAACACCCCGTGTCGCTAGGCCATTTACAAGTATACCTCCTCCTCCTGTGATATTTGGAAAGAAAGTTTGGTATTGCTAGATGAAATTTATCGGGGTGCTGTTTCCCCTCCTCATTCCTACTACCAAACCCTTACCCTCCCTTTATCATAGCATTTCACTCCCTCGTAATTATTAGTTTACTATCGCCTTCTACATGCTGAGATACTCCTTCAGTGCCCTCACATTCATCATGATCATTCCGCCACCGGGAGTTTTCCGTTATTACTATACACATGTCATCAAAATTTTTTTGTCGAAGATATGCCACTACAGCACACATGCAGAAAAAGTCGGACTTCGTCTCTATCCGTTTTTTCCTCCGTTAATCCCAATTTTTGTTATTGTTTGGACAGACTGGATGAAGAGAAAACTGCAACCGAAAAGGGGTATTTCTGGGAACACTGTTTTCATGGTTTTAATTGCAATCTTTTCAAACTCTAGCACTGCGGTTTTCGGTGACCACCCTGATCATTTGTTTTTAAAGACGGATAAATATCTTTCGTATGTATTTTGACTTTTCTCTGGGAGCAAAGCGAATGAAACTAGAAATACGCTCGCCTCTTCTTGTGTTCTACTGATATCAACTTGTACTGTGTATGGTTGTCTGAACTGTTTCGAGCAACCGTCAAATGTCCCATTTATGACAACAGTTCTATTTTTACACAGGATTTTCTCCGCATTTCAACAACCGAACACCAGGATCGTTTTGTCAGGAACAGACCCACCCTCAGTAAAAAAAAAAAAAAAAAAACTATTACTTTCAGTTAGTTTCAAATTATCATCGCTCAGCTGAAAGTTCGAACTAGTGCCTGTGTTTTAAGTCTCCCAATAGCTGTGCTTCTTACTTTACACAGTGCGTCTTAGAGATCTCATAATCTGGCATATCTTCCAAAGATATCTGATCTGTCTGGTATTGAAATTCCTCTTTAAAAATAACACGCCCAATGTTTTTTTTCTTTATGCTTCGTTTTCTGCATTTATGCATACTTTTCTTATTTTGCACATCCGCTTCTTCAGGTGGGTAAGAATCTGCTCAGTCACGTTTCCACCATTTGCAGTTTTTAAACTGCCTCTGCACATATTCCTTTCAGAATTCACTCAAAACCAGTTGGTATGCTCATCACATTCTCTGTGCATAGGGCAGCGATGACCATCCTTGAAAAGACACGACTCCTATTTCGTTGTTAAAATTACAATGAAGCGCCAAAGAAACTGCTATAGGCTTGCATACTAAAAACAGATATCTGAAGAGGCAGAATACGGCGCTGCTGTCGGCAGCGCTTACATAAGACAACAAATTTCTGTCGCAATTGTCGGAATGGTTACTGCTGCTACAATGGTAGATTATCAAGATTTAAGTGAGTTTTAACGTGGTGTTACAGTCGGCGCACGAGCGATGGGACCTAGCATCTCCGAGGTAGCGATGAAGGGATTTTCCTGTACGACCATTTCACGAGTGTACCGTGAAGATCAGCAGCCCGGTGAAACATCAAATCTCCAACATCGCTGCGGCCGGAAAGGGATTCTGCAACAACGGGACCAACGAGGACTGAAGAAAATCATTGAACATGGCAGAAGTGCAACGCTTCCGCAAATTGCAGCAGATTTCAATGCTGGTCCATCAACAAGTAGCAGCGTGCGAACCATTCAACGAAACATTATTGATATTGGCTTTCGGAGCCGAAAGCTCTATTGTGTACCCTTCATGGCTTCACGACACAAAGCTTTACGCGTTGCCTAGGCCAGTCAGCACCGACACTGCACTGTTGATGACAGAAAACATGTTGCCTGGTTGGACGAGCCTCGTTTCAAATTGTATCTAGCGGGTGGACGTGCACGGGTATGGTGACAATATCAACAAGATGAATCCATGGAACCTGCACGTCAGCGTGGACTGTTCAAGCTGGTGAAAGCTCTGTAATGGTGTGGAGCATGCAGTTGGAGTGATATGGGACACCTGACACGTCTAGATACGACTCTGACAGGTGACACGTAAGTAAGCATCCTGTCTGATCACCTGCATCCGTTCATGCCCATTGTACATTCCGACGGACTTGGACAATTACAGCTACTAACTCGACACCCCACATGTCCGGAATTGCGACAGACTGGCTCCAGGATCACTGTTCTGAGTTTAAACACTCCGCTGGTCACCAGACTACCCAGACATGGACATTATTGAGCATATATAGGATGCCTTGCAACGTGATGTTCAGCAGAGATCTCCACCCCCTCGTATTTATGGGCAACGCTTCAGGATTCATTGTGTCAATTCCTTCCAACACCGTTTCAGACAGTAATCGAGTCCTTGCCACGTCATGTTGTGGCACTTCTGCGTGCTCTCGGTGGGCCCTAAACGATATTAAGCAGGTGTACCAGTTTCTTTCACTCTTCAGTGTATTTCCATTGCTCTCAGTGTATAGAACTCAAGTAGGTTAGGCACAGGAAACTATACGGCAACACAGTCTGTCTTACTGAAGGTGATGACATATCCGGTGCTGGGGCAAAACTGGTTGGTCGGGATTCCCATGGTACTAGTGGCACCTGCAAAAGGGGCGAAAACACCACGGTCGGGACGGCCACGTAGACTTTTCTTCAGGTACCAAAACAACACCCCACTCCCTAGCTCATATCGTCGAGCCATCTGATATCTTGGATCCGACAATTATGGGTAAGGGTAATATTCGATTTGTCAGAGCGGTATCGATATCTGTACCTTTATGTCACTCGGTGACTACATAGAGTGGCTGTCGTCACGATGGATGTTAAGCAGCTGCTGCTTCGACAGGCTTTGCGTTTATTCTTGTCCTAAGAGTGTTGAACAGTTCGATTCCGATGTCGTGTAATGAGGTTCAATCTCTTGCACCGCAATATAACTTCCGAATTTGGTTATTATCTGAAATCGTGAAGCCATAACAGACGAAGTGTTATAAGATGCTGTTCATTTTGGGTGTGCTAGTAAAAACTGGAAAGTTGATAGTGGGATCAATGCGTGTGGCCCTCTGGTTTTTCATCTATGGATTTTCCTCCTTAGCAATGTGCGGCATATGCTAATAACACTTCAGAAACTACAGCAGGGCCACTGTCGACGGCAGTTAGTGAAATGGAAGGAACAGCAGTTTCTACTCTTGAAATCAGCTCAGCTCTTTCACTTTCACCATCAAACCCAACACGAAGGAGACTGCTATTCTTTCTTGGACATCTCAAGTGGTTGCTGTACCATTACCTGAAAGATGGAGTGGTGCGATTTGTGCCACGAACAGGTAAAGCAGCAGTGCTGATATAATCTCCTTTTAAAAAGGCTTTGAAGCAGTTCCTAGCTAAAGGTAAGACGTCACTTGCAACAAAGCTTACTCCAGGAGCTTGATGTGATGCATCTCATAGACCTTCAACTTATGGGTCTGCCAAAAGGAAGCTCATCGTAAGGAAGAGTCAGAGAGCCACGAAGCAGCAGGATCATTGTGAGGAAGACTATACTCAAGCGTAGATGAAACCGTCATGAAAGACTCGTCACCTGAATAGGAAGAGGACGAGTGCATTTACTGTGAACAACTGCAGTCAGCTGATACTTCTAAAGAGACCTGGATTAAGTGCATCAGTTGCTTTCGACGGTGTTATGAGCTTTGCGCACGTGTCAACGCTGATACTTGGAAAGATTTTAAATTTGACTTCTGCATCAAAAAGCACAAAGACTGACACTTCTCTTTACACGGCTGAAACACCTGCAGAGTTACTGACAATTACACAACACTCCTTACTTCTGAAACAAAACATTTGGTTCAAATAAAAGCTACGTTACTAATTAATTACAGTTTGGTGTTTATTGTCAACCCGTAATAAGGACCCCAAAAACACGGAATTGGGAACCATACTTTCCAGAGGTAATAATAAAACCTTATAATTCTTTGTCCTGTTAGTACAGGATGAGAAAGCATTTGAAAGATTTTTTGCAAGGTTAGTATTTAGATGTTCCTTAATATTAATTTAAAGACTGATAACTAGTAATCTTAAATTTAAAAACGATACCCCGCGAAATCAAGGACGTTTAAATTGTCTTGTATTATTTAGTGAGAATGTGATACAATGCAGCATATTTGCTAAAAACAGCTATCAATGATTCACTGTGTGAACTTGCTAAGCATACTGCCTAATTACGCAACATGTAGAACTCAGTCTGCTATTTTCTTCGACTGGTTATTTATTGGATGAAATAAAAGGCTTGCCGTGTATCACTCGTGCTCTGTCGAACGGCACGGTTGTTTCCCCCGCCTACAGACAATCGTTTTGGATGTAGTGTTACTTTGGAGTAGCAAGAGGGCAAACGACGCTGCCCTGTGATGGTCGCGAGCGCCGCCTCGGTGGCGCTGGTAGCAAGCACGGCCAGCGCTGGAGTACAGTCACCTGTAGCGTGTGGAGAGCAACATCCTCTGGAGGCCACGTCGTTGGCCGAGCTGGCGGAGAGGGCAAGGTGGCGATCACGGAGGATTGGAGTGGGCAATCGCTGCACGGAGACGAATGAAGTGTTTCTGGGCAGAACTGCGAGCGAGGTCCTCGACAACCTGCGGTTCTGTCAGCCAGGCGTCACTACGGTCTGCATGTCCACTTAGTGGACCCTACAGGCCGGTGGGGTGGTTGGTTTCTCTTCCGTGAAGGACAGACAGCGATCCCAGCTGAGGCGGAGAAAAGGGCTTCTGCATATCAAGAGCAGCATTAGCTGAGGGATTTTGCAACTTACGGTTGCAGTCTGGGAGTTCTATGATCGGTGCAATGCACAGAGTGTGAACTGCGTGCGTTCGCTAGCCACAAATTCTGCACGGAAGTCTGTGGTTGTCATATGACAAGTAGTGGTTGTTTATTGACGTCAAACGGCGTTGTGAGTGTGTGCTCTGTGAGAGAGACTAGTTGAGCTGGTTAACTACGTGAAGTGAGTGGATTAATTCCATTCATCCTGTAGTGTTGTGTTTTAATATCGTTGAGCATGACTGCTGAAGATTCATCTTCTCACTTGTCCATACGTGAAAGAGGACTTTTTTACATTGTTGTATAAGAATTTATTGAGGTATATACATAGCTAGTATGGTAGAAGTTTTGCGTACCTCGTTTTGGTAGCTATCTAAGGACGGTCGTAGTAGCACTCTGATACCTAGATGCGTGGTATACTGCAAGTTAAGTGTAAGAGTTGTTTTGCTATCTGACGGATTACTGCTGAAGTTTTCTTAGATGTGATGACTGGTCATGGTCGTGGGCTGGGCATTGTAGGTAGTTGATACTGTACATGAAAGACAACTTGTGCAAAAGCAACGACTGCAGCTCTGCCCAACCTCCCGATAAAGAGAGAGAGCGTAGTGAAATAAAGTGCAATTTACATTTTCTATCGCTGATTAGAATTCCACGTAAAATTATGACTCTAATGATATAGGTCGTAGTCAATGGAATTAATCGATGAATAAGTGACCATCGCGGGCTTGCCTAAACAGAGAAATACTGTGACGGGACAATAACTTCCTAGGACACGAATTAATTGTTCCTATCAACTACACCTTTTAGACGTTCTGGAGATAGTTACTAACTCTGGTGGCACAGAGAAAGGAGTAGCGCATTGCTTCTACACTGTCAAGTCACTTTACTGTAACCTGCTGTCAAAAGTCTGAATGAGCACATTTTACAGCGTTGATCTCTGGACGAGAATCACTGAAGTTCCGTAAGGTACCGACAGGGATACGCAGCCATGCTGACTCCAGTGCCCTCGCCAGGTGCACTAGGTTTCTCGTTTGAGGATCCATAGGGCGAACAAGCCATTCGAGTTGGTCCCACAGATTCTCGGCTGGGTTTTAATCCGTGGAGTTAGGTGCCCAGGGAGCATGATAATCTCATCCAGGTGCACTTACATTCACTCATGTACACTGCGAGCTGGGTGACACGTTGCATTGTCCTGATGGTAGATGCCATCGTTCCATGGCAAAACTAACTACATGAAGGGGTGGGCAAGATCCCTAGAGATAGAAGAATTCTTGTTGAGCCATTGTGCCTTCCAGAATGTGTAGATTCCCGAGGGAAAACCACAAAAACATTACAGGCCTCTACGCTCTTTGCTCGTTGCAATGAGTTAGCTCTCTGATGTTTCACACCGCACGTGCCAACGTCCATATGTCCGATGGAGCATAAAACGTGATTCACCTGCGAAATAAATGTGTGGACGTCCAGTTGCGGTCGTGGCTGGCAAATTCCTGCCTTTGATGTGGATGAACAGTAGTCAGCGTGGGTGCATGAGCCAGGACCCTACTGCAGAGTCCTAAATGCAGCAACGGTCGCTGAACAATCGTTGAGGAGACACTTCGTTCAATTGGGCTGTCGGTGATCACCAGTAGCACGTCGTTTCGGCCGTACACATCTCTGCAGCTGTCGTTGACCCCTGTAATCTATGGCCCGTGGTGCACCTCATTTCCGTCGCTGCCAGTTTTGGATGCATATTGATATGCATGGTATACATTAACTACGATGGCACGGGAACTGTTTACAGACTCCCCCGTTTCAGAAAAGCTTCCACCCTTGGCCAGAAAGCCTATATTCATGCCCTTTCGGATGTCAGATAAATCGTTACGTTTCCGCATTACAACAAAGACTGCACTGTTTTCCGCGTCCACCCCGACACGATTTATATACCCTCCACTGCTAGTGCTTCACCTACCACCTGTGAATGGTTATTGCACAATGAAGTCGAAAATAGGCGGTAGTCAATGTGACTGGGGCCGTGTACAAAGAAGCGTCATGTACTAGCTGCATATTTAATCACTGGTGAGAAAAGTGTGCTCGGCGCACATGGCATGTCAGCTGGGGAGAAGGTGATCTACCATCATTCCACAATGGCGACAATCAGTTTTTCAAGATGGGACCTTTCCTGGACAGATGAAAAGCAGACCTGCAGTTCTTACATATCCGCCAAATCATTCGTTGCTTGGAAAGAAGGTATAGTATTGAACAGCGAACATGGAGAAGAGAACCAACAGCATGTTTCATCGTCGCAGCTAGACTGAGTATACAGCAAAACAGCATTAGCTTTAAGATTTATTTACGGGAATAGTAACAGGGGGAACAATTGCCTGTAATCTTTAAGCATGCTGTTAGACGTAGCACGGAGTGAGATTCTTAAGTGCGCTGTTGGAGGGGTGTTTTTGGAGGAGTGAGGCGGTGCAGCTGCGGCGCGGCTCGGGGCGTCGTTCCGCTCATAGCGCGGCTGCACTCGGCGCCGGTGAATTAGTAACGCGGCGTGGCGTGGGGCGGCGCTGCGCAGCACAGGCGCCGATCCCAGGCCGACGACTGCCTGCCTGCTGCTTCTCTGCCCTGCCACCTTCGTTTCCGCCCTGGTGCCGATCAATGTTTCACCAGCACACACGCGCCGCAGACGATTCCTCGCGATGATTGAAACGCGCCTCCTATATCACTTCCACCTTCTTTCACTCCCACACCTGGCTCTCTCCAGAATGGATGCCACTACAAGGTTATTCCTCTACGGGAACAATCAGCCCACACCAAAAAGCTATTCAACTGATGGCCACCAGCAAGCTAACCCTCTAATGGGGACTACATTCTTAGATTTGTCGAGAATCGCTTGCGAAGTGAACAGTCACGTGTTATTGGGAAAGAGAGCAGATCCCTCCTGAAACTTCCTGGCAGATTAAACCTGTGTGCCGAATAGATGGGACCTTTCCTGGACAGATGAAAAGCAGACCTGCAGTTCTTAAAAAAATGGTTCGAATGGCTCTGAGCACTATGGGACTCAACTGCTGAGGTCATTAGTCCCCTAGAACTTAGAACTAGTTAAACCTAACTAACCTAAGGACATCACAAACATCCATGCCCGAGGCAGGATTCGAACCTGCGACCGTAGCGGTCTTGCGGTTCCAGACTGCAGCGCCTTTAACCGCACGGCCACTTCGGCCGGCTGCAGTTCTTACATATCCGCCAAATCATTCGTTGTTTGGAAAGAAGGTATAGTATTGAACAGCGAACATGGAGAAGAGAACCAACAGCATGTTTCATCGTCGCAGCTAGACTGAGTATACAGCAAAACAGCATTAGCTTTAAGATTTATTTACGGGAATAGTAACAGGGGGAACAATTGCCTGTAATCTTTAGGCATGCTGTTAGACGTAGCACGGAGTGAGATTCTTAAGTGCGCTGTTGGAGGGGTGTTTTTGGAGGAGTGAGGCGGTGCAGCTGCGGCGCGGCTCGGGGCGTCGAACTCGGAACCTTTGCCTCGGGCAAGTGCTCTGCCAACCGAGCAGCCAAGCACGACTCACGACCTGCCAACACACCTTCAATTCTGCCAGTCCCGATTTTGAGTCTCGGTTCGGCCTACAGTTTTACTCTAAAAATGGTTCAAACGGCTCTGAGCACTATGGGACTTAACTTCTGAGGTCATCAGTCCCCTAGAACTTAGAACTACTTAAACCTAACTAACCTAAGGACAAGATACACATCCACGCCCGAGGCAGGATTCGAAACTGCGACCGTAGCGGTCGCACGGTTCCAGACTGAAGCACCTAAAACCGCTCTGCCACGCCGGCCGGCCAGTTTTAATCTGCCAGGAAGTTTCATATCAGCGCTTACTCCGCTGCAGAATGAAACACTCATTCCTCATCCCTCCTTTTTACAAAACGGACAATCCATCGGTGTGCATAATTTAAGAACGAAAATAACGTTCGCTTGATGTGTCTCATGGAAGTAACGTAGCTCGATGAAAATTCGACTACAGTATAGCACAGAAGGTAAGAGAAGGAAATGCGCAGTAAGAGGCATTTTTATTCAAAGAAATAATTGCACTGAATGCACTGCGATTTATTATGGCCTCCTGGACATTACAAAATGTGGGACGTGGTTCTTAATTGCGTGTGTCTCATTAGAACGGACAAGTATGCATGCTCTGCAACGTGCTCGCTTGGTGACCAAAAGGCTGATAAAGAGCTGTTGTGGTGGGGCGTTCCATACCTCCAATGGCTCGATTGACAACTGCTGGATGGTCGTTGGTGCGTATGGACATGCTGCAATACGTGTCCCCAGCGCATCCCACACGTGCTCGATGGAATTTACATCGGGGGAATGGGCAGGCCAGTCCGTTCTCCAAATAGCCCCTCTATCGAGAGCTTCTGTTAGCAGAATGAGATTTTCACTCTGCAGCGGAGTATGCGCTGATATGAAACTTCCTGGCAGATTAAAACTGGGTGCCGGACTGAGACTCGAACTCGGGACCTTTGCCTTTTGCGTGCAAGTGCTCTACCATCTGATCTACCCAATCACGACTCACGGAGCCTCCTCACAGCTTTACTTCCGCCAGTACCTCGACTCCTACTTTCCAAACTTCACAGAAGCTCTCCTGCGAAAGCTGTGAGGACGGCCCGTGAGTCGTGCTTGGGTAGCTCAGATGGTAGAGCACTTGCCCGCGAAAGGGAATGGTCCTGAGTTCGAGTCTCGGTCCGGCATACAGTTTTAATCTGCCAGGAAGTCTTAGAGATTCTGTATCTGAGCTGTTCTGCGCGGTCGCACATTGCCAACAATGAAAATAGATTCAGGGACTACTGCACACCTGATACGATGTGCACGGGCAATGAGTACAATGTCACAATGATGTTGACTGTTGAGTATACCGTATTCAAAGATCTGAAGCTCAATACGTACACGAAACATTATTCTCCGCACACCAATGTATTGTCACCTCTTGCCATATCGGAATCAGTATTCAGACTGATTCTGCTCTCATCTAAGAAGAGCACGCGATCCTATTCGTCGTTAGTGCAGTCCTTGTGCTGTAGGCACCATCGTGAACTGTGCTGCCGATGTACAAGTGGCAACGGGAAAAATTGTACTGGTCGTCGGACAAAAAGGGCGGACTCATGCCGCAGCTGTACCACTGTGGGCCGGCCGCGGTGGCCGTGCGGTTCTGGCGCTGCAGTCCGGAACCGCGGGACTGCTACGGTCGCAGGTTCGAATCCTGGCTCGGGCATGGGTGTGTGTGATGTACTTAGGTTGGTTAGGTTTAAGTAGTTCTAAGCTCTACGGGACTTATGACCTAAGATGTTGCGTCCCATAGTGCTCAGAGCCATTTGAACCATTTTTTTTTTTTTTTGTACCACTGTGGACCGTGAGATCGTGTGCCTTGCACCCCCTGTTTGACCTGGGTTCCTTCTTGTCTGTTGCCATTGTAGTAGTCTCTTGTTCTGTCGTTGACCGCACTAGACCACCTCTCCTTCGAGCAGCAGTGGCTGTGGTATAGAACGCCCTGGTGAACGTGAGCATTACCTGAGTCTAGGCCAACACTCATCACACTTGGTCGTTTTCTGGTTTTTCGATGTTGTCTCTGGGCCGAATCGAAGTGAAGTACGCCATCACAGTTCACCCTATTACTCGCTGTTCGTTCAACTGCTTCGTGTTACGGGGCCTGTCACACTGGCCTTGCCCAATATGGTGTCTAGCTTTCAGTGCACGTTTGGGAGACCTCTCCTCAAGTGTTGCACCGCAATGTTTATCGGATGCACAGACTTACAGACCAGTGTCGCTAATGACCGTCTCTTGGGGGATCGCGGAACTTAATATAAGATAAAGTATTTCAAGAAGTTGACACCAACTCAGAGAAAAAGGAGACGTGCGATCACAGCTTGCTTTGTTCTTGAACTACATCTTAGATGTAGTAGAAGCAGATGAAAGGGGAGGTTACTAGGAGGGGATTAGTGTTTAACGTCCCGTCGACAGCAGGTCATTAGAGACGTAGCACTACCTCACATTTGTGGAGGGGGGGGGGGAGGGGGGATGGAGAAGGAAAGTGGCCGTGCCCTTTCGAAGGAAACCTCGTGACATTTGCCTTAAGCGATTTCACTAAATGAGGATTTTGAACCGCCTTCCTCCCGAATACGAGTCCAGTGTGCTAAACACTGCGCTACCCCGCGGTAGGAAGATGATGTGTTTCCAGATTTACGTGAGGTTTTCATTATTGTGCCACATCATCGACTACAAATCGAGATATGATCAGAGTATCTTCTCTGATATTGATTGACTAACGGGCTATGTTACACTGGATGGCGAATGACTTACAGAAACGAAAGTATAATCGTATTAGCCCCAAAGTGTGTAATAATACCTGTGACGTTTTCAGTATGCATGAACGTCAGAGATGGCGCCCAAGTGAGAGTCGAGTACCACCTCTAAGGGATTGAGATTATAAAAAACAAATCACTAACAGCAACAGAATCACAGTTTCCGTTATTGTCGCAGTCACTTGAAACCACTGCCACCTTGTTCTTCTTTATATGCCTAATGTTGTCACTGTCATAGGATTCGGCATCGGCACAATAAAATCATTCATTCACACAGTCTTCCGGATCTTAATTTTTACTAGCAACATTTGAATAATCGTCATCAGAAATCTCCGAAAATATTTCCGTTTCTATAATTTCCTTTCGTTTTCTGAATAGGACCATCTCTAAAAGGTGAGGAGCTTCAAGACGAAAATACAAATTATTTAAAATATCGAAATACATGGCTGTAATTAAACTTTCACTATGTGAGCCAGTGTAGATGGAAAACTATCACCCGTATGGGTATCCAGTTTTGTATGGGTATCCAGTTTTGTTAGTTTTAGTATGTCGATTTGCCGGTAGGCCCCGATAATGGTACGGCGACGTAAAGTTGAAGCACAAGCATCAGTGTGCATTGCAGTTGCACTTAGTCAACAGGATTCTGAACAAGATGGTGGACTTTACTAGTAAAGCTGCTTTTTTTTATCTATCGATACACCAGCAATACTAATTGTTCTTAGCCAGTATAGACGCATTAGAATAACACACAGATGCTTTCTTCCGCTCGTGTTTGAAGAACAATAATCAGAACCTCAAAATAACTGACGATTTCGGAATTGCTCCTGCGAGAGGCCGACTACCAACTGCGCCACTAATTGTTGAAGAAGTTACTGTTGTTGTGGCCGAGAATGCTGGACGCTATGTGCCATCTTCAAGCAGTGCACGAGTTGTGTAACGACAGCTTATTCCATGCTCCACGTTCAAAAAGTGCTGCGAACAATGTGAAATGTTATCCGGGCTGTAGTCGATATAGATGATCGTCACATTGAGCAACGTTTGTAACCTGGAACGTAAAAATGGTACGCAATTATCAAATTTTACCGTGTCCCCCGGGAAATTAAAATCTGATTCTTTCGATGGTTTATTCGATATTTTCCTTCCGCATCCCGTGCAAATATTTACACAACATATATTTCCAAAATATTGTCTTCATATCACGCATTTTTCATGGAAGCCCTCTCAAGAATCGAAAGTTTTATTACAACTGCCTAATACAAAGTGCAATATAAGCAAAAAATACATGAACGAAATCAAGACTGGCAGGGTGACTACTGGAGTAAAAACTTAAATTAGCGAAGGAGCTGAAATATATCACAGCATTTGGCATCAACAGACAGCGTCTAGAAAACACATTTCGAGATCACCACGAAGCCATTATCCGAATGGGACAGGAATCGGTAGACGTGATACGGAGAAACAAAAATTTACAATTTCAGAAAAACTGAATGATTTAGTGAAGAGAAATAGCTTCACAAATTGAGCAAGTCAGTAACGCGTTGGTATACCTCTGGTCAACATGCAAGTAGTTTTTCGGCTTGGCAGTGATTGACAGAGCTATTGGAAGACGCCCTGAGGAATATCATGCCAAATTCTGCCCGATTGGTCCATTATATCGTCAAATTCCCGAGCTGGTTGGAGGGTACTGCCCATAATGCTCCAAACATTCTCAACTGGGGAGGGATTCGGCGACCTTGCTAGCCAAGGTAAGGCGTGGTAAGATCAAAGACAAGAAGTAGAAACTCTTACCTTGTGCGAACCTGCATTATCTTGCTGAAATTTAAGCCCAAGATAAGTTGCCATGAAGAGCAATAAAACGGAGAGTAGAACATCGCCGACGTACCGCTGTGCTGTAAGGGTGCCACGAATGACAACCAAACGGGTCCCGCCATGAAACGAAGTGGCACTCCAGACCACCATTCCTGGCTATCAGATCGTATGGTGGGTGACAGTCAGGATGGTATCCCACCACTCTCCAAGGCGTATCCAGACACGTCTTCGGCCTGGAATGTCATCAACTGGAAAGGAACTGTTCTCAGTGATGAGTCCCGCTTTGAATTGAATCCCGAAGACCATCAAAGACGTGTTGGAGACGCCCCCGACAGTGGTGGAATAAGCGACTGTAGCCCCCTGTATGGCCATACGACCAGGAGTGCCATATCTACTGTTTGTCTCCATGCGTGCCCAATCCTACCTCGGAGCTCTCTCAAAATGAGAAAGTTTGAAGCATTAGGGTCAGGGCTCAGTAACCAGCTCGGGATTTTGACAACCTAACGCATCAACCGGACAGAATTTGACACGATGTCCCTCAGAAGGACATCCAACAAATCAATCAATGCGAAGCCAAGTAACTGCTTGCGTAAGTGCTAGAGATGGATCAACGCATTATTAACGTTTTGTGAAGCTCTTTCTCCTGAAGAAATCAGATAATTTTTCTGAAATTGTAATCATTTGTTTTCTGCACGTGTAGGGGTAAAGAGAGATATTTTCGTGGTACAATAAATTTCGCGATAATTTTTTGCTTGTTTGCAGCGGATGTCCCTATGGTAGGAGAAGTTTGGCCCATGTTGTGGTAGTTCCGTGATTCCTGCCAGATGGCACCATATGCCTGTTTCTATTCCACCACGCTTAAAGTCATCAATACAAAACTTTTTCTCATTTTTCGTGCCGTTTCCTGACATACTGTGATGGTTATTGCAACGTCTGTGTATTTTTCATACTGCGTGGAAACTATTGAAGCTAAGCGATTCATTTTACGTTATCGGTATGTTATATTCAGTGATACAATGAACGCAAAAACCATTTCTTAGCGAATTTATTTAACAGAATGGTGTCTTTGCATGCTCTCTTATTTTGCGCAATTGTATGAATTGTAAGCGAGATATCATTTATTGCAGGTCACATACAAGATGCCAAGGGAACGTTCAAAATACCGCATGTATACTAGTTAGCAACTTCTACCTTTTGCTCAATTAGTGAAAGTTAATTATGTGTCTATATACCAAGCTTCAAAGCAAATGAATGTTCTGTGAAGCACTTTAAAATACTACATCAACAGAAATGTGAAAGGCAGTCGAGATCCTCCTAAATTAGGAAGACCATTTGCTCCAACACCAGATCTTGAGGTAGACCTATACAACTACATTATAAAGATACAAGAACTGGGTTTCGGGTTGACAGATATGATGGTGAGAAAAGTGGCATACGAATTAGCGAAACGAGCTGGTCGTGGAAATTTCTTAAATTCCGAAAAAGGAAGTGCCACCAAATGGTGGTGGTTGAGGTACAAGACAAGGTACAATCTTACTTTGCGAACTCCTAGAACCATGCCGCTTCAAGGGCTTTTATGACGCTTGTAGAGATGAGTCTTGATTTCTTTTCCAGATTAAAGAAATTGGTGGAATATTTAAAAATTCCGAACTTGCCTGATCAATTATGGAATTGCGACGAAACTGGTTTGTCCCATCCCCGTGAAGGCAAATAAGGTCATTACGTCAGTAGGAAAGCGATACGTTTGCAAGAGAACTTAATCAGATCGTGGAGAGTCGCATTCACTTTTAGGTTGTATCTGTGCCAAAGGAACGTGGATTCCATCTATGATTGTATTCAAAGAAGTTCTGAGGAAAGATGTGCGAAAACTTGACAGTCTTCCTAATTCATTAGTAAACCTCCCTCGGAAAGGCTGGATTAACAGTGATTTGTCTTTAGAGTGGTTCAATTGTTTTGTGGATACCATACCTCCTGGTCGTCCTGTCATCTTCCTGATGGATTCTCACGCATCGCATATTTACCCTGATGTCATAGGAGTGGCTAATTCCAATTAAATTTGCCTGTTGACATTTCCTGCCCATACATCGCATCTGCTGCAGCCACTAGATGTGGATGTGTATAAATTACTGAAGGCTCGCTGGCTCAAAAGACTGGACCAGTACATGGAAGAAAATCCAGCTGATAAGGAAATCAGAAGCAACGTTCATACAATTTTAAATCAAGCATTTATTCAGAGTTTTTGTGCAAAGAATATCCAAAGTGCCTTCAGAAAAGCTGAAATTTATCTCTTCAACAGAAATGCTATTTCTGGAGGGGCTGTTGCTTCTTCACAACTAACAAATAACCCTGCTCAACCTACATAAAATGAGTCTGTGACACAGGACAGGGAAAACGATCTGTTGACACTGCCAACATTAGCGATAAAATCTAGTAGGCGTGTCTCAATAAAGAACTGCAACCAAAAGCCTCTACAACAGAATCAGAGATCACAAAGACCACACGCAGAGAAGACAAGACAGAAGTTGATTGGCTTTTTGGTACATGCCATAAATCTTACTCAAGTAATGTTCCCAAAAAGAATGGAGTTCAATGGATCCAATGCTCGTTTTGCTTAACACCACACTACGTGCTCTGCCAGCATTCCGGCGCAGAGGAGGACGTTTATATGTTAGAGGATTCAGACATCGTAAGCAAAACCGCCTAGCAGTATGTTATACCAATAATGAAGACTATTTTCTTCTGCCTGGCCATTTGTATGTTTAGTTTGTTAAAAAAAACAAAAAAACAAAAAAAAAACAAAGAAGTAATTTAATAAATATGTTGTGAAATTACCGTAATTACGATTTATGACGAAATTAAATTACTATTATCACAAAATTACTCACTTATGTCACGAAATTAGATACTTTTTACCTTTTGGAAGATGCCGCAATATTTATTCACTCTCACATTTAAGTAAGAAATTTTGTCTAAAACAGTAGTATTACGTCAGTTTCCTAACAGGCAAATATTTAGAAAAGATTAATTTCATTGACATCAGAGTAATTAGCAAAACAACAAATTTATCACGAATATACCTTCCTTTACCCCCCTACATCACATCTACCGATTTCCGTTACATTTGGATGATTCTTCCCTGGTGCGTCGAGTTGCGTCTTAGTGCACTACAAGACTGTTTGCTACCGATGTTTTTGGTAATATACTCTTCTCTCCCTACGTATGTATCGCCGCTGAACCATCATAAATCAGTATTATGGACGACAAATGTTAACAAGATTTCTTGGAAGAGGTTTGAGAAAATTAAATAAGCCGTTGAAGGAGATGACATACGTAGCGCTCTTTCTACCATTATTCAGAGTTCTTATCAAGTAATCGTGACAAGAAACATAGTACGAATTCAGAGGTTGATGCTAGGTTGGTATATCCCGAAAGAAACTGTAACAGATATCCTTGGGAAATTAGATGGGTTTCTGTGGAACAAAGACACTGTAGAGCGTGAAACTCTGTCGGGTAAATTTACAGAACCTTTCCGCTTCCACCGACTTATATCTCGCGTAATGATTATGAGAATAAAATGGGTTTTGGCGCATAAATAGGCATTGATATTATTGGTACGATGGACATTCCAGCACCCACTGTACAAGGCTTGCGAAGAGTATATGTAGATGTAGATGTACATTTTGAAATCCGAAATGACGGCTAGAGTCCTGCACCCCCAGATTTCTACAAATTCCTCTAATTCTCGAAAGCCGTTCACACCGATACGCTTTTCGTATTTACTTAACATTTAGAGAAATTAAATGTTCTCCCGTCTCAGTTTCTACTGAATATATACGAGTATAGTACGACATCCTTACAGATAAGAACCACTCCTCTTTCTCTCTCTCTCTCTCTCTCCCCAACAATCCTAAAATCTGGTACTCTGCAGTGCCCGCACCAACACTTCGTTAAAACTCTACACTTACATACCTGCTACACACCTCCCCGAAGAACCTTGAAACAATTCAGCGGACAACGAAATGTCCTCACATCTATCCGTCTTACCAGATATGAGTAGATCCTTCCTTTCTCTCTTCTCAGTAAGACTCTCCCGAGTAACAAACGTCAAAAAGCGTGAATAGCGAATAATTCATCTCAGAATTCATCCAACAGCGGTTCCCATATTCTAAGATTACATAAGGTTGCATTTTCAACAAGGAATCCCCGCTAAGAGGCATGGTCAGACCAAGGAGAAATAAATTATAGTCTCCGGAATTGAGACTACTACGCGGCTTTATTATTATGTGCGATATGAGTTGAAACGACGACACGTAAAACAACACGAGGTTAACGTTTTCCAAACTGGGTTTCAGCGTGTGGGCCATGTATGGCTGAAACATCCCCCCCCCCAAAAAAAAAAAGAAAGGAAGCTAACCGCCAACCCAGAGAAACCAACAGCACAAAGTATGTAAGTGCAACAGAAGGTCCAGAACAGCAAATGACTCAAGTCACTTCCACGGCTTTCCAACAGACACAACGAATTAAATATCCCTGGACCCTTTTAGATTGATATCTGAAGCAGTCGTGCAATACACTACACAGAAAGCAACTATCAGAAGAATAGAGCCATACACTGTCAAAGAATCGCACGATAAAAAATGTAGCAAATACCTTGTTTCGGAAATGTGGCATACACCTTATATACTCTAGAATTTACATAATCATTGACATTAAATCAGGACTGTGTAGGCCAAATGATAGAAAACTGAAGCAATACGAAAACAGTAGACAGCAAACTATTTGTAGCTATTAACAAGTAAACTGTTAGTAAACATACAAATTACTCTCATTTGAAACGACAGTTATTTTTTACTGAAGAATACTATAAGTTCTTAATACGTATAAAGGGAAAGCAGTTAAATGTTGGCCAGAAAGACAACAGAACACGTCGATGCTCTCAACACTTTGCTCTTGCCATTGATTGTACTGAAACTATCTCTAGTGGCCTTGTTTTCGGATACTGCATGGAATTCAATTTTGTCTAAAGGGGAGCATAGGTTTCCCGTATCACAGTGCTTGTAGGGGGGTTTCCACTTCCCAAAGACGATTCAGTTTTCTGAACGCTCGCTTCACTGAAACTCCAGCAAAGATGAAGAACGTCTACCAGGCTTCTCATAAGCATCTCTTCGTCAACTCAGCTGTCACTATGAGCAACGAAACTGCCGTGTGAATATTATTTAATTTTGACGAAATTAAGGACGCAGTGTAACCCTTCACTCCTATTTTCTGATATAAACTATAGATCGATTTTCATCGATTTCGTAAAAATCAATGAAATACGAAAGGAATCTTTTTAAATCGCGAAAAATCAAGAAGTAATTGCAAGGTAAGGTTAAAGCTTTTTCTTACAGAATGTAATTCGAATATGTTCGCTACAAAGAGGAAACTAGGTACTCCGTGTCTTCTACATTTCTGACGGAGGCGAAGCCACTTTCGCGCCCAAGCTTCGATTTTAATTGCCGGTGCCTCCTGCCGGATATAGAAACTCTTGGAGCACAAAAGAGTGCTAAAAAAGCGGAGATTTCTTTTATTGATTTATCAAAGTATCGCTTTGTACACCCATTTTGTCGTTACACTTTTAGAAGAAACAGAAAGAAAGGAAAAATTCAATATAATGAAACTTGCCTTGGGCACTCTGCGTCTCTGTCTCGCGCAGCCTTTGAGCACAAGGTTCTCGAAGCGTTTTGCAAATTACGCGCATATTGGAGATTGTATACATATTTGCTGTGAAAGCAATTTCCCGACCAGCCGGCGAAAATCTCGGGCGAGTTTTGCTTTCGCCAGAGAAACCTTATCTCATTCACAAAAACAAAAGTACAGAGGAAGAAGACGTTGAGGCCGGACGTCTGCAATTGTGTGTGTGTGTGTGTGTGTGAGGGAGAGAGAGTGCGTGTGCATTCTCTCCCACCCTCGCTTTGTGCTGCGCACGGCGTCTTACTGGACAACTGTGCGGGGTGGCGGCAGAGTTTCTGTTTTCACCCCTGCCAGCTCGCGTCGCCCCAACTCCCTTCTTCACCATCGCCATCTCCTATCGCACCCCGTGCCCCTCCAGCAAACCGCTCAAAAGTCTTACCCCGCAGCGACGTTACCCCTCCTGGGGACATTTGCATATTGGTAAAGTATCGAACACGTTGGGGCGATTTATATGACATGCAAATCCAGCTCTCCTCCGGCTGCTCCGCGAATACCGGTAGCACGCGATGGCAGGGCGGAAGCAGTCGTCTGAAAAGGGAGGGGGGAAGGGATGGAAAAGGGAGGGGCGGCGCCCTGCTGAAAGAGGAGAGGGGAGGAGAGCAGCCGCGGGGGAAGAAACAGGAAAGGCGGCTGCTGCCTGGTGGGATGGTGGGATAGCGGCGGAATTGCCTCGCTCCCAGCAACCGCCGCAGGAAACCGTTCGTCACGCAAACATCCCAGTGGGCCGTATTATCCGCAAATGAAGGTTAGAGTACCTGCGGCTTGCCGCCCTTAACTTTAGGTTTCACAGGTCTGGAACGATGACTTGTACTTGAAGAGTTTCCCACTGCATCCTGCAAACGTGTTCATACGTTACTAATAGCTCTTCATCCAGGGGAAGCAACAAGTGGATTATTTATGAACCGAGGCAGAGAGAGTGATATATGTGTTAACCTTATTATTTTGTTCACTTTTCCTATGCAAATGTACTGCTTGGGTTAATTTGAACCAACATTAAAATACTGAAAAAAATTTCTACTTAGTCCAGAATGAGATTTTCACTCTGCAGCGGAGTGTGCGCTGATATGAATCTTCCTGGCAAATTAAAACTGTGTGCTGGACCGAGACTCGAACTCGGGGCCTTTGCCTTTCGTGAGCAAGTGCTCTACCATCTGATCTACCCAAGAACGATTCACGGCCCCTCCTCACAGCTTTACTTCAACCAGTTCCTCGTCTCCTACTTTCCAAACTTTACAGAAGCTCTTCTGCGAAACTTGCAGAACTAGCAGTCCTGAAAGGAAGGATATTGTGGAGACATGGCTTAGCCATAGCGTGGGATGTTTCCAGAATGAGATTTTCACTCTGCAGGAGTGTGCGCTAATATGAAACTTCCCGGCAGATTAAAACTGTGTGCCGGACCAAGACTCCAACTCCTTTCTTTCAGGACTGCTAGTTCTGCAAGGTTCGCAGGAGAGCTCCTGTAAAGTTTGGAAGGTAGGAGACGAGGTACTGGCAGAAGTAAAGCTCTGAGGACGGGGCGTGACTCGTGCTTGGATAGCTCAGATGGTAGAGCACTTGCCCGTGAAAGGCAAAGGTCCGGAGTTCGAGTCTCGGTCCGGCACACAGTTTCAATCTGCCGGGAAGTTTCTACTAATTTACTCATTTCGTATAGGTTGACGTAGTTAGTGTACCAGATGTTGCTGGAAATAATAATAATAATAATAATAATAATAGTATAATAAAAACACTCTGGGGTTAAAAAAGGGGTAGCGGTATGCACATATACAGATGGCGGCAGTATCGAGTACACAAAGTGTGAAGGGGCATTACATTGTTGGAGCTGTCGCTTTTTTTCAGGTAATTCATGTGAAAGAAGTTACTTACGTGATGACGGCCGTGCAATGGTAATTACGAGATTTTGAACGCGGAACGGTAGTTGCAGCTAGAAGCATTGTACATTCTATTTCGGAAATCGTTAGGGAATTCATTATTCCCAGATCAACAACGTCAAGAGTGTGTGGACAATACCACAAATCAGGCATTATCTCTCACCACGGACAACGCAGAGACAGACAGCCTTCGCTTAACGACCAAGAGCAGCTGTGTTTGCTTACAGTTGTCAGTATAACAGTCAAGCACAACTGCGTGAAATAACCGCAGGAATCGATGTGGAAAGTACGACGAACGTATCCGTTTGGACAGTGGTGCGAAATCTAGCGTTAGTGGGATTTGACTCAGAAGACCGAAGCGAGTGTCTCTGCTAACAGCACGACATCGCCTGCATCGCTTCTCTTGGGTTGGTGACCTTATCGGATGGACCCTAGGTGACAGGAAAGCAGTGGCCTGAAGAGATGTTTGTGGAAACCCTGATAGATCTTCTTCATCTTTGCTGGAGTTTCAGTGAAGCGAGGGTTTAGAAAACTGAAACCGTTTTGGAAGTGGAGACCCACCCTACAACCACTACGATACAAGAAACCTGTGGTTACCGTTAGTCAAAACTGAATTCCATGGAGTATCCGAAAACTAGTTCAGTGGAGACACGCTTCAGTAGAATCCATGGAAAGGGCGAAATGTTGAGAGCATCGACTTGTTCTGTTGCCTTTCTGTCCAACATTTAACTTCTTTCCTTCTCACGTGTAATTTGCTCAGATAAATCCCAGTTACAGTTGGTAAGAGCTGATGATAGGTTGCAAGACGGGCGCAGACTCCACGAAGCCATGGACCCAAGTTGTCAACAGGACAGTATGCAAGTTGGTGATGGCTCCATAATGATGTGGGCAGTGTTTACATGGATTCGTCTTGGTCCTCTGGTCGAACTGAACCGATCATTAAGTGGAAATAGTTATGTTCGGCTATCACAGACGATTTGCAGCCATACATGGACTTCATGATCCCAAAGAACATTGAAATTTTTGTGAACGACTCCCATGATTTCTACGGGCCACAACTGTTTGCGATTGGTTTGAGGAATTTCTGAACAGTTTGGGCGAATGATCTGGCCAAGCAGATAACCCGACATGAATCCCATCGAACTTCTATGAGCCACGATACAGATCATTTCGTCTACAAAATCATGCATAGGCAACACTTCCGTAATTACTGGCGGCTATAGCGCTATAGCGGCACCAAGGCTCAATATTTCTGCAGGGGACTTCCAGCGACCTGTTGAGTCCATGCCACGTTAAATTGTTGGTTCAAATGGTCCAAATGGCTCTGAGCACTAAGCGACTTAACTTCTGAGGTCATCAGTCGCCTAGAACTTAGAATTAATTAAACCTAACTAACCTAAGGACATCACACACATCCATGCCCGAGGCAGGATTCGAACCTGCGACCGTAGCGGTCACGCGGTTCCAGACTGAAGCGCCTAGAACCGCACGGCCACACCGGCCGGCGTTAAATTGTTGAGCTACGCCAGGCAAAAGGAGGTCTGACGATATTAGGAGGTATACCATGACTTGTAACCTCAGTGTAATACTTACAGTTTATTTTTTAAAAAATCTTATAATAAAAATAATAATTGTTACCTTTACTATTATTAACATATCTTTAAGAAGAAAAGTTCTTGTTTTTGTGTTTACATAGCCTCAATTTGATACAACAGACATTTTTCAGTAAGGCATCATCCTTAGAACACATTTTTGTTGTCATACTTTATTGTTACTTTAATGATTGGAGTTTGGACTTAATAGTCACATAAATATCGACGAAGTCTTGAATATCAACAGTTTTCAATATAGGCAGTTATTTTTGGAAACGTTAATACCTGTATTATAATTTTTATTCTTACTCGTTTCAGGTTAAACACACGAAGGTGCGATGTGTTTACCAAACATGTTTATTAAATATTCCACGCAATGTGTTTTTTTCTTGTTGTTAGTGCTTTCTAGACACATCACACAGCCTGCAGGTTTAGAAGGATTTCTTGTTTCCAGTGATTCTGATGAAGTTGTTACATCTTCAGGGTTTTGGATGTACCTGTCCGTACTCAGAAAATCTTTTGTTCTTGAGAAATACTTCCCTTATACAGTGTGTTCTGCTAACAGGGACTGTACTAGTTTCTCCAAGAACATTCCATCCTCAGTATTTGGCACCTCAGTCAATTCATTTTAAAGCATTGTAGAAATTACTACTTCAACGATCTTTTCATGTCACTTATTCTGCTGGTTTCATGCCCAATAAGTTCTGGGGCACTCTTGACGTTCGAAGATGATAACTGTTGATGCTGTGCTGGTGGGTGTAAATGCGGTTCTATATTCCAATTTTTAGAAAGAAACGGCAGTACATTATTTTACGCAGATTGTGGACTGTCGATACTGTCAACACAATGTTTGCTTTCAGATGCATTACTTACTTGATCTTGAAATTGGAAAGTGTTTCTTTATCTGTCGAGGACATTACTAAATCTTCCAAGTCATCACCAGTCAATGATCTTATTACCATTGTGTCACAATTAAAGCTGATCAGACACAATGAAGATTCAAGTAACTAAACAAGTTCCTGGAAAAAGAAAGAAATAAGCACATTGTTTAAATTCAGAAGCTCTGTTGATTAACTATGAAAGATAATGTAAAATTCTTATTGTAATTGCCTCACGCATCCGTGACGTAATTAAGATAAATACTCTGCTATCAAAATCTGCTGGCGCTGCCCTGATTTCAAGTTGCAAATACGATGATAATAATAACTGCTAACATAAAGTGTAAGATACAACTAAAAAGAAGTTTGACCTTAGAGAAATAATATTTTTATCGCGTCATTAAGACCCAAATGCCACATATTTAAACATTTAGGTTTATGACCAAGCTATTTAAAATATTTTTATTCACGTATTGCTCATGTATTTCCAGACAAAATCATCAAATTTCTTTTCTCCAGTGGAATAACAACACAGCCAATCGATTGCAAACAACTGTTTGATACATTTTCCTGTGTTTAGATACCTCTAAGGACATCTTCATAAGAATGAAAATTTAAAAGCTGTAAAGCCACATTTCGTTGTTGTTCCTTGCGAGGCTGGAACGTTTTTAATTTTTGACTTGAGCATGCCTGCTCTAAACTTTGACTATTGCCTTCTCGCAATGTAGCTTCACAGCTTTCGAATTTTCATTATCATTACGAATTCCTTAGAGATGTTACAACCTAGGTAATTGTATTAAACAAATATTAACACATCTGTAAGAAGGAAATTTCTTGTTTATGTGTTCACATAGCGTCGAGTTCACACAGTGCTAATTTGTTGGAAATTCATATATGGCTGCTGAAACACGGCCTTTTTCAAAACTGTATCATCAAATTTCATAACATTATCTTGGTATTTAAACCAAGAGAAAAATATATATTATCATATTTCTCATTCTTATCTGAACAGGGCAGCAAGATTAATCACTTGCTCCGTCTTTCGTATTACTTAAATGGACGTGGCAGAATGGTGAGATAATCGTCTCCCAGACGGCAGAACGATAGTTGAAATCCCCGTCCCACCATTTAGGTTTTTTAAATATCTTATACAATTGGGAGAATATTGAAATAATGTACGAACTATCTGCTTTTACATCCTTCCCCAGTTCAACGTGTCATGCTGTCTCTGATCACCTCATCGTCCGCCCTTCATGTGAATTTATTAGAGCGTCTTTCAGTGGAATAGAAAATGTGGAGGTTCTGTACAGACTAATTCGAATAAAAAACATCCCATATAACATGTATCCTATTATTATTGTTGAGAGGCTGCTCTGGTTACAGAGTTAATTTTTCATTTTGTGATTTCGTGCTGAAGTTGCTATTGGTTTATTTATTGATTGCCATTATTATTTTGAAGCTCAAGTTGTGAAGCTGTGCTTGAGTTTGCATAATAGAGTTCTTCAGTATTGATTGTGATTTGTTAGTCATTCTGCTGTGTGATTTATGCCTGCCACAAGTATTTACAAATTCTAAATACTCAGCATTAGTATTTGTTTAAGGGTGCTGTAATGGAAAAGCTGTGCTGCCTGCAGACAATACGGTAGACAGTTTCCTAGCTACAAAGTACCAGATTCAAGACTATTAACTGGTGTTTCGACTAAACTGAGTGAGAACTCTGGAGTGCCCAGCAGTCATACCTGAAAGAGTAAAGTAACACTGTGTGGGTAAAATGGAAGATATTATTCCGTTGGCAGAACGTAGTCCCTCAAGCACACGCAGAATTCATATACGTATCGGAGTTCCACATACAAGAATGTGGTCTCCATACAATCGTTTACAGCGGATTCAACACCTTCGAGAATGTAAGAAAGCCAATTGGAATTTTGTCGTTAGCTAACTGCAAATCGCCGAGCTGAAATATTGACACGGTTGAATGATGAAGCCTCTTTCACGTATAACATCGTTAGCCTGACGAAAAGCCATATGCCTTTGTGGAAGCACGTCTTGAAGAACCCTTCTCTGTTGGAGCATTTTGCAATCGATAAGTCAAATTCATCAATGAACCGGCTCGATTTTTCTGTATATGCTGACAATGGGCGCACACTATCAGTCATTAAGTTTCAAGGATTCTCCATCTTATTAGTGAGCTGCGTTATGTTCTTGTAATTGACTAGTATTAATGACTCAAACATCATGGTAATATTGTAATAGTGAATCAATTTCTAAAATCATCATTGTTAGGTAATATGACAAATTCATTTCATTTTATCCAATGCAAAATATAAAGCATATGCCGTGGACGGATGAGTTTTTAGCGAAACAGTACGAGTTCCTTGAATTTTCACCTAAAATTTGTCGAATCTTAGGTCCAAAGAGGCCACTATGAGCAAATTCTAAGTAATGGTTATCATGATATGTTTCTTAATGGTTTTAAATGCTTTGATAAAGAATGAAATGTGTTTCCTTTGTTACCTTCAAAGGCGACATTCCTACGTTTACCCTCCTTGATTTTTAATATATAGTATTCAGTTTCAGACGCCCAC
Organism: Schistocerca nitens; assembly: GCF_023898315.1. Taxonomy (NCBI): domain Eukaryota; kingdom Metazoa; phylum Arthropoda; class Insecta; order Orthoptera; family Acrididae; genus Schistocerca; species Schistocerca nitens. The sequence goes on from NC_064614.1 coordinate 282,948,318, forward strand.
CAACAACTCGTAAGATAAAAAAAATTATATATTAACCATTATTTAGAAGTGCGTAGTGCTTAACAGCTCTTACACTATAGCCCATTCATAGAAACTGCCTGGCTCAATGAGGAAAACCAGTTTCCTTCTTTGGAACGAATTCTGTTTTTCAAATACTTCAAGACCAGTGAATATTTAAGACTTCTGCACCTACTACAGAGACATTCATAGGTGGGTTGGTCGTAAGGGGCGTACGTATCTCCATTGTGCTATTGCATGCTAAGGTCGCCTGATACCGTATTATTTGTTTTATTCTCTTTTGTCAGTGTTAGTAAAATATTTCTTCGATATGCCTCCCGTTCCGACAAAATAGAATGCGAAAGTAGGAAACGAATTTTATTGACGTCTTGATGTTTGCCTTTCTTCCAGATGAGGAAGGCACTAACATTTAGCGGAAGATAAATCAAAACTTTACGTTTGTAGCTCTAAATTACCTCCCACTACCTGCAAGACTATACAAGCGTACCTGAAAAAAATATAAAAAGATATACCGTGGTTTAGTGACAATAAAATCTTCTAAGTACTATGTATTAGTTAAAAATCACCCTAAGCTTTTGTCTTCGTTAATGTAAAAGATATAATTTTATGAAACCGGATAAATCTTTTGGCAACACCCAGTATTGTAATAGAGTTTTCATCACCTCGGCATCAATTCATTTCCGTACGTCCGACATTTAACGCTTCCGGAACTCTCTATGAATACAGTGCATCGTCGCTGTCGAGATAATCTAGCATTAAAAATATATCCAGAAAGCACGTAAGAACGGAAATAATTAAATAAAGAAGGAGAGGCACGTTTAATCAGATGAGAGTATGTACTGAGTATCGAATACAAACATTTCTCTAAGTGATATTGGAGCAAACGTGGAAAGAAAGCATCCCACTAGTTGGAGTCTACTCGGTGGAAGAAGAGGGGTAAAAAACATTGTAATAATAAAGTGTGAGTTCCATTCCAGATTTAAAATAGGATTACTTAGCATGTTACTAACGGTTTGTGATGTTGTAGTCCTGTGTCCCACAGTTTTAGAAGCGGTAAATAGTTTGGTGTGTTTCCACACGTCGAAAAAAAAAAAACAAAAAAAAGATTCAAATGGCTCTGAGCACTATGCGACTTAACTTCTGAGGTCATCAGTCGCCTAGAACTTAGAACAAATTAAACCTAACCAACCTAAGTACATCACACACATCGATGCCCGAGGCAGGATTCGAACCTGCGACCGTAGCGGTCGCTTGGTTCCAGACTGCAGCGCCTAGAACCGCACGGCCACTCCGGCCGGCTGTCGAAAACATCCAGAAACACGATTACAGCGTTAGAAACCGTTGAGTAGCACATGAAATAACACGTTTAACAGTCTCAGATGTACGAAAACCAAAAAAACAGAAAGCGTTCTGTTGTTTGAAGATGACAGTCTGTTGAATGTGGGGTAGGTATAAGCACACCAGTGTAAAATAACTTGACAGCGTCATGTGAGATATTTGAGTAACTGTAGAAACATCTTATCTCCTAAATTACTAATGCTGAACTGAATTTTACATAGCAAACGTAGAATAGGCCGTGGCTTAACTGAGTAACTTGTGACTTTACCCATAAATGTAAAGTTACGCAAAACTAGAAAAGTAATATTCACTCCGTTGTGTTTGTCAGTAACTATAAGCTGAAATTTATTTAAGCTCCACAAACTGCTACTATGTCATAAATTTCTGAGAGAATAATAAACAAAATCCCTTTCGACAATAGAAGTAATTTTCTTTAGGGGCACTTCAAAGAGTTATAACTAAAATTCGTAGAACAACGTTAGGTAACGGTTTCGTTTCTTTAATATAACTTAAAAGATTTAAGCAGTGAAAATCAGACAAGTTCCTGCTAGGCACGAACGTTATCTGTTTCACGGTAAATTGCCATTGGTAGAGAATCTCGCGACAGTGATGAAATTTCGAGCTATCGTACTGCCCGACTACAGCATCAGTTTAACGTGAATATGGTCACTTGCCAGCCGACCGACAGTAGCACCAGAACAGCATGGTCCACTGAGTAAAGTGGTGTTCGATGTAAGCTACGGACACTTACTGGCCACCTAACGCCCGTGCCAGGCTGGCATGCGCTACATTTACTGTGTAGCCTTTCCCTACGTCTCCCAATGCCATATCACCTTGATTAACCTTTTGTCACACGCCAACAGTACTCAAAGCTGTCTGCAATGTAACATTGATACAAAGCAACGTCTGCCACACAGAGTCGGTACGAAGTACCCTTTTCCTCGCAAAATGGTAAGAAGGCCTCTCTGCCACTCAGTATTGGTAGGAAGCACCATGGTACGTTGGGCACTTTTCCGCGAAGTCCACTCGTACGAAGCACGCTCTCCCGCGTAAAAATAGCACAACATTTTTTACGGAGCACCTTCTGGAACGCAAAATCAGTAAGCAGCACCTCCTCCCAGTTAGACCTAGTAGAAAGCATCCTCTACCACGAAACGTCTTTAGAAGCACACTGTAAAATGTTAATCCACTGGGGAGCATCTTCCTTGACGCATCTTTGGAACGAAGTACCCTCTGAAACCTAGCATCGCTACAAAGCATCATTTGCCACACTTCATTTGAAGAAATTAACCTCTGCCACGCAATATAGGTAGGATGCCCTCTTTGCCATATAACACTGGTATAAAGCACCTTCTGCCACGCAACACTAGTGCAAAACACTCACTGCCGCGCAACAATGATAGGTGCAGCCACCCACACGTAACGTTGGTAAGAAACACCCTCTGCAGGGCCAACATCGGTAAAAAGCACGTTCTGTCACATAACAATTTTAGGATAGATCCTCTGTCACACAAAATTGGTACGAAGCGCACCCTTCCATGAAATATCGGCACAAAGGACACTCGGTCATGTGACACTGGTACGAAGCACCCTTGCTTAAACACAAATTGGTACAGATCGTCCTCTGCTACACAACATCATATGAAGCATCCTGTTCCACTCAACATAGATATGAAGTACCCTCTCCAATGAAACATCGTTACAAACCACCCTCTACCATGCAACACTGATATGATAATGTAACATTGGTTTTGAAGCATCCACTACCATGAAACTTTGTTTGAGGCAATTGTGCCATATTACATATTAATCAGCTCCCTCTGCCAAGGAGCATCAGTAGGATGCACTCTCTGCTAGTCACCCATGGTATGAAGCGCCCTCGTCCGCCAAACATTGGTGCGAAGCATCCTTGACCACACAACATCGGTGGAATGGACTGTATGACACGCAATTTAGTATAAGTATCTTTTACACGCAATATCAGTAGAACGCACCCTCTGTCACACAGCATTGGTAAAATGCAGACTCTTCGACAAAACACTGTGTGAAGCATCTTACAATACACAACAATGGTACGCAGTAGCATCCACCAAGCAATACGGGAACAAAGCAACTTCTGGAACATAAAATTCATATGAAGCACCCTCTGGCGTGTAAAGCCCACCGCCGCAGGGCCAGACCAGACGAACTACTACAATTCCAAGGAGTTTTGCCAAGCTATCGACTAGTGAAAAATGTATCAAAATCTCTACAGTGGTTCTTGAGATTAGCCTGAACATACAGACAGAACGGCAATGGGGTATTCAATAAAAATATGTATCAACGACCTGCCGCAGCTTTTCATGCGGAACTAAGTATCGACTGCCAAAAGACTTGGTGTCGTGGCAGTTATGTTGACAGACCATTGTGTAGAGTTACGATTAGAATTCAGACATGAACTTTAGGTATCTGAATATCACCACTTCCATAAAACCTAAACAATTGAAGTGGTGCATCTCAGGAAAGTTCTCAGGAAGCAAGAATGCTGCCTTTTCCATATGGAATTGACTTTTGAGATGATAGCTCGTGGCGCGGACGGTAGCTGCAAGCTACCATATTGCCAGCTGCAAGCTACCATGTTGCCAGGTCCACCCGAACTCAGCTTAGTATGGTGCGAGCTACTGCCACTTTCCAGCCATCGGACTATGTCAGTCCGGCAGGTGATACATTTTTTGTAACCGTTTTCCACATAAGACAACGTAGCAACGGACCACCCTCTGCATCACCATGTGGTACGAAGCATCGTCTGCCAAGCAATATTTGTCTGGAGCAACTTCTGCAAAGCAGTATTCGTCTGGAGCAACTTCTGCCACGCAACATTGATACCAATCATCCTTCGTCATGTCACAGTTGCATGAAATATTTATTATTTACATACACGAATTTTCATCATTGATCAGTCTGTCTATCAGTGAAGACCGTATCAGTATTCCCATAATGGTTCCCGACAGTAGCCTGAACACACATACTGAAACCGTGGTGGGAGATACTAATTTACATATAAATGTCTGTATAGATGAAGACAGATTCTACGATGATGTCGCAACAGCATCTAATGAAACAAAATACAGGATATTATTTTTCTGTTTACATCTGCTGAAGAAATCGCTTGCACAAATACTTACAACATTTCTTTCTTACTGTGAGTACAGTATTGGCAAACATGATAACGCACTGATGCTATTTTGAGAGATGAAACATCTGAAAAAAAACGATTTGTGAAGAAGCTATTTTTACTACTGCAAGTATACTTCAGTCCTTTAAGGTTTCCGGGGAAAAGTGGATTAATTTTCCAGTTATCAAGGAAAGGAATAGAAGGAACGTTTACAAATTTAGCTGTTTTTTCGTTAGACTGATTAACATAAATTTCTACGCAGCAATTAGTCCAGTATGCTGGAAGTTCGTTCGTTCATTGGAAAATTATCGCATCACACCCACAAAAATAAAGAAGAGGACTATAAGCTTATAAAAAATAAACAGTTTAAAGACTTCTTAGTAAGATTATTAAAATGTTACGTTTCGTGCACATATCTTTACCGTATCGATAGTTGGAGACTGACGGTTAACACTCTCCACAAGGTATCAGCTTTTGTGCTGCGGAGGTACAGTGAGGATCGCGCGTGACAATGTTCTTCTCTACAATTAAATAGAAAGAGAGTATTTAGGACATCGCAAATGAAACGAAAAATACGAATTACGGCAGTTGATAATTGAAGGAAAAATGGTAAGCAAAAGAGGAAATTTAGAGAAAGGGAGAATCTCACCAGCCAGTCATCAGACAGCGAACCAGTTGCTGATAGGTCTTAGAAAAGGTAAATGTATCACCAATGCAGGTTAGTGAAAACGCTTGAAGATGAATGAAAATACGTGATCTGACGCTTACGGGTCCAGTCTATTTCTGTTGGTCTAAATTAAGTGGTCAGTACCTGCCACAAAGTTGTCCAGAAATAATTGAATCATTTCCACAGTAGCAGTGAAATAATTAATTCACGGTTTCCTTAGGAATGTCTCTCGCGCTCCAAACCAGCGCCCTACAGTGTATACATGCCCGCAGCACAGGCGAAGTGCTGTTCCAGTTTTTGCTTTACCCTCGCTTATCCCCGTCGTCGACCACAGAGCTCAGGCTTAATAGCGAAATGCAAACAAGCGTGTAAGACGACGCAGGAGGGCAAAGCCACAGGAGTGAGGCCAAGGTTCTTAATGGCTGCACAGAGGAGTAGAAAGGAACGGAACCTCCGGAATGAGATTTCGGTTTCGCGAATAGTGGGACTCTTCACAAATCTCACACACGTAAAGCTGCTGAGGTAGCAAAGAAACATGAGAAAATGAAGGAAATGTAAAATGGGTTTCGGTCAGGGCTCCGTCTTCCAATTTACTTTTTATCATCAGGGTGTTTTGTCGAATTTAAGACGGAGTGGTCGGCCGGAGTGGCCGAGCGGTTAAAGGCGCTACAGTCTGGAACCGCACGACCGCTACGGTCGCAGGTTCGAATCCTGCCTCGGGCATGGATGTTTTGGCTGTCCGTAGGTTAGTTAGGTTTAAGTAGTTCTAAGTTCTAGGGGACTTATGACCACAGCAGTTGAGTCCCATAGTGCTCAGAGCCATTTGAACCATAAGACGGAGTGTTTGCATCACGATTAAGTGAAAGTGGTCGACTCGCCGTAGGGTTTTTAGGCCTTATAGGGAAATAGGTGGCCAGGTATTTGTGCCATCTTCCGTGTTGCCATTACTGCAAGAAAGAACTATTATTCTGGAAGTGTGTAAACTGTTCATGTTTGCATAAACACTACATGACATTCATTGGCTTGTTACTCACAACGGGAGGCCACGACGATGCGATTACAGATTTACTTCAAACTCTGTACACCTGCAGTAGACTATAAAAACAAAATAATGTGCTAGTAGTAAGGTGCACTACTCTGGCAATTCCTAGAAAATCTCACTGGAAGTTTAACGCGTGTATTATGTAACGGGTGTGTCTGTAGGTAGATGGTTGATGTGAAGAGTTCATGGTGGTAAAGTGGTCAGCGGTCGAGCTACGTAAGACGAGCGTGTCTGAGGCAGCGGTTCGATTCCCGCTCAGAAGTCATTTTTCATCTATATTTTTTCATCAATGCTCGTATTACTTAATTTACATGACATTTGAGAGGTAATATAATTTAAAAAGCGAAGTGAATTTGCATTAAGTTTTAATGAATTTCATGTAATTTGACTACTTACTATTTTCAATTCGACAAGTGAATGATGAAACGCATAAAGTTTTGCTGAAAATGTATGCCTGACACATGAAATCTGGAAAGGTACCTGGAACTACTTTGCACCTCGCCGCTCCAACCTGCAGACACAGAGGCAGGTACTATTTGGCAGCTAAACTGCGTAGCGGCGAGACGTTGCTAATGTAACAAGAGGGAATAGTGTAGGTCTAAATTTTTTGAGTATCACGAAGTGTACACTTCTACTTCAACACTGAAAGTTCGAGCGGGAGTCGAGTCGTCACCCCATTGACGTTTGGTCTGATGAATCTTGAACGTTAACAACTTGACCAGAAAGAACGTCCGGCACCTACCCACAGATACATCAGTTACGTAATAGACGCGTCAAACTTCTCTTGCGATTATCTCGGAATTGCCTGAGTGGCGCACTTTACTACTTGCACATTACGTTGTTTTAATGGCCTACTAAAGGTGTACAAATTTCGACGTAAATCCGTGAGCCCAAAGTCGTGCCCCCCCCCCCCCCCCCTTGTCAGTAAAAGTTTTTTTTCTAATTTTTTTCCTTCTTCCCGTTATAAATAAAGCCTTTGGACTTGTTCTGGCCTCTGTTTCGTATTTTAACTGGACGTCCTACGTACTTCTTTCCTTTGGTCGTACTGTAAGGGCGTATTTCTAATCCTAATTTCTTCCATTCGTTCGAGATGTTCCTCCCAGGTATTTTATGTTCTTCTATTTTGTGATTTACTGCAAAAATTTCAGCTCTTGTCTAATGTTTTCGTTACGAATCCTGTCCAACTTAGTGCATCCTTTGATTGCTAACAAATCTTTCATTTCTAAAACGTTGTATTATTGGATTTCTCAGAATGCTTGGCTGGAGCCTGTTTTTTAACCAGTGCTGAGGTACACAAGTGCTTCGCATATCATTTTTGTAGGTCGTGTTAAAGCTCTATGTTTCATGTTATGCACCACGCATAAATGAATAACGCTTTATATAAGTTTGTCTCTAAGGGCCAGAACACTTACAGGTACACACTGATCGGGTAATTGCACATGGGCTAGAAGAGTTAAAAAAAAAGATCACAAATAGAAATATTGCAGAACAGGTCAGAGAAGGCTTTCAATAGTGATGTTAGGCTAGAAAACATACATTCTCTCGGAAAAGCCAAATCCAAAACCGCTTACAATTAACTATGCTGTTAAGCAAGCAAGACTGAATACAGTTGTTGGTGAAATGGTTAATACCGCCAGAAGTAGTTTACCGTGAAGTGAAATGAAGTAGTTGGTTCCTATGAGTTAGTATGGGCAGAGGCTATACTTGAAAACCGGAATAAATTGATAATTGGTTCCTTTTACCGACTCCCCGACATTGGTTATGCAGTTGCTGAACAGTTCAAAGAAAACTGGAATGTCACTTCAGATAGGTACCCCACTCATACAACTATAGTTGGTAGTGACTTCAATCTGCCGTCGATATGTTGGCGAAAATACAAGTCGGTCGTAGGCATAACAAGTTGTCTAAAACCGTACTGAGGGCTTTCTCAGAAAATTATTTTGAACAAGTAGTTCAGGAGCGCACTCGAAGTGTAAATGGTAGCGAAAACATACTTGACCTCTTAGCAACAAATAATTCTGAAGAAATAAGGGGTATCATGACAGATACAGGAATTAGTGACAACAAGGTTGTCGTTGCTAGTCTGAATGCCGTAACACCAGAACCCACTAAAAATAAACTTAAAATACATCTCTTTAAAAAAAAGCACATAAAAATTCGCTTGACACCTTCCTAAAGACAGTTACCGCTCCTTCCGGTCTAATCATGTAAGCGTAGACCAAACGTGTTTTAAATTCAAAGAAATAGTATCGACGCGAAATAAATTAATAAGAGATGGCACTGATCCTCCATGGTACACAAAACATGGCAGACCACTATTGCAGAAGCAACGGAAAGTGCAAGCCAAATTTAAAAGAACGCAATATCTCCAAGATTGGCCATCTGTTACAGAAGCTCGAAATTTAGTGAGGACTTCAATGCAAGATGCTTTTGACACTTTCCACAATGAAATTCTGTCTCGAGAGGTGGCAGAAGACCTAAAGAGATTTCGTGGTATGTGAAGCACAATAGCCGCGATAAAAATGATAATGCTACTGCTGACAGCACCACAGAAGGAGATACACCAACACGGTTTTCCAAAATTTCTTCGCAAAACAAGAGGAAACAAATACTGCAGAATTTAAACCAAAAACAATTCTCAACATGAGTAACTTAGAAGTAGATATCCTCGGTGTAGCGAAGCACCTTAAAACATTTAAAAAGGCAAGGCTTCCGGTCCATATTGTGTAACCGCCAGTTTCCTTCCAGAGTATGCTGACACTTAGGAAACATATACAACCGCTAGCTCCTTCAGAGATCCTATCCAAAGACTAAAAAGTTGCACAAGTCACACCAATACCGAAGAAAGAAAATTGGAGTAATCCGCTGACCTACAGACCCGTATCACTTACGTCGACCTCCAGTACGATTTGGAATATATACTGTGCTTGAATATTATGAATCGCTTCGAAGACAAATATTTATTAGAATTAATGTAATACCTTCAGCTGCTGGCGGGCGTTGATATATATCAACGGGGACAGAAGAAAATGTGTGCCCCGATCACGACTCGAACCCGGGATCTCCTGCTTACATGGAAGACACTCTATCCATCTGAGCCACCGAGGGCACAGAGGTCAGTGCGACTGCAGGGACTATCTCGCGCACGCCTTCCGAGAGAACCACAGTTTTCCGCACGCAAGAAGAAGGTCATGGCCGGTATTGCCAGAACTATGTACTTATATGGATATGGTGTCTGTTCTTTGAGACATGTCTGCAAGAGCGGACACCATATCCATAAAATATTTATTGGCGACTAGCAAACATGGATTCAGAAAATATCGTTCTGGTAAGAAACAACTGGCTCTTTATTCTCACGAATTAATGAGTGCTATCGAGAGGGAACGTCAAATCGATTCCACATTTTTAGTTTTCCAGAAGGCTTCTGGCATTGTTCCTCATAAGCGACTTCAAATGAAACTGCGCGCCTCTGGAGTATCGTCTCACTTGTGTGACTAGATTCATGATTTCCTATTATAAAGGTCACAGTTCGTAATAACTATCGGAAAGTCATGGCGTAAAACAGAAGTAATAACCGGCGTTGCCCAAAGAAGCGTTATAGGCCTTGTGTTGTTCCTGATCTACGTAAATGATTTAGGAGATAATCTGAACAGTCCTCTTGTTTGCAGAGAGTGCTGTCGTTTACCATCAAGTGAAGTATTTTGATGATCAAAACGAAATGCTGAATGATTTGAACATGTTATCTGTATGGTGCAAACAGTGGCAATTGTCTTTTAATCATGTAATGTGTGAAGTCATTGACAAGAGCACAAAAAGAAGCAGCTAAATTTCAGATACACGATAAACCATACAGTTCTAAAGGCTGCAAACTGAACTAAGTACTTAGGGATTACAATTACGAAAAACTTAAACAGGAACGATAATGTAGGTAAAGTTGCGGGGAAAGAAAATCAAAGACTGCGATTTATTGATAGAACAGAACATGTAACAGGTTTGCTACTGAGTCTGCTTGCACTACTACTGTCGGCCCTCTTCTGGAGTATTGCTCTGCGGTGCCGGATCAGCATCAGATAGTATTGACGGAGGACATCGAAAAAATTCATAAAAGGGATGCTCATTTTGTGTTATCGCGCAGTATGGGAGAGAGTGTCACGGATATGGTACAGGAATTGGGGCGTCAGTCAGTAAAACAGACGTTTTTCGCTGCGGTAGGATCTTCTTATGGGATTTCATTCACAAACTTTCCCCTCAGACTTTGAATATGGAGAGAAATGATCATCGTAATAAAATAAGAGAAATCGAAGCTCGCACGAAAGATCTCAACGGTCGGTTTCCCCGCGTGCTGTTCGAGAGCGGAACGGTAGAGAAGTAGCTCAAATGTGGTTCGATTAATCCTCTGCCAGGCATTTATTTGTGAATTATACAGTAAACATGCAGATGTAGATTTAGATGTATATGTAAAGAAATGGAAACATGAAAAATGTTTCCCTGTGTATGGAGAAATGTATTTGACGTATTATATATACTCTTTTTTTTATTTTAGACAGAATCGCCGGTTTCGGACATACATTTCAATCAGCGCTAAGGAATCGATAGAGCCACTTTTCAATTTCTCTAGGTTATGTCGATTTGTTTAACTCGTACTTATTAATCATCTCATGAACTTTATATCAGTATCCGTCAATATCGATCTTGCATTTTTCCAGTCCAAAGTTTGGCAGATAATAGTTCATGGCTATTTGCGTTGGGCCTTGCCTATACATTTTCATCGCTCCCGACGTGGCTACCGAAGTGATTAAAAACAGTTTTTACAGGAAGGCTTTCACGACCAGATGCCCAAGATGCTGGTGAATCTTCCGTGTTGCAAACTCACTGTCCATCAAAATTTTCCAATTTTAATGTTTTGTCCAGAGTTGCATTGGACTTCTTCAGATAAGTCTTGTGGATCCAAGTGGATAAGTCTGAACGGCACAAGGACCATAACTGAAGACAGAACTACGTTACGTTCATTCTCAGGGAATGGCTCTACGTAATTAGTCTTCTCAGTCTGTTCAGTATACACATACGTTTTTTCAAATGCTGAAATTCCATCCACTACTGTCATGGCAATCTCATCGTTTTAAGCTGTATTCAGTCATCCGTAAGCATGGTACTTGAAGGAAAATACGGATTTCCACACTTCAGTAATTACTTTTCCGCGTATCTCATAAAATAATGTTATTATTTCTTCATTTCTAACTGAAACACTGTACTAGAAAATCTGTACTCTGCAAAACATGTGCAGAATTTTACACGCGTTTTAATTCCTTTCACTCTTTTTCTATATTTTCTCATTTCCTTTATTCTGTGTCTCCCATGCAGTTATTTATTTACAGTTTAGTGACAGAGAAACATAGTCAACTATCTACAACAAATATATACATTTATGTGCAAAAACACATAAGCTGAATTTCGTTGTGTGTTCACAGTTCTAAGTCCCGGTTGGAAATGCAGTCAGAAGCTTTTACGGACAAATTGTGATGGCCTTCCATTGTCCCTCTGAATGCTCTGAGGGAACATTTAAATGTTATGTGATGTACTGTTTGCTCCTCTGCACCACAGTCAAATTCAGGGGAGAACTTTCATTGGTGCAGCAATGCTCCACTCCTGCCTCTGTCATTCTTATGCGATTCAGTAGGCACCAGTGTCGTTGGGGTAGAAGAAACCCTGCTGTTCGCTACCAGGGAGTTTTAATTAATTGGTGATGCTCCACGGTTGATGTCTCCTGCCACTGATTGTTCCAGGCTTGTATGTCTATAGGCTGATTGCTGTGCGACACGGTGGTGGATTGTTAATTATGGATTGTTACATATTATCTACACGTTCAGGAGTGACTGTGACCTTATGGATGGAGGTGCAATATTACCAAATACCAGTAGCCACTGCGTGTTTGTGGGACGAGCATTGCATAACAAATGGTTCAAATGGCTCTGAGCACTATGGGACTTAACTTATGAGGTCATCAGTCCCCTAGAACTTAGAACTACTTAAACAAAACTAACCTAAGGACATCACTCACATCCATGCCCATGCCGGATTCGAATCTTCGACCGTAACGGTCGCCCGGTTCCAGATTGTAGGGCCTAGAACCGCTCGGCCACTCCGCTCGTCATTGAATAACATTGCTGTGTGACTATTAGTTTAGTGTGGGTGCTTTTTAGCCAGGTGGAGCAGCAGTATTCTGCGACTGAGTATGAAAGTGCTAGAGGTGATAATCTGAGGACTGTTGCAACGGCACCTCAGGAGGATGCTGTTAACCTCTAGAGCATATTGTTCCGATTTTTTATTTTAGGTGCTACATTCCAGGGATGGATTTAGTACGTCAAAGACCTATCGAGGGTCACACCTAAATATTTTGGAGTATTGTGATGTTGAGGAGTCTTATCTCTAAACGTGATGCCAGGTTTTTTGTCTCCTTGTTTATTTCATTGGTGGAAAGGTGGTACAATAATATTTTGAGAATATGATCGGAAAAAGTTATGTTTAATGTATTCGTCCAACGTTTTCAGCTTATGTAAAGCTTATCTAAAGCTTTAACAGTGAGAAATGAGAGGGTATGATCAGCATATAAAAATTTACTGTTTTGTTGCTGGAAGATCGCATGTATACAAATGAAAAAGGAGTGGGTACAAAGCTGAACCTTGTGGTCTTGCGAAATTTGCTTTCTCGAATACGTAGCAGTATCTATTGTTCCACATGTTGCCAATTCGAGAGTTTAGTTTCCGACACAGATTTACGATGACGAACTTAAGCCGGAGTTTGTCGCCCTAGACAGTACGATAGACTGCAGTGAGATCTAAGAAAAACACCATGTTTATGTTTTATTTCTCAAAACCGTTTTTGATACGATTGCTAGCATCTGTTCCTCACATTCCCTTCCTGGTCTAAACCCAGCATACCCCACCGGGACGTTGCTGCTGCTGGCTGAGCAGATTACACTATGAATGAGTCTCCCCAGGAGCTTGAACGTGGCACTAAGGAGAGCAATGGAGTAGTAGTTTCGCACTTTGTATATTAGGCTTTAGTACAGCAATGATCTTAGTTTCCTCGAACAGAGGTGGCAGATGACCTGACTATAAGGAATTTGAAAAGAAGATGTTCATCCATTTAAATTCAGCGGACCAAACTGCAACAGAAACACGGGTAAATGCCGTTCACGTTTACTGCCTTTCTAGGTGTCACGTTCTTGATAGCGGCTATGATGTCTTTCAGTTTAAATGGGTTGGAAAAATCGCGTCTTTTGATGTGTTTTTCTGCTGTTGACTGTAAATTGGCCATGTGATCTAAATTTATGTGACATTTTCGTCGGTTCGTGGTGTTCGCCCCCTAATCAGCAACTAGGCCGTCCTACTAGAGTCAGTATGATACAACGAAGCTACAATTTCTTCCCATCGGTTTTGCTAGCTAGCTCCCTTTTTGTGACTGTAGAAGGGTGGAGGCAATAGCAGAAACGCCACTGTCTTCAAATTCCTTGAGAAGCTTTTCGCTGTCTTCATTCCACTCAGGAATGTATTCTTTGCATAAGCTCTTCGTATGTATCGTTTCGCTGCGCTTTTAAATACAACAGTGAAGCTGTTATAGTTGTTGGAGGAGGTTTTTATCCATCTCATATTGGCATCTGTTAGTTTGGAAAATTCATATCAACTATCTTCTTCTTTTAGTTATAAGTTTCCATTTTTCATGCTAGACCAAAAATGTAATATTAATTCCTAATTCTCTCTGTCGTTTTTAATTGTAACGCAGTAATCCAATCCACTCTGGTACATGTGTGAAATGGTTGCAGGAAGTTTTCCTTAAAAAAATTATAAAATTGAGTGATGCCAAAAATGTTACTCCATATTGCACGATAACTAGAGGCAAAAAGCTGCATCAAGTCCATGGAACCAAGTAATGATGTAATGATTGCGTGTTGCATATACATATCGGCTGTAATACTTTTACCGGTCAATTGCGTCTGCTTTTGTGCAAAGGTGGGAAACACTCGGTATTAGTTCGGCACTGGGAGACGGATAATATAATGAAAAACTTTCTGTAGCCAATATCGCATAAATTATTCTTCATCTGTGACAACCGGTTATTCAAAATAAAGAAGAATTTATGCGATCGCGGCTAGATTTTACCAAGTAATACAGATCGCTCGTACTAATTTCCCAAAAGGAAATAATTAAAGGATGATATAGTACCTGTTATTATCATGTTTCTCTGAATGTGTGTGCTACGACGTTACTTGTAACAATAGCTTACATTTCGGCAAATACATTCGGACTGTTTCACACTGTGACAACGCCTCGAGACATTTGGTACAGCTCTTGTTGTGTAATATAGTAGAGGCAGGTGACTGTATAAAATAAATAAATAAATAAATAAAATAAAATAAATAAATATTAATTATTGTATATGTATGATATTGATTGGTTGTAATTAATATTTGCTTATCTGGGACGTGGACGTTTAATTATTTGGTATCAGACGCTTGACAATGGCTTTTTCGTAAATGCAATGTTATTCGTAGTTGACCGTGAAATGTGATTCAAATAATCGGACTACGTATTTAAATCGTTTCCAAAGACTGCTGCGGTAGGTGCGGACTCACAATCTCAATATTAGAATAATTTGCCAGCCATGTCAATACGTCGTACAGAGGTGACTGTCTACTAAACATAAAAAAGTTACACAGTTAGTTAAATCAGATATATTCAACGAATAAGCCTACAGTTAAATAATTCAACTTACTTTCATAAATATAGATTCTTTACAGTATCGAGTGCCTAGTAAGATTGCAACTCGCAGTGTTCTTATATAACATCAAATATGGCGGTGTGCCAGTTAATAAAATATACGTGCTTCCAGCCTCAGCTATTCTACAAGACCTACTTCTTCTTAATGAAACATAAGAGTGTCATAATTGTATTTTGTTTTATTAGCGGCATAGCGCTGCAGTTCTGTGCCATAGGCTTTATTTATTTGTCAGAGATTAAGATTTCGCGTTTCCGAGGAAACTCACGCACGGCATGCAAATGTGCCTTTATAACTGTAATGTCGGGGGATTATCGCCATGATATTCTTCATTTTCAAGTCAGTCGGGACAATGCTTATCCATATAAGAAAACCAAGTAAACAGTATTTGGCACAGGAATCCTCATCCACAAAGAACCGACAGCAAATTCGTAATATACATTTCTCTCACGATGAATTTGGGTCCTTTTGTTAGTTCCATTGATCCAAGTTTGTGTGCCGATTTCAGTAACAGAGATAATAATCAACGATAGTGCGCATAGCACTATCAGAGACTGTAATCTTTAGCAATACAACAAAGTAATAGTACGAGAAGATCGATGCGGATTACGCTCTCAGCGCTACGCATAATTTCTTCTGTGATCGACAAGAATGGCTAATCGCATCGACGGTAGAAGTATAAACCTGTCCATTCCTCACTGAATTATTTGCATCATGTAAACGTCCAATCACGTTATGTCGTAGTTGTTAGTGAATTTCAATAAGTTGGTAACAGATACGAGAGCACTTCGAAACGTAAGTTAGTCATTATGAAGACAGCCTAAGTGACTCTTATTGCATGCGACGCTATACAGCGTGTTCGCAAATTCCCGTTAAAAACTTCTAGGAACTGTAAAGGAGAGTGAGTAAGCAATACTTTGAATAAGAACTCATGACTGGAAAACTACCGTTTCCGAGCTACGACCGTATCAAAACATGTTGGCTAGTCGTGGTGGCGGGTGGTTATGTTGGATCAGCTGATGTCATTTGACGCCTGTCCTACCTCTTCGACCTGCTTCGAGCAACATGGTTGGGTACACGTTTGCAGAACACACCGACATGATCCTTATAATGGTGAAGCTCACGGGAATGAAAGAGCCGTTCGTCGCCTTTATCAAGAGCGTTCTCCTCAACGTCAGACTCTATCGCATACCCTTTTCGGCAGAATCACGCAACGGCTTCGAAAAAGGAATATACTACCACCAGCAGGCATGTCTCTGGTGCTACAAGAAAGCGCCGCACATCCTAAAGAAGCCGTACTGCATACGTTGAAGAGAACCCGTCAACGAGTATACGAGCAATTTCTTTGGCTGTTAATAAGTGGAACTGTAAAACAAGTGATGTATTGAGCCACGCCTAGGCAATTACTTGTAAAGTGGTCGCGTTAGCGACACCTTTACAAAGTGTTGTAGCACGGAAACTGTATGTCTCCTATTCAAAATATAACTTACTCAGTCCCCTCTACTATTAATAGAAATTTGTATCGGGAAATTCAGAACACTCTGTACTTCAAACCAACAAAGGCACATAACACTATTTTTCAGCATAGTCAATAAGTCTGTAAAGAAAGGTCGGAACGATCTAAGAATCTTTCAAATCCTGAATGACAAAATTTCGTTCATTCTAAAAGTAGCCATAGTTCGCGAAGAGCTGTATTAACGTTATCATCGTTGTAAGGAATATATATTAGCCCCCCCTCCCCCCGCGATCCAGCTGTTCTGTCACGTTGTCGGAAAGATGAAATACTGATGATGTATGATCTGGATCAGCCATGTCTGTATGTCCTTTGCCAAAATTTTGCACTTTTCACTATGGCTTGTAACGTTCCCTGGAATTTTCACGTTATTAAACAACAAGAGTGTATTTGTACCATATACGCCGCTCTGGGCAAGTTGTATATCGTAATTATTGAACAAAAATATTACTGAATGTGGTATAAAATACATTAGTTATTCTCATTATATTTTTTGTTGTAATATTTCTCTGTATTTAGGATAGGAATTTTTCTGTATCTATTATGTGATTGTAAAATGTGTCCATATTTGCGGTATCTGTTGTGTCTAGTTCATACAGCATAGACACAATGAGGTGGCTAGGTGCACGCTAAACTAACGCAGACGGGCTTGAAGTTCTGGAACATGAGACTTATTAATGAATAAGAAGAAAAGTACGTAGATGTTTGTTACTTAACTTTTATTCTCTTGTTGGAATACATCTCTCTTGAATATTAGTAAGCTATAAGCACTGATACAAATGGCGCCTTGCTAGGTAGTAGCTATGGACTAAGCTGAAGGCTATTCTATCTGTCTCTCGGCAAATGAGAGGAAGGCGTCGTACTTCTGGTCGCAAGCAATGTCGTCCGTACAACTGGGGCGAGGTCTATTCCGTGTTTTGTGACCTGCCATGTGGTGGCGCTAGGATTACGATTACACAGTGGCGACACGCGGGTCCGACATGTACTACAGGACCGCGGCCGATTTAAGTTACCACCTAGCAAGTGTGGTGTCTAGCGGTGACACCACATTCCTCCCCCGCAAATCGGCGAACGGTCGTGAGATAAGGCTTCCGCCCGCCGTGGGGAGGACCCCATGTTGACGTATGCGATGAGGTGGGGAGCCTAACAACAGGCGAGGCTGTGCCACCCGCACCCGGCCATTCGGTCCGAGGGGAGCTAGGAAACGCCTGCAAACCTAGTCCAGGGTGCACGTCAACATGGGGTGTATGCGCACGTAATGAGACAGGAGGGGCCGAAGGGTCGACCTCCATGTGGTCGGAGCACCCGACGGGCGAAGACGACATCTGGTCCGGAGCGGGCAAGAGGTCCATGGCGGAGGACAGCTGGTCACGGGAAGCGAGCGGCGGCGCGCGACCCAGGGAGGCGCGTTCGCATTCCGTCGTCCAGACGAACGGAACACCTTTACGGCGTAAGCGATGAAGCGGAGCTGAAATGGAAGAAGCATTGCGCACAAACTTTGCATAATAATGAATTTTACCCAGCACGCTCTGTAGCTGTTTCAAATTCTGCGGAGCAGGTAATTCCTGTATGGCACGGAGGGGCTCTGGACTCGGATGTATACCTTGGGCATTTATGACATGCCCCAGGTAGGGTAAGTCCCGAGCAAAAAACACACATTTGTCTTTCCTCAAGCGAAGACCATTCTGACGCAATACCTGAAATAATGTTCGGAGATTTTGCAAATGTTCTGCTTCTGTCTGTCCTGAGATCACAATATCGTCCAGATAGTTCGCAGCAGTAGGGACCGACGCACAAATAGTTTGTAAATATTGCTGAAACAAAGCAGGGGCGGATGCACACCCGAATGGCAGTCTTTTGAAGCGATACAAGCCAAGATGCGTGTTTACTACCAAGACGCGCTGGGATTCTTCGTCCACAGGTACTTGCAAGTACGCATCTGCGAGGTCCAATTTTGAAAAATATTTTCCCGGGCACAGTTTGTCAAAAAGATCTTCCGGGCGGGCAAAGGAAAAGTAGCAGTCACAAGTTGTGGATTCACAGTTGCCTTGAAGTCCACACAAAGTCTCAATTTTCCGGAAGGTTTTGGCAAAATTACTAAGGGTGAGGCCCAGAGAGAAGCCTGCACACGTTCAATTACACCTTGAGATTCTAAATCGTGCAATGTTCTTGCGACCTCATCACGCAATGCGTGGGGAACATTGCGCGCTCTGAAAAATTTCGGTTGCGCGTTGTCTTTCAGTTCCAAATGCGCTTCATAGTTCTTAGCGCAACCAAGGCCCGGTGCAAAAATGTCTGCAAATTCTTCACAAAGACTAGAAACACTGGCGGAAGGCACAGTCTGATTCACTGATAGGACCTGATTTACTATAGACAAATTAAACAATTGAAACAAATCTAAACCAAACAAGTTCACTGCAGAAGTAGAACGAAGAACGTAAAATGATATAAGTTTTGTCTGTCCCATGTATGTGGCAAGAAGGCTGCACTGTCCTAACACAGGTATATGCTGTCCAGAGTAACTATGTAACTTAACATTCGCGGCACGCAATGGCGGTTTGCCCAGTTGTTTGTACGTGTCGTGATTGAGCAATGAAACTGCAGCTCCGGTATCGAGCTGGAAGGGTATCACTTTGCCTTCAAAGTCTAAGTCCACAAAAAGTTTATTGTCCTGCTGACGACAAGAGCGACTGTCACGTGCTATTTGAACTGATACAGGTACAGAAGCACTGGCGACTTTACGGGAATTCCGGCGACGTCGACGCACACTTTTGGCGGGACGAACACATTCACTGTTAGCTAAAGTGTCACTGGACAGGTGGGAATGAACTACATGAATGTCCATGGGCGAAGGTCCACGAGCCCGATTGTCCTGGGTTCGATTCCGGCGCGAAGCAAAAGGCCTGGAATTTGTGTGATTGTCTGATCTAAGCTTTTTCTGGCAAACACTTTGAACATGTCCCTTCTTGTGACAGGAAAAGCAAATAGCTTGGCGTGACGGGCAATTTTCACGCGAATGTCTAGTTGCACACCGCGGGCATGATTTCACTGCAGTTGCTTGCTTACGCGGCGCACGTGTTTGCAAGGTAGGCTGCCGCTGCTGCGATGGGCGCGAGGGCCGCTTAGCGTCCCGTGCAGCGGGCCCGGCGGGCCGGTTAATGTGACACACTGCTGGCGAAGTTTCAAAAGATGCCTGAGCAAAGTCAAGTGCGTCTTGCCTATCCAATATGTCTATCACTTGTTGAAGGGAGGGATTTACTAGTTTCAAAATCTGTTCCCGTATTCGAACATCAGAAACGTTCTGTGCTATTGCATCACGCACCATAGTATCTGAATAAGGGAGGCCACAGTCACATTCAAATGCACACTCCCTAGTAAGTCCTTGCAAAGTTGCTACCCACTCCCTATTAGTCTAACCGGCCGTACGTTTTGTACGAAAGAACGTATACCGTTTTGCAACTACATTTACTGTTTCTTTGAAATAGGCATCTAAAGCAGACAAAATTTCTTCGTAGGACAGAGTTGCTACGTCGCGTCGGGGAAACAATTTCACAATCACACGGTAGGTAGACACACCGACACAAGAAAGCAAAAACGGCTGCCGCTCTTTACCTTGAATTCTGTAGGCTGCGAGATGAAGGTTGAACTGGCGAGACCACTCGTGCCAGGTCTCTTCGGCCGCCACGTATGGCCGAAAAGGAGGTGCAACAGCGTTTTGTGGCAGCGGTAGCGAAGAAGCGGCGGCTGCCGCATCGTTTTGCAGCGCACGTTGACCCTGGACGAGCTGTCCAAGGGCTTCCAATAACGCCTGCGTCTGCTGATTCTGCAAGCGAAAAAATTCGGACAGTACATCTGGAGATTGTGGCGAAGCCATGACACAAGCGAATTAAGACAAACTCTTTTACTCGTCGCCAATTAATGTTGTGTCTAGTTCATACAGCATAGACACAATGAGGTAGCTAGGTGCACGCTAAACTAACGCAGACGGGCTTGAAGTTCTGGAACATGAGACTTATTAATGAATAAGAAGAAAAGTACGTAGATGTTTGTTACTTAACTTTTATTCTCTTGTTGGAATACATCTCTCTTGAATATTAGTAAGCTATAAGCACTGATACAAATGGCGCCTTGCTAGGTAGTAGCTATGGACTAAGCTGAAGGCTATTCTATCTGTCTCTCGGCAAATGAGAGGAAGGCGTCGTACTTCTGGTCGCAAGCAATGTCGTCCGTACAACTGGGGCGAGGTCTATTCCGTGTTTTGTGACCTGCCATGTGGTGGCGCTAGGATTACGATTACACAGTGGCGACACGCGGGTCCGACATGTACTACAGGACCGCGGCCGATTTAAGTTACCACCTAGCAAGTGTGGTGTCTAGCGGTGACACCACAGTATCAGAGATATGAAAATTTGCCAGAAGAGAATAATATCGTTAATTTACAAAGAAATGTTAATAATCAGTACTGCTATTTAAGCACAATGCATTATGTATTCTTTGGTCTTCTCTGTTGATACGTTATCGAGGTAGGTCACTGTGAAGAAGCTTTTAACGAATGTGTAGACTTCTTTTGTCTCTGTCTGGACTTAGCCGCCATTAGACGATGCGTTACGAATTAATGTGAGTTGAATTGTTGTTTGAGCTAAATATATCAGTATTTATCAGAAGTGTGAATTATTTATGTAAATTAGCTTGCCCACGTCATCTATAAAATTTCTTTAAGAATTTTTCAGCATTTTTTAGCGGTGTTGCTGGGCTGTGCCGCGACCAACAATCGCAGATCTGAAGAGGCGGCACATTTAAAAAATTATCAAACCCGTAAATCGGGAACAGATGCATAAAAATCAATAGTGAATTAAGAAATTGTTTTCCTTTTCAGTGATCCTGTGGCTGATAAAATTTGAATTAATTATACGTTTGTGCATTCGTAGGCGGATAGTTAATGTTAGTTAACATTGAAATTTAAACAGTTCGGTTCTTTAAAATAACTCAAATGCATAGTAAAGTAGGTTTGATCAGTGATAAAGATCGGCTTGGCAATAATTAAAACATTTTCTGCTGATAGAGATAATCTTGTGTTCTATGGCTAGTGCCGGGATAAAATTCAGTAAAAATATTTAACAAAAAAAAAACCCACTGCATCTGGAAAGTGTATGCCAAGGCCGAATGATTTAAAGGACTCAATTCTCAACTAAATATTCTTAACCAGTTCATATGAGTTCACGTAAATATTTTTTTCTTTAAATGTACGTAATTCTTAAGAAAGTAAAATTTTTTATTACCACACGAAAATAAGAGAATGGTTCTACAACAAAGTTCGCACGAAAGAAAATTAACTTAAAAGCAAAAGATAAAATTTATTATTATTCTTTAACGAAATCTCAATCAATTCCATTCATATTCCGACGATTACGTTAAAGGCTGGACGCTACGTTGCATTTGGTTCACAGATCGAAAGGATTTCACAATGTTTCTTTGTGAAATTTAGACGTTTTTGCCTCAAGAGTCCTACTCATCCGCCAACATTCAGCTGCCGCGCCATTTCACTAGCTTACCTGTTATCCGTCCCGGAGCACAACTACGATAATACCTGCAGGAAACCTGGCTCATGTACTTTCTGCTGACAGAAATGCTCAATGGTCTTAGCATGGGTGCCATGTGTAACCTACTTTCTGAAATCCCTGAGTATATGTTGATTATAGGCCTTTCGAGGCCAAAATGTGTTGGTACTGCGACGCTCCATAGTTCCATGATCACGTTCCAATTCCTCCAGACCGTCCCAGAGTCTTGTGGCTTCTTACACATTATTTCAGTTTTTAATTTAAGCAAATTCGACGCGATGTGGTCACATTACTCTTCGATACGTGCACTGTAATGAACATAAAGGTAACATCAAAAT
The DNA here is from genome assembly GCF_023898315.1 of Schistocerca nitens. Lineage (NCBI taxonomy): Eukaryota > Metazoa > Arthropoda > Insecta > Orthoptera > Acrididae > Schistocerca > Schistocerca nitens. Next base: position 282,970,721 of record NC_064614.1, read on the forward strand.
TATCTGCAGAAATCAGTCATCCCAAATCTCTAAAAAAGAAATGTTTCGTTATCGTATTCATGGCCGAGACAGTATGATTGTAGATACTAAATATTGCACAACGAACTTTGTGCTTGGAAGCCACACCATCCTAAGCGCAGAATCTCCTGGGTAACTTGTTGACGTGAATTACAATCTTGGTCTACCTAACTTTGGAAAGGATGAAATGTGCGGGAAGGTTATTCACCCATTACTCATTTTAGCAGCTGTTAAACTCTTAGGTTATGCAATAATAAGAGACTAAAATTATTTCTTTGAATAAGACACTCTTGGTTGCATATTGTTTCATCTCCTTATTGGCCAATAAACAGGTAAAACAATTTGCAACCGAGGCCGTCATATTGCAAGAAATTCATAACCGGTTACTATGCCAGGCGCCCAGCATGGTTTGGAACGAATTTTGATAGAAACATTGTTTTCAGTTCGGTAATTTAAAGCTTTTCGGAGACAGTGTTTAGCACGTACTATAGATAGTACACTGAAGCACCATAGAAACTGGTACACGCATACGTACTCAAATACGGAGATATCTAAACCGGCAGAACTCAGCGCTGCGGTCGGCAATGCCTATATAAGACAACAAGTGACTGGAGCAGTTGTTGGGTCGGTTATGACATTTTCACGAGTGTACCGTGAATATCAGGAAACCGGTAATACATCAAATCTGTGACATCGCTGCGGCCGGAAAAAGATCCTGCAAGAACGTTACCTGCGACGATTGAAGAGAATCGTTCAACGTACAGAAGAGAAACCTTTCCGCAAATTGCTGCAGATTTCAATGGTGGGCCATCAACAATTGGCAACGTGAAAACCATCCAACGGAACTTCATCGATATGGGCTTTTGGAGCCGAAGACCCACTCGTGTAACCTTGATGACTGCACGACACAAAGCTTTACGCTTGGCCTGGGCACGTTAACACCGACGTTTGACTGTTCATGTCAAGAAACAAGTTGCCTGGTCGGACGAGTCGCATTTCGCATTGTATCGAGCGGATGGACGTGTACGGATATGGAGACAACCTCATGAATCCTTGGGCCCTGCATGTCAGGAGCGGACTCTTGAACCTGGTAGAGGCTCTCTAACGATGTGGGGCGTGTGCAGTTGGAGTGATATCGCACCCCTTATATGTCTAGATATGGACTTGTGCAATTCCAGCAGGACAGTGCGACACTCCACACCTCCAGAATTACTACAGAGTGGTTTCTGGAACACTCTTCGGAGTTTAAACACTTCCGCCGCCCAACAAACTCAGACACGAACATTACTGAGCATATCTGGGATGCCTTGCAACGCACTGTTCGGAAGAGATCTCCACCCCTTCGTACTCTTACTGATTTGTGGAAGGCCCTGTAGGATTCATGGTGTCAATTCACTCCAGCACAGCTGCAGTTACTTTGGCTCTTCAGTGTATATCTGAATGTTCCTCATTGAAGCTACTACACACGCAACAGTTTGTACCCGACGAACGGCAGAGGTCCCTTTTGCTCGGGTAGAATCCATCAAAGCAATGTTAAAATCTCAAAATATGCATTGTTCGTGCAAACGTCACGGAAAAGTTAATTTATTTTTCACCAATATCTGATATTACGATGTAGGGCTAAGGGCGACCCGCGCTGGTTACCAAATTGAAGGAGAATAGGAGATGAAATATCCCATCAAAGACGAGGCCATTATACAGTACTGGCCATTAAAATTGCTACACCACGAAGATGCCGTGCTACACACGCGAAACTAAACCGACAGGAAGAAGATGCTGTGATTTGCAAATGATTAGCTTTTCAGAGCATTCACACAAGGTTTGCGCCGGTGGCGACACCTACACCGCGCTGGCATGAGGAAAGTTTAAAACCGATTTCTCACACACAAATAGCAGTTGACTGGTGAAACGTTGTTGTAATGCCTTTTGTAAGGAGGAGAAATGCGTACCATCACGTTTCCGACTTTGATAAAAGTCGGATTGCACGCTATCGCGATTGCGGTTTATCGTATCGCTACATTGCTAGTCGCGTTGGTCGAGATCCAATGACAGCGGAATATGGAATCGGTGGATTCAGGAGGGTAATAGGGAACGACGTGCTGGATCCCAATGGCCTCGTATCACTAGCAGTCGGGATGACCGGCATCTTATGCACATGGCTATAACGTATCGTGCAGCCACGTCTCGATCCCTGAGTCAACAGATGAGGACGTTTGCAAGACAGCAACCATCTGCACAGACAGTTCGACGACGTTTGCAGCAGCATGGACTATCAGCTCGGAGACCATGGCTGCGGTTACCCTTGACGCTGCATCACAGACAGGAGCGCCTGCGATGGTGTACTCAACGACGAACCCGGGTGCACTAGAGGCAGAACGTCATTTTTTCGGATGAATCCAGGTTCTGTTTACAGTAACATGATGGTCTCATCTGTGTTTGGCGACATCGCGTGAACGCACATTGGAAGTGTGTATTCGTCATCGCCATACTGGCGTATCACTCAGTGTGATGGTGTGGGCCTGCATGGGCAGCTGTACCTGTATGCGCCATCCAAGCTCTGTTTGACTCAATGCCCAGGCGTATGAAGACCGTTATTTTGGGCAGAGGTGGTTGCTCTGGGTACTGATTTCTCAGGATGTAAGCACCCAAACTGCGTGAAAATATAATCACATGTCAGTTCTAGTATAATATACTTGTCTAATGAATACCGGTTTATCATCTGCATTCCTTCTTGGTGTAGTAATTTTAATGGCCAGTAGTGTATACGGGGCTGAAGTACATATCCGGGAAGTAAGTGAGCGGTGTCTTATTCAAATTAAATATCATGGGATTCACCTTAAAGGATTTAAGGAAACGACTAGAACCTCAAATCCGGATCGTCGCACTTGAAGCACTGCACTCCGGAATACGAATCCAGTACTCCGCCATCTCGCTCCGTGGCGAGGTTGTAGTTGCTTACCAGAAGGTATGGATGGTTTCCTCTTGTCTGTGTGTGCTGTGCGACGTTTGATGCAAGTCTAGCTTCACAGGATCACCCGCTGGACGACAGGTAGCGCCGCGGCAGATTCCGGTGGCGGCCGACTCCCAGGGACAGCGTGGCCAGACAGGCGCTCCGGCACAGCGCGGCCAGACAGGGGGAGGCCGACTCCCCGGCACAGCGTGGCCAGACAGGTGGCGGCTGACGCTCCAGCACAGCGTGGGCAGACAGGGGGAGGCCGACGCCCCGGCACAGCGCGGCCAGACAGGTGGCGGCCGACGCCCCGGCACAGCGCGGCCAGACAGGAGGCGGCCGACGTCCCGGAACAGCGCGGCCAGACAGAGGGCGGCCGACGCGCCAGCACAGCGTGGCCAGACAGGTGGCGGCCAAAGCCCCGGCACAGCGCGGCCAGACAGGTGGCGGCCGACGCCCCGGCACAGCACGGCCAGACAGGTGGCGGCCGACGCCCCGGCACAGTGCGGCCAGACAGGTGGCGGCTGACGCCCTGGCACAGCGCGGCCAGACAGGTGGCGGCCGACGCCCAGGCACAGCTCGGCGAGACAGGTGGCGGCCGACGCCCCGGCACAGCGCGGCCAGACAGGTGGCGCCCGACGCGCCGGCACAGCGTGGCCAGACAGGTGGCGGATGACGCCCCGGCACAGCGCGGCCAGACAGGTGGCGGCCGACGCACCGGCACAGCGCAGCCACACAGGTGGCGGCTGTCGCCCCGGCACAGCGCGGCCAGACAGGTGGCGGCCGACGCCCCGGCACAGCACGGCCAGACAGGTGGCGGCCGACGCCGAGGCACAGCGCAGCCAGACAGGTGGCGGCCGAAGCCCCGGCACAGCGCGGCCAGACAGGTGGCGACCGACGCACCCGCACAGTGCGGCCACACAGGTGGCGGCCGACGCCCAGGCACAGCGCGGCCAGACAGGTGGCGGCTGTCGCCCCGGCAAAGCGCGGCCAGACAGATGGCGGCCGACGCCCCGGCACAGTGCGGCCAGACAGGAGGCGGCTGACACCCCGGCACAGCGCGGCCAGACAGGTGGCGGCCGACGCCCAGGCACAGCGCGGCCAGACAGGTGGCGGCCGACGCCCAGGCACAGCGCGGCCAGACAGGTGGCGGCCGACGCGCCGGCACAGTGTGGCCAGACAGGTGGCGGCTGACGCCCCAGCACAGCGCGGCCAGACAGGTGGCGGCCGACGCACCGGCACAGCGCGGCCACACAGGTGGCGGCTGTCGCCCCGGCACAGCGCGGCCAGACAGGTGGCGGCCGACGCCCCGGCACAGTGCGGCCAGACAGGTAGCGGCTGAAGCCCCGGCACAGCGCGGCCAGACAGGTGGCGGCCGACGCCCAGGCACAGTGTGGCCAGACAGGTGGCGGCCGACGCCCCGGCACAGCGTGGCCAGATAGGCGGCGGCCGACGCCCAGGCACAGCGCGGCCAGACAGGTGGCGGCCGACGCCCCGGCACAGCGTGGCCAGACGGGTGGCGGCCGACGCCCCGGCACAGCGCGGCCAGACAGGTGGCGGCGGACGCCCCGGCACAGCACGGCCAGACAGGTGGCGTCCGACGCACGCGCACAGTGCGGCCACACAGGTGGCGGCCGACGCCCAGGCACAGCGCGGCCAGACAGGTGGCGGCTGTCGCCCCGGCACAGCGCGGCCAGACAGATGGCGGCCGACGCCCCGGCACAGTGCGGCCAGACAGGTGGCGGCTGACACCCCGGCACAGCGCGGCCAGACAGGTGGCGGCCAACGCACCGGCACAGTGCGGCCACACAGGTGGCGGCTGTCGCCCCGGCACAGCGCGGCCAGACAGGTGGCGGCCGACGCCCCGGCACAGTGCGGCCAGACAGGTGGCAGCTGACGCCCCGGCACAGCGCGGCCAGACAGGTGGCGGCCGACGCCCAGGCACAGTGTGGCCAGACAGGTGGCGGCCGACGCCCCGGCACAGCGTGGCCAGACAGGTGGCCGCCGACGCCCAGGCACAGCGCGGCCAGACAGGTGGCGGCCGACGCCCCGGCACAGCGTGGCCAGACGGGTGGCGGCTGACGCCCCGGCACAGCGTGGCCAGACAGGTGGCGGCCGACGCCCCGGCACAGCGCGGCCACACAGGTGGCGGCGGACGCCCCGGCACAGCACGGCCAGACAGGTGGCGTCCGACGCCCCGGCACAGTGCGGCCAGACAGGTGGCGGCTGACGCCCTGGCACAGCGCGGCCAGACAGGTTTCGGCCGACGCCCCGGCACAGCGCGGCCCGACAGGTGGCGGGTGACGCCCAGGCACAGCGAGACCACACAGATGGCGGCCGACGCCCCGGCACAGAGCAGCCAGACAGGTGGCGGCTGACGCCCCGGCACAGCGCGGCCAGACAGGTGGCGGCCAACGCCCCGGCACAGTGCGGCCAGACAGGTGGCGGCCGACGCCCCGGCACAGCGCGGCCAGACAGGTGGCGGCCGACGCCCTGGCACAGCGCGGCCAGACAGGGGGCGGCCTACGCCCAGGCACAGCGCGGCCAGACAGGTGGCGGCCGACGCGCCGGCACAGCGCGGCCGGACAGGTGGCGGCTGACGCCCTGGCACAGTGCGGCCAGACAGGTGGCGGCCGACGCCCCGGCACAGCGCAGCGACACAGGTGGCAGCTGACACCCCGACACAGCGCTGCCAGACAGGTGGCGGCCGACGCCCCGGCACAGTGCGGCCAGACAGGTGGCGGCTGACGCCCCGGCTCTGTGCGGCCAGACAACATTCCCTGGAACTGCAGTCAGCATGATGCTGGGCGTCTTGTAGGCTAGTTCATCTGTGTTGCCCAGTTTCTCCACAATGCAAATGATGCACAAAATCCACAACCCGCAGATTAATCTGTATTCTGGGACTGAGTGTTCGTTTTATTTAATGTCAAGTTTTTTTTCCTGTGTTTCGTCCTCCACAATCTTAAGTTAAAGCTCTGTTGCACGTATCCTACACCGGTACGCAGTGCAATCCGTTTTACACAGTCTAGTGTTTCTTTCTTTCTTTCTCATCAGGAGAACATACCATGATAAACCAATTCCACCTAGTAATCAATGTAAGTGAGACAGGGGAAATATCCTCAAACTCTTATAAAGAACGTAATAATTTCAGCTGCGAAAGAGGCATGCGCTGCTAGATGTGAATATTACAGAATGGCATGTTTTTATACGTCGTGGTTACAAGATGCTGACAGGAATTATTTATGGAAAACAGGGAAGAATGACAGAAGCTCACTTAGGTGAAGATCAATAAGCTTTGGCATTTCGGGTGCCACACCCAAAAATTTATGAAAGGTAATTGTATTTTCCACCCTACCTATTATGTAATTGCTGTCATTAATTCCGACTGATTTCGGCTATTTGCCATTTTCAAGTGCATGCTCGTATATTAATAAATTTGCACAGCCACCGCTTGTCCATATATACAACGTAGGCCTATCATTTTAAAACGTAACCGCTCTCCCATGTTAGTCAATGCTTTATATCATTACTGCCATAGTGGCAGGCATAGTAAACTGTATAGTGTAGTATAAACCAGGATCGAGCAATGTTCCGTGCTATATATTATGAGTTTTTATGTTTATGTATGTGTGCCATAATCCTTGATCAAGAGTATTCCGTATCAGCAAAGGAAAAAAGGGGCCCATTTACCATGTGACGAATATACTTCATACCATCTTCATGTGGAACAGCCTATGTTAGAATGACTGGGCGATACATCAGCACCAGCAGCACCAAACATTAACTGTATTGCATGTTGGCATAGGTGTAAAAATCGGTGTTGGTAGAGCATGCGCAGTGTCAGGCCTAGCACATAATAAAATTCACTGACATGGAGGTTCTCGCTGTGGAGAAGAGCTATCACACGCGCTTTTTAGTTACACAGTAGAAATCCACATTCATGAAAATAGCTCCAACAGCAAAGCGCAGGTCCTGAAATTAAATGGATCTTGGAATCCCGCGCTGCCATGAGCCACAGTTGCAAGTAGCAAAGAGAGAACTGCAATGGTAAAGACCAAGGATAAGCCCCAAAAATGGCTGACATATCTACATATAATCTCCGGCCGCGGGCTCTACTCCAGTCCACTATCGGCGATGGAGGGTGAACCTTTAACAATGCCAGTCATTCGCGCTTGCGGAAAAATCATTAAGTAAACGACGGCCGATGCAACTGTGGCAGGAGCTAGCAGTCAGGGCCGCGGAAGCCTCAACAAATAAACTGATAAAATCATTTCTATTGCTTCACAAAAGCCTAAATTGTGATACAAATTTAGCCTGCCGCTGTGGCCGAGCGTTTCTAGGCGCTGCAGTTCGAAACCGCGTGACTACTACGGTCGCAGGTTCGAATCCTGCCTCCGTAATGGATGTGTGTCATGTCCGTAGGTTAGTCAGGTTTAAGTAGTTCTAAGTTCTAGGGGACTGATGACTTCCAATGTTAAGCCCCATAGTGCTCAGAGACATTTGATACAAATTGACACATTGGTGTCAACCTCGGAAATATCAGAAAATTATAATAATTTGATCGCAAGACATACGTATCCCTTCCATACAGAGCCTACAACCAACTGCTACATCGTATTTACAAATGTCGTGAACATGAAAGTTGAAACATTCAAAATTAAAATCAAATTTAGAAAAATTTTTATAGTAATATGTGCCTTAGAGACTTGCATATTCACATTCTGGTAATTTTAATACAGATATAATTTCGAATAATGTTTGCCAACTTGTCCCTTGTTGTACAGGTGCCGACTTCCTTACTTGAAAACAGTGGAACTGAATAAATTTTCATTACTTGGTACTAAGGACAGTAACTTATTTTAACAGCTTTTAAAATCTGCAGATATAACGGTGGTGCGGTTTACTTTGCATCAAATGGAGTTAATGTGAAGTTTAGAAAATTGTGGGCAAATGAATGTGAAAAATTTTAAGATAATGCAAATTTTTAAATATGAGATATTGAACAAATGCAATCAGGAAGTTCAGTAACTATCAAGACTTTGTGGTTATAATAGCTTCTAAATTCGCTGCAAAAGTTATTAATACATAACAAAAGTTTTCCAACATTGTAACGTGAAATCATTACATACGAAACGATTGTTGCCGACATACTTAATATAATTAGTTATACTGATATAATATTGGCTGCACATGAATAAGTTCTATAAATATGCAACAGCAACCAACTGAATAAACGAAAAAAGAAGTGTTCTAACACTCAGCATACATGTATAGAACTTCAGTACAAAAGATGAGATTGTATCAACCATCACAAATTTACCATAATTTTAATTTTTACGTGTAACTAAAACTAACAGGACTTACTGCTTCATTAGCATTGAATAAAGTTTTCATCAGCGACGTTACACCAAAAATCTTGCACACGCATGGAAAAGGCAATCCTAAAGGGCATCTGATTGACTACTATCAAATAACACAAGAATCACTAAATAAGAAATTTTGGAGTAAAAGAGCTTATTGGAAAAAAGTAATAGTCTTATTATATGCTTCTTATTTCCTGTTCTGACTTTGTGCTTTATAAAGGAAGCAAGATGGAAAATAAAGGTATCTTCGTAGGAATTACAGGACTAGAAAAAACATTCAGCATTCTAAAATGATCCAAGATAATCGAAATTCTCTGAAAAATTGCTGTAAGCTATAGCATAAGACGGGTAATACACAGTATGTATCAGATATCAGAAGTTATTTGAAGAAAGGAAGATGAAGAACGGTGTGCAGCGACTAAAAGACAGGAATGGAGTCATCCTCCGTAACTGTTCTATCTGGATATCTAAAAAACAATGGAAGTAAAAAGGGTCAGGAGCGTGAGTGAAACACAGAGTGAAAGAGTATCAACGATATATTTTTTTAAAGGGCATCATATTCGTCGTTGACTGTAGAAGTTATTTGTTTCATTACTGTAGGTTCGGTTTCTGGACCATTTTCAAGCGCTAGAGCAAAAGATTTTTCTTCGGCACATGTAAGGCTTTAAAATCTTACACCATGTAAATGTAACATCATCAAGTAAGGAAGAAGTACAGGATTTGTTGAATGGGATGAACAATCTCATGAGCACACAGTATGGATTTAGAGTAACTCGAATAAAGACGAAATTAATGATGAGAAGTAGCAGAAATTAAAATAGCGACAATCTTGTTACCAAAACTGGGGCCACAAAATGGAGAAATGAAGTGAATTATGTTACCTTGGAAGTAATATAAAGAGTAAGGACGAGCACAGAGAACATAAAAAGCAGACTAGCACAGGTAAAGAGGGTATCCCTAGCCAATAGAAGTACTTTTAGTATTAAGATCTGGCTTTATTGGAAATAGAACTTTGTGAGAACGCACGTTGTAGTGTACACAGCATTGTATAGGACTGAATAGTGGAGTGTGGAGGAATCGAATATGGAGATAACTGAAGAGTTTCAGATGTGGTGCTATAGAAGGATGTTGAAAATTTGGTAATGTACTAAGGAATGAAGAGGTTCTCTCCAGGATCGGCGTAGAGAGGAACATATGGAGCACACTGACAGGAAGTAGGGGCAGTATGATAGGACATGTGTTATGATACACGGGAAGGTAGAAACTGGTAGGAAGACCATGCAGGACGCTACGTGTAATTTACGAATACTGCATTAGCAGTTTGCTGCTTGGCACAGTCACGTTGTTTAAATATTCAGGCGTATCGTTGCAAAGCAATATACGAGTATAATGGAATGAGCACCAATAGATTGTAGCAGTGAAGGCGAATGTTCGACTAGTTTATTGGGAGAACTTCAGAAACGTGAGGTTCACCTGTAAAGGATGTCGCATATAGGGTGCTAGTGCGACCTGTACTTGAGTACTGATCGAGTGTTTGGGATCCGTACCAGTTGGGAGTACAGGAAGACATTGAAGCAGTTCAGAGGTGCGCTGCTAGATCTGTTTCCAGTTGATTCGAAGTATTACGGGACGCTTCGGTAACGTAAGTGGAAATCAGTTTAAGTGGAATGCGACGTTATTTTCGAGGAAACACTTAGAGAAGCAGTAGTTCTAGCAGATTACAGAACGACTGTACAGCCACCAATATATATTTCACGTTATGACCACGAAGATGCGAGAAATTAGTCGTTTTTCTCTCCTTTTGTTTGGGAGTGGCACAAGAAAGGAAAGGATTAGTAGTGGTACAGGATATCCTGCGCTACACACCATATGGTGGTTTCCGGAGTATGTACGTAGATGTAGATATAAGCGCTACTCTGAAATGAAGAGGTTCGCCAGGAGAGGTTCGCCAGGAGAGGATAAGTGTTTGTGCCGCACATAGGCCTTCTTCAGACTACCTGACTACACATCTCGCGGTCACTTTGTTCTTTAACAGGTTGTTAGATGTATGGGTACATGAATTGCTATCATTGGTACTTGGGTACCCACTGCAGTGTTAGTTGTTCTTTCTCTTTGCCTAACACTGTTCCTGCAGACCAATCACATAATTTGCTATATGATGTTTTCTGGACGGTAGTAAAAAATACATCTGTCAGTCTAGACCAGGCTGTTCCAACCGAGCTCCAGGGAGCCGGAGCGCTCCGGAGCGCTCACTGCGGCAGCTCGGAGCCCGCGTGGAGGGGGAAAGAGAACTCACTGACGCAATAATCCGTGTTCAATGACAGCTATGACTAACCACGGGAGCCCTGTATCTCTATTGGAGGATACCTTTCTGTTGATTGAAAGGGGTGGTCGTTCGCAGTGTCTTGTAGGTCATAATGTATTTAATTCTGCGAAGAGGTACAATATACAACGACATTATACACGTCTTCACGCAGCGCACTACGATCAGGTAGAAGGCGTTGCATACAGAGAACTGATAGCCAGGCTTAAGAACGACATACCGGGAGACGTAAGTTTAAAAACGCTTTCGTAATACGGAGGGTATCAAAACATGCAACATAGTTCGTTTTCCGTAATTCGTTTATAATTTTCGGGTGAATGAGAGCGGAGAAAACAATACTGAATCTGCAATTCGAACAAGCTACAGGGTCGCTCACATCATTGCGACGAGTGGCAAGCCGTTTTCGGTGGGACCACTCGTAATATCGTGCATGACAGCAGTTGCAGAATGTTTGTTTCCCATGGAGGTGCAGGCAATTGAAGGAGTTTGCCTGTCGAAGCAAACAATGTCTCGTCGAATCCTGGACGGCAGTGGATTTAGAGACACAGCTCAGGGAAAAGGCGGAGAGCTTTGTTGCATTTTCGCTAGCGCTTGACAAAAGCACCGACATATCGGACTGTGCTCAGTTCCCGGTTTTTGTGCATGGTGTCGACATAGAGCTGCAAGTAACTGAAGAACTCTTGGATGTGATAGCACTCGATTACACCGCAACAGGACGTGACATTTTTTGAAGCTGTTTGTGAATCAGTGGACAATATGAATTTGCCGTGGGATAAGCTCCATTCTGTAGCGACAGACGGTGCACCACAAATGATCGGGCGTCACCAAGGTTTTGCTTCTCGTTTGAAAAATAAACTCAGGGACGAATTCGGAAAAGACATTTTGCTCTTCATTGTTTTATTCAAGTAGAGGCACTGTGTGCTGAAACAGTAGAGCTAGGTGTCGTAATGAAAGATGTCTTGAAGTGTGCGAATTTTGTGTGGCTTCTCGGTATGAATCATCGCCAATTCAAAGGATTCCTGAAAGATATGGAAGCGGAGTATGGGGATATACCTTACCACAGTCCAGTTCGTTGGCTGAGCCGAGGACAAGTTCTTGATGTTTTCTTTGCCATTCGTGAGGAAATATCCCTTTTTCTCGAAATGAAAGGCTAAGAAACGCGTTGTCTGAAAGATATAAAATGGATATCAGACCTGGCGTTCCTAGCTGACATAGCTATACATCTGAATAATTTAAATCAGTCATTGCAGGGCAAAGGAAAGCTAATCGTTGACATGCACGACCAGATCAAAGCGTTCATGGGAAAGTTACGTTTATTTGAGAGGCAGATGAGTAATGGACATTTAACGTTCTTCAATCGTCTTGCTTCTTTAAAACTACCTGAAGGTACTACTTTCGGCGATTACCAAGCAAAGCTGAAGCAGCTCATCACGTCGTTTGAAACACGATTCCGAGACCTTACTAGTTTGGAAATGGAACTTAAGGAGTTCAGAACTCCTTTTTCAGTTTCCCCCGATGACTTGTCATCGTCACTTCAATTGAAGATTATTGATTTGCAAAATTCAACTTTATTGAAAGAGACGTACTACAGCGCGTTGGATTTGTCACGATGGTATCGTTCATTACAGCAAAAACATTTCCCAAGCTTCACAACAATGCCGCTCAGATCATGTGCATTTTTGGATCTACGTATTGTTGTGAGCAGCTTTTCTCAGCATTAACGCTGCGAACACAATGACGCCTGATATTTCCGACCTTGTAACGAAAAGAAAATGTCAAGCTATAGAGGCCCAATAAATTTCGTACGCAATTTATTGTAAAACAGTTGTTTCTTATTTATTTCCTGAACATCGTATTTCCTGGTGTAGCATGTCACCACGTCTTAGCAGCTAAGAGTATGAGGTTGCCGATCTTGTAAGACGCAGCTGGCACATCAAAACGCCTGCCTTGCCTCCTGCCTCAGCCAGCTGTGCCGGAGTGCCGGCCCACTTGAATCGCCACAGCGAGCGACACGGCTCCCTGGAGCAGGCAGCGCTCCGCGGCTCACAACGGAGCCGACGAGCTGGAACAGCCTGGTCTAGACGGTCCGTTTTGCGTCCATGTATCCACACTTCCATACCTGAGCTGCTACACAGGGGAAATAAGCATTAACGGCTTACTTGTGCCACGCCTTCTTGGAGGTACTAACACACCTAAAAACATACTGCCCTTAACAGCTTTAATTTTTGGTTTGCAAAATGAAGCAAATACTGGTATGACGATATTCAGTAAATATTCTTAGTCAACAAAAGAAATATCTGCTCTTAAGCCCTATCACCCTGTATATCGGTTATGATGTATGGATTCTGAAGGAGATGTGGTTGTGACCGGTAATTACTGTAATTATGATCTGTAATTCTGACTAAAGGGAATAGAATAAGCGCATATGTAAGAATTACAGCGGGAAAGATCTCAATGTCAAATCGCAATGTGGCAACTGGCAGCCGTCCAGCAAGGCAGCAGGTTGTGTGGGAGTGCGCCGTACCTACGGAGTGGATGGTAGGGCTGCGGGCACGGATTAGCGTTGCCGGGCGTCGATATAGGCGCCGGCCGGACGGCTCGCCTGTAATTACGTCGCCGTGGCTCCGCCGTGGCAGCCAGGGCGGGGGCGGGTCGTAACCTCAGCTGAGGCGAGGGGTTAATAACGGAGGGAGGCGCCGTCGTGTCCGTACCGTCCTGACCGCCGCGCAGGACAGCTCAGCTCGCACTGCGGGGTGCTGGCCGTAAAGGCCGCACTGCCAGCTCTGGCGATTACGGCATCAGGGCCCCCAGCAAAAGTAAATATTCCCCTCCGCAGCCGAGCCGTCTGCTGAGAGTGCTCACATCGAATAAACATTTTGGCACTAACATTTGAATCCAATAACACGAGAGTCGTCTCGTTTAGTGCTGTCCAAAATTATTGGAAGTGCCACGTAAAGAGTACAGTGAAAATCATTTGGATATAGAACGTATCATTGTGAAAGGTGCAACAAACGTTTCGGCCACTGATACACACGATCTTGACCAGGGTATACACTGAGTAGACAAAAGTCGTGAGACAGCGATGTACACGTATACGTATGGCGGTGGTAGCACGTTTAATGGTACAGAAGGACAGTGCGTTGGATGAGATGTCATTCCTGGTCAACTGAGTAGGATTTAAAGTCACCTACTCTTGTACAAAAAGGTGTGCATTATTCAGGAACACACATTTTCAATAACTTGCCAGCAGCCATAAAAAGCTTAATAACCAATTAAATTCAGTTTAAGAGAAGCCTAAACGTCTTGAAAGTCTCTTCGGGTTTGCTGCCGGATCCTAAAATCAACTTGACTCGATATTTCGGCGATCCAACTGTTCGCCATCTTCAGGAAATGCTGCTTCTGCTGATGAGTCCCGCTGAGAACTGACGCAAGATTGCAATTCGACGTCCTATATAGGCCACCGATCAGTACACGGCGCATGCACCGCCCATCACGGTTTCTGGCTTCCAAAATAGGGAGGTGGCGCCGCCCTTGGTGAAACACTGCTGACAACGATATATCGGAATCAAGGTCGCACCGAAGAACGTTCAGTTTTGATGCGAGATAATACAGGATTCCACGGAAACCCATTGTCCCTGTTGATTAAATTATCAGCCAACCTAATTTCAATCGCCTCTTTATACACACTATTCCAAAAACCGGAAATGTTGGCAATTACAACAGTTTCCTCAAATTTTATTTTGTGTCTCTCATTTAGGCAGTGTTCTGCTACGGCCGATTTTTCCGGCTGTTGTAGCCTCGTGTGACGGCGATGTTCCACACACCTTTCACTGTGCGAATGGAACGGCCAACGTAAGCTTCCCAACATTGACACGGGATTTTGTACACCCCGGGTTTCCTAAGTCCCAGATCATCCTTCACAGAGCCGAGCAGAGCCCTAATCTTAGAGGGTGCACGGAACACACCCGGAACAAACCCGAAGAGACTTTCAAGACTTATTACGCCGGGAAAGCCTACGTAGTCACAAGAAGCCTAAACGATTTATTGGTGCCAACTCCTTCTACTCCATTGATGAATTTCTCAGCAGAACCAACTGAGGTGTGTGTGAATGGTTGTCGATTGAACGTGACCGGGCCAAATATCTCACGAAATAAGCGTCAAACGAAAAAATTACAAAGAACTAAACTTGTCTAGTTTGAAGGCGGAAACCAGATGGCGCTATGGTTGGCCCGCTGGATGCCGCTGCCATAGCTCAAACGGATATCAAATGCGTTTTTTCAAATAGGAACCCCAATTTTTTTTAGATACTCGTGAAGTACGTAAAGAAATATGAATGTTTCAGTCGGACCACTTTTTTCGCTTTGTGATAGATGGCACTGTAATAGTCACAAACATATGGCTCACTATTTTAGACTAACAGTTGGTAACAGGTAGGTTTTTAAATTAAAATACAGAACGTAGGCACGCTTGAACATTTTATTTCGGTTGTTCCAATGTGATACATGTACCTTTGTGAACTTATCATTTCAGAGAACGCATGCTGTTACAACGTGATTACCCGTATATACCACATTAATGCAATAAATGTTCAAACTTATGTCCGTCAACCTCAATGCATTTGGCAATACGTGTAACGACATTCCTCTCAACAGCGAGTAGTTCGCCTTCCGTAATGTTCGCACATGCATTGACAATGCGCTGACGCATGTTGTCAGGCGTTGTCGGTGGATCACGATAGCAAACATCCTTCAACTTTCCCCACATAAAGAAATCCGGGGACGTCAGATCAGGTGAACGTGCGGGCCATGGCATGGTGCTTCGAAGACCAATCCACCTGCCATGAAATATGCTATTCAATGCCGCTTCAACCGCACGCGAGCTATGTGCCGGACATCCATCATGTTGGAAGTACATCGCCATTCTGTCATGCAGTGAAACATCTTGTAGTAACATCGGTAGAACATTACGTAGGAAATCAGCGTAGATTGCACCATTTAGATTGTCATCGATAAAATGGGGACCAATTATCCTTCCTCCCATACTGCCGCACCACACATTAACCCGCCAGGGTCGCTGATGTTCCACTTGTCGCAGTCATAGGGGATTTTCCGTTGCGCAATAGTGCATATTACCCCGATTTACTTTACCGTTGTTGCTGAATGAAGCTTCGTCGCTAAATGGAACGCGTGCAAAAAATCTGACATTGTCCCGTAATTTCTCTTGTGCCCAATAGCAGAACTGAACACGACGTTCAGAGTCGTCGCCATGCAATTCCTGGTGCATGGAATTATGGTACGGGTGCAATCGATTTTGATATAGCATTCTCAATAGCGACTTTTTTGAGATTCCAGATTCTCGCGCAATTTGTCTGCTACTGATGTGCGGATTAGCCACGACAGCAGCTAAAACACTTACTTGGGCATCATTATTTGTTGCAGGTCGTGGATGATGTTTCACATGTGGCTGAACACTTCCCGTTTCCTTAAATAACGTATCGGTCCGGAAACTTGGATGACGTCGTCCAGGATACCGAGCAGCATATATTGCACTCACCCGTTGGGCATTTTGACCACAATAACCATACATCAACACTATATCGACCTTTTCCGCAATTGGTAAACGGTCCATTTTAACACGGGTAATGTGTCACGAAGCAAATACCGTCCGCACTGGCGGAATGTTACGTGATACCACGTAATTACACGTTTGTGACTATTACAGCGCCATCTATCACAAAGCGAAAACAGTGGTCCAACTAACACATTCATGTTTCTTTACGTACTACACGAATATGTAATAAACAATGGGGGTTCCTATTTAAAAACGCAGTTGATATCCGTTTGACCTATGGAACTGCCATCTAGCGGCCCAACCATAGCACACATCTGGTTTCTCCCTTCAAGCTAGACAAGTTTCATTCTTTGACGCTTATTTAGTGAGATATTCGCCTGGTAACGATCAATTGACCACACTATATATATATATATATATATATATATATATATATATATATATATGTGTGTGTGTGTGTGTGTGTGTGTGTGTGTGTGTGTGTGTGTGTGTGTGTGTCGCTACATCAGCAATTACATGGTGATGACTTTAATCATCGAGTGCAATTCTGTCAATGGGCATTAACAGAGAATGCGTTGCAGTTCTACCTGTTTACCGATGAAGCGGGTTTCACAAACCACGGGGCAGTGAATGAATGTACGGAACATGTATTACTGGTCCGTGGACCATCCTCGCTGGCTCAGACAGGTAGAGCGACACCTAACATTACCGCTCGACATATTTCGTAAACCACATCAAATACTGACGAACGATTCCACAGACCGAACGTGAGGAGTGGGGCTAGAGTAATTGGTTAATACAAACCATACAAAAATGCACGGAAGTATGTTTTTTAACACAAACCTACGTTCTTTTAAATGTAACATATAAACACATACGTAATCAGTGCCGTTTGTTGCATTGTAAAATGTTAATTACATCCGGAGATATTGTAACCTAAAGTTGGCGCTTGAGCACCACTCCTCCGCTGTTCTATCGTGTGTATCGGAGAGCACCGAATTACGTAGGGATCCAAAGGGAACGGTGATGGACCTTAGGTACAGAAGAGACTGGAACAGCACATTACGTCCACATGCTAACACCTTTTTATTGGTCTTTTCCACTGACGCACATGTACATTACCATGAGGGGTGAGGTACACGTACACACGTGGTTTCCGTTTTCAATTACGGAGTGGAATAGAGTGTGTCCCGACATGTCAGGCCAATAGATGTTCAATGTGGTAGCCATCATTTGCTGCACACAATTGCAAACTCTGGCGTAATGAATGTCGTACACGCCGTAGTACATCTGGTGTAATGTCGCCGCAGGCTGCCCCAATACGTTGTTTCATATCCTCTGGGGTTGTAAGCACATTACGGTACACATTCTCCTTTAACGTACCCCACAGAAAGAAGTCCAGAGGTGTAAGATCAGGAGAACGGGCTGGCCAATTTATGCGTCCTTCACGTCCTATGAAACGCCCGTCGAACGTCCTGTCAAGAGTCAGCCTAGTGTTAATTGCGGAATGTGCAGGTGCACCATCATGCTGATACCACATACGTCGACGCGTTTACAGTGGGACATTTTCGAGCAACGTTGGCAGATCATTCTCTAGAAACGCGATGTGTGTTGCAGCTGTTTGGGCCCCTGCAATGAAGTGAGGACCAATGAGGTGGTCGCCAATGATTCCGCACCATACATTTACAGTCCACGGTCGCTGTCGCTCTACCTGTCTGAGCCAGCGAGGATGGTCCACGGACCAGTAATACATGTTCCGTACATTCACTGCCCCGTGGTTTGTGAAACCCGCTTCATCGGTAAACAGGTAGAACTGCAATGCATTCTCTGTTAATGCCCATTGACAGAATTGCACTCGATGATTAAAGTCATCACCATGTAATTGCTGATGTAGCGACACATGAAACGGGTGAAAGCGGTGACGATGCAGTATGTGCATGACACTACTTTGACTCAGTCCACCGGCTCTCGCAATGTCCCGTGTACTCATGTGTGGGTTCATGGCAACAGCAGCTAACACACCAACTGCACCCGCTTCTCCTGTGACGTGCCTGTTACGGAACCGTTTGCGTGCTACGACCATACCTGTTGCATACAGTTGGCGGTAGATGTTTTGAAATGTGCGGCACGTTGGATGTTCTCTGTCCGGGTACCGTTCTGCATACACCCTGCAGGTTTCAGCTGCATTTCGTCGACACTCGCCATAGATGAGTATCATCTCCGCCTTTTCAGAGTTCGAATACACCATGGTCACAGTTCCTACAACACTACACCATCACAGACGTCTGGTAACACGGTGTACTACAGTTGGTCTGCGTGCGGAGACGAATGCAGAATAACAGTAGCAGCAAGCGCTACATGCGGACACTGCGACAGCTAGACCAAACCACAAGAGTGCACTACAGCCTCACTCGTAAACACGGTCGTCATCGTAAACATGTCCCTGCAGATGCTGCTCGCCGACCGTGACCCGTGTTTGTTACAACACGCAACTGAACGTCGGAGGTTTCAAGCGTCAACTTTAGGTTACAATATCTCCAGATGTAATTAACATTTTACAATGCAACAAACGGCACTGATTACGTATTTGTTTATATGTTCAGATGTGCTAACAAAACTAACGGGGTTCCATTTAAAAAAAACGTAGGTTTGTGTTAAAAAACATACTTCAGTGCATTATTGTAGGGTTTGTATTATGCAATTACACTAGCCCCTCTCCTCACGTTCGGTCTGTGGAATCGGTTCGTCAGTATTTGATGTGGTTTACGAAATATATCCAGCGGTAACGTTAGGTGACTCACCCTGTATATATAAGTACAACCTGACTTCTGCACTCCGCAGCTCGTTGCCGTGCGGTAGCGTTCTCGCTTCCCGCGCCCGGGTTCGATTCCCGGCGGTGTCAGGGATTTTCTCTGCCTCGTGATGACTGGGTGTTGTGTGCTGTCCTTAGGTTAGTTAGGTTTAAGTAGTACTAAATTCTAGGGGACTGATGACCATAGATGTTAAGTTCCATAGTGCTCAGAGCCTAACCTCTGCACCATTTCAGTTTATTGTAAATAATAATTGTAGTAGTTCTATTATATAATCAAAATATCAACGGGTGTACTGCCGGTCTACAGTGTCCAACGGGCACAATATTTCGGCGATCATACATGTCGCCATCGTCAGGTGGACTGACGGACTGAGCTCCTGTGAACGTGCCGGCACGGAGATCCGTACGCTATGGCTGCTCAGAGGGAACTGGGTTCGGTCGCGGCGCGATTTAAATACCCTCTGCCCGCGGCGCGCTCCCTCCGCTGTCAAACTCTAGTACATAGGGCGCGCACGATCTCTGACGCAGAGAGTCTACCCGCAGGAATTGGAACATCGTAGAACTGTATTTCAAAAAAATGGGTACTCAGAGTGGCAGATTCAACGTGCTCTCCGCCCAACCACTACAGCACAACCTGTGGAGATGGATGAAATCACGAGGGAGGAGGTAGGCACTACGTTTATTCCATATACAGGCGCACTCTCGGGAAAAATCGCGCGCATTTTGAAGAAACACCGGGTCGGAACTGTGTTTTGTCCTCCGAATAAAACTCGTGCACTGGTGGGGAGCGCCAAAGATGACCTCGGTTTGAGGAAGGTCGGCGTGTACCAGATTCCGTGTCAATGTGGCAAGTCGTATATTGGTCAGACCATGCATACCGTCGAGGATCGATGCCGTAAACACCAGAGGCACACTCGACTGATGTATCCGAGCAAGTCGGCGGTCGCTGAACATTGTTTGTCGGAAAATCACGCTATGGAGTATGAACGCACGAGGATTCTGGTACCGACGTCGAGATACTGGCACAGCGTTGTTAGAGAGGCCATCGAAATTCGCACCAATGACGACCTCACAAACCGTGACTGTGGCTATAATATTAGCAAGGGTTGGGAACCAGCGATTGGGTTAATCAAGAGTAAATCGAGCAAACGTTTAGTTGTGACGACCACGGTGGACAGAGCCATCACACCGACGTCATCTCAGACGCCGTCGCAATCTGTTCCACGGCACGACCGTGGCGTGGGGCGCGGACAGCGGAGGGAGCGTGCCGCGGGCGGAGGGTATTTAAATCGGCAGCCACCGCGACCGAACCCAGTTCCCTCTGAGCAGCCATAGCGTACGGATCTCCGTGCCGGCACGTTCACAGGAGCTCAGTCCGTCAGTTCACCTGATAATGGCGACATGTATGATCGTCGAAATATTGTGCCCGGTGGACACTGTAGACCGGCAGTACACCCGTGGATATTTTGGTTATCAAATACGCCAGGAGAAACTCAAGAATCACAGTTCTATTATATGTTTATTAGCTTATAAATAAATTGCTTTTTTTAATTTTAAATTCAGTGCATTAATGCGATCTTAGTAAATGTGTGCTGTAAAATGATCCTTTAATATAGTGTTCATTTAAAAAAAGACAATCATTCCTCTTGGGACCTGTGGAAGGTACATTACCTCATTTGTTTTAGTTGTAAATATTTGTCATCTATTATTGTTTTTCTGACATTTTCTACACCCTGGCTGACCTCCTCCCTATGGATCAATTGGAATGAAAGTAAATCTAATCTAATCTGATTCATGTGAAAAGATTTCCGACGTCTTTGTGGGCTTAGGAAGGGATTAACAGACACTGAAAGCGTAATGGCAGTCGAAGCTAGACACATGGGACATTGCTTTTCTGAAACCGTTATGAAATTCAATATTCTGAGATCCACAGCGACAAGAGGGTACCACGAATACCTCATTTCTGCCGTTATCTGTCACCTCGGGTAACGCAGTGGTCATCGCCTTCACTTAACGACCAAGAGCAGTGGCGTTTGCGTTGAGTTGTGTTAACAGACAAGGAAAACTGCGCAGAAATCCATGTGGGATGTACGACGAACGTATCCTTTAGGAAGGTGAGGTGAAATACGGCGTTAGTGGGCTGTGGCAGCTGACAACCGACGCGAGTACCTTTACTAACAGCACATAACCTGTAGTGCCTCTTCTGGCCTCGTGACCGTATTACTTGGACCCTGGACGACTGGGAAACTTGTGCCTGGTCAGAGTAGTCCAGATTTCAGTTGGTAAAAGCTGATGGTAGGTTAAGAGTGTGGCGCAGACCTCACGAAGCCATGGCCCCAAGTTGTGGAACAGGCACTGTGCAAGCTGGTGGTAGCGCCATAATGGTATGGGCTGTGTTTACGTGGAGTGAACAGTGTCCTCTGGATGTTCAGTTACTTGGCGATAGTTTACTGCTATTTACGGATGTCATGTCATGAGCAACGATGGAATTTTTATGGATGACAATGCACTGGGACGCAGTTGTTCACGATTGCCTTGAAGAACGTTCTGGACAGTTCGAGCAAATGATTTGGCCACCGGGATTGCCCTACATGAATTTCAACGAAGATTGTTTGGACGTAATCGAGAATTTAGTTCACAAACAAAATCTTGCACCAGCAAGACTTAAGCAATTATAGACGGATTTAGAGGCAGCATGGCTCAGTATTTCTGCAGGTGACTTCCAACACGTCAAGTTGAGGCATTAATCTGGGCAGAAGGAGGTCCGACACGGTACTGTGAGGAATCCAATGACTTTTGTCATCTCAGTGTATAATACTAGTGGCGTGATCAGTGATGGAGTGTGTTGAAATTAAGACATTTATGTGCGTTTGCGTGAGTGTGTATGAATGAGTTCGTCGTCTAATTTTGAGGAAAGTGACAGTCGATTTGTTGTGCATGTTTGCGACTCAGCATCTCCGCTATATGGTGAGTGGGAACTTACCTTTTCACAATATTGTTACTTTATTATTTACAATTTAACTGCACCTGAGTGCAGAACAGGTAATTTGATGAAAAACAAAGAGTTTTGTTGTGTAAACTGCTGGAATTTACACTCCCTGTAATAAACGTGCCGAAATCAGAACTGGAGAAGGAAACATAATGAAACTTCACGGGCTGAGACAGTATCTGATGTTATTCAGTGATTATAAAATAAATTGAAAAATATAAAGAAATTGGCAGGGCACGCCCACGTGTAAGACGCTGCACAACCTCTTGGCTGAATATATGCACTGATTTGCTTGGGAAGGCTGTCATTATATTATGTCCTGGGGCAATCTAGAGAACAACTACTGTAATTGGGCCCTGATATGGTTGGTTGGTTGGTTTTGAGGAAGGAGACCAGACAGCGAGGTCATCGGTCTCATCGGGTTAGGGAAGGATCGGGGAAGGAAGTCGGCCGTGCCCTTTTTGAAAGGAACCATCCCGGCATTTGCCTGGAGCGATTTAGGGAAATCACGGAAAACCTAAATCAGGATGGCCGGACGCGGGATTGAACCGTCGTCCTCCCGAATGCGAGTCCAGTGTCTAACCACTGTGCCACCTCGCTCGGTCGCCCTGATATGCTGGATACTGGAACTGAGCTTGCCCCACGCATGTTATACTGGGGATAGATCTGCGAATCTTTTTGGAAAGGAGACTATCTACACATTGTGCAAACATTTTATAGAATCACGTGACGACGTGTCATGTGATGTGTAAACGGCGGTTGTCCTGCTGAAACATGGCACAATAACGCTGTCACTTGAGAGTTAATATACACTTATGGAGAAAAATTCGCAAACACCAAAAATTAATTAAAACAGTGTGACGAGATTTCGGTAATACATTCGTTTAGGTGCCATATTTAACTGATTAACATTACAAGTTCACAAATTAATTTAAGCACAGGAGAACTTACTGGAAATGTGAAGTGTTGGTAACGGATGTAATCGCCAGAATGTTGAATGTCAGCAAACAAACGTGCAAGCATTGTGTTGCACAGGTACCGGATGTACGTTTGTTGAATGGAGTTCCATGTCAGTTGCACTTGGTCGGTCTATAAAACTACAGCTATTTCTGTTTGAGGATTACGTTGGAGTATTCGTCCGTGCGTGTCCCATATGCTTTCGACTTGAGACAAAGCTATTGATCGAGCAGGCTACGGCACGGCAACATGTCGGCACTCTGTAGCGTATCTTGAGTAACGACAGCGATAGGTGTGTGTGTGTGAAATCTTATGGGACTTAACTGCTAAGTCATCAGTCCCTAAGCTTACACACTACTTAACCTAAATTATTCTAAGGACAAACACACACACCCATGCCCGAGGGAGGACTCGAACCGCCGCCGGAACCAGCCACACAGTCCATGACTCCAGCGCCTTAGAACTCTCGGCTGGTCCCGCGCGGCACAGCGATAGGTGGTTGAGTGTTATCCTCTTGGAAAGCACACCCTGGAATGTTGTTCATGAATGACAGCACTGCATGTCGAATCACCAGACTGACGTACACTTTCGCAGTCAGGGCGTGTGCGATAGGTACGATAGTTCTCCTGATATACGAAATCTTAGCCCAGATCATAACTCCAGGTGCAGATCCAGTGTGTCTAGCATACAGACAGGTTGTTTCCAGGCCCTCAACTTGCCTCGTCCTAACCAATACCCGGCCATCACTGTCACGGAGGCAGAACCAGCTTTCATCAGAAAATAAAAGTGACCGCCACCCTGCACTCCAATGAGCTCTCGCTTACCACTTAAAACACAATTAAGTCATAAATGGTGGTTTGAGCACAGTGGAAAGCACGCTACAGGACGCCTGGCTCGGACCTGTCCTTGATGTAACCCATTCGTAACAGATCATTGGGTCACTGAGATGCCAAGCGTTGCTCTTGTAGGTAATGCCGGTATAGTAAGAAGCGCCAGAACCCTATGCGGCACACTATAGTCTTCCCTCTCGTAAGCGCAAAGTGGCAGTCTGGCGACCGGTCTTCTTGCGACTGTACAATCATGTACAGTGACTACATTCCTGTCAAGTCTTTCTGCAGTATCGCGAAGGGAGCATATAACTTCTCGTATCCCTATCAAATGACTTCATTCAAACTCAGTGAGGTGCTGATAAAGGTGTCTTTGTTGTCTTAAAACCATTGTTGACTAACATCAAATCACTTGCGTCCAATCTCAAAGGCAGCTAACACTTACGACAGTTACAGCGTTAATTTAAAGTAAAGCTAATTTGCATCCTCATAGTGGCGCTGCTAGCGCAACATTTACG
The DNA here is from genome assembly GCF_023898315.1 of Schistocerca nitens. Lineage (NCBI taxonomy): Eukaryota > Metazoa > Arthropoda > Insecta > Orthoptera > Acrididae > Schistocerca > Schistocerca nitens. Next base: position 282,995,049 of record NC_064614.1, read on the forward strand.
CTACCGGCCAGAAATTTGAATCCACATTATCTTTCAGATGTATAAACACACATATAAACTTTCGTTCATGTTGCAGAGTACCTTGTTGATGTTGGCACTTTTTCCGTTAGATTATATGGATACAGGATGTCCATGAATACCACTGTGCCTTCAGAGTCTCCTTAATCCCCGTAAGCCGTCAGCTGATGTCAAACCTGACGCTCCATGCTCCTTGACGCTAGGAGTATCATCGCTGCACCTGTCCAAAAGATTGGACGAGGATGGCACGTCTTCCCAGGTCTCTGTCATACTCGCCGACGATGGTCACAATGTCGAAATGTTGGTGAAATTGCATCTTTAAATCCGGAGGTAAGCATAAAGCATCATCCGCTATTATGCTAAAAGCATTCTCTGAAAATAATTTCCAGCAGTTAGTTCATGAGCTCACGCGAATAGTAAACAGTTGTGAAAACAGAGTTAACTTCTTGGCAACAAATAATCCTTAGTTAATAACGAGCATCAAAACGGATACTATAACCACCAAATACCCTAAAAATAAAGGGAAAATATACCTATTCGAAAAAGCAGATAAAAATTGACTGGACGCCTTTCTAAGACCGAATCTCCACTCCTTCCTAATTTATAATGTAAGTTTAGACCAGATGTGGCTTGCATTCAATGAAATAGTATCGATAGCAGTTGAGAGACCAATACCAAGTAATTAGCGACGGAGCCGATCCCCTATGGTACACAAAACGGGTCATAACACTTGCTGAAAGAACGAAAAAAGCATGCCAAATTGAAACGAACGCGAAATCTCCAAGATAGCCGACTTTTTGCTGAAGCTAGAAATTTAGTCAGGACTTCATCGCGAGATACTTATAATAGCTTCCACAACGAAATATTGTCTCAAAACCTGGCAGAAAATCCAAAGCGATTCGGGTCGTATATAAAGCAAGCAAAAGGCAAGATACAATCAATGCTTTCTCGGTGAGATAGCAATAGAAATACTATCGACGACAGTGCTGGCAAGCAGACTTTCTAAACGCAGCCTTCCGAAATTCCTTCACCAGAGAAGACGAAGTAAATACCCCAGAATTAGAATCGAGAACAGGTGTCAAAATGAATAACTTAGAAGTAGATATCCTCGGAATAGTGAAGATACTTAAATCACTTAATAAAAGCAAATATTCCGGTCCAGCCTGAATATCAGTTAGGTTCCTTTCAGAGTATGCTGATGCAATAGCTCCATACTTAACAGTCATATAAAACCTCTCGTTCGATGAAAGATCCGTACCCAAAGACTGGAAAGTAGCACAAGTCAAACCAATATTGAAGAAAGGTAGTAGGAGTAATCCACAAAGTAACAGGTCCATATCATTTATGAATTACAACGAAGAGAACGGTCTATTGGCACACAGTCAACACGGATTGAGAAAACATCGTTATTGCGAAACACAACTACCTCTTTACTCATACGAAGTGCTGAGTGCCATTGACAAGGGATTTCAAATTGATTACATATTTCTAGAATTCCAGAAGGGTTTTGACACTGTACCACACAAGTGGCTTGCAGTGAAATAGGGTGCTTATGGAATATCGTCTCAGTTATGTGACTGGATTCATGATTTCCTGTCAGAGAGGTCACAGTTTGTTTTAACTGACGGAAAGTCATCGAGTAAAACAGAAGTGATTACTGGCGTTCCCCCAGGTAGTGTTACAGGCAGCCCCTCTGCTGTTTTTCACCTATATGAACGATTTAGGAGACAATCTGAGCTGCTTTTTTAGATTGTTTGCTGATGATGCAGGAAAGCAAATTGCTAAGCGATTTAGAAAAGATATCTCCATGGTTCGGAAACTGGCAGTTGATCCTAAATAATGAAAAGTGTGGGTGCTGAAAGGAATCCGTTAAACCTCGGTTATACAGTAAATTGGTCATATCTAAAGGCTGTAAATTCAACTAAATACCAAGGAATTACAATTACGAACAACTTAAATTGAAGAAAACACATGGAAAATGTTGTAGGGAAGACAAACGAAAGACCCGTTTTAATGGGCAGAACACTTAGGAAATGTAACAGATCTACTAACGAGACTGGCCGTCCTCTTCTGGACTGCTGCTGCGCGGTGTGGGATCCTTACCGGATAGGATTAACGTCATCTATCGAGAAAGATCAACGAAGAGCAGCTCGTTTTGTATTGTCTTGAAATAGGGGAGAGAGTGTCACTAACATAGTACAAGATTTGGGGTGCGGAACCTTATCACTAAATTTCAATCATCAACTTTCTTTTCCGAATGCGAAAATATTTCGCTGACACCGACCTACATAGCGAGAAACGATCATCATAATAAAATAAGGAAAATCACAGCTCGCACGGAAAGACGTAGATGTTAGTTTTCTCCGCGCGCTGTTTGAGATTGGAATAATAGAGAATTATTGTGGAGGTGGTTCGATGAACCCTCTGCCAGACAGTTTACTGTGATTCGCGAACTATCCATGTAGATTTAGATATTGATTGGGGATAATGCTGAACCGTGATTCATCTCTGATCACTGTGTGATGCCATTTATTAGCAGTCTATGTTTCCTTGTCACGGCACTACTCCAAACAGAGCCATTTTTGTCTGGTATTAAAGACAGTCTATGGAAATTCCCTGATGTTGCTGCTACTAGTCTCCAACCAATGGTGTGGGACTGTTGCAGGAAATCCATTATTTGTTCTCTGATGACAGGCGCTGGTTTGAAGGGGTTGTGTATGCTGGATGCAGCATTCAGCGGCCCTCCCTTGCAGCGGTCAGACGTGGTCTAGCGGAACCTTGACTATGGCTGCCCTCACTTTCCCGTGCAGTCCAAAATCGGGCTGGTGTGACATCCGAATGTCCCACCAATCAGGATGCAGCACAATTTGAGCAGGTGGCCAGAAGGAGACCCACAATGAGGCCCCTTTCACACTCCGCCAGGTGCTGATTGTCTCACATGAGTATGTGGCATCTCAGTCCTTGATAGTGGTAGACATCTCACATTGTTCACGCCCCGTATGTAACCTATCAGGCCTTGTAGTACCATTATACACAAACAACTGTAATGCACTGTGGTGACCGTTCCGTTCTAGTTGTCATAGAAAATTGCAACTCTCATCATTAACACACCTGCCGATAGTGTGTACGTGTGGGAGGTTGCACTGACATCCGAGCATGTCTTCTTGGTGCTTCACTTTTTCCTCAGGCAGTGTAAGTAGACGGAATTGTTTGTCAAACAATTTTCAGGCTTTCAGCCAGTCATTGTCAACTACACTCCACGATATTTCGACTGGGCACTGTCTAACTATGTAACCTATCAACCGTCCATTGTTTCAGTTGACTTTTCCTGTAGATACGTTTTCTTTCATTTCGTATCAATACCTCCTCTACCTCCTCACTAACTACGCAGTCTGCTCAGATAATATACATTTCCAATCTTCTACTCTTTTATAGACTGAACTCTTTGCCGCAAGTACTCCATACAGGTCTATGTTGCAGACTAATACCCTCGAGAAGACTTCCTTGCACTTAAATTTGTATTCCATTTTAACAAAAATGTTCAAATTTGTGTGAAATCTTATGGGACTTAACAGCTAAGGTTATCAGTCCTTAAGCTTACACATTACTTAACCTAAATTATCCTAAGGACAAACACACACACCCATGCCCGAGGAAGGACTCGAACCTCCGCCGGGAACAGCCGCACAGGCCATGACTACAGCGCGTCAGACCGCACGGCTAATCCCGCGAGGCCCATTTTAACAGATAAATAACTATTAGATACATTTTATGTTTTCATCAGTCCGTAGTTTATACCCTCTCTGCTTCGACTCACGTTATTTATTTTGCTGCCCAAGTAGCAATATTGATCTGCTGCTTAGAATGGCTCATTTCACAATTCCATTCCCTCAGTATCACCTAATTAATTCGACGGCATTCCATTACTTTTGTTTTACGTTTGTTACTGTTCATATTAGAACCTCTTCTCAACAATTTACATTCAGTCCACCTATCTTTCCAAGTCCTTCGCTGTCTCCGATAGAACAAAGCCACAGGCAGAGCTTGAAACTTTTCTTTTCTTCTCTCTGAACTTTAATTATCTTTCCATACTTGTACACGTTTACTTTCAATGTCTGTTCAACGTACAGGCTGAATAAAATCGGGGACGGGCTATAAATCCGTTTCACTCCACTGTCAGGCATCACTTTCTGTTGCTGTGGCTGCATTATGATGCAACCATCTCAGAGGGTAGAAAGCAGTTCTTCTCATTGTCAGGGTCTCATTCAGCTTTATGGGTTTGAGGGGCGAGCACGGACTAATGGAATCCGTAGAAGGTGAAGGCTGCCGCAGAAAGATAGATTTCAGAAAAATTATTATTCATCAAGCTGGAGTAGCCACTGGTGCGCATCTTCGTCTGATGGGTGCGGCGTGACATCGATCTACAGTGCCTTCGTATTTCTGCAGCGCAGGTGGTCACACACGCTGATGTGAGGCAGCATGCTGACATGACGCTGAGTAACGTCCGTCATGGCACCGAGAACTCGTTTCAATGGACAGTGCGGATCGTCGAAAATCGGATGCCGAGGACCGTGGCCAGCGGTTGGCTGAAGCAGCCAGTCTGACCCACCACACAGGTCTGTTGCTCTCCTGTGATGATCTCTTTGCTGCTGGTAGGTCATCTCCATCTTCCTGGTCTTTCCCAATTTACTACGGGGTCCGCATTGTGATACTGGTTGTAACGGTGTTAGTGACAAATGGGTGGTCCGATGCCCTACCTGACTTCACCACTCCCTCCTTCCCCCCCCCCCCCCCACCCCCCACCCCAAGGAAACGGAACCTGTGCATCCAATCTGTCTGCGTCCAGGGTTCAGATAAGAGTGATAATATTTTCTAGATATTTGCGTAGCGCGTATCTGAGACGGCACGGGGTATAAGCCCAGTATTCACCAAATTAGATATGAGAAACCGCCTGAAAAGCGCAGGTAAGCAGACCGGCTGGCGGATTCCATCCAGGTTGGATCGCGATCTCAGCACGTTACCGCAATATGTTATCCGGCCGAGTCGCTAGCGTTCCCACCCCAATGCCGGCCGAGGTGGCCGAGCGGTTCTAGGCGCTACAGTCTGGACCCGCGCGACCGCTACGGTCGCAGGTTCGAATCCTGCCTCGAGCATGGGTGTGTGTGATGTCCTTAGGTTTAAGTAGTTCTAAGTTCTAGGGGACTGATGACCTTAGAAGTTAAGTACCATAGTGCTCAGAGCCATTTGTTCCCACCCAAAATTGTTTTACTGTCTGGGGGGTAATGGCATGCTTTGGATTCAATGCTGTGTTGACAAGTCATCACTGGAGTCTTGCTACACAATTAAATACGGTAGCGATATGAAGGTCAGCTGTACCTTCGGACGATAAGAGCTTCACTGTCTCTAGAAATTCCTTTGCGTCATATATTTCGTCCTTATTGCAACATATCTTCCGTCTTCACAGAAACTCTGTTGCCAAATATGAGGATGTGCTTCTCTGACAATAGGCAGCTAGAACAAACATTCAAACACATTTCGGAATGGCAGGTCTCCGTATAGTTTGGTTTGTTGCAGTCACTGGCTGGATTCCAAAACATGTGCTATGAGCAGACGTTTGGTTAGCTGATACATTTATATAATGGCTACTTTTGTGCACATGGACTTCAACTCAAAGGAGACTACAACCACAATGTTTCGCTTATAGTAAATATCCATTCTGAAGATAATGTAACTGAACTTCATAAGGAATAAATTTGTGGGTACAGAGCTTAGTAAACTCTGGACGAAGTAGGAGCTGATGTACTGTCTCCAGGAACAACACATACATGTGGAAAAATCTCAGGGCCTCCAAAACACTAGATGACAGTCACAGGGGGGAAAATAAGCGAAGGCTACGATAGTGGTAACACATGGATAAACTGAAGGAAACACTTCACGGCATTAACTTCAGAACTGCTACAAATTCGTCGGACAATAGACCGCGCCGCTCGAACTGTCAACACAACTGGCTCTGCTAAGAGTATACTATGACTTCCACATCGCTGGCAGCGGGTTATACACAAGGCTGGTGACTACTTTAAAGGTCAGTAAAACTTTGATACACGTATCTATTTTGTTCGAGCTGTAAATAAATAGTAGTCACTATTAAAGTTCCAACCCTCGTAAATTCCCAAACTTTGCTAATCTCTTCTCTGTGTCTACGTCATACTCATATGTATGTGGCGCCGTCTGCATACAAAAGACAATTCAAGTGGGAATTACTGCTTACCTTCCTAATACCAACGGCGGTGAGGATACATTATACCCCTTTCTGAAATTATTGTAATCTATAGATATATTTTATGTTTCATAATTTTGAAAAAGAAGTTTATTGTTTTTATCGAATTCTTATATCGGATACCATATACGTTTAAAATTTTTCGGTTAATCTTAACTAAAATATTGAAGTCCCAGTAGTAGATGTAACTTTCTTAATGAATATCTTACTGAGTATTTCCAAGCTCAGGGCCTCTCATACACATCACTATCTCTTTAAAGAGTTTGTTGAGAGTAAAACTAAAAAAAAGTGAACCAAACTCGCATTTTTTGGTGGTTATAAAGTCGTAAGAACATGTTACTGAAAATGCGTTGATACTGTTAAGTGTTTTCTAAAAGTATTTTCAGATTCTGCACCGTACTTATAAGGCAATATTTGTTTAAGGAGTATGATGTTAGTATAATTCAACAGCAATGAACGTATTTTTTTTAATTCATTTAGTGTGGGCGTACAGCACACCCACAGTCCTGGTAACGCACAGTATAGAAAATGCCTTGGAAGGTTATTCTTAATTCTCTTCTGAATTGCGTCATCTAAAGAAAAGAGAAGTACGGATTCTATGAAGTATCCTTTTTAGTAGAACAAAAGGCTAGTGAATGGTCGACTAAATAATCAAGGAGTGTAGAGGAAGGAATATTAGGATAAAGGAAGATCGTAATACCTAAAATATGGAACTGGTGACTTCCCGTAGCAGTATATAGAAAGAAATTGTAAGCTGCATCAGATGTGGCAACACCATTGAGTGAAATGCATTCGCCCCAGGAAACTTCAGGAGTGGCATACTCGGGTGGCAGCTGAAGCCATCCGGTGTTGCCATGATGATGCCGGTCTGTAAGGTGGCGGTCGAGGGAATGATGGGTGATCCCGGGATAGTGCCGTAGTGCGACGGAGGGGAGCGCTCACTCAAGGCAATAAAAGAAAAGGGGCCGGGGGGCGTGCCAAGGGAGGCCCACCAGATAAACGTGGCGGCGGCCGCTGTGCCGAATGGCGAAAAAATCAATCGCGTCACGAGCCATTCTCTCGTCGGGCTCACCTACGCCGTACCATCAGCCCAATTGATCGTAGCCGCCAAGCGGAGCTGCTGCAAAGCTTACGGCACAGAAGGAGACAGCTCAGCATCGGAAGTCTCATGTAGTACTGCACAGTCGGTGGTCGAAGCTGGCGTCTGACATATGTCTGAAGCTTTACAGTTATAGCTTTTGAATTGGTACAGAGATGTTCTGGTCACCTGAGTGGTGTTTGTGTACTCACCTGCCACCGTACAGGAACAGCTGTCTGACCACTTGGAAGTGAAGTTGAGATCATTGGAAACTGTGAGTCACATTCTCTCACAGACTAGATCCTCATCACGTACTGTGCGTGGAGTTCAGTGTCCAAACATTTAAATAGTTTCCATTTCTGTAGCAGATAGTATATGGGATTCGATAACAATCGGAATAAGCTCGAATTTATTTACTTCTACCACCAAGCTCGCTGTGCGAGAGTACCTTGGGGATACTGACATGTAACTTCACTTGAACAGGAAAATGGAATCTAAAACGATTGAAATTTTTGCCCAGAATATTACCACTTTGTATAACGTCTCCCACTTGTGAGACTTTTTAGCTTTTGTTAGTCATTCTCGAACTCAAATTCATTACCGAATGATTATCTCATCTATCACTTGCAGTATCCCAACTTACTAAGCATCCGAAACCAACTTGAATATAGCTGTAGAACTGATGACATAAGGATTTTGCAAACGACTTCTTTCAGAGGTGAGCTATCCTTTTCTATGATACTTCCGAGTAATCTTTGACTACAACTTTGCAAGGTTAATCTGGCTGTTACACCTTAATTGATACTTCTAGATACGTGACGGCTATGTTGGAGTCCACATGTACATCTACATGATTACACTGCAATTCACATTTAAGTGCTTGGCAGAGTGTTCATCGAACCACAATCATACTATCTCTCTACCATTCCACTCCCGAACAGCGCGCGGGAAAAACGAACACCTAAACCTTTCTGTTCGAGCTCTGATTTCTCTTATTTTATTTTTATAATCATTCCTACCTATGCGGGTTGGGCTCAACAAAATATTTTCTCATTCGGAAGAGAAAGTTAGTGACTGAAATTTCGTAAATAGATCTCGCCGCGACGAAAAACCTCTTTGCTTTAATGACTTCCATCGCAAGTCGCGTATCATATCTGCCACACTCTCTCCCCTATTACGTGATAATACAAAACGAGCTGCCCTATTTTGCACCATTTCGATGTCCTCCGTCAATCTCAGCTGGTAAGGATCCCACACCGCGCAGCAATATTCTAACAGAGGACGAACGAGTGTAGTGTAAGCTGTCTCTTTAGTGGACTTGTTGCATCTTCTAAGTGTCCTGCCAATGAAACGCAACATTTGGGTCGCCTTCCCCACAATATTATCTATGTGGTCTTTCCAACTGAAGTAGTTCGTAATTTTAACACCCAGGTACTTAGTTGAATTGACAGCCTTGAGAATTGTACTATTTATCGAATAATCGAATTCCAACGGATTTCTTTTGGAACTCATGTGAATCACCTCACACTTTTCGTTATTTAGCGTCAACTGCCACCTGCCACACCATACAGCAATCTTTCCTTAATCGCTTTGCAACTGATATTGGTCTTCGGATAACATTACTAGCCGGTAAATTACAGCATCATCTGCGAACAACCTAAGAGAACTGCTCAGATTGTCCCCCACGTCATTTATACAAATCAGGAACAGCAGAGGTCCCAGGACGCTTCCCTGGGGAACACCTGATATCACTTCAGTTTTACTCGATGATTTGTCGTCTATTACTACGAACTGCGACCTTCCTGACAGAAAATCACGAATCCAGTCGCACAACTGAGACGATACCCCATAGGCCCGCAGCTTGATTAGAAGTCGCTTGTGAGGAACGGTGTTACAAGCCTTCCGGAAATCTAGAAATACGGAATCAACTTGAGATCCCCTGTCGATTGCGGCCATTACTTCGTGCGTCCAGTGACTAATTTCCAATCGTGTATTCAAATATGTCAGATGACTCCGTCTACTTATGCCTTGTATCTAGTGAGTCATTATGTTTCAAAACAGTTGCTTGTTTTGACACAAAGCACTGATAATCTTAAAGTTTGTTGCATTTCTCAACAGTTTGTTTAACATCGTTCGCTCTCTGTAGTTATCTGTGTTGCCTGCGAGTACCATCATAGGACCACAGCTGTCACTTATGCAAATCGATAGGAATTCCGGTTTTACCATAATGCTTTGAAGTACTGCAGCAGCTGCTGTTCATTAAGATGATGTCTTCTCATTAAACCAGATACAGTGACTTCTTGTTTCTAGAAAACGTCGTCTCCAGTAGTACGCCTGTCTAATTGTACATAAATGGGTATTTAATGTCATAGGTGACAGTGAGGAGTTACATTATGAGATTCCAGAAGTCAATATATGTAGTATTCATCCGGACTTCTCTATCCACAGTCTTCAAGCGCTCGTAAATTGACAGACGAAGAGTGTTCCACAAGACAGATGCTTGCTCCTGTGTATATGTTCTTCCTTACACAGTAATGTCATAATGCCCAAATACAAATAACAAGTGACGTTCTCTTACCTCACCTAGAACATATACATTTTCTTACATTCTTAAATTAATAACTTCTTCTGTTGCTTCCTACAAAAAGTACCAGTTCTGATTTTTGAATGTTGAGTGGAAAGACGTTCATATGTATAAGGGATAGGAGTGGTCACTTAATTGGCTCTGAGCACTATGGGACTCAACTGCTGTGGTCATAAGTCCGCTAGAACTTAGAACTACTTAAACCTAACTAACCTAAGGACAGCACATAACACCCAGCCATCACGAGGCAGAGAAAATCCCTGACCCCGCCGGGAATCGAACCCGGGAACCCGGGCGTGGGAAGCGAGAACGCTACCGCACGACCACGAGATGCGGGCTCACTAAATTGAACAGCGTGGGTATCCCTTTATGATTTCGCCCCGGTAACTAAAATTTTCTGCATTTCCAACATCGTCTGAATTATTGAACACAACTTTCTGCCTTCCATTTATTAAGGATGAGTGAAAATGGTTGTTTATAATGCAGTGAAATCCATTGTTGTATATGATCCACATACTTGAGCGCCTTACAAAGATCACAAAAAGTACCAACTTGTGACCTTTTTAAATTTAATGCCAGTAATATTTGTGGGGGAATGTGCAAATAGCATTCTCTGTTGAGTAACCCTTCTGGAATTCGAACTTTTCTATGCTAAAGAAATTGTTTCTACTGAAATGTCAGTTGGCTGTTGACTACCTTACTATTTCGAATATTTTGGAACGAGATGCCGGTAAGGAAACTGGATGATAATTATATAAGTCCTTCCTGCCACCTTTCTTATAAAGTGGATTAACAATTACACATTTTAAACTGTCCCAGAAAATTCCCTGTGCCACTGATGCATTCTGTATGTTACTAAAGATATTACATATTAAGTTAGAACATATTTTCAGAATTTTGTCTGAAATTCACGGAAAACCGTATGAGCCTTTCCTTTTTGAGAAATTTTGTAATTCTAATAATTTCATGGAGGATGTTGGTGCTACTTCTACCTGCTTTAAGTTCTATGGAATGACATTTTTATTACATTCTGTTGCTTTTTCAAATAAATAACTCAAAGCGCCTTTTGCTCCTTTATCTAGGAAGTGATTGTTAAAAGTACTTGAATTTGTGAATTATCAGTCATGTCATTGTCATTATTATGATATTTAGCTCACTGACTGGCTGTTCTGTCTCTTACTTTACAATAGACCATACAGCTTTAACTTTGTTATCTGTACTATTAATTTCTGCCATAACGTGCATACTTCTGCACATTTTACTGAAATACCTTAAAATATGACATTATTTTATTTTGTAATACGCAAGTAAAGTCTGATCTTAATTCAGACTTTTAAATAATTTGCCTCTTTATGTTACTTCGCAGGTAGTTTATGTTTTTCTGATTGTACAGTTTCTTGCTGTTGATATTGTAATATTTTTTAACACGTACACTGCCTTTTGCGCTCCTGTCATTAATTTGTTCGTCATTCAGCAATTGTATAGTGATATGAAAACTTGCCTGAATTTTTCCTTTACATTTGCCTTTGTGTTGATAGCTGCTGCTGTACATTTGACGGTGGAGCCTCCTGTGCTTTTCATGTAGCGAAACTGAATCAACAGTGGTTCTATGCCACTACCCGGAAAATCATGGATACACACAGGACCATGTGGGCAGACAGCTCAACGTCATTTTTTTCACTACTTTTTCATTGTGGTATTCCAGTTTCGCTTACTTCTCGGCTTACGACTTGGTTGCGACATTTACCAAGCAAATCAGTATGTAAGAGTTTAACGCTATTAGGTTTTATTAACGTTCTTAGTGTAACGATATTCGAGGTCTCCAAAATTCGGTTAGTAACGTTGTTGGTCTACTACTTGATGCAGCTGTTGTATTCGGTCTGTATGCTATGTTTTTCTTTGCCTCCCTTCTATCTGGTCATAATTTATCACAAGCCAATAATTCGCATGCTACTCCAGTATTCCAGAGATATAGATCGTACTATTTCTTTCGTGTTTACGTCGTATGGCAAGAGAGCTGCTTATAAGCGTTGCACTGGAGTTTACAGTCTGTCATTATCGTGGCATAGGTCTTTTTTCCTCTTTTGTAAATTAGACAATACAGTAATTGATCAACCTGCATATTATTATTGTACATTCGCTTACATAGGATGTTGGCATTTACATCATTGACTGTGTTCTCTATTCTAAAGTGCATGGAACAGTATATGGTGCTGGGCTTATTTCGCAGACCTCGTTTGTGATACTGTAACAGTATTTTCAGTTCGCAGGCGCATTATCTATGTTTGTTGCATTAACCGTGTGATTGTGGAAACGTGGTGAGTTGAGGAACCTATTCAAGATGTGAAACCCGAGTTGTCCTTGAATACCATTCTGAAGTCAGAGTAGTACCCATAAGCCCGAACTCTTAGCAGAAGACAAAAACAACATTGACATTTGCCAAAGCCACTTCCAGTATGGTTGTGCATTCCTTGAAATAGTAGAAATGGTGGCAATGTGTTACATAAATTTGTTTGTCATGGATGTTACATCGAGAATCAAACTGTATTTACAATTCCTCTGAACCATCTCCTAACTACAGTGCAGCTTCCCGTCCCTAAAAATATCATTTAAGAGGGAAGCAGATGTAAAAATATCTTGTAATAGGCGCATAGCCGACAGCCCTATGACATATGGCTTCTTGCTCCGGCGACAGCAACCGCCACTGCATGGTGTTTGTGGCAGACCATTTGTGCCACATTTTACTAGACTGTGATTTGTTTTCGGATCAGTCGGCAGCGGCAGATTTATCGACAGACCTGCCCTTCATTTTCAGAGGCTTTCAAACGAATGTAGTTAGATATTTAAAGTTTCGTGATAATGTCACACTTTTTTCCTGAAATTTTAGGGAGATTTTCTTAAGTGGTAAGGATGTGACTGCATCGCTCATTTTTATATTTCTCGTAAATGGTTAGCCAAACACACCCAAACACTCTTTACTATGGTGTTATTTCAGCTCTTCTCTCATATTTCTTGTTTTACATTCAGTTGCAGATCATACTGGCTCACACTGGTTTTTGTAAGTGGTCAGACAGTCACATTTCCTTGTCATGCTAATTTCAAATGGCTCTGAGCACTGTGGGACTTAACATCTGAAGTCATCAGTCCCCTAGAACTTAGAACTACTATACCTAACACACATCCATGCCCGAGGCAGGATTCGAACCAGCGACCGTAGCGGTCGCGCCAATCCACACTGAAGAGCCTAGAACCGCTCTGCCACACCGGCCGACCTACTATTTTCGTTCCTCTGTCGTTTAACCTATTTTTTAACCCCAGGTATGGCACCTTTCATCCTTTCTCCGTTGTCTTAACCGTGTGTGAGATAGGAGTGATTACGTGGGTCATCACGAGTGAGGAGGCAGATTATCGGTGAGTGTCAGATTGTAGGTTTACCACTCACGGTGTGACAAAATTTGTAGCTCTTTCACCCACATTCGTTTCTCTTAACATTTTTAAAGGCGCTGATAAACTGACCACTAAGCTTGTGGAATTGTAAACACACATGTACACACATGTACACACACACACACACACACACACACACACACACACACACACACACACACACACACACACACATAAACACACACACAGGCCCACATTCACACAGATGGAGTGAGAGAGGATCTTGGCATGTTTCTTTCACAGGTAAAATAAACTACGCTATTAAACACAAATGATCACGGCAGACAGGGCTACCAAAGTATTTTTAATGCGATACTGGAACTCCGCAACTCAAATCAACAAAACTTGTTACGACGTCTCTGTATTTCGGTCACGGACTAGTTGCTGTTATAATGCCTAGGCGAGGGCTAACTGATGCTTTACAGTCTGCTACTGCTGAAAAACAGCGCACGAGTTGGTCCCCATCTGATTGGACCTCCTTGGTTGAAGTAGTAAAAGCATTCATATTGTGGGTCCCGTACCTCACTCGGTAAAAAAGGACTGTTTATAGTATTACTTTATCGTCTGTCTGTCTGTCCGACTGATAAAAACCACATTATGAGGCCCATGTGTTCTTGGCAGTGTGAAAAATTTAAGCTTCGAAGTCAATGCAGCCCAAAAATACGTCCAATAATGCGAGATGTTTCGATAGTTTTAAACTCACTCATCAAAACGTAAAGGGTGGAACTCGCCATTAGCGTCCACTAATACGACAGGAGGCAACAGGGCCATAATTACCAAACAAAAAAATGGTTAAAATGGCTCTGAGCACTATGGGACTTAACATCTGTGGTCATCAGTCCCCTAGAACTTAGAACTACTTAAACCTAACTAACCTAAGGAGATCCCACACATCCATGCCCGAGGCAGGATTCTAACCTGCGACCGTAGCAGTCGCGAATTACCAAACATACTCAGCTTGTGTTAAGGAATGTTTATTAGCTTGCACGATTTAAATACAATAAAATCGATGAATTTAACAAGCACAATAAAATTTTTTCTTAAACTCCTGCTAAAATCTGCTTAATAAACGCATAAAACATTGAGAAAATTTCGGATGTTGTAAACACTCAGTACAGTTAAAACTTGACATACTCTGAACCCACGAGGCTATCCTATACAATGAGTTATCATTTGCAATATAAATTCATACTAAGGTATAACATTAAGGCATAACATAATGCACACAAGTAACAGTAAGGCAATTTCTGAAACTAGAACGTTCGACACTGAAGGCACCGGGGACGTGAACTTTTGACTAAGGAATAATCCAGTTGATGCCAGTATATGTCGGCACTAATTAAATAACTGACAATTAATAAAAAACAGCACCTCAGCATCTAAAAATTCTTGGAGAACATATGCATATGAAACCCTCCTTTGTAAGAATTCACAACCAGGTACAAATATGATAGAAATGGCTGCTAATGGAATCCAGAATTAATAAGGTGGAGTCTCCAGCAATCTCATCGGGCTCTAATTACAGAATGACCCAGTTTTACAAGTTTAAATTAATATTTCGAATAAAATGTGCATCCTCCAAGGAAGCGGAGGAACGAACTACAAAGCTTAACGACCTGACAGGGCCAGGAAAGAAGAGAACAGCAGTACGCAACTTAAGGACGAGATCGGGACAGATGGCCAGGAACATGGAGCCCGGTCTGTCGAAACACAGTTCCAGTGGCAACGGCCAAGACGTCAAGCCCCAGTGCCACGTCCCACCGTACCGGAGGAAATACACTGTGCTCCACCCAACAGAAAAATAAATGGCTCTGAGCACTATAGGACTTAACATCTGAGGTCATCAGCCCCCTAGAACTTAGAACTACTTAAACCTAACTAACCTAAGGACATCACACACATCCATGCCCGAGGCAGGATTCGAACCAGCGACCGTAACGGTCACGCGGTTCCAGACTGAAGCGCCTAGAACCGCACGGCCACACCGGCAGGCCAACAGAAACATAAATCAACTACGACAGCACATCTGCAATTGCACATTCATATTACATAAAAGATAAAACATAACATTAAAACCGGAATGTTCGCCAAAAAAATTTGTTTCTCTAATCATCCCTTAAGAATTCATTTACACACAGAAATACACGCGTATATAAAATTGTTCCTTGAAATGTAATAGCAACAGCTGAGTATTACCTTAAAAGGGCAAGAGCCCACCAGAACTACACTTTCATGGAATATGATGCAGTTATAAGAGACAACATAGTATTTCGGTACTCGTTAATTAAGGTGCAAATTTTGTCACTTAATGACCAAGGTTACAACAGCTTTAGATATACCATCATTCAATAATGAGGAGCTCACCGGATTTCCTTACGTATAGCTGCAGCCTGTCATCATGTGGTGGGAAACTAAGATGGAAAGCCCAAGTCCCGTTATCATGTCACGTGTAACATAAATTCGACGAATCAGACTCGTCACTGAAGGCACCATTAGTTAACCATTAACAGATATAATTAAGCTCACAGTTGCACCTGTTTAAATAAAAACACACACCATCTGCCTAGGTACCCGTGGTCTAGCCGGCACGGTAGCTCAGCGTGTTCGGTCAGAGGGTTACGTGCCCTCTGTAATAAAAAAAACTGAGTCAATCGATCAACAACGAACATAAATGGATGTCTTACGGCGTCCGCCCCGAGCAGACACAACGAACAAAAGCGAAGAAAATGAGATTTTTTAAAAAAAATGGGGTAGCGTCTTTGATTCATAGTCTAAATGCCTTCGGTTCCGGGTTCGATCCCCGCCGCTGCCTAAATTTTGATAAATAATCAGCATTGGCGGCCGAAGACTCCCGGCATAAGAAGTCAGCCTCATTCTGCCAACGGCCTTGTCAAAGAAGGCGGAGGAGCGGATAGAGGTTCAGGACTCTCTCTTGTCCTAGGGGTGGGAAAATGCCCCTAAAGGCGGAAGAATCAGCAATGATCAACGACATGAGGATGCAGAAGGCAATGGAAACCACTGCATTAAAGACACATAACGTGTATCCACAGGACATGTGGCCTGTATTTGAAGAAGTGTCATGATGATCTCTCCATTGGCAAAAGATTCCGGAATAGTCCCCCATTCGGATCTCCGGCAGGGGACTGCCTAGGGGGAGGTTACCATGAGAAAAAGATTGAATAATCAACGAAAGCATAAAGTTCTACGAGTCGGGGCGTGGAATGTCAGAATCTTGAACGTGGTAGGGAAACTAGAAAATCTGAAAAGGGAAATGCAAAGGCTCAATCTAGATATAGTAGGGGTCAGTGAAGTGAAGTGGAAGGAAGACAAGGATTTCTGGTCAGATGAGTATCGGGTAATATCAACAGCAGCAGAAAATGGTATAACAGGTGTAGGATTCGTTATGAATAGGAAGGTAGGGCAGAGGGTGTGTTACTGTGAACAGTTCAGAGACCGGGTTGTTCTAATCAGAATCGACAGAAGACCAACACCGACAACGATAGTTCAGGTATACATGCCGACGTCGCAAGCTGATGATGAACAGATAGAGAAAGTGTATGACGATATTGAAAGGGTAATGCAGTATGTAAAGGGGGACGAAAATCTAATAGTCATGGGCAGCTGGAATGCACTTGTAGGGGAAGGAGTAGAAGAAAAGGTTACAGGAGAGTATGGGCTTGGGACAAGGAATGAAAGAGGAGAAAGACTAATTGAGTTATGTAACAAGTTTCAGCTAGTAATAGCGAATACCCTGTTCAAGAACCACAAGAGGAGGAGGTATACTTGGAAAAGGCCGGGAGATACGGGAAGATTTCAATTAGATTACATCATGGTCAGACAGAGATTCCGAAACCAGATACTGGATTGTAAGGCGTACCCAGGAGCAGATATAGACTCAGATCACAATATAGTAGTGATGAAGAGTAGGCTGAAGTTCAAAACATTAGTCAGGAAGAATCAATACGCAAAGAAGTGGGATACGGAAGTACTAAGGAATGACGAGATACGTTTGAAGTTCTCTAACGCTATAGATACAGCAATAAGGAATAGCGCAGTAGGCAGTACAGTTGAAGAGGAATGGACATCTCTAAAAAGGGCCATCACAGAAGTTGGGAAGGAAAACATAGGTATAAAGAAGGTAGCTGCGAAGAAACCATGGGTAACAGAAGAAATACTTCAGTTGATTGATGAAAGGCGGAAGTACAAACATGGTCCGGGAAAATCAGGAATACAGAAATACAAGTCGCTGAGGAATGAAATAAATAGGAAGTGCAGGGAAGCTAAGACGAAATGGCTGCAGGAAAAATGTGAAGACATCGAAAAAGATATGATTGTCGCAAGGACAGACTCAGCATAAAGGAAAGTCAAAACAACCTTTGGTGACATTAAAAGCAACGGTGGTAACATTAAGAGTGCAACGGGAATTCCACTGTTAAATGCAGAGGAGAGAGCAGATAGGTGGAAAGAATACATTGAAAGCCTCTATGAGTGTGAAGATTTGTCTGATGTGATAGAAAAAGAAACAGGAGTCGATTTAGAAGAGATAGGGGATCCAGTATTAGAATCGGAATTTAAAAGAGCTTTGGAGTACTTACTGTCAAATAAGGCAGAAGGCATAGATAACATTCCATCAGAATTTCTAAAATCATTGGGGGAAGTGGCAACAAAACGGCTATTCGCGTTGGTGTGTAGAATATATGAGTATGGCGACATACCATCTGACTTTCGGAAAAGCATCATCCACACAATTCCGAAGACGGCAAGAGCTGACAAGTGCGAGAATTATCGCACAATCAGCTTAACAGCTCAAGCATCGAAGCTGCTTACAAGAATAATATACAGAAGAATGGAAAAGAAAATTGAGAATGCGCTAGGTGACGATCAGTTTGGCTTTAGGAAAAGTAAAGGGACGAGAGAGGCAATTCTGACGTTACGGTTAATAATGGAAGCAAGGCTAAAGAAAAATCAAGACACGTTCACAGGATTTGTCGACCTGGAAAAAGCGTTCGACAATATAAAATGGTGCAAGCTGTTCGAGATTCTGAAAAAAGTAGGGGTAAGCTATGGTGAGAGACGGGTCATATACATTATGTACAACAACCAAGAGGGAATAATAAGAGTGGACGATCAAGAACGAAGTGCTCGTATTAAGAAGGGTGTAAGACAAGGTTCATAAATGGCTCTGAGCACTATGGGACTTAACATCTATGGTCATCAGTCCCCTAGAACTTAGAACCACTTAAACGTAACTAGCCTAAGGACAGCACACAACACCCAGCTATCACGAGGTAGAGAAAATCCCTGACCCCGCCGGGAATCGAACCCGGGAACCAGGGAGTGGGAAGCGAGAACGCTACCGCACGACCACGAGATGCGGGCTGTAAGACAAGGCTGTAGCCTTTCGCCCCTACTCTTCAATCAGTACATCGAGGAATCAATGATGGAAATAAAAGGAAGGTTCAGGAGTGGAATTAAAATACAACGTGAAAGGATATCAATGATACGATTCGCTGATGACATTGCTATCCTGAGTGAAAGTGAAGAAGAATTAAATGATCTGCTGAACGGAATGAACAGTCTAATGAGTACACAGTATGGTTTGAGAGTAAATCGTAGAAGGACGAAGGTAATGAGAAGTAGTAGAAATGAGAACAGCGAGATACTTAACATCAGGATTGATGGTCACGAAGTCAATGAAGTTAAGGAATACTGCTACGTAGGCAGTAAAATAACCAATGGCGGACGGAGCAAGGACGACATCAAAAGCAGACTTGCTATGGCAAAAAAGGCATATCTGGCCAAGAGAAGTCTACTAATATCAAATACCGGCCTTAATTTGAGGAAGAAATTTCTGAGGATGTATGTCTGGAGTACAGCCTTGTATGGTAGTGAAACATGGACTGTGGGAAAACCGGAACACAAGAGATTCGAAGCAGTTGAGATGTGGTGCTATAGACGAATGTTGAAAATTAGGTGGACTGATAAGGTAAGGAATGTGGAGGTTCTATGCAGAATCGGAGAGGAAAGGAATATGTGGAAAACACTGATAAGGAGAAGGGACAGGATGATAGAACATCTGCTAAGACATGAGGGAATGACTTCCATGGTACTACAGGGAGCTGTAGAGGGCAAAAACTGTAGAGGAAGACAGAGATTGGAATACGTCAAGCAAATAATTGAGGATGTAGGTTGCAAGTGCTACTCTGAGATGAAGAGGTTAGCACAGGAAAGGAATTCGCGGCGGGCCGCATCAAACCAGTCTGTAGACTGACGACCAAAAAAAAAAAGGAAAAAGAAAAAAAGAAAAAAAATGCCTAGGCGAGCGGTTAATACCAGGCGACGCTCCGGCAAGCTCTTCTTCTCAACATGCACTGCGTGGGGAGAAAAGCCTAGTACCACGCCTTATGCCGGAATTCAAACCGTTTCCGCCGTCTACGGCCGCAGCACTCCAGTAATACCACGCGCTATGAGCATGCGCACCAAGTAAGGGCCAACCTCCCGACCGTGTCGCAGCTGCATCCGACAGACAACACAGTGAGAGCTGCTGTCTCGACGCTGCAGACTTACACAGCCGAACCTGCGATGAACCGACTCGCTGCCGGCCAAAACGATTTGGTTTGTGGGGCACTCAACTGCGCGGTCATCAGCACCCCTACAAAAATCCCAATTTTTACACAGTCCAATCGAGTCACTGCCATGAATTATGATGGTGATGAAATGACGAGGACAACACAAACACCCAGACCCCGGGCAGAGAAAATCCCTAACTCGTCCGGGAATCGAGCCCGGGACCCGTTATCCAGAGGCAGCAACGTATCCACTAGACCACGTGCTCCGGACACCAGCCAAAGCTAAATCGATGGCAAAGATATAAATACAAGAAAAGGGTACAGGTGCCAGCCGCTCGCGACGTATCATAGGCCACTTCCGGTTGAACTAGAATTGTGTTATTTGACGAGAAGCAACATTTCACAGTACAAGCAAAAGAAAAAATCCGAGAATTGTTATTCCATAATTTATTTTGTGTGTGTGTGTGTGTGTGAGGGTAGTGGGGGGAGGGGGGTCATCGTCTCTTGGCTGGTTTGATGCGGTCCGCCACGAATTCCTCTCCTGTGCCAATCTCTTGATGTCAGAGTAGCACTAGCAAACCTACGTCCTCATTAATTATTTGCTGTATGTGTACCAATCTGTGTCTTCCTCTACAGTTGTTGCCCTCTATACTTCCTTCTAGTACCACGGACGTTATTCCCTGAAGTCTTAACAAATGTCCTGTCAACCTGCTCCTTCTTGTTGTCAGTGATTTCCAAATATTCCATTCCTCTCCTACTCTGCGCAGAACCTCATCATTCCTTACCGTATTAGTCCACGTAATTTTCAACATTAGTCTGTAGCACCACATCTCAAGTGCTTCGATTCTCTTCAGTTCCGGTTTTTCCCACAGTTCATGTTTCACTACCATACTTTGCTGTGCTCCAGACGTACATTATCAGAATCTCTTGGGCAGGAATGCTCTTTTTGCTTTTGCTAGCCTGCTTTCGATACCCACTGTAATATCCACGCCTGCATTTTATTCTAAATAATATTCTACCACCGTCATACATTAGCAATAGATCTTGCTGAAAATCCAAGGAAATTCTGGTCTTACGTAAAATTGGTAAGCGGGTCGAAGGCTTCCATCCAGTCACTCACTAATCAGTCTGGCCTGGCAACGGAAGACAGCAAAATGAAAGCTGAAATTTTAAATTTAGCATTTGAGAAATCTTTCACGCAGGAGGATCGTACGAACATACCGCCGTTTGAGTCTCGTACAGATTTCCGTATGGGGGACATAGTGATAGACATCCCTGCGGTTGTGAAGCAGCTGAATGGGTTGAAAACAAATAAACCGCCAAGTCCTGATGGGATTCCAATTCGGTTTCACAGAGAGTACTCTACTGCATTGGCTCCTTACTTAGCTTGCATTTATCGCGAATCTCTTGCCCAATGTAAAGTCCCGAGCGACTGGAAAAAAGCGTAGGTGACACCTGTATATAAGAAGGGTAGGAGGACTGATCCTCAAAATTACAGACCAATACCCTTAACGTCGGTTTGTTGCAGGATTGTCGAACATATTCTCAGTTCGAATACAAAGAATTTCCTTGAGACAGAGAAGTTGCTGTCCATGCATCAGTACGGCTTTAGAAAGCATCGCTCCTGCGAAACGCAACTCGCCCTTTTTTCACATGATACCTTGCGAACCATGGATTAAGGGTATCAGACGGATGCCATATTCCTTGACTTCCGGAAAGCATTTGACTCGGTGCCCCACTGCAGACTCCTAACTAAGGTAAGAGCATATGGGATTGGTTCCCAAATATGTGAGTGGCTCGAAGACTTCTTAAGTAACAGAACCCAGTACGTTGTCCTAGATGGTGAGTGTTCATCGGAGGTGAGGGTATCATCTGGAGTGCCCCAGGGAAGTGTGATATGTCCGCTGTTGTTTTCTGTCTACATAAATGATCTTTTGGATAGGGTGGATAGCAATGTGCGGCTATTTGCTGATGATGCTGTGGTGTACGGGAAGGTGTCGTCGTTGAGTGACTGTAGGAGGATACAAGATGACTTGGACACGATTTGTGATTGGTGTAAAGAATGGCAGCTAACTCTAAATATAGATAAATGTAAGTTAATGCAGATGAATAGGAAAAAGAATCCAGTAATGTTTGAATACTCCATTAGTAGTGTAGCGCTTGACACAGTCACGTCGATTAAATATTTTGGCGTAACACTGCAGAGCGATATGAAGTGGGTTCAAATGGTTCAAATGGCTCTGAGCACTATGGGACTTAACTTCTGTGGTCATCAGTCCCCTAGAACTTAGAACTACTTAAACCTAACTAACCTAAGGACATCACACACATCCATGCCCGAGGCAGGATTCGAACCTGCGACCGTAGCGGTCACGCGGTTCCAGACTGAAGCGCCTTTAACCGCACGGCCACACCGGCCGGCATATGAAGTGGGACAAGCAATTAATGGCAGTTGTGGGGGAGGCAGATAGTCGTCTTCGGTTCATTGGTAGAATTTTGGGAAGATGTGGTTCATCCGTAAAAGAGACCGCTTATAAAACACTAATACGACCTATTCTTGAATACTGCTAGAGCGTTTGGGATCCCTATCAGGTCGGCTAGAGGGAGGACAAAGAAGCAACTCAGAGGCGGGCTGCCAGATTTCTTACTGGTAGGTTTGATCGTCACGTGAGTGTTACGGAAATGCTTCAAGAGCTCGGGTGGGAGTCTCTGGAAGAAATGAGGCGTTATTTTCGTGAATCGCTACTGAGGAAATTTAGAGAAGCAGCATTTGAGGCTGACTGCAGTACAATTTTACTGCCGCCAACTTATATTTCGCGGAAAGACCACAAAGATGAGAGAATAGGGCTCGTACAAAGGCATATAGGCAGTCATTTTTCCCTCGTTCTGTTTGGAAGTGGAACAGGGAGAGAAGATGCTAGTCGTGGTACGAGGTACCCTCCTCCACCACGCACCGTATGGTGGATTTCGGAGTATGTATGTAGATGTAGAGTCACGAAAGCACTGTATGTGGAATGTGACTTTACTTTGATCCCATTTTCGTAATACTAATAAAAAGGACTTCATCGTCAAAAAAAGATTAAATAATTACCGTCATCGACATAATTTAATAGTTTGTGAAACATTGTATCTCAGATAAAAAGAATGTAAAATGATAATGAAAATCTTAAACTTTTCTTATCTATGATTTTGTAGAAAGTTCCTTCTTCTTCTTGTTCGAACTATTTGTACTTATAGTATGTGATTTGTGTCTCGTAACACAGAGGTCAGTAAAAAATTGTACTAAAATAGAACTATTTACAGGATGCATCGTCTCATCCCATTAACCTAGGTTCATAAAATTTGACAAGAAGAAAGATTTCACAGTACAAGTAAAGAAAAAATACCCAAAATTACATCCCATTAAAAAAAGCTATTTGCTGTCTATTTTTCTGTCTATTGATACCTCTTTTTTCTTAGGAACAGACAGAGGTACGGCGTTGAAATTTATGTCAAATGCTACCGTTTACGTTCCCGTCGCAGTGTAAAAAATTAAGATTGTAAGTCAATGCAATCAAAAGATACGATCGTAAATGTCATATAATTTGGTACTTCCAAATTTACTTGTCATAGCCTATATATGAACTATCCACCACATACTTACCGGTCCTTGTGTTCTAGAGCTAAAATACGGATGGCGCACGAAATGTGTTACCATTTTGTTTTTGAATATAAACTTTATGGTCAATACTATATGAAAAGAACATATACTACAATGAAGAGCCTTCCATGGAGATTTGTTCTAACTCAGCACATCTCAATATGTCCACCATTTCGTTTCCCAACTTCCTTCAAACGAACACTGAAGTTAGTGATTACCCTACGGCACATGTCTTCGTAATTTCACTGCAAGCTTCAACAATAAATCTTCTGAGCTCCATTAAATCACGTGGACGTTTCGGGAAAAATTTTTCCTTTAGGTACCCCCGAAGGAAAAAGTCAAATGGATTGAGGTCTGGACTATTGGGAGGGGCAATTTTGTCAGTCATTGAAGCGACCTGGAAACCAGACTGAAATGATCCGCATGTCGAAATGCTCGTGTAAAAACTCCAACACAGTGTTTGCAGTATGTGGCCTTGCTACATCTTGCATGAACCACTGCGTGTTGAAGGGCAAGGCAGTAGCAAGAAGCTGTAGAATGAAGCTATTGCGAAGCATGCTCAAATAACGCTCGCTGTTCACAGTTTCTTCAAAGAAAAAGGGTCCAATAAGTCCGTGACTGGAAATTGCTGCCCACGCTGCAATCCTCGGAGCATAATGTTGTCGTTCGTGAAGCACTTGTGGGTTTTCAGGGAACCAAAAGCGTACATTTTGTTTGTTAACCACACCGTCTAAATGAAAATGCGCCTCGTCTGAAAACCAAACGTAGTTGAGAGTTTCTTCCCTATCCTCCACCCACTGAGCAAACAGTGCTTGTGTTCTTCAGTGAGCTTCTGCGCACAGGTCATCTTGTACGGGTACATATGGAGGTCAGTTTTAAGAATGAGTTGAACGGAGCGTCTGGATATTCCCAGTTGCACTGCTGCATTTCTACATAATTTCCCGGGACTTCTCTGTACAGCATCCCCTACCGCTTCAATATTATCCGGCGAACAAACACGCTTAGGCCGAGGCCGCTTCGCTTCCAATACTGTTCCTTCCTGTTCAAATTTATCGTACAACCTGTGGATGGTCTTCTTGCAAGGGACCCATCGTGTGTTAAACTGTTGTCCAAAACACCTCTGAGACACAACAAGGCTTTTCGTTTCGTGAAGAAGTAATACAATTGCCGACGTTGCTGTGTCGTCAGTCTTCGATTGTCAGCCATTGCTGCTTACTAGTCTCCTAGCGGCAGTATCGTGAATTACATGTCATTTCGTAACTCATTTGTTTTTCCAAGCTCTGCTGGTACTGCTGTAGAGATCCCATCGGGATATCTAATGTGCGTCGTAAATTGTGAAAGAAACAATTGGTAACACATTTCTTGCGCCACCCTATATGTGCCCGAAAACCAAGATGTCGTGAGACAGAATCTCGGTCGGACCATGGATTTTTCAGTGTTTGCTTTAGTCTACCCTTCACCTGTCGCTAGAAACAACACGGGGTCCGGATCCCACATGAAGCTGTAGATGCCTTTCCCTATTCGGGCACCTGGGGTTAGGGAGACGTAAGTTGGCGAGGTGGCGTCCAGTAGAAAGACTTGCACTGGGCCACTGAGGAACGTGAAATTATTATTAGTATCTATACACATAATTAATGTTGTAGGGAATACTCACAGCGCGAGTCCTGACACCTGAAATATTCTGTAAAATATAGAAAATGGTTCAAATAGCTCTGAGCGCTATGGGACTCAACATCTGAGGTCATCAGTCCCCTAGATCTTAGAACTACTTTAACCTGACTAACCTAAGGACATCACACACATCCATGCCCGAGGCAGGATTCGAACCTGCGACCGTAGCAGTCGCGCGGTTCCGGACTGAAGATCCTAGAGCCGCTCGGCTACCGCGGTCGGCTAAAATATATAAATTAAAATGAGACGAAATAAGAGGTTTTCCTTTAAGGTCAATGTTGCATACGCTGAAATACAGAAATTAAAATCAGACGAAGTAAGAGGCTTTCCCCTAAGGTCTATGTTGCATACGCTTCACTTTATACAGATAAATTTCATATCTACTTACATACTCTGCAAGCCACTATATGCAGCCTAGTGGAGGGTACGTTGTGCCTTTGCTAATCATTTCCTTTCCTGTTCCACCGGCAAGTAGAGTCATGGAAAAACGTGTACCTATGTTACCTGAGAGAAGGTGCACTTAGCCAAGTTCACGTGTAAGAAGCCTTTATTATTGATTACAGGTTTCGGCAAGCATGGCTACCATCTTAGCTCTCGATAAAATGTTATTACATATATCCTTTAATCGAGATCTGAAGCTGGTATCCATGCATGCCCAAACCGGTAATCAACAATAAATGTTGTTTAAATGTGATTTTGGCTAAGATGTTTACTTTGTCTGAAGTAATTGTTACACACCGCTCCTTACAGCTCAACCTGGGTAAACTTATAGTCTCTCTATATATCTCTGTAGGATGCCTAATATACCTGGTCTTTACTTGACATATGTGTTGGTGACAATAGAATTGCTATTAATGAACACCTTTCTACGTAAATAATTAGTGCTCTTCGCCGCCTAGCACCTACATTCTCTTCTACTTCCTCAAGACCGTGTTCACACGAGATACAGCCCCCGATTTCGTTCATCTTACCTTACGATAGAAGCATAAGCTATTCGAGGTGCTGGTCTCCTGCTTTTGGGAAATGGATTGTTTGTGCTGCTCAGTGGCAGCTTTTCGAACGAAGTATAACTACATCGAAAGTTCTGTTTGTCGAGAACGTAACCAGTAACAAATAATTTTAAAATACTTCATATAAATATCACTACCAG
Source organism: Schistocerca nitens (assembly GCF_023898315.1). NCBI lineage: Eukaryota > Metazoa > Arthropoda > Insecta > Orthoptera > Acrididae > Schistocerca > Schistocerca nitens. Next base: position 283,021,483 of record NC_064614.1, read on the forward strand.
TTGTCAGCTATTATGGTCATTTTAAAATGGATGAGTTTTTGAATTAGAGTAATAAGTTCGTCATCAGTTCGCCGTACGTTCCTACACTGCGTAAGTGTATTAGAGTATTTATCGTCGCTACTTTATATATCGCTTGGAAATGAAAAGTGTAGGAATGTGCCTGCATTTCATAAAATATGAAATGAAGAACATGCAAGCACATTACGCTGTCTACACAGTAGATAAGGTGACAATAAATACTCAGATATTTTTATCCAACCTAGGAGCGGATGGCATGCTGATAAAACTGTAATTAAAATGTTATCCACCTGAATATGGAATGATAGCAAGAAAGCAGTAATAGCTCTGAAATAAAGCTATTTAAATATATTTGTGCCTGAATGCGTTTCTCACCAACTATACTTAACGGACGTAGCATGGATAAAACTCAAGTTTTTTTGTTCAAGGTACTGGGTGAAATATAGAATAAGTATAATATGAATTTTTGTATTTATGTTTTGCAGTAGCGGTGACGAAATCAGACTCACTGATCAATGCCAGATCTTTCCTTTCGACAAACAATACTGCTATAAATCTACCTTCCGAAACTGCCTTATAATACGACTGGAGTTACCTTCCTATGATCCTAATTCTATAGAGAATCCCTTGAAGAGCTGTTGGGTTAGCAGTCCGTGGATGAATAGTCCAAGACTAGCGTAGCCGAACGAGGGGCTGTTCACGTAATTAATCTGCAGTACCTTGTTCTAAACTGCCAAAGAGATTTTTCTTTCCCTTTTTAAGCGTAGATACGACATCAAAGTGAACGACTAAAGACAGTTATGCTAATAACGCAGGATATGCAGTGTACACCGCATTAAGTGAGGACGTAAGCTAGCAGCCTAGTTAATAACGACGCTGCCCCACCGCGGCGGTCGCGGCTGCGGCCGCATCCGGCGCCAGCGGAGCGGTAAGGTCCTCGCTGCGGCGAGATAGCAGGCTCCAAATTGGCCAGAGATATACGGTAATGCGAGTCGAGGAATAGTTGGCGACTCAAGTGGCAGAGACCCAGCTGCCCGCCACACTGGCCGGCTGCCTATCTCGCTGCACTGCTGCGCACTGCGGCGCTGGCGCCAGACACTGCAGGGGCAACACCTCTTGCAAAGTGTCAGACAAGCTGGCACTGCCACCAATTCCTTTGTAAGCCTGTCTTATACTTGCGATCCTTAATTTCAGCTGGCCTTAAATTACGGTTGAAAAGTCCCTCAAGCTCGAAACATAACAAAGTACGAATGGTTAAAAATGGCTTTGAGCACTCTCGGACTTAACATCTGAGGACATCAGTCACAGAGCAAGGACTATTTCGGACGTGGATCATCTCTGCTCCGAGATTAACCATCTGACGACGGTTTTTAGAAAAAATGGATACTCTGATCGTCATATCAGATCTACTCTGGCGAAGAAACCTAGGAAGGACGCTGTTCGAACAGATGAAGAGGACCAACACATCGTGCGGCTACCATTCAGCTGTGCAACGACCAGCAGAGTCCTGCGCCGACAGGGAATCAGACCAGTCTTCCGGCCACCCAGGAAGATTAATAAGATGTTGCGACCCGTGAAAGATAATTTCGGCCTGAGAGTACCGGGAATTTACAGCATTCTTTGCGAGTGTGGCAAAAATTATGTGGGCCAGTCTATAAGAACTGTTGCCGATCGGTGTGTGGAACATCAGCGTCACCTGAAATACAGGTATCTTGAAAAATCAGCGGTGACTGAGCACAGTTTGTTAAATAAACATAAGATTTTATTCGATGAAACAAGAATACTGGCTCACGCTTCAAAGTATTGGGACGCTGTAATCAGGGAAGCAGTTGAAATTAGACTTCGTGAAATTAATTTCAACAGATACTCTGGTTATGCACTCAGCAATGCATGGAAGCGCGCAATTGATAAAGAAAGAGCGCAGAGGGAGACTTCTTACATTCCTCGCAGTTCTCCGCCTGTTGCGATGGATGGCGCTGCAAGCAACGCGGATAAAGCGCGCAAACAAAATCTATGGACATAGAGGCCGCCACCTCCGTACGCGCCGTTTTCACCGTGACGTCATCCAGCCAATGAGAAGCCATCCATTGCTTGTAAAAGCGGAAGCCTCACCGGTCCACGACTTCTATCTCACCATCTATGGCCGTCCTATCGCCCTCACTCCCACCCTTAAGTACCTTGGCGTCACCCTCGACCGCCGCCTCTCCTGGACTCCCCACCTCCGGACAATCCAAACCAAGGCACGCTCCCGACTCAGTCTCCTCAAGCTCCTCTCCGGCCGTACGTGGGGTCTGGACCCCTCCACCATCCTCCACACCCATAAATCCCTTATCCGCCCTATCCTTTGTTATGCCCATCCGGCTTGGATCTCCGCCCCCCCTACCTTTTATAAATCCCTCCAAATCCTTGAACGTCATGCTCTCCGCCTCGCCTATCGCATCCGTCTCCCCTCCCCCACGCGGATCCTGTACGATCTCATCCCCTTCCCCCACCTCCTCCTTTTCCTCGAAAGGATACGGATCCTGTACACCTCCCGCTCGTCTCCCCGATCCTCTCCCACCCCCGCCCGCTGCCGCGCCTGTATTCGCACGTCCCACCCAGTCTCCATCTCTCCACCCTCCTTACCCTCTCCCAAGGTGGCTTCCGCCAGCTCCCCCTCCCTGATGATGTCCTCCTCCCCTCCATCTACCCCTCCTACCAACTTTGATCCTCCCTCCTCCTGTATCTGTTCCTTTGGGCACCCTCCATCCCTCCTCCCCTTCTCCCCACTCCTCCCCCGGGCCTCCCCTCCCCTGTCCTTCTACTCCTCCTCCCATCTCCTCAGCCGTTGGCATCTCTGTTCTCCCCTCTCCACCCTCTCCACCCGCCCTCACCCTTCTTCCCCTCTTGGCAGGCCCCCGGACTCGCACACGCTACGTGGACTTTCGCGCGCCGGAGATCATCGCCATCTGTGTCTCGTGTGTGTGACGTCGTTTTGTGTTTTTAGTGTCCGCCGTCACGCTTCTACGTTCACTTGTGCCATCGGCTTCATCAGTGTTATGTGCGCCGTGTCAACGTATTTTCAGTGTCTTCCTCGTCGAGTGTGAACGGCTCCGTGTTTTTTTGTGTGTCTGTGACCACTATTTTTTGCCCGTCACTATGTTCATTTTAATTCTCCATTATTGTACTGATATTGTCAACTCTATGGCTGAAGAGCGGCGTCGCATGCCGCTGCCAGCCTACCTGATTGTTCAGGTGTTAAAATAACAATAAAGTAAAAAAAAAAACCGGGCCACGACAGTCAGTTTTACCCCTGACGAATATGACGGAGTATTCATCGAAAGCTCAGGATTTTATCCAGATTTGACGCGGCATATAAGCCGAGAACGTTTTATGCATTTAACATCTCTTCCTCCTTTTGGTTCTATCCAGTGCTTATCTGTTGGTCTTAGTATTTTAGTGAACTGTGTATTAATAATGGGTTTGTGTGTTCTAGAAGGCGTTATTGGTGTCTGCAGGCCCTCCTACCTGTTGTTGTCACATGAGCTTTCGAGCACGGAATTCAGACGCGTGACCGAAGTGAACGCCAAACGTCGACAATGTGCTGATTGCTGTGCAGATCTCTCAGGCTATCTTAACATCATATTACCGAATGTTTTCCATAATAGTTAGTTGACATATTTATGAGATCTTGTTATTCGAGTATTTTTTGAAAACCAATAGCTTTTACAAATCGTTATTTTTCATATGCCCAAGGCCTGATAATTAACTAGTGAGTTCACATCTGTTGTTATGTTAAAGTTATATTTGTATAAAGTAATTTTTTTATTAATTTAAAGATGGCGCCATAAGGTTGTTTTTCTTTTTTTTTCATTCTCATTGCTTTCATACAGTTGAATTATCAGCGTACATCACCGCCATTTGCAAATACTAATTAATCTTTGTGTTGTTACCAGTGCTCTCTTATAATTAATGTGGTAAAAATAAATTTTCGTATCTCCAAATGGGGTCAGCATTCCACTCCAGAGCCCATGTGTCCTGCTTGTTGTTGTTGTTGTTGTCTTCAGTCCTGAGACTGGTTTGATGCAGCTCTCCATGCTACTCTATCCTGTGCAAGCTTCTTCATCTCCCAGTACTTACTGCAACCTACATCCTTTTGAATCTGCTTAGTGTATTCATCTCTTGGTCTCCCTCTACGATTTTTACCATCCACGCTGCCCTCCAATGCTAAATTTGTGATCCCTTGATGCCTCAGAATATGTCCTAGCAACCGGTCCCTTCTTCTTGTCAAGTTGTGCTACAAACTCCTCTTCTCCCCAATTCTATTCAATACCTCCTCATAAGTTATGTGATCTACCCATCTAAACATCCGCATTCTTCTGTAGCACCACATTTCGAAAGCTTCTATTCTCTTCTTGTCCAAACTAGATATCGTCCATGTTTCACTTCCATACATGGCTACGCTCCATACAAGTACTTTCAGAAACGACTTCCTGACACTTAAATCTATACTCGATGTTAACAAATTTCTCTTCTTCAGAACTGCTTTCCTTGCCATTGCCAGTCTACATTTCATATCCTCTCTACTTCTACCATCATCAGTTATTTTGCTCCCCAAATAGCAAAACTCCTTTACTACTTTAAGTGTCCCATTTCCTAATCTAATTCCCTCAGCATCACCCGACTTAATTCGACTACATTCCATTATCCTCGTTTTGCTTTTGTTGATTCATCTTATATCCTCCTTTCAAGACACTGTACATTCCGTTCAACACCTCTTCCATGTCCTTTGCTGTCTCTGACAGAATTACAGTGTCAACGGCGTACCTCAAAGTTTTCATTTCTTCTCCAACTACTTTAATACCTACTCCAAATTTTTCTTTTGTTTCCTTTACTGCTTCCTCAATATACAGATTGAATAACATCGGGGAGAGGCTACAACCCTGTCTCACTCCCTTCCCAACCGCTGCCTCCGTTTCATGCCCCTCGACTCTTATAACTGCCATCTGGTTTCTGTACAAATTTTAAATAGCCTTTCCTCCCTGTATTTTACCCCTGCCACATTTAGAATTTGAAAGAGAGTATTCCAGTCAACGTTGTCAAAAGCTTTCTCTAAGTCTACAAATGCTAGAAATATAGGTTTGCCTTTCCTTAATCTATTTTCTAAGATAAGTCGTAGGGTCAATATTGCCTCACGTGTTCAAATATTTCTGCGAAATCCAAACTGATCTTCGCCGAGGTCGGCTTCTACCAGTTTTTCCATTCGTCTGTAAAGAATTCGAGATATTATTTTGCAGCTGTGACTTATTAAACTGATAGTCCGGTAATTTTCACATCTGTCAACACCTGCTTTGTTTGGGATTGGAATTATTATATTCTTCTTGAAGTCTGAGGGTATTTCGCCTGTATTATACATCTTGTTCACCAGATGGTAGAGTTTTGTCAGGACTGGCTCTCCCAAGGCCGTCAGTAGTTCCAATGGAATGTTGTCTACTCCGGGGGCCTTGTTTCGACTCAGGTCTTTCAGTGCTCTGTCAAACTCGTCACGCAGTATCGTATCTCCCATTTCATCGTCATCTACATCCTCTTCCATTTCCATAATATTGTCCTCAAGTAAATCGCCCTTGTATAGACCCTCTATATACCCCTTCCACCTTTCTGCTTTCCGTTCTTTGCTTAGAACTGGGTTTCCATCTGAGCTCTTGATATTCATACAAGTGGCTCTCTTTTTTCCAAAGGTCTCTCTAATTTTCCTGTAGGCGGTATCTATGTTACCCCTAGTGAGATAAGCCTCTACATCTTTACATTTTACCTCTAGCCATCCCTGCTTAGCCATTTTGCACTTGCTGTCGATCTCATTTTTGAGACATTTGTATTCCCTTTTGTCTGCTTCATTTACTGCAATTTTATATTTTCTCCTTTCATCAATTAAATTCAATATTTCTTCTGTTACCCAAGGATTTCTACTAGCCCTCGTCTTTTTACCTACTTTATCCTCTGCTGCCTTCACTACTTCATCCCTCAGAGCTACCCATTCTTCTTTTACTGTATTTCTTTCCCCCATTCCTATCAATTGTTGCCTTATGCTCTCCCTGAAACTCTGTACAACCTCTGGTTTAGTCAGTTTATCCAGGTCCCATCTCGTTAAATTCCCACCTTTTTGCAGTTTCTTCAGTTTTAATCAACAGTTCATAACCAATAGATCGCGGACAGAGTCCACATCTGCCCCTGGAAATGTCTTACAATTTAAAACCTGGTTCCTAAATCTCTGTCTTACCATTATATAATCCATCTGATACCTTCTAATATCTCCAGGATTCTTCCATGTATACAACCTTCTTTTATGATTCTTGAACCAAGTGTTAGCTATGATTAAGTTATGCTCTGTGCAAAATTCTAACAGACGGCTTCCTCTTTCATTTCTCTCCCCCAATCCATATTCACCCACTATGTTTCTTTCTCTCCCTTTTCTTACTCTCGAATTCCAGTCACCCATTACTATTAAATTTTCGTCTCACTTCACTACCTGAATAATTTCTTTTATCTCATCATACATTTTATCAATTTCTTCATCATCTGCAGAGCTAGTTGGCATATAAACTTGTACTACTGTAGTAGGCATGGGCTTCGTGTCTATCTTGGCCACAATAATGCGGTCACTATGCTGTTTGTAGTAGCTTACCCGCACTCCTATTTTTTTTATTCATTATTAAACCTACTCCTGCATTACCCCTATTTGATTATATATTTATAACCCTGTATTCACCTGACCAAAAGTCTTGTTCCTCCTGCCACCGAACTTCACTAATTCCCACTATATCTAACTTTAACCTATCCATTTCCCTTTTTAAATTTTCTAACCTACCTGCCCGATTAAGGGATCTGACATTCCACGCTCCGATCCGTAGAACGCCAGTTTTCTTTCTCCTGATAACGACATCCTCCTGAGTAGTCCCCGCCCGGAGATCCGAATGGGGGACTATTTTACCTCCGGAATATTTTACCCAAGAGGACGTCATCATCATTTAACCATACAGTAATGCTGCATGCCCTCGGGAAAAATTACGGCTGTAGTTTCCCCTTGCTTTCAGCCGTTCGCAGTACCAGCACAGCAAGGCCGTTTTGGTTAGTGTTACAAGGCCAGATCAGCCAATCATCCAGACTGTTGCCCCTGCAACTATTGAAAAGACTGCTGCCCCTCTTCGGGAACCATACGTTTGTCTGGCCTCTCAACAGATACCCCTCAGTTGTGGTTGCACCTACGTTACCGCCATCTGTATCGCTGAGGCACGTAAGCCTTCCCACCAACGCAAGGTCCATGGTTCATGGGGGTAGGGTGTCCTGCTTACCAATACTAAACCTTACAAGTTTTGTTGCCACTTCCGCTAATGCTTTCTGAAATTCTGATGAACGTTATCGATCCCTTCTGCCTTATATGACTTTAAGTTTTCCAGTGTTCTTTTAAAGTCTGATACTGATAGCGGATCCCATACCTGTACTAAATCTACTCCTGTTCCTTTATCTCTCACATTAGATAAATCTTCCTCTCACAGAGGACTTAGATGTAGTCTCTGCACCTAACCGCTCTTTCTTCTGCATTTAACAGTGGAATTCCCGTTGCTCTCTTAAAGTTACCACCCTCGATTTTAAGTTCACCAAAGGTTGTTTGGACTTTCCTAATTGCTGAGTCTCCCAACAATCATTTCTTTTACGATTTCTTCAAATTTTTCACGCAGCCTTATCGTATTTTCCTGAACGCTTTTGTACTGCCTTCTTTCATCGATTATCTGAAGTATTTACTCCGTTACCCAGAGTTTCTTCACGGCTACCTTCTTTTCACCTACGTTTTTCTTTCAACTTCTCCGATTTACTTTTAATTGCACTGCGTTCTGAGTTATTCCTCACTGCAGTACCTAAAGACTTAGAAAACTTCAAGCACATCTCTTCATTGCACACTGACTCTTCCTACTCTCCATTACTGCAAGTTCGTGATCTGAGTCGGTGTCTGCTCCTGGGAAGCCTTACAGTCCAGTATCTGCTTTCAGAATTTCTGTCTGGCTATGATGTAATCTAACTGAAATCCTCCCAAATCTCCAGGATTTTTCCAAGTATACCTCCTCCTCTTGTGATTCTTGAAGGGTTATTAATAGCTGAATTGTGTTACAGAACTCAAATAGTCTCTCTCCGTTTCGTACCTAGTACCAGCCCATTATTCTCTCGCATCCACCTTTCACTCCCTTGACGTACTGGTTGAATATCGTCACATACTTCCTCTATTTCTTCTGTTTGCGATGTCGGCACGTATACGTTAACCATCGTTGTCGGTGTTGGTTTGCTGTCGCGACTGATGAGAGTATCCCTGTCACTGAACTGTTCACAGTAACACACTCTCTGCACTACCTTCCTATTCATAACGAATCCTACTCCCATTATACCATTTCTGTTGCTGCTGATATCACCTATACTCGGGTGACTAGACATCGTTGTCATATTTCGATTTCCCATCAGTGAACCGCACTATATCTAGACTGAACCTTTTCAATTATCTTTCCAGATTTTCTAGCTATATTACCACGTTCAAACATCTGACATTCCACACCCCGGCACATGGTACGTTATTCTTTCGTTGGTTGCTCAGTCTTTTTCTCATGGTCACATCCCCCTTGGAAGTTCCCTTCGTATGTGGGTCTAGTCCGGAATTTTTTGCCAATGCAGATATCATCACGACACTTTTGAATTTGCAGGCCACATGGCCTCTGGATACTTGTTATGTACTTTTACTGTAATTATTTCAATTACCTTTAGCAATCTCATGCCGTTAATCATTGCTGATTCGTCTGCCTTTAGGGGCAGTGTCGCACACCAAGGGCAATAGAGAGCCCAAAACCTCTCTCCGCTCCTCCGCCCTCTTCGACAAGGCCCTTGGCTGATGAGGGTGACTTCTTCTGCTGGAAGTAATCTGCCTCCTATATTGTCGATTTTTATTCAAAATTTAAGCGCTGCCTGGGTTCGATCCCAGGATCGAGGACGTTTTGATTTCTAATCAAGGAAGCTGCCCCCTAGGCGACGAATGCTCTCCGTAGACGGCAGATAACTCTCATCACTCCGTAACTTCTATACCAGCTCGGATGCGTCCAGCTACTTGGATCTACTTTTAAATAACATTAAGTCTTTCTCTACAACTTTCTGCATTTCATCATTACGTCTGTAGAACAAAATACACTGTAACCTTGGTTTACCAAAATACTCCGTATTCAACAGGAAAATCAAACTTTATTGTTATTATCGGTGTTACTTCACTTTCCCCATGTCCCTGCAGTTTTCTTTCTTGCAACAAGGGACCAGTATCTCAACCGCATTGCAAACAAGCATAGCTTTTGTCTTTTGTCTCTGTTTCCTTCCTTCCACATCATGTGGTAATCGTAATCTGTTATTTTTTGCTCTTCGTATGACTAATTAACTTCTTTTCTTCTGTGCTGTTCTCACAGATTTCTTGTGGATGTCACTGCTCACATTCGGCCAGCGGGTAGTGAGAAAATTGTTTATTGTTGATGACACAGAAATTCCTTCAGGTCCATATAGTCGTTACTGTATAATGCTTTTATTATGATCATTAATAGTATGCATTGGTCATGGACTACACACATTGCAAGAATCACTAACGATGTGTGGATCAATGTAAGGAAGGGAACAGAGGCCACGTGAAATTAGTGTATAGAGAAATAAATAAATTTGCCAAATTTCGCCCTGCACAGTGTTGTGACGTTCAAATGGCTCTGGGCACTATGGGACTTAACTTCTGAGTTCGTCTGGCCCCTAGAACTTAGAACTACTTAAACCATCTAACCTAAGGACATCACACACATCCATGCCCGAGGCAGGATTCGAACCTGCGACCGTAGCGGTTACGCTGTTCCAGACTGTAGGGTCTAGAACCGCTCGGCCACTCCGGCCCGCTGTTGTGAAGTGTCCATAATACTGCGTCATCGATACACACAAAAATGTGTGCTAAGATTTGTCGTGGAACAAATCTCTGCCCAGTACGTCACAACTGTAAACACGAGGCCGTACTTATCATGCGTTCTCAGCTCTTTAAATGTGGACTTGGGATTGTGTTTTCCAGGCACTATCTGTGCAAGAAGAAAGAAGCAAGCACGTTTGCTGGACGACGTGAACAAAGGAAAAGGAAAAAGATTAAAAAAGTAAACTAGTAAGGTGTGTGTTGATAGCGGAGTATAGTGTCTGCAGAGTATAGTTGATCCTGGAGGAATCGAGCAGTGGAAATGAAGCTGTACTGCAAGAATGTTGCCAGTTGCTGCTCATTTTTTGTAATAGGAGTTGCGACATCTGACGTTGATAACTGCATGGTGCAAACTTGTAGACGGTATATTCAAATATATGGTTTAGAAGGGTTGAAATTTTTCTGAAAAGCGTTCAGTGTGATTTACTGTACCATTTATTTTGCAGCCAGGCTGTCCAGTTATGCATCTATTTCCGTCAGCAAATGAACTAGACTTCTTTTGGAAACCAGTGTTTCCGAGTTACGAAATAAATGCAAATGTGAATACAGAATATAGCTGGCGTTTACTTTAGGGGATGAATTCTGTTTTTTTCTTCAGTCGGTTTTACAAAACTGTTGACTTCGTCATATCTATTTACCACTAGCTTGTTTACAGGGCGCATGCCGCCTTTAATAATATGGCTCATGATGTCTGTTGTAATTTGACAGTAACGACGTAAACATTTGCTCGTGAGCAGAAGCTGAAAGTATCGGTGTGCCGCTCCTGTCGCGGGGTGCGGATTCAGTGGAGCTGTCAGACTGGTGTGTTAGCGGGATCCCCGCCTGCTCATCAGAGGACCCGCCGCTAATCCCTCAAAGGATCCCCCGGGCGGAGGTCGGAGTGTCCGCTAAGCCGCCATCGCCAGCCAGAGAGATAACTTAGCCTCTCCGCCGCAGCACCAGCACCGCCAGCGCGCCGACATTCCGACTTGATGGCCTGGTGGCGACAATACTGCCCTTCCTTTACTTTGCGTTAGGACCTGTACGTAATCACCTATGTCGAGATGGGTCTACAGAAGTCACCCAATCCAATTAGGAGGAAAACCAACAAACTATAACCAATAATGGTCCTAAGTTTGATCCGTTTACATTAAAATAATTAAATTTGTATATCAAATGATTAAAATTCGTCATCATTAGGCTCCCAATTTTGTCTCACTCGGAATACTAATTTTGAAATGGAAAACATCAAGCCGGCCTGAGTAGCCGTGCTGTTCTAGGCACTACAGTCTGGAACCGAGCGACCGCTACGGTCGCAGGTTCGAATCCTGCCTCGGGCATGGATGTGTGTGCTGTCCTTAGGTTAGTTAGGTTTAATTAGTTCTAAGTTCTAGGTGACTGATGACCTTAGAAGTTAAGTCGCATAGTCCTCAGAGGCATTTGGACCGTTTTGAAAACATCAAAATGCACGGCCATTTCCACTTAAAGATTGCTTCATTCTGGAAGTTAAGATAACTTTTCGACCTGCTCCATTTCGCCAGCTCCGAAACCACCAAAATGTTGCCTAGTAAAACTGATCTCCTGCTGAATAACTATTACAAAGGTTTTTTCATATTGTCATTTGAGTTACTGTTTACCTAAACTACACTGCGCAACCCATTTAACACTCGAATTACCAAGGGTGGGAGGGATGGGGGCCGGGCAAGGCATAATTTCTGTACAACTTTTGAAAATGTTGTAATCTAGTCAGTTAATCTATATTTTAAAATTTCGAAAAAAATACTGCTCTTAACGAATTCGCGTGCCCGATTTCATAAATATTTTAAATTTTGCAATTAAACAACTCAAAAATTTAAGTCATATTTGTAGATGTAACTTTCCCCCATGTATGACACATTCAACATTTTAGGAGTCTGGAGATCGACATCTCTTTAAAAAGTACGTTGTATTAATAGTCAACAGCAAATGCGTTGATGTTGCTTAGAGTGTGCTACATGATATTTTCATGTTCTGGACCCTGCTTTGGCAACGAAATTCGTAGGAAAATTCAGAGGAAGCAATGACTGTTGCACTCTTGGTTCAAAGAAGAAAATGCCGGTCCTATGTAAAATCGTCAAGCTGGTGTAAGGTTTCTATCCAGTCACTCGTTGACCTGTCTGGTATGGCACAGGAATATAGTAAAACGAAGGCCTAAGTTTTATATTTCGCGTATAAGAAATCATTTGCGCAGGAGAATAGTACAAACATAATGTCGTTTCCAGAATGAGATTTTCACTCTGCAGCGGAGTGTGCGCTGATATGAAACTTCCTGGCAGATTAAAACTGTGTGCCCGACCGAGACTCGAACTCGGGACCTTTGCCTTTCGCGGGCAAGTGCTCTACCATCCGAGCTACCGAAAGGTAGGAGACGAGATACTGGCAGAACTAAAGCTGTGAGGACCGGGCGTGAGTCGTGCTTCGGTAGCTCAGATGGTAGAGCACTTGCCCGCGAAAGGCAAAGATCCCGAGTTCGAGTCTCGGTCGGGCACACAGTTTTAATCTGCCAGGAAGTTTCATAATAACGTTTGATCAAAGGACAGTGTCCCGTATGGTCGACGTACTAGCAAATATCCCTGCCGTAGAGAAACAACTCAAGGAGTTGAAAACAAATATGTCGCCAGGTCAGGATGGAATACCAATTCGTTTTTGCAAGAGTACTCTATGGCATTGGCCTCTTACTTTGTTTGCATTTATCGTGAATCTCATGCCGTGCACAAAGTCCCAAGCGACTGGACAAAAGCGAAAGTATAAAAGTAGAATAAAAGAAAGGACCTACGAAACTACAGACCAGATCTGTTTGCTGCAGAGTTCTATTACATAATCTGAGTTCGAATACAATAAATTTCCTAGAGACCTAAAAAGCTTCTGTCCACAAATCAGCACGGTTTCATAACCATCGCTTGTGTGAAACACGGCTTATCCTTTTCTCACATGATATACTTTGAACTCTGGATAAAGAGCAAAACGCAGATTCCGTATTTCTAGATTTCCGAAAATCATTTGACACGGTACTCGACTGCACACGGTTAACGAAGGTACGAGGCTACGGAATAGGTTCCCAGATATGTGAGTACCTCGAAGACTTCTTAAGTTCACCAGAGAGTAGCGCATCGAGTGCCCCAAGCTAGTATAATAGGACCGCAAATATTTTCTATATACATAAATGGTTCGGTGGACGGTGGACGGGGAGGGGGGGGGGGGGGGCGGCTGGCAGCAATCTGGGGTTGTCCGCCGATGACATTGGTGCACGGATGATAATACAAGATAGACAAAATTTCTAGTTTTTGTGATGAATGGCAGCTGGCTCTAAATGTAGAAAAACGTAACTTAATGCGGGTGAATAGGAAAAACAAACCGTAATGTTAGAATACAGAATTAGTAATGTCCTGTTTGAAAGAGTCAGTTTGTTTAAATAAATATAAATAAGTGGGAGTAACATGGCAAGGCGACATGAAATGGAACGAGCAAGTAAGGACTGTAGTAGGGAACGCAAATGGTCAGTTATTGGGAGAATTTTAGTTAAGTGTGGCTTACCTGTAATGAAGATTGTTTACAGGGCTCTAGTTTGACCTATTAGTGAGTTCTGCTCGAGTGTTTGGTTTCTGCACCAGGTAGGATGAAAGGAAGACTTCGAAACAATTCAGGGGCGGCAGTTAAATTTGTTACAGTTAGGTTTGAACAACAAGCAATAGTGTTACGGAGATGCTTCTGGAAACTCAAATGGAAATCTCTGGAAGGAAAGTCAAATTTTTCTCTGGGAACACTATTGAGAAAATTCAGAGAACCAGCATTTGAAGCTGACAGAAGAATGATCTTTCTGCCGCCAACATACGTTTCGCTTAAGGATCACAAAGATATGGGAAATTAGGGTTCATACTGAAGCATACTGTAGTCGTTTTTTCCTCGCTCTGTCTGCTAGCAGAACATAGAAGGGAAACGACTAATATTGGTACGGAATACCCACCCCCACGCAACGTATGATGGCTCGCGGAGTAGTATGTAGATCAAGATATCGCAACACATCAGTACATCCTCAAAAATATGTTGTTAATGGAAGTCAACAACATTTAAAAAATTCTGTTCGCTTTTAAATTTTTTTAAAAGGGGAGCATAAAGTATTCGCCTCCCCTACCCCGAGTCAATTCTGTTCTCTTTTAATTTTTTTAAAAAGGGGAGCATAAAGTATTCGCCTCCCCCTACCCCGAGTCCTGTTACTGTTTTACTCTTTCTATTGACGCCTCTGTAACGGACAGAAACAATCGTGTGATTTTTTTATGGACGGCCGAGGGAAACACTTCATACCCATCACCCACACTAACATACAATAACAAAATATCACACAGAATAGGAATCATCTTGAAAAAGCAAGGGATCCCATTAACATTCAGAACAAACAATACAGTCCAGAAAAGACTAAGACCAGTCAGGAAAACCTCAGAAAAATGCAGCAACGCTGGAATATATCAACTCAGTTGCAACCCCTGTCAGGCGCAATACATAGGACAAACAAGCAAAAACTTCCGAACGAGGTACAGTGAGCACATGAGAACTCTAAATAGTGACAGCGCACATTCAACTTTTGCAGAACATCTTATGAACAAAAACCATAACCCCACTGATATCGAAAACGATCAACACATTCTGAGAAACATCAACAGTCTATACCAACAACTAACAATAGAAGAAAATTACTACATACAAAAGGCTATAGTTGAAGGGAAAATTGTAATAAACGACAACACAACACTTTGCAACAACACACTCTTTACCGCTCTGAGAGAACTGACCAAGGACGGAGAACAGAAAGCACACACACGCAAAAGAACTACTTCCCCATCACACACAGAGACATAAACAATGAACAGAAGTCGTCGTAATTCGTGCTACAGTTTTTCATAGCCTTATCGCCACATGCGATACACCTCTCGCGACACACGCGAACAGCAAGATGGCGTAATATTCTGGATCAGAAACAAAGTGCGAAAGTTTTGTTTTTCTGCGTATAAAAGCAGCTACATACCATCCAACGAACGTGAATACACGAATGGCTAAGTAACAGCTCAGTAATACCACATAACATGTTTCCACAACACTACCACAACCCCAACTATATATTGATGACATACGAAGTTCACCTTTCAGTATTTTGTTTACTAACAGCCGCTCACATGGTTGCAGATGACAAGATGTTCGCTAAATAAACCTTGAAAGAAAGCTCATAGAAAACATGTCGCAAACTGCGACAATAATTGCTTAAAACATGCTGTAACATACAATAACTAAGGTAGTATGAAAGTATCCATAAAACTATATTTCAAAAAACGAATATTAAAAATGTAATAATGTGCTACTGTGTTTGTATAACCATGCTATCTTTTGCATGTTTTAGATTTAAAAAAAAAACACTGATGATGGTGATATTTGTCGCCGAAACTAGTTCGGGAGAATAAAGAAATGAAACGAATAACAAGGTGTTTTGCATCAAGGCGGAATCAATTTCTGATATTACTGTTTTTCTACGCAAACACGGACCAAATGGAAGAGTTCCAGGATAAAATTATTTAATCAAAAACCGTTTGTGAATTGTGACGCTGAAGGGATAAATTGCATTTGGTGGAATGGTTAACTCTGTTTGTCTTTACCAATCTACTGCAAATGTTCTTGGATGACAGTTCCTCGAATGTTTGATACTGGTTTGCTCTCATTTGTGCCCTTAACACGTCTCTGTATAAAGTTGTCGGTCTTCGTGATCAATACGAGTGGGAAAAATCATAGTAACCGGATTTTAACTTTGAAAACCACCTTTGGCATTTACGAATGTCTAAAGAACTTGGAAAAAACATCACAAGAGCTTTTGGTGGCAAATATTGCATAACTACTCTTGCGAAACGATAATTATACCATACCGGATACATATCTCTTTCATCATAAATTGAAAAAAAGATTTAATATTTAATTATATATGAGTAAACAAGTCACTCTTTGGAACGCTTCTGAAGTACACAAAATGCACAGAAAACACATTACTTTCTGGTCCCCGTAATATGTCTACTTTTTGAAAAGTCCGGCATGGGAACACTACTGATAGAATTGTGTGGCAATTTCAGCACTAAGAACGCGTACTAATGATTACAATGTTGTAACCCAATGTACACTCAACGGCAGTTGTAAATTCTCAAATATTGTTGTACCTGGGATCATCTGCTGTGATTACCATTTGTGTGTATCTGTCCGACTGCGTTATAACGCCTCTAGATATGTGCTAGGTCTATTAACACCACTGTGATTGTCGCATTGACCAGTAGAACAAAGTACCGAGCTCGTTCGCGTACTTCGAAAGACCAGATTTGTAGTCTCCTTACGGCCATCCACAATTACGGTTTTCGTGGTATTCCTAAAACACTAAAGGCAACTGGTGAGATGGATTTTATTTGTATACGTTCATATTCATTATGCTGTGTTTAGTTTCAGAAGTTTATATCACCGTCTGACAGAGATCAAAAATTAAAAACGGCGTTTACAATGTGTAGGTTGTTTTAAATAAGTTACATATCTAGACCCAGCAGCGGAAGTAAGTGTCCCTGGAGTATGGCAAAGTATCTGCTAGCCCAAAACTCAAGTTAAAGTTATAGACATGAGGCGTCAGTTCTAAAATGTTACAGATAGTGATGTAAACTGTGGAAACTAATTGTAGATTCGTAAAGATTTTGGCATCTCCATGGTAGTATACATAAAAATATGCCTAAGGAGGAAGATTTGCGGTTAAAATGAGGTTGACGATTAGACGTAACACAAGCCCAGAGTGGTAAACGCTAAGGAAACGAATCGACCGTGTCGTTCGCGAAGGGGACATCTTCCTTTCTAATCATTGTGCCATTTTGTTATTTATGCCTTTCCGTTTGCTTAATGTAATTTTCGGGAAACAGTTTTGCAGTTCTTACTAAAAATGCAGGCAGACTGTTGTTGGTAACGTAAGAGCAGAAGTGATTAAGTACATGAACACTGTAATGCGTAATGGGACATTAAAAGCTGAAAGGAAAATGACTGGAACAGATAGTGTATGGTACTGTGGACGTCAGATTTGCGAGGATGTGCTGAAAACAACGCCTCCTATTTATTTTGGGAAAAGTCTTAGCTTTTAAAATAAAACAAACATTATTAACGTTCTACATCTATATTCTTCATGTCTACGTATTTGCAGCACTCTGCTTGCAGAATGCTCCGAATTGTAGTGCGCAACCTGGCGGTGTGTAACATAATTGCATTGGTGCGTCAGAAACAGCGTTCTGTTGTTGAGTTTCCAATTCGAAGACTTCGTCCACACTTGGAGCACCCACTCCGTCAGCTTGGCAATACTCAGATCACACACGAGCGCTGCGACATCTGTAACAGTGCGAGACCTTGGGTTCGGTGTCATCGGCCGTCCTCCATACAGCCCCGATTTGGTCCCAGCTGATTTTCGTCCGCTTCCTAAACTTAAAGAACATCTTCCAAGACTTAAATCTGATAGTGAGGAAGCCGTGTAAGCAGAAGTGATGTTGTGGCTCCGTCAACAAGGTCAAACATTCTGTAGTGACGGTGTCAACAACATGTTCTCTCGTAGGGAGTAATATTTTCGTCTCCAGGGTGACTATGTCGGCAGGAATAATAGAGATGCTGGATGTCAATAACATTCGTTTGATTTAAACAGTTTTAAAAGTTTGCATGTAAGAAATTCGGAGGAGTTGCTTTTCAATATACCCTCGTAGCTTCCATGTTGTTGTTTTGCTCCTGAATTGGAAGACTGGTTTGATGCAATTCTGCATGGTAGTCTATCCTATGCATGTCTCTCCATCTCTGAATAACTACTGGAACGGTCATCCATAAAAAAAGCTACGTGCTGTACTCATACCTCGGTCTCTGCCTACTATCACCCCCTTCCAAGCACACACTCACATTTGTACCCTTTATCAAAAGGACTATTTCTTAACCACTCAGGACTTGTCCTATCAACGGATCTCTTCATTTAGCTAAGTTGTGTCATAAATTTATTTTCTCCACATTTCAATTCAGCACCTCCTCATAAGTCTACATCTACATCCATACTCCGCAAGCCACCTGAAGGTGTGCGGCGGAGGCGGAGGGTACCTTGAGTACCTCTATCGGTCTTCCCTTCTATTCCAGTCTCCTATTGTTCATGAAAAGGAGGATTGTCGGTATGCCTCTGTGTGGGCTCTAATCTCTCTGATTTTATCCTCATGGTCTCTTCGCAAGATATACGTAGAAGGGAGCAAATACTGCTTGACTCCTCAGTGAAGGTATTTTCTCGAAACTTCAACAAAAGCCCGTACCGAGCTACTAAGCGTCTCTCCTGCAGAGTCTTCCACTGGAGTTTATCTATCATCTCCGTAACGCTTTCGCGATTACTAAATGATCATGTAACGAGGCGCGCTGCTCTTTGTTGGATCTTCTCTATCTCTTCTATCAACCCTATCTGGTACGGATCCAACATAGGTGAGCAGTATTCAAGCAGTGGGCGAACAAGCGTACTGTAACCTACTTCCTTTGTTTTCGCATTGCATTTCCTTAGAATTCTTCCAATGAATCTCAGTCTGGCATCTGCTTTACCAACGATCAACTTTATATGATCATTTCATTTTAAATCACTCCTAATGCGTACTCCCAGATAATTTATGGAATTAACTGCTTTCAGTTGCTGACCTGCTATATTTTAGCTAAATGATAAGTCAATACATTGTATCCACTTTTCTCTCTGAGCTGCTTATCGTCCACATTTTAGTTTGTATACAGAAAATAAAACAGAGAAGAAAAATTACGACCGTTACGAGTCAACCTACAGACATTTCGGTAAACAAAGTTAGACTTCTGCAGCTACGTATAGCTCATTTCCGCTATAAATGAAGGAAAAGCGAAAGAAAGATTATGCCTCAAACTGTGGCTATAGCTGACGCTCCAGAGAAGAGCAGTTGTTATTCTTCGTGTCACCGAGGTGGTAGCTGTCAGTCTTCGGGAGGGCGGCAGCAGCTCAGCTCATTGCGAGGGCTTAATTGAGCTCCGGAGCGATGTTCCGAAGGCTAAGGACAGGGAGCAGACGCGTCAGGGGTGTGGGTGGGACGGGGTGGTTGGTGGTGGTGAGGGCGGGGGGTGAGGGGAGGGGGGTGCTGACGAGGGCCCGGCTGCCAGCCGCGTGATGAATGACTCCAGCGACACCAAATAATGCTTCCGGCCGCCTTGCAGCTACAACCGGCCGACTCTCCCGGGCAATTTATCACGCCGCAAAAATCTGGCTGGAATGCGCGAAACTTCAAACTTGCACAACGGAGGAAAAAAGGACAGCGCTAAGTTTTACTCGGGCTTCATTTTCTCCTGTGACGAAAATTACGACGCATTTACTTTCGGCCAACTTCTGCAAGCAAGTTTTCTGCTTCTTATAATGTGTATTGGAATGTAGTAGGAAATTCGGAATGCCACCGGTGCGAAAGACAGCGGCGACTGCAACCTAAGGAAAAAAAGTTGATATTGCTTAGCGCAACCACAAAAGATTCTATTACTTATTCTTTATTTGATTTCACACGTCTCAGCGATAAATGACAGGACTTTGACTCAAAAGGAGATTGGTCGCAAACTACTCATATGACCTATCCTTCAATATTTCTCGATTGCGTGGGCTCCATACCACATGCGACCAACATGGGATACAGAACGCATGAAAATAAAAGTAGAACGAATGATAAGAAGTTTGACTCATGGGAGGTCGTCACAGATATGCTGCAAACCGTAATTGGCTGAGACTCGAAAATAGACGTCAGCCACCTTATGAAAGTTTATCTAAAAGATCTGGAAAACAACATTAAGTGGCAGATCTACGAATATATATACTCCTCATTAAATCTACTTAGGGACGTCTAAGGCAAGATTGACTGATTACGGCCTACAAAGAAGCATCCAAGCAGTCATCCTTCCTACACTCCATACGTGAATGGAAACACGGAAAACCCTTTTCAATGGAGGGTATGGATGTAGATAAAAATGAAACTGTCCAGACATTAAAAATTTTTGTTGGAACATAAGGTTATGGAGTGCAGCTCTACTTACACTCAGGTCCAGTATTTTCGTAATACTCTTCACGGTTTGTTCTTTGTTTCAACTGTCAGTTGTGAGCTGAGTGTTAGGGAGAAGTCCAGAAACTACATTTGTCTGTATGTCCACTAATTTATAGTCTGAATGAACATCCTGAATAAATTGGATGAGCAGAGTTAAAATTACATCCCTTAAACATAATGAAAGATAACAGATAAGCTGTCTTCAATCTGAACGACTGTTTGGAAACCTTAGTGCTCCTCTAGACAAGGTCTTCTTGGCGGTAGTGTCCCTTCGTTCTCCTCAGATTTACGTGCTGCCCTACTAACAACTTGATAGGGATGTCCTAAAGCATACAGTGGACTTCTAAACACTATCAGATTTAACATTATTGACAAAGAGAAAGTATTGACAGAGCTGAAAGACGTGACAAGTGACAGAGAAACATTTTTGTCCCCACACGAACTGAACCCGGGACCTTTGGACCTGAAGATCGATAGAGACAGTCCTAGCGGTTCCATCAGCAAATCTACAATTTGCCGACTAATAGACGACTCAAAATATTGGCTCAGGGCAATTATGCTGCGTGTGGTAGAAAATATGACTTCGTGATGTAAGGAAGCTACTTGTAGCAGTCGAACCAGCGTAAAAAATCCTCAAAAAGTTGTGAGATATTCAGCGATGCGATACCTTGGATTTCATCATATCCAGCCATGAAACTACACTGTCCAGCGAGTGCAGCAAGGTGAAGGTTCCCTGCTGCTTCGGTGTGGCTTTATATGGGGCCGACGTACGCCACTGGTAATCATGGAAGACGCCATAGAGGCTGTATGATGCCATCCTCTGTCCGATAGTGCAAACATATCGGAAGCACATTGAGGAGGCTTTCGTCTTCATGGACGACAATTCGTGCCTCCATCGTGCACATCTTGTGAATGACTTCCTTCAGGATAACGACATCACTCGACTAGGCTGGCCAGCATTTTCTCCAGACACGTATCCTATCGAACATGCCTGGGATGGATTGAAAAGGGCTGTTTATGGACGACGTGACCCACCAACCACTACGCTGAATCGTCGTTGAGGAGTGGGACAATCTGGATCAACAGTGCCTTGATGAACTTGTCGATAGTACGCCATGATGAGTACAGGCATGAATCAATGGAAGAGGACGTGCTACTGGGTATTAGTGGTACAGATGTGTACAGCAATCTGGACAACCACCTCGGAAAATCTCGCTGTATAGTGGCACAACATGCAATGTGTGGTTTTCACGAGCAAGAAGAAGGGTGAAAATAACGTTTATGTTTACCTCTATTCCAATTTTCTGAACAGGTCCTGGAAGTGTCGGAACCCAGGTGATTTCATGTAGGATGCGCGGGATCATGAGGATTGGAATCGGAAGATGGTACGCTGCTATGGGACTTAGCCAGTTAGAAGAGAGCGCCATCGCTAGAGGTCTGTACGGTGAGAGAGATTGTGTTTTGGAGTCTAGAAGAATTCGGGCTCGGAAATCATAGCGATCGGTCGTGTTAGAAAAGATGCCACAAGCTGACTGTTGAGAGAGGTTGTGCTTACATGTGATTATCGCGTTCTAAGTTCCAAAATAGTGCGGACTTGGTAGTTGGTGGTGTGTAAAAGGAGTGAACAAAATATCAGAATTTTCATTCGACGACATTCTACACGACTGGCCATTAAAATATGTACACCACGAAGATGACGTGCACAGACGCGAAATATAGCCGACAGGAAGAAGATGCTATGATATGCAAATGATTACCTTTTCAGAGGATTCACATAAGGTTGGAGCCGGTGACGACACCTACAACGTGCTGACATGAGGAAAGTTTCCAACCGATTTCTCTTAGACAAACAGCAGTTGACTGGCGTGGCCTGGTTAAACGTTGTTGTGATGCCTCGTGTAAGGAGTATTAATGCGTACTATCACTTTGATAAAGGTCGGATTGTAGCCTATCGTGATTGCGGTTTATCGCATCGCGACATTGCTACTTGCGTTGGTCGAGATGCAATGACTGTTAGCAGAACATGGAATCGGTGGATTCAGGAGGGTAATACGGAACGCCGTGCTGGATCCCAACGCCTCGTATCACTAGCAGTCGAGAAGACAGGCATCTTATCCGCATGGCTGTAACGGATCGTGCAGCCACGCTCGATCCCTGAGTCAACAGATGGGGACGTTTGCAAGACAACAACCATCTGCACGAACACTTCGATGACGCTTGCAGCAGCAAGGACTATCAGCTCGGAGACCATGGCTGCGGTTACCCTTGACGCTGCGTCACAGACAGGAGCGCCTGAGATGGTGTACTCAAAGACGAACCTGGGTGCACGAATGGCAAAATGTCATTTTTCCGGATGAATCCACGTTCTGTTTACAGCATCATGACGGTCGCATGTGTTTGGCGGCATCACGGTGAATGCACATTGGAAACATGTATTCGTCATCGGCATTCTGGCCTATCACCCGGCGTGATGGTATAGGGTGCCATTGGTTATACGTCTCGGTCACCTCTTATTCGCATTGACGACACTTTGAACAGTGGACGTTACATTTCAGATGTGTTACGACCGTGGCTCTACCCTTCATTCTATGCCTGCGATGCACGACCGCATGTTGCAGGTCCTGTACGGGCCTTTGTGGATACAGAAAATGTTCGACTGCTGCCCTGGCCAGCACATTCTCCAGATCACTCACCAATTGAAAACGTCTGTTCAATGGTTGGCGAGCAACTGGCTCGTCGCAATACGCCACTCACTACTCCTTATGAACTGTGGTATCGTGTTGAAGCTGCATGAGCAGCTGTACCTGTACCCGCCATCGAAGCTCTGAGTCAATGCCCAGGCGTACCAAGGCCGTTACTACGGCCAGAGGTGGTTGTTCTGGGTGCTGATTTCTCAGAATCTATGCACCTAAATTGCGTGAAAATGTAATCACATGTCAGTTCTAGTATAATATATTCGTCCAATGAATACCCGTTTATCATCTGCATTTCTTCTTGGTGTAGCAATTTTAATGGCCAGTAGTGTATCTTTTAATAGCCGGTCACGCCTGGGGCTAGAAAAACGTTTTTTGCTCCCTGTGGATACGTTTAGCGCGACTGGTGTCAACTACAAATTCTCGAGCCTACTGCCATTGATCGCTGTTTTCAGGCAAGGCGTGTGATGCCTGCGGATGTCACCGAAATCTGAGTTGAAGATTTTCGTTTAGACAACAGATTGTGCTGCCGCACGTTTGCTAAATTCCCTTCATCGATCTGCAACACCATCTGCCCAAAGGATTCTTTTTTTTTCGTATTCCTGCACTCCATAACAAATCTGTGCTGCAGATGAACATTCTTCTGTACATGAGGGATACGTTGATGAGTAGCCTAGGTACGCTATCGACAAGCGTGGCTCAAGGCGTGGGGTCGGTAGACACGGGAACCTGGAGGAAGTGACGCCACTACCGGGACGTGCCTCGAGGCATCCGCCAATTAATCGCAAGCAGAAACAGCTGCCCATGCAGCCTCGACCACAAGCATGTCTGGATGTCAGTCATTGCCCGTTATCCACATAACATCGACCTATGCCTACCATTGGACCCGGATTTGGAAAGAGAGATTGTGACAGACGATGTTGCGTTCCCGCTTTGTCCGCCCCGAGTGGACTAATTGTAAATTGCCTTTTGTTTCCCGCTGTTGAAGACCCGGGATACCTTAAGTGTTACGCATGCACTCTGATCTATTTCTTGTAGACAGTAATTGTATGTGTACTTGTGAGTTATAAATCAAATGTAGTGTAGTTTGGCAAAACAACACATTCTCATATATTTCTTTCTTAAATTAAAGCGTGTGTTCGATATCAGCAGACTTCTTTCGGCCTTTGTCTGTGCTAATATGTTTTTTACGCCCTCTGGATTCCATCGTAGCAGAATCCCTTCATTTCGTCTACTATGTTGCCAGTCTGTTGATGTTAAGATTGTGGCTAACTTCATTTCTAGTGCTTCTGCATGGATAGATTTATCGTTTCTCTCAGTCTGGACATTCAGTGCTCCGTAGACTATTTCATCCATCAGGTAGTTCTTACTGTCAGAAAAGGTAGCAACGTCAGCAGCAAATCGTCTCACTTGTAACGTTTCACCTTTAATTTGGATCCCAATTCTCTCCCTTTCATTCCCATGGCTACTTCTTTCAAAAACAAGGGCAAGGCTGTATTAGTCTCTTGTTTATTTATTTTTTACCCGAAAACTTTCCGTCTTCTAATGTCGTTTCCTATACATTGTTCGTACTTCATAATACCGAGTACCTAACTTGCTAACGATTTACAACGTATTGCACACCTTTACATGTTTACCTCGAAAAAATCAATCATGGTTTCTTGATAAGTCTAATTTCCACCACCACGTGTGACGCCGAAATTTCCTATGTTGTGCCCTTACCTTTCCTAAGGCCAAGTTAATCGCCATCTCATTGATCCTCCATTTCCTTTTTATTTCCTTTGTATAGCATTCTGGTCATCAAATTGGAAGCATGAAGCATTAAGGAGGTTGAGCTTTAAATGTCACATTGCCTGTCCTTACTAGTTTCGGAACTGTGTAGATGATACTCTTCGGAGAGTCAGATGATGTATCTCCAGTCTCGTAGAATCTACAGACGTGTCGACACAATATCTGTAGCTGTTTCATCTGCATTTTTTCACAAGTTTAGGTAGTGGAAACGATTCTGATGGATCTCTTTCTGGGGCATACAATGATCCGCTCGTCGATCAGGTGTAGGCGGAAATACTAATGGGATTTTCTTTTTCATAGAGTGCTCCAAATTCACATAGATGCATTCGAATCCGATGTGCTTCTTTCTAGTGAGGAAGATCTCGCTTCGATGTCCCACAGCAATTCGTGAAGCATGACCAAGCGATTTTTGTCTGAACTCACATGCAGACTGTTCCATAGGAATAGGTCCTTTCAAGGAATAAATTTTCATTCGTTTCATGCTAGTTATAGTACTGAAACTACTAGTTACTGGAAGAACTGAATGAAAACTTACAATTCGTTATTGTTTAGGGGTGGCGAGGTTCCTGCCAGACTACAAATCCAAAGGTCCCGGGTTCAGTTCGTGTGGGGACAATAATGTTTCTCTGTCACTAGACGAAATAAATCTTGGGTGAACAGCCTGGTATGAGTGTGCATAGGACACAATGTCGTCATAAAATTCGCCTGCAGAAATTGAAAAATCACTTCAGACATATTCACAATAACCGATAGGAATGTAACTGTCTATCTACAAACATATTCACAATAAGTAGCAACGTATTGCTACTTCACTATCGTCATTTTCCTGTATCTTTGGGGTAAAGACTGTCAAAAGGACACCGTGCGAAAAATTAGCCATTCCTAGGAGACGTCACGCTAATACCGCTCAACGCCGCCTTTGGTCTATATAATGACCTCAATTCATTGACGAAGAGAATCCGCTTATTTCTTCAGGTATACCATATCACCGGAAGCCACTCACAGAATCCGCGAACAATTTACGGGAATGTTGAGTGATCATTCTTATTTAGAGTTTCTGCCCTGTGACAAGTATTAACTGGAGGCTTTGTGTGTTGTTGTTCTCAGCATTTTTATTGAACTTTTTGTGTGTTTGACCACTTCTATCCGTTATTCCAAATTTCTTCTTACCCCTTCCCCTCAATCATTTCACATTCTCCTCTATGTTTCTTTTTTGCTGACAACTCCTTCCCAATATATGTTCCATCAGAATGTTTTTCGTTTTTGATCACTTCCAATAACCTTCTTTCTTTCCCAGATTTCTTCATTACTTCCTTCCTTTTTAAGTGCGTCAGTCCACAGCACCTTAAGCATTGTTCTCCGCACCGAGCGAGGTGGCGCGTTGGTTAGTACACTGGAGTCGCATTCGCGAGGACGATGGTTCAATCCCGCATCCGGCCATCCTGATTTAGGTTTTCCGTGATTTCCCTAAATCGTTCCAGGCTAATGCCGAGATGGTTCCTTTGAAACGGCACGGCCGACTTCCTTCCCCGTCCTTCCCTAATCCGATGAGACCGATGACCTCGCTGTTTGGTCTCCACCCCCAAAAACAGCCCAACCCATTCTTCTCCACAAGCACATCTCAAAAAATTCTAAACATTTTCCTATTTTTTTAACTGTCCACGACTGACTGCTATATAACACTCCACTCCACACAACATTTAGCGTATGTTTCCTTTAAGCCTTCTATGTGTTAGTAACTGCTTGAAATGGCCCCTCCCCCTCATAAGCGTCCATATTTCTTCCTACAGATTCGGTTCCATGTTGTTAAACATCCAAGGTACAGATATGATAGTAAGTGTCCTGTGTTTCATGAAAAAGTCCCAGACCCTTTCTAAGAGATTACACAAACTCATTTAGCAGATTCGTTGAAGTGCTACTAATGTGCTTGTTTGTTCGGTGTGGAACCTCTTCAACATAGCTGTTGTCATCTTGTAAGACTGGAATGACAACAGCACCAACATCATCAATGTCGAAGGAAGGGCCACCCCTGGTCGCCGAAAATGTCAAAATAAACATCCTGGTTCACGTTTTCGGTAACCTGAATGAGTGGACACAGATCACGATATGAAAGAGACCACCTGAAAGAGACCACCATATAATCACAGAACCAACCCCTACCTAATCATCCATCCACACACTGCGAATTAGCGCCTTACTGGACTTCGCTAAACCTCCCGAACTCTCCGGAAAGCACTACTCGCCACCAGCAGCTACTTTCAGGTTTTGTGTATTGTTTGACCCATTGAAGATGTGCTTTTCTGTTTTATGCCCTCGTTCAATCAATGGCCTTGCCAAATAGGGAGGAGGAGAGGATAGAGATTAGGGGAACTTTCTTACCTTCGGCAATGAGAACCATTCTGTTAAATTCTCATAAAGTGTATCCACAGGGAATGTGGCGTGTAATGGAGAAAGTGTCATAATGATGAAACTTCCTAGCAGATTAAAACTGTGTGCTGGACCGAGACTCGAACTCGTGACATTTGGCATAAGCGGGCAAGTACTCTACCGACATAGCTACCCAAGCATGACTCACGGTCCAGCTTCACAGCTTCAGTTCTACCAGTACCTCGTCTCCTACCTTCCAAATTTCACAGAAGCTCTTCTGCGAAGCTTGCAGAACTAGCACTCCTGGAAGAAAAGATATTTCGGAGACATTGCTTCAGTAGAGTATTTGCCTGCGTGAGGCAAAGCTCCCGACTTCGAGTTTAGGTCCGGCACACAGTTTTAATCTGCCAGGAAATTTCATATCAGCGCACACTCCGCTGCAGAGTAAAAATCTCATTCTGTCATGATGATCTCTCCATTGGCAAAAGACTCGAGACTAGTCCGCCATTCGGATCTCCGGCAGGAGACTGCCAAGGGGGAGGTGACCATGAGAGAAAGATTGATTAACTAACGAGACGATAACGTTCTACTTGTCGGGGCGTAGAATATCAGAAGTTTCAACGTGGTAGGGAAGCTGGAAAATCTGAAAGGGAAATGAAAACGCTCAATCTAGGTAGAGTGGCGGGGTCAGTGAGGTGACACGGAAAGAACGATTTCTAGTCAGACGAGTATAATATAATTTCGACAGCAGCAGAAAATAGTATAGAGGGAGTTTGGTAGGTTATGAATAGGAAGTTAAGACAGAGAACGTTTTACTGTGAACAGTTCAGTTATAGGGTAGTCCTCATCATAAAAACAGCAAACCAATACCCATAACGAGTGCAGGTGTACATGCCGCCGTTGCAAGCTGAAGATGAAGAGATAGAGAAAGTATATGAGGATATTGAATGGGTAGTTCATTATTAAAAGTGAGGCGGAAATCTAATAGTCACGCTGGACTAAAATGCCGCTGGGGTCTGTGTTACAGGATAATGTGGGCATGGTACTAGATATAAGAGAGAGGAGAAAGACTAATTGAGTTCTGCAATAAATTTCAGCTAGTAATAGTGAATACTCTGTTCAAGAATCACAAGAGAAGAAGGTATACTTGGAAAAGGCCGGGAGACATTGGAAGATTTCAGTTACATTACATGATGGCCAGACAGAGATTCAGAAATAAGATACTGGATTGTAAAGCGCACCCAGGTGCAGATATAGACTCAGTTAGCGATGAATAATAGGCAGAAATTTAAGAGATTAGCGAGGAAGGATCCATAGGCACAGAAGTGGGATACGGAAGTATAACTTGAAGTTATCTATGGTTATATATGTTACAGTGAGGAACAGCTCAGAAGGCACTTCACTTAAAGAGAAATGGACATCCCTAAAAGGAGCAGTCACAGAAATTGGAAATAAAAACATAGGTACAAATAAGTAGCTGCGAAGAAATCATGGGTAATAGTTGAAAGAAAAGCATAGGTACAAATTAGTAGTTGCGAAGAAACCATGCGAAGAAATTCGGGAGTACAGATGTATAAGTCCCTGAAGAATGATGTAAATTTGAAGTACATGGAACCTAAGGCGAAATGGCTACATGGAAAATTTGAAGAAATCGAAAAACAAAAATATTTGTAGGAAGGGCAGACTCAGATTATAGAAAACCCGAAACAACCTTCGAAGAACTAAAAATCAACATAAATGGTTCAACGGAAATTCCACTGGTAATGTAGAGGAGAGTGCTGATAGGTGGAAATCGTGTCTACATTGAAGGCCTCTGGGACTAAGAAGGCATGTCTGATGTGGGGCAGAAGAAGAAACAGTGTTCGATGAAGGGATATGAGATCTGGTACTTGAATCAGCATTTAAAAGGGCTTTGGAAGGTTCAAAACCAAATAAATTGGAATGGATAGATAACACTAAATCAGAATCTCTAAAATCATTGGGAGAAGTAACAATATGACGACGACTACTGACGTTGGTGTGTATAATGTATGAGTCTGACAATACACCATCTGACTTTCGGAAAAACATAATCCTCACATTTCCAAATTCTGCAAGAGCTGGGAAGTACGAGAATAATCGCACAATCAGCTTACCACCTCATGGAACCTAGTTGCTGACAAGAATGCTATGCAGAGTAATGGGATAGAAAATTGAGGATGTGTTAGATGATCATTTTGGCTTTAGGGATGACAAAGGCTTCAGAGAGGTAGTTCTGCCATTGTGGATGATAATGGAAGCAAGACAAAACAAAAATCTAGAGACGTTCATAGAATTTGTTGACCTGGAAAAAGCGTTCGATAATGTAAAATGGTGCAAGGTGTTCGAAATTATGAGGGAAATAAGCGTAAGCTATGGGGAGAGACGGGTAATATACAATATGTACAAAAGCCAAGACGGAATAATATGAGTGGAAAACCAAGAACGACGTGTTCGGATTAAAAAGGGCGTAAGACAGGGATATAGTCTTTCTCCCCTAGTGTTCAATCTGTTAATCGAAGAAGCAATGATGGAAATAAAAGAAATGTTCAGGAATGCACCTAAAATTCCAATTGAAAATATATCAGTGATACGATTCGCTGATGACATTGCTGGCGTCAGTGAAAGTGAAGAAGTATTACATGATCAGCTGAATGGAATGAATATTCTAATGAGTACAGAATATAGACTAAGAGCAAATTGAAGAAAGACGAAAGTAATGAGAAGTAGAAAAATCATAATAGCAATAAACTTAACAGCAGGATTGATGAATACGGAGTAAATGAAGTTAAGTTCTACTATGTATTGATGTTTACGGAGTAAATGAAAGTATGTTCTGCTATTTAGGCAGAAAAATAATCAATGACGGCTGGAGAAGTGGGTGGGGCATCAAAATTATATAGGCACTGGCAAAAAGAGCATTCCTGGTCAATGGAAGTCTGCCAGTATCATGCATTAGCCTTAACGTGAGGAAGAAATTTCTAAAAATGTACAGTCCGAGCAC
Organism: Schistocerca nitens; assembly: GCF_023898315.1. Lineage (NCBI taxonomy): Eukaryota > Metazoa > Arthropoda > Insecta > Orthoptera > Acrididae > Schistocerca > Schistocerca nitens. Next base: position 283,051,495 of record NC_064614.1, read on the forward strand.
ATCATTGTATGATAACGAAATAAGGAGTGTGAAAAAACCGAAAGAGGGAAAAGTCGATGCATTATAGATGTGGTTTCTACAGAAGAATGTTAAAAATTACGTTGACTGACAAGATGATCGATGAGGAGGTTCTCTGCAGAATTGGCGAAGAAAGGAATATATGGAAAACACAGACAAGCAGAAGGGAAAGGATGGTGAGATACTAGATGGAAATGTAGGAGGGAAACTATAGAGAAAGACATAGACTGGAATACGAGCAGCAAATAATTGAGGAGTATGTTGCAAATGCCTCAGAGACTGGCACAGCATAGAAATTCGTGGTGAGCCGCTTCAAACCGGTCAGGTCACTAATGATTCAATAAACAAAAGCGAAAATAGGGGGAAGCTAGAAAATCTAATAAGGAAAATCCAAGGCTCAGTCTGGATGTAGTTGGGGACACTGAAGTAAATAGAAAGTGGACAAGGATTTCCGGTCAAATGAGTATAGGGTAACAGCAACAGAGCATAAAATGGTGTAACTGGATTAGGATTCGTTGTGAGTGGGAAAGTAGGAAAGAGAGTGAGTTACTGTGAACAGTCCAGTGACAGGGTTGTTCACATCAGAATGAGCAGCAAGGCAACACCGACAACGATTGTTCAAGTATATATGGCGACATCGCAAGCCGAAAATGAAGAGACGGAAAAAGTATATGAGGATATGGGACGGATTTGTCCGTACATAAAGGGGGATGAAAATCTAATAGTAAAGGGGGACAGGAATGGAGTTGTAGGGGCAAGGAGTAGATGACTAGGTTAGAGGAGAAAATGGGCCTGGAATAAGGAATGAGAGAGGAAAAAGTCTGAGTTCTGTAATAAATTTCAACTAGTAATAACGGATACTCTGTTCAAGAATCACAAGAGTAGTAGGTATACCTGGAAAAAGCCGGGAGACACCGGAAGAATGGCTCTGAGCACTATGGGACTCAACTGCTGAGGTCATTAGTCCCCTAGAACTTAGAACTAGTTAAACCTAACCAACCTAAGGACATCACAAACATCCATGCCCGAGGCAGGATTCGAACCTGCGACCGTAGCGGTCTTGCGGTTCCAGACTGCAGCGCCTTTAACCGCACGGCCACTTCGGCCGGCAGACACCGGAAGATTTTTGTTAGATTGAATCATGGTCAGGCAGAGATTCCGAAATCAGATACAAGTTTTTAAGAAGTATGGAGGAGCAGATATATACTCAAGAAATATTTAGCATAGACCAGTGTAGGCTGACGTTTAAGCTTGTAGTTAGAGTAAAATGATTGCTCTCTGAAGTGGGCACTAAAGTACTAATGAATGGAGAGAGACTCTTGAGGTTCTCTGGGGCTATAAATACTACGATAATGAATAACTTAGTAGGCAGTTCAGTTGAAGTGGACTGGACGTCTCTCAAAAGGGCAGTCAGAGAAGTTTGAAAGGAAAACATTGGTACAAGAAGGTAATAGGGGGAACCATCGATAACAGAAGAAACACTATATGATGATAACCATGAATGAAGGAAGTACAAAAATGTTCATGAAAGTTCAGGTGTACGAAAACATAAGACAACTAGGAATGAAGTATATGGGAAGTGCAGGGTACCAAGTAGTAATGGCTGCATGAAAAATGTGAAGAAATCGAAAGGAAAGCCAGAAGGACTCAATCAGCAAATAGAAAAGTCAGGAAGAAAAGTCAGGGAGAAAACTCAAATGAACCTTCGGTGAAATTAAATTCAAGGGTGGTCACAATTGAGTGCAATTGAAATTTCACTGAGAAAAATTCGGGTAAGCTATAGTGAAAGACGCGTAATATCAAATATATGCAAATAGTACATTGAGAGGCTCTGTGAAGGAGAAGATTTGTCTGATGACGTAACAGAAGAAGTAGGAGTCGATATATAAGAGATAAGGATGAAATATTAAATTCGGAATTTAAAAAGCTCCGGAAAACTATAGCTCGAATAAGGCAGAGGGTATAGATAGCATTCCATGAGAATTTCTAAAATCATTGGCGTAAGTGCTAACAAATCGACTACTCAGGTTGTTGTCTAGAATGTATGAAACTAGCAACATACCATCTGACTTCCCAAGATTACAAGAACCGAAAAATGCCTAAATTATCGTATAGCCAGCTTAACGGGTCATACATCCAAGTTACTGACATGACTAATATATAGAGAATGGAAAATGAAATTGACGTAGCGTCAGATGACTATGAGTATGGTTTTACGGTAGGTAAAGGCACCAGAGAGGCACTTCTGACACTGCGGTTTGTAATGGAAACAAGACTAAAGAAACATCAAGACACGATCATAGGATTTATCGAGCTGGAAAAGGGGTTCGACTATGAAGAATGCTTCAAGATGTTCGAAATTCTGAGAAAAATTCAGATAAGCTATAATGTGAGACGAGTAATATGCAGTATTTACAAGAGCCAGAAAGGAACAAGAAGTGTGGAAGACCACGACGAGGTGCTGGGATTAAAAAGGGAGTAAGACAGAGATGTAATCTCTCGCTCCTACTGTTCAATGTATACGTCGGATATACAAGAAAAGTTTAAGATGGGAATGAAATTCAAGGAGGGAGGATGTCAATAATAAGATTTGCTGAGGATATTGCTATCATCAGTTAAAGTGAAGACGAATTATAGGATCTGCTAAATGGGATGATCAGTCCAATGAATAAAAAAAAAAAATCGACTGAGAGTAAATCAAAGAAATACGAAAGTAAATAGAAGTATCAGAAATAAGAACAGCGCGAAACTTAACATCAGGACTGGTGATCACAAACTAAATTCAATTAAAGAATTCTTCTGCCTAGGCACAAGAATAGCCATTGTCGAAAGGAGCAAGGAGGACATCACACGAGCACTTGCACAGGCATAAATGGGTAATTCTAGCGAAGAGAAGTCTTCTTGCATCAAACATAGGCCTTAATGAGAGTGAGAAATTTGTGAGAACGTACGTTTGGAGACAGCATTGTAGAACCGTGGGAAAACTGGAAGAAAAGAGTCGGAGGATTTTAGATGTGGTGGCACAGAAGAATTTTGAAAATTACGTGGACTGGTAAGGAAAGGAATGAGGAGGTCCTGCGCAGAATCGACGAGGATAGGAATATATGGAAAAAATTGACAGAAAAAGGGACACTATGGTAGGACCGTTTAAGACATCATGGAATAACATATATAGACCAGAAGGAGACGCAGAGCTTAAAAATTATAGCGGAAGACAGAGGTTGGAATACACCCAGTAAGCAACTGCAAGTGCTACAATGATTTGACGAGATTGTCATACGAGAATAATTGGCGGCGGGTCGCATCAGACCAGTCAGCGGACTGATAACTGAAGAAAAGAAAATGTGTTATGCTATGAGCTACGGCCTTCGCGATGTATCCGAACCCCAATTCTCATTGCTTGAAGTTCCCGTTGTAGTGTTCACTCGGCAACTGGTTGAGATGGCCTATGGTCAGAGCAAACAACACCTGTCATGTTTGAAGGCACTTGTTTTTGACATGGGATGACACACTTCTGTTCATTACTGATTACGGCCTTCCCACGACTGCTGGTCTTAGGAACTGTTACATAGCTGCTAGTGAAAATGTTACACTGTCCTCAGTGATACAATGAAAAATTTGTTAATTATGGAAGACAGCTTTTCTTTTTGTCCTTCTTTTGTTCTGATTCATTTACTCCGTACATATGTCCTTGATGGTTTATTCTATAGTATGAAATGTGGCAGTTTTTTGTTTCACTTTTCATGAATCTCTTTTAAGTGTGTATGTAAAAGTCGGAATGTATGTTTGGTCTACTTTTTAATGCTTTTGTGAAGTTTGTTGTGTAGAACAAAATGTGAAATGCACCACTGTTGTATGAACTGCGGTGACTGATCAGCAGCGATAGTTGGCAATCGGAGAGGGATACTGAGTGTGTGTGCAGCGTCTTGTCGTATGTGCATATGTTCTGCTGTGTCATCGTGCTACACGCTAGCAAACAAAAATTTAGGACTGTGTTCTTATTTTTCCGGTCACGGTACAAACTAAACTTCGACATGGACGTTATGAAACAAAATGTTAAGGCTGTGAGCTTCATTTTATACTATAGACAGCAGTGACAATGCTTATGCGAATGGACTGTGATTGTCAAGGTTAGAACTGTTGCACATAACTGAGCTACACGAACTAATGTACTTTGCATTTATTGTCTTGTGTGCAGCATAATGATCTGCGGCGTGCCTTAAAAGATTAACTGTCGTTTTGGAGAGTTTTAAATTGTCTGTTACGTGTGGTACCGTTTTTCACCAAAACTGTGATTTAGCGATCGTGATTGTCAAGAAAGCGAATGGACTGTAACTTCGACATCGACGTGTAAATGTGAATCGTATACAGTTTTAAAACTGTGCTCGGGACGTTAGAGACTGAAACGTATGTGTAGAGAGCGTTGTAGTCGTAGACATACCAACGCGGATTTTTTACGGCAACAATTACGTCCAGCTGGCCTTCGACTAAATGCAACAGAAGTAAATACGTAAAGTAAATAAGTCTTATCGTATGAAGAGTTATACACTGAAGGAGGCCTCTATTGTAATTTTATGGCTGATGGAGCTACGGTACGTACACCGCCAGTGTCATCGAGCTGTTGCTGACGTCACAACGCATCGTCTACAAAAAGATAAACTGCAACGACAAGCGCTCTCCCCCGGTAAAGACTCAAAGAATTTTAAGTATTTACAAACGTAATTTATTTACATGTATAGAATGCATGTTTGACCATCAGCTGCTTTTATTTTAAACCAAAATATCGACCAGTTTCAGTCATGGACCATCTTCAGGGATAAGGGTTAAAATGGTTTAAGCCACAACGTTACATTTCTCATTACTTAAATAAAGTGTAGAGCATGTCATGAATATCAATACACGAAATACGACTTTTAGATGCTAACATACAAATATTAAGTGTAAACAGAGCTGTGTACAAGTGGCATTACTTATACATTACTTGACGGCTGCTGATAATCACCTTCAAAAAAAATTTAATTTCTTTCTCTTTTGTCACAAACTTGAGAGATTGCAGAGCAGTCTCACTTCGGATTCGGTGTTATGCCACTTCATGTTCCTAGGGAAAATGATCTTTATTACGATTTGACTTCATACATCATGATGAAATAGTGGGCAGTAGTTAATGTCGTTCTATGGAAGGAGCTTTACTTGCGTTCAAAGCAATAGGGTGCAGTAAAAGCACGGCGACGGTGGGCCGAGGGAAGCATGTTTTTTTTTCTGCGGAACCTGCGTGGAAACAATTCCGGACGGCCGAATTCCGCGATCTCATTGTGGAGACATGTTTGTTGGCGCCAGTCGGTCGGCATCCGTGTCCAGGTAGACGGACTAGCGCCGAGAAGTCGCAGCAGCAATGGCCAGCGCATTGTAGACCGGCAATAAAGCGGAGGATGGGCCCTTGTTCGGCAAAAACCCCGCAAGACAACTGTGAGCATTCTGCGAACTTCCGTGGGACATGTCACTGGCGCCCAGACGTCCACACTCTGTTACAAGACATACTTGTGAAACCACGAGGCTTTTATATAGTTTATGGCCGTTCTTTGGAAACTTCGATATGGACGTAACAGGGGAGATAACAAGCTGTTTATGGACGGGTGCCGTTCCATACCACTCATGTTGTTAGCAAAAGACATGGCGTAAATGCGTGGGAAAGAGGTCGCGAAGCTGAATCTTTTTCCTTTTTCTCCCAATTAACTTTAAAGTCTCTGATTGGTGAAATAGGTGTATGCAGAGCAAGGGCCGCTCTCTGCGCTTCAAATGCCATGCTCAAGCTCGTGATTGGCTTGTGCTAAAGTGGGGGAGGTCCAAGATGCAGATGGACTTTTGCTAGCGAGCTGAGGAGGAAAGCGGACAGAAAGAGAAGATCACTCACTGCAGGTTTCTACCTAAACAGTGACACTTATGTCCTTTGCTAGTGTGCCACTTAATGCCTGTGCCAGTCACGTTCTGAACCGTCGGAGGTACTGCTTCTAGCATCATGCAGATAACGAGAGATGCATTGGTACTTATTTGTCTTGAGTCAGCTATCTAAACATTTGACATATTCTGTCACGCATAGTCATGGTGTGGAGTCGAATTGGTTTGGCAGACCAGCAAACGGATCCACCTGCACACTGGAATCCACCGGGGTTTCAGAGGGTCATAGGGAAGTACCTGCGTTCCAATTAACCGAATGCGAGACTGCGTACTTGCGTTTTTCGGGCGTTCGCCATTAATAACAGATTGCGTTCGTCCATGACTTCAGTCGCCGAACGCATCGTGGTGTGCCGTCTTGACAAGTAGGAGTGTAAAGTATTCGCTGCTACGGCGTATGGCTCTAAAATATGTTTCTCAGCACTCTGTTCTTCCGAACCATATTTTTATTTTTTTGAATAGTAGAGTATATATGCTTGATGGTGGCGTAGTTTTTATGCCATAACCTGGATTCATGCCTATGAAGTCAGATAAAGCGATTAGTGTTCTGGTTAGTGTCGTGTGTTAATCCACAGCTGCCGGCCGCTGTGGCCAAGCGGTTCTAGGCGCTTCAGTCGGGAACCGCGCGACCACTATGGTCGCAGGTTCGAATCCTGCGTCGGGCATGGATGTGAGTTATGTCCTTAGTTTGGTTTAAGTAGTTCTGAGTTCTAGGAGACTGATGACCTCAGTTTTTAAGTCCCATAGTGCTCAGAGCCATTTGAACAATTTTTGATCCCCAGCTGATCACTTTGTCCACCATAGACTCCATGTTAGTGAAAGTGCTTACCAAATGAAAATGTTTGTGTGACAGTTCTTTAGTCAGTTTTTTGCCTTGTGATGTTAAGAATAAATAAATCTATTGTCATTTGGATCACAACTTACCCCTATGCTCTGATTAACAGTACCTGACCAGTTTTATTAAAGTCCAGGTTATAAAAGAAAGTAGTAAGCTTGCTAACTTTCCTCAATATTTGTTATCCTTTTATTTATAAAAGTAATTTCAGTGAAGTGTGTTTACTGTCTATGTTGATATTATTGATCCATCATTAATAGTAGTTGTTGCTGTTTACTACTATGGTCTCGTTCATTTGTTTTACTGCAGTTGTTATTGCATGTGTTTTATGTATTATTTTCCAGGGCTGTGTTCCAATACATGGGTGTGGCGTTTTTTATCGGGCTCATTTACGCTTTTTTTTGTGCCAGTCTGCTTAAGTTGCGGCTTCCGCCATTAAATTCTGAGCGCCGACGAATCACAGTTAGGCAACAGGTCCTCTATAGGCGGGAATTTCGAACCAGACATCTGACAGCTATGTAAACTGTGTTTATATTCAATGGGACGTCGTATTATGACGGACTCATGACCAAATGCGAGTTTATTAGGCTCTTACAGTCATAACTCAACAAAGTTATAGCTATTTGCTTAGTTGCTTAAGAATTAATTTACGGGAGTTTTAGTGTTTCGTGTTCGTTTGAAGTTTGTTGTCAAACTTTGAAGTGATTACCTCCGTTAATTTTGGAAGTTAAACGGTACCTTTTTAATTTAAATAATCAGTTCACGATCAAAGTTACGCTAAGTAGATCTCTGAGAACCGGATCCTTAAAATATGTCACCGTTCATGGCAGAAATAGGTAGCACAGCACGCTACACTACTGAGTTACTTTCTTCACAACACAACTATGTTGTTATAAAAAACTCGAAATGCAGCTGACCCTTCTCGCCGTTGTGGCGTGTCTCCTACTGGAGTCGATCCATATTACTTGGCTAATTTCATTCAACCGTCTGGTACTTACTCATCGATTCGCTGCGGCGACTTACGACAGCGATAGAAGGTGACGTGGCCACCTGGTACTGATCTCACGACCAGTGTATTCTTTTAACGGGCTGGCTAGTGTCGCGTCCGACTCCGACACGCTTACAGCGAGAGTAACAGAACGAGAATGCGAGGAGAAGTGGAGAAGTGGGAGGAGGAGCAGGCTTGCTAACAAGGGAACCTCCCCATCGCACCCCCCTCGGATTTAGTTATAAGTTGGCACAGTGGATAGGCCTTGAAAAACTAAACACAGATCAATCGAGAAAACAGGAAGAAGTTGTGTGAGACTATGAAAAAAATAAGCGAAATATACATAGGCAACATCAAGGACTGTATGAACTCAGGAGCGCCGTGGTCCCGTGGTTAGCTTGAGCAACTGCAGAACGAGAGGTCCTTGGTTCAAGTCTTCCCTCGAGTGACAAAATTTAATTTTTTTCAGACAATTATTATCTGTCCGTCCGTCCGATGCGAGGTAACTGCGCCGTAGTATGGGGACGCTACACCTAAACACTTCTTTTGGAGTGATTATCACATCCAGACGAAAACCTAAATCGGGGAAGGTAGAGGAATCTTTTTACCCATTCGCCAAGTGTACAAGTTAGGTGGGTCGACAACATATAACTGTTGTGTGACGCACATGTCTCACCAGTGTCGTATAGATTATATCAAACGTGTTTTCCTGTGGAGGAATCGGTTGACCTATGACCTTGCGATGAAATGTTTTCGTTTCCCATTGGAAAGGCACGTCATTTCGTCTACTAATGGCACGGTTTTGCGGTGCGGTCGCAAAACACAGACACTAAACTTACTACAGTGAACAGAGACGTCAATGACCGAACGGACAGATAATAAATTTGTGAAAATAAAGGAAGTAAACTTTTCACTCCATGAAAGACTTGAATCAAGGACCTCACGTTCCGCAGCTGCTCACGCTAACCACGGGACCACGAGGCTCCTGAGCTCATAATGCCCTTGATGTTGGCTATCTTGCACATGGATTACTCAGTTTGTATATTTTGCTTATTTTTTTCATAGTTCCACACAACTTCTTCCTGTTTTCTCGATTGATCTGTGTTCAGTTTTTCAAGGCCTATTCACTGTGCCAACTAGTAACTAAATCTGAGGGGGGTGCGATGGGGAGGTTCCCTTGTAAGATGTGTTCAGTTGTGTTTATCCTCTACTAACCCGTGAGTTCATATTGCGAACAAATGTGCGTTTCAAACAGATAACGTTTCACTCATTGGACGTGAATTTAAATCGAATTAAAACAAGCATCGACTTCCCATTTTAAATTGAAACACTATATCCTACCACCAGGCGACCTAATGAAGCCTAATTGGAGTTCCGCGTTTTGTCGATACCAATTACGAATTTGAGTTCCAGCAAGTCGGCTATTCGTTGGGACCTGCTGGTGACAAACGCTGTTGGGAGGGCAGTGCAGAATTTGCGCTTTGCTGCTCTTTGTAATTTCGCTAATCGCCATCGGCGGGGGCTGCGCATTTGGCGAGGTGGCAAAGCGACTGCGCCGCCAGCCGTCCGCAACAGAATATCGATTCTGTTTTGATTTCGCGAGCGCGGGTGTTGATAGTGGCCGTAAATGTTTATGGCTTCGCCGGCGTCACAGCTTAAAACTTCCATAGTGGCTCCTGAGCAGTTTGTGGAAGGATACGTATCGGAATGACTCGTAAATGAAGCAATAAATGAGAAAGATATTCTAGTTTTAAGCATCCACAGATTAAATAACGAATCGGTTATAATAACACTTTTAATAACCATTTTCTTCATGAATTACAAAGCGTCTCAGAATCTGAGAAGAGCTAAGTGTTACCGTTACGTGCTCAGCTAATTAGGAAATTTCGTACAGTTCCAGTGAGAAAAAGGTACTAAAAAGTAGACTCATGGTTTCATCTTATATAAAATAAGTACCATTATTGTGTCATAGTTTTACTGTCAAAATTTTCCGCTGAAGTTTCGAATGAAAATATGAAATTGGGTTACACTCACGTTCCACAAATAAAACAAAGCTGCCCATTATAGCAGTGTACTAATATTAAGGACTGCAAATTTAATATCAATATAGATTTGAAAAGGATCGCAGTACATTGCATTCTCACCTTCAGACTCCGAAACTAATATTACCGTACAAGACAGCGCGTAGAACACCCCGATGGAAATTTATGGATGGATGTAGAGACAACTTGTGAGGAAAGAACTTTCTTAAATCGTGAAACCTAATCAATGAACAACAGAATTTTTTTTATTTGCCAGGTTAGAAATAATATGTACATTTCTATTGGAGCGGCGAAGCCAACTAATTGGTTTTCCCTTTCTAAATAACAGAAAATTCAAATCTATTAACATACTTATTCAGTGTGTACTGTTTAAAGATTGTAAAATATTCTAACATTTAGTCACTTTAAATTTAAACTTAAGCTGCTATGAAACATAGTTTGAAGCACATACAAGCAATTTAGGGCTGGAAGTTTAGACTGGTATGGGAGTACTTCAAATTTCTTTAGACTTCAGCTATGAATGGAAGAATCCTGCGGGAGCACCACTCTTTTCACTATTTATATATCTCTTTAATTTGTTTCGCAGTTCTATATACGATTTAGTTCTGTGAGCCAAGCGAGATCGTTCCGTATCTGAACTGTACTGGGTAAAGCACACAGAATGTTTAAAATGATTCTGGGAGGCTGAAATTTCTGTTATATTTGTCAAATTCCTTATATTGTGTTCGTTATACAGGGTGAGTAAAAGTCTCAGTACACGCTGTTATGTTCAAAACCCCATAGGAATGGGGAAACCTGAATGTTCCATTAATTATTTTCTGACGAGTCCATTCCTATTAACAGATTGGGAAGGAGCAGTTCGTTACAACAATCCTTTTTGTTGCAGGTAACTTAATCTGGCTTTGACCAAGGAGAAGAGAACTGAGGTCATTTTGAAGTATGGAGAACGGAGTTTCCGTGTCATAATGACAACCAGAAAGACCTTCAGTTCACACATCACTGTCAAGTGCTTAATTTACAAATTCCGGGCTAACAAGGCACGGAGTGGTACCGACGAGACACCCTCAACAATGGCGTCCTTTGTGAAGAGCCTACATCACAGCATACGGCTTTTGTCAACAGAATGTGGAATCAGCCAGTCATCAAACGTAGGAATCATCCATGCTTATCAATGGCATCCATTCAACATGCAGCCACTCCAGCAGCTACCAGAGGATGATCCAGACAGACGTATGCAGTTTTGCACGTGGACCGTAGAGCAAATTCAACACCATCCCTCTTTTTCACAAGGTATCTTGTTCAGTGATGAGGCTAACTTTTTTGTCAGAGGTGAGATCAACCTCCACAACCAAAGACACTGGGGTGACAAAAGTCCACACTGGATAGGAACTTCCAAGGTAGTTGGTGACTTGACGGTGTGGTATGAAATATGGGGTACCGGGTAGCTGGATTCATTTTCATTCACCACAACCCAAATGCTCAACGTTACCTGGGAATACTCCAAGAAGTGGTGTTTCCCTTAGTTCTGAAACAAGACGGCAACTTTCCATCTTACTTTCAACATGATGCGGCTCCACCAGCTGTTCATTAGTGCTTAGATGATCAAATACATGGTCATTGGTATGGCCGGTGTGGTTCGGAGGAATGGCACCCATATCACATGATCTCATACCACTTTACTTTTATCTGTGGGGTCAATTAAAGTAACTTGTACATGCAAAGGAATTAAGAAAAATACAGCGTTTCGAGAAACGCACTGAAGAAGCATAAGCCAGTATTTCAGCTGAAAGCCTTCTGCGAGTGCGTGACCATTGGATTCAGCGCCTTCAAATGTGCATTGATGGAGAGAAACACCATGTTGAACACTTTATAAGATTCCAGAATGAGATTGTCGCTCTGCAGCAGAGCGTGTGCTGATATGAAACTTCCTGACAGGTTAAAACGGTGTGCCGGACCGAGACTCGAACTCGGAACCTTTGCCATCCGCAGGCAAGTGCTCTCCTATTTGAGCTACCCAAGCGCGACTCGCGCTCCGTCCTCACAGGCTGTGGCTAAGCCATGTCTCCGCAATATCCTTTCTTCCAAGTGTGTTAGTTCTGCCAGGTTCGCAGGAGAGCTACTGTGAAGTTTGTAAGGTAGGAGACGAGATACTGGCAAAAGTGAAGCTGTGAGGACGGGCCGTGAGTCGTGCTTGGGTAGCTCAGTTCGTAGAGCACTTGCCCAAGAAAGGCAAAGGTCCTAAGTTCGAGTCTCGGTACGGTACACAGTTTTAATCTGCCAGGAGGTTCCACTTTACATGATTATCCTTTATGGAGAACAGTCCAGCCTGTAATTCCAACCAAGTGTATTGTAACTTTCCAACCATAACTACTATGTATACAGGAATGAACTTGTCAGGAAATGCTGATGCTGCTTGATATATCACACGAACGCCGTTCCATTTTTAAAAAAGTGACTTAGATACAATATGGCCGAATTCGAGATTGCGCCCAACTTTGCTACACACCGTAAAAGATATACCAGCTCACTCATTTCTTACAGGAATATTCTGGTTTCCCCATTTCTGCTGGTTTTTTTTTAAGTAAACGGATGTGCTGTTACTTTGACTCACGCAGTATGTCTATTATTGTAGAGCAATTTTTGCTGTCATATCTGCACTCACTGATTGAGTTTCGTATAATCACTGCAACGTACGTCATTTGTGATCGGGTTTAGTAATTCGATATTTCAATCACCAGACTTTTTGGGTCTTATACTTTTTCAAATCTGCATTAGCATGAAGGTCTATATACGATTGTGACAAGGGTGCCATGTGATTCTGTTCTTTATTTTTTTATTTACTTGTTATGGCTAACAGTCTTCTGACTGGCTTTTGACACCGTTCCTCACAAGCGACTTCTAATCAAGCTGCGGGCCTATGGGGTATCTTCTCAGGTGTGCGACTGGATTCGTGATTTCCTGTCAGGAAGGTCGCAGTTCGTAGTAATAGACGGCAAATCATCGAGTAAAACTGAAGTGATATCAGGTGTTCCCCAGGGAAGCGTCCTGGGACTTCTGCTGTTCCTGATCTATTTAAATGACCTGGGTGACAATCTGAGCAGTTCTCTTAGGTTGTTCGCAGATGATGCTGTGTTTTACATTCTAGTAAGGTCAACCGAAGACCAGTATCAGTTGCAAAGCGATTTAGAAAAGATTGCTGTATGGTGTGGCAGGTGGCAGTTGGCGCTAAATAACGAAAAGTGTGAGGTGATCCACGTGAGTTCCAAAAGAAATCCGTCGGAATTCGGTTACTTGATAAATAGTACAATTCTCAAGGTTGTCAATTCTACTAAGTACCTGGGTGTTAAAATTACGAACAACTTCAGTTGGAAAGACCACATAGACAATATTGTGGGGAAGGCGAGCTGAAGGTTGCGTTTCATTGGCAGGACACTTAGAAGATGCATCAAGTCCACTAAAGAGACAGCTTACACTACACTCGTTCGTCCTCTGTTAGAATATTGCTGCGCTGTGGGGGATCCTTACCAGGTGGGGTTGACGGAGGACATCGAAAGGGAGCAAAAAAGGGCAGCTCGTTTTGTATTATCGCGTAACAGGGGAGAGAGTGTGGCAGATATGATACGCGAGTTGGGATGGAAGTCATTAAAGCAAAGACGTTTCCCGCCGCGGCGAGATCTATTTACGAAATTTCAGTCACCAACTTTCTCTTCCGAATGCGAAAATATTTTGTTGAGTCCAACCAACATAGGTAGGAATGATCATCAAAATAAAATAAGAGAAATCAGAGCTCGAACAGAGAGGTTTAGGTGTTCGTTTTTCCCGCGCGCTGTTCGGGAGTGGAATGGTAGAGAGATAGTGTGATTGTGGTTCGATGAACCCTCTGCCAAGCACTTAAATGTGAATTGCAGAGTAGTCATGTAGATGTAGATGTAGATGTAGACTGGATTGATGCGGTCCGTCAAAATTTCTTCCCCTCTGCAAACATTTTTCATCTCAGAGCAGCCACTGCATACTACATCCCCAATTATTGCTGGATGTATTCCAATCTCGGTCTTCCTCTACACTTCCCTCTGGTACCATGGAAATTATTCCCTGTTGTCTTAACGGTTCTTCTATCACACTGTCCCTTCTTGTCAGTGTTTTCCATATATTCCTTTCCTGTCCGATTATGCGCAAAACCTCTTCATTCCTTACCTTATCTGGCCATTTAATTTCCAGCATTTTCCTGTAGCGCACATCATAGTTGCATCGATTCTCTTCTGTTCCGATTTTCCCACAGTCCATGTTTCACTGCCATACAATGCTGTGCTTCAAATGTACATTCTCAGAAGTTTCTTCCTCAAATTAAGCCCTATGTCTGATACTAGTAGGTTTCTTTTGACCAGGAATGTCGTTTTTGCCAGTGCTTGTCTGCTTTCGATGTCCTCATTGCTCCGTCCGTCAGGTTTATTTTGCTGTGACAGGTAGCAGAATACATTACCTTTATTGACTCAGTAACCATCAATCCTGATATTAAATATCTCGCTATGATCATTTTTCCTACTTCTCATTACTTTCGTCTATCTTCGATTTGCTCTCAGTCCATATTCTGTACTCATGAAACAGCATGTAAGAGTCAATATTCTGTACTCATTAAACTGCATGTAACACTTCTTCACTTTCACTGAGGCTAGCAATGTCATCAGCGAAACGTATCTTTGATATATTCTCAATTTCAATTTTAGTTCTATGTCTGAACCTTGCTTCTTTGATGAATAGTTTGAACAGTAGGGGTGAAAGACTGCATTCCTGTCTTATACCCTTTTTCATTCGAGCACGTCGTACATGGGTGTCAAAGTCATATTGTTCTCTCTTGGCTCTTGCATATGTTATATATCACCCGTCTCTCCCTACAGCTTACGAGAATTTCACTCAGAATTTCGAATATCTTGCACCATTTGACATTGTCGAATGCTTTTTCCAGGTCAACAAATCCTACGAAATTCTTAAGTCTTGCTCCCATTTTCAAGCAAACGTCAGAACTGCCTCTCTGGCACCCTTACCTTTGCTAAAGGCAAAATGATTGTCATCTAACACATCCTCAGCTACCTTTTCCATTCTTCTTCTGTATATTATTCTTGTCAGCACTTGGATGCACGAGCTGTTATGCCGATTGTGTAATAATTCTCGTACTTCTCAGCCCTTGCAGTCTTCAAAATTGCGTGGATGATATTTTTCCGAAACTCAGATTGTGTATAGCCACACTCATACGTTCTACAAATCAAGGTAAACAGTCATTCTGGTGCCACTTCCCTCCAATGTTTTTAGAAAAATGGTTCAAATGGCTCTGAGCACTATGGGACTCAACATCTGTGGTCATAAGTCCCCTAGAATTTAGAACTACTTAAACCTAATGACATCACATGTGGTGTCACCGCTAGACACCACACTTGCTAGGTGGTAACTTAAATCGGCCGCGGTCCTGTAGTACATGTCGGACCCGCGTGTCGCCACTGTGTATTCGCAAACGTAGCGCCACCACAGGGCAGGTCACAAGACACGGACTTGACCTCGCCCCAGTTGTACGGACGACATAGCTTGCGACTAGACCTATCAAGTATTCCTCTCATTTGCCGAGAGACAGATTAAATAGCCTTCAGCTAGTCCATCGCTACTACCTAGCAAGGCGCCATGTGTATCATTGCTAATTGCTTACTACTATGCAAGAGATGTATTTCAACAAGAACAAGACTACATTAAAGTTAAGTATATTAAAATCTCTCTTCTTTTCTTTATAGTTTTCATCCAGTCTCCTGTTTCAGAATTTACGCCCGTCTGCGTTAGTTTCGCGTGCACCTAGCCACTCATTGTGTCGAGACCTTAGGGAATCGACACAATAATATTTTGGCGCCGAGGAGTGGTGCCGCGCCCACGTTGCAGTCTTTGTGTTATACTTGCTCTAATTTGCTTGTGTCATGGCTTCGCCGCATTCTCCAGATGTACTGTCCGAATTTTTTCGCTTGCAGAATCAGCAGACGCAGGCGTTATTGGAAGCCCTTGGACAGCTCGTCCAGGGTCAACGTGCGCTGCAAACCGATGCGGCGGCAGCCGCTTCATCGCTACCGCAGCCACACAACGCTGTCGCACCGCCATTTAGGCCCTTTGAGGCCCATAACGAGAGCTGGACTGAGTGGGCCGATCAGTTCCGGTTCCACCTCACAGCTTATGGAATTCAAGGTAAAGAGCGGCAGCCGTTTTTGCTTTCTTGTGTAGGTGTGTCTACCTACCGTGTGATAGTGAAATTGTTTCCCCGACGCGACGTAGCAACTCTGTCCTACGAGGAAATTTTGTCGGCTTTAGATGCCTATTTCAAAGAAACAGTAAATGTAGTTGCAAAACGGTATACGTTTTTTCGTACAAAACGTACGGCCGGTCAGACTAACAGGGAGTGGGTAGCAACTTTGCAAGGACTTACTAGAGACTGCGCGTTTGCCTGTGAATGTGGCCTCCCATATTCAGATACTATGGTGCGTGATGCAATTGCACAGAACGTTTCTGATGTTCGCATAAGGGAACAGATTTTGAAACTAGTTAATCCCTCCCTGCAACAAGTGATAGACATATTGGACAGGCAAGACACACTTGACTTTGCTCAGGCATCATTTGAAACTTCGCCAGCAGTGTGTCACGTTAATCGGCCCGCCGGGCCCGCTGCACGGGACGCTAAGCGGCCCTCGCGCCCGACTTCGCAGCGGCCGCCTAGCTGGCAACCACGTGCGCCGCGTAAGCAAGCAAATGCAGTGAAATCTTGCCCGCGGTGTGCAACTAGACATTCGCGTGAAAATTGCCCGTCACGCCAAGCTTTTTGCTTTTACTGTCACAAGAAAGGACATGTACAAAGTGTTTGCCAGAAAAAGCTTCGGTCAGACAATCACACCAATTCCAGGCCCTTTGCTTCGCGCCGGAATCGAACCCAGGACAATCAGGCTCGTGGACCTTCACCCTTGGACATTCATGTGGTTCATTCCCACCCGTCCAGTGACACTTTAGCTAACGGTGACTGTGTTCGTCCCACCCAAAGTGTGCGTCGACGTCGCCGGAATTCCCGTAAAGTCGCAAGTGCTTCTGTACCTGTCTCCGTTCAAATTGCACGTGACAGTCGCTCTTGTCGTCAACAAGACAATAAACTTTTTGTGGACTTAGACTTTGCAGGCAAAGTGATACCATTCCAGCTCGATACCGGAGCTGCAGTTTCATTGCTTAATCACGACACGTACAAACAACTGGGCCAACCGCCATTGCGTGCCGCAAATGTTAAGTTAACTAGTTACTCGGGACAGCATATACCTGTGTTAGGACAGTGCAGCCTTATTGCCACATACAAGGGACAGACAAAACTTGTGTCATTTTATGTTCTTCGTTCTTCTAGTGCAGTGAACTTGTTTGGTTTAGATTTGTTTCAATTGTTTAATTTGTCTATAGTGAATCAGGTCCTATCAGTGAATCAGACTGTGCCTTCCGCCAGTGTTTCTAGTCTTTGTGAAGAATTTGCAGACATTTTTGCACCGGGCCTGGGTTGCGCTAAGAACTATGAAGCGCATTTGGAACTGAAAGACAACGCGCAACCAAAATTTTTCAGAGCGCGCAATGTTCCCCACGCATTGCGTGATGAGGTCGCAAAAACATTAGCCGAATTAGAATCTCAAGGTGTAATTGAACGTGTGCAGGCTTCTCTCTGGGCCTCACCCTTAGTCATTTTGCCAAAACCTTCCGGAAAACTGAGACTTTGCGTGGACTTCAAGGCCACTGTGAAT
The DNA here is from genome assembly GCF_023898315.1 of Schistocerca nitens. NCBI lineage: Eukaryota > Metazoa > Arthropoda > Insecta > Orthoptera > Acrididae > Schistocerca > Schistocerca nitens. Next base: position 283,069,123 of record NC_064614.1, read on the forward strand.
CCACAACTTGTGACTGCTACTTTTCCTTTGCCCCGCCCGGAAGATCTTTTTGACAAACTGTGCCCGGGAAAATATTTTTCAAAATTGGACCTAGCAGATGCGTACTTGCAAATACCTGTGGACGAAGAATCCCAGCGCGTCTTAGTGGTTAACACGCATCTTGGCTTGTATCGCTTCAAAAGACTGCCATTCGGGTGTGCATCCGCCCCTGCTTTATTTCAGCAATATTTACAAACTATTTGTGCGTCGGTCCCTACGGCTGCGAACTATCTGGACGATATTGTGATCTCAGGAAATACAGAAGCCGAACATTTGCAGAATCTCCGGACCTTATTTCAGGTCTTGCGTCAGAATGGTCTTCGCTTGCGGAAGGACAAATGTGTGTTTTTTGCTCGTGACTTACCGTACCTGGGCCATGTCCTTAACGCCCAAGGTATACATCCGAGTCCAGAGCACCTTCGTGCCATTCAGGACTTGCCGTCACCGCAGAACTTAAAACAGCTACAGAGTGTGCTGGGTAAGGTAAATTATTATCACCGATTTGTGCGCAATGCTTCTTCCATTTCAGCTCCGCTTCATCGCTTACGCCGTACAGGTGTTCCGTTCGTCTGGACGACGGAATGCGAACGCGCCTTTCGCCAGTTGAAATCGGCGTTACTTTCAAATACTTGCCTTACGCCATTCGATCCCCGAAAACCCCTTTTGTTGATGGTCGATGCATCGGATTTCGGGATCGGTGCTGTGCTTGCGCACAAGGATGGCTCGCATGATCGCCCTATTGCCTTTGCGTCCAAATTGCTCTCATCTGCGCAAGGAAATTATTCACAAATAGAGAAAGAAGCTTTAGCTCTCGTGTTTGGTGTTACCAAGTTCCATGACTTCTTGTATGGTCGTCCCTTTACCATCATCACGGACCACAAGCCGTTGACATCGCTTTTTCATCCGAACAAGCCTGTACCTCCACGTACAGCGCAGAAATTCATTCGCTGGTCGCTTTTTCTCTCGCAGTACCGCTACGATATCTTGTATCGGTCCACTGCTAAGCACGGAAACGCTGATGCGTTGTCCCGTTTGCCTGTTGCTGAGGATAAAGCATTCGATTCTTCCGAACTTGCTTGCATGTTCATTGATTCGGAAGCCGATGACGTGGTCGCATCGTTTCCGATTGATTTTCGTCGTGTAGCTACAGCCACGGCTGCTGACCCTGTCCTTGCTCCCGTTTTGCGTTTTGTTGCTACGCAATGGCCCTTGTCAAAGTCACGGATCGAGGATCCTTTGGTTCGCAGATTTTTTGCTCACAAGGAGAGACTTTTTGTCCGACGTGGTGTTTTGTTGTTGCGTTCCGATAATGATCAATCCCGAGTCGTAGTCCCACGTTCGTTACAGTCCTCTGTCTTACGGCTTCTTCACCAAGGACATTGGGGTATAGTGCGAACGAAACAACTTGCTCGGCAGCACTGTACTTGGTTCGGAATCGATGCTGCGATTACGAATATGTGCTCCTCTTGCGTGGCGTGTGCCGAACAACAATCCGCACCGCCGCGGAAATTCTTTGCATGGCCGAAAGCCACTTCCCCTTGGCAACGCTTGCACATCGATTTTGCTGGTCCATTCTGGAATGCTCGATGGTTGGTTGTGGTCGATGCTTTCAGTAATTTTCCTTTTGTTGTCCGGATGTCTTCCACGACGTCTTCTGCCACAATCCAAGCCTTGTCTGCTATCTTTTGCATTGAAGGTCTTCCGCAGACTATTGTTTCCGACAATGGCCCACAATTCATGTCCGCAGACTTTCAGTCATTCTGCCAGGCCAATGGTATTCAACATCTGACGTCCGCGCCGTTTTCGCCTCAGTCAAACGGTGCCGCTGAACGATTGGTCCGGACTTTCAAGTCACAGATGTGGAAATTGAAAGAATCGCATTCTCGGGAGGACGCTTTGTTGCTCTTTTTGTCCTCATATCGCTCTCAGCCCCGCGATGGTCGCTCGCCGGCTGAGTTGCTCCATGGTCGTCCTCATCGAACTCTGATGTCTTTGTTGCATCCGCCACATCAGGTTCCTGTGCAGCGGCAGACTCCTGCTTTTGCTCCTGGCGACGTTGTCTATTATCGCAACTATCGCGGTTCACAGCGTTGGCTCGCAGGGCGCATTCTTCGCTGCCTCGGCCGCGCGATGTATTTGGTTTTGGGGGCCTCTGGTGAGGTGCGTCGGCATCTCAATCAGCTGCGCCTCTGTCGTCGCCTGGGTTCTGCCGCTCCCCGTCTGCTTTCAGCGACGGAGCCGTCCGGTCAGCGCCTTGGGGACCCATCTACTGGCTCGCCTCATCCCCAGGTGTTACCGACGATGCCTTCCATTTTGCCTCATGGCGTCGCGCCGCCGCAGCCGCCGCCGGCGCCGCCAGCAGCGGACGCTTCGCTGCAGCCGCCTCGCGCCTCCCTGGGTCACGCGCCGCCGCTTGCTTCCCGTGACCAGCCGTCCTCCGCCATGGACCTCTTGCCCGCTCCGGACCAGATGTCGTCTTCGCCCGTCGGGTGCTCCGACCACATGGAGGTCGACCCTTCTGTCTCATTACGTGCGCATACACCTCATGTTGACGTGCACCCTGGACTAGGTTTGCAGGCGTTTCCTAGCTCCCCTCGGACCGAATGGCCGGGTGCGGGTGGCACAGCCTCGCCTGTTGTTAGGCTCCCCACCTCATCGCATACGTCAACATGGGGTCCTCCCCACGGCGGGCGGAAGCCTTATCTCACGACCGTTCGCCGATTTGCGGGGGAGGAATGTGGTGTCACCGCTAGACACCACACTTGCTAGGTGGTAACTTAAATCGGCCGCGGTCCTGTAGTACATGTCGGACCCGCGTGTCGCCACTGTGTATTCGCAAACGTAGCGCCACCACAGGGCAGGTCACAAGACACGGACTTGACCTCGCCCCAGTTGTACGGACGACATAGCTTGCGACTAGACCTATCAAGTATTCCTCTCATTTGCCGAGAGACAGATTAAATAGCCTTCAGCTAGTCCATCGCTACTACCTAGCAAGGCGCCATGTGTATCATTGCTAATTGCTTACTACTATGCAAGAGATGTATTTCAACAAGAACAAGACTACATTAAAGTTAAGTATATTAAAATCTCTCTTCTTTTCTTTATAGTTTTCATCCAGTCTCCTGTTTCAGAATTTACGCCCGTCTGCGTTAGTTTCGCGTGCACCTAGCCACTCATTGTGTCGAGACCTTAGGGAATCGACACAACATCACACACATCCATGCCCGAGGCAGGATTCGAACCTGCGACCGTAGCGGTCACGCGGTTCCAGACTGAAGCGCCTTTAACGGCACGGCCACACCAGCCGACCTGTTTTTAGAAAATTTGATAGAGTGATGGATACGAGTATATCCTTTTTGCCTTATTTGATCTTATGTCTTCCAAACCTCTATTAAATTATGATTCTAAAACTGGTTCGCCTATCTCTTCTAAATCGAGTCCTGTTTCTTCTTGTATCACATCATGGAAATCTTCCTGCTCACAAACTCCTTCAATGTACTCTCTGATGTGCATTTAAAAGTGGAATTCCCATTGCATTCTATTAATGTTGCCTTCCTTGATTTCTATTTCATCGAAGGTTGTTTTGACTTTCCTATATGCTGTGTCAGTCCTTCCGACAATGATTTCTTTTTCGATTTCTTCACATTTTCCGGCAGCCACTTCGTCTTAGCTTCCCTGTACTTCCTATTTATTTGATTCCTAAATCACTTGTATTTCTGTATTTCTGTATTCCTGAATTTTCCTGAACATTTTGGTACTTCCTTCTCCTTCAACAAGATGCTACTCTTGTGAATCTTGAACTTAGTATCCCCTATAACTGTGTGAAATTTTATGCAGAACTCAATTAAACTTTCTCATTCCTAGTGCTGAGCCTATATTCCACGTAACCTTTTGTTCTACTCGTTCCCCTACAACTCCATTCCGGTCCCTATGAATAATAGATCTCCGCTCCATAGTCATCTGACCAGAAACCCTAGTCTTCTTTTCAATTTATTTCATCGACGTCCACTATATCAAGATTGAGGCTTTGCATTTCCCTTTTCAGATTTTATTGCTTCCCTACCACGTTCAACTACTGACATTCCATGCTCGGACACGTAGGGTATTATTCTTTAGTTGGTTATTCAATATTTTTCGTTGGGTCACCATCCCTTTGGCAGTCCCCTCCCGGAGATCCAAATGGGGATTACTCCGAATTCTTTTACCAGTGGAGAGATCGTCATGCCGCTCTTTTAGTTACAGGTCACAAGTCCTTTGGGTAGCATTATGTGTCTTTAATGCAGTGGTTTCCATTGCCTTCTGCAGCCTCATGCCGCTGATCATTGCTGATTCTTTAAGTGCCGTTTCCCACCGCAAGGGCAAGAGATTGCCCTGAACCTCTGTCCGCTCCTCTGCCCCCTTTTACAAAGCCATTGCCAGTATAACGGTGGCTACTTATGCCGGAAGTTTTCTGCCGCCAGTGCTGATGATTTTTCTTCAAAATGTAAACGGTGGTGTGGTTCAAAATAATTAAAGTCACTACCTCCTTGTTTGTAAATTTTGTTCGATATTATTCCTTGCATTTGGTCGTAGAGGACATCATATAACACCCACTCAAGTTCATCGTTGATCCCTTCAGCCCGATTTCTTTTTTATTGCAGAGGTCAGCGAGTCCCCTGACTGCACACGCTGAGCTACCGTGCCAGCGCATCTAGGTCACCTGATTCCTGTAACATTAATGTTAAAAGCTTTGCCTTCTTGTGCACAATAATGGCAACAAGGCTAAAGAGAAATACATATATTAATTGACGTTTCATTTTCTCATAAGTTAACTTAATTGAGATGTATTAATGTGTTCGCTGCCCAGAGCTATCACGAGACGCAGCACCAGTTTCTCGCGCAGAAGTAATGAAATGAATAATCTATTACCTGTAATTAAATCAGTATTTCAATCGGTATCATTTTTTCTTTCACCTCAATTATTCAGATAACAAAGAAGTCTTTCACTTTGTTAAATTATTTCAGAACATGAAAGCTAAGCTTGCCTCGTGAACTCCAGGGCAGCAGCTGCTTTATCATCCTTATTACATGCTATGTTTTGTAATGACGTTACACAGTCAGCTCACTAAACCCATGTGTTATAGACTCATGACTGGATTCTCGATTTCGTAGTACATCCTGCAGATAAAGTGAAACGTGGATGTTACTTATGGCATCCAAACTTGGGTTCAGTAACTGTAAAGTTAATCAGTTGTCAATAGTAACGATTCCAGACATGAGAAATATCTATTGTGGTATGTGTAGGTGTCAGTGCTGAATAATACCTGAGGGTAGTTAGATCGCATAATAACATTATAGTCTTTGAGTTTTCACTCACTTTATAAAGATCATATCTAGAGTCAGGATAATTTCAAGTTGACCTCAACGCCCACTACTGAAAGTTAAGGGTTTACTTTGTAATTTTCGTTTCACATTTATCCAGTCACTACAAAAAGTTCTCCACTCCTTATTAGCAAACTTAAAAGACAATTAAATTAAATTGTAGCATCGTAAAACCCATTTGCTTTGTAAATCACTGTAGCAGTAACGCAAATGTAACTATCAAAGTGGGCAATTGCTAGAACAGTAAGAGGTACAGAAGTGGCGGAGGCCAGGAGTGTTACAATATGATAATCGTTTTTTGATGCAGATTTTTAAATTCTGCTTGCAACGTTTAAAATTCTTAGTTATAACCTTGACTGTGGCGTGAATAGCAACCAAAGACGAAATGGCTGCATAAAAGATATGAAGAAATCGAAAACGATATGAGTGTCGTATGGAGTGACTCTGCATATAGGAAAGTCAAAACAATCTTCGGCGAAATAAAAATCAAAGAGGGTAAAATTAAGAGAATGCAACCGGAATTACACAGTTAAATGATCAGCAGAGAGCGGATAGGTGGCAAGAGAACATTGAAGGCCTTTGTGAGCAGGATGATTTTGCTACTGTGATACAAGAAGAAACAGGAGTCGATATAGAAGATATAGGGGATGCAGGTTTAGAATCATAATAGCTATAATAGAGGTTTGGAAGACTTGCGATCAAATAAGGCAAAAGGGATATACTCGTATCTATCACTCCATAAGATTTTCTAAAAACATTGGCGGGAATTGCCACCAGAACGAATGTTTACGTTGGTGTGTAGAATGTATGAATCTGTCGAGCCACAACCTGATTTTCGGAAAAACATCATCCACACAATTTCGAGGACAGCAAGAGCTGAGAAGTGCGGTAGTTATCGCACAATCAGCTTAACAGCTCGTGCAGCCAAGTTGCTGACAAGAATAATACGAGTATAAAGACGAAGAATAGAAAAGAAAGCTGAGGATGTATTAGATGACAATCAGTTTGTCTATAGGAAAGGTAAGGCTGCCAGAGAGGCAGTTCAGACGTTTGGTTGATAATGGGAGCAAGACTTAAAAGTTTCGTATGATTTGTAGACCTGGAAAAAGCATTCGACAATGTCAAATGTTGCAATATGTTCGAAATTCTGAATGAAATGCTCGTAAGCTGCAGGGAGAGACGGGTAATATATAACATATACAAGTGCCAAGAGGGAATAATGTGACTGGAAACCTAGGTGCGACGTGCTTGGATAAAAAAGGCTATAAGACAGAAACGTAGTGTTTCGCCCCTACTGTTAAAACTATTCGGAAAACAAGCAATGATGGAATTTAAAAAATGTTTCAGGAGTGGAACTGAAATTCAAGTTGAAAATATATCAGTGATACGATTCACTGATGACATTCGCTAGCCTCAGTGAAAAGGAACAAGTATTACATGCTCTGCTGAATGGAATTATCAGTTTTGTGAGTACAGAACATGAACAGAGAACAAATCGAAGAAAGACGAAAGTAATGAGAAGTAGCAAAAATTATAAAAGCGAGATATTTAATATCAAGATTGATGGTTACGAAGTAAATAAAGGTAATGAATTCTGCTAACTACTCAGGAAAATAACCATGACGGACGGAGCAATGAGGACATCGAAAGCAGACTAGCACTGGCAAAAACGACACTCCTGTCCAAAATAATCTACAAGCTTGAAACGTAGGGCTTAATTTAAGAAACTTCTGAGAACGTACATTTGGAGCACAGCATTATATGCTAGTGATATATGGGCTGTGGGGAAAACGGATCAGAAGAGAATCGATGCAACTGTGATGTGGCGCCACAGGAAAATGTTGAAAATTAAATGGACAGACAAGGTAAGAAGTGAAGAGGTTCTGCGCACAATCGTAGAGGGAAGGAGTATATGAAAAACACTGACAAGAAGGACAGGATGGTAGGACACCTGATAAGACATCGGGGAATAATTTCCATGGCACTAGAGCGAGCTGTAGAGTGTAAAATCTGTAGAGGATGACAGAGATTGGAATTCATCCAGCAAATAATTGAGGACGTAGGTTGTAAGTGCTATTCTCCAATGAAAAGATTGGAATAGTAGAGAAATTTGTTGTGGGTCGCATCAATACAGTCAGAAAACTGATTACCACACTGCTTATTTGTATCTCAGTATCTCTTCGAAGAATGGTGTTAGCCGCTTCAGCAACATCATGCTCAGGTCCTTATTAGTTGCTCATAGAAAGGTTATTTCTCTATAGCTGCTTCATCTCACTGCGTGTATGAACATAAATTATGGAGAAAATTTTCGTATGTCATATGATGTAAATGGCATAATGGAAGAAAATGAAGAAGAAAGTAATGAAACAATTTGCCGACACAAAATATCTTTGGACTACGACACCACACTTGGCCACAAGATGGTGATTTTGGAGATAGAAAATATTTATGTTGCACGGCCACTCAGTCGGCCCAGTTTCTACCACCATCCACCCTGTTTGATCTCATTCACTAACCACTGTTAACTTCTACGACACAGTTTACTCAAGAAAGTCACAAAAGGCATCTCATCGAAAATAACTGCGATATTTGAAGACGTTTCCCGTGGTTAGGTGCCGACGTTGTCTTTCGAACACTAAACGTTGTATACTGCCTACAAGCTTATTCCAAATAAAATAAAGTGGAAAAAACGATATTTTACAGTTGGCTTAATTATGTTATTAAATTCGTTACTCACTCCACTGATCAAAATACACAGTGCACAACATCTCGAGAAATACTGTTTGGTAAAACCATAGCGGTCTATGATTAGATATTCGACTGTCATTAGATCTGTCACAGTTACACATGGAAAAAGTTAGGACTTCATCAGACAATATGAGATTTCTAGTGTCGTACACTAGTAAGACGTTATTCTGTTACGAAGTCCTAACTTGTCATTTGCGTATCCGTGAAATGAAGAAGTGATTAGTACGGATATTCTTTTGGTAAACAGTTAAATGTCGATGAATAAACCACGCAACACATCGTGAATCAAATAATAAACAAAAGTTGTCAGAATACGACTCGTTAATATCAATGTGAAATCGACAGACGCAGTTGAAATATATGTTGCACATGAGTCTACTCGATGCTAAATCAAAGCCGCATGATCTGTGATTGTGATGACTTAGGAAGCTGAGTGGCGCATTTACTAGAGTAAAGTGTACGAAGTGGGAGACACATATAAAATTGCTTTCGTGTGAACTATTTAAGGACGTCACTTACTTAATTTTAGAAAAATCTAATCATTCACATGTATGTTTGCAGAATTGAATCACTGAGGAGGCTTTATTTGTATTTGAGTAATGTGAGCTACTGTGGATTTAGCTTGGCAGCTTGTCAATGCTAAAGCGATGTTAACGCTGGTGGGAGAGATATGAAAATTAACGCAACTAGTACAATCAGCTGTTTAATAGTTTGTGTGTAACGCCAGTGACTGCGCGGTTAGAGGCGCCATATCACGGATCGCGCGGGCCCTCCCGCCGGAGTTTCGAGTCTTCCCTTGGGCATACGTGTGTGTGTGTGTGTGTTGTTCTTAGCATAAGTTAGTTTAAATAATGTGTAAGTCTACGGACAGATGATCTCAGCAGTCTGGTCTCTTAGGAATCCACACACATTAAACATTAATGAATACACAAATTGTAGTCATGCTATACTTCATTTTCAGTATTTGTCTCAATCCTCATCAGTAAACACTTCCGGGCTAAATTGCCATGGTCGATATGTAGAACTTCTTCTCCCTGACGTTTCGTTCTCAACTACGGAGAACATCTTCCGAGGTGAGTCGACTCACCTCGGAAGATGTTCTCGCTAGTTGAGAACGAAACGTCAGGGAGAAGAAGTTCTACAGATCGACCACGGCAATTTAGCCCGGAAGTGTTTACTGATGAAGACGCCGGCCGTGAAAGCCTACATGGGATGTCTCAATCCTATTTTAGTGAATTCATTTATTCATTGTTGAAATAATGTTCGTATAGAAGCAAACAAAACAACGTCACCGGCGAAGTGAAGGTGGCTCATATGCGATCTATTGGCGTGTTTTCTTTCTGCCTACATATCAGTGCTTTAGCGTTTCTTCCAAAGAAGTAACAACTAGCGTCGAACTATCACGATCATTATGTTGAAATCTGTGCTCAGACTAGGTACGAGAAGAGAAACTGACGGAAGAGTAAGCAGAGAGCGTCGTAATGGGCTACCATGATATTAACTGGAGAAAAGCTACAATCCGGACTGAGGGAATCCTCGTAGAGACCTTCAGGAGGAAACGAATGAGACAGAATAGTCTGAAAATGAGAAAAGTGAATCCACAGGGTTTAAATTTCAACGTAAATCAACGAAACGAAAACTCTATTCATAATAGTTAATCATGTGATCTTAGGAGGAAAACAGGTGAGAAGCACTCGGATACCAGATTTCTCAAGTAAGATTGAGTACTAGAAATAGTTTCTGCGGAAAATCAACCCTCTATCCTACATCTGGAATCTGTGAAATCAGCATTACCGCTGTGGAAGACAGAGTAGATACCAAAACGTGGCGTACGAACAGATGCCGGAACGGCAATGTTAACTCCAGAGCAATGACCATACGACAGACATGACCAGCCTGGAAACAGGTCTTCACGTATTACATAAGAACCTGAGAAAATTATGTCTTCCTACAGTGTCAGTTCCCTGTCATAGCGGAAATCAGACGTTCTCCCACATGCTGCATTTCACACGATGTACTTCGTCTGGCACTCAAAGTGAACTCAAAAATGGCTCTGAGCACTATGGGACTCAACTGCTGTGGTCATCAGTCCCCTAGAACTTAGAACTACTTAAACCTAACTAACCTAAGGACATCACACACATCCATGCCCGAGGCAGGATTCGAACCTGCGACCGTAGCAGTCGCACGGTTCCGGACTGCGCGCCTAGAACCGCGAGACCAGCGCGGCCGGCCCAAAGTGAACTTATGCTTTCTGTAAATGTACACCGTCGCTGGGAGAGCACGGTATGATGATGATGCGAGATAATCCATAGCCAGTTACTACTTCTTTCCACTTTCTGTTGTCTATCTGTAGTGCACACCACGACAACTCTTTACTTGTACAGACTGCTCCCTGAAATTTGTAACATAGTACTATCGAAAAAAAGTTTTATTTTACAATAAATTACTTTCTGTTTTAGTGTATGGATTGACGCAATGATTTATAAAATTAGTGCGTATCTTATTATCATCAGTTCTCCTGACGTCAATTTAGATTTTAAGTTTCTTCTGATATTATTGACAATATTACAGTCTTCGAGCAATGGAATTTCGTTTATTTGCTTATACTCTTTACACTTTCCTCCCAGTAAACTGTAATGGGACAAAGCTATACCAGAGGTCGAAGCCCAGAAGTGCAACGAAGCCACAGGCAGCAGGTGTTGGTCATTGAATTCCATGATCAGCTCCTGTGTTGTCAGACAAAAAAATGGTTCAAATGGCTCTGAGCACTATAGGGCTTAATTGCTGCGGTCATCAGTCCCCTAGAACTTAGAAATACTTAAACCGAACTGACCTAAGGACATCACACACATCCATGCCCGAGGCAGGATTCGAACCTGCGACCGTAGCGGTCGCGCGGTTTCAGACTGTAGCGCCTAGAACCGTTCGGCCACTCCGGCCGGCCGTTGACAGACAACGGGAGCTGAAATCATGGCACAAGCTACAGACATAGGCAGCAGCCGGCCCTCGCCCACGCTTGATTAGCACTCCTCATCCGCAGCAAGAGTTCCGAGATACCGTTCCGGGTGTAAATGCCCTCGGGCCAGCCTTCGAGAAGACACCCCAGTTTGACTAACTTACGCATTGTAAACGCGCTTTGACGATTACACCAGACTCCGGTCATTGTCCTATTTCCAAATGGTTCACAGCATCCCGCAAACACAGCTCTCCCGCGAATTCAGCGCCAATAATCAGGAATTGAACTCTCCTGCTCTGGGTCTCGAACAAAGGGCCTCGGTCTGTCTGTCCAGTGCAGCCATCACTTCACCAGCTGCCAGTCTCAGCTCTTCAGCGGTTCAGACTTCGACTCTGGACAACACCATCACCGTGCCACTGTGACGACGCGACCTCCAGCGGTAGAGCAGACGCGGTGGCCGCCCGAGACCACACATTGCTTACCCTGCAGTGTAGCGCTCTGTCTCACTGGTAGCAGGTGCTCCCCACACGATCTACGTCAACACCTGCAGGAACATAACGAGCGAACTTCGGACAATGCCAGAGGATAGAGCGCACGCAGAAAAATATCCGAACTGTATCAATTAGTAAAGAACTAATAAAGAGTGGGAGTATCTTCACCAGGAGCCCCCTCTGCTGCTGACAACCTCCGACATTTTAGGGTAGAGAACCCAGCACACACCATGTCATTCTACCTTTCTCTCTTTTACGATACTGATATTTATGCTTAGCTTTCATTCCGACAGCAGTATCACCTTACACACACATTAAAAAAAGTATTCCAGCATCCCGGTTCCCAGAACTCCTGAACATAGACGTTGACTGTGGATGATGTATCACAGACACAGTAACAGAGATGTCACTAAACCCACCAAAACATGTAAACAACCATACATGAGCAGCGCCTATTAGACGGAGGGGGTCCGACAGTCGATCAGTTAGAGTCATTTCACCAGGAAGGAGGTGTACGGCTAGTGTTTTGTGTAATTCAACCATGCCTAGATGGTCAATACCGAGGTTCGATCGCTTCCCCATTTTTACTTTGGGCCAAGAAGGGCTCTCAACAATGGAAGTGTCCAGGCGTCTCGGAGTGAACCAAAGCGATGTTTTTCGGACACGGAGGAGAAGTGTCGATGACATGCTTCACTCAGGCTGCCCAAGGACTATTACTGCAGTGCATGACCGCTACCTACGGCTCCGAGGACCCCTGACGGCAACGCCACCATGTTGAAAAATGCTTCTCGTGCAGCCACAGGACGTCGTGTGACGACTCAAACTCTGCGCAATAGGGTGCACGATGTGCGACTTCACTCTCGACGTCCATAGCGGGGCCCAGCTATGCAATCACGACACCATGCACCACGGTATAGATGGACCCAAAACAAGCCAAATGGACCGCTCAGGACTGGCATCACGTTCTCTTCACCGATGAGTGGCACATATACCTTCAACCAGATAATCGTCGGAGACATGTTTGGAGGCGACCCTGTCTGGCTGAACGCCTTAGACGCACTGTCTTGCGAGTGCAGCAAGTTGGAGGCTCCCTGCTGTTTTGGGGTGACATTATGTGGGGCCGACGTACGCCGCTGGTGACCATGGAAGGCGCCATTACGGCTGTATGGTAGGTGAATGCCATCCTCCGACCGATAGTACAACCATATCGGGAGCATATTGGCGAGGCATTCGTCTTCATGGACGACAAATCGCGCCCCATCGTGCACATCTTGTGAATGACTTCATTCAGGAGAACGACATCGCTCTACTAGAGTGGCCAGCATGTTCTCCAGACATTAACCCTATCAAACATGCCTGGGATAGATTGATAAGTGCTGTTTATGAACGACGTGACCCACCAACCATTCTGATGGATCTATGCCGAATCGCCTTTGAGGAGTGGGACAATCTGGACCAACAGTGCCTAGATGAACTTCTAAACATTCTGCGTGGTGTCTGTCTGTTCTATATCGTGTCTCCCTATCACTTTCGCGCAACGACGCTCTGAGCGTGTTTTTTAGGGAATTGACTAGTTTGAACCTAGGACCTGTTGCTGGTAAGGAGACGCCAGAGCACACATGAAATGTAGAATTCAGATGAGTTCACTGATATTAGCGATGATATAACCAAATACTTAATGATCTCAGCGTCAGCTCCACTGCACTCCCTGTAAAAGAATCTTAATACTAACTGAATTTAGTGGAAGGGATTCAAGGCTTTCCTATTTTTAGTTAGCTGGTAAAATAACGTCGAAAAAGCAATTAAGTTTACCATTGGAAATTTTATTCTACTCACAAAACATCGTTTATAAATTCCACTATTGATAAAAGGAAATGTTTTAATACAGGATGGTAAAAACCAACTGCGTTCAACAAAAATGTGAACGAATATTCCTTGAATGGGTTTCCAAGTTCTACAATGGATCGAAGGATGACATATGCCATATCACATCTATAACCTAGGTTTAAATTAAGTTTCACAAAAGAGAAAACTGTCAAAATGGTCTACAGTGACCCCCAATTATCTTTAATTACTTATCTAACTTGTCGTAAATTACAGCGGCTGATGTGGCTTCTCAATAACTATATAACAGAAAAATCATCGCGTTTCAGATTTTTAGTTCAAGTGGCAAATGTGAACACTTTGAGCTTTAATTGATGATCGACACTAGTATTACGCAAAAAGGGGTTGTAAGAGATGAGACTTCTGCAGTTCTGAGTCAAGCCTTATGCACTCAAAAATGCGGCATCGCGTGCGTTCATTACCTTGTCGGTGTTCGTCAGGAGGCGGCGGCCGGCGCAGCTCCGTCCAGCTCGCCCTCTCGGAAGCAACTCTCTAGCAAAAATCTCTCCTAACTTCTCCTTACTACAATTTACCGAAGTTGGTTTAAAAAAACTATCTGGCTGTGTTTTCATCTGACCAACCAGGGTCTCAATGTTAACCGTAAGCACCGCCTACAAAAATTCTGTCTATCCAATGAGAAACGTTATACTTTTCGTGGTGGGGCAATGTTTTTAAAGTTTGCAATGTAACAGAGACGCGAAAAAGTCTCACGCTAAAACTTGCAGCTGGTGTGGTCATTTTAGCATTATCGTAAGATCTATACTGTTCTTCTGGAGGGCTCTATCTTTTAACATGGGCTGGGGGGTGGTCCTAACGTAACAGAGACGCGAAAAAAGTCTCACGCTAAAACTTGCGGGTGGTGTAGCCCTTTTTGTGTTATCGTAAGATCTATACTGTTCTTCTGGAGGGCTCTAGCTTTTAACATTGGCTGGGGGGTGGTCTTGACGTAACAGAGACGTGAAAAAGTCTCACGCTAAAACTTGCGAGTGGTGTGGTCCTAGCAGTTAGCTGGCGACGTGCGTGTCCGTCCGTCCCTTATCGTAGGGCCTTCCAGCTTAACACGGTTCTGCTCTCGGCTTCTGTTCTCGTTTCTCCTCTCGGAACTGCGTCTGTCTCACGGTGGGAAGGTATGACATGCATTTAGGCATTCTTGTGTTAGTCTGTGGTATTCCATTTGCTCACTCGTTACTCGTATTACTTTGGTTAATTTAATGTCAGGATTTATTCGTGACATACTACTGGATTTGCTTATCATGCCAGGGTTTTCATGGAAGTTGTTGGATTTGCCTGACACCTTACAAACTTGTGGATAGTATGCCACGACGTTACAGGCATGCATCAATGCTAGAGGACGTTCTACTGGTTATTAGAGGTATGGTGGTAAAACATGCAATGTGTCGTTTTCATGAGCAATAGAAAGGGTGGAAATCATGTTCATGTTGGTCTATATTCCAATTTTCTGTACAGGTTCCGAGCCCTCTGAACCGAGATGATGCAAAACTTTTTTGACCTTTGTATGAGATATACGTAATATCAAACACTTGACTGGAAAAATCTAATACTGAGCTGTAAGGCGTACCCACGTGCTGATTTGGACTCTGGTCTTAATTAGTTAGTAACGATGATGAGTGCACTGAAATTTAAGACAATCGTCCGGAGGTAACAGTATGGAAGAAAGGGGAATACTGAAGTATCGAGAAATGATGAGATGGTTAAAGTTCGTTAAGCATGTGAGTACTGCAATAAGCAGCACCAGAGTAGGTAATTCACGTGAAGAGTAATGAATTTCTCTAAAGCGGCAACTGCAGATGTTGTACAGTCAGACATAGGGCACAAGGATCGTAACTGCGATGAAACCTCGGCTAGCAGAAAAAGAGTTGCAATTGATCGAAGAAAGTGTAAATCTTTTGAGGTAAAGGCAGAAATAAAACCATATAATTCCCTTAGGAATGAAATAAATTATAAATATCTGGCAGCCAATGCGAAATGTCTGCACGAGTGATGTGAGGAAATCGAAAGCGAAACGATCGTCGGGAAGACTGACTCAGCATATAACGAAGTCAAACCAGCCTTCAGTGAAATTAAAAGCGACGGTGGTAACATTAAGAGCACAGTGGGCATTGAAGTGCTAAGTGGAAAGACTGTATTGAAGACCTCTCTAAGGAGAAGAACTTGTCCGATGACGTGATAGAAGAAGGAATTGGAGTCGATATGGAAGATATGGGGGATTCAGTATTAGAGTCAAAACTGAAAATTGCTGTAGATGACTTGAGAGCAAATGAGGCACAGGAGAAAGACAAAATTACATCAGAATTTTTAAAATTATTATGAAAAGTGATAACTAAGCGACTACTAAAGTTGGTGTGTGAAAGACTGGTGACGTGACATTAGACTTTCCGAAAACTATCATCCTGAAAATTCCGAAGCTAACAAGAGCAGGTAATTGCTAGAATTGTCAAACAGACAGGTTACACATCGACGAGGCTGACTGGAACAGTGTTCGGACAGTGGGAAAGAAAACTGAAGTTCTGTTAGATGTCAATCAAAATGGTTCAAATGGCTCTGAGCACTATGGGACTTAACATCTGAGGTCATCAGTCCCCTAGAACTTAGAACTACTTAAACCTAACTAACCTAAGGACATCACACACATCCATGCCCGAGGCAGGATTCGAACCTGCGACCGTAGCAGTCGCGCGGTTCCGGACTGCGCGCCTAGAACCGCTAGACCACCGCGGCCGGCCACGATGTCAATCAGTATGGGTTCCTAATGGAAGGAAGACTGAAGAAAAATCAAGACAAGCTGATGGGATGTGTCGACCTACAATGTAAATAGTTGCAAAACGTTCGAAATTCTGAGAAAAATGGGAGTAGGCTGTGGGGGAAGACAAGAACCCAAAGGGAACAATAGGCCTGGAAGACCAAGAACTAGGTGCTCGGATTAAAAATGATGTAAGACAGATTGAAACGTCCCCTTAGAAAAATCGGTGAATTACTGTGCTGATAAACCTCTTACGTTATTTGATTTTCAAACAGCTGAGCAAAACTGAAAGTACTCAGACATTTCTCTATTTACTTATTCTGATCATCACTAAACTGACACACAATATTTTTAGCGCAACGCAATCTGACTTTCAAAAATCCCTACAAAAGAATGGCCCTGACTAACAATAACCTATACCTTTCATGAATCACTTACCTTACAAAAATCTTCGTTACTCGAACTACTGCAATACAGCGAGGGCCAATACCGTCAGCTAAATAAAAGATTCTAACTACTGAAGGCTCTAACTACTGATAGGCATAGTTAGCAAATGAAAGATTTTGATAGAGAAGATACAGTGTATTTACCTTGATAGTGTTCAGAAGTCATAATATATACATATTAGTTCATGACATCCAGTCTTACAAATTTACTTACTGTCTCTGATGAACACACGTCCAGGTCAGCCGCTCTCAAAACTCCGCCATCTCTCTCCCCACATCCACCACTGCTGGCGGCTCACCTCCAACTGCGCAACGCTACGCGCTGTTCACATCCAACTGTCCTACACTACAATAACAATGTTCCAACAATGCAAATCAGCCACAGACTGCACACAGCACAGTCAGTGATTTTCATACAGTGCGCTACGTAGCGTTACCAACTTAAAAACCTAAACAGCCTACTTACAAGATATGTAATCTTCCGCCCCTACTGTTCAGTCTATACATCGGGAAAATGACGAAAGTAAAAGAGAGGTTCGAGAGTGAAGCTTGTGAAATGAGTATATGGCGCAGAATTGATATCAGGTGGACTGATAAAGCTAGGAATCACGAGGTACCGAAAAGAGTTGGAGAATATCGGAGGGTTTTGCTGACAGCGAAAAATAGGGAGATAAGCTGGATAGGACATGATGTGAGGCAAGGTATCTTTCTAATACATGTAACTGTTCGTGTTTTTTTTTTTTTTTTTTTTTTTTTTTTTTTTTTTTTTTTTTTTGCGACAAAGAGAGAGAACGTCCGTAGAGGATACGAGATGCTGGATGCCGTCAGTAGACTGCAAGGATGGTACCAAATAAGAGTAAAGCAGATTATAAAAAGTGTGGCTCTCAAATCTAAATGTGCTGCAGTGAAAATAAAAAAACTGATGATGAGAACTGAAGAGCTTTGAAGGATCAGTTCTACAAGGCGCAGTATCTGTAATATTATGTTAAAACAATAACTCCGTTTAGTGCTCAGTAGTTATTCGCTTTCTTTAGAAAATGAACAGATGTGAAATTGTATTCGATTTGTCTACAAATAATTTTGATTGTTGTTTCAACTGTTAAATCGAGCGCTACATCAAGCTACAACAATCATTTAGTCCTTCGGTACACATTTTCTGTTTGCAATATTTTAATTAGTGGCACTGGAGATGCTGAACACGTTCATCGCAGGCAGATGCAAAACCTAGAACCCTAGTTATTTACGACTATATTGGAACATAATTTTACACAGTGAGTTTTAATTAGTGCTCTTAATGCTGTTCTTCTTCTTGTGCTTATTCTTTCCGGATGTTGGTGACGAGCACAACTGTATCAACTCCGCTTATTCGAAACAATTTGTCGCTTGTTTTGAAGTCCATGTCCTTAACCTTACGGCCAATATTCTCCTGTTCTCCCTCAACCTCTTTTACGAGTTGTCTGTCCTTGAAGAATGTGCTGCAGCAGTTTATGCGTGTATCTATTTCTAATTACATGACCGACATATTGTAGTTTTTTGTGTTTAACTATATTTAGGACCTCGATTTCTTTATTTTGCGGAGGCTGACGTAAGTGGTGATTTCACCTGTCCGCGACGCACTTGGCAGTCTCCTGCACAGCCACATCTCAGATGCTTCACGTGGCTTGCCCGTCATATCGGTCAAGCTTAAGATCTCAGATCCATATAAAATGTAGGAAAAAACAGTGCCAGAAAAAAATACTGCGCTCTTTTGGAGGCCTCCGTTTCACTCGAGGTTTATTGTTGCAACAGTGCATATGGAGTACGTGAAAGGATTGCATTTACAGATCGAAAACACAGGCGGTTCTGAGGTACCAGCTATCGATCCATGCTGAAACACTCGCATTAGTACACAGTGTAACCACCAAGGGCAAGAGGGCAGAGCTGACTGTGGCATGCAGTCGATCGTTCGCATAAAGAATACTGTCCTAGGATACGTTACTCCACGCTTGCTTTACCTGTTCACGTAGTTCTGTAGAGTTGGCGGTTGGCGGGTCGCACTGGTCACTTCTCGTCACATCATATCCCACATGCGCTCGATTGGAGACAAGTCCGAAAGTCATGCTGACCGGGGTAGTTACTACACGTCTTGGAGAGAACGTTGAATTTACGAGCAATGTTTGGGCGAGCATTATCCTGTTGGAATAGCACATTAGATTCTTGTTGCAAGAATGGCAAAAGAACGGGTCAAACAATATTCCTAAACTACCGAGGGGTTATTAGCATACCCTAGATAAACACCAAAGATTAACGAGAGTTGTAGCTTGCCGCACCTCAGACAATCAGGCCTGGGGATGTGGCAGTGTGGCTCTGAACACTATGGGACTTAACTTCTGAGGTCATCAGTCCCCTAGAACTTAGAACTACTTAAACCTAACTTAACCTAAGGACATCCACACATCAAATGGTTCAAATGGCTCTGAGCACTATGGGACTCAACTGCTGAGGTCATTAGTCCCCTAGAACTTAGAACTAGTTAAACCTAACTAACCTAAGGACATCACAAACATCCATGCCCTAGGCAGGATTCGAACCTGCGACCGTAGCGGTCTTGCGGTTCCAGACTGCAGTCCACACATCCATGACAGAAGCAGGATTCGAACCTGCGACTGTAACGATCGCGCGGATCCAGACTGTAGCGCCTAGAACCGCTCGGCCACCCCGGCCGGCTGTGGCAGTGTGCTTTGGACGAATGCGCTCAACGAGAGAGCACTCGCAAGTTCTTCTCACGTGTGCAGGAGGAATCTGCTTTCATCGCTGAAGAGCACGTCACGCAGTTCCATCTTACAAGTTATCTCTGACGGCAACAGTCGAGCCGTGCACGTCGCTGCCGAGCGTGTGTGGAAGACGGGCTGGAGGTGTGCGTGCCCCATAGTCCCACTGCTGATAACCGGATCGTAACATTTGGTGTTGGCACGTCTGGCTTTGCAAGCCGTCTTATCTTTGGTGTGGTAGGTGTACGATCTCTCACTGCTGTTCTTACAATACGACGATCCTACCGGGCGCCTGTGCTGCGTGGCTGTCCAGCACTTGGTCCACGGGTGTGAGAATGTTTGCACAACAGACGCAGCAAGTCCAACTTGTCTCTCAGTTCTGTGAAAGGAGCATCCAGTCAAATGGAAAGCCACAATATGACACTTTTCGGACACGCTCAACTGGCTGTAGGAAGCACGAGTTCATCTCCCTGGCATGGTTACCTGATACCTTCATGCGTTTGCACCACAATCAGCCTTCAGCCTGTGAGCATTCCCCATTAAAGGGTAAACAGAGCTGGTGCTCTGGTAGCTACGCCATTTCGCTGTTGCCGGACGATGCTGGAACTGTGATCAGTACATCCATTATCCCACCAGGAGTCAATATCCGTAACGTAGTGGTAGTGTTACCGCACACCACGCAGGGGGCCCGGTTCGAATCCTGCCTTGGGCATGGATGTGTGTGATGTCCTTAGGTTAGTTAGGTTTAAGTAGTTCTAAGTTCTAGGGGACTGATGACCTTAGCAAATAAGTCCCATAGTGCTCAGAGCCATTTGATCCAAACCTTGGTGAGAACAATTTCGCGCCTTGTTCTTCATTTCACCTTTCTAACAGATGATCGTAGCATCTATTAGGAGCAAATAACAGTTTTAATGTTGTACCCGTAGTTTAGTCCCGCGGGGTATCTGCACTTACGTTTTGCACAGCGAGGGTGAAAACTCCGTGCTCTCAAATTGTATAGGAAAGTAATCCACTGGCCTCTGCTGCGAGCCGTACTGCGAACTAAGCGTTCCCGTTAGACTGAAAGCGCCGTACTGGGTAAAAAAAATACATCGCAACGGGTTCAATACTACAAATTTCTGTAAATCACATGGGGATTATCTTGGAGGGCCGCGGCGCAATTAATTTGAGTCGGGCGTAATTTTGCGGAGCTTACTCTTCGCTTGCCTTCGTCGGATGTATTCCGGGCGGAATCTGGGCGGGCAGAGCAACAAATCAAATCCACGGCGCGTGTATGGAACTGTGCGAGTGGAGCGCGGAATTAGCGCGCGCAATCGATTGGCTTCGGATCTGGGATCCGGCCGGAGGTCGGGGGTGGAGCCACGCGCAAGGGATCCACCACGCGTGGTAGGCACGCTAGGGTGACTACCACTGTAGCCGGGGCCTTTTACCCGGGAGCGGGTAACGCGGGCAATGAGGCGCGGGCCGCGCTGATACGTCCCAAGCCATGCGTGCTGCGCCGGCGGGCTGCGGGCACAGACGGCCATTGTACTGCCGTGCGCCCGGCCCGGGTCTTAACTGCACGGGCCGCCACTGTCATGTCAGGCAGATGCGGACGGCCCTGTCCCAGTATGCGGGCACGCGTGCGTAAATGCACGTAAATGCGCCCGCGCGTGTGTCTGCGGATGTATGTACTTGTGGGTGAATGTGTGTGTATGTGTTTGTGTGTGTGTGACAGTGGAGCCGTAAGCTCAGGTGGAAGAAGGGGATGTGAAAAGAGGGAAGGACTAGACGGAGATTATGGGCTTGCTCACGAACAGATTTTTCTCATGTCGAGAAATCAGAAGGAACGATCTGTTTTACTTGGTAAATACTTTCTAAGGCCAAGATCGCACAAATATTTCTTTGTTTACAACAACCGGTTTCTCAGAGTTTGCTTCCATTTCCAGGCTCTGAGGACTATGGGACTTAACATCTGAGGTCATCAGTCCCCTAGAACTTAGAACTACTTAAACCTAACTAACCTAAGGACATCACACATATCCATGCCCGAGGCAGGATTCAAACCTGCGACCGTAGCGGTCGCTCGGTTCCAGACTGAAGCTCCTAGAACAGCTCAGCCACAGCGGCCGATCCATTTTCAGGTTTATTGTTTTTTTTTTTTAATAATACAACTTGTTCATTGTGAGTTGTAATCCAAGTTGTGTTGGCATGTGGTTCCATCTCTTCATGAACACGTTTTGTAGCAAACACTTTTGAATACTTGAAGATAACAGCAATTTCTGTCGAAACCTACTTAGTGTAAATGAAGCAATATTTATACGGTCTTCGCTTTAAAGAGTTTCTACTTACGCAAGGTAATGCACTATCAGACACGGTAAAGTTTAGACGAAACTAGAATTAGAACCTTGTCCATATGCCTACAAAAGACTGAGGTTACAGTTAGAGAACTGTCAGTTAGATGATTTTTTGAAGCATAAACTGATGGTAAAATGTTCGTTTATGTGGGACATGTCAAAATACATAGTGCAGAGTAGGAATTTCACCAGTAAAGAGCATTCCACAGACTGTTTCATAAGTGGTCCTTACAGCCGATAAAAATAAAAGTTTATATTCGCTACTTGAGCGACGCAGTACAACCATAACCGCGTAACTACGGAAATATCAATATTGATAAATTAAACTTACTCATTATAAAGGAAAAAACGTGGCTAGCGTAATTTTAAATTAACAAATTATTATTTTTGTGCCTGAATGTGTACACAGGATGAATCATCTAAAACTTGCAGCGCAGATATTTCGGAAATCGAAAGTGCCATTGATGTGTGATTATCGCAGAATGGATTAGTTGTCAGGCCAAGGCACAGGTGCTCTGCGTCCAATCCAATAATTTGGAAGAAATTCGTGGAGGCATACTATAGCACTGCGCACTATGGGCTCGGCAGCTACCACGTTGGTACTACAGGTTCCTCCTAGCCTGCAGAGGAGCGTCTTCTAGCGTCCGTAGAAGGTCTATTAGGAGGGTGCGATCCATGTGCACGTTTAGTGTTCCGTCTGCGAAAACTGGTTTATGAGCCGGTGGTTTGTGTTGTATTGTGTGGAACTGGGGAACTAGAAACGACGGAGAGGCTTCGTCTCCGCTGCAGCCCTCAGTGGTTCACAACCCCACAGCAGGCTACAGAAGTCCACTCACCCCACACCGAATCCCGGGTTATTGTGCGGTTCGGCCGCCAGTGGACCCCTCCCGGGAACGTTTCACACCAGACGAGTGTAACCCCAAACGTTATGGTGTACGCGTACGTCGAGACAGTGTTTGCCCAGAATCGCCGACATAGTGTAACTGAGGCGGAATAAGGGGGGCCAGCCCGTATTCGCCGAGGCAGATGGAAAACCGCCTTAAAAACCATCCACAGACTGGCCGGCACACCGGACCTCGACACTAATTTGCCGGGCGGATGCGTTCCGGGGACCAGGACGCCTTCCCGGTCGGATATCTGATGGTTTACTATCCCATATCACACGTTTACACTCCATGGAATCTGACGTTCCACCTGACGAAGCCAACAAGGATTGTCAACAGACCGATAGTTCATGTTTGGGTGGTTTACCTGGTCATGATTGGTAAATATGGCTCCGTCATCCAACAAGATACATGATGCATCTGGAATGTCCTGTCTTACTGCCCACGCACAGAAGTTAACACGATTCTCATAATCGTTTCCATGCAGATCTTGATGTAGAGAGACGTGACAGAGATGGAATCTGTGTCGATGGAGGATGCGTAGACACTTGAATCATGCTACTTCCTCGTGCGATTGCGCGAGAGCTAACGTGCGGATCAGCTGCAACAGCACCAAGATCATGAATTTCGTCCTCGTCTGTCGCACTTGTTTGCTTCGGTTACGTTGTCTAAGCGTCACACTACCACTTTCACGTAACGTGTTGAAGAGGTTGGTAAATAATTCACGAAATGGTTAACATCTGTTAGGATACATTTCCGTATGCAATGTACAAGAACGCACTGCATTTTTCCTAAACTCTCCATACTCCATGAGCTTATCGATTTTTGCACACTGCAAACAAACATAACGACATCGTACCTAGCAACTAAGCAGACAAGTGTCCAAAATACGGTATCTCGTAAACGCCACTGACATTCTAATTTACCCTACTTTTAGTTTGTTGATGTCAATAGGCATTGCTCCATTCAAAAAGTGTTTGTTTGCACAAATATTACACTTTATAAGTATTACTACAATCAGTTTACAGGCTACGAATACGAGCCATTGACTACCAATGGATTCTGTGAAAACCGCGCATCAACAGCACTTTCCATTTGCGCAATATTTGCGGTGCAAGTTCTAGGTGGTTTGTAACGCTACCGCCCTTAAACGGACGTGCGTTAGCTGTATAAAGCCTGTACTGTAATAAGTTCACGGGCTTCACCTCATAAACAAGGATTTTAGTACATAAATTGACCGCGTGTACCTAATAGAAGCAAGATCGGACTTGTAATCAGTAAATAACTACAGTGATGCGTCAAACATATGTGAAGCACAATTGCTCGTTCGCATGTACAAGAAGTAATCACAGTAGATGCTATCTTTGATTAATAATTCGGTCGCCAGCCTACTTAGGCAATGAGTGAGCTTTTCCTTGTACAAGTCGTTACATGTACAAACATAGTCACGCGTAGTAATGATGCGTTATATGGCAAAGTTTGGACCCGGAAAAATCCACTGAACTAAAGCTTTCTATCTTGGTACTAATTTGGACGAGACAAATTCACACAACACCACACATCAATGATTACTACAAATTGCATTTTTGTATATTGATCAGACTAAAATCGGGCATAGATTGCCCTAGGATACCCAGTTTTGAAGCCCACATACAATGTCACTATTAAAATTGAAAAACAACACTAATACACTTAGGTTCAATATAGAACTCAACTTTACTGGTTAAATCTGATCAGCACATTTCAAGGTTTGAAAGAATGGACAAGAGAAGAGTGGTGAGGGGGGGGGCCTGAAACTGTTATGGTCGTTATACTGAAACTGTTAAGTACAGAAGGCAAATTAACACTCAAAATTATCAATCTGTGGATAACTACTCTTTTGTCTTACTTCTGAATAATTTAACTGACATTATTTCTGTCTCAAGTTAATTAAATAGCATCGATAACTCAATTCAAAAGACTATCTTTCAGTTTATTTATACTTCTACCAACATTTGCAATAGTTCACAGAACTATTGCATTTCTTTATAGCAAAAGTTTGATTGCTGATAATTCTCATTTGCACTAATTATAAACTTTCAGTTCAGGATACTCGGGTTGCACAATACGAGGTAAGGATCCTGTCTAGGTCAGTGATCAGGATAAGTCATGTCTAAAGCAATTCTGGTAAAATTCACGTTATTATTACACAATTAGAAACAGTTCGACACTGGTCCACACATTTACACTTCTAAAGATGAAATAAAGGTTTGACCTGTGCAAGTCGGTGCGGCGGTTGGCGGGCAGCGAGGTTACGGGCAGCACGGCACACATACAAGCGCGGCTAAGGCTCACGCTACATAGGCACTTTCCATCTTCTTAGCGTAGTAATCTTTCCAATATTGTGCCTCAGAATATAGCCATGCCAGGTAGTCGTCGGAATCGGTATACCCGAGGCTCAATGTAATCCACTTTTCCTAGGTAGCCTCCTCGGTACAGTACTTGTTCCTCGGATCAATTTACCACTCCGACTCTTACTGACTCTCGCCTCCGACTAACTGCTGTGCCCGTTGCGCCAAACCGCGCCCAGTGTGCGTTTTCCCGCGCTCGCCTGCCTCCACCTTTTCCCGCTCCCCTACAGGTAGGGTATTCACCACAGGTTTTCTATTACACATATTCTAATGCATTACCTACGTATGGACCAAGTGTTTAAATTACAATTTCCACATTTTACAATATTTTTAACATTAAGTACACTTTCTTTTGATTATCACATTCTCTGAAATCTAACATAAATAATAATATTCATTACAAAAGTTACTCGCAGTTTCTTTAACATCACTATACGAGCCGAAAAAGAAGCTCAAAACCCTGCCAACATTAACTTATCTAAATTCATAAAGGAAAAAATTATTATAGATACAGTTGTCGTTACACATGCCCCTGTTTCCAGTAATTTTCACAACGTGTAAATTTAATGGGAACACTAAATATTACATTTATACAGTTGTTCTGAATCCTTTTTACATAAATGTCCAAAATTTTATACCACCTACTTCTTTTCACTCACATTATATAGGTCTATATTTTTTAACATTCCAAAAACATTTACTTGTCATTTACTCAAGTGCCTTTTGCACAGTCCAACTTATCATCATAACATTACTAAAATAGTAATTTAATTATTTTTCCTAAATTTATCAAAGAACTAATTTAAAACTATAGAATACAAACATTTAATTACAAAACAATTGCATATTTTTGTACACACTATAAAATAATTTGTCGCTGCTTGTTTTGAATAGCAGTCCATTTCCTTACTTACTAAATAAAGTACACACACATATATTGAAAAAATTTAAATACACCTATTTGCTGCCTATTATGCGGATTTGGGCAGTCCTTTTCACTTCATATTGTCACTTCTTCTGGATCATATTTACAATTTTCCATCGACTATTTATCTGCCCTCATTAGTATTTGGCAGTCCTTCATATCATGGTTCATACACTGCCCATTTTCCTTTTTGACAGTTCCATCTTTTATCTGGCTGATAGCATTTATCCTTTCTTCATACATTTTTACAGTTACGGTACAAGTGGTAATCTGAAACTTACATAACTACATTAGCACACTTTCAAGGGTATACAGACATTTACAAAGATTAGTTACTTTTAGAATAACTTGGGTTCAGCATAAGATACAGCACATTTACTGCAAGTCGCTTTCTGATTATCCTTATATCACTCATTTCTAGGAACATACAGTTTCAGGTCCACAATATTTCTTACACCTAAAGGTCTTTTGGATTTTGGGTAGATCAGGTAGTAAGCATTGTCGTGTGGAATATTCTTTATTATATATGGTCCATTATAAATATATTTAAATTTGGAAATTTCATGGTTTAGTTCACTAGACTTTTCGTGGGTTTTTAAAAGAACATAATCTCCAATTTTAAATTTTGAAACTTTTAAATTTTTATTGTATCTTTTAGATCTAGATTCAGCTTTTTGCTTTGCCCTTTTTATCACCAATTCTTTCTTTTGATCCAACCCCAAACTTGTACAAGGTGGAAACTCTAGTTTTTCTTCAATTAAACTTTTACTACTTCTGCCTAACAAAATTTCTTCCGGTGGAAATCCTGTAGTTTCATGATGTAATGTGTTCATGACATTCTCAAAATCCGATATAAATCTGCCCCAGACTCTAAATCAACAAAACAATAATTCATTTTCCAGGTAACACTGAAATACAGTAATAATAAAGTCATACATAATACTAATAATATATACAAATACAGTACCCTGCCCCCAGTCTCTTTATTAACAAGGCAGTCATTTAGGGTTCATAAAACAGTCACTTAAGTCTGGTGGCTTTTTAGGCCTCCTATTTTTTACATCTTTCACTAAGCCATTCAGATCTTGCCAACGTTTCGTTTCATCAGGTGGCTTTTTAGGTTTTGAAATTTCAAAGTCTTTAGCAAGGTACAACATTCCCTGTTCTGCTATCATTTTATCAGGTGGTTCTTTTTGTTCCTGTACTTCACACTCCTTCAAAACATTTAGTAAGGCGTGCCCCAGTATAGAATCATCTGGAGGTTCCTGCAAATTTTGCCCCTGTTTTACATTACTGAATAATTCATTCGGGTTTGGCCCACTTCTATTTTCTGTATCTTTCTTTGGAAAAATGTCACTAATTTTCTCGTACCCTCTTTCAGTAAAAGTATATTCACTTTCGTTTACACCTGCAAATTCATCTTCACTAGAATCACCATTACTCTCTTCCTCAACACCAGATTCACTTAAGTACGCTACTTTTGAACAATAGGGAAAGTTAGTATATTCATTTTTGTCCATATTTGCGTATCTTCCATCATCCGAACTATCGTCGGAATCCGACCATTCCGGATCGCTTTCAGGTTCTAACATAAAAGCTTTTCTGAGACAGGCACTAAGTTCCTCCTCTGTATTGTCGTCAGGCTTGGATTTCAATTCAATCTCCTCTTTTTGCAATACGGCCTCATCCTCAGCTTTATTCACATCCACTGTGACTTCATATTCGGTATAATCCTCGTGGACTTTGATTACTTTCAGGTAATCATCTACCCCTTCTCCACGGTGCCTCTCGGTAGCAGTTTGTACTATTGGCGGACTGTTAGCAGAAGTTATTTCTTCGTCAATGCTGAGGATTTCATCCTCCAAATCCGTCCTACCCTTAATCTGCGTCCTATCGGCGGCACGCGTACTTTGCGCGGCGCTATTTATTCTCTCCTCTTCCAATTCGGGCCACGTCATCTTATCGACGTCCCTACTATCTCCTTTTCCACTAACTAATTTCTTTGCCTCATACTCCTTCTTAAAATCCTCCCACTCACATTGCTTCAGGCCCTTGTACAGATCGTCGATCTGCACCTGCCAATCAGTTACTTCTGCTAATTCATCCTCGCCTTTTCTCTCATTGCAAACACTGCTAACCGCACCTCTCTGTGTATTCACAGTTTCCTTTGCCACGGAATTATCACTCGTAAAATTTTCATTAGCCCTGACGGCTATGTTCGTATCTACTGCTGCCGTATTTCCAGCGGCTTCTTTCCTAACAGATGTTCTGCTAGGCTGGGTCGTTGCCCTCTGATGCTCCACTCGCCTGTTAACATGTAGCGTTCTGTGCGGCAGAAATGACTCATTCTGGCTCGCAGCTGACGCTTGTTTCGCCACAACACATCGCGGCATTCCGTGCCTGTCCCTAGCCTGTCTCATTACCTTACGGTCGGTCCGGTATCTTTTCTCAAATCGGGGCCGGTATGTATTGTCCGCTTCCGTTTGGCCCGCAACGTTCGCGGAAATTAGTTTCCCGCGTCGTTATTACTTTGCGCGGTATACCCTCTACCGCGACCTGAATAATTTCCTCTTCCTCTACCTCTGCCTCTACCTCTTTGTAACATATTGACGCGAAATCCTTCGCCGTCATTTCGTTCGTCATTGTTTTGGTTATTACGGTTACCAAAATTTCGATAATTAGCACGACTTTCGCGCCAATGATCTTCGTCTTCGACTCTTTCGAGAAATGCTTGGAAGCTGCGATGATTGCTTCCTACATACCTCTTTGAATCTTCTGGGAGCTTTTTATATAACTCCCAGATAATTTCCGAATCTGATCTCCTACCTCTTAAGTGTGTCAATTTCCGGTACCAATACTCACAGAAATCTTTCAAAGAATTCCTGCCCCTGTTATCATGCTGTTTAGCCATGATGAACTCCCGCCACAAACGGTCCTGCTTTTGTTCAGACCAATATTCTTCCGTAAATCTCTGCCTAAATTCTTCGAACGTCATTCGTTCGGTGTCCAAATTAATTCCCCAGCGCTTAGCCTCACCGGCTAAGGCGCTAATTACAACGTTTATCTTTTCCTGATCAGACAGTTGCTCAGGAAATATTCTCTCGCAATTTTTGATAAAATCTAACGGATGCCACCCGTTATGTTTTTTGGCTGGATCGAAGCGTTCCTCGCCTTCTAACAGCTTCGTAATCGGTGTGCCATTACAGACAACACCAGGCCTATCTTTAATTTTATTCTCAAGGTCAAAAATTTTGCCTTGAATTTTCGAAGAATTTTGTTCACATTCGGTAACTCTCTCGCCTAAATCTTTTTCAGTGTCTGAAACTGTCCTTTTCAACTGTGAAATCCCGTGTTGACATTCGTTTACGATCTCAGATTTGAGACCGAAAACTTTTTCGTCTACTTTTGTTTCTACCAGGGGCTCTACTTTCTCTTGGATGTTGAGAATTTCAACATCGAACCTACTGTTAATGTTAACAATTTCCCCCTGCATAGTATCCATATTCTTGTTAATGGTATCAACTTCAAGTTTCAGAGTATTTACCACAGAATTTAAATTACCCATTTTTTGTTCTACCTGTTCTATTTGTTTACTAATTTTAATTCCCTGTCCTTCAACCTGTGCTTTAATTCGATCCACATGTGTTTTAAGCTGCTCATTCTGTGTTTTGAGCTGCTCATCAACGTGTGTTTTAAGCTGCTCATTCTGTGTTTTGAGTTGTTCGTCAACGTGTGTTTTAAGCTGATTAACCTGATTGCCGACTTGTTTTTGAAGTTGCTCATTTTGTGTTTTGAGTTGTTCGTCAACGTGTGTTTTAAGCTGCTCGTTCTGTATTTTGAGCTGCTCACTCTGTCCTGCGATTTGTTTGGTTAATTGTTCAAATAAGTCGTTCATACTTAAAATTTTTATACTGTTTTGTTCTACGGAATCCGTGTGTTCCGGTTCTACTTCAGAAGTTTCTTTCGGTTCTTTCTTTATCTGTGGTGAATCAAACATGTCAGTGGATTCGTTCACGTACCCACTATCATCTACCAAGTCACCCTCTACTTCCTGTTTTGTCCCTTGCTGTATTCGAGACGATCTCGACATTTCAATCTGTTCATTTACGTGTTCATGGTACTGTATGTACGCCAATTGTCTTCCGCTAACGCCATCTGTTATCTGGCCACGTAAACTCCTGCTACTGCCAGCCGCATTCTCCATTTCGCTTGGCGCATCTATCCTGCCTACGTTCCTGTCCATATTAAATGCCAACTATACCACACTATTATACTTGACTCCCACTGCAGTTTATTTTACTAACTTTTATTGCTATTCGTGTCACTGAACATCCACTGTTCGATCTTTACATTAATTTGTAACCGACAACAACTGGATGTCCTGTCACCGGGAAGCCACGTGTAACGCTACCGCCCTTAAACGGACGTGCGTTAGCTGTATAAAGCCTGTACTGTAATAAGTTCACGGGCTTCACCTCATAAACAAGGATTTTAGTACATAAATTGACCGCGTGTACCTAATAGAAGCAAGATCGGACTTGTAATCAGTAAATAACTACAGTGATGCGTCAAACATATGTGAAGCACAATTGCTCGTTCGCATGTACAAGAAGTAATCACAGTAGATGCTATCTTTGATTAATAATTCGGTCGCCAGCCTACTTAGGCAATGAGTGAGCTTTTCCTTGTACAAGTCGTTACATGTACAAACATAGTCACGCGTAGTAATGATGCGTTATATGGCAAAGTTTGGACCCGGAAAAATCCACTGAACTAAAGCTTTCTATCTTGGTACTAATTTGGACGAGACAAATTCACACAACACCACACATCAATGATTACTACAAATTGCATTTTTGTATATTGATCAGACTAAAATCGGGCATAGATTGCCCTAGGATACCCAGTTTTGAAGCCCACATACAATGTCACTATTAAAATTGAAAAACAACACTAATACACTTAGGTTCAATATAGAACTCAACTTTACTGGTTAAATCTGATCAGCACATTTCAAGGTTTGAAAGAATGGACAAGAGAAGAGGGGTGAGGGGGGGGCCTGAAACTGTTATGGTCGTTATACTGAAACTGTTAAGTACAGAAGGCAAATTAACACTCAAAATTATCAATCTGTGGATAACTACTCTTTTGTCTTACTTCTGAATAATTTAACTGACATTATTTCTGTCTCAAGTTAATTAAATAGCATCGATAACTCAATTCAAAAGACTATCTTTCAGTTTATTTATACTTCTACCAACATTTGCAATAGTTCACAGAACTATTGCATTTCTTTATAGCAAAAGTTTGATTGCTGATAATTCTCATTTGCACTAATTATAAACTTTCAGTTCAGGATACTCGGGTTGCACAATACGAGGTAAGGATCCTGTCTAGGTTAGTGATCAGGATAAGTCATGTCTAAAGCAATTCTGGTAAAATTCACGTTATTATTACACAATTAGAAACAGTTCGACACTGGTCCACACATTTACACTTCTAAAGATGAAATAAAGGTTTGACCTGTGCAAGTCGGTGCGGCGGTTGGCGGGCAGCGAGGTTACGGGCAGCACGGCACACATACAAGCGCGGCTAAGGCTCACGCTACATAGGCACTTTCCATCTTCTTAGCGTAGTAATCTTTCCAATATTGTGCCTCAGAATATAGCCATGCCAGGTAGTCGTCGGAATCGGTATACCCGAGGCTCAATGTAATCCACTTTTCCTAGGTAGCCTCCTCGGTACAGTACTTGTTCCTCGGATCAATTTACCACTCCGACTCTTACTGACTCTCGCCTCCGACTAACTGCTGTGCCCGTTGCGCCAAACCGCGCCCAGTGTGCGTTTTCCCGCGCTCGCCTGCCTCCACCTTTTCCCGCTCCCCTACAGGTAGGGTATTCACCACAGGTTTTCTATTACACATATTCTAATGCATTACCTACGTATGGACCAAGTGTTTAAATTACAATTTCCACATTTTACAATATTTTTAACATTAAGTACACTTTCTTTTGATTATCACATTCTCTGAAATCTAACATAAATAATAATATTCATTACAAAAGTTACTCGCAGTTTCTTTAACATCACTATACGAGCCGAAAAAGAAGCTCAAAACCCTGCCAACATTAACTTATCTAAATTCATAAAGGAAAAAATTATTATAGATACAGTTGTCGTTACACATGCCCCTGTTTCCAGTAATTTTCACAACGTGTAAATTTAATGGGAACACTAAATATTACATTTATACAGTTGTTCTGAATCCTTTTTACATAAATGTCCAAAATTTTATACCACCTACTTCTTTTCACTCACATTATATAGGTCTATATTTTTTAACATTCCAAAAACATTTACTTGTCATTTACTCAAGTGCCTTTTGCACAGTCCAACTTATCATCATAACATTACTAAAATAGTAATTTAATTATTTTTCCTAAATTTATCAAAGAACTAATTTAAAACTATAGAATACAAACATTTAATTACAAAACAATTGCATATTTTTGTACACACTATAAAATAATTTGTCGCTGCTTGTTTTGAATAGCAGTCCATTTCCTTACTTACTAAATAAAGTACACACACATATATTGAAAAAATTTAAATACACCTATTTGCTGCCTATTATGCGGATTTGGGCAGTCCTTTTCACTTCATATTGTCACTTCTTCTGGATCATATTTACAATTTTCCATCGACTATTTATCTGCCCTCATTAGTATTTGGCAGTCCTTCATATCATGGTTCATACACTGCCCATTTTCCTTTTTGACAGTTCCATCTTTTATCTGGCTGATAGCATTTATCCTTTCTTCATACATTTTTACAGTTACGGTACAAGTGGTAATCTGAAACTTACATAACTACATTAGCACACTTTCAAGGGTATACAGACATTTACAAAGATTAGTTACTTTTAGAATAACTTGGGTTCAGCATAAGATACAGCACATTTACTGCAAGTCGCTTTCTGATTATCCTTATATCACTCATTTCTAGGAACATACAGTTTCAGGTCCACAATATTTCTTACACCTAAAGGTCTTTTGGATTTTGGGTAGATCAGGTAGTAAGCATTGTCGTGTGGAATATTCTTTATTATATATGGTCCATTATAAATATATTTAAATTTGGAAATTTCATGGTTTAGTTCACTAGACTTTTCGTGGGTTTTTAAAAGAACATAATCTCCAATTTTAAATTTTGAAACTTTTAAATTTTTATTGTATCTTTTAGATCTAGATTCAGCTTTTTGCTTTGCCCTTTTTATCACCAATTCTTTCTTTTGATCCAACCCCAAACTTGTACAAGGTGGAAACTCTAGTTTTTCTTCAATTAAACTTTTACTACTTCTGCCTAACAAAATTTCTTCCGGTGGAAATCCTGTAGTTTCATGATGTAATGTGTTCATGACATTCTCAAAATCCGATATAAATCTGCCCCAGACTCTAAATCAACAAAACAATAATTCATTTTCCAGGTAACACTGAAATACAGTAATAATAAAGTCATACATAATACTAATAATATATACAAATACAGTACCCTGCCCCCAGTCTCTTTATTAACAAGGCAGTCATTTAGGGTTCATAAAACAGTCACTTAAGTCTGGTGGCTTTTTAGGCCTCCTATTTTTTACATCTTTCACTAAGCCATTCAGATCTTGCCAACGTTTCGTTTCATCAGGTGGCTTTTTAGGTTTTGAAATTTCAAAGTCTTTAGCAAGGTACAACATTCCCTGTTCTGCTATCATTTTATCAGGTGGTTCTTTTTGTTCCTGTACTTCACACTCCTTCAAAACATTTAGTAAGGCGTGCCCCAGTATAGAATCATCTGGAGGTTCCTGCAAATTTTGCCCCTGTTTTACATTACTGAATAATTCATTCGGGTTTGGCCCACTTCTATTTTCTGTATCTTTCTTTGGAAAAATGTCACTAATTTTCTCGTACCCTCTTTCAGTAAAAGTATATTCACTTTCGTTTACACCTGCAAATTCATCTTCACTAGAATCACCATTACTCTCTTCCTCAACACCAGATTCACTTAAGTACGCTACTTTTGAACAATAGGGAAAGTTAGTATATTCATTTTTGTCCATATTTGCGTATCTTCCATCATCCGAACTATCGTCGGAATCCGACCATTCCGGATCGCTTTCAGGTTCTAACATAAAAGCTTTTCTGAGACAGGCACTAAGTTCCTCCTCTGTATTGTCGTCAGGCTTGGATTTCAATTCAATCTCCTCTTTTTGCAATACGGCCTCATCCTCAGCTTTATTCACATCCACTGTGACTTCATATTCGGTATAATCCTCGTGGACTTTGATTACTTTCAGGTAATCATCTACCCCTTCTCCACGGTGCCTCTCGGTAGCAGTTTGTACTATTGGCGGACTGTTAGCAGAAGTTATTTCTTCGTCAATGCTGAGGATTTCATCCTCCAAATCCGTCCTACCCTTAATCTGCGTCCAATCGGCGGCACGCGTACTTTGCGCGGCGCTATTTATTCTCTCCTCTTCCAATTCGGGCCACGTCATCTTATCGATGTCCCTACTATCTCCTTTTCCACTAACTAATTTCTTTGCCTCATACTCCTTCTTAAAATCCTCCCACTCACATTGCTTCAGGCCCTTGTACAGATCGTCGATCTGCACCTGCCAATCAGTTACTTCTGCTAATTCATCCTCGCCTTTTCTCTCATTGCAAACACTGCTAACCGCACCTCTCTGTGTATTCACAGTTTCCTTTGCCACGGAATTATCACTCGTAAAATTTTCATTAGCCCTGACGGCTATGTTCGTATCTACTGCTGCCGTATTTCCAGCGGCTTCTTTCCTAACAGATGTTCTGCTAGGCTGGGTCGTTGCCCTCTGATGCTCCACTCGCCTGTTAACATGTAGCGTTCTGTGCGGCAGAAATGACTCATTCTGGCTCGCAGCTGACGCTTGTTTCGCCACAACACGTCGCGGCGTTCCGTGCCTGTCCCTAGCCTGTCTCATTACCTTACGGTCGGTCCGGTATCTTTTCTCAAATCGGGGCCGGTATGTATTGTCCGCTTCCGTTTAGCCCGCAACGTTCGCGGAAATTAGTTTCCCGCGTCGTTATTACTTTGCGCGGTATACCCTCTACCGCGACCTGAATAATTTCCTCTTCCTCTACCTCTGCCTCTACCTCTTTGTAACATATTGACGCGAAATCCTTCGCCGTCATTTCGTTCGTCATTGTTTTGGTTATTACGGTTACCAAAATTTCGATAATTAGCACGACTTTCGCGCCAATGATCTTCGTCTTCGACTCTTTCGAGAAATGCTTGGAAGCTGCGATGATTGCTTCCTACATACCTCTTTGAATCTTCTGGGAGCTTTTTATATAACTCCCAGATAATTTCCGAATCTGATCTCCTACCTCTTAAGTGTGTCAATTTCCGGTAC
The DNA here is from genome assembly GCF_023898315.1 of Schistocerca nitens. Lineage (NCBI taxonomy): Eukaryota > Metazoa > Arthropoda > Insecta > Orthoptera > Acrididae > Schistocerca > Schistocerca nitens. The sequence goes on from NC_064614.1 coordinate 283,104,536, forward strand.
CAATACTCACAGAAATCTTTCAAAGAATTCCTGCCCCTGTTATCATGCTGTTTAGCCATGATGAACTCCCGCCACAAACGGTCCTGCTTTTGTTCAGACCAATATTCTTCCGTAAATCTCTGCCTAAATTCTTCGAACGTCATTCGTTCGGTGTCCAAATTAATTCCCCAGCGCTTAGCCTCACCGGCTAAGGCGCTAATTACAACGTTTATCTTTTCCTGATCAGACAGTTGCTCAGGAAATATTCTCTCGCAATTTTTGATAAAATCTAACGGATGCCACCCGTTATGTTTTTTGGCTGGATCGAAGCGTTCCTCGCCTTCTAACAGCTTCGTAATCGGTGTGCCATTACAGACAACACCAGGCCTATCTTTAATTTTATTCTCAAGGTCAAAAATTTTGCCTTGAATTTTCGAAGAATTTTGTTCACATTCGGTAACTCTCTCGCCTAAATCTTTTTCAGTGTCTGAAACTGTCCTTTTCAACTGTGAAATCCCGTGTTGACATTCGTTTACGATCTCAGATTTGAGACCGAAAACTTTTTCGTCTACTTTTGTTTCTACCAGGGGCTCTACTTTCTCTTGGATGTTGAGAATTTCAACATCGAACCCACTGTTAATGTTAACAATTTCCCCCTGCATAGTATCCATATTCTTGTTAATGGTATCAACTTCAAGTTTCAGAGTATTTACCACAGAATTTAAATTACCCATTTTTTGTTCTACCTGTTCTATTTGTTTACTAATTTTAATTCTCTGTCCTTCAACCTGTGCTTTAATTCGATCCACGTGTGTTTTAAGCTGCTCATTCTGTGTTTTGAGCTGCTCATCAACGTGTGTTTTAAGCTGCTCATTCTGTGTTTTGAGTTGTTCGTCAACGTGTGTTTTAAGCTGATTAACCTGATTGCCGACTTGTTTTTGAAGTTGCTCATTTTGTGTTTTGAGTTGTTCGTCAACGTGTGTTTTAAGCTGCTCGTTCTGTATTTTGAGCTGCTCACTCTGTCCTGCGATTTGTTTGGTTAATTGTTCAAATAAGTCGTTCATACTTAAAATTTTTATACTGTTTTGTTCTACGGAATCCGTGTGTTCCGGTTCTACTTCAGAAGTTTCTTTCGGTTCTTTCTTTATCTGTGGTGAATCAAACATGTCAGTGGATTCGTTCACGTACCCACTATCATCTACCAAGTCACCCTCTACTTCCTGTTTTGTCCCTTGCTGTATTCGAGACGATCTCGACATTTCAATCTGTTCATTTACGTGTTCATGGTACTGTATGTACGCCAATTGTCTTCCGCTAACGCCATCTGTTATCTGGCCACGTAAACTCCTGCTACTGCCAGCCGCATTCTCCATTTCGCTTGGCGCATCTATCCTGCCTACGTTCCTGTCCATATTAAATGCCAACTATACCACACTATTATACTTGACTCCCACTGCAGTTTATTTTACTAACTTTTATTGCTATTCGTGTCACTGAACATCCACTGTTCGATCTTTACATTAATTTGTAACCGACAACAACTGGATGTCCTGTCACCGGGAAGCCACGTGTAACGCTACCGCCCTTAAACGGACGTGCGTTAGCTGTATAAAGCCTGTACTGTAATAAGTTCACGGGCTTCACCTCATAAACAAGGATTTTAGTACATAAATTGACCGCGTGTACCTAATAGAAGCAAGATCGGACTTGTAATCAGTAAATAACTACAGTGATGCGTCAAACATATGTGAAGCACAATTGCTCGTTCGCATGTACAAGAAGTAATCACAGTAGATGCTATCTTTGATTAATAATTCGGTCGCCAGCCTACTTAGGCAATGAGTGAGCTTTTCCTTGTACAAGTCGTTACATGTACAAACATAGTCACGCGTAGTAATGATGCGTTATATGGCAAAGTTTGGACCCGGAAAAATCCACTGAACTAAAGCTTTCTATCTTGGTACTAATTTGGACGAGACAAATTCACACAACACCACACATCAATGATTACTACAAATTGCATTTTTGTATATTGATCAGACTAAAATCGGGCATAGATTGCCCTAGGATACCCAGTTTTGAAGCCCACATACAATGTCACTATTAAAATTGAAAAACAACACTAATACACTTAGGTTCAATATAGAACTCAACTTTACTGGTTAAATCTGATCAGCACATTTCAAGGTTTGAAAGAATGGACAAGAGAAGAGGGGTGAGGGGGGGGCCTGAAACTGTTATGGTCGTTATACTGAAACTGTTAAGTACAGAAGGCAAATTAACACTCAAAATTATCAATCTGTGGATAACTACTCTTTTGTCTTACTTCTGAATAATTTAACTGACATTATTTCTGTCTCAAGTTAATTAAATAGCATCGATAACTCAATTCAAAAGACTATCTTTCAGTTTATTTATACTTCTACCAACATTTGCAATAGTTCACAGAACTATTGCATTTCTTTATAGCAAAAGTTTGATTGCTGATAATTCTCATTTGCACTAATTATAAACTTTCAGTTCAGGATACTCGGGTTGCACAATACGAGGTAAGGATCCTGTCTAGGTCAGTGATCAGGATAAGTCATGTCTAAAGCAATTCTGGTAAAATTCACGTTATTATTACACAATTAGAAACAGTTCGACACTGGTCCACACATTTACACTTCTAAAGATGAAATAAAGGTTTGACCTGTGCAAGTCGGTGCGGCGGTTGGCGGGCAGCGAGGTTACGGGCAGCACGGCACACATACAAGCGCGGCTAAGGCTCACGCTACATAGGCACTTTCCATCTTCTTAGCGTAGTAATCTTTCCAATATTGTGCCTCAGAATATAGCCATGCCAGGTAGTCGTCGGAATCGGTATACCCGAGGCTCAATGTAATCCACTTTTCCTAGGTAGCCTCCTCGGTACAGTACTTGTTCCTCGGATCAATTTACCACTCCGACTCTTACTGACTCTCGCCTCCGACTAACTGCTGTGCCCGTTGCGCCAAACCGCGCCCAGTGTGCGTTTTCCCGCGCTCGCCTGCCTCCACCTTTTCCCGCTCCCCTACAGGTAGGGTATTCACCACAGGTTTTCTATTACACATATTCTAATGCATTACCTACGTATGGACCAAGTGTTTAAATTACAATTTCCACATTTTACAATATTTTTAACATTAAGTACACTTTCTTTTGATTATCACATTCTCTGAAATCTAACATAAATAATAATATTCATTACAAAAGTTACTCGCAGTTTCTTTAACATCACTATACGAGCCGAAAAAGAAGCTCAAAACCCTGCCAACATTAACTTATCTAAATTCATAAAGGAAAAAATTATTATAGATACAGTTGTCGTTACACATGCCCCTGTTTCCAGTAATTTTCACAACGTGTAAATTTAATGGGAACACTAAATATTACATTTATACAGTTGTTCTGAATCCTTTTTACATAAATGTCCAAAATTTTATACCACCTACTTCTTTTCACTCACATTATATAGGTCTATATTTTTTAACATTCCAAAAACATTTACTTGTCATTTACTCAAGTGCCTTTTGCACAGTCCAACTTATCATCATAACATTACTAAAATAGTAATTTAATTATTTTTCCTAAATTTATCAAAGAACTAATTTAAAACTATAGAATACAAACATTTAATTACAAAACAATTGCATATTTTTGTACACACTATAAAATAATTTGTCGCTGCTTGTTTTGAATAGCAGTCCATTTCCTTACTTACTAAATAAAGTACACACACATATATTGAAAAAATTTAAATACACCTATTTGCTGCCTATTATGCGGATTTGGGCAGTCCTTTTCACTTCATATTGTCACTTCTTCTGGATCATATTTACAATTTTCCATCGACTATTTATCTGCCCTCATTAGTATTTGGCAGTCCTTCATATCATGGTTCATACACTGCCCATTTTCCTTTTTGACAGTTCCATCTTTTATCTGGCTGATAGCATTTATCCTTTCTTCATACATTTTTACAGTTACGGTACAAGTGGTAATCTGAAACTTACATAACTACATTAGCACACTTTCAAGGGTATACAGACATTTACAAAGATTAGTTACTTTTAGAATAACTTGGGTTCAGCATAAGATACAGCACATTTACTGCAAGTCGCTTTCTGATTATCCTTATATCACTCATTTCTAGGAACATACAGTTTCAGGTCCACAATATTTCTTACACCTAAAGGTCTTTTGGATTTTGGGTAGATCAGGTAGTAAGCATTGTCGTGTGGAATATTCTGTATTATATATGGTCCATTATAAATATATTTAAATTTGGAAATTTCATGGTTTAGTTCACTAGACTTTTCGTGGGTTTTTAAAAGAACATAATCTCCAATTTTAAATTTTGAAACTTTTAAATTTTTATTGTATCTTTTAGATCTAGATTCAGCTTTTTGCTTTGCCCTTTTTATCACCAATTCTTTCTTTTGATCCAACCCCAAACTTGTACAAGGTGGAAACTCTAGTTTTTCTTCAATTAAACTTTTACTACTTCTGCCTAACAAAATTTCTTCCGGTGGAAATCCTGTAGTTTCATGATGTAATGTGTTCATGACATTCTCAAAATCCGATATAAATCTGCCCCAGACTCTAAATCAACAAAACAATAATTCATTTTCCAGGTAACACTGAAATACAGTAATAATAAAGTCATACATAATACTAATAATATATACAAATACAGTACCCTGCCCCCAGTCTCTTTATTAACAGGGCAGTCATTTAGGGTTCATAAAACAGTCACTTAAGTCTGGTGGCTTTTTAGGCCTCCTATTTTTTACATCTTTCACTAAGCCATTCAGATCTTGCCAACGTTTCGTTTCATCAGGTGGCTTTTTAGGTTTTGAAATTTCAAAGTCTTTAGCAAGGTACAACATTCCCTGTTCTGCTATCATTTTATCAGGTGGTTCTTTTTGTTCCTGTACTTCACACTCCTTCAAAACATTTAGTAAGGCGTGCCCCAGTATAGAATCATCTGGAGGTTCCTGCAAATTTTGCCCCTGTTTTACATTACTGAATAATTCATTCGGGTTTGGCCCACTTCTATTTTCTGTATCTTTCTTTGGAAAAATGTCACTAATTTTCTCGTACCCTCTTTCAGTAAAAGTATATTCACTTTCGTTTACACCTGCAAATTCATCTTCACTAGAATCACCATTACTCTCTTCCTCAACACCAGATTCACTTAAGTACGCTACTTTTGAACAATAGGGAAAGTTAGTATATTCATTTTTGTCCATATTTGCGTATCTTCCATCATCCGAACTATCGTCGGAATCCGACCATTCCGGATCGCTTTCAGGTTCTAACATAAAAGCTTTTCTGAGACAGGCACTAAGTTCCTCCTCTGTATTGTCGTCAGGCTTGGATTTCAATTCAATCTCCTCTTTTTGCAATACGGCCTCATCCTCAGCTTTATTCACATCCACTGTGACTTCATATTCGGTATAATCCTCGTGGACTTTGATTACTTTCAGGTAATCATCTACCCCTTCTCCACGGTGCCTCTCGGTAGCAGTTTGTACTATTGGCGGACTGTTAGCAGAAGTTATTTCTTCGTCAATGCTGAGGATTTCATCCTCCAAATCCGTCCTACCCTTAATCTGCGTCCTATCGGCGGCACGCGTACTTTGCGCGGCGCTATTTATTCTCTCCTCTTCCAATTCGGGCCACGTCATCTTATCGACGTCCCTACTATCTCCTTTTCCACTAACTAATTTCTTTGCCTCATACTCCTTCTTAAAATCCTCCCACTCACATTGCTTCAGGCCCTTGTACAGATCGTCGATCTGCACCTGCCAATCAGTTACTTCTGCTAATTCATCCTCGCCTTTTCTCTCATTGCAAACACTGCTAACCGCACCTCTCTGTGTATTCACAGTTTCCTTTGCCACGGAATTATCACTCGTAAAATTTTCATTAGCCCTGACGGCTATGTTCGTATCTACTGCTGCCGTATTTCCAGCGGCTTCTTTCCTAACAGATGTTCTGCTAGGCTGGGTCGTTGCCCTCTGATGCTCCACTCGCCTGTTAACATGTAGCGTTCTGTGCGGCAGAAATGACTCATTCTGGCTCGCAGCTGACGCTTGTTTCGCCACAACACGTCGCGGCGTTCCGTGCCTGTCCCTAGCCTGTCTCATTACCTTACGGTCGGTCCGGTATCTTTTCTCAAATCGGGGCCGGTATGTATTGTCCGCTTCCGTTTGGCCCGCAACGTTCGCGGAAATTAGTTTCCCGCGTCGTTATTACTTTGCGCGGTATACCCTCTACCGCGACCTGAATAATTTCCTCTTCCTCTACCTCTGCCTCTACCTCTTTGTAACATATTGACGCGAAATCCTTCGCCGTCATTTCGTTCGTCATTGTTTTGGTTATTACGGTTACCAAAATTTCGATAATTAGCACGACTTTCGCGCCAATGATCTTCGTCTTCGACTCTTTCGAGAAATGCTTGGAAGCTGCGATGATTGCTTCCTACATACCTCTTTGAATCTTCTGGGAGCTTTTTATATAACTCCCAGATAATTTCCGAATCTGATCTCCTACCTCTTAAGTGTGTCAATTTCCGGTACCAATACTCACAGAAATCTTTCAAAGAATTCCTGCCCCTGTTATCATGCTGTTTAGCCATGATGAACTCCCGCCACAAACGGTCCTGCTTTTGTTCAGACCAATATTCTTCCGTAAATCTCTGCCTAAATTCTTCGAACGTCATTCGTTCGGTGTCCAAATTAATTCCCCAGCGCTTAGCCTCACCGGCTAAGGCGCTAATTACAACGTTTATCTTTTCCTGATCAGACAGTTGCTCAGGAAATATTCTCTCGCAATTTTTGATAAAATCTAACGGATGCCACCCGTTATGTTTTTTGGCTGGATCGAAGCGTTCCTCGCCTTCTAACAGCTTCGTAATCGGTGTGCCATTACAGACAACACCAGGCCTATCTTTAATTTTATTCTCAAGGTCAAAAATTTTGCCTTGAATTTTCGAAGAATTTTGTTCACATTCGGTAACTCTCTCGCCTAAATCTTTTTCAGTGTCTGAAACTGTCCTTTTCAACTGTGAAATCCCGTGTTGACATTCGTTTACGATCTCAGATTTGAGACCGAAAACTTTTTCGTCTACTTTTGTTTCTACCAGGGGCTCTACTTTCTCTTGGATGTTGAGAATTTCAACATCGAACCTACTGTTAATGTTAACAATTTCCCCCTGCATAGTATCCATATTCTTGTTAATGGTATCAACTTCAAGTTTCAGAGTATTTACCACAGAATTTAAATTACCCATTTTTTGTTCTACCTGTTCTATTTGTTTACTAATTTTAATTCCCTGTCCTTCAACCTGTGCTTTAATTCGATCCACGTGTGTTTTAAGCTGCTCATTCTGTGTTTTGAGCTGCTCATCAACGTGTGTTTTAAGCTGCTCATTCTGTGTTTTGAGTTGTTCGTCAACGTGTGTTTTAAGCTGATTAACCTGATTGCCGACTTGTTTTTGAAGTTGCTCATTTTGTGTTTTGAGTTGTTCGTCAACGTGTGTTTTAAGCTGCTCGTTCTGTATTTTGAGCTGCTCACTCTGTCCTGCGATTTGTTTGGTTAATTGTTCAAATAAGTCGTTCATACTTAAAATTTTTATACTGTTTTGTTCTACGGAATCCGTGTGTTCCGGTTCTACTTCAGAAGTTTCTTTCGGTTCTTTCTTTATCTGTGGTGAATCAAACATGTCAGTGGATTCGTTCACGTACCCACTATCATCTACCAAGTCACCCTCTACTTCCTGTTTTGTCCCTTGCTGTATTCGAGACGATCTCGACATTTCAATCTGTTCATTTACGTGTTCATGGTACTGTATGTACGCCAATTGTCTTCCGCTAACGCCATCTGTTATCTGGCCACGTAAACTCCTGCTACTGCCAGCCGCATTCTCCATTTCGCTTGGCGCATCTATCCTGCCTACGTTCCTGTCCATATTAAATGCCAACTATACCACACTATTATACTTGACTCCCACTGCAGTTTATTTTACTAACTTTTATTGCTATTCGTGTCACTGAACATCCACTGTTCGATCTTTACATTAATTTGTAACCGACAACAACTGGATGTCCTGTCACCGGGAAGCCACGTGTAACGCTACCGCCCTTAAACGGACGTGCGTTAGCTGTATAAAGCCTGTACTGTAATAAGTTCACGGGCTTCACCTCATAAACAAGGATTTTAGTACATAAATTGACCGCGTGTACCTAATAGAAGCAAGATCGGACTTGTAATCAGTAAATAACTACAGTGATGCGTCAAACATATGTGAAGCACAATTGCTCGTTCGCATGTACAAGAAGTAATCACAGTAGATGCTATCTTTGATTAATAATTCGGTCGCCAGCCTACTTAGGCAATGAGTGAGCTTTTCCTTGTACAAGTCGTTACATGTACAAACATAGTCACGCGTAGTAATGATGCGTTATATGGCAAAGTTTGGACCCGGAAAAATCCACTGAACTAAAGCTTTCTATCTTGGTACTAATTTGGACGAGACAAATTCACACAACACCACACATCAATGATTACTACAAATTGCATTTTTGTATATTGATCAGACTAAAATCGGGCATAGATTGCCCTAGGATACCCAGTTTTGAAGCCCACATACAATGTCACTATTAAAATTGAAAAACAACACTAATACACTTAGGTTCAATATAGAACTCAACTTTACTGGTTAAATCTGATCAGCACATTTCAAGGTTTGAAAGAATGGACAAGAGAAGAGGGGTGAGGGGGGGGCCTGAAACTGTTATGGTCGTTATACTGAAACTGTTAAGTACAGAAGGCAAATTAACACTCAAAATTATCAATCTGTGGATAACTACTCTTTTGTCTTACTTCTGAATAATTTAACTGACATTATTTCTGTCTCAAGTTAATTAAATAGCATCGATAACTCAATTCAAAAGACTATCTTTCAGTTTATTTATACTTCTACCAACATTTGCAATAGTTCACAGAACTATTGCATTTCTTTATAGCAAAAGTTTGATTGCTGATAATTCTCATTTGCACTAATTATAAACTTTCAGTTCAGGATACTCGGGTTGCACAATACGAGGTAAGGATCCTGTCTAGGTCAGTGATCAGGATAAGTCATGTCTAAAGCAATTCTGGTAAAATTCACGTTATTATTACACAATTAGAAACAGTTCGACACTGGTCCACACATTTACACTTCTAAAGATGAAATAAAGGTTTGACCTGTGCAAGTCGGTGCGGCGGTTGGCGGGCAGCGAGGTTACGGGCAGCACGGCACACATACAAGCGCGGCTAAGGCTCACGCTACATAGGCACTTTCCATCTTCTTAGCGTAGTAATCTTTCCAATATTGTGCCTCAGAATATAGCCATGCCAGGTAGTCGTCGGAATCGGTATACCCGAGGCTCAATGTAATCCACTTTTCCTAGGTAGCCTCCTCGGTACAGTACTTGTTCCTCGGATCAATTTACCACTCCGACTCTTACTGACTCTCGCCTCCGACTAACTGCTGTGCCCGTTGCGCCAAACCGCGCCCAGTGTGCGTTTTCCCGCGCTCGCCTGCCTCCACCTTTTCCCGCTCCCCTACAGGTAGGGTATTCACCACAGGTTTTCTATTACACATATTCTAATGCATTACCTACGTATGGACCAAGTGTTTAAATTACAATTTCCACATTTTACAATATTTTTAACATTAAGTACACTTTCTTTTGATTATCACATTCTCTGAAATCTAACATAAATAATAATATTCATTACAAAAGTTACTCGCAGTTTCTTTAACATCACTATACGAGCCGAAAAAGAAGTTCAAAACCCTGCCAACATTAACTTATCTAAATTCATAAAGGAAAAAATTATTATAGATACAGTTGTCGTTACAGGTTAATTCCGTGTATGTACGAGGGACGATCAAAACGTAACGCAATACATTGTTTTTCTAGGCCAGTTTTTGTTGAAAAATGCGAATTTTCACTAAAATACCCTTACAAACTTACTATTTCCATGCTTTAAAGAAGCTCTTGTTAAAAGATCAATTACAAACTTAACTTTGCCGGGCACTAACACCCATCGATTTTTTTTTCCTTGTTAAGAAAAAATAATTCCTGACAAACTTCAGAAATTCAAACTCCCATATGGGATTTCCTTCAATGTACATATAATGAAAACAGTTACCAATAAAGGGTGACATAATGGCACTTCAACACTAGTGCCAAGCTAAGATTCAATTATATAACATGATAGAACCCTTACATAAAAAACTACAATAGAAACACTGATCTTTAAGAACGAATGTTCACGTGCTCAGACGTGTTAATAAAAGACTACTAGAAAGAGCTACGCAAGGAACTCAGCAGATGGTATGCAATTTAAAGTTTAGCCAGTTGCCAGTCGCTAATATTTAAGGAAACACGTTGGCATAAGAACAGGTTACATACAATATATATTTATATATCTACCAGCTTAAACCGCATTGGCGGAACGAAGATAAATACTAAACTTTGGAAGGCGGTATGTGAACAACTTCCGGTAGTGGCCAGGTTCTTAAACATTGCCAGGCCTAGACGTCGGATGACATTTCACTCCCCGCCAAGGCGCTGGCACAATCAAAGGTTTTTGCGCGAATCACAAAAACATTTCAATAACTCTGAGACATAGAAACACATGGCAGAATCTTTGACTCGACATATGGGTAAGCGTGTAAAAGAACACGGTACACTACTGACAAATTCGTAACTTTGACCTTAAGCATTTTACGCATGGACAACTGTATTAATAGAGTGCAGGTTTTGGAAACGCCAACGTAAAATCATTTGATTACAAGAAACACACAACACTAGTAAAACTTCTTAGAAAGCTTTCAAATAACGATCACCATTTAACTAGGCCAACTGAACTCTTCCACGCGATCATAAAGTTCGACTGTGAAAGTCTCACCATAATAATAAAATTTAAATGCCTCTGAGTGCATCCGTCAACAACACACAATTACGACCACTTACTCATATCACGTACACTATACGAAGGAGCGGGTTCCGCAACTTCACACTTCAAATTTTGTTCCCAGCGAAGTCACAGAAATTGTGTCTCGAAGCTGCCCATCTTGCCAAAACGCCCGACCAACTTCACACCACAACATATAATGTCATCACGCTCGTTCGGCAGCCATTGACACTCGTCTCCCAGTGAATGTCACGAGATCTCGAGGGTTACTCGTCGAAGGCTAACAACCAACTCGCTTCGCCCGCCAACCCGCAAGAAAAGACGCGCGAAAAGCAAAGATAGCTTAGCTCAAACACAATCGATCTCAAGAATACATGAACAACATAACACTGGCGCCAGCTCGCTATGGCTCAGATCGATAACAATCGATAAAGATAATGAAAGTTCAGTTTAAGACGAAGGGACATCTCTAAAACGAGCAGTCGCAGAATTTGTAAACAAAAAAAAATATAGGCGCAAGGAAGAGAACTGCGAGGAAACCATGGGTAAAGGAAGAAATAGTTCCTTTCATCGACGAAAGAAAGGAATACATAATTGTTAATGAAAATTTATGAATAGAGAAATGAAGTCACTTAGGGATGAAATAAATGGCAAGTGCAGGGAAGCTAAGGCACCACGGCTGTATGAAAAAATTAAAGAAATCGGAAAAGAGATGCTATTAGAAGAAGTGACTCAGCATATATAAAAGTCAAAACAATATTCGGTGATATTAAAACTAAGGGCGCTAACGTTAAGAGAACGATGGGAATTCCACTGTTAAATGCAGAGGAGACGGCGGACAGGAGGTAACAGTCCTTTATAAGGTGGAGGACGTGCTGATCACTTGATGGAAGAAGAAACAGGAAGGGAGAAACAAGAGAAGACCGGGAAGAGATAGGGGATCAGTATTAGAATAAGAATATAAAAGGGTTACGGATGACGTAAGATCAAATCAGGTAGAAGGGATAGATAACATACCATCGAAATTTCTTCAGTCGTTGGGGGATCAGGAACAAAACGACTATTGACGTTGATGTGTAGAATGAATGAGACTGACGATACACCATCAGACTTTCGGAAAAACATCATCCACACGAGTCCGAAGATAACAAGAGCTGACAAGTGTGAGAATAATCGCAAAATCGGCTTAATAGCTCATGCATCCAAGTTGCTGACAAGGATAATATACCGAAGAACGAAAATTCAAGATATCTTATAGGACGATCAGTTTAGCTTTAGGAAAGATCAAGACGGCAGAGGGGAGCTCTTGTTTTGCGGCTGATAGTGGAAGCAAGACTGAGGAAATACCAAGACACATTCAAGAGCTTTGTCGGCTGGAAAAAGCGTTCGACAATGTTAAATGCGCAAGATGTTCGAAATTCTGAAAAAAAGGTTAAACTACAGGGAAAGACCGGTAATACACAATAAGTACAAGAACCACTTGTGGATGATCATTAACCAAATGCTCGGATAGAACAGGTGCAAGACATTGATATAGAAATTCACCCTTACTGTTCAATCTGTACATCGAAGAAGTAATGACGGGGATAAAAGAAAGTTTCAAGAGTGTGATTAGAGTTCACACTGAAAGTATATCAATGATAAGATTCGCTGATGACATTTATATCCTTTGTGACAGGCCGGCCGGAGTGGCCGTGCGGTTCTAGGCGCTACAGTCTGGAACCGAGCGACCGCTACGGTCGCAGGTTCGAATCCTGCCTCGGGCATGGATGTGTGTGATGTCCTTAGGTTGGTTAGGTTTAATTAGTTCTAAGTTCTAGGCGACCGATGACCTCAGAAGTTAAGTCGCATAGTGCTCAGAGCCATTTTGAACCTTAGTGAAAGTGAAGAAAACTACAGGATCTGTTGAATGGAATAAACGATCTAATGAGAACAGTATGTGGATTGAAAGTAAATCGATGTAAGACGAAAGTAACGAGAAGTAGCAGAAATGAGAACAGCGACCAATTAACATCAGATTTGTCGATAACATAACGAAGTAGACGTAGCTAAGGAATACTGCTATCTAGGCAGCAAAATAACCCATGATAAACGGAGCAGGGATGACATAAAAAGCAGACTAACACTGGGCAAAGAAGGCATTCCTGGCGACGAAATTTCTATTAGTATCTAACATAGGTCTTAATTTGAGGAAGAAATTTCTAAAAAAGTACGTCTGTTTCACAGCACTGTGTGGTAGTGAAACATGGACTGTGGAAAAACCTGAACAAAACAGAATGAAGCATTGTGGCTGTGGTGCTAACAAGAATGTTGAAAATTGGGAGAATAAATGAGGAGGTTCTCTGCAGAATCGACGAGGAAAATAATGTATGGAAAACATTAACAAGAAGGAGGGACAGGCTGATAGGGTCACCTGTTAACCTATCAGGGAGTAGTAACTTCCATGGTACTACAGAGGGCGGTAGGTAAAAATGATAGTGGAAGAACGAGATTGAAATACATCCAGCAAATAACTGAGGACGTAGGTTGCAAGTGCTACTCTGTGATGGAAGGGTTGGCATTTGAATTTCGATTCCACTCCTGAACCTTTCCTTTATTCCATCATTGCCTCTTCGATGTATAGATTGAACAGTAGCGGCTAAAGAGATCATTCCTGGCTTACACCTTTTTAACCTATCATTTAGTTCTTGGTCTTATACTCTTGTTATTCCCTCATGCCTGTTGTAAATATTGTATATTAGTTGTCCCTCCCTATAACTTACCCCTATTTTCCTCAGAATTTTGATCATCTTGCCCCATTTTACGTTGTAGGTAGTTTTTTCTAGGTCGACAGAACCTATGAACCAGTCTTTGTTTTCCTTTAGTCGCTCTTCCGTTATCAACCGCAACGACAAACCTGCCTCTCTGGTATCTTTAACATTCGTAATTCCAAACTGATCATCTAACATACCCTCAACTTCCTTTTACCTTTTTCTGTAAATTATTCTTCTCAGGAACTTGGATGCATGAGCTGTTAGGCTGATTGTGTGATAGTTATGGCACTTTCCAACTGTTGCAGTCTTCGAAATTCTGAGGATGATATCTTTCTGAAAATCAGATAGTATATCTCCAGGCTCATAAATTCTACTTAACAACGTGAATAGTAGCTTTGCTGCCACTTCCCCTAATGTTTTGAGTAATTTTGATGGAAAATCATCTATCCCTTCTGTCTTATTTGGTCTTAGGTCTTCACAAGCTCTTTTAAATTCTGATGCTAATAATGTATCCACTATCTCCTCTTCCTTGACGCCTGTTTCTTCTTTTATCACATCAGAAAAATGAAAGAGACGTTCAGTGTACTCTTTTCACCTATCCGCTGTCTCCTCTGCATTAACTAGCGGAATTGCCATTGTACTTTTAGTCCTTCCCCAAGAACCACATTGCAGTCTTCAATGTCTATTAGATTATCGTCTCCCTTTACGTACCGAATCACAAAATGTCTCATATACTTTCTCTATGCCTTTATGTTCAGCGAACGACGTCGGTATGTATGGCTCAACTGTCTTGTCGGTGTTGGTTTGCTGTCGATTTTGAATTGTTCACAGTAACGCACGCTCTACCCTACCTCCCTGTTCATAATGAATTCTACGTAGTTATACCATTTTCTGCACTGTTGATAATACCCTGTACTCATCTGGTGAGAAATTCTTGTCTTCTTTCTACTTCACTTCTCTGAGACCCTGCGGTATCTGGATTGAGCCTTTGCATTTCCATTTTCAGATTTTCTAGCGTCCCTACCACGTTCAGACTTCTGACAATCCACTCCCAGAGTGGTTGAACGTTATACTTTAGTTGATTATGCAATCTTTTCCTCATGGTCACCTCTCCATTTTCAGTCACCTCCTGGAGATCTGAATGGGGGACTGTTATAGAGCCTTTGCAAACTTCGAGTTAATCGGGATACTTTTTCGTTTCCTTTTTTTTTTCAATTACAAGACATATGTGCTGTGAATAACTATTATGTATCTTTAACGCAATGGTTTCCATCGTCTTCTGCATCCTCGTGCAATTGGTCATTGCTGATTCTTCTGCCTTTAGTGACAGTTTCCCGCCCCATGGGCAAGAAAGTACCCAGAGCCTCTGTCCGCTGATCCGCCCTCTTTGACAAGGCCGTTGGTTCATTGCGGGTGACTTATTATGATGGAAGTCTTTCGCCACTAACACTGATTTTTATTAAAAATTCAAGAATAGCAGAGTTTGAACCCGGAACGAAGGACGTTTGATTACTGATCCAAGACATTAACCCTATGTGTCAAATTCGTAAGCGTCATGAGTTATTTACATATTTACGAACGAAACATAGGTAAAGGCACGGGCAAATCCAATAGGAGTCCTATCTGAACGAACTGATGGAAGTTACTTATATGTGATTGCTGGCACAATAAGACGCAAATTAATTGTAATATCAAAGTAATGTGTCAATGATCGAACCCTTTGCCACCCTACTGCCAATGACGAGAAATCGATGCTAAGAACTTCGGTTCTGAAGAAAAGGCTACTGGTTTGTCGCGTGAAATAGACTTACCGATTCCCTGTTGTCTGAGCCAACGTACAGTACCTAAAATAGCAAATTTTGGCATATTGACGATGGATGCGATTCGTGGTCGTGTGTGCTGTTATGAGGCTGATGGCGTCCGAGGTAGAGAGCTTCAAACTCGACCGGAAACTCTATTTGTCTGGTGAACTGACAGGTGAGACCCTGACAAAGTAGGGAAGAGTAATTAATGACCGACTCATATGACGATCAGGACGGCTGTAGTATGTTTTCTTCGTCACAGCTCCTGCAGAGCTTCTGCTCCAATGCGATAGTGACCAGCCACTCGTGAACCTAACAACAGTTTCACCGCCAACCTTTGCTATTAAACAAAAATGCCAAAACTACCACTACAAAATTACATAACCGTAGCCACCAATGAGAGCTCTTGCCGACAATCTCAACGGTGGATGTAATAATGAGCTGGCATAAGAGTCAATCCTCAGACCACAGTCTCTACGAGATGTCTGCGCAGGAAGCTCTCGGGCGTTGGACAGCAACGTACTATAGTAATTACATGATCTTTGTGGGGTGTTGCAGTGGCACACTCTCCGTCGAGACCGACACCCACTTCCACGAAGGCCCAGCAGAAAAAGCCATAGGCTTTAGCATCTGTGCCCTATCCTCCACTTTGTACAAAAGCGTTCACGCTCGTTAAACGATGACCCGCCCGCCCGCTACCCGCCGATTGCTAACATCAGAAGGCGTGCTGCGGTCGACATCTTAGCGCCTGTCCTTGGCCGGTAACCTCACCTGCTTCCGTTCTGTTCACCGCTGGGCCGGCGCTGCTATTGTATAGGCCTGTCACATTTCTGGAATCCGACAGCTTTTTCCCCTGGCCGACCATGCTCATAGCTGTCAGCTATGTCAGTGGTCGAAAGATGGAAGGAGAAAAGATTAAAAAAATATATATATCCATAACCCATGCAAATTATCTCCCTCTCACGCCAGTATGGAGCATCCGATCACTGATTTGCGTAACGAAGTATGTCCATCGCATATTAAAGGCAATTTTCATTTATGTACAATCGAACATAATAATCGAAGATGGACTGGCGTGATGGCTCTTGATACCATGTGTGTGAGGGCTACAAGGACTGCCATCTTACACAGGAGTGTAACTCATGGCGATCCACATCAAACCAGCGAGAAGGATAACTAAAAAAGAGCCCCACAGACAGCCGGGAGCAAGTGTTCCTTCGTTACCAAAAATGTTCAAATGTGTGTGAAATATTATGGGACTTAACTGCTAAGGTCATCAGTCCCTAAGCCTACACACTCCTTAAGCTAAATTATCCTAACGACAAACACGCACCCATGCCCTCCGTCGGGACCAGCCGCACAGTCCATGACTGCAGTGCCTGAGACCGCTCGGCTAATCCCACGCGGCCCTTCGTTACTGGGGCATCACACACTGTTCAGTTAGACTTCGGCTCCTAACACCGCCCGATCCCCATTACGGAGCTGGATTCGTCTCGGTCTCACGCTTGTGAAGCGGCGCCCTGTCATAACCATTTCAGATCCAGCACCTTGTAGCACTTGCAAACGGTCTCAAAGGAAATCTTCTTACGATATTTTAGCTCGATGTGGCTGTCAGGCCGATTCCCCGATTCGTGGTGAAAGGCAATTTTGTTACCTCTACTCATACAACGAAAGGATCGAATATGTCTAGTAGCTATCAGAGCGTCGCCTTAACGAGCTCCATAG
The DNA here is from genome assembly GCF_023898315.1 of Schistocerca nitens. Taxonomy (NCBI): domain Eukaryota; kingdom Metazoa; phylum Arthropoda; class Insecta; order Orthoptera; family Acrididae; genus Schistocerca; species Schistocerca nitens. Next base: position 283,121,793 of record NC_064614.1, read on the forward strand.
GAAAGATCCTAGAGGGCCTGCTCAACCGTCTTCTTGTCTAGATATTTGACGTCAGGCAGCTTCTACGCCGCTTTCAGTGTGGATTCAAGAGAAGTAGATCAACTGTCAACAACTTCACTGTGCTCGACGTGGAAACACTACAGGGTTTTCTAAGTAACAAGCACTGTCTAGGGGTACTTTTGACATCAGTAATGCGTACGACATCAAACTACAATATTCTCAGTCAGCTACATCAATAAGGCCTTCATGGTCACCTCCCAAGCTTCATTCGTTCCTTCCTCGCAGGACGCCTTCTTAGGTACAAAGTCGGTGACGTGCTGTCACAAAGTTATGTGTAAGAGAATTGCGTTACCCAAGGAGGTATTTCATGTGTTACCCACTTTGCCGTTTCCATTAACAGTGTAACGCCCATTGTAAATAGTCCTGTCCAATGCCATTATTTGTGGACGACTTTGCACTCTTTTGCTCTTTCTCCTGCGCTGAGTCGTGATCTTACACTGAAGAGGTCGACGGAATGGGTTGTAAAAACTTGTTTTACATTTTGTGCATAGAAGTGTGCGTGTGTGTGTGTGTGTGTGTGTGTGTGTGTGTGTGTGTGTGTGTGTGTGTGTTCATTGTAATCGTTCTCGTCGTATTTTTAATTCAATTGAATTACATATATGGGACACCATAATTCGATTTAAAGACTCTGTGAGGTTCCTGGGACCCATTTTTGACTCCAAACTATAGTGCTGATCACACCTCAGGTACCCGAAGGCGAGGGTTCAGAAGGCACTTGATACTTTAGGCAGAGGTCCTGGGGAACGGACAGGGCGCGTCTGCTCCAGTTTTATAGGGCGTTTGTGCGATCGTGGCCGGATTATAGATGCACAGTGTACAGGTCACCAAGACCTTACCTGAACATCACTGATGTTATACTCCATTTGGGGATCAGGCTGGCTACAGGACCAGCTCCATTCCAAGTCTCCATTCTGAAGCCGGTGAATCGCCATTTAGCATCGAATGACGACTTATAATGGTGCATGAGACGCACAAGTTCGTCGCTATTCCGGTTTATCCAGCATAATATACCCTTGCTTGTCCAGATAGGGAACATATCTTTACCAACTGTTCACGGGCAACAACGCCGTTTGGGATCCTTGCGAAGTGTGGTGTGTGCTGGAGTCGTTTGGTGTGGGGCACGTACGGAGTCAAATCCGGGTTTTTATCCGACTGCCACCCTAGTTGCTGCAGAGGCCCTATAGTTATTTTAGATTTAGTGCAGTAAAGGAGAGACTGCGCTCCTGATTATCATTTAGTGCTTTATTTTCCTGCATTTTAAATGATTACAACAAATATGAATCTGTATTCACGGATGCATCCAAACATGAGAATTGTTGGCTGCTCTGTTGCTTTTCCAGATCAGGTCCTCAAGATTCGGTTTCCCTCAGATTTCATTCTCTTCGATGCCGAATTATTCTCAATCTTGAGAGCGTCGGAGCTGATGAGATGTGCCGTAACTGTTAAATTCCTTCCGACTCCTTGAATACCCTTTAGTTTTTGTAACTTTTGTATCCAGCTGACAAAGTAGTCCAGGATATCTAGGCCGCCCTTCCCTGGGTGCCAGGGCTCATGGGCATTGCGGAGAAATAAGTACGGATGTAGCAGCCAGGGGGCATGTCTTGACGTCAGTTTGTTCGGTGTGCCATCCCCCTGCATGCCATCATCTCGCTATTGAGGTACAAAATCGTGTGTTGATGGGAAGAATAATGGCTGGAAGTGGCAGACAAACAGCTGTATCTAGTAAAGTCCACAGCTCGGACGTAACGTACCTCTTGACAGCTAAGCAGGCGGTATGAGGTTGCCCATGTCTTCGTACAGGTCACAGCGCTTGCTCCGGCGAGAGGACCCTCTAATATACGGTTCTTGTAGCGTACAGTTTAATGTGCGCCACATTTTACTAGACTATGTTTTATTTTCGGACTAAAGGGAGCGGCGGATTTGCCGACAGATTTTCCCTCTTCTTTGACATTTAAACAACTGTGGTTAGAGTTACAGGTTTTGTGAGTTACACAACTTGTTTCTTAACATTTTAGGGAGAGGTTCTAATGCGTTAACTGGCATTTTAGGGAGATGTTCTCATGCGCTAACTGTTTTTTTAAGTGGTCAGTCAGTCAAATTTCCCTATGCTTTTTATATTACCTCTTTCGTCGTTTTCTTTCAGTTTCACTCTGAGTTATAGCATCTGTCGTCATTTCGCCGTTGTCTTGAGGTGTATGTGACAGAATGAGTGTGTAGATTAACGCGAATGAAGTGTGAGTGAGTAAGTGTGTGAGTGTCATTTTGTAGGTTTACTTTCCACGTTGTGCCAACATTTTTAGCTCTTTTATCCACGTTCGTTTCTTTTAATGTTCGTAAGAGCCCTGATAACCTCGACGCTGAGCGCTCACACTTTCGCAGCGTGGTGACATAGCGTGTGATGTTTTTCCGCTTTCCCTATACGTGGTATAAATATTCGATCGGAGCCTCTTGAATCCCCAAACACTCGGCTACCTTAGTTTCGAAAGCACCCACCGTAAGAGCACCAACAATTTGCCCAAGTTCGAATTCATTTAGCTACGGCATAATGCACTTATTACTACACAGAACGCTGGTCTTACGACGACTTGTGTTTTCAACTATTGAGGATAGGTCGTGCGGTAGCGTTCTCGCTTCCCACGCCCGGGTTCCCGGGTTCGATTCCCGGCGGGGTCAGGGATTTTCTCCGCCTCGTGATGGCTGGGTGTTGTATGCTGTCCTTAGGTTAGTTAGGTTTAAGTAGTTCTAAGTTCTAGGGGACTTCTGACCACAGCAGTTGAGTCCCATAGTGCTCAGAGCCGTTTGAACCGTTTGAGGATATTGCACAGGTGCTGTCAAATATTACACCGCAACCTTCAAGCTTGTCCAGCGTCTTTATTTATGTTCATACATGCATTTCTCGCAATGTTTCCATATTTTCGTCTATGGAAAACTTAACGTGGCAGTCGTGAAGCATTTATGTCGCCTGCCAGTACAATACAGAACGAAAAGAATGCGATAATCGTGAAACATTCCTGTCGCCTCTCAGTGCAGTAAAGAATGAGAACGTTATTAATATGACATGTACAAAGACATTAATATAACAGAGTTATACGTTAAAAGCAAGTCAGTAACGTGTATCACAAAGCCGGCCGGAGTGGTCGTGCGGTTCTAGGCGCTACAGTCTGGAACCGAGCGACCGCTCCGGTCTCAGGTTCGAATCCTGCCTCGGGCATGGATGTGTGTGATGTCCTTAGGTTAGTTAGGTTTAATTCGTTCTAAGTTCTAGGCGACTGATGACCTCAGAATTTAAGTCGCATAATGCTCAGAGCCATTTGTATCACGAAGAGAAGTGGTCCATGTATTGAACCACGAAGCCTAAGTTAAATTGGAATATCCACGCTACTTTGAAACTAACTAAATGAAAAAATCTGGTACCGAATATTGCTTACAGTTAGCTATGACTAACATAGCGCCCGCTGCTTCGGTTTTCTTTGATCGAATTTTTATTTTGTTCACAAACTGCAACATCTTGTAGGCTTTTCACAGTAATTAAGGCCAAAAAAGTATGGTCTTTTTGCAAATGTTCTTCTGATCACGAAGCGATTGTGGCAGATGGAGTCCAAGTTTTCCTTAATCGTGGTTTTCGCGTTCTTGCGGAGTTGTTCCATAGAAACTTTCATCCCTAACAAATATTTCATTATATGTCACTGAAAAGCTTTAAAAATCCTTTAATTTAACGAAATATTTCTTAAAAAGTTTTCATTCTCTATTTCACCCCCTTAGAGATTGAATTGTCAGAAACTGTAAAACACGTTTTTCTTTTTTTTTTATCTCTAGTCGAGAAGCCAAATATCAATTTTCATACACGTAATTTTAAAAATGCTTTAGTAATTCTTTAATAATGATTTATTTCCAAAAATACTTTCACCCACAATTTTACTCCTTTAGTGGTTGAATTTCCAAAACGCTGAAACAAGGTTTTCCCTGTTACCTGTAAAACTGCCTTAGTATCGACATATTTTCAAAAGGCGTTCATCCCTTATTACAACCCTTTCTTAAACGATGCCTACAGTATATGATCCGCACTCTCTCTAAATTTCAAATGTCTTCCCTAAGCTGTTTTGGTTGGACAATGATGAGTCAGTAAACAGTCTGGCGCTATTTCCAAAAACAGTGGCACACATACTTTTTCATTTCTAACCAGGAAGCCAAATTACAATTGTCCTAGAATTTAGTTTAAAAATGTTCTTATAATGAAACATTTCATAAAATGCTTCATCCCTTATTTCATCTCCTTAGGGGTAGAATTTCCAAAAATATTGGAAGACTTTCTTTAAAATTTCTATCTGAGAAGTCAAATATCAATTTCCATAGAAGTAACCTAAAAAACACTCTAGTATTTATTAATAATTATTATTTATTTTCAAAAAAAGTTACCCATTCTTTAACCCCCAGAGGAGTTAAAATTCCAGAAATGCTGGAACACTTATTTCTTTATTTCTGGCCGAGAAACCAAATACTAATTATCGTAGGTCCTATTTTGAAATTGCCTTACTAGCCATATATTCTCGAAAAACCTTTCATCCCCTATTCCAACCTCTTAGGGATTGAATATCTAAAACTCCCTTCTTAAGCGACGCCAACAGTATAAGATCAACACTTTGCAAATTTCAGATTTCTATCTTTAGTATGCTGGGTGATGATGAGTCAGTGAGTGAGTCAGTTAGTCGGGTCATTGCCTTTTATGTATGAAGAGATGCCTAAACGATACCGTTTCCAGCTTCGTATAGAGTAATGCTATAGTAGATTACCGATGCTGACGTTGAGCTCCAGAAATTTTCCCAGTGGTTCTCTGTAAGTATATGAGACGAGTGAAGTTGTGTGGAGCGGTGTACGTGATGAACAATCTGAGAGAGCGTTAAGTTCTAAGGGAAAGATGAACGTTCGTTTTGGCGAGCTTCCAACACCCCGCAGCGCTGCACCCGTGCCAGAATGAGTGTCTGTGGTTTCCCCCTTTTTGTCGACACAGTAGCGAGGGGTGCCCGGGACGAGGCGGGGGATGTTTTTGCCCGGTGCGACAAGCGTGTGGGGTGCCCGCAGGCGGTCGCCGGCTGGTCGCAGAACAGAACAGACCAGCACAGAACACGGCGCGCCCTGAGACGTTTCCCGTGTCGCGCAGCCACCGTCCCAGCGCCGCGATGCTACAAAAAGACGCTCCTGTAGCGCCGCAGGCACTACAGAAACGCTGGCCAAGTGCTTCTACTGTGCTGGCCGTAGCTAATTTTTGTAAGCGTACGGCTTACCTTCTGACGGCATTACCTTCTGCAGTATCATTATCCGGCATTCAGTATCGTGTACGGACATCCACTACTGTTCGATTATTCAGTGGCAGCAAATCAATGGAAACCATAATTACAATAAAATGCGAGAGTTATTCGGAGAGTAAGGTTCGGTCGGTCGCGAAATGGAAAACACAGGGAAAACTAAAAAAAATAATAATTATTAGCAGCAGCTTGCTACATCTTAAAGCTACTTCTCTACATAGTCGCCGCTCCGACTGAGTCGTTTGTCCTAGCATTGTACTAATTTACCAATATTCTCGCCATAGAAGGCATCCGCCTGTGCTTCCTGCCAAATCTCTACGCTGATCTGCAAATTTTCGGATGATAAAATGTTGTCTTCACAGCCAACGGTCCATGTGAGCAGAGTTGAAAATCAGAGAGAGCCAAGTCTGAGATTTACGGTGGATGATCAAACACTTCCAGCTGAAAACGCTACAGGAGCTTCCTCATTGCCTCTGCAGTGTGCAGCTGAGTATTGTCGTCTAGAAGGAAAAGCACGATATTTTCTTCGTGTGGGCTGCATTAAACTAGGCTAAATCTTTCACAGGCACTCAAAATTGGCGGGAAACTCTGTTTTGTAGACAACTTTACGTACACACAGTGCGCCCAGAACTGAAAGAGAGACGTGACGCCATCGACGGGCATACTGGAGACACTGCCCAGCGCATCCATGCAAGCTTCGTGGGATGCTCACTGTGGTTTCCATTGCGAGGCCGTTAAGACTTTACTTTGCGAATAGCTCTCGTACTTGGAAGTAACCATCCAGAGCCACATAAAGTGGACTGACCACGTAAAACAAAAACAGTAAAAATTCAGATTCATTAGAAAAACAAATCAAACTAAAAAAGTGGCTTGAATATTGTACATCAACATGGATCTTTACTAGGATTAACTAATACGGGGCGTATTCGCAAAGTAAGGTTCGATTAGGAGCTAAATGGAAACCTCTGTGAAAATCCGATGGAACTTTGCACAGATGTGTTGGGCAGAGTGTTTGTTGTGCCTGTCAATCGCTTCATGTCGCTCTTTTCAGTTCAGAGCGCAAAGCGATCACGAAGAAATGCCTAAAACGACAGTGTCTCCCACCAAGTATGTGGATCTAGTGAGAGATTTCGCCTGAAGCTATGCTGCCCACATAACATTAATGTCAGGGGTTTCTTTCTTCAAGACACTTGTCGCATTCTGCAGGGGCAATGAAAATACTCCTGCAGCGTTCTCAGTGGGACGTGTCTTATCACCCACAATACAGCCCTTAATTGGCTTGCTCCGTTGTTCATCTCTGCTCACATTAATCGCTGGCTACGAAGATAACATTTTGGCAAAAACAATGAAAGGTGCCACCCCAAATGTCACACGCCACCTGACAACCAGGCCTGATGGTCTGAGGAGATATTTCTTTCATTTCCAGGACTTCTTTGGTTGTAATCTGTGGCACCATTACAGCACGGCAGTACACATTCTAGGCCCTGTTTTATTACCCTTCATTGTAAACCATCCTGGACTAACATTTCAGCAAGTTAATGCTCGCCCGCTCACGATAATAGTTTCTACTGCTTTTCTTCGTGCTGGTCAAACCGTAGTTTGACCAACAAGGTCGCTGGAACCCATGGTGGTTAGAACCCTGGAACGAGCTTGGGATTTTGACGATCCACCTCGCCAATAGGAAGAATTTGGCACTATATCCCTCAGAACGACGTTCAACAACTGTCACTTAATGAGAAGCAGAATCAATGCTTGCATAAGGGCCAGAGGTGAACCAACGCATTATTGACTTGCTTATATTGTGAAGCTCTTTCTCGTGAATAAATCATCCAACTTTTCTGAAACTGTAATCATTTGTTTGTCTTTACATGTACATTGTACATCACATCTACCGATATCCATCCTATTCGGACAGTTCGTCGTTTTTCTTTCCCTTTTTTTCCTTAGTGTGTATTACATTCTCTCCGTCTAACTCCACTTTAATTTTTCTTGCTTGTGTTGTGAACTCGTTTATGTGCTGCACATGTGGTTCTATCTGTATCTTGTAGCGAGTCGGGAAGCTACTGGAGTGACAACATTTATTTTATGCAATAACTACCTTTCTCTCCTGATCCGCTCCGTTGGTCGAGATCCAATGACTGTTAGCAGAATATGGAATCAGTGCGTTCAAGAGGGTAATACGGAACGCCGTGCTGGATCCCAAAGGCCTGGTATCACTAGCAGTCGAGATGACAGGCATCTTATCCGCATGGCTGTAACGGATCGTGTAGCCACGTCTCGATCCCTGAGTCAACAGATGGGGACGTTTGCAAGACAACAACCATCTGCAGGAACTGTTCGACGACGTTTGCAGCAGCATGGACTATCAGCTCGGAGACCATGGCTGCGGCTATCCTTGACGCTGCATCACAGAAAGGAGCGCCTGCGATGGTGTACTCAACGACGAACCTGGGTGCACCAATGGCAAAACGTCATATTTTCGGATGAATCCAGGTTCTGTTTCGAAGAATAATCTCTGCATCTGTGATTGTGTGGTAGTATGTACATCAGATTTTCCGGTGAGGGAAAGAGACGCATTCTTGTGCTATCTGGTGGTGTAGTGTCAAAGTTGCTGAACCTCTTAAGTGAGGCTTAGAAAAGTCTTATTTTCTAGACAAAGAGCTCCCATTGGTCCTTCTCCAAAATACTGGTTGTGTCATCCACCCTCAATCCCTTCAGTGTAGAGTGCTCTTCACTTGGCCTATTGGAGCAGTTGGTAAAGTTTTTTCGTCAAATAAGAAGATTTCCCGTTCTTCCGTTTCCCCAAACCACTGGCTAACCATCCGCACTCCCTTCAGGACGACAGCAACAGGGTGGCGTCTTGGAAGCTCAGTCTTGGACTGGACACTGATGCGATTCCCGGCGGGGCCAGGGATTTTCACCTGCCTCGTGATGACTGGGTGTTTGTGTTGTCCTCATCATTCCATCATCATCATGAAAGTGGCGATACTGGGCTGAGAAAAGGTTCGGAATTTGTACGGGCGCTGTTGAGCGCCCCACAAAACCAAACATCAAACAAACATCATGGACACTGCTAGGAGCTCGGCAACGTTTATATTTAGAATAGTGGAGTCCCTGCTGCAGAAAGTTTTTCAATGAAAGAGTGTTACTGGAATTGAAAACAGAGAAAATATAAAAGGTGACATTATGTATGGAACACAGTATTGTATGGCATTCAGACGTGAATCAAATCATTTGCCATGAAGAATAAACTTGAGGTGTAGACAAGTATATAATCACAACCTTACCGAGATATTGTCATCTTTTTATTTAACTGCCTAAAACGGTTTGTTCATTTGACGTCAATCAGGGTAAATTACAGTAAGGTTACCTGTAGTGCTCGAAAACATTTTCAATGCAAAACATGTTCCAAATAATAAATTAAACCAGTGTATGGAACAATTCAAATTTGTTCATCATTTTTATGTACGTTCTGAAAAATACCAGAAACCATAGTCTCCTTTTCCGCTTTAGGCGTTTGGTTAATAGTGCGGTATGACTGAATGACGGACAAATTTTGTACATTTATGCAGCTCATATTAATGTACCACGTAATAAAAGATATATAGGTCGGTTTTCAGACGAAGTAAACTTACCACATATCACCATCACTTCGTCAGAAAATTGTAAGTAATGCGCTCTTGTAACGTCAATCCTACATACCCATAAATAATTAGTTCATCGATTTAGAACAGATAGGAGAAGGTCAAAGATGCTACTCCAGGCGGTTGTAAAATGAATGTGCGCAACGGAAATATTGAACGTAGAAATGAAGATTTGGCCCTGTTTGACTACCCCCTGAAGCAGATCTCAGGATCTGTTAATGTTGATTATCTCCTGCTTGCTCTTTAACATATAAATTACAACATAAACATAAATGAATGATTAAGGAACTAGTAACTACCAAATGATAAATGTTGTTTCGGCTTAAACATTCATTGTAGTTTAAAACCCCTTTATATTACTATTGTTTATATATCAATGTCCGTTGGACATAAAGAGATACAAATGAATTTCCCAACTAATACGATTGATCAGTTGCCCAAATCTGCCCTTTTTATAGCTACGCGATATAATATAAATCACGCGAGACGAATGACGTCATCTACATACCAAAAACCAGAAGACACTACTTTCAAATATCAACTAAAGTGGTGTGCAACTTCAGTGGAAATAAAAATTACGTGATCACAGCTGTTTAGCTTTACAGCCCTAATAAGCCGAAGCAATTAGCAATATCACCGTATGTACTGCATCCCATACGTCGGAGTGATGGTTCTCGTACACGTCTGCGACGATGGAAGGCCCCAGCCACGAACTATTTCAAACCCTAGGACGGCAGAAGGCGGTCCTGTGAGTACTATAATATACTACTGTCTTCACCTCCCTGTGTTCTACAGACAAGAAACGCGAACTCCCAGCCACAAGGACGGAATTCAGATAATGTCTCTACGTGAGTATAGGCAGAACAAGTGCTCTCAATCACTGAATGCTGCGTACTCAACGACGACTGCCTACCCGGAGGCGAAGTCCAGAATCTTATGAGAGCAAAGACAGCAAGTCCGTCTGTACCAACAAAAGCTGATACTGAGCAACTGTCAAACTGGAGCGCTCAAAACGGATGATCTCTTCTCTCCACTGCTGGCTTCCCAGCAAAGCTCGGCTCCCCTCACTCGTAACTGAGAAGGAGAATCATATTCTCGAAACCATGTAATATTCTCCCTCTCTACAGATTCTTCCGAACGCCGACCAACCATATTTTAGTCTTTTGTCGTCCAGCGCCGGAACTTGGCGAGGAAATACCTATACTCATAAAATGGTACGCTTCTCAGAGTAAAAAATCCTCGGAAATAAACCGGCCTGCGATTTCCGAGGTAACGCCTCCTCATTCCTCTCTGCTGCGGCCAAGATTTTCAGTTTCCGAAGTATTATCCGGTTATCCTTACAGCCTCACTACAATAGCGGCTGGCCGCCGCTGTATTGTGTTTCCGCGCTTAGGTGTCTAGACCGTTCGTCTTGGCACTTCCTGCGTGAAGCAGGACCAACACACCTGTGCGGGCTTTTCCACCCAGGGCTTGAGTTACGCCTCCTGTTTCATTTCCACTGACGTTCCAACCTCTACTAGTATAGGCAATCATTCATTACGCCATTATGATAATAAAGACGCTCCGTTACCTTTCATGCAAAAAGCGTTAACAATTATTCACATGGTGTACTTGACAATGTCAGTCTTCTTTAAATATGCATATATACGATGTACAACCTACCTAATAATACCTAATTCCGGTTGTAAATCACGGCAAAGTACGTAGATGAGTGCTTGTAAGGCGTGAAATCATAACGACCTTACAAAAGGCGCCAAAAAACAATCGCAACGTCTATTGGAACGAACTGTTTGCAGGCATCAGCGGAGGAATAACAAGCGCGCGTGTCTGGTGATACTGCCTGTTACAATGTACCTGACCTTACTTGGTCAGCAATTGTTCTGACAACGCGATCCAACTGGGGTGGCATTCCTGTTCCTTACATTACGAACAACAGGATCTGGTGAAAACAGGATTGTCGAGGTCCTATATTGTCCTGTTTGGCTGCTGTACATTAGCAACGATAGAAACACTAAGTTTTAAAGCAGCACGCACGAGAATTCTCGAACCTTGCACCGTATTCGCTAATTCCTAGTAATACTATTCTTCCGTTAATTTGACTATCTAGCGACACTAGCCTGGTATAAAACTGATACAGCTGACATGTGGGACTTTATAAATGTAACACCAGGATTGTTCTGAAACTGTTTGGCATCAAAACACATAAAATTCTCCAATACGACAAAAATGACACCCACAATCGACACCAGTTACCTGCAATTATTTAACCCAACGGTGAGACAGTACCTAGGCAAATAAGAAGCATTGTGCTACTTACCAGCATCAGTATGAGAAGTGACACAATGGCGTGACACAAGCGTTGTTCATCTGAGCTAACCAGCCTCAATCTCTACTGAGGTCACAGTCAAAAATATAGTTCTGAAATATCATTGGTTCAAAAATGGCTCTCAGCACTATGGGGCTTAACTTCTGAGGTCATCAGTCCCCTAGAACTTAGAACTACTTAAACCTAACTAACCTAAGGACATCACACACACCCATGCCCGAGGCATGATTCGAACCTACGACCGTAGCGGTCTTGCGGTTCCAGACTGTAGCGCCTAGAACCGCTCGGTCACACCGGCCGGCAATATCATTCAAAGTCGCTTCTCAATTGACTGTTCTACTTTTCACACATCTGATGAACTACCAGAAACATCATTAAGGTAACGAGGTGTAAATGAACCTCAACTACAGTTCCGCCCTGTCAACAAGCGCCTGAAAGAAAAAAATGGTTCAAATGGCTCTGAGCACTATGGGACTTAACATCTTAGGTCATCAGTCCCCTATAACTTAGAACTACTTAAACCTAACTAACCTAAGGACATCACACACATCCATGCCCGAGGCAGGATTCGAACCTGCGACCGTAGCAGTCGCGCGGTTCCGGACTGAGCGCCTAGAACCGCTAGACCACCGCGGCCGGCACCTGAAAGAAGTAAGTCTGACACATATTAATAACATTTTAGATGAACGTGACGTCAAATGGTTCAAATGGGTCTTAGAACTATGGAACTTAACATCTAAGGTCATCAGTCCCCTAGAAGTTTGAATTACTTAAACCTAACTAACCTAAAGACATCACACTCATCCATGCCCGAGGTAGGATTCAAACCTGGGATCGTAGCAGCCGTGCGGTTCCGGACTGAAGCACCTAGAACCGCTTGACCCCGGCGGCCAGCCGTGACGTCAAATGCGTAAGTTTTCCAACAATACACAATAGTGCGACTGGATTTGTGATTTCCTGTCAGACAGATCACAGTTCGTAGTAATTGACGGAAAGTCATCGAGTAAAACAGAAGTGATTTCAGGCATTCCCCTAGGTAGTGTTATAGGTCCTTTGCTGTTCCTTATCTATACAAACGATTTGGGTCACAATCTGAGCAGCCGTCTTCGGTGGTATGCACATGACGCTGTCGTTTATCGACTAATGAAGTCATCAGAAGATCAAAACAAACTGCAAAACGATTTAGAAGAAATATCGAAACGGTGCGTAAAGTGGCAGTTGACCTTAAATAACGAAAAGTGAGAGGTCATTCACATGAGTGCTAAAAAGAACCCGTTAAACTTCGGTTACACGATAAATCAGTCTAATCTAAAAGCCGTAAATTCAACTAAATACCTAGGAATTACAATTACGAACAATTTAAATTTGAAAGAACACATAGAAAATGTTGTGGGGAAGGCTAACCAAAGACTGCGTTTCATTGGCAGGACACTTAGAAAATGTAACAGCCCTACTAAGGAGATTGCCTACACTACGCTTGTCCGTCCTCTTTTAGAATACTGTTGCGCGGTGTGGGATCCTTACCAAATAGGACTGACTGAGTACATCGAAAATGTTCAAAGAAAGGCAGCACGTTTTGTATTATCGCGAAATATGGGAGAGAGTTTCATAGAAATGATACAGGATTTGGGATGGACATCATAAAAAGAAAGGTGTTTTTCGTTGCGACGGAATCTTCTCACGAAATTACAATCACCATCTTTCTCCTCCGAATGCGAAAATATTTTGTTGATACCGACCTACATAAGGAGGGACGATCATCACGATAAAATAAGGGAAATCATAGCTCGTACGGAAAGATGTAGGTGTTCATTATTCCCGCGCGCTATACGAGATTGGAATAGTAGAGTATTGTGAAGGTGGTTTGATGAACCCTCTGCTCGGCACTTAAATGTGATTTGCACAGTATCCATGTAGATGCACCGGCCGGGGTGGCCGAGTGATTCTAGGCGCTACAGTCTGGAACCGCGCGACCGCTACGGACGCAGGTTCGAATCCTGCCTCGGGCATGGATGTGTGTGATGTCCTTAGGTTAGTTAGGTTTAAGTAGTTCTAAGTTCTAGGGAACTGATGACCTCAGAAGTTAAATCCCATAGAGCTCAGAGCCATTTGAACCATGTAGATGTAGATGTAGAATGGTATTATGACGCTCCACACGTATTCCTCTCGAGGAAACTAAGCTCGAAAACTCATAAGTATAAATTTTCATCTTTCTGTCTGCCGTAAGAAGTATTTTTCTGGATAGACTATTCTCTGACTCTTCAGGGCCAGGGGTGAGTCCCACTTCTGTTGCTAAAGGATGTTCCCCCACAAAAACTGCTTGTTACTTTTAATTTTTCGCCTAGTATTCATGCGCCAAGCTACTGAAACATTCGCGACGCCCTCCGTTCCGTCCCACCTGGAGGCCTCGAGTCTTCGGCGGCCGCGCCGCCCCTACTTACGTTACAATGACTGAACCCGCCTGCCACGCTCCTCCATTAATCGTAATGAGCTACTAAATTAAAATTCGAATAACTCACCAACTACGAGACGGATTTTGATGCGGTCTACATCAATCAATAGCAGATCAAAGAAAGACCATAATTAGTTACTCTATTGCACTGCTTTCTGGCTTACATCCTTGTTTTATCTCAGTGGTATGTGAATAACGTATCACTGCCAGGTCTAACGCTAATCTTTCAAAGTACTAGGAAATACAGGAACATATTATGTTACTCTTCGAAGTGTTTCTATGCTCTCGGTGAATTTAAAGTCTCTTGAATGACTTCAGTTATTGATTGATTATGTTAAGTATTTTGATGAAGTGAGCTCATGTTCTCCACTATCGTCTTTCAAGTAATTTGAGAGGGCTTTGCTACAACATACCATGAAGGAACAGAGAAATGGCACCTAAACATGCGATAACTTGACAGTACAATTTCCAGGTATGAGAGTAATGACTACACGCTTCTTTCAGATACTATCGTAATTTGTGACGAACTGCGAACTCTCAATGGTGATCTTTCTAAGGTACTAATAGAGACGCTTGGTGATGAGTGGTGGATGATGAGTGGGGTACACAATTTTATTTAACGTTACAGTGTAGTTTGTAAATATTTAGATAATGAAAATGGATAAAAATGTGAGAAAATACGTAATATCACGAAAATCCTTTACTGAATATTTAACTTAAAAATTATTTCAGCTGAAGTCAACTGCGTAATTAATCCATTGCATATCACATTGTCTTGACGTGCACGTAAAAACGTACCAAAAACACGCAAAGTATGTTTAGAAGGTCCATTTATCATCAGTTTTTCTTATTTCGAAAGTTCATACTGTGCACATAAAATAAAATTATTTTCGGTCGTATCTTTTACTAAAATGTCAAGCTTGACTAACATAAAAAAGTAGCTACCCAGCCTTTCATTTTGAAGCTCAGTTAGTAACTAGGCACTTCTCCAAATTCTCTGAACTCGTATGTCGCCGATCAGAAATAATATTTTTTTACTACAAAAATTATTTCGCCATATTACAGGACACTGATGGTGTACAATTTTAGAAGATGAAATGCTCCTGGAAACGTGTCCACTGAAGAGTGTCCTTTTCCCACATAGCTTGTATTAGAGATAGAAGCAAGAGTCGGGCTGCGAGGAGTGGCCTAGGGGTTTGAGGCGCCACGTCACGGCCTCTCCCGCCGGAGGTTCGAGTCCTCGCTCGGGCAGGGGTGTGTGTGTGTGTGTTGTTCAAATGTTTCAAATGGCTCTCAGCACTATGGGACTTAACGTCTGAAGTCATCAGTTCCCTGGAACTTACAACTACTGAAACCTAACTCACCTAAGGACATCACACACATCCATGCCCGAGGCAGGATTCGAACCTGCGACCATAGCGGTCACACGGTTCCAGACTGTAGCGCCTAGAAGCGCTCGGCCACCCCGAGCGGCTTGTGTGTTGTTCTTAGCATAAGTTAGTTTAAGTAGTGTGTAAGTCTAGAGACCGATGACCTCAGCAGTTGGGTCCCTTAGGAAGTCCCACACATTTGAACAAGAGTTTTCTTGCCGAAACATCGTAAAAATCACTCACTGTCCTCTGCCCAATATTACGTCTTATCTCACTCAATTCGAGTTTAACATTCCCAATAATTTCTAATGATATCTGCAAAGACATTTCGATAGATTCTATCTCTTTAATGCAGCTGGCGAGGAAGCCGAGGTTGCTAAGTATTTCGAGGATATTTTGAAAGATGAAGCAGTCACAAATTTAACAGCTTGAAATTTTCGTGCCGACATCCAAGAGTTTCAATCAATGGCCCACACCTCGTTGTGACAGGCTAAGGCGCTAACTCTAGGTTCGGCAGCAGTCCTCTAGTGATCGGCACACAATGCGAAGCATTTAGAAACACTTATTTTGTATACGAAGTTATTTTATGTATTTCTGGGTAACTGTTGCGCACTACTTCGGCGCTACGTTTCATTTCATGGAGTAGACAATTGAAGTGGATTAAACGGAAGTAGAATGCATGCAGGGCAGATTTATCTTCTTAAATTTCCTAAGGCCACAGCATATTAATATTGTTCTCACAAACAAGTTTCAAGTGAATGGTTTGCGCACTCCAACCCTTGCAGGAAATCAGTAATGTCTTTGAGCGTTTTTCTCGGCTAAGGTTGACAACTATGTAAGGAAACGTACATATACAGGAACTTCCGTTGCTTCATCGACACGGTCCATATGTGATACTTACTGATATACCGCAACATATTTTTCAGATCTTCCTTGTAACAAGAAACTAAGTATACGCTTCTGACATCGTTAGTGCGGCGGCGATCTGTAGTATTATGAATATTCAAACATTTTCGGCTGCCAAGATCGCTAAATTTACCAGTTTCGGCAGTTTTCTGTTGTAATTTTCGGACCTATGTTCCTTCAGTACAGTAAGTGATGCTATACAATGTACTGGTGACCATGCTGGTAACACGAGCCTTTTAGGATTCGGCATGTCAGTTTTAAAATAACTGCCACATGTACACACATGTATTCACATTCATAACCATTTTAAAAAGTGGTGACGTAAACAGCGACACGAAGATGGCAATAGATAATTTTTGAAGCCGGTAAACTAAATGAATAATTGATGTCGATCTTGGTAGTTGAAAATTTATGCAGTTTTCGGAAAGTAAGTAGTTTCTCCTTGACGTCGACTCATCAGGAATCTGTTGTAATGGGGACTTCTTTACAAACGCGTAATATTTACACACTTCAGTTTTGTACCATGATATTATCGCAGCAACCACAGCAGATCTCACAACGTGGATAGATTCGTTTGTAGAGTTTGGAGTGTTTTGCATCTGCGTCAGTAACATTTGCTTCTTACACGACTGCGCATGACTAGTTGTATGTTCCTGAAGTTGGAACTTCAAGCAACATCCAGTTTGCTTACTGCACGCTTGACATGAAACAGACTCTCCTTCAATAGTGAAAGTATTGTTCAATGTGATCAAGGATCTTAATTTAGATGTTAATTTTGATGCAGTAGGAGGAATCATAAATACAGCCGTGAATTCTTAAGAGGTACTACATCTGCATCTGCATCTACATTTACATACACACCCTGAAAGCCACCGTATGGTGCGTGGCGAACGGTATCCTGTGTCACTATAAGTCATTTCATTTAGTGTTGCACTCAAAAATAGAGCAACGGACAAACGACTGTCTATATGCCTCAGTACGAGCCCTGATCTCTGTAATATTTCTTCATGGTCCTGCTGTGAATTGTACGTTGGCGCGAGTGGAAATGTTCTGCTAGCCTCAAATTACGGTTTTCTAAATTTTCTCAATAGTGCTCCTCGAAAAGATTCCTATTTGAGTTCCTGAATACTTGTGAATTGTTCGAACCTGCCGGTAACAAATCTATAAGTCCGCCTCTCAATTTCTTCGATGTCTTCCTTTAATCCGGCCTGGTGGTTCCCAAACACTCTAACAGTGCTCGAAAACGGGTCGCACAAATGTCCTATATGCGGTCTCCTTTACAGATCAATCACACTTTCCTAAAATTCTCCCAAGGAACCGAAGTCGACCATTAGCGTTCCCTACGACAAACTTACATGTTCATTCTATTTCGTATTGCTTGACAACGTTACACCTAGATGTTTAATCGATGTGACTATGAAACAGCTCACTCCTACTGCTATACTCGAACATTGCGTGTTTTTTTCCCTATGCATATTAGATTATTCTACATTTAGAGCTAGCTCCCATTCACCACACTAAGTAAAAATTTCTTGTAACTCATCTTGCATCCTCCCACAATCACTCAAAGATGACATCTTCCCATCTAGAGTTGCATCATTAGCAGGCAGCCGTAGTCTGCTGCTTACCCTGTCCGCCAGGTTATTTATGTAGACAGCCAGTCGATTGAAGTCGCTTGTAGCCTTAAAAGTTCGAGCCACTATTCTTTTGTTCGCCCCACTGAAAATCTAGACAGTGAGCGAAGCTTTTTACTATGCACAACAATGGTACTAGAATGTTGCACGTAGCATTTTTATTGTGTCTGCTATGCTTTCGGGAAACGAAATTCAAGGTCTTAGAAAAATAAGCAGTCTCTTAATTTGTAATCTAACTCAAAGTGTGATTAACCACCTGTTAACGTGATTTGTAAAGATAATATACTTGTTTCCTTCATCGCTTATAGTAGGTCGGATTCGGATTCCATAGGAGAAGCCGACTGAGGGGGCGGGGAAATATGAAGAAGGGTAAGAAAAGCAATAATACGAAATTTTATGTAGCATACTTTTAAAATATGTAACCTGCCCGGAAAGGGGAGGACGTTAGTGGGAAGCTTCCGAGAATCTGCCCCTCATCGAATCAGATTTGCAGATAAACAACAAGGGTCGGGGAGTCGGCTGACTTGCATCTTGGTTTTACGCGGTTTTCCAAAGTCAACTACGTGAATGCCGGTCTGGTACACAGGTCCCGCGTCAGACAGACGCTACGCGGACACTTACAAAGCTTTCTCACACATGAACATAGATTCACTGTAGAAGCAGCACCTGGGAGAGGGTGGATTCAGGAAGAGTATCCAGCCAACAATTGTCACTGACATTGCCAAAACTCGTATAAGAACGCCAAACCTGTAGAATAATGGGAAAAATTAAGAAAGAGGAAGAAGAATAACATAATTAAAATATATAAAAGCAAGTAATTATAATGATATAACCGAAAACATTTATATTTTTTATGCGCATGGGAAGAAATGAAAAAATATACAATTACAATAAAATTTGGCGTTAGTGGTAAGTGAGAATTTTAACTGAATTGAGGGGATAATTGTAATAAAAGGAATAATAACAGTAAAATGCATTTCACGTCTCTCAAGAGCAAACATAAATTATGTATTAGACGATATGCGTGTGAAAATGGAGCCAAAATGTCCGAAATTTATCGTGTAATTTAACAAGTCACGAAAAAATTGTGCCTGAAGACGTTTTCTTTCAAACTTACTTTCACTGAATTCTGTCATGTCCACAGCCGCAAAATATCGATAAAAGTAAATTGAAGATTTTTTAGCTTGACCTCCTGTTTGTTTGGGGTACTACACATTTCTTGATGCGAAACTCGACAAAATATAGCACCACTAGGGTGTGTTTTGTGTATGTAGTGCTGCCAACACAAACACAAGGTTTGGTCTTCACACTCTCTTCAAAATGATACCTGCATTTGTGAATTCGGTTATTTCATTCATGTTGATATGTGTTTTTAATATGGAAGTGAAGTAAAAGTGCAATGTGGGAGTTATTTATTTATGTAGCATTTTTCTTCAACAGTGTATTTAACACACAGAAAAGAAAGTTATGATTATAAGTTGATTAAAGTTACAGTATTTACAAAGCACAGAAGTAACAGCCATAAGCAACTGTTGCCTTACTTGCTAACAATAACTGCTCTGGATCGCCAGGAAAGCATCGATTTGGGGACGTGCTTATGAAGTCCTGAAGAGTTTGTGGGAACTATATTACTCTCGTCTGCAGCATACCCTAAGCTTTGCGTGTCCCCTGAGTGGTTGTAAACGAGTAACAATATGAGTTCAAGACAATCCCAATGATCTCCTGGCATACATCACATCACCATATGTAAAGTGTGGGACTTTAAGAGCTAGATGGAGAGTAAGTTAGGGGTGTTGAAACTTCCTGACAGATTAAAACTGTGTGCCGGAGCGAAACTCCAACTCGGGACCTTTCCCTTTCGCGAGCAAGTGCTCCACCGACTGAGCTACCCAAGCACGTCTCACGCCCCGTCCTCACTGCTTTAATTCCGCCAGTATATCGTCTCCTACTTTCCAAACTTCACAGAACCTCTCCTGCAAACCTAGCAGAACTAGCACCCCTGGGAGAAAGGGTATTGCCACACCCTGGGGAATGCTTCTAGAATGAAATTTTCACTCTTCATCGGAGTGTGCACTGATATGAAACTTCCTGGCAGATTAAAACTGTGTGCTGGACCCAGACTCCAACTCGGTAGAGCACTTGCCCGCGAAAGGGAAAGGTCCCGAGCTCGAGTCTCGGTCCGGCACACAGTTTTAATATGCCAGGAAGTTTCATATGAGCGCACACTCCGCTGTAGAGTGAAAATTTCATTCTAAGTTAGGGATGGCCGGAGAGTGCAGTGTGCTCCAGTAATTTGTTTACTGTCTGGTTTTGAATATTTATCTGGTCGTTAAGCAGCTGTTTCTTGTGTGTGTGGTAACAGTCTTCGTGAAAAATGTGGAGACTGTTCTTACAGATTTTTATGGTACTGATATCTTTTTATTGTGCTTGGCTTAAGATACTCCTTTACAAGTGTGATTTAGTTGGCAGAGTATTTCTATTATCCGATACAGAGACAGAAAATATCGTAGTTAAAACTTACACCTCCAAATCTGGTCTAACGAACTGTTTTAGATCTAGAAAACCAATCAGAAGTGTAACAGCACTCATATTAGACCACTGAAGATGTATATCATAAATAAGACGCAACATTCATGGCAGTAAAAATACGCATTTTTAGTAGCTCTATAAAAGGAATAAATGAAAATAATGGTGTTCTGAATGTGCGTAAAAATCAAAAGAAACTCACGTAATGACTATATTGAAACGTTTGAAAGCTAGGTAGATGGCATCTGATGTGCATGGCTGCCTTTAATCACATTTCAAATGGTTCAAATGGCTCTGAGCACTAAGGGACTTAACTGCTCAGGTCATCAGTCCCCTAGAACTTAGAACTACTTAAATCTAACTAACCTAAGGACACCACACACATCCACGCCCGAGGCAGGATGCGAACCTGCGACCGTAGCGGTCACGCGGTTCCAGACTGTAGCGCCTAAAACCGCACGGCCATCCGGCCGGCTAATCACATTTCTCACTCACCATGCAGAGAAACCAGATTGGCTGCGGCGACAGACAGACGCTGCACTGCTCGCAAGCTCTGGACGAGAGCGCACCGGCGCCCCTACAGCCGTCATACCTATGGCCGGCACTCAATTTACGCCGTCGCGCGCACCTGTCCTTGCGGTTCCCGGTTCGACCGCTGCCGCAGCCCAATTACGCTCGGAGCCGCAGCTGTCGCTGCTGATACTGCCACCCCCTCCCCCCTACCCAAGCCCTCTGCGACCATATCCAGACAGCTGGTCAACTGTTGCTGACTCCCTGTCGCTCCACGGTCCGTGCCCCGCCCCCCCCCCCTTCCGCCCACCCCCCTTTGTTGTCTTATATGCACGACTGCCGTAATACATTCTGTATTTCACTTTTTGTGACTCCAGCACTCGAAATACAATAATATCACGTAGCTGAGCAAATCTATTCTGTATCATAACACTATGCAATTCGGTATCAACTTCTTTTCGTTTGATGAAGACCTTAGCTAATTCTGCTTTATACACTAAGAGTGAATACTACACTACTGGCCATTAGAATTACTACACCACGAAGATGACCTGCTACAGACGCGAAGTTTAACCGACAGGAAGAAGATGCGGTGATATGCAAATGATTAGCTTTTCAGAGCATTCACACATGGTTGGCGACGGTGGCGACACGTACAACGTGCTGACATGAGGAAAGTTTCCAACCGATTTCTCATACACAATCAGCAATTTACCGGCGTTGCCTGGTGAAACGTTGTTGTGATGCCTCGTGCAAGGAGGAGAAATGCGTACCATCACGTTTCCGACTTTGATAATAGTCGGATTGTAGCCTCTCGCGACTGCGGTTTACAGTATCGCGACATTTCTGCTAGCGTTGGTCGAGATCCAATGACTGTTAGCAGAATATGGAATCAGTGCGTTCAAGAGGGTAATACGGAACGCCGTGCTGGATCCCAAAGGCCTGGTATCACTAGCAGTCGAGATGACAGGCATCTTATCCGCATGGCTGTAACGGATCGTGCAGCCACGTCTCGATCCCTGAGTCAACAGATGGGGACGTTTGCAAGACAACAACCATCTGCAGGAACAGTTCGACGACGTTTGCAGCAGCATGGACTATCAGCTCGGAGACCATGGCTGCGGCTATCCTTGACGCTGCATCACAGAAAGGAGCGCCTGCGATGGTGTACTCAACGACGAACCTGGGTGCACCAATGGCAAAACGTCATATTTTCGGATGAATCCAGGTTCTGTTTGCAGCATCACGATGGTCTCATCCGTGTTTGGCGACATTGCGGTGAACGCACATTGGAAGCGTGTATTGCCGGCCGGGATGGCCGAGCGGTTCTAGGCGCTACACTCTGGAACCGCGCGACCGCTACGGTCACAGGTTCGAATCCTGCCTCGGGCATGGGTGTGTGTGTGATGTCCTTAGGTTAGTTAGGTTTAAGTAGTTCTAAGTTCTAGGGGACTGATGACCTCAGAAGTTGAGTCCCATAGTAGCCAGAGCAATTTGAACCATTTTTGAAGCGTGTATTCGTCATCGCCATACTGGCGTAATCACCCTGTGTGGGGTGCCGTTGGTTACACGTCTCGGTCACCTCTTGTTCGCATTGACGGCCCTTTGAACAGTGGACGTTACATTTCAGATGTGTTACGACCTGTGGCTCTACCCTTCATTCGATGCCTGCGAAACCCTACATTTCAGCAGGATAATGCACGACCGCATGTTGCAGGTCCTGTACGGGCTTTTCTGGATACACAAAATGTTCGACTGCTGCCCTGGCCAGCACCTTCTCCAGATCTCTCACCGATTGAAAACGTCTGGTCAATGGTGGCCGAGCAACAGACTCGTCATAATACGCCAGTCACTACTCTTGATGACCTGTGGTATCTTGTTAAAGCTGCATGGGCAGCTGTACCTGTACACGCCATCCAAGCTCTGTTTGACTCAATTCCCAGGCGTATCAAAGCCATTATTACGGCCAGAGGTGGTTGTTCTCGGTACTGATTTCTCAGGATCTATGCACCCAAATTGCGTGAATATGTAATCACATGTCTGTTCTAGTGTAATATATTTGTCCAATGAATACACGTTTACCATCTGCATTTCTTCTTGGTGTAGCAATTGTAATTTCCAGTAGTGTATAAACAATCTGAAACACAATTTTAAGATCAACAGTGTGTTTGGAAATAATAGTTACTAACGTCTAGGTCTGGAAGAGTGTAGTGAGTGCATAATATTCTGAATAGGAACCCATATCTGTAAACGTACCGTTTCCGAACTACAGCCGTTTGAAAGCAATTTTGAGATTTAGGTATGCAAGAGAGTAGTGATGGTGGGGGTGATACGTCGGAACTGTTGACGTTATTTGCCCCTTTCCTACCTCTCCGACCTGGTTTCAGCATCATTGTCAGTGTGAGAGCAACATGGTTGAGTGCGCGTTTGCAGAATACACCGACATAATCCTTTTGAATGGCGCTGCTCATGTAACTGGAAGAGCTGGGCGCTTTTACCAGGCTCCTTATTCACAACGTCCGACTCCATCGCATAACCTTTGCGCCACAATTACGCAACTGCTTTGAGAAATGGTATCTTCAACGTCAGCAGGCGTGACTGTGATGCTCCAAGGAGAAGCTGTGCACCCGAATTGGAAGAGGCAGTACTGCATTGCGCTGAAGAGAATCCAACGGCGGGTACACAAGCGTTTTCTTTGGGTATTAATCAGTAGAATCGTAAAACAAGTGATATATGGGATCACACCTAACCGGTTATTTGTAAAAGTGGTCCCGTGACCAACATGTTTTCAAATGGTAACAGCACGGAACCGGTACGCTTACGGACATGGGTTTCAACTCAAAATATTAAGTACTCACTCCCCTCTACATGTTCTAGAAGTTTGTAAAGCAAATTTCCGAACACCTTGCGTTTAAAACATCACCTCAGCTGTGGTTAAGAAATAGTCTGACCACAAGTTACTTTCATTAAACATCTTCAAGTGATAGATGTTTAGGATCTTAACGAGTGCTTTGGCAAGAGTTTCAGTAGCATCTAGATTTACCCGAAGCCCCATGATAATACGAGGCTCGAATGAAAAGTTAATTGGGTTTGAATGGGAATATTTTAATAAATCAAACGCAGAAATGAACCTTAGAATGTAATCTTTAATTACCAATATTCACTTTTCCACATAGTCACCAGCCAGTTGGAAACATTTCTGCGAACCATGACCAAGTTTTCTGAAGCCGTCACGGAAGAAGTCGACTCACTGTTTCCCCAACCACAGTCTCACAGTTCTCTCAACATCTTCATCAGAAGCTTAATGATGTCCTCACAGATCGTCTTTCGTTATCGGGAATAGATGGAAGTCAAACGGTGCTAAACCTGGACCGTATGGAGGATGCCGTACGGTGGTGAGATTCACTCTCTGAACTTCTGGTGTGGTGGCACGTGAAGTGCGTGGTTTGGCACTGTCATGCTGTAGGAAATGTGACTCACACGTTCGTATGAAATGCCGATTGTGCTTTCAATTGCAGTGATACAACGACCGTCCTGAATCAATCTGTCAACACTTTGCTTGTGAAACTCGGTGGTTGCTGTCACACGATGTCGAACTCCTTGTTTGTCAAGCAGATCAGATGTTCCCGCCTCAACATCTTTAAGCTTACTCGTCCAACCACGCACAGTACTCACGTCAACGTAATCCCCATAAACTGCTTTCATTCTCTGATGAATTCATCGGCAGGTGATGGTTGAAGTGTTCATTGTAACAAACATCTGGTAATAACAGTATTGCTGGCCTCTGTTGTCACAAGCGAGGTTGATTACTGCTACACGCCTGTTAGGGGCCTGAAGATGGCGCAGTAAAACGCTGAAACTGGCTGCCCAATAAAATAAGGTAGAAAATTGACGGGTGAAAGGTGCTTCATTTGACATCCTCTATCGAACAGTCTAATCCAGCAATCATCGCTAAAAAGATGGACATAAGGAGACTTATCTATTACTGTTTCATACGCTGGAAGTATTCCATCAAGGGATCTGGCATAAAAGCAAATGTAACTGAGACTGGTATGTGTACCAAAGAAGTCCCCAAGGCTATATAGGACATGGATACACAGGGTGTTTGCAACAGCGCATCACGCAGTGTAGAGCGAATAAGACGACTTTACTGTGTTCACGATATGCAAACCCCCACTCCTCGGCTTCGCGCAATAGCGCTGTGTCTGTCATTCCTTATTCTCGCTCTATCTCTCTCCAATTTTTCGAAATCTTCACCTCTTTTTCTTTGTCATCGTCAAAGCTTTGCGTGCAGTGCTTGTACAGCTTAGTTTGGTGGGACAAGATTACTATGCAAAAGAGGATTAAATAATAACAATAATAGTACTAATAATGATGATAATAATTATGATAATAAAAACAATAACTTTAAATTTAGTTTCATCAGAAAAAATCTCTTCTATTTTCTCCTGTTTTATTTGCAATTATGGTACAAAGTTCTGGGATAAGGGATCGGCAGACAGCAACTCTTAAAGAATTATTTAAATTACAATCAGAAATACTTGCACGCAATCTACTTTTCGTAGGAGGAAAAACAGAAAAAAGCAGAAAACAAACTTTTCACAACCCTATGTGAAACCAAACGGAGATAATCTTCGCTGCTTCTCTGTACCGCTTAGGAAAGTCTTCCTTCGACTAATTCTTGTAGAACTCGATCAAACCTTTGATATTATAAAATAGATCATCGATTTGGAAATACATTAGTTCGAAATGTGAATCGGGACGCGCACTTTCAATTGCTTTGGAAAAGAGCTTTACAAACATATTAACTACAGGCTCCAAGTTAGTAATTTCCTGTAACAAAAACAAGTGTTAATAAAAGAAAGTAATGTATAAATTTGCTTTGAAGTACTAAAAGGCGATATGTTTTAATAAACATACACTGTCAGTATAGTTTTTAATGTAATGTTACTCTTGTACATTTAACAAATTCAGTTTCATTATGCTTTTAGTAATATGCCAGTACGTCATCTGCAATTGGTCGCAAAACCCATTTTTAAGGGATTATAGCACCCACACCTATTTTGAAAAGCGCGTTCCTTCAAGCACCGATGGTGTCAAACATACATTTTTTAGAACTCTGGACTCGCATTCGGGAGGAGGACGGTTCAATCCCGGGTCCGGCCATCCTGATTTAGGCTGTCCGTGATTTCCCTAAATCGCTCCAGGCAAATGCCGGGATGCCTCCTTTGAAAGGGCGCGGCCGACTTTCTTCCCCGTCCTTCCCTAATCCGATAAGAACGATGACCTCGCTGTTTGGTCTCTTCCCCCAGACGACCCCCACCCCCCAAAACAAAAATGAAGAAGTGTTTGAAAAAAAAACTTTTAAAAATCCGGACGGCCTGTTCCGGTAAAACTTATATATCGCTTACCAAATTCAGGAAAGTGTTGCGTACTTTCCACTGAAATGTTGTATTTGAGGAGCTGAAGTTCACCTTGGAAAGCTTTTATTTTGCTGACTATATCGTTGACGAGATTATTTTATCTTTGGAGTTTGACTAAAATCATATAGGAGACCCATAATTTCAGCAACAACTCCTAAACTATCTACATATTTAGATTCACCAAAAAGTGGCTCCCTTCTCCTCCAAAAAACTAACCACCGAATGACTTAGACGAAAAACTCGGGAAATCAACTTGGATACTCCTCTTGAAATGAAAGCAACAATTCCTTGAACTGATCATGAATCAGCCTTTGGGAACGAATATAGTTTACTGTACGAACCATACTGTCATCGCGTCCTGAAGACCGATACAATTTTCACAAAGAGCCTCGTGGTGTGCAAAACAATGCACAAAAGGAAAATTCGGGGTGTTAAGCTTTTTCAACAGTAGGAAAATGACTCCTCTCACTTCACTGCACGTTCCTGGATCCACGTCTGCGGTTACGCAAAAATGCTTTACACAAGTGAGCCCTATTTCCTCAACTACCATTTCGACCACTTCTAAAATACTCGCCCTCGTAGCAGTGTCCTTCATCGAAATCATATACATATTTGATAGGAATGTAAACAAGCTTCAGTTCCTTTCGGATGACCTTTAACCAAAATAAATATTCTCAATTACTGGTACAGACCACATTTTTGGATACAGAATTCTTTTCTACAACAGTTTGTTGCAACTTCCCCAACTCTTCCTCTCTGGTGTCCTCTATGTTTTCACTGTACTCTTCTGAATGCAGATTGCAGTAGTGTCTTTCAGTAGACGATTTTCTTACACAATTACTGTACCGCATATTAGATACCTGCCTATTATCGTGTAGGGCCCCCGCGATCACGCAGAGGTCCAGCAACACTATGTAGCATTGACTCGACTAATGTCTGAAGTAGTGCTGGAGAGAACTGACACCATGAATCCTGCAGGGCAGCCCATAAATCCGTAGAGTACGACAGACTGAGATCTCTTCTGAACAACACATTGAAAGGTGTCCCAGATATGGTCAATAATGTTTATGTCGGGGGAGCTTGGTGGTCAACGGAAGTGATTAAACTCAGAAGAGTGTTCCTGGAACCATTATGAACCAATTCTGGACGTGTGGGGGGTCGCTTTGTCCTGCTGAAATTGCCAAGTCCATCGGAATGCACAATGAACATGAATGGATACACGCCGGCCGTTGTGGCCGAGCGGTTCTAGGCGCTTCAGTCCGGTACCGCGCTGCTGCTACGGTCGCAGGTTCGAATCCTGCCTCGTGCATGGATGTGTGTGATGTCCTTAGGTTCAAATGGTTCAGAGCACTATGGGACTTAACATCTGTGGTCATCAGTCCCCTAGAACTTAGAACTACTTGAACCTAACTAACCTAAGGACATCACACACATCCATGCCCGAGGCAGGATTCGAACCTGTGACCGTAGCAGTCGCGCGGTTCCGGACTGAGCGCCTAGAACCGCTAGACCACCGCGGCCGGCTGTCCTTAGGTTAGTTAGGCTCAAGTAGTTCTATGTCTAAGGGACTGATGACCTCAGATGTTAAGTCCCATAGTGCTTAGAGCCATTTGAACAATTTTTTTTGAATGTATGCACGTGATCAGACAGGATACTTACAAACGTGTCACATGTCAGAGTTGTATCTAAACACCAACTGCACACGCCCCACACCATTACAGAGCCTCCACCGGCATGAACATTCCCTGCTGACATGAGGGTCCATGAGTTCATGAGATATCTCCATACCCGTACACGTCTATCCGCTCGATACAATTTCAAATGAGCCTCTTCCGACTAGGCAACATGTTTTCACTCATCAACAGCCCATTATTCATGTTCAAGGTCCCAGGTGAGGTGTAAAGCTTTGTGTCGTGCAGCCATCAAGGGTACACGAGTGGGCCTTCGGGTCCGTAATCCCATATCGATGAAATGGTTCAAATGGCTCTGAGCACTATGGGACTCAACTGCTGTGGTCATCAGTCCCCTAGAACTTAGAACTACTTAAACCTAACTAACCTAAGGACATCACACACATCCATGCCCGAGGCAGGATTCGAACCTGCGACCGTAGCAGTCCCGCGGCTCCAGACTGTAGCGCCTAGCACCGCGAGACCACCGCGGCCGGCCCATATCGATGATGTTTCATTGAATGGTTCCAACGCTGACACTCGTTGATGGCCGAGCACTGAAAACTGCAGCAATGTGCGGAAGAGATGCACTTTTGTCAAGCTGAACGATTCTCTTCAGTCGTAGTTAGTCCTGTTCTTGCGTGATCTTTTTCCGGCCGCATAAATGTCGGAGATTTTATGTTTTACCGGATTCCTTATATTCACGGTGCAATCGTGAAATGGTGATACTGGAGAGTCCCCACTTCTTCGCTACCTCGGAGGTGTTGTATCCCATCGCCCTTGCGACGACCATAACACCACTTTCAAACTCATTTCAGTCTTGATAACCTACCATATCAGCAACAGTAATCGATATAACAACTGCGTTAGACACTTGTTGCCCTATAGAGACGTTGCTGACCGCAGCGCCGCATTCTGCCTGTTTACATATCTTTGTATTTCAATACGCTTGCCTATACTGGTTTCTTTGACGCTTCACGTATTTGGCTTTATCATCATCCCTAACAAGCTAATAAGGAAGATCCCACACCGGTTTAAATGGAGTTTCGAAAATCTTTCTTCTGTTCGCAGCAGATTGTTCCATTATTCTAGCAGCTGTCTTTCGTTTATCTATTTCGTTTCTGAATTAGCAGTCTACCAAAGCACTCGGCAGCGCTCCACGGCGATTTCACCATGCAAGCCGAGTTAAAGCGAATGAAGCCGACTTGGACCTATGCATCGAGCAACAACTCTCTGCACTTCGCTATGCACACGCATGACTCTCCGTGCGTGAGGCCTTGCTCTATGCGCTCGTCACCTGAGGATGTTCAGTGAGAGTAACCAATAGCAGAAATTAAAGTTTTTGAAACAGCAGCTAAGGTGTTGCCTTATGTGTGTCTTATACTTACGTATCAGTTAAAATTAAACAGCTGTGGGACCGCAATGCGGACTTAAATTTAGCCATTATGGACGTTCTAGAATCCGTGATAGTTTTCTGGTTTAAAAATTGAAAACTGCAACCAGTCACTTTTTGAAATGTGATACTCGAGGTCCTCCCGACATATAAAATGTACCAAAAGCGTTCGGGGATGCAGCTGGATGACGTCTCTGACAAAGCTGACATTTTTATGTGTGCACACTCTGTCCTTTTCAAGGCAAAAGAACTACGAGAGAGCGCTGTGCAAGGAAAGAAATCAAGCAAAGTCTCCATTTCTCTTTAGAAGATCACATGCTCATTTAATCTCACCTGCTTCCTTAATAACACTAACCCAGTAGTGCTTGCCAGAATCTCAGTCTTGTTGTATTGCATAGGATGACCGGTGCCAAGATGACGTTCTATAATAGCAGATTTGCTCGACTGTTGTGAGCTCAACACATCAGTCCTCCATGGTCTTGATGGTCTGATCAATGTATGAAATGCTACAGCTGTAAGGAATACGGTCGGCACCTGTCTTGGAGAAACAAAGATTATTTATAGACCCCATTAATCTTATTATATATTTCCTGGGACATTGTTCTAGGAAAAGAGCGATCTCACGTATATCAGTAAAATTTGCTGAAAACGGTCTTGACACATAAATGTTTTAGCTGATGACCGGTATTGATTATATCTCTCTAGAGCAGCTTGCTCAGTCAGCACAACTTGTCACCATCATGAATTAAAAGATCTGAAGACGACGTAAGCACAATAGATCTAAACTGGTCACCAGTTTAAATAAAAGATTTATGCGATCAACAATGTTTTTAGTAAATTTTATTTCATATTATTTTTCCGAACAATATCACCAGTCCTGTTGGAAACGATTTCTGCATAAGACAAAAAGGCCGTAGTCTTCGATGCTCCCTCGTTATTATCATCAATCATCCTTCTCACAGTTGGTCGATAGCGCAGCTCACGTCTAATCTGGCGAAAAGTGATTTCGAGGTCAGCTAGTACTGCTAACAAACATTCAAGGCCTGAGATAGCGTGGGTCATTTCAACCAAGGTGCGATGTCTTTCTTGTTGCAATAATTTACCAACAGCCGTATGTATTGTAGAAATTTATTTTATGAACTTCTTATTTGCTACTAGTTTCGGCATTACATTGATGCCATCTTCAGCCCCACACATCATAGTCGTAAAATCGCTGTACACGGTAGGAGCCATATAACTGGATCCGTGAATCAAATCCTCTGTGTCGCCTGGCCACCAAGAGCTGTTGCATAACGATTTGATTCACGGATCCAGTTGTATGTCTCCTACCGTGTACAGCGATTTTACGACTATGACGTGTGGGGCCTGAAGATGGCATTAATGTAATGCCGAAACTTGTAGCAAATAAGAAGTTCATAAAATAAATTTCTACAACACATTCGGCCGTTGGAAAATTATTGCATCAAGAAATACATGCCAGCCGTTGTACCATGGTCCATAATGGATCAACGAAGGCGCGATGTATCCCTTCAAGCTGAGCTAGATGGTGTCAACTGTGAGCCTGTGGATACAAATTGTTTGCTCCACCTTGCAACAAGAAACAGCTACGTCGGGTAACTTGATTCGGGAAGTGGACTTATTTGCAGCAAGACGAATACCCACACGTAATTCCGAGGTTGTCCGGAGCTCCACAGGCTGTGAAAAAGCAGGCATTTGTTGCAGTTCTCAAAGCTGCAGCGGAAGAGAGAGATGCGCTGATAGTGGAGCACCTAACAAACTTGGACTTTTAACACGCACAACTTCGTCTTCTGAGACGAGTCTCGGTTCTGCGGAACCATCAAAATAGGCGTAACTGGCAATGGAGGTTCCGAGAATTACGTTGTCAGACTGAATTCGCTATAGTCCTACGAACGCTGCACCTGACGTGACGGTGTATTGCGATACTGGATAGACAACGCGATCTCCTCTAGGTCGCGTAGCGAGTAATTTATACAGTAGGTGCTACGTTGTAGAAGTCTTAAGGTTGGAGGCCGTTACCTGTCTACGAGGTCTCTGCGATACTTTCTGTCGAAAAGATAATGCATGACCAGGTGTTTGCCTAGCTGTTGTGATCTAATAATGTGTTTTACTGATGCGCTGGACAGCATGTTCTGCAGATCTTTTACTCGTTGAAGACAAATGCAAATGGTTTGGTGAAAGACTGGTACCTCAGACATGGAGCTGAAAGAGCACGGAATGACATACCATGTCACAAGGACTGAACAGTCTTATGAGTAAAGATTACGGATTGAGAGTGAACCACGACAATACAAACGCAATGACAAGTTGCAGAAATGAGAATAACAAGAAAGTTATCATCAGAATTGATGATTACTATATAGACGAGGTTAAGGAATAAACCAACCATGGGAACAAAATAACCCATGAAGACGAAGCAAGAAGAACATAAAAATCAGAACACTACACGCAATGAGAGCATCCATGGCCAAGAGAATCTACTAGCATCAAACATAGGCCGTAATACGAGATGGAAATTTCTGAGAACGTACGTTTGGAGCATAGTATGGGATGGTAGTTAATCGTGGACAGCTGGAATGCCGGAACACAAGAGAAGTGACGTGGTGTCGTAAAAACGTTGAAAATTAGGAGGACACTGACAGGAACAGTGGACTAAATGGTTGGACATGTGTTAAGACATTAGAGAATAATCTCCAAGGTACTCGAGGAAGCTGTAGAGGGTAAAAACTGTGGAGGAAGACAGATTGGAATACATCCAACAAATAATTAGGGACACAGAATTCAAATGTTACACTGAGATGAAGAGGTTTGTGCAGGAGAGGGATTGGTGGCGGGCTTCATCAAACCATTCAGAAGATTGATGACCTAAAAAGAAAAAAACCAAAAAAAAAGAAAAAAAAAGGTCTGTCGTCGAAGCTTAGTCCTCTGCCAATTGCCTACAAATTTAATCACGTGGAAACCTCTGTCAAAGAATGTTGCGTTTCACAATTTATAAGTTTTCAGGAAGTAAAAATAATTGATGTTTTCCTTTGCTACCATTTATTTATAATATTTACAATGTATGATCAAGTGATACAGTATGTAGTATAGAACAACAACGTATATTCTGCATATTTTACAAAATTTACGAAGTAATCAAAATTTTTACATAGATTGCAGTGTAAGAAAGTTGTAAAAGGTCTGGAAGTACATTGTGAAATATCTTTTTATAGCAAGAAAATATTAATGTTTTACAGTGGCTAGTATAACCGAAAGTATTAACAGAGTGCATTATCTTACACACTTTAATAATACGGTGAATTTATTCAATTAATGTCCCATCTAAGAAAGACTAGTTCTATAAGGACAAGGAACAACATCAAAGAAATTTTTAAACAGACGAAAAATAAATTGAACTCTTCAGTCAGAAAGTAAATTCGCTTAAAATTCCCTGCATAGTACATTAAGGTACTTACAAATGTCCAACAAAAGCCTCACTATCCCGGCTGATACATGAAGAAGCCCTTTATACAGCAAAGAATGCACCAACCACACCAACACTAACAATTTTACCACGACGAAATTCACTTAGCACTCGTTGGTGTTGTGGTCTTCAGTCCTGAGACTGGTTTGATGCAGCTCCCCATGCTACCCTATCCTGTGCATGATTCTTCATCTCCCAGTACCTACTGCAACCTACATCCTTCTAAATCTGCTTAGTGTATTCATCTCTTGGTCTCCCTCTACGATTTTTACCCTCCACGCTGCCCTCCAATGCTAAATTTGTGATCCCTTGATGCCTCAGAACATGTCCTACCAACTGGTCCCTTCCTCTCGTCAATTTGTGCCACAAACTCCTCTTCTCCCCAATTCTATTCAATACCTACTCATTATTTATGTGATCTACCCAGCTAATCTTCAGCATTCTTCTTTAGCACCACATTTCGAAAGCTTCTATTCTCTTCCTGTCCAAACTATTTATCGTCCATGTTTCACTTCCATACATGGCTACACTCCATACAAATACTTTCAGAAACGAATTCCTGACACTTAAATCTATACTCGATGTTAACAAATTTCTCTTCTTCTGAAAGGCTTTCCTTGCCATTGCCAGTCTACATTTTATATCTTCTCTACTTCGACCATCATCAGTTATTTTGCTCCCCAAATAGCAAAACTCCTTTACTACTTCAAGTGTCTCATTTCCTAATCTAATTCCCTCAGCATCACCCGACTTAATTCGACTACATTCCATTATCCTCGTTTTGCTTTTGTTAATGTTCGTCTTATATCTTCCTTTCACGACAATGTCCATTCCGTTCAACTGCTCCTCCAAGTCCTTTGCTGTCTCTGACAGAATTACAATGTCATCGGCGAACCTCAAAGTTTTTATTTCTTCTCCATGGATTTTAATACCTAATCCGAATTTTTCTTTTGTTTCCTTTACTGCTTGCTCAACATACAGATTGAATAACATTGGGGAGAGGCTACAACCCTGTCTCACTCCCTTCCCAACCACTGCTTCCGTTTCATGCCCCTCGACTCTTATAACTGCCATCTGGTTTCTGTACAAATTGTAAATAGCCTTTCGCTCCCTGTATTTTACCCCTGCCACCTTTAGAATTTGGAAGACAGTATTCCAGTCAACATTGTCAAAAGCTTTCTCTAAGTCTACAAATGCTAGAAACGTAGGTTTGCCTTTCCTTAATCTTTCTTCTAAGATAAGTCGTAAGGTCAGTATTGCCTCACGTGTTCCAGTGCCTTAGCACTCAACTACCCTCCTGGAAATTGAAATAAGAACACCGTGAATTCATTGTTCCAGGAAGGGGAAACTTTATTGACACATTCCTGGGGTCAGATACATCACATGATCACACTGACAGAACCACAGGCGCATAGACACAGGCAACAGAGCATGCACAATGTCGGCACTAGTACAGTGTATATCCACCTTTCGCAGCAATGCAGGCTGCTATTCTCCCATGGAGACGATCGTAGAGATGCTGGATGTAGTCCTGTGGAACGGCTTGCCATGCCATTTCCACCTGGCGCCTCAGTTGGACCAGCGTTCGTTCTGGACGTGCAGACCGCGTCAGACGACGCTTCATCCAGTCCCAAACATGCTCAATGGGGGACAGATCCGGAGATCTTGCTGGCCAGGGTAGTTGACTTACACCTTCTAGAGCACGTTGGGTGGCACGCGATACATGCGGACGTGCATTATCCTGTTGGAACAGCAAGTTCCCTTGCCGATCTAGGAATGTTAGAACGATGGGTTCGATGACGGTTTGGATGTACCGTGCACTATTTATTCAGTGTCCCCTCGACGATCACCAGTGGTGTACGGCCAGTGTAGGAGATCACTCCCCACATCATGATGCCGGGTGTTGGCCCTGTGTGCCTCTGTCGTATGCATTCCTAATTGTGGCGCTCACCTGCACGGCGCCAAACACGCATACGACCATCATTGGCACCAAGGCAGAAGCGACTCTCATCGCTGAAGACGACACGTCTCCATTCGTCCCTCCATTCACGCCTGTCGCGACACCACTGGAGGCGGGCTGCACGATGTTGGGGCGTGAGCGGAAGACGGCCTAACGGCGTGCGGGACCGTAGCCCAGCTTCATGGAGACGGTTGCGAATGGTCCTCGCCGATACCCCAGGAGCAACAGTGTCCCTAATTTGCTGGGAAGTGGCGGTGCGGTCCCCTACGGCACTGCGTAGGATCCTACGGTCTTGGCGTGCATCCGTGCGTCGCTACGGTCCGGTCCCAGGTCGACGGGCACGTGCACCTTCCGCCGACCACTGGCGACAACATCGATGTACTGTGGAGACCTCACGCCCCACGTGTTGAGCAATTCGGCGGTACGTCCACCCGGCCTCCCGCATGCCCACTATACGCCCTCGCTCAAAGTCCGTCAACTGCACATACGGTTCACGTCCACGCTGTCGCGGCATGCTACCAGTGTTAAAGACTGCGATGGAGCTCCGGATGCCACGGCAAACTGGCTGACACTGACAGCGGCGGTGCACAAATGCTGCGCAGCTAGCGCCATTCGACGGCCAACACCGCGGTTCCTGGTGTGTCCGCTGTGCCGTGCGTGTGATCATTGCTTGTACAGCCCTCTCGCAGTGTCCGGAGCAAGTATGGTGGGTCTGACACACCGGTGTCAATGTGTTCTTTTTTCCATTTCCAGGAGTGTATATAGAATGCTGTTCTGACCACGACTGACATTTACTTGCAACGTATTGAGGAGATTACACAGGTATAGGGATGTTATCTTCAGGTTAATTTTCTATTATGCTTATAGCAGAGAACGACATAGCCAAGGCAGGCACAATGCATTTGGACATCTGCATTGATATTCAACCACGTAACTAGGAATTTTCACGTCTGGGTCAGGCTTCATAGTTACTCCAAGAACACTGACAGCAACTACATCATTCTGACTCGTCTTTGGAATGTCCGCCCTGATAGCTGAATGATCAGCGAGACGGACTCCCGTCGTAAGGGGCCCAGGTTCTATTCCCGGCTGGGTCGTGGATTTTTCTCTGCTTAGCGACAGGATGTTGTGTTGTCTTCATCATCATTTCATCCCCATGGGGCGCGCAGGTCGCCCAATGTGGCATCGAATGTAATAAGGCCTGCACCAAAGCGGCCGGGCCTGCCCCGTAAGGGGCCTCTCGGCCAATGTCGGCAAACGCTCGGTTCGATTTCCATCTTCGTAATGAAATGTGTACTTAAACTTCAGAAAGCTATGTCCCGAAACAATTTATTTTTTTCTTTTTGAACCCAATCCAGGTGAGGCAAATTATTAAAGTGCACAATTTTTACGTTATAATGATATGCAACGTTCTTATACTTACCACTTTGACGTAATCTTTGTTAGCAGTAGAACTACAAGAATTTCCATTGGTCGTTCTGCTTTTCTTGACTTTCTGCTTTTCTTGGCGTTCTGCTTCCATGTTGATGGATGTATTTTCCTTTCTATGCCTTTATTTGATATGATTTCATTTCAAGAGACCTCAGCCAGGTCCGGTATTTTCAATGATATACAATGTTCTTCCAGGAATGTCAAATTTACAACTTCAAATAGCTCAAATTCTAAATAGCAAAAAAATATACTATACCCTATTCGAGGGATTTAATGTGTTCTTCCTGGTACTCTATATACATACTAAAACCAAAGTCCGTCCGAACAGGCCTTGGAAGGCCCAACGGTACCGACTGATCGCCGTGTCATCCTCTTAGCCTAGGGGCGTCACTGGATGCGGATACGGAGCGGCATGTGGTCAGCACACAGCACTCCCGGCCGTTGTCAGTTTTCGAGACCGGACCCGCTACTTCTCAGTCAAGTAGCTCCTCAGTTTCCCTCTCAAGGGCCCTTACCAACAGCGTTCGACAGACCGGACAGACACCCATCCAAATGGCACCCCAGCCCGACAGATCTTAACTTCGGTGATCTGGCGGAAAGCGGTGATACTACTGCCCCAAGATCGTTGGCCATGTACATACTAAAGGTAAAATTTAAGTACATTCTATTATTTCTGTTGTTGCAGTTTCAGCTCTACATCTACATCCATCTACATCCATACTCCTCAAGCCACCTGACGGTGTGTGGCGGAGGATACTTTGAGTACCTCTATCGTTTCTACCTTCTATTCCAGTCTCGGTATGCCTCTGTGTGGGCTCTAATCTCTCTGATTTTATCCTCATGATCTCTTCGCGAGATACACGTAGGAGGGAGCAATATACTGCTTGACTCCTCGGTGAAGGTATGTTCTCGAAACTTCAACAAAAGCCCACACCGAGCTACTGAGCGTCTCTCCTGCAGAGTCTTCCACTGGAGTTTATCTATCATCTCCGTAGCGCTTTCACGATTACTAAATTATCCTGTAACGAGGCGCGCTGCTCTCCGTTGGATCTTCTCTATCTCTTCTATCAACCCTATCTGGTACGGATCCCACATAGGTGAGCAGTATTCAAGCAGTGGGCGAACAAGTGTACTGTAACCTACTTCCTTTGTTTTCGGATTGCATTTCCTTAGGATTCTTCCAATGAATCTCAGTCTGGCATCTGCTTTACCGACTATCCACTTTACATGATCATTCCATTTTAAATCACTCCTAATGCGTACTCCAAGATAATTTATGAAATTAACTGCTTCCAGTTGCTGACCTGCTATATTGTAGCTAAATGATAAGGGATCTTTCTTTCTGTGGCCGGCCGAAGTGGCCGTGCGGTTAAAGGCGCTGCAGTCTGGAACCGCAAGACCGCTACGGTCGCAGGTTCGAATCCTGCCTCGGGCATGGATGTTTGTGATGTCCTTAGGTTAGTTAGGTTTAACTAGTTCTAAGTTCTAGGGGACTAATGACCTCAGCAGTTGAGTCCCATAGTGCTCAGAGCCATTTGAACCATTTTTTTCTTTCTGTGTATTCGCAGGACATTACACTTGTCTACATTGAGATGCAATTGGCATTTCCTGCACCATGCGTCAATTCGCTGCCGATACTCTTGCATTTTAGTACAATTTACCGTTGTTACAACCTCTCGATATACCACAGCGTCATCCGCAAAAAGCCTCACTGAACTTCCGATGTCAACCACAAGGTCATCTATGTATATTGTGAATA
This sequence comes from Schistocerca nitens, assembly GCF_023898315.1. Lineage (NCBI taxonomy): Eukaryota > Metazoa > Arthropoda > Insecta > Orthoptera > Acrididae > Schistocerca > Schistocerca nitens. The sequence continues at coordinate 283,159,641 of NC_064614.1, forward strand.
ACAACGGTCCTACGAGACTCCCCTGCGGCACACCTGAAATCACTCGTACATCGGAAGACTTCTGTCCATTGAGAATGACATGCTGCGTTCTGTTACCTAGGAACTCTTCAATCCAATCACACAACTGGTCTGATAGAATATATGCTCTTACTTTGTTCATTAAACGACTGTGGGCAACTGTATCGAACGCCTGTGATCTGAATGTGGTCAGCTATCTCTATGTATCCTATAGACGGGCACAGCGCACATCCATGTTGGGACCGTGGCAAAGAAATGTTTTCGTCAGTGCGTGATACAACGTATATGTGTAATAATAAACCTTGTTTTTACAAGAGATCAGATATTTTTATTTTGATAGCAACAGAGTCGTTGAGATGAAATTGCTGCACAGACGGATAACGTTCGGAAGATTAAATCGGCAAGCACTCGCTCGAACAGCGGGAGAGCCGGCCGGCGGCGGCGCCGCGTGCTCGCGATGACGCTGGCCAGAGAGATACGCGGCCATTTGCGCCGGCAGGTTCCGATGCGCCGCCGCCAGAGATTTGCGAAGCGGAGCGCCGGCAGCTGCAGGCGTCGGCCAATAGGCGCGCGCGCAGCAGGTGCGGCCGTATCGATAAACACATCTTAAACGGAATAACAAGAGGCGGCCGTCCGCGCAATATTTCAGGCGCCGCTACGTGAGGCGAAAGCCCGCCCGGGACCCAGACTCGGCTGGTCCGGGCTATACGGGCACCGCACAGCATGTTCCCCGTTCCCAGGTGTCAAGTACGGCGGAGTGAGTAGAGCGAAATACGAAAATACATATATTATAGCCTCAAATGGATGGTTGACGCAGTGTTTAGTGTATCTGGGATTGTAAAACAGTTAATATCCTTAGACGCCAGAAAGACATCTGGCACAGACGGCAACCTCGTAAGATTTTATGTTGACTATGCTACAAATATAGCACAATTCTTAGCCGTCATCTATCAGAGATCATTTGAACGGCGGAAAACCACTGGACTGGAAGATGGCCCATGTCATAGCAATCTATAAAAAGGGGAGAAAATCGGATGCACATAATTACCGGCCAGTTTCACTGACATCGATTTGTTGTAGAATCGTGGGACATATTCTGTGTTCAGACATAATGACCTTTCTAGACTCTGAGAAGCTCATCTGCAGAAAGCAGCACGGTTTTAGGAAACAGCGGTCATGCGAGACACAGCTGGCCCTCTTTGTGCATGATAGACAACAGGTTCTAGATACCGGCTCCCAGGTTGATGCCATATATCTCGACTTTCGAAAGGCGTTCGACTCAGTTCCGCACTGTCGCATGCTACAAAAAAGTGCGCGCGTACGGTCTATCCATTGACACATGCGGTTGGATGGAAAGTTTTCTAACAGACAGGGAGTAGTATGTCGCCCTGAACGGGGTGACTTCAACAGAAACAAGAGTAACTTGAGGTGTGCCCCAGGGTAGCCTAATAGGTCCTCTGCTTTTTACGATTTATATAAACGATCTGGTTGATGGTATTCACAGCGGCCTTAGACTGTTTGCCGATGATGTTGTAGTCTACAGGAAAGTAGTATCACACGGAAGTTGTGAACAAATGAACGAGGATTTGTAGAAAATAAATGCGTGGTGTAATGACTGGCAGTTGTCTCTCAATATTAGTAATTGTAACCTACTGCGTATAACAAGGAGAAAATCCCGATTAATGTATGAGTACAAAATAAATGATCAGTCTTTGGAAGCTGTAGCATCAGTCAAGTATCTGCTGTGACTATTCGAAATGATCTCAAACGGAATGATCAGATTACACAAGTAACGGGTAAGGCGAACTCTAGATTGCGGTTTATTGGTAGACTCCTGAAGCGATGCAGTCCTTCAACAAAGGAAATAGCTTACTATACGTTAGTTCGTCCAGTCTTGAGTATTGTTCGTCCGTGTGGGACCCTTACTAGTTGGGTCTGATTCAAGAGATTGAGAAGGTCCAAAGAAGAACCGCAAGATTCGTGACTGGTAAATTTAGCCATCGCGAGAGCGTTACAAATCTCATAAAAAGTTTGAAGGGGGGCACACTTGCAGATAGACGACGCGCTAAAGAGAAGGGGCGGCTCACTAAATTCCGAAATCCAATCTTCACTGAGGATGTAGAGAATATATTATTACCACCAACTTTCAAATTGCGTAATGATCAGCATTCAAAGATAAGGGAAATTAGAGCTCGTACTGAGGCGTTCAGACAGTCGTTTTCCCCTCGCGCGATCCGCGAGTGGATCAGAGCGCGGCGGGGATGGGGGGGTGGGGGGGGGAGGGGGGGAGATATGACTTTGGCGCGAATTGTACTTTGAGAGATCGTTTTCTTCAGAAAATTAAGGTAAGGAAAATCACAAGGCAGCAATAATCCTTCTTCAGCTTAGCTTTACAACTACATTAAAACAGTTGGAAGTTCACGGCTTGCAGCTGCCTTTCGTATTTGAATAAAATGGCGATTAGCTAATTTTGTCCTCTTTGTCATTATCAATCAACACAAAATAAGACAAATTCCTGAAGCAAAAACTCACGTGGCCAATGTCGTAAAGTGATCACTTAATGAGACTGTCATGACTGCACATAAGCATTCATTAAACATGATGACCAGTTTCGACCTTTAAGCTGGCAATGTTCAGATCACGTCACCATGTGGCTGAAGTCGGCGTTGCATAGAACAGCTACGTGATGCTGCGCAGTAAACGACAGTTGCTTCATGCAGCTGTTCTTAGCATCGCCGACTTCAGCCACATGGTACTGTGGTCTGAAGATGGTCAGCTTAAATGACGAACCGGTCATCATGTAGTAATGTTGTCGGGTACTTTTTGAAAATTTTTATAATAATATTTATTTTTTAAACGAATTCTTTTATCTGATTCCATGTATGATTTTAATTTTTCGAACCCAAAAATTTAAATCTTTGTTGTGGATGTCACTATCCCCTTTGAAGCCCGCCAGATTGGCCGCGCGGTCTAACGCACGGCTTTCCGGGCGGGAAGGAGCGCCTGGTCCCCGGCACGAATCCACCCGGCGGATTTATGTCGAGGTCCGGTAAACCGGCCAGTCTGTGGATGGTTTTTAGGCGGTTTTCCATCTGCCTCGGTGAATGAGGGCTGGCTCCCCTTATTCTGCCTCAGTTACACTATGTCGGCGATTGGTGCGCAAACAAGTTCTCCACGTACGCGTACACCACCATTACTCTACCACGCAAGCATTTGAGGTTACACTCGTCTGGTGTGAGACATTCCCTGGGGGGTCCACCGGGGGTCGAACCGCACAATAACCCCGGGTTCGGTGTGGGGTGGCGGAGGGGTGAAGTGGTCTGCTGTAGTCGTCGTGGGGTTGTGGACCACTGCGGCTGCGGCGGGGACGGAGCCTCTCCGTCGTTTCTAGGTTCCCGGTTACAATACAATACAATACAATCCCCTTTGAAAATAATATTCAGTATTTCCAGTCTCAGGCCGTTACATACACATAAATAACTCTTTCATAAGGTTTTTGAGAGTGAAAGTCAACAACAATGAACAAAAGTTGCAATTTCTAAATTTCATTGTGGTGGTCATAAAGCCGGTAGTACATGTATTTGAAAGTGCGTTGATGTTGCTATGCGTGTGCCATAAGGTATTTTCAGGTTCTGAGCCTTACTTACACATCAGTATGTCTTCAGAAAGTACGTTGTTAATATACACCAACAACAGTAATCAATTTTTTATGGTGCTTACAAAGTACTCTACCCCAAACCACTGGTAACGGACGTAATTTAAAATGCCTTGGTATTGCTAGGGTTAAGTGATAATTTTCAACAGATCACTGTTTTATCTCGAACCATGTTATCTAAAATTACAACGAATTCCATTTCGTGTTATAATTTTGACCACACCACAAGTATTTTCGCTTGTACAGGTACGTTAGCAATTTTCAGTGTGTTACAAACGCTGGTGAGCCATAACGTTATCACTACTCCTCATTGCGAGAATGGTGGCTTTCCGGGCACGTGACGCTGTAAGGACAGTGTACTTTATAACTGGAACAGGGTCGAACGAAGAATCATTCAGCGCCGATATGGATGGGGAAGTACACCAATATAAGCACCTTTGAGATAGGTCACATTGTTGTGTCTGGGAGCGACGATCTCCAATCAGGTGATCTGTTAGAGTGCTACTGTCGTGAACATCTATGAAAAGTGACTGAATGACGGTGAAACCTCGACTAGGCGACAAAGTGTATGACCTTCCACGCCTCATCCCAGAATGTAGATGTCGGAGGACAGCAGGACAGATCTGAAGACGGTGTACAATGCTGGTGCAGGCACACATGCTGCAGAATACACCTTTAAGAACACATTGTTGAACTTGAGACTCCGCAATAGATGACGTCTACTTGTACCCCGTTAACACAATGACGTCGGTTATGATTGCAGTGGACACAGGACCATTGAATGTACCATGGATCGATGTATCCTATCACCTCGTAGGATTAACGACGTTTCTTGCTACACAATCCGATGTTCTTGTTCTCATAGGCTGTCATGCAAGTGAACGGCAGCTCGAAACATGTACCGCGACATGGGCGTAATCAGTGGGAGACTGCGTTATCGTTTTGGGGACATTCATTTGGGCGTCCGTGGGACCTGTGATAGAAATCGAAGGCACCATGAGAGCTGTGGACTATGCAAGCATTAATACGGACCACATGCAGCCCTCCTCATTTGACATCTTCCATGATGGTGATGGCGTGTTGCAGCATATTCGTGTCACAAGGCCACCTTTAGTTTATATCGATTCTGATACTTCCGCAAACAACCAGTTCATTGGAAACTTTATCTTTGGTGAGTCGTTCGCCTTAAGCGAATACCGGCATTTGGCGGTTGGCAATGTTTTGGGGTACGTTGTTCGAAAAACGAAGTCAGCCTTTACATTCGTGAAAGAGCTGCATCACATCTATTGCTCAATCCTCTGAAGTATTTAGACGAATCTGGTTCCAGAGCTGTACCGGTGCTTATTGGAGAGTGATATTTTGGTGAAGTTACTTTTGTTTAATGGAAAGCCATCATGTTCCTGAACAGTTAGTACGACGTGCAAGATGACCGGAAAGATCATTCCAGTTTATATGATATATTCAAGTATGCACTACTGTTTGAGGCTAGCCATGTCGTCCATTTGTATACTTCTCCGCCTCGATAAACTTCCGCGTATTACAGGCAGTAGTGTAGGCTTCAAAGCACTACGATTTATTAAGTACTACCCAACACGACAGTGCTGTGAAATTGCTAAATATTTATGGGAATTGGATGTATTTTCTTTTCACCCCTCTTTCTGTCCATCTACTGCTCCCACTCTCTTGACCCATCTCTTCTTCTCTCTCCCCACTCTGTCCGTCACCTCTTTGCCCCCGCGCTCTCTCCATCTCCATCTCTCTCTCCATCTCATCCTCCCACGCTATTTGTTCATCTATTCCTTTCCTTTCTACGTCTCTTTCGTCCCCCTCTCTGTCCATCTCCTCTTCATCCTCTCTCCCTGTTTATTGTCATTCCAAATTCCGATTCCGTAGAAGTTTCCTTATCATAAGCCGGTAAGCTATAAATACAACTTTCATGTTTTAGGTGAAAACTGATTGCGAGGCAGCAAACAGAACGGCACGTTGCTCTGTATACGTAATGGGACAGAATACCTATACAAAAAAAATATATCTTATTATTTAAATGCGCTTGCTATTGCATTTACAACTGACAGAGAAGGAAAACAAACTTGCACATTTTCACAGGATAGAGAAGTACATCGTTGTTTAAAGACATACTTGTATACTATGTCCGTTTGGATGTCTATTTGACTACCATGTAAGAGATTGAAGGAAATGGGTCAAAACTTATTCGAGATTTTTGCTAAAGAAATTGGAATTGGTGTGTGTTTTCAAATGCAAAAAAGAAAAAAAAATGGCTCTGAGAACTATAGGACTCAACATCTGAGTCATCGGTCCCCTAGAACTTATAACTACTTAAACCTAACTAACCTAAGGACATCACACACATCCATTCCCGAGGCAGGATTCGAACCTGCAACCGTAACGGTTGCGCGGTTCCAGACTGAAGCGCCTAGAACCGCTCGGCCACAGAGGCCGGCAAGTGAGTCTGAACGTGGTGTTACAGTCGCCGCTCGAGCGATGGAACATAGCATCCCCGAGGTAACGACGGAGTGGGGACTTTTCCGTACGACCATTTCACGAGAGCTACCGTGAATATCAGGAATACGGTAAAACATCCAATCCATCGACACTGCTGCAACCCGAGAAAGATCCTGCAAAAACGGGACCAACGACGACTGAAGAGGATCGTTCAGTATGACAGAAGTGCAACCCTTCTCCAAATTGCAGCAGATTTCAATGCTGGGCCATCGAAAAGTGTATCCTTGATTACTGCACGACACAAAGCTTTACGCCTCGCCTGGGCCCCGCCAGAACTGACATTGGGCTCTTGATAACGAGTTTCGTTCCAAATTGTATCGAGCGGATAGATGTGTACGCTTAAGGAGACAGCCTCGTGAATCCATGGACCCTGCATGTCAGCAGCGGACTGTTTAAGCAGTTGAAGGCTTCGTAATGGCGTGGGGCTTGGCAGTTGGAGTGATGTGGGACTCCTGATACGTCTAGATACGACTCTGACAGGTGAGACGTACGTAAGCATACCGTCTAATAACCTGCATTCCGACGGATTTGGGCAATTCCAGCAGGACAATTCTACACTCCACTCGTCCAGAATTGCTACATAATGGTTCCAGGAACACTATTATGAGTTTAAACACTTCTGCTGCCCCACCAAACCCCACAGACATGAACATTATTGAGCATATCTGGGATGCCTTCCAACATGCTGTTCAGAAGAGATCTCCATCCCATAGTACTCTTACGGTTGATGAAGTGTCCAGGAGGATTCATGGTGTCAGCTCCTTCCAGCACTATTTCAGACATTAGTCGAGTCCATGCCACGTCGTTTGCGGCACTTCTGCGTGCCCGCGGAGGCCCTACACACGAAATTAGGCAGGCGTACTAGTTTCTTTGGCTCTTAGCCCATGTCCGTCAGATATTCATTAGAGTACTGGCTGACAATATGAAGTAAATATGTAAAGTACTTTCCGAGATTTTTACTTTACACTACGATTTGTGTTTATATGGTAATATAGATTAGGAGACTGGTTACTACATTAGTTTAAGTTCAGTTCATTCTGTTGTATCTTCAATTCTTACATGTTACATTTACAAGAAGTGCAAGGTCCGTTTTTGTGTTGATGGTATTGGTTTACTTTTCTGACAATACAAGCTTGGGTGTGTAGTGATATGTGTACGAGCCTCATCACGAGATTCTAATTTGTGTTATTCTTTATGAGGAATAATACATTTATTGTTAAGAACAAGTTTTTCATAGTGTTTGACCTCAAAGTTCATTCCCTATATATATGCTTTACTTAAAAGTCTCTCGAAGATTGTTCCAACATCTTGTCGTGATTTTTCACAGTAACTGTGGAGGTGAAGGGCATTGTGAATGTTGAGTTTACTGATCGTGAGGTATTGCTGGAAGCTGACAAAGTTCAGTAAGGTAAATCGACGTATGTCCTTGTGTTGCTGGGGGCTGGCATTTCGCGTGAGGTAGCGTTGTGTCACTGAATTGTCCTTCCAATGACGAGTTCCATCAAATGACTTTTCAGGTAATTAACAAATGCGTTCACGCCGAATAGATGAATACATATCTGGGAAAATAGCCCTACTTCACTGCTATTGCAATAAGAAAGAAGCTAACACGTGTTTTAGCTACTTGTTAATATTACAAGTTTATATACATACTTACTTTGTGTCATTTTGAGTGATTCCGTTACATGCGAAAGTGTGTGGTGTTATTGTGACATGTTTAGATGTGTTTGTCCGAGTCAGACAGCATTAGAAATATTTTAAGGGCATTACATATTTCATTTTGTTTATCACTAAAATGTTTGGGCTTCTCATCACACCCTGTTATAGTGGCTGAAGCTTTTTTTATCTTTCAATATGGACTCCACACTTGTTCCAATTGTGCTGTACATAGTAAGCTGATGGTTGTATGAAACTTATTAGGAGAGCAGCACATATTTATTTTTCCCCACCGTCATAATTTTATTGCGATACAGAGTGATAATGCTGAATTGGACGAAATTAGCTAATTGCAAAATAATCGAATAAAATACATATTTAAAATAAAAGAACAGCTTACGACTGAAGATGAATGATCGTATATTAGGTCGTGGAATATAATATTTAATTTTGCAGCATTGATCACGCAATGTGCGTGTTTGTTTTAACATATTAGCTGACCTATCTTAATGAAATGTGGACTAACACTGCTTATAAAAAACATAACTCCGTCCGAACAGGCCTCGAAAGGCCCAACGGTACCGACACGCCGCCGTGTCATGCTCAGCCCACAGTCGTCACTGGATGCGGATATGGAAAATGGTTCAAATAGTTCTAAGCACTATGGGACTTAACACCTGAGGTCATCAGTCCCCTAAGTTTAGAACTACTTAAACCTAACTAACCTAAGGACATCACACACATCCATGTCCGCGGATGTGGAGGGGCATATGGTCAGCACACCGTTCTCCCGGCCGTATGGCACTTTACGAGACGGGAGCCGCTACTTTACAGTCAAGTAGCTCCTAACTTTGTCTCACAAGTACCTCGCTTGCCAACAGCGCTCGGCAGACCGTATGGGTTCCAAGTCCTAGCCCAACCCGACAGCGCTTAACGTCGTTGATCTCACGGGAACCGGTGTTACCATTGCGGCAAGGCCGTTGGCACCTAACGCAGGTTAGGGGCTACGTTTATTTGCTCTAGACAGAGAACCCCATCAGTGATCGTACTACGTTACTCCAATCGGCGTATGGGATTCCATTATATGCTGATCTTAGCACACTTGCGTGTGGGTCCTGACATGTTGACAAATCGCTAGATGCAATATAACTTTGTCTGATGCTGCTTGATAATGACCAAGCGCCAACACAGTAATGTGTATCAAAGGAAACAGCCTCACACGGGAAAATTACTTTTTCATGAGACAAATTGGAACGATTCATTTTCATTGAATCATCTAGGTATCGATGCTGGTATTCAGAAGTGATTAAGGAAAATGTGAGGACGCAGCTCTTAAAAACATCCTTTGAACGGTTTAGCTGCAAAATTCGTTCATCTTTACCGCCCATAGTTTCAGTTTCTTAAACCCCCTCAGAACCGTTCACTGGTACTCGTAAATCTGAAGGCTTTGTTGTCACATTTAGCTGTCCACATGTTGTTCATTCAAGCAGGTTGGATACGCATAGTTTGAATCAGAAATTTCCGACGTGTTTAAATGTCTTTAGAGAGTGTTTCTCATTTGTTCGCAGTCAGTGAAAGAGTCAAAAGGAACTAACCTTTCTTTTGTAAACTCCTCGTCTGCCGCCAGCTGATCGCCTCATACTGAATAGCCAATGTTGTCACTGACGACCTACACGCAGATGTAGCTGGAAAAGTCCCGGAGAATGTGCAATATCGGATATTAAATTAAGAATTAGTCGGAAATTTTCGGCAAAATGTGCGTCGTGCACAGAACTTTGTATAGTACGAAAGCGAGTTACATGATGTTTTACAGCGTAAAATATGTCGAGTAATTGCGACTAGGCGCCCCACTCGGGTGTTTGTGATATATCTGCAGAAATGTGCATATTAAAGTTATTTCGGTTCAAAGCATTCAAACGGGTCACAGTGTTATTTCCCCTACAAGTGGGTCATCATTAATGAGGAGAGCGCAGAACACCTGCGACTATGTTCAGTGAAATTTTTAAACACTTGCACTCACATACGACATCCAGGTATTATAGAATAAATTGTACACAGTACAGATTTTTTTTAAAATAGTGGTTCAAGAATATGCGCTATATTTTCCGGAATTTAAGAACTATACAATAACAAAGACTATCTAAACCAGTAAGAAAAAAGTGCATCTAACAGCATAGCTGCAGGTACTAGGATGTAGTGCTAGTTCGCTTCCCTAGTGAAGTACCACATGTGCACCCTGGATAACGCTAAGCAGCGAAGCACAACTGGCGCCCGGAAACCGTTGTGATGTCCTGGCACTTACAACAGATATCACGGCATTGTTTCAACAAACGGATTTTCAAAGAATCGGTTGTCTCGGAAACTAGAACCTTTTCTCAGAGTTTCTACTTTAATGTAGAAGAAACAAGCAGAGGTAAGTAGATCGTATAATAACTTTAAGTGACAACGATATCGACTTGGTCACCGTACAGGAAACACAGACTGGATTCGATGAAACACTTGTTTCAAGGGATCAAAAAACTTCGCTTTGATTTTTTGAGAATCACTTAAGAGGCGATGCAGATATTCTACAGTGATGCTATCAACACTGTAGTCTCTCGTTGGGAGAAATGTGTGTTCAACGTCAGAGTGATTACGTTGAGGAATAAATATGTAGACGTGAAGAATAAAGATGTAGAATGTTACTAACGTTTGTTTCGTTTGAAAAGCCTTAAGCATCTTCATATAAAAGTTCGGCAGCATCACTTTCAGCACGCCCTCGTATGTATACACATATCGGAGGATTTTAGAGTCTGATATGTGCTGAAGCAAAATTTTTCGCAGTACCACTTGATGATGACCCTAAAGCCGACGTACATGAGATGAAATACTGAAAATGTGTCTCCTATTGCGGCTTACACTCCATACAGATTCATGTAGTTGTTAATATGGGCGAGATCACCATTGTCAACGTCTAGAAGCCTCCCACTCGTAAATAGCCAAAACATATGTGGGACACCCATCACCATCCAACAGTCTATGTCGGAGACTTCAACATGCTCCTCTAGTGTTGGAAGTATGAGAAAAGTGATGAAAACGGAGATGGTCCGATTGACTGAGGAGCATTCCACATGCATTCTGTTTGATGCTCAATACTCGTACCGTGGTACGTTCCTATCGGCAGGTTGGTAGCAGGAATAAAATCCTGACCTCAGCTTTTGGTCCTCCAACAATAATAGCCAGCCAGCAGTGGGAACAGGTAAAGTGCAATCCGATTTCCCACACAGCAAGCATCGTACAATCTTCATTGGTACCAGTATCAAATTTTCTCATCGAACCTAGTCTGCTGCAACACTGTGGGGCACGTCCCACAAGCCTGTTGATAATTTGTCTCCAACGTGTGGCACGATCACACTTTTTTTCTATCTGTGCCCTAAAAGCTCCATTTACTTCTATGAGGATATCGTCTACCGAAGCAACGACGTCGACAGTCGCAGTACACTCCTCTATCTTGACTCACCCGCTGCATCCCTCAGCACCGGGCCACACAGAAATCTCTGAGGGATATCTTCGTCATCTGTAGTTCGATTGGAGTTTTAGGGAATGTCCGTGACAAAAAAAAATCGGCAACATACGCCTCTCAAGCTTTTACTTAGCATAATGGTCACAAAAGGTTATCAAATGCTCCGGTGATGACAGTAATGCCGTCTACAGCGTAATTATTTTAAACGTTATAAATTATAATACGCCTTTTTTAGGTCTATGAATGTTAAATCGACGGTTAACCCTCTTTCGCTACCTTTCTCTGTTAACTTCTCGTAGTCGGGGCTCAAAATCAGGCAGAACGTTTTAAAGGACATCATTTTTGTCATTGACTGTAGAAATTGTTTTTTTCGACTCTGCAATTTCGGCTATGGGATTATCGCCAGGTGGTATTGATATAGATTTTGCTTCAGCAAATATCAGACTTTAAAATCCTCCGATATGTGTATACACACGAGGGCGTGCTGAAAGTAAGGCCTCTGATTTTTTATGTGAAAATGCTTAAAGCTTTTTAAATTAAACAAACGTTATTAACATCCTACATCTTTATTCTTCATGTTGTAAACTCCAGAAACCTCCCAACAGTACAATATAATTATCTATATCATTCACATTCAGTGTAACCTCCCAACAGAAAAATTCCGAAACCTACCAATAATAAAATGTGACTAACCTTTAAATAAAATTGTGGCTCACTTATAACCTTTCAATAATTGACTATGAATTTAAACTGGTAAATTTTGGACGTCAGCAGCGCTGCGTCATGGCCCTGAAAGATTATTCTGAATAAATTGAAAATTCTTACGTCAATAAGGTCGCCGGATAACGCGTATATATCTGCTCCTATAAGAAATTTTTTTGGCACATCTCAGTGCAATGCTGGCCGATAAATTTTTCATGTATAAAAAGAAACAACTGATTTTTCTTTACAGTAATCGGGAAGGCCATGGATTGTAGAAATTAGTAAAATCTTTAAATTGAGTTGAATGATTGTCAAAAGTTAATTTTCATAAGAAAGATTATTATTAAGAGATTTCTTTTTATAAACATTTACATGGGACTTGATATAACAATACTACATACACGCGAGGCTGCTTTTACCTTATGCTACAACGCTCAGGCACCGCCATCGCTCCACACGACCGGCCCAGGCAACTCGATATTCACGACTGCTCGCTACAACTTACTCCTGTTGCCACACAGTTACTACTGGAGCCAACACTGCTCTTTGGTCTGAAATTCTCTTATAGCTTACATATCGCAGGCAGCGCGTGAGCAATCCATCGAAATTACATCTGCTCGAGTGTGCTAGCAACATATTTCTTAATCATGGACCTCTTACAATGTCTATATGTTTATTTCTCAACATAGTCACCATCAAGATGAACGCATATTTCGCCCAAGGAGAGAGATGTTGATAGCGTGACTGTAGAAAGTTTTCAACGGTCCATCATTATCCAAGTGAAGTTCTGGAAGGTGTTCTCGAAGGTCTGGAAGCAAATGGAAATCGGTTGCGGCCAAGTCGGGACAGTATGGAGAATAATAGGTGACGCTGTACCCGCGGCGTCGGATTGTTGCAGATGTCGCGGCGCTCGGGTGGTCTGGATTTGTCATGCTGAAGGAGAGAGTGCTCAACGTGTGGACGAAGTCTTCTAATTTGAAATTCGACTGCAGCACGCTGTTCCTCATGCACCGGCATATTTATGCAACACACCACCAAGTTACACGGTACGATCTGAGGCCCTGTAGCGACAGAGGTCTGAAAATACGGCGTGCTTCCGTAAGAGTGTGTAAAATATAACGGGACATGGGGAATGCTCCACTGAACAATTTGAGGTAGAGAACGTGAGGTCGAAGGAGCCAGCTTAAGGAGGTGTGGAAGTAAACTTGTCTGCTGCTTTGTAAGAAATTGGAAATTTGTGGTAAGGTCTAATGGAACCAAACTGCTGTGGTCTGTGGTCATCGGTCCCTAAGCTTACACACTACTTAATGTAACTTAAACTAACTTACGCCAGCGGCAACACACACACCCATGCCTGAGGGAGGACTCGGACCTGCGACGGGGAGAGCCACCCTGCCGCTTTGCCTACCATTGCTTTTTCCCATCTTATTTACAAGTAACTTGCGTATATGTTTACACTAATGTGCTGCTTATTTACATGTACATTTTTTATTTCCTGCAAGGACACAAGGAGGACGAGCCTTATTGCTAGGAAGTTTACTTGACTTGTTGGTCAGGTGGCTCTGTTGTATCGTATTTACATTGTCCCATGACAGAAAGTGCTATCAATCAACGACAGACTCATTCATTACTCCCTGCTATTCAGAGACGTAGAGTAGAATAGGATGGAGCAGTACCGGTAAGTTTCGCAGAACTCACTGACAAACAGCTTGTGTGTGGGAAAGTACTTTGCTATGCTCTCGCTGCTGAAAGGCTGTACATGGAACGATTTCCTAACAGGCAACATCCGTCTCTCGATCGGCGAATGCGGGAGATCTGTTCATTGGAAAGAAGAAACGAAGGACCTGACAACATGAGGACCACTCGTACACTAGGTTTTGAAGAAGAGGTGCTGAAACGTGTTGCATCGGACCCCACTTCCAGTGCTCGTCTTACTGCACATGAAATGAGCGCTGAACGTACTAGCATGTAGCGAGTAGTTTACGAGCAACAATAATACCCATATCCCACATCAATGCCACGCAATTATTGTGATTGACTTTGCACCAAGGGTCGCACTGTGTCATTGGTTGCTCCAACAATGAACTGATGGACGAGATTTCCTCCAAATTGTGTTGTTTACTGACGAGGCCTCATTTGCTCTTTATGGTATGTTGAACAGCAGGAATAGTAATGTGTGGGACGAGGGAAACTCTCACACTGTAGCAGACTCCCACAATAAAGTACATTTCTGTGAATTTCTGAGCCGGCATTTTAGGCGACAATCTCATTGGGCCATATCTTCTATCTGGCCGTGTGAATGGCCACAGTACTTAAGGTTCGTGTAAAGAGTTCTACCTGAGCTGTTGGAGAACGTGCCCTTGGATGCCCGTGAGAGGATGTGGATACAATATGACGGCACACTGCCTCACCTCAGTGTAGATGTCTGCAACAATCTCAGTACTGTATTTCCTGGTCGCTGGATTGGAATGGGAGGTCCTATTCTATGGCATGGCCTTCGAGGTTATCCCCTTGATTATCTCCTTTGGGGATATCTAAAGTCACTTGAGTATGAGATCTCAGGGGATGCCGAGATGGAATTAGTTGCCAAAATTTTAGCTGCATATGATGTGATTTGAAACACAACATGGGTATTTGTCAGGTTGAGTTAGAATCTTGTTCGCTGCTGTCATGCTTGCACTGAGATTGACGGCCGTCAGTTTCAGCATATTTTGTAAGATGATATGTTCATTGTGTCAATGACGGTATTAGCAGTTATTGTAACTAATGTAAATAAAAGAAGTACACAGTAATTTGATTTTATTACAATTATCTCCTCAAGATGACTTCTTAGAACCCAGGTTCCCTGCTTCGAATTGTTCAGTGGAGCACCCTCTATGTCCTGTTAAATTTTTGCACCCTCTTACGGAAACACCCTGTATGTAGACATTAGTGTACAACGTTAATAATGTTCGCTTTATTTCGAAAGGTCTAAGAATTTTCACATAAAAATTAGGCGTTATTTTTCAGCACGCCCTTTTGCATATCGGAGCATTTCTCAAGTCCGATATGTGCTGTAGCAGTACCTTTTGCAGTATCACTTGATAATGGCCCTAAGGCCGAAACTGCAATTTTGAAATAAATAATTCCTACAGTCAAAGTCGAAATTGATGTGCCTTAAAAAATTTCTGGTAGTTTTCTAAGTACGAAAATACGATCTATACATGACCGACTGATCCTGAATCCGTTTTGATCTTCTGATTCTTTAAAATATTTCTCATCTAGGTTTCTTAACACTCGTCTGCCGTGCTAGCCACCGAACACACTACAGTTAAATCTCTATGTTTTTTTACGGTCCTTCCAGCTTCCTTTCTCCACCATAGGAAATATAAATGCCTTCTACGAGTAGCATTTAAAACGCGTATTGTCATCATTTGAGCATTTAATAACGCTAATAACTGAAACGACTTCTATTAAGATTTCTGGTGCTGCTTTCACTAATTCATAACTAGGATACGTAGCTGTAAAAATGATCGCCAAGATTTACGTAATTATTTTTTTGTTTGCTCGGAGTTACACGTCTGCGGGCCTGGCAAACACGGAAATCTCCGAGCCATGATACCGTAGCACGACACCAGAGGATTCGAGAAAGATGGTGCAGTCCATTGGTAATGCAAAGTATCGTGAAATAATTTGTTTTCTGCTGCAGTGGAAAAGTTGCACATGTGTCAGGCCAATCCACGAGCAGATAGCTCGAAACGCCGTCTGAATACCCATAACACAACTGCTACATTTCCGCTGCTGCCGAAAATAATTTATCGCACGGTACTCCACCTATTCAGTTGGCTTACAATTGGTTCGCCTCCTACTTTAAGAACAGAAAGCAGAAGGTAATCCTCCGCAATATTGAGAGTGGTAATGATGTTCAGTCCCAATGGGGCACTGTTAAATGGGGCGTTCCCCAAGGGTCGGTGCTGGGGCCACTGCTGTTTCTTATTTATATAAACGATATGCCTTCTAGTATTACAGGTGATTCAAAAATATTTCTGTTTGCTGATGACACCACCTTGGTAGTGAAGGATCTTGTGTGTAATATTGAAACATTATCAAATAATGTAGTTCATGATATAAGTTCGTGGCTTGTGGAAAATAATTTGATGCTAAATCACAGTAAGACTCAGTTTTTACAGTTTCTAACTCACAATTCAACAAGAACTGACATTTTAATCAGACAGAATGGGCATGTTATAAGCGAGACGGAACAGTTCAAGTTCCTAGGCGTATGGATAGATAGTAAGCTGTTGTGGAAAGCCCATGTTCAGGAACTTGTTCAGAAACTAAATGCCGCTTTATTTACCATTAGAACAGTATCTGAAATAAGTGACATTTCAACACGAAAAGTAGTATACTTCGCATATTTTCATACGCTTATGTCATATGGTATTATTTTTTGGGGTAATTCTTCTGATTCAGAAAGGGTATTTTTGGCTCAAAAACGGGCTGTTCGAGCCATGTATGGTGTAAGTTCGAAAACCTCTTGTCGACCCCTATTCAATAGTCTGGGAATTTTGACATTGCCCTCACATTATGTATTTTCTTTAATGTCGTTTGTTGTTAGCAATATTAGCTTATTCCCAAGAGTTAGCAGCTTTCACTCAGTTAATACTAGGCAGAAATCAAATCTGCATGTGGAATGCACTTCCTTGACTCTTGTGTAGAAAGGAGTGCAGTATTCTGCTGCATCCATTTTCAATAAGCTACCACAAGAACTCAAAAACCTTAGCAGTAGCCCAAACACTTTTAAGTCTAAACTGAAGAGTTTCCTCATGGCTCACTCCTTCTATTCTGTCGAGGAGCTCCTGGAAGAGCTAAAAAATTAAGCAAATTCTAGTGTTACATTCTTGATTTTATTTATTTAAACTAACGACTTGTCGCCTGAATATGTTTCTTATATTTCATATCATCTGTTTCTACAATCGTGTTATAATTTCATGTATTGACTCGTTCCATGACCATGGAGACTTCTCCTAAATGTGGTCCCACGGAACAATAAATAAATAAATAAAAAATAATAAATAAATACTGAATATTCACTTTTCAAACAGTTTATCTTTGTGTAATGCTTGCTCCAGATATCGTGTTCAACTGGTGGACGATGTTATTTGGCCCTGTGTTGCGCACATGAACAGTGTCGTGAAACAAAAATCTTATGAAATACTGAATTTGAAATAATGAAAACGATTCTAAATAAATGTCTAAGAAAACTAACTGTGTGCTCAGTGAAAAAATGTTCAGCTAAAACTTAATACTGAAGTACATTATCAAAGTTGCGTAACAACATACTGCTCTACCCAAACCTAAAGAGGTGTTTGAGATTACCTACACTGTTCACAGTCAATTAATCTGCTTATTTAGCACAACATCTGAAAATTTTGACTGTGTACTACTTTCCCATAAGAATGCAAAGTGATATTTACCGTGAAATAAAAGTAACTTACCTCATTATCGGCATGCTGTTTTGTGACTGGGTGCTGATGCTCTCGAAAGCAAATAGAAATCAGAAGCTACTACTGCTAAAGAAAAATAAACTGTTCACTACAAAGTTTAGTTTCGCTTGTCAGAAATAATCTGTGGCTTCGTATGGCGCAACGTGCGATGCACATACGATATAAATATTCAAAACTTTACTGTGAACGATAGAGATGGGTTTTACTTTAAAGAGAAACTAAACTATGTTTATTGACAAAAAAGACTATACAACAAAAGTATACCCTAACAACTACGAAATTCTCTTATTACGCAAATTACCGACATTTACACTAATTGCATTATTGGTGTCATAATAAAAACGAATAGGTCTAACTCTAATCATAAATGTTATTTATTATCTGAGGGAAGAAGAATTCGTTCAATTTATAGTTCTGACAAACAAACATTTCATTCTTGCACATGCCTGGTTACCTTGAAAAATTCCTCCAAATACGTTCTGCATCTTCAATAACATCTGCTTGCAAACAAGTATTCATCTCCATAACAAAATATTCCAGATAATTTCTCTCAGACTGACTTCTCGTCTAAAAATTTAACTGCTTGCTATTACGTCTAAAGTAAGAACTTCCGGCGCTGCTCAACAGACAGGCGAGGAAGCGAACCACTGATAAACTTAAACACGGAGCCAAGGAGCTTTTTCTCTAAGCATGCAGCCTGCTCATTCATCTTTGTCACAGTACAGTAAAGGTGAATAATTTACAATGGCAGAAAACAAACGAAAATCTTACAATGTCTCTGAAAAAGTGTGTGGCATCGAAATATCAATATTGTCACGCATTCATTTTCCTCCTTGCAAATCAGTCAGGAAGCGGAATATACGCATCCAAAACACACTGGCTTTGAGCCTAATACAAGAGACAAATATCCATAGTTTTGAATTACAGCTCCTTGTATTGGTGAGTCACTCACCTACGATAACAAGATTGTTCACAGAATAGGCAACATATTAAAGAAACAGGGACTCAAAATAGGATACAGGACGGAGAACACATCACAGAAAAAGATCACAACACAAGAAAAACCCATGGATAAATTTAACAGGTCAGGAATATATGAGCTCACATATACACACTTACCAGTCAGTATACGTAGGACAAAAATGCAGAAACTTCAAAACAAGATATTCGGAACATCTCAGAGCTTTAAAAAGCAACAGCTCCCATAGCACATTTGCTGACCATCTTATAGCCAACAATCATGACCCAACCACAACAGAAACAGTCTTAAGAATACTAAAACCCAGCCACAGCCTATACAGCAAACTGACCGTTGAGGAAAACTTCCATATACAGAAGGCAATAGCAGAAGGAAAACAGGTCTTATACGAATACACTACACTCTGCAAGGGCACACTATTTAACAAACTAAAGGAACTTTACAAATAAAAACATCACAAACAGATAAAGTCTACACACACGCACAAGCACACACACGAAAAATAGATACACTAAAATCTGCAAAGACGCACCATTTACACACAAATAGGAATACCATATAAAAGACAACACACACAGGATAAGAAGTACACAGAAAACACACACACAGACGCGCGCGCGCACGCGCACGCACACACGCACACACAAACACACACACAAAGATAAAATGCAAATAAAATTCAAATTTGGGGCCGAACTCTCTGGAGAGCAAATGAACATTGAATGGACTGGGACACGTAACAAACCACAATCACACTGTTTTCTGGTGTAGAGAAAAGCGTTTTACTACGTTATTTGTGGAAAATACTTGTTATAGTTACGTATGCAACACAACATCTCAGCATGATGCGGAGAATGGAAGTGCTTGCCACACGAAAACGTAAGTAAATACGAAAATAGGCGGGAAAACATCGCGTAAAACTAAATGACATTCTAGAAGATAGGTTAACTCCCAGCAAAAAACTTTCTCATCAACATCGTTTGGTT
Source organism: Schistocerca nitens (assembly GCF_023898315.1). Classification (NCBI taxonomy): domain Eukaryota; kingdom Metazoa; phylum Arthropoda; class Insecta; order Orthoptera; family Acrididae; genus Schistocerca; species Schistocerca nitens. Next base: position 283,179,148 of record NC_064614.1, read on the forward strand.
GTAGATGACAAGCTACCTGTAATAATTAACACAAAAGTGATCCAGAAAATTCATGCTCACCAAATGCAAAGGTATTTACAAAAAGAAACGATCTGTTGCTTCAACTAAAAATGCACATAATTTTATAATCATTTAACAAAAATATTCGCCACGCGGAGTGGGCGTGCGGTTTGAGGTGCCATGACACGGACTGCGCGGCCCCTCCCGCAGAGGTTCGAGTCCTCCCTCGGGCATGGGTGTGTGTGTTGTTCTTAGCATAAGTTAGTTTAAATTGTGTGTAAGTCTAGGGACCGATAACCTCAGCAGTTTGGTCCCTTAGGAATTCACACACACACAACAAAAATGTTCACATTGCAGAATAAATAAAAACGAAAACCCACCGATGATGGAACAAAGGTGCCGATACATGTTTGGGTACTGAGAAAAACGGTGGTTGCATAACTGGCGGACCTCACATCCAAAAAACAAGAGACAAAGTTTGACAGAATATCGCGATGCAACCCGCGTCCGTGGCCGAAGTCTCTAAGACGAGCTCGTGCGGTAGCGCTCGATCCGGGGGTAAGGGGAGGTGGGTACGTAAAGTTTCTGATCACCAGACTTTGCGAAAATATACTGGTTTAAACACTAAACCCCTCCGCAGCGCCTCATGAACTGAGAGTGTGTGACACTCTTGATGGTGATCCGTCCATCGGATGGGGACGTCCAGCTTGGCGGCCATCTTGATACTATCCGTGAGCCATGACAGGCTATTCCACCTTCTCCTCTCATCGTCATCGTCTCATCATCATCATCATAATGTATCATAATCATCATACAACGGGGGGGGGGGGGGGGGTAGGACGCGAAACGGGCGGCCTTGGAGCAGGAGAGACACCACAGGACATTTTAATTTGCACTGTCTATACTTTTACAAATAAATTCATAAAACTTTGTCAGAATGACCAGGAAGATTCAGGATTTACACTCATAGCAGTGGAAATTCAAAAACATAACAAAACAAAATTTTTTTACATGTGAAATTTCATTATTTTTTTCACTTAGTATTGGCTGCATTTGTTGCTGTAGGTACACTTTTCTTCATAAGTAAGAGAGATTCTTCGATGAAATTTGCAGAACATACAAACCATACTTACAGGTGTCTGAAACTCTAGAATTTCCCAAATCTGTTAAAAACTGTGGTAAACATTTAGATAATTAACTATAAAATTCGAGTTTTCTCTAAACACGAAGTTTAAAATGTAACAGCCCATTCATTTTTTTCATAGATTAAATAAATTCTAGAGCTTCATGCACCTGTAAGTATGGTTTGTAAGCTGTGCAAGATTCATCGAGGAATCTCTCTTACTTAAGAAGAAAAGTGTACCTATAGCAACAAATGCAGCCAACAGTAAGTGAAAAAAAAAAACATGAAATTTCACTTTTAAAAAATATAATTTTTTCATGTTTTTGAACTTCCACTGCTATGAGTGTGAATCCTGAATCCTTCCTGGTCATGCTGACAAAGTTTTACGAATTTCTTTGTAAAATTATAGACAGTGCAAATTAAAATGTCCTGTGGAGCCTCTCCTTCTCAAAGTCGGCCCGTTTGACGTCCTACCCCCCTTAAACTATTATGACTTATTGTGTATGTACAATGCATTTACAAAATTTGTAGTGTACAAAAACTAGGGTTCCACAGTTAGTGAATACTTGTTATGTTCAGGTTTTGTTACCAAGATTAAAGCTGCCACAGCGACAGCGAGACTCCAAACGGAGGTACCCGGAGCGCATTGAAATTTAACCCAGCGGGGACCTTACAGTTCACTAACATTTGCTTCCATGAATCTGCACCTGTCAGAGTGGGAGTGGGCGGAGCGAACACGCCTTGCAGCGCCGCTCCACGTGTTTGCGACGGGTTGCGGGGCGCGACCGCTGCTAGGCGAGGCACGTGTTGTGTGGGCGGCTTTCGTCATGCGAGCCTGCTCCGCCGGCACCGCTCGCAGAACAATGCGGCCCGCGCCCGGAACCCGCGCCTGCTCCGTGCGCCGTGCCGAGGAGAATCATTAATTAAGAGCGCCGTGTGAAAATTTAATCTCTCACTCTCTCTCATTCCTCTCCACACCTCTCTACACCTCTCTCTCACTCTCCCCCGTCTTCCTTCGTCCTTACTCTCTCGAATTGCTCTCCACAAAATCGCAAATTCACGCTGCGCTCTGTGCCGTAAAATGGGTCTCACTCTGTGGCGGAAATCATGCATCCTGTGAAGGAGTAATACGTGTTGGACTTAACGTTGATTACGTGATAGGACTACGAGTATTCAAACGTTGGGAGATGTACGGATCACGTTTAAATAATGTTGTGTAAGTCGTAGGGCTTCAAAATAATCTATACTGACCCGAAATACTACTGTAGGAATCATAATATATTCCACTCCACTCTGCTCGCAACGTCCATGAGACACAGAAAGTGCTCGACAATGGCGCCCAGATAGACGTTGTTTCACTCTACTTCCGGAAGGCATTCTACGTAGTTCCACGCCTTCGCCTAACAAACAAAATTCTCCTAATGAACAGAATTATACGAGTAACGTATGGAAGTCAGACCAGCTGTGTGAGTGGATTTAGGAGTTCCAAAGAAATATAACACTGCATGAACAGAATTATAACGTATGGAAGTCAGACCAGCTGTGTGAGTAGATCTAGGAGTTCCAAAGAAATATAACACCACGTGCCATTCCTAACGGAGAGAAATGTCCAAGCTTTCAAGCGCAAAGTCAACTTCTCCGGAAGTACCCCAAAGGAGTGTTACAGGACCGTTACTGTTCACAGTGTGTTTAAATGACATAGTGGACGACGTCTGAAGCTCTGCGAGGCTGATGATGCTGTCTTATACAGAGAAATCGTAACCCTAGGAAACTGTAGCGAAATGCTGAACTACATGCAGAGGATCTACGTTTGATGCACGGATTCACACTTGTCCGTCAACATAAACCGATATATTTCATTGTGCTTAAATGAACAGAAATCTCCATTATTGTGTGATTACACTTTTTAGTAGTTACTGTAAACGGCTCAAATGGCTCTGAGCACTATGGGACTTAACAGCTGGGGTCATCAGTCCCCTAGAACTTAGAACTACTTAAACCTAACTAACCTAAGGACATCACACACACCCATGCCCGAGGCAGGATTCGAACCTGCGACCGTAGCGGTCACGCGGTTGCAGACTAGCGTCTAGAACCGCTCGGACACCCCGGCCGGCCACTGGAAACGGTCACATTTATTAAATGTCTGGGAATGCCCGTAAAGAAACACATAAAGTAAACTAATCGTGGAAAAGTCAAATGCCAAACTCAAGTCACTGGAAGAATGCTTATAAACTGTAGTCAACTCATGATAAAAACAGCTTTATAAAACTCTCATTCGAGCTTTACTTCAGTATTTCCTGTGTGTTTGCGACGCTTCCCAGATAGGATCGATACAGGAATTACAGCAGATCCAAACAAGAGCAGCCTCTTTTGTCAATAGTTTGTCAAGTAAGCGCGAACGCGCGCTTAGATGATCAGTCAGCTCCTGTGCCACACGCTGTAAGACTGGTGTTGTGCATCACCTTACGGTTTATTGATAAAATTCCTAGAGCGTACGTTACTAGAAGAATTAACCAATATCCTGCTTCCTCCTAAGTATATCTCGCGGAAGGAGGATCGGCGGTCTATAACGATCGTTTTACCCGTCCACCATCAGGAGACGGAACAATACAGGGAGGTAGTGTCAAGAACTCACAAAATACCCTCCGTCCTACTCTTTGTCGTGATTTGCTGGGTGTAGGTGTGTAAGTAGGTCATTTTTTCTTTAGTCAGTGTAAAGATGGGTTTCATACTACTTTCTATGAAAACTACAAAAGGAAAAATAAAGGCTGATACCGTAGGATAGTAAACTGCAACAGACTTCGGTGAACATTTGTTTGCTATACTTGTCTTGTACTGCTCTAGACTAACATCTTATATGTTTGTTAGGAAGTCCTTAAATGTTTCCATGTAGGATCTCAGGTTGGCTCTTTGACATTTACAAAAGAACAACTTACCGATCACATGCTGCTTTCACGAAACATTGTCAACATTGTCTCGATCCTGCACTTTTGGATGTAAAATTTTGTAGGACGTACGTCCGGAATCCGACGACCCCGTTTCTACTGGTTATCGCTTCGACTGGACCGCATTAGTAACAGTAACCTTTATTTTCTGAGACTATAATTTGCAGTAATGGTTTACGAAATGTATCAAACACATCTACCGTAATATCCAAGCTTATTGTCCCTATGAGTTTTTCTCTGCGGTCCAAACCATGAGCGAATATCATGAATCGTATATTGCTGTTGACCAGAATATGTCATAGCTAGTAACCAATACCTCCAGTAGCAATCTTACAGATAACTGCTAGACAGAGGCTGTCACTTATGCACTGTACTGTTTCACTCCGTGCCTACTGGCAGTCAATCCAAAAGTGCGCACTAAATTACCGGTTTCTTTCAATGTAAAAAGCTTCTGAATAAATCGTAATTACGTTCTCTGAATACAGTTTTTGGCCTGGTCACTTACAACAGCATTATATATCATCTTCGTTGTCGTTGACAGCATTTAACAACGTTTGATATGCTATAACACGAATCTTAAAACTCTGAATTATCGAGCTGCGGCAGAAGATAAATCTACAGAGCACGTGACTTCACGTGGTATCAGTACAACGAAACGCATGTGTTCAAATCTATGGGCCTTACATGTGATAACGAACGGTAAAAAGTGGACAAGCAGTGGAGAAGAAAATGATTTTCTGATATGATGTTCTATTGGAAACATGCATCTTCGTCACTGCTGCGTAGATGATGTACTAAACGGAAGAATAATTAACGGAATAAACAAAGAAATAACTGTATCGTGAAGCTCATACCTTGAATCAGTTGATGGTATACTAGTATTACTCGTATTTCTGGACAAAAGAAGTATTAGTATCAAACACAGATAATTTGAGAAATAAAATGTTCGTCAGGAGCACAGCTTTTATGGCAGTGAACCGTGGACTTTAGGAACACCGGAAAAGCGTCTGAGAAGTGACGCTACAGGAAGTTGTTGAAAATTGTTTGAACTGACATGCAATGAGGCGGTTGTCCACAAAATAGTAAAAGAAAGAAGGTAATAAAAATAATGAGCTGAAGATTGCATAGGATTATAGGATATGCGTTTAGACCTCAGGGCACAATTCTGTATAGCATTAACTCTCCGGAGAACAAATTCAGATATTCTCGTAGTTGATCATTTCTCATTGATAAGTTGGATCAGAAGTGAAAACAATCGTAATTCCGGAGATCTGTTTCGCCCAGGTGTGGGAAACAGCTCAGTGGTAACGTGTCCATTAGTTCCTGCCGCTGCTGCTTATTACATCTTTGATTTATAACATATACACCGGCAGAAATATTTCATTAGCCACACGAACAAGTGTACGGCCGTCGCTGCAGACGTGCCGGCTGTCCTCATTCATCCTCGCTCTCTATTAATCACCGGGTGCTGCTCAGCCTCAAGGTGCCCACCAGTACGGCCGCCCCCAGCATCGTTCGTCACTGGTGCGGCGTTAATTGTCGTTAATATCGCGTGATTAATGCCAGACCGCACAGCTGGAGCAGCGCTTGCCTATATACTGCAATCATTGTCTCACTGTGTCCCGAGTTACGCAGCGTCAAATGACATAAATGTCACTACGGATGCTGTCTCCGGATGCATGTATATTTGGCATTTTCTTCCATTGCAATACCTCTCCTGATGTTCTTACACTGTTATCCAGTGCAAATAATAAAGTGATGGAAAATCGAAAAATTAGATATCTCACAAAGAACGAATGATAGACGTCATATATCAAGTAATCAGTCAGCCTCTACTGCACTGACAGATTGTTTCACAGGAAACATTTTTTTGCAGTTATCGCCTTCGAGGAAGTAAAAACAGCAAAGAAAAACCCAGTATGTCCTAGGAAAAGTGAGTAATGTCACCACCCCTGATAAACAATAATCGTCCACCACTTACCAAAGACAGTTCTACTATGAGGAATATCAAGCAGTGAGATTATTAGCGCATTTAGAATTGTACCCAGATGGCCATTGAAACTGGAAAACCTTGCGTATGGAATCAACAAAGATGAAATTTGGATGAAATGTGCTTCAAGCACACTGCAGAGTTAAAAGATCACTTTTTTTTTCACCGAGCGAGGTAGTGCAGTGTGGACTGGACTCGCATACAGGAGGACGACGGTTCAAACACGCGTCCGACCATCCAGATTTAGGTTTTCCGTGATTTCCCTAACTCGCTTCAGGAAAATGCCGGGATGCTTCCTTTGAAATGGCACGGTCTATTTCCTTCCCCATCCTCCGTTAATCCGAGTTGGTGCTCCGTCTCAAATGACCTCGTTGTCGACGGGGCGTTAAACGCTAATCTCCTCCTCCTCACTTTTTCGTAACCCCTAAATTGTCTCCCGTTGCGACGCATAAGTTTAAAATTTGGCTCAAAGGTGCCTACAACCCGCCTCTGTGAGCATAGCGCCCTGCGGCGTCCCTTCGGGCTCAATAACGCTTCAAACAGCACATGTGAAAGAAAAAGATCACACTTCAGAAGTTCATGATATCACATTGGGGAAATTACACCACCGTAGGCATTTTATACGATGGGAAGGTCTTCACAGCTCCTCTTACCCACATTTACCCCCTCCGTTTCAAGTCTCAATGATATAGGTTAGGATTACGACACCTAGCTTTGAAATCACGCAGTTTTCTTATGGACGGCTGAGGAAAACATATCGTGCCTTCATTTAGAGGCACAAACGGTGTTAGTCAAATCACTGCCTCTCTTGGGGCGTTGTTTTCCATACACTCGCGGTCTAAAATGCAGGACGACGTTCTTGACAACGTTCGACGCTGCTGCCACCCATTGAGTTTTTCATCTCTACCCTGAGAACATCGTGCGACTGCAACACAATTGAACGTTACCCGACGTCTTTGGAGCCTATTGTGAACACAGCCTTTGCTCTGACATACAGTGTGGAGCCGCTAGTCATTGTTGATAACCATTCGACGAAATTTGAGCGTTATATCCAAGCCTTCCTGCGGGGTGATAACGGGAAGGGCGGGGGGGGGGGGGGGGGTGGAGGACCGGTTTGAATATTAACATGTGCGTAAATAAAACGAAAAATGGTCCCTCTAGTATGTCATTTGAGGCTTCAGATAACGTTCAAATCTCGTCGAATGGTTTTTGACGACCCCTGATGATTCCACATTGCACACCAGAGCAAAAAATGCGATCGCACCTCAATCCAGAGGGATCACATCACATTCAGTGATGTCCTTAGAGAAGGTCTGAGACGCGCAGGGGATCGCAGCAGTGTTGAATGTTGTCAAGAATGGCGTGCTGTGTCCATCACACTGCCAAGGTTTGTTTTCGACTGTGAAACGCGTAGAAATCAATGCCTTAAGTGAAAGGGTGGTTTATGCTACCCCCTGAAGCCTTCTCGTGTCGTTTATGGACGGTGGTATGTCTGACACGTTTTCCACTCCCACTCATAAGAAAATCGTATGATTTCAACGCTGGGTGACACGGTTCTGACCTCCATCGCAGAGGCGTCGAAAGAAGGAGTAAATGTATGTAAAAGGAGTTGTGACGAACTAGTTCAGCATGTGGCACGTTCACGGAGGCGTTGGGAAGACCTGCGGTGAAGTTTATTGCCAGCGTGACATCATTAAGACACTTTACAGCTCACAGGAGCTTTTGAGCTGTAGTCTTCTTTTCGCGTGTGTCGACACCTCGCTGTTTAAAGCGGTCGACGAGCCCGAGGGTGACGTCGCAGGGCGCCCTGTTTTCGCATTACGGAAGAAGTTCGTAGCCAATTTTCAGCCAGACTTCAAACATGCGTTCCAATTACGGGGTTTAAAAAATGTGTGACGCAGTGTTTTTGTACATTGTTTGCGAGAAGACAGTGTCGGAACAGTGCAGCTATAGGATAGTGCCCACCTGAGACTACGTTTCATCCTTCTGCCAAATTAAAATTCGTGTCATTCACAGTTCCACAACTGTCATTCGAATATGGAATTGATGTTTTCATGAGGATCGTACTCAATGACGTGCAGAATGTTGATGGTGCCACGAGACTAATGCAGAGACGACAGACGTAATGTTCATTCGGACGTCCAGAATCGCAGAACTGCGTCCCTTAACTTAAGTCAGGAAAAGGACAATACAGACAATGACACTACATCTGGCTGGCCGCGGATGTCAGTATGACGACCATTGTTGCAACATAGAGGCACGTCAAGAGTGGTGCACCCATCGACAACACAGGACACAGGAGAGACAGTACGTCATCATGTGAAACGAGTCCAGGTTCTGCGTAAATGTATCGTCGCTCTGACGTAGCCAAAAGTTGCTGAATTTCATTCTACATTGTCATGCTGCGCCGTCACCTGGCGTGACAATATGCGGCACCACAAAGCACGCAACTACGTCACGTTTACTTTGCGTAACAGCCAATTTTGACAACGCTTGTTCATGTACCAAAAATTTGAAGACACGTTGCTTTGCGACACCTTAGAATTGTCCATGATCCGTCATCTTCATTCTCGATAAATATGATGTGTTGGACTCTTGCGCTGGCCAGCAGTTTCTCCAAATCTATTATCTCTTGCTAACACCTGGTCATGGGTCGCCCAGAGTCCGGCACGCCACCAGTCGCCAGTCATCTAAATTGACATAGGACTGCAGCTGTATGGAATTGTGTACTCATGTCTGTCATTCCTGCTCACTGAGTCGATGCCCAACCGTGTTAGAGCTACCTTTGCTGCCAGTAGTAATAAATTTTTCCCTTTCGACACGCCCAAAATCATCTAAAAATGTGACCAAATACTCTTCTTACTGTAGTGCATACTAGCTTCTCAGGGTTTCTGAAGTCACTATACGTATACGGATGGGTCAAGCGCAGTAGTGCGTTTCCGAGGGACCACATCAGAAACTATGGAGACTGAGACGGATCTCAGACAAGGGAATGCTCTCTCTCTCTCTCTATGTATTCTGTTCAATGTCATCCTAGAGGAGGTGATAAGGGAATGTAGGCTACAGGAATGGGCTATAGTACAGGTGTGTTGTAATTTCTCAATTGTTGCGCTACTGAGTGAATGAAGCCATGTGTTGAAAGAAATGTTACAGAGAATGGACAATTAGTCACAGGTTGGGGTAAAGGTGAATCGAGGCAAAACAAGAGTTCAGACCATTAGTAAGAAGACTAGAGAATGGCTAAGTTCTCGAGATAGATGACGTGAGGTTCAAAAGAATCCACCAGTTCCAATACTTTGGATCTTGGTTTACTACTGACCACAGTATAGAAATGGACATCAAGGAAACAACAGAAGTGGAAATGATGTGCATCTGTTTCCTCAGGGTGACAGTTTAAGATCAATATCAATGAACACTAAGATGAGAATCTATAACACAGTGACATGTCCAGCTGTCAAGTACGGTTCGAAAACCTGCAGAATGACTACACTAGAAAAGGTAAAACTATTAATATCTGAAAGAGAAGTGATAAGCAAGAAATTGGGACCAAACTTAGACAAAGGAGAATGAAGAATGATGGAGAACTAGGAAATCTACATCTTCATGGAAGAATCAACAATACTACAGAAGCTAAAGACCAAAAGAATCCATTGGACTGGATATGTAGTCTGTATGCAAGAAGATAGACAGGTTTATAAGTCACATGAGTGGAGACAGGTCAAGAAGGCACGTGAGTGGAAACCAAAGGCCAGACTCCCCATAGGACCGTAGCACTTGATGGGGGTCATGATCAAGGACCTGGTAGGCCTGAGGGTTGAAGATACATGGAGGAATGGAGCACAAAACAGAAAGGAATGAAACCAAGGCGTAGTCTGCAGCCCCTGCGATAGCTGGATATTCATTCATTTTGTATACTAACAATAAGTAAAATATAATGATTTGCTATCCTTACTGCTGTTAGAGTACGGTCGCAGGTTCGAATCCTGCCTCGGGCATGGATGTGTGTGTTGTCCTTAGGTTAGTTAGGTTTAAGTAGTTCTAAGTTCTAGGGGACTGATGACCACAGCAGTTGAGTCCCATAGTGCTCAGAGCCATTTGAACCATTTTTTTGCTGTTAGAGTTTTAATATACAGCAGTTTATTTGATCAACGAAAACGTTGATCTGGCACAGAGCTCCGTGAAGACACGTCTCCTTAGGAAGTACATTTTGTTACTGTACCATGTAACACCGCATCGTTAGCTGTAGACGATAACAAGAGTTCACCTATATCTTCACCTAATTTCTCTATGGCGCTTTCATCTAGAAAATGCGAGTTTTGTTTTAAATGTATGGATTTACCTTAAATGTGATGAATGCGAGGTTCGTAATGTATTTTAATTTTTGATTGGGAGAGTAGCTGGTAGGAATCTAGCCTCATGTGCATCATGGGGACGGCGGAGTTTATCCAGATCCTGCGGACGTATAATCATTGACAGTGACATAGGCCCCGACCACGCCCTGCAAAGCCTCGGACAGTATGCTCCAATCAGCAGTCTGCTCAGCATACATAAACATTATGTTTCGAAATTGAGCTCACGCAGCCGGCCGTGGTGGCCAAGCGGTTAAAGGCGCTACAGTCTGGAACCGCGCGGCCGCTACTGTCGCAGGTTCGAATCCTGCCTCGGGCATGGATGTGTGTGATGTCCTTAGGTTAGTTAGGTTTAAGTAGTTCTAAGTTCTAGGGGACTGATGACCTTAGAAGTTAAGTCCCATAGTGCTCAGAGCCATTTTGAGCTCACGCAGAATGTAATTACAGCTTTTTGCGAAGTGCCAGACGAAAATGGAGATACATCTACAAAATATTATCATAGCATGCACTAATGCATCTCAACCACACTGGTTTGTTGTCTTTGTGTTCCATGGGTTAATAAGATAAATCGTAATGGTTTGGAACAAGTCATTTTACGTTCACATCAGAAACTATATTGTAAATAAGACTAAGTGCTGAATATTCATAAAGTTCTTTTTTTTTCCTACAGAGAAAATGCAGATGTGAGTTAATACAAGGAGCGTTCACTAAGTAAGGCAGCATAGATCTTTTTCAAAGCAGGTTTGTTTCAGTCTAGATTCCAATACACAGTGTTATTCCCCACTCTCTTCGCCACAAAACTCAAGTTTTCAATATCATCCCTGTAAAAAGCGAGGACCTTACGCCAGCTTACTGGGAGGGCCTCTACGAAAGTATGGTAGCACCGTGCTGGACGACGCCAGAGACAACATCTGGCTGCAACATGAGCCTCTGTATCACTCTCATACTGTTTCCCGCGCAGTGATCCATTCACTGGGCCAAATGGAAATCGGAAGGAGAGAGATCCGGGCGGTAGGGTAGATGAGAAAGAACAGTCAAATGAGATCTTTTAAGCTCCTCCAGGGTGCACAGATTTGTGTGATGTTTTCCGTTGTCAAGGAGAAGGAGCACTTCATTGGTACTTTTGTGACGACGAAGCCGCTGAAGTCGTTTCTTCAGTTCCCTGTGGATAGTTAGTACACTTCAGAGTAGGTCGAAGGTCGAATGATAATGATGATGTTTTCTTAGTGGAACGCTCAACTGCACGGTAGTCAGCTCCCGTACAAAGTCCCAATTTTTTACACAGTCCAGTCTAGCCACTGTCACGAATGATGATGATGATGATGATGATGATGATGAAATGATGAGAACCACATGAACACCCAGTTCCTGGGCGAACATAATCCCAAACCCGGCCGGGAATCGAACCGGGACCCCTTGATCCAGAGGCAGCAACGCTAGCTACTAGACCACGAGCTGCGGACTTCAGAGTAGGTCGTTGAACCATGATTTCACTGACAGATTTTTTTTTTGGTATACAAACTAGACCACCATTTTTGGTTGCTTTGATACTGCGTTTGTCCATTTCTCTCCTTGGGTTTTTCTGTGAAAATTTGGACAAGAATATGCCTTCGAATGGCCGATTAACTTACTCTCACGTTTAAACAGTTGATCCTTTTTCTGAACAACTAGATCTCACGCTGGTCATTTTGATACCCCATCTGCCCATCTATGACTCTTCGTTTGGCAGACAGCCGAAAGGGAAAATGGGTATGCTGGGATGCCTGAAGGTGGTAGCCCCACCACATAGCTACCCTGGCTGCAGGCTGGTATCCTGTAGCGGGGGAGTTATAATATTACTCCGAATCTCTAGGAAAAAGAAAGCTGGACGGAAAAACTCAGGACGTCTTTTGCGTACAACAGGAACAAACGACTTGCAATCGTCAGTATATACAAACTGGCTACTAGGAAAGACCGCAGTCTAAAAGACAAAGAATCGGAGATAGAAAATGAACTATATTCACGAAACATTGACTTGCCCATCATAATGGAAACCAAAAAAGAATAAAACCGTTCCACAACAATAACCACGTATGACATGATCTACAACAGAGTCTCTCAAAAGGAAAGAGCCTGTGCTGGAGTTGCTGTTCTGAGCAAGAAGACTTTAACACTTTCAAGAATGAACGGATAATTGTGGTCAGAATAAAGATACCAAGACATTATCTGTCGGTAATTGGAGTATATGTCCCAGAAGAGGGACGGGATGTTCAGTCTGAAGACTTCTATCATATCTACCAAACCACTCTATATACGAGAAAGAAAAGTATTTATCTGGTAATAGCAGGAGATTTAAATTCAATCGTGGCTAATATCCTGATGGAAAACGTTATTGGTTCTGAGAGGGACAACGTAATAAATAATAACGGGTGTAGATTGAAAGTGTTCTCATTACATAACGATTAACGATTAACAAACACATTCTTCATGGTTAAACACATCCACAATATATTACATCCTTTTTATGCGGGAGTAAGCCGCTTTAGCGGCGCCGTTGTGTCTTTAGAGGCACAAGGAACTGCTTTAGTTAAACTTGTAGGAGCTTACCACGAAACTGAACGTCGGCCGTCTGCTTGGCACAAAATTGTTTCCCGTGGAATAAAACGAGTTCTTCAATCCGCAGTGGAACGCTATTAGCTCAAATTAAACCCATCCTCTGTTGTGGAGACCCGTTTACGCGTCGACCGCGCGTTCCAAGCTCGATCCTACCCCCACTCGGCTGTTTTTTATTTCACTGAGCACTTTAGCCAAGTGGTATATTTTCCATTTGTATTCATTGTGACTGGCGGAACAATATGGGATACGGCGTCGCCGTAAGCTCATGCATAATAATGAATTACATCCCGGGGACAAATTAAGCCAAGACGATGTCAAAACTTTGCTATTTACTGCAATTATTTGGTGGCGGCGGGCGGCGTTTGCCCCGTTAGAAGCGAAGCCCTCGGGGACTCATTATATCGGGAGAATGCAAATCCAATGTTAGGGGTGGGATTTGGGAAATAACTCCGGACTTTTCCACCCAGACGGAGGCCCTTAGCCACGCTCGCCGTTAGTCTGCGGCAAATCGCTTAAAGCTGGCTGCCGGGCCAAGGTGGAATTTTCTACTCCTTATTTTCTTCATCGTAGTTCTCCTCAACTATACCATTTACTTATTTGGCGTACATTTATTCGTCTAAGTTTTATAATTGTCTAAGACTTCGGAGCTTGCATTCTACGATTGCTGCCCGTATCCTTCCAAATTTGTATTTCAGGTGATGGAAGCTTAACACATTAATTCTGTTTTTGTGAAACATTCGTTCATATTTTATCAATCCTCTTTCTTTTCAACCCGATCTCAGTCTAAATATCACATTAAAATATTCGAGCATAAATCTATTTCAGATGCATTCACATTTCTATCGTAGTATAAAGTGGAATTCTTTCTTCCTCATCATATGATTGTACTAATAATAAAACTGCAAAACTGTCGTGTATCTGTTTGTTTAAACACACTAATCTCCAAAGCCAGTAGACGAAGTTTCTTAGCGTTTTCATAAGTAACTTGAGCGTAGCTTGGAGCAAGTACAGGCTTCATTTCATCAAAATGATATCACTGAAATAAAAGATATCATAATTTAGGGTATTATTTAAAACAATCCTGTTTGTACGTCTGGATATTCAAAAACGCCAGTCTCTCAGACTATTAGGTGAGTTTTCGTCTGGTTTTCACAGGTGGCTTGATTGTAAATTAGGGCAACAGATAGGCTTCATTTCATGAGAATAGGAACACGGGAGAAAAGGTGTCGTAATTTAAAATTTTATCTAAAACCATCGGCTTATCTTAGTAAATTACATATTTAAATGCCATAATGTAAATCGCCAAAGAACCACTAGATGACGCTTTAATTTAGAAGTATACAAAAGAACTAATAGAAAGCGCTGTTGGTTTTTTTGCTCAGTGAACTAAGCATGATGGGAAGTTCACATCAGTTACACAATGTAGCGCCACATTCTTATCTTTACGAATACAAACTAAAGTGAACTTACGTGGCTAGGATATGCAGACTTACTGATTTCGCTCTGTGTTTTAAAAACTTTAACGATATTGCTTTACTTCCTTCGATAGGCTTTATTTATATTCTTTTATAGATAAACCGAATTTATTAAGTTTCCTTTTTTATGATTCAGTTGCATACTCATTACATTTTGATTTCGTTTTGTTTACGAATAGAAATGTGTAGCAAACAATTGAGTCTTTTTGAATACGCCAGAGCAGCTAAAACACTGAGGTCCGCGTGGTCTCAAGAACTCAATGAAGTTCGTGATACGACACTTGCTACAGCTCGAGAGCATCAGGCCTTAACTCGCTCTATGGAAACCCCCTCCAAAGGCGACGTAACTCGGATAGATAGTGTCATGCAATGTCTTGTTCCTCAGAACCCATCGCTCACAGAGGCTAAAAGTTACTTCTCTCCAACGTAACAACATGAATGCAGAAATCTTGATGGCAAGTAGCATAATAGGTGAGCGAAATTTCATTTAAATGAATCCCTCTTATACATCACGATTTGCCATTTCGCTTTAAACGTTTGCAATTCGCAGTGAGCTTACGTTATGCCGTAACCATAAACCGAACTCTAGGGCAGACACTGGGCACTGTGGGCGGAGACTTCAGTGTCAGCTGCTTTTCGCATTGCCAGCTCTACGTTCCTGTCTCCCAAGTTAGTGGAGCAAACAAGCACTTCGTTCATATCCCGATTCAGACTATTTCAAACGTTTCCAGAATGAAAGTTTCACTCTGCAGTGGAGTGTACGCTGATATGAAACTTCCTGGCAGATTAAAACTGTGTGCCGGACCGAGCCTCAAACTCGGGACCTTTGCCTTTCGCGGGCAAGTACTCTACATTTATTTCAAACGTTGTATACATAGAATCTGTATAAGCCAAAAATATATTCCTTGCATATAAAGTCTTGGTCGCAGCTATAAATAAATACTTGGGCAATGTTGCGTTTTTCAGCTACTTCCGAATATTTGTTGAAAAAAATCTACATTCCTATCATTTGAAATATTTTTCTACAATTTATGTTTTCAATCATAATTTATTACAATTACAGTCCTTACTGTTCACATTGGTTTGGATTTATATTTAATTAATTCTATGCATTTACTTACTTATTGCGTAAGATCTCTTCTGAAGCTACGATTTTACATGACTTTATATGCTGACACTCTAGTGAAGACATTCGACTATTGTGATATAATTAATGATAATTTACGCTTGGTATTCGACATGAGTATTTTACTAACCTTTATGATGATTCTTGTACTCCAACTATGTAGTGACTAGAACTAAAATTGGGCTACTAATGTAGAGAGCTCTGTCTTTCAGTGAATCGAAATGACTATCATAATTGCCTGAATACGTGGTTACAGGTGTGACATTTGCAGCAACAAAACTCGGAATAATTATTGTGAACCAACAGCTTCTTTGATTCTTCTGTGTTGGAAACATAATATACTAGAAGCGGATGATTTACCAGCATCAGTTTTCTAGAATTTTGTGAATAACGGTATAAATTAATTTCGTATCGTTATCGATATGATAGAAAAAGGGGACGACTTTTGTACCCACCAAGACGAACGAGTGTTTTCTATTAGTCCTTTCATTCTAAAGACTATCTTATTCTTACAAGTTTACTTGCGGTGGTTTCTGTAAAGAAACTTAGACCTGGTAGGCAGTATCGAAGAGTTATCTGACATATTATTTTTTAATTAGTGGTTAAAGGTATAACAATAAATGATTCAAAAATCACAAGTTACAATAATGGAGGTTTATTTTCAACAATTTTGAAAAAGTGTGTCTTCCTTTCATTTTGCTTGAAAGTCATCTGTGGCCTGCTGTTGAGAATTCTTAGTTGCGATAATCTGATAATGACTTGATGTTGCGACTCCGTAGATGAGTCATCAGAATACATCAATCCTTTTCCACGCCTCTTCAGATATTTCGACTGAAGTGAACCTGTTTCCATAGCTTGATTTGAGCTCTGTATTTCTCCACTTCTAATTCCTTCTTTTCAGCGGAATATCCATGATATCACTACAGTTAAAGTTACCTTTGAAATGATTCTGATACAGTTATAAGCCATCCTGCTACTTTCTGATCATCGTCAGTCATTGCTCTGACAGAGCAGCGCTTGCTGTCCAAAACAGAATTAACAGTAAAAATATGTTGGGAAACTAGCCAGAAGAAGTGTACACTGCTTGTTAATTGAATAGGCTTCACAGACATCCATGTATCATCTGGTATGATTCTGCTGGTTTCTATGATTTTCCTTCTTTACGAAAGTTATCTTCACATTATTAGACACTTGACTAGCAGTTTCAGCAAATACCGTTCAAAGGTGCAAAAAATGGCCATCCTTGGTCAGTTCCTAAATTCTCGTATAAAAAAGACCGGCACGATGACGTACACCAGTCCTTAAACCGAGCTGCGTACCCATCCTTTACATCATTAACATCAGACTGGACTTCAAACAACTGCTTGAAGATGGGCTATAGTAAAAACCGTTCAGTGTGTGTTCTACACGTGGCTAATGATTGTCTCAGCCGCCGAAACATCTGTAAAGAGTGTCACATGCTGACGTGACCAATTAAGCCAATCGACCGAGGCAAATTAATTTTCAGCATAGCTCGCAGTAGTATCTTCACGACCTTACGACTCTGTGTATCATCATATTTCGATCATACAAATTTTTTCGTAATAGTTCCATTCCATCGGTTTGCAATGCGGTTATTTTCTTTTGTGAAGAACGCGTATAGTAGTGTGTGTTGGAAGGTGGAATACTGGTCTTATTAGGAAGAGTAGCCTCGGGTGGATAAAATATAAATGCTACTCGTGTTTCGCAGTACATATTTAGCAGCGATAATCCACGGAAGAAGAGATTCTAAACTAGTGTATGCTGAATTACCTTACGCAATATGCAACATCAAGATGCGTTATACTTCCGAGGACTTACTACTGAAGTGACGACGTTAATACAAGCCACAAATGTATTTTGCTAATTCTTCGTCTGGTGGCAATTCTCGCTAGATGCTTGAAGATAGCTCACCATCCGTGCAAAAGACTAATGTTTCTTTTATTTTTGCAGTCAACGTAATGTGGACTTCGTACCAGAAAGAATTATTGTTCTGTAGAGGCCATAATCTAATTGCTTTGTTAAAGTTAAGTAATATACGTGTGACTATTGTTTCAAGCAAATGCTTTCTTTCATGCATGTTTATTTGCGCATTTAGTAGGGGTGAACTCTTTTCCTGCCAGACGTATGCTACAAATCATATGATTTTCAGTGACTAAATCTGATGTATTACTTCATAATATAAATCGTTGCTAATTATGTACAAGAAGGCAACTTTGCACAACCAACCGTCGATATTTACCAGCTATTTCTTGAGTAAAACCTAGCAGATGGTGGACACCAGGACAAGACGCAGAGACAGGCTGGACAGTGAAGGGGGAGGCGTGTTTATAGCGATAAGAAGTGCAATAGTATCGAAGGAAATTGACGGAGATCCGAAATGTGAAATGATTTGGGTCAGGGTCACGGTTAAAGCAGGGTCAGACATGGTCGTTGGATGTCTCTATAGGCCCCCTGGCTCAGCAGCTGAGCACCTGAAGGATAATTTGGAAAATATTTCAAGTAGATTACCCCACCATGTTATAGTTCTGGGTGGAGATTTTAATTTGCCGGATATAGACTGGGAGACTCAAAAGTTCATAACGGGTGGCAGGGACAAAGAATCCAGTGAAATTTTTTTAAGTGCTTTATCTGAAAACTACCTTGAGCAGTTAAACAGAGAACCGACTCGTGGCGATAACATATTAGACCTTCTGGTGACAAACAGACCCGAACTATTTGAAACAGTTAACGCAGAACAGCGAATCAGCGATCATAAAGCGGTTACGGCATCGATGACTTGAGCCGTAAATAGAAATATTAGAAAAAGGTAGGAAGATTTTTCTGTTTAGCAAAAGTGACAAAAAGCAGATTACAGAGTACCTGACGGCTCAACACAAAAGTTTTGTCTCAAGTACAGATAGTATTGAGGATCAGTGGACGAAGTTCAAAACCATCGTACAATATGCGTTAGATGAGTATGTGCCAAGCAAGATCGTAAGAGATGGAAAAGAGCCACCGTGGTTCAACAACCGAGTTTGAAAACTGCTGCGGAAGCAAAGGGAACTTCACAGCAAACGTAAACATAGCCAAAGCCTTGCAGACAAACAAAAAT
Organism: Schistocerca nitens; assembly: GCF_023898315.1. Taxonomy (NCBI): domain Eukaryota; kingdom Metazoa; phylum Arthropoda; class Insecta; order Orthoptera; family Acrididae; genus Schistocerca; species Schistocerca nitens. The sequence continues at coordinate 283,197,866 of NC_064614.1, forward strand.
TACGCGAAGCGAAATGTAGTGTGAGGAGGGCTATGCGAGAGGCGTTCAATGAATTCGAAAGTAAAGTTCTATGTACTGACTTGGCAGAAAATCCTAAGAAATTTTGGTCTTATGTCAAAGCGGTAGGTGGATCAAAACAAAATGTCCAGACAGTCTGTGACCAAAATGGTACTGAAACAGAGGATGACAGACTAAAGGCCGAAATACTAAATGTCTTTTTCCAAAGCTGTTTCACAGAGGAAGACTGCACTGTAGTTCCTTCTCTAGATTGTCGCACAGATTACAAAATGGTAGATATCGAAACAGACGACAGAGGGATAGAGAAACAATTAAAATCGCTCAAAAGAGGAAAGGCCGCTGGACCTGATGGGATACCAGTTCGATTTTACACAGAGTACGCACAGGAACTTGCCCCCCTTCTTGCAGCGGTGTACCGTAGGTCTCTAGAAGAGCGTAGCGTTCCAAGGGATTGGAAAAGGGCACAGGTCATCCCCGTTTTCAAGAAGGGACGTCGAACAGATGTGCAGAATTATAGACCTATATCTCTAACGTCGATCAGTTGTAGAATTTTGGAACACGTATTATGTACGAGTATAATGACTTTTCTGGAGACTATAAATCTACTATGTACGAATCAGCATGGGTTTCGAAAAAGTCGGTCGTGTGAAACCCAGCTCGCGCTATTCGTCCACGAGACTTAGAGGGCCATAGACACGGGTTCACAGGTAGACGCCGTGTTTCTTGACTTCCGCAAGGCGTTCGATACAGTTCCCCATAGTCGTTTAAACAAAGTAGGAGCTTATGGACTATCAGACGAATTGTGTTATTGGATTGAGGAGTTCCTAGATAACAGAACGCAGCATGTTATTCTCAATGGAGAGAAGTCTTCCGAAGTAAGAGTGATTTCAGGTGTGCCGCAGGGGAGTGTCATAGGACCGTTGCTATTCACAATATACATAAATAACCTGGTGGATGACATCGGAAGTTCGCTGAGGCTTTTTGCAGATGATGCTGTGGTGTATTGAGAGGTTGTAACAATGGAAAATTGTACTGAAATGCAGGAGGATCTGCAGCGAATTGACGCATGGTGCAGGGAATGGCAATTGAATCTCAATGTAGACAAGTGTAATGTGCTGCGAATACATAGAAAGATAGATCCCTTATCATTTAGGTACAAAATAGCAGGTCAGCAACTGGAAGCAGTCAATTCCATAAATTATCTGGGAGTACGCATTAGGAGTGATTTAAAATGGAATGATCATATAAAGTTGATCGTCGGTAAAGCAGATGGCAGACTGAGATTCATTGGAAGAATCCTAAGGAAATGCAATCCGAAAACAAAGGAAGTAGGTTACACTACGCTTGTTCGCCCACAGCTTGAATACTGCTCAGCAGTGTGGGATCCGTACCAGATAGGGTTGACAGAAGAGATAGAGAAGAGCCAACGGAGAGCAGCGCGCTTCGTTAAAGGATCATTTGGTAATCGCGAAAGCGTTACGGAGATGATAGATAAACTCCAGTGGAAGACTCTGCAGGAGAGACGCTCAGTAGCTCGGTGTGGGCTTTTGTTGAAGTTTCGAGAACATACCTTCACCGAAGAGTCAAGCAGTATATTGCTCCCTCCTACGTATATCTCGCGAAGAGACCATGAGGATAAAATCAGAGAGATTAGAGCCCACACAGAAGCATACCGATAATCCTTCTTTCCACGAACAATACGAGACTGGAATAGAAGGGAGAACCGATAGAGGTACTCAGGGTACCCTCCGCCACACACCGTCAGGTGGCTTGAGGAGTATGGATGTAGATATAGATGTAGACGTAGACGACAAAATATATTGTGACTTCATATTATTCTCAGTAGTAAACACAGTGGTTGATTTCAGTCTACACAGTTCAATGAGTTATTGTGCTTGTGACAAACGTAATTTTCTGTTCACGTAAATTACAGGATAAACTGATACTTTACCTTGAAAGTATAGTATTTGAAAAACTGGTATGTCATTCAGAAAGTGCAACGTTTGCTTTAATATTGAGAGGAGTGTAAATGCAACTAGTCTTTCACTTGAAAAAAGTACGAATTTAATCTTTATAGATATAGATTCGGAAAGCAACCACCATGGTAGCTAAACATTCTCAATGTTTAGCAGGTTTTATTACCATCATATTTCAGTACATTTTTTGTAGATAGTTTATGTTCCTGAAAGTGATATTTTGCGTGCGTGTAAGTGCTAATGTTCCCGCTAGGCAATCTTATATCTACGTGTTGTCCATTTTAGCCAATAAAGTTACGTAATCGTCACCTCAAAGTGGTGACTGTATAGAGTGTTCCATTAACCTGTACGTTTTCGTTAAACAGCAATAATTATTTTATTTCTTTGAAATTCCTTTCGTTGTTGCTCTGTATACTAGAGAGCGACCAGCAACGGAGTTCCTAAGCAGCTACTACACGCGACTGTCCGCCCAAATTTAATGAGTCCGATTACCGATTGGGTCATTTGTAGCAATTAGGTATTCCTTATCAGGAGAAATAAGGGTAGTACATCACACCTTCTCCAAGACGCATTCATTCTCTGAAACTGAGTTCCTGGAAGCTTCGAAAACTTTATATTGCATAATTTTTACTAAGAAATTCGCTTTAAATGATGGCAATTGTTCTACAGTGTAACCCAATATGTCTGATATGGGCCGATTATTTGCAATTCACTTTATACCATCGTGTTTCACAACATCTGGTTTCCACCAAATTTCTTTAGAGAACTTTCATTGGTTAAAATTTCACGGGTTTTTCTTTGCACTTTTGACATTTCCCTGTCATACATTCTTCATTCACATCATTGAAACCACATTTTTGGCGGAATGGCAGAACTGCCAGCATTTTTATGCACAGTTTCACATGCTTGACATGCAGCTGTAAGGGCCGCTTGTGTACTTGCAGAGTAACGGTACGTAGAGACGTTATATAGCATTTCAAAGAAGTGTTTAACGTTTTGTGGCCGAAGCCGAAAGAAAGGAAAACGTCCTATTTATAATTTTAGGTGCAGTGTTCTGAGAGTAGCAAATACTGCACCAGTTTCCGTAACAGTGGGTTTCTTCTGTACCGTCTCCTTAGGAGACCCTGGATGATTCAAACATGCGACAGACTTTCTGCCAGGCGGTTATCTATTTGTGTCAGTACTTTCATACAACTTCCTAACTTTATTTAAGTGTATGTGGGAAGATGTGAAGTTTTGTGAAGGCTGAGGATGACACGGCGGCCGGTCGGAACAGGATATGTAATAAACAACTCACTCAAGTCTTATTGATTTACTGACAAGTAATCGATGAAATGTTTTCCAAAACTTGAAGGAGCTAATAGGGAGTGTAGTTTTTAGTTTAATGCATGTTTGGTGCTTATTACAGCGTTTTTTAACTTTTAGTTCATTTATGATACAAAGTGCTGTACACAGTACATAAAATTTAAGAAAACTAAATACAAATGGAAACATATATAAACATATGTAACTAAGAAGCAATTAAAGGTGCCTCTCTCTTTCTCTCTCTCTCTCTCTCTCTCTCTCTCTCTCTTCGTTCAACCATTATGACCACTGACGACCGAAAGACTGAGTTCCCTGCTGGCTTTGTGGGAATACTAGACTGTATAAGAGAAAAATATATACCAGTGGAGAAGAGACGAACGGGACATCATTCTAAAGATGGTACAGCAAATGGCGAAGTCCATGACATAAGCTACTTCGACAAAGCACATACTGTACAGACTGTAATCACACAGCAGCTGGGCGGTTTTCCAGTTCTGTAAAGCAGGATAGTCAAGTCTAACGACAGAGGACAATGCTTGAGGAGGTATAAGCGTAACGGAGCACACTGTTTTGTGTACACTGTGGAACATGTTTCACAGCAGGGGACCCATTGTCCCAAGGACAGTGGTATGTCTAGAGGACCTTTGATCTCGTTTGGAATGACAGGACTGCAGTGCATAGTTTCACAAGGCCAACCTTCCAAATCAGTGATTTCATCATTCTTATCAGTGAGGTCATAACCGTTATCAATGGTCATCACCGTTACATGACAACACCCCCTCACCTAATCCCTTCCCCTGTCCCCCACCCTTCTCCAGTCAATGTCAGTTTACTATTAAATTTAGTAAGCCAACTGGAACGTAGATGTGAAATTACACATGTTTCGTTTGAACTAACGTCGAGTTCAAAGACACACATTATTTCCGAAAAAATTTTGTAAAGTTCACTCGATTAACTTGCCCTTCACATGAGAGTGAAACTGTAACACATCGCTCACACTACAGAGAAACTGTGAGAAACGGCTCTCCACCTTACAACAAACTGCAACAAATTGCTCCGTGTTACATCAAAACTGTAACAAATTTCCATCCACATATCAACAAAACTGTGGCAAATTGCCCATATTACAGCAAACTGCAGCAAATTGCCCGCCATATATAACTCACTCATAACACACAATCGTTTACTAAGTAATCCCTGAATCATGTAGTTTATCAAAACGTAGGCAATTTATGAAGTTTTGTTTCATTATTAGTGCAATTTTTTCACCTAGTTATGTGGATGAGTATCTCGTTTTAATACATCTTTGCTGTAGGAAACTCCTGCCACAGGCCCTAACATAATCGTCTAGCAGATACATTCTCTGGTTGGACTCCTGAACTGTTCAGCTTTTGAATACCTGGGTTAAATAGATGTCGGTATAGATTTTTTCTCTAAAAGTGCTTCGTCTTCACTCACTCTGACAAAACTGCGACTTGAATATAGCTTTCTGTTTGTCTATCATCTAGATCTTACTATACATAGTACACATATTTCTGTTATTATTCACATCAGCATGTCTCGTATCAATTCTGCTATGTTTTGTGTGACTGTATTAAGCAGCTTGATCACCAAATAAATCAATTTGAAAGAAGCTTCTGCAGCGAAACAATGAAACATGTTTCCTTTTTAGAGGTCTATTGAATCACTCCAGAACTGAAGCTCTCAACACTGAAAATGATAAGTAGAGATTAATATTACGTTTCTCAGTTAGCTTCTTGAAAATGTGTGTTGTAAAATTCCTTATCTAAGTCTCTGTAAATTTTTTGAACCCTATTAATTCTGATGTACATTTTCTCTAAATGCATTTGCAAGCTCAACCGCAGTGTTAGTCTTTAGAGCAACAACCTATCCATCCTTGGAATACATATCAATAGATGTTAATAAATATTTGCAACTGAAATGGTATATGGAAAATACAATTATGTCAAGCAAATCGGTTTGGTGAAGGTTATCAATTCACTTCATAATAACAAATCTCCTCAGTTAAATTCTGCGTAGTGGGCAATGCAGTTCTTCACTTATTTCAGCTTTTATGCTGAAAATCATAAAGTCATTAACAAAAGCAAGATCTCAACAGAATGAGATATGAGCAATGAAATACTTCTTTATATAATAAGTTACAGAAGGAGAACAAATAAAACATACTCTAGATATGAATGTTATTATAAAAATATTACATTTCTCTCACTGTTCAACAACAAGGTCCAATCCACTCAATGATATAAATTTTAATATAAAACATTACCTTTATTTCATTGTTCAACAGAAAAATCCATTCCCTAATTGCATAAAAATGCCTTACATTTCTTGCATTGTCCCACAACAAGGCCAATTTCACTCATTCGTGTCATATGGAAAAGCTCACAAGTGACAATCACATCAGCACCGTTCAGACAACTTCACATTCGACTCTCCAGTCCCTAGTTTATACTCGCATTTATCAACAAACGTTTTCAGGTGGAGTGCAGGAAGCGAAGGGCAACCTTGCTCCTCCATATTATGTATATCATGTTGTGGCAACAAATCTTTAATCCACTTCACTTTCTCCCAACCCTTCATGTAGACAACCGACTCAGGTGGGTTAAAGTGCATATACCAGCTGAGCCCGAAGCAACCAAGAGTAACCAAATTACTGTGAACAGCACCCAACCGCCAAAGTGCAAATCAGTTGTGAGGACGTACATTTTCCTGAGAAAAAGGAAAACATAGCAATCAGCAGTCACACCCTACCAAAAAAAATCGTAAGCATTAGAGAAGGTTCTCCCTCAGCTTCAGAAGCCAACGTATGGAGGATATGAAACGCATACTGGGAATAGCAAGAAAATAATTTCTGAAAAAGCTAAACCTTTTAACACCAAAGATGAATTTCTGTGTTACAAAGTGTTTCCTGGAATATAACTTTGTATGTAAGTAAAGTGTTCACGATGAATTCAGATAATATTAAAACTGAAGCTAGGGAGAGAAAAATATTGTACATTAAATGCTTGCAGTGAATAACTGATGAGGTAGGGAACCAAACTGGAAAGAAAAGAAATTTATGGCGTAATTTGACTGAAAGAAGGTATATGTTGATATAACACGTAGATATAGAGCAAATGTAATTGTGAATTTGGTAACGGTTTGTGAGTATGCGGGAAGAAAAAAGAGGGTAAGAGTTTATGGTGCGAATTAACGTTTGAGTATCGCAAACAGGGTCAAATGGATGTGAGTAGATCTAGATACGCAGAAATAGGCAGCTTTGCACAGGAGAAACTAACTACGTCAAACCATTTTCGGACTGAAGATATCGAGAGCATTCGTATTTACATACAACAATACAACAACATATTGATGCCCTGTAGTATGGCACACTAATCGTAGTATGTCATATGCAAAAAGTAAGAGACTGCTAATGAGTATCTGCAGAAACAGTTACTGTTATTCGAGGTGCACAGCTTCTCTTTTGAGTAATAGATACCCCAGATACTTTATTAAGATTGTCATTTAAAACATTTCTTAACATCCGCTGGGTGTACTGTATACATGGTGAATCACGTAAAACTTGCACCTCAAATATTGAGGAAATGGAATGCGCTATTGATGTGCGATTTTCACAATATGCTTTGACAGTCAAGGGGCTCATATTGTTAGTTGGGCAACAGATTTTAATAATCCTTAGAAAGTGTATTTTTTTTGCAAACTTATACACTTTTAAACTGAGCAATGCCTATGGATGTTAACAATCTAAAAGTAGGGTAAAGTAGAATGTCAGTGGTGTTTGTTGCAGGATACTAGTGCGGGTCGTTTACGAGATACCGTATTTTTAAAGGCACTTGTGTAATATGTGTGGTAGCACAGAGTAAAGAACAACACAAGTGAATGCGCTAGTGATGTGGACTATGACCAGTAACCTGACAATTGACCATCGTAGGTTATCTTCAAACTGACCAACAGCAGCGGGAATATGCTTCCAGTCTGGAAAGAAATGACTGCTGCACACGTACTAGCGTTTCTGTGGAGATGTCTGATCAGACTACAGTAATACGTCGTTGCATGTCATCCTGTGTAGCTGGTATGAACATGTAGACAGCGTCTTTCAGATTTCCCCACACAAAAAAGTCTACAGACATCAGATCCGATAAGTGGACTGGCCAAGATGCAGATCCCCTGTATCCAGGCCAACCATTTGGAAACAATTCTTGAAGACATGCTGTAGTAATTTGTACGCTATGGGTTGGGCTGCTATAGTATTGGCACCATGTGTTCCTCCTAGTCTTCAGAGGAACGTCTTCTAGCATGCATGAAAGATACTTGTGCGAGTTCCATCTATGAAGAATAGTTCTATGTGCTGATGGTTCACTATGTCACATCATACGTTTACGCTGCCTGGAGGCTGACGCTTCGACTGACGAAGCTAATGGGGATAGGCTACAGACCAATAGTGCATGTTTCGGCCTTTTAGGGGACCATGGTTGGTAAATATGGTTTCACTACTAAACAAGATTATACTTCTGGAGTTCCTGTCTTAATGCCCATGTACAGAAGTTAACACGACTGTCATAATCTTTTCCATGTAGTTCTTGACAGAGAAATGCGACAGGGATAGAACCTATATCGATGGAGAATGCGTAGGACACTTGCCGGCCTCATGCCACTTCCTCGTGCGGTTGCAATGGAGGTAACATGTGGATCAACTGTAACAGCAGCAAGGGCATTAATGTCCCCCTCTTCTCTTACGTTGTCTGAGTGTTACAATACACTTTCATGTAATTGGTTGAAGAGGTTTATAAATAACTGACGAGATAGTTGACGTCTATTGGGATACCTTACCACATCACCGTACAAGAACGACTATCGTTCTATCTATGCTCTCCATACACCATAAGCCTATCATACTTTTCTGCGGTGGTAAATCACATCGTCCACTCATGACATATTGCCTGGACTGTCACACACAACTGATTAGCAAGTCGCAATGCAGTCAAGGAGCACACAAACACACTGTAAAAAAAGAAAACATCGTACATAGCAACTACTCACTTTGAATGGCACATACAGGTGTCAGTGTGAAAACTTTTCAAACTACGATATCCTCTGAACGAATCGCACTAAAATCCTGCAACAAACACCACTGACATTCTAATGCACCCTACTTTTAGAGAGCTAATGTCAGTATGCATTGTTACATTTAAAAAGTGCATTTTTGCTCAAAAATTACGATTTATAAGCATTATTACAACTTATTTGTTGGATAATATTACAAGCCCCTGACTACTAATACATTCTGTGTAAACCACACATCAATAGCATTTTCGCCGCGCGGGATTAACCGGGCGGTCTCAGGCGCTGCAGTCATGGACTATGCGACTGGTCGCGGCGGAGGTTCGAGTCCTCTCTCGGGCATGGGTGTGTGTGTTTCTCCTTAGGATAATTTAGCTTAAGTAGTGTGTAAGCTTAGGGACTGATGACCCATAAGATTTCACACACACACGATAGCATTTTCCATTTCCGCAATATTCGTACTGCAAGTTTTAGGTGATTCACCCTTTATATAATCCGTGGAATTAAAAGATATGACTGTCGACCGAATGTTGATTCCATTTAACACGAACATTCAAATAAGAGTAAAAGGTTGAGATATGCTTGCAACAAGAGCTGTAAACAACATTGCCACCTAACTGTGTCTCAGATTTGTCTCGGGTCTGTCGAGCTATTGGTATAAACCTGTGTGAGTTATGGCTGGGGCAGGGGAGCCCGTCACAACTGTAATGGCCATTGGAGGCCTAACAGACAGTAGCTGTAATTGCATTCGTGGCTGTTAAGGCAGCGTCAGTTACTGTAATGTGGAGCGTGGTGGCGGCGAAGCAACGTGTGTCCGTCTTAGGAACTAAAATCGCATTGTCTCAGCAAAGGAGAGTGTTTGCGCGAGGAAAACAGTTGGATGGAAGCATTCAACCTTTCGTAAAAAATAACGGAATGGCCTTCATTAAAGTTGTTGAAGAGGCTTCCTACTTATTAGCTAAGTCCAGAAAATTGTGTGAGGATATAATAGCGTGATCGGACATAGGACAATGATAAGACTGTACGTGCTGTGCGAACCTCAGTAATACTAAAAGTATACACACTAATGGAAGCAACGCAGTGCCTAAGACGTGAGGTATTTGCAACGGGGAAGAAGTGTTCAAGTCCTCGTACGATCATGCCTGTATCATTTACAATGCTCGCCTTTAGATTAATAATAATTTGAAGGTCCTGCTGAGTCAATGCATCCTCTCCATTCGTGTTCAGCTTCAGCGTTTAAAAATAAATTTTCAGAGGTGTGGGCTTGATACATGATTCCTGTAATGACAAGTGAATTGCCTGCTGGCAAGTCAGGAGTAAGTGCCTTTCCTCAGCCTTTGTGTGGGTACATCAGTGGTGGTGAAATGAAGTTGAATGACGAATTGTCATTAGAAGATCCCTGGTTAAAATAGTCGTTTATTCATGGCAATTTCAGAGACGGAATTATAGTGGGATAGTAGTCAGTCCCTTTGGTAACGTCATCGGTCCCAGTCACTGGAGCGTACCAACGTCAAGGGATAGTCCAACAGGATGGTGGCAGGTCGTGTCAACAATGGGAGGCAGAGACGAAACTGGCTGCTTCCGAGGTGGCAGCGTGCAACGCACTTGATCGGACGGTGCTAAACCGTGGCTTCTGGAATGGCTGAAGATGATCGTGCTTCAGTTCTAGGCAATCGATAGCGACATTGTGAGCCCACACAAGCCGACGTGCATGACGGCATTGCTGGGTAACTTGGTGGTCCAGGATAAAACCATGGTCAACATCGAAGTGTCCGTCACCAGGGTCATTCAACGGTGCGAAGGCACCAAATTGACTACACGAAGAGTTCAGCTTAGGGAGAGACCTGCAGCTATTGCCAGGGAAGTCTGGTGACGGCGGCAGGTTGTTTCGTCTTGAACTGCAAGTGGTCTTCTTCTCATAGTTATCGGTTAATTTTCGGCGTTAGTAGGTACACACCACCCTGCTGGAAGCTAATGAGCACCATCTGAGATTCTCAGAATCATGGTCTGATTTGGATGGTACACAAGTGATATATTTCTGCAATGGCAGCACTCCCAATAGAGTAAACGTAGCAACCTGGAACAGCCGGACATTGCCACTGGTGATGACTTCATATGCACTTGTTTCCTTCTAAAAATGCAGCGCCTTCATGGCTTCTGTTGGAGATGTTCTACAGTACATCAAATACTGTGTCGACGTTATTTATTTATTTGAAAACCGTAAACTGGAATCTCTGCGGACTCGTGCGGAGTCAGTAACCCCTGTTAATATTGTTAATTAAAAAAAAAATGATTCAAATCCGTATTCCAGGGAGTGGAGAGGGATGCTCAAGATTTATCCCAATTGAAGGATCAGGGTTCTATACACTCACACACACACACACACACACACACAAAATATATATATATATATATATATACATTTGCGCTGTTGTCGCCGTTTAAGCCTAGTTAGAAGATTGCTACTGATTTTTCTTTATTGTATTTAATTCCTTATTAGGGCTCCGGGAACTCTCTTTGTGCCATTCTCTAGGTTCGACAATTCTAGCAATTCTGGTGTCTGGTTGTATTTTTAATCTGTCCATTTATTTTAAGAGTTTTCGAGGGTTTTTTTTTTTTTTTTTTTTTTTTTTTTTTGCTGGACTTGTTGGTTGGCTGTTGGCATATTGAGTTCAGCATGAAATTCGTTTATTGTAGTCCAACGAGGGGGCTCGCGCATTATACTGAAACATCGGGTTTGAATTGTGCACCATTTATTGGTTTGAACTGCAATTTGTCCCTCGCTTTGAACAAACGTGTAATAAAGCTGGGAATATTGTTGTTTTATACGGTAGTAATTTCGTTCTGATTGCCATGTCCGTGCTGGTCAAAAGTGGGAATAGTATATATACCAGTTTTATCATTTTCTCTTTTTTATATGCGACATATGTTTTAAAGAACATTTTACTGTCGAATATGACACCAAGATATTTGACCCAGTTTGTCCAATTTATGTGTCTTCTCTTTATTTGTAATCTGCCACGTAGCTCTGGCCTCTTCCACGTAAACATTATTGCTTGTGATTTCCGGCGTTTAATTTTACATTGTTTTCGCATGCCCTTTCTTCTATAACGTTTAGCTGTTTTAGCATCCCTGTTATCGTAGCGGTCGTTCTACAGTTACTTGCGAGTATGGCAATGTAGTCTGCAAATTGAGCCAATACTACGTTAGGTAACAGAGCTACGTCGTTAACATAAATTACGGTGTCGACGACAATGACGACCCTTGAAGGACTCTTTGTGTCAGTGATTTTATGTTTGATTGTTTTTTACCAATTTTTACATAGAACATTCTGTGAGGGAGAGCGACATCTAAGCTTTTTATGTGGGAGTTTGGGATGCAATTTACATTTTGTAGTTTTACGATAAGGCGGTCTTTCCAGACATTATCACAATATTTCTCTACATCCAGGAAAGCCGCTGCCGTGTAATACCGCCTGTTCATGTTATATGCGTAGTAGTTGCATCTCTGCCGATATTGTGCTCCTCACAAGCTGCAAGAACAATGCTTGAAACTACCCACCTATGTTAAGCTTTTGTACTGCCTGACTTTCACTGCACGATTCCTCTTCAGCCTTAACTGTCTCATTCACTCCAGAAGTGTCTTCGTCTTTGTCACTCACATGAACATATACTGCAGATGACACCCTTATTTTTTCATCTAAAATTTGACTATCATCCCCATCATACAAAGTTAGGTTCATAGCTGACTTATTCCCACTATCATTAACAATTTCATTTCCAATTAAGGCCTTGTGTTCATTTAAAACGTCGAATTTTCCTACCTTATCGTTAACAACATTGTCTCACTGCTGCCGATTTTCTTTTTCGACTCTTTATCATTCATTTTTATGTTTTTATACACTGGTTTTTGATCGCTCATAACTTTACCTTCTTCAGTAAGTCGTCACGGTTCGTCGTCTGCAAGTAGTAATTCTCTCGCCGAGACGCGTTGTTTGCACTGGACAGCTGTGCCCTCCCGTGCTCTTATTGGATGCTGCTGTACTTGATAGCTGCTTCCACAGAACCCATTCGCTGATTGGATGCTGCCCTACACTGCCACTGTGCCCATGAAACCCATGCTCTGATTGCCTGTTGCATCTCTCTTTTTATCGGCTACTACCTCAAACCTGATATTTCGAAATAATAGAATTCCACATTCTTGTAAAATTATCTGTTTAATGTCCTTCGCGAAATTCCGATGCCACAAGTACCCCACAGTCACTACGCTAAAACCACCGTACTGTAAACTGTTCTCCAGTTCACTGTTAAATCGACACACATTGTTCATAGTTTCTAGCGAGTACTTGTCTGTCGTGCCCAATACAATAATCTTCACCAAAAGGGCACACCATGTGACGTACCTGGTTCTAAATCAGCTTTTAGTTCCTCAACGGTAGCGATTAAAACGAAAAATTGGCTGTAAATATGGGTGGGTACAGTGCGATTTACATCGAATGATTTGGTTGACACATATTTCGTTTTACAGCTTTTATTTCCATAAACGTCAGACCCCCTCACTTGCTTAGTTTTAGCCAGCCCATATCTCAATTATGTAATTAAGTCTCATTTGGTAGGCATGCGCATACTGCATCATCTAATTATACGTTAACAGTCACTGTGCAGCATAACGCTAATCAACCAACTCAACTGAAGGATGTGGTACTTTTATATTAAAGTTAATCAGTAATCTTTGTTTATTGTTCAGATTTACTGTCTATCTTCTTATTCAGAACAACACATCATGGCACTATTTCATTGTTGCTGTTTTGACTGACACGGCTTCCTAGATCCAAATCTCAGAACACACTGACTTAAAAATGGTTTCAGGTCCAGTGTTTGTATAGCTTTGCAAAAATGGCCACTAAAGTCTCACATCGTTAAATAAGTAATTCTGATAATTTACAGATGAAATTTTACACCTCAAATTAATTGAATAGTAGAGAAAAAATGGTTTTGGTCTGAAATTTATCTGAAATGAAAAGTTTGGACTGAAGCAAGTCTTCTTGAAGATGAAACTTAAAATAGCTATATAAAAAATAGCATACATAGAAGTATCTATTACCCAGAAACTAAAGTGCTGCCGTTCCTACCATGTTTTGGAAATGAGAAACATTAAACTTTTCTAACTTTATCAGTAATATAGTAGTTACATCTGTTTACACCCTCCATTAACCTTGGACCTTGCCGTTGGTGGGTAGGCTTGCGTGCCTCAGCGATACAGATAGCCGTACCATAGGTGCAACCACAACGGAGAGGTTTCTGTTGAGAGGCCAGACAAACATGTGGTTCCTGAAGAGGGACAGCAGCCTTTTCAGTAGTGGCAGGGGCAACAGTCTGGATGATTGACTGATCTGGCCTTGTAACATTAACCAAAACGGCCTTGCTGTGCTGGTACTGCGAACGGCTGAAAGCAAGGGGAAACTACAGCCGTAATTTTTCCCGAGGACGTGCAGCTTTACTGTATGATTAAATGATGATGGCGTCCTCTTGGGTAAAATATTCCGGAGGTAAAATAGTCCCCCATTCGGATCTCCGGGCGGGGACTACTCAAGAGGACGTCGTTATCAGGAGAAAGAAAACTGGCGTTCTACGGATCGGAGCGTGGAATGTCAGATCCCTTAATCGGGCAGGTAGGTTAGAAAATGTAAAAAGGGAAATGGATAGGTTAAAGTTAGATATAGTGGGAATTAGTGAAGTTCGGTGGCTGGAGGAACAAGACTTTTGGTCAGGTGAATACAGGGTTATAAATATATAATCAAATAGGGGTAATGCAGGAGTAGGTTTAATAATTAATAAAAAAATAGGGGTGCGGGTAAGTTACTCCCAACAGCATAGTGAACGCATTATTGTGGCCAAGATAGACACAAAGCCCATGCCTACTACAGTAGTACAAGTTTATATGCCAACTAGCTCTGCAGATGATGAAGAAATTGATAAAATGTATGACGAGATAAAATAAATTATTCAGGTAGTGAAGGGAGAACAAAATTTAATAGTCATGGGTGACTGGAATTCGTCGGTAGGAAAAGGGAGAGAAGGAAACATATTAGGTGAATATGGATTGGGGCGAAAAAATGAAAGAGGAAGCCGCCTTGTAGAATTTTGCACAGAGCATAACAATCATAGCTAACACTTGGTTCAAGAATCATAAAAGAAGGTTGTATACCTGGAAGAATCCTGGAGATACTAAAAGGTATCAGATAGATTATATAATGGTAAGACAGAGATTTAGGAACCAGGTTTCAAAATTGTAAGACATTTCCAGGGGCAGATGTGGACTCTGACCACAATCTATTGGTTATGAACTGCAGATTGAAACTGAAGAAATTGCAAAAAGGTGGGAATTTAAGGAGATGGGACCTGGATAAACTGAAAGAACCAGAGGTAGTAGAGAGTTTCAGGGAGAGCATAAGAGAGCAATTGACAGGAATGGGGGAAAGAAATACAGTAAAAGAAGAATGGGTAACTCTGAGGGATGAAGTAGTGAAGGCAGCAGACGATCAAGTAGGTAAAAAGACGACGGATAATAGAAATCCTTGGATAACAGAAGAAATATTGAATTTAATTGATGAAAGGAGAAAATATAAAAACCCAGTAAATGAAGCAGGCAAAAAGGAAAAAAAACGTCTCAAAAATGAGATTGACAGGAAGTGCAAAATGGCTAAGCAGGAATGGCTAGAGGACAAATGTAAGGATGTAGAGGCTTGTCTCACTAGGGGTAAGATAGATACTGCCTACAGGAAAATTAAAGAGACCTTTGGAGAGAAGAGAACCACTTGTATGAATATCAAGAGCTCAGATGGCAACCCAGTTCTAAGCAAAGAAGGGAAGGCAGAAAGGTGGAAGGAGTATATAGAGGGTTTATACAAGGGCGATGTACTTGAAGACAATATTATGGAAAGGGAAGAGGATGTAGATGAAGACGAAATGGGAGATAAGATACTGCGTGAAGAGTTTGACAGAGCACTGAAAGACCTGAGTCGAAACAAGGCCCCGGGAGTAGACAACATCCCAGTAGAACTAGTGATGGCCTTGGGAGAGCCAGTCATGACAAAACTCTACCATCTGGTGAGCAAGATGTACGAGACAGGCGAAATACCCACAGACTTCAAGAAGAATATAATAATTCCAATCCCAAACAAAGCAGGTGTTGACAGATGTGAAAATTACCGAACTATCAGTTTAATAAGTCATGGCTGCAAAATACTAACGCGAATTCTTTACAGACGAATGGAAAAACTGGTAGAAGCGGACCTCTGGGAAGATCAGTTTGGATTCCGTAGAAATGTTGGAACACGTGAGGCAATACTAACATTACGACTTATCTTAGAAGAAAGATTAAGAAAAGGCAAACCTACGTTCCTAGAATTTGTAGACTTAGAGAAAGCTTTTGACAATGTTAACTGGAATACTCTCTTTCAAATTCTGAAGGTGGCAGGGGTAAAATACAGGGAGCGAAAGGCTATTTACAATTTGTACAGAAACCAGGTGGCAGTTATAAGAGTCGAGGGGCATGAAAGGGAAGCAATGGCTGGGAAAGGAGTGAGACAGGATTGTAGCCTCTCCCCGATGTTATTCAATCTGTATATTGAGCAAGCAGTAAGGGAAACAAAAGAAAAATTTGGAGTAGGTATTAAAATTCATGGAGAGGAAGTAAAAACTTTGAGGTTCGCCGATGACATTGTAATTCTGTCAGAGACAGCAAAGGACTTGGAAGACCAGTTGAACGGAATGGACAGTGTCTTGAAACGAGGATATAAGATGAACATCAACAAAAGCAAAACGAGGATAATGGAATGTAGTCAAATTAAATCGGGTGATGCTGAGGGAATTAAATTAGGAAATGAGACACTTAAAGTAGTAAAGGAGTTTTGCTATTTAGGAAGTAAAATAACTGATGATGGTCGAAGTAGAGAGGATATAAAATGCAGACTGGCAATGGCAAGGAAATCGTTTCTGAAGAAGAGAAATTTGTTAACGTCGAGTATAGATTTAAGTGTCGGGAAGTCGTTTCTGAAAGTATTTGTATTTAGTGTAGCCATGTATGGAAGTGAAACATGGACGATAACTAGTTTGGACAAGAAGAGAATAGAAGCTTTCGAAATGTGGTGCTACAGAAGAATGCTAAATATAAGGTGGGTAGATCACGTAACTAATGAGGAGGTATTGAATAGGATTGGGGAGAAGAGAAGTTTGTGGCACAACTTAACTAGAAGAAGGGATCGGTTGGTGGGACATGTTTTGAGGCATCAAGGGATCACAAATTTAGCATTGGAGGGCAGCGTGGAGGGTAAAAATCGTAGAGGGAGACCAAGAGATGAATACACTAAGCAGATTCAGTAGGATGTAGGTTGCAGTAGGTACTGGGAGATGAAGAAGCTTGCACAGGATAGAGTAGCATGGACAGCTGCATCAAACCAGTCTCAGGACTGAAGACCACAACAACAATAACAACAACAACATCTGTTTACATGTCAACAGTGTGACTAGAATACGAAACAATTACTGTTAGTTAATTGAAATGAATCTTAGCAAAACCAGTTACTTAAGTTATTCCAAATTAATTAGGAAATTATTGTGTCTAATGTAATTTAGCACAGTTGGGCTTGGTCGAGTACTTGAAATTACAATACGACAGCTTTACCATAAGGCATATCACTCATTAACACTAGTACTAACTTAGGAAGCAAAATAACAGTGTCATTTGAGGAAGCAAATAAAACAAAATGGGAATAGGTTCCAGCTAGCTTTGCTACAGCACCACCGTCTGTTACTAGGGCTGATGGTGATCATAATATTCGGACACCATATGATAGAATGCGTAGATGTAAAACAGATCACGGTAGTCTCTGTTATATGGGGTGGGGGTAGCCTCTCATCATCTTACTGAAATGGCCAAATACTGCCGAAACTATTACAAATTCGAGAAAGCGTTCTTGTCGAAGCATGAGTCACACTGCTAACAGGAAAGACTTTTCAAAGAAATGTTCAACCTAGAGCCTTATAAAATGTTTCGAAAAGTATATAAATAAAACTAAATATTTTAATTAATCGATTTTAAACAGAGAGTTATCTCCTTGTTCCTGAGACAAACTTGGAACACTTCCTATCCACAGTGGAATTAAAACATAGAGCTTCGAAGACGAAAAATGACATTAAGAATCGTGGCATGGATTAGTCCACTCTACCAGTCTGACAGTTCCACGATCATAGCTGATGAAACAAATGCTGCATGAACATTGTAATGGAGCCTTCGGCACCTCCGCTGCACAATACCGAGCACAACAACCATGGTTTGCAAATTATAACTAGAGAATGTGAGCATATAATAGGTACCACTCTAGATACTGTGGTAATGGAGGACGTCAATTGCATCAAAACAATAATGGTTAGTCTATTTCCAACTTGGAAAACCAACATATATGGTAGACACCAGCAAAGTGGTCCAGTCCAAAACTGTGCTCTCTACAGAAGCTAACGAACGCAAATTTAACACTGATTGTTACTAGGTGATGGCAGAATCCTGCCCCATTATTATTCATTCAGAAAACTAGCAATGACCACATTATGCCCTCCAATGAGGGCCATGGGATGGAGTGGAGCAGAAAACACATTTCAGTGAAACTGTTGAAATACACTCCTGGAAATTGAAATAAGAACACCGTGAATTCATTGTCCCAGGAAGGGGAAACTTTATTGACACATTCCTGGGGTCAGATACATCACATGATCACACTGACAGAACCACAGGCACGTAGACACAGGCAACAGAGCATGCACAATGTCGGCACTAGTACAGTGTATATCCACCTTTCGCAGCAATGCAGGCTGCTATTCTCCCATGGAGACGATCGTAGAGATGCTGGATGTAGTCCTGTGGAACGGCTTGCCATGCCATTTCCACCTGGCGCCTCAGTTGGACCAGCGTTCGTGCTGGACGTGCAGACCGCGTGAGACGACGCTTCATCCAGTCCCAAACATGCTCAATGGGGGCAGATCCGGAGATCTTGCTGGCCAGGGTAGTTGACCTACACCTTCTAGAGCACGTTGGGTGGCACGGGATACATGCGGACGTGCATTGTCCTGTTGGAACAGCAAGTTCCCTTGCCGGTCTAGGAATGGTAAAACGATGGGTTCGATGACGGTTTGGATGTACCGTGCACTATTCAGTGTCCCCTCGACGATCACCAGTGGTGTACGGCCAGTGTAGGAGATCGCTCCCCACACCATGATGCCGGGTGTTGGCCCTGTGTGCCTCGGTCGTATGCAGTCCTGATTGTGGCGCTCACCTGCACGGCGCCAAACACGCATACGACCATCATTGGCACCAAGGCAGAAGCGACTCTCATCGCTGAAGACGACACGTCTCCATTCGTCCCTCCATTCACGCCTGTCGCGACACCACTGGAGGCGGGCTGCACGATGTTGGGGCGTGAGCGGAAGACGGCCTAACGGTGTGCGGGACCGTAGCCCAGCTTCATGGAGACGGTTGTGAATGGTCCTCGCCGATACCCCAGGAGCAACAGTGTCCCTAATTTGCTGGGAAGTGGCGGTGCGGTCCCCTACGGCACTGCGTAGGATCCCACGGTCTTGGCGTGCATCCGTGCGTCGCTGCGGTCCGGTCCCAGGTCGACGGGCACGTGCACCTTCCGCCGACCACTGGCGACAACATCGATGTACTGTGGAGACCTCCCGCCCCACGTGTTGAGCAATTCGGCGGTACGTCCACCCGGCCTCCCGCATGCCCACTATACGCCCTCGCTCAAAGTCCGTCAACTGCACATACGGTTCACGTCCACGCTGTCGCGGCATGCTACCAGTGTTAAAGACTGCGATGGAGCTCCGTATGCCACGGCAAACTGGCTGACACTGACGGCGGCGGTGCACAAATGCTGCGCAGCTAGCGCCATTCGACGGCCAACACCGCGGTTCCTGGTGTGTCCGCTGTGCCGTTCGTGTGATCATTGCTTGTACAGCCCTCTAGCAGTGTCCGGAGCAAGTATGGTGGGTCTGACACACCGGTGTCAATGTGTTCTTTTTTCCATTTCCAGGAGTGTATAATGAAGATACGAGTATTACAGGTGAGTTAGGTACTGAATCATAAATGACATGCGAAATGTGAAAATATAATGCAGGAAACTTTCTCACTACAGTTGTTACCGACGTAGGTGCTGCTGCAAATAGAATGAGAACGAATTTGTTTAAAAAATTATTTAGGTTATGATAATGCCTATGTATCCAGTGCCAAACTGAAGACTTACTAGATTGGTCACTACCAGGTTGCGACATGTCAAAATGCAGACACAAGTTAAAGTAATTACAGGAAACAGAGCTACAGTTTGCCTATTCCTAATTGCGAATGGCTTAATAGTAGATTTCTTCTTTGCCATGGAGTTTCTGGCAGAGAGGGACGCTAAATTAGTCTTATACTCAAGTGCTACCCGGGTATCAACAGAGAACACAAGAAGAGTGAATTTCCTTAATGGAAAAGTTTTACAAATTAACAGCCAACTTCTTCACTGTGAAACTATGAAGAGTGATGAAGAACACGCAAATGACAAATTTTCAGAATCTGCCAAATTAAGTTTAGAGCAGAGGGCTCAAATGAAAGGATTACGCCTATATTTGATAAGAGGTCAAATACTATACATACTTATCAACATCACATTAAAATAATTCAACACGAAAATTACTGCAAAAATTCCTACTCCACCACATGAACAAAACGAGAGTTTGTTGCCAAAGAGATGTGACAGCTGTTGGAATGGAAAATTATAGATCCGTCCCTGTCACTTTATTGTAGTCCATTATTATTAGTAACTAAACCTGGTGTAAATGTCCACTGGAAATAAAATAACCCGAATTCCTCATGAACGAAGCTACCTGTTAGCCCATCGTAGAATAAAAAAATAAAGGGAGTGTATAGTCGTTATGGTGCAGAAAAATATTTACACTAATGAATAACTCTGTTTGTGTTTCACTGATTTTTGTTAACACATGAGAATTATGTTATATATCAGTAGTTCATTTACGATATTAGAGGAAAATATTAGAGCAATACTTACGCATAGAATGCGCATGAATTGGAAGAAGTTTCTGACAGCAGTACTGTTTGTAGTTAAGAATTTATTGCATGTGGATAACATTAATGTTTAGTGTACAGAATGAGAAACCTTTGCCATAGGATTCGTTTACTTCAGATAGACCGATTACTGGGCACTGCTGTGGCTGTGACTCACAATGCCTGACTAAAGTGTATTGTTAAGTACTAGCTAGTAGAGACAGAAACGAAGCAGACATTATCCACATTAGTGTGTATCTTGTATTGATCATAAACTATGCCACTAGAAATTACCTGCTATAGTATTAATAGTCAATATAGAGAGTCATCATTTGGGAAAAGAAGTCCCACTGCCTTTGAAATTTTAGTAGAATTATGCTTATGACACCTGATTTTAAATTGCTATAGCTGTATTATTATAAAAAAGGCGGTCGATTTCAAGGTTCATAAAACGATATATTCTAGTGTGTAGGTAATTTATCGCTTTTCATAGTATTGAGTGTTTAACCGTAAAAAGCCTGACACATCTATAGTGAATGAAGTCATAAAAGCCTAGAACTTGGTGCACGAGGGAAAGACTTAGATGACGTATCCATTGATACATAAGTAATATAACTTGTTACTATGACATAAATATGAAATTTTAACTTTGTTTCAATGGTGCTCAGAGTCCTGTGTACAACAGTATTATAAAAATTTATGTGGGCTCTGATCGGAAACTCCGACTTCGTATTTCACAGACACCGAATAAACAATGTGACCTTATTTGAACTTACACAATGACCTTTCCTGCACACTGAATAAAATTTCGTGCATTGATTTGAACTGAACTTACAGAATGACCTTTACTGCACGCTGAATGAAATTTATCGCATTGATTTGATATTAATACAATATACACAGAGGCTAAGATGGCTTTAAGTAAATAAATAATATTTTTCTGAATGGTAAGGTAGTAACGGACATCGATATTTTTATCGCTCGGGCAACAGTTGGAAAAACTGTTTTTTTTTGTGAATATCTGTTTCTGATTGTGAATGATAGGTATCTTTCTCTTCGATATATGTGTATCAGTTTGTTAGAAACAGTCTAGAAAGCCTGTAAGGGTCTTGTAAGGAAGGTTGTGCTGGAAAATAGTTGTTAAGGAAAAATTTCAATGTGCCGTTTCCGAGTTAAATAGCACTGAAGTTAGCCAATGAGGTCGCCGCGCGCGCAAATTCAAGTAGCCAGCAAAGATGACGTCGCAAAAAGCGTTCATCCTTTGGTTTCTTTATTTGGTTTCCTCTTTTGGTTATTCATCTCGTCTTGCTCAACTAGGTTAAATTTATCGCTTCCGAAAACACATTTTAACTGGTAATGAGCATTACCGCATTTTAGCTAAATTCAGTGCTAAGCAACTGGTAAACGGCTCGGCCTATCGACAGTTTTTCTTAACAATTAACGATTGTTTCTCAGCACATCTGCCACCGCTCCTCTCTGCTGCAACTACCTTACAAGCTTTACAGACAGTTCTGACCACCCTGTATATACGTTCTGTAATTCCTTTGCTTGTATTATGTCTCATAAGAATACAGGCCACCCTTAGGGGTGACACTGATGCCAATTTTTGTAAGAAAGATCTGCTGTAAGCCTATGATACAGGGAACTCAGTGTAATTTTTGTTTTTAACATTTGTGTGTTTGTGATGAATCTATAAGAGACTTGCAACCGTCCGATTCGAGCAAATCTTGATTATCGACGTTAAGTGCTGTATGCACAGTCACTACTGACCTAATATGTGCTGTAAATTGTAAGTGAAACTTTCTCTGTGCATATTGTGGGCATTAACCATGTTATGGGCATTAATTTTTACGACTACTTTCGACCTCATCTGCTGATTCAAAGCGATTAATGAGAGTTTAAAACGTACAGTATTGGAATCCCCGGCGATACTGTAAAAATGAAGCATAGAATGTGTCCCTCTCCTCACGCATACTGACCATAGATTCATTTCTTTCGTTTCAGTCATTCTTCGTTATTCCTATATTTACATGAAAGATTACTTGAGTGTTTAGAAATTTCTTTCTTTCAGCATAACCAATGTAAGTTGTGTATTACGTATTTCTGTTTCAACTCTGCCTCTGCTGCATGTAGCCATATTACAATGGAGTTCCTGATACATCTTCGAGATGCAACTAAACTTCGCTTGGGCATCCTACCTGCTGTTGTGAACATCTTCCTCAATGTCTGGATCCTGTCCTTCACGATGGCTCCTTGTGCAACCGACCACCATTACATCCATCCTATCCTAGTGTCGATCTTGCCTCCCCTTGTCCACAGAACATTCCGATAGCCAATTACAGCATGTTCTAACTTCTGATATACATTGTATTAAAATACGAACGGAAATTATTTTCTACTTGTACTGATACTGCGTGTTATACGTCATTTATACCATACTATATGTCTCAGTAAAGGAACTAAACAACACAGAAAACATCTAAAGACTATACAAATGTAGTGAATTCGTAAAACGAGAAAGGTGCTAATGAGTATGAATAATTGTGCACACGAAAACATTTAATAAATGTACTGGATGCCACTTACATTAAGCAATATCTTTTGTTAAATGAACTTACTTCAAGGACACATAAAAGACTCAGCATCGGTACTTTGTTTCATAAGGAATTTTGAATGGATATAAGTTATTTGTTATAACCGGTAATGTCTTTAATCATGTAAGGCGTTTAAGTCTGGAGACCCTGTCGCTGTTTTCCTCAATTCTCCTGTTGATTACACTTCAGTTTGGGGGAAGCGGGTGGGGAAGGCATATAACTAGAATCAGACTTTAACCATAACTCAAGGCACACAGTGTTCTGCTGTAAGAATGCCTCAAAGCTATAACTCTCAAGTCACTTGCATAAAATGCAATGGCACAGAAACATTTCAGAACAATGTTAATTTTCAGAACTGATTTCAAAAACAGTTAAAGTACTTTAATGAAATCATCTTAGCAACGAACATTCCACATATTAGTTTAACATGGCTACGTGATTCCTACTCTCATATGTCGACTGTGTGGATCCTGAGTGTAGTGTGTTTGAAGTGTAGCAAACAACTTCGTTTCAGGCAGCTACCCTGACTAAATATCACTCAATCTGACAATGAAAGACTAAATAACCTGATGGGAAACGTCTCCTTTGTACACATTCCGTCTGTCAAAGGTATTCTGATACTTTCTTGCTAAAATAATAGATTATAGTATATGACTTCTTGCCCATTGAACCTATCTGGTAGAAGGTTGCATTATTCCTGTATCATGAATTATGTTCTACAATAATAATGCTAATCGAAATATTTCATCTTTGTTGTGCAGTGTAGTGCATAAACGTGCATCGCTGCACTAATGAAGCAGTTGGAAATAATTTGGTGACTCGAACGCCTAACGCTGTGAGTGCTCTAATGTCTTCTCATTACAGCATTAGTAAGTCGAATCTGCAGTCGATGCTTTTAAGTGAAGTCCGATTATTTTTAAGCAAACTATTTCTTGGCATTAGAAATTAAGAACAACACAGTTTCTAGTCACGAAGCTCGCTGCATTCCAACAACTACTTGGCCGGCATCTAATTGATCCTTTAGAATTATCGTACTTGCGCAGGTACAGAAAAATCTCTTAGGCAATAAGAAAAAAGTAAAAAAAAGCACTACCTCCCTTTTAAATTTGTGGTTGCATGTTTTCTTTTCTTGCTAGGATTGTAATGGGTCTTTCCTTCTCATAACATTTTACTATCACAGGGTAAATTTAAACTAACTAGCTGTAGCGGGTAAAGAAAGGGTCCATTACAAAACTCACAGAAGGAGTAGTATCTTGTAACCTAAAATTGACACAAACGTCACTAGATAATTGATTAACAGTTTCTTGTGTATTTATAGTATTTATCCAAACTATTTTTTTTTCCTTCCAAGACCTCAACACCGTTTTTCAAAACTTTTGAATTCTTCACTCAAAAACAAAGCACACATGTGTTATGTTATTTCTGTAGGAAACAGCTAATTACAAGACACAAACACTGCAGCCAATAGCTGAAGACCAAAGCAACGTTAAAGATGTCCCTAGGGTCTTGAATTCAAAAATCATAGCAAGAGAAATCACAGAGCAAAAGCTAGGCTCATCTCATTCTGCAAGTTTCTAGTTTACATGCCTTTAGGCCCTTTAAATAAGAACAATTTCTAATAGGGGACTACGTACTAAAATGTGTATGTTGCTTATTCAGTGAGATTACAAGTGGCATTTGGAGCATTATGTTAAAATTATTTTTATATTCAGATAACACTACTTCAAAGATCCATATTAAAAATAATTGCCATTATTTAGATTTTCAAGGTGCTTTCTGCCTGTAACTAATTAATCTTTGTTGCAGGTAAAGTCAGGAAATGTCATCTAACTAAATGCTGTTACCAGACTCAGTCAAGGAAATACTACTGCTCGAGACTTCATACAATTCACGTACCAATGACAGCTAACATACGATTGTAAGTATTACTTTTGATAGTGAGTCTTGTCCAGCTGTGATTCTCGAAAATCCTAGATGCACATATAAGAAAATGAATGGATCTGTTTATATGATAATTCAATACAAACTGCTCTCGTGTTCAGCAAAAGTACACAAGCTCATCTGCTGAGTCAGATTGCTATAGAATTTTTGTTGGAAGTTCCTACAGTGAAAAATTTCGATGAAATAGAGGCGAATAATTTCCAAAAATGAATGATCGAAAATTTAATGTAAGTACATTATACAAAAGTCTATAGGTGATAGACTAGACTTGCAGCCATATATGTCCAGTTTTATAAAGCTCAATTTACCATGCTAATGGAAGTGGCATATTAAAGTATACAACCTGCAGAAATGAAGTATAGCTAAGCACTTTGACAAACTATATGTGTTTGTACTTGGTAAAGTGTATGAAATTATCACACTAGATGTGGGTGTGGAACTGTATACAGTACTTAAGTGCATACATAAATTTTACTATTTTGTAATACTTTATAAACAAAAGTCGGTACATGCATTATGAGCATACATATTCTCACTCTATCGAATCTGCTTCCATGCTAATAGAATACTTTCATGAAACTCACAGAACTATTTAATAAAATGAATGTGCAGCGGAAAACACCATCTGCACAGACCTTGTAATGTCTAGACATGCAATAACATACAATAAAGACTAATTTAAGTGGATGTATGCATAGTCAGGAAGCTGCTATATGTC
Source organism: Schistocerca nitens (assembly GCF_023898315.1). NCBI lineage: Eukaryota > Metazoa > Arthropoda > Insecta > Orthoptera > Acrididae > Schistocerca > Schistocerca nitens. Next base: position 283,223,602 of record NC_064614.1, read on the forward strand.
AAGATTTGTTCTAAACTTCAGAGGAATAACTGAAACTGACCTCACAATAATATAAAAGTACAGTGCGTTCTAAAATTTGAATGTATGCTTAGTCATACCCAGTGTCTCACACAATGTGTGGAACGATTTGTTGTATTTAATTCCATTATTACCTGTACCAGAGTATAAAGTGATGAAGATTCAATTGCTGACTCCTACTGTCAAGTTTTATTGTATTAACTGTCAGCTTGATGAGGGTAGTAACCATTTCAACTGATCATCTTTTCACCTAAAAGTATCCAAGATAAGGGCAGTCATCATGTCAATGACTATAACTGCCGAAATCCATTCCTATTGGGGATAATGGTTTTCACCTTAATCAGAATAGTGCAAGCTGGTGTTTCTCTGTAATATGCTGACCCAGGACCATTTGTTGAAATTTTGCTATAACTGACAGGCATTTGGTTACAATTTTCTCTGTAAGATAACAATACATATTTGGTAATTTGTTACAATTACATCTGTAAATTGGGGATCTATTGGGCACTTTGATATAACTTTGCTGTGGCTTGAGTATATATGTGTCTATTTGTTACATTTTTAATATGACAATGGCAATTTCATTTTCAATAACAATCCTGAAGTAGTTGGGTAATTTGTTAGAACTTTCCTGTAACATGACAATATAAGGTGTAATTTGTTATAATCTTGCTGTAACACAACCATGTATGGTGAAATTTATTAGAATTTGGTGTAACATGTGGCTGTCTGTTACATTTTAATTGTAACATGTTGATGTAACGAAGTGAAATGTTGGATAGTCTCCACTGTATGATAGCGTAAGTTAGTATTATTAGCAGACAAACACAAACATTTTGTACTGCAAGACAGAGTTAATACCTAACAGGGAGTCTCTGTATGGCCTGGTTGACTTTGAAAATATCCGAAGTCGATGCTTGAGAGCACAGCATCCAACATTTTTCACCTATATCAATATGCACCGATATTGTTAGTGCATGTAGTTTGCACTATGTGAGAGCGTAAGCCAGTTGTCAGCATGTGTATTTTAAGCTGTGTGTTAGATCAGGAGTGCCATGTGTGTTTTGTTACGCAGAATGGGTAATTTTTTGCTTCTTTAAAGTTTAGTACAATGATCAAATTCATCTCTTAGACAAGCGCACTTTAAGCTCTTATTTAGATCAACAGTAGTATCATGTGTGTTTTGTAATGATATAGAATGAACCATGTGTAGCTTAATAAATAATACAGATAATTTTAGTTTCTTTAAAGTACAATACAAGGATCTACCTAAGCTCATTAGCAAGTGACACTTGCCCTTTAAGTCAGATATGTTGTGACAATATGAGAGCACTATGTGTGTGTGTTCTTTTTATTTTGCTATTATAGAACAATTAATTTGCAGTATTATAACCTAATGTGATTTTTACTCAAAATTCTTATGAAATCTCACAAACAATAAGAAAAATTTCATTCTGCTGTTAACTTTCCATTTTCGTTTTTAATGACAGATCTGTAATTATACTCTGGTATTATGATAAATAATCTGCAAGTTTTGTACTCAATATGTTTATATATTCTGACAAATAATTTTTCTTTGTTGCAGAAATTGTAATGTCAAGATATTGAGCTTTCCTCTCTGCGTGGAATCTCCATGATGATTGTCATGCTTTGTTGTGTTTCCTGTTCAAATTTGCTTCATTAATAAGTTACATTTGTGCTTACGAAAATATGCTTATAGTGATGCAACTCATTAGGATCTTATCAAAGCAAACCGTCCTTAATTTGATTAGCCTTGCAAAACTGTCAGGCAACATAACTTCTACATCTACATCTACATTTATACTCCGCAAGCCACCCAACGGTGTGTGGCAGAGGACACTTTACGTGCCACTGTCATTACCTCCCTTTCCTGTTCCAGTCGCGTATGGTTCGCGGGAAGAACGACTGTCTGAAAGCCTCCGTGCGTGCTCTACTCTCTCTAATTTTACATTCGTGATCTCCTCGGGAGGTATAAGTAGGGGGAAGCAATATATTCGATACCTCATCCAGAAACGCACCCTCTCAAAACCTGGCGAGCAAGCTACACCGCGATACAGAGCGCCTCTCTTGCAGAGTCTGCCACTTGAGTTTATTAAACATCTCCGTAACGCTATCACGGTTACCAAATAACCCTGTGACGGAACGCGCCGCTCTTCTTTGGATCTTCTCTATCTCCTCCGTCAACCCGATCTGGTACGGATCCCACACTGATGAGCAATACTCAAGTATAGGTCGAACGAGTGTTTTGTAAGCCACCACCCTTGTTGAAGGACTCCATTTTCTAAGGACTCTCCCAATGAATCTCAACCTGGTACCCGCCTTACCATCAATTAATTTTATATGATCATTCCACTTCAGATCGTTCCGCACGCATACTCCCACATATTTTACAGAAGTAACTGCTACCAGTGTTTGTTCCGCTATCATATAATCATACAATAAAGGATCCTTCTTTCTATGTATTCGCAATACATTAAATTTGTCTAAGTTAAGGGACAGATGCCACTCCCTGCACCAAGTGCCTATCCGCTGCAGATCTTCCTGCATTTCGCTACAATTTTCTAATGCTGCAACTTCTCTGTATACTACAGCATCATCCGCGAAAAGCTGCATGGAACTTCCGACACTATCTAGTAGGTCATTTATATATATTGTGAAAAGCAATGCCACCATAACACTCCCCTGTGGCACACCAGAGGTTACTTTAACGTCTGTAGACGTCTCTCCATTGATAACAACATGCTGTGTTCTGTTTGCTAAAAACTCTTCAATCCAGCCACACAGCTGGTCTGATATTCCGTAGGCTCTTACTTTGTTTATCAGGCGACAGTGCGGAACTGTATCGAAAGCCTTCCGGAAGTCAAGAAAAATAGCATCTACCTGGGAGCCTGTATCTAATATTTTCTGGGTCTCATGAACAAATAAAGCGAGTTGGGTCTCACACGATCGCTGTTTCCGGAATCCATGTTGATTCCTACATAGTAGATTCTGGGTTTCCAAAAACGACATGATACTCGAGCAAAAAACATGTTCTAAAATTCTACAACAGATCGAAGTCAGAGATATAGGTCTATAGTTTTGCGCATCTGCTCGACGACCCTTCTTGAAGACTGGGACTAACTGTGCTCTTTTCCAATCATTTGGAACCTTCCATTCCTCCAGAGATTAGCGGTACACGGCTGTTAGAAGGGGGGCACGTTCTTTGGCGTACTCTGTGTAGAATCGAATTGGTATCCCGTCAGGTCCAGTGGACTTTCCTCTGTTGAGTGATTCCAGTTGCTTTTCTATTCCTTGGACACTTATTTCGATGTCAGCCATTTTTTCGTTTGTGCGAGGATTTAGAGAAGGAACTGCAGTGCGGTCTTCCTATGTGAAACAGCTTTGGAAAAAGGTGTTTAGTATTTCAGCTTTACGCGTGTAATCGTCTGTTTCAATGCCATCATCATCCCGGAGTGTCTGGACATGCTGTTTCGAGCCACTTACTGATTTAACGTAAGACCAGAACTTCCTAGGATTTTCTGTCAAGTCGGTACATAGAATTTTACTTTCGAATTCACTGAACGCTTCACGCATAGCCCTCTTTACGCTAACTTTGACATCGTTTAGCTTCTGTTTGTCTGAGAGGTTTTGGCTGCGTTTAAACTTGGAGTGAAGCTCTCTTTGCTTTCGCAGTAGTTTCCTAACTTTGTTGTTGTACCACGGTGGGTTTTTCCCGTCCCTCACAGTTTTACTCGGCACGTACCTGTCTAAAACGCATTTTACGATTGCCTTGAACATTTTCCATAAACACTCAACATTATCAGTGTCGGAACAAAAATTTTCGTTTTGATCTGTTAGGTAGTCTGAAATCTGCCTTCTATTACTCTTGCTAAACAGATGAACCTTCCTCCCTTTTTTTATATTCCTATTAACTTCCATATTCAGGGATGCTGCAACGGCCTTATGATCACTGATTCCCTGTTCTGCACATACAGAGTCGAAAAGTTCGGGTCTGTTTGTTATCAGTAGGTCCAAGATGTTATCTCCACGAGTCGGTTCTCTGTTTAATTGCTCGAGGCAATTTTCGGATAGTGCACTCAGTATAATGTCACTCGATGCTCTGTCCCTATCACCCATCCTAAACATCTGAGTGTCCCCAGTCTATATCTGGTAAATTGAAATCTCCACCTAAGACTATAACATTCTGAGAAAATTTATGTGAAATGTATTCCAAATTTTCTCTCAGTTATTCTGCCACTAATGCTGCTGAGTCGGGAGGTCGGTAAAAGGAGCCAATTATTAACCTAGCTCGGTTGTTGAGTGTAACCTCCACCCATAATAATTCACAGGAACTATCCACTTCTACTTCACTACAGGATAAACGACTACTAACAGCGACGAACACTCCACCACCGGTTGCATGCAATCTATCCTTTCTAAACACCGTCTGTACCTTTGTAAAAATTTCGGCAGAATTTGTCTCTGGCTTCAGCCAGCTTTCTGTACCTATAACGATTTCAGCTTCGGAGCTTTCTATCAGCGCTTTAAGTTCCGGTACTTTACCAACGCAGCTTCGACAGTTCACAATTACAATACAGATTGCTGCTTGGTCCCTGCATGTCCTGACTTTGCCCCACACCCGTTGAGGCTGTTGCCCTTTCTGTACTTGCCCAAGGCCACCTAACCTAAAAAACCGCCCAGCCCACGCCACACAACCCCTGCTACCCGTGTAGCCACTTGTTGCGTGTAGTGGACTCCTGACCTATCCAGTGGAACCCGAAACCCCACCACCCTATGGCGCAAGCCGAGGAATCTGCAGCCCACACGGTCGCAGAACCGTCTCAGCCTCTGATTCAGACCCTCCACTCGGCTCTGTACCAAAGATCCGCAGGCAGTCCTGTCGACGATGCTGCAGATGGTGAGCTCTGATTTCATCCCGCTAGCGAGACTGGCAGTCTTCACCAAATCAGATAGCAGCCGGAAGCCAGAGAGGATTTCCTCCGATCCATAGCGACACACATCATTGGTGCCGACATGAGCGACCACCTGCAGATGGGTGCACCCTGTACCCCTCATGGCATCCGAAAGGACCCTTTCCACATCTGGAATGACTCCCCCCGGTATGCACACGTAGTGCACATTGGTTTTCTTCCCCTCTCTTGCTGCCATTTCCCTTAGGGGCCCCATTACCCGCCTGACGCTGGAGCTACCAACTACCAGTAAGCCCACCCTCTGCGACCGCCCGGATATTGCAGACTGAGGGGCAACCTCTGGAACAGGACAAGCAGCCATTTCAGGCCAAAGATCAGTATCAGCCTGAGACGCAGCCTGAAAGCAGTTTGTCAGACAAACTGGAGTGGCCTTCCGTTCAGCCCTCCGGAATGTCTTTCGCCCCCTGCCACACCTTGAGACGACCTCCCACTCTACCACAGGTGAGGGATCAGCCTCAATGCGGGCAGTATCCCGGGCAACCACAGTCGTAGTCCGATCGGGGTATGCATGGGACGAGCTGGCCGTCCCCGACAAACCCCCATCCGGACCCCCACAATGATGCCCATTGGCAACAGCCTCAAGCTGTGTGACCAAAGCCAACACTGCCTGGAGCTGGGAGCGAAGGGATGCCAACTCAGCCTGCATCCGAACACAGCAGTTGCAGTCCCTATCCATGCTAAAAGCTGTTGTGCAAAGAACGTCTGAACTAATCTACAGAGAGCGCAAACAAATCGACACAAAATTTAAACGGTTATTAAAATACAAGATTGCCTAGTAAATGCAGTAATGCTGCTACTTGCGCACTGTTGACACACTGCTTGGCGGCGGAAGGAGACTACGCGATTTTACACTATTCAGGTACTAAAACGCGATGCTACAACTCTCAAATACTATAATACGCCCGAAATTTATGAATTAAACAATGCAAATACCAAAAACACGCAAAGAAATTAAGAATTAAACTATGTAACAAATGAGTGAGCTAGGAGTATACGACTTGCTGCTGCAGCTGCTTATCCAACGGCGGCAGGGAGCACACTGACTATGACCAACCGACACTGGCCGTTCAAAACAAAAACAGAAGACAAACGACTACGCGAATTTACACTATTCAGGTACTAAAACGCGATGCCACAACTCTCAAATACTATGATACGCCCGAAATTTATAAATTAAACAATGCAAGTACCAAAAACACGCAAAGAAATTAAGAATTAAACTATGTAACAAATGAGTGAGCTAGGAGTATATGACTTGCTGCTGCAGCTGCTTATCCAACGGCGGCAGGGAGCACACTTTGGTTGACAATCATGCTACCACAGATACTTCTGACATGACAATCTATATAAAGCTATATCAGATAAGCAATAACATCTACTACGTTTTCCTCGAGTTGCTGAAGCATTGTTGAAAAATTTTTAAAAAACGTCAATTGACGAAATTTAGGTCATTGTACCACCATTAACATAGACTCAGATGAGCCTGCATTTAACAACCTTATGTAATGTGACAAATATTACAAAAATTTTATATATGGACATAGCGTTTTGGTACTTAATTGGAAAGGTCACAGTCTTGTTTTAGGCATAGTGTGATACATGGTAATAACATTTTGACACTTGACATTAAGTTTCTGCGTGCTGCTGTCATACTTTCTCCTAAAATTGTGATTTCTGTGGTTCATTCATAGGGCTCCGTAAATCAATCTGTAAAAACGGATCCCTTCTAGGTGCGACAGTGTCTAAAAATCACTGCTATCGTAGTTGATCTTCCAAACAGCGTCCCATATGAGAAAACCAGTTGCGTCTTTACTTTTGGTTACTTATATCTTAGATACTTGGGCCATGCACAGCTCTGTTTGGTAAAAGAATAGCTTGATGTGGTCATAGGGCGAAGGTGTGCCTGTCTGCTTTCATGCCCACAGAAAATTCGCCTTTAATAATAACCTGTAGCTGTGATCCTGCAGTCAAATATTCTATGCATTCACTAGAATTGCGAGTTAATAAAATAGACAGAAATAGAAAATAAAAGTTGAATTAATAGTTTAATAATAAGGTTTCCATTCTAAAGTCTGTAACTGATGTAAATGACAGAGAATTATGCTGAATAATGTTTACTCAAGAAAGGACCAAATAAATGGGAAATGGTCCTACGATATTCAGTTGAAATACAGACAAGAAATACACCTACCAGGCACAGTAAAATTACATTGACAGTGTTACGAGAATTGTAGCAAAACTACCTACATAATTGTAATCAAAGACGTGTGAGAACTAAGACCATTTTGTGATCAGAATTCATGAAATGGTCACCAGCTAAAAACAGTTCAGTTTACAAATTATCACATGCAATACGAAGGATAGTAACTCATAATTTGTCTGTCATCAATTACGTAATACAAGTGGAAAAAGTTAGAGTTCTGTTATGGAGCACATTCAGACCTCTGAAAATATAAACCCCCTTCAGATGTAAAGGTATGGTAGTGGTCATCCACTACCGAGAATCAGTCACCTATACAACTGAAGCACTCACGTATCCATAGGCAGGTCTGCCTTCTTCGAGCGCTCAACAGAGAGTGTACAGAATCGCTCCCTCTAACTCTTTACCTGAAAAACACTAGTATCCAGTTGTGTAGTATCCTGGCGCAAGTTATCTCACAGTAAATGACATCAGATTGTTGTTAAATATTCTCTACACGGCTATTCATGCCTGTTGGTCACAAGCACATTTTGGCACTCTTTTACAAGGGTGGTGTCAGCTAACACATGCGACTAGAAGCTTCTTAAAGTACCACGATTTTCTATTGTCAATTGAAACTAATATTTAAATAAAATTACTGGCAAAATAGTAAACTGCTCATTAAATAAATACACAAGTATGACGAAATGTGAGGTGTTCATGCAGTATTCATTTCCTGTGTGAGTGTGCAGGACACGATGCTCTGACAAACAATTGCATAATGAAAATATACAAAAACTGTAATATATCGAGGAATACAAAAGATACAGGTACACTATGTGATAAAAAGTATCCGGACACGTTTTTCATATTAGGTGCATTGTGTTGCCACCTACTGCCAGGTAGTCCATATCAGCGATCTCAGTAGTCATTTGACATCATGAAAGAGCAGAATGGGGTGCGGATACCGAACGTGGTCAGATGATTGGGTGTCACTTGTCATACGTCTATATGCGAGATTTCCACACTCCTAAACATCCCTAGATTCACTGTTTCCGATGTGATAGTGAAGTGAAAACGTGAAGGGACACGTACAGCTAAAAGTGTACAGACTGAACTCGTCTGATGACTGACAGAGACTGCCGACAGTTTAAGAGGGTCGCAATATATAATAGGCAGACATCCATCCAGACCATCACACAGGGGTTCCAAACTGCATCAGCATTCACTGGAAGTACTATGACAGTTAGGCAGGAGGTAAGAAAACTTGGATTTCATGTTCGAGCGGCTGCTCGTAAGCCACACATCACGCCTGTAAATGCCAAAGTTCTGCTCGCTTGGTGTAAGGAAAATAAACATTGGACGACTGAACAGTGGAAAAACTTTGTGTGGAGTGACGAATCACGGTACACAATGTGGAAATCCGATGACAGTGTGTGGGTATGGTGAATGCCCGGTGATCATCTGTCAGCGTGTGTAGTGCGAACAGGAAAATTCGGAGGCAGTGGTGTTACGGTGTGGTCGTGTTTTTCATGGATAGACTTCCACCCCTTGTTGTTTTGCGTGACACTATCACAGCACAGGTTTACATTGATGTTTTAATCACCCTCTTGCTTCCCACTGTTGAAGAGCATTCGGGGATGGCGATTGCATCTTTCAACACGATCGAGCAACTGTTCATAATGCACGGCTTGTGGCGGATTGGTTACACGCCAGTAACATCCCTGTAATGGACTGGTCTGTACAGAGTCCTGGCCTGAATCCTATAGAACACCTTTGGGATGTTTTGGAACGCCGCCTTTGTGCAAGCCTCACCGACCGACATCGATGCCGCCCCTCAGTGCAGCAATCCGTGAAGAATGGGCTGCCATTCCTCAAGAAACCTTGCAGCACCTGAATGAATCTATGCCTGCGAGAGTAGAATCTTTCATCGAGGCTAAGGGTGGACCAACACCATATTGAATTTCAGCATTACCGCTGGAGGGCGTCACGAACTTGTAAGTCATTTTCAGTCAAGTGTCCGGATACTTTTGATCACATAGTGCTCGTGTCTTTCCGATATGATAATTAAGGTGCAATGCTGTCATCTTAGATATCGTATGCTGAAATCGCAAAAAGCGTTTAGAAGTTGTTAAATCAGAGTTTCATTATGAAAATATTTTTCCGCTGTGAAACAGTAATTTCTGTAGGTTTAAGGATATTGAAATGTTGATGTGTCACTGCACTGAATGGGCCTCATTTTCCTTTTATCGCAGGTGTATTCAGATTTGCTTCAATACTTGACAGTGAATTACAGATTCTCCAGGAGTTGTAAGAAGCCACTTTTCACCTAGTCTTTCATGCCACCAGTTTTTTTGCATCTCGTGCACAAAAGCGATGCGAGCAACAGCCGTCCAAATTCCCAGCATTGGGATTTACCCATTTCTGCCGACACTGGTCATCTTTGGACCTGGACTCGCCCATACCGATCACCTAGCCAAACCCCTGGGTCACCCTGAGCCCTGAGCCCGCTAGGGTTCAACCGTACAGCAAATGCATCTGATATTGTATCAGTACTGGGCGCCAGATTAGCTCACTTAAATATGTGTAACGTCACATGAGATCACTTCATTGTCTGTCCGCGTCTCTGTCTATTCAACTGTTAAAAAACCCCTTTCCTCAGGAATGGATAGCCGTATCAATTTGAAATTTATGTCGCAGACATAAGTCTGGAGTCACCTGGAGGTGTAATATACATAAACTTATAATTCACAGCAACCAAAAGATACAGCCATATAAGTCGCATGTTGTGATACTGCCAAAGTCAGTAACCAAATGCTATGGGGTATTTTCTGCAATCGTGAAACTTTGCAAGAAGCAAGGTTTCACAGTACAGGCAAAGAAAGAAAAACCTGTTAATCTACAAAAATATGTTTCTTTTGTCATTTGGTATCCAACGTCAAACCTGGAATTAAAAGAATCAGTAATTCTGCGCTGAAGCTGACTGGCTCGCAGTGGTAAGAGTCAAACACCATTCAAGGTATGACCTCATTGCTAATATGACGCGTTTCGGAATTCATCCCTCATCAGACATCCTGGAGCGATAGTTGGATGTGGATACAGCGTTTCACATATTTTCCATTTTATTGAAAGCATTTATGCCAGAAAGGGCATATGTCTGCCACTAACCTAGAGCCCACGAAGTCATGTAGTTCGGCAGGTACTGAGGAGGGAAAGCTGGTGGAGGAAAACTGTCTTGTCGGAGGAATTACGATGAGAGACTTCATGTTTGCTAATTCAAACAAGACCTCACAAAACAAGGCAAAAAATACTGCTCTCTGTCCACACTCATTCGGTTTCTAAGACAATGAATTGAAGAGTGATGGTTTTATGGCCCCGTAAGTCTAATCACTCATTTTCACAATATGTAATGGAATACCTCTGCACAGTGTCAGCTATTGACCATGTCTTTCTTTCTCTTTTGTTTTGTTAGACAAATATCAAGAGCGGCTTTTCGTTTTCTGAATGTTTCAGATGGCATGCACTTTCAAAAAAATTCAATTATGTTATTATATGAAAATTGTAATCACTGAGATACGAGATAGCAAACAGAACAATAAGACTTTTGACCTTGGCATACTTGAGTGTGCACTGGTCGTGGAGAAGGAATTGACGATTGAAATAATCATTAGCTGATGACTTGAGCGAAGGGTAGAGGGTGTAAACGGTAGGCTGTGCTCCTGTGCAGATTTTAGTAGAAATATATAAAATTTTGATTCTTCGAAAAATACATGAGTCGGTGTAAATTAAATAAAATGAGCATTAACAGAGATTTAAGCACGACACTTTTGTACTTGAAAACAGCTGCAATCTCGTAGAAAATTTGTCTGGTTTGAAGTTTTACTTTTCTTTTCAAATTAAACAGCAGAAACACTAAACTTGTGAAGATATGTGATATTGTGCTTTGTTGCCCCTTTACTGTTGTGTTCAAAGTAATTTCAAATTCTAATACTCAACGAGATAATCAAACAAGTTCTCTGAGTGCCTCTGGAATAGCGCAATATTTTATGTGTTGTAAAACGTAAACAAACATTATTCAACATGAAACTATCCAGTTCAATGTTTTTCTTCTGCATAAACGCTGGTAAAAGTCCATCTACTCTTATGTGATTGGTCAAAACTAACTTGCACAAGTATCCACTTTAATGTGCGTATCTCGTTGATACATCGAAAGATACATTGTACAATCTGCTACCATATATCCGGAAACATAATAAGAAAGGAAACACTGTTGATGCCAGCTTAAATGTACACGATGGTCTAACACGGTCTGAAAAGCATGCAAGGGCGTTGCAGGGGAGGTTGGTTCGAGAATAATTGTTAAGAAAAATATTCGGTACGTAGCACCATTTCCCATTTAATTAGCATTGACGATAGCCAACCACGTGCATTCTCTAGTACAAGCACGCACTAATACGCGTTAATGCCAGATATGTGGGGGTTCATGAGATACCACTTGGGGATCGCCGATTATCAGTAAAAAATGTGGCATTTTAGGATGACATAACTTTCAGGTAGATGAGCAAAAGCTATGTTTGTTCAGTTTGAGGAAACGAAGTGAAGAACACGTTTGACCACACTATCCGTGACAGGCTGCTTGAATTCGTGTGCACAACAACCTGATAACCTAACTTGAATGCCAATTAAATTGGAAAGAGCACAATAAATTGATTTTTTTCTTAACAGTTACGTTTTCCTCAGTCCTTGCATGTAGGGTAGGTTACGTGTCAGGAACAAGAACGGTTTTCCAGCGCCAGGTATGTAGGCCGCCCATATTTGTCTTTGGGCGTTTCAATTAAAACACCTCTGGCCTGAAAAATATAAGTCATGTTATTCAACATTAATTTCAGTTTCATCACAGCTTTAGACAATTTTAACAGCTGAGAGAGGGAGTTTATGTCGTCCCCGTTGTTTCTCGGAGACAATTTCCGCATCAGTTTCTTTCTGACACCTCCCTTGTGGCATAGCACTGCTGATACCAGCAAACAGAATGTCATCAGCATGTTAAACACTTAGAATCCTTTCAGCAGTGGATAACAGTCAGTGTTTTTTCGTTACACACTATACATATCTACAGTCAGTTTATAGATACAGAATTCTTTCCAGGAGAACAAAGGCCTAAAACATGAATTCAGATTTGAAACTACAGTAAAAGGCCGTAAGATTAGTTGAGCTCGTTGCACAGACCTATTCAGAACACTGGGGATTTTAACAACACCATGTGAGTTCATTTACCTATAAGTTGTAGACACCAGAAATAAAATTGACAGTTACTATGCTAACAGCTCCGTCTACGGCCATAGAACAAGATCTAGACGGAACTTCCATTTACCGATAACGAAGAGACATAAGACATATTTGGGAGGGTGAATGCTCCAGTCTTCATCCAGTCATCCTGATTTACGTCTGCTGTAGTTTCCCTGAATTACATCAAGCAAATGTCAGGATGGTTTCCGTTCTGAGGTCCCAGCCCATCACCTGTCCCATTCTTGTGAAATTATAGCTGTAATTATCTAATTTCTGGAATAAATCAATTATATATATTTGCTGTTCTTAAATTTTAGTAAGAAGACATGTTGAACGACCTTTGAAACGACTCAGTGGAGTCGCTCCTTAAATCCATTGCCAATGACGGTCTGTCACGGACACCTTCCGTACCTTATTTCACTGAATGTTTCTCACACTCCCCCGAGGAGGCTAAGCAGGACGCACTAGACGAGATTGTACATGTTTGACGCCAGTGTAGGTTGCCGTTTGCGAACGTTACCGAATGATCAAGTTGATATTTCATGTCATAATTACGATGGTTGGACCTTTAATAGTGGCAAATACTTATTTACAGCTCGTACAAAATAGATAAGTGTTTCAAAGTTTTACTGACCTTCAGAGTAGTCATCAGCATTGTATATAACCAGTTGCCAGCGATGTGGAAGTTGTAGGATACTCTTAGCAGTGACAGTTGTGTAGACAGTTCGAGCGGAACGGTCTATTGCCCGGCTAATTTGTAGCAGTTCTGAAGTGGATGCCGTGAACTGTTTCCTTCAGTTTAGAAATCTAGTTGAACTCACGAGGGCTTAAGTCAGCGGAGTGCAATAGGTTGTATAGCAATTAGCAGCCCCATCAGTCAATCCCGCGTCCGGCCATCCTGATTTAGGTTTTCACTAAAATCACTCCAGGCAAATGCTGGGATATTTCCTTTGAAAGGGCACAGCCGACTTCCTTCTTCGTCCTTCCCTAATTCGATGAGACCGATGATCTCGCTGTTTGGTCTCTTCCTCCGAACAATCCAAAACCAATCCCATCAGTCAAACAAATCAGTAACAGCTTGCACTGTACGTGCTTGACCAATGTCCTGCAGAAAGTGTCATCACTTCCATCTCTATGCTGTTCATTGTGTCATCACTTCTGTCTCTATGCTGTTCATTTTTGGAACATAACCGACGACCAGCTTAGAGATACAAGTGATGATAATACTTTCTGCAGTCTCTCAGTTCTGGGCAGAGGTGTACCCCTGTCAAACTTCAGGTGTTACTGTCAGGTTAGTCGAGGAAGCAGTGCCTCTGACTAGATCCGGCGTTGCGTCGGGTTACCGCCGGTTTTGGGCAGAACGGTAGCGTGGTCAGCAGTCGTTGTCCGTCCTGAGGCTGGTGAGTACCTATGTTAAGCGAACGCTCACTTTAGAGCATTATGTTAGGCGTGACTGAGGATAATGGAATTTCGTAGTGAAACATTTAAGTCACTTAACATTAACTGAAGATTTATTACTCAAACCTCGAATAGTTAAAATTCGTACTTCGAGATAAATTATTTTAAGCAACCCCATCCAACGAAACTTCCCAGGTCCAGACAGACCGGCGGAAAGGATTGGTTGGCGTTAGGCGGGCTTGATGTACTGAGATGGAGTGAGTTTGGTGTGAATGAATTCTTGTACGTGTATTGTCTTCCCTTCGACGCGCAACGAGCCAAAGTAGCGTCAAATCGAAAGACTTGCACCCGGCGAACGGTCTGCCCGACGCGAGGTCCTAGTCACATGACATTTATTTATTTTATTGTCTTCCCTTGTCTCGTTGAATGCTTTGTAGAAAATTCTGTGTCACTGAAACACGTTTTTCCCCTCGTGTTCAACAGCGTATCAGAGTTTGATACCGTTTGGAGTTTGGTTTGATTTAACTACACTGTTTTCCTCATGATTAACTGACCGCACACAATTTTCATGTCCTCGTGCCACTTCCCTGGGGGCACTTAGTCAAATAGTAGCCACGTGGCGCGCAGACTTATTGAGACTAAAGAAAGCCACCATGACTTACGCTCATGATTACGTATTAAATTGTGGTAAGCGTCCTTTTGTATGAATGTGTGTGAACGTGTCCTAATTTCTGTTCCTTTATTCTAACTGGACTTCAATAAATATTAGTTGCGCTTCACGCTAATAGTGATAAGGCACCAGCGTGTAAACCGTACGGTTACTCCCCATTTACGTGTGAATATAGAAATAAAGCATGTCAGTTGTAATCTTCCGTCTCAAGTCTATTTATTAATTATCACCAGTCCCATTTATGCAGTATTTCAAGTTTTTTAAGTTCAATAATTGATCTTGCTTGGAGAATGAAGAATAATTAACTTCATTAAATTATATAAAATGTTCAATCAACAGTCAGATTAGCTGAGGAACTCCAGTTCGCTCTAGAAGATCTAGGATGAGCTATACTGGTGGCGACCCAGTTTCTTCTCGTTGAGGTTTGCAGTCTTACCTGGATTAACCACGTTCATAAAAGGTTCTGTCAGCTTGGACAGGGTACGATAAGTAACACTTACCAGTTCAATGCTAAGTAAAGGTGCTTAGACGTTATGCTGTTTTACACCTTGTGAAAGTGATCTTCGGATGAATACCACGTCTTGTTTTTCTTCTTCTATTACTACTAAAACTACTAGATCGAACACCTCTAGCGTCCCCTCGTTTTTTTCATCTCTTTCGTGACTCATTTGTTGGAAAGAACACTCATTACCGAATCCACAGAACAAAGTATTCTCACTCTACCTTACGGCAAAATCAAACAGTTAACGTAACGAACAATAACTAAACCAGATGATTAACCACCAGTGTCAATAAACTGGTCTTCTGGAAACACTCCACACTGGTCAATGAAAGAATGAACGACATATATAATAAAATCGGCGTAGACCATACAGATATAAGAACCTACTACGTAAATACGGAATTCCTTGACCAGATCTCATGCATGTAATCCCAGCGCCAGCTGCAATACCTGTCAGAGAGAAACATCAATAGAAAAAGAAAACAAAATATAAGCCAACTTTTGTAAACCAAGAAAACCTGAATAGCTAAAACACGAGACAAATTTCTTCCATATGAAATAATATGTCGTCTATTGTTGGCTAAAAATACTCAAATCGTAGTAAGTAAAATTAGTCAACAATATTTGAAACATATACCAGTGAAAATTGAGCCTGCAATTATAATTAATCATAGAAAATCCCATGCCCCCGCCCCCCTCACCAAAGTTGGTTGACCGTGCTGTCTTCTTTCACTCTCACATCCCCAACACTATACTGGTCTCAAGTGCTCAGTTACCTGCAGTGTACTTAAAGTTCTTCTAAACGACGTAACGTTTTTGAGCCATAGCTGTTTTTACGACTTCGATTCAAATTTACGGGAGCTGTTTAACTATTTCTACCGAACGCAGACGTTCCATACTGCCACGCAAACGTTACAGAAAAATAATGAAGGTAGGTTCTCCTTCAACGCCAGGCTCATAAACGCTGGAACTTGTTTGTGCATTAAGCGCTGACAGGATCATTTGTCGCAGGCGTGAGAGCGTGTACAGAGGGCGGCAGGAACGTGTGTAAGCTTCCGCAGCCGCGCCACCCCACCCCGCCACCAGCGCCTCCTCCCTCACAGCTCTTCCCGGGGCAACAAGGAGGGTACTCTGCTGCGCGTTTACGCGTGCTTGTCTGCATTAGCACACCACCTGTGTTATGCCGCTGCCACCACCACTGAATTACTGTTTATGTGCAAACAGCTGCTCTCCCACCACCTCACCCCACCCTCACTCCCTCCCCTACCGCATTGCAAACAGCAGCGGGCATGTTCCAGATCTGCAGCCGTCGCCATAGTTCATGTAGTTAATCGATCACTACGCACCTGCCGGTAACAGCTCACAGAAATCAGTAACTTACTAGCAACCCTTAACTTTTTGATTCATGTTCAGCCGAAATGGAAGAGCAGGATTTGAGATTCAAAACTAGGGGCTTCTGAATATTTGTGTTCTAGTTTCATAGCGGTAAGTATTTCACTCGTATAATTCTGATCGCCCACTTAACTTAATAATATTATTATCACCTGCTAATGGGGCAGTCATTGTTGGGTATGAGGTAACAAATCGAATAGCACTCAGCAACTAATTAAAACATTTTTAAGGGAAAATCCGTGTAGCAGACAATTACGAATGCAGTCTATCTCTGCGACAAATCTGAAGTTTCATAGCGAACAGATCTGAAGTGATATTACGGATTCGCATTGCTCCATCGCAGGGCACAAGATATAACGACATGATGCAACACATTTCTCTTTAGTTAAAGATTTCTCCCAAGGACACTTGGATGATTGAAACAGAGCATTTCTCTTTCGATCTTTATAGATTATAGGCCCCGGGAATAGACAACATTCCATTAGAGCTACTGACAGCCTTGGGAGAGCCGGTCCTGAGAAAACTCTACCACCTGGTGAGCAACATGTATGAGGCAGGCGAAATACCCTCAGACTTCAAGAAGAATATAATAATTCCAATCCCAAAGGAAGCAGGTGTTAACAGATGTGAAAATTACCGAACTATCAGTTTAATAAGTCACGGCTGCAAAATACTAACGCGAATTCTTTACAGACGAACGGAAAAACTGGTAGAAGCCGACCTCGGGGAAGATCAGTTTGAATTCCGTAGAAATGTTAGAACACTTGAGGCAATACTGACCCTACGGCTTACCTTGGAAGCTAGATTAACAAAAGGCAAACCTACGATTCTAGAATTTGTAGACTTAGAGAAAGCTTTTGACAATGTTAACTGGAATATTCTCTTTCAAATTCTGAAGGTGGCAGGGGTAAAATACAGGGAGCGAAAGGCTATTTACAATTTGTACAGAAACCAGATGGCAGTTATAAGAGTAGAGGGACATGAAAGGGAAGCAGTCGTTGGGAAGGGAATGAGACAGGGTTGTAGCCTCTCCCCGATGTTTTTCAATCTGTATATTCACTAAACAGTAAAGGAAACAAAAGAAAAATTCGGAGTAGGTATTAAAATCCATGGAGAAGAAATAAAAACATTGAGGTTCGGCGATGACATTGTAATTCTGTCAGAAACAGCAAAGGACTTGGAAGACCAGTTGAACGGAATGGACAGTGTCTTGAAAGGAGGATATAAGATGAACATAAACAAAAGCAAACCGAGGATAATGGAATATGGTCGAGTTAACTCGGGTGATGCTGAGGGAATTAGTTTAGGAAATGAGACACTTAAAGTAGTATAGGAGTTTTGCTATTTAGGGAGCAAAATAACTAATGATGGTCGAAGTAGAGAGGATATAAAATGTAGACTGGCAATGGCAAGGAATGCGCTTCTGAAGAAGAGAAATTTGTTAACATCGAGTATAGATTTAAGTGTCAGGAAGTCTTTTTTGAAAGTATTTGTATGGAGTGCAGCCATGTATGGCAGTCAAACATGGACGATAAATAGTTTGGACAAGAAGAGAATAGAAGCTTTCGAAATGTGGTGCTACAGAAGAATACTGAAGATTAGATGGTAGATCACATAACTAATAAGGAGGTATTGAATAGAATTGGGGAAAAGAGGAGTTTGTCGCACAACTTGACTAGAAAAGATACCGGTTGGTAGGACATGTTCTGAGGCATCAAGGGATCACAAATTTAGCATTGGAGGGCGCCGTGGAGGGTTAAAATCGTAGAGGGAGACCAAGAGATGAATACACTAAGCAGATTCAGAAGGATGTAGGCTGCAGTACGTACTGGGAGATAAAGCAGCTTGCACAGGATAGAGTAGCATGGAGAGCCGCATCAAACCAGTCTCAGAACTGAAGACCACAACAACAACAACAGATAAGTGCATCCTGTCGAAAACTGTAAGTAGCCTGTTTGTATGTTGGCAGCGCTTTAGACTACCTTATTATCACTGACAGCGCTGTGCACCCTCTGTAAGGGACTCTGTGGCTGGTCGGACTCGCAGTTAGAAGTTAATAGTTAAGCAAAGATGGAGGTTTGAAGCAGTATTAGTGCGAGCGGACGCTCTGAACGTGTGTCCGTCATGGAGATTTAATATTGGTTGGACATGGATTGTAAAATGTGGGTAATGGAATTATTGACGATTATATAATTTTTGGAACTGGATGTTACATGATTAAGGTAAAATCTGATAAATAAACTGTTTGCTCTGCAACAAAATTTTACCTTTGTTAATCACATGCCTATTAGTAGTTAGAGCCTACAGTAGTTAGAATGTTTTTATTTAGCTGGCTGTATACTCGCTGTATCTGCTGTAGTTCGTGTCACGAAGATATTCTGTGAGGTAAGTGACTTATGAAATGTATGGGTTATTGTCAGGGTTTCTTCTAATTCAGAGCCATTCTTTTGTGTTAATTAATAGTCAGATTGCGTCATTATTGTATATTGTGGGTTATAAATTAATAGAATAACTTTGAGCTGTATCTGTCTGGGAAAATTCTGTAGGTCAGTGTTGAAATGATAAAGATAAGCAAATCAGTTGCATTCACTAGTTTCAGAATTAAATTAAGAAGTTTCAGAACTTTCAGTCATTTATTTTAATCAGAACAAGAGACATGTCTATACTCTGATTACGAAATCATATTAACACAGAATTAGATGAGGAGCTGTGTGTTTGATGTAAAAGCACTAAATTGGGTTATAACTTCCTTGCAATACTATTAGGATCAATTACAGACAGAACCATAGAATGTAGGAACGACCACAAGTGAAAACTGTCAAAGAAACAATGTACCTTTTTTGGCATTTAGACTAATGTATGGAATAATATACAAAATCAAAGAAACAGAAATTGAAGAGGTACCTGATAAAGATGATGACAGCTTCAGAAAAAGGCCACAGAGAAAGTCTGACATTGTACAGTCGTGCTCAAAAGTACCCGAACGACCTAAATTGCATTCCGCCTGATTCGAATGCAACCCACATAGCGCAGCTGTCTAGCAGGTCCTCTAATCGCCCCTCGGTACATTTGTTTCACTATTGAATATGGTTCCGGTAAGTCACCACTAGAAAACACTGCTCTGTATCGCAATAACTCAAGATGTAAAGTAATACCAATGTACTAGAAATATCGTGGAACATCTTATCACAGTTAAGACGGTTCTTAAGGCTTGTAAGCTCATATTTATTACAATAAATGACATACATGAAATGTTACCACTCACATTATTACGGCAGAGAGATAATTCACGTAGTAAGTTCGTCGTATTCAAGATTTCCTCTTCAAAATAATTTTTTTTTTCTTTTTTTGTCATCAGTCTACTGACTGGTTTGATGCGGCCCGCCACGAATGCCTTTCCTGTGCTAACCTTTTCATCTCAGAGTAGCACTTGCAACCTACGTCCTCAATTATTTGCTTGACGTATTCCAATCTCTGTCTTCCTCTACAGTTTTTGCCCTCTACAGCTCCCTCTAGTACCATGGAAGTCATTCCCTCATGTCTTAGCAGATGTCCTATCATCCTGTCCCTTCTCCTTATCAGTGTTTTCCACATATTCCTTTCCTCTCCGATTCTGCGTAGAACCTCCTCATTCCTTACCTTATCAGTCCACCTAATTTTCAACATTCGTCTATAGCACCACATCTCAAATGCTTCGATTCTCTTCTGTTTCGGTTTTCCCACAGTCCATGTTTCACTACCATACAATGCTTTACTCCAGACGTACATCCTCAGTAACTTCTTCCTCAAATTAAGGCCGGTATTTGATATTAGTAGACTTCTCTTGGCCAGAAATGCCATTTTTGCCATAGCGAGTCTGCTTTTGATGTCCTCCTTGCTCCGTCCGTCATTGGTTATTTTACTGCCTAGGTAGCAGAATTCCTTAACTTCATTGACTTCGTGACCATCAATCCTGATGTTAAGTTTCTCGCTGTTCTCATTTCTACTACTTCTCATTACCTTCGTCATTCTCCGATTTACTCTCAAACCATACTGTGTACTCATTAGACTGTTCATTCCGTTCAGCAGTTCATTTAATTCTTCTTCACTTTCACTCAGGATAGCAATGTCATCAGCGAATCGTATCATTGATATCCTGTAACCTTTTAATTTAATTCCACTCCTGATCCTTTCGTTTATTTCCATCATTGCTTCCTCGATGTACAGATTGAAGAGTAGGGGCGAAAGGCTACAGGCTTGTCTTACACCCTTCTTAATACGAGCACTTCGTTCTTGATCGTCCACTCTTATTATTCCCTCTTGGTTGTTGTACATATTGTGTATGACCCGTCTCTCCCTATAGCTTACCCCTACTTTTTTCTGAATCTCGAACAGCTCGCACCTGTATATTGTGGAACGCTTTTTCCAGGTCGACAAATCTTATGAAAGTGTCTTGATTTTCATTTAGCCTTGCTTCCATTATTAGCCGTAACGTCAGAATTGCCTCTCTCGTCCCTTTACTTTTCCTAAAGCCAAACTGATCGTCACCTAGCGCATTCTCAATTTTCTTTTCCATTCTTCTGTATATTATTCTTGTAAGCAGCTTCGATGCATGAGCTGTTAAGCTGATTGTGCGATAATTCTCGCACTTGTCAGCTCTTGCCGTCTTCGGAATTGTGTGAATGATGCTTTTCCGAAAGTCAGATGGTATATCGCCAGACTCATATATTCTACACACCAACGTGAATATTCGTTTTGTTCCACTTCCCCCAGTGATTTTAGAAATTCTGATGGAATGTTATCTATCCCTTCTGCCTTATTTGACCGTAAGTCCAACCAAAGCTCTTTTAAATTCCGATTCTAATACTGGATCGCCTATCTCTTCTAAATCGACTCCTGTTTCTTCTTCTATCACATCAGACAAATCTTCACCCTCACAGAGGCTTTCAATGTATTCTTTCCACCTATCTGCTCTCTCCTCTGCATTTGACAGTGGAATTCCCGTAGCACTCTTAATGTTACCACCGTTGCTTTTAATGTCACCAAGCCGGCCGAAGTGGCCGTGCGGTTAAAGGCGCTGCAGTCTGGAACCGCAAGACCGCTACGGTCGCAGGTTCGAATCCTGCCTCGGGCATGGATGTTTGTGATGTCCTTAGGTTAGTTAGGTTTATCTAGTTCTAAGTTATAGGGGACTAATGACCTCAGCAGTTGAGTCCCATAGTGCTCAGAGCCATTTGAACCATTTTTTTTTTTTGAATGTCACCAAAGGTTGTTTTGACTTTCCTGTATGCTGAGTCTGTCCTTCCGACAATCATATCTTTTTCGATGTCTTCACATTTTTCCTGCAGCCATTTCGTCTTAGCTTCCCTGCACTTCCTATTTATTTCATTCCTCAGCGACTTGTATTTCTGTATTCCTGATTTTCCCGGAACCTGTTTGTACTTCCTCCTATCATCAATCAACTGAAGTATTTCTTCTGTTACCCATGGTTTCTTCGCAGCTACCTTCTTTGTACCTATGCTTTCCTTCCCAACTTCTATGATGGCCCTTTTTAGAGATGTCCGTTCCTCTTCCACTGTACTGCCTACTGCGCTATTCCTTATTGCTGTATCTATAGCGTTAGAGAACTTCAAACGTATCTCGTCATTCCTTAGTACTTCCGTATCCCACTTCTTTG
The DNA here is from genome assembly GCF_023898315.1 of Schistocerca nitens. Taxonomy (NCBI): domain Eukaryota; kingdom Metazoa; phylum Arthropoda; class Insecta; order Orthoptera; family Acrididae; genus Schistocerca; species Schistocerca nitens. The sequence continues at coordinate 283,245,694 of NC_064614.1, forward strand.
CGTATTGATTCTTCATGACTAATATCTTGAACTTCAGCCTACTCTTCATCACTACTATATTGTGATCTGAATCTATATCTGCTCCTGGGTACGCCTTACAATCCAGTATCTGATTTCGGAATCTCTGTCTGACCATGATGTAATCTAATTGAAATCTTCCCGTATCTCCCTGCCTTTTACAAGTCTACCTCATCCTCTTGTGATTCTTGAACAGGGTATTCGCTATTACTAGCTGAAATTTGTTATAGAACTCAATTAGACTTTCTCCTCTTTCATTCCTTGTCCCAAGCCCATATTCTCCTGTAACCTTTTCTTCTACTCCTTCCCCTACAACAGCATTCCAGCCGCCCATGACTATTAGATTTTCGTGCCCCTTTACATACTGAATTACCCTTTCAATATCCTCATACACTTTCTCTATCTGTTCACCTTCAGCTTGCGACGTCGGCATGTATACCTGAACTATCGTTGTCGGTGTTGGTCTGCTGTCGATTCTGATTAGAACAACCCGGTCACTGAACTGTTCACAGTAACACACCCTCTGCCCTACCTTCCTATTCATAACGAATCCTACACCTGGTACACCATTTTCTGCTGCTGCTGTTGATATTACCCGATACTCATCTGACCAGAAATCCCTGTCTTCCTTCCACTTCACTTCACTGACCCCTACTATATCTAGATTGAGCCTTTGCATTTCCTTTTTCAGATTTTCTAGTTTCCCTACCACGTTCAAGTTTCTGACATTCCACGCCCCGACTCGTAGAACGTTATCCTTTCGTAGATTATTCAATCTTTTTCTCATGGTAACCTCCCCCATGGCAGTCCCATCCCGGAGATCCGAATGGGGGACTATTCCGGAATCTTTCACCAATGGAGAGATCATCATGACACTTCTTCAATTACAGGCCACATGTCCTGGGGATACACGTTACGTGTCTTTAAAGCAGTGGTTTCCATTGCCTTCTGCATCCTCATGTCGTTGATCATTGCTGATTCTTCCGCCTTTAGGGGCAATTTCCCACCCCTAGGACAAGAGAGTGCCCTGAACCTCTATTCGCTCCTCCGCCCTCTTTGACAAGGCCGTTGGCAGAATGTGGCTGACTTCTTATGCCGGAAGTCTTCGGCCACCAATGCTGATTATTTATCAATATTTAGGCAGTGGCGGGGATCGAACCCGGGACCGAAGACGTTTTGATTATGAATCAGAGACGCTACCCCTAGACCACGGCTTCTCCCCCCCAACATAACATACCGTACTAAGCAAAGACGTTGTGACTGACGGAAACTAACAAACATTCCTGACTAGGCATAAAGAGAATGATAACCTCGATTTTAGACAGTATCAGTTAGCAAATATCAACTTTAAATTACACAACATAAACATTTTTAACGGACGCGAATTCCTACCCAGCATCTATTGTCCTTGTTAACGAACTACGAAAGATGTTAAATATTGCTTCTTCACAAGCAACTTACTTGAAATGCTGCGAGGTAAAGCTTTGTCTTGGACAGGGATTCGAACCCAGAACCTAATTGGATTGTCATCGAAGCACAATCAACTGTGACATATCGGATTTTCTCGGTAGTAGCTAGATGTTTTAACTGAAATGACGAGACGAAACATTAATTTTTTCTTTCCCAGGACTCCAACCTGGCACTTATCGCTGTTATATTCTAGAGAAAACGAACGTTAAAAATGGGTTTGTTCCACCAGCAGCGACATGTGAGCATATTTGAAATACAAATAATACGACGAAGAGTTCTGTGCTGACTGGGAATCGAACCCCGCACATATAGTTGTTGACTGCACAAAAAGCGACGTCAGCTACCGTATTTTTCTACACCAGCAGCTCGGAACAACGTCCTTGAAATTACAATGATTTCGCAAACAGTTCTGTGTCTCACTGGGACTCAAAACCGTCGGACATCGTTAGTGTTGACAACGAATGAAAATACACTAAAAATCAAAATTATTATCCACCAGCAGATAGATGTTCTCATGCTATAGCTTGATAATACATAATGAAAGCTTTAGTGCCGGGCCAGGATTCGAAAACTTTCACCCGCAATATGTGGAGATGTTGAGGAATCTCCAGTTTTGAACAAACAACAAATTGCAGTCGAGCTGTATTGTCACGAAGGGATCAAATTCCGCGTTAAGGGCGGTCTGAGTTGCCTTCCCAGTTCAGAACCAATTTTATCGACATATAGAAGCTCAAATAAAAGATGGAATAAGTGTCCTGTGACCGTACATAGCGTTTGTTTCGTCACTAGAAATAAATAATAAGTATAAGGAACGTTACTGTTGATAGAGTTTCTACGTGTCGCGGCTCCTGACTTTATTGTGGTTCAACCTAACGTCTACTTGGTACAGAAGGAATATCATGTTATATCATGACTGTCGCACCACGATGCCATTATACCTTCTTCACTTGGCGTAGCCACAAGAGAATGGAATCTGTCCTTATCAAAAATCAGCAGCAGAAGTTGGAATCGAACCCAGATCGTATGTATATGAACAATGTTGCACCACACTGGATGAGAATTCTGACACACAGGCTCCCTGTAGTGGTCTGAAGCATGTTCAGAACATTCATTTACTTGGTTGTCCGAATCGCCATGAACTAGCTGCCTCGGCTACCCAGTGCATACATTCGACTCTGTTTTGTAATCACCGAAATAAAATCACGTAAGTGACACCTACACAGAACTGCCAACAGTGTAGAATGCAGAAATTCAAATAGGAAGTGTTCCTTTCGACTTGAGCTACTCTAATGCGCTATCTGTTTGTTAAAAACGCCGTCCAGTGCAAAAGAAAAGCTGTAACTGTCTGTCTCTCAGAAGTCTACATCCAGCCATATGCATTATCTGACAGCACTGTGCAGTGCGGATATTCTGGAGGAATTGTTGTTGAGTTCTGGAGGTGTTGTAGCAATATGTCAGCTAGTAGCGTAACGGTAAGTGTCGCGCACTGTTGATAAGACGTCGCGGGTTTGGGTACATTCCCTGCTACATTTTTTTAAAAAGCCATACTGCTGTCTGCTGAAGTTATCGATCTATTGGAACTTTGAACATAATTCCCTTCACTTCTCAACCCAAAACAGTCGCATGTGGAAAAAGGGCTAACTTCTGCGACATTTTGTTCTTTTCGGGTTTAATAGATGGCCAGGCTGCAGATGCAACTCGAAACTTTTGTATTATGTATGGGGACAGCGCATCGTGCCAAAATACGTCAGAAAAGTATTTTCTACATTGCCTGTCGTGTGGCAGTGGCATTGTATTCTTCGTCAAACCTTGTTTGACAGATATAACTCAGATCAGGTTTTCTACATGCATATAATCAATAAACTGCATGTGTATTGTCAGACTGTTATAGATAACACCAGAGAATTCGCATATATCGTTGATGAATAATTTCTCTCTCATGTTAACTAATGTTTTAACAACACTAAAAGAAACCGTACGAAAATTGTCCACTGTATTATAAGAAATGAAATAAATCTACCCACGATAACATTACGACGAAAGGCTGTTTCAATAAAACTGAGTATCTGTACACAAGCGTGCACGAATTAGTGAAATACCAATCACTTAGATTACGATTGGGTCTGTGTTTGATTGGTATGCTGTGTCATACTCAAGTGGTATATAAATGTGGCATTTCATAAATAAAGTTATGTATTCATAGAAACCCAAAATTTGCTTGTCAGCAGCGGAATGAGGCGTTACCTGCTGTGCAGCATTGTAAGTTTATCACCATTGCACTATGAGCCGAAAGTATTTTCTTGCGATTTCCTTATCGATGTGTGATCTGACTGCTTGTAGCTCTTCCACAGAAGGGATAAAAACGTTATAGTCAGCAAGACTGGAACCGCAAACCATAACAGACGCGTTCTCACGGTTAGAACGTTTCCACAGAGCTACGGAAGAGGTATGCGTATACGTATCCTTTTACGAGGCCAGTAGTGGCTAGAACTCGTAAACCGCTATTTAAAGTACGAGATTAGATGCGATTTTCACGTGCAACGACTTTCCTGGGCTGAAAACCGTAAATTTACAATCTTTTGGTACAGCTCAAGCGATAATAACTCAGATTATTCAATGGAAATGATAGGAAAAATCAAGTGAACTTTGAGGCTAAGTCCATTTACACCAGGAAGTAACTCGTCGATCACAGAGTTGCCAAATATACGTTGCCTTGTTGCCAAACCTCAGTTTATTACCAGCAGGAAGAAGACGAACCGTGGTGATCCTGCAGTGGGCTAGGAGGTGACCATAGCTGGCGTCTCAAAGACGCGGCTTCCACGGCCTGGAATACGTAATCCGTCTGATTCACATTTCTGTAACTGCGTTTATGGACCGGAGCGTAGTTACTAATAATACTCAGAAATGATTGCTAACTAAGCTTCATAAATCAGTAATTCTCATAGTTGTTTTTGTATTTCTTTCGTAAGTGTACTCAAAACTAAGAAAATCATTGACGAACGTTTTCGTGCCTCGCCGATACTCGAACACAACAAACAAATAAAAATAAAAAATCACTGTGTGGCTGTGAAATCTTTCATTAAAATGACACGTTCTACATCATTACGAAATGTCGTATTCATAATCTATGGAACAAGTATTAATCTAATCTAATGTAATCGTATCATATTGCTGACTAGTCATGAAGAGGCACGAATTACAGAAATTTTCGCCAATATCAGTAACGAAATGTAAACTTGAAAATAAAAGACGACAGTTTTTGTAATAAACCGGGACTCCTGTAAAGACCCTTTCGTCCCTGTTAACTAACCACGAAAGATATGTGATATACCTCCATTCAGAAGGAACAAAGTGTTCACGCATTTAAAGATGAAGCGAATGATGTGAAGTTCTGTGACGGAGATACGAACCCAACACGCAATCGGATTGTTAACTACGTAAAATCAAATGTTACGTATCGGTTTTTCTTACCAGCTGCTAGATGTTTGAATCTAAAATAAGGATACAAATTTTTGTGCCTGAGCGACAATCGAACCGCACACCTACCGTCCTTCTTTATCACCGACGAACATAGCTTAAGTAACACTTGCTTACTCACCAACAGTAAGATGTGTGCGTGTTTGACCAGAAATAACGACACCTATTGCGATTGTTGGCAGCACATGAAAAGACATTAAAAATGCACGTTAATTTTCTCTAGCAGACTGGTATGCACGTGATAGGCCTTGAAATGAAATTATGAATATTTTTGTACTGCATCAGGATTCGGACCCAGACCTAGAGAAGATTGCAGTCTTGGGAAAAGGAACGAAATGATTGAACTATACTGTTCCGAGGGATTCAGATCCTCGAAAGATGAGATACGAATTCGAATCACAGTCCAGCACCAAATTTTTCAACGTCTCTAGTTCAATCAAGTACAAGAAAAATAAGAGCCCTGGTCCTTTAAATGGCTATCGTTTCATCAAATAAAATAAAATTTTCAAATGTAAGTGAGTTTACTAGAGACAGTATTTCTGTTTACCATGACTTCCGCCTATGTCATTTCCCAACGTAAACCGGCTCTGCCCAATTGGTAATGAAGGAACGTGATGTTTAATGCGGATTCTGGATTATAGCGTCTTTCTCTTTAGGTTACCAGAGGTTAAGTAAATCTGTTTGTGCCTCTTAAAAGTAAATGCCTGAACCCACGCATTGCACCTGTGATAGTTCGTTCCTCCAGACCATTGTGGCCACATTTCCCAGCCCCAGGAGTGTGCTGTAACGGATGATGTGCTTAGCTTACAAAATTAGTCACGGTGGAAAAAATGCGAGGCTATTAAATGGTTAAGTAGAAGCAATCTTCTGACGTGTAGATTATGCTGTTCTCATGTCAGCAGGGTGTAAAAACTATTCTAGGCATCATAGCCTCGATGTGAAGCCATTTTGAAATATTCACTAATTCAGCAAATTTCATAGTTCGAGAAAATCCACTGTGGAGTGTAAAGTTACCGGATAATTCGATTATTACCGTCATTGTTACTATCATTTTCTTCATACCGTTGCTGGAACACATGTGCTTGAAGATCATTAAATGCCTTTTGGTCATTATAGAAGTAGTTGCCCAAGAAGAGGTTCTTTCCCTGTCTACGGAGTCATTTTCATGTTAATATCAAACATCAGCAATTACTCACAGATTACATTAAAACTAAAGTAACTCATGAAGACGTTACTTGATAACAAAACGCGCTGCCTTTCTTAATTTACATGCGCCTGGAAATGGCTGTCGAATACTGCCAAACCAAAAGCCAAGGGATCTTACTGCCTTCCGTTATACGTCGCTGTCAGTTCTTCCACGAGATTTGGTCGAAGTGACCTGTTTCAGGTTGTGTATGGCAGAGAATGTTTCAGAAAATAAATTGAATTCCTCTGCAATAAACAGAAAGATTTTCATTGTAAGCTATCCAAGTTCAAAATTTTCGCATTATTAGTTCAAATTTAATATTCACTTCTATAATGTAGGAAAGTATTTCACAGTTGCAAAACCAGCATCCGACTCATTGACCGTATACTTAGTCGCTGGCCATAAATTCTAGCTTAGAGTGACACCAGTTTAAGTAACCTAATGTAGCGAAGACTGTTTGCCAGTGGTCATTTTCACCGGAAAATATGCAATCCACTCATGGGGCTCCAATAGCACAATATAACAGTAATTTCTTCGTGTATGCAATTCATGCGGATTGTGGAATTTAGTGGTGCTCTCTCTTCCACTTCTGTATACAATATGCCTGACCTAAACGGGCCCTTTATCATTAGAGGCCCTGGGCAGTGCAACTTCATACTGACAACAGTAATGTGCTTATACTGACAGCCTCACTGTTTGTTTTAGCTGATTTTGTAATCATTTAAATAAAACAACATCACCTTCCAGTGGGAGACATTTCGTGCCCCTTTTCCTTCTGTGAAATTTGTCAGTCAGCTTTTTGCCTTCCAACCAGCGAAATGCGGCAGAGTACGGCCAGTAAACGATTCACATACCACGATTTAGTAACGTTAAGACGATTTCATTAACCATTGTCGTAGCTGAAGGAATTTAGTTACTTCTTAAATCGTCTTATGCAGCAACGTTCACAGATATCTCAAATAGGAAAAGCTCTTTATCCAGGTACGAAGGTTGTGAAACAAATTTCCCACAGTTTATGTCAGGTCGATCTCTTCGTCTGATAGCACTGCATAAGTACTTTGTCAAAGAGGTATCACAAGCAGGGTTCCTGTAGCTGTGGGAATCAGTGGTTGAAAACGAGTTTAACACCAATGGGTGTGCATTGAATTTAGCCTCAAAGTTCACTCGATTTTTCCTATCATTTCCATTGAATAATCTGAGTTATTATCGCTTGTACTGTAACAAAAGATTGTAAGTTTACGGTTTTCAGCCCAGGAAAGTCGTTGCACGTGAAAATCGCATCTGATCTCGTCCTTTAAATAGCGGTTTACGAGTTCTAGCCACTACTGGCCTCGTAAAAGGATACGTATACGCATACCTCTTCCGTAGCTCTGTGGAAACGTTCTAACCGTGAGAACGCGTCTGTTATGCTTTGCGGTTCCAGTCTTGCTGACTGTAACGTTTTTATCCCTTCTGCGAAAGAGCTGCAAGCAGTCAGATCACACATCGATAAGGAAATCGCAAGAAAATACTTTCGGCTCATAGTGCAATGGTGATAAACTTACAATGCTGCAGAACAGGTAACGCCTCATTCCGCTGCTGACAAGCAAATTTTGGGTTTCTAGGAATACATAACTTTATTTATGAAATGCCACATTTATATACCACTTGAGTATGACACAGCATACCAATCAAACACAGACCCAATTAAAATCTAAGTGATTAGTATTTTACTAATTCGTGCACGCTTGTGTACAGATACTCAGTTTTATTGAAACAGACTTTCGTCGTAAGGTTATCGTGGGTAGATTTATTTCATTTCTTATAATACAGTGCACAATTTTCGTAAGGTTTCTTTTAGTATTGTTAAAACATTAGTTAACATGAGAGAGAAGTTAATCATCAACGATATATGCGAATTCTCTGGTGTTATCTATAACAGTCTAACAATACACATGAAGTTTATTGATTATATGCATGTAGAAAACTTGATTTGAGTTAAAGCTGTCAAACAAGGTTTGATGAAGAATAAAATGCCACTGCCACACGACAGGCAATGTAGAAAATACTTTTCTGGCGTATTTTGACACGATGCGCTGACCTCATACATAATACAAAAGTTTCGAGATGCATCTGCAGCCTGGCCATCTATTAAACCTGAAAAGAACAAAGTGTCGCAGAAGTTAGCCCTTTTTCCACATGCGACTGTTTTGGGTTGAGAATTGAAAGGAATTATGTTCAAAGTTCCTTTGGATCGTTAACTTCAGTAGACAGCAGTATGGCGTTTTAAAAAATGTAGCAGTGAATGTACCCAAACCCGCGACGTCTTATCAACAGTGCGCGACACTTACCGTTACGCTACTAGCTGACATATAGTTACAACACCTCCAGAACTCAACAACCATTCCTCCAGAATATCCGCGTTGCACAGTGCTGTCAGATAATGCATATGGCCGGATGTAGACGTCTGAGAGACAGACAGTTACAGCTTTTCTTTTGCACTGCACGGCGTTTTTAACAAACAGATAGCGCATTAGAATAGCTCAAGTCGAAAGGAACCCTTCCTATTTAATTTTCTGCATCCTACACTGTTGGCAGTTCTGTGTATGTGTCGCCGGCCGCGGTGGTCTAGCGGTTCTGGCGCTGCCGTCCGGACCCGCGGGACTGCTGCGGTCGCAGGTTCGAATCCTGCCTCGGGCATGGGTGTGTGTGATGTCCTTAGGTTAGTTAGGTTTAAGTAGTTCTAAGTTCTAGGGGACTTATGACCTGAGATGTTGAGTCCCATAGTGCTCAGAGCCATTTGAACCATTTTTTTTTCTGTGTATGTGTCAGTTACGTGATTTTATTTCGGTGATTACAAAATAGAGTCGAATGTATGCACTGGGTAGCCGAGGCAGCTAGTTCATGGCGATTCGGACAACCAAGTAAATGAATGTTCTGAAAATGCTTCAAACCACTACAGGGAGCCTGTGTGTCAGAATTCCCATCCAGTGTGGCGCAACATCGTTATGTTAGAACAATCAGTGAGAGAGAGGAGACTTTGGTGGTCTCTTGGAATGATGCTACGATCATATACATACGGTGTGGGTTCGATTCCAGCTTCTGCGGATGATTTTTGATAAGGAGAGACAGATTCCATTCTCTTCTGGCTACACCAAGTGCAGAAGGTATAATGGCATCTTGGTCTGACAGTCATGTTAAACATGATATTCCTTGACTACGAAGGTTTTCCTGGCGTAATAATTGATAATATTCTTCTCGGGTATGCAGCCGGATCATAACTTCTTCATGACACAATATTTCCGCGGTCCAACTGGCCGCCATCTTCAGGTGAGAGTGCTGGTGCACAGTCTCGCCGGAACTGACAGCCCAGCGTTTTTTTTTTTTCTCTTTATTGTGATTTCATTCCCCTGCCCCATATGGGCAGGGGAGGGCTGTCAGCAGCACAATCCGCCGCTCTTCAGCCGAGTGACATCACAATTAAAACAAGAGTAAAATAATATATACATAAGGAGGTAAAAAAGTGGAACATAAAACAATATAAGGGGAGAAAACGGAGGTAAAAATACACTGATATGTAGACGTTCATTGGGGGCAGTTAAAAAAGTCACCAGAAAGTTAAAAAACACAGTTGGCGATTCTTAAAACACAGAGAAGTCACTGGATGCGCAGGCACAGTTTAAAAGTCGGCCACAGTATTAAAAACACTCCGAAACAACAGACTTAAAACCCACTTGGAGCACACACGACGAAGAATAAAACAACCAGGTGGGACCTGCCGAGGGAAAGGTCAGAGAGGATGGAAAAGGAGGGGAGAGCATGGGGCAGCTGGGGAAGCGGCGGGATGAAGGGAGGAGGGGCAACCGTGGGTTCACGAAGAGGCAGGAGACACATGGGGCGGGAGAGGAAAAGGGAAGACAGGGCAGGAGGGAGCGCAGAGACACTGAAAGAAGGCACAAGAGATGGAGGGGGAGTAGGAGGGGAAATCCGCTCAGAAGGAGGGAGGGGGAGGAGAGGGAGCCCTGAGGAGGAGGCAGGAAGAGGGGGTTAGAGTTGGTAGGAAGGGTAGATGTCAGGGCGAAGCTCATCATCCGGGAGTGGTAGACGGTGGAAGTTGTGTTGGGAAAGGAGATGGAGGGTGTGGAGATGGAGAGAGGGAGGGACACAACGGTAAAGGCGCGGCAACTGGTCGGGAGTGGAGAGGAAGGGAGACACCAGGGGGTTAGGGGGATCAAGGCGACGGACAATATATAGTGTGCGGATGTGTTCAAGGAAAAGGAGAAGGTGGGGGAAGGGGATGAGGTCATAGAGGATGCGCGTGGGGGACGGAAGGCGGATGCGGAAGGCGAGGCGGAGCGCATGGCGTTCGAGGATTTGGAGGGCGTTATAGAACTGGGGAGGGGTGGAAATCCAAGCGATGCTGGCATAACAAAGGATGGGGTGGATCATGGATTTGTAGGTGTGGAGGATGGTGGAAGGATGCAGACCCCATGTCCGGCCGGACAGGAGTTTCAGGAGGCGGAGGCGGTTGTGAGCTTTGTTTTGGATGGTAAGGAGATGGGGAGTCCAGGTGAGGTGGCGGTCGAGGGTGAGGCCAAGGTATTTGAGGGTAGGAGTGAGGTGGATAGGACGGCCATAAATGGTGAGGTAGAAATCATGGAGGCGGAAGGAGCGGGTGGTGCGGCCTATGATGATCGCCTGGGTCTTGGAGGGATTAACACGGAGGAACCACTGGTTGCACCAAGCGGTGAATTGGTCAAGGTGGGTTTGGAGAGTACGTTGGGACCGTTGAAGGGTAGGATAAAGGGCTAGGAAGGCGGTGTCATCAGCGAACTGGAGAAGATGAACAGGAGGGGGAGGTTTGGGCATATCAGCAGTGTACAGGAGATAGAGGAGAGGGGAAAGGACAGAACCTTGGGGCACGCCGGCAGAGGGGTAGAAAGTATGGGAGTTGGAATTGTGGATAGTCACATAGGAGGGACGATGGGAGAGGAAGGAAGCAACGAGACGGACGAAGTTGATGGGGAGAGCATAGGTCTGGAGTTTGAAAAGGAGCCCGGGATGCCAGACACGGTCATAGGCGTTCTGGAGGTCAAGGGAAACAAAGATAGCAGAGCGACGGGAGTTAAGTTGGAGGGAAAGAAGATGGGTAAGGTTAAGGAGCTGGTCGTCAGCAGAGAAGGAAGGCCGGAAGCCACATTGGGTAAGAGGGAGGAGGCGGTGCTGGTTAAGGTGGCAGTGGATACGGCGAGAGAGGATGGCCTCAAAGACCTTACTGAACACGGAGGTGAGGCATATGGGACGATAGGAAGAGGTAGCAGAGGGGGGTTTGTTAGGCTTAGGGAACAGCAGGACACGGGAAGTCTTCCACAGATCAGGGTAAAATCCAGTGGAGAGGAGGACATTGTACAGGGTAGCAAGGACAGACAGGAAGGATGGAGGGGATTCCTTGAGGTGACGGTAGGTGACGCCATCATGACCAGGGGCGGTGTTGCGTTTGGAGCGGAGGACGAGTGTGATGTCTTGCATGGTGATGGGAGTGTTGATGTCGGAGGGGGGTAGCCGATCCAAGTACTGGAAGCTAGGGGCGAGCGGGGGGACCGAGGTGTCAGTGCGGTCAAGGACTGTGGGAAAGAGGGAGTAATCAAAATGGGGATCGTCAGGAATGGAGAAGACCTCGGATAGGTGGGAAGCAAAATGGTTAGCCTTACTGAGGTTGTCAGGAAAGGGGCGATCGTCATGGAGGATGGGGTAATGCGGGGTGGGATGGCTACCAGTAAGGCGGTGGAAGGCTGACCAGTACTTGGAGGAGTTGACAGGGAGGGTGGAGTTGAGGCGTGTGCATGTCTGACGCCAGTCCCGGCGTTTCTTTGCTGTAAGGAGGTTCCGGATATGTCGCTGTAATTGCCGGTGGCGGGTGAGAGTATCCCGGTCACGAGTGCGGAGGAAGGAGCGGTAGAGCCTGCGGGATTCACGCACAAGAAGGACAGCCTGTGGAGGAAGCGTAGGGCGGTGAGGGTGGATGAGTTTGGTACGGACATGAGCCTCCACAGCGTCAGTGATGGTCTTCTGAAGGAAGGAAGAGGCATGGGTGATGTCATCAGGGTGGTGGAAAGTGAGGGGGTGGCTGTCGACCTGTAAGGCAATGGATTCCCGGTAGGCATCCAAATCGGCACGGTGGTAGTCATGGACAGACTTTGGAGGGGCAGGGGGCGGGTGGCTGCAGTGGCAGGACGGGTAGAGGAGATGGTGAGAAGGACAGGGAGATGGTCACTACCGACGGGATCGAGGACATCAATGGCAATGCGACCAAGGAGTTTGGGGGAAGCGAGGATAACATCGGGGGTGGAGTTACTTTCAGGACGGGTGTGCTGTGGGAGAGGAACAAGGTCACCATGGAGGGTGGCAAGGAACTGATGCCACCGCCGAAGGGTGGCAGGGTCACGGCTGTGGATGTTGAGGTCAGCAGCGATCACATAGGTGGAGAAGGTACGGTCAACATGGGAAATGAAGTCAAAGGGGAGAGGAGCTGCGGGGCAAATATAGATAGTGGCACAGGTGACGGTGAGGGAGGGAAAAAAGAGGCTGAGGAGAAGGTGTTCGGTTGGGTCATTGAGGAGGGGTTGTGGCCGGACAGGGAGATGCCGGAGGTGGCCGATAGCGACCCCGCCTCGAGCTAGGGGAAGGGGATTGTCAGTGCGGTGAAGGAGATAAAGGGAGATGCGGACCATACGGTGGGGTTGGAGGAAGGTTTCATTGAGGATGAAGGAGTCAACCTGGTGCTGGGAGAGGGTATGCATGAAGAGGTATTTGTTTGCAAGTAGGGAGCGAATGTTGAGGTAGAGGAGACGATGCTGTTGACGAGCCATGAGAGTGGGTGCGGGAAGGGTGCGGGAAGGGGAGAGAGGGGCTTAAACGAGGGTGTCTAGACGGGTGAAGGTAAAGTGGGCCTGGTTGTGGGAGTATGTGGCGTAGGTATTTAAGTGGAAAACAGAGCGGGCAGCGAGGGAAATCTGCTGGATTGTGTGGGGGCGCTGGAAGGGGTGAATGTTCTGCAGGACGACGGTGAGGAACCGGATGATGTCTTCTGCTGTAGGAGGAGGGCGGAGGGAATTGTTAGGGTGGATAGGTGGGTCAATGGGGCGAACGGAGACAGTGAGTTCAGGGTTGGTGGGAGGGGGCTTGGCTTTGCATTTGGAGGAATAGGTGGGGTGAGGTTCATTGCAGGTGTTGCAGGATGGGGGGGAGGCGAGGTTGGGACACTGTTTGAGGAAGTGGGAGGCTTTACAATGGGGGCAGGTGGGTGGGTTCTTGCAGTTTTGGGTGAGGTGGTCATTGTACAGAAGACAACGCTGGCAGCGGTAGGATTGAGGAGGGGAACGGGACGGGTCAACAGGGTGGCGGCGGTTGAAAATCAGGGCTCCCTGCGTGAGGAGGTGGTCGATGGAGGAGGCGGACTCTGTAAAGATACGCATGAGGAAAGTAGGGCCAGAGGAGTTGTAAATACGGCGGGCAGAGCGGATTTCCAGGGAGGGGTGGGCATTCAGTTCCGCCAACACCTCAGCCTCCGTGACCACAGGGCTGAGTTTTGTGATGACGGCAGTGAGGGTCGGCGGATGACGAGGCGGTTGGGGTTGACGAGGAGAGGAGGATGTAAGGAATGGGGTGAGGGATGCGTGGGGCCCAAAGGTGATGCGGGGAAGGCGCCGGAGGAGATCAGTATGGAAGGATGGAGAGGGAGACTTAATGAGAACAGTCTCTGCGAGGGATAAGTTGGGTGATGGGTGCACTGGGGATGTACTTCCGGATTTCAAGGGTGAGGGTGCGGGCATCCAGGAATTTCGGATCAGGGTTTGCTAGGACAAAGGTATACAGGGAGGGGGCTGGAGAGGAGGGAGGTGGGGTGGTATCCATAGTGGGGTCAGTAGGAGGTGGGGGAGGTGGGGCGGGCAGTGGCCTTTTGGAGGAAGGAGTAGAGGAGATGTCGCCACTGGGCCGTTTGGAAGATTTTTTGGCGGGTGTTGCCTGGGAGGAGGGATGATGGACTGGATGGATGGGGAGGTGGTGGGAGGCAGGGCCCTCCTGTGAGGCAGTAGCACCGGATGAGAGGGTAGAGTGCTCTGTGGCGGCGACTGTGGCGCGGCGGGCGGAGACTCTGGCAGGGGAAGCAGCGGTAGTCGCAGGGGGGAGAGGGGGGAAGTCGTCTCGGCGGGCGATAGGAGTGGGAGGGGGGTTGGGAGCAGGGGCAGAGGCAGTAGCGGGAGAAGTAGCAGGGGCAGGAGCAGGGGTAGGAGCAGGAGTGACGTACAGGTGGGGATACATCGATGGAGAGGAGATAGATGGGGAGGAGACTGTGAGTAGGGGAGGTGCATGAGTCGGGTGAATCCCAGAGGAAGCACTCCATGACGTTACAGTGGGGGCAGGTGAAGGAGAGGTGTAGATGATGGTGGTAGTTGGGGCGTCCATGATCGCAGGCGGCAGCGAACACCGAGAGACGGCGGCAGAAGAAGCGGCGAGCACCAAGAGACGGCGACAGCGGCGGCGGCGGCTGAAGAAGCGGCGACCAGGAGGCGGCGGCTGAAGAGGAAGCGGCGAGCACCGACAGACGGCGACCAAGCGGCGGCGGCGGCGGCGGCGGCGGCAAGCACCGGGCGGCGGCGGCGGGCAGCAGTGACGGCGGGCAGACGGGCAACAACGCGACAAGTACGGTTGGGGCTCTTCCACGTCGAAGGTACACCCTGAGAGTAGCCCAGGCAGTGCGAGTCCTAGATGAGGAAGTGAGGGAATCCAACCCTCGAATGACAGCCCAGCGCAAGCGGCAGCCCCTATATAGGCCGCAGAAGACCCACAACGCGTGCGCGAGAAGGTGCCGTAGCTGCCCTCTAGCGCAGTAAACATACCGCGCCGCCAGTGGTGGAAAGAGGCGAAATCGAGATATCGCTGTCAAAAATAAAAGAAATTTAAAAAATTTTTCATTCCGACGATTGAAACACAGACCGTTGTTTTTTAATGTCAGATAACACCGGGTCCCAAGTCTTACTTAAAAGTTAACCCTTGTCTCTATTAATAAGATTGTCAGATAAACGAATCTCTATGGATTCTTTTAAAACACAGTCCCAATAGCGAGATGCAGGGGCAACCATTTGTGTCGCATCATATAGCATTCTGTGTCCCTCGGTGAGACAGTGCTCCGTCACTGCGGATTTCTCAGGTTGAAGCAGCCGTGTGTGCCGCTGATGCTCAACACATCGGTCCTGAATGGTCCGGATTGTCTGACCAATTTAAGCCTTCCCACAGTGGCAAGGGATCTTGTACACACCGGGCTTCCTCAAACCCAAGTCATCCTTAACAGAGCCAATAAGCGCTCTAATCGTGGCTGGCGGACGAAAAATACTTTTGATATAATATCTTTTTAGAATTCTTCCTATCTTCGAGGAAATGCTCCCAGCAAAACGCAGAAAAGCCACCGATTTGCAGGTATCTTATGGTGGTTCAGGCGATGGTCCAAACTGGAAAGCACGACGGATCTGTTTATCTGTATAGCCATTCTGCTTGAACACAACCTTAAGGTGGTCCAATTCTTGTGTCAAGCTTTCTCCATCTGAAATGGCATAAGCTCATCTCGCCAACGTCCGCAGGATCCCCGTACGCTGGAACGATGGATGACAGCTAGAAGCATGCAGGTAGCGGTCCGTGTGCGTAGGCTTTCGATAAACACTGTGTCCCAGTGTCCCATCATCCTTTCTGTACACCAGAACACCAGAAACGGAAGCTTTCCATCACTTTCCACCTCCATGGTAAACTTGATGCTAGGATGCAGGGAATTGAAATGATCTAGGAGGCGGTCAAGAGCTTCTCTCCCATGAGGCCACACCATAAACGTGTCGTCAACTTACCTCCAGAAACAGGTTGGTTTTAAGGACGCCATCTTCAGCGCCATGTCCTCCAAATCTTCCATAAAAAGGTTGGCGTCTATTGGGGACAATGGGCTCCCCATAGCCAATCCGTCAGTCTGTTCAAAATATTTGTCATTGAATAAAAAGTACGTCGACGTCAGCACGTGGCGACAAAGCCTGGTTGTTTCCTCATCCAGTTTCTCACCAATTAATTGCACTCTCACCTGAAGATAGCGGCCAGTTGGAGCGCGGAAATATTGTGTCATGAAGACGCTATGATCCGGCTGCATAGAGAAGAATATTATCATGATATTCCTTCTGTACCAACTAGACGTTAGGTTGAACCACACTAAAGTAAGGAAAAACTCTATCAACAGTAACCTTCCTTATACTTGTTATTTATTTCTAGTGACAAAACAAACGCTATGTACGGTCACAGGACTCTTACTGCATCTTTTATTTGAGCTTCTATATGTCGATAAAATTGGTTCTGAACTGGGAATGCAACTCAGACCGCCCTTAACGCGGAATTTGGTCTCTTCGTGACAATACAGCTCGACTGCAATTTGTTGTCTACATTTACATCTACATCCATATTCCGCAAGCCACCTGACGGTGTGTGGCGGAAAGTACCTTGAGTACCTCTATCGGTTATCCTTCTGTTCCAGTCTCGTATTGTTCGTAGAAAGAAGGATTGTCGGTATGTTTCTGTGTGGGCTCTAATCTCTCTGATTTCATCCTCACGGTCTCTTCGCGAGATATACGTAGGAGCGAGCAATATACTGCTTGACTCTTCGGTGAAGGTATGTTCTCGAAACTTCAATAAAAGCCCGTTCCGAGCTACTGAGAGTCTCTCCTGCAGAGTCTTCCACTGGAGTTTATCTATCTTCTCCGTAACGCTTTCGCGATTACTAAATGATCCTGTAACGAAGGGCGCTGCTCTACGTTGGATCTTCTCTATCTCTTCTATCAACCCTATCTGGTACGGATCCCACACTGCTGAGCAGTATTCAAGCAGTGGGCGAACAAGCGTGGTGTAACCTACTTCCTTTGTTTTCGGATTGCATTTCCAATGAATCTCAGTCTGGCATCTGCTTTACCGACGATCAACTTTATATGATCATTCCATTTTAAATCACTCCCAATGCGTACTCCCAGATAATTTATGGAATTAACTGCTTCCAGTTGCTGACCTGCTATTTTGTAGCTAAATGATAAGGGATCCATCCTTCTATGTATTCGCAGCACATCACACTTGTCTACATTGAGATTCAATTGCCATTCCCTGCACCATGCGTCAATTCGGTGCATATCCTCCTGCATTTCAGTACAATTTTCCATTGTCACAACCTTTCGATACACCACAGTATCATCTGCAAAAAGCCTCAGTGAACTTCCGACGTCATCCACCGGGTCATTTATGTATATTGTGAACAGCAACTGTCCCATGACACTCCACTGTGGCACACCTGAAATCACTCTTACTTCGGAAGACTTCTCTCCATTGAGAATGACATGCTGCGTTCTGTTATCTAGGAACTCCTCAATCCAATCACACAATTGGTCTGATTGTCCGTATGCTCTTACTTTGTTCATTAAACGACTGTGGGGATCTGTATCCAACGCCTGCGGAAGTCAAGAAACACGGCATCTACCTGTGAACCCGTGTCTATGGCCCGCTGAGTCTCGTGGACGAATAGCGCGAGCTGGGTTTCACACGACCGTCGTTTTCGAAACCCATGCTGACTCCTACAGAGTAGATTTCTAGTCTCCAGAAAAGTCATTATACCTGAACATAATACGTGTTCCAAAATTCTACAACTGATCGACGTTAGAGATGTTGTTCAAAACTGCAGATTCCTCAAGATCTCCACATATTGCGCTTGAAAGGGTTCGAATCCTGGCCCGGCACTAAAGCTTTCAGTATGTATTATCAAGCTCTAGCATGAGAACACCAATCTGCTGGTGGATAATAATTTTGAATTTTAATGTATTTTCATTCGTTGTAAACGCTAACGATATCTGACGGTTTTGAGTCCCAGTGAGACACAGAACTGTTTGCGAAATCATTGTAAGTTCAAGGACGTTATTCCGAACTACTGGTGGAGAAAAATTGGGTAGCTGACGTCTCTTTGTGTGCAGTTAACAACGATATGTGTGGGGTTCGATTCCCAGTCAGCACAGAACTCTTCGTCGTATTATTTCTAGTTCAAACTTGCTCACATGTCGCTGCTGGTGGAACAAACCCATTTTTAACGTTCCATTTCTCTAGAATATAACAGCGATAAGTGCCAGGTTGGAGTCCTGGGGAAAGAAAAAATTAATGTTTCGTCTCGTCATTTCAGTTAAAACATATAGCTACTACCGGCGAAATCCGATATGTCACAGTTGATTGTGCTTCGATGACAATCCAATTAGGTTCTGGGTTCGAATCCCTGTCCAACACAAAGCTTTACCTCACGACATTTCAAGTAAGTTACTTGTGAAGAAGCAATATTTAACAACTCTCGTAGTTCGTAAACAGGGACAATAGATGCTGGGTAGGAATTCACGTCCATTAAAAATGTTTTCGTTATGTAACTTAAAGTTGATATTTGCTAACTGATACTGTCTAAAATCGAGGTATATCATTCTCTTTATGCCTAGTCAGGAATGACTGTTAGTTTCCGTCAGTCACGAAGTCTTTGCTTAGTCTGCATGACATGGGTTTGAATCCATATGCAGAACTAGACGGTTCGTCGTGTCATTTGAAGTTCATACATATTCTCAACTAGCTTCTCGTGAATAACTTAAATTCTTAATGTCATTTTGTGTTAAATATTAAGTACGGTATGTTATTTTGAAGAGAAAATCATGAATACGACGAACTTACTACGTGAATTCCCTATCTGACGTAATAATGAGAGTGGTAACATTTCATATAAGTCATTTACTGTAATAAATGTGAGCTTACAAGCCTTAAGAATCGTCTTATCTGTGATAAGATGTTCCCTGATATTTGTAGTACCTTGGTATTTCTTTACATCTTTAGTTATTGCGATACAGAGCAGTGTTTTCTACTGGTGACTTGTTGGAACCATTTTCAATAGTTAAACGACTGTACCGAGGGGCGATTAGAGGACCTGCTAGACAGCTGCGCTAGGTGGGTTGCATTCGAATGAGACGAAATGCAATTCAGATCGTCGGATACTTTAGAGCACGACTGTACATGCTATCGGAAGAGTATGATTGCAGACAGTACTCACCAGAGTGAAAAGCGTGATACTACAACACATGACATCGCGGGATCGCGTATGTTTAGCGGCCGTAAGCAGCAGTGAACACTTCATTCGACTCTATGTTCCAAAGAAAGTAATTAAAAGGTATAATACAAAGTCAACGAACTATCAATTAGTCACAGATATTATCAAACTCCCACACATCCTGCACCGCCCTGGTCCACCTTTAAAGTGATAACCAGCTGAAAGGACAAGTGATTGTGTTACTGTCAGGGATAGGCAGGGATTCAAGGTATTCCTGCTCTCTTCGCTTCCAGAAGCCCTGTAACTTTCTGTGTAGTTCGGCAGTCCTTCCTCAGCTCTCAACTTTTGGACAGGCAGCTATTACGGTCAGTTTTGCTCCAATACGAAAATGTATTTGGGTAAAATGTGGTTGAGACAAGTCGGTATAGAAATCTCCGTCACACTGCAACCGAAAGGCAAAGTCTCGTGCCAAGCAATATTCTAATGCTATTTTTTTGGTTCAAAAAATGGTTGAAATGGCTCTGAGCACTATGGGACTTAACATCTATGGTCATCAGTCCCCTAAAACTTAGAACTACTTAAACCTAACGAACCTAAGGACAGCACACAACACCCAGCCATCACGAGGCAGAGAAAATCCCTGACCCCGCCGGGAATCGAACCCGGGAACCCGGGCGTGGGAAGCGAGAACGCTACCGCACGACCACGAGATGCGGGCTCTATTTTTTTTTTTTTTTTGAAACAACAATTTGCTTGAGATAGCAACAGTAGAGTACAGTCATAGAAGATCACACAGTCATGAGGCGATCTGAAGAACATGATATTTCGTTCTCTGAGTTTCCTTAAGTCAATTATCTGGCTGTATATTGTGCTCGTCAACTATGCAACGTGCGAAATCGACCACATGCGGTAAGAAAGAAGTCATGCATGGGGCGAGTAGCTACCTCTTGTAGTGTTTCTGAGAGGACGAATGGGTTACATGTTAAAGCAAAACGAAGACTTCTGGAACAGTACTGGTGCCCGTTCCTTACGTATTATCGGGTAATACTCAAAAAAATCGGGTAATACTCAAAATCAGAAGAATCGTATGAGGCTGTATCTTTGTAATGTAGTCAAAGCGGTAGAAAAGCTTATTTGATATCGCCTAAATCATTGTAACGGCGTAGCAATATGCTTGCTATGTCATTGAAAAAATCTGGTCCTACTTCCAAATGTAGTTGAGGTATGGAGTATCCTTTTCATCATATGAGTTATCGAATACTTTTCTACACTTTGTGATGTTGTGCCTCGTCTTCCACATAGAGTGGTGAGGTAGGTAGTATGCTGTTTCTAATTTAATATCCGAATTCGGCATTTACACTTTCGTTTTACAGTTGTCTGCTTACTGTACACTGTCTTGTAACCTTAAGCGTAATGCGTGAAATCGTGTCCCTGCTGTTGTATCTTTGGACACATGTTCTGGGTCATTTCTAGGAAATGAAAAACCTCTTCTGCCACCTTCAGTGGAATAAGACTCATGAAACTTCTCTAAGGTACTGCAGTACTTGGAACTCATTGTTCATAATCATTTTTGTGTTTCCCCTATGCTATTTGCCTCAGTGTGCCAGAAATTACGAGCGTGGTGGTCGCAGAGTGCAGATTCTCACTCAAGTACTATGTTGTTGACATAGATTTACTTAACCACAATTTCGCGTGTGCTTCCAGTTAGTGTACATCTAAATATCGAAAGTGCGATTCGAACCCATTCCGTTATCAAATTCGAGAAGTAACAGCACCGATGACTTCAGTTGGAAGATCTGCTGAGTTGTCTTTCGAATCGGCTGGTGGCAATGTGTGCATCTTTGTTAAAGCCAGAGCACATCCTGAGGAATAGCTGGGTTTCTGGAGTAACTAGTGTAGCTATCAACTGCGTTGATTTTTACTGTGGTAGAAGTGTGACCTTCCTTCAGCTGGAAGATCACAAGGCGGTGTCTTTGCAGCGTGTTTGTATTGCATTCGACAACTGTGATGCGTTCGTCCGTTTCAGCGACAGTTATAATTCATTGACAAGTGATACGGTAATGTATTTAGACTGACTTCTTGCATATAGGACATAGCATGTTACTTTAAATAACTAGTCGGTCCAATGACACGAACACGTGCTGTCCGTGAGACGGACAGTCTTGATTTTATTCACTGACGTAGTGGCTAACTCATCTGTTGAGCAAATGGGATGATGATGAAACTGCTTGTATTTCGAATAAAATGTTTGCCTGGTTTTCATCTATTTATGCAAAGAAAGCAACGTTACGATTGAATAAAATGTTCTCGGGTTTCCAACCGCGTAAATTGCTCGTGTAGTTTTAAGCAATTGACGCGGTTGTAAACCCGAGAACATTTTATTCAGTGTTATCGCCTCGAGACTCTGCATTCATACATAACATCACGATTGTTTAAATTTTCTATGCTATCATTCACCCTGGTTATTTTCTTGCGCCACTACGCCCAGGTCCGGTAATTTCACAATACACAAAAAGGTTCTAGATCTCGTGTCTAAGGTGTCATTGTCAAGTGGACTTCGTTTCGACCCTGAAGTCTGTTGCTGACAAGGGAACCTCCCCATCGCACCCCCCTCAGATTTAGTTATAAGTTGGCACAGTGGATAGGCCTTGAAAAACTGAACACAGATCAATCGAGAAAACAGGAAGAAGTTGTGTGGAACTATGAAAAAAATAAGCAAAATATACAAACAGAGTAGTCCATGCACAATATAGGCAACATCTACGAAAGCGTAAGCAAAGGAGCGCCGTGGTCCCATGGTTAGCGTGAGCAGCTGCGGGACGAAAGGTCGTGGGTTCAAGCCTTTCCTCGAGTGAAAATTTTAATTTTTTATTTTCATTTTACGTGACAAACTCTTAAGTTTTTATCACTTTTTTGGTAGTGATTATCACATCCACAAGAAAACCTAAATCGGACTAGGTAGAAGAATCCTTTTGCCCATTCGCCAAGTGTACAAATTAGGTGGGTTGACAACATATTCCTGTCATGTGACGCACATGCCGTCACCAGTGTCGTATAGAATATATCAGACGTGTTTTCCTGTGAGGAATCGGTTGACCTATGACCTTACGATCAAATGTTTTCGGTTCCCATTGGAGATGCACGTCCTTTCGTCTACTAATCGCACGGTTTTGCGGTGTGGTCGCAAAACACAGACACTAAACTTATTAAGTGAACAGAGACGTCAATGAACGAACGGACAGATCATAACTTTGCGAAAAAAAAGAAAGTAATATTTTCACTCGAGGGAAGACTTGAACCAAGGACCCCTCGATCCGCAGCTACTCACGCTAACCTCGGGACCACGGCGCTCCTTTGCTCACTGTATCCTATATGTTCCTTATCTTACACATGGACTACTCAGTTTGTATATTTTGCTTTTTATTCATAGTTTCACACAACTTCTTCCTGTTTTCTCGATTGATCTGTGTTCAGTTTTTCAAGGCCTATCCACTGTGCCAACTTATAACTAAATCTGAGGGGGGTGCGATGGGGAGGTTCCCTTGTGAGAAGAGTAAAGACGTTGAAGGGGTGAGATTCCCGCGCCTTTTATCTTTTATGAGAGCTCCTTCCGCTTCTTTTTTCTATGAATTCCACGGGCTTCGTAATGTTACCTTCCTCAACAGAAGCCGGCCGTGGTGGCCGATCGGTTCTAGGCGCTTTAGTCTGGAACCGCGCGACCGCTACGGTCGCAGGTTCGAATCTTGCCTTGGGCATGGATGTGTGTGATGTCCTTAGGTTAGTTAAGTTTAAGTAGTTCTAAGTTCTAGGGGACTGATGACCCCAGATGTTAAGTCCCATAGAGCTCAGAGCCATTTTTTGAACTTCAACAAAATTTCATTTTGTATGAGCACGATGGAAATGGAGACTCTGGATGGAAAATGACCTTGAATGCGTTCATTGAGCTTGAAGGTGATCACATAATCAGGTGAACACCGATGACGTTATATGCCTCACCCCTCCTAATCAATGACGTCATCAAACCTTGCCCCCTTCCCTCCACCACCTCCTCTCCTTTTTTTGCTGCCAGAGTAGTATTAAAAATGAAACACTGACCAGTTCAGTTGCGCTTTGTACCCGCTCCCTGTTCCCCCTAACCGCTATCTGTTTTCCTCCCCTGCCCTGCCTCCAGCCAATCACAGTGAAGTAATATAATGATGCACAAAATGGTGCCAAGCTACTTACATACACTCCTGGAAATTGAAATAAGAACACCGTGAATTCATTGTCCCAGGAAGGGGAAACTTTATTGACACATTCCTGGGGTCAGACACATCACATGATCACACTGACAGAACCACAGGCACATAGACACAGGCAACAGAGCATGCACAATGTCGGCACTAGTACAGTGTATATCCACCTTTCGCAGCAATGCAGGCTGCTATTCTCCCATGGAGACGATCGTAGAGATGCTGGATGTAGTCCTGTGGAACGGCTTGCCATGCCATTTCCACCTGGCGCCTCAGTTGGACCAGCGTTCGTGCTGGACGTGCAGACCGCGTGAGACGACGCTTCATCCAGTCCCAAACATGCTCAATGGGGGACAGATCCGGAGATCTTGCTGGCCAGGGTAGTTGACTTACACCTTCTAGAGCACGTTGGGTGGCACGGGATACATGCGGACGTGCATTGTCCTGTTGGAACAGCAAGTTCCCTTGCCGGTCTAGGAATGGTAGAACGATGGGTTCGATGACGGTTTGGATGTACCGTGCACTATTCAGTGTCCCCTCGACGATCACCAGTGGTGTACGGCCAGTGTAGGAGATCGCTCCCCACACCATGATGCCGGGTGTTGGCCCTGTGTGCCTCGGTCGTATGCAGTCCTGATTGTGGCGCTCACCTGCACGGCGCCCAACACGCATACGACCATCATTGGCACCAAGGCAGAAGCGACTCTCATCGCTGAAGACGACACGTCTCCATTCGTCCCTCCATTCACGCCTGTCGCGACACCACTGGAGGCGGGCTGCACGATGTTGGGGCGTGAGCGGAAGACGGCCTAACGGTGTGCGGGACCGTAGCCCAGCTTCATGGAGACGGTTGCGAATGGTCCTCGCCGATACCCCAGGAGCAACAGTGTCCCTAATTTGCTGGGAAGTGGCGGTGCGGTCCCCTACGGCACTGCGTAGGATCCTACGGTCTTGGCGTGCATCCGTGCGTCGCTGCGGTCCGGTCCCAGGTCGACGGGCACGTGCACCTTCCGCCGACCACTGGCGACAACATCGATGTACTGTGGAGACCTCACGCCCCACGTGTTGAGCAATTCGGCGGTACGTCCACCCGGCCTCCCGCATGCCCACTATACGCCCTCGCTCAAAGTCCGTCAACTGCACATACGGTTCACGTCCATGCTGTCGCGGCATGCTACCAGTGTTAAAGACTGCGATGGAGCTCCGTATGCCACGACAAACTGGCTGACACTGACGGCGGCGGTGCACAAATGCTGCGCAGCTAGCGCCATTCGACGGCCAACACCGCGATTCCTGGTGTGTCCGCTGTGCCGTGCGTGTGATCATTGCTTGTACAGCCCTCTCGCAGTGTCCGGAGCAAGTATGGTGGGTCTGACACACCGGTGTCAATGTGTTCTTTTTTCCATTTCCAGGAGTGTACTTCTGGTGTCATATTAAAATGGTGTCACATTGCCTTGCTTACTTGAATGCCAATGCCATCGATGTTTACGTCTCTCTCTCTCTCTTCTCTCTCCCCCTCTCGCTCTCTCTCTCTCTCTCTCTGTCTCTCTCTCTCTCTCTGTCTGTCTGTGCGCGCGCGCGCGCGTGTGTGTGTGTGTGTGTGTGTGTGTGCACAATTTGGCACACTATGTTACATGAATAATTCATATCTTAGAACTTGGCACCAGTTTTATAGGCCTCTTTAATACTAAGCCAGATGTACTACTGTGTACGATATGTGTACGCAGAAATAATGTATGTCTTTAACTATTGCATCTATTTTGAGCATCGTTTCAGTGTGTGCCGTTACCTATGAGTTTTGTAGGATTAATGAATATTTTTGACTTTCAAGTGGAGGTCACATAATTTTGTACTGCCAGTCTCACGATATTTTTACACCTAAGTTTAGTACCATACTCCGTACCCGATCGACTGGGAAGGAGGTAGCTGGAGGATTTCTATTATTCCAGTGGAACTAGCTGGAGAGGAAGTTGGTTTTTAATGCGTTGACATAACTGGCTGAAGAGGAGGGCGGTCGGGGAGAGTTATGACGCACAAAATGGTGCCAAAATACTTGCATACTTCTGGTGTCATATTAAAATTTCGTACCACCATCTTAATTTTTTTTTAATTTCCCACAAATTTAAAGTTTTCCATCATGTTTATTTTGACTTTGAAAATTTTTCTTGGTCTTTTTTTTTTTAAATTTATGACCATCCGCTATACTTGATTTTTAAATTTCCCGGCAATTTGTAAATTGTCCGCCAACCACCATTTCGGATTTTTTAATTTTCTGCGAATGTAACACCACAGCACTGGCAATGGCTAGCACATAAACTTGGACTATGTGCCAGATAGTTGATAAATATACTACCAGCCGGACTAATCCATTAATGGCAGACGTCTTCAGAAATACGCTTAATAATTTCAGAGCAAGTGTGAGATCGATATTATCTGCAAGAGCGTGCAGTGCGTGGAGGCGATGGTTGCACCGAATGTACGTGCGGTTCAGAGAAGCTGGCGTGCACAGGCAGCCGTTGCTCAAAGAAATCAAGATGGAATGAAATTTTCACTCTGCAGCAAAGGGTGCGGCGATATGCCTTACGAGTCGTGTTTGGGGCGGCACAGTAGCTCAGCGTGTTCTGTCAGCGAGTTACCTGCCCTCTGTAAAAAAAGAAACTGAGTTAACGAATCAACGATGAACTTGAACAAGCGTCATGCGACGTCAGCCCAGAACAAATACAATGACCATTAACGAAAACAGTGAGATCAACAAAAAAAAAAGTTCATAGAGCACTTTCCACGAAAGGCAAAGGTCCCGAGTTCGATTCTCAGTCCGGCACACAGTTTTAATCTGCCAGGAAGGTTCAAATCCAGACAGGTTTGAATGATACGATTAATACCACCATGTTTAGAATGAAAGATGCGTTTCGTTTCATCGTACGTTTCAAACATAACAGCTATGCTGTCAACCAGATATTTCGCTCAGCCTACAAAAACTTCACAAAAATATATGTTTTTGTACCGTGACGATTGCCGTATTTTGAGCTATGAAAGAAGACAACTGTTGCCTGAAACGAGTCCAGGTTTCAATATCGTCCGAAAATAATTCAGTTCTTATAAGCACGCATATGTGGTGTTGTAATGGCAGGAACATGACTCGCTGTCAGCAAGTGGCCTTTGCTTCTCATTCTGGCCACATTCACACACCCTACAAATAGCGTACCCAGCAGAGGTGAAACTGTTATAAAGGCGAAGGGTGGACACAAGCCACACTAATGTCTACTAATAGGTGTCTACAGCCACATCTACTCTTGATAACCACCCGGAAATCACTGAAGTGTCTCGCAGAGTGCCCATCGAAATACCTTCAGTTTATTTCTCTACTGTTCCACCCCAAAAGAACGTGAGAAAATTGGACACTTAAATATTTCAGTAATAGTTATGATTTCTCTTATTTAATTACGATTGACATGTCCTCCTATGTAGATTGGCGCCTGTGAAATATTTTCGCATTCAGAAGAGAAATTTGGTGACTGAAATTCCGTGAAAAGGTCTCGTCGCAACGAAGAACGCCTTTGTTTCAATGATTGCCACCCTACTGATTTATCATATCCGTGACACTGTCTCCCCCATTCCACGATAACGCAAAAACGACCTGGCCTTATTTGGGCTTTTTCAGTATCTCCGTCAATCCCACACCATACAGCCACACTCTAATAGAGGCCGGACAAGCGTAGTGTAAGCAACCTCTTTAGTGCACCTGTTGAATTTTCTCAGTGTTCTGCTAAAACAACACAGTGTTTGGTTTGCCTTCCCCAAAACAATATCTATGTAATCTTTACAGTTTAAGTTGTTCGTAAATACAATTTCTAGTTATTAATTGAACTGGTAGTCTTTAGACTTATGTGATTTGTTGTGTTAAGGAATTTAATGGATTTCCTTGAGTACTCATGTGAATGACCTCCCACATTTCCTCATTTAGAATCAACGGCCGCTTTTCACGCCATACTTACGCTCAGATAGTCTAGTAGCAACCAACGTGGACCAGAAACTGCTGGTAAATCAATGCTGTCAACTCTAAGGACAAAAATAGCCTTCGGCGAGGCTCTGGTCGCGGATGAACTCTACAGTGGAACTGTCAATCAGCAACCGTTTGTCCTATGTCATATGCAAGGTGATAAATCCATTGAAGAAAAAAAATTAAAGTCTAAATTTCTGCGTAATAATATCCTATACAACATTTTATTCGTTTGCATCTCGTGGTTTAGACGACGTTCGGTAAAGCGTTTTTCATCAGTTGGTATATGGAAGTAACCGTAGTGTTGCAATGGCTGTCAAATAAGGCACATAGCTTCTTCAGTTTTATTTACTGTGCACAATGTAGCCAGTTCATTTTTCTTTAATATGTTATCAAATCCTGTAATGTAAGAGGTCGTAAGACCGGATATACGAGGGTTGGAACTTTAGTAGTGGCAACTATTTATTTACGGCTCGTACAAAATAGATAAGTGTTTCAAAGTTTTACTGACCTTCAAAATAGTCACCAGTATTGAGTATAGCCCGTAGCCAGCGATGTGAAAGTCGTAGGAAACCTTTAGCAGTGCCAGTTGTGTTGACAGTTCGAGCGGCGCGATATATTGCCCGACGAATTTGTAGCAGTTCTGAAGCGAATGCCGTGAATTAATTCCTTCAGTTTAGAAATCGAGTCGACCTCACGAGGGCTTGACTCAGGTGAGTGCAGTAGGTGGTATAGCACTTAAGGAGCCCGATCAGTCAGACAAATCAGTAACAGCTTGCACTGTACGTGCTTGAGCATTGTCCTGCAAAATGATGGTCAGGTCCTGCAGAAAGTGTCATCACTTCTGCCTCTATGCTCTTCATTTTTGGAACACAACCTACAACCAGCTTACAGTGCAAGCTTTTACTTATTTGTTTGACTGATGGGGCTGCTAAGTGCTATACCACCCACTGCACCCCCCTGACTTAAGCCCTCGTGAGTTCATCTCTATTTATAAACTGAAGGAAACACTTCACGGTATTCGCTTCAAAACTGCTAAAAATTCGTCGGGTAATAGACCGTGCCGCTCGAACTGTCAACACAACTGGCACTGCTAAGAGTATCCTACGATTTCCACATCGCTGGCACTGGGTTATACACAATGCTGGTGACTACTTTGAAGATCAGTAAAACTTTGAAACACGTATCTATTTTCTACGAGCTGTAAATAAATAGTTGCCACTATTAAAGTTCCAACCCTCGTATATACATATGTTATTTCGACAACATGTCATTTACGGAGGTCTGGCATTTTGGGACATTCCAGTTTGCCACTGAGAATGGCAATAAAGCCGGAATCCTGACTGTGTAAAATAAATAAGTAGTAATTTACAGGCAAATGTCTTAAAAATTTCTTTCAAAAACTTGCAATAAATTTTATCTGTATTCAGATGGTGCAGTTAAAATACCTAACTCCTTGAACAGAAACGGAGAACTTGCTGTTTTTAATGGTCGTACTTTCATATTTCCCTCTAATTAACCATAGAAGTAGGCTTTTATAATATGAAAAGAAAATGCAATGAAAATAATATCGTGTCTCGTATTAATGTCAAAAAACGAGTGAAATCTCTGTACAGCTTAATACATACTGTTGCTTCTCATTCTTTTCCAAATGAACAGAGCCAGGCAGAGATGAATAGCTCGTCGTTCACAAACGACACAATAGAGCTGATGTAACGGAAAGAAGGAACGAAGCGGGATTTAACATCCTGTCGACATCGAGTTCATTAGAGACGGATGGTGTCAAAGATGGGGAAGGAAATCGGCCGTGCCCTCTCAAGGGAACCATCCCGACATTTGGCCGGAGCGATTTAGGGAAATCACGGAAAATCTAAATCTCGGTGGCCAGACGCGTGTTCGAACCGTCGTCCTCCACTAATGTAATGGTTATGTCCTACAATCGTGTGCTACTTCAAAGGAGGCACACAACTTAAGGAAATAATTGGATGATGATGATGCTGATGATGAGGTCCCAAACTCCGAGGAGCGTAGGGAACGATGCGGGAGACCCTCACCGCCGACTAGGCAAAGGTCATTGTGGAGGTGGTTTGCAATTGCCGTCCACCCACTGTATTGGAGATGAATGATGATGATGAAGAAATTAAAACAACACCCAGTCATCTCGAGGCAGGGAAAATTCCTATCCCGCCGGGAATCGTACCTGGGACCCCATGCGCGGGAAGCGAGAACGCTACCGCAAGACTACGAGTTGCAGACTTAATTGAACAACAAGGATTATTGTTTTACTTAACGATTCTGTCTCATCCATCGGCAAGATAAGTAGATAGATAGGTCCGTGTCTGGTCCTAGGCTGGCCAGTTGGGTCCGACCTGCCACCGTGTCATCCACTGCTAATGGTGTTATCGGATCCGGTTCGGAATCGTGAGAGGTTAGCACACCCTCCCCCAGTCGTCGTCGGGTTCTTGGAACCGCTACCCGAATAGTTCCTCAGTTGGCCTCTGAAGGCTGATTGTAACCCGTACCAGTGCTCCCATCAAGGAAATAACCCTGGTAGCAGCGGGAATCGATCCTGGGTCTCCCACATGGAAGTCACACGCGCTCTTTCAGCTAGGCGGACCATCAGTCGGTAAGCATTTTGCAAAAACAGCAACATTTGTTATACTACGACATTCTTTGTAACAAGGTAACTAAGAACCTTGTTTACAGGTGATGACCGCCGGTTACAGTGAATCACTGTGTAAATTGATACAACGCTTGTACCCTGGCGAGCACTGCATTACGACAACCACCTCGCATAGTGTTACGTACAAGACATGCAACATTTCTCGGTTGTGATGGTAAGTGAAATCTCGTCTTACAGTCAAGAGAATGTCTTCACTATATATTTGAAAAGAGCTATTTTGAGAACAAACGTTGCTCGTGTTGGATCTTCCTATCTGCTGTAATCTCAGCTACGTAGTCGAGAGGAAATTAGAATTGTTACAGCGTCGAGAATCTTCATTACAGACATTCCTCAAAATGGAAATAAGTAAATTATCGATCATGGAACCAGTAGCGACTGGAGTGCTCATTTTTCAATTCGCGATGGTCCTCCTGCGTGCACTGTCGATAAATATTTGCGGAATTCACCGGGAAAACAACGCCCTGTCCGCGCTTGATTATGCGTGCGCGCTGCCTTGTCCGCGGGCATTTTTTCAGTTGCCCTCCGGGTGCAGTGGCGGGGGATGTGACGTATTGCCCCAGTGCATCCTGGTAATGGCCGGGTAATCGGGACAGGAATGGGAGTTAGGAGTCGCCGTGATGTATGGCCCCCTCACACGGCTGCGGCGCGCACTAAAACGGGCCTACGCAAATCGGCGTGGCGTCCAGCGCTTGTTTCCACTTCTGCGTGTGCGCCAGTGCTGTGGTATAGCTCCACAGCGCCAACAGTGGTAGGGCCAGTCGTAGCCGGAACTAACTTGGTCACGTGGCTGGGTGTGGTCACGTTCCATTGCAAAGTTGCGTCACAGTCTACGACAAAAAGTCGCGAAAATAGACGAAAAATGCAATGTTTTGGGTGAAGTTACGACACACCAGTCGCTTGGAGCTCCAGCATCATTTCAGCTCGCAAACGTTTTGACAGCTGAAGCGATGCTAACGCTCCAAGCGACTGGTGTGTAGTAGCAGAAGAATGAAATGATATAGTTTAGTTTAATCTAGTTTAGTTATGTCATGTTCCATAGATCTTTTTCACGATTATTTTATCGATGCAATGTGGAACAAGTCAGATTACAAGATATATATACACACATGAATGGTTCTAATAGTAATATTACTGAAGTTTTTAGGTCTACACCTGCAACTACATTTACAGGTACTTCTTTTTACCAGTTCTGAAACAGAAACTCGTCCATCGAACAGAAGGAGTTGTCCAAAAGAAATGATTTTAAGCTAGATTTAAAACTTGATCGGCTACCTGACAGACAACTTTATGTTGTTCGGCAAATGATCAAAGATTTTTGTTGCTGAATAATGTACTCCTTTTTGAGCAGCTGACAGCTTCAATAACGAATAGGGAAGGTAATTTTTTTTCTAGTGTTGTACGTATGAACATCACTGTTCTTCGAGAATTGAGATGGCTTATTTATAACGAATTTCAGTAGCGAATATATGTACTCTGATGGTGCAGTTAATATACCTAACTCATTGAATAGAAACGGAGAACTTGCTGTTTTTAGCCGGCCGCGGTGTACGAGCGGTTCTAGGCGCTTCAGTCCGCAACCTCACGAATGCTACGGTCGCAGGATCGAATCCTGCCTCGGGCATGAATGTGTGTAATGTCCTTAGGTTAGTTATGTTTAAGTAGTTCTAAGTTCTAGGGGACTGATGACCTAAGATGTTAAGTCCCATAGTGTTCAGAGCCATTTGAACCACGTTTTTGCTGTTTTTGATGGTCGTACTTCCATTTTTCCCACTAATTAACCGTAGAAGTTGTTTTTATAATATGAAAAGAAAATGCAATGAAAGTAATATTGCTGGCCGGGGTGGCCGAGAGGTTCTAGGAGCTTCAGTCTGGAACCGTGCGACTGCTAGGGTCGCAGGTTCGAATCCTGCCTCGGGCATGGATGTGTGTGATGTCCTTAGGTTAGTTAGGTTTAAGTAGTTCTAAGTTCTAGGGGACTGATGACCTCAGCTGTTAAGTCCCACAGTGCTCAGAGCAATTTGAACCATGTGAACCAAAATAATATCCTGTCTCGTATTAATGTCAACAAAGGGGTGAAATCTCTGTATAGCTTAATACATACTGTTCACAGTGGCAGAGACGTAAATGTATAACTGAAAGTCGTTTAAAAGGAAATGATTACATTCTTGTGATTGGCACGTACAGTCTGAATTCCGATGCTTTGCGCTGATTGCTGTTCGTTTCACAAATTTCTTTACTGGCGCCTGGCTGATTTTAATACATTTACAACTAGGCAAGTTCTCTACAAACTTTGAGCTACCATTTTATTGCTGGTACAATTGTAGCGGAACGATTAATTCAGGAATATGATCTCTTCTACGTTTTTAACGTGTTTCTACACTTCATATATACAATATACATTTGTTTCGCATTATGTTTATGCCTGCCAGCCGCTTGGTAGCGTTGCAATAGCGGTTGCAAAAAAACTGCGGGAGTTAAGAGACTGGCGTAGACTGCGATGTCCCGCTATACGTTGCAATAGAAGCACAGAGAACGATCGTGGAAAAAATCATAATGTACAGACGCGACGACTTACGGTTACGGTTTAAACGTGGTTGCATACGTAACAAGAAATCTTCATCATTCAACCCGAGGTTCTCATTGCGGCAAGACGACATACGATCCGGCATACTCCAATAAAAGGCCGCACGACACTCATGTTCCCACAGGCGGGATACGTTAAGAACGATAAGAAGTAAGACACAGCAACCCGCCCGGTTAGCCGTGTTCTCTATCGCAATGCTTTCCGTACGAGAAGGCGTGTCAGTTCCCGGCACGATATCCACCCGGCGGATTAGGGTCGAGGTCTGGTGTACCTGCCAGTCTGTGGATGGTTTTTAAGGTGGTTTTTTCCCACATCACTCGCACCATCTTGTGCATCGAAGCAGAACTCTGATGAACATCACCCGTGACGGCGTCAAGGACACGATAGCGAAGGGTGCCCGAAACAATTCGCCTGCGGTGGATGGTCTCCCTGTGGAATTTTACTGGGATTTCCAGGATTTTGTGTCGTCAAGGCTAACAGCTGTCTTTCAAGAACTATTGACGAGAGCCGACATGGTTCCGCCCCATTTGTGGAAAGTGTTACCACCACAATGCACAAGTCAACTCAGGGGAAAACAGTTGCCCATTACCGCCCCCTAACCTTGTTCCATGCCCACTGCAAGATATTTACACATATTTTGGCGACACGATTTCAACGGATCCTTCCAAATATAACATCTATGGAACAAATGATTCCAGGTGGATCCGTCAGTGCCTTAACGGCCACTGGTGACTCTCTAGAAGTGATTGCTCTAGTGGCAACAAGCGATCTCTGTGCAGCATTGGTGTCCATGGACTTTAACGGTGTTCGTGATGAGGTGTGACATGGTTATCTCTTCGTTGACATCGAGTCCATGGGTTTCTCAGCCCCCTTCACTGATACCTTACAAGATCTCTATGCCCACACCAATTCTCTTATCCAAGCTATCTTATGTCTGGACTGGTACCGATCCGCCATTCTTTACTTCGTTCATGCCGACTATTGATGCTCCTTTACGCTATCGCCCTAGAGCCACTTATTGGGAATCTCACAACACACTTGTCAGGATTCATCCTGCGGAGTGCACCTCCCTCAGTAGTGCGTATGTGAAAGACATGTTGCTGCCAGTTAGGTCACAGGAAGAGACCAGGCGCGTTCTTGATCAGATCTCCACATCCGGGAATATGGCGGACAGTGTTTTGAGCGTGGCCAAATCTATGGTGATGCCAACTGCCTGTGGAGTCACACGAGAAGAAATGGCGCCTCTACCATGTGATCGTCTTTACATCCACCACCTGCCCATCACAGTAGTCAACTTCCAGCGTGTCCTACAAACAGCTCTGCGACGTTTGGCAGCGTCGCCTCCATTGGTTTGATACTTTGAAACATGTAAGATATCTGAATATGCATGTAGTTTCGAAGTTGGTGCACATAGCACAGGTCCTTCCTATGTTGCCGGCGGTTTGTCGAAACCTACAGGAAGCGTGAGATTATTTCCTGATGACCGGTAACATTTTTAAGATCAAATATGATACACTCGCACTGCCCCGGAAACATAGGGAACTTGAACTCACCAACTTCCAGTGTCGTGCGGCGATCTTAAATCTGAACACCATGAAAATACAGCGGTCGGGCACAGGGAATACACTCACGCCACAAATCTTGGATGTTTACACGCCAGCCTCGAACTCCCCGCCTGTGTCGGTAAGACATGTTGCACATCTATTCGCCCAACTGCCTGTCTTTTTGTGGATGTTAGCGACGTACCTGCAGGTCTCCAATGTACGCACTCCAGCGCCGAAGAAATTTCCACCTTCAAATACTCCGTGGTGTACCTTGCAACAACGCTGAGATGAAGTAACCATTAGTGAGGTGGACTGGAGCGTGGTGTAGTTTTTATCAGCCGTACCTCTCGACTTCAGTCCGAACATGATATCACGTCACCCATGGAAACTCCGTCACTAACCAGCGTTTATGTGCGACTGGTTTCTATAGGCCCTCCTTTGTGGTTCACTTGTCACTCGGTGGACGATGAAGTCTACCGCCTGACCTGCTCCGATGTTCGTGAAGTCTGAAAGCCGGGGCAGCAAATGATCGCCTGTGTCATCCGCATCCCTCCATCTGTGGTCGAAACATACACTTTCGTTCCCCCCTAGGACGTGTGTTTCCCTGCAACCAAGAATCATGCAACAGTCTGGGCCAAATGGTGGACAGTCGCCAACTTGTATGGAGATGGGAAAAACCACGGCTTGTCTTTGGGCCCTCCTACAACATGCGGTGACTGAACGACGTCCATGCTATCGCACCTTTTTTGCCAATTACGTCAGTGGGGTTTTGTGCGATCCCTCTCTCAGCTAGAATGTGCCTGGCGCGGTTGGTTCGACTGCTGTCGAGATGGGTACTAACATCCCCCCCTCCCCCTCGCTTTAATTCAAACCCCTGTCGGCTCAGTACCTGATACTGCACTGTCCCTGTTTTCCATTACCCTCTCCCATAACTACCACTGCTATGTGACACGATAAAATTTCTTGGTTAGAGTTAAATGTCCCCTTCTTTGACTGTCCGTTCTTGCCGATTTCCGATTGGTTGGCGGTGTATGGGAAGCCGCGATCAGGCCACATGTGATCGATCCTCTGCCCCCACCCCGCCCTCCGTCCTGCCATCAAGTCGGGGCGACCTTCCCTACATTCCGTCTGCTCAAAACGAACGGTCAGTTCTTCCCATTTGTATTATCCGACGTCATTTGCTGATCTGATGTATTGTTTGTTTGGAAATAAATTTTATATTTCCCTCTCTTTAAAAACACAAATAAATTAATGAAAGAAAGAAGAAGAAAAAGATAAAAGAGATAAAGACCGAAGTAAACAAAAAGTCGGCAGAGAAAAAAAAGAAAGTTGATAGAGCACTTGCTCACAAAGGCAAAGGTCCTGGTTTCAAGTCCCGTCCCAACACACTGTTTTAATCAGCCAGGAAGAGAAAACGCATTCTCGAACAATGCCTCAGGCTATCCGAAGGCCATTTCTCCGCAGTATCCTTTCATCCTAGATTGCAAGTCTCACAAGTTTAGCAGGAGAACTTCTGTGAAGTTTCAAAAATAGTAAATTAGGTACGAGAGGAGGTAAAGCTATGAGGGAGGTTCCTGAGTCGTGGTCGGCTAGTTCAGTTGGTAGAGCACTCCCCCACGAAAGGAAAGGTTCCTGGGTTCGAGTCCTGGTCTGCGAAACAGTTTCAATCTGCCAAGGCTTTGCTTCATGGTATATGAAGCCCCGAAATCTATCGAGGATTAAAAGAATATAAAACCATAACATCAGCCTGAGGCTGTTTCGTTCATTATTACTGTTATTAATATTATACTGACATAGCTTCCACTCCATACACAAAAATGTGTACTATGAAAATGAGGAATATATGATAATGCCGACAAAGAAGGAGATGGAATTACAAGCAAATGTCGGCAAGAAAATCCAAATCTGAGTAAGACGATGGTGCGCATATTACATAGTGAAAGACGCAATAGCGAGCGGAGTGGGAATACAGTACCTACCCCAGTAAAGAAGATGCGAAGTGTGCTCAAACTCATCAGTTATATACCCAAATGTTTAATCACAAAGCAGTCTTTGCGATATTATGAGCAATACAAAAAAACGCTGACTTTGCGAAAACTTCACAGGTATCGTTATACAGAACTTGACTTTATGCGTAGCAATAAATTTCTGAGAAAAACTGTTCTGCACTTGTCATTGGGGCCGGCCGGAGTGGCCGTGCGGTTAAAGGCGCTGCAGTCTGGAACCGCAAGACCGCTACGGTCCAGGTTCGAATCCTGCCTCGGGCATGGATGTTTGTGATGTCATTAGGTTAGTTAGGTTTAACTAGTTCTAAGTTCTAGGGGACTAATGACCTCAGCAGTTGAGTCCCATAGTGCTCAGAGCCATTTGAACCATTTTGTCATTGGGTTTTGAGAGGTGCCAGGAAAACAAGACAAACGTGTGAACACGTCATAGTTACAAAAAATGGATAGTAAATTGAATTTTTAAGAAAAATGCATCATAATAAAACCGATCAGTGGTTTACTGAGATACATTCCACTGCGAATAAATGTTGCCATAGCTTCAGTACACGGGGAGTATTGTCAACAAAATTTCCAGTCCATTTTTTTGTTGTGCATCAGTTCGTTGCGTTTTTGTTTTGCATGTTGGTATTCGGGTTGCTATGGGTTCATTTATCGATCGACTTTTATTTATTTATTTATTTTTTTGGTTCACTGTTGCTATCTGAGTTGACATATTGCCATTTTGTCGTTTGGAGATAGTGACTGGAGCTGTAGATGCTAGAAAATAGAGTGCCAGGTGAAAAACTCGGAACATTTGCGACATACTCTTCAGTATGAGTTCAATGGACGTGTGAAAGCAGCCGAGGCGGCCAGAAACATTTGCGCTGTGTGTGGGGATAATATCATTGGACAGAGCACCGCAACAAAATGGTTTCTTTCACGTTCAGGAAGATCATCGTGATTTGACGAAGATCATTTAAACACATTAAACCTTAATTTTCAACGCCAGTGTACTGGAGAACTGGCAAATGTGATTAACTGTGATCATTCCACTATTGTGCGACAGGTGCATGCAATGAGGCAGGTTCAAAAACCGGGTGTCTAGGTATCCCTTGCTCTAAGCCAAATTCACAAAAAGCAGCGGATGGTTATATGTGCATCTCTGCTTGCTCTTCGTCAAATGGCTATCCTGAATCGTTACTGGTGACTGGAAATGGTGTCTTTAAGCTAAAATACGGAAAAGAAAGGAGCAGTTGAGCCCAAACAAAGCAAAAACTCCTCGTACAAAGATATGCACGTATACACGCATACGATTTTAGGGCTATCAAGGAGCCAGACGAACCTAAGACAACGGGGTCTGTTATAAAGTCTCGACTACTTACAGTCTCCTCATTACTGAAAGGCTTCAAATGTGTTTCCATTCATCGTGGATAAATAATTGTTCCTGCCACTTAGATCCACTTCTCCTATATCCCTTCTAAATTCCCAACCACCTCACATTCGCCATCCCCAAACCCACCCCATCACACGATTTTTTTTCCGGTTTTGAGACATTAGTTTGGAAGAGTTTTGATCGATGAATTTTTCTGTTTTTCACTTCTTGTCTGCTTTCATTAAGATCCATCATATGGTCTCTGTATTCTCCATGTTAATTTAGTCTGTTTACAAAATGATGTGGGTCGATTTTTACGTTAACTTGGTCTACCATTACTTAGTACCATTTTAGATATTTTATTTTTTTATATTTTTGTACTTCTTATATTTTTATATACTTTTTAAGATTTTTGTAATATTTTTAATATACCTTCTCATCAAGGACTTGGACTTTAGTCGGGTTCAGTTATCTTGTAGCGGACGTAAATAGGTAGTTAAATTTCCTCAACTGTAATTAATTTTAAGAATTATAATTATGAGAGGTGCTGTATTGTTATTTAACACTGAAATCAATTTCGTTACTGCAATTTCCTAGGTCCAGTCTGCCTGTTCCTTTAATTTGGTTTCTACCGTACATGTTGCGATCTTCAACCATCGATAGTGTGGCGCTTGCTTGGCTTCACAGTGTTCAGCGTGTGGCTATTGCTGTAACGTGCAGTTCTATTTGACGCCTAGCATGTTGACGACTCCCAAGTATTGCGTGTCTTTTAATTCTTTGTTTCCCCCGCGGATTTTGAAGATGGAAGGTTTCTACTCTTTTTATACTCTGCGGATACCGCGATCTTTGTTTTATTTTACATTACGTGCATTTTGCAATGTTTTCTGCTTATAGGTTTCATCCTATTATACGTGGACTGCTATGTACTGCGCGGCCTCGTCTTTTTACAGAGTTTTGGAGATGCTTTATTGATCATGCATGGTTCGAATCGGATGCCCATCTGATGTTTTATCCAAGGTTTCACCGAATAGTGACATTTTTCTATGCGCAATTTCACCTTGGAAAGGGTGTCACATGAAGAATTGATTTTTTGAGTATATTGTTTTACTTTCTACCTTATTCGGTTGGATATGAAGACTGTTAGCACTTTTACATATATAGTTTCACTCTGTATGCAGATATGATCTGAAGATATACCTCTAAGGTATGAAACCGGTCATCATACAGTGGAAACACAAACAGCTGTTATGGTTTTGGATTGTCACTCAGTTTAATATAGACAACTATACCATCTCTGATTTTAAATTGTTTGAGTGTCCTTACATAGCATACACAAAAGGTAATTTCAGCTAGTAACAGCGTATACTTTGTTCAAGAATCACAAGCTGAAAAGGTATACTTGGAAAAGGCTAAGTGTTACATAAAGATTGCAGTTATGTTACAACATGGTCAGACGGCGAATATGAAATCAGGTGTTGGATTTTAAGGCGTTACCAGGAGCAAAAGTACACTCAGGGTACACTGTAGTAGTGATGAAAAGTAGGCTGAAATTTAAGAGGTTTGTCATGAAGACCCAATACGCAAAGAAGTTGAACACGGAAGTTTTATGGAATGACGACATATGCTTGAGTTCTCTTAGGCTATAGATACAGTAATAAGGAATTTCTCAGTAGGCAATACTATTGAAGAAGAATGGACAACTCTAGAAAACGTAATCACAGAAGTTGGCATGAAAAACATAGGTACAAGGAAGCAACTGCGAAGAAATTATGGGAAACAGAAGAAATACTTCAGCTGATCGATGAAAGACGAAATTACAAAAATGTTTAGGAAAATTCAGAAACACAGAAATGCAGATCGCCGAGGAATGAAATAAACAATAAGTGCACGGAAGCTAAGAAGAAATGGCTGCATGAAAAAGAAGTCTAGAAAGAAAAGATTGTCAGACGAACTGACTCAGCATGTACGAAAATCAAAACAACCTTGGGTGATATTAAAAGCAAGTGTTATAATATTAAGAGTGCAACTGTTAAATGCAGAATTGTCCTTAGTGAAACCGGAAAAGAGTTACAGAATCTCCTGTGTGGAATTAATTGTGTAATGAGTATAGCCGGCCGGAGTGGCCGAGCGGTTCTAGGCGCTACAGTCTGGAGCCGCGCGACCGCTACGGTCGCAGGTTCGAATCCTGCCTCGGACATGTATGTGTGTGGTGTCCATAGGTTCGTTAGCTTCAAGTAGTTCGAAGTTCTAGGGGACTGATGACCTCAGCAGTAAAGTCCCATAGTGCTCATAGCCATTTGAACCATTTTCTAATGACGACAGAGTATGGACTGAGAGTATATCGAAGAAAGACGAAAGAAATCAGAAGCAGTAGAAACGAGAACAGCGAGGAACTTAACACCAGGATTGATGGTCACGAAGTAGGTGAAGTAAACGAAGTTTACTATCTAGGCAGCAAAATAATCATGACGGATGGATCAAGGAGGACATCAAAAGCAGACCAGCACTGGCAACAACGGCATTACTGGCCAAGAGAAGTCTACTAGAATCAAACATAGAACTTTATTTGAGGAAGAAAATTCTGAGATTTCGGAGCTCAGCATTGCATGTAAGTGAAGCATGGACTGTGGGGAAACCGGAACAGAAGAGAATAGAAGCATTTGAGACGTGGTACTGCAGACGAATGCCGAAAATTAAGTGGACTCATAAGGCAAGGAATGGATAGGTTCTACGCAAAATCGGAGTGGAAAGGAATTGTGTGGGAAACTCTGACAAAGGGAAAGGACAGGATAATAGGACATTTGTCAAGACATCAGGGAATGACTTCCATGCTACACCAGAGGGAGTAGTATGAGGCACAAACTGTATAGGAAGACAGAGATTGGAATACATCCAACAAATTATAGAGGACGGAATTTGCAAGTGCTACTCTCAGATGAAGAGGTTGGCACAGGAGAGGAATTCGTGGCTGGCCGCATTAAACCAGTCAGAAAACTGATGACATAGAAAAATTATATACGTAGGGGAGAATCTTATACAGGTAGGGAACGTTGACCAGCTATCTTTGAGAAGGAAAGCAAGTGAAACTGTAGAAGTCATTTATCCAATAATTATTAATTACTTGGAGAAATTAGCTGTAATACTTGCGTTTACCTATACCCTAGGTGCCCCAAACGAAAATCCACATACATCACAATAAACTTTACGTACAAATTGGGTGACATTAAATATATTTATTTTTTTAAAGTACTCCTTCCATATTCTGCAGTACACAAATGACTACACGTACATTACAATGGTCAATATTTGAAGAACATGGAATTGCATAAATAAGAGTCCAATATCTACTGAAATTGTGCAGTCAGCTTAGGATCACATTAACAGAGTTGTTAATCGTCTCTGACCTCGAGATATCATTTTAGAACGATAACAGCCTTATTTTTTTTGTAATATGCTAATATTTGCGGTATGTATAACGACAACTGACATCAGTGAAACCACACGATA
Organism: Schistocerca nitens; assembly: GCF_023898315.1. Taxonomy (NCBI): domain Eukaryota; kingdom Metazoa; phylum Arthropoda; class Insecta; order Orthoptera; family Acrididae; genus Schistocerca; species Schistocerca nitens. The sequence continues at coordinate 283,286,869 of NC_064614.1, forward strand.
ATAGATGTTACAAGGTCGTCGGTTTTAGCTGCTGAGATGTGTTCGCCTGTAATCCGGAGGAATGACTGTTTACTCAGTAGGAGCATTCTTTACTACTTGATACCTTTCATACAATAATTCGAAAATAGCAGCCGAAGTGCCAGTCTTGGCTAGTAAAAAGTGAGTGAAGTTTTCGGCAGTATGCTGAGACAGCAGTTCCGTAGCTGACGGCAGTGCATCCTTATTGAACACTTAGTGTGTCAGCTCTCGTACAGTAGGGCCAATGGTAGGTACATGTCTGCGACCTGCAAACGGCCTCAGTTGAACTCAGTTCCCCTGGAGGCCGGGTCAAGTGTCAAAAGATAGGCAACATTATATTGCCAGACTAGCATGGTAATCATAGATACCTTGGTAATCAGCACTATCCAAGTTTAATTCCTCTCTGTTATTGACAATAATTGGCAATTATAAGGAATAACTTCAGTGATTGCCAGACAAAGCCATCTTACTTTATATTAATTTCTTTTCCTTGCTGAAGGTGTTGGACGAATTTTACTGCAGTCATTTGTGTGTATGATGGGCAAAGCTCAACGGGCTAGGCCAGGGATCCAACGTTAGAACGACCACCTACAGTCTGAGGGCAGAAGGCAGCACCTTTCTGCCAGTATCATGCAATGCTTTGCACTCTGCGCAACACGGGTCCCTGTCTGCAGTCGTAGAAATACTTAATGTGGCATGAGGAACATCTGCACTCAGCAGAAAGTAGCAGTTTTAATGAGCATGGACGCCCAGGCCACACAAACGCTACGGGAACTTTGTTTGATACCGACGATCCTCTCTCCAGGAATGAACAATAGACTGTCAAACATCTTGGCATGTCAGGAGAAACAGGTGGCCTGCTTTCTAGATGAAAGTTATTTCTTTCTTCAGCTGCCTCTCTGTTGCCACATTACACAGCGTGGACGACGTCTAGCCTAAAAAGTTGTAACGTGCCTCCTCACTGGCTAACCTAAACAAACTGTAGAGCGGGGGAAGCCAAGAAGTCTATTTTTGAGACTTGAATATGGGGAGGAAACTGCTTTGGCTAAACAATGAACAGGCTGGACAGTGGGAGAGGAGCTCAGAATCGTATAAGAACTTGAAGCCCAGGTGTGTTATGACTGGTTAATGCTATAAAATATTAGTACATAGTGGAGATTGTTGACTTGTTAACAGACACATGATTGGTCGTTGCAATTGGTGCTCTAGAATTGTGCAGGCTTTCAGAACATAGAACCTCAGATGCCAATGGGGAAATGGAACGACACTTGATATAAGTTTTTGGTAGAGGGCTGATACCTTTTCAGTTCTCAGCAGGAGCACAGTACACTCCCTCACGATTCTCAGTAGACGGAAAACTTCGCTTTGGTTTTCGAAGGACAATCTTGACTCAGAGACTTCAGCAATTGTGTCGAAATCTGGGACGGAGTACCGTGGCCACTTTGCTTCACACTTCGGGAAGCCGAGTATAGTGACAGATCACAGCGTTTGCAAGCAGAGTACGAGAGGGCTGGGCATATTTCACTATATAATAATTTCGAGAGTGCTCCCACGTTCATCACGAACCAATCCCAAAAGTTAGTTGCATATGTAATTCTTTCTTTCTATTGGAAGGAATAGGTAATCACTGTGCAATCGTCGGAGATTTAACAGTCGGTGAATTCTGTGCCAATTCCACCTTTCTCCCATCCATCTCAATTTCCCAAGCTCTGCCCAAGTTTCAACAGTTAAATTTATTGTGATCCATGCTGTGAATAATTTGTGATTCAACTGCTCCAGTAATAATAAATAATAAGTAATTCTAATAAACAGAGAAAAACGTGAACGCTTATTTCATTTCATAGTTAGATGGACGCTCGTTTGTTGTCTTGTGTGAGTTAAAGCACCCAGATCTCATTTTTTCTAGGGCCACCCCTGTCTCATTAAATGTCCGTTGCCTGACACCTTTCTTTATCGAATGTCGGTGAGTCCAGGGGGAGCTATCTGACCTCGGCGAGGTCAGCCAGTGCAAATCACTCTGACATCCACAGGAGTATGTCAGAGCCTTAATCTCACACAGGCAATGCCACTCTCTGAGCGGCCTCACATCGGCATAATTCGACACAAGAATCCATCAGGGCTAGATGATCGATGTTAGATCCGTGTTTATTCCTATCTGCGGCTCCATGAGACTGGGGTAGCTTAGCCATCCATTCGAACGATGATTGGGGCAGAGATTACGCAGGTCAGATGCATGACGCTGAATCAATGCTGCCATCGGCTGAGGTGGGAGCACGTATGCTCTCTCTGGGCGGGTGTGTTAGGTGGTATGCTGCCGTCGCGTGCTTGGCACGTTCTGCTATAGCATGTTTCAACCAATGATGGGAGGTGGAGCTGGCGAAGCATCTGTCGACGTATGAATCTCTCCGGGAATGGCTGCTGTTTATTGCCGTAACGGCATGGTCTATGTAACGACATGGTCTATGCTCTGCGGGCTGCTCGCGGCACGCCAATGGGAAAGAATTTTGTTGGCATACGTCGACGGAAGTGGACTGATGTGTGCAGAACACCGCACGGCGCATGTTCTGCTAGCACAACAGACCAAGTGGCAATGTTTAAGCAAATAAAAAGCAAGTGCGTGCCCCTCGCATTCCTATGCGACTAGTCATGGCGGTGACTTGAGAACCATACAGACTGCGCTAGTGAGCTACTCAGTTTTAAATTTAGGTTACTTATAAGTGATCTTGTTTAAGTACTTTGAACCAGGGGGCCCCCGTCATTTTAATTTCCGTCATATTTACGCTGGGCAATGTCCGCTGTTATGTCATAGCTTTGAGCTCACCTTAGGCAACTATATGTGTTAGAAATATCGTAATTTGCCGGCCGTATTGGGTGATAAATTGTAGGGACAAGGAAACAGGTGACATAAATATAGATGCAGCCAACTTGGATCAGGATAATCAACTGCATAATAAATGAAATCCTAAATAGATACGAACGTATACGCTTCAACCAACAGTATAGCGTCACAGGATCATAAAATAGATCCTAAATAAACACATGTTAGCTACAGAAGTGGTCTACTGGAAGGGGGTGGAGTATGGAGGGGGAAGAAAGGAGGGCAGATAAGGAAGAAAAGAGGACTTGTTTACGTCACAGTCATAAACCACTACTCACGTTCTCCTGTCCGTATACTACTGAAAAGCGGCCAGAGCGGTGTGCGGCACAATGAAGTGGCTAATATACGTGTATGGAGTACGATATATTCGTTACAGTCGTAGTATTGAGTTTCATGTGGACGCGTGTTATTGTTGCATAAAAGGAAGTTCTGTATTTCACTCATTATTAGGCAAAGGGTATATCCAATACTATACATAGCTATAAGTTTGCAAAATTTTGTTGCTGTTGTTCATAGCTTAGGTAACGTGGTAGTCTTTTGTTGATAGTGGTAATAACCAGCTGGGGGAGATCCTTGGTAGCAGAGATAGGCTTTACTGTAATTTTGTTCATTTATTGTACTGTACTGAGTTGGTCGCCCGATTGCAAAGTTCTACATCCAGATATTGTGAATACTTTATTCCCTGTTTTGTTGTTTTTGCTCGGTGCTCTCTTTTTAAGTGTGTCAGGGGATGAATCAGAACTGAGTTGTAGTTATGATTCAGTTCTAAAAGTGTTTTACTTCATCTCTTATTTTTAACGACCAAATTATCCAAGGCATGGGCCTGGGTAAAATTCCACTGATTTCTTATTATTGCTTAACATTTTGTTGGTGTCATTTGGTTGTGTGGAAGATTTACATAATTACTAAATGTCTTGGTTACGTAAGCCATTTCGTGCGGAACCCCCAACCCAACCCTCCTCCGCCCAGATCCTAAGTTACATAGGATTACCGCACTTTATTTACTTATTTTTGAACGGGCACTTCATAAATTTCACACTGGTCGGTTGAAGCAACTCATTTCAAGTCAGTAGTGGGCAGGAAACGATCCTGTTTATGGGAACGGGTTCCACGCCTCGAGGTCTAACAATATTCGCATTTGGAAGAGCACACATTGTGTCGATTGCAGCACAGGTTACGCTTGGGATTTGCATTGTTTTTAGTTATATCATTTCGTTGTTCATCAATTTTCGCGAGTGTCACTGTAGGACTTCGATTGAGGGCATAGCGCGTAATCATTCGCTCTTGCAATGCTTTGTAGGAGACTGCGTTATTATTTCAACGCTCTAGAGTTGGGTTGGATTTTGTTGTTTGAAGATGTGATTTGGTCTCGAATCACATTGACAGCGAAGGGAAAGAAGTCGAACTTTTGTCACTATGCTGTATATTAAGCTATGGCTTGTGGCTGCATCAGAAACTTAATACATCGTTAACAAATCCACATGATGAACCAGAACTCCACCGACAAACCCCAGAGGTGGTGGTATAGGCCAACACAAAACAAAAATAGCTAGTAAACTTGAACTCTAAGGTACATAATTCAAGAGCTATGAGCACTTATTCCTCTTCGCTACTGTGAAATACATATCTTCAACTGAACAAGTGCTCATAACCCTTAAGATATAAATTTTAGAGCTCATATTCCTGGATGTTGTTTTCTTATTTTGACCCACACTAACTCCTCCCGAAATGTGGGAGGCAAAGTGCTTGCTGCAGAAGAGGTGTGTTTGAGTATCGAAGCTCTTAAACTGGTTCAACTGGCTCTGAGCACTATGCGACTTAGCTTCTGAGGTCATCAGTCGCCTAGAACTTAGAACTAATTAAACCTAACTAACCTAAGGACATGACACACATCCATGCCCGAGGCAGGATTCGAACCTGCGACCGTAGCGGTCGCTCGGTTCCAGACTTTAGTGCCTAGAACAGCACGGCCACTCCGGCCGGCGAAGCTCTTAAGGTTTACATTTTAAAATCCATATATATTAACATGTTTTCTTGTTTTGGTCCATACTACCTCCTCTGACGGTTTGTCGGTGTAGTTCTGGTTCACCCTGTATGCTCACTGGATATGTTGGTATCAGTCTGCATTAATGTAACTTCACATAATCCACAAAATTACTATTTAAGATCTTGTTGCCGGATGTAATCATAAGAATTATTTGGATGCCTTTAGTTGGAGACGGTACAATTTATTAATAAATTATATTACTCAGTAAAGCTAAAACGCTGCGACGCCTGCACTTGTTGTGGGCTATTATTTGTAAAATATATCCCATTAATATTAATTTTCAGCCTACGTGGATCTTTCCGACGATGAGCCATATCTAAACCGTTAAGGATCACTCATGTTAGCCCAGTAAAATATAAGCGGTGAAATTTACAAGAGGAAACAAGAAGACAAGAGACAGAGCTAAGACGGTACGGGTAATAATCTATGTGGGACTTCAAAATAGTTATGGAATTATAAAACGTGTATCCGAAGGCAGAAAAGGATGGAGAGCGAGTGTTAAGTGAAGACCGACCTGAGTATCAAATACAGAAAACAAAACAAACCTGCTAATCATGTTGTGGCAGCACCGCTACACGGCTGTAATTGAGCGAGGCGCACTTGTTTGTGCTGTACTGCGTGTGGTGTCGAGTTGAGAGCGCCACAATGTCGCACGGTCTCCCGTGCTCTGGATTTGTCCGCGGCGCACCACAAACATTCCAGCCTGGTCGCTACAGCGCTGGAGCGGTCGTGATTTTCCGTGGTTCTCTCGCTGACCGAGTACTACAGGTGTATGTTCACGCACCGGACATGCTTTTCATATACAGCTGCCCTCATTGCGATTATCGTCTCTTGTGTCCACTGCCATACAGTGGCAGGCTGCTCGTTGACGCCGGCTTGATGCCAAGAATTTGTAGCAACAGGACGTGTGATCGTAATATGGCTGGAAACCACATTCACGAGCGAGCATGACTCAGGCATGCAACCGCGAATCTGAAGTTATGGTCAGAGTAATGAGTAGTGTTGTTGCTCGTCTGTTGTCATCAACCGTTTACTGAACAGCGCTACTGTAATATTGTTTATGAAAGACGAAACACCGTAGAGGCGTTATGTGAATCATAAGACACCTACATCACATCCACAAGCATGTGATCGTTATTACAGAGAAGAAGCATCTCTATTGATGGAATAGTGTCTCTCGAAGTTCCGTATCTACACTGAAGAGCCAAAGAAACTGATACACCTGCCTAATTCATGTAGGGCTTCCGCAAGAACGCGTAAGTGCCGCAACACGACGTGGCATACACTCGCCTGATGTCTGAAGTAGTTCTGGAGGGAATCCTGCAGGGCTGTCCATCAGTCCGTAAGAGAGGATGGAGATCTCTTCTGAAGAGCACGTTGCAAGACCTCCCAGATAAGCTCAATAATGTTCATGTTTGGGGAGTTCGGTGGCCAGCGGAAGTGTTTAAACTCAGAAGAGTGTTCGTGGAGCCACTCTGTAGCAATTCTGGGCGTGTGGGGTGTTGAATTGTCCTGCTGGAACCGCCCAAGTCCGTGGGAATGCACGATGGACCTGAATGGATGCGTGTGATCAAACAGGATGCTTACGTACGTGTAACCTGTCAGGCGTATCTAGACGTATAAGTGACATGTCACTCCAACTGCATGTGACCCACACCATTACAAAGCCTCCACCAGCTTCAACAGTCCCCTGCTGAGATGCAGGGTCCATGAATTCATGAGGTTCTCCCCATACCAGTACACGTCCATCCGCTCGATACAATTTGAAACGAGACTCGTCCGACCAGATGACGTGTTTCCAGTCATCAAACAGCCCAATGTCGATGTTGACGGGCTCAGGTGAGGAGTATGGCTTTGTGTCGTGCAGTCATCAAGGGTACACGAGTGGGCCTTCGGCTCCGGAAGCCCATATCGATGATGTTTCGTTGAATGGCTCGCATGCTGACGCTTGTTAATGGTCCAGCATTGAAATCTGCAGCAGTCAGCAGAAGGGCTGCACATCTGACACACTGAAGCATACTCTTCAGTCGCCATTGGTCCTGTTTTTTTTTTTTACAGGATCTTTTTCCGGACGCAGCTGTTTTACCGGATACCTGATATTCACGGTACATACGTGAAATGGTCGTACGGGAAAATACCCGATTCTTAGCTGTTTTGGAGGTGATGTGTCCCATCGCTTGCGAGCCGACTATAACATCACGTTCAAACTCGCTTAAATCTTGATGTTCCATTGTAGCAGGAGTAAGTGATCTAACAACTGCGCCAGACACTTGTTGTCCTATGTAGGCGTTGCCACCGGCGCAGATCCGTATTCGGACTTTTTACTTATGTCTCTTTTTGAATACACATGCCTTCTTTGGCGCTTCAGTGTAGTTTACATCTGCATAAGTACCACAGAAGGACCCTGATAGTATGTCGCACCGCGTACTTCGGTTCTACAAACTGATCCCCCTTCCCTGCTCTACTCGCAGATGGTTCGTTGGAAGAATGACTGTCGGTAATCCTCTTTATAGACTATTTTCTGAAATATTCCCGTCATGGTCATCACGCGATATGCATGTGGGAGGAAGTAACACATTATCCGACTCTTACCGAAAAACATTTCTCGAAATTTCAGCTATTCACAGCGCCTCTTTTGTTTAGAATCTCTGCAACGATCTCCATGAATTGTCTGACAGCTCCTGCGACATGTGGCCAGACTATAAATGTAACCCAACGATAAAATAAGAATGGACGGAGAGGAGGTGAATTTAATACACGTTCCACAAAATTCTCCACAAAAAAATTACCGAATGATGGAGACAACGGAGAGCCCACCACCATACCGTACGTCATTTCATAAATTTTACTGCCATACAAAAAGTAGGCGGCCGTCATCATTGTCGAGATAAAGAAGAAAGGAAGATTGTCATTCTTAGACGTTTTAGTACAACGGAAGGGAGAGCCGTTTTGAACACGTTGGTATATAGAGCCAAAACTGTTTGTGACGAGGACCACTTGAAGTCCGAAATTAGCCATTTGAAGTATGCGTTCCGAAAGAGTGGCTATGGTGCACGCCTCATAAAGGCAATAATCTCCAAGAAAATGGTATGTGAAAATCTGTACCCTCACAGGTGACCACCGATTGTGGTCCTTCCTTTTTATGGCGTTATATCCAGTGACATAGGAAGAGTCCTGGGTAGACGGAGTATAAGACCGATTTTTCGTCCTCCTAAGAAAATTAAGGAGATGATGTGCCCTGTTAAGGACAGTCTCGGTCTGAGGGTCCCTGGAATTTATAGTACCCCCTATGAGCGTGGAAGCAATTATACAGGTCAGACCATTCGTACCGTTTCCGACCGCTGTGCAGACCACCAACGGAATATTACAAATAAAGAACTAGAGAAATCGGCAATTGCGGAGCACAGCCTCAGTAACAAACATAAAATATTGTTTGATAACACAAAAATTTTGTCCAATGCCCCCACATATTGGGATTCTGTTACTAAAGACGATGTTAAAATAAGAGCGACCGACAAGAACTTTAACCGTCACAGCGGATATTATCTGATCGGTGCATGGAAACAATCGTTCGATGCAGAGAAGCAGCAGAGACATTCCTAGCACTGTTTACGTCCCTACGGGAGCTTTGGCGCCACCAGCGCAGGCACTGACACCACCTGCGACAGCAGTACGTAATCGCCACCCAATCACAAACCGACCAGTCAGAAGCTGTCCACGGGCTATAAAGGGCCACCACAGCAGCAGTGAAGACAGTTGTTTCTGACAATGACGATGGAGGCCATCGTCGAAAGGTCGAAATTTTATCCCGAATTGACGCGACAAGGAAAGCGAGAATGTTGTACAATTCGTTATCATTGTCAGGTATGGTGTTCAACGTCATAAAGTCTGGCAGTTGTGCGGGAGCTAACCATCGAATGACTTCAGTTGAATGTTTCGTACCTAAAGACGTTCGATGCCTGTCTTTCTCGCCGAATTTAGACCATCACCAAAGCGTAACGATTCTGGTCTTACGTAAAATCGGTAAGCGGGTCGAAGGCTTCAATCCAGTCACTCACTGATCAGTCTGGCCTTGCAACGGAAAACAGCAAAACGAAAGCTGAAATTTTAAACATAGCGTTTGAGAAATCTTTCAAGCAGCAGGATCGTACAAACATACCGCCGTTTGAGTCTTGTACAGTTTCCCATATGGAGGACATAGTGATAGACATCCCTGGGGTTGTGAAGCAGATGAATGGGTTGAAAATAAATAAATCGCCAGGTCCTTATGGGATTCCAATTCGGTTTTAAAGAGAGTGCCATACTGCATTGGCTCCTTAATTAGCTTGCATTTATCACGAATCTCTTGCCCAACGTAAGGTCCCGAGCGACTAGACAAAAGCGCAGGTGACGCCTGTGTATAAGAAGGGTAGAAGGACAGATCCTCAAAATTACAGACCAATATCCTTAACATCGGTTTTCTGTAGGATTCTCGAACATATTCTCAGTTGGAATATAATGAATTTCCTTGAGACAGAGAAGTTGCTGTCCATGCATCAGCACGGCTTTAGAAAGCATCGCTCCTGTGAAATGCAACTTACCCTTTTTTCGCATGATATCTTGCGAACCATGGATGAAGGGTATCACACGGATGCCACATTCCTCGACTTCCGGAAAGCGTTTGACTCGGTGCCCCACAGCAGACTCCTAACTAAGGTACGAGCATATGGGATTGGTTCCCAAGTGTGTGAGTGGCTCGAAGACTTCTTAAGTAATAGAACCCAGTACGTTGTCCTCGATGGTGAGTGTTCATCTGAGGTGAGGGTATCATCTGGAGTGACCTAGGGAAGTGTGGTAGTTCCGCTGTTGTTTTCTATCTACGTAAATTATCTTTCGGATAGGGTGGATAGCAATGTGCGGCTGTTTGCTGATGATGCTGTCGTGTACGGGAAGGCGTCGTCGTTGAGTGACTGTAGGAGGATACAAGATGACATGGACAGGATTTGTGATTGGTGTAAAGAAAGGCAGCTAACTCTAAATATAGATAAATGTAAATTAATGCAGATGAATAGGAAAAATAATCCTGTAATGTTTGAATACTTCATTTGTAGTGTAGCGCTTGACACAGTCACCTCGATTAAATATTTGGGCGTAACATTGCAGAGCGATATGAAGTGGGACAAGCATGTAATGGCAGTTGTGGGGAAGGCAGATAGTCGTCTTCGGTTCATTACGAGAATATTGGGAAGATGTGGTTCGTCTGTAAAGGAGACCGCTTATAAAACATTAATACGACCTATCCTTGAGTACTGCTCGAGCGTTTGGGATCCCTATCAGGTCGGATTGAGGGAAGACATAGAAGCAATTCAGAGGCGGGCTGCTAGATTTGTTACTGGTAGGTTTGATCATCACGCGAGTGTTGCGGAAATGCTTCAGGAACTCGGGTGGGAGGCTCTAAAGGAAAGGAGGCGTTCTTTTCGTGGATCGCTACTGAGGAAATTTAGAGAACCAGGATTTGAGGCTGACTGCAGTACAATTTTACTGCCGCCAACTTACTTTTCGCGGAAAGACCACGAAGATAAGAGAGATTAAGGCTCTTACAGAGGCATATAGGCAGTCATTTTTCCCTCGTTCTGTTTGGGAGTGGAACAAGGAGAGAAGATGCTGATTGTGGTACGAGGTACCCTCCGCCACGCACCGTATGGTGGATTGTGGAGAATGTATGTAGATGTAGATAGAGGTAGATTTCTCAATGTGTCTCATTTGTTGCGCTATTGCTTCTAATAGGGGTCCGGAAAAAAATTATACACCATTTTAGAGTCTTCAAATACACTCAAGATTAACTGATGGAACAGTACGTGTACCGTACATGAAATGATTACGTTTGCAGATCAATAGCATGAGCGATTCTGAGGGACTAGTTATCGACCCATGCTGAAACACGCATACCTCCACGAAGAGTAATGCTAGCGCTGAGTGTGGCACTCATTCGATCGTGCAGATGACGAATACCGTCGTGGCATACTTTATGTGACGCCTACTCGACCTGCTCATGTCGCTCTGTAAGAGTTGATGTTGAAGAGCCGCACGAATCATTTCTTGTCCCATCATATACCACATGCGCTCGATTGGAGACATGTCTGGAGATCGTGCGGGCCAGGAACATTACTGCACGTTTTGCACAGCACGTTGAGTTTCACAGGCAGAGTGTGGGCGAGCATGATCCTGTTCGAACAACACAGTACATTCCTGTAGCAAGAACGGATGAGAACGTAACAACATGCTGCACGTACCGAGCGGTGGTTAATCTCCGCTCGAGAAACACCAAACGAGAGCTGTAGCTTACCGCACCCCAGACTACAAGGCCTGGGGTGGAGCCAGTGTGTCTTTGGCGAATGCACGCTACGAGAGAGCACTTCTATGTCTTACACGCAAACGACCATCACTTGCATATAGGCAGAATCTGCTTACAACGCTGACGACCGCGCAGCGCCGTTCCATCTTCCAAATGATCCTTTAACGGCACCAATCGAGCCGTACACGGCGATGCTGTGGCGTAAGTGGGAGACGAGCTGGAGTTGCGCGTGCTCGTCGTACCACTGCTAATAACAGGTTCAAAACAGTTCCTGTTGGCACGCCTTGCCTCACAAGTACTCTTATCTACCACTGCTGCCCTTACAATGCGACTATCTTCGTTACAGTAATTTTACTTCGAATATTAAATATTCGTAAGATAGCGTATGTATTTTGTAGTAGTCGGAGTGTGGTTACTGTGGGGGAGGGCGCTAGGGATGTTTTCAAACCAAGTCTAGTTCCGAATTCGTTAGTCTCCTGTGATGATAAAAAGAAGTATTTGTCGGCTGTTGTGGCCGAGCGGTTCTAGGCGCTTCAGTCTGGAACCGCGTTGCTGCTACGGTCACAGACTCGAATCCTGCTTCGGGCATGGATGTGTGTGCTGTTCTTAGGTTAGTTAGGTTTAAGTAGTTCTAAGTATAGGGGACTAATGACCTCAAATGTTAAGTCCCATAGTATTTAGAGCCATTTGAACCATTTAAAGAAGTATTTAACCACTTTTTCGTTTTCCTGTTGAACCTATCATCAAGACGACGAATGTTTAACTGTCCCAGTGCCTTACTAGGCGTGGTCTGATTGCGGTGGAAACTTCTTGCCCTCTACTAATCGTTGAGATGACTTATCCAGACAATTACAGGTCATAGAGTTGATTAAGAACTCTGAACCAAAAGCAAAATTTAGAATTTTTCGCTTACAGGTTTAACGAACCGATAAGTGACGGAAAAACATTCTCGGACCGACAAGGAATAAATTGCAAAATGACATTCCACTAAATTCATTGAATTTTTTAAAGTATTTATTCCCAACCAAAATCACATAGGTGGTATAGTACTGTCTCGTGAACTCACGCGTTACTCTGCAACGCGTTCATATCATACCACAATGAATTGGTGGTAAAATCGTAAAATCACATAGATAATTAATACATATGAGTAAAGTGAGGCTGAACTCTGTATCCATTCTAGATTATATATATATATATATATATATATATATATATATATATATATATATATACACACACACACACACACACGTATATATATGATCGTGACCAGGCCAAATATCTCACGAAATAAGCATCAAACGAAAAAACTACAAAGAACGAAACTCGTGTAGCTTGAAGGGAGAAACCAGATGGCGCTATAGTTGGCCCGCTAGATGGCGCTGCCATAGGTCAAACGAATATCAAATATCAAATAGGAACCCCCACTTTTTATTACATATTCGTGTAGTACGTAAAGAAATATGAATGTTCTAGTTGGACCACTTTTTTCGCTTTGTTATAGATGGCGCTGTAATAGTCACAAACGTATAAGTACGTGGTATCACGTAACATTCCGCCAGTGCGGACAGTATTTGCTTCGTGAAACATTATCCGTGTTAAAATGGAACGTTTAGTAATTGCGGAAAAGGTCGATATCGTGTTGATGTATGGCTATTGTGATCAAAATGCCCAACGGGCGTGTGCTATGTATGCTGCTCGGTATCCTGGACGAAATCATCCAAGTGTCCGTACCGTTCGTCGGATAGTTATGTTATTTAAGGAAACAGGAAGAGTTCAGCCACATGCGAAACGTCAACAACGACCTGCAACAAATGAAGATGCCTAAGTAGGTGTTTTAGCTGCTATCACGGCTAATCCGCACGTCAGTAGCAGACAAATTGCGCGAGAATCGGGAATCTCAAAAACGTAGGTGTTGAGAATGCTACATGAACATGGATTGCACCCGTTCCATACTTCTATGCACCAGGAATTGCATGGCGACCACTTTGAACGTCGTGTACAGTTCTGCCACTGGGCACAAGAGAAATCACGGGACGATGACAGATTTTTTGCACGTGTTCTATTTAGCAACGAAGCGTCATTCACTAACAGCGGTAACGTAAATCAGTACAAGATGCCCTATTGGGCAATGGTAAATCCACGATGGCTGCGACAAGAGGAACATCAGTGACCTTGGCGGGTTAATGTATGGCGCGGCATTACGGGAGGAAAGATAATAGCCACCCATTTATCGATGGCAATATAAGTGGTGCAATGTATGCTGATTTCCTACGTAATGTTCTACCGATGTTACTACAAGATGTTTCGGTGCATGACAGAATGGCGATGTACTTCCAACATGGTCGAGGTCCGGCATATAGCTCGCGTGCGGTTGAAGCGGTATTGAATAGCATATTTCACGACAGGTGGATTTGTCGTCGAAGCACCATACCATGGCCCGCATGTTCACCGGATGTGATGTCCCCGGATTTCTTTCTGTGGGGAAAGTTGAAGGATAGTTGCTATCGTGATCCACCGACAACGCCTGACAACAAGCGTCAGCGCTTTGTCAATGCTTGTGCGAACATTACGGAAGGCGAACTACCCACTATTGAGAGGAATGTCGTTATACGTATTGCCAAATGCATTGAGGTTGACGGACATCATTTTGAGCATGTATTTATCAGTGTAGTATTTGAAGGTAATCACGCTGTAACAACATGCGTTCTCAGAAATGATAAGTTCATTAAGGTACATGTGTCACATTGGAACAACCGTCATAAAATGTTCAAATGTACCTACGTTCTGTATTTTAATTTTAAAAACTTACCTGTTACCAACTGTTCGTCTAAAATTGTGAGCCATAGGTTTGTGATAAGTATAGTGCCATCTGTCACAAAGCGAAGAAAGTGGTCCAACTAAAACATTCATGTTTCTTCACATACTACACGAATATGTAAAAAAAATGGGGGTTCCTATTTTAAAAAATGCAGTTGATATCCGTTTGACCTATGGCAGCGCCATCTAGCGGGACAACCATAGCGCCATCTGGTTTCCCCCTTCAAGCTAGACAAGTTTCGTTCTTTATAGTTTTTACGTTTGACGCTTATTTCGTGAGATATTTGTGCCGCTCACGATCAATGGACGACCATATATATATATATATATATATATATATATATATATATATATATATATATATATATATATATATATATATATAAGGTGGCCATGAAGTATTTATCCGAATGGGACGTCAATTGGTACATTGCAGACAAACAAATGATTACAATTTCAGAACAGCTTCATTTATTCAAGAGAAAGAGCTTCATCAATTGAACAAGTAAATAACGTGGTGGCTCACTTCTAGTTTTTATGCAGACAGTTTTTTAGTTTGGCAGTTGGATGTCCTCCTGAGGAATAACGTGACTTATTCTGTTCAATTGGCCCCTTAGATTATTTAAACCCCAAGCTGACTCTAGGGCCCTGCCCATAATACTCTAAACGGTCTCGGTTGGGAAGAGTTTCGGTGACCTCGCAGGCCAATGTAAGGTTTGGCTAGCGCGAAGACAAGCAGTGTGCGGACGGGAATGATCCTGCTGACATACATAAGAACAGGATGGCTTGCCATGAAGGGCAGCAGAACGGGATGTAGAATATCGTCCACGTACCACCATGTTGCAAAAGTGCCATGGATGAGAACCAAAGAGTTCCTACTAAGACCTGAAATAAGAATCCAGACCATCACTCCCGATTGAGGAACCACATGGCGGGGAACCATCACTTTGGTATCGCATCAGTCCGGGATTTCTCCAGGCAGGTATTTGGCCTGGAATCTCATTGACTGAAGTAGAACTGTCTTCGGTGATGTCTCACACTTCGAAATGACGTGTCTGGAGACGTCCCAGATAGTGTTGGATTATCATCTTGTCTGTCGCATGCCAAAAGGCCCGACATCCCCGAGTGGTGGTCTAGAGTGCCATTTCATTTCATAGGAGTACCCTTTGGATGTTATCCGGTGCACTCCTAAAGCACATCGGTACATCGAAGATGTTCTGTGTCCCGTGCTGTTGTCTTTTATGGCATACCATCTTAGGCTTACCTTTCAGCAAGTAAATGCCTGGCTACAAACGGCGAGAGTTTCTGCTGCTTGTCTTCGTGCTTGCCAAATTCTACCTCGTTCAACAAGCCGCCGGATGTCTCCCCAACTGAGAACGTTTGGAGCATTGTGGTCAGGGGCCTGAAACCCGCTCCGGATTTTGACGATCTAACTCGACAAGTGGAAAGAATTTGCTACGACATCCCTTAGGACACCCAACGATTCTGTTGTCCTGATAGGTCACCTCAACAATTAGTTGATGACAAGAGCTGACCACCTCAATTAGACAGTGGTTAGCAAGGTAATGAGGCAGTAAATAACATTAAGCTTGACGACAGGTTTAACTTGAAAAAAAAAAAAAACAGGCGGTTTCTTGCTTGTCTTCTTGATCGCTGCAGACTAAGGTACTCTAACCTTGGTTTGAAGACATCCCTTACCCTCTCCCCGAATACTACGAAATACATAAGCTAAGCCGAGAAACTATTTGCATAAGGGCCAATGTTGGTTCAACGCATTATTGACTTTCTCTATTTGTGAAGTTGTTTCTCTTGAATTTGTCACCCAGTTTTCTGAAACTGTAGTCAATTACTTATACATCTACCGTTAGCGTCTCATTTGGATAATCCCTTCATGATGCCATTTTTTCCTCAGTGTCTATGTATAAAAATGGATGTATAGATATATGTATGCCACACATCGGACCCCAAACCACGGGATAGATTTCACGATTTCAATCAACTCGGTACATATACTACTCATATTCTTTGAAGTAGTGCTTTTGGGATAAAAGCTACGTAGACCCCTTAGGCGTGGGAGAGGGAATGACGGTGGTTTTCTAACGCCTGAATCTAGGTTGCTCTGCAAAACTGGCATGTCTGGTGGGTTGTATCAAAATACGTAGCAGGGGTTATTTCTGCGATTAGACACCACTGAGTAGAGAGAAGAGGAAGGAGGAGATCAGCAGACAGGTAGTGGAAAGAAGGAGACTGACACAGAGGGGGAGTAGGAGATGGACTTACAGAGAGGAAAGTAGAATATTAACAGAGAAGTTGGAGTCATGGAAAGAGAGGGCTGAAGCAGAAAGACAGAGGAAGGGGGAGAAATAGATGCGCATGGAGGACAAAATTTGTAAATATGTGGTAAGCTCTTATGGGACCAAACGGCTGAGGTCATCGGTCCCTAGCTTACACACTACTTAACCTAAATTAAACATTAAACTGACTTACGCTACGGACAACACACACCCATGCCCGGGAGAAGACTCGAACTTCCGACAGAAAGAGCGGTGCGAAACGTGGCAATGTGCCTCAAACCGCTCGAGCATGGAGGAGAAGGAGACGGAAAGAAGGTGGAGGAACAGTAGATGGACATAGGCAGGGAGGGGAAAGTATGGATTTATGGGAGAGGGGAGGGAGAAGAGGCTGAATGGAGAGGGTGATGTTCAAAATGGTTCAAATGGCTCTAAGCACTATCAAATGGCTCTAACCACTATGGGACTTAACATCTGAGGACGTCAGTCCCCTAGAACTTAGAGCTACTTAAACCTAACTAATCTAAGGACATCACACACATCCATGCCCCAGGCAGTATTCGAACCTGCGACCGTAGCAGTCACGCGGTTCCGGACTGAATTGCCTAGAACCGCTCGGCAACCGCGGCCGGCTTTGGCGGGGTGAAGAGATGCTTAGAGAGAAGAAAGATGAGGAAAGAGCTGGGAGAAAGAGAGGGGGTGCACAGCAGCAGGAGAAGTTGAACATTGAAGTGGGGGGCGGGGGTTAGGAGTTGGTGTTGCTAGGAAAGGGGAGCGCGTTAGATAGAGATCAGAGAGAGGAAGGACAAGGAAAGGGAGGAGGAACAGGTACACAGAGATGTTGGGGGAAGGTTAGTTGGACAACAGAGACAAGAGTATAGGGAGAGGAAGGAGGAAGACATGAATATGTAAATACCAGGAAAATGCTGGCTATTCGAACAGTATATAATATAGAAGTCTACAACCATGGCAGTATTCCTAGAGTGTGTAAGTCATTGAACCGAGAAATTTACGTTATTGTTTGTATATATAAAAATAGTACATAAATCAGCTGCCAATAGTTAACATGGAAGCTTACATCGAGTGGAAGTCCTCTAAATCGAAGCGGTGTCTCATATTATTGTGTAGGACAAATTCAATCTCTCATTACATTACGTATACCGTACCTGCTGTCATTGCAGAAGTTAAGTTACAGTTTAAGTTGAGTTTGTGAAGTGAATCTTTCCCGGCTCCCTAAAACTGTTATTGTGTTTCGCGAACTCGAACGGTGGTCATTGTAAAGTCTAACAACCGCGTCTTTCCCTATCTCTCTCCTTCCAGTTCTTAATCCCTCTCGTCTCTCCTCGTTCAACTGCTGCTCTGTGTTTTAAACGGACTTCCATTCATTTCCACCCACTTTCATAGTGGCCGTCCGTCGTCACGCAACGGTACACAAATTTTCCACGGCTCTAGACGCAGTGGACTCTCGTATTTTACGTGAATCCTCTGCGGACAATGCAAATGAGTGTCATTTTCGCCTCCAACGTCTGTCGAGATTGCAGGCCATTAATTTTTCAGATACGAATTACTCGCTTCGCAGTGGTTGGCTCTGGGGAATGCGAATTGCCGCACGTGACCAACTGTTCGCCTAGCAGCTGTTGCGGTCGGTTCCCCCTCGCCGAAAGATAATGCTGCTGCGCGGTTCGTATAATGTACCACACGCCAGTTTGTACGATATTCACTACTCGTGCATTGTAAGTGACCAGTATGGTGAAGGTGTACGAGAGACCATTACTGGAAACACGAGCTAGCTTGCAAAATATGTTTAAAAAGTTTCTTGGCTTATTAAAAATATGTGCCGGACAGGAAATCGAAGGCGCCGGCTCTCTTCGTCTCTCCCTTTCTCGTTTAGCATAGGTTCCGGGTTCGAGTTCCTCTTCGGCACGTAGTTTGAAACTGCTAGGTAGTTTCAAATCCATGTACACTCCACTGCAGACCAAAATACCCATTCACTACCGAAGAAGTGTTAGAGATTTCAATTCCAAAGTAATGAAACAAAGTTTTATATCGACAGGATGCGAGAAAGCGGTGCATACAACACGGAACTTCTGGCTTCAAGTAACAAGGACATAGAAGCGTCGATTAACGTGGAAAGTGCACTTAGCACAGAACACGTGCCATACATGTAACAATGCGTAGTTTAAACTCAAGGGAAGCAGCGAAAAGAGGACTAGCTGTTTGAAACAAGGTAATATCAAATGAAGGGAAATAACTCTCTTAACTAGGAAGCAAGATCTCCCGATATGGTCAGAGGAATAAAGTCGTCAGCTCAATATCGGTTACTCTCGAAGACTAGTATCTTTGAAAAAGTGCCTTAATATGGCCTGTATTGACAAGTAAACCGCACATATGCTTCATAGCTTTACGTGGAAGTGTAAGTTACGTCATACACAAAACCGAAGACAAATGGTTCAAATGGCTCTGAGCACTATGAGACTCCACTGCTGTGGTGATCAGTCCCCTAGAACTTAGAACTACTTAAACCTAACTAACCTAAGGACATCACACACATCCATGCCCGAGGCAGGATTCGAACCTGCGACCGTAGCAGTCGCACGGTTCCGGACTGCGCGCCTAGAACCGCCAGACCACCGCGGCCGGCAAACCGAAGACAAAGAATTGGCGTAGTTTGATGTGTAGTTCTATCAAAGCTTATCAAAAACTAATCGCTCAGAAGCAGAGGAGATACTTCATAGACTAGGAGACGGAAACAGTGTCTGTAAAACCCTTAGCAGATGAATTCACAAGCTAATGGTACATTAAGTAACCCATATATTAACCAGTTACTTCATTAAAAAGAAGAAGCAATAGAGGGAGACTGATGCTGTCAGATAAATAGCAGAGTACGTAAGCCCGGATCCCACAGATAATTATATGTAATCATAACATTATTAACACCTTTCCATTACAGAAAACAGACTCCCCACTCATTGATATTGCTAGGAAAAATACTAGATTATTTTTTGAGATAATTATGTCATAATTTTTCATTACAGCTGGCATCTAAAATAAGAGTTTTTGTGATATATATTGCCAAATACGAATGTCTTCCATATTTAGGCGCTGTTATTTAGGCCAGCAAAGCTTTCATGTAAGGGATAAATTGATGTATAATACATTCTCGAGGGCAAAAACTGGAGAGGTTGAAGACAGAATACAGACAGCAAATAGTTGAGGACGTAGGCTGCAAGTGCTACAGATTCATGAATTTTAGTATTCATCTTACTTATTGTACAGTAAAGTGTCGTAGGGTCAAGCCCATTGGCTTTACATTTCTTAACTACTAGCGAAAAACCGAAAATGAGGTTTGTATGCACTTCATTTGTGATAAACAACATATAGCAGCTCTAGAACAATATTTTCCCAAGATTTTGAGAATGTTTCACCGCCGATGCAGAAAACCAAACAGTCTCTTTAATGTTTTAAGTTGCAGAAGAGGTGGCCGGATTCCAGGCGAACCACAACAGCGCGTAACCCAGCTAAATGTCGTTCTCTGACGTGCTTACAGCTAACTGTACAGAAACGTAAGACCAGAAACAATATAATAATGAAAATGGCAAGACTAACATCGGCAGGAAATTAAAAATGGCAAGACCAACGTAGGCAAGACAAACAGATATACGACCACCAACTTACAGTCGCTAATATATGCCACGGTAGAACGTTGTCCCCCACGTTCTTGTTCAGGCACGGATCGGAATTCGATGTATGAGATTAACATGTACAGACAAACAAATCATTACAGTTTCCGAAAAAAAATGGATGATTGACTGAAAAAGAACCTCACAAGATGAGCAAGCCAAAAATACGCTGGTCCACCTCTGGTCATTATGCAAACAATTATTCGGTATAGCACTGACTAAATACAGTTGTTGGATGTCCTACTGAGCGATATTGTGCCAAATTCTGCCCGAATGGCGCGTTACGTCGTCAGAATTCTGATCTGATTGTTCCAAACGATCTCATTTGGGGAAATATCTGGGACCATGCTGGCCAAGGCAGAGTCTGGCAGCCAGTAGATAATGTCGCCATGTGCTGGCGGGAATTATCTTGCTGAAATGTAAGTCCAGGATGGGTTGCCATGAAGGACAACTGAACGGAACGTAGAGTACCATCGACGTGCCATTGTGTTGTAAGGGTGCCGCGAATGATATCTAATGCGGTCCCCTGACGAAATGAAATGGCATCCCAGACCACCACTTACGGTTGTCGAGTCCTGTAGCGGGCGACAGTTACGATGGTATCCCACCACTGTCCAGAGTTTCTCCAGACACGTTTCCGGCGTGGAATCTCATTGACTGGACTAGGCCTTTAGTGATGAGCCACACCAAAATGCCGTCTATGCCTAATCCCTTCCAAGGAGACTGGACCGAGAATAAAGGTGCTTGTGAATCCACACCACACAGTCACTTAGGGCGAGTGCAATGGCTGTTCGAGGTATAGCAATGCCACAAATTCGACAGTTCTGTGTATTTACTATAACTTGCAGTTTACAATGTGTCTTGTCTCTCCGCAAAATATCGCCCAGCCACGAGTCATCAACTTCGATCTTGCCAGAAACTAAAGAGCAAATTCAGATTGTTGCTGTAGACCACGAGGTTTCAGTTGCGGCATCGTCTGGATCTCGTGCGGGTACCGCTGTAAAATAGACCGCAAAGATTTCCGTACTGTTTACCATGGGATGGACAACTCACATGACGCTGCATGAGCACTAGCACTAGCCGGAGCACGTGCTGCTTGGTCAGTTACAGAAACAGCAGCCTCCTCAATAACTTCCACCGTGATAGGAAACCTTCCTCTTCCAGGTGGCACACCAAGCTCAGCCGTGTTTTCCAACTTGATTGTCATCTTCTTTAAACCATTTAATGAAACTACGCCTCTCCTCAGACTTTCAGTCGCTGATACTATCTCGATGCAGCACAATAATTGCACCTTTCACATAAAACTATTTTACTAACAGAACATGGTCTCTCTTCTTGCCAGCAATGCTCTTCACCAACGTTATAGTTTGTCAAATGCTAGAGTGAATGTCATGCGATCATACAAGAAGTGTACAGCACAAGATTTCAACCTGCTGGCCAAAATGTGAACACATTTTTCTCAGCGAAAATCGGTTCCACGTCAACGCATTAACATATCTTCCATGTTCGTTGCGATACGATAATTACACCTCACATTGGACCTCCGTGAGTAGCTGCACTCTAATTACACCGACCGAAAAAATAGCGACACCAAAAAGTAATTAACGTAGAGTAATGAAAATCCGCGTACACATTAACCTATGTAACATATTTAAGCGATTAGAAGTTGACTGGTTAATGCCCTACTGGCCATTAAAATTGCAACACCAAGAAAAAATGTAGATGGTAAACGGATATTCACTGGACAAAAATATTATACTATAACTGACATGTGATTACATTTTCATGCAACCCAGAACAACCACCTCTGGCCGTAGAAACGGCCTTGATACGCCTGGGCATTGAGTCAAACAGTGCTCAGATGGCGTGTACAGCTACAGCTGCCCATGCAGCTTCAACACGATACCACAGTTCATCAAGAGTAGTGAGTGGCGTATTGTGACGAGCCAGTTGCTCGGCCACCATTGACCATACGTTTTCAATTGGTGAGAGATCTGTAGAATGTGCTGACCAGGGCAGTAGTCGAACATTTTCTGTATCCAGAAAGGCCGGTACAAGACCCGCAACATGCAGTCGTATATTACCCTGCTGAAATGTAGGGTTTCGCAGGAGTCGAATGAAGGGGAGAGCCACGGGTCGTGACACATCTGAAATGAAACGTCCACTGTTCGAAGTGCCGTCAATGCGAACAACAGGTGACCGAGACATGTGACCAATGGCACCCCGTACTATCACGACGGGTCATACGCCAGTATAGTGACGATGAATACACGCTTCCAATGGGCTTTCACCTCGATGTCGCCAAACACGGAAGCGACCATCATGATGCTGTAAACAGAACCTGGATTCATCCGAAAAAATGACGTTTTGCCATTGGTGCACCCAGATTCGCGGTTAAGTACACCATCGCAGGCGCTCCTGTCTGTGATGCAGCGTCAAGGGTAACCGCAGCCATGGTCTTCGAGCTGATTGTCCATACTGTTGCAAACGTCGTCGAACTGTTCGTGCAGATGGTTGTCGTCTTGCAAACATCCCCATCTGTTGACTCAGGGATCGAGACGTGGCTGCACGATCCGTTACAGCCATGCGGATAAGATGCCTGTCATCTCGATTGCTAGTGATACGAGGCCGTTGGGATCCAGCAAGGCGTTCCGTATTACCCTCCTGAATCCACCGATACCATATTCTACTAACAGTCATTGGATATCGACCAATGCGAGCAGCAATGTCGCGATACGATAAATCTCAATCGCGATAGGCTACAATCCGACCTTTATCAAAGGTGATACGAGGCCGTTGGGATCCAGCACGGCGTTCCGTATTACCCTCCTGAACGCACCGATTCCAAATTCTACTAACAGTCATTGGATCTAGACTAACGCGAGCAGCAATGTCGTGATACGATAAACCGCAATCACTATAGGCTACAATCCGACCTTTATCAAAGTCGGAAACGTGATGGTACGTATTTCTTCTCCTTACACGAGGCATCACAACAACGTTTCACCAGCTACACCGGTCAACTGCTGTTTGTGTATGAGAAGTCGATTGGAAACTTTCCTCATGTCAGTACGTTGAAGGTGTCGCCACCGGCGTCAGTCTTGTGTGAATGCTCTGAAAAGCTAATCATTTGCATATCAGACCGTCTTCTTCCTGTCGGTTAAATTTCTGGTCTATAGCACGTCATCTTCGTGGTGTAGCAATTTTAATGGCCAGTAGTGTATAAGTGCGAGATAAGCCATTGAAAATTTGAAACGCTGTTACATTAATAACCGGTGCAACCATGAAAATACTAAATGCAAGCACGCAAACGTGTGTTCATTGGGTTGTACACTTGCCGGATGTAAGTTTGTGGGATGGAGTTCTATGCCTGTTGCACTTGGTCGGTCATTGCGGCGATGGTTAATGCTCTTTGTGGATGATTCTGGATTTGTCGTCCGATGATGCCCCATATGTGCCCGATTGGAGACAGATCTGGTGATCGAGCCGGCTAAGACAACATGTCGATGTTCTGTGAAGTCTTTTGGGTTACAACAGTGGTATGTGGGCGAGCGTCATCCTGTTGGATAACACCCCTTGGAATGCTGTTCTGTAATGGCAGAACAACAGATCCAATCAAACGACTAATGTAGATATCTGCAATCAGGTTGCGTGAGATAGCCACGAGACTGCTCCTCCTGCCAAGCGAAATCGCACCGCAGACCATAACTCCAGTTGTAGGTCCAATGTGTCAACCACGCAGACAGGTTGGTTGCAGGCCCTCAGCTGGGGACACCTTGGAATGCTGTTCTGTAAGGGCAGAACAACAGATCCAATCAAACGACTAATGTAGAAATCTGCAATCAGGTTGCGTGAGATAGCCACGAGACTGCTCCTCCTGTTGGTTGCAGGCCCTCAACTGGCGTCCTTCTAAGCATTACACGGGCGTCCCAGGCGCTGAGGCAGAGCCAGCTTACAACAGACCTCCACCCTGCCCTCCGATTAGTTCTCGCTTGACACCATTGAAGTAGCAAATGCCTGGTTTGGCTACAGGGCGTCTGGCTCGGAGATATCCTTAAAGTAACCGATTTGTGACAGTTCTTTTTGTCTCTGAGGCTGTAACTGCTGGTCAAATTGCTTCTGCAGAAGCAGTACGATGCGTCAGACTCATACCGCGAAGACGGTGGTCTTCCGTCTCCGCAGTTCCACGTGGGAGTCCGGAGATCGATCTTCTTACCACCGGACATTTTCGTGACCAGCACAGCCAGCAATCATGTACCGAGTCTACATTATTGCCAAGTCTTTCTGCGATATCGCAGAAAGAACATTCAGTTTCTCATAGCCCTATTACACGACCTCCTTGAAACTTAGCGAGGTGTTGATAATGGCATCTTTGTCACCTTAAAGGCGTTCTTGATCAACATTCCTATATTTCCAGAAGGCTTTTGACACCGTTCCTCACAAGTGACTATTAATCAAATTCCGTGCGTATGGAGTATCGTCTCAGTTGTGTGACTGGATTGGTGATTTCCTCTCAGAGAGGTCACAGACCGTGGTGATAGACGGTAAATCATCGAGTAGAACGGAAGTTAAATCTGGCGTCCCGCAAGGTAGTGTCATAGGCCCTCTGCTGTTCCTGATTTATATAAATGATTTAGGTGATAATCTGAGCAGCCCCCTTATAATGTTTCCAGATGACGCTGTAATTTACCGCCTAGTAAAATCATCAGACGATCAATTCCAATTACAAAATGATCTAAAGAAAATTTCTGTGTAGTGCGGAAAGTGGCAATTGGCACTAAACAAAGGAAAGTGCGAGGTCATCCACATGGGTACTAAAAGAAATCCGATAAATTTTGGGTATACGATAAATCGCACAAGTCTAAGGGCTGTCAATTCGATTAAATACCTAGGAATTACAGTTACGAACAACTTAAATTGGAAAGACCACAAAGTAAATGTTGTGGGGAAGGCGAAACAAATGCCGCGCTTTGTTGGCAGAACACTTAGAAGATGCGAGAAACCCACTAAAAAGACAGCCTACATTACACTTGTCCGACCTGTGCTGGAATATTGCTGCGCGGTATGGGATACTTACCAGGTAGTATTGACGGAGGACATCGAAAAAGTGCAAAGAAGGGCAGCTCGTTTCGTGTTATCACGCAATTGGGGTGAGAGTGTCACTGATATGATACTCGAGTTGGGGGTGGCAGTCACTGAAACAAAGGCGTTTTCCTTTACGAAATTTCAGTCACCAAGTTTCTCTTCCGAATGCGTAAATATTTTGTTGACACCCAGCTACGTAGGGAGAAATGACCATCATAACAAAATAAGAGAAATCAGAGCCCGAACGGAAAGATTTACGTGTTCCTCTTTGCCACGCGCCATTCGAGAGTGGAATGGTATAGAGGTAGTATGAAAATGGTTCGATGAAGCCTGTGCCAGGCACTTAAGTGTGAATTGCAGAGTAACCATGTAGATGTAGATGTAGATGTAACTAACGGTCATGACCGTTACAGCGTTTATTTAAAACAAACCTGATTAGGAACCTCGCAGTGGCGCTACTAGCGACGCTATTATCCGATTGGTACGAAATCTGAATAGACATCATCTTTCGGATGTAGAAGCTCGCTTACTAACTTTCGTTTATGTTGCACAACCGTTGGATAACGTTCCGAACTAGATATCTGCGCCGTCTGTAAAAAGCCTGAGTTCAGACACTATCGGCTAAGTTATTAATATGTAACGTGCCCACTGGTGAAATTACTATCGTGCCCGTTGTTGCTACAGGCAAAACTGCTCTCAGTCTGGAGTCGGGCCGCAAAGTGGCCCGCGGCTTCATCGCCCGCCCGCCGCCAAAAAAAATGGTTCAAATGGCTCTGAGCACTATGGGACTCAACTGCTGAGGTCATTAGTCCCCTAGAACTTAGAACTAGTTAAACCTAACTAACCTAAGGACATCACAAACATCCATGCCCGAGGCAGGATTCGAACCTGCAACCGTAGCGGTCTTGCGGTTCCAGACTGCAGCGCCTTAACCGCACGGCCACTTCGGCCGGCCCCGCCGCCAAACTCGACAAGAAGTGTCCATGCCGGAGGCGGAGGCAGTGGGGCCAGGACTTGCCGCAAACTTGCGGCCTCCTCCTGCCCTCCGCCCCCGCTGCCGCCGGCTGAGACGGCCCCTTCCCGCCCCCCAGCTCAGGCCGGCCTCGCGTTTAACATCCGCACCGAGCGGCTGGCCAGCTGGAGGTCCATCAGGCCTGACGCGCCCGGGTCTAAGTCTGCACAGCGAACGAGGCAGTCTGCAGTCCGACGAGACGAGTTTCATAGCCCACCGAACACGCACAACACATAATCGGTATTAAACTGTGTCCGCCTCCGGTGCGTGTCAGGTGACGCGTACGCAGAATCAGTTCCGTAATAGTGATGTCGTAGTTGAGTGCATTTCCAAACAACTGTGCGTCATTACGTATCTAATCCACATTAAAAGTTTTTTGAATGTGAAAATTTTCATAACTTCTTTTGGATGTAATGTGCTACAGCTTTTCAGTAATTGCATTTTGTGGGGACGACCGTGTACAGCAAGTGATTCCTGCTCTGGAAGAGGGCAGCTGTGTGGGATCCAGTGTTTACATGTTACTTGTATCACGGACCGTACTACTTTATGTTTGACGTCGGCTACTTAGCGACAAAGTTGCTGACGATGAACGCTGGGCTACTCCACTCTCTTTTTTCAATTGGAACTTGATTTATTGCATCTGATGATGCAGTTAAAATGCTGCAAAACTAGTCGTGCCACTAAATAAGGGTATTACAGCAACAGCGGTCTCATCTTTCCAAAATGGAAAGCTCTTCTCTCCAGGGTTAAAATGGTTCAAAAATGGTTCAAATGGCTCTGAGCACTATGGGACTCAACTGCTGAGGTTATTAGTCCCCTAGAACGTAGAACTAGTTAAACCTAACTAACCTAAGGACATCACACACATGCATGCCCGAGGCAGGATTCGAACCTGCGACCGTAGAGGTCTCGCGGGTCCAGACTGCAGCGCCAGAACCGCGCGGCCACTTCGGCCGGCTTAAAATGGTTCAAATGGCCCTGAGCACCATGTGACTTAACATCTGAGCTCATCTATCCTCTAGAACTTAGAATTACTTAAACCTAACTAACCTAAGGACATCACACACGTCCATGCCCGAGGCAGGATTCGAACCTGTGAGCGTAGCGGTCGCACGGTCCCAGACTGAAGCGCCTAGAACCGCTCGGCCACTGCAGCTGGCTCTCTCCTGAGATTCCTGTTTGAGTTGAAGAACAATTTCTGTATTACTCATCTATCGTTTAAACTTCACCATGCCTCTGAGCTCAGGCGATGTGTTTCTTTAATCGTACATGATGAGCACCATAAACACCAGTACCCAAGAATGGGTCGAACGAGAGTTCTGTAAACAGTCTGTTTATAGATAAGCTACGCCTTTTAAAAATTTTTCCAACAAACCTAGATCGACCTGTCGCCTCCCCTACAACTGAGCTTACGTGCTCGTCCCATTTTCATGTCTCCTTGTTGGGTTGCGACTACTCATTCACCTGAGATGGACGTTTCAAGCAGCACATTTCTGATAACCTATTAAAACATTAGAGGCTTATTTTTCAAACTCATCGGCAGTAAGTCACATTTTCCTTCGAACCGTGCTCCGGGTCGTGTTAGTGCTGTTGAAAGTTTGGAGTCGTGTATTCTGATTGTGACCTCTCTTTTTCTTAGTCCGTTCACTGGCGCCACTATCTTTGCTCGCTTTGCCTGTCCGTGAGTGGCAGCAGCGGCGTTTATCGATAGCGAGTATTGTGGTACTATTTTTGGAGCGACCTCTAGTATTTCCAGGTCGTCGTGGGTCGGAGTTAGTTGGGGGTGGAGCAGTAGTGAGCTCCGACAGCGCCATTACTCGCCGAGGGAGCTGGCGATAGATGCACTGCCCGATGGAAGGATGTGGCCGCGAGAGTGCTCGACCACGTGGAGGTCCGGATTCAGCGAGTTTAACTTGAGTAGATCGTTATATTCGAGTAGTGCAACTGTCACTTGTGTGTGTGTCCTTCCGTCGAGGTGACCCCACGCCATCAAGCTGTCAGTTGGCGGTTTTATACTCCGACGTCTCCCTTGCTTGACTTGACGGGCAACGGCCGATGGTTGGTCGTTCGGTCGGTCGTCTCAGTGGACGACGTGTATTTTGTCCTTCGACCGTGTCTGTGTTCTTGGCGTTCCTGTCTACGTGCAATTCGTCTTGTTGTTGTGCAGTGACTGTTTTAGCGGTGTCTGAGTTGTTTGTGGAATTGTCTTTTGCGGTTCCATGTGCATCTAGCCAGATTTTGAATTGACAGTTTGGTCTTAACCCTGTCTGTGTACTAGGATTTGGTGGAGCCAACTTCTGTAATTAAATGCTTGTCATTTGACGATGTTAACTGTTATTCTATCGTGGTATTGGTTATCGCATCTTAGGTGGATTTCGCAAGTGTGCTGGTCCGCGTTTAAGCTGTCCGTAGTTCGAGTTACCATCCTGTCAAGTGAGCATAACTCTTGCGTGCCTGTCTCACCGCTTACGCAGCTGTAGGGACTCTTCTCACAAGGGAACCTCCCCATCGCACCCCCCCCCCCCCCTGATTTAGTTATAAGTTGGCACAGTGGATAGGCCTTGAAAAACTGAACACAGATCAATCGGGAAAACAGGAAGAAGTTGTGTGGAACTATGAAAAAATAAGCAAAATATACAAACTGAGTAGTCCATGCGCAAGATAGGCAACATCAAGGATAATGGGGGCTCAGCAGCGCCGTGGTCCAGTGATTAGCGTGAGCAGCTGCGGAACGAAAGGTCCTTGGTTCAAGTCTTCCCACGCGTGAAAAGTTTAATTTTTTTATTTTCAGACAATTATCAAAGTTCAGGTACTCACACATAATCAACTTCGCTCTCCAAAATTCCAGGACATGTTCAGATTTGCTTGGACATATGCAGGATTTGACAGTGTACACACGGAAAAATTTGAAAACGTTAAAAACATATGTTTTGACAGAGCACAGGGAAAACTGTGCGACTGTGAAACTGTTGCATTAATTTGTTGCAGTTTATGTGACAAACTCTTATGTTTTCATCACTTTTTTGGGAGTGATTATCACATCCACAAGAAAACCTAAATCGGGCAAGGTAGAAGAATCTTTTAACCCATTCGCCAAGTGTACAAGTCAGGTGGGTCGACAACATATTTCTGTCATGTGACGCACATGCCGTCACCAGTGTCGCATAGAATATACCAGACGTGTTTTCCTGTGGAGGAATCGGTTGACCTATGACCTTGCGATCAAATGTTTTCGGTTCCCATTGGAGAGGCACGTCCTTTCGTCTACTAATCGCACGGTTTTGCGGTGCGGTCGCAAAACACGGACACAAACTTATTACAGTGAACAGAGATGTCAATGAACGAACGGACAGATCATAACTTTTCGAAAATAAAGACTTGAACCAAGGAACTTTCGTTCCGCAGTTGCTCACGCTAACCACGGGACCACGGCGCTACTCTGCCCACCCTATCCATGATGTTGCCTATCATCCGCATGGACTACTCAGTTTGTATATTTTGCTTTATTTTTTCATAGTTCCACACAACTTATTCCTGTATTCTCGATTGATCTGTGTTCAGTTTCTCAAGGCCTATCCACTGTGCCAACTTATAACTAAATCTGAGGGGGGTTCGATGGGGAGGTTCCCTTGTCAGGTCGATCCTTGGAGCACTGTCTGGGGATCACTCCCTTCTTTATTTGGTCTGATTGTGTCAATTGTTTAAAAATAATATTATGTTTAAATTGTTCCTATTGCTTGTGGCCTTCAGCCGACAAATAATTTTGAATTCATTCGTTCAAAAGGTTAAATTGGCTCTGAGCACTGTGGGACTTGACTCCGAGGTCGTCAGTCCCCTAGAACTTAGTACTACTTAAACCTAACTAACGTAAGTACATCACATATATCCATTTCCAAGGCAGGATTCGATCCTGCGTCCACAGCGGTCGTGCTGTTCCAGACTGTAGCGCCTAGAACCGCTCGACCACACAGGCTGGCAATTTTATCGTAATAAAGCATTCAGCCGTCAGTATAGCTTGTGTTACGGTCAATTTTTTTTAAATGATTGTTTTAAAAAATTATTTCCTTAAATAAAGTGTACGTATTTACTGTGCAACCATCGGTAGCTGATTAGGCCCCGTCCACACCTTTCCTGCGTTCCCTAAGTCCCACGTCTACTCCTTATTTATGGAATGCAACAGTTCACCCTACCAAATTGAAATTCTGCCCTCGTCATTGTGTACTACTCACTTATAATCACACACTGACCACAATTTCCCGTCTACTAGCCGGCCGGAGTGGCCGTGCGGTTCTACGCGCTACAGTCTGGAGCCGAGCGACCGCTACGGTCGCAGGTTCGAATCCTGCCTCGGGCATGGATATGTGTGATGTCCTTAGGTAAGTTACGTTGAATTAGCTCTAAGTTCTAGGCGACTAATGACCTCAGAAGTTAAGTCGCATAGTGCTCAGAGCCATTTGAACCATTTTTGAACCCGTCTACTACAGCGTCGTCAGCAAGCGGACACAGATTAGTGCTCGCACTACCAGTCAGATTGTCAATGCTTGGTCTTGATAGCTATTATTTTGTGAGTAGAAACTAAAAATCTGAGTTACATTCGCAACACAGTTGCATCATCGCTTTCTTGAAATCTGTATTTATCGCTCATTGCTAGGCTTGAGTTAGAAAGTTGGCTCAAAGGTGGTTCCGTAACGGTGCAAAAACGTGCCGCCCTGAGACCAAAACTCAGAAGTTGGTGGTAGGTGTAGGGTGCGTTAATGTCACATTGGCAAGAAATTTCACCAAAACTCTGCCCAACGGCACTGTGCACATGTCGCACGATGAAATGGTTGTCACAGCCTCTCCTTCCCACAATTAACCCCTTCCATCGACCCCCTTGCGATGGATGTCAGAATCGCGACTTCCTATGGGTGGGCGAGGAAAACATTTTACAAACACCGCCGTTTCAGAATCGACATGAAGAGGCCTTTAGGAGGAAGCGTGAAGAGCCTCAAGGAAACCACCATTTCGGTTTGGGCGTTGATTCCCAGACACTTCGTGGTCCACAACTGCAGTTCCCAATACTGTAAGCAACAGAAGTTCTTGAAACTATGACACTGCTGACACCTCCTGGACCCTTCACCTCTGGTCCAACTAGATCGTGGGCCACAAGTGCCAATGAACCAGATCACACCCTTCTGGAGTGCAGTATGACCTCAGTTTGTGCTCTGGTGTACTGAATGGAATCACTATGGAACGTTAAAAAACGTTCGACAAAATTTCAACGAGATGAGAAACAACAAAGGGTGATTATGCTGCTTTTTCAGCCATCCTATTTCGTGCCATCCTGTGGTGTGGTCACAAAGGAGGGCCAGATTGCCACGGGCTTAAAGAAAACCGCAAAGAATCCCTCTACGACGCCCAAGGTCGGTAACAATCTGGGTGCGATTTCCCCCCTTAATGCTGAGCATTTTAAAAATGCACCTGAACAGAACCAACCTGCGACCACGGAGATCCCTTTGTGACTCATACAATTCGGGATGGCCCACTAGCAGGTACAAGAGCGGAATCGTAGCATTCCTGCAGGCGCCTAGTACTCTCGCTACGGTTTCTTTATGTACGGGTATATTTTAAAGGAGGATGTGTGCATGTTTTAGAGGGACCCTTTACAGTTTCATTCACGCACGTGTTAGAGACAAAGCAGAAGGACTGGAAAGGCGTAATCACACTTTGCTGCTTCGCATGACGTTCAAATTTCATCGAATGATTTTTAAAGGTCCCTAGTGGTTGCAACCTGTATACCAGGGCAGAAACTTCAGTCACAATGCTCTCCAAAGGGCGGCCCTTACGTTCAATTGGATTACTGGCCCACAGTGTCCTCAGAGAACAGTTTAAGTAGTGTCGAAGATTATCACAAACGTTGCCCTGTTGCTCATTGAACTGCGAACTCTTTGTTTTC
The DNA here is from genome assembly GCF_023898315.1 of Schistocerca nitens. Classification (NCBI taxonomy): domain Eukaryota; kingdom Metazoa; phylum Arthropoda; class Insecta; order Orthoptera; family Acrididae; genus Schistocerca; species Schistocerca nitens. The sequence goes on from NC_064614.1 coordinate 283,318,972, forward strand.
GACAGCGAAATGTTTGGGGATCAACGCCCCAATGTAAGAAGAGGTTTCTCTAACACCCATTGCCCATCCCCATCGGTATCCACTATGACCGGTGGCGTATCTGAAATATTTTCTTCGGTTTCGGTTATGACATCCATTGCAAAGACATCAATAGAAGGAGTAAAATGTTGGTAAGAGAGGGCGTGAGAATATTGCCATCGTGTGACACGTCTACGGTGGCGTTGGGCAGAAATTTGGTGCCAATTGACTTCAATAACCTTCCATACAGCCCACATGAGCTTCGGCGCTGTGGCCTTTTTGTCACATGTGTCGAGAACTTGCTGTGCGAACCGTCGTCGAGCCCGAATGTGACGTCGCTGGGCGCCACGCTTTTGCACCAGTGGGTACTTTGAGCCAAATTGCAAACTTGTGCGGCCCGTTGGAGACTATTTTGGGGTTTTGAAGAAAAGATCCTTTAATTTTGTTGCGCAGTGTATTTGCGAAATGCAAAAATGTAGTAGACTATGTTTTGTACCGCACGAGATGCAATAGCTGTCTGTTATACACCCCGAACGAGAGTCAGGCGAAGCTATCTCGCTCCCGAAGCGCGCCCCATAAAGCGATTTCGCTCGGTTTCGAGTTCACGACCACTGAACGCCGATTGATTAATTAGAGAGCATAAAGTTCAGAGTTCGTACATGTCCGGAGATGGGAGCAACGGACTTTACAGTAGAAGTTGCGAGTAAACATGTCCGTAACAGCAAAGTTTGTTAACAGCAGAGGACGAGCCGTCCAAAGAGAAACCTGAAACAAAATCAAAGTACAAAGCGATGACGTCAACAGTGATCTAATGTGGCACTTTCTGCCATTGCACTAGTAGGAGTCTAACTGTCAACTAATTCACCGTTGGAGGAAGCGGCCCTGATAGGCAAAGCGTTGCGTGGCCATTGTGGGCTTCATGGCGGTATACTGTAAAGAGCGTTAATTTTGTTGTTTACCGATGTTTGACGCCTTGCATCCCGATTCCTTTAAGATCTACTTGGTATTTGTAATCGTTCCTCCGGTATTTCTTAGTGAGTGAAGGCACTCGTTTGTATTTTTCTACCAGACTGCGTTTAGCCTATTTTTTGGTAACGTATTCGCGATTTATGGGTAAGGTGGATTGTATTTTGGAGTTTGGTGCCCGCTTCCCACGTTACTGGGTAGTACAGCATGGCTTACTGTGTACATAAGCCGGCGTTTACTGTTTTTTCTTTTTCTTGTAAGCTACTTGTCTGTTCTATTACCTATTCAGTGCCTGGCAGTCTTGTTGTATTTATTAGTATATTTATTAGTATTTGATTAGGATAATGTTTAATTCTACATATATGCATGTTTTACGTGACAGAAAAGTCACAATTCAAGAGCGAACCTGCAAAGAAGCTTCTCTGCATGCTTCATTGGCCTTGTGACTTCCATCATATCATTTTCCGTAACGTGAATTCCTTGTATATCTATCGAAAAGGTATCTTTTTCGGCTCAGCTGATTCTAATAAATTTGCATGACTTGTCGTTAGCTGAGCAATGAATATATTGTGATTTGTTTGTTCGAAGTTTCTGCTCTCGAAGCTTCGCTGACTATTTCTTTTTATTTGATAGGGTTCTGCCGTTGTTTGCTTGCCTGTAACCCCCTGAGAGTATTTTCCTTACTTTGGTATTCTGTAATGAAAATGTACATGATCCTTGTCGGGATACTTTTATATTTACCATTAGTTTCCCTTATGATTTACTACAGTTGATTCCTTCTAAATCCCGCTTAAGCAAATGTGTTTATAAAGCCTATCTGATAGTCTGCCTTCACGCGGAGACGTGTTTGAACGTTAGCTTAATGTCTATTAGAACAAATAATAGTGGGCATGCCGGCCGCTGTGGCCGAGCGGTTCTAGGTGCTTCAGTCCGGAATCACGCTGCTGCTACGGTCGCAGGTTCGAATCCTGCCTCGGGCATGGATGTGTGTGATGTCCTTAGGTTGGTTAGGTTTAAGTAGTTCTAAGTTCTAGGGGTGTGATGACGTCAGATGTTAAGTCACATAGTGCTCAGAGCCATTTGAACCTTGTTCCTTAATGAAATTTGTATGAAGAACTTAATTACTTCAAAGGTCTTCGGCGTGGTAGGCATTTCTCGTTGGAAATGGAAACATTTGTGCAATTGCTAATTGTTATTTGTTTCCTTGACTCAAATTCTTTACTTGTAATTGTCTATTAAGAAACAATACCGCGAGGCAATTAATAATTTTTGCAAAAGATACTTAGTATTCGAAATTACTCCGGTAACAGAAGTATGGAGATTTTATTTCTTTCTTTTCCTTTTTTTAAATTATAAGCTTACACCCATGCGTTTTAGGAATTATTGATGTGATGAGCCTTGTATTTTATTTACTGGTCATTATAGTAAAATCTTCACTCCTGTTTTGGTGATAAAGTACTGTTAAGTACATACGATTTTGTTATTTCAATGCGTTACTACTCTCTTTCTAGCTCTCTTCCGCCTCAGTTGTTAGTAACTGCTTGTGGTTTATGATATTATAACACACGCTATACGTAAAATCTGCCAAGTGTGTTGTAGATGATAACGTTCACCTGCTTGTAGTGCCAATATATGTGTTCCCATTTCGGCTGTAATCAGAATCTAAAAGCCCTCGAACCTCTCACCAGTTACTAAACATCCAGCAAACGCTTCATTCGCGTAATGCATCAGTCAACAACTTTGACTAGCGTAGGCAGCGTGTGTCGCTTGCTATTTTACAGAGACCTTGCAAACAGTTTCTATCGATTACCGGCTGTTCGCCACTTCGACGACAGTGACAAGGTCGTGAAAAGCCCATTTCATCAATGGCGTAAATGTGCAAGTGGGCCGTATGGAAGCAACGCAGTTTTTATTAAAAGCCGATAACAAATACTGTTCTAGTCAGTTACAAGTATACGTTTAAGCCTCATATCGTTTTATAATTCGAGTCCGTTTATCTAAAATACTGATGGATAGAGTGGTAGAGGAATAATGACGAAACATGTATTAAAACTGTGGTACAGAGCTGACTGGAAGTAATATTTTGTGACATCCGCAATAGCGCGTAAGTAAATGAAGAAACGTACAGATATGGAGTAACAATTCAGTTACGGATAAGCAGTTAATGGGCTTTGGAGCACTGTAAATTTTGTAGAACTTGGGCTAGCCACTCATAAGACATCGCAAAAAATGGCTCTAGGCACTATGTGACTTAACATCTCATGTCATCACCTCATACACACACACACACACACACACACACACAGGTCATATCGGACTCTAGAGTCCATTACCGCAGCAACGTATTTTCGCCATCTGTCCCAGTCTTGGGCTATTTCCTTCCATTCACCTTCAATATATAGGCTCCTCAAATCAGCCTTCACATTGTCCTCCCATCTAAGCCTCGGTCTCCCCACAGGACGTTTTCCCTGCCCTACCAGTACTCTGCGCGCTGCCCTGCCCTCATCCATTCGAGCTACGTGACCCGCCCATCGCAGCCTACATGATTTAATAATAGAGCTCGTGAGCGTTATGCAGTTTTCGCCACTCTCCGCTAATGTCATCCCCTTTTGCTCCGAAAATTTTCCTCAAAATTTTGTTTTCAAACACTCGAAACGGCTTTTCATTTTGCACAGTAAGAGACCAAGTCTCACAACCATACAGCATAACTTTGAGAACAATAGTTTTGTATATTCTAATCTTTAAATTCCTAGACAATATCCGTGATGAAAGTAATCTATTCAGTGAGAAGTAGCACACATTTCCCGCCCGTAATCTCTTCCTCAGTTCAGATTCTATCTCATTTCTCGAACTGATGTCCACGCCTAGATACTTAAATGTGTTCACTTTTTCAAACTGAATGAAATAGATTCTACTGTAAATATGTTTCTCTACTGTCTCTTTCTGTTTCTGCTAGTAAATGGTCATCAGTCCCCTAAACTACAGACTTCAACTCAGCTAACCTAAGGACATCACACACATCAATGCCCGAGGCAGGATTCGAACCTGCGACCTTAGCAGCAGCGAAGTGAAGCACCTAGAACCGCTCGGCCACAGCGGCCGGTTATAATATTGCATCGTTGACATATGTCATGGTAGTGAAAATGCGTAAATTGAAGATGGAGAAGGAAAGGAAGGAGAAGGGATTATTGATGCCAGTGGCATCGGAAATTTATGCTGAATCAGCGGCGACGAGTGAAAATGTGTGCCGGACCGGGACTCGAACCCTTTCTCTCCTGGTTGCTTTTAAATTTCCTTTTTTAATTAGCAGAAATAGAAAGAGACAATAGAGAAACGTATTTACAGTAGAATCTATTTTATAAGAGGACGAAGGGGAGAGGAGAAACAATCGGGGCCATACATCCGTCCATCGGTGGAGCCCAGAGTGCAGGGAGGGCAGGGGTGGTAATTGTGGCTTGACCACGGTGGCCCGGACCTCTCCACGGTCGGATACATAGGTGGGGATGCATTTGGCAGCTAGGATGGGGTGGAGGAGACTTCTTGTTCCTTATTGAATACCAACTCGCATGATATGCGAGGAGAGGGTAAAGTGCTATGGTGCTGCCGTTCGAGGACTGCCTTTTGCGGTGAAAGATACACTCGCCTTTGTTACGCTGTCAGAAGGCGGAAACGAAAGATGCAGATGCAACGAGAAGAGTTGGAGGAGAAGTCATAGGGGGATGGACGGATGTATAGCGCCCAGTTGGGGCGTCTTACCCCAACTGGGAGAGGGAGGGCGGGGATGGAGACATGATTACATCAAGCAAGTAGTTTTCAAATAGCGTCCAGTAACTGGACCTTCTGGTACCTACACCAAACTGCCACCAGGATGTTAGCCAGAGTTGGTTTTGGCGCCTGGGAAGTGTATGTCCTGACAAAAGATGTACGTCTGAGGTTCAACTGTGGTCAGAGGAATGCAGAGAAATCATGCGGCTTAGCTCCCAGACGTCAAGGGTTGATGGCCATATGGGCGGTGGGTTTCCTTGTGGAGGTGTTTGCAGGCAGTACATAAAGGGGTATCAACTAATCCAGCTGCACGTAATTTCTATTGTATCGCAATTTTGGCATCCGTAACCATGTACCATGTAGCTCTAACGTATGTGGAGAAGAAAACTCGGTGGATATGGCGCCATAGATTCGATTAATGGATCACAGGGTACATCTGTTCGACAATGTTGCGTGACACACGAAATAGCAGGGTCAGATAGATCTCCTTGGTAGTAGAAGGGCTGTTGAATGTTTTGTTTGTTTGTTAATCATCAGTTTTAGTCCAAATTTTTTGCCTCATTCTTCTATTGAATAACAGAGGCTTAATTAATTTGCAATTCTGAGTATTAACTTCATTCTGTTAAATTAGCGTAAAACTTTACTGGATTAAAATAATACCTAAAGATAGAGCACAGATTAAAAGTGTTCAATTTCATTTATTCTGCATTTAGATTATCCAATGATAAGTGCTGGCTTGATATATATTGTATTGTCGTTATATTAAAAATAAAATCAGTTTATCATTTCCCTAAAGTATATTCAGTTTAATCGTTCGATTATCTAAGGTAAATTGCTGGCCCTTTTCTAAATTTTACGTTGCGTTACACTACGGTTACTGAAACTCATTTTTTACATAACGAAGTTTTAGTTAGCACCAGTCATTTACTTAACCAGTACCTTCATTTGAATTTACTTTCAAAGCTTGGTATTTCAAAATAAGTTACTGCGAATTCAATGCTTTCTGATTCATTTATTTTCTCGTGAACTGTTGTGATATGGAGAAGCGTGACAACCTTCTGTTGCCACGCTAGTGACTATCTGCTTAAATTAATTTGCCATTACCTTTCTTAAGATTCTATAGATTCATACCCTTAATGGGCTGGCGACCGTTTCATTATCCCCTTTTCTAGTTAATCAGTATTTTTTGTTGTAAAAGTATTACATGGTACCCTTTTTCCCCTGTGTAGTTCGTGAGCGGTTGTACTATCGTTTAACGCATTTCTAAATTATCATCAATATTTAGGTTAGGTTTAGAAAAGGCTCCTCCTTCAGAAGCGTCTGTTGTACACTTTCCTCCTACTAACCGATATTATTTTCCTTCGGTAACGAGAGCCTTAGTCACTGTAAAATTTCAACAGGCATACTCGATCACGGCCAGTTATATCGCTGACCAGCAGGCCGATTGGGAAGGGGAGGTTACACCCCCGTCAGATAATGGCAGAAGGCGGCTTGCAATCAAAGTCATATCGTTTAGGGTAGGAGTTGTAGAACAAGGATCAGTTTAGAAGCGACGTGACGATGGAGATAGACCACAGTCTGAAGAGGGCAAATTCGGCGGAGTAGATTGTTGTAGATCTCAGTGCGAACATTCTCCAACGAGCACCGAAAATTAGTGTGCGTCGTACGAGATGTATTGGGGGTGAAGACAATGACCAGGTACTTGACGATCTGCACCCGGCATGAGGGAATCCGAGTCCTATTGGCTGTGTTGCAGATTTATTCACGTTCATCTAGCTGCATGTCGCTGCGCTCTATGTCATGATTGCTTCTGTGGTCTGCCGTGTTTCCGCTCCCGAGCGAACCAAGTGGAAAAGACGCTCGGCATATGGTCGACAACGGAAGATGTTTTATCGTAGCGTGTGTTCTGTGAGCGTAGATATGAGGTTCCCAATGAGGGGGCTCCAGTGCAAGGTCGCATTGACTTGTAAGTGGAAGCTAGCGCTCATAGATGCTATTTATGATGTTGAGGAAGGGGGTGGGAAGACCATGCGAGCCATGACGGATAATAGGAAACCGTGATGTAGTTTGAGATATGCTTTACCGAAGTCGATTGCCACCATAGCTGCCCGGAGCCGACATGTCGTAGCCAGTGGTATTACATCGTGACTCTCCAGTTGCTGTCTGCATATTCAGCTGCCCACCTCAGGTCGTCGGTTCCGTTGAAAGGATGCTAGGAAGAAGGGGACTCAGACGCGCCGCCAAACTGCGGGAATGGATTTTGTCGTCCGCAATAAGAAGGGTAAGCGGACGGTAATCCGCGACCGCCGCACCGTGACAAGGCTTATGTATAAGAACGATGACGCCTGTGACAAATCAGGAAGGAGTTATATGACCCAGCGTGAAAATTTCTTGAAACATACTGGTCAACCTCGGGGCCAATAAGCTCTCGAGGGCTCACCAGACCATCTACACAGGGAGATTTATTATTGGTACCTTTGTCGATGGCAGCCATCACTTCGTCCCTCATGATTAGTCTCATCAATTGGGTATTCTCTCTCTCTGGAATGGTGCGAGCGATATAAGACAAGTTCTTATTGTTGATGGTGCGTCAGCAATCTCGGTGTCGTAGATGTTCTGGTAGTGATCATCGAAAGCGGTGTCTATTTCAGATTGCTGGGTGAGAGTCTGCGCCTGTGGTGTGACGCGTGTGATTATGAACTGTCGTCGTCGTCATAGTCGTCGTCGTCGCCGCCGTCGGTTGTCGGTTGCGACGTGATACATGGTAGCTATCTAGTAGGCCAGAGAGTCCTATAGACGCGTTCTCACAAAGACTCCCTGTAGTCGATGTTAGGCCATCGTTACTGTGCGCGCCTTAATGTGTTGCCGCTACCTCTGGTCGGTCGGGTCGGATTCTTGGAAGTCTCGCAGCACGGCGTAGTAGTAGTAGTAGTTAGCTGTGTGTCGGCGCCATTTTGCCTTTCCCGTATCACATCAGGGTTTGCTGTAAGAATGCCTTCGTACACCCTAACCACCACACTAAAGTAGTTCTGTAAGTGGGTAGTCTCCTTTACAAGTGGTCCAAGTGTCTGTTATGCGTGGTTAACATTCCGCGTGCTGGAGATGTGTGATTTTCATTTCCTGTGACATATGACTGCGCCAGATTGGTTGGGATTTTAGAAAAATTGTGCAGATGTATGCATTGTGGCCTAAGGAATCCAGCGGTTACAAATTATAAATTTGAGGTAAGATCTTACGGGATGAAACTGCTAAGGTCATCGGTCCCTAAGCTTACACACTGCTTAATCTAACTTAAAGTAACTTACGCTATGGACGACACACACGCCCATGCCCGAGGGAGGACTCGAGCCTCCGACGGGGGGAGCCGCGCGGACCGTGACAAGACGCCTGAGACCGCGTGGCTACCCCGCGCGGCTCAAGGGTTACAGTTCGGAGTCTTGTACATTAGATGATAGCTCCCAAGAGACGTAAATTCTATCAAGTCGACTTTCGGAATGGTTTGTTTGATAAGTGAGGCTACGGGCATTGCCAAATTTCTCTTCCCATGCGTCGCTGAATCGGAGGTCTCAGACGATCATGCGGTACTCTTGACAGCTGTTAAAATGAGGTGCCTGATTTTCTGTTACAAGACTCAGTTGAAGTCGCCTCCAAACTAGGATAACGACCTAAAAAATGGGACAATGTCTTCTGAGTAGAATGTGGCTCTCTTTTGTTGCCGGGTAGAGCCAGATAGGGTAAAGATGGTGATAATTGGCGTGCAGTAGTGATGTGGGCCATGCCACGCGCTGTTGGGAGAAAAGTGAGAACCGTAACGGGAATTCCTTCACGAGCATGTGCAGCCACGGCCCCGCCAAGAGGATCACGAGCAGAGGTTTAAGGTATGTTTCCGGCAAAGTGAGACAGAGCAGCCAGTTATTCATACTGTAGGATTGCAATATCAACGTCAAATGTCCAGATCGAATTTCGTAAGAGACGTAATTTCGGGAGCGAACTGACGTGGTTGGTACTGATCGTTGCAATCCTGTATAATCGGCAGCGCTGTAAGGGGAGGTTCGGTATCACATTGAAAGTAATCGAGGGCGAATGACAATATCACAGACCATCCCGTCCAGCCTCCAAGGTTGCAGCTTAGCTATGTTAAGGTCGTGCCCGCCGGAGGTGCCGCCGTCGACCGGGGCTCGAGGTCGAGTTCGATGTCGTCAGTCCACGCGGAAGTGTGGAATACCGGCGAATCATCCGTTCCGGCGGAAGACGGTGCTGAACTGATGAAGCGTCCAAAGTGATTGACGCATCCTCTGGTTCGGGAACCCTTTGACTTGTCATCAGGGCTGGTGGCTGTTCGTTCGTGGGAATCAGGGTCACATTGTTGTCCTCGACTTCAGTCGACTCGGGGTCGTCTACATAGGAGGTGCAAACGAGGCGTCATTGGGAGGCGAGACATCACGGTCGGAGACAATGCGAGGTCTGCGTTTGCAACGGTTCAGTGTCGGCTGCTTCCGTGACCGGCACTCCATGTCGTTCCGGCACAAAGGCTGTCACCGGTACTACCATTGGTGCAAATTCCATCTGGTGGTCTGAGGGACAAATAGCTTCCGCAGGCGGTGGTGCCGTTGGTGCCGACGATCGTTTCTTGTTGTGGAGATAGTGCTACGTGGTGACGGTGGCGTCAAATAGGGCTGCCGTTACAGGATCCAGACTGCGGTGCGAAGTTGCAGGGGCGACGAGAGCTGTCGAGTAAAAGACAGGAAAGGATGTCGGTTGCGGTGCGGGTGTCACGTTAGGGTCTGGCAGTTTGTGATGCGATCGGAGAGTGTTGATGAAGATCTATGGTTATATGGCGGACGATATTAAGGACCGGCGATTTTCGAAATTTTGCACACCGATCGGCTGCATGGGCGTGAACAATGCCATGAGGACGGAAGGCGTCCATGACGTCGGCCGCCGGGAGTTCGGACCTCAGTCAGAAGAACCGAATTGTTCGCAAGCCTAATCCTGCGTGGTCGACCGTCGCCGGCCCTACGTAACCGTTGGCATGGCAGAATCCTTGCTCCGTGTTCCGAAGGATCTTATCGCAAGTCGCATCATCGGTGAATTTTTCACGGTATTGGTCAGTTTTGAGAAGTGGATGCCCACTGTGTCGTTTGCCGGAATTTTGACTTCGTCACGGAAAAAGCTCCACCTCGAGCGCCTTTGGTCTAGCATAGTCATTGCAGAACGTGGAACAGAGCGTTTATCTACGGAATCTGTGTACCATTGCTCTGGAGTACTAGATGTCTCTCAAGTAATGGCCGCAGAAGGTAAACAAAACTAGTACGTCCTTACAAGGGGCATTTGGGATGTTTTTTCCTTTGTATGACGCCTCAAGTTTCTTGTACCTCCTCCCGTTTTTAATTTATTAATCCTAATGCGGCATTGTATTTCACTTCTACCGCGCTTCGTAATAAACTTGCAGACTACAATTGGTAACATTCTGCAATACAGTCGATGTCCAGGAAAGTCAGCGGGAAACTACCGTGCACGTCAAGTGCGAGCAAGTTTTTCTCACTGTAATTATAGTACACGCATACGGTCTAGTACTCGCCCGTGTACCAAGACGGATCGTCCGACGTGTCTACAGAGAACGCTGTACTACTTTTAGTACCGATTCTTACGTCATGTGCCTGCTGCTAGCTCAAAATTGTCCGCATAGTTATTGAAATGAGACTTATAACTATTACCATTACCTCTAATCACCAAATATTTCAGAACAATGGAAATTTTACGAAGAAACATTGCACATTTAAAAACTAAAATTGCTATAAAAAAATAATTTTATGACTGCTGCTATGGTAAATTGATACGCTACTTTTTTACACCGTTATCAGCAAAAAATGAAAAAAGCCCATTATAACACAGACCAAACAGTTACCAAAAATACCAGTTATTCAGAACTAAAATACCAACATTCGTTTTAATCGGTTCTTCCCACTCCTAGTGTTAGCTAACAATCCGTGTATTACATATTTTGCAATGATACAAGGTGTCGAATGCTCTGACGGCGCAATGAGTCATTTAACTTTCAGTGTGTGCAGGGTGTATTTGCCATCGTGGCTGTTTCTTTGATGCCTCTAATATGGGCTTCATACCATTATTTGCCCCCCCCCCCCCCATGAACCATGGACCTTGCCGTTGGTGGGGAGGCTTGCGTGCCTCAACGATACAGATAGCCGTACCGTAGGTGCAACCACAACGGAGGGGTATCTGTTGAGAGGCCAGACAAACGTGTGGTTCCTGAAGAGAGGCAGCAGCCTTTTCAATAGTTGCAGGGGCAACAGTCTGGATGATTGACTGATCCGGCCTTGTAACCCTAACCAAAACGGCCTTGCTGTGCTGGTACTGCGAACGGCTGAAAGCAAGGGGAAACTACAGCCGTAAATTTTACCGAGGGCATGCAGCTTTACTGTATGATTAAATGATGATGGTGTCCTCTTAGGTAAAATATTCCGGAGGTAAAATAGTCCCCCATTTGGATCTCCGGGCGGGGACTACTCAAGAGGACGTCGTTATCAGGAGAAAAAAAACTGGCGTTCTACGGATCGGAGCGTGGAATGTCAGATCCCTTAATCGGGCAGGTAGGTTAGAAAATTTAAAAAGGAAAATCGATAGGTTAAAGTTATATATAGTGGGAATTAGTGAAGTTCGGTGGCACGAGGAACAAGACTTCTGGTCAGGTGAATACAGGGTTATAAATACAAAATCAAGTAGGGGTAATGCAGGAGTAGGTTTAATAATGAATAAAAAAATAGGAGTGCGGGTTAGCTACTACAAACAGCTTAGTGAACGTATTATTGTGGCCAATATACACACGAAGCCCATGCCTACTACAGTAGTACAAGTTTATATGCCAACTAGCTCTGCAGATAACGAAGAAATTGAAGAAATGTATGATGAGATGAAAGAAATTATTCAGGTGGTGAAGGGAGACGAAAATTTAATAGTAATGGGTGACTGGAATTCGAGCGTAGGAAAAGGGACAGAAGGAAACATAGTAGGTGAATCCATATTGGGGATAAGAAATGTATGAGGAAGCCGTCTAGTAGAATTTTGCACAGAGCATGACTTAATCATAGCTAACACTTGGTTGAAGAATCATAAAAGAAGGTTGTATACATGGAAGAATCCTGGAGATACTAAAAGGTATCAGATAGATTATATAATGGTAAGACAGAGATTTAGGAACCAGGTTTTAAATTGTAAGACATTTCCATGGGCAGATGTGGACTCAGACCATAATCTATTGGTTATGAACTGTAGATTAAAACTGAAGAAACTGCAAAAAGGTGGGAATTTAAGGAGATGGGACCTGGATAAACTGAAAGAACCAGAGGTTGTACAGAGTTTCAGGGAGAGCGTAAGGGAACAATTGACAGGAACGGGGGAAAGAAATACAGTAGAAGAAGAATGGGTAGCTCTGAGGGATGAAGTAGTGAAGGCAGCAGAGGATCAAGTAGGTAAAAAGACGAGGGCTAGTAGAAATCCTTGGGTAACAGAAGAAATATTGAATTTAATTGATGAAAGGAGAAAATATAAAAACCCAGTAAATGAAGCAGAAAAAAAGGGAATACAAACGTCTCAAAAATGAGATCGACAGCAAGTGCAAAATGGCTAAGCAGGGATGGCTAGAGGACAAATGTAAGGATGTAGAGGCTTATCTCACTAGGGGTAAGATAGATACTGCCTACAGAAAAATTAAAGAGACCTTTGGAGAAAGGAGAATCACTTGCATGAATATCAAGAGCTTTGATGGAAACCCAGTTCTAAGCAAAGAAGGAAAAGCAGGAAGGTGGAAGGAGTATATAGAGGGTCTATACAAGGGCGATGTACTTGACGACAATATTATGGAAATGGAAGAGGATGTAGATGAAGATGAAATGGGATATACGATACTGCGTGAAGAGTTTGACAGAGGACTCAAAGACCTGAGTCGAAACAAGTCCCCGGGAGTAGACAACATTCCATTATTGATGGCCTTGGGAGAGCCAGTCCTGACAAAACTCTACCATCTGGTGAGCAAGATGTATGAGGCAGGCAAAATACCGTTAGAGTTCAAGAAGAATATAATAATTCCAATCCCAAAGAAAGCAGATGTTGACAGATGTGAAAATTACCGAACTATCAGTTTAATAACTGACAGCTGCAAAATACTAACGCGAATTCTTTACAAACGAATGGAAAAACATGTAGAAGCCGACCTCGGGGAAGATCAGTTTGGATTCCGTAGCAATGGAACATATGAGACAATACTGACCCTACGACTTATCTTAGAAGAAAGATTTTTTTTTTTTTTTTTTTTTTTGGTCATCAGTCTACTGACTGGTTTGATGCGGCCCGCCACGAATTCCTTTCCTGTGCTAACCTCTTCATCTCAGAGTAGCACTTATTTCCTTGACGTATTCCAATCTCTGTCTTCCTCTACAGTTTTTGCCCTCTACAGCTCCCTCTAGTACCATGGAAGTCATTCCCTCATGTCTTAGCAGATGTCCTATCATCCTGTCCCTTCTCCTTATCAGTGTTTTCCACATATTCCTTTCCTCTCCGATTCTGCGTAGAACCTCCTCATTCCTTACCTTATCAGTCCACCTAATTTTCAACATTCGTCTATAGCACCACATCTCAAATGCTTCGATTCTCTTCTGTTCCGGTTTTCCCACAGTCCATGTTTCATTACCATAGAATACTGTACTCCAGACGTACATCCTCAGAAATTTCTTCCTCAAATTAAGGCCTGCATTTGATATTAGTAGAAAGGTTAAGGAAAGGCAAACCTACGTTTCTAGCATTTGTAGACTTAGAGAAAGCTTTTGACAGTGTTGACTGGAATACTCTCTTTCAAATTTTAAAGGTGGCAGGGGTAAAACACAGGGAGCGAAACGCTATTTACAATTTGAACAGAAACCAGATGGCAGTTATAAGAGTCAAGGGGCATGAAAGGGAAGCAGTGGTTGGGAAGGGAGTGAGACAGGGTTGTAGCCTCTCCCCGATGTTATTCAATCTGTATATTGAGCAAGCAATAAAGGAAACAAAAGAAAAATTCGGAGTAGGTATTAAAATTCAGGGAGAAGAAATAAAAACTTTGAGGTTCGCCGATGACATTGTAATTCTGTCAGAGACGGCAAAGGACTTGGAAGAGCAGTTGAACGGAATGGACAGTGTCTTGAAAGGAGGATATAAGATGAACATCAACAAAAGCAAAACGAGGTTAATGGAATGTAGTCGAATTGAGTCGGGTAATGCTGAGGGAATTAGATTAGGAAATGAGACACTTAAAGAGTAAAGGAGTTTTGCTATTTTGGGAGCAAAATAACTGATGATGGTCGAAGCAGAGAGGATATAAAATGTAGACTGGCAATGGTAAGGAAAGCGTTTCTGAAGAAGAGAAATTTGTTAACATCGAATATAGGTTTAAGAGTCAGGAAGTCGTTTCTGAAAGTATTTGTATGGAGTGTTGCCATGTATGGAAGTGAAACTTGGACGATAAATAGTTTGGACAAGAAGAGAATAGAAGCTTTCGAAACGTGGTGCTACAGAAGAATGTAGAAGATTAGGTGGGTAGATCACGTAACTAATGAGGAGGTGTGAATAGGATTGGGAAGAATGTGGCACAACTTGACTAGAAGAAGGGATCGGTTGGTAGGACATGTTCTGAGGCATCAAGGGATCACAAATTTAGCATTGGAGGGCAGCGTGGAGGGTAAAAATTGTAGAGGGAGACCAAGAGATGGATACACTAAGCAGATTCAGAAGGATGTAGGTCACAGTACGTACTGGGAGATGAAGGAGCTTGCACAGGATAGAGTAGCATGGAGAGCTGCATCAAACCAGTCTCAGGACTGAAGACCACAACAACAACAACAACAACCATTACTTGGGCCCACGCAGTCATTTTACTGCGGGCGTAAACTACGATATTTATTTCAATATTTTCGGTGACCTCGTGTTTCCCTTTCCTCTACTTCTTAATGGTGAGACAGCTTTGGACACATCAGTCATCCAAGATGACAACAGAGGTCTTCACAGGGCTGGACGCGTATGGCATGGCTTGTCGGACATCCTAAAGTATTAGGCGGTCGTAACTAAAGTGCAGCTACTCACGGAGGTCCAGTGTGGGCTAATGTGGAACTGATTTAGATGGAAAAAAATTAGTTCCATATATGGCCACCAGGTGCAAATATTGCCCTGTACACCATCGTCGATGTGTCCATGACTCATATTGAACAAATTGTGTAAGCGAAGGTTGATAATAAAATCACTATGCTTTTCTCATTTATTTGATTATTCTGCTCATGCAGTTTCTAATCCATTACATACGGTACATTTCTATACCTCTAACTTGCTTTCACAGCTAAAATTGGAACTAACTTTTTTTCAGGTTTAACGGGTCCACATTATCGCATCAGAATACCTACATAGTTTTGCTGCCACACGATAATAATGCACCTCTGTGAGTATGTGCGGTTTAATTACAACCACGCATCACCTCGACTGATCCCTTCAATCATCTGATATTAACCCCAGTTAAAACGTGTCACTATTTCGGAACAGCTGGTGAAATTCAGCAGTCAGTTTTTCCGCAGTTTGGTAGCGGTGAGTGTGGCACACACGAGGAAGCTTGCGGACTCTCTTCCTCGCGGTGTTATCGCCTCCTGGAGGTGACTAACTTTCGACCCGCTGTGCTTACTTTCTTAGCATAGCCGTTCGATGATAGCCTAGTGTGCAGGAGACGGTTTGACGTAGATGTACGGTATTCCAAAACAGTGTCTCTCCTCTGCGGAAATAATATTATTCACAGAAAATCCCGTGTCTTTAATCAGGCATTTATGTGGAAAACAAGTGCTCTTATTTTGATACTATTCCTCTTACTCGTAATTCAAACGGTAGCCTATCAATTTGAGAATGAAAATATGACTAAATTTTTCACAGAAAGAAGGATTGGTGATACATTTATGACTGTTTGATAATCATCACAAAGATGTGGAGGAAGAAGTAATTTATTTACTGATTGCGCTTTAATAGGGAGACCAGAGGAGAGGCTATGTTGGTGCCAATCAACTAACTAGGTGTTACGTTCTGGAATAATTTCACGTAGGAGATCACACCACCATTGATAACACTGTGCAACAATGAAAATGTAAATCGAATGAAAATAGCCAATTCCTAATAGTTCTAATGCGCTGATCGCGAATATCACAAAGACAGTATAAAATTAGCTCTGGTTTTCATTTTACACTGCTTTATTACAGTAAGATAATTATGTAGGGATTTTTATGTCAAATATTATAATGGTTTGTCAAAGTCGAAATAACTAGTAACAAACAATTATATTACTGTCCCTGGACTTACTTGTGTGTAATATTTCTGATATAAACATTTTGATACTAATTTTAGTGACCTTTTTTGTCTCTCTCCTCTTCGACTTCAGTGACTTTATTAATGCATGTAATAATTTTTGCGCATTTGTTTCCAGATTAACTACCAGTTATTCAGGTTGACTGCTACTGAAGTGAACAAAAATGCCACGTGTTTGTGTTAACAGTACTGACACATTTTGCTATGTGTGTGGAGAAGTGACATCTGCTTCACAAAAACAGCAAGTAACTCCACTGATTAAAAAAGCTTACAGTTGTTATTTTGGATGCAAAATAGTTGATCAGGATAAAGCCTGGGCTCCACATGTGATCTGCAACACTTGTGCCAGCAACCTATAGAACTGGATGAATGATAAAGGACGTTCAATGCCATCTGCAGTTCCCATGATCTGGCGTGGGCCAAATAAACATGTCAGTGACTGTTACCTTTGTATGGTTTCTCCTATCAAGAAGGAAATATCTATGAAGAAGAAGTAGACAGCGATCAGTCCTAACGTTCCATCTGCCACGCGACCTGTTCTACATAGAGAAAGACTGCCAATACCTGAACCACCGACAGAGTACGAGATTACTTCTGACTGGCATTCTGAATGTCCTGAACCATGTACATCACAAGATCAAGAGTTTCTTTTTAATATATCATCAACTGGTGATCCACAAATTGTGTCAAAATGAGTTAAGTGATTTCATTATTGATTTCGAGCTCTCTGAAGCTAAGGCTGGGATTTTATCATCAAGATTGCAACAGCGCAATTTTCTGGAAAGCAATGTAAATATTTCATTCTACCGCAGATGAGAGAGCAACAGTTCACTGAATTTTTTAACATGCAAAATTGTCTTGTGGCATGTGTAGACATAAATGGTGTAATGAAGGCTCTCAGAATTGATTGCAATCCTGATGAGTGGAGACTCTTCATTAATTATTGAAAGTTGAGCTTAAATCTAGTGCTTTTACATACTGGCAATGAGTTTCCTTCTATTCCACTTGGGCCTAGTGTGCATATGAAAGAGTCATACCAGAACATGAAAATTTTATTAGAAACCATGAAGTATAATGACTCTCCATGGCAGATTTATGGTGTCTTGAAAGTGGTTACACTGTTATTGGGTATGCAGTTAGGGTATATTAAATATTGCTGCTTTCCCTGTGAATGGGATAGCCGAACTCGTGCATCTTACTACAGTAAACATGACGGGCCCACCATAAAATCTCTTCAACCAGGTATAAAGAACATTAAGAGTGAACCTCTAGTAGATCCTAAAAATATTCAGCTCTCGCCCTTGCACATCAAGCTGGGTCTCATGAAAAACTCTGTTAAGGGAATGAACAAAGATGATGACGCATTTAAGTACTTAAGGCAAAAGTTCCCTTACTTAAGTGATGCCAAAGTGAAAGAGAACATCTTTGTAGGCTCACAGATTCGAGAGCTTTTTAAAGACCATTCTTCTGATGGAATCATACAAGGTGATGAGAAGCATACATGGGAATATTTTAATACAGTCTGTCTACAGTTCTTAGGGAGCAAACGAGCAATAAATTACAAGGAGATTGTAGAAACATGTTGTCTGCTTATGAAAAACTTGGTTGCAACGTGTCATTCAAAATGCATTTCTTACATAGTCATCTTGACTTCTTACCCAAAGATTGTGGTGCAGTAAGTGATTTACATGGGAAGCAATTTCTTCAAGATATTGCCACAGTTCAGAAGAGGTATGACGGAAAGTGGATCCCTACCATTTTAGCAGGTCACTGCTGGACTGCCATAAGGGATGTTCCCGAGTATGTGTATAAAGGCCAAGCGAAGCGAAAAAGGTCATCTTCTGAATTTATCTCTGAACACAATATGTAATTGTATGTAATGTACATATGGACATTTAACATTTGTAATCCATTATATACATTTGTGGCCAGTTAATTTATATACTTTCTTTTGTGCTTTACATAGTTCTGGTTCAAAGTAGACTTACAAAGTATTTTAATTCACGTAACATTATCTTCATTTTATCTTAATATTTTATTTTTGTACTTCCAGAATGGCACTGAAATTTATCAATGTGAACACATAACATTATAAAAATAATTATTCACTTAAAATTTGTTGGTTAGTGAGTTATTTATACAAAAATGTAGAGTACTTTTTTTAAAAAAAAAAACTAGAGCTCAATATTTATGAAAATGATGATTTTGTATCATATTATACTGAAATAAACATAACTAACTCAAAATCATGCAATTTACCTACATTCACTTCAAATTTGTTCTTCAGTGTAATTCAGTATGAATTCCATTGTCAATGGTAAATGAAAATTAATCACAAGTGTTGAGACCAAAATAAGAAATGTTAATATCACTGAAGGTAACAGAGATGGGGATTAAATATTTTGCATGCTGCTGTTGACCGTATGTAACAACTTGAAAAATATTACTGTTACCAACAAAGGAGACTGAAATTATAGAACACAAGACTATTTACTTTATTTGTTTACTGCTTTCTCAGCATGACAAGATTAGGGCCTCTCTTACATCTGACCGGGAACAACACACACCAAACGTATTACAAAGATTTCCCAATATAATTATAAGAATAGTAATAGTAATAATACTGATACTAATAATAACTGACACTAATAACAATATAATAATAATAGTAGTAGTAAAGGGGTTTTAGAATGACACAGATTAGCTTAGCACATTTGAGGCCATGTTCATTATAATCAGAAGCGGAATAGGTAAAGGAGGAGGTGAAGATTGAAATTAAAGTGACAGCGGCTGGTAGGAAAGAAGAAAACTTTGCCAACACGGGGTAGGGGAAAGTTTTGGGAAGGGCGATTGTCGAGAGTGAGCTGCGCAGAATGTAGGAGAGATGTCTGTTGTGATAGAGGGTGGACCATTAGCTGTCTGTTGAAGGAATTTAATACCTCTGACAATTTGAAGAACATTCTTCTTGAGTCAGGTTTCTGTAACAGAAAACAGTTTAGAAAACGTGGCTGTGCTATGTGACAGTGCTCCCTGCCGCCGTTGGATAAGCAGCTGCCGCAGCAAGTCGTATACCTCTAGCTTACTTATTTGTTGCATAGTTTAAATCTTAATTTCTTCGCGTGTTTTTGGGTTCTTGCATTGTTTAATTCATAAATTTCGGGCATATTATAGTATTTGAGATCTGTAGCATCGCGGACTCGTGTTGCAGTAGCTGTTGTTCAACATCGATCTGAATGGACAGGGACTGTGATTGCTGTGTTCGGATGAGGGCCCCGTCTGTTGCTGCATGTAGCCTGGTGGTGTGATACGCCCCGCCGGCCAGGAGAGCTGCCACACTTGAATGACTCTCGTTAGAAAACAACACCTATTTACACATTCGGCTGCGTGCTTCTGTTTTGCTAATGCACCGCTTTGCATCATGTACACGTAACACTTGGGTTGGTCAGTGGCCCTCTTCTGCCCGTGACCTCCGCCATGGAAACTGCTGTGTGCGCCCTCTCCAACAGTTTTATGCCCCCGTGGCCTCTATTTTCCTTCGAAACTGCTGGTATGCGTAGCTTACTGCAATGCGGCCAGCATCTGGCTGTAACTCGTGCTCCGAATATTGCACAAAACTAACTTTCCCTATCCTAAACGGTGGTGCCGCTAGAGTTTGATGGTTGCGAATTATTCTATTTGGAGATTTGTTTGGGAATATATCGGTAAATGTATACTGTATGGTGAGTGGGTGTAAGTGGAATCAATGTAAGGTTTGAACAGGAGAGTAAGTGCATAATTTTAATATAGGATGACTATTGCTTAGAAAGTTTATGTGATATTTTCTGTTACAATTACGTGTTCATAGAACGATTCAAGGATTAAGAGTGGAGTTTCACACTACGAGACAATAAAGCATCTGCAGTCAGGGACGTTGGTGGTTCTTGAACATTAACCAAGATAAAGAAGGAGCTGTCTGCGGGATGAGATCGTTGGACTTCAGATCAATGCACAAGGGAGTGGTCAGGCAACGCATCATCTGGGCACCTCAACGAGAAAAACGACATGAGATCGTTCCTAAGTGAATGGCTTATGTCATGGGAACAGGTACATTTAGGGGGCATGAAGATGCTGCTGTCGAATCATTGGAACAACAGAATGTTCGAATTTCTCACACACGGGTGGCTCCAGAGTAGTTACATCAAATTTGAGATGAACACTAGGAGAAACGCTAAAGACCTCTTCAGTTGTTTCCGCACAACCGACGCCATCACGAATCCAGGACTGAGCACTACTCAACCGACAAACGTACTTCAAGGACGGTTGGGTGAGGAGAAAGCATATCCAGCTCCTCACCATCCTCCGTACGGGACCTTCTATGTTGCACTTTGAGCACTGCTAGGTTATCAACGGAATTTTCTGAACCGTGCTGCGAGATTAATGGTGGAAATTTGAGAGGAGCAAGCTGCGCGTCCCTCTGTTGTTCTATTGCACCCGGGGAAGACGTTGCGCCAACTTCGTGACCACTAGAGACGAGATCAGCTAACGTCAATTTTAGTCACCGTTCAAATAATACCCATCGCGGGCAATTATATCCAAGGTGACCGCTTTCACTACAGAGAGAGCACGTCCTCATCCGATCACTACGCGTTACGTGAATGCGATAACCACAGACCTGTTGATGGAAAGGAAATTATGTTTGAGTACTAATTACACTGAACAGATACCGCTATAACCGCAGCCCGTGTTGAGTGGAGAAGCGTTCGTGTCATGTACGCCTCACGTCATTATAAGGAAGAATATCTTATTAAGTAAACTGTCGTCAACTTCCTCCAGGTGACTGAACAGTGAGACATTTATATCACACAGTTCCACTTTAGAAAAAAGCATCATACTGCAAGATTAACGTTCCTGCGTGTATTTCTTACTTGTGAACATTGCATGTGACTCAATTTTGTTGTCTTGAATCTGTCAAGGTGTCGTTGCCTGACTGTGGTGATTCAAGGTTGCAGTGATGGTTGAAATGGCTCTGAACACTATGGGACTTAACTTCTAAGGTCATCAGTCCCCTAGAACTTAGAACTACTTAAACCTAACTAACCTAAGGACACCACACACATCCATGCCCGAGGCAGGATTCGAACCTGCGACCGTAGTGGTCGCGCGGTTCCAGACTGTAGCGCCTAGAACCGCTCGGCCTCCCCGGCCGGCCGGTTGCAGTGATACTGATACTCTCGCTGCATTCCTTGATTCAATGGTTGGCAAATAGTCGCTAAACTAACAGCACGGATTGTTTATTTTGTTATTACATATGATTCAATGAACTTATTTTGCAATAGATAAAGAAAAATTGGGGAGGGGTGTGACACAAGCAACCAAAGAACCCAGCTAACCAAGAATATCTGCACCACTATCAGGCACGATATACTCCCAAATGGAATCTTTAGTTTGATTAATTTCTGATTTCAAATTACTATGTTATGAGGGCTTCTTTCAGGATTAATTTACTGGGGCCGGAACAAGGGGTGGAGTTACTGTTCTATACATGTAAGATTGTCACATAAATGTCACTTTTATTGGACCATACGACCCTACTCTCAATTGTTTAGAAATTAACAAAGTTACAGGGACGTGATGCAAACTCCCTTTACTCTAAATGATCTCTAAATTTTGTGACATGCACGGGATGGGGCGGAATGTTACTTTTCTCTTGGGATTATCGTTCTCATACGAAAATCTCATGGTCATGCCATACATGAACTGAGTAGGAATTACTGGTTTCACATAATCCATTCTGAACGAACTTCGGGGGCGCCCTCTCATTTTGGCTGGAGCAACCTAGCAAAGTAGGACGCAATCTTATGGTTGTGGGTCGAGTGGTACGCAAGCAGACACAAACATGCACAGTTAATACAAACGAATACTCGCAAAACCTACACTGAATTGCTCCAAGAACGGTTTTATGCAACGACGAAACAACCACAAAATTTCGTTTACATTTTGTCACTGCAAATAAATTTGCTCACCATCTTTGATCGTTCTTGGATAGTGTCAAATCTTCCCACGAAACATCTGTATTTCCTCAACAACGATCGTTAGCTTATCGATTTTACCGTCAAGTCCACGTGAGATCTTGGAAATCAATGGCCCTAAATTCCTCGCCATCTGTGACCGTTCTTGGATTTAATATTATAATTTCCTGAAGAATTTCCTGAATCACTGAATTTAATTTAGGATGCTGGTGGCCCTTTCTCGAAACAGTACTCTTCAACAACGAAAAAAAAAAAAAACACCAAATCAGCTACCTTCATACAAAGAAATAATTAAATATTTCGCTCTATTCACACGCCCAATTTCTAAACTGAAAGTACAGTAAGGAAATGATCACTCTTTGGCACGTATTTACGACCACATGGTTGAAGGTTGTCCATCATACCAATAAAAATCTTATAAGTTCTGGAATTTAACAAAATAATATAATTAAACGCTGCCTGAGTAATAACCTAGAAACAATTGTGGATGCTGATGGCTGCACAGGATTTACAACTTAAAAATGCATTACAAAGCTCACCACGCTCACGTTAGAATCATGAATTCTAACGATCCAATACAGATGAAAAACAGTTAAATAAAGTGGTTGTAACATAGCTCTAACTGTGATAATGATGGAGAAGTAGGGATAAGTGACCTAATCAATGATACACTTCATCCCTTTGTTAAATTAGCAAACTGCTTGGTCGAGAAAAGCAAGCTCCACTCACACTCAGCCATCCGAATCCTGAGTGACGAAAAATGGCCGAGAATCCATAACGGACATTCTGCTCATAACTGAGGGAGAGAGAGGGGTGGGAAGAACTGGGTATCAAGCCCTGTATACTTTCCTACTACTGGTGCAGCTTAGCCAATCTACCTACGACAGTTAGATTGGCACCAAACCTAATAAAACACGCATCTTTACGTTACAGCTGTCCTCCTTACAGAATTACACAAATAAACATTCATTCTTACATTTAAGAGCAATATAACATGAATGGGTAGAGGATGTGCATTAATACATAATCAGATAAACGCATTGGTGTCCACCTCTTCACCAAAGCCTCTCGATACCGGAGCAAGTAGATACATAAACTAATCTGTCGTTACTAATCAAGGAATTCTGGATAGCTTGAGATAACTCAATGAGACGGAACTACCAGTTCCGTCTCATCACCTCTTCCTTATAGCGATAAAATGTACTGATTTTTTCCTGCAATGGAAGGGTTGAGTTATTCGTTTTTTTCCTTTTTTTGTTTGGTTTGTTAACTAATAGGACAAGGAGGAGGCCCTAACTCCAAGTCGGTACCTATTACTCTTAAATCAATTACATCTTATTAATTCCACATAAACAGTTCATACATAACTTAATGTCCATTACGACTCAGTTTCATCTATCATTGTTACCGAAAAGATCATGAACTGCGGATACTTATCAATTCATTCAATCTCCCAAACATTTCATACTTCGAAATAGAATGAGGACTAATACTTCATTCTTTAACTACTCATGTGGCGTTGCACTTGTACTTTTCACTAGGGAATACATCACAATTTACAGTGGTTAAAGTAAACAAATGGCACTCTCTGGCGAATGACCAGCATGAAATTATACCCAGCATGCTTCTCTAAGGATTATTTAAACAACATGTTACGCTAGCCCGAATGGCTTAGTCTACCATATAATTTCTGAAAAACCTAAAAGTACAATACCACAAACTTTGTATTCACAAATAACTCCAATTATATGAACTCAATACGTAACGCCTAACATAAGATACCATTAATTCCTGAATTATGATTCAACAAACTCCAATTCTGTGAAGTCAATACGTAACAACTAACGTAGGATACCAATAATTCCTTAATTATGATTCAGCACTCAAAATATTAATGTAATCATGTTTAGAATATGATCATAATTAACTTCTGATAAAAGTAGTACATGATTTGTACACATGTACCTGACACACACTGCCACTACTTCAGATTTACCACAAAAGACAAAACGTACCCACCTCATTATTGGGCGACAATCGGTTACAAGGCATTCTCTCTTGACTACAGACCATGAGTCTACAAGAGAAAATTGTGTCACTTTGTGTATGGCACACAATGTACACAATCTGGTCAATAGAATGAACCAGATAATATACCAACTGGCAGACACATGACTTGTAAACTAACTTGTATGATCGCCATCATGGTTCAGAAGAAATTCGCAACACAAATTTATATTAAGACTACAATAAAGTTTTCTCTCAGTCCAAGATTAATCTAAAAATCCAAACGATTGTTACAATATTCAGCTGATCACAACTCATCAGAGTACATAACATCATTGTAAGCAGTATTTTTCATCTTTTATTATACATTATTTACAAAACACCGAATGACTTTCGGTTTCGAAACACTCGTCGTGATCGCTCTATAATTTCATACGAGAAGCTGGAGTACTCTAGCGAAGGACTTTCTTCCCAAAGTACTTAGAGGAAATGACTAACAAGGAACACTTCAATTTATTTTCGCAACACTGCTGGAAGGGAATTACATATTGCTGTTGTATTTTGGAGTCTACAACCTCCAAATCAAAGTTGCTCTTACAGTTCAAGTGCTCTCGCCATACCATACTGTTTCAATATCTCTACTGTATTGCTCCACATAACGCGAAACACCTCATGCGCTACCGTTCTGCTTACTCAGACTTCCATACTTTAACAGTTCAATAGCTTATTGTTCAAATTTTCAGTGTTCCTCATCGACGTCGACTCATCGGCAAGCAATCGACACAATACATTGTCTCTCAACCAGCTGAAAACCCATAAATTCTCTTCTCCCAGTTAAGTTTGCCAAAGTAATATACTGCCTCCCTCTCTCAATTTAATCCCAAGACGCTGTCTTTCCTCAGGCTGATTTTACTATGTACTATGCTATCATCTTTCATTCAACTAAGTTCACAACAACCCGATCACCATCAAGTGCAATGACATTGGCTATGCGCTTAACTACGCCACTGCATTACTAGCGTGACCCTCCATTAACTACGTCCACTTCACGGCGATAAGCCACAAGGTACAATGTTTCTGCTGAGTATTTATCCTCCCATGCCGCCCCAGGTATAAACGCGCGTTTGCCATCCGTCGCTGACGTTTAGACGCGCGTGCCTGCAGAATGCCGTCCGTGGGTTGACGGACACGTTTGTCGTGCGATGTGACATTCCAGCTGTCACCAACCAGCTGCGCGTGACGTCACCACTGGCGTGCGCTGCCCTCGGCTACAGTCGGGCAGGAATACCGCGCCTTGTCTCCGGCCCGTAGACCATATATAATCAAGCCTTCATTTTGACAATTCAACGAACTGTAGTACTACTGTTACATATGTAGTAGCGCAGTTAACGTAGTTTCTCCGAAATTCCTGATAATAAAGCAATGATTATCATTTTTACATGTGGTCAAGTTGAAACGTATTGACTGTACTTTTTAACAAGCGACAGAATAATTGTTGTTTAGTGAATAATCTTGTTTGGTACTGTGAATTCTTGTACTTCACCACTTCCACAGAAGACAATATAATAATTCCGCACGCAGCAATAGTGTTGTAACAATTCGACAAGAAAGTGTGTGAAATCTTATATGCTTTAGTAAAAAAGGAAATTCGTTTGTATGCATAATGTCAGGTATTTACACAAAATAAGCACTTATATTTTTTGACTTTTTCTCAATCCAGTACAGATACCGAAACGATATCAAGAGAGGAAGCGTAATATATTACAAAACGTGCATTATACTTGTGTAGTGAACTAGTTATTAACAACAAGTCGTCTTAAGATCTCAGTCATTCATGAAGTATTTCATCCAAGGAACAACAGCCATCTTAACTTTCAACTCATGGAAATTGATATGATTACCATTAAAAATTGAGAATTTCATCCGTTTGGAAGTGTATAGGATCAAATAAAGTCTTCTCTGGGCATATATTCACTGACGTACAGTAATTTTCTTTGCTTGTCAACGGAACTGTCAGTACGTTTCACCTGGCCACACGGGAGAAGTAACCATCGCATTAATGTTTGGAATTTCGGAGAAATAAGAATAACTGCACTACTACACGTGTAATAGCAATGAGGCAAATTGCTTTCTTGTTAAAATCAATGTTTCATTTCAGCTATAAACGAGAAAAACTGTGTCAACTCCACCCCACACAGTGCGTAATAACAGAAACTCGGCGTCCTGCCCCGTACTCACGTGACTTAGATGTTGGTTTGTGTATAATGACGTCACGCGCAGTCTGTGTTACCCGTGGTCTGTGCTCCGACTAATTCTGTTGGAGGTGGAGGCCTCGCAGGCGGCTGCGCAGTGCCGCTTAGCGTGCGGTTGTGAGTCGTGAGCCGCCCCAGCGTTTCTGTGCCTGCTAATCATTAAATCATTCATTCCTTCCTCACATAATCACCATCATTCTCCACCTTTAATGTTCATTGTGGTGTGACTTTACTGAATAGCTTATCACTTCTATCTCCCAGATATTTGTAATTAATCACATTGTCTTGTTTTGCGTTAATTGTAGTAAACTGATCTCATGAGTGACAAGATCCTTTTTGTATATGTAGATTTATAATCATAGTCGTTAACATTACCAGATCAACGTTTCCACCTGCATCTAATTTCAGTTAAAAAGAACTGAATTAACTATAAAAAGCTCTTCTTCACAATGACTTTACATAGTGGAGGTCAACTGAATGATAAGTAATAAACGCAGAACAATATCCCAACTACAAATTACAATTGTAAGGTACCACACCAGTATTTGTTTCCTCCGATATTATATCTTGCAAGAGGTCCATGACTAAGGAATTTGTCGCTAGCGCACTCGAGCAGATGTAATTTCGATGGATTGCTCACGCGCTGCCTGCGATATGTAAGCTATAAGAGAATGTCAGACCAGAGAGCAGTGTTGTATGCAGTAAGAGCAGTGTCAGTAGTAGCACTAGTGGTAGTAGTAGCAGGCACTCTGGTGTATGGAGTTGGCTGGGCCGGTCGTGTGGAGCGATGGTGGTGCCTGAGCGTTGTAGTATAAGGTAAAAGCAGCCTCGCGCATATGTACTACTGTTATGGCAAGCGCCAAGTAAATGTTTTAAAAAAATCTCTTAATAATAATCTTTCTTATAAAAATTAAGTTTTGACAATCATTCAACTCAATTTAAGGATTTTACTAATTTCTCCAATCCATGGTCATCCTGATTATTGTAAAGACAATTCAGTTGTTTCTTTTTATACATGACAAATCTATCGGCCAGCATTGCACAGGGCTGTGCCAGAAATATTTCTTATAGGAGCAGATATATATGCGTTACAATAATCAGGATGACCATGGATTGGAGAAATTAGTAAAATCCTTAAATTGAGTTGAATGATTGTCAAAACTTAATTTTTATAAGAAAGATTATTATTAAGAGATTTTTTTAAAACATTTACTTGGCGCTTGCCATAACAGTAGTACATATGCGCGAGGCTGCTTTTACCTTATACTACAACGCTCAGGCACCACCATCGCTCCACACGACCGGCCCAGCCAACTCCATACACCAGAGTGCCTGCTACTACTACCACTAGTGCTACTACTGACACTGCTCTTACTGCATACAACACTGCTCTCTGGTCTGACATTCTCTTATAGCTTATATATCGCAGGCAGCGCGTGAGCAATCCATCGAAATTACATCTGCTCGAGTGCGCTAGCGACAAATTCCTTAGTCATGGACCTCTTACGACCTTAACAAGTGCAGGTCAGTTTCTCAGTATCTAATAGCCAACATAAATTCTATCATATGAAGTGCAGCATTACAAATCCTTCAACGTTGATCAATACTTAAGGAACCATCACGACGCCTCAAGGAAACTTGAGAACCATGACTCAAAACAAAACTATCTACTTGTAGTGGATATAAAAATTTAATGAAAATCGCATAGTTATGAAAATCAAAATAGGAATTATGAATCTGATCAGATATTACATGAATGGTACGAATGAGGCAGTCATGAATCTCCGAAGACTCGGGCTGCACGTAATACGTGAATTTGTGGAAACTAAACGGAACACACTTGGAACTCGTGGCCGATATTATGAAGGACTAGGCCGTTACCAACAGACACACACACAAGAATTAACTCTGCCTACCAAATGACGATGTGACACACACAAAGACACAAACTACACTGAAGAAAATCTGTGGAGCAGCGCGCGAAACTGCGGTGAGGCGGTAAACTAGCAACCCTCCCACTCGGAGCCGGAATTGCGTCCCCAAGATAATGGGAGCATCTCATTAGTAGGATAATAGTGAGTAATGCCTCGGTTTATTTGTGGAATGTGAGCACAATTACATATGAAGCCAATGGACGAAACGGTGTAGTCATCCTTAGTCAGAAACTTTTGTTGGCAGAACATTTTATTATTTGAACAATTACAAAAGTCTACCGTTGACATTTAAAACTTGAAATATAAATTTAGAAAATTTTGGAAATGTTTGGATCCAAACTGCTGAGATCATCGGTCTCTAAGCTTATGCACTACTTAAGCTAACTTAAAGTAACTCACGCTAAGCACAACACACACCCGCGCTCGAGTGAGGACTCGAACAACCGACGGGGGGAGCCGCGCGGACGGTGACTAGGTGCCCTAGACCACACGGCTACCCCGCGCAGCTAAATTTAGAAAAGCAGTGCCGTGATGGGAAGGTGTAATAAATTTATCTCCTTATGTAAGCGTCGTTGGTTTCACACATTGTTAAAAAGTGTGATACTGGGAAAATGTCACTGTAAGAAGTAAGGTTATCTGTGCTGTTACACTTCCATAGTAACATTTTTCCATTAAATTTGGGGAATATTAATATTTATAAGTTAAGGAGACACGTTCTCGGATTCGGAAACAAGTTAAATATATTTTTCAACGGAAAGTGTTCTCTCTCTTAACCATTCCCCATCAACCGCGACATATTAATATAAGATGAGCTAAGGGGAAGGCTATGTGTTACCGCTGATGGCAAGCAATTTTGGAATAACAAGTGATACGACGAAAGGCTAGGTGTCACCATAGGAGAACAAGGGGCCGAAAGACACATCTTAAGTAACAAAAATTAGCGAAACGCCAATAATTCCCTAAACAAGTAGAAATATAACAAATATACTGAAACTAAAAGTATCAACCGAAATTTCAGGTATACTGATGATTATTCATCTTTGTTAAGTTTAATGCGCTTAGTGAAATTCCCTTATAGGAGATAACGTATGAGCAAATAGCCTACTGATTAAATGACAATTAAGTCCCGCCCACCAATCACCCTCAACAGTATGGAAAAATGCCCTGTGAGCTTCAATGGATACAGCTTGGGTGGCTTCCCTACACATGCACCCAGCTTGCTAACTAGAAGGGTGTACATAAGAATGGGATACAAAACAGAGGATCTGTTAGATGACAGTCAGTTCGGTTTTAGGATAGGTACAGGTATCGAGGCTCTTCATAACGGAGCAAGACTTAAGAAACAACAAGGCTCTTTCATGGTGTTTCTCAACCAATAAATAGCGTCCCCGAAACTTAAAGTGCGTTAAAGTGTCTGCAGTTGTCAGAAAAGTATCTACAAATTAAAGGGAAAGAAAGATAACATACAGCATGTAGAAGAACCAAGAGGAAACTGTAAGTGTCGATGGCTACGAGAGAAGAGCATGCATTACAAGTATTAACATATTCATGTCTCGCCAAGCAAATTTGATAGTTGTGGTTAGTGGAGTTGATGATGATTAGTGGACGAGGGTAATAACAGAGATACTGTTGTGTGGGTCATTAAAGCCATGGTAAAGAACATCAAAAAATCTTAAAGTTGTTTCATTATGGTACATGACATACTTTTCACCTAGCTCAGATGTAAAATTTGATAATTAATATACGTTTACACTTTTCAAACAGTATGTAATTGGTTTATTATGGTATTCTTTTTAAACTGAATACTGATAATATACCATCTCCAAATAAATGCACGTTATATCACTAATCTGATCTCTGACCAATGCAGTCGTTCCCTTCAATGATGTCATGGTACCTACAGCAAAGATGGAAAGTGGTAAACTTAGTTGTTAAACATCCAGCTGTCGATAGGTATTCGCCCTATTTCAGTCACGTCGCATGTCAGTATATTATTGTTCCATTTTCTGTACCACGTTTCTATGTGGCTTTGTGAAACACTACAGCGATAGGTCACGTATAAGCAACGCAAATATCACCCATGCAATAGACCTCAGCCAAGAGAGATGTAACTGCATGCACTGACAAACCCTTCAAATATTTGCAAATCATTTTCTGGTTAGTTTTTTGGCATTACTACATTTCTGCTTCATACTGCTGTACAATGTCTATTTAGTTATTTTTTATTACAATGTGCATTACATATTTGATACTTACAAAAAAAAAAGGTAGAGTAACAGGAGATTTGGTACTGAGAAACTCAGTGTTGATCTACAATGAACAATACTTTTCTTTTTAAGATTTTTCTTCTACACTTAACACACATCTGCATTTTGACACGCATACTTGAAAAAGAACGATATTTATTGACCGCTTAAGAACATCCTATAAATTTGTTACTCCTCTTTCGTGATCACTCCCTCCAACACGACGAAAGAATCACACGAATAGAGCGTTCCGCTTTCGCCAGAAGTTTTCGTAGCGAACCTTAGGCGACAGATTTAAATTTTTACACTACTACGTTTTGTTGCGCGGCGCTTATTGCTGATAATACAGAATATTAAAATCTCATACTGATCGTAATTAAAAATCGTGTCAGGAATTTTTCGATACCGAAGATTTCGTACAGAAAGTTTTAATAAATGGCAAAATTGGGTGTCAACAACCGGATTTGGGTTAATTACTGAATAACAGAAAATTTATGAAAAAATCTTAAAACCAATTTCGTATATTGCTTAAATTACAAAATTTATTACTGTCTCCCTTAAAAATTAATCTCCATGTTTCGGGAATCACATGGGCTGATGTTTTTGGTCACACATAAATTTTATGTTAACCCTACTAAGGTGTTTATTTTGGACTTATAATTCGATATCTCCAGCCGGTATTCATTTACACATCCGTGTATTGAAACCATGATTAAAGTTGTAATTTGTATTGTACAGGGCATTAATCATTAAAATTGCATACTAAAATATCATGGCAAGACAATGATTGACTATTAAACTGATTTATCTGTTGAACTTTTGTTATCAGTTTTTCTACATAAGTGACACATACCTCTCTTCGTACTCCAACCATCATTTACTTCCGAAGTGTGTATGTGTGTGTGTGTGTGTGTGTGTGTGTGTGTGTGTGTGTGTGTGTGTGAGAGAGTGTATGTATGGGAGGGGGCACAGTCAAATGATGTTCTTCTCTCTACAGATTCTATTGCAGAGTTTACTCTTGAAAGATATCCCCATCTTCTCATTTGCCCTTTCAATTAGCTGCTCACCAACAGTTTCTCAATTCACTCTTCCACACTGTCGGTTGTTTACTTTTCTTTGGGGCAAGTTGCCTTGAATAGCTTATACGAGTTATATGCAGATATCTCTTTAAAGTCAGTACCGCCATTAGACTGTTGTTTATTTACAGTGTTACATTTACACTTACGCAATCATGATTTCGGCTTCAAAGTGCCATTATCAAGTGTTTTAAGTGTTATAAATTGCCTAAGATGGCATACTGTCGTATTAAAATACTCTGTTGGACACATTGTCTGAGAGACGATATTTCTGGCAGAGCCTACTGCTTTGTTTCATTACTGAGTACACCATCTTGACTGAATAAGTCAGAAATTGCATTGTTCATTTTTTGTATTCATATGTAACAAACATCCACATAGATCAGGTAGGATTCCATAGTGAACTGTTGTGTTTAGTGACTGTACAATAATTTGGAAAACAAGGTAGGTATTTAGAGTAAACAGTCGAGTAGGAATCGGGTTTTATCGCAGATCTAGATTTTTAGCTACCATACAGCTGGTATCAGTATATTATAAAACGCCATATAGCCAATTTACTCATTTTCTTCACCGAGCTATTTGCTTGAATTTCGAGTAGTTAATTTACCCTGACATGCATTTTCGTTAGCGATTTACATGTATTTCCACTTCATATAAAAATACAATGTCGTAATGTAATGTTGTTTATTTTAATTTCACACACCGTAGAAGAGAAAATAATATGTCGATTTTTGCTAATGTAGAACCTGTTACAACTAGTAATAGAGGTGTATTTGACGGTCAAGTGCATGTGAAATACGGTCTGGCAACAGCGTATTAACAGCCACCTGCCACACCCGAGCGGTTTTCAGCGACTGACCACCGATATTTTCGATACATTTTGGAACAAGCGCAGACTCCAGCTGTGCGTTAATAGAGACACGATCTTCGAACCATAAGCTGCAGTTCACGGAACCTGTGATCCGGTCTCATGTGGTGTCCGCAAATTTCCTGAAAACCCCGCTATCCGCTTACGTTCGTGTCCGAATTTATCCGACTTTCTTCTAATACTACGGGTAATCTCTGTGATGGTGTTCAACTACGTAGGTACCCCTTTAATGGTAAGAACCTTCGTCTGGTTGGACCACTTGACTTCCCTTCATCGCCTACAACATATTTAACACATCTTAATATGTCTCCCTGCCACTCTCCCCATATTCTATTTATTTTTGGCGATCAGAAGTACTGTAATTTATTAAAGCCTTAATAGTTATTCACCTAGAACGATAAAAAATAGTCTTCAATAATAAACCGACAGAACAAGTGCCCGTTTCAAGTATTGGAATCGGAGGTATCATATTATCGAGATATGGATGTACACAAAGAAACTAATACTTACTAGCATATATGTAACACAATGAGAACACTGAATCGTAAAACGGGGAAAGAGACGCAGATGAAATATTATAAAGTCGTGGCAAATCCCGCTTTATTATGTTGGGCAGAAAATGGGACGCTGTGAAATAAAGATTTACGACAACTAGAAGCATCAGAAAAATGAAATTTGTAAGGTCTGTGAAAGGCAGCGCTAGGGAAGACATACTTAGATACGCAGTAATATGGGAAGAATTAGGAATCCAAATAATAACCAAAAAAGGAATTCGGTACAAAGAAAAATGACGAGAAAATGTACTTCGTAACTCACTACAAAGACTTACTAAACTAATAATGGGTGGTAAACGAGAGACAAGAGAAATGTGGGAAGAATGAGGGTGAGATGGTGAGGCGTAAACAGGCCCATGGCCAAACATTGGAGTAGTAGAAGGGGAAGAAGATTAAAGTATTACTTAGGAATCGTTGATGTTGTAACTGCACAGTAAATTCAGAGAAATGTGTTCAGTGTCTCCGCGTCCCATCGCAACTGTGTCATCCTCTTCTTATTTGTCATTGCAGTTGATTTTTATAGACTGCTTTACGATGTCTCGGACGACTTCCCCTCTCAGTTTTACTTCTGCATATTTTCTGCATGCTACCATTATTCGATTGTGACGTTTCCCAAGGGCTCGTGAAGTAAGCGCTCAACATCTGCGATTTAAAATGACGTGTTTGTCGCTGCTACTTCTCTTTCGATTTGGGCTCATATGACCTCAGCCACGCAGTACTGGCAATGATAAGACAGTAAGCGTACCATTCGTGGCACTCTTTCATTTGGCAGTACACCTAGATCATAAGTAGGTTCTTCTTTGTTTAAACTAACCGTATCCAACACAACAACTCTTGTGTTTGTAGGTGAGAATGCAATATTTCTCGCGGGTAGCCAAGGATCTGTGTTAACCTTCTGTATTTTCGATGTTGGAGCTAGGTTCATGACTATCATCAAATGATACTTGGCGTTCTCCTTGAAGATGATGGAACCTCTCTGAAATAAATTCAATAAGCTGATCTCACACCAATTTTAAAATGTGGCTGTGTTCGTTTCTGAACTGTAATCTTCAGATTTGTTGGTTTTGCTACATCAGCGTAAACAATTTCCTTTCTTAGGGAAAATCTGCCTTCGCTGACCACACATGCACAACAATCAGCCAGGCCTCTTTCCCAGCAGCTGCCTTAGGCCCCACTTTGGATCGAATTCTACCATATGTACTTTAATTAACTGTTCTGAGTAATCCAAGTTTCATCCGAATAAAAAAAAAATATTACGTGTCAGCGAATTTATTGTAGGCAAAAATTAAATTCTTGACGCCACTATGTCGTTGCGTTCAAGTAAAAAATTTCCATCATCATTCTGACGCTTATATTTAAATCCTACATTGTTTAATATGCGTCTCATAAATCTAGCAGATTCCGAAAATTTTATTTTTTCAGCTAACTTTTCTTAATATGTCTGATGTTCTATAGGGTACTGGCCATTATTGTAAAACTTAAATCCTGTCCTCCTGGCAACGACTTAATCAAAGTCGTTTATTTTGAGGAGCGTTATTTAATTTTTTCCTGTGAGAATCGTACGTTGAGGATTTTCACTCACAACACAGGCGCTGGATGATCTTTAAAGCACCGGCACAAGCTGCACACAAGTAGAACGTACATTTTCAGTCGCGTTCATCCTGCTGTCGAAATGCGTCTTGTAGGAGTTATTTGTAAGTCAGACCCACATGCCACAGGGGAAACCTCTCTTTTTCCTGCTTTCCATCTTCAACTTATACAAACATTTCCAAGAGTAACTACACCGGTAAGCCAAAACAATATGACCACCGCCCTCTACGGCGCCCGGTGGCGTTGTTGGTACGTGACGCAACAGCAAAAGTATGAGAGGAGGTACGTACGGGGGACCACACTAGCGAAGATGTGGGCTACAAAGAGGGATTCACTGAGATAAACGATTGGTTATTATTACGCAGAGCCTGTGAACGTATACCTCGAAAACGGCGAAGCTGTTCGATGTTTATGTGCTACTGTCATGAGCATCTACGGAAAGAGGTAGAAGGACAGTGAAACAACCTCTGGTATGATTTTTTTTAGTAATTTAATTGAAAGCTTTGTTGCTTTGGTAAAAATAAAATTGGTTCTTTTTGTCGTGACAGAATAAATTACTATCAATAACACCAGATTTGTCGGAGAACAGCAGCAACATGTGTAATTGATCCAGCTTTAAGAAATTCTATTACATTTTAGCGGAAAATTCGTGCGGTACTCTCCGACGTTAGAAAAGTCGTGGTGTTCCGTTCGGAGCAGGAGGCGGCTGTCTTTTCTCATTCGCGATATCGAAAATTACTAAAAAAAATGAACAGAAATTTTTTTTCGGAGGAAGATCGCGCGGAGAAAACAGACGGAAGTTACATGAAAGAAACCTAAGGGACCAACTAATCGGATTTGTACGAACATATAAACGGAACTGAAAGAACTTGGAATAAATACTATAACGATGTCGTCACGACAGCCTCCTGTTCCGACAGAACACACGCTGGATCATAAGCTGCATAAATCTTTTAAACAGGAAAGATTATCACAAGTATAATTAATGAAAGTAAGGTTGAGAGATTTTCTTTGAAATTAAATAAACTTCAAGGCTTCAAGTATTATATTATGAAACGGAAACTTACATTAACATGGCCACCCATTGTGGCGGTGGAGCGAATTTTCATGATATACATTCTCGCTTGTTTGTGGCTACATATATTTTTAATCTCTTAAACTCTTAAAGTTCCAATAAAATGATTATATCAGTATGGAGCACAATACTTTTGCGTCCGACTCGCAACACATTCACAGAACAGCTACAGAGCGGCGCGGCTCCCTGCAGAAGTAAAAATTGGCAATTGTTATTTTGAAACATAGGTGCATCGTTTTTTGTTTTTTTTTTTTACTGATCGATAGAAGCGTATAACAGTTTATAGCTATCGTGATATTCTGCGCTTTTCAGGAGCGCGGCAAAGATATCTGGTTACAACATTCATTGGAATATGTTAAAAGTTCGCACATACTGACGCGAATACAAAAAAAAAAAAAAACTTTTACATGTTAAAAATCGCAGTGATAAAGGCTGTAATGTCACAAACCACTACGCGCTGAGTGGTTGGACATCCACGACTCTTTAAAGAACGTGTTGTTCGGAGATTAGTCTACTCTGTAAAATAGGATAAGTGGTGAACTGTGGCATCTCTGCCGGGAGCACAATGCTGGTGCAAGCATAAGTATTTCCGTGCACACTGTTCATCATAAATTTTTGAACGTGGAGCTCCGCAGCAGTCCATCCCTACACGTTCACATGACCCAACGACAAAGTCAATTACGAATGCAGTAAGCACGGAACAATCGGTACTCCCCCGTCGATCACTGGAAACGTATCGGCTCTTCGGGTGAATCACATTTTTGCTACACTAAGTCCGTGATCATCTCCACAAACGCCGTCATCGAAGCGAACGGCGGTTCGATACGAGGAGCACGTCTCGGCCGCAGGCTGGTGGGAGCAGTATTACGGTGTGGAAGACATTTTTCTGCGCTTGCACGAACCTTTGGTAGTAATCAAAGACACGTTAAGAGTGGCGAAACACGTGCATTGAAGCATCTATGAGGAGGAAGATTTGTCTGATATGAAGAAACAGGAGTCAATTTAGAAGAGACTGGGGATCCAATATTGCCGGCCACTGTGACCGAGAGGTTCTAGGCGCTTCGGTCTGGAACCGCGCGACCACTACTATCGCAGGTTCGAATCCTGCCTCGGGCATGGATGTGTGTGATGTCCTTAAATTAGTGACGTTTAAGTAGCTCTAAGTTCTAGGGAACTGATGACCTCAGATGTTAAGTCCCATTGTGTTCAGAACCATTTGAACCATTTTTGATCCAACATTTGAATCAAAATTTAAAAGGGCTTTGGAAGACGTAAGATCAAATAAAGGAACAAGGGATAGATAAGATTCCAGTAGAATTTCTGAAATCATTCGGGATGTGGCAGCAGAAAGACTATTCACGGTGATGTGTAGAAGTATGAGTGAGTCTGGCGATAAACCATCTGACTTTCGGGACTGCAAGAGTTGACAAGTGCGAGAATTATCGCACAGTCAGCTTAAAAACTCATGCATACGAGTTGCCGACAAAAATAGTTTACAGAAGAATGTAAAAGAAAACTGAGGCTGTCTTAGATGACAATCAGTTTGGCTTTAGGAAAGGTAAAGGCACCGGTGAGGGAATTCTGAAGTGGCAGTTGATAATGGAAGCAAGACTGAAGAAAAATGAAGATACGTTCATAGCGTTTGTCGACCTGAAAAAAAGCGTTCGACAATGTGAAATGTTGCAGAATGTTCTAAATTCTGAGAAAAATAGGGGTAAGCTTTAGGGAGAGACGTGTAATATACAACATGTAGCTGAGAAGTAATAATGAAGATGGACGACCAAGTTCAAATTGTTCGGTTTACAAAGGGTGTAAGACAGGGATGTAGTCTTTCACCCCTATTGTTCGATCTGTACATCGAAGAAGCAATGATAGAAATAAAAGAAAGGTTCAGGAGTGGTTTGAAAATTCAAGGTTGAAGGATATAAATGATACGATTCTTCGTGACATTGCTATCCTGAGTGAAAGTGAAGAAGAACTACATGATCTGTTGAACGGAACGAACACTCTAATAAGTACAGAAAATGAATTTAGAGGAAGTCGAAGAAAGTAGAAAGTAATGAGAAGTAGCGGAAATGAGAACATCGAGCAACTTAACATCAGGATTGATTGTCACGAAGTAGAAGAAGTTAAGGAATTCTGATACCTAGGCAGCAAAATAACCGATGACGGACGGAGCAAGGAGGGCATCAAAAGCAGACTAGCACTAGGAAAAAAGAGAATTTCTGTCCAAGAGACGTCTACTAATATCAAACATAGGCCTTAATTTGAGGAAGAAGTTTCTGAGGTTGTACGTCTGCAGCACAGCGTTGTATGGTAGTGAAACAAGGACAATGGGAAAACCAGAACAGAAGAGAATCGGAGCATTTGAAATGTGGTGCTACAGACGATTGATGAAAATTATGTGGTCTGATTGGGTAAGGAATGAGGAGGTTCTGTGCAGAATCGGAGAGGAATGGAATACATGTGAAACACTGAGAAAGAGGAGGGGCAGGATGATAGGACATCTGTTAAGGCATCAGGAAATGACTTCCATGGTACTAGAGGGAGATGTAGAGGGCTAAACCTGTAGAGGAAGACAGAGATTTGAATACATCTGGCACGTAATTGAGGATGTAGGTTGCAAGTGCTATTCCGAGACGAAGAGGTTGGCACAGGAGAAGAATTCGTGGTGGGCCGCATCATATCGTTCAGAAGAGTGACGACTGAAAAGAAGAAAGAAAACTTATATACGTTACTACCGCCACATGTATAAGTACACATGGCTACCCCACTCTTTTGTCATCTGAGTGTAGCATTAAACCTGCGAAGAGCCTTGACATATGGCAAGAATCTCTTTGGGTTTGCGAAAGACTTCTCGACAGTATTCTGCTGTGGTAGTAATAGAAGGCTTCGCGCATTGCTCTCGTGACAGCTAAAGGTCTTTCATCTAGCATCACCCTATCTATAGCCCTTTCATTAACGGCTCCACCCAGAGGGGAGAGTCTGATTTTAAATTTTCAATAATGTTTTGGTTTTGTGTACAGTCTAAGTTTCGTAAAATTAATTCCTTGAGTTTTGACATTTTAAGAGCAGGTTCCCGATAGGAATGTTAGCCAGGATAGTTAACACTAGACGATGGGAATGTTATGTCTACATCTGAGTCACGAGTTACCTGATCAAATTGTCCCCAAGTAGGTCGACTGTCACGTCGTGCTGTGGCATGCTGAGATCTTAGGCACTGCAGGATCTACTGTGTCTTAAATTCGCATGAACTAACCTTTAAGAGTCTGAAACTAACTGTAACTTGGACGGAACCAACTGTTGAAGAGATCTGGCGGAGTTCACCAGAGGCGAGATCAAAAATACAGAGATTTTTAAAGCCGCACCAAGTCTAAACTGGCGACTTTCTTGCTTTGACTGTCGTTTTAGACGAACCAGTCTGCACGAGAGGCTTATCTAATGTCAAGGACGCGGCGAGCTCTACCTCACGAGTGGTTTTAGAGACAGAGAGAGAGAGAGAGAGAAAATATCTTAAAAGGAGGTGAAACATGCACCACTTTACATCGATAATCTTACAAGCGAACTAGACTTAGCTTCGATTTTATCATCAGTTGAGAGAGCTACCTTAAAAAACCAGGGGTATTATTCTATGTAGGCCTACAGCAATATGTGGCACTCGAGGAAGTCACTTGTATGATTTAATAGCCCAGTCAATGAAGACCAGAAAATTTCGATTCTGGGAAAAAGTCGTACAGTCGCATTTTTTCGCACGGTTCTAGCAGGATGTCTGCCAGGGTTGCATAAGGAAGGGGTTCCTCTACGCCCTATTTTTAGTAATTTGGGTGCACCCACTTATAAGCTGCGAAGTATTTATCATCTGCCCTCAGTCCATTTGTTGGCAAGTGTGAACACCATATATCCAGTTCGGTGGATTTTATTCGACGATTGGAATCTTTGAAGTTGAGTCTTTCAGATCTGTTAGTGAGTTTCGATGTGATATCCCTACTTACACGAGTTCCTCTGGAAGAGTCCCTTAGTTTGATCAGTGAAAAACTGGATGAAGAGCTGGTGAAGCTTTGTCGTTATG
Organism: Schistocerca nitens; assembly: GCF_023898315.1. Classification (NCBI taxonomy): domain Eukaryota; kingdom Metazoa; phylum Arthropoda; class Insecta; order Orthoptera; family Acrididae; genus Schistocerca; species Schistocerca nitens. The sequence goes on from NC_064614.1 coordinate 283,358,785, forward strand.
AGCAAACCTCCACGAATTTTTTATTTAACGATAACATTTTTGAACAGAATGACGGAGTGGCTATGGGCAGTCCTTTGTCACCCATAGTCGCCAATTTATTTATGGAGGACTTCGAGGCCATGGCACTGAGGACTTCAGCTTTGCAACCAACGTGCTTCTGGAGATACGTGGACGATACCTTCTTCGTCTGGCCGCATGGATGTGATGCTCTTAACAGATTTTTGGACCACTTCAACTGTCTTCATCCCTGTATCAATTTTACTATGGAGGTTGAAATTGATGGGATTCTTCCATTTTTAGACGTAATGGTTTATAAAAAACCAGATAGAACTTTGGGACACAGTGTTCACCGAAAGCCGACACACACGGATTGGTATCTGCACCCTAAGAGTTGTAATCCACCACACCAACGTAGTTGCGTCCTTATGACTTTGGTACGGAGAGCATATGCCATTTCCGACGCAGGCAGCTTAACCCAAGAACTTGAGCATTTGATGACTGTTTTTAAGGAAAATGATACACCGAGAAACAGATTCGTCGGGATATGGAGTTTGGACCATCTCCGGAGGTGTACGAAGAGGAACATAGATCTGTGGCCTTTCTTCCTTATGCTGGAGGTTTATCGTTTAAGATTGGACGAATTTTAAGGAATTTTAACATTAAGAGTGTGTTCCGTCCACCTTCTAAGATTAGGGCTCTGCTCGTCTCTGTGAAGAATGATTTGGGACTTAGGAAACCCGGGGTGTACAAAATCCCGTGTCAATGTGGGAAAGCTTACGTTGGCCGTTCTATTCGTACAGTGCATGACACGTGTGTGGAACATCGCCGTCACACGAGGCTACAACAGCCGGAAAAATCGGCGGTAGCAGAACACTGCCTAAATGAGGGACACAAAATGAAATTTGAGGAAACTGTTGTGGTTGCCAACATTTCCAGTTTATGGAACAGTGTCTATAAAGAGGCGATTGAAATTAGGTTGGCTAATAATTTAATCAACTGAGACAATGGGTTTCCTCTTAGCAGAACGTGGAATCCTGTATTATCTCGCAAAAAAACTGAACGTTCTTCGGTGCGACCTTGATTGCGATATATCGTTGCCAGCAGTGTTTCACTAAGGGCGGCGCCACCTCCCTGTTTTGGAAGGCATAAACCGTGATGGGAGGCGCATGCGCCGTGTACTGAATGTTGGCCTATATAGGACGTCGATTTGCAACCTGGCGTCAGTTATCAGCGGGACTCATCAGCAGAAGCAGCATTTCCTGAAGATGGCGAACAGTTGGATCGCCGAAATATCGAGTCAAGTTGATTTTAGGATCCGGCAGCAAACCCGAAGAGACTTTCAACACATAAGAAAATAATGTTTTACAGGTGAAATATCATTTTTTCACTTGCTGCTATATTTACACTTTTTTTCATAAGTAGGTGAGACTCTTCTATGAATTTTGCACAGCATACAAACCGTACTTACAGGTGAAAAAAACTCTAGAATTTCCCATATCTATTAAAATCTATGGTAAAAATTGAGATAATTAATTATAAAATTTGAGTTTTAGCTAAACATTTTGATTAAAATGTAACAGCTCATTCAAGTTTCCATAAATTAAATAAATCGAGAGCTCAGATGGAAAATTAGATATAAGCTAAGAAGGGAAAGCAGAAAGGTGGAAGGAGTGTATAGAGGGTCTACATTGGGAAGACGTACTAGAAGTCAATATTATGGAAATGGAAGAGGACGTAGATGAAGATGAAATGAGAGAGATGATACAGTGTGAAGAATTTGACAGGGCACTGAAAGACCTAAGTCCAAACAATGCCCCAGGAGTAGACCACATTCCATTAGAACTACTGATAGCCTTGGGAGAGCCAGCCCTGACGAATCTCCACCATCTGTGAGCAAGATAGATGCGACAGGTGGAATACCATCAGACTTCAAGAACAAAATAATAATTCGAATCCCTAAGAAAGCAAGTGTTGACAGGTGCAAACATTACCGAACGATCAGTTTAATAAGTCACAGATGCAAAATACTAACGCGAATTGTTTTCAAACGAATGGAAAAAGTGGTAGAAGCCGACCTCGGGAGAGATCAGTTTGGATTCCGTAGAAATGTTGGAACACGTGACGCAATACTGACCCTATGACTTATCTTAGAAAACAGTTTCAGAAAAGGCGAACCTACGTTTCAATCATTTGTAGACTTAGAGGAAGATTTTGACAATGTTGACTGGAATACTCTCTTTCAAATTCTGAATGTGCAAGGGGTCAAATACAGGGAGCTAAAGACAATTTTCAATTTATATTGAAACCAGATGGCAGATGCAAGATTCGAGGGATATGAAAGGGAAGCAGTGGTTGGGAAGGGGGTGAGACAGAGTTGTAGCCTATACCTGTAGTTATTCAATCTGTGTATTGAGCATGCAGTAAAGGAAATAAAAGAAAAATTTGGAGTGGGGATTAAAAGCAATAGAGACGAAATAAAAACTTTTAGGCTTGATGATGACATTGTAATTCTGTCAGAGACTGCGAAGGACATGGAAGAGAAGTTGAACAGAATGGACAGTGTCTTGAAAGGAGCATATAAGATGAACATCAACAAGAGTAAGACAAGGATAATGGAATGTAATTGAATTAAATCAGGTGATGCTGAGAGAATTAGATTAGGATATGAGACACTTAAAGTAGTATCTACTTGAAGAGAAAATAAATGATGGTCGAGGTAGAGATGATATAAAATGTAGACCGATAATGGCAGGGGAAGCCTTTCCGAAGATGAGAAATTTGTTGACATCAAGTATAGATTAAAGTGTTAGGAAGTGTTTCTGAAAGTATTTGTATGGAGTGTATCCACGTATGGAAATGACACATGGACGATTAATAGTTTGAACAAGAATAGAATAGGAGCCTTCGAAATGTGGTGCTACAGAAGAATGTTGAAGATTAGATAGGCAAATCACGTAACTAATGAGGAGGTACTGAACAGATTTGGGGAGAAGAGGAATTTGTGGCACAACTTGACTAGAAGAATGGATCAGTTGCTAGGACATGTTCTGAGGCATCAGGGGATCACCATTTTAGTACTGGAGTGCAGTGTGGAGGGTGAATATCGTAGAGGGAGACCAAGAGTTGAATACACTAAGCAGGTTCAGAAGAATGTAGGTTGCAGTAGGTACTTGGTGACGAAGAATCTTGCACAGGATAAAGTAGCGTGGAGTGCTGCATCAACGCAGTCTCTGGACTGAAGACAATAACAACAACATGCCAGTTTCAATTTTTTTGCTTCATTAGATAATTCACCAATCATGTTAACACCATGAAACTGTATAATTTTTAGTTGTTTAGCTATATTTTCTGGATCAAAATTTGATAAAGGTTTATTACACTCTCTGATTATTTTTTTGAAATAGTTTTTAACTCCATGTTCTTCCTTCATTAATGTTAGTTTATGTACATTTTTTGGTTTCCCTAATTTTACATGCTTGTTGTGGCATTTTCTAAAGCAGCTGCTCCACCAGCTAACGAACCAGTCACAGCTAAATACGGTAATACTGCTATGAGTAATGGTAGAAAACCATATTTGTGTTTCGTTAGCCCAAAAATTTTCTCTCTTGTTTTTGGATATTTAACAGTTTCTTTCATGGCATATATGCCTATTGTTATGAGCCAGTGTCCACCAGTTGTTGTATCTCTATTTCTTTTTTTGAGTATCAATTAAGAAATTAACAACACTACTAACTGTTAATTACTGAATTTAATTTCAACTTATTCAGCATATAAAGCATCAGAACTATGCATTCTCTGCCTTTTCTCTAAAAACTGAATTGTTTCTGTACAGACAATATCATATTTTTGCAATAGTCATTTAGGGGATTTATACTACTATCACCACATGGTAGTCTTTCATCCAGTTTAGTGAATGATCAACACTACAAAAATCCAGGTAGATTGATCTCTCACATTGCCAAAGTATTTAAAGCCAGTTCACTAATCCTTCTCCACGTTTTTCTGATTTCATAATTGCTTATGGTAGATTATTCGAAAAGCTAATCAAATATCGAATTTCTTTTGGAATGCTAATAATGAAACCACTAAATCTATATGCCAATATTTGTGTTATTCCTACTTTTTTGTTTTAATAAATTATCTTTATGGTAATAATTCACCATTTATTACTGCTAATCTGTCGATTACTTAACATACACATTTTTATCAAACCTTAGTGTTTCTTCTCATCTACACGTCACTCTAAACCTGCTGCTAATTTTGGGGTACCGACTTCAACAATTTCTTTCATTAGATTATTACATATAATGCCCTTACTTGCTTTAATTTTATTGTATTCTTTTCAGCACACAATGCTCATGAATGAAATAATGTATCTGCAATAACTGATGCATTGATAGTTTCAAATTTTGTATCTACGTCTTCTATAGCAAACTCTTTTTTCATAAAGAGATTTATTAACCTTTGTGCACCTTTATGCATTCATTCATCAACTCTTAGTTTATCTCCATCAAATTTTACTGAAAATTTACCAATGAATTTAAATGTACCAACAGGTCTTAAACCTAAAACCTGATCTTCACTATAGCTGACATATTCCAGCGTTCTTTCTCTTATGTTTTTTTTCTTCATCTTTTACCTTTTTCTATTTTTGGTACTTTTTCATATTTATTTAATGTATTCAATATTTTGTATTCACTTAGTGTATGATCACATTGTATAATAGGTGTCAGGTCAATAAATTCTGTGTTTCCTTCAACAGCTATCACTGCATTATCACCTAAATTTGTAATACCTTGTTTTACTCGTTCAGTTGGATCAATAACAGTTTGATCTTTCAGATTCTTTTGTTCCTTTCTTTTCTATTTCGTCTAGGTTTTCTGATGACTTCCAGGTCATATTTTGCAAACATTTACTACTGTCAAAAACTTTCACAAATTATTTTCAATGTTTATATTTAGATGTTGTATAAGATTTTTAATTTGATATGTTTAATTTCCTTCATTGGGTTTTCTAGTAATACCTATTGTAAAAAATCTAAACTGATCATTCCAACATTTACTACAGTATTCCTTAAAATCACCAAAGTTTAGATCACCACCAATAACTCATGGTTAATATAATTTAAATTTTTATCATCTTGTCTAAATACATTTAAAAATTTTAAATTATTTCTCATTGTTTTGCTATGTTTGAATATGCCTAGCTAAATAAAGCCAATCTCTTCCTTTGTATCTGTCTCTAGTAAAATATTCTCTTCCACATCTCAATTTTTGACAGTGAAATCATCGAGTACTACAAGTTATTTATCTTGACATTGATCCAGTAGTATAATATCATCTGTATTTTCAATAAAGTTAGTAATCTTCTCATTGTTCCTACCTTCCACTTTCTTACAAATCTTTATAAACTCTTTCAGAGTAAACATACAGCAGGACTGATTTTATTCCAGAGCAAACATTCTGGCATTAAATACAATAATTAGTGTTGATTTTGCACATTTTCTTGGCCCTATTACTGCACATTCAATATCATTAGGCACAATCTTACTACGCTTTTTTTTATTTCTTCCCTGCAATTCTCATGTTTAGTTCCCAATCAGGTTTCATTTAATTAATAAAATTTTTGTAGTAAATGAGTTGTCTGCGCCAACTGAATGGTAAGTGATCTGTTCTAAAAGAGGACTGATTGCAAGTATACAGGACAGCTATAGTGATATAGTACTAGTTGGTTTCTGTACATCGTTTTAACTCCAAACATTAACTCAAAACTAATAAACCACACTATGGTGGGGAGACAAAAAAATTCATATTACTCAATATACTATGAAAAGCCAAGAAAAATTTATTCATTTCAAAAAGCTAAACATTCACATTAAGGCAGATGAGCTTTTAAATAGGCTTACCTTTGAATGTGATGTAAAATTGTATATGAATATAAATGACAGTATTTGAAGTGTGCTAGGATGTAGTGGCCTAACTATTCTTGTTTATCAAAAGACTGTTGCTATGTCCTAAAAATATTTCATTTAAATCGATTAACTTAAATGGCAATTTAGCAGATGGAATGTTTCTTAAGAATACTGATCACTTTCATCTAAAAACTAATATCATTGCTTCATTCAAGCCTAATTCATAAACCACATTATCTTGTGCTGTTTCCAGTTCATGATAAAATTCAATACTTGTAAATATTGTACCTTATGACTATTATCATTTAACTGGCTTCAATCATACTACTGTTAAAGTCACTTAAGAATTTTTTTCTATTTCTTTATCCTTTATAAATGAAAAGGTTTGAAAGTTACCAGTTGTACTCATTCCCTGTGAATGAGGAGACTAAAAATAACCTAAATTTTCTCAACAAGGACATGGAATGTTAACATAAATTTTGGAGCTGATTAGGTTCATCCTAATCATGCTCAACTGTATATGAGCTTCACTGTTATTGGAGCTGATGGTACAGGTTATCCAACATATGATGGAAATTCCAATAAAAATGTAACTGACAATTAAATGGCAAAGCTGTTTGAAATTACCATCGTACAAAAAGGAAACAATATTTTGTCTAAATGGAACATTCGCTTATTTCTTCATTTGTCCTAGGGTGATTGACCGTGTCTCTAGTAAAAGAGTTAACCAAGGAAGGCCATATTCTCAATAGTAGAAAGATAAAAAGTAAGAGAACTAAAGTGATTTTTCCAACAGACTTGCTTGGTGTGTTCTATGAAGATTATAAAGAAGTGATTTAGGATGGAGATCTTACTGTAATTTTTAATTGAAATTCTAGTGCAAGTAATGCCCTTCTTCAGTGGGCTGACCATAATGAGGCTTTTTAATTGAAATTCTAATGCAAGTAATGCCCTTCTTCAGTGGGCTGACCATAATTAGGCTGGTGTTGAAATATGTGATCACACTTCCTAAGGAAGGCAGCATTGTTGTGCACTCAATGAAGTTCATGTTCCTTTGGTTAGATTTGAATGAAAATCTTCACTTGAGCTAGAACAAGAAAGACCAAAAGTTCGTTGCTTCCCTATCTTTGTTCGAACCACAAAGCATTGAATGGAAAGAGAAAGAGAAATTTTGAGCTAGATATAACCAATTACTATATTTCTGTAGAGCTTGATGCACCTTATTTTATTTTGTTGTGTTTCAGACCAATCACAAAAATAGATAACTAATTCTTCCTTATTTGATCACGTCAAACTACAGCAGAATATCTATAAAAAGAAAAGAAGAAATGATGTTTTTCCTTTAGAAATGTTGAATCTATATCAACCAATTACATGATGGCATATGATGCTTCCTGAGGTTTCCAGTGAGTTACACAATTGAATGGTGATGTTAGTGTAAATTCATACAATTCTGTAAAAGGTTATCCATATATGTCATAAATGTCAAAAGTAATGAATGTGTTGCTCACACAGAAAACGAAAGTGAAGCTGTGGGCCACATTCCATGATACACTTCCGAACGTAACTATCACTTACATAATCATGCACGTTAGAAGTAATTTAACATGCATTGCTCGGCATAGAATTTTCAGTAAAATTTTTAATTAGTATGTCAATTAGAAGAAAATATCCGGTTTTATTTATTATTTCTCTGGATAGCCATTTTCATGTAGATTATGCTGCCTTCTTCGATTTTTGAAATCTTTTAATATTTGGAAGAGAAAAAACAATATTCGATGAATTTTGGAGCTCAGAAGCAGTGTTGTAGTATATAGGCCACACTTGTGTGACGGCATTGGTTTATTAAATTAAAGAAACTTACATTAGCTTGCATAATTATTTCATTTAGTAAGGTGAGTGTGTTTCGAATTATGAAATGTTTACGAGGGACGTTTTACAATTCGAATCCTGCTCAACTCCCAGTTTTTTTTCTTTTTTCTTTAAGAGTGCTGTAGCGCAGGGTAGCTACATATGAGGCAGGGATTATGGAGAACAAAACTCTGTCTTCAGTAGTAAAATTTCAAGAAAATACTTTATTAAGACCTTTTACTGTATAAAAGGAGCTCCTTATCAATAAACTCAACAACGCTAACAATTGTAATTTACTTTAAAAAATTAGCAAACTACAAGTAAACATTACCGGTGGTGAATGATTGAATATGAGACATGGAGAAAAAAATTATATGGAGCTTAATGACAAGTTTAAGATTCTTTTATCAAACTGAAATTAAAAACAAATTGGGACTTCCAGTTTTTTGGAAGATTTACCGGTTAAACTGAGTTACAATGGATTGAAGAAGATGAAAAACATTAATAACGAATTTCTTGATTTGGAATTTTTGGCGGGAATTGCATTAAAACTTTTACCCTAATTTTATTGAAGAGAAAAATATAGTGATTACTAATGATATTTTATACTTTCTGATACGGAATTCCAGAGTGGGAATAAAATAAAAAATTAATAAAATAATTAAAAAATAAATGAAACAATAAAAATATTATATCTAAACATGGTCATTTCTCTTCTCACAAAACGTAGGCTCAAGAAAATGCCACGAGTGCCCGTCAACGTGCACACTCACTACACACGCAGTCCAGAATGGTGTCAGAGTGAACAGCTTGCGCGCCTTACGCATGAGTCAACAGGTCGCCTACACAAATACTTACTTGGGGTCATGTGTCCCCTAATATGCACAGATTCTTCAGATGCCGAAGGCTTGTTACATACTGGCAGCACTTGAATGCTTCGTCAGTATATGATTATTCTTCTTCAAGTTCCGATACAATGCACTGACCATACCCATCGGTAGATAAGGCCTCAGGCTCATATAAGGTCACGATCGTATGGTGGTGTTTTATCTAAATGCGATGTTGAAAAACGGGTGGAAAACAGTCGATTCTATTGGGACTCTTCATAGACGAACGTAACAGCTTGTAGAACTGCGCCAGTGATAGTAAGAAAGTATCTCAAACATTTCACCGTATCAGAGATTTTTTCCTTGAGTATAGCTGCATTATGACAGATCTGTCAGCCAACAGACCAGAGACAGTGCACATCTATCGACTACTTGCGTGGAGGCGCCCCGCCAACCCTGTTGAAGCACGGCCTATGCTCCACTGGCTGGAGATTTGGCAGAAAATTCACACTGGAGCATGAATAACGTGGTACCTGGTAGTTAACTATAAACAAATCACCGGATCCAGCCTGCATGCCATCAATATGCTAAACTCCTCGTTTTGCCAGATGTGTAAAGTTAGAAACGGCGACGCCCTCCGTCTCATGTGTCGCTGCTTTGTGAAAGTGTGGTATCTAGTCACGAAGATGATTTCCTACCTTCTCCGAGTAGGTAAACAAGTCGTTCCCCATAATTATTCTTTTTCAGGACTGAACATTCTACCCATGAGCCGAGACGTATGCTTTGCGATGGCCAGAAAATTGTACTGGACTTCTGGAACCACCTACATGAACAACCTGTCGTGATTGTGAGCAACTTGAAATGCCACCAACACTTTTCGAATTTCCTGGCCTTGTGTGATCCACTGTGCAGCTGGAACGTTCCAGGTATCAGACGTTGAGTTTGGACCCGATGAAGCGGCATACGGTGCCCATGGGGAAGCGGTTTTTTCCTTCACTTCTACGAGACGACGTGTGTAGAGGAATGAGCACTGGAGAGGAACGCTCTCATACTTACCCACCACCGAAGATATTCCTTTTCTCCCACTCTCTGCCTTAGTGAATCGAGAATACGAGTCTTTTCCTTAGCGAAAAGCACCGAATGCTTGGCATCATTGTAAACTCAAAAAAATATACATTTGGTTTTCTGTGAATAATTTTCTTTTCAGGGTGTTTTGATTCCTCTCGTAATTTTGAGTTGTAAAAAAATAAAAATAAGAGATACGATAAAAAATTGAAAGACATGCCCGTCACAACCTTAGGTACAGTGGAATCGGCGAGGAACACAGCCATGAAGAGGGACAGAGTCCATTATTGATTTGTACTGAAGGAAGCAGTTTACGTCTATGGTTTATTACATCATTATGTGCTACCACTTGTTATCACCTCCTATTCATAGTAATAATAATTTTAAGAAGACGTGATTTTCAAAAATAACAGTTGTAATGGAGATGGTAAGACCGCCGTTCGAAGTAAGCGGGAAATCAGAGCTCGAGTGCCAGACCAGAAGAAGTTTTCACTGTCGTCATTTCATTGTACAGCTGATGGTTGTCCATATTCGCAAGAGTGAATACGTTTCATGTATTTCATATCGACTGTAATCGCTGCAGTGCCTCTTCCTTCAGACATGCATACATGTCCGAAGGAACATTGCATCTTAATTCTGAACATTGCATTTTAATTCCGACCAGACTTTGAAAAATCGTATAAAAATATGATTTCAAAGGGGTAACATTAATATTTATCTTTAAATAAAGTGGTTTAAAAACAAATATTTAATGTGTAAACCATGTCCAAGTGCGGTCGAGCTGTATTAATGGATAAATAGTGTTCCGGGGATATAACAAGGCGGTCGGGGGAGGGGTGTTAGAAAGGCCAGTGAAAGGTGGGTCACCAGATTATGTCCATGTATTTCCCTCCTTCACAGTCTGCAAATTAATGACCGATCATTGCTTACCCACTCTCTCAACCCCACTATATCACAAGGAGAAATTGTACAGTGTGTCACAAAGTGATGCCGCCCCTGACAGTGCTCCTTAGGAATCACTGGCATAGCAGTGCACATCGACCGTGGGATGTTAATTTCTCACAAAGTGCTCTAACACTGCATGGAATGCAGATACGAGTCACTAATAATACTAGCACAAGAAACGCACGTCTACGAAAATTTCAGCATATTGTTCTGCACTGCTTGAGGAGAAACTGTACGTCCAGGAAAAGGAAATCCCCAATCACGAGCCCTTCTTCCTATTAAGTTCACGGACAGACTATACTTCCAGGGCACATCCTGTTCAGTTCTGTTACGTCAGTAGACTAAATATCTTCACTTTGCGGGGCATAACACCATCCTCTTTTGCACTGTGTGGCCAATGTTTCATAAGGCACGATGTGGAGGATTGTATAACTTTGTGAAACACACTGTAGTTGCTTCGTGTGATGTACTGGGTTTGATGGAAATTTTCTGTATCTCCATCTATATACAGATTGTTGCGAGGCCTCGGCTGTTCCTTACACTATGTACAATCATAACACTTTTCAGCCGTCGAAATTTCTAAAACGCTATTATATTGAGCAGTCAGTTTCGGTGATATATTACACCGTTTTCAGGTTACCTCATCGACTTGCAGAGAAATTCCCACCTCCGGTCCAATCAAAATAGGGGTCAGCATTCAATGACTGGTATCCGTAGAGTTTTGACACATCGATCCCTTCGATCATCACTAGCAGACTCAATGATTATCAAGTGATCACTGTGTCAGAAATCTACAGACACCAGACACTGAATGCTGGTCACTGTTTTGATTGGACCAGAGGTGGGAATCTTCTTACACATCGGTCACGGAACCTGAAGATGGCGTAATATATCGCCAAAAGTGGTTGCTCAGTAAAACGAGTATTAGGATATTTAGACGGCTGAGAGGGGTTTTGATTCGACATTCTGCTCGATCTTGGAGACCTATGAAGAGGGAAGTACATAATCATAATCCGGCGACCTACCTAACCTCGCGCTTCTGTTCCACAGATCCCTTCTACTTTGCCCTGTTAGAAACCTGGAACTCGATTTAACCCTTTATACGACTTTACTGCCATTAGCGGTGGTATACACATTTAATATTTGTTTTCAACCCGCCTAATTTAAGGGTAAAAATTAATTTTGCACCGTCATAAATATTTTTAATATTTACGATATTTCTATTCCCTATATGCTTAAATTATTATTCCTATAGAACAAAATTAAATAAATTTTTCTCTGGGATATTTAATGTAATTTAATTTTGTACAGAGAAACATTTTCTCTAGGAGGTGCTGCTTTCCAATTATTCAAGAAAAACATGAAAACTTACCCTTAAACGTCCCCGCTCTCCACCTCGAAGCTCACATTCTTTAGTATACTCCATGCTATTATTGTGTAATAATTGACAAATGTACAATTTTTCCCCTAACTGTCCTTCGTTGACTAGTCTATATTTGTGCAAGCAAGATTTGGATGGAAATGATTAAAGAGTTTGTGTTAAAATGTGGAAGTCTGCTAAATAGCTCATCAGCAATGCGTAAGGAATTTATGTGTGTTATACGGGATGGACATTCCTGAAACCTTGTAAGGAATGAGCTGGTAAATAAGTGTTAGGACAAAAATTAGAAAATTTTTGCATCGAAGTTAGGCAGCCAGGTCGTTGCGGCTGCAAATTCAAGCGACCCGCCAGATATATTTAAAATCATTTCTTCTCGTAGCATAAATGACGGTGGACGAGTCAGCTGAAGCGTTGGGTAGGGTTGAACCCCATTACTTCATCCAGTTTTTGTATCGTTCTGTTATTCCGTTTTAGGAAATCAAAGATCACGTTTGGCGACACGGTGTGTTAGAGCACTGCATACCCATGGCGAATCTTATGTTGAGTGTGACAATAGACTCTAATTGTCAACTTTGCCTATAACTAACAAAAATAACTTCAGTCCATCTGTATTGTAGGCTTTTGTGAGTAAACCGAGCCAATGAACTACTACGACACATTATATTTGATAATACAGAGAGAAAGAGAAAGGAAGCGTAAAGTGTGATGTTGAAATGAGATTGGTTTTATTTGAACAGATTTCTATCTGGACAATTATTCGAATAAATGATCACTCAAACAAATTTATTCGCCAGTAAATTATCTGTAAATTAAATCACGAAAAACATATAATGCAATCGTATTTTCTTCGTTTACTTCTTGTGCAGGATTAGTATTTGTTCCTCTGGTGCAGTTCAGTTTGTGTTTGGTAGATAAATTATTAACGGTTTGTTCAGAATTATGGCTTTGTGACTCACTGGCATGAGTTCCAGAGTACAAAACAAACTCAGGGTTCGATCTGCGATTGTTCCAACAAATGTTCTCAGTGAATATCACTTTTTTCGGCTATAGCAATAAGGATAACGCCAAGTCAAGTTGCACAGTACTTCGGAATACCTGTTGAAATGTCGATCCCCCTCTAACTGGTTGTCAAGTCTGTTCAGAGGTGGGAGTAAGACAAGGGAACTCCACATAAATTAACAAAGCAATGCAGTGCTCAAGCCATCCTTCATGTTGAACACAGCTTTACATGATTTACAACCTGAGCAGTGTGGGCTATAACGTACTCGGCAGCCACAGTGTTCAGCAGCCAATTTTATCAGCCATCTGACGGTCAGTTGTGACCGATAAACCGAGCGAGATGCACGTTTAACGTATTACTCCTTTTTCTCATAACAAAGAACTTTACTATTATCATAAAAATTACTTTTCTCTCGCTTTACTAGCTTTATTTGCTGCAGATTGTAAGTTCATTTACATAGATGTTGGAGCGTACGGAAAATGTAGTGACTCATCTGTTTCTAAGCAATCAATTTTATATCAAAATGTCGGTAGTAAAAATTTACCAGAATCGGAGAAAAGTACCATATCAAACCGGGGAGTACCGATGCCGTGCGTCGTTATCGGAGATGAGGCATTTGGTATATCCCACAATTTAATGCGTCGTTATGGACGAAGAAGTTCAACAAACAAGAATGGAACCTTTAAAAATCGACTGTCTTGGCCTAGGCGATTTATAGAATGCACTTGAGGCACCCTGGCATATAAATGGACAGCGGAGAATCTTTCATCGCCCAAGGGATGTGTGAGAAGAATTTCCAGTTGCCATGACAAATGTTTGCTTTGTTTTACTAAATAATGTGCCAGAAAGAGATGACTATACATTTAGAGAAATATCGTACATCCCTTCAGTACTGGAAATTCCCCCAGGTCCTATAAGCTGTCGAAAGTCACCATGAAATACGCTTCGGGAAGCAAACAAGGTCTGGGTGCTTCGACAAGTGCACAGACATATTAAGTACTCCACGAAACAGCGTACTCACAACTGACAGCGCGGAGCCACGAAATCCCAGCTGTCCAGCTGCGCCGGCTACAGTGCACCGTCACTCTTTTATTGGCTGCCGCAGATGGACTGCCAAGGGCGTTACAGCCCTTACCCTACGGACTCAGACCCTTCAACTGTTTTTGCACCTGCCAATACTTCTCCGCCAACCGCTAACATGACACATGAACTCTATTTAAGCAGCGCACGATGAGGCTTCAGCCGGCAAAAACTCTCAATTCAATGAACTGTGGATGAAGCCCGACCAACAGGCATTGAGCGAAAATAATAGTGCTTTGAGAATGGCTAGCTTCTAGCCGAAATGTAGATCTGCACAATAAAATTTAAAAAAGGACAACTGATCGCTGCAATCTATAATTTACAAGTCAATATAACAGTCGCTGAGTGCAACAGCTTTCTGAATGGAAGGTAACCTGATGCAAACCCTCAATCTTCAACACCTTTTTTATATTCGTAAAATTATGGGATTGGCTTGTCTCCTTGACATAATTGCGCAGATGTAGTTGTACAAAATAAGTGAATTTAGCAAGAACTCTGTGGCTACTAACGATGAGCATCACGAGACTTTCTATGAAATGTCCCCTAAAACGATTAAATGCTAGTGGACGTCCAAAGTCATCCAAAGAGTTTTAGAATTAACTGTAAGTAAGCTCGCCGTTAGAATATGGAATAGTTTTTCGATACGACGTCCGCCTATGCAAGTACGTAGAGCTTTTAGAGTCAAAAATTTGGGAAGGGACACAGGGTTCGAATACATAAAACAGTTCGCTATATTGCAGAACACTTGCAACTTCGCTATAGTGAAAGTGTCAAGAGATGACTGAAAGACGTTTCTCGCCTTTCTGTAAAAGCTACAATTACTGTAACAAAGTCCAACCCCTGACCTAAAAACAAATAATTCACCTGCATTGCAGGGCGGCTTACAACAAATTTCATAAATTTAATAGCCAGAGAAATGTCGAACAAATCGGTTTATGAGTTTCGAATGACATTCTGGTTTAAAAAGAACACTTTGGTTTGAATGTGATTTGGGAAGTGAACTTAAAATGGAATCACGACGAATTATTTGCCAAACACTACAGCGGAATTGATTTTCTCTCAATTTTAGATGAAGAACATTATGAAACTGAAAGTTATACATCGAAGTCGTGATTAAGTCGAATTCAGTAGTGCACTAGATGTGAAGAACGTATTTTATTTAGTGTCAGAACGGTTAATTTCCGTAAATCAAATAAAGTTTCTGATAAGACGTCCGAAAAAGGAGTTGTTCTGAAAACTGATTGAAGAAAAACGAAAAGTTCATTTGTACAATAAATGACAAAGAAGTGTAGCAAGTCTTAAGACTTTCCATTCACAGATGAGAATAAGTGTTTTTATTTCTGTAAACGAATTATGTTTATAATTTATTTCTTTTTAGATTCTCTGCTTTCTTCCACCACGTTTTCTTTCAGTACAGAGTACACCGAAAAAAAAAAAAAGCCAAAGCTCTCTACGTAGTGAACCCCTGATTGTGACGCAGTGTGGGATATATCTGCCGTAACACCCCAAGAGTGCCTTTAATATAATTGTGACAGACCTTGTAGACTTTATGTTCGCTGATTTAAGGGTAAATAGTATTCTGAATCATTTCTCATTTGCAGTTAATGTTTTCGTGGCGCCATAAGAGTGTATTTGCACTGATATCGTTTGAACTTCGACGTGTTTGGGAGGAGTATCTTATCTCTACATTGAGATGGTAATTGTAACTGAGTGGAAGGCCTCAGGCGATGGTGAAACGGTTCTAACCATCGGTCTTTTGCAATGGCAATCAGATAACTGCGGATTCAATTTCAACGTTACAAAACTAGGCCGATGGATGGACTGGCAAGTGGAGAGGATGATAACTTCTTACTTTTCTCGTTCCTTGTTCCACTTTAGTACATGTGGTTTTAACATGGGTGGTAATGTATTTGCACTATTACAAAATTATGATTCACGTTAGTGATAGTTAATTTAGTAATATATTATTAGTACACTCATGGAGCCTTCTGTCAGCAATTATTGCCTCAAGATAACGAGGAGATGCGCCGTTGAACACCATTATGTGCAGCATCAGCACCATTACTTAGTTTTTTCCTAGCGGGAGAGTAATTGTGTTGCGCAGGTCATGAGCAAGTATGGCAGAAGAAGTAGGGGCAGATACAGATGTCTTGGAGAGCCATCAGTAATATGTAAACTGAAGGTGGAGGAGGAGAAAGGACATAGAATTGAAGGAACTACTGACTCCAGTAGCATCGATACTTCACGCGGAATCAGCGGCTATAATTGAAAATGTGAGGAGAACCTCCTGCTTACTACGCACTTGTGTTAACCACTACACTACCCGAACACTCGGTTCGCGTCTCAGCCGACCTGTATTCCCACCTAGCGCCCCGTATCCACATTCCCTGACCACGTATTCCACGCACGCTACAGATTCACGCAGGAGGCCAGACGTAATTGTGGATCCGCACTGAAAAAGGTGGATTCGTTGCCCATTGAGGTGATGACATGAATGCGTGGTGTCTGTTCTTTCGGACATGTCCAAAAGAACAGACACAATGCATTCATATCAGAGTCAACATCATTAACAAACTCCAGGACACGATTCAGAGGTGATACGCTGAGTACAGTGATGTCTTTAAGGCATGTGTGTAAAACTGAGTTTAGGGAGTCAGGAGGAATTGATTATCACCGGTTTAAAGTTTCGGCTGTTTTACAACTTTAACGAAAATTGAACACACACACACACACACACACACAAACACAAACACATCAGTTAGTCCCGTTGACACGCTACACTTCGCAATAATTAGATATACGTGTCTGAGGGTGAGCAATATAAAGGGTCGAAACCTCTTATTCTAATGACTAATTTCAGTCTCCCAGACGATGTCTTTCTTCTTAGGAACCAGAAATAATCACACTTTCCTGAAATGTCTTCAATTTATCAGTGTGTAGTGGGTATTTCAAAAATACGTTTAAAAAGTTTGGGGATAGGTTCCTTACACCAAAACAAAGAAAAAAGCCTACTAAACGTGGGCTGTAAAACGTATAGCTAAAGAGGGGAAAGATAACATTTCAGTTCATTATTTTTCAATTTCAGTTTATAATTAATTTGGGTTTCTTATCAACGTTTTATATTTAATAACTTTTTTTAAAAATTGATATTCATTTTACATACTGTGAAACAAGTCTCTTATACTGCAAGCAAGGTAGTATGGATGAAAACAAGAAAGAACTGGCCAGTAAATATGGTCCCTAAAATGCATACCTTAAGATCTATGAGCACTTGTTCAATATGAAAGACTTGTTTCACGGTATTGAAGATGAACAAGTGCTCATAATTCTGAAAGTATGCAGTTTACAGCCAATGTTTACTAGGATTTTTTTCTTGTTTTGGTCCACACTACCTCCTCCCAAAATACGGAAAGCAAAGAGCTTCAGTAGAAATGATTTATTCCACAGTAACGAAGATGAGAACTGCTCATAGTTATTAAAATATGCGTTTTGAAACCCAAGTTTACTAGCCTTTTTCCTTGTTTTGTGCAAGGAACTTGTGCAAAAAGTTTGTGAAAGAGTAGCGGAACCCCTAGAGTTTGTGATAAATTGTTTAGGATGTTTGAGGCGTTATACATAACGTGGCTTTTTCTGTTACTTACAAAATAATAAGTTAAAGGAATAATCAGTTAGAGAAATAAACGTGGAAAAAGTTACCTTTTTGTGAAGTTATGAACACACTTTTTTAGCTATTTTTCAGAGAGCTACAGCTACGAGTTATAATTTTTTTAAATAGAACATCATTTTATGTATCGTTTAGTTGTTGTATCTGAACCAACTGTGTAAAAATCAATATAAATGATAGTTCTATCAATTTTAGAGAGCTAGAGCAGTTCAATTGTTAGGGGTGGATTCAACATTTTGCCTAAAAAGTTGCTAGTGTCATTGAGCGACAAACTTCCACTACACAATTTCACGTGATAGAGCACAGCAATCAGTCGTTCTTTTCTTGCAGGTTTTATTCGGTAAATCTAGATTTCGGCTAGTGCCCAGTAGCATTTCATAGTATCAATACATGTTCTAGTACGTTAGTTCCCTGCTGTTCGGGCTTCTGTCACAGTTCTTTCAAGACTACGTTATACACAGTTTATAGTCTACAATTACATCAGCGTACATACTCCGCACCGTATGGTACGAGGTGGAGGGTACCCTGTACCACTACTATCAGTTTCCTTTCCTTTTTCACTCCCAAACAGAACGACGGAAAAACAACTGTCTGTTTGCTTCCGTACGAGTCCTAACCTATCTAATCTTATCTTCGTGGTCCTTACGCGGAATGTACGATGGCGGCAGTAGAATTGTCTTGCGGTCAGCCTCATATACAGACTCGCAAAATTTTCTCAGTTGTTGTCCTGTTAAAAAACGTCGCTTTCCTTCCTGTGACTTCGACTTGAGTTCCAGAAGCATCTCCGTAACACCTATGTGTTGTGTGAAACTACCAGTAACAAACAAATGTCACATATAATTACAAATTATGTAAGAAAGCTAATCCAACGGCAACAAAGGGTTGTTTAAACCTCGTTAAGGAACAAGATTGGCAGGATGTTTACAGTGTCGATAACATCGATGACAAATATAATGCTTTCCTTAACAAATTGCCCATGCTCTTTGACAGTTGCTTTACATTAGAACGTTCTAAACTGGGTATTAACAGTAAAAGGCAGCCTGGATGGCTCACTAGTGGGATAAGGATATTATATAGAATAAGGCAGGAATTATATCAAAATATTAGAAGTAGTCACAATCAAGCTACAGTAGCCACTATTGTAAGACGATTAAAAATGTTATTAGGAAGGCAAAGAGTATGTGGTAACGCAAGTAGAATAGCTAATTCACAGGATAAAATTAAAACCACATGGTCAGTAGTGAAAGAAGTGCCTGGTCAGCAGCACAGGATCGACGATATAAAGTCAGTTCGTATTAAAAATATTTGTGTTATGTCAGATATATATATACAGTATTTAACAATCACTTTCTGAGCATTGCTGGTGAATTAAATAAAAAATTACTATGTATAGGAAATCATATAAATCTCTTGGAAAATGCTTTTTCAAGATTGACGTCTGAAACACTCCTCTGTGATACTGACAAGGGGGAGCTTGAGCCAATAATTAAATCACTGAAGACTAAGGACTTTCATGGAGTGCCTAGCAGAATATTAAAGTACTATGCTGCGCATGTTACAACAGTACTATCCATATATGTAATTTTTCCTTTAAGAATGGCCATATACCTGAACGATTAAAGTACTCAGTAGTAAAGCTGCTTTATGTAAAGAGAGAAAGGAATGATGCAGATAATTTTAGACATAGTCCTATGCCATCAGTGTTTACTTAAGTTGTTGAGAAGGCTGTGTATGTAAGGATAATTCATAATTTTATATCACATAATTTGCTATCAGTTGTACAGTCCGCCTTTAGAAGTCGTTTAACAACCGAAAATGGTATATTATCTTTCTCTGTGAGGTACTGATGGATTGAAAAAAAGGTTTCGAACGCTACGCTATTATTTGATTTAACTAATGCGTTTGACTGTGTTGATCACAAAATATTTCTCCAGAAGTTGGACCATTATGGAATGTAGGGAGTAGCTCACAATCGGTTCACCTTTTGCTTTAACTACAGACAGCAAATAATTATTCACAGTGTTGAGAACGGCTCTGATGTGGGATCTGAGTGGGGTACGTCAAATGGGGGGGGGGGGGGGGTACCCCGGGAATCAGTGTCGGAGCCACTCCTGTTCCTTATTTATATAAATGATACGTCCTCTAGTATTACAGATAATTCTAAAATATTTCCTGTTGCGTATGACACTAGCTTGGTAGTAAAGGATATTGTGTGCAACATTGGCTCTTTTTCAAATGGTGCAGTTCATGTCATCAATTCATGGCTTGTAGAAAATAAACTAACGCTAAATCACAGTAAGACTCCGTTTTTATAGTTTCTAACGCACAGTTCAACAAAACTCGACGCTTAAATTTCACAGAACGGGCATATGATAAGTGAAACTGAACAGTTTAAGTTTCTAGGTATTTACATAGATAGTAAACTGTCGTGGAAAGCCCACGTTCAGGATCTTGTTCAAAGACTTAATGCTGCCATTTTTACTATTCTAACGATATCTGAGGTAAGTGATCGTTCGAAACGAAAATTAATCTACTTCGCTTATTTCCATTCGCTTATGTCATATGCTATTATATTCCGGGGTAACTTTTCTCATTCTCAAAGGATATTTTTGGCTCAGAAAGGGGCAGTTCCGGCAGTAAGTGGTGTAAGTTAGCGAACCTTTTGCCGACTACTGTTTACTAGTGTGGGTATTCTAACACTGACCTCTCAATATATAGGTATTATTTACTGTCTTATTCCCAAGAGTTAACAGCCTTCACTCAGTTAATACTAGGCAGAAATCTAATCTGCATTTAGATGGCAGTTCCCTTCTCTTGTGCAGAAAGGTATACAGTATACTGCTGCATCCATTTTCAGTAAGCTACCACAAGAATTCAAGTATCTTAGTAGTAACCGACGTGCTTTCAAATCCAAACTGAATAATTTCGTCATGAGTCACTCGCATTCTGTTGAGGATTTCCATGAAAAATTAAGCTGATTCTAATGTTATATTGTTGATTGCGTTCACTTAAACTTATGGCTTGACTTATTTGGTTTCATAATCATTTTATTTTATCTGGTACTACTTTTATGTTGTAATTTCATGTAGTGACACGTTCCATGACCTTGGAGATTTGCTCCTCAATGTGGTCCAACGGAACTAGACGTATAAATAAATGAAAACCAAAAAAATAAATCTAGTAGCCGGATTCAGAATTGCTTCGATGTATCCTTTAATCCGACCTGCTGCCGTTCCCAAACAGTCGTACAGTGCTCAACAATCGGAGTCCTATATGCGCTCTCCTTTACTAATGAACCAAACTATCCTAAAATTCTGCCAAAAACCAAAGTCAACAATTCGCCTTTCCTACAATAGTCCTTACATGCTCATTATATTTTATATTGCTTTGAAAGTTACGCCTAGATAGTTGGTCGACATTACTATGTCAAGTTAGACAACACTATGCTGTATTCGAAAGTTATAGGATTGTTTTTCCTACTCATCTGCATCAACTTATATTTTTCTTCATTTAGGGCTATCTTTCATTCATGATACTAACTAGAAACTTTGTATAAGTGATCTTGTATCCTCGTACAGTCATTCAAATTCGACAGCTTCTCGTACACCACAACATCATCAGCAAGCAGCCGCAGACTGCAACTTACCCTGTTCACCAGCTCACTTGTTGTTGTTGTTGGTGTTGTTGTTGTTTTGTCTTCAGTCCTGAGACTGGTTTGGTGCAGCTCTCCATGCTACTCTATCCTGTACAAGCCTCTTCATCTCCCAGTACCTACCGCAACCTACATCCTTCTGAATCTGCTTAGTGTATTCATCTCTTGGTCTCCCTCTACGATTTTTACCCTCCACGCTGCCCTCCAAAACTAAATTGGTGATCCCTTGATGCCTCAGAACATGTTCTACCAACCGATCCCCTCTTCTAGTCAAGTTGTGCCACAAACGTCTCTTCTCCCCAATCCTATTCAATACCTCCTCATTAGTTACGTGATCTACCCATCTAATCTTCAGCAGTCTTCTGTAGCACCACATTTAAAAAGCTTCTATTCTCTTCTTGTCCAAATTATTTATCGTCCATGCTTCACTTCCATACATGGCTACACTCTATACAAATACTTTCAGAACTGACTTCGTGACACTTAAATCTATACTCGATGTTAACAAATTTCTCTTCTTCGGAAACGCTTTCCTTGCCATTGCCAGTCTACATTTTATATCCTCTCTACTTCGACCATTATCAGTTATTTTGCTCCCCAAATAGCAAAACTCCTTTACTACTTTAAGTGCCTCATTGCCTAATCTAATTCCCTCACCATCACCCGACTTAATTCGATTACATTCCAATATCCTCGTTTTGCTTTTGTCGATGTTCATCTTATATCCTCCTTTCAAGACACTATCCATTCCGTTCTACTGCTCTTCCAAGTCCTTTGCCGTCTCTGACAGAATTACAATGTCATCGGCGAACCTCAAAGTTTTTATTTCTTCTCCATGGATTTTAATACCTGCTCCGAATATTTCTTTTGTTTCCTTCACTGCTTGCTCAATATACAGATTGAATAATATCGGGGAGAGGCTAAAACCCTGTCTCACTCCCTTCCCAACTACTGCTTCCCTTTCATGCCCCTCTACTCTTATAACTGCCATTTGGTTTCTACACAAATTGCAAATAGCCTTTCGCTCCCTATATTTTACCCCTGCCACCTTCAGAATTTGAAAGAGAGTATTCCAGTGAACATTGTCAAAAGCTTTCTCTAAGTCTACAAATGCGAGAAACGTAGGTTTGCCCTTTCTTAATCTAGCTTCTAAGATGAGTCGTAGGGTCAGTATTGCCTCTCGTGTTCCAACATTTCTACGGAATCCAAACTGATCTTCCCCGAGGTCGGCTTCTACTAGTTTTTCCACTCTTCTGTAAAGAATTCGCGTTAGTATTTTGCAGCTGTGACTTATTAAACTGATAGTTCGGTAATTTTCACATCTGTCAACACCTGCTTCCTTTGGGATTGGAATTATTATATTCTTCTAGAAAATACCAGCTGTCCTATCAGATATCCCTGGGGCACTCCGGACGATACCCTTGTCTCTGACGAGCACTCCTAGTCGAAGACCACATATTGGCTTCTGTTACTTAAGAAGTCTTCGAGTCACATATCTGAGAACCTGTTCCGTATGTTCGCACCTCCGTTAACAGTTGGCAGTGTGTCACCGTATCAAATACTTTACGGACATCTAGGAATATGGAAGCCGCCTGTTGCCCGCCATCCACGGTTCGCAAAATACCTTGTTAGAAAAGGGCAAAGTGAGGTTCGCACGTGGGATGCTTTCCAAAGCCGTTATATTATTGCGGCAAGAACGGAACAATAGGCTTGCTGGAAAATTGTTAGGACAGCGTGGTCCTCAGAAACGTC
Source organism: Schistocerca nitens (assembly GCF_023898315.1). Lineage (NCBI taxonomy): Eukaryota > Metazoa > Arthropoda > Insecta > Orthoptera > Acrididae > Schistocerca > Schistocerca nitens. The sequence goes on from NC_064614.1 coordinate 283,381,913, forward strand.
GCACTCAGTCGCATGACATTGGTATATTTCATGTTGTAGGCATATCATGTCACTGGGCCCAGAACCACAGACGACTTCAAACACCACATCCAGGAAGCTTGCCACTCCATGGCACCAACAACTCTACGTACTCCATGTCTCATCCACTTCTACAATTCTGATCGTTTGTTGCTCCTTCATTAAAATTGTCAGAAATTTGATTTGAATTTACTTGTAAACACCTTATTTAAATGATTTAGCCGCATGGCAGGAGAAACTTCTAATTTTAAAAAATGTTACTCGTTGCTGGAACTGTCAGGAATGTAACTAAATAAGATATGTCTATATCTCCACAGATTTACCATAATTTTGTTCTTTTAAATTATTATTTTGTAAGAAACAAGAAAAACATCTTATCTGAAATGCTGTTGTTCTTGTTGTTGTGGTCTTCAGTCCAAAGACAGGTTTAATGGAGCTCTCCAAACCAGTCAATCCTTTGCAATCCCCTTCATCTCCGAGTAACTAGTACAACCCACATCCTTCCGAATCTGCTTAGAGTATTTCTCTCTTTGTGCCCCTCTACCATTTTTGCCCTTCACGCTTCCCTTCAGTACTAAATTATGTCTCAGAAAATGTCCTACCAACCGATCCCTTCTTCCAGTCAAGTTGAGCCACAAATTCCTCTTCTCCCGAATTCTGTTCAGTACCTCCTCATTAGTTACGTGACCCATCCACCTAATCTTCAGCATTATTCTGTAGCTCCACATTTTAAAAGCTTATGTTCTCTTCTTCTCTAAGATATCGTCCATGTTCCACATCCATACATGGCTACATTCCACATAAATACTTTCAGAAAAACTCCCTGACACTTAAATCTACACTCGATGTCAACAAATTTCTCTTCTTGAAAAACGCATTCCCTGCCATCGCCATTCTACATTTTGTTGCATCTTCAGTTATTTTGCTGCCCAAATAGCAAAACTCATCTACTGCTTTAAGTGTCTCATTTCCTAATCTAAACTGATTGAATTCGACTACATACCGTTACCCTCGTTTCGCTTTTGTTGACGTTCATCTTATATCCTCCTTTCAAGACTATCCGTCCTGTTCAACCGTTCTTCTAAATTCTTTGCTGTCTCCGACAGAATTACAACGTAACCGGCAAACCTCAAGGTTTTTATTTCTTCTCCCTGGATAGTAATTCCTATTGCAAGTTTTCCTTTGGTTTTATTTACTGCTTGTTCAATGTACAAGTTGAATAACATCGGGGATAGGATACAACTCTGTCTCGCCCCCTTTTCAACCACTGCTTCTCAGTCGTGCCCCTCGACTCTTATAATTGCCTTCTGGTTTCTCTACAAATTGTGTATCGCCTTTCGCCACCTATTGATTATCCTTGCCACCCTCATAATCTGAAAGACTGTACTCCAGTCAACACTGTCAAAGGCTTTCTCTAAGTCTGCAGATGCTATAAACATAGGTTTACCTTTCCTTAACCTAGCTTGTAAGATAAGTCGTAAGGTCAGTATCGCCTCGCGTGTTCCTACATTTCGAAGGAATCCAAACTGATCTTTCCCGAGGTAGGGTTGTACAAGATTTTTCCATTGTCTGTAAAGAATTCGTTTTAGTATTTTGCAACCGTAACTTATTAAACTGATTCTTCGGTAATTTTTACGCCGGTCAGCACTTACTTGCTTTGGACTCGGGGTTATTATATTGTTCTTGAAGTCTGAGGGTATTATTATATTGTTCTTGAAGTCTGAGGGTATTTCGCCTGTCTCATTCATATGAAATGCCTTGCGTATACTTGTTTGAAAGGAACTGTCCGGTCTTTTGTCTCTTGGCCACTATTGCCCTCTTGTGCCATTAAGGCATAATGAAACGGTAACGTAACTAGGGAGGATCATGCGAGTTAGTAGATTAAGAATGATGCTGTAGAGTGCCGCAAACGTAATCAGGACCTTATAACTTCTGCAGAGGTCTTATCAGTTTTGTTGGAACAGACCAGCCCATCCTCCGACTTAGGACACGGAACTTCGACAGACTGCTACAATCAAAAGAAATCCAGAGGTATCTGCAGTATACAAGATGACTGAGTAGCCACTGGCTCTGGGTTTTATGCAACACACAACGCCTTCAAATACCACAAGCAAGATTGCCGTGATATCTCGCTCGCTACTCAGAAACTATTAGACCTACAGGAAAAACTATTGAGTAACTCTTAAAACGTGCCCTTTAGCGAAAATGTATCCTAGTACAAAATTTAAGTACACTAAATTTCCTAAACAAGCGTTATGTTTGTTTCTTCGACAGAATTAACAGTTTGCACTTAGAGGGAAAGAGAATATGGAAATCTAGAGTGTGAGATTTGAAGGTGTTATGGGCAGCTCGACTGGGGCAGCTGAGTCACCCTGTGTAATACTTTCCCTATTTCTTAGGGTACCTGAGAACGTACTCCATCCACAGTGACTACAATATCGAAGAAATGAGATGTAATAAAAAAGAAAAGATTTCATAAGAAATATTTTATGAATGGGTTTACTTGAATCAAAATGGCCTAGTCTTTTGTTGCACTGAATTAGGAACTTAAACCTTTAGCACTGCCGAAGGATCATGAACGTTAGTATTTGACATAAATTCCAGCTTGATACTTCTACCCCTTCCTGAGAAAGAGGGGCCTTAACAGCTAGACAGACAGACAGGCGGACAATAAATGACAAAATCTATTTTTTATGTGATATAGTTACAAACTAACAATATTAGGATTTTTTCCTTTACTTCTGCTTTGAAAAGTGGCTTTTCGCCATATTTCATGATTTTAGATCAAAAAATGCTATTGGTTTTGACGAGTGAATTTCTGAATATCAAAATACGTTAAAAATGGCCGTCTCTTTTGATACTGCATTGATTTAGAATCTTTACCCAAGTTAAGTGTCCCCTCCCAAAAACAAACTTCAATTCATATCTCTAGCTTATTTTCCCTTACATTGTCACTACTGCCAGGGCTGTCTGGCATTGAAATAGCACCCCAGCGTTGGACATAATGGAAAAGTGTTGTACCATAAGTTATCTTATGGATCTTACAATTAAATATTTTCCTGAGACATTTAAGTCTCTTCGTTATCTACGATAATGCTATTGGTTTTGCCGAGTGAGTTTCTGAATATCAAAATACGTTAAAAATGGCCGTCTCTTTTGATACTACGTTGATTTAGACTTGCCATTACGTCCAACGCTGGGGTGCTATTCCAATACCGGAGAGCCCTGACAGTAGTGAAAATGTAACGGAAAATAAGTTGAAGATATGATCTGAACTTTTTTTGGGGAAAGAAGTCGTTTTGGGCAGTCCGTGCACCAATGTTGTCGGTTGTGGTGGTGGTGTAATGGTTAGCACTTCCGCTTAATAAGCAAGAAGATCTGGGGTCCGGTCCTGGTCGCAGTGCAAATTTTAATTCATTTATTCTGTTTCGACCATTATCATAGATAACGAAGAGACTTAAATGTCTCAGGGAAACATTTAATTATAAAATCTAAGCAGATAGATGATCAACAAAATGATGTCGCGTCGCCTGTCCAAATAGATGGTAAAGATACCGCTTTCAGAGGAGCAGGGAAGTCCACTTCAATGTATCTCCGCCAGTTAGCACGAAATATTTGTAAATTTTATACATAAACGTTTCTCGTGCATAAATCTGCTTTTTACTTAAAACCAGATCAGATTCTGAATCCATGACGGTTCACGAATGAAGTGTGTGTAATGTCAAAATATTTTTTATGTGTTATAGTTGTGGATTAACCATTTTCCGATTTTCTGCCTTAATCTTACAGTGAATCTTGTTTCTTGCCAAATTTTATGATCCCAGGCCAACGTGAACTACCCTTTAGGGTTTCATGGGTGATTTTGCTAGTTCATAAAATGGTCATATCTCTGTATTCCATTGACATAGAAGCTTAATTGTTTTAGCATCGGTAAGGGACGGTAGACACCAGTTTGCGACATAAATTTCAATGTGATTCCTCTGTCCTAACAGTCGGACAAACAGACAGATAGACGGACAACGATTTAATCCTATAACGCTTCAGTTTTTACCCAGCGAGATACGGAAACCTAACAAAGGTACACTCGTTCTTGGACTCTCCCTTTATTTTTAGTAGGAAATCTCTTTATATTTATCATTGTTCATAACGAACAAAAACCTGTCTGGACCGGTACTAGGCACACTATGGGCAGCCTGCTACGCCTTTTCTTTAATGGTCATTAGCAACAAATGCCCGCACCCTGGTTGCATTGTTGCCACATCTATAGTACTGATCGGAACCGAGATTTTCGGGAGACGGTTCTGCATAGAGCGGCTCACTAGTAGAGGTCGTGGGTGGCCGGAGGAAGGATAAGTGAGCAGCTGCCAGTCCAGCTCAGACGTCGTCAGTCGGAGCCAGAGACGCCAGGCGGGCAGGAGGCAGCCAAGGGGTCCGCAAGAAGCCAAGGGAGATCCGCCTTATCCTGCTGGGCCAGCACTTCTAACGCCGCCACGCCGTCAGCCGTAATTAGAATACTCGCGAGAGCTGCCAGCAGCCAGCAGCACAATTATTGCTTGACACTTGGCGAAAGTTACACGCGACGCACTCTCCTCCCTCTCTGTTCTTCCCTCACCTTACTTCTTCCACCCCCAACCCCTTCGACCACGTTCATTCCGAAACTGACTACCCCGCCCCCCTTCCCAACAACACCCCATTCTGTTCCCTTCGATCGCACTCGGAGAGGAGTATTTTCACAACTGGCTTCTGGTGAACATAAATTCCGTCCATAGGCCCTGGCAGGCCGTACGCCACCTATTGGCCACCGTGTCTTACTCTGTCAACACCGTCAATGGATGAGGTACAGACGCCCAGGGTGGCCGAGCGGCTCTAGACTTCAGTCTGGAACCGCGCGACCGCTACGGTTCGCAGGTTCGAATCCTGCCTCGGCCATGAATGTGTGTGATGTGCTTCGGTTGGTTAGGTTTACGTAGTTCTAAGTTCTAGGGGACTGATGACCTCCGAAGTTAAGTTCTATAGTGCTCAGAGCCATTTGAACCATTTGATGAGGTACAGACGGGAGTGATGTGGGATGAGCCCACCAGTCTCTGTGTGGTTGTGGTCTAGAGCCGTTATTACCTGTCAAGCAGCTCCTCAGTTGGCACCACGAGGCCTACTGGAACAATTTCCAATCCGTACACCAAGGAAAAATCCCTGGCGGATCTGGGAATCGAAGCCTGGCCTTCCGCATGGCACCACTGAGCTATGGACACGGACCTAAACTGCATTAAGCCAGGCCAAATTTACTTTAACGAGTGACAGAAAATTATCCATTATTGAAGAGAAATGTTAGTATATTTGAATTAGCAAGTTATGAATAATTTGATAGACCACGGCATAAACGTATTGAGTATTCCCTTCTAGTAGACGTACTTATTACTGTGCTCGAGACATTTATATTATTACGTCTGTAACAGATTTATTTAAATAGCTGCTTGCACTGCCGCAGTGTCTGAGTTATGAAAAATTATTTTTGAAAAATATACTAAGCACTTTAACTGAAATGAGAAATGTAACATCAGAAGGGTAACTAAAACAAACTACTTGGGCCCAGTGTTACTACTACTATTTGTATAACAATTCTTATTTTCACACTAAGTCGACAAAAATGATGGGACAGCAATATGCACATATATGGATGACGGTAGTATCGCGTACACAAGGTATAAAGGGGGCAGTGCGTTGGCTGAGCTGACATTTAAACGCGGATGTTTCGTGTGAAAAGGATTCAGACGTGATTATGGCCGCACTACGCGAATTAATAGACTTTTAACGTGGAATGGTAGTTGAAACCAGACGCGCGGGGTATTCCATTACAGTCATTGTTGTGGAATTCAGTATTCCTCGATACACATTGTCAGGAGTTAGCTGAGGATACCAAGGATACCAAATCTCTCACCAAAGACAATGAAATGCCCGACGGATCTCATTTAACGACCAAGAACAGCGGCGTCAGTGTTAACAGACAAACAACATTGCGTGAAATAGGCGGAGGAATTAATGTGGGTCGTAACGACAAAAGTATCCGTTAGCATAGTGCGGAGATATTTCCATTACAAGACACATGTTGATATGAACTATTCTCCTTCATTTCCATCAGGAATATATCTCTGTAGTTCGTCGGTTCTATTAATGTTCATTGTGTATTTATAATTGGACTTTAAATTAAATTTTGATGCTTTTATTGTAATAGAGCTGCCAAAATAACGTATTTTATAGATTAATTATTTTCCACAATTATGTTTTATATTTTGTAATGAATTGCAGCAAATGTTCTGTTTGTGTCAAAATGTGACATTATTGAATACAATGAAGTGGGCTTCGCCAGAAACAAAAAAAAAAAAAAAAAAAAAAAAACAAACTGGTGATGACAGAAGTAGAAAGAATAAAGACGGGAGACTGGAGGCAGCAAGAAAAGTATTTCTGAAAAAGAGGAATTTCTTACCGTCTAATGGGGTTAATCGTCCAACACAGTAGACGACCGGCGTGAGTGCTTTTACCAACAGCACGGCATCACCTACAGCACCTGTTCTGGAAACGTGACCATGGCAGGACCCTAGACGACTGGAAAACTGTAGCCTGGTCAGATGAGTTCCGATTTCACGTTGTAAGAGATCATGCTAGGGTTGAGAGTGGCACAGACCACAGGCATTGACCGAAGGGGTAAACGAGGCACTGTGCAATCTATGTAGACTGGGTTCTATGGTCCAACTGAAATGACCACTGACTCGAAATGGTTTTGTTCCACTACTTGGAGACAATTTGCAGCTATTCATGGACTTCACGTTCCCAAAAAATTATGGAACTTTTGTGGATGACAATGTGCCATGTCACCCGGTCAAAATCGTTTGCTATTGGTATGGAGAATATTCTCGAAAATTGAAGCAAATGATTTGGCCACCCATCGACCGTTTATGGGCCGTAATAGAAAGATCAGTTCGTGCACAAAATTCTACACGGACATACTTTCGCAATTATGGACTTAATAGGGCAGCGTAGCTCGGTGTTTCTGTAGAGAACTTCCAACAACTTGTTGAGATCATGCCCCGTCGAGCAACTGCACTACTCCAGGCAAAAGGAGGTCAGACACAACCTTGGGATGTATCACATGACTTTTTTCACCTCACCTTATTACTACTACTATTACTATTATTATTATTATTAAGATTATTATTATTGTAAGATGTGCCTAGGTTTGAGAACGTTTTGTTTTGTTTTAGACACCATTCAGCAGTCCGTGAAGTGACTCAAGCTTTCTGGTCTATGAAAATTTTTAAGTAGTTAGAGTTTCTACCGCCCTGAAAAATGTCTCGGAATTTCCCTGCTGTAGACTGAGCAATCGACAGACAATAGGTAAATGTATCCTCAAGGGAACTGAGTCGTTGTCCACAATCAACAGTTGATAGTTGATGTCATCGTGGAGGCATTCCCGACATAAAAATTCCTTTATGTGAATGCGTCATGCCTGTTCTTCCGGACATTCCTGAAAGAAAAGACAGCAATTATTCATATAGTCGACTCAACTCCATGGGCAATGAAACCTCAACATTCAGTGTGGGTGCACATTTACATTCTATCACTGACGGGAATTTAAAATTAGTGAGGGTGAAGAACATTGACGGGGACTGTCGATAGGTGGTGTCCGTGAGGCGCAGCAGTTACCACAACTGCCTAGTAAGGAGGAGATACCAGATTCGAGTTCCGGAGCAGCACACATTTTTACTCGTCGTCTCCGATTCCGCATAAAATTCCTGATGCAAGTAATATGATCAGTTCCTTCCCTTTGCCACCCTTTCTCCCCTCTCCACCTCCAATCTACGGCATAGTAATAATTTATGATAGAGTCCTGGAGTTTTCTGCCAGATCTTAAAGTCTCGATATCTGAGTGATGCACCTGCCCGCCATCTTGAGGAAAAGACTGCTGCTTCTGTTGAAACCTGCAGAAAACTGAAAAAGCCACACATACGGCTTCCCTGTTTTCTGTAAAACGGATGGTGACGAAGAGAAGAAAACGTCATTTTGTTCTAATTACCATATTTGTTTGGAAACATACGTAAGGAGAAAGATATATGTGGGAGAAACATTTTGTCCAGTGGTTATATGCCTTACAATCGCATTTGAAACACAGAGAGAGAAAAAACTAGAAACTTCTGTACAACAAGGCACAGAATTTTCTTTTGCGCAGACGATTTCAACAGGAAACATGTACGCTGCCGTTTAAACATAATATATAACCTATGTCTGTTTGAACTATTGTCCAGTATTGAGTAAAAATTTGAAGTAAGTCAGCCGAAAACTTTCAGAGATTTTTGCTAACAGGCCTTGTTCTTTATGTGTTAAATGCCGTAGTTATTTAGTCTTCAGTCAAAATACTGGTTTGATACAGCTCTCTATGCTACTCTATCCTGTGCAAGCCTCTTCACCTACTGCAATCCATATCCTTCTATGTTGATTGTATTCATCTCCTGGTCTCTCTTTATGATTTTTACTCTCCACGCTTCCCTCCAATACAAAATTGGCGACACCTTGATCATCAGAACGTGTCTTACCAACCGATCCTTTCTTCTAGTCAAGTTGTAACAGAAATTCTTCTTCTCCCGAATTCCGTTCAGTACCTCGTCATTAGTTACGTGATATTCCCATCTATTCTTCAGCATGCTTCTGCAGCACCATATTTCAAAAACTTGTATTACCCTTTTATATAAAGAGCTTATAGTCCGTGTTTCACTTCCAAACACTCCACAGAAATACTTACAGAAGAGACTTCCTGACAAATCTATACTCGATGTTAACAAATTTCTCTTCTTCAGACACATTTTTCTTTTCATCGCCAGTGTGCATTTTATATCCTCTCCACTTCAAACATCATCAGTTATCTTTCTGCCCAAATAGCAAAGCAAATCTACTACTTTATGTGTCTCACTTCCTAATCTAATTCCCACAGCATCACCTAATTTAATTCGACTTCAATCCATTATTCTGTTTTTGCTTTTGTTGAAGTTCATTTATATCCTCCTTCCAACTGCTGCTGCAATTCCTTTGCTGTCCCTGACAGATTTACAATGTCATCGCAATTCTCAAGGTTTTTATTTCTTCGCTTTGGATTTTAATTCCTGTTCCCAATTTTTGTTTTGTTTCCTTTACTTCTTGCTCAATATACAACGCTGTCTCATTCCCTTCTGAACCACTGCTCTCCTTCCGTCCTCCTCGACTCTTAAAACTAGCATCTGGTTTCCCTATAAATTGTAAATAGCCTTTCGTTCCCTGTATATTACCGCTGCCACCCTCAGAATTCGAAAGAGAGTATTCCATCAATGTTGCCAAAAGTTCTCTAAGTCTACAGATTTCATAAACGTAGGTTTGACATCTCTTTAACGTATCTTCTTTCGTAGGATCAGTTTTGCCTGGAGCGTTCCTACGCTTCTACGGAATTCAAACTGATAACTGATTTTCCCATGGTCTGCTTCTGCCAGTTTTTTCATTCGCCCATGAAAAGTTCATGTTGTAATTTTGCAGCCACAAGTTATTAAACGGATAGTTCGGCCGTTTTCACATTTGTCAACACCTGATTTCTTAGGAATTGGAATGATTGTATTCTTCTTGAAGTCTGAAGGTATTTCGCCTGTTTCATACTTCTTGCTCACCAGCTGGAAGAGTTTTGTCATGGCTGGTTCTCTCAAAGCTATAAGTAGCGCTAACAGAGTGTTGTTTACTCTCGTCGCCTTGTTTACATTTAATTCTTTCAGTGCTTTATAAAATTCTGGACGCACTATCATATCTCCCATCTCATCATCTTTCCATTACCGTAATATTTCCCTCAGGTACATCACCCTATAGACTATCTATATACTCCTTCCACTTTTCTGCTTTCCCTTTTTTGCTTAGGACTGGTTTCCCATCGAAGCCCTTGATGTCCATACAGGTGCTTCTCTTTTCTCGAAAGATGTCTTTAATTTTGAATTAGATGGCACCTATCGTACCCCTAGTGATATATGCTTTTACATTTGTCCTGTAGTCATTGCTGCTTAGACATTTTGCACTTCCTGTCGACCTCATTTTTGAGATGTTTGTGTTCCTTTTCACCTGCTTCATTTACTGCATCTTTATATTTTCATCATTAATCATTTAAATTCAATATCTCTTGTGTTGCCCAAGGATTTTTACTAGTCTTCGTGTTTTTACCTAATTGATCCTCTGGTGCCTTCAAGATTCCATCACTCAGAGCTACCCCTTCTTCTTCTACTGTATTCCTATCCCCTGTCCTTGTCCCTCTGAAACTCTCGGCAACCTGCGACTCTTTCAGTTTAGCCAGGCCTCATCTCCTTAAACTCCTCCATTTTTGCAGTTCCATCAGTTTCAATCTACAGTTCATAACCAAGAAATTGTGCTCAGAGTCCACATCTGCACCTGGAAATGTGTTACTATTTAAAACCTTATTGTTTAGTCTCTGCTTACCATTATATAATTTATCTGAAACCTTCCGGTGTCTCCAGGCCCATCGATGCTTACAGCCTTCTCTCATTATTCTTAAACCAAGTGTTAGCTAAGATTAAGTTACGCTTGGGTGCAAAATTCTACCAGGTGGCTTCCTGTTTCATTCCTTACCCCGAGTCCATATTCACCTATTCGCTACGGTCGCAGGTTAGAATCCTGCCTCGGGCATGGATGTGTGTGATGTCCTTAGGTTAGTTTGGTTTAAGTAGTTCTAAGTTCTAGGGGACTGATGACCATTGCAGTTAAGTCCCGTAGTGCTCAGAGCCATTTTTGAACCATATTCACCTATTACTTTTTCTTCTATTTCTTTTCCTACTATCAAATTCCAGTCCCTCTTACCTTAGCGCATCATACACTTCTTCAGTCTCTTCATTATCTGCGGATTTAGTTGGCATGTAAACGTGTACTACAATGGTAGGTGTAGGCGTCGTGTCTGTTTTGGCTACAATAATTTCGTTCATTATGCTGTTCGAGGATAATGGAATGTAGTCGTGTTAACTCGCGTGATGCTGAGGAAACTAGATTAGGGAATGAGACACTTAAAGTAGTAAAGGAGTTTCGCTATTTGGGGAGGAAAATAACTGATGATGGTCGAAGTAGAGAGGATATAAAATGTAGACTGGCAATGGCTAGGAAAGCGTTTCAGAAGATGAGAAATTTGTTAACATCGAGTATAGATTTAAACGTCAGGTAGTCGTTTCTAAGAGTATTAGTGTGGAGTGTAGCCATGTATGGATGTGAAACATGGACGATAAATAGTTTGGACAAGAAGAGACTAGAAGCTTTCGAAAAACGGTGCTACAGAAGAATGCTGAAGATTAGATGGGTAGATCACATAACTAATGAGGAGTTATTGAATAGAATTGGGGAGGAGTATGTGGCACAACTTGAGTAGAAGAAGGGATCGGTTGGTACGACATTTTCTGAGGCATCAAGGGATCACCAATTTAGTATTGGAGGGCAGTGTGGAGGGTAAATATCGTAGAGGGAGACCAAGAGATGAATATACTAAGCAGATTCAGAAGAATGCTGCAATACGTACTGGGAGATGAAACAGCTTGCACAGGATAGAGTAGCATGGAGAGCTACATCAAACCAGTCTCAGGACTGAAGGCCACAATAACAACAACATGCTGTTCGTAGTTGCTTATACACGTTCCTATTTTACCTCCGGCGTGTTATACGCAAGCGGACATTATCATCATTTAACCATACAGTAAAGCTACATGCCCTCGGGAAACATTACGGTTGTAGTTGCCCTTGCTTTCAGCCGTTCGCTGAACCAGCGCAGTAATGGTTAGTAGAGTCAGACTGTTGCCCCCGCAGCTACTGAAAAGGTTGCTTCCCCTCATCAGGAACCACACGTTTTTTCTAACCTCTCAACAGATACCCCTCCGCTGTGGTTGCACCTTTGATACTGCTGTTTGTACCGCTGAGGCACGCAAGCCTCACCACCAAAGGCAAAGTCCAAGATTCATATGGGTGATATATTAAATATATACTTAAATATTATATACTCCAAAAATATATGTATACCCTACGTCCATCTGAATGCTCGATTGTGTATCGTGGAAAAATCTGAAGTAAATCCATCTGGAAATTTTCGAGTTTTTTGATTACATCATTTTCACTTTGTATATCGCATACATATTTATATGTTACACATATTAAAAAATATGTAGACTGTGCCCAATCGAATGCACATTACATCATTGTGTTAAAATCTGAAGTAAATCGGGAAAGAACTTTTCGACGTAATATAACTATATATTAGTTATATTAAAAATGAGTAGCCTATGTTCACTCTACTTTTCGACAGGTTGAGAATTGAAAATTTGAAGTATATCGGTCAAACACTTTTCGACAATTTTGGTAATAACGTTAAACAACTACTTGTCGCTCTACATAGTAGTGTAGTCGTTTTATTTTATTGTGATTATGTATATGGACGAAATATGTCCTGAAGAATAATAAACGCCTCTGAGTTTGCAAAAATATTCACCAGTGTTTAGAGGAAGAACTTTATACGGTTACATTTATGTTAGGTCTAGAAAATGTGATTGTGTCCAGGTGCACAAGCACACATGTTTTCTCAACAGGTAAAAGGCTTATCCTGTTTCGCTCACTTTAGAGTGTTATGATTGATAGTTTAGGCCGATTTTCGCTTATTACAAAAACAAATATAACTTCTGATTTGACTTACCGTCGACAATAAGGTCACTACAGACGTAGGGGAGGAAATGAAGTGGGGCCTGTTCTACAGAACTGTTACGACAGTTGCCTTGTGCCACTTAGCGAAACCCAAAACTTTAATATGGTAGATTTGGCTGGAATTTGAGCCTCGGTCTTCGAGAGTCCAGTGCCTGAAACACAGCCCCAACTTTCTTGTTAGCACTTATCAAACGAAGTTAATATTTTGTATGTCTTCTGTAGTTTCCTGCCGATATCCAATGCCGTTACTTTGCAGAATTCCTTCGTCAACAAGTAACTGAAAAAGTTATTAGTCCAACCATTTCAAGAACAATTTGAGATATCTAAATAAGGCCTCATACATATTATAATACATGGAGTGGATTGTCTCAGTGTTATCAACAGTTCACTTTATGATCAATGTCAGGAAAAAGTTATCTACCTATATATTGACGGAAATGTGATTTTTAAAAGACGATGGATACATTTAACTTACATAATAGCTCACAAAAAGAAAATCCTTTGGTATAATTCATGTCAATGAAGGCAAAGAAATGTGTAACAGAATTAGTCCGGAAAAGTCGTAGATGTCTGCTGCTCAGAAATTTTCATCCTTCCCATCGTTTGCATAGCCTAACGGGGCTGAAACTACGCTATGGTGGCAGATTTTGGTTTCACATTCAGTACATTTCAGAGCTACTTTCACAAGAGCTTTTCTTTTGAACTGAGCCATACTTCTCTTTCTCTGATTTATTTAACGCCGCAAATTGAAGAATGTCTTGCCATCTAAAGAAATTGTTTCAGTACATCAGTGGATGAGGAGTTGCGTGTCTTACTACTGATGAAAGTGCTTGCCTCTTTGTCATGAACTTCCGGATTCCAGTGTCGATATCTAAGGCAGGTTGAGTGTTGCTAGGGATGTCAACTTCAAGTGAAACGCACAGCTTATTAAGAATAAGATAGGTCCCTATTATAACCTCACCATGGATGTGCTACTAATATTTCATTCATTCATTTCTAGAGAACGTCACAATTTTTGCAATTTATATTTTAATGTTCCGAGACAAGAAATTAAACCACTGCTCGTGTTGCACATGACATCAGCGTCTAAGGATTGGCTTCGAATATAAATCTTGTTTAAAGTATACATCATGCGTTTTTTTTTACTAGATTAAGACTCAAGCACAGCATTGGAGTTTCATTTTGAAAGTTTTCATTATTGTGTTCGTCCATCACGAGGTTGCTCACAAAAATCGTATACACACCACACATAACAGTTGAGTACAAAAGAGAATAATTTATTGCACACTCTCTTTTAATAATAAAGCAAAGACCATGTGCGCATTGGAAAACAGTCTGAGTAAGAGGTCATAAGAAGTGCCTACACGAAAACGAGGAACTGAAATGAAGTGCTTTGGCACAAATTCCAGTATATATAAATCACTGTTCCTCCTAGAAGGACCTAGAAGCTACTATCAGTCAAGTTGATAAATGGTCCAATTCCCGTTCTTAAGAAGAGGGACAATTTTAAATGAAATTCTATTTCGTATGACTGCAAAATACTTAGGAATATAATATAAACGAAAGGTATTTATACAGTTACGAAAATAAATTCAATAACATTAAAATCTACAGCGTGTAAAGGATAAAATATATTTAGTTTTTAGGAAGTACAGAACTATTTATGAAGAAGTTAAGTGTGTTATTGAAAAGTTTTGTCAGTTTACCGTTTCCTGAACAATAAATTTACAGCAGTTATTACGTAATTTATATTTGTCAAAAATGTTGCATTTGCCATGAATGGTATCAAGAAAAAACAAAAACCAGTTTACGTTTCGCATCGGTACAAACTCTGTTTTGATTCTAGACCATTGTAAACGGAATCTTCTAGGCTAATTAATTTTCATAGAAAAAAATTGTCTCACAGAAACATACAAAAGTAATTACTTTGTGGACAAACCTGGAAAGATATAAATCTTTGTGTATCCACCAATGCACTAAGTAATTGTGTGAGAAACACGAATCTCATTTTTTTGCAGCCGAAAATCGGAATAGACATTTTTGACAACACTATTTCTAATAATCATTTAACGCATGTCATTATGAACTGGGATATATCAGTGAAACAGTTTTGGAAGGAATCATATATAACTGTTACTATTTTGACAATAAGTGGGCCACATAAATATTATTAACACGAGAGGTTTGATAAAATTAACACGCTATCGAAACTGTGATTCGGGTCTCATTGAAGAGGCCACTGTACTTATAATTGGAGAACTATCCAAGAACAATTGCACAGCACAATATTTCAAAATTAATGGTAATTTTTTGTCTTAATGTAGCCCCTAGTACCATAAATAGGTCCGCTGCCAAATGTGTCCGCCATTTCATCCGCCTTTGTAACACCTTTCAATTTTAAAAGATTTACTTCTGTGTCATTAATAACACTGAAAAATTGTAGGGACTGATTCCTGACTGGAAATGGATGAAAAAAGGTTATGTGAACATGCGTCCGGAAATACATCATTACCATGGTAGATGGCGCTGACGAATGGAAGTTCCTCTGACCAAGTGCCGTGTGTTAATTGTGTGTTCCTAGGGTGTTGCAGGATGTGTGACTGACGTTGCATACTGCAACAAGCAGAATGGTCAGATATTCATGTTGGGAAAGAGCCGAGATAATGAAACAGCGCACACTCCGCTGCAGAGTGAAAATCTCATTCTGGAAACATCCCCCAGTCTGTGGCTAAGCCATGTCTCCACTATATCCTTTCTTTCAGGAGTGCTAGTTCTTCAAGTTTCGCAGGAGAGCTTCTGTAAAGTTTGGAAGGTAGGAGACGAGATACTGGCAGAAGTAAAGCTGTGAGTACCGGGCGTGAGTCATGCTTCGGTAGCTCAGATGGTAGAGCAGTTGCCCGCGAAAGGCAAAGGTCCCGAGTTCGAGTCTCGGTCGGGCACACAGTTTTAATCTGCCAGGAAGTTTCATATCAGCGCACACTCCGCTGCAGAGTGAAAATCTCATTCTGGAAACATCCCCCAGGCTGTGGCTAAGCCATGTCTCCACTATATCCTTTCTTTCAGGAGTGCTAGTTCTTCAAGTTTCGCAGGAGAGCTTCTGTAAAGTTTGGAAGGTAGGAGACGAGATACTGGCAGAAGTAAAGCTGTGAGTACCGGGCGTGAGTCATGCTTCGGTAGCTCAGATGGTAGAGCAGTTGCCCGCGAAAGGCAAAGGTCCCGAGTTCGAGTCTCGGTCGGGCACACAGTTTTAATCTGCCAGGAAGTTTCATATCAGCGCACACTCCGCTGCAGAGTGAAAATCTCATTCTGGAGCCGAGATAATGTTTGTGTATGGCCAAGCAGATGGAAAGCGTCGAGGGGCAGCAGGGCTATACTAAAACAAGTACCCTCACAGAAGCCAACCACATCATTCTACATTCCAAGCCCTCGTTGGGATTTTGTGTAATCACGGGTCCTTGCAGGCAGGCGAACGAGCTAGGGGGTGGTGGACTGTGCGTACACCACATCTGAAGGAGCGGGTTCTTCAGTGTATTGAGACGAACTCTTGTATAAACTCCAGGGAAGTGGTCCGTTAACGAGTGTAAGCTAAAAAATGGCTCTGAGCACTATGGGACTCAACATCTTAGGTCATTAGTCCCCTAGAACTTAGAACTACTTAAACCTAACTAACACACACACCCATGCCCGAGGCAGGATTCGAACCTGCGACCGTAGCAGCCCCGCGGTTCCGGACTGCAGCGCCAGAACCGCACGGCCACCTCGGCCGGCAGTGTAAGCTAAAGTATGATTATGTGTATCCAGCAAAACAGCCGCTACTATCTCTATCACCTGCAAAGAGAGCAAGGATTATTAGCGGCGGATTTCCTTATACGGTAAGGATTTAAGCGACGGTTTTTGCTCCAGACCGTCACAATAATCGGATTTATGTCATCAGTGCTCTTTACCGACGTGGCAAACGTTGCCACAAAAGGGCATCATCACTCTGCATAATCGTCATTTGTGGGCTACAGAGAATCTTAGGGCAAGCTTGAGGCGTCTCATAAGTGTCGGTTCTGCATTAATATGTGGGCAGGAATTCTTGGCGACCATGTAATTGGACCGGTTATTTTTCGACCTCTCTTCGAAGGAGGAACTAGTGAGGAATGTACCTGGCCTTCTGCGGAATTCTCTCCTGGGCTGCTTAACAATATATCTTGGCCAATACGAAAGGTTATGTGGTTTCTCCATGACGGAACACCACCGCTCTTCCACATTACAGTTCGCCGACACCTCAACGACGTCTTATCCGGACGTTGGATTGGATGCAAATCCCCTGTAGCGTGGTCTGCTAGATCACAGCTCTTAAATCCCCTGGAATTTTACCTCTGGAGACATCTGAAAAGCGTCGTGTATGCTGAACCAGTTCCCGATGTGCAGACCCTTCAACAGCGTGTTCACGACGCTGTGATGCTATCCACAGAGAGGCCGAAACATGCGAAAGAGTGCTTCAATCCACGATAGGACACGTGAACGCGTGCACTGCATCCTATTTAGGTCACTTTGAACATGTATTGTAACGTGGGTTTGATTAATTCAAGACCATTGTCTCGGGATCGTGAGGGGAGGAGTTTACCCGTCTTCCTGTATCGTGAGGGAAGAAGTTGGAATCTACGTCTAGTCATCTTCCGGTGATTTTTCTGCACCGCTCTACGAAACTATCGACGTGGTCCCTTTCAGGTTTCGGTGGCCAGTTTCCTCCCTTAACCTTACGGGTGGAACTATCATTTCTTCTGGTAACCGCAGAGACGTCAGGTGCATGATATTGCGGGGACCTCAGGATCCGATCGTTGTTCTCGTCTTTTGGTCAACTGGCTAGAACACACCATTTACATCGTGGACGGAAATGACATCTCTGATAGCGTAGCTACCTTTCTTTTGACTACTCTTCTTCGAAAAAGTCGACGGTAGAGAATGCAGTAGAAAATGGACGTAAATTAAGTGACATCACCATCAAGAAGAAACCACGTATAGCCCTTATGACGATCGTATTTCCTAACGGCTGTGGCATTCTTCAACAAGATAATATGTCATATCAAAAGGACAGAAGTGTTATCGACTGGTTCGAGGAACGCAGCGGCTAATTAGAATTGATGTGTTGGTCCCCAAACTGGCCAGGTATGAACCCTATCGAGCACGGGTGTGATGTCATTGAACGTGGCATCAGAGTTCATCGTTCCCCTCCCAGGAATTTACGGGAATCAGTGGTCTTCTGTGTGCAGATGTGATACCAGATCCCAACAGCGACCTACCAAGGCCTTGTTGCTTCCATGCATCGACTTGTTATCCGTGTCTTAGGTGGATGTATTGGCTATTAAGTAGGTGGTCACAATGTTCTGGCTGATCAGTGTACATTGACTGAGCAGTACATATAACGAAGGAGAAATTTGAATAAGGAATTAAGGTTCAGTGAGAAGAAATCAAAACTTCGCAGTTTGCCGATGACAATGAAATTCTGTCACAGGCGGCAAAGCTCATGTAAGAGCAGTTGAACTGAATGGATAGTCTCATCAAATTAGATTATAAGAAGAACACCAACAGTCGTAAACCAAGTATAAGGGATTTAGTCGAATTAAATCATGCCGTGCTGAGGGAACTACAGACTAAAAGAGAGGGACGATGCACAAAGAGTAGTGGATGATTTTTTCTATTTGTCCAACAAAATAACTGACGATGACAGTAAGTAGAGAGGGTATAGAAGGGAGACTGGAGATAGCAAGGAAAGCATTTCAGGAAATGAGGAATTTCTTAACGTCTAATCCTCCTTCTTCTTGCCAGTGTTTTGCTTTCCTCGCCAATTCTGCAAGTAACCTTGCGTAGCACCCATCTCAAATGCTTCGATTCTCTTCTGTTCCGTTTTTCCCACAATCCATGTTGCACTACCATGTAATGCTGTGCTTCTCAAAAATTTCTTACTCATAATCAGGCCTGTGTTCAATACTGGAATAATTCTTTTGGTCAGGAATACCATTTTTGCCAGTGATAGTATGCCTTTTATGAGCTCCTTGTTACCACCGTAATGGTTTCTTTTTCTGCCAAAATAGCATAATTCCTTGACGTCGTTTGCTTCGAGATTCACAGGTCTGATGTTGAGTTTCGCGATGTTCTCATTTGTGCTACTCCCCGTTACTTTCGTCTTTCTTCAGTTTACCCTCAATCCATACACTGTACTCGTCAGACCTTTCCATTCAGCATAGCCAGTAACCCTTCTTCAATTTCGCTGAGGATAGAAATATCATCAGGGAATGCTGGCGTTAGTCAGCTAGTCAGGCAGCAGCAGCCGTCAGAGACTCTAGCAGTAACAGGGAAGTAACTCATTTTGTGTCATTTTACAAGTTACTAACCAGGAGCGAATTGTATATTTTCATCTGTGTGCTTCGGTAGTTTAGTTTCGTGGGCTTCTGCATGTTAATGTAATAGTTAATAGACACAGTTCTCGCGTTTTCTTTTGTGTCGAAAGTAAACATGTCATGTGATATATTACAAGTTCTTAATCAGAAGCGAAATATTTAGTGTCACCTGAGTGCTTTTGTAGTTCAGTTTTTGAGTCTCTGCGTATTAATATAATTTGTTAGACAATTTTTTTGCGTTTTCTTCCGTGTCATCAGTAGAGCTCCGCAGCGCTTGTCAACCGTTCTCTGTTTGTTTGTGTAGCGTAGTTTTCCATGGTCTTCAGTATAGCTAGGGAATGTGACTGATGCTAGCCTAATTGGTGATACCTCGCTCTCAGCTTAAGACTGTGATGACTTCTGTTACACAGTTTGAAGCTGCAGTGGATGGGCATCACCGTTGTGGGCCGGCCGTGGGGATCCAACGGACGTCCAGCACGTCTCAGCCCACCGATCGGTCCTCACCGGTAGCCAGCCCATTTACTGCTCGCACTGAGGTTGGCGCCTCACCCGTGCTCGAGTGGAAGGTCGCCTCTAGGCGCGGCAGGCTGCCCAGGGAGCCGCACGTAAGGCCTCCCCAGTTAGCTTGACAAACTGCTTCCCGGTGCTGTCGTGACCGACACTGTCCCTCAGCCAGATGCTGTCGTCTCGTTTCAGTGGAAATCTCTCAGCCTGCAAGATCAGGGCAATCACAGACAGTGGGGGTGTTGGTAGCTGGGACCCCGTTATGGGGCCCCCTAGGGTCATGGCTGCCAAGGAGAGGAAGAAAGCCAATGTTCACTCCTTGTTTTAACCACATGAACGGGTCCTTCCGGATGCCATGAAGGGCACAGGGTGCAGCCCATTGCAAATAGTGGCTTACTTCAGTACCGATGACTTCCATTGCTTTGGATCGGAAGAGATTCTTTCTGGTTTCGAGAGGCTAACAGAAGTGGTGAAAGTTGCCAGTCTTGCTTGCTGAATGAAAGCAGAGCATAGTCGGCAGCATCGATTGCGGACCTCTGGCATAGAGCCGAATGTCGGATCTGAATCAGAGGCATAGACGGTGTAAGTAGGCTGTTTAGGTTTTTTTATTGGTAACGCCACCTCTGTATGAAAATCACTGGCTGTGCTGTGTGCAGTCTGTGGCTGCTTTGCATTGTTGTAATACTCGCCATTGTAGTGTTAGGCAGCTGGCTGTGAACAGCGCGTAGCGTTGCGCAGTTGGTGAGCCGCCAGCAGTGGTGGATGTGGGGAGAGAGATGGCGGAGTTTTGAAATTTGTCATGAACTGCTATATATATATGACTATTGAGGTAAATACATTGGTTGTTCTCTATCTAAATCTTTCATTTGCTAACTATGCCTATAAGTAGTTAGTGCCTTCAGTAGTCTGTATTTTTTATTTAGCTGGCAGTAGTGGCGCAACTTTATTGCAGTAGCTCGAGTAACCAAGATTTTTGTGAGGTAAGTGATTTGTGAAAGGTATAGGTTAATGTTAGTCAGGGCCATTCTTTTGTAGGGATTTTTGAAAGTCAGATTGCGTTGCGCTAAAAAAAAATATTGTGTGTCAGTTTAAGCACAGTCTTGTAAAATTGTTCAAAGGGGACGTTTCATATGTCGACCCTTAGCCGAGGATACCTCACTGGAATCTTCTGATTTTTTTCTTGTAGTTTGTGTAATTAGTGTAGCTTTTGTTTATTGCTAGCGCGTAATTGTAGAGAAAATCTCCTTTGTAGTTGCAGTCTTTCATTGTTGTACAGTAAAACAGTTGTGGCATGCATGTAGATTTGCACCAAGAATTTCGCAGCTGCAATTAACTAGATATTATTTTCAGTGTTATGTTAATGTGTTCTCTTATTTTTGCTCTTCAAATTGTGTTTTTCTGTGTTGTCGTGTGAAATACTGTGACAATAATGGCGTGTGAAAAACGTAATACTAGGCTCCAAAGTAAACTGAGAAATGACAGTGAAAACGAAAGCAGTGTGTTAGCGCCACCGAGTAATGAATTAACTGATGTTCAAAGTAGTAATTTGGTAATTGTGCATAGGGAAATGGAGCGGGCGGCAAACAATGGCGTGGACAGTGAAACAATTAGTGAAGAGGGAAGCATTATCGATCGATCGGTCGGCAACAGCTCGCCTCAGGAATCGGGAATGACAGGACACAATTTTGCATATATTGTAGACTCAAGTTTTGGGTTCTCACCGTTTTCTCAAATGAGTCAAGACACATTTTCCACTTGTCAAAATGTGAATGTTGCCGGTGCAAATTCACTGCCGAAAAGCACTGAGGAACATGTTTCAGACACCAGTGCATTGTTATTACAATTAATGCAACAAATGGGACAAAAGCTTGAAAAATTAGACATAATGGAACAAAATCAGAGACAAACACAGCAAAAGCTTCAAATATTAGACACAATGGAACAACACCAGAGACGAACACAGCAACAGTTAGACACAATGGAACAAAATATTCAAAAGTTAGACACAATGGAACAAAATCTTAAAAAGTTAGACACAATGGAACAACACCAGAGACAAACACAGCAACAGTTAGACGCAATGGAACAAAATCTTCAAAAGTTAGACACCACACTTGAACAAACACGTGAAGATTTAACTACTGAGTTACATAACATCGAATCGAAATGTCAAAAAGTCTGTAATGAAGTAAAAACACAAATTTGTGAGCATTTCCAACCTATTTTTTCGCGTCATGATAATGCATTACAGAATCATGAAGCAGCCATAAAAGAACTGCAAACTACTGTTCATGAAAATCACGACACCCTGCAAGCTAAAATTGACTCAGTTGCATCTACCGATTCGGTTATGCAACTTGCAAAAACTCAGGAAAACTTAAAGGACACAGTAGATACGATTTCAACACAAATGGACACTCTGAAACTTGGTTCAGAAAAACATACAGAGGAAATAATTTCACTATCGGATAAAGTAGCCGAACTTTCAGATCAGTTCACTAACTTATCTACAAAGGTAGATGATGATCTGAATGACACAACACCTGTAGTCTTCACTGACACTGTAGAGTATGGAGAAATTAGAAAATTCAAACAAAATCAAAATCAAATCAATACACAATACAAAAGAGAAATCCGGGAAGTGCAAGATCAGTTGGCACAAGTAGTACAAGAATTACGTATTTCAGAGGACACTCGCGCCCCAATACGGGAAGAGGGACATAGAAATACGGAACAGCCACAAAATAATAACAGGACGCATTTCGGAAATTATGAAAGAAATTGGCAATGTGCACCGAATTTTGAGATGGAACGGCCGACACGACCTAACAATGACCGATATGCGACTCGCCGACATGATGATTTTGACTATAAGCTGTTCATTACTACACGTAAATTCAAAACATTTAAGAATTCTGGCAACGACATTCATCCACAAGCATGGCTCCATCAATTCTCTCATTGTTTTCCTCCCAACTGGTCGTTAGAACACAGATCAGAATTTATGTGTGGCTACTTAGAGAATGAACCAGCTGTAAGAATGCGATCGGTCATTCACGATTGCCACAGTGAAGGAGAATTTTACCATGCCTTCCTCTCAGCATATTGGTCTCAAGCTACACAAGACCGAGTAAAACATAGCATCATGATGAT
Organism: Schistocerca nitens; assembly: GCF_023898315.1. NCBI lineage: Eukaryota > Metazoa > Arthropoda > Insecta > Orthoptera > Acrididae > Schistocerca > Schistocerca nitens. Next base: position 283,404,715 of record NC_064614.1, read on the forward strand.
GAAACACTTTGAACAATCAGAATTTTCCAGTCTTGTCAAATATTTTGGAGACATGTTGCATAAGAATCAGTATCTTTCAAACGCATACAGCCCCTCAGAACTCATCCGCATTTGCTTAATCAAATTACCTGAACATTTACGGCATATTATTTTAGCAGGACGTTGCAAAGGCGACATTGAAGCTTTTCAGGGACTCCTACAAGAATTAGAAATTGACACTGATAATCGCGGAACGCGAAAACAAGAACACAACAATTACAGGTCACATCCGTCGCAATTCCGCGATGAAAGAAATAAAAAATGGGCACGACAAGGCTATTCTCACAACACAAATCGTGACCAAAAAAGACACCACCCATATGACAACCGTTGGCAGAATAATAGGTACAGAGAAAGATCGCACTTCCATAGTAATGAATATGACAGAGATTACCTTAGAAACAGACAATATGGTAACCAGAACTATTATTATCACGGGAGACACAATAATTTCAGACGCAACAGTTCAGCGCACAATTACGATTCAGGGAGAAATTCTCCAGTACGTGACCGACAAGAAAGAAATTATGGAATCTACCGACATGACGACAGACGATATAATCATAACGACAGACCTGAATTTTATCAGAACTGGCGGGATTTTAACAGAGCTGGGCCCTCTCGGCAAGGCGAATTTGTAGAAGTTAGGTCTCCTAATCCCAATAATAACACGCGCCAACAAAGAGACAGACAATGACTCGCGCCGCAGGCACCCACGTGCGCCGGCTGGCTCAGAGAAAACAACATAGAAGCTAACCTTGAGAAAAATTCCAGTATTGTTTACCGACGCATACTGCATGATAATTGCGCTTAAGTTGAAACTCTGAGTACTATGAAGAGTAAAGGATTCCAGCACATTTCACATGTAAAACCATTTATTGAGAGATAATCTGCTTTTTAACTTAGTCTTTGCCCTTAAATTTTTCACTACACGCTAGTAGTACAATTTGTCACACTGAGAAACTGTTATCGTGCAACAATGTTTTGAAGTCAACTAACCAGTCAAGAACCAAGAGAACTTATTTAAACAGAAACTACGAATGCATTGTTATAGTGAACAGACGACACAGTGTTGTATTTGTACATTCTTGCTTGTTAGTTGCATGATTACGTAACGACTATCAGGCTTACATACTTAGAACATTTACCAGTACTGCTAATGAGATTTTAATGCAACATTTTGGTTTACTTGAAAATACATTCTGGATTTAAAGTACTTTCAGTGAGATACCAGATGACACAGTGGTTAGTTTATGTGACAGCTACACGATTTTATCACGACGCTACTAATGAGTGACAATTTACAATGTTGCTTTTTCAGTGTTTCTGTTTTATATCTGCACAGTTTTTCTGAATTATTCTGGAAAGTAAAACATGTTTTAGTAGTAACTTTTGTGGTATAGCAAGAATGAGACAGCCTTTTCTGTAGCACAACAATACGTTACAGCACAGTACTTTCTTGATCACGGTCAGGTACGTAATAACTACGGTATCTATACGCAAAGCATTTCACTTTTGTTTATCATGAGGTAAGTACACTGACTTCTGCAGAACTTAGCTTTCGGAGGACGATAAATACGAGACTTCCACAGAATTATCTTACAGCAAGACGCACAGTTTAGCGCTACAGTACACGTATTTGAGTGATTAATTTTGTACTTAAAACATTTATTTTTAAAGATTTTTGAATTACAAAGAAAGTTTTCCATGATACATTTTATTCCATTGCAATAATCTGTAACACCTGAGGGTATAATTACATTAATCCTCAGGGGGCTACACGCTTACTTTGTGTACCATGTGTGTGGCAAGCACAAGGAGCCCTAGCTAATATGGTATTTGCTTATACAACTTTACACATCGGTACCATATTTCTCTAACACATAAATTACACAGCTATCTGATCATTTAGCTGAGAGAGACAAACATTTTTTTATTACATCAGTGACAGATGTTTACGTAATTACACAGTTGGATAACTTCACACTTATGAAATTGTATTTTGTCAGTACTTTGTGAACTCTTCATATTTTTTTCGGAACCATTGTGATACTATGAGAGCTTTGACTGATGTATTTTGTATGGGATCATGATTTTTAAAGTACATTTGAGGTAGACGACACTATTGAAATGAGCAGAGAATTTTTTTTTTTAGTTTTGAAATTATTGCATAAAGCTACGACGTTTTTGAGATTTGACTGAGGTATTATGATGTTATTTTTACGACGACGGTGTGTATTATGCTATTGAGGTATGTTTATGATCAATAAGATGATGCTACCGTATATGAGGAACTTGATTATGCTACGTATTTCATATGATGAAATACTGAAAAAGTGTCGACGAATATGTATATGTATAATAAGGTAAGGAATAATGAGTAGTGGTTAGGGACTCTGACTTGTGAAAAAGGATGTTGGAAACCAAGAATCGTACTTTAATAGTTATGAAATGTGTGTATATGCGTGAATGTATCACAATGTCGGGCGAAAATTTTTTGGACACTGTTATATTTATAGGATTTGGTTTCTACACATTTGTAACGCAAATTTTTGACCTGTAAAATTTTTTATATGAGACTGTCACTGTAGCGGAAACTGCTGTCGTAAATATTTCGGCAAGAAAGCTAAGTGACCTTGATGTAATGCGTTGTGGCGCCCAGCTAGGCCAGCCGCCTGGAGAAAAAGGCATTACGTGAAAAAAAAAGGGAGGCCATTATCCTCGCTATTGACATTCCTTTGTAGAGAGCATCGCAAAAACGACATGGTCGAACTTAAAAACATATGATTACACTGTGGAGCTCTTAATTTATGATATTTACTGAAATGAAATGATGCAAAACATTTCACATCTATTGTCTTTCTAGTTGAAAGATTGTTTACTGCACTATGAAATGCCATATGGCTAGTGAATGACGTTTCACGCCTTGCTTTGCCTATTTTGTTTAATGTCTAGTTTCTAGCTGCACTGCAGCATTGGTTAAAATAAAATTTAATAGATGTACTAATATAAATATTTCATGCCCACAGATCCAGTAAATAATTTTATGATCTATTAAAAAAAAACGAAGGAGCATAAAAAGACATTTCCCTTCACAGGAATTGCATACGGAATTTTCTTTTCAACTACTTGGTAATTTTTTTGGTAGAAAAACTTCTTGTGGTGCACCACTTTAATGACATAGATATTAAGATGTGAATATACATTTCCCTTAACTGCATTGTTGTCTTTAGTGTAATATTTTTTTCTGCTTGAGCTTTGTCATGTTTAGATATAAGCTGCTGTTTGCCAGGCATAGTGTTACTGAATTTGACTTTGTGTTACACTGCTAAGCCAGTTTACTACTGATTTATTTTTCTTGTTTGCTGCTCATTGCCTTATATTAGTCGTAATATTGCAATTGATTTGCCAATGTCCATTTTTTTTGTCATTGCTGTTTGTGTTATTTGTTTTGTGCTGCTGCATTGCCTCGTCCCTTAGTTTAGCATCTGAGCTCAGTAGATTTAAGTTAGCTTAAGAGGGGGTAGCCTATAAGAGAATGAGTTGCGATGAATTTGAGGAAATGCACTGAGAGGTTATACGAGAAAAGTACAGAAAGCAGGTATAGATAGGACTTTTTGGAAATAATGAAGAACGAAGGGAGATCTCCGAGAAGTAAAGAAAGTTTTGTTTGCAAAATACTGCAGTACAACAAACCCTGTCCTTTCCTTGTGTTATTCCCCTATGTGTTTGTGTATCCTTGTGTATTTGTTTTCTTCCTGACTCTGTGTACTGTTTCATAGAATTTTTTTCTCTTCTAATACTAAGCTACATTCACTATGATGAGGAATACTGTTATCCTCAAATATAATTTGCATTAATAATATGTTATTTACTTTGTAAAGATGTTTAGACATTATTTATCTGTTCTGTTTTGTTGCTCATGTGTGAAGTTGATGTTTCAAAAGTTATTCTGATCTTTTATGTAGGTACTTATAATTCCTGTCACACTGATGTATATGTCTATTTCTATTCTTTTGTAAAGCCTGTTTTACTACAAATGTTTTCTGTATTGTTATGTTATTTAATGATGTATTTTGTACCTTTGTAATTGTATTCTCATGTTGTAAATTTATAATTGTATAGACACCAGTTCTTCAAATTAAGTATCATTTCACTGCACACGTTTTTGTTGGTCATAGTATATGGACAATTTGTGAGAAGTAGGGACTGTTAGTGTTTACACGTGTGTTAATAATTCAGCAAGGGACTGGATAACAGCATTGCTGGTTCTAAGGACAATTAAAAAACTTTGTGAGTGCACAAGTGGTGGTTTATGGACTTGCTATATTGTCCGCAAGACTCTTCGATGGTGATTGTGCACCTGCACATTTGCAACACATGGCTGCTGGCCGTCTCTACAAGGACTACAGTAGGTCTACACCTTTGCTGACTCACCAATACCATTATTTCTACAAGGACTACAGTGGGTCTGCGTCTTTGCTGACTCACCAGTACCATTACTTCTACAAGGACTACAGTGGGTCTACACCTTTGCTGACTCACCAGTACCATTATTTCTACCAGGACTGCAGTGGGTCTGCACCTCTGGTGGCCCACCAATGCCGTAATCTCTACCAGGACTACAGTGGGTCTGCTCTGTGATGACCTACCTACCAATACTCTTCAAAACTTCGACTGACTCTGCTGTGGGTTTGCTCTGTTGTGGCCCATTACCTGTCAGCATGTCAAGAGTCAGCACTGTCTTTCCGTTGGAAGGACAACACTACTTCTTCAAGACTGCATGGAAATCCACTACTTCTGTGTGCAATTTCTTTTACTAATGAGACTATGTGAAAAAAACTGTAATTACTATTATGATGAATGATCAGAACTATCTTTATGGACTGTGAGAAAATTTTAGCTTTTGACCAACATTGTATCAATAAGTGTGTGCATTTGATTTCTTTGTTATTGAAATTACGATTATGAAAAATTTTAACAAATATGTATTGCCCAGTGCCCAAAAAAATTTGTAAAATTTTTTGTGGGGAGCATGGGGGCTATGTAAGTAGGCTGTTTAGGTTTTTTTATTGGTAACGCCACCTCTGTATGAAAATCACTGGCTGTGCTGTGTGCAGTCTATGGCTGCTTTGCATTGTTGTAATACTCGCCATTGTAGTGTTAGGCAGCTGGCTGTGAACAGCACGTAGCGTTGCGCAGTTGGAGGTGAGCCACCAGCAGTGGTGGATGTGGGGAGAGAGATGGCGGAGTTTTGAAATTTGTCATGAACTGCTATATATATTATGACTATTGAGGTAAATACATTGGTTGTTCTCTATCAAAATCTTTCATTTGCTAACTATGCCTATCAGTAGTTAGTGCCTTCAGTACTCTGAATCTTTTATTTAGCTGGCAGTAGTGGCGCTCGCTGTATTGCAGTAGCTTGAGTAGCGAATATTTTTTGAGGTAAGTGATTTGTGAAAGGTATAGTTTAATGTTAGTCAGGGCCCATTCTTTTGTAGGGATTATTGAAAGTCAGATTGCGTTGCGCTAAAAAAATATTGTGTGTCAGTTTAAGCTCAGTCTCGTATAATTGTTAAAAAGGGGACGTTTCAAAAGGATCAAAGAAAACTGGAGTTAATTTCAAACAAGTACACGACTCATACAAATATAGTTGGCGGTGAGTTGAATGTACCCTCAATGTGTTGGCGAAAATACATGTTTAAATCAGAAGATACGCATAGAACATAATCCAAAATTGTGCTTAATGCACTCTATGAAAATAATTTCAAGCAGTTAGTTCATGAGTAAACGCGAATAATAAACGGTTGTGAAAACACACTTTACCTCTTAGCAACAAATAATCCTGAACTAATAGCGAGCATCAAAACGGATACAGGGATTAGTGAACACAGAGTTGTCGCAGTAAGATTGAATATTGTAACCCCCAAATACTCCAAATGTAAATGAAAGATATACCTACTCAAAAAAGCAGATAAAAGTGAAACTTCCCCTTTAAACAATTTATACTCGACTGTGCTTAACCTGACACACAATATTTTTAGCGCAACGCAATCTGACTTTCAAAATTCCCTACAAAAGAATGGCCCTGACTAACATTAAACTATACCTTTCACAATTCACTTACCTCACAAAAATCTTGGTTACTCCCACTTCTGCAATACAGTTAGCGCCACTACTGCCAGCTTGATATCATCATATATATAGCAGTTCATGACAAATTTCAAAACTCCGCCATCTCTCCCCACATCCACCACTGCTGGTGGCTCACCTCCAACTGCCCAACGCTATGCGCTGTTCACAGCCAGCTGCCTAACACTACAATGGCGAGTATTACAACAATGCAAAGCAGCCACAGACTGCACACAGCACAGCCAGTGATTTTCATACAGAGGTGGCGTTACCAATAAAAAAACCTGAACAGCCTACTTACATAGCCCCCATGCTCCCCACAAAAAATTTTACAAATGGGTTTGGGCAGTGGCCAATACAGATTTGAAAAAATTTTTCATAATTACAATAACAAAGAAATCAAATGCACACACTTATTGATACAATGTTGGTCAAAAGCTAAAATTTTCTCACAGTCCATAAAGACAGTCCTGATCATTCATCAAATTGCAGTGTTTTTCTCAAAGTCTGAGCAGTAAAAGAAAATGCAGACGGAAGTAGTGGATTTCCATGCAGTCTTGAAGAAGTAGCGTTGTCCTTCCAACGGAAAGACAGTGCTGACTCTTGACATGCTGACAGGTAATGGGCCACAACAGAGCAAACCCACAGCGGAGTCAGTCGAAGTTTTGAAGCGTATTGGTGGGTAGGTCATCACAGAGCAGACCCACTGTAGTCCTGGTAGAGATTACGGTATTGGTGGGCCACCAGAGGTGCAGACCCACTGCACTCCTTGTAGAAATAATGGTACTGGTGAGTCAGCAAAGACTCAGACCCACTGTAGTCCTTGTAGAGATAATGGTACTGGTGGGCCACCAGAGGTGCAGACTCACTGCAGTCCTTGTAGAGATGGCCAGCAGCCATCTGTTGTGACTGTGCAGGTGCACAATCACCATCGAAGATTCTTGCGGAGAATATAGAAAGTCCATAAACCACCACTTGTGCATGCACAGAAAATTTTTTTTTTGAAATGTCCTTAGAACCAGCAATGCTGTTATCCAGTCCCTTGCTGAATTATTAACACACGTGCAAACACTAACAGTCCCTACTTCTCACATATTGCCATTTACTATGACCAACAGAAACGTGTGCAGTGAAATGGAACTTACAAGTTACTTAATTTGATGAACTGCTGTCAATTACAATTTTATAACATAAGAATACAATTACAAAAGTACAAAATACATCATTCAAGAACATAACAATACAGATAACATTTGTAGTACAGGCTTTACAACAGAATTGAAATAAACATATACATCAATGTTACAGGAATTATGGGATAAGTAGATACACAAAAGTTCAGAATAACTTTCGAAACATCAACTTCACACATGAGCATTAAAACAAAACAGAACAAATAATGTTTAAACATCTTTACAAAGTAAGTAACTTATTATTAATGCAAATTATGTTTGAGGATAACAATATTCCTCATCATAGTGAATGTAGCTTAGTATTAGAAGAAGAAAAAATGCTATGAAACTACACAGAGACAGGAAGAAAACAAATACACTAGGGTACACAAACACATAGTGGGATAACACAAAAGGAAAGGACAGGGTTTGTTTTCAGTGTAACATTTGGTACTGCAGTCCAACCCAAAACTTCATTCCATAGATCTTTCGTCTTATTTCCACATTTGTTTCCACCAAAAAAATCCTATTCAAGCATGCTTTCTGTATATATATGTTCACATATTTCTTACCTCATTATTTATTTTCCATTATCTTACTTCATCACTTATTTCCAAGAAAATCTTACCTAAACCTGTTGTCCCTAAACCCTACTCTTTTTTGGTTCATATCCTCTTTCAAAATACTGTTTTGGCCAAACCATTTTCTTATAGATTTTCAATGTATTTCTTCCAATTCATCACAACTTGTTCTCTTATATAGTCTACCCCCTCTTAAGCTAACTTAAATCTACTGAGCTCAGATGCTAAACTAAGGAACGAGGCAATGCAGCAGCAGAAAACAACTAACACAAACAGCAATGATAAAAAAATGGAAATTTGCAAAGCAAGCTACAGTAAATCTAAACTACGAAGCAATTCACATTACAACTAATATGAGGCAATGCGCAGCAAACAAGAAAAATAAATCTGGCTTAGCAGAGTAACACAAATTAAAATTCAGTAGCACTATGCCTGGCCAACAGCATAACTTTTACCTAAACATGACAAAGTTCAAGCAGAAAAAGTATTACACTAAAAATGGCCATGTCTAATACCTATGTCACATCTTAACACTAGAGTGATGCATCACGAGAACTCACACTAGCAGATAAGCTACCACATCGTAAATATTATTTATGCAATTCCTGTGAAGGCAAATGTCTATTTCTGTGCCCTCGTTTTCTTGGAAGTAGATCATAAATTTCTTATTGACTCGATCTGTAGGCATAAAATAACTATATTAGTACATATATTAAATTTTATTTTAACCAATGCTGCAGTGCAGCTAGAAACTAGATATTAAGGGGATACGGAATCACCTATCCCCGCAATGTTAATATATGCCGACTATAGGGAACATTTTCTCACAAACTACTGGAGACAGAGAGGTAAAAATTTTACTGTATGTGCATTCATATGTTACAACAATACTGAAACAACAGTTTATTGTCAAAGTATTTTCTTACAGAGATATTGTACATTTATTTTTAAGTAAATTTTTTCCATCGCTTTTTACTAGACTATCACCCCTAAGTCTTTTGTAAATCAAGTAATTAAAAAATCGTTGTTTCAGTATGTAATAGGGACCTATGTCACTACGTCATAAAAATTTCAGACTTCTAGGTTGACCAGTACCTGAGATAATGTTCCTAGATGAAGTAAAAAGTAAACTTACGGGAAACGGAGAAAGAAGATTAAAACATTCCTGATCCGTAGCTAATACCCCCTTCACAGTCTTCATAATCATCTTCAAGTCTTCTTTTGGCACCCCTCTGCACCTGTCTTGCTTTTTTCACTAATGTCTTGATTATATTATCAGCATGCCTTAGTCTGTGCTGATCTAAAAAGAACATAGCACGTACCGTACGGGAACCAACACACATACCCAACTTTTGAAGGACCTGGCATTTAGTTATATTTCCAAGATTGAAGGTTGCCACAGCATCATACACACCAAAATGTAGTGTATTAATTCCGACAAACACTGTTTTTGGGAGACGATGCCATATCACACTATTCAAGCACTCGTTGGGGTTCTGCGTTTTTCCGTGAAGACATTTCATCAGAAGACTTCTGTCAGCCAGATCTCTGAAAATGGGCTTTATTTCTGCCATGATGGCTGATGGTAGACTGTGGTGGTGAATGTATTTCTCTCCTGTTGTTAGTCCCCTATTGTATTTACACCAGCTGTTTTCACCTTTGGGGCACAAACCATGTTGTGGATGCTCATCCGTGGATGCGGTGTGGAAATATAAAGCCCATATAGCTCTCCTCATTTCTTCAAGATTGCCTGTATTTTGCCTGATTGCAAGGCCATAGCAGTTCTGAATGTGGTCTATTATGGAATCAGTCAATCTTCCTCTGCCATCCAAGGTTTTCCCATCATCTAGTTTTTTCCCTTTCATAACTGATTTTAACCTTCTCAGCCTGGCACCCATTCTCTTCTGCACATGTCCTATACATTCAAGTTTGCTTATATTTACACTGTTCCCATATGGTTTGCTTTCCAAAACTTCTTTGAATGCTTTAGAGTCACCATCTCCCAGATATTTGACATAGCGAACATTATACCACTGTGAAGAGCGATGAAAAATTTTCTTCACCCCAGCAACCTCCATGCCACCACTACTACCATAATAATTAGCAATACAGTCATCACTGTGTTCATTTTTCAGCCTGCCTGTGCACCTACAGTATTTAGACATTATTGCAACATCAATAACCTTGCCAGTATCAACACTAGTTGCTGTTACAAATGGCTCTGAGCACTGCGGGACTTAACTGCTGAGGTCATCAGTCCCCTCGAACTTAGAACTACTTAAACCTAACTAACCTAAGGACATCACACACATCCATGCCCGAGGCAGGATTCGAACCGGCGACCGGAGCCGTCGCGCGGTTCCAGACTGACGCGCCTAGAACCGCTCGGCCACTCCGGCCGGCTGCTGTTACAACACCATTGTTGGAGATGTGGCCCCTTTTCTGCCACGTGCCATCAAACGCCACTGTGAGGTCACGACTGCCGTCATTTTCTTCCACTGCTTCTTCCACAGCAACCTGCATTGACTTCTGTGCTACATCTTCAACTGCAGATCCTAGTACATAATTGTAAGCTTCAAACTTTGAAGGTGCACTTGGAAGATTTAGAACACCACATAGCATATCACCAGCTGCTTTGCCCTTACCAATTGCTCGCAATCCATAAACTAACCTAATATTTACACTATAAAGTTCAGTTTTCTTGTATCCATTATTTACAGTTACTGAAACCGAACTTGGAAACTTACAGCTGTATTTACAAACACTGCATATTAAATTAAACTGGGCAGCCAGGCCAACATGGGATTCTACTTTCAGAGAAACGTTTCCATGACATTTTTTGCAGCACAAACTGTTTTCAAGAGCTTCACACAATATATTCGTATCAATGAGTTCAAAAACTTCATTCCCTCTATCAAGTAAATTATATTTCTCTTCCAAATCTCTTAGTTTTTTATGAGAAGCACTGTTTTCATTTGGTGTAAGTTCGTTCGGCAAATCAGTAATAAGTGGATTCACATTTTCCAACAGTGATGATGATGAACTGCTTTGCTTTGCTAATGAATCATTATTTCTTTTCTTTTGCCAGTTCACACGCTTTTTAAATACTTTTGCTTTAGCTCTAGGCATTTTCACTGCGAAAAATGAAGCACTAAATACGAAATAACTCAACAACAACTACTTTCTTATATCACACTGTTTACAAAACAGTCCCGCCACAAAGTCAAAGAGTAACTTGAGGAAACCAGAGAGAAACATTTTCGGGCAACTAGTGTATAAATAGTCGCTGGAAACCGGGATATTTGAATTCATGTCATTTTAAAGGTATTGCCAAAAAGTTCATGGTCAGCCACGAGAGACGTGTATAACTAAAGCGCAATACCCGATCTCACAAATATATAAAAATTAAATAGTTATAATTGTAGTAGAGCTATGTATGATACGTCATTTTAAAGAGGAAACATGGCAGAATATAATACGCCAATAAAAAAAAATTCGATTTTTTAACCCAAAATCCGATTCCGTATCCCCTTAAACAAAATGAGTAAATATGTACAAAGGAAGGCATGAAACATCATTCATTAGCCATAGGGCATTTCATAAGGTAGTATAGAAAATCTCTCAACTCTCCTAGAAAGACGCTTGTCATAATCAGGTGTGCAGATGTAAAAATGTTTCCAAGTTATTATTAGCGTGTCGTATTTACGATGCTTTCTACAAAGGAATGTCAATAGCGAGGATAATGGCCTCCCTTTTTTTTCTACCACCTAATGGCTTTTTCTCAAGGCGGCTGGCACACCTGGCCGCTCACAACGAATTACGTCACGGTCACTTACCTTTCATACCGAAATATTTACGACAGCAGTTTTCGCTACAGTGACAGTCTCATATAAAAAATTCACAGGTCGAAAATTTGCGTTACAAATGTGTAGAAACAAAATCCTATAAATATAACAGTGTCCAAAAATTTTCGCCGGCATTGTGATACATTCACGCATTTACACACATTTCCTACCTCTTAAAGTACGATTCTTGGTTTCCAACATCCTTTTTCACAAGTCAAGAGTCCCTAACCGCCACTCATTACCCCTTACCTTATTACACACACACACACACACACACACACACACACACACACACACACACACACATATATATATATATATATATATATATATATATATATATATATATATATTCGTCGACGCTTCTTTAATAATTCATCATAAGATACATAGCATAATCAAATTCCTCATATAGCATCAGCTTCTTGATCATAAACATACCTCAGCAGCATAATACACATCGTCGCCGTAATAATAACATCATAAAACCTCAGTCATATCTCAAAAACGTCGTAGCTTCCTCCAATAATTTCAAAATCTAAAAAAATTCTCTGCTCATGTCAAAAGTGTCATCTGCCTCAAATGTACTTTAAAATCATGATCCCATACCAAATACATCATTCAAAGCTCTCATAGTATCACAATGGTTCCAAAAAAATATGAACAGTTCACAAAGTACTGACAAAATACAATTTCATAAGTGTGAAGTTATCCAACTGTGTAATTTTGTAAACATCTGTCACTGATGTAGTAAAATAAATGTTTATCTCTCAGTTAAATGATCAGATAGCTGTGTAATTTGTGCGTTAGAGAAATATGGTACCGATGTGTAAAGTTGTATAAGCAAATACCATATTATCTAGGGTTCCTTGTGGTTGCCACACACATGGTACACAAAGTAGGCGTGTACCCCCCTGAGGATAAATGTAATTATACCCTGGTGTTACAAATTACAGCAATGGAATGAAATGTATCACAGAAAACTTTCTTTGTAATTCAAAAATCTTTAAAAATAAATGTTTTAAGTATAAAATTAATCACTCAAATACGTGTCCTATAGCGCTAAATGTGCGTCTTGCTGTAAGATAATTCTGTGGAAGTGTCGTAATTATCGTCCTCCGAAAGCTCAGTTCTGCAGAAGTCAATGTACTTACCTGATGATAAACAAAAGTGAAATGCTTTGCTTATAGATATCGTAGTTATTACGCTTATTGTTGTGATGAAGGAAGTACTGTACTGTAACGTATTGTTGTGCTACGGAAAAGGCTGTCTCATTGTAGCTATACCACAAAAGTTACTAATAAAACATGTTTTTCTTTCCAAAAGAATTTAGAAAACTGTGCAAATATAAAACAGATACACCGCAAAACCAACATTGTAAATTGTCACTCATTAGTAGCGTCGTGATAAAATCGTGTAGCTGTCACATAAACTAACCTCTGTGTCATCTGGTATCTCACAGAAAGTACCTTAAACCCAGAATGTATTTTCAACTAAACCAAAATGTTGCATTAAAATCTCATTAGCGGTACCAGTATGTGTCCTAAGTATTTAAGCCTAATAGTCGTTACGTAATCGTGCAGCTAACAAGCAAGAATGTACAAATACAACACTGTGTCGTCTGTTCACTATAACAATACATTCGTAATTTCTGTTTAAAAATGTTCCCTAGGTTCTAGACTGGATGTTTAACTTCAAACATTGTTGCGTATTAACAGATTCTAAGTCAGACAAAGCATACTAGAAATGAGAAGTGAAAAGTTTTATGGCAAAGGCTACGTTAAAAAGCAGATTATCTTTCAATAAACGGTTTTATATGTGAAGTGTGGTGAAATCCTTTACTCTTCATAGTACGCAGACTTTCAACTGAAAAGCAATTGTCATGTTTTATACGTCGGTAAGGAATGCTAAATCTTTTCTCAAGGTTAGCGTCTGTGTTATTTTTCTCTGAGCCAACGGGCGCAAGCAGCTGCCTGCTGTGCGAGTCATTGTCTGTGTCTTTGTTGGCGCGCGCCGTTATTGGGATTAGGAGACCTAACTTCTACAAATTCGCCTAGCCGAGAGGGCCCTGCTCTGTTTGAATTCCGCCAGTTCTGATGAAATTCAGGTCTGTCGTTATGATTATCTCGTCTGTCGTCATGTCGGTAGATTTCATAATTTCTTGTTTGTCGGTCATGTGGTGGAGAATTTCTCCTTGAATCGTAGCTGCGCCCCGAACTGTTGCGTCTGAAGTTATTCTGCCTCCCCCTTTTTTTTGTTTTTTTTTATGAACAGCTTATAGTAAAAATCATCGTGTCGGCGAGTAGCATATCGGTCATTGTTAGGTCGTGTCGGCGGTTCCACCTCAAACTTCGGTGCACATTGCCAATTTCTTTCATAACTTCCGAAATGCCCTGTGTTATTATTTTGTGGTTGATCCGTATTTCTATCTCCCTCTTCCCGTATTGGGGCGCGAGTGTCCTCTGAAATACGTAATTCTTGTATTACCTGTGTCAGCTGACCTTGTACTTCGCGGATTTCTCTTTGGTGTTGCGTATTAATTTGATTCAGATTTTGTTTCAGTTTCCTAATTTGTTCGCTCTCTTCTGTGTCATTAAAGACTACCGGTTTTGTGTCGTTCAGATTATCATCTACCTTCGTAGATAAGTTAGTGAACTGATCCGAAAGTTCGGCTACTTTCTCCGATAGTGAACACATTTCCTCAGTGTGTTTTTCTGAACCAAGTTTCAGATTGTCCATTTGTGTTGAAATCGAATCTACTGTGTCCTTCAAGTTTACCTGAGTTTTTGCAAGTTGCATAACCGAATCGGTAGATGCAACTGAGTCAATTTTAGCTTGTAAGGTCTCATGATTTTCATGAACAGTAGTTTGCAGTTCTTTTATGGCTGCTTCGTGATTCTGTAGAGCATTTTCATGACGCGAAAAAATAGGTTGGAAATGCTCACAAATTTGTGTTTTTACGTCGTTACAGACTTTTTGACATTTCGATTCAATGTGATGTAACTCATTAGTTAAATCCTCACGTGTTTGTTCAAGTGTGGTGTCTAACTTTTGAAGATTTTGTTCCATTGCGTCTAACTGTTGCTGTGTTTGTCTCTGGTGTTGTTCCATTGTGTCTAACTTTTTAAGATTTTGTTCCACTGTGTCTAACTTCTGAAGATTTTGTTCCATTATGTCTAACTTTTGAAGATTTTGTTCCATTATGTCTAACTTTTGAAGCTTTTGTCCCATTTGTTGCATTAATTGTAATAACAGTGCACTGGTGTCTGAAACATGTTCCTCAGTGCTATTCGGCAGTGAAGTTGCACCGGCAACATTCACATTTTGACAAGCAGAAAATGTGTCTTGACTCATTTGAGAAAACGGTGAGGACCCAAAACCTGAGTCTACAATATTTGCGAGATTGTTTCCTGTCATTTCGGATTCCTGAGGCGAGCTGTTGATGACCGATCGATCGATAATGCTTTCCTGTTCTCTAATTGTTTCACTGTCTACACCATTGTTTGCCACCCGCTCCATTTCCCTATGCACAATTACCAAATTACTACTATGAACATCAGTTAATTCATTTCTCGGTGGCGCTAACACACTGCTTTCGTCTTCACTGTCATTTCTCAATTTACTTTGGAGCCTAGTATTACGTTTTTCACACGCCATTATTGTCACAGTATTTCACACGACAACACAGAAAAGCACAATTTGAAGAGCAAAAATAAGAGAACACATTAACATAACACTGAAAATAATATCTAGTTAATTGCAGCTGCGAAATACTTGGTGCAAATCTACATGCGTGCCACACCTGTTTTACTGTACAACAATGAAAGACTGCAACTACAAAGGAGATTTTCTCTACAATTACGCGCTAGCAATAAACAAAATCTACACTAATTACACAAACTACAAGAAAAAATCAGAAGATTCCAGTGAGGTATCCTAGGCTATGGGTCGACATATGAAACTTCCCCTTTAAACAATTTATACTCGACTGTGCTTAACCTGACACACAATATTTTTAGCGCAACGCAATCTGACTTTCAAAAATCCCTACAAAAGAATGGCCCTGACTAACATTAAACTATACCTTTCACAAATCACTTACCTCACAAAAATCTTGGTTACTCCCACTACTGCAATACAGCTAGCGCCACTACTGCCAGCTTGATATCATCATATATAAAGCAGTTCATGACAAATTTCAAAACTCCGCCATCTCTCTCCCCACATCCACCACTGCTGGCGGCTCACCTCCAACTGCCCAACGCTATGCGCTGTTCACAGCCAGCTGCCTAACACTACAATTGCGAGTATTACAACAATGCAAAGCAGCCACAGACTGCACACAGCACAGCCAGTGATTTTCATACAGAGGTGGCGTTACCAATAAAAAAACCTAAACAGCCTACTTACAAAAGTTCGCTTGACGTCTTCCTGAGAGACAATCTCCACTCCTTCCCAATTAACAATGTAAATGTAGACCGGACGTGGCTTGAATTCAAAGAATAAGTGTCGACAGCAATTGAGAGATTCATACCAAATAAATGGAACAGATACCCCTTGATACACAAAACGGCTTCAGAAAACATCATTCTTTCGAAACAACTAGCTCTCTACTCACACCAAGTGTTGAGTGCTATTGACAGTAGAAATTGACTACGTATTTCTGGTTTCCAGAAGGCTTTTGATGCAGTACCACACATGCTGCTTATAGTGAAGTTGTGTGCTTATGGAATACTGTCTCAGTTATGTGACTGGATTCGTGGTTTCCTGTCAGAGAGGTCACTGTTCGTAGTAATTAACGAAAAGTCATTGAGTAAAACAGAAGTGATTTCTGTCGCTCCACAATGTATTGTTATAGGCCCTCTGCTGTTCCTTATCTATATAAATGACTTAGGAGAAAAGCTGAGCAGACTTCATACGTTGCTTGCAGATAATGTTGTCGTTTATCGTCTAGCAAAGTCATCAGAAGATCAAAACAAATTGCAAAACGATTTAGAAAATATATATGTATGGTGCGAAAATTGGCAATTGATCCTAAGTAATGAAAACTGTGAGGTCATCCACATGAGTGCTAAAAGGAACCCGTTAAACTTCGGTTACACGATAAATCAGTTAAATCTAAAGGCCGTAAATTCAACTCAATACCTAGGAATTACAATTACGAACAACTTAATTGCGAAAGAATTCGTAGAAAATGTTGTGGGGAAGGCAAACCAAAGACTGCGTTTTATTGGCAGAACGCTAACAAACTGTAACGTTTGTCCGTCCTCTTTTGGGGTATTACTGCACGGTCTGGGATCCATACCAGGCAGAATTAACGAAGTACATCGAGAAAGTTCTAAGAAGAGTAGCCCATCTAGTAATATCCAGAATTAAGGGAGAGAGTGTGACGGACATGATACAGGATTTGAGGAGGACCTTATTGAAACAAAGGTGTTTTTTGTTGAAGCGGAATTTTCTCATGAAACTTCAGTAACCAACTTACTCCTCCGAATGTGAAAATATTTTGTTGACGCCCACCTACATAGGGAGATACGATCATCACAATAAAATAAGGGAAATCAGAGTTCGCACGGAAAGATACAGGTGTTCGTTTACCCCACACGCTGTTCGAGATTGGAATAACGGAATAACTGTATGGGTTCGATGAATGGGTGGACCAGATCACACAAGTGTTCCACCATAGAGTTGAATTTCCCATCCCGATGTTATCAGGTTTTCTTAGTAGGAAACCTGAAACTCGGTTGACTGGTGAGTGCCACTCAGCTATCCAAGACAGGCGTGCTGCACTTCGATGATTTAAATGTTTCCCAACCGCAGACAACATCACTGCCTCTCTAGTTGCGAGAGCCAAGACTCTACCGGCAATTAAGCATAGCAAGAAAAGTTAATGGCAAGCGTTCCTGGACCATATCAACTGTTCCACTTCTTCTACAAAAGCTCTCAGGAGGATATCAAGTAACGCAGTTGCTTACCACAAACAGCAGTGCTGAAATAGCGATATCTCCGAACAAAGCTCAGAGAAATTGCTCAGACGATGGCAGAGCACTCTGCATCGACTACTGCTAATGCCCGCCAGGATCCGGCGTTTTGCCACTGCCGTGCGACTGTACAGTGGATCGATCAAGTTGTGGACTTCATATGGAATAATTCCGTCTTACAGCTGTCTTTTCTTCGTTTCTGAGCTGGAATCGGCACTTCCTGAGACTCGTGATACTGGATCCGTGTTAGGACCAAATATGTTGTATTATGTTTCGACTTTTGCCAACCATATCGAACGAAATCTTCCTCGAATGTCTTAATTTGATATAGAAGTCAGGTTACTTTCCAACCACGCGGAGACAGGGAATTTTGATACCTCTCGTCGAACCAGGAAAGGACAGCCCATGTCCCAGTAGCTAGTGAAGTATGGCCTTAATAAGTTGTATCAGAAAGCCCCTGGAGCGAATGGACCACTGTCGTCTGGTCTACTTGTTAGAGACCAAGCAACTCCCTGGCTGCTCTCAGTGTGGTTTCCGAAAATTTTGGTCCACTGTCGATATCCTGATCCTGATAGAGGCGGCTATTCAGAAGTTTTCCTGCTTATACATCACTGTCTAGGTGTACTCTATAACATTAGTAAGGGATACGATAATACTAGGCGACACAGTACTCAGGTGCAGCTCCATCAATGGGACTTTCGTTATCACTTCTCCATCTTCACACGGTCTTTCCTGTTCAAGCGGTTTTTTAGGTCTCGATTTGGTGACACGCTGCTGGATCGTTCCCAGCAGGTGAATAGTATCCTTCAGGGCAGTGTTTCAGCCACTCTCTCTGTCTTAGCCGTAAACAGTATCATATCTACAATCAGGAGTCCTGTAGAATGCTCCTTATTCGTGAACGGTTTTGCAGTGTTTGTTTCTTATCCCGTGTTGCATCACGGTTCCAATTTACAGTCTAGAGATTAGTGGTCTTCTCAAATGGATATTCATTTTTCTGCAGATAATTGTGTGCGTATTCATTTTAATCACTCTCGTAGTTTTTTTAATTTATCTGACTTGTATATGAAAGACACCATTTACATTTTAAGAACACAGTGAGATTTCTGAGCCTCATTTTTATCTCTAAATTGTCTTGCGTACCACATCTGACAGACCTGAAAGGCAGTTGTCCATGGGGGAATCGCTGGCGCCACTGATTCTCTTTCTAGTCGGGGCAGGAATCCAGGTTGTTCTGGCTTGCGTGTTTTCTCTTTGGTTTTCCTCTTATTGCCACTTAAGTCCGGCGCTTCCGGTGATGTGAGAATCCCACTGCTGGCGTCCTCCAGGGCTCCATCCTCTCCCCTCTCCTCTATCTTCTGTACACTGCAGATATACTCAAGCCACCCCCAACTGTCCACCTCCTCCAATATACTGATGGCACCCTTCAAACACACCTTGACCAGTTCACCACCTGCTGTAACCAGTGGTTCGTTTGCATCAACCCCTCAAAAACCCCAGGCAATCATCATAGGCCACACCACCCGCTCCTTCCGTCTCCATGATTTCTAACTAACCATTTATGGTCGTCCCAACCAGATCACCCTCCATCCTGAGATACCTTGGCCTCACGCTCGACCGTTACCTCACCTGGACCCCTCATCTCCTGAGCATCCAGCAGAAACCCCATTCCCGCCTCCACCTCCTGAAACTCCTGTCTGGCTGTACATGGGGATTGCATCCTTCCACCATCCTCCATACCTACAACTCCATCTGTCCTATCCTCTGTGATGCAAGCATTGCCTGAATCTCCACTCCCCCTCCCCAGGCTCTGCAAATCCTAGAACGCCATGTGCTCCACCATGCATTCAATATCTTGCCTTCCTTCCCCTCTCGAATCCTTTATGACCTTATCCCCTTGCCCCACCTCCTCCTTTTCCTCCTCCTTCCTCTCCACCTCCCTCCCAGGTGTGGTAACACCTCTATCGCTTTATCCCTCCCTCTCTCCACCACCACACCCTCCATCTCCTTCATCAGGGCAAGTTGCAGCACCTCCCCCTCCTGGATGTTGAACACCATGATATCTACCCTTCTTACCAACGGTAGCCTGGCCTTGTTCCCACCGCCATTCCCCACGACCTTCCCGCCTGACTCCCCTTTAGGGCGCCCCGCGTCCCTTTCCCCTCTCACCCCTCCTCTAGCACTGCCCCTCCCACCTTTCTTCCCTTCTCCCTCGTCTCCATACCCCTAGCAGATCCTCTCCGGTCATCATCATCGTGCTTCGTCAGTGTTTGGTGCTGGTCTCCCGTAATGCCAAGAGCTGTGATTTTAATCGTGTGCTGGACTTGTACACAGTGTTGCTGTCAGTGATTGTTATGTGCTACGCCGCCCTATCTCTACTTTTTTGCTAAGGCTGTACTTCGATTTGTGTTTCTTTTAATCGTCACAGTGTGTGTTTCTTTGTGTACAGTTTTTAGATTTTTATCACTATTTTTACAGTCGCCCACTTTTTTACGCTATCTTCCATCATGTTTCTCCTTTTATAAGTCCGTTTCGCCGTATTTCCTCCTTTATGTTGTTTTAAATATCTCCATGATCTGTACTTACTGTCTGTCTCTTAGCTGCAGAGCGGCGCCTATGCTGCTGCCAGCCCGCCCCATATGGGGCACTGAAATACAATAAACAAAGAGAAAAAAGGAAACAGAAGGCGATGTGAGTCTTGGTTCTCCGCTCCAGGGGGCTAGAGGTCGTGCTTGCCCGTGGTATGGGTGTGGTTTGTGTTATGGAGTCTCTCAGCGACCGTTACGTGAAGCGTTGTTTGCTTACGGCGCCGTGTTATGATTTGAGTAGTGGATCGGCGCTGGACTGGTGGTGAGGGACTCTAATGTTCTAGCAAGAGTGTATAATAGTACGGCTTGATACTGGATGCCTATGTACGCTATGTGGAGTCTATTTGCTTGCTGCAACTAATGGTGGACCCACATTATTTTCTATGAAATGACACTGGTGATCAATCTGATCGTAATTTGTGTTCCTAGCCAGAAATAGCGTGTGTGTGTGTCTATCCCCACTGAGTCGGAAATAAGGAGCTCACTCTTCGTTCCAATAGATGTACACTACTGGCCATTAAAATTGCTACACCAAGAAGAAATGCAGATCATAAATGAGTATTCATTGGGCAAATATATTATAGTAGAACTGACATGTGATTACATTTTCTCGCAATTTGGGTGCATAGATCCTGAGAAATCAGTACCCAGAACAACCACTTCTGGCCCTAATAACGGCCCTGATGCGCCTGGGCATTGAGTCAAACAGAGCTTGGATGGCGTGTGCAGGTACAGCTGCCAATGCAGTTTCAACACGATACCACAGTTCATCAAGAGTAGTGACTGGCGTATTGTGACGAGCCAGTTGCTCAGCCACCATTGACCAGACGTTTACAATTGGTGAGAGATCTTGAGAATGTGCTGGCCAGGGCAGCAGTCGAACATTTTCTGTATCCAGAAAGGCCCGTGCAGGACCTGCAACATGTGGTCGTACATTATCCTGCTGAAATGTTGGGTATAGCAGGGATCGAATGAAGGGTAGAGCCACAGGTCGTAACAATTCTGAAATGTAACGTCCACTGTTCAAAGGGCCCTCAATGCGAACAAGGGGTGACCGAGACGTATAACCAATGGCACCCCATAGCATCACGCCGGGTGGTACGCCAGTATATCTATGGCGAATACACGCTTCCAGTCTGCGTTCACCGCGATGTCGCCAAACACGGATGCGATCATCATGATGCTGTAAACAGAACCTGGATTCATCCGAAACAATGACGTTTTGCCACTCGTGCATCCAGGTTCGTCGTTGAGCACACCATCGCAGGCGCTCCTGTCTGTGATGCAGCGTCAAGATAACCGCAGCCAGGGTCTGCGAGCTGGTAGTCCATGCTGCTGCAAACGTCGTTGAACTGTTGGTGCAGATGGTTGTTGTCTTGCAAACGTCCCCATCTGTTGACTCAGGGATCGAGACGTGGCTGCACGATCCGTTACAGCCGTGCGGATAAGATGCCTGTCATCTCGACTGCTAGTGATACGAGGCCGTTGGGATCCTGCACGGCATTTCGTATTACCCTCCTGAACCCACCGATTCCATATTCTGAGTGGTGAGCGAGTGAGTGTGACAAGGTTTTTGTCCTTTTATCCACATACGTTCCTTTTAATATTTGTAGTGGCCCTGATAATCTCGCCGTATCGAGCATGTAAACCCAAAACACTAACACACACCACACCACACACACACTCACACACACACACGCACACACAACAACAAGACCCAAAATAACCAAACCTCTAAACTGTAAATTAGGGATCTTGCAATTGTGCCGTACTTTCACTTTACGATTTGGCCAAGGTAGTCCTCAACATGCAACAATTCGCGAGGAATAAATTTCACTTTTGAATACATTATGGGCACAGCAGTGATCGATGTCTTATAAATAATTACTATTAAAAACAGTCTTGATCACGATTTATTTAACAAGGTGACCGGTTTCAACCACTACTGAGGTCATCTTCAGACCTATAAGTTGTATACAAAGCTCTAATTAGAGGGCTACATACATTAAACAAAATACATAAAGTTATAAAGCTATAAAACGTTGAATTACCATTGAGTAGGAACCTCTTTCTGTTGAAAAATCACTACTGGAGAAACCAGTACACGTCTCACTATATATAATGGAGGCTCCACCCACTTCTGACTGCATGATGTCATTATTAACCAATGAGTTATAAGTCGAATTACAATTTAAAATTTCTTAGTTAAAAGAACATTGTCAAGAATTAGAAAAAAATACACACTAAACTTAGCTTATTAAACACCTATTGTCAATTAAGAAGCGTTAAAAATATTTAAATATGTAGGAAAATGAACTTCGGTTTGGCAGTACACGGGTTGCCCTCTCAAGGTCTGTCAGTGAACCATTTGGAACCACTGGTTGCTATGGTGAAGTTAGACGCCGTTGCAAAGATGAAGCAGCATGCTTTTTTCACTGAAGTTATTGTAAGGTCGATAGTCGAACTAGTGGTTGCCATGGTGAGGACAAACGCCAGTGCAAAGATGTGGCAGCAGGCTTCTTTCCAACGAAGTTGTTGCGAAGTAGAATGGCAAAGACTGTGGCGTCAGACGATGTATTATTGAGCAGCAACTTGTCTTTATTGAAACAAAAAGAGTAAGCTACAATAATCTGTAGCTGACATGTATACTACATGCTGTCCAAATACGATACGAAGTAGTTGTCTGTATGTATGAAATATTATCTATGATGTTGATATGTAGATTACATGTGCTGTTTTAAGGCATTGCTATTCCTCAAGTTATATGCCAGTAATATAAGCAAATAAAAATGAAAGAATTTAAAATTATAAAATTATGAGCCAGTGTCAAAAATAAAACGATGTGAATTAGCAATATGCAGTCTAAAAGCATAAAAGCAAAATTCTAAAACAGATAGTCAATCATAAAATAATGTTTGGTAAGAGACAATTACAATGTAAAGATAAAATATTTGCTAAAAGTCTTTATAATTAAAAGAATATATATAATTTTCTTTAACCTTTCAAGACAAAGGACAGAAGAGTAAACATTCTAAATCAGATCATCGAAAAGCCCAAAGAAATGTTTGTCTTTGAACTGAAGTTGTTCGTTTAAAACAGATAATGGATTACTTTTGTGAAGTGAAAAAATTTCAATTTCTTCTAAGGTATTTAGCAGTGGTCCTTTTGGCTCAGTATGTAATATTTTCAAATTGCTAGAAATACAACCCTGAGAATGATTGTATCCATCAAGATGTTGACCAAATATTGATTTGATACATGCAGTACCAGTAGTATGTTCTTTGAAACGTGTTAAAAAGTTACGGCCAGTTTGGCCAATATACTGTTTCTCACAGTCATTACATATTATTTTATAAACGCCTGACTTTTGGTATCTATTTGAGTCTCCAATTGTGTGTTTCAGTTTCATCTGTAGGGGGTTAGTAGTTTTAAATGCTATTGTCACGCTTGTGTTCTTAAATAATTTATTTATTTTATCTGAGATAGGTCCCATGTATGTCATTTGTGTAAATCTCTTCTTGGAATTTATAACAGCATCATTTTTTTCTTGTAATTTTTGATATAACAGATCAACCTGAAGGGAATTATAATTGTTAGCAACTGCTATCTGTTTTAATGTATCAATTTCCTTTTGGATTGCATCATATTGGAGAGGTAATTTCAGTATCCTATGTATCATAGTTTTAAAAAATGCCATTTTGTATCTTAATGGATGGCATGACGTAGCATTTATTATTACGTCGGTTGATGTGGGTTTTCTATAAATAGAAATATTATGTTTTCCATTCTGATTTGTAATTGTGAGGTCAAGGAAATAAATACTATTGTTACTTTCGTGTTCTACTGTAAATACAAGTTTTGGATGTAAATTATTTAAGTTGTTAGTGAAAGCGTCAATTTCTTCCTTAGAGCCGTTATATAATAGCAGTGTGTCGTCAACATATCTTTTGTAGTAAATAATTTTATTTGTTATTTCTGTATTATTTTTGAAAAATTGGGTTTTAACATAGTTGACGAAGATATCTGCTATAGTGCTAGCCAAGGAATTCCCCATTGCAAGTCCATCTTCCTGTATGTATATTTTATTATTAAATGAAAAATAATTAAAATCTAGAGTAATTCTTAACAGTTCGATGAATTCTACTATTTCTTTGGGGCTCATGATTTTGTGATGCGTTAAGTTATCATTAATGATAGAGATAGTCTCTTGAATAGGTATATTCATGTAAAGATTTGTGATGTCCAACGATGTGAACCTTGCGTTTTTTGGAATATCCACATCATAGATTAACTTAGTTAATTCGAAACTGTTTTTAATACTATAATTTTCTTCATAAACGTAGAAGGATTTTAAGATTTGATTGAGCTTTTTGTTCAGGTTATAAGAGGGACTGTTGGTATTGTTAACAATTGGACGAATTGGTAAATTTGGTTTGTGTAATTTGATTTGCGATCTCAACTTAGGTAAAGTGGGGTTCATAACTCTAAGTGTTATTTTATCTTTAGGTGAAAGTAAAGAGTCACTATCATCAATCAGCTTTTTAATTTTTGTTTGAAATCTTAAAGTTGGGTCTTTATTAACCTCAGTTATTCCATTAGCGTTAAAAAATTGTAAAGTTTTAGAAACATAATCATCTTCGCTAACAATGACTACAGTATTCCCTTTATCTGCCTTGATTGCAATAGCTTTATTAGTTATTAACTTCTGGTTGATTTGCTTTACAAGTTTTAATTCATTATTATGTTTATTTTTATCTTTTTCATTAGTGATGACATTCTTAGTTTTACGTGCAATGTCACATATTTCAGACCTACTAAATTGTGCATGTTTTGCAGCAATCTTTACATCAGCAGTCACACGTTTAATATTTGCATTGCTCAATTGTGGAGCTAAATTATATTTTAGGCCTTTGTTTAAAAGTGTTGTCTCAGCAGGAGTAAAAGAAATTTTGGTAAGATTGGTTACTCTTGGATAAAAAATTATATATATTCTTTTAATTATAAAGACTTTTAGCAAATATTTTATCTTTACATTGTAATTGTCTCTTACCAAACATTATTTTATGATTGACTATCTGTTTTAGAATTTTGCTTTTATGCTTTTAGACTGCATATTGCTAATTCACATCGTTTTATTTTTGACACTGGCTCATAATTTTATAATTTTAAATTCTTTCATTTTTATTTGCTTATATTACTGGCATATAACTTGAGGAATAGCAATGCCTTAAAACAGCACATGTAATCTACATATCAACATCATAGATAATATTTCATACATACAGACAACTACTTCGTATCGTATTTGGACAGCATGTAGTATACATGTCAGCTACAGATTATTGTAGCTTACTCTTTTCGTTTTAATAAAGACAAGTTGCTGCTCAATAATACATCGTCTGACGCCACAGTCTTTGCCATTCTACTTCGCAACAACTTCGTTGGAAAGAAGCCTGCTGCCACATCTTTGCACTGGCGTTTGTCCTCACCATGGCAACCACTAGTTCGACTATCGACCTTACAATAACTTCAGTGAAAAAAGCATGCTGCTTCATCTTTGCAACGGCGTCTAACTTCACCATAGCAACCAGTGGATCCAAATGGTTCACTGACAGGCCTTGAGAGGGCAACCCATGTACTGCCAAACCGAAGTTCATTTTCCTACATATTTAAATATTTTTAACGCTTCTTAATTGACAATAGGTGTTTAATAAGCTAAGTTTAGTGTGTATTTTTTTCTAATTCTTGACAATGTTCTTTTAACTAAGAAATTTTAAATTGTAATTCGACTTATAACTCATTGGTTAATAATGACATCATGCAGTCAGAAGTGGGTGGAGCCTCCATTATATATAGTGAGACGTGCACTGGTTTCTCCAGTAGTGATTTTTCAACAGAAAGAGGTTCCTACTCAATGGTAATTCAACGTTTTATAGCTTTATAACTTTATGTATTTTGTTTAATGTATGTAGCCCTCTAATTAGAGCTTTGTATACAACTTATAGGTCTGAAGATGACCACAGTAGTGGTTGAAACCGGTCACCTTGTTAAATAAATCGTGATCAAGACTGTTTTTAATAGTAATTATAAATTTCACTGTCAGCTCGTCCGACGCACCAGTGTGTCACTGATGAAACTCTCCTTATCTCACACTAATAAACTAATAGTATGTGGTAGGAAACGCTGTACGAGCCATTATGTCGTAATAGTGAGCAAAGTCTCTGACGTAGGGTCACATACGAATCGCGGAGCTCTTTGTAGCCTCTCAGTTGTAACAAGGCTTACCACCTGACGGCGATTGTAGCAACAGTCCGATATTTTAGGTAACATGCTGCAATATTTGACTGTCTCTTCCATTCAATATACACTACTGGCCATTAAAATTGCTACACCAAGAAGAAATGCATATGATCAACGGGTATTCATTGGACAAATATATTATACAAGAACTGACATGTGATTATATTTTCACGCAATTTGGGTGCATAGATCCTTAGAAATCAGTACCCAGAGCAACCATCTCTGCTTGTAATAACGGCCCTGATACGCCTGGTCATTGAGTCAAACAGAGCTTGGATGGCGTGTGCGGGTACAGCTGCCAATGCAGTTTCAACACGATACCACAGTTCATCAAGAGTAGTGACTGGCGTATTGTGACGAGCCAGTTGCTCAGCCACCATTGACCAGACGTTTACAATTGGTGAGAGATCTGGAGAATGTGCTGGCCAGGGCAGCAGTCGAACATTTTCTGTATCCAGAAAGGCCCGTACAGGACCTGCAAGATGCGGTCGTGCATTATCCTGCTGAAATGTAGGGTTTCGAAGGTATAGAATGAAGGGTACAGCCACAGGTCGTAAACCATCTGAAATGTAACGTCCACCGAGACGTGTAACCAACGGTACCACATACCATTACGCTAGGTGATACGCCTGTATGGCGATGACGAATACACGCTTCCAATATGCGTTCACCGCGATGTCGCCAAACACGGATGCGACTATCACGATGCTGTAAACATAACCTGGATTCATCAGCAAATGACGTTTTGCCATTCGTGCACCCAGGTTCGTCTTTGAGTACACCATCGCAGGCGCTCCTGTCTGTGATACAGCGTCAAGGGTAACAGCAGCCATTATCTCCGAGATAATAGTCCATGCTGCTGCAAACGTCGTTGAACTGTTCGTGCAGATGGTTGTTGTCTTGCAAACGTCCCCATCTGTTGACTCAGGGATCGAGACGTGGCTGCACGATCCGTTACAGCCATGCGGATAAGATGCCTGTCATCTCGACTGCTAGTGATACGAGGCCGTTGGGATCCTGCACGGCATTTCGTGTTACCCTCCTGAACCCACCGATTCCATATTCTGCTAATAGTCATTGGATATCGACCAACGCGAGCAGCATTGTCGCCATACGATAAACCACAATCGCGATGGGCTACAATTCGACCTTTATGAAAGCCGGAAACGCGATGGTACGCATTTCTCCTCCTTACACGAGGCATCACAACAGCGTTTCACCAGGAAACTGCTGTTTGTGTATGAGAAAACGGTTCGAAACTTTCCTCACGTCAGCACGTTGCAGGTGTCGGCACCGGCGCCAACCTTGTTTGAATGCTCTGAAAAGCTAATCATCAGCATATCACAGCATCTTCTTCCTGTCGGTTAAATTTCGCGTCTATAGCACGTCATCTTCGTGGTGTAGCAATTTTAATGGCCAGTAGTGTAAATAGTGGATTACTAATGTTTAATTTTTTTTTTTTTTTTTTTTTTTAGTTGTAAATCTGAGGCTAGCCTCAATCGGCCGTAACAGTTGGCAATATTACGCTAGATGTGATATAGGCTGTTTCGTGTATATAAATTTAATCTATTGTTTTTTTCCGTGTCCTATCAACTTCTGTCTCTAAGTTTGGAGCACCCTTCAGTAGGTTGCAATCACAACTGAACTGCGCCACTTTTCTTACGTTCAAATTACTATGAGGCAGCTCAATGTGGTACGTGGTTTGTGCATTTCTAGTGGTGAGAAACGATATAATTATCGCCATCTTGAGCCAGAACTCCGCCGCAGGTAACGGTGACGTTGAAACTTGTGTTTGTTCACTAAAGGCACGCGAAATACGCAGCATGACAGTTTCATTCACTGGGGTCGTTTTATTTTTTATTTTATTTTTTAAATAATATACTACGCATTATCGTTTTTTTCTGTTCTCTCCTTTTAATGCGACGTGTCTGGCAGCGCTCTGTATTGCGTTTTTTTACTGCCATTTCAGACCTTAGAGGGTTACAAGGAGAATTGTGGTCCCCGCCACAATTGGCAAGCTCGATAACTGTAGCATATCTGCTGCGGTAAACAGGATTGACAGGAATTTACTTATATAAACACTACAGTGCGGAGAAAAATTAAACTTTGGAGATTAAAAGTGGTTGGTACCACTTTCATTAACTTTATTGCAGGACCTAACTGCATCGAAGAGCACCATGAACGACAAAATGTCAGAGGAAGAATGAGATTTTCTCTCTGCAGCGCAGTGTGCGCTGGTATGAAACTTCCTGGCAGATTAAAACTTCGTGCCGGACCGAGACTCGAACTCGGGACCTTTGTCTTCCGTGGGCAAGTGCTCTCCCAACTGAGCTACCCAAGCACGACTCAAGCCCCGTCCTCACAGCTGTACTTCAGCCAGTATCTCGTCTCCTACCTTCGAAACTTTACAGAAGCTCTCCTGCGAATCTTGCAGAACTAGCACTCTTGTTTCAGGAGCTGGGAGATGGGGGGTTGAGTCGTGCTTGGGTAGCTCTGGTGATGGAGCACATGCCCGCAAAAGGCAAAGGTCCCGAGTTCGAGTCTCGATCCGGCACACAGTTTTAATCTGCGAGAAAGTTTCATGTCACAGAAACTACATAATTAACACATTTGTGGTGGAACTGGTATTGCCATCCTTTACTGAACGAGCATGTGTTGAGATTATTCACCACCACAAAATGAGGAACAACAGCGTAAGTATACGTGGTAATGGTTCGTATACCTAAGTCGTGGCTATAAGCTGGTCTTACGGTAGCAATAAAAGTAATGGTAAATATTAATAAGTATATGACATCATTTTAGGTAACCAAGTCCACTGAGGGGAATCAGCAATGTTCAGTGTTCATAGTTGGTTACTGCAGCGTCAACTGCAGTAATTTACATAGTCACATTACCATTTATGGTCCGATAAGCAAGAAGCCTCCACAATAGTCATATCTCATTACTACAGACGTTTTTCGGCATGTATTGGCGGATAACAGAATTGCAGTTTGAGAGTGGTGTAACTATTCACTGCGTATCGATCAGGATTAACACGCTGCAATTTCCAATGCAGGCCTGCAGCACAGCCGATGCGTGTTCGCTGAGTTTTATCTAGCCCTCGTATTTCATCCATTATGATTCCTTAAGATCGCTACCGACTGAAGTTTGTTCGCATCTTGTACTATGGCAGGTCACGTGCATGTGCCCAGCACGGCTGAATTCCCAGATGAGTTTGTTGTATCCTTCCGGTAGCTTGCCGTAACCGGGCGGCCTGCTAGGTCCATTTTACCGTATAGGCGTATCGCCCTTATGCGTGCGGCCATCCAGGAGGCGGCGCAAAAAGGCAAAAGAGTGAAGACGGGGGAAGGGGAGAGGAAGGGTTTATTTAAGCTTCGGCGCCGACGTAAGTGGAAAGACATCCAGGGCGGCTCGCAGGGGACGATAGCACGTCAATTCGCAGCGCGGGAGCAATTCCATTACGGGCGACGGCAGCGCCGCGAGGGCACGTCCAAACACTGCCGACCACACACCTCACACGCGGCGTTCGCTGCCGTGACGCAGTGCTTCACCTTTCGGATTCACAACTGTGGCATAGACTCGTCGGTCACATCCAAACATTCCGAAGGGGCATCATGTTTCCTAGTAATTTGTATGTTTTCGCTATTAGCAACAGGAAGTAGGTGTGCTTTGCTTAAACTTAAGGGTCCCGGGAATTTTCGGAACACGATAGTGTCAGCAATATAGTTTGTGGTTTGTGGGAATAAGCAGCAACACGAGCAGGCGAGGATAATTATATTTTACTTGAAAAGACTGTGAATTTGCCATAAATGTGGTCAGATTACAGAATAATGGAAAATCCTACAGATTTTAGCCCTTTCAGTAATCTATATATCATAATACGTGTTTTTGGCGGTTTCTGTCCAACGTGCGTAGTGCTAATGCACCAGAAAATAATAGTTAACGAGCCATTCAGTACGTAAATGGATATGAAGATGGGCGACTGGGATGCGGTTGAAGGAGAATGCGTAGAGAAAGGATATAGGCGTGGTATTGAGAATGAAGAGGAGAAAGACTAGTTGAGTTCTCCAGTTAATTTCATCTAATAAGAGCGAATACACTGTTCAAGAATCACAATGGAATGAGGTACACTTGCAAAAGTCCGGGAGACATGGGAAGATTTCTATTACATTACATCATTATCGTACGGAGTATCTGATATCAGCTACTGATGTGTTAGGCGCACCCAG
This sequence comes from Schistocerca nitens, assembly GCF_023898315.1. Lineage (NCBI taxonomy): Eukaryota > Metazoa > Arthropoda > Insecta > Orthoptera > Acrididae > Schistocerca > Schistocerca nitens. The sequence goes on from NC_064614.1 coordinate 283,435,582, forward strand.
GAATGAATATAGAGTCAGATCACTGTATAGTAGTGATGAAGAATAGGCTGATAGTCACGAAGAATCAGTGCGCTAAGAAGTGGGATACGGAAGTAGTAAGGAATAAAGGATACGCTTGGAGTTCTCTGAGGCTAAAGGTACTGCGAGTTTAGTTGAAGAGGGATGGACGTCTGTACGAAGGGCTACCACAACAGTTGAAAAGAAAAACATAACTAAAAAGAAAGTAAGACGAAAAAACCATGGGCAACAGTTCAAATACTTGAGCTGATCAATGAGCAAGGAAAGTACAAAAATGTTCCAGGAAATTGAGGAATACAGAAATACATGTCACTTGGGAATGAAATATATATGCAGTTCAAGAACAGCATTAAAAGTAGAGGTGAAAGGATATGAATGATAAGATTATACATCTACATCTACGTCTACATCTACATGGATACTCTGCAAATCACACTTAAGTTCATTTAGCCTTGGCTCTGGCGACTCGAGAGGCAGTGAGGTCGTCTACAGCTGAGAAATATTTAAATCACCGAAGAGCTGCATGCCTTCCTGGATAGGTGAGCGACACACGCCGGTCCAACAAGATACAGGTTGCCCACTTAGATGGACTGAGAGCTATGGTATGGAAAAGTCAACTGGTGGATTACTTGTGTGATGTGGACGCTGTAGCGGTGTTCAAACGCAGCCAGCTAGCTAGCTGCACAGCATCCCCGTTAGCTCTACTTATTATATATTTCTGTGGCTTCTGTTGAAGTATTTCTGCATCCGGTTGGTAGATCCACAGTAGTTAGTGATCACTGGAATGAAGATTATCATGATCTGTGCCACGATAGGTAGTTGCGTTACGTCTTTAAATCTGATCTTTGCCCAAGAAGGCGTAAGTGTGGGCAGGCTGCAAAGACTGTGATTCTCTCAGTGGGTGACTAACTGGGCTTCTAGGCAGGGGGCCAGGGTAGGGCTTGCAATGGTGAGAGGGCTGTGTCGAGCCGTGAGTCGCCGATAATGGCGTGTACAGAGCCCGTTAGTGTGTGACACACGCAGAGGACGTTCTTGAGTACGTGAGAGGTTCTTCGACAGGGCTGGGTTATTCGTGTCTTCCTAGTGGAATTTACAGCCATTTTCTGCCATAATAGTTCTCTTTCTGTCAACTGTACGTCTTCTTTGGATGAATGACCTTCACGGCAACTCCTCACACCTACACTGGCTTTTGTGTGTCCAAATATCACCTGAGGAATTATTATATATAGGCATAGATCTGTGTACTCCTCAGGTTGGCTGTGTTGTAAGGCAACACGGTCCTTTCCTTTTTTTTGTGACATCGAAATGACACTGCTCCTCCTGATTCTCTTACGCTTGTTAGGTTGGGTTGAGTTGTTTGGGGTAGGAGACCAGACAGCGAGGTCATCGGTCTCACCGGACTAGGGAAGGATGGGGAAGGAAGTCGGCCGTGCCCTCTCAAAGGAAACATCCCAGCATTTGCCTGGAGCCCTTTATGGAAATCACGGAAAACCTAAATCAGGATGGCTGGACGCGGGATTGAACCGTCGTCCTCCCGACTGCGAGTCCAGTGCGCAAACCACTGCTCCACCTCGCTCGGTCACGCTTGTAAAATTGAAGTCACACTTCAGAACTGTGGGGCTGCAGGATGTTATAAACCAGGATAGTAACCCCACTGGACACTAAGAATTCATCCAACTTCTAACCTGAGAATTCAAAAATGTAAACGTTAAAAAACCTGTTTTGTATTAGTTTCTGGCTTTCTTATAACTCAGATTAAAGCAGTTGTGAACCAGTTGAAATGAATATGTATAAATCAATTACCATAAAAATTGAAACAAAGTATATGGAGATACTAATAGTTTTTCGGTCACTAATGACTGTGATAGTCAAAAATACAGATAGTAACTCAGGGTTAAGATTGTCTCTCATTTAATGAAGTCGCTTTCAGTAAGGGGCTGTGAATACGCAGTAAGTGCATGAGATATTAAAGAGAAGCATGTACTGTGAGTCAGAGGATGACAAGCACACATACGGCAATACAGGAAAATAAGTAAATATCCAGTAGAGTGAAGTGGATCGTTAGTTAAAGCACTAGGCTCACATTTTGTAACGATGAGGTATAAGTGGCCGACCCATCATCTGCCTAAATCATATTAGGAGATGACGTGGATGGATGACTTGCTGAAGAGAACAGCCGATTTTCTGCTCCATTTTTATCCAATTCAAACTCTATCTTTAGTGGCCTCGTCCCTGACAACCATAAGTTTTCTTCCTGTAGCAAACACCAAGCATTCGAATTTTATAGCTGTATTCCTGCAAAAATACTAAACACTTTTGAATAGATTTTGTGTAACTTTTTCGATCCTGTTCATTGCTTTTCAGATAAGTGAAGGGCACTTGACTACAAAATTTTACAAATGAATTGGGGAAATTTACAAACATGTTTAAAAGCTTAAAGTTAGGAAAAGTAAACGAGACATATATTACGTACAGTTCGTGACACGGAGGAAACAGGAAAATATGCGGCGAAGAAACCTATAACTGGGCTATAATATACACTTAGGTGCTTCGTTACAACAGAGCCTTAATGCCTACAAGGAGATTGGAATACAAGTGACCTACGGAAATGTAAACACACCTGTAAAGTGAAACCACCTTGTTAATGCCGTTTCCTTTATGTTGCATTTAACAGTTATCAGCGATGTAATCGGTAAAAACCCTGTACACGAAAGAAATAACAATCTAACTTAGGATTTGAACACGAATACACTGAAACGAACAAATGACAGCATTCCAGCAAATATGTAAAGCGTTAGGAGAAATTACAGTTATTACATTAAAAATGCAATAATTGATACAGTAGCCGGTATTTTATGTACGTACCGTAACGGAAATCAAGAACGATATATCACACATCGCTTTCGAATACGTAATCGTAATAAAGGTACCTGTAATAGTAATAAATGGTATTATGGCTAGGAAGTCACTACAGGCGATGTCCGCGAAGAGATGAAGGAAGATAGTTGCCTAAAGAGACAAAATATTTAGAATCAGTACGAAGGTCTGCCAAGAAGAGTAACCCCGACCAAAATTAACCAGCATCAGTATTTTCTGTAGCTGAATGCTTGAAACAAATAATCCTTCTGAAGAGTACAATTTAATTTTAATAGTGCGGGTGAACCACCCGCAATAGATTTTCTGTCTTTATACGTAACAGCAGAATTACTTTGAAAGTATCTTTCTCGAAATCACTCGTCTAAAAACATGGACACATACACATGACTCTATGATTCTGCGGTCTCTGCCACCTCCAATAAAACTATTCTGCATGTGTGATAGCATCGTCATTTTATTTTTTTCCGTCAATGGATTTGGCGAAACGTTGACTTACAAAGCAACAAGACTTACCCGGTGTCGCTATAGAGAAGAACATAGAATTGTTCTATACTGCGTTGCTCATGTTGAGAGAGAATATTGAATATCGATGCCCGAATAGAAAATGGAAAAACTATTTTCGTCTACAGGCGGCCACCAAAATACCTTCCGTAATTGTACAAATGTGATTCACAATGTACTATAGCATTCAATTTAGTTCTATGCTTGTACACTCAATCGATACGTCTGAATTATTGTAGTCTGTGTCAATAGATAATCGTGTTCTAACCTACCTCCTGCTCATTGGCAAGGAGAAATGCAAATCAGTCTGTGCAAGGTTTTATATATATAGGTAAGGCTCATCGGCCATTTGACCACATTCTTCTGTGCGGATGCACAAACAGTGCCCGAACTCTTACGGGAATCGGGATAAAGCCGCGAGTAATGAGTATAATGGGCAGGGACACAATGAATATAGTGCAGGACAATAAGTTAGGACCAAGCGAGGTGGCGCAGTGGTTAGCACACTGGACTCGCATTCGGGAGGACGACGGTTCAATCCCGCATCCGGCCATCCTGATTTACGTTTTCCGTGATTTCCCTAAATCGCTCCAGGCAAATGCCGGGATGGTTCCTTTCAAAGGGCACGGCCGACTTCCTTCCCCACCCTTCCCTAATCCGATGAGACCGATGACCTCGTTGTCTGGTCTCCTCCCCCAACAAACAACAACTGTAAGTTGGGAATGTGGGTCTCACAGGAGGCGTGCCGGAGATAAGTCCTTGCAGTCGCACTATCCTCTGTGTCTTCGGTGACTCAGATGGATAGAGCGTTTAGCCATGTAAGCAGGAGATCCCGGGTTCGAGTCCCGGTCGAGGCACACATTTTCAAATGTCCCCGTTGATTTACATCAACGCCTGTATGCAACTAGGAGTATTCATTTCATTGTAATTTCAAGGTATTAGCTGCAGAGAATTGTGGGTCTTTGCATGAAAGGCACTGGATCACTACCTGTTGCGATTCACAATTGGAAAAAAAAAATGGAAAGAAATCTTGAAAGAGCAGGCTTACAAAGTGGAAAAGTAATGGAAACGTAGGCACAACGTCCGTACAATTACTTTTCGAGAACTCAAATAGGGATCATAGTTCACCGATTAATCGCTTGTATCACTACGACTGACACTCTAAAGAGCACGATTTGCAAGTCATTATTACAAGAAACGAGGCAGAAGGCGAGATAAAACACGTGGTCCCCTTCCTGTTTGGTGCCTGTGGGGAGAGGAACGTTGGCATCCATCTGCCCGTTGTCTCACCCGCTGAGTGGGGACGATACCGGCAGGCGAAGAGAGCCACCCCGTGCCGAACGATAGTGGCCAGTATCTGAGAGGCGGCGATGTTCTCCGTGAACCCTCCCCATCCCCCTTACCCCTCCCCCCTTTCCAACTGACGCCACCACTCCGCCGACGGACCGCCGTTCATCTCGGCAGATGGCCGGCTTCGCAGTGCGGCGCTCGGCGTGTTTACATAAAACACCAGCAAGCAGTGGAAACTTTCCCTGGCTCTGAGTGCACCGGCCGAGTGGGCCATATTTCAAGCTCTTTTCTAAAATTGCCGTGACGAGCGGGAGCGTCACAGTGAATTTCTGCTGTGAGATACCTCTCGTCGTCCAAGCAAACCTCTGGATGAGGAAGCCAAGGAAAAGCGACTCAGAAGGGAAACAATTAGATCTGTGGAAGTCAGCGGCAATACCTGCTATCCCTCAGCTAGAGGCTACGATAATCTTTCCAACAGAAAGTCACGGTGGCATGTACCATGTCAGATTGTCAGTTACACTTAATTATATGACCAATAGTTGTGATTTATGATGAAAATTTAACGTATACTTCGAGCTAATTAGAATGCGGCAGAAAATACTAATATAAGACGTTTCGATGACGGGGAACATCCGGTAGAGTATCACGCACTGATCGAGTGCCGAGACGTTTAATGGACCTAGGAAGCACGAATTAAGTGTATGTAGTTTTATCTAGAAGGGTGAAAGAAAGAAAAAACACTTACTAAGTATTAGCAAAATTTGATCTGTTAATGGTACAATGGAATATAGAAAGCCGCAAGCACTCATAAGAAACATCTGGAAAGAGGACTGAGTATGTCGTTGTCATGCTTCTTCATTAATAGTTAAATGTAATGAATAGTAATAACGTGGGAAACATAAAACTAATAAAAATAGTCACAGAATAAACAAGGAACTCTGATTCTAAGGATTTTCACTGTTCAGTATTTTCAGTTATGTTGTGGACAATAAAAAGCACAGAAGAACTTCTCTATGAGGAATTTTCAAACGGCATTACATTTACTGTATCTGTATTACTTTACACAAGGAAATGACTGTCACACTCTTTATTTATCCACCTCAGCCATAAACTGTGTGTCTGGCGTCGTGAGAACCTAATCGTAACAATACGACAGAAAGGTTCTGAGCACCATCGGACTTAACTTCTTTGGTCATCAGTCCCCTAGAACATAGAACTACTTAAACCTAACCAACCTAAGGACATCACACACATCCATTCCCGAGGCAGGATTCGAACCTGCGACCGTAACGGTCGCACGGTTCCAGACTGTAGCGCCTAGAACCGCTCGGCCACTCCGGCCGGCACGACAAAAAGGAATTAATTCCTTAATGACATATACTGATGATGCAAGCCTGCCGGAAATCTAAGAGTTGAGGCTGATAAAGGGCAGTGTACATATTTATTTCTTTATATGAGTGGATCATGATCTCCTACTTCATTCAAGAAGATCCGTCTTTTCAACGTGTTTTGAGAATAAGCAATGCAAATCTTTACTTTAACGAATCAACAAATTGTCATCATAATTTCAAAATTACACTTGTCGTGCCACATTACTTCCTGATACGAAGTTCATAAAATAAAGTAAAACTTAAAAACTCATCTAGTTTAGGGCGAATGATACGTAGATTACCAGGTTTTATGCATTAAGCTTGGTTTTAGGCTTTGAAATCGATCACATACGGCTAAAATCAATATACTCGGCTGGTTGGAGTTAAAGATAATTATGAAAGAGAGTAAACAAGTTTTTAGTTTCAATTATTACGATACGTTTCAGCTCTAGCCCTTACATCTTCCAGCAATGTGGAAGCAACATGGAAAATCTGTAGGTCTCAGGGATTAATACATTTTGGAGAACAGCTAAGTCTTACAAATTTCGTTTTTTAAACTTCAGGATAACCTTTTACAATCGAACATGCTACATTTTTAACGCTGTCTTTGCACTCGTAGATGTTTTAAACTGACGCTTTTGGTGAAAACCATAATGCAATTGTACGAAATATTTCAAGAAGATCGCTGCTCCAGATAGGTGGCTCTCAAGCAATTTTCTGGTGGGTTTTCCTTCTCGAGGCAAAACAGTATTAGATCTCCCAGCCTATTTTATTAAAAATAATTAGTTTGTTTTCTTTGCACTATTCTCTTTTTTACCAAATTCGCTTTAGAAGGGTTTTGAGCAACAGAAACCAACTACATGAATATGGAATAAATTCTTCGTCTCATTTTCATTTATTCAAATACTACGGAATGAATACTATTAAAAATGCAGCAAACAAGGATTAACAAAGCATTAAAAATTTAAATTACAAAGGTAAGAGTGATGGATGAGTTTGCTTTTGACAATAAAGTTTCTCAAGACCTGGTGTCATAGCAGAAACAGCTACTCGAAGTTCATTATTTGTATTTAGCTTTGAACGGTAGTTCGATTTCATAATTGTCAAAGCTGAAAAGCAAGCCTCTCAAAAGGACTCAGGGTGTTCATTGAATTTTGGGTCGGCGTTGGGAATTCCTTGCTAATGTGTATCCAAAACTCCAATAAAGAAACTTCGTTGAATTTACTCTTCAGTGTAATATCACAAGTGAGATTAATAAGTTGTTCTTGCCCTTTTATATGAATGAAACGAACATTTATGAATGGATTTTTCATTCAATTACATTTATCAAAATCGTCAGTGAACTTTTAGTACTGCAAGAGGGTGAATGCAAGCTTTTATCTCCATTGGAAGTATTTGATTATCTGTGTCTTCTAATAGTGGCACTAGAATAGGGAACTCACCTCGCATGCCATTTTCCAGATCTAATTTCTTTATGAACGCCTTTACTTCCTCTTTCCAAGATAGTACAGTTGGCTGATTACCTTGATCTGACTTATTAACATTCAGTTTCCCAAAAAATGTTAGTGAGGTAAGCCATTTTCAAAAGAAAATCTCAGCTCCTGATACAGTGTGCCAGAGAGTGATTCTCCTTCAAGAAACAGTATACATCACTCCTCAGTTGAAACATACTTTTCAGTACTTCACCCATTGAAAGCCATCGAGTATTACTAAAATCATTAGCATATGAGTGTTTTCAGTACCCTTTCCATCACATAGCACTTAAGGCCTGGATTTTATAGATTTTTGCCGTAAAAATATTAACTGTTTCTGTAACTACACTACTGGCCATTAAAATTGCTACACCACGATGATGATGTCCTACAGACGCGAAATTTAATCGACAGGAAAAAGATGCTGTGATATGTAAATGATTAGTTTTCCAGAGCATTCACACAAGGTTGGCGCTGGTGGTGACACCTACAACGTGCTGACATGAGGAAAGTTTCCAACCGATTTCTCATACACAAACAGCACTAGACCGGCGTTGCCTGGTGAAACGTTGTTGTGATGCCTCGTGGAAGGAGGAGAAATGCGTACCATCACGTACCCGACTTTGATAAAGGTCGGATTGTAGCCTATCGCGATTAGGTTTATCTTATCGCGACAGTGCTGCTCGCGTTGGGCGAGATTCAATGACTGCTACCAGAATATGGAATCGGTGGGTTCAGGAAGGTAATAGGGAACACCGTGCTGGATCCCAACGGCCTCGTATCACTAGCAGTCGAGATGACAGGCATCTTATCCGCATGGCTGTAACTGGATCGTGCAGCCTTGTCTCGATCCCTGAGTCAAAAGATGGGGACGTTAGCAAGACAACTACCATCTTCACGAACAGTTCGACGACGTTTGCAGCAGCATGGACTATCAGCTCGGAGACCATGGCTGCGGTTTCCCTTGACGCTGCATTACAGACAGGAGCTCCTGCGATGGTGTACTCAACGACAAACCTGGGTGCACGAATAGCAAAACGTCATTTTTTCGGATGAATCCAGGTTCTGTTTACAGCATCATGATGGTAGCATCCATGTTTCGCGACATCGCGGTGAAAGCACATTGGAAGCGTGTATTCGTCATCGCCATACTAGCGTATCACCCGGCGTGATGGTATCGGGTGCGAATGGATATACGTCTCGGTCACCTCTTGTTCACGTCAGTGACACTTTGAACAGTGGACGTTACATTTCAGGTGTGTTACGACCCGTGGCTCTACCCTTCATTCGATCCCTGCGAAACCCTACATTTCAGCAGGATAATTCACGACCCCATGTTGCAGGTCCTGTACGGGCCTTTCTGGATACAGAAAATGTTCGACTGCAGCCCTGGCCATCACATTCTCTAGATCTCTCACCAATTGAAAACGTCTGGTCAATGGTGGCCGAGTAACTGTCTCGTCACAATACGCCAATCACTACTCCTGATGAACTGTGGTATCGTGTTGAAGCTGCATGGGGAGCTGTACCTGTACACACCACCAAGCTCTGTTTGACTCACTGCCCAGGCGTATCAAGGCCGTTATTACGGCCAGAGGTAGTTGTTCTGGGTACTGATTTCTCAGGATCTATGAACCCAAATTGCGTGAAAATGTAATCACATGTCAGTTATAGTATAATACATTTGTCCAATGAATACCCGTTTATCATCTCCATTTCTTCTTGGTGTAGCAAATTTAACGGCCAGTAGTGTATTTTCAGCACTTCGTGGGTGGGTAAGCTAAGTTCCTAAGCGGCCAGAGCCTCCTAGCGTATCATGTAGGGAGTCATGCTGCCTCAGGAGCTACACTTTTAACTTTCGCTTGCAATCCACCATCCATTTCAGACCTTGAGCGAGATCCATCTGCTCATACTCCAACGCAAACACTCTGTGACATCCCGTTTTGGTAAAAAAGGTACCGATCGTGCCATAAAGGCTTATGAGCTGTAGCTGTTTTTAGTGTTGGCTCACAGAATATGAATTCCTCTCGTTTGTTAAACCTCATAAACGTAGCGAACATAAGCATTGAAACAAGCACCTTCATGAAGACCAGTCCACTCGTCCACTTGAAAGACAAACAGTTGATACACAAGTTACCGATCAGCTGCCAGAGTAAATCGCCAGAAATATCTAAAATTCTTCTATTCCATGTGCCATTAGAGATATGAAGACTTGTCACCTCTCAAGCAACTGTGCCACCTAACATTGTTGATACTGTACTGATCGCTACTTTTAAAATCAGAGTTTCTGCAACTGTGCGTGGTTTCTTGCATTTTGCAATCCTGTGCGACATATGGTAACAGACCAAAAGGGCCTTAGAAGCCACATTTGTCGTTTTAGCGAAGTTCTTCTGGATAGAAACTTAGTTTTTTGTCTGTTCAACTTCTTAGGCTTCACATTATCAGCAGCTAAAATGCTTAAACAAATTACCCACTGCTGACGTTCTTCATCACTGATTGCAGTTTTTGTGAAGCCTAGCACTAAATATATATATTCCTGACATGGTCAGTGTAAGTGCGATGAGCGACGTATGGCAACTGAAGATAACTTCACACGCAGGCATTTTATTGGATGGCCGATTTCGACAAAGTTATGCTGTCATCATCGGATCTATCAAAAGCATAAGATCCGATAATGACAGCATAGCTCTGTCGAATGTGGTCATCCAGTATAATGCTATTTTAGCGATCTGGGCTTGTGAAGTTCTCCTTAAGTTCAGTTCCAATCAAGAACAACTACCCAGATGAGAAACATAGAAGTAGATAAACTCGGTGTAGCAAAGCAGCTTCAGTGACCTAATAAAGGCAAAGTCTCCGGTCTAGATTGTATACCAGTCAGGTTCCTTTCAGAATATACTGATAAAACCGATACAATAGGTCCATAGCAATTATATACAACCGTTCGCTCACAGAAAGATCCGTACCTAAGGACTGGAAGGTTGCTCAAGTCACACGAATACCCAAAAAGGGAAATAGTAGTAATCCGCTGAATTATAAGTCCATGTTACTAGCGTCGATTTGCAGTAGGGGTTTGGAACATATACTGTGTTCGAACATTATGAATTACCTCGAAGAAAACTATTTATTCACACATAGTCAGCACGAATTCAGAAAATATCGTTCTTGCGAAACACAACTAACTCTTTATAGGCATGAAGTCATGAGTGCTATTGACAGGGGATGTCAAATTGATTCTATATTTTTAGATTTCCAGAAGGCTTTCGACACCGGTCCTCACAAGCGTCTTCTAACCAAACTGCGTGCCTATGGAATATCGCCTCAGTTGTGCGACTGGACTCGTGATTTCCTGTCAAAAGGCCACAGTTTGTAGTAATAGACAGAAAGTTATCAAGTAAAACAGAAGTATATCCGGCGATCCCCAAAGGAAGTGTTACTGGCCCTCTATTGTCCCTGATCCATATTAACGACATAGGAGACAATCTGAGTAGCCCTCTTGGATTTTCTACAGATGATGCTGTCATTTCCCGTCTTGAAAAGTCATCAGATGACCAAAATGAATTGCAAAATGATTCAGATAAGACATCTGAATGGTACGAAAAATGGCAGTTAACCACGAATAAAAAAAATGAAGTTATTCACATGAGTACTAAAAGAAATCCGTTAAATTTCCATTACGCGATAAGTCACTCAAATCTAAAGGCTGTAAATTCAACTAAATACCTAGGCATTACAATTACAAATAACCTAAATTGGAATGATCACATAGATAATGTTGTGGGTAGAGCAAACCAAAGACTGCGATTCACTGGCATAACACTTAGAAGGTGCAACAGGTCTACTAAAGAGACTGCTTACACCATGCTTGTCCGCCCTATTCTGGAGTATTGCTGCGCGGTGCGGGGTCAGCATCAAGTGGGACTGACGGATGATATCTAAAAAGTTCAAAGAAGGGCAGCTCGATTTGTATTGTGACGAAATATGGTAGATACTGCCACAGACATGATACGTGAATTGGAATGGCAATCATTAAAATAAAGGCGTTTCTCGTTGCGACGAGATCTTCTCATGAAATTTCAATCGCCAGTTTTCTCGTCAGATTGCGAAAACATTCTGTTGGTAACCACCTACATAGGGAGAAATGGTCATCACGATAAAATAAGAGGAAACAGGGCCCACACAGAAAAATTTAAGTGCGCGCCGTTCGAGAGTGGAACGTTAGAGAGACAGCATGAAGGTGGTTGATTGAACCCTCTTCCATACACTATATTGTGAATAGCAGAGTATTCGCGTGGATGTAGATGTTAACTTACCAACTAGCAGTAAACAGTTCTCATCATACCTTCTCGTTCACGTCTTGTTCTCTCCCTCCCATCCGCCAGGTGACGGACCACTGGTGTCTTCATATCTGTTACTAAACAGGAACCGCTTTATACTGCAGTCAGGTCATCCTCGTGAAGTCTAAAAGACTGTAAGGAGGCGTCGAGATACACGAGCTGTAGCTTGTGCTGCGCGTGTTAGTTTAAGGATTCAGACACAGTGCAGTCGATAATAGGAGATTCCGACGACGGCCGACATCTCCGAGCTCGCCGAATCGTTTCAAACAACACTAAGAATCTGACCGCAGTTTTACTGTCGTCGATCGCGTATGGCGTAAGCTGTCTCCGACCTCCCACGAATTTCATTCCAGGTCAGTGGTATGTCATTTGGCCGAAAGCAAAGATGAACGTAATGGTTTGTTACTAAAAATGATTTTCTAAATGTACCAAGCCTCCTCGCACGTCATTCAGCTCCGCCCCCACCCCGCATGCCCGTTCACTGGGGGTTGCGCCCCACAGTTTAAAAACCACTATACTAGACTATACATTTCTTCTACTGTTGGGGTTATACAATACGCTGGAGAATAAAAGTAGTCTACGTACCAACTACTGCAAAAAATATCCTACGGTGTGTAGTCGGAAAGCTGGAAGTACAGCAGACCTTGGTCTTAGTTAATGGCACAATGTTTATGCTGCGGAAATCGTAGTGAGTTTCCGTTGAAGTGAAATACCTCTCAAGGCAGCTCGGCCAGACCGCACGTCGATCAACTATGGCCTACACACTATATGCACAACATAATTTTACACTTTCCCGGGAACGAAGGAATAGGTAGAAATTAGATTTCGGGCAGGTATGGAATGTTTCCGCCCGTTGAAATCTCTGGCAAGTAAACAATACAACACATCGTCGCACTTTAGTAGGCACTGTGAATTCAGTATTGATTCCTGTATAATGCCTCCCCTGTGAGAAAGAGGCGGAGCTTGTTCGGTTCAAATTGGTTCAAATGGCTCTGAGCACTATGGGACTTAACATCTAAGGTCATCAGTCCCCTAGAACTTAGAACTACTTAGACCTAACTAACCTAAGGACATCACACAACACCCAGTCATGGAGTTTGTTTTTCCAGTACCTCGCCAACCTTTGAAGAAGCCAGAAACCCAGGATGTGATCACGTGTTTAAACCCACGGTAGCTCCTACAAAACGGCCGGGTTATATTCTGAGTGTAGTAGTGGGCTGAATTCCTTTACAAATAGGTTTGTTGCATATAAAAAAAGTGCTTAGAGATAATGGCGAATACCATCTGACACTGTCCGTATGTGCTGCTCGTTTACATTTCCGCCAGATGTGAGATGTCTGGCACTGCAGCATCACTAAAAGGCAACTGCTATTTTGAGATGGATCGCTTGTTTATAGTATTTACGTCTATAAGTAGTTGTATTTCGTGCGCTGTAGTGCTCCCGGACACAGACGTACAGAGCGCGTGGAATATACTTGCTAAAGCACTGGAATCTCATCCACTACTACGCTATTTTAAGACAGGAATATGATTGCCGGAGAAGCAGCCACACGATCAAAAGTAAAGGCGCAACTTGTCACAGGAGAGTGGTATTTCTTTGTGGGTTCTGAGACTAATGCCAGGAAAGTATGGTTATAAAGTAAAAAAATGGTGTAAACGTCCTCATACGTATTCAGGCAAACACTGTTACAAGCAAAATTTGGTTTAAAAGGTGGGTTTAAGGAATTTGTTAATGCTAGGCTCGGTTTGAGAGAGATTACTAGTTTGAGATAAGGTTCCATTATTTGTCATTTATTTTGATATTCATTATATAGTTGAATATTGTCCCTATTCGATGAATAATATAGTATTTTACTTGTCACTGAATTCTTTTTAGTGCACTGCTTATAAGGTTATTCGCTTTGTAGCATCATCAGATCTGTAGTACAAAGAACTAACATTAGAACGGATAGACAATATTTAGGCAAATTGTGATGAGGTGTAAGTTGAATTACATATCTTACGGATACATAGTTTCTAGCCGAAATTGAACATCTTAACACAGAAGCCCAAACTGGATCTTGCCGTACGGCTCATTACGAAATTCACCTGTTCGGTTACCAAGTCGCTCACGTGAACGACGTCTCTTTAGTAGACCTGTTGCATCTTCTAAATTTTCTGCCAATAAAATGTAATGTTTGGTTTGCTTTCCCCACAATATTATGTATGTCATGGTCTCAATTTAAGTTATTAGTAATTCTAATATCTAAATATTTAGTTAAAGTCACAGCCCTTAGATTTGTGTGATTTGTCATATAACCTATGCTTGTCCGTCCTCTATAAGTATTGCTGCGCGGTGTGGGATCCGCATCAGAGTGGACTGACGGTGGACACAGAAACAGTACAAAGAAAGGCAGCTCGTTTCGTATTATCGCGAGAAAGAGGAGAGTGTGCCACGGATATTACATACGAATTGACATGGCAGTTATTAAAACAAAAGCATATTTAGTTGTAGCAGGATCTTATCATGAAATTCCGATCACCAACTTCCTCCTCCAAATTGAAAATATTTTGTTGGTGCCAGTTTACATAGGGAGAAATCATCATTGTAATAAAATACGGAAAGTCAGAGCCCGCACGGAAACTTTTTAAGCATTTGATTTTCCCTCGTGTGTTTCGAGAAGGGAACGGTAGAGAAGTAGCTTAATGGTGGTTCGGTAAAACCTCTGTCAGGCACTTAAATATTAATTGTATGGCAGTCATGGAGATGTAGATGTAGATCGGCAACGTAAAGTGGTGCCAAAATTTGGCTGTCATCAGAAAATGAGGGATATTCTAGAGGGAAAAATCGATATTATACATACACCAGAAGAGAACAGTAAGTCCTCGGAAGATAAATGGCTCAATCTGGGGTGGACTTTTTTTGTCTACTATTGGATCAGTATACATAAGAAGTAATGAATGACAAATGAAAGGATTAGATGTTGGAAAAAATACAGAAACGAATAATGTCATTAATAAGATTGTGTAATGACATTGCTGTAGTCCGTGATCATAGGCAAATTACATTATCTGTTGTTTAGAATGAACAGTTTGCTCACCACACAATACGAATTAAGATCAACGGCAAACTTGACAAGAGATACACGAAATACAGATATCCTTCTGCATTTGAAGCAAAATAAAACGTGATGGACGAAGCATGGTAAACAAAGCATTTTTCGCCAAACGAAGTTAATTAGACACTAACATGGGCCTCAGCCCCAAATAGAAATTTCGGAGAATTTCCCTGATACTGAACAGTGTGCGAAAAGAACGAGAAAGAAGAGAATGGAATTGTTTCAGATCTTCTGTTGGAGCAAAAAGTAACTTGACTTGCAACATAAGAAATGAAGAAGAGATTGTGTATAGAATCGGTAAAAAAAAAAAAAAAAAAAAAAAAAAAGAGGAGAAAGAAAGTTTGTAATCACCAACTTAGAGCGGGAACGGAGTGATAGAAACTGTGTTAAGACATGAAGCAATAACTTAATGTGACTAGCGAGAGCCGTAGGGAGGTGAAATCGTAGAGAAAGACATAGAGTTGACCACATTCACCCAATAATTGAGGAGGTATATCTTTAAGTTCCACTCTCATGTAAAGATGAAATGCTTTGCACAGGACAGGAAATCGTGACAATCCGCATCAAACCATTCAGGAGACGATAAGCCCCCTGTCCCCTCCATCTCCAGATGGCATTGTTTCATTCACCTGGTTTACCTCCTCTGCCGTAAACAATAACACTACAGAAAACTCCACCTGGTCACTCAACAATCCGGTATCCAGATCGTAAGAAAAATTAGTAGAACAAAAATGTTGTTTGTCTAATTTCACCCACAACTGTGAAACTGTTCTACAAAGGACTGACGGAAAACTCCATTAATATGAACCTCAAATTATTATATGTCCGTAGTCAAAGACTCTAACGCGGTACTGCATGGTGGCTAACGTCGATCTAATTGATTCCACTTTTGGCGGCGGGAGAACAACGGTAAAAATCCTCTTCCGACCACAAATAATTTAGTATTACGTAATATCTCCAGACAGATTAAAGCGAATGCCAGGATGGTCCCTTCGATAATGACTTGCCAAGTTTACTTCCGAATTCTTCCCTCACTTACAGCTTACGCTCCTCCTCAAAAGACCTCGACCGCAACGGGCATTAATTCTTTTTTTTCCTTCTTTGTTGGTGGAACGATGTTTTATCCAGCAGTATTTGCTTAATAGTTTATGAGATTATTGATGGCGTGTGCAGTTTTCCTAGATTATCTCGAAACCTTTCAGCAGTCACATAGAGAGATGGTGCGTCCTTTGAGCTTGATAGACTCTTAGAGGCAATTCGCAAGAAGTCTATGGATAGTGAGAGCAGCAATTTGCGACTATTTGCTGATGACGCTGTAGTACACGGGAAGTATCGTCACTGAGAGACGCTAGAAGTACACAGAATGACGTAAAATTTCTATGTGGTGTGATGAATGACAACTTCCTCTAATTGTGGGGAATCGTTAATACAACTGAGTAGGAAAACAATCCTGTGATGTTTCAATACATGGTGGTTTGCTGCTTGACACAGTCACGTTGATTAAATATCTTGCCACAACGTTGCAAAGCGATGTGAAATGAAAGGATCACATAAGGACGGTAAATTGGATGGCGATTGGTCAGCTTCGCATTACTGGGTGAGTTTTAGGTAAGTGTACCTCATGTATAAAGGAGACTGCGTATAGAACACTTGTGCGACTCAGTCTGCCCCAGTCCTTGGGATCCAGATTGGATGGGGCTGCAAGATTTATTTTGTTACCAGTAAGTTCGATCAACAAGCGAGTGTTACGGAGATGCTTCGGGAACTCAAACGGGAATCCACTGAAGGAATACTACGTTCATTAAGCGAAACACTTTTTGAGAGTAGAGGACAGGTATCTGCAGATGATGCGGATCGATTCTACTGCAGCCATACAGCATTCGTTAGCTTGCTAATGTATATGTAGATGTATCCGCCAGTGCCCAGTTCCATATTAATCACGATCATTCAAAAAATATATATATCCACGCATACTGAGGAGAAGGGCTAATATTAGAGAAAAAATCCTGCCGACAAATCTGGTGGATGATCATTCCGGAACTGCTAATCAAAATGTCACTACGGTCGTTTACTTCGCAGTTTCATTAGTAATAAAATGTAGGAAAAAACATAACATTATGAACCATTCACAATGTTCCTAGAATGGAAAAGAAACTTAAGGATGTCTTAGATAATGATCAGTTTGGCTTTAGGAAAGGTAAAGGCACCAGATAGCCAGTTCTGACGTTGCGGTGGATAATGGAAGCAAGGCTGAAGAAAAATAAAGACATGATGGCAGGATTTGTCGACCTGGAAAACAGTGCAAGATGTACGAAATTCGGAGAAAAATAGGCGTAAGCTATAGGGAGAGACGGATAACATAGAATATGTACAAGAGTCAAGAGGTAATAATAAGAATGAATGACCAAGAACAAAGTGCTCCGATTAAGAAGGGTGTAAGACAGTGATGTAGTCTTTCACCCCTACTGTTCAATCTGTGTACCGAAGAGGCAACAATGGTAATAAAAGAAAGGTTCAGGAGTGGAATCAAAATTCAAGGTGAAAGAATATGAATGATACTATTCGCTGAAAACATTGCTATCCTGAGTGAAAGTGAAAAACAATTACAAGATTTGCTGAATGGACTGAACAGTCTAATGAGTACGGATTATGGATTGAGAGTAAATCGAAGAAAGACGAAACTAATGAGAAATAGCAGAAATGAAAACTGCAAGAAACTTAACATAAATCAAAACTGATGGTCACGAAGTAGATGAAGTTAAGAATTCTACTACCTACGCAGCAAAAAACCAATGACGGACGGAGCAAGGAGGACATCAGAGGCACACTAGCACTGGCAACAGTGGCATTCCTGGCCAAGAGAAGTCTACTACTATCAAACGTAGGCCTCAATTTGAGGAAGAAATTTCTAGCATGTACGTTTAGAGCACGGCATTGTATGACAGTGAAACATGGACTGTGGGGAAACGAGAACAGAAGAGAACAGATGCATTTGAGTTGTGGTGTTACAGACGAATGTTGAACATTAGGTGGACTGATAAGGTAAGGATTGAGGAGGTTCTGCGCATAATCGAAAAGGAATTTGTGGAAAACACTGACAAGAAGAAGGGAGAGAAGGATAGGATATCTGTTAAGACATCAGGGAATGAGTTCCATGGTACTAGAGGGAGTTGTAGAAGGCAAAAACTGTAGAGTAAGACAGAGATTGGTATACAGTCAGCAAATAATTGAGAACGTGGGTGGCAAGTTCCACTCTGAGACGGAGAAGTTGTCATAGGAGAGGAATTCACCAGTCAGAAGACTGATGATTCAAAAAAAAAAAAAAAAAAAAAAAAAAAGACAATGTTCCTTCCTCATACACAACGTGCTTTGGTTCTTAATCAACAGTATTAGGTAGGGTAAAGTTGTGTTAATCCTACCACAGCCTTAGTCCTCGGCTTACTCCAGTAATATCTGATCCCACGTTTTGAAAATGTGACAGCAAGTGGTGTAAAATTGAACTAAATAATAGTGCAAGTAAGAATAAACAAGTGAGCGGACATTTTGCTACAGTTTGTCTTAAGAAATCTCGGAGAAGAGGGTGTGGGTGACTGAGAATTCCTAAGGGACGAAACTGCTGAGGTCATCGGTCCCTGGACTTACATACAACTTAAACTAATTTAAGAACAACACACACACCCATGCCCAAGGGAAGACTAGAACCTCCAGCGGGAGGGGCCGCGCAATCCGTGCACGGCGCCTCAAACCACGCGGCCACTCCGTGCGGGTTTCAGAGAAGACTATGATGACAAAGTCATTGTTCTCTATGACTTCTATTGTCGTGGTACTGTGCCATTCATTTGAGCATAAGAAATCGGTTAATGTTAATGAGCGTATGGCACTGGTCGCCGGGAGAGCCCTCGCGGGGCGATTCTGCCGCCGCTCCACAAGATCTTTAACGCCACAACGGCGACTTGCGAGTGAATGTGGATGAAATGATGATGAAAGGCACACAACACCCAGTCGTCTCGAGGCAGAGAAAATCCCTGACCCAGCCGGGAATCGAACTCGGGACTCCGTGCGCGGGAAGCTAGAATGCTACCGCAAGACCACGAGCCGCGGACAATAAAACGGTACAAAACTATGAGTCTATGCCTGTAGCATTGGCTTGAAAAGATACAGGTCGCGCTAACTGAATCGCATCTGGGGAGAATTCGTTAACTGTACCGGTACGGCATAGGCGTTGACAACGGTTACTTACTAACTACAAATTATTTGAAACTTCCTGGCAGATTAAAACTGTGTGCCGGACCGAGACTCGAACTCGGGACCTTTGCCTTTCGCGGGCAAGTGCTCTACCAACTGAGCTACCCGAGCACGACTCACGCCCCGTCCTCACAGCTTTAATTCTGCCAGTATCTCGTCTCCTACCTTCCAAACTTTACAGAAGCTCTCCTGCGAACCTTGCAGAACTAACACTCCTGAAAGATAGGATATTGCGGAGACATGGCTTAGCCACAGCCTGGGGTATGTTTCCAGAATGAGATTTTCACTCTGCAGCGGAGTTTACGCTGATATGAAACTTCCTGGCAGATTAAAACTGTGTGCCGGACCGAGACTCGATCTCGGCACCTTTGCCTTTCGCGGGCAAGTGCTCTACCAATACCTAGAATTCTCATTCTATAAATTATTTGTTTTAGCTGAGCTGTATGATGAAGGGAGCTTATAGTGAGTGGAAGTAGGGGGATATGGGCGATGGAATATCGGATTGGTGGAAATGGATTGAATGAAACACGTAGAAGATATAATATACTAAAGCCTACACTGCTTCGTCATTTAATGGATTTAAATAAAATATTGAATTTTGGAGGGCCTAATGACATGACAGCAGGAATGAAAGATGAATTAGCACAGCATATAATTAATTTAGAGTCTGGTTTCTTCGGAGTAACTATTCCTGAATTAAGAGAAGAAAACTTGCCTACCAACTTCAATAAGGAAAAAATTGTAGCCCGTAAAATGGTACTACTGTTTTATGACAGGTCACCTCACTTTGAGCATTGCGAGTTTCCGAAGCAATACCGATGGCACAAAGAAAGGAGATTAATAAACAGCGTGTTAATAAGTTCTTCGATAAATATGAGGAAATACTACCAGAACATAAGATTACTGCTGACCAAACGTACTGTATAGTGAGGATGAAATCGCATTATCTATAGTTAACAAAGCGTCTAAAGCCATTGTCCGAAAAGGCAAATACTAGGTGTATGCAATCACAAGCAGAGGAGGGTTCTCACAACGACATTTGTATGTACAATGAGTGCATCAGACGAATACATGTCCCCAATACTAATATTTAAGCGGAGCAGATTCCATGGTGTCTTTAAAAGGGGAGCTCCAGAAAACACAACATCTGGCAGCTCGACAAATAGATCGATAATAGCAGAACTGTTTGTCTGACGTCTAGAAAACTTCATAAAATGTAGAAAAGTAGAAAAAAGTGACCTGAAACAAATTTTGATTTCAATGGATGGACACAGCACACAAGCCCAAAACTTTAGAGGCAATTTAACTGTAAAATTAAGAAAAATTTTGTGATATCTGTGTGCAAATCAAGTGATTTTTGACATGACAATTTAGGCAATTTAATTTGTTATGAATTGATATTTCGTTTCCTATTTTCTCATTACGAGTGTCTACCGAAGCAACTTTACGTTTATGGTTTGTAATTTTTTACTGTGATGTTTTGTTACATTATTCCATGGATTTATTATGTCGTCGGTGACTTCTCATCCTGAATACGACTTAGTAGATACGGACACGAATTAGGAAACCAGACGCTTTAATCGTATCGAAGCTACAAATTTGAAAATGATTGATAGCTCATTTTGAGAAAAAGATATTGTATTTGTACGGAAGCTTGTTGGTAGTTTAAAAATTATGTTTCAGTGTACACAATACAGACTTTGTTATTTAAATTACTCTACCAAAAACGTAATTCTCTCATAAGGGCTACGACTTTAGGAACCTTACTCTATAAGATATTTTTTTACAGTTATTTTTAGTGGCAAGCTGTGGCGATTACTCAGCTCATATTGGAGATAACTGATAATAAGGAATAATTCAAAGGATCACATGGTCTTATATACAGATTTTATTTTTAAAGCCCTTTCTTAATATATCACATATTCAGTGACAAAGATTATAAAGAGGTTTACCTGAAAATGGTTACTAGTATTTCGTTGTGGTCAGTAAATCACGTATTCACAAAATTAATTCAGCTAAACGCGCGACTCTGCATTTGCTGTTTTTATATTAAGTTCTAATTTCAATTTGTTCTTCAATTTATCACAGAAAGTGTAATTGTATATGTCGTATAAATCGTCGAAAACAATTTCTACCAGAAACGCAATACCGGGGAAAACAATGAACGCTCGCAGTCCCAGACACGAATTCTATTGACGGTACGTACGTGTGTAGGTGCGAGAGATCCGAAGCGGTAGTGCAGTGGCCTGGCTGGTTAATAATTCATACCTGCTTATAGCGAGCAGCGTAATGTGGACAGCACGTTTCATTTTGTGCCATTGCGCATAAATAATTCGCTTTGCGGCTGCTTCGATCGTCCGGTATTCAGCGCTATCGCGGCCAAAATATTTAATCTTGTCAGCAGAAATATTCGCAAATAATTGACTCACACGAGGGAACTATTTCTAGCTGGGTTCATTGGGCGACATATTTAAGCGGATTTTAATAATAGGCTTTACTCGAAAGCGAATTTTTACGCAATCTGTCAGCGTATTGCTTTTGATCTCCTGTAGATCGACTAAATACTATGTCAAGCTAAAAAAAAATGTAAAGGGTGTTAATGGGGATTGATATGTAGGCTTAATTATCTGAAAAATGATCGGTCACCAAAACGTTTTCTGTGGAATTATGGGTTGCAGAACATGGGTGGTAAAAATTAATTCTGTTGGGAGAAAAGAAAGAATTTTTTTTATTGAGTTCCTTTCAGAATGTGTACGACAGACACTAACCCTCACCAATTTTGAAATGTGCAGATACGTTTCTTTATAAAAAGTTTACTTGCGTACGAGAGTTTTTCATGCGTTAGAGATTCCACCCCATTTGAAACTGACCTTTCATTGTAAGTCCTTGGCAGTTCGCCGTCGGTCTTTCACATTTCTTTCCATAAATGAAGTCCATTGGGGATGTAACTCAGTGATATTTCTCTGTTTTGGTAGCAAGAAGATTATGAAATGAGAAAGTGACTGTGCTTTGCAAAACCAACAGTCCTCACATTAGGAATCGTTCTCCAAATCGAAGCCGTTTTGTTTCTATGAGTAGTGCTATCTTGCCATATGTTTCCATAATACACTTCGAGTTCATAAAAACAGGAAATCAGAGCTTCTGCGAATAGTTCTGATGCAGTACACTAACGACTGATCTTAATGCACCCTTTTTTATTGCTTAACACATGACCTCACACACAAATATCTAAAAACCTAACTTTTTCTGTAATATCGGAAAGCATTTCTGAAATTAAAGGATAAATACTGTTTGTGGGATAGCTATAAGTTCCTTAGCACTTACTGATCGCATTTATCCACTTATATGTCCATTCACAGATTATTGTGCTCTCATACCCACATACGTTTTGCACTTCACAAAATATCCCGGGCTATCACCCCAAAGTCAAAGAAATTTTTGGAGGAACCCATCGTTTCGTCCTGGTCTTCGAAAGGTTTTGTTTCTCCGAGTCATACATTCGACCACAGAATAATAGCCCGGAATATTTTAACATGCAAAGTATTCGACTGTGACAGTTTGCATTTTTCAGATTCGTTGTAGGGTAAACAACCTGGAAATTAAACATCAGAAGGACAGACCGTAATAAAATGTTTTCATTAACCGTGCAACCCGACAGGTCTTTGGCATAAATTAACACCAAAACTGACCATACAATTCCAGTATGATGTCTCGTGTAACAGAATTCAACACGTGCAACTATTACGACTAACCCAGAAGTTTTCGGAATTATCTTCGTGGTCAGCTTCATATTTGTGCACCGTTTCTTTCTGAATTAGCGAACATGTGTAGACTTATATTATCTATAATTTCAGACGTAATGTCTATGTAACTACAGTGACTGTTGTCTTGATTGTGAAGAACAGTCTCAGTCTTGTTTATTTAATGTTAAATTTGTTAGCGCTTTTGGTCAGTAACCGTCGTCAGACAACGTCATGAGCAGATTTCTGCTAAGTACTTGACTGGATTGTTGCCTGATGGTGATCTACTGACCGAATGCACTGAAAACAATAAGATTGAATAAATGCAGCCCTTACTATTTTTCACAATTAAGTTATCAACGCAGAAATGAATTTTTTTCATGTTGTTTGTGGATGGAACCTTCTACCATGTTTGATGCATAATTTTTGTACCTTGTCTGTTTAGGAGTGTTTTAATTGACTCTGAGTGTGAGAGGTTTTTAAACGTTCCATAGTTTGAAAATGTGCTTTGTGGGTGCCAATGCAATCCCACAAAACCAACAGAAAATGTTTTAAACATATATGCGACATAGAAAGACATGGAAATCTTTGCATACTTCATTTTTCAACGCAGACTGTTGCGAAGTATTCCAATGATGAGAAAGCTTAAGAGAAGAACAATGCCACAGAATGCCATTTAATAATAGGTTAGGAATATTTTTGTTAATAATACGCCATCTTCAGACACAATATTTCATCAGAGCTACAACTTTACTTCCAAGGAATACACTGTTGTTTTTGCGTGATAACCTCGTAGCACTTCATTTCCAAAACGAGTGTGGGAAACTACATTTATCACTCTCTCTTTAAAACAACAAAACGTAAATATAAATGTAGTAGGACAGTGCCGGTTGGTACGATTAGTGGGTGACATATACTGAATCCATTCAAGTCGAATAACTAATTCAAGTGCCTTATTCTTGGAGCACCAAATTTTAATCAGTTAATTAAACATATTAATTGTAAATTGCCAGAATAGCTAGTCACATCACTAAACTGTACACCATTTTTACTTTGTCGCATTAAGTGCTATATTGATGGCACATTGTCAGCAGCAATAGTGGCATTCAGGATGATTCAGCTGCCTGTACCACTGGGCTTTATGCAACCGTCAACACCTTCAATACCACACCCAATATTTTCGTCCTCTCACGATCGCTACGCCTAAACACTTTGTCCTAAAGCAAAAATGAATAGTTCCTTTTTATGGGAAATGTAATGTAGATTAATAGAGTTTAATATAGGTTTTGCAAGAGGTTGTAGTTTCCATGTTATTCAAGAAAAACATACAAATGGGTTTTCCTTGAATAGCTCAAAAACTGAGGCTATCCAATGGAAAGGTATCCTATTACGAAATTTAACTACATTAAATATCCCACTGAAAGACCGTGTGCATTTTTTTCCGCGGGGCAAATGATTCGCGCGTAGCAAGCTAGAGAAAATAAAAACCTCACATGTGGTTTTTGAAGGCGTTGTAGGTAGCATAAAACCCATTGTTAGGGACACCTGAATTACTCTGTACATAGAGTAATGCTTCTTCGAAATGTTGATGAGAGTAAATAACGCTTCAATTTATGGCATAGGGATAGCAGGCTGGCGCGAAGAGCACAGGTTACAAGGCGTGTTTGCTGCTTTAGACATTAGGTGAGCGCCGCCACTGGCTTGAGTAAGTCAACATCCGTTGGTGGTTGCTTCAGGTCACTCATGTTTGAGTGGGTATCTGGAGCCTGGTGGTGGAGAGCTTCTCAACAGACAAATATGAACGGTAAATCTTAAATGCCGCCAGTATCTACACTCAAGCTCATAAATTAATCATCAGAATGTGGTGCCACACAACGTGGCACTACTCCAAACTGGCGCTAATAGCATAGCCACATAGGGAACACACACGACAAAGATCTGTAAGTCCACGATACTGGTGATAAGTTGAGAAAACTGTCCCGAAACACATGTGCTACAAAACGTATCCCGACATAAATGCAGGGGTGAACGTGCACCAATCATAATCCCGCCCCACACCATCAAATCATGACCTCCATACAGGTCCCATTCAAGGACATTAAGGAGTTGGTATCTGGTTCCTGGTTCACGCCAGCTAAAAACCCGGCGAGAATCACTGTTCAGACTATACCTGGACTCGTCTGAGAACATAACTTGGGAGCACTGTTCCAATGACCATGTACTGTGTTCTTGACACCATTCTTTACGGGCTCTCCTGTGACCAGCGGTCAGTGGAATGCACCTAGCAGTTCTCCGGGCGAATAAACCATGCCTGGTCAGTCCTCTGTAGACTGTGTGTCTGGAAACAACTGTTTCAGTGACTGCGGTTCGGTCCAGACCAAGGCTACCTGTAGTACTCCGTGGCCGTCTGCGGGCACCGATGGTGAGATACCGGTCTTATTGTGGTGTTTTACACAGTGGACGTTCCGTACTGTAGCGCCTGGAGACGTTTCCTGTCTGCTGGAATCGTTGCCATAATGTTGAGATCACACTTTGTGGCACACGGAGGTCCCGTGCTAAGACCTCCTGTGTTTGACCAACCTCTAGTTGCCCTAGTATTGTACCCCTCATAACGTCATCAATATGTGTTCTTTGAGGCATTTTCAACACACAGTCACCATTACCTCGGCTGAAATCATCTGCACACTTACTCGCTGTACCGTGCTCTGACATGAATCAACACACCACTGCGTATGTGGCCACTGCTGCCAGGGCCACCGTGCGACGACCGCAGGTCAAATGCAACGCATGGTCATACCCCGAGGTGATTTAAACCCGGAAACCGCCCACCAGAGCGTCGTTTCACCATGTATCTGCATTATCCTTATTTTATGAGCATGAGTGCAATTGTTAAAAGTTCAGTTGGGCAGTCGTTCTTAGTCCATCGCTATCGACGTTGCCGCAGCATGAGGTGGGCCCGTCTCCTCATTGATTAGGCCCTCGTTAAAGTAGTCTGAGAGTGACTAGCTGTAGAAGAACGATATATTCATTATAGTTTTTCTTAAAATGTGTGTGTGTGTGTGGTTCAAATGGCTCGGAGCACTATGGGACTTAATTGTTGAAGTCATCAGTCTCATAGAACTTAGAACTACTTAAACGTAACTAACCTAAGGACATCACACACATCCATGCCCATAGGCAGGATTCGAACCTGCGTCCGTAGCGGTTGCGCGGTTGCAGATTGTAGCGCCTATAACCGATCCGGCCACTCCGGCCGGCGTGTGTGTGTGTGTGTGTGTGTGTGTGTGTGTGTGTGTGTGTGTGTGTGTGTGTGAGAGAGAGAGAGAGAGAGAGAGAGAGAGAGAGAGAGAGAATGTGATTGAGTATGGTGTGTGCGTTTCAGCGTATTGTTCCATTTAATTGCAGTACACGTTTTAAACATTATTAGGTGCTAAGTAGAATATACTGACCATGTTCCTGTTACACTAATTTCAAGCAAGGTCTCACGGCTGAAGGTATCAAGAAATTCCTGTTTGTGATTCCCTTACAAATCTGTATTTTTAAGTTGGCTAACTGCGAAAGGAAGTTACGTCCCTTGCAAGCAAAGGTAAATAGTAAATGCAGTATCATGTCAAGTTCCAATCATGGACTGCCCTAGACGAAATGTCTATTGAGTATGGCATTGAATAACGTCATTTAAGGCTTACACTGAGTACTTGTCAAGAAGTTTTTATTTATATTGACATCAATAACACCCAAAAATTGCTTTTATGCAACGACAATCCACTTTTCATTGTTGACTAATTGCTTCAACAACAAAACTTGTAACTGATAATTATTTAGTTTCCAAGGTTTTGAAACAGACTACTGCAGAATGAACTCACTTATATCTATGTCTAAATCTATGCGTCTATGCTCCGGAAGTCATCTTATGGTGTGTAGTTGAGGATGTACACCAATATTGTTTCTCCTTTTTCCCGTTGCAGTTTTGAGTGTTTCGTGGGAAGAGCCGTTGCTGGTAAGCCTTCGTATGAGATCGAACCTCTCCAACTGGAATTGCATGATCTTTTAGCGAGATATACTTAAGAGTAAACATCATATTATTTGACTCTCCCACGCATGCATACTTTCTAAATTTTAATAGTAAACCACATGTTGATGCAACACACATCTCTAGCGTCGTCTGCCAATGGAGTTGGATGAGTGCTTTTGTGACGTTTTCACGCCTATTAAATAAACCTAATAACGAATTACGATGCTCTTCTTTCGGCCTTCTGTGTTTTATCTATCAGTCCTATCTGGTATGAACCACAGATTGACGAGAACTATTTAAACATTGGTTGAACAAGGGTTTTGCAAGCTATCTCTTTTGTGTGTGGACTGTATTTCCAGAGGATCTCGGTCTGGCATCTACCTCACTTGCGATTAATTACAGTGGTAGTTCCACTTTAATTATCTGAGTACCCATTCTCCTGGTTATTTTATGTAGCCTATTGACTGCTTCCAATGATCTGTCTGCAATCATTTAATCATACAATAGTGTGTCTTTCTGCCTATTCATGAGCAGTACGTTACATTTGTTTATGTTGAGGATTAATTCCATTCTCTGCTCCAAGCATCGACCAACTGGAGGTTTTCCTCCATTTGCGCTATAATGTTCTAATGTTGGGACTTCTCTGTATACAAATGCGCCATTCTCGAAAAGAGTAATGTAAATTCCAACGTTATCCAATACTGTGAAAGGTAATGGTCCTGTAACTCCCCTGTATGGTATGTCTGAAGATTATTCTCCGACATGCTGTGACTTGTTGACTAGAAAATATTCATTTCAGCTCAAAGCTAGTCTGATGTTCTGTAAGCTTGTGGTATGTTGGTCATTATGCGGCACTGGGAAACTGCATCGAACGATTTGCAGACGTCGAGTAACAAAGCATCTACCTGGGCACCAGTATGTAGTGCTTTCTGAGTCACGTCGACGAACACAGTGAGCTGGGTTTCACTTAGTCGTTATTTTCGGTCTCCAGAAATGTAATGACACACCAGCGTAAAAATTCTACAAAAGACCGTCGTCGAAGCCATAGGCCAATTGTTCTGTTCATCTGTTCAACGACCCTCCTTCAAAACAGGAATAACTTGTGTTTTTTCCCAATACTCCAGCTGCTGCTGGAGGAGCAGCAAGTTCTTTCGCATACTCAATGAAGCATGGTGTTGGTATACCGCCAGGTCAAATGGCCCTTCGTCCATAAATCAATTTCGGTTGCATATCTATTCTGTGGTCACTGACATTGATATCTGTCACTTGATGTTTGTTCGACGATTTGAAGGAGCAACTACAGTGCAATCCTCCTCAAGTCAAAGCTATTCTTTTAACCACACTTTATGAATGTTCCCACGTATGGTCGCGAGATCCATGGAAACTACACGCCGCAAATTCTGCTACGAAACATGTAAACCACGCACAGTAATGTTGCAGTTGTCCTGTGGTCTACGGTCAGTCGGCCTTTGGCTATGGTGAGGCGTTCACGCCTTGTTTGCGTCTCGCCTGTTGTACTGCTTGCGAGCGAGCGCACGTTTGTTTACTTCCTTTAGCAGCTTGTCTCAGAGTCCGACTTCATTGACTGTCATGGCGTTTTATTACCGCCAAGCCACAATTAAATTATCTTTTCCGTTAGATCACGAACGACCGAAGACGTATAAAGTTGAACGTTTTATACGGGCTGAAATGCGTCTCCCGCCACAAGATGATCTCGCAATACATTTTTCGATTTTCAGTAAAACTGTGTACATAAAGCTGGCGAATGACGAGCTGTGCGCTGACGACGTGGGGCGCCACACTGTCTCAAGTTCCGATACCCTGACAGACGTATAGGGAGTGTCGTGGTGGATCGCTCTGGTTTCGGCCTCCGAACGTTGCAGGTTTTCAAACTGCCGTTTGAAGGACCGTCGGCCGGCCGGGGTGGCCGAGCGGTTCTAGGCGCTACAGTCTGGAACCTCGCGACCGCTACGGTCTCAGGCTCGAATCCTGCCTGGGGCATTGATGTGTGTGATGTCCTTTGGTTAGTCAGGTTTAAGTAGTTCTAAGTTCTAGGGGACTGATAACCTCAGAAGTTAAGTCCCATAGTGCTCAGAGCCATTTCTTTTTTTTTTTTTTTTTTAAGGACCGTCGGACGTTGCGGTAACTGCTTTTAAACCTTAGGGGAACATCATCAGTCACTTGGCTGGAACGTGGAAGACTTTCGAAGCATGCCGCGCGGGGTAACCACGCGGGTTGAGTCATCTTGTCACGGCCCGCGCGGCTCCCCCCCGTCGGAAGTTCGAGACCTCCTTCGGGCATGGGTGTGTGGGTTGTCCTTGGCGTAAGTTAGTTTAAGTTAGATTAAGTAGTACGTAAGCTTAGGGACCGATGACCTCCGCAGTTTGGTCCCATAAGACTTAATCACAAATTTCCGACATTCGAAGCATACCGTGTCCTCAGTGGTTCCCGTCAGATGAAAATTGAAGTATGAGGACTTGTGCCTCCTTGCTTGTTACTGCCAGAGGCAGGGCTGGCTTCATGTACGATGGCGAGCTGCGCACCTGTTCAGTTTGTGGCCAGGAAGGCCAGGAAGGCCGACGTAGACTGGTATAGATGGCTGATCGGAGACGTCGCTCTTCCTGCAGCGCCAACTGTGTTACCCCTGTCTCACTCGTCTGCGGCAGTGGTGCCAGCTACGCCCCCTCTGAGTTAGTCGGTACCGGTGTCGGCTCCTCTCGACGAAGCGATTGACGGAAAATGAACAACGACTGTCAGCGGGCACAAGCTGTCCGTCCCGGCCCCACGGTTGTTGATCGTGGAGCTGTACCTGCCTCCGCCTTTCTGCCATCTGCTCACGTGTCGGACGAGAGCCGCCAGCTATCTGACACGGAACACCATGTTAGGAATCAGCGGTCGCCGAGGAAATGGAAGAGACAACGCCTCCTTCGGAAATCTGCACAGGATGACGACCCTGCTGCTGATGGTGCACTGTCTGACGCGCTGACACTTGACGACGTGACGTCCTTCCCCGCCTCCATCTCCACTCAAAGTCCACCTCCGGATGCCGATGCAAGAACCAAGTGCTCCGATTAAAAAGGGTGTAAGACCGGGATGTAGTCTTTCGGCCCTACTGTTCAATCTGTACATTGAAGAAACAATGACGGAAACAAAAGGAAGGTTCAGGAGTGGAATTAAAATTCAAGGTGAAAGGATACCAATGGTACGATTCGCTGATGACATTGGTGTCCTGAGTGAAAGTGAAGAATAATTACATGATCTGCTGAATTGAATGTACAGTCTAACGTGTGCAGGATATGGACCGAGAGTAAATCGAACAGAGAGGAAAGTAATGAGAAGTAGCAGAAATGAAAACACCGAGAAACTTCACATCAGGACTGATACTCACGAGCTAGATTAAGTTAAGAAATGCTACTACATAGGCAGCAAAATAACCAATAGCGGATGGAGCAAGGAGGACATCAAAAGCAGACAGGAACTGGCACAAACGGCATTGCCTATTGGCTTCTGTCTCGGCTTCATCGGCAATTGAGGGTGAAGCTTTGACAATGCCAGCCACTTGTGCTGGCGAAACGTCAGAAAAATCATTAGATGATCGTCGGCCGAAGAACCCGAGACAGAAGCCAATAGGCAGTTTGTGAACAAGTGGCCACGAAAGCCTTAACAATTTTTTACAAAGGGCATTCCTGCGCGAGAGAAGTTTAGTAGTGTGTTTAAATGAGATTCCCAGTTATTTTACCGGCCGGTGTGGCCGAGCGCTTCTAGGCGCATCAGTCTGGAACCACGCGACCGCTACAGTCGCATGTTCGTATCCTGCTCCGGGCATGGATGTGTTTGATGTCCTTGGGTTGGTTAGGTTTAAGTGGTTCTAAGTTCTAGATGTTAAGATGTTAAGTCCCATAGTGCTTAGAGCCATTTGAACCAACCAGTTATTTTACGCATCGTCAAACCTTTACGTCAAATACAAAATTTAAGTAACTCTGAACATCAGTTGTTATGTTTTTGTCAAATTATCTATAAGTTTAAATATGCCGAACGACATGGTGCTCAATTTCAGGAAGAAATTCGAGACTGCACTTATGGAGCACAACAATGTAAGGTAGTGAAACATGGACTGTGGGAAAAGCGGAACACAAGGGAATCGAAGCATTTGAAATGTTGTGCTAGAGACGAAAGTTGAAAATTAGGTTGAATGATAAGGAATGAGGTGGTTCTTCGCTGAATCGAGGAGGAACAGAATATGTGGAAAACTCTGACAAGGAGAAGGGACAGGATGATAGGACATTTGTTAAGACATAAGGGAATGGCTTCAGTGATACTACAGGGAGTTGTGGAGGACAAGAATAGTAGAGGAAGGCAGAAATTGGAATACATACAGCAAATAATTGAGGACGTAGGTTGTAGGTGCTACTAGAGGGATGACCCAAAAAAAGTTTTAATCTCTCAGAAATTTTCTAAATAGCACTTATTACGCTGCAGAGTGAAACATTCATCCAGAAAACAGCCCTTTTGCCGTAATTAAACCATTTATTTTCAGTATTATGTTTTCGTGGGTTGTTGGGGTGTTAGGTCCTTGAAAGAGTGCAATGTAAGTGGAATGTTTTTGAAGGGGTGCGGGCGAGTCGTGATACGTGCTCGGACAGCATAATATCATCGTCCATGAACATCAGGTTTTTGGTACGAGTTGATCACTGGAACACAATTTTAGTTGTAAAAGTTTCAGGCCGGCCGCGGTGGTCTCGCGGTTCTAGGCGCGCAGTCCGGAACCGTGCGACTGCTACGGTCGCAGGTTCGAATCCTGCCTCGGGCATGGATGTGTGTAGTGTCCTTAGGTTAGTTAGGTTTAAGTAGTTCTGAGTTCTAGGGGACTGATGACCACAGCAGTTGAGTCCCATAGTGCTCAGAGCCATTTGAACCATTTTTTGAAAAGTTTCAGTACAGGCTGGGCTGAGAAAGATTCACTCCGAAAAGACCTACACCATTTCTCTTCGATACCCCTCCTTCCAGGAATACTAGTCCCGCCACTGGTTTGCAGGAAAGCTTTTGTGCTGGGTGGCAAGTTGAAGAGAGTTGCTGGCAATGATTAGTCCAAGCTCGAAGTCCTTGAACTCTCCTGATTGATCCATTCTCCAGTTACTGCTTCTTTACTGACAACACAGCTCCCCCCGGTGTGTGCGCCTGTTATGACATCCGGTGCTCAATTCTGCAATACATAACCTTTTGCTCAGATAGTATATGTACCATCTAAAGGAAACGGTATGGTTACTAACGTTCCTCCATCATGATAGAGGAAGTCGTTGACAGGTCTTGTGTACAGACAAATCAGGAAAGCAAGAAAATCAGCAAGATTTCATACCACGTTCTCATACTATCTACGCGTATATAACAGCCCTGCAGTTCAGACCTGAATTTGGCTGCGTGTTCATAGAACCAATTTCAGACTATTTCTCGACCGTTCCACACTCGGATAGCAAACCTAAGTCTTTCAGAGCGAGATCGGACTTCCTCACCGGTGATGGAATTCTCGTGAATAGATCACGTCGCAACGAAAAGCGCCATTGTTAGATGATTGCCACCCCAACCCGGTTACATATCTGCGAAGCTCCCCACACTATTTTGCGATAGCAGTACACAGGCTGATCTTATTTGAAATTTTTCGATATCCTCCATCAATCTTATCTGGTTACGACCTCATACCGCGAGCAGTAGTCCACAACAGGCCAGGCAAGCTTAGTCTAGACACTCTTATTTGTAGAACTGTAGCATCTTATAAGTGTTTTGCCAGTAAAACAGAGTGTTTGTTACAACTTCCCAACATTTTCAGTGTCATGTTTCGAATTTAAGTTGTTCGCAATTGCAATTCCTCTGTAATTTAGTTGGAACGACAACTTTTAAATTTGTGTGATTTATTAAGTAACCGAAAGTTAAAAGAATTTTTTTAGTAGTCATACTGAGGAACTTGCTCTTTTTACTGAGAATGAAATTTTCACTCTGCAGCGGAGTGCGCGCTGATGCGAAACTTGCAGATTAAAACTGTGTGCCGGACCAAGACTCGAAATCGGGACCTTTGTCTTTCGTGAGCTTCGGTAGCTCAGTCGGTACAGCACTTGCCCGTGAAAGGCAAAGGTCCCGATTTCGAGTCTCGGCCGGCACACAGTTTTAATCTGCCAGGAAGTTTCACACTACACGTTCTACTGTTTACTGTCAATTGCCACTTTTCACCCTATGTAGATATATTGTATAAATTATTTTGCAATTAATTTTGATTTTCTGCTGACTTTACTAGAGGGTGAACGACAGCATCATCTGCAAACTTTCTGAGTTTTCTCCTCAGATTCTCTCCTAATTCGTTTATGTAGACTATAAAAGGGTTTGAGTAGTATAAGAAGGCTACAGGTATCCCTCTACGTTTCAGAGTGGAAACTGCATGTCACCACGACTTTTTCGATCTTGTCTCAAATGCTAGTATGGGGTATGCTTCCACCTTTCTAAGGATTTGCAAGCCACGTTCGCGTCGCTCTCTGCGGGGCGGGGGTGGTGGTGTTCCGAACTGGGGGAACGGCGCCATCGCCGGCCTGCCTCATGAAGAATAGATTGCGGCTGGGCGGTCGCATCCTCAGGAGTGGCGCGCCCAGTCCTCCGGGGACAGCCGCACACTCTGCCGGCGGTGGCTGTCAGCGATTCTTTCGCGGGCCGTTGGCGGTCGTCAATCACCACTTAGCGGTGACAGCCGCCGCGGCGTCTCCAGCTGTCACATTACCTCCTAATGAAGTAATGGATAAGCCGCGTCGCTGACGCTTCCTCGGGCGCCCAGCCACCCTCTGGGGGTGCTGCACTTGCCAGTGGGTCGTGCCGCAGGGACTGTTCTGCGAGGCTTCTTAATCTTGAGACTCTTCCGTTTTTCATTGCTAGAATTCGCAGACTAGAAGTTTTCTGTCGCGAGTAGCACACTCCGACAGAAACTCACAGTTGCAACGTCATCGGAATTAAAGAAGGAAACAACGTTTGGGTTGAAACTTCAGAGCAAATTAAAACTACGTTGGTGTCTAAACTTAAAGCTGGAAGTAACTTTCGTATGATGCGTCACTGCCAACTAACTAAACTCAGTGAGACATGAACCATATGTACAGCTGCTACAGTATAGTACAGTAAAGAAGATAACTGTAAGAAATACGTAGTGAGATGAACAGAAATGAAACTTTAAATAAATAAAATTAATTCTGCCGAGGTTACCGAGATGTATGATGTTCCCCTGGATAATAAAAGAAGGCGGGACATGGTTCTTACACTACTGGTCATTAAAATTGCAACACCACGAAAGTGCCGTGCTACAGATGCGAAATTTAACCGACAGAAAGAATATGCTGTCATATGCAAATGATTAGCTTTTCAGAGCATTCACACAAGGTTGGCGCCGGTGGCGACACCTACAACGTGTTGTCATGAGGAAAGTTTCCAACCGATTTCTCATACACAAACAGCAGTTGACCGGCGTTGCCTGGTGAAACGTTGTTGCGATGCCTCGTGTAAGGAGAAGAAATGCGTACCATCATGTTTCCGACTTTGATAAAGGTCGGATTATAGCCAATCGCGATTGCAGTTTATCGTATCGCGACATTGCTGCTCGCG
Organism: Schistocerca nitens; assembly: GCF_023898315.1. Classification (NCBI taxonomy): domain Eukaryota; kingdom Metazoa; phylum Arthropoda; class Insecta; order Orthoptera; family Acrididae; genus Schistocerca; species Schistocerca nitens. Next base: position 283,470,168 of record NC_064614.1, read on the forward strand.
TTGTTCGAGATCCAATGACTGTTAGCAGAATATGGAATCGGTGGGTTCAGGAGGGTAATACGGAACGCCGTGCGGGATCCCAACGGCCTCGTATCACTAGCAGTCGAGATGACAGGCATCTTATCCGCATGGCTGCAGCGTATCGTGCAGCCACGTCTTGATCCATGAGTCAACAGATGGGGACGTTTGCAAGACAGCAACAATCTTCACGAACAGTTCGACGACGTTTGCATCAGCGAGGACTATCAGCTCGGAGACCATGGGTGCGGTTACCCTTGACGCTTTATCACAGACAGGAGCGCCTGCGATGGTGTACTCAACGACGAACCTGGGTGCACGAATGGCAAAACGTCATTTTTTCGGATGAATCTAGGTTCTGTTTACAGTATCATGACGATCGCATCCGTGTTTGGCGACATTGCGGTGAACGCACATTGGAAGCGTGTATTCGTCATCGCCATACTGGCGTATCACCCGGCGTGATGATACGGGGTGCCACTGGTTACACGTGTCGGTCATTTCTTGTTCGCAATGACGGCACTTTGAACAGTGGACGTTACATTTCAGATGTGTTACGATCCGTGGCTCTACCCTTCATTCGATCCTTGCGAAACCCTGTATTTCAGCAGGATAATTCACGACCGCATGTTGCAGGTCCTGTACGGCCTTTCTGTATACAGAAAAAGTTCGACTGCTGCCCTGGCCAGCACATTCTCCAGATGTCTCACCAATTGAAAACGTCTGGTCAATGATGGCCGAGTAACTGGCTCGTCACTATACGCTAGCCACTACTCTTGATGAACTGTGGTATCTTGTTGAAGCTGTACACGCCATCCAAGCTCTGTTTGACTCAATGCCCAGGCGTATCAACGCCGATATTACGGAAAGAGGTGGTTGTTCTGGGTACTGACTTCTCAGGATCTGTGTACCCAAACTGCGTGAAAATGTAATCAAATGTCAGTTCTAGTATAATATATTTGTCCTTTAAATACCCGTTTATCATCTGCATTTCTTGTTGGTGTAGCAATTATAATGGTCAGTAGTGTAATGTGGTGCGTGATCACGACGACGGCAGTACATGTTCTTCAAGATGCTCCTACGCTCCCTACAAGGTCAGTAAGGTGTTCGTGTGATGGGACCTTCCATTACCTCACTGGCACAGTTGACTCTGCTGAATGGTCGTTGGTGCATGTGGACGCGGTGCAGCACGTCACCCCGTAGACCACATGTCCTCGATGAGATGTAAGTCGGGGGATCGGGCAGCTGCGTCCATTCGCCAAATATTCTCTCTATCCACGACTTCTCCACGTGCGCTACTCGATGCGGTGGGGCATTACAGTCCGTAAAACTGACGTCAGGATCGAATGCGCCCTGAATAGACATACATGGGGAAAGAGTCCAATATTATAATAATGATGACAGGTGTCTGCACCGTATTGAAAGATTTGGAGATCAGGGCGCCAATGCAACATTATGATTAAGCACATCATACCATCTGGATCACTAAAAGGATCGCGTTGGACAGTGGTCCTAGGTGCATTACGTGTTCCCACCGCTAGACATATGGGATTAACGTCCAGAACCAATATTCAGAGTAAATCTGCTTTCATACGAGAAGAGCAAGCGACCCCACCCCTCACTAGGTCCCAATGCTCTTAGCATCATCGCAATAGGTGCCGCCGGGGTTGCGTGTATCAACGGAGCACAACATACTGGTCGTTGGGCAACGGTACCATGTCTATGCGCCCGGCATAGTGGCCGCACGGTTCGAGGCGTCATGTCACGAACTGCGCGGCCACTCCCGCCGGAGGTTCCAGCCCACCCTCGGCCATGGGTGTGTGTGTTGTTCTTAGAATAAGTTACTTAAAGTAGTGTTTAAGGGTATGCACCGATGAGCTAATCAGTTTCGTCCCTGAGGAATTCACACACATCTCAACATTTTGAGCATCCCTAAGTAGTCACAGCGTCGCTGTGGAGGGAGGGGTTGTGTATCTTGCAGTAATATTAAAAGTGGTTGCTATTGCACCCGCTGTTTCATGTAGGTCCTCCTTGCCTGTTGCACAATGGGTCGGTCACTGTTGCTAAAGATGATCGTTGTTCAACACCTTTGACAGTACCAAACTCCTGGGCTTCACTCGTCACACTTCGTCCTTCTTCCAATTTTACGGTTGCCCAAGGATTCTTCTCCTTCTGAACTCTTCCGAATATTGTGTCCGCGGCACGCTGCAGTGTACACTACTGGCCATTAAAACTGCTACACCATGAAGATGACGTGCTATAGACGCGAAACTTAACCGACAGTAAGAAGATGGTGTGATATGCAAATGATTTACTTTTCAGAGTATTCACACAAGGTTGGCACCGGTGGCGACACCTACAGCGAGCTGACATGAGGAACGTTTACAACCGATTTCTCATACACAAACAGCAGTTGACCGCCGTTGCCTGGTGAAACGTTGTTGTGATGCCTCGTCTAAGGAGGAGAAATGCGTACCATCACGTTTATGACTTTGATAAAGGTCGGATTGTAGCCTATCGCGATTGCGGTTTATCGTATCGCGACATTGCTGCTCGCGTTGGTCGAGATCCAATGACTGTTAGCAGAATATGGAATCGGTGGGTTCAGGACGGTAATACGGAACGCTGTGCTGGATACCAAAGGCCTCGTATCACTAGCAGTCGAGATGGAACGCATCTTATCCGCATGGCTGTAACGGATCGTGCTGCCACGTCTCGATCCCTGAGTCAACAGATGAGGACGTTTGCAAGACAACAACCATCTGCACGAACAGCTCGACGACGTTTCAAAGCATGGACTATCACCTCGGAGACCATGGGTGCGGTTACCCTTGACGCTGCATCAGAGACAGGAGCGCCTGCAATGGTGTACTCAATGACGAACCTAGGCGCACGAATGGCAAAACGTCATGTTTTCGGATGAATCCAGGTTCTGTTTCCAGCATCATGATGGTCGTATCCGTGTTTGGCGACATCACGGTAAACGCACATTGGTAGCGTGTATTCGTCATCGCCATACTGGTGTATCACCCGGCGTGGTGGCATGGGGTGCCATTAGTTACACGTCTCCGTCACCTCTTGTTTGCATTGACGGCACTTTGAACAGTGGACGTTACATTTCAGATTGGTTACGGCCTGTGGCTCTACCCTTCCTTCTATCCCAGCGAAACCCCACATTTCAGCAGGATAATGCACGAGCGCATGTTGCAGGTCCTGTACGGTCCTTTCTGGATACAGAAAATGTTCGACTGCTGCCCTGGCCAGCACATTCTCCAGATCTCTCACCAACTGAAAACGTCTGGTCATTGGTGACCGAGCAACTGGTTCGTCACAATACGCCAGTCACTGTGGTATCACGTTGAAGCTGCATGGTCAGCTGTACCTGTACACGCCATCCAAGCTCTGTTTGACTCAATGCCCAGGCGTATCAAGGCCGTTATAACGGCCAGAGGTGGTTGTTCTGGGTACTGATTTCTCAGGATCTATGCACCCAAATTGCGTGAAAGTGTAATCACATGTCAGTTCTAGTATAATATATTTGTCCAATTAATACCTGTTTATCATCTGCATTTCTTTTTGGTGTAGCAATTTTAATGGCCTGTAGTGTAGAACATCACCACACTGCACCATCACTGTTAGCTGATAGTCACACAACGTGTTTTCCCGTTTCTTCAACTGCCTCGTGTTGTGGGACCAGTCCCATTTGGCGCTATAGTCACGGTGAACTCATGCGATGTGAAATCCATTTTCTGTACACAACTGGGATATCTCTGGTAACAGGCTCTAAAGCTTACATTCATTTTCACAGGGTAGTCAGTATGTTATGTTAATTTATCTATCTCATTCTTAAGATTTACAGAGCATTGTGTATATCGGACCGGGACTCTAACCTAGACATTGGGAGGTGGAGATGAGGTTCTGGCTGAAGTAAAGCTGTGAGGCCGGATCGTGAGTCGTGTTTGGATGATTCTACTGCTAGATCACGTGCCAGCGAAAGGCAAAGTTTCCAGGTTGGAGTCCCGGTCCGGCACGTAGTTTTAATCCACTAAGAAGTTTCAGATCAGTGTACATTCCACTGCAGAGTGAAAACTTATTTCAGAAGTTTATGTTCACCACCCGTCGACGACGAGGTCAACAGAGATGGAGCACAAACTCTGACAGGGGAAGATGGCAAAGGAAATATGTTCAAATGTGTGTGAATTCCTAAGGGACCAAACTGCTTAGGTCATCGGTCCCTAGACCTTCACACTACTTAAACCAACTTCAACTACACTATGGTAAGAACAGCAAACACACCCATGCCCGAGGGAGGACTCGAACCTCCGGCACGAGGGGCCGGCAAAGGAAACGGAAAAGGTAGCAATGCATGGAGCAGGGTGCGGAAGATGCTACGGCACAAAACAGAAAGTTCTTTCACAAATTTTATTTGTTTCTCACAAGCGCAAAATAAGTTAATTGTATCATAGAAACGGACTTCAAACAATTTAGAATTAGATTTTAGCACCTTTATATTATTCATAGTTAACAAATAAAGAAATTCGATCATTAGCGAACCATCTTCTTTTCTGAAATAAACACGCCGATCCAAAGTGTTAGTACCTCCTTTTGAAATGACTTCTCAAACATATTCAGTTTCGAAAGCAACCCAAACTGGCCACCTAAATTACTACAACTTGAAATAGCAGAGCTAAAACCGCGTAATATAAATCATTACACAAAAAGGAAAACGCAGAGGTGTTGCAAATGCTAATTATCAATGAAACTGAAATCCGTGCTGAAAAAATTAGGGCCTCCAAGTTACATTCACGCTCGATAGGCAAGCTCGATGCACCCTTACTCAGAGGAATAAGCATTATTCGGCATACAGCTGGACGTGTCAACTACTCTGTGTATTAAAAAGGTACACACAAAAGTGTTTCATGCTCGGTAAAACTAAGGTTCACATCATCTATCTGTGACACACTTGATCCACAGCCTTTAAAAGAGATTCATAATCTTCTAAAAGAAGGAGTAAAAAGTAAAAAAAAGACAACTAGGTCAGCCGGAGCTCATTGAATATCAACGTGACTACGTGAAATTATGTAAATGGCCTTTAGCGCCGTTAGTCCTAGGATTTGAATTTAACTGGCAAGGGGTCACACCTTTTGAATGTAGCAACAACATTCACTTAATATTATTTTCAACCGCCTCAAAATCCAGCCAGGATCACTACATGGAAATAGGTCTTTGGTGAGTCGCTCAATACTACTTCTAGGTTAGTAATATCCAAGCTCACCAGACGGAATAGGGTTCCAGTGCGTTCTTGAAATTCATTGAATGCCTTCGGTGAAAATAAATGCACTTTACAAATCACCGCATGGCAAGCGAAGCGCACATATGCGTGCCTCCGTAACCCAAAGCCAAGGGATTGAGACTCTCCCAGAGGTGAACATCCATCGGTTGGCCACGCACCACTTGCAGGGAACTATAACGGCTAAATACAATTTGTAGCAATATAACAATCGCCTCCACTCACGCGAACTCCAGCCGAAGAAGTCACCCTACCACGAATTTACCGTAAACCCTTGGTGCAATCCACTTGAAACAGAACCTAATGCTTAACAGCAAAGACCAAGCAATCACTACTAGGAATATGGACCGAGTGAGCCGAGGATGACCTCAGCGTTAAGTTCACTTCTCCGCCTCTTCATGTGTCAGACAAAGTCTCTGGTGCTCACGCAGCTTAACGATACGAGCCGGGACACGTTGAAGAGAATGCCCGTATCCTTTGAAAATATATAACTCCGGAATTTGGCTTGTACGATTTAGAAAAACCACGTCATCGTCGGCAGGTGAGCGTGTACCGTAAGTGTCTTCTAATCACATAGTTACTAGTTCGCATCTCGCTAGCAGCAGCTTGTTTTATAATTTTTCTTAATTTTCATATTTATTAACAAATGGATATGTTAATTAGCAAATGTTTCGTAAAATTAAGCTCTTTTTTATTTTCAAATCTCAAGAAAATTAGAGTATTCACTAGAAATCAGACTGTGGTAGAAAATGCGAAACATAAAACAGAAAACAAAAAAAATATTTATTTGTGGAGAGAGAACAATACCATTGATCTCTATGCACTGGGCGACAAAAATGTTAGACCTCCAGAAGAGGAAGAGAAAACAAACGAAACTTCACGGGCTCAGAGGGCGTGTGATATTATTTAAATGATTGCAGAATTGAGTGAAATTTTCAAAGAACTTGGTAGTATGAACACACTTATCAGTACTACAGCCCTATGCCTTCCTGAACATAGTCAGTTGGGAATGGTCTCGTAAAGCCGTTGTATCCTCTCCTGAGGCAGGCTAGCCCAGAAATTTTGTAACTGGTCCCTGACGTTCTCGATATTGGCAGTGGGTCGGTCTTGACGTCCAGTCGGCAAGCCGTTTTTAGAGACACGGGGCAATGTGTAGGTGAACACTGTCCTGTTGAAGAATGTCACAACGATGCTGTCTCTTAGTGATGTTGGATGTCGGTGACATACATAGTGTTATGCGATTAGAGTTCCGTCTACCAATAATAGCCTGCACCTGAAATCATACCCTATGGTTCCCCATACCACGACGCTAGGAATAACATCGCTGCCTCTTTCCAAATAATTGGAGTGTAGGAACCTCTCCCATCTTCCCCGCCATATCCGCCGACGATGGCCATCCAAAGTAGTGCAGAATCATGATTCATCACTGAACACAAGGCGGCGCCATTCATCAGCGGTCCATACTTCCCTCTCACGACACCATCCCAAACGCAACCGTTTGTGTTGTGGGGCTAACGACTGTCTAACATGGGACGGTGATACTATTATATTCTAATTAATTAATTTCTTTACTTAAGAAATTTTGTGTAAGAAAATTCTCTCCTTCTTAGTTATTAATGGAATTTTTAGTTATGATTTCCAGTGGTTTTATTTAGGTTTTAGCTTCAGTCTTTTAGAAGCTAAAGAATATGAGTCTTTGGTTTTAAATACCACAGGAGAGCTAGATATATGTCCTGCAGCGTCGATCTCGCTGATACTCCTCGTCGAAACTGCTCTACCTCAGATCTCTAATATGTTTATTTCGCTACGAAGATCGTTCGTCATAACTACGTGCTACGTTGTATGATGCGTATAGAATGATGTGTCTAACTTTTTTATCTACAAAAAGTTTATTGCTTCTGAAATGTTCTCTCGAAGAATATTGACCGTGAGAAGATGCAGGCTCGCACTGTCATTGCACACTGCACCTCCGATCGATGTACGTCACGTGATATCTGAAGAAAGTTTGTCAGAGCTTTCATAAATTGATAAATACACACCTTGAATGCGTATTATTTTCTTGAATTTGTTTGATGTGCCATCAACTAACTAAACATTCACAATGGAGCTTAATAGCGTCGCACAACAATAGCAAAATCTCTCCATAAAACACGTCCGATCTCGGTAATCGCTTCACACAGAGTCACCAAATATACATCTTTGGTTACTTATCCCAGAGAGATGCGTCCGTAGCACGGAATGAGAAATTCTCGCAGGCCGTTTATGCTACTCTTGGGATTAAAAATTCGTGTACATAACAAGTTCAGTTGCTTAACGTTGGTTCCCTATCAGTGTTCTCTAATACGAGTGCTTTACCGTGTCGTATCGTTATAGTTTTTGCACCGCTTAACAGCGTTGGTATATTAGTAGTTATTACCCCAGGAGAGCTGGGAAGTTTTTAGTGTGCGTAGTCCTCTCGTGCCGGGCCCCTGGCCATGTCAGGCGGACCCGTGTCCACTATGGAGAAGCTCGCGGACCAGCCCTCGCGCCCCTCCGACTCTTGCATATATATCTGCTATTTCGGCGTTGGTGTATTAGTAGTTATTACCCCAGGAGAGCTGGGAAGTTTTTAGTGTGCGTAGTCCTCTCGTGCCGGGCCCCTGGCCATGTCAGGCGGACCCGTGTCCACTATGGAGAAGCTCGCGGACCAGCCCTCGCGCCCCTCCGACTCTTGCATATATATCTGCTATTTCGGCGTTGGTGTATTAGTAGTTATTACCCCAGGAGAGCTGGGAAGTTTTTAGTGTGCGTAGTCCTCTCGTGCCGGGCCCCTGGCCATGTCAGGCGGACCCGTGTCCACTATGGAGAAGCTCGCGGAGCAGCCCTCGCGCCCCTCCGACTCTTGCATATATATCTGCTATTTCGGCGTTGGTGTATTAGTAGTTATTACCCCAGGAGAGCTGGGAAGTTTTTAGTGTGCGTAGTCCTCTCGTGCCGGGCCCCTGGCCATGTCAGGCGGACCCGTGTCCACTATGGAGAAGCTCGCGGAGCAGCCCTCGCGCCCCTCCGACTCTTGCATATATATCTGCTATTTCGGCGTTGGTGTATTAGTAGTTATTACCCCAGGAGAGCTGGGAAGTTTTTAGTGTGCGTAGTCCTCTCGTGCCGGGCCCCTGGCCATGTCAGGCGGACCCGTGTCCACTATGGAGAAGCTCGCGGAGCAGCCCTCGCGCCCCTCCGACTCTTGCATATATATCTGCTATTTCGGCGTTGGTGTATTAGTAGTTATTACCCCAGGAGAGCTGGGAAGTTTTTAGTGTGCGTAGCCCTCTCGTGCCGGGCCCCTGGCCATGTCAGGCGGACCCGTGTCCACTATGGAGAAGCTCGCGGAGCAGCCCTCGCGCCCCTCCGACTCTTGCATATATATCTGCTATTTCGGCGTTGGTGTATTAGTAGTTATTACCCCAGGAGAGCTGGGAAGTTTTTAGTGTGCGTAGTCCTCTCGTGCCGGGCCCCTGGCCATGTCAGGCGGACCCGTGTCCACTATGGAGAAGCTCGCGGAGCAGCCCTCGCGCCCCTCCGACTCTTGCATATATATCTGCTATTTCGGCGTTGGTGTATTAGTAGTTATTACCCCAGGAGAGCTGGGAAGTTTTTAGTGTGCGTAGTCCTCTCGTGCCGGGCCCCTGGCAATGTCAGGCGGACCCGTGTCCACTATGGAGAAGCTCGCGGAGCAGCCCTCGCGCCCCTCCGACTCTTGCATATATATCCGCTATTTCGGCGTTGGTGTATTAGTAGTTATTACCCCAGGAGAGCTGGGAAGTTTTTAGTGTGCGTAGTTCTCTCGTGCCGGGCCCCTGGCCATGTCAGGCGGACCCGTGTCCACTATGGAGAAGCTCGCGGAGCAGCCTTCGAGCCCCTCCGACTCTTGCACCGCCGCCCATCGGTGAGAACAGCGTCGGAAACGCCGCTCGTCCCGGCCTCCCGTCGCGCACAATGCTCCGCCCACCTCGCAACGGGCGAAGGATCGCTTGAATCGCGCCAACCGCCACAAATCGCCGGTGGACACCACCGGCACTGAAACCGATCATCATGAAGACTGTCCACCGTCGCGCGTCAGAGTCCGTTCATCCGCGTCGTCGTTGTCGTCCGACGATTCACCTGACCGCCTAGTAATTGATCTTTGTCGTAGTGAGGCGGTGAACACATCGGCTCTGTCTGACCACCGCCCGGCTGTACCTGCACCTCTTTCTACGCCGTCCCGCCAACGTTGCGAGTCCTCTGGACACCCTGACCCAGTCGGAAAGTCCTCTGGCCGTCGCTCCAGACGCCCCTCCGCCCACGCGGGGTGTGGTAGCAGCGGATCGTGTTCCGATACCCCCCTGCCGGGGGACGCCGCACCGGATGGTCCTGTGGATGAGGAAATGGCTCATGCTCCCGACCCTCCTTCACAAGAGGTAAGCCCTCTGAAGAAAGAGAAGATACCCCCCCCCCCCCCATTGTGGTATATAATGTCACTAACTACACGAAACTGAACACTGAGCTCCAGCGGCTCATTGTCGGACAATTGAGAGCTGTTTACCAAAAAGATCTGCTTGACAGTAGGGACGACTATGTTACCATTCTCGATTTCGTAAAATCAAAGGCGATGCCTGACTTTACCCACCAGACGTCGGGTAATCGCCGCACCAAAATCGTCATCAAGGACTTGCCAGCAGAGGTTACTGCAGAGCAGGTCAAGCAGGAACTGCTTCGACTCGATTTCGAAGATCCTTTGGTCCACCAGTATAGCAAGAGGAATCCTGAGACCAGGGCATTGATCCCCTGCCCTACCCACGTCGTCTCCCTTTCCCGGAGGGAGGACATAGAGCGGATTTACCAAATCCGGTATCTTCTGTACACGAAAGTCCGGATTGAATCGTACGAGGGCCGCAACGGGCCAGCCATCTGTCGCAAATGCCAACGTTTACAACATACTGGGAATTACTGCTCCCTACCGTTGCGGTGTGTTAAGTGTGCTGGCCCACATTTAGCGGAGAACTGCACACTCCCTGCTTTGGAGAAACCTACCTGTGCCAGATGTTTGGTAACGACGCACGATCCCCACCACATGGCATCCTGGAGGGGGCGCCCTGTTTATCAGAAGGCACTCAAGTCTTCTCGTCCGCCAAAAAGAAACCAAGAACAAATCGACCTCCCCCACCGCTACGGGACATGACCAACTATCCTGTTTTGCGGGGTCAGCCTGGTGCACTGTCCTCAGCAGCCACTCTGGTACCAGCCACTCAGGCACCAGATGGTTCGGTGGCTCTTGTGCCCCTTCCTGCCCAGACTCCCACGACATCCTTTGCTGCTGCAGCCCGGTCTCCTCCTCATTGTCTGTCTTCCGTGATGGCTCCCACTGCACACCAACTACAGGAGCCAGCTGCAGCTCCGTCCAGTCCATATGTGGTTCTATCTCAGCCCTCTGCCCCTACTCACACTCTGCCTACTACCACACCTGCACCTGCGCGCCGTAGGGGCAAGCAGACGACCCAGACCCTCCCCCAGTGGTGGAGACTGATGCGTCCTTTCGGGCGGACATGCGCGAAATCCTCCAGGTCATCTCCTTTTTCACGAAACCCCACATCCGGGCTGTTATTCGTGACACTGCACAAAAAATCCGTCAGCCAGAGGACGGGCTCTCCAAGGTCATCGCCCTAGTGGAAGGGCTTAGTAAAATATTGTTGTAATGGGAAATGGACCTCCACACCACCACCAGCCCCCTCGGGATCTTGTCACTTGCATTTTTAATGCCAATGGCATAAAACGTATGAAGACGGAATTGAACACCTTCCTCCATGAGTATCGTGTGGATGTTTTACTGGTCACAGAAACACACCTCAAACCGGCAGACGATTTCCGCCTTCGCAACATGGTGTGTTACTGCTCTGACCGCCTCCACTGCCGTGGTGGAGGCACAGCTGTATTCCTCAACAAAGCTCTTGTCCATACCCAAGAGACTCTCCAGCCAATGGAACACATAGAGGCCACAGCGGTTACCATCTCCACACGCCTTGGTGCCATTACCTTTGCAGCAGCGTATTTGAGCCCAAACAAGCCACTGCTGGAAGCACACCTCCGCACATTGTTATCCTTCGACAGGCTCATCATTGGGGCAGATCTCAATGCCAAGCACCCAGCTTGGCATTCTCGCGTGTCTAACCCCAAAGGCCGGCTCCTCCTTGACCTGGAGGATACTTTAGCACTATCAGTCTATGGCCCCCACGAACCTACCCATATCCCAGTCCGTACTAACTGCCAGCCAGACGTTCTGGATGTGGCCATCTTCAAAAACATCACCGCTCAGTTTTCACTGGAAGTTCTCCACGAACTGGCCTCTGACCATGAGCCAGTACCCTTGCACCTCACCAATGCTGCGCTTTCATTTGATGTTCGTTCCACTGTGACCCTCACCAATTGGGACAAGTTTGCCAGGGTACTTAATAACACCACTCGACACGACCTCGATTTGACAACACCGGCCAATATAGTCCGTGCTGTGGATTACCTTACCGCCAAAATACAGAAAGCAGTGAAACTCTCCAGTGAAAGTCTGGCACGCCCACCATGGACACATCCTTTGGCGGGACTAGCCCCCATTCTACGTCCAATACTTTCCAATCATACCTGCCCACGTTAGGTTAAATTTTTCTGCCTGACTCATGTAGTACGGTCAACGTCAGAGGGTGGTACGGGACTACAAGTCCCACCGCCACACCTCCGAAGTGGATTGCAGTGACGCAGTCACTGCCCTGTGGATGAATTTACTGCCACACCAACACAGTTAGACCCCAATAGACCGGTGACGCTGTATTGTAACATAAAAAAAAAATCATGTTCACAGCCAGTATTCAGCGATGGGTATATGTAGCTCTGAACGCCGGTAAGGCTATAGTAGTGTATTTCAGAAAACGGTGCACCGCTCTCCGCCGCAATACGTCGATTGCAGGCGCACAGGTGCCCCGGCCCCGAACCATCACCCATCTTGGGGTCCAGATGGATCGGTAGCCCCCGCCCCCACCCCCCGACTGTAATGCGGAGTGCGTGCAACCATTTCGGGGCCAAGAAGGACCATAAGCCGCCCCCCCCCCCCAACCCCCACCGCCATCCGGAGCATATTGCCTACAAGGGTCAAAAGCTCACTAGTGCCTTGCACCCACCCCCTTGCAGTAGGGAACTTAACCTGCCTACCAAGCTCCGCATCTAGCGAACAGTCATCCTGCCCGCCCTCACGCATGGCCCCGCCTCATGGGCCACGGTTAGTCGATTGCAGGCGTGCAAGTGCCCCGCCCCGAACAACCACCCACCTCTGGGTCCAGATGGACCATAAGCTGCCCTTCCACTGTAATGCGGATTGCGTGCAGGCGCCCTGGTCCCCAACAACCACCCATCTCGGGGCTCAGATGGACCATAAGCTGCCCTTCCACCGTCATGCGGAGTATCCCGTCAACAAGGGGTAAAAGCTCACTAGTGCCTTGTACCCACTCTTTTTCACTGCTCTTTTTACTTGAAGTTTGAAAGCTGTGCCCAAACTAACGGAATTTTGTCCTGCAGTCTGGCGCAAGAATCCATAGAGAGGCAGTGGTGACATGACAGGAGCCTCCGTCCTGTTAATAGAACAGCCACCAAACGTCGAGTCTTCACGCAGCTGCCAGGTCTGGAATATTGTTGCCACAACGAAGTACGGGAACCAGGCTGTAGTATATGTGACCTGAAGTGCCCCACGCAAGAGCTCGGAACTGCGATTACCACGGATTACGTGGTGAAGAATGATGTCCTGTAAAAACAGGGATGGGTCGGTCCACCATAAATACTGTCTTTCTCCACTATGCATGTTCTGTCACCACTTGAAGCGAGCTGCGAAAGCTACTCCACGACAGTCAATCACTTTTTGCAAAGCAACCAATCTGCTGTTACTAGCTGCTAAACCACGGACTGCGCCTAAGTCCAGATGACGCCGGGACCTGAACTGGTGCCATTCAGCTTTAGGTCTCTGTTGCTCCATCTGACGCTAGTATCCCCACTTTGGATCCGCACTAAGATACCACCAGTGCTAAGCCGCACGACTTATACGGAGCCTGCTGTTGTCTGTTGGCCTTTCAGGTGAAAGTGTGCGAGGCAAAAAGAGAGGGAGTGCAAAATTATTATTTGCTTGTGTGCAAATACGTTCTGAACCGGTCCTGGAAGACGACGGATTCGCGTCCTTCCATCGGCATAATAAACATGGTACCAGGACTCGTCAGACCATGTAACGCGCTGCCACTGCGCCAGCGTCCAGTGCCGATGGCCACGCACCCATTTTAATTGTAATTGCCAATATTGTGGTGTATTTTAGTGTCTATTTTTAACTGAATATCGTAGGACAGATTCCCGTTTATTTGAGGTGTCATTTCTTGAATAAAGATTATACAACGTAATTCTCTGTAGTGTATATCAATTACAGACGTTAGAATCTTTCATTTTATCATTACTTTTATTTTATTAATTCGCGATTCTAGCCAATGCATATACAAGTAGGGCGCAGGGTCACAGCTACAAGTTACTACTTGCAGCGTATTAGCTCGGAGCATGAAAGCAGACATGCGCGGCTCGACCGTACGACTGCCTCGCGCTATTCTTTTTAAATAGAACCGCGAGTAGCCCCAGTACCTAAGGTACTAGCATCATCAAGCGAAGTCGCATCTGGTATTCTCGTATGGGATACTGTTCGGAAGAGCAGCTACCCATCAGTAACCATAAGGTACCATCGCACTCGTTGTTTGAATGAATAAGTATTTTTAATTTATGTAAATAGCATATGTTTATGACCTTGCTTCTTACCATTCATGACTACAGTATCTATAAAGGTTTCTGTGTGGGACAGACTTCCGTCATAGAGACGATTCGTACATGAAAGAGTGAAGTATTATGTTAGCCAAGGCATTCAATGAATGTCTAAGGTGAATAAGGTGTAAGCGTACATGTTGATTTTGTATTAGGAAGCTCGAGGAAACTTGCAGTTTTTGATGCAACACAAAATGAGAAGTGTTAAGGGAGGGTTAATCGTGCCGCTTGACAGACATGCACTGTGACAGTGGTGAAGCCAGTGAATATTAGTGTACTAATCCGAATTTGTTGTAGCAGAGGTTCCCAAACTTTTGTTTGTCACGCCCCCCTTCTACCGAAAAGAAAACTTCCGTGCCCCCCCCCCCCTAAAAAATATAGAGATTTTTATTAATTATCAAGAAACTATTGAAAAATTTGTGATGGTGACGTCATGTAACATGGTGGGCTGTTAATGTATCGAGTCGCAGTTATTGCGTCATCAGTCTAGTCTTGTGATTATAAGCCACTCCGAAAGTAAAGAAAGTCCTTGGTAAACAAGGAAAAATATTTGCGACCTTTGCAGATTAGTGGGTGCGGGAGTTTATTTTAAGTTGAGTGTAGTTTATTACTTTCACTCATTATCAAAAATAGTCACTCAGTCACGGTGTTAAAGAACATCATTGATTTGTACGCCTATAGCGCTCCCCATTGTCATTGCGCATAGGTTGGCATTTATATCTACATCTACATCTTCATCTACATTTATACTCCGCAAGCCACGCAACGGTGTGTGGCGGAGGGCACTTTACGTGCCACTGTCATTACCTCCCTTTCCAGTTCCAGTCGCGTATGGTTCGCGGGAAGAACGACTGTCTGAAAGCCTCCGTGCGCGCTCTAATCTCTCTAATTTTACATTCGTGATCTCCTCGGGAGGTATAAGTAGGGGGAAGCAATATATTCGATACCTCATCCAGAAACGCACCCTCTCGAAACCTGGCGAGCAAGCTACACCGCGATGCAGAGCGCCTCTTTTTTTTTTATCACTATGGGACTCAACTGCCGAGGTCATTAGTCCCCTAGAACTTAGAACTAGTTAAACCTAACTAACCTAAGGACATCACAAACATCCATGCCCGAGGCAGGATTCGAACCTGCGACCGTAGCGGTCCTGCGGTTCCAGATTGCACTTCGGCCGGCCAGGGCGCCTCTCTTGCAGAGTCTGCGACTTGAGTTTGTTAAACATCTCCGTAACGCTATCACGGTTACCAAATAACCCTGTGACGAAACGCGCCGCTCTTCTTTGGATCTTCTCTATCTCCTCCGTCAACCCGATCTGGTACGGATCCCACACTGATGAGCAATACTCAAGTATAGGTCGAACGAGTGTTTTGTAAGCCACCTCCTTTGTTGATGGACTACATTTTCTAAGCACTCTCCCAATGAATCTCACCCTGGTACCCGCCTTACCAACAATTAATTTTATATGATCATTCCACTTCAAATCGTTCCGCACGAATACTCCCAGATATTTTACAGAAGTAACTGCTACCAGTGTTTGTTCCGCTGTCATATAATCATACAATAAAGGATCCTTCTTTCTATGTATTCGCAATACATTACATTTGTCTATGTTATGGGTCAGTTGCCACTCCCTGCACCAAGTGCCTATCCGCTGCAGATCTCCCTGCATTTCGCTACAATTTTCTAATGCTGCAACTTCTCTGTATACTACAGCATCATCCGCGAAAAGCCGCATGGAACTTCCGACACTATCTGCTGGGTCATTTATATATATTGTGAAAGGCAATGGTCCCATAACACTCCCCTGTGGCACGCCAGAGGTTACATTAACGTCTGTAGACGTCTCTCCATTGATAACAACATGCTGCGTTCTGTTGACTAAAAACTCTTCAATCCAGCCACACAGCTGGTCTGATATTCCGTAGGCTCTTACTTTGTTTATCAGGCGACAGTGCGGAACTGTATCGAACGCCTTCCGGAAGTCAAGAAAAATAGCATCTACCTGGGGGCCCGTATCTAATATTTTCTGGGTCTCATGAACAAATAAAGCGAGTTGGGTCTCACACGATCGCTGTTTGCATCTGCTCGACGACCCTTCTTGAAGACTGGGACTACCTGTGCTCTTTTCCAATCATTTGGAACCTTCCGTTCCACTAGAGACTTGCGGTACACGGCTGTTAGAAGGGGGGCAAGTTCTTTCGCGTACTCTGCGTAGAATCGAATTGGTATCCCGTCAGGTCCAGTGGACTTTCCTCTGTTGAGTGATTCCAGTTGCTTTTCTATTCCTTGGACACTTATTTCGATGTCAGCCATTTTTTCGTTTGTGCGAGGATTTAGAGAAGGAACTGCAATGCGGTCTTCCTCTGTGAAACAGCTTTGGAAAAAGTGTTTAGTATTTCAGCTTTACGCGTGTCATCCTCTGTTTCAATGCCATCATCATCCCGGAGTGTCTGGATATGCTGTTTCGAGCTAGTTACTGATTTAACGTAAGACCAGAACCTCCTAGGATCTTCTGTCAAGTCGGTACATAGAATTTTACTTTCGAATTCACTGAACGCTTCACGCATAGCCCTCCTTACGCTAACTTTGACATCGTTTAGCTTCTGTTTGTCTGAGAGGTTTTGGCTGCGTTTAAATTTGGAGTGAAGCTCTCTTTGCTTTCGCAGTAGTTTCCTAACTTTGTTGTTGTACCACGGTGGGTTTTTCTCGTCCCTCACAGTTTTACTCGGCACGTACCTGTCTAAAACGCATTTTACGATTGCCTTGAACTTTTTCCATAAACACTCAACATTGTCAGTGTCGGAACAGAAATTTTCGTTTTGATCTGTTAGGTAGTCTGAAATCTGCCTTCTATTACTCTTGCTAAACAGATAAATGTTCCTCCCTTTTTTTATATTCCTATTAACTTCCATATTCAGGGATGCTGCAACGGCATTATGATCACTGATTCCCTGTTCTGCACATACAGAGTCGAAAAGTTCGGGTCTGTGTCTTATCAGTAGGCCCAAGATGTTATATCCACGAGTCGGTTCTCTGTTTAATTGCTCGAAGTAATATTCGGATAGTGCACTCAGTATAATGTCACTCGATGCTCTGTCCCTACCACCTAAACATCTGAGTGTCCCAGTCTATATCTGGTAAATTGAAATCTCCACCTAAGACTATAACATGCTGAGAAAATTTATGTGAAATGTATTCCAAATTTTCTCTCAGTTGTTCTGCCACTAATGCTGCTGAGTCGGGAGGTCGGTAAAAGGAGCCAATTATTAACCTAGCTCGGTTGTTGAGTGTAACCTCCACCCATAATAATTCACAGGAACTATCCACTTCTACTTCACTACAGGATAAACTACTACTAACAGCGACGAACACTCCACCACCGGTTGCATGCAATCTATCCTTTCTAAACACAGTCTGTACCTTTGTAAAAATTTCGCCTGAATTTATCTCTGGCTTCAGCCAGCTTTCTGTACATATAACGATTTCAGCTTCGGAGCTTTCTATCAGCGCTTGAAGTTCCGGTACTTTACCAACGCAGCTTCGACAGTTGACAATTACAATACCGATTGCTGCTTGGTCCCCGCATGTCCGGACTTTGCCCCGCACCCGTTGAGGCTGTTGCCCTTTCTGTACTTGCCTAAAGCCATCTAACCTAAAAAACCGCCCAGCCCACGCCACACAACCCCTGCTACCCGTGTAGCCGCTTGTTGCGTGTAGTGGACTCCTGACCTATCCAGCGGAACCCGAAACCCCACCACCCTATGGCGCAAGTCGAGGAATCTGCAGCCCACACGGTCGCAGAACCGTCTCAGCCTCTGATTCAGACCCTCCACTCGGCTCTGTACCAAAGGTCCGGAGTCAGTCCTGTCGACGATGCTGCAGATGGTGAGCTCTGCTTTCATCCCGCTAGCGAGACTGGCAAACTTCACCAAATCAGATAGCCGCCGGAAGCCAGAGAGGATTTCCTCTGATCCATAGCGACACACATCATTGGTGCCGACATGAGCGACCACCTGCAGATGGGTGCACCCTGTACCCTTCATGGCATCCGGAAGGACCCTTTCCACATCTGGAATGACTCCCCCCGGTATGCACACGGAGTGCACATTGGTTTTCTTCCCCTCTCTTGCTGCCATTTCCCTAAGGGGCCCCATTACGCGCCTGAAGTTGGAGCTTTCAACTACCAGTAAGCTTACCCTCTGCGACCGCCCGGATCTTGCAGACTGAGGGGCAACCTCTGGAACAGGACAAGCAACGATGTCAGGCCGAAGATCAGTATCAGCCTGAGACAGAGCCTGAAACCGGTTCGTCAGACAAACTGGAGATGCCTTCCGTTCAGCCCTCCGGAATGTCTTTCGCCCCCTGCCACACCTTGAGACGACCTCCCACTCCATCACAGGTGAGGGATCAGCCTCAATGCGGGCAGTATCCCGGGCAACCACAGTCGTAGTCCTATCGGGGGATGATAGCTGACCATCCCCGACAAACCCCCATCCGGACCCCCACAGTGAAGCCCATTGGCAACAGCCTCAAGCCGTGTGACCGAAGCCAACACTGCCTGAAGCTGGGAGCGAAGGGATGCCAACTCAGCCTGCATCCGAACACAGCAGTTGCAGTCCCTATCCATGCTAAAAACTGTTGTGCAAAGCACGTCTGAACTAATCTACAGAGAGCGCAAACAAATCGACACAAAATTTAAACGGTTATTAAAATACAAGATTGCCTAGTAAATGCAGTAATGCTGCTACTTGCGCACTGCTGACACACTGCTCGGCGGCGGAAGGAGACTACGCGATTTTACACTATTCAGGTACTAAAACGCGATGCTACAACTCTCAAATACTATAATACCACCGAAATTTATGAATTAAACAATGCAAGTACCAAAAACACGCAAAGAAATTAAGAATTAAACTATGTAACAAATGAGTGAGCTAGGAGTATACGACTTGCTGCTGCAGCTGCTTATCCAACGGCGGCAGGGAGCACACTCAACGACGACAGTTACCGAACGACGACAAAGGCCCAGTTCCCAGAACCAGACAAAAAATAAAAAATTTGTTTCACGCAATAGTCGTGCAGACTACACAGAACTTTAAAAAATATGAATAAAACAACTTCCTTACCTTGATTACATTCCCTTGCTGCACACCATTTCTTCACCCGTATACGATTTTAGGACTACTCTTCGCTTGCCATATCTAGGATAAACTTTCGCTGTGTCTTCATCCAGAAGAAATACTATTATTAGTTGAAATAACATACCACACGTAACATCAGAATCCGTAAGGATCACACGCAGTATTTATACGTTTTTAAATCAGATTCACTATGTTTATTTTATATTGTTTCTTCGAAATAGTTTTTTTTATAATTTTACAGTATTACCTACATGTAAGGATAGTTACCAGGAAAATAACAAGCTCTCTTATAATAAGACGTATTTGTTATAAAAATGTTATTTCCACACACATATGGCAAGAAACAAACAAATAAATCAATGTGAAGGATGAGCTTCCATATTTTTTACAAGATTTTGAATTCTTAGCTGAATAGTAGAAACTGCACAATGTAAATCATTGGCAATACTGAGTTTGCTTCTAAGCTTATTTTTTATCGCCACTACCGCAGAAAATGCTCTTTCGCAGAAATAAGTGCTTGAAAATGGTAAATACAGTTTCAGTGCTTGTTCTGCTGTGCTGGGATACACCGTGAGATATTTCACCCAAAATAAAGGCTTATCCATCTTCTCAAAGTAATACTTCGCTGCAGAATCATTTTTAATTTCTAAGACTTCCTCTTGTAGTCTGTCTGGCAACACATCCACGTCAAAGTGAAATGGATCCGTCGCTAACCTATAATAAATTTTATCATCACAACTGTTAGGGAAGTATCGTTCGAATT
Organism: Schistocerca nitens; assembly: GCF_023898315.1. Classification (NCBI taxonomy): domain Eukaryota; kingdom Metazoa; phylum Arthropoda; class Insecta; order Orthoptera; family Acrididae; genus Schistocerca; species Schistocerca nitens. The sequence goes on from NC_064614.1 coordinate 283,490,227, forward strand.
CATCAGTGAGGTGCTGCAAATGGTTTGATATTTTACTCTTAGTATCAGTATCCTTAAAATCGTTTTGAAATCGGGCTTCTTCCAGGATTCCAAACAATCTGGGAAAGCAGGAATAATTGCAGGCTAAAATTTTACGTTTCCATAGTTGCAACTTATCAGTAAACGCTTTGATGGCATCCCGATGAAAAATTATGTTTGACTCTCCACCTTGTAATTTCAAATTCAATGTGTTTAAAGATTCGAAAATATCTGACATATAAGCCAATGCAACATGAACACCGGGCTTTCTAAATTCCACATACAATTCAGTTTGTTTGTTATTTTCCAAAAACTGCATCACTTCGTCTCGAAGTTCAAATAATCTTCCTAGCATATTTCCTTTTGAGAGCCAGTGTACTTCTATATGAAGTACTCTGCTCAGAGCGAACACTTGTACTAGTTTCGCATTCACGTTTGTACATTTTTCTGGTGACAAAGGGCATAACCCTGGCGTCCAAATTACGAACCCGCCAGTTCATTTGAGGCGTATACAGACTATTAACGTCAATGTAATTGCATCACATGGGGATCCGCGGGTTGACAGGGTAATAAAACGGCATTTTTGCAGTTACGCAGTATAAGTGATAATTACTCTGATGAACATAACCTACTACGGCTAAAAGTTATGACATGATTACGCTCAGTTCATGTGTACAAATGTACGGAATAGTTAATACCTGACTTTTCTGTTTTCCAATTGTCAGAAGTAAGTTGTTTACAAATCTGATATATTAGAATTAACGCATATCGCCTTCGTAATTTTGAGAGTTTCTGTGTGTGACATTCTAAACGTGACATTCTAAACGTGATCTTCAAAAGCTGTATGTTCAAGGATAGGTTATTGAGATAGGATTGCGGGAAGTGGGACGACAAACGATTGCATTCAGCACCATAATCTATCATTAATACCTGCACATTCATTTTTATTAAAATATCGATATTAAAAAGAAATATTAGGTTTATACCATGAACTCCACCCGCGCCCCCCTTGCAACATTATCACGCTCCCCCAGGGGGCGCTCCCCCCAGTTTGGGAACCTCTGGTCTAAGGTGAATAACGTGTAAGCGTACATGTTGATTTTGTATTAGGAAGCTCGAGGAATCTTGAAGTTTTTGATGCAACAAAAAATGAGAAGTGTGAAGGAAGGGTTAATGGTGCCGCTTGACAGACACGCACTGTGACAGTGGTGAAGCCAGTGAATATTAGTGTACTAATCCGAATTTGAAGTTGTACGTGCTATAAATGCAGTGGAGAGGTGGTGTTATTATTAGAGGTTTTTCTCTTTGTTTTCTTAACAAGAACAGTTCCTATATGACGAAGGAACTACATTTTGCAGTAAATTACGAGAGAATGATGTTCTGAAAAGAACTGCAGTATACTATCACTGAGGACCAATTTTAAACAGATACCATCGTGAAGATTAACCAGGCAGACGAGGGTTAAGTCATGGACAAAATACATAAGTAATGAGGTCACCCAAAGGTCAAGGTGTTGGTAATAAATAAGATATCGTGGGTGATATTATTTGTACTGTGTACCTCTCACAGCAGTCTAGCAATGAATCTACATCCAAAGAATTTCTGTGTTTTTCTGTTACATAGCAGTGAAACAACTGATTTATGACCACAGAGTTGACAGTCAAGTCTTTAAGGTGAGAGGTTCATTAAGAACAAAGATTGATAATCGAAAATTCATATCAAGAACCTGGCCCATGAGTTGGATCGGATTTCGGTAAAAACAAATGTGGTATGGTACTTTAGAACTAGCCTGTGGTACCCACATTAGTTGTGCTCACCTTTTCGTTATTGAATTTTCCTAGTAAGCAGAGATGGGAGGCGTCTGGAAAATGTGGTTGTGGGACATTCGTTCCTGTATTGATGGAAACCTCACAATGAATAATGTAATGCAGATTCAGTTACTGGCGTGAAGAGAGTAGGCGTTGATAAGGTTTGGAACCCCTACCTTCCAATGAATTTCATCCGTCAGTCTATTAATTACAATAAATTTGTTATAATACCTGCCATATTTACTCATTTGCTGAATTGGATGCAGACTATGTTTAATACAGGTTATTATTTCTGTGTGGAAGTAATATGCAAGTCACTGTCATTGCTGGTAAAGTTATATCTTTTCAATTTTTTGCTGATACAAGTCGTGTGCAATGGACAGATGTGTGCAGTTAATAATTTTAGGCTGAATCAAACTGTTCTTGAATCAATGAATCAGATTTTGGTAGTTGTCTATAACAGTTTTGTGAATAACTGTCATAACGTTTGCATGAAGTTAGCTGTTTTAGTAAAGATTGTATCTAATGATTAATGCTCATGTATGCGTTAAAGATAAAAGCAGATTACACCTATTCTGTCACACTGTAGGAAGATGTACAGGAGCGGACCTTGAGATGAGACGTGCATGAGAACAGTCCGTTAAGGTTACACCCATGGTTCCTAAAGGTGTAATGCGATAATGGGAGGCTCACAAGTCTGAAGGAGCCGACCAAGAATACACTTTGACTCTCCATATGCTGGCAAGCCTCCTCCGAGGCCACGCTGGGCCGCCAACAGTTGATGGTAATGGGCCCATTACTCATTCACGCTGTGTTGGGTGAGGTGAATAGTACTACGTCGCGTAGGATTGCCTCACACTGTGCATTATGTCCATGCCTTCCCTCTGTCAAGCTACTCCAGACCATGTGGCGTGCGACCTCTCGCTGCGCTGAGCAGGTTCTGGTAGACTCCGAGTCATCAACAGCTACTTGTCCCATGCGAGGTACGTGGCAATAGCAATCCGCTGCCTGTGGCTTCCACTTCACCTACTTCTCTGCTGCGGTTCATATTTCACCAGCTCAGAAAAATACTCAAACTCGTGCAGTATTGTGTTTATAATTGCTATGCTGACATGGGTCCTACACAAGGACACATAACATTTCCCAGCCCATGTGACACTATTGAATGATACATATTTTCTTTTGAACATTCTTGTCATGAACAAAAACACAGAGTCTCCCATAGGCTGCGAAAAAGTTTCTCCCAAGACACTGATTATTGGAGTTTGGCGTGAGGAAGCAGATGCAGATTGAGTGAACAATGACCAGGAACTATGAAGTGGGAGGACAGTTTCATCAACAAAGTTATGTAGCTCACTATCAACAGCGCTAACGATGGTACACCACTCAGGCAACTGAAAGGATATTATAAGCAACCTAGGTCGTTGGTTCCTATTAAACATTTGATTTGCCAGTATGGAGCCACATTTCTACACCTAGTAAATGTTGTCTGCGTACATGTACAGTCATTGAATATACTGATATTAACTGATCCCAGAAATGCGTTCAGTATTTCCCACTGTTCGAAGATGTATGAAACAGTGATGAGAACCCAACCGTCTGCAGATTATTGCGATTTTACAATCCATCTGGTCAAAGCATCATTTTAAAGTCTGTATTTTTCTCTGCCCGCTTTTTAGACGGTAAAGTAGTAGGAGATGATCCCCTTTTATTAAACTGTATGAGAACCAACACACAAGGCACATTTGCTATCATCACCCTTTTCGATATTTTTATTCTATTGTGTGACAATTTCTTTACCACACTGAGTCTAAGGTGGGCTACCTATTTCATTGTGTGACAATTTATTTACCGCCCTGAGTCTAAGGAGGGCTACCTGAGTTTCGGTAGGTTCAACCAAAACAGATTATTGTGACAGCCAAAACAGCTCGAGAGCTGAGTTGGCGTCTTCCAACGCTCTGCAAATAGGATTATTTACATGCTTACAAATTCCGAGAAGTATTTAAATTTTCTATTTTTCAAATTTTGCTACAGCATGATTTTGAACAACTCTATTTTTATTTGTTATGGTCCTTTATTGTTTAGATATATGTATAGATAAACGTGCATGGATCTTTGAGAATTTGCTTGTCCATTGCCTCCCTGGTTTATTCTTTATATATATATAGTGAGATGACAAAAGTAATGGTATACCTCCTAATACTGTGTCGGACCTCCTTTCGCCCAGTGTTGCGCTGAAATTCTACGTAGCGTGGACTCAGAAAGTCGTTGGAAGTCCAATGAAGAAATACGGAGCCATGATGTCTCTGTAACCATCCACAGTTAAGGTAGTGTTGTCGATGCAGGATTTTGTGCATGAATCGATTTCTTGATTGTGTCCCATAAATGTTCGATGGGATTCAAGTCGGGTGAACTGGGTGGTCAAATCACTCGCTCGAATTGTCCAGCCATGAAAGGCTGCAAATGGTCTCCAAGTAGCTGGATATTAACATTCATAGTCAGTAATAAGTTCAGTTGTGCCAGAGGACACAGTGCATCCCGTGTAAACACAACCCACATCATTACGAAGTCACCACCAGCTTCCACTGTGCTTTGTTGACAACTTGAGCCCATAGCGATGTGAATTCCGCGTCACACTCGAACCCTACCATCAGCTCTTACCAAATGAAACCGGGTCTCATGTGACCAGGCCACGGTTTCCCAGTCGTCTAGGGTCCAACTGATATGGTCACGAGCCCAGGAAGGGTGCTTAGGCGACGTCGTGCTGTTATCAAAGGCGCTCTCTTCGGTCGTCTGCTACCATAACTCATTACCACCAAATTCCGCCGAACTGTCCTAATGGATACATTCATCGTACGCTCTACATTGATTTCTGCGGTTATTCGACGCAGTATTGCTTGTCTGTAAGCACTGACATCTCTACGCAGACGTCACTGCTCTCGGTCGTTAAATGAAGGCCGTCGGCCACTGCGTTGTCTGTGGTGAGAGGTAATGCATGAAATTTGGTATTCCGGCGTACTATTCAAACTGTGGATCTCGAAATACTGCGTTCCCTAACCATCTCCGAAATGCAATGTCCCATGTGTCTAGCTCCAACTACCATTCCTCGTTCAAACTCTGTTGATTCCCGTCGTGCGGCTACAATCACGTCTGAAACCTAATCACATGAAGTACAAATGACAGCTCCTCCAATTAAGTGCCCTTTTGTACGCTATACTGCCGCCATATGTATACATGCATATCGCTGTGCCATGACTTTTGTCACCATAGTGTGCGTGATAGTGGAGTAGTCAAATACTTATCATCATACGATAACGGTAGTACCAGAATTGATACGTCTATCATCTCTGCTGCACCTCTGCGTAACACTAAATCTTTCTATATCTCATTCCGAATTTCAGCCAAAACCGCTCTGCGTTCAATAAGACATTAAGACTTTATTTTTTATCATCTGTGTACCTACCCTGATTGCGTGTACCAGCTGTTTCCTGTATTCTACCATGGAACCAGTGCCTCGGTCACAATGTAAACGATCCATACTGCGCTCATCCCTTTCCTTCCTTTCATATGCTCTGCTAATTTTATCCTAATATTTCTAGCACTTCCCTTGACCAATAATGATTTTCTCCACATTGATTCCTTTTGTGCTGCTGCCACACATTTCTCTTATATGTCATTACTCACCTTTGACATGAACGTAATAAGAAATTTGTTTTACACCTTGCTAAGAAGTCTGACATTCAAATTGTGGAGCACAGGTTTTATTCGGAAAATCTACATATTGGCTAGTGCCTAGCCATTATCAATGCACCATTTCATAGTATCAATGCATGTTCTAGGACGTCCGCCCGCTGTTGTTCTCCCGAAGTGATACTATGAAATGCCACATTGATAATGGCTAGGCACTAGTTGAAATCTAGATTTCCCGAATAAAATCTGCAAGAAAAGGTCGAGTGATTGCTGTTCTCTGTCATTTTAAAGTCATATCACAGTCGTTGAGTGCACCCACGTTCATAACGGAATGTAAACTGAGGTCTGACATTTCTTAAATTCCACGGATTCATTACTATGTACTCCGTCGTTATTATCCTTGTTGTCATTATTGTTGTTATAATAATAATAATAATTATTGTTATTATATTATTATTATATAATAAAAATTGTTATGTTGATTCACCAAGAAGATCTGCTTAAATGTATGAGAGATCTAATGGCCCTAATATTGACAAGTGAACCAGATGGACAAAGAATTAAAATGCCATCTTCATTTAATACATTTATGGATGTGGTGTTCAGTACACCTAGGAGGAATGAAATAAGATAAGAAAGGCCGCGAATGCAAGGCATATGCAAAATATTATGAAAAAGAAAACACTGGTGTCATGGCCAAACAAAGCGTAACAAAAATTGTAGAAACAAGATCAAGGGAACGTGAAACGACTAGGTAAACTTCAAGAAAAATATTTTTCACCTTTTATTTCACACATTTTATTTAAAAAAGACATAAGATATATTAATTTAAAAAATTTCGCTTTATCTTAAGAAATATAATTTCAACAAAAACACGTAACATTATCCATAGCTCAATTGAAGTGCTTGAGGAAGGTCCAGAATTACACAATTATCATGAGAAATGTGGACCATCAAACCTTATACCTTTACTTACTTCTGAAAAAAAGAAAAAATGGTTTTTAATCATTTAAGGAAACAGCCATTTAAGAGACACCACCAAGATATACTTTCAAGGCAAGCTTCGAATTGTGTACGATTGTTTTAAAATATTAAAGTTTACATGATTCCACCACACTTAACAAAATCTTACAATTTCTTTCACTTAAGAAACAGGAAGAAAACTCTTAAAATATTAATGAATTGAGAAAAGAGGGAAAAAAACATTTGGCAACCCACGGCCAACGTACACCTTCAAGGCAAGCTTCCAATTACGTATTATCGTTTTACGTAACTCTTGATTCGGGGAGGCGTCTGCCGAGGAGACGTGCAACGGTTGTCGCAGGTCTGGGCGTCCTTCCACCCTGTCAGACTGGTGTCGTCTTCTACAAGGAGTGGCCCTCACGCCGGCAATCTAGAACACACCATGGCATGTGTGAAGCATGTGTGAACGACTGGTTGCATGTCCCTAGTCGAGAAGTAGTTTGATAAACACGCGTGGAATAAAAATATAAGTTCAGTGCGAAACAGCAGAGTACCTTTGTAAAACCACAGTCAATATGGAAACATCGAGCTACCAGGAGCTCAAAAGGCAATGGGCAGAAACCAAGGACCGCAACTCCACACGGCCGTATAGAAAGAAAACACCAGAGATAAAACAGACCCAGAATAACACAAGAGGTGTCCGACAAATGCAAACGTTAAAGCAAGCAGCTGCCCAATTTAGGTCAACTCAGCGGAAGCAGCAACTTGCACACTTCGCGGATGGAGTTAATTATACACCCATTCCCCCAAAAATGTCAGGAAATATACAGAACAGAACACCGAGTGGGTCTTCAGATTAACTGGATAAATATAACTCAACCGCCAACAAGGAGACACCAACCAAACTTATTCTTTCAGTAATTTACGTAAGCAAATAGCTAAGCCACAAGTCAGGGCTTGCAGCTGGGGTCAGAATTCGTGTTCGGGATCACAGCACTACAGCAGCCACGCTACTACATAAGAGAAGTTAAAAGAGAATCACTAAGTAGTGGAGAAATGATAGGGTCAGGACTCAAACACCTACGGCCCTCTCGTTCTAAAAAAATCGATGGGGCCTTCTCTTGTCCGTTCTGGCTGTCGCGCCATAACCCCTGCTGCCACTTCCATTCGGCCAGAGGCAATACTCCCCACTGAGTTGCAACCGTGACTCCGCCCGCCTTACGGACGATCGAGCCCTCTCACGGCCACCGTCGCTGAAATCGAGCTGACGCCGCGAGGCCAGCGCCTCCACCAGAACAAGAATCTCTCAGAAATGAACAAACAAACGACAGACAGATCCCGGGAATTTGAGGGGAGCTGAGCCACGCGCCTCACCTGCTGTTATGTAGAAGTCATAAGCACAGTGCAGGACTTCAGTTATAGGAAGGGTTACGATTAAGTCAAATGATAGGGACTTTGAGTAATGTAAGGATTTTTAAAAAGAGGACATTGTAGTGATAGTGGGTAGGGCAGGAAAGAGCTTGAATAGGGATGGAGCATACGACATAGTTCTTGAGCAGGACCTGATAGCTCCCTGACACGTGACAGCAACATACGCTTTCTCAAGCTATTCATGGGTAATGAATGGCCACGCATTAATGGAGCTCAGAGGCTGATTACTTTGGGTTTAAGAGTGGCACTCATGGCAGCCAGCTTTACATACATTACTCTGATACCACTTGGGACTATCAATACATGGAGCTTCGCTAGGGATGTCTTACACCTAAACTGGACTGGGAAATTAAGATCTGTACACCTGATTCATGAAATGTAGAGAGTGGATCTCTGGCCATGGTCAAATACCAGTTGACATGTGTAGGAGAGATTTGTCTCTTTACGATAAATCGAGGAAAGAAATTTCCCCTGCATAAATAGCATCTCTGGTAGTTAAAGAATATTATACAACGAACACTCACAAGACAGATTCTGACACGCCAAACAGAACGCATGCTAAATTTTATAAACAAAGAAAAGTACCGGAAAAAGTATCATGGGACTTCTCACAGACTTAGCTATCCTTCATCAAAGCATCCAAAGCATGCACTCAATAAAAATTATAAAAACAGCAATTTGAAGATGAGCTCCAATCCTTGAACCGCACAGTAGTTTCTGTCACAGAACTGGTGAAGAGAATTTCACAGGCCCTATTATCGTCGTATGAAAGGACAGATTCTTGCTGTACTACTTCTGATAATGAGAAATGCATGAAAAGTATAGAACTAGGCTTTCACACTATCGAATAACTTCTTTGCAAAAGAGTGTTGTACACTCAGTATAAACCGAACGCGGTAGCACTGTTACATATAGAATTGCCTTGTATTTGGGCGGATGGAGGTTCCAATCCACTCCAGTGACCCTGATTCAGGTTTTCTGTGGTTCGCCTAAATGACTTTAGGCAAATGCTCAGATGGCTCCCATTATAAGGCCGCGGCCGTATACCTGTCCCATACTTGTCAGTCTAACCTTGTAAGTACGTAAATGCCTGTCAGTCAGTCATCAATCGCCAGCCTGCTCACTGATCGGCAACCCGCTCGCCAGACGCTCTCAGCTCTGTTACTAATCCCAACTACAAACGGAGCGGATGACTTGGTGACTCCAGAGCCTTCGTCTTGATTCCTTCTCGACCCCGAGTTCTCCATCAAGTAATCTCACGGTGAATGTGGTTCATTATGATAATAATAGTGTATATTATTAAATTTTATTTAATTTGCTCATAAAGATTACAGAAGACACATCGTGTACATTTTACCTCATTTTAAGATTTCACTATTTAAAACACTTCATCTTAATAGTGTTTTAACGTATAACATAATAAGTTTTTCAGTGCTTCATGATATACTTCAAACAGTCTGCCTTCTCATATCAGAACTGCATGTGATATTCTATAAAATTTTACCGAAACGTATAAAAATAAGGAAATACTGCTACCGCCTACAGGTAAATTCCAGTACTTGTGCCTCTTCATGTAACTAAAAAGACTATGAAGTTCACCATCGTCATTTTGTTCGTGACCAGCTGGCCCTCCACTCCAGCCCATTTTCGTTTGCCCCAGCCCATAAGCAAATTTGCCAAGGATGAAATTTGATCATATTAAATAAAATTATGGCATTATATACACAATATTTAAAAAATAATAAATACACTTTCCCCAAATTATAATTTAGAAATTCCAAAAACGTTATCAAACTCTCTAAAGCCGTTATTTAATAATAATTAACATGACATGGACAAATATAAATAATAATAGTTTCTGCCCATTCAAGGCTCATTTTATAGATGAGAAATCTCAAATTAGTAATCTCTTCAGTGCTTCCAGTCTGAAAAAGAACGTCACACTGCAGAAAATATTTCAAACTGCGTAAAGGCATTTATCGAACTTTTCGCGTGTCTCATGCTTTGTAAATTCTTTAAAAACCCATTGCACAACATGCAGTGCGAAAGGTAATATATAGATCTGTTGACTAGGTCAGAAGAGCAGTTACATTTTCCAAAAGGCGTATATTTACCTTAAGCAAACTTGCCGAAATACAAGTAAGTTAAATAAAGAACTATCACCATCCTATTACCACCGCAGTGGGTGCAAATTCTTCTGTTCAACGTGTATTCGATGATACCATCCGTTAGCCCCAACAAAGCCACGCTACATGTGGCGAGTGTCGTGCTTGACAAATACGTGAGTTGGAATTTTACTTGTGGCAACTATTTATATGCAGCTCGTAGCAAATAGATACGTGTTTCAAAGTTTTACTGACCTTCTAAGTAGTCACCAGCATTGTGTATAACCCGTTCCCAGAGGTGTGGAAGTCGTCGGATTCTCTTAACAGTGCGAGTTGTGTTGACATCCAGCGGCGCGGTCTATTGCCCGGCGAATTTTTAGCAGTTCTGAAGCGAGTGCCGTGAAGTGTTTCCTTCAGTTTAGAAATAGAGTTGAACTTACGAGGGCTTAAGTCAGGGGAGTGCAGCAAGTGGTATAACACTTAGCAGTCCCATTAGTCAAACAAATCAGTAACAGCTTGCACTGTACATGCTTGAGCATTGTCCTGCAAAATGATGCTCACGTCCTGCAGACAGTGTCATCACGTCTGTCTCTATACTGTTCATTTTTGGAACACAATCTAAGTTACAACCCTCGTATTTATCTAAGGCATATTGGCGTACAAGTAGTGATCTCTGAAACTCGAGGGAACAGCTACTGTTTCAAATGGATTACCAATTAGTTTCGACAGTATTATGTTTTTCGGTTACGTCTGTGTCGTGTGTGTGTGTGTGTGCTTAATGAAACGTAAGACAAATATGAACCGGAAAACGAAACTGAATTACTTCGAGTATTTGGTCAAGTTTTGTTTACAAATCATGACACTGATTAGTTCCATCCTCTTAAACACATAAACTGTTACGTTGGTCGCGAACGTCCACAGTTGGGAATTTGAGGAGTTAGAAATGGGTCAAATGGCTCTGAGCACCATGGGACTTAACATCTGAGGTCATCAGTCCCCTAGAACTTAGAACTACTTAAACCTAACTAACCTAGGGACATCACACACATCCATGCCCGAGACAGGATTCGAACCTGCGACCTTAGCGGCAGCGCGGTTCTAGACTGAAGCGCCTAGAACCGCTTGGCCACACCAACCGACTCAGAAGGTAGAAAATTAATTTCAGTTATATTGTAGTTTTTACATTATAATTTGTTTTTCACAGAACTTGTTGTTGTGGTCTTCAGTCCTGAGACTGGTTTGATGCAGCTCACAGGGATTTTTCAGCTTGATAAAATAGTCACAATATTGTTGTGATATTTTGTATTTTACAAGGGACAAAATGTAAGACTTTTACAAAATTTTAGAATTAGAAGGGACGGAAAACTATAAGCCTCGTTCTATGTTCTCTCGAGACAGCTTTAAAAAGAAAAAAACTACGGACACACTGACCTTGAATTAAAAAAGAAGTAAGGCGTCTTCCTCCGTTTTATTTCAGTAAGTGAATGGCGAGTGATACATCATGAAAAAACAGTTAGCTCTTTCCTGTGAGTGAGTGATTCTGACCTGACCACTTAAAACAATGGCTTTGCCTTATCGCAATGTTTCGATGAGTTTCATTCTGTCCAGTCTCTAACTGGAAAGACAAAAAACCCCTGTCCCATCCATGATTGTTGCGCGACTTCCACAGGCATAGTCTACCACTCTAAAGGTCTACCTGCTATAGCACCACTGCTAGTTCTCACTGCTACTGCCGGCCGTTGTGACCGAGCGGTTCTAGGCGCTTCAGTCTGGAACAGCGAGACCACTTCGGTCGCAGGTTCGAATCCTGCCTCGAGCATGATGTGTGTGATGTCCTTAGGTTAATTAGGTCTAAGTGGTGCTATGTTATAGGGGACTGATGACGTCAGATGTTAAGCCCCATACTGCTCAGAGCCATTTGAACCATTTCACTGCTACTACTCCTCCTCCCCCTCTTCATCCCCCTATAAAACTACTACTACAAATACCACTACCACTTCTATACTATTACTAGTAAATACAGACGAAATGTTCAAATGCTACCTTCATTTAATAACGTTATGTCTGCAATAGCCCCTTCTACTCCTCCTACTCCTAATACTACTTCTAAACTTCCTCTACTAATTCTTTACTATTACCACTAAATACAGTCGAATGGTTACATCCTGCCTTCATTTAATAATTTTATGTCTGTGATAATGTGCAACAGTTTTTCCTATACGAGTAATATTTTGGTAAGATGGCGTCAGTCTTCGTGCAGCCGCTCGAGCAACAGCACTGGACCGCTCACACAGAAGGTGCCACGTTATCAGAGGAGGAAAAGGCGTTCCCGCCCGATGGTATATAAAGCCATCGATAATATTGATATTAATATCGATAACTACGTAGGCGCACAAGTGATTCTGCATGGTCCTTCTGTGTGATGTGGTTGTGTTCTGAATTTTACGCTTACGAACAATGATGCCGGGCAGCACGGTAATGGTTGAGTTACCGTTGCTATAGTAAGTGATCCTAAAATACCAGGGCTGGAATCGTTTAACAGTCGTGAAACTATTGCCTATCGGACATTTCATATTTGTGAGCTCTACAACAGAGACAAGGGTAGATCGTATTACATATCTCCCATGCCGTTGGTTATGAGGACCAGGAATCAACGAAAAATAAATGAATCATTATCTGTGTCAGAATGGGTTTAAGGTGCTCTTAACTGTAGCAAAATTAAAATTGTTGGTGACGTCACACATTATATGTGACACATGTGATGAACTCACCTTAACTTTTTTCCAAATTTTTAAGAGCCTAGGTGCAAATCGTCTGTCGTGTGCTAAATATTAATAGAACCTGAATTGTTGGTACAATCACTTGGTCACCGAGTGCCGTCTCCGTACAGATTTACCGACTGTAGCAAGGGAGGGACCAGTGCTAAGCTCCGCAGTGTAGATCTCGTCCCGGAGACGGCGGGAGGGCTATCCAGAGCGATTGATAGCACAATCAAAGCCGCGCAGGGCCACGGCGATGGGTGGTGGGGTGCTTCGCGAGAGGACGGAACAATGCTTACGGAGATTAATAAATTGCGCGAGATAAAGCGGCGCGGCGCCTGAGTTATGTGACGGTCCATATTGGAACGCCGGTGTCGTTCACGGAGTGCCGGCCAGCCCATAAAGCGCTGCGCGGGGGGCCGTAAAAACTGCGACGACGCGGAAGCGTACGTCAGCTCCCGCACCGACTGTTGACGCAGCCGGAGGGGCGAGGGGCGCAGCCGAGTTATACGATCCGCCGCCTCCTCACCGGCCCCCAGCCGCCAACCGCCGGTGCCGGTGCCGGTCAAGGACTGCTCTCTTAAACGATAGCCGCAGCCCCAGACGGCCTTTGTCGCGTGTTAATAAACTGCTCAGACTATAAGGCTCGCTCTATTACGGGTCATTCAGCGCGCCTCCATTACCCCGTTCATTGTGCACGGGCCAAATCTGTGAAGTCGTAAATCTATGGGAGAGCGGGAGAGAGAAGGAGGGGAGGGGTTTGGAGAAGGGTGTTGGAAGAGAATGTCGGAAGGGCCGAACAGTGCCGCTGCTACGGCCGAGAAAAGTGGTCTGCTGCGATATGACGCCTCGCCGTGGCCGTGGTTGTCGGTTTCCTGGTGCGCCGGATTCGGCGTTGCTACGCAACGTAATGTGACGTGGTAACTCGGTGAAAGGTCTTTCCCTCTCCAGAGCCGACTACGCTGACGTCGGATTTATCTCGGTAATTCCGCCCTGACCTCCGGGGTCAGTCATTCAGCGTCGGCGCCGTGGTTTACGCCGACAGAAATCAGAACCCACAGGAACTGCCACCTTTCAGGGCCTTTTAGTTTTCTAAGAAAAAGTAAGTAAATGGTGCCATTATGTTTATTGCGCCATTTCCACCAGTCTTTGAAATGGGAGCTTATCTCGAAAAGGAAACGAAATGCCAAGCAAAGCCAACGAAAGGAGTGGGTGTAATGTCTCCATCTCCGAAGCGATAATAAACACATGCCTGAGAATTATCTCCTATTGAGTTAGTGTATTATATTGTTTAACAATACTTAAAAATATTTCAATACTGGTTAGGGTTGAGTTTTCCATGGAGGTGTTGAGCGAGGTGGTGCCAGAGTCGCATTCTGAAGCACGGCGATTCAAGTCCCTGCCCACCTATCCAGACACATTTATTATTTCGAAATTTCCCTAACTCTCTTAAGGCGTAAATCCAATATGATTTCTTTGAAAGCGTAATACCTAATGCTCCGTCTCTATCTGTATTTCAGGCTGATGATACAGTGCCGGGGATATTCTCGGTGTTGGAGAAAATGAGCTACAGAATTTTAAATGTAGAAAAGTTTTAAATTAGTGTCGTAAACAGTTCCTCTTCAAATAGAATCTGCTTCATTCTGGAAACAGTTTGGTGACTCTACAGTGTCATCGAACTGTCGTCCTGGTACTAAAATTGGTTCAAATGGCTCTGAGCACTATGGGACTTAACGTCTAAGGTCGTCAATCCCCTAGAACTCAGAACTAGTTAAACCTAACTAACCTAAGGACATCACACACATCCATGGCCGAGGCAGGATTCGAACCTGCAACCGTAGCGATCGCGCGGTTACAGACAAGCTCCTAGAACCGCTCAGTCACACGGGCGGGCCGTCCTGGTACTGGCAGTTGAACAAGTACTGATTCTGTGGTACTGTGGAAGTGCTCATAAAGAGCTCTTTTGTGTCGTACAGCATGCCGGAGTGCCCGTGCGGTTCTAGGCGCTACAGTGTCGAGCCGCGAGATCGCTACAGTCGCAGGTTCGAATCCTGCCTCGGGCATGGATGTGTCTGATGTCCCTAGGTTAGTTAGGTTTAAGTAGTTCTAAGTTCTAGGGAGTTGTACCCGTGGTCTACGGGTAGCGTCTTTGATTCATAATCAAAACGTCTTCGGTCCCGGGTTCGATCCCCGCCACTGCTTGCCGGCACATTAACTCAGCGTGTTCGGTCAGAGGGTTAGTAGCCGTCTGTAATAAAAAAACTGAGATAATGGATCAACGACAAACTGAAACGGGTGCCTTGATACGTCCGCCACGAGCAGCTACAACAAACGAAAACGAACAAAATGACAGTAAAAAAAAAATAGCTCTGATGCGCGCCGGCACGGTAGCTCAGCGTGTTCGGTCAGAGGGTTAGCTGCCCTCTATAATAAAAAAAACTAAGTCAATCGATCAACAAAGAACTTAAACGGATGTCTTACGACGTCCGCCTCGAGCAGATGCAAGAACAAAAGCGAAAAAAAAAAAAATTCCGGCACGGTAGCTCAGCGTGTTCGGTCAGAGAGCCGGTTGGCCTCTGTAATAAAAACACTGAGTGGAACGATCAACCACCCAACTTGAACAGGATGTCTTGCGACGTCCGCAACGACTAAACACAACGATCAATAACGAAAAAAAAAAGCGGTAGCGTCTTTCATTCATAATCAAAATGTCTTCGGTCCCGGGTTCGATCCCCGCCACTGCCTAAATTTTGATAAATAATCAGCATTGGCGGCCGAAGACTTCCGGCATAAGAAGTCAGCCTCATTCTGCCAACGGTCTTGTCAAAGAGGGCGGAGGAGCGGATAGAGGTTCAGGGCACTCTCTTGTCCTAGGGGTGGGAAATTGCCCCTAAAGGCGGAAGAATCAGCAATGATCAACGACATGAGGATGCAGAAGGCAATGGAAACCACTGCATTAAAGACACGTAACGTGTATCCACAGGACATGTGGCCCGTAATTGAAGAAGTATCATGATGATCTCTCCATTGGCAAAAGATTCCGGAATAGTCCCCCATTCGGATCTCCGGGAGGGGACTGCCAAGGGGGAGGTTACCATGAGAAAAAGATTGAATAATCAACGAAAGGATAACGTTCTACGAGTCGGGGCGCGGAATGTCAGAAGCTTGAACGTGGTAGGGAAACTATAAAATCTGAAAAGGGAAATGCAAAGGCTCAATCTAGATATAGTAGGGGTCAGTGAAGTGAAGTGGAAGGAAGACAAGGATTTCTGGTCAGATGAGTATCGGGTAATATCAACAGCAGCAGAAAATGGTATAACAGGCGTCGGATTCGTTATGAATAGGAAGGTAGGGCAGAGGGTGTGTTACTGTGAACAGTTTTGTGACCAGGTTGTTCTGATCAGAATCGACAGCAGACCAACACCGACAACGATAGATCAGGTATACATGCCAACGTCGCAAACTGAAGATGAACAGATAGAGAAAGTGTATGGGGATATTGAAAGGGTAATGCAGTATATAAAGGGGCACGAAAATCTAATAGTCATGGGCGACTGGAATGCAGTTGTAGGGGAAGGAGTAGAAGAAAAGGTTACAGGAGAATATGGGCTTGGGACAAGGAATGAAAGAGGAGAAAGACTAATTGAGTTCTGTAACAAGTTTCAGCTAGTAATAGCGAATACCCTGTTCAAGAATCACAAGAGGAGGAGGTATACTTGGAAAAGGCCGGGAGATACGGGAAGATTTCAATTAGATTACATCATGGTCAGACAGAGATTCCGAAATCAGATACTGGATTGTAAGGCGTACCCAGGAGCAGATATAGACTAAGATCACAATATAGTAGTGATGAAGAGTAGGCTGAAGTTCAAGACATTAGTCAGGAAGAATCAATACGCAAAGAAGTGGGATACTGAATTACTAAGGAATGACGAGATACGTTTGAAGTTCTCTAACGCTATAGATACAGCAATAAGGAATAGCGCAGTAGGCAGTACAGTTGAAGAGGAATGGACATCTCTAAAAAGGGCCATCACAGAAGTTGGGAAGGAAAACATAGGTACAAAGAAGGTAGCTGCGAAGAAACCATGGGTAACAGAAGAAATACTTCAGTTAATTGATGAAAGGAGGAAGTACAAACATGTTCCGGGAAAATCAGGAATACAGAAATACCAGTCGCTGAGGAATGAAATAAGTAGGAAGTGCAGGGAAGCTAAGACGAAATGGCTGCAGGAAAAATGTGAAGACATCGAAAAAGATATGATTGTCGGAAGGACAGACTCAGCATACAGGAAAGTCAAAACAACCTTTGGTGACATTAAAAGCAACGGTGGTAACATTAAGAGTCCAACGGGAATTCCACTGTTAAATGCAGAGGAGAGAGCAGATAGGTGGAAAGAATACATTGAATGCCTCTAAGAGGGTGAGGATTTGTCTGATGTAATAGAAGAAGAAACAGGAGTCGATTTAGAAGAGATAGGGGATCCAGTATTAGAATCGGAATTTAAAAGAGCTTTGGAGGACTTACGGTCAAATAAAGCAGAAGGGATAGATAACATTCCATCAGAATTTCTAAAATCATTGGGGGAAGTGGCAACAATACGACTATTCACGTTGGTGTGTAGAATATATGAGTATGGAGATATACCATCTGACTTTCGGAAAAGCATCATCCACACAATTCCGCAGACGGCCAGAGCTGACAAGTGCGAGAATTATCGTACAATGAGCTTAACAGCTCATGCATCGAAGCTGCTTACAAGAATAATATACAGAAGAATGGAAAAGAAAATTGAGAATGCGCTAGCTGACGATCAGTTTGGCTTTAGGAAAAGTAAAGGGACGAGAGAGGTAATTCTGACGTTACGGCTAATAATGGAAGCAAGGCTAAAGAAAAATCAAGACACTTTCATAGGATTTTTCGACCTGGAAAAAGCGTTCGACAACATAAAATGGTGCAAGCTGTTCGAGATTCAGAAAATGTAGGAGTAAGCTATAGGGAGAGACGGGTCATATACAATATGTACAAAAACCAAGAGGGAATAATAAGAGTGGACGATCAAGAGCGAAGTGCTCGTATTAAGAAGGGTGTAAGACAAGTTTGTAGCCTTTCCTCCCTACTCTTCAATCTGTACATAGAGGATGCAATGATGGAAATAAAAGAAAGGTTCAGGAGTGGAATTAAATTAAAAGGTGACAGGATATCAATGATACGATTCGCTGATGACATTGCTATCCTGAGTGAAAGTGAAGAAGAATTAAATGATCTGCTGAACGGAATGAACAGTCTAATGAGTATACAGTATGGTTTGAGAGTAAATCGGAGAAAGACGAAGGTAATGAGAAGTAGTAGAAATGAGAACAGCGAGAAACTTAACATCAGGATTGATGGTCACGAAGTCAATGAAGTTAAAGAATTCTGCTACCTAGGCAGTAAAATAACCAATGACGGACGGAGCAAGGAGGACATCAAAAGCAGACTCGCTATGGCAAAAAAGGCATTTCTGGCCAAGAGAAGTCTACTAATATCAAATACCGGCCTTAATTTGAGGAAGAAATTTCTGAGGATGTACGTCTGGAGTACAGTATTGTATGGTAGTGAAACATGGGCTGTGGGAAAACCGGAACAGAAGAGAATCGAAGCATTTGAGATGTGGTGCTATAGACGAATGTTGAAAATTAGGTAGACTGATAAGGTAAGGAATGAGGAGGTTCTACGCAGAATCGGAGAGGAAAGGAATATGTGGAAAACACTGATAAGGAGAAGGGACAGGATGATAGGACATCTGCTAAGACATGAGGGAATGACTTCCATGGTACTAGAGGGAGCTGTAGAGGGCAAAAACTGTAGAGGAAGACAGAGATTGGAATACGTCAAGCAAATAATTGAGGGCGTAGGTTGCAAGTGCTACTCTGAGATGAAGAGGTTAGCACTGGAAAGAAATTCGTGGCGGGCCGCATCAAACCAGTCAGTAGACTGATGAGCAAAAAAAAAAAAAGTTCTAGGGGACTGATGACCTTAGAATTTGAGTCCCATGATGCTCAAAGCCATATGAAACATCTGTGTCGTACAGGAAAAGTTCCTTGCAGCTCTTATTTCATGTAACAATCTTCTTTAACCCTTTGAAAGTGAAAATACATTGTTTTTAACTTGGAAATTGTTTGTTTGCAAATGTTTCCCTAATTTCCCAAATTAGACATTTGTTACCTGTTTCCAGATTAAGCCCAGTGCATATTTCCTGGTGACGAGATGTACCTGAAGTTACATTTCCCTTGGCTAGTGGCTTGAGAAGAAGCGACAACAGTTTATTCCACATAGTTAATTATTTTAAACCAATCAGGCATCGAGTGCGTGAATAGCTGCTATAGAGAGACATGAAAAGGAATAAACTGTGGAAGCGTGTTGGCTATTGATAGTTTCAATGTATGTACGGAACATGAAGCAGCGTACAGTCCTTCTTACTGAAAGGGGAACTACGTTTCGAACGCTTGCGTAGTAATCATCAATGGAAAAAAATTATGTTCTTTGATGGTCATTTATGAACAAGAGGACTACATCTGATGCACAAAGACAAAGAAAACGTGTTACTCTACACGTAAAATTGCCATGAAGCACTTAGGCTCCTACAGTCGCCATTGCCGCACAAGGGCGCTGCCAATGAGATGCGAACATCCCTTCTCTGGAGCTTCCGCGGCGTTTGCACTTAAGTTCGAATACTCATGCATTTACACCATTTTGTGTGCTCGATAGCTGAATAACATTTAGAGATCTTCATAGTGGCCAGGCCTCGGCACCTTCTGAAGAGACACAGTGTTGAAGAGTGACGATTTATAAAGCTTTGTATCATATACACTACTGGCCATTAAAATTGCTACACCAAGAAGAAATGCAGATGATAAACGGGTATTCATTGGACAAATATATTATACTAGAACTGACATTGATTACATTTTCACGCAGTTTGGGTGCATAGATCCTGAGAAATCAGTACCCAGAACAACCAGCTCTGGCCGTATTAACGGCCTTGATACGCCTGGGCATTGAGTCAAAGAGAGCTTGGATGGCGTGTACAGGTAGAGCTGCCCATGCAGCTTCAAAAAGATACCACAGTTCATCAAGAGTAGTGACTGGCGTATTGTGACGAGCCAGTTGCTCGGCCACCATTGACCGGACGTTTTCAATTGGTGAGAGATTTGGAGAATGTGCTGGCCAGGGTAGCAGCCGAAAATTTTCTGTATCCAGACATGCCTGTACAGGACCTGCAACATTCGGTTGTGCATTATCCGGCTGAAATGTAGGGTTTCGCAGGGATCGAATGAAGGGTAGAGCCACGGGTCGTAACACATCTAAAATATAACGTCCACTGTTCAAACTGCTGTCAATGAGAACAAGAGGTGACGGAGACGTGTAACCAATGGCATCCCATACCATCACGCCGGGTGCTACGCCAGTATGGCGATGACGAATACACGCTTCCAGTGTGCGTTCAGCGCGATGTCGCAAAACACGGATGACGTTTTGCCATTCGTGCACCTAGGTTCGTCGTTGAGTACACCATGAAACGTCCCCTTAGAAAAATTGTACATGACTGTGCTTAAACTGACACACAATATTTTTGGCGCAACGCAATCTGAGTTTCGAAAATCCCTACAAAAGAATGGCCCTGACTAACATTAACCTATACGTTTCACAAATCACCTACCTCACAAAAAATCTTCGTTACTCGAACTACTGCAATACAGCGAGCGCCACTACTGCCAGCTAAATAAAAGATTCAAACTACGGAAGGCACTAACTACTGATACGCATAGTTAGCAAATGAAAGATTTTGATAGAGAACAAACAATGTATTTACCTTAATATTGTTCAAAAGTCATAATATATATATAGCAGTTCATGACATCCATTCTTACAAATGTACTGTTTCGGATGGACACACGTCCAGACCATCCGCTCTAAAAAATCCGCCATCTCACTTCCCCACATCCACCACTGCTCCAACTACGCAACGCTAAGCGCTGTTAACAGCCAACTGCCCAACACTACGATAGCAAATTCTAACAATGCCACCCAGCCACAGACTGCACACAGCACAGCCAGTGATTTTCATACGTAGCGCTAGGTGGCGGTGGCGTTACCATTACAAGAACCTAAACAGCCTACTTACAACCATCGCAGGTGCTCCTGTCTGTGATGCAGCGTCAAGGGTAACCGCAGCCATGGTTTCCGAGTGGATAGTCCATGATGCTGTAAACGTCGTCGAACTGTTCGTGCAGATGGTTGTTGTCTGGCAGACGTTCCCATCTGTTGACTCAGGTATCGAGACGTGGCTGCACGATCCGTTACAGCCATGCTGATAAGACGCCTGTCATCTCGACTGCTAGTGATACGAGGCCGTTGGGATCGAGCACGGCGTTCCGTATTACCCTCCTGAACCTACAGATTCCATATTCTGCTAACAGTCATTGGATCTCGACCAACGCGAGCAGCAATGTCGCGATACGATAAACCGCAATCGCGATAGGCTACAATCCGACCTTTATCAAAGTCGGAAACGTGATGGTACGCATTTCTCCTCCTTACACGATGCATCATAAGAACGTTTCACCAGGCAACGCCGGTCAACTGCTGTTTGTGGATGAGAAATCGGTTGGAAACTTTCCTCATGTCAGCACGTTGTAGGTGTTGCCAACGGCGCCAACCTTGTGTGAATGCTCTGAAAAGCTAATGATTTGAATATCATAGCATCTTCTTCCTGCCGGTTAAATTTCGCGTCTGTAGCACGTCATCTTCGTGGTGGTGCAATTTTAATGGCCAGTAGTGTATATTTCTAAATTCAGATCTAGTTTTAGAAACAAAATTATGTATGATTAGTACTATTTTGTATTAGATAAACTAGTATCTGAATTCTCTTTTCATGAACAGCATCTGTTCCTCGCTCCTGTATCCCTAATGATCCAAGCTGCGTGCAAAGGAAGACATAAAAAATGATAACCTTACAAATCAACGGAAAATTATAAAATAAGCTTCACATGTGCTCACGACTCAGTTCGTCTTTAAGAGTTTGTGTTAAATGGGTTAATACGCTAATGGTAAGAGATATACTTTATCAGAATAAGTGTGGAATCTAAGTGTTAGACAGACTCCTTTTACATAATGACAACAACGAAGTGATGATGCTTAATTTCACAGTTCCACTGATGGCCAGAGTGATGACTGTGCACAAACCGCTCTGCAAGAGTTCCGGACACTGCAGGGTTGAAAAAGCTTTGGTCCAATGTCTGCTGCGGGTCTGGAGAAAATGATTCGGAAATTCGAAAGGACGGCTTCTTTTGGTGTGCAACCTGGTATAGGGATGAAACGAATTGATTCGACGTCCGTGGAAGCAATGGCCACAGCTATGCAGGAGGAGACGAGTGATAGTGTGTAAACGTGTAGTGCATTGAGAATTGACCGAACACTGGACATATCCGTGAGCACAATGCGTAAAATACTACCGAACATCCTTCTTTGCTATCCATTCAAAATTACTCATGTGCACGAGTTGCTTCCTGCCAGAAAGAGAGATCTTTGCTTTGGAAATTCTTGCTCCCGCGGAAGTGGACAATGATAGGCTGTGGAAGATTTTGTGGACAGACGAAGCCCACTTCCATCTGACAGGATGAGTCAATACGAGCCCAGTGTTCAGTGTTCCGATTGCAAGCTTAGCTGCTTTGCAGACTTAGCTGCATTCTGAACATAACCCCGATCAGCTGTGGAACATGCTGTTTCTCGAGTTCAACTTGTAGAAAACGGTAGACAGCATATTGAACATGTTTTGCGGCAGTCACAGGGAACTTAATACTCCTATTTGGTTTTGATTGACGCTTTCTATGCGGTTTTTGGCCTCAGGACAGTTAAAAACCGATTTTTCCCATCCGATTTGATATGACCTTGCCGTGGTGGATGGGCTTACTTAACTAACAGTATAACACCTGTACACCCTTCCACATTGCGTAGTACAGGTTGTTTAACGTCAAACGTACAACATAGGCATTTTTGTATGATTCATTTGACATTTGTAGTCGAATACCATTAAATTATTATGCTTACAGCGCCATCTATTGTTACATTTTGTGACCATTTATTTTTCTTCTTCCATACGTTTTTCCCTTTTTCCGATAATATTCCGTTGCAATTTGACGTCATTCTGACCAGTCGAGTTATTCTTACAGTGGTTTGAAATTTTAATTATAATCATGTTGTATATATATCAAAAGCATGTGACATTTACTTTACAACGTTATGCACCATTTACATATTACTCTTAGAAAATATAACAAAACGTTATTATGAAAAAGTTTATTTTCCAAAACATTACACTTAGTGAATTTGAAAAATAGCTACTAATATCGGACCCTTCCTAAAATATTATTAAAATACCATTTACACAGAATTGGAAAAATGAATTAAATGGAAAAGTGTCTGGTATCATTCTAGTTACAATAAAAACATCCTGAAGCGTATAGTATTCACTATGTTTTCTTTCGTAGCCCAAGAGCCTTGCTATAGGATGTTGCTGTAGGCCTTCTTTCTGACAGTTTGGTTTTGTGGCACTAAAGAAAAAGAATAATCCACTTTTTCCCAGCAGTTTCGTCTCCGAAAGGGTGTTCAGTGTTATTTCTCTCTGCCAACGTAGAGCCACACTTAGAAGTCAACATCAGTCACCGCAAAAAACGAAGCTTCCGTAGCGGGGCACACTAAACCAGGTTTTCTTCATGATCTGTACCCAAAATTGAAGATCTGCCTCATTTTATTTTTGCTGCTTCCTCAAGTGTAACGTACGTCATGTTAAACATCCTCGTAGGTGTTCCTTTTTAGAGCATCAAATTGTTCACCGGTCTTCCTTCCGTCTGCAGCTTTAGTCATTTTAAGAGAATTCCATTTGTTTTCAGCAATGTCCCCTATTGTCCTGTTCGAATGAGCAACAGAATTTGAAGAGAATTACAGTTTCTCATAATACAGGCAGGCTTCATACATGAGAAAGTAAGAGGTCCAATGTAAGCAGCTGACAGGGTCCAGTTTACACCTATAGCCTACATTACGTAATAGAATAAATTTTTAACCATTTATCTAAATTAAACGGTTTTAATATAAACATTAATCTTTTCGAGACCACATACAGCATGAAAGTTTTATATGTCAATACCTAAGAGAAATAACGGAAAAATAGCACAGTACGTAAAACCTTTTTTCCATTGTCAAAACATGTAATGGTGAACTGATAAGCAACGTGTGAAGTGGGGGACTTTTGAATCCACTACAGAATAGTAAAGAGTAAACTACTATACACATTTAGTCCCACTAAAGTTCAGGTACCAGCGATTCGTTTTAGGTGGGAGAGGGGCAGGAGAGGAGTTGAGTTAGGTACACTTTCCTATATACAGCAAGTACCACCTAAGTTTTTCACCTCATATATTTCCGAAACGAAATAGAATGTGAAAAATGCATTCGTCCTATGTCAGATGCTCGGGCAATTGGCAGAAACGCACAATCCCTGTAAGTAAACAAACATCAAATGGCTCTGAGCACTATGGGACTTAACTTCTGAGGTCATCAGTCCCCTAGAACTTAGAACTACTTAAACCTAACTAATCTAAGGAAATCACACACATCCATGCCCAAGGCAGGATTCGAACCTGCGACCGTAGTGGTCACGCGGTTCCAGACTGTAGCGCCTAGAACCGCACGGCCACTTCGGCCGGTTTAAACAAACATAACTTTGAACACATAGTTACGGTTTTTTAATGGGACATGTATATCTTTTCCACGGAAATGATAACTAGAGGTACAATTAATGACAACAGACTTGTTTTCGTAGTTCTAAACCTCATACCTTCTGGAAAAAGTAGACTTGAAACGATGGCAACGCCGCCGTAGTGTCTACCGTCATGCGCAGAGCAACGGTTGACTCTAGCAGAGTTCAGGAAAGTGCAAGCAACTCGCATTATGGCATTACAGCATACGGTACAAAAAGTGGCACCGTTACCGTTATGAAAAGTCTAAGTATTCCAGAAAGTATAAGGTTTAGAGCACTGAAACGAAGTCTGCCATCACTATTGTACCTCTAGTTTTCAATCGGTAGAAAAAATAGACATGTGACATTAACAAAACTAAAAAAAATGAAACAAAAAACAAAAAAGAACTTGATCCTTTGTTGGAAATTATGTTTGTTTACTATTAAGGACTGTGCATTACTGCGCACTGTATGAGCCCTTGACGTATGTGAATCCCTGGTCAACTGCAATATTCAGATTTTGTTTCATTTCGGCAATATAAGAGGTAGCAAAGTTAGGTGGGACATATTGTATATTTATCGGCATGTAGTTAGGATCTTTCAAGATATGGAGACTACTCTTCTATTCCTTGTATTGAACGAAATTTTGCCTCAGTGTGGGGAACCAATAATTCCCTGACGATAAAAATACACTATGCATTAAAAAGTATCCAGACACCTGGCTGAAAATGACTCACAAGTTCGTGGCGCCCTCTTCCGGTAATGCTCGAATTTAGTATCGCGTTGGCCCAGCCTTAGCCTTGATGGCAGCTTCCACTCTTGAAGGCATACGTTCAATCAGGTGATGGACGGTTTCTTGGGAAATGGCAGCCCATTCTTCACGGAGAGCTGCACTGAGGAGAGGTAACGATG
Organism: Schistocerca nitens; assembly: GCF_023898315.1. NCBI lineage: Eukaryota > Metazoa > Arthropoda > Insecta > Orthoptera > Acrididae > Schistocerca > Schistocerca nitens. The sequence continues at coordinate 283,515,690 of NC_064614.1, forward strand.
TCGGTCGGTCAGACCTGGCACGAAGTCAGAGTTCCAAAACATTCCAAAGGTGTTCTATAGGATTCAGGTCAGGACTCCGTGCAGGCCAGTCCATTACATGGATGTTATTGTCGTGTAACCACTCCACCACAGGCCGTGCATTATGAACAGGTGCTCTATCGTGTTGAAAGATGCAATCACCATCCTCGAATTGCTGTTCAACAGTGGGCAGCAAGAAGGTGCTTAAGACATCAATGTAGGCCTGAGTTGTGATAGTGCCACGCAAAACAACAAGGGGTGCAAGACCACTCTATGAGAAACATGATCACACAATAGCACCACAGCCTCCGAATTTTACTGTTGACACTACAGACGCTGGCAGATGATATTCACCGGGCATTCGTCATACCCACACCCTGCCATCGGATCGCCACGTTTTGTACCGTGATTCGTCATTCCACACAACGTTTTTCCATTGTTCAGTCGTTCAAACTTTATGCTCTTTACACCAAGCGAGGCGTCATTTGGCATTTACCAGCGTGATGTGTGGTTTATCTATCTAAACCTACGTGGATACTCTGTAAATCACATTTAAGTGCTGGCAGGGGGTTCATCGAACCACATTCACAATTCTCTATTATTTCAATCTCGTATATCGCGCGGAAAGAATAAACACCCATATCTTCCCGTACGAGCTGTTATTTCCCTTATTTTATCGTGGTGGTCGTTCCTCCCTATGTAGGTCTGTGTCAACAAAATGATTCCGCATTCGGAGGAAAAAGTTGGTGATTGGAATTTCGTGAGAAGATTCCGTCGCAGCGAGAAACGTCTTTATTTTAAAGATTTCCAGCCCAAATCCTGAATCATTTCCGGGACACTCTCTCCCATATTTTGCGATAATACAAAACGGTTTGCCTTTCCTTGAAATTTTTCAGTGTCCTATCTGGTAAGGATCCCACACCGCGCAGCAGTATTCTGAAAGAGGACGGACAAGCGAGAAACGTCTTTATTTTAAAGATTTCCAGCCCAAATCCTGAATCATTTCTGGGACACTCTCTCCCATATTTCGCGATAATACAAAACTGTTTGCCTTTCCTTGAAATTTTTCCGTGTCCTATCTGGTAAGGATCCCACACCGCGCAGCAGTATTCTAAAAGAGGACGGACAAGCGTAGTGTAGGCAGTCTCCTTAGGAGGTGTGTTAAGTTTTCTAAGTGTCCTACCAATAAAACGCAGTCATTGGCTAGCCTTCCCCACAACATTTTCTGTGGGTTCCTTCCAATTTAAGTTGTTCGTAGTTGTAATACCTAGGTATTTAGTTGAATTTACGGTTTATAGATTAGACTGATTTATCGTGTAACCGAAGTTTGACGAGTTCCTTTTAAGCACTCATGTGGACGACCTCATACTTTTCGCTATTTAGGGTCAACTGCCACTTTTCGAACCATCCAGATATTTTTTCTAAATCGTTTTGCAGTTTGTTTTGATCTTCTGATAACTTTATTAGTCGATAAACGACAGCGTCACCTGCAAACAACCGAAGAAGGCTGCTCAGATTGTCTCCCAAATCGTTTATATAGATAAGGAACAGCAAAGGGCCTATAACACTACCTTGGGGAACGCCAGAAATCACTTCTATTTTACTCGATGACATCCGTCAGTTACTACGAACTGTAACCTCTCTGACAGGAAATGACAAATCCAGTCACATAACTGAGACGATATTCCATAAGCACGCAATTTCACTACGAGCCGCTTGTGTGGTACAGTGTCAAAAGCCATCCGGAAATCCAGAAATACGGAATCGATCTGAAATCCCTTGTCAATAGAACTCACAAATCATGTGAATAAAGAGGTAGTTGTGTTTCACAGGAACGATGTTTTCTAAACCCATGTTGGCTGTATGTCAATAGACCGTTTTCTTCGACGTAATTCACAATGTTCGAAAACAATATATGTTCTAAAGTTCTGGTGCATATCGACGTTACCGATTTGGGCCTGTAATTTAGTGGATTACTCCTACTACCTTTCTTGAATATTGGCGTGACCTGTGCAACTTTTCATTCTTTGGATACGGATCTTTCGTCGAGCGAACGGTTGTATATGATTGTTAAGTATGGAACTAATGCATCAGCATACTCCGAAAGGAACCTAATTGGTGTACCTCTGGACCAGAAGACTTGCTTTTATTAAGTGATTTATGTTGCTTCACTACTGCGAAGATATTTACTTCTGCGTTACTCATGTTGGCAGCTGTTCTCGATTCGAATTCTGGAATATTTACTTCGTCTTCTTTTGTGAAGGCACTTCGGAAGGCTGTGTTTAGTAACTCTGCTTTGGCAGCACTGTGTACGATAGTATCTCAATTGCTATCGCGCAGAGAAGGCTTTGATTTTTTCTTGCCGCTAACATACTTCACATACGACCAGAATCTCTTTGGATTTTCTGCCAGGTTTCGAGACAAAGTTTCGTTGTGGGAACTGTTATACGCATTTCGCATTGCAGTCCGCGCTAAATTTCGAGCTTCTGTAAGACATCGCCAATCTTGTGGATTTTGCGTCTGTTTAGATTTGGCATGTTTATTTCGTTGTTTCTGCAACAGCGTTATAACCTGTTTTGTGTACCAAGGAGGATCAGCTCCGTCGTTTGTTAATTTATTTGGTATAAATCTCTCAATGGCTGCCGATACTATTTCTTTGAATTTAAGTCACTTTTGGTCTACACTTATATTATTAATTTGGAATGAGAGGAGATTGTCTCTCAGGAACGCGTCAAGTGAATTTTTATCTGCTCTTTTGAATAGGTATATTTTTCGCTTACTTTCGAAGATTTGGGGATTACAATATTCAATCTCTCTACGACAACCCTGTGTTCACTAATCCCTCAATCGGTTTTGATGCTCGTAATTAAATCAGGAGTAATTGTTGCTAAAAGATCAAGTGTGTTTTCACAACCGTTTACTATTCGCGTGGGCTCATGAACTAACTGCTCGAAATAACTTTCAGAGAATGCGTTTATCACAATTTCAGATGATATTTTATGCGTATCTCCGGAATTAAACATGTATTTCCGCCAACATATCGAGGGTAAGTTAAAGTCACCACCAACTAATATCGCATGAGTCGGGTACGTGTTTGAAAATGAACTCAAGTTTTCTTTGAGCCTTTCAACAACTGTATCATCTGAATTGAGATGTCGGTAAAAGTATCCAATTATTATTTTATTCCTCTTGCCAACAATGTCCTCTGCCCATTCTAACTCACAGGAAGTACCTACTTCAATTTTGCGACAAGTTAAATTAGTTCTAACAGCAACAAACACGCCACCGCTAACCGTGTTTAGCCTATTCTTTCGGAACACTGTTGGGCTCTTCGCAAAAATTTCGGCTGAGCTTACATCGGGCTTTAGCCAGCTTTCAGTGCCTATAACGATTTGATAATCAGTGCTTTCTATTAGCACTTGGAGCTCTGGTACTTTCCCAACACAGCTACGACAATTTACAACTGTTATACCAATGGTTCCTGCATCTACGTTCTTCCTCTGTTCACCGTGCACCCTTTGTGAATGAAGCCCCTCTTGTGTTTTCCCGAGACCCTCTAACCTCTCTAACAGCTCGACCATGAATACCAAGTTTTATAACCTCCTGCCTAAATGTCTTAGTACTTGCAGTGGATCCTGATGCAGTATGGAATTCTTGTGTGATTGTCTGGACAGATTTCTGCCTATTACACATTACGACCTTCTTCGACTGTCGGCGTTCTCTGTCAGTCAACAGACAAGGTCGGCCTGTACACTTTTGTGCTGTACGTATTCCTTCACGTTTCCACTTCACTATCACGTCGGAAATAGTAGACTTAGTGATGTTTAGGAGTGTGGAAATCTTGCGTACAGATGTAAGACACAAGTGACCCCCACTCCCCTGACCACGTTCGAAGTCCGTGAGATCCGTGGAGCAACCCATTCTGCTCTCTCACGATGTCTAATGAATACTGAGGTCGCTGATATGGAGTACCTGGCAGTAGGTGGCAGCACAGTGAACCTAATTGAAAAACGTATGTTTTTGGTGGTGTCCGGATACTTTTGGTCACATAGTTTATATCAATACATCATAAATCATGTGGAACCTCACATATTTAGGCCAACGTGTGCTGCAAGTTTACTGTAATAGCAAACTTGATTGCTTATAGTTCTGTCCAGAGATTTTTATTTTAGTTCGGTATTTTACTGTGCGGCTGGTCCCGGCAGAGGTTCGAGTCCTCCTTCTGGCATGGGTGTGTGCGTTTGTCGTTAGGATAATTTAGGTTAAGTAGTGTGTACGTTTAGGGACTGATGACCTTAGCAGTTAAGTTCCATAAGATTTCACACACATTTGAACATTTTTTTCGGTATTTTAGCAGTACATCTCATGGTGTGAAAATGTTTCAGACCGCGATCCAGGCCCCAGGGTATGAAACCCGGCACAGTACTGGCACAAGATAGGTGTGCAAATACCGAGTCGAGGTATATCGCTGGCTTTATTGTCGTGGCACTCTCCTGAGAAGCCTGGGTGTGAATCAGACCGCTCTAATCAGAGGGGAGGTCAGGTCTCGCCCTGCTCCACCCCGGATGTCCATTTCGTGACTCGCCCCTCGATCACTGAGCCGTCCCCCTAAGAGACAGGCGACCCTCGCGTCTTTCCTTCCCTAGAGAGGGGGTGCGAGTCCGCTAATCTCATTGTCCGCTGCAGTGTGCACAATGACCGGTAAATCAGGGAGGGCATCATCTCCCCGCGAGCTAAGGAACAGCGCAACTCGATTACCCTGGGCTTGCCTCTGCGTCGTGCAATGTCTCTCCTCATGCCTGCCACGTCTACATTATTAAGTGTATACTCGCTTGTTTTGGGGTGCATTTCACTGGGGACAGAGAGTGAATTTACCAGATTGATGGCTTATCCGAAAGCTCACGGTACGCCAACATGTTTTTGTCTATTTAAATTTTCTTGCGTGTAATGGTAGAAATAGCTAGGACGCAGTGTGTAGGCGTAATCGTCACTAAGTCAGTGCAGATATTTCTTGGCAGTTTTTACAGGTTCAGTCAGCACTTTCCAAATATTGTCACAGTTATTTATTTTGTTTACAAAATTAAGCTAACAAAATGTGCTGACAAAAATCACGACACCAAAAATAATTAATATAGAGTAATGAAATTTCTGTAATACTTTATTGTATGCAACATATTTAAGTGGTTAACGTTGCAGAATTACAGATTAATGTAAGCGCGAGGTAAGTCATTGCAAATGTGAAATGCTGGTTCATTAGAAACCGGTGTAGCCGCGAGAATGTTGAACGCAAGCATGCATTGTGTTGTACAGGTGCCGGATGTTAGTTTGCGGGATGGAATTCCATGCCTGTTTCACTTGGTCGGATAACAGAGGGACAATTAATGTTTTTCGTGCATGACGCTGGAGTTGTCGTCCGGTGATTTCCAGTATGTGCTCGATCGGAGACAGATCTGGTAATAGAACAGGCCAAGGAAACGTATGGGCACTCTATAGAAAGTGTTTGGTTATAATAGCTGTATGCGTACTACCGCTATCTTGTTGGAAAACATGCCCTGAAATGCTGTTTCTGAATGACAGCACAACAGATCAAATCACCAGACTGGCGTACATATTTGGAGTCAGGTTGCGTGGGATAACCACGAGAGCACCCCTTCTGTCATACGGATTCGCACCTCAGACCACAACTCCAGGTGTAGGTCCAGTGCGTCTAGCACGCAAACAGGTTGTTTTCAAGTCCTGAACTGGCGTCCTACTAACGAACACACGACCAACACTGGCATCGAGGCAGAACCAGCTGTCATCCGAAAATACAGCATTGCTTCAACCTGTCCTGCTCTCACTTAACACTTGACACCACTGAAGTCGCAATGGTGGCGGTTTGGGGCAGTGACCAGGGGTCCGTGGAATGCACGCTACAGGACCTCTGGCTCAGAGCTGTCGTTGAAGTAACCGATTTCTAAAGTTCGTTGTATCACTGTGATATCAACTGCTACTCAAATTATTGCTGCGGGATAGTATAGCTTATGATCTGTTAAACCTGTCTGGTCCCCATTACAGTTCGTCCTTGTTCATTAAAATCGGTACCTGTATGTTGAGTTAATAAGTAACCGTTAAAATTATAAAATATTTACCGACTCTCCTGGAAAAATCTTGGTTAAGCTACCATTGTCTGACTGCAGTGGTTACTAAAACCATGTGCTGCATCGTACCTGTATGTGTATGGGTCTGATTATAGTACTAATAGGCTGTACGCTGCCGTTACAGATTGCGTTGCTTTTATTTCCGTTTGCTTCTTTCGAGATCATGTGATTTGGATGTGGTATGTAATCTGACAGAGCTGCAATTCAGCGCCGTTTTATAGCACTCAACGATATATTATTTGTGTCTGTTGTCTCTTATCTTGTGACAAAGTGTTTTGTACATATTTTGGAGAGGAATTAATTCCTATTTCGTTGTGTATAGATACTTAGGTCCTGCCTGTTAGCTGCTAACCTCGGCCGACTGATCTTTAAAAATGAGTCATAATCCTAGTCATCAATGAGATGTTTTCTAACGCGTGGCTCTGCATCGAACAAATTTTTGTAGTCACGCTATAGTTGCGACAACGGCCACTGGCAGGCCAAACCGTGTATATTGTGCATATCTGTTAAATATTAGGTATTACGATCTAAAACCGCATTTGACAGATGCGTTACATACGTAACGCGGTACGTGTTCATAAAATTTGAAGAGCTTCCTGGTAAGACTCTAAAATACCGGTCTAGCGTTTAGTCGGGGTTTTGCACTTTTAATCCGCAAATACGTACGTATTTCACAAAAGTTGTTTTACTGTAGCATCTGCTGCTTTTTATATTCGCGCTAAATTCCTGTAACGAGCAATGACTATTATGTCATTACACCATGTGCAAAGTGAGCGTGATTAATTATCAGGTTATACTGGTTACGCATAGAAATGGTAATAATGTATATTTCTTCTCTGTATTTAACGAGTTGCATTGTGTTAGGATGCGCAGAGGGCTTCTTAGTAAAGAGTTATTATTTCAGTTGAAATTTTTCAGAATCAACTTTGCAGGGAAGAAAAGTGATCATGAAGTCTACGCTGATGTCAGGTAACGTAACTAAGTAATTATTTAATTAGTAAGAAGTACTTCATTGACTTATATTGATGATGAAGCGCAATACTTTATCTACAGTTCAGACTGCAGGTGAATTATGTGACCATTAAGCTATGAAATATATAATTCATCTGCTGACAAAGAATTGCAATCTTTATCTACCACTGAAGTCTGATACTATTTGAATGCTCCAATGGTTTTGTTTTCCAATATTTTCTCTGAATTATCCAATTATTTGATCTAACTGCATCAGTTTCAATGTCGCTACATTCTGTTACAACCCAAAGCAAAAGGCATGTTAGGACAGTTCGATTATCGCGACTGATTTAATTTATTTTGTAAGCCAATCCAGTGAGACGGTCGCTTGGAGATGATGTTTGGCAAAGAGACTGTTGAGAATGCATTTATGCTCCATAATGGGGGAAATTCTATGTATAATCACTGTGAAAAATATCCTGCTGAAAGCACGACGTGTGTCAGTGGGCATTGCCGTCAGTATTACGATCGGTGGCCTGAGCATTCGGCCACCAACAGCGGATAACCGACGGTCGGGCGAGGCTGCGGCAGGTACCAAAGAGCATATAATCGCGACTGCCGAAGACTGAACCTACGAGACATATTAAAAAAGTACAGAAGAAAACAGTGGTATGTTGGATTTGATCATGTACTAAATTATACACAGCCAAGATAGAAATTTTTTCTTTAATGTTGTACTGAAATTTAGGTCTTGTGTGTGTGTGTGTGTGTGTACAAATGTGTGAGAATTCCTAAGGGACCAAACTGCTGTGGTCATCGGTCCCTAGACTTACACACTACTTAAACTAACTTACGCTAAGAACGACGCACACACCCATGCCCGAGGGAGGACTCCTCCTCTGGAGGGAGGGACCGCGGTCACTACGGTCGGCCTACGTCTAGTCAGGGATGTTAAGTGACACTAATTTATTCCTTACCAGAAAACAGGGATGTTGATTTTGAAGCTCGCTGGAAGTCATTAGTACTTTCAGCTTTGGTGACTTCTTCTGTTGAATGTTTATGAATTACGCTGTTGTGGTTTAAGCTGAAGCTCAATTAGAAACAATCTTCGTGTAGAGCGTTTGCCCGCAAAAGACAAAGATCCTGAGTCCGAGTCTCAGACCAGCACACTCTCCAGGAGGTTCTCCGCTGCCGGGTGAAAATTTCATTCTGGAAACATTCTCCTGGCTGTGGCTAAGCCAGGAGCGCTAATCCATGTAGTTTCTGTGAAGTTTGGAGGGTAGGAGACGAGTTACTGGTGGAAGTAAATCTATGAGGACGGATCGTGAGTCGTGCTTGGGTAGCTCGTTCAGTAGACCGCTTACCTGCAAAAGGCGAAGGTTCCGATTTTGAGTCTCTGTCGGGCACACAGTTTTACTCTGCCAGAAAGTTTCATTCTTGGTGTATGACTGAAAGCAGTTTACGTTAGTAACAGTTTACTTACTAAATGACAGTGAGATTACTCATTACTGTGTTGAATTTTTCACTGTCTGCTACAGTTACGAATTTTTCTCATTGCCTTCTTCTGATTAGTTAGATTTCCTTGAGAGAAGTCTGGGTTTGTCGATTATTAGTAAAATCGTAGCCATTAGGCGATGTCTATCAAATCTCCATTTTATGAGGATTCTCTTGAGTCAGTGACTACACCTCGAAGCACTCTGATTCCCTCGGGCCAGTCGGTTGATTGAATACCTGTACCCAAGAATCATAAGAGTCCATTGGATAGGGAAAACGCCACAATGTGCCTTTTATTTATTTTTTAGGTTTAAGCCACTATTCCTTAGAGAAAATGCCGTTCTTCATTCCTTTCTACTTGATATCGTTTTTACTTCTCCAGATTGCAACTATACTCAACATGATTGTCTGCATTGTTCCCTACTTCGCTTTCTAGTAAGTCCCTCCCACTGTTCCTCCTGTTCCTTCTGCAGCTGAAAAAGGCTTCCCAGCATCAACATAGCAGACTTTTGGTCAGTCTTAATCCTCTCCTGTTGAGGGTTTTCCACTCAGGTATTTCCCCACGTATTCGTTCTATATTTCTTCAGTTGTTATTTCAAATATCTCTCAGGTAAGAATAGAGAAACTGCTCGGTCAAAATAACTGTGATAGAAAGTCATTGTAAATACGGAATATATCCATTAACTCATGACGTGTGGTCTCTAAAACCGCACGAGAATTTTCGGACACGTTCTCCACAGTCAGTTCTATTGGAATGCTTCTACAGCATCCCCCACCCTCCTTAAATCGCCCGCCGTACAATATTTTACTGTTGGTTGCATTATCAGCTTGTTTCTTTGTTGTTGACACGTCGTGCTGACATGCGGTAGGGTTTCCTAGATAGCTTCACGAACTACAAACCTTTTTTCTTCAGCATAATAAGAAATGTGTTCGAAGACTTGAAGATGACAGCAATGGCTGTTAAAATCGATAGCCTTAAATAAAGAAGTTTTTTATGCGATCTTGGCTTTTGAATGGTTCTTAAGAATCTTTTATATAACTGCCAAGCTTTCACTCACAACAGATCACGCTCTAAAAGTATGGCTCATCGAATTTATGGCTGGAGACTAACGTATTGTGTTCTCTGTGCCTAAGCACGTAATCTTAGTGGCAGAACCGAGAACTTAGTGGAATCATAATGCAGGATGAATTGTGAGTAAAAACGTAATAACAGCCTAAGGGCTGATCCTATCGTGCAGATAAATATGTTTTTTTTTCTTTTTTTTTGTGCAACTGAAGCACAATTTGCCTGCCGGAGTGGCCGTGCGGTTCTAGGCGCTACAGTCTGGAACCGAGCGACCGCTACGTTCGCAGGTTCGAATCCTGCCTCGGGCTTGGATGTGTGTGATGTCCTTAGGTTAGTTATGTTTAATTAGTTCTAAGTTCTAGGCGACTGATGACTTCAGAAGTTAAGTCGCATAGTGCTCAGACCTTTTTTTTTTTTTTTTTTTTTGAAGCACAATTTGATAAAATTAATCATTTGTGTGTTTTAATTGTTCATGCTACAAGGTTGTCATTGAGTTTGCACTGGTTTGGCAATTATTTGTATGCATGTATGGGACCAGTGGTAAATGGTTTATGTTTCAAGTCTTATCACGCCAATTGGATGATGTGTGTAATGCATTGCCAGAAAGTGTGAGCAAGACTGACGTGTGAAATAAAATAAGATGGCAAGATTGTGGCTCTGTAACACACTGAAGTGGCAGTGGATGAATTCCAATGCTGAAGATTTTTACTTGAGTTAAGTAATTACCTTTGTAACTTAATCATTCACGCATCTTAATTCGGAGTTCATCTGAAGAAGTGTGCACCTAAACTTGTTAGAAACTGCACTATTCTCCTGTATATTAAATAAGCAAATTTTAAACTACGGCAAAAAAGGAGTGTACAAAACTGGTGATAAGGAGGGCCCGCTGTAATTTGTTATTTATTTAAAATGCTTTGGTTAAATTTCATTTTCAAAATACTGTTTTCAGATTTTAATTGTTATCAGTTGTTATTGTAAATGTGTTTAAAGGTCACTACATGCATTTTGAAATAGCCTTGGGCATTTTAAACTTTTTATCACAAATAGTTACAGAGCTTGAGTTGAAACTTTTAATTGATGTTAAAATTACTTTGGTCTCAGAGACAATATTTTCTAATAACTGTTGAGTAAAAATGTTGTTAATACCACTTCTTCACAGCTCCTACAATACCGATGAACCACGCTTTGTATTATTGTTCATAATGTCATGTCCATATACACGTTGCTCAAAGATGGTTGTCACATCATACAAACACGGTACGCAATAGCACATCTGTTTATGTGCATTATATGTAAAGGTGATTTATGTTTTTTAAATATTTTAACGATGAAAAACGTTTATAATGTACTGGGACCGCTTACCATATTTTGCGTGAGGTTCAGCGTAAAATGAACATGATTTACAACAAAAACATGTTAAAGATCTGAAGATAGCAGCAATGACTGTTGAAACCTCTCATCTCAAAGAAAATTTTTATGTGATCTTGGCTTTTGAATGATTTTAACAAGTGAAACAGATCGCCTTTAATTACTCTGAAAATGAGAAAATTCTGTTACTTAAAAGAGGCAAGCTTGTGTAATGAACACTGATTTGGGCTTTACATGGGACAATTTCAAGCTTAGCCTTCGCGAAAGTGCTGCTGCCGTCCTAAGCTATGGAAAGTTATCTGAATGACAACAATAACAGTAATGAGAGTAATACATCCCTGCAGTTCCGGGCTGCACAGTCATATCCGTAAATCAGAACGTGGATATGTGGGATGAGTGCAGGATACATTTCAACAGGTTTCTTGGCTGTTGATTGCTTTACAGTTACCGAAAGCTATAAGTCCTGTTTGACACCGCTGTAACCGGTCTGCCTTGGAATTTTCTTTGATTTGGTTTTGGAGCACAGCAGCAATAATACCTCAAATTTTGTTCACAGCCAGATGCAGATAGAAAAAACATCTTTGGGATATCGGGAAGTATCATCCACGCTGAGATTTTTGGAGTTGGAAAGTGTTTCGTGGACTGAGATTGACATTAATAGATGTCCATGTAATTTCAGATGTCCTACTGTGGGATTATCTGTGTTTCTCGTTATGTCGTTATGTAGGGACTGTAATGTTGTCTTTGTGTGCTATCCACCTATCTTCGCTGTCTATAAGAGCCTGAAAACTATATCTGCGATCAGCTGGAAACCCACGGAGAGCTTGCTGACCATTATTTCCAGTATGGAATTTAACATTTCTCTTTGTGCTCACTGAAATAAAATTTGCCTAGTTCTTATTTACTCAGCAGGAACAAGAACTATGGCTATAAATAGTATTGAGATTTGACTGACTGACTGACATATTCTATAAAAGTTAACATGCGCAGAATACAATTCTTAGTATTGTAACCAATATACTTACCGGAAACAGCACTATTAACAGTTCAGAGGTAACGCCTACAAGATGTTCCACGTAAAATGGTCTATCACCCTTGCTTCTAATCGCCAATAGTTAATCATCCTCCTTAAAAGTGGAATATAATCTCGCCACTTGTCACGCGGTTTTCTCAACATTATGGGTGGCACAAACAACTACTTCCAGGAAGCTTAAGCGATCCCGGGCTGTGTACAGTCCTCGCGATTTCACTTCCTACTTTTATCGAAAATTCATTCATGTAGCCCAGCTCTGACATCATGCGAGGTAGAAAGCACTTGGGCTTTTCACTGACGCGGACATTTGATATATCGGTGCGAAGTGTGTCTTCCTACTGCCTCTCTGGTTGTATTTACATAGGGGCGCAACGTGCCGCCAAATGGAAACTCTGCTATCAGCCAACCTAGGCACAGGTAGCAGTATGCAAGTAGCCCCTTTCTCGGACATGTATTAATTAATAGTTCTGTCGTTTAACAATTTACAGCCTTCTTAATTTTTGTATGTATACAGTTGAGTTTGCTTCAGTTACTAAAAGGGTTTTGGCTCGACTGCATTTAAACTGTGTCAGCTAGAATTTTTAGAATCGAACCAACAATAGAATATGACCTCTAAACTGGCCCTTTAGTATTCTTTGTAACCACTTTTATTTACGACACAATCTTGAAACTTGGTACTGCCTATTATTACATTACTGTAATCGAGTGCTGTCATTATAACTTTCTATTACATATGCAAAAGATACTTAATGTATCATGAATAGGGATGGTTTTGTTCTATATTCGGGTTTTAGTTAATAATATGAAAACGAATAGAAGTAACTTAGAGGTGTCACATATTTAATATTGATGAAACTGAGGCTACATACGAATTTCCAACTTTATGAGTTTAATATTTTGCGGCTTCAACTCTTCGTAAAAACGCCGATTTTAACCAAAATATTGCTCTGATCAAGTTGAGACTTTCAAGTTTAAATTGTGACATTGATTTGCATATTCTGTTCCATTTTTAGCTGTATAGTTTTATTATTCAGCGTAATTTATTTTTCTTAAAATCGTATATTTTTCCTAATATTCATTTGATCCCTCTTAGACTTTAAAATGTTAACTTCAGTATACATAAGCATATACTGACAAAGTTTGGAAACACCACTTTAATTTTTAATTTCACTCTTAAGTTATGGTGCAATCCTTTATATGTCAAGCATACGCTCGTTATGATGACATGGTGCTGGTAGTAATGAACTGGGGTAAGTTCCGACACACTCGCTCGCCTCTATAACTCTTAGAGTTATTCAGCGCTCGTTACACCGCGCTACGTGTACAGTAGGCCAATGCTACGTTTATACTGTTTGTAGTCTGATAATGACAGGGGTTAAAGTGTCCAAGCTGAAATACCACCAGCCAATTACAGGAAAAACGACACTAAGGAATTCATTTTATTGTTTACTTGGTTTAAGCATACCAATGCAAAGATGATAACTGTTTTGTAATTACGTTCTCTTTCAAAGGTGACTGAAACTGAATTGTTTTTACCTAAAAAAGGTTTTCGAAAGGTAAAAGTACTGTTGCATGCACTACTTGCATTCATTCAGCTGGCGCATCTAATCGCATTATTTACTTTAGTTTCAAATGGCACACCTAAGCACAATTATTTCGTAAGTAGTACAGGATAAACGTTAGTAATACCGACAAACTGCAGAGATGCATTTCCGACTGGAAAAGACCCCATGAACATATGTCCGGAAACGCATCGTTGCCAAGGTAGACGGCGCTGACGAATGAAAACCCCTTTGACCACGTGCGGTGTGTTTCTTGTGTGCTACAAGCTGTTTGATTGATGCAGCAAAACAGCAAAACTGCAAAATGGTCCGGTATTCATGTGTGGCACAAGCCGACATGGTGTTTGTGTACGGCCAAGTAGATGGAAAGGGCCGAGAGGTAGCAAGGCTACACCCAAAGAAGTACTCTCGCAGACACCATACAACATCATACAATATCTCAACTCTCTGCACGTTGCTGTGTGTGAAAGGACCCATGACCACACAAACGCCAAAAAGGGCTTGAAATGTGTGACGTCGTTGGTGTATGTGAGGGTACTTTATTGTGTCTGAACTCTCCAATACATTGATTAAATATTGAATAAAGTATTCTTTGCATCGTGTAAGATTGGAAATAAATAAGCACTCAGATATCGATAGTAACAATCTGAGGGCGAATCATGGGGGAACGATTCTAAGCATTGTTGTGAGACGAGTCAGTAGTGTCGGTCGAAAGCTCGCAGATAGAAGACGTGTCACGCTGCCGTCACGTCGCTGATGGCAGATCTGACAACACTCAAGGTCCGGTTTCATTCATATGGCCAGGAGAAATTTAGATGGCTTAGCTACGCTTGAAGATGAAATTCAAGGTAAAACTCGGAAGCATAGCGTAAAGCTCAATTACAGGGATAGGCTCATGATTGTTAGTCCGAGTTTGCAGTAATCCCATGTTTTGCTTGTCAGTTAAAGAAGTCTCCTTATACGCCAAATAATAGTAATTATTCTCCAAATGTAATTCACAAAAAGGCTGTGCTCATTAAAGGTTAATGTAAATTTGAAATTGAAGTAGTTTGTTAATCTGGCACTCAGGCATTATTGATACTTATGTCATTGCCTGGCATTTCGCCGTTATTCAAATTCAAATGGCTCTGAGCACTATGGGACGTAACTGCAGAGGTGATCAGTCCCCTAGAACTTAGAACTACTTAAACCTAACTAACCGAAGGACATCACGCACATCCATGCCGGAGGCAGGATTCGAACCTGCGACCGTAGCGGTCTCGCGATTCCAGACTGTAGCGCCTAGAACCTCTCCGCCATTCCGGCCGGCTCGCCATTATTAATATTTATGAAATATTTATAGGTCATAATGATTTATGAAGTTTTTAAATAGACATAATATATGAAATCCCTTCTTTACTTAGTAGTTAACAGGACCCAAACAAACTCCTTTTTATAAAACTCATACTCAGCAAAATATAGATTAGCCGCTACTGCTGCCTGCTGTAAACCATTTAGAAAAAGGCAGTCATCTAAAGAGGTGATTGCAAAACGTAGGGCCAAAACAGAGACACTGACACACCACAACATGTCATGTACTCTAATCCAGTAAATTCCATTGTAAAAGCAAGATTCTGTATCACTTGTAAATTCGTATTCAAATACGCAGTCAGCTTAGGTATTCGTTGTTACAGGCTCATTTGTTCCTGTAGCTTCTCTTATTCGAATACGCAGTCAGATAGCTCATCCAAATGTTAGTTTTAAGTTTTTCTTGTAACGATCTGTCAAGGGCTTAAATGACAGTGAACTGACACTCATACAACATGCACACAGTGTTATGTAGGTTAGCTTCCGATTACTGATAGCTCAGGTTGCTTATCTAATCCATTTTCACACACAGACACAGGCTTTATTTGTTGTAGGTAAGTTACTATTTCTTGTAGGTACGTTACAAGGACTTGAAATGTGTGATGCGGTTGGCGTCTGTGAGGGTACTTGTTTTGGTTCAGTTATGCTGCCTCCCGACCCTTTCCATCTGCCTGGCCATACACAAACACAATCTTGGCTTTCTCCTGACGGTGCGAAGTGTGTCTTGCTGCTGCCTCTCTGGTTGTATTTACATAGGGGCGCAGCGTGTCGCCGAATGGAACGTCTGCTATCAGCCATCCTAGGCACAGGTAGCAATATCGAAGTAGCCCCTTTCTCGGACATGTATTAATTAATAGTTCTGTCGTTTAACAATTTACAGTCTTCTTAATTTTTCTATATATGCAGTTGAGTTTGCTTCATTTACTAAAAGGGGTTTAGCTCGACTGCATTCAAACTGTGTAAGCTAGAATTTTTAGAATGGAACCAACAATAGAATATGACCTCTGATCTGCCTCTTTAGTATTCTTTGTAACCGCTTTTATTTACGACACAGTCTTGAAACTTGGTACTGCTTATTATTGCATTACTGTAATCGAGTGCTGTCATTATAACTTTCTATTACATATGCAAATGATACTTAATGTATCATGAATAGGGATTTTTTGTTCTACATTTTGGTTTTAGTTAAGAATTAATAATAATTCAGTTGCTTACAGAGCACTGCGTCAATCATACAACTTGCAACACACAAGGAACACACGGCACGTAGTCAGAGAAACTTTCATTCGTCAGCACCATCGATGGTGGCAACGATGCATTTCCTGATGCATGGTCATAAGACCTTCTTTCCTCCATTTCCAGTGAGGAATCCGTCCCTGCAGTTTGTCGGCTGATCCTGTGTATGTGCTTAACATTAATTAACTTCCCGACCTGGACCTTAGACAAACATATCACAACAATCGCGTGAAAAACATTGTAGCGGTTAGCATACCTTCGTCTGCATACAGGGTACCAGGCCGGGCACATGATCTCCACAGACGAGCCCCCGAGGCAGGGCCCATACTGTGCGGTGGCTGCTGCCGGTGCTGCAGCCGCCGCTAAATCAATTGGGCGCGCGGTGCCGCGCGACGATCCGATTAGGCGTCCGGTACGCCAAAGTGTGTCGCCAGCCATTGTCCGCCGTCTGTGCACTCAATTACCGCCGGCAGCCGCCGCGGGCTGCCTCCAGCTGCCTCGGGTCGCACCGGACATCTACATAGGGCTGCGCGCTGTGTCGCCTCAGGGACCATTGCCGTGACGTCATGAGCAGCACATGTCCAAAAGCAACAATGTTATGTCACAGGGCTCCACTTAGCAGGATGGTGTGTATGATGAGAACTAAACTGTTGTCCATAAAATTGCAACACAGAAAAGAGGCCATATTTTACTTATTGTGCATGTTAGGAACATTAAAATAAATACATTACCAAATTTGTAGGTGGCTTGTAGGTATACAAGGAGCGAAATTTAGTATACCTTGCGAGCCCATACCGAAGTGGCAAGTGAGCTGGAATGGCAAATGCATGGACATCGTTCCATGCTGCCTCACCTCAGTGCCATACATCAGTCGTACTGGTTGGTGAATCATGGCGCTCGTATTTTAATGGGTATGATTTCTGGAGAATGTGATGGTCAGGGAAACAGTCGAATAGCTCCTGCACTGACGCAGTCGAGAACAGCAGGAGTGGCATGCAATACCGCGTTTTCTAATTGAAATATACTGTAACAGAAAAAACAAAAAAAATCCACACCCCACACCACGAAGGAATTATCCGTACTGGACGAAAATCGATAGATGTGATGTACGTGTACAGGCAAACAAATCACTACGATTTCAGAAAAAAATTGGATGATTTATTCAAGAGAAAGAGCCCTACAAACTGAGAAAGTCAATAATGCGTTGATCGACCTTTGGCTCTTATGTAAGCAGTTGTTTGGCTTGGTATTTATGACAGAATTGTTGGATATCCTCATGAGGGATATCGTGCCGAATTCCGCCCAACTGGTCAGTTAGATTGTCAAAATCCCGAGCTGGTCGGAGAGCCCTGCCCATAATGCTCAAAACATTATCTATTGGGGAGACGTTCGGGGACCTTGATGGCCAGAGTAGGGTTAGGCAAGCACGGAGATAAGCAGTACAAACTCTCGCCGTCTGCGAGCGGACATTATCTTGCTGGAATGTAAACCAAGGATGGCTTGCAGTGAAGGGCAACAAAATGGAGCATACAATACCGTCGACATACCACTGTACTGTACGAGTCCCACGGGGGACCAGCAGAGGGATCCTGCTATGAAATGAAATGGCACCTCTTACCACCATTCTTTGTTGCCGGGCGGTATGTAGGGCGACATTGAAATTCGTATTCTTCCACTCTCCATTGCGCCTCCGGAGACGTCTCCACTGGTCATCGAGACTCTATTTATCACAGAAGACAAATATACTCCGGCCAATGAGACTTGTCCGGGACGCCGGTGTGATACCAACCTGAGCGTCGCCAGCCATCAGGGTCGACTACCAGGAGTAATGTTCAGGGCTGTCACTTCTTTTCACAGCAACACCACTTTGGCCGTCATCCGTTCCACCATTACAGAGTAGCGGTACGTTCACGAAACCCTACGCCCCGTTTCGTTGTCCTTCACGGCAAATCTTCCGGGGTTTACATTTCATCAAGATAATGTCCGCCCACACCCGCCGAGAGTTTCTGCCGCTTGTCTCCGTCCTTGTCAAACTCTGTCTTGTTAGCAACATCGCCTCGTTCTCAACCCAGTGTGGAGCATTATCGTGAGAGCCCTCCAAACAGATCGTGATTCTGACGATATAACGTGCCAATTGGACAAAATGTCACACGATATTACACAGCACATCCACCAACTCGATCAATCACCTCTATCTTCCATAGAGACCAGAAGTGGACCAACGTGTAATTGACCTGCTCTATGTGTGCAGGTCTTTCTCCTGAATAAATCGTCCAATTTGTCTGAAATTGTAATCAGCAGTTTGTAAGGCACGTGTAGATTACATCTATCTATTTCCGTCGCATTCGGATCATTATTTCATGGTCCGTCGTTTCTTTCGTTATTTTTCCTATTTTTCCCTTGGGTAATTAACGCCTAGGAGAACTCGAAGATAGACCACGAGCATCCGCTTTTGACACATAAGAAATATAATGTTTACCGTCCTAATTATCGGCTATATCAACCAAAAGTGATTGTGATGTATACCGAGTGGCACACCACACCACCACCCACCTGCTTAACTGAGTGATAACGTGCTTGCTTACCATGCAGCGTGCCCATGTTTGATTCCCGGCCCCGTTGGACATTTTCTACACCCATGGACAGTTTGTTGTGTTGTCCTCATAGTCATCACGTCATCACCGTCGCGCAAGTCGCCCAATGTGGTATCAATTGGAAGAAGACTTCCAACCCACGGCCTCCTGGACAGTAATACCACTTCAGCAATTTGGCAATAACGGCGATGAATAATCTCTTTCGTTCTCCTAGGACCCCCGTCAAACACATACATCCATCGTGATGCAGAGATCAGGAATGACGTTTCTCTGGAATGACAAAGTGCTTCCACTGTTGAGTCCAGTATTGGCATTTGACTAATATCTGTTCCGCGACTGTCTCTCTCTTGTCGCATCAAGGAAAGCTGCAACAATGGTCCCTGTGTTGACAGTCGGCAGTGCTCCGACTGAGCCGTGGTAAAATTTGCTGTTTTGAAGAGCGCGCCGCAGCGCGTAGTGTAAAGCAGTCGCCTTCTGTTTCTGGCGGCGGCGCCGCTGTGGCAACCGCAGCTTTGGTGTCTCCCTCTGGTGGGGAAGGGGATAGGTTGCCTGTTCACGTGCATTTAAGGGGTGCTATGAGCTCGGCAGGGGTCAGTCTGTCAGTCTCGGCAAGTCTGGTCAGTTGGTCAGCCGGGTCAGTGTGGGGCAGTCAGTGTCTGTCGTCCGGAGTGCTAGTATGTGTTAGGCCGCCAGTCTGCTCGAGTTTGTTCAGGCAATGGGCATTGGCGGTGGGATCGATCGGCTGGTCGGTCGCGCACTGGGACACAAGGTGAATTCTCCGTCTTGAGTGTCGGCGCATGTGAGGTCGTCACGTCAGTCCAGTGGCCGCGCCGTATAGAGAGGTGTAGTGGCTTCGCGGCCAACACGAGAGCAACAGGAGCCCACCCAGGACATCGGTCTGGTTGGCGCGAGCTACGACGCTGTGAGATGGGAGATCGGCGCGCCTTCCTGCATCCATTGAAGCGGCTGGCAGCAGACGGCTCGGGAGAGCGGTTTGGGCGTGCTGTGCCAGGTCTTCGCCAGACATTGCAGTTTACTAAATGTTAAGTCATTCGTGATTGTTGTTTAATTTACTTGTTAAATTCTACTTCTGTTCTAGGTCAGTCTCTCGTCCCCAGCTTGCTCGTCTGTCTCTCGTCCGCATTTGTTAGGCAGTTAGTGTCTGTCTCTCTGTCTGTCGTCTGCCGTACGTTGATAGCTGTCTCTGTCATGTTTGTCGGATTAGGATTAACGAATTTATTGCTTAAGGTGTAAAGGCCGAATTCCTGAAATATATTTTTATCTTGCCTGTCATCTTGCGAGGTGGTATACGTGTAATGTAGAGCAAGGAGGTACATTTTATGTAAAACTGCATTTCATGGATTTTATTTAAATGGTCATTTTAGTATATAAAGTTGCCACCCTTACACCATAAGAGTTCTTTTAAAAACAAGTTGCACTTTCGGTGGCAAATAAATTTTAATGTGAGTTTTTTGTACCATTTCCATCCCTCTTATGGGGTGCATAGTTTATGTGTTTGTGTGAGTTGTTAACAATTTGTAGTTCAAAATAATCTGGTGGGTTGCAGATTTGCACCAGTGTAGTCTTTCAGAGGTTGTTGTGAGCGGTCGTGACTACGGCCATGTTAAAAGGGAGCGGCAAGGTTCTCAGCCCGAAAGCTCATACTATAAAAAAAATTGTTATTTCTGCCTCTTAATAAATTGTAACTTGATATTTACAGGGTGCTTTCGGATTTTAATTTTAAACCTGCTTAAAAAAAAGGTAGGGCTTTTAGGAATAACATTTTCATTTATTAAAAAAAAAATTCTCTCATCAGTTACCCATTGGCCACTACTTCAACGCTAACATAGTGTGATTAAACGTGTTAATGTTCTTGGTGAATCGCTAGTAAATAGAGTAAATTCTTTAAGAAGAGGTTTTGAAAGTAAAATTCATGGTTCACCGACTTCGTGGCGATGTGGATCCCCTAGACGTGGCTCTAGTGGCCGAGCGAATAATATGTCTGTGCTCAGAGGCGACAGTGACGTAGAGCCGTTGAGATCCTGTGTGATGTTTAGAGTGGTCCTGTTCACCACATAAATTCCGCATTCACATGACGATCGTGCAGTAGCGATCAATGCTAGCAGAGTGGTAGCCAAAGGTTAAATCTTAGTGTCGATAGGCCTCGAACCTCCCGCTGTCGGATTGCAACACGTGTGCCCTCTTCACTTTCTTAGTGTAAACATAACAGAATCTTCTCATGAACAACAACATTTCTAAATAACAAATCTGCTCCTTAATCTTTCTATACAATCAGAATGTAGAAGTTAGTCCTACCTAATCTGTGTCGTGTGGTTCGTATGATATACTTCATGTCCTTTGTTGTTACTAACTTCGCAGTCTTACAATTATAATGATACTCTATGTAAGAGTAGACTGTGGCGGTGCCAGTTAGGGAATAATACGTCGCCTCAAATGATCTGGTCATCATCGTATGCGCCTACTCTGAACAGACCGCCGATAAAGAGGCACTGTGACAATGGTTACTACAGTACCCAGAACAAATTGTGATCGGTAGCTTGTTTACCAACATCCTAGCTCTGTCACTGGAATCTCTACTGAGACACTAAAATCGGTGTAAAGATGAAATGGCCAAAGAAATAAAGGAAAGGAAAAATATCCGGTTCTCTCCAAGGCAATACCATTGACTTAACGGGGTACCAAGTGCAATATCTGTGTAACGACTCCAATAAGCTCATTTCGGGGCATGAAATTCACCACATTATATCAAGCTCTCAAGAATTCATCGAGCAAACAGTTCCACTGGATGTCACAGAGGGGTATGAGAAATGACAGGTACAATATCAGATAGGTAAAATAAGTATTATAACAATTTAATTCAGTGCTCAAATTTTTGGTATGACTACACTGTACAAGAAATGTATTGAAAGTGTGTATGTTGTGGAATTTTTTGACAGATTTAGGAGGAATCAGCGCCCTCTATACACGGAGAGACTATTACGTCCAACAGAGACAGTGCTCACACAGTAATAGTTCCAAATGTACCCACGTTGTGATGCCTTGGCCCGATCCTTGGAGGTGCTAAGATTAATCGAAGAGTAGCAATGTTATGTTTAAGTAAGTAAAAAGTAAGGTCAGAGAAACGAATGGCAGACAAAGAAATTGATGTTCTTCTCAGATTCCCAATCAACGGCCATCTGAAAGATGTTCGTGTGCAGAGACTACTGTAGTAATATGCTATAAAATGTATTGCAATTTTTTCTAATATTTGGTTCAACCTAGATAATTACTATCAAATGATTAGCAATAACGTTATTTCTAGTTGCGTAAAACATGCTGTAATGGTATACAAGGTGCTGGGATTGTTGTAGGTATCATAATGTTCTTATTATTTCTATTTCTCTTAACTCCGTAAGAGCGAGCTCATCAAGAAACAGGAACGTTGTAGACGTCGATAATTCGTCGTGCAGTGCCAGTAAAATGAGCCATCTAATCGTAAAACGTAACGCGCAGCGCCCTAGCTTGCGAAGAGCTAGGGTAACCGAACCAAGACTGAAGCAGCGCAGTAGATTAAACACAACTTTTACCTTTAATTATTTGCTGGATGCATTCCTATCTCTGTCTTCCTCTACAGTTTTTACCTTCTACACCCCCTTATATTACCATTGAAGCTATTCTCTGATGCCTTAATATAGGTACGATCATCCGTTTCGCTTTTCACTGTTTTCCAAATATTCCTTGCCTCCCAGATTCTGCGGAGAACCTCCTCCTCCTCCTTACCGTATCAGTACAGCTAATTGTCAACATTCTTTTACACTCTCAGAAGTTGTTTCCTCAAGCTAAAGGGTAAATTTGATATTAGTTGACCTCTCTTGGCCAAGAATGGCTTTTCTTCCAGGGCTAGTCTGTTATTTGTGGCCTCTTTGCACCATCCGTCTTGGGCTATTTTCCTGCCTAGGAAGCAGAATATCGCAACGTCAGCTAGTTGGTGATCACCAGTTATGATGTTAAGTTTATTACTGTTCTCATTTCAGCTGCTCCTCATTATTTTCGGTTTTCTTCGATTATTCTCAAACTATATTTTGTATTCATTACACTGTTCATTCCATTTAACAGCTCCTGTAATCATTCTTCACTTTCACTCACAAGGGGAGGCCGCCAATTGTGAAATTCAGATTCAATTCATACTGCCCATAATAAAAGCTCATGGCCAGAGGTGTAATGTGGCAAAGCACCAAGATGCACTTCTCAGCCGTTGTCGAGAAAATCGACAGTTAAAAGAAACCGTTGCGGTGAAATACTCTCTACGATTTATACTTCCTGCAGCGTCGTGGCGCAGCGGTAAGCGCTCGGGTTCGTAATCCGAAGGTCGCCGGATCGGATCTCGCGCCATACAAATTCTTTTTTAGTATTTGTTTTTGTAATTCAAATATATATATATATATATATATATATATATATATATATATATATATATATATATATATAGCAATCAGTTGCAACAATTATGCATATAATCAGTTGTTGAAAGTCGTTTGTCGTGGAAAAACTGGCGACTTCGAACATGATTATGTTTTCCGCAAACAAAGTTGTATTTCACAAATGTTATTAATTGTCTTCATAATGTTTACATGTGTCGTTAACGGAAGACATAGAAACGATATTCCGAAACGAATACGTATAGTGTAAGTCAAATGTTCGAATTAGAGTAGAGTCCCCATCCCCAAAAAAAGGTTGCATCGTGCGAGATTCGATCCGGCGACCTTCGGATTACGAACCCGAGCGCTTACCGCTGCGCCACGACGATGTAGGAAATTATAAATCGTAGAGAGAATTTCACCCCAACGGTTTCTTTTAACTGTCGATTTTCTCGACAACGGCTGAGAAGTGCATCTTGGTGCTTTGCCACATTACACCTCTGGCCATGAGCTTTTATTATGCGCAGTATGAATCGTATCTGAATTTCACAATTGGCTGCCTCCCCTTGTCAGTATAGCAATGTCATAAGCGAATCTTAAAGTTGATATCCTTTCATTCTGAATTTTTGGTCCACTCTTGACCCTTTGTTTCATTTGCGTCATTGCTACGTCAATGAATAGACTGAAGAGTAGCGAAGAAAGTCTACATCCCAGTCTTACATCATTTTTAATCCGAGCAGTAAGTTCTTGGACTCCCATTCTTACTGTTCCCCCTTGGCTCTTTTATATTTTGTATATTACCAGTCTTTCGCTATAGCTTATTCAGATTTTTCTCGGGATTTCGAACATATTTCACCATTTTACATTACCAAACGCTTTTTCCAGAACGAAAAATTCAATGAACGTGTCTTGATTACCGCAACGTCAGAAGTGTGTCTCTAGTGAAATTATCTGTCCTTAGCTAAACATCATCATCTAACATTTCCTCAATTTTCATTTCAGTTCTTCCGTATATTATTCTTGTCAGTACCTTGGATGCATGAGCCGTTGAACTGATTTTGCGATAATTTTCGCATTTGTTGGGCCTTACAGTCTGCACTTGTCGGGCCTTACAATTTGTGGTATTGTGCAGATCATGATATTCCGAAATCAGACGATGTATCGCCAGACTCATACATTCTACCAACCAACGTCAACAGCCGTTTTGTTGCCACTGCTTGCAATGATTTTAGAAATTATGGTGGAATGTCATCTAACCATTCCGCCTTATTTAACTTTAAGACTTTCAGAGATCTTTTAAACTCAGATTATAATACTGCACCCGTATCGCCTCGATATCGACTCCTCTTTCTTCACCAAACAAGTCCTCCTGCTCATAGAAGCCTTCAGTGTGCTCTTTTCACAGTTTTCTCTCTCTCCTGCATTTAGCAGTGGAATTCTCATTCAAGTCTTAGTGTTACCATACCTGCATTTCATTTCACTGAATGTTGTCTTGACTTTCCTACATGTTGAGTCGGTCCTTCCGATAATCAGTTCCTTATCGATATCTTCACCTTTTCATGCAGCCATTTCGTCTTAGCTTCACTGCACTTCCTGTTAATTACATTCCTAAGTGAGTAGTATTTCTGTGTTGCTAAATTTCTCTGATTATATTTGTACTTGCTTCTTTCGTTGATAAACTGAAGTATTTCTTCTGTTACTTTTGCGCTCTTCGCAGTTACATTCTTTGTACCTATGTTTTTCTTCCCAACTTCTGTGACTGCCCTTTTAGAGACGCTAATTCTTCTTCAGCTGGACCGCCATCTGAGCTTTTACTTTTCAGAATATCTATAGCCTTAGAGATCTTCAATTACATCTCTTCATTCCCTTGTACTTCCATATGACACTTCTTTGCTCATTCATTCTTCCTGACTGGTCTCTTAAACTCCACACTACTCTTAATGATTGCTAAATTGTGATCTGAGTCTATATGTGCTCCTGGCTATGCCTTACAATCCAAAGTATGATTCCGGAATCTCTGCTTGACTATGAGTCTAACTGAAATCTTCCTGTATCTCCCATCCGTTATCAAGGACACCTCCTCCTCTTGTGTTTCTTGAAAAGAGTGTTCACTATTGTGTATGTGTATATTGTGCATTGAACCAGGGACCTAGAAACGACAGAGAGGCTTCGTCCCACCGTAGCCCTCAGAACCCCACAAGAGGGTACAGTAGTCCACCCACCTCTCCGACGCCCCACACCGAACCCAGGGTTATTGTGCGGTGTGGCACCCAGTGGAACCCCCCACCCTGGGAACGCCTCATACCAGACGTGTGTAGCCCCAAATGTTTGTGTGTTAATGTAATTATGGTGTATGCATACTTTGAGTGTTTGCACAGCAATCGCCGACATTCTCTAACTGAGGCAGAATACGGGGAACCTGCCCGCATTCACCGAGGCAGATGGAAATCCGAGTTAAAAACCATCCACAGGCTGGCCAGCACACTGGACCTCGACACTAACCCTCCGGGCGGATTCGCGATGGGGACCGGCTCGTCTTCCCGCTCGGGAAGCAGCGCGTTAGACCGCGTGGCTAACCGGGTGGGCTATATTTACTATTACTAAGAGAAACTTATTGAGGAACTCAATTAGTCTTTCTCCGATGTTATTCCTTGTCCCAAACCCATATTCTCCTGTAACCTTTTCTTCTGCTCCTTCCCTGCAACTACATTCCAGTCCGCCGTGACTATTAGATTTTCATCTCCCTTTACGTGCTGTATCACCCTTTCTATATCCTCATATACTTTCTCTATCTCTTCACCTTCAGCTTGCGACGTCGGCATATATACCTGAACTATCGTTGTCGGTGTTGGTTTGCTGTCGATTCTGGCAAGATTAACCCTATTACTAAACTATTCACAGTAACTCACTCTCTGGTCTACCTTCCTGTTCATAATGAATCCTACTCCCGTTATGCCATTTCTTGGTGTTGTTGATATTACCCTATACCCATCTGACCAGAGGTCCTTGTCTTCTTTCCATTTCATTTCACTGACCTGACTCAATCGAGATTGACCTTAGTATTCCTCTTTTTAGATTTTCTAGCTTCCCTATCACGTTCAGACCTCTGACATTCCATGCCCCGACTCGTTGGACGCTATCCTTTCGTTGGTTTTTCTCGTAGTCACATCCTCCTTGGAAGTCCCTTCCCAGAGTTGTGAGTGGCTGACGCTGACTATTCCGGAATCTTTTGCCAATGGAGAGATTATCATGGCATCTTTCCAATTAAAGGCCACTGTTCAGTAGTCTTTAGTGCAGTGGCTTCCACTGACTTATGCATCCTCATGTCGTTGAACATTGTTGATTCTTATCCCTTCAGGAATAGTTTCCCGCCACAATGGCAAAGGAGGGCCCTGAACGTCTGCCCGCTCCTCTGTAGTTTTTGACAAGGCTGTTATCTAAATGAGGATGACTGCTATTGCCAGAAGTCTTCGGTCTGGTACACTTTGAACTGAGAAACATGTAAACACTTTTCATCATTCTTTAAAGCTATGTAATCTGGAAATATCCATAAATGTCTTTTTCTAATGTATATCATTTTGTATTACACTGTGAAATATGTAACTGATTCATGCTTATGGTTCGTTGAATTCTATGTAGTAGAAAATCTTGGGGGGAAGTCCTTCCGTAACGAAAAGGCTTTGGCATGAAAGGTGGATAGTAGTGAGATAGCGCGCCAACTCCTTTTGTGGGAAGGAGTCAGTGGCTAGCTTTCGACGAGTGAACATTTCGAGTACTCAGTGAGGCAAGAATTTCTAGAAGACTGGGTAAAAGGATCATCGGATGAGAACTGCTATCAGTCGCTATAACATGATTTTCATTGGTTAACTGTGAAATGGGCAGTTCCTGTGTCAAGAAGAAATATGTAGAGCATTTTACATCAATAGCGACGCTTTCATCCTACGACAATTTCCTATTGTCAGACAAGCGCATATCTGCGTCCACCTCCAGGAAAGAAATATTTAGTTATGTATTTTCTTGCATGAATCACTGTTTCCTGCAGTTCGCACAATATATGTGCTTTATTTCAACTGTGTGACACGAACCTATATGTGGCCTGAGTCACTAGCGTTAATAAGCTCCTTTTCCGATTCCGAATAGTGGTAGCTCCAAAACCAAATGAAACTGTTGAAATCAAAATTTGAAACATTTGAGAGAAGTGTGAAGTTTAATGGTGGAAGTAATATTGAGTTTGCAAGTAGTCGTATGCTAAAGTGTCTTACTTGGTAGATATACGAGAGCTATCCACAAATTACATTACGTTTTCGTTTGTGTACGTTAGGGGCGGGGCTAGCGCGGCCATCTTGGTGTCATGGCATTCCGCCGCTCAGTCGGCATCCTGCCGTGCTAGTGAGAGGTTCGCGCTGTACTCCGTTGAGTTACTGTGACAGTTTGAAATGTCAGCGTAATTGAAAATGCCGCGAAGTGTGAAGTGCGTGCTGTAATAAGGTTTCTGACTGCAAAAAACTGTACACCGATAGAAATCTATCGCAGCTTTGTGAAGTGTATGGGGACAACATAATCACTGAAGATGGAGTGCGTCAATGGGTCATAAAATTTAAAAATGGCCGAACTAACGTTCACGACGAAGAACGAGGTGGAAGACCCAACATAGTGACAGCCGAACTTGTCGAAAAAGTCGATGCCGCGGTCCGTTAAAACCGTAATTTCACAATAACGGAACTCTCTATGAGTTTTCCACAAATTTCACGAAGTTTGTTGCACGAAATCATTACCGAAAAGCTTGGTTACCACAAGTTTTGTGCGAGATGGATACCAAAAATCTTGACAGAGATTCACAAAAATCAGCGAATGGCTGCAGCGTTAAAGGCTTTGGACGCTTACGAGAAAGATGGCGACTCATTACTCGATCGCATCGTTACTGGTGACGAAACATGGGTTAAGCATGTGAACTGCGAGACAAAATTGCAGTCAATGCAGTGGGGGCACACAAATTCCCCCCCAAAACCCAAGAAATGCATGCAGACAATGTCGGCAAAGATGGTGATGGCGACTGTCTTTTGGGACAGAAAAGGTGTAATTTTTGTGGATTTCCAGGAAAGAGGCACTACAATAAACTCTCAATGGTATTGCCAAACTCTGCACAACCTCAGAAGAGCAATACAAAACAAGCGCAGGGGAAAGTTGGGCTCAAAGATTTTGCTGATTCACGACAACGCCCGGGCCCACACGGCAAATGCCACTCGTGTAGCTCTCGAATCTTTTAAGTGGGAGTTGTTTCCTCAACCGCCGTACAGTCCCGACCTGGCACCAAGCGACTTCCACTTATTCCCAGCAATGAAGAAGTGGTTGGCTATGCAGTGTTTTATGACGACGCACAGCTTCAAGAAGAGGTAACACGTGGTTGAAGGCGCAGGCGGCCGAATTTTACGACGAAGGAGTTTCCAAGCTCGTCCATCGCTGCGATAAGAGTCTTAATGTAAATGGCAACTATGTAGAAAAGTAGTATTTAAGTGTGGCTTTCATCTGTATATAATAAAAAAAATTTCCAATACTTTATTTATTTTTAATTCCAAAACGTAATGTACTTTGTGGATAGCGTAAGTCACAATTTCAGTAATATAAAAAGAATACTTTCTTAAAGTTCATATGAAGAAGTAAATTCAAACAGTTATAACAATAATTTTTACAAAATTTTAAAGTGTTGCTTATAAACAGTGATTACAAACCAAATGCTATGCAATAACGATTTAAGGGCCTAAAACATTCCTACTCGTGTAAAAGGTTTGTATTTAGTGTATTGGTGTATTTATATTTATGTGTATGTCTTGCTACTGTTTATTGATGACAGTGGTGATCAGAAAGCAAGTTAACAGTTTCGTATTCCCCTTCCGTTAGTCACTGTGTTAGTAATTCCACAGGAAAAGTATGTGTAGAGCTCAGTTAATAGTTCTTTAAATATGTGTGCATTAAAAAAATAATGAGTTTCAGCAACTACCTGTGCTGTATCAGATTCACGGTCCCCACGTGAGAATCATGACGTGTATAATGAAGGCTCATACACACTCAGTAAAAACAAATGGTGTTCATGTTAGTTGGAATAACTATATCTCAATTACTGTTTATCAGTAGTACAGTTTCATGGCCACCTGTGCCACACTGATCAATGCATTTCCCCTGTTAGGTGGTGCAGAGCAATTATCTTTCTTCATTACTCACTGAGAATTGAACAATCATTTATCTACCTGCCATTGGGCATACGTGTACGAAGTGATAATAAATAACGCCCTACCATGCCTTCCGGTGTTTCATTTTTTTAACATACGGTGTACAACGTTGTACGCTAAGGAACTGAGTAGTTTCCCATACCTGGGATCAGAATTTTACAGTAACTTAATTCCTGTGTATTGTTCATTTGGAAGCCTACATTCGGGTTAGAATATTAGAAATATCAGCAAACTTCCGCCGTTCCAAATCTCTAGAGACTGATTTGAGGGTAGTTCAATTCTAAACGACAATGACGTGCTCAAGGACATAGTACAAGGACGGCTATAGTACCAAGTATGGGTAAAGTTTCCACTTCTGCAGAGATAGTGGTCCAGTGGCAAAGACTTCAACCTCTTCAAAGAGATTTCTTCTGTTTTGTCAGCGAGTATTGTGGTGATTCGCTTGCTGTGAAATATTTTGTGTTTTTCAATTTGTCTGATGTAATGTTAATGACAAATTCACTTGAATGTACTGATAACATATATCGTCAGTTAATTGCTTTAATGCTTTTGAATGATATATTTCAGCCCTCGCAAAAAGTTGTGTTAATCAACTGGCTAGTTTATGTAACTTGGTATTCAGACAACTTCTATTGTCCAGTCGGTCACAGTGGCCACCCACCTGAGAGGACAACTCGGCCGCTTTATCCGGGCATATATATATATATATATATATATATATATATATATATATATATATATATATATATATATATGTGTGTGTGTGTGTGTGTGTGTGTGTGTGTGTGTGTAACTTACTTATCTTTCACAATGACAACTGAATTTATGACAAACCAGCAGTATTTCAGGAAATAAGTATAAAGAGGCATAAATGTATTAACAACTTCATGAAGATGTACGTTCCTTAATGTATGATGAGATACTGTCAAATTATACAAGGTAGTTACTAAAACAACCGTGGAATTCCTAAGCTACGCAACATGTATTGGTTGTTTTGATAGGAGAAAAGATGCCAATCAGAACTGAGTTGCTCATAAACGAGAAGTCAGTGTCAATGACAACAACGTAGGTCCATTCGTCACAGCTGTAAACGAGATGGAAACACAGCTGTCATGTTTTGCAGAAATCAGAGCCACGCCATACCTATTCCTAAATTAAAATTAGGCCAAGAACAAAAACAAAGTAAGAAAAGCTAAAGGAAAAGGAAAGGCAACAATAATAAGGTGGAATCGATTCAGAATTGTACTGTTACTAGATAAGCTGAAGAAAAAAGGACAGATCAACAAGAGGAGAAGAAAACTGTCAGAAATGGAAGGAAAGACTAAAAGCTCCAAACTTGCTAAGATGAATAATACTAAAACAAAGACGCAGCAGGGAAAGGGTCCAGTAAAGTGCAAGAATACACTAAAGAACTGACTGAAGAAGACAAGGACACTGAATGTTTGTATTGCAATGAAGCCTTCTCTAACGCTAAGGACAATGAAGGTTTGATTAGTTCCTCTGCTTGGATGTAGTTAACTGATAAATATTCTGGTTGCTCGAGGATGGTGGCATATATTTGTGTGATTATTGAGTTAATACTTGACTTTATGGTTCAAATGGCTCTGAGCACTATGGGACTCAACTGCTGAGGTCATTAGTCCCCTAGAACTTAGAACTAGTTAAACCTAACTAACCTAAGGACATCACAAACATCCATGCCCGAGGCAGGATTCGAACCTGCGACCGTAGCGACTTGACTTTAGATCTGAATTGGCTTCTGATCATTTGACAAGTGTTACTGTGCGTGGTGTCACCGGCAGGCACCACACTTGCTAGGTGGTAGCCTTTAAATTGGCCGCGGTCCGTTAGTATACGTCGGACCCGCGTGTCGCCACTATCAGTGATTGCAGACCGAGCGCCGCCACACGGCAGGTCTAGTCTAGAGAGACTCCCTAACACTCGCCCCAGTTGTACAGCCGACTTTGCTAGCGATGGTTCACTGACTACATACGATGTCATTTGCAGAGACGACAGTTTAGCACAGCCTTCAGCTACATCTTTTTCTACGACCTAGCAAGGCCCCATATTCAGTTACTAATAATGTATTATGAACAGATAATATTGTGAATCATGTACCGTCAAGAGCGACGTTCATCATTAATGGATTACAGTTAAGTATCAAACTAATTACGTCGGCTTTCTGAATTCTAATTCCTTGACATGTTCCAGACCTCACGTCAGTATAGTCCTTCCCTCCTCACGCCAGCCTGCGTGAGCTAAAACGCGTGCATTTCGGCTTCCTCTAGTAACACGGTGTTGGCTCTTCTGCCAACACAACACTGTGTAGCTTTCAAACTGAAACTCTATTAAAATTTTGAACAATTTCCTAAAATATTAATATATTCAAACATTTCTCAACTTTAAATATATTTCATCCTATAAAGACATATCTTCATCGTTTCACAAATTTTTCCAGTGCACAACGTCCCAAAATCTTCACCTGACTCTTATTTCTCGGTTTCTGTCTCTGGCCACATATACCTATCTACTGGGCAAAGAGGCCTTTTTGTAGATTTACATTTAAGTTCGCTTTTCTACTTCAGAAGGATACAGTTTATGCAGATATATTTCATATATGGTTATCTATGAAATGAGATCAGAGAAAAAACATTTATCTTGGAGTGACCCCTAAAACTACTGCACAACACTTCAAAAACAGAATGTTGAATCAAAACACCTTTCCGCCATCTATGTTTCCAGTAGTTATATTATAGAGCATCTAGTTTCGGCGATATACTACAGCATCTTCAGACCCTCTGACCGACGTTTGGGAAGATTCCCACCTCTCGTCCAGTCAAAATAGGAGCCAGCATTCAGTTACTGGTATCCGTAGATTTATGACGCAGTGATACCTTCAATCATCACTTGCCGACTCTTAGACTGGACCAGAGATGGGAATCTTCCCACACGTCCGTCAGAGAGCCTGAAGATGACCTAACGCATCGCCGAAACTGGTTGCTCAGTAAAATAACGCCTGGGAACTTAGACGGCTGAAAGGTGTTTTGATTGGACATTCTGTACTGAACAGGAGAGGTCCCGAAACCATCTGTGTAAAGATGGACATATAGAGACACTATGAAGACGTTGCAGTATAAGACGAAAGCAACATTCACTTAAGACTACGCGACAAAATCAGTTGCCAAAATAAGATGCTTATACGGGTTTATTAGCAGCCTTTTCAGTATTATTTTGTCAAACTCTGCGCGTGTGGCCTTATCTGTTTCGGTGCGGATCTGTGGGGGAAACATTTTAAAGCTGGCCGCAGAGGTTGACACGGCGGAACGCGGCCGTGTGTTTACACGGGCGGCGCGGTCCCCGGAAAACCAATAAAGGTCTGGCGCGCCAGCGCCGTCTATATGAAGTCATAACGCGGCGATATCTGCCGCCGGCGCCACCGCCGCGTATCACAGCCCAGGCGGCGCGTGCTGCAGCCCGCAGCTCCGTCACGTGTCTACGACTTCACCGCCTGACATGGGACACTCTGTTATCCGGGCGTGTTCTCTTTCAGTCAGCTCATTTGGTTCTTCAGCTTTTTTTTCGGCTTTTATAAGCTTCCAAATAAACTCAAACCTACTGTGTGTCACAGAAGTCCCCATACTAATAGATCTGAACCATATAGCCTATGTTCGAGAACGTACATTTACAATAACTGTGCCTTAATGGGTGCATCACCGTTTAATTCTCGCCGAAATAAAAACTGCACTATTCAACTTGAATTTCCCTGTTGCGCTACCGAGGGACGGAGCTGGGCGATGCAGAGTGCGCTGTTGTCCTTGTCTAGTGCTGTGGCATAGAATCCAATTTCCGGCGTAGCGTAATTTAGAAATCTGGTGAAAAAAATATGTCTGAAAATCTAATAAGCAGAAACAGATTTTTAATTTCGGAAAACTTGGTATCCGGTACAAAATTTGTTATTATATTGCTAGCCATTTTACCTGTCAAGTTGTAAAATGCTCAGACACCAGGACTGAACACAAATGAGCGTAGAAGGACGGTAGAGTAGTATACACCATGTGACATCACCGACATATACACCATGTTATCGAAAGTATTCTGAAACCCTGATATAATACGAAATTGATCCCACTACTTGTTACGAGAGGCGGACCCGCTGGTGTAAAAAGAAGCAATGAGTATTTAGTTGTCAGCAGAGGAACAGAAACAGGATAATGGGTAGGTCAGGAGAGGTCAGTGGCATCGGAAGTGGGCTATAGTCATTTGATGTCAGTTGAGAAGCAAATCAGTCTGGGCACTCCAGACAACTGTTGGTTACGTGATTCTGAAGTGGAAAAATAGAAAGAACAACCACATCTAAACCAAAACCAATCTCTGTTGATCCATTGTGGAATCGGGATAGTGGCCGGTCAAATATTTACTGAGGAAAATCGCCAAACGGTTGTATGTTATGCGCAGTTATTTTATTTAGATAACCAACTACGGCATGCCAATAAGGCCATCTTCATGTCCCTATTGCTTGGGATTATTTCCTCTGTACAGGACCATGTCCAAACTGTAACACTGGTGATCACCAAGACTGGTGACCGTTAGAGAAAATACTTGGTTTGAAGAAGGACGCCAGGGGGGTAATTGTCGCTTAGGACCAGCCACAAAATGGAAACTTAACGGACGCTGAGAGTTCTCTCAGAACTCGCTGATAAGGCAGACATAGCTTTTTTTGGGGACGACCGTTTGGGGTGACAACAGAAAAAGTGCCTATCCTGCTATTTGCCGGGACCGAGATTTTAAATACCACCCAGCAGGGTCACTCAGTCTCACTCTTTCTGCGCTGCGGAGCAGTCAAAAATGAGTTCAAGTATGATTCAAATGGCTCTTAGCACTATGGGACTTAACATCTGAGGTCATCAGTCCCCTAGAACTGAGAACTAATTAAACATAACTAACCTAAGGACATCACACACATATCTGCCCGAGGTAGGATTCGAACCTGCGACCGTAACGGTCGCGCGGTTCCAGACTGAAGCGCCTAGAACCGCTCGGCCACACCGGCCGGCCAACAGTGAATATCCATGACCATCACAGTGGACCTCGTGGACAACCGTTAGCCGCCGTCTGCATTACCAGGCGTGATGCTATGGACTAGAGGGTAGGTAACACGCCACCACGTCCCACAGTTGCCCCTTGTTACTAGAATTTATACCTCTTGCTCGTCTCAATCTCATCAGCGCTTCACTGATTACGTTTTTGAAACTGCTAATTTAATTGATACTCGATAAAAAATGAACTTGATACTGAACACTAGTTCTCTCTTTCCCTGCAAGACCAGTGCTTAATATTCGTTTTCTGTTGCCTTATTAATCTGGAATGCAGAATATATCGCAATTAAGTAGTCTTATTTGAGCTCGTTCCATTGTTATGATTAGCTTAGATTAACCAGTATTCAAAGTGACTACTTGAGTCACGCCTGCAAGTAGGATCGAGTCATATACCACCAAGTCCAAAAGTTAGGGTTTACCTTCATTGGGTCCCATGTGTTAGCGGAAGGTGTGGGCAGGCGAGGTGTAACTCCACCACCGGCCATAATATTAAAAGTCACATTGCATCAAAATGGTGATTTCTCGATGCATTATAAGAGTTGGTAATCTTTGCATAAGGAAGAATTCGTCAGAGCGGATCCCGAATGTACATCGCGTTTGCAATAAGAATTTGTATTTTTATACCTTTTCATAGTATACCCTGAACAACGGGTGTTTTCGTATGTGTTATTTAGTTAATAAGCCTCTAGATTTAACTTCATGATTTAAGAATGAACTACAGTAACACAGCGATACTGGTTTCGCTATAGTCCTAACCGCTCGTCGCTGGTATACTAACCGCTCGTCGCTGTGTACAACCAATTTTTTCATCGGTCCCTCTCACGCATCATTTTCGTAGCAAGGTGTGCTCTACTAGCCATATAGTATGACAAAACCGTTTCACGGAAACAATCTTTCGACTCCTTTCGAACTCACGTACTCATAGTGCACCCTTTCACTTCGCATGACGGCACTGGATTGGAAGAGCGTGGTGGAACACAGACTGTCCAGTCACGCAAGCGTGCTCCAGGTCCCACGAGAAAGCTGTCTCACTGTTAACATTGATCAATTTTTATAGTTCGACTGTTCTATACATCCTTCGATTTTGGAATCTTTCATACCATTCCTTGTGGTTGTTGCAATTTTCTCAAACAGCAGCGTACATAAACATGACAGTGGGTATGACTAAACTTATCCATTGATAAAGAATAGTCACATTTAATTATGATATAAAATAAATTAATTGTGTTCCCAGATGACATGAGGTTCCAGTTCAAGAAGCCGTTGAGCAATACGAACTGTTAACTAATTGTCAAAGGCTAGTCGTTTTAAAGGAGAAACTCGGCTCACCGTTCCTCACATGATCCGTAATAAAACTGATCAAAATTTGTATAGACAGGAAAAGAACACGAAGAAGCACCATACTGCATATGACAACGTAATACAATGTCCCTAAAATCTACTAATATATCTAAAAATGTAGAAAAGATTAAGAGGCTTATAGAAACAGCCAGAATACCATATTCTAGGACAATTTCAGTCGAAAAATGCGACATTTGTTGTGGAACATCGTAGAATACTCCTGTTTAAGCCGCTACAGTTTCTTGAAGTTTAGGTAAGTGGCGGTGCTATACGATGGATTCAAATTGGCGTCTGTTATGGAGGTGTGATCCAAGCAGAAAGCAGTCGTTGAATTTCCATTTGTGGAAGACCAGAGCATCTCAAATATTTATAGGCTTGTGCAGAAGGTCTACGGAGACTGTCTACGAAGTCGAGATAGTAAACAAAAGCACGGTGAGGGGTTGGGTGAGGCCTCTGTCGTCATTGCAACAAGGTCGCAGAAACCTGTCCGATCTCCCACATGCCAGCTGGCTGCACACAGCTGTGACTCCTGTAATGGTGGGACATGCAGACACTGTCATTCGAGGTGACGAGGTGATCTTCGGATCACAATCAAACACCTCGCTTGACAATTGGACGTCTGTGTTGGTAGTTTCACAAGCTGTGACATGGTTGTTAATTGGACAGTGACCCGAATATACAATAAATTTCCTTTCTTTACGTCTAAGGTCACTTTTTTTTTTGTCACAGACTACCGGTTTTGGTCTACAATGACCACCTTCAGATCTGTTTTATTAAAACATGTCGTAATGTACTGGGGCTACTTTGGCTCCAGTATATTGGGACATGTTTTTATAAAACAGGCCTGGAGGCGTTCATTATCGACCGAAACCGGTAGTATGATGACAAAAAATTTGTTTCCATAAATGTAAAGTGAAGGAAATTTATTCTGTTGGTAATGCCCACAAAACTTCATTGGGCTGATCTTCTTCATCCACCGAACAACCAGGATCTGGCACCATCCTACTTCCATCTATTTGGCCCAGTGAAGGATGCGCTCTATGGGAAGCATTCGAGGATAGTTAGGAGGTTACTGGTGCAGCATAATGTTGGCTCCGGCGTCGAACACTAGTGCTGCCATTCCGCCATACAGGTGTAGTAAGAAAGCGGAAGGCCGTCGCATAGAAGGAAGATTATATTTAAAAATAGGGCTTTTTAGTCAGAAGAGTGGGAAATAACATGGTGTATTAGAATGCAGAATAAAACAAAAGTCCTTTCAGAAAAAATATATTACGTTAATTATTGAACAGTCCTCGTAAAAATAGCCCTCTGTCGTGTACTTTTTTGGTGGTGTGTACCAAAGTGTCTGGCAACGTCCATCCATTCAACCGAGCAAAGGTTATTCTCGACAGAAAACAACTGGTCGCCGTGGGAACGCAAGTCAAATTGTAATGCCATTCCAGGCATAACTTCCCCTGATGAGGTGCCAGCATAGCGATGTGTCGTGCCTAATACTCAGTGCTATACAGTGCCTAGTCACGATCTGTATTTGTTGTGATCGGGACTGCTTTTTATAAAAATAATAAGTATGATTGTTGGGGTCCCTCAATGACGTTAAAACCCTTAATCTACTGTTTGCCGTACACCCTTACTGATTACCGCTCAAACGTACTTAATGATCTTTGGTGTGACGTCATAAGCGCGTGACTGCGTGTGAGATCGCTCTCTAAGTTTTCATCTATTTTTAGGTTTCAGATATATATTTTAACTGTTTTTGTGATAATATTTACTATATAAGTGACTTATTAGTGGTTTCTTCATTCACCTCTGCATTTTTTGTGTTGTGGCCTGATATTTGTGAGTGTTTCGTATCGAGCAACTTAACCTCTTACCCGTGTTTACATTCCGCGCTGGCCAGTTGCAGCTGTAGCGGCGCATCGAAAGCTAAGTACTAAATAATTGTTTGTGTATAGTAGTTTATTTAGGAACTTTTAGTAGTCTTCAACCGGTGTTCTTGGTGTTTTCCGGTGAAATAACTTCAGAAGAAATTTTTGCGAACTGCTTTCAGTTTCGTTACTGCCATTAGACGTTTGATTTTCTTTCTGTGTTAGTATTTTGTTATATTCTCATTTGTTGTTGATTAATACTGTCAATAATAGTAGTTACTTCCCTTGTAGAGCAAGTTTGTGATTATTGTAGTCAGTTTTTAACATCTTCTTATTGTAGTAGCGGAACTTAGATAAAGTTGTTTTCCTGTTTCAATAATTGTAAAATTTTACCATGAGTGAGAAGTGTGGGCTTTGCCGTAGGTTCGTGAGTAGTGGATTGCGGTGTGAGACTTGTTCGAAGTTTTTTCACTGGGGGGAATGCAGTGGGGAAGCCAGTGGGCATTCTGGTGAGATCCTCTCCTGGAACTGCAGGTTATGTAGCAAGAGTAAGTTGATAGAGGAGCAGGAGCGTCAGATCTGTGCCCTTCAGGTGCAGTTGAAAAACGCACAGGAGGAGCTAGATAGGATGAGGAGGGAGAAGGGGGTTGGGGAATGGGAGCTGGCTGTTGGCAAGAGATCTGCTAGGAGAAGGAGATTTTCAGATAGTTTTACTATTGGTGTTTGTAATAGATATGACCAACTGTCAGAGTCTAGTGGAGAGGAATCTCTAGTAGCTGTAGATGTAGGAAGTATGCAGCAGACCTCAGCAGTTACGGTGGCTAGGACAGTTGCAAAGTCTAAGAGAAAGAAGAAGGTTTTGCTGTTAGGTAGTTCTCATGGTAGAGGTGTAGGCCAGCAGTTTCAGGAAGTTTTGGGGAGTGAGTACCAGGTCACCAGCATTGTGAAGCCTAATGCAGGATTGGCTCAGGTGACTTTTAACATAGGGGGGTTATGTAGGGATTTTACTAAAGAGGATCAGGTAGTGATTGTGGGTGGGGCTGGTAATAGTATTGATAGGGATGGGGTGTATGACATAGATGGTGACCTGGGAAAGATAGCCACTCAGACTGGCAACACGAATGTGCATTTCGTGGAACTGTTTCAGCGTCACGATCAGCCTCATCTTAATACAGCCGTCAGGCGTAATAACATGAGACTTGGGGGTGCGCTGATGACAGAAGGCATGAGTCACATTTTAGTGGTGTCGGTGGAGTCTATCAGCAGGACGGGTTTCACTAGACATGGCCTGCACCTCAACAGGTATGGGAAGGGGAGGTTGGCAAAACTTATAGGTGACAGCATAGGTGGGGGTGGTGGGATCACTCATGGGAAAATTCCGGTAGTTGTGGGTGTTAGAGCTGTACCTTTTTTAGATTGAAGTCAGCTGATAGGTATTCCTGCTTAAGGGAAGTCTCTCTAACAAAGAAACCACTTTCTACAAAGCTTGGGTATCCGATTAATGAGGGAATTAGTATATTTCATCAAAATATACAAGGTATTAGAGATAAAGTTAGTGAACTGCTTATAGATGTTGACTCTGAAATTATTGGTATATCTGAACACTTCTTAAATAAGGAGATAATTCAGAGGCTTCCTTTACCAGGATACAGGTTGGCTGGCAGCTTTTCTAGGAGCTCTTTGCGGTGTGGGGGAGTAGCCATGTATGTGAAAAACGGTATCCCATTTGAGTCAATTGATGTTTCAAAGTACTGCACTGAAAAGGTGTTTGAATGTTGTGCAGGTGTGGTTAAATTTAGTGGAGCTAAACTTCTTACTGTTGTTATTTATAGATCCCCAGACTCCGATTTCACAACATTTTTGCTAAAGCTAGAGGAGGTTCTTGGTTCACTTTATAGGAAATACGAAAAGTTAGTTATAAGTGGTGACTTCAATATTAATTCTATAAGTGATTGTGCAAGGAAAAGGATGCTGGTAGAACTCCTTAATTCATATAATCTTATGCAAACCGTATTCTTTCCAACGAGAGTGCAAGGGAACAGTAGAACAACCATAGATAATATTTTTGTTCATTCGTCATTATTAGAAGGGCATTCTGTTAGCAAAAAGGTGAATGGCCTTTCAAATCATGATGCACAAATTTTAAGTCTAAAAGATTTTTGTGCTGCAACACATGTTAAATATAGCTACCAACTTTTTAGGAAAGCTGATCCAGTTGCTGTACAGACTTTTGTAAACCTTATCAAGGAACAAGAGTGGCAAGATGTTTATAGTGCTGATACAGTAGACGATAAATATAATGCTTTCCTCAAGACTTTTCTCGTGCTCTTTGAAAGTTGCTTTCCGTTAGAACGTTCAAAACAGGGTACTAGCACAAACAGGCAGCCTGGGTGGCTGACTAATGGGATAAGAATATCTTGTAGAACAAAGTGGCTATTATATCAAAACGTTAGAAACAGTCAAAATCTAAATGCAGCAGCCCATTACAAACAGTATTGTAAGGTGCTTAAAAAAGTTATTAGGAAGGCAAAAAGTATGTGGTATACAGATAGAATAGCTAAGTCTCAGGATAAAATTAAAACCATATGGTCAGTCGTAAAGGAAGTGGCTGGTCTGCAGAGACAGGTCGAGAATATAGAATCAGTGCGTAGTGGGGATGTCCGTGTTACTGATAAGTCGCGTATATGTACAGTATTTAATAATCACTTTCTGAATATAGCAGGTGAACTAAATAGAAACCTAGTCCCAACAGGGAATCATATAGCGCTCTTAGAAAAAAGTGTTCCAAGACTGTTACCTGAAATGCTCCTCCATGATACTGACAAGAGGGAGATTGAGCTAATAATTAAATCACTAAAGACCAAGAACTCTCATGGATATGACGGGGTATCTAGCAGAATACTGAAGTATTGTTCCACGTATGTTAGCTCAGTACTTAGCCATATCTGTAACTTTTCCTTTAGGAGTGGTCGGTTTCCTGACCGATTAAAGTACTCGGTAGTGAAGCCACTTTATAAAAAGGGAGACAGGGATAATGTTGACAATTATAGACCTATTTCTATGCCATCGGTGTTTGCTAAAGTTATCGAGAGGGTTGTATATACAAGGTTACTGCAGCATTTAAATTCACATAATTTGTTGTCAAATGTACAGTTTGGTTTTAGAAATGGCTTAACAACTGAAAATGCTATAGTCTCTTTTCTCTGTGAGGGTTTGGACGGATTAAATAAAAGGTTGCGAACGTTAGGTGTTTTCTTTGATTTAACGAAGGCTTTTGACTGTGTTGACCACAAAATATTACTGCAGAAGTTGGAACATTATGGAGTAAGGGGAGTAGCTTACAATTGGTTCGCCTCCTACTTTAAGAACAGAAAGCAGAAGGTAATCCTCCGCAATATTGAGAGTGGTAATGATGTTCAGTCCCAATGGGGCACTGTTAAATGGGGCGTTCCCCAGGGGTCGGTGCTGGGGCCACCGCTGTTTCTTGTTTATATAAATGATATGCCTTCTAGTATTACAGGTGATTCAAAAATATTTCTGTTTGCTGATGACACCACCTTGGTAGTGAAGGATCTTGTGTGTAATATTGAAACATTATCAAATAATGTAGTTCATGATATAAGTTCGTGGCTTGTTGAAAATAATTTGATGCTAAATCACAGTAAGACTCAGTTTTTACAGTTTCTAACTCACAATTCAACAAGAACTGACATTTTAATCAGACAGAATGGGCATGTTATAAGCGAGACGGAACAGTTCAAGTTCCTAGGCGTACGGATAGATAGTAAGCTGTTGTGGAAAGCCCATGTTCAGGATCTTGTTCAGAAACTAAATGCCGCTTTATTTACCATTAGAACAGTATCTGAAATAAGTAACATTTCAACACGAAAAGTAGTATACTTCGCATATTTTCATACGCTTATGTCATATGGTATTATTTTTTGGGGTAATTCTTCTGATTCAAAAAGGGTATTTTTGGCTCAAAAACGGGCTGTTCGAGCTATGTATGGTGTAAGTTCTAAAACCTCTTGTCGACCCCTATTCAATAGTCTGGGAATTTTGACATTGCCCTCACAGTATGTATTTTCTTTAATGTCGTTTGTTGTTAGCAATATTAGCTTATTCCCAAGAGTTAGCAGCTTTCACTCAGTTAATACTAGGCAGAAATCAAATCTGCATGTGGAATGCACTTCCTTGACTCTTGTGCAGAAAGGAGTGCAGTATTCTGCTGCATCCATTTTCAATAAGCTACCACAAGAACTCAAAAATCTTAGCAGTAGCCCAAACACTTTAGACCTAAACTGAAGAGTTTCCTCATGGCTCACTCCTTGTATTCTGTCGAGGAGCTCCTGGAAGAGCTAAAAAATTAAGCAAATTCCAGTGTTACATTCTTGATTTTCTTTATTTAAACTAACGACTTGTCGCCTGAATATGTTTCTTATATTTCATTTTATCTGTTTCTACAATCGTGTTATAATTTCATGTATTGACTCGTTCCATGACCATGGAGACTTTTCCTAAATGTTGTCCCACGGAACAATAAATAAATAAATAAAAATACAATCGGATTATACAGATGTGGTAGCAACTCAAATTTTCCAAATTTCGTACCTCTTGAAAGATAGCTCAGGGCTGGATTTCGCACGAATATTTCATGGTCATCATATGCCGGGGGAGTTAAAATCACGCATCAGTGCAATTACTACTTGAATTTTCACCATTTTGTTACTGATAATACTTTACTTTTCGCAGATCTACAAATGGTTGTTCATCAGTCTGTAGTGAAAGTCTACTAGAAATAGGTATTAATTTCAGGAAGAAACTGTGTGGTAGTGCGTCCTGGATTCGGGGAAATATGAAGAGTAGAAGAGAGAATAGAAGAATAAGTAATTTTTGAGTTGTAGTGTTCAGAGATGCTTAAGGTCCTCCGCAGAATTGTCGAGAAAAGGACTTTGTGAATAACATTAACCAGAAGGACACTTCTGATTTGGGAATGACTTCTGATAGGATATCGGGGAATTACTTACACGTTGTTAGATGAAGTTTTACTCTGAAAACCGCAGGGGAAGATAGAAAGTGGATCATATCCAACAGATGGCCGAGGATGTTGGGAGTGAGTGCTCCTGAGAGATAAAATATTGGTACAGGAGACAAGGTCGTTGAGATTCCATGAATCCAGTCAAAAGACCGTTGCCAGTCAGACCTAAGACGTCTGTAAGTTTCCCTGGCAACGAACTTTGCTTTATCACGTCTTCGAGTCCATTTACTTCTGTTTTCAAACTGGATATCAGGGTACCACGTGGTAGGCTGGCTTTCTTTCTCCTCACTAAGTCATAGCTGATGTACACTTTACAGCATGAAATCCTTTGGAGGGCACATGATCTGTCACCCGAAACATTCTCTCCTGTCAATTTCATCGTTCTTTAGCTAGGAACGTACCGCAAAAGATGTAATCAGTGGCAATTCTCTGTGGAATTTTGTAGAGTTAGCCGACCCCGTGCGTTCATGTACGCCTTACAGCTGGCTTCTCAAGGCCTTTGGAAATGCCTAGCGGCGGTGTACCAGTCCAGTCTGTAGTGCCGAGACGTACACTGCCCTACATAGACTATACTAAGATGTGATACTCGGGAAAGTACTCAGAGAATAGTCGTATTCTCCGCCGTCACGGGGTAGTACTTGCATCAATTTCAACGTGATATTCACAGTAGTGTAATCTTACTAATGTGGAACCCAGATTACTTATTTTAGTTCCAACCGCTTCACATACAGGGGATGGGAAAAACTACGGAAACCCAAAAGCACATTACCACGCAGAACGCGGTGCAGGAGAACCGTTGGCATTCAAAACAACTTCAAGGCGTCTCTGAATTGATAAATGCGTCCTGTATAGTTTTCAGTCTTACACCATTCTACGGAAAATTGGCGGCAAGTTCAGTTAACGACGATGGAGGCAACGACGAGTGATCACGCACCCTCTCTTCAAAGTAGACCACAAAAGTACAATAATATTGAGATCTGGTGATTGTGATGACCACGGATATGCGACATTTTATGATATGCGACAATTTACTCCCGTCCTCACAAAACCAGTTCATGGCGTTGGGAGCTGCTTGAAAAGGGGGCCTGTCTCGCAGCGAAACACAGCATCACCAATGGAGTACAAATATTGTACCATTGGATGGATCTAATCATCCAAAACAGGCTCATAATCCTTGGCAGGAGTGCAACGTTCCACAGCAACCACGCAGCCAATGGAGCACCACGATATGTTTTCCCAATTCATTACCGAACCCCCGATATGTTTCACTCTTGGGACGTAAACTTGGCCAAAGTAGGAACCAGTGTGAAACAGCATGTATCCAATCAAACGACTTTCTTTCATTGCTCCATAGTCCAGTGTTATAGCTTCGGAAGGAGGTTTTTCTGTTAAGAATATTTGCGTGACTAACGAGTGGTTTTTGGATTCCTCCTCGCTCTGCAGTTCCCTGATTATGGAGCTCCCTTGGTGTTTTTCTTTTATTTTCCCAACAACCTTCACGAGTGCGACAGTCAATTCTGCTGTGACTTTGCACCATTCTCTCGAATTACCGTCACGATCGCTCAACACACATTTTCGTTCTCCTTGTGACTTAGTGGATTTTTCCGCTTTCCCCGTATGCAGTGTACATCTTTGACACAGTGCCTTTGAAACACAGAACACTTCGTCTATCTTGGTTGTGGTACATAGTGCCGGCTGTGATTTTAAGTTTTGTAGTATGGGGTGATCATATGGAAACTAATGATCTGATTTTTTATTCAAAATAGGAAAAAATGTGACAGTCATACACTTAATCACAAATTTCTATTGTACTTTTAAAGCACCCATTGATGATGGTGTCATACACTATAAATGCAATGGCTAATTGCGGTAGATTAAAGTAGGAAAATTTTCTGCCTTGGAAACAAGTAAAGCAGTTTCTTTAACCTTACGCAACGGACACAATTATGAGTATGGTCTTACGGAGACAAACACGATGTTCAGCTATACCTCGTATTTCTTAATCTATTGCCTGATGCAACTAAATATGACCTGGGGTGCTTGTAAAAGATTGAATTCAAACCTCTGGATTATTTAACAATTATCTTTACATGAAGAAAA
Source organism: Schistocerca nitens (assembly GCF_023898315.1). Taxonomy (NCBI): domain Eukaryota; kingdom Metazoa; phylum Arthropoda; class Insecta; order Orthoptera; family Acrididae; genus Schistocerca; species Schistocerca nitens. Next base: position 283,560,584 of record NC_064614.1, read on the forward strand.
TTTCAACAGCACATCAAACAATGTTCTTAAATGCTATTGTGCAATATGAAATGAAGACTTGACAATAACTTAGCAGACAAAGTTATAAGCATGGGGGGAGGTGGGGGGGGGGTGCCTCCAGGGCAACAATGGAAAGGATTTTATAAGCATGTGCACGATCCAACATGCTGCAACGGAGATAAGCATTGCTGAGACCAATAACTAGAGAGAAAGTTGCTATTACACATTCGCAGAAATTCGCGGTGCTGGTCAACTCACCGTTTCGTTCTGGATTTGCTCGGGACAAGAACAGAGCGAGAGAGAAGTAGATGTTAGTTACAGTCACTGAAGCAAGACAACGAAGACACTGGTGAACCTAAAACAGGCTGGTATCAAAAACTCAGCTTACGACACACGTGGCAAAGATTTCAGCAATTTCATAACAGTTTGGTACACAGAACTGTGGCTAATAGGCCGCTGTGGCCGAGCGGTTCTAGGCGGTTAAGTCCGGAACGGCGCGACTGCTACGGTCGCAGGTTCGAATCCTGCCTAGGGCATGGATGTGTGTGATGTCCTCAGGTTAGTTAGGTTTAAGTAGTTGTAAGTTCTAGGGGACTGAAACCTCATATGTTCAGTCCCAAATATATTACAGCTATTTGAACCATTTGAACCATTGTCTCTCACCGTCATTGCACCGTGTGCCCACCGTCGATCAGCATCCCCAACAGGTCCACGATGCAGCTCTTTCAGTCTTGAAATACCATCCGTTCGCTTCTCAACACCCTTTAGAGGACGCACCTTTCGGCGGACATTCCGGTCATTCACAGGCCCAGCTTCTATGAGCAACACAACGGTCAGTCGACTCGCGTCAGAAGCACGCTCCACGGATCTCCTGCACGCCCAATGTGACTGACAGATTTTGTAAGAAAGTCTCGAAGATTCAGTCGTGATTTCTCCAAGACAGGCACTCCAAGACAGAGAGGGCTGTGGCCTCTGCCACTATTTCTCTCATTGATCATCGATCCTCCTCTTGCTATTGTTCTGTGCATTCCGACGGACAGCTCGGACAGAGCAGTAAATTCGCTTTAGCCCATAGCGAAACTAAAAAAAAAAAAAAATTCATGGAAGACAAAGAGTGTTCATGAAATAAAGGCTACTGATCATAAAGGGAAAGTTAGCATAAAGTAAAATACGTACCCCACAGACCACTTACTATACGCATTGGTCCGAGGAGAATAAGATAAATGTGGCATATAAAAATGATAAAATATCGTACGTAGTTGACAGGATATGCTCTAATGGAAGATTTTCAATGGATGCACCTACCATGTGAGAACATATATTGCCCATGTTCGAACAACAAACACCCTGCAGGCCTCACTAGCACCTGCCTTTATGTTCAAGCACGCATTTCTTGCGGTATTTCAATATTTTTGTTCGACTCCTGTTCGTAGTTCCTTCAGAGCTACTTGTTTATTCATGTAGATTTTGTCTTTTCGGTCCCAATCGTGTAACTTCTCTGTTTCTCATCCTGAACTAAATGCTGAAAACTTTTCCTCACTGCTCGCCTAAGTGATTTTATGCTGCCACTTAATTAAGGTAGTTTTAGTGAACATCTTCATCTCAGAATTGAAATTTCTCTTTCTAAGAGAATGTCTACGCTTTGCATTCGTACAACGTTACTGACGGTTCTCACACCCATATGTCGACACATTCAAACGTATTTACAGAATCATTATTGATACAAAGTCTATGTCCCATTCGCCCATTTGTCACCTAAGTGTAGTAATAAGTATACACTTGCGGAAGACTTATTTAGACTCGTAGTTGGCAGTCAGTGGAAAACACAACTTTACTCGTGAATTACTCTAACTGTTAGTGTAACTATATCAAAATCTCTAAGTAGTCCCTGATATTTGTCCAAACATACAGACAGAAGCGGCGATAATTTTAATTTATAATATGCTTAGAAGGGGAAACTAAAATGTGTATAACGGGAATCAAAAAGTTTCCGTTAGAGTGCGTTGCTATAGCGTATATGAAACGTAGTTCGGCTTGTAGGCAAGGGATTAGTGCGGCCATCGTGTCTTTCCACTTGCACGCAGTAAACGCGAAAACGCAAACAATGGCAACGTTATTACCAAACGCTTCCAAACAAGACCAGCATGCTGTTATCCTTTTCTTGCTGCCGAAGGCGAAGCGACTGTACATATTCGTCGGCGAATGAAGAACATACACTATTGGCCATTAAAATTGCTACACCAAGAAGAAATGCAGATGATAAACGGGTATTCATTGGACAAATGTATTACACTAGAACTGACATGTGATTTCATTTTCACGCACTTTGGGTGCATAGATCTTGAGAAAACAGTACCCAGAACAACCACCTCTGGCCGTAATAACGACCTTGATACGCCTGGGCATTGAGTCAAACAGAGCTTGGATGGCGTGTACAGGTACAGCTGACAATGCAGCTTCAACACGATACCACAGTTCATCAAGAATAGTGACTAAAGTATTGTTACGAGCCAGTTGCACAGCCACCATTGACCAGACGTTTTCAATTGAGGAGACATCTGGCGAATGTGCTGGCCAGAGCAGCAGTCGAACATTTTCTGTATCGAGAAAGGTCGGTACAGCACCTGCAACACGCGGTCGTGCGTTATCCTGCTGAAATGTAGGGTTTCGCAGGGATCGAATGAAGCGTAGAGCCACGGGTCGTAAACAATCTGAAATGTAACGTTCACTTTTCAATGTGCCGTCAATGCGAACAAGAGGTCACCGAGACGTGTAACCAATGGCACCCCATACCATCACGCCGGGTGATACGCCAGTATGGCGATGACGAATACACGCTTCCAATGTGCGTTCACGGACATGACGCTAAACACGGATGCGACCATCATGATGCTGTAAACAGAACCTGGATTCATCCGAAAAAATGACGTTTTGCCATTCGTGCACCCAGGTTCGTCGTTGAGTACACCATCGCAGGCGCTACTGTCTGTGATGCAGCGTCAAGTGTAACCGCAGCCATGGTCTCCGAGCTGATAGTCCATGCTGCTGAAAACGTCGTCGGACTGTTCGTGCAGATGGTTGTTGTCTTGCAAACGTCCCCATCCGTTGACTCAGGGATCGAGACGTGGCTGCACGATCCGTTACAGCCATGCGGATAAGATGCCTGTCATCTCAACTGCTAGGAATACGAGGCCGTTGGGGTCCAGCACGGCGTTCCGTTTTACGCTCCTGAACCCACCGATTCCATATTCTGCTAACAGTAATTGTATCTCGACCAACACGAGCAGAAATGTCGCGATACGATAAATCGCAATCGCGATAGGCTACAATCCGACCTTTATCAAAGTCGGAAACGTGATGGTACGCATTTGTCCTCCTTACACGAGGCATCACAACAACGTTTCACCAGGCAACGCCGGTCAACTGCTGTTTGTGTATGAGAAATCGGTTGGAAACCTTCCTCATGTCAGCACGCTGTAGGTGTCGCCACCGGCGCCAATCTTGTGTGAATGATCTGAAAAGGTAATCATTTGCATATGACAGCATATTCTTCCTATCGGTTAAATTTCGGGTCTGTAACACGTCGTCTTCGTGGTGCAGCAATTTTAATTTCCAGTATTGTATATAGGGCAACAAGCTGACGTTGTGGAAATGTGCGCCAAGTTCTGTCCTGGTCGCGATTCGACACGAGTCGCTGGTAGATCTGGGAAGCCACCCTCATCCGTTACGGAAAAGAGGGACACCTTGTAGTCTTGATCTCTCCTCATCTGACTATTACGCCTTAGGTCCCTTAAAAACTGCGTTGAAGGGTCGACGATTCGTGTTAGATAGCGGTATGCAGCAGGATTTATGAACTTTTTCACACAACAGAGCGAGATATTTTCCAAACAGCACCTTCAACTTGGTGCTGCTGTGGGATAATAGCCTCAATGCTCACGTCGATATTGCCTGACTGGCATAGAGATTCGAACGGAAACTTTCTGATCGCCCGTTAAAAATACAGAAGAAAACAGGTATATATAGATATAGAAAATAGACGTGAACCGATATAAAACTGGAATGAGATCAGAACAAGAAGAGGAGGAGGAGGAGGAGGAAAGGAGAAAAAGGAGAAGAAAAAGAAAAAGGATGAAAAAGAGAAGTAGACGAAGGGATTAAAAGTAGAAAAGAAAAGACGAGAAGAAGAGAACAGACGTTCTTTTATACCAGGAGGGAACGGAAATGATGATTTGATGAAAAACATTTTATGGTATATTCTCTATTCCGGGTGATTTCCTAGACAGATCTCATTTCAGGTACATTAGCATTTTAGATTGGCTTACGTATCAACATTGCTGACAAACTGAGTGCTCTGAATATCACTGCTGCCATGAAAAGAAGCCATTTACTTTTCAGCTGACTGTTGCAAATCTATGGAGGCGCGAGATGGCTAGAGCATCGGAATGAAACACCACTTAACTGTCTCATTTTACAAGAAATTCCTAAACATTGTACACATTTTATCAAATGTGGAAAATGCAGGTGTGCCCTATGTCTTCGATATCTGACATGTGTTGCTATTGTGGCATGCTGCCCGCATGTCAGGTATAATGTGAATGACGAGACCGACAAAATGTGCAGGTAGAGCAACATATTATATAGTACAGTGTATTACTACACTTAGGATGCACTGAATTTTGGGCTTGTAGCTGTTCTTTGATCAAGCATGTGACTAACATTACATACATTATTGTTGTACTCGCAGCTTGTACAATGTGTTCACAATAACGGAAGTTTTGCGGGAGTTGAAATGTGATGCCGGTTACATGACATTTACCACGTAGTTTGTAAGTTTCTGAATTTAACGATTTTATAAACTGTTCATAAGCTCAGTATAACTTTGGATCTGTCATACCGATTCGGCACCGGATTTTTGTAGACAGCCTTGACGAACTGCTTAGTCTAGAGGTGCACCTATCATTGTAACAATTTTTATAACCATTTGTCTATGTGACACCTGTTCTCTCAGTCTGATACTGGCACTCTCTAACACAACGATATGAGTTAACATCTTCAAGTTAAACAATTTATGGTTAACACTGGATATATTAATCAGGAAATCGTGAAATGGTCCCTACATCAACCTGCAGTCTACTCATAGGACACGAACATAAATACTGTTCACATTTTCACATGTGTTAGCCTTTACCCATTTCAATTCTGCTCTTTTACTGTAAAGAAAAAATGTACTTTTCTACAGCGTGTAGCAACGTATCATAGTGTTAAAGTGCAAGCAAAGACTTGGTTCAAATGGCTCTGAGCACTATGGGACTTAACTTCTATGGTCATCAGTCCCCTAGAACTTAGAACTACCTAAACCTAACCTAAGGACATCACACACATCCATGCCCGAGGCAGGATTCGAACCTATGACCGTAGCGGTCGCGCTGTTCCGGACTATAGCGCCTAGAACCGCTCGGTCACTCTGGCCGGCCAGCAAACAGTGTCATGCAACACTTAGTTAGAAAATGGCATCACACATGATATGTTTTGGATAAGTCAAAAACATTCCGAAACGTACCCGCACACGAAAAAATGTGGCAACTGTTCACAAAAGAATGGTTCAGAGGCCTACCAAATGTTAAAAAAAAAAATGTTCAAATGTGTGTGATATCTTATGGGACTTAACTGCTAAGGTCGTCAGTCCCTAAGCTTACACACTAATTAACCTAAATTATCCTAAGGACAAACACACACACACACACACCCATGACCGAGGGAGGACTAGAACCTCCTCCGGGACCACCCGCACAGTATATTACTGCATCGTCTTAGGCCGCTCGGTTAATCCCGCGCGGCTCCTGTCAAATCACGTCGAGGATGCAGGCGAATACTCCATCTGGACCTTTACATGCATCCCTACTGAGTGCTGTTCATGCATTAAAGTCAGCAGATGCTCCGGAGCGTCTCCAGTTTTGTGTGTGGCTGTTCACTGAGATAAAAATGAGTGGATTGGACGCCGATATGTTCTACACGTCTGATGAAGCCTGGTTTCACCTAACTGGTTGTGTCACTCACAGAATCACAGGTTCTGGGCAGCGGAGATTCTGCATAGCTTCCACGAGACACCACCGCATAATCAGAAGGTTTGGGTAGGTATGCACTGTATGCAAGCCGCATTGTTGGTCCCATCTTATTTCAGCAGACTCTGACTTCGAAGTATTACATTGTCAACATTTTGAAACTATTTGTTGCAGCATTAACACAGGAGGGAAAAGTCTACAGCTACTTCCAAAAGTATGGAGCAACTGCCTATACAGCCGGCCGAAACCTGGAACACATTTACACGACCTTCATGCCTCACAGACTTGTTCGCAAAAGTCATTCTGGTAGCGGCCCCTGCTGGCTACCCGGTTCAACTGACCTGTCAGTGGGCGATTACTTTGCGTGGGGGAGCCCTCAAGTCTAAGGCGTATCGCAACGTCACTCATAGTCTTCACGAAGTGCAGCAGAACATTTCGGGTGAGATTGTAGCAATTCCAGTAGTCCAACTTCGATCCACCTTACGTTTCTTGCTGACTAGAAACCAAAAGTGCCGACAGACAAATGGTTACCGCGTTCAACCCCTTCTATGTGATGTAATATTGTATTCCTTTCCTCTGCTCTGTTTCTTTGTATCATGGAACTCGTTTGTCAGGGCCACATTCTTTGTCCCGCCCTGTGTATTACCCAAAACCTATCACAGAATAAATTATCTCGCGTCCCCAATCCCACCTTTGACTTCAAGAGGTTGTAACGCCGGAAATGCATATCCTCCTATTTCCATCTATTGTACTATAATTTTTTTCCTTGTTTTGTTACCTGAATATATGACGTTTCTGTGTCTTTGTATATTGTAACTGTTTTACTATTTGTATATATATGCATTTATGTCGATGTATAATTGGTTTGTTGTGTAAAGATTATTTGTATTTTTACGCTGGGTCTGGCCTAGGGAAACTATGCTATCCAACCATTACATCGATAGGTCGTGTGGAGAACCAAAGTGTTTAGGATCTTTGGTAGTGTTAACTCTGCCGCGTGGAGCGCGGGCAGAGCAGAGGGAGTCTGGCTGGGTGGTGCAGTGGAGCAGGTGTGTTGTGTGAAGCTCCCGCGAGTTGCCGCGCTTTCGGGGTTTGGCAGCATGTAATTGCGCTCGACTTGGGATGATAGTTTCTGACATGGTGTGGCAGACGGGAAGCATTAGCTGGCGCACATCAAGAGGCCGTTTCGTCTGGTGACCGTGTCGAGAAAAAGGCGCGCCAACGTCCAGCTTCTGCAACAGCGACGGCCGATAATGAGTGACTGTCGCCACCTCCTCGATCGACGGCTTCAAACCTTCAATCAACCAACAAGGCAGACTGGAAGCACGTAAAGTTTTAGAACTGTATGGCAGACCTCAGCTTTTCAAACTTTTAAAATTGTTGCATCACAAAATTACAGCAACTTAGCATGAACGTTTGTTGCTCATTGTCCCAATTGCATTACCAAGCAGGGTCCCTTCCTTTTCCGGAATGAACCCGAGTGTCATTGAAATTCAAACGCTTGCATCATTCGATTTCACTGCTTTAATTTCAAAGTTCAGTTAAGGTATTCATAGCTGGCTACAATATTTAGATTACACAAGCACAAATTAAGAGTGCGAGTTTTGTTACCGTATTTTAGCTTACCTGTGACTGCAGCTCAGCTTGGTACGTACTAAATTTTACTATTGTTAATTGTTCAGAATCATTTAATTCAAGTTCAAAGTTAAATCTCTTATTTCTAAATTGCGTAGATTCAAGTAGCTTTTGAAATGATTGTTGAGGTAGTCCAAGACTAACCGTATTTTACTGAATTTCGATGTGCTTCAGAAAGAAAGCTCACTATTAACTTCAGTCACTAAATTAACTTTCGATTTTCCGGTTTTATTAATTCTTTTGCTAAATTAAGTCAGAGTGTAGCGAAATTTATTACTTCTGACAAACTTTCAGTTTCCACACTACACGTGTCTACCTTCAGTTGCCACGCTTCTAGTGCTAATTATATGTGTAATAAGCTTTCATTTTCAGTTACTATAGTAATTGTCCTTAGGACTGGCGACCGTAATTTCCCCCAAATCTCAAATATCTAATTACCGCTAGTTAATTGTTAACGTAACGGCCGCACATTTACTTTCTTTACTAACTTTACCACTTTTCAAAATAAATTTCCACCAGTTTCATTTGCATTTTTCCTTTCATTTAGATGTAACCCCTTCCTCCCTCTTTACCGACAAATTGACTTCGGTGACGATTGCTTTTCCCAAATTTCCATTAGGTACACGCAGTTTAATTTTTTACTGTCATTAAGGTCGTTAAGTGAGGGGGAGGTTACAAGCTGACCCTTCGGACGAACTGTCAACTGCTCTTTTCTGCAGGTGCCGAAAACTGACCCCACAGCAGCCGACGTGGCATCCCCGTACCACTCAAGAAGTCCGGTTCAGCAGAGTAACGGTACATTCGATACATCGTAGCGGTATCGATATCTGTAATCTCTCACTTCCCCTCTACATTTTTGCAAAATTGCATGAAAAGAAATATTTGGAAAAATAAATAAAATTAAATATCACTAGTAATCATGAAAAATTCGAAAGTGAACATTACAAAGACTCTCTACAAATCAAAAAATCCAAGTACACCACAAAAAAGGCAAAATGAAAAACGGTAACGGTGCACTCTTGTATCGGTCATGCACTGGAAAACAGTAATACTTCTTTTTTTTCCATATTCTTGGGGTTAACCATATACATACCGTTAAATATAATAGCATTTCAGTTGTTGGAAAGCAGGGAGCCTTCAATAGGTACCGTCGTCTTACAGCTGACCTCTAGAAATACGTCATCATAATACGCCACTCTTACTCAGTCGGGAGCCGTACTTTTATAAAACAGAACTATGCCAATCCGTATCCACATGTGAGTGATCAGTATACATGACTGCCATGCGGAAGGCCCAGGTTCGATTCCCGGTACTGCGAATAATTTTTACTCGATGCGAGACCTTGTAGGGGGGGAGGGGGGTGTCCACTCAGCCTCATTACGCTACATGAGTGAGAAGTAGCGGCTGCACGGTCGGTGCAGTCGTAAAACGATCGGGAGAGCGGTGAGCTGACCACTTGCCCCACCATCCTGCATCCGCATGACGGATGACGCAGCAAGGCAGACGTGACTCTACTGCTAATGGTAGACATTTGTCGTTAGCGTTCGACGAAGTAACTCGCTCCTTTCGATCAGGTGTCACAGTTACATGCTCCCTGATATGGAATTTGATACCTCTCAAAAGGAGTTGAGAAAACTGCGAACCATAACTTTACCATCACACCATCATGAGGTTCTCAGCCACCATGGCACCTATATGGTCCTGAGCAATGTCTGGCATGTGTAAGATTTCAAGACAACTGCTAATATATCAGTAAAGTAGACACAACCATTCAAAAACCTGAATCCAGAGTTCTTATTTATGAAAAAGCAAACAAGGTTAGTACCATCTGCAAAGTTGAAACTGCATCCTTTTCTTCTCCGGTCATTATTGAAGTGAAGAAACTGTTAATGCTTCAGGATTGGCCGGGAGGGGACAGCGGTAGGCCCCGTTGAGGTGAAGAATAAAACATAGTTTAAACTGTATGAAGTTTTAATGCCGTAAAGAAAGCCAGGCCTGGAAAAGCCGCCGAGACTGAATGGGCAGCCGCCCAAGAGAGCAGGTGAGGAGGGCGTCTGGTCGGTATGGAGGCTGCCAGCAGAAGAGAGCGAACGGTGTGTCCGCTCCCGGCAACTGGCCGTTGTTCCAACCCCACTTGAACACATCCAAACCGCCCTATTGGTCAGTCAGATCGTAAGACCAGTAGTTCGGTAACGTTGTCTCGTCAGAAACACGTGAGTTTAGCTGCTGATGTTTCAACACGTGAGTTCCAGGGTGGCTCCATTCGGTGCAGGTCAACGCGGTTGAGACGCTGGCAGAAGGCACTGACGAACATCAAGTGAAGAAATAAAAATCAAACTTTATACTAACAAATCCATTCAGTACCGTTCCCTACTGTACAAAACCTACCATATATAGTTTCGAGGACATTGATCAATCACCTGAAATAAAACCTAGAGCCGTGTGAATGACAAAAAAACTGAAGATGTAAAGAAACTAAAGGGTTTTTGACACACATCAGCAGAAGAAGCCCAGAGTTGTGTGGGAATGCCGTATAGTGTTGTGATCTACATACCATTGAGTATAATGACCAACAATACCTTCACAAATTTCTTACAGTTGTAGTTTTAGCACCAGGTTAAAATAAACTAGAACATTTTTGTTATTAAATAATTAATCTGTAGATGTTCAGTACTGGAGAGCAATGTGCTTGCCCCATGCCCTCCATATCTGCATCCAGTGACATCTATCGGCAGAGGATGAGGCGTCGTTCGGTCGGTACATTTTCGGCCTTACGAGGCCTGTTCGGATGACGTTAGGCAGTTAGTAGACTAGTTTTGAAAGGAATTATTTTTACACGTTTTTTGTTTGCTGATGAAAGCTCATAGAAATGTTTTCAAATGACTCTGAGCACTATGGGACTCAACATCAGAGGTCGTCAGTCCCCTAGAAACTAGAACTACTTAAACCTAACTAATCTAAGGACATCACACACATCCAAGCCCGACTCAGGATTCGAACCTGCGACCGTAGCACCCTAGCGGTTCGAGACTGAAGCGCCTAGAATCGCTCGGCCACAGGGGACGGCCAGAAAGATTTTCCCACCGTATTCCACTACTGGTCATTAAAATTGCTACACCACGAAGATGACGTGCTACAGACGCGAAATTTAACCGACAGGAAGAAGATGCTGTGATGTGCAAATGATTAGCTTTTCAGAGCATTGACACAAGGTTGGCGCCGGTGGCGACACCTACAACGTGCTGACATGAGGAAGGTTTCCAACCGATTTCTCATACACAAACAGCAGTTGACCGGCGTTGCCTGGTGAAACGTTGTTATCATACCTCGTGTAAGGAGGAGAAATGCGTACCATCACGTTTCCGACTTTGATAAAAGTCGGATTGTAGCCAATCGCGATTGCAGTTTATCGTATCGCGACATTGCTGCTCGCGTTGGTCGAGATCCAATGACTGTTAGCAGAATATGGAATCGGTGGGTTCAGGAGGGTAATACGGAACGTCGTGCGGGATCCCAACGGCCTCGTATCACTAGCAGTCGAGATGACAGGCATCTTACCCGCACGGCTGTAACGGATCGTGCAGCCACGTCACGATCCCTGAGTCACCAGATGGGGACGTTTGCAGGACAACAACCATCTGCACGAACAGTTCGACGACGTTTACAGGAGCATGGGCTATCACCTTGGAGACCATGGCTGCGATTACCCTTGACGCTTTATCACAGACAAGAGTGCCTGCAATGGTGTACTCTACGACGAACCTGGGTGCACGAATGGCAAAACGTCATTTTTTCGGATGAATCCAGGTTCTGTTTCTAGCATCATGATGGTCGTATCCGTATTTGGCGACATCGCGGTAAACGCACATTGGTAGCGTGTATTCGTCATCGCCATACAGGTGTATCACCCGGCGTGGTGGCATGGGGTGCCATTGGTTACACGTCTCGGTCACCTCTTGTTTGCATTGACGGCACTGTGAACAGTGGACGTTACATTTCAGATTGGTTACGGCCTGTGGCTCTACCCTTCATTCGATCCCTGCGAAACCCTACATTTCAGCAGTATAATGCACGAACGCATGTTGCAGGTCCTGTTCCGGCCTTTCTGGATACAGAATATGTTCGAATGCTGCCCTGGCCAGCACATTCTCCAGATGTCTCACCAATTGAAAACGTCTGGTCATTGGTGACCGAGCAACTGGCTCATCACAATACGCGAGTCACTATTCTTGATGAACTGTGGTATCGTGTTGAAGCTGCATGTACAGCTGTACCTGTACACGCCATCCAAGCTCTGTTTGACTCAACGCCCAGGCGTATCAAGGCCGTTATTACGGCCAGAGGTGGTTGTTCTGGGTACAGGTTTATTAGGACCTATGCACCGAAATTGCGTGAAAATGTAATCACATGTCAGTTCTAGTGTAAGATATTTCTCCAATGAATACCCGTTTATCATATGCGTTTCTTCTTGGTGTAGCAATTTTAAACTGAATTATACACCTAGATTTTATTTGTGGAATATAATTTTGTAAGACATCAGCATTGTATACTGTTCAAATAATGGAATGGAATCTGTTTCGCGAAGATTTAGCTTTTATTATAGATAGCTTAGATAGCTACTTTTGTGAAGCTGGCCCTCAATTGGAACAGGCAAGGGTACTGCAACAAAACCTGGATGTCATGACGATGATGTTTATTGAACTACAAGTGATAACATCGTGAGGCTTTGTAGCGATACTCCATGTGAGGTCTTCTGTCGGTTACTGTTAACAGCGCATCGTCTAACAAGTAGAGACAACACAGGGCGGCCGCTGAGCGTGTACTGTCTCCGTAGGGACCGCGGGCAAAGTCCATTACGGAAAAGGAGTCCCGACTACAAACCGGAACCGCCGCTCTGGGCGGGTGGGCGCTCAAAGCCGCCTCGCCGTGCTGTACCGCGCTGCGCCGTGCTGGGACGGAGCGCTTCATTAATTTCGGCGGCGGCAACTCCCCCGCCGGTGTCCGGCGGCGCCGCCCAGGACTTGTCGAAAGAAGAGGCGACGGCCGGCCAGCGTCCAGCCCGCGTCCCGCGTCCGCCGTGATTAATGGCCGCGGCCGGTTGCCGCCGCCTCCGCCGCCTCTGCTGCTTTCAGCGGACACGCGCCGCGCCCGCCCCCGACGCCGGGCGTCGCGCTTCCCCGCGCCGTTATCGCACGACGCTCGGCGTCGCTATCTGCTGCGTCGGGCGGGCGTCGCTTTTCACGCAACGCCGCCTCTTGCTTCGCATTTTCCTCGCATCCCCTTTGAGACTGTCTCGTATCGCCACTACACTGCAGCCTGCATGTCATCACACGAGGGTTTCCGTGTGTCGCTACGGCAAGTCCTGTTCCTCGTCCCTCCTCTCCTGTCCTAAGCTCTTATAACTTGCTGAAGTATTAGATTCGTACATAAGTTCGTAGCGTTTTTGTTTTGCCTGTTAGTATTCCGACCGCTAGGGCTTTATTTACGGATTGTAATTTTTTCTTTGTAGCTCACTATTCCTCTATGAGTTTACATGTTGTTAGTTTGTCATTTGTAGATAATGAGTCGAGTTGTGTGCCCTAGAAAATTAAGTGCCAAGTGGAGAAATCGAAACATTACCGACCTATTCTTTTGCTTGAGTTTAATAGAGGTGTGACAGCAGAGGAGCAAGGCAGAAACATGAGGGGATAATGCCATTGGATAAAGCACAGCAGGAAAATATTTTTCTCCTTTTGAGCAGGATCATTTTGACATTCGTGTTTCTCCAAGTTCAGGAACACCTTCGGGTTCTGATGAGGATCGTTTAAACACAGGAATCCGCAATGAAACCGTGCAAATTGAAAAGTTATTTTATTTTCACTACGTAATGGTTCTCTATTTACGTGACCATTACGGCACTCCAACCCCAGTTCTCGATACCAGTAATGTCGTACTACTTTTCTGCAAAGTAACAGACACATTTTTGTGACGATATTCACATTTGGTTTTATTAATGTATAGGTACTCCAATGTATCAATATGTTACAGTGATATGGTTCTGGTGTATATTCATTTATGTGAGACTGTCATAATCTTTGACTTACTTGGCGTGAATGCGCACACAGAGCAGTCTTTGTTTCACTTTGCAGAAGTTAAGTTGTTATTTCGCTTTGTAAAAGAACAGTCATGTCTTGTGTTTGGTTAAAGTGGAAATTAAATACATGAACATTGATGCAAAACTGTTTTCATAATGATGTGACAATTAAGAAGATGTATATGTGAATTTACAAGAAGTTTAATAAAAATGTGCATCGTGGACACCAAGTAAAAAATTATTTCTACCATACCATTGTTCTGATCTGGGATTGTTTGATCATTAAGAATTTCCGGAAAAACGCATTTGTTGGGTATTCAAATATTGCTAAAAATACAGATCTGGACCTTCTAGCAGTCAAAGTGGAATCACCATAGAATCAACAAGATGACCATACAACTTCGACGAAATCTACTTGGGAATCCATTCAAGATAAGTGCCAAAATTAATGACTTTTATACAGTGACTTCATTATTTCCATTCTGACGATACCATCCACAGTCAATAACTTTGTTGTTGCCCGATAAAGTGAACATATACTGCGTGAGAAACATTATTAATCTGATTTATAACCTACTTTGCAAGTGGTGGTACTGTTAGAACTACCAGTTTCAGAAGTTTAGTATGACATCTTCAGGCCCCTGCATAATGAAAAGAGTATACTGTAGTGTACCTCATGGTGTACCACAGCAAGTTTTTAAGAAGTGACAGGTAATAATAAGAGTACTTAAAAAGTACAAAATGGAAGTAGCAGCGTTAAGACGAACCCTGTGTCCATACAGCACAACTAAACAGAATACATCTACATACTGACTGACATTGAAACTATGGTAACATCACGTAGTTATAAGAGAACTTTCCAAACATTGAAAAGATCAAAAATAGACAATATACAATCAGAAGCTCAACCGAACAAAGCTTGTCAATTTTTCTGGTATGAAAAAACATACATAATTCTTATAGATGAGGAAAACCCTAGTTCATATGAGGACCTATCCCCATTCAAAGAGAAATGTCGCACTATAATCTATGAAGAACATAGTAGTGCGCATACCTACAGCCTATGTATTTCACGAATTTATTACATTATTAATATTACTAGTGATATGTAATACTTAGATGTCAACTATCAAAAATGCAACCTGACGCGAAACCTTTCCCCAGGCAATATATTAAGTGAAAAACGGAATGCAGAGAAAACTCGAAGAACACTCAAGGAATACCTTGAGAGAATACGTTACGTAAGAAATCATAGTAAAAAGACTTGATGTCATTTACATCACTTAACAGGCGACCAATACAAAAGTGGGACAAACAACGGCCTAAAACCCACATTAACTAAGGAGAGTCATCCTAACTCTCACCTGACAACGTCTACTATTTTCCTGGTCGTATAAGGTATCACACTAACGACCTATCTAAAAAATGGCGAACTCCTCCAAATAGGAACTTGCACATAACAAGCTGTATCACAATAGGTAAGCCGGGGATGCACAAAGCTAAAAGACAGGTAAATGTGAAAATATCAACAAAACACCAAAGTATAAGCCCACTATTCAATTGACTTGGCCACAAAAGGTGGACAATAATTGTGAGCGAAAAGGACTAATTAAATGACATTATAGTATACAAGACAGCGTACTCTGGAACGGCAAATGTGATGAATAGTGATCATTCCACCTTCGTACGACGTTTGCAAGTGATGCGCTAGTTTAAAAGTCGCCTGTATGGGTACAGCATACTTAACCCAAAATCACAAAAATCAGCTCCGTGCGTATCTCCTTGCTCGACATCCAGTGGCTCGAGAACAACACCGACCATTCCTATCCTGTATCGTTACTAGTGACGAGAAACTGAGTCTTCATGCTGGCATAAGCAAACGAAAGGAATGGTTAAGCCCAAATAAAGCAGCAATTGCCCGTACAAAGAATTGCGCGCATCCGCAAAAGACAAATTAGCAATTCCCCGTACAAATTATGCGCATCCGCAAAAGACAATGTTAGGCGTCTGGTGGAACAGCAAAGATGTGAGGTACGGCTAATTGCTTCTCTGAGATATAACCATCGCTGCTGTCATGTATGGGCAACAACTGACATATCTTGCATATGCAGTCGCAGAACAACGACCAGGAAGAGATGCTGCTACTCCATGATAACTCCCGCCAGTATTCTGCTAGACTGACGAAGTACTCTATGCAGGGGCTGCATTGGGAAGTTATTCCGCACCCACGCTATGAACCGTGTTTTACGCCCTCTTTCACATTTTCCGCCGTAGATCGAGCAACCTTCAAGGAACTTCCTTTCCGGATAAAAATGGGCTTTAAACATGGCTCGACGAGTTCTTCGGCTTAAAACCACGTGATTTCTGTTGTCACTGAATCGAAAAGTTGCCTCAGCATTTGCCAACCACTGTAAACAGTGAAGGGTAATATATTACTGATGACTAAAATCTCTCTTATACGTATCAGTTGCGCTTATTGATCATTTGGAAAAATTTTACGAATTTATGCACCAACTCAATACAATCCCGATTTGATTCCTGTGCTTACTCTCCTCTTACAGAGTGTGTGAACGTTCAGGCTGTGTGTTCTTCCGTTTCAATTTCGCTCCAAGACGTTAATTTTTATTTGTTTATCTAAGGAGTACGATAAGCTCATACCCATAACGGCACTTCTCCTCTATTATTTGCCACTTGAGCCACATTTCCGAGGGGTATTTTATAAACAACGTCCAAAACTTCTTTCCCTCGTAACTTATTTGTTCTTCAGAGCTACATTTTGGTGAGACTCTGAGTCAAGATACCTTTTATATGCACTATTTTTCTACATAGTCTCCATCACGTTCTATGGACGTACACCAGCGTTGTGGAAGAGCGTGTTTTTCCTGTTGGTAGAAGCTCTTGTCTTGGCTCGTAGCGCCGTTCTCACTGCTTGAAGTACGGTCTCATCACCTTAACTACGTGTCTCACATAGAAAATGCTTAGATACCCTAGATGGAATACGAGGGCACCAGGTCTGTGATACAGGGTGGATGAGGCAATGATATGCAACCCACTTCGCTAATATGTTCCCAGATGCTAAAACTTGGGTTTGGACGTTCGTTGTCATTTTGGAGCAAGGTTTGTTTTGGATTTTTTGTCGGACAGAAAACGTTGGAAACGGTTGTTGTGTTTGTTCAGTCTACACATAAATAATATACGGAAGAATGGAACAGAAAATTGAGGATCTCTTTGTTGACGAGCAGATTAGCTTTGAAGAAGGTAACAGTATCGGAGAGACAGTTCTGACATCGCTTCTGATAATGGAACTAAGATAAGAAAACTCAAGAAAGGCTCATAGGATTTTTCGACAGCGTTTAACGATGTAAAATTATGCAAGTAGTTTGAAAGTTTGATAAAAATAGAACTAAGATTCAGGGAAAGACGGCTGTTGTGCAGTATGTAAAAGAACCTAGAGGGAACAATGAGAATGGAAAACCAGGAACGAAATTCTCAGACTGAAAAGGAAGTAAGACAGGGATGCAGTCTTTCAGCACTACTGGTTAATCTACAATTCGAATGAGCAATGACGGAAATGAAAGGACGTTACAAGAGTGGAATTAAAATGCATAGTGAAACGATATCAACAACAAGATTCTCTGGTAACATTACTACCCTCATTGAAACAGTGAAGTAGTGTTCCAGGATAAGTTGGATCGAATGAACTGTCTAATGACTACAGAATATGGATTTTGAGTAAACAGCAAAAACACAAATGTAATGAGAAGCAGGAGAAATGAAAACAGTGAGAAACTTAACATCAGGAATGGTGATCACAAAGTAGATGTAAATATGAAGTTCAGCTAATATGTAAGCTAAATGACCCATGATCGGCGGAGCAAGGGGGACATAAGAAGCAGACAAGCACTTGCAAAAAGTACATTTCTGGTCAAGAAAACTCAACTGGTATAAAAACATAGGCCTTACATTCGGGAAGAAATTTCTGAGAATATACGTTTGGAGTACAGAATTTCACGCCACTGAGTTATGGACAGTGGGAAAATGGGAACAGAAGTGAATCTTTTTAGATGGGGTGCTACAGAAGATAGTTGTAATTATAAGATAATGAATGAGGAGGTTCCCCGCAGGATTGGCGGAGAAAGGAAGATACAATAAGGTAGTGGAAACTGTAAAGCGAATAAATTGTAGGGAAGAAAATGTTGATTGGAATATATTCAGCAAATAATTTAGGACATAGGAAGCAAGTCCTGCTGTAAGCGTGGCGTGCGGACATTGTAACGAGTGGTGCGCGTAGCAAATAACTGGTCGCTTTGCACACTTATCACCTTAATGAGGGCATCCATACACAGTACTCAACGACACTACCCACCCTGTATCGACATCAAAAGCCGATTGTAGTTTGTAGAAGCCATCTACATCTACATCAATACTTCGTAAACCACATAAGAACGTGTGGAGGTCGATATTTGTCGTATCACTCTTTCCCTCCTTCGAGATGTTTTGTGAGAGATAAACGAATGTATCACTTCACTGTTCTTGGAAAGCATACTATCGGAACTTCAACGCTAAACCTCTCCTTTAGGCTCACTGTCTCACTTGAATCTTTGGCACCTAGAATTTTATTTGTATTTCCACGAACTTATTGCGTTTACCAAACGATTCTATGATCCACCTCCATTCTCTGTCTCCTCTCTTAAACATACCTACTAAGCAATCGGTACTGACGAGCAGTACCACAAGCCTTTTCGCTTCAGCTGATAGCAGGAGATATTCAGACATCGACGTGCAGTGTCACTCTTTGTCACCCCAGGACACTGATCTCAACGATGAGGTACCGATTGAGACCGCAACTTCGTAGCGGACGCCGGAGGCCTTACTGGTCCCCGAAAACCTGAAACGTTTCTTCCAAAAAAGAGCTCCACCGCAAACTCATACACTTCGCTGTTTCCTCTACACTGTCGTAAAAAGCCCTTTTTTTAGCACCCAACATGCAAAAGTGTTCGTAGACACTGTCTCCTTAGATCACAGAAAACTAGTTTAACACCCTTTTTCATTCGCTCAGATAGCTTCCTCGTTTCCCGTCATCGACTACATCACTCTTTATTGTCGTACACAAACTACTATCAAGTTCTGCTTCGCTTTCGGTTCAGATGACACAAGCTCCTGCACAGAAAACATATCGGGAACGTCGACCATCCACAGCATCACAGGTTGTTCCTATATGTCTGTTGGTCCTTCGGCCAGTGAGCATCATGTAGCACACACTTCTTCTTTTGCTTGTGCCTTTGTCCCGCGTTGGGTCGCATGGTCTGCGTGGTTATTTGCAGAGTTGGCATGCTTAGTTTATGGGTTGTCCCGATGCGTTTCCTGTCGCCGCCCCGTTAACCCCCGGGTCAGACTGTGTATACTTCAACTAGCCTGATGCAGAAAACAGCCGAACTCGCAAGATTCAGTTTTGAACTGTCTGCGTTTGGAGTTGATCATTTGAAAATCGGCGGAAGTTTTGTGAATCTTTGAGAAACCCATAACCGAGGCTGTACTTGGGTGTGAGCCCGGTGATCACCTTGTTGGGTCTGGGAAATCGCCTAAAATCCACATCCAGGCTGACCGAAAACCGGCCCTTGCCGTTAGTCCGCCGGGCGAATTCGATCCGAGGCTTAGCTTTCATGGCTAGCTGAGCTGGTCATCGTGTAACTATTTCAACAATTAGACAGATAGCACTAGACCTGAGTATGATTGTAGTGTTATGTAGTTTTTACACATACCAGTGGCTCAACAACTGGCGACAAAGACAAGTTTATTTCCATTAATTGCTAAAGATGGTCACAGATCTGATACGAGAGCTGAAGTGACAGGATTATCTGTTTCTGTTTTCAGAACTAAATTTTCACACTGCTGCGAAATGTGCGCTGATATGAAACTTCCTGCCACACAGTAACTCGAACTCGGGAACTATGTCTTTCGTGGGGAAGTATTATACCACCTCAGCTACCCAAACAAGACTCACGACTCGTCCTCACACATTTACTTCCGCCAGGATCTCGTCTCGTATCGTCGTGCAATGTCCAGAGTTCGAGCCTCGATCTGGCAAAATGTCTTAGTCTTCCAGAAGGGCTGCTCTCTCAACGTTCGCCGGAGAACTGTGGAGTTAGAATAGCGGCACGCGAGGTACCGGCAGAAGTAAAACTGAGAAGACGGGTAGACGCTTGAGTTGACTATTTCTGTTTAATTACGGCAGTAGTTAGGTGTACCTAATTTAGTTCTTTAATTTAAAAAGTGGCCAATAAGATGTATACATTAAAGATCTAACCATATACTCAGCTTTCGTGAAAGGATTTCTCAAATATTCGGTTCTTGTCCTCGATTTATGGAGAGCGGTGTACTTCAACCAGTAGACAGCTTTGTCAGTTGAGAGTGGAGGCGCCACGGCCGCGCACAACACGGATGCCATCCGACACGGCGGGCGTCAGGTTTCTTCGATGTGCGGCCACTTGAGCGGACGCGGTCCAGCGCAGCACACTGCCGACGTCTCTGCTCGCCGCCGGACAGAGATTGATGAGGGGGAGAGGCCGCAGCCCTAGGGGTGACCAAATTAAAAATGTTGTTGTCCGGCGCTGAGGCTGCGACCCGCAAGACGGATGGCCGGCGCGCCGTCGTTAGCGCTGATTGCTGGCCGGACGAGCGTCGCGTCGGCAGCGGCGTGCCTCGTGGCGTGGCTGGTGATGACCAGATCAGCAGGTGCGGCCCCGCCGTACATCACAGCGCGCCACAACCAGCTCCACCGACGCACAGTGGGTCGCGCAACGGTCCACTGGCTCTGCCGTTGTGGTTCGCTGTTGGGTGTCTGTATGGGTAAGCGCCGCCAACGTAAGAGGTAGTATTTGGACCCTTCCGTCCACCCCTTTAGCTGAGGAGTCAGCGCGTATGACTACCATGCTGTGACATCGTGTTCGATTCCCGAACGGGTCGGAGATTTTCTCCACTCGTAGATTTTGTGTTGTTTCATCATCATCTAAACGCACGTCGGCCACTGTGGCGTCAACTGAAAAGAGTTATATCTCGGCGGCCAAACTTACCCGGGTGGGGACTCCCGGCCATCAATACCATACGATAATTTCATTTCATTTCATTGAACCCTTCGGTCACAAGGAATATGGTCGTTTCTGAGGCATGTGTAGGGCAATTCAGCTGCTCATACCGATGTCGTTTTATGCAACCCGCAATTCAACCTTGATCTTCATAAACCACACTCGAGATTTTCATACTCTCTTGTTCGGTATGCGCAAACTGTTAGTTCTCAAAAAAAAAAAAAAAAAAAAAAAAAAAAAAAAAAAAAAAAAAAAAGAGCGGGATCCTGTTGTAGGAGCCGGCCACTGTGGCCAAGCGGTTCTTGGCGCTTCAGTACGGAACCGCGTGCCTGCTACGGTCGCAGGTTCGGATCCTGCCCCAGGCATGGATGTATGTGATGTCCTTAGGTTAGTTAGGTTTATGTAGGGGACTGATGGCCTCAGATGTTAAGTCACATAGTGCATACTGCCATTTGAACCATCTGAACCAGTTGCAGGAAATTTTATGTAATATTTTGTACCTAGAATACGTTTTCACTAGAGACCTTAGTTTTCGAGTACTTCAATATAACGTACGAAAGTAACTTCCCAACGCACCATCACTCGCACACTCAGTCCCCAACTTTCAGGATTTCTGGTATCTTGTTCATGCCAATCCCTTCTACTACTGGACAAAAATCTGCGACTGCACGGATTAATTCCCACATTCGACCGTATTTGGGTCTTATTGACTGGCCTTATTACGCCACTGGCTTAGTCTACCACTTACAAATTGTAAAATTGGCGTCCACCTTAGTTTTTTTTCCTACAGTTTTGTGAATTTTTACAGTGTAAAATAAACAAGCACATCGTTATATTCGTCGAGCCTCCTCGCTACGAAAGTACTGTGCTTGTGGGGGTTAAGTTTCGATCGAATTGTCAACGTAATTAGTTTTAGAGGAACGTTTACGAAAGTGTTTTTTTTTTCATTAACCACACAGGCTAGTTTAAGTTAATGTTAACAAAACAGCCGATTATGCTGGCGGCATAACAGCCCAATCAATAAGGCCCAAATATATAGAATATCGGGAATAGTTCGTGTAGTCCCAAATGTTATATCAGAGGTAGGAGGGAGTTCAGTGAACAAAATACTGGAAATACTGACCGGTGGTTGGCTGAATGTGGGAGTGGGGTGAGTTTGAAGATTTTCGTAAACAACGCACAAACTACGGTCCCTAGCGTAAACGTGTGACGGTACAAAATTTAACAACATCAAATTTCTTACCAGAAAGTTTTTTTCATTATTCTGTGTAGCTATTAGATACGCGCAACGAACAAGAGAATCTGAAAAACTCACACGCGGCTTATGAAGGTCAGATATCACATTCTGGGTTGGATAAAACAACATCGTGCGGCTGGTCCCGGTCGAGGTTCGAGTTCTCCCTCGGGCATGGGTGTGTATGTGTTTGCCCTTAGGATAATTTAGGTTAAGTATTGTGTAAGCTTAGGGACTGATGATCTTAGCGGTTAATTCCCATAAGATTTCACACACATCATCTGAAAACAACATCGGTAAGGGCAGCTGAGTCATCATCTATATAGAATGTTGAAAACTACAATTCCCAATGTAACACATGTAATGGTAGAGAAAGCCACAAATACACTCCTGGAAATGGAAAAAAGAACACATTGACACCGGTGTGTCAGACCCACCATACTTGCTCCGGACACTGCGAGAGGGCTGTACAAGCAATGATCACACGCACGGCACAGCGGACACACCAGCAACCGCGGTGTTGGCCGTCGAATGGCGCTAGCTGCGCAGCATTTGTGCACCGCCGCCGTCAGTGTCAGCCAGTTTGCCGTGGCATACGGAGCTCCATCGCAGTCTTTAACACTGGTAGCATGCCGCGACAGCGTGGACGTGAACCGTATGTGCAGTTGACGGACTTTGAGCGAGGGCGTATAGTGGGCATGCGGGAGGCCGGGTGGACGTACCGCCGAATTGCTCAACACGTGGGGCGTGAGGTCAGTACATCGATGTTGTCGCCAGTGGTCGGCGGAAGGTGTACGTGCCCGTCGACCTGGGACCGGACCGCAGCGACGCACGGATGCACGCCAAGACCGTAGGATCCTACGCAGTGCCGTAGGGGACCGCACCGCCACTTCCCAGCAAATTAGGGACACTGTTGCTCCTGGGGTATCGGCGAGGACCATTCGCAACCGTCTCCATGAAGCTGGGCTACGGTCCCGCACACCGTTAGGCCGTCTTCCGCTCACGCCCCAACATCGTGCAGCCCGCCTCCAGTGGTGTCGCGACAGGCGTGAATGGAGGGACGAATGGAGACGTGTCGTCTTCAGCGATGAGAGTCGCTTCTGCCTTGGTGCCAATGATGGTCGTATGCGTGTTTGGCGCCGTGCAGGTGAGCGCCACAATCAGGACTGCATACGACCGAGGCACACAGGGCCAACACCCGGCATCATGGTGTGGGGAGCGATCTCCTACACTGGCCGTACACCACTGGTGATCGTCGAGGGGACACTGAATAGTGCACGGTACATCCAAACCGTCATCGAACCCATCGTTCTACCATTCCTAGACCGGCAAGGGAACTTGCTGTTCCAACAGGACAATGCACGTCCGCATGTATCCCGTGCCACCCAACGTGCTCTAGAAGGTGTAAGTCAACTACCCTGGCCAGCAAGATCTCCGGATCTGTCCCCCATTGAGCATGTTTGGGACTGGATGAAGCGTCGTCTCACGCGGTCTGCACGTCCAGCACGAACGCTGGTCCAACTGAGGCGCCAGGTGGAAATGGCATGGCAAGCCGTTCCACAGGACTACATCCAGCATCTCTACGATCGTCTCCATGGGAGAATAGCAGCCTGCATTGCTGCGAAAGGTGGATATACACTGTACTAGTGCCGACATTGTGCATGCTCTGTTGCCTGTGTCTATGTGCCTGTGGTTCTGTCAGTGTGATCATGTGATGTATCTGACCCCAGGAATGTGTCAATAAAGTTTCCCCTTCCTGGGACAATGAATTCACGGTGTTCTTATTTCAGTTTCCAGGAGTGTATATTTCCAAAAGCCACCACCTGCTGGAAACGAATTTTGAGTATCCACAACGTTATTGAATGTGATTGAGAATAAAAGAGGCTGCACATTTTTAACCCTTTATACTTCTCATCAATGCTTTAATAAATACAGAATGAGATTTTCACTCTGCAGCGTAGTGTGCGCTGATATGAAACTTCCTGTATGCCGGACCGAGACTCGAACTCGTTACCTTTGCCTTTCGGGGGCAAGTGCTCTGCCAACTGAGCTACCCAAGCTCGACTCACGCCCGTCCTCACAGCTTCACTGCTGCCAGTACCTCGTTTCCTACCTTCGAGTCTCGCTCCGGCACATAGTTTTAATCTGCCAGGAAGTTTCATATCAGGGCACAATTCGCTGCAGGAGGCTTTAACAAATGTTCAAAACAATCATCATTAACTTCAGAAAAGAGCCAGTACCGATGTATCAGGTCGTACTATGTTCGATGAAAAATGCGTGGTGCGTTCTGTGTGGAAGCTGCAAGAATTCTTGCAACTAATACGTCGTCTGAGTCCACACGAGTATTCATGTAGTTCCAGAGAAGCAAATTTAATGGGCTGAGGTCCTTGGGATTCCGGATGTTGCAGGGAAAATGTAATATTCTATGTTATGTACTGAGGCTATCAAGTGCTCATTACACCGCTAAATGATGTTTACTGGCTCGATGTGAGGATGAGCATTGGTTATTTATGATTGAAGAGGTTACTTTTTATTTGTCTCCTTCACTACGGATGTACTTATGCTTGCTTATTGCTCACTCAATATCTGTTTCTCATACCTAGTTGCCTATCGAATTACACGTATTGTTGACTTCTGCTTTGTGTCTGGTAGTTTGAGCATTAGTTTTTGGAACACCCTGCTTACACTAGTGCAGTCACTCGAAGTGCTATCAGCGGTTTTTATTTTCAACATTTCTAAAAATACTTTCACCTCCAAGGACGGTAGATTTCAATGAATATTCACGGTTGATCGGTAATCGCTTCCGAACCCGAAGTTTAGGGAGAAATGACGTAAAGTGCGATGTCTCTAGGCAGTTAAACGCGCGGGAGTCAATAATCTTGTAGTCAATTCAGAGATACCTTGGACAAACACAGAACAATGAAGTGCTATGCTATTTAATTAACGCTCAATTGACTGTACATACACAAGTGCAGCACTTTCTCTCTTTCTAAATATACATTGTGTCCCACCAGCATCTTTCCATAGCTTTTGAATCTCTTCTCAACCCCGCTGTAATAATGTCACATATCATACTTTTCGTCATTAATTTCCACTGTGTAGAAGATTTAGTTGTAGATAACAGCAACGAAGCACCATACACACTTTAATAAATTCATAGAGCATGTATCCAATGACAATGGACAGATCTAGAGCCGAAACTTCTTGACAGATCAAAACTGGTGCTGGACCAAAACTCAAACTCGGGACCTTCGCCTTTTGCAAGCAAGTTCTCTATCAGTTCTAGGGCTACTTTAGAGCCACTCTTACAGACATAATATGTCGTCACGACTCTTCCATCACACATCTGCACGAACTTAGATTGCATGGAGTACCCGTGCAATGTGTGAAATAAATATGGCGTCTTTTGAGAATACATGGAGGACATGTTTATGAGCATGGCAACATACTCGGTATTAGGTGTGTGCTAATTAGCACTGACACTTAAATTCAATTAAAGTTGTTATATTCGTCACTATTAGATCAAACTCGTCTTTAATAGTGAAGTAATCCTACAGGGCAATAATTATAGAACTCGTCATAACTTCTGAACGGTTTGCGACAGGACGTTCAAACTGCACGGTTAGCCGCGAGACATGACGGGAATTAGTATTATGTGAATATGGTTTCTTTTAGCGACTAATCAGACTTTCATTTGGATTGGTTTGTCAATAACCAAAATTGGTTTACTTCGGGGACTCAGAATTCGCATTTCGCGGTTGAGAAGTCTCTTCAGCCTCAACGGGTGACTTTATGGTGTGCAGAGTCCAGTCACGAAATAATCAATGTGACATTCCTTGATAGCACACAGATTACCGAACGGTACTTAAAGAATTTGTAAGATGATTTCATCGCCATTATCCAAAGCGACCCTGATTTCGACAAGATGTGGTTCATGCAAGACGGTGCTCAATCTCACCGAATCAGGAGAGTGTTTGATCCTGGAAGACAACTTTGGGTACCGCATTCTGGCTCTGGGGTACCCTGAGGCCACTGGCATGGACCACGATTGCCACCATGATCTCCGCATCTGAACCAATGCGACTTCTTTTTGTGGGGCTATATTAAAGACAAGCTGTACAGCAATAGCCCCAAAATCATTACTGACCTGAAAACAGTCATTCAGGAGGTCATCGACAGCATCAATGTTCCAACATTTCAGCGGGTCATGCAGAATTTCGCTATTCGTCTGCGTCACATCTCGCCAATGATGGCAAGCATATCGATCAAGTCATAAACTAAATCCCGATTATCAGTAGTTTCGTGTACATGTGTGGTCCACGCCGTATTTCGTAACTAATTTACATTATTTTCATATATTTCAATAATAGTCATCCTGTATTTGTTTTTCGTATTACGCGTTGTACCCGATTTTACTTCGGTAATCGGGTATCGGGGAAAAGAAAGATATATTATTTGAGATGGTTTTAAAACTTTCTTTTCTATCTGACAGAAATTTTATTTCATTGGTCTAGGAATCAAAAATCAGAAGTCACCAATAAGATGTTTGTGGGTGAACAACATGTGCTCGTAACTCTTAAGAGCCCATGTTTATTAGATTTTTTTCGTGTTTTGGTGTAAGGAACATGTACCGGCGTAAAGTCAGGAAAGTTAGAGCAGAGAGAGCTGTGAGACGACGTCAGCCAATAGTAGGACGACACCGAGACAGCGGCGGCCTCTAGGCGAAGAGAACGTAAGCGCCACGCAGACTGGCCGCGGCCCAGTTGAAGACGAGCCGTTCTACGAACGCTACAGCTGTGACTTAGGAAATACATTGTGTCACTTGTATTAGGAAACTGTCATTTATCTTACTGTAATAAAAAATCTATTAATACGACTTGCTTGGATTGTTGATTAGCGATCCGAGAACACAGGTGTCCTAGGCACTCTATATTAGACGACTTGGCAGGACTTAACAGAACCTGTCCCTAAGGTTCGAGGGTCTTTTATTGGTATATCATTACTATGCCTCATATATTATAATTTTTCCTCAGTAACTAAATATGTTTCTTTTTCAGTCACTGTATTTTAAACATCACGGAATTTCATAATGCTAGTACTATTATTCATATATTATAATTTTTCCTCAGTAACTAAATATGTTTCTTTTTCAGTCACTGTATTTTAAACATCACGGAATTTCATAATGCTAGTACTATTATGCAGCCTCTGATCCATCAAGTCCGCTTAAAATAACATGACTTTTTTATTTCGCCTGTAAGACATTACTACTTTACTTATTATGTAAGACCGATCAGTTGCTTATAACATTACAACCTAAAGTTTGCTGGCACAATTTTAAGTGAAAGCTTTAAATCGCAAAATAAATGAAGCTACATATCTTTGTTCTAATGTCATAAATAGATACATTTAAATTTTATTCATTCTTTCCCTTTAAGAGTGTATTTGTACTTAAGTAGTTTCCTCTATTGTTACCCTAAGAGATCCTTTATAACTCAAAGAAGTCATTTGCTCTATAAAGAAGTTTGATCTGTGCAGAAATATGTTAAAATTACTAAAATCCTGCTTTCCGTTTGCTGGCCATAGCAATATCTGAACTGATGTGAACAACTAGCAAGAAGTGTACTACGCGACAACAAAACGATTTTTGTATTCAGCCAAGTCAAGTTTCAGGACACGTGGAACAAAGACTTGGAGCTCGTAGCTAGTAGTTATGAAGGAAGCGTCGCCCGGCATCTGTTATTTTTAGGGTTAGCAGAACTCGCTGGTAAAGGAAATCTAAACAGTGTTGAAAAGTTGTCAGACCCCACTTTGGTGCACTAAAGGTTTACAAAATTCGAAGCACAAACAGAAATGGAAACTAGCTCAAAAATTACAGAGACGGACAGCTGATCATGAAAGTAAATAAATGTGACGAATGCCGCATAAGTAACCGAAGAAATCCACTACTGGTAGACTACACTGTTCGCGACAAATCACTCTAAACGGTAACTTCTGTAAAATAAATGGAACTTACCATTTGGAATGACCTAAAATGGAATGATCACATAAATCTAAGTGCAGATGCGACGCTGAGATTCAGTGAAATATAATTCATTCAGAAATATTTTTTTCAGTCGATTCTTGAGTAACTATCTTTGCTGTTGGACCCTTAACAGATTTAATTAATACAGTATGTATTATAACTAATAGCGTAGACACACACGGTTGAAAGTAGAAGATACCTAATGAAAGTCTCAGTAAACAAGGTTTCTACAGCGCATACCATAAGAGCTACGAATACTTCATTTTCGTTAGTGTGAAAGAAATCTCTTTCACAGTACGCTCTTCGCTTTCTATATTTTTAGAGGTGATAGCATGGACCAAATCAAGGAAAGAAGTCCGGCGATCATGGGCTCTAAAGTACATAAATTAAGAGGTATGAGTACTTCATCTTAGCTACTGTGAAACATGGCTCTTCTATAGAACAAGTGCTCATAACTCATAAGGTAAGTACTTTAGGGCTCATTTTTACTGGACTTGTTTGCTTGGTCTGATCATTACTACATGCTGCCAAAACATGAAAAACAAAGATATTGTAGTAGAAGAGATTTGTTTCGCAGTAGCAAAGCATTTTAGAGGTCACGTTTAATGAGACATTTTGGTTTCTATTATCGTGAATCTTCATATATATTCACTATTAAAAACAGTCTTGATCACGATTTATTTCTCAAGGTGACCGGTTTCGACCACTACTGTGGGCCTCTTCAGACCATTGAGTAGGAACCTCTTTCTGTTGAAGATTCTCCAACAGAAAGAGGTTCCTACTCAATGGTCTGAAGATGACCACAGTAGTGGTCGAAATCGGACACCTTGAGAAATAAATCGTGATCAAGACTGTTTTTAACAGTAAATATTTATAAGACATTGATCACTGCTGTTCCCGTAATGCATTCAAAAGTAATTAATATATATTCGTTTACGCCATCAATTACGAAATATCCTCTAGAAGAGATAGAGATATTCCAACCGACGTTTTCCTCAGTGGATGGTTTAGTCGGCGAAGGAACGTTACAGAGAAGCTCAACAGACTCCAATTACAAGAGAGGCGTTGTGCTTTCTCAGTGCGGATTACTAATTAAATTGCATGAGTGCACGTTCCCGGAAGAGTCACCAACATATTACTTACTTCCTCCCCCATACGTCTCGCGAAATGGCTCCAAACAAGGAAACCAGAGAAACAGGAGTTTACGGGGTTTTATCAACAGTCATTTTTCCCACGCGCCATTTTCGAATCAAACAGAGATATACAGTGCTACTTGAACGACCCTCCTCCATCCTCTGTAAGGTTTCTTGTGTTATATAGATGCAGATTGAAACGTCCCCTTTGAACAATAATACCTGACTGTGCTTAAACTGATACACAATATTTTTTTAGCGCAACGCAATCTGACTTTCAAAAATCCCTACAAAAGAATGGGCCCTGACTAACATTAAACTATACCTTTCACAAATCACTTACCTCACAAAAATCTTCGCTACCCAAGCTACTGCAATACAGCGAGCGCCACTACTGCCAGCTAAATAAAAGATTCAAAGTACTGAAGGCACTAACTACTGATAGGGATAGTTAGAAAATGAAAGATTTTGATGGAGAACAACCAATGTATTTACCTCAATAGTCATAATATATATAGCAGCTCATGACAAATTTCAAAACTCCGCCATCTCTCTCCCCACATCCATCGCTGCTGGCGGCTCACCTCCAACTGCGCAACGCTACGCGCTGTTCACAGCCAGCTGCCTAACACCACAATGGCGAGTATTACAACAATGCAAAGCAGCCACAGACTGCACACAGCACAGCCAGTGATTTTTATACAGAGGTGGCGTTACCAATAAAAAATACCTAAACAACCTACTTACATAGCCCCCATGCTCCCCACAAATAATTTTACAAATTGTTTTGGGCACTGGGCAATACATATTTGTTAAAATTTTTCATAATCGTAATTACAATAACAAAGAAATCAAATGCACACACTTATTGATACAACGTTGGTCAAAAGCTAAAATTTTCTCACAGTCCATAAAGATAGTCCTGATCATTCATCATAATAGTAATTACAGTTTTTTTCACAAAGTCTCATTAGTAAAAGAAATTGCACACAGAAGTAGTGGATTTCCATGCAGTCTTGAAGAAGTAGTGTTGTCCTTCCAATGGAAAGACAGTGCTGACTCTTGACATGCTGACAGGTAATGGGCCACAACAGAGCAAACCCACAGCGGAGTCAATCGAAGTTTTGAAGAATATCGTTTGGTAGGTCATCACAGAGCAGACCCACTGCAGTCCTGGTAGAGATTACGGTATTGGTGGGCCACCAGAGGTGCAGACCCACTGTAGTCCTTGTAGAGATTATGGTACTGGTGGGTCATCAAAGATGAAGACCCACTGTAGTCCTTGTAGAGATGGCCAGCAGCTATCTGTTGCGACTGTGCAGGTGCACAATCACCATCAAAGAGTCTTGCGGAGAATATAGCAAGTCCATAAACCACCACTTGTGCGCTCACAAAGTTTTTGGAATTGTCCTTAGAACCAGAAATGCTGTTATCCAGTCCCTTGCTGAATTATTAACACACGTGCAAACACTAACAGTCCCTACTTCTCACATATTGTCCATATACTATGACCAACAGAAACGTGTGCAGTGAAATGATACTTAATTTGAAGAACTGGTGTCAATTACAATATTATAACATGAGAATACAATTACAAAGGTACAAAATACATCATTAAAGAACATAACAATACAGATAACATTTGTAGTACAGACTTTACAAAAGAATCAAAATAACATATACAACAGTGTTACAGGAATTATGACATAAGTAAATACATAAAAGATCAGAATAACTTTTGAAACATCAACTTTACACATGAGCATTAAAACAGAACAGAATAAATAATGTCTAAACATCTTTACAAAGAAAATAACATAGTAGTTGAAAAATTCCAAAACATAAGCCTTATCTAATAAAAATATAAAGACAGGAAAAAAACATAAATACCCAAGGGTACACAAACATATAGCGGAATAACACAAGGAAAGGACAGGGTTTCTTTTACTGCAGTCTTTACTTCTCGGAGATCTCCCTTCATTCCTCATTATTTCCAAAAAGTCCTATCTATACCTGTTTTCTGTACTTTTTTCGTATGACTTCTCAATGCATTTCTTCCAATTCATCGCAACTCATTCTCTTATATAGTCTACCCCCTCTTAAGCTAACTTAAATCTACTGAGCTCAGATGCTAAACTAAGGGACGAGGCAATGCAGCAGCACAAAACAATTAATATAAACAGCAATGACAAAAAAATGGAAAATTGCAAAGCAAGCTACAGGAAATCTAAATAACCAAGCAATGCAACGTTACAACAAATATGAGCCAAAGTGCAGCAATGAGAAAAATAAATCAGTAGTAAAACTAGCTTAACAGAGTAATACAAAGTTAAATTCAGTAACACTATGCCTGGCAAACAGCAGCAGCAAATAAAATTTAAACCTAGACCTCAAGCAGAAAAAATATTACACTAAAAATGGCCATGTCTAATACCTATGTCACATCTTAACACTAGAGTGATGCATCACAATTTATTCTAGAAAAGAAATTACCAAGTATTTGAAAAGAAAATTATGAATGCAGTTCCTGTGAAGGTAAATGTCTTTTTGTGCTCCCTCATTTTTTTTTAAATTATTATTTACTCGATCTGTAGACAGAAAATATTTATATTAATACATCTATAAAATTTTATTTTTACCAATGCTGCAGTGCTGCTAGAAACTAGATATTAAACAAAATGAGTTAATAAATACATAAAGCAAGCCATATGGCATTTCTCTCAATTAGCAAGACAATAGCCGTGAAATGTTTCTCATCGTTTCATTAGGCATTTTAGTAAATATCATAAATTAAGAGCTCCACAGTGTAATCGTATGTTTTCAAGTTCGACCGTGTCGTTTTTGCGATGCTCTCTACAAAGGAACGTCAATAGCGAGGATAATGGCCTCCCTTTTTTTTTCTTCTCCACCTGCGCCTCTGGCATACACTAATGACTTCTTTCCAGGCGACTGTCGCCCATCTGGGTGCCCACGACGCATTACGTGCAGGTGGTCACTTAACTTTCTTACAGAAATATTTACGACAGCAGTTTCCGCTACAGTGGCAGTCTCATATAAAAAATTTCAGAGGTCGAGAATTTTCGTTGCAAATCTGTAGATACCAAATCCTATGAATATAACAGTGTTCAAAAGGTTTTTGTCGGCATTGTGATACATTCACGCATTTACACACATTTCCTACCTCTTAAAGTACGATTCTTGGTTTCCAACATCCTTTTTTACAAGTCAGAGTCCCTAACCACTATTCATTACTCCTTACCTTATTACACATATACAAATTCGTCGACGCTTCTTCAATATTTCCAGATAATAAATACGTAGCATAAACAAATAACTCATATAACATTAGCTTACTGATCATAAACATACTGCAACAGCATAATACACATACTCATCGTAATAATAACATCATAACACTTCAGTCAACTCTCCAAATCGTCGTAGCTTCCTCCAATAATTTCAAAACCTAAAAAAAATTCTCTGCTCATGTCAAAAGTGTCATCTGCCTCAAATGTACTTTAGAATCATGATCCCATACTAAATACATCATTCAAAGCTCTCGTAGTATCACAATGGTTCCGAAAAAATATGAACAGTTTACAAAGTACAGACAAAATACAGTTTCATAAGTGTGAAGTTATCCAACTGTGTAATTGCGTAAACATTTGTCACTGACGTAGTAAAAAAAATGTTTGTCTCTCAGTTAAACGATCTGATAGCTGTGTAATACTGTGTTGGAGAAATATGGTACCGATGTGTAAAGTTGTATAAGCAAATACCATATTAGCTAGGGCTCCTTGTGCTTGCCAAACACATGATACACAAAGTAAGTGTGTACCCCCCCTGAGGATTAATGTAATTATAACCTCAAGTGTTACAGATTACAGCAATGGAATGAAATGTAACACGGAAAACCCTTGTATCATTGCACTTCAAATATCTTAAAAAAATAAATGTTTTAAGTGCGAAATTAATCACTCAAATACGTGTACTGTAGCGCTAAACTGTGCGTCATGTTGTAAGATAATCTCTGTGGAAGTCTCGTATTTATCGTCCTCCGAAAGCTAAGTTCTGCAGAAGTCAATGTACTTACCTCATGATAAACAAAAGTGAAATGCTTTGTGTATAGATATCGTAGTTATTACGTACCTTACCGTGATCAAGAAAGCACTATAATGTAACGTATTGTTGTGCTACGAAAAAGGCTGTCTCATTGTAGCTGTACCACAAAAGTTACTACTAAAACATGTTTTACTTTCCAGAATAATGCAGAAAAACTGTGCAGATATAAAACAGAAACACCGCAAAAGCAACATTGTAAATTGTCACTCATTAGTAGCGTCGTGATAAAACCGTGTAGCTGTCACATAAACTAATCATTATGTCATCTGGTATCTCACTGAAAGTACTTTAAATCCAGAATGTATTTTCAAGTAAACCAAAATGTTGCATTAGAATCTCATTAGCAGTACCAGTATGTGTCCTAAGTATGTAAGCCTGACAGTCGTTACGTAATCGTACAACTAACAAGCAAGAATGTGCAAATACAACACTGTGTCGTCTGTTCACTATAACAATGCATTCGTAACTTCTGTTTAAAAATGTTCCCTAGGTTCTAGACTGGATACTTAACTTCAAACATTATGCATGTTAACAGTTACTTAAGTCTAACAAAGCATACTAGAAATGTGAAGTGAAAAGTTTTATGGCAAAGACAAAGTTAAAAAGCAGATTATCTCTCAATAAATGGTTTTACGTGTGAAATGTGGTGTAAACCTTTGCTCTTCCTAGTACGCAGAGTTTCAACTTTAATGCAATTGTCAAGTGGTATATGTCAGTAAAGAATACTGGAATTTTTCTCAAGGTTAGCATCTATGTTATTTTTCTCGGAGCCAGCCGGCGCAGGTGGCTGCCTGTGGTGCAGGTCATTGTCTGTTTCTTTGTTGGTGCGCGCCGTTATTGGGATTAGGAGACTGAACTTCTACAAATTCGCCTTGCCGAGAGGGCCCAGCTCTGTTAGAATCCCGCCAGTTCTGATGCAATTCAGGTCTGTCGTTACGAATATATCGTCTGTCGTCATGTCGGTAGTTTACATAGTTTCTTGATTGTCGGTCATGTGGTGGAGAATTCCTCCCTGAATCGTAACTGCGCGCTGGACCGTTGCGTCTAAAGTTATTCTGTCTCCCGTAATAATAATTGTTTTGCTTCCCATATTGTCTGTTTCTCTGATTGTCTGTGTGATAGTCATTACCGCGGAGAGGTGATCTTTCCCTGTAATTATTACTACTCTGCCAACGGTTGTCATACAGGTGGTGTCTGTTTCGGTCACGATTTGTGTTGTGAGAATAGACTTGTCGCGTCCAGTTATTATTTCTTTCATCGCGGAATTGTGACGGATGTGACCTGTAGTGATTGTTTTCCTGTTTTCGCATCCAGCGACTGTCTGTGTCAATTTCTAATTCTTGTAGGAGTCCCTGAAAAGCTTCAATGTCGTCTTTGCAACGTCCTGCCAAAATAATATGTCGTAAATGTTCAGGCAATTTGATTAAGCAAATGCGGATGAGTTCTGAGGGGCTGTATGGGTTTGAAAGATACTGATTCTTATGCAACATGTCTTCAAAATATTTGACAAGACTGGAAAATTCAGATTGTTCGAAATGTTTCATCATTATGATGCTATGTTTTACTCGGTCTTGTGTGGCTTGAGACCAATTTGCTGAGAGGAAGGCATGATAAAAATCTCCTTCACTGTGACAATCGTGAATGACCGATCGCATTCTTACAGCTGGTTCATTCTCCAAGTAGCCACACATAAATTCTAACCTGTGCTCCAATGACCAGTTGGGAGGAAAACAATGAGAGAATTGATGGAGCCACGCTTGTGGATGAATGTCGTTGGCAGAATTCTTAAATGTTTTGAATTTACGTGTAGTAAGAAACAGCTTATAGTCAAAATCATCGTGTTGGCGAGTAGCATATCTGTCATTGTTAGGTCGTGTCGGCGGTTCCATCTCAAAATTCGGTGCACCTTGCCAATTTCTTTCATAATTTCCGAAGTGTCCTGTGTTATTATCTTGTGGGTGTTCCGTATTTCTAAGTCCCTCTTCCCGTGTTGGGGCGCGAGTGTCCTCTGAAATACGTAATTCTTGTATTACCTGTGTCAGCTGATCTTGTACTTCCCGGATTTCTCTTTGGTGTTGCGTATTAATTTGATTCAGATTTTGTTTCAGTTTCCTAATTTGTTCGCACTCTTCTGTCTCATTAAAGACTACCGGTTTTGTGTCATTCAGATTATCATCTACCTTTGTAGATAAGTTAGTTAACTGATCTGAAAGTTCGGCTACTTTATGTGATAGTGAAATTATTTCCTCTGTATGTTTTTCTGAACCAAGTTTCAGAGTGTCCATTTGTGTTGAAATGGTATCTACTGTGTCCTTTAAGTTTTCCTGAGTTTTTGCAAGTTGCATAACCGTATCGGTAGATGCAACTGAGTCAATTTTAGCTTGCAAGGTCTCATGATTTTCATGAACAATAATTTGCAGTTCTTTTATGGCTGCTTCGTGATTCTGTAATGCATTTTCATTCCGCGAAAAAATAGGCTGAAAATGCTCACAAATTTGTGTTTTTACGTCATTACAGACTTTTTGACATTTCGATTCAATGTTATGTAACTCAGTAGTTAAGTCTTCACGTGTTTGTACAAGCGTGGTGTCTAACTTTTGAAGATTTTGTTCCATTGCGTCTAACTGTTGCTGTGTTTGTCTCTGGTGTTGTTCCATTGTGTCTAACTTTTTAAGATTTTGTTCTACTGTATCTAACTTTCGAAGATTTTGTTCCATTGTGTCTAACTTTTGAAGCTTTTGTTGTGTTTGTCCCATTTGTTGTATTAATTGTAATAACAATGCACTGGTGTCTGGAACATGTTCCTCAGTGCTTTTTGGCAGTGAATTTGCACCGGAAACATACACATTTGAGAAGCAGAAAATGTGTCTTGACTTATTTGAGAAAACGGTGAGAACCCAAAACCTGAATCTACAATATTTGCAAAATTGTGTCCTGTCATTCCCGATTCCTGAGGCGAGCTGTTGCCGACCGATCGATCGATAATGCTTCCCTCTTCACTAATTGTTTCACTGTCCACGCCATTGTTTGCCGCCCGCTCCATTTCCCTATGCACAATTACCAAATTACTACTTTGAACATCAGTTAATTCATTACACAGTGGCGCTAACACACTGCTTTCGTTTTCACTGTCATTTCTCAGTTTACTTTGGAGCCTAGTATTACGTTTTTCACATGCCATTATTGTCACAGTATTTCACACGACAACACAGAAAAACACAATTTGAAGAGCAAAAATAAGAGAACACATTAACATAACACTGAAAATAATATCTAGTTAATTGCAGCTGTGAAATACTTGGTGCAAATCTACATGCATGCCACAACTGTTTTACTGTACAACAATGAAAGACTGCAACTACAAAAGGAGATTTTCTCTACAATTACGCGCTAGCAATAAACAAAAGCTAGACTAATTACACAAACTACAAGAAAAAAATCAGAAGATTCCAGTGAGGTATCCTGGCAGGGTCGCCATATGAAACTTCCCCTTTGAACAATAATACCTGACTGTGCTTAAACTGATAGACAATATTTTTTTAGCGCAACGCAATCTGACTTTCAAAAATCCCTACAAAAGAATGGGCCCTGACTAACATTAAACTATACCTTTCACAAATCACTTACCTCACAAAAATCTTCGCTACTCAAGCTACTGCAATACAGCGAGCGCCACTACTGCCAGCTAAATAAAAGATTCAAAGTACTGAAGGCACTAACTACTGATAGGGATAGTTAGAAAATGAAAGATTTTGATAGAGAACAACCAATGTATTTACCTCAATAGTCATAATATATATAGCAGTTCATGACAAATTTCAAAACTCCGCTATCTCTCTCCCCACATCCATCACTGCTGGCGGCTCACCTCCAACTGCGCAACGCTATGCGCTGTTCACAGCCAGCTGCCTAACACTACAATGGCGAGTATTACAACAATGCAAAGCAGCCACAGACTGCACACAGCACAGCCAGTGATTTTTATACAGAGGTGGCGTTACCAATAAAAAATACCTAAACAGCCTACTTACATAATTTACAGCAGTCTGCTTTATTTAAGATTCCATAGGTAGGCAGGTACTGGTCACGGGAGAGACAGGGGATTTGTTTCACAAACTTTCACAGACGTAACTGAAAGTTACTATTTGGTTTACACTTGGTAGGCCTACGAATCCACTCACGGAAGACCTCTGAAGATCCGTCTTGTACACGGAGCCATAACCGCCAGTTCATCTACATCCCACTACCATTGTTTGTTGCTGAAAATCTTACTACCAACACTGGGCTAGGAGTTAAACCAGTGTAGCCTTGCGTAGTTAGATGATTTTCATTAAGTTCTTGATCCGGGCATCAGACACTTCGAGTCATATGCTGCAGACCCAGTCTGGGTGAACAATAGGACTAAAGTTTCCCGTGAAAATATTGTGTCATGTACAGCCTTCTGCGTGTCAAATATTTTTAAAATCTGTACGACCATAAAAGCAACTGAATCACGTGTTGCAGCAAAGCGCTGTTAGTGGTATATTCACAATGCTCTGCATAATAATTATATTACAATTCTCTCAGAAATGACTGTCTGTTGTATTAATTCACACTGCAGCTTAAACCCACGATAATGGCGAAAACTACTGGTTCGGTATTACGAGTAGTAGGAAACGCCGAGAAATTATCTGAAACGATAACTCCACGTATTTGTGCCTTTACGTTCGAACTAATATGGGAGAGTAAAATCAAACCAAGGGCTACTTACTGTATAGGAACGGGAGATGAAAGTCACTGCAAAGGACTGTCCATAGTGCCACCAAACGCAAAGAGACTGGCTTGAACGTTCATGAGGAGGTAGGGGAGTAATCGTAACCTGACATCTTAAGGTGAAAACCCTTTAAAAGTTACAGCCACTGCCAAATTTAACAAAAGACAGTAGCCTTTTCCTTCAGAAACTGTGACAGCGGTACTGTTATGGGAAATTGAGGAGTATTGTTAGTGTGTAACTTGAGGACCCTACAATACCGCCCATGAAATGTAACATACTATTATTTTTCTTCACGTTTTTACTAGTTCACCTCTACGTCGTCAATATTCCACAGCAGTTCTACTTTAGTTGTCTTAATATCTCTCTAACATTTACATGTTTAGGCTTTGCGTCTTTCGCACGGTGTACTTAATACGGAGATCACCGCTGAACTCATGCAGATAATAATTATTAGTTTCCAGAAGTTGGTGCCTCCTCTGCAGAGCCAGCAGCATCGTAAATCAGAAGCAAATGGCGCAGCAGATAGCAGTGCTGCCACGCGTGCAGTCCTCCCCGCACCGACTCTCAGCCCTCGTGGTGCGTGGCGGTGCGTGGTACGGTCGCTTCGCCGCTCCTATGTGCTTCTTGCTGCGTCGTCCGGAGACCAGCCCTAGTGTCCATACGCTTGCGAGAAACGTAGAAGGGTCTGGATCACATATACTACGGCCCTGTATGTGGTCACTATATCATCTCCAAGCTATGAACATGACCGCGAATATTTCGTGAGCAACTGCATAATTTATCAGCGTTTTACGATTTACTGTTGGGGATGACTATTAGAAAGAAACTACTATAAATTCTATAACTTATCAATACAGTTAATATATTGATTACTGCTTCTACAGGA
Organism: Schistocerca nitens; assembly: GCF_023898315.1. Lineage (NCBI taxonomy): Eukaryota > Metazoa > Arthropoda > Insecta > Orthoptera > Acrididae > Schistocerca > Schistocerca nitens. The sequence goes on from NC_064614.1 coordinate 283,599,592, forward strand.
AAATATAACGGAGTGACGCAACGCAAAGAGTATCACACTACATTCACATATTAGAATGGGGTTCTAAACCAGACGATGCTATCTATATTTTTTAGTCTTCTGTAGATTTCTTTTCCATAAATTTCCGAAACCGGTTAAGGCAAACGCCAGAGGAGTGGGAGGGGCGGGGGTACGGAGGGCTTTGCGAAAATGCCGACTTCCTTCTTCATCCGTCCTCTGTCCGCGACTCGCATTCGGGAGGACGACGGTTCAATCCCGTCTCCGGCCATCCTGATTTAGGTTTTCCGTGATTTCCCTAAATCGTTTCAGGCAAATGCCGGGATGGTTCCTTTGAAAGAGCACGGCCGATTTCCTTCCCAATCCTTCCCTAACCCGAGCTTGCGCTCCGTCTCTTATGACCTCGTTGTCGACGGGACGTTAAACACTAACCACCACCACCACCACCATCTGTCCGCGTTTATACCCCATCTGTATAACCTCATTTCAAATCTCAAACTTCCTCTCTTTCCTTTTTCGGAAATGAGTCCCTGAAACATTACCGTTATCGTAATCTTGTGCAGAAGACTCACATTCGATACTAAAAGATTGAATTTTGAGTCTTTAGTATTATAAAATGCCTAAACTGTAAATACTCTCGCTGCAGGAGGGTATACGACAGTAGCTCCAACGATTACAAAAATGTTCGTTTTCTGACCTCCTTTTTTTGTTTTTTATTAAACGGGATTACATATCGACACCGTAATCAAAACTTCTCCTGTCCTGGTTTTGAACAAAAATCATCGACAATGACGGCCGAAGACCTCCGGTATAAGAACTCACCCTTCTTCTGCCAGCGGCCTTGTCAAAGACGTCTCAGAGCGGACAGATGCCTAGAGCATTCTCGTGCCCTTGCGCTGGGAAACGGGCTCTAAAAGGCGGAGGAATCAGCGACGATCAACGGCATGAGAATGCAGAAGGCAACGGAAACCACGACAACAAATACACAGAATGTGTATCAACAGTCGTGTGGCCAGTAATGATTATCTCTCCATTTCCTAAAGATTCCAGGATATCCGGGAGGGGCTGCCAGTGGGTAGTGATCATGAGAAAAAGACTGATTAACCAACGAAAGAGTATTCTTCTACGAGTCGGGGGGTGGAATGTCAGAAGTTTGAACGTGGTACGGAAACCGGAAAATCTGAAAACTAGAAAAATCTGAAACGAGAAATGTTAAGGCACAGTGTAGATATAGTGGGAATCAGTGAATGAAATGGAAAGAAGACAAGGATTTCTCGTCAGACTAGTGTAAGGTAATATTAACAGCAGGGGAAAATGGTGTAATGGGAGTAGGGTTCGTTATGAAGTGGAAGGTAATGCAGAGAGTTAGTTACTATGAACAGTTCAGTGATAGGATAGTTCTCGTCATAATCGACAGCAAACCAACACCGGCAACAATTCATAGGTACACATTTCGAAGTCGCAAGCAGAAGATGAAGAGATAAAGAAAGTATATGTTACTGAATAGGTGAAGGGAGATGAAAATCTAATAGTTATGGGAGATTGGAATGCTGTTGTAGGGGAAAGAGACGAACAAAGGGGTACAAGATAATATGGGCTTGATAACAGAAATGAGAGGGGGGAAATACCGATTGAGTTCTGCAATAAATTTCAGTCAGTGACAGCGAATACTCTGTTCAACAACCACAAGAGAGAAATACAAGTCACTTAGGAATGAAATAGCGGTCACGCGGTTCCAGACTGTAGTACCTAGAACCGCACGGCCACACAGGCCGGCGATTCAGCATACAGAAGAGTCAAAATAAACTTTAGTGAAATAGAAAGTAAGGGTGGTAACATTAACAGCGCAAGGGGAATTCCTTTGTTAAAAGGAGGGGTTTGGGGGGGGGGGGAGGAGAAACAGGTAGTTACTTCGAACAATTACACTAAAGTAACGTGGGTGTAGGCCACAACTTCTGACTATGTGAAAAAGTACTAATTTTGACTGTGTAGTTATAGAATGATGGTAGGTCCACGTTCTCAACTACGTGAAGATGGGTAAGTTATTCTGGCACTTGGCTGCGCAGTTGAAAGATTTTTGGTGTTTGCGTGAGGTTTCGCTGATCGCCGACTGGTCGGTTTGGATTGTGCAAGTGAAGAAGGGGTTAATTTAGAAGCTTTGATTTTAGAACCACGCAGCATTACAGCTTTCACTTAATAATATTCATCACTTTTATACCTTTTATGTTTCTAGTTTCTGTAGTAAGTTACTTTATCTCAGAATGCGTGAATAATTGATTCCTAGTGAGTATCTACCTCATGTTAATTCGCGTTGTAAGCATAATTAACAGAAATATCGGGAATGGCGTGCCAGGGGGGCGTGTGCCACTTATCAACATTTCTTATGTGCCCTCGCTTAATTCTAGATGGCAAAAATGGCTGTATTTACCAACACCTTGTTCATAAGAAAGACACTTATACAGAGGTCTTTGTGTCTCTACGTTAAATTACTTGTTCAGTATATTTTTGGTTATACGTACTAATTTGTTGCTACAAACCTTCTTCCGTAGCCACTCTTCATTAAGCTTTCAACAGAGGACTTATAACGTGTAGTAGTGAGAGAGAAGAAGCATGACTAACCTTGAGGGCTAAGACAGTAATAGATTGTCGGTGTTCAAGGCACTTACGGAAGGTAAAAGCTGTATAAATTCATTTGGAATGCTACCGACACCGGTGAATGAGTAACGACCCACATACAATCTCAAATAAATGGGCACTTATACTAAGCCGATATGTAGTCCAACCCCTTACTTTTTGTTATAAAAAGAGTATTCTTCCAGTTATCGTAACAGTGGGGTAGACTTCCAGTTTCTCCTCACGTCTTCCATACAACAACACAAGATGTTATACCTCTGGCTACTGCTCTAGAATATAGCAAAAGACTACATTTTTATCCGTATACTTCCCCATTTCAGCCATACAGCTCAAAAACAAATTAACCTAAGACCTGTGACTGACTCAAAATCAAATTTGTTCCTAAGAGCAGATTAAAGCTTTACCGCCCCTGTCGGGACGTGTCAGTCTTCTCGGCATATGTCACCTCTCTCTCTCTCTCTTCTGTCCAATAGCGAACCAGTATCTGCATCACTATGCTAAGGCTGACATATTTTAATCGTACATACCTATTAATGTTTTGATTCTTCAATCGCACCTGCTACTTTTATAGAATTATTTCTCGATCTACCCCAAACCATTCACCACCTCGTGATTTGATTCGTTCTGTACTGCTACCATGTATGTACATTAGTATGACTTACCCACATTGCAAAGCAAATTACTTAACACAACGTTACGGAGACTGAAATACGCTATCCGATGGGGGGCGGGGGGGGGGGGGGGCTTCAAAAAGTAAGTTACACATTTCTGGCACACCAAATGACACATTTGCACAGCACTATTTTTCAACATATTCACCAGGTCTCTATAAACAGCCGTTGGAGCTTCGTACCAATTGTTCAGCTCCCCGACGAAAGAAACACGTTCCTTGATCATGCATCCATTCGAGAACTTCTGTGTGAAAATCCTCGTAGCTGCAAAATCCTCGAATCAATTCCTGGACTGTTTGGACGATGTTCTTCATGGTCGCTGTCGAATGGCCTTCATTTCCGATCGGCATTGCCCACGTTTATGGGGCCTTGGTCAGATTATTAGAACCATTTCACTACGGTTGGGGGAGACGTTGCATTTCGCCCCTACACCGCCAGAATTTATTTGTAAATCTGTGTGCATCTGAGACGTTTAGCCCGTAAAGAACGTTGCTCTTCCGAGTACTTAAAATTTGGAGTAAGTTTTCAGTGACCGCACCACTTCATTTAAACACTGTTAAACACCTGTTAACCGTACCACGGCTGAACTGTGTCTGCATGGAAATCAGAAGGTATACTCTCTATTGACAATGCGCCACTCTTCTTACGCATTACTCTTAGCTTCAGACGAGACGTGTTGCTTATTTTTTGACGTCCCGTTGTTTTTATTTCTAAAAGGTATATCATTCATTAACTCGAAGTTTGCTATGAACTTCACAGAGCCTTACTAGGTACGGCCCTACAGCAGGTGGGATCCGCTTGACTTCAACCGACCTGTCACCTTCTGGTGTGAGAATACTATTTGAGATCCAGCAGCGGACAGTCATTTTCAGATTATGGCATACATGTTGTCAAATACTGATTTTAGAATATTATTTCTGTTGTGTCTAGGAATCCTGCATACTCGGTTCGCTAGGCAAACAATCAAACAACTAGTATTAATGAGTTTTATTACAAGAAAAAATTACAATTACTTAACTTTCATATTTGTCGCAAACAAAGGGCGACGTACAAAATAATCAGTCTTCTTCAGAACAGAAAAACACAAGTGTGTGCTACATAGAGATAGACGCTACGATGCGTTAAAGCTGCTATCGAAATTGAGAGCGGCCCTTATGTCCTCTTCACATAGAGGCCGCTGCTGCCTCGTTGTCGTCCTGGAGGGAGGTCGGTCAGCGAACGATTGGCTGACCTTCTTCTCACAGCCCTCTCCTCTGTTTCGTTCCCGACTGGCATTACGGCGCTGACTTTACGCCGTTACTATTACAGTTTTGAATACCTATTTATTTCAAAATTGTTAAGGCTTTCGTGGCCACTTGTTGACGAACTGCCTATTGGCTTCTGTCTCGGGTTCTTCGGCCAACGTTCATCTAATGATTTTTCTGACGTTTCGCCAGCGCGAGTGGCTGGCATTGTCAAAGCTTCACCCTCCATTGCCGGTGGTGCACTGGAGCCGAGCTCGCGGGCGCAGACTATACGTACCAGGCGCGCCATCGTCCGAGGGCTTCTCCGCGGTCATTTCCGGTGCGGTTCTCCTCTTGCTACCTGCGACGGTCGTTCGCTGCAGTACGGGAAGCCAGGATCCGTTGACCTTAAGGCTTTCCTCTTTCTTGTTCAAACTGTTCGCGTGTTTTTGTATTTCTACAGCTTCTCTGAACAAACGAAGGAGAAAAGAGACCCACTTGCAATGTCGGGAATAAACCGTATACCAAACACATGCGGAAAAGTTTATGTCGGAATGACTGGACGATCCATCAACACCAGGATCAAAGAGCATAAGCGACATTGCAGGTTGGGGCAGGTGGAGATATCGGCCGTGGCCCCTCTACAGCCAGAACTTCCGTGTCGGCGAATTTTATTACGTGCTCGGTCTCATTCAGTGCGTGCTCTGCCACGGCCGATTTCTCCACCTGCCCCAACCTGCAATGTCCCTTATGCTCTTTGATCCTGGTGTTGATGGATCGTCCAGTCATTCCGACATAATCTTTTCCGCATGTGCATGGTATACGGTATATTCCCGACATTGCAAGTGGGTTTCTTTTCTCCTTCGGCGATCTAAGACACTCTTTGATCTTCCTTGTCGGTCTGAAAATCGTCTTTACGCCATGTTTGTGCAATATACGGCCGATTCTGTCCGTCACTCTGGGAATGTATGGCAGAAAGGCCGTACCCGACATTTCTTTTTCTAGTTCCTTACTTCGCCGAGTGTTTGGCTCTGTTACACTTCTAATATAATTTGTGGAGTACCCATTGCTCCTCAGGACAGTTTCCAGGTGTTGCATTTCTCGTTTGAGGTGTTGCGGCTCACATATTCGTCCTGCTCTCGTTACGAGCGTACTAATCAAGCCTCTTTCCTCGCTCGGTTGGTGGTTTGACAGTTTGTGCAAGTATCGGTCCGTGTGTGTCGGTTTTCGATACACGCTGTGTCCCAGGGTTTCGCCGTCCCTTGTGACCAGCACATCTAGAAATGGCAGTTTCTTGTCCTTTTCTACTCCCATGGTAAATGTTATGTTGGCATAGAGGCTGTTCAAGTGTCTTAGGAAGTCACCGAGCCGTTCTTCACCATGGCTCCACACCACGAAAGTATCATCGACGTACCTGTACCACACCTTAGGTTTGCAAGTCGCCGAGTCCAGTGCGTGTGCTTCGAATTGTTCCATGAAGACGTTGGCCACCACTGGACTGAGAGGACTACCCATGGCGACGCCTTCCAGCTGTTCGTAGAAATCGCCGTTCCACGTGAAATAGCTCGTGGTGAGACATGCATGGAAGAGCTTTCTGATGTCCTGCGGGAAAATGGAACCGATGTGCTCCAGAGCGTCATTGAGTGGCACTTACGTAAATAACGAAACAACATCAAAGCTGACCAAGATGACGTTTGGTGCAAGTTTCAGTTTCTTCAGATTCTCAATGAAATGTCCTGAGTCCTTAATGTATGTGTCGGTCTTCCTCACGTGTGGCTGGAGCAGAGAGGCCAAGTGTTTTGCCAGTTTATATGTCGGTGATCCAGGAGCGCTAACGATCGGGCTCAGTGGAACGTTGTTCTTATGGATCTTGGGTAATCCATACAGCCGAGATGGTAGGGCTTCTGTGTTGCGCAGGTTCTCTGTATGTCCGCCGGCAGAGAAGACGCCTTGATTAATCGATTCGTATTCCGTGTGATACGCTGCGTCGGATCTGCGTTTAGTTTTCGGTACGTTGTCGGATCTAATAGGTCTCGGATCTTTTGCTCAATATGTGAGCGGCAACACCTCAAACGAGAAATTCAACACCTGGAAACTGTCCTGAGGAGCAATGGGTACTCCACAAATTATATTAGAAGTGTAACAGAGCCAAACACTCGGCGAAGTAAGGAACCAGAAAAAGAAATGTCGGGTACGGCCTTTCTGCCATACATTCCCAGAGTGACTGGCAGAATCGGCCGTATATTGCACAAACATGGCGTAAAGACGATTTTCAAACCGACAAGGAAGATCAAAGAGTGTCTTAGATCGCCGAATGAGAAAAGAGACCCACTTGCAATGTCGTGAATATACCGTATACCATGCACACGCGGAAAAGTTTATGTCGGAATGACTGGACGATCCATCAACACCAGGATCAAAGAGCATAAGCAACATTGCAGGTTGGGGCAGGTGGAGAAATTGGCCGTAGCAGAGCACGCACTGAATGAGACCGACCACGTAATAAAATTCGCCGACACGGAAGTTCTGGCTGTAGAGAAGCATTATCACACGCGCTTGTTCAGAGAAGCTGTAGAAATACAAAAACACGCGAACAGTTTAAACAGGAAGGAGGAAAGCCTTAAGGTCAACGGATCCTGGCTACCCGTACTGCAGGGAACTACCGTCGCAGGTAGCAAGAGGAGAACCGCACCGGAAATGACCGCGGAGAAGCCCTCGGACGATGGCGCGCCTGGTACATATAGTCTGCGCCCGCGAGCTCGGCTCCAGTTCACCACCGGCAATGGAGGGTGAAGCTTTGACAATGCCAGCCACTCGTGCTGGCGAAACGTCAGAAAAATCATTAGATGAACTTCTGCCGAAGAACCCGAGACAGAAGCCAATAGGCAGTTTGTCAACAAGTGGCCACGAAAGCATTACCAATTTCGTAATACGCCTCTACGGGGAGGAGATTTGCAGATTGCACCGACGCCTTGACCAACGACGGAAGAAGAAAGCGCGACTGGTGTCCTCTTTCGCCTTTCTGTCACGGTGCCGAGATGAATGTGATACACCGAAGTTCTTGAGATGTAAGCGCCTATTCACCACCGCCCAAGCACATCGTATCTACGACAGAATGGAACGAGCTCTTCTTCGTGAGCGAATACATACAACACGGAGAGACTTGGCAAGAACGGAACAGGAGCTTCTGGACATTTTCTATCAACTAAGTAGCAGAATGCATCGAGACGACAGGGACAAGATCGACAGCATCACTCACAGCAGCATGCAGAACGAACTCGAGCGCTGCACCGAGCGACAGGAGAAAAAGTTTCAAAGATGCCGGAAGCAGACCGATAAGGCGATTCTCGACATGTCACACACAGTGGTCAACCTCACTGAACGACAATTGACCGAAGAGGAAGTGTCTGTTCTTCAAAAAGGAGGGAATTTCGCTATCACCCCGAGAACTGTACCTATGGAGGATATTATTGCCAACACCGAAGCAGCCATTCGGACCCTTCTTTGTGAAAGGGCAGAGGAAATACACACGGAAACAGCCAGGATACTGCGCCGAGCAAAACTACCAGCTTGCAACCTAAAGAAAGAAGAGGTACAAGCCATTAAGAATCTCAACGCCGACAAGAGTATATTGGTACTGCCTGCCGGTAAGGTGAATGCGATCGTCGTAATGAAGACCGGAGAGTATGAGCAAAAGATCCGAGACCTATTAGATCCGGCAACGTACCGAAAACTAAACGCAGATCCGACGCAGCGTATCACACGGAATACGAATCGATTAATCAAGGCGTCTTCTCTGCCGGCGGACATACAGAGAAATCTGCGCAACACAGAAGCCCTACCATCTCGGCTGTATGGATTACCCAAGATCCATAAGAACAACGTTCCACTGAGCCCGATCGTTAGCGCTCCTGGATCACCGACATATAAACTGGCAAAACACTTGGCCTCTCTGCTCCAGCCACACGTGGGGAAGACCGACACATACATTAAGGACTCAGGACATTTCATTGAGAAGCTGAAGAAACTGAAACTTGCACCAAACGACATCTTGGTCAGCTTTGATGTTGTTTCGTTATTTACGTAGGTGCCACTCAATGACGCTCTGGAGCACATCGGTTCCATTTTCCCGCAGAACATCAGAAAGCTCTTCCATGCATGTCTCACCACGAGCTATTTCACGTGGAACGGCGATTTCTACGAACAGCTGGAAGGCGTCGCCATGGGTAGTCCTCTCAGTCCAGTGGTGGCCAACTTCTTCATGGAACAATTCGAAGCACACGCACTGGACTCGGCGACTTGCAAACCTAAGGTGTGGTACAGGTACGTCGATGATACTTTCGTGGTGTGGAGCCATGGTGAAGAACAGCTCGGTGACTTCCTAAGACACTTGAACAGCCTCCATGCCAACATAACATTTACCATGGAAGTAGAAAAGGACAAGAAACTGCCATTTCTAGATGTGCTGGTCACAAGGGACGGCGAAACCCTGGGACACAGCGTGTATCGAAAACCGACACACACGGACCGATACCTGCACAAACTGTCAAACCACCACCCGAGCCAGAAAAGAGGCATGATTAGTACGCTCGTAACGAGAGCAGGACGAATATGTGAGCCGCAACACCTCGAACGAGAAATGCAACACCTGGAAACTGTTCTGAGGAGCAATGGGTACTCCACAAATTACATTAGAAGTGTAACAGAGCCAAACACTCGGCGAAGTAAGGAACCAGAAAGAGAAATGTCGGGTACGGCCTTTCTGCCATACATTCCCAGAGTGACGGACAGAATCGGCCGTATATTGCGCAAACATGGCGTAAAGACAATTTTCAAAAAGACAAGCAAGATCAGAGAGTGTGTTAGATCGCCGAAGGAGAAAAGAGACCCAATTGCAATGTCGGGAATATACCGTATACCATGCACATGCGGAAAAGTTTATGTCGGAATGACTGGACGATCGATCAACACCAGGATCAAAGAGCATAAGCGACATTGCAGGTTGGGGCAGGTGGAGAAATCGGCCGTGGCAGAGCACGCACTGAATGAGACCGACCACGTAATAAAATTCGCCGACACGGAAGTTCTGGCTGTAGAGAAGCGTTATCACACGCGCTTGTTCAGAGAAGCTGCAGAAATACAAAAACACGCGAACAGTTTGAACAAGAAAGAGGAAAGCCTTAAGGTCAACGGATCCTGGCTTCCCGTACTGCAGCGAACGACCGTCGCAGGTAGCAAGAGGAGAACCGCACCGGAAATGACCGCGGAGAAGCCCTCGGACGATGGCGCGCCAGGTACATATAGTCTGCGCCCGCGAGCTCGGCTCCGGTTCACCACCGGCAATGGAGGGTGAAGCTTTGACAATGGCAGCCACTCGTGCTGGCGAAACGTCAGAAAAATCATTAGATGAACGTCGGCCGAAGAACCCGAGACAGAAGCCAATAGGCAGTTTGTCACCTATTTATTTGTTTGGAATTGTCAGCTATCACCTCCTTGCCTGCCTATTTTTCAGAAATATCTCAGTATTCCATCTGTAACCTAATACGAGGAAAGAAAAAAGAGAAAAAGATTCTCAATGCGAACAATATCAAATGCTTCAAACTTTGGAAGCCGAGAAATATAACATTGCATATCAAAAATTGTACAAGTAAATTCAACAAAATTCCTAGAACTACTCCGATGCCTATAAATTCTGGAAAATGTCTTGTTCAAAGTCAGATAGGGGTCTACCGTATTCAGGGTGAAGACTGTAAAGCTCTGTAAGTTGAGTCAAAAGAATGTATTCAGTATCAGTAGAAGTTAAATAATAGAAAGGATCTATAAAACAGTAGCAGAATTGAAGCTGGATACTCTGTTCAAAGTTGGTAAGTGGACAGAATAGTTTTCGTAAAGACACTCGAATTCTAGAGACAGTGACTCCTTCAAAATGCAGAGGTACTGATTAAAGGTCGATGAAGGACCATGAACCATGTGTTGTGACATCAAGAGCTTACGAGGATTATCATAAACTGAATGATATTACAACTCTCTATTTCCTGAAACGGTGCGGAAAAACCCAAGATGGCAGTAAATAAATAATGTTATTCTATAATTTGTGTGGATGTGAATGCATAAAGCAGTATACTATTTTTATAACGAACTTTGTTTTCTCTATTCACTTCTCTGTATTAGAAAAAGAACACCCCAGATTTACAAATTACTTTAAGCACAGTACACGGAGGAATGTGGACGTTCTATTCTGCAAAATAAAGTTAATACGCTAGCATAGGAAACACTTTAATGTTTGCCTTGCTTTCAAACCTATACGAAAGTGGGTAATTGAAAGCATAGGAAGCCTTGTTTCTTACACATATGTAAGTGTATTACTTTTGTTCAGTATGATATCTCATGTAGATTCCAGTGTGCGACCGCTTAAGTCAGCCACTGCGAAGTGCATCTTAACGTGTAACATAGATCAGTAGTGCCAAGTGTATCATTTTACTGTTATTGAACAATATATATGTGGAAATATTTGATATGTGTGTCCATTGTGACAGACCAAACGTGGTAAAAATTTCGAACTTTGCCCACTGCTGAGTGCAACTTAACCTACAAATTCTATCAGCAGTAGAGCCATAATGTATATTTTACTGTTATAGAAAAATTCAGAACTATAAGTATTCAATTTGGGGTCCATTTTTCCTTGCATCCTGAGGTCATCAGTCCCCTAGGACGTAGAACTACTTAAACCTAACTAACCTAAGGACATCACACACATCCATGCCCGAGGCAGGATTCGAACCTGCGTCCGTAGCCGTCGCGCGGTTCCAGACTGAAGCGCCTAGAACCGTTCGGCCACCAGAGCCGGCTGACAAATGCAGTTAACGTCCAAGTTGGGTCATTAGTGCTATGTGTGCCTTGTACTGTTAGGGGCAGAAGAATTCTTTTCGTATTCTGATAAACAATACTATTTTATTTTGATGCAGTGGTCGAATTCTCATAGATCAGACATTCCTCTGTGCGAAACTCTGTCCAGAATGTCTTTGACATAAACAAGCCGATCAGCTGCCATATTTTTCTAAGTGCTTATGAAACTAACATATCGTATTTGATGCTTTTCAAATAAGCAATTTAATTAATGCAGTACAGGGAAGATCTCACCAGAACGAACCAGTATGCCTTTTTGTGCTAAACTGGCAAAAAAATATACAGTTGGTGCATAAAACTGCTACAGTTGCTGTTAGTAGCCTTTTATGGACGCACAGTGTGTAAACATTTTAAGAGGGCCTTGGCACCATAATTCCGATCAATAAATGCTACAATGTTCCTCTAAATTTCATTTTCGTACATCAGTAGAACATCGCCGCCAGTGGCTCAAAGATCGAATCTAACTTAAAAAGTTAAGGATTTATTAGCCATTCTGAACCGTCAATTATATTTTTCTAGCGTAGACCATGATGTATTATCTCCTTTCCCTCAAAACCGGACCTTCGTCATGTGATGGAAGCTCGTTTTCGTAACACTAGTAGCATAGTCTCATAAAAGTCTAGGAGAAACTGTCAGTTGTTACTGAACTGCCTCTTAGCATGTTAGTTTTCGCACAAATGTTTTGTGCTGTTATAGAATAACTGTACAGATAATTCAGACGTAGAAAGAACATTTTCGCACCTAATGTTAAGAACCCAGTGTTTGTTTTAGGTGCCAAGTGTATCTTAGTCTGTAAGTCAGATAATAATTCAACTCTTCCAGCAGTGACAGTATTGTAATTTAAGCCAGTATTGTCTGTATCTGTACGACTTTTGTTAAATAAAAATATCTTCACGTATTTGTGTGTGTATGTGTGTGTGTGTGTGTGTGTGTGTGTGTGTGTGTGTGTGTGTGTGAGTGTCTGTGTTACGCACAGACCATAATTTAATTAGTGTTTAGACTTGGTTAAAAGAATCATGAATTTAATTTGTATATGTGTAAGAGGCCTGGAGACAGTAAAAGGTTTCCGATTGATTGTATAAAGGTAATGCAGATATTTTGGACCAGATTTTAAAATGTAAGACACTTCTAGTGACAGATGTTAACTCTGACTTCAATTTATTGCTTATGACTTGTAGACTGGACCTGAAGAAGTTGCAACAAGATGGTAAATTCAGGAGATAGGACTGCGTAAGCTGAAAGAACGAGAGGTTTTTGAGAGTTTCGGAGGGAGCATTAGGCAACGACTGACTGAAACAGGACAAAGAAATGTAGTGAAAACGAATGGATAACTTTGAGAGGTGAAACAGTAAAGGCAGCAGAGCATCACACAGAGAAAAAGAGAAGGCCCACCTCATATCCTTGGATATCACAGGAGATACTGAATTTGATTGATAAAAGAGGAAAATACAAAAATCCAGTGACAGAATATGCATAATGACTAAGCAGGAATGGCTAGAGAACAAATATATATATAAGGGATAGGTAGATATGTAAAAAGACAAGGTCTAGAAGAAATCCTGGGATACATCACAAGATACTGAATTTAACTGATGAAAGGGAAAGTATAAAAATTCAGCAAATGAAACAGCCGAAAGTAATACGGACCTCTAAACGATGAAGTTGAAAGAAAGTGCAAAATGGCTAGGTACAATGGCTAGAGTACAAATGCAATGTTATGGAAGCATGTATAACTAGGGAAGAGGTAGAGGCCACCTGTAGAACAATTAAAGAATCCTTTGGAGAAAAGAGAAGCAATTTCATAACTATCAACATCTCAGACAGAAAACCATTACTAACCAAGGAAGGGAAAGCTGTAAGATGAAGGGAGTGTATACAGGGGCGATGCACCGGAAATGAAATAGAAAGTAATGCTATAGAAATGGAAGACGAAGTAAAGATGAGATGGGAAAGGTGATAGTGTGAGAAGATTTAACAGAGCGCTGAAAGATGTAAGTCGAAACAAGGCCCGCAGATTAGAAACTATTCCGTCACAACTACCGATATTATTGGGAGACCCACATGTGACAATGCTGTTCCAGCTAGTGTGCCAAATATATTTCACAGTGAAAATTTACTCAGATTTCAAGAAGAATGTAAAAATTCCAACCTCACAGGAAGTAAGGATTTACGGGTGTGAATAGTACCGATAAGTTTAATAAGTTATCGTTGCAAAATAGTATACGAAATTGATTCTTCAACTTCTCCCGGCGTATTTCTTGCTGGAACAGTCCTCGGGTGTACAGCCGGTCCATAGTGTCCAACGGGCACAATATTTCGGCGATGAGACATGTCGCCATCGTCAGGTGCGCTGACGAACTGAGCTCCTGAGGGTGGGCGGCCGTCCTAAGTTCTCTTCCCCCGCGAGGCGTTCTCTCCGCGGTCCGCTGAGCAGGGCATGGGAACCAGCACTGAGTCTTAACTAAAAAGAGGCTCATCAAAGAAAACGAACTAAAGGCCAGGGTGGACGAGGCAGTTACACCGACGCCACCACAGACGCCGACGCCAGCCTCTCAGCGACCGCCGACGCGCGGCCGCGGCCGCGGACCGCGGAGAGAACGCCTCGCGGGGGAAGGGAGGGGATTTAGGACGGCCGCCCGCTCTCAGGAGCTCAGTTCGTCAGCGCACCTCACGATGGCGACATGTGTGATCGCCGAAATATTGTGCCCGTTGGACACTATGGACCGGCAGTACACCCGTGGACTGTTCGAGAAGTATGCGAATTATTTACGGAAGAATGGCGAAGCTGGTAGAAGGCTATTCAGAGAGATCAGTTTGTTTCGGGGAAATGTAGGAACACACGAGCCAATACTCACCCTACAACTTTTTATAGAATATAAGTTAAGGAAGTACAACCTACATTTATATCATTTGTAGACCTAGGAACAGCTTTTGACAATTTTGACTGGAATACACTCATTGACATTCTGAGGGTAATGGAGGTAAAACAGAGGAGGCGAAAGACTATTTACAGCTTCTACGGATACCAGACGCCAATTATAACAGTCGAGGAGCACTAAAGGAAAGCTGTGGCTGGGAAGAGAGTGAGACAGGGTTGTAGCCATATGCTTTTCAATCTGTACAATGAACAAGCAGGAAACGAAACTTAAGAACAATCTGGAGAAAGGATTAAAGTTCAGGGGAAGGAAATAAATATTTTGATGTTGTCGATGACGTTGTAACTGTCAGAGAGAGCAAAGGACTTGCAATAGAAGTTGAATGGAATGGACATTGTGCTGGAAGAAGGCTGTAAGATTGATAACAAAGGCAAAACAACAGTAATGGAATGTAGACGAAAAAAATCAGGTGAAGCGTTGAGAATCAGATTAGGAAATGGGACGCTGAAAGCAGTAGATGACTTTTGCTGTTAGGGCAGTAAAGTATCTGAGGATGGCCGAAGTAGAGAGGATATAAAATGTGGACTGGCGATGGCAGGTAAGGAGTACCCGAAGAAGAGAAATTTGTTCACATCGAATAAAGAGTTATGTGCTGGACGGTCTTTTCTGAAGGTGTTTGTCGGGAGTGAAGCATTGTATAAAAGCGAAATGTCGATCAGGCAAGAAGAAAACTCAAGCTTTTGAAATGGGGTGCTGCAGAAGAATGCTGGAGGTTAGGTGGGTAGATAGAATAATTAATAAGGAGGCAGTGAAAAGAATAGGAGAGAAATGAAATTTATGGCTTAACTTGCCTAAAACAACGGGTCAGTTGATGGTACACATTTTGAGACCTCAATAGATCAACAGTTTAGAACTGGAGGGAAATGAAGGGAATAAGAATTACAGAGCTCGAACAAGTTATGAATACATTAAGGAGTTTCGCATTGATATAATAGTTGTTCGCTAAAGGACTTGCCACAGTGGCAACACCGTTTCCTGTCAGATCACCGAAGTTTAGGGCTCATGGGCTGGGCTAACACTAGGATGGGTGACTATCCGGTCTGCCAGGCGCTGTTGACAAGTGGGGTGCACTCAGTCCTTGTGAGGCAAACTGAGGAGCTACTTGATAGAGAAGTAGCGGCTTCAGTCTCGTAAACTTACATACGGCTGGGAGAGCGGTGTGCTGACCACATATACTCCACATCCGCATCCAGTGACCCCTGAGGTCTGAGGATGACACGGCGGCCCTTGGGACTTCATGACCTACTCGAGCAGAGTTTAGTTTCTTTAGTTCCTTTTTTATAGTAGTTATTCGGAGATGAGGAGGTTTGCATAGTATAGAGTAGCATGGAGACCTTCATCGAACCCGTCTTCAAACTGAAGAAAACGACAACAACTTCCTCTGCAGGAATTTCATCTAACGATAAAATTTTCTATATCTTTCTGTAGCACCACATTTCAAAATTTTCTATTCTGGTCTGAACTGTTAATTACTCACATTTCGCTACCGTGCAGGGCTAGACCCCTGACATGTAACCTCAGAAAAGACCTAACATATACTACAATATTCGATGTTAACAACGTCCTGTCTTTCAGAAATACTTTTCCTACTATTATCGGTTTATTTTTATATCCTCTCTACGTAGGTGATGGACACTAATTTTACTGTTCAAAGAAAAAAATGAACCTGCTACCACTTTTAGTTTGTCGTTTTCTATTGTAATTCCGTCTGCATCATCGATTACCGCTTCTTTTCTTTTGTTGACGTTCATGTTGTAGACAAGTTTCAAAACACTATACACTCCATATATTTTGTATAAATGGCAGCATCGGTCGTAAAGTTTGAAATGCTTCACTTCACACATCGATTTCAGTGCGGATTTTTGGAACCTTGTAGGCCCATGTCATAGTAACACATTTCCTATGGGGTATAACATGTACTGTGATGATTACTTGCAACGGAAATACTCACTTTTACTGCGTAAAATAGTATTGAAATCACACAACAACTTATCTTGTGACCTTCGCAGTTGTCACTCCAACATATACTCAACTGATAAGCTCACAAAATAAGTTCTTCCGCACTTTCAGAACTATTGTGCGGAGTAAAAGTGAAGATATCTCTTGGATGTAATCATCACAGTAAAGACCGCAAATACCCAAAATATACTGACAATAATACGGTCGTGGTGCACACGGTTCCCAATGGAATTACAAATCAACGATACACTCCGTTCAACTGTCCTTGCAAGACCTTTGCTTCTCCCAAAGAATGCTACAAAGTATTGCCTCCGAAGCATTTATGTGAAAATTCTTAAGCTTTCTAAATAAAACGAACATTATTAACTTTCCACATCTTTTTCCTGTATGTCTACATATCTGTAGCCCTCTGCCGCTAAAGGGCACCGAATTGTAGCGTGGAACATGGCGTCGCTTAACATGACTACAAGTATGTCGGCGCTTGAGATACAGGACCCTGTAGTGGAGATTCTAACCACAGAAAATGTGCCTCCAATTGAAATCCATATAACAATGAAACGTGTCTACAGTGACGACTGTATCGTCTTCAGTAATGTGCGACAGTGAGTTGTTCGTGCTAGTAACAAACGAAACGCTCATGCTAACGAAAACTTGGTCCCATCCGATTTTCATCTGTTTCTAAAACTTATATCACTTTCGAGGATTTCACATTGATAGTGATGAAGCTTTACAAACAGCGGTTAAGTTGTGACTTCATCAACAAAAATTTCAACATTCTACAGTGGTAGAATCAACAGACTGGTCTCTCGTTGGGAGAAATGTGTTCGTCACACGGGTTAGACATGGTTGAGAAATAAACATACGGACATGAAGATAAAGATGTAGAATGTAAACAACGCCTGTTTTGTTAAAAAGTTTTAATAGTTTTCACGCTAAAAGTTCGGACGTACTACTATCCAGAACGCCCTTGTAGAATGTCATTAGCGAACCTCGTTCTATTATTTGTTCTCCGTGACCGCTAACTGTGGAATTCTTTCAGATACATGAAAACGCTTCATATGCAGTTTAAGCTTTACGGATGAAATGGACACCAGATGAGTAATGCAGACGTAAGTGTAAATGTTACGCCTACTTATAACAGATTTAGAACCACAATGAGATAAAAAGTGTGGCCAAAATAATCATAAGGTGGTATCACTCTAAACTTCTCCTATATTAACAGTAGAATAGCTAGAATTTCTGTAATTGTAAAAAACAAAAAAAAACAAAAAATAGTAACGCAGTAACCATGGCAAAAAACTGCACGTATGAGACGTTCCATTCATTCATATGAATTAATGGGGTAGACTAGAGTAAAAATGTTCTTTTCGGCCTGATTTTTAATTTCGTTGAAATGTTCCATGAAGAGTCTATTTTTAGGATTCATTGATAAACAGAGCGCCACAAATGTTAAAATGTGTTAATACCGCAGTTGATGTATGGGGATCCGCCGCATCCGAGTGCTCAACTGCGACCGTTGTAGTACTTTAATAGTTATCGACGAATTAGGTGACCTGTTAGATTCGGATGGTATCACAGAGGACATTAATGTCAACTACAGTACAATTTTCAACAAAATTTCTCTTCGTAACATTATTCGTATACGGTAAACAGTCTGAAAACCATTTTAACTAGTCATTTCACTTGTTTTTATACGGTGGAAAACGTGAGTAGTTCAAAATGACAAACGTATTTATACAAATATAGAAGTTCGAAAATCAATCCCAGTCGTGCAAAATAAGCTTTGATTGGTAAGCGGTGCCAGTTAATCTACATAATATTTCTAAAAGAAGGGTGTTTTGACATCGGCGAAAAGCATGCAGCGGTGCCAGTTAATCTATATAATATCGTCGAAAGAACAGTGTTTTGACATGGGCAAAAAGTAGGCCAACTGTAGGGTGCTGGCATAGCCGATTAAGGATTTGTTCAATTTCAGTATTAAAAAACTTATGTTGAAGCTTCAAACGCTTTCTGTCCCATCAACAGTATTGAAGTTGGAGGGAGCTACAACTCATGAAACCACCATGCAATTACATTATACTTATTTCTAACGTGCGAGTGGTTTTTTTTTGTGCTGTAGCAGGTACTTTTTTGCGACATATTTAAATTTTGAATTTTGGTGTACGTTTTTATGACGACTTTCTTGTTGATAAAATTGAGTTATTTCAAAGTTAAAAACAGTATTTTTAAATATGGGTGCAAGATCTCTACTTAATAATATTTAATACAATCGTAAGGGTGTACAATAAAGGACTAAAGTCATATCGGCAAGTTGTTCGTTATTTATTGAAAAACTCGTGAAAATCGGTTGCAAAATCAAGCGTCACTCTGGTCAATCGCCTTAATATTAAACCATCTTCATAACATGGACCATAGCGAGGGTAACTGATACTAATGAAATTCTGCTGATCCTGATGTAGGAAAACGAAGACCGGTCGACCCCGCTAGCAGTGAACGGGTACCGTGTTCCGGCAGCGTTCTTTCAGAAGGCACCGTCAGCGGAAAAAGAGCGCGAGGGAGCAAAGAGGTCAGGAGGAAACAAACCGGGCGGAACATTATTAGACGACTGTTGGGCGATACTGCGCCGGCGCGGCGCCTGAAATACGGTGCCCTGAATGCACTTGCCGAAGAAAAGCAATAACTATTTGCGCGCGAACTTGGGCGCCGCGTTACGAGCTGCGAGGTCCCGGCACGGCAGGTGTTGCCGGCTGCGCGTTTCTTCCGTCGCGGCAGCAGGGCGCCGGCACCGCCGCCGCCGCCGCGGACCGCCCCGCGCCATCGGATTCCACTCGGCAGCAGGCGGCGGCGCGCCGCTCCCATGCAGGCCATCGCTCTCCTGCTGGCCGACAAAAAGTCGGACCGGCGCCTCCTCGCAATATCAAACGAAGATTTGGATACCCCTACGAGAATCCGCCCTTTCCCTCTCCACGTATACAAGGGTGAAAACTACTTAAACCGACAAACTCTGGAAGTTTGTAGGGGACATCAAACCAAATATTTTCCCCTAATGTCATTTATTCCTATGAGGATTATTTAAACCGGTGGAGGCAGATTTCTCTGGCGGCAAATTAATTAAACGAACAAACACTTTTCCTTTTTTATAACCGAAAGACAAAACATTAACACAACCCAATTTCAATTACAGTAGATTTTCAAAAATGCTTCCATTGAGACGTAAAGAAATGTTCCTGCTGCTGCTACTACTATCCGGGCAACCAGATCCTCTTCTGATGCAACAGGAGTTTCGTAAACAAGGTTGCTCTTCTCTCCCCATACAAAAGTCCAGAGGGGACATATCTGGGGATCGAGCAGGACCACCTCTGCCAATCCACGTTTCTGGGAACTGTCGGTCCAGGAATCGGCGCACACGACGACTGAAATGTGCCGGTGCCCCATCCGTTATCTTGTACGGAGTGGGACGTCTTCCAGCAATTCTGGCAATGCTCTGGCGAGAAAATTGTAATAGTGCCCGCCATTTAATGGCCTAGGTAGCAGATACGGCCCAATTAAACAGTCTCCAACAACACCGACCCACACATTAACGAAGAACCGCTCTTGATGAGCGCTAGTAACTGTGGCACGTGGGTTATCCCCACTACAAACACGCGAATTGTGCATGTTAAAGACTCCATCACTCCCTTCGACCATAAATATAATAGACTGGCCAACATCTCTGGGCTAAAGTCACGTGAATGTTGGCAAAACATCGTTGTTTCGTGTTGCGCTTATGGCTGTACTCAGCGTTTTGTTTGGGGAAATGGCATTACATTTCACGTGCAAGTGTTTCTATGATAGTACAGATGCGTTTATTGAAATCTGCTGAAGTGACTTTTATATGTTTTTACACTTGAAATAGAGTATCACGTAAATTAAAGTGTTGAAAGTGATGTCTGTAAAGTCAGACTCATATTACATTTTGGAAAGTATCTATGATAATTCGGTTACAGAAGTAAGTATAACTGTTTCTCGTTCCTACTCATAGGTTCCCTAAGGATGAAAACCGAAGGCAACTTTCCCTGGAACGGAAAAATTTTAAGCCATCTGCACATAAGCGCCTTTTTGTATATACAAGTGAGATTATAATAAGGTAAGAGCACCTATAGTCGACAGATGAGAATCTTTTTCTACCTTCTAATACTATTAAATAAATGTAGGCTCCAAAATTATTTTCTAAAACTTCAAAGTCTCACCTTTCATCTAAAATATCATTTTTTTAAAAAAACTGATAGTTTAAACTTTTGTAAAAATAGTAGGAACTGAAGCTTTGAAGTGCACCTAAAATTGATACTCTAAAATGGACCTGCTCCTAAAGTCGACAATTTTGGCACCTATAGTTGACATAATTCCCGTATCCCATTTTCTTTTATAAGTGACTAGAGCTCAAAACGCGGCAAATCCAATGTTTAATGTTTGGACACGAGCCCACTCTTACTGTTTAAAAGAATTTTAACGACATTTTACTTTAATTGATAGTTTATAGTAATTTCGTCCAGCTGCCCACCAGAGGGGCGTTCAATGTATTTGTTAGATTTTCTAAATGGTACTGTGAAGAAATCCAGGTCAAATGTAGTTCTGGCATAATTTTTCGCAAATAAAAAAGTAATTTGTGTTGGAAGCGTTTGGCAGTCAATTGAGAAATGTGGGTAAAATACGATACAAACATAGGATGGCAGACCGCCGATTTGAAATCCCGCCACGTTTTGCCAACAGTCACGTGGTTTATGTTGGAGCCACACCAGCCCTATAGCTTCTGCACAGCAAGGCCAGTCTACTAGTATCTATGGTCGAAGATCACTCCCGAACGTTGCTTCATTGGTAAACAACACAGAGGATCTAAATGTAGGATGCATTTCACGCTGTTCCAGGTACCACTGCGAAAACTGTGCTCTGGGTGGATAATCAACTGGTTCCAGGTTGTGGACACGCTGTAAGTGAAATGGACGTAACAATTGCTCTCGAAGGACTGTTCTTACATTTGTCTGATTCGTCCCGATGTTACGTGCAATTGCACGAGTGCTGATTGAAGGATCCTGCTCCACATGCTGGAAGAAAGCTTCCTCAAATTGCAGCGTTCTGATCATGCGACGGCGTCCCTGTCCAGCTAATCTGCTAAATGACCCGGTTTCACGCAGACGTTCGTACAGAGCAGCAAAGGTCGTATGATGCTGGATACGGCGATTAGGATATTGTTGTTGATAAACTCGCTGTGTAGCTCGTCCGTTGTGGTGCGCCACGTAGTACGCACCAACCATATCAGTGTACTCACTCCAGGTGTATCGCTTCATTAGTAAAGAGAGACAATGCACTACTACACTGGTGGACAGCAGTTGCCTACAACTGAAGAGCGTAATACGCCCTTTAACAACTGAAGCTCGTAATACGGCCTCTAACAAGTTAAGAGCGTTATACGGCCTCCACCGCTTTAAATAATCCTCGTAGCACAAAATGACACTAGGGAAAAATATTTGTTTTGATGTCCCCTACAAACTCCCAGAGTTTAAATACTTTTCACCCTGTATATGCGAAAAATTATTTCTACGTTGGCTGGACAAAGTAACACAAACGTTCTGATATAAACAGATTATTGTTAATGTTTGCTGCCATTTTTCCTCCGTTTCAACTATAATTAAGTTTAACAAGTACATTGAAATAAATATTACCCCTCTTTCACAAGTGAATATTCACTATTGTTTTTTATCCAGCATGTTTAACTTATAAAAGACCAAATCAGCTATCACCGACACTGGTAGTCTTTGGAGCGGTCGTCTTCAGGCCGACAGTCGAAACGTCGGTAGTATAGTTGCCTTACTTCAGTTTTTTTGAATTAGTGGTAAGGTCTTATGGGTCCAAACCGCTGAGATCATCGCTCGCTAAGCATATACACTACTTAATCTAACTTAAATTAACTTACGCTACGGACAACACGCACCCATGCCCAAGGGAGGACTCGAACCTCTGACGGGGTGAGCCGCACGGACCGTGACAAGGCGCTTAAGGCGGGGTAGCCGCGTGGCTTTAGTTTAGTTATAAGTGCAGATATTGTGATCGTTGGTACCTGATTACGTATTCACTTCAATGCATTAGTTTTCTTTATCTCTGTGTTGAACAGTATTCCCACAAGAAGGTCATCTAATTTACTGCCGGATGTTTTCTGAACGATCGTAGCTGCGTCACTAAGTGGACTACATACTGCCAGTACAGACCTACTGTTTTGTGCCCATGAGTTTACACCTGAACACCTGATCCGCTGCCCCGGGGAAAATAAGCATCAATGGCTAGCTCTTGCCACCTGGTCTTGGAGGTACTAACCGAAGTAGTATCATACTACTCATAACAGCTATAATTAGTAACAATGTTCTTTTTTCAACTGATTATGTAAAGTTGATAGGTATTTGGATAGAAGAATTTTTTGTGTCAAGGGCTGTACAATTTTATTTATTATCTATCGATTCAAAAATGGCTATGAGCTAAGGACATCACACACATCCATGCCCGAGGCAGGATTCGAACCGTATCGGTCGCTCGGTTCCAGACTGTAGCGCCTAGAACCGCTCGGCCACCCCTGCCGGCTTCTCTTTCGGTTTCGGTATTGGCTGCGATCTTCACATGAGATAATAATGTACAGTCGTGGACAAAACGAGCGAGACCCCTCGCCTTTTCGTTATGCTGATCCGCGCGGCTTTAAAGTCTGCTACACAGCATAACAGGCAAGGTGACGAAGTGCTACCAACATACTATGCACAGGCGTGAAATTGAAAAACTATCCGAACTTTGTCAGACTGTTTCCAATCATATCTAAGTCTATATTAATGCTGATTAGTATGTTAAACACAACACGTAATTATAAGATATAAATGAAAGAAGAAACGCTAATTGGTATGAACTCTACTAATAAAAATGGATTTCAGCTTATCGAGATAACATAACTGTTTTAGTAAGACAAAGTACCCCAGATCGTTACGAATTAGCAAAATATTATGAGCATTCGGCCGCGAAACGGTCTGTGTCAACGTTCATCCAGTCATACTGGATTACCGTTGCGTAAATTTTCTTTACATAAACAGCCGTATCTTTAGATTGCGTTCACACAGAAGCTCATTTTCTTATACCACCAAGGGACCGTGTACCGCAGGAAGTGCGATACATTTCCGCTTATTATGTGTAACCGTACTCGAGGTAAACAGGTTTTAAGGGTTGGGTAGACAGAGAGATGGTCAAGAAAGTGAGACTAGTAGGGTTCCATTTTTACCGATTTAGGTGACTAAATCCTAACAACGAAAGTAGCTACGACAGGTACTGAAGATGAGGGGCGCATAAATAATTCCCCTACTCTTTATTCGAAATGTTCCAGTTGCAGCAGATACATCAGCATATTAATCGTAGCTACGCTTTCGATCCAAATCACGTTTACAGGAAAGCAAATAAATCCATTTGCCTATACACGCGGTAATTCAGATCCGAGTATTAATGCCACCGCGTTTTAGAAGTGCGAGCATTCCCATAGCTTAAGAAACACGTCGGGTAATGAACGTTTCCTGGCTGTGGCGAATCTAATGGAGAATTCGAAATATTGTAGAATACGTTTGGCAGTTACGTCGTCGTTTATTTCCTGGGGTGGTGAAGAAATATCCTACTAAATTTACTCGCTAATAACAGTATTTGGTATTTCGATAAACACACCCAATGATTGTCACATAAGCGGTGGCATAAAGGTAGAAAAATCATGTTTTTGAGTCCAGAAAGCTCTATCCAACAGAAGCTGCAGATCATTTTGCCATTTTCATTGCGAAATTGCCGGCTTATTCATGTCTGGGGTAATAATAGAGGGCTGTTTGCCTGGGTTGTCTTCTAGTGTAGTGAAAGGTGTTTGCTACAGCAAGGGAAGCCTGGTTTGTTTTCTGTTTTAATCCAGATGGAGGCAGATAGACTATCAATAAAGAAATTTTAAGAAATTCTCGAGCCCCCAATACGTTTGTTTGCTACCTTTATTCTGTACCGGTACCCTGTGGTTGTCAATATGAAACGCTTGTAGAATTTCATACTAGTTACTGCCTTCTTTTTCCGCTTCTGTCAATAATTGAATTGACTTAGGTGTGGCACTGAATGATTTTTAACTGAATTTGTTATGAATCTTCAAGCATTGTTTAATATTTTTTTTGTGGGATTTAAATTTAAAAACCTCTTTCACACCGGCCTGATTTAGCTTCACTGATCAGGATAGTAAAAACATGCGTATGTTAAGGGAATTTTCATTCACAAAGCAGGCTTATCACATTCACACAGTTCAATACTGTTCTATCCTGATTAAATTGAGCTTAACTTAAATTCCATAAGGCAGTAAAGCAATTTCGATGTCTCGGTGCGACGAAAATTGTCAGTCGATCTCCTGGAAATATTTGTAATAATTATTAACTTTCGGTGATCACATGGGGAAGACAGGAGATCTGCTGGTAAGACCGTGTTAGCCTATTTATTTGAAGTAACTGGATATCTTGAGCATACAAAACGGCAGGTTCGTCCATTGTAAATCAGACGTTCACCACTGATCCCGTGCAACACAGCGTAGTAAGCAGACACTGTCAATAATAATCAGTTAAATAATACGCGAACACACATACTTTAGTTTAGTTCCTTCTCATACAGAATCTCATCAAGATGGCGACTAGCTCAACAATACATACATATACATCCTCCTTCTTTCACGACTAATCGGCAATAATTCCTTCATTCTTTTCATAAGAGAAAACATAGATACCAGAGAAGCTATTCCGTGGAGTAAATGGACGCTCCAAGGAATAATTGGGCTTGAAACTACTTTGCGTTGATAATCGGTAAGATAAGAAGAGATATTTCGAGACATGTACAGAGTTATATAATTTAAAAAATTTCTGAAAATATCGCGGGGAGACCGCAGCACGAGACATTACAATTACTAAATTTGCACACTTTCATGGTAGGTCAGCAAAGTTAATCCAGTGGGACTGGTCTGAACGTTGACACACACCGTTTCGCGGCCGAATGCTCATAATATTTTGCTAATTCGTAACGATCTGGGGTACTTTGCCTTACTAAATCAGTTATGCTATCTCGATAAGCTGAAATTCATTTTTGTTAGTACAGTTCATACTAATTAGCGTTTCTTCTTACATTTATATCTTATAATTACGTGTTGTGTTTAACACACTAATCATCATTAATATAGTCTTACATATGACTGAAAACAGGCTGACAAAG
The DNA here is from genome assembly GCF_023898315.1 of Schistocerca nitens. NCBI lineage: Eukaryota > Metazoa > Arthropoda > Insecta > Orthoptera > Acrididae > Schistocerca > Schistocerca nitens. The sequence goes on from NC_064614.1 coordinate 283,625,191, forward strand.
TTCGGACAGTTTTTCAGTTTCACGCCTGTGCATAGTATGTTGGTAGCACTTCGTCACCTTGCCTGTTATGCTGTGTAGCAGACTTTAAAGCTGTGCGGATCAGCATAACGAAAAGGCGAGGGGTCTCGCTCGTTTTGTCCACGACTGTACATCAACTGGTCAAAAATACATCTCCGCTAAATATCGCATTGCGACGAATTATCACAGTAACTGGACTTGTTCGTACTGAGTTTGTGATGGTTATTCGCTGTCAGGATTAAGTGAGTGCAGTTTATCATACTTCGTGTAAATCTAAAACAGTGTAAATTAAATGAAAGAGTTGTTGTAATTGTGTATCACGTGTTACATTTGATGTTGCCATATTTGGTAGAGGCTATTTTTGACCAATTAATGTATATTATTATCTCCTTAAGATGGTAGCCAGTACCGCAACCGTAAAGAATAAATAAAATTTTTCTGCTGTAGGCACGAAATTTCTTTTTTAACTGTAATGATTAGTCTGCAGATGAAGTAAATAGTGATATAATGTTGTGGAGTACACTGTCCTCAGTAGCAATAAAAATATCTGCATTTATACCCTAACACTCTGCATAGTTGTGTAACATCACATACTTTGTTACATCTATTACAAACACAGTATTAATTGTAATTTTTCTTGGAGCGAAGGAACTTGTGGTAGTTGTAAGACTTCAGGCTGTTACAGAATGGTTCGCCCGTCGTTAACTTTAACTACTAAGGAATATAAACGCACTGGCCACACAGCGTCCCACACTGTATCGGCCAACGTCCTCCACATCCCTTGCAAAGCAGCTAAAATACATTGCACATAGCGTCGGATGTTTAAGTTTTCTTACTATTCACACAATTTACACTTACAGGATAATAATTTACCTTCATTGTAAGTCTTATGTTATTTTTATTCGTCCAGTTTCGATTTTCAGTCAACTGCATGACACAATTTTCCATTTTAGTCGACACAGATTTACATGCTGTGCACTGCGCTTGACCTTGCTGCTAGATTAATTGAGGTGATTATGGAAACTGCAGCGGCTTGTAGAGGAGTCGGATAAGAAAGTAGAAAGATGAGGAAGGTGAGTGGATGCCGTAGTAGAAGAGCCGCTAGTGATATTCGTGTGTCTGTGAGTGCATGCGCTCAGGCGCATGCACATGCGTGCGTATTTGTTTGTTTGTGTGTGTGTGTGTGAGTGTGAGTTTGTACGTGTTTACTCCGTTTTAAATATACATACACACAGTCGCACAGATACACACACACATTGTTTTTCTGTGTAAAATAGTCTTCCTGAGTGATCATGCAATTCTTTTTGCTCACGTGGCACAAGGTTCTAAATTATCATCCTGTAATTGTAAACAGTAAGATAACATGAATGTGCTGCCAGGAAATACGAGTACAACATGTGTCACAAGAAAATGCGGATAGTAAACAATTACTTGTTTTTAATTTAATACTTTTACTTTTAATCCTTAACGAGTTTAAGTGAAACAGATTTGGTAAAAGAACAATAAGTATTCCTTGGCAAACACGGAATCATACCGAGATCTTGTGCCCCTGGCAGACTTATTAAAACTGACCGCCCTCCCCCAAGAAAAACTACGTTTCAGCAATTTTTTCTACGCATATTTAAAAATTTTTGATTTTATAAGTAAGTTTAATGAAAATAAAGCACAGAACATGTGACATTTGGTACGCAAACTTAGATGTTCTAAATGCTTAGTAAAGTCGTTACCAGAGAACATTAAGATTTTTGTTGCATTCATACTAGAATAGCAATAAAATGCCTAACCCAAAGAAATGGTATTAAGAAACTAGTTGGTTCAGTAGTGCAGCCGATGAGTATTGACGGGCTTCAAATTACTTTATATGAGGGTTCCACATAGATGAACACAGTATAACTAGCTATAAGCACAACGACTAACGACTGCTGTGACACTGTTAATCAGCCACAGAAGGCCTGTTCGTTAATTCATTTTTATATTCATATCAGATGATACCAAGCGAAACTTATAAGCAGCAGAGCTGGAGGATCAAGTGCATTAGATATCGACCAAGTGATTTTTGCTTTATCAATCAGTTGTGATTCACTCCAGACTGCAGTCGGCAGAAATCGGCAAAAATTAGCAAACAATCTAAAGTATTTTGTAAAATAGCTCATTTACTTCAACACCATCTCGCCGAACTTTGAGATATTACAATAGCTTTCGGAAGTAGCAGCAAGTACTCCATTCTTGAACATGACCGAGCTGTGTTACTGAAATTGTAGGATGTGAGGTCCGCCAGTTATGCAAAACACCGTTTTTCCCAGTACCCAACCATGTTTCAGCACCACTGTGCCATCATCAGTGGATTTCCGTTTTATTTATTCTGTAATGTGAACATGTTTAATAAATGATTACAAAATTATGTCGGATGTTTAGTTCAAACAATAGTTTGTTTCTTTTTGTTAATACCGTTACACTCAGTGTGCATGATTTTGCCGGATCGTTTGTGTCTTCTTTACTACAGGTACCTTCTCACATGTGACTTCTGAAATTTTCCCGGCGTATTTCTTCTTCTAATAATTTCCGGGTATGCAGCCGGATCCCGTCGACATTCTGCCACGATATTTCGGCCCAGAGACGTCCGGCCATCATCAGGTGAGTACACAACTACTGAAGAGCCCAGGTGCAGTCGCGGTATTTATGCCGATTCTCGCGCATGTGAAATGTACTGGCATCCTACAGCGCATGCGTCAGGTGTTGACATGCGCAGCATAGCCGAGTTGTACGTGCTGCCCTCGGTGGTGAAAATAAAAGTTCATCTAGTCATTGAGTATCGAATGACACTGTCGATTCCGCTGTGATTGTATAATTTTAATAACAGGATTCCAATTTTTATCCAGCTGAAAGCCGTTGTCACGATTTATAAGATTATTGGCAAGACGTATTTCCACTGATTCCTTGATTACGGAATCCCAAAAACCGGAAACCGGGGATAAAATTTTTGTTCCATTGTATTCCATTGAATGTCCCAATGAAATACAGTGCTCTGCTACTGCCGATTTTGACGGTTGCCGCAGACGGGTGTATCTTTCATGTTCCATACATCGTTCATGGACAGTTCTTGTCGTCTGGCCAATATATGCAGAACCACATTCACAGGGAATTTTGTAGACGCCTGCTTTCTTCAGTTGTAAATCGTCTTTAACGGATCCAACCAGGGCCTGGTTCTTTGCTGGTGGACGGAAGATAACCTTGATTTTATTTTTCTTCAGCAATCGGCCTATTTTCGACGACACATTCCCGGCGTATGGAAGGAACGCAGTTGATTTAAAGTCGTCATCTGCGTCCTCAGTGCGTTGCTTCTTGTTCGGCATAAATACCGCGACTGCACCTGGGCTCTTCAGTAGTTGTGTACTCACCTGATGATGGCCGGACGTCTCTGGGCCGAAATATCGTGGCAGAATGTCGACGGGATCCGGCTGCATACCCGGAAATTATTAGAACCTTCTCACATGTTAACTGCAAACACTGTCAACACAAGGAGCTGCAAATCCAAATGATGTGTTACTAAAACAATGAAACGGCTTACTTCTAGTTGAGAGAGGTTATATAAGCATTTGATAAGAACGGTGAGAGACTGGGTGGATATCCTCATCCACGTGCGTATGAACCTCAAACTGATTCGCTAAATGCCGCGTTCTGATTCATGCGAGCCACCAATACAAGAAATAATTTTACCAAGCGTGAAAGAAACGTAAAAACTAGTTGGCATTAATGCACGAAGTTAAAATAAAAAAGCGTTTTCTTTGTGGAAAAGCAACATGTGATGTCACCAAATTAATCAGCGCGTTATTCCATACACGTAATCTGCATCAGCTTAACACGGAAGGTTCACCATGAACGGTAGCGCAAAATCTAAAATTTGTGACATTACTGTCAAAAGCTGATAAGCGATGTTGTTGCGTTCTCTGCCAATATTTCATGGTTACTATTTCTTGAGTGCTGGAGCTGTGTGCTAGGGAGAAAAGCTTTGCGTTTCTTTCGCTGGGGCGGAGAACTACTGGTGTGGCCTCAGCGTCGTTTTGTGCGCAGAACAAAGTCATTGAATCCTTCCCTGGGAGACGAGCAGTTTCCGCAAAAGTGAGGCTGTCGCCTGCTCCGTGCTGTTATAGACAGGGCCGACACCTTGTTTTAACAGTGGGCAGAGGGCACTGTGCTGCCAGAGACGTCCTGGAGGATAACAGTTTGACATTGGAAAGTTTTGCGCACAAACACCAAAGGCTGAGATGCCACAGCAATTTGTAATACACAGTGATTAACACGGATTTTTTTCCTCTTTGTGGTTAGATGATCACACTCGTTGCTATCTCTGGTGAGGTGCAACAGCCATGTCTCTAATTTCCTAGGACCACCCTGTCCTATTAGTTATTTACGATATTGCAGTGCCTGTGTTGTTCAGAAGTACAGTGCAAAATTCCTTCAGGCATGTCTGGCATCGTGTTTCTGAACAACACGGCCACTGCAATATCATATTTATCCTCCAACGCTGGACAAGCGATTTTCAGCTGAAATATCTCCGCCGTGCAGGAATACACATAATGGATGTACGATTAAGGTTAGGAAAAGCGTATTTGACGATATATGGAAGTTTGTTTCGGGCCGTGAAGATTGCTCAGATACTCTATTGGTAAGGTGACCATTCAAAATAAGCAGGAAGCCATGTTCAGATCTGACACAAATTTTCATTGTCATTGCACTATACTGCCCATATTCGCAATGGCGAATACGTTTCATCTGATAGTTGTTGCTCGATACCTTTTATTAAATGCATGCGAGCCATCTGATTGTTGTCCAACCGATGTGGATTACTCTCCCATCCACAGGGGTATGTCGACAGCTCAGGTGTACTCTCACAAATATACTCATACACATATAAAAATTTTATTTTATCTGGAACATTGGTGAATATTTTGCTCCAATGCAGTACTACAAAAGCTTTTAGTAGGTTCCCATTTGTCATTAACTGCGGAATAGGGTATCCCGTCGCCAAGAACACCAACTGCGCCGTACTTTCAGCTCAAGAGTTTCTTCAGTATTACGTAAATTGAAGGCAGGAGGGGGGGGGGGGGGCGGTGAGAGAGAGAGAGAGAGAGGGGGGGGGGGAAGGGAATAAACCGATGGTATCAGCTGCATCGGGACTTTATGCAGAATCGTCGGTGACAATCAAAAATGTGTGCCGGACTGGACTCTGGTAAGGTACAGGATTGGTAAGCAGGGCACATGAGCTGCTGGAGTGGAACTCTGACCCCCATCTGAGGATGCAAAAATTTATTTTCACCACCATAATTAAAACAGAGCAACACAATGATTAATGAGCAATCGCAAATTGCGGTGATCTACACCGATTATTCAATTTTATAAAAGAAATGAGAATAATTCAAAAAAATTTAATAGAGCTTTATGGCCCCAACCTTGAACTAATAAAATATTACTTTACACAAATAAGTTTAACACAACTACAGAGCTGAGCTCACTAGTTGTGAACTTAAGTCAATTATCAGCCCTTGTGAATATGAAAAACAATTTGTAAAAGCTGTTAGGTTTCAAAAATACTCAAATAGCAAGATGTCATAAATAAGTGAATTAACTATTATGGAAACATTCGGCAATATGAGGTTATGATAGCCTGAAAGATCCACATAGCAATCAGCACATTCTCGACGTTCGACGTTCACATCGGCCGCGCTTCTGAATTCCGTGCTCGAGAGTTCAAGTGAGAATGACAGGCAGGAGGGTCTGCGCACACCAATAACGGCTTCTAGAACACACACCCAGTATTAATACACAATTCACTAAAATACTAAAACCAGCAGCCAAGCACTGGGTCGCACCACGTGCAGGAAGAGATGTTAAACGTTATGGTGTGACAACCGCAGTTACTATAAAGGTAGCAGTTCGTTAAACTGTCTCCAATGAGGCGAAATTTCACTTCATAAATTTATAAACCACAACTAGCTTAAGGTGAAAATGACAAAACAATCCGCACACAACCTTAAATCCAAAGCACCGTTTGACGGCTTAAAATTGATACTATTATTGTTGCCAACAAGGAAGAAATTGGCAATTATTATTCAAATTAAAGGCTGAAGTTTTATGCATAGAATAAACTTTATTTCATAAAATTGACCACTTAACATATTAACAATAATAATGAAAAAAGGAATCACCGAGTATCGGCCACACTTGTAATTCAAGATAAATGCAACGGAACCAGGGCACAGCCCAGTCACATGGACTTGCAATACATAGTATCCCGGACCCAAGTCACAGTGGTTTAAGGAATGACTAGCGAAAATGAAAGTGGCTACACGGAGCAATCACATCCAAAAGTCCCACCACAAAATGGCTCACCATATAAAGTCAGTCCAGGAGCTCGCTGTTAACTTGCACGCCAGGGTAAACTCCCGCGCTCTGCTCGGGATTCGAGACAGACACGACTCTTAAACAGAGACTGTGTTGACCGGTGACTGCTTCCGCGCCGGCCGCGGTGGTCTAGCGGTTCTAGGCACTCAGTCCGGAACCGCGCGACTGCTACGGTCGCGGGTTCGAATCCTGCCTCGGGCATGGATGTGTGTGACGTCCTTAGGTTAGTTAGGTTTAAGTAGTTCTAAGTTCTAGGGGACTGATGACAACAGATGTTAAGTCCCATAGTGCTCAGAGCCATTTGAAATTTTGAACTGCTTCCGCACTCCACTTCCGCTCGCCGCCAGACTCAGGCGCCGGAATTTCAACACCGTGCGTCCTCGCAGTACATCAAGCGCTGACTGTTCGCGATGCTCCGTGCGCTGTCTTCTCTCTGTCACTGCCGCCGACCAAGTCTCCGTTCTGCCCCCGACCGAATCTAACCTCGCGAGCCGAGGCCGTCCTAAATAGAGGGAAAAATTGGAAATTTGTGGTAAGGACTATGGGACCAAACTGCTGAGGTCAATGGTCCCTAGGCTTACGCACCACTTAGTCTACCTTACGCTAATGACAACACACACACCCATGTCCGAAGGAGGACTCGAACCTACCCCACGCGGCTAAATAAAGGGCGCTAGCCAACCAGGACGCCGCAAAGCTCGTAGTCTTGACAGAGAAACTATCCTGCCAAGAACATCGCAGGAAGTCGCGGCTCAGACTCGAACCCCCGATCTCCTGCTTACTAGGTAATTGGGTTAACTACTGCACCATCCGGACACAGTGTTCATCGCAAATGCACGGACTATGTCGGCACATTTCCCGCTCGAGCTGTGTAGACTTCCCACTGTGTGGTGCCATGTGATGCTGTAAAATTTCTGAGTTGTACCGGGTGATCAAAAAGTCAGTATAAATTTGAAAACTTAATAAACCATGGAATAATGTAGATAGAGAGGTAAGAATTGACACACATGCTTGGAATGACATGGGGTTTTATTAGAACCAAAAATAAACAAAGTTCACAAAATGTCCACAGATGGCGCTGGACAGCAAAACGTCAGTGACTGCGCATCACAATCTTGTATAAAAGGAGCTGTAATGAGAGAGAGAATCAGATGCGCCAGCAGTCGCAGCACGTTGACGTTACCTGAAAAGGCGCTTTTAGTGAAGCTGTATTATCAGAATGGGGAATGTGCTAGTTCAGCGTTACGATCCTATCGCCATAGGAAGGCGATTCGAACGGGGAAAGGTCCGTTGACAAATGCAGCTGTGGCAAGAATGATTTCGAAGTTCGAAGCCACGGGTTGTTTAGACGCTAGACCCCGTAGTGGCCGACCGAGCACAAGGCGTAATGCTACTGAGACAGTTCAGGAAGAAATGGAGACTGTAGCGGGTTCGTCTATGCACGGGGAAGTCAGTGCATGTGCAGTCGCACGTCGCACCGGCATTCCATACACTACTGTTTGGTTGGCACTTAGGCGTACACTCCGATGCTATCCGTACAAAATTCGTCGGCATCATCAACTGATACCTGGCGATTTAGTAAAGTGGAGGGCATTTGCGGTGTGGGCGTTTCAAAAGATGGCGGAAGATGGCGCTTGGTTGAGTACCGTGTTGTGGACCGGTGAAGCTCATTTCACGCTCCGAGGGTCTGTCAACGCCCAGAACTTCAGAATTTGGGCTCCAGGAAATCCTAGAATTGTCATGGAAACTCGACTGCACGACGAGAAAGTCACGGTATGGGTTGGATTTGCCACATCTGCCGTTATCGGGCCTTTTGTCTTCGCCGAAATGCGTGATTGTGGTTTTGTAACTGCTACCGTCACGGGTGAGAGGTACGCCGATATGTTACAGAATCGCATCATCCCCAGCCTGGCTGATAAACACCTGCTGGAACTTACGATGTTTATGCAGGATGGCGCTCCGCCTCATTTTGCTAGACGCGCGAAAGATCTCTTGCGCGCGTCGTTTGGTTATGATCGTGTGCTCAGCAGCCACTTTCGTCATGTTTGGTCTACCAGGTCCCCAGACGTCAGTCCGTGCGATTTTTGGCTTTGGGGTTACCTGAAGTCGCAAATGTATCGTGATCGACCGACATCTCTAGGGATGCTGAAAGACAACATCCGACGCCAGTGCCTCACCATAACTCCGGACATGCTTTACAGTGCTGTTGACAACATTATTCCTCGACTACAGCTGATCTTGAGGAATGATGGTGGACATATTGAGCATTTCCTGTAAAGAACATCATCTTTTCTTTGTCTTACTTATTGCTATTCTGATTAGATGAAGCGCCATCTGTCGGACATTTTTTGAACTTTTGTATTGCTTTGGTTCTAATAAAACCACATGCCATTCCAAGCATGTGTGTCAATTAGTACCTCTCTATCTACATTATTCCGTGATTTATTCAGTTTTCAAATTTATACTGACTTTTTGATCACCCGGTGTTCAAGACTAGGTACAATAAGCGCGATTTCTAGCACAAATGCGAGAGGTGGAATATTAAGTAGAAAATAGTTCATTTGCGGCAACCATATGATCATAAAATCTCTTTTTCGTAAGAGCAGGACAGTAACTCTGAGCGTCAAATACTATGAGTAACCTTGCAGCCATAGCTTATAAGAATGACAAATCGCATGGTTTTTGGGTGGGTCATAACAAATGTTACATTAAGTGACGCAAGACAAGGAAAGAAGTAACAGGAAAGGCAGTAATGAGTGTTGTAACCTATTCAACGTGTTATTCATTCTGAACTTATAGCATTCTGTAAAGGAAACCAAGAAGAAATTTAGAATGGAAATGCTACTTCAGAGAGTAGGAATAACAACGTTGACTTTTTATGATGACATTTTAATTCTATTGAAGACGCAAAGGACTAGAAAGAGCAATAGAAGGAAATGGATACTGTCTTGATATGAGGCTGAAAGGTGTACATCGACAACAATAAAACAAATGTAATGGAGAATAGCCCAACTAAAACAGGTAATGGTGAGCGAATTAGTTGACGAAATGACGCACTAAAAGCAGAAGTAGTGAATGAGCTTTGTTATTTGCGCTGAAAAATTTGTGACGATGACCGAAGTTCACATGATACAATATGACTTCCAGTAGCCAGAAATGCATTTTTGAAGAAAATAAAGTTAAAGTCGAATTTAAGTTCAAATCTTGGGAAGCATTTTCTGAAGGTATGTGACATGCCATCGAGTCACACCACTTGTAAGAAAGAACAGAGAAATAAGAACTCAGATCACACCGATTACTGCACTCGCAAATTTGTTCTCAACAAGGTAATTATCGGCTTGTTCTACGTTACGAAAGTTCAAAGTGTTTTCATTCAAATTGGTGCAAATCGATCCATCAGAATACTTAACAACATTTGATTCTATCGTGTTTGGTTTTAACCAATTGGAATGGGAATTTACTTATCTCGTCTAGGAATACGCGATGCTATTGCGACGACACCGATCACAGTACGCCCACCGCCCTCCTATTAAGGGAGAAGTGGTCACTATGTAATTCTTCATAAAAATGCCTATATATATATATATATATATATATATATATATATATATATATATATATATATTCGGTAGTAGTAACCGAATCAGCTGTATTTCGTTCTTTATTAACATATGATTAAAACATTAGAGCCGAAAAGTTCGGGATCTCTTTACCCAGTATTCGTTGTCCATCGAAACAAAACGCCACTAGAAACAGTATGTCATGGATTAAAATATTCCAGATTCCAATATAGTGGATGGGTTCAAAACAAATCGTACTATAGCGATCGCTTCTCCAATCTATATTGATACCCAAGATGAATCCTCATAGCTATGGTTGCCCAACCTACAAGGTTGTCTGCAAATATACTAAAATTTGCTGTCCTTATGTAGTCGACGACAGAGGCTAATATCTAACAACCATCCACCGTTTAGCGTAATAATTCTTCCTGTTCTTGTGCTCGCAGCTTAAGAGTGAAGTTTACAATCTACTACAAATTACCTAGAAAGAGTAAGTATAAATGTTAAATGTAGCAGATTCTGGTTATACAGGAGTTAGTGGCAAAATTAAAATCCTCTTTCTTAAAACTTTATATTTGATTGCCTTTGGTACAACGTGAATCCATTTTTAGACAGACTGACATAATCAGTGGAAAAATGTCAATCAGCAGCAACACTGAAGAACATCATCATCAGTTACCCTTATGGAGTTTTAAGGATATTGTGTATTTAAAGGTCAACATTTAGTTGCCTGGAGACATGACTATAATGCCTTGAAACTAGTCCCACAATCAGTGCTTTTAATTATTACCATTAAACTCTATTTTCAACATAACTATTTTAAATAAAAGAAACGACATGTGAAGAATACGAAGAATGCTTTACTAAATATTGGTGAAAATGGGTACGAGAATTTACCAGATATTTCTCTCTGATAGTTCGTCCGGGCTTTTATTTCTGTTTTTTTTTTTTTTTAAAGTTGCAACTCAAATAAAAACTACTCATCCCGTGTTCCATGTGATGCCCTCAGCCATAGCGTCAGTATGTTTCTCATTATAAGCAAAAGAGTTGTGTTCAGTTAAATGCTCGTTCGACAAATTGTTTCAGGATTTGTCTATAGCTGTATTGGGTTTAGGAACATGAATTAACATGGGCAGGAAAGCAAGAATAATAACCAGTATTGAGGCAGCGATTGGGATGCACAGTCGACGTGGTGCGGGCTGCCACTAGGGTTGTGAAGGGGTCAGTTTGACAAGGCAGCTCGCCATGCAGCATCGCTATTCATCCGCTGCTTGAGTACTTGTGTTTATGGATGTTTAGGTGTCCCTGTTAATATACACTACCTGATGTAGCTTGTGAAGTACCCAGAAGACATGGTCGCGTAGTTCACGAAGATTTTCAGTGTGAATGTTCGTCAGTATATTAATGTTTCTCCACTGTCACTAGCGTGCTGTTTCAATCGATTTAATTGATTTCGGTTACTACCGACCTCATTAGATGCCACTTTGGCTAACGTTTTGGACTGCCATTTTATTGACTGTAATATCACACGCATAGCTTGGTGGAGAATATGCATGTGTAGGGAAAAATATATCTACTTCAGAAAAAAGTTCTGGATATCTATAGGTTGGAATTCTCTATACGTCCATAAAACGATAGCCAATCAACGACGAGCGCGTGGTATTTGGTCCGCTAAGCGAACATTGTTTGGGCGTGTCGAGCAGTGGGGTTTCGTCTGACTAATCTTCTGCCCCACTGTGCTGTGGTTGTTATGCTCCACTACAGTTATCGTGTGGTGTAATCATAAGAGGGGAGGCGTATTCCTGTTCTATGTACATTATCAAAACTTAAATCATGTGATGTTTACATATCATTATTATTAAAATTACACCTTATAGTGCCATATCCAGACTATTTCACTGCAGTTCTGTTTCTGCAGAGCAGACTACTTTAAATTAATGACATTATGGTGATCTTAGCGTAAGTGATTTAACGTTATAGCTTTGCTGAATATGCATCAGAAAATATTTCCCTGAGGCGTAACCGGCCATGGATAAGAATTTACTGTTTCCCAGATTTGACGGTCGAAATGAAACAATTACCTTCATGCTTATGCACGCTCGTCGCTGATTAGTTGTCGTTTCACAGGCATAGCTGCACAAGCTGCATTTTTGTCATGTGACAGTCTGAGAAATGTTACTACAGTCGATGTCCCCTGTCCTGCTCTATCAGTTGGTCTTGCTCCACCACTTGTCTTAACAGCCTTTCTCGAGGATACGACGGCATTTGAGATGCTTCCATTAAAACCGTGATATCTTGATGAGACCTTCTTAACGCTTTGAGCCCGAACAATATCAAAGTAAATATAATTTCAAAATGTTTCTCCAAAGTATCCTTTATTAAAACAGTAACCAACGAATACAAGAATAAATTCGCAAAAACTCAACAATCAACTGTTTTAAGGAGATGATTTCATTTGGAACCAATGGGACATATAGTTCTCAACCATTCATCATTTGATACGGTATATTTGAAAGGAAACTCGCATTTTTCCTAGACACAGTTCCACATCTCGAAACTTCCATGAACACGTAATGTCTGAAACAAATTGTAGTCCTAAATAACAACAAAAAATGGGCATAAAGTGTAATAAATTTTCTGTCGACACTACGCGGTGCCCCTTTTGTTTCATTTTGAAACCGTTCATTAGAACAGCAGTTTACAATGACTTTGTATAATTACGTCAAATGTAGTCTGAAGCGAGGAGCCGGCCAGTGTGGCCGAGCGGTTCTAGGCGCTTCAGTCTGGAACCGCGCGACCGCTACGGTCGCAGGTTCGAATCCTTCCTGGGCATGGATGTGTGTAATGTCCTTAGGTTAGTTAGGTTTAACTAGTTTTAAGTTCTAGGGGACTGATGACCTCTGATGTTAAGTCCCATAGTGCTCAGAGCCATTTGAACCTTTTGAAGCGACGAATGACAATTCATACCAAGAACGGGATTTGAACCCAGGTCTATTGCTTACTAGACTGCTGCGGTAACCACTACGCCGCCCTTGCACAGTAGCTTAGCACAACTGCACCGACTAGCCTAGCACGCATGTCTCCTCAATCCAAATTCCCATTCACACCTCAGCCACTTGGTATTATTCTTAAACCCGAACACCATTGCAGAGGCTTTCCAGCTTTACTGGAATGGTACCCCAGCATATAACGAAACGGAGGATCCTACGTGAAATCCACGTGTAATTGCTTTAATAAAACGAAAATAAGTGCTTCCAGAGACCTTTCCATGTCTCAATTAACTATGACATATATATGCAGACCTGCGGCCATGGTACCCATTTTCATTCCTCGCTTCAGTCTGCTTATATACATCATAGTATATCGTTTCATTTGATTAAGACTTTACATAAACTTACTCCTCAATACGCTCACTATAAAAAGCACACGTGACAATCTCTTACAATCACGTGGCACAATCTCTGCCCCAACTGTTGCTTTGAATTGTTGCAATACACAACATTCGTAGAAGTACGTAAGTGAACCATTAGATGTCTTTGGCTTGCAAAAGCATTGGTGTTTTCATACTAGATGCAATGGATTTGAAAAAAAAAAAAAAAAAGTGGTTCCAGGCAGAAGCCACCGATACTCAGAGGGGTTAATTTTTTATATAGGATAAACAGAAAATACTGCACGGAAAATGAAAACACATTTGACCTTACAGCAAATCGACAAATCCGTGAAGCTCTGAATGGTCATGTACGAGGATCATATCCAGAAGAAAAGTCGGTGCCGTGTTGCTGACGTGTAAGCCAGTGGCTGGCAGCGCCCATTTGATAGACATCGTCGGGCGCTAAGTGGCAATGTGTCGCATTACTGCAGGTAACCGCCACCGCCGGACGTCACGCCTGCCCGGGCGCCGGGGTGCTTCTCGCCAGTAACGATGTTAATTACGGCAGCCGCCGCCGCCGCGCTGTATCGCAGGCGGCGCTGGCGTCGCAGGCGGCGCTGACGAGCGGCCGGCGCCTCGCGCCTCGCCAGATAACGGCCGCGGCCCGCTGCGGCGCGGCGATAAGCTAACGGCGCCGCGGCGACGTCCCGCCGTCTTATCGCCGTCCGCCGCTGCCGCCGCGACACTTAGTTTTTACACGGCAGGGTGGCCGCTGTCGCTGGATGGGCGCCTGTCTCGCTTCGAGACAACGTGGCTCCCTCTCCGGTCGCGGAGGGGAGATTACCGACGGGTAATGGCAGTTATGTTGTGGGCAGGTCTAGGTGTAGACCACTTAGTCACTTAGTGTGGAAAACTGCCTCCGCTGTGACCTTCTCGTCTGTAATAGACTACTAAGAAACACCTGCTGTTTTCCATCTTACATTGAGAATATGCGCACATACAGATGGCGGTAGTATCGCGTACACAAGGTATAAAAACCAGGGCAGTGCATTGGCGGAGCTGTTACAGGGCTATTACAAATGATTGAAGCGATTTCATAAATTCACTGTAGCTCCATTCATTGACATATGGTCACGACACACTACACATACGTAGAAAAACTGATAAAAGTATTGTTCGGCTGAAGCCGCACTTCAGGTTTCTGCCGCCAGAGTGCTCGAGAGCGCAGTGAGATAAAATGGCGACAGGAGCCGAGAAAGCGTATGTCGTGCTTGAAATGCACTCACATCAGTCAGTCATAACAGTGCAGCGACACTTCAGGACGATGTTCAACAAAGATCCACCAACTGCTAACTCCATTCGGCGATGGTATGCGCAGTTTAAAGCTTCTGGATGCCTCTGTAAGGGGAAATCAACGGGTCGGCCTGCAGTAAGCGAAGAAACGGTTGAACGCGTGCGGGCAAGTTTCACACGTAGCCCGCGGAAGTCGACGAATGAAGCAAGCAGGGAGCTAAACGTACCACAGCCGACGGTTTGGAAAATCTTACGGAAAAGGCTAAAGCAGAAGCCTTACCGTTTACAATTGCTACAAGCCCTGACACCCGGTGACAAAGTCAAACGCTTTGAATTTTCGGCGCGGTTGCAACAGCTCATGGAAGAGGATGCGTTCAGTGCGAAACTTGTTTTCAGTGATGAAGCAAAATTTTTTCTTAATGGTGAAGTGAACGGACACAATGTGCGAATCTGGGCGGTAGAGAATCTTCACGCATTCGTGCAGCAAATTCGCAATTCACGTGTTTTGTGCAATCTCACGGTTTAAAGTTTACGGCCCCTTTTTCTTCTGCGAAAAAAACGTTACAGGACACGTGTATCTGGACATGCTGGAAAATAGGCTCATGCCACAACAGGAGACCGACAGCGCCGACTTCATATTTCAACAGGATGGTGCTCCACCTCACTTCCATCATGATGTTCGGCATTTCTTAAACAGGAGATTGGAAAACCGATGGATCGGTCGTGGTGGAGATCATGATCAGCAATTCATGTCATGGCCTGCACGCTCTCCCGACTTAACCCAATGCGATTTCTTCCTGTGGGGTTATGTGAAAGATTCAGTGTTTAAACCTCCTCTACCAAGAAACGTGCCAGAACTGCGAGCTCGCATCAACGATGCTTTCGAATTCATTGTGGGGACATGCTGCGCCGAGTGTGGGAGGAACTCGATTATCGGCTTGATGTCTGCCGAATCACTAAAGGGGCACATATCGAACATTTGTGAATGCCTAAAAAGACTTTTTGAGTTTTTGTATGTGTGTGCAAAGTATTGTGAAAATATCTCAAATAATAAAATTATTGTAGAGCTGTTAAATCGCTTCAATCATTTGTAATAACCCTGTTTTGTACTCAGGCAACTCTTGTTAAAGGATATCCGACGTGACTTGAACGCGGATTGTTAGTTGGAGCAAAACGCATGCAGCAGTTTATTTCGCAAATCGTTAGAGAATTCAGTATTCTGCGATCCACAGTGTTAAGACTGCGCCGAAAAGATCAGATTTCTGGCATTACCTCTCACTACGGACAATGCAGTGTTTCCGTCGTGTTCTCAGAGCTAACAGACATTCAACAATGCGTGAATCAACTGCAGAAATCAATGTGGGACGCACGACGAACGTTTCCGTTAGGACAGTGTGGCGAGATTCGGTGTTAATGGGCTATGGCGGCAGACATACGACGCGAGTGCCTTTTCTAACGATTTGAGTTGGCAAGAGATGATGGTTGCGTTCGGGAGCGTCGCAAACACAAAGAACCTATGCACCAAAGTTGTAAACGAGGCGTTGTCCAACCTGCTGGTGGTCCCATAATGGTATGTGTTGTGTCTACATTTTACTGATTGGGTTCCTGGTCAAACTGAACCAATCATTGACTGGAGATGGTTATGTTCAGCTACTTGGAAACCACTTGCAGCCTTTCACAGACTTCATGTTTCCAAACAACGATACGCCATGTCACCGGCCCACAACTATTCGCTATTACCTGCAAGAACTTTCTGAGAATTTGAGCAAATGATTTGACCGTCCAGATCGCCCAACGAACTTACATCTGACCACCATCCCGCACTTGATGTATTGTCTTAGGCCGTGAACTGCTTGCCAACAACATTGTCTACCACTACAAACTGGGATAAATTTGCGAGATGCTCAATAATAGCGCCCATCCCACAGACAACGTGTCAGCTACTGATCGACAGGCTGCGTTCCTTCCGCCAGGCTTCTGTTACAATAGTGCTGCAAGAACTGAAATTCTTCAAGAACAGGGCGCGACGGTGCTGGCAACGATAGAGGAATCCGGATGACCACAGGAAGATGAAGAGGCCCTATGGAGCTGTAGAACACTGCGAGGAAATATGTGAAGACAAAATGGCCTCCTGTGCGCTCCAGACGCGCAACCGGAGACCCTAGCCGACCACGGCTGTCTGAACGCCATTTCAGGTCCCACAAGGACTGATACACGACCGGCTGGATAAGGCCGAAATTTTCGTCGAGGCGTACGAGGCCTAGAACACCATTCATGACTTGTCCGACGATGACAACAATGAGGGTATACACCGCAGAGTATAAAAGAGGCACCGCTGGTGACGCCAGTTGACTTGAAGACTAATCCGACACCTGGTAACTCATTCCGCCCCCGGGGTCAGACGCCGTTACAAACGAACATCTAAAACATCTTCCACAGAAACCCTTAGCTCTGCTCACAAGGATTTATGACGATTGTATGAGGCTGGGCTATTTTCCAGGTGCATGAAACGTCGTTCAAATCGCCCCAGTCTACTGACTAACTACCGTTCTATAAGAGTACATGTTATCTTATCGAAGTCTGTAGGACGCCTAATTTTACGCTGCATGAGACCATTTATCCACTATCAGGACATCACTTGGCCAGAGCAGTTTGCATTCCAGCCTTCACTTTCAGCAAAACTTCAACTACTGCGATTCACGAAGTACATCGCCTAAATACGAATGTTTCCAATTCTAGTGTGGTCATTTATTTTGAGATAGAAAAAGCTTATGACCTTGCGTGGACTGATAGGCTCTTGATCAAATTGCATGATCTAGAGAACTGGCCTGACTATTGCCTTTGAGTAATCGTTAGTTTTTACCAACACCAGCGGATGGTAGTTCATATCGATGGGCATCACTCCAGCGTTAGTTGCCAAAAGGAAGGTCTCCCACAGGGTTCGACCCTGTCCCCACCTCTTTTCTCCGTTTATGTTGTTAACGACTATCCCATAATGCCCCGAGGTCGTTCTAGCTCAGTTCGCAGACGACACAGCCATAGTCACTGGTAGCCAGCAGTAGTGGGGAGACTGGGACGTTGACTGACACTGACGGGACAGTGGGCATCGGATAATCACATTCGCCTCAACGCCGACAAAACTAAGGCTCTCGTCTTAACTAGCAAACGCCACTATTTGCGGGACAGGCTTACTCTTCACCATCAAGAACATGCATGTACGTACCAAGTAAACTACTTAGGGGTGACAACGGATAACAAACTCCTTTTCTAACGTCACATCCATAGAAACAGATTTCAACTACTGTACCTCCTACACTAGTTGTACATATTGTTGAGCGATGCCCAGATGAACGTTCAAACAAATCTTCGGCTGTATCAAACGACAGTTTTAGCAGCATCTCTATATGGCTGCTCCACGTTGGGAACTACCAGCCGTCAAATGTTCGACCTCTGCAAGGCATTTACAACAGATGCCCCAGCCTCATCTTAGGAACTCCAGGATGAGCCCGGACTGCTACCTTCACGCCCAACTGACCATCCCACGCATCTCTGGTCACAGCTGCAATGCAGAAGCTCCTCCTTACGTTCGACAGACTCAGGCCCAGTACCCAACACTTGGCTGTATCGGTCCTGAGTGCGTTTCCCTTGTGCGATTTCTGATCATCGGGACACCCCAATGATTTAACAAAAACCAACACCTTTAGCAGGGCCATGGGCCACGGGCTACGAGCCCGCCCCTCTGCTAACGTCTGAATAAAGATTGAATAAATCGCTATACCGAGGCATCCTAGAAGACCAGCCTTAATTTAAGGTAGTACTTTGGCTCACCTTACAAAAAAAGAAAGAAAATTAAAGTAACAGGGCAGCTAAAATCAAATCACTACAACAGAATCCAAAGTAAGATTACTCTTCAAATATAAACAGAGCCAAAATAAACAGTGTCCCAACCAGAAAGCTAAAACGTTTTAAAATCTTAAAGCATGGCATAGCAAAGAAATTCACGTGAATATTTTAAAAAAATGGATGCTGAGTTTAGCTTCACATGAATGGACACCAATAATTTAAATGTCGAATTTTTTGCAAATTAAGTCTCTAAGGAAATCCTAGTACGCTTTCAGCAGGCCTCTAGTTCAAGAAGCACTGCTCATAATGAATGTATTACAAATAATTAAAGAAAAGAACTAACCTAAGAACAAGTACGTCCTTGAGGTTTAATAACTATAAGAAACTCAGGACGTCAACTGCCAGCTGTGCAGTAAACTTTATACTGATATGCTTAACCACAATTAAATGAAAAATGTCGTATAACAGTTCTTCAGCGCCCAATTGCCGTTTGTAAATTAAGCTACTTAATGGCACAGGTATAATGACTCAAAATGTGATGCAGGCTGTATAGCACCTTTATCACTTCAGTAACATACACACTTTTCTGGGCTAATAATACCTTCTAGTCAATTGGCGCAATAGGTGGAAGATGCACTGCTCTTAAAATTAAGGGAAATGAAAAATTTAAACTGCTTTGCTCCGCCAACTCTATAAGAGAATTTATTTTGACTGCACTTATTAAGAGCAATAAAATACGAACTCAAACACTAAGAAAATTTGTTCATTAGTATCACCTTTATTCATGCTCAAACGTTTGTGACGAAATACGAAACAAGCGAAGTATACCATGCATATGCCTTGCATTGCATTCACCCAAGCTAACAAGTTCCACCAGAACGCAAACACTAGCGGGATCAAAAATGGTTCAAATGGCTCTGAGCACTATGGGACTCAACTTCTGAGGTTATTAGTCCCCTAGAACTTAGAACTAGTTAAACCTAGCTAACCTAAGGACATCACACACATCCATGCCCGAGGCAGGATTCGAACCTGCGACCGTGGCGGCCTCGCGGTTACAGACTGCAGCGCCCATAACCGCACGGCCACTTCGGCCGGCACTAGCGGCATCAATTACCATTTAGATTTGTCGTGTTGCCTATAATGCAATCGAACAAGTTGCTACTGTAGGTTTTATGGTCAATCTAAAACTGTGTCACAGGCCACCAGACGACATGAAAACTGCAGCACCATGTTACACAAACAACAGAATTGCTCACTAAATCAATTGCTAGTTTTGAGAAATAGCCGGGTGGATTAACACATTCACTTTCCCAGTTAACAGTAGGATGCATGAAATACAGAGCAAGGGGTTCCACCGACCATGGAAGCACATAAACCGAGTGACCATGTTGGTGATTCGGTATAGGATCCAGGGCAGCCAGCCTTCTGAAACCCACTTCCACAGGCACGTCACAGCAGCTGTCGCCAGCTCACTGTGCTAACACCCTGTATTGTTGCTCGCTTCCTGGCCGAGAGGTCACTGAACGGCTACCGCTGGCTGGTCCGAACACTGTGTCCTTACACCATTCTGCTTTCCGCGCATGCCCTCTAGAACCCCCAGTGCGGCTTTCAGTCAAAGATAGCGACTCTCGTCTGGAAACAAGATCGATAGGAGCCTACACGGCATACTAAACAAAATAGACTAAATAATGCCTTTTGCAGCAGTGTCCAAAACGACAGAGAATTTTATATATTGACAATTTGGTCACATACTGTGAACAATTTTTGTATACTTACGATTATTATACATGCGGAGTGAATGACCACATACACAGAGTCATCAAGAGGACGAATTACGAACTGACATTACCTGAAAATACATTAATGAAGGAAGTCGCTTCAAACACTTTCATATGCCAACTGTTCTTCTTCCTCTTTTTCTTGGTCTTTATCCCTTAGCGGAGCGGGGTCGGATTTGGTATAGCTAATGTAAATGTCAATTTAGTCAACGTGGCCCTACCCCCAGCTAGTGGGCATTCCAGCTTTCATGAATGACGGTAGGCCGTAGCTGCTTTAAAAACGTTTTTGTTAGGTTTTCATCAAATTCTAATATAAAGCAGTTGGTAAGTAATTACTAATAAACTACTAAACATTGAAATTGCTACACCACGAAAATGACGTGCTGCAGACGCGAAATTTAACCTACAGGAAGAAGATGCTATGATATACAAATGATTAGCTTTTCAGAGCATTCACACAAGGTTGGCGCCAGTGGCGACGCCTACAACGTGCTGACATGAGGAACGTTTCCAACCGATTTCTCATACACAAACAGAGGCTGACCGGCGTTGCCTGCTGAAACGTTGTTGTGATGCCTCGTGTAAGGAGGAGAAATGCGTGCCATCACGTTTCCAACTTTGATAAAGGTCGGATTGTAGCCTATCGCGACTGCGGTTTATCCTATCGCGACGTTGCTGTTTTCGTTGGTCGATATCCAATGACTGTTAGCAGAATATGGAATCGGTGGGTACAGGAGGGTAATACGGAACGCCGTGCTCGATCCCAACGGCCTCGTATCACTAGCAGTCGAGATGACAGGCATCTTATCCGCATGGCTGTAACGAATCGTGCAGTCACGTCTCGATCCCTGAGTCAACAGATGGGGAAGTTTGCAACACAACAACCATCTGCACCAACAGTTTCACGACGTTTCCAGCAGCATGGACTATCAGTTTGGAGATCATGGCTGCGGTTACCCTTGACACTGCATCACAGACAGGAGCGCCTGCGATGGTGTACTCAACGACGAACCTGAGTGCACCAATGGCAACACGTAATTTTTTCGGATGAATCCAGGTTCTGCTTACAGCATTATGATGGCCGCATCAGTGTTTGAGGACATTGCGGTGAATGCACATTGGAAGCGTGTATTCGTGATCGCCATACTGGCGTATCACTCGGCGTGGTGGTATGGGGTGCCATTGGTTACACGTCTGGGTCACCTCTTGTTCGCATTGACGGAACTTTGAACAGTGGACGTTACATTTTAGATGTGTTACGACCCGTGGCTCTACCCTTCATTCAATCCCTGCGAAACCCTACATTTCAGCAGGATAATGCACGACCGCATGTTGCAGGTCCTGTACGGGCCTTTGAGGATACAGAAAATGTTCGATTGCTGCCATGGCCAGCACATTCTCCAGATCTCTCACCAATTGAAAACGTCTAGTCAATGGTGGCCGAGCAACTGGCTCGTCACAATGTGTCAGTCACTACTCTTGATGAACTGTGGTTTCGTGTTGAAGCTGCATGGGCGGCTGTACCTGTACACGCCATGCAAGCTCTGTTTGACACAATGCCCAGGCGTATCAACGCCGTTATTACGGCCAGAAGTGTTTGTTCTGGGTACTGATTTCTCAGGATCTATGCGTGAAAATGTAATCATATGTCAGTTCTAGTATAATGTATTTGTCCAATGGATCCCCGTTTACCATCTTCATTTCTTCTTGGTGTAGCAATTTTAAAGGCCAGTAGTTTATATGCACTGGTTTGTAAGTGTGGTTAAGTTATTTCTCTACTTTATAAATCACCATATTGTGGAACCGGTGGCACTTAGAAAATACTTCTAATAAAATGCAAAATTGGACAGAAAGTAAAAGAGGTCG
Source organism: Schistocerca nitens (assembly GCF_023898315.1). Classification (NCBI taxonomy): domain Eukaryota; kingdom Metazoa; phylum Arthropoda; class Insecta; order Orthoptera; family Acrididae; genus Schistocerca; species Schistocerca nitens. The sequence goes on from NC_064614.1 coordinate 283,647,324, forward strand.
AATACCGTGATTTAATGGTTGTTCACAAGAATTGAGCAAAAGTTTTTTTTTTCTAGATGTTTGCGAGTAGTGTAACTCTGGCGGGACTTGGGTACCCTATCGGTATTCACCTACTGGGATGTGAGAAACGCCTAGGAACCAGATCCAGGCAAGCTGGCACACCGAGCAAGAGCCTATACCTATTCTCCTCCCAGAAGCGGCTATTTAACACGAATGCATGTCCGAGCGGATACCCACACCATACAGTTGGATTCGTGTAAGAGAGAAAGGAAATGTCATGAGCCCGCCATGCCTCCGTCAGCGTGTCGTACTCGTAGTCTATTGCAGAATAGAGAACACATAAAGAACTACAAACGAATTTACGATAATCTTACTTTACCCCTACATACATATTGAATAGAGGCTCGACGTTTAAATTGAAAATCGGGCCATGTTAGTGATGAAAAAGCTATAGTTTTTTCATTAACTATGCATACTCGAATGCACTAAAATAACACTGGTCCGACAGGCAACCTGTGTTATATGGTGTGCCATGGTTTGTGGAGCAAAAATGTAAATGTGGATCTGCTCAGAAATTAAAAAAGTACAGAAGCAAGCCGAGTATGCCGTGAAAGCAAAATGAGTCATCCTTTACGTGCGGCATAAGATGTTCGATTACTTCAAAGAGTACGCTCTTTTTTCAAATACATGGCGTCGTACATTCGTCAAAACCGTTGTGTGCGGCCAAATTCATAGTCTCAAATAACGCTAAGAGTGCTAATTCAGAGCGTCGCTTTGTGTGTGCAATGAGATTTGTGAGTGCTCGTTCTCTACAAGTGCGACTGAGGATGCAAAACTGGGACGGGGTTTCCCGTCACAGAGCGGGCTGCACCCGTTCAGGGGGATGTGTCCCTCGAGGCAGCAATCGGTTCCGCGTTAGCTGGTAATTACGTGGCCCGCGGACGCTCTCGACCGAGAGCGGTCCGCCTGACGCGCCAACGAGCGAAACTCCAGCCGACCTTTAACATGAAGGCCCATAAATATCCAGCCAGCTCCTCCTCACCTGGGAGCCAGCGGGAGCTAAACTTTTCCATACGTTTGCCAGAGGCCGACCGATAAATTTCTTTTCCAAAATTCTCGGCCTTCTTGGCACGCTTCCTTCGGCTTTCTACAGTCACTGGCCTTCCAGAGCGTACTACTGCAGGAAACATTCTCCCTTTCTTTAATAATTTTACGGGTTACCTAGAATGGACTGGTCGTTTTCGCAGGGTACACTGCTGTACTCTGGTCTGAAAAGAAATAACGACGAAACAGTGTTCCGACATGGCGCTGGGAAAGGACTCCTGAGCAAGTGATGCATCTTTCCTCAGGGAGGTCGTGCCCCATCGCTTCAGGAAGCGAATCTCTCGGGGAAAGCACGTCGTGTGGGAAACAGATATTCTCTCAGGATAGCTCGTCACGGTACCGACTACATGTTTCTTGAGGCCACGCACGTCACTGTTAGCAAGCTGAGCATACACATACACGCACGCACATACACACCCTCACATACACGCACATTCATTCCGGCCACTAATTAAGAGACAAGTGATTATGCTATCTTTGCACGGTCAAAATACCGCGCCTCTTAATAAATTCACTCAGTGAGCAAGCCAGACATCAAAATATTTTCAAGAGGACTTGTTTTTGATAAACATGCGGAAATCAATGTTGCATTATTTAGTGAAAACATCAAAACATGCTCAAAGCGAGATTTACACGCATTGTGATGGTACTGGACAATGGGATGGAAATCTGTCGCCGACTGAGTGATTAGAGTTACAAATTGTGAAATTTTGTACATTTATTTAAATAAAATCTTTAAAAAATAAAGAATCAAAATAACTATAATATCGCTTCTTACAGCATCTCAGCAAAACACTTGTCAGCATCGAAATGTAACCTGTGCTCAAGTAACTGACAGCTTAAAAACTTTCAATTATTCCCAAAAATGTCTTGTAAACACAAACAGCGGTGAACGCAACAGCCGTAACAACAAGGTTTACACGCAACGTTACATAACTTCTTAAGAATTTAGAAACAGCTTAATAATTTTATGTAGTAATTTCTGCTGCTTCAGTCACCTTTTAGTAATATTTTATTAGCACGGCGCGTTTCGACAGCATGCTGCCATCATCAGGTGTATTACAGTTACAAGTACACTAAATTTGTACATTCACAGACCTCAAAACATTCTACGCCAAACGGATAAACGTAATCTTAACAACCGCTGAAGCACCACGCTTAAAAACAAGGGAATTTTTAAAATGTAGCTCTATGGCAGAAGACCAGTATTTAAATTGGAACGTCAGAATGATTACGGAAGCGCACTATAGAGGACGAGGAGGAGAGGTACACGTTTTTAGAGCTGAATGTATCGGTGATTCTGAACAATATGTCCTCCCATACAACTGCCTGAAAATCACGGGCGTCAGTCCCACGTCCTTCATCAGCACTCACAGGCGAATACAATCAAATCGACATAAGGGTACGCAGTGTTCTGTTTACTGACCATTTCAATGCACATTTTTCTTACTCCATTACGTTTCTTAGATTCATTATATTACATTACTTACTGCATTGGGTACTCCTTCTGTGGCTGACTTAAGAGTGAAGTCTACAAGCACAGAGCTGACAGGAAGTAGGAACCTCTTGCTCGTATTTTACATGCCAGTGCTCAAGTAAAGGACGGTACGAATGGCTTCAGATACGCAACACAGCAGTTATTTGCAAGAGCTGCAAAATGTATTGCACTTGACGACGGACTTTTGGAACAGATTTTTTGTGAGGAAATGCATGCAGTTAAACAAAACTGTAGATCAGAATGTTTCATTTACTATCACCTGTATTTTTCGTATTTCCCATTGTTTCTTTTAGTTATCCTGGGAACTGTTAAGAACTGGACATACGTTCATATGCCGTTACTTTTTCAGAATAACTGTCATTCCTCAATGCATGTATCTGTCCTCCTCGCTCACCCTGTATAACCCATCCTTAAGAATCAAACAGTCAAGGAAGGCAGCTTCCCTTCAGTAATAAACTTCGGTGGCTCCAGGTTTGGATCCCTGACAGATTTTCTCAAATTGTCCTGCTATTAAATGTCTACCTGGTTCTAATGGGGCGGTGTTCAGCACGGAGAAAGAAGGCTAGGAGATATTAATTGAGCTGCCCGTTACAAATCACGAATAACAACAAAACTTTTCAAATACAATTTCAGCTCCAGAATTTGTCTTAAAACACTACAGTACAAGATTACCTGCTACTCACGAGTTACACTATATCATTAGCCACTAAAAACCTCTTCACCATCATTTTTATCATCATGTTTATTCATTAGGTTCTTCGAGCGTCGCAAATTTTAGATCTGATATTACCACTCTGTGCAACCCTCTAGGCTTACATGTGTAACGCAAGATAGGAAAACGTTCATCGCTTCTCCGTTCTATACGATATCTCACATTTTTACGAAATTATGTAAATGTTGAGTGTCATATCTTTTCATTTCTTTGTGAGCCCCGCAGTTGATGGAAAAATTGGCATTTCGGAAGTTGGATTCTTCTTGTCTTGCAAGTGCGGTCTCAAGCTTTAGCCCCTTATAAACGTCATGGTATGCCAGCATTGATCCGTTTCTAACATTCTGCTCATTGTACCATACACTCTGTAAGAAATATTTAGTTTTTTTTTTACCTATGTCGAGTTGTTTAAAAGTTAGAGTGTGAAAGGAAGGGACGTTAATCGGTTGGACTGTGTAATGTATTTGAAATAAGCCATAAAATTAAAGTAAAAACTACCGCGAATACCACTCCAGTTTTCTCTGATGGTGATACATCAAAGGCAACGTGTAGTGAGAGATGATGGGATGATACAAATGTGACATATCACAAATAGCACTTCTTTTAACTCGATTTACTGACGAGAGAAAGATTTTCTGTATGTGCTTCCGCAACACTAATGATGTATTTGTCGTGAAATGTTATTGCGCAACTTTTACTCGACTTGCGAAATATGTCCTCTCGCTGTGACAAGACTTTTCAAAATTGACAAACTCAACAGCAGTGGACAAGTAGTTCCTTACATACATGTTTATGTGCTCCGTCAAAGCTTAGCCTGCACGAGACCTAACATAAAACCAGTATAAGCGAAGTTTCAAAATGGGCAGACGAGACCATAACCTGCAGCCAGGCCTGTAAAATACGTTTAATATATTTTCGAATTCCACTTTTAAATGATGGCATTCTCTTTTCATACTCTGCAGTCTTTTTCTGAAATTACAAAAATTAATTCAGAAAGTTTAGGTTTTCCGAAATGGGAAAAGATGTTCGGAGATACTATATGGTCATGCCCCTAGGAAAAAGTATTCTATTGAATTTTAAGTATTTCGATTGGGAAAATCTTGGCAATACTGTATTTGTACATCTTGGTACTCTGTTACGCATCAATAATCAGTAAGTGAAATCGAAATAAGTAGAAGAATGGCCAAGAAAAAAACAGTTATAAGTCAAATACACTTTTCAATTGAAGCTGATGGAAACAAATACAAATTTCTGTTTTCAAGATAGATAAAACTGTGAAGACATTAACGAAATTCAATTAATTTACTAGTATCACATGTTCCATGGTAAAAGCTCTTCTTCAGTTTCAAGGTAAAATATGGTGCACGATCGATGACATATGGCTTAACTGTCTAAATGTTACACAAAAGCTTTATGATTACATAACATTTTACTCTCCGTAAAATTCTGTACCCGAAGAATTAATAATATATACGAACTGCCTTTAATACATTACGCAGCACTTAAATGTGTCGAGCGCGAAACTTTAACAAATGCTGCTCAAAACACCCCATGTATAACAACAGCAAAACTGTAGAAAATGGCGGAAACTGCTCATGGCGGTCATTAGAACGTATTCCTTCATGCAATTTTAAAATCAGTTACTACATTGAAGTACCGAACAAAAAACATAATGTGTTCATAGGTACACTATACTCTAGGCATAACACATTCCGCTCTACAAGTTTTGTACATTGTACAGGTACGAACGGTATTCATGAAGTTTTAATTATATTGAAAATATATGTGTCTTCAAAGTCTTTCACGATGGTATGCTTCTAAGTTTACAAGCAGAATCACTTCGAGTAAAACACTCAAGCTTTCGATAGCTGTCACCGCCATCTCATCTGGAGTTAAAATCACTGAAAGCCGCTGCTGGCATGGTGTTCTGATTATACAGATTCAATAGCAGCGTCCGAAACTTTCCAGAGATGGCTGAAGTCAGGCATGAACGGAAGGCGGGTCGCTCATTTCAGAGCTGCTCCGGTCCGTGGCGTTTGAAACTGCCATTCCAGCCTCCCTACAAGCGTCGAACCTACGTCTTTGCTTTCATTATTTAATAATGAACATACATTTATAAAGTTTCGTAATTACTGTTTCTTTGGAGGTAACTGTCTACGGCCCTGCTACACACAGAAATCCCCGTATCACAGTATGGCTGCACACTGCTTAAGGAGTCAAAGTAAAACGGCGCAGCCCAGCGAGAAATTGATCGTGCAGTAACTCGTCTTCTGTGTCTGAAGGGAAATAACGGCGTAACAATGCACGCGTAGGTGGCCTCAGATATGAAACACGTCTGAATAACGGTGAAAGAAAGTGACAGACAATCGAACCTGGATTCGCAAAAGAAGTGAAGCCGCTGGTGCTCGAAGACCGGTGTCGTACTATCGAAGTGACGTTGGAAAAAGTGGTATCACTCAGGTATCAGTTTTACATATCTTGCACGAATATAGAACATAATAAAATTGTCTGCCTGCTGGCTTCCGTGACTGCTCACGCCCATTAACATTGCCTCCTGGTGCGAAGCTGTAACAGAAACATTGCATCTACAGGGTGCGTCAAAAAAATGTATATACACTTTGAACTGTCATAGACAATTTATTTCCCGTTCTACAAAGTTAAGTATCTGTGAGAAAGAAATGTTATGTTTCTTCAACAAGTGGCAGCAGTGGCAAGGAAGTAACTGCAACATGGCGGACGTGCGTTTGAGCTTTGAAGCGCGGAAGCAGATAAGTAAGTGGTACTGGAAGTTTGAGAATGTAGCTGCGGTTCGAAGACAGTGGATAAGTGAATATGGTACAGAACCACCTTCAAGGTTAATAACTACACTTCTACGAGACAAATTCGAAATTCATGGAACAGTGTGTCATGTGCATAAAGGTCGATCAGGGGTACCTCGTACAGATACAAGTAATGATTCCACAACTGCAGTCTTGGAACTGTTTCAGCGTTAGCCTCAAAAATCTTGAAGGCAAGCGGCACGTGAGAGTAATGTAAGCGCTAGTAGTGTGCTACGCGTTCTGAAGAAAGGCAAGTTTCGTGTGTACATTCCAAGGCTAGTGCAACAGCTAAGTGACGACGATCCAGATCGAATGTTAGAATTTAGTGAATGGGTTCAGGAGATGGTGAGACGTGAACCGGGATTTATGGGTAGCATAATTTGGTCGGATGAAGCCCAATTCAAACTCAACGGAACTGTCAATAGGCAAAATTTTGTGTACTGGGCTGAAGATAATCCTCACATTACAGTTGAAAAGGCTGTGAATTTGCCTGGTGTAAATGTGTGGTGTGGTTTGTCTGCAAGGGGACTCATTGAGCCTCCCCGCTTTGAAGGTACTGTTACTGGAGAATCGTACCTAACAATGCTTGCTGACTCCATATTCCCTGCCATTCGTGCATTATACAGAATGATGAGTTTTATTTCCAACAATATGTCGCCCCGCCGCACTATGATAGGGACGTACGAGCATACCTGGATCACAATGTGCCAGACCAGTGGACAGGACGCAGGGGACCAATCGAGTTTCCTGCACGCTCTCCAGACCTGACGCCGCTGGATTTCTTCTTATGAGACACAGTAAAAGATGAGGTGTACAAACGTAAACCACGTAACCTGGACACACTTTGGAATAAGATTTTAGCGGTGTGCGCAGTAATCTCATTGTACACTTTGGTACGATGTACGGAGTCAGTGGTGACTCGTACTCAGAAATGTATTGATGCTGAAGGCCACCAGTTTGAACATTAATCACATTTGCAAAGTACATTTATTTTTCCAATTGGACTTTAAGCTTTCCATTTCCAGAAATTTAACATTGTAGAACGGGAAATACATTTTCTATGACGCTTCAAAGTGTGTATACACTTTTTGACGCACCCTATATGTTAGGCTGGTCCAGATGTCGTCTATGTCTGCCTAATTACCATGGACGAGTGTTGAGTGTACCACTATGATCCTGAGAGAAAGGAACAAGGCAATGAATGGAAACGTTACGATTTACAATCTCATAAAAGGGTCAAAACCCAAACGTCATCGTTAAGATGATGCAGTCTATTCGGACTGAAAGCAGACCACACTCTTAAGAAGTGTCCACCGACATCTCCTCACGAGGCTGCGGAAGACCGTTAAGACAAACCATCGTGGGAAACTGTCCAAGGGGATGTTTCTTGCTCTACGGCAAGGCTCTAGGTCATTATACACATTACGCACATACTGCTGTTTTGGTCTATCAAATTTGTCCTCGGTTCCGCATTCTGACATGCCTTTCTTTGGATGAGGAAATCATTATGTTGAAGCAGTTACCAGAATGATAGGACTGTGATTTTCAACGTGCAACGTTACCTGAACAATCAAAATACAACCGTCTACAACCAATTTACATAGATAAGAAACAGAAGAGGGCCCAAAATTGAACACTCTGAAACTCCCTGTGTGATTTCTCCCAGTGACTAAAATTTTATACTTTTTCCAAGATTTTTTTTATTATTCAGCACAACATTTTCCATTCATTTGTTACGCTTGATTCAAACCAGTTCTATATAAATGAGATGCAGTCCCCATACGAGCATTCAGCAAATTTGAGGTTTCAGAAGTGATAAACAAAAAAAAAAAAAAAATATTATGTACAGTTCTATTCTTCTTCTTCTTTTTCTTCGTAGCCATGTCTCTATCGACTACGTGGCCGGCACTGTTATAGTAGTTCAGCAATTTCTATGATGGAAGGTGGTTGGATGCCATTCCTGACGCTACCCCTTGTCGCCTGACGGAATTCGTGTTCCCCATCTGTTGCGCCCAGAGTAAAGGATATCTTCAAGCGTTTGATCGTGTTCTAAATGTTTGCGCCTCGCGTATCAGGGGCTGGCCTTCGGAACCCGCCTGGTATTTGCTTTGTCTGATGTAGTACATCTCGTACAGATCAAATTCTGGCTAGCCGGTAAACGGACCCTCGTTAGTCCGCCTGACGGATTCTGTTTGGGACAGCGTGCCTCACTGAATCATGGAAGCTACCCTTTACGGGTCTCGGCAATCCGGACGGTAATATGACGGTACAGTATTTCAGTCTATTCATTTCAATGAAATGCGCACAAGGTGCCTAGTTAGAAGAGAATTACAAAACAACATTTTCTCGGAATCAAGTCGACATTTGATTTACGCTAATCCACAGAACTTCATAGATATCAGGGAATTTTAGCATCAGGTGTGTTTGTAATAGTTCTAGCCCCAACCCCGTCTGTTGTAGCTAGAATGAGCACTCGCTTTAAAGCCTCCCGGCTTAATGGTGGTCAAATCATCAGCTTCCTTAGCTACTTACAGGCAAAATTAATCTTGGCCTTTCGCATAATCATTGTGATCATTATCAAACATTTAAAAGAAATTAAGAACAGGTGGAGAGATTACAAAGCGACGTTCTCGCTTCCCACGCCCGGGTTCCCGGGTTCGATTCCCGGCGGGGCAGGGATTTTCTCTGCCTCGTGATGGCTGGGTGTTGTGTGCTGTCCTTAGGTTAGTTAGGTTTAAGTAGTTCTAAGTTCTAGAGGACTTATGACCACAGCAGTTGAGTCCCATAGTGCTCAGAGCCATTTTTGAACAAAGCGACGTAAACAGTAGTCGCTGAAACACACCTATAGACAGATATATCAAATGAAATCTACAGATGCAGACACAAGAAATTCATCAGTAACTATGATAGCAGCAAAAGCGTGCCTAAACTGTTGAATCATTACAGGTTATTGGATCGGCAGTCAGTGGTCAGTCAACAGGAGAAACTGACTCTAGTAGACAAGATGAGTGAAGCGAACAGAAGAGAGATTCTGTCAAAACATGGTGCAACAGAAGAAGAACGTTTAGCTTTACCTGAGGGGCAGCCTGAATGGATTCCAGGATTTGGCTGTGATCATACTTTCGAGCTATCTTCTTAATATTGTCTAAATCTGCTGTCGTAGCGAGCGAGAAACAAGATGCCTCAAATGGTTTGCTCCTCTAAATCCATAAGCGTCCCCAAAACCTCCGTGGTTTTATCAAACAGGAAAACAACTGCAACACAGCATCTTGGTCCATCTGGTCTGGAGGGTGCTGTACCTGTCGTAGAAATGCATGTTCACTTCCTATCGGCGGTCCAAAATATGACTGCGACTCATTGCTTCAGGTGATATTGAACAGTAACAAATCAGATCATTAAATGTGCTAGGATTGATGAAAGCTTTGCCGCACATTTAAAGAACCCCAAGAAGAAAATACTTAGTACCAGTGAATAGCTGCCGCTTGTACTTAACACAAAGATAAAATAGTGGACATGATAGAGGAGACAGAAATCTGTAAGCTTCTAAGGAACCTGTCTGGTAGAGTGACGAATGAACAAAATCACTTTTGAAACGGAAAATTTCTGGGCAGTTTTATGTCAATTCTATAATGAGGTGTTGCAGGAGCACAGGACGCTAGGTTATCGCTATGGTGACAGTCATACTTGGCAGCAAAGCTGGAGCGACCAAACAGCCATGTAATGAAAAGTTATGGGGGCTATATTTAATTACATTCTTAAAAGTGTAATCCTTTATAGCATTTTTATTTGCTCAACTGGTAAATGACACACCTCGGATAATTAACGTATCGCATCACTGCTAACTTCACGTGAAGGAAGCTGACAGACATAGACTATGCGTGAGACTTATACTGAGTGCATCATATCTGTATATCTACTGTGTATTTTAGCATAAGCTCTTTGTAACATCATTTTTTGTATTTCTACCATCTCATTGACTATTGCGCGGTCATAACGTGCTAAGCCAAGTGCAGTGGTACTTGGAAATGCGCGTAATTTTAAACGTGTGACACAAGACTGGAGTAACGGTGCTAATGATACAGGTTGTATATCAGAGACGAGATGCACTATGATAGTAGACGCCATTCAAATACAACACGTGGAGGGATTTAAGTGGCATAACGTGCCATCTATAAAATTTGGTGCAGGAAGTTGTTATAATCGCTAGAACGGTTTATAATTAGCTTTGTTACTGTGTTTAATATTTAACCATTTGTTGATGAAACATTTCTGTTGCTTTCGTTCAACGGGTACTTCAAAATGATCTAAGACCGAAATTGTATAATTCTACACGAATATGAAACAAAATGACAACTGCAGGCGATATCGAATCACTCAAATCGCTCTTTATGACCAATATAACTGTATCTTTTACGACAGTCTTAAGTTTCTGAATTAATTTTTAGGATGTGCCTCAAACACTTTAACATCAGCAATCCCTTCAGTGTATACCATTACACACTTATAATTGCCACCTTTAGGCTAAATTTACCTCTAAACTAGGTTTATTACTACGCTTATATAACATTTGAGGTACCATTTAGGGCTGTTTGAAGTATCTTTCACTGATAACAAAATACTTGGTTTAAACTTGAACACTATTTATTAATATAGCCTAGCCGTAATCACACAAACATTTAGAAACATACATTTCTCTGAGACTTGGTGTCACAAATTTTCTCAACAGAGAGTTACTTTTACATTCTCACTAGTCCATGACACACCAAAGACTTGTGCCTCGCGTATTTTTTTTTGCACTACTTCGACCTTGGCTCTGGAGTGAGGGGCAAAATTTAACACCTCAGTAAAATTAAACTTACAGTGGATTTTGGAGGAGACACTTTAAACTCCTTACACCTTACCAGTGACATTAGTAAGCAATAGCATTAATTTTTGATATACAAGAAAGGGATTTATACAGAGACATAGTAACACCTGCCTTTTCCCAACATATCTTACCACTTGAACATGCAGCCTTGCACACCATGGTGCCACACCTACTGTCTGCACGTTAGACAAAACCAGATTTTGAAAATGAATTGAAAATAATTAAAGAAATAGCGTACGGTAATGTTTACGGTCAAACCCTAATTGACAACACACTCCGTGGAAAGAAGAGAGAGAGAGAACCACATCACTCCTCTATCCTCCTGAGAAAGCACTAAACTAGTCTCATAAAAAATGGTTCACCCATGCTATATATAGGTAGAACTTGGCAGGTATTTGCTATCCAACCAAAATCCATGAAATACACTTTAGCTCCTTGTACTAGGGACACCGTTGCTCACATTTTGTTCAACAGTAAAGACAAGATTCCACCATTGGAACATTGTAGAATTTATAGGATTCCTGCAATCTCTTTGTCAAATTACATGTAGGTCATTCGGGTAAGGCTGTAACAGACAGACTAAGCATAAAAGGAGTAGGAGACTGAAAAAGAAAGATTCCAAATTTGCTGAACATGCTCTGAATGTGTTTCTGTCTTACGATATTAAATGCGAATTCTACACGGAGGCTGGCCGCCGAGGCAGAGCGGTTCTAGGCGCTTCAGTCTAGAACCGCGCCACCGCTACGGTCGGAGGTTCGAATCCTGCCTCGGACATGGATGTGTATGATGTCCTTAGGTTAGTTTGGTTTAAGTAGTTTTAAGTTCTAGGGGACTGATGACCTCAGATGTTAAGTCTCATAGTGCTCAGAACCATTTGAACCATTTCTACACTGAGGAACTAAATGCAGAAAACTGACGTTACTCGAAATTGCGGTTATTGATCAAAACCGGCCGGCCGAAGTGGCCGTGCGGTTAAAGGCGCTGCAGTCTGGAACCGCAAGACCGCTACGGTCGCAGGTTCGAATCCTGCCTCGGGCATGGATGTTTGTGATGTCCTTAGGTTAGTTAGGTTTAACTAGTTCTAAGTTCTAGGGGACTAATGACCTCAGCAGTTGAGTCCCATAGTGGTCAGAGCCATTTGAACCATTTGATCAAAACCAGTCAAAGAGTCCTGACCTGGCCCTTAATCATCATAGTTTCATTATTCACCGTTACCAAAGGAGTAGTAGCCAGTTAATAATATTTCTCACAATTGAAAATGTTCCACGCACACATTTCATAGACTCTTTTTCTCTTTGGTCTTTTTTTCGGCCTGTTCATCACATTCACCAGCCTGCCCATATAGGCTCTGATGTTATTCACTTATACAACGCTTTTGGCTTATACTTCCTATACTTTAAATCTTTTAGTATAGAGTAATATAAGATTGATTTGTTCGGAGTTTCTGTGTGAATTTCATTGTGCTTGGGTTTTTCATGCTAAAGTTTTGTCACATATCTTTGTACAACTATGAACTGCCGCTAATTTTCTGTGGACCATCTGGCTAGAAAGCAGGAAGTCAGTTAATAAATATTATTGTGGAACGTCAATGCCGTGTATTCACGTTTTTCGTATGATATGTACTGCATGTTATAGAACTACACCATTGCACTGGATACTCGGCAGTGTAAAGTAGTGGAAATCAGTATAGAGGCAGGCTTCCACGAAAGCTATATTACAATGTCCGAACCATTGATCTATCGAATTTACTGTGATACTAGTAGATAAACATAAGCCATAAACAGTCATGACGCAATTACAAAGTTTCTATCAAAATACGAGTAACAGAATAAGGTGTTTGCATTTCCTGAATTGAAAGTGCTTTACAGGTATTTAGTGCCCTGATGTGTTATTGTATTCCTAGCATTTTGTCCAATCTCCGTTCTTCTTAATTACCTCTAAAATTCTCTTCGGCACTTATTTTGTTAGGGCTTATAGTTTCTGCAGTGAAATTGTCCTCCGTTTTCATCGTATCGCTCTTTTCAGCTGACATAAGGACACAAATTGTCTTCCATTGCTAGAAATACCTCTTCCTAGTATCCCCCGAACGTTTTCCCCGGGGAAAATCTTCAAACAACCTTCTGATTGAACATAGACAGATGCATTATACTGTTGAGACATTAGATTTTCATCCCCTGGATTCGCATACACTCTAATACATTCTGTCTCATCATCTCAGCGTACATATAAAATTTTACTCTAATTTTCAGCCAAACAATGCATTTCTTAGCTTAAGCGCAGAAGTCTGGCTGTCATAACACTTCCACTATCGAAAATTTCTGATCATCCTTAGGTGCTGATCTGCTGTCAGATCATGCCAATAATATTGAAATCTGACCTTCTTGTCATTGCTAAAGAACACTTTGTCCCATTCAGAAGTCCGTGACATACTTTTTATGCAAACTACAATGAAGTATGTTTTTGGTTGAGAGCTAGAGCGAGCTCCTGCAGTCGTTTGTTGAAGGAAAAATGTCTGTCATGTGACAAAATTCGACGTAGACTTCTGGGAGTTAGCGGCAACTGTAAATCAGGAACAACTGAGAAAATTGGTGGTTTGTGGCCCTTGCTTTGCTATGCCTCAGATAATGTTCTATTTTGCCCATATTTTCAGTTATGTCCATATCGTGCACCAAGTCTGACGAAATTAGCCATCACTTGAACAGTTCAACTTCTTGGCAATTTGACGTTAAAGTATTGTATGTCCGTGTACGTATCAATTTTTGCTGTTTCACCATACCGTAACCGTTTTCCGCATGGCATTGCCACAGTCGTGGGTAATGTACACAAAACGCACTGCCATTAATTTTGTGTCTTATCTGTCTACAGTAAAGACACGCAGGCATGCACTAACACCTCTATAGCGAGTTCCACCCTTTACCACCTCAATCGCTGATGACTTCTTAAGTACCAGGGCCAGCCAAGGCGTGCCAAACCTCACGCGGGACGAGAGTACAGGCCGCCGGAGGGCCAATGCTCCGCCTGTATCGGCTTTGCTCGTTCCTTCTCTGAAGCACTCGGAACAGCGCGACATTTCATTTAGTATTGCGGTGCGACATTTTTCGGTCGGCACAACTCTCTTCAGTTCAGCACTACGGTGATTTCAACGCTGTTTACCCTTCGCTATTCGTTCAGGGTGTGGGGGATGTTCACAGGTCCAGTGGACATTCGCACAAGAAGAGGCAATCTAACGATTTGTTATCACAAGCTTTTAAAAATAAATGGGATTGACAGAAGAGATGGATGAGATTTCTCAATATATATTATGAAGTCGCATAAGTGGCGGGTACCGCCAATCTGCTAGGAAACGATATTACAATACCATGCAGAAACAATTTAAAGATTTGGTTGACAATGAAAGAGTAAAGAATTACGACAATCGACAGGTGAGATTCATTGCTCAGTACGTCAAGAAGCATTCTGTGCTGAATTTGCAGACATGCAACAAGTGGCGATATTGGTGATACGAATAGAAAAAATTCTGAATTTCCACTCATTATTCCACTGTGAGTTGCAACTGTTCTCGATGCAACTGAACAAACAGTTCAAATGGTTCAAATTGCTCTGAGCAGTATGCCACTAAACATCTGAGGTCATCAGTCCCCTAGGACTCAGAGCTACTTAAACCTAACTAACCTAAGGACATCACACACATCCATGCCCGAGGCAGGATTCGAACCTGCGAACGTAGCAGTCGTGCGGTTCCAGACTGGAGCGCCTAGAACCGCTTGGCCACCAGCGGTCGGCAACAAATTGTATGGAGACTTTAAATATTACTGCAAAGTACGTTGGTTAAGTTAGGGGACCATCCAGGAATAATTTTTCTATTAAAAACTAGCTATTGTTGAATTTATTTAAAAAAAAAGTAGTGCAGGTACGAAAATTAGAGCATCCGAAATAGATCGCAATACTCGCATTTTAATTAGAGTTGACTGCACACTGCCCAAAGTAAGACACACCTAGGTGAGGAACAACACCTCTATGATTTGACGGGGACGCATTTGAAAAGAAAATCGAATTATAAGAATGAGACATTTTGTCAAACACAGTCCAGTTTCCTAAGCTCATTGTCATTAAAGAAATCGAGAGGTTTGAATAATTCATTGTAAACTTGAATGAGGTTTGAGGGCACTGTCAATCTTAAATCTGTCTTCGAGCTGCTGTCGAGGCCGTTTGCCATTTCAGTGCATGTGTAGATGTAGCTGATTGAGCAGCAAGGCAGTTCCCGTTTCAGTGACAACTCCTTCTACGTTAAAACTTTCCACGAGGTCTGCATTGCTTTCCTCAGAATTTCCTTGTCTTGATATTGAGCTTACAAAAGTTCTACAGCATTTTGATCGACATATTTGTGTGGAAGAGTTTTCCCGATTATGAAATAAAACAGACCTAATTATAACTACGTAGCTAGTTGAGTGCGAAAATTTGTGAAACTGTATGGAGATAAAAATTACGTCTTCAGTCATAATTGATTAAAAAATACTGAACTTTCGTTTCTTTGTGGTGTGTGTTGCTGAGAAATGTGTGTAGTACGGCTGCACTGCCATTTAAACACGGTGTGTTCGCAGTTCCACCCTCCCCCATTCTCCCGTTCTCGAACTCAGCGTGGCGTGGTGGCGGGGGATACTTAACGAATCTGAGCGCTATGGCACGCGTGCCAGGGCACGACCTGCAAGTCGAAATCTGGGCCGTCCCTCCTACACACTGTATTGCTGACATCAAATCCAATACTGTTTGACTGCATTCGTCGGTCTACTGCATTTCATACTATTGGATGTACATTTTGCACAAAAGTTTGTAATGGTTCTTTATTTACGTGATAATTACGGCACTCCAACACCAGTTCTCGATATCAGTAACATCTTACTACTTTTCTGCGAAGTAACAGACATATTTTTGTGACAACCCTCACATTGGTTTTATTAATGTATAGGTACTCCGATGTATCGATATATTACAGTGATATGGTTCTTGTGTGTATTCATTTCTGTGAGACTGTCATAATCGTTGACTTACTTGTAACCGTTTTGACGCGAATGCGCTCACAGAGCAGTCTTTGTTTCACTTTGCAGAAGTTAAGTTGTTATTTCGCTTTGTAAAAGAACAGTCAAGTCTTGTGTTTGGTTAAAGTGGAAATTAAATATATCAAGATTGATATAAAACTGTTTTCTTGATGATGTGACAATTAAGAAGAAGTATATGTGATTTTACAAGAAGTTTGATAAAAATGTGGATTGTGAACACCAAGTCAAAAATTATTTCTACCATGCCACTGTTCTGATCTGGGATTGTTTAATCATTAAGAATATTCTGAAAAACGCATTTGTTGGGTCTTCAAATATTGCTAAAATGCAGATCTGGACCTTCTAGCAGTCAAAGTAGAATCACGCCAGAATCAACAAATGAGCCATAACAACTTCTACGGAATCTACGTGGGAATCCATTTAAGATAAGTGCCAAAATTAATGACGTTTTTACAGTGACTTGATTATTTCCATTCTGACGATACCATCCACAGTCAATAACTTTGTTGTTGATCGATAAAGCGAACATATGCTGCGTGAGCAACATTATTAATCTGATTTCTAACCTACTCCGCTAAAGCGGAGTTATTGAACGCAGTTTTCCGAAATCCCTTCATCAGGGAAGACGCATGGAATATTCCAGAATATGAAACACGAACAGCTGCTAGCATGAGTTTCTTAGAAGTAGATACATTAGGGGTTGCAAAGCAACTCAAATCGCTTGATACGGGCAAGTCTTCAGGTCCAGATTGTATACCGATTAGGTTCCTTTCAGATTACGCTGATACAATAGCTCCCTTCTTAGCAATCATATACAATCGCTCGCTCACCGATAGATTTGTACCTACAGATTTGAAAATTGCGCAGGTCGCACCAGTGTTTAAGAAGGGTAGTAGGAGTAATCCATCGAACTACAGACCTATATCATTTACGTCGGTTTGCAGTAGGGTTTTGGAGCATATACTGTATTCAAACATTATGAATCACCTCGAAGGGAACGATCTATTGATACGTAATCAGCATGGTTTCAGAAAACATCGTTCTTGTGCAACGCAGCTAGCTCTTTATTCGCACGAAGTAATGGCCGCTATCGACAGGGGATCTCAAGTTGATTCCGTATTTCTAGATTTCCGGAAAGCTTTTGACACCGTTCCTCACAAGCGACTTCTAATCAAGCTGCGGGCCTATGGCGTATCGTCTGAGTTGTGCGACTGGATTCGTGATTTCCTGTCACGAAGGTCGCAGTTCGTAGTTTTTATTTATTTATTTATTTATTTATTTATTTATTTATTTTTGTCATCGGTCTACTGACTGGTTTGATGCGGCCCGCCACGAATTCCTTTCCTGTGCTAACCTCGTCATCTCAGAGTAGCACTTGCAACGTACGTCCTCAATTATTTGCTTGACGTATTCCAATCTCTGTCTTCCTCTACAGTTTTTGCCCTCTACAGCTCCCTCTAGTACCATGGAAGTCATTCCCTCATGTCTTAGCAGATGTCCTATCATCCTGTCCCTTCTCCTTATCAGTGTTTTCCACATATTCCTTTCCTCTCCGATTCTGCGTAGAACCTCCTCATTTCTTACCTTATCAGTCCACCTAATTTTCATGATTCGTCTATAGCACCACATCTCAAATGCTTCGATTCTCTTCTGTTCCGGTTTTCCCACAGTCCATGTTTCACTACCATACAATGCTGTACTCCAGACGTACATCCTCAGAAATTTCTTCCTCAAATTAAGGAAGTGATGTCCTCCTTGCTCCGTCCGTCATTGGTTATTTTACTGCCTACGTAGCAGAATTCCTTAACTTCATTGACTTCGTGACCAGCAATCCTGATGTTAAGTTTCTCGCTGTTCTCATTTCTACTACTTCTCATTCCCTTCGTCTTTCTCCGATTTACTCTCAAACCAAACTGTGTACTCATTAGACTGTTCATTCCGTTCAGCAGATCATTTAATTCTTCTTCGCTTTCACTCAGGATAGCAATGTCATCAGCGAATCGTATCATTGATATCCTTTCACCTTGTATTTTAATTCCACTCCTGAACCTTTCTTTTATTTCCATCATTGCTTCCTCGATGTACAGACTGAAGAGTAGGGGCGAAAGGCTACAGCATTGTCTTACACCCTTCTTAATACGAGCACTTCGTTCTTGATCGTCCACTCTTATTATTCCCTCTTGGTTGTTGTACATATTGTATATGACCCGTCTTTCCCTATAGCTTACCCCTACTTTTTTCAGAATCTCGAACAGCTTGCACCATTTTATATTGTCGAACGCTTTTTCCAGGTCGACAAATCCTATGAAAGTGTCTTGATTTTTCTTTAGCCTTGTTTCCATTATTAGCCGTAACGTCAGAATTGCCTCTCTCGTCTCTTTACTTTTCCTAAAGCCAAATTGATCGTCACCTAGCGCATTCTCAATTTTCTTTTCCATTCTTCTGTATAATATTCTTGTAAGCAGCTTCGATGCATGAGCTGCTAAGCTGATTGTGCAATAATTCTCGCACTTGCCAGCTCTTGCCGTCGTCGGAATTGTGTGGATGATGCTTTTCCGAAAGTCAGATGGTATGTCGCCAGACTCATATATTCTACACACCAACGTGAATAGTCGTTTTGTTGCCATTTCCCCCAGTGATTTTAGAAATTCTGATGGAATGTTATCTATCCCTTCTGCTTTATTTGACCGTAAGTCCTCCAAAGCTCTTTTAAATTCCGATTCTAATACTGGATCCCCTATCTCATCTAAATCGACTCCTGTTTCTTCTTCTATCACATCAGACAAATCTTCACCCTCATAGAGGCTTTCAATGTATTCTTTCCACCTATCTGCTCTCTCCTCTGCATTTAACAGTGAAATTCCCGTTGGACTCTTAATGTTACCACCGTTGCTTTTAATGTCACCAAAGGTTGTTTTGACTTTCCTGTATGCTGAGTCTGTCCTTCCGACAATCATATCTTTTTCGATGTCTTCACATTTTTCATGCAGCCATTTCGACTTAGCTTCCCTGCACTTCCTATTTATTTCATTCCTCAGCGACTTGTATTTCTGTATTCCTGATTTTCCCGGAATATGTTTGTACTTCCTCCTTTCATCAATCAACTGAAGTATTTCTTTTGTTACGCATGGTTTCTTCGCAGCTACCTTCTTTATACCTATGTTTTGCTTCCCAACTTCTGTGATGGCTCTTTTTAGAGATGTCCATTCCTCTGCAACTGTACTGCCTACTGCGCTATTCCTTATTGCTGTATCTATAGCGTTAGAGAACTTCAAACGTATCTCGTCATTCCTTAGTACTTCCGTATCCCACTTCTTTGCGTATTGATTGTTCCTGACTAATGTCTTGAACTTCAGCCTACTCTTAATCACTACTACATTGTGATCTGAGTCTACATCTGCTCCTGGGTACGCCTTACAATCCAGTATCTGTTTTCGGAATCTCTGTCTGACCATGATGTAATCTAATTGAAATCTTCCCGTATCTCCCGGCCTTTACCAAGTATACCTCTTCCTCTTGTGATTCTTGAACAGAGTATTCGCTATTACTAGCTGAAACTTGTTACAGAACTCAATTAGTCTTTCTTCTCATTCATTTCTTGTCCCAAGCCCATATTCTCCTGTAACCTTTTCTTCTACTCCTTCCCCTACAACTGCATTCCAGTCGCCCATGACTATTAGATTTTCGTCCCCCTTTACATATTGCATTACCCTTTCAATATCCTCATACACTTTCTCTATCTGTTCATCTTCAGCTTGCGACGTCGGCATGTATACCTGAACTATCGTTGTCGGTGTTAGTCTGCTGTCGATTCTGGTTAGAACAACCCGGTCACTGAACTGTTCACAGTAACACACCCTCTGCCCCACCTTCCTATTCATAACGAATCCTACACCTGTTATACCATTTTCTGCTGCTGTTGATACTTCCCCGATACTCATCTGACCAGAAATCCTTGTTTTCCTTCCACTTCACTTCACTGACCCCTACTATATCTAGATTGAGCCTTTGCATTTCCCTTTTCAGGTTTTCTAGTTTCCCTACCACGTTCAAGCTTCTGACATTCCACGCCCCGACTCGTAGAACGTTATCCTTTCGTTGATTATTCAATCTTTTTCTCATGGTAACCTTCCCCTTGGCAGTCCCCTCCCGGAGATCCGAATGGGGGACTATTCCGGAATCTTTTGCCAATGGAGAGATCATCATGACACTTCTTCATTTACAGGCCACATGTCCTGTGGATACACGTTACGTGTCTTTAATGCAGTGGTTTCCATTGCCTTCTGCATCCTCATGTCGTTGATCATTGCTGATTCTTCCGCCTTTAGGGGACCGAAGATGTTTTGGTTAAGAATCAAAGACGCTACGCCTAGACTACGGGTGATCTCAGTTCATAGTAATAGACGGCAAATCATCGAGTAGAACTGAAGTGATATCAGGTGTTCCCCAGGGAAGCCTCCTGGGACCTCTGCTGTTCCTGATCTATAAAAATGATCTGGGTGACAATCTGAGCAGTTCCCTTAGGTTGTTCGCATATGATGCTGTAATTTACCGTCTAGTAAGGTCATCCGAAGAGCAGTATCAGTTGCAATGCGATTTAGAAAAGATTGCTGTATGGTGTGGCAGGTGGCAGTTGACGCTAAATAACGGGTTCAAAAATGGTTCAAATGGCTCTGAGCACTATGCGACTTAACTTCTGAGGTCATCAGTCGCCTAGAACTTAGAACTAATTAAACCTAACTAACCTAAGGACATCTCACACATCCATGCCCGAGGCAGGATTCGAACCTGCGACCGTAGCGGTCACGCGGTTCCAGACTGAAGCGCCTTTAACCGCACGGCCACACCGGCCCGCAAATAACGGGAAGTGTGAGGTGATCCACATGAGTTCCAAAAGAAATCCGTAGGAATTCGATTACTCGATAAATAGTACAACTCTCAAGGCTGTCAATTCCACTAAGTACGTGGGTGTTAAAATTACGAACAATTTCAATTGGAAAGACCATATAGATAATATTGTGGGGAAGGCGAGCCAGAGGTTGCGTTTCATTGGCAGGACACTTAGAAGATGCAACAAGTCCACTAAAGGGACAGATTACACTACACTCGTTCGTCCTCTGTTAGAATATTGCTGCTCGGTGTGGGATCCTTACAAGGTGGGATTGACGGAGGACATCGAAAGGGTGCAAAAAAGGGCAGCTCGTTTTGTAGTATCACGTAATAGGGGAGAGAGTGTGGCAGATATGATAAGCGAGTTGGGATGGAAGTCATTAAAGCAAAGACGTTTTTCGTCGCGGCGACATCTATTTACGAAATTCCGTCACCAACTTTCTCTTCCGAATGCGAAAATATTTTGTTGAGCCCAACCTACATAGGTAGGAATGATCATGAAAATAAAATAAGAGAAATCAGAGCTCGAACAGAAAGGTTTAGGTGTACGTTTTTCCCGCGCGCTGTTCGGGAGTGGAATGGTAGAGAGATAGTATGATTGTGGTTCGATGAACCCTCTGCCAAGCACTTAAATGTGAATTGCAGACTAATCATGTAGATGTAGATGTACTTTGGAAGTGGTGGTTTTGTTAGAAGTTCTGACAGACAATGTTAATTTTCCTGCAGATATCTAGGCCATTGTACCTATTTCCACTACTGACGTCTTGTGCCCATCTTCGGACTTTGTTGTGGATCCGCTTGTTGCAACCTATACAGTTTCCTTGTCAGAGATATGAGACCAGCTCGGCTGCTTTTGTCAGAGTCTGCTAACAGGCAGAGCGGACGCAGCGGGCCACAGTTCCTTCTTTAGTGGCCGGTAATACGACAGGCGGGAAAAGACGGCAGGCCGCCGGCTGGCCGGGCACTCGTTTATATCGGGCGGCCGATTGTCCGGCCTGCGTCGCTACCGGCTTCCGGTGACATCGGCGGCGATCGGAGCAGCGATCTCTGCGGAGCCCCAGCGGCCCGCGGGGGCCGCCCGCACATAAAAATTCGGCCCTTATCCTCTTAGATTCGGTGGGTGCGTCGCGCCGTGTTGGTTGCCCCGAGATAAATCTGTGTTTCTAAGCTCCTTCCGCGACCCGTGTCCCGACTCTTCTGCCCCGTCGCCGGGGAGGGGCTGTGCTGCGCCTCGCAGCTGTTCCAGCCGAGGAGAAAGTTGTCGCAAGTTTCACTCTCTGGAAACAAACTCCACTGCATAAAAACAGGAAGCTCAACTTTATGCCTTTACTGCGTGGTTATTTCCTCACAGCGGGGCTCCAAACGCTTCCACTGCGTTATCGAAAAGCAATAATAGTGACCACCGTTTAGAGCCTCCGCGTCTTATGTATGCTCGAACTGAGTACAGAACAGCTCGTAATGAGAAAGCGACGGTTATATATGATGCGTTAAAGCCACAGAATTTCTCCTCCCTGCCTCATCTGCTGTACCCTTCAAATAAGTTGTACGCCTCTATTTCTCCTGAATATTAAAGTTCTAGTTTACTTAAATCTATGAAAACAAACAAAATCCTTCCAGTGTTGCGGAAACTGATTCCACTGCGCCCGCGGTGTTTAAGTTCGGTGTCGTGCTAGCATCGCATACATTTCAGATTTTATAACTACATGCCATTAACATAGTTCCTTCTCGAGGTACTTGATTTCATTTAGTAGTACGTTATCTTATACTTCCATTTTTATACCAGAGCAATTTTATACACTGATCGATACAAATTTCATTTGTTTCATATTAAATGCATCCGCCAGGTGGTCCAATGTTTTATAAAATGTATAAGAGTATGCTATGGTAAGGATTATCTGTTTAATGGTCTCAGCTGCTTAATTCTTCAAATAATGGTTGTACTTTAAGAGACGATTTGCCATTTCATCAACAACCACGAATAGTTATACATAAGTTCAAAAATGGCTCTGAGCACTATGGAACTTAACTGCTGACGTCATCAGCCCCCTAGAACTTAGAACTACTTAAACCTAGCTATACTAAGGACATCACATACATCCATGCCCGAGGCAGGATTCGAACCTGCGACTGTAGTGGTCGCGTGGTTCCAGACTGTAGCGCATAGAACCGCTGGGCCACACCGGCCGGCTATACAGAAGTCCATATGGAAATATTGTGCAGTCGAAGGTATATTGTATGTAGAATATCATGTGCAGACTGACGTCTTACTGTTTAATCTTAATTAATATCTGCATGGTCACTGTTATTTGTGATACCTAATATGTCTGTTTCGCCCGTAATCGATTGTCAAAGCCATTTCTCAATGTTTGTCACATGATGTAATTGTGAACAAATTGTTATATACTAAACACGTGGACATATTTTCATTTTTGTCTTTTTTTGTCTTTTTTTATTATACACTGTTCAACTATAACAATACGACCACCGACCTGCTATCGACACAAACCCGTCCAGGAAATGGGAGTGGCAATGGCGCGGAATGACTGCTAGTCACACAAATGCAAGCTTCATGTAGTATCTGTAAGCGTACTGCCTATATGTAGAATGGGGACGGACACGGTCTATCTGAGTTTGACCGAGGGCGGATTGAGATGTCCCAGAGCCTGGGAAGAAGTATTTAGGAAACTGCACGATTTTTCCGGCGTTCGAGGAGTGCTGTGGTGAGCGTCTTTAACACGTGGCGAAACCAAGGTGGAACCACGTCCAGACGTAGTGATGTTGGGCAGCCACCCCTCATTACAGATTTCGGACATCGTAGGCTGAGCAGACTGGTAAAACAGGACAGGTGGTGGACTGTGCCGGAATGAACATCAGACTTTAATGCTGACTAGAGTACAAGTACGTCAGAACACACGGTGCACCGAACTCTGCTAACGATGGGCATCCGCAGCCTACGACCCCTGCATGTGCCAATGTAAATCTCACGACATAGACCACTACGACTGAAATGGGGACGTGACCATCGGCACTGGACGTTGACGCAGTGACAGAGTGTTCGTTGCATGGTATGGTGAATCCCAGTACCCACTTCATAGTGCTGAACGGAGGGTGAGAATTCGTCGTCTTCCAGGAGAACAGCTTCTTGACACTTGTACTGCGGCAAGGCGACGAGCTGGCAGCGGCTCCATTATGCCCTGCAGAACATTCATTTTGGCATCCATGTGTCCACTGGATACCGTGCAAGGCACCTTGACGACCAAAGAGTATCGTACACTGTACACTGGTTGCAGATCCCGTACACCCGTAAATGACGACTCTGTTTGGCGACGGCAGTGGCATTTTTCAACAAGGAAAGGCTCCATGTCACAAGGCCAGGAGGGTGATGAAATGGTGCGAGGAAAACAGTGGAAAGTTCCCATTGACACGATTCCCTTCCACACGCCTCCCCTCTCGCCATATCTGAGTATGATCGAAAACAACTGAGATGTGACTGAATCTGACGTCAGAACTCATCGCCAGTAGTAGGGCAACCTTCGCACCAAGACACGCTGCTTTGTTGCCAAATTTATTCATGATGGCGGTGATGACGTCATCCAAGATGGCGGATTTTGGCGGGAGAATAGGCCAATTGTGCTACATCCACTAAGCTAACCTCAAGAAAAACTAGCAAGAATTTTGAATTTTGTTGGGGAAATACTTCAATTTTGCTACGTCCACTAACCTAAGCCTCCAGAAGAAAAAATCGTGGGAAGTTTGAATTCCAAGAGGATAATGCGTGCAAAGACTGTACTTGTCTTTTTATTATTATTGCTTATCATTCATTAACATTCATTATTATTCATTATTATTTATTATCATTCATTAGCAATTATTATTATCATTTATTATTATTAATTATTATTGACCTGCCTCCAATAGAAAATCCCCACCAAATTCAAATTCCAACACGATAATGGCTGCAAAACCTTACTTTTGTTTATTGTTATTCATTATCATTCATTGTCATTTATTATCATTCATTGTCATTTATTATCATACATTATCATTTATTATCATTCATTATTATTTATTATTATAGGCCTACCTCCACTAGAACATTGCGCCAAATTCAAATTCCAACACGATATTCTCTCGAAAACTGTACTTCTATGTATTATTATCATTTATTATTTATTGAAGATGTCCGACTTTCTCGGTGAGAAAGCCATTTTCCTTACATCCATAACAAAAATCTATCACAAGTTCAAATCCCAACACCATAATTGATCACACGTTCGAGCTTTCTCCGGCACTTATCTTTTTTTTCACTGGTAACCTATCATAATTGCGTCAAATAATAAACTGCTCTTATAGTAACGTAATTCACGTCCTTTGATTTTGCAGGGGGGAAGGGACTGAAGACCTTATTTCAAGCAGTACAGTCACACTTGTTCTCCAACAAAGTCAGCACACACATCTTTGATATTGCAGTGCAGTCACCACGACGTCCGCACTCCAACTGAATTAGTTCAAATCCTCGCCACCCCCTGGCCAGCACGCGGAGACACTGCCCACACCTCTCACGTGAGGCGGCCGGCCACTAGCGCGGGGGGCGACCCCAGTGATCTTTCCCACGTCATAAACATGTTTTCGCTGGACACGCTGGAACTTGTCAAGTTTGACGTCACAGCGGCCCCTTGTTCGCTCACTTCGTGTATTCGTCGCCTCCGCACGTTTCCCGCCAAAATTGTCTGCCTCGGAGCTGAATCACACAACCGTCGACCGTTCGCTGCCACACTATAGGCGCCACGTTCAAACCTGTCGATGCCGACCGCTCACCGTCCACCACGTGTCCCTGTGCGAGCGAGATCGCAGTGCTACACTTTTGGCGGCAAAGTTTGCTCGACAGTGGAATCCGCCATGACTATATAACAGCACGTTTGACCGCACTAGAATGCCCGGTAATTGACTCGCTCTCGCGCGAACGTATAATTGCCGCGCCGCCGCCCCGCTTACGTCACACACCCTTCGTACACGCGATGGACATAGCCTTCTGTACCTGGAAAATGCCTCTTTATTTCAGACATTATGGTCATGCAGGTGTGTCCCAACTGACTTCTCCATGCTCACACAGCGAAACTCCAGAGCGCAGCTGACGTAAGCGAGGCCGGCTGAGCCCGCTCCATCGACAGCTCCGTAACCGGCTGACGTCAAGTGATCAACGGTGCCCGCACAGCCCCCACGGCCAGCGCGCAGGTAGGCGGCGGCGAGCGGCGCCTCAGGGTCCCGCCACAAACGGTCAGCAGCGCTTGTCTCGGAGTCTGACTACGTAAACATCTTTCCGCGTCCGCTAGCACTTAACGCCAGACACGATGTCTGTGCACTGTGCGGTGCTTTATTTGGAGAGTTTAAGAGTACAGAGCTCGTCTGCTGATATTGTGTACTGCATTATTTAAGAGCTGTTTGCCATTATGTGGTGAAATTAGGAGTTGTTTACGTGTTTGTGGCCTGTGTGAGATGACCACAGTGGGATAAGTGCAGGTGTTTTGTGACAACTATACTCCACAACTAAATAAAAGGGCTCCAAATACATGGAGTGCAGCCCTTCCTTACTTCCCCGAGCAGCACAGCGCAGTCTGAGCTGTTTTTTGCGCAATAACGGCAATCTGGTCAGAATGTGAGTGAGTAGAGAAATAACTGGACAAATTTATCTGTAGAGGAGTTACAGATTGCAATGAATATCTTGATGGGTGTGGTTGTGTTGCCAAGTGTAGTGCAATACTGGAGTTCAGAAACTGCCTTTTGTGAGCGTTACATATCTAAACCTGTGAGAAGTAAAAGTTTCAAAAAGATATGTCGCAAATAAATAAAGTACACTCGTTTCTCCTTCCATCAGCCTATGCACTGAAATTATTTCCGAAAATTAGCAGTTGTTTGGCTATTTGGAGGTAAATGGTCATCAGTCCCCTAGAACTTAGAACTACTTAAACCTAACTAACCTAAGGACAGCACACAACACCCAGTCATCACGAGGCAGAGAAAATCCCTGACCCCGCCGGGAATCGAACCCGGGGACCTGGGCGCGGGAAGCGAGAACGCTAGCTGGAAATATTTTCGTTTATCAAAATACCAGTCTGGTAGAAAATCAGTAAGTTCTACAGAAAGTAGACATATTCTACCGCACCTATTCCTTAGTGAATCTTTCACTTTGCAGCTAAGTGTGGAGCGTTACATTGAGCGTACATAGTCGAAAAGGTACACAGCAATTTCACGTCTGGCCGCCATCACACAGGCACTCTACCCACCAGGCGCCTCCTAATTCCAAGCAGTCGACTCCAGATGGTTTTCACACGACCAGAACTCATTTCCGTTTCCGTAGCACATCCCTCAGCGCGTCATAGGCATCCGCCGATTGTGTTGCTACTTCCCGCAGAGGGCATTGTCAAACGTTGACTAGGTCGCTTCCGTAAAGTAAAGGACCGGATCGATATTCTTACATCAAGAGGGACAAAACGAAACGCTCCACCGACACTCGCCGAGTTCCTGCAATTCCCTATGGAGCCAGTTCTAGAAGTTCCCCTCCGCAGCTACTACAGTTCCGTCTCTATTACAGGAAGTTCCTTAGTTCTGTAGTCACTACGTTTCCGACATAGCAATAGCTACTTACGGAACAATAGGAACAGTTATCTGCTAGGGTCTGGAAGTTAATTTCAGTCCAAGTGACTAACGCATACACTGCCAGATATCGCAAAGTTAGTTAAATTCAAC
Organism: Schistocerca nitens; assembly: GCF_023898315.1. Taxonomy (NCBI): domain Eukaryota; kingdom Metazoa; phylum Arthropoda; class Insecta; order Orthoptera; family Acrididae; genus Schistocerca; species Schistocerca nitens. The sequence continues at coordinate 283,675,015 of NC_064614.1, forward strand.
TGTATTCGGAATAAGACTTCACTGCCACGCACCAAACTAACGTAAAAGTAACATACATTTCCTTTGATGTTTTTTTACTTAGTGCTGCCCTTCCACCGCAGTTTATGTATAGAGATAGATTACGAGTTTAGATACAACAGCACGCCGTTACGAAATTTCTTGAAAGGTTGAAACTGTGCGCTGAACAGGACGCTAATTCACATTCTCGTCCTTAGACAGCAATGCTACGAACGCGTCAACTAATCACTTACAGGGTGTTTCAAAAATGACCGGTATATTTGAAACGGCAATAAAAACTAAACGAGCAGCGATAGAAATACACCGTTTGTTGCAATATGCTTGGGACAACAGTACATTTTCAGGCAGACAAACTTTCGAAATTACAGTAGTTACAATTTTCAACAACAGATGGCGCTGCGGTCTGGGAAACTCTATAGTACGATATTTTCCACATATCCACCATGCGTAGCAATAATATGGCGTAGTCTCTGAATGAAATTACCCGAAACCTTTGACAACGTGTCTGGCGGAATGGCTTCACATGCAGATGAGATGTACTGCTTCAGCTGTTCAATTGTTTCTGGATTCTGGCGGTACACCTGGTCTTTCAAGTGTCCCCACAGAAAGAAGTCACAGGGGTTCATGTCTGGCGAATAGGGAGGCCAATCCACGCCGCCTCCTGTATGTTTCGGATAGCCCGAAGCAATCACACGATCATCGAAATATTCATTCAGGAAATTAAAGACGTCGGCCGTGCGATGTGGCCGGGCACCATCTTGCATAAACCACGAGGTGTTCGCAGTGTCGTCTAAGGCAGTTTGTACCGCCACAAATTCACGAAGAATGTCCAGATAGCGTGATGCAGTAATCGTTTCGGATCTGAAAAATGGGCCAATGATTCCTTTGGAAGACATGGCGGCCCAGACCAGTACTTTTTGAGGATGCAGGGACGATGGGACTGCAACATGGGGCTTTTCGGTTCCCCATATGCGCCAGTTCTGTTTATTGACGAAGCCGTCCAGGTAAAAATAAGCTTCGTCAGTAAACCAAATGCTGCCCACATGCATATCGCCGTCATCAATCCTGTGCACTATATCGTTAGCGAATGTCTCTCGTGCAGCAATGGTAGCGGCGCTGAGGGGTTGCCGCGTTTGAATTTTGTATGGATAGAGGTGTAAACTCTGGCGCATGAGACGATACGTGGACGATGGCGTCATTTGGACCGCAGCTGCAACACGGCGAACGGAAACCCGAGGCTGCTGTTGGATCACCTGCTGCAATAGCTGCGCGTTGCCCTCTGTGGTTGCCGTACGTGGTCGCCCTACCTTTCCAGCACGTTCATCCGTCACGTTCCCAGTCCGTTGAAATTTTTCAAACAGATCCTTTATTGTATCGCTTTTCGGTCCTTTGGTTACATTAAACCTCCGTTGAAAACTTCGTCTTGTTGCAACAACACTGTGTTCTAGGCGGTGGAATTCCAACTCCAGAAAAATCCTCTGTTCTAAGGAATAAACCATGTTGTCTACAGCACACTTGCACGTTGTGAACAGCACATGCTTACAGCAGAAAGACGACGTACAGAATGGCGCACCCACAGACTGCGTTGTCTTCTATATCTTTCACATCACTTGCAGCGCCATCTGTTGTTGAAAATTGTAACTACTGTAATTTCGAAAGTTTGTCCGCCTGAAAATGTACTGTTGTCCCAAGCATATTGCAACAAACGGTGTATTTCTATCGCTGCTCGTTTAGTTTTTATTGCCGTTTCAAATATACCGGTCATTTTTGAAACACCCTGTACATCGCCCACCTTCACAGTTTAACGGTGCTACCAGTAGGTTATTGTGTTTTAAATCTAGCAGGGTGGAATTTCCAGACTCAGGAGGTGACTGGAGACATCTATTGGTAAAACAACTGCCCACGAAAGTGCAGGTTCAGTTTCAAGTCATACTGGGACGCAAAGTTCCAGTCCTTCAGAAAAATTCAGATCAAATTACTATTCGTCATTATTGTGCCTCTTTCTCATGGTATCTACCTTCAGTTGCTGTGGATATCATCTATTTTACCTACGTATTTCATCGATCCCAATTTATATCGTTGAATATCCAAAGTAGCAGTACGGAAGCGCTGAGTAAACTACCTTCTACGTGTTCTCTCTCGTAAAATAACTCTTTGACATGATACAGCTTACATGAATGTCATATTTATACCGCTCGTTATGACAATGGAGAAAAATCTGAATGCGATGTAAAATCCTATTCAAAAGACAAAACTTCTGGAAGATTATATTGAAATTATACTACTATCAAGTAGTCATTTCTTATATATTCCCATATATGCCAAATCAAATAGCGAACAGCCCATATGAACTGCAGCAATTTGTTTAGTAGCATTCCGACTTGGCCTGTGTATGAAGCTTGTAATACAACGTTTAAGCACCTTTCATTACTTTCGAGATAATCGTATTCGTTAACAGTTATTTTCAAAAAATGGTTGAAATGGCTCCGAGCACTATGGGACTTAACATCTGTGGTCATCAGAACTTAGAACTACTTAAACCTAACTAACCTAAGGACATCACACACATCCATGCCCGAGGCAGGATTCGAACCTGCGACGGTAGCGGTCACGCGGTTCCAGACTGTAGCGCCTAGAACCGAACGGCCACAACGGCAGGCAGTTATTTTCATTCAGAGCGTTCCGGAGAAAGAGCCATCTATTGTGACATGCGGGTACTTCTGTTATGAATGAGGGACATGTTAAAGGAGACAGAATCAACTAAAGTTATTTCAATGGAGGCAGATGAATCAAACTAAGGTTCTTGTCGAGCGTAAGACATTCGCGGAACTGAAATGTAGAATATATATGGCATTCGACAGATCGGAGTGTGGAAGAGTCATTCAATCGTTCGTAGTTCAGACGATAAACGGAAATGGGAAGGTTGAAAATGATCAAACGTGTGAATTGTCAAGGGACCAAACTGCTGAGGTCATCGGTCCCTAGACATACACACTACTTAAACTACCTTAATCTAACTTATGCTAAGAACAATACACACACCCATGCCCGAGGGAGGACTCGAACCGCCGCCGCGGGGGGGGGGGGGGGGGGGGGGCCACGCAATTAGTGACATGGCTCCTCTAACCGCGCGGCCACTCCGTGTGACGGAAAGTTTGAAGTTAGATATATTGGGAATAAGTGTAATACGGTGGCTGGAGGAAATGCATTTCTCTTCAAATGAACAGAGAGTTATCAACACAAAATCAAACAGGGACGACGCAGTAATTGGTTTAATAATGAACGGGAAACCAGAAACATGGTTAACTATGAACTGCATTGTGCAGTGGTTATCACAGCCAAGACATGGCGCCGCGGCCGGCCACAGAGTAGTACATACGTATATCGCTGCTAGTACCGCAGATGAAGAAATTGAAAATATTAATGATGAGATTAAAGATGATGTTTAGGACATTACAATATATGAAATATTGAAGTTAATTAATGGAGTTTTATTGAAGGGGAAAAAAATGGTTCAAATTGCTCTGAGCACTATGGGACTTAACAGCTGAGGTCATCAGTCCCAGCCGGCCGAAGTGGCCGTGCGGTTAAAGGCGCTGCAGTCTGGAACCGCAAGACCGCTACGGTCGCAGGTTCGAATCCTGCCTCGGGCATGGATGTTTGTGATGTCCTTAGGTTAGTTAGGTTTAACTAGTTCTAAGTTCTAGGGGACTAATGACCTCAGCAGTTGAGTCCCATAGTGCTCAGAGCCATTTGAACCATAATCATCAGTCCCATAGACCTAGAACTACTTAAACCTGACTAACCTAAGGACAACACACACATCCATGATCGAGGCAGCATGCGAACCTGCGACCGTAGCAGCCGCGTGGTTCCCAACAGAGGCTTCTAGAACCGCTCGGCCTTGTTGAAGGAAATAGAATGAACAGAAAAATAGTATACAAGATCTTCGGGATACAAATGAAAACGCGGGAGCTGCGCGGCAGTTTACTGGACAGTGAAACCATTGCCAACCATTTGTCTCAAGAATAATGAAGGTTTGACATGTTGAAGAGATCCTGAGGCAGTGGAAGATACCAGCTATATAACATAAGATTGTTGCAGAAATTTTTAAAAAAATCAACGAATGTGACATGCAGAGAGCTTGTACCATATCACCATCAGCGTACACAAAATTATCACAAAGGAGACAGAGTCTCAAAAGTAAAAATTCATCACTAACAACGTAATTATGAAAATATAATTTTGTTCGTGTTATTTACTCATGAAGTCGTAGCTACTTAGGATTGGATGAATAACACGCGTAATGATAGTAACTAGTTGCGGTACATACAAAAAAGGTTTAATTATTTTGTGTCACTATCTACAGCCTTTGTATGTATTACTGTGGATTCAAAATATTATACTCAAACGGAGGTTATTAACACAACTTAAACTACATTTGTAGACAAATTTGCCTCTAACCGTAAGACCGTTGAGATTGTAATATAACTTGCTTTCTGAGCCTTTTTTGAAGCTGAGTACACCATTAATGTTTCCAACACGAATTTTGATTTAATACTGGATTTGATCTGCAGGTAATAGTAAAAAAGGATAATTACATCAAAGGCAGCGATCGATAACTTTTTCGACTCGTGAACCCCCTCTAAAACGTTCGGAGCTGGGTGAACCACAGACTTTTAAATATACATACAGTAGACACGCATGAAATTTAATACCCAGCAAAAGGTTCAGATACTCTAGCTACGGCTTAAAAGGTACACAACGTGTAGGCCTGGTTGCAATACTAAATACGAGCGTTCTTTGTAATTACTGACCTTTTCCTTGGCATTCAGTGAGAAGATTGCGCCTATTTTATATGCCACAGAGGTTTGAAGTCAGGAACCACAACAATTAAATGAAGTCTCAAATCACTTCCAGCAAAAAGTCTGATTCTGTTTTTATTTTTTAAATATGCATGTGAAGAAAATAAAGTTTCGGACAGATAAGTGGATGAAAATGGTAACAAAGCCGTACAAGCTTTATTCGTTACCACTAGAAGCTCTTTTAAGCTTGTTCAACAACCAATTACTGTCGAAGATTCACAACTTTTATGTGCGCTTGATGTGGTCCTAAAACTGTTGACCGTTCGCAGGAATTACTAATCCAGTTATTAATATTGAACATAGCACGGAAATATTCTTGAATGTTTTTCCACGTACCTTCAAATGTTCTTCGCCCATGTTCTTGACATTTTTTCGTTGAAAGATAATGATTTCCCACAGGGAAGGGTATCAAACCAGAAGGTGTTATTCCTATTGAAACATGTTTCACAAAAATGTAATTTTTAATGAATGATTCGATACGGTCTTCCACAGTAAAAACGTCTGTATTTCACCTGTGGAGAAATAAGTTTAAACCATCAATTTTTGAGAATATATCTAGCAAAGAAGCTAAAGTCTGAAGCCTGCTTTCATCTTCCATGCATTCTGCTATGTGAAAGGCATGGCTGGTGAGAAACACCTAGTCTTTAAGCTCACACAGTCGAGAAATAGTTATACCTCGAAGTAATTATACCTCGAGGTATCCACCTAGCTTCAGTGTGAATCAATAAACACTTATAAATGCTTCTCATTTCCCCACAAAGTACTGCAAAGATGCGGGAATATGTAGGGAGAGCCTTAAAAAAACTTTATTTCCACTGCATCGTCCATCACAGGTTTCAATCAATAGAGCACGCGTTTAGAAGCAAGAGCCTGTCTACGAATGCTACAATGTGTCCAAGAAGCGTTCGCCGCCAACGATTTCACTTTGGAAACAAACCCAGCTGGAAACTCTGCCATAGATTTCACGCCGTATGAACGAATGAATGGCTATACAGTGAATCCATTTTATTGAATTTTCACGAAAGTATTCGTCGGTTAACTTAAAAATATATCCCCTTCCATAGTTCTCTGTTCTGAGAGCCTCCAGAGTAGTAACTCCCCTTCCGCAGACTCCCCATTAATACGTGTAGCGATCAAAAAGTCAGAAAATGCCTAAACCGACAACATGTATTGATTTGTGAAGTTGAATCCATAAAGATGGAACTCTTTACAGATTTTCATTTTCGACATAATTTGACATGTCCTTAATTCAGGGGTTAATCGTATTGTCGGACAGTGGCACCATATTCATTTTTTTGTGAAAAAAAGCAAGCAAGCACTGTACTATGCTGTTTTTACTGCACTAAATCATCAGGTACTGAACCAGTTTTAGCAATTCTAGCAATTCTGTAGCTAACGCGATAAGACACTTCAGGAGAATTCTCATTGTCACTGTTTGCAGTGGATACAAAAGTAGTTAAATCATTTTTCTACCGGTTAGATTTTCGTGTTTATGTGGGTGGGCTGTTTAGTTTCTAAGAACGTTAAGTAGAGAAGATTTCAGACTACTGTTAGCAATAATGTCGTCACAAACAGCAGCTCAATGTGGCCTTGGACAGTCCTTTTCACTTACATAAGAAAATTTAAAAATAATGTAATTATCATCGTACTTTCTTTTCTTTACGCACGATTCACTTTAGTCTGATCGACACACATCACTAGAAGTTAAATGACCTGTTAACAAAATTATAACATGCGATTTTGTTAAATCATATTTTCCGTTCAGCTATACATTTTTCAACCAGTTATTCATCTTAAAATAAGCGGAAACGATTCTGATACACAACTGATGAGTTACTTCATTTACTGCCAGGAAAGAAGAAGTAGGCTACTGTTGAAAATTAGACGCCTGACCACTATGTAACCGTTTCTTAGTGGGGTCCCGGTACTGTTGTTAGTATTGTTAGAACACAAGGAAGCTGACAGACTAAATTTCTATTGTAGGGAAATCAAATGCATTCCTAACGCTGTTGCATAACTGTAAATCAGATATTGGCTGTAAATATTAATTTATCGCGGAAATAGTGTGATAAGTTACCGATGATATACAGATGTGGCGAGGGGCATTATAGGGTTAATTTAATTTTAAAATAATAATTATAGTTATTATTATTATGATCATGTCGCAGGAACTAAGGCAACATTAATACACGTGACCTCGAAACCAGCCATTATGGGAAAACGTTTTGGCGAATCGCTTCAAACATTCTGCGAACCACATGGCGGTTAGCGAACCACATGTTAGGAAACGATGATCTAGAGGAAACACACAACACAGAGAAAGCAGCTACTCGGGCAGCAGAGTGTATGGGGACTGATCGTGTTTTTTTTTTGGGGGGGGGGGAGGGTACAGGGGGAGGGGGGGGGAGGAGGTTGAGCTACAGGATTATCTGAGGACCTCTGACAGACGCCCACCAAACAACACGAAGAGAGCAAAATCAGATTGCGTGGAAAGAGTTTTACTCTAAATTTCCTCAGCATTTGTGACAAAGTCCACGGATTTACTGCCGTGCAGGAAAGTTCTCGGGCTCAAATTATACTTCGGAACCGAAGCCTGTATGAAAGCCGATATAGAAAGCTCCGAAATTTTTAATGTGGCATGGAAAATACACTACGTGATCAAAAGTATCCGGACACCCCCAAAAGCATACGTTTTTCATATTAGGTGCATTATGCCGCCACCTACTGCCAGGTACTCCATATCAGCGACCTCAGTAGTCATTAGACGTCGTGAGAGAGCAGAAAGAGACGTTCCGCAGAACTCACGGACTTCGAATGTGGTCAGGTAGTTGGGTGTCATTTGTGACATACATCTGTACGCGAGATTTCCACACTCCTGTACATCCCTAGGTCCTGTGTTTCCGATGTGATAGTGAAGTAGAGTGACACGTACAGCACAAGAGCGTACAGGCCGACGTCGTCTGTTGATTGACAGAGACCGCCTACAGCTGAAGAGGGTTGTAATGTGTAATCGGCAGAGATCTATCCAGACCGTCACACGGGAATTCCAAACTGCATCAGCATTCACTGCAAGTACTACGACAGTTATTCGGGAGGTGAGAAAACTTGGATTTCATGGTCGAGCGGCTGCTCATAAGCCACACATCACGCCGGCAAAAGCCAAACGACGTCTCCCATGCGTGAGGAGCGTAGATAAAGGACTAAAACGTCGTGTGGAGTGACGAATCACGGTACACAACGTAGCGATCCAATGGTAGGGTGTGGTTACGGCGAATGCCCAGTGAACGTCATCTGCCAGCGTGTGTAGTGCGAAGAGTAGAATTCGGAGGCATTGGTGTTATGGTGTGGTCGTGTTTTTCAAGCGGGGGGGGGGGGGGAGGGGGGCCTTGCACCACTTGTTTTTCTTCTCTTTTTTTTTCTTTTTTTGCGTGGCACTATCACAGCACAGGCCTACATTGATGTTTTAAGCATCTTCTGGCTTCCCGAGGTTGAAGACCACTTGTTCATAATATACGGCCTGTGGCGGAGTGGATACACGACGCTAACATCCCTTTAGTGGACTGACCTGTACAGGGTCCTGGCCTCAATCCTACAGAACACCTTTGGGATGTTTTGGAACGCCGAATTCATGCCAAGCCACACCGACCGACATCGATACCTCAGTGCAGCACTTCATTAAGAATGGGCTGCCGAAACCTTCCAGCAACTGATTGAATGTATGCCTGCGAGAGCGGAAGCTATAATCAAGGCTAAGGGTGAGCCAACACCATATTGAATTCCAGCATTATCGATGAAGGGGAAACGAACTTGTGAGGTCATTTTCAGCCAGGTGTCCGGATACTTTCGATCACATAGTGTATATTAAAATGAAGGGTTTATCGAGGTCGAAATTGAGTCTTGCTTGAAAGTTATCTATAGCACTCGTAGAATCATTCAAAGAATTTCTACGCTCAGGAGCATGGCCCAAGAAAAATTATTTGAGGGACCATTTAACCTACCGAATATAGACAGGGACATCTATGGATTCGTTGCCGACGATGCGGACTGACGCTTTTGTTGTTCTGAACACCTTCAACGAAACTTTCTTGAGCAATTAGTTGCCGCGCGGAGTCTAGTGACCGATGACCTTTGCAGTTTAGTCCCTTAGGAGTTCACACACCTTTCAACATTTGAGCAACTAGTATGGCAACCCACATGCTATGAAAGTGTTTGCAACATCGTAGATACAAACAGGCCTGACTTTATCGACAGTGTGAGTACAGAGAGAGGGATTAGTGATCATGATGTCGTCATAGCGACGACGATTAGAGAAATAGGGTGACGATCGTTTCTGCTGGAAAGAGCAGGTAATCTGTTGTCTGCATACTGCTTTGACAATGGATGGATTTAATTTGGTTCTAGTATGATGGCCGTATAGGAGTTACGGACAAAACTGGTAAACTGACACCGAATTTCAGTCGACTAGACTTCTATTAGTAAACGAATAAACGGGTGGAATAGCGATAAACGAAGCAATAGAGATGAAAATATCGGCAATGCCGTCGGAAAAAGAAGAGAAGTAAAGTTTTGGACGCCAGAGATGGAAACAGTAATTAAAGAAAGGCAAGAAGCTTTCAAGAACTACTCAAATAATCCCAAAGAATATAAAAAGAAGGCAAATAATGCGAAATGCATAACTTAGGAAGCGATTGCAGGATCAAGGCAGTGCTTTATCAGCAATATAGAGCACGATTTATATGGCAGAGAAACTATCGCTTATAAAGTGACGCAATCACTCAGAAAACAAGAAACCGATCGTATGGGTGTTAATAATATAGGAGAGAACGAATGGATAGCTCATTATTAAATACATTGTAGTATGATGATATTTTAATTCAGAAGTTACCTGAACTGAGTGACACAAAAGTGCTGGACGACATTGGTCTGAGACAACCGATGGCAACTCTAAAAGCTACAAGAAGTAGGAAAGCCACAGGTTTAAATGGTATTAAGATGGAACTTTGGAAATACGTAGTGTTATTCCTACATTTTAAGATTTCTTCAAATATTTAATCAATATTTGAGAGCCATCGTAGTATTTTTCTTTAAAGAGAGCTGTGGTGTCACCGCCAGACACCACACTTGCAAGGTGGCAGCCTTTAAATCGGCCACGGTCCGTTAGTATACGTCGGACCCGCGTGTCGCCACTATCAGTGATTGCAGACCGAGGGCCGCCACACGGTAGGTCTAGTCTAGAGAGACTCCCTAGTACTCGCCCCAGTTGTACAGCTGACTTTGCTAGCGATGGTTCACTGTTTACAGACGCTCTCATTTGCCGAGACGACAGTTTAGCATAGCCTTCAGCTACGTCAATTGCTACGACTTAGCAAGGCGCCATATTCAGTTTCTATAATCTGAACAGATAATATTGTGAATCATGTACCGTCAAGAGCGACGTTCATCATTAATGGATTAAAGTTAAGTATGAAACTAATTACGTCCGCTTTCTGGATTCTCATTCATTGTCATGTTCCAGACCTCACGTCAGTAAAGTTCTTCCCTCCTCACGCCAGCCTGCGTGGGCGAAAACGCGTGCATTACGGCCTCCTCTAGTAACACTGTGTTGGCTGTTCTGCCAACACAACAAGAGCAATAAAAATAAAAGTAGCAACTATCGAGGTACAAGCTTTCTGGATTCAACCTATAAATTATGTGCCAATATCCTGAATGCAAGACTGAAAAATACCATGGAGAAACTAATACATGAAGAACAGCCAGGTTTTAGAAAAGTCAAATATTGACAAAGTTATTGCATTGCAACAAGTTATAGGAAAAGAAACGATAGCTTAATATGGACGTCCATCTTGCTTTTGTGGATTTTGAGAAATCATTCTATAATGTGGGTAGAGAAATGATGTGGAATATCATAACTGAACAAGATTATCAGTGTCACCTCAAAAATGCAAATGAAATTCTATAGGCAAACTTCTAAATTCTTATGGGTATGGGATGTATAAAAACAAGGTCAATGTACACAAAGAAAGGAGTACGACAAGGATGGTGTATTTCTCCAACACTCTTCAATATATATATTTATACATCAGGTTATCAGCAAATGGAAAATGTGGAGTAGAACTTGAGTTCTTTTAGATCGCTACACAATATTAAATGCAGTTTTATATGCAGATGACGTTCAGATGGGTTTATATAAGTGGCAGCAGGTAACCTCAGATTACAACCTAAATTTTCGGTAGATCATACGGAAGTGATGGCATCTCAAGACAAACTATCACTAAGATCTAAACTAGTCTTCAGTAATAAAATCTTGGAGCAAGTAAAACATTTTAAATATCAAGGATACGACATCATTTACGAATATAACTATAACATGGGCAAAAATTAAATAAATTTACTTCCGTATGTGGAACCATCGTAAAATGTGTGCAGAATAAATCCAGGAAAGAAGCCCAGCTGAAGTTTTATTAAAAAAAATAACAGTACCAATCCTTATTAATGGAAGTGAAGCATGGGTAATGACAGACGCAAAGGAATTAGAATACAGGCTCAAGTAATGACATTTTTAAGAAGGGTCGAAAGATGTACGAGAGAAAGTAGAAAGAAAATGAAGATGTAATGAAACATTTAGGAATAGATAAACTCAGCGAAAAATTAAATAGGAGAAAATGGAAGGAACCTGTAGACCATATGACTGGAGAAAAATTCCCGGTAAAGGCTATCAACTACAAATGCACTGGAAGAAGAGATGGTAATTGTAGTACCATAACATCCAACTTGCCTAATACACGAAGTGAAGAAGGAGAAGAAGAAGACCTAAGATAAGATCTAAACTAGTCTTCAGTAATAAAATCTTGGAGCAAGTAAAACATTTTAAATATCAAGGATACGACATCATTTACGAATATAACTATCACATGGGCAAAAATTAAATAAATTTACCTCCGTATGTGGAACCATCGTAAAATGTGTGCAGAATAATGGCAGTGGATTACAGCTGAGACCGTCCTACGAATGGTGAGTTGAAGCAGGTGCGACAGTCGCGCCACCAGAACATTTTCATGTATGGTGCGGGACTGAGCACCAGTGACGTCACTGGCAGTGGCGCGGCTATGTAAGCATAAGAAGGTCTCTGCCGAAAGCTCGTGTACTGTTAACCACCTGACCCGGCTTGAAACCCGACGATATTTTGTTAATGGATATCGTCGCGAGAGTATGCATTCGTACATAAAGTTTAGCCTGTGTGTAAATCACACTCTGGAGAAGTAGGTGCTGAATAAGTGAACTAAGAGAAAAAAATAACCTATAGAGGTATTCGGGAAATATTGAGAGAACAGACCATTGTACTGTCGGTTCAAAAAGAATGAAGAAATGTCGACGTGTGTCTTTCAAAAGATCGATGCGCCAGGCAAACTAAGACTAATACATTTATACATTAGCGAAAATTATGATCGTACGCAAACTTATCAAGGTGGTCAAAAACATATACTCAGTCACTCGCAGATCAGTCTAGTTTGGCAACGTAAAATTGAAAAGGAAATAACTGAAGTTTTAAATTTCGCGTTTAAAAATCATTCATGCAATATCTTAGATGAAAACCGTCATATGTATATATTCAGAGGAGGGAGACATAGGCATCACTATCTGTGAAACAGTTGAAAACAACTACTTGGTGAACTCCAGACGGAAGGCCAGTTCAGTTTTACAGTGTGTGCTCTTCAGTGTTGGCTCTATACTTAGGTTACTACAAATTTCTCGTCCAGAGCTATGTCCCAAGTAACTGAAAAAAAGTGTAGGTGACTTTCATTTACAAGTTGTTTCCACGATGACTTTAGAAGATTTTGGAGACAGGCAGAAGTATCAATCTGAGGTAAGGGACCTTTGTCTGGAATGATTGAGTCAAATGTTATGAGCGAAAATCGTTCTGATACCTCTGGCAGTTGACCTCTTCTACTGCAATCTCTCTGCTTCCCACAATTTCAGAGGTAGTGGATCAAACCAAGAAAAAAATATCAAGTAGACATGGGCTCTAAAGTGCTTACCTTACTAGCTATGAGCACTTGCTCAACTTTGCTACTTTCCTTTGTTTATTTATTTCAAACACGCTCCATTACAATATTTGTAATTGTACGTGTTTGTATGGTGTATGTGTATGTGTGTGTGTGTGTGTGTGTTTGTGTGTGTGTGTGTGTGTGTGTGTGTGTGTGTGTGTGGGTTGGTGGTGTTTGTTTGTGTGTGTAAGGGGTGTAGTGTAATGTTTGTGGTTCATGATGATGATGATGATGACGACGATGAGAGAAGGCAGAGGTTGAAATCCAGTGTCGGCACACAACGTACTCCTCGCGAATAGCACCAAGAAAGCCGCCAAGCTTAACGTCCCCATCCAGCGGATGGATCACCGTCAACACTGCCATATTCCCTCTCTCCATAAGACACGGCAGTGAGGTTTGATATTTACACCTGGAGACTGGCGCAAAGTCTCGTAATCAGGATCTTTACGCCACCACCTCTCCTCTCGTTGCCGGCCAAACACTGGCGTCGCCACACAAGTGTGCGTTAGAGACCTCGGACACGAAGGCGGGTTTCATCTTTGCTGCTGTCAAATACATGTTGTACTCAACAAGTGTTCATAACTCTGAAGGAATAAATTTTAGAGCCCATGTTTGCCGACAATTTTTTCTTGCTTTAGTTCACACTACCTCCTCCCACAACATGGAAAGCAAAGAGCTTGCAGTAGAAAAGGTCACAGACAGTAGTACAGAACGATTTTCCATATATCGTTTGACTCTGTCCAACCAGTGTCCCATATCTTAAACTACCACATTTACCCATCTGCATCATCCCCGAAAGATTGTAACATCGTCATGGAATCACCTTCTACAAGAAGTCAAAATAATGGACTAGAAAAATTACAGATAGATATATATATTACATCGTTTAGTTACAGAATTCTCTTACGTATTCTCAGTACCAATGCAATTAATTTCCTTTGCAAAGACGTTTCTATCCACAAATTAGTATGGATTCAGGAAGCAATGTTCGTGTGAAACTTAACTTTCCCTCTTTCTGCACGATTTTTAGTGAACCATGAATGAAGGAAAACAGGCAGATTCTACACGTCCGTCCAAAAAGTTCAGAGGCTGGTGTTACTCCTGGCTTATAAGCGACGCCAGCCTAGTAGCTGTGGTGGCAGCTTGAGCTGACTACTCTAAACACCAGATGTGCATTCGACCAGTCAGTTATGAGCAGACAATGGATGTGCGGCCGTTGTGTGTCAACGCTGTTGGGTCGCTGTTGCGTCGCCAATCAGAATGGAACAACTCTCAACTTAAGTATTCGAGACATTCTCCTGAATGTATTGTAAAAGAGAGAAATGTGGGCAAAATTTGTCCCACACATCTTGACTCTCGAACAAAAACGACGACCCCGGACGCCTGTTGCGTCTTAATTATAATTCAAAGCACGGACAAGCCTTTTCTGGAAAAGACCTTCACATGTGATGAGACTTGGTGTTACCAGTTCGAACATATCACAAAGCGACAAACTGCTGAAATTCACACGGAGGGTCAACGCTTTGATGACATTACAACCGTTCCCGCCAACATGACGCGCCGTTTCTTCAGCATCCCAAACAATGACTTTTATGTCAATTTTTCATAGTTGTATAATGGATGTATCCGTGGTCTAGGGGAACAGTACGGCTTTAGCGGCCGAGCAACACGGTCATGTTGCGTTTTTTCCGCTTTCAGTGCGGGTCAGGTAACCTCGTTTACTTCCTTCGACCGACAATAACGTGACGCCATAGGGAGACAAGATCATGGTGAATCAATACCTAGAAGCGACAGTGTGATACTTCCTGGCAGATTAAAACTGTGTGCCCGACCGAGACTCGAACTCGGGACCTTTGCCTTTCGCGGGCAAGTGCTCTACCAACTGAGCTACCGAAGCACGACTCACGCCCGGTACTCACAGCTTTACTTCTGCCAGTACCTCGTCTCCTACCTTCCAAACTTTACAGAAGCTCTCCTGCGAACCTTGCAGAACTAGCACTCCTGAAAGAAAGGATATTGCGGAGACATGGCTTAGCCACAGCCTGGGGGATGTTTCCAGAGTGAAAATCTCATTCTGGAAACATCCCCCAGGCTGTGGCTAAGCCATGTCTCCGCAATATCCTTTCTTTCAGGAGTGCTAGTTCTGCAAGGTTCGCAGGAGAGCTTCTGTAAAGTTTGGAAGGTAGGAGACGAGGTACTGGCAGAAGTAAAGCTGTGAGTACCGGGCGTGAGTCGTGCTTCGGTAGCTCAGTTGGTAGAGCACTTGCCCGCGAAAGGCAAAGGTCCCGAGTTCGAGTCTCGGTCGGGCACACAGTTTTAATCTGCCAGGAAGTTTCATATCAGCGCAGACTCCGCTGCAGAGTGAAAATCTCATTCTGGAGACAGTGTGATTGTTTTTTAGAATAGACTTTGCCAGACGAAAAGCACTCGATGTCGAGCGCTTTATAAAGGATGAGGCCAAGATCCGGCTTTTCGATCGCAAGTAATACCGTCTACTTGAAAGTTACTGCCGACGCAACGTGCGACAAGACTCTTTGAGACATGAAACAAGGTCTACGCTTCTACTACGCAGACGGATATGTTGGCAACGTCGAGGTTGCTCATTCCGGACTGCGACTGCAGAGTGTAAGCGTTTTTGAACTACCCTTCGAACACTCGGCAGGAGACGTGACGACGTTCTGAGGAGCAGTTCGCAACTTCATTCGGCCAGAGAAATGATGACCACAGTCATACGACAAGAATGCTGACTCCGGCGGGCGAAAGCTGCGCGGAGTAGAGGCAGCACCGCGGCTTGGTGCAGGGCGAGCTAGAGCACGCAAACTCTATGGACCCAGAGTGGAGGACGCGGCAACAGTGTCATCCCGAACAAGTCGAGGTGCACAGCAAGGTGTTTGCCCATACAGATGTTTGTGACTGAGCAACTTCACGGCTCCAGATCCGAACTGTACACCACCAGGGTAGGACGCCTGCAGTGGTTGAACTAGGTCCGCAGGTAAATCACCTGTTGGAGGGCATAAGTCAGCAGCATCACACTTAGCACAGAAAACATGGCGGCGGCTAGCAGCATCAGAGTCCATAGAGGGCGGCTACTTGATCCATGCGGACCTGTAAACCAGCGCTGATCTCCCGTCGGAGCTGGTGGCCATCAGACTGAACATTTCTGTCCAGAAATTAACAGTATTTATAAGAGCTTGCTTCGTCCCTATTTTGACAAGACGTCACTTCCCATCACGTAAGCTTGAAAACAGAGCCTCGTCTCGGATGCGAAGCACTCTGGTCGAACTACACCTTAACGGCTCTGGCTTTCTGGTGCGTCGAAGGTATTATGATACTGATCCCTGTGCTGAGTCAGAGAGTGCAGTAACTGCCACGCCCCCTCGGAAACAGTATTTGTTGTCTCTGGAGGTCACTACTGATGTAACTTCGCCTACCTGATCACTGTTGACCTGCGTGCATAGGGATCTTGCATTACCTATGGGTGGTATCTCAGCTTTATTCAGATGTTCCAAGTAAGTTAGCTGTGGTGGAACAACATAAACAACCTGACGGGTAAGGTGAGCAGAATCTGTGACAATTTGCTGATGACTTTAAGTGTATGGGAAAGTGTCATGCTTGGGATACTATAGAAGTGTACATGATATCGACAGAACTTGTATTTTGTGTGATAAATGTAGCTTGCTCTAGACGTGAAAAAATATAAATTAATGCAGATGAGTAACAAAAACAATACTAAAATGCAATTTTGTCATATGATGATATGGTTGGAGACCGTGACTGTTATTTGAAGACAAATGTTGATGGTGTTGAGACAGCAACCAGTCATCCTAAAATGCTCTAATATACTATTAGTGACCTGCAGCTTAACACAGTACTTTCGATAAAATTTCTAGCCATAACGTTGCTGTGCGACATGATATGCAAGAAGCGCGTAAGGCCCTTCACAGGAAAGGTTTATGGTGGACTCTGGTTTGTTGGAGGATTCTATGGAACTGTAATTGTTCTGTAATAGAGACGACGTACACTATACTACTGGAAACCATTCTGACGCAAGTACGGACGAGTGTTTGAGATTCACACTTGGTCGGATCAAAGGAAGACAAAGCAACTCAGCAGCGTGCTGCTAGATATGGTCCATCGACAACCTACTTTTACGGAAGTGCTCTGTAAACTGAAGCAGTAATCTCTGGATTCGCGAAACCCTGTTGAGAGAATTAAGAGTATTCGTATATTCGACACCCTGCAGCCTGCCACCAACAATACAGCGTGGGCAAAAATATGGAAACATCACCAACACAACAAATTACTGTGCATAATACATTGTAGGAAAAGGGTTGTGTTCAAAACAGCTTCCATTCCCTTCGGAATGGATAGATGCAAGTCCCACGCGATTTTCAAGGAAATCTTACACCATTGTTCCTACAAAATAGTCTCAAGTTCAGGAGAAGGTGGAAAGCGATCACACATACTTCTCTTCATAGTAGACCACAAACACTCAATAATATTGAGATTTAGTGGCTGCGATGGCCACAGGAGATACGAAAATTCAACCTCGTGCTCAGTAAATACAGCCTTGATGATGCAAGCTTTGTAGACAGGGCTGTCGTCTTAGAACATAACAGAGGAGTGGGAAAGAAGCATTGTACCATGGGATGGACTTGATCGGCCAAAATGATAACATAATCATTGGCAGTAAGGCGACCTTGTGGAGTAAAAGTGGACCCACGGAATACCATGGTACCAATGACTGCCCATCTTATCACTGTACCACCGCCAAGTTTCAGTCTTGGGACAGAAATTCGGCTGGAAGTTGGAAACAGTGTGAAACGAGACTCATGTGACGAAATAACATTTTTCCATTGCTCCCTACACCAAGCTTTATTTTTTTTGGCGAAACGTTTCCCTGACAAGAGAATTTGTAGCACTAATGAGTTGTTCTGGAATTGCAGCTCTCCGTGTGATTCACTGTTTGTAGAGCTCCAAGTCACGCTGCTTTCGTGCAGACAGAGTACATGACTGTGACATTCAGTCCTACAATGACTTTTGAAACTGTCATCCTCTTATCCTTCGTCAAAATCTTCTTCAATGACCATCTGTCACGATCACTCAACATGCACGTTCATATGCATTGTGACTTAGTGGGTCATGTTCACCCGGCTCCTCCAAACTCTTTGGAGACATTGGCTAGGAAGGCACACACCATACAATCACCGAAAGTTGGCCCTAATTTGACGACTGACACTTGCAATATGTTGAGGACACTGCACAGGTGCCGTTCATGTTCAAATACAACAACGCCATCGGCAGGCTTGCCTATAGTCGAGATGGCGTAAGAAGATCCCTGATGACTTCCAGCGCTGTTGCCAGCTTTCAACTGCGAAGCGTAAACGGCTACAGGTGGAACCAAGCAACGGCTGTTTACATAGCTTTGGCAAAACTGTGGCGTTGCCATGGAGTTCTTTACAAAATCTCGTTACATTTCTGGTTGAGGTAGATGTGCGCATATGCTTCACCTGGTCCACTTCAACTGTCAAGGATCATCTTAAGCAGACTCAACCATAGCATTTGTACTTAGGTTTCAAGCATGCATTTCTGACAGTTTTTCTAAATTTTTGCTCAACACCTGTACATCTCGCGTAATGACTGCCAAGACAAGAGAAATTAAGGTTCAAAAAATGGTTCAAATGGCTCTAAGCACTATGGGACTTAAGATCTGAGGTCATCAGTCCCCTAGACTTAGAACTACTTAAACCTAACTAACCTAAGGACATCACACAAATCCATGCCCGAGGCAGGATTCGAACCTGAGACTGTAGCAGCAGCGCGGTTGTGGACTGAAGCTGCAAGAACCGCTCGGCCACAGCGGCCGGCAAATTAAGGTTCATACGAAGTATATGGATAGTCGTTTCTGCCTCGCTTCATTTTCGGGTGGAACCAGAAGGGAAATGACTAGCGGTGATGCAAGGTATTCTCACTGTAGGTGGCTTGTGGAGAATGTATGTAGGTATAGATGCAGAAATACACTGCTAAATATCCTGAGGGTGGGTTCACGTTCATGCTGAATATCAACAGGTAGTAGTAATAGTAGTAGTTTAGGAAGTGACGCAACTTAAGTAAGAGCATTTGTCTCCTGAAAGCGATGGAGCTTTGGTCGTTTTGACAAACAAGATAATGCAGTGCGTAAGTAGCTCTCCTAGATGCTTATTTATGTAGATCTCAAATACAATTTAATATGGCAAGAACGCCATAATGGGTATAGGGTAACCATCTGGGGAACGTGCCGTGGGTGTCGTTTCTGTGGGGTGGCATCGCTGTGACAGGCGAAAGATGATAAGAAAGGAGAAAATCAATGGGGAATAGGGGACGCTAAGGAGACGAGGGAAGAAGAAGATGAAATAGAAGATGGAAAAGGAGAGCACTGTAATGGGAAGCAGCCGGAGATGTATGAGAGGAAACCTTTTGAATTGGACGGTTTCAGAAAAGTTACCTCTCCCTGGCACACAGATAATTATTTGTTTTAGACTACTAGATGCTGCCTTAATGTGAGAAAGAAATTTTTGTGAATGTAAGTTTAGAGAGCAGCATTATATGGAAATGCATCAAGGACAGTGGAAAAATGTGAACAGAAGATGATCAAAGTGTTTAAGACCGATGTGATTCTACAGAACAATGGCGGTGTGGTAATAAGCGAGGAGGTTCTCCGCAGAGTCGGTGGGGACAGGAACGTGCGGTAAACATTTACAAGACGAAGAAATTGGAATACAGAACGTGGGTTAAGATATGAAGGAATAACGTCCATGGAATTTGAGGAGGCTCAGACGATGCAAACTGAAGGAAAGGCAGAGAATGAAATGTTGTTGTTGTGGTCTTAAGCCCGTATATGGGTTGGATGCAGCTCTACATGCTACTCTATTCCGTGCAAGCCTCTTCATCTCTGTGTAGCTACTGCAGCTTATATCCTTCAGAATCTGTTTACTGTGTCCACCTCTTGGTTTCCCTCTCCGATTTTTACCCATCCCACACCTTCCCTCCAATACTAAATTGGTCACGGCTTTATGTCTCAGAATGTGTCCTATCAACCGATCCCTTATTTTAGATAGGATGTACGACCAATTTATCTCCCCAATTCTGTTCAGTACTTCCTCATTACTCACACTTTATACCCTATTGCATACCAGGTCAAGCAACTCTGAGACTTTTTTCTTTCCTCAGCAAACGTTGACGGATTACACGTCCGTATCGAAACCGTCGTAGAATGGAAATGGTACGTTTCCTTCCATGGATTCCTATTCACAGTATTATACACTCACTCCCTTCTACAAATACTAAAAGTTGGTTACGCGAGTTTCAGAATACCCTATATACCGTTTATAGATGCACATCTTTCCTGCAGCAACTCATATGTGTTTTAAGTTCAAATTCGTAGAAGTTCGTAGTCTGATAGTTAACAAGTCTTATTGATACTGGAAATAGCTTTTAGTGTGTTGTCCTAAGACAGTAATAGGTGCAGTATAAGTTTTATTGTACCTATACAGCTTTGCTATGGAATGATTTCGTGGTTTATTGTCAGTTAGGAACCCTCCATTGGAAATAGTAAATTCAACTGCTGTTACAACGTACAGTTCCCATTTCATCTCAGTCATTTTTCATAAAGTAGAAGCTTCAGGGATCCTTTATCTCTCACTCTCTCTCTCTCTCTCTCTCTCTCTCTCTGTGTGTGTGTGTGTGTGTGTGTGTGTGTGTCAAATATATCCCTCATGCTTTGATCACGCTATAATAGTCAGGAAATTTCGATAACCTATTTGTCACACGTGTTCCTTATGCATCTTTTAAGTCCTGCACAATATTTAGTACGAGAATCCCAGTGTGAATGCTGCAGCAGATCAAACTACTGTGCATGCAGGATCTGAACACCAGGTCTGTTTCTCTGAGGATGCGAATGATAGCATTAAGTTCTTTTTTTTAAGTATCACACTGACAGAGTAGAAGAGGAAGCGTAGACTGCATTGGATGCAACCGAGAGAGGTGGCACAGTGGTTAGCACACTGGACTTGCATTCGGGAGCACTACTGTTCATACCCATTCCAGCCATCCTGATTTTCCGTGATTTTAGTAAATCGCTTCAGGCAAATGCCAGGATCAAATTTTTTTATTCCAGTCTTTGATCACACTATCACTTCTTTTGACGATGACCGATTTCAGTCAGTAACGATCATCCTCGGATCTTTTCTACACCATGTCCTAAAGTGATAATGTCGTAAAGGCATCGTCAAAACGTATAAATATACTCAGCACAACATCGTCACATAGATCTAAAATAAGGTGTAGACTAGGCCACATCGTCCACACAAGACCATTCGCCTCCCCTGTCACACTCTTCAAATGCTCGTTCCATCTCATGTCGCTCTGCACCGTTAATCCCAGATATCTAAGCGATTTGACTCTGTCAAGTAGGACATTACTAATGCTATATCCCACCGCTGTGCATTTGGTTTTCCTACTCATCAGTATTAACTTGCATTTTCGTACTTTTGGAGCTAGCTGCCAGTTATCAGGCCAATCAGAAATTTTGTCTAAGTTATATTGTATCATCCTGCGTCTCTCAACTTCGAGACCTCACCATACAGAACAGTATCGTCAGCAAACATCCGCAGATTGCTGCCTGTCGGCCAAATCACTTACGTATACAGGGTCAACATAAATAAAACCGACAAACTGTAGGGACGGATTCCTGACTGGAAACGGAGGAAAAAATTCCTACGAACATGTGTCCGGAAATAGACTGTGTGCGTGCAACGACAACAAATAGTTCCGGAACACAGTACAGAGCTGCATCACACCCACGTCGCAACAGATATTCAAAGTATCCTCCACGGGATTGCAGGTGATAGGAATAGTAGCGGTTGTCATGCAGGACGCACGTAATCGTACGCTGATTTGTGCCGTGTTGGCGGGGCTGGAGCTTGTACTAGGGTTCGTCTCATTATCCTGTAGAACCTGGTCTACTAAATCTGGTGCACGCACAGCCCGCTGCCTCCCTGTACGTTCGTCTGTCAGAAAGAACCCGTGATCACACAAATGCCCAAAAAGGGCTTGAAATGTTGTAGGTGGTGTCTCTGACGGTACTGGTTTTGGTATAGCGGTGCTGCTTATCGACTGTTTGCCTGTGCTTCGTCGTACACAAACACCATCTCAGCTTTTTCCCGACGTGAATACTGGACCATTCCCCAACTTACAGTACGCTGCGTATATCAAACAGCCTGCAACACACAAGAATACACGGCATGTGGTCAGAGGAAGTGTCTTTCGTCAGCGCCGTTTACCGTGGCAACGATGCATTTCCAGTGACATCTTCATAAGACTTTTTCCCTCCCAACCAGGAATCCCTCCCTGCAGTTTTATTAAGGTTCACCCCATACAGAGAACAGCAGCAGTCCTACGACGCTTCCCTGGGGCACTCCTGACAATAACCTTCTCTTTAATGATGTTGATGTTTGGTTTATGGGGCACTCAGCTTCGCGGTTATCAGCGCTCGTTCAAATTCCCAAACTTTGTTCAGTCCTATCTCGCCACCTTCATCAATGATGAGGATATGACGAGAAAAAAAGAAACACCCAGTCATCTCGCTTCTGTCTGATGAACACTCGCCGTACAGGTTAGGTTTGCGGGATATCCGTCTTCAGCTTGGCTAGGGAGCTGTCCAAAAAATGTTTTCAGAAGTCTTCCGATTACTGGTACCTTTGATTTAAAAGCATTTGATAATCACAATGACTCAATCTTTCTGCATTTCTGCTCCAGATAAAATCGGCAGCCATTTATATTCGTTTGAAGCTAAACGCAAGCAAGTGCCTCATAGTCAAAGTATACAATGTCCAGATTGGTGTTACTAGCAATTAAGGACAAAGTCTCCTTAGACAAAGTCACCTCCTTTGTTGATGTACTACATTTTCTAAGCACTCTCCCAATAAATCTCAACCTGGTACCCGCCTTACCAACAATTAATTTTATATGATCATTCCACTTCAAATCGTTCCGCACGCATACTCCCAGATATTTTACAGAAGTAACTGCTACCAGTGTTTGTTCCGCTATCACATAATCATACAATAAAGGATCCTTCTTTCTATGTATTCGCAATACATTACATTTGTCTATGTTAAGGGACAGTTGCCACTCCCTGCACCAAGTGCCTATCCGCTGCAGATCTTCCTGCATTTCGCTACAATTTTCTAATGCTGCAACTTCTCTGTATACTACAGCATCACCCGCGAAAAGACGCACGGAACTTCCGACACTATCTACTAGATCATTTATATATATTGTGAAAAGCAATAGTCCCATAACACTCCCCTGTGGCACGCCAGAGGTTACTTTAACGTCTGTAGACGTCTCTCCATTGATAACAACATGCTGTGTTATGTTTGCTAAAAACTCTTCCATCCAGCCACACAGCTGGTCTGATATTCCGTAGGCTCTTACTTTGTTTATCAGGCGACAGTGCGGAACTGTATCGAACGCCTTCCGGAAGTCAAGAAAAATAGCATCTACCTGGGAGCCTGTATCTAATATTTTCTGGGTCTCATGAACAAATAAAGCGAGTTGGGTCTCACACGATCGCTGTTTCCGGAATCCATGTTGATTCCTACATAGTAGATTCTGGGTTTCCAAAAACGACATGATACTCGAGCAAAAAACATGTTCTAAAATTCTACAACAGATCGACGTCAGAGATATAGGTCTATAGTTTTGCGCATCTGCTCGACGACCCTTCTTGAAGACTGGGACTACCTGTGCTCTTTTCCAATCATTTGGAACTCTCCGTTCCTCTAGAGAGTTGCGGTACACGGCTGTTAGAAGGGGGGCAAGTTCTTTCGCGTACTCTGTGTAGAATCGAATTGGTATCCCATCAGGTCCAGTGGACTTTCCTCTGTTGATTGATTCCAGTTGCTTTTCTATTCCTTGGACACTTATTTCGATGTCAGCCATTTTTTCGTTTGTGCGAGGATTTAGAGAAGGAACTGCAGTGCGGTCTTCCTCTGTGAAACAGCTTTGGAAAAGGGTGTTTAGTATTTCAGCTTTACGCGTGTCATCCTCTGTTTCAATGCCATCATCATCCCGGAGTGTCTGGATATGCTGTTTCGTGCCACTTACTGGTTTAACGTAAGACCAGAACTTCCTAGGATTTTCTGTCAAGTCGGTACTTAGAATTTTACTTTCGAATTCACTGAACGCTTCACGCATAGCCCTCCTTACGCTAACTTTGAAATCGTTTATCTTCTGTTTTTCTGAGAGGTTTTGGCTGCGTTTAAACTTGGAGTGAAGTTCTCTTTGCGTTCGCAGTAGTTTTCTAACTTTGTTGTTGTACCACGGTGGGTTTTTCCCGTCCCTCACAGTTTTACTCGGCACGTACCTGTCTAAAACCCATTTTACGATTGCCTTGAACTTTTTCCATAAACACTCAACATTGTCAGTGTCGGAACCGAAATTTTCGTTTTGATCTGTAGGCAGTCTGAAATCTGCCTTCTATTACTCTTGCTAAACAGATAAACCTTCCTTTCTTTTTTTATATTCCTATTAACTTCCATATTCAGGGATGCTGCAACGGCCTTATGATCACTGATTCCCTGTTCTGCACATACAGAGTCGAAAAGTTCGGGTCTGTTTGTTATCAGTAGGTCCAAGATGTTATCTCCACGAGTCGGTTCTCTGTTTAATTGCTCGAGGTAATTTTCGGATAGTGCACTTAGTATAATGTCACTCGATGCTCTGTCCCTACCACCCGTCCTAAACATCTGAGTGTCCCAGTCTATATCTGGTAAATTGAAATCTCCACCTAAGACTATAACATGCTGAGAAAATTTATGTGAAATGTATTCCAAATTTTCTCTCAGTTGTTTTGCCACTAATGCTGCTGAGTCGGGAGGTCGGTAAAAGGAGCCAATTATTAACCTAACTCGGTTGTTGAGTGTAACCTCCACCCATAATAATCCACAGGAACTATCCACTTCTACTTCACTACAGGATAAACTATTACTAACAGCGACGAACACTCCACCACCGGTTGCATGCAATCTATCCTTTCTAAACACCGTCTATACCTTTGTAAAAATTTCGGCAGAATTTATCTCTGGCTTCAGCCAGCTTTCTGTACCTATAACGATTTCAGCTTCGGTGCTTTCTATCAGCGCTTGCAGTTCCGGTACTTTACCAACGCAGCTTCGACAGTTGACAATTACAATACCGATTGCTGCTTGGTCCCCGCATGTCCTGACTTTGCCCCGCACCCGTTGATGCTGTTGCCCTTTCTGTACTTGCCCAAGGCCATCTAACCTAAAAAACCGCCCAGCCCACGCCACACAACCCCTGCTACCCGTATAGCCGCTTGTTGCGTGTAGTGGACTCCTGACCTATCCAGCGGAACCCGAAACCCCACCACCCTATGGCTCAAGTCGAGGAATCTGCAGCCCACATGGTCGCAGAACCGTCTCAGCCTCTGATTCAGACCTTCCACTCGGCTCTGTACCTTCCGCAGTCAGTCCTGTCGACGATGCTGCAGATGGTGAGCTCTGCTTTCATCCCGCTAGCGAGACTGGCAGTCGTCACCAAATCAGATAGCCGCCGGAAGCCAGAGAGGATTTCCTCCGATCCATAGCGACACACATCATTGGTGCCGACATGAGCGACCACCTGCAGATGGGTGCACCCTGTACCCTTCATGGCATCCGGAAGGACCCTTTCCACATCTGGAATGACTCCCCCCGGTATGCACACGGAGTGTACAATGGTTTTCTTCCCCTCTCTTGCTGCCATTTCCCTAAGGGGCCCCATTACGCGCCTGACGTTGGAGCTCCCAACTACCAGTAAGCCCACCCTCTGCGACCGCCCGGATCTTGCAGACTGCGGGGCAACCTCTGGAACAGGACAAGCAGCCATGTCAGGCCGAAGATCAGTATCAGCCTGAGACAGAGCCTGAAACCGGTTCGTCAGACAAACTGGAGAGGCCTTCCGTTCAGCCCTCCGGAATGTCTTTCGCCCCCTGCCACACCTTGAGACGACCTCCCACTCTACCACAGGTGAGGGATCAGCCTCAATGCGGGCAGTATCCCGGGCAACCACAGTCGTAGTCCGATCGGGGGATGCGTGGGACGAGCTGGCCGTCCCCGACAAACCCCCATCCGGACCCCCACAGTGATGCCCATTGGCAACAGCCTCAAGCTGTGTGACCGAAGCCAACACTGCCTGAAGCTGGGAGCGAAGGGATGCCAACTCAACCTGCATCCGAACACAGCAGTTGCAGTTGCAGTTGAGTATTGCTCATCAGTGTGGGATCCGTACCAGATCCGGTTTACGGAGGAGATAGAGAAGATCCAAAGAAGAGCGGCGCGTTTCGTCACCGGGTTATTTGGTAACCGTGATAGCGTTACGGAGATGTTTAGTAAACTCAAGTGGCAGACTCTGCAAGAGAGGCGCTCTGCATCGCGGTGTAGCTTGCTCGCCAGGTTTCGACGGGGTGCGTTTCTGGATGAGGTATCGAATATATTGCTTCCCCCTACTTAAACCTCCCGAGGAGATCACGAATGTAAAATTAGAGAGATTAGAGCGCGCACGGAGGCTTTCAGACAGTCGTTCTTCCCGCGAACCATACGCGACTGGAACAGGAAAGGGAGGTAATGACAGTGGCACGTAAAGTGCCCTCCGCCACACACCGTTGGGTGGCTTGCGGAGTATAAATGTAGATGTAGATGTAGACCAAGTAAGCATGCATCCACGTTGTACTCTCAATTTATAATCATAATCTGGCTTTGTTTCCACGAAATGACTGTATGCCAATCATGGCCGGGAGGCCCCATCCAGGGAAGTTCGACCACCGGGTCGCAAATCTTATTTCAGATGACGACACATTGGTGAAAATGAAATGATGATGAGGACAACACCCAGTCCACCAGGCCGCTAGTCTAGCCCGGGCCTGCTGCGTGGTAGGCAAGCACATTACCACTCAGCTTAGCGTCGGATTGTCTCCATATTCTAGCATCATGCACGCTAACAGGCCATTCTGCACTTATGCTAGTAAATTTCTCACCAACATCTACGATGGCCTGCACATTAATAGAAGCATGACGTTTGCGACTGATGTATTTATCGCCATGTAAGGCTGGTTTTCTAATTTCTATGTAGGCGCAATCAAATCCCCTACAACACATGACAATCAAAATATTTCTCGTTATTATTCGTTTAGGCGTATTAATTTCCTGAAGTCTAGACGTCAACAGTATCTTCTCTTGAGCTTTTTAAACTGTCTTATCCATACTACACTTCACTGTGTTACATATCGTTGCTCGGTCAGGCTGGCCGGAGTGTCCGAGCGGTTCTAGGCGCTTCAGTCTGGACCCGCGCGACCGCTACGGTCTCAGGTTCAAATCCTGCCTCGGGAATGGATGTGTGTGATGTCCTTAGGTTAGTTAGGTTTCCGTAGTTCTTAGTTCTAGGGGACTGATGACCTCAGCGGTTAAGTCCCATAGTGATCAGAGCCATTTGAACCTTTTTTTTCCGGTCAGTTCCACACCCGTCTGGAACCCACGGTCGCCCACACAACGAAGAAGTATCTCCATGTGTTTTCGGTAAGTCACGGTTCATTCACGGTTTTCATTAAGTACCGGTATAAATTCCGTAGTTAAAAAGTCCATGGTTTCCTTTTTCGAATCGTAACGGCTCTTTATACTTACTAATATTCCTCCGAATCTGATAACATTTCTCACGTCTGACCGGACACATATTGTTGGTCTCTAGTTAAGAGCACCACCATCTTACGAATAACGTAGATGTATCTCGGCGTGAAAACAAGATTCTACTCCTTATTCACAGCTTAAAATTAACTCGTCCGGAAAAGCCGAGATAAATCTTGGCTTATTAAAATATACAAAGTTAACTCACATACAACATAGATATATCTTTAAATCGTGCAAGGCGTAGCTATATCTGGGTTTTATTCACATCACTCGTTGTTCGGCGAAATTACTGGAAAGGGGAAGCAAGTCGTTAACCATTCCACCGTAGGGGGACGCAAAACGACAGCAGCGAACACGATGTTTTCTAAAGTAACCGACATTAAAAAGCGATTGCTGAATAAGAAACACGTTCCGTATGCTTTCATAATATACAGAAGTTGTTTTTTGTCACACCTACTGACTTCGTGTATTTGCGAGGAAGTGCTAATTGTTTACATTTCCAAGCAATAAATACGCTGCACGCCATTAAAAAGTTTGTCGTATGCTTCCTGCATGCTAGTACAGTTTTAACGACACCAATGTATCTCGAAAGAAACACTGTTTCAGTCACGCTGTAGTAGTGTGTATTTTATCTACTTTCGTTATCCATTACAGTATAATACAGAATATGTACCCATTTGTGGCGTTCACCCTTCCATGACGAATGCCTGAGGAAAATCCGGCCAAGTGAATGCAACAGTACGTTTTGAGCTGGTACTTATGTGCAGATGAACGCCGTCTAGCCTGTACTGAGGCGCCATCATCATGCCATCAGAAATGCGGTCAGTGAGAGCTAGTAGTAAGATCTCCCTCTTAATGACGATACTGTTGCGGCCTCTTTTTATTTGTCCCCGGACAAACTTGCCCGCGCTTCGTTATTTCGCGTCCGCTGCATTGTCCGTTGCTTGGTCCACGAAGTTAATTGCTTTTTGATTACATCACGCTTTATAGTTACTTCGCTCCGAAGTATTTTCAAATAACGAGCGTCATGTCGACGACCATGCAGTGCGTACGAGCACTGAATCAACAACGCAGAAAATCTAACTTAAATTACGTATGTAATTAGACGCGACTATATCAGACCGAGTACGGCACGAAAGATGATTCCTAATTTACGTCCAAAGCTGAAATGAAGTGTCGACTCATATCCAATTAAAAAATTAAACTAATCTAAACAGATTTTCCGCATTATTAATTCCATCACTGCATGTATACCAGCTACGTATCTTTTATCTCCTGGGGAAAAACCGCATTACATGATCTCTTAATTTCCTATTTTCTACATAATGTTGGAAGGAAGGAAGATTGGGTTCAAAGTCCCGTCTACATCGAGGTCATTAGATACATATTGTGTCAAGGATGGCGAAGAAAATCGGCAGTGCCCTTTTCAAAGGTACCATTCTACCAATTGCCTGGACCGATTTAGGGAAATCACGGAAAACCTAAATCTGGATGGCCGGACACAGGTTTGAACCATCGTCCTCCCGAATGCGTGCCAAATGTGCTAACTTCTGCGCCACATCACTCAGTGCTACTTAATGTCGAAACACCTTAACTGCTTTTCCGAAAATTTTTCCACATTTATAGTTAAAATAACTGAAATGGAAAGATGCTGGTCAGTGCCTCTTTCCTTCCTAGTCTCTTTCCAAACAATATATAAGATACGCAAAAGCGTCCTTGTGATTGTAAGCAGGAAAAGGAAATAATAGAAGATTTCATACGTCACCGAAATGCGTAAGTAACGCTACTACTACTTTACGGTAGCTTCCAAAACATTTAAAGTTGTGGTAAACCCCTATGGGTAAGAGATGCTGAGGTCATCGGTCCCTAAGCTTACACACTACTCAATCTAACTTTAACTTACATTAAGGACAACACACACACACACACACACGCCCGCGGGAGGACTCGAACCTCCGACGGAGTGAGCCGCGCGAACTGTGGCAAGACGTCTAGACCGCGAGGCTACCAGGCGCGATGCAGTAGCTTTCACTGGTATGTTAACGAATATTAAAACCAATCAATAATGTACGGCCACGAAAAAATCATTTACACTGAACTGCCAGTTTTTCAACCGTAGTATATGTGCAAAAAGACGAAATATTTTAACGCCTTACGATTGTAGATGTTTAGATAGAGCTACAGTAGGATTACTACAATCGTGATCAAGACTGTTATCGGATAAGGGACTTAGAAAAATTGCCAGTAGATCGCGGGAAAGAAGCAAAAAGGCAATACCTCAAATGCGTCACAGTTACAAAGTTTTCTTAAGTGGTGTTACCACGATTGACATCACACCTAATAGATGTGATTAGAAAAACTACCTCACAATTTAAACAAAAACCTTCCTACATTACTGGTAACAAAACCAGATTAGATTAGATTAGTTTTTCGTTCCATAGATCCGTGTTGGGAGATCCTCGTGGATGTGGAAATGTCACCTTCTTTTTTTTTTTTAAAAAAAAAGGAAAAGTGAAACAACAATACTAACAGTATGAATATATACAATACATCATTTGTTTCTATTAAAAAATTCGTCAATGGAGTAGAAGGAGTTGGCCACTAGTAAGTCTTTCAGGCTCCTTTTAAACTGATCTTTATTTGTAACTAAATTTTTATGTTTGCTGGCCAATTATTGAAGATGAGTGTTCCTGAGTACTGGACCCCTTTTTGAACTAAAGTAAGTGCTTTTAAGTCCTTGTGCAGATCATTTTTGTTCCTGGTATTGTATGTATGAACTGAGCTGTTTGTTGGAAAAAGAGATATATTATTTAGGACAAATTTCATTAAGGAGTAAACACACTGAGAGGCAGTAGTTAGTATGCCCAGTTCTTTGAAGAGGTTTCTACAAGACGTCCGTGAATTTACTCCACAAATAATACGTATTACACGCTTTTGGACTCTGAAAACTTTTGTTTGACTTGAAGAGTTACCCCAAAATATTATACCATATGACATTATGGAATGAAAGTAGGCAATGTATGCAAGCTTTTTCATTTTTATGTCGCCTATGTCTGCTAACACTCGAATTGCAAATACAGATTTGTTAATGCGTTTCTGCAGTTCTGTGGTGTGCTCCTCCCAACTGAATTTATTATCAATTTGCAATCCCAGGAATTTAAGACTGTCAACCTTTTCTATCTGCTCTTCTTCATACTTTATGCATATGCTGGGTGGAAACCTCTTACAGGTTATAAATTGCATATAGTGAGTCTTTTCGAAGTTTTATGTCAGTGAGTTGACTTTAAATCATTTATTAATATCCTTGAAAATATTATTAGCAGACCTTTCTAGAGCTACACTCGACATACTATTTATTGCAATACTTGTGTCATCTGCAAACAAAACGAACTCTGCTTCTGGCAGTGTAACTGATGAGAGATCATTAATGTACACAAGATAAAGCAATGGCCCTAAGGTGGATCCTTGTGGGACACCACATGTAATTTCTTCCCATTCTGATGATGACTGATGACTTAATTCACTAGTCCCTTGCACTGACACCCTTTGTTTCCTGTTAGCGAGGTATGACTTGAACCATTTTGCAGCACTGCCTGTGACACCATAGAATTCTAATTTATTTAAAAGGATGTTGTGGTTTACACAATCGAAAGCCTTTGACAAATCACAGAAAATACCTGCTGCTTGTAACTCGTTATTTAATGAATTAAGTACATTTTCACTGTAGGTGTAAATAGTCTTTTCGATATCAGAACCCTTCAGAAATCCAAACTGTGTTCTTGATAATATGTTATTTGTGATCAGATGGTTGAGAAGCTGCCTGTACATTACTTTTTCTAAAATTTTTGAGAGTGCTGGTAAAAGGGAAATCGGTCTGTAGTTTGATGGCATTTCTTTATCCCCTTTCTTCAATAGAGGCTTAAATGTGCATATTTTAGCCAGTCAGGAAATGTCCCAGTTGTAGTTGACTGGTTACACAAGTAACTTAGAATTGTACTAAACTCACAAGAACATTCCTTAATTAACTTTGTTGATGAGATTTTCACTCTGCAGCGGAGCGTGCGCTGATATGAAACTTCCTGGCACATTAAAACTGTGTGCCCGACCGAGACCTTTGCCTTTCGCGCGCAAGTGCTCTACCATCTAATCTACCGAAGCACGACTCACGCCCGGTCCTCACAGCTTTACTTCTGCCAGTATCTCGTCTCCTACCTTCCAAACTTTACAGAAGCTCTCCTGCGAACCTTCCAGGAAACATCCCCCAGGCTGTGGCTAAGCCATGTCTCCGCAGTATCCTTTCTTTCAGGAGTGCTAGTTCTGCAAGATTCGTAGGAGAGCTTCTGTAAAGTTTGGAGGGTAGGAGACGAGATACTGGCAGAAGTAAAGCTGTGAGGATCGGGCGTGAGTCGTGATTCGGTAGCTCCGATGGTAGAGCACTTGCTCGCGAAAGGCAAAGGTCCCGAGTTCGAGTCTCAGTCGGGAACACAGTTTTAATTTGCCAGGAAGTTTCAACTTTGTTGATATTTCATCGTAACCACTAGAATGCTTTGTTTTTAAAGATTTTATTATGAAAGTTATTTCTTTTGGTGAAGTGAGTGACATATTCATGTACCTGAAGCTATTTGTAAAGGCTAGTTTCAGATATTCAAGGGCTATATTTACTGATCCTGACAATCCCATTCTATCAGTAACGGATATAAAGTACTTGTTAAATAGATTTGCCACACTATGCCCATCGGTTACTAATGTGTCATCTACGCTTAGTGCTCTTTCACTATATCCCATATTGTTTTTATTTTGTTCCCTGACATTGCTATCTTCTTATCGTAGTGCATTTGTCTAGATGTCTAAATTACTTTTTTTAATATTTTACAGTATTTCTTGTATTTAGCTAAATTATCACATTGGAGCTGTTCTAGGTCGACAGATACATTTTCCTTTTTGTCTTACAGGAAATCTTTATTCCATGTGTGATCCATGGTTTTATTATAGAATTCTGTTTAATTTGAGTAACTTTTAGAGGAAAACAGTTTTCAAACGAGATACTGAAATTGTTCATGAATGTGTTATATTTTTCATTCAATGAGCAGTTTTCTAAAACACTCAATTTTTGGTTGATTGACTACTCTCCTGTACTCAGATTTAGCAATCTTGATAATCTGCTTAGAATTTACATCTAAAACAAGGAGCTGCATGTCATGACATGATAGTCCATTTATTACAGGTTTTATGATATGATTTTGTTCCTTTGATTTGTCTATAAAAATGTTATCAATGGCTGTCCTTGAGGAGTTAGTGATCATAGTTGGAAAGTTTACAGTGTGAGTTAGATTGAAAGACGACATTACTAATTGCAGTAAATGTTTACTGGAAGATTGCATTAGAAAATCTGTATTAAAGTCACCAGCAATCAAAATTTATTTGTTTCTTCCTGTTAAATATCCCAAAAGAGCCTCTAGATGATTTATGAATAGATTATGATTTCCTACAGGTGCTCGGTAATTAGTTACTATTATATAGGATCTGTTATGGAACTCTACTTCTGTTGCACATGCTTCTAGATGCTGCTCTAAACAGAATTTATTAATGTCAACGTTCTTGAATTTATGGCAGTTTTTAATAAATGTGGCGACTCCTCCTCCATCCATATCTACTCTGCAGAAGTAGGAAGCTAGCTTAAATCCTGAAATGTCTAACATATCTATATCAGTGGTCACTTGATGTTCAGAGAGGCAGATTATGTCAATTTGGTAAGATGAATTCAATTCATCGATACAAATGAGTAGTTCATCAACTTTATATCTGAGTCCCGGAATGTTCTGGTGTAATAAAGATAACTGATACTGCATACTAATGGGATTATAACTGCTTTGGTGAAGATGAACTGGCAGTTTCTGATTACTTTCTGTTAAACATTGTTTAAATGGGTGCTGTATGCTAAAATCTGACTCCTGTTCATCTGTTTTCTCAAACTGAGTGTGTCTGCCAACCACTCTTAAAACTCGTTTTCTATCCTCCTTCCCTATCCTAAAAAAGGCATCCCTCTGACACCTGTGACCACTGGTATTGTACCACTTGTGACAGTGCCCCCCTTAAGTTTTCTGCAATCAACCCAGACAGTTTTCCCTTCCCTTTCCTACTGAGGTGAAGGCCATGCCTAGTGTAGTCCCCCCTATCGATAGCATCCACAGGAATCAAACCAATATGGGACCCTATATCCGTCCTAAACAGCCACTCCAACTCCAAGTTCACCCTCCTAACAGAAGAGTTCAAATGAGGCCGATCATGGCGTCTCAACACAGACACAAATCCCACACTCATATGCTTCGTTGCTGATGCTATCTTCACCAGGTCACTCTCTACGGAATATTCAGAGTCTCTGTCAATGCTATTTCCCGGACCATCCACTATAACCACGGCATCCTCCTTCGTGAAATCCTTGCGTAAAGAACCTACATCCTCTGTTACCTGACCCAGATCTGCACTAGACTTGAAAAAGTTTGTGACCTGGTACTCTGGACCTCAACACCTCTACCATGGGAACTACCTAACAACAGAACTTTCTTTCTCCTTACAAATTTCCCTACCTTTTTCAAGTCCTTGAAAGCTTGTTGTGCCCTTTCTACAGCTTCAGCTACATGAGGTTTATCCGATTCTGACTGAGGCAACAGGTTAAATCTATTTTCAAGATTTATCACAAAGGTGTCTGATGCTCTGCTTTGCCTGTTCCCCCTATTACCTGTTGCCACTCCCCACGTCTGTTCACCCTTCTACATCTTTAACCTGTCCATATCCTCCCGTGCCTTGTCTAGGTCAGCTTGAAGAACTGCAATTTGCCCTTCCTGTTCCAGTATTTTCCTATCTCTACTGCAGATCCTACAATACCAGTGGTGAGCCTCATTTATGTCCCCATTTCCCACGCCACTACATTCGCCCCAATGAAAGAAACTACAGCACCCATCACACCATACCCCGGAACTAACGATCCTACGGCATGTCACACACTTCTCACTCATGGTAAAAACAGAAATTGTATAAACTGATTTAAGTACTACTATGTAAGCAAAGGACCCTAGAAACTATTCAGGCAGATATAAATAAATTGAAAGAGTAATGAATAAAAAAACGGATGATTACATATAAGTTTAAGTCACTGTTTACTTACGACACGCGCGCGTGAAATTAAGCCTAAAATCCGTGCTATAGGCGCGTGTAGGAAAATAAACTTCTTAGCCCGTTTAATTTTACGTAACACTTCACTAACACTTCCACTAATGTAACAACACTTATATTATATTTATACCAACTGGAAACGTTTACCTATAAGTTTAATTCACTGCTTACTTACGATTCGCGCGCGTGAAATTAGGGCTAGGATTCGTGCTACAGGCGCGAGAAGAAAAATACGCTTCTTACCCCGTTTAATCTTATTATATACTTCACTAACACTTCCACTAATTTAATAACACTTACATTACATTTATAACACCTGTAGACGTTTAAAAATAGCTTAATAACAACGTTTTTTTATAATTATTTAGTGCAGCATATACTCGAAGAGTCCGCGTCGGCCCAGTGTTGCCAACTCGGATTAACTGAAATACCCACCTACACTTTCTTCCCTCACAATCTCTACCGTATAGTGTATTATCATACTAGTATGTCCGTGTCAACATACTCAGAAATCTCATAAAATAACACAACAAAAGAGTACACCATTTTATTAATATTAATAGAAAGCAGTTGCTGCTAATGCTACACGTTATACAGGCAATAAATAAAAATCAAGTACTTTAATCAGCAACCTTATTTACTTTTTGGAGATGCAACAAGATGTCGGACAGGAAGTGTGCGACTGGAACAGTACTGCACAAATTGTGTATAGATCACTTAGTGAAACACGTCGGTTGCTGAATGAATGATTTTGATACTACGCGTTTCGGGGTAATTCATCATCAGATACCTTATATGTGGAGTTGAAGTGATGAACTGAAATTTATGTTGCATACATGTAACAGTTATGTATGTAACATATAACTTACGAGCATTTGTACAACCCAGTGTATCTGATATCTGATGATGGGTTATCCCGAAACACGCAATATTAAAGTCGCTCTTTCACCAGTTGTTGATGTCTTATTAGGTCCTCTACTCAGAATTTGTGCAGTACTGTTTGTGGTAATTTCTAGATAATTAGTACCTTTCAAACGATAATTGCTATTACCAAAGAGTGAATAATCTGCTTAGAAATAGGACATAAACTGGAGATAGGAACTCATGAAATTCATCTGAAACTCTCAGTTGTCACGATCTGTAACTGAAGGAGCTCGAGTGCATGACAAAAATTAGCAATTTCAAGCTGTTGGTATAATATACATTACCACAGTGGACGCTAAACTGCAGATTCCAGCTCCCCTCCACCTACCCCTCCCCCCCAACCAAATTACCAAATTAGTTCAAAGCTCACAAGAACACTGAGGATACTATTTACAATAGACCAGGTACTCTGGTTTTCAACCTATCTTTCCAGATAAGGAACGTTTACTTTGTGATGAGCTACTGCAGCTGTTTCTTAAGTACATACCGGAGCGGGCTCTGATCATAGTAATGCACCCCATGGCTAGTCTCCACTTCCAGCCACGATCTATAAACCACTATTTCACATTTCGCAATCAGCGGATCCAGCTGTTTTGGGCATGTAACATCTCACTGTTATAGCGCTGAGTCGACCTCTTAATTCGTGTACCGCTCTTGTGCATCCGAGATAAATGATGAGTTTAAATAACCAGGCAACATTCCCAAGTGTAAATAAACAATCTAGAGGGAACAAAATAATGCAATACGCATTTATTTGGTAGTGCCCAATTTCACTTAAAAATCTAAAACACACACAGAAAAGAAATTTGGCTTATTAGGTTTAGCGGGAATATCTTCGAAACGATGATATATAAAAAGTCTTTCTCATAAAAAACTTGACATGTAATTAACGTTCTTGAAAACTGTATAATCATTTACTGTAATAATTTGAAATTTAGCAGAACACCCACCAAACATTAGTTAATTTGAAAAATGGAATCTTTTCTTGCAACATACACCATAGAACCTTTCAAGCAACATACGTCCACGTGTAATAAAGCTTATTTCTGAAATACCATTTGTTCAAATACGCTGTACACAGTGTGCTGTCGGAGTGTTTTCAACATAACTAATTAAAAAATTAAAAACATTTGTTATTATTGTAATTATTATTTCATTCATATTTCTATGTTTTAAATTGTTATTTTAAGTTTTACATTCACGTTTCTGTTCTTTGTTTTTTTTAGTTTTGTCTTTCAAATACGTGTATTGTGTTAGCTAATAATCATACGCACCTCGTTATTATGATATAAAACCGTTACAGTAATGATAATCTGTAAGGAAATACTTCAAACATAATGTTTTCTTACAACATGCCGGAAATTTCTGCACATAATATACACGACGGATAAAACAATATAAAACTACATATTGCGGGATTTCGAATTGTCGCGGGTAATCCTCTAAATAACGTGATTTTTATCAGGC
Source organism: Schistocerca nitens (assembly GCF_023898315.1). Lineage (NCBI taxonomy): Eukaryota > Metazoa > Arthropoda > Insecta > Orthoptera > Acrididae > Schistocerca > Schistocerca nitens. The sequence goes on from NC_064614.1 coordinate 283,712,230, forward strand.
ATATTTCAGTAGCTTGGTAAGCCTTGGCGAAGAGGACTGATTGTGTACCAGTGACTGCAGCTTAATTATGTTTTTTCTCAAGTGGGGACTGACATAATAGTCATTCAGCAGAACTGGATCTCAAAACATTTTCACAGTGTTCTTCCAATATCCAAACCGTATACGTCGCACGACTGTACCTCTACCGTCGAGCCCTTTGGGATCACCAAGTGAACAAGTATCTTGTCTTCGGCTACGACGCACACTAACCACCTCCTTTTCGTGGTTTTAAAAGAAACTAATGCTTAATTTGGACGAAGAAATCAAAAAACATTTTGAAGCACCAGACGTCCTCGTGACAGCACCGAAATCATATAAACAAACGTCTGACCAGGTCAAAAGATATTTTAAACATGTTTTCTTCCCTACTGAGGGAGAAAACTCTGTATTATTGTAGGGTTTTTTGGGATGTTCAGTGTGAAAGAACCGTTTAGAGCATCGTACCTGAGAACAAAGAATTTGTTCACCTGGTTTTCTCAAAGGGCACGATGGCACAGGTACAGCAGTGGCCCGTATATGGCTTTTGATGTTGGAAGAACGTAGTGAAATGACTTTCATATGTAGTTCTGTTCAATGTTTATGAACTCCTCTTGAGAAACAATATAATCAAATAGCAGTCACTATCATGCAATCAATTCTCTTCGCCAAGGCGTACCAATGTACTGGCACATACCTGATACAAATCAAGATTTTAGAGGACTGCCTACCATAATTTGAAACCCTGCTAAATTTTGTTTTATATTAAGTCCTCCGTACTTTCTATTATGTGAAGAAATTTCGTACATGGTGTAAAATTTTAGGCATTTCTTTACAAATTATCATCATTGCAATGGTTTTGTAACATATTAACGATTTACTTATTTTTATCAGTTAGCAAAGTTTCTGTATTTTAAGCAGTAAACTAGAAAACAAACAACAAAAACATGAATGTAGAACATAAGATAAACGTTTAAAACATAAAACAACTATAACTGAAATAATAATAATAATAATAGCAATAATAATAAATAACTAGACTAATAAAGAATGTTTAGATAGTTTAATCAGGTATGTTGACAAAACTGCGATGGTAAAATTTCTACAGCTCATTTCCGTAAATGGTATTTCAGAAAGTATCTGCATTACACATGAAAGTATGTAACTTGAAAGCTTTTTATGATGCAACAAAAGTTTTCGGTCTTCAAAATTAATTAATGTTTGATGGGTATTTTGCAAAATTTCAAATTATTACAAAAGTCGATAGTACAGTTTTCAAGAACGTTAATTATGTATCAACTATTCAACTCTTACGTGAAAAACATTTCTCGAATATACCGTTTCTAAGATAATCCCTCTAAATCTAATGTGAAAAATTACCTTTCGGGGTGTGTTTTACTCCTTAAAAGTGAAACTGGGCAAAGACAAATTTTGATTGCATTATTTTACCCTCCCTACGCACCCGCCAATCCTCAGGGTCGTTTATCTACACTTCCGAATGCTCTCTTTTAAATGAAGTATCCCAAACTTCCGCCTGCAACCGCCTCTACCCGCACCACAGACGTGTTTTGCAAGTTGCTCGTGCTCCCGCTACACAGGAATCATTCCCTTGGCAGACTCTGACGTCAACAGTACGGCAGGCATGGCTCACGCATTACAAGAAGCTGGATCGTGCGGAAAACAGCCATGCCTTTCTTGAACTGGACCTCCAGTGGGAAACACGCAAACATAAGACGCTAGCTTCGCCATGAGAGATGCCAGCCTCGAGACCACCAGCGCGCGCATTCTGTACAACAACACCACTATTTTGCATCCTCCGTAACGTGCCATCCAAGGATCGAGGATTGCCACTCAGCCGGGTGTGTATTTATGACGGCGCCCTGCCACTCGTAGGCAATTCAGTTCGCTGAGACAATGCAAGCAGTTTCGCCGCAGAGCAACCATCCGGAACTACACATCGGAGTTCCAGAGGCTGTCCATTCTCGAAGGAGCCTCACCTCAGGCAACTTCGAGCAGTCGGACATCGGCCAAAGAACTTCTTCTCCACCAACCTGGCCTCCAATGGGACTGGCGCTCCAAGCTGATTTTCTTGTGTGGCACTTAGACTATTAACTGTGCTCCTCGGAATTTATCACCCGGTCGTAAACAAGTGCAGTGAATCTAGTCATCGTAATTCAACTACCGAGCTTATTATCTGTCGAGCGTTTGTACACTGACAAAGACTATATTATTTTATTTTTTATAAATCATTTACTAGCGATAGAGACTATATGTAGTGGATTGACACACTTAGTCAAAAAGGATAATTTAGTTTTTTGGTTTGGAACGAAAATAACTGTTAACTGTATACGACCTAGGATAATCAGTTACTGATGTGTTCTACCACACAGAACACATCACTAAGGTTCTGTGCCATTCACTTATGTTCCTTAATGTGTGTAGAAGATAGACCCGTTTGACAACACTGTACTATCAAAAAATGATATTTACAACGTTACATTTAAACATGCCTTATAACCTTGAATTCATTGCTCTCAGAAACAAATTCCTATGATTTTTAGAAGCCCAACCACGTGTCATCAGACTTACCAATCTAATAGTCGCACCTTCGTCACATATACCGCCTCATACTGAAGAGACGTTGAAAGAATATATGAAGCGTGATACTAATAGTTAGATACGAAGATTAGGGATTAAAGTCTCGTGGACGACGAGGACACTAGAGATAGTGTGATATGTTGGAATAATATTACACGTTCCATTCATATTAATGTGACCACCGCCTACGTTCGAAGTCAATGTACAATAACCACTCACAGACTGCTAGAGGCAGCACTAACCATGGATGGTATATAACACGTTTCCGGGGAACCAGAAAACAGAGCAGTTGTCGTCATAATGCGGAAATGGAGCTACTTATCTAACGTCCAAATGGGCTGCGATCATTGCTTTTCGGGTCCGTTACGCGGGACTTAGCGAAGGCAAGAAAAGGTTTGGACGGGGCCTAATCAGTTACCATTGGTTGCACAGTAAAGACGTACGCTTTATTTAAGGAAATAATTTTTTTAAAACAATCATTTAAAAAAATGACTGTAACACATTCTACACTGACGGCTGAAGGCCTAATTAAGATATAATTCAAATTATTTGTCGGCTGAAGGCCACCAGCAATGCTTCAGAACAATTAACTGCTGAAGGACTGAATCACAAATGAGGAAGACAATTACAGGTTAAACATACCAAAACAATTTTTCAAACATTCATTTAAAAATTTGACTGTAACACAAGCTACTCTGACGTCTGTAGGCCTTATTAAGAAAAAAATCAAATTATTTGGTGGCTGAAGGCCACGAGGAATACTTTAGAACAATTAACGGATGAAGGCCTGAATTACAAATGAGGAAGACAGTTACACGTTGAAAATACCAAAATCATTTTTTAAACAATTATTTAAAAAAAATTGACTCACAAGCTACACTGACGGCTGAAGGCCTCATTAAGAAGAATTCAAATTAGTTGTCGGCTGAAGGCCTCAAGCAATAGGAATGATTTAAACAAAATATTATTTTCAAACAATTGACACAATCAGACCAAATAAAGAAATGACAAGCATTTAATTACAAAAGTTGGCTCCTCCAAATCCTAGTACGCAGACAGGGTTAAGACCAAACTGCCTATTCAAAATCTGACTAGATGCACATGGAACCGCAAAAGACAGTACCGCAGGCAACTGAAACAATGCTAAAACAGTCACTGTACATCAACAAGCCGAATTACACGTAGACATGAAAGATAAGAACACAGAAACGGACCACTGAGACGTCACCGAACGGCGAACCATCGGTCATTGCCAATCAAGTCAGGCAAGGGAAACGTCGAAGCATAAAACCGCCAACTGACAGCTTGATGGCATAGGTCACTTCGACGGAAGGATACACACACAAGTGAAAGTTGCACTACTCGAATATAACTATCCATTCAACTTAATCTCACTGAATCCGGACCTCTCGCGAGCACATCCTTCCATCGGGCAGAGCATACATCGCCAGCTCCCTCGGCGAGTACTGGCGCTGTCGGACCTCACTGCTGCTCCGTCCCAACAACCCCAACACACCCGACCCGGTAAAACTTGAGGTCGCTCCAAAGATACTACCACAGTACTCGCTATCGATAAGCGCCGCTGCTGCCACTCACGGACAGACAAAGAGCGCAAGCGTAGTGGCGTCAGTAAAGGCACTAAGAAACAGAGAGGTCACAATCCGAGTACACGACGCCAACCTGTCAACGGCATAAACGAGAGCCGGAGCACGGCTCAGGTTGACGTCTTTTTTTCTGAAGATATTCCAGCCATTTGACTATTAATCGTTCGTTGATTTTGTATGACCATGATTTCGGCTTTACAGCTATTCTCAAGTGCATGTTGAACTGTTGAAACACGCCTGGCTTCTCTGTGCCATGTCATCATCGAAGAAACATATTTACTCTCTTAGAGACCATTTGTCATATGACAGCATATGAGTACAATGTCAGCCATTTTATGTATCTTCGATATGTACTCATTTTCTGTAATATGACCACTGGTCTATAAAAATGGAAATATGTTTTTTCAGTGATGCCATGTCATAGACACGTAAGACGTACTTTAACATTTCAACATGCACTTGACAATTATTGTAAAGCCGAAATCATTTTTGTGTAAAATAAATGGACAATTAACAGTCAAATGGCGAAAATCTCTTCCTAAAAATTCTACATGACTGTTGTTTCCAAAGAAAGAAGGATAATTAAGCTCCTAAACAGTTTGCCGCCATTAAAATAGTATACCTTCTTTGGCAAAGTGGCATCTTCCAAAACCGGCGCTGAGGCAACTGTGGTACACCACCGGCCATAAATGATGAACGTCGGCCGCGAATCTTTGCACTGGGGAATAGACGTGCAAGTACTGAGCAACTTAACGCCCAGATGAATCATGTGGTTATCGACAGTGTCGCATCAACGACGTTGCTGGGTGTGGGCCAATGGGCCTCCACAGCAGGTGCCTGTCTTATGCTTCCATGCTGACTCCTGTTCTTCGGAAACGAAGGCTGGAATTTACAGGCCAATACAGCAACTGAAAGTCAACTGAGCAGGTGGCATCTATAGAGTAATTGCGTTTCATGTTCCTTCGACGAGAAACTTCTTGAAAACAAATACCCTCCAACAAACTTCGGTAGGGTCCAGCTCGATGAAGGGGGCTTCGTGGTCTGGGGAATATTAATGGCATTCCCTGGGTGATCTCATTCTGGAAGACACAGTGTTTCAAAACTAGTATGCATCTAACCTTGGGGACCAGGTTCACCCCTACATGCAGTTCGTTTCTCCTCCGCAAAAAGGCATCTACCAACATGACAACGCAAAGTGTCACAGCTCGCAGTGTACGTGTATGGTTCGAGGAGCACCGGCATGAGTTTACAATTATCTCCTGGCCAGCAAACTCCACGGATTTAAACTCGATCGAGAATCTGTGTGACCCCTTCGATCGGGCTGTTCGTGGCATGGATCCACAATCGAGAAACCTAGCGTAGTTGATCGGGGTAGTGTAGTTGGAATGGCTCCACATCCATGTGGATAAGTTCCAGAACCCCATTAACTCTCTTCCCACAAGTCTCGCAGTGTTATGCGCTAAGGAAGATGGTTTTCCAATCTTTTGACATTTTGTTACATTAACGTGAGTGAATAGTGCAGATAAATGTAGGAGGATCCACGGGAACGTCCGAGAACTAATCTCGCTTATAAACGTAGCAATGTCCACTTGCCAACATACTTCTACCGACAGAAAATTGATTGAAACCAGCTATGGAACCATAGATTGCGCTTGGAATGTTTATCGTAAAGATAGAATTAACGCTGGCTGAGGAGGTGTGTTTCAACTGTAAATAGTACCATAATATCTGGTGAGCTTGATACAGATTCCGAATGCGAAATAATGACAGTCGAGAGCTTTTATAGACTGCCTACCTCATGAGCAGTATAAGGGGAAATTTGAAGGATAATTTGGACTAGATTCGATATACATTTCCTGATTTAGTTTTAAAATTAGGTGGAGATCTCAATTCAGCAGGTGATTAGGTAAAAATGTGAAAGTGTTCTAAATGCCTTACCCAAAATGACCTTCAACAGCTAACCAGGGAACCTACTCTTGATGGAAACAAGGGACCTCAATTTTTCGAATCAGTTAAAAGAGAACAGGCAATCAGTGACCATAAATGTATTACAACATCACTGAATAAGGCTGTAAATAAAAACTTAAAGAAAGATAAGAAGATATTTCTGGTTAGGAAGTGACACAAAATTACGTGAGAGGTCAGAACGAAGAATTCAGCATCAGATCTGAAAATATTGAGCTGAAATGGATAAAGGTAGGGAGTATTCCACAGTACGCCACAGACATGTAGGTACCAAGCCCTACAAAAATGTAGAGGCAGTAATACATATAAGTCTGTGAGAATTTTGTAACCTTTGAGGAGCTAGAAAACTCATAGACTGCTGCGGTAGCCGTTTCAGGGCGTCTGCTTGTTCAGAGCCAAGGGCCGCAAATGTAAGCCGATTGCGGAGTTATTTACGAGGCGCTCATAACTTGCAGCATTCGGTAGAGAGCAGAGCGCCGCTGCTTGGCGTGATAGCGGCACAGCGCACAGCCTACGTCTCCCCCGCGCCCGCCTCCGAACTGCCTTTTTACGAGGACAGCCAGTAGTAGCACGCCTGCGGAAGTGTTGTCATCCTGCGGTTGCTTTGTGCGGGCGACACCTGGAAGCTTCTACACCTCCCAGCACTTCACTGCGCCATCCGACGCTTCTCATCGTAAGAGTGCCACGTGTATTTCTTGCTGATATTGGAGTGAGGGTCAGTATATCCAATGCAGTCGTTTAGGTGGTAGCAATTCTGGAAACAAGGTACGTATTATAAGAAATTGGCACATTATAGTACAAAAATTGGCAGGGCCTTTCACTGATGACATATGAGGTGAAAATGGCCAACACAAATTGTATCAATTTCAGTAATGATGGCCGCACTGGAACCGACGCAGTCAGAAATTACAAAGCCATATGGAGGCTGGAGTAAATTCACGGGCCATGTCCATTTTCCGACCTACGAGAAAAGCTTATTTTCGAACTTTCCCTTGTTTATAATACAAACAGCATCCATGGAAACATCGTTTCATAGCGTTCATCAGAACACCATTAAAATTAGACGACGACAGCTACAATAAACTTTGCCTTTCGTTGGTTTCTGAGTAGCTAATGGCACAATTTGTACGTGAACCATTCGGATTTTACGCGCAAACAAACAGTTTTTTCTGGGAGATTTATGAAGCGATCCACTTCTGTATTTTAAACTTGTAAGAATCGGTTGAAACTATGAACTAACGTAGATAAACGGATAAACTCTAAATCAAATTTTTAATCCAATAATTTTTGACCGTTGTCGAGATACTGTGACTTGAAGTCCAGCTAAATGAAGCACGTAAAGTTCATTCTTACGTATACTGAATTTGTGAAACGGTTTGTGATTCGGATAAATAAAAAATGCACTACAGCGACAAAACTGAAAATAAACTTTGAAAAATCTATCTTCATTCGGGTTTTACGTACAAAAACCACTTTTTGTAAGTTTTTCTTACGCACGCCACTGTTATGTTTCAAATTATCCGCAAAAAACGTATTTCTGTGACTTTTTTCTTTTCTCTTTCTTACACTCGCGACTCACGTGTTTCAAAAGTGCGAATCGCTTCCAGTCTAGTAGGGAGATAAATTTAGTACACGTCATTAATGATGGTCATGTTGTTTTGTGGAAATTTTATCAGTTGCCATGATACAAGCAACATAATTCGAAAAAAGTGAAAAAAAACAAATATTGGACCAGCTGTCGCACGAGTCGATAAAAATCTACATCAATTGCTAAGCTATTGCTGTCTAATGTAAACATTATGGTAGCGTAATATTTTGAAACTATTATGAAAAATGCTTCTATCATAGCACAAAAAGACGAGTATGTCCTTTAAAGACTTTAAAATCGGATCACCTTGACATATCAGCGCTTTTTTACAAGTTAAGCTTACTTCCGAAGCTTAGTTGCAAGATGTTGGCACATCTGTATATAACAATTTATTGGATAAAGTCTCTGATCCTGCTCACAAAATATCGAAGACTTACTAGCTATTGTAAACAATATATAACATTACATGGCTAAATATTTACATGTAATAGCTAAAAAAGTTTATCTGTGAGATAAAATTTACGGTGGTAATCCTGTAGGGATGACAATGTATCATGTTATTTTAATCACTTCATGCATTGCGTTACGTGACATGGGTACTTATATCAACAACTAAAGAACGTGAACATGTAAACATGTTGGATTTGGATATCTTTGAAGCTGCCAGATAAGTCGAAAAGCTACTTCCCTTCTTTTACATACCTAACTCTGCCCAGGTCATACCTTTTTCGTGATGTGATAGCATTTTTCATTATGGTTGAAAGAATACCCAACCATGTCACACTTCCTCCAGTCGTCAATCTAGACAAAGAGCGCAATTGGAAGAAACTAAATTCGTGAAGTAAGAGAAAGATAAATACAATGAAGTAGTTCAGGAATATATGAAGTGAAACTAATTGCTTTAACTGTAATTATATTAGAATGACTGAAATAATTTTAATAGTAGGTATATGTAAGGTCAGTGAAGAATTAAAGCCCATGTGAAAACCATCTAATGGAAGAATCTCACCAAATCACTGACATAGAAAATATGGTAATGATATGCCATAATAACAAGGGACATGTTCACTCTGCATGAAGAGTGTTTCTTGTAGAGCGCCATTAGGAAAAGTGAAAATATGCTTAATGGCCAAAGGAAGCAGTATGACACACTTCGAGATTGTAAAACATAAGCGCAAAATGTCGCCCAGTTTTTCCGTGAATATGCATATGCAGGTTGCCTTTCTGTAATACAAGAAATAACATGAGCAGAAGTTTCAATACATCTGAAGCGCTGATCTGTCTGAGGTTTTATGCCTAAACATACAAACCCATCATAGCACTAACCCCAAAACGTGTATAATACTAGCTGTTAATAACACAACACATGCATCACAGAAAACATTCACAGTCACAAGCTACGATATTTTGAAGCTTGACAATTCACACGTGACAAACCATACACTTCTTGTACGTGCATTTAAGTCAACTCGGTGAAATACACATACTTGAAGATTATGTCAACTCTACCAAGGAACGGCAAGTGCAGATGTCATCAAGTCCCATGCATAACTGGAGTGCTTCATTACATCGTACTGTGCCTTTCTATGTAAATTTAACATCGAGATATGGCGTTAATGCAGACATGAGGGGTACGTTGCATACCATGAAGGTAAGTAAACCAGCAGTTTGTGTCACTGCTAAGTGTTAATATATCTGGACTGTTATTACTTCTACTGTCTCCTGTTTGAATCTTATTTTAATGCTTTTGCATAGCTTTTGTACTGTTGTATCAATTCTGTTGTGCTACGTTCATTATTTACCTCTTCTTGATGGTTATTTTTGGTTAAAGGTGTTCTTCGTTGTCTGTACACCATACATCTGATGGATGTTATTTTTTAAGAATGTGAGTTGTTTGATTCTATTTCGTACATCATCATGTCTGCAGCTATCTCTTTTCTGAACATATTGAAGCTATGTCTGTTGTTGGAGTGATACTGAAGTAAAAATAGTGTATTGTTTCCTCTCTTTTAATTTCCATACTGAATAGAATTTTGAGGTATGTGATACATATTTGCATGTGCAGACAATGTATATAAGCTTCTGGTTTGTTGTTAACGCATATGACATTTATATTCTCATACTTTCACTTCTAATATTTTTAGAAACATGCTGTTTTTCGTTGTGATTCATTAAGCTATTTACCAGTACGTATGCGATTGTGATTCCCATTCGAACCGCTTCCTTTATCAATAGAATGAATCAGTCAACTGAATGTTATTTTCCTTAGGAATGAATTTTATCACTTCTGTTAGTTTTTTCTGCAGTGGTACTAGGGATTTCTGGGTTTCCTGTCACTTGATTTGTTGATGATGATGGTGTCACTGAGTGACATTAAAATGTACATCGTAATCTATAGGTTTAACTCATTAGCACACCGCTGTTATGTTACAAATCAAATTACAGTGATGGAAATCTACCTATAAGATCAAGCAAATTCTAAATAACAATGTCACACAATGGATAATGGTTTATTAGGAGGAAATTACTAGGGGTGGCCCAATTAACACATTTCAGTCGGACCACACTGACTACTGCAGTCCCCCAGATATCCTAATTTTTTTAAAATATTTTCTGGGGCTCTTGCTTATAAGATAAAGGACAAAGGCAGATTACCGTCTGTTACAGTAGCATTGTCATCGATTTCAAACCCATTATCGTCGAATTCAGAACCAGATTTCTGAGTCAGTCACAGAATTTTTCAGTCAAATTGTTCTCCATTTCTGGATAAACTTTTGCGATCGAAATAATACGAAAGAACACTATAACAATGAATGTAGGGCAACTAATCATGCCTGTAATATGTTTCTCATGTCACTTAGCACTTTGTGGAAGCAGGAACGTCCATCTGGATCTAGCAGTTCTACGAAGTACTGCAGCAACAAACAACTGACTTCAAGCCGTCACTGCTCGAAAATAATGCATCGCGAAGTAACAGCCGTACTCGGAATTTTTTCGAGCGATGCGTGTTAAGGAAATCACAACGCACCCGTAATTCCTACGGGCAGTGACCGGAATTTGTTAAGCATGAGAGAATGGGTATGAGACCCAACAATGGCATACTCACATTAAAGATGGGATCCGTTAAACTTGGATACAAAAGAAATGGTCTGTATAACAAATGGTTTATTCCCAAAAGACAACTCAAATGATTTACTCATTGAATCAAGAATACAAAAATGAACAAGTGGACGAGGTTTCTCAGAAAAGCATGAACGAACAACTTGGCACAGGTGGATGTATACGTAAAACAACGGTACAAAATGATTATGGAAGAGGTTATTGATTTAAAAAAATGTTCCAGAAAAGCATGAACGAACACTGGTACTCTCGCCTAAGTGCATGATGGGTGCAACCAGCGGGCTGGAAATTACATCTGCAAGCAGCTTCCAAGTAGTCATACCTAGTTCTTACTACAGATTTGGATTTCTTGAATCCATGCTAATGTGGTGAGAGTAGTCAAGTTTTTGTAATATGACTTTGAAGCCTGTAGTTGAAAACTCTTTAAAAATTTTTGAAGTAAACACTGAGTTTGGATACTGGACGATAGTTATTATATTTCGAGTGTTCCATTTCTGTAAAAGACTGTTTAAAATTAACGGCAACAGAAACGCATGAAAACTTGGCAAGATACAAAGACTTTGAACTACCTATAGTTGATGTGACAGACGTTAACATCTTAGTTTTAACACTCTACAGATCTGGGTACAGGAACTTTTCATTAAAACTTTCGAAAGGCTGCTAAATAATACAAAATATGACAGAAAGAAAGTGCTCTTCTATGGAAATTTAAATGTAGACTTCTTTCAAGATTTAGATCATAGAAATAAGATGTTAAATGTAGTCAACAGTTTTTATTTTATACGAACAGTCATCTCTCGAACTACAATTACTGTCGAAAGTAAAACTGCTGTTGACCAAATTTTCATAAGACTATATGACCTTAACTATAACACCAACATTATAAATGTGAGTTCAGTGATCATGAAGCTTAGATCTTGTCTAATGAACTAAACAACAGAATTTGTATTCTGTCAGGTGGAAAGTGGCAGGATGTCTTCAGTAAAACTGAAGAATATAGTTTCCACAATGTGCATCTGAATTCTTTTCACATAGAATTTCCTGTGAGAAAGAAGAGGATTAAGATGGATAAAACAAATGTTGGATAACAAAAGGTATTAAAACCTCTAGTAGAAAGAAAAAACTTCTGCATTCTTTAGGCAAATACAACAACACTACTCCAGAATTCAGAAATTGTGTGAAAAAATATAACCAAGTATTCAACAAGCTAGTAAAAGAAGCTAAAAGACAAACTAACAAAAACTACATTTTAAATGTAAAAAATAGAATTAAAGCTGTTTGGAAGGCTATTAGAGCAGAGACTGGCACAGAACGGTCATTATCAAATGATATCTCTCTGAAAATTGAAAATAATGGACTCGCACATCCAAAAGAGGAAGCGACAGTTTTAATGGGTGTTTTAGTAATACAGTATTAAACCAAAGTCAGTATCAAGAAATACCTATGTGTCTACCAAATTATTTAAAAGCTAGTGTGAAGAATTATGTTGCTTTAAACAATAACAGAGACAGAGACGAAGCACGTAATTAGGTCCGCCAAAACAAATATGCATGTGAGCTGGATGGCGTGCCAGAATATTTACTTAAAGCGTCATCTGATTATATACCAAAACCACTAATGTACATAGTAAACACATCCGTATCAACTATAACCTTTCCTAATAGCTTAAAAGCAGCTAAAGTAACTCCTCTCTTAAAAAAATGGAATACTGGAAATATAATAATAATCATCCAGTATCCAAACTCAGTGTTTCCTTCAAAATTTTTGAAAGAGTTTTCCAAAACAGACTTCAAAGTCATATTACAAAAACTTGATTACTCTCACTACATCAGGATGGCTTCACGAAATCCAAATCTATACAGAAAGCTATGTGTGAGGATTTGGAAGCTGCTTTTTAAAGCTCTGGATGATAGAGAACATGCTACTGGTACTTTCCTATATGTCTCAAAAGCATTTCATATAACTGATCATGTCTTACTTATTCAAAAATTGCCGCAAAAAGTGTCAGAGGGATCCCACATCAGCGGATAAGGTCTCATATAGAAGACAGGCAGTGAATGGTGATTTTAAGGTACGATAGCATTACAGAAAATATCATTACAACTACAACAACGAATCTGTCCAACAAATCGACAATGAAGTATGGAGTGTCACTGCATTCTGTCCAAGGACCTCTATTGTTCCTCCTTTATGTTGATGGTGTAAAGGACTTTATTAAAGTGAAACAACAAATCTTATTTGCTAACGACACCAGCATTTTAAGAACAGCTGGTGACATAATCTCTATAAAAGTAACAATGGGCACTTCAATGTCCCAATATGATAGCTGTTTTCATAAAAAAATATAATAACAAATAAAGAAAAAAACTGTCTGTATGAGTTTCCACTCTTCTCCACTTGCACATAAATTTTAACATTAACTGAGCAACGCATTAATGAAATGAGTCACCGAAACTAAAGTTCTTGGGACATGGGTACAAGACAACTTGAAATGGAACTGTTATGTGAAAAACGTTGGAAAAAGCTTTCATAAGCTTGTTATGTTTTTCATGTGTAAAGTTAAGACGCTAGCACGTCAACAGTCATTAAGGTATATTATGCATACTTCCACTCATTACTCTAGTGGGAGCCGATCTTCTGAGAAAACTCAGCCACCAGCATAAAAATCTTTAGGATGCACAAAAGAGCAATCAGGGCTGGCTGCAACATAAAGGAACTGGAAACCTGTAGATAACATATGACATATCTGAATATAGTGAACTTGCAAGTGTGACTGTATCTAGTTCGCACAAGAGTATCTATCAAACAGTATTGGACATCTACAACAAAAGACAAAATAAGTATATCCGCAGCCACAATACAAAAAGCATCAGTAATATCCAGATGTCTCAGTGTAGAACAGTATTGTATTAGGAAACTGTTTCACAGATAATGGTTAAATTAATCAACAGTCTAGCTAGTGAGTTAAAACTGCAGTGACATATAATAAAGTTTAAATATGATAAAGTTTAAATATAACCTTAAGTCGTTTCTGATGGAACATTGTTTTTACTCAGTAAAAGGATTTTTAATTTACAAATAACAGCCTAGTTAATTAAATATGTAATTATGGCTTAAGTAAGATTGTGTTGTTTTGTTACTTGTGATTTATGACTGTGGTTTATAAACTAAATTTTGTCTTTTGTGTGTGTGTCTCTCTCTTTCCCTCTCCCTCTTTCTCAAATTTTTCTAATCGTATATTCAATATACTAAGTATCTAATGAATGAAAATATACGAAAGAAATTGGAGGAAATGAAAAAGAATCGGCCAGCTGTCCTTACTGGGCTTAACACTTTGAATACCACTTTGAATACCAAGCCTGAGCATAGCTCGGTTCACAACTTTATGTTAAAAAGACAGCACCCGAATTTAGGCAGTGCCGTAATTATCTTGATACGACAGCCAGCCAACACTTGAAAACTGGAGTTATTTCATATGATAACAATATACAGACGCGTCACTACCTGTACCGTGGCAGATATTGCTATCTGTTGTCAGTTTCTAAATTTATTTCGAAAGAGACATTAGCAAACTGACTAAATGGTTCAAATGGCTCTGAGCACTATGGGACTTAACATCTGAGGTCATCAGTCCCCTAGAACATGAACTACTTCAACCTAACTAACCTCAGCACATCACACACATCCATTCCCGAGGCAGGATTTGAACCTGCGACCGTAGAGGTCTCGCGGTTCCAGACTGAAGCGCCTAGAACCCCTCAGCCACTGCGGCCGGCAGAAAACTGACACTTCCTGCCAAGAATGGAAAAGCCAAAATGATTGCATTGCTACAACTTCGGCAATGTACTCGTTAGGTTTCCCAGTTCGCTGTAATTCTCCTACAAATATATCATGTTTGATGAGTAAGCAACAAATTTTGGAAGCACAAGAGGAAGAAATTCCTCAATGACTAACTACACATTTTTTCTTGAGAGGATCATCATGGTTTCTGTCACCATTATTTTAAAATTATATCGAGAAACTAAAGTAAATGTGAAAAACTGATCCCGAAGATTGATTCTTTCTTAGTATGTTTTACTCGTGAAGATACTGACAGCTACATACGTGCCAGTAACCCTTTTACATAATGGTGTAAATGGCCAGTTTCCGAGATCTGGTATCCTTCTAAGTAGTTGGTCTGAAAGTGCGAACAGCAGCTCTCACGCTTCATAGCCTTATGTTTTCTCCTATCTTTCAGAACGTTTTTTGTGTCATCAGTCTTCTGACTGGTTTGATTGGGCCGGCTACAAATTCCTCTCCTCTGCTCCCCTCTCCTCTCCTCTGCTCTCCACTCCTCTCGGAGTTGCACTTGCAACATACGTCCTGTATTATTTGCTGGATATATTCCAATGTCTGTCTTCGTCTACAGATTTTACCCACTACAGTTTCTTCTTGTACCGTGGAAGTTATTCCCTAATCTCTTAACTGATGTCCTACCACCCTGTCCCTTCTTCTACATCTACATGTACATCTACGTGATTACTCTGCTGTTCACAATAAAGTGCCTGGCAGACTGTTCAATGAACCACCTTCAGGCTGTCTGTCTACCGTTCCACTCTCGAAAGGCACGCACGGAAACCGAGCACTTAAATTTTTCTGAGCGAGCCTTGGTTTCCCTTATTTTATAGTGATGGTCATTTCTCCCTATGGAGGTGGGTGCCAACAGAATGTTTTCGCAATCGGAGGAGAAAATTGGTGATTGAAATTTCATGAGAAGATCCCGTCGCAACGAAAACGCCTTTGGTTTAATGATTGCCACTCCTATATACGTGTCAGGTCTGTGGCACTATCTGCCCTATTTCGCGATAATACAAAACCAGCCGCCCTTCTTTGTACTATATCGATATCATCCGTCAGTCCCACCTGATGCGGTTACCACACCGCACAGCAAGACTCCAGAATTGGTCGGACAAGCGTGATGCAAGCAGTCTCTTTAGCAGACCTGTTGCACATTATAAGTGTTCTGCCAATGAATCGCAGTATTTGGTTTGCACTATCCACAACATTAACTATGTGATCGCTCTAATTTAGGGTATTTGTAATTGCAATCCCGAAGTATTTAGTTGAATTTACAGCCTTCATATATGTATGACTTATCGCATAATCGAAATTTAGTGGATTTATTTTAGTACTCGTGTGAATAACTTCACACTTTTCTTTATTCAGGGTCAATTGCCACTTTTCGCGCCATACAGATGTCTTATCTTAATCATTTTGCAATTCGTTTTGGTCATCTGATGATTTTAAAGACGGTAAATGACAGCATCATCTGCAAACAATCTAAGATAGCTACGAAAATTGTCTCCTATGTCGATAATATACGTATGTAATGGCTAAATATGGACCTATTGTATCAGGATCCTCTCAGAAGAACCTGACTGGTATACAATCTGGACCGGAGGCCTTAGCTTTATTAAGTGATTTAAGATGCTTTGTTACATCGAGGATATCTTCTTACATTTTTCTCATCTTGGCAGCTGATCATGATTGGAATTCAGAAATATTTACTTCGTCTACTTTGGTGAAGGAATTTAGGAAAACCGTGTTTAATAACTATGCTTTTGTGGTACTGTCATCAGTTACTTCACCGTTGTTATCGCGCACTGAAGGTATTGATTGCGTCTTGCCACTGGTGTGCTTTATGTATGACCAGAATCTCTTTGGGTTTTCTGCCAGATTTGGTGACAGAATTTCGTTGTGTAAATTATTAAAAGCATCTCGCATTAAAGTACGCGCTATATTTCGAACTTCAGCAAAACTTTGCAAGTCTTGGGGATTTTGCGTTCTTTTCAATTTACCGTGCTTTTTTCGCAGTTTCTGCAACACCGATCGTACCCGTTTTATGTACCACGAGGGATCTGTACCACCACTTTTTAGTTTTTGTGATATATATTTCTCAATTGCCGTCGATACTACCTCTTTGAAATCATTCCATAACCTTTATACGTTTACATGATCAGATGGGAAGGAGTGAAGACTGTCTCTTTAAAATGCGTTAAGAGCGTTTTTATCAGCTTTTTTAAATAGATATACTTTGGGTTTCTGTTTGATGTTTGTAGGTGTTACGATATTCAGATTAGCAGACTTGTGGTGGATAATCTCTGTATTTGTCACGATACTTACTATTTGTCCAGCATTATTTGTTACTAGGAAGTGAATTATGTTTTCGGAATGAGTGGGCTCATGATCTAATTGTTCTAAATATTATGATGAGAAAGCATTCAATACAATTTCGGATGACATTTTATGCCTACCGCCGGCTTTAAAAGTGTAATTTTTCCCGCGCATTGAGGGTAGATTTAAGTCACCACTCACTATAATTGTATGAGTGGGGTACCTATTTGAAATGATAGTCAAATTTTCTTTGAACTGTTCGGCAACTGTATCTTCTGAGTCGAGGGCTCGGTAAAACGATCCAATTAATAGTCATGTCCGATTGTCAGGTATGACCTCTATACTATTTCGCAGGAACTATCTACTTCAATTTCACTACAAGGCACACTACTTCTGACAGCAATAAATATTCCTGCACCTATGTATTTAATGTAAGCTTTCCGAAGACTGTTAGATCGTTTGAAAACATTTCCACTGAACTTATTTCCGCCTTTAGCCAGCTTTCTGTACCTATAACTATTTGTGCTTCAGTGCTTTCTGTTAGGGCTTCGAGCTCTGGTTCTTTCTCAACACAGCTACGACAATTTACAACTACAATACTGATCGTTTCTACAACTACATTACTGTGTTTTACCTACCTCCTTTTAGATGGACGCCCTTTCTGTGGTTCCCTGAAACCCTCTAAGAAACCGCCCAGTCCCTTCCACACCACCCCTGCAACACGTGTTGCCTCCTCGTGTGTGTAGTGGACTCCTGACCTAATAAGTGGATCCCGGAAACTCACCACCCGATGGTACAAGTCAAGGAATCTGCAGCCTTCACGGTCACAGAACCACCTGAGACTCTGATTCAGACACTCCACTCGGCTCTGCATCAAAGAACCACAGTCGGTTCTATCGACGATGCTGCAGATCGTGAGCTTCGCCTTAATCATGGAAGCAAGACTGGCAGTCTTTACCATTGCCGCCAGCCGCCCAAAACCAGAGTGAATCTCCTGTGATCCAAAGCGACACACGTTATTGGCACCGACATGAGTCACCACCAGCAGTTGGCTGTACCCTGTACTCTTCATGGCATCCGGAAGCACCCTTTCCCCATCCGGAATGAGTCCCCCCAGTATGCACACAGAGTATACACTGGCTTCCTTTCCCTCCTTGACAGCCATGTTCCTAAAGGGGCCTCATTACGCACCTAACGTTGGAACATCCAACTAGCAGCAAACCCACTCTCTGTGAATGCTCAGACCTTGCGAGCCGAGAAGCTTAGCCTGGAACAGGGTGGACGACCGCATCTGACTTACAGACATCATCAGCCACAGATAAATCCCGAAACCTGTTCGTCAAACGAACCGGCTGGGGGAGGGGGGGGGGAGGCTGAGATCGGACCCGCAAAAAGTTTTTCACTGCCTGCCACACTCTGGAATTATCTCCCACTCGACCACTGGTGAGGGGTCAACCTCTGTGTGTGCAATACCTGGGACGGCCACAGCAGTGGACCGATTATGGGACACGTGGGACGTGCTAGACGTTCCTCGCATCCCTGTGTCCGATCCCCCACAGTGATACCCCTTCGCAGCAGCCTGAAGCTGTGTGATGGAAACCAACGCACCCTGGAGCTGTGGGCGAATCGTCGCCAACTCAGCTCGGGACTGTACACAGCAACCACAGTTTCTATCGATTACTGCAATTGCTCCTGTCTGAAGCTCGTAAAAATATGTAACAAGCGAACGTTGTACTCGGTTTATTAGCAGCAGGTATTGGAAGTACTCTCTTACTGACAGTCTAACTCATACTGAGCTACACTAAGCAAAACAAACAAAATATTATACGATACGAGAGTCGAGAACAGTGGCGATACTGTACACTATGCTGTTAATAAAAGGTTGTGCCTAGTAAGCATTTGAACTCGCAAGGAATTACAAAAATAATCAAGTAACTACACAAGTATCTGTAAATAAGTTGCTCCTGTTGGAAGCTCGTAAAAATATGTAACAAACGAAAGGTGTACTCGCCTTATTAGCAGCAGGAACACGAGGTGCTCTGTCTCTGAATGTCTGTCCGATACTGAGCTATACTAACCAAAACAAGAAGTAGCCTTAAATCCAGTGTTTCTCATATATTCCGTACCTCACAGATTTTCACTCCTTACCTTATCAGTCCACCTGATTTTTAACACTCTTATGTAGCACTACATCTCAAATGCTTTCATTATCTTCTTTTCTAGTTTTCGAAGACTCCAGTTTGACTGCCATACATTGTTGTGCTCCAAACGTACACCCAGATTAATTTCTCTAATTGAGATCTGTGTTTGATAGTTGTCTATTTCTCTTGTCCAGGAATGCCCTTCTTGCTGTGCTTCTTGCTATGCTTGATACTATGTTTGATATTGTCTATTTCTCTTAGCCAGGAATGCCCTTCTTGCCACTGTTAGCCTGCCCTCCTCGCTCCGTCCATCATGGGTTATTTTGCTGCCTATGTCACAGAATTCCTTAACTATATCTATTTCGAGATCACCGATTAGTTTCTCACTACTCTCATTTTTTTTACTTCTAATTATATTCATTTTTCTTCACTTTACTCTCAGTCGATCGTTATACTCATTAGACTGTTTATTCCATTCAGCGAATCGTCTAATTCTTCTTCACTTTCACTCAGAATAGCAATGTCATATTATCGCTGATATACTTTCAACTTGAATTTTGATTTCATTCCTTAACCTTTCTTTTATTTCCGTCATTGCTTGTTCGAAGTACAGATTGAACAGTGGAGAAAAGACTACATCCCTGTCTTACACCCTTTTTAATCCCAGCACTTCGTTATTGGTCGTCCAATCTTGTTATTCCCTGTTGGCTCTTGTACATACTGTATCTTACCCGTCTCTCCATATAGTTTACAACTATTCTTCTCAGAATGTAGAACATCTTGCATCATCTCAAATTGTCGAGCACTTTTTATAGGTTCACAAATCCTGTGAACGAGTCTTCATTTTTCTTTCTTGGTTGGTTGGTTTTTTGGGGAAGGAGACCAGACAGCGTGGTCATCGGTCTCATCGGATTAGGGAAGGATGGGGAAGGAAGTCGGCCGTGCCCTTTCAGAGGAACCATCCCGGCATTTGCCTGGAGTGATTTAGGGAAATCACGGAAAACCTAAATCAGGATGGCCGGACGCGGGATTGAACCGTCGTCCTCCCGAATGCGAGTCCAATGTCTTACCACTGCGCCACCTCGCTCGGTTTTCTTTCTTGCTTCCATCACTAACCAATATGTCAAAATTTCCTCTCTGATGCTTTTACCTTTCCATACTGTTCGTCATCTAACACACCCTCAATTCTCTTTTCCGTTCTCCTGTATATTATTCTTGTCAGGAACTTGGATGAATGAGATGTCAATCTGATTGTATTATGAATCTCGTACTTGTTGGGTCTTGCACTCTTCGAAATTGTGAAGATATGTTTTCTGATAGTCGGATCATATATTTTACGACTCGTACTCCCTACGCACCAAAGTGAAAAGTCGTTTTGTTGCCACATCCCCAATGATTTCAGAAATTCTGATGAAATGTTATCCAACTCTTCTGATTTATTTGATATTAAATCTTCCAGAGCCTTTTAAATTCTGATTCTATATCAACTCCTGTTTCTTCCTCTATCACATCGTCACAAAAGTCCCCCCTCCTCCCTCCCCCTCCCCCCATCCCCGCGCCTCACGCCCACCACAGAGGCATTCAACGTATTCTTTCCACCTATCTTCTTCTATCACATCGTCATAAAAGTCCCCAAGTACACCTCTCTTGTGATTCTCGAACAGAGTAATCGCTATTACTAGCAGAAATTTATTGCAAAACTCAATTAGTCTTCCTACTCGCTCAATCCCAGTACCCAGCCCATGTTCTCCGGTAACCCTTTGATATAGTCCTTACCCTATAGCCGCAGTCCAATTCCCCATGACTATTAGATTTTAATCTCCCTTTATGTACTCAATTATCCGTTCTATATCCTATTACTTCGTCTTGCGATCTGGGTATGTATACCTGAACTATCGTTTCGCTGTTAGTTTGCTGTCGCTTCTGATGAGTACAGCCCTGTCACTGAACTGCTCACTGTAGCCCACTCTCTGACCTATCTTCCGATTCATTACGGATTATACTCCAATTACATAATTTTCTGACGC
Organism: Schistocerca nitens; assembly: GCF_023898315.1. Taxonomy (NCBI): domain Eukaryota; kingdom Metazoa; phylum Arthropoda; class Insecta; order Orthoptera; family Acrididae; genus Schistocerca; species Schistocerca nitens. Next base: position 283,733,441 of record NC_064614.1, read on the forward strand.
TGTTAGTATTACTCTGTATTCATCTGACCAGTGATCCTTGTCTTCTTTCCATTTCACCTCACTAACAACCACTATGTCTGGACTGAGCCTTAGCATTTCCCATCTCATATCTTCTAGGTTCCCTATCATGTTAAAACTTCTGTCATTCGATCCTGCGACTCGTAGATTGTTATCCTTTCGTTGGCTATTCAGAGTTTCTCTCATGGTCATCTCCCACATGGCACACCTCTTCTCGAGATCCGAATGGGTGACTATTCTAGAATCTTTGGCCAGTGGAGAGATTTAGGTGACACTTCTTCAGTTCAGGCCACTTGTCCTGTGGATATGCTGTATGTGTCTTTAGTGCAGTGGTTTGTATTGCCTTCTGCATCCTCATGCCATTGCTCATAGCTGATTATTCCTCCTTTAGGGACATTTTTCCACCCCAAGACCAAGGGTGTGCCCTGAACCTCTGTCCGCTCCTCTAGCACTTTTGACAATACAATTGTCTGTATTAGGGTGACTTCTTATGTCGAAAGACTTCGGTGCCACTTCTGCTCAATTTTATGCCAAATCTAAGCTGTGGCAGGGTTAGAACCCTGGAGGACGCTTTGACTGATAAATCGAAAACACTACCGATACTCCACTGGTTCATTTCATTCTTATCTTAGTTGAAAACGATGCCTTTCAGATCTAACACAATGCAGTTTTACGGCATGTTGCTCGGCCTCACTCGACACTCCTGCTATGCTGGGGGGCAGACTGTCCTTCTCTGCTCTCCATGTGTGTGGAGGATGACTTTCAGCGGGAAACATCTTTACAACTATTCCGTTCACCTAACTGAAACTTCCCTTTCACGAGCCATCTAAAAGCCCTCAGGCTGCCAAAATAACAAAGCTCCGTCACAATACCAGGAGGAAAGGAGATAAAGAAATAATTAGAAATGCAGTCTTTGGCAACAGTGAATAATGCTTGCTGTTTCCACGCTGTTAGTGATCTGACTTCACTGACTATCTTTATGTGCGTATTTGATTATAAAATAGGGGTAATGGACAGTAACAGCTTGTCTTTTAACACGAAAGGAAATCAGTTGTACAGTTGGTGGGATGTCTGTGACTTGCTGTATTTTGGTTGCTACTGGAGGTCTCTCTGTACCTGCTCCGTTCTCTAGTTCACAACGTTCAGCTATGTTAGAGCACAATCTTTGTAATGTGATGTGTCGGAGCATTCTAGATACTGAGAAATAGTATGATGGGGCTATTTTCTTTACACATTTTGAGGCAGCTACTGAGGTTTGGTGCTGCTGAAACTCTTTGTATTGCATTCATGAGAGTAAAACGAACATGGACGGAAGTAATCAGAAGTGTTAGAAATATCAACAGTTAAAAAATTAACATCGGGATTGGTGATCACAAAGTAGATTAAGTGAAAAAATGCATCATAGGGAGCGAGATAACCCATGATGCACAGAACAAGGAGGACATAAAAACCAGCCTAACACTGGGAAAATTTTGACCAAGAGAAGTGTACCAGTATCAAACATAGGCCTCAATATGAGGGAAAAATTAATGAGAAAGTACGTTTGTAGCATGGCATTGAATGGTAGTGAAAAATGGACTGTGGGAAAACCAGAACAGAAGAGAATCGAAGAATCTGAGATGTGGAGGTATAGAAGAACGTTAAAAATTAGATATACTAATTAAGTTAAGAAATGAGGTGGTAATGGAAAACACTAACGAGGAAATGGGACTCGGTGACAGGACGTCTGTTAAGACATCAAGGAATTACTTCCATGATACTAAAAGGAGCTGCAGAACGTAAAAACTAAGAGTAAGGCAGAAACTGGACTACACCCAGCAAGTAATTGAGGTGCTACTGTGAGATGAATAGTTTTGCAAAGGAGAAGGAGTCACGGTGATCAACATCAAACCAATCAGAAAACTTATGCCTGAACAAAGGAAGGCACTCGTTTCTGTTTTTGGTAAATCTTTTTCATTTCCATTTTGACTCTATTGTAGGATCAGACTTAAGTTCTACAACATCATTTTTATAATAGGTATATGTTTTGTACATATATTCCAGATATTCCAGTATATTCATGAGCGCTACAGTCAACTTATATGTGACTTTTTGGCTGTGTGCCCTTTCCTATGGATTTTTCCTTATTCACCTAATTGTTAGTCCATCTTTTTTATCTTCATGTTTGTCCACACACGTTCATGTGTTTTTGACATAGTCATTTACTTGTTTTGCTGTGAGTTCCTTGATTAGTTTTGTATTTATAGCATTGTTTAGTTTTCTTTCTTCTTCTGCTACAATATGTTTGGTTTCTATTATGATGCCCTAATGTCTGCTTTTCTTAATGTTTTCTTGTTAATGTTATATTTTAAATCTGTCTGTAACTATTATGTTTCCACTCGAATGCCAGTGAGATTCCTAGGCAAAATGTGCATTCCTAGTCTTGAGTGACTGCGTGTGTGTGTAAGTGAAAAAGAGAGAGAGATATAGCTCCAGAAATTGTATTACCTATCTGCTCTGATTTTTCTGTCATTAACCATGAGACTATAGGACTGTTCATGTAAGAATCTATCTGCATATTAAAACTGTATGTTTTTGGTACAGTTTGTTTTCATTCTATTACCTAAGGTAATTATATAATCAAGATCTCAGTCCTCCTATCTTAGGTTTGTAGTCTGCATTAGAATCACTACTTAAATTTACATATAAATAATTTGGAATCAAACGATACTGATTACAATTTTTTTCTTTAATTTGAAATTACCTCTTGTCCTTTGAAGTTAATGAATGTCCGTTTGAATGTGTCTTCTGTCTGTGATGGAGATGCTTGAAAGACAGTAATAATATTGTGAATATTTGCAGCATTCATCTTTTATTGTGATCATGGAGATCAGAAGAAATATTATCTGCCCCAGAAAAATACAGCCTCAGCTAGATTTAAAATCGACATTAACGTAAAGTTATATGAGTTAGACTATAGCGGCATTTATGTTTTGCAAGTCTACTTTGTAAATTATCTTCTCCCATAAAATGATATTTGGTGAAGGGAACCATTACTGTAAAGGTTATAAATATATTACGTGGTGTTAATTCGTTTCTTCTACCCATCATTCCTTGAACATTATTTGCAATAACAGATGCTAATCCACATCACAGTCAACGTTATCATCAAAATTCAGCGAACTATATTCAGAATATAGTGACTTCACACTGCGTAACTGTAGGATATAGTAAGTAAGCAAATCGTTCTATATTTTACTCAAAAATATCTAATATTCTTTTTCAAATGTAGAAAAGCAAAAGAAGTTAATTTATTTTGCTCCGTAAATCGTTATAACTTGAAACCTTTTTCCCCGAAACATGCTGAAACACGAAGTATAGCTACCACCTGTTTGCGACGCAAATGAGGTTAACACGCATCCGTTCAGACACAACGCACACAATAGCTATATGTAAAACAAACTGTCTGGAAAAAGAAGCCAATAATAGTCACTTAAAACTACTTGTAGCCTGTTTCACCTTTTTGGGCCCCATAAACTAAACCAACAAAAGGGAAATAACTAGTCAGGTTTGCCAAAAATAACGACAAGTTTTTCACGATGGATTGCCATCTTCTCCCCAAAAATGATGGTCAGTGAAGTGAATCATAAGTGAATAATTTATAAAAAAAAAAAAAAACTTCAGATAATGGAATTTCGTTTCATACCGACCAGCGAAACATATCCTCATGTGGGCCTGAAGTCGACTCCTCTAAAATGGTGTTGGTGAAGTGAACTATTATTGAAAATTTCCACAAATGATAGGTGGTTAAAGGTTAGTTTTGGTATATATCCTTACTTGAAAATTAATTGTAATAATTAATGCAGCATCAAAGTTGCAGAAAACTTTATCATCAAACTTCGAGGGAATTTACTTGGAACTGAGTTGCTTAAGACCCCAAATACGATGGCGTGCTGAAAAGTAATGCCTCGGGATTTATATATGAAATCTCTAAGCTGTTTAAATGAAACCAATGTAACTGTCGTACGACATCTTTGGTTTTCATGTACATCTTTGCAGCTCTCTGCCAAATTGTAGCGTTTAACAGGGGGGTGAGTTGAGATACATGACGACACTCGACAAACAGCGTGCTGTAATAGAGTTTCGAATTTGAAGATTTCGTCCGCACATGGATCATCATCCCCTTCAGCATGTCAGTGCCGCACGAGTTCTGCTACACCCACAATAATCCGACGCATTGTGTTCGCTGTCGTGGATCTTCCTCCGCATCTCTTCCCTTTAACCTCATTCTATTTTCATCAGCTTCCAAAACTTAAGAAACACCTTCGCTTCGATAGTGTCGAAGCAGTGCAAACAGAAGTGAGGCTGTCGCTCCGTCAAAAATGTCAAACATTCTAGAGTGACGGATCAACAAACTGGTCTCTCATTGGAATAATCTTGTTCATCGCCAGGGTGACTATGTTGAGAAATATGCATGTAGACATGAAGAATAAAGATTTAGATTGATAATAAAGTTAGTTTTATTTAGAAAGGTTTAAGGGTTTTTACGTAAAGAATTCGGAGGTATTACTTTTCAGCACCCGTTCGTATGTAGTATATAATAAGTAAACAAACCATTTTACACTTTGCTAGCAAATACCTAAGACTCACTTTCAAATTTGGCAAATACTATTAGGAAACTAAAAGTTCCACAGTTTCAATCCCCTGGGGTACGGAAAACGCACTAACGTTGAAAACGGCGTTAATATATCTCGCGCCATACAGACGTTATGCAGTTACCATCACCACTAGACAAGAATGACATTGCATCCCGCCCATTCTTGCCATAGGAAGCTCTCTGATTTGTCTATTTCCGAAACATGGTGCAATGCTACTTCCTAGGATGAAAAATGAAGAAAGAAAAGATAGCAACCAATACCCCATAATTTTCCCCAAAACAAGTTCCAAATTCCATAAAAAGTGAACAAGTAACCAATGTTCCATTTAACACTGTTATTTGGATAACAACTAGTAATTGAAACAAGAACCTTATACTTAGTAATTTATCAACTTACAAAAGAAAGATAGAAACTCAGTAAACTCAAACTGAAAATCATAGTAAATCGCAAAATCATTACAATTAAAATTACCAAACTAGAATCAGCGATCTCAAAGAATACTTCGTGTGATTACTCTTTGAGAATCGTGAGTAACGGCTAAAGAAAATTTTATCCATTGTCACTACGTTACGAGAGTTAGCCGAAGCTGGTCAGACTTGTTTGAATACTCGTATATGTAGGCTCGGTTAGATTGTTTTTCGAGGAATCATAATTGTGATCTACTATAACGCAGTGAAACGAAACATTGACTTCAGCTATAAAATCGTTTAAAATTCAGATAGAGAACTACCTTATATTAGACTGAAGTGAACTTTTTAATTAGATAACTCGAACTCAACTCTAATTAGGCATTGAACAGTGATAAACAATTAACTTCATTCGTAATTTCAAATGGACTCTGGAACTTGGCAATAGTTTTAAATCAGATAATTTATAAGTTTCACCCCCCCCCCCACCGCCACCTGGGAAAGCTTCTTCCTCACGGCCTTGTTAGGAAGTGATTGTTATTGTGAAATAAACCACACTTTCGTCCCAATTTAAGCATTTTTGATTCCAAATTACAAAATTGTTAACAGACATAACTGTGATCTTTTCCGTGCTGCGATAATATTTGAAAGAAGCGCTCGGCGCATATATAGAAACTCTTTGACGTTAGAAAGCAATCGCAATGTTACGACTTATTAGAGATTTGAAATTACAACCAAACTATGGGGAGGTTGGTGTCGGTGGAACTAAGTTGAACTTATCATTAATATTTTTAAAGCAACTGTTTAACCATTGGATATAAACGAGTTAAATACGACGAGTAGCGTAATATTGGTCACAATTGGTGAAGTAAATATCACGCACACGTCGAGTGTTCAGGTCAGCACTGTTTCTTGTAACGTCGTCTTTACCTAATGACAGTATCATCGCTCTACCGACTTTGCCGAGTTTTAGCCAGGACCGATCAATAATAATCTATCAACTACCAACTAGAAAAACTGGCGACGTTACAAATACTACATCCTAGGAAAAGGAGGGTGAGTGGGAAGTGGCATAGCGTAGGAATAGGGGAAGGAGGAGGAGAATGAGGGGAAGAAAGGAAACGGTGATTGAGGAGGGGAAAGGAGGGTTAGGTGGAATAATTGCAGTGGAAGGGTTAGGAGAGGGGGAGAGCCAGGTACATGTTGAAAGGGGGTGGGGTTCAGTGGCGGGGTCAAAAATTCAAAGGCCAAAGCACCGCACTCCTTATCTGGATCTTCCCAAAGTACCCAGCAGTCTTAACGTTATTTCACGAGCACCTTACCTATTGGCTACGTACATCGAGTGCACAGGTGATAGATTCGTTGTTGGCTTTTCAAGGAAACAAACAACCTCTGCTGAGACAACGATTCTTACTCGATACATAAGTTGCAGTGAACTGTAATTGAACAACCCATGGTAATGTTTGTAAAGGATAATTCAGGATTATAGCTAGAATGGGCGTTAGATCTGTACAAAATGTAGCCGCGAAAGTCAGACGACATATACAAAGCAAACTCTATTAAAAGTGAGAGATTAGATGTCGAAATGAGTTTATCTTTCGGAAATCGTTTCATTGTCATTTGCGTCAATTGTTCTGCCACATGCCTTACTTCAAAGTACTTTTCCGTAGCAGTCGTTTTACAGCGATCGTAGGAACCCTTACTTCCTCCATTTCGTACTGCACGAACATGACCCCTCGGTTATCGTCTCGAGCATACGATGGGGCACGGACTGGAATGAGGAAACAGGATGGTATTAACATCGACGGTATGGAAAACTGGTATCCATAGGGGAAGAAGCCAAAGCGATGTGGGGGAGAGAGAGGGCGCAGATATGCGCGGGAAGGGAGTGGCTGGAAATGGCGTCGTGTACATTTGGGGCACGTGCGGACATTAGATTGATTCTGGTGGCGGCGGTGGCGGCGCTCCCGATACGCCGGCTCCCCTGGGCCCCACCAGCCGCAGGCGTGCCGCTGCCGCTGGCCGTGGCAGGGGCTCGCCTCGTGGCTGTCCACAGCACAGCACAGCACCGGCGCGCCCGTCGCTCCCTGCCCCTCCTTGCCTCCCTGTGTCGTGCTACTTAGGCTTTTAACCATTCGAATGGGATTCTTCAGCGGACTCGTAATATATTACGCTCCTAGAAAATTACGGAACTGATGACAACCTCATCTCAAAAGACGGCTAGAATTCGTGCACTTTACGTTAAAATCATCTTTCGATTTGTCGCTTCCTCTAACGACATGCAGTGAGATTTAAAATAGATGGAATTTGACAACTGCTCTCGACAGCATCAAATCGATGGGAACCTGTAATTGCCGGCTATTACAGTTATGTAATTTCCGTTGCGCAAAATATTCTGTCTGCATTTTACAGGTCGAAAACCTTTCAGAACTCGAAAATTTCTTCTCTTTTTGGAAAAAGAGTTACAATTAGTGAGATGCTTAGAGACACTATGCACGGTGTTTAAATACACTACGGGCCATTAATTAGCGCGGGATTAGCCGAGCGGTCTAAATTGCTGCATTCACAGACTGTGCGACTGGTCCCGCAGCAGGTTCGAGTCCTTCCCCGGGCATGGGTGTTTCTGTTTGTCCTTAGCATAATTTAGGTTAAGTAGTGTGTAAGCTTAGGGATTGATGACCTTAGCAGTTAAGTCCCATAATATTTCAAACACATTTGAACTTGCCATTAAAATTGCTACACCACAAAGATGACGTGCTACAGACGCGAAATGTAACCGACAGGAAGAAGATGCTGTGATATTTTGCTTTTCAGAGCATTCACACAAGCTTCGCGCCAGTGGCGACACCTACAATGTGCTGACGTGAGGAAAGTTTCCAACCGATTTCTCATACACAAACAGCAGTTGATCGGCGTTGCCTGGTGAAACGTTGTTGTGATGCCTCGTGTAAGGAGGAGAAATGCTTTACCGTCACGTTTCCGACTTTGATAAAGGTCGGATTGTAGCCTATCGCGATTGCGGTTTCTCGTATCGCAACATTGCTGCTCGCGTTGGTCGAGATCCAACGACTGTTAGCAGAATATGGAATCGGTGTGTTCAGGAGGGTAATACGGAACGCCGTGCTGGATCCCAATGGCCTCGTATCACTAGCAGTCGAGATGACAGGCATCTTATCCGCATGGCTGTAACGGATCGTGCAGCCACGTCTCGAGCCCTGAGTCAACAGATGGGGACGTTTGCAAGACAACAACCGTCTGCACGAACAGTTCGACGACGTTTTGCAGCAGCATGGACTATCAGCTCGGAGACCATGGCTGCGGTTACCGTTAACGCTGCATCACAGACAGGAGGGCCTGCGATGGTGTACTTAATGACGAACCTGGGTGCACGAATGGCAAAACGTAATTTTTTTCGGATGAATCCAGGTTCTGTTTACAGCATCATGATGGTCGCATTCGTGTTTGGCGACATCGCGGTGAACGCACATTGGAAGCGTGTATTCGTCACCGCCATACTGGCCTATCACCCGGCGTGATGTATGGGGTGCCATTGGTTACACGTCTCGGTCACCTCTTGTTCGCATTGACGACACTTTGAGCAGTGGACGTTATATTTCAGATGTGTTACGACCCGTGGCTCTACCATTCATTCGATCCCTGAGAAACCCTACATTTCAGCAGGATAATGCACGACCGCATGTTGCAGGTCCTGAACGGGCCTTTCTGGATACAGAAGATGTTCGAGTACTGCCCTGGCCAGCACATTCTCCGGATCTCGCACCAATTGAAAACGTCTGGTCAATGGTGGCCGAGCAACTGGTTCGTCACAATACGACAGTCACTACTCTTGGCAAACTATGGTATCGTGTTGAAGCCGCATGGGCAGCTGTACCTGTGCACGCCTTCCAAGCTCTGTTTGACTCAATGCCCAGGCGTATCCAGGCCGTTATTACGGCCAGAGGTGGTTGTTCTGGGTACTCATTTCTCAGGATCTATGCACCCAAATTGCTTGAAAATGTAATCACATGTCAGTTCTAGTATAATATATTTGTCCAACGAATACCCGTTTATCATCTGCATTTCTTCTTGGTGTTGTTATTTTTATGGCCAGTAGTGTATGTCTAATATTTAGAGATGTGGTACTAACACTGAGAACAAGAAAGAAAGTTCAATAGACATTGGCTCTAAAAGGCGTACCATACGAGCTGAGAGCACTTGTTCAGTAATAGAAATGTGAACTACAGCAGTGAAGACCTACAAGTGTTCATAGCTCTTAAGGCATGCATTTTAGAGCGCATGTTGTTTGACCTTTATTCTTATTTCGATGCTTACTGCCTCATTTCCAAAAATTCGATACTTTCTTAACACCCTGTATATCATACCTCAACTGTAGAATTTTTGTGTGATTTCTGTAGGAATTCGGAACCTTTAACCCTGTAGGGAAGCAGCCTACTCACGCTGTATAAAACTCACACCAGTCTTTCCATTGTGTGCCAGCCTACCTCTGACGTCATAAATGTTGCGCAATACTTTCAAAAACAAGTAAATAACCTGAAACGGTTCTAGCATGTCAGGAGTAATACTAAATCAATATGTGTTGAATATCAGTTTAATAACTTTAACCATTTTCGAAATTTGGACGTTTTTCTGTAAAAATCATTGGCGCAACAGAAAAGAGCTAGAGACTTAAAAATTTATATTTAGATTCCTTTTTCATAATAATTTAGTAGAAACAGTATTCTGTATCTCACAAATTAATTTTTTTTAAATTCATAATCTTCTGTTTTTTAAAAAAAGATTAAGGAAGAAAGATAAATTAAGTAGGCTAATAAATAAGGCTAGGATGTTTAAATTTAAGTAGAAGGGAGATCCGCTATAATCATAAAGATGTGAGAAGTTTCAATTGGCTCAAATGGATCTGAGCACTATGGGACTCAACTGCTGTGGTTATCAGTCCCCTAGAACTTAGAACTACTTAAACCTAACTAACCTAAGAACATCACACACATCCATGCCCGAGGCAGGATTCGAACCTGCGACCGTAGCAGTCGCACGGTTCCGGACTGCGCGCCTAGACCCACAAGACCACCGTGGCTGGCAAGTTTCAATTGAATAACTATAAATCTATAGCGATAGCGTATCTCCAAAGGGCATGTTCAGAGCTCGTCTATTGCGTGTAGTGTAATTAAATTAATTCTCTCGCCCAAAATGATTGAATTAGCCACGTCAGACTTTTATAATGATTACTTACCTGTGTGCTGATTGCACATTTAAATTGAGAGCTTCATCGGCCATCAGCAAAGGAAGCGATGATTTATTCAACAACTTGAAGTGGTGCGTTACTAGCCTAGCGGCTAGTCGGGAGAGCCGATTTCATCAGGCGTTCCCTTAGCCGTCCGCACCGCGGCTTTATATATAAGAACGCTGCAGGAGAGAAAAAGGCCCCAGTTCTCTCCAGACGCTGAATAGCACGCCACCTGTGCCGGGAGTCGCGTCGCGTCGGTATCATTGCTATAAACAGCCTCGAATGCCGTAATAAGTTACTCGGGATACGCGTAACCATGAAATCATTTTCGAGTGAAGTGTTAATTCTGGGATGACTTTAATGATCTATCTTCAGTTTGCGTATGTCGTATTTTCACGTGCCGCCGTGGGACAGACATTCTACCATTATTTAGCGTGGCGTTTGATGAACATTATCATCAAATTATGGTGAGCATTCACTTAAACATTTAGTTTGGACAGTTATAGTTGCATCAGCGCATTAGACTCTGAACTGCTCTGTTAGTCAGATTGTATGGATCCTTTTTTTTTTTTAATCTGTGACTTTCAGAATATAGCGAACGTTGTTACGGGATCGTTTTTGATTATGAATCCCAGACAATCTAATTCCTCAGAGCTATAAGCTGTAGCTATAAATGTATTTCTCAGATGAAGTGGGCACTAGGAATTCTAATTACAGGATTCATGTTTTGCTAATCACTTTCTGGTTGCCAATATTGTAGTTAGAGAGCCAGTGTTGAGAACGGCAAAAGACAGGATAATTAATAGGAACAATTATATAACAATTAATTCCACCCGCCGCCCCACATATGGTTAATCGGCCGGGAAAAACAAAACATTTCATTAACAAAATTATTCCGCCAGCCACTCCACATATGGTTAATCGGCCGGGAAGTGCATCTTTCCTACATTACATTCTACATTATTATACATAACAATTATTCCACCCGCCGCCCCACAAACCCCTTTCTATTGCTGTGGAGCACTAAGTGATATTGCCATACCTGCACACAATAGAGGATGCTCCACATTAATATACCGGTTCTAGGTCTTTAGGTCTTTGTAGCATTTATTACAGTCACCTTACAATTATAAATAACACGTAAAATGAAAGAGTAACTCAAACAGTTTTTCTTACAGGGATTCAATGTGAGCGCTGTTTGTTACACATCAAGTCGATAGGCGAGTTATTCCCAAACCTTACAGTCAGGTAGGTCAGGTGGTAGCAGATGCTCATACAAATGATCCGTTTTCTCCATAGGTCAAAATCACATGGCGTCAGACTGTGTGAACGTGGAAGCCATGCAGCCAGTCCAGCAGTAGTGTACAACGTCGCGTATTGAGTTATACTAGCGATATGGCGCACCATCTCGCTGCCAGATAAAGTTCTATCAGCTTGAGGGAAGATCCGTAGTTCTAGTGCATCAAAATATAAAATATCAGTTACAGTTGCTTTACCGGAAGAAAGTCTCACAAACCTTACGGCACGAAAGACATTCAATTTAGGGGAGTCTAGTTGCAACTGTACTATCTTGGGGGGTTCACCCCAGATGCGCACATTATGTGTGCTTACATTTCCACTTATGTGACATGTCACCACTGAAGACGAGGCGACCAAGAAAATATTCATCATGCAGCAACATTTCATTTGAAAAGTTGGCACGTAAACCATAGAGTGTAGTGTACCCTTTACAGCTTGTAACAATTGCAAACGATAAGTATTTGTAAGTGTCCCCTTAAAAGTCAGCACACAGACGTCAATGCAACTGCTAATTCAAAACTAGCCCTCCGAAATGATTTCTTGGGGCTACACGTAGAAGATTCTCACTTCTCCAACAAATTCTACGGTCACTCTTGGTCGTTCCTTGATCTTCTCTTTGCGCAAAGGTATACAAATAAAAGTGTTTGAACTGTTCGAGTTGCTCTTTCATTTGATATATTATTTGTAATTGTAAATTGAATCTAATAAATTCTACAAACGTTTAAAGTTCGTATAATCGTTTTGTAATACCCTGTACTCGCCGCGGCAACGTCACAACGTTGGTCCCTAGATGTGAAAATAGTCAGAACGTTGTCCTAACCGTTAACTGGAATACAGCGACAGGTGAGAAGGCGGGGAAGCGGACTGTTTCAGGAGGGCCACATCTAGCCCTTGGGGGTGGGGAACTGCCTTTGGAAATTGGAAATTTGTGCCAAGGTCTCATGGGACCAAACTTTTGAGGTCATCGGTCCCCAAGCCTACGCACTACTTAATCGCACTTACACTAACTTAAGCTATGGACAACACACACACTCATGCCCGAGGGACGACACGAACGTCCGACCAGTGAAGGCCCCCTAGACCGCGCGGCTACCCCGCACGGTGAAATGCCTTTAAAAGGTGAAAGAACCGTCTATGAACAAAGGAATGAGAATACAGACATGTATTCACGGCGCATGTGTCCGGTAACTCAAAAAATGTCATGATAATCTCTCCATTAGCAAATTATCCCAGATTAGTGCCACACCCTTCGGATTTGTGGGAGGCATCTGCCAAGGAGGAGTTAACCTCGAGAAAAATATTAAAGAACCAACGAAAGAGTAACACATTACAAGTCGGGGTGGCGAATGACAGTATCTGAAAACCGATAGGCTAAATCTAAATATAGTGGCGGTCAGTGAAAGATGACAAGCTAGTAATGGTGGGGGGATTGGAATGCGGTAACAGAGGAAGAACTAGAAGACAGGAACAATACGAGAAAATATGGGTTTGGTCGTAGGAATGGGAGAGAAGGAAGATTTATTAAATTCTGCAATATATTTCAAGTGTTTCATGTAACAGTGAAGACACAAAATCACAGGATGAGATATATTTGGAAAAGGCCCGGAGGACCTTGTTCAAAAACTTAATGTTACCATTTTTATTATTCGAACGGTACCTGGAGTAACTAATAGTTCGACATGAAAAGTCGTCTTCTTTGCTTATTTTCATTCACTTACGACGTATGGTATTATATTGTGGGGTAACTCTTCCCATTTTCAATGGATATTCTTGGCTCAGGAATGGGCGGTTGGGGCAACAAGTGATGTAAGCTCGCGAACCTCTAGTCGATCCCCGTTCACTAGTCTGGGTATTCTGATATTGACCTCGCAATGTATATATTCTTTACTGCCGTTTTTTGCTAAGAATATCAGCTTAATACCAAGAATTGGCAGCTTCCACTCATTTGCTAATAGGCAGCGATCCAATCTGCATGCCGGCCGAAGTGGCCGTGCGGTTAAAGGCGCTGCAGTCTGGAACCGCAAGACCGCTACAGTCGCAGGTTCGAATCCTGCCTCGGGCATGGATGTTTGTGATGTCCTTAGGTTAGTTAGGTTTAACTAATTCTAAGTTCTAGGGGACTAATGACCTCCGCAGTTGAGTCCCATAGTGCTCAGAGCCATTTGAACCATCCAATCTGCATCCGAATCGCACTTCCTTGACTTTTATACAGAAAAATGTGGAGTACTCTGCTGCGTCCTTTTTCAGTGAGCTACCAATAGAGTACAAAAATCTTAGCAGTTTACAAATCTAATCTTAAGGGTTTCCTCAATAACCGTTCCTTCTATTCTGTCGAGAAGTTCCTTGAACAAATTCCTGCGTTATATTGTTGACTGCGTTTACATAAACTTATGGCTCGTCTTTACTTTTGTTCATGAACATTTTATTTTACATATTATTAGTTTTAGGTTGTAATTTCATGTACTGACATGTTCCATGACCTTGGAGATTTGCTCCTCGATATGGTCCTACGGAACTATACATGTGAAATAGAAAATAAATAAAACAAACAGGAAAGTTCCTGCTGGATTGCTTCATATTCAGACAGAGGTTCCGAAATCAAGTATACGATTGTACCCTGGGAGCAGATACAGACTCCGATAGAAATTTAGTAATAACGAAGATTGAAGTTTAAGAGAATCGTCTCGTAGTTTCAGCGTGGCAGGAAGTGTAATAGTGAAGTACTGAGGAATGAGAAACTTTTCAAATACTCTAAGGCTCTAGATTCTGCGATAATGAATACCCAAAATTGACAGTTCTGGGGAAGAGGAATGTACATCTCTCAAAAGAGCAGTCACGGAAGTTGTACAGATAAACGTAGGTACTAGTATACCTTGCGTTGCGGAAGAAATGGTTCAGTTGATCGACGAAATAAAAGGAAGTATTTAGGAGTGAGACAAATATGAATTAAAATTAAAAGTAAGTTCTCGACATTGTCTGTGCAACAGAAATTCCACCATTGAAAGCAAAGGAGTGAATAGATAGGTGGAACACTGAAGTTCTATACGAGGTGGAAGACCTTTATGATGACGTGATAGCAGAGTAAATGAAAGTCGATATGAAAGACGTAAGTTATCGATTATTAGAGTCAGAGCTAAACAGAGCTTTTCGATAAACTAAGGCAGATGGGATAAATAATATTCCTCTGGAACTTCTACAATCATTGGCGGAAATGGCTACCAAGTGACTGCTCAAGTTGGCGTGTGGAATGTATGAGTCGGGGACATACCATCAGATGTCAGAAGAATCTCCTCAATATCACGAAGATAGCAAGAACAGTTAAGTGCCCGAACTACTGCAGTCTGAGATTTTTAGCCACCGGTCGCTCCTTCGAAGGTTTAAAATTTGCGAGAGGAATTGCCATATCAACAGTCTCTAATATAATTCCCGAGAAAAATAATAGGAAATTGGTGGTAAGTTCTAGGGGACCAAACTGCCGAAATCATAGGTCTCTAAGCTTACACAATACTTAATCTGGTTTAAACTAACTTACGTGAAGGACAACACACACACACATCCCCGAGGGAGGACTCGAACCTCCGACGGGGGGAGCCGCGCGGACCGCGACAGGGCCCCCTAGACTGGGCGGCTACCACGCGCGGCAATTTCCTAGATGTGCAAAATACTTTATGATATAGTGCGGCCAGAAATCATGAACCTAAACAATTAAAAAAGTTATTGAATACTTTTGTAAACACATAACACTATAACCAGTCAGTTTTTTGAATAGTTATTTATTATTCCATTAACTAGTATTCGAACCTTTTCAGTCTCATCTTCAGATGGTTTTCTGGAAGCTACATCCCTATTTCTAGCATAACTTCCAGAAAATCATATGAAGACGAACCTGAAAGGTTCGAAACCCAGTTCATGGAATCATAAATAACTACCCAAAAAATTTTTTTTATGAATAAACTGCTGAAAATCACGTGGAAGAAAACTCACAAAGCCACTGAAGTAAATTTTTTTAGCTACGACACTGCTTGAAAATTACATACATCAAAAATGTTTTGCATCACCCCGGTTACCAGAGCTCCTGAAGATAGACGTTGACTGTGGATATCACTAAAACAGCCCAAAGAAGTAAACAACTATGCATGAGCAGCGCTTATTAGACGGAGAGGGTTCGACAGCTTATCAGTTCCAGTTATTCCACCAGGAAGGAGGTACACGTCTCGTGTTGGCTGTAGTTCAACCATGTCTAGACGGTCACTACCGCGGTTCCATCGCGCTCGTATGGTTGCTTTGCGCCAGGAAAGGCTCTCAACAAGGGAAGTGTCCAGGTGTCACGTGAACCGAAGCGAGGTTGTTCGGACACAGAGGAGATACACAGAGACAGGAATTGTCGATGACATGCCTCACTCAGGCCACTCAGGCAGCCACAGGAGGACGTGTTACGACTCAAACTGTGCTGCATGACGTGTAACTTTACTCCCGATGTTTATTGCGAGGTCCTTCTTTGGAACCGCGACACCATGTAGTGCGGTACAGATGGGACAAACAAGAAAGTCAGGATTCGCTTCGAGGAAAATTTATTTTCGAAAACGAAACAAATTTACCGTAAGCTTCAGTCTAATATTTTTGTTTGTGTGGTGTTTGGATCTAACTTTCCACAAACACTGTTGCTCTTTGTATATATTTATAATTTCTGTCAAAAGTCCTTGGTCTATCAAGGTAATCCGCCGTGATGGTGTCGGGGACTGTAGATCACAGTCAAGAATCGGCGACAGAGTAAACAACAATCCCTTCGTATACTGTGGCAAGTGACAGAAGAATCTGCTGGAGAGAGCACACCAGCAGGCGCGAAACCGCAACACGTCAGAAGTGTACGTCTGATTGCGCCAGCTGGCAAGTACGGGCCAAACGTCATCGGTGACTTAACCTCATACTTGCAACAGCATTCTGACACTGCGTTAACACGGACATTCTCGAGCGCGAAGGTGTGTGACAAATCCTAGTTCTTACTGTTAGGTGTGCACTTGTGAGGGACGATAATACCTATTAACAAACAGAATTTACACGTCTTCTGTCAGTAAATTACATTCTAGTTCTGTCTTGATAGCGAGAAACTTTGTACAAAGAATGAGCTCACGAAAGAACCGTTTCTTTTGGTGCACGGACACGGAGCGGAATCGGTTCATATCAGCACGGAGCGCCTAGGTTTGCCGCCCACAATGGACGCCCTGCGAAGGAAACTTTTTTTCTTAGTTTCTCTCGGTGAGACGCAGCGCAGAGCGTCCGTGTTGCTGCGACTTATGATTTCGTGATTGCAGAACAACCTTAGAAGTAGTCCTAACAATATAAAAAATCTGTGAGTCTGGGTACGGAGCGACTTAAAGTGGAACGGTCACATAATCGCAGAAAAACTAAGGGAGTCGCAAGACAGATTCACTGTAATAACCCTTAAGCAGTGTAGTGCACCTATAAACGAGGCAGCTTAGAAACCCTTGTTCCACCAACACTTGAATCCTAATCGTGAGTTTAGTATCCATACATGATAATATTGGTAGAGGGAACGAGAACAATAATATAAGAGCAGGGAGTTTCCTTACAAGCTCATTTAGTAATCGTGAAAGCCTCACGGAGATGCACCGACTCTAGTGGCTCCAACTCCAGTGGAAAGAGGGCCTTTCCGAATACAGAGTGATTTATTGTTAAAATTCCGAGAGTGTGTTTTGCTAGAAGATTCAACCCAGAAACTGCCTTCTTTTACGCATATCTCGCGAAAAGACCATCAGGCATCTCACATGGGACTTACCAACAATCATTCTTCCCATGAACCATTCACAAGCGTGACAGGAAAAGAGGCTGAGCCGTGGCGGCACTAATATTGGCGGTATGGCTTTCCACTGGTGCCATTAGCTGCTTGTGTTGCCACCAATATCAAGTCGATCGTGTGTCGCCAACTAACGTCTTTGGTCGAGGTGTGGGTGTTGTTGGTTTGGCGGAGTCTTTGCAGGCCAGTTGGCTAAGGGGCACGTCGCTGGAAAATTGTTGCATTTTTGTGACTCCGGCCGCCGGGCGCGGGTCTTGAGGAACGGCGTAAGGTTAAATTCGTCGGGGTAAGACTGGGCTGGCCAGAGTGGCCGAGCGGTTCTAGGCGCTACAGTCTGTAGCCGTGCGACTGCTACGGTCGCAGGTTCGAATCCTGCCTCTGGCATGGATATGCGTGATGTCTCAGGTTAGTTAGGTTTAACTAGTTCTAAGGTCTAGGGGACTGATGACCTCAGAAGTAAAGTCCCATAGTGCTCAGAGCCATTTGAACCATTTTTTTGATAAGACTGGCCGGCTCGCTTAAGATCTGGTAGCGGCGGGCAGTGCGAGGAGAGCCGGACGTCGAATACAATCTGGTCTTACAAGTTCCCGGCCTACTTTGCAAACTTAAGGTTTACACCATCTCGAAGATTGTCAGTTTGGGTTGGAAGCAATGGCGCCCGTGCTGGAATCCTGCTAGTCGTGGCTCCTCCTCACCTAAGTGGAGTTAAGTGTTGTTTTCTGACTTTGAGTACTTGATATTAGAAGGCCATGCCTATGTTACACGGAATGGGAATTGTTATATTAACGCACCTACGTGATACGTGCGTATGTTTGTGTTATGGAACCAGCGGGTGCTGACGTGACTCATAGTGAATATTATTAGTCTTAAGGATTGTTACATGTAACCTATTGGTACCCGCTTGCCGTTAATCTACATTTGTCCGTTTTACTCCACGACGTTATTGTGTGAAACTTTATTTCCACAGATTACTGTTCCCTTCTCAGCTGTAGGTGGAAGGGCAACTTTAGCGCTAACAGCGTGTTCTTGTTCCCTGGGCCCGGATCAGAGTCGTGTTTGTTGATCGGGCGACACTCCAATCGTCGCACGGCGTCTAGGTTGATCGGTAGTTGGCCGCCCCTACTGGCCGCCTCGGTGTGGCCCAAGTTAGCTAAAGTTGATCCTTTCATGCGTACCACGGCGGAATGTTTCCGTTCGTGCGGGGACCAGTAGTTATATCTGTTTGGTGAATTTAAAGAGCTCAGGAGCTTAGGGCGTATTTGGTAAGCCTGCGGTTCATTACACTTCTGTGACCGTTCTTTGAAGTTGGCATCGTTATCGCAACTTCTCAGTCTGTGCAGTTAAAGACCTGTTATTTATCGAGGCGAACTGGTCAACCTTACCTTGATCCACAGTCATGAACTGCTACATTTACTACAAAATTTGACTGCTCGTTCCTTGTTGGCCGTCAGAGCCGTCTCCTGTAGCTCTCAGCCTACTTTGAATTTTGGACAATTGTTTAGTAGTGATGCACTGAGTCAAAATTTCGGCTGGTCTGTACTAGGTTCAAGTACATTTCAATTGGATGTACTTCAATTTTTCTTAAAATTTGTTCAGTTGTATATTTATTAGCCTTAGTGTCAATATTTGTTTGAGATACATTGTTGGCCATATATATTTTAATTTTATACCTTGCTAGTTGGTCTGTTTGATGGACTCTATACTTTATTGTTTAGGGGATTGTTATTAAGAGTTATGGACTGCTAAGCGGCCTCCCACCATCTTCAATCAGGAGCGTGTTTGTGAGCAACCCAGGATTTGGATGAATGTTGTTCAGACGTGTAAAGGTCAGCTAGACTTGAAATTTGTTAGTACATTTAACAGCTGATTGTAATTCATTTGGGTGATAAAAATTTTTTTTAACTTGCTTGCAGTCACGCTGAGCTGATGTAACCTTTGTTTTTTGGAATTCCGTACTTCCGATTGTAAAGTCCTGTTCTTAAAAATAAAACTATTAAAGTTTTTTTAAATGAATTGAGCAGTTCTTAGTACATTTAACGGTTATTGCTGTAATTCATCTGATTGATAAGATTGTTTGTTGAACCTGCTTGCAGACACGCTCAGTTGATGTAAGAGTTTTGTTTTCAGGAACTCTGTACTTCCGTTTTTCATGTCCTGTTTTTAAAAATATAATTGTTAAAGTGTGCTTTAAAAAACTATTTGAGCCTGTTCTCTGTTTATGATTCCTTCAATAAGTTTGTAAATTGTAATGTTAATATCGTCATTATGTAATAAAGTGTGCTACACGAAACAACAGATCATAAATCTGTCAGTTCACTAGCCATGTTTTTCCCTTAAGTCCAAAACTATTTGTCAGGGATCAGGGGGAAGTCAGGTTGGTGCGTAAAGTCACCCTCTGCCATACACCATAAGATGACTGGGAGAGTATAGATGTCGATGGGGATGTGAAATCAACTTAACAAAGCATACTTCCAATTGCTGACAAGAATAATATATAGAAGGATGGAAACGAAAATTAATGATCTGTTAAATAAACACCAGTTTGGCTTTCGGAAAAATAAACCAACCAGAGAGGCAGTTATGACACTGCGATTGATAATGGAAGCAGGTCTTACGTAAAAATCAAGACACATTTATAGTGTTTTCCGACCATAAAAGCATTCTTGAATGTAAAATGGTGCACTATGTTCGAAATTCTATTAATGACAGGTGTAAGCTATAGGGAAAGACGGGTAATGTACACTAACCAAGAGGGAACAACTAAAATGTAAGGTCAAGAACTATGTGCTCCAATGAAAAAAGGTGTAAGGTAAGGACCCAGCCCTTAGAGCCGACTGATCACCCAGAACGTTATGACCGCCGACTTACTGTCGATATAAGCCAGTCAAGAAGCTAGAAGCGTGACCCTGCCGAGGAAAGACTCCTAGTCAGGCACACACACTGTGCATGTAGTATCAGAGAGCGTGCTGACAGTGTGTACAATGGGGAAGGCGCGAGACCTATCTTAATTTGACCGAGGACAGATGCACAAGCATTTCGGGACCTGGACGAATTATCAGTTATTCGAGGCGTGCTGTAGTGAGTGTCTTCAGCTCGCGACGAAACGAAATCGGTTACACTGGAAGCAATATAACACACGACGAACGAAGCAACAAGGAAACAGAAAGTGGCCCAGCACAGAAAAAGAGGATACTTCTGGCCAAAATATGTCTACTATTATCAATTACCACTATGAAAGACAGTTCAGCGTAGGGACGTCGTGCCATTACACTTAGTGAACCCAAGCACGAAATTAATCTAGCTCAAATCTTCTTCAGTAAACTTATCAAAATCTCTGTGACCTACTGTTAACGTTCAACTAACAGTACCGAACAGTTGAATCTGAGACAGAACCGAACAGTACTGATTGATAGCTTGACGTCTAGAGGTAATATGAGCATTGCTCTCGTCAATAGTAAGTATCGTGAGTGAATGGCGCGTACCGTCGACGAGAATACCGTTGTGCAGGTTTATTCAGTCCAAAAGTGATGGAAATATAAATGGTGGTAAGAAATAAGACCACGTGCAATCACTGCTACAATAAAAAAACAAACGCTGTCTGGATCACAACTATTACTAAAGGCTACTGCTTTCAATCTGCGCTGCAGATGTCAGCTGGTAAAAGATTTAACTTTGTGGCATAAGACCCGAAGATGATGAGCAGCCCAGATTGGAAACAGTAGTCGGTTACAGGAGGTGTAATCCAGGCTGTGTTTATTTATTATAATAATAGATACCAGGGTTCCTAAGACATGGCGCCGATTATGGCTCTGCGTAACCATCGGCCTCAAAATACTCAGTAAATATCTCTGAACATAGAAATTTTGTCGAGAAAGTTAGATTTCATCCTGTACATGACAAGGGTCTTACCTGCTATACATCTGCTCCACTAGTGTTATCCAGTCTTTTCTGCCTAATGCATGGGTTGTCCATTAAGTATCGATCCCTTAAGTATCAACGGCCCTTCTAGGTACGCCACCACAGAAATGCCCATCAATATAATTTCGGGTCTTTCTATTCCTCGTGATCAATTTGCTATTTCAGAGAACACTACACAATATTTCCCAACCTTTGTCAGTTTTGCTACATGCCTGAGGAATTTCTAAATGCTTTCCATCTTTTTTTCCTAACTGTATACTACAGTTAACATTATAGCTGATATATGCGAATTTCGCATTTGGTGCGGAGCGTTCTTGTATTAGGATTTTCCTATAAACACAAAGTGTTCTGATAGAAACGTACATCTATTTACATATCTGTCGCATTATCCTTTTCTGAACAGACTGTATAAGCATTGGAAGGGATCCACTCTCCTGAAGTGTAATCAGTCTACGTCCAATGGTGTATCGATTAGGTTGTACTAGTTATTACCAGGTCCTTTTTCCTCTAATTATTAACTCTTCAAGTCTATTTTCTCGTCAATTTTAATATAGTTTGGCACACAGGTAGGCAAGTCTGGTAATCTATATATTGTGCAACAATCTACATATTGTGCAATTCGATTCCTTTGGGATAAAATTTGACGGATTATGAAATTCCTGAAGTAATTAAATCGAAATATACAAGCGACCATATGGAGGGATACGAACTTAAACAGATATTTATTATCCATGGGAAGAGCGGTGTGCTGACCAGATGCCCCTCCATACCTTCATTCAGTAACTACTATCGTCTAAGGATGACCGAGAGTCGATCGCTAGCTTTTTGCTTTCCGAGGGCGTTTCGGACTGAGTTTATTAGTGGGAACTACTGGTGTAAGTCAGGCCACTTACTTTATCTTTCAGAATCAAATGTATTTGATATTATTCACGCCTTCATTATGTCAGCAAGCCCGCACGGTTAGCCGAGCCGTCTAACGCACGGCTTTCCGGAGCGGGAAAGGGCGCCTGGTCCCCGGCACTAATCCGCCCGGCGGACATGTGTCGAAGTCCAGTGAGCCGCCCAGTCTGTCGATGGTTTTTAGACGGTTTTCCATCTGCCTCGGCGAATGCGGGCTGGTTCCCCTTATTCCGCCTCAGCTACACTATGTCGGCGATTGCTGCGCAAACAAGTTCTCCACGTACGCGTACATCACCATTACTCTTCCACGCAAACATAGGAGTTACACTCGTCTGGTGTGAGACGTTCCCTGGGGGGGGGGGGGGGAGGGGGCACCCGGGACCGAACCGCACAATAACCCCTGGTTCGGTGTGGGGCGGCGGAGGGGTGAAGTGGTCTGCGGTAGTCGTCGTTGGTTTATGGACTACTGCGGCTGCGGCGGGGACGGAGCCTCTCCGTCGTTTCTAAGTCCCCGGTTAACATACAACAAAGAACGTTAGCAAGCAGTAAAAACATGTATTAACATTCGTGTCTGGTTTCTGTATCTACTATTTCTATACCTCAAATGAATCACACATACTATGGTCGACGTAATCGTCTTGAGAGAATCCAGCAACTCTATAAGAGTAGATATTTGAGATAATTCTCATTTATTGTTCCATTCCACTTGCACACGCCTTTCTAATTCGATTACGTGTCAGAATACTCTGTTCAGAGTAGACAAAATGGGTTGTTGATGCAGATCTGAAGATGATTCAGACCAGTCGAAACACCTAACTAAATTACAAAAGTGTGCGACTGAGACGGAACAATAAATGAGAATTATCTTAAATATCTAATCAAGCATACGTTGAACATTGTAGATGTTGTACTAAGAGCGAAAAATACTGTGTAGTGACTACTGAGCAAAGAGCGAAAATGTTGTAAACAATTCGATCGCGCACCAACATTGAATGTCGAACTGATGGCACATCACGGAAAGAGCTTTTGTGATAGGCTGGCATTTCGACATCTTGAGATTATTAATGCAGTAGCCTAGAATGATAGATCAGGACAAAATCATTCTCTGTGAACATTTGAAAGGTATCTAAGTCCAGGCGTACTATAGGACAGATTTGAGCCGTGGAGGACGGTCAGGAAATGCAACGACTCTCTACTGTTCTACTTACCAGCCTCTGAAGAGCATTATTTTGAAGCGTTCTACTACATCTATACATGGCGTGAATGGAAGACAGACACATACCGTCTCTCCTTAGGCTCACTTTTGGTGCTTGTCTCCACCGCGTTACCCCACATTATGTCACCGTATTTGTCTCATTGGATAAGGGGCTCTTTATGGCAGTGAACACTCGTTTACATTTTGTGCCCAGTCTGCCGTTTTGGTATATATTTTGAGCGGATTTTAATATTATTTCACTGCTTGTTTCAGGTTTCAGTCAACTCCATGTTACAAGTATTACCTGTGTATTGTTACGGCACTGCGTTACTGAAATTATGAGAAAGCTTCTGAAGTTAATTACCATTATTCTGAAGTATTCTGTTTCACTCTTCACACATATAATATCTTTGAATCCAGATACAACAACAGGTTTCCCACTCTTGGCTCGGTAAGGTATTACACTTAACTTTTCTGCTCCTGTATACAATGGCTTTCTCTATTCGATGAAACACGGATAGCGATTCTCGGTGTGTTGTAGATGACTCATTTATTAAGAAGAACTCTCGATTCTACACCTGAAAGACCAAAATAAGAAATCTGGACCATAAATAGCATCATAGGTAGAGCTTTGCTTTAAATCATCATGCCAGCTCTGGACCAAGGCATACTTTACATTGCATACTGATTTCAGGAATATCATGGAACATAGATTAATTCCACTTAGCTATAAATTTAATTCGTTTTTATCAGTTTGATGGGGGTTATAATAACAACGTGTCATAAGTAACTTCACAGATAAATTATGCCAGCGCTGTACATTTAACAGCGAAAAAGTGGACAATTGCTGAATGCAGCCATCATAACCTAGCTGTCAGCGGGTTCAATACCACAAGAGACCACTGGAGAACACTGCTCATTACGGCATTCAGTCCAGATGTAAACTAATACCGCGATAAAGGAAATATTAGAAAACCCTTTATTAGAGATAAGACAGTCCTTAATGCTTGTAAATTAAACTTCGTTAAAATAAGTGAAACTTCAGAAATTATATCACACCCATTAAATGATATGAGTTTTTCTTCGTGATCTGAATTTGAACTCAATCTTAACCAAACAGGGCTTGCATGTCTGATCGAGACTCGACTAGGAATAAAGTAACGTAGTATCTCGAAGTTTTCACCAGTATCGGTTTACAAGGCCTAATGTCCGAATCTGTAAATAAATTACGATACATTTAGCACTGTAGAAGGAACCCAATGAATCTTATTGCTCGTGACAAGTAACCACGGAAGATATGTAATAAAGTGCAGTGCACAAGTGTCAATCTCCATGAAGTAAAGTTGTAGTGATGGGCGGGGAATAGAAACCAGTACCTGTATGAATAGTCACCTTAGCACAATCAGATGTCAGTTATTACAAAATTCGTTCACCCATAGCGTCATGCTGGAACCTGAAACGACGATACAAATGATTTTTGCCTGGAAGGTATTCGAACCCAGGACTTTTCGCTATTGTCTTATAGCAACGAATAGATGTCAAATATTTAGTTTTTCTTCACTAGTAGCTAGACTTTCACATGTTCGGCTAGAGATAACGCATCGAATAGTCCTGCCTGATACTGAAACTCCGATGATATCATCATTGTTGAACCCACACGAAGAGGTATCAACTATAAAGTACCCTTTCACTAGTACTAGGATCGCATCGTTCGTAGGGACCTGGAGATGTTTGGAATCGTGGGGAACAACGAAGTGATGGGACAGAATCATCTCAAAGGGTCCAAATCCAGAGAAAAATTGGAATCGCTCGAATCCCAGTCCAGTGCCAATATTTTCAAAGTTTCGAGGTCGCTTAAAATAAGAATTGAAAGTTCTATGACATTACATGACGACTCGTTAATGAACTACAATAACATTACTAGTGTAAGAAAGCTTTATTCAAAAAGTACCGTTATCGGTTTCGAATCATTACGATTCATCTTCAGACGGTTTTCATGCTTTGTGCGTTGTTTTACAGATTAATTGTCCTAAAATATAATTGAAACATACTTATGAGCACGCCACGCCGATGGTTGCGTTACAGATTTGCACAGGATGTGACTCACGTGAAGTGTCGGTTAGGAGTGTTTGTTTACATACTTTTCGTCCAAGAGATGTAAATACATTTCCACTGCATTCTTATCGTTCCACACGTACATTTTTCTCACTGAACACTTTAGATTTGTCGCAGAATAGATTTCTAACATGCACCACATGTTTTGATACATACAAAGTGCATACAAACTTATGAGTGTCAAAGATGCCATGATATGTTGTAACATTATAAAGATGTCCCACATTTGGAAAAAGGTTATATATTCACTTATGTAACTGAAACGCCTTTCACAATAGTATAGAGAGACATTGATTTTGTGAGTTTTAGAACGAATACTGTTACATTAATTATAAAGTTTTTCCTTTTTTTAGCACTGTATAGGTAAGACGCTATATTATTTATTTACATTTAGCGTGATGAGAATTGTAGTAACATATAAATATGATACTTGATCTGCAGACAGGCGTAAGAATATTGTTTGCTTTGGTGGATGGAAAATAATTTTTGGATTTTTTTCAGGAAAGGGGTGTTAGCTAACTCGGTTTGTTCATTAACAATATAGTCTGGGGTGCTGTTTTTGTGTATGTGTATTTTTATTTATCTAATATATTCATAGTGGCTCCTTTTTCTGCTAGATGTAAAATTTTAAAGTTGTTCTCAATGTTTCTCACTGAATGGTTTTCTTCAGCAATATGCCATACAAATGCAGATTTACTGTAGGGACTCTTGGAGGTATTTACATCATAGATTACTTCTTGTTGTAATTTTTTATTTGTGAAGTAGCTGATTCTGATATTTTTCTTTTTAAATAAGTATGCTATTTGGTATGATAGTGGGCCTATGTATGAGAGGGTAGTATATTTATTGTTTAGCTTCTGTGGCACACTGCACTGATTTGGCTTGGAGTGCATGTTGTGTGGATTGTTGTGAAGTGGATCTGTGCTTCTTGTCTCCATTTTGTTCTGGAGTTATTCTATTATTATTGGTTTATATCCGTTATTATGAGCAACCGTTTTAATTATATTTATTTCCTTTTGTTGGCCTGCGTCACTCATTGGTCCTTTTTTAATTCTGTGTACCAGGGCTCTGAAATATGCCATTTTTTGTTGGTGAGGGTGGCAAGATGGTTTTTGAAAAAATGGCTCTGAGCACTATGGGACTTAACATGTGAGGTCATCAGTCCCCTAGAACTTAGAACTACTTAAACCTAACTAACCTAAGGACATCACACATATCCATGCCCGAGGCAGGATTCGAACCTGCGACCGTAGCGGTCGCTCGGTTCCAGCCTGTAGCGCCTAGAACCGCTCGGCCACACCGGCCGGCTAATTTTCCAATACTGTCGTCTGTGGTGGTAGGTTTTCTGTAAAAACTAAGTTGATGTTAATGGTTACTATTGCAAAACTTTAGGTCAAGAAAGTTAAAGCTTCTAATAATTTCATGTTCAACTGTGAATATAATATTTTTGTGCATTTTGCTAAGGTCTGCTGCTAATGTATCAATTTCATTGCTTGTACCATCAAAAAGCATGACTGTATCATCAGCATATCTTCTGTAGTAGATAATTTTGTTTGAGATATGCTGGTTTGTTGAGAAGAATTTTTGTTCTATACGGTTAATGTAAATATCAGCCAGTATCCCAGCTAAGCTACTTCCCATTGGCAAGCCATCATGTTGTTGCTACAGTTTGATGTGGAAGCTAAAGTAATAATGCTCTAGAACAAGTGAAAGTATTTCTATGAGTTCATAGATCTCTGCAATACAAATTTTCTTATACACTCCTGGAAATTGAAATAAGAACACCGTGTATTCATTGTCCCAGGAAGGGGAAACTTTATTGACACATTCCTGGGGTCAGATACATCACATGATCACACTGACAGAACCACAGGCACATAGACACAGGCAACAGAGCATGCACAATGTCGGCACTAGTACAGTGTATATCCACCTTTCGCAGCAATGCAGGCTGCTATTCTCCCATGGAGACGATCGTAGAGATGCTGGATGTAGTCCTGTGGAACGGCTTGCCATGCCATTTCCACCTGGCGCCTCAGTTGGACCAGCGTTCGTGCTGGACGTGCAGACCGCGTGAGACGACGCTTCATCCAGTCCCAAACATGCTCAATGGGGGACACATCCGGAGATCTTGCTGGCCAGGGTAGTTGACTTACACCTTCTAGAGCACGTTGGGTGGCACGGGATACATGCGGACGTGCATTGTCCTGTTGGAACAGCAAGTTCCCTTGCCGGTCTAGGAATGGTAGAACGATGAGTTCGATGACGGTTTGGATGTACCGTGCACTATTCAGTGTCCCCTCGACGATCACCAGTGGTGTACGGCCAGTGTAGGAGATCGCTCCCCACACCATGAAGCCGGGTGTTGGCCCTGTGTGCCTCGGTCGTATGCAGTCCTGATTGTGGCGCTCACCTGCACGGCGCCAAACACGCATACGACCATCATTGGCACCAAGGCAGAAGCGACTCTCATCGCTGAAGACGACACGTCTCCATTCGTCCCTCCATTCACGCCTGTCGCGACACCACTGGAGGCGGGCTGCACGATGTTGGGCGTGAGCGGAAGACGGCCTAACGGTGTGCGGGACCGTAGCCCAGCTTCATGGAGACGGTTGCGAATGGTCCTCGCCGATACCCCAGGAGTAACAGTGTCCCTAATTTGCTGGGAAGTGGCGGTGCGGTCCCCTACGGCACTGCGTAGGATCCTACGGTCTTTGCGTGCATCCGTGCGTCGCTGCGGTCCGGTCCCAGGTCGACGGGCACGTGCACCTTCCGCCGACCACTGGCGACAACATCGATGTACTGTGGAGACGTCACGCCCCACGTGTTGAGCAATTCGGCGGTACGTTCACCCGGCCTCCCGCATGCCCACTATACGCCCTCGCTCAATGTCCGTCAACTGCACATACGGTTCACGTCCACGCTGTCGCGGCATGCTACCAGTGTTAAAGACTGCGATGGAGCTCCGTATGCCACGGCAAACTGGCTGACACTGACGGCGGCGGTGCACAAATGCTGCGCAGCTAGCGCCATTCGACGGCCAACACCGCGGTTCCTGGTGTGTCCGCTGTGCCGTGCGTGTGATCATTGCTTGTACAGCCCTCTCGCAGTGTCCGGAGCAAGTATGGTGGGTCTGACACACCGGTGTCAATGTGTTCTTTTTTCCATTTCCAGGAGTGTATTTACGAAGATTGTTTCTTATAATGTTAATAGTCTCTTTGACAGGGATATTGGTGCATAGGCTGACTAAGTCTAGTGATGTTAATTTAGCTTTTGGTGGGATGTGGACGTCTTTAATTAAGCTTATGAGTTCATGTGTTTTATGTATGGTGTAGTTATTTTCAAATGTATAGTATTTGGTAAAGAGATCTTTTAGTTTACGACTTATGAAGTATGCAGGGCTTTTTCTTGAGTTAACAATCGGGCAACTGAGACAATTTCCCTTATGAACCTATGGCTGTGCGCGCAGTTTTGGTGCTGGGGGTTCATTGTTATGTAATTACGTATTTCATATTTGTTCAGTAAAAAGTTTAGTTTGAACTTTTACTGTAGGATCTGACTTCATTTCACTAATATTGTTGCTATGGAAAAATTGCAGGGTTTTCTCTATGTATTCTCTTTCATGCATTACGATTAAAGAATTTCCTTTGTGAGCTCTTACTATTAGTGCTTTACTTTCAGGTGGTTTACTGTTAATATTTTTCAAATCCTTAAGTTCAGTGTTTTTGCGGGTATTATTTGCTTGTAGTTGTTTCATTATCAGTTTATTTGTCTTGTATGCGACTGCATTTTTCTCACATGTGTCGAGTTTTGCTGTGTCACATGCAAATTTTGTGCAGGCTATGAGATTTTTAACACTGTGATTATTGAGATTTGCTCCAAGATTATGTTTTAGACCTTTATGTAATAAAGTAACTCTTACATCCCATATGTGGCATACAGCAAACCAGTGTTTAACAGTATTGATTAAAAACAGTCTTGGTTGCAATTTTATTCTTTTATTTTTCAACGACGCGTTTCGCCTTATTTAGGCATCTTCGGGTTATCTACATATCTGTTTTCTAAGTAGATAATCTGAAGATGTTTAAATAAGGCGAAACGCGTCGTTGTAAAATAAAAAAATTAAAATTACAACCAAGACTCTTTTTAACCAATACTATTAATAAAGTAAGTTCACTGGTGCTGAATTGGATGACAGTTGTATTAATAACTCTGTAAAAAAATTTGTGTTGGCTTAGCTGTTTGTTTTTATCCCACTCGGAATTGTTCATAGATTTTAAGGCTTCTATTTTCTTTTTGTGTTTGGATAGCACAATCTTTTGTTTGTTATCTACTTTATCGTCAATGAGGGAGGTCAGTGATTGTACCTACTACTGCCAAGTCTCAAACATTGATGAGGTATCGGAAGATAAGGTACAATACAACAGGTCCCTGTCCTGAAAAATCTGGAGAGGTATTTGCTTTAAACCTCATATATGGAGTAATTCTGCCTAACGTCAAAAAGAATTTTGATTAAATTAACTTGGGTCGCACTTCTATCACTTTATTGTTTTAAAGGCTTTGAATGAGATACAGAGATACAGATACATTTAACAATGTCTCATCAGTTACTCTTGCCATGCTTTGTAGAAATGGTCAGCTGAGCATAAGAGCTATTCCATATACTTGGAATAGACACTTGTTTCCTCTGAGTTTTAGGTCATCAGTTTCATTACACGTGCTGACTGTGATTCTGTTCGCTTTCTGTAAAGCAGCTACATCTTAAATAGAGCATATATTTTATGTTGTGCGTTAAAGAATGCAGACAAAGTAGCGGTTCTCGTATTGTAAAAGAAAAGAAATGTAACGACCTACTTACCTAAAAGTCTCTGCGTGGAAGAAATGGAAATGTCTTTGATAATTGATATTTTCCCCTTACAATGTTCTTGGAACTCTTTCACTCTTCTAAGAATTAACCTCATTACCGTCTTATTCGAAATAGCAAGCACTGTTAGCTTCTGCATTTCTCAAAAGTTAAATGCGTTTTTTTATCTGACCTGATAATTTGATTCTTATTCCTCGAAGTGGCAACAAGGGTTAGAAGAAAATAAAAAAAACGCAGATGCTGAATATGTTACAATTGTGTGCCTCTGGGTGCGTGCGTGTGTGTGTTCCAGTATACCTCTTGAATGCCTGATACATTTTCCACCAAACGTGGTACATAAATAACTTCCTGTTTGGGACTGAGAGACATTCGATCACCCCTAGGAGTTTTGGGTCGGTGTTATGGTATGTACGCTCTATGGATACTGTGCCGGCCGAAGTGGCCGTGCGGTTAAAGGCGCTGCAGTCTGGAACCGCAAGACCGCTACGGTCGCAGGTTCGAATCCTGCCTCGGGCATGGATGTTTGTGATGTCCTTAGGTTAGTTAGGTTTAACTAGTTCTAAGTTCTAGGGGACTAATGACCTCAGCAGTTGAGTCCCATAGTGCTCAGAGCCATTTGAACCATTTGATACTGTCATTAACCACAAAAAGAAATTACCTTGATTTTAAATTATAGACAGATTGGATTCCCTTTCCTGTTTAACATTACGATGAATATGTAAGAGAGTGATAATCTATTCGTTAGCGGCTTAAAACTGAAAAAGGGGTAATCCAAATTATCGCAGTTTCCAGCACTTTGTAGGCGTTATACAGGGCGTCCTTTCTAAGATACACTGGAAAGCAGCGAATAAGGAATTATAATGTACGTAATAAAAACTTCCCAAGATTGATAATAGTAACTACAGCGTACAAACTTTGGAAAAATCTGGTGCATAGGAAAGAAAAATCGTCACAACCGTTACAAATAAACGGATACTGAAAGGAAACGTGTTTATACACTCCGACACAAAAACTATGAGAAAGCTATACCGCGTTTCTGTCCCAAGAATCGTTGGAAGTATTCTCTCCGTTGTTTCAGCTACTATTTGCATTTTCGTTTTTGCAACGTATTTGATATTCTTTGTAGTAATGCAGTACCTCTTTTGAAATCAATATCGCGTAGTACGTATGGCTAGCTAGTAGCCACTTCTTTTTCACATTATGTATCTTGTCAAGGAGGTAAATTTCTTTTGTGTTTATAGTGTAAGGTCATATCTTTTTTATAATGGCTAGATTGTCGCTGGTTTTTTTTCATATCACCGATGTTTCGGAGCTCAGTAGTTTTCAGCCTGTTATATCTCCATATAGCTGTGTTCCATAAACATCGGTCGGAGATGTTGCGGGTAACAGGTGGTGGCACTGCTGTTCATAAAATCAACTTACTGGAAAGGTTTTCTATCATCTAGCTCTGATGATGCTGTAAATTTGTCACAAAAAAGTAAAGTGTTTTTCACAGTGTCCTTATAAACCTCCATGCACGTACGTTATTAGTACCGCTACGTGCAACTTTATTTGGCCTTTTTCTGATACTCTTTAGGAACACGCAGAACCACTGGGAATCTGTTCTCTGATTTCCATGTTAGAGGTATTTCTATGTTATTCATATATTTTAATTGGTGCTCTGTCTTCAGACCAATGAATAATTTTGCTACCAGTTGTCGTGAAACTTCTCTTCGACTAATGGTGGAGATATTTGGTAATCCGTGTGGAATTCAATGCAAAATGCTGTTTTTTTTCATATGCCTCTATACAAAACTTGGACAAAACTAATATCCACTGCACAATTTTAGGACATAATTGAAGCTCAAATGTAATGAGGTATCTCGAAGAGAATATCTTGTTCCATTCAACCCAACATTGATTCCGAATATATTAGTAATGCGAAACTCAACTCAAGCTTTTTGTTTCATGACGACAGTCATGGATCAATGCTTTTAGGTAGCTGCAGCTTTCTTGACTTCCGAAAACCATCTGACTCACTACAACGTTAACGCTTATTGACATGAATACGATCAGAAACTGGACCTAGGATCTATTCAAATTGATGACGTAACCTGTTTTCTTGTATGGAGTGGCGTCGACAGGTTCAGTGCTAACTTCAAGAGTGCCCCAGGGAAGTGTGTTGCTGCCCTTGCTGTTAATAATCCGGCAGACAACATCAGCAGCAACCTCAAAATTCTTGCAGATCTTGTAGTTACATATAATGAAATGCTATCTGAAAAAACAGCACATTTATTAAGTCCAAGCTTCATGAGATTTCTTAATGGTGCGACGATTGACATATTGCTTAAAAAATTCATCGATTCAAAATTGTTGACTTCATAAAATGTAAAAAGCGCTGCATCCTATGACAACAATCTCATTGAATTACAGCGAATCAGTGAAGTCATACAACTGTCGAAGAGTAATTATTTGTGAGGATGAGAAACAGAGTGAGGATATAGGCCCAGTCTAGATGAAGTGGGTGGCAGAATTTGTTTATTGCTGGGGCATTGGAAATATGCATTGTATCTATGAAGGAAATTGCTGACAGAATACTTGTGCTACAGTTCTGGAATAATTCCCAAGTTGTGGAAGGCATATAAAATAGGACGAACGAGGTACACTGAAGGTATACGAATAAGGCAGCAAGAATGGTGGCAGGACTGGTTGACAGACCTGGGAGCGTCATGCATATGTTGGACAGCCTGTACTGGAAGACGTGAAGTATCTCACGAAATGACAGTTGCCAAGTTCCGAGGATGACAGTTAAGAGAGGAATCTGAAAGTATTCTACATCGTCCCACGTGGGGGCCGCGAGAACAAGAGGAGACTAGTTAAAGGGTGCACGTAAACCATTTGCCAATTTAACTTCACATTGAAGCAGACATTCTTCCAGCGCTCCATATGAATAGAACGGAAAGAAGCCCTAATATTTGGTACCATGGGGTCTACCCTCTGCCATACACTTCACAGCGAGTTGTAGAATATGGACGTAGATGTATATGTAGACACCCTTTCGCTGGTCTGTTCCCTGACGTAGGCCCATGCTACAGTTTTTCTTCATTTTTTGTGTGAGTATAATGAACGTCGTTGAAATAAAATGAGTGTCGTCAGTAGGTATGAAATCGGAGAACAATGCAAGAACCCCCACTTGTACTAAACATCCAGAAATGTCTTAGTACAGCCGGTGAGTCCGGAGAGAATGGTGCAAGAGGTGTACTATGTAACTGCAGTGTCTTTCCATCCGAGTTCGGCGGCTATTAAGATAACCCGTCCTCGGACTAACTTATTGAGTCGTCGTGTAGGATTCAGTCTGCCTGTTTTGCCGACAAGCTCTTGGCTTTTATGTTCCTCGCAGAAGCAATATCATCGCGATCGGGTTCTCTGTGAAGTTTTATTTCCCATTATTCTAAGTGGTGAAGCGGGAAGCTATATTACTCGGAATAACGTCCAGAAGGGATGCCAAACCATAAACTGATAATATCGCCACAGTTAATAATCTTTAACTGAAAGCTAACAATTTCTTGAGAGCATGGTCCTGCGATAGAACTATATCGGGAAGCTTTCTTTCGCCGACTGGCGACTATGGCGCGCAACCTGTACCTCGTACTTACACTCGTGATATTTCGAAGCCGTTTACACAGTTTCATCGGCTTAAATATTATTTATTAATTTATTAAGATGATCCATATCTGGCGTTATAATATTGTTGTAAGAAAGTGCTTACGACCCGTAGGCTTCTCCTACAGCAGAGTAATCACGTAGATGTATAAGTTTCGCTGATGACGTTGCTGTCTTCAATGAATATGAAGAAGGGTTGCATGTTGAATAGTATGATAATTCTGCTTAATACAGGATATAGATTGAAAGTAAACCAAAGAAACACGGAAGAATTAAAAAGCAGCAATAATGATTAGCTACAGACATGACACCAGGACATTGTAGTAGTCGAAGTGAAGAAATTCTGAAGCTTGCAAGGGAAACTAGCGCACGTCGGATGAAGCAGTCAGTGTATAAATTGTGAACTAGCGCTGGCTTGCACGGTTTGAAGCTTAGCTCACTACTGCAGCATTTTACCGACAGAGGTATAGCGTCTTTGCTTAATAATTATAACTTCCTGGGTCTCGGGTTCGAACACAATCAATAACTGAATCTCGAAAAAACTTCGGTACAAATATTCACCCTCGTTTTGGCAACAGTCTTGTTGAAGCGCATGGTGGAGCGGACGGAGGGGCGGACGTAGTTTCAAAGCAACAGACCAACCTCATTCAACATGGCGGCGAGTGAGTAACGTGCGTTAGCTTGGCTCGCAAATTTACGTTAAATCTGGAGGTGTTTTAAGCAGTTAGGCTAGTCTACATATACTAAAGCCGTATATCTACTGCCGAGTGTCGTATTTTACATCACATACTGAGCACCAATTACACGGAATCGCATTTAAAATGGAAAATCGCCGAACAACGCGCAGTGCAGCCAACGGCCAGGCCGGAGGCAGCGCAGGCGTGGAGTCTACACCGGGAGTTGCGGCCGCTCCGCCCGGCATCGCTGACATCGCCGCACTCGTGAAGGCTGAGGTGAGTGCCGCGCTGCAGGCTAAGGAGACGCTCGGGCTCGTTGTTCAAACCATCACTGATGTTGTCACTACAGCCGTGACGGATAAAATACAGAAAACTCTGGAGGCGAATGCGAGCGAGATCCGTGCACTGGACACATCGTTAAAAGCAAGTGAGGAGAAAGCACGACTGCTCGAACAGAAATTGATCGAGAAGACGGACGAGCTCGAACAATATCAGAGACGCAATAATCTCAGACTGTTCGGCATTCCAGAGAGCAGCAGAGAGAACACAGATGAACTTGTGATAAACCTTGTCCAAGAAAAGCTAGGCGTGCAGGTAACTGTGAGTGACATTGACAGAAGTCATAGAGTGGGTCGTAAGTCGCCAGGTTCTGCAAAACCAAGACCTATAATAGTGAAATTTATGTCGTATAGGAAAAGATCTGAAATCTTCAGAGCAAAGAAGTATCTCGCAAAGTCGGGTCTGACGGTACGTGAGGATCTGACCTCTGAAAGATTAAACATTTTTGAGAGCGCGATTTCGAAATTTGGGCTACAGAACGTATGGACATATGACGGCAGGATAATGGGTAAGACCGAAAACGGAAAGAAATTAATTTGCGGGTTAATGAACTCGAAAGCCTGTGCTTTAGAAGCTAAATCATGTCTAATCTTGCTGCCACTAACCTGCATGTTTATATTGTTTACACTGTCAACCATATCTTAACTAATGTATTATCAAATTGTTCATTTCTCTACATAACTATTTTTTTATCTCTAATTATTTTGTCTCGTGTAATTTTTGTTATTATTTGTATTATAAACTTTTCGTTTCTCCACATAACCATTTCTTATTTAATTGTTTTTCTAATGTAATTTTGTTAATTACTACATAAGTTAGTCTCACTTCCATCCTTAATTAGCAA
Organism: Schistocerca nitens; assembly: GCF_023898315.1. Taxonomy (NCBI): domain Eukaryota; kingdom Metazoa; phylum Arthropoda; class Insecta; order Orthoptera; family Acrididae; genus Schistocerca; species Schistocerca nitens. The sequence goes on from NC_064614.1 coordinate 283,769,356, forward strand.
CCCACCAACATACTTTAGTTGTTATCCTCATAAGTGAAATTAATATCACACTCTGTCGTAACGTGCAGATTACTCCCGTTGTGTTTAGCGAAATCCCTTCCCCTGCCAGCCCACGGCTACTTCCACAACCGTTGCAGACCTCACTGACCTTGGCCGCAGATCCCGTTGCCTCCCCGGGGACCTACCCCCTCCCCCTCCCGGCCGCTTTCACTGCACAGAACTGGGAAGACACTCCCTCACCCCCCCTCCTTCACACGCCTTCCGCATTCCTCATGCCAGACCCTCTTGTCACCGCTAACCACGACCCGCAAGCATCGGTCGGCAGCCTCCTCGGGCAATCAACACCCGCACGCACCAAGCAGCATATTGCACATTCAAATGTCCAGTCTCTGCCAGCTCACTTCGACGAGTTCAAATATATATTTCAAACTGCTGATATACACGTAATACTTTTGTCAGAGACTTGGCTCAAACCAAGTATTCCTACAACTTCGGAAAACCTAGATGGCTATATCTTTCTCAGGCACGACAGATGCAACAGACGAGGGGGCGGAGTAGGGGCGTATATACGCTCTGATTTGTCACCTACAGTACTACACACATCCGACAACAATGTGGCTAAACAAGTGGAATATATGTTCATAGAGATCAAATCACTTAACAGAAAGTGTTTAATATGTGTCCTTTACAAACCTCCTGAAGTAGGTGCCCTCTCTAGTCTCGAATCGTCATATGAACATGTAATTATAGCAGGTGACACTAACATTAATTTTCTGTGCAATAGTCCTTCCACTGGAAAATTTAAGAGGATGCTTTCTTCCTCAAATATGACGCTACTTCAGCTGGCACCTACTCATCACACGACTACCAGTCACACTTTCATAGATATATTCGCAACGAAACCTCCGAACAGAATAATCCGCACCTCTCAAATATCTGCGCCTGGCGTGTCTGCCCATGACATCATTTCCATGACGCATTCACTAGAATGCCCTAGAAAGAAACAAAAACTGTCTACATACCGAGACCTCAAACGCATAAATTTGCCTGGACTCGAAACTGAGGCACAAGAAATAGTTTGGGGGATGACCTCTACTCCCCTCATGGACATAAACGACAAGCTCCAGGATTTCACTAACAAAATTACTCAACTACATGACAAATATGCTCCAACAAAGACCAGAAAAGTAAAAAGGCAACCTGCACCTTGGCTCACTGATGAACTAAAACAGCTCATGAATCTCAGAGACGCTGCACATCGAGCATACAAGATACACCCTACACCTGAAAATCATGCTGTATACAAGCAGAAACGAAACAAAGTCAGTCAAGCGGTGAGAAACGCTAAGCTCAGACATGCCCGTACATTAGCTGACAATAGATGTAGACCAGCTATCCTGTGGAAAAATCTCCGAAGTCTCGGTTTAGGCAAAATAAAAGTTGCAGAAAATCCCATGGTCCGAGCTGAAGAACTAAACCGATTCTTCACATTACCTACAACCAAAATTGAACCGCAAAAAAAAAAAAAAAACAGAGAATCATTGATTACTTCATGGGGGTGAACGACTGTAGCAAAGAAAAATTCTATCTACAGCACGTCACTTGCAGTACTGTGAAGAAAGCCATAATGCGGATTAGATTAGAATCTACTGGACATGATAGCATCACTATCCAGATGGTAAAACTTATTATTGACCAACTACTGCCCTCTATAACAGACATTTTCAACGATTTATTAATCACAAGTGTTTTCCCTGAGGCCTGGAAACTGGGACAAATTAAGCCACTGCCTAAAAAGGACATCGCCACAGCACCCTCTGACTACCGCCCCATCTGCCGTCTTCCTGCACTATCGAAGGCTTTAGAATATATAGTCCATGACCAGCTCACCAACTACCTAACTAGCCGGCCGAAGTGGCCGTGCGGTTAAATGCGCTGCAGTCTGGAACCGCAAGACCGCTACGGTCGCAGGTTCGAATCCTGCCTCGGGCATGGATGTTTGTGATGTCCTTAGGTTAGTTAGGTGTAACTAGTTCTAAGTTCTAGGGGACTAATGACCTCAGCAGTTGAGTCCCATAGTGCTCAGAGCCATTTGAACTACCTAACTACTAACAACCTACTAGACGAATACGAATCAGGTTTCCGTAAACATCGAAGCCCTGGACAGACAAGAAGCGACTATCATTTGCTTCTTAGACTTCAGCAAAGCATTTGATACTGTCGACTTCGACATCTTGCTAGCCAAAGTTAGGTGTCTAAATTTCTCAGCAAGTGCAGTGCAATGGTTTCGCTCATACATGACGTCTCGTCAGCAACACGTCCCGTCTGGGAATATAAAATCACAATGGCGGCAGGTAGTGTCAGGCGTTACCCAAGGCTCAGTATTAGGTCCCATACTCTTCTCTCTGTATGTCAATGATGTGTCATCGGTTCTGACCTACTGCAAATATCATATGTATGCTGATGACCTACAGTTGTATCTAACTGCGAAACCAAGCAATCTCAAGAAAGCTATTGAAAATTTCAATACTGACCTCGATGCACTGTCAAAATGGGCACAAGATATAGGTCTAAAACTAAACCCATCTAAAACCCAAGCGGTACTTGTTGGTTACTCTAAGCTCATTAGCCCAAAACATCGGGAATCCATACCACCTCTTATCCTAAATGGAACAAATATTAACTTCTCTCCCCCAGCAAAGAGTTTGGGAGTAATAATAGATGAAAATCTAAATTGGGCAGAGCACGTAACTGCAGTGTGCAAAAAAGCATCAGCATCCCTTCATGCCCTACAAAAAAAAAAAAATTCTTCCCTTTCGATCTGAAAAAGAAATTAGTACAAACGCTTATACTCCGAATCATTGACTACAGCGATATTATCCTACAAGGCCTCTCTCAGAAAAATTCCCGACGTCTAGAACTGGTCATGAATGCCTGCGTCCGATATGTCTGTGACGTTCGACTTTTTGATCACATTTCACCAGCATATGCAAAATTGTCCTGGCTGCGTGCAGACAAACGCAGATATTTCCATACACTCTGTCTCATCTACTGCCTTATAAATGTACACTGTCCCTCATATCTCTCCTCGTCCCTAACGCTCATGTCGGAACAACATGACAGAAACACACGTTCCCATTATAATAAAATCCTCTCCGTTCCACAGCATCGCTCAGTCACCTTCTCCAAGTCCTTTATAATAGCGGGAACCCGACTCTGGAATAACCTCCCTCGTTATGTCAGAGAACTTAAAAACATGCCCGGCTTCAAAAAACAGTTAATGACGTATCTGTAAGCAACAGTAATGCCTTCCTCTGTACATGAATGCACTTCACCTCATTACTTTCCTTCTTTCCCCCTCCTTAAATCTCCTTTCCCCAAAACTCGCTATACTAGTAAACATCTACTTTACACACCAAGATATGAATGTACATCTGCACAAACCATCATTACTATTGCCAATCTTTCTCATGTTTGTCATTATCATTTGATTTTATTTTACTGTTATTGTTATTGCTTTTATCATAATCTGTATGTATAGCACCTGTTGTAAAAATACTGCCAGCATTTACTTTATTAGGTCTTAGTCATGCTTATCATAATTATTTGATTTTTTTACTGTTATTATTATTGCTTTTATCATAATCTGTATGTATAGCACCTGTTGTAAAAATACTGCCGCATTTACTTTATTAGGTCTTAGCCACTACTCTTTATTCATATTGTCACTAGAGTAAGCTAATTTTCTCATTTAAACTATGGTCATGATGTAACTCTGATGTGTGAAATGCTGCATGTGTGGAACACTGGTCCGATGTAAGAGAGGGCCTGATGGCCCTAATATGATCAGGTTAAATAAATAAATAATATTATATAAATAAATAACCTCTTAACCTTCGTGTGGGGAACTACCTCTAATGATTAATGTCATGAGAATGCGCAAGGCAATATAATACTGCATTCAGAAGATATGTCCCTGCCCTTTAATAGAAAAAGTGTCTCAACTCTCCATTGGAAAAAGATTACAGATTAGTTGCTTATTCAGATTTCCGGAAGGGGACTGCCAATGGGGAGGTGACCACCAGAAAAAGATTGAATACAGAAGCAAAGATAACGTTCTACGCGTCAGAACGTTGAGTGTCAGAAACATGAATGTGGTAGGAAAAACAGAAAAACTGGAAAGTGAAATGCAGAGGCTCGGTCTAGATACAGCGGGGGCCAGTGAAATGCAACTGAAAGACGATAAGAGTTTCTGCTCATCAACAGTAGAAAGTGGTATATCGACAGTAGAGTTTGTTATGAATATGCAAAACATGAGTTACTGCGATAGTAACCGACAGCATACAACTCAACATTTACAACAGAAGTTCAGCTATGACTTTTGAAGCCACAAGTAGAAGAGAAAGAAACAGAGAATGTGAAGATAATGAACGGTTCATTCCATAAGTAATGGAAAAAGAAAACTAATCATGGAGCTTAGGAACGTGGTGGTAAGAGTAGGGAAAGAATAATTACGAGAGAATATAGGCTTGGTAGTGGTTTCCTACAGTCAATTTCGGCTCATAATATGAAATACATCGTTCAATAATGAAAGAGAAGGAGATCAGTGTTTAACGTCCCGTGGACAACGAGATCATCAGAGACTGAGCACAAACTCGGAGCAGGGAAGGATGGGAAAGGAAATCGGCCATGCCCGTCACAGGAACCATCTTGGCATTTGTCTGACGCGATTTAGGGAAATCACGGAAAACTGAATCAGGATCAACGGAGGCGGATTTGAATCGTCGTCCTCCCGTATGCGAGTCCATTGTGCAAACCACTGCGCCACCTCGCTCGGTAGGTTCAAAAATCAATTGAGAAGGAGGTATAACAAGAAAGCGCCGGAAGACATGGACAAATTCCTGCTGGATTACATTACGGTGAGAAAGAGATTCTGAAATCAGATTTTGGATTATACGGCTTAGCCAGGAGGATATCGCTACAGCATTGCATTTCAAGTGCAAAAAAAAACACATTTAGCTGGGAGGTTTTTGAAGGATGCCACTTCTGTACTTTAAACTTGTACAAATCGGCTTAAACTTTGACCGAAGATAGATACAAGATAAAGCAAAAATATGTTTTATCCTTCAATCTTCATCCATTGTCGAGGTACGATAGGTTAAGACGAACTAAATGTAGCACGTAAAATATGTCTGGAGAGACCATGCACAGAATTGTTGTTTGGGGACGTCATTGTCCTCGGCTTAAACGTGAGGGTGAAAAGTATTTGGCTTAGCCCGGACGAGTATCCATTTGTATAGCCATAAAGGTTTGAACGACGAACGAGAGCCGCCAGCCAGGCAAATTGTCCAAATCGAGTAATTCTTGTTGCAAAAGGCTTTAACTGTCTCAAATTAATCTTCGCCTAATGACACCCTTTGTATGTGCATCGTTCGGATTTTACGCGCAAAAACAGTCACCTTTAAATAACTCCGCACTGGAGCGAGACTGATGGCTAGAAATAGGTCTACCAGTACATCGGACATTGGTATAAGAAAAGTGTTAAGATCTGAAAAAAGTTTGTATCGTTTGCATTTCAAGTGCAAAAAATACATTTAGCTGGGAGGTTTTTGAAGGATGCCAGTTCTGTACTTTAAACATGTACAAATCGGTTCAAACTTTGACCGAAGATAGATACAAGATAAAGTAAAAATATGTTTTATCCAATAATCTTCATCCATTGTCGAGGTACGATGGGTTAAGACGAACTAAATGTAGCACGTAAAATTCGTTCTTACTTGAGCTGAACGCGCGGAAAAAGTTTGAAACGAATAAAATAAATAAAAAATGCTATCCTACGACAAAAAAGAAAACTCACTTTCAAAATCTAGATTTATTCGGCTTTTACGTGAAAGAAACACGTGTATTTTTGAGTATTTTGACGCACACCGCTTCTAAATTTCAAACATGTGCCTACGGGTTCAAATTTTTTACGTGCGTAGATAAATACGTCTATTAACGGTCGTTCTTTTGTTTTGTGGAAGCTGTATCCGTTGCTGTGACATAAGCAACATGTTTATAAGGACAATAGAAAACTTATGCCAGATGATTCGTCACCAGAGTAAACAAAATCTACATCGGTTGCCAAGCTATGGCGGTCTATTGTCAAAATTATATTAGAGTAGAAGTTTGGAAACAGATTGAAAAATTCTCCTATGGTAGCACCAAAAAAGGCGAATATGTTCTGGGGAAAGATACGGATGCTAAAGAAGGGAACTAGCTTTTGACTTATTTGGTAGCTTCAAATTCCTTTAAACCACAACATACTGACATATTCACACTATTTCACGAGTTAACCCTACTTCCCAGTGCAGTGTGCTTTGCTCAACCCACACGCTGTTAAATGTATGGTGAGTGGTATAAGAAAAAATGGTTCAAATGTCTCTAAGCACTATGGGACTTAACATCTCAAGTCATCAGCCCCCTAGACTTAGAATTACCTAAACCTAACTAACCTAAGGACATATACACATCCATTCCCGAGGCAGGATTCGAATATGCGACCGTAGCAGCAGAGCGGTTCCGGACTGGAGCGCATAGAACCGCTCGGTCGCAGCGGCCCTCAAACGTGTAAGAACAAGTAGATATAAATTTATGTGCTTCTAGGGAGTATGATGTATCTACAGTAGGAAGTGTTCGAGAGTGAGGAGAAAGGGGGGGGGGGGGTAGGTTGCACCTATAGTTTGAAGTATCCCATAGTGGAGATTCACACATGGTGAACTTTAGTAACTCGTTGTGTCATAGACGACTTAACGAATGCCATGTTGGATGACTCGATGGCATGTGTGTATCATGTTACTTCACTTGATACGATGCCTTATATTGTATGCGAAGGGTACTAATACTAACAAGTAAAAAAGCAGGAATACGTCAAGATGGACGTTGCCACAGAACGACACCTTGACTGTTGATAACCCGAGAAGTCCTCATCATCCTCGAAGCCGCCAGATGAGTCGAAAGCTACTTTCCTTCTTCTGGTCAGGACAAATTCTTTTTTGTGTTACAATATGAGCATTTGTCATTAAAAGGAGTATAAAATTTAGTAGAATTATTTGGAAAGTAGTGTGACACTGAAGTACTGTGGAATGGTGAGATGGGTTTAAAGTTTCTAAGACTGTAAATACTGAGCAAATGAATACTACTGGACCCATTCCATTTGAAGAGGAATGGATATCTAAAAAAGAGCCAAGCGGAGAACTTGGACAGACAGTCGTATGTACAAGTAAGGCAACGGTGAAGAAATCTTGTGTGGCAAAAGAAATACTTTAAATGGTCGGCGGAACAAGGGAGTAGAAAAATTTTCATAGAAAGACAGGAATAGAGCAACGTAAGTCACTTAGGAATGAAAGAGATAGGAGATGTACGGAAGCCAAGGCAAATGGCCACAAGAAAAATGTGTATAAATAAAAAAAGGAATTGTCAGTGGAAGAACAGTTTCAGCGTATAGACGTCTTGTGAAATCAAGAGCAAGTGCGTTTGCATTACGAAATGACTGCGAGTTCTACTTTTCAGCCGAGAGTATAGAGTGAATATGTGGAAAGAGTACACTGAAAGCTTCTACGAGGGGGAAGACTCGGTTGATGACGTGATTGACGAAGAAATTTGAGTCTATTTGGAAGACATAGGAGATGTAGTACTAAAATCTAAATTTAATAGATCAAGTATGGCAGAAGAAATACATAATATCCATTCGGAATTTTTGGATTCGTTAGGAGAAATGACAATCAAGAGACTATTAAAATTGGCTTTGAAAAGCTATGAGCCTGGCGACATATTATCGGGATTTCGGAAAAACACCGTCCACACAAACTCGAAGGCAGGAAGCGTCGGTAAGTGTGAGAACTATCGCACAGCCAGCTTACCACTTCGTGCATACAAGACGCTGTCAAGAACAATATACAGAAGCATGGAAAAGAAAATTGAAGATCTCCTAGATGACAATCAGTTGGGTTTTAGGAAAGGTAGAGGCACCAAGAGAGGCATTCTGTCGTTGGGTTAGCTAATGAAAACAAAATTTAAGAAAAATAACCACTCTTTCATACTATCTGTCGGCATTGAAAAGACGTGCGACAATCTAAATTGGTTCAAGACGTTCCAAATTCTGAGAAAATTATCAGTAAGCTCTAAGGAAAGACGGGTAACATACAATACGTACAAGAAGTAAGTGCTCGGATTGAATTGGTTGTAAGAGAGGCATGCTGTCCGTCATCCCCCACAGTTCATCTGTGCATGGGAAAAGCTATGATGAAAATGAAAGACAGGTTCAGACGTCGGCTTCAGGATGATAAGATTCGCTGAAGGCATTACTATCCTCAGTGAAGGTGAAGAAGGATTGTAAAACCTACTGAATGAACACACCGCGGATTCAGAGTAAATGTAACACGAAAGTAATGAGGAGTATCAGAAGAGAGATTAGCAATTGACTTAAAATCATAAGTAGTGTCCATGAAGAAGTCAATATTAACGAATATAGCTGCCGTGGAAGAAAAATAACACATGCAAATGAAGCAAGGAGGACATAAAAGGCAGACCACAACAGGCAAAGAGGGCATTTATGGGTGAGGACTACTAGTATCAAACATAGGCCTTAATTTGGGGAAGAAATTTTTGAGAGTGTAAGTTTCGAGAAGCATCGTGTGGCAGCGAGTCAGACTCTAAGAAAACTGAAACAGAAGAGAACCGAAGCGTTTGAAGTGTGATGCTATAGCCTGATGTTAAAATTTGGATGTCGTGATGAGTTATGAGGGGGTTCTATGTGAAAGTTCTACGATTGCCGATAAAGATAACATGAGGAAAAACTGATAAGAAAAGGAATAGGATTATAGGACATTTCTTAAGACATCAGGGAACAAGATCCGTGTTATTGGAAAGAGTTGCAGAGGATAAACATATGAATCAGTAACTGTAAAAACAACATTAGTCCAAAAAAGTAAATTTTTCAGGAGAAGCAAAAACCTGTATACAGGCTAAATAATGGACAGAAGGATAAATCCATTAATTTTAATATTGACTGTGTATGTTAGGTAAGCTTTAACAATAAAACAAAATACTTTAAATGTAATAACTTTGCATGAACGATTTTTTTTTAATTGTACGGACTTATGTTTTTATTGCAGGATGAACATTTTGGACTGACATTTTAACATCAACATTTGTTTATGTTATCAAAAATTACTTTATTGTATAAATTTAATATACAATATTACTTGTACATTGTCTAATATTGTTTTACAGAGAAATTGAAATATATTGTTAATGTATGCACACACTGTATGGAAAGACTAAAGATATGACGATGTAAATCGTGACATTAGGAATTAAATTTCTTTTTTCACTTAACAGGACAATGAAGGATTAACACTACACTATACAGGTTATTTTATACCAAAAATGTATTATGAATCATCTTCAGGAGTGTCCACAGAAGGCCACTCAGTCAATTCCAGATAAAAGGTTTTGTGCTCATCGGGAATATATTGCATTAATTGTCCCACATCTTTCAATTTTTTGACATCGATTGCAACTTTGTTATTATATGCAATTTCTGCAGGCAACTTTGGTTCTGTCTGTAATGAATGTCGCAATGAAAAGCGGTGTTTTACGAGACCATCAATATGAAAGTAACAGTCAACTTTACCTGGAAGCATTTCACTGTGATGGAAGCTCATAAATGAGGACACTGTGAATTTCACTTTACTGCTTTTGTCCACATTCGTCCCATAACTGTCGTCAGACAAACAGGATCGCTTATAAAATTTGGGCCACCATTTTTTGTAACCCAAAATCTCTTCCGAGGTAACAAGCTTTACATTAATATTTTGTTTTTTGGATGATGTCACCATACATTGAACATACTCATACAAAGAATATATTCTGTCTTTTCTTCTTATCACCCTCTTTATGGAAGCAAATGTACGATCACATGGTAAAACTGAATGGACACGCACAGGAAAATACTGGAATACATCTTTGAATCTGCCAGAACTTACAAGGCAGTTCATTACCCTAACCACTGTGTTGTTCTTATTTTGTGCAGGGCACCCATCCGAGAACAGGTGTAATTCAGTAACACTATCAGGTATCTCTGTGTTGATGTAATCAACCAAAAACGAGCATACTTCGTTAGGTCCTTTGTGGGCAGTACCTTCGTGATACATATATACCTTGGATTTGTTGCTCTTTAGGTCTGTAATACAGAATGCATTAACGTTAATTTGCCGTAAATAAAAAGCTTCCTGTACTGGGAGCTAAGGCAACTGCAGATTTTGCATATAATCGAAACACAATGCTACCACATGCTCATTTTCTGCACACTTCTCCTTAACAGCATCCATCTTTAAATGGAATTTTTTGCTTCTTCTTTTATGTACCATGCGTTCCGCTACAGCCACACGCTTTGCAGTATCGTTCAATGATGGACTCTTAATCTTCACTGAAAGTGACTCACAAGAGCAGCAAGTATCGACTTGCGGCCGCCCAAAGCGTAAGTTAAAACGCTCATTGAAAACCCTTAAATAAATTCCATATGACACTCTGGTATGAGGATATAACTTCATGAACAGTTCGTACATACTTTTTACAGATAATTCAGGATTTAAGTAATACATTTCTTTGCTTGAATAATGTGAGATTTTCGTAGGGAATGTTTTAATATGCTCCTCAATTATCGATAGGACTTCCTGCGGTGTTGCATTGGTTGAAGCAGTACGTCCTCTACTGTCACATGGGCGAACATTATTTTTCACACAGTTACAAATTCGTCGCACACGTTCATTTGTAATGCCAAAAAGACTACAAAATGCCTTTTTGCACACTTCGACCCGCCGAGCATCTCCAGTTACCACGTGATATCGATAATTTAGTGCTCTTGGCTTAGGCTGGCCATCACTTTTCCGGGGTCTTCTGCGTACCACGTCTTCTTTTTCGATCAGCCCTGCAAGGTAACCATCTTGTGTGTTCTTACTCTCAAAATCGTGAAATTTAGTGAATATATCTATCTGTTCATGTTCAGAGATCCTCTTGAAACAAAGTTTCTTACATCTGAAACATATTAATACACGAATACCAATGTCAGGAATTGTAAAAGAGTTGCAAAAAAATTATTTACGTAAAATCAGTTATTTTTTATTGATAGAGTAAATTATCCATATGATATTTACGTACCATAAAACTTAGAACAGATGGGAACCTCTAAGAAGTAAAAAATACACAGACAGGAGATTAATTCACATAGCCTTTGAACTCACCCACAGTCAGGTCCTATTTTTACAGCATTAATTTCTCTTCCACTGTGATTCACGTAACCAATTCCCTTCCTTCTGGCAGCTTTTATGACATTTCTTTTATATAGTTCCGGTTGCGCACCTCTCTTCTTCGACATTGTGCATAGATAATCCAAAGAAACGTGTTCTATAAACAAAACTAAACGGCAATGTATACGCAGCTGCTACAACAATGCACACAGGTTATTAGATCACAGGCGTCAGATATGCTGCCATCTGGCATGCATTATATTCACTACATGGAAAAAGATCCGAGTATGTTCGTTTGGTGCTGCCATCTGCCATTTCTTGCAATAATAACGTAAGTCCTGGACTGATGTTGTTACTGCAAAGAACACGAAAAACTGTATGCCTGTAAAAGCATTAAATTGTGAAGGACAAGTGTGATTTTTACATAGATGCTGCATCTAAGTATCCTGAAGGCTTCTCTGCATATATCTAATTTTTGCCAAAAAGTGGACATGTGTTGTTTTTACAATTACCGATTCATATGGTTCAAGTGCTACTCAGAGAAGATGAGGTTGTTCGTAGCGAGCCGCATGAAACCACATCCAACCAGTCTGGAGGCTGATGAATTTTTAAAAACCACAGTCGATCGTGATGGATTTAGAGCCGAATGTGACGTCTAAACCAAAGACTCATATGATTCTACGACGTCGTTAGATGCTAATTTCTCGCCCTCTACTATTGGTCGGAGAATAGTAGGGAAGCCTTAATAGGTCAGGCCAGCACGACACAAGTGGCATTTATGCCGCGGATTTTTTGTTTAGATGAATCCTTGCTTGGTATCAGCGATGGAATCGATATCGAAGATAGCCATATTACCCTCAGAAAACGTTTTCCGTTGCAGATTGGAAACAGGCAAGGCTAATATGATATGCTCTGACCACCCCTCCTGCTTGGATAGGCTTAACTTTAGTTTTCAACTGCATTTTATTGCAAATTCGGATTTTACGCAAAAAAATATGTACAATTTACTCAAAGTACTCTTTAAAAAAGTTTTTTTCAGAGACAGTACGACAAACAGATATATGCGATGAAGAAACAGTCTTGGTTCCAGGGCTGTAATTATTATTGATTTACAAATTACGCGTTTCGCCTGATTCAGGTATCTTGAGATGGTATGATATAAGGTGGTGTTAGGCACATGGAATACCAAGCATATAAGACGTCCTAGCAAATAAATGCCTTCTTTTCGGAAACACTGCACGGTGTCCTTCTTGAGGCATGCAACGTAGTCCACTGAATACAAAGCAGGATGAGGCCCACATTGATCGGTAGTCATGGAAACATTTTGGAGGTGTAGTTGCTCGTATTTGGGCCCAGTACTATTCGCGACGTAAATGAAGACGCAAGGCTACGCAATTAGTACTGGGCCCGAATATAAGCAACTACACCTGCGTCGTACTTACAAGGTCGCAGATCTATTTAGGCCTGATCTTACCTTGTATTCAATGGATTATGTTGGATGCCTCAGCATGGACGACGTGCATTATTTTCCGAATATTTGAAGAGGGCATTTATTTGCTGGTTTTCTGTATGCTCGGTATCCCACCTGCCTAATACCATCTTGTATCAGCCAATCTGAAGATGCCTGAATCAGAGGAAACGCGTTATTTGTAAATTAATAATAATTACACCGTTGCAATCAAGACTGTTTGTTTCTTCAAACTATTATTTCCATTCGTGGTAGATGGCGCTACAGTCGACAGATATCAAGCGTGTCCGTCATTGCAGTTAAGAACCGACGACTAGGGGACTGATGACCACAGATGTTAAGTCCCATAGTGCGCAGAACCATTTTTTTGAACCGACGTATTCGATTCTACGATTCATTATGACGTACATGTAAACCTTTGTGTTCTAACAGTTGATTTTTACGTTTGAAATCCATTTTAGTCTGGCAAATTTGATTGTACACTACAAAATAGTTAGCCGTATCAGTGTCTGGTCAGAAGCTATGTCTATCCAGGATGTAACAGTTCGCTGTTCCCATTGGGATGCTTGATATCGGTAAGTCCTCATCCCCCTCATCACTGTAGTGCTTGATTTCCGTGAGTCCCCTTGCCTATCACCATTGGTGTGCTTGATTTCCGTGAGTCCCCTTGCCTATCACCATTGGTGTGCTTGATTTCCGTGAGTCCCCTTGCCTATCACCATTGGTGTGCTTGATTTCCGTGAGTCCCCTTGCCTATCACCATTGGTGTACCTGATTTCCGTGAGTCCCCTTGCCTATCACCATTGGTGTGCCTGATTTCCGTGAGTCCCCTTGCCTATCACCATTGGTGTGCCTGATTTCCGTGAGTCCCCTTGCCTATCACCATTGGATTGCCTGATTTCGGTGGGCGTGCGAGTTTTTTCACGTTACGTGTGTAATCACGGCAAGTGCGCCTGTCACTATCAGTTCACGGACATTTTACCATGTTACAGTGGCTTGGTTTTTATTCCGCCGGTAGTGCCGTAGCCGCCAGTGTGAGAGCTACGGCGTTTGGATGGAAACACACACCGAAATCAGTCACCCTGTTGGCGGCGTTCGAGGGCGACCACCGAAATGAACGATTTGGGGACTCACCAAGATCAACTCCGCATGGAACGGAAAATGACGTTACCATACACGTAGGTAATTTGCCAAATACGTTGAAGTCTAGCCACATTGTTTGTACTCTGCTATTACATTTGTGACACGAAAGTAACATTTGAACATCAATACACAAAGGTTTTCATTTATATAGTAAATGAATCGCAGAATGAATTGCGTCCGTTCTTAATTACTAAAACAGTCACAATTTATATCTGTCGATTACAACGCCGTCTACAACGACCGGGAAACATTGGTCTGGGTAAACAAAAAAATAAATTTTTGGCGTAGAATTAGAATGTGCAAAAAATGCGGATTCCTATTTAAAAATGCAAAGTTGAAACCGCCCACGTAGGAGCCGTGATCAGGAGGTGGCATTTGTACCACAGGCGGAAGTCCCCTTTACTAATATTAATTTTTTATTTACAACGGTTTGTTTTACAATGGGTCACTTTCGAGGTATTTAGTTGTATCAGGTTAGAAGAAACAGTCTGTATAGTGAGAGACCCACTCGATCGAAACTGGTGCCAGATACTCAAATTAGTGTGAGATTGTTCTGAATGTCTCGTCTGAAAATTACTTCGAACACATAGAGCACACATGAGGGCAACGCTCTAGACCGCTTATATACAAACAGACTTGATCTTTTCCAGTCAGGTAATGCAGAGAAGGTCATCAGTAAACACAAGACTGTATAACATGAATGACTACATGTTTTACAAGGACTGTTGAGAAAGGTAGTATACATTTTCTCCCGGTAAAAGTGACAGGACACAAATTGCTGAGAAATCTTGGTAGCCAACAAAAAATATTATGCTCTGAGGACGAAGATATGGAGCACAAAAGGAAGACATTCCAAAGCATAGTTCATTACACCTCCACCAGATAAGTGGTGGGAAAGGGGCAGGGTTGTTCAATAGCCGTGTTAGAAAATTACTACGATGGATTTAAGAGAACTTGACTAGTTGACAAACAAATAGCTAGAGTAATGAGAGAAGCGTTAGATGAATTTTAGAGTAAAATTATGCCAATAAATCTGATTAAAAGCTGTAAGACGTTTCGTTTTCACGTAAAGTCAGTAAGTGGATCGTCATCATCTATTCAGTCGTTTAGGACCATATTCTCACCGAAACGAAAGACGACAGAGAGAAAGCTTATGTACTGAGTTAGGTCTAATGAAACTACGTACTACGGTTCTTCCTTTCAACTATCATACCAACGCTGAAATGTTTTATATCGAGACAAATGATCGCAGAATAGAAAACCAGCTTCGGATCCTTGGAAGTGGAAAGGCATCTGGACGGGATGTGATGTCTGTGAGGTTCTAATGACATTATGTGCAGTGCTTAACGTACATTTCTGCAGCAAATAAGGATACCTAACGAGAGGAAAGAAGCGCATACCACTCCAATTTCGAAGAAGACTCGTCGGGCAAATGTGCATAATTATATCCCGATATCGCTAACGTGAACCTCTCGTAGAATAGTGGTTTCCTGAAACAGAGATTTGGCGAAACTCAGCTCTCTCCGTTTCTCCATGAGATCCAGACTGTCGTATCCATCGGTGCCCGGCCCGACGCCGTGTTCCTCGATTCGAGACAGGCGTTTAACACAGTTCCACACTGTCGTATAGTAAAGGAAACACAAAATTACCGAATATCGGAAAAGATTTGTGAAGGGAGTCATGACTTCTTCCAGACGGAAGTCAACACGACGCTCCTAAAGGTATAAAATCGACAGATGTTAAAATAATTTCACGAGCACCCTAAGAAATCGTGATAGGAGCTTTACTGTTTTCAGCATATGTAAATGATGTATCGTATAAAGCAGAAAGCTTCATAAGGCTGTTCCATGATGATGCTCTTCTCTATAAGGAGGTGGCGACACCATACCACTGTAGCGAATTGAAGGAAGACCTTCAGGTGGTCGTTGGCTGCTGCAGATGACCCTGAACGTAAATAAAACTAGCGTGCTGCGCAGAAAGAGACTTTACGATAACATTGTAGACAAAAATCTGGAAAGAGTAACTGCCGTAAAATTATTAAGAGTAACAGTCCGGAACATCCTAAAATCGAATGAACACGTAAACGAAATTGTATCAAAAGCAAATGGTTCAAATGGCTCTGAGCACTATGGGACTTAACATCTGTGGTCATCGTTCCCCTAGAACTTAGAACTATTTAAACCTAACTAACCTAAGGACATCCCATATATCCATGCCCGAGGCTGGATTGGAACCTGCGACCGTAGCGGTCACGGGGTTCCAGACTGAAGCGCCTAGAACCGCACGGCCACACCGTATCAAAAGCAGATGCCAAGCTGAGAGTCATTGTAAGAATGTATTTCATTCACAAGACACCTACGAGACAGATATTTGAGTATGTATCTATACGACAAATGTAAATATACGACAAATACCTTTAAGAATTGCGGATGAAAGAAAAAATCGTAAATGGTCGCATCAAACTTGTTGGCAAATTAATGCTGGAAGATTACTGATTGCGCAACCGCCTCAAAAAAGGGACGAAAAAGCATCTCCATAGCATTAGGAATAAAATGTATATTGACCTGCGCATGTTATATATTTCGATGTGTTTTTGGAGAGGTTTCGCCCTGAGCAACGACAATCGTTTTTCTTCTTTTTAAGCAAACGTATTTTGCCTTATATACAGGACCTTTAGCTGGTTTTGTATTTGCTATCAACTAACAGGAAATATTAATTTTTACTATTTGTGTACATCATTTCAGTTTTTAAGTAAACTTCAAAAACTGAAACAGAAAATATTTTACACCTAGGTAAAAGACGCTATGGTTTCTATAGCCTTCTGTACATCCCTGTTCATGTGTTGTTCTTCTTGTCATCTGTAGCCAGAGAGATCTTAATATAGAAGGCTTAGGCGTACTTGCAACGAACGCTGTAGTCATGGACTGTGCGGCTGGTCCCGGCGGAGGTTCGAGTCCTCCCTCGGGCATGGGTGTGTGTGTTTGTCCTTAGGATAATATAGGTTAAGTAGTGTGTAAGCTTAGGGACTGATGACTTTAGCAGTTAAGTCCCATAAGATTTCACACACACACACACACACACACACACACACTTACAATGAAAATTACGTATTAAATGGTAAACTGTTGTCGTTTACATTATTTTACTCCGTGTGAAAGAATGTCTCTCTCTCTCTCTCTCTCTCTCACTCTCTCTCTCTCTCTCTGTGTGTGTGTGTGTGTGTGTGTGTGTGTGTGTGTGTGTGTATATATGAATGTTTGTGTAATTGGACATTTCGTCCAATTTTTGAATTACGAATAGAGAGGACAGAGATATGAGAATACAGGCGACGACGTTATTACAACATAAATATGACGAGGGATATCCCTTTGTTATATGAGCGTGAATGGACACAGTGCTCTCATACAAAGGACAGTCAGACTATTAGGTGCTGTGCTACTTATTTGAATGTGTTTCCTCTGAACATCCCGTACATAAGAGATTATACTGCCATTACATATCTCAGGTGTAATGAATCCATAACAACACATCCGCCATAAACATTTAATCAAGGAATATACGGTACAAATCATCTCTACTGCAGGTAAATGAAATCAACAGCTATCTTCAAAAATCTTAAAAAATATTGAGCAGCGGTCTTTAGTGTAAAATCTATTAAATGGAGAAGTTGATGAGAAAGTAGGAACATAATAAAAGTGAAACATTTCATTGCGAACTTAGTCTTTATTTGGGACAATATTCTGCTATAATACACAGTTGCAATTTTCATACATGTCTATTTCGGGTACACTGGAGTCTCACAAAGAATGTGATCTCTGCACATCATATACATATATATCATTTCAGCATGCATTATTAATTTATTGTTTTCGTTCCTGGTTCCCTCAAATTTATATAAGAAAATTAATTGCCTTCCTTAACAACATACAGGAGAGTACTTTTATTTTGTACAACTAGAAGTCATCAGGTATTTGTATGTAAAGCAATCTTCAGCTGCAAAAAAATAGATTTCGTCTGTTACAAGACAATATTCACAGTACTGCTGCATAGGCCTGTACATTATTTAAAACAGCAGTTTTTAAAAATCACTCTCCCTAAGGACACATCACAGAAAATAAACAAGTCTTTTTCGATAGGCGGTACATAAGCGTAAAAATGGAAGTGACTGCTAAAATTATACAGTATAATTATTGTCCAACCTTCATACAATGCTGTACTTCGAGGCTGCTAGTGTCTTTACCTAGGAAGAAAACACTGAATGTCTGTTTCTATTAAATAATAGATTACTGACTTCTTGACCGGATTGACAAATTCGGTTGGTTATGAGTTGCAAGACATATTTCAGAGTAGTTTAGGTGTTGTAAAAGCTAGCATTAGAAAACTGGGTACATGTGTTCTCGCTGTATCGACTCTCGTATACGGTGTATGCGAACACATCTGTATTTGATGGATTAGTTTTCAGGTCAAGGTATACGAAGGCAGGGAGTTGGCAGGTAAAATCCAGTAAACCTAGAGGGAGGCATTTAGGTTACTATTTTTTTCTTTTACTAGGGTAGTATTCTGACAGCTATTTACTGAAATTATTTCCAGCTCCCTACTCCAACCAAAATTTTAGAAAGTTTACGAAAATTCACTTCTAAGAATTCGCAATCCCAAATCACATACCTCACTCGCAGTTTACCAAGATGTGGCTGAAACGAAACGAGGTCTAACACAGGGCAGGTGCAAAAAATTAGTAAAAACATCAGTTCGCCGGCTGCTGGAAATTGTTTGCAGTAAACGGCAAATAAATCCTACTGACATGTCAGGCTGCCTAAATTGGTAACTAATTTAGCATGAGATAACTACTAAAAAGTGTAAAAACCAACGTAAGTACGAGGACTATTCGGAAATTAAAGTTCGATCGGTCGCGCAGTGGAAACGACGTAAAAATCCGATGAAGCTTTGTACGGATGTGTTGGCCCGTCGCTCGGGCCACATCACTCTTGTTAGTTCTGAGCGGACAGTGCGCACATAAAGATGCCTAGAAAATGGCGTGTCCTGGCACATATGGATAGCTGTGAGAGATTTTACCTGGTTTCATGCAGCCCACACGGCGTAAGTGTCATGCCTTCCCTTCTTCATGATCACCCACTATACAGCCCAGACTTGGATCCCTCCGATTCTCGTCTCAGCTGACGTGAGCCGCTGACTATAAAGACAACATTCTGACACCGACAACAAGTTGCAGCACAGAGAACTGACGGAACGCACAGGAGGCTGCCTTATGATGAGATTACAAAAAATTTGGTACAATACCAAGAAAAATTATTCCATTTCATTTTGGCACCTTGGTACAGCAACGCTCTATTGCTACATTCTGCAATCTACAACTATTTTTTAAATAGGTACCAGGAACGTCTCAGCCGGAGCGGTGACTATACAGAGAGTTTGTCGGAAGGTATAAGAAATTGTTGCAAATAAAAATATTTTTATTTTCACTGTCGTTTCCATTTCGCTACAAATCGGACATTACCAGCCCTCGTATAATTTCAGTATGGTAGAACTCGAACAAAAGTATCACATACACGCTTCGAATGTATGATGATGATGATAATGGTGATGTGTCGAAATTTTAGTGTCATTACTTTTTGGGTAATTTGCAAGTCATGGCTCGGATGACAACGGGTACTCTACGTTTACACATGGATATGAACCTGTTTGGCCTAAGTGTCACAATCTTAGCCTGCATACCTTTAGAGAGATCTAGGAGCTTACCACACTACCAGTACTTTAAGATAACTTACTTCGGTTCATGCTTGTCGATACAGTGGTGAATCATTAGACTGTACATCTTTTGGCACTCACATTTCTTTCTAGATTTTTTATAACAACCTACTTAGATTTTGAAATGTCACCTAATCATTTAATACATTAAGTGAATCGTCACTTTCATCCAAATTTGGGTGCGATGGTTCAGATTCATTCCCTTTCGTAATTAAGTTAGTGGACCAAGGTGCGTAACGTAGGTATACGGGTAATGTACATTTCTTTCCGTAGGTAAGCAAATTTAAGTCCACACAAACAAAAGTTGCCACCGCTTGCGCTACACGGAGGACCTAAGGGAGAGTGTATTTGTCGTTATTTCCCCGAAGCTTAAATTTTACGAGACTTATCCTTGCACGTCTTATGAAAAAAGGTTGGCGTATAAATAGTACGAGTACAAGCTATGATTTTTTTTTTTTTACACTTGGAAGTCGTAGCCACGCTTCAATCAAGCTCTAATTACCACGTATTACAAAACTTTCCTGCACGGAACCAACGAAAGGACAGTAGTAACCTAAGGCGGGACCCGCCGCGCTGCCAGGCCACAGTCTCTGTGGCGGGACCTCAGCGCCAGCCTCCCTCGCTGTCACCCGCAGCCACCGCCCGGCGCTCGTCGACGGCGACGTCGCTCGTCAGCGCGAGCTCCTCCGCCAGTTCCGAACACAAGAGCGGCGTGAGTTACGGCGCGTTTTGTACTGGGGGCGCGCCGGCGGCGGCGGCGGCGGCGGCGGCGAGAGGCGGACGCGGCGACCGTCAGCGGGTCGCGAGTCAGCTGGCGGGGGCGGAGCCCGCCGTCAGAGTGAGCGCGTGCAGCAGCGGCAGCAGCAGCAGCAGCGGGGGCGGCGGCAGCGCGGGGGCGGCGCCCGCCTTGGTGGCCGCGGCGGGCCGGCGCACCGTGGGCAGGCCCGGGGACGCCAGCGTGAACTCGTCGTCGTCCATGCCTGCTGCAACACAAAGAGGGCGTCGTGTTAGCAATGGAGGGTCGTACGCACAGGGTCGCTGTCCGTGATCAGGTACGGCAGGAGGGTGATGACAGTTTTTATAATGACAATGACTATCTGAATGTATCGTATCAAAAAGAATCATCTATTTAAAAAAAATCATAGGCCTAACTACTCAGTTATTTGAGATACGTGCGTGAATAACGTACTGATGGGGAAAGAGCATACTCTTAGAGTTTTACATGGTTCCCGATAGGTAGCAGCAGTGTGCGCCCACTTCAGTTCTAGTAAAACTGACGTAGGGACAACTGAAAGTGTTTTGTGTTTACGTTTAGAGCAGTGCGGATCAATAATAACTGTCTAGCATGACATTCATACTAGGTATGTTGTGCGCCCTCCTAGAGCACAGAGCATTACGTGATGGCATGAACAATTCCGAGAAACAGGTTGTTTGTGTAGACGCAAATCGCCGGGCCGTCCCCGAGTGTCAGACACAGACGTCGAACGCATTCGCCATACTTTCCCAAGGAGTCCGCAGAAATCCGATCGGTGTTGATCTCGACAGCTCAACATGCCCCCGATGTCCGTCTGGCGTGTGTTGCGTCAACGTTTACACATTCACCCACTGCAAGCTCAACGGAACGTGACAAATATCGTGTGGAGTTCTGCAATTTCGTTCTTGGCAAATTGGAGGATGGCAGTTTTCTTCTACGCTTAGTGTCTAGTGACGAGGTAACATTCTATTTAAGTGGAAAGGTGTACCGTCATAATGTGTGAATATGGGGCACGGAACAACCACATGAAGTTGTTCAAAATGAGAGTGATTCTCCAAAATTTAATGTTTTGCGCAGTTTCGCGGGAAAAGGTATATGGCCCATTTCACAGGAAACACCCAGACTTGCTTGAGAACTTTCTTTTCACATACTTGGAGACTGATTCGAACGACTTCATTTACCATCAGGATGGGACACCGCCACACTGGCATCTGGAAGTGCCGAAATTTTTAGATCAAAGGACCACAGAACGATGGCCGCACAGGACCAAGTGATTCAGCCACACATTACTAGCCTCCAAGGTCACCAGGCTGACTATATGTGATTATTTTGTGTGGGGGTTTATGAAAGACTGTGCCTCCGTTAGCAACAACAATGAATCAACTGAGACGTCACGTAACAGCAGCTGTGGAAGCTGTAACTCAAGACATGCTCGCTGCAGTGTGGGAGCAATTTGAATACCGCATTGACATGTACTGTACATCTCAAGGAGGGCATATTGAACACCTCTGAAAAGGTAGGAAAAAAGACTTTTAAGTTCCCCCTTCATCGAAAAACCAAATTCATTGTATATGCTTTTTAGTTTCATAAATATAGACGTGCCAAATCGGATGATTCTTATTGATACACACTATACAGATGCGTTACCTAAAAAATTTTTGCCAATTATGTTTAGTGTAAATACACTACTGTTTAAAAGTGAAACACTCAGAAGCAATTATCTGCAACACGCGAAGATAACAGAACGTATAGAACAGCGGAATCATAATAAGTGATTTCTGTCAGACTTGTAAGGAATAGGATATTTGTCCAAATTCCGAATCGAGTATTCCGTGGGCTTTCAAGCCGAATAGTCGAATGTGAGGCAAAAGTGTTCCGCTGGCCGTGGCGAAAAGCTTGTATCAATGTGTTTTTTCTCGCTCGTTTGTTCAAAGGTAATTACGTCCCTCCAACGCCGCGCCGTCCCGCGATCTCAATTGTTACCGCACTGTGTGCTTTGTTGGTAAGTTTAGTTTCTTACGCATCGTCAATGCGTAATTACGTTTTATCGTACTCTCTACGTTTTGATTTGTTTAAAAGTGACATTGTATGAGATCTATCTAATAATGATCGATTATGGCTTCTAAAACGTCGCCTATGTGGACATATTTCGAGGACGACAAAAATAATTTCTCTTGGTGATGTTGGAAGAAAGGCAACTACATCAGGAATGATAAATCATTGGAAATATAAACACAGCGATCAACGTCGTAAGTTGAAGCCTATGCGTCCTAAGGGGCAAGAAACTGCAGATCAAGATACAGATTCAAGTAGATCTTCGACATCAGAAGAGCAACTGATTCTTGAAGAATGTGACGAAATACGTAAACCTTGGGATATTAATGAACCCAAGGGTAAGAAAAAAACATCAAGCAATAATTCCAGGAATATGTCGTAAGGTTACTGAGAAAATTAAAAGATTACTTTGATCGACTCATTATATTTCCGTGACATGAGACACGTGGACGTGGGTGCATATTCAGAACAGGTTTTTAAGTATTAATCCGCATTTTATTCATCGTGAATTCAATGTCAGACATGCAGTATTGAGCATCAACCTATTTGAGGAACAACACACAGCAGAAAACGTTTACATTAGATTACAGTAAGTTGCAAGTTTATGAGACATCCAGCTGGCAGAAACTCATGTCGGTACCCACGATAATGGACGAAACATAGTAAAAGTTGTTAGCAATGCAGAGTTGGCCTCAGTGTGTTATTTCACTTATACTCTTCAATTAATAGTTCACACATGGTTCACATGGCTCTGAGCACTATGGGACTCAACTGCTGTGGTCATCAGTCCCCTAGAACTTAGAACTACTTAAACCTAACTAACCTAAGGACATCACACACATCCATGCCCGAGGCAGGATTCGAACCTGCGACCGTAGCAGTCGCACAGTTCCGGACTGCGCGCCTAGAACCGCGAGACCACCGCGGCCGGCAATTAATAGTTAACGGCTGACTAGAGGCTAAGTCATATGTGACTCAAATGACAGCTACAGGTTAGAGGATCGGAACTCATTTTATTCATTCAGGTAGTGCACCGGAAAAACTGCATTCTCATCAAAAATAGTTGTATCTACCTAACCATGAATGGGCGCAAAACGTCAGTACGTGGTGGAATTTCATCTGTGATATAACTGCAAGGCTAAGGGAACGAAAACAGGCTCTTTCACTACATCTAACGGACAGTGATATTGCCCAGCTGACTGCCGTACAACGGGAGCCGTTAGAGCGACTTTTAAAATTATTACAACCATTTCTGGAAATAAAAAAAATTACAATTATCCAATACGCTTGCACATCTGAAATTATTCCGTATATTGTTACATTAATACGATACTGTGATAAAACGAGCACGTCATGGTTAACACCCGACTTAAGCCGGGTGAGGCTTGTCATGCAGCAAGGGCTGAAAGGAAGATTTGAAGACATAACAAGAGGTAAAAATCGTTTAGTGGTTACCGTTTCAGCCCCACGCTTTAAAATGAGTGCTCTGACCATTCAACTGCACAAAATAAAAGTAAGGCAGTGTACTTTCATCGACAGGCTAAAGATGAACTGTGAAACGAGCAGCGACGACAACGTGGATTCGTCCCCTATTTGAACGAAGAAGATAAGTACAGCAGAGCAGAGCCTAAGCCAGACTATTCACTCATCTTTTATGGATTGCTTCGAAGAGGTGGTTGCAGAAAAGAAAACACAGCTCATACCGGGACATCGACAGTAAAAATGCATCTGCAACTGAAATAGATCTTTATAAATGTGTTAGCAACATATCACGACACGCCAATCCACAGATATGGAGGCAAGAAAGAAAAGATAAATTCCCGTGTGTTTGGTACACTTTTCAGTAAAATATTTGTCGGCGTAATGAAGCAGTGTTTATTCAGAGCGTCTTTCCTATGGATCTGGGATTGGCTACGTGAAGAGAAGGAGGAAAGTACTGCCTAAAAGGGCAGAAAAATTAGTCTTTTTGCATCATAACTTTCCACTTCTAAATTTCAGTTACGAAAACTCAAGTGCATTGCCATTTATTATTTTAAAAATATACCCGCCAAATACCTAGTTTTTTGTTAATTTTTATATTATGGAATGTGATTATGTAAGTACGACTACTTTAATGATTTCAAGGAAAAAACATTATTATCATAAAGCAACATCTTAGTTACGTATACAGTATTCGGCCGAATAGTTCCTAGATGTCGGTATTCGGCCTAGTAACATAAAAGTAGCTGAATAGGCCGAATATCGAATAATAGCCGAATATTTGTTGCAAGTCTAATTGAAATGGTAGGGAGGTGGCGTGGACGTAAGCTCAGTAGCACCCTCAGTGTAACGCAACGCTCAGTCTGTGCGGAGCAGTCGTACGAAATGGAAACATGTAATCAAGTACCACTGTGCCTCGCCGACATCACAGGGTGGAAATTCGGCATGTGCGTGTGTTTGAATGGGGCAGAATGATCTGTCTCCGTTAGGCAGGTCTGCCGTTCCCTGACATGCGGCTCGTACTGCTTGAACAGTGAGGCGTATATGGAACCAGTGGAAAGAACGACCAGTGGAAACAACGCCGACACGATACAGGCTAGCACAATGTGACCTCAGCGGTAGATGACCGCTATCTTGTCCGCTTGTTCGTAACGGGCGGAACAGCTTCGTCCTCTGCGCTGGCACCAAGTTGGAACACTGCAACGAGTGCAGAAATATCTGCTTTGACGTTTCTACTCCGTATTCTGCGGATTGAACTGGAGGCACGCATGCCAACGCCGTGGACTGCAATGAGCAAATGAACATCGTCACTGGCTTGTTGAGAGGCAAAATGTAGTGTTTTCGGACAAGTTCCGCTTGAAATTGTCCAACAGTAAAGACCATATACGCATTCGACCTCTCCCTGGTGCACCCAGTCGTGCAGATTGTACTGTTGAGCGACATAGCAGAAAAACAAGCGTGATACTTTGGAGCACTATTGCCTGTAAAACGCCATATCGCCTTCTACACCTTGAGGGAGCAGCAT
The DNA here is from genome assembly GCF_023898315.1 of Schistocerca nitens. NCBI lineage: Eukaryota > Metazoa > Arthropoda > Insecta > Orthoptera > Acrididae > Schistocerca > Schistocerca nitens. The sequence continues at coordinate 283,794,837 of NC_064614.1, forward strand.
ATTCAGGCACTCCTTGAATCTGTGACATGACGTCTACCGGCACCTATTGCAGCACGTGGTGTCGCTACTCTGCACTGAATTTCCACAATCACAGTGCATGTACAGATCTTTAATGCTATTCGTCTGTGTAGTATCATATCCCTACTCGGCGGAATAAACTTCAAATGTTATAATATCTCTCTGTCTCCGTGTTCCACTTTTTCCAAATAATAGTTTGTGATCTGATTGTTTTCGTCTCTAAATTTTTAAATGGTCCAAATGGCTCTGAGCACTATGGGACTCAACTGCTGAGGTCATTAGTCCCCGAGAACTTAGAACTACTTAAACCTAACTAACCTAAGGACAACACACACATCCATGCCCGAGGCAGGATTCGAACCTGCGACCGTAGCGGTCTTGCGGTTCCAGACTGCAGCGCCTTTAACCGCACGGCCACTTCGGCCGGCTCTAAATTTTTAGATAGTATGTGTTAATTAGACATGTAATATGTGCTGTCATCTACATAAGTTATTTTGGTATTTGATGGATTTATTCTGGTTTGATGCCGTTAGTGGACGTTAGGAAAAGAAATATCGCTGGCAGAGAGTAATGACTTCTACAGGAGCGCTGTCTCTGGACGCGAGTGTCGCGTCAGAGCAGAGCTCGTAGGAGACTTCCTTAGACTTGTGACGAAAGAGTGAATACAAGCAAGTCGCGTCCACTGTCAGGTGTATGTGAGGGGCAGTTATTGTTAGCGAGATACAAGAGAATGACGAGTGTAGGCAGATGTAAGAGACTCCAATAATATCAAGTTCCTGCCCTGTAATTGATTATTGGGAATTTAGGTATACCCGCAATATTACATGAAGCAATGGGAGCATTATAGACGACAACGAAGATGACGGTTCAGCATCTGCAACTTACCTAAGATTGTTGCTTTTCAGTTCACGTTAGCCGCGCGGGGTTAGCCGAGCGGTCAGGCGCTGCAGTCATGGACTGTGCGGCTGGTTCCGGCGGAGGTTCGAGTCCTCCCTCAGGCATGGGTGTGTGTGTTTGTCCTTAGGATAATTCAGGTTAAGTAGTGTGTAAGCTTAAGGACTGATGACCTAAGCAGTTAAGTCCCATAAGATTTCACACCCATGTGGTCACACCCAGTTCATGTTAGAAACTTTCTGATAGATATTTCATTTGTTTCATTAGTAAGTGTTGCACGTAAGACCTGTAGGTATCTGATCATGTCATTATTCTCAGTCACTGTCGCCTACTTAGGGTCCTGTTCCCTTCCAATTACTGAACTCCTAAGTGTCGGTGTTTAAATCGCTAAAAGAAAAGTGTTAAAAATCAGTGGCAGTTCTGTTTTTTTTAATAAAAATAATAATCGAAAGCAAGTAATAATGAATGCTCAACAAATAATCAGTGTTGTTCAGTAATATTTAGAGGCAAAGTAATTCTTGCTAATCGACTGAAAACAAAGCATAGCAATAAAACTTAGAATTAAAGAAATGAATAAATGAAACTCACACATTTCATGCCTGTGTCTGTTTAATAATGCGGTTGTGTAGTGGCTTAGCTCGTATTTTAGCGTTGTCAATCTGTTGAAAGCCAACAGTTGCTCATTTGGTCCAGAAAAGTTTCATAGTAATACATTTTACTCATAGTACTTAGCTGCCCGTGTCCAGGAATCAAATGCATGTAAGCAACGTTAATCTAAGGTACATAAATTACTATCGTAACAAAGTAGCCACCTCCACTAGCCATTTACCTTTTAATGACGAATTTAAATACCTTATTCCAGATTAACATATTTGAATACTAACGATATAAGACAGCTGCTTTCTTTATTCATTATTGTTTGGTAAGGTATTGTGTTTTTTAGAAACGTCTGTCAACCTTCCACTGGCAAACGTACAGCCAAACGATTACGTATTGATTTCTGTCCGCCTTATTTATCGAATTGTGGACAGACAATGAGACGGTGACGTTATTAATTAATTTTTGTATTATTTAAGTTGTTTTTTTTGTGAACCCCTTGAGTCATAAGGTACCGCGTTTCGATTTTTAGTGATGGCAGATAAGTGGAAAATGCAGGATTAGAATACATTGTTATTTAGAAGGACTTGTCGTACAGTTCTCTCCGACAGCCGTTCAGCATTTCTTCGGAGACGAGAGCCTTATCCGAAATCAAGTTCATTGGGCGTATGCAATCACAGTTATACTGTCGAACTGACTTATAAGTAAGGGAGGAGGCTAGATTTTAAAACCGGAGCTTGTGGATAAGGGAAATTAGAGCTCGTACTGAGACATTCAGACAATCGTTTTTCCCTCGCTGGAACGGGGGGGGGGGATATGACTTTGGCACGAATTATGCCCTCCGCCACACGCAGCTAGCGGAGTATATATGTAGATGTAGATGTACTCACATGTTTTCAGACGGTTGTAGCAAGGAAACGGATATGGATTAAAATTCGAAATATCATCTACTCAGTCCCCTATAGAAGTCCTACAAGTCTGAAACGGGAATTTCCGAGCATCCTGTATTTTACATCTTCTGCCCTTCGCCCATAATTACTTATTTTTATACAGAAACAGAAAACTCATCCACTACTTCCAGTCCCACAAATCATAATCTTCGTTCCTCAGAATCGCTTAGTTTGGTTCAGTTTCATTCCGTTACACACATTTTTCTTTCGTTGATGCCCATTTTACAATCTCGTTTCAAGACGCCGTCAGCTATAATTAATAATATATTGTAAGGACACGTATAGACCAGAAAACGGTAAAAATTAGCAACAGAGACAAACAACAATTTATAAATGGTTCAAGTGGCTCTAAGCACTAAGTGACTTAGTATCTGAGGTCATCTAACTAACTTAAGGAAATCATACACGTCTGCAGCTCGTGGTCGTGAGGTAGCGTTCTCGCTTCCCACGCCCGGGTTCCCGGGTTCGATTCCCGGCGGGATCAAGGATTTTCTCTGCCTCGTGATGACTGGGTGTTGTGTGGTGTCCTTCGGTTAGTTAGGTTTAAGTAGTTCTAAGTTCTAGGGAACTGATGACCATAGCTGTTAAGTCCCATAGTGCTCAGAGCCATTTGAACCATTTGAAATCATACACATCCATGCCCGAGGCAGGATACGAACCTGCACCTAGAACCTCTCACCCACAGCTGTCGCTTATGACAGCAGTTATTCGGCTTGGCTTTGATTGATAGATTTGTTGGATGTTCTGCTGAGGGATATCAAGCCAAATTCTGCCCAGTGTGTAGGTTACATCGTAAAAATTCAGATCGTCAGAATTCTGATTTGGTTGGAGGGCCCTTCCCATAATGCTCCAAACGTTCTCAATTAGTGGGAAGTTCGCCGACCTTCCGGACCAAGATATGGTTTGGCAAACACGAAGACAAGCAGAAAAACTTGTCACAGAGTGCGTGCGATGAAATGTAAGCCTAGGATGGCTTGCCATGAAGGGAAAAAAATATTAAAAAAATAAACTGGGTGTGGAGTATCGTCGACATACCTCTGTTGTGTAAGGTAGCTGCAGATGAAAAACAAAAACGAATGGTACCCCAGGCCACCGCTTCTGGCTGTCGAGCTGGCGGCAGTCAGGTCCATCTTCGGCCTGGAATTTCGTTGGTTGGAGTAGAATTGTCTTCAGTGATGAGTCCCGCTTCGAACTGAGCGCCGACGACCAACGAAGACGCGGCACCCTTACAGCACAGCGGTACGTCGATTATATCCTACGCCCCGTTTCGTTGCCTTTCATGGCAAGCCAACCTGGGCTTATACTTCTGAAAGATAATACCCACCCACATATAGCGATAGTTTATACTGCTTGTCTACGTGCTTGCAAAACTCCATCTCCAGCAACTAGGAATGTGTGAACCATTATCGGCAGGGTCCGTATTTTGATGATGTAACGAGGCCAGGTGGACAAAAATTGGGACGGTATCCCTCTGGCGGACATCCAGCAAATCTGTCTACCGATACCAATCCGAATAACTGCCTGCATAAGGGAGGCTGGGGACAAACGCCTTATACACTTGTTCAATTGGTGAAACTCTTTCTCTTGAATAAATCACCAGTCTTGCTGAAATTGTATTCATAAGTTTGTCTGTCCATGTACATCACAGCTACAAATTTCCGACCCATTCGGATAATTCCTTGGTAGTGCGTGGTTTTGTGACTTAGAGTGTACGGACAGAATGCTTTTGCTAAAATAAATCCCGTTTTCAAGAGAAAGCTTGTGACCTTTTGGAAAGGTAACGTTACAATTAGTGAGTATAAAACCTGACTTTCAGCTGTGGGACATGGACTTCCACTGCGAAAAAACTGATGGTTGCTGAGTGAGAACATTTCTTTGCATTTTGGGAACTAGGGAAAATCTTACAGTTGATGCGCGTTATGATAGTATGGAGAAAGAAAATGATGTATCTACACCCATACACTCCCAAGGCGTATGGCGGAGGCAACTTAGTGTAGCACATTCAGTTTCCCTTTCGTGTTTCCGTCGCGAATAATCGGAGGAAGAATGACTGCAGGAATGTCTTACTACGGGCTCGTACCTCAAGACGTCGCTGGACACGTAGTCTGACCACTGAGCGGTAGATGGAACGGGCAGGTTCTAATTCTTGATTCCGAGGGATATGAAAAGGCCGAGATGACGAGATAGTCACATTAGAAAATATGTGGGTGTAATATGAAAAATTCTAAATGAAGGCAGTAATTTATACAGGGTGTTACAAAAAGGTACGGCGAAACTTTCAGGAAACATTCCTCACACACAAAGAAAGAAAATATGTTATGTGGACATGTGGCCGGAAACGCTTACTTTCCATGTTAATCATGGAATGGAAACAGACAGCAACAGAACGTACCAGCGTGACTTCAAACACTTTGTTACAGGAAGTGTCCAAAATGTCCTCCGTTAGTGAGGATACATGCATCCACCCTCCGTCGCATGGAATCCCTGATGCGCTGATGCAGCCCTGGAGAATGGTGTATTGTATCACAGCCGTCCACAATACGAGCACGAAGAGTCTCTACATTTGGTACCGGGGTTGCGTAGACAAGAGCTTTCAAATGCCCCCATAAATGAAAGTCAAGAGGGTTGCTGCCAGGAGAGCATGGAGGCCATGGAATTGGTCCGCCTCTACCAATCCATCGGTCACCGAATCTGTTGTTGAGAAGTGTACGAACACTTCGACTGAAATGTGCAGGAGCTCCATCGTGCATGAACCACATGTTGTGTCGTACTTGTAAAGGCACATGTTCTAGCAGCACAGGTAGAGTATCCCGTATGAAATCATGATAACGTGCTCCATTGAGCGTTGGTGGAAGAACATGGGGCCCAATCAAGACATCACCAAGAATGCCTGCCCAAACGTTCACAGAAAATCTGTGTTGATGACGTGATTGCACAATTGCCTGCGGATTCTCGTCAGCCCACACATGTTGATTGCGAAAATTTACAATTTGATCACGTTGGAATGAAGCCTCATCCGTAAAGAGAACATTTGCACTGAAATGAGGATTGACACATTGTTGGATGAACCATTCGCAGAAGTGTACCCGTGGAGGCCAATAAGCTGCTGATAGTGCCTGCACACGCTGTACATGGTACGGAAACAACTGGTTCTCCCGTAACACTCTCCATACAGTGACGTGGTCAACGTTACCTTGTACAGCAGTAACTTCTCTGACGCTGACATTAGGGTTATCGTCAACTGCACGAAGAATTGCCTCGTCCATTGCAGGTGTCCTCGTCGTTCTTGGTCTTCCCCAATCGCGAGTCATAGGCCGGAATGTTCCGTGCTCCCTAAGACGCCGATCAATTGCTTCGAACGTCTTCCTGTCGGGACACCTTCGTTCTGGAAATCTGTCTCGATACAAACGTACCGAGCCACGGCTATTGCCCTGTCCTAATCCATACATGAAATGGGCATCTGCCAACTCCGCATTTGTAAACATTGCACTGACTGCAAGACCACGTTCGTGATGAACACTAACTTGTTGATGCTACGTATTGATGTGCTTGATGCTACTACTGTAGAGCAATGAGTCGCATGTTAACACAAGCACCGAAGTCATTAACTTCCTTCAATTGGGCCAACTGGCGGTGAATGGAGGAGGTACAGTACATACTGCCGAAACTAAAATGAGCTCTAACATGGAAATTAAGCGCTTCCGGACACATGTCCACATAACATCTTTTCTTTATTTGTGTGTGAGGAATGTTTCCTGAAAGATTGGCCGTACCTCTTTGTAACACCCTGTAGAGGTCATCTTCATGCAGCAGTGAATTTCACGTCTCTGATAAGAAATCGTATAAGAATTATGTTTACATGAGCTACTTTCCTAGAAGAAACGGAGAATAATGAACATTCCCTGAATGCACACTGAATGAGCAGGGAAATAAGTGCTAATGAACATGGTAGGAGACATTGAATGAGAAAGAATTTTAGCTGAAATTCTATATATTAATACGTTTCTTTAAAATGCCAAGGTATTTGTTATTTACGTCCTGCAGTGTTGAAATAACTTCCTGGTGACAAAGTTTTATCGAAATGAATTTAGTTTGTGTGGCAAAACATTGAGCTCAACGGAATTCAGCAAAAGAGCAATCTTCTTTTACTATTGTCGCTAGCACCACCGTGGATGGTAAATATCATTGGAGATAAATTTCCAAGCTAGAATTAGTTTTCAAGCAAAGATACAATTAGCATTCTCTTAAAGACTTAGTGTCTTTGCGTGAAATTTGATGGAACTTATGCTCAAGTTGTGAGAGCAAGAAAATTATGACGTATAGCTCCTAAACTTGGGAAAGGTCACCTGCATTAGCGCTAAACCGAATGGATCTGACTTAGTGGTACATGCACAATATATTTTTATACAAACTTCTCTCTGTAAATATTGTTTTTCTGGAAGAATGTTGTTAATAATTACATCTATAAAAGATAAAATGGCCTACAGTTTCATCTGAAGAACGAATATACGGTGCAGTCTTTATGTCAAGAGGGTCTCTAATTTTTATCCCCTGAAGAGTGGGAAAAGTAGCTTCCGTTGTCGAAGCACAAAGACAGATTCATACATCGTAAGCTACGAGCATTGTCATATCTTCAACATTACCGAGGATTACTTTCTACATCCGTAAACTAACTTATGCAGCAGTGAATTTCACGTCTCTGATAAGAAATCGTATAAGAATTATGTTTACATGAGCTACTTTCCAAGAAGAAGCAGAGAAAAATGAACATTCCCTGCATACTCAATGAATGAGCTTTTATTTTGCATACCTCGTCAACTTAATTTTGTTTCATCTGAAAATATTTTCTAAATATTTCTTGCAACGAAGGTTGATTAGCTACTCCGAAATTTTGTATCATTTATGTGATTTTCTGCGCGTTTTGTTGTTCACTGCAAGCATGAAAATTTCAGGCTGTCGACATGTAATTCCACTCAGTTGGAAATTAACAGATACAGTTACCCATAAAAGCAGTTTGGCAGGCATTCTAATGCGTTGAATACCACAGCAGGAATTATTTTTTTTAATAGCTGGTGTATGTAGCAATGTGTGAATCAATGCTGTAAAAGCTCTTAATTTTTATCTGGAGTAAGGAAAACATTTTCTCTTTTACTGAATTTTGAATCAGCATTTTGAGTGATTCATGGGCTCAGTTTTTCACTGCATTCGTTGCGAAATAAAAATAAGTGCACTAGATAGCGAAGACCCGTATGAGTGGTTTATTGACGACCGCTAAAACAGAAAAATGTCACGCTCGGAACGAAAGCGTACAGCTCTGCGAAACGGACTAAACGCTTACACTATCGAAGAGGTACGCGCGAGTGAAAGCTTTCACGAACGACGGCTGGAGAGCGCCTTTCTGCCTCATGATTTCGCGTGCGCGCATTTTTCGCCGTGATTGAAATCATTAGGCTGGCGGCCCGTCGACACGTGACGACGTTGCCGACTGTGTTTCGGTAAATGAGGAATGTGAAAAGAGCAGCGCGACGCTGGGGAGAGGCTGCCGCAGGGCGAACGAATGAATTCCGCGCGGCGCAGATTACACGCCGCCGCTCTGGAATTGCTGGTCCGAGTACCTGTAGCTGGAGCTGCAACCAGCAGCCTCTCGTCACAGTGCGTTCCTCTGCGCACACACTGATGGCAAATATCGGCTTTTAGTCCGCTGATGTCCTTCTGCTTCCGCTGGTTCTCCACCGCCGGCTGTATGGACGCGCGTGTCTGTGTGGAAATGTGCGTGCGTGCGTGTGCGTGTGTATGTGTGTGTGTGTGTGTGTGTGTGTGTGTGTGGACTGAAAAATGCACACCTCCCAGCACATCTCGTCGCACTTCCGCTGCTGTTTTAACGTTGGCTGCATTACGGAGACGTTGTACACGCTTTCGGTCCGATGGACGAGGCGTTAGGAGTCTAGTTGCGTCCAGTTCCACATAGCCATTATATTCTCAAATTTATACGTCGATGCCAAGTAGAAAGCACAAATAGAAACTTCAAATGCAATTCCTATCCTTTATGTCCTCTTACAAACACTTTTAGAGCTACGCTTTACTATTTTTAGTGTTGCGTTCCTCAATCTGTAAAAACGGAATCCTAATGGGATCGATTTTTTGTCCGTGTGTCTGACCGTACGTTAAAAACCCTTTTCCTTAGGAATGGATAGATATATCACGCTGAAATTTATGTCAAACGCTAACGTACGTTTCGTTGACGGTGTAATAGTTTTAAGCCTCTAAGTCAACGTAATATAAAGATACGACTATTTATGCCACGCAAACGTATTTTGATGATGGCAAACTCACTAATCCAGAATGAGATTTTAACTCTGCAGCGGAGTGTGCGCTGATATGAAACTTCCTGGAAGATTAAAACTCTGTGCCCGACTGAGACTCGAACTCGGGACCTTTGCCCTTCGCGGGCAAGTGCTCTACCAACTGAGCTACCGAAGTAAAGTTTGGAAGGTAGGAGACGAGGTACTGGCAGAAGTAAAGCTGTGAGTACCGTGCGTGAGTCGTGCTTCGGTAGCTCAGTTGGTACAGCACTTGCCCGCGAAAGGCAAAGGTCCCGAGTTCGAGTCTCGGTCGGGCACACAGTTTTAATCTGCCAGGAAGTTTCAAACTCACTAATCAATACCAATAGGGTCCTTCACGTTGATCTAAAATCATAAAATTTTGCAAAAAGTTTTGCCGGCCGGTGTATTCTAAAATTTATACGTCGATGCCAAGTAGAAAGCACAAATAAAAACTTCAAATGCAATTTCCATCCTTTATGTCCTCTTACAAACACTTTTAGAGCTACGCTTTACTATTTTTAGTGCTGCGTACCTCAATCTGCGAAAACGGAATCCTTATGAGATCGATTTTTTTGTCCGTGTGTCTGACCGTATGTTAAACACCCTTTTCCTTAGGAATGGTTGTATATATATATATATATATATATATATATATATATATATATATATATATATATATATATATATTTTTTTTTTTTTTGTCATCAGTCTACTGACTGGTTTGATGCGGCCCGCCATGAATTCCTTTCCTGTGCTAACCTCTTCATCTCAGAGTAGCACTTGCAACCTACTTCTTCAATTATTTGCTTGACGTATTCCAGTCTCTGTCTTCCTCTACAGTTTTTGCCCTCTACAGCTCCCTCTAGTACCATGGAAGGCATTCCCTCATGTCTTAGCAGATGTCCTATCATCCTGTCCCTTCTACTTATCAGTGTTTTCCACATATTCCTTTCCTCTCCAATTCTGCGTAGAACCTCCTCATTCCTTACCTTATCAGTCCACCTAATTTTCAACATTCGTCTATAGCACCACATCTCAAATGCTTCGATTCACTTCTGTTCCGGTTTTCTCACAGTCCATGTTTCACTACCATACAATGCTGTACTCCAGACGTACATCCTCAGAAATTTCTTCCTCAAATTAAGGCCGGTATTTGATATTAGTAGACTTCTCTTGGCCAGAAATGCCTTTTTTGCCATAGGGAGTCTGCTTTTGATGTCCTCCTGGCTCCGTCCGTCATTGGTTATTTTACTGCCTAGGTAGCAGAATTCCTTAACTTCATTGACTTCGTGACCATCAATACTGATGTTAAGTTTCTCGCTGTACTCATTTCTACAACTTCTCATTACCTTCGTCTTTCTCCGATTTACTCTCAAACCATACTGTGTACTTATTAGACTGTTCATTGCGTTCAGCAGATCATTTAATTCTTCTTCACTTTCACTCAGGATAACAATGTTATCAGCGAATCGTATCATTGATATCCTTTCACCTTGTATTTTAATTCCACTCCTGAACCTTTCTTTTATTTCCATCATTGCTTCCTCGATGTATAGATTGAAGAGTAGGGGCGAAAGGCTACAGCCTTGTCTTACACCCTACTTAATACGAGCACTTCGTTCTTGATCGTCCACTCTTATTATTCCCTCTTGGTTGTTGTACATATTGTATATGACCCGTCGTTCCCTATAGCTTACCCCTACTTTTTTCAGAATCTCGAACAGCTTGCACCATTTTATATTGTCGAACCCTTTTTCCAGGTCGACAAATCCTATGAAAGTGTCTTGATTTTTCTTTAGCCTTGTTTCTATTATTAGCCGTAACGTCAGAATTGCCTCTCTCGTCCCTTTACTTTTCCTAAAGCCAAACTGATCGTCACCTAGCGCAATCTCAATTTTATTTTCCATTCTTCTGTATATTATTCTTGTAAGCAGCTTCGATGCATGAGCTGTTAAGCTGATTGTGCGATAATTCTCGCACTTGTCAGCTCTTGCCGTCTTCGGAATTGTGTGGATGATGCTTTTCCGAAAGTCAGATGGTATGTCGCCAGACTCATATATTCTACACACCAACGTGAATAGTCGTTTTGTTGCCACTTCCCCCAATTATTTTAGAAATTCTGATGGAATGTTATCTATCCCTTCTGCCTTATTTGACCGTAAGTCCTCCAAAGCTCTTTTAAATTCCGATTCTAATACTGGATCCCCTATCTCATCTACATCGACTCATGTTTCTTCTTCTATCCCATCAGACAAATCTTTACCCTCATAGAGGCTTTCAATGTATTCTTTCCACCTATCTGCTCTCTCCTCTGCATTTAACAGTGGAATTCCCGTTGCACTCTTAATGTTACCACCGTTGCTTTTAATGTCACAAAAGGTTGTTTTGACTTTCGTGTATGCTGAGTCTGTCCTTCCGACAATCATATCTTTTTCGATGTCTTCACATTTTTCCTGCAGCCAATTCGTCTTAGCTACATTGCACTACCTATTTATTTCATTCCTCAGCGACTTGTATTTCTGTATTCCTGATTTTCCCGGAACATGCTTGTACTTCCTCCTTTCATCAATTAACTGAAGTATTTCTTCTGTTACCTATGGTTTCTTCGCAGCTACCATCTTTGTACGTATGTTTTCCTTCCCAACTTCTGTGATGGCCCTTTTTAGAGATGTCCATTCCTCTTCAACTACACTCCTGGAAATGGAAAAAAGAACACATTGACACCGGTGTGTCAGACCCACCATACTTGCTCCGGACACTGCGAGAGGGCTGTACAAGCAATGATCACACGCACGGCACAGCGGACACACCAGGAACCGCGGTGTTGGCCGTCGAATGGCGCTAGCTGCACAGCATTTGTGCACCGCCGCCGTCAGTGTCAGCCAGTTTGCCGTGGCATACGGAGCTCCATCGCAGTCTTTAACACTGGTAGCATGCCGCGACAGCGTGGACGTGAACCGTATGTGCAGTTGACGGACTTTGAGCGAGGGCGTATAGTGGGAATGCGGGAGGCCGGGTGGACGTACCGCCGAATTGCTCAACACGTGGGGCGTGAGGTCTCCACAGTACATCTATGTTGTCGCCAGTGGTCGGCGGAAGGTGCACGTGCCCATCGACCTGGGACCGGACCGCAGCGACGCACGGATGCACGCCAAGACCGTAGGATCCTACGCAGTGCCGTAGGGGACCGCACCGCCACTTCCCAGCAAATTAGGGACACTGTTGCTCCTGGGGTATCGACGAGGACCATTCGCAACCGTCTCCATGAAGCTGGGCTACGGTCCCGCACACCGTTAGGCCGTCTTCCGCTCACGCCCCAACATCGTGCAGCCCGCCTCCAGTGGTGTCGCGACAGGCGTGAATGGAGGGACGAATGGAGACGTGTCGTCTTCAGCGATGAGAGTCGCTTCTGCCTTGGTGCCAATGATGGTCGTATGCGTGTTTGGCGCCGTGCAGGTGAGCGCCACAATCAGCACTGCATACGACCGAGGCACACAGGGCCAACACCCGGCATCATGGTGTGGGGAGCGATCTCCTACACTGGCCGTACACCACTGGTGATCGTCGAGGGGACACTGAATAGTGCGCGGTACATCCAAACCGTCATCGAACCCATCGTTCTACCATTCCTAGACCGGCAAGGGAACTTGCTGTTCCAACAGGACAATGCACGTCCGCATGTATCCAGTGCCACCCAACGTGCTCTAGAAGGTGTACGTCAACTACCCTGGCCAGCAAGATCTCCGGATCTGTCCCCCATTGAGCATGTTTGGGACTGGATGAAGCGTCGTCTCACGCGGTCTGCACGTCCAGCACGAACGCTGGTCCAACTGAGGCGCCAGGTGGAAATGGCATGGCAAGCCGTTCCACAGGACTACATCCAGCATGTCTACGATCGTCTCCATGGGAGAATAGCAGCCTGCATTGCTGCGAAAGGTGGATATACACTGTACTAGTGCCGACATTGTGCATGCTCTGTTGCCTGTGTCTATGTGCCTGTGGTTATGTCAGTGTGATCATGTGATGTATCTGACCCCAGGAATGTGTCAATAAAGTTTCCCCTTCCTGGGACAATGAATTCACGGTGTTCTTATTTCAATTTCCAGGAGTGAATACTGCCTACTGCGCTATTCCTTATTGCTGTAACTACAGTGTTAGAGAACTTCAAACGTATCTCGTCATTCCTTAGTACTTCCGTATCCCACTTCTTTGCGTATTGATTCTTCCTGACTAATGTCTTGAACTTCGGCCTACTCTTCATCACTACTACATTGTGATCTGAGTGTATATCTGCTCCTGGGTACTCCTTACAATCCAGTATCTGATTTCGGAATCTCTGTCTGATCATGATGTAATCTAATTTAAATCTTCCCGTATCTCCCGGCCTTTTCCAAGTATACCTCCCCCTCTTGTGATTCTTGAACAGGGTATTCGCTATTACTAGCTGAAACTTGTTACAGAACTCAATTAGTCTTTCTCCTCTTTCATTCCTCGTCCCAAGCCGATATTATCCTGTAACCTTTTCCTCTACTCCTTCCCCTACAACTGCTTTCCAGTCGCCATGACTATTAGATTTTCGTCCCCTTTACATACTGCATTACCCTTTGAATATCCTCATACACTTTCTCTATCTGTTCATCTTCAGCTTGCGACGTCGGCATGTATACCTGAACTATCGTTGCGGTGTTGGTCTGCTGTCGATTCTGATTAGAACAACCTGGTCACTGAACTGTTCACAGTAACACACCCTCTGCCCTACCTTCCTATTCATAACGAATCCTACACCTGTTATACCATTTTCTGCTGCTGTTGATATTACCCGATACTCATCTGACCAGAAATCCTTGTCTTCCCTCCACTTCACTTCACTGACCCCTACTATATCTAGATTCAGCCTTTGCATTTCCCTTTTCAGATTTTATAGTTTCCCTACCACGTTCAAGCTTCTGACATTCCACGCCCCGACTCGTAGACCGTTATCCTTTCGTTGATTATTCAATCTTTTTCTCATGGTAACCTCCCCATGGCAGTCACCTCCCGGAGATCCGAATGGGGGACTATTCCGGAATCTTTTGCCAATGGAGAGATCACCATGACACTTCTTCAATTACAGGCCGCATGTCCTGTGGATACACGTTACGTGTCTTTAATGCAGTGGTTTCCATTGCCTTCTGCATCCTCATGTCGTTGATCATTGCTGATTCTTCCGCCTTTAGGGGCAATTTCCCACCCCTAGGACAAGAGAGTGCCCTGAAACTGTATCCACTCCTCCGTCCACTTTGACAAGGCCGTTGGTAGAATGAGGCAGACTTCTTATGCCGGAAGTCTTCGTCTGCCAATGCTGATTATTTATCAAAATATAAGCAATGGCGGGGATCGAACACGGGACCAAAGACGTTCTGATTATGAATCAAAGGCGCTACCCCTATACCACGGATCTATCACGCTGAAATTTATGTCAAACGCTAACGTACGTTTCGTTGACGGTGTAATAGGTTTTAGCCTCTAAGTCAACGTAATATAATGATACGACTATTTATGTCACGCACACGTATTTTGATGATGGCAAACTCACTAATCAATACCTATAGGGTCCTTCCCGTTGATCGAAAATCATAAAATTTTGCGAAAAGGTTTACTGGCCGAGGTGTCCGAGCGGTTCTAGGCGCTACAGTCTGGAACCACGCGACTGCTACGGTCGCAGGTTGGAATCCTGCCTCGGGCATGGATGTGTGTGACGACCTTAGGTTAGTTAGGTTTAAGTAGTTCTAAGTTCTAGGGGACTCATGACCTTAGAAGTTAAGACCCATACTGCTAAGAGCCATTTCAAATTTTTTCTTTTTTTTTCGCAAAAACGTTTCACAGTAAAATTAAAGGAAAAATGCAGAAACTACATTGCATAATAACATTTCATTTGTTGCAATTTGCTGCTCGTCTGTCTGTCTGCACTTCTGTTAAGACACCCTTTTCTGAGGAACGGATAGAGGTGTGAAGCTGAAATTTATGTCAAATACTAATGTCTACAGTCCATTGGAGATGTTAAAAATTTCAGCTTCTAAATCAATGCAGTGCCGACTGTTAAGACGGAAAGGGTAGATGTATCAAGTCGAATTTTATGTCAAATACTAACGTCTAGGGTCTCTTGGTGCTGTAAAAATTTAAGCTTCTATGTCAGTGCAACCAAAAGATTCGACTTGTGTCACAAATAATCATAATTGCAAACTCACTCACTGAAACCTATAGATAAAGAATCTCTGTGTATATAAGTTTGTACGGAACTCTCATAGCGCAAGCCCTACTCGCATTTGTCCAGTTCTTTATCCCTTTAGTTATCATTTTGTTTTCGCTATACAGCCATCCACGGCGTTTACGTGGTATCATTCTTAATGTTTATTCTATTATGCATTTCTGTAACTGATATTTACAAAAAACCAAGATTTGAACAATGATTGAAACAAAAGACACCAGGCAGAGAGCACTCAATCTTCGCCGCGACACAAGGGGCGAGGGGGGGGTGAAGGGGGAGGGGCAGCCTCATCGCCCCGGGCCGCCTTTTACCCCCGGGTTTAAGCTAGCAAGCTTTTTGGATCTGGGGCTATTTTGGAGGAACTGGAATGACGAGATAACGCCCGCTGCTATCCGGAACTGAACCCGGGTCCTCCACGTCTAGAGTATAGCGCTCTATCCAGTATACCACCACGGTCCTAAGTTTAGGGTAATTACATCAGAAATTAAAAAAACTATGATACGAAAAAGTATCATACAAAATAATTACATCTCACGAATGTCTTACTTCTACATCTGTACCTACATACATACTCTGCGAACCACTGTGAGCTGCGTGGAAGAGGATCCTTCCTATTGTACCGCTTACAAGGTCCTCTTCCCATTCCATTCGAGTATTGATCATGGGAAGGATGATTTCGTAAATGCTTCTACACACGCTGTAATTAGTCTAATTTTGTCTTTGCGGTCTCTGAGCGATACGAAGGATATTGTAGCAGATTCCAGATATCTCACTCAGAGCTGATTTTTGAAACTTTGTACATGATCCATGTTTTTGTTGTGGTCTTCAGTCCTCAGACTGGTTTGATGCAGCTTTCCATGCTACTCTATCCTGTGCAAGCTTCTTCATCTCCCAGTACCTACTGCAGCCTACATCCTTCTGAATCTGCTTAGTGTATTCATCTCTTGGTCTTCCTCTACGATTTTTACCCTCCACGCTGCCCTCCAATACTAAATTGGTGATCCCTCGATGTCTCAGAACATGTCCTACCAACCGATCCCTTCTTCTAGTCAAGTTGTGCCACAAACTCCTCTTCTCCCCAATTCTATTCAATACCTCCTCTTTAGTTATGTGATCTACCCATATAATCTTCAGCATTCTTCTGTAGCACCACATTTTGAAAGCTTCTATTCTCTACTTGTCTAAACTATTTATCGTCCACGTTTCACTTCCATACATGGCTACACTCCATGCAAATACTTTCAGAAACGACTTCCTGACATTTAAATCTAAACTCGATGTTAACAAATTTTTCTTCTTCAGATACGCTTTCCTTGCCATTGCCAGTCTACATTTTATATCCTCTCTACTTCGACCATCATCAGTTATTTTGCTCCCCAAATAGCAAAACTCCTTTACTACTTTAAGTGTCTCATTTCCTAATATAATTCCCTCAGCATCAACCGATTTAATTTGACTACATTCCATTATCCTTGTTTGGCTTTTGTTGATGTTCATCTTACCTCCTCCTTTCAAGACATTGTCCATTGCGTTCAGCTGCTCTTCGAAGTCCTTTGCTGTCTCTGTCAGAATTACAATGTCATCGACGAACCTCAAAGTTTTTATTTCTTCTCCATGGATTTTAATACCTACTCCGAACTTTTCTTTTGTTTCCTTTATTGCTTGTCGACTCTTATAACTGCCATCTGGTTTCTGTACAAATTGCAAACAGCCTTTCGCTCCCTGTAGTTTACCCCTGCCACCTTCAGAATTTGAAAGAGAGTATTCCAATCAACATTGTCAAAAGCTTTCTCTCAGTCTACAAATGATAGAAACGTAGGTTTGCCTTTCCTTAATCTTTCTTCTAAGATAAGTCGTAGGGTCATATTGCCTCACGTGTTCCAACGTTTCTACGGAATACAAACTGATCTTCACCGAGGTCGGCTTCTACCAGTTTTTCCATTCGCGTTAGTATTTTGTAGCTGTGAGTTATTAAACTGATAGTTCGGTAATTTTCACGTCTGTCAACACCTGCTTTCTTTGGGATTGAAATGATCCATGGTCAACTAAAACCTTTAGCTGTTGGTGCTGCCCTTCGTTGCTAGCTGTGCTGGTGCCACAACCTCGAGCAGTATTCTAGGATAACAGAAGTAGGTGGTAGCATTTTTCTTTTTGCTGTCATACACATGACTTAACACTTTTCGACAGACAACGATCTCATTATCAGGTTGTCATATTAGTACTCTAAGAAGATTAACAACAGACTTGCGGCGTTCATTAAATAAAACAGAAAAAAGAGAAAATTGGGCTACTGAACGCCTTACACTAAAATTGACAAAAAATAAAAAAGTAAAAAAAGATGAAAAAGTTTCCCGCGGTGATATTGCGAAAGCGCAGATTTTTGCTCAACATTTATGCTATTCTTCTGGTTGCCCCCTTTACCTCTTTTGGAAGATGCTATCTGCGTATTGTTCACGATCATCACCCTATGGCTATTTCATCAAAGAAATACTGCTAATTTAGAATATTGCATCTCCTTGAAAATAATTAAAAAAAGACGTTACAAAATCTCATTCCGTTGTTTTTCGCTTGCGTGTTAATAATATCTTTAAATTTCTTTACATAATGGCAGTCCCCAATTCTTCCAGCAATAGAGTTTACGTCCTTCCTTTCCTATGTACATGTTTTTCAGTCATCTTCTGTTCCGACAAGTGGATGACCTGTTTCTTGGACATGGTTAGCAACAACTGATTTACCATAGCTACTTAGTCTGAAATTAGCTTTGTTAGTTGTATCTGATCGAAAATGATCTATCCGTCTGACCAGTATACTCAGCATTTCAAACCAAGTGACCATCGATTTCATGGAATTTTTACAGCTGATTACAGATTTTAATTGTTTCACTGTCAATCATAAGTTTTATACTCGAAACTATGGCTGACAATTTTGTGAATGACGCAGGGAATAAAGTCGTAAAATCTGACGAAGGCGTACGTGTAAAATGGTTTATAATAAACGTTACATAGACGGTAAATTCTTGCTTGTTCATGGTTTTCGAGGAAGGTACCGCTAAGAAACAGAAAACAAATTTAACGACGGGCACGAAAAATTGGATTTTGTATACAGCACGAGATTGACACCAATTTGTAATTCCTTGATTTGAACGTTAAATAGTAGAGTAATAAGCACGCATTTACTATTTGCAGGAAACTGATCTTGTTATTCCCAAGATTCATGCCATCCACAGGCTGATAAAGAGCCTGATTATCGTAGATTAGTACACAGAGCAGTCACTACGCCAATGAGTAGGAAAGGTAGAAACGCAAGTAAATGCCATTAAGAAAATATACGGTAACAACCGTTACAAAGCAGATTTTTTAACAAATTGCGCTAAAAACTGATAAGAATAGAAAGAATAGACTTCACGAAAAAAATAAACTGAATTCTATGCCGCACTACGGAAGAATCTCACAAAAGATCGCGAACATTTTCATACGTCACATGACACTGTGAGGTATGAAAATGTTCGCGATCTTTTGTGAGATTCTTACGTAGTGCGGCATAGAATTCAGTTTCTTTTTTTCTTTAAGTCTATTCTTTCCGAACAATTAATCTAGTTAGGTATACCTGAAGCATGGCAACGGTAAAAAAATAGAGGAGTTTGAAAGAATGTACGTACATAAAACACACTGCACGTCCTTTGATTCAAGGGCCATTGGACAGATGAGAAGCGAGCGGTTCTAGGCCCTACAGTCTGGAACCGCGCGACCACTACGGTCGCAGGTTCGAATCCTGCCTCGGGCATGGATGTGTGTGATGTCCTTAGGTTAGTTAGGTTTAAGTAGTTCTAAGTTCTAGAGGACTGCAGACCTCAGAAGTTAAGTCGCATAGTGCTCAGAGCCATTTGAGCCAACAGGGTGAGAAGAATATTTTAGATAAATACAAGGAACATAAAGATGCATTCAGACTAAGTAACTACGACACGTCAGCTGTTCCGAAACATGTGTAGAACTGGCCACAGGAAAGAAAGGACGTAAACTCTATTTTCTGGAAGAACTGGAGACTGACTTTCATGAAAAGGAACATAACAACATTTTTAACGCGCTAGTGAAATGCAACGGAACGATATTTCTTAATGGCTTTTTAGAATTACTTTAAATGAATGCATCATTATAAATTTGTATTACTTCTTTGATGAAATAGCTAGAAAACTGAAGATGGTCATTGCATGGCCGAAACCGGTTATGACTGTGTCATAAACATGTGATTGCGTCTATAAATAAACAGAAACGTTTTAAATCATAATGAATCACGCACTCCATAGACAAAACGTCGTTTTTTCCAAAATAGCTAGAAGCTGACTATCGTAGACAACACCAATCGTTGAAATGAGGAAAACTTACTGTAAACGTAAAGGGTGTTCGCATTGATCTGTTTAGGACATCCTCGAATATCTGGATGCTAGATGTGGAATTGACTGTTGCTGCTCCCGAAACGGAGCACAGTTCTTTAATTATTGCTCCAGCTGGCTCGTTCCTCGAATAAAGACACTTGCAGCCACGTCGAAGAGGTATGAATTTCCATTTACGTGATGAAAGTAGAGGAGTCTCTCATTCACGAAACACGGTGATTTGCTAGTGCACCGTGGTGATTTATGACTGAGTGCTACGTCTGTGAAACTGCCGTTTGTAATACCATCAGCCCTTTTATTTTTAGTTCCTTGTTTCCGTTCCTCCTGTCAGATAAAATCGCTGGTTGATTAATATCGTTTTAATTCAGACTAAATCGGGAAATCTGGTCAAATCCCTTGTAATCTGTTAGTGAGAAAAAATTATTTCACATTAATATTTCTTTATTGAACTTTAGCTCGACAATGATGTGAGCGATAACAGTTGTGTTGTTTATTTACCTACCTTCTTTCGGTGTGCTATCATTAATTGGTTATAGAATCGAAGCAAATATGAGGTGTTTACTCTCAATTTCCCCAAAGTGATGAAGGCATATCTGTACTTGTTTTAATAGATAATTTATTAAATTTAGTTTTCGATAAGAGAAATTGTCCAATTTCTTCGCCAATCCTTTCGAAGTGAGCTCTCACAGCAAATAATTTGTACCGTCATTATCTATGAAACGAGATAATACTGAGAAGTGCATTTAGGTTTTATTGTTCTTCAGGCGACGCAAATCTCACCTTAATCTCACAGAACGTGTACTTACTAGCTCCTTCTTCTTTGTGGTAGAAGAAACGAACGGAGTCCTGCTATGTGTGGGTCTGCTGATGCGCTGGAAGTGTTAGTAACTGTCACTGACTCTGCCTCCAATGCGTGTGTTACAGTGATGGGTCCAAACATCACGACCACCCGCTTAGTAGAGTGTTGCTAATTTTTTGGAACGCAGCACAACTGCAATTCTGCATGACATGGATTAGACTATGTGGCATTAAGAATAGTCAGCGTGTGGAAGCAGAGATGGCGGATGGTGCGTTAACTGCCAGTGCGACAGCACAGCGGAGCGAGCCCCGGGTAAGCACGGGATTCTCCATGGCAAGTCCACGCTGGCATGGATAAGGCGGCTGAAGAAAACACAGTGGCGCCTAAGGTAAACCATATAGGCATATAAGATCAACACAGCATATTTCAAGGGACCAACATGTCACAATAGACACAGACTCACTACAAAAATCGCAAGAATGAGAACAGTTCGTAGTAACTGAAGCATGACTGTATGATAAGTTCTAGGAAACTTGCAGCTGTTTCTGCTTATGAATTCATATCGAAGTGCGAATAAAAAGCGGTGAAACGTTTACATGAGACAACATGTATTTAGCGAGCAGAAGCACGCACTGTCACAAGCTGTCCATGTGAATAGAATGATTATAATTAAACTTTCGCTACTGGAGAGGGTCCCCATGAGAAACGAGAGATCTTAGGATAATGGTACTTCTTTGAAAAATTCGTAAGGACATTCGAAAGAGAATAACTAATAAACTGCTAAAGAAACACGCTTCAACACCCACATGAGAGGATAACGTTTGTGCCGGCCGCGGTGGCCGTGTGGTTCTAGGCGCTTCAGTCCGGAACCGCGGGACTGCTACGGTCACAGGTTCGAATCCTGCCTCGGGCATGGATGTGTGTGATGTCCTTAGTTTAGTTCGGTTTAAGTAGTTCTAAGTTCTAGGGGACTGATGACCTCAGATGTTAAGTTCCATAGTGCTCAGAGCCATTTGAACCAACTTTTTTTAAAACGATTGTTAATTATGCACCATGTTTACGTTCAAAATTACAAACGTGCCTCACTTTAACGACCATCTGCATAAATGACAGCTTCGAACTGCGCTATTGATACCATTCCACAACTGTTTGCAGCACGTTTTCAATGTTGGCCCATGGAATGATCAGATTTCGCTACACAGCTCGTGCACTGCTAGAAGATCGCACTTTGCGCTCAGCATTCTCGGCCATGTTAATAGTAACTTGTTGAACAATTTATGGCGCAACTGACCTTCGGCCTCTCCCAGGAGCAATTCGCAAACTTCCAAATGCTTTTAATTTCCCTATCATGTTCTTCAAACCGGCTCCGGAAAGTGGACCTCCCCCTATATCCTTAATCCGACGATACTCGCAAAGAAGACCAGCACTATTGCTGTTGTTTTAATAAAAAAGCTTTACGATTAAAGCGCTGCTCGTCTTGTCCACACTGATGTTGACTGTCTGCAACTGTAACGCACAATGACGCTTATGTTCGTACCCTACGCCACCGTACCGGTACCGGTGCCTAACGGCATGTTAAGACACTAAGACTACTAACAGGGCAAATCCTGTAGGGCACAGTCTGAACGTCATTCCTGTAAAGTTGCGTAGCCGTATTGTAAATATATTTTCGTCTATATTCCCTCAAGTAGTGAAAACTTAATTATAACCACCCTGTATTTCGTAATTTAAGCGTAACTATTGTACATCGTAAAATCGGATGTAAGCAAGCTTAACAATTTTTCTAATAACTTACGTAATATGTTTCTTTTCTTTTTCTTTTGTTTCCTTTGTAGTCAGAAGCCACAAAGTTATCGTAATAAGTGTAGGTTTATTCTTTTAGTATGTATATACGAGTAAATATCCTTGATTTAAATGGCGGTCACTTTTTATCACGGACTTACGTGTTCCTATCTCTCGGCATATGATGTTATGTAATGCAGCCAGGAACACAATCGAACACGATCAGTTTGGGGGTCGAGATATTAAAGTGTGGGGAGGCATAATGTTACACGGGCGTACTGACCTCCAAAACTTCGAACACTACACACTCACCGGTCAACATTACTCTGACACTGTTCTCATTCTCCATGAGCTGCTTTTCAAGGGTCCTATTTGCTTTGTTTTAACATTTATGGAAGACAACGGGCGACCACGTAGAACAGGAGAACATATGCGACGAATGGACTGTCCTGCCCGATTTGACGCCATCGAGCACATATGGGAAGCGAGATTTATTGCAGCAGTCAACAGACACCCAAAGGCCATCTAGCAGTTCTCAACCGCGCTGGCGGAGGAATGGAAGTCCTGAACTCCTTCCCACAGGAACTCCTTACTAACCTTTTGTCTACCATGGGAGGATGCTGCAGAGTGAGCATTTCGGTCCATGTTGAACACACACACGGTTAAGAACCAATTCCAACCTTTTGTAACTTCCAGAGCTTATCACTCATCGCGAATACTTCAGTGTTGTTACTGTCTTTGTACAAAAGCGTCTTTCGTGTCCCTCATGTTGTGTATTTCTTCTGGTTATCTCATGTGCTACACCGTTGCAGTTCTCCCTATGTATGGTCCAAGTGTCATCGATCTACGTTACTTGACAGTGACGAACGACTTGCTAGTGCCAGCATTATCGAGCGAGTGAAGGCGTTCCTGGAACCGTTGTGATTACGGTGTACTTCGCACTGAAGCTCTGGAGAGCATAGAGGCATCAGAGTATACAATATATCTACATTTTTCGATCGTCGGATGTACGGGGCTGTGATGTAAAACACGAATGCTGCTTCAAAAGGCAATTACGATAAACCTCTTCGCCAGGAACAAAAAGGTGAAGCCCCTACCACAGTAATCCTTAGGGCCATTCCTTGAAAATAAAGGTTTTTCTCCCTCCAAACAGCGTGCGAAGCTCCAGAAACGTCGGGCGGATGATGAAAGAAGGAGCAGTGAGCTTACGAAGGAAAATAAGTCCAGAAAGACAAGGACGTCTGCACGGAGAGAAGTGGAGAAAAGATTCTGACTCCTCATGGAGTCCTGATTGCTCTATTAACAGGAATTTTTGTTAGACAGAGCTACTTCAATACAGTACCAGCATGAGGCGTTAATCCAAACGGCTTACGAAACCCAAGAAATGTTGAGCGAATGACCAAAGAAGAAAGACAGTGCCTTCACGGTGAATAGCAAGGTAAGAATGTCACGGCTCTCTGAACGGAGCCAAGTGGAGGACAGATTGTCACTCGTCAGGGAGTTCTGATTACTGCACTGACAGGAATTTTTGTGAGGTAGTCCTATTTCAGTCAAGTGGCAGCTTGAGACGACACTGCATTGGTGTGTCTAATACATCACGCACCTTCGTGGTTCCCTGGAAACGCTTAAGGAGAAAGGGCTAATCGCGGAGTGGAGCCTGCGGCGCGACGCGAGGTGGCAGACACGTCGGTGGGCGCCGTAAGGACTCTCGCGGCCCTCGTTAGACGCCGCGGAGCACGTGACTGGCCAGCAGAGCGGCCGCCGTGTCCGCCTCCTCAGCAGCTCCCTCGTGGCTGCTCCAGCCCACTCGCCCTTCTGGAAACGGCCGCGACTGCTCCCTGTCTTCCTGTCTGCTTAAGGCCCATTGTTTACCTGCGTCTGTTCGCCTAAATTGGCTGCCCAAAGGTGATACGAAGATGGATTATACGAACATTATGCCATGCAGTAATACATAGGCATAACAGGCTTCCAAAAGAATAGCTTGAAGAGAAGTGTCATATCAGCCTCTGGACTGACGACCACAACAGCAACGTTTCCATCTAATTTATGTACAATAGTAAGCAATTCAGTGAGTGATTGTAACTTCTTGTGAAAGCTTGCCAGCCGGTTTGCTTGCCTCCTCCCATTAATAAGCTAACACTCTCTGCTCGTTGTGATGACTGTGAGATATGTGGGACACATGCTTCTCATCACTTTATTTAACTCTAATTACGGCAGTTGATTGTGAGTATTGTATCTGATAGAAGTTCAGATGTTGTCTGTCTGAACTTATGCTGCTTCTGCCAAGGGGATTTCTTCGAACCTTGCAGTACGTTTCTCCCGGAGTTAAGGAATGGCTGATGAACATAGCACTGGGAGTAACGGGGCAGTCTGCTTGTCACCCAGAGGATTAAGTGCCTGGGCGGTGGAGCCACTGCCGGCCGTAGTGGCTGCTGCAGTCGCAGGTTCGAATCCTGCCTAGGGCACGGATGTGTGTGATGTGCTTAGGTTAGTTAGACTCAAGTATTTCTAAGTCTAGGGGACTGATGACCTCAGATGTTAAGCCCCATAGTGCTTAGAGCCATTTGAACCATTTGGTGGAGCCACTCGTATGAGTCTTGCGGTACTCTCATATCACTCAACTAAGAACGGGATTTTCAGCGTTGTGGCGTCGTCTGGTGCCCGGCTAGCGGGTTTGAGGCTTAAGGGCTGTCAAGCAACCTGATAATATCTGGAGAGAGCTCACTAATCCTGAAGAGGCCAGACCTGCTGCTGTGGGAGCGAAACCTCGTGAAGTACCTGTCGCCTTCGTTTGGAATGTAGGAAATTCTGATTTCATGAACAACGCTCTGATTCGCCTAGTGCCTATTGATGTCAGACGGGAATTTCCGCAACAAACTTTGAGAGGAGAGTGGCCCTGATTGACATATTGCGTCGTGGGAAATTAACTAACATTGCAGTTTCACGACATTGGACTGAAGTAAATAACATTTTGACACATTCGTGCTTGGTGACGTACTGGTACAAACAGACAGTCGGGTGCAGGTACGCCTGATCGCAATCTCGGATCAGTCGTTTTAGAAAAAACTTCACGTTTTCGATCGCTAAGGGGCGATCGTTCTGGTGTCCTGCACTCACACGTCGTCCCGACGACGTAGAGCGATCCATAGCTTCGGCAGTAATACAGATCACGCCCTGATCCACATCTCCACGTCCATCGAAACGACAAGAGATTGGTGAGCACAATGTACAGCACCAGTTCGTTAGTAGGGAGTTTACCATTGTGTAACAGAACATCGACGGCACAGTGCCGTTAGATCCCACTCACGAATATAGGTTTCTTTCATTTTGTTTCAGACAACTAACCACTGCATAGTAAAATTTAGAATCGTGGCGTTTATTCAAATCATTGAAAGATTGTGTACCTTGATTCCACTATCCTTCCCTGTAAATCGTACTTGTGCTAATTAATTTATCTGTCATGTTAGATTCGTAGTGTCTGTTGGTTTTTTTGTGCACAATGACGAACCGCTGTAATAAAACTCTATTTTCATTTGCATTTCATTCAAAGAAGGCATTGTTTCCTTCATCTCATTTTTAGTATCAACTCATTTTTAGTATCAACTGTATCCCATCACGACCAACCAGATTTCCTTGGTTGCCGTACATCGTTCAAGAGATGTGCCGGGATGGTTCCTTTTAAAGGACAATGTTGATTTATTTTATAGCAATACCCCACCTCATGCTCGCTTGTTAGTGCTGAATTTCTGTTCGCATATTTCCAGTGTGTCAAGTGTATCAACACTGGATGTTAAGTAATGTGTCGCAGTTTAGATAGCCTCTGATCCCTGTAGTTCTAAGTTCACACTCTCGGGGTATTGCATCCGTGGCCACCTCCAGAGCTTAGTCACCTCCACTGTAAGTTAACTGATCACCCACTCGTGGTACTCTACTGTAATAAGTATTTGACACAAATTGTGCTTTGTTACAATCGGGTAGTATTCCCAGCAGTGGATGAGATGAAGAGCTTCGAATTAATATTCTTTTATTCCCCCACAAAAATTTTAGATTTCTCACAACTAAAGTGAAAAGAAAATTATCCTCAGGCTTTCATATCGTATTATTAGTCAGTAACACACTTACAGAACGATGCGGTTTAGAGGTAAGACATTGGACTTGAGTTAGAGAGGACGCGGTTGAAGTCCCATCACGACCAACCAGATTTCCTTGGTTGCCGTACATCGTTCAAGAGATGTGCCGGGATGGTTCCTTTTAAAGGACAATGTTGATTTATTTCCTCATGTCTCCTTAATTGTTTGTACTTCTAACGATTTCGTTGTTGACAGGGCCTTAAACTTTTTTTTATCACATTCCTGGATGCCTCACGCGTTTCACACCTGTGTGTGAGTTGGTCATCACGCTATTAGGGAGTGGTAAGAAATAAGATATTGCTTGTAGGTTTCAATAGAGCTAACGATGGTGTTCTCCCGAAACATTTCCTCTGACGATAAATAAAGTTCTTTCAGCGAACAAGATTTGTGGCTTACCATTTAGTGACAATATCGTCGGTGACACCATTAGGGAAATTTGTCTAATGTGATAAAATCACTCTACATTTGCAGCAATTCTCCCACAAATGAATTTTTGCTAAAAATGTAGTGTGGCAAGTGCGGCTGTAGGTACTGGATGATACAAGCCAGTCTACAATATGTTAACTTTGGTTGCTCAAGGAGCGAGACGGACAAGCTACCTAGTAACCTTTTCCGAGATACGCGAAATCGCAAGTTAATTCTGAGGTCTGGCAAAGTCGGTTTGAAATATCCTCTGTGGAATTGCTTGAAGGACGGTCCATAACCTCGAGCTCTTAGAATCTCTCTCTTGTGTCAATTGTGCTTATTACGTAGGAATACAGATCTTGTGTTATATATAGTGATGTCTCAAACCAAAATACTTTGCGATTATCCACTGTGGTGCATGGTCACTGAAATTACCGACACAGGGTGCTAGCACATGTGAGGCCATTATGGCACAGGAGATTCGTCCGATAAAAGCAGAAAAGCCTCCGGGTTCACATGTCCATTGCATTCTGAACTGACTGCTATGTGTGGAGAACGGAGTAATGGCCCAAGTTTCACCAGTTCACCCGAAGCAGATAACTTCTCACATTTAGCCGAACTCCAGTGTAATGCCAATTACGTAGATAAAGCTATGTGCTTTAGTACGCCAATACAGTCAAGCCGACGATTATCCCTTGTCGCTAGTGTAATGTGTGAGCCAGCAGCAGAAATTACACTAATCTACAGTATTGGCTGATGCAGTAATGGCTCTGAGCACTATGGGACTTAACATCTAAAGTCATCAGTCCCCTAGAACTTAGAACTACTTACACCTAACTAACCTAAGGACATCACACACATCCATACCCGAAGCAGGATTCGACCCTGCGACCTACACTAATCTGGACTTGTTTAGCCGATTTCTTCCGTCAGCCGAGCTGTTGTTCCCATTTTATCTTCAAATTTTGACAGCCGACCACAGTAATCTTCTTGGGCTGCTGACAGCAGTACAGCTGTATGTACTCACTGCCTAAACTCCAACCAGAATGTGAACAATTGTTGATCTCGCTCCTGTTATTTTAGCTGAGTTCAACTCCCGAAGCCGATCCCAGCTATACGTGTCGGCGCGATAGTAGCGGTAATAGTTCAGGTAGAGAGTACACGTAACAGCAGAGTTCGCGGAAGCCCAAGCAGACTCCGAGGAAACCTGACAGGCCACAGCTGCATTCCTCTGCACATTACTGAATTAGTAAGTACTAACACTGTAACTACGGAAACATACCTCCATGTGAAATACGTGCTGATTTCATAATGTAAATATTTGAGGAAGTTATTGTTATACCCTAGCCAGTAATGCCAACCGAGCCCGCTGCCAAAAATGTTGGCAGCACCAAAGTCCGGACGCCGTCCGCATAAGCAGCGCCAGCGATACAGGAAATCGCCGCAAGTCTGCGCGCGCCACCGCTGGCTTCTGGCTTCTTAAGCGCTGGAGTCGCGAGCGCTAGGGCAGTTCTGGATTCGCCGCTCAGTTGTATACTCGCCACCGAATTGTGTACCTGCTAGTCAGTTGTGTGTTCATCGCAGCAGAGTGGTTGTTTGTCGTCAGCCGACGCTGACCAAGCCGCTCCGACTCGAACTAGACAGATTTCTGTAGACCATGTTCACCACTGTGTTCTGTATCGTCGTTAATAAAGATAAGTACCGACTTTCATTTAATCCGAGTGTTTGGGTTTTCATCTTTCTGTTCACTGTTCCAGCGGACCGGTCGGCCCGCTATTAAAAGTGTGGCGGTGACTTCGTAGGCCGTTTCTACAGCGAAGTGTTGTCGCTACGAAGGCCGTCACAAAACTGGCGACGAGGACTTCCGAACTCGTGTGCAGGGCTGGTTCAACTTGATTCTTGAGATAGAATTTTGGGGGCTGGTTTAATTTGTATTTACTATGTCTGCCGAATTACAACAGTTGATCTTGTTACAGAGTCAGCAAATACAAAGTCTGGTGGAAGCAATCGCCAAACAAGCGGCTAATCCACCACCACACAAGGAACAAGCACAGGCAGCACCGCCTTTTCGTGCTTTTGAGGCATCACGAGAAGAATGGCAAGAATATTTCGCGCAGTTGCAGGCGCACATGTCAGTCTACAAAATCACAGGTAATGAGCGGCAGCTTTATTTAATTTCCACTGCAGGCGTGGAAGTCTATAGACTACTTTGTAAGTTGTTCCCGGAATCCAAGCCAGAAGCTTTAGACTATGACGTTGTTGTTACCAAGCTTGCTGCCGGCCGAAGTGGCCGTGCGGTTAAAGGCGCTGCAGTCTGAAACCGCAAGACCGCTACGGTCGCAGGTTCGAATCCTGCCTCGGGCATGGATGTTTGTGATGTCCTTAGGTTAGTTAGGTTTAACTAGTTCTAAGTTCTAGGGGACTAATAACCTCAGCAGTTGAGTCCCATAGTGCTCAGAGCCATTTTGAACCAAGCTTGCTGAGTATTTCGAGTCGCGAGTTCATGTGGCAGCGGCCAGATTCAAGTTCTTCAGATTAAAGAAACTGCCACATCAATCTAATAAACAGTGGTTAACAGATTTACGGGGCCTCACCCGTCAGTGCCGATTTAATTGTGTGTGTGGAGCTTCCTACAGTGATGTCATGTTACGAGACGCTATTACTCAAAACATTGCAGATTCTCGTATTCGCGCTGCTATCTTAAAGTTGCCTGACCCGTCATTAGAGACTGTAATGAACATTATTGAAGCCCAAGATACTTTTGACTATGCTGAGTGTGAGTTAGATGAGCCATGTATTTCTCAAATTGCCTGTGCTAAGCAAGTTATGTCACGCCCGCGGCCCCACCGGCAGAGTCAGACTGCAAACACTAGCCGGCCGCGTCATGTTAAACACATTCGTCAGCCGCGTGTGCAAAATGATAGAGTTAAGTCTTGCCCTAAGTGTGTTCTTGCTCATCCTCGTGGACGTTGCCCGTTAAGAAACGCGGTTTGTCACTTTTGTCAAAGGAAAGGACACATCCAGACTGTTTGTTTGCGTAAACGCAAGAACAATTCTAGTGCTGCCCAGCCCATGGATATTCATGTTCTTCAAAGCCAGCCCGCCCAGACGGTCGCGTTTAAAGACTCTTCCACGGTTCGTGTGGGTAATAAACTTGTTCGCAATAAGCCACCCACCCAGCCCTCTGCTATGCGACCCAAGCGTAATTCAAACGCTGTAAAACGTAATGTACAGACTGCAAGTGAAGCGGGAGTTGTTGTTCCACCCGCCCAACCCACGAGTTGTCGTAAGCAGCGAACACGCGCTAAACGCGCTGATTTTGTGTCTTCTGCCTCCACTGCACCGATCCAGAGACAGTGTAATAAACTATTTGTGAAGCTACGCATCCAGGATAAGACCTTCAATTTTCAATTAGACACTGGTGCGTCTGTGACTCTCATAAATAGTGCTACGTATGCGGCTATCGGCCGCCCTAAAGTTTCAGCGGCAAAATATTCTTTGGCTACTTATAGTGGAGAACAAATTCCTGAGTTAGGTGTATGTAGCGTGCCAGCCGCATTCCGTGGCAATACAAAAACAGTTTCATTCACAGTGCTCCGCGCTACAGACAGTGTAAACATTTTCGGATTAGACTGTTTTGACTTGTTTGGCCTGTCTATCCAAGACAATGTGTTGCAAATTAATTCTGTTGTTGTTCCTCAAGACAGCATAACCGATTTGTGTAAACAATACAGTGACATATTTAAAGACGAACTAGGTTGTGCTGCGAACTTTGCCGCTCATATTACGTTAAAAGATAATGCTCAGCCTCGATTTTTTCGTGCTCGTCCAGTGCCTCACGCCCTCCAGGCACCTGTAGCAGATGAACTTCGTCGTTGGCAAAACAACGGTGTTATTCAACCCGTTTCAGCGAGCCAGTGGGCTTCTCCCTTAGTTATTATAAAGAAACCGTCTGGCAAGTTACATTTGTGTGCTGATTTTAAGTCGACAGTTAATCCTCAGACTGTCATTGATTCTTTTCCTTTGCCTAGACCGGACGGGCTGATGGATAAGTTAGGGGAAGCTCGTTTCTTTTCCAAAATTGATCTCCGTGAAGCATATTTGCAATTGCCCCTCGACGAGCAATCACAACAGTATTTTGTCATAAACACGTCGTTGGGGTTGTTCCGTTTTCTGCGTTTGCCGTTTGTTTGTGCGTCAGCTCCAGCTGTTTTTCAGCGTTTTCTGTCACAACTTCTGGCTAATGTGCCATCGTGTTGCAACTATTTAGACGATATTGTTGTGTCCGGTCGGACGCCTGCTGAACATTTCCGTAATTTGGAGTGTTTGTTTACAGTGTTGTCTCAGGCAGGCCTACGTTGCAACATCGATAAATGTTCATTTTTCCTTACGGAGTTGGAGTATCTGGGGCATGTTATAAATGCTCAAGGCATTCATCCCTCCCAGTCACATTTAGCAGCTATTCGTGATTTGCCCGCCCCTCGCAATCTGCATGAATTACAAGCAGTTATTGGCAAATTGACATGTTATATTAGGTTTATACCTAATGCATCACAGATTGCTGCACCGTTGCATCGTCTCCGCCGTAAGAATGTTCCGTTTGTGTGGTCAGCTGATTGCCAATCAGCCTTTCAGCAGCTTAAAGAGGCTTTATTGCACGATCGTTGTCTGGTCCATTACGACCCTAACAAGCCTCTGGTGTTAGCTTGTGATGCCTCTTCTTTCGGCCTCGGTGCTGTGTTGTCTCACCGAGTCGGTAACACCGAACGTCCTATTGCGTTCGCATCTAAATTGTTAAACAAAGCTCAGTGTAATTATAGCCAATGGGACAAGGAAGCGTTGGCTATTGTGTTCGGTGTCACAAAATTCCATCACTACCTCTATGGTAGACCATTCTATTTAGTAACAGATCACAAGCCCCTGACGTCACTGTTTCATCCGTCTAAACCAGTTCCTCAGCGGACAGCTCAGAGACTACAACGTTGGGCTCTTTTGTTATCACAATACCAGTATGAGATACTGTATCGCCCTACGGCTCAGCATGCAAACGCTGGCGCGCTTTCTAGATTGCCGATTGCTGCGGATGATGTCTTCGATTCCTCTGACGACTCTTGCCATCAGATTGACGCCGATGAGCATCAATCCCTCCGGGATTTTCCGATTGATTATCGTCAGGTGGCACGTGAGACAGCTACGGATCCTCATCTGAGTTTACTATTACGTTTTGTTCAACGTGGTTGGCCGTCCAAGGCAAAGGACATATCGGATCCTGTGGTTCGTCGCTATTATCCGCAACGTCATCTGTTGTCTGTTTCGCACGGAGTTTTGCTGTTACGCACCGAGAATGACCAGCTTCGTGTAGTGGTTCCCCAATTGCTCCAATCCAAGGTCCTCGACTTGTTGCATCAAGGTCATTGGGGAGTGGTCCGCACCAAGCAGCTAGCCCGCCGTCATTGTACATGGATCGGCATTGATAAGCAGATTACGCAGATGTCTACAGATTGTTCGACGTGTGCCGAACACCAAGCTGCTCCGCCTCAACGCTATTTTGAGTGGGCACGCCCTGCCGGTCCCTGGCAGCGAGTACATATTGATTTCGCTGGCCCATATTGGCATTCTCGTTGGCTCATCGTGATAGATGCATTTAGTAATTTTCCGTTTGTTGTGCCCATGCAGTCTACAACGTCTGCACAAACTATACAGGCGTTGACTTCAATTTTTTGTATTGAGGGTCTTCCAGAAGTTTTAGTGTCTGACAATGGTCCACAATTTACCTCTGCTGAATTTGAAAGTTTTTGTTCTGCCAATGGCATTCGCCATGTTCTTACTCCGCCGTTCCACCCTCAATCGAATGGTGCAGCGGAACGTTTTGTACGCACATTCAAGGATCATATGGACCGCATTCGTGCTACGCACTCTCGTCAGCAGGCCCTCAGCACGTTCCTGTCGTCGTACCGGACCACGCCACGCGACGGCCCTTCGCCTGCGGAGCTTCTCCACGGCCGTCGTCATCGCACCCTACTACGGTTGTTGCACCCCCCGGATCGACCCGCCGCTTCTGAGCATCGCACGCGTTTTCAGCGCAACGACGCCGTTTTTTTCAGAGTTTATCACGGTCGCCGTCGTTGGGAACGTGGTACCGTGATAAGTGTCCAAGGTCGCGGTTTTTATACTGTTCAAGGTGCTACTGGGGTGCACAGGAGGCATCAGAACCAGTTGCGCCGTGCTGACCGCCCGGATTCTGCCGCTCGCTCTTTGTCCACAGATTTGGTCCGCAGCGGGTTCCAGCCGCGCCTTCCGACTTCGCTGCCGCCCCCAGGGCAGCAGCAGCAGCCGTCGCCGCTACCACGCCGACGGCCCGTCCCGTTGATGCCTCCCGCGCAGCTTCATACGGGAGCGCCCCGGGTGGTCGCTCCGGCGCCTGCGGTCCCTCTTCAGTCGCCACCGCCTTCGCAGCTGATGGACGTCGACCCCTCAGCCGGGCCGCCTTCCCAAGCGGTGGCTGTGCAGCCTGTACTGCAGCCGCTTTCCTTGGGCACCCCCAAGGAGTCTGACACCGCAGCGCCTTGTCCGGCGCCCACTCAGCAGCCGTCGACGCAGCGTCAGGAGACGCTGCCTCTCTTCGTGGGTCCCGACGCCCCGTCGCGTCCAGTACCAGAAGCTGCGCCCGTGGTCACAGGCGTGCACCCTGACCTCGGTTTTCAGTCGGTGTTTCCCGAGGCCACGCGCAGCCAATGCTGGGGTGCGGACCGGGGACTGCCACCGACAACAGTCTCCGCCCCGGTCTCTTCTGCTACGTCTGTGGCCAGACCCCTCCCCCGCCGTCGACGCTCGCCACGTCATTATTCCACGACGGTGCGGCGATTTGGGGGGGAGGAGTGTTATATCCTAGCCAGTAATGCCAACCGAGCCCGCTGCCAAAAAGGTTGGCAGCACCAAAGTCCGGACGCCGTCCGCATAAGCAGCGCCAGCGATACAGGAAATCGCCGCAAGTCTGCGCGCGCCACCGCTGGCTTCTGGCTTCTTAAGCGCTGGAGTCGCGAGCGCTAGGGCAGTTCTGGATTCGCCGCTCAGTTGTATACTCGCCACCGAATTGTGTACCTGCTAGTCAGTTGTGTGTTCATCGCAGCAGAGTTGTTGTTTGTCGTCAGCCGACGCTGACCAAGCCGCTCCGACTCGAACTAGACAGATTTCTGTAGACCATGTTCACCACTGTGTTCTGTATCGTCGTTAATAAAGATAAGTACCGACTTTCATTTAATCCGAGTGTTTGGGTTTTCATCTTTCTGTTCACTGTTCCAGCGGACCGGTCGGCCCGCTATTAAAAGTGTGGCGGTGACTTCGTAGGCCGTTTCTACAGCGAAGTGTTGTCGCTACGAAGGCCGTCACAAAAGTTATGTTTCTGTCATTTGGAAATACATGCACGGGAGCAGAGCACTACGAAGAGTCCAACACAGTACCCTCAGAAACTTCTGATTACATTTACAAGAAACGTACAGTTATAATTTAGCAGTAAATATCTCAGCATATATGAAATTATCTTTATGCTTTATATTAAATCAAGAGGAGTAGAATTTTGATGTGAATACTTTGGTGAGATTGTACTCTTGTTTATCTAAATCGCAGTTCCATCCTCGTTCCGTCTACATTATTAAAATACTTTAGCTAGTAATTCAATTTTACCTGCGTGTAGAAAACAACTCATGATTCTGTGACACCTACTTTCTGACCAACGTTATCATTGTATCACGGCGTTAACGGCTAAAATTGAATTCGCAACTTTCCAAAAGTCATTTGCGTCCACATTCGTCTGACAAAACATAAATTATGCACATGTGAATTACACGATTCTGAATTGTCTTCCTGTATATTTCAGCTGTCAACGTACTTCACTACTGAATTCTGTTTTTCAATTGCGCTTATTTTCCCAATGAGTTTCAACCAAATAAAATGCACCGAATTACCAGTCTCTAATTGATAGTGTTATTCACACAAAGTCATATTTTAGATACAGCCACGAAGTTGACTGAATAAGTGAATGATTACATACACAAAAGTCTGAAAAGTCTTTCTACAGGTTGATATTTCAGTCTTTGATTACTTATTGAAATGTCTAAGAAAGTGAATGACACTGCCACTTTCTGGCACATAGAATTTATGTGCCAACAACAAGCACGGAATAGCAGTAAGAGGAACTATCATAATGGATGACGACAGCTACTTTAGCGGATACAAGCTCTCATGTTGTGGCACTTACTGACCTGGTCTAAAATGGCCCAACATTTTTACCTTTACTCCGAGTGTTGAGCATGTTAATTTCATTCTCAATAAACTGTAACTGTACAACGGAAGCACAAATACACCAATTCGTTCATCTACATGCACGCTAGGCTGTCACTAATCTTAACGAAATTATTGTTATTTTTTAACATTATCTACTTGATTTCTCCACAGGAAATTTTTAGCTGTCTGAGGTCCAAATGAAAAGCGTATCTGTCTGTCGATAAGCTCAATAATTGATGTTAAACCCTCCACTCTAGGTCATTCGGAGGGAATTAAGTTTATTTGTAGTTGTCTGTGAGCCTACGCAACATGTGATACTTCGATTTCCCTACCTCTGCTATTAGTGATATTCATGTACGTATGTTTTTGACTTGGAAGGTTCTAACGTGTGTCGTATGTGTATGTTGAAATTGTTACCAGTTGACTACAGAGCTAAGTATTTCTTTTGTTCATGTACTGCCCTTCATATTTTATTAATGTAAGTGTCGAACTTCTACTATAGGAGAGGCCCAGAAGAAAAACGAACACTTCATCATGCTGAATAAATAGAACTCCGCGTGAAACTTCTCCACAAGTGTCGGAGCAGCAACTGTCTGTGGTTGTTGCTGCAGATAGAGGGGAGTGTACAAAATGCCAGAAGTGAGGACAAACTGGCCTTGACAAATGAAGGTCAGACATTTTTGGGGAATGAGGTGGTTGTAAATGTTAGTCATCAAGCAGTAGAGTAAGAAAACACATAAACATCCGTAATTACGTTGCAATTTTGTGTCTCCTAGATATTATCGGTTTTAGAATGAATTTAATTTTCCTTATTTGTTATCAGATATTGCGTACTCTTCAGAGGGATGGTCATAGAAATAATCAGAAATAAAATAAAAGTAGTTCTGGATAATGTTTATTCGCGTTGAAACTAACGTCTAATGAAACTGCAGTCTTCATGTGTGCTGGGCGTGTAAGGCTTTCATATGTTTCCTTCCACTGTGAATAAGTCACCGTTAATGTACTGGGACAAAGATAAATGAGCGAGCTGCACGAGTACTGAATAGGATCCTTGACTCTGTGATTATCTGTGGTTCGCTTGCTTGCCTGTCAGTTGTACAGCTGTAAGGCACTCTTATTTGAGGCACAGTAACGAACAGTTGAGTATTTAGAGGAGATTTGATACTTGTGAATCTAAGATAAATTATCTAGAATACTTTATTATTGAGATGTAAACTTATATGCAATCATATGTTATTGACTCTATTTACAGAGAAGATTTTTTTAGAAGGAATTGTTTAAGGTAACCGATGGTTGAGCAAGAATATAATATTTGTTTGTGAGGGCTATTAATAAAAGGAATCTT
This sequence comes from Schistocerca nitens, assembly GCF_023898315.1. NCBI lineage: Eukaryota > Metazoa > Arthropoda > Insecta > Orthoptera > Acrididae > Schistocerca > Schistocerca nitens. The sequence goes on from NC_064614.1 coordinate 283,831,000, forward strand.
TATCCCTTAGACAAGTAATAACATTCATGTTAGTGTTAATTTGATCCCTTTGTTTTCATTAAGTCATGTATAAGGCAATTAGTTGAAATGTCTGTAATTTTTCTACTGAGAGAATACAACTGTTAGAGTCTTCTTATGTTACACAAACTTTTTTGACAACCTTCAGAGTTTAATTTTCAAGAACGACTCTCTTTCAAGTAAAACCCTCCTCCATCATTCTTCGTAAAGTTATTAATATTTTGTCTCATGTGCATTGCACCTTATGCCACAAGAAGCAGCTGACTGTTTCTGACAAACAACTTTTTTATAGTCAGTAGCTTCTTTTTGTCTTTAACTGCTACATCTTCTGATTTCTATTTGCTTTCGAGAACGTCAGTACACTAGACAGCAAACAAAATACTCAGAATCAGGTAAATCACTTTTACTATCAGGGAAACAGATCGTAACATAATTATGAGGTGTTTTGTTAAGGAAACAGATCAATTTACAGTGAACGATGCAGCTAATCTCAAGCAGCTATTTTTCTTCTGATTAGAGCAGTATTTTAGTTTCGTGGACATTTCAAGTCAGAGTTTGCACTTCATGTCATGAAATTTTTATAATGTACTTCGGTATTGAGTTGCACTCAAATAGCTATAACAGAGTACAGAATTAGCTACTTTTGGTATCCAATTAGATTAGTTTCCACTTTTCAAATTCAGTATTTCACTAATTTTTGTTTCGTGACACAGGGGCCACCAACAGTCAGTAAAGCTTAGCTGTTGCACGTTACATTAGAAGAAAGTTTTTGAAAAAGGATATCCTGTAGTTCCATTTCTAGATAAATTTTTATAGAAACCATAGAAGTGTTATGGAAAATTTTTGATATCCACAGAGCAGTGGTGCTCCTTCTATTCTTATTCTTTCACGATACAGCATTTTATATCTTCCCGCTCTTTCATGAAAAGCTTTACAAGGGACGCAGTAAAAAAGTTGAAAAGTTCATGTTCCTCATATCAGCTTCGCCGTCGCGGCATCAAAAGGAGTTGAAAAGCCAAAATGAGGGACAGCGCGTCTTTCCTTAAAAGGCGTGTCGCGTCGCATGTTACGGCGGGGAAACCGTCCCTGTTTCGCGCACGTAATAGTAATTTTCTCGGTTCCGTCCAGAAGGGGCGTACGTGTGAGTAGCGGGGCACGTCGCGTGGGATCAAAAGAGTTTTTGAACTGCCGTGGAGAGGAGCTCCGTGCGGCCCGCCCCCGCAAAGCCTTAATAACTGACGGTCGACACGTGCGCCGCCCTGACTCCTCCCCCTATCCTCCCGCGACGTGTCTTGCACCTCCACGTCCCTGGCGCTTGCTCACTGGCACTATTCGCTTGCCTTCGACCACCAGAACCGGACAGAATGTCTTGGGAGGCAGTAACTGCTGAAGAGTAACACGGATCATCTACTATCTCTCTCTATTCCAACTCGAAGGGGTGAAATGTGTTTAGAAACCAGGTTTGCTGACCAGCTATCTGTTTCTCTGCCGCGTTGCGGTCAACCTTGTTCCAGCTCTGATCGGAGTTCGATATCTGTCGTTAAGTCGCAGCTCGGACGTCAGGGAGAATCTGGCGCGTCTAGTTTTAAAAGGGCGAGTACGGTGGTGCTAGAGAGAGAGAGAGAGAGAGAGAGAGAGAGAGAGAGAGGCCGTGGAACGAGACTAACTGAGGAATGAGAGCATCCTCGAGTAGGAGGTGGAGCCAAAGTGCAGCTAGCCGGATGCAGAGCCGCTGTGAGAGTGTGGTGTCCTGTGTGGTCGGGCGGTTTTACGTGCCACCGCCGGCCGGCGTGGCCGAGCGGTTCTAGGCGCTACAGTCTGGAACCGCGCGACCGCTACGGTCGCAGGTTCTAATCCTGCCTCGGGCATGGATGTTTGTGATGTCCTTAGGTTAGTTAGGTTTAATCAGTTCAAAGTTCTAGGGGACTTATGACCTTAGAAGTTAAGTCCCATAGGGCTCAGAGCCATTTGAACCATTTTTTATGTGCCAGCTTGGGTGGCTTACGTAGTGTCGCAGTGTCTACAACCGGCGCGTGTCAGCTTGGCTCATAAGGGAACATTCCCAAGGGCAACAAATGATCTTGATGAAACTTGGCAGGTGTGTAGAAGGGGCAAAATAATGCAATATTTATTCTTTCCTTGTGCCCAGTTATACTTTTAGGGGTTAAATACGCATAAAAAGGTATTTTGGGATATTGGGTTTGGAGGGAATATATTCGACACGATGATACATAAAAAACGTTTCACATATAAATGTTGCTAAGTGATTAATGTTCTCAAAAATTATATAATCGAATTTTGTAAAAATTTGAAATTTTCCGAAACACCCCCCAGCATAATTTATTAATTTTGGGAAATGGAAACTTTTTTAACAAAATAAATTTAAAAAGGCTTTCAAGCTGCATACTTAAGTCCATATGTAATAAAGTTGGTTTCTAAAATACCATTTTTGGAAAATAAGCTGTACACAATGTGCTGTCATAGTGTTTTTAACATATCTATTTAAAATATCTAAACATACATAATTAGTCCAGTTATTTATTGTCCTTACATTTGTTTTCTGTTTTAAATTATTATTTATGTTTTACATTAATTTGTTTTTTGTTGTTTACTTTACAGTTTCACATACGTATATTTTATTTATTGAAAATAGTAAGTAACTCATTATTATGAAACAAAATTGTTGGAATAATAATAATTCCTAAATAAATGCTTAAAACCTGACCTTTTTACGCTATGCCCACAAAATGAACGAGATTTCTTCAAATAATATACATGGCGGATAAATATAAAACAAATTTCAGTAGGATTTCAAAGAGTCGCAGGTTTAAATGGTTCAAATGGCTCTGAGCACTATGGGACTTAACATGTGCGGTCATCAGTCCCCTAGAACTTAGAACTAGTTAAACCTAACTAACCTGAGGACATCACACACATCCATGCCGGAGGCACGATTCGAACCTGCGACCGTAGCAGTCTCGCGGTTCCAGACTGAAGTGCCTAGAATCGCTCGGCCACATCGACCGGCGAGTCGCCGCTGATCCTTTAAATATCCTGAGTTGTATCAGGCATATTTCTGAACGTCAGTAAGCCTTGGCGAAAAGAATTGATTACGTAGTTGTAATTGCAGCTTGAAGTGGAGACTAACATCAAAGTCACTCAACAGAATAAATCTGAAAATCTTCTCACAAAGTTCTTCCAACACGAAAAGCCGTACACATCCCACTGTACCTGTACCGTCAAGCCCTTTGCATCCCCAGATAAACGTGTTCCTTGTCCTCAGGTACGATGCTCTATACGGTTCTTTCGTATTAACATCCACAAGAATCCAACAGTAATACAGGTTTTTCTCCCTCACGGGGAAAGAACACATCTTCCAAATATCTTTTGACGTGCTCAGAGGTTGTTTTCCACATTTCGATGCTTCCACAAGGACATTTCGATCTTCAAAAAGAGATTCTCGAATTCTCGCTGCAAACTCATTCTGAAGAGACAGTGTGAAGAAGTCGTTTTGACTATCATACCTGAGGACAAGAAACTTGTTCATCTGGTGATCAAAAGGACCCAACGGCACGGGTAAAGTCACGGTACGGATATGTCTTTTGATGCTGGGAGAACCTTGTGAGAAGGTTTTCAGATATAGTTGTGTTGAATGATTTTGATGTCAATTCCACCTGAGAAACGATATAATTAAGCTGTAGTCACTAGTATACAATTAATTCTTTTCGCTACGGTTTACCGATGTCCTGCAATGTGCCTGGTACAACAGTCCACGAGTGTACTGCCGATTTCAATGTCAGACTGGTATGATATTTCGGCAAACAGACATGTCAGGCGTGCTGACGATGGTGACATGTCTGATTGCCGAAACATCGTGCCAGTCGGACACTATGAACCGGCAGTATACCCGTGGACTGTTCGATCAACAAATACGTGGGGAAAAGTGGAGAATCAAATGCCTTACGTAAATCAAGATATTTACAGGATCATCCACAACAAATTGAAATCTTTCCAAATTTTGCTTTATGTTGTGTTCTCTGTCTTGTATATCATGTGATGAAATTTCGTTCATTTTATAAGTTTGGTGTAAAGAAGATGTGGTTTACGCATTTGGTTACGGATGTTCATTACTGTAATGCTTTCGTATCATAATAATGAGTTACTTATTTTTGTCAGTTAACAAAATACACGTACGTGAAACAGCAAACAAAAAAAGCGTTTAAAACGTAAAATAACTATTTAAAACAGAAAACAAATATAACTTACGAATGATAGAGCTTAGCAATCAGTCGTCCTTTTCTGTGGCCTTACAGGCAATAAAGGGCGGCTTGTTGCTGTGCTCTAACATTTGCAAATCATACGACAGTCGCTGAGTGCACCTACGTTCCTAATGGAGGGTAACCTGATGGAGAAACAAATACAGGTAAAATAAATAACTAGAATGATGCTGAATGTTAAGCGATATTAATAAGGTATGTTCAAATTTCTCCGACAGCACATTGGGTACGGCTTATTTTCCAAACAAGATGTTTCAGAAATCAGGTTTACTACACATGGATGTATACAGCTTTAAAGCTTCTTAAATTCATGTTGTAACAAAAGGTTTCATTCTTCAAAAGTAATTAATGGTGTTGGCATATTTTTCAAAATTTTAGATTATTTCTATATTAAACAATTTTAAAGGACGTTAATTACTTAATAGCTTTTGCGTGAGAAACATTTTTTATGTATCATCGTTTCGAAGACATTCTCTCAAACGTAATATGGCAAACTACCTTCCGGTGTGAGTTTTACCCCTTGAAAGTGAAACTGGGATAAACAAAAAAGTACGTATTGCTTTATTTAGCCTGAATTACACACTTGCCATGTTTCATTAATATCGTTTATTGATAATTGGGAATATACTCTTGTCAGTTCCCCGAGTAGATTGCACTCTCCGTGAAATAGTTGCTGTTTATCTCCCACTGAAGACATCAGTTCAGAGATAGCTTGTGGAACAAGTTATTGGGCAACGAGCTCAGCTTGAGATGGACATGGGTCTTGCAGCGTGACCAATGAATATGAGAATGTTATTCCAGCACAAACAACGAAGGACGCCGTGAAAATTTTACATTTGGTAAGCACTTAACTTACTCTAAAAATTCGTACGAAAGCAAACCTGTGTGAATTTTGCCATACTCATTATAAGACAAGGATTTAATTTCAGTGTCTGCATAGTAGCACGACGGAAAGAAATCCTTAAATTTAAAGAGTGTGGTGCATCAAGCAATAACGCCATGGTTTACTCATATTTCAATTTGTCTATTGAGCATGCCTTGCTTCTTTCTTTTTTCGGTAATTTTGTGGTAGTTGAAATTGCTTGTTTAAAATTGCACCAAATAACGGAGGTGCTTTGTTTGGTTACAAATTTCAAATTTTTCGTATGGTTTGGATTTACCTTGTCTAACGTCTTCTCTAATTAAGTAACACCACCAATAATGTAAACGAAGTTGTTTTGGAAACGAGGCGCTTAATGTTCACTTATTGAAAAATGAATTGGCCTGTTTGTCACTGCATTGTTTCCCTTTAAAGTGATTTAATTTGTTGATAATTACTGTGAATAATTGTCGTCTTAAAATTTATTGTAAGGTTTACCTAAAAAACTTAGGATTGATGAAAGCTTTGAAAGTTTTAAAGATAATGTTTTAATCGATTGGAAAGTCACTGAAATTTTTTTGACTTTTGGTTTTAATGTAAGGATTTTTAAAAATTAATTTAATGTGTCGTGATTTTGTAAGTAGCACAAAGCTTTGCCTAGAACCCAATGTACACTCCTGGAAATTGAAATAAGAACACCGTGAATTCATTGTCCCAGGAAGGGCAGGAAGGGGAATCTTTATTGACACATTCCTGGGGTCAGATACATCACATGATCACACTGACAGAACCACAGGCACATAGACACAGGCAACAGAGCATGCACAATGTCGGCACTAGTACAGTGTATATCCACCTTTCGCAGCAATGCAGGCTGCTATTCTCCCATGGAGACGATCGTAGAGATGCTGGATGTAGTCCTGTGGAACGGCTTGCCATGCCATTTCCACCTGGCGCCTCAGTTGGACCAGCGTTCGTGCTGGACGTGCAGACCGCGTGAGACGACGCTTCATCCAGTCCCAAACATGCTCAATGGGGGACAGATCCGGAGATCTTGCTGGCCAGGGTAGTTGACTTACACCTTCTAGAGCACGGGATACATGCGGACGTGCATTGTCCTGTTGGAACAGCAAGTTCCCTTGCCGGTCTAGGAATGGTAGAACTATGGGTTCGATGACGGTTTGGATGTACCGTGCACTATTCAGTGTCCCCTCGACGATCACCAGTGGTGTACGGCCAGTGTAGGAGATCGCTCCCCACACCATGATGCCGGGTGTTGGCCCTGTGTGCCTCGGTCGTATGCAGTGCTGATTGTGGCGCTCACCTGCACGGCGCCAAACACGCATACGACCATCATTGGCACCAAGGCAGAAGCGACTCTCATCGCTGAAGACGACACGTCTCCATTCGTCCCTCCATTCACGCCTGTCGCGACACCACTGGAGGCGGGCTGCACGATGTTGGGGCGTGAGCGGAAGACGGCCTAACGGTGTGCGGGACCGTAGCCCAGCTTCATGGAGACGGTTGCGAATGGTCCTCGCCGATACCCCAGGAGCAACAGTGTCCCTAATTTGCTGGGAAGTGGCGGTGCGGTCCCCTACGGCACTGCGTAGGATCCTATGGTCTTGGCGTGCATCCGTGCGTCGCTGCGGTCCGGTCCCAGGTCGACGGGCACGTGCACCTTCCGCCGACCACTGGCGACAACATCGATGTACTGTGGAGACCTCACGCCCCACGTGTTGAGCAATTCGGCGGTACGTCCACCCGGCCTCCCGCATGCCCACTATACGCCCTCGCTCAAAGTCCGTCAACTGCACATACGGTTCACGTCCACGCTGTCGCGGCATGCTACCAGTGTTAAAGACTGCGATGGAGCTCCGTATGCCACGGCAAACTGGCTGACACTGACGGCGGCGGTGCACAAATGCTGCGCAGCTAGCGCCATTCGACGGCCAACACCGCGGTTCCTGGTGTGTCCGCTGTGCCGTGCGTGTGATCATTGCTTGTACAGCCCTCTCGCAGTGTCCGGAGAAAGTATGGTGGGTCTGACACACCGGTGTCAATGTGTTCTTTTTTCCATTTCCAGGAGTGTATGTCAGTGGTCGTGACTTGAAGTTACCAGCCTTTGGGTATTTACTAAAATAAATAAGGTTTTTTTAAATAGTGCTTAACATTTCTCTTCCAAGCACCTATTCTACTACACAAGCTTGGAACTACCCATTTGGTCCAAAATTAATTAGTATTTATCTACCACCACGTGGAATAATTTAAATTTTAATAATTTTTCAAAAGCATGGGACCAGATTCCCTGATTTCCCTGAAACGTTTAGAACGAATGCGGGAAGATTTTTTTGAACAGGGCATGACCAGTTTTGCTCTCCACGTTTCCCTACTCTGAATTTGTGCCCTGTCTATGATGACATCACTGTCGACGAGAACATAAACTCCTAGCCATCCATCCATTTTCAATCGTAAAATAAAAGTTAAATATAGAAAAACTCTCCTGTAAAGGTTCATTTTTTCGCGTTATTTCTGTAGAGGAAGTTGGGATACTAGGGCAGGACAGAACTACCTAGCAGAACTGGACAAGTGGTTTGTTTGACTGCGAAGTGGTGCACTCTAAAATCACTTTCAAGATCTATTATCCAAGCGACAAACATGGTAAGAAGCCATTGTAGAAATATTTGTCTTTGAGTATTGTGCTAGTAACATGTTTGCGTTTGTTTTTCTCGTGTATATTGCATTATCAGTAACTCTTTACGTGCAGGGCAGGCGAAAACGCTTTATCCACTAGTTCCTCTTTCGTAAGGTCTCAAAACGCAAGCTCGGTCATTTACTTTAGTGCATTTATACTCCGTCCGTACAGGTTCGGAAGGTCCAACCGCAACGACCGACCGCCGTATCATCCTCAGACGACAGGCGTAACTGGGATGCGTACATGGAGGGGCTTGTTGTTAGCGTACTGGGTTTATACGATTTTTATTTTTCAGAGTGTTTTTTGGTTCTGACCTGTACGCCTGGTCATACGTCGGGTCGGAATGGACCGGGGCAGAGTGGATCCCTTCTGTCTGTCCATCTCCCCCTCCCTATTAACTGTGTCCAACTTTTCCTAAACCCTTCTCTCTCCTCGTTATCACTCCTACCTCTACTGGAGGTTGCTGGTTCTTACACCTGAAATATTTGTTTCGAAGCAGTAAGTAGAACGAGTACCAGAGATGGTTTAACCGATCCAGGAATTTAGGAAGAGCTTTTCACTTGTGGCTTTTTCCGCGCGTAAACATGTCACACATATTTCACATATTTCGCACATGTTTGTACACATATTCCGCCTGTCTCTCCAGCAAATAGCGCCTACAGTTTCGTTTTCACGCAGCTCAAAGTTTATGACGTCATGTCTCCTGAGCTATGTGACGTACAGCGACATAATTTTGCAGGTACATTGAGAAGTACGAGTATACATGATTACTTTCGGCAAAATATGCCACGAATACAGTAAGTATTAAAGAAATAATAAAACGTTATGCCTGATGCAGCAGTTTTACTGCATGAACAGCGAAGACGTAGTTAAGCGATAAACTTTTCGTCCTTTCATCATTTTGTGGGGGTTATCAGCGAGGAAGGCTATCAGAAGTGTTTAAACTCACGTGTGAAGTTCCTAGCAAATCCCAAAGTGTTCTCAGTCTGAAATGCTGTATGAATGAACTCTGAGTATCTGCGCGTCATGAGTTATAGTCCTTTTCACTACCACCCCACCCCTTTGATAGGTAGGTCATTTTTACCCCCACAGCGATGCTTTCCAGACAGTAAATTATTTGTGTACCAAGGTTTGTTGAAACATGTGCACTGGTTGAGGAGATGATGTGGAACATACGTACATACATTTTTTCATACAAATATGTTGTGTTTTAACAATTCTAAGATATATTATTACATTTTAATGTCTTTCATATTGTTGCTAATAACATTTCTTCTTCCACAGATGGTTAGAAGGCACGAACACAAAAGCAGTTGTAAAATTTGGTCGGTTATTTGATTGATAGAGAAGGTGTATTGTTTGGACTGACGACGTAACAGTTCAGAGGTTTACCTTTTCAGCTGGCAGAGAGAAACAAATTCAAGTATCTGTTTAATAAAGTTTCGAGGCACCCAGACTTTATCATTAGAACGTCGGAGGTTACCTCTGGTTCTCGAGCAATGGGTTTCAATTGCGCAAAAGTTTCTAACGTTTTTGAGCTTTTGGTAGGAATTATTGACAAATTCAAACTTCCTGCAGATCGAATTGACAGTTGCGACGAGTCTGGGATTTGTAACAGCTGAAAAGGACATTCAAAGATAATTTTTCCTTCAGAAAAGCTTTGACCTCGCGTTCTTATGTCGTCATTGAGGTGAGAAGCCTTAATAGCAGCAATACGCGTTTCACCTGCATGTGTATACATGGCGGCTATGCTGATCTACCCCTGGAAAAGGACGCAGAAGGCGTTCGAGTTGGACCTTCCTGTGGGTGACTGAACAAAATGCAGTGAATGAGGCTTGATGACCACCAAGATTTTTACCCAAGTGACAAGAAATTCGTAGTGTTTCCCAGATCAACCAGACAGGAGGCGATGGTACTGTTTCTAAATGCCACTGACTTGTCGAGAGAACATGATGGTTTCGTGATGAATTCCGCTCCATCCTTCTCATAGGTTGCAATGCCTTGATGTGTCTGATGAAACCCATTAATTCATTCTATCACCAAGAAATTCGAAAGTGGTTCAGAAAATATTCGGAAAAGTTATCACTATATGAAACTTAATATCTCTTTTTGGTTCAGCATTGCTAAATGCAACGACCACGAGATCTATAGTCATAGGATTTGGAGCTACAAGAAATTGGATTGTCAATATGGGTATCTTCGCTGATATGGTCTTCTTACCACCAGCACCAACTGGTCAGCCTGTGGTAGACAAAGATGCCAAGCCCCTCAAGTTCGTCTGACATTGTTGTAAATCCATCAATCCCTCCTGTCTGAAATTTGGGTAACAGACTCCACCAGAAGAAGTAAGTAGGCCTGTTGAAAACCCAGCTTCAGCTTCAAGTTCCACAACAGTTACCAACGTTTCTCCACAAAACACTGTTTCCATTCCGAAAGTTGATGCGAAAGTAAGGAGAGCTACAAGAAGACAGAAAGGAAGTGCTGTGATTCTGATTTCGTCTCCCTACAAGAATGAACTTCAGGCAATTGTTGGAAGCTCTGAAAAATCTAGGAGTGGGTTGAAAAGGCCAAAAAAACAAAAAGAGACACAAATTCATTCTTGAGAAAAGTGAAAGAAACATGTAAAATTCAAGTAAAAGTAAAAAAAAAAAAGAAACCGTCGAAAGTAGAGCAGACGTGGTTGACGTTGGGTGTCTTTAGTGCAACGATTTGTATTCAAGGTCGATTAGAGGTTGTGTGGCTTGTGTTTCCTGTCATAAATCGGCACACAACTCTACTTCAGTAATTGACAGTGAAGTCGATGAAACTGAACTCGTCTGTCATTAAAATTCTGCCGCATATAAACCTACATGGGCCTTGCCGCAGTGGATACATCGGTTCCCGTGAATCACAGAAGTTAAGCGCTGTCAGGCGTAGTCGGCACTTGGATGGGTGACCATCCAGGTCGCCATGCGCTGTTGCCGTGTTTCGTGGTGCACTCAGCCTCGTGACGCCATTTGAGGAGCTACTAGACCGAATAGTAGCGGCTTCGGTCAAGAATACCATCATAACGACCGGGAGAGCGGTGTGCTGACCCCACGCCCCTCCTATCCGCATCGCCCACTGAGGACGACACGGCGGTCGGATGGTCCCGGTAGGCCACTCGTGGCCTGAAGACGGAGTGCTATGTATTTTTGTATTTTTGGAAATTTATAAATGTGGCTCCGTTCGGCCCCAATCTGGGCACAAAGTACAAATTGTCGGCATTTTTAATTATTTGTATGGTGTTCAGCTGTGTGGAATTATATCAGACCTCTCAGATTTCTTTGTTTCACTGTTTGAAGTACCTTAAATGCCAAGAATTTTTTTGTACTTCTTTTCCGTTTTAGTTGAACTGTGGTCATTTTAATTTTAGGGTCACCATCCTGCAGCAGGTTACCTTAGCACCATTTATTCTTCGTAGAGTCTAGATGACACATATTAAAGTCACTTCGCGACACAAGAGGGTAATTATGCTCTAGTGCGTCAGGCAGTTTTTCAGTTCCACCCCTCTTCGATGTCAGTACGAAATAATAATACAAACGGTATTTATAAAGAACTGCCTTTCCTCGACCTTCGTACATCCATATTCTGGTAGAAAGTGGAAAACAGTTGTTAGTGTATCGTGTATATAGCAACGATAACGCCATTTACTGGTTTTATTTATATGCAATCGGTTTTTGTGCTGCAGTACACCATTTACAAGTCCCTCCTTACCTCAGTGCGATCAGGTTGATATCGGTAATCATCTCCGTGAAATATGCTGCCGCCATACATACCCCAGACGATAAGACGTTTTACGGACGCCGGTGTTTTGGACTCTCTAGGATAATTGAGGTGAAGATTATTATGCCATAGACAGGCCTGAAAAGCGTGTAGTGTGACAGCGAAACCAGTTGACATGAATAAATAAATCCAGTATATACAGCTGAAGGTGTTGTCGTCGCTACATGCTACACATAAAACATTGCTGTCTTTCCGAGAAAGGTGCAAGTGAAATTTAAGAACTATTTTGTTGAGGCCCACAAAATCACTCTCTTGCACCACTGATATTACTAACAAAGGAACAACAGAACAATATGAACTAACAAGTTGTGATACTTACATCTTTTCTTCAGTCCAGAAGAAAAGGATGTACTCTGAGTATTAAATATTTATCAGTATTCAGTAAGCAAGTATTTGACTTTAGTAGGAGAACATTTTGAAGTGAAAGAACGGTAACTGTAACAACATTTCAAACGTCCCTTGAGTAGCATAGAAGATGGTTCTGTTTCCTCCCATTCTGATGCATAAGCGAACACACATTAGGACTACAAGACAGTAGTAATGATTTAAGCGATGAAAAGCCCAGCATGAAGAGAATCATTATCACTATTGTCAACAGCAATTTAAGATCTTCTGACAGATACAGGGCTCATCCACATTTCTCAATGCAGTACGAACTTGAGCTCCGAGCACCTAAGATTGTTGTCCTTCTTATTTTGTCGCCAATCCATCTTCCATTAAATAGTCATCTAGATCACACTATCGTCGACAGCGCAGTAATTAGACACGTAGCACAAGATCAGATTACGAAAGGAAGGATAAGGAAATCGGTCTTTCCGTTTTCAAAGGAACCATCCCGGCAGTTGCTTCGAGCGGTTTACAGAAATTTCAGAAGACCCAAATCTGGATGGTCGGACGGGTATATGAGCTGTTGTCCTCCCGGATGCGAGTCAATTGTGCAAACTAACGTGCCACCTCATTCGGATATTAGGAGGAACCTAACATAGAATCTCTTTAGTCCATCACCCAAACTCTAGTGTCCAGAACATGTCAATTTTAGTTTTGTAACAATCTCCATCACTTCCTCAGCTCCTGTCTTTTCTCTTATCCGTTTCTGTTTCTTCTTGTTTTACCGCTTCTGTTTATCGTTGGGAATTGGTAATTTTTAGGCTATTTGGGCATATGAGATCCATGTTTCAGTTCCGTAAGTTAATACTGATAATAGGCACTAATTATAGATCTCCATTTTTAGAGCAAAAGGAGAAATCACTCATGAACTCTACATTCAGTTCCTCAAAAGGAACTTACACGGTCTGTTGGAAGACATATTGTTAAAAATAGCTTAAACTTGGATCGAAACCATGTCGCTGCTCGACTGTAACCGTGACATATATTTCAAAAAAATGCACATACTAAGAACGTAGAGAAAACTGACTTGGTGATTCATAGCGAAACAAGTAAATAAGGTTACCCAAATCCGTAGGCTACAAGAATGTTAACTTACTAATAGAAATCTATGAACTGCCGTACCGCCTTTCTACGGCTGATACCCAAAGTCTAACCATCCATAAAAGTATTCGCTAAATGTAATTGCGTCCTAAAATAAGTAATCTCATTACTTTTATCTGAAAGTAAGTAGGAAACTATACAGTGTCAAATATGTAAGACAAAAATTCTTGAGTCATTACTCGCACAAGAGACTCGCATGATCAGTCTGCTATCAGTTACTGCTCTTACTGTATTAGATTTGTTCTTATTGTCCTGTGTTTAAAATTTTATTTATTTAATCTGATCTTGCTAGGGCCATCAGGCCCTCTCTTACATCGGTACAGGGTTCATACATGATACCTTTTTTACATCAAAGTTACCTAAGAAATAGCAGTTTCAGCATGACAAATAGCATCAAAATGATCTGAGTCTCTATAATGACAATGTGATTATGTAGTAATGACTATGAACTGATAAATTTAATACTGGCAGCACTTATAGATTTCCAAAGTAGAGGTTTTCTGATATAGCGAGTTCTGGGGAAAGGAAATTTAAAGAGTATGCATTAGCTGAGAACATTTACTATGCCTCATGGTGCAATTATCATAATCAAACGCCCGTAGACGTGACGGTTCATTATTCGGACTTGCACGTCAAATAATCCGATTTTTCCTTCACTTTTTGTTGGTGACAAAACCCATCGGCAAATATTTGTCCTATTGTTAATTTGTTTAAATTATGTTCTAATATCGGCCGTTCTTTATAACTATTCCATAATTAGAAACTTTATGCTACTGAGTCAGTCGATGTCATGCTGTACGAGTTTCTTTGAAGAGGTGAGAACTAATCGCCAAAAGCTTTCCCTGTATATGCATCGGGGTTGGCATTAGATCCGGAAGCTGTACTGAGTAAACCACCAGTTGTGAGGTGATTCGCAGTTAAGAGAATTTAGATAACTAATGATGAAAGACGATCAGTTAAACCTAGCTACACTCTCTCATTAATTTCTAGAATGCGTCCGTTTTCATAACAATCTCGATCCAGGGTTCGAATCTCGAAAGCGCTTAAATTCTGAATAATAATCATCAGCATTGGCGGCCAAAGACTTCCAGCATAAGAAGTCACCTTCATTCTGGCAACGGCCTTATTATAGGGCGTAGGAGCGGACACAGGTTCAGGGCACTCTCGTCCCATTGGGTTGGGAAACTATCCCTAATGGAGGAGTAAAATCAATTATCAAAGCCATGTGGATGCAGAAATCAATGGAAATCACGGCATTAAAGATACATAACGTGAATCCATAGAGAATTTGGCCTGTATCTGGAGAAGTGTCATGATGACCACTCCATGGGGAAAAAACTCCGGAATAGCACCCATTCGGATTTCCGGGAGATGACTGCCAAAGGCAAAGTGACCATGAGAAAAAGATCAAATAACCAACGAAAGGATAACGTTCTATGAGTCAGGGCGCTGGACTTCAGAAGTCTTAAACTGACAGGGGAAAAAATATCAGAAAAGGGAATGCAAAGGCTCAATCTAGATTTAGTTGAGATCAGCGAAGTGAAATGGAAAGAAGACGAAGATTTTGGTCAAATGAGTGTAGGGTAATATCAGCAGGAGCAGATAATGGTATAACGGGAGTTATGAATAAGAACGTAGGGTAGAGAATGAGCTACTGTGAACTGTTGAGTTCTAGGGTTGTTCTTATCAGAATCGACACCAAACCAACACCGACAATGCTAGTTCAGGTATATACGCCGATTTCGCAAACTGAAATGAAGAGACAGAGAAAATATATGAGGATATTCAATGGGTAGTCCAGTACATAAAAGGAGATGAATATCTAATAGTCTTGGGGCACCGGAATGCAGTTATAGGCGAGGGAGTGGAAGAAAGAGCTACGGGAAAATATGTGCTTGGTACTAGGAATGAGATAGGACAATGACTAATTGAGTTCTCCAACAAATTTCAGCTGGTATTGGGGAATACTCTCTTCAAGACGCAGAACAGGAGGAGATAATAGGAAAAGATGCCGTAATCTGATACACCACTGTAAGGAGTACGCATTAGCCGATATTCGAGTAGACTCACTTATAATATAGTAGCGATGAAGACTAGTCAGGGAAGAAACAATACGCAAAGAAGTACTAGGGAATGAACAGATACCCCTGAAGTTCTTTGAGGCTATAGATACATCAATAAGGAATAGTCCAGTAGGCATTACAGTTGAAGAGGAATGGACGTGTCAAAAAAGGGGAATCAAAGAAGGTGAAAGAAAAAATATAGGTACAAAGAAGGCAACTGCGAAGAAACCATGGGTAACAGAAGAAATACTTCAGCTGATCGATGAAAAAAGGAAGTAGAAAAATGTTCTAGGAAATTCAGGAAAACAGAAATACAAGCTGCAGAGGAATGAAATAAATAGGAAGTGCAGGGAAGTTAAAACGAAATGGATGCATGAAAACTGTGAAGGAATCAAAAAAGAAATTATTATCGGAAAGTCTGCTCAATATGTAAAGAAGACGAAACAATCTTCGGTTAAATTAAAAGCAGGGGTCATAATGTTAAGGCTGCAATGGGAATTCCACTGCTAAATGCAAAATATATTCAAGCCCTCTGTTAGCGGGAAGACTTGCCTGATGTGATAGAAGGAGGATCAGCAGTCGTTATAGAAGAGATAGGGGATCCAGTAGTAGAACCAGAATTTATAAGAGCTTTGGAAGACATACCGTAAAACAAGGTAAAAGAGATAGATCACATTCCATCAGAATTTCTAAAATTATTTGGGGAAATGGCAAAAAGACGACTATCCATGTTGGTGTGTAGAATGTATGAGTCTGGTGTATTCTATTTGACTTTCAGAAAAATATCATTCACACAATTACGAAGACTGCAAGTGCCGAGAATCATCGCATAACCAGCGCAACAACTCATCCAAGCTGGTGACAAGAATAATGTACAGAAGAATTGAAAACAAATTGAGTATGTGTTAAATGACGACCATATTTGCCTTAGGAAAGGTAAAGGCACCAGAGAGGCAGTTCTGGCACTGAGGGTGATAATGGAGGCAAGACTAAAGAAAAATCAAGATACGTTCATAGGATTTATCGATCTGGAAAAAGCATTCAACAGGGTAAAATGGTGAAAGAAGTTCGAAATTCTGAGTAAATAGCGATAACCTATAGTGAGAGACGGGTAAGACACATCAGGTAGAAGAGCGAAGAGGGAATAGTAGGAGTGGAAGACCAAGAACGAAGTGCTCGGATTAAAAAGGTTGTAAGACAGGGATGTATTTTTTCTCCCCTACTGTTCAATTTATGCATCGAAGAAGCAATGAAGGAATTAAAAGATTGCTTCACGAGCGGAATTAAAATTCGAGCTAGATTCACTGATGACGTTGCCATCCTCAATGAAAGAGAAGAAGAATTACAAGATCTCTTGTACGGAAAGAACAGTGTAATGAGTACAGAATATGGACTGCGAGTAAATTGAAGAATGACGAAAGTAATTAGACGTGGGAGGAGTCAGAACGGCGAGAAACTTAACATCATGATTAATAGTGACGAAGTATATGAAGTTGAGGAATTCTGTTACCTAGGCAGTGAACTAACCCATGACGGACGGATCAAGGACATAAATAAAAGACTAGCATTGGGAAAAAAGACACTCCTGTCCAAGAGATTTCTACTAGTTTACAAACAAAAATAGGAACAAATTTCTGAGACTGTACGTTTGGAGCATATTATTCTGTGGTAGTGAAACTTGGTCTGTGGGATAACAGAAACAGAATAGAACTGTTTGAGATATGGCGCTACAGATAAATACTAAAATGCAGGTAGGCAGATAAGGCAATGAATGTGGAGGTTCTGCGCAGCTTAAGAGAGGAAAGGAATATACGTAAAACACTGGGAAGAAGAAAGAACAGGACGATAGAACATCTTTTAAGACATCAGGGAATAACTTCCACTGTGTTAGTTGGAGCTGTAGAGGTTAATGCTGTAGAGGAAGGTAGAGATTTGAGTACATATAACAAATAATTGAGAACGTAGGTTGCAAGTGCTACTTTGAGTTGTAAAAGTTGGCCCGGGGGAGAAGCTCTTGGTGGGCCACATCGAAACAGTCACAAGACTGATGACCCTAAAATAAAAGGAAAAAGAAAATCATTTGCACTGACTACAACGAAGTGTATATGTTGTCAAACAGGCAGGGCCGTAGCAGCTAGACTAAGTGCGCGTGAACATATCTCTTGACAGTCAGTCTGTACCCTTGCTGAAAATATGCTAAAGAAAAGTCAAAGATACACAGAGGTGCTACATATAGCCAACAAAAGGGAAAAACGTAACCTATTAGGGGCACTTGAAATAAATAAGCATTTAGGAGAAAACCCCAGCCTGGTTGTAAATAACCAGTTACAGTTGTGAGCATCCTCAGTCCTACGCTCCACATGATTAAATCAACCATCCACATACTCCCGGGTCTGAGTTCCAACGATCCACAATCTTCTCCAAGAATTGGTCTAAGGTATCAAGCAAATCCAACACCTTCCGTGAAAACCCTGACATGATAGCAAATCCGGCAGTATGTCACATAGCTCCAAATAAATCCTGACATTAAATTAACCAAAGTAATAGATCAACGAGTGAGCAAATGGAATACCACAGACTAACACAAGAACGCCAAATGCATGTCATACCTTCCCACCTTGAAACAGACGCAGTTCCGAGGGAAGAAACGAGAACAGAAGCCGAGAGCAGAGCCATGTTAAGCTAGAAGTCCCTACGATAAGGGACGGACACCCACGTCGCCAGCTGACCGCATAAACCACCCCCATCCCATGTTAAAAGATAGAGACCTCCAGAAGAA
Organism: Schistocerca nitens; assembly: GCF_023898315.1. NCBI lineage: Eukaryota > Metazoa > Arthropoda > Insecta > Orthoptera > Acrididae > Schistocerca > Schistocerca nitens. Next base: position 283,848,983 of record NC_064614.1, read on the forward strand.
CAGTATAGATCTTACGATAACACTAAAAGGGCCACACCAGCTGCAAATTTTAGCGTGAGACTTTTTCACGTCTCTGTTACGTTGCAAACGTTAAAAACATTGCCCCACCACGAAAAGTATAACGTTTCTCATTGGATAGACAGAATTTTGTAGGCGGAGCTTAAGGTTAACATTGAGACCCTGATTGGTCAGTTGAAAACACAGCCAAATAGATTTTTTTAAACCAACTTCGGTAAATTGTAGTAAGGAGAAGTTAGGAGAGATTTACTTCCGAGACGGCGAGGTGCGTGGAGCTGTGCCGTCCGCCGCCCCCTGACGGTGCCTAAACACCGAAAAGGTAATGAACGCACGCGACACCGCATTTTTGAGCGCATAAGGCTTCACTCAGAACTGCAGAAGTCTCATGTGTTACATCCCCTTTTTGTGTATTACTAGTGTCGATCGTCAATTAAAGCCCATGGTTTTTCTGTTATATAATTATTGAGAAGCCACATCAGCCACTGTAATTTACGACAAGTTAAATAAGTAATTAAAGATAATTGACGGTCACTGTAGACCATTTTGATAGTTTTCCCTTTTATGAAACTTAAATCTAGATTATAGATGTGATATGGCATAGGTCATCCTTCGATCCATTGTAGAACTTGGAAACCCATTCAGGGAATATTCGTTCACACAGTTGGTTTTTGTCATCCTGTATTAAAATATTTCCTTTTATCAATAGTGCAATTTATAAAGAATGTTTTGTGAGTAGAATAAAATTTCCAATGGTAAACTTAACTGCTTTTTCGACGTTATTTTACCAGATAAGTAAAAATAGGAAAGCTTTGATCCCTTCCACTAAATTTAGTTAGTATTAAGATTCTTTTACAGGGAGTGCAGTGGAGCTGACGCTGAAATCATTAAGTATTTGATTATATCATCGCTAGTCTCACTGAACTCTTCTGAACTCTACATGTCATGTGTGGTCTGGCGTCTCCTTACCAGCAACAGGTCCCAGGTTCAAACTAGTCAATTCCCTAAAAAACACGCTCAGTGCGTCGTTGCGCGAAACTGGTAGGGAGACACGACTTAGAACAAACAGACACAACGCAGAATGTTAGATTGGTACCACATCAGATTGGCATTACACCTTGTTTGGTTTTTGCAAACAAACTTTCGTATTACAGAGATACAACGTGTATATTTTAATTTTGTGTATTTGATACAATACATTTTTTAAATTGTAATTTGACCGTTTTAGAGCTAAACACGAGTGATGAGAGCTCGATTTGACGTATCTCAACTAATGTCATGACGCAAGAGCAAAAGTATGCTGACAGTTTCCTTATTTCTAATGTGTGATTTTGTATATACTAGTGTCTCGTGTGGACGCTAGCCAATTGTTCGTCATCGAAGGACGGATTAGACGAAAACCAATTCGATATAAACAACTGTTAGAGATTTAAAAATGGCTGTCTCTCAGCTACCATATATAAGTTTCGACGTAGGTATCACGCAGTCAGTTGGTTGTAAATAATAGTTTGGTATATTGACATAGGTTTCGACACTTCTAAGCACGTCTTACGAGAAGGCAATGTTCTAAGTTTAGAGAAGACACGCTCAAGTGATCAGTCTGGTATTGTTTGTAGCAAAGCATACGTGCCAAAGGCTGGAACGTATTTAATTTTCATTTTTGACTTGAGCACATCTGCTCCAAACTTTGACCATTGCCTTCTCGCAATGTAACTTTACGGTTTCTTAAAATTTCATTCTGATGAAGAAATGCTTAGAGGTATCGAAACCGAGGTCAATGTACCAAACAATTATTTGCAGCCGGTTGGCTGTGTGATTTCTAGACTGAAACAGCTGTTAGTAGGATAAAAACTCAGTTTGTTTTCCAACTAGAAATACAACGTTATTCATAAGTACCTGCCGGGTTTCACAAGATGACTGCACGAAAACTACAAGACATACAACAAATAGACACGTATCAGTGGGTAGAGAACAGCTCCAAGTATCGATTTGCAATACACTTTGTGGCGTAGTAGCAGAGTTGTAGAGCAGGCGTGTTAGAACATGTAGACAAATCTTCCCCCTCCCCCCTCCCCGTTCCCCATATTGTCGCGTCGAATCAATTACCGCCTACACACAAGCAACCCAGTGAGCAAATATCCAAATCGCGCCCCTGTCACCGCACCCACGCACTGACGTTTGTTCCTTTCCATGTTGAGCACATTTAACGTGAGTTATAAACTAGCAGTGATGCTCAGTACACTGATACGAGTCTCTTTTAAGTGTGTTTCGTAGTTTTCGCGCAGTTGTCTTCTGAAATTAGGCGGAAGTTTACGAATGACCATGTATGAAATTCTTATTGCAAGAAGTGACAGAAGGATCCCTAAATACATAAGTATAGCACTGCCATATTCTATCATTGAAATAAGAATTAACGACAGTATGCACTTCTGGAGTAAAAATTAGTACACCTGGAAAGACGACGTTGATCATGAACTGATGACGGTATATGCAATCTGAGGGATAGTGGTGTACTGAGAATGGTTTCAGCTTCGCTCTCCAGTAGATAGCGCAGTGGCATAGCTACCAGAGTCCGCCCATAGCTGAATGGTCAGCGTGACGGATTACCGTCCTACTGGCCGGGCTCGATTCTCGGTTGGGTCAGAGATTTTCTCCTCTCTGGGACTGGGTGTTGTGTTGTCTTCATCATCATTTCATACACATCTGGCGCGCAGGTCGCCCAATGTGGCGTCGAATGTAATAAGACCTGAACCTAGGCGGCAGGACCTGCCCTGCAAGAGGCCTCCCAGCCCATGACGCCAAACGCTCATTTCATTACTACTTAGTTACCAAAGCAACATCAGCGTCTATTCATTAATAGGAGATGCTCAAAGCCAGAAATCTTATCCCGTGGCACAAAGACACACTCGTGCTTCCTTCAGCAAACTGAGCGAGTTTGAAGGGAGTCATATTGTGGTATTCCGAGAGGCGAGATGTTCCTTTCGGAGAATTTCCACACAAGCTGGACGTGCTGCGTCGGTTGTGCAACGATGTTAGTATCAGCGTATTTTCCACACCCGTAGACGACATATAGGACGTTCACGGACCACAGCCGCTCCGCAGGACCGCCGTATTGTAAAGATGCCAGTGGCGTATCATACAGCTGCGAGAACACAGATAAGAGAGCCTGTGAACTAGTTATTAGCAGTGGAGCTACGGACAAGAACACTTCTAGCCCGTCTTCCCTTAACGCCACAGCATCGACGTCCACGGCTCGATTGTTGCCGTCGGGTGATGACTTGGAAGATGCAACGGTGCAACGAGGAAAGCAGATTCTGCCCGTGAAAGTGATGCTCGTTTGCTGGTGGATGCTGTCTCGTAGAGTGCGTTCGTCCGAGGCACACTGCCCCAATCCCAGGTCTATGGTCTGGCGTGCGGTAAGCTACAACTCTCGTTTAAATTTCGTGTTTCTGGAGGGAACACTAATCAGCACTCGGTACGTGCAGAATTGTAAAATGCCCGTTCTTGTGCCGTTCTTGCACCAGAAAGTTGATGTTTCAGTAGGATAACTCTTGCCCACGAGATTCAGCGTGCTCTGCAAGACGGGGATCGACTTCCCTGGCGAAGACGATCTGCGGACGTGACTCCTATCGAGCACGTTCTGTTGATCTGCAAATGTAATCTTTTCAGGTACACCATATGCACTGTTGCAACTAAGAATCTTGAGTGATCTGGAAACCTCTACAAGGGTGTATACTTCTTTTTCAGCGTTATTCTGTGTAAATGATTATTAACATATCAAAGAATATGGCAGTTGCATAATACGACAATGGTATGGGAATACAAAAAAATGAAATAGACGCGCATGAAGAGAAATTCCTTACAGCTGTAAGGCGTAGTACGAACACATCCGACAGTTTACTGACAGAAATGTTTTAACCAGACAAGAGGAACGAGTCAGCTTTCTTTTACGCTCGTTATCCTCCGTAAATATTAAAACAAGGTGGTTTTAACTCACTTACTTGCAGCCATGAGAAGACGATAACCCCTTTATCTACCACTGCGCGGTCGGATAACCTTTCCGAAGGCGAAAACATCTGCTGAATTGGAGGAGAATTAATTTCGCATTTGTTTCTCGATTTATTCGCGAGATCTCTTAATTGTCGCCGGGGCGCCGCAGTTTGTAGGTGAACCGGCGGTTCCGAGAGACTGGCCTGCCGCCAGCGGCGCCTAAATTAACATCGTAAATCTCGCGCGCCGCGCCGCAGCCGGAAGCATAACACGGGGACAGTCGAGGGCGACTCACGTGACCGACCTTTAATCTGCTTCTGGCTTCCCGCGAATCTCGTCGATTTCCAAGACTACCCTCAACTGTTATTTTCTCTGCTTTGCACAACGCAGTGCCTGTTCCAAGCTATAACAGAAAAACTTCGGGCACTGTAAAATGCCGTGAGGTTCCTACATCTACATCTACATATATATGTACTCCGCAAGCCAGTCTACAGCGCATGACTAAAGCACTTCGTACCAACGACAAATATGTTCTTTCCCATTCTATTCAAGCACTGAGCGAGGAAACGAAATTACGTCCCCTAATCTCTCTTGTCTTCTTATAGATACTTGATGAGGTGTAAGATGGTGACATCACAAGGGCCACAGCTTCTGTAAGATCACTTAAGTTTATTCAAAACCTTACGGCCTATAGCGAACTAATACGATTCCAACAACACGTCTTTGAAGTCTTGCGGTATGAGCTATTATACTTACTGAAAAAAAAAAAACCTCAATGGGAAGCTACCCTACACCTGGTCGCATTAGCGTCTTGTATGAGTTTTCCTTTCCAGATGCATTGCATTTTCCCAGAATCTTCCTCAAAAATTTAAATCTTCACTCGCCTGCCCCATTGCTGACTTCATGTGTTGGTCGCGCTTCATATTGCTTCTTTTTATTGACCTTAAGTAATTATTATGTAACGTGCTGAAGATGTTCGGGTATTATTGGCATTTTTCTCTCCGTTATAGACATTATTTTACGTTTATTAACTTTTACAGAGAACTGCCACTTAGAACGCCAAGTAGAAATTTGAAATTACAATGCTATCCAGACCTTTAGCTACTTACAGGCATTGATAAATACCAACGGGGACAGTTGAAAATGTGTGCCCCGACCGGGACTCGAATCCGGATCTCTTGCAGAAATGGCAGACGCTCTATCCAATTGAAGTACTAGAACACAGCCTGAGGTAATATGGCTCCAGTATTCAGAATAAAATGCTGTGCATATTTGATACTTTATTTATGTGAATGTTACTTGGTAGGAAGCTTTTTCTGATTATGTTGTTATTTCTAACTTCTAGGCTTATCTGTCCATCACAAATATTCCACGATATCCAGCAACTGTTACACATGTTAGCAGCACGGTGTCGATTAACCAGTACCTACTACGCTGGGCTCATTCGTATAATTACAGACTGCAGGGACTTATCTCTGGCACGCTCCCCGTGAGATCCACACTTTCGTCTTACTGTCCACACACTACATTTGTAGTGCCCCTGCCCACTATACTCATTACTCGCGGCAGTCAATCTACCGATTTCCTTAAGAGTTCGGGCAATGTGAATGCATCCACACTGAAGAAGATCATTGGCCGGTAAGACTTATCTATATGAAGATGGTATGTGCTCTTTCTGACATGTCCGAAAGAACAGATACTGTCTTCATATAAGTAGAAATTTTGTACGAATTCTCCTGTGTAACCTTACATTCAAGCAAATAATTGAAAATAGTAGCAAACTGACCTCAATTTTTGTAAAATTACAAATATTCCACAAAAGATCAACGTATTCCTGAAGGGCGAAGCACGCTGGTAGTGGAAATGAGTAAGAGGCACTCACTGTTCAACCAAATATGATATTAAAATTAAAAAATTCTCCCAATTAGCTACGAGGTGTGGCTAGAAAAAAACCGGACTAGTACTGGTGAAACAATAAAACGAATGCAATAAGGCTGAAAGTCGCGTGGCCTGTCACGTGACTCTCGCTCCGCCTACTGCTCGAGTTTCATCTGCCTCCTGCACTCAGTCTGCCCGTGGCGTCTGTTTTAAGTAGTTGACGTTTTGTCTGTGCGTCGGAAAATGTTGAGTGTACAGAAAGAACAGCGTGTTAACATCAAATTTTGTTTCAAACTAGGAAAATCTGCAAGTGAAACGTTTGTAATGTTACAACAAGTGTACGGCGATGATTGTTTATCGCGAACACAAGTGTTTGAGTGGTTTAAACGATTTAAAGATGGCCGCGAAGACACCAGTGATGACACTCGAACTGGCAGACCATTGTCAGCAAAAACTGATGCAAACATTGAAAAAATCGGTAAACTTGTTCGACACTTTCCTTGTCAACTCCTGTTAACTCAGACACTGCTCTGATTGTTAAACGGCGATCTTGTCGAACAAGTTTACCGATTTTTTCAATGTTTGCATCGGTTTTTGCTGACAATGGTCTGTCAGTGCGAGTGTCATCACTGGTGTCTTCGCGGCCATCTTTAAATCGTTTAAACCACTCAAACACTTGTGTTCGCGATAAACAATCATCGCCGTACACTTGTTGTAACATTACAAACGTTTCACTTGCAGATTTTCCTAGTTTGAAACAAAATTTGATGTTAACACGCTGTTCTTTCAGTACGCTCAACATTTTCCGACGCACAGACAAAACGTCAACTACTTAAAACAGACGCCACGGGCAGACTGAGTGCAGGAGGCAGATGAAACTCGAGCAGTAGGCGGAGCGAGAGTCACGTGACAGGCCACGCGACTTTCAGCCTTATTGCATTCGTTTTATTGTTTCACCAGTACTAGTCCGATTTTCTTCTAGCCACACCTCGTATAATTGATTTGATGTCAGAAACGGTGACATTCCGTATTCATGCACAATCATCGTGACGGTTCAGTTCCGTCACGTCTTCGAGCAACTTCAATACCTGCCCATCGGCTCTGGCACACCCTGCGCACTGTTACACAGCAGGGAGCCACGTCCAGCCCAAACTGTGCGTCACAGCCAGTATCTGAGACAAGTAAGAAGTGTTATGTTGCAGAACTCAGAGCACTACTCGTAACACATTGCTAAAGCGAGACGAGCCGTAATCGAGAAGCGCAAACAGCGCTATATGACAGCACCTGATATGTCATTTTGCGAACCTTGCATTATGGAGCCCCAACATTTAACCTCCGTGCTCAGCCACTCCACGTCTCCTAGTACGGACAGAAAGTGCAATCGCAAGGGGAACCGACAATAACTGAGAAACCAGGTGGGGAAAGAGCACGCTGACACCTTCCCACAATTGGGCAAATGGCTGCATCACTGGAGGCGATGACGCTAAGTCCAGCTTTAAATACGACTGCTTCTGAAGCCTAAAACTCAGTGCCTGGTCGTCTCACTTCTGACACCAGTTGCAGGGTGGACCGCCATCGACACCAGCTGCTGGGCTCCGTCTCCTACACCAGTAGCCAAACTTCCATGTCCAATCTAAACCCTTATCTGAGGGGTGACTGCTGCAACTGGTGTGAGAAGTGGCTACACACTCTACAGCGTGTTGTCGGAGAAGTGTTGACGTCAGCCAAGACTGCTGAGAGGGCGCTTCGTGGCCGGCTTCGGCGGTGCTGTTTTCTGGGGCTGTCTCAACTCCACGAGAACTCCAACAACCAAACATAAGATGGTAAACCTGCGCTGTACGGTAGTAGTTTGTTACATGTCTTGGCCCGGTGGCATTGGGCCCTTCAGTGGTTTTTCAGACGGAATGTGCTTTCGATCTGTGTTTTGACATTGTGGCTTTCAAATGTAATGGATTTTTTGGTTCACTGAAAACCTGTTGCATGAGAGGATACTCTGGGCTACAAACGTCTGATGGACTTTGCTTCTGGCAAGTGGAAAAGGTAATGGCGTTTGCTACAAACGTCGCCTATTGAATGGCCGTTGCTGTCGGGTCTTTCAAGAACGATTGATTACTAGTTACTGTTTTGTGCCCCTTGTATGACTACTGATTATTTTGTGAGTCTCAGTCAAGATAAGGTGTTCCCTCAAATTTCAGGTGGTCACGTTTCGAAGTTACTTTTCTCTAACTGCCAGCCAAAATAGAAACAATACGTGAATGTTTTATATTGATGTTGTTTTGAAACGAAATGTAGATGATGTTGTAAACCTACGGTTTTAGGCTATTCCCTTTAATCATGATTACTGCGAGAATTTAAAATTTTATTTAGCCATCCAAATAAGTAGTGTTGTCTTGCGTTTCTTATTAGTACACATTGAGGATGTTATAAATTGTAGTAAAGAAATTTTAAGGTCTACTGGGGCTTCCTGCCATGATTGGGTTTTGTCTTAAATCCATGCTTTTGTGCTGATGTTGTACACATCCCTCAACCCGGCACCACCACTTCCATATATGGTCAGAAGCAGGTCATGCCATATTTATCTACGATAATTCAACAGATGGCCACAGATGAACGATCGTAGCACATTCTACAGGGTGCACGTCTGTCTCGAGAGCATTCTAATAATGTTCTCAAAGGGGTTTAAGTATGGTCACACGTAGAATTCCGTGATAACGGAGTTCATCAAAATACTCCGAACAAGACTGGATGGTGCATTGTTGTACTCAACCAACAGATCTTCAGACTCAGTTTACAGGGAGAGGGGAGAAGGGCAGACAGGTGGCCTGTTACTTTCATACAGTACGATCAGTAGGTTATAAAATAGAACTTAAATCTTCCTTTGTGGACACAAAACGTAATGGGAAAGAATATATCTACGCAGAAGTAATCCACACTTGGAGGTGATCGATACAAGTGTGTTTGTCAAATCGTTTAGGATTTACGAGAAAAATCCATCTTTTAAAAGATATGTAGAAAAAGCGATATTTTCAGAAGAAATTCCTTTCCAGATGATGTGGTTGACGTGAAAGAATACGATATGAGGGAAGAAACTAAGATATTATTGTTTTTGTTAGAAGCTGTAAGGGCAATGTTGAATATGTGCTGGTAGGGTTAATTGTGTGGAGTGTAACCATGCATGGAAGCAAAACATGGGCGACAAACGGCTTGCACAAGAAGAGAGTAGAAGCTTTCGAAATGTGGTGCTACAGAATAATGGTAAGGGTTAGATCACGTAACTAATGAGGAGGTACTGAATAGAATTGGGGAAAACAGGAATTTGAGGCACAATTCGACAAGAAGAAGGGATCGGTTGGTAGGACACGTCCTGGGGCATCAAAGGATCACCAATTTAGTATTGTAGGGACACGTGGAGGGTAACAATCGTAGAGGGAGGCCGAGAGATGAATGTACTAAGCAGATTCAAAAGTTTGTAGGTTGCAGTAGTTATTCGGAGATGAAGAGTCTTGTACAGGATAGAGTAGCATGGAGAGCTACATCAAACCAGTCTCTGGACTGAAGACCACAACAACAACAGGTTAAATAGTGTTTTCAGTCAATGTTTGCTATGCATCCATCTTGTGGTAACACTACGGTCTCAGATATATCTGGTAAACAAAAATTCATTCAAAGTAAACGTAAACGCATATTTAAAGTATTAACGGAAGTGTAATTATACGAATGAACCCAACGTAGAAGGTACTGATTAATCGAAACCGTGCCACTAACATGTGTAACAGTTACTGGATATCGTGGAATATTTGTGATGGGCAGATAAGCCTAGAAGTTAGAAATAACAACATAGACAGAAAAAGCTTTCTACCAAGTAACATTCACATAAATCAAGTAGCAAATATGCACTGCATTTCATTCTGAATACTGGAGCCATATTACCTAAGGCTGTGAATTAAGATGGACAAAAGAACATTTTTCGATGTCGGTGGTGTATTATGAAAATGATTCCCATGTAAGGGACATTCCCCTGAACACGTGCATTTTTCAAACTCATGATCACATGATGTTATGGTAACTTAAGATGGTGACTTAAGTAACTGTAACTGACAGTGAATTATTTCCATGGATATTACGACCGCCCAAAAGTTGTACATGGTCGCAGATAGATTTACGGAGCTATGTAATTTCACAGAAGATTGTCCTGCCTTTAAGTATGTTGGATTGATCCTTCTGACAACCATTCTTTTTCGCTCCCTTCCGCTAACTGCTTTATATCGCTGCAATCGAGTCTTTACTTGAACATTTTTGTACTTTCTTCTTTAAAGTATTACTTCTGTTATCCAAGGTTCCCTCGCTATTACCTTCTTGCACATACATTTGTCTATCCAACTTCTGTGACTGTAATTTTTAAACATGTTCATTCCTCTGTACCTGAACTGTCGACAGTGGTATCCATTATTGCAATATATACAGAAACATTCAAACGCACGTCATCCTTCCTCAGTATTTCAACATCCCACTTCCTTCTCTTAAAATTTAGTTTATTTTTCGTCGTTACTAAATTGTGATCGGAGACTGTGTCTGCTTCTGAATACGTCTCTAGAGCCATTACCTGATTTCGATATCCTGTATTCCCTCCCCTACAACAGAGTAGGTTTGCCGTCGATCCTGATGAGAACAACGTATCACTCAACTACCCTACCCTCCTATTTATAATGCATCCTACTCCCATTATACAGCCGGCTGCAGTGGCCGAGCGATTCTAGGCCCTTCAGTCTGGAACCGCGCGACCGCTACGGTCGCAGGTTCGAATCCTGCCTTGGGCATGGATGTGTGTGATGTCCTTAGGTTAGTTAGGTTTAAGTAGTTCTAAGTTCTATGGGACTGATGACCTCAGATGTTAAGTCCCATAGTGCTCAGAGTCATTTTTGAACCTATTATACAATTTACTGCTGCTGTTGTCAACTTTATCTTCCTGTTATCAGATATCCTTATGTTGCTTCCATTTCACTTCAATAAGCCACACAACCTATAGATTGTATCTTTGAATTTCCCCTTTCAGATTATTTACTTTCTCTACCAAGTTCTAATTTGTGAAATTCTATCATCAGTCTCGTAGAATGTTAATCTTTTGATGGCTATTAAACCTATTTCTCACTGCTGCTTCCCCTTTGGTAGACCCTCGCGGAGGTGTGAAAGGGAGACTACTAAACCGAATCTTCAGCCAATGGAGACATCATCATGAGACTTTTCCAGTTGTAGACCACACGTCTTTTGGATGCGCATTGCCTTTGAGTGCACATTGCCTTTTCTGTATTTCTGGGGTAGTTTCTAATCCCTAGGGCAAGCGGTTGCACTAAAATCCTGTCTGCATTTCCGCACTCTTTGACAAGGTGGTTGGCAGGATGACAGTAACTTCTGATACAGGAAGTCTCCTTCCGCCAGTACGGACCACTTTTATTCAGATTTAAGCAGACCTACATGTTTCCTCCACGGTTTTACTAGTCGATATCTAGTTGTACTAGAAAAGTACTAATAGTTTAAAAGATTATAATTTCTATGAAAGTAAACGCTCTTATGGCATGAACATACTTGTAAGGTAAAGTCGACCGTTATAATTACGCTAGTTCCAGGCAACTTAAGACTCCACAATAGTCCTTCTAGAATAACAGCTAAAGATACAGTTAGGTCTGTTGACTATTTTCTTTGCTAGCCGAGTTTTAAAAGTACGCAACGCGAGCAGTGGCAAACACTCTCCGTTCGTGAAACTTCCTGGCAGATTAAAACTGTGTGCCGGACCGAGACTCGAACTCGGGACCTTTGCCTTTCGCGGGCAAGTGCTCTGCCAACTGAGCTACCCAAGCATCACTCACGCCACGTCCTCACAGCTTTACTTCTGTCAGTACCTCGTCTCCTACCTTTCCGTTCGTAATAACAGCTTTGCTTGACGTAACAGAAACGATTCACTGTACACCAACCCAATTTATTAATAGGAGGAGCAGGGTTAACATTAAGTAGAGTAACAGTACATGACTTAGATGTATAAGAGAGTAATATGGGGCTATTCCTGCACGTACGAGACGAAGGAGATGCCATTCTCATGATCAGGCGATGAAGCTGGATGGCATGTTTTAATTGACAGCAGACGACACCAGGCCAGGTAGCACAGTGCAAAGACATCTACAGCTTACGTATTAAGATTTCGTACTGGCTGTTTGAGGGAGTTGGGAGTAAGCGAGAAGTTTCCTTCAGACTGTTGGCAAGTAGATGCCAGAGAATATTAGATGCCTCGCTCTCTGCCCTTCCGGCGCTTAAGCAGTTTAATATCGTTTCACGAGCGCATTTTAGCCCCGCCAAGTATACGGAGCAACGATAGGGACGACACGACCGGCATGCCAAGCATGATCGGCGGCGTCGTTACCGACGGCACACAGACGGCCAACGCCCGAGGCGTCCAGAACACTGGACACGGCGGAGTACAGTGGACTAGCGCAGACGGCGCGCCTACCAGAACGCGCCAACACGTTCAATTACCAGGGCCACATACACATGCCTGGGAAATCCAATTACGGCGAAGCGTATCTCATACGCCGCCTGCGATTACGTATAATCATTATTAAATTTCGGGCATAACGGCCGGCAGTGGACGCTAGGGCGCGCGACGCTAAAACCTAGATTCAATTAAGTCCGTCAATGCGCCGCCTACCTATCCTCTCTGGCCGGCACTCGCGCGAGGCGCTGGTCAGGGGCCGCGGGCGCCCCAGCGTTGACACGGGGCGCGTCCCGCTATTGAGCTAGCTGTTAACTTGATGAATCCGGCTCCTGTGAAAAACGCGGTGCTGTGAGAGGCGTCGTGTGATCGTGGTGGTGACAGGTACCGCTTCTATGAAAAAGTGTACGTACCTACGAGAATGTATTAAGAGGTACACTCGTGACATTAAATAGTGTAAATGAAAGATACATTTCTGCCAACAACTAGAACGACAAAAGGAATAAAAATGTAACAGTTACGAGAGTGCATCGGAAAGTAACGCATAATGAATTTTTCTCCCCTTGTATTGCAGATGGGCTGTTGAAATTTCAAGACTATATACGAGGGTCACTCCAAAAGAAATGCACACAGTTTTCATTCTGCATGTGTTAAAGTCTTACAGTGTGTAGATACATCCTTCCCGCTTGTTTTAAAAATTAGTTCAACCTGTTCCGGTGAGTGACGCCGTCACAGCATGTCTTCAAGATGGCTGCTACACTTGACGTTCGTCAGAAGCAACGTGCTGTCATAGAATTCCTGTGCTGTGAAAACGGGACAGTGGGAAACATCCACGAGAGGTTGAAAAATGTTTAAGAAGATGCCACTGTCGATCGCAGTACAGTTAGTCGATTTGCAAGCAGGTTACGTGATGAAAGATGGCTCGGCAATATTGAGTATTGTCCTCGCAGCGGGAGGCCTCGTACTGCACACACTCCAGACAATCTACAGAGAATTGGTGACTACTGACAGACGCATCACAGTGAAAGAATTGTCACGCTACGTTGGGATAAGGGAAGGAAGTGTTTGCAGAATACTGAAAGTGTTGGCGTTAAAAAAGGTATGTGCCAGGTGGGTTCCTAGGATGTTGACAGTGGCTCACAAAGAAACAAGAGAAACGGTATGCAGCGAACTTTTGGAACAGTACGAGAATGGTGGAGATGAATTTCTTGGAAGAATTGTGACAGGTGATGAAACATAGCTCCATCATTTTTCACCAGAGACGGAGAGGCAATCAATGGAGTAGCATCATGCAAATTCGCCCAAGAAAAAAAATTCAAAACCACACCTTCTGCTGGAAAAGTTATGGTGTTTTTCGATTCCGAAGGACTCTTGCTTGTGGACATCATGCCAAGTGTAAACACCATAAATTCCGATGCATGTGACGACACTGATGAAACTTCAAGCTCGACTGAGTTGTGTTCGACCACATCGGCAAAAGCAGGGTGTTTCGCTGTTGCACGACAATGCACGGCCACATGTCAGTCAAGAAACCATGGAAACGATCACAAAACTCGGATGGACAACACTGTAACACCCGCCTTACAGCCCTGACCTGGCTCTATGTGACTACCATCTCTTTGGGAAACTGAAAGACTCTCTTTGTGGAACAAGGTTTGAAGATGATGACTCCCTTGTGCACGCTGCCAAACAGTGGCACCAACAGGTTGGTCCAGAATTTTACCGTGCGGGTATACAGGTGCTGGTTCAAAGATGACGTAAGGCAGTTGAGAGGGATGGAAATTATGTGAAGAATTGAAAATATTGTTCCTAAAGGATGTATCTACACACTTCAAAACTTTCAAAGATATAGAATAAAAGATGTATTTTTTAAAAAAGTTGTGTGCATTTCTTCTGCAGTGACCCTCGTACTTTACCGTTTGCGCTACAGAGGTTATTTTGTTTTCATGTGCAGCTCTAGTGAGAGAAGACGTAACTACAAGACCAAAATGGGACGCATGTTTTTGTCGTCAGCTCGTGGAGAGCAGCGAAGCGTAGTTCGATATCTGTGGACCACAGGGCATAACCCGAGTGAAATTCACAGGGGCATGCGGGTGTGTAAGAGGACTACTTTATATGCATAGCATTGTCTCCAGGTGGTGTACGTGCATCCAAGAGGGTTCGTTTGAACCTCCATGATCGCCACGCTCCGGACGGCCGGTAACAGCTGCAAACCGCGCAGGATGTCGCAGCCATTGAGGCAGCAACTTCGAAAGACCAGCATGTTCTACTGTGAACCTTATCGCATCAGTTCAATATTTCCTATGGTGTGGCGTACGAAGTTGCTCATGCCACCTTGAAATTTCGTATAGTTCTCGCTGGGTGCCTAAGAACCTAACAGGCAACCCGAAAGACCAGCGAATGATGACAAGCTTGAATCACTTAACAAGTTACGCCGCACAAGGGCATGACTTTCAGAAAGGAAGTGTCACTGGTGATACATTGCTGGCGTACCACTACACCCTCGAAGTTAAGCAGGCTTCACTTGAGTGAGAACATGTTGGTTTCCCAGTACGAAAAGAGTGACTCAGTCTGCTAGGAAAGTGCTTGGACAGTGTTCTGGGATATGCACGGCGTGTTATTGGTGGACTCTGCTGAACACGGGACCACTATGAATGCCGCAGCCTACATTAAAACTTCGGGTAAGTTGCGTGGTGCCCTTCGTGACAAGCGCCACAACATTCATGCTGACGGCGTCAAACCTGGTCATAAAAATCCTCGCCCCCATATTGCTGCTCCCGTTCGTGAGAGAAACGCCAAATATGGGCGGGAGGTACTCCAGCATCCACCATACAGTTCTGACCTTTCACAGTCAGCATTTGATGTGTTTGGTCCCGTGAAGAAATTCCTGGTCGGCCAACGCCTTGCGACAGATGCGGAAGTGAAATCGGCAATCTGCAGATGGCGATACTCCAAGCAAATTGATTTCTACGAATAGTGCATATTGAAACTGGTACCACGATAGGAGAAATGTGTTGATAGTATTGATAACAATGTATAAAAATAGTTACAAATTGTAAGTTCATTTGTAACTTTTTTTTTGTAATCCTAATAATCATTTTAGTAGTAAATTTACTATCTTCCCTCGTATGTAACTACACCTGCACTATTTCTCTCATCTGACAAGTTTCCGTGTTTTTTCCAAATAATTTTGAAGTGTTATAAGCCCTATGCTGTTCCTAATCTGTTCGTAATCTGTGTCAACGACTTAGGAGACATTCGGAGCAGCCCTCTCAGATTGTTTGCTGATGATGCTGTCATTAACCTTCTCTTCAAACATCAGATTATCAAAACCAGCCACTACTATTGATATAATTATCGGGAGGAATCTAAAAAAAGCTGTTTCGTCGCTTGAAAACAGTCGCTTCTTTTCTCTGAATTTGTTTTTTGACTTCCTGGTCGCGTTTCGAGTTTAACAAATCGTCTAACGAACTACTGTAAAGCAGAAAGAGTAACAGATATTATGATACACATTTTTCCGGAAATGAAGAATCAAAATGTAAGAATCAGATCTGAACGAACAATATTCAAGAATAAAACATATACATGAGGCTTTGATGTAAATGCCAAAGACTGTCATTGCCAAAACGTAGAAAAATAGGTAGCACCATTAATTGTACAGTTCGGCTGTAACTGTTGAAGTTCCACACCAGCAATGACCAGCGCAACCGTATGTAGTGGCACGAAGACTCGGTCACGCCAGGGGGCGCATACGTGGCGATGCACGTTTAAGGAGTGCCATGTAGATTTGTGGCCAGTGCGAGTATTATATTTAAATTCTTAAGAGACAATTTCAGAAAGTGCATATCAATGTGTAAAGCCTTTAAGAACTGCTTGCCCACATAGAAGCAAAAATTCTGTTTTTCTAATAAAAATGCAAGTAACATGTTAGCGTAAAAACAGCAGATGAGACTACTTTAATTTTTATTTTTTTCAATTTTTTTGAAAACATGTGCCAAATTTGCAAGATATGTGCAAAGGAAATACAAATCTTTTACAAAGAAAATTGGCCGTGTAACTTAGCACAGAAATTCAGTTACAATTTTACTACGAAATAGAGGCTCACCCGACCAAGCACAAAAAGCGTATGGTGCAACACGTTTTTTTGTAATTTGTTAATTACAGTCTTGTATGTCTACATCTAAGTCTTATGTATTTGTATCTAAAATGGTATGTTTGCTCCTGTCAAAAAATAGTTCCTTCTTGCATATTGTTCGTTTAAATCTGACTTGTATAAGTTGTGTTCCCGTAAAAATTTTAACACAATACCTGTTACTTTGTCTATTTATGACAGGTCATCAGATGATGAGTCCTGTATGATCGTAATGAGGGATTCTAATGCAGTGGTAAGAAAGGGGGAAGAGAGCAAAAGGTTGGAAGATACGGATTGGGTAATAGGTACGGCAGGGGTAAAAGGCTGGTTAATTTCTGCGTAGAAAATTCTCTTGCGATTGGAAACAGATTGAACACCACAGAAGACAAAAAAATAAACTGGATATCTAGGCTGAATGATGACAAATACCAAAGTGATTATATCATAATTCAGAATAGGTACAAAAACTGCCTAAAGAGTGCCAGATCATACCCTGGAGCAGACTCGGTTTCAGACTACAACTTTGTAGTGGCGGACTTGCAAATAAGGTTGAAGAGAGGAAGAAAACCAAGAGAGAAATTTGACACAGAGAGACTAAGGGAAGGAGGTAAGGACGCTGAGCTAGAAAACACATTTATGTCAAAATGGGACAGAGGATCCTACGAAGAGAGTGCAAAAGAGAAATGGAAGAGGATGAGACAAAATTTTGAGGAGCTTGCAAAAGAAGTTACAGGGGTGAGGAATTTCCAAAGAATAAGGAAATAACGGTTAACAAAGGCAATGATGGGTCAGATGGTAGAAAGAAGGGAAGGATGACAGCAGGAACTGAGTAAGGAAAAAGAATGTACAGAAATCTGAGTAATGAAATAAGGGGAGAAACAGAACAGACCAGGATGACATGGAGAAAAGAGAGATGTATGGAAGTAGAGAAAGTACAAAAGGAAGAAAAACATGAAATAATGTGTATATTAGCTGCTGACCTCGTCTTTAATTCAGAGAAAAGTAGGAAAAGTATGGGAATAGAAAGAAGTGAAGATACTATGGTTATTAAACAGGAGGAAATGTTGAAAAAGCGGCGAGAATATATAACATAAGGTATAACGTCACTCTCCATATGAAGCACTTCGTCAGTCTCTACCTCACGTCCCTCTCCATGTACCCACATAGAAGCCTCCTCTTCTTATTAAATACCTTCATGGCAATTTCTGCACGTATTTTCACCTCCTTAGTACCTGTCATGCCGTCCGTAATAATGCGTCCCAGCTATATGAAAGAATTAATTTGTTCCATATATTCGTGTCCTAACTTTATGGTCTTTTCTTTTATACAATGAAAGTGGTAGGGATGTTTATACTGTTTAAATTAACTTGGAGAAAGGCTTTGATACAGTACAGTGGAATAAATAAATGGACCCCTCAAGTAAGAATGGTATCAACTGGTGGGATAAAAGCCTGATTAAAACTTATGCCTACAACAGAACATGCGATTACAGATTGGGAACGAGACGACAGAGGAATGCACAACTGGGACGGCAGTGAGGCAAGTCTGCTTGAGGCAATGCTGCTGTCTGTCGCCACTATGGCTTAACATACATTTGGAGCATATTATTAAGAAATATCTAAAACAAAATAGAGGAGTTCAGGTTGGTGGTAGGAGAATAGAATGTATTCAATTTATAGGAATCCATTTTGGTGGAAGGAGAACAGAATGTTTCGATTTGCGAACAATATGGTCTTATTGGCAGAGGGTGAAAGAACTATAACTGGAAAGTTAAAAAAAATTACAGAAGACCTGTGAGAAATTTGGAATGAGAGTTAATAAGAAAAAGGCAAAATATATTGTAGTAAGGGCAAGAAAAGTTTATAAAGTTAGGACAGGAAGATATGGAGCTAATTAATGCTTTCAAATAGCTGGGACGCCTTATTAGGGACACCATGAGAGGTAGTAAGGAGGTGAACACACGTATAGCAATTGCCATGAGGGAATTTAATAAGAAGAGGAGGCTTTTATGTGGGTACATGGAGAAATAAATTGTAAATTTGTGGTAAGATCTTATGAGACCAAACTGCTTAAGTCATCTGTCCCTAAGCTTACATACTACTTAATCTAACTTACGCTATGGACAACACACACACCCATGCTTGAGGGAGGACTCGAACCTCCGACGGGGGAAGTCGCGCGGACCTTGACGGGACGCCCGAGACCACGCGGCTACCACGCGCGGCGGTGCATGGACAGCGACTAGAGGAAGAGACTGACGAAGTGATTCATATACAGACCTGAGACATGGAGACTGAGGAAACAGGAAAAAAGAAGTACAGAAGCAACGGAGATTTGGATTTAGAGGAAGATGGGATGCGAGGGGGTATCCAAACAAACCGGAATTATTTTTAAAAGCAATATATTTTCAAATTGTTTACAAAACAACCTTATCCCCTTGAAAATACTCTCCATTAGAATTAATACATATGTCCTAGCAGTGCTCCCACTCTTCATAAAATTTTTTTCGTCATTTCTAGAAATGGCTGACATTCATATTCAATATTTTTTTTCTTGACCTCTTCATTGTTATCAAATCGGTGTCCCTTCATGCCCATTTTTCATGTGTGAAAATAAGAAAAACGCGCATGGAGCCAGGTCATGCGAGTAAGATGTGTGGGGCAGAGGAATCATTCCATTTTTAGCCAAAAACTGTCTAACGGAATTGGCTGTGTGTGTAGGTATGTTGTTGTGATTGAAGAACCAGTCTCCTGTCTGCCATAAATCGGGTCGTTTCTTGACGAACACTGTTGCTCAATTTTCTTAAAACTTACAAATAAATTTTTGACAATCTGATCTGGAGGAACAAACTCTGTATGAACTACACTCTTGGCATCAAAAAACCTAATCAACATTGTTTTTATGTTTGATTTGACTTTTGACAACATTTTTTTGGGTGGGGTGATGAAGACATCTTCCATTGCCTTGACTGTTGCTTTGCTTCTGGGTCGTAACCATAGCACCATGACTCATTACCAGCAATGACCTTTGACTGAAAATCTGGATCAGTTTCAAGATGTTGTTTCAAAGGAAGACATCTTTCAGCCTGACGTTCCTTTTGATAATTTATTTTATTTTATTTATTTATTTATTGTTCCGTGGGACCAAATTAAGGAGAAATCTCCATGGTCATGGAACGAGTCAATACATGAAATTATAACACGATATTAGAAACAGATAAAATGAAATATAGAAAAAAAAACATATTCAGGTGACAAGTCATAAGTTTAAATGAAGACAATCAACAATGTAACACTGGAATTTGCTTAATTTTTTAGCTCTTCCAGGAGCTCCTCGACAGAATAGAAGGAGTGAGCCATGAGGAAACTCTTCAGTTTAGACTTAAAAGAGTTTGGGCTACTGCTAAGATTTTTGAGTTCTTGTGGTAGCTTATTGAAAATGGATGCAGCAGAATACTGCACTCATTTCTGCACAAGAGTCAAGGAACTGCATTCTACATGCAGATTTGATTTCTGCCTAGTATTAACTGAGTGAAAGCTGCTAACTCTTGGGAATAGGCTAATATTGCTAACAACAAACGACATTAAAGAAAATATATACTGTGAGGGCAATGTCAGAATTCCCAGATTTTTGAATAGGGGTCGACAAGAGGTTCTCGAACTTACACCACATATAGCTCGAACAGCCCGTTTTTGAGCCAAAAATACCCTTTTTGAATCAGAAGAATTACCCCAAAAAATAATACCATACGACATAAGCATATGAAAATATGCGAAGTAGACTACTTTTCGTGTTGAAGTGTCACTTATTTCAGATACTGTTCTAATGGTAAATAAAGCAGCATTTAGTTTCTGAACAAGATCCTGAACATGGGCTTTCCACAACAGCTTACTATCTATCCGTACGCCTAGGAACTTGAACCGTTCCGTCTCGCTTATAACATGCCCATTCTGTCTGATTAAAATGTCAGTTCTTGTTGAATTGTGAGTTAGAAACTGTAAAAACTGAGTCTTACTGTGATTTAGCATCAAATTATTTTCCACAAGCCACGAACTTATGTCATGAACTAAATTATTTGTTACTGTTTCAATATTACACACAAGATCCTTCACTATCAAGCTGGTGTCATCAGCAAACAGAAATATTTTTGAATCACCTGTAATACTAGAAGGCATATCATTTATATAAATAAGAAACAGCAGTGGCCCCAGCACCGACCCTTGGGGAACGCCCCACTTAACAGTGCCCCATTGGGACTGAACATCACTACCACTCTCAATATTGCGGAGAATTACCCTCTGCTTTCTGTTCTTAAAGTAAGAGGCGAACCAATTGTAAGCTACTCCCCTTACTCCATAATGGTCCAACTTCTGCAATAATATTTTGTGGTCAACACAGTCAAAAGCCTTCGTTAAATCAAAGAAAACACCTAGCGTTCGCAACCTTTTATTTAATCCGTCGAAAACCTCACAGAGAAAAGAGAATATAGCATTTTCAGTTGTTAAACCATTTCTAAAACCAAACTGAACATTTGACAGCAAATTATGTGAATTTAAATGCTCCAGTAACCTTGTATATACAACCTTCTCGATAACTTTAGCAAACACCGATGGCATAGAAATAGGTCTAAAATTGTCAACATTATCAATGTCTCCCTTTTTATAAAGTGGCTTCACTACCGAGTATTTTAATCGATCAGGAAACCGACCACTCCTAAAGGAAAAGTTACAGATATGGCTAAGTACTGGGCTAACATACATAGAACAATACTTCAGTATTCTGCTAGATACCCCGTCATATCCATGAGAGTTCTTGGTCTTTAGTGATTTAATTATTAACTCAATCTCCCTCTTGTCAGTATCATGGAGGAGCATTTCAGGTAACAGTCTCGGAACACTTTTTTCTAAGAGCGCTATATGATTCCCTGTTGGAATTAGGTTTCTATTTAGTTCACCTGCTATATTCAGAAAGTGATTATTAAATACTGTACATATATGCGACTTATCAGTAACACGGACATTCCCACTACGCACTGATTCTATATCCTCGACCTGTCTCTGCAGACCAGCAACTTCCTTTACGACTGACCATATGGTTTTAATTTTATCCTGAGACTTAGCTATTCTATCTGCATACCACATACTTTTTGCCTTCCTAATAACATTTTTAAGCACCTTACAATACTGTTTGTAATGGGCTGCTGCATTTAGATTTTGACTGTTTCTAACGTTTTGATATAATTGCCACTTTGTTCTACAAGATATTCTTATCCCTCTAGTCAGCCACCCAGGCTGCCTGTTTGTGCTAGTACCCTGTTTTAAACGTTGTAACGGAAAGCAACTTTCAAAGAGCATGAGAAAGGTCTTTAGAAAAGCATTATATTTATCGTTTACTGTCTCAGCGCTATAAACATCTTGCCACTCTTGTTCCTTTATAAGGTTTACAAAGGTCTCTACAGCAACCGGATCAGCTTTCCTGAACAGCTGATGACTATATTTAACACGAGTTGCAGCATAAAAATCTTTTAAAGTTAAAATTTGCGCATCATGATCTGAAAGGCCATTCACCTTTTTTCTAACAGAATGCCCTTCTAGTAATGAGGAATGAATAAAAATGTTGTCTATGGTTGTTCTACTGTTCCCTTGCACTCTCGTTGGAAAGAATACGGTTTGCATAAGATTATATGAATTAAAGAGGTCTACCAGCATCCTCTTCCTTGCACAATCACTTATACAATTAATATTGAAGTCACCACATATAACTAACTTTTTGTATTTCCTATAAAGTGAACCAAGAACCTCCTCTAGCTTTAGCAAAAATGCTGTGAAATCGGAGTCTGGGGATCTATAAATAACAACAGTTACAAGTTTAACTCCGTTAAATTTAACCACACCTGCACAACATTCAAACACCTTTTCAGTGCAGTATTTTGAAACATCAATTGACTCAAATGCGATGCCGTTTTTCACATACATGGCTACTCCCCCACACCGCAAAGAGCTCCTCGAAAAGCAGCCAGCCAACCTGTATCCTGGTAAAGGAAGCCTCTGAATTATCTCCTTATTTAAGAAGTGTTCAGATATACCAATAATTTCAGAGTCAACATCTATAAGCAGTTCACTAACTTTATCCCTAATACCCTGTATATTTTGATGAAATATACTAATTCCCTCATTACTCGGATACCTAAGCTTTGTCAAAAGTGATTCCCTTGTTAGAGAGACTTCCCTTAAGCAGGAATACCTATCAGCTGACTTCAATCTAAAAAAGGTGCAGCTCTAACACACACTACTGCAGGAATTTTCCCATGAGTGATCCAACCAACCCCACCTATGCTGTCACCTATAAGCTTTGCCAACCTCCCCTTCCCATACCTGTTGAGGTGCAGGCCGTGTCTAGTGAAACCCGTCCTGCTGATAGACTCCACCGACACCACTGAAATGTGACCCATGCTTTCTGTCATCAGCGCACCCCCAAGTCTCATGTTATTACGCCTGACGGCTGTATTAAGATGAGGCCGATCGTGACGCTGAAACAGTTCCACGAAATGCACATTCGTGTTGCCAGTCTGAGTGGCTATCTTTTCCAGGTCACCATCTATGTTATACTCCCCATCCCTACCAATACTATTACCAGCCCCACCCACAATCACTACCTGATCCTCTTTAGTAAAATCCCTACATAACCCCCCTATGTTAACAGTCACCTGAGCCAACCCTGCATTAGGCTTCACAATGCTGGTGACCTGGTACTCACTTCCCAGCACTTCCTGCAACTGCTGGCCTACACCTCTGCCGTGTGAACTACCTAACAGCAGAACCTTCTTCTTCCTCTTCGACTTTGCAACTGTTCTAGGCACAGTAACTACTGAGGTCTGCTGCATACTTCCTACATCTACAGCTACTAGAGATTCCTCTCCACTAGACTCTGACAGTTGGTCATATCTATTGTAAACACCAATAGTAAAACTATCTGAAAATCTTCTTCTCCTAGCAGATCTCTTGCCAACAGCCAGCTCCCATTCCCCAACCCCCTTCTCCCTCCTCATCCTATCTAGCTCCTCCTGTGCGTTTTTCAACTGCACCTGAAGGGCACAGATCTTACGCTCCTGCTCCTCTATCAGTTTACTCTTGCTACATAACCTGCAGTTCCAGGAGAGGATCTCACCAGAATGCCCACTGGCTTCCCCACTGCATTCCCCCCAGTGAAAATACTTCGAACAAGTGTCACACCGCAATCCACTACTCACGAACCTACGGCAAAGCCCACACTTCTCACTCATGGTAAAATTTTACTTTTTCTAAGTTCCGCTACTACAATAAGAAGATGCTAAAAACCTGACTACAATAATCACAAACTTACTCTACAAGGGAAGTAACTACTATTATTAACAGTATTAATAAGCAACAAATGTGAATATAACAAAAGACTAATACAGAAAGAGAATCAAACGTCTAATCACACAGTAACGAGCTGTAAACAGTTCCCAAAAGGTTCTTCTGAAATTATTTCACCAGAAAACACCACGAACACCGGTTGAAGACTACTAAAGTTCCTAAATAAATCACTATGCACAAACAATTAATTAGTACTTAGCTTTCGATGCGCCGCTACAGCTGCAACTGGTCAACGCGGAATGTAAACACAGGCAAGAGGTTAAGTTGCTCGATACGAAACACTCACAAATATCAGGCCACAACAGAAGAAAGGCAGAGCTGAATGAAGAAACCACTAATACGTCACTTATATAGTAAATATTATCACAAAAACCGTTAAAATATGTATCTGGAACCTAAAAATATATGAAAACTTAGAGAGCGATCTCACACGCAGTCACTCGCTTATGACGTCACACCAAAGACTGATCAGTCAGAACTCGAGGAAAAAACATGGCAGCAACCCTTTTCCTTCACAAATCTTCTGTTAAAATTCGCTCAACCGAGCTCCAAGATAACCCACTAATTCCTGACTGTTGACCATTGGTCTATCATCGGTCTGTGAGCACAAGTTCTCGAATTTTTTAAGTATTTTTCCAATGCGAATGCGGGCAGTTGTTGGACGTCCAGAAGGATGTTGGTCATCAATCGACATGCCACATTTTTAAATTGAGCAAACCACTCGTACACCTGAGTTTTTCCCATAGCGTCATCTTGGTTAGTTGTTTTCAACATTAATACAGCTTCAGCAGCATATTTACCGAGTAAAAAACAAAATTTCACAACTGCGAGTTGTTCACTTAAGCTTTCCATCATAAAAAACGAAACAAGAACAAAACAGTGCTAGCAAAAACAATCACTGCAAGTGAATAGAACAAGCCATGTTGACAACACAGGTGGCACTGAACTGGCAATGGGATGCGTTATAGACGCCTAGCGGCAGAAATGCGTCCTACACAAGCTCCGCCCACGGAAATGTTATTTCGGTTTTTAGCTCCCCCCCCCCTCCACGCCCCCTCCGTGTCTATGTCCCCTCCCTCCATTGGATCCCCCTTTTTTTCCTTTCCTCTCCTCCCCCCTTTTCCCCCTCATCGGTCCGGGTCCTACCTCCCCCCATCTGCCGCCGTGTTGCCTTTATAGTGCCGTTGCAAGTGTGTATTCAGTGTTGTGCGTCCCCTGTCAGTGTTGCGAACAGCCACCATACTGTCGATAGTTGCGTTGCGTTTTTTATCTCGTGCGAATAGAAACCAGACTGTCGCCGTGTTTTTTAATTGTGCCTGTCTATTTACTATGTGTTTTAGTCAGCATCACCGACCGTTTCTTTTCATATTTTCTTCGCATCTTTTTCTCCATGTTTCAATTTTTAACAGTCCCCGTTTAATCAGATGCTTTTATTGTTCTCATATCTCTTAAATCTGTTCTTTAACTTTTCTGTAGGCTGCAGAGCGGCGAAGTGTGCTGCTGCCAGCCCGCTCCCCACCCCCTCTGGGCGGAAATCGAAATCCAATAAAGAAAAAAAAATCCCGTTTTCTTAATAGGTAAACATAGTGAGAAATGAGGTATTGAGAAGAATGGGGGAAAGGAGGGAAATTTTAATCAGAAAGGGAAACACAATTGCTTGGACACTAGATGAGAAGAGATTGTTTGTAGATGACCTCTGATGTTAAGTCCCATAGTGCTTAGAGCCATTTAAACCATTGGACTGTTTGTTGTTGGATGCTATGGCAAGAACGGTGGATGGAGAAACGAGAAGAGGACGCAGAAGATAACTGGAAACAATTACTAGAAAATGAAGGGGGTAGAAAATGACAAGTCTGCGTGATATCTACATGTGATGACCTGCCCAAATGCAGAACACTGATGTTCATGATGATGAAATGCGTCATGGCTATGGATGTTTACTAATTTTTATTGATTCAGAGAAAATCAGCGATTGTTTTTAAGCAATAATCGTATTCATAGTGTCTGCCTCGATAGCTGAGAGGTCAGCGCGGCGGATTGTCACGCCAAGGGGCCCGGGTTCGATTCCCGGCTGAGTCCTCTCATGGACTGGGTGTTGTGTTGTACACATTATCATTTCATCATCGTCAGTGGAAGGCAATGGGAAATCACCACTGGAATCACTTCCCAAGACGCTCATGCGGTGGACCTCTCTGACGAGGCTTCCCCCATGACCTGTCGTTAAGCAGAACACAAAGTTAAAGTATTCATAGTGGCTGCATGTTTGTATAAGATCTTTCAGTCTGATTTAGACCACGATTAATGCAGTACAAAATGACGTCTTTGCATTTGCCATACTAGCTTAGCTCCACGCAATGCAAATTTCATGAGTTCAACGGAAAACAAGGGAAATTATTCTGACAAAGTGTTCTCTGTCGTACATTATAAGGTTGCTTCGGACCGGCGATGTATATGAGAAGAACTTCTGTCAATATATTTCGCAAGTATAAACATGTTTTTCTCGCGGCTATTGTTCAAGCTGACTTGTTGACCGGTTGGTTTTGGAGAATACTACTTCCTCGTGTGTTCTTGACATCGCACTATTTTCTTCCCAATAACTGATTTTTTATGCTTAGTCCAATTCGGAGTTTGATCGGGATTAGCCACTGAGTTGAAATACTTCGTCTCCAGTGTCTCATTACACAATAATTTGTCCAATTACTTACCACAGCTGCCATTCAGATTACAATCCATTGAGAATATCTGAACACAAGTGCAAATGTTTGCAATACGGATTTGTATTGTACTTGTGAAGAATACATCCTCAGTTTGTGACGGCATTCGCTCATAACATATTCGTTAATCTTCACATCAGACTTTAATTCTGTGCAGTTCAGTCAAATATCTAGCTTTGTTATGGTCTGTCTTCTTCTTCCAATCAAGGATTAGGCCTCACCACTTCTTCCTCGGTGAACTTTCACTCCTTTCCCTACTAGGGTTGCATTCCTTCGATTGTCGAGGGTTTCTCTGGGGTGACATACGCAACACATACGCTCTGCTCTCTCCAATTCCGCTTTCGTTGGATTACTTTTTCAGTTAATGGTTGTACCCCAGTTCTTCCCTTATTTCTTCTTTTCTTATTTCGTCTTATCTTGTGCAAGGTTTCACTAGACTCCGTCCGGAACTTCATTTCTAATTTTTCAAGTTGTCTTTTGATCTTAATGCCCTACGTTCTTTATAAAACTTCACCTGGGTTTCTCTTCTCGTTTTAAACTTCATAGTTTACAGTATCGTGCCACATATGTGCTGACAGGTTGTCTTATTTATGTTTTTTGCTTCCTCAAAATATTTGTCACATCCGAGGTACCGGAAACGGAACTGCTGTTATAATATTAAGCTACTTATAGGTCTTGTTTTTTAACTCTTGTTGCTTATGGAATATTTTCCTGAAAAGGCCATTGTTTTGCTTTTCTTGTTAACTTGACGTTATAATTTAGACTTACATTGTTCAATCTGTGTACCGCTGTTTGAAGTATGTCTTGACTACCCTATATATTTACTTAGCACCCCGTCTTCAGGCCACAAGTGGCCCATCGGGACCATCCGACGACCGTGTCATCCTCAGCTGAGCATGCGGATAGGAGGGGCGTGTGGTGAGCACACCGCTCTCCCGGTAGTTATGATGGTTTTCTGTGACCGGAGCCGCTACTGTTCGGTGGAGTACATTTACTTGATCTTCAGTATAAAGTATTGTATCCCGAAATGTATCCCTCCAAGCTCTTATACCTCAAGGTAATCTGTTCTTCATCCAATGCCTTCTTCCCAGCATTATCTACACAGGGGGCACTGTTATTGTGTTACAGGTGACAGTGCCTGGCAAGTTTCAGAGCTGAAGTAACGTTGCGAGGCTAGCAGAACATTTAGTGGGAACTGTGTTGTAAACAATGATTAGCAAGAGTCAAAGAACAAAAGAGCAATTTACTCAATAACACAGAATTTCTGAATGAAAAAGAGGCACTGAAGTGATGGCGGTAACTTCTTCTATTTATTTCGTGGCGTTTATCTCGTATATTCACAGAGCGGCATGTTAGTTGTCGACTTTTTCAACCCTAGTGACACATGGTGGCCAGATGCCTATCAGCCAAACTCCCCTCACCCCTCCCCGCCCCACCCAGGATGGAACATGTGACACCAACTGTTAGGGTCCAGTGTTATTTGATGTGAAGGTGTGCGAACATTTTCTAAATGTTTGAGAGTCATCTAAGTGACGTAGTCCATGGGTAACAGCCCTGTACACACCTTGTCTGATTTGGAAAAAACCGTCTATAAACGCCATCCAGTCATGCCGGCACTCTGGCCGTCGTTCTTCATACACCACGCGAATTCAATCTGGGACCGCCGCTCCTCCTCGAATTACTACAGCGCCCACTACTGCACGCTGCTAAGCGAGCCTGCCTAAATGTGAATGCTGTAAGGAACCGGACTGTGTACTTTTGACTTGTGGAGTAGCAAACATGGTAAACCTCTTTTAGTACTTCGTCCTTCATTCAGTAGAAACGGAATCATTATAGGATCACTTTGTTGTCCGTTTGCCTGTTAAATCCTCTTTTCCTCAGGAATGGCTCCGGCTATCAAATTGAAATTTATGTCAAATATCAAGGTCTACGGTTCCTTGGCGGCGTAAAAAATTTTCGCTTCCAAGACAATGCAGTCAAAAAACATAGCCATTTATATGACATATTTTGACTAAAATCACGAAATTTGGAAAGAAGCAAGGTTTCACTCTACAAGCACAGGAAAAAAAATTGAAAAATGTTAATCTGGAATAATATCGTATAAAAATATTTTTTTCCCGTTTGTGGTCCGTCTGTCTGCATGTCCGTCTGTTGAGACCCCTTTTTCTCAGGAACCGGTTGTTGTTGTTGCTGTTGTTGTTGTTGTTGTTGTTGTGGTCTTCAGTCCTGAGACTGGTTTGATGCAGCTCTCCATGCTACTCTACCCTGTGCAAGCTTCTTCATCTCCCAGTACCGACTGCAGCCTACATTCTTCAGAATCTGCTTAGTGTATTCATCTCCTGGTCTCCCTCTACGATTTTTACCCTCCACGCTGCCCTCCAATGCTAAATTTGTGATCCCTTGATGCCTCAGAACATGTCCTAGCAACCGGTCCCTTCTTCTTGTCAAGTTGTGCCACAAACTCCTCTTCTCCCCAATGCTATTCAATACCTCCTCATTAGTTATGTCATCTACCCACCTAATCTTCAGCGTTCTTCTATAGCACCACATATCGAAAGCTTCTATTCTCTTCTTTTCTAAACTATTTATCGTCCATGTTTCACTTCAATACATGGCTACACTCCATACAAATACTTTCAGAAACGACTTCCTGACCCTTAAATCTATACTCGATGTTAACAAGTTTCTTTTCTTCAGAAACGCTTTCTTGCCATTGTCAGTCTACAATTTACATCCTCTCTACTTCGACCATCATCAGTTATTTTTCTCGCCAAATAGCAAAACTCCTTTACTACTTTTTGTGTCTTACTTTCTAATCTAATTGTCTCAGCATCACCAGACTTAATTCGACTATATTCCATTATCCTCATTTTGCTTTTGTTGATGTTGATTTTATATCCTCCTTTCAGGACACTGTCCATTCCATTCAACTGCTCTTCCAAGTCCTTTGCTGTCTCTGAGAGAATTACAATGTCATCGGCGAACTTCAAAGTTTTTATTTCTTCTCCATGGATTTTAATACCTACTCCGAATTTTTCTTTTGTTTCCTTTACTGCTTGCTCAATATACAGATTGAATAGCAGTGGGGAGATGCTACAACCCTGTCTCACTCCCTTCCCAACCGCTGCTTCCCTTTCGGGCCACTCGACTCTTATAACTGCCATCTGGTTTCTGTACAAATTGTAAATAGCATTTCGCTCCCTGTATTTTACCCCTGCCACCTTCAGAATTTGAAAGAGAGTATTCCAGTCAACTTTGTCAAAAGCTTTCTCTAAGTCTACAAGTGCTATAGACGTAGGTTTGCCTTTCCTTAATCTTTCTTCTAAGATAAGTCGTAAGGTCAGTATTGCCTGACGTGTACCAACATTTCTACGGAATCCAAACTGAACTTCCCCGAGGTCGGCTTCTACCAGTTTTTCCATTCGTCTGTAAAGAATTTGCGTTAGTATTTTGCAGCAGTGACTTATCAGACTGATAGTTCGGTAATTTCCACATCTGGCAAGACCTGCTTTCTTTGGGATTGAATTATTATATTCTTCTTGAAGTCTGAGTCTCAGGAACCGGTAGAAGTTCAAATTTATATTTTTTAAAATTATTATTATTTCTCCTAGGATTTAGGATTCATAACATATGCTAAAGACTAAATGCTGCTCCTCTAACACTGGAATACGATTTTGACTTCCCGTGATGTTTCCAACCGTAACGTCATACAGTACGAATGACAAGAACAGTAGTCGATAACCGAATGTTACCGTCCGCTCTCCTCGGAAGTGAAAGCCAAATACGAATCGTGAATGTGGGCGGCCACGACGCAGGAAATGCGCGGTGTAGCGGCGGCCAAACAGCGCCGCGGGCCGCGCGCCCTGTGTACGCGGCGCAGAGTTGCCTGCCTGTTTATTCTGCGCGCGCGCCATTTGGCTGGCGCTCCTAGTCCCACGCCACGCCGCCCGGCTGTTCGCGGCGCGGCGTCGCCAGGCGGCTCTGTTGACACACTGCCGCGAACAGAGCCCGTCGCGCGTCCCCGTTACTCGCCGAAATGAAACGTCCCGCCTTTGACGTGCCCACATAACTAGTTAATACACGCCGCTCTTCATTGGCTTAATTGAACGCTTCACAAGTGTAGCAGCTCAAAGGAAAAGTTGAGTTACACGTCAAATTAGAGCTACAGGTTCGCTAGATTTCATCTCCAGTTGCTCTGCGTGCCACTGCATGAACGAATAGGTCAATTATGACCACTTAGCTTACATTGGACCTAACATATCCGCAATCTGGCCCGTGACAAAGGGAAGGCCTCAGACACATAAAACTGATTAGGCTCATATTTGCCAGCTCTTTTGCGTACAACCTAAAATGAAAGGCAGCGTACGGTCGCTTGCGGAGTATCTATGTAACTGTAGATGTAGATGTGGGAGATATTTTGGCTCAACGCCCCAAATTTCGCAACTCGTAACCGACTCAAAATTGACGGAACCGTCAGATAATAAGAATTTTTCATCATCATTTGCAAGGTCCGCAATACATATTTTTCTAGAAGTCAAAGATAGGAACTATTACGACTGCCGCTTATGGACCACTAGCTAAACGTCGGTTAACCGTTGGCGAAGTGACCAAGGCAGCTGGTTGGGTAACGTTGTTGCCTCTGGATTACGGGGTCCCGGGCTAGATTTCAGCCTGGTCGGGGATTTCCCCCGCCCGAGGATTGGGTGATTGTATTATCTTCATCATTTCATATTCTTTGTGAAAGTGGCGAGACTGGGCTGTGTGAAGATTGGGAATTTATACGGGCGATGGTAACCGCACAGTTGAGCGCTCCCCAATACAAATATCATCACAATCATCAACATCTGGCTGGGGAGCGGAGAAGCTTTCTTCGATTTCCAAACACATACCGCTCTTTCTTTTCCCCATTTGATTATTCTTCCACATCAGAACAGCTAGGAGTAGGAGTGTTAACAGTGTAAGTAAATCAGTAGGGAATTATAACAAAGTATAAAAACATTCCTAGTAAGACTGTTGCGAATTCGTCACGGGGGACCACTGAGAGTTATAGCGCAACGCTTGTTCACACCAAGCACTGGACAGAATTTTATTTCGATGCTCCAAAACTGCAATGCGCTTATGGAAACCCAGTATGAATTGCCCAACCGTTTGAATACAGCAACGATTCATAGCATAATTGAAGGTCAACGGTTACCAGCTATTTTTCATGTGATATTATCGTACCCACGCTTTGTTTTTTCATCAGGCTTTGATGCGACCCGCCACCAATTCCTCTCCTGTACCAACCTCTTCATCTCAGAGTAACACTTGCAGCCCATGTCCTCAATTATTTCTTGGATGTATTCCAGTCTCTGTATGCCTCTACAGTTTTTACCGTCTACAGCTCTAGTACCGTGGAAGCTATTCCGAGATGTGTTAACAGATGTTCTACCATCCTGTCCCTTCTTATTTCCAGTGTTTTCCACTTATTACATTTCTCGCTGATTCTCGGAGGACGTCTTATTCCTGACCTTAACAGAGCACCTGATTTTCTACTTTCTTCTGTAGCACCACATCTCACATGCTTCGATTCTCTTCTGTTCCTGTTTTCCCACAGTCCATGTTACACTACCATAAAATGCTGTGCTCCAAATGTAAATTCTCAGAAATCTCTTCCTTAAATTAAGGCCTGTCTTTGGTACTAGTAGAATTCTCTTGGTGAGGAATGCCTTTTTTGCCAGTGCTAGTCTGCTTTTGATGCCTATTGCCATTTGCTACTTTCCTTAACTTCAACTACTTCGTGATCCCCCATTCTGATATTAAGTCTCTCACTATTCTGATTTCTGCTACTTCTCATTACTTTCGTCTTTCTTCCGTTTATTCACAGTTCATATTCGATACTCATTAGATCATTCTATTCAATGGATCGTGTAATTCATTCTCATTTTCCCTGAAAATAGCAACATCCGAGGTATGCATCAAAATTATTTCCAGAAAAAGAAATATTTTAAACTCAAACAAAGTCTGTTTTCCGCCGAAATTCTGGAAGGAACGATGTAGTTGCGACATTATAGGATTTACTAGATGTTCTTGAAGCTGCGAGCATATTTGCTTCGAGAGTTTGTATGACAGATTCCATCCATGTAGTTGTCGGAAGGCTACTAAGAACATGTAGACGAGTGAGTGAAAGAGCCTTTGTAGGGTGAGGGCACGATTAAAATTTTAATTCTTCCCTAATCAATGTCGATCGGGAAATTATGATACACCCCACCACTCCTAGAAGTCTGTTGCACCCTGTACACTACACAAGCCATCGTACGGTTTGAGTACTTTTGGGCACTTTTGATACTACATCTGATCCCCCTTCCCTGTTCCACTTACAAACGGTGTGTGGGAAGAGTGATTGCCGGTAAGCCTTTAATATTATAATCTCTCGGTATTTCTCGTTGAGGTTATTTTGCCACAAGTACGTTCTAAGAAGTAGCTCGATACCTACAGGAACGTATTCTCTCGCAATTTCAATAGTAAATCTTTCCGTGATGCAAAACGCTTCCCTTGTAGCGTCGGCTACTGCATTTTGTTGGTCATCCCAGCGATCGTGGTTACCTGTCATTGATTGTTGCTAATGAACATTCCTATGATGAGTGCGAGTCATCAGTTACTTCTAGAAGAAAACAGTGCAATGTGTACTGATAGTTCGTAACATTACACGCACCCCTTTAATCATACACCCCCTTTATAGCGTTCCAGTCCACCTTTAACATGCAAAAGGGCCTCAGTTAATTGTGATTCACGTTGTACACGTCACTGTAACATAACGGTACAGCTCGTGCAAAGTAATCTGGCCTCCGCTCGGAGACACATTCTCGTCTTGAGACCTAGGAGAGACCGCCCCTTTGTTTCGAAGGAGCTGTCATCTCATCTCGCTGTCGCCTGTGAACCTGCACACTTACAGCATTCTCTTCGCTTTCTTTTCACTACATACAAGGTAAAAATTGTTGAACTATATGAAATAAAATTTTCATAACTTCTAAACGGTTTGCTTTAGGACGTTAAACCTGCACGGGTGGCCGTGGGGTATGATGGGAATTAATTTGATGTGAATATGGCTTCGTTTAGCGATGAAGCCCACTTTCATTTGGATGGGTTCGTCAATAAGCAAAATTGGCGCATATGGGGAACTGAGATTCCGTATTTCGTGATCGAGAACTCTCTTCACCCTCAACGGGTGACTGGGTGGAGTGCAACGCCCAGTCACGGAATAATCGATGCGATATTTTTTTGATGGTGCAGCTACTACCGAAGGGTACTTGAAGATTTTGGAAGACGATTTCATCGCTATTGTCGACTGTGACCCTGATTTCGAGAATATGAGGCTCATCCAAGACGAAGCTCGATCCCATCGTAGCAGGAGAGGGTTTGATGTCCTGGACGAGCACTTTGGGGACCGCATTCTGGCTCTGGGGTATCCAGAGGCCACTGGCATGGGCGTCGATTGGCTCCCATATTCTCCGGATCTAAACACAGGCGACTCCTTTTTGAGCGGCTACATTAAAGACAAGGTACGCAGCAAATACCCCACAACCATTGCTGTGTGGGAAACAGCCATTCAGGAGGTACTCGACAGCATCGATGTTCCGTCACTTCAGTGGGTCATACAGAATTTCGCTATTCGTCTCCGCTACATCATCGCCAATGATCGCGGGCCTATCGAACATGTCATAACCGAAATCCGAATATCTTTAGTGACATTTACATGTTGAATAAAGTGTGTGCACGACGTAGTTTGTAACTAATTTTTTTAAATGGTTCAATAATTGTCGCCCTGTACTATTGCACCGCATTCTCGCGCACCGTAGATACAGTGAAAGTTCTATGCCCGTTTGACTATATGCAGTGCCATTAAGCATCAGTCGGAAGAAGCAAACAAGAGAGCAAAAATCTCATTAAAGCCGCTAGATACTCCAGCTGCACAGTATCAGAGAAGAAGAAAGAGACGGGAAACTTGGCTGCAAATACAGGGGGTCGAGAAAAATATGGGGACACCAAAATCATGACGTATTACCATTCCTACTAAGGTGTAGGAAATACCATTGCATACAAAACAGTTTTGAATCGTTCTGGAATTGGTAAATACAGTAATGGATAAATTACAAAATAGCGGGATATTCAGGCAACGATTATTGAGGCAGATAACGTTGACGAACTCATCTCTCCAAAGTGCGCCACAAAAGCATAATAATAATGAGATCCTGTGATTGGGGCGGCGAGGGGATAAGCGACAATTCATCCTTGTGCACACAATCCATCCTATGTGAACAAGCGCCCTGTCGTCTTGGAACAAACCATCACCATTGAGGAACTAAGTTAGTACCACGGGATGGACCTGATCAGTCAAAATGGTCACTTATATTTTGGCAGATTTTGACAGTAATGAAAACTTACAGAGTAACCATCGGAACCATGGAATACCACGATGTGACTGCCCAAAAAATTACCGGACTTCCACCATGTTTCACTCCTGAGGCGTACATCCGGGAAGTATTTTGAATCAGTGTGAAACTGGGCCCATCCGAGCAAATGACTTTCTCCTATTGCTCCATCGTGCAGATTTTAGGGCTTCGGCTCTACGTTGTACGTGGATTTGCGTCACTGATGGTTGTTTCCAAATTTCCGCTCGCCCTGCAATTCCTGCTTATGGGGCTCCCTTCATGTTGTTTTGCTTCAGATACGGTTCGTCAATGTGACATTCAGTTACGAAGTCACTTTTGCAATTGTCATGCATTTATCTTTCGTTATAACACTGTTCGAATGACCGTCCACAACTATCACTCAACACACGCTTTTCTCCGTGCTGTGACTTAGCGACTGACGCATTCCCTGCATGAAGCATAGAATTTAGATACGGAACCCCTTGAAACACCAAACACTCCCGCTACCATGGTAATGGAAGAGACACCATAGTTGCTCTAACGATTTGCCCGCATTCGAATTCACGTAGCTCCGACGTAATCCAATCACAACAACATAAAACACTGTTCTGACCACGACTGACGCTTGCAACGTATTGTGGACATTGCAGAATTTCCGTTCGTGGTCAAATACAACAGCTCGACCTGCAGTTTTTACTTGCATCTCCATTTATATTGAAGCATGCATTTCCTGTGATGTTTCACTATTTTTGTCCAGCCCCTGTACTTGCCGTCGCTTCATTACTTCAGGGACGACAGGGTAGAAGAATATAACAAGTGCATACTTACATAATATTGACAGATTGTTTGCCAGGTGACAGACACACTTCTTCCATGCGACACATATTCTGTATTTTACGTGTCAGTGTCATACTAAGCAGTGTCTGCCCGTCCGGTTGGCCGTGCGGTCTAACGCACGGCTTTCCGGGCGGGAAGGAACGCCAGGTCGCCGGCCCTAATCCACCCGGCTGATATGTGTCGAGGTCCGGTGAACCGGCCAGTCTGTGGATGGATTTTAGGCGGTTTTCCGTCTGCCTCGGCGAATGCGGGCTGGTTCCCCTTACTGCTCCTCAGTTACAGTATGTCAGCGATTGCTGCGCAAACAAGTTCTCCACGTACGCGTACACCACCATTACTCTACCACCTAAACAACATAGGGGTTACACTCATCTGGTGTGAGACGTTTCCTGGGGGGTCCAACGGGGGCCGAACCGCCCGCACAATTGCCCTGGGTTCGGTGTGGGTGGCGGGGGGGGGGGGGGAGGGGGGGAGGGGGGGAGGCGGTGGACTGCGGTAGTCCTCGTGGGGTTGTGGCCCACTGCGGCTGCGGCGGGGACGGAGCCTCTCCGTCGTTTCTAGGTCTCCAGTTAACATACAATACAAGCAGTCTTTGCTAGAATACATTTTACAGAATTTCCTTCTAGCATTCTAGGTTCCTTTGCTTGGTCCTTTGTTTATGCGGTTATTACTTTTTTCAAAATACTCCGTTAACTTTTTTCGAATTATTGTTAGTGTTGTTACACTGTTTACATAATAGAATAGTAAGTAATTGCAGGGATAAAATTTTGTCTCAAATCGCCGGATACGTCGCAAATGGGGCAAGTCTACCAGCTACGCAAAGGCTTCGTTACCAAATGTCGACACGGGAGACTCGAAGTACAAACAAGGTGGTAGACTATGCGAGAGGAAATCCAAGAACAACTGAATCAGTACTTTGACAACAGTGCGCGGACAGACAGAACGCTCTGCTGTGACGAGGCCAAATGCAGTAACTTCACCTAGGGGTGTCACAAGACTGACTTTCAGTATGCTAACTTCGCATAAAAGGACGCGTTGAAACCTGTATGTTAAACACTTTAGAAGCCAGAAGTGCTGACAGGGCGAGAAAACGATAGCACATTCGGTCAACAGTGAGCGCTTGTATATGTGTGTGTCTGGGGAGGGGGGTATCATCTGCAATAAAAACCATCCCCCTCAAGCTCGTTCTCAGAGTGAGGTCATTCCATCTTAATGATGGATACAGATGGAAGATCAACTCTCTTAACTAGAAGGATGATCTGGTGAATTCAGCAAATGCCCCCAAGCTGCCTTTGGATTCCACTGCTACAAGTCCACAGCTGAACGGCTGTAGACGGGACTTCCGATTTACAAGCCACTTCCTGCCATTGAAACTAGTGAGTGGTTGAGGATGGGAGCCGGGCCGATCTTCCACGGATGAAGAATCGACATGGCCGTCTGCAAGCTATTCAGCTTTGGTGGTGGCGCCTGTGGCACCACCTTAGTGGATGAATGTTGGGACCACGACACGGCCTGTCCTCCACGTTGCTAATGGTTCTTCCGCCTCCACGCCTTATCCGCAACTCATTAGAGGAGTACGCAGTAATCTGGGAACGATCCTAAGAGTTGCTTCATCCGAGAGTGCTGATGCTCCCACACAAGTCCACATTCTCGTTGGGCTGCAAAGACTCACGGCCGTCGATCCCTCCTACGGGGTGCGGCACTGACCCTAGAAAACGCCGTGACCAGCGATTAGCAAGTTTCCCGCTTGGCACTGACGAGCCACCTCGCGCTTTCAATCGGTGCCGACTCAGCACGGTCACTTTTACACAGTGCCGGAAAGCTGATACAGCTGTTTTAAAGCCCTCGCCGCTAAATTATTGTTAACTAAATGATATTTCATTAACGCCATGGTGCTTCACAGGATCATCTAATCGCTGTCTTCGCTCTACCTAATGATAGATAGAACCTATATGACACGTCAATACAACCGTTTGCTCACTGGCTACCTCTGTATGTATGTGAATAGGGTTTCTATTGTCGAACTTGCCGACCCTACTGTGACGTTTCGCAACCGAGCATCCACCGCTACCATTGTACATTACAGCACCGTCAGCTATTTTGAGCACCCCATGAACAACAAAAGATAGTGTTGTTCTTTAGGAGAAAAATTTGAATTTGTTTAATAACTTTTTAATTAGACCATTCCGGTTTACTCATAAAACAATACACGTGGTATTATAGAGGAAACAGTTTCTCTAACTTTCGAACATATGCTTCGGTAGTCTCTTAAGTTGCAACGACTATCGTCGCCAGGAATAAAACCTGGATCGGGCAGTAACTGAACTTCTGTATATTTATCTTTAAAGCAGTGTATGACAAGGTCAGGATGTGAAGCTCGTTCCAGGCAGTGAAAGACTGGTTTATAGGTAAAAACTGCATTTGTGTTTTGAAATAGATCTTCGTAGTTAAATGCAGTTTATCGAACGTTTTGACGTGGAGTAGGTTCCATCCATAAAGTCTGTCTATGTAAAGACTACAAACCTGGCCACAACTGGCGGAACCTTTACATTCATACTTTCCTCACTCATACATTCCTTTAAATGTGGCAATGCACGGAAATGAGAAGGTTTAAAAGCTGATGAATAGGGCGTATATTGCAGCAATTAGAGCTTCGCATCTCTCAGTTTCCAGTACCGAAGTCACCTTCCTACCGGTCGCATTGTTATGAAGCAAGTTGAACGTGTTACACTTGCCTTCTGTGCCACTTCTTACGTACTTATTTCACGGGTGGGCCAGACAACTTGCTTAATATTCCCCAGGTTACGTTTTACCATTTACGACCCATGACGATCACCTTTCCAGTAGATGAAGTATACTTTCTCTTTTCTATTGGACGGACATTGGCTTCCACCCTTTGCTTTAATTGCTGTTAAGGGGGACGGGAAATGGTAGCTCCATTTTTCAAGTCATAAATAAGACAATAAAAGCAGTTGTACACTTCTTAGAACATTCCAAAGTTTACACAAAGAAAATAAATTTACCGCAATGTTTATGACATCTGATACTTCATGTACCTTATATTGTAAACTGGCGATACCATATTACACACTTGCTCTGTATTTTGTGCTGTAATGTCAAATTTGGAAGAAGTACGACAGCATTTCATTTCACCTCCCCGTTTATAGCGTCTTGAAAACTTTGGAGCCCACAGTAAACGATTTTATGAATGAATCACAAGATACACAATTCCCTTAAAAATCCGTACACGTTCAGAAATACGTTTTCTGAACAAGTACGTGTTACATGCATGAGATATTTTCCTCGTTCGTAACTACACATTGCAATTAAATTAAATCAGTCACACCAGTCGTTATGAAACTACATCACAAAAAGTAATCATGCACACTAGTTAATACGTTCAGACATTTTTATTTTTAAACGATATGCCCGTTGTTTTTTGGTATTTTTAGTTTCTTAAGGAGCGATGAGATTAAATTAGCTGATTACAAAGTGTCACTATGAATAAACAATGTAACCTGTGCAGGATAACATTTCTCCTTCAAGAAAGTAGGTTTCCCCTCTCTATGTCTCAATTGATTACGGCAGGAAGTTGGTACACGAGAGAATTGCGGAACTGACTTTTGGTGCTATTACTGCCACGTTCCCTTCATCATTCAAATATTACCTTTGATATAGTCTGCGGTAGTTACGTCATTGACTGCTTGTAGTTCCAGAAACTTCAATAATCTTGAGTGTTATTAGAAAAATAGAGACCATATAGTATAAAATAAAATAAAAACTATGTGGAAGATATAGATTAGTAATTAATTATCTCTCAGATTACAATAGTACTGGCAACCACTCACTCTTTTTCCGAAGTGTGTTGGGTTTGGTCACGGAGATGTCCGTGGTAGTAGACGTAGTGGACGGCGCAGGAATCTCTGGAACAGACAAATTTAAAATTCGTTTGCATGTAACTCATTATCAGCAAGTTATTAGATGTGTTATGTATGTATGAGACAAAAAACTAGTGTCATTCAAGATTTTCTTAACTTGTTACAAAGTGATATTTATTTAGATTTACTATTAACGTGCTTTCCTTTATTTACGACAGGGTACTTATTGGTGGACGGGAAAGCATCGTGTAGTCATTTTAAAGGAGGGATCTCCGAATTTGACTTGACAGTTTTAGGGAAACCACAAAGAAATCTAAATCTGGACTGTTAAACAGCGGTTTGAATGCGACTATGTTTATGCATGGACATTCATAATGTGTATACATTCTCAGATTTGTGTAACAATTAAAATAGCTCTACGATACAGCACTCTATCGCTAATCGTAAGTGCAGTACAGCATATGGCTACATACTACCTTAAAAAATCCTTAAATAGGAAAACTCGTTTTAAGAAATGAAGAGAAAGACGTCGCAGACGTCGAAGTTTTTTCGGATAACTTGTACCTGTACCCAATATGATTCTGCTTCTGACGAGAATTCTGACACAGCCATGTCGATACCTTATTCGCAGGATTGTAAAGGTGTGTTGTGAAATTCATACTCTTCCCCATGGCAGAGTTAACAATAAACGTCACTGCAGGTTGACGCAAGGAACATTACGGAAGAGATATAGACGGGAATCGGCAAGGTGTTCTTCAGCGATAACTGCATGTGGGCTGTGCTGGTACAGCAAGAATCACACCCGCGCCATGCAGCAGCGTAAGTTACCACACAGTCAAACCTCGACGCCGCAGCCAGGCATGTAACACCGCATCGTGGTTCTGTTGTGGCCTACGATACGCAGAAATGTGTCCTGTGAAAACCGAGGTGACGAGCCTCTATGAATACCATTTATTCATTCCAGCACTGCAGTGTCTGTCTCCGCCAGCAGCCAGATGTGAGAGCCATCGACAGGAAGTGGTTCATTCAGTCTGCCATATTAGAAGCTGCTTCCGCTAGCTACGGTGCTGTAACCTTAGCGGAAGTGCAGATGTTGCCAGCAGCTGAACTGGTGCTTTCAGATGATGGGCCACCTGCTGGCTGACTTCTGTCTGCTTCGCTAGCTGCCGAATCACTCTTCACCGTGAATAGGCACACACTACCTCCGCAGGCCACTGAGCGCTGCTACCTACTCGGGGATGCTTCGTTTATCACTGCGCCATCGAATGTTTTCTACGCTGACGAGAAGACAGCGGTCACTCGTCATCATCGATGTCGCCCAAATTTGTGGTAAATGCAGGCTTGGCCACAAATGGAACTGAAGAAAGTGGGAGCTCCTGATCACCAAGCGCATTTGAAAATATCATTTTCGGTGGTAATGGGTGAGACGTGACCCTTTTATGCTAAGGTAATTTCGAGATTGCAGTTCACCAAGTCGAAAGAGTATAGAACGGTAATCCGAGAGTCGTGTGGTCGAATCCGTTATTAATTTTTTAATTTTAATTTTTTGCATTTTATTTATTAATATTTTCATGAAGGGCATAGGAAAGAAAGGCAAAGAAAAATTTGGTGAATGAGTACGTGCCAAAATGTAGAAATGTCGTCATTAGTTGATCAAGATCTGGAAAAACCTTCAAAAACCTTTTACAAACGTACTTTGCTTGATGTAATAAAGTGCAGAAGATTAAATTTCTTCTGTCAACTGACTCGTGGGGATGAAGAAGGAAGCGAAAACCGTATAAAAAGATTTTTTTGACATGAAGGAGGATTGCCATCATGCAGTATTAAAGTAATTACTCCCCGTCTGCACCACCACCCTCCTTACTCAAACCACTGATGTCTGTTCTTAATGTGTGG
Organism: Schistocerca nitens; assembly: GCF_023898315.1. Lineage (NCBI taxonomy): Eukaryota > Metazoa > Arthropoda > Insecta > Orthoptera > Acrididae > Schistocerca > Schistocerca nitens. Next base: position 283,890,612 of record NC_064614.1, read on the forward strand.
TAAGCAATTTTAACAAAAAGCTTCAAAACAGTTCTTGTCTCATCGGGAGAGGAAAAGAAATCACATCCCGAAATGGCTGGATCAAAATACATTCCGTTTGCAATTTTTGCTGAAATGATGCGCTACGCATGGTTTGCTGCCACAGTGTACGGTGAAAGAGAACTTTTAACGAATGTAAGCCACGTTCGATTGTCTACAGAAACTGTAAAACCACATTCTAGATACGCTAAATGGAATTCAAAACAGTTGCTGAGCCGTACTGTATCCATGACACCAGGGAAGAAAGAATGATTACTGTTTCAGCCCCCCCACCCCAACCACCCTATTGATGGTACAGATACAGGGAACACTCAGCAACGTTTGGGGAGAAACGCAGTCTTGCTCATTTCAAAGTAATGACCAACGCAAGTCGGCGTCATCGTTTTAGAGAAACCGCAAGTAAAAGTAACTAAATCGGGTTTTCCGAACAGAGGTGGGAGTCAAGCTCCTCCGGCTTGTCGTCAGTACTGAAGAAATCGATTGTTGCGTTTTCAGAGATAGAAAGAAACAAAGACGAATCTGGCATTGGCGTAATCACGGTATACAGACGATTCACAAGGAAGCACATATTTTTCAGAATAAACTATTTGAAGTTATTTATTTACGCATTATGAATATACGTTTCAACAAAGAGACAGTGAGAAGGACGGAAAGAGGGACAAACGAACAACTGGATTCGAGATATACCCGTAAGAATAAACTCTTCTTTTCTCATGGAAAAATACAGTCACCTACTCGTTATTGTGTACCATGCCCCCAACCCACATTCGAGCATATTCTCCTGCAAACGGCACGAAGACTAGCACGAGCGTAAGACCTTATCAGGCGTTAAAATACGGACAACAGGGCTGGTAAGTCGCTTTACATGTTGGTACACGGTGATGGTGTGGTGCGAGTGCTTTCCAGTCATATGTAGGGATGTAGCCTATGTGCCACAAAGACATCGTTAAGGACGTAGTCTAATTATTCTTCTGTGACGAGTGTCTGCGTGGGCTGAGATGGCCTTCTGACACGTCATCCATTGTATCCCTCTGGAGAATCGTAAGGATTTCATGGCTGATCATTTGCATACGTCTTACTTCTGCACCATTAACATTAATAAAATATAAACCCATCTACCCGAAATCGTGGCAGAATGGTTTGAGAAATACACCGCCTGACAGAAAACGTGAAGCACCCAGAAGAGAAATAGTAAGGGAAAGGAAATTAGATGTTACTTCAAGTCAAATTCACAAAGAATCTGCCAGTATGAGACCACATGTCAGCACGACGTTGTACCCCCTCTGACCTCGATGCATCCACTGACTCAGTTGGGAAGGGTGTCTTGAAGCCGTCGCACCATTTCCTAAGGCAAGCTGGTCCACAACTGTTGATACTGGTTCCTGGTATCCTGAATATAGCACTATGACAGACTTGACTTCGGAGCTGTTCCTACAAATGTTCTCTGGAGGTACAGATATGGAGACCTGGCTAGACGTGGGTCGACTTCGGCAGCACACTGACAGTTCACTGAAAAACGTGCCCTGTGTGGACGAGCATTGTCCTGTTGATGAAGGGCACCACAGTACTGTTGTATGAGAGAGACCGCAAAGGTCCCGGGTTTGATTCCCGGACTGGTCGGACATTTTCTTCGTTAGAGGTCTGAGTGATTGTGTTGCCCTAACCGTTTCATCTCATCTTTATCGATGCCCAAGTCGCTGAAGTAGCGTCAAATGGAAAACTTGTACCAAGTAGCTGAATAATCTCAGACGGTGTCGCCCAGCCTATACGGTCATATGATAATTTCATTTCGCTACCAGCTGTGACCTGAAGACATGTCCGGTGGCTCCCCATACCATGAAACCAGCAGTAGCAATGCTGTGTATCTATCCATTGGAAAAATGGGACCTCTTAGCAGGTACTGCCCCTTCTTGTCGACGGTGGTTATCTGGGGTGATACAAAACCGAGATTAATCACCAGACTCTGAGCGACGTCATTCATCAACAGTCCATGCCTGCCTGTCACGGCACCACTCCATACGCAGCCGTTTCTGTTGTGTCGTTAACACAGCCTACACCTGGAACGGTAATCCCGTAGTCCGACTGGTGCTAGACTCCGGCTAATGGTATGTACGTCGCAAGGAGTCCATTAACTGTTCTCAGACGGCAGGCACTGATGTGAAGATGTGGAGGTATCACGATATGCTTGGTGCGCGATACAGCGATCCTCCCATGTGGCAGTCATGACTTATTGGAAACTCGAACGCAGCATATCTGTGTCATTCACAGTGATCACCCAACACACTGTTCCCGCCCTTTGTATACTTTAAAAGGCTTGCTAACAACACTAAATACGAACAACGCTAACGCACACTGGTGGAAATTCTACCTCTAATCATTGCAACTCTAATCATTTACGTGCACATTAACGGTGTGTACGTGTACGAAGATACATCGGTATCCGATCACATCTTCTTTGTGCTTCAGCTTTTTTGTCTTGCAGATACAAGTGACCTTATTTAGATCCCCAGGTGACTTACCCTGAAGCCTATTGAGCCTTTGAGCGAAAAATGCACGTCTTGCACCAAGCTTCGATCAGTCTTCGAGAATAGTTATCGGCGATTGAGATGTCTTGGATCAGGATGCACCCTGCTGCTTTCCGTGTCTTAGTGGAATCCATTCAACGACACAGTGGAGGTGACGCAGTGGAGGTACCGTCAGAGTGAGCGTGCTACTTCCAGCTAGGCGGGTGTATCTAATTCAACCGCTCGCGACACTACGATAGAAAATACTAGATCTGTGAATGAGCCTACATACGTTTTAAAAATGCTTCTTTTTAAAGTTGACATAACTCATCCTTTACTAATAATACAAGCAATTTTAACATTAAAGCCTCTCGTCTAGATGAATCAAAGTTAAAGATATCCTTCATGTTCAATAATTAACTGTGACTCTCTGACCAACTTATATACACAATGCTGTGATGGACTCCAGAGTACTATCAGACCTCGAGAAATGACTTGATTAGGAGATAGTGTTTGAGTCAAAGGGTCGAAGATGTTTCTCGACAGCAGACTGAGGGTTTTTGAATCAAAATGCTCCGCCTACCAATTGTGTTTTATCATTATACACAAAAGCCGTTTATAATAAATTACGAACATTTACAAGCTTTCATGCCACACACAGACTGGTTATATAACGAACTGTGTTGTGACATGAGTGCGCGACGTCCTTAGTGCTCTAGTACCGATTGTATCTATTCTGTGTTCGTCTCTCGCCCGTTGCTGGGAGATCAAAGGATTCCTGAAGCGAAAGGACGAACGTAACAGTTGCGTGGATAGAGCATGCTAGCTATGAAGAAGATGACTTCCTGGTATTTGGAGATCCACGTTCACCGAAGGCATGTGAGCACTCTGTCGGGCCGAACATTGTTGCAACGTGGCGGCCAGACTGGGAAGTGTTATTGATGTCATCACGCCATTGGAGTTTAATATTGTCAGCTACGTTTCTTTAAGGAAGCGAGCCTGCTCGGGCAACACTTGAGTGCCCATATTTCAGAGTGTACTACCTTAAGGCTAGGCCTTTTGTAATGGGGAGTAACTTTTTTCTGGAACTATGAGTGACTCACTGCACGATGGTTTTTTTTTTTTTTTTTTGGCCTACTTCATATTGGTGTCATTCCCGCGGTCTGTTGCTGTGAACCAGTCATTAGTTTTTGTAGGCTCTTTCAAAACGAGCGTATGGATTTTAAAACTTCGTAGCATTTATTACATTTAATTTACAGTTAAAAATAATATATGAAGTTTTTTATGCAGGGGTTCAATGCGAGCACACGTCGAGACCACAGGCGAGTTCTTCCCAAACTTTGATGAGCGTGAGTGGAGCAGTTGTCGCAATATTGCTGTTCCTAAAGTTGGGTATATCACCTGGTAGTGAAGGCACCTAACCATGAACCCTTATCACTCTCCAACGGTAAAACATCACATGGCGTGAGATCGCGTGTGAACATGGTCATGCAAAACAAGCTCCGATATCTGGCCCCTGTGGCCAAACCTCGTTTAACCAAGCGCCTATTGAGTTATGCCAGTAAGTCGGTGCACTGTCTAGCCGCGAAATAAAGTTCTGTGATTTAAGTGATTCTAATTGAGTAAAGAGCCATCGTTCTAGTGCATCAAGGTAAGAAACACCAGTTAAACACCAGTTACAGTTGCTTCACCTAAAAAGGAACGCCCACAAACAATCCGCCAGTATATGGCAAAAAAAAAAAAAAAAAAAAAAAGATTCAGTTTACGGGAGTCTCGTTGCGATTGTACCATCTCGTGGGTATTTGCTGACCCACAATGCTCTTATTATTTATGTTCACTTTTACATTTAGATGGAATTTCCATTCATCACTGAGGCCGACGCGATCCAGAAAATCTTCATCATCATGCAGCAATATTTCGTGTGCAAAGTTACCACGTAAACCGTAGTCTTTAGGCTGTAGGGATTCTAACAGCTGCAAACGTTAGGACGTAGTCCTAAGCATCTCCTTGAAAGTCTCTACACAGACGTCATTGGATTTACTGATTCACGACTAGGCTTCCGAAATGATTTCTTGGGAGTACGTGAGAAAGGCCCTACCTCGTTCAACAGGTTCTTCAGTCTCTGTTGTTCGTTCCTTAATGTTCCCTTTGCGCACAGATACAGAAACAAAAGTTTGGATTGGTCTTTCATTTGATGTAATAAATGGAACAAAGTCTTAAAACCAGTATATTCTTTTTGAAACACTCTGTATTTTGATGCTTGGCCGTATCTGGCCGATTTTCTGGGTACGTATTCGCGGTTTGTGTCGACCGTGTATTAAATTTCAAATTTTGTTGTCTACTCGCCACGTTATTGAGCAGCGTAGCTTGCATGTTTTGTGTGCAATATGCGCTTTCTGTCGTATCCTTGTATAGACTGTCTCCCTTCAGTCTTTTATGTCGCGCCAGTCAGCCTTCTTTAAAGCGTCTTCTATTTCATTAAGGTACGTTTCAAGGTACTTGCTCTTAAGATTTGCTGCGAACTATCTGCCTGACATATTATATAATGTCTTGTCTTTTATAAAAATAATTTTTATTCAATTTTGCAAGTCTTTAATTCAGTGAAGTTTTTACTATTTTGTTAGTGTTTAGCGCTTAACGCTCGCCCAATTTGGCCTTGCTCACTGGACTCCTGTATTTTGTTAAAATACTATTTAACGCTTTCAGTGGTTGTCAGACTTATTTTATGCATTGTTTTTATATATAACTGGCATAGGGTTTTAGTTTATCTATACGTGTGTGTTAAAGGACGGAACAGCCATTATTTAACGCATTGCTATCATGCACAATGTCATATGCTTTGGTCGACATGCCGATATTCAACAAACGGTTTTGTAATCCGTATGTGAGGAAAAGACACACATTTTTCCAAGACAGCTGGACAGCTGATTACAAGTCTGCATTTCTTGTCATACGCTATTTTCCCAGCTAGCCGCTTGTGTGATAACTATCTTGTTATTAATTTATTTACCATTGCTGCCTACTCCGTCTGTGCATTTGACCGGCTATTGTCAATGTTATATATCTGTGACCTCTGAAATTAAACTCTCGGCTTGGTTTCGTATGTTATAAATCAATAGTATATGATGTAATGCAACTGACCTTTTCGAAATCCCGTTTGAGCACATCTAAGCCACACGGTCTAGCAACAAGCTTTAGTACAAGTTTAACGTGATGTTTTGCTTGGCCACTGCGCTCGAAAGCTTTCTGTGTTGAAGCTTAAGAATCCCCAAAACATTTGCTAATTTCTATAAATCTTGTAGCACTTTCAGTAATTTTGAAGTTGTCATATGGCCTCCCGCTATTTATTGTTACCCCAGAAGTTTTCGTAAATGCTATTAAGGTTGTTTAAAGGGTAATTCTGTCCACTTGGCAATAAACACAACGACCTCTTTCGGAGCTTTCATACAGAAACCGGTATCAGTGATCACGGTTCCCTGTTATCAACACTGGAAAACAAGATACAAAGCCGAAGATGTTATTCCACCAGGTTGTGTTAAAATTAATTTATATGCACAACAAGTTTCGGGCACTGCACATTCTCAAGTGCATCTATATTAACAAATGAGGATACATCCTCCTCTTTTCGTAAAAAAAATCGCATGCCACCCGTATCTTTGCACAGCACGTCGTCAACGTCATGGTCTTGTGATGTTTACTACAAACCACACTTGTTCATTTAACTGACGCATATCTACCACTGCTTGGAATTTTCTTTTTTTTATGAAACAAGGACGCTGCATCCATATCGGTCACTATGCGCTTGAAAGTGTGCAGTGCCCAAAACTAGTAGCGCAATTTCAAAAACACAGACTGGTGGTGTTCTTAAAATTTCTTGAGACTTTGGGGCCCACCCAGAAGAAACTGAAGATATGAAGATCTAGAACAATGAGCAGACACGTCTAATTGTCCACTAAAATGGACAGTGAGACAGTTATCTACTTTCCCAGACAGGATACAGGTTCAAGTTTTAAAAATTTTGAGTTTTGTATAATACTGAATGAAAAGGTGACCGATTCATCTCCGCTGAGTAGAAATTTTCTTACCGTCCAGTTTGATTACGCCATCCGTCTCCCCCAGGGAGTTCTTGGCGACGCACTTGTACGAGCCGAAGTCGCTCTTGCTTACGCTGCGGATCTTCAGCATCATGTACTTGTTGTAGCCGTTGTCCATCGACACAGCCTCGTATTTATCTCCTAGAACATAAATAAAAATACGGTGTTAATTTATGAAGCGTTCTCTGTTTAAAAAAAAACAAATTATTAATAATTTATGAGCATAAGCTGTGGTGCGATGTGTTTCGAATAAGTGTATGTGTGTAACTGCGAACGACCTTGCCACCCTGGTAACACCGGCTCCCGTCAGATCACCAATGTTAAGTGCGGTCGGACTTGGCTAGCACTTGGATGCGTGACCCTCCGGTTCTGCCGAGAGCCGTTACTGGATTGGTGCACTCAGCGCTTGTGAGGCCAGTTGAGGAGCTAATTTAGTGAAAAGTTGCAGGCTCCGGTCACGAAAACTAACGGCCGGGAGAGTAATGTGCTGACACAAGCACCTCTTAATCTGCGCCCAGTGATACCTATCGGCTGAGCGTGATAGGACGGTCGGTCGTACCGTTGGGCCTTCGAGGCCTGCTCGGACGGAATTCTGTGTATATAATTGAATATACGATGTACAGTGACTATGGATGTTCATGTGACTGGTGACAACATCCTTCAATATCTTCAGTGTGTTACTGCGACTGATGCTGACCGTTTCCGTAAAGCCTTATGCTGGTTAAACGAAACTAATACGACATGTTATACACATGACAATATATAAAAAAATTGAAGATGTGGAAATGACAACATCAGCTGCAGACAAGAAGAAGAATACAGTAAAATCCGTTGCTGCACACTCACTGCTAGATGGACCTGCGGTGTTTTGTGGATGTAGACTGAATTTTAGTATTGACATTAACGATACATTTACTCATGGCAATGGATGGCTTACAGTCGCCATTGTACGAGGAGGTACCGGAGTTCCAAACGTGTCATGTTATACACATGTCGTATTAGTTTCGTTTAACCAGCATAAGGCTTTACGGAAACGGTCAGCATCACCAGTGGCACACTCAGCGAGAAAGGAAATACATATTTCTTAAAATGTGTGGAAAACCGGGAGGATACCTGCTACGACAATCCAAGAAACAAATTACTTCATCAGATCAACATGTAACACTCATAATGGTAAATGTGAAAGATCCTGGATTATACATTAGTTCCTCTCACGCATTAACTGTGAATGGAAAAAGCACTTTTCAAAAGAACACGCTGATAAAATGACACGAAGTACCATTAGTCACACAGCACACCATAAATCGACTTGGGTAGGAAAGATGCAGATATAACAGAAGCGACTAGACAGCAAACGCGCTTCGATTTCAGGATCAGTCAGCAAAGAGTTCAAAGCATTCACAAAGGATAGTATAGTGCGCTGCGCCATTTTTGTTTTACTGACTGGTAACTGCCAATCAAAAGACAATGACTAACCTAGTGTGAAGAAACACAAATTTTTCACAAGGCATCGTCAAGAAAGCAGCTACAGTCGAATGCCAACATTGGTAAGGCATGATTGTAATATTCAGCGATGCAGGTGCTCAGTACAAAAAAAGTAAAAGAAGAAGAATAATGAGGTCGCCTGGATAAAGAAATAGCCTTCCAACCGTGAGAACGATTATAATCGCTTCTATCATGGTTACCGTGATCGTCGTTTCTGTCTCTCGGAGACTTCCCATCTGGCCCAACTATAAAATTGATTACTGACAAGTTCCAGGAGTCATAGGGAAATGCCTAAACAGCGAAAATCGTGTGATAACAATAAAGATACCCCACGGGTTGCTCATTTAAAGAGGCCATGAGTTATCATATAAAGTTAATCTGGTACAACTGTCTGCATCATTCATCGTGACTTAAATTACAACACACGCAGAATATTTTTTTTTTAAATTGCTGACAACTACCTATATTTTCATATAGTAACCTCAGAGTGTAGACAGGTGTTTTTATTCTTTGTTACGTTTTCATCTGTACATAGCTGCAGCAGTTTGCCGTGGGTCATCCACTGTCAAATTAAAAACGTCTAGTACATATTAGTCCTCCCGGCTATTTCTTCGCCTAAAAGATTAACTTTGACTTCTTTCCTAACCTATTGTGCGTTACTATTAGCTAATATTTCATTTTATTTGTCTGCTAAACAGGCTGTAGTAAAATAAAATTTCAAAAAAAAACCATTTCTAACTTTCCTGTTTCCTTTCCGCCATTGCTTAGCTTCCATACGGCTCAGAATGAAGCGAGGTACCTCTTGGTTAAAGCATCAGACTCATATTCAAAGCCGCTACGTTAAAGCACCAGTCTAGTCACGTTCATGTAGTGAAGAATGTAGAATAATTATGTATAATAATTACATTATCTATGGTTGTTCAAAGCAGAAAAATTTGAAAAGAATTATTTGAGGTTAAGTGAACATTTTAGAGACGTTGACATGTTAAGCCACAATATTCGGAACCGGCAGCAGTCGAACAAGGAAGGCCGGCCCGTGTGTGACATTGGTCACGTTTCTGCCCAACGTGAGAATCATAGCTCAATGAGCAGCATTCAGCATTCTACAGATCAACGACCGTGCAGGCGGGCAATGCTTCCAAGGCAACAAGGACCGGCGCTGTTCGCACATCAGTGGCCAGTGCTCTAGGAACTGCGAGCATGCTGAAATCACGTATCTGGCGATGTGCAGGAGACGACAGGCCAATCCCTGACCACGCCAGCATAGAGGTACAACAATGGAAAGCCGGTACGCGTGTCGACATTGGTTACGTTTCTGCCCAACGTGAGAATCATAGCTCAATGAGCGAAGAGTCAGTCACATCTACATCTACATCTACACTGATACTCCGCAAGCCACCCAACGGTGTGTGGCGGAGGGCACCATACGTGCCACTGTTATTACCTCCCTTTCTTGTTCCAGTCGCGTATGATTCGCGGGAACAACGACTACCGGAAAGGCTCCGTGCGCGCTCGAATCTCTCTAATATTACATTCGCGATCTCCTCTGGAGGTATAAGTTGGGGGAAGCAATATATTCGATACCTCATCCAGAAACGCACCCTCTCGAAACCTGGACAGCAAGCTACACCGCGATGCAGAGCGCCTCTCTTGCAGAGTCTGCCACTTGAGTTTCCTAAACATCTCCGTAACGCTACCACGCTTACCAAATAACCCTGTGACGTAACGCGCTGCTCTTCTTTGGACCTTCTCTATCTCCTCTGTCAACCCGACACGGTACGGATCCCACACTGATGAGCAATACTGAAGTATAGGTCGAACGAGTGTTTTGTAAACCACCTCCTTTGTTGCTGGACTACATTTTCTAAGGACTCTCCCAATGAATCTCAACCTGGCAACCGCCTTACCAACAATTAATTTTATATGATCACCACCCTAGAAACTTCGCGAAATTGCCAAGAACGCCGAATAAATATCTCCGACAAATGGACGTGAGGTAGTCCTTCGAGGGGGCCCTTCGAGAGAAGAAGACACGAATGGACGTCGTCTGGATGGACGGACCGATGGTAAATCAGCGGACGTCATACTTCGCTACAATGACTTAGCTGCTACGCCGTTCGACAGAAGAAGAGGTCGGACCGTACCAATAGGTCAACGCAGAAGATGCCATTCCAGACGTTACCAGAAAGAAGTCCGTGTGATTCTTACCCAGGTGAATGGTGAGGACGATGGGACTGCGGCCTCACGAATGTGTCACCTGTGAACCTATGGGTTGTGGTAATCTGCCAGAAGACGCCGAACCTGTCACTGGTTTGATTCCGGGGCGGAGCACTCCGCAAACGCCGTAGCCGCCTGTTTCTAACGCAACGAGCCAACTCACAAGGAGAAGACCACGTCGACGCGGCACTGAGTCACGGGCACTGTACCAAATAGAATAATAAGCCGCCGGCGTGCCGCTGCAAAATGAGCCGTCGCCGCATCAGCTGTCACTGGAATCTGTACGCTACGACTCCGCCGCACCGTGCCGCGAGGAATTGAGCGAATTAAAACACAATGTATTAGTTTGTTTCTTTAAAGGGTCGTATGCCTCAATAAATGACTGTTAGTGGAACCATCAGTGTTTCACTGACACCTCACCCATTGAGCCAAGGAAAGAGCCCACTCCACCGCCCACAAAGTGTCGCTTCCTTCCCGCCATCTTGATAAAGTAAGACCTTTGCTCCCCTCTGTCACTGACGCTCAATAGCTAGTGTCACTGAACCCCGACCCGTTACATTAGACACCTCGTGATTGTTGGGTAAGTATAACTTCAACGTTTTGTCTATCAGATTTTTTCTAAGTCGTTTTGTATTGTCAAATAAGAGCCGCTTTCCATTTATCAGTTGCTGCATGTGGACGGTATCCCATTATTAACAATGTTGTCCATTGTATTATATGTTAATTTCCTTATAAGTTTCAGAGGCATTACAATTCAGTTTATATCACAAGAACATAATTTTCCCTGTTCTTCTGTGATTCTGAAATGATTGCTTCCTCAGCGCATGTTGAATGTACACTCAATAACAATGAAAGTAGCGCACCATTAGGCGAGCATCGGATCGAAATGAAATTTATTAGACGTAATGATACAGATGAGAGATTCACTTGGTTGCAAAAGAACGTCAAGAAAATGAACTCAGTGAGAACAATTACACAAATACAGTGCAACATCAGTAATGTGTTGGCCCGTCTTCTGCTGCAATACATATCGCAAAACGCTCCGACATCGAGTTAGCTGGACGCCTGATGTTGTTATGACGCAGACTGGGCCACAAATCTTGAAGAGCCACCTCCAAATCGTGTACAGAATAACACGGCATCATCTGGAGTTTCAAGTGGTCTCACACATTCGTTACAGGAGACAATTACGGGGAACGGGTTGTCCATGCAAGAATCGGAAGGTGACGTAGGAAGTCTGGAGCAACTTGAACTGTATGTGGGCAAGCGTAATCGTGCTGGAAAAGTGTCCAAGGTGAACCGTATAGGAATGCCATCCACATAACACTAACCTGTTAATGCACCACCTACCACAATTAGAGGGGATCGGCTACTTTTTTTCTGTAGCTCCACAAGCCGTTACGCCTCGTGGTGTGGAGTATGACATCGTGGGTGGAATTCTACCGTTCACCAGGCTGCCCCCACACCCGTATACGGTTATCATCCGTCCCCAAAACGAATCTGATCACTAAACATCATGTTTTGCCAGTCAGTGGCAGTCCACGTCCATCTGACGTGGCTCCACTGTAGAGAGACGCCTATGTTTTGGTGTTAACAGCAGTACACGACAAGGGCGCCTAGATTGCAAATTCACATTCACGAGGCCAGCTGTTAATGGTTTCTGGAACAACTGGCACCCGTACATTTTTCGTATCATGGAGCGAATTACTGCAGGATCCCTGATAACTTGCCACACGAACCTTCGATTCCCTTACCTCGTCGTCTTCCTGGCAGCTGCAGCCCCCATACGTCGCACCCGGTTGCGGTCTCATGTTCAGTGCTCCCAACATCGTCTGACGAACACTCCGAACGATCGACTTGAAGAACCACACTGTGTGTTGACTAGCAAATGGTTGTCGGGCCAATGATTAGGCCCCTTTCTAACTGGCTTAACGGTGAGAAATTTGGTCTAATACGTATACCTGGCATTCCGCGAATACTGAGGCCCTACTCTAATCAGGATGTGATACTTGAGGTGTATGACTCGTCCACTATGCGCCGTGCACGATTGCAGCTCCTGCACATGCTCACCAAACTTGGATCATTTGCATATCGGATCTCACTATATTTATCTGCAAAGTTTGGCGTTTGTACCTTTCTTCAGTCCGGGTGCGCTGTTTTCAGTGTTCCTGATCGTATTTACGAAACTCATAATCACATTTCTCAGTAATTTTGTTAAATCATGTTTTATCCATTTACACCAGACGAATTATGTTTCCATGGACGAAAACGAAAACAAGAAGAGAATAGACCAATGCTTGACTATAGTAAGAAAGTTCAAACCGATGTAACTTGCAGTAGTTACACAATGATGAAGAGGCAAGCTCAGGCTAGACTAGCATAGAAAGCTGCATCAAATCAAGATTCAGACCGAAGACCGTGACAACAACCACAAAAACGATACAATATCTATATACGCTGATGAGAAGTGGTCCAGACTTATTAATGCCCTTCTCTATTCATCAAAATTAACCTTAGATAAAAAATTGTTACCTGTTACTGTATGCCTTTTCAAAGCGTTTTCATACTAAGGTTACCTTCTACCCAAGGTGCTAGGGCCTTCAGCAAAATGCAGCGAGTTAACAGCTGATCAAGTAGGTTCCCATTTCCAAACACCTCTTTCCTGTATGTCTAAAATTATGGTAACCTTCAAGAAAACCTTGATGGGGACCGATAAACTGACCGTAAATTATTTATTCTTTTGTCCGGTCAGTACTATACCAGACAGTAAAATATTAGACTTTTTATGTGTACGTGCATAATTTGCTCTGTGCGTGGCGAACAGTGAAGTCGATGTCTTCTTCATCATGTAATACGAAGAATGTTAGTGTCCAGTGATGGTTTACGATGCCCAGAAAAATACGTGTCTTATTCAATATGTCTTCATCCCCACCTGGAATGTAACAATTACCTGCAGATGGTAGTTGGAGAACGCAAATGAAATGGCTCTCATTTAGCATAATGAATCCAGCATCGACATCTGGAAACAGAGAGGAGTGAAGACGCACAGGGAATAGAAGCTATTGTAGGCGACACAATAGTCCCCCAGTCAGGCATTTCCGAGCAGGGATACCATATCGGCCGAGGGCGCCTACGCTGATGTCAGCAGAAAGGCATGAATATCCACGTCTCGGTTCTGCTCCGCCTGCCGCCCGCTCCTCCCAACCCCCATGTCCTCCGTCTTCGTCTGCCGATGCAGCGTGCCTCTCTGCGGAAATTGATTTCCTTAGCCATAAATGCGTAGAATGGAGTCGGATCAGATGTTTCATTTCACGAGGAAACGCTACCTGAATACAACGTCGTTTTATTGGGAGCTCCGTTTCATTGTGACAGAACAGAAACGGCTGCGGATGGCGGTTAATAGAGCATCGCTCGCAGGCCAGACATAAATGCAGCCCTCGAGACGGAAACGTCTCCAGTCATCAGCGCTAAGGAACGGTACACAGGAGGAATCCATCGGTTTTGTTTCCCCACTCCTTCACGAATATAATACTTCACCACTGAGAGGTATGATTTCCGACGATCAATACGTACAGTTCTGCCCGAGAGAGTGTTTGCCTTGTGTACTTCCTAAGAAGAGTACACGGTGACACAAAGAGTGATAGGAAATGGTATCCTCATCATGTTTCACTTACAAATACTAACACAACTTTTTCTTCAGCCTGAAGAATAAAATTATTATTAACATTAGTAATAATAAACCAGCTTTAGACACCGTACGTTTATTGTTTCTCTACTGACCGATGACCGGAACTAAATTCAAGGACTACAATTAATGTACTGAGCTTATTTTGTAATTCAGTTTCTCAGATATAAATTTGCAGTCTTATCCATTGATTTAAAGCTGAATACATACTTGAACTAAATGAGAAGCTCAATGCTCAAATTGTAGGCTTGAACACGAATTTTAGCTTCGAAAAATCAAAGAAGTTGTGAAAACAATAAACGTAACTTATTTTTACTAAACATCATAAGCAACGTGTAAAATTAGGCTGAAAATATTAAGAATTCTCATCAATGTTTGTCAGAAAGAGAATCTTTCTGGGAAAAAGAGTACATTCTTCTGTTAAGTTGCAATTTTTTTATATTAAGTTGTCTATCGTCTAATGCCGCGGTGGTTTCTTTAAACACGACTCGGCCGATTACTTTCCTCTTTATTCTAATCGCGTTTATTCTGTTTTTAATGACAACGTTGTAGATGAGACGTCATAGCCTAAAAACCATGGGACCAGGGATGTCCAGCCTTTTAACACACTAATTTATGATCGTTTTTCCTACAAAAGCAAGGTGAAATTAAGTTGACTTTTTATGTACGATATTCCATTATTAATTTTATATACGAGTATAAATGATTGCAAGCTATAATTGAAGATGACATTTGACTTTCAACTGGGCAAAATTGATGAATCAGTATCAGGTTAGAACGAACTGGTTGCAGTTCTCAGGGCGTTCTTCGGAGATTTTGTTCCATTTTTACCCTTTGTGTGCTTTACTCCTGAAAATACTTTGTAACTGTTCACAAAAGTATATGCGTGCAAACAAAGATGACATTTAGAACGCATGACTATGTAGCAAGCACCGGCCGCGATGGCCGTGAGGTTCTAGGCGCTGCAGTCCGGAACCGCGGGACTGCTACGGTCGCAGTTTCGAATCCTGCCTCGGGCACGGATGTGTGTGATGTCCTTAGGTTAGTTAGGTTTAAGTAGTTCTAAGTTCTAGGGGACTGATGACCTAAGATGTTAAGTCCCATAGTGCTCAGAGCCATTTGAACCATTTTTTTGTGCAGCAAGCGATATTTGTCTCTGGACGTGTACGATTTGTGAAAGTCCAAGAAAGATACTTGATCAAATTTTTCTTGTAGTCGAATGCCAGACAGCAACTTTACGTATACCATCTGAAAAAGTCTGACGCCGTATATCTATTGTTTGTTAATGCTGTCGCCAAATTACAAAATTTTTCGTTATTTTTTTGCCAGTATCCTGAAATTAATTTTCAAATTCTTCCATCATGTCGAAAAATATGGCTGCGTATTTCATTCCTTTTTCAGGTTCCAAAAAATGGCTGTGAGCACTATGGGACTTAACATCTATGATCATCAGTCCCCTAGAACTTAGAACTACTCAAATCTAACTAACCTAAGGACAGCACACAACACCCAGTCATCACGAGGCAGAGAAAATCCTTCACCCCGCCGGGAATCGAACCCGGGAACCCGGGCGTGGGAAGCGAGAACGATACTGCACGACCACGAGCTGCGGACCCTGTTTCAGGACCTTGTCTCTAGATACCTAGTTTCGCAGCTGCCACCAAGTTAGCCTCTGACGGATTGGCCCGTTATAAGAACGAGACTCAAGTGTAGCACTGGCGGCTATGTTAATAATGGGATGAACAAATAAAAGAGAGGCGTCGCGTAGAGGGATTATAAAGTTGAAAATCTTCAGTTTATCATAATTTTACATAAATTTAATTTTGTGGATGTCTTTTTAGATCGTGTGGTAAATAACTGCTCACTTCTTCGGCCGCAATAATTGCTTTGGATCCACATGCGGCCCGCTGGCCTCGGGTTTAACATCCTTGCCCTAAATTATCTTCAAACTTTTGCCGAGTGTACGTCTGACTATGTTTCGCTCATCCACAGTTCGTGATATTTATGTTCATATTATCATCCTCATTTCAGTTGTGGATCCGTTTCATACTATTTCAGGAATTATCAGAGTAATAAGTTGTGTTGCGGACACTGCATCGAGCTGGATTATCAAACTGAGTCCTTCTGGGAATGACATCTGGTCTTAGGACACACATGATGCAGACGATTAATTTTATCTGAAGTATTATCGCTAGGAAACCTTTACAACGTTAATGATCTCTAGTTGCCGTAATGGAAGTAGTTGTTCTTTTTTTGGCACCAAAATAATTCATCAGTAGGTTTCTATTTTGAATGACAAACTCATTGTATGCTACCTGCGAATCGAAGACAGTCATTAGCTTTGACCTGAATTCAGTCAGCGTGAGCGTTCCGCTTCATCTCCCCTCATTATTACTCCAAAATATTTGTCTGCAAGGAAATTTTCGATCCAGTTATCTGGTTGATCAGGTATGTAGCTCCATTTTTAATAAAAAAAAGTAAGAAAAAATCGTCGTTCTAATAATGAACTGAAACATTTTCATAGTCTAGATGCACCAGAACAGTCTGCTTACTTCTGTACATGGCACTGAGAGTATCATGTAACGAAATTGCGAGTTTGGTTTCGCATTGGAATCAAATGATAATTTATAATTTATTTTGTTCGAGGTAGGTCATTATATTTGAACTCCGGATACATTCTAGGATTCTTCTTCAGGACGACTGTTCTTTGTACCAATTCTACTTTCTTTCTTGTAGACGGAAGTGGCATGTGCTCTTCCCAGTCGCTGGCAACATTTATCTACTCAAGGCATGTGCTGTAATAACTCTCAATGTTAGAGTCATTTCACAGATTCAGTAGATACTGCAGTCACCTGATACTAGATGGAGCCTATCAGAATTTTAAGTTCCATACAACACCAGTAATTTGATTACTCAAATTTAGTGGTACCCACAATGAACAATTGAAGAGTTTCTAGATTGTCATATATAAAAGATTTCTTTTCTTGTATTCCTATATTCTGATTTCTTTCTTATCTTTCCTACAAGAGTACGAACAATGTTGTTTATGTCATTGACAGCTTCAAATTGTGAACAAAATTTCTCGGTATTTTGGAACAGGTCTTTCGATAAGGTTTTGCTAGTTGTTATTAAACGTTTCACGAATTGCCCTTCTGCTATTCGAACGCTTTCTGCTTACAATCTGTCTGTCTAGGAATTTATGCTGTACTTTGTTTCCATTGACAAGTAGGCGCTTTTTCTTCGGAGAGCTTCCCGATATTTTTTGTCTGTTAACGGGTATCTCTACGATTAAATTAGTATTAAGAGCCTATGTTTTCGAGTGAGATCGATTATTTATTTGAAATTGAATCACAGTTCTTCTAGATGCAGAAAAACTTCAGTATAGTAGTTACGAATTCTTTATCTGGAATCAAATAAACCTTTCAGACTATTTTGTTGAAAATTGTTTGCTCACTGATGTAACCTTACAATGAAGTCCACTTTTCACACAACAGCATCGCGTTCACTGATTCCTGTCACTATGTGAACGTTCTCAAAGAGGTTCAAACTTTTTCTTAACAAATTTTGATATGCTTATGTCAGGGATAGGCTTCAGAATCATGTGTCCTAAGTAGCTTACACAGAAATGTTTTGTAATAATTACGCAGGAAAATTATATCATCCAAAAGTTAATGACTGCGTGAGGTATCCAACGGTTAAAATCTCCTCCCATTACTTCAGCAAAAGTTGGAAATCGATGCGGCACAGAAAGATTTCGTTTGAAGTTACCGCTTACTACTGAAAATGAGTGTGGTGGTCGATAGCGTAATTAAAGATTAATACAATTCAATGTTTTTATCTTTGCACATATCATTTCTCAAATATTCAATATCTACCACAGGTGTTTTATCATTCAAGCCTTCTGTAACAAACACACCTTATTCCGTGCCATGGGGTCCGTATTTTCGGTAAACACTCACTTATTCATTTTGCTTTCTCCGTGTGGGGGAAACTGTTTTAAGTTATTCGGCACAACATCGGGGCAGGTCCAATAATAATTCTTTGTTGTCAAGCCATAGGCGAACAATGATACATCTCGTGGGGCAGCTGGAACATTGTAGAAGATGTTCCGTGTTCTGTTCTTCACCGCAGTCGAATTTCTTGTATGCTTCGCATTTAAGACTCCATTTAATTATTTTTGTTTTGAGTGGCGCCACAACCATTACCCATTCTTATGCGGTTCAGTGTTCTCTAAGTCTTCTGCCCCGAGGTATTTTCTGCTGGCGATCTCTTGTGAGCCAGGGGCGCCCTTCGGGGGCTCCTTAAGTTCGGTACTAAGGAATCTCATGCAAGATTAAAGTCTGCCAGATCCGCATGAAGCACCTTGTACAGTGTGGCGCTCATCGATTTCCTGTTTCAATTTTTCTGTATGTTCATATGCAGTTCTTCAGGATTCAAGATCTGAGACTCCGGCTGCTTTAAATGGCTTCTCAAGCGGTTTGGTTTTCATGCAGCCTGTTGTTAGCCTGCGTGTGTCATTTACGCTTGTATTAACTTTTTGGCATGTGCGACTCTGGACAATACGGACATTCATAATCTGCCGTGGAAAATGAAAATGCTTGGGCAGTTCTTCTTAATACAGTAGGTCTGACTCCTCACTTACTATTCGTTAGCTTCCTCTAGATGTAGTTCTAGCGGCAGCCTTATGGTGGATCTTCTCGCAGTTATATTTGTATGCCACAGATCTGCACGCCATGACACCAGGTAGGGTCGTTTGTCTGTGTGTTCCTAATTGCTGTCATAATAGCGGCGTTCAGCTTTCTGTTTGCCTCTTATGAGCTAAGGTGTGTCGAGAGGTTTGGTTTGAGGAAGTTTCTCTTGGCACTGTTCAGACACGGTCGTTAACGAGTTTTTGAATTCCCTTCTAATTCCTTAAAGCTCTTTTCTCCTGCGGTAATAACCAGATCATCATCGTAGAAGAAATGGATATTATGGTCCGGTATCGGTTGATCATTTGTGCGTAAATTAAATGAAAGGAGGCCCAGGAGACTGCTTCGGGCGAGACCGTTCTTTTGTCGACGCTATCGACTTTCTCTACCTTCCACTGTTACGACCTACACTGAATACTTATTAGGATCTGTTCTGTTGTTCTATATGGCAACGTTTATCTTCACTGATCGAACAGTTGTCTATTCTGAGCAATATGTCGTAAATACGAAGGATGTAAGAGATAAGCACGTGATGATTTTAGTTGCTCAACGGCGTGATTATCAGCGTCCTATAAATTCCCAGTCTTTGCACATTACAGTCTCGCCATTTGCGAAAATGATGAAGGCAATACAAACACCTAGGCTCTGGGCGGAGAAAAATTCCCTACCCTGCTAGGAATCGAACCTGGGCCCCCATGCTACAGAGGCAGCAACTCTTTCCACTAGACCACGATAGCTGCGGACAAGATAAGCGTAGATATTTGTATTGGTGACTGAGGATGTTGTACTAAACAACATTACGTAAGTATTTACGTCATTTGCAGACTAACAATTACAGCTATTACGAGTCGTATGTCTCTAGGTTGGGTTATTTTCGAGTACAGCTGGCAGGAGCAAGTCACTAATGCTTATTTTCCCCAGCATGTCATATTTTGAAGTATGGACATGTGGGTGCAAACTGGTTATTTTTAATGCCAAGGGCAGTCCACTTAGGGATGCAGTTACTACGGTACAGAAAACATCAGATAGTAAATTCTGTGACGTGTTTGCGGGATGACTGATCGACGCAGAGAGAGAAAACAACTAAACACACTGACCTGTGTACATATTAAAATAATACATACAAAAAATCTACATTTATACCCGTTACACCCTGTACAGAGCATCTTAAACAGGCAGTACCAAGAAATACATACTGTTTTTGTGACCTACATTGACGAAAACCTCAACAACTTAAAAGAGCTATTTACTAGCGCATTCAAGTGTTATTAAGTATGTGTAGTTTTTTCTTCCAACCGAGCATTCAGTACTTGAGGCCCACATCAGCCGTATCGAAGCATTTGATTATCTTCCTGCGCCCGAAGTCTGATGGAGCTCCAGGCAAACTACCATGAAAACTTAACATGGAGCTCCGCCTTCCCCTGGCGTTCATCATCTCTAGTAAGTGGTGGTTCACATTTCACAAACTGAACTTCCTTATTATAATTGGTGGCCGATGCCCTTGCTGACACATACTCGTTAAGGTAGACCAATGGAGGAAAGTAGTGTGAGCCATCCGTCCATGAATCGCAGAAATTTTGTTCTGTGTTTTATCGTACTTTGCGCTGTATGTTTCATATAGACAGTCCAAGATTAGCCCAACCGAGCGAGGGTAACCGCGTTTTATTATTTGATTTGAGTCTTGAGTCTTTTGACCGGTTTGATGCGCCCCGCCACGAATTCCCCACCTGTGCCAATCTCAGAGTAGCATTTGCAACCTATGTCCTCAATTATTTACTGCATGTTTTCCAATCTCAGTCTTCTTCCAGTTGTCCCCCTCTACAGCTCCCCCTAGTACCATGAAAATCAATCCCTGATGTTTTGACAAATGTCCTATCATCCTGTCCCCTCTTCTTGTAAGTGTTTTCTACATATTCTTTTCCTCTTCTATTCTGTGGAAAACCTCCTCAATCCTGATCTTAACATCCAACTAATTTTCAACATTCGTCTGTAATGCCACATCCAATCTGCTTCGATTCTCGTCTGTTCCGAGTTTCCTACAGTGATTATTTCACTGCCATACCTTGCTGTGCTCCAAATGTAAATTATCAGGAATATCATCCTCAAATTAAGGTCTGTCTTTGATACTAGTACACTACTCTTGGCCAGGAACGCCTGTTTGCCAGTGCTAGTCTGTTTTTGATATCCTCCTTGCTCCGTCCGTCATTGGCTATTCTGCTGCCTAGGTGGTTGAATTCCTTAACTTCATTTATTTCGTGACTATCAATGCTATCGTTAAGTTTGTCGCTGTTCTCATTCCTGCTACTTCTCATTACTTTCTTCTTTCTTCTATTTACTCAGAATCCATTTCTTCACACATCAGACTGTCCATTCCATTCAGCAAATCATCTAATCCTTCTTCGCTTTCATTCAGAGAAGCAATGTCATCAGCGAATCGTATCATAGATATTCTTTCATCTTATATTTAAAATTCCAACCCTCAACATTTCTTTTATTTGAGAGGTGGCGTGCCTTTCCGATGCACATAGTGCCCTACCCCATCTCATGTTTACAGCAATCGTCTTACTTGTAGTAATTCGATTTGGGGAGGTATAGCGGAGAATGGTCATTACAATGCTAATATTGAGAACTCAGAAGATATGAATGTTTTCCTCTGAAATTGCATGCAGTAAAGAGTTGCTATTCCTTCCAACGTGACGTCTCTCGTCACCTGGGTGGCCCAGAAAGACAGGAAGGTTCTGCTGGTCAAGAAAGGGTTATGCCGGCTGATGTGAGGGACTGGATGAATGGGGTGGATGCTGCCCATACTCCGACATAGTCAAACGAGCGAGAAGACACGCCCACGGTGGGCTCTGAGGGAGCGCCTGGGGTGAAATATTACATTTCTGCGCGTAAATTCCGTAAACACACCTTCTGGCGAGCTACGAGCAAGACGTGTCAACGACATGACTTCCCAGGCAGTTTTCGCGGTCAAATTCCTGCGTTTTCTGTAAAAGATTACCTATGATTGGCTTGCTCAGGGAAAAGCTCCGTGACGTAGCAAAATCGGCGCAGAAATTGGCGCCAAGTATCTCCAGTGGTGTAGTAGAAGTGCTTCGGCAATAGAGTGGAATTTTCCACCGGTTGCTGATTGGCACTTTTAACCACGGCCACTGTGGTGGGGATGGTAATGTACTGCGTACGGCTTGTACGGGTGCTCTGTGATGGAAACTAGTCTCGCTTTCCGGTCTGAGTATGTTACAAGACTGAGCACCGGCTGCTCTAGACAGTCCACCTTCCGTGGCTTTTGATATACTTTTGTTTAATAGTACCTGAAGTTTCGGCTTCAACATAACTTTCCGAGTACAGTTGGCAATTGAGCGCTCTGCATACAAATGGCCTATGTTGTCCGTCTTGAGCAGTTTTGGCTAAAGTTGACAGTATCGGAGTCACTGTGTGGCTTCGCTTGTTAAAATCAATCACTGTTCCGTCATTGTTTGTGTGGCGAGCTTTCGTCGTTTCCCTCAGAGGTGCATTTGTGTTGCTAGGATGTCTTTAGTCTGGAACAACCAGGCCAGGATAATTAGTATCGGGCTATACTCGGGACATTATCATCACCATGACAGGAAGTCGAAGCAACCAGCCATCGCCTCCGGTACGCCAGATCGTGTTCTTCCAGTAAAGAAAGCAGCCTGGTAATGTACGTCCGCAGGACGAGCAGATTAGGAAATTTTGCTACGTGATAATCAGAGCTCAGCAGAGCTCGTGTGTTTCCACTCTTTCTATATTGGTTCTGTCTTGGGTTTTCATTGTCTGAGTTCTCACTACTGTTGCAGCACAATTTATGTCTGGTTTGGTGGGTGTTTTTCTTAAGATCTGAATTGCAAGCAATTGGCTCCACATACCACTTGGTCATAAGTGTCACAAGTTAGTTTATGGACAAATTCACCTTCACATCAATTATCCGTGTATGAAATTGACGTATTGTAAATGTTTCCTGTATTTTTCATTTTGAATCTAGTCAGAATAAATCCAATTGTTATCTTGAACAGAACTTACGTTCTGTAGTTATGTAGAGCAACCCTTTCATCTGTCACGAAATTATTTAAACTTCCCAGTGTCAAATTAATTTTTATGAAATTATATTATTGCAGGTTCCAAACTCTTCTTTACTCCACTTGCAGGATCGATTACAGTCAGTTCGCGTTTTTTTTTTTTTTTTTTTATCCTTGTGCAACAGCAAAAGTGGGAGTTATGAAAGGGAGGGCTTAGAGCATCATTTCCATATACAATTTCTAGCTGAATTTAGTGATAAACACACTACTAGCCCCGGCACCTCGCTTAAAATGGCGACTCTTGGCCTCGGATCTTTCCTGTGAATCGCTGATAAGCAAGCAGTATTCTCAGTAGGAGCATTCTAAATTTTTTCTACTTAATTTTTTTGAACAATTAATACCCAAGTTCTTTTGATTGTAGTTCCGCAATTAGTATTAAGTAGCGGTGCGTGATTACAGTTTTTTTTTATTCCAGTATATATATTTTTTTGTTTGTTCATTGTTTTTTGTGGTTCTTTAATGTGATGTCTGTACCATATCACAGCTTGTCAGGTTTCTGTGCGGTTTCTGTACCACAACATACTGTGCATGTGATTACAGCGTTGGAACGGCGTTGCTGAAATTTTATGTCTATATGTAAAGTATACATAAAGGGAGTAGATTTTTTTATTGTGCTTATTAGACATCATTAGTAGTAGTAGGTATGACAATACTGCAGAATAGTTTTCTTTATTTTAGAGAAATTTGTTTTTGTGAATGATCACGAGATGTAAGGCACGACTATTACCGAGCGAAGATAAATCAAAAGAGGATAGCATAGTGGATAAAGGACAGGTTAATGACGGGGGTAGGTTCGGAGATGAGACGGCCACATTTCCAGCAGGACAGGGCGACAGGATCTTTGATGAGGAATGGGATTTGGACGCGATCTTAGAGCAGCGTCGTGGCCGTGATTATGATAGTGAGGTAGAGACAGGCACACAGGTCGAGACGGTAGCAGAAGTTTATAGTCAAACGAACGAGAGCAGACTGAGGCCAACTCAGCCACGTCAGAGTTCTAACGCCTATGTGTGCAGAGTTACATCGCCCGTTGGTGACAAGGATCGAAAGGATGACAGTAACACAATACTGAGCTTCCTATGATCAATGAAAGAAGACGCTGACAAATAGCATAAGAACGAGAAGGAAGAAGATGACAAACAGCGTAAGAAGGATAAGGAAGATCTAGCTTCATTAATCGAAGAAGGGTTGCAGAGGAACACTCACGCAGTAATTTCGGATATAGGGGAAATTCCTAAGGAATTACTAACAATAACGGAAGAATGTGTAGAAGTAAAATAAATGTCTATGGCCGCACAAAAAGTAGGAGGCATGGCCAAAACGGCAGCAACAGGGCAATGAAAATCGCAGGGCGCTTATGACGTACAGCAGAAGCCCAGACAAAATACCTAGCGTTCTTAAAAACTGAACGTAACATCGCGATTACGAACTCCACGAAAGGAATGGAAGAAGTAGAGAGTCGGATTGCAAAACTAGAGAGAATTGTGTCTCCGAGGGAAAGCCCGCTGTGCTCTAGCCCAGTGACAAGAGTGCGAACTAACAATGTGTACACAGAAACAGCGAGAAATAGCTCCAATAATTGCAGCGCACTTAGGAGTGTGAATGCTCAATGCCACTTCCACTGTGATACAGAGGTAGCACATCACAGTTATCAGCAAGATAGATCAGGACACTCAGCATACGTGCGAGCATCAGAAACGAGTGACAACAGTAATGCGAGGATTGGGCAGGATTTTGATCAGAATCACTTCCTGTCGATACTAAAATTTTAGGAGTTCAAAGATAATGGAGGGTCTATGCATCCCAAGAGCTGGGTGATGTAGTTCTCAAATTCATTAACGTCATCATGACCACCCCAGGCAAAATTAGAATTCATGTGTGGACACAGCGAAGGTCAAGCCGCAGAAAAGATGCAGGGTGTGGCAGCGACGTGTCGGACTTATCAGGAATTCGTTGGTGCGTTCCTGCGGACATACAGGTCACAGAAAACGCAAGACAGGATTAAAGAGGAAGTAATATATTGTCCTGAAGTGGAAGTGTCCGGGCAAAGAAGCAGAACCAAATTTTTTGATGATTTACTCAAGAAGAATCAATTTTTAGGTAGTCCATATAGTTCTGTATAGCTCAGTAAACTTCAACCCGCATAATTACGTAATGTATTAAAAGACATAGGCTGCAAATCGTTAGCAAAGGGTAGTTATCTTAAGCATATCTACTGTCGATCTATATAAGTAATATTAATTTTTGTGCAGGCCTTCACATTAAGTTGCTTGTCACATATATAATATCACTTGTCACACACCACGTACAGTAGTGAGATCGAACTCTACATAAATAACAGGATAAATACACTACTTCCATGTCTAGATTAGATACACCAATATTTTTGTTATAATAATAGCCCTAGATTTATAACTATAAATTGAAATAAGAGTATCTGAAATAACAGACCGTCGTTGTTTCGTTATGTAAATTTACTGTAACCTGAGGGATTAGGCAGTGGTCAACCCTCGCGGGGCCGCAAGCGGAAGTGGCCGGCCGTTGACATAAACACGCGACGGGTGTACGACGTCCAGCGAGCTCTCTGGACGTGGCAGCTGTCTGAAGGGAATCCCTGCAGCAGACCACGTTATCGTGAGTACAGGAAGAGATCACGGATGGTGATAGAACCTGCTCATGTGCCACAGGACAGGAAGAGATGCAATATGCTTACCTGTTTGAATTTTTACTACTCACTACCTTTGGCCGATCCGCATACACAAAGCGG
Organism: Schistocerca nitens; assembly: GCF_023898315.1. Taxonomy (NCBI): domain Eukaryota; kingdom Metazoa; phylum Arthropoda; class Insecta; order Orthoptera; family Acrididae; genus Schistocerca; species Schistocerca nitens. The sequence goes on from NC_064614.1 coordinate 283,916,185, forward strand.
TATCTTGCCACAAATTCCAATATGTGATTTGTCACATTTCTAACTTCTCCTCTCACTCAGAGAGCAGTCGTAGCAATACTCCACAAATGAACCGATCTGTTGTTTCTAGTTTGATCCTGTATGGATGACCTCACACACTTGTGGAGTCACTCCACTTGCCATCATCCCATGTCGAACTTCGACATTAGGAAACGTAAAGTACTGTCCATGGACAGCTGAGATCCTGTCTAGTGATGCATCCCAACTGATAGACCTCAGAGACAATTAATCGACGTGAGGAGAGCCTATCACTATGCCTTCCTACTGTACTGCCGTGATCATATTTGTGGGTCTTGCGGCAATCTCAGCAGTGTACTGCAGATGCTCCAGCACACCCTGTTGCTGTGGCAACTTCGTAGCAACAACAGCAGACACTTAACACTGTGTAACGTCAGTACAGTGGCCCCATCCCAAAAGCCTCCCTCCGATGCTCAAGACATGGAACCATGTGCATCAATTCATATGATCCAATAGACCAACCCCCTCAGAGAAACCAATGAAACTGTGAAGTGAAACGTGCTTTGTCTAACAATGTGATTATGTCTCTCATTCTCACCACAGTCGTGAATAATATGCTATGTGCAAGCACAACATGGTACCCCCATTAACCTTTTCCTTAAATTTCTTTCCCTGCTGTTTTATTTTTTTGTAATGTATATTATATCTCGTATGTGTTTGTGTTTTTCATTGTAATTCTTATATACTTGTTAGAGCACAGCACACAAAATATACTAAGATCACTCGGGGAATATTAACGTACAATTGTGTTACACAGAGGTCAACTACATGTTGACATCAGACCTCGCACATTTCCATCACTGCTTCTTCGTAGTGCAGATTGAACAGTAGGGGGGAAAGACTACACCCCTGTCTTACACCAGTCGTCATCTGAGCAGTTCATTCTTGATCGTCCACTCTTATCAATCCCTCTTGGCTCTTGTACACGCTATATATTACCCGCCTCTTCCTATAGCTTACCCCTATTCTTCTCAGAATTTCGAACATCTTGTACCATTTTACATTATCTAACACTTTTTTCCAGGTCGACAAATCCAACGAACGTCTCTCGATTTTTCTTTAATCTTGCTTCCGTTATCAACCACAACGGCAGAATTGCCTCTTTGGTGCATTTACCTTTCCTAGAGCCAAACTGATTTACATCTAACACATCCTCACTTTTCTTTTCCATTCTCAGTATATTATTCTTGTCAGCAACTTGGCTACATGAACTGTTAATGTGATTGTGCAATAATTCTTGCACTTGTCACCTCTTGCAGCTTTCGGAACCATGTGGATGATATTTTTCAGAAAGTCAGATGGTATGTAACGAGTCTCATACATTCTACAAACCAACATGGGAAGTCGTCCTGTTGCCACTTCCCCCAATGACTTTAGAATTTCTGATAAAATTTAATCTACCCCTTCTGCCTTATTTCTCTTAAGTCCTCCAAAGCTCTCTCAATTTCTGATTCTAATACTGGATCTCTTCAAAACTGACTCCTGTTTCCTCTTCCATTACATCAGACACATCTTCCCCATCATAGAGGACTTCAGTCGACTCTTTCTAACAATTCGCTCTCTTCTCTGTTTTACCAATCGAATTCCCATTTTACTCTTAATGTTACCACCCTTGCATTAAAGTTCGCCGAAAGTTGTTTTGACTTTCCTATACGCTGAGTCAGTCCTCCGACAATCATTTGTTTCTCGATTTCTTCACATTTTCCCTGCAGCCATTTCATCTTTCCTTCCCTGCACTTCCTATCTATATTCCTGAATTTCTCTGAACCTTTTTGCACTTCCTTCTTTCATCGAAAAACTGAAGTGTTTCGACTGTTACCTATGATTCCTTCGCAGTTACCTTCTTTATACTTATATTTTTCTTTCCAACTACTGTGATTGCCCCCTTTTTAAAGATGCCCATTCCTCTTCAACTGCTGTACCTATTGAGAGATTCCTCATTGCGTATCTACAGCCTTAGAAAACTTGAAGCACATCTCGTAATTCCTTAGTGCTTCCTACTTCTTTGTGTATTGATTGTTCCTGAATAATCTCTTAAACTTCACTACAAACAATCCTATGGGCAGAACATCCGCAACTGAGCATTAGAGGAGAGGTGGAAAATACCGCTTCAGTTGTAAATTACTTTATTTTCACACACCGGTTTCAGATTGTTATAAGCCCATCCTCAGGCGTCGTAGCTGTGCTGTGGTCCCCGAGAGCCGCGTGTACCTGGCGCGGTGTGCTGCCTATGAGCGCTCATTTTTTCTGCTGCTATTGATATTACTCTATACTCATCTCTCCAGAAGCCCTTGTTTTCTTTCCAGTTCACTTCACCTAGAATGAGCCTTATCATTTCCCATTTCATATTTTCTAGCTTCCCTGCCGTTCTCTACCATATTCCACGCCCCGACTAGTAGAACGTTATCCTTTCTTCGGTTATTCAATTGTCTTTTCCTGCTCATGTCCTCCTTGACAGGAGCCTCTCGGAGATCAGAATGCAGGACTATTTCGGAATCCTTTGGCAGTGGAGAGATCATCATAACAATTACAGGCTGTATGTCCTGTGGATACACGTTATGTGTCTTTAACGCAGTGGTTTCTATTGCCTTCTGCATCCTCATGCCGCTGATCATTGCTGATTCTTCCACCTTTATGGCAGTTTCCTACCCCAAGGACAAGAAACTGCCTTGAAACTCTGTCCGCTCCTCTGCGCTCTATGACAACGCCGCTGACAGAATGAGGGTGACTTCTTATGCCGGAAGTCTTCGACCGCCAATACTGATTATTATTCAAACTTTAAACGGTATCGGGTTTCGAACCCGTTACGGAGGAAGTTTTGATTGCTAATCATAGACGATACCCTCCTTTTTTTCTGATCTCATTTGCTTCGTTAATGTTCATTGCATTTGTCCGGGCGGACGTCCCATTACATCAGTCTCTTGCATCTTACCTAGAAAGTTCAGTCAGCACAGCTATTCACGTAAAATAATGTGATCTCTGTAGTCTGTGAATATACGCACGGCTACACACTAGGGTGGACATGAAGGTTACCGCAGGTCAGATTTGTGGAAACTAAATGATGTTATACTCTCGATACAACATCTTCAGTGTCCGCGTAACCACATGCGACAGCCATCAATTACGGCAGATTCAGTTCGAGACTGCTAGCGGGAACTTGGTGTCACATTGCAGTCGGGTATTACAACAGAAACTAAATGATGTTATACCCTCGATACAACATCTTCAGTGTCCGCGTAACCACATGCGACAGCCATCAATTACGGCAGATTCAGTTCGAGACTGCAGTTATCCAGACTTCTACACACTACTTGCTGAAGCAGCTGACCTGCATCATATGCAAGGCAAAAATCCATGCCATATGCTCAACAAACAGAGAGAACAAGCAGTTGCCTACACAGCAGATCGAACCACTTACAGCCGGCCGATGTGGCCGAGCGGTTCTAGGCGCTTCAATCTGGAACTGCGCGACCGCTTCGGTCGCAGGTTCGAATCCTGGCTCGGGCATGGATGTGTGTGATGTTCTTAGGTTAGTTAGGTTTAAGTAGTTCTAAGTTCTAGGGTACTGATGACCTCCGATGTTGAGTCCCATAGTGCTCAGAGCCATTTGAACCATTTTTGTGAACCACTTACCCCTGATGTTCTATTGTTAGTTGGCCAGTAATCTCTAGAAGTGCCGTCCAGCAAACCTCTCAATATTTTTATGCTCATTTCCCTTGACCATTTAATCCATCACTGATGGTATGTAATAATTCCAATCGAGATTGCTTTCTTCCACTTCTCCTTTTAGCAGTGTGAAGTGACTGCACAGCCGAGAACAGAAAGGCTAGCTAGCAAAAGATAAATTTTTAAAAGAAACTGCTTCACCTGAGATCCAGATGTGAAGCCACAGCCTCAAGTAAACAGACTGGCATTCACACTCACTTGCGCCCCTTCATCCCAGACTCTACGTGGGACGTGGGATGCCACTTCCTGCCGCAATAACGCAGCATTGTTTGTAGAAGCCCAGTAGCACGACAAGAGAACACTAGTGAATTGTCGCTTCCCAGGGTGGCGTGCGAGTCTTTGTTACCGCAGGAGCGATGCCACAAAATATCGTTTCGTTTAAACGTTAAGAATCCTTCATTCTGGTTGGTTTTTACAGTTATTTTCCGTAGGGCACACAGTTTCTCATCTGTACCAATATGCCGGGCGACTCATGGTCTGTTTCAAAATTGTACCATCGAGTGGGAATGATTTTCTGCCTTTACTCCCCCAACCGGAACATTACTGGTTGCTTAGCGAAAATCGGAAGGAATAGGGAACATTTTAACATCTTTACTTGAGTTTTACTAGACGGAACTCTCAACGTCTGCCACTGTTGCCAAGCGAGATCCCTGCTCTGAGAGGAACAGCGAAATTATAGAGCGTGCAGAATGGGGATACTTCACTGCGGTCGACAGTAGGGTAATTACTTCAGTCTGGGTTGCGGGGAAGTGGTGACAAAGTCTGCTGGACAGCTGATTGCACAGACGGATGTTTCCACTTCAGTACATAGTAAAAGAGAGAGATGATTCCAGAGTATCAATCCGCTACTGCTGCTGCCGTCTGTATCAAGTTACGAATTTTGTAAAATGGGCTGTCCTTGCGATCGCCAATGTTGTATGCACATAATTTCAGTTCACTCCCTTCAGGATCCAGTTATTCTGTTTTGGTACCTTACAGCCAACAAGATTGCTTTCAGTAGGCAGTTTGACGATCTCATTGGTGTTCGAACCTATTCTTCCGTGTCCTTCCTGTAATCTGCTAGCCATACTTACAGTCACCCATGATATTCATGTATATTCGCATAACTTCGCATTTCTTGTGACGACCCACTTATGCCTCGCCATTACAATTCTTTACCCAAGAATTTAATACTGAGTTGTTTATCTCAGAGGGGAACTCGTGTTTTGCTGAAACTGAACTGTTATAGTGGCTACTTGTTTCTGTTGTACATTAGACGATCCCGCCTCTCATTAATATGTCTGTGTGAATGGTGTAGTACCCATACCGTCTTGCTTGATTAGGCCACCCTTGTTAATTACTATGCAGTAAGATGTGTTCATTGTATGTCGTTATCATTTCCTTTACTTAATTTGCGTGATCTTATGGGGTGCTTCCCTTCTCTGAACGTCACCAAACATAGCAGTATAGCATTGTAAGAGTAGGCAAAACAGTGCGACGCCCCACATGATCCACACCGAGAAAACAAACTACTGAAGGTAAACCCGCACCACCAATCATTACAGAGCTGCTGGCAGTGATATCCGCCTCATCACCTTTCACACTTTGCATACACTACCATCCCTATCGGCTAGTTAATTGGCGGCAAAATCTAATATTCCGCCGCTACAGTGATACGTAGTGTGGCGGGGATATTATCTGTGTTAAATTGGGGGAAGAATCTAATATCCGGCCACTACAGAGATACAGAGTGTAGCTGCGATACTATCTGTGTGAGACGTACTTCTATTTTTACCAACTGAAATTCTAGGGTGTTTGGGAAACACGTCACATTGGGATCTGTCCTAAGCAAATTTCAGAGAAAACATACAATTATAATACGCAGGATCTCATACACATCGCTTACAACACCTTAAGCAAATGAATCGATTGTTGGATGATTGAAGTCTCTTCTGCTGATGAGAGGATGAGTGTGAAACATACGTACCAGACCGCCGAGGTTTTATCTATTACTTCCATTTACCATTAGCGTCTACTAGCTTCATCCCGAAATTCTCACATTTCTCCATTATGTGTTTCTTAGGACTGTTGCAAACTCTAAGATACTGTTGCGAATGTTTCAGAAGTTGCTCTTTTAGATTTTAATCACATCTGTGGGCTGCATGTCTTTGCATCAATGCCTAGGCATTGAGTCAAACAGAGCTTGGATGGCATGTACAGGTACAGTTGCCCATGCAGCTTCAACACGATACCACAGTTCATCAAGAGTAGTGACTGGCGTATTCTGACGAGCCAGTTGCTCGGCCACCATTGACCAGAATTTTTCAGTTAGTGAGAGATCTGGAGCATGTGCTCGCCAGGGCAGCAATCGAACATTTTCTGTATCCAGAAAGGCCCGTACATGACCTGCAACATGCGGTGGTGCATTATCCTACTGAAATGTAGGGTTTCGCAGGGTTCGAATGAAGAGTACAGCCACGGGTCATAACACATCTGAAATGTAACGTCCACTGTTCAGAGTGCCGTCAATGCTAACAACAGCTAACCGAGACTTGTAACCAATGGCACCCCATACCATCACGCCGGGTGATACGAGAGTATGGCGTTGATGAATATACGCTTTCAATGTGCGTTCACCGCGATGTCGCCAATCACGGATGCGACCATCATAATGCTGTAAACAGAACCTGGATTAATCCGAAAAAATTCGTGCACCCAGGTTCGTCGTTGAGTACACCATCGCAGGCGCTCCTGTCTATGATGCAGCGTCAAGGGTAACCGTCTCCGAGCTGATAGTCCATGATGCTGCAAACGTCGTGAAACTGTGCAGATGGTTGTTGTCTTGCAAACGTCCCCATCTGTTGACGCAGAGATCGAGACGTGGCTGCACGATCCGTCACAGCCATGCGGATAAGATGCCTGTCATCTCGACTACTAGTGATACGAGGCTGTTGGGATCCAGCACGACGTTCCGTATTACCCTCCTGAACCCTCCGATTCCATATTCTGCTAACAGTCATTGGATCTCGATCAACACGAGCAGCAATGTTGCGATACGGTAAACCGCAATCGCGATAGGCTACAATCCGACCTTTATCAAAGTCGGAAACGTGATGGTACGCATTTCTCCTCCTTACATGAGGCATCACAATAACGTTTCACAGCGCAACGCCGGTCAACTGCTGTTTGTGTATGAGAAATCGGATGGAAACTTTCCTCATGTCGGCATGTTGTAGGTGTCGCCACCGGCGCCAACTTTCTGTGAATGCTCTGGAAAGTTAATCATTTGCATATCACGGCATCTTCTTCCTGTCGGTTAAATTTAGCGTCTGTAGGACGTCATCTTCGTGGTGTAGCAATTTTAATGGCCAGTAGTGTAGTATTACATGGGCTGGGTGGAGAGTCACCTACTCTTAAAAATCCATGCACAGCTACCTGGGTAGCAGTCTTTGATGAGTAGTGCACCGCTAAGCCAAACAGGTGTACAAGATGATTCGGAGATGACAGTGATCTGTTATAAATTGCCGAACTGCTTTACTGAACAGTAAGAGACTATGATTTCACGTAACTGCTCCGTGCAAGGCTGGCTTCAGCCATTTGGTGCATTCAATGTGAAGATGGCCAGCATAAGGGCCCATTTATAAATAACATTATCGCGATCTAGATTTTTTTATCAACTGATCACTGTGACTGACCATACAATTCTGTAACACATGGTGGAATGTCGCAAGTTCTAGCGTAGCTTAGCTAAGGAGCTTCGAAGTCTCAGTACCAGAGTGCCACGATCAGGTCTGAGAACAATGCTGTAGGCTGTAAACTCCTTTCAAATGTTTCGAGTAGGTTTGGTATTCTCAAGTTTTTCTGCCAATCGCTAGATTAATGCAACTTTCAGAGACCACACGATAGGCGTAGATCGCTCATACGTGCTCCACAATCTGCACCCAATTACAACCCGTTCCATTGGCAAGGGTCATGAGTGTAGTTCCTCAACCTATCCACTGAAACTGCTTCCCCTGTGCGGAACACTTATTCCTGGCACTCACACATTAGTCAATCGACTGGCTGGTGATCGGGACCTGGTTTCCGGATAAGAAACAATAACTGTGGGAGTGAACAATAAGTTTTTAGAGGTAGATCCCACTTACAGAAACTTCGAGTTATTCTAGGTTGTTTATATTTGCGCATATATTTCAGGCAATACATCACGAGCACGAAAACAGATAGCGGGTTCAGTACCTTAACTTACACTAACTTAAAGAACTCGCAAAGGAACACCGGCAAATGAAATCTAAAGCGCAGAACAATATCGATACCAGTAATGTGTAGGCTACCAAATAGAAAGAGATGTTTTAGTGAAACAAGCTACGGTCATGGAGCGATCTAGAGTTACACAGGCAGTTTGTATTGTGAATATGTTTGCTAGAGAGTTGAGGAAAGTTTTCCAGACTGTATAACGAGTATTAAAAGAACGAGAATAATAGTGGTAATCATATGAGTGTACGTTAAAATTGAGGGGAAATGGTTCTCTGAAACAATGTCTCACTGTAATGATTAGTAGAATGCACTTTTGTGGTGTAGGTTAAAAGTAGGTCAAAAAAGGTCAAGTAGACTATACTCGACAGTAGAAACAATGGAAATTTTTAAAAATATTTTTCTAATTGTACACAAGGGAACAAAAATGATTAACCGAGACAATACACTATCGTTCAAATTTGTACGATACTCAACGGCTGTAAGCAGTTGTTGATTCTGGAATAATCTATGTCGTCTATGATAATGGATCATCACGTCACCTACATCGACTAAATGAATAAAAAGGGATATAATTTGTAACCGCTTTTTCGCATTACCGGCAGAGTACACAATCATTATCTGTTTCTTATTACATAACACGATTTATAAGAGATATCGTTTCAGCAAAGCCATAGGCTTTGCTATGAATATCAGCACTCATCATACAAGACGATTAAGATGTATGTTTCCTAGAATCCAAACGGAGACAACATATGTACACAAGTACCAAGGCTACGTGTTCCAGCAGATTAGTAATTAGTAGCTCTCAACCGTAGTTGCTCTCGCATATCAGTAGTTTTGTTATTATGAGTGTCGTTTAGTAAGTACGCTATTGTACGTACAGTACCGTCAGCTGTAAGAGCGTGGCTCCCGATTGGATAAACATAGTTCGTGACATCGTGACTCGGCCCCTTCCCCCGTCCCCCCCCACCCCCCACCCCCGAAACCAATGCGACAATGCAGAACGACGTGGCACACGCGGCTTGGCTGCCGAGCGGAACGTGCAAAAACGCATCGTGAGACTGAAATAGCTGTACACTATTCGAGGTGTACATTACACATCAAATTTAATAATTTTTAAATAATTTATCCTCCCCCCTTGAACCATGGAGCTTGCCGTTGGTGGGGAGGCTTGCGTGCCTCAGCGATACAGATAGCCGTACCGTAGGTGCAACCACAACGGAGGGGTATCTGTTGAGAGGCCAGACAAACGCGTGGTTCCTGAAGAGGGGCAGCAGCCTTTTCAGTAGTTGCAGGGGCAACAGTCTGGATGATTGACTGATCTGGCCTTGTAACACTAACCTAAACGGCCTTGCTGTGCTGGTACTGCAAACGGTTCAAAACTAGGGGAAACTACAGCCGTAATTTTTCCCGAGGGCATGCAGCTTTACTGTATGCATGGAGAGCTGCATCAAACCAGTCTCAGGACTGAAGACCACAACAACAGCAACAAATAATTTATGTTTACTTATGTAAAAATAATGTTCCATTTCATACTTCACCCTCTAAGGGATCGATTTTTCTTTCTTCCGCTTTCTCAAATATCCTATTCTCCTTCATGATTCAAGCATCTCTATGACAGATTTTACTGTCTGCTCAGTGATGCAGTGGAAGTGGCGATCTGTGGCAGATCTGAGGACAGAGTACAGTGCTAATGGACTTAAAGGTCCAGAATGAGATATTCACTTAAAGGTGTTTCGCAGCACAGCGTCAAGTGCAATGTTGATCTTGGGGTTTCAATGTGTTGTGTTCCCATGTTGACCGAACGACGTCGTCAGTTACAACTCTGTGAGCCCTGGAGTGCTCGCCTAGTGGGGTGAGTCACATTTCTTGTTACGCTAACTGTGAGGTTTGCTTGAAACATGCGCTGCGCCAACAACACAGGCTGGCTGGTGCAGTATTGTGCTATGAGAGACATCCACCGTGGCTTACGCAGGACCTGTAATAGTAATGAGAGTACCATTATCGATCCGTAGTTCTTGAACATTATTACGGACCACCTGCAGTTCTTCATTGCCGATGACTTCGTCAACGACAGTGTCGTCTTCCAGCAGACTAATTGTCCGTGACACCAGGTCAGAATCGTGTTACAGAGTTTTGAGAAGCGTGATAGTGAAGTCACGTTAATTTCCTACAACCTCTACGACCACACATTGTAACGTGCTTGGAGTTACGTGATCTGTGTGCTGAGGTCTGGCGGCACATGTCTTCAGAAAACGACTAAAAACTTGTCGAATTCATGCCAAATAGTGTCGCTGATGTTATTAAGCAGATGGTCATAATGTGTCACTGATGTTATTAAGCAGATGGTCATAATGCTTTTCGTGTTGTGTGATGTCCTTAGGTTAGTTACGTCTAAGTAGTTCTAAGTTCTAGGGGACTGATGACCTCAGTCCATAAGTCCCATAGTGCCCAGAGCCAGCCATAATGCTTTTCCTGTTCTGATTGAATTGCACTTTCCTGGAGACGTACGAGTATTGTGTCTGAAGTAATGAATGGAATTATGTGCCAAGGCTAGGATTTGAATACGGGTATCCTGCTTACTAGGCAGATATGTTACAGGGTGTTTCAAAAATGACCGGTATATTTGAAACGGCAATAAAAGCTAAACGAGCAGCGATAGAAATACACCGTTTGTTGCAATATGCTTGGGACAACAGTACATTTTCAGGCAGACAAACTTTCGAAATTACAGTAGTTACAATTTTCAACAACAGATGGCGCTGCGGTCTGGGAAACTCTATAGTACGATAGTTTCCACATATACACCATGCGTAGCAATAATATGGCGTAGTCTCTGAATGAAATTACCCGAAACCTTTGACAACGTGTCTGGCGGAATGGCTTCACATGCAGATGAGATGTACTGCTTCAGCTGTTCAGTTGTTTCTGGAATCTGGCGGTACACCTGGTCTTTCAAGTGTCCCCACAGAAAGAAGTCGCAGGGGTTCATGTCTGGCGAATAGGGAGGCCAATCCACGCTGCCTCCTGTATGTTTCGGATAGCCCAAAGCAATCACACGATCATCGAAATATTCATTCAGGAAATTCAAGACGTCGGCCGTGCGATCTGGCCGGGCACCATCTTGCATAAACCACGAGGTGTTCGCAGTGTCGTCTAAGGCAGTTTGAACCGCCACAAATTCACGAAGAATGTCCAGATAGCGTGATGCAGTAATCGTTTCGGATCTGAAAAATGGGCCAATGATTCCTTTGGAAGAAATGGCGGCCCAGACCAGTACTTTTTGAGGATGTAGGGACGATGGGACTGCAACATGGGGCTTTTCGGTTCCCCATATGGGCCAGTTCTGTTTATTGACGAAGCCGTCCAGGCAAAAATAAGCTTCGTCAGTAAACCAAATGCTGCCCACATGCATATCGCCGTCATCAATCCTGTGCACTATATCGTTAGCGAATGTCTCTCGTGCAGCACTGGTAGCGGCGCTGAGGGTTGCCACGTTTGAATTTTGTATGGATAGAGATGTAAACTCTGGCGCATGAGACGATACGTGGACGTTGGCGTCATTTGGACCGCAGCTGCAACACGGCGAACGGAAACCCGAGGCCGCTGTTGGATCACCTGCTGCACTAGCTGCGCGTTGCCCTCTGTGGTTGCCGTACGCGGTCGCCCTACCTTTCCAGCACGTTCATCCGTCATGTTCCCAGTCCGTTGAAATTTTTCAAACAGATCCTTTATTGTATCGCTTTTCGGTCCTTTGGTTAAATTAAACCTCCGTTGAAAACTTCGTCTTGTTGCAACAACACTGTGTTCTAGGCGGTGGAATTCCAACACCAGAAAAATCCTCTGTTCTAAGGAATAAACCATTTTGTCTACAGCACACTTGCACGTTGTGAACAGCACACGCTTACAGCAGAAAGACGACGTATAGAATGGCGCACCCACAGACTGCGTTGTCTTCTATATCTTTCACGTCACTTGCAGCGCCATCTGTTGTTGAAAATTGTAACTACTGTAAGTTCGAAAGTTTGTCCGCCTGAAAATGTACTGTTGTCCCAAGCATATTGCAACAAACGGTGTATTTCTATCGCTGCTCGTTTAGTTTTTATTACCGTTTCAAATATACCGGTAATTTTTGAAACACCCTGTATATACTACACCACCCCGACTGGCATGGTGGCCAAGATAGCTACACGGATTACAATAGTGCAATGCCCTATTCCAGCATCGGTGAGCCTCGGCAAACAGTCTGGCATTGTGGCTGACACAGCCAGACGGACTACTCTAGTACAGTGCAGTCCCTAACACAAACATCAATTCACACCTCAGATGATACTGATTTTCCCCTTCTGAAACCATAATTGTAGCCAAACCTATCCGTTACTACAATAGCACTCCAACTATATACGTACTGGGGAAATCCTGCCTATATCACAGCCATAGGTGATCTATACATTTTCCTAGAGACATTTCCTTTGATAAGGGTAGAAGCTAAAGTAATGAATTAGAGTTTGTGCCAAGACCAGGACTTGATCCCGGGTCTCCTGCTCAGTAGGCAGATGTGTCATCCACTACACAGGACAGCAACACGGTCTACCTTACTCCAGTGCCGTATTCCAATATCGGAGAGCCGCAGCCACACTGACGATTTAAGAAGGGGGAAATTAAGAAGGCTGAGGCGTGAATAGGGATTTGTGTTAGGTAGGGCCTTGGACGAGGGTAGTCCGTATAGGTGGGTTAGCCACGATGCCAGGATGGCGTAGTGGATAACACATCTGCCTGCAAAGCAAGAGACGTGAGTTCAAGTCCTGGCAGTGGCACAAGTTTTAATTCACTACTTCAGCTTCTATCCTTAATGAAGATTTTGTGTTCTTCAGTTGATATTATCTCCACACGATGATTTTACATGTGGTGTATAAAATAGTGAAATAATCTATTTTCTCATAATGTATACGAGAACATAATTCTACACAGTAAATATTTCCGAGAGCCTTCTACGAAGGAATATTACTGGAAGGAGTGACGATTACACCGCAGAGATGGTCGCAAAGTATGAGCAGCCTCTAGGATAATAACTTTTATTGCGTATTATAGCACTGAGAGCGATGCGTAGCCGCCCCCACAGCTTGGGCACCGCTACCGCAAATGTATTATTTTTTCCTCCTCTTTTTGCCACCAGCACATGCATCCAGTCCTCTTCCCACGTACACAGCGACGCAGATTTGAAATGTTACCAATTACTCCGGCGGAAGAGCAGCTGCCGAGCGCAGCCCACTCGCCGCCCGCGCAGGGATGGCTCTTACCCACCCCCGTTCCCCGCCGCCGCTCCATCCATTTCTCCCTTCGGCCGCGTTGACGCACACAGCGACGGGACGCAGCGGTGCAGTCGGACGGCCGCCGACCGCTCCGAAAACCTCAGCGCCGGCCGCAACTAATGCCGCACGCCTTCATTCATCATCCATTTAAATTTCCGCCGCGGGCCGCCGCAACTGTGTTAACTATTTACACAATCAGGGTGGCATGGGAGGGTCCGGCGTTTAGAGGGACACGTTCGATCAGCAGCCCTAGCGACGCGCGTCGGCTGCAGCGCACACCGCAGGACTGACTCCATTACGTGGCTGCCGCGCGGTGAGGGACACGTGGTGTGCCGTAGACTGGCCTCAGCATTTCACACCCTAATTCATCCTCAGTCCATAATCACTGCGGCGCCGCTAGCAACTGGACTAGATGGCGGCAGGCGTGATGTTTGCAGTTCTGTTCCAGTGGCTCTGAGCACTATGGGACTCAACTGCTGTGGTCATCAGTCCCCTAGAACTTAGAACTACTGAAACCTAACTAACCTAAGGACATCACACACATCCATGCCCGAGGCAGGATTCGAACCTGCGACCGTAGCAGTCGCACGGTTCCGGACTGCGCGCCTAGAACCGCGAGACCACCGCGGCCGGCTCTGTTCCAGTCCCAGTACACTGAACTTACGACGCTGCTGTCTTCATGACCGAATTCAAACCTTATTAGTAACGTAAGAGTAAGTCATCCGTCCCTGCTGATCAATCTATACATGCAAGAAGCACTGTCGGAAATAAAAGAAAGATTCAAAAGCGATGTTAAAATTAGAGGTGAAAGAGAAGACGAGTAATGACAACAGCGAAGAACATGAAAATTGATGCTCACGGAATAGGAAGCAAAATAATGGGCGAAGCAAGGAGGACATAAAAAGCAGATTAGCACAGGCGAATAGGACACTGCTGGCCAGGAGAAGTCTATCAATGTCAAACAAAGGCCTTAGATTGAGGAAGAAATTTCTGACAGTGTACTTTTGATGCACAGCACTGAATCATAGGCAGTGGAAAACCTAGACAAGGCGAGAACCGAAGCGTTTGAGGTATGGTACTACAGAAAAATGTCAAAAATTAGGTGGACTGACAAGAAACGGAACGCGGAGGTTCTCCACAGAATCAGGGAGGGAAGGAGCGTTTAATAAACGCTGATAGAAAGAAGGAACAGGATGATAGGCCACGTGTTAAGACATGAGGGAATAATCTCCCTTGTGTTAGAGGGAAACGTAGAGGGGTAAAAAATGTAGGGGAAGACCGAAATTGAAATACATCTAACAAATAATTAAGGACGTGTGGTGAAAGTGCTACTCTGAGATGAAGAGGTTCGCACAGAAGAGAAATTCGTGGCGAGCTGCATCAAACCAGTCAGAATGCCGATGACTCAAGGATAACGAAACATAAGCTACCTTCAGCAATCTGAATTAAATATTTGCTGTATGACCTTCATTACCTTCCTCTTCCAAATAACGTACCTTATCGATGGAAACATTTGCCCCGCTACCGTGGTACTTCATCATTCTGACATCTGGCATAGTTGTATCCAAAAGTTACCGACAACTCAGTTTTTCTGGCAAAGGACTACCATACTAAAATGCAGCTCCGTGTCTCCTCATAGACGGGTCAGACAAAAATATGGTAGCACCTGGGGAAGTATATAAAACAGACAAGGTATTGGCCCTACGAGGGCCAATCGGGGCCGACCGACAGCCATGCCATCCCCTATATATGGCGTCTTTGGTTGCCGTAAGGAGGAGTGTGTAAATTGGAAATTTGTGGTAAATTCTTATGGGACCAAACTGCTGAGGTCATCGAGCCCTCTGCTTACACACTTCTTAGACTAAATTACGCTAACACACACACCCTTGCCCGAGAAAGGACTCAAACCTCCGACGTTGGGAGACGTACGAATCGTGACAAGGCGTCTTAGACCATGCGACTAACTCCGCGTGGCTGAGGCCTACAATATATAGTCAAAAGTATCCGGACGCCTGACTGAAAAGACTTACAAGTTCGTGGAGACCTCCATCGGTAATGCTGGATTTCAATATGGTGTTGGTTCACGCTTAGCCTTGATCCCGTTCAGGAAGGTGCTGGAAGGTGTCTTGGGGAATGGCAGCCCATTCATCACTGAGTGCTGCCTGCACTGAGGAGAGATATCAATGTCGGGCAGTGAGGCCTGGCACGAAGTCGCGTCCCAAAACATCCGAAGGTGTTTTATAGGATCCAGGTCAGGACTCTGTGCTGGTCAGTCCATTACAGGGATGTTATTGTCGTGTAACCACTCCGCCACAGGCCGTGAGTTATGAACAGGGGCTCGATCAGTTGAAAGATGCAATCGCCACACTCAAATTGATCTTCAACAGTCGGAAACAAGAAGGTGTTTAAAACATCAATGTAGGCCTCTGCTGTGATAGTGTCACGCAAAACAAAAAGGGATGCAAGCCCCCTCCATGAAAAACACTACCACACCATAACACCACCGCCTCCGAATTTTACTGTTGGCACTACACACACTGACAGATGCTCATCGGGCATTCGCCATACCCACACCCTGCCATCGGATCGCCTCAGTTTGTACCGTGATTCGTCGCTCGATACAACGTTTTTCCACTGTTCAGTCGTCGAATGATTACGCTCCTTCGACCGCCGTTTTGCATTTAAAGGCGTGATACTTGGCTTATAAGCAGCCGATCGACCATGAAATCCAAGTTTTTTCTCATCTCCCGCCTAACTGTCATAGTATCTGCAGTGGATCCTAATGCAGGTTGAAATTCCTATGTGATAGATGTCTGCCTACTACACATACGATGCTCTTCAACTGTCGGCGGTCTCTGTCAGTCAACACATACGTGGTCGGCCTGTACGCTTTTGTGCTGTACGTGTCACTTTACGTTTCCTCTTCACTATCACGTCGGAAACAGTGGAGCGAGGCACATTTAGGAATGTGGAAATCTTGCGTACAGATCTATGACACAAGTGATGCCCAATCACATGACCACGTTCGAAGACCTTGAGTTCCGCGAAGTGCCCCATTCTGCTCTCTCACTATGTCCAATGCCTACTGAGGTCACTGATATGGGGCACCTGGCCGTATGTGGCATCAAAATGCACCTAATATGAAAAACGTATGTTTCTGGAGGTGTACTTTTGATCGCATAGTGTATGTGGTAGGCACACCGCTCTCCCGGTCGTTGTCGAGTTTCTTGAACTTTGATTCGCTATTCGGCCGACTACCCACACAGCTACTGAGATAAACGCGTGAAACAAACATAAATGCAGATTCTGCATACTCTGCAGGTAGCGCTGCTGCATTGTATCACGAACAACACCTGACAATGCAAACGTGAACGGTGATCAGAACAGTGTTCTGTCTAGCTGTTAGTCAATTATGTCGAACTAAGTGAATTCGGACCTGGGAAAATGTTTGGAGCTCGTGTGTAGGTGTCTTCTTAACCAAGGCAGCCGAAGTGTCTGGTGCTTCAAGAGGCACGTTATCGAAGACTTTGCACCGTACAGATGGAAAGCGGAAAATGTCATCGGCTAAATCGCAATGCGGACGAAAATATGTGTTGAGTGACTATGACAGGCGGTCACTGAAGAGGACTGTGACGAAAAATAAGAAGATGATAGGTGAAAGATCACTGCAGAACTGGACGTCGCACTCACGAAGCCTGTCAGCACCAGAACAACAAGCCTACAGCTCCATAAGCAGGGAATTTCAGGGAGAGATGGAGCTTAAAAACCACTGACAGAAATGTAAATGGCCGTAACATGCAAACTTAGCGATAGAGCCACAAGACCTGCACTACGGAGCAATAAAAGAAAGTTGTTTGCTAGGATGATCCTTGCATTACACTGTATCTGACCGCGTTTACCAGTGGCGTAACCGTCCCAAGGCGACGACGCCGACTACTCGCCGCCAAGAGTGAAACACGCAGAGTGTTAGGTGATGATCTAGGCACCCGTATGGTGGTTTTCCATGGCCCCATGGTTACTCTGCACGGTCGCAACACTGCCAAGGAATGTATGACCATTTTGGCCGCTCAGGTCTATTACATGTCACATTGTTTGTTCCCTAGTGGTGA
Organism: Schistocerca nitens; assembly: GCF_023898315.1. NCBI lineage: Eukaryota > Metazoa > Arthropoda > Insecta > Orthoptera > Acrididae > Schistocerca > Schistocerca nitens. Next base: position 283,933,622 of record NC_064614.1, read on the forward strand.
CATTCTGTTGCGAGACGACAGAGCCCCGTGTCAGACTGCTCGCATTTTTCAGGACTGGTTTTGCGAGGACTAGGATCCCATTTCCGTTGGCCATTGCAATCATCAGATCTGAACATTATTGACCCTTTTTCGTCTGATTTGCAAAGAAGGTTGCGTGATCGCTATGTATCTCCATCGTCGTTGCCTGAACTTGCCACAATTTTGCGGAAATAATGGTATAAGGTTCGCTCGAAAACCATAGAGGACCTGTATTTATCCTTTCCGAGACTACTGGAATCTGTTTTGAATGGCAATGGTTTTCCGACACCGTACTGGAGTGGTAATAAGTTTCCACGTTTTTGTTCATTACGTGTGTTTCCGTCTTGGTTCAGTGAGACAAGTAGCTCCGAGGTGAAACGATTGGTTCGTAGTCGACGAGCATATTCCCACTGTCGTGTTTCGTTGACGTTCAGAGGCTGCAACACTTGGGAGCCTACAAATAACTTAAACAACTGTTCTAACTCCATCCAAACAATCATTCAAAGTTTATCACTGATGACGAAATTTAGTTGTGTAGCTACGACCTAGAAACTAAGCAGCAATCGTGGCAATGAAACAGTCCTAAACCTCGGCATGTCAACAGTAATATCCCTCTTTACCGCGATGTTTTAAGACGTATACACCGGTCGCGGTGGTCTAGCGGTTCTAGGCGCTCAGTCCGGAACCGCGCGACTGCTACGGTCGCAGGTTCGAATCCTGCCTCGGGCATGGATGTGTGTGATGTCCTTAGGTTAGTTAGGTTTAAGTAGTTCTAAGTTCTAGGGGACTGATGACCACAGATGCTAAGTCCCATAGTGCTCAGAGCCATTTGAACCATTTTTAAGACGTATGAGTAACGACATAAGGAGAAAACGTCCACAGATATGGCGTAAGAACAGTTGGTGACCACACACGACCTAAATTATCGAAGCCAAGAAGTCAGTTGATTCACAGTCAACGTACTCACTAGGTAGCAGCCTCATACCTTACATGAGAATCAAGTACAAATGGCGAAGATATGACACACTGGTGGACATTCAAGTGATCAAATGGTTCAAATGGCTCTAACCACTATGGGACTTAACATCTGAGATCATCAGTCTCCTAGACTTAGAACTACTTACACCTAACTAACCAAAGGACATCACACACATTCATGCCCGAGGCAGGATTCGAACCTGCGACCGTAGAAATCAAGTGAAACAAGAATAAAGAAAGATGCCCAAAATGCATTTTAAAAATAGCAGAAAAGCTGAAGTTTATGTATTTGCTCCCAAAAGAACTGCACTTCAAGGGGTAGTGCAGAATGTGATGTACGTAATAATCTCAATTGGTAGGCTTCAGGAGCTTTTTGATAACACCTACTGTTGCGTGAATTCCACTTTTTCACTGTCCGTATCATCCCTATTTACCTAAAATTGTTACTTTCGAATGGAGATGACCATAAAGTCCTGTTTTCCTTTGTTTTAATATCTTTTAAAACTCTTTCGATGGAATTTTAGTACGTCCACTTGTTCTTTGTTGAGCTTACCTATAGCCACGTCTACGTAATGTCCGAGCTCCTATGTTCTTTTAACAATAAAGCAGATATTGGTGCTTTTGCTTGAGCTGTTTTCAAACTTCTTGAGAGATTATAACTGTGTGGGAGACACCGATAGGGACCCGAGGCCAAAGCCGTGCTCTTGGCGAGTAAGGTTTGTAACTTTTCTTTTTCTTTTTTTTTTATCACCGTTCTTCTGCGTGTTTTGATGCTTCCCGCCAGGAATTATTTGCTGGATGTATTCCAATCTCTGACTTCCTCTACCGTTTTTATCTCCTGCAGCTCCCTCGAGTACCGTATAAGTTATAATCTGATGTCTTAACTGATGACTTATCATTCTGTCCCTTATTCTTGTCAGGGTTTCCCATATATTCCTTTAACCACCGATTCTGGGGAGAACCTCTTCACTACTTAGTTTATAATTACAACTAATTTTCAGCATTCTTCTGTGGCACCACATCTCAAATGCTTCGATTCTCTTTTCTTCCGATTTTCCCATAGTCTATGCTTCACTATCATTGAATGCTGTGCTCCAAACCTCCTTCTACCTCCGTGTATCGTGGGTTATTTTGTTGCCTAGGTAACAGAATTCTTTAACTTCATATACTTCGTGATCGCCATTTCTGATGTTAAGTCTCAGCACTTTTCTCAGTTCTGCTGCTTCTTATTACATTCGTCTTTCTTCAATTTACTCTCAATCCATATTGTGTACTCATTAGATTTTACACTGCATTGAACAGATCTTGTAATCATTCTTCACTGTCACTTAGAATAGCAAGTGATCAGCGAATGTTATCACTGATATCCTTACACTTAGAATTTTAATCCCACTCTTAACCCTTTGTTTTATATTCGTCATTGCTTCTTCGATGCATAGATGCAACAGCAGGAGAGAAATACTACATCTCTGTCTTGCACCCCTTGGTCTTCCACTCTTACAGTTTCCTCTTCGTTCCTGTACACAGTATATCAACCGCCTTTCCCTACAGCTTATCCACATTTTTCTCAGAATTTCGAACGTCTTGCACCATTTTTTTTCATTACCGAGTGAGGTGGCGCAATGGTTAGCACACTGGACTCGAATTCTGGTGGACGATGGTTCAAACCTGCGTCCGGGCATTCCAATTTAGGTTTCCGACATTTCCCTAAATTGCTAAAGGCAAATTCCGAGATGGTTTCTTTGAAAAGGCTCTTCCGATTTCCTTCCCCCCCCCCCTTCCCCAATCCGAGTTTAAGCTTCTTCTCTTATGACCTCATCGTCGACGGGTGGATAAATACTAGTCTCCTCCTCCTTTTTCTCCTCTATTTTACGTTCCCGAACCCTTTTTCCAGGTGGACAAATCCTGTAAGATTGTCTTGATTTTTCTTCACTCTTGCTTCCATTATGGATCGCAACGTCAGAGCTGCCCCTAGGCACCGCTACCTTTTCTGAAGCCAAACTGATAGTCATCTGAATGATCCTCGATTTTCTTTTCCATTCTTGTGGTTATTATTCTTGTCAGCGACTTGGAAGCATGAGGTATTAAGCTGACTGTGTGATAACTCACACACTTGTCAGCTTTTGCAAATTTCGGAGTTGTGTTGATGGTGTTTCTCCGAAAGTCTGGTGGTGCATCATCAGTCTCATACATTCTATACACCAACGAGAATACTCGTTTTGTTGCCACTACCTGTATGATGTTGTCTATCCCTTTTGTCTTACTCGACCTTAAATCTTCCACAGCTTTTTTTTTAAATTCTAACAATTTATCTCACATCTCTTACTTATCGACTCCTGTTTCCTTTTCCATCGCATCATCAGACCAGTCTTCCCTATCATAGAGGCCTTGATTGTACTCATTCCACCTGTTCTGTGTCTCCTCTGAATTTAACAGCGGAATTTCCATTGCACCCTTAATTTTATCACACTTGCATTTAATTTTACTGAAGGTTGTTTCGACTTTTCTATATGCAGAGTCAATCTTTAAACAATCATTTTGTGTTTAATTTCTTCACATTTTCCATGCAGCCATGTCATCTTAGCTCCCCTGCAATTCCAATTTATTTCATACCTAAATGACTTACATTTCTGCATTCCTAAAATTCCCTGAATATTCCTACTCTTCCTGAAGTACTTCTTCTGTCTCCTACAGTTTCCTGGGTGTTACTTTCCTAGCGCCAGCGTGTTTCTTTCCAGCTTCTGTGAGTCTCTTTTTTATATTTTTCAATTCTTCAACTGAACTCTCTACTGAGCTAGTCAGTAACGCAGTATCTGTAGCCTCAGAGAACTCTTAAGCTGATGATGTAACTTCTACGCCCCGAAATCGGTCGTTAAATAAATTATTTACTAGAGCACCCAGGCGGTTATTCAAGACGTGTACTTTTGGCCTCGGCTGTCCCTCTTACAAGACAGTGTGTGATCTTCAGAGGTATTTGATCTATTTTCGAAACTATCTATGAGGTTGAAAAGTTGTGTGGGGCTCACGGTTTTGGTATCGTAGAGATGTACTTTCACAGCAGTGTCTAGTTTTTCCAGTTGATACATTTTTAGCACAATGTTTCTTTCTTACCACACTACATGGTCCATTTACTAGTCTTGGTCTATTTTGATGTTACTTCAGGTGTCATAATTTTGGCACTCGTACTCGTACTTCCAGGAAAATACTATTTCCTTGTCACTATTTGCAGGTACAGAAATATGAATTGCAAAGTTTGTACAGTAGATGGGAATGTCGTTAACCTTGTTCTGCAACTTCATGTTTTCGTGGCGCAGTGACTGTTCAATTAAATTTCGGACGTGCAGCCGCATAAATTCCACTTTCTGTGGTATACCGCTCGGCCAAGAGATTAACGCTGCAGGACTCAATCCGAGCATTTAAATCCGCTGATCGCGCCACTGCGCACGCTACCACAGATACACAGGCACCAGAAACTCTCATCGGCTGCAAAGTAGTACACATATGGATGAACTGAATCTCTGGCTACGCGGTCGATTCACACTGGGATGTCTGTGTATCACTCTGCATTGCACTGTGGGGATCTCATTGCTAGTTTTTCAAAGAATGTGCTCGGTTCCTTGACTTGCAGGAGTTGAAACCATTATCTCTGTTAATTACATTCTTCGCCAACATGTTTTAATAGCTTCTTTCACTTCCAGAAAAAATGAGTCGCTGCAAGAATTTCGACGTTTTCGTATAGCATAGAGTAAACAGTGTCCGTCGCGATGGGCTGTAATAGGCTGGTGTACCTAGGGTGATCTGTGCATCTTTCATGTACTGCACCAGTTGTGTGTCGGGTGTATGAAAGGTATGAAATCATCTTTAACAGAATCCAAAAGTGCTGCTGTCTTCGGCGAAGGGCGTAAAACCCACTTATATTTTCTGTTTATCGAGGATCCGTCCTGGTTTTTACGATAAGATTCCCATATAAGTCAGGAGGAGCATGGCTTTAAATCTTTGTTTGTCTTCCTGTGCATTTATTAACCCCTTTTTTGTTTTATTCGTAGCGCCTTACGAATCTGCTGAGGACAATACCAGTTGGCTTAGAAAGTTCTGTTTTAATGTAGAGGTGAAACAAAGAGACTGGTCTCGTGAGCAGTGAAGTCTGCTCTGTGCACCAAAGTTCTGAGAACAGTTGTCTTATGAGAAGGATATTGGCAGCTATTTGCACATCAGCCTTCGATATAGTTCATGTCTCAAATCCCATCATCTTAGTTCGGAAACAAAAAATGGAAGGCATACCATCTTTTCAATTTTCATTGTAAACTGGATTTTCCCACGGATGTTATACAGATGGTTCAAAATTTCACGTAATTTGTCTTCAACCTGGGCCACACTGCAACTGAATCGTCAACTTATCTCTAATGTACTGTGGGCTTGAAACTAACAGATTCCAATGCCTATTCCTCGAAGTCCTCCATATAGAATGCCATGAAGGGCGACAAAGGGCTACCCATGGCTACACGGTTAGTATGTCAAGAGATTATTTATTAAATACATAGAATGTTTGAACAAAGCTGGAACACTTTTATCAAAACTGTTGACAATAACAGGTAAACAATCTGAAAGAGGAATCTTTCTTCATATGCACACCATATCGAAGCTGACTGTAAATCAGAACAATTCAGTTTCAGTGATTTAAGTTTGCCAGTTCTGATGCAAGATATGTAATTTTTTTTTGTTTTCCTCTTTCTTTTCTTCTGCTTCATTTACTCTCCACACACACCTTTGATGGTTTAGAATATTTGTTGGTTTGTTTTATACAATAAAATGTAACTTCCTTTTATTTCATTTATATTGCCACATCAGCCTGTATTTATCGAGTATGCAAAAATGCCATTGTATGTTCGATCTCCCTTGTAATGCTTTTGCGAAATGCGCTGTGTGAAATCGAATGTAATGTGTAATACTGTCGTGTGAATTGTGATGCGATAGCGATATCGAATAGCCGAACAATGACATGCAATGGGTTTGTAGCATCATGGCGAGCGCTCGTATGCTGTCTAATTGTGCTAGACAAAATCACATGAAAATTTATGGCCGGATTCTTATTTTTCGGTTACAGTGTAAACTAAATTTCGGGAGGGACGTTATGAAACGAATGTTAGACTGTGAATACAGTGAGCTTCATTGAATAGTATTAACAGCAATGACAATGCTTACGCGAATGGACTATAACTATCGTGGTTAGAAGCGAGCTGTTTCGCAGGGAACCAAGTTACAGGAACTAATGTACATTGAATTTGTTATCTTGTGTGCAACTTAATGAGCTGTTGCACGTGTTGTAACGTAAATGTCGCCGAGAAGGCTTTCAAACATTGTAGTGTATGGCGTGTGGTACTGTTTTCGCCACAACTGTGAACTCACGATAATGATTACTTAAATCGGACGGACTGTAATTTTGCCATCGGCGAGTAAAAGCACGATTTGTACCGTTTTAAAACTGTACAGAACGTTAGAAACAGAACTGTGTGTGAAGAACTTTGAAATCGCACACATATGAACGTGAATTTACACAGAAACAACTACATCTACACGGTTAGTGACCGAATAAATTATACAAATTATGATAATTTTACATCGTGAATCATATTCCAAGCAAGGAATAACTTTATGGCTGATGGAGAACAATAATTGCGACGCCAGCATTTCTGGGCAGGCGCTGATGTCACAACGCATGCTTTACAAAAAGATAAGCTGCAACGCCACGCTCTCGCCTCGTGTAAAGACTCAAAGGATTTCATGCAGTTTAAAATGCAATTCCTTTCTCTTTTGCGGCAAAATTTTCTCAATATTTGTTTTCCTTGCAAATAAATGAAATTTTAGTGGAGCGTGTTTACTGTCTATATTGACATTGTTGACTCACCATTAATAATAGTTACTACTATTTACTATTTTTTAGTTTTATTTTAGTTATCATTGCGTCTTTTTATGGATTCTTTTGGAGGGGTGTGTTTCATGCAAGTGTGTAGCGTTTCTCATTGGGCGCATTTTCGTATTGTGTTTTGGTATGCGCCAGCCCGTTTAATTTGTGGCGTCCGCCATTAAACTCTGAACGCCAACCAATCAGTTATGTGGCTCATTCAGTATTTGTGGAAGGTACGCTATAGGTGCTAGATTTGAGGAAGTTTTCGTGTTTTGTGATCTTTTGGTATGTGTTGTCAGACTCTGACGCGGTTACTTTCGGTACGTTTGAAAGTAGAAAGGGTTCTTTCGAGTTTGGACAATTGAAATTCACGCCAAAAATAACGCAAAGTAGACCTTTGAGAATCGTTTTCTTAGAATATGGCCTAATTCGTGACAGGACTAGGTAACACAGCATGTTATAGCTTATGTTGTTGCGCTACTGAACCATTTTCCTCGCACAATGAAGTCTCCGCAATTTGGTATACGATGAACATCACTTAAAATGACACTAAGTCACTGGCACAGCCAAGAGTACTCATTATTGGTCGCATAGTAACATCTGTGTTATAGATCTTTGGAAGTCCATACAGCCACGGAGGAACTGCACCACTTGGTTTCAAAATTCGTTTGAGTTTTGGCGGAAAAGCAGAGGCTTTCAGAAGTGAAACAGTTTTTCTTACCATCTGTTTAGGGAGATGGGGGTCTTTACTGATCTTCTTTATGGAATGTATGAGTCGTCTGCAGATATACGAAAAGTTGCAATCTCAGACGTTCTTGTAAACATCCACGGAGACGGTAGGACTCTTAGGTTCTGTTAGAGATGATTTGATGCTTCGAAGGAATGAGGTTTACTAGATCAGCTGCTTGAGTGGTATATCAGACATCGACAGATGACTCGTGCGGTCCATGGAAGACGTGCAGAGCAACTTAGGTACACTCAGCTCTTACATCCCAGCAAATCGGCATACACCGATCACTCCATGCTGTACAAAAACGTCAAAATTTTAGCGCCGACTTCATCTTTTTGGTGAAATAAGCAGGTGACATTTGTTTGTTGAATAATTTAATTAACAGAGTTGGCGATTTCACGTGGGACAATTCAAGTAATCTGGCGCTTATCTTAATAATCTTTTTAAGACGTTGCCACAGTGCAGCTCGCAATGATACGTCGACCTGCCGGGTCGACCACATAGCCAACCGGACTCGATGCATGTGTACTTTTTTGCTGAGATCAGTCTCTGGTGCTTGTGTATCTGTTGCTGCATGCGCAGTGGCACTGTCCGCAGATGTAAAAGGATGTAACGCATGCTGTAGAATCAGTTCTTTCAGTTCACTCTGAAAATGGCTGAACAGTGCACGCCGAAACATTAGAAGAAGTAGAATGTTGCTACACATCCATAATTTAATGGAGATATCCTTCAGACGAGAAAACATGAGAATGTACATCAACACCGCTTTCGATAGATGGTTATAAATTTTCGAATATTGGATAAGTTGAATGCGAGATTATTGACCTCCGTGGGCTTTTTATTAAAATGCAGTGACCACGGCGTGATACCGAGTATTTTATAAAGTCGGCTCCTATGAATTAGATTTTAACAAAAGCTGATTTTGCTATTGTTAATCTGGTTTACACACCGAAAAGTGGACCTGGTTTCTTAACAACTTTATCGCCTGCGTATGAAGATGTCTGCGGAGTCTGGTTCGCCGCAAGATGATGGCACTTTGGAATATGCAGTATATCGGGAGACGAAGCATACCAATTTATATTAACATGCAAACTGCTGGCGGCGTCCTTCCCAGACAATGAGTTACCTGAGACCTTTCGTTACAGATCACACATAACTGTTGACGAGAGAAGTCTGCATGATGAGCTTTACACCTGAGTTTTTGAGGCCAACGGGTATTCTCCACGGCATATATGTAAGGCGCTACGAATAAAATTCGAGCATAAGGAATGCACAATAAGACATATAAATATTTAAATCCATAGCTTTCCTGTCATTTGGGAAGCCTATCGTTAAAATACGGCAAACCTCCTAGATGCACTATATTAAGTGATTTCTTCGCCCTCCATCGAAGACAGTAGCACCGTTGAGTTGTGTTAAAGATCATTTGATGCTCCGGTAGGCTATGAGGTTCACAAGACAAACAACTCGTACTGTCAACAAAAGGCGCGCAGAAGTCTAGTTATACCGGTTCTTAGAGCCGAGTAAATCGGTTGTTGTAGACCTGCGCATTGGCACCGGTCACTTTATGCTACACTAAAAAGTCGAAATCCTAGCGTCAACTTCATCTTTTTGATGAAAGAAGCCGGTGAAATTCGTTTGGTGAAGAAATTAAGAGTTGGTGGTTCCAGCTTAGGCAGGTCATGGAATCCGATGCTTTCTTTAATACACTTTCAAAGAAGTCGCCATAGTTCAACTCACAATGATACACAGATTTCTCTGGGTGGAGCAATCGGGAAGCCACAGATTCAGTTCATGCAGATGAATACTTCTTTGCCGCCTGTCTGACGTCTCTGGTGCCTCAGTATCTGTGTCCGTATGCACAGTGGTGCAGTCTACTGGTTTAAATGGACGGAGCGAGTGCTACAGCGTCTGTCTTCAGGCCGAAGCTAAAGATGGTAGGGCGATATATGGACGAACCAGAAGAAAAGTGAAATACTATGCTGCTGCATACTCGAAATTTAATGGAGCAACAACATTATGAAACCACTCTCAGTACCAGAGAATTCTGCAATTACCTTTTCTCCATTCACAATAAAAACGTTAAGCAAATACGATGGAAAGGAGTAAGTTTTTCTTACCTTCTAAGTTGTCCCACTTTTCTGTGTACATTAAATATCGTTCTTTCTTCTAAAAATTGTTCACACCATTCGAGAGCTTCAGTACTTTGTTCTTATCAACATTATCTCATAACATTTCCACGCTCATGAAGACTATATGATTTCAATAGTTTTCTACGATCAGATTTCTTGCATGTCCCTAAAGTGCAATTTTTCTACACTGACATTAAAAATGGTTCATGAAATAGCAAATTACTAGTTTTTTTTTAGGTATTGTGTATGCAGTTATAAATGTTACATAAGAAGAAAAGCAGTCACTACAGTTAAATTACTTACATTTGAAATTTGACAAGAATCACACGGTGTACAGCGAAACTGAAATAGTTTCATTCAACATAATTAGGAGTGCAGTGTTTAAAACATCTGAAGAAAGAGTGACACATTCTGTAAAGTTTTCTAAAGATTTCACAGTATCTATATAGAAGCAAATACCTTAAGGTACTCACAAATAAAACACCCCTCTCTGGATAGAGTCCAAGTAATTAATTGACTCATTAGCTCTATTTCATTTAGTGACTGTATTTGCTGTGTAATCCAAGTAAAATCCCAGACTGTATTCGAATCTTGTAAAAAGACTTTAAACTCTTCTTATTTAATTACACTATAGGAAATACCGCGAACAGCCATAAGTTTACTTGACACGATTTTATTATACCATGCCTCGAGATGACTGGGTGTTATTGTATCGTCTTCATCATCATCATTCATACCCATTATGGTCAGAGGAAGGCAATGGCAAACCACCTCCTCTAGGCCCTGGCCTAGTACGGCGGTGCGGGTCTGCAGCATCGTCCTACGCTCCTCGGAGTATGGGACCTACTCATCATCGTCATCACATGCTGTATACATTGTACTTACTTCCTGAGAAGCCTTCCTTGACGTATTGCAAGACACTTTTTTTTTCCTTTTACAATCTGATCCATGAAATGAAATAAGGACACGGTGGCTGATACATTTGTTTGTATACGTTTCTAGTTGATGTGCCGAAGAACGTAATATGTTAGGCTTCTGGAGTTACTTCAAAGCTACTTCCACATTGTATACATAATTTTATAGAGTGAGACATTTAATAATCTACTTTCTGCCGGTCCATTATGGTCGAGAGACATCGGCCGTTACGTACTTTCCAATTCATTTAAGTTTACCAACAGCCGTATACTTTAGATTATTTTATTTTATTTCGAAAGCAGCAGGTTTCGGCAATTCATTTTGCCATCTTCAGGCCCCATACTGTCGTTGATTCGAAAAAAGCGTATGGGGCCTGAAGATGACAAAATGAATTGCGGAAATTGGTTCCGTTCGAAACAAAATAAAATAATCTAAAGTATACGGCTGTTGGTAAGGTTTATTGAAATGAAATGTTTAATAATTTAGGTTTGAAAGATGCTGGTAATGGTCAATGGAGAAATTTCTCTTTGTCAACTGTTTATTTCGTTTCACATTATGATAGTTAAATGAAATATTTTATCTACATATGGTTTTTTAATTCTAGTTGATCATACAGCATGCAGTCAGATTTATTGCGAATGTAACCTCTAATTCCTCTAACAAATTCATCTGTACTTCTTTTTCGGCAAAATGTAGTATTTGTAAGTTTTCTTCGATTCTTATGTCTGTGTTTCCATGTTAGGCCACGTGACTAGCGAAAGTTGACTTATTTAAGTTGTTGAGCCTGAGAGAAATCATGTTTCCAGAATCGTACCTTGAAACTCCTACTAATTTGACCAGTGCAAAATTTGAGGTAGACAGAACAATTTTGTTTATAAATGCCAGACATGTTATGTACTTCAGTTTCTAATTTAAACTATGAACAATATCATGTTCCACTTTATTTTTTGTGGACAAAAGAAATGTTCATTTTTTTGGCACGCAATGGGTTTGCAGTCAGATATGACACTTTACCAGTGGATAGTATGCAGACGTATTTCACAGAATTTTGAGGAGCTATTTGTGCTAAAGTGCTGTTTGTTTTGCACTTAAAGTTATTTTTGTTACTCTATTCGTTTTTAATTCGATGTGAAATTTGGTACTGGTGTCAGAGCTGTAACTATTAGTGGGGGCTATTAATTTAATTGTTTTTAGTTCTTGTAGATTATCTTCAGTGTCTAAAGCGATTTTTTCCATTCTTTTGAGCATTATCTTGTGCTATGCCTTTTTGTGTTGCTCGGAGTGACATGACGAGCTGTTGATTGACATCTGTTGCAGAGTGGGTTTTCTGTATATTTTAAATTTGTGTTTACCATTGTATTTAGTAATTTGTAGATCCAAAATATTTATATCATTATCAGTTTCATGTTCAACTGTAAATTTTCTGTTTTTGTGGAGTTTGCTAACCTCTTTTGCAAACCGATCTATTTCTTCTACTGTTCCATCAAACAAGTGTGTCATCCACATCCCTTTGTATTACATTAGTTTCTTCTTTATTGTCAAATTGCCAATGAAACAGGATGTTTCTAAATGATTTATGTAATAATTGGCTAGTAGGCTAGCTAGATGACTGCCCATTGCAAGGCCATCTTCCTGTTCATAACATGTGTTGTTAAGTCGGAAGCAGTTATTTCACAGCACTAAGGTTAGAAGTTCAACCAGGTTTTCAATTTTAGGTAGATTGACCATTTTATATTCTAGCAAGTCATTTTTAATTATTGACCTTACTTCTTTCACTTTTTATTTGTCTACAAGTTAATCTATATCGAAGGATGTGAATCTGGCTTTGTTTGGTATGGGGAATGCTTTTGGTGGTTTCTTAGTTAACTGGCAGAGAGAAATTTCTTCATTGGCCATTATCAGCATCTTTCAAACCTAAACTGTTAAATGTCTAACTCTACAAAATTACCTGAACCATATAGAAGCATCGTTGAAGCAACTACAGACGTTTAACATTTCTGTAAACATATCACATCCTTTGGCATATCAAATCAGCAGGTCATGTTAAGAAATGTATCAGCGTCTTTGGTTTTACCTCACTTCATATATCAGTATGAATTGTAAATGAAAACCAAACCTCTGTCTTATAACATATGTAGGAGGGCTTCAGGAAGTAAGTACAATGTATAGAGCATATATAAAGGTAAAACTATGTAATCACAGAAACTTTGTTAAATTATAGGACGCAGATCTAAAATGAAAAATATTTTGCAAACTACGCATCACGAGAACTTTGTTTTATTTTAGGATACAAATGTAAAACTTGCACGAAGCCAACGCTACCTTTTGACGATGGCCTTAGACCTGAAGGTAGTAATGGTATAATAAAATCATTTTAAGAAAATTTGGGGGTGTTTGATGTTTTTCCTAAAGTGTAATTTGCGAAAACAACTGCGCTGTTCTCCAACCAATATGGAAAAATTATCTTACCTTGCCTCAAAACGTTACTATTTGTTTTTTTTATTCATTCAAGAAGCAGGTTCTGACGACAGAAAGGAACACTTCTTTCCAGACAATAACGCCTGGGGCAAGCTAAAGAGGTCTATTGTACTTTCCTAGGATCAAACATTTCTTGATGGTTAGAAGATGACTAAAGTATGCAATAGCTGGGCTAGCGTTATATATACGTGTACCAAATTTTAATTATTATAAAGAATCCACCCCGACTGCAAATAGAAACCGGAAGTTGACCTAGGTTTCTGCGCGGATAACCACGCCTTCTTCAGAACACACTAAAACTACAAACTGCCTAAAGAGGCATGGTCTAACATTACCACGGAACGCCCAAAAGGGCAAAAGACTCGCATAAAATGTAAAATAAATGGTACTTGTGTATCATGTCAATAGCTGTACTTAGCTCAAACGTCAGAAGCGTCCTTCCTCACCCCAGTCAACGTTCGGTGGGCCGCGGGCTCTCAGGTAAACTGAGGTGCCGCCGGCAGCTAGCCTGTGAGAATGTCGGAAAAGAACACGCTTGCGCAAATTGAGAAATGGCCTTCTTACATGTGATTGGCATAAAATGTGTTACGAAAGAGATCCGATGACCGGGTCGAAGGAGCAGGAACCTAATGCGTGTGCATGTATAATGTCGTAGCTCGAGGACGATTTTATAAACGTGAAAAGGCTGAAACTAGATATGTTGGATAGCAAATCATTCTACACAGCGATGCATAGCAAAGGATGTGATGTATCCGAATTAAGCTAACTGACAAGGTGCTTCCAACGTTGGATGAAACAGAGTGTTACTACACACACTGTATAAGTAGCTATATCTGTTTGGTAATGAAGACAGCTTATACTAATAGACAGTATTCGAAATAAATGTCACAGTAAACACTTTTATCGCATGTCAGATATTTTACATTCCATACGAATCGTAGGATATCATGAATCGGCACTGAAAAAGCCCTGTAGAGTCACATTCACAATCTACACCCCTTCCGCCAATGAATCTTTCATTGCATATGCATAAGCTTTGAATGGACTCGAATAAATAAATTTCCACGAAAAACAATTACAATAGCTTTCTCTTTTTTAAAAAAAGCAAAGCTTGGTGGCCGTTTGTAGCAATAGCTGAAATTATACAACAATAAATATCGTGCATCTGCGGGAATAGCAGGAGCGGAAATTGTTGAATTTGTGAACTGCAATATCCAAAAAGAAAAGTGACAAAGAAGGCAAATGAACATCATTCATTCAAAAAGTATGAAAGAATGATATCACATGAAATTATTAATATGAGCGATTGCTTTCGAAAATAAATATTCCCAAACGATTCCATTGAAGTTCAATCAATAAAACCCATTTTATGGAGAGGTAATAAAATACGACGCTGTCATCGTGGGGACGAAACAGCTTTGTTGGTATTTATATGCATTGTCTCTGTAGAGCGTTGAACAAGTCTGGCGAGGCACGTAGAGGGAAACGATATCCGCCATCCCACACCGAAGCCAGCCCCAGTGTGTCCGATAACATTAAAGGGCGTGTAGAGGTCGACTATTAGAAGTGTAGGCCTACATGAACTGGCTCAAGTGACAAAGACGGTTAAAGCTGTCGCTCCAAGACTGAACGTTGATACTTGATGCTTTCATAAACACAGAGTTAAAAAATTTGTAAGAAGGGTTCAACGGTAGTAGGTGATAACCCTATATTTCGCAAGTATTAGTTTCATCACATTAGCTATAGAAATACACCACATGCTGCTAGTCAGTATTCCATTTGTACCATTAAAAGGAACTCTCTGCTTCTTAAATAGTATTGTTTTATTGCAATTATATTTTCTTCTTTGAATTTAACCATCATATAAGGCGTTGTAATTAAAAATGACACGAAATGTCTGCATCTACATAGTAATGTACAAGCCTCTGTACAGTGCATGGAGAGGGTAGCGTTTGCCACTAGTAGTCATTCACTCATTCCCTTTCCTGATTCACTCACAAATGGAGCAAGGGAAAAAGACTGCCTAAAATGCCACTCTACGAGACGTAATTTCTCTTACCTTGTATTCTTGGTCTTTACGCAAACTGTACGTTGATGGTAGTAGATCGTTCTGCATTCTGTCACAAATTACGGGCCTCGGAATTTTCTCAACAGTTTTTCACGAAAAGTTCCTCTCCTTCCGTCCAGGAATTCCCAGTTGATGAACTCCGTAATATTTGCTTGTTGGTCGTACCTTCCGGTAACAAATCTAGCAGCACACATCTAAATTGTATCGATTTGTTCCTTTAATCCAATCTGTTGGGTGTCCCAAAGACTCGAGCGATACTCAGGGATGGTTCACATAAGTGTTCCCCCCATGAATATGTTACGCTTTCCCCAGAATTCTTCCGATAAACCAATGTCGACCATCAGCCTTCCTTACTACTGACCATACCTGCTCCTTCCATTTCATATTGCTTTGTAACTTTCCACCCGGATATGTATTCCATATGATTGTTTCAAGTAGCATACCAGTATCACTCCATTCGAATACCACATGGTTGCTTTTACTACTCATTTGTATCAACTTCCATTTCTATACACTTAGAGCTAGCTACTATACATGAAACAAATAGAAATTCTAAGTTATCCTGGACACTAAGTTTGGTGCTACTAACAGCTTTACATAGGATCACAATTTCTTTGCATTTTGTGAAAGATTACTTGACAGTATTCATCTATGGTAGTCACTGAAAGCTTCATTCATTGGCCTCTTGACATCCAAACGCATTTTATTCAGCATCTATCTACAGTCCTATGCTTTGTTTTGCATCTTTTATGCCGTTGTCGCTCTTTTTTTGTTTGGAAGTTTCTTAATAGTGACTTTATACTATGGAGTGCTGCTCCCATTATGAACTGCTCTACTGAGTACATATCTATTCTGTTGCATGGACGACTTTTCTTTTAAACTTGATCCATAGTTCCTCCACCTGCTCTTGTCCTGCGCTGAATGTTTCAAGTTCCTCATTAAGATGTGACATATTGATTTTATATCTAGTTTACGGAAAATATATATCTTCCTGCTTCTTTTAACAGTCCCTTGAACTTCGGTAATCATTGTTGGCACAACTGCGTGATGGTCACTGTTACTAGTTTCCATGTGGACGTCTCAGAGGGGCGATTAGAGGCAATATATTTGTCATGAATATGGTTCGATTTATCTAATGTAGGCAGTTTTCAGAGAAGGCATTTAGTAATGTATGGCATGGTGTATTATCAAGTCAAACACTAACAAAACTGTAATTTCCTATTGGTTGTTGGAGGATTCAAGTCTCCACCGAAGATTACACTATGATTAGGGAACTTACGTACGAGCGAACTGAGGTTTCCTTTAAT
Source organism: Schistocerca nitens (assembly GCF_023898315.1). Taxonomy (NCBI): domain Eukaryota; kingdom Metazoa; phylum Arthropoda; class Insecta; order Orthoptera; family Acrididae; genus Schistocerca; species Schistocerca nitens. Next base: position 283,950,153 of record NC_064614.1, read on the forward strand.
ATTTTTGGTTACAGCAGGAGACGAGTCAGATGGGCGATGGAAGGATCAAATTATCATTTTATGCCTACCATTGATAGTGAGTCTTGCCCAAAAAATCTCGCCTGCAGCTTCAGTTCCTATATCGGTGAGACTGAGTTTCTTGTCCACTGAGACAAATAGACCACTCCGTTTCCAATTAGCGTGTCATTTCCATATACACTTATATTTCCCCCTAAATCTCACTGAAGTCAATTTCACGTTTCAACGAACCTGTACATAGTAAAGCGAGACCTTCACTGCTTTTCACGAGCACTTAGAACTCTGGCTCTTTGTTGCAAATGTTTCAGTAGTTAGCCACTAGGATTTTAATTTTAATACTCGCGCCTGTGTGAGGTATTTCTTATCTTACACTAATAGCTCTGAGTTTCCTAAAGCTATCGTTGTGTGGACTGGATGGAGAGTCGCGTAATCTAAAAAAAGAAACCGGAAACATCTGATGTGTAATGCACACTTACCCTATTTGGGACCCTATGTCACAAGTTCAGCAAGTTTCTGCCTAGCTTGTCACAGACCTTCGAAGTCCTGGTTTAGCCCTTCCACTCGACTCAGAACCAAGGGGCCACGAACAGTTTTTCTTTTTTGGCATTTTACAATGTAAAATAGTTGAAGTGCGCAGTCACAACAAAAAGTTTACAACACAGACGCAAACGAAAACCTAAGAATACTGATGTAATCTACTTGTATAGAGAGAAAGATCGATTGCAATAAACCCCTGCTCAATGTACAATCTGTATGATCTTTAAGGATATTACAGAAACCAGTTGCTGTGGAAATAATGGATCCAAAAGGAAATTACAACACTCTTAGGCAAGTTTTTGTTTTTGACAGTGTGACAGACATTCACGAACGGCATCTGCATTGGAAATGCGTTTAAACGTGAAAATGATTAGGTGCTTTACATAAATTAGATATTTTTTAGACTCAGAAAGAATAGCAGAAGTATATTAAATAAAAGGAATATATTTTTGGACGCTCCCGTGAAGGATATCAATGTGTCATTGTGGGGTCCGTTCTTTTACCCTTCTTATGATTATACTGGGGTCATCCATACTTTTTCGCAGTCGATTTGGGCTTTCCGCTGAGCGAGAGAATAGCGATAAATGCAAGCTAAGTAAGCCGCCAGTGTCGAAGAGTACTGGGATTCCATCCAGATCTGGCAACTTGTTTGTTTTCATCTCTTCAAGTTGTTCCTCGACGGCAATTTGTTTGTTCTTCATAAGGGAGTCGGTCCGACGGTGGAATGATAGTATGGCTTTACACTGTGTCTCGGTACTTATTTCCGCCGATCCTGTAGTGACTACTATACAGTGAAACAACTCGGAATACAGTAACCTTTATTGACAACGAAGTACAGTCACTACCAAACGTTGATCCAAAGAGAGTAATCCAAACGAAATCCCGCAATAGATCCTAGTAAAGTATAACTATCGTAACGCTGCAGCTGCCGAAGTGCAGCATGGGGTTCGGTTCGTGGCCTAAGTAAGCCGTCTTAGTTCTAATGGACAACTGTTGGTTCACTAAGAGCGTCGGCGTCCGCATGTGTGTCGCAAACTCGAGACAGGAAAACAGGTGCTGTTCCTAGCAGCCGATTCTGGAACGAATGCCATTTGCTAGAGGATGTGTCTTTTTGACGTAGCGTGCTGAGGCGGAAGGCTGAAAAGCTGCGCTGCTGTTTGAGCGGGCACATGTCAACCGCGCCTACTTCACTGACGGCAGGATGAGCGGCGGTTGCCGCTGCTGGAGTAGTCACCGCCTGAGACGGAGACGCCTTGTAACGCGGTAACGTGCGGGAGCTACGGCAGATCCCTTCGATCAATGTAGTGCTATGTGTTTCAAAGTTATTGAGTACACTTTTCTTTACAATCCTGATATTGGTGCTTGTACCCAAAACTGAAGTTTCACTTGCGGTTACGATTATTTTATGCAGATACAAAGTTACTGAGATCGTATGGAATGAATGTGAGCAACTACCTAAAGAAAGCTGGAAGAATTAGTATAAAATTCCAGTTTACATCTGGGGTTTATTCGTATCAATACTATGAGACTTTGTCCTATCACATTTGCAAGTGAAACAATAAATAGCTGGCTATCGACGCGCCTCAGAACTCTCATTTTATAAAAAACACGAAGTATACAATGGATTCAGAAGGGAAGTTGCGCATCCTTTCTCGAAAAGTGATTCCCTCGAGGTCAAGAGAGGAAGGTCACGTTCGCTCCAAAGTTATACGTTTAATTCTCTGAGCATAACCATACTGGCTCTATTGACCTCTCACGATCCTAACGCTGGATCTCTGAATTCTGTCTGTGGCTCCTCTCATGATAACTTGTTAAGGACTCCAAAAGTTAGGTCAGTACTCTTTAATTGGTCGCACCAGCGTCTTACATTCATTACTACAATTTGGTAGCATTAACAATGGTCAGTTGAGTTAACTTCCCCTAGAAGCATACGTTGATCGTGAGTTGGTATTAATTCACAATTTAACCACGAGACTAGGAACTTTGAATATGCTAGATGACTCTCCATGCATTCACAATGAATATACAAGGCCATCCTTCCAATCCTTCCCTGACTACACTCTAATGGCCAACGATTAGTACACTTTCACACTTTAGTGTTGACCTCCCCTTCGTAACTCATCCCGTGTTCAAGATCACCATTCACAATGGCGCAGCATTATGGCTGGTGCAATGTTTCCCAAAAGGTGAATAGCTTCGTAATGGCTCAGTTTTAATAGAAGATAGTACCTGGGTTGGGATCATGGTTTCAGAACGCTGGTTTCCCCTTGGTCTTTACGTCCTCTGTACAGAACAAGGGGAACCATGCAAGTAGAAGGCTTTATATTTTCGGTAAACTAGATAATGAGGCAGCAGAGTCGTATCTCAGCAAGGAAATTGAAACATTTACCCCAGACGAGGAGAATAAAGAAAAACTGTGGTTCAGTTTTAAATGAATAGTTGATTACACACGTAATAGATATGTTCCTAGCAGAACAGTTCGTGACGAGAGGGGCTTCCTCTGACGTACAGTTATTGTAAACTAACTTCTAAATAAAGAGTGACTACTGCATAATAGATGAAAAATAAAACGTAAGGCTATTCATAACTGAATGAAACACGTTTGGCTCTCAAAAGCGCAACAGCTGAAGTCTTCTACGACTTTCGTAGCAGAATATTATCGGAAGTTCTCTCACAAATACAAAAAAAAATACAAAATCTGGTCGTATGTAAAGGCTGTTAGTGGTGCCAGATTTAGTGTCCAAATGCTCACGAACGAGACAGAGATTAAAATTGAGGGTTGCAAAGCTAAAGTAAATACGCTGATTAGTTTTCAGATATGCCATTACTAATAAAAATACATTGTTATTGCTACATTGTAATTCTCTAACAACTGCAACGCTAAGTTATAATGATATTAGTGTCAGTATTGTCATAAAACAGTTAAAACTGCTAAACTGAACAAGTTCCAGGACTCGATGGAATCGGTAGCAAATTCTATACAGAATTTACGGCTGAGTTAGGTCACCATTGACGCAATACCTTGCGTGGATCCCCCGAACAAGAAACCGAGCTCAATAGTTGGAAGAAAGCACACCTGCCTTCAAGAAGGGTAGCAGAAGAGATCCAAAAAACTACCGATCGATGTGCTTCAAATTCATTTGTTATAGAATCTTAGAACTTATTCTCAGCTCAAACGTAATGACTTCCCTGTAACAGAATGACCTTCTCCATGCAAACCAGCAAGGATTCCAGAAACGTCGAAAATGTGAAATCTAACTCGCAGTTTTCTCGCGTGACGTCCTGAAAGCCAGGGATTAAGCCGGTCAGCTAGATGCAGTATTTCTCAATTTCTGAAAAGCTTTTGCTAAGTGCCACACCACGTTTACTATGTAAAGTACGATAGTATGAGGTATCAAGTGAAACTTAATTCATGGTTTCTTTGTAGTAACGTTGCACTGTATTATCTTGGATGGAGAGTCATCAAATGGTTCAAATGGCTCTGAGCACTATGGGACTTAACTGCTGTGGTCATCAGTCCCCTAGAACTTGGAACTACTTAAACCTAACAAACCTAAGGACTTCACACACATCCATGCCCGAGGCAGGATTCGAACCTGCGACCGCAGCGCCGCGCGGTTCCGGACTGTAGCGCCTAGAACCGCTCGGCCACTCAGGCCGGCGGACAATCATCGACAGATAATTAAGCAATGTTAGATGTTTCCCATGGAAGCGTGTTGTCACCCTTGCTGCTCATGTTGTATATTGATATTAAACTCAGACTTTTTGCAGATGAAGCAGTTATCTGTACTGAAGTACTGTCTGAAAGCAGCTGCGTAACTATTCACTCGGACCTTGATAAGATTTCAGAACGGTGCAAAGATCGGAAACGTGCTTTAAATGCTGAGAAATTGAAAACTCTTCACTTCACAGAACGAAGAAATGTGGCATCCTTGCCGGCAGGGGTGGCCGAGCCGTTCTAGGAGCTACAGTCTGGAACCGCGTGACAGCTACGGTCTCAGGTTCGAATCCAGCCTCGGGCATGGGTGTGTGTGATGTCTAGGTTAGTTAGGTTTAAGTAGTTCTATGTTCTAGGGGACTGATGACCTCGGAAGTTAAGTCCCATAGTGCTCAGAGCCATTTCAACCATTTGTGGCATCCTTGTACACAGTGTGCATGAGTCACAGTTGGACTCGGTCAACTCGTAGAAACAGCTGGATGGAAAACTTGGTTTGGATATGAAACCGACCGAGCGTACAGGCTCAGTCGTCAGTGAATCAGGTGCTGCGACTTCGATTTATTGGCAGCGCAACGAAATCAAATTTACGAATGAGACTGCTTACAAACCACTCGTGCGACCCATCCTAGAATATTCCTCAAGTTTGTGGGACCCGCAACAGAAAGAACTAACACGGGATACTGAACGTGCACAGGGAAGGGCAGCGCGGATAGTCACTGGCACTTTTGATCCGTAGGAGAATATGACGGAGCTGCTAAAGAAACTGAATTGGTATGCACTTGAAGACAGACGCAAACTATCCGGAGGAAGACTACTTAAAATGTTTGAAAAACCAGCTTAAACTGATCAATCTAGGAATACTCTACAACTAGCTACGTAGCGCTGCCGTAGCGATCGAGAGGATGAGGATAAATTAATTACAGCGCGCACGGAGAAACCTAAACAGCTTCTTGCTGCGTTGCATACTTCAATGAAACGAGAAGAAGCCCTAATAACTGTTTCAGCAGGAAAAGTATAAATTAGAAGTAAAGTGGATGTGGATGTCGATATCGTAGTTGACTGTTCAATCAACTGCATTTAACTGGAGGGACGAAGCCACTCTAAAGTGATTGTTTTTAAATGAGATCGGTGAACACCTGCACAAAACTGTAGGACTATATTACTGACATCAGACTGTTGTAAATCCTTAGAACCTTTCTGAAGGCCAATAATATCCTCAGTAAGAATCGACATGAATTCTGCAAAAATCGATCGTATGAAAACAACCTCTACTTCTTAGCCCACGAAACCAAGAGGGAAATCGATACAGTTGCCCTTGAGATCCACAAAGCATTCGATACAATTCCACATTGTCACTTAATAAACAAAATTCGAATATACGGTACTTATGAGCTTTGTTACTGAAGTGAGGAAGTGATAGCAAATAGAACATAATACATCAGTCGTAACAGAGAGAAATCTTTAGATATATACCAGACTTTGAGTATACCCCAAGTGACCTCTGAGACTATTAAAATTCACAGTATACGTGAATTATCAAGCTCATATCTTCGGAAACTCCTTGAGACTTTTCTTGTATGATGCTGTTGTTTGTAGAGAAATCAGAACGGTAGAAAATTGAAGAGAATTGTTTGATGTCTGTGGAGGATTAACGTTTGTTACACGCACTGACAGGTGAGCCGTAACAAAATAAATATCACGAGTTTGGCATAAAAAGCCGATAATCTTCGTTATTTACAATTGCCGAAAATCACTGGAGGATGTTACATGAATTAAATATTTTGTATAATCCATACAGAAGGATTAAGAGTGAAATGACCACATTAAACAATTAGTAGGGAAGTCAGACGCCAGACATTCATAGGAGTAAGCCATATGAAGTGCCCTTCATTCACGAAGAAAGTTGGTTACAAAAACCCACGCCGGCCACGGTGGCCGAGCGGTTCTAGGCGCTTCAGGTCGGAACCGCGCGACTCCTACGGTCACAGGTTCGAATCCTGCCTCGGGCATGGATGTGTGTGATGTCCTTAGGTTAGCTAGGTTTAAGTAGTTTTTATTTCTAGGGGACTGACAACCTCAGATGTTAAGTCCCATAATGCTCAGAGCCATTTGAACCATTTTTTGAACAAAACGCACCTTTGGCAGATACTTGACCACTGATTGTCAATATGGTACCCTTACTACGAGGTACTGATCAAAGAAAGAGAGAAGATCTAAAAATGAGCATGCGTTTGTTCATAGGTTCGAATAGTAAGCGCTAAAGTGTCACGGAAATGGTTTTCCAACTCCGGTGGCAAACAATAGAGGCGTTGTTGATGATGGCGTAGTCTACTGTAAAATTACGAGAGCTTACAATCCTAAAGGAAGCAAATAACATTTTGCTTCCTCGTACGTATGTTTTTGTTGTTGCTGTTGTTGTCGTTGCTGTTGTTGCAATCTTCACTCCGAGGTCTCGTTTGATGCAGCTCTCCGTGGTGGTCTATCCTGTCAGCCCTCTTCATCTTTGAATAACAACTGAAACTTGCCTCCATTTGACTTATATTCATCATTTGCTCTTGTTCTGCTACATTTTTACCTCTTTGGCCCCGATCCCCCATCCCCGCTCCCCCCCTCCTCCTCCCTCCCCAAACACACTACCCTACATTAGCAAATTGACGATTGCTTGATGTCTCAGTCTTCTTTCAGTAAATTCTTCAAATCCTTTTTTGGTCATATTTCATTCTAAACCATTTAATTAGTTGCTTGGTCGACACAACTCATGATCATTCCTCTAGAGCTCATATTTCAAAAGTTTCTACTCTTCTTCTGTGAAATGCTTATCGTCTACGTTTCACTTCAGCCCAAGGCAACACTACGCACAATTCCATTCAGATAAGACTTACTATGATTTCAATTTATATTAGATGTTAACAATTTCCTCTTTTACAGAAATCCCGTTCCTATTATAGTAAGTCTGCATTTTATATCCTCTCCGGGCATCATCAGTTATTTTGCTAATCAAACAGCAGAGCTCATTTAGTACGTTTAGTGCCACGATTCCTAATCAAATTTCCTCAGAATCGCCTGATATTATTCACCTGCATTCCATTAGTCTTATTTTACTTTTGTTGATGTTCACTTTCTAATCTTTTTACAAGACACTTTCCACTGCCTTGAACTGCTGTTTCAAGTGCATTGCCGTCTGTGGCGGAATTAAAATATTATCAGCAAGTTTTTATTTCTCCCACATGAACTTTAATATCCGTTTCCAAATTTCTCTTTGGTTTCCTTTAGAGTTTGCTCAGTATACAGATCGAATAAATTTGCAGAAATCCTACAAACCTGTGTTACTCTCTTCTTGCCGGTCGGTGTTGCCAAGCGGTTAAAGGCGCTACAGTCTGGAACCGCGTGACCGTTACGGTCGCAGGTTCGCATCCTGCCTCGGGCATGGATGTGTGGTATGTCCTTAGGTTAGTTAGGTTTAAGTAGTTCTAAGTTCTAGGGGACTGATGACCTTAGAAGTTAAGTCCCATAGTGCCCAGAGCCATTTGAACCATTTTGAACTCTCTTCTTCTCCTCTCACCCACTGCTATTCTATTACGTCCTTCGACTCATATAACTTTAGTTCGGTTTATCTACAAGTAGTAAGAAAATCTTCTCCCTATGTTTCATTCCTGCTGCCCTAAAAATTTCAGAGTGTACTCCAATCACTCCGTCTCCGTAGCCGAGTGGTCAGACTCTCTTGAAGGGGACCCAGGTTCGATTCCCATTACTGCCACGAGTACTGGATCGTGGTGCACACAGCCCCGTGATTCCAATTAAGGAGCAACCTGACTGAGAGGTAGCGTATGCAGTGTCGACAACGGCCGAAAGTGTGGTGTGTTACCCATGCCTCTTCATGGCGCATCCGACGAGAAATGATTGAGGATGGCATGGCGTTCCGTCGACTATCGCGTGGCCTGCAAGGCCTCATTGCAGGGTTTCCTGTAGTCCAGACACTATCAAAAGAATTCTCAAAATCTACAAATGCTGTAGACCTAAGAAAGACGCTGGTCGAATATTTGTCTGCAAGTTCCTATATTTCTGTGAAACTCAAACTGATTTTCATCAAGGTCGGCATCCAGCAACTTTCGTATTCTTCTGTAAGTAGCTCGAGTCAGTATCTTGCAACCATTGCTTACTAAACTAAAGTTCTCTAATATTCACACCTGTAAATACCTGCAGTCTTTGGAGTTGAAATTATGTTCTTCCTGCAGTCTGAACGCATGTCACCTGTCAGATAGCTCTTGTTTACAACGCAGAACAGCTCTTCATGGCTAGCTCCGCAAATAGTATCAACAGTTCAGAGGAAATGTCATCTAATTCCGGAGGGCCTTGAAACGACTTAGGTCTTCCAGTGATCTGCCAACTTCTTGTTACGGTACTTTCGTCTCCTTTATGACTTCCATCTACTTTCTCTTCATTATTCACACATTACGCTTCAGCAATGTTTTCAACTGCACCATATCGTCCCAGAATTGAATAAAGGCTCCGTCTCTTCGGTTCTGACCAAGGTATTCAGAAGCTTTCAGAAGCTTCCCTTTGACTGTAAGGGACACTCCGGAAATGGAAACCCTGTCCTAAATATTCCCATTTGTATATACAGCACTACGCTGTGATTCATATCCTAGTGCTTCTCAGAGTGTTCACAAAACCATTTGAGACTATTTCTCGACAATTTCATTCTCTAATACCACGTCGGAAAAATGAACATCTAAATTCATTTTATTAGGTAGGTGTGAGTCAACAAAATATTTTCGCGTCCTGAGGAGCAAGATGATTAAAGTTTTCTGATCCAGCCGCAATGAAAAACACCTTTGTTATAAGACGCCTCGTTAACACCAAGAGCTGCATGTAACATGTTTAGTTGCCAGAACAGTATCAGTGGCACAGTGCTTTTAAAGCTTTTACTTGCAGCTCATGGTATTAACAAGAGTCTTTTAACAAATACTTATGAACTGTAGAGCACCAAGCATACCCGATTATCACCAAAACGTCTTTGTTTGTATGACTGCCATCCCAGTTTGCATAATATACCCGTGACATGACTTCTCTTATAAGGAAAGTACTGCCCTTCTTTGTACATTTTCGATGTCCCATACAGCGCAAAAACGCTCTATCAGAGGACGGACGAGATTAGTGAATGCAGCTTAGTAGATCTGTTGCATTTTCTAAGTGACCTACTGGTAAACGCAGTCTTTAGATCGCCTTCCCCACAACATTCCTTTGTGATGGTTTCAATTTAAGTTGTTCTTAATTTAGTTACATCGAGACCTTCTAAATTCGTATTATTTATCGCGCAACCGAAATTTAATGGATTCAATTTAGTGCTCATGTGGAGGGTCTTATACTTTTTAAATTCAAGGTCAATTGCCACTTTAAATATCTTGTTTAAATCATTTTACAACTGGTTTTGATCTTCGAACGGCTTTACTAGACGTTAAACGGTATTATGCGTATTATGCAAACAGTCTATTAAAACTGTTCTAATTGTCCCTACATCGTTATATACGGTACATTATAAACCGAAGAGGGCCTATAATAGTTCACTGGCGAACACTTCTGTTCGGCTCGATGACTTCCAGTAAATTATTACAAACTGTGTCCTTCCTGAGAGGGAATCACGAGTCCAGTCCCACAGCTGAGACGATACTCCATAGGTTGCTGCTTGATTAGAAACGGCTTGTGAGCAACGGTGTCAAAGGCCATCTACAAATATAGAAATTAGGGATCAGCTTGAGAATCTATGTCGGTAGCGCTGGTTATGTCGCGTGAATAAAGAGCCAATCGTGTTACACAAGAATGATATTTCCTCAACTGTGTTGACTATGTGTCAATAGATAGTTTACTTCGAGGTATTTCACGATGTTCGAACGCAATACACGTTCCAAGACATTACTGCAGATTGATGTTAGTGGTACATGTCTACAACTCAGCAGATTACTTCTATTTACTTTCTAGTGCTTTGGTGATTGCGGTGCAAGTTACCAGTCCTTAGAAATGGATCTTTCGTGGAGGAATCGGTTGTACACGATGCTAAATTTGGAGCTATTGCGTCAGCATAGTTGGAAAGGTACGTGATTTATGTGATTTAAGTCCCAACTGGGACTCGCTTTGCCCCACTAGCAGCTCGCCTGCTATTTGGCTGAGAAGTCAGTGACCCTCCAATACACCAGTACTCGAATAGCACGCTATACCAATAAAGGTAGAGAACGAATACTCTTATGAAAATCTTAAATATTGCTTTCATTTCCATTGGGTAGCCTTCCTGAATATTCCCTCCACCTTTCAGCTTTCCCTTCTTTACTTGGTACTGGCGTCCATCTGTCCTCTATATACAAGGTGAGTCAGCTGCCCCCACCAATGTCGTTTTACGCAAACCGCAATGTTATATCTGGCCTTCTAAAATAACGCGAGAGGTTTCATAGTCTTTCACTCACTGCTCGCAAACCATTAGCCCTACAGGAAAAACAGACAGGTTCTTTTTTGTAGGAAATTTAATGAAGTTAAAATTTGCACTGGCATACGTTTTCACTGGAGGCCACGGCTTTTGAGTTATTCAAGTAAAACGTACAAAAGTGACCTTCAAACGCACATCCTTCCCACATGCTTCCCTCTCCAGTCAGGATTTCTAGTGCGCTATTCGTGACACTCTGTCCTACCATTATACAAAAGTTTCATACTATGCAAACTATTCATCGTAACACTGTTGAGCTGTTGATTGGGCTATTACGCCACCAGCACAGTCGGCTATTTCGTTTATATTAATTTCAACTCGTCTGAGAGCTACGAAAGAAAAATTACTTTTGTAAACATTACTCTAAAACTAATTACATCGACAATTCGATCCAAGCTTAATCCTTACAAGCACAGTGACGAATAGAAGGAATCAATCATTTATTTTATGCTGATAAAATTAGTAAAGTGTTTGGTAAAATTTACAGAAACTTCTAGTTGTACAATTTGTAAGTGCTCGACTAAGTGGGTGACGCAATAAAGCAGTCAGTGAAGAGCAAACAAAGTCGACTATTGAAAATAATTCCTGCACTCGCAAATGTTTGTACAGTGGTAGGAAGGAGTGCCATGAACAACATGCTAGAAATCCTGACCTGTAGGGACTGGGGGGCGAGTGCGGGTGCGTTTGAAGTAACTTTTTTTGTTGAAGAACTCGAAAACTACGGACTCTAGTGAATGCACAGCCCATTACGAAATTGAACTACATCAAATTTCCAACAAGATGGACATGTTAATCGTTTCTGTCTGACTAGTAGTTAGCGCCCGGTATAGTGGCGTCCAACCCCTACAAAAATTTCTTTGATTTTCCTATAAGGAACGTCAACTTCTACAGCCTTGCAGTCGTCATCGAGTCTTTACTTCTTAGCCATTTTGGGCTTTCTATCAATTTCTTACGAATAAGATGAAACTAGAGAGATTCGAGGTCACACACAAGCCAACAAAGAACCGTTCGTTCCGCAACGCCATTCGCGACTGGAACAGGAATTATTGAAATGAAAAACCTTTTAATATAACAGGTTTCTAAAATGAATTGAAAAGTATAAAACAATTTCTTCTATGCGATAAACATTTGTAACCTAGTACAGATAGTTATAAATATTTGTTCTTATAGCTATGAAAATGCTCGTAAAATTTAAAACAAAGAATGTTGGGTGCATACAATAGAGAACTGAGCATGAGTACTTCACCTAACTTGCAACGGACTTATTTGACATATGAGTTCTATAAGATATTAATAAAGTACGTATGTATTCTCTACTAGCATTGCTTATCTTCGATGACAATGACTTTATTTGTAAAGATACGGTGTAAGGTATTATGTAAAATCAATCTAGTTATTTGTTATGTAGTGTTATTTCCATGTATGTATGTAATTTTGTTGTAATTTATCTTCGGACCGTTAGGAAAATTAATATCTATGAATAGTGTTACAAGGAGACAGCTAAGGAACGATATGGAGTGGAAACAGCGAGTTGAGTTGAATATCACGAGTAAAACGAACTGTTGTCATTAGCGCCAATAACTATGCACTGTCTGGTCGAGTATGCTCGGAACTGCATCGGAACAGTTAAATATTTGTATGTCCATCCTTTTAGCAGGACGTCTCTGGAACGACGGCCGTTTACTCTCGTGACAAAACATAAAAACACCTACAGCCGTCCTTATGATTTTGTTTTATTTTGTCGCTACAACTTTCAACATTTCATAGCGACATCTTCAGGCTGTTTTGATGAGGTACAGGTTGATACGTTCCCCATGCATAACCCATCAGTTGCGAGCATTACTGGATTCGCAGATATCTGTCAGCACTCCAACCATCTGTCAACTGACAGTTGATGGTTGGAGTACTGACACATTATCCGCAAATCCAGAAACCTGTTTAGTGTACCATGGTGGATCAGCACTATCTCTTATTAATTTATTTGGTACATATTTCTTAACTGCCGTCGATATATTTATCTGAAATTAACCACATCTGGTGTACGCTTACGTAGTCACAGTGGAAAAAATTTATATTGTTTTTTAGGAAGACGTAAAGTGGATGCTTATCTACTTTTTTGAATACGTGTATTTTGCGTTTATTTTTCGTGGGTTTGGGAGCTACGATATTCAGTCTCGCCACTAATCCTCGTATCCGTGATGATATTCCCTATTTGCTCAGGATTATATGTACACTTCGGATAGTCTCATAAACTAGTTACCGAGCGAGGTGGCGCAGTGGTTAGCACACTGGACTCGCATTCGGGAGGACGACGGTTCAATCCCGTCTCCGGCCATCCTGATTTAGGTTTTCCGTGATTTCCCTAAATTGCTTTAGGCAAATGCCGGGATGGTTCCTTTGAAAGGGCACGGCCGATTTCCTTCCCCAATCTTCCCTCACCCGAGCTTGAGCTCCGTCTCTAATGACCTCGTTGTCGACGGGACGTTAAACACTAATCTCCTCCTCCTCCTAAACTAGTTGCTCAAAATAATTTTCTGAGAACGTATTCAGTACGATTTCGGACGATATTTTATGCCTACCACTGACTCTGAACATGTAATTTCGCCAAGTATCGAGAGTAGATCGAAGTCACCACCAAGGATAATCGTATGAGTCGGATGCCTATAGGTGATGAGACTCAAGTTTTCTTTGAACCGCTCAGCAACATTTTTGTTTTTTTTCATCTGAGTAGAAGGGTATGTAAAGGGAACCTATGATTAATTTATTCCGGTTGTCAAGTATAGCCTCCATCTATAGTAACTAACAGGAACTACCTACTTCACTCCCACTACCAAGTAAACTACTTCTGACAGCAATGAACAATCCAGCAGCTACTGTATTTAACCTATACCTTCTCGCTTCGGTCCCTTGAAAAATTCGGACTGAAATTATTCCCGGCATTAGCCAGTTTTCTATATTTATAACGATTTGAGCACTTGCAGTTCTGGTTCTTTTCCAATTATAATACTGATTGCTACTAAGTTTGCCTTCCTGTGTTTGCCCTGCTCCTTTTCTATAGTTTCCAAGATCCCCATAATCAAAGCCCCCGCTATCGGCATAGTCACTTTCTGCATATAGCCGACACCTCACCTGGAACCCGGATCCCGACCACGCTATGGCAGAAGGCCAGGAACCTACAGCCTACTTTATCCAGAAACGTCTGATCCACTGTTTCATGAACTCCACTTGGCTCTGTACCAAAAGACCACTTTTCTCGACGTTGCTACAGATGGTGAGCTCCACCCTGGTCTAGCGAGCAAGACAGGCAGTCTTTACCACTTTAGCTAGCCGCCCGAAACCAGAAAGAATCTCTTCCGATACTAAGCGACGCACTTCGTCAGTAACAACATGAACCGCTTCCGGTAGTTGGCTGCACCCTGTGCTGTTGATGACATCTAGAAGCAGCCTTCCCAAATCTGGAATGCTCCTACAGGTTTGAATACAGAGTGCACATTGGTTTCCTTCCCCTACTTGGCAGCTATATTCCTAAGGGACCCTATTACATGCCTAACATTGGAGCTCCCAGTAATGCCGCCCTCTGTGAATGCCCAGACGTTGCGTACCAAGAGGCGCATTCTGGAACAGTGCGACCGACTGAATCTGCCTCAGGAACATTGTCAGCCACATGTAGCGGTCGAAATCCGAACGTCATAGGAAACAGAAGGCCTTCCGGTCGTCGCTTCCTAAACCCCCCTCTCCACCCCCCCCCCCTCCTTACAGCCCCTGGAATGTCTTTCGCTGTCTTTCAAACCTTGGATTGACCTCCAACTCCACCACGAATGAGGGGTCGGCCTCAGTGCAGGCAGTATCTGGGAGAGCCACAGTAGTGGACATACTGGACTTCCCACCTCCGGTCCCCCATCGTAATGCCCATTGGTAAGAGCCTCAGTCTGTGTGTCTGAAGCCAACACTGCCTGGAGCTATGAGCGATGGGTCAACACCTTTGTTCTATTTTGTGAATTTTAAAATTTTCCCGGCGAAATAGCAAGACTCCTCCGAAAATTTCAGGTAAAAGTGGTTTTGCGCCCACCATCGAAGATTGCGGACCTTGTTGGATCAGTTAAGGACAATCTGTTACCACGAAGGCCGGAATTTACAAGATACCGTGCCAATGTGGTATGGCTTACATAGGTCAAACCACACGCACCGTGAAAGAACGCTGCACTGAACATCAACGTTACACCCACCTTTTCCAGCCAAGCAAGTCCGCTATTGCTGAACATTGTATTTCTACTGGACATTCAATGGAGTATGAGAAAACAATGATTTTGTCCACAGCAACGTCTTTCTGGGACTCCATTATTAAAGAATCCGTAGAAATACGACTGGCGGAAAATCTGTTAAACCGTGACAGCGGCTACCAGCTGGACAGTGCATGGAATCCCATCATCTCCACGATTTGCTCAAATCGAAGACGACAGAGTGCGTCGACGGCCGTGGCAAACAGCAACGCAGAGGGCGACTGAGTTCCGCTATTCCACCAGCGAGGGCGCTGCCGGCGGGCAGTGTTGGTTCAACTATCAAGTTTTCGACGCATGCGCAGAATAGTTACAGTACGCTATATATTGCGGAGCGGAGAACTTTATCGCCAGTTTGCGACGGCTCACCTGAAGATGACTGGCAGGTGCCCAGTTGAAATATCGTGCGAAGTATTGAACGACGACCGGCTGCAAGCCCGAAATTTGTTTGAACACCTTTGTTCTAGTCTGAACACAGTGACCTCATTCCGTATCCATACCTTAAGATGGCAAAATTCTATACGACACAGATATTATAAAGGTATACTGTGCTTTGTAAGCACTCAAACACGCAAAAAATTTAAACTACCAACCATATAGACAGCTGAAAATCATCTACTCCCGTTTGAAGCTCATAAAAATGATTCAGAAACGAACTTTTTACTCGCTGTATCTGCTGCAGGAACGTGAGGAGCTGTCTCCCTGACGGTCCAACCGACGCTGTTTCGAATTCTGCAACTTATTGGGAATTTAGTTTAAAATCAGTTACAAAATTTATACCGTGCAGACAAACAGACAAGGAAGCGACCTAATAAAAACTTATAAAAAGGGGTAGTTGGGAGGGTGATGTCACAGTGGCACACGATGTACAGTCCGCCACACAGCATTACGTGGCTTGTGTGGATGTATATATACAGTTTGTGTGCGGTTCTTACAAGGGCTCATAGTGGTGGAGACAGATGAGCGGCTTCACCAGCACAGAAATTATTACTCGGACCTTTATTCACATCTAATGTTCATTCAGTGCTGAGGGCCTTTAGTTTATTGCTAGTTTCTCGAGCACACCAAAGGATAGAATAAGATCAGTAACGCATCCTATCGTTAAGACACCGAGATACCTGGAAGTTTTGTTATCAGTGCAGTTGCGTCATTGGTGCAATGGCCCTGTTGTATGCGCTTGTCAACTTTACAAACAGGTTCAGCTACTTAAGTGAAGAGCTTGAAAAGAATATTACATATCTAGAAATGATAACACAAACAGTTACCTATGTGTTACAAGCGATGGACATCACGATGACTGAGTTTAAAATTATTTGCTCTCTCTCATTTTCCTAAGTATTAGAATTTGCGGAAAGCATTTTCATCAATCGAAATATAACGATACCTCTACCTTCGTACCACACTGCATTATAGCAGTACCTATAGTTCCTTAAGCAATGGTTTTCTAATTGTAATAGTTTCAGTTCCCATTTGTCGCACCATACAGCAAAATGCTGGTTGAAAAGTAGGTAGCCTGATGATATGGTAACGGAAAGTTTGTCGTCGAAACAGGAAATTAAGGGCAGTGTTCGAAATATTTCAGGCGAAAAACAGACAGAACCTCATCCCTCTTTTAGATCGCTTGTCTCCCCTCCTGCCGCACGTCCTCCTACTACTACACGCTGCGATTTTCTCCCAGTTTTGCTTCTCTTTGCGTCACTCTCCTTTTTTTCCCCAATTCGTTTTCCATCTCATTGGCCGACATGAAAATAATATCGCTGGAATGGGAGGGGTGTGAGGGCTCCCACGCGATCCCCAGCACCGCAGGAATGTATCGTTAATGAGTGGGCTGGCTGCAATACTCTAGGGACGGGGTGGAACCAGGCGGGGAAGGGGTTGGATGGTGGAGGGAGGGGGGAATCGAGGCGGATCCGAGGCCGTTATGAGCGCCGCAGCGCGGGAAACCCGCGTACTTAGCGCACCGCAAACACGGCCGCAGACTTCATTCCCGAACGCTGTTGTGCGCTCTTTTCGCGAGGGGCGAATATTGCCACTTCAGAAGGTCGAGCAAGAAATATGAGGCTTTCTTTCCTTTCAATGTAACAGACTTCATTTCCCGAGGTCATACCCAAACCAAACGGGAGGTTACAGGACATGTTCGACGTTCTGCTGAATGGAAAGCCATTTGACTTCCTGTTAAAATCTATCCGCGGAAATACTCCTGGCAAAGCATAGCACTTTCTGTTTTATGAATACTTTTTCAAAACACTAAAACACCAACACTCGGGCCTTGTTTGTTATACAGTATGGATTCATAAAGATGGTCATGGAAAGGAAACAAAGTGACAGAGAGAGTGTTGAAGGCTACCCCTGATGTTTTTAATCTGTACATTGATTAAATAGGAAAGGAAACAAAGGAAAATTCTTAAAACGGAATTGAAGTTCAAAAAGAAGAAACATAAACTCTGAGGTTTGTCGGCGTCACTGTAATTCTCCAGTGATAGTAACTGACTTGGAGGGGCAGCTTAACAGAACAGATATCTTGAAAAGAGGTTTTTGAAAGGAACACCAACAAAAGTAATATAACAGTTATGAAATGTGATGGAGGGGAATCAGATAATACTGAGAGAATCGTATTAGAAGATGTGACACTGAAATAAGTTGATGAGTTTTACATTTGGACGACAAAGTAACTAATGAGTGCCTAAGAAGAGAGGATATAAAGTGCAGTTGAACAGAATAGATATCTTCAAAGGAGGTTTTTGAAATGAACGTGGACAGAAGTAACACAGTGTAGTCGAGGTGAATCAGACATTGCTGAGGGACTTTTATTATTAAATGAACCACTGAACTAAGTTGATGAGTTTTACTATTTGGGCGACAAAATAACTGATGATTACTCAAGTAGAGAGGATATAAGGTGCTGACTAGCAATATCAAGACTAGTTTCTGATGAAGAAGGATTTGCTAGCACTGAATTTAAGTGTCAGGTTATTTGTCTGGACTGTATTACAAGGAAATGAGAAGTGGATGATATGTGCTTTTAAAATGTAGCGCTACAGAAGAATGCTGAAGATTAGATGGTTCGATCTACTAACTGATGAGGAGGTACTGAACCTAACTGGGGTAAGAGTATAGTATAGTTCGACTAAAAGAATGGATCTTTCGACAGGACACACCCTGAGGTGTCAAGGAATCGTCAGTTTTCTAATAGAGGAAACTATCGCTGATGTATAGCGATACCAAGGTTTGAACACAAAAAGGAGGTTCAAATGGGTGTAGGCTGGATGTCGAACCGCGTTCAGGTAATACAAACGCCAATATTTGCATCACGCCAGTGTTCAGACTAAAGACCACAAGAAACAACAGTTAAAGCCAGACCTCTCCAGCTTCAGAGAAAATAATACACTTTGTTCAGGCCACTGACGGATTTTACTGAAATCAAATTACTATAACTTTAGAAACGACTCTGTTCCTTTTCAGTAGTCTACCACTGAAAGGTTGTACAAAAACGAAGGAAAATGACACATGGCATTTGTGTTTGATACTGAGGTTTGACACTGATGCTATTAAAGACTAGGCTAGTTGATTACGATGGAGAAAGGAATCTAAACTACCTTTGTTTCCTTCTTTCGTCTGGAATGGTCTAGGAAAACGACGCAATACCAAAATTGAGATGTTCCGATAGAGGTTGAGTGAGGTGTGGATTGGTTCAGGCACTAAAGTCATATGAAAGTAGAATGCAGTTCTAAACAAAACCTGACGATTCCAAATTATGCAGTTTTATTTAAATAAGTTGCGGACGGCCTTGTTGCATTGGAAACATCGAGTTCTTCCCGATCACTGAAGTTAAGCAACGTCATACCCAGTTAGTAACTGGATGGGTGACCGTCTGGATACGCCGTGCCGTGTGCCGCTAGCTCAAGGAAACGTAGATCGCCGGAGCGGCGAACAATTGAGCGTCTTGCATGAGGCAGGTGAGTCATACGGAATTATCATATGAATAAATGGATTGCGCAATATGCATCATTATGTCAATACCAAAAAGTCCTGTTCTGGCAAAATATACGTGTGTGCTGTGTCCGTGTTTCTGTGGAAACTACTGCGTTTGAAGCAGGCTCCTTATGCCGCTTATGCTGCGGCCATCCCCTCACTCTGTGGCAGGTGGCATATTAGATTTTAACAGAACTAGAACATGCAAACGGCCTGGGGGCACAGAAAGATTCCAACTGAATTATATAATGGTGAGACACAGATTCCAAAATCAGATCGTGGCTTGTAAGTTATAACCTGGAGCACATACAGATTAATAACACAGTTTAGTAATGATGAAAAGTAGGCAGAAGTTTAAGATAATCATCTGCTAGAATTAATGTGGAAAGAAGAAATGTGCTAAATTATTGCGGAATGATGATGTACATTTGAAGCTCTCAAAGGATGTAGTTACTGTGGTACCGCAGTAGCCGTTTAAGCTGAAGAGGAATGGACATCTCACAAAGTGGCAATGATAGTAAAGGGTGTTTATCAAAGGTAGTTTAGCGTATTCGGTCAGAGGACTGTTTGCCCTCTGTAATAAAAAAAAACTGAGTAAAGGGATCAACGATCATCTTGAACGGATGTCTTGCGGCGTCCGCCCAGACCAAACACAACGAACAATATCGAACAAAATGGAAAAAAAAGCGTCAGCGCGACAGAATGTCAGTCCTAAGAGCCCGGGTTCGGTTCCCGGCTGGGTCGGAGATTTTCTCCGCTCAGACACTAGGTGTTGTGTTGTGCTAATCATCATCATTTCATCCCCATTGACGCGCAAGTCGCCGTAGTGGCGTGAAATTGAAAGACTTGCAGACAGCGAACATTTATTTATCTATTAATGGGGCGATTTTAAAAATGATTAGTAAATCGATTTATTACTTTATATGGACAAACATTGCAGCGTAATCAGAGGCTACTGTCCAAGTTTTTGATGCGTTATCCACAGTTCGCTTGTCATTCTTACTTCATACGCGTAGCGTGTGTTTCCAAGATGGCGTCGCAACAGGAAAACGCTTTGTGTGTGCTCCGTTTCGAGGTGCTCAGATCTGTGGTTACAGTGCAGCCTGAGTTGCGTGCATGGTTTAGGAAAGACCCACCACACAAGAATAACATAGGTAGGTGATATCAACAATACGTGGAAACAGGATGCCTTTGCAAGGGAAAGAGTCCTGGTCGACCTTGTGTACCTGATGTAAACGTCGAAAGACAACGGTGACATGCCAAAGACCATCTCTACCTCCGCATTAATCATTGATGGAATGTATGGCCAAGCACCTTCTGCATCATCACGCATTATGATCATCTACGTGAAGCAGCTAGTCTCCGTGCTGTCAGTTAGATCTGACGGTTCCGGGCTTCGAACTACAACCACCGACGCGACATCACTCGTTGCGTGCCATCGGCTGACACTATATGCAGTCCCTGAAAGTCCTGTGCTCCACTCGGGGCCTCTGCACGCCCATGCCAGCCGCCCTGGATCACGTGCAAAGTACGCTAGTCCATAAGGAAGGAAGGAAGATTGGGTTTAACATCGCCCCGACATCGAGATCATTAGAAACGAAGCACGAGCTCGGGTCGTGTCAAGGGTGGGACCGCGCGGGGTAGCCGTGCGGTCCAAGGCGCCTTCCCACCGTTCGCGCGACTCCCCCCGTCAGAAGTTCGAGTCCTCCCTTAGGCATGGGTGTGCGTGTTGTCCTTATCCTAAGTTAGTTTAAGTTAGATTAAGTAGTGTATAAGCCTAGGGACCGATGACATCAGCAGTTTGGTCCCATAGGACTTACCACAAATTTCCAAATTTCAAGGTTGGGGAAAGAAATCGGCAGTGCCCTTTCACAGGAACCATTGCGGCACTTGCCTGGAGCCATTTAGGGAAATCACGGTAAGTCAAAATCTGGATAGCCGGGCGCAGAGTTGTAAATCTGGATATCCGGACGCGGGGTTGCACCGTTGTTCTTCAAAATGCGAGTCCAATGTGCTAAACGCCAGTCCAGTCATAAGCTCTCTGTACCCCAGACCTGACAACCGTCTTGCAACAGCAAGACTATGTTGCCCCAGTCACTTCTTTGCTGCCACAGCACTCCACTGCCTAAGCGTAAACACTTGCTGCTCAATATCCACGGGCGGCTAGTGAGCTACAGCCATCGACTTGAACTCTGGTTTCAGCGTAGCACAAATCAAAGATGTTACCGATAAAATTATCGTATCGTAAAGTCATCAGAAGACTAAAACGAATTCCAAAATTATTTACGTCTGATATGTGTTTGGTGCGAAGATTGGAAATTGACTGTAAATAATGAAAAGTGTGAGATCACCCACATGAGTTGCAAAAGGAATCCACTAAAGATGAGTTACAAGGTAAATCAGACTAATCGGAAGGCTGACAATTCAACTACATATCTATGCATCGCATTTACGAACAACTTAATTTGTAGCGCTTACATAGACAATGTCGTGGGAAAAGCGAACGAAAGACCGCGTTTTATTTTAGAAGATGCAATAGGTCTACTAAAGAGACAGTATACCCCTGTCCATCCTCTTCGGAAGTACTGCCGCGCCGTAAGGGATCATTACCAGATAGACTCGAAGGAGGGCATGAAAAATGTTCAAAAAAGGTCAGTTCGATTTGTATTATTGCGAAATAGGGGAGTGAGTGATAGGCGAGTTAGGGTGGCAATAACTACATTGCAACGAGATCTTTTTGTGAAGTTTCAATCATCAACTTTGTACTCCAGATTCGAAAATATTTTGTTGACACACACACACAAGTGGAGAGATGGTCATCGTAACACAATAAGAGAAACCAGAGCTCACTCGTGGAGATTTAAATATACTTTCTTCCCTCTCGCTTTGCGAGAATGGAACGGTAAAGTAGTCGTCTGAAGGTGGTTCGATGAACCCTATTTGAAAACAAATGTTCAAGATTAAGAGTGGAGGAGAAATTTCAACTGTTAACGAAGAGGAAAGCGCACGTAGATGGAAAGAGAACACTGAAGGCCTCTAACCGGGGGAGAAAATGTCTGATGACGTTATGGAAGTAGAAATAGAACTCGATATGGAAGTTGTAAGGGACCCACTGTTGTTTCCCGGATGTAAAATAACCTTTGAGGTCTTGAAATCAGCTGAGGTTGAAGGCGTAGACAATAATCTTTCGTAGTTTGGTTCAAATGGGTCGGGGCACTACGGGGCATAACTTCTAAGGTTATCTGTCCCCTAGAACTTAGAACTACCTAAACCTAACTAACCTAAGGACATCACACACATCCATGCCCGAGGCAGGATTCGAACCTGCGACCGTAGCGGTCGCGTGGTTCCAGAATGTAGCGCCTAGAACCGCTCGGCCACCCCGGCCGTAGTTTCTAAAATAATCAGTGGAAGTGTCAACCAAAAGACTATACACATTGATTTGTAGACTCTATGAGACTGGAGACGTATCATCAGCCCTTCGGCGAAAAAAATCATTCCAATGATAAGAAGAGCTGGTAAGCGTGAAGACTTCTGTGCAGTCAGCTTAGCCGTTCATGCACCCAAGTTTTCTGACAGTAAAAATATAAAAAAGAATAAAAGAGAAAATTGAGGCTCAGTTATAGGACAATCAG
The DNA here is from genome assembly GCF_023898315.1 of Schistocerca nitens. Classification (NCBI taxonomy): domain Eukaryota; kingdom Metazoa; phylum Arthropoda; class Insecta; order Orthoptera; family Acrididae; genus Schistocerca; species Schistocerca nitens. The sequence continues at coordinate 283,972,785 of NC_064614.1, forward strand.
ATAGGCTTTAGGATAATTTAAATTACTAGAAAGGCAAACCTGAGGCAGCACTTGCAATGGAAGGAGAGTTAAGAAAAATCAACTAATTTTCATGGCATTTCTCGACTTACAAAAGGCGTTCGACTATGTAAAATAGAGAAAAATACTAGAAAGTTTCATGAAAATATGTGTGAGATAGAGGGGAAGAGGAGTAATATATAATATATAAAAAAAGGAGGAATAATAAACAACGAGGATCACAGACCTTGCAGATAGCTGTACGGCAAATACAACCACAGTGGAGGCATACCTGTGGAGGGGCCATAGAAATATGCGGTTTCTGAAGAGGAGCGGCACCCTTTTAAGTAGTTACATGGGCAATCACGTGGAAGACTGACTGATCTGGCCTTCTAACATCAGCCAGCATGGTCTTGCTATGCGCGTAGTGCCAACAGCTGAGAGCAAAAGGAAACTACTTTTCCCCAGGACTTGCAGCTTTGCTGTATGGTTAACTGTTTATGATATTTCCTTAATTAAAATATTCTGGAAGTTACGTAGCGCCACATTCGGATCTCCTGGCGTGGGTTATGCAGGAGGATGTCTTCATCAAGGAAATGAAAACTGACATTGCGATTTTTCACCTCGCTATTGATTAACAGTATGTTTCCAGGTGTTCTACGCAGTTGTTGTTATCAGTTAATGCATAGTTACTGATAGAATCCCAGCAGTGAGTATACCCAACTGCAAAACTTGCAGCACCTGCAATATTGTGCATAAAATGGAAACTACAACTCGATAGAACACCCGGAGGCGCACTACCAAAACTGGAATTCTGCGGATCGCAGCATGGAATGTTAGATCCCTTAATCGGGTAGAACGGGTAGAAAATTTAAAAATGAAATGGATAAATTGAACTTAAATATACTAAAGTTTGGTGGTAGGATGAACCGGAATTCTGGTCAGATGAGAACAAGGTTATAAATACTAAATTAAACAGAAGTGATGCAGGAGTAGGTCTTTCGAGTAAGCTACTAGAGTGGCACAAGGCATGCACTATAGTAGACAAAACCCATTACACTAGTACAAGTTTATATTCCAAATAGAAGATGATGAAAAGACTGAAAGACATTATTCAGATAAGTTAACTTTTGATAGGTGAGTGGAATAAGGTAACAGGAAGAGAAAGAAAAATAGTGGGAGAATATGGACTGGTGGAAAGGAATGAAAGAGGAAGCCGCCTGGTAGGATATTGCCCAGAGAATTATGTAATCATCACTAACACTTGATTAAACACTCATGAAAGAAAGCATTATACGTGAAAGAGACCTGGGAACACTGGAAGGTTTCAGACTGATCATGTAACTATAAGACAGAGATTTCGGAAACAGATTTTAAAATGTAAGGTATTTAAGGGGTCGGATGTGGACACCGACCTCAATTTATTAGTTGTGAACTGTTGATTAAAACCGAGGAAATTGCAAAAAGATCAGAAAAAACGGGTATTGAAGATGGGTAAGTTGTAAGAACCACAGGTAGTTGAGAGTTTAAGAGGGAGCATTAGGCAACGACTGACTGAAACAGGGCAAAGAAATGCAGTGAAAACGAATGGGTAACTTCGAGAGATGAAACATTGTAGGCAGCAGAGGATCACATAGGTAAAAGGACAGGGCCTACCGCAAATCTTTGGACATCACGGGAGATACTGAATTTGATTGATAAAAGAGGAAAATACAAAAATCCAGTGACAGAATAAGCATAATGGCTAAGCAGGAATGACTAGAGGACAAACGCAAAGCTATAGAAGCATACATAGTTAAGGGAAAGGCAGATATTGCATATAGGAAAATAAAAAATAGAGAAGTAGGTAACTGAATATCAAGAGCGCAAGTACTAAGAGAAGATGGGAAATGGGAAATCTGGAAGGAATATAGAGGGGCTATAAGATGGTAATGAACTTGAAGGCAATATTATAGAAAGGGAAGAGTAGATAAATGAAGATGAGATGGGAAATATGAGACTTCTAGGAGAATTTGATAAATAACTGTAAGACCTAAGTAGAATAATGGGCCATGTAGTAGACGGCATTCTCTAAGAACTATTAATATCCTTGGGCATGTGAGGCAAAAGTAACCTTGAGACTTGTATTACAAAACAGGTAAAGGAAAGACTAAATCATTTTACAGTATTTGTAGATTTAGAGAAAGCTTGTTGACTGGAATACACCTTTTGAAATTCTGAAAAATTCTTCTACATACGGGGAGCGAAATGTTATTCACAACTTTTACATTAAGCAAATGGTAGCTGCAAGAGTCGAAGGGCCTCAAAGGGTACCAGCAGTTGAGAAGGGAGTGAGACAGGGTTGTAACCTATCCTCCGAGTTATTCAGTCTTTACACTGAGCGATTAGTGAAGATTACCTAAGAAAAATTTTAAGTGGGAATTAAAGTTCAGGGAGAAGAAATAAAGATTTTGAGGTTTCCCGATGATAGTGTAATTCAATCAGAGACAGCAAAAGAACTGGAAGAGCAGTTGAGCCGACTGAACAGTGCCCTGATAGGAGGAATAGGATGAACATGAGCAAATGGAAAACCAGATTACTGGAGTGTAGACGAATTAAAACAGACAATGCCGAGGGTATTAAATTAGGAAACGCCTACACTAGAAGTAGCAGAGCACTTTTGCAATTTGGACAGTAAATTAACTGATGATGGCCATAACAGATAGGATATAGATTGTAGAGTGCCAAGGGTGAGTAAATCGTTTCTGAAAGTATTTTTTTGGAATTCAGCCATGTATGGAAGCGAGACTTGAACAATAAACAGTTTAGACAGGAAAAGAATAGAAACTTTTGGAATTTGGTGTTACAGAAGTACGCTGAAAATTAGATGGGTGGATCACGTAACGGATGAGGAGGTACTGAAAAGAAATGGGGAGGAAAGAAATTTGTGGCACAACCTGAGTAGAAGAAGGGATCGGCTGATAGAACTCATTTGATGACATCAAAGGACGAAGAATTTAATACTGGACTGAAGTGCGGGAGGAGTTAAAATGTTTAAAGGAGACCAAGACATGAATACAGTGAGCGGGTTCAAATGGATGTTAGTTGCTGAAGGTTCTCGCAGATGAAAAGGCTTGCACAGGATAGAATAGCGTGGAGAGCTGCATCAAACCAGTCATTCGGACGAATGTACTGTATTTCAAGACAGGGATGCAATCTTTCGCCACTGCTGTTCACTATATATGCAGATGAAGCCAAGACAGAAGTAAAAATTAAGTTCTGGAATGGAATTAAAATTCAAGGCGATGGACTGTGGGGAAAACAGGAAAAGAAGAGAATAAAGGCGTTTAAGATGTAGTGCTGTAGAAAGGTTCAAATGGCTCTGAGCATTATGGGACTCAACTGCTGTGGTCATTAGTCCCCTAGAACTTAGAACTACTTAAACCTATCTAACCTAAGGACATCACACACATCCATGCCCGAGGCAGGATTCGAACCTGCGACCGTAGCAGTCGCACGGTTCCGGACTGCGCGCCTAGAACCGCGAGACCACCGCGGCCGGCGCTGTAGAAAGATTTGATACTTACAGGGAAGGCTAAGATCAGAAATGAAGAAATATTCTCCATAGAATCAGCGAGTAAACGAACATATTGAGAACAATGACAAGAAGAAGGTACAGGATTGGGGGGGGGGGGGAAGGGGATATGTGTTGAGACACTAATGAATTACTTGTATGGTATCAGGGAGAGCAACTAGGGGTAAAAACAGTAGGGGAAGTCAGAGATTATCGAACAAATAATTGAGGATGTTGGGTAACGATGATGAAGCTGGCACAGGAGACGAAGTCTTGGCGGGCTGCATCAGACCAGTACGAAGACTGACAAAATAATTGTAGCTCCGATGAAGGACTTCCGAGAACTAAGTTCAGCGGTTTGGTACTTCAGATGATGGGACAGTTACATCTGCCCAAAATTCAAAATTGTTAGAAAAATGACTTAAAAGGCAGGTCACGCGGAGAAATTGTGGGTAGTATTAGAAAGAACATCAGTTTGTCGATGATAGAAGGAAATACATAAGGTTCAGCAACAGAAAAAGGTACATTAATATAAGTGACTTAGAACTGAAATCAATAAAGAAGTACTGGAAGGATAACGAGAAATGGTTGTATGAAAGGTTTGAAGAACTCGAGAAGGAAATAATCATCAGCACTGCAGGTCAACACTACTTTCCTTTAATTTAAAACCAATACGTCAACATTAAGAGTGCAGAACAGTTTCGACTGCAACAGAGGAGAAGAGGTATGGAAGGAAAAAAGGGAGATTACATTTTAATGCCCCAAGGACTTTGGAGACGGAGTACATGCTCGGATTAGGCGAAAAATGTGGAAGAAAATTGGCCGTGCATCATTTAAATGAACCACCCCGGCAGTTGCCTTAAACTATTGAGAACAACCACGAAAAACAAAATTCAAAATGACAGGTATTTGAATCGTCGTTCTCCCGAAAACGGGCCCATTTCGTTACCAATGAGAGACTTCAGTCAGTAGAGAGACGGAAAAATTACAATGAAGGTCTCTACTAAAAATAGGCAGTGCCTGACACTACGACAGAACACGAACTGTGTTAGATTGTAGAACACAGGGGATCCAGTGTTATGGCATGACAGAGCCTTAAGAGTCGCAGTCAAAGAGCGAGAATTTCTGTAATTATTGTTGCATGTAGCAGCCAAATGATCATACAAGTTAGTGTATAGAATCATTCAGCTTGACACCCCATGCATCTAAAAAATAGGTAGATAAGTATGGATAAGTACGGGAAGCAAATTAAGGATCTGATAGGTAAAGTTTGGTTTTGTATTAGGAAAGGCAAAGGCATCAAAGGGACGGATTCATAGAATTAATGGACCTAGAATCAATGATATAAAATGAGTAGTCATGTGACATGTTTAAAATACTCGAGAAAGTAGTTACACGCTATATGGAAACTCTGTGCAGTTACTGTAGAATTACAGGAACTGGTTGTCTTGGGTGAATGCATAAATGTCCGAGAGCACATTACATCGCTCCTCTTAACAACAGAGACACTGGAATGTCGTATTTATCCACCGATACCAGTCACCAACTTCCAATTAAAATTTCCTCCCCTGTACGGCGATTACATAATGTGTGTACGACTACAGGTTGTGACGCAGGAACCACGTCGTATGGAAGACTGGGTCTGGCGGTGAGTCGTGCACGGATAGCCAAACGATTAAGGCGACCTCTCTCGTACAGCGAAAAATCTGGGTTCATGTTCCGATGCAGCACAAATTTTCGCTGTCGTCATTCCCTTGTACAGTGATGCTTGTTCGTATTCGCAACTTCAAATACATGTCACATATTTCATAGAATGAGATTTTCGCTCTGCAGCGGAGTTTGCGCTGATATGAAACTTCGTGGCAGATTAAAATTGTGCGTCGGACCGAGACTCGAACTCGGGACCTTTGCCTTTCGCGGGCAAGTGCTCTACCATCTGAGCTACCCAAGCACGACTCACGCCCCGTCCTCACAGGAAGTGGCGGAAGTAAAGCTGTGAGGACGGGGCATAAGTCGTGCATGGGTAGCTCAGATGGTAGAGCACTTGCCCGAGAAAGGCAAAGGTCCCGAGTTCGAGTCTCGGTCCAGCACACAGTTTTAATCTGCCATGAAGTTTCACATATATTTTATAGCTGGTGGTTGCTAAGATAAATCGTGGGAGTGGTGTTGCTGTAAGGTGCTGTGACATGTAAAGCGTAATTCGGGAACGCTGGGTTCAGTTTTAAAGGGATCTTGGTACACACACGCGATACTTTCAGAAAAAAATTCAATGAATCAAGGATGATCCTGATGAGGGATGAAGGAAGATAAGGACGTAACATATACCCATGGAGCCATTTCAAGCAAACCTTGTAGGCATATGTCGTATTATCGAGAAGAAAATACTAGAAACAGGCCGGTTGGACGGGTATCCTAGGACAGCTACGAGTGCAGGTGGCGGTTGGGAGGAGGTGGCAGTAAGAAGATCTAAACCCAGGAATATTAATGTCTAATGTGCAGCATCCGCGTTTACTCGGTTGAGTTGCTCTTGACATCTGACATATAAAGCTTGAGTGTGAAATACGTACAGCAATTTCTGCTAAACTAAGCATACATTTCACTTTACGGCCTAGAAAAATACTGGAATGAGACATGGCTAGAATCCTTAGGCGTGGGGATGGAAAAGGAGTGACATGAAACGTAATAGAAGATAAGTTATATTAGTGGGTTTATAAGAATACCTTCATAGTCGTTGGCTGATTGGTGGAAGTCCCAGAGACATTGCACCCCTACTCGTGGGCTAGCAGTGGAAGTTCTGTGATATAAACACAAGTAAATGGCCAAAGGCGGGTAAACAACTCGTTAAAATATAAGATTGAAACGTAACCGGGCATTTACATGTCCATACACAATCGTTATTCACTCTGTGTATTTCTGAACTACATATACTTGTAATCACTGTTGGAATCTAGTACAAAATTTTCTCTCGTGTGAAACTGCTGAGGCAGGTCAGCATCGTACCTTGCAGGGCTGGTCGCTTCGCGACGTAGGGGTCTTTTCCTAAGCTTCTCAATGGCCCCCAAATGCTAAGGCTTTTCTCGTTTGTCAGTAGGACATAGCGAACCCTTCGAAGTCGGGAAGTTCCGTTGACACCAGGAAGTGTTCGTAAGCGTGACGAAACTTCTCTCCCTGCGGGGCACCGAAGAATGCAACTCCGCCATTTTGTGCTTCCACAGCCACGAACTTTTCGTATTCTGGGAACTTCAGCAGCTGCCCACCTCTACTTTTGGTGTACCCAGTGAGCGGCGAGACAGCAGTCAGTGTGACAACCCTAAGGCAACTAAGGAATACACAGTAGGCGCTACTCAAGAATTTTATCAGTTTCTCCCCTGCAGTTTGCGCTGGATAGAGAAATCCGGGACTGTCGACTCTTCCCTCGAGGACGTGGTGTTCTGGAGCAAGAGAGTTTGGATGTAGAGCGGGCGGTGGAAGGCGCTTGGGCCCGCGAAGCCTGATTTTCGGTTGTCGAAAGGATGGTCTGCTGACCTGGATGGGTGTACTGCTTTAGTTAAGTGTCGCAATTACGCAGCGGCACAGTCGGTCTGCATCTGAGGAACTTGTAAGTTACGTGTTTTTTAAATTGCAACTTCTTTTAGATTTGTATTAATTAAAAGTTGGATTTAGTATTCAACAGTTCCCTCTGCTGCATTTCTGAGCTGCTCAGACCTATTACAATGCCACCTGCACTTCCGCTAGCAGCCTTCCCTATTATTAGTTTTAATTGTTCATAAATATTTGGGGTATTATCCAGATTAATATTTATGCTATTGAAATAATTTCAAGCATTTGCGTGGTTTGATAAACTTATCGCCTTTGCGAAGAGTTTTCGTTAATAATTAGTTTAAAGGTGTTGCACTTCTAAGTTCACGACTCTTTGAGCAATTGTCATATAGTTAAGTTTCTACGAGCTTTAGTTTCAAGTTAGCTTTTCCATATTTACCATTCTTACAAAAATTATATGTTTTATGAGTATCATTGACCTCAGATTATACTGTTGGCTCTACTTCAACCAAATAAACTATATTAATTAAAGGCGATGTATTTAACTTATTTCGCTCATCTTCAAGAATCTGAACAGGCGCCCTTCATTGTTGTAAAAATTTTATAAATAATTTAGCACCGCGAATCAGGTAAATTTGATGAGTTTTCAGTGGAAATATTTGATTGTGATATTCTGTAAGAGTGTTTATTCAACGAGCATAGACCTCATTAATGTTTTTAAGGCGTGAATTCGCTGTAAGAGTTTTCCTTTTCCTGCTGAATTCGTTGCCGAAACCCAGAACGTCTCTCTCCAACATAAAATCATATACACTGAAGAGCTAAAGAAACTGGTATACCTGCCTAGTATCGTGTAGGGCGGTCGCGAACACCCCGAAGTGCCACAACATGACGTTGCATGGAGTCGACTAATATCTGAAGTAGTGCTGGGGGGGGAACTGACACCAAGAATCCTGCAGGGCTATACATAAATCCGTAAGAGTACGAGGGGCTATAGGTCTCTTCTGAAAAGCACGTTGCAAGACATCCTAGATATCCTCAATATTGTTCATATCTGGGGAGGTTTGTGGCCAGCGGAAGTGTTTAAACTCGCAAGAGTGTTCCTGAAGCCACTCTGTAGTAATTCTGGACATGTGGGGTGTCTCATTGTCCTGCTGGAATTGCCAAGTGCGTCGGAATGCACATAAACCGATGCAGGTGATCAGAAAAGATGATTACGTACGTATTAAGGGTCTCATATCACTCCAACTGCACACACTCCACACCATTACAGTACCTCCACCAGCTTCAACAGTCCCCTGCTGCCAAGCAGGGTCCATCGAGTCATGAAGTTCTCTCCATACCCGTACACGTCCATCCGCTCGATACAATTTGAAACGAGACTCGTCCGACCAGGCAGTGTAATGTCGGTGTTGACGGGCCAGCTTTGTGTCGTGCAATCATCGAGGGTATACGAATGGACGTTCGGCTCCGAGACCCCTTATCGATGATGTATCGTTGAATGGTTCTCTCGCTGACCCTCGTTGGTGGCCCAGCATTGAAATTTGCAGCAGTTTGCGGAAGGTTTGCACTTCTCTCACGTTGAACGATTCTCTTCAGTCCGGTTCTTGCAGGATATTTTTCCGATTGCAGCCATGTCGGAGATTTGATGTTTTACCGGGCTCCTGATATTCACGGTACACTCGTGAAAAGGTCGTACGGGAAAAACCCCACTTCATCGCACCTCGAAGATGCTGTGTCCTATCGCTCGTGCGCCGACTATAGCACGATGTTCAAACTCACTTAAATCTTGAGAACCTACCGTTGTGGCATCAGTAACAGATCTACAACTGCGCCAGAGACCCGTGTTATATAGGCGTTGCCGACCGCAGCGCCGTGTTCTGCCTGTTTACATATCTCTATATATGAATAGTCATGGCTATACCAGTTTCTTTGGTGCTTCAGTGTAAGGGTAGATCAAGGAGAGAAAGTAGCATTTCGAGACTGTAGCGAGACGTAGCGCCGAAAGACATTGTTGTTTCAGTGACTGGTGGAGATACCGCTGGGTGTTTATTGGTATTGGATAGCGGCGCCACGCGACGCCCCGCGACGCTCTGCCGCGGCCGCTGCCGCACGCCCTTTGCATGCGCGACGCCATGGTAATGAGCCGGCGCGTCGCAGTGTGTTGTGACCGCTGGGCCGGCGCGCCGCTCGCCGAACCACTACCCGTCCGCAGGGGACGTGCTCCACTAATCCCAGTAATTATCGCTACCTGTGACGGCCAGAAACTAAACCATTTATATGCATGGCCGGGCAGAGTTCGCGCCGCCGTTCCGAACACAGAGCCGCAGCCGGCTGCTGTTTCCGCTGATTGCACGCCTGCTTGGTGGTAGTTGTGTTCTGGTAGATAACCTCTCACCAGTGGCTGTCACACAATCGTCGGCCGAGCTTCTCATCATCAGCTGGAGGTCGGCTGCTTATCATGTAACAATTACAATGTATTTCTCCCACTCAGGTACATCTACATCAGCACTCCGCAAGCCACCTTACACTGTGTGAAGGAGGGTGCTTGTCTCTATCACTTGCACTTCTCTAGTTCCCTTGCAAATGTTGCTCAGTAGGAACTATCGTTGGCAGGTCTTTGTATGAACTCCAATCTTACCTTCAAAGTTTATCAAGTGGAAGAGTAGTAAACCTCAAAAATGGTTCAAATGGCTCTAACCACTATGGGACCTAACATCTTAGGTCTTCAGTCCCTTAGACTTAGAACTACACAAACCTAACTAACCTAAGGACATTACACACATCCATGCCCGAGGCAGGGTTCGAACCTGCAACCGTAGCAGCCACGTGGTTCCGGACTGAAGCGCCTAGAACCACTCGACCACAGCGGCCGGCTAATAAACCTCATACTTTATGTCCGCCCCTGTAGCGGAGTGGTCAGAGCGACACAACATCAATCCTAAGGGCCCGGGTTCGATTCCCAACTGGGTCGGAGATTTTCTTCTCTCAGGGACTGGGTGTTGTGTTGTCCTAATCACAATAATTTCATCCCCATTGACGCGCATGTGTCGAAGTGGCGTAAAATCGAAAGACTTGCAGTCGGCGACGGTCTACCTGACGGGAGGCCCTGGTCACACGACATTTACATTTATTTTTATCGTATCTATGCAAGAGATTTTGTGCATTTTTGTATCGCACATACTACAAGATTCATAAATTTAGGCTACATCAGATTGCGAAAAATGTAAGGAACACCATCTTGAAGGCTGTGATACAAGAATTACACTATCTCATCCAAATACCCCGACATCTATTACGGGATACTCATGGTATGTCCATTCCTTCTTCATGACAGCTCGAACTCTACCGAGGACATTTTCAGTGAGGTGTATGAATGTGAGTGGAGAAATGGCAGCCCATTTATACTCAACAGTCGAAGCCAGTGAAGATAGTGATTTTTGACGCGGAGGTCTGGAGCAAAGTCGACGTTCTAACTCACCCTAAAGATGTTCAGTTGGGTTCACCTCGTAACTGCGAACACACCGGTCCGTTTCAGGACTTAAACGCTAATATGAATAGTCACAACCGCAAGAAACTTCTTTTTTTACGAGGTTACCGGTTTCGGTCTGTTTTAGATCACCTTCAGACCTCGCACTGAAATATATACATACAATAGAATTAGAGGGTTGTAGTAATATATGAAATAATTCTTACAAAACAAATGATAAAAGAAGAAATTTTACTCATGGTGGTAATCAGTGGATGTGAACGATTCAGGCACTTGGACTCTACGAACGCTAAATGCTAAGGAGAGCAACGCAGTTGCTTAAATACGCGATGCTCCGCCGACTGCACACCGAATTACATCAGCGATATTCATGATCATGGAAAGTAATAAGAAAAATCGGTTTTCTCGAAGAGAAATGTTCTCAAAAATTACCGTTTCAGGACTGTTATTGTCGACAAAGCATTGCCTCACAGATGCTGTTCCATGGCAGTTTGCACTGGCTGATGCAAACAGTCATCGTTTCCGAACATTTCCTCCACTGTATGCAATAAACAATTCTGTAAAATGTTTCCATATGCTTCTGCATTCAGGATTTTCTTAGGCGCAACAAAGAGACCATCCCTATCCACGAAATACGTTCCATGCCGTAACACTATCTCCTCCGCACTTACCTGTTGGCGCAACATACGTAGACAGCTAACGTTCTCCGGGCTTTCGCCAAACCCAAACCATTCCATCGGTTGCCACAGGGTATGTCGCGATAAATGATCTGCCTCGTACACAATCATATACTGTCCAATGGCGGCACTCTTTACACCACATCAAGCGTCCATTATTAGTGACTAGATAAATGTTTACGAGAAGCTGCGTGACCATTCTGCTCCATCCTTAACACCCTTCGGAGAACCAATGTGCTAGCTGGACTAATGCTGACACTTTGGAATTCATGACTCGTTCCGTCCACTGATCTAGTGCATCTTCACAATCACCCTCTGCAATGCTCGAAGATCTCTGTCCGTCAGTACGTGAGGTGTGCTGTTCTTCGTTTATCTTAGGTTGTTCCCACGCGTTTCCACATCATAACCACATCACGAACAGTCGACCTGAGAAGTTTTAGAAGGGTTGATGGATTTGTTACTCAATCACTGTGCAATCCTGACCGACCCATTTTGCTGCTACTGTCTCACATTACTCCCCGTCTCCTTAGGTCCCGCCTCTTCTGTCATCTACTGGTCAACCTTACATAGTGGTATCCAGATACTTTTTGTCACTTAGAATACATGACTGTCAGGATAACTGTTAGAACACAAAAGGATTTACTTTTGACTTGCATTAGGATAGTATCGGCTAAAGACGTTTTCTATGGGTGAACGTTCAACGCCGATTACATTTTATCTTTCGTTTATTGGGATTTGCTGTTTGTATATGGCAGGCAAGATAATATTACATAATGTGCACACGTGATACTGAAGAAAATTGTAAGAACGTTTAACGCAAACATAGTAATACACCACGGCTGTTCTAGGCGCTTAAGTCCGGAACAGCGCTGCTGCTACGGTCGCAGGTTCGAATCCTGCCTCGGGCATGGATGTGTGTGATGTCCTTAGGTTAGTTAGGTTTAAGTGGTTCTAAGTCTGGGGGACTGATGACCTCACATGTTAAGTCTCATAGTGCTTAGAGCCATCTGCACCAATACACCATGGCAGCTGACAATAAATATAATTCTATTACGCTCTTGAACGGAAAAATACGCTAAGCTATTGTAAATTGACAAGGAGGCATTGTAATTTTCTCATCGTACGGTGGCTTCCTTAAGATAAGGATAAAGTAATACATTCATAAACGACCATCGACTGACAGCCTATGAAATAATACTAATTCCCTATAAGAGTATATCCTCAACTATTTGTATAGATTATAATTTCTGTAAAAGACTATCAGGATTCTGAAAGTTGTAGTCTATGACCCGAAAAAAACTCCAATGCTAGTGATGCAATAGTTGTTCAATGCCTTACACGTAGTGACGTACTGTCCACGATACCACTCACATGAAAAGGTTAAGTCACTGAAAAGGCCTCGTAATGCTAAGTCGCCCGAATGAGTCAGAGTCCCTGACGACTGTCCTGTTGAGGTGACATTCAGAGTCGTCACGTCAGAAACTCAGCCTTACGACAGACGCTCGGAATGGGGGGATTAAAAGTCTTAGCGAATGCAAAAGCATTTAGAAACTTTCTGTTCAGCATTTTCAGTCTTATGTTTCAATGATCTAAACACTCTAGGTAATCATCATTCACAGAATTTCTAAACTGTATTCAAGCTCAAATATGTTTTGAAAATTCTTTCATAATATAGTGTGGTAACTTGGATACATATGACTATAACTAAGGAGTTATAAAATCGAGGACAGCCTTCTCACCCTAATGTCCATATTTCAGTTATCGTCCTGTCTCTGACTTTAGAATCAACAAGTTGTTGATTGGCATCTGGGGCGAATGAAGTGAAACTCTCCTCCGATATATTAAGATTTAGTGTTTTCGATGTTTCCCTCAATTACTTCACACAAATTCTGCATTTAGTCTTTGAATACACAATACCATGTTCCTTCTGCAGTTTTATCCAACCGAGTTCTTTGTTCTTATCGTACAATTCGATGTCGATGTGAAATTTAACACTATTTACATTTTCCAGTCAGGATTTAGCTTGTCAAAAGCGCTACACAGTTATATTTAAACGCCTATTTACAACGCGTTCATTATTCAGTAGGAGTATTTTAGATCAGTTACTATGAGATCACTTTGTAGTAGCGGTATTTGAGATCGTATTATCATTAAGCGTACTGCTAAATAAAAATACTTCTATTACCGTGGTTTGTTTCGTAATTATCAACGACAGCACTTCCTTATTTTCATGCTTCTATCTCACAATCAGTTTAATAGAAACTGCTACATGAAATATCAGTCACTGATTTGCTTTTTCCATTAAAACAATATTACTGCTAAACACTTATGCATGCTCAAATTACAACATACAAACCAAGGAATTTATCTGTACAATGTGTCACATATTAATCCTTATTTCTCAGTCAGTGCGTCCGTAATGGAGCAGATTGTTAGAACTTACCATGAGATGTGGACTTACCGGACCCTGTAAGTAACCACAAAACCCGTCAGGGACGTTAATGTGTCATGTCACACACACACACACAAACAGACAGACACAGTTATACACTTACATGTATGAAAATAAACAACTTTTCATTATATGTATATTTTATTAAAATATTTTGTAAGATTAAGATCTGTTTATAATGCCGTAAGTAAGCAATTATTTAGACTCGGTTTTATTCCCATCTTTTTATAATCTATGTGCCTGAAATCATTACCTTTGGTTGAATTTATTTAACTACTTGAGAACTTTCGCTGCAAGTCAGCGAGAACCACTCGTTATTACTTGGATTGGAAACAACTGAGTTCATTTATGCAGTGTGTATTCTCACTATGGAAACAATTCAAAGAAAAAAGGGGTAATGAGTGAATATGAGAATAAGAGAAAAAATGATAAGACATGACGAGGAAGGAATGACTCATTATTTGTCTGGAGCTCTGACGGTGCCATTTCCAAGGAACAAATTTGTTAAAAATATCTACAAATATAGTCCCATATGAATGCATAATCGTCTTTTCAAGTGAAAATAGGAACGTAATCTTTGTGAAGAAATAATAAGCAGGCAAACAACTGCAAAATTGATGGTTTATTTAAATCCCTTAACCATGATTTCAATGTTTATAAAAATGGGTTACATGCTGTAGCGGAGGTACGTTAACAATAGCCAAAAGGCGTCACCAAAGTATAATGTTTCTCTTTCTTCATAAATGTTCAGGTCGTGCACATCAAGTACGAGATGCACAGTGATGTAGTATTACTCAATGATGATAACTATGTCGGGTATGTTTTTATAATATAGAGGTTATATTATATTTTACTGGCGCCTTTCGGCTATTTCTAACGTATCTTCTCTACAATATGTAACTCAGTAGTCACTAATATCCTTCTGATGACGAATTTTTATTGAAGTTAAAACCATGGTCAAAAGGTTTAAATAAACCTTACATTTTGTAACTGAAGGGCTACTTATTATTTCTTCACGAAGATATCATGCTAGGTTTGCTACTTGAGCCATATACAAAAGTTCAGAACAACATAAATAACTGTTGCGATTGATAAAAGAAGCAAAGAGAATGTAATACAGGATTGTTAAAAAATTTTTCTGACGCAAATTTTGAGAATGTCAAGACTGTTTGCTTAGTAATCGTCGATATGAGAAAACCATTGGATAGAGTGATGTAGGTAAGGGATTGGTGTCACTGACAAGATGCAATGAGTGGAAAGAAATATCTCTCTACTAATAATTTGGTCGTCACCACACAGCCATTTATCACAATATAGACTTTCATTATTGTTACAGATTCTCTGTTCATTTCTTTAGTTAAATAAATTCATTAACATATGGACAGTCCCTGAATGCGTCATGAGGGATTTACGAAACCACAGAAAAATTGAATCCGGTTGGCCATCTGGCGATGTCAACTCTACAGCTCCCGAAAACAAATCTAAAAGCTTTAGAACATTTCTGTAAATTTATTCATTTGCTTTTAGATATGTTGGATTGTTTGATCATTAGCTCCTGAACTTAGTTAAGGTACAACTAGATTATTAAAATCAGTCAAATAGCGCAACAAAATTGCCTAAAACTGCACAAAAAGGGAAAACTGGTTCTTTAACAAGGTTGAGAATAGAACTTCATGTTTCTTCCCAGCACTTCGTGAGAAAATAAGGATGATATGCCTGGTGGGTATGTCAACCAGGTGGCAAGCAGTCTCCTCAAGGAATAACAGCAGATGAAGAAAACATCTCTTCTCTCCCTCAACCTGTTGTTATATGTACTCTTGCATAATCGATTTCGAATGTGTTAAGTACTCGAATATTGAGGGCACAAGAGAGAAAAACTACTGAGCAGACAAAGGGAATTCCTTGGATCTCTAGCTAAAAGAAAGCGCGTATGAAATGTGGAAAAAAATTAATACCTCTTGTTCTATTGAAAAGCGCGAGTGTTGAAGATGTTTGTGAAAAACAATCTAGAGACGGAAAAGCCATAGTTTAGGCGAATGAATGGGTGAAAAGAGACGTAACAAGCCAAGGATTAGTAGGGACAGTGCAAGAGTATAAAGGAGAAGATAAATGCCATAACATCATAATGAGATAGAACAGCAACAATAAACCGAGGACCAGGAGCTGTTGTTGTATCACTTCAGTACTGTAAAACATCTATTCTTCGGAGAAAAAACATAAACTAATGAGAAAATACACAATGCAGCAGCGATTCTGCATGGCACGGATTCGACAACCCTTTTAGAAGTTCAAGGAGATATATGGGATCAAATTGCGTTAGGTCACCCAATTCCCGTAAATAACGGCCCGCTGATTAGTGACTGCGGGGTTGGCGCTCTGTACCGTCACAGAAGCCTTCTATCGGGTCCAGATCTGTCGGATTTGGTGGCCAAGACGTAACATGAGATCGCTGTCATGCGTCTCAAGCCATTGCAGCACGTTCTTGTCTTATGACACGGTCATCCTGATGAAAAATGCCATCGCTGTCGGGAAGCCATCAAGCATGAATGGTTGCAGGTGGTCCTCAATAATGTTCACGCAGTCTACGTGGGCCACAGCTAGAGCAGATACAGACTCAGATCACAATGTAGTAGAGATGAAGAGTAGGCTGAAGTTCAAGTGAGTAGTCAGGAAGGATCAATAGGCAAAGAAATGGGATACAGAGCTACTAAGGGATGACGAGACACTTTTGAGTTCTCTAGGGCTATAGATACAGGAAGAAGGAATAGCTCAGCATGCAGTACAGTTGAAGAGGAATGGACATCTCTAAAAAAGGTCGATCAAAGAAATTGGAGAGAAGAACACAGGGAAAGGGAAGGTAACAACGAAGAAACCGTGGGTAATGGAAGAAATACTTCAGATGGTCGATGAAAGAAGGAAGAGCAAAAACCTTCAGGGAAATTCAGGAATACATAAATACAAGTCTCCGAGGAATTAAATAAATAGGAAGCACAAGGAAGCTAAGACAGAATGGCTACATGAAAAAAAAATGAATAAATCGAAAAAGAAGTGTTTGTCAGAAGGACTGACTTAGTCATTCTTTTGACTAGAAAGTCAAAACAACCTTCGGTGACATTAAAATCAAGGGTGGTAACATTAAGAGTGCAACGAGTATCCCTCTGTTAAATGCAGAGCAGATAGCGGATGTGTGGAAAGAGTACATCGAAGACCTCTATAAGGAACAGGAGTCGGTTTAGAAGAGATAGGGGATCCAGTAATAGAATTTAAGAGCAGTGGTGGTAACATTAAGAGTGCAACGAGTATCCCTCTGTTAAATGCAAAGCAGATAGCGGATGTGTGGAAAGAGTACATCGAAGACCACTATAAGGAACAGGAGTCGGTTTAGAAGAGATAGGGGATCCGGTATTAGAATCAGAATTTAAGAGAGCCAATTTAGATGACTTAAGATCAAATAAGACAGAAGGGATACATAACATTCCCTCAGAATTTCTAAAATCATCGGCAGAAGTGGAAAAAAAAACGACTATTCACATTGATCTGTAGAATGTATAAGTCTGGCTACAAACCATCTAACTTTCGGAAGAATATCATCCACACAATTCCGAAGACTGCAAGAGATGACAACTGCGATAATTGTCACACAATCAGCTTAACAGATCATGCATCCAAATTTCTGACAGGAATAACGTACAGAAGAATGGGAAAGAAAATTGAGGTGGTGCCAGATGACGATCGGTTTGCCTTTAGAAAAGGTAATGGCACCAGACAGATAATTCTGACATTGCAGTTGATAATGGAAGCATGACTAAAGAAAAATCGAGACACGTTTATAGGAGTTGTCGACCTGGAAAAAACTTTACGATAATGTAAAATGGGTCAAGATGATCGAAATTTCTCAGGAAAACACGAGTAAGGTATAGGGAGAGATAATGTACAATGAGCTGTGGTGCCACTAAGTTAGTAGACTGTTGTGTGTGGCGCCACTAGCTCAAGGGTTGTATCGACTATACCTCTTGCAGCCCCGTTTCGAAGCTCTATGAGGAAGAGCTGGTATATGTGGGTTGCGTCCTCAGAAGCTCTTTGCTTGCCGATATATATATCGGTTCGCTGGGCCGAGAAAGAGGAGGCAGCAATTTTCCGAATTGGTGGTGGCGTCGCGACAAGAGATGGTGACCAGGTCCGCGCGGCCGAAGCCACGAGCTACTGAAGGTGGGCCTGCGCAGAGTAAAGATACCGCAGTACTTCACCGAGGTCAGCGTCGACTACAAGCACCAGGCCGACATTCTGTCGTTTGGTTGGTAACATACATATTAGACGACCGCTCGTGGCCTGGCTGCCCTCTTCTACCAGACTTTCATCGGCACCACTCAGTAAACGCTGCGACGCACCGTGGATCCATGGAGCTGCTTGCTGATAAAGGGGAGTAACATTCCGTAATCCTCGTGATGATTGGTTTCATTGTCTATTTTCTGGTTTTTACCCGACCCTCAGAGCTTTACTCGGCGGGCTCTCTGGCCGTAAATACAGGCCGTTGTATTGTACTAAGACACTGGTTCTCGTTTAAAAATTTGCCCCGTTATTATATAGCCTTTCCTTATTATTTTATGGTTTGTATCCGGCCCTAGGAGTTTTACTCGACGGCTATTTGGTCGTAAATATACAGGGTGTTACAAAAAGGTACGGCCAAATTTTCATGAAACATTCCTTACACACAAAGAAAGGAAATATGTTATGTGGACATGTGTAGGGAAACGCTTACTTTCCATGTTAGAGCTCATTTTATTACTTCTCTTCAAATCACATTAATCATGGAATGGATACACACAGCAACAGAACGTACCAGCGTGACTTCAAACACTTTGTTACAGGAAATGTTCAAAATGTCCTCCGTTAGCGAAGATACATGCATCCACACTCCGTCGCATGGAATCCCTGATGCGCTGATGCAGCCCTGGAGAATGGCGCATTGTATCACAGCCGTCCACAATACGAGCTCGAAGAGTCTACATTTGGTACCGGGATTGCGTAGACAAGAGCTTTCAAATGCCCCCATAAATGAAAGTCAAGAGGGTTGATGTCAGGAGAGCGTGGAGGCCATGGAGTTGGTCCGCCTCTACCAATCCATCGGTCACCGAATCTGTTGTTGAGAAGCGTACGAACACTTCGACTGAAATGTGCAGGAGCTCCATCGTGCATGAACCACTTGTTGTGTCGTACTTCTAAAGGCACATGTTCTAGCAGCACAGGTAGAGTATCCCGTATGAAATCATGATAACGTGCTCCATTTAGCGTAGGTGGCAGAACATGGGGCCCAATGAAGATATCACCAACAATGCCTGTCCAAACGTTCACAGAAAATCTGTGTTGATGAGGTGATCGCACAATTGCGTGCGGATTCTCGTCAGTCCACACATGTTGATCGTGAAAATTTACAATTTGATCACGCTGGAATGAAGCTTCATCCGTAAAGAGAACATTTGCACTGAAATGAGGATTGACACATTTTTGGATGAACCATTCGCAGAAGTGTACCCGTGGAGGCCCATCAGCTGCTGATAGTGCCTGCACACGCTGTACATGGTACGGAAACAACTGGTTCTCCCGTAGCACTCTACATACAGTGACATGGTCAACGTTACCTTGTACAGCAGCAACTTCTCTGACGCTGACATTAGGGTTATCGTCAACTGCACGAAGAATTGCCTCGTCCATTGCAGGTGTCCTCGTCGTTCTAGGTCTTCCCCAGTCACGAGTCATAGGCTGGAATGTTCCGTGCTCCCTAAGACGCCGATCAATTGCTTCGAACGTCTTCCTGTCGGGACACCTTCGTTCTGGAAATCTGTCTCGATACAAACGTACCGCGCCACGGCTATGGCCCCGTGCTAATCTATACATCAAATGGGCATCTGCCAACTCCGCATTTGTAAACATTGCACTGACTGCAAAACCACGTTCGTGATGAACACTAACCTGTTGATGCTACGTACTGATGTGCTTAATGCTAGTACTGTAGAGCAATGTGTCGCATGTAAACACTAACACTGAAGTCAACATTACCTTCCTTCAATAGGGCCAACTGGCGGTGAATCGAGGAATTACATGGAAATTAAGCGTTTCCGGGCACATGTCCACATAACACCTTTTCTTTATTTGTGTGTGAGGAATGTTTCCTGAAAGTTTGGCCGTACCTTTTTGTAACACCCTGTAGACAGTAGTATTGTACTAGACATTAGTTGTCGTTTGAAAATTAGTTCTGCTATTATATTTCCCTTCCAGTTTATACCCAATCACTAATGTTTTAATGAATCAGCTACTGGTCGGAATTGTACCAAGGCATAGGTTGGCGATAAAGAAACAGGGGTCTTGTGGTTAGATTTAGATGTTAACTGGTTCAATTCCTCGATTGTAATTGTATTTGAGATAATCTGAACTACCTGTTGTACTACGCTGTGCATTCCTGTCTTTGAAAGACCGGGTCATTATTGGTGCATTTTTAATTGGATCTTGTGGTTCCGCCGAGTGAGTTTTCTTGCAATTAGTACCCACACGTAATGTTTTAAGAAGTTCCTTCAGAGCGATCTTCATAACTGAGAATCAATTTAACTTTTGACATATTAACAACCAACTGTCACCAGGGCCATAGTCATAATAAGATTGTCAAAACGGGCGGGTTGGGATTCAGTCACACCTTAGTGGCTGATTGAAATTAAAACGTTGCTAGCTTTGAATTAAGCCTGATCATTGTCGATCCAGTCGCACATTAGTTGCTGATTGAAATGAATAGTTTGCTCGCTTTGAAGGAAGCCTTATCATCATCATAATTCTTTATTTGTTTTACAGTTAAGCATAGATGCGCACTTTATCCCGAAGCTTTCGACATACAGTTCCCAAATTTAAAAAAAAAGTCATCTGTTTGCGTAATTGAAACACTCTTGTCATCAAAATTACTTATAAGTTTTCATGTGTTGCAGAAGGGCATTTAATAAGAGAAACTGTGTCCAGCGCGGTGGTAAACACTACTGTTTTACCCGATAACTGGCGGGCTGCAGGTCCGGGCCCTTGTGATTATTCGCATGTTGTTCTTTGTTTTGATTTCTCTTGTAAAAACTTATCCATTTCAAAAATTTGGTAATTTGTAAAGAAAACAAATTTATGATAATATATTGTTAAATAAACAGGTAGTGTGAAAAGAAAGTTAGATTAGTGGGTCCTCCCTTCCACGTTTTCCTTAATACCAGTAAATACCACGTCTTATACAGTATTTACAAGAGCGAAGAGGGAATAATAAAAGTCGACGACTAAGAAGGAAGCGCTCGGTTCAAAAAGGGTGTGCATCGAAGAAGCAATGATGGAAATAAAAGAAAGGTTCAGGAATCGAATTAATATTCAAGATGAAGGGATATCAACAATACGATTCACTGATGATGTTGAAATCCAGCGTGAAAGTGAAGAAGTAGTACATGATATGCTGAATGGGACGATCAGTCTAATGAGTACAGAATATGTATTGAGAGTAAATCGATGAAAGACAAAAGTAGTGAGAAATAGCAGAAACGAAAACAGCAAGAAAATTAACATCAAGATTGATAGTCACGATGAAGTTAAGGAATTCTGCTACCTAACCAGCAAAATAACCACTGACGGACGGAGCAAGGAGGACATCAAAAGCAGACTAGAACTGGCAAAAGGGTGGTCAAGGCCAGGAGAAGTCGTCTAATATAAAGCATAGGCCTTAATTTGAGGAAGAAACTTCTGAGAATGTACGTTTGGAGAACAGCATTGTATGATAGTGAAACATTGACTGTTGGAAACTGCAACAGAAGAGAATCGAAGTATTTGAGGTGTGTTGCTACAGGCGAATGTTGAAAATTAGTCGGGCATGGATGTGTGTTATGTCCTTCGGTTAGTTAGGTTTAAGTAGTTCTATGTTCTAGGGGACTGATGACCTCAGATGTTAAGTCCCATAGTGCTCAGAGCCATTTGAACCATTTTTTTTTAATTAGGTGGACTGATATTGTAAGGAATGAGAAGGTTCTGTGCAGAATCGGAGCGGAAAGGAATATGTGGAAAACACTGACAAGGAGAAGGGACAGACTGATAGGACGTCTGATAAGACATCAGGGAATGACTTCTATGGTACTAGAGGGAGCTGTCGAGGGAAAAACTGTAGAGAAAGACAAAGATCAGAATACACCCAGCAAATAAATGAGGACGTAGGTTGCAAGTGATACTCTGAGATGAAGAGGTTGGTATAGGAAAGGAATTCGTAGCGGGTCGCATCAAAGCAGTCAGCAGACTGGTGACCCAAAGAAAAAAAGTTTTCAGCTACAACCACAGGTCCCATGGAAGGCCAGGTCCCCAGTAGTACAATACTGCCCCTAATCGGTTGGCGTCCTTGACGCCGTGATCGTGTTAAGCAGCCGTTTCCACGGATCCACGGCCCAGTCTCGTCGTGCGCACTGCAATCGTAATTTTCTATGTCACGGGATGGGATCACGCAAGTGTCGTCTGCTGCAGAGCCCCATCTGCTGCAGAGCCCCATTTTCCACAACTAAACAGTGTGCTCTGAAGCTCATGGGCCTACATAGACAGCTGTACTCTCCCATCAAATTTGCCACGGGCCGCTGCCTATCCAGCTTTACAGAGCAGGCTAGCTTCCGAATCCCACTTGCTGTGATGATGCGTGGACTTCCGGCACCTTGTTGCCTACTCGTGGTTTCACCGTCCTTCACTAAACCACTTTCCCCAGGTGCCCACAACAATAGTACTGGAACAACCGACCAGTTTCGCCTCTTTCGAGATTCTAGTTTGCAGGTGTGTAACTAGGTAACATTTGTCAAATGTGGTATGTATGTGGATTTCCCCGTTTACGGTCCGTATTGTCGCTACAATGATTTACCAATCGTCACTGCTCCTCTGATTAGCTGTTCATACTTCGCCTAGCCAAATTATGGGGCTTTTTGAAATGTATAGTCCGATCGGTCGTAAAATGGAAACCAGAGTGAAAATCAAAAACCCTTTATTTGCTACAGTTTGCTAAACCGTCCAGTTACTTCTCTACACAGTCGCCGTTCCGACTTAGACGTTGTAGCGTTGTACCAATTTCCCAATACCATCGTTATAGAATGCAATAGCCTGTGCTTTCCGCAAGTTCTCTTCGCTGGGCTGCAGTTCATCGTCTGTGCCAAAACGTTGTCTTTACACCCAACGGTTCACATGAATAGAGATTAATATCAGAGGGAGCCAAGTCCGGCATGTATGATGCGTGATCAAACTCATCCCATCTAAACCACTGCAGTGGCGTCCTCATTGCCCTGTAGTGTGAGGACAACAATTGTCGTGAAGACATGACATGTGTGTTACGTGGGGATATGTGAATCAGTCAACCCCTCTCAGAGGTCACCCATTACGTGTTTGCTGTGTACTCGGATCTGAAACGAGCAACGTGACGCAATTGACATGTATACTAAAGGCTCTGCCCAAAATATCTGCGCAGAGCTTCATCGGATTTTCACTGTAGTTACCATTTCGGGACCTATCGCACTTTCCTTTCCCAACAGCCTTCATACTTGTTGAGATAGATCTGGTTCTTCCTTGCTGCATCTAAAACAAACAGGTTACCATTCCTCTGTGGTCAAATGAGAGTCATGAACTCAGGACTGTAAGTGTTTCGGCCAGGACGCATACATTCTAGTTTATTCCCGGCACTAACAAATGTGTAATCTTAAAAAAAAAGCCTTAACGTTGTAGGACAAGTATCTGCGTTTAATACTGGTATCATAATGGAGGACAAATAGATGGTTAACAAAATAGGTTTCAAAATACTACTTTATTTTCAATGAAATGTCGCTCCTAACACAAGTCGTGCTGTGTGATTTGACAGGCAAAATGGACGGAGTAGATATAGTGTTATGATTCGCAGACTAGATTACGTATTGATTTTCACTATAAAAGTTTCTTGAAAACTTCACAAATAAATTGTACAAGGTTATTGTATATAGCTTACAGATTATAGAAAACACTTGTACTTAGTCCTTTCTATCTACATAAATAACGTGTAGCTTGAGTTAAAATCTTTGTTTCTCAATGCCTCAGCAGCTTGAACTAACGACAACACTTGTAGAAGGCAAAACATCTCGAGCTCAGCCGTAATCCAACACAGCTCGTAGATATTCGTGTGCTTACATCCGATACACTGAATAATTGGCCAAGTTGAGTGCTGACTTGCATCAAAGGGAGACGAATCACCACAGCAAGAAATGATACTTCCATTACTTCCTGTTAATTATTATAAAGTAAGACCTATACATAAAATTCAGTGCTGTTGTAAATGTCATCTTCATTCAAAGTTATGTACAAGGTGTGCTTGGGAAATCTCATAGTTGGTACTAAACTACAAAGAAAATAGAAGTCAAAAAAATACTTGTATTCCCCCTCAAACGAAAATCAATTGACCACAATAAACTTAATTGACATTTACAAAGAAGAAAACTCTTCGATTCGATACATGCAATCATACAATGACCTCATTCGTTCCTTTTTTGAGGCAGGTATACAGGGTGGTCCAAAAGTCCGGAAACACCCTGAAAAAATCCAAATGGAGTAGCAAACAAGGAAACAGAGTCCCTACACACGAGAAACTGGAAAGGGGAAATTTTATAGGCCATCTTGAAAGCCGCCATCTTGGATTCAACTCCAAAATTTCAAATGGGAATGTGGTCATATGAAATATCAAACAGATAGAGAATTTCTCCAGAAAAATAATGCCGTTGTTATTTTAAACATAGCTTTATTCATTCTCGGTATATAGCCAATTACTTGCGGCAGCAGTGGGACGCTCTGTGGTGTGAGTATTACTTACTGAGAAGTCATAAAATGGATTCAGAAACGGTGCAAAGTGACTATCCCATGCCTGATACGTTACATGTGTGTAACTGTTAGGTGTCATTTACTCATGCTAACGTTTTAATCATTGTTTCATTATTTACAGGTTACAAAATGTCCTTAACACATGAAGAACGCAATGAAAACATCTTGATATCAGGAGAAAGAAGTACACGGGTCATTGCTGAGGATTTCAACACTCGTCACCCAACCAGACAGCCGATCACTCACAGCGCAGTTGCTAAGCTTTTGGCCAAATTCCGAGCAACAGGTTCGGTCGCAGATGAACCTAAGGCTGGAAGACCAAAACCGCCACCGATGAAGCAACGACAGTGAGCTTGTTGGCACCATTTGGCAAGAGTCCGCAACGGAGAACTAGTCGCCTGTCACAAGGATGTGGGGTTAGCTGTAGCCCCATACTGCAAATTTTATCACAGCACAAATGGCACCCGTACAAAATTCAGCTGCTCCAACACCTGAACGATGATGACCCAGACCGTCGGGTACAGTTCGCAGAATGGGTGACACAGCAGCTTTAGATAAACCCACGTTTCCCCTACAGGTGCTGTTCAGTGATGAAGCCAATTTCTTTATCAATGGTGAAGTGAACAAGCAGAATCACAGATACTGGTCCGACACAGCAGCTTTAGATAAACCCACGTTTCCCCTACAGGTGCTGTTCAGTGATGAAGCCAATTTCTTTATCAATGGTGAAGTGAACAAGCAGAATCACAGATACTGGTCCGACACAAATCCGCACTTGATTGATGCTTCCAAAACGGTCGACTCACAAATGTGATGGTCTGGTGTTGTGTTTGGGGTAACAAAGTTGTTGGACCTTTTTTTCTTATTGATGGTACGTTAACAGCCAGCGGTTATCTGAGGTTATTGGATGAAGAAGTGTTTCCCTCGTTGTTACCGGAGGACGGGACATTTCCGAAATTCTTCCAGCATGATGGAGCCCCACCACATTATGGGCACAATGTGCGAGCATACCTGGATATGCAGTTCCCTCAAAAGTGGATTGGTCATAGGGGTGTTGTGGAGTGGCCACCACGTTCACCAGATTTGACTCCTTTGGATTTTTATCTTTGGGGTCATGTCAAAGCACTGGTTTATTCTGTAAAAATACGGGATTTGCATCATCTAAAGCAGAGCATTGTTGATGCGTGTGGTCAAATTCAGCCAGATGTGTTGGTCAAAGTTCATCAGGACTGGGTTCGGAGGATAGCATTAACAATGCAACCTTTTGGAAACATATGGAGCCATTCCTATGACTGTTGGTGGTCTCTTGGGACTGTGTAACATCGGCGTAATGTCTCCTCGGCATATAACACACATGCTGCCGAGCGTCCCACCGCTGCCATATGTAACTGGCTGTAACCCGAGAATGAATAAAGCTATGTCTAAAATCACAACGGCATTGTTTCCTGGTGAAATCCTCTACCTGTTTGATATGTCACATGACCACATTCACATTTGAAATTTTGGAGCTGAATCCAAGATGGCGGCTTTTAAGATGGTCGCCGTGTTGGTGGCATAGCTTATGAAGTTTCACCCTTCCCGTTCCTCGCGAGTAGGGAATCTGTTTCCTTGTTTGCTGCTACATTTGAATTTTATGAGGGTGTTCCCCGACTTTTGGACCACCCTGTAGAATGAGACAGGAGGGTGTCTATCCAACTATGCCAATGGTGTCTTACTGCTTCAAATTAATATTTGTACAGAATCCGATTGCATGGATCAGTATCACCAGCAGTTTTCATTCACTATATCTTCTGCTCTTCAAGCACTCAGAATATCAAAATTTGTAACCGATCCTTGTTTGTTAATATTGTACTTAAGTGTTCGATACTAATTTGAGCCTGTACAGTCTTTTCCTGGTTGATGTTGCTAGTTGTTATTCCCGTTGACAGTCAACCAGCATATGGCACATCATCCAAAAATTTCTTTCCGTGCCGAAAGTGTTTCAGTGAGTCGTAACTACAAATTTTTGCTTACAAATATTGTTTCACATACATATTGTGTCGGATTATATTGTGACCATTCTCGATGTGTTTGTGTATCTATATTTGTAGACATCTTATCTAGTACTCGCAGGTATTTATACATAGTTTCAGTGATCTAAATTTTTTGCGCCCTCTGCAACACAACGTTCTGCAGTTCATTGAGAAGGTTTCATAATTTTTTCTTAAAAAATTATTTTCAGAAATTTGCTTCATTAATGTGGGTTTCAAGAGAATTTAAATTCATAGGAATAGAGGTTATGTTGATAACTTGACGAGTGCAGGGAAGACCGATACTTTAAGTTATATAAACGATTAATGTTCTGAACAGCAGAGTAAAACTTACCGGAGACGATCATGTCACCCTTCTCCGTCGTCCAGTAGTTGATGGACGTCGGATAGGCTTCTGTGTGGCACTCCAGCGTCACATCCTGTCCGATGTACGCTCCCTCTAGTTGATTTGGTATCGACAGCATGGGTGGGACTGTAACAGAAAGAATGTTTTGTTACTTCTTTCATTTGGCAAAAAATGAAAAGAATTTTATTGTCCGATTTCAGTGCAAGTGCCGGCCGGTGTGGCCGAGCGGTTCTAGGCGCTACAGTCTGGAACCGTGCGACCGCTACGGTCGCAGGTTCGAATCCTGCCTTGGGCATGTATGTGTGTGATGTCCTTAGGTTAGTTTGATTTAAGTAGTTCTAAGTTCTAGGGGACCGATGACCTCAGACGTTAAGTCCCATAGTGCTCAGAGCCATTTGTCAGTGCAAGTCATTAACTAATATTGATTGCTAATATGTTACATTATGAAATTGCTGCCGCACATGCGTCATGAAGTTAATCAGTAACATAAGACATTTGGATACCTAATGCTACCAGGATCCTCATTTCCCATAGAATGCTATTTGAACGTCTCCTCTAGACTTTTAGACGTATTATTTTCTTTGGTTATTTGGATCATGTTGCTTCTGCTTGAGGATTACTGTAATTTCCCTCATTCAATTGGATCATGTTGCTTCTGCTTGAGGATTACTGTAATTTCCCTCATTCAATTAGGGGGCAGTCTTCTCTTGTCTTAACACAGCAGCCGATTCTCGTTACCTGTTAACCACTCATTCGGATGACTGCATGCTCCAGCTACCACTTCGCTTCCTATACTTTTAAAATTGCTTCTTCCACTACAGCCTGTTCCTTGGCCCATTTGTTTTTTTCCCTGCCTCTACTAGTAATTCTCAAATAGCTTCTCTACAAGGCTCACTGGATAACATTTAGTTTTTCAGTCATTCTCGTACTGAATGTCCATGTCTCACAGACATTAGACCAACTTGGTAATAAACACTGATTGTAAGCTTATCTTCCAGGTACTTTGAAAGCTCAGTTTCGAAATCCTATTTTATTTACCGAAGGCACCCCACCCCACTTTTAACCTTCTGTATACACGATACAAATAAAATTTTCCTTTTGATATGCGTCCAACTTTGACTGGTTACAGAGACACAGCCGTTAAGGGGCCATCACAAGATCCATACACGGTATATAGCGTAATAATATTGTACATTATATTGTGCTAATGTGTGTGGAAGAAGGACACAACATTATTGTGCAATATTTATGCCCGGAATACGTCAGTTAGAATTCTCCCTTGCAGAGAACACTTCGGACTCTTATGTATTGTGATTGAGTTGCTTGTCTTGCAAATCACATGCACAGGTTATGCAGATCGGACGAAATAAGCCTGAAAAGCTTCCAGTGAACATTTCACTCGAGCTACTGCTCTTTCACTGCAACATATATTCGTAAACCACAACAACCACTAATTGAGAAATAAACGAATAAACGTGTTTTTTATCTTGTACAAGTGGTATTTTCCATGTATTTCTCTACAACAACAACTGTAGGAAACCAAATAAATAATTATTTATTGATTACTGATTGAACAGTTTCATGATCTTATGTCTTTAATGTGATAACTGTTGCAAGGTTCAAAATGGTTCAAATGGCTCTGAGCACTATGGGACTCAACTTCTGAGGTCATTAGTCCCATAGAACTTAGAACTAGTTAAACCTAACTAACCTACGGACATCACAAACATCCATGCCCGAGGCAGGATTCGAACCTGCGACCGTAGCGGTCTTGCGGTTCCAGACTGCAGCTCCTTTAACCGCACGGCCACTTCGGCCGGCTGCTGCAAGGAAACAAGTATGTATGCTCACTGGTCAGCTGACCCTGGCCTGTTAGCCAGTTCTTGAAACTCCACATGTAAAGTGAACATTTCTGCTTGCTGTCATGACACAATCGTCTTCAGTTTCCGGTGGACAACGAAGTACCTTGCGTTTCCTAAAGTCAGGAATTTCATTTGTCAAAGTACCGCATGGAGATTTAATAAAAATCCTGCAGTACACTGCCTGACCTTCTGTCATTTACTTCTTCCAGTTCTTTGCGGAAATTCGTTCAAGGCGAACTGAATTTCTCTTGGTGTCGGCAGGAACAGCCGTTTATAGTGCAGTACTACTCTTACATGGCGCAATATATTGCGGAATATACTGAACTGATCTCAATGTTTTTAGGGCTCTGCGGTCACATTGAATATTTTTCACAAACCGCCAATAACGCTCTCAAAGGGCCAATATTATTGCACAATACTTGGTATTGCCCAAAAAATATTGAGCGTTTCATGGTTCCTTTATAATGTTAAGGTGAAGCAAATGATCAAGTTCATAGCTGATTTTTATAAATTCCTCCTCCGACTTTACATTCCCCTGACAACACAACGTTTATCTCTTCTGCGGTCGTTTCGTGTTTTCTGATGATGGCAGCACTATCCATAACCTGAAACATCAATTGGCCTCTTATCTTCAGTTGTCCTAAATACTAATACTTGCTCTTTGATTGTTAATTTGTGCGGTAGTATTTCTGTATCGCTGTGTTCATTGTACTGTATTTTAGTCTTATTATAATATATTTTTAGGTCTACACTCCAAAGTGCAGTACTAACACAGATCATTACTATCTAACACGTCAGAACGTAGTTCCTGTATAAATACGTGTTGCGTGCACAACTACAAATATCTGAAGGTGATCAAATGTGATAGAAATTTGTGATTCGCTAAAAAAAAAAAAAAGTTCAACTGAGTCTCAAAAATAAACAGTGCAAAAATCAACACAAATGCTGAATTATTTCGAGACCAATATGTCGCCAATAGAGAATATAATTTCATGTACATGACTGGCGGCGTTGAATGACAAAAGCGTGGCAAAATTGATTATTGTCAGACGGGGTTGTGGAAAGTAATAGTCAGGAGCCCGTAAGACCTCGGAAATGTAAACGTCCATCGAGCCAGATGCTTTCATTAAATACGGATTTCGGTGGAGCATCAATATTACTGCTGGATCTTGATCCCTGGTTTCAAGCTGGAAGCAGAACTCTCCCCAGACTTTTCCCTAGAATACGCACAACAAAGCAATAAGAATTAGGCACTTATTACATTGAATTATTCATAGTTTCCTTTTCTTCTTTATACTATTCGGCTTGTTGAAGGGCCCGAGATTAATGAGACAGTGGACGTTCACATATGTCTGCTGCAGGACGATGTTTTTAATATTACAATGTAACTTTAAGATCCAATCGCAATATGTCGAAATGTGTAATCTCTAGAGTGTACACTTTACTGCTGCAATATAGGAACTTTCAATGAGCAATGTAATACATTTTTTCTCTCGGCCAGTTTCGGTTTAAGAAATGTGGAATATGTTACGGGACGTCGTGGAATGTTTCCGCTTAAGCCCCTATAGTTTCATGAAGTTCCGATTGGTGGCAGCGCTATACGTGCGTTTCAAATGTTCAAATGGGTATGAATTCCTAAGGGACCAAACTACTGAGGTCATCGATCCCTAGACTTACACACTACTTAAACTAACTTACGCTAAGAACAACATACACGCCCCTGCCCGAGGGAAGACTCGAACCTCCGGCAGGAGGGGCCTCGCAATCCGTGACATTGCGGCTCTAACCGAGCGGCCGTATGTTTCAAAACGGCGTCTGTAACGGAGGAGCGTTCCAGGCAGAGACGTCATTGTGTTTCCTTTCACGGAAGCCAAGAGCATGTCAGATATTCACAGGTGCTTGAAGAATGTGCTAAGCAGACCTGACAGTAAACAAAAACAGGGCGAGTCGTTGGGTGAGGTGTCTGTCACCGTCGAAACTAGGTCGCTCAAACATGTCCGATCTTCCGCCTTCCGGCAGGCCACTGTCACCCTTGCAATGCTCGAACGTACGGTCAGTCTCATTCGAGGTGGTTGACGGATCACAGTGCAATGATCAATTCGACAGTGTATTGTGCTGCCCTCAGGAAGTTGAAGATACTACTTGGACGTGTGCATCGCCACAAAAGTGCAGGCGAATTTCTCCTTCTCCTTGACAACGAAATTTCTCACACCAGTCTGCGCACCCGAGACAAGATCACAAAATTTCATTGGACTGTCCTTCCTCATCCCCCCTACAGCCATGATCTAGCACCTTCCAACAGAAATCTGCCCCCCCCCCCTTTTCACAGACCAATCGCCCCTTCCTCATTCCTTCCCCCTACTCTCCGGCCACACTACTTTACTAACGTGATAACTCTACTAGAAGTTATCCTGGCATACGTCTCTGTAGCTAAAGTGATCTTCAGCATATTTTTTTCGATTTATGAAACAGCTAGGATTTTCCGAACATATTTCTAGCTCCGATTTCTGGTGAAAACTGCAATCATGGTAATTAAATTTTCGTTTGGGCTAACATACGTTTTACTTTTCGATGAATCTGTTTGATGTGTCAAATGGTGTATATCATCCACGATTTCTTCTACTATTATAATAATGTATCTGTTGTTTAACTAATCCGTTGGAATACTTTTACCATCTAATTTGCAGCACTTTTATGGTATGTCACAAGTTAAAATCGTGCGCAAAACTCTGGATTCAAAACTGGTAGTTGTTATTGGTGTACTACCAATCAGTGGTCGATAAGAAGGTTAATTTTCATTTTTCTATTCACAGTCGTTATCCTAAAGAGTATCACTGAAACGTACACCACGATATTTACAATTTTCTATTAATTCTGCTTAACTTTACAATAATGTAATATATACTGTGGTTCATGACATAGACTTCCTCGAATTAGTTTTCTGCGTTTTACCTTAGTACGAGTGCCACTCCGAAAAGAATACAGTTTTTTTTTTTTTTTTTTTTTTTTTGAGAGCAGCACGTTTGAGACACTATTTAAAAGCCTTCAAGAGAGAGGCATTATCTTCAAATCTCGTTCTTCAGTTTACCGATGAGGTGGCAATCACACGGTGCCAGATTATGGCAGCAGAGTGGGTGTTTCAGTGTTGTGATCTCGTGGCGGTTTTCTCATTGAAGTTTGGCTGGGCATTATCATGCAACGGCAGAACATCGTGTCCTTGCTGATTTTGCTGAACACGACACATTCGAGCTTGAAGTCTCTTGAGGGTTGTCACATATGCGTCAGAATTGATTTTGGGTCTATGTTTCATGACGTACGCAAGCAACAGTCCATCTTAATCAAAAACGCAGTAGCTATCTCATTTCCTGCTGATGGCGCAGTTTTGAATATCTTCTTCTTCGGCGAGTTCGGCTGATGCTATTCCATCGACTGCCTTGTCGCATCTGGTTCAAAGCAATAGAACCGATTTCATTCCCCATCATGTTCCCTGCCAGGAGACATCTCCAGAATTCTTTTAATGTTCCAGAAGATCGCTGCACACTGTCTTCCCTGTTTCTTTGAGGGATCCGACAACTTTCCGTGGGCCCCATTTTGACAGTAACCTTCTGCGGTATCAACCGTCTCCACATTCTGTACACACTCGCTTCTCCTAAGCCCACTCATATTGACAATTCATTAACTGTTATGGGTTTGTCAGCCAAAATCAGACTGAGAATACACTGCAGATTGTCAGGAGTCTCTGCAGACTCGATCTGCAGCAACACAGGAGGTCCAGAGTGTTTGGGTGGCCTGGTGTCTACTTTCACCAGACTATGTGTTTCTCCAACACTAATTGTACTAAGATCAACAGCGTCAACTTCACACACCTTCCTCAATCTCTTGTCAGTGTCTTGCTGCCACAGCACAGGAACTCTATAAAAGCACTTTGCTTCAGATGAAAATCAAGTGCAGTAGGCACCTAGATTGACTGATACGACAGCGCGACTTGTGAAAACATGTTGAACTCATCCATTCAGACCCAAATTTTTTCTGGAAGAAGCAAAATTTTTCTTTATGTCGTTCTTTAGTGATTTTAGATGCAAGGTTCATACATAAACTTGTACATATTTTCCAAATATACTTTGCATACTTGGCTTCATTTTGTGCACTGAAATAACTAATTATTAAATATTCTCTATTGTAAAAAATGAAAGGATCATTCAGTAATTATAATCCAAATTGACAATAACAATACTCGCTTACACAGTGGAGTGTAGCAAATTAACCACATACCTGTATTCTGGTCGTCACGAGCTGCTGTATACCGCAACATTGACTTGTTGATATTCTTATAGTGATGCCCAACAGTTGGCGGCACTTGTGCATGATGAAAAGTTTGAACTTTCACAAACATGTACCCCCTACATACTTCTGTTGCAGCCGACACAGTAAAAGTTTATGTGAATGTAAACCTTCAGGTGCTGAGAGGCTTTCTTCGTCACAACGTGCACCCTGTGTAACAGTACCATTGCGACTGCGCAGCATGGTGGCAGCTTGTTACATGTAGGTACAGGTCTGCGTAAGTCTTTTTCCTATACACTGAATGGCCTATTGTGCCATCTGCTTTCGTCTTTATTAATATATCCAGAAATGAGTGACAGCCATTCTACTCTACTTACATAGAGAAGGCGATGTTTTCATGCATGCTGTTAAGGCGCTCCAGAAACATCCATTCCCTGTCTGCCATGCTCCCAAACCATACAACTTTCGTCAGCATAATGGTAGAAGTGCTTGGGTTTTTGGAGAGCTCTCTGGAGGGCCATCTCCTCAAAATGTTCCATGTATAGATTTGCGATCTCAGGAGCAGGAGGGTATCCCACGGCCTGTCCATCTATCTGTTCATAAGAATCTCCAATGCATGTATTTGGGACCACTGTTAGCCAAAATTGAGAGGTTTCTGAAAACATCGAACATAAAAACCGTCTTCCGACAACCGCCGAAGACTAAAAAGTGGCTTGGCTCTGGGAAAGACCTACTTAAACTGAACGAACAGAGATTTACAACATCCTCTGTGAATGCCGTCAATAGTACATTGGGAAAATGCTGCGAGAAACATACAAGGCATTTGCGGCTGAGGCAAATGAAGATATCGGCGATAACAAAACACAGCATCAAGGAAGACCATACATTTGACTTCGAGAACACCAAGGTGCTCTGCCAAGCCTCCGATTGTTGGGACAGCGTAATAAAAGAGTGCAACAAGATGAAGGATACCAATTGAGTGTGGCACGGAATCCAGCAATAGTGGAAATTCGTCAACATCGCGCCCACCACCGTCCCCCTCTCCGGACAGG
Organism: Schistocerca nitens; assembly: GCF_023898315.1. Taxonomy (NCBI): domain Eukaryota; kingdom Metazoa; phylum Arthropoda; class Insecta; order Orthoptera; family Acrididae; genus Schistocerca; species Schistocerca nitens. Next base: position 284,006,931 of record NC_064614.1, read on the forward strand.
GCCGGAATGCTCTGACAGAGGATCGAACGGTATGCCAGCTGTCACCACCACCGCGACTTCACCTCCCCCCCCCCCCCGTCCTGCCCGCTGGCCTCTCTACAGCCGGCCGCGGTGGTCTAGCGGTTCTAGGCGCTCAGTCAGGAACCGCGCAACTGCTACGGTCGCAGGTTCGAATCCTGCCTAGGGCATGGATGTGTGTGATGTCCTTAGGTTAGTTAGGTTTAAGTAGTTCTAAGTTCTAGGGGACTGATGACCTCAGATGTTAAGTCCCATAGTGCTCAGAGCCATTTGAGCCTCTCTATACCCATCTTCCCCGAGACACCAGAGTGAGACACCCCGCAGATATAAGTAGGACTGCATCTGCAAGATCTTGACACTTCGCTAGAAGATGATGAGTATGTCATTCTTCGGAACGTCGTGGTTTTATAATACTGCCACTTGGCTGGAAACCAGAGAGGTTTCCATCAAATGTTTAAGCCGGGAAATTCTACAAACTCATTATGACATCTCTACGGGGAGGCGATGGTAAACAGCTTTAAGCAACTGCGTAAGGAATTCAGCAAGAAAGCCAAACTTCTCAGCACGTTGGCTTTCCTTTAGCTATGCCGATATGAGAGCATATTGCCACGCTTTGCGGAACTGCGACACCCTGTGAAATCGAAGGAGACCGACCGAATTTTACGACGAGCGTGCACGGCCGCAACGAGGGAGCGCATTCTCCTTACACGAAAAGAGCTGGACAACAATGCACTTGTCCTGCTCGCATGTCACCTGGACATGGCAAAGTCATTACCAGCTTCCAAAAGCGAACATGACTGTCTCAAAGCTGGAGGCTATCCGTGCGCTGAGGGATAACGCTAACACTATAGTTCTTCCAGCAGACAAGGGAAATGCAAATGTGCTGTCACGCATCGACGACTGCCAGCATAAAATCGGCTCGATACTACAATACACGGCCTACAGTAAACTCAAAAAGGATCAAACATCGGCAATGACAATAAAAATAGTGGCGCTGCTGAGGGACTCAGATCTACCAGAGATAGTGAGGAACCGGCTGAATCCGAGAGCGCCATCATCACCTCGCGTATATGGACCGCCCAAGGTATACAAAGAAGGTATCCCTCTACATTTAATACTCGACCGTATTTACATGGAACACTTTGAGGAGGTAGCCCGACCAACTGCTCGCCAAAATCCGAAGCGCTTCTGCCGCTTTGCTGACGATACTTTCGTGGTTCTCGAACATCGCAGGCAGGCACTAGATGAGCTTCGGTACCATCTTAACAGCAGCCATGATAACATCACCTTCACTATGGAAATAGAAGAGAATGGTTGGCTCCCGTTTCTGGATATACGAATAAGGAAGAAGTCAGTTGTCACAGTAGGCCATCAAGTATGTGGGTAGAAGACTCACACAGACCTGTACCTGCATACAAGAAGCTGCCACCATCCAGCCCAGAGGGGAATAATGCAGTTAACCTTGGTAGGCAGGGTGCACGTCATAGTAACGAAGAAAGATTCTCAGACTGAGTGCAGCACCTGAAGGATGTATTTCGCAAAACTGGGTACAGCGAAGCGCAGATTAGGTGGGCGTTTATGACGAGACAGACCGCGAAAAATTAGGAAGAGAGAGAGAGTAAGACAAGAAACTCGCTTCTCTTCCGTATTTGGTACCGCTTTCAGCCTGAATTGTGAGGCTTCTGAAAATATCGAAAATAAAAACAGTCTTCCGACTACCACCGAGTGAGTTGGCTCTGCCAAAAACCCACTTAAACTCAAAGCACTAGGAATTTACAGCACCTCCAGCGAACGCGGTCAACAGTACAATGGACATACGCAGCGATTTATTTTGAACGCTGAGAGGAACATATGAGGCATGTGCGGCTGGGACAGACAGAGAAATTGGCAATAGCAGAACACATCATCAAGCAAGACCACACATTTGACTTCGAGAACAACAAGGTGCTGTGCTGAGGCGTCGGCTTTTTGGACAGCGTCATAAATGAACCCATCGAAATTCGGATTCACGAGGATCTTGTAAACAGTGACGAAGGGTACCAGCTGAGTGTGGCATGGAATCCAACGATGGCAGCAATTCGTCGAGAGCGCGCCCACCACCATCCTCTTCGCCAGACAAGTCCAGAACACTCTGACAGAGGTAAGAGCGAGGCGCCGGCTACCCCCACCACCGCGACGTTACCCCCTAACCCCGTCCACGGCCTCTCGGTAACCAGCCGGAGCCAGGTGGAGGGGGCCATACCGCAGATGAAAGTATGTCTGCATCCACAAAATCTCGACACTTTGCCAGAATGTAATGAGTATGTTATTCGTCGAAACGTCGCGGTTTTATGATACTTATACTCGGCCGGAATAGGGAGAGCTTTTCATCAATTGTAAAAGTTGATGGACACAAGTGTAGCCAGTGGGTCTGAAAGGGTTAAATTCGCACGCAAGCGGCAAGGATTTTTCTGTGAACTCCGTGACTAGCAAAGACGTAGAACCAAACTAATGTTGCACATTTCTTTTGCAATGGCTTTTGTCCTATTCAGAAGTCTTACAACAAACTTTAGTCTTGAGTTACAATTATTATTATTTTCACACAGGTTTCTCGTTTTCTTATGACTGTTTAACCTTCGCATCTGTACGACAACACACTAATTGATTTTTAAAAGACAGTATTTCTGCAGATAACTTAAAAGGTACGTGGACGAAATTTTCACTCTGCAGCGGCGTATGTACTGGTAGTAAGTAGGCCCATTCAGCGCTGGGGGGGGGGGGGGGGGGGGGTTAATAATCGCACCCACTCCAACCACAGAAATGAAATATAAAAATTGAATAAATAAAAAATAAATATCACAATTTACTCATATAATGAACTCCAGATCATGAAATTCGTTATCATTCTTTTTAAATTTTTAAAACATTTAAATACAGCTAATGTGTTGGATGAATTTAAACGGGCATTTTCGTTGACAGAAATAGCAAACCAAGAGAGAAACAGGTTGAATGTAATATTTGCAAAGAATGTTTTAAACCATCTTCACTTCCAGTACATTTGAGAAGTCAGGACCATACTGACAGTATTAATGTATTAAAGCAAATTTATAAGGAAGAATACAAAATTAAATTTAGTAGTTATGATGAGACTGATATAAAAATATGGGAGGAAATAGAAAAATCAGATTCTCTTTTTATGACTGTAAAAAAAGTAGAAAATTATAATTTATGAATTTACCAAAAATAATACATAATTATACTAGATTAAAATCTCTCCATTAATATAGCGTTTACCACTGATACACAGTAACAGGAAAACTACCATATAGGTCGTTGTTACAGCAGTTATTTAATTCAGGAAATATGCTGTGGGGTACCCTGCCGCTTTTGGAGATGTCACTCAGGTAAATGAGCAAAATTTACAAGGTACAAAGCAGGATAAAGTCTCTAAATATTCTGAACTGCTAATGAATATACAACGTGACACACATGGTGACTCAGTAGGTATTGACTACAAACCCATACGTCTGGGATTCAAATCTCAGTCGGCCATAGGATGTTTTCTGTCTCTTAGAGGGTCTTTCGAATATGGCAGTTATTTGTTATTGTGAAAAATGCTTTAAGTTGCACAGAGTTTCGAAGGCCACGATACAGTATAGGTCCTCTTATAGCTAGCAGCGAAAGTCATTTCAAAGTCCTTAGGAAGGAGAGAAGCATACCACTTTCAATACTACCGTGCCTATTAAACCACTGTGGTAATCAAATCAACTTCCGGATAAAGGAGACAAGTACTTACTCAACCTGAATACCAGGTAGCTTGTTTTGAGAATAGTCCTCTCTCTCAGATGTCCTAGTAAAACAATTATCTGTTTATCAAATCGAATAGGCAAAATTTACTAAAGGCCTGCAGTCATCAGTCCAAAGGCTGGTTTGAGTCAGCTCTCCACTACAGTGTATTCCGAGCAAACATTTCTTGTATCTGAATAGCTGCCGTAAGCTATGGCCATTTCAACTTGTCTACCATATTCAAGTCTCGATCTCCATCTACTGTTTATAACCTCCACCTCACACACTTCCTTCCACTACCAAACTGACTGCTCCTTGATGCTTTAGGATGTGTGCTATCAACTGATTGCATCTTGTAGTCAGGTTGTGTCATAAATTGTTGTTTTCCCAATTGGATTTAGTATCTCTTCAGTTTTCCTATCTACCCATCCAATCTCAACATTCTTACCTAGTACCATATTTCAAATTCTACTATTGTCTTCTTGTCTGAAATGATTGTTGTCCCCATTTCATTTCTGAAAATATTATACTTCATAAAAACGCCATCAGGGAAGACTACATGAAATTTAAATTTATAATCAATACTAAAAACTTTCTCTTTTTCAGAAATGAGTCTCTTTACAACAAAAAATAAAGATTTATACAAAATAATAAGAGCCAATACTGAGCCAGGAGTTCTTTATTAATATTAATAGTATTGAGACATATTAAGAGAAGTTGTAAAACAATTCAGGAGCATGCACATCTTATCTGAACTTCACCCATAAGACAATAAGGGAAAAGTAAATCCAAATATTCTTAACAGAGAGACAGGGAAAGTAGCCATAGGAGATGACATTATTTCTGTTAAAGGGAATGGAAGCATTGTGAATGACAGTTCATATATAGCGGATAGTTTTATTACTTTTTAAAAATGTGTGAGGAAATTGGTGCAAATAGTTCAGAAGAAAGAGCAAATACTACACTGTTGAGGCAATAAAGAGGATACTTTGTAGATTAAAAATTTATCTCACTGGTCTATCTGAAGTAAGAATGTCATTATAACCCAAAAAATTAAAATATCATCTTAGGGTCGATAACAACAAGCCACTAAAAAGTTGTGTCCCTGTAATATAAAAAGTTCTTAATCACTTATGTAATGCATCATTATTTCAAGGTGTTCTCCCACAAAGACTGATATATGCTGTTGTTATCCCTGTCTATAAAAAGGGGGATTGCACAGAAGTCAGTAACTACCACCCAGTGTCACTCCATGTAGCATGTTCTAAAATTTTTGAGAACATAAAGTACTCTATGTTTGTCTCTCTCCTGTGTAATAATAGTATACCTTACCAATCACAGTTCGTATTTCAAAACCTCCATTCTATTGAGTTAGCTAATTAAACCTTTACTGAGAATATAATAAAATCTTTCAATAACAGAATATTACAAACTGGGCTTTTCTCAACTTACCAAAGGTTTTGATTGTGTCATTAATAATATTCTATTAGATAAGTTAAGTTTTTATGTAATACATGCAACAAGAGCTACACTCAACTTACTTTTACCAAGAAAAAAATAACATAAAACTCAAAACAGCAATTTCTATCAAGGAATAAAACTGTATAATAAGTTTCCAAAAAAGATTAAAGAAATTGCAAAAATACACTTATTTAAAAAGGCAGCAAAGAAGTACCTGTTGCGCAATACATTTTATACACTGAAGTATTACTTAGATAAAACAGAATAGGGGTTTGATAAAAAATGTCATAAAAATTAATTATAACAATAATTATTATAAAACAACCAAAATTCCACATAACACCTTCACTTTATTCTTTTTCCTTCTGTTTTTATTTCTAGAAATACTTACACCCAAACCATGCATAGCACAATACTCTCTTCCTCTTTCTGAGCTCAACACCTCACTCATGGAGGGATACTGTCACAGTTTTTCAGGGTAGCAAATGGGAAGTTGTGGTACAGAAAATGGCCCCAAGATCGCCAGTGTGTGTGTGTGTGTGTGTGTGTGTGTGTGTGTGTGTGTGTGTGTGTGTTTCTGTGTGTGGTGAGTGAAGTGTTATGAAACAATGTGTGTATAGTGTGTGCAGTGACTGATAGTTAGATATGAGTGAACAGTGAGGCATTACATTATTTGAAAAGCTATTTGTAAAAAAAGGATTGTATACCAGGAGTAAATCTAATTATTGCCTCTAACTAGAATTCTGTAAATGTAAGTGTGTATGATTCAGCTAATTTTAAATTGGTCTAAACTTGTAAACACTTTGAAATGTCCTATATCCTTGTAAAAAGAGATCTACAGATGAATAAAGCTGCTACTACTATTACTACTACTACATAGTTCAGCAAAATTCTTGTTAATTCTTATTTAAGAAATAAAACGCAGAAAGCTACCCTAAGACGCTGTTCACCTGAAACAAGTAGGCACGAGATATCATTTACAGAGGTGGAGACTGACTTTTGTAATATTTGTTTATTTGTCGACACAATAACACATTATGAAACAGTCATAACCATCGGCAGACGGCCAATGTGCATGAAACTGGTTGTGACTGTTGCATCAAAAACTGACTTCGTCAGAAAATAAACAAAAATTACAAAAATAATCATAAATAGGGGCGCTATATCATCTGCATGGGGAGAAATTACAATGGGTCGCACAGAGTTCGATCATTGCTCCCTAGTGTTATTGATTTATGTTAATAACCTTTCACTTTATTTCAGACAGGAGGCACAGCTAGTCCGGACTTCAGATGATACAAGCATTGTTTCGATGCCAAGCAAAGAATAATTAACAGAAAAATAGTAAATGACTTTATGTGTCAATAATATCCCATCTGCAACTGACCTGGTACACAAAAAAACAATAAATACGGTAGGAGATTATTTATTCTTAGGTTTTGCTTTAGCTAATTTTGCAATAAGACTAATATTGACAACTCTGGGTACATAAAAGTCACTCAGTTAACATATTTTGCCTATTTTAATTCATTGGTGTCTTATGGGATACCATTCTGGCGTAACCCCTGCTTAGGCAACTAGTATTCATTGCATGAAAAAATACAATTAGATTTATGTGTGGAGTCGACACACACACCCACCAACCCACCCACACGCACACACACACACACACACACCGACACACACCCACACACACTCAACTCATAAGTATCCCTTTACGCAGCTGGAAACACTAATCGTAGTGTCACAGTACATTTACTCACTTATGAAGCTAAATCTGATAGTAACAGAGATATTCACAAGTTAATACCCTTTAATTAATCTAGCGATGGCAAAAACTGATAAAATATAAAGGTGCTAGTTAGTTGGCCATTTTAATGGATTCCATGTTCCACAGTTTTTTTTTTTTCCACAATGTGCTGTAACGATGTGGAACCAATCCTTTTACATTCACATAGCATATTAATTTGTGTTTATGGGTACATAACGAATGAAAAAAATCACAGTTGAAGCAAAGCAAGTAATAAATGAATGCATGGCTCTCTGCAATGAAACCCTGTTCTCTGCTCTCACAGAATTATTAGGTAATACCAACCAGTATAACTCCCCCCCCCCCCCCGCCGCAACACATAGACATCTTCAACTCTTCGACTATCCGCCATCTTGTTTTCACACCTTCATCTGTTCCAGTGTCCGCCATCTTGTTATCACTGCTGGTAAACAGTGACACTGACAGTCACAGTGACAACTCAATACACAGAACTTGACGATGAAGAAGAAACGAAAAAGAAACTGTAAGTGAAACATATTGTAAATAGACAGACAGACACACACACACACACACACACACATTATCTTTCACATAAATTATTAATCTCAGGCATAGCCATAACAGTTTAGAAATCGTAATTTTTGTGTAAATGTTTTGCCATTATGTTGTATGTAGTTGCAGGTGACAAACTGTAAAGGAAAACAGACACTAAAAACCTAGCACAGCAGGAAAACCACACCATGTGGCAAGAAGTTCTGAATATACAATTTTATGTGCTCTTCAAAAATGTGTAGTTACTATTTAGAAACTAATTATTTGATGTGTTTAAACAGTAGAGAAAATTCCTTATGTTTAACCGCCATAATAATAAAAATACCACTGATGATGCTGCAACTGCAGTGAAACATGTCTGGGATGAAAAACCAAATTGTGTTTTGTAAAGGCGGACCCCACCCAAAAACATATGTTATTGTTAAAGCAAACATGGGCAAAAAAGCTTCAACCTCAGGATGGTTATGCAAAGTTATTATTCTTCTCAGAGGCAGGCAAAAATTGGAGGGAGTTGTTTTGTGCTATCCTGCTTTCGGTACCCGTGCCTTCGCAGACAGCAGACAGATAGAGCAGACAGCGACGCTGCAGAAAGCGCATGCGGCTGACGGCAGAGTCGGCGGTGAGTCTACTTACACTGCACTCGCAGCAGCACCCTCTTGCTGATGGAGGGCGGGACGCCGTTGGAGGCGATGCACAGGTAGGCGCCCATGTGCAGCCGGCTCACCTTGGTGATGGTCAGCACCTCCCCGTCCACCACGTTCACTGTCGACACAAATCGTTCAAAGCTCAGTCCAGGAGGCTAACGCAACGAAACCTTCACTGTCAAACGTCAAAACTCATTTAAACTATTCCTTTCCCTCTCACGCTCACAACATTTGTACAATCAAAAAGTTCAGCCCTTTTCACATTCAGCGACTGACATGCGTGATCAGATTACATTCAACAGGTATCTACAAAAGTCGGGTAAACTACACTACAAAACTTATAAACCCAAACATATTAGTAAAGTATTTTAATTCCATGTATTGTGGTTGCGGACTTAGATGTAACTGTCAATTTCACCACACAAATATGCACATACATCAACAATAAGTAAACAAATTGTAATATTTAAAAGGAAGCGAAACTGTGTGCAAGAATCTCGTATTTGGGTTTCTTATTATAAGAAATTGCGAACTTGTTGAATTTGAGAGAAAATAAGGGGACTACATTATTAAATATGAACTGTACTGTTCAAACAATAAGAAACATCAGGTTTTTCCGCAGCAAAATGAAGAAACTGTAAATACTCTCCATCACGGCGTAATCGTGAGGAAAACTAAGAACCATGCTACATCATTGATGCATTGCTCGATCCTAATCAAAAGGCATTCATTGATCTCCTCTAGAAATGTGAGGTTACTCCCGACATGTTGAAGGTACAGCTGAAGACAAGGTTACTGCAGTGTGCAAGAAGTGTGTTACTTCCAGTCACGTGAAATTTGTGAACTGTCTATGTATAAAGCCTGTCTAAGATACGATATGATGAATCTGATAGACGCTGTGTTGGATTCAATTGTCTCTAATGCACGCCCTCGGACGCCACTCCTTTGATTATCACTCTCTGAATATATACTTCACTAGCCAGACGGGAGGACCTAATAGTACTGTAGTGCTTTAGTTAGAGGTGTCTTATTCCATAAGTGTTACTACTTCCTAATTTTCTTCCTTTTTATCTTGTATTAGTACCACTTGCAAGTCTTAAAGTGAAATCTTTCATTTGCTGGTACTGCCGACTGGTATTCGTTTTTCTGAACACCAGCACACAACTTATAACTCTGAAACCCTTCGTAGAGCAAAGTACTGTTGAGTATTACAAAAATGGTTGACACTAATATTCTCACCGCGTCGACTCATCGAATAGAGAGAAACACCGTTTAATATTATGTAGCGTTGCAGATGTAGTGGTTCCACTGGATATACTGACATCAAGGGGTTCAAAGGCTCCTAGCACATTTGTGTTAACTGTTCACTTGCACTGTCGTTATCAGAATTTTAGGATCACGATAAACTTATGTAATACCTGCAGAAACGTAGCATAGGAAAGGAGAAAGAAGCTCTTTTTGAGTATTATATTTTCGCTGTTCAACGTGTCTTGGTGTATATTAGAGCCCCTACACTGTAAGACTAAATAGCGGAGTGGGCTCTGACGCCAAATATGACGACGACGACGACTAAATAATATTGATAATTATGATTCTGTGTTTACGGGACACTACCGCTAGCACATAAATGACCCATGTTCCTTATTGCTGCGCAATGAGCATGAATTAAACGTTTTCAATGATAGACATATGCGAAAACGCAGAAAAAGCATTAAGATACTCATTCATCGTTCGAAACTGTTCTGCCGGACATCTGTTATCCTTAAGGCGCTTACTATTCTTGGCAAAATGAGATGTCACATGAATAAATTCCTTGAAATAACAACTACCTCGCAACGATAGTAATCCAAACTTGACTTAATAAAGTTTCCTGGCTGCTCAGAAATTGACAACGGGGAACAGGAGTGTTACGATTCTTGAATAAAAATCGCTACTTTCGAAGAACGACTCTCGTACATAGAGGAGACACAATGACCAAAATGAAAAGAACCGGGGTAGCATGAAATAATTATCCAAATGGTACAAAACTCTCTACACGCGATGTGCATCTGCAGAGTAATAAATGATTACAGTTCTAGAACAATTGGATAATTTATTCACGAGAAAAGACTTCACAAACACAGCAAGTCAATAACACATTTCTTAATCGCTGGTCCTTAAACAAGCAATTCTTCGGCTTGTCACATCGCTAGAGTTGTTGGTTCTCCTCCTGGGGATATCGTGTTAAATTGTGTCCAGCTGGCATTAGATCATCAAAATCCCGAGCTGGTTGGAAGACCCTCCCATAGCGATCCAAACTTTCTCAGTTGGCGATCCGGCAACCTTGGTGGCCAAGGAAGGGGTTCGCAAGTACGGAACACGCAACAGAAACTATCGCCACGTATGGACGTTCATTATCTTGCTGCCTAGGATGGATTTCCAGAAAGGGCAAAACAAAACAGGACGTAGAATATCGTCGACGTACCACTGTGCTGTAAGGGTGCCGCGGATGACAATCAAAGAGGTCCTGCTATGACATGAAATGACATCCCAGGCCATCACTCCCGATTTTCGGGCCTTATGGCGGGCGACAGTCAGGTTGGTGTCCCACCGCTCTCTGGGGCATTTCAAGACACGTCTTCAGTGGTTATCGTGGATCATTTCGAAGCGGGACTCGTCACTGAAGACAATTCTACTCCACTCAGTGAGATTTTAAGCGGAATTTCGTGTCTGGAGACGCCCCGGACAGCGATTGGATATGGACCAGACTCTCGTCGGCCATACGGCCCGACAGCCAGCAGCGATGGCCTGATGTACCATTTCATTTCATAGCAGGACCCCTTTACTAGTCATCCACAGCACCCTTGTAGCACAGCGGTATGTCCATGATATTCTACGTCCCGTTTTGTTTCCTTTCGTGGGAAGTCGTCCTGGGCTTACATTTCAGCTAGATAATGGTTGCCTGCACAAGGCGAGAGTTACTACTGCCTGTCAAACCATACCTTGATCTGCAAGATTGCCGGATTTCTCTCCCTTAAGAACATTTGGATCATTATGAACAGATCCCTCTACACCCTCCAACCACCCCGGGAATTTGACGATCTAACGCTCTAGTTGCACATTATTTGCCACGATATCCCTCAGGGGGCACCCGACACCTGTATCACTAATGATAAGGCGAATAGTTTGTTGCATAAAGGCCAGAGTTGGAACAAAGCGTTACTGACTTGCTCCACGAAAGCCTCGACTACAATAATAGTCACTACAGGTTATATTACGAAAAAATGCGGGTAGTCTCAACAGTTTTGAATCAAATTAAAACTGGTGATAGGAGGTCCACAACCGACTATATTGAGATAGGTAACCAATGGTCAGAAATTCGTATTTATTGTGTTATGGACGTACACAGCGTACGCCACATAACCACGATGTAGCTCATAGCATTTGCTCAAAGTGACGACCGCCTATCTCAATGTATTCATCGCAACGGCCGATGAAGTTTTGCCGCACTCTCTCAAAGATCTCTGGTGTCTTTCATACCAGGAGACAGACGGTTTGGATCCTAGCAAGCAGGTCTTCTGTCGTTTCTACACGGGTTTCATGAACCAACGTTTTGATGCAACCACAGGGGAAGAGGACATCCGGCGATTACGCTGATGTTGGGACAGGACCTCTCACTCCAATGCAACGATGTGGGTAACTGTTGTTCAGATGCTCGCGAACATAAACATCGCAGAGGGCTGGTGCACCGTAATGCTGAAACCATATCCTCCCGCGAACAAGGAGTACAGTCTCCAGAACTGCACCCACCGTCTGAATACATGCACTGAGACTGGCAGTCGTCGCTTTGAACAGTTACTATGAGCTACTTTGTTGTTTTGCTGTGTGCGCTGTGTATGCCCTTAACACAACAAATATTCTTATCCGAGCATTGTTTCTGTATCTCAATATAATCAGTGTCAATTTGACCCAAAAAGTTTGACACACCCTCTATATTGCCTCAAAAGAATAACAATAATACATCTCTTAACACCCTAACTGTCATTGACACATGACAGTTACAAACAAATGAAGATTAGCCCAACGCTAATATCTCACTTAGCCACGTACAGATCAGAAGTTTCTTTTCAACATTTTTCGTAACAGACCGTAAGGACTCCTTGATGGAAGCCTCATTCTCACCCAGCTGAAGGCGGCACGCTACTGAAGACCAGTTATTCGGTACACTGATCGTTTTACCAGCAGCGGACCCAGTGACTTACGTTATACTGTCTGTAATAGATATCAACTTCTGTTAACTCCTGGCAAATCCTGTTGTCCAGCCAGTGATTACTCTCTCAGCTGCCTACTTAACTTCCCATTGCGAGCAGCCTACACTGTGGGATCTCCGGGTAACGTACTATAGGACGGGCGATTTAAGCGGTCCGTCACACCGGTACCTTTTCTTTTTTTTTTTTTTTTTTTTTTTTTTTTAAAGTAGAACACTGAGTTACGTGGATAGAGTGGTTCACCAAATGATAAGATGGAAAAATAAATTAAAAGGGGCAGTGACATGGAAAGAGGTTATGTGATGAACGTTCACAAAAGCAAAAGTTGACTAATGGAGTGTAGTCGAGATACATCAGGTGGTGCTAAAGGAATAAGATTAGGAATTGAAACAGTGAAATTAGTAGATGAGGTTTGTTAGCTGAGCAGCAACATAATTGATGATGGTCGAAGTAGAGAGAATATATGATTCAGACGGCAATAGCAAGGCTCTGAGCACTATGGGACTCAACTGCTGTGGTCATTAGTCCCCTAGAACTTAGAACTACTTAAACCTAACTAACCTAAGGACATCACAAACATCCATGCCCGAGGCAGGATTCGAACCTGCGACCGTAGCAGTCGCACGGTTCCGGACTGCGCGCCTAGAACCGCGAGACCACCGCGGCCGGCCAATAGCAAGGAAAGTATTTCTGAAAGAAAAGGAAGTTGTTAACATCTAATATAAACGTAAGTGTAGCGAAATCTTTTTTGAAGATATTTGTCTAGAGTGGAGCCTTATACGGAAATGCAACGTGACAATAACTAATTCCGACAACAACAGAATACATAATTTGGAAATGTAGTGCTACAGATGTATGCTGAAGACTAAATGGGAAGGTCGAGTTAGATAATGGGAAGTTACAGATCTGAATTGGGAAAAAAGAGATTTCTGAAGCAACGTGACTGAAAGAATGGGCCAGTTGGCAGGACGTACAAATCGTGTCTACAAAATAATGGGACTACTCCCGTAAAACGTTTTATTTCAGAAACATACGTACGATGAGGTGACAAAAGTCATGGGATACCTTCTGACCTCATGTTGGGCATCCTTTTGCCCGGTGTAGTGCCGTAACTCGATGTGGCATGGACTCTACAAGTCGTTGAAAGTCCCCTGGAAAAATGTTGAGCCATGCTACCTCCATAGCCATCCGTAGTAATTGTGAAAGTGTCGCTGGTGCAGAATTTGGTGCACGAACTGAGTTACCTGTTATGTCCCAGAAACGGTTGGTGGGATCCATGTCGGTCGATCTGGGTAGCCAAATCATACGCTCGAACTGTCCAGAAAGTTCTTCAAATCAATCGCGAACACTTGTGGTCCGGTGACAAGACGCATCGTTGTTTGGGTCTCCAAGTTCCCTAACATAACCATTTACAGTCAACTATCGGTTCAGTGGGACCAGAGTATCCAGTCCATTCCACGGAAACACAACCACCACCAGGTTACATAGCGTCTTGTTGACAGCTTGGATCCATGGCTTCGTGTGATATGCGGCAAAGTAGAACGCTACCATCAGCTCTTACCAGCTGAAATCGAGTCTCATCTAAACAGGCCACGGTTTTTCAGTTGTCTTCGTGCACAACCGATGCGGCCACAAGTTCAGGAGAGCCGCTGCAGGCGATGTCGTACTGCTACCATAACACATCAACGTCAAATTTCGCAGCACTATCCTAACGGATACGTACGCCCCACATTGACTTTTGCGGTTACATCATGCAGTGTTGCTTCTCTGTTATCAATGGCATTTCTAAGCAAACGCCGCTGTTCTTGGTCGTTACGTGATGGCAGTCGGCCACTGCATGGTCCGTGAAGAGAGGAAGTTTCTGAAATTTGGTATTCTCGGCACACTCTTGACAATATAGATACCATGATATTCAATTCCCTAACGATTTCTGCAATGGAATGTTCCATGCTTGTAGCTCCAACTACAATTCCGCGTTCAGTGTCTAGTAATTCCCGTCCTGCGGTCATGATTACGTGGGAAACTTCTAAACTTGAATTACACTACTGGCCATTAAAATTGCTACACCACGAAGATGACGTACTACAGACACGAAATTTAACCGACAAGAAGAAGATGCTGTGATATCCAAATGATTAGCTTTTCACAGCACTCACACAAGGTTGGCGCCGGTGTCGACACCTACGACTTGCTGACATGAGGAAAGTTTCCAACCGATTTCTCATACACAAACAGCACTTGACCGGCGTTGCCTGGTGAAACGTTGTTGCGATGCCTCGTGTAAGGAAGAAAAATGCGTACCATCACGTTTCCGACTTTGATAAAGGTCGAATTATAGCCTATCGTGATGGTGGATTATCGTATCGCGACATTGCTGCTAGCGTTGGTCTAGATCCAATGACAGCAGAATACGGTATCGCTGGGATCAGGAGGGTAATACGGAACGCCGTGCTGGATCCCAACGGTCTCGTATCACTAGCAGTCGAGATGACAGGCATCTTATCCGCATGGCTGTAACGGATCGTGCAGCCACGTCTCGATCCCTGAGTCAACAGATGGGGACGTTTCCAAGACAACAACAATCTGCACGAACAAATCGACGACGTTTGCAGCAGAATGGGCTATCAGCTCGGAGACCATGGCTGCGGTTACCATAGACGCTGCATCACAGACAGGAGCGCCTGCGATGGTGTACTCAACGACGAACCTGCGTGCATGAATGGCAAAACGTCATTTTTTCGGATGAATCAAGGGTCTGTTTACAGCATCATGATGGTCGCATCAGTGTTTGGCGACATCGCGGTGAACGCACTTTGGAAGCGTGTATTCGTCATCGCCATACTGGCGTATCTACCGGCGTTATGGTATGGGGTGCCATTGATTACACGTTTCGCTCACCTCTTGCTCGCATTGACGGCACTTTGAACAGTGTTCGTTACATTTCAGATGTGTTACGACCCGTGGCTCTACCCTTCATTCGATCCCTGAGAAACCCTACATTTCAGCGGGATAATGCACGACCGCATGTTGCAGGTCCTGTACGGGCCTTTCTGGATACAGAAAATGTTCGACTGCTGCCCTGGCCCTGCACATTCTCCAGATCTCTCACCAATTGAAAACGTCTGGTCAATGGTGGCCAAGCAACTAGCTCGTCAGAAAACGCCAGTCACTACTCTTGATGAACTGTGGCATCGTGTTGAAACTGCATGGGCAGCTGTCTCTGTACACGCCGTCCAAGCTCTGTTTGACTCAATGCCCAGGCGTATGAAGGCCGTTATTACGGCCAGAGGTGGTTGTTCTGGGTACTGATTTCTCAGGATCCATGCACCCAAATTGCGTGAAAATGTAATCGCATGTCAGTTCTAGTATAATACATTTGTCCAATGAATACCCTTTTATCATCTGCAATTTTAATGGCCAGTAGTGTACCTGACAACAGTCCGTACGATAGGGATGGGGGGTGGGGAGAGGGGTGACTAGGCTTGGGGGTATGATGTATTTTTGATATTTTCGAAGACGAATGGTGACTTGTGAGTAGATATTAAAAATTTTCATATTCGACCATGTTAAAAATCGGCATAATTCTGATACTCAAACAGCTTTCCTTAAAGAGAAAGAACTGAATACACTATACATTTTCCTTTTCCTGAGAGCTACGGGGACGGGGTGGGGTGTGGAGGGGTGCACCCCATTGGCTTGGCTGCTCTTGTCCCCTGAGTACTAATGACAGCTCCGACAGTGCGCTGCCCTTTTATGCGTTCTATAGTCTAGACTAACGCCATCCGTTTAGTGTATATTGCTGTAGAATGACTTTTGTCGCCTCGATGTGTTTAGTGATAGTCACCCTCAATAAACTCTCCTCCTCTCTTCCTACAACGCTCCAGGCTATTTTTCCAATGATGGAAACAGTGCTGGAAATCTTCCTCTGTGAGCTGCTTGATGAAGCGCTCTGCTTTTTCTTTCACTGCTGCAAGGAACTGATTTTTTTTTGTTTTAATGCAGAGTTGAGCCTGGGAAATAGAAAAAAAAATCATACGGTGCTAGGTCACGCGAATAAGAAGTGCAGTCTAAAATTGGGATGCTGTACTTAGCTGGAAACCTCTTAGCAGACAGTGCGATATGAGCCGATTCGTTGTTTTGATGCAGGATCTTTGACTTGCTCTTGCACAACTGGGCTTGTCTCCTTTTCTTATTTTCTCACAGATTTGAGCGAACATCTCAAGGTGGTAATGTTACATACTAGTTTGACCTTCAGGTACACAGTTCCAAGTATACTTAAAAACGACAATCACCATCGCTTTGAATCTCGATTTACTCATTGGAGCTTTTTTTGCTCTAGGTGAAGTTAGCCTTTTACAATCCGTTAACTGGCGCTTAGTTTCCGGATGGTATGTGAACCAAGAATCATCACATGTTATTACTTTTTCCAGGTTGTTACGATTGTTTCCAATATTTTTCAAAGAATCAGTGCAAATATTTTCACAGGTTTCCTTTTATACGGTGGTGTGAACTTACAGCACAGGTTTCGCACACACTTTTCTCCTGTTAAATGAGTTTTGTAAAATTTGCCTCACGCATTCTTTGTCCATTCCTTCAGCTTCAGCAACCGATCAAATACTCAACCGCTGGTCAGGTCGAGTGAAATCACCTACGCCTTCGATATTTTCATCCGATTTTGATATTGAGGGGCGTCCCGGGTGTGAGTTACCTTCAGCGCCTTCTCCGCCCACCTTGGAAATGCTTGAGCCTCGGTCTTCTCGATACACTACTTGCCGTAAAAGTTTTCAGCAGCAGTTTCTCCAAGTTTGTCATAAAACTTCAATTCGTTGTTCTATTACTACTGTAATGTTGATGCATTAATTTGTTCCGAAAGCGGTGCTGATATTCAAGACAATAAAAGCGGGTTAAAAGCTGTGCTATCTGGGGAAGTTAACCTTGCATTACTGATGAACTGTTTCACCAGGTATCCAGTCTAGCTTACCAATTTCCCAACCAGACTAACATTAATTATAATCTTTTAGAAGTCATCTTAAGATAACCGGTGAGATATATATATATATATATATATATATATATATATATATATATATATATAAAGACAATTTAAATAAAAAGAAATAAATCAGTTTATATTTGGACATTTATTTTAACATTGATCATTATTCCGTTAAAATTTCAGCATATTAAACTTGATTCATAACTAAACTGGTGCCTTATTTAGGATTGTGAAAATGTGAGTTTGTAATCTTACAGAACACATCAAATATGGAGCCAAGATTGGGAGACTGCATACAACACTGCATTCATAAAATAACACACGAAGAACGTTGAAACATATGCAAGAGGAAATTAAGCACAACCAACCGATTCAATTTTCACCCAAAGAAGTTACGTTCGTAGCGCAATCCTGTCCGTCATGAAATTACCACACACTGGTATTCTAAATTCATACTAACTCTCTGTGAAATCTTCCCGAAAAGAATAGCTGAGGGCTACTTTGATGACTACACTTGATGCTTCACGTGGTCAACCTGGTTTACACAAAGAGTGTAACTCCACCATAATTTTGATAATTAAAATACATTACATCGAAAAGCAATTTACAAAAGAAAACCCTCGAACTGGTTACTATTGTCTTACTATTAGCCTGATGGGTCAAACAATTGTATAAGCACGTGGTACTGGTCTCACAAAGTACACCCCACGTCGGTTGAACGTAAAGAAAAGTTGCTATATTGAAAAATATTGTCAAGACGAGAGGTTATAATCTCACACACATTCGCATTTAAGATTGATGATCTTAGTCAGAGTTACGGATCATCAAACACGTGGTTCCACTTTAATCTCAAAGTAGTGACAAAGCAACTACTGGAAGATATTCTGAACTTCACACTCGAATTACACTGCGTTGCAGTTAAAGATAACATTAGATATTTTAGAGCTAAACCTGAAATACAGAAGTGACCAGAGAGGCAGCTTCCTATACCAACATGACAAGGCACAGACAGGGCCATACTAAGAATAGAAACCTCTTTGCTTTTAGAAAGCGTAGCTACCTGTTCCGACGTTGGTCCTACTGTTCTCTAGCAGACAGGCTTGTCTGCTACCATCAAGCATGCAACTAGAAATACATTTGCTCATTCATCCTCTCACACAGAAGGGAAGGGTGATGACAGTATCTTATCATATACAGAATATAAAAGAAAGCGGATGTAGGTACCGTATCAGACTGTGTGACATGAGTTACATATAAACTGTGTTTTAAAGTGTAATAGTGCGACAGATCGTTCTTGATTATGTGTAAAAGTAACACGTTCCACTGCTCAGTCTCCTCCCACATAGAGTCAGAAACACTATAGTGAATCTAGAAGTGGAATGTATGCCGTAAATGACAACAGATTTAAGAAATTAACATGAAAGGAATCCAACACAGACCTTTCACTACACTTACGATTTTCCGGCAAAACAAAATAACAGCTCTTACACAAACTAAGGCCGCCGCCGATTCGATTTGTTTACAGACACCACAGATGCCGCATTCAACTGAGGAGGCTACATGGATTACAGTTTCTAGTCGTTCATGGCCTTTTCTCTGAGTCATCAGTGCTCTGAGTGGTCTGGTGCGAACCACCACGAATTATCACCTCAGATCATTTTCAGCGCATGCTTACTTACTCCATGACAGCATCAATCTCTTTATCTTATAGCCACACCTCGTATCCTGAAGCTTCAAGGAGCCTTCAGTTCGGTAATGGAAGGAACTGTGGAGGTGTCAGTTATATAGGGAGACCATGGCATGAGGACAGGAAAGAGATTCAAGTAGGCAGATTCAACTAGGTGTAGATCACGAGAACTGTACAGGAAAGCTGCAGCGCGGAGAGCTCCATCGAACAAGTCTTCGTATTGAATGCCAATACCGAATTTTCAACTACATTATTCGCTTAACGGTATTGACAATGTCCCCGATAGTACAGTGAAGCTACAACTGAATTCATACGTTGATAAAAGCATTAAAGGTTGATTAAATGTAGTATACAGGGATAGTTTGCTTTTATATGAGTGCCTGACAATCCTTGGCCGAAGCCAGGGTTTAACCACTATTTGCTTACTGACCTTTGCACAGGCAGTGCTCTTACACGACGTGCAGTGCGGGGTGCGCAGCACGCAGCTGAGCACCGTGGGCGCTCCCCCCTCTGTGGCACCTCTCCCCCTCCCCACCACTCCCCCAGCCCACAGCAGGCGGTAACGCCGGCCTATCGGCAGCACGTGCACTGCCAGTAGCATAGCCACGGGCAGCCGCAGCCTGCCCGATAAAAATGTTCCCCAGCCTAAGCGGCCGCCGGCGCCCAATATGAGATAATTATTTTTCGTGCCGCCCTCTGTTTCAGCGCTTTGTGTTTTCGCTCTGCCAATAACGTTAATTTGTTTGAAATCGTTTTCTGATTTCTAGGGTGAATTAACGCGTCAGATGGACCTTGCCCCCGCCCCCCCCCCCACCCTCTCGCCGCTTTCCCCATACCATAACATGTTTATGATACGACCTTTTTTATGCGGATATACATCGGCTATAATCGGAAAAATAAATTTAAAATCTCTCTGATACACCATACAACCCACATCAAACACAGTTAAAATACTGCTCCTGAATTAGCATGCTTCTTGCATAGTCTTGGTTCTTTTTCCGTAGTGTTGTTCAATACAGTGACATTGGTTATTATGCCGCACGGGATTAGCCGAGCGGTCTAAGGCGCTGCAGTCATGGACTGTCCGGCTGATCCCGGCGGAGGTTCGAGTCCTCTCTCGGGCATGGGTGTGTGTGTTTATCCCTAGGATAATTTACGTTAAGTACAGTGTAAGCTTAGGGACTGACGACCTTAGCAGTTAAGTCCCGTAAGATTTCACACACAAACACATTTGTTATTATAAAAATTAACGGTTTAAGTTAGTTTACAAATAAGAAAAAAATTATATAACTTAGTTTTCTAAGAATAGCAAGTCTTCAGTACAATAAGCAGATGCAATGAGACATAGATTGCAACAGCTACCCAGTGAAGTAGAAGACTACACAGGAAACACTAGCATGGATTGAAGACGACGACAACGACAACAATATTTTGTGTCCAGCAAGGTGGATATTTAATTAATTCTAATACATCGGTTCATTACAATAATGGTTTAGTCTCATTAGACTTAATACAGGAAAGAACAACCACAAAGGTTTACGCAGACTTCGAAAGAATTCAGCAGTAGAGTGCGCAGACAAACACACACACAAACACGCTCGCACGCATGGGTAAGTAAACGTTTGCCGGCACAGTGAGCTGACGGAAGTCATTGGATACCTCCTAATGTCGTGTCGGACCTACTTTTGCCCGAAGTGGAGCAATACCTCGACGTGGCATAGACTCAACCAGTCGTTGGACGTCTCCTGCATGAATACTGAGTCATGCTGTTCCTACAGCCGTTCGCAATTGCGAAGGTGCAGGATTTTATGCCATAACTGAGCTCTTGATGATGTCACATAAATGTTCGATGGAATTCACGTCGGGTGATCCTGGCGGCCAAATCATTCGTTCGAAACGCCCACAATGTTCTTAAAACCAGTTGTGAACAATTGTGGCCCGTTTACACAGCACACTATAATCCATAAAAATTTAGGCGTTGTTTGGAACGGCTGGAAATGGTTTCCAAGTAACCTGACAAACCACGACCCAGTCCATTCCTTGTAAACACAGCCCATACCACTGTACAGCCCCCACCTTCTTGAAAAGTGTCTTGTTGACAAATTGGGTCTGCGCGACAGAATATCAATCCTAAGGGCCCGGGTTCGATTCCCGGCTGGGTCGGAGACTTTGTCCGCTCATGGAATGGGTGTTGTGTTGTCCTAATCATCATCTTTTCATCCCCATCGACAAGCAACTCGCCACAGTGGCGTCTAATCGAAAGACTTGCACCCGGTGATCGGTCTACCCGACGTGAGGCCCTAGTCACACGACATTTACATTTTTTTTATGAAACTACCATCATCTGTATATGTGCGTATCGCTATCTCATGAGTTTTGCCACCTCATTGTAGTTCGGTTCACTCCAGAGATAATTCAGTCTAGTCAGACCTAATACACAAACATTCAAAGCACTCCCTCCCCCCCCCCCCGCCACCACCTCCCACGCGCACACACACACACACACACACACACACACACACACACACACACACACATACACGACTAATTAGTCGTTGGCGTACTGCAGAAGGAACCGAATGCAAATCTTAGTGTACAGCAATGTGACCAATGTAACCGACTCAGTAAGCAGCAACCGAAGAAAAATAGGAAAACGAAACGCAGAACACACACACACACACACACACACACACACACACACACACATACACTCACTCACAGAGAGAGAGAGAGAGAGACAGAGAGAGAGAGCAGCGTGGCTGGATTACGTCTACACAAATGAGGCATCGCATTAAAGATAGTAGTTTTCGAAGTGTTACCTCGTCAAACGGTATTTTTCAGCGGGATTTGTGACGTAATACGGACGATACTGAGTGTCAGTGAGATGGATAGCTCAGAATGACGAAGGTGGCCCGTATTAATGTATTTCTTCACGGACAGATCTTACGTCAGTGCCTGGCACTTGGGACTATCATACAGACGTTACCCTTTCCATTTTGCACCTTCACTACTACGATTATAAGTAAAGCACTACTATCAGGATCGTTTTCTCCAGGTGCGACAAATCTCACATAGACTGAAAGCTCGATACTAACAATCGACTACAACCAAACCATCAAGGAACACTTGCTCTCTGTGTAGTACAGAATCTGAACCATGTTTTTGATCAATGGATGAAAGACGGCAAAGAAATTAGTATGGACACCAGAATATTGTCAACGGACGCTTGAAGTATTCGCTTGTTGGTACACTCGAATGTTTATACATATCGATAGGCAATAGGGCATCATTCTAGCAGATTTTAGAGACGTTCACATGTGGGAGATGTTTTCATTACACAAACTATATAGTGGAAATGCTGAGCCACAGACAGGCACAACAAAAATACTGTCAGAAAGTGAAGTTTCGACCAACAAGACCTTCGTCGAAAACAGTCATCATATACACCCACACAACGCAAACGCAGCTCTCACACACACACAGGACTACAGTCTGTCGCCGTTGAAGCCAGAAGCCTGGATTTTTCATTGTTTGATTTTACGTTATACAGATTGTGACCCTGAAAGGCCTGGAATCTTCTGCCATCGAAAACTGAAGTCCAATGCTATGCAGGCCTTTGATATCTACAGCACACTGCAGGCTACCTGTTTCTTCTGCATGACATTACACAGCCCCAGCACTCCCGAATGTACTGTATAAGAATACATGGAGAGGTGTTAGGTTACCTGATTTCGCACAAATCTGGGTTTCCATGGAATTAGATATATGCGTCTTGGACCCGCTTTGACACACTCCTTGAGTGGGTGTCAGTTGAATCGCCGAAGATAAATTTCTTTCTACAAAACATTTAGTGTCTATTTCACGATTCGTTGTCACTATCGCCAGAAAAAAATGTGGAGCTGCAAGGTACCGGGTTGTCACCAGTTCAGTTTCTCGTAAATGCATCTGGCCAACAGGAACCAAGAAAGACCAGCACTAGAACACTGCATGCGCCTGGCGAAGCCGATTGAGTTCCCTACCACGAGCTATCCCCAATTGGGGATCGGTTTCACTCGGTTCTAGGCGGCGAGCAGTCCTCAGTAGTGACTCAGCTGACGTGTGGCCCCGTCCAGGCAGCTAAGTATACGTGGAATTTAGCTACGTCACAAGACAGTGCAAGGCTTAGTGGTACATCGAGTTGCAAACACTGCAACTCTGTGGCCGTCGCGTACAGAGTTCCGCGTGACTATGAGAGCCGCGTAGGCGGCTGTGTCAGAAGGGGAGGTAGCGACGGTCATCTTCGCCAACTTCCGCCAAGATGTGCAAAGCTCTTGCACACCGCAGCCGAGTAAAGGCAACGCGGGTAGGGTACCCACCTGCAGTGCTCCACTGTGCATCCTCTTGGTCGACTGAGCGTTGGCTGAATGACGAATACTTCCTGCTGTAACCCACGGCTGCCCTGTTAACATGTGAATGTCTTACGCCTTAGCCTGAAGAACATGCTGAAGGATTCGACAAACTATTCTTTATGATACTATTTAAACTCCATAGTTTTTTATCGTATGTTACCACGTACAGTTTAATAAAGGAGTCATCTGCCAACTTCGATAGGTGCAGAGTTTTGCAAGAAAATAACTTGTTGTTTACTATCATATGAACCAAGTCATGCCGGTCTACTACCGAATGTAGAGTGTGTGTTTGTCTTTATATCCGCTGATTTATTTTCCGACACCACGACCTGCTACAGTAGTATCTACTCATTCAGTCTTCTATTATTTCCTTCGGCCTTCAGCTTTTCCCCTTATGTTACAAATTCAGTACGTAGTTGATATTTTGATTTCCGTCTGAGGTGGATAAAAAGCAATGTTTTATCTTTCTTCCATGTGAGTTACAATATTCTATTTTTATGTGTTAGTCGCGCTGTTCTCAAAATTTGGGGATTTTACAGTACATTCAAACCTTAAATAGTACTGACATTTCCATATTTTAAATATTGCTTGATCAGACATGTCCCTCAACGTCCACGCACGTTTGGTAATTTAACCCCGCTTTAATAAAAGAGCTACATACGCCCAAAAGTGTCTGAAGGTCGCTTGATTAGTTTGTTACAATCGATAAAGTTTACGGGAGAAATTGTTCAATTTAGATGGCATTATAACGTAAAGTATGCTGCGAACTATGTTAACTGAATTTCTCCACAGACTGTGTATTCAGAATTTTCCAGGAAGTTTGCAGACATTGCTGGCCTCTTGTAATCCCATTACAACAACTTTGGATACGACCGAATGATGAAACTCAAGCGAATTCTTCTCTTTCAACTACCAGAAAATCATGATTGGCTAACAAGGCAACATGGATGAATGAAACTACTAGCAACTGCTTTTGATGTATAAAGACTGTGCGAGTGCCAACACACATAATCTGGCAGAGTAATGCAGTTCTCACCGTGATTTTCATCTTCTTGTTTGACGGCTTCATCAGGTGACATAGATCCTTCTACATACATCCTTACAGAAGGCAAAGTTCCTTTCTGGAATCTGTCCAGTCCGACTACTATTTGGACCTATGACAATTTCGAACATTTAGAACATATCCTATACTCCTAAAGCTGTTTTTTGTGTGAGCAGAAATCTGGTACCCCGATGTTCGCCAAGATATCCTCAAAAGTGTCGTCCTCAAATATTTTATCCCGTGCTTTCAGAATTCCACGAGTTGATAGACCCAACTTGCAACCACCTGCCGCATTCCTCGACATCTTAAAATGGCTCTTATTGTGAGCAGCTATCTGCAAATAGTCTTCCTTAAAGGAAGATTAGCGTTAATCGTTCTCTCTACAGGGTTACAGTAAATGAAAGCCCATCGCTTGATGAACGCCATGTTCTCTGTATGACAGTCGATCTTCACACTCCACGGCTAAATCCAATCAGATGCGAATCGTTGATAAACTGGAAGTAAGAAGTATGAATGAGCAGTAACAGGTTTCGTTATTGGTGCAGTAAGTATGTCTTCTGACCAGCGACAACTGACGAGATCTGGTGACCCAGAATTTAGAGGAGATAGAACAATGAAAAGTGCTGCATACATACGAACGAAGAGGTACCCTGATATTCTGATAAATTTCGCGTCGTTTCTGCAGAATCTTACGCCGCTCAGTGGTCCGAGGCCGACCGCTGTGGCCGAGCGGTTCTAGGCGCTTCAGTCTGGAACCGCGCGACATTTATGGTCGCAGGTTCGAATCCTGCCTCGGTCATGGATGTGTGTCATGTCCTTTGGTTAGTTAGGTTTAAGTAGTCCTACGTTCTAAAGGACTGATGACGTCATATTTTAAGTCCGACAAAGTCATTTGAACCATTTAGTGGTCCGAGATATCAGTATCCGTCAGTGTTCGAGAAGAACAACCTTACGGTGACAGACCAAACCGAGGTGTACAATAACCGTTACCTGCCGGCTGCCCGAAGTGTATTGCGGAAATGTCTTATAGTCGAACCTTGTCTATCCGGACTAGATTACCTGGATTATCCGATTAATACGGAAATTCAGAAAAAGTTTAACCCTGGTTAGATGGTATAACACACACATAATTGTTTTCTTGCGAGCACTCAAAGTGTCCATTATTTTCACATATTCTGGTCGGATACTGAAACAAAAAATAAACAGTGAAATTAATACCCTGAAATAATCAGTAAGTTTCTTTTGAAACAGGTTCGTGTTTCGTTTACGTGCAGCACTATTACGCAGGCGTTTGACAATCATTATTTCGGCCGAAGTGATTTCCATCTGGTCCTGCAAATAAACCATTATTTTGCCGCCTCTGTATGTGTCACAGTGTTTCTAGACTCAATAATCAACTTCGTCAGCTATCGCAGTAGCCATAATATCGCCATCACAAATCAGCCCTTCATTAACGTCATTAGCATCTATATCTGAGCACTCTGCAATGTTTGCAAGTGCTTCAACGAAATCTGACGGGTTGACATTGTCACCTTGCCCCTCCCGCCGGAGGTTCGATGAGTCCTCCCTCGGGCATGGGTGTGTGTGTTCTTAACATAGGTTATTTTCAGTTAGTTTAAGTAGTGTCTAGGGATCGATGACCTTTGCAGTTTGATCCCTTGAGAACTCACTCACATTTGAACATTTTACATTGTCACCAGATCGATTATACAGTCTGCAAACTGCGTCAGTGGACACGGAAATGTCTGGCCGCAGCGGATGAAAATTTTTGTCCTTTGACACTGTCAACATTTTTGTCTATAACGTCATTCTACACTGGCAACTAACCCTGACAATGCAATACGGTGTAATTAGAATTGCCTTGGTAAGTCACATCGTGCCAGGATCCGAGTATGACGGTTGGCTCAACTGAAAATTAATGTTTGTTCCCTTCGGTTTTTACCACTACTACTTACAGAATGTCAAAGCCAGATGAACCAGAGATTCGAAAGAATGAGGATGAAATAAGCCCGGCCTACGACGTCCAACACCTGTATCGAGGGGTGGCTGCCAATCCCACGACATCCGAACGTGGTTTCACTTTGATTTCGCCACGTGTTGAAAACGCTCACCACAGCAGTCCTCGAACATCCGACAAGTCGTGCAGTTTCCGAAGTGCTCACGTCGAGCTTCCGGGCCACCATGATCTGCAATCATTCAGACAGATTGATCACACACCTACACCATTCTGCATGCGGACAACATGCTCGCCGATACTACAGGCATCATGCGTGTGTCTGACTAGCAGTCATTTCTCGCCCGGCAACGCTGCTATCGCCTGAACAGTTTATTTAGATAGTAGGTCGCTGGTCAGTGTTATGGCGTAAAGGCAAGTGCCGGCACGCCAGTTGGGAAGCATAGGGAAGAGTCGGCTGTGAGAAGATGTCAGCCAATAGCACGCTGGCCGACCTCTCTCCAGAACAAGAACGCGGCAGCAGCGGCCTCTATGCAAAGAGGACTTAAGCGCCGCGCCCGACTGGTCGCGGTACATTTTAATACACTACTGGCCATTAAAATTGTTACACCACGAAGATGACGTGCTACAGACGTGAAATTTAACCGACAAGAAGAAGATGCTGTGATATGCAAATTATCAGCTTTTCAAAGCATTCTAGCAAGGCTGGTGCCGGTGGCGACACCTACAACGTGCTGACATGAGGAAAGATTCCAACCGATTTCTCATACACAAACAGCACTTGACCGGCGTTGCCTGGTGAAAAGTTGTTGTGATGCCTCGTGTAAGGAGGAGAAATGCGTACCATCACGTTTCCGACTTTGATAAAGGTCGGATTGTAGCCTATCGCGATTGCGGTTTATCGTATCGCGACATTGATGCTCGCGTTGGTTGAGATCCAATGACTGTTAGCAGAATATGGAATCGTTGGGTTCAGGAGGGTAATACGGAACGCCGTGCTGGATCCCAACGGTCTCGTATCACTAGCAGTCGAGATGACAGGCATCTTATCCGCATGGCTGTAACGGATCGTGCAGGCACGTCTCGATCCCTGAGTCAACAGATGGGGACGTTTCCAAGACAACAACCATCTGCACGAACAAATCGACGACGTTTCCAGCAGAATGGGCTATCAGCTCGGAGACCATGGCTGCGGTTACCATAGACGCTGCATCACAGACAGGAGCGCCTGCAATGGTGTACTCAACGACGAACCTGCGTGCATGAATGGCAAAACGTCATTTTTTCGGATGAATCAAGGGTCTGTTTACAACATCATGATGGTCGCATCAGTGTTTGGCGACATCGCGGTGAACGCACTTTGGAAGCGTGTATTCATCATCGCCATACTGGCGTATCACCCGGCTTTATGGTATGGGGTGCCATTGGTTACACGTTTCGCTCACCTCTTGCTCGCATTGACGGCACTTTGAACAGTGGACGTTACATTTCACATGTGTTACGACTCGTGGCTCTACCCTTCATTCAATCCCTGCGAAACCCTACATTTCAGCAGGATAATGCACGACCGCATGTTGCAGGTCCTGTACGGTCCTTTCTGGATACAGAAAATGTTCCACTGCTGCCCTGGCCCTGCACATTCTCCAGATCTCTCACCAATTGAAAACGTCTGGTCAATGGTGGCCAAGCAACTAGCTCGTCAGAATACGCCAGTCACTACTCTTGATGAATTGTGGTATCGTGTTGAAGCTGCATTGTCAGCTGTACCTGTATACGCCATCCAAGCTCTGTTTGACTCAATGCCCAGGCGTATCCAGGCCGTTATTACGGCCAGAGGTGGTTGTTCTGGGTACTGATTTCTCAGGTTCTATGCACCCAAATTGCGTGAAAATTTAATCACATGTCAGTTCTATTATAGTATGTTTGTCCAATGAATATCCGTTTATCATATGCATTTCTTCTTGGTGTAGCAATTTTAATGGCCATAAGTGTAGTAGCTTCATGACTATTGACTTGTACAGCAGCGACTTAAGATTTTCTGTACAGCAGGAACTTGATTATTTCGTATGTCGCCCTTTGCTTGCTTATAATTGCAAAGTTAAGTATTGTCTCTTTTCATTTTGTAATGAAATTCATTAATATGATTTGTATGAATCGTTTGTCTAGCGAACCGAGTTTGTGGGATTCCTAAACTCCTTATAATCGACGACGAGCATAGAGGCATAAAAACCGGCGAATATTTGGAAGAAGAATCTATAGTGACAACCTGTTAACCAGCCACCACAGAGTCTCTGTTTTTTTGTCATGAGCTTTTCTGTTTTGCTGGCGCCTTTATTCAACTTTGTCTGTTCTTTGCAGGGGTGTGTTTACAGTATTAGTAGCGTCTCTTACAGTGTTTTTGCTCTTCAGTGTTTTCAGGTGAGCGTTGCGGAAATTTTCTTGGCTCGTGTGCTTATTCCTATTGCTTGCCATGTCTGTTTATTGCACTTGACTATTCCAAAATGAACAACCCACCTTTCCCACCCCCTGCTCAGGCTCCACAGCTGCAAGCGATGGATGCAACGCAGCTAACACAGATGTTTCACTTTCAGGCGCAACAGATCGCTACACTGATACACGCAGTACCGCAGCTCCTGGTGAACCATGCCATGGGCACTGTGCACCAAACAGAACAACAAGCAGTACCTGTAGCTCCGAGTGCCATACCGCCTTTTCGCTAGTTATTGAAACATAAGAGGAATGGCTCGATTGGTTGCAACAGTATGAAGCCCACGTATTGCTCACAGTGTACCAGGTACTGTGAAACTACATTACTTTTTGTCAACAGTAGGAAGTGTAGTGTTTTGCTTCATTCAGAAATTGTTCCCTAACGCTGCTCCTTTTCTATGATCAGTTCGAAGATTCTCTAACTACTATGACCAACAAGTTAATGTTGTGGCAACTAGGTATTAGTTCCTTCATTGCAAGAAAATGCCAGAACAATGTTATGAGGAGTGTGTAACAGATTTGCCGGGTATGACGAGGAAATGCAAATTCAAATGTGCTTTTGGTGAAACTTCCTGGCAGATTAAAACTGTGTGCCGGACCGAGACTCGAACTCGGGACCTTTGCCTGTCGCGGGCAAGTGCTCTGCCAACTGAGCTACCCAAGCACGTCTCACGCCCCGTCCTCACAGCTTTACTTCTGCCAGTACCTCGTCTCCTAGCTTCCCAACTTTGCAGAAGCTTTCCTTCGCAGGAGGAACTTATGGTTCCTGAAACTCTTGGTCCATAGAGGGTATCAATAGCTAATCAAGAAACTATCAAAGATATCTGTGACGAATTAGAGCAACCGATGCTGTGGTTAGATGTCAAAGCCCTGACCGCATATGTAAATGTGACGAAACAAGTCTGTCTACGTTGTTAAGCCTAGAAAATGGTAACATCATTAGGGAGGAAGTATGTGTTCAACAAAAGCTATGCTGAACGAGGAGAAACGCGTACCATGCTGGGATGCATTTGCGTAGGTGGAACTCTGATACCCCCTTTCGGTAGCTTCAAAGGAGCTCGAAGGAAGGAACAGTTTCCCAAATTATATGGTAAATCTTTCTCCTAAAGTTTGGATTAACAGTTGAAATAGTTTTGCAATGATTCTTGTTTTTTATCGTTGCCATTCCATAATTCCCCTCCCCCTACCCGAACTGACCTTGGATATGGACCCACATGCCTGAGAAGAAGAAAAGGTTCTTGATAATCTTCCCTGCTCACACAACTCATATCCTTCAGCCCCATGACGTAGGGATTTATAAATCCCTCAAATCTCAATAGGCACGAAGCCTGTATGTCTACATGAGAGACTACTTTATTGAGAAGCCAAATAGAACAAATTTTGACGTAATCCTCAATCCGGGCTGTCATAATAACATTTTGAATGCGTTTAGAAGAACTGGAAATTTTACGTTCGATCGCGAGGCGGTTTCAACTGGAGCCTTAGCGCCATAAGAATTGACAGAGAAGCCAAGGGAACATCAACAAGAGGAAGTTCCACACGTTGAAACACTTCTCAGTCTGTCGGCAGACTGGGTAATCGAAATAAAAGTAAAAGCAACAGGAAAAGGGATCCAAGTGCAAAGTGTCTTACTTCAGTCGAAAGGTACGAGAAGAAGACGTCAAAGCCATCTACCTCTTTGCAAACTACTGAGTCAAGAAGCGAGAGCAGCGACGATTGGTGTTGAGGAAGTTATGGAATACGGTAGACTCAAGTTGAAATGAAGAAGAATGGCACAAAATAGGTGCAGTGTGTATTTTGTCTTGTGCTAATCCACGTTCTTTGTTAGTCCTCAGATACTGAAGGAGACGTTTCCATGTGTGGCAAACGTGCGTCAGGAGACAGCATGAAATATTCATACTCAGAATAGAAGAGCCAATAAAGCAAGTAATATTCGTTACTTCATTGGGTTTATTTAAAGTTATGAGCTTTGTTCAAAAATGAAGATATTTGAACAGTAATGTTTGTTTTCTTCACTCACGAAATTACGTCACAACGATCGCCAAGTTAACTAACCCTACCATGAAATTACCTTCAAAATTTTAAGACATTGACTTAATTATAGAGACGTAATGATAAGTTGTATGTACCTTCAACTTACATTGTAATGACTTGAAGTATGAAGATAGAAGTAAAGTAAAGAGATGCACGTGCAACACAATGGCAAAATACGAAATCATCACAATATATCTTACCCTACCCTATATATACTCACTTTCACCGCACTGATCGGTCAGCATGAATGAGTCTAATGATGAGCTGTAACTGTGTTAACAATAATAATAAATAATCGACACAACTCCTTTAAATTCCCCCGAGTAACCGTGCGTCATCTGAAAGCAAGTAATTGATATGTATTGAATGAGTAAATTCCACCGTATGGATGGGTCAATCTTTAATGGTGAAATACTGTATTTCTGCTCATGATATAGGGAATAATCTTACGTTTGCAGCACAGATGATATTAGTACAGTGTCAGAAAAAATAAACGATCGCATTTTGTTACAAAGCTGTTCTGACATTCAGGAGAAAGCGTAATAAACTGACACCAAGATACTGCAAAATATTTTTGCAGCCTCTTGATGCTCACATCCATATATTCGCACCCTCAAAGTAGAAGGATTCATTTATAAATTGCACTGTAATTATTAGCATCTCAGCTAAAATGTAAAATTTTTTGCTCTATTCTTATCTCCATATTGTGTCTCACCGCTTTTTGACAGTATCTGTACCTGTACATAGCGGATCTCGGTAAAATACGTGGCTAAGATATAACCATGCTCGTATCTCTAATCAGCTGTTTTGTTATTCTTCTACAATACGCTGTAGAGTCATCCTGTATTTCGCATGAAGAAAACGATGTATCAGTAGATGAAAAGGATTTTTAGTCCTTAATCTTTCAGATGCTAATTGTAAGTGATCATATGCTTCCCGTGTGATGTGTCCGCACATCACAATACCAGTACCTTCATGTAATTCTGTTTATTCTGTTTGATATTCACTCATGTTTATGCTTTTAGTCTAGTATCGGTGCGCTTTACGTACAACAGAATGAAGCTGATTCACGTGCATTTACGGCTAGTATTTTATTCATTACCGTATAGACAGGACTGTCAAAATTTGAAGGCATATTCTGTTGGTTCCGTAATATGGATATTAATTAAATTAAGGTGTACTGAATGAAATGAATGCTAATCCCAGCGTTGTTTCAGGATTTCCTTCTAGCAGTATATTATGTTAGGAGATTTAATCTCCTATACAGCACAACTAATTACGCACACTCGTTTGACTGTAATCTATCCAATTAGAGCCGGATGAAGTGCTGCTGAATAAACAAAGAGGTGACAGAATACATCTACACAAGCCTCTGACGTTCTCTGCAGATGTTCACGTAAACAAGCTTACGTGTGGCACGTACACATAAACGACTGGTGGACTCTTCATAATTTTGTGTCACGGAGGAAGGATCTCGAGATTGAACCATCATACTGAGGCAGTAATTTGGCAGCTACCTTTCAATGTTTCGCATTACAACGTTTTAAAAAAAGGAAAAAACTGAAGCTGTGGAAACTAAATTGCGTAAATGCTAAAGTGAAATACTCCTCAACGCACTACGCCAGCAATTCTAAATACCCTAAACCAGCCGCTGTATTTCAAAACTCAGACTTTATCCGTCATATTGCATTTCGTCAGCTCACGCTGGACGTTAAATTTCGGCCTAGCTTCTAAACTTGTGTGGATGCAACCGCAAGACATTTTGCGCTAATAGTAAGTCGCTGGACACGTACGCAGTATGAGTGTGTTCCCAACATTTGTCCATCACGTATTACTCGCTTTGTACTTGCCTTAAAACATTATTTAAAACTAATCGAAAGGCGCTTTTTTCTATACGGGCAACATCTTTTGTGATTTGATTAAGGAAGTGCTTATTCAGAGACCACCTCGACTCCAATATTCTCTAAAATTATCCGTTTTTCTTACGTCACTAGCTTGTTCCGGAGTGCATGCTCAATATTAGGTTCATTTGCTGCATAGAACGTGAAATAAAATGTAATAGACGTACGAAGTGCTCGTAATCCAGACTCAATATAATTAATTATATTTTAAAGTATGTTTCACAATGTTCGATGAAGTAACTTGTTATGTTAACCACCCAGTGGATAGGAATAACATTATCTGTATGGTCATACATGAAACACTGTAAAATGTTTTTGAAGGCCCATTTCATTTGTGTCAGCTACACCATTCATTAGTACTGTTAATATATGCACCATTCGTCCTCAGTTGCTACGTCAGTTATGTTTATCATGTGGATGGGAAAAATTCCGTCTTTTTTATTCACTGATTTATAAACAAATAAGTTTCACCTGTTCATGTTAGTTATCATCAGTGGGCTAAAATATAAAGGAAATTGTTTATGTATATATATACAGGGTGTTTCAAAAATGACCGGTTTATTTGAAACGGCAATAAAACCTAAACGAGCAGCGATAGAAATACACCGTTTGTTGCAATATGCTTCGGACAACAGTACATTTTCAGGCGGACAAACTTTCGAAATTATAGTAGTTACAATTTTCAACAACAGATGGCGCTGCACGTGATGCGAAAGATATACACTCCTGGAAATGGAAAAAAGAACACATTGACACCGGTGTGTCAGACCCACCATACTTGCTCCGGACACTGCGAGAGGGCTGTACAAGCAATGATCACACGCACGGCACAGCGGACACACCAGGAACCGCGGTGTTGGCCGTCGAATGGCGCTAGCTGCGCAGCATTTGTGCACCGCCGCCGTCAGTGTCAGCCAGTTTGCCGTGGCATACGGAGCTCCATCGCAGTCTTTAACACTGGTAGCATGCCGCGACAGCGTGGACGTGAACCGTATGTGCAGTTGACGGACTTTGAGGGAGGGCGTATAGTGGGCATGCGGGAGGCCGGGTGGACGTACCGCCGAATTGCTCAACACGTGGGGCGTGAGGTCTCCACAGTACATCGATGTTGTCGCCAGTGGTCGGCGGAAGGTGCACGTGCCCGTCGACCTGGGACCGGACCGCAGCGACGCACGGATGCACGCCACGACCGTAGGATCCTACGCAGTGCCGTAGGGGACCGCACCGCCACTTCCCAGCAAATTAGGGACACTGTTGCTCCTGGGGTATCGGCGAGGACCATTCGCAACCGTCTCCATAAAGCTGGGCTACGGTCCCGCACACCGTTAGGCCGTCTTCCGCTCACGCCCCAACATCGTGCAGCCCGCCTCCAGTGGTGTCGCGACAGGCGTGAATGGAGGGACGAATGGAGACGTGTCGTCTTCAGCGATGAGAGTCGCTTCTGCCTTGGTGCCAATGATGGTCGTATGCGTGTTTGGCGCCGTGCAGGTGAGCGCCACAATCAGGACTGCATACGACCGAGGCACACAGGGCCAACATCCGGCATCATGGTGTGGAGAGCGATCTCCTACACTGGCCGTACACCACTGGTGATCGTCGAGGGGACACTGAATAGTGCACGGTACATCCAAACCGTCATCGAACCCATCGTTCTACCATTCCTACACCGGCAAGGGAACTTGCTGTTCCAACAGGACAATGCACGTCCGCATGTATCCCGTGCCACCCAACGTGCTCTAGAAGGTGTAAGTCAACTACCCTGGCCAGCAAGATCTCCGGATCTGTCCCCCATTGAGAATGTTTGGGACTGGATGAAGCGTCGTCTCACGCGGTCTGCACGTCCAGCACGAACGCTGGTCCACCTGAGGCGCCAGGTGGAAATGGCATGGCAAGCCGTTCCACAGGACTACATCCAGCATCTCTACGATCGTCTCCATGGGAGAATAGCAGCCTGCATTGCTGCGAAAGGTGGATATACACTTGTACTAGTGCCGACATTGTGCATGCTCTGTTGCCTGTGTCTATGTGCCTGTGGTTCTGTCAGTGTGATCATGTGATGTATCTGACCCCAGGAATGTGTCAATAAAGTTTCCCCTTCCTGGGACAATGAATTCACGGTGTTCTTATTTCAATTTCCAGGAGTGTAGAAGACAAATGGTTCAAATGGCTCTGAGCACTATGGGACTCAACTGCTGAGGTCATTAGTCCCCTAGAACTTAGAACTAGTTAAACCTAACTAACCTAAGGACATCACAAACATCCATGCCCGCAGCAGGATTCGAACCTGCGACCGTCGCGGTCTTGCGGTTCCAGACTGCAGCGCCTTTAACCGCACGGCCACTTCGGCCGGCTGTAGAAGACAACGCAGTCTGTGGTTGCACCATTCTGTACGTCGTCTTTCTGCTGTAAGCGTGTGCTGTTCACAACGTGCACGTGTGCTGTAGACAACATGGTTTATTCCTTAGAACAGAGGATTTTTCTGGTGTTGGAATTCCACCGCCTAGAACACAGTGTTGTTGCAACAAGACGAAGTTTTCAACGGAGGTTTAATGTAACCAAAGGACCGAAAAGCGATACAATAAAGGATCTGTTTGAAAAATTTCAACGGACTGGGAACGTGACGGATGAACGTGCTGGAAAGGTAGGGCGACCGCGTACGGCAACCACAGAGGGCAACGCGCAGCTGGTGCAGCAGGTGATCCAACAGCGGCCTCGGGTTTCCGTTCGCCGTGTTGCAGCTGCGGTCCAAATGACGTCAACGTATCGTCTCATGCGCCAGAGTTTACACCTCTATCCATACAAAATTCAAACGCGGCAACCCCTCAGCGCCGCTACCATTGGTGCACGAGAGACATTCGCTAACGATATAGTGCACAGGATTGATGACGGCGATATGCATGTGGGCAGCATTTGGTTTACTGACGAAGCTTATTTTTACCTGGACGGCTTCGTCAATAAACAGAACTGGCGCATATGGGGAACCGAAAAGCCCCATGTTGCAGTCCCATCGTCCCTGCATCCTCAAAAAGTACTGGTCTGGGCCGCCATTTCTTCCAAAGGAATCATTGGCCCATTTTTCAGATCCGAAACGATTACTGCATCACGCTATCTGGACATTCCACGTGAATTTGTGGCGGTACAAACTGCCTTAGACGACACTGCGAACACCTCGTGGTTTATGCAAGATGGTGCCCGGCCACATCGCACGGCCGACGTCTTTAATTTCCTGAATGAATATTTCGATGATCGTGTGATTGCTTTGGGCTATCCGAAACATACAGGAGGCGGCGTGGACTGGCCTCCCTATTCGCCAGACATGAACCCCTGTGACTTGTTTCTGTGGGGACACTTGAAAGACCAGGTGTACCGCCAGAATCCAGAAACAATTGAACAGCTGAAGCAGTACATCTCATCTGCATGTGAAGCCATTCTGCCAGACACGTTGTCAAAGGTTTCGGGTAATTTCATTCAGAGACTACGCCATATTATTGCTACGTATGGTGGATATGTGGAAAATATCGTACTATAGAGTTTCCCAGACCGCAGCGCCATCTGTTGTTGACAATTGTAACTACTGTAATTTCGAAAGTTTGTCTGCCTGAAAATGTACTGTTGTCCCAAGCATATTGCAACAAACGGTGTATTTCTGTCGCTGCTCGTTTAGTTTTTATTGCCGTTTCAAATATACCGGTCATTTTTGAAACACCCTGTATATATGTATTTTATCAGGAAATCTATAGTGACTCTTGGCAGTTCATTTCAGTTACCTAAATATTTACAAACGGTTGTGATCTACCATTGACTTACCTTTCTCTGTCCCTTTAGGTATTAGAAGCACGCAGAACACTTTTCCAATTGATAGGTCACATTATACATTTCACTTTTATATACTGCATAGGTACTGTTCACTTGCTGTATGTCTGCCTGAAGAATCATGGGAGCTGTAGAAAGTAGGACTGGGGTAGGCAGTTGGGATGAACGTCACACATTATGTGGTGTGTGTGTGTGTGTGTGTGTGTGTGTGTGTGTGTGTGTTTGTGTATGCGTATGCGTGAATGTGTTTGCGAGTGTGTGATTTTTAAAAATGTTATTAATGCTCACTCTCACTCCATCTTCCTGTCTCTTTATGGTAATTTACCAATGAGTGACAATACTCTCCTTTTGGTATTACTTGTTTTTCATGTAGCAGTTTTCATTTTTGCTTATGGTCCGCTGTGTGAAATTTTCTTGCTGAAGAGTGGCATTCCATTTCTGTTGCCGCTATGACATACAACGGCGTAGAGCAGTGAATGTACCCACTAAAAACGTGCAGAACGTCTAATAAAAGAAAATTACCACCACAATGGGTAAAAATAGACAAAACAATCTCACGCATCAGTAATAAAAGAAAGGGACTGCTCTGTTTCCAGGAAGAATGTTTCATACAGTAGGCAACAAATACGAACTAAATTTTTTCACACGGCAAAAAAAGAAATCGCAGAAGGAAAATATTCCCGCTAATTCATACCGTACCATATGAGAAAGAGACAGGTTTATAGAGAAAGAAAGGGGAAACATTAATTAGAATACTAACAACTCATACAAATATACACAAAGAGTGCTACCACTCACCCCCCATCCACTCCCACACTAACAACCCATTCCACTCCGCCAGTCTAAACTCCCATGATTCCTCAATCAGACATACAATAAGCGAGAAGTACAATGCGCAGTGCGTAAAAAAGACTTGTATAAATGTGACTTATCAATTGCAAACCTATACTGTGTTCATATAGTTCCTACAGAGGAACAAATGAATAAATGAAAAGTACAGAGAAATGAAAGTAAGTAACAGCTCTGAGCCATATATTTGTAAATATTTAGATACCTTAAATGAGCTGCCAAGAGTCATTATAGATCTCATAACAAAATATATGTAATTAAATAATTTCTTTTATAGTATAGACAACCGATGACGCCTGGCATGAGTCGGCGAAACATGTTTGTTTAGGAAGGAAACAAATCAACATTTAGCAGCAAAAGTAGGAATTTTTCTTACCTACACGATAAACATATATTTCCATTAGGCTCATCATGCAAAATGTATTTTAATGCCTTCGTGAATTCTCAGAAGAGAATACTCGTCAGTAATTAGTGGTGCAATTCGGTACATTTTTCTTTGCTAGTGTACTTAATAGGGCACACAAGAGATGGCTAGAGTCTCTTAAAGGAATAGCTGAAAATATGCGTTGGTCACAGTGCGTCTCTCGCAGCCGAGCGAAGCAGACGTGCGGTGTGTGCTCTCCGATGTCAGAGAGGGCCCGCGCGCCTTGTTTACTTTCTTCGGCCGACACTAACGTGACGCCGTAGCGCTACAAGACCATGGCAAACCAATACAGAAGATCAACCTTGAAATTCACATTTCGGAACGACTTTACCCGACCAAAGGCGCTCGAAGTCGAACGCTTTTTAAAAGAGGAAGCCAAGATCCCGGCTGCCGACATTGTCGGCATTCACTTTTCGATCGTCAGTAGCACTGTCTATGTAAATGTCATAAACGAAACTACATGCGACAAGGTGCTTCGTGAGATGAAACAAGAACTCCGCTTCTGCCACGCAGATGGCAATGTTGGCAACGTCGATGTCGGCCATGCCGCAATGGGACTGCGGACTATACGCATATTCGAACTTCCATTTGAACTCCCGGCGGCAGAAGTTGTAGCGGCGCTCCGCCCCTACGGCACGGTACACGAACACGTGGCTGAAAAATAGACCTAGTTTAAGACGTATCCAGTACTTAATGGAGTACGCCAAGTGCGCATAGATCTCCAACGACACGTGCCATCCTACCTACAGTTAGGAGGATGCCGGGCCATAGTTATTTATGACGGCCAGCCGAAAACGTGTTCCGGATGCGGCAAGGAAGGTCACCTTCGTTCCGAGTGCCTCCAGCGTCGGATCACACAACTCCCACCGAAGGACGTTGCACCACCAGCGACGAAGACTATTCTGCCCGTGACTTACGCGGCGGCGCTCACGACGTTCTCCACACAACAGACACGGCCGACCGCTTCAGCGGTACAAGAATCACTTTCCACGGACAAAAACCTGGATGATCCGCCGACCTGGCCAGTGGTGGAAAATAGTACTACGACTCTGGAGCTACCGAACGCGACAGACATTGACGCCAGCAAGATGGCAATTGATTCCCTTATTGTACCGACCGAAGCGTTTGTTCCGGCGGAGCGTGAGTCAGTGCCGTCTTCTGACAATGAAGGCCATGTACGGAAACAGCGATCACCGAAACGCCGAAAGCGCCGTCGTCGGACCGTGTCGGAACACAGCGGTTCGCATTCGGCCGGGGAAAAACAACTGACCACTCAAGAAGCCAGCCGCGAAGCTGAGGCTGTTTCCACTGACTCCAACCTTGCAGAACAGACAGAAAAACATGCAGCTTTCGACCATCAGCCCATTGACAGAAACAGTGAGCAGCGGGAAGGTACCAGTGCAGGCAGCGAAGTCGCCCGGTCCCTTACTATCAAACATTCCGAGGCTATGGAACATGAACAGACATCCGCGCCCGCTTCGTGGGCCGAGGACGTCGAGACACAAGATCCCGATCCGCGGCCAGCTGAGGTGCCGCCGGATCATGCCGCACAAGCAGCACAAGGAGGACCGCGTTCGGCGGGGGGTGACATCACTTCCGATGTTCGCTTCTCTCCAACTTCAACATGGATAACCTCA
This sequence comes from Schistocerca nitens, assembly GCF_023898315.1. Lineage (NCBI taxonomy): Eukaryota > Metazoa > Arthropoda > Insecta > Orthoptera > Acrididae > Schistocerca > Schistocerca nitens. The sequence goes on from NC_064614.1 coordinate 284,046,601, forward strand.
CCCAAGCAACGCGTTGCCAGGCTTACCGCCTGGCGACAATGAATATCAACATGATCAGTTCTCCTGTCAAGATCCAACTTTTGAAAGAAACCATACGAGCCGTATGAGTTGATTTTGCTTTGCTACAAGAAGTGAAAACGACTGCACTCCCGCACTTTTACGGTTACGCCACACATGTGACGCCCGGTAATCCTGCAGACACCGGAGTGGCGTGAAGGTATTGAAGTTACCGTCACGTTTCTTCCCTCCGCGCGAGGAATAGCATTTACGGCACTCAACACCCGATTCATTAATGTTTACGCGCCGTCGGGTACCACAAGACGTCACGACCGCGCCAGATTCTACTCCACAGATGTCGCTCCCCTTTTCCTTGGACGATACGACCACAGCGTCTTCGCCGGCGACTTTAATTGCGTACTTCACCCGAAGGACCAAATCCCACATTACATGCCTTGTCCGGAACTGGGTGCGATGATCCAAGAACTTCACTTGTGCGACACGTGGGAAAAGTCCACGGTAACCGCTCTGGCCACACTCATCTTACCAGTCATTCGGCCAGCCGACTTGACCGCATATATGTGTCACAAGATCTCACACAAGGTGTGGTGGACGCCGAACTATGGCCTCAAGCCTATTGCGATCACAGTGCCTATATCTGCACTATACACCTACGCGCCCAACAAGTCTGGCGCAGCAATGGCTTTTCGAAGCTCAACATAACTCATCTCTAGGACCTGGATTGCCGTCGGCAAGTTGCAGCAACGTGGACTGACTGTGAACGTCGCCACCCACGATACACCTCGACCCTGGAGTGGTGGCTCCTCTGTGCAAAACCAGCAATCCGTAGGACACTTATGCAATATGGCAAGGACGTGACTGCGTGGCATCGACAGACCCTCGATTTTTACTACGCGGCACTCAGGGACCTCGACGCCTTACCCCCTTCCCCGGAGAGACATGACCAAAGCAGAATCAAGGCTCACATACTATCATTGACGAAGCGCCGACTAGAAGGTGCAGTAGTCCGCTCGCAACGGCACGACCGAACGGTTGCAGAGGAACCCACTATGCACCACGTTGTGGCGGATAAGCGCCGACAACGCCAACATTTAATCACACAACTCAGGACACACGACGGTCGCTTATGTACGACCCAAGCAACCATTGTAAAGGCGGTGGAGGATCATTCTCGTCATCTTTACAAGGAAAGAACCGTCGATGACGAGGCCACTACTGAAGTGTTACAGCAGGTAACACGTACTATCGACGAGGCTACCGTGAATGTACTAACAGAGGAAATCTCACTCGAAGAAGTCGAAGACGCCGTGGACAGAGGTGCGGCCAATAAGTCTCCTGGACCTGATGGATTGCCCATCGAGTTCTACCGGACTTTCCGTGACATCATGATGCCTCGCTGGGTTATAATGTTCCGCGAAATTATGTCTCCAGACTGTGTTGTGCCGCCAGCGTTTGTCGAGGGTCTTCTCATACCGGTACACAAGCCAGGTGGAGGGCTATCGATTAACGACTATCGGCCGCTTACAATGCTGAACGCCGATTACAAGATTTTCACCAGGATTATGGCGAGCCGTATCAAGACGACTTTGCCGATGATCCTCGCTCCAGAACAGACGTCGCAGGGGGGATAAGCCAACATACACATGGCCACCGGTGACTGCAGGGACTTAATAGCGATCGCTTCTGCGTGCCGTCTGAGAGCGGCGATCGTCTCCGTCGATTTCAACCGCGCCTTTGATAGAGTGCACCACAACTTCCTCCTACGAGTGATGGACTGTATGGGATTCCCCCCGGGCCTCATCGACACCCTACGGCGTTTTTGGACCGCAGCCAGCTCACACGTCCAGGTCAATGGAAGGACGGTAGGACCAGTACCCATTAAGAGGTCTCTACGACAGGGTTGTCCCCTTTCTACCTACCTTTATGCAATCGCACTGGCATCACGCTGCGGGACGTCACCTTTCGCTATAGGACATACGCTGACGACCTGCTACTGCTGGTTCGTTCCAATGACGAAGTTCAAAGCGTACTAACCTGGATTGAGCGATACGGACAGGCCGCAGGCAGTCTTCTGAACATCAACAAGTCGGCGGCGTTGGATATTGGGCGTGGTCTCGGACCGGAAGCTCTCGCTCCCCTCCCACCAGTTTCTAATCTGCGATATTTGGGAATCATGTTCAAGAAAGATGTACGTAAAACAGCTGCAGCAAATTATCGACGGTTATTACAGATCATACGCGCAACGGTGCGACAGAACCTGCTCCGGGACTTGAATCAGCTACAACGTGTTGAATACCTGAACCTCTACGTAGCATCAAAGCTCAACCACGTGGCACAGGTCCTCCCACTACCGCTGCAGATAGGTCGCCGGCTTCAGGTGGCCTTCAGTTACTACGTTTCCGCAGGTCATATCTTTAAAGTACGATACGACACTCTTACCCTCCCAGTGCACAAAGGAGGGCTGGGATTGGTCAACGTCAGGGCGAGAGCAGCTGCCCTTTACATGAGCAACATGAGGAAACGATGGAAAAGTCAATATGCCTCTCTCACGGGTCGTTTACTACAGGTTCTGATGCCAGCCTCTCACGTCCCGCCGGTGTCGGTGGTGCACGTCGCACCACAGCTCTCCCATGTGTCGACCTTCATTCTTGATTACTGCTATGTCAGCTCGAACCTCTCCGCCACACGTTCACCAAAGGCGAAAGATTTTTATACCAAACTTCTGCGGGCTGTTCCCCATAACTTGGTGGAAAACAAGTACCCTACGGTTCACTGGCCAAGAGTGTGGAAAACGATACACCACAACTTTCTGTCATCCACGGTGCGTTCGAAGTGGTATCAGATCGCCAACAAAAAATATGCCACACGACAGCGACTTCACACTATTGGACTGACAGACTCTCCTTATTGCCCAGATTGTCACATTTTGGATACCGATGAACATCGTTTTACTTGCGCATCATCGTCCGGAGTTTGGCGACTAACACAGAAGATATTGGCTTGTTACCTCCGGGTCACACCTGATATGATTGACCCTCAGACCCTACTCTGTCCCGATGAAACTTACTTTTCGGTTGCAAAATATCATGCGCTTACATGGTTCAAAGGACTTACCGTCACCTACATCTTTAGCGACGGAGAGAAAGAGCAGCTTGATTACTGGTGGTTCCTACAAAATGCTCACAATGCCCTCGAACGCACACTGAAATACCGTACGCTCTTCGAAAATTATTTACGCAGCGTTTTCGTTAACCACTCACTCAGCTGGGGAGTGCCAAGCTGCGGTTAATGTTCTGTGCCGCATCACACTAACGGCTGAACGTTCTGCCCTGTCAGCCTTGAGCGAAGGAAGAGACAAGCTGCTGCAAGGATGCTGTTTTCCTTGAGGCACTAGCGAAGCAGAATGCCTCCGTTGCAGATGCCCTTCAAAGGCGCTATTGGAGATATCAGATAACGATGGCGAGGCTCAAGTGGAACCAGTTACATTCTTGAAGAACCTTTTAGTTGGAATTACATCAGTGATTTATATTTTCATTTTTTGATTACTCTTTTATGCCACCTTTGTTGTTGTAACTCTTACTTGTAACACTTTGTTACTAGAATTCTCGTTTGTACACGTTCCCTAAATGTAATATTGTAAAAAAAAAGTGGAAAAGGATAGCCCTAACCTTGATTTCCCATATTTCCCCTGGTATATAGGCAGCTCTCTGGGGTGGGTTTACTCAGGAGCCAACGCCTGAAGTGGATCAGATTTTTTGTCATAGGATGAAAAGGAAAAGTGGCGCTGGCACTTAGGTTTCTTTTTTTTTTAGTTCAATTTTCCTAAGGGGCTTTTTAAGGGAAAAAAGGGGTAGCGTCTTTGATTCATAATCAAAAACGTCTTCGGTCCCGGGTTCGATCCCCGCGACTTCCTAAATTTTGATAAATAATCAGCATTGGCGGCCGAAGGCTTCCGGCATAAGAAGTCAGCCTCATTCTGCCAACGGCCTTGTCAAAGAGGGCGGAGGAGCGGATAGAGGTTCAGGGCACTCTCTTGTCCTAGGGGTGGGAAATTTCCCCTACAGGCGGAAGAATCAGCAATGATCAACGACATGAGGATGCAGAAGGCAATGGAAACCACTGCATTAAAGACACGTAACGTGTATCCACAGGACATGTGGCCTGTAATTGAAGAAGTGTCATGATGATCTCTCCATTGGCAAAAGATTCCGGAATAGTCCCCCATTCGGATTTCCGGGAGGGGACTGCCAAGGGGGAGGTTACCATGAGAAAATGATTGAATAATCAATGAAAGGATAACATTCTACGAGTCGGGGCGTGGAATGTCAGAAGCTTCAACGTGGTAGGGAAACTAGAAAATCTGAAAAGGGAAATGCAAAGGCTCAATCTAGATATAGTAGGGGTCAGTGAAGTGAAGTGGAAGGAAGACAAGGATTTCTGGTCAGATGAGTATCGGGTAATATCAACAGCAGCAGAAAATGGTATAACAGGTGTAGGATTCGTTATGAATAGGAAGGTAGGGCAGAAGGTGTGTTACTGTGAACAGTTCAGTGACCGGGTTGTTCTAATCAGAATCGACAGCAGACCAACACCGACAACGATAGTTCAGGTATATATGCCGACGTCGCAAGCTGAAGATGAACAGATAGAGAAAGTGTATGAAGATATTGAAAGGGTAATGCAGTATGTAAAGGGGGACGAAAATCTAATAGTCATGGGCGACTGGAATGCAGTTGTAGGGGAAGGAGTAGAAGAAAAGGTTACAGGTGAATATGGGCTTGGGACAAGGAATGAAAGAGGAGAAAGACTAATTGAGTTCTGTAACAAGTTTCAGCTAGTAATAGCGAATACCCTGTTCAAGAATCACAAGAGGAGGAGGTATACTTGGAAAAGGCCAGGAGATACGGGAAGATTTTGATTACATCATGGTCAGACAGAGATTCCGAAATCAGATACTGGACTGTAAGGCATACCCAGGAGCAGATATAGTCTCACATCACAATATAGTAGTGATGAAGAGTAGGCTGAAGTTCAAGACATTTGTCAGGAAGAAGTGGGATACGGAAGTACTAAGGAATGACGAGATACGTTTGAAGTTCTCTAACACTGTAGATAGAGCAATAAGGAATAGCGCAGTAGGCAGTACAGTTGAAGAGGAATGGACTTCTCTAAAAAGGGCCATCACAGAAGTTGGGAAGGAAAACATAGGTACAAAGAAGGTAGCTGCGAAGAAACCATGGGTAACAGAAGAAATACTTCAGTCGATTGATGAAAGGAGGAAGTATAAACATGTTCCGGGAAAATCAGGAATACAGAAATACAAGTCGCTGAGGAATGAAATAAATAGGAAGTGCAGGGAAGCTAAGGCGAAATGGCTGCAGGAAAAATGTGAAGACATCGAAAAAGATATGATTGTCGGAAGGACAGACTCAGCATACAGGAAAGTCAAAACAACCTTTGGTGACATTAAAAGCAACGGTGGTAACATTAAGAGTACAACGGGAATTCCACTGTTAAATGCAGAGGAGAGAGCAGATAGGTGGAAAGAATACATTGAAAGACTCTATGAGGGTGAAGATTTGTCTGTTGTGATAGAAGAAGAAACAGGAGTCTATTTAGAAGAGATAGGGGATCCAGTATTAGAATCGGAATTTAAAAGAGCTTTGGAGGACTTACGGTCAAATAAGACAGAAGGGATGGCTAACATTCCATCAGAATTTCTAAAATCATTGGGGGAAGTGGCAACAAAACGACTATTCACGTTGGTGTGTAGAATATATGAGTCTGGCGACATACCTTTTGACTTTCGGAAAAGCATCATCCACACAATTCCGAAGACGGCAAGAGCTGACAAGTGCGAGAATCATCGCACAATCAGCTTAACAGCTCATGCATCGAAGCTGCTTACAAGAATAATATACAGATGAATAAAAAGGAAATTGAGAATGCGCTAGCTGACGATCAGTTTGGCTTTAGGAAAAGTAAAGGGATGAGAGAGGCAATTCTGACGTTACGGCTAATAATGGCAGCAAGGCTAAAGAAAAATCAAGACACTTTCATAGGATTTGTCGACCTGGAAAAAGCGTTCGACAATATAAAATGATGCAAGCTGTTCGAGATTCTGAAAAAAGTAGGGGTAAGCTATAGGGAGAGACGGGTCATATACAATATGTACAACAACCAAGAGGGAATAACAAGAGTGGACGATCAAGAACGAAATGCTCGTATTAAGAAGGGTGTAAGACAAGGCTGTAGCCTTTCGCCCCTACTCTTCAATCTGTACATCGAGGAAGCAATGATGGAAATAAAAGAAAGGTTCAGGAGTGGAATTAAAATACAAGGTGAAAGGATATCAATGATACGATTCGCTGATGACATTGCTATCCTGAGTGAAAGTGAAGAAGGATTAAATGATCTGCTGAACGGAATGAACAGTCTAATGAGTACACAGTATGGTTTGAGAGTAAATCGGAGAAAGACGAAGGTAATGAGAAGTAGTAGAAATGAGAACAGCGAGAAACTTAACATCAGGATTGATGGTTACGAAGTGAATGAAGTTAAGGAATTCTGCTACCTAGACAGTAAAATAACCAATGACGGACGGAGCAAGGAGGACATCAAAAGCAGACTCGCTATCGCAAAAAAGGCATTTCTGGCCAAGAGAAGTCTACTAATATCAAATACCGGCCTTAATTTGAGGAAGAAATTTCTGAGGATGTACGTCTGGAGTACAGCATTGTATGGTAGTGAAACATGGACTGTGGGAAAACCGGAACAGAAGAGAATCGAAGCATTTGAGATGTGGTGCTATAGAAGAATGTTGAAAATTAGGTGGACTGATAAGGTAAGGAATGAGGAGGTTCTATGCAGAATCGGAGAGGAAAGGAATATGTGGAAAACACTGATAAGGAGAAGGAACAGGATGATAGGACATCTGCTAAGACATGAGGGAGTGACTTCCATGGTACTAGAGGGAGCTGTAGAGGGCAAAAACTGTAGAGGAAGACAGAGATTGGAATTTGGAATACGTCAAGCAAATAATTGAGGACGTTGGTTAGCATAGGAAAGGAATTCGTGGCGGGCCGCATCAAACCAGTCAGTAGACTGATGAAAAAAAAAATCTTGATACAAGGGCCCCGCCGTGTCCAGGTCGCTCGTTACAGAGAAACTGCATTTCGCTTGATTTTTTTCCACTTTACCTGTTTGTTGCTCTGAAAATATATGCAAAACAGTGCAAATATCGACAACAGAAGCTGTGTGTCTCCTTTGGAAATAACACTACTCCATACACTCATGGTATTTGCTATCGGCAACACAAGTGGCACTTTACTGTTCGTCCTCAAACTGGCATTCGGTAGTGCTCGGCTTTGTCACGGATATTTTTTCTTGCAGTGTTACTGGTACATTAACATACACAGAAGAACGGATAGGTTTAGTGAAAAGCAGCCGGCCGACATGGGACTTTTGTGTGGGTTCACTAAATATAATAGAAAATTTCCAGTTCAACCTATATATAATCATTCTCAGTTGTGACTGCTTTTATCCGAAACGCGTTCTTAATTTTAAAAACAGGGGCACCGCTAAAAAACAATTACGACTTATTTTCTATTTTCAATGATGATGAAAATCGTATCGTTCTTTACACATGGTCCAGTTAGACTTTCGTCGTGAGGAGAGACATTGATTCACTGTTTCATTAGTATTTCAATGGGCAGAGGTTTTTCTGTTCGTAAAATACGATACAGTGCTTGTCAGAGGTATGAGAATGAACGCATTGCGTTGCCTCACTAACGCAATATTGTTCTTTTGCAATCTTTTTTTTGTAAGAGGGTCGGGGGCACAAAGAAGGAAATTTTACTGTAGGCAACAGGGGCAGTTCCTTACAGGTGAACATGTTTGCCTCTGAATTTCTGTATTTTTCTGTTCGTATCAGGGGAATTCGTGTACTATTACGTCACAGAACGCTGGGAGCTCACGTTAGCAAATTAAACCTATTAATGAGATCTAAGTCAAGAGATGAGAAAGATTACTGTACTGCCGTTTTTGGCAACTAAGACAGATTTCCTAGTGATCGGAAAAATCTTATCTCCTGCAGTTACCCTTTCTGAAACCTTTTCATCAAACTTATCAATAACTTTGTGTGTGCAACCTAAACTTGGTACCTTGAGGAGAGTAACAGATGGTCGTGACGAATTTTTCTTTAAATTATGATGTTCAATTACTGAGGTAGTTGATATTCATATCCTCAGCTATGAAAATGTGTTCCCATTTAATGCTCCACTGACAAGAGTTCGGTTTGAAACTTATTTCACTTTCACACAGTGGCACAAATGTATGTGGTCGGCTCGTACAATCATTAAATATGATGATTGCATTTTACAAGAATAGATCCATTCAGGCAAAAATGAGTTGTAACAGACGCACAGACAAATTCATCAAGCTAACTGTGTTGCTTAAACGACATTAAAAGAGTAAAATGCAGCCGAGGTGAATTGTTTCAACACATATATCAGACTGTGCACGGCATCAGCACATAGGGTAAACATATCTTTGTCTACTATGTGCTATTTCTGCATAAAGAAGCACCACAGTAAAAAGTTTCAAAAAATGTACGACCGATTACTATTCTGTTGTATTCTAATTTTATTTCATTGTCCTGTTTTCACCGAGACACTACGTGCACATGGTATTCAAAAAGGAGCGATAAATGGTTGAAATGATTGGGTTTTCACCTCTTAAGTGGCTGCGAGTAGCTTCCCGTACTACAATCCTGAGTCGGTACCAGTGCAGTATGCTGTATTTAACTTCGATTAAAATAATTACGTTTAAAGTTAGGTATGTGGTGAGATTGCATATCATAATGTCTAAAAGTTGGTTGTATAAAAATGTTTCATGTGGAAACAAAGAAAAAGCAACATTATGTTTAAAGCGAAAGGGTTTCTTTGTGTATAACTACCACAAGGAGAGGTCCTCAACTGGTAGCGAAAGCATGTGCATACATATGAGGAAGATCGGGAAATGCGTTAAAATGGTACATGCTACAACGTCTAAACGAGTCGAACCGTTACATTAAACGCTACTGCTTAGCCGGAATTCAAATACACTGCTATGAAAGTGACATGACATTAATTACATTTAACACTTCTACGAATTACGTCATAAAACAGTATCATAATGGTATTGACAACGAGAACAGTGTACAACGCGTAAATAACGGAAAATGTGCCTTCGACCACTGCCACAGCTCATGCTTCCATCTGAACACTTATTCTACATTACTGCAGCTGCTCTGCACTGAAGCGCCAAAGAAACTGGTATAGGCATGCGTATTCAAATACTGAGATACCTAAAGAGGCAGAATACCTCGCTGCGGTCGGAAACGCCTATATAAGTGTCTCCCACAGTTGTTAGATCGATTACTAGTGCTACAATGGAAGATTATAAAGTGAGTTTACATGTGGTGTTACAGCCGGCGCATGAGCGACGAGACACAGCATCTCCGAGACAGCGATGAAGTGTGGATTTTCCCGTACGACCATTTCACGATTGTACCGTGAATATCAGGAATCCGGTAAAACATCAAATTTCTGATATCGCTGCGGCCGGAAAACGATCCTGCAAGAAGAGAACAGAAAGAAGACGACTGAAGAGAACTATTAAACGTGACAGAAGTACAACACTTTCGCAAATTGCTGCAGATTTCAAAGCTGGGCCATCACCAAGTGTCAGTGAGCGAACCATTCAACGTAACATCATCCATAAGGGCTTTCGGAGCCATGTGACACTGTACTGAATATCCGTACATAACTGTGACCGATCACTTTGACTGTTATTTTGTTAACATAAAATAATGTTCGACCCATATCAGTCTCACTTTAGCATGAGACGACAGAAATAATTACATATTTATTTTTGTAGTATGCTACAGGGAACTGACTCTGACACGATACGACAGGAAACACTCTAACGTACCTTCATGAGTGACCGTTACGTAGTGGTTTTTATACAGTACAGTAATGTTTTGAAGAGAGCGATCATTCATATCCTGGCTACCCACGTTCCCTGAAATCCGTTCTAAAGAAGGTATCTCACAGTTCACAAACCCTATCAGTTTGTGCGGAAACGTGTAAATAATGCCGGGACAGCTGATAACGTCTAATTCAGGCTATGTTCCAAGGAGTTGTAGATTAGCTAACCCATCTACATCTACATGTAGTGCGCAAGCCACCTTACGTTATGAAGAGCAGGGTACGCTGTACACAGCTGTTATATCCCCTCTTTCCCCTTCAAGTTGCGAATGGTTGGCGGGAAGAGCGATTGATGGTAAGCCTCGGTGAGTTCTGGAATCACTCTAATTTTAACCCTTATCAAGATCTACATAGAAGGAAGTATAAAACTGACTGGCTCTTCTAGGAACGTACGCTCCAATAATTTTAGGCCCTACGGGTATGCATAAACATCTCTAGCAGCGGGTGCCACGAGAGTTGACAGAGCATCTCAGTGACGCTTTCGCGCTTATCAAATGGGCTTGTAATGAAACATGCTAGTCTCATTTGGAAGTTCTCGGTTTCCTCTATCAGTGCTCTATCTATCCTAGCCTCTTATTTAGGGCCATTGATGCAAACGTGAAGTCAATATGGCCGCCTGACTAATGACTTTGGAAGGCAGTTAGAAGAAATGATGGAACTCTACCTACAGATATTTAATATACCTCATACGGTCGACGGACCGTATGTATGGTGGAAGATTGAGACTGGAATGACTATGAGTGCTAGCTATATTTTAAATATCACTGGAAAGGAAATCCACACCACTGGAAACTTCCGCATATGTTCAAGATACAACATCAAGGTCGCTAACTGGAAAGAACAAAGAAGACCCTCACTGGGCGATAATGAAGATGTTAAAGCGGAAGAACTTGCATTGGTTGTACATAGAGCAATGAAGGAGTCGATGTGTATTAGGAGACGTCCTTCTACTGAAATGCCTTGCGTTTGGACCGAGGCGCTGGAAGGGTGAAAGAAGAAGAGCCAGGAAGCAACACTACAGCAGCATAACCCAAGATGAAGGAATGTATAGGATGCATAGACAGAGACTTTTCAAATAACGGTAAGACGAAGACTTAGGGGAAAGAAAATGGAACGGTGGAATCTAATGTAGAAACCGACCCCTAGGGACTACCATTCAAACCAGTCTCCGAAAGAAATACAGTCACCGACAGTCTTGTCCACGCTGAAAAGAAATGATGGGCAGGAACAGTAAGTTGGGAAGAGTCAGCAATTCTGCCACTGGAAACACTGCTTCCGAACAACGAAGAAGAAGACGACGAGAATGAAGATCAGCATAGATTACGAACAGTGTTATGAGAAGAAAATAGAAAGTAGAAATTCGTGTACAAGAATAAATTAGGCAAATAATTTTTAGATTGAAAAAGAAAAGATCTTCAGAACCGGATACGGTCCCTGTCGAAGTAGTACAATGAGTGACTCTTACGAGGAAGGACCACTGCACTGTTTATGACTCCTTAGGTGGTGAGTAGCATTAATGGGAAAGACGAGGATTCGATGGTACTAAAATCCTACAGACCTATTTGTCTAAAGAATACTCAGGGCAACCAATTAACAAAACTATTGTACAAGAGATTACAAGGTCACAGACTGCTGCATGGGAATGAACACTCACCGATACTGGTTTAGAATAAGCAAGTCAACTGAAGACGCAGTTATTAAGGCGATTTCGCAAGCGACGCATATTCTACGCACGCTCTAGCAATGACGATCAAAATTATTGGCGCTTTCGATAAGTAGTGATATCCATCTTTTTGCTCGGCTTAGGGAGTTGTAGTGTCCAGAACTGACGAGCAACTGCCTGAGAAACTATTGTCGCGGTAGACACCCTTCTTTAACATGCACTAGAAAGGAAATGCGAAAACCATATCCGAAAGCTGTCCTCAGGAGTCAGCGTATGGTCCACAATTTTCGGATGTAACATAGGATTTCATACTCCAGAAATTACATGACAGTGGTAAAATAATCAGACAGATACGTATGTGAGATGACGTGTTGTTCGTCGTAAAAGGTGGCTCCAGAAGAATTACATAAGACAGATTTGTAATCCAGCTCTTCATGAACTTCTTGACGGGTCGCATCGAAGGGTCCGCACCTCGCGAATTACGTACCTCAGGCTGAAAGTGAACCTAGGAAGGAACCCTAACATAAAATTAAACGATGTAACTGTTAGAAGAAATGCAGTAAAGAGATATGTAGGGGTATCCTAAAAGAACATCAAAATTTTGCACATCATATAGAGGACACAAGCAGAAAAGGAACGAACGTTATGAAGAAAATTATAGTCATCGTAAATACGTGATTTTGATTTCTCCAGAAAACAAGCAGAGCATACCACCAGTCTATATTAGCATCAGTTGTAGGGTATGATGCGAGTGTTTGGGTTCATAGATTGTAGCTTGTGAATCCGTCCTCATCACTCAAAATACACTCCTGGAAATGGAAAAAAGAACACATTGACACCGGTGTGTCAGACCCACCATACTTGCTCCGGACACTGCGAGAGGGCTGTACAAGCAATGATCACACGCACGGCACAGCGGACACACCAGGAACCGCGGTGTTGGCCGTCGAATGGCGCTAGCTGCGCAGCATTTGTGCACCGCCGCCGTCAATGTCAGCCAGTTTGCCGTGGCATACGGAGCTCCATCGCAGTTCTTAACACTGGTAGCATGCCGCGACAGCGTGGACGTGAACCGTATGTGCAGTTGACGGACTTTGAGCGAGGGCGTATAGTGGGCATGCGGGAGGCCGGGTGCACGTACCGCCGAATTGCTCAACACGTGGGGCGTGAGGTCTCCACAGTACATCGATGTTGTCGCCAGTGGTCGGCGGAAGGTGCACGTGCCCGTCGACCTGGGACCGGACCGCAGCGACGCACGGATGCACGCCAAGACCGTAGGATCCTACGCAGTGCCGTAGGGGACCGCACCGCCACTTCCCAGCAAATTAGCGACACTGTTGCTCCTGGGGTATCGGCGAGGACCATTCGCAACCGTCTCCATGAAGCTGGGCTACAGTCCCGCACACCGTTAGTCCGTCTTCCGCTCACGCCCCAACATCGTGCAGCCCGCCTCCAGTGGTGTCGCGACAGGCGTGAATGGAGGGACGAATGGAGACGTGTCGTCTTCAGCGATGAGAGTCGCTTCTGCCTTGGTGCCAATGATGGTCGTATGCGTGTTTGGCGCCGTGCAGGTGAGCGCCTCAATCAGGACTGCATACGACCGAGGCACACAGGGCCAACACCCGGCATCATGGTGTGGGGAGCGATCTCCTACACTGGCCGTACACCACTGGTGATCGTCGAGGGGACACTGAATAGTGCACGGAACATCCAAACCGTCATCGAACCCATCGTTCTACCATTCCTAGACCGGCAAGGGAACTTGCTGTTCCAACAGGACAATGCACGTCCGCATGTATCCCGTGCCACCCAACGTGCTCTAGAAGGTGTAAGTCAACTACCCTGGCCAGCAAGATCTCCGGATCTGTCCCCCATTGAGCATGTTTGGGACTGGATGAAGCGTCGTCTCACGCGGTCTTCACGTCCAGCACGAACGCTGGTCCAACTGAGGCGCCAGGTGGAAAAGGCATGGCAAACCGTTCCACAGGACTACATCCAGCATCTCTACGATCGTCTCCATGGGAGAATAGCAGCCTGCATTGCTGCGAAAGGTGGATATACACTGTACTAGTGCCGACATTTTGCATGCTCTGTTGCCTGTGTCTATGTGCCTGTTGTTCTGTCAGTGTGATCATGTGATGTATCTGACCCCAGGAATGTGTCAATAAAGTTTCCCCTTCCTGGGACAATGAATTCACGGTATTCTTATTTCAATTTCCAGGAGTGTAATTCAACAAGGAGTGTTAAGAATCATATGCGCCTACTGCACTACGCCGTACGACGCTATGTTAGTAATTATAAGAATATAACTACTGCAATTATAAATCAGGAAAATGTGATCAATTTATTGGTTAAAAAGGCAGTCAGTTGGAAGTACGAAGGATACTTGGAAATGAGGTGACTAATGGAAAGTTAATATAAGATCGAATTACAATTGCTCAAAAATGAAGAGCACTTTAGAGGCTGTTGGGAGAGTGTATGCATTACTTCCTAACGTCGGAGAGAGACTAAAAATGAGATTCCTTCATCAGCAGAGAGAATTGATACGGTACCTGAGCGGTCATGGCCTCGGTGAGTTCTAGCCACGTATTTATACAAAATCAGATGGCAGCTGAATGATTGTTACCCCTGAGACAATTTGAGCACTCCAGAGAACATCATGGGAGAGTGCACCCTACAGAGAGGCAGCAGTTAACGGCTGTCAGTCATTAAGGAAGCTGAATCACAAAGTAGCAGTGAGGGTCGGTTAAATATGTTGTATTTTGTGCGATATTGCAGCCGCGATATGCAGGAAGACAAAGGAAGACTTCATGACGCAACCAACCATACTTCCATATGTTGCCCTCCTGGTTAGACAAAATACTCTGCAGACAGAGAGAAGTCGGCTGAGGTCGCTGACCGTGAGTGAAATGGATTTTCTAGAATTTGCATTATTTTGGTGCTAGTGCTCATGGAAGTGTGGATTCTAAGACGTTGCAGTGAATCATGGAATCACATTTTACAGTCGAAAGGCTGCTACTGTGCTTTGCTATGCCCAATAAGTCCAAGACAGTGGCTGCCAATGGAGGTAGATATGAGGGCCGATCCAGTGGCAAAAACAACCATCTATAGCTTAGATCAGTATAAACAATTGTTCTATCTACGAAAATATGAGCCATATGGCCTCTTTTAACTTCTCAGACAATAGACCATTACCGTGAAAATATGTAAATATAAAATAACTTTCACTCTTTTATGGTACGGATGCAAGACAGAAAAGCATCATTCAAATATTTGTGGATGGACTACACTCCCTAGAGGATTATTCAAATGAATCTGTGAGACATCTTGCTCACATGCAATTATTATTCATGACGGTTTTATTTTAAGGCGCTGTGCTCACATTCTCCTAGATGTTTTTAGGATTTTGTTGTTTTAGGCAGACTACACGAGACTCCGGAGGATACTTGCAAGGACCTGGTTGCTAGTATTACTCCCGCCACGCAAGTTGTACGTCTAACTCTTGGAATTTTTTAGTCTCGAAGACAGTCGACAGCCGATGTTGCGTCGCTGAAGACACTGCAATAATCATAATTGTAGCACACACTGTGATAAGAGTGTACGTGTTTCGTCTCTGCGACGTTGTATTATTCCGTGATGTGTTTACACGTTTTGGTTATTGTATACTGCAGGCACTGTTGTGGAGGTTTTTTCACAGAAACAAGGTTTCCTGCGGTAAAAAAATGAATAAATCCTAATAACATTAATACAAAGAAAAACAATGTTCGTTGCGATGTTATTTAATGTCAGTGACGCGCTTCACTCTCTTGGGGCATAATCAGATTGTGTAACAATAGATAGATATAAAACCCATCCGTCATCAAGCCACCCAAAACGCAAAATGGACGCAACATAAGATGCATATGTAATGCATCTGTCATAGAAACATATCAAATCAAGGTAAAACTTGACCACACCAACTGACTCCACCATAGTAGTACAAAATAGGGCCACGCCTACAAAATGAATGGGGTATGATTCGCACGCAGCACAATATCCCTCTGGCGTACATAAATACTACTGTAGTATTTGTGTGCACGGCAAAGGGACGTTGTGGTGCGTGCCGCTCATACTGTGTACTTTATAGTCTTTGCCTTATTTTATATTAGTACTACTATGGTGGAATCAGCTGGCGTGTCCAGGGTCCACCATGCATTCTTTTATGTTTTTGTGACGGATGGAATACATACCCAGTTACCGTAGCGTCTATTTTCCATTTTCTATGGTTTGATGAGGGATGGGTTTTATATCCAACTACTTTTACACAATCTGGTGATCCCCAAAAGGGAGAAACGCGTTATTCACATTAAATAATTTCGCAACCAACACTGTTCTTATTCTGAAGTAATTCAAAAGTAGTTGCTGTAGGTCACCGCCACAACGGCATGGAATAATTTTTACCTTAATACTGTCTAAGACAGAAAAAACGACACACCGATAAGGAATTATCCGAATTGTACAGAAATCGGTTGAAGTGATGTACATGTACAGACAAATAGATCACTAAAATTTCTGAAAAAGTGCATGACTTATTCACGAGAAGGCGATTCACAAATTGAGCAAGTCAATAATATGTCGGTCTATCTCTGGCCTTTATGTAAGCCGTTATTTGGCTTGGCATTGACTGACAGAGTTCATTTATTTAGAGAAAAGGGTATGGGGCCTGAAGATGACAAAATGAAATCCCGAAACTGGTTGCCTTCAGAATAAAATAAAATATCTTAAAGTATACGGCTGCTGGTGAAGCTTATTGATATTGAAAATGTCAAGTAGTGGTTGAGGGAACTGACACCATGAATCCTGCAGGGCTGTCCATAAATCCGTAAGAGTAAGAGGGGGTGGAGATCTCTTCTGAACAGAACGTTGCAAGGCATCCTAGATGTGCTCAATAATGTTCATGTCTGGGGAATTTGGTGGCCAGCGGAAGTGTTCAAACTCAGAAAACTGTCCGCTGAGCCCCTCCGTAGCAAAGCAGCTTTTGATGTGGGAAGGGGGGGGGGGGTCGCATTGTCGTGCTGCAATTGCCAAAATGCACAATGAATATGAATGCATGCAGGTGATCAGACAGGATGTTTACGTACGTGTATCCTGTCAGAATCGTATCTAGACGTATGAGGGTTCCATATCACTCCACCTGCACACGTCCCACACTCTTACATAGCTGGCACCAGCTTGAACAATCCCCTGCTGATACGCAGGATCCATTGTTTCTTGAAGTTGTCTCCATACCCGCACACGTTCATCCGCTCGATACAATTTGAAACGAGATTCGTCCGATCAGGCAACACGTTTTTAGTCATCAACAGCCCAATGTCGGTGATGACGGACCCAGGCGATGCCTAAAGCTTTGTGTCGTGCAGTTATCAAGGGCACAGGAGTGGGCCTTCGGCTCAGAAAGCCCAGACTGATGAAGTTTCGTTGAATGGTTCGCACGCTGACACTTATTGATGGCCCAATACTGAAATCTGCAGCAATTTGCGGAAGGGTTGTACTTCTGTCACGCTGAACGATTCTCTTCAGTCATCGTTGGCCCCGTTCTTGCAGGAACGTTTTTTTCCGGCCACAGGGATGTCGGAGATTTGACGTTTTACCGGATTCCTGATATTCACGGTATACAAGTGGAATGATCGTTGGGAAAAAACCCATTTCATCGCTACCTCGGAGTTGCTGTGTCCTATCGTCCGTACACCGTCTATAACATCATGTTCAAACTCACTTAAATCTTATAACCTGCCATTGTAGCAGAAGTAACCGATCTAACAATTGCGCCATACACTCGTTGTCTTATATAGGCGTTGCCGATAGCACCGATGTATTCTGCCTGTTTACATATCTCTGCCTACATCTACATCTACATTTACGTGATTACTCTGCTATTCGAAATTAACTGCCTGGCAGAGGGTTCAACGAACCACCTTCAAGCTTTTTCTCAACCGTTCCACTCTCGAACGGTGCGCGGGAAAACGAACACTTAGATTTTTCTGTGCAAGCAATGATTTCTCTTATTTTATCGTGATGATCATTTCTCCCTATGTAGGTGGGTGCCAACAGAATGTTTTCGCAATCGGAGGAGAAAATTGGTGATTGAAATTTCATGAGAAGATCCCGTCGTAACGAAAGACGCCTTTGTTTTAATGATCGCCACTCCAATTCACGTATCGTATATGCGGCACTATCTCTCCGATTTCGCGATAGTACAAAACGAGCCACCCTTCTTTGAATTTTTTCGATGTCACCGGCAGTCCCACCTGATGCGGATCCCACACCGCACAGCAATACTCCAGAATAGGGCGGACAAGTGTAGTGTAATCAATCGTTTTGGTAGATCTATAGCACCTTCTAAGTGTGCTTTCAATGAATCTCAGTCTTTGGTTTGCTCTACCCACAACATTATCTATATGACCGTTCCAATTTACGTTATTTGTTTCATTAATCCGTAAGTATTTAGTTGAATTTACAGCCTTCAGATTTGTGTGACTTACCGCGTATTCGAAATATAGCGGATCTGTTTTAGCACCCATGTGAATAACTTCACACTTTTCTTTATTCAGGGTCAATTGGCACTTCTCGCACTATACTGATATCTTATCTAAATCACTTTGCAATTCTTTTTGGTTATCTGATGACTGTACAAGACGAGAAATGACATCATCATCATCTGCAAATAATCTAAGAGAGCTACTCAGATTGTCTCCTATGTCGTTAATATAGATCAGGAACAATAGAGGGCCTATAACACTACCTTGGGGAACGCCGGATATTACTTCTGTTTTACTTGATGTCTTTCCGTCTATTACTACGAAGTGTGACCTTTCTGACAGGAAATCACGAATAAAGTCGCACTACTGAGGCGACATTCCATAGGCACACAGTTTGGTTAGAAGACGCTTGTGAGGAACTGTGTCGAAAGGCTTCTGGAAATCTAAAAATATGGAAATATATTTTGTAGGGAGCACATTGTGCTCATGTTGGAGCGATCTAGATGGTTGTAAAATAATAAACTGGTAGCCAAGATCGCAGGAATTCCATGATGGAGTAAAAAGAATTCCTGCGATCTTGGCTACCAGTTAATTGTTTTGCAAATATGGAATAAATTAGACATCCCCTGTTGATAGCACTCATTACTTCATGAGTATAAACAGCTAGTTGTGTTTTGCAAAAACGATATTTTCTGAATCCGTGCTGACTATGTGTCAATAAATCGTTTTATTGGAGGTACTTCATAATGTTCAAATGATTCAGATGGTTTAAGCACAATGGGACTTAACATCAGAGGTCATCAGTCCCCTAGACTTAGAACTACATAAACCCAACGAGCCTGAGGACATCACACACATCCATGTCCCGCTCAGCCACAGCGACCGGCCTTCATAATGTTCGAATGCAGCGTATGTTCCAAAACATTACTGCAAATCGATGTTAGTGATACACCCCTGTATTTCAGCGGATTACTCCTACTTTCCTTTTTGGGCGTTGGTGCGACTTGAGCAATTTTCCAGTCTTTAGGTACCGGTACGCTTCTGTTTGTGAGTGAGCAGTTGTATACAGGGTGAGTCACCTAACGTTACCGTTGGATGTATTTCGTAAACCACATCAAATACTGACGAATCGATTCCACAGACCGAACGTGAGGAGAGGGGCTAGTGTAATTGGTTAATACAAACCATAAAAAAATGCGCGAAAGTATGTTTTTTAACACAAACCTACGATTTTTTAAATGGAACCCCGTTAGTTTTGTTAGCACATCTGAACATATAAACAAATATATAATCAGTGCCGTTTGTTGCATTGTAAAATGTTAATTACACCCGGAGATATTGTAACCTAAAGTTGACGCTTGAGTACCACTCCTTCGCTGCTCGATCGTGTGTATCGGAGAGCACCGAATTACGTAGGGATCCAAAGGGAACGGTGATGGACCTTAGGTACAGAAGAGACTGGAACAGCAGATTACGTCCACATGCTAACACCTTGTTACTGGTCTTTTTCACTGACGCACATGTACATTACCATGAGGGGTGGGGTACACGTTCGACGGGCGTTTCACAGGACGTGAAGGACGCATAAATTGGCCAGCCCGTTCTCCTGATCTTACACCTCTGGACTTCTTTCTGTGGGGTACGTTAAAGGAGAATGTGTACCGTGATGTGCCTACAACCCCAGAGGATGTGAAACAACGTATTGTGGCAGCCTGCGGCGACATTACACCAGATGTACTGCGGCGTGTACGACATTCATTACGCCAGAGATTGCAATTGTGTGCAGCAAATGATGGCCACCAGATTGAACATCTATTGGCCTGACATATCGGCACACACTCTATTCCACTCCGTAATTGAAAACGGAAACCACGTGTGTAGCACATTATATAAAGGATTGTCATAAATAAAACATTTAAAAGGAAAAAGTACTTTGTGCACATGGCTTTGTCTGTATATGTAGCGCTCAACAGATGATCGTTAAGTCATAAAAAACCAGTACGCAATAAAATGCAGAGTAGTACATCTGTTTACTTCAGCTGGACATCAT
The DNA here is from genome assembly GCF_023898315.1 of Schistocerca nitens. Taxonomy (NCBI): domain Eukaryota; kingdom Metazoa; phylum Arthropoda; class Insecta; order Orthoptera; family Acrididae; genus Schistocerca; species Schistocerca nitens. The sequence goes on from NC_064614.1 coordinate 284,066,878, forward strand.
CTAATCATTTAAGAACCACTTTAGATGGCGTATAGCTTACAATCTGCACGTGAACATATCAATATAAGTAGTGTTCAACGGATGATTGTTACAACACAAAAACACAGTACACAATAGTGAGCACAGCAAAAAAAAAAGTGTGTGAAATCTTATGGGACTTAACTCCTAAGGTCATCAGTTCCTAAGCTTACACACTACTTAACCTAAATTATCCTAAGGACAAACGCACACACCCATGCCCGAAGGAGGACTCGAACCTCCGCCGGGACCAGCCACACAGTCCATGACTGCAGAGCCTCAGACCGCAGACGGCAGAGTGCACAGTAGCACATCTGTTTACGTTAGCTGGACATGTTCTAACCGTTCCTCATACTTCGTCTAAGACGGTTATTCAGTGATTAGAAAATGTCAGGTTTACATAGACAGATGTGTTCGTGTACATTTTATTGTGTGCTATGCTTTTTTATAACGTAAGAATCATCTGCTGGGTGCACCATATATTGACAAGGCCATGTGCACAAGCCGCTTTATGATTTTCAATGTATTATTTGTCACAATCCATTATATAGTGGCTACATTGTATCTGCAAGAAAACTTGGCGTGAGATGCAATTCAAAATGAATACATTTCATAGCAAAAAATTTTGAAGACCTGAAGATAACCGCAAAGTATGTCGAAACCGGTTGTTATAAATAAATAAATAATTGTGCGAATTTGGCTTTAGAAAGTTTTTACGAAGTTACATATATTATTCCTTCTATCTTTTCAGTATGAGTAAATTCAGTTAACTGTTAATTTAATAGTACTGGCGTGGGTACATCAAGTAAACATAATATGTGTTGGTAACGTGAGACCGCTTTAATTATGAACTAAATTAACGTTTTCCAACAAAGAAAACGAATACGGAATGTGTGACTGGAAGAATAGTGGTCCTCTGAATAAAATACGCCTTTGTATGTCACTGAATTTACACAGTGGATGGAGTTGTGTGTTTATTTAATTACTCCAAATCAGTAATCACGATCATTTCAAACCAGTAACCATAGATAAACTTGAGGTGTATTGGTCTTTTCTTTAAAGTTCGTACTCTATCTTTTATAATCACTAAATTTTATCCGTGTTGTAATCGTACATCATCAGTCAAGAGAACAAGCCTTCTAATTCACGATCATATCAATAGGCTATCAAACCTCCAGTACTAAGCTATAGATAAGGAAACCACTGACGAAAAATCACCGAATTAAGCACGAAACGCTTAGTTTCACACCATTTACTCAATCCTGTACGATTTTTTGCCGTCCCTATCGTTTCAGTTGACTCTTTTGCACGCTCATTCACATTTTCGTGGAATTTATCCCCCCCCCCCCTTTCTTTAATGAGCATGTTGAACCAGGTTTCATGAAACATCAAACAAATATTTACCGCGTTGCTTGGTCATTATTAGCGTGATTACGCTAATAGCTTTCCCCTGTGATAAACAGACAAGTTATCAAACACAAATTTCGCTGCTCAAACAACTCTGAAAACTGACAACAGATACCGAGAATTGAAAGGAAGTTCCAGGGAAGAATGCACTACAAAACTGTTTTCTTGAAATATGTGACATCGAATTGTATGTTGTACTACCGTCTCCTTTTTGCTTTATTTATGTGACAAAGCAATAAACATCAAATACAGTATTTCGGAAGGTCTCTTCACCACCTCTGTCATACGGATTTTCAACTCGTAACTCGTTAAACTTCGGATGGTTTCTTGGCTGCCCTATCCGGTAAACACTATAATGTTCAACACTATCGACAACATTCGAATGAGAATATTCGTAAGCACACTTTCACCCGGTAAACAGTTACTAATCACAGCATCACCAAAGTCGAGATACGCAAGTCCAAGGTTGGTTACGTTCCTGTAAAAGTCTATCTTCCAATCTCTATACTATATTCCATAGAAGCAAAACGACAGGGTGATACGTTTACCAACAGGATACGTGTGGCAGGATGCTTGGTCTTACTGAGATTTAATGAGGCATGACAGTGACCGAGAGCCTCATGAGGCAGAGAAAGAGTAGATACTGATTTAGAGTTTAGCTCCTCTTCGACATTAAGGCCGTTACATGCGATACACAATGGAAAAAGCAGTCACCTATTTATTTCTCATACAGACAACTCCCAAGATAAATTAGGGAAACAATGGGAAATATGGAATGAGTTTTGTGCTCTGTAGTAGAAAGTGAGATATTACGAAATTTCTTGGCAGTTTGATATGGTTTACCGAAACTGAACCTAGATCAGTATCATTCGTGAACAATACAAGCACGAGCCGGTTCAAAGGTTTAATCTGTATGTGCTTATTTCTTATTTAATAAACCACTAAGATAACGCCCTGTACCTCTGCGCCGCTTTTTGCCCGCTAGGAAACGCCTTTTAGACCTACACTGTCTTCATGCAGTAGATCTCGGAATACGAAATTACCTATTCTAGCAACACGAAATCTAATAATTTTGACGGGAGATCTGCGAAACGCAAATTATGGTCAGTCATTACAGTACCTCTTCTTCTATACATGCAGCGACATCCGAAAATGTACATGTTAATAAACTAGAGCGCAAAGGCCAACTAACAAAACGAAGATTAGTAAATCTCCCCGCCGTAATGCAGAAACTGTTTTTCCAACAGTGGAACAATCAGTCATGCTAGGATCAGAAAATCTTCCTACCAACCTGAGGCAACTATGAGAGCTGCTTTCAACAGTGAGAACACTATGGTTTCTGGTCTGCACAAAAACAGCGCAAGCCATACAGAATATACCCATTTTACATCCTAGATTTCTCTGAGGAACTAAGCGTCTACCGCACTGGGAGTAAATTCTGTGGGTCAGCAGCAACACCATATGTGAAACAGTCGTTTGAAGTGCACGCTGCTGTATAACGGAATTAAACGTATCATCTTCGCACAATAGATGTCCCAGCCTGTGCTGTCCATTATTAGGGGCTCTCCGAAAAAATTCATTGCATTCTCTATACCTGTGGCAGTGGAAAAGAGTTGCTAAATTCATGAAGAAGCTGGGGAAAACAAATGTAACTTCCCGCCTTTTGCGTACGAGATGCAAAATTTTAAACATAAAACTGGTACTGATCCGAAGCAGTATCTTCACAACAGGGCAGTCTCTAAGGACAAAAACACTGTCTAGAATCTAGATGGACGCAAACGTATTCGCTGAACCAAATTTGTATAGCGAACGTAAGTGACTGTCCCATATTGGCCAGACAGTGGTGCAGTGTCTTGTGTTTTGATGTTTGCGCAGGAAGGCAAAGATGTGCTCAGTGATTCTCTGTGGACTGCAGTGCGGCTGCATAGGTGCAGGCGCCAGCCTGACTTCCGCAGTGTGGATCACTACCCAACTTTCCCGAAAACTGCACACACCACCAAGGGAAGCACTCTTCCCATAACGAGATTCACCGACTGCCTTCTACTGACAAAAGAGGTCGCAGAAAAGTTTCTTGTGACACACCTCCCCAATGTGAAATAGACAAGGATATCTTTCCAAGCACACAGCTCCAGTAGTTACATTTAAAAAAAATCACGAAAAAATGGCATAAGATGAATTGATACAGCGATATCCGGTATGTGACAGGAGCATTATGTTACCAAATCCCATTCGACAACCAAAAATGCAAGATAACAACAGCTTTTGCGAATCCTCGTATTGAAAGTTCAGCAACTGTCGATCTACACTCTGCGATAGATGTTTATTTCTTGTGGCTGACCAACAGCTTGGCCACTGTGCGGAAGGACAACGCCGACAGTTGAGTAAAAACAGTTGCGTGTACAACAACCTATATTTATTTTTAATGTGTGCATAACCCGCATTAGTTGTAAGACATGCTAAAATTTCTTGAAATTTAAGTAAAGTCTGCGTGATGCAGGAGTGTATTTTGTTTTTTTCGTTATTGTCAAGTCTGAAGTCACGGCCGCTGCCGGTGGATCTACGTGCTATACAAATATTATCGCCGCCACTCTTTGAATTGGTTTCCATATCGCTGAAGTGGTAATACACTAGGCAATGCATCCACGAAAAATTATGTATAATATCAATCCTCGCCAAGACGTAATGCGTTTCTTAGCAAGTAGTGGTCCTTGTTCCGGATACATTCAGCTTGCAAGGAACTTGACTGTGTGGTGTAATTGTATCCCTTTCTTTTGTTTGGTCATCAGTCTTCTGAATGGTTTCATGCGGCCATCCACGAATTCCACTCCTGTGCCAACCTCTTAATATCAGAGTATCACTTGCAACCTATGTCCTCAATTATTTGGTGGATGTATTCCAATCTCTGTCTTCCTCTATAGTTTTTGACCTCTAAGCACCCCCCATTACGATGAAAGTGATTCACTGATGTCTTAACAGTTGTCCTATCATCCTGCCCCTGCTTCTTGTCAGTGTTTTCCACATATTCCCTTCCTCTCCGACTGCACAGAACTGCTTCATTCGTTACCTTATCAGTCCACCTAATATTCAACATTCGTCTGTAGCACCACATCGCAAATGCTTCGATTCTCTTCTGTTCCAGTTTTCCCACAGTCCATGATTAATTACCATACAATGCTGTACTCCAGACGTAAATTCTCAGAAATTTGTTCCTCAAATTAAGGCTGATATTTGATATTAGTAGACTTCACTTGGCCAGGAACGCCCTTTTTGCCATTGCTAGTCTGCTTTTGATGTCCTCCTTGCTCTGTCCTTCATTGGTTATTTTACTGCCTAGGTAGAAGAATTCCTTAACTTCATCTACTTCGCGTCAATCCTGATGTTAAGTTTCTCGCTGTTCTCATTTCTATTACTTCTCATTACAATAGTCTGTGCACTCATTAGACTGTTCATTCCGTTCAGCAGATCATGTAATTCTTCTTCACTTTCACTCAGGATAGATATGTCATCAGCTAATCGTATAAATGATATCCTTTCACCCTGAATTTAATTCCACTCCTGAAACTCTTTTCTTTCCATCATTGCTTCCTCCATGAATAGATTGAACAGTTGGGGCGAAAGGCTGCATTCTTGTCTTACCCCCTTTTTAATACGAGTACTTCGTTCTTGGTCGTCCACTCTTGGCTGTTGTACATGTTTTATATGACCCTTCTCTCCCTACAGCATACCCCTACTTTTCTCAGAATTTCGAATATCTTGCACCATTTTACATTGTCGAACGGTTTTTCCAGGTCGACAATTCCTATGAATGAGTCTTTATGTTTCTTTAGTCTTGCTTCCATTATTGACCGCAACGTCAGAATTGCCTCCCTCGTGCCTTTACCTTTCCTAAAGTCAAACTGATCGTCATCTAATGCATCCTCAATTTTCTTTTCCATTCTTCTGTATATTATTCTTGTCAGCATGAGCTGTTAAGCTGATTGTGTGGTAATTCTCGCACTTGTCAGCTCTTGCCATCTTCGAAATTGTTTGGTTGATGCGTTCCGAAAGTTAGATTGTACATCACCAGAGTCATACATTCTTACACACCAACGTGAATAGTCGTTCTGTTGCCACTTCCGCCAAAGATTTTAGAAACTCTGATCCATACTGCTATATTTTAAACTAAGTCCTCGAAAGCTCTGTTAAATTCTGATTCTAGTACTGGGTCCCCCATCTCTTCTAAATCTACTCCTGTTTCTTCTTCTATCACATCAGACAAATTTTCCGCCTCATGGAGGCTTTCAATGTATTCTTTCCTCCTATCTGCCCCCTCCTCAGCATTTAACAGTGGAATTCCCGTTGCACCGTTATTGTTATCACCCTTGCTTTTAACATCACCGAAAATTGTTTTGACTTTCCTGTATGTTGAGTCTGTCCTTCCGACAATCATTTCTTTTTCGATGTCTTCACATTTTTCCTGCAGCCATTTCGTCCGTCTTTGGTTCTCTGCACTCTCTATTTATTTCATTCCTCAGCGACTTTGCTTCTGTATTCCCGAGTTTCCTGGAACATTTTTGTACTTCCTTCTTTCATGGATGAATTGCTGCATTTCTTCTGTTACCCATGGTTTCTTGGTAGTTACCTTCTTCGTACCTAAGTTTTCCTTCCCTACTTCTGTGTTGGCCCTTCTTAGAGATGTTCACTCCTCTTCAACTACACTGCCTACTGAGCTATTCTTCATTGCTGTATCTACAGCCTTAGAGAACTTCAGCCGTATCTCGTCATTCCTTAGTACTTCCGTATCTCACTTCTTTGCGAATTGATTGTTTCTGACTATTGTATTATGTCAGCCCACTATTCATCACCACTATATTGTGATCTGAGTCTACGTCTGTTCCTGGGTACGCTTTATAATCCAGTATCTGATTTCGGAATCTCTGTCTGACCATGATGTAATCTATCTGAAATCCTGTATCCCTAGAATACATAATACGAGACCGCAACACATATCTCCATAGACTTCCCCGAATCTTCTAGCGCAAAGTCTGTAGTTGTCATTAAAGGACTCTTTTACTGCGGAGAGAAATAAAAAGAACCCTAGGTCTGTACAAATATAATATGTATCACATAGAACGCTAAAAAAGAGCACATATAGGTATGGTATAGAATTGTACTGTCTTGTTATGGTATCGTTAATGGATATTTAAAGTGCAGTGTCGGGAGTAGACGTATGATTTCTCACACATCAGTAGTCAGGTAGTGCATGTGGGTATTATGTAACAGACTAATATTAGCGCAATTAATAGAATTAATTTTTCTAGGTCGACAACTCCTATGAACGTGTCTTTATTTTTCTTTAGTCTTGCTTCAATTATTAACCGCAACGTCAGAATTGTTTCTCTCGTGCCTTTACCTTTCCTAAAGCCAAACTGATCTTCATCTAGGGCACTTTTTTAGGCTAGGCTAGAAGTTGTTTGTCTTCTGCGTGTGAATAATAGCCATCTGGTAGGATGAAAGACGATGTGATTCCAAGCCAGTAGGTCCTACTCTCCAAAGGAATTCCCTCTTCTCCTTTAGATCTTACCAGCTGTCCTAAAATTGTAGTTACTAGTTTGTAAGCTAGTCTCCAACCAAATTTCATTACTTCTGTCATTAAATACGGATAGTTGATATCTATGAGAAAGATCTCTGTCCCACAAAAAATTAAATTTGCAATACCAAGGACTTGTGCGATTTAGACGAAAGTTGGTGGCCGTGTTTCTACATCTGAAAGATGGTCTGTTCACATTTCGCGCCAGTAGCGTAAGAGTAGCATTAGTAGCACCGCCTTGAGGATGCAAATCAGGTTTGCTTTAAATACACCCTGCAACGGTTGTGAGGATTAGTTAGGTCTACCTTTGAGATTGGACGTGGTGAGTTGATGTTAGTCAAGAATGCCTTTAATGTGACAAAGACGCCATTATCAACACCGCACTGAGATAGAACACGGTCGTGTAATAGGGCTACGAGAAGCTGGATGTTCCTTCTACGATACTGCAGAAAGGCTTGGCAGGAATGTGGCCCTGTACATGACTGCTGGCAGCTGCGCCCATGAAATGAGGTTGCAAGAAGACCGGGCTCCAGGCGGCCGCGTGGCACTAGCGAGAGGGAAGGCCATCGTGTTCGACGTATGGCTCCGGCTCATCGCAATACATTTGCAGCACCGATCACAGCAGCAGTTAGCACCACACTGACATAATGTACTGTTGCAAATCGAACACTTTAACGACAGGTCCGTGCCAAACTCCCTGCAGCGTGCATTCCATTGGCAGCAAACCACCGCCGTTTGCTACTTCAGTGGTGTCAGGTGACAGATCGTTGGTGAGTAGAGTGGAGTTTGTTGTGTTTTCTAATGAAAGCTGGTTTTGCCTCGGAGCCATTAATGACTGTGCATCGGTTAGAAGGAGGCCAGTTGAAGCCCTGAAACCAACGTGGCTGTGTGCTACACACAATGGACCTGCACCTGGAGTTTTGTTCTGTGGTGCGCTTTTCTATATCAGCAGGAAAAACTCTCGTCGTTATCCCGCGCACCCTGACTGCAAATCTGCCTACGAGTCTGGTGGTTCGACCTGTTGTGCGGCCATTCATGAACAGCATTCCAAGGAGAACTTTCCAACAGGGCAACATTCGCCCACATAACGCTGTTGTAAGCCAACACGCTCTTCACAGTGTCGACATGTTGCCTTGACCTGCTCGATCACCAGATCTGTCTGCAATCGAGTACATATGGGACACCATCGTATGTCAACTCTATCGTCTTCACAAATAGCGTTAACCGTCCCTTAATCGACCGATCAAGTGCAACGGGCGTGGGACTACATCCCACCAGCCGACATCCGACACATGTGCAGCACACGTTTGCATGCTTATATTCAACAGTCTGGCTATTACACAGGTTATTATTATTCCAGTACTTGTAGGATCGGTCTTCTCGCTCTTACATTATACCTGCTATCTTGCAGTGTTAATCACTTCAGTATTTTACCTAGACAAATGTATTCCCGAAATTTCATTACTCTACACTAATATTTTTTTCCGTCAGTGTATTTTAATTAAGTAGTAAGGCTATTGTGGGAAGTAAGTTTTACTACGAATAGAAAATCATCCAAATATGTGGAAAGTATGGGCGCGCATACGTTCGAGGTGGTTGGCCAAAATAAATTGCAGTGACCTATGAAAATCAAATGATAGAAAGAAAGAAAATTATAAAAAAATATGGCGCTAGTCGGAGGCCGTTTATGGGACCTAAAGAAGTGCCATTTTGTGCCACTGATCTGCTAATATAACACAGTTGTGCACTGCTAATGAAATGGCGTCTCGTCATGGTCTCTCACACCAGCTATCAAACTATAGCTCTAGCCAGTGCTATAATTTTCTCAGTGAACAGTCGAAGAAGCGGTGAATTTGGCTTTATTGCAAGACCATTTACATACATCGTAATTGGACATTTGGGAGATGTAAAGAAAGTTCGCCAGAGCAGGTTCTTCGCTTTACCGAAAACAAGTTCGGTAACTTCCTCCTTGTGGCATGACAGTTAGTAAATACTGGAACAGCATATTTCATTTCATGGCCCTCTTTGTTTTATTTGTGATGGAAATAAAAGCTCAGAAAGTGACTAAGATGATAATGCATTAGTCAACAAAAATGAGCGACTACGATAAATACTATGCATTATGTCAAGAACAAAAGTGCCGTCCACTATCTAAAAAGTAACTCGCTCTGCCTCTTCATCAATACTATTATTTTTCACGTACGCTCATCAGTCTCCACGCCATGAGCGTTAGCAATTACGTTCTATGTATACGAGGTGCGACAATAAGTAATGAGACTGACGTGAAAAAAAGATGGTGCTTATCGTTTTAGTCATGTTTAGTGTTGTCTCCTTCAAAGTAGTTCCCTTCTGATTGCACACACTTTTTCCAGCGATTCTGCCATTGATTGTAACATTTCTGGAACTCATCTTCTGTAATATCCTCCAAAACCCTCGTCACAGCTTTTTGGACATCTTCTGTTGTTTGAAAATGGTGTCCCTTGAGCGCCGTTTTGACTCTTGGAAATAGAAAAAAGTCGCACGGAGCGATATCTGGTGAATAAGGTGGCTGTGGTAGTACTGCAATTTGTTTTGAGGTTAAAAATTGCTGTACTGACAGAGCAGTATGGGATGGCGCATTATCGTGATGCAGAATCCAATTATAAGCAATTTTGGCACGGACACAAAGAACTCTCTTACGAAGTCTTTCTAGAATTTCTTTGTAGTAACATTGGTTAACTGTTTGTCCAGAAGGCCTCCACTCTTTGTGAACAATTCCCTTTGAATTGAAGAAGCACACAAGCATGCATTTCACTTTGACAACTGACCTTTTTTTTGGTCTGGGTGATCCCTTTGAGCACCATTGGGAACTTTGGCGTTTTGTCTCTGGATCGTACTGAAAAAACCAACTTTCATCACCAGTGATAACACGGCTCAACAGTTCTGGATTGATTTCCGTTTGCTGTAACAGATCGGCTGCCACGTTTTTCCGTGTTTCTCGCTGTTGTGATGTGAGACTTTTGGGGACCATTTTTGCACACATCTTTCCTATACCAAGATCTTCAGTTATTACTAGGCGAACCGTTTCTCGATTGAAGTTCAGTTCTTCTGCAATCATTTTCACTGATAATCTTCGATCAGATCGTACGAGTTCACGCATCCTGGCCAAGTTGACATCCATCTGTGAGGTTGATGGTCAGCAACTGCGGTCTTTATCTTCAGTATTCGTTCTGCCTTCACTAAACATTTTATGCCAACGAAAAACTTGAGCTCTTGACATAACCTCCTCTCCAAAAGCCTTCTGAAGCTTACCGTAAGTTGTCGTCGCGTTTTCACTCAAGTTAACGCAAAAAGAAATGGTATACCATTGCGCAATATTATGCGGTTCCATTTCCGTATTAACTTATTACAGCACAACTCACGACTGAGCAGTTGCATGGATGTGCCACTTGGACTAGAAGCAGCTTATAGATCAAGATCAAAGATATTGTGCCTTCGCAAGCCTGCAGGGTTGCCACACCTTGCAAAAAAAATTAGTCTCATTACTTCATTGTCGCACGTCGTATGTGAAGTCTGTTTTTTCGGACTACTGCGACTAACAGCCAACAGTAGAAAAGCCGACAAGTTCGCACACTAATGCACACTCAAACTTCTAACACTGCCTATACTGTGAATCCGATATATGACCTACAGGACACTAACCGAAGATGAAAACTGTTACAGGTACGCTTACGCTGGTCGAGAAGTTACCGCCGGTACCCAGCTTCAGCCGCCGACTAACAATGCCTCACAACGTCAAAGATATCCTGCATGATTCGCACTACTAACCTACCCTCGTGAGACCTGTCGCAGGCATCAAGACATCCGTTACTGCCCTTACCACACGATCCGACTATCGAAGAGTTTTTTTCCTTGGCTCTTCCCATGGCACTTTTCTTTCCTCTGCCCTCTTTCCTGGGGTACGCTTGTATGTGACTCCCGAATATGAAAATAATACTAATGTAAACTAAAATGAAACAATTATACAGGGTGGTCCATTGTTCGTGACCGGGCCAAATACCTCACGAAATAAGCGTCAAACGAAAAAACTACAAAGAACGAAATTTGTCTAGCTTGAAGGGGGAAACCAGATGGCGCTGTGGTTGGCCCGCTAGATGGCGCTGCCATGGGTCAAACGGATATCAACTGTGGTTTTTAAAAATAGGAACCCCCATTTTTTATTACATATTCGTGTAGTGCGTAAGGAAATATGAATGATTTAGTTGGACCACTTTTTTCGCTTAGTGGTAGATGACGCTGTAATTGTCACGAACATATGACTCACAATTTTACACGAACGGTTGGTAACAGGTACGTTTTCTAAATTAAAATACAGAACGTAGGTACGTTTGAACATTTTACTTCGGTTGTTCCAAAGTGATACATGTACCTTTGTTAACTTATCATTTCTGAGAACGCATGCTGTTACGGCGTGATTAACCGTACATACCACATTAATGTAATAAATGCTCAAAATGAAGTCCGTCAACCACAATGGCCTGATTCGAATGGCCCTGAACACTATGGCACTTAACATCTGAGATCATCAGTCCCCTAGAACTTAGAACTACTTAAACCTAACTAACCTAAGGACGTCACACACATCCATGCCCGAGGCAGGATTCGAACCTGCGACCGTAGCAGTCACGCGGTTCCGGACTGAAGCGCCTAGAACCGTTCGGCCACCGCGGCCGGCTCAACCTCGATGCATTTGGCAATATGTGTAACGACAGTCCTCTCAACAGCGAGTAGTTCGCCTTCCGTAATGTTCGCACATGCATTGACAATGCGCTGACGCATGTTGTCAGGCGTTGTCGGTGGATCACGATAGCAAATATCCTTCAACTTTCCCCACAGAAAGAAATCCGGGGACGTCAGATCCGGTGAAGTATGGTATTCAATACCGCTTCAACCGCACGCGAGCTATGTGCCGGGCAACCATCATGTTAGAAGTACATCGCCATTCTGTCATGTAGTGCAACATCTTGTAGTAACATCGGTAGAACATTACGTAGGAAATCAGCATACATTGCACCATTTAGATTGCGATCGATAAAATGGGGGCCAATTATCCTTCTTCCCATAATGCCGCACCATACATTATTCGCCAAAATCGCTGATGTTCCATTTGTCGTAGTCATCGTGAATTTTCCTTTTCCCAATAGTGCATATTATTTAGCCTTACGTTACCGCTGTTGTTGAATGACGCCTCTTCACTAAATAGAACGCGTGCAAAAAATCTGTCATCGCCCCGTAATTTCTCTTGTGCCCAGTGGTAGAACTGTACACGACGTTCAAAGTCGTCGCCATGCAATTCCTGGTGCATAGAAAAATGGTACGGGTGCAATCGATTCTGATGTAGCATTCTCAACACCGACGTTTTTGAGATTCCCTATTCTCGCGCAATTTCTCTCCTACTGATGTGCTGATTAGCCGCGACAGCAGTTAAAACTCCTACTTGGGCACCATCATTTGCTGAAGATCGTATTTGATTTTTCACATGTGGCTGAACACTTCTTGTTTCCTAAAAACGCAACTATCCGGCGAACGGTCCGGACACTTGGATGATTTCGTTCACGACACCGAGCAGCATACATAGCACACGCCTGTTGGGCATTTTGATCAAAATAGCCATACATCAACACGGTATCGAGCTTTTCCGCAATTGGTAAACGATCCATTTTAATACGGGCCATATATCACGAAGCAAATACCGTCCGCACTGGCGGAATGTTACGTGATACCACGTACTTATACGTTTGTGACTATTACAGCGCCACATATCACAACGCGAAAAAAGTTGTCAACTAAAACATTCATATTTCTTTACGTACTACACGAATATGTAATGAAAAAGGGGGGGTTCCCATTTAAAAAAAACGTTGTTGATATCCGTTTGGCCTATGGCAGCGCCATCTAGGCGGCCAACCATAGCGCCGTCTGGTTTCCCCCTTCAAACTAGACAAGTTTCGTTCTTGTTGGTTTTTTCGTTTGACGCTTATTTCGTGAGTTATTTGGCCCGGTCACGATCAATGGACCACCCTGTATACGTGACCGATTTCCTAGGACGATTCTGTCTAGTGGTCGCGCTGGCCTTGGCCTGTGGCGGGGATAGTTCACGTTTCCTGTTAAAGGCATGAGCCATCGTAATTGATAGGTCTGTGGGGATGCAGGTATGTAGCCGACTTAACTGTGCCGTCCTCTAGACGGTTGAATAGCGAACTATTACTTAGTATCTGTTGGACAGCTTTCATATCGTGTGGAATTTTGAGGAGATTCAATATGGACACGTGTTTGTGGTGGACCATTATTCCCTCCCATGTAAATTGTCTGACTGACTGCTTCTTCTCATTTCCCGTCTTTATTTGTTTGAGAAAAAAATCGATTGTGGAGTGTGTTGAGTACATCTAGCAGGTAAAGCATGGATGGACACGTTTGCTGGTTCTCTAGACATGAGAAACACCTTAGTTGACTTTGTAAATTATAAGGATGATTTGGCCAGCCGCTGTTGCCGAGCGGTACTAGGCGCTTGAGTCCGGAACCACGCGGCTTCTAAGGTCACAGTTTCGAATCCTGCCTTGGTCATGGATGTGTGTGCTGTCCATAGGTTAGTTAGGTTTCAGTAGTTCTGAGTTTAGGGGACTTATGACCTTAGTTGTTAAGTTCCATAGAGCTTAGAGCCATTTGAACTGTTTAAGGATGATTTGGAAGCTGTTATATCACTGAAATCCTAATTTGGGATTCTAAATATCAGTTTCCTCTATTTTTTAGAGGTTTCATGTATAGGTCTACGCAGACGAGATCAATTTCTAGTTACTCAGTGGTTTACAGAATGCTGTATCACCCTAAAGTTTCGGGTTTATAGAGAAATAATTTGCAGTCTATATCTTCGAAATTATACTGTGCAATCGATACTGCTAAGCAAGCGATATTGCCATGTGCTTGTATCGAGAGGTATCGCGAATAAGTTACGATATTCTGGTAAACCATGCGAAATTACATATTTTATAGTAATCCCAGAGTTTGCAAGCAAGCAAGCAGGTTGGAACCAGAAACAGTGGCGTCTTTGTGTCGAGAGGAACCGTCCTCGACTTTGTAAAACAGTTCTGAGAGTGACTTCGGTCCACAGAGCACATTCTGGTTACGAATTTAGGATGGATGACTTGTGACTGTCGGTCACTGCTGATGACCACCCGAGCTTGCAGGAAAATATCTATGCTGCGAGGAGTATACATGATGCATATACTTATGCTGTGTGTCTTCAGTGTATAAGTACAAGTGTCTGATGGTCGATATGCTCGATTTTGGTATGGCGCAGGATACGAATTGTATGTTTACTTCATCAACACAGTGCACAGTGATATACTGCTGGGTTGGAGATCGGTTTCAAGCTCTAATATTCAAGTTCCCATTCTCAGTGGCAGAACAGTGTAAGTGAATAAGAGTCTTTCTGTATTTCAAGATCTGTAGGCCACTTTGCGGGGTTTAATTGTCAGTTCAATGTAACGATCTGTACAAAATAGTTTTGCTGCCGAAAGTCTCCTCTGCAGAAAGAAAAATAAAGGTAGGCTGTGCTTCCAAACCGGTGGCATCAGTAATTTGGTGGGTAAATTCAGTAAGAGCCAATCATAATGCTACATTCATTCGTAAAACACCCTTTGTGCTGGGATATAGGAGCCTTTACATAGTGGTGAGATCGTTGGCGTTTCTGAGGCATATGTTGAAAGCACAATGTCGTGATTTCCAGGAAGTGTAACAAGTCATGGACTGGGTACTATGTTAAGAGCACCAGGAGTAATGCATTCGGTGTTATTCTTAGCTATTTTCGTAAGCAGGTTCTGCTGGGCCAAGAATTTCCATACAAACCAGCTGAGACAACACGAAAGCTCCTACAAAAGCGACCATTAAGTATTTCTGCAGCACTTTACGAATTTCCGAGAGGTCGACTTGGTTCTTATTTACATCGGCATGTGACATCAATATAACATTGAGAACCTTTTCGATGGTAGTCGCCATTCGAACATTTTGATTTTATGTGCCAACCACACTGGAGAGATAAACACTTGCACAGCTAGATAGATGCAACTTGCATCCACTGTTAGGATCGCTAGGAATTATGCACCATGTGCTATTCTGGGAGCATTGGAACAGATTTCTATACCATGACCTGTGACATCAGTATCCACAGATAGAGAGGTATCACTCCAGCACCGATAAACACGTGTGCGGCCCAGAGGTGTATCATGTATGGAACCAGTGTGAGCACACCACCTGGTGTGCATGCCTTGGAGTTCTGTAGGGGGGCAGTTTGCAGATACATCATGGTTGACGATAGTTCAAAATCGTTTTATATGTGCAATGAGTGTTTGTGCACAGCATTATTTTCGGCTGTTTAAGCGCTGTTAGCATGTTTTTTCGTAGCATTACACATGCATTATCTTTTGACAATTTACGAGTGGTTTTCGTGTCTGTTGCATTATTTAGTGAAAAGGTGTGCAGCCTGTGCAGTACATGATTTTGACAGTTGACAATTAGCAAGTGTGTTTGCAGAGTCTTTAACATGCATTATTTTGGCAATTAACAAGTTGTTTGCGCCCCTGCGAATACGTGTACTGCATTATTTCGGCGATTTTCTTGTACTTTTCAGATCTGTAGACTATTTACTGCTACCTCAAGCATGCCAGGGTGAGTGTTTTGTGTCAGTGTAATAAATTAACTATGTGAAGTCCGCCCCCAAATAAACTGTATGCATTATTTCGACAGGTTGTAATTAGTGAGCGTGTCTGCCCATCAGTGAACTGCATTATTTTGGTGCTTTACCAGTGCTTTGCAGTTCTGTATTCTGTTCAATGCATTAGTTTGACAGTTTACAATTAGCAAGCATGTTTTCAGAGCTTTATACATGCATTATTTTGACAATTTACGAGTTTTTTGCATTTCTGTATATGAGTGAACTGCATTATTTATTTAATTTATGAGTAGTTTGACGGTCTGTAGGCTGTGTATTGTGACCCGAAGCATGTCAGAGCGAGTGTTTTGTATCAGCATAATAAACGAACTATGTGAAATCTGTCCCTAAATAAACTGTTCCAAAAATAAATAAAGTACACTCCTTCCTCTCTCCAGCAGCCCAGAACAGGCTGAGTCCCTTTCCTGACAATTTTCCCCCAGATCGCCATCTTGGATTGTGTCACAGAAGGGATGACTGCACCCTCTGGTGGTGGTACTGTGTACTAGGTCAGTTGGACTCTGGACATAATGGTGATAATGGTGAACACACTGGATGGAGCTACTGCCTCAAATTGTTTAAATAAGGACTGCCTATCCAGCAGCCCAGTACAGGCTGAGTCCTTTTCACACCAATTCCTAGAAAGAGGTGGCGGTCAGATGACTTTGGTTAGTGGAGGTAGCCCAAGTGACCTTTTCTTCCCGCCATTTTCTTAGGTTAGTGGATATAGCTGTGGTGTGTTGCATTGTCCTGCTGGTATTTGAACTTCTGCAATTTTCTGGGGAAGGGGATTGAGGGGGAGGGGAGGGGATTAGGTTAGGGGAGGTAGCCTTATTGACCTATTTGCCCACCTAAATTCGATGTTGCCATATTCCTCACCGCCATCTTGAATAAATTTGTCACCAATGGAGTGTGGGGTAACTCACAGGATTGTCCCTTCATGCAGTGTCATTGGCATCACCAAAGTCTGTACGTCCTGCCTCAAAGTTCTTGCTGCCCTGCCGCATTTCGCTATACTCATGAAAGTTTCAACGTATATTACTTATGTGTCGATTAATGTCAGCCGCACTACACCATTCAGCGTGAATAAATCGAACGACACGACGCACTTCACACTTCATGGGACACATTAAAGTTGCTACCGTCCCTCCGTGGTTCTCGGAGGTAGACACAGCGGCGCTCCCACTCTGTCCACCATTTAAGGTCACTTTGCCACATAATTATGTGATTCTTGTGAACAGGAGGACCAAAAATATTTTCTAGGTCTGTATCATTCGTAACGATGTTGTTAGTCAGTTCTGTGAAATGCAGCATTTAGGAACTATTTTCGCTAAAGCGGAATATGGAACGATGACTTATTATGTCTGGCTATCGATAAATAGAGATGCAATGACGATATTCATTTAAACACACGGGAGGATACCAGATAATTACATCGTCCACTTATTATTTGAGTGCCGTTAATATACTTGGGTTTCATACCGACGCAAGTAGGAAAACAGAGCTGCCACAGAACTTGTTCTTCTGAGGGAGAACGTCGAAAGAAAAGTGGGGGTGCGGGGAGTGAAGGTGTTCTAAAAGAAAAGACTCTAGTAGTGCACATTTAATTAATCTTGTAATTCAGAGAAACGGTCTTCTGAGTACAGTATCACACAAGTACAGAGACTGGAATGTGTAAGACGCTATAAGTAGTGAAAGTCTGACTAATGCAAATGCAGTCTTTCACAACGCATAACAGATATAGACGCTAAACCATAAACAATACAATAATTCAACTCTACAGTCCCGAATCAAAGTTAATTATGCCTGTCTACTGTCGAAAACCCCAGCATGAACCACGGACCTTGCCGTAGGTGGGGAGGCGTGCGTGCCTTAGTGATACAGATAGCCGTACCGTAGGTGCAACCACAACGGAACGGTAACTGTTAAGAGGCCAGACAAATGTACGTTTCCTGAAGAGGGGCAGCAGCCTTTTGAGTAGTTTCAGGGGCAACAGTCTGGATGATTGACTGATCTGGCGTTGTAACACTAACCTAAACGGCCTTGCTGTGCTGGTACTGCGAAGGGCCGAAAGCAATGGGAAACTACAGCCGTAACTTTTTCCCAGGGCATGCAGCCTTACTGTATGGTTAAATGATGATGGCGTCGTCTTGGGTAAAGTATTCCGGAGGTAAAATAGTCTACCATTCGGATCTCCGGGTGGGGACTACTGAAGAGGACGTTGTTATCAGGAGAAAGAAAACTGGCGTTCTATGGGTCGGAGATCCCTTAATCTGGCAGGTAGGTTAGAAAATTTAAAAATGGAAATGGATAGGTTAAAGTTAGCTATAGTGGGAATTAGTGAGGTTCGGTGGCAGGAGGAATAATACTTCAGGTCAGGTGAATACAGGCTTATAAATACAAAATCAAATGGGAGTAATGCAGGAGTAGGTTTAATAACGAATAGGAAAATAGGAATGCGGGTAAGCTACTACAAACAGCATAGTTAACGCTTTATTGTGGCCAAGATAGATACGAATCCCACGCCTACCACAGTAGTGCAAATTTATACGCCAACTAGCTTTGCAGATGACGAGGAGATTGATGATATGTTTGATGAGATAAAAGAAATTATTCTGATAGTGAAGGGACACGAAAATTTAATAGTCATGGGTGACTGGAAATCGATAGTAGGAAAAGGAAGAGAAGGAAACGAAGTAGGGGAATGTGGAATGGGAGTAAGGAATGAAAGAGGAAGCCACCTGGTAGAATTTTGCACAGAGCATAACTTAATGACAGCGTGGTTCAAGAATCATAAAAGAAGGCTGTATACATGGAAGAAGCCTGGAAATACTGGAAGGTATAGATTATATAATGGTAAGACAGAGATTCAGGAACCAAGTTTTAAATTGTAAGCCATTTCCAGGGGCAGGTGTGGACTCTGACCCACACTCTATTGCTTATGAACTGTAGATTGAAACCAAAGAAACTGCAAAAAGGTGGGAATTTGAGGAGATGGGACCTGCATAAACTAAAAGAACCAGAGGCGGCTCCGGGAGTAGACAACATTCCATTAGAGCTACTGACAGCCTTTGGAGAGCCAGTCCTAACAAAACTGTACCATCTAGTGAGCAAGATGTATGAGACAGGCGAAATACCGTCAGACTTCAAGAAGAATATAACAATTCCAATCCCAAAGAAAGCAGGTGTTGACAGATGTGAAAATTACCGAAGTATCAGTTTAATAAGCCACTGCGGCAAAATACTCTCCTGAATTCCTTACAGACGAATGGAAAAACTGGTAGAAGCCGACCTTGGGGAAAATCAGTTTGGATGCCGTTGAAATGTTGGAACACGTGAGGCAATATTTACCCGACGACTTATCTTAGAAGAAAGATTAAGGAAAGGCAAAGCTACGTTTCTAGCATTTGTAGGCTTAGAGAAAGCTTTTGACAATGTTGACTGGAATACACTCTTTCAAATTCTGAAGGTGGCAGGGGTAAAATACAGGGAGCGAAAGGCTATTTACAATTTGTACAGAAAGCAGATGGCAGTTATAAGAGTCGAGGGACATGAAAGGGAAGCAGTGGTTGCGAATGGAGTGAGACAGGGTTGTAGCCTACCCTCGATGTTATTCAATCTATATATTGAGCAAGCTGTAAACGAAACAAAAGAAAAATTTGGAGTAGGAATTAAAATCCATGGAGAAGAAATAAAAACCTTGAGGGTTCCCCGATGACATTGTAATTCTGTCACAGACAGCAAAGGACCTGGAAGAGCAGCTAAACGGAATGGACAGTGTCTTGAAAGGAGGATATAAGATGAACATCAACAAAATTAAACGAGGATAATGGAATGTAGTTGAATTAAATGGGGTGATGCTGAGGGAATTAGATTAGGAAATGAAATACTTAAAGCAGTAAAGGAGGTTTGCTATTTGGGGAGCAAAATAACTGACGATGGTCGAAGTAGAGAGGATATAAAATGTAGACTGGCTATGGGAAGGAAAGCGTTTCTGAAGAAGAGAAATTTGTTGACATCGAGTATAGATTTAAGTGTCAGGAAGTCGTTTCTGAAAGTATTTGTATGGAGTGTAGCCATGTATGGAAGTGAAACGTGGACGATAAATAATGTAGACAAGAAGAGAATAGAAGCTTTCGAAATGTGATGCTACAGAAGAATGCTGAAGATTAGACGGGTAGATCACATAAGTAATGAGGAGGTACTGAATACAATTGGAGAGGAGGAGCCATTGGGGCACAACTTGACTAGAAGAAGGGATCGTTTGGTAGCACATATTCTGAGGCATTATGGATCACCAATTTAGTATTGGATGTCAGCGTGGAGGGTAAAAATCGTATAGGGAGACCAAGAGATGAATATACTAAACGGATTCAGAAGGATGTAGGTTGCAGTAGGTACTGGGAGATGAAGAAGCTTGCACAGGATAGAGTGGCATGGAGAGCTGCATCAAACCAGTGTCTGGACTGAAGACCACAACGACAACAATGTCGAAAAATATTTTGGAATAATTCTAAAGTAAAAATATTGCCGGTAGCAGTCATCAGTGTTTTCTGGGTTCAGAGGCGTATTTTTCCCAAATGTAAAGTAGTCTCAGTCTTCTATTTCTTTTTTTTTTTTTATCATTTGTAATCGTGTTAGAATCTGAACTTCCCCTTTGTGCATTATACCAGTAAACAGGATACAATTTCTATTGTTTTAGTTCTGCAAGCTGAGTGATGTCGTAAAGCAAGTAGTAACTTCATCATCATAGATGAACTGAATTAGGGATACATAAGGAAGAGTAGCATTCCAAGGAAATCGTATTCAATGCGACAAAGAGGTCATTCAACGCTGAAAACTTTTCTGATATTGGAGAATAACTCCTATAAATTGCTGTGCTCACAGATTAATTGGAGCATTCAGAGAATTTGCATACTTTGTGAAGTTAACATCCCTACGTAGCAATCGATTAGTATGTAATAACTAGGTGAATTCAATTAATTTCTAGTTATTGCTCATACTAAAAACGGGAATTCAGCTCTTTCGCAAAACCTGAATGATCGATTATGTTTTACAGAAGACCAAAAACAAAATTAGCTATTGGAATGTACATATAAAATGAACCATTTCAATCTGAGCTGTATTATTGATAGTGCTTCAGTGTTTCACGGTACAAAACATTCAAACTTGGAAAGCTGTCCATTCCAGAATAATGAAACATCTTTCCCAAACTAATTATTGAATGAGAAATCAATGATTACTGATTGACTGGCCTTAAATATAAATTGAAAAGGGAATCCTCAAGTGGTTTTTGCGAATCACATCACCGTCTTATTGGCAAATTCGAACCTCACCACATCTGCTCACAATTATTCAAATGAGGACGTTATTTCGAAGCCACCTATATCTGTACTTGTACTTTCTGTCTTACGTTTTTGTGTGACTATTTTCGAAATTTTACCGATTTCAACGTATTTCTTAAGTATTCCATTAAAATGTAACACTATATAATTAGATCTAGCTCGTTTTTTCAGTGGAAAAATGTCAGACTACAAATTCGTAGGTCTCGGGTTCAATCACCGGTCAGCCCTGAGAATTTCATCTTGTTTCATTTCTGACAATGTATGTTGTGATGAAAAATGTCGCGTTGCACCGTGCTTCTGATTCCACGTTAGACTGTGGGTCCCCCTATAACTGGATGGTTGAGTCACTCGAATGTCGAAGGAAGGCAGCGACTTATCACCTCCAAGACCATGCCTAGTAAAGCACTGTGGTGCTCAGAACAATCTTCGAATTGGTAACTGGTTTACTTGCCGAATACAGGATGTGGCAAATATAAATGGCCAAAAGAACAGAGTTCCGGGGTACAAAGAAACACACCAGAGGAAAGGAAATACAGTACTAACCTGGCTATAGCGGATGTTGAACGTGACGAGCATTCATTGCTGGAATTGCTGCCGTCGCATCCGAAATGTTCAGCCGCAGTTCTTGAAGACTGTGAGGGTTGTAGCTATACGTCTTAGACCTGAGAGCTCCCACACAAAGTACTCGCGCACTGACAGATCAGGTGACGTGGGTGAGCACCTATGGCCGCAAACAGACCTGCCTCTGCTAAAATGTCACTGCGGCGTGAAGAATGTATAAATGTGCTCCTAAATTCAGCCGGCTGCATGAACAGTTGCTCCATCCTGTTGGAAGAAACTGTTGTTCTTTTCCTCCTCCGTTAACGCTGCCACAAATCGTCCGGGCCACTTTTATTTGTCCCATCCTGTACTAGTTCTTTATAATATAATCACCTGAGACACGCGGTGTACATCTCATTTCTGTAACAAATTGTAATCCCCATGGCCATGCGCCCCTTGCCTAAATCTGCCACGGGCCTTTTTCTAGATACGAAGCATAGTTTGGGTATTTCATTACTGTAATTAAGTAGAGTGTGTGGACATTATAATTACGTCGCTTTACCTCCCAAGTACGAAATACACTCGCATTCTTAGAAAATGGCCGGCCGGAGTAGCCGAGCGGTTCTAGGCTCTACAGTCTGAAACCGCGCGACCGCTACGGTCGCAGGTTCGAATCCTGCCTCGGGTATGGATGTGTGTGATGTCCTTAGGTTGGTTAGGTTTAAGTAGTTCTAAGTTCTAGGGGACTGATGACCTAAGACGTTAAGTCCCATAGTGCTCAGAGCCATTTGAACCATTTTTTCTTATAAAATGTCAGGGCACTGTTTAAGACAGATCGAAAGCTTCTATCTAAAATAATACTGTACTTTGGTTTACATTACCTAAGTCAGTAGTGTTCATATTTTTATTTTATAGAAACTGCACTCTCACTGTAAAAACCTGGAAAAGAACAATCCTATCGTTTGTAGATTGTATACCACAAGAAAACTGCGTATACAGTAAACACACATAATAGCTTGCGACTTATAAGCATAACTTTAGAAATGTGGAGAAATTTACACTTAACGTAGTACATGTACGTCTTCCCATCACGGAAAGAATTACTGGGGGGATAAAAACTCGGAGCACCCCTATTAGTGCGTGTGGGGATAGGAAAGAGAAAGCAATTAAGAAGAGATCTGGAACGCCTGCAACGATTTTAGTCAAAGTTAATACCTACCGGTATATGAACACTCTTTGGCGAGCTGCAGATGGGTGACCGAGGGGGAGGGGGGGGGGGTGAATAATTGTAATTTTAAAATCGATAATACTTTTTCCCTTTTTTAAGTGCTACACTTTCAACCAGTCATCTCTCACTATTTTAGCAACACTCTTAACGAATACACATGCACATGCGTGGCCGCGCGCACACACGCACACACACACACAAACCACACACACACACACACACACACACACACACACACACACACCTTCACTAAAAGTTGATACTCTTTCTTCTTCTATCCCTACAGTCACTACTTGGACACTTGTATCTTCGCGATGATTGGCATCTAGTCTTTCACTAACCGCTTATTAACGTAATAAACCCATGGAGGACTGTCAGTTTTGGGTAGGGGTGGTTTTGGGGAAGGAGACCAGACAGCGCGGTCATCGGTCTCATCGGATAAGGGAAGGACGGGGAAGGAAGTCGGCCGTGCCCTTTGAAAGGAACCATCCCGGCATTTGCCTGGAGCGATTTAGGGAAATCACGGAAAACCTAAATCAGGATGGCCGGACGCGGGATTGAACCGTCGTCCTCCCGAATGCGAGTCCAGTGTTTAACCACTGCGCCACCTCGCTCGGTGTGTCAGTTTTGTCTCTTCTACATTCGATTGGTTCATCCGTAGGTATGATGCATTATTAGGGCCTCCCACCAAACTTAAGCCACATCGGCATATACATGATAGAAAAGAAGGAACGTTAGGGTTTAACATGCGGTTGCCACCAAGTTCAACAGAAACGGGTTAAAAATTAAGATTTGACACAGGTGTGGAAGAAAATCAGCCACATCATTTTCAAAGAAAAGGCATTTGCCCAGATCAATTTATAGAAAACATGCAGACTCTAAATCTGATTGTCTGAAGAGTGAATTGAACCGCCATCCTCCTGAAAGCTAGTCAAGATTCTCACCACTGCGCCATTGTTCTCGGTTACAGTACTCCAAATATGATGCCCGCTCAGCTTCGATTCATTACCGGAAATAACAAGATGCAATTACCTTCATCCATATTCATACATGGGGGAGAAATTTACATTTCAAATTTACGTTTCAAATTTACATGTACTGTCTCCCGTCTTAAATACGAGAAAAAATAAAAAATACTAGTTTGGTGTACGTAGATGCAAACTGAGAATTAAAAATTGTGTGATCCTTACATGTTCAACAGCGGTACGGAAATCTAAGATAATACTCTAATGATGTAATAAACATTTCGCGGCCACCCATGCTGAAAATAATAACTTCTTGTAACACTGTGATAAATTTGCGGAAACAGAGAAATGGTTGAGTGACTTTACAAGAACTTCAGTGTTATATCGTTTTTGCTTGATTAAGTAAGACTGTAAATGGAAACACACATAGGTAAAGACACGTTATAAAGAGAAAAGGCTGAAGATAATCTCTTGAAATATTACCATGTAAGAGGTTAGAAGAAACGCGGTCTTAAAATTACACGTAAAGTAATAGTAACCGAGTAGTACACGGATAGTAGATTAAAGCCGAAATTGAGGAAATTCTGTAATGTTTCATTTGATAACGCACCTGCCAGTCTCCTCGATGTCTGTTGGTCTCGTTTCTACATCTGTCGGAGATGGTACATCACTGTAATTGTTAATTTCCGTATTCATTACACTTCATAATTTGTGTGCGTTAAGCTTCTTTTTCCTGACAAATAGATGTAGGAAGAATTGCGAGAGTAAATAACTTGGTTCACATAGGTACGTAGTGACAGAAAAATGAATTAATATTACTGGAGTACTGTGCCGGAACATACCTATTACCTTCACTGCAGTTTGGTTGTAGGACGATGACTGATACGATCTTCATCATGAACACCGAGCTCTTCGGTGAAAACATGAATAGGAGATGGGAAGGACACACTATGTAAAGGTCGCTTGCCCACCGCCCCCTTCCCGGTAGCGTCCGCTAAACACACGTGAGATCCATGAACAAGACGTTATGCGAAACGAGATATAGCGGGATTTATTTAATGTAATCAGAACATAATTTTTTTAGGACCATTGGATGAGGTAAATTAATATTAGATCGAATCTGCATATGGGTTAGTAGGTGGAGCTTAACCACGACACACTCCAGCTGTATGTACCGTTAATGCAAGTATACAGCAAACCACATAGGATAAAGACTCATACAGGAGAGTAAGATGAATGCTCTTGCTACCCGGAGGGACTGGTGGTGGGTTTATTCTATCAAAATTGTGTAAATTATATTTTAATATTTTTTATGCAATTGGAGTATGAAGGTATAATAAAAACAAAAGGCAAAATGTATGGTCTATGGGAAACGTTTAACACAAACAGACACAAGCTAATGAGACACCCGGGATACGGGAGTAATTAACTTGGAGGTGGAACGAGCAGTAACAAAGGGAAAGGAGTTGTTGTCAAATGAGACTAAGCCTAGGATATGAAAGCCTTTCAAATATATGAGATTTACTTTGATCAAAATTTTGTGTTTTATTTTTTGAGATTTTCCTGTATACAAAGGTTTTTCTCCAACATAACAAATACCGGGAAAACATTATATCTGTTACATAGGATCTTTATTTATTTCCTCAGCATTTCCCTCCAGGTGTTTCGATCTTGTATACATTGTCCCTCTGCTCCTACTCATCTCATTGTTAATCGTACGTTTTGGAGACAAGTGGTCATAGGGCTCCTCTTCTTACCCTCTGGTTCCAATTCCAGTGTCATTTTCGGAATTTTGACTTCCTCCATTCTTCTTACATGCCCGTACCATTGTAAATTCCTTCTATCCATCACGTCATGTATTCTTTCTCTTACTTCCACTGACTTTATTATTTCGTCGTTCCTTATTTTCTCTTTTCTACAGATTCTTGCTGATCTTCTCCAGAAGTCCATTTCTACTGCTTGTAATTTTTTGGGTATTTCAGATTAGTAATCCAAGTCTCCAGTGAATACATAACTACGCTCTCTAGTCTCGATTTATATATGAGTTTTGTGGTTCGGTTGATTACATTTTTGCTCCATAAGATTGAGTAGAACATAACAATAACCTTCCTTCCACTGCTAATCCTTTTATTAATTTCTGCCTCTGGTTTTCCCTCCAACTCTCCACCTTGATCAAAATATTTACACTAGACAGCATGTTACATGAAACACATAGAAACAATAATGACTTTAAGGATACATCTTCTACATTTGTTTGTATAACTACAGGTTGCAAAGGGTACAGGCACTGATATTGTGATCATTGGTATCCTGACATGGACATACCTCAGTGTATTAGTGTTTTTTTCTACGCGTCCAATAGTCTTCCCACTAGCACGTCACATAATTTACTCCCTGGTGTTTTTCGCACCGTCGTAACTGTAGTGCAAAATAGACTACACCTGTCGGTATATATGGTTCGTTTTGCATTTATGCATCCATACTTCAATACTTGACCCAGTATCCCGGGAAAAATAAACGTTAATGTCTTGCTTGAGCCATACGTACAGCGAGGTACTAACCAACGAAAAACATACTAGTCGAAATTGCTATAACTATTAGTCGTCAAATGTTTATGTAATATTGTTCCGTACAGTGTCCCCAGACATTAACAGAAATGTACTCAAAGATCCCTTCCCTCCCCCCTCCCCCCCTTTCAAAATAAAGGAAAAAATGGCACACCACGAAGGAATTATCCGAATGGGACGAAAATCGTTATATGTGACGTAATTGTAAAAGCAAACTAATGATTCTAATTTCTGGAAAAATGGGTGATTTACTCAAGACAAAGAGCTTCACAAATTGAGCAGTCACTGCTGCATTGGTCCCTCTCTGGCCTTAATGCCAGCAGTTATTCGGCATGACACTGACTCACAGAGTTGTTGGAAGCACTCCTGAAGGATATCATGCCAAATTATATCCAATTGGCGCTTTAGGTTCTCAAAACCCTGAGCTGGTTAGAGAGCCCGGCCCATAATACTTTAACCTTTCTCCGTAAGAGAGAGATCGGGTGACCTTGCTGGCCAGGGTAGGGTATGGCAAGCACGAAGACAAGCAGTAGAAACTCTCGCCGTGTGTGGGATAATAAGCTGTTGAAAAATATACTCCACATGACAAAAAGAAGTGAAGGAAGCATAAGGGGGAAGGAATAAGAATGAAACTTCATGGTTTAAGAAAGTATTTGACGTCATTACAAAATCGAGTCGCAAATGCAAAGAATTTCGCAGCAAGAACCTACTTATCAGTACGACACAGAAATAAAAAAAACCACAAAAGTAATTTCAACAGAAAAGAAGGACGACAAAAATTAGACAAGCTGTGGACTTTAGCGTCAAATAAAACAAACAGCATCAATTATTCCCACAATACACTCCGTAGCTTACGTGAGAACGACGTCACGAACAGACCATTGCATGGATAAAAAAAGTTAGACTTTCTGAGATTTCCTGATTCTGTAACAACTTTCTGAGTCGTTAAATCCTCTGATGATGTCTCCAGCATTGGAAGACGAAACGTTAGGCAGAGAATTATGCCTTGGACCGTGGCCTAACGGTCATAATACAGAGATCAGAAATATCGAAAATACCGGCTGTGCAAGCCTGCACTCGAACAGTACTCAAGAAAGCGTAGCACTAGTACTCTATACGCCGACTCCCTTGGTGATGAATAAAACGTCCCTAAAATTCTCTCAATATACCAAAGTGTACCATTCGCCTTCCCTACTACTGTCGTTATATAATTGTTCCATTTCATATCTCTTTGCAAAGTACGCCTGGGCATTTAATCGACGTTACTTTGTCAGGCAGTACACTACTTCTGCTACATTCGATTATTAGAGAATTCTTTTTGTCTCTCAATTGCATTAACTTAAATTTTTTCTACATTTGAAAAGAAGCGCCCCTCCTTACTCTTTGTCTAGTTCGTCTTGTATCCTGCTCAACAAGGACGCCCTACCGTAGACCACAATATCATCAGCAAACAGCTGCACATTGCTGCTCACTGCGTCCGAAAGATCTTTTACGTATATAGAGAATAACATTGGTCCTATCACACTTGCGTGGGGCACTGACGTTAAAGTTATCTCTGATGAACACTCGCCGTCGAAGACAACGAAATGTGTTCTGTTAGTTAAGAAGTCTTTGAGGCACTCAGATACTGGGAATCTATTCCGTATCTTCGACCCTTTATTGAGAGTCTACCGCGGGGCATCTTACCAAACGCTTCCCGGAAATCTAGGAAATTGGAATCTGCCTGTTACCTTCCATCCATGGTTCGCAGAATATCATATGAAAAAGGACAAGCTGAGTTTTGTAGAAGGGATTCTTTTCAAATTCACGCTGACTTGTGGACAGAAGCTCTTCCATCTCAAGGGAATTTATTACCTTCGACCAGCCGCCGAAATGGAGGCTCAGAATGAGGCCCGCTTCCAATTGTCAGAAGTTTATAATACTGTCTCATACGAGTTTGTGGCCCCAACATGTCACTCATAGTATTCACTTAAGATCTGACACTGTTCATGGTAATTATGTAACCTACTATGCCCAGTAACAAAACTAAAGCACGTATAAAATCTTCTCTATCACTGGTGATTTTTACCATTGACGACGATGGCGGAAATAACCATAGAAAGCTCGGGTATTATATTCGAACTGGTGCGTATTGAAAACTGAGGTTCTGTTCAGAAATTCCGCCGGGAAAGGCTGTGAGGAAATACTAAACTATCGTTTTTACACTCCCCGATGATGTCTGCAGTTACATTGGCATCCGACCATGTGTTTTGCATACTTAACTTTTTTGTTAGGCAGTGTAATTTAATATATCGTTTGAGGTGGTTCCGTCTCAGATCCGATAACTACGAAACGCTCAAAGCGACGTGTGTGTGTGTGTGTGTGTGTGTGTGTGTGTGGCGTGCTTCATTACCAATCCGCTCGCGAGGCTTCTAATACGTCAACTCGACAAGCGCAGCAACAGCTCAGCAGCGCCAATCGAACGGCATCCGGCCGGCGAACAAGACAGAGAGCGCGGGTGTGGGTGAGGGTGGGGGCTGAGCAGACCCAGGCCAGGACAGGCCCACGCGGCAGCTCCCAGGGGGGCTGGTAACGCGGTTACCCGCCGCTACCACTGATTGCTTCCCCGGCCGGCCGGCCGGCCGCCCCAGTCCGGGCGATAGCGCGCCGAACGAAAGCGAAGCAAGAAAGTAATCCGTGCCCGCAAGGAGCAATTGCCTTAAACTAAATCGTATTTCATTCCAACTTCAATTTCGCACTCTCCCCACAGTTCACACGTTTAATTCGTAACGCAAGTATCCAATCGGCCGTAATGGGCAACAGCTGTGTTACGTTACTTCCTCGATTGTCTCCCGAACGTGCGAACGCTTATAGCTTGTTCGGCTACTGCAGAGCAAAGTTTCAACGACATTAAAAGCCTACACTGTAAAACAGACACTAAAGTGTTTGCATTATGTTGTGATTATCGGTAGATACTCTTCGTCTTTGTAACTATATTCTACATCCATCGAAGCATCCCACTTACAGGCACCGTGAAACATTTTGAATTTATATTAAACAAGAGGCGAACGAGCTAAGAGCCGTCGTGCAACTAACGACACACTATTAAAAAGGTAACATGTTACACTGAGGGGCCAAATAAACTGATACACCAGCCTAATATCGCGTAGGCACCTGGCGAGCACGCAGAAGTGCCGCAACACGACGTTACGTGGAGTCAAGTTATGTCCGAAGTAGTGCTGGAGGGAACTGACACCATGAATCCTGCATGGCTGTCCCTAAATTCGTAAGAGTACGAGGGAGTGGAGATCTCTTCTGAACAGCATATTGCAAGGCATCGCAGATATGCTCAATAATGTTCATCTATTGGGAGTTTTGTGGGCAGCCGAAGTGTTTAAGCACACAAGAGTGCTCCTGGAGCCACTCTGTAGCAATTCTGGACGTGTGATGTGTCGCGTTGTCCTGCTGGATTTGCCCAAATCCGTCGTAATTCACAATGGACATGAATGGATGCAGATGATCAGACAGAATGCTTACGTACGTGTCAACTGTCAGAGTCAAATGTAGACGTATCAGGGGACCTATGTCACTTCAACTGCACATGCCTCACACCATTACGGAGCCTCCACCAGATTGAACAATATCCTGCTGACATGCAGGTCCGTGGGCTCCATACCTGTACACATCCATTCCCAAGATACAATTTTGAAATGAGACTCGTCCAACCGGGCCACATGTTTCCAGTCATCAACGGTCCAATGTCGGTGTTGAAGGACCCAGGCGAGGCGTAAATCTTTGCATCATGCAGTCTTCAAGGGTACACGAGTGGGCCTTCGACTCCGAAAGCCCGGGTCAACGATGTTTCGTTGAATGGTTCACACGCTGACACTTGTTGATGGCCTAGCATTGAAATCTGTTGTAATTTGCGCAAGTGTTGTACTTCTGTCACATTGAACGTTTCTCTTAAATCGTTGTTGGTCCCGTCTTTACAGCATCTTTTTCCGGTCGCAGTGATGTCGGGGATTTGATGTTTCACCGGATTCCCTGGTATTCACAGTACACTCTTGAAATGGTCGTACTGGAGAATCCGCACTTTATCACTAACTAGGGCAGGGCTTCACAACATACGTGCTCGCGGAGCAAGCTGTGAGCAGCAAGGCGCGAGCACGGAGCAGCGCGAGCACGCTACCCCCACTACCGGACCAGAGCGGAGAGTGGAGAGAGTCACGTGGGGTACACAACAGCTGCCGCCAGTCGATGTAAATCCGCGGCCACCTGCAGGGATATCACTCACGAATTATTACTGCGACAAATGAAACAAATAAAGGAGAATGTACACGTGCCTCATAATTTTATTAACTTAGTGTATGCCTCTACCATCTGTAGACACTGAAACTAAAGAATTAAACGACAATCCTATATTTTCAACACTTTCTTCAACACTACTTAAAATATCACCTCCGGTTGTAGTGTTCTTCATGGCTACTACATCGAGGAGCTCCTCCCTCACCTGAATATCTCTATTAACACCTCTAATAAATATGGCAAGCTGCGCTGTTCCAGTGATATCAACATTTTCGTCCAGAGCTAGAGAATACGCCATAAAATCTTTACAGATATTTGCAAACTGGCTCTGGACGTCGTCTGCCATGTCCTGTATGCGACGCATAATGGTCATGTTAGATAATGGCACAATCAGAAACTGTTCAACTTGAGATGGACACTAATGTTCCGCTGCAGCTACCAAACATTCTTTTATTAAATCGCCATCAGTTAAGGGGCGCAGGGATTTTGCTAAAAGCAAAGCAATTTTGTAACCCACTCTGAGAGCTGCCTCAGTTGATTTTTCTTCGTCGTCCAGATCTTCTTCGGATAGCTTCCTTTTAAGTTTAATAACTTCCTGTGCACGATCTGGTCAATCACATTTTCCACGTCCGTAGTCTTTCGCGTGGTACGACATATAATGTCGCTGCAAATTAAATTTCGTAAAAGAATTCAGCGTCTTGTGACATACTAATCATTTTGCAACACCATCTTTTTCAGTAAACAGATACAATTCCTCCCAATGGGGGTTGAACTGCGAAAGCATGGTTGGGGTTACACAACGGCGACTTCACATGATTCTTAACCAGCGAAGTGACTGTTACGAGCTGATCGTAGTACTTTAAACGTTACACAGTCGGCGCGAATTCAATAGGCACGCTGCGGCCGTATTCAAACGTGTGCGCGCACTTCCCCTCCCTCCCCACTCCGCGACCTTGCAGCTGCTCGCGAGCAGGTGCCTGAGCAGACGCGAGTACTCGTGCTCAAAACCGGCCAGTTGTTAAGCCCTGAACTAGGGTATACTGTGTTCCATCACTTGCGCTCCGACTGTAACACCACGCTCAGACTCACTTAAATCTTGATAAACTGCCATCGTAGCGGCAGTAACTGATCTAACAACTGCGCTAGACACTCGTTGTCTTGTATAGGCATTGCAGACTGTAGCGTCGTATTCTACCTTGTAAGTAGGCTGTTTAGCTTTTTTATCTTGGTAACGCCACGTAGTGCTCTGTATGAAAATCACTGACTGTGCTGTGTGCAATCTGTGGCTGGTTGGACTTAAGCGGACGATCTGAACGTGTGTCTGCCAGAATAAGGAGCCTTGTAAAGATGGATGTCATGATATATATATAAGACACATAGTGCTTAGAGCTATTTGAACCATCTGAAGAACTTTTCTTGGTCAACAGTCTTAATTTCCACTTCAAAAGTTCAAATGTGTGTGAAATCTTATGGGACTTAACTGCTAAGATCATTAATCCCTAAGCTTACACACTATTTAACCTAAATTATCTTAAGGACTAACACACACACCCATGCCCGATGGAGGACTCGAGCCTCCGCCGGGACCAGCCGCACAGTCCATGACTGCAGCGCCCGAAACCGCTCGGCTAATCCCGCGCTACTAATTTCCTCTAATGCTGCGTGTCATCACTTGTTGTGTTGTAGCAAACCCGAAATTTTTGTTATAAATGGTTCGCTGGGGCCTTATAAATACTAGCGTCCTCACACTGTTATGCAGGGTAGCTATCATTGGTTCTGAACACATAGTGGATTACGGAAGACCTATAGCAGAACATTCAGTTTTCAGTAGCAGCATACCATATAACTTTTTGCTGCATTTGTTTATTGATTGCTGGGACTGTAAAACTGAATCCTACTACGATTATTATAATCAGTAACTACATGCTACGATTTTGTTAAAGGGTTCACATTTACGCTTTACTTGGTACCGTTTGCACAACATTTTCGGAGTAACCCAGGGGGATGTTACAGGAGCGTTACTTTCTACTGTTTGTAGTCATGATCTGTTCTAACGGATAACCTTGGAGGCTATGTAAAGATTTTCGCTGATAATCGTGTATGGGAAGGTAGCAGAAAGCTAGAAGACTATAGCAAAATGTGGCGCAGACAGTGGTGATCGATCAACGGAGTCACTCTCGAGTTGAAGTAATAAACTGTTGTAAGCGTCGATCATGAGACTTTTGTCTTCGAATGATTCGTTTGCGGATGATAAGAAGGTAGTCTGAAATAGTAGTTGGTGTAGTTGGTCGCGCGGAAAGTTTCGAAGTTTAAATTGCTGATCATTCACAGCGCGGCGATGCTGTGCTGAAAAGTAATGCCTCTGAATTTCTTATTTGAAAATTATTAAAGCTTTTTAAATAAAACGAGTTTTATTAACTTTCTTCATATTTCTTATTCTCGTCTACGCATTTATTTCTCAACGTAATCACCTTAGTGACGAACCCATTTCTCCCATCGACAGAGCACGTCTTTAATACCGTCATTGCAGAACGTTTGACTTCGTTGATGGTTCCCCAACACCACTTATGCTTGCACCTATTCATAATTACCAAAGCGAGTCCTCCAAGACGTTCTTTATGTTTGGAAATGGACGAAAATTAGATGGGGCCAATTCGAGTTTGTATGATTTGCAACCGATGGCAGTGAACCCAAGATATTGTATTGTTGCAGATGTCTCAGAGCTTATGTGCGGTCTGCCATTGTCATGAATTTCAAATGCACCATACCTTCAACATCTCAGAATAATTTGAGTATGAATTTGTCTGCTGACGGGCATGGTCTTGAACTTTTTTGGTGTCGGTAACCGTTTGTGGCGGAACACCATTGGTGCCCTCTTGTTTTTGTGGTGAACCTGGTGAACCCAACTTCCATTACTTGTCACAATGATGTTGAAGAACTCATCGCCCTCGTGCTGAAACCGATAAAGAAACTGTTCTCCTATCTCCTCTGTTTCATGTCGGGAGAGACCACTCGAGGTACTAGTCGTACTGACAGCTGTGACTGAGTTTTCCGACGATATTCTCTGATGAGTTCATCAATAAGACAATGATGAGTCTTGTTGACTGCTGTAAGTGGAAGTCCAGTCCGAGCTCTGTCCCATACGTTGAGGTTATTACCGCTGTTTTCTTCATTACGAGCACGAACAACTGAAACATAGCACGATCCTGATGTCGATATAATCGTCATCATACACAGCTTTCATTCTTCTATAGATTTCACTTGGAAGCATGCTTTTACAGCACGCTGTTGCTCAGGTAACTATTTAATTAGCTTACACGCCGCTATACTACACTTGAATCGGCAAAGCGGGATAGCCGATCGCATAATAAGCATAACATGTAACATCTAAACCGAAATTGAGAACATATTAAAGAAATCGGTGGCATAACTTTTCAGCACAACCTCGTGAGCTGATTACAATAATAACAACAATAAATGGTTATTATCACCCGGAAACGCTGTAAAACTAGTGAAATTCAAATTCCTTATTCATACCTCAATCAACATTAGCTCAAGAGTGAAAGAAATATGTGATATGGTAAAACAACTGGCTACTTATTCACCGATTCTTATTGTTCATCATCAAGTGTCAGGGGCACTTAACAAGTTGCGTTAATAGAACAGATAGTTAAGATCAAACGATGAGCGGTACACTTCGTCACAGGATTATTTAGTTCTCGGGAGAGCGTTAGTGAGAGACTCAACAAAATTCAGTGAAAGATGCTACTTCATCCACGTATCTCGCACAGAATGATCAAAATGAGGAAGTAAGAGAAATTAGGGTTCATAGGGAGGTTTATCGAAAATGGGGGAAGGGGGGCTACGGCGGGGATGGGGGGGGGGGGGTGAGGGGTGACGGCGGGTAGGGGTGTATAGAAGACAGAGCCAGAGTCACCGGGAGTACCTTCTGCAAAACACTACAAGGAGACTTGCAGAGTAAGGATGTAGTAGTACATGCAAATGTTTAGAATGTTCTTTGATCGGCAGGCCATGCATATTAATTTCTTCGGTAATACCAGGGTCACCCGGAAATTAATGCAACACATTTTTTCTCCTTAGCCAGCAACAATGGTACGAATGCGAAACTTTAGGTATGCATTATTTGGAGTTTCAGGACTGCGGAAGTGGGAGTGCAAATTTTCAGCTTCCTCCGACAGATAGCGAAGCTGCACCAATGTTTCAAGATGGTGTCTGTACTGATACACGTTACAAGCACGTGTCGTCGTTAAATTTCTCACTCTGGAGAAAAAAAAACTGTTGGGAATATTCGCAGTTTGAGGAGCATCTGCATTCGATATAATTAACGTTAGGTGCTGGGCAAAGGGGATGACGTAACTACAAAAAG
This sequence comes from Schistocerca nitens, assembly GCF_023898315.1. NCBI lineage: Eukaryota > Metazoa > Arthropoda > Insecta > Orthoptera > Acrididae > Schistocerca > Schistocerca nitens. The sequence continues at coordinate 284,101,934 of NC_064614.1, forward strand.
GCTGTTCGGCAGAGATCCAGTATTTGCAGCACTAGGGGAGGCCATCTATGGCTGTCACACATGACAAGTTGCAGCTTGCTGATATGCTCATTCGTGATACCAAAAGGCAGCACCATCACTTCTGAAGCATATGTGAACACATTAATCAAGCTCAAGACGCGCTTCCAGCGACTTCGACTACGTAACAACACACGTGCGAGTAATTCGGAACACACCACTAAGCAGGGGTGGACAATGTTTTCCCATCCACGCTACAACCCTGACGTAGCTCCCTCAGACTTCCACTTGCTTGGGTTATTAAAGGATGCAATTTGAGGATGCCTAAGAGATGATTCGTACACTGAAGAAATGGCTTTATGATCAGAACAAGGAGTGGTACCCAAACGGCACACAAGCCCTTGTGTCTCGTTGGAGGAAGGCCATAGAACGGGAAGAAGATTACGTGGGAAAACAGGGAGCGCTGAAGAAACATCATTATTTTTTCTCTGTACGATTAGTTGTGCTCAATAAACAACAGCTGAAGAAAAAATGTAGTTCATTACTATCTAGGTGACCCCCGAACACCACAAAGAAGATAAAAAGCAAAATACCAATAAATCGAATGAACATATGAATTTCAGTTGTCTTTTATGTTACACTTGTTTCCTCGTTATTCCCTACACTCATTCGGCAACTTACTTATATTTAGTATAATAACCTTACAGGTTAGTCGATTTTTCATTAGACTGACTCAAGGACATAGCCAAGGCTTACTTTGGGCCGGTATTACACTATCAGATTTGTTGGACAAAGTTGGTTTGCCCATTATATTGGACGTGGTATAATAGGGAACGTTTGTCAAATATCGCCTTTCGTCCATTTTATTTGATCAGATCTAGTGCCTCGCCCTAACTATTATCAAAGAAATCGTTGATCTTCTGTTTACTGCAATGAGAAATGTAGCCGCTAGAAGCGCTAGCATGTAGCATCGCTGAAGCTGTCGGACATCTGATGTATATCAAAATAGCTTCGAAATTTACATGGTGCGTAGCATCTACAGCGAAACTGATGATATGTACGAGGTAGATGAACTATATAACTTGCGACATCCCGAATACAAGAACAGAGTAAGAAGGAAATGGCAGAGGCCACTAGCCCTGTAGTACGGCTTGATGTATCCACGAGGATATAAAGGAAAAAAATCGACAATTTTTGTAGAAATTAAAATACTGCTTGATGACTATAGTATGCAATGAATAGTAATTTGCCTTTTGATATTCCTCCTTCAGTCCTTTATAAAGAGCTTCATACCTTTCTGCTGTTATTTTCGTCAATGTGCACTGCGGTATTCGAATGCTATACTGAAAACTAGAGTAGCTTTTACCATTTGCAAGAAGTAGCAATGTTACTGTAAGTCTGTCTTCTGCGGATATGGCACTTTTTAGGTGAGTGTTCTGCTTGGTAATACGACAAGCTACTTTGCTGAGCACGTACTGAAGTGTACTATCGTCTATTCACAAGTAATTTTCATACGACTTTACGTCCTCGACTTACAGCTCCCGTAATAAAATTTATTGGATGCTTTTATTATCCCGCTTTGAAACGCACTGCTTCACCTTAGTTCATATTCTTTTACCACTTTTCCGCCCATCTTCCAAATGTGAGCACAGTGCAACTGTACGTAGCACACGCAACTGCAAGGCGTAGTAACAAGTTGTTATTCACCATTATGAAAATTTTACGAAATATTGGGTGCAGTGTAATACCACAATTTTGCGCCTCGTCAAACAAGTTTGTCAGAGATCTTTGTCCAACATTTAATCAAATTTCTGCGCCTAATATATCTGGTACGGTAATAGCCCCCTTAGCCAAGCCCAACTACTGTACACTGTTGACCTTTCTTGATCTCAGTTGTTGCTTTTTTAAGCAGTTTAGTTCTCACTTGCAGGTGAATTTAATGTGAATACTGCTGTTTACATTTTTTGTGCTATGTGCTGTTGTGACAATTTCTACTTACGAATAAGTTTTTAACAAGAAAGAAGAGAAAAACCGATTTTGCTTCTTCCATTTGCGTTATGGTAATTTAAAAGTGTACACGCACTTCTATAATAACCTAATTGCTTATCCACAACTATTCAATATTAGCACTGGAGCCGTTATTTGGAGACTGGTAGATAATTTGGGTTGAAATATTTTAATATTTACAATATCGATGGCTGCATTTCTTTTAGGAAACGAGAAAAAGAAAAGCTGTCTTTGGTTGCCCAAATGACAACATATTGCCCAATCCGGCCATCTGGGTGGTACCAAATTATTAAAACCAGTTGTGATGGGGTATGTGACGTTCGTTTCCAAAAGATTTTTTTTCATCGAGTCATCGGGCTTCTTGAACTCGTCCGAGCCGACTGTGTCCTGCATCCCGGCCCCTCCTTTTCGTATAAAATTCGTTTACGCTCTGTAATGCTATAATAACTGAACCCAGGAATTCCACGCACAATAAAATCTTAAAATATTAATGCATTCGTGCTCTATCCGATGACCAGAGACGCACCATTAATTTAAAAATATCCAATCTCAGAATTTCTTCTTTTGTTGTGATGTATTTTATTTTATTTTAAAACAATGTTCAACAACCAGTTATTCCACATTCTCCACCGACCGGGTTAGTTCTGCACGCTGAGATGCTGAGATAGCAATCCCTGGATTCTGGAGGTGAGGTGAGGTGGTTCAAAATGGTTCAAATGGCTCTGAGCACTATGGGACTTAACATCTATGGTCATCAGTCCCCTAGAACTTAGAACTACTTAAACCTAACTAACCTAAGGACAGCACACAACACCCAGCCATCACGAGGCAGAGAAAATCCCTGACCCCGCCGGGAATCGAACCCGGGAACCCGGGCGTGGGAAGCGAGAACGCTACCGCACGACCACGAGATGCGGGCAAGGTGGTTCAAATCGATCAAATGTTCAAAAGGTTCTGAGCACTGTGGAACTTAACATCTGAGGTCATCAGTCCCCTAGAACTTACAACTACTTAAACCTAACTAACCTAAGGACATCACACACATCCATGCCCGAGGCAGCATTCGAACCTGCGACCGTAGCAGTCGCGTGGTTCCGGTCTGAAGCGCCTAGAACCGCTCGGCCACCGCGGCCGGCTTTCAAATCGATCCACCAGCTACATTGAAAATGGATATCTTTGGTTTCCCATAGCCAATTTAGGTGAACGCCGGTGTTTGGCCCTCACTATAGGCCACAGAAAATTCTCCCCGAATTCATTTCTTTATTGACAGATTCAAATCCACTGAGCTCCATCGTAGGTGAGCAGACTCTCTCTTCGGAAACTTCCAACACTGAAAGTCACACTATAAATAAATTCTCCTCATTTATTCTGATTCGTTTATCTGCTGAAGTATTTGTTAATGCAGGAAATGATCTTTCTGCACTGCAAAAGTGACGGATGAATACTTAAATGAGGAAATATGGGAAAGTGTAAAGTTGAATAATTCCAGATCCTTTGTATTGTCGTAAATTTAATCGTTCCTCATCCTCGTGGGAGCGTGCAGTATCGTCTTCCATGTGGGGATCCCACTCATATTTCTAGCGTCGGCGTCGTCTAATCGCAGAAGTCAGGGGTGTCTAGGCGTATACGCTCCAAATTTGAAGCTTCAGGAAGCAAAATTGTGGTTTCTAGGACTGAAAGTGCAAGTAAAAAAGCATTCTGTAATTTCAGAAAACCAGTAACATAAGAAAATGGCACGGAAGTGGGAACATTGTTGAATACCAAAATGAAAACACAAGACTGGTAAGTATTTTATTGACACCAGAGAAATATATAAACTTGAACAAACAATAAATATTATAACAACCTTATCTGTCGTATAAGTAGAGGTACGTACAAAACTTCACTAATTTTCATCGCAAATTCAGCCATGATGAAACAAACTCGGAAATTTCTAGAAAACTTCCATCAGAAACTAGTTACAAAGTGGCAATCAAATAACTATACGAACGACCGAAAACAAACGCAGAATATCATATAAACTTCACGTATTGTATTGATATCAAAAAGAAATATAAACTTGAGAAAACTCTGAATGAAACTGAAACATTTTTTAGAAATTGCCTTTTCAGAGGCGAAGCGAAAACAACTATACTATTGACAACACCAAAATCAGACAGGAAAGAGTATAAACTCGAAACTTTGAAAACGGGAACAAACTAATACTGCAAACTTTCGTCACGGGATAAGTCCCCTCCGGATTCACTTTATGAATCATTCCCATCACACATCAAACATGATCGACTTAGTTCTTCATGTCCCTTGCAAATTGGACGGCGCATGTGTTGTTGAATTTTTTATCCTTTTCTTCCGTCGTACATGTGGCATCTCCTTTTCTTGAATTGGGACGACGGACCAGAGACTGAGTGAGTGGTACTTTCTTCAGTTCCAAGAACCATCCGTATTCAAGACGTAGGGTTTTCCTAATACTAACACTAGCTTGCCTTTGCTTCATCTGACATTCAGCCAAGCTGTACGCAAGAATTTCTAAAAATCTTGTCGAGGCAATTTACTTTTGCTCGAGTGAATAAAACTCAGCTGTTCACTCCTATTATATCCAGCATGTCACAAAGCTATCGCATGGGTTAACCACAAGAGTAACCTCTCCGTTGCGTAAGAGTGACACATACTGTCGAAACACTCAACTCCTACTTCGCCAAATTGTTGAACTCATGACGTCAGGTGTCCGTTTTTCAGGATTTATGGTTCCTGAATCATACATCGTGGATAAAAGGTATTACGTTTTTGTTCTTCTTTTCAGCGAAAGAGATGAGTATTTTTCCGGGTGGTAAATAAATCTTGATGTCGTAGGATATGGAGACAACAAGAGTGAGCTTACGAAAAAAAATGGCTCTGAGCACTATGCGACTTAACTTCTTAGGTCATCAGTCGCCTAGAACTTAGAACTAATTAAACCTAACTAACCTAAGGACATCACACACATCCATGCCCGAGGTAGGATTCGAACCTGCGACCGTAGCGGTAGCTCGGTTCCAGACTGTAGCGCAAACTATTTGTTCACACTTACATTGCGATTCGTATTTCTTATGTTTTCACACAGGCGAATGACTTGCAAGTAGTATATTAGCAAAAGAAAGGAGTTCTCCCTCTGAATTGTATTTTTATCTCCCGAGGTGTCTCTCCGCAAAAGTAAAATGTTCGAGTGTTCGTGTCTTCAATCCATATTTACCGTGTTTTATAGGGACGCACATTATGAAGGGACACTTTCCTCTGAAACTAAAAGAGTTTCATCAATAGTCATGTACTCGGAAGGGGTAAAATATGTACCACAGTTTACAATGAAAATGTCGCACATATGGCGAATGGTGGCTAATTCCTATCTCCTTCTCTCATCGCGTCGTTGCTTGTAATCAAATCTCAAATGTGAAACAAGGAATTTCAGATCGGTTATTGGAGTAAAGACCATCTAGATTAACATCATAGTTCTTCTTAGCCTCCACAAAGAAAGGCAAATCCGATAAGAGCTTTCATCTCTACATCATCAGTGTGTCCAGTGTATCTCTCTAAAGCCTGTCTTTTACTGATTTCTTAATTATTGTGAAGTACAATTTCCTGAGTAATATCCTCACTCATGAATAATACAAAGAAGAAGAGAGCAGCTGTGTCTTCTCGGGCTGCCCCTTTTGCACCGGGAAGGTGACTAACGACGTTGCTTTGGGCAGTTCTGCTTGCAGAATTTCTGAACGTCAGAGTTGTCCAAATTGTCTCTCCACCCTCACCTAAAACGAAATTTCTATCTTCACAGTCGTATAAATCTGGCTGTTGTAAGGTACCTCCAGTTTCCTGAAGAGCAACGATGAACTCGTCAGATACTTTACCGCAGTGTGAAAAAAATTTAGTCCTCCATATCTGTACATTTCCTCAATATCCTCAAGCGGCTCTTCTCTTTTGTCTCTCCCACGGTGCTCCTCACCGACGGACCAAGAACCTCTCTTTCCAGCGACCTGACGTCTTCTCAACAAAAGAAAACTAGAAACTCAAACGTTCAATTCAGGTTGTAAAAAATAGTACCTTTCCAGAATACCAGTGTTCTCATTACCAGTTTTATCCATACTCAGGCAGTGTAAATAACGCTTACATAGCTCAAATGAGTGAAAGTCAAGCAGGAAGAAAGTTTCCACATGTGTCAATTTCTTTACTCTACTTCCACGTAGTGTCCTCTCGGACCCTAATTACTTTTTCCCTACGAAATAATAGAAAAAATATGGATTACTTACCAGGGGGATCGATGCTGCCTCACAAGCCTCTAGAGCACTACTGAGGAGGCGGCTGTTCAAGAAGGGGGCCGTGGTAGGCAAGATGGTGACTAGGCAGGGGAAAGAATGCGCAAACAACCAAACAGCTTCCCGGGGAGAGCAACCAGAGCTCAGAGACATTGTGAATAACAATAACAACACTCAACACTCAATAAGCACTCAAATGATCACAAAAATTATAACAATATAAAAGATGCTTGTCAAAATGTACGAAGCATGACTCTCTACATGAGCAAGGCCGGATGATAATCCTTAAGATATAACATCCGGTAGACATCAGCTGTCTAAAACCAATGAAGTAAAACTTGAAATCGCGTATGATGTGTGTATTTCCGTCATGTTGCTAAGAGGCCTATGTGGAGTAAGCAGCCAATGGAGACTAACAATACATCTTTCGTGTGAACTCATTTTTATTATGACAACCCGCGAGTGTGGTTTGACACTTAACGTGGACAACGTCCCGAAAGCTTGGATTCCGTAACTTTCGATCTACATAATGGAAATATAATCATTGTAAATCTGAAGCTGGTTCAAATGGCTCTGAGCACTATGGGACTCAACTGCAGAGGTCATTAGTCCCCTAGAACTTAGAACTAGTTAAACCTAACTAACCTAAGGACATCACAAACATCCATGCCCGAGGCAGGATTCGAACCTGCGACCGTAGCGGTCTTGCGGTTCCAGACTGCAGCGCCTTTAACCGCACGGCCACTTCGGCCGGCAAACCTGAAGCTGCATCTATATTGACGTGAACCAGTAGTTGCGAATAAAGCACCTTCATACTGCTATGCGGCTTTCGGAAACGTCTCATCATTCTTTACGTTTTAGTTGTTATAGCTTTATTATAATTTGAGTAGTTACTGAGTGTTGGGCGTTGTTACCGTTATTTTAAAAAAAATATGTTCCTTGGGCCGGCCATTGTGGCCGAGCGGTTCTAGGCGCTTCAGTCAGGAACCGCGCGACCGCTACGGTCGCAGGTTTGAATCCTGCCTCCGGCATGGATGTGTGTGATGTCCTTAGGTTAGTTAGGTTTAAGTAGTTCTAAGTCTAGTGGACTGATGACCTCAGCTGCTAAGTCCCATAGTGCTCAGTGCCATTTGAATCATTTTTCGCCAGAACCTTACATGGGCAATGGCAGATTCAAGACATTACCGTATCCCGAAGTGTTAAGTCTGATTTCCCATTTAGTTGGTATTATCTGTTAAAAGATGATGTCCCTTCTCCTTGCAAATTCAGATCCTTGAATTTTGGGATGAAATATCGCTACTAATATTCCTAATGCTTCTTAATTCACTTCTTTTTTGTATTTACACTACTTGATTGTGTTACATTGCTTTGCCGTCAACTCGTTATCTTACGTGAGCTAACTTCACGACTCTCAAGTACTCTGATGAATCGCCATTCAGCCATGGAGTTGCCACTAAATAATATTAGAAGTAACCAGTCCTTCTCCGCATCCTGTGCGGTTTGTGATGAAGGTAGTCCGATGTGTGCTGCATTGCTGACTGTTGTGTTATGCGAGCTCACTCACTGTTACGAGGTGATGTAGAAAGTAAACTCTGGATTTAACGTTTCACCTGAAGGCTAAATATTCTTGTATACTGAATCTTTGCTTACACAAAAGAGGAGATTTCGTCAATGCACTGTTGGATGCTGTAAGCAGATATCTAACAAGCTTGTTACAATCCATTGCCTTCAGGAACTAATACATTCACTGTGCAATAGAGAAATACTGGGTATGCACACCGATTTCCTTCATTGCGCTACAGTTATGAGAGATGTTTGTTGTGAGACATTCTCCGCTCAACTCAAGAGTCTGATCGCGCTCCCAAATTGTTCTGGGCCAACAGAGTTACACATTCTGCATATCTTGAAGGTATTAGGTCTTAATCATCCCAATTTTTTGTAGTAATCAAAGATTTTCTAATCACACAGACAGCTCTGAATATGAATGAAGATCATGGCGCCAGTGATGTAACTGGGACGAAGGCTGCTTGGTGTCAACACGCTTAAACATTTGAAACATTAAGTAAATCACTTTCGAAGAAATATTGAAATGTTCGTTAATATATTATTCGTGCGTCACGGAAAAATGTACATACAATCACGGCATTGTCGCGTTCCTAGAGAGACACTGTACATTGAGTGCTGGGTCATAATGGCTATCCGACACGCCTTTGCAAGTGAGTGACATATAACCACAAAAGAAAGGATCACTAATTATTGTCAGTGATTCTGATGGTCAATTAAGGAAACGACTTACGAGATACGAAATTTTTAGTTTCTAAGGCGTTGTTCTACTTGATGAAAACTTCGAGGTACACATTGCAGTTGTTTGTATTTTGTACATCGGTATGTAGACATCTACTGCAAAGCGTCGAAACGATTTTCCGACATTCAAAATGTACCACGGGTTGTATTAGTTTATAAACTATGCAAATTCTCTTTATTTTAGATTTTAGTAAGCTTTTCTCACATGATACTTCATGAAGTATACTTCTGTTAATTAGTGTATTCAATCAGAACCACTGTACAACGAAACCCCTGACTTGAAAATGCTTTTACTTTTTGCGCAGAACGTGTTATATTTGCCAGAGAAAAGACTGCACTGCATGCCAGTGAAGATCACTAGATAAAAAACATCACGTAGGTGATTTTCACAAATCTGAGAAGTTTATTAGGAGTCACTCCCCAATGAAATCTGTGGTGGTGTATTCCACACTGTAAACACTTCCCCCGTTAACTACATTGTAAAGAGTGAGATCTGCGCGGATACATGTTATCGTGGTGCATACAATTTCTTTCCTCCTCGTTAATTGGAACAGTAATGAAATCGTTACGCAATGGGCTTTTATAGTGATTAATTTCGAAATTAACATGTTTACACTGATTGTTTAATTGGTGTTTTCACGTACATGCGGGCAACTTTGTATGACCCGTATTTCTGGCAGCCGTGTCCACTAAAGCTCGCTACGCATGGCCGACTGTGCCAGACATTTTTATTCGAAATTAATGTCGGAACGACACACCCGCATAACTAGAGACCCACGACAGGCCATGCATAGTTAGTCGTTCTTTTACTCTGGAATTCAACGATTATAAAGTGTCTATAAATGCTATTACCTTCGTACATTTTACGTACCGATTGCTTCAGTATGCTGCGAAGTCTCTAAAAGGAGCCATTGAAAGCTACTACTAACAAAAATTGTCAATGTTCTTGGTGGCACCACGGCGTTCCTCTTCAGAGTTGAAAACATTCGAGGCTCTCTGGGAAACGCAGAAATTGTTATGTGAACTAAAAAATCAGAAAAAAGCGAACCATTTCTTGTAAACCAAAAGTAATTAATGATACGATTAACTTTTATTTGGTCGGTGCAAGCTGTAAGAAATATTCTATATAGCATTATTTCTTGCTTTAAATATTATCAACTAATTATAGTGTTAACTGCCACAGCAAAATTTTCGCCAGGTAAACGTTCCTGTCCTGTGGCAAAAATATTGAATCAAAACAGGGTTTTAGGTACAACATGTTAACGTTCGTCACTAAACTGTCATCTTACTTAGATGCGTTGTAGAACTAATAATGTTGCCATTAATAAACACTACGTCTGGGCTAGTTGGCTGACTAAAGACCAGAAGAGATGTACAGTTCAAGGAATACGTACTCGGCGAATGCTTGGATGACAAAACCCTTTTTGCTTTTCCTGTGAACACAACCGGTTTCAGGCATCATATTCATTATTTTCTATGCACAGCACGATATTCCAAACCAGTTGTGTTTTATGGAACAATGGAGGAGATTCTTGATAGGAGAGATGGTAGACAATCAGGCATTTCCCGTACTACGTAAAGTGAACTGCAGTATCCCATAGTAAATAAACGTCTGGATCTGCAGTACAAAGTGATGAATTAATATTGGCCAGTTATACATCAGTGAATATATCAATCGACACAACAACAGTGCTGGTTACAATTTTCGAAGCGATACTGTCCACTGAAAATTCTTATCGGTTGCTGAAAACTGATGAGGCCTTATACAAATTGTGTTTTAGAAACATGAGACGTATTGAAAGCAGTATTTAGTACCAACACGAATGTAGGAACCGGAATTTAATATCTAACGCTGTAAAAGGGCTTTAAGTTATGTGGACGCATAGAGAAATGTGGAAGAGTCACAAAGAATTATTGAGGAAAGATGTTTGTAAAAACCCTTAAAAAACTATACCAGAAGTGGGGACACTTTGATTCAATTGCTAAGAGAATTAAAGAGTGAAAAGGAGATATGAATTTGCTGCGAAGATTATCAAGGATTGCACAGTTCAAAGAAAATTTGATTGGTTACCACCTCGAATGTCAAAGAACTCTATTATTATTCGTTTGAAGGCAATCAGACTCGGGAACCATACACATTAATCTTTGTTTCAGACTTCTCATAGAACATCAGAAGAAACTGCAACGTAGGGGTACGCCACAGAACAATTGCTACGAGACAGTTGTAACTCCGTCACTACGTCCTCGGTTTTGACATACTGAGACCTGTGCCATACAAGGACAAGGATACAAAATACGAATACTCGGGTGTCCACAGGAAATTGAAACACACAACCGTCCCTCCAATCCTTAATTACACTCCATATATCATGTTGCTTCGAACGGTCAAATCTTCAAGTTTCAAATATGATAAACAGATTTTAATTTTAAGAGAAATCGAGCGCTACCATGAAGAACAATCCATCACACTTATTTTCTATTGAGAGAAGCGAATCGTCTTCACGGATCAACAACAGCACTTTTTAAACTAAGTATTAGCGTCATGATCAGTATGATAAGTTGTGGTCATTAATAGTGTTACTAGGCATACAGCGTCATAAGAAGTGAAGCAGTGCCGGCAGGTTATCATGGCCTAAAGCACGTTACAAATATCGCACTGAAACTGTGCCATTTCTCTTCGAATGCAAGCCGGAAATCACACTAAAATTACGCCGTTCCTTTTAGAATGTATGTTGTTATACAAGTAAAAGAGACGGAAACATGTTCTGTAGCGCTCTCTCCACCATAGGTAACTGGAAACTATTGTCATGTGCTGACATAACGGTTATCCGTGCTAGAATCAAAAAATGGCTCAAATGGCTCTAATCACTATGGGACTTAACATCTGAGATCAGTCCCCTAGACTTAGAACTACTTAAATCTAACTAACCTAAGGACATTACACACATCCATGCCCGAGGCAGGATTCGAACCAGCTACCGTAGCAGCAGCGCGATTCCGGATTGAAGCGCCTAGAACCGCTCGGTCACAACGGCCGGCTCGTCCTAGAATTAACTCACACAAGGAGCGCAACTATCTGTTTCCGACTGCGCACGCTTTGATACAACATTACCCCTTCCGGACTATGACTGTTACGTTGCTCACAGCACCACGTTATTATTTTTCTTTGAAATTGTGCAAGTGTACGGCATGCGGATTTTTTCAGGCGCTGATGCCATAACTGGACCGTGGTTGAATCGTTCCATACACAGACTGACAATTCGTGGACCTCGGTTTCCTTCTCACTGTTAGCATCTTTCTTCGTTTTATTTTATTCCTCGCAATATTAAACTATTAATTATAAAATTCAAAAATATCTTAAGTTCAGTTTATTTACGTAAAGTTAATATATTCAATTCAGTTACGATTGAGTATCCCTTTAAGTCAAAAGGATATGCTACATGTTGGTAAAAAAGCGAGTATACGAGGAAATTTAGTACAAAATCTTTTTCTGTAGATGATCTGCTAAACAGGCCCTTCCTCAGTAGATTACGGATAGGAGAATGTGCAATCTCAAGAAATAGGAAGGTCTACTTTCAAATGTAAATCTAACAACAGAGGGGCATGGGACGATGCTCACCGATCTAGCTCACGTAACACTGAAAACTTTAGGTATATTTTCATCGGCGTTTTAAGTATCCATATCCACTGTATAAGCTGGAATACTCAAACACTCATAAAAATCTAGAAGACGATTAACCCCCAACTATAAATGTAATTGAAGAAGTTCTAAAACCTCATAAAGCTAGTGGAGAAGACTATTACAGCAGAAATTTTGAAACGGTGTTTACGAAAAATAAAAAATGACCTAAAATTAATCTTCGAGAAAATCTAGAAAATATAAAATCTGCCAGGGCAGTAAAAGACGGCCTTCATACATTCACTGCATAAGGTAGGCAGTAAACAAGATGTTATCAACTACAGAAGAATTTCTTTGCAACGACTTGCATATAATGTATTTTCAACGATTACAGTAACTAGATTAGAAAGAATACTGGAGGCTAATATAGGTGAATATCAGGTTGGTTTTTGGAAGGGGAGATCATGTTCTGAATAAACATTTAATCTGAAGTCAATCGTTTGCCACAGATTACTGAAGTCTAAATATGTTTCTTGATTTCCAATAGACCACTGATTCCGCTGACACAAACTACAGATAAAATTAAACTATATGAGTTGAAGCTGGCTTTTGCCCCTTTCAAGTTCCTACAATATTTCGCCTGGGTGAGTCGTAGGAAATAGTAAAACACTCTCTAAAGCTTTAGGCCTGGAGTATGATGGATTCTAGAGGAACCGTTGTCGTAACCGCGCCTTGGCTGAATTGTTCGCAATAGGCTCCTAGCCGTGACACGAGGCGGAAGTGTTAGGCACTCTAGTAGCGATCCGCAGGCGCGCTTATGTTTACTCATTACTGCGCCGTTCTACATCTCTATATTCCTTCAAGTTCTGACCTGCAATGCCGTTACCTAACCGCTGTGCGACTGCAATGACAACCCTTCAAGTGGAACATGAAGAACCCTTTAACGCATGAAATGGAATATTTCGTATGTGACCTCAAGATGCTGTAGGAATTAACTTCACCATCACGAACAGCATCTTTACAGCAAACTTCGTAAGTAAGAAGTTTGTGCTGATGTGCGACGTTCCACCCAGGGACAAATTCAAACACCCAGATGGCCATATCGAAACATTTTGTCTGATCATGCCAGATTCCGCCTTGGGACCCTTAACGTTTTCAAACTATCTTTTGAGGTACCGCAGGATGTGGTCGTATTTGCCTTTCGACCTTTCAGAAATTTCATCAGTCACGTTGCAGAAAAGTGGCAGACCTTCGAGACCTACCATGTCTTAAATGGCATGCGTCATATGAAACTTAAACTGGTGAACCACCTGCTTTCATATTTGATAATTGGCGGCTTTTGAGCGATCACAATGTACAACAGTGAGTCGCGAGCTTATGTGGGCTATGGCGGCAGGGCCCCATCCAGTCGGAATGTCTGTGCAGTCAGCTGATTTAGACTCCAGTAGGGGACGTCGCAGCACCCATCATACCTACACTGCTCCCTGTCACCTGCGTCACTGTTTCGAAGGTGTCCCTTGGACGGTCGTCAGAACCCAAGAAGTGTCGTAACGGTAGCGATAGACGCCAACTCGGACGTCGTACCAACCTCTGCTTCCTTCTCGATGGGGCATCGTCATGTTCGGAAGGAGAGGTCACCGAGGAAGCGCAAGGAATGTAGTTATACGCCATCTGACGGTTGTCGCCTAAGGATGAGAGTTCCCCTCTGCAGCACAGTAACGCCTACCCCTCCGCCGCCTGCAAAATGGTTCAAATGGCTCTAACAAGGGAACCTCCCCATCGCACCCCCCTCAGATTTAGTTATAAGTTGGCACAGGGATAGGCCTTGAAAAACTGGATCAATCGAGAAAACAGGAAGAAGTTGTGTGGAACTATGAAAAAAATAACCAAATTTTCAAACTGAGTAGTCCATGCGCAAGGTAGGCAACATCAAGGAGAATCTGAGCTTACGACCGCCGTGGTCCCGTGGTTAGCGTGAGCAGCTGCGGAACGAGAGGTCCTTGGTTCAAGTCTTCTCTCGAGTGAAAAGTTTAACTTTTTATTTTCAGACAATTATCAAAGTTCAGGCACTCACACATAATCAACTTCGCTCTCCAAAATTCCAGGACATGTTCAGATTTGCTTGGACATATGCAGGATTTGAGGGTCTACACACGGAAACATTTAAAAACGTAAAAAACATATGTTTTGACAGAGCACAGCGAAAACTGTGTGACTGTGAAACTGTTGCATTCATTTGTTGCAGTTTATGTGACAAACTCTTATGTTTTCATCACTTTTTTGGGAGTGATTATCACATCCTCAAGAAAACCTAAATCGGGCAAGGTAGAAGAATATTTTTACCCAATCGCCAGGTGTGCAAGTTAGGTGGGTCGACAACATATTCCTGTCATGTGACGCACATGGGGTCACCAGTGTCGTATAGAATATATCAGACGTGTTTTCCTGTGGGGGAATCGGTTGACCTATGACCTTGCGATCAAATGTTTTCGGTTCCTATTGGAGAGGCACGACCTTTCGTCTACTAATCGCACGGTTTTGCGGTGCGGTCGCAAAACACAGACACTAAACTTATTACAGTGAACAGAGACGTCAATGAATGAACGGACAGATCGTAACTTTGCGAAAACGGAAGACGCGAACCAAGGACCTCTCGTTCCGCAGCTGCTCACTCTAACCACGTGACCACGGCGCTCCTCAATTAACATCGTCCTTGATATTGCATATCTTGCGCATGGACTACTCAGTTTGTATATTCTGCTTATTTTTTCATAATTCCACACAACTTCTTCCTGTTTTCTCGATTGATCTGTATTCAGTTTTTCAAGGCCTATCCACTGTGTCAATTTATAACTAAATCTGAGGGGGTGCGATAGGGAGGTCCCTTTGTAAGCACTCTGTGACTTATCGGCAGAGGTCATCAGTCAACTAAACTTAGAACTACTTAAACCTAACGAATCTACAGACAGCACACACATCCATGACCGAGGCGGAATTCGAAACTGCGACCGTAGCAGCCACGTGGTTCGGGACTGAATCGCCTAGAACCGCTCGGCTACCGCGGCCGGCCAGCCGCCTGCACCCTCTGTTGACAAGTGCCGGCCGTAATGGCCGAGCGGTTCTAGGCGCTACAGTCTGGAGCCGCGCGACCGCTATGGTCGCAGGATCGAATCCTGCCTCTGGCATGGATGTGTGTGATGTCCATAGGTTAGTTAGGTTTAAATAGTTCTAAGTTCTAGGGGACTGATGACCTCAGAAGTTAAGTCCCATAGTGCTCAGAGCTATTTGAACCACTTTTTTGTTGACAAGCAACTCTGGAGGCTGCCGACATGCGGCGACGTCCTGATGATTCTAACCTTGGACAACGCTGTGGTGTTTCTTCTGTTTCTTTGGTGGACGATGTAGAGGAGGAATCGGAACGGTATGTGAATATTTTTGTGGGTGCAATCCACCTTATCACAGTGAATGTTGCTGCTACGACCGTCTTGTGTGCTCTACCCTCGCTGGATGTAACTGGTGGACCCCATGTCTCGACAGCCGAAATGTCAGCAGACATACCCCCTAGCTACGATCAATGTCAACGCTATGTGTGTCCCACATAGGCTAGCCGGAGTGGCCGAGCGGTTCTAGGTGCTACAGTCAGGAGCCGCACGACCGCTACGGTCGCAGGTTCGAATCCTGCCTCGTGCGTGGATGTGTGTGTTGTCGTTAGGTTAGTTAGGTTTAAGTAGTTCTAAGTTCTAGGGGACTAATGGCCTCAGCAGTTAAGTCCCATAGTGCTCAGAGCCATTTGACCATTTGTCCCACATAAACAGGCGATGCTCCACGATACTCTTCGTATTATGGCCCTCTGAATAGTAGTTCGTGATTTTCTTAAACCATTTGGGTATACACTGGTCTCATACAGACTTTCTTTATCTTACTTAGGTGGATCTGTGGCTTCTACAACGGCGTACCGAAGATTAATCCTGCAGCGTCAGTTTGTCTCACACAAAAGTGCGAAAATTTTGGAGCACCAACTATGGTGTTGAAGTCGCATTGCCCGGGCCACGGTGTGTGGGCGGGTCTCGGTTTTGGTCACGTGTCCGGCGCGGGGCGAGAGGTTGCCGACTAGGGCCGGGCGGCGTCAGTAATTGGCCATTACGGGCGGCCGGAAATCTGCCAGTGGCCGCGCTCGGTGCTGACGCATAATTTACGAGCCGCCCGCAGCGCGCCGCTATCGGCGAGCACTTCCCTGCGAGCCCGCGGCCGCGCGGGTCGTAAACGGGCTGCGCTGCACTCGCACACACACACACACACACACACACACACACACACACACACACGCCAAGTGCCTCACGGCAGCTCGCGTGACGCCGCCTTGGCCGAGTCCTCCACGGCGCACTTTACTCTCCACTTTCCACCGCCGCCATCCAATAAGGTAACCCCGTCAAACAGCAGCATAAACCGTGCCTGCCATAGTGTACCCTAGATGCACTCTTTCTCTTTGTTGATGGTATCTCTCCTTCTGCGCCATTCATATCATAGGTGTCGTTCATGACTTTTGTATTTTATTCTCTACTGTCGTAACCTGCTCATATGCATGCCACATGGACGTTATTCGTCGTTCCTTAGCTGTAGTTAAGACACTTCGCAGAAAAGACAGTTTTCCCTATAGATGTATAGCAGCTTAGTATCTGAGTCTGTGACACAGCAACACTATTTCAGTGATGACCTTTGCGGATTACAAGTGCCTTAAGGGATCAAAGGCTCCAGCAAATTTTCGTTTATTTCTTCGAAGGAAGTTGAAAACTCACTGCTAAAGAGCCACACTGGATTACTGGGACCCGACGGCCAAGGCTAGATTATCGTTGACAGCAAAGCTGTGAGATGTCGCATCCTCAAGAAGTGATGATAAAATTTTAGAACTGATTAGAATAAAGAAAACAAAACACTCGAGGCCAAAAATTAAATCAGAACTGTGTGTAGTTTATAAATGGGCAAATCTGCGTATAAATTTAAGCGGCCTGCACCAGGCTAGGTGCACAAAACTTTACACCCAGGTAAACAATAAACAATAGGCGTATTGATAAAAACATAAAGTCATTCTCTTCCATCCTGGAGAATCGAGTAACAAGAAAATAAAACACGAGGGTTACCCAGAAAGTAATGCACCGCTTTTTTTTCTCAGCCGAAAAAAATGCTACGAATGCGAAACTTTGCGTATTTATTATCTGAAGTCGCCTGAGTGAGGGCACCAAGTTTCCGTCACTTTCGACAGGTAGCGTAGCTGCAGGACACTTTCAGAATGGCGTCTGTAGGCAATGTACACTTCCAGCAACGTGCCGTTCAAATGGCTCTGAGCACTATGGGACTTAACATCTGAGGTCATCAATCCCCTAGAACTTAGAAGTACTTAAACCTAAATAACCTAAGGACATCACACACATCCATGCCCGACGCAGGATTCGAACCTGCGACCGTAGCGCAACGTGCCATCATTGGATTTCTCACTGCAGGGAAAGACACTGTGCGGAATATTTGCAAACGCTTTTGTAAAGTCTGTGGAGCATCTACTACCGACAGAAGTACAGCTAGTCGCTGGGCACGGAGGGCGAGATCATCTGAAGGCGGTTCGGCGGAGCTCCTCGATTGACAGCGGTCGGGGAGACCATCCACGGCTGATACACCTGATACACTTGACCTATCCCCTCGGATTTGCACTCATTTGGGCCGTTAAAGGAGGCCACCAGTGGAACACATTTTGAGGACGATGAGGAGGTGTTTCACAAAGTGAAGCACTTACTCCGCCACCAGGACAAGGATTGGTAACGACACAAAATGTACGTCCTTGTTTCGCACTGTAGGAAAGCCATAGAACGTGATGGAGATTACGTGAAAATATGGGGTATGTAGATAAAACAACATTCTTTTGTGTGTTTGATTCTCATTAAGTTCAATAAAGAATTGTTGAAGAAAAAAAATGCGGTGCATTACTTTCTGAGTAACCGTCGTAGGTTATCGGTCGAAGTAACCCTCGGTTTACACTTCCGATAGCAAAAGCAAAAGTGCAACAGTTTGCCAAGAACGTCACTGACTATCTAACTAAGTCTAAAGGACCGCAATGAGAGACGACTGTCTTTGAAAACAAGCACTATAACAAGCCGAGATACCAAACTCTGGGCTTCCCGAGCATCGAAAGGGCGCACCTCGATATAGCAGCCGGCCGCAGTGGCCGAGCGGTTCTAGGCGCTTCAGTCTGAAACCACGCGTTTGCTGCGGTCGCAGGTTCGAATCCTGCCTTGGGCATGGATGTGTGTGATGTCCTTAGGTTAGTTAGGTATAAGAAGTTCTAAGTCTAGGGGACCGGTGACCTCAGATGTTAAGTCCCATAGTGCCCAGAGCCATTGGAAATTTTTTTTCGATATAGCACGGACGAGACCGCTGGCGTTCCCACGTTTGCGCCCTGGTATCAACTGCCGGGTAAGCGCCGGGCGGCGGCCTTAATAGTACGAATAGACGGATGAACTGGTCGGGATCTGTTCGCGGCGACGTGACCTGGCGGGAGCAATTAGTTTCAGTTTAGCAGCGACTCCTAGCAGCAATGCCACTGCCATCTGTCGGCGAGGCGAGTGTCCTGAGTTACAGTGGCTGTGTCGTTGGTTGTCCTACTTAATACGCCTTTTGTTTTAGTTATTTTCGTGCGAACGCACCGTATTTTGGGCTCTCGTTGTCATGGGCCATGCAATCTAACGTGTAGGCAACCTGTGTCGCAACCTGTTGGTGGGTTATATGCAAGGACGGAAGAAGGACGATAAATACACTGATAGGCAATAGCTAAGCACAGAAGTAACTTTAGCATGATGAGTCATTGACAAGTAAGATACTTCAATGAAACTTGTAGCACGTATTGCTACAGTATGGTACAGAAGATATCAGATGCAAGACGAACAAAAGTGACACTTTCCTTACAAGACAATAATTAAACTAGAATTCATGATGATACCCTTGACATTAGAAACGGTGAGACATGGTTCTCATTAGGATGGGTGGTCAACGTGGACCGCAATTGCTCTGCAACGTCCTCCCAAGGTTCGTACGAAGTTGTGAGGTAAAGGGAGAGCTGTGGCGCCCTGAAAATATTCTAAGTTCAGAGTTTGCGGCCACCGTTCGGGCCGTTCGGCTAGCGGGAGCTTTTTTTTTTTCTTTTTCTCATTTTGTTCGATATAGTTCGTTTCTCGGGGCTCGGTAGGCCGGCAGCGTGGTGCCGGACATCGGCCGGAGCACGTGGTCCATCGGCCGCGTGGCTGGGAATTCCGCTGTCACGAGGACGGTGCTTTGTGGGGATGAAGGAGACACGCCGGGAGAGCCAAAGATGGCGGACTTTGTGAAGCCCTAATGACAGACACTTCACAGTTCGTACAGAAATTAATAGTAGCCAGATAAATCATGATACCTCAAAAAGAAACATGGACGTTACTATTATTTGCACTACGATTCTGATGGTGTGATCACATTTTCAGTACCTTTTTAGTTGAAGGTGTAGTATCTGACGGTAAATTATACAAGTAACACCGAGCAACGAATTTCCAATATATAAACGCTTCATACGATTTTGTCAATCGCCGTGTCTTTATAAAGCTATTAGTGTAAACCTAAATTGGTATGAATTACAGGCATGTAACTTAAATAATACATGAGTTATTGGAAGTAAAAGTGGCCGATAACTATCGATCGTGTCAGGCCGCGAGTACTCCACAGTTACACGAAAAACGGTAGCAGCATGCTTATAACTATATTATTTCATCCATATCTTTGTTAATATCCCATATATGCTATTCATGAAGAAACTGGTCAATTATTTTCTGTGTTTTAGAAAGCACAGAGACATTAGGCTCCTTACCTACCTTTTGCATCCTTCCTTTTTATGCATGTTTATTTAATAGTTTATGAATTACATAATGTGTGTTAGAGCGTGTTTATGGTCCAGCCGTAGGAATATTTATTTAATTTCAAGTATTTAAATGTGTTTCATTATGTTGTGTGGGAGCGTTGGCTTGAAGACATAGCGCGAGCGGTCTAGCGAATCACAGCACTCTTGAATGGGGAGACTGGATGGAAGCGAGTTTCCGGAGAGGGCACGGGGTGGACGGCACAGGACACGGACGGTACGACACGACACGGGACGTGCTGGACGCGAAGGCGCGAAAGCGCGACGGAGGAGGAGTCGCGGAAGGACTTGAACAGTGTAGAGCGGTTTGCGCGTGGTCGCGAGGGACAGAAATACTTCGGAGGGCCGATTGTGTACTTGCGAGATTTCTGTGGCTTCTACAGTGAAGACGTAGTGTGCGTTTAGAAGAGAATATCTAGCGAGCTATGTTGTCGTTAATAACTAATTACGTGCAGTAGGAATCCATTGTTTCCTTGTTATTCAAAAAAAAAAAAAAAACGCTCCGAGCACTATGGAACTTAACTTCTGAGGTCATCAGTCCCCTAGAACTTAGAACTACTTAAACCTAACTAACGTAAGGATATCACACACATCCATGCCCGAGGCAGGATTTGAACCTGCGACCGTGGTGGTAGCGCGGTTCCAGACTGTAGCGCCTAGAACCGGTCGGCCACCCCGGCCGGCTCTTGTTATTCAGCTTATGGTGTTGTGGTCTTCAGTCCCGAGACTGGTTTGACGCAGCTCTCCATGCTATATCCAGTGCAAGCTTCTTCATCTCCCCTTACCTACTGCAACCCACATCCTTCAGAATCTGTTTAGTGTATTCATATCTTGGTTTCCCTCTACGATATTTACCCTCCACGCTGCCCTCCAATACTAAATTGGTGATCCCTTGATGCCTCAGAACATGTCCTACCAACCGATCCTTTCTTCTAGTCAAGTTCTGCACAAATTTCTCTTCAATTCTATTCAGTACCTCCTCATTAGTTACGTGATCTACCCATCTAATCTTCAGCATCCTTCTGTAGCACCACATTTCGAAACCTTCTATTATCTTTTTGTCGAAACTGTTTATCGTCCACGTTTCAGTTCCATACATTTACACTCCATACAAATACTTTCCGAAGAGACTTCCTGACACTTAAATCTATACTCTGTGTCAACAAATTTCTCTTCTTCAGAAACGCTTTCCTTGCCATGCCAGTTTACTTTTTATATCCTCTCTGCTTCGATCATAGTTAGTTATTTTGTCCCCCAAATAGCAAAACTCATTTACTAATTTAAGCGGCTCATTTCCTAATCTAATACCCTCAGCAACACCCGATTGAATTCGTCTACATTCCATTATCCTCGTTTTGCTTTTGTTGATGTTCATCATATATCCTCCTTTCAAGACACGGTCCATTCTGTTCAGCTGCTCTTCCATGTCCGTAGCTATTTTGCTTGTCGATGGTCCACTAATTAAATAAAATTCAGCATATATTGTAATTAATTTGCTGGAACATCGACACCAATAAGTGTTTGCAGAAATATACGGCATTTTCAAAAGTACTTCTGCTATCGTACTCATCATTTAAAGTCGTTAATATTGGACCTGCAGATTTTATTTAATTGCAATGTTTCATTTATAAATTTCTATTTTAATTTGCAATTGCCGAGTGATAAGAACCTTTCACCATTCGTTTTATGTGTGTATTCATATTGTATACTGTAGACTCACCAGTATTTGGCTTGTAATGCAGCAACTACGTATCCCAGCCTCTAGACAACGAAACCAGCCAAAACTTTTAATACTGCAACTCTGAGTCGGAGGGTGAGTAGTTTTTTTTCTTTTTTGGAAATATCGCAAAGTTCTTGTGGTAGGGCGTTCCATTCCTCTACCAGTGCGCTTGACAAATGCTGGACGGTCGTTGGCGTAGGTGGATATGGTGCAATACGTATTCCCAATGTTGGACGTACTACGTAATAGCGAAAGATGGGAACACGTAAAGCACCCATGAACATTGTAGAAATGGTTCAAATGGCTCTGAGCACTATGGGACTTAAATTCTTATGTCATCAGTCCCCTGGAACTTAGAACTACGTAAACCTAACTAAGGACATCACACATATCCATGCCCGAGGCAGGATTCGAACCTGCGACCGTAGCAGTTCCGCGGTTCCGGACTGCAGCGCCTAGAACCGCATGGCCACCGCGGCCGGTGAACATTGTAGAACATGATCGTTTTCGTCATACGGGTGTTAAAGTGTGGAGAGGAATAATGTTGCAGTGGGGTACTGACATCGGTACCCTCACCAGTCAGCGTTATTGTGACATTGTACTGATATTCCATGTGCCTTTTTTAAGGGATTCACTCCGTCCTGACTTTATTATAATGAGTGACAACGCGCGAGTACTTTGGGGAGCGCAGGTGGAGGGGCACTTGGAACGAGAGGATACACCCCCAACTTAAATCCACCGAGCACGTGTTGAATGTGTTGTGGAGACGTATTTCGGTCGTCCACGTGCACTAATGGCCATCCAGCAGTAGTCAGCCGCGTTGATGGAGTAATGGAACGTCATACCTCAAGGATTCCTTACCAACCCTCGGGGTAGCTAGGGAGCACATTCCAGAGCAAGTGTTGCCGTCCGTCGTGATTACACACCACCGTTTGCAACGTCTAGGGAATATTCATGAATATCAAAGACATCAGTGAAATTATTGCTTTCTGAATAACATTATCATTTGGGGCACAATTGACAGGAATGGGGGAAAGAAATACAGTAGAAGAAGAATGGGTGGCTTTGAGGGATGAAGTAGTGAAGGCAGCAGAAGATCAAGTAGGTAAAAAGACAAGTGCTAGTAGTTATCTGGGGTAACAGAAAAAATATTGAATTAATTTGATGAAAGGGGAAAATATAAAAATGCAGTAAATGAAGCAGGCAAAAGGGAAACCAACCTCTGAAAATTAGATCGACAGGAAGTGCAAAATGGCTAAGCAGGCATGGCTACAGGACAACTGTAAGGATGTAGAGGCTTATCTCACTAGAGGTAATATAGGTACTGCCTCAGGAAAATTAAAGACACCTTTGGAGAAAAGAGAACCTCTTGTATGAATATCAAGAGCTCAGATGGAAACCCAGTTCTAAGCAAAGAAGGGAAAACAGAAAGGTGATGGAGTATATAGAGGGTCTATACAAGGGCGATGTAATTGAGGACAGTATAATGGAAATGGAAGAGGATGTAGATCACGATGAAATGTGAGATGCGATACTGCGTGAAAAGTTAGACAGAGCACTGAAAGACCTGAGTTGAAACAAGGCCCCGGCAGCAGACAACACACCATTAGAACTACTGTCAGCCTTGGGAGAGCCAGTCGTGACTAAACTCTACCATCTGGTGAGCAAGATGTATGAGACAGGCGAAATACCCTCAGACTTCAAGAAGAATATAATAATTCCAATCCCTAAGAAAGAAGGTGTTGACAGATGTGAAAATTACCGATCTATCAGTTTAATAAATCATGGCTGTAAAATACTAACGCAAATTCTCTACAGACGAATGGAAAAACTGGTAGAAGCCGACCTCGCGGAAGATCAGTTAGGATTCCGTAGAAATGTTGGAACACGTGAGGCAATACTGACCGTACGACTTATCTTAGAAGAAAGATTAAGGAAAGGCAAACCTACGTTCCTTGCATTTGTAGACTTAGAGAAAGCTTTTGACAATGTTGACTGGGACACTCTCTTTCAAATTCTTAAGGTGGCAGGGGTAAAATACAGGGAGCGAAAGACTATTTACAATTTGTACAGAAACCAGATGGCACTTATAAGAGTCGAGTGGCATGAAAGTGAAGCAGTGGTTTGGAAGGGAGTGAGACAGGGTTGTAGCCTCTCCCCGATGTTATTTAATATGTGTATTGAGCAAGCAGTAAAGGAAACAAAAGAAAATTCGGAGTAGGTATTAAAATCCATGGAGAAGAAATAAAAACTTTCAGGTTCGCTGATGACATTGTAATTCTGTCAGAGACAGCAAAGGACTTGGAAGAGCAGATGAACGGAATGGACAGTGTCTTGAAAGGAGGATATAAGATGATCATCAGCAAAAACAAAACGAGGATAATGGAATGTAGTCGAATTAAGTTGGGTTATGCTGAGGGAATTAGGTTACGAAATGAGACACTTAAAGTAGTAAAGGAGTTTTGCGATTTGGGGAGCAAAATAACTGATGATGTTCGAAGTAGAGAGGATATAAGATGCAGACTGGCAATGACAAGGAAAGCGTTTCTGATGAAAAGAAATTTGTTAACATCGAGTATAGATTTAAGTGTCAGGAAGCCGTTTCTGAAAGTATTTGTATGGAGTGTAGCCATGTATGGAAGTGAAACATGGACGATAAATAGTTTGGACACGAAGAGAATAGAAGCTTTCGAAATGTGGTGCTACAGAAGAATGCTGAAGATAAGGTGGGTAGATCACGTAACTAATGAGGAGATATTGAATAGGATTGGGGAGAAGGGAAGTTTGTGGCACAACTTGACTAGAAGAAGGGATCGGTTGGTAGGACATCTTCTGAGGCATCAAGGGATCACCAATTTAGTATTGGAGGGCAGCGTGGAGGGTAAATATCGTAGAGGAAAACCAAGAGATGAATACACTAAACAGATTCAGAAGGATGTAGGTTGCAGTAGGTAAGGGGAGATGAAGAAGCTTGCACAGGATAGAGTACCATGGAGAGCTGCATCAAACCAGTCTCAGGACTGAAGACCAGAACAACAACAACAACAACAACAACAACATCATTTGTGGAAGAGGAGGAGGAGATGATTAGTGTTTAACGTCCTTTGACAATGAGGTCATTAAAGACGGAGCACATGCTCGGGTTAGGTAGGCATGGGGAAGGAAATCGGCCGTGCTCTCTCAAAGGAACTATCTCGTCATTTGATTGAAATGACTTAGGAAAGTCACGGAAAACGTAAATCAGGGTGGACGGAGACCGATTTGAACCGCCTTCCTCCCGAGTCCGAGTCCAGTGCGCTAACCACTGCACCACCTTGCTCGGTATCATTTGTGTTTGTCTCATTGTGTACTAATTTCGGTTAGCTTCTGTACTATATTGTTGCAGTTATTTTTGAGTTGAGATGATAAGGTTTTTGTGACACCTCATCACATCATTTTTTACGGCGTACTGCAGCAGCTCGACGTGGCATGGACTCAGCAAGTCACTGGAAGTCCCCTGCAGAAATACTGATCCATGCTGCCTCTATAGCCGTCCATACCTGCGTAAGTGTGGCCGGTACAAGATTTTGTGCACGAACTGTTCTCTCGATTATGCCTCATAAATGTTCGACGGGAATCATGTCTGGCGATCTAGGTGGCCATCGTAGTTACGCAATGGTCATCACTCTAGAATGCTATCTGTGGCAGAGTTAGCGCATATTTGACGATTGACAGATTAACCTTGGTTTGTACCAGAACGTACTTGAATATTCGCTTCTTAGCTAGACAAAGTTGGCGAATGACATCCGCCTCCATTATCACAGAGGCTAGCTGTAAGTTTCGCTTACGAACTGAATGCAACGAATTGTAACCTAGTTGCCGTGAGTGCCGTCTGTATCAAACAAAAGACTGTGTTCTGCCGTGAACACTGCTAATTACCATCGCCAGTTAAACACCAGAAATGAAGCGGTTGTACCCTCTGACTACACAATAACGAGAGTCGTTGGCTGTATTAGCGAATTTCGCTTAGTAATGGCGTCGCTAGATAACAACAGCCAGCAGATGCAAACTACGCCAACACCGCGAATAAGCCTTTTGGATTTGTAGTTGTGGGGAATTTGTTCTCACAAACTTGTTATGGGCTGGTGCATTCATTTAGAAAGGCAAAAGTCGCTTCATGTATTCACGCTTCATGCAAAGTCCATCGTCAGACATAACCGCATGCAGACATGAGTTGTTTAATTTAATCGTTACTAGTGTCTACACCGGAATTGCTAGGTGCGCACTCCGTGCTTCTGGAGCGAATATGAACAGAAGGCATTAAAATACACTTGATAACTGAATTAAGATACTGAAATAATTGTCAGCGTTCATTGTGAACAACTCTACTACTTTTCACGATTAATGTGTCATTGCTGTTTCTAATATGTACTCAATTGATTCCAGACACACGCAAGTGTGCATTTTAAATTTAAATGAGTTATTAATGTGTCCTTATTCTAAATGTCGTCGTTTCCACAGATCTATATACACTGATTTGTGAGTGTAATTTTACGACTGTAAACATAGTGGGTGATCTGATATAAATTTAGATACTTATCGAATGCGTGGTTTTTAACAAGCCGTAACGCTATGGCTCATAAACAGCATGCAAGAGGCGATTATTCTTTGTTCACAACACAAAAAGCTTGTTTTTTATTTTCACATTCTAGGAATACTAGTACGACAGCTACAGTTTTAGTAGCTATGATCTCTTATTATGTTTCTAGACATTAATTCTTCCGTACACTATCTCATCGAAAGTAAACGGACACACCTTCTATAAAGCAGAATCGACCACGAGAGGTGGACTCGCCGAAATAAAAGAGGAGGGGCATATTGTGTTGTCAATAGAGAAGCAACAGCTCAAGCGGTCGGGCAGGAGAGCTCAGTGACATCAAAGGGGAAGAAGTCATTGGAAGTTACCTGAGTAATGAATGAAAAATGTTCAAATGGCTCTGAGCACTATGGGACTTAACATTTGAGATCATCAGTCCCCTATAACTTAAAACTACTTGAACGTAACTAACTTAAGGACATCACACACATCCATGCCCCAGGCAGGATTCTAACCTGCGACCGTAGCGGTCACACGGTTCCAGACTGAATCGCCTAGAACCGCTCGGCCACCACGGCTGGCAGTAATGAATCCATCAGGGACGTTTCAACCCATCTAAAGCTGCCCACGTCCACTGTAGGTGATGTGGAAATGCGAAGGAACAATCACATATAAATCAGGACCAGGCAGTGCCTATGTAGTGACGGATTGGCACTGACAACGATTGCGGAGGCTGTTTGTAAAAAATAGCATTAAACACGCGGAAGCAATCACTCGAGAGTTCCGAAGTGCTACCAGCAGCCCAGCTATGGCAATGACTGTGCGTAGGGAGTCAAAAACAACGGGTGACATGGTCGTGAAGTTCCTTATACTCTACACCATGATGGGTAATACCACATGGCTTTTTTTGTGGATGGCGTGTTGTCTCCTGGTTACGCTTAGGAAAACTCTGAATACGTTAGGATCTGAACACATTTTACACCATTGTGTAATACGTACAGAAGAGGAACACTTCGGAGATTGTGACTGTATCACCACGATAACACACCCTGTCATAAAGCAGTATCTGGTTAGTAGCAGTAACATTCCAGCAATGGACGACTTGCCCAGATTCCCAAACTGAACCTAATGGAACATCTTTGGGATGGATCAGAACGTCGATTTCGTTAGAGAGCGTAGGGTTCAACGTCAATAGCTTCTCTGATTTCGGCTCTTGAAGAGGAATGGGCTGCCATTTCTCCTCAGACATTCAGAAACTACGTTGAAAGCGTCTCCAGCAGACTTCAAGCAGTCATAATGGCGAAGGATGGACATACCCTATATTAATGTCCACTAATAGGTATCCGTATATTTTTGATGAGATGGGAAATCTTATTCCATCTGTACATTGAGTAAGCAGTAAAGGAAACTAGAAAAATTTGAGAAATATTGAAGTTTCAGGTAGATGAAAAAAATGTTTATGGCATTTTATGACAATATAATTCCGTCACAGGCAGCAAAGTACTTTGAAGAGTAGTTGAACGGAATGAACAGTGTCTTGACAGGAGGATAAAAGATGGACATCGACAGAAGCAAAATAATGGTAAAGGAATGTAGGCGAATCAAATCAAGCGATTCTGAGGTAATTAAATTAGGAAATAAGACACAAAAAGTAGTGAATGAGTTTAGATTTATTTTCACTAAAATAACTGATAATAGTGAAATTTTTGTTAATATTTGTTATAATTAAATATCACTTCGGCGATTAAAGCCTAGAAGATAACATAAGACACTGAATAACATCGTATCAAGAGTTCGCGTTCTGCTATACCCATTATTTTTTGTTTGTTTTGTTTTTTTTTTCTTCGCATTTTTTTAAAAGGTTGTGGAGCTTCCTTATGAAATTCTGTAGTATTTTATTTCATGTAAATATAAAAGCACTGTCTCTCAGGATGGAGTGTTCGATTTTGTGATGTTTTAAAACCTGATGTCCTTGCTGACTCGACATGTATCTTTCCTTTTTGTCTTATTACATATTCACGGATACTTAAGTTTTTGCCGGCCGGAGTGGTCGAGCAGTTCTAGGCGCTACAGTCTGGAACCGAGCGACCGCTACGTTCGCTGGTTAGAATCCTGCCTCGGGCATGTATGTCTGTGATGTCCTTAGGTTAGTTAGATTTAATTAGTTCTAAGTTCTAGGCGTCTGATGACCTCAGAAGTTAACTCGCATAGTGCTCAGAGCCATTTGAACCGTTTGAACTTAAGTTTTTATTTTTGTATATCACACTCAGAACAACATTGCTAACATATGGACAGGGAAGGATATGTGCATTTTAATAGAGCTAACCTAGGAGTTGTACTCGCGTCCATTTTCGTGAATAAATTGTATTATCTGAGAACCAAATAGAGTTGGAAATCGCTGAGAGCGCACAATATCGTTAAGCAGCTCGTCGCGTGTGCCACGGGCGCTGGCTCTACACGCTGGGTTACACGTCAGCGTTAGCTGCCTCATAGCGTCAGGACTGTTCTAGTTAACTGACGACCGCGGCGATGAGTCTACAGGACGGGCATTCAGCTGTAAAGCGAAATAAAATAATTTTGCCAAAACTTGAGTACAGCTAAGTCGTCGCAGACAGAGTAAGCTCTAACGGAAGAAAGATGATCCGAGAGAATACTGGACTCATTTAGTGCACCAGCGTAGGCTTCACAGTAGACTTCCTCTAACGACTAACGATCCAAGTCACATGACAATATCCTTCGTGATGATGTAAAGACCCTCCCTATGCTTCCTACCATCATTATTGGCACGATAACGAAACTGCAGCTTTACTGGATACTTGTGTGATTTTTAACCGTTTGCCTCTGAAATTGGCGCACGAAATGTGTCACCTTTGTATCGTGCATAATTTGTTAGTTGCACTAGATGTCCCATTGAGCATCTCAATAGCACTAGCAGTAGATCTTGGAGAAACAAATGAGGTACGAAATGACATGTAATCCTCAATACCTTAGCTAAGATACTAGTGTTTACGACATGGCCGACAATGGACGACTAAAAAAAATAGCAGCGATCGGCAGTGGTGTTATTTTTCACGAAACGGAAAGTCCTGCATCGACTCAGAGGTGATTTAGAGAACAGTTCAACAAACGGTGGCCCTCTTGCAAGAGATCCATTCACAGTCTGTATGATCAGTTTGTACGGTAAGAATCGATAACGGAAAAGAAGCGACCTCCAATCGAAGCGGTACGACTTGCTCTACAGAGAAGCGCGGCAAATCGTGAAGAAAGGTAGCAGTTCAGTTGGGCATATCCAGACCCTCCATTCAAAAGATGCTTAAAAGTGAGCTCGGGAAACTGAAAATTTGCAAGTGTTTCATGATCGACAAAATAATGCTTCGAGGATTACAGTATTTGTCGCAGTTTCCAGGAGCAGACTTATGTGACCTTCTCTTCTTTGAAGAAACTGTGAACAATACGGGTTATTTGAGCATGCTCCGCAATAACTGTTCCACAGCTTCTTGCCACCGCGTTGCCATTCAACACGCAGTGGTTCATGTAAAATGGAGCAAGGCTACCTAATGCAAACGCCGTGTTGGATTTCTTACGTCAGTATTTCGACAGGCGGGTCATTTCACTCAGATTTCCAGGTTGTTTAATGACGGACAGTTTTGACCACCCAATAATCCATACCTCAACCCATGTGACTTCTTTCTTTGGAGGTGCTTACAGGAAACAATTTTCCGGAAAATCCACACGATTTAATGGAGTTCAGACACCTTATTCTTCAAGCTTGCAGGAATATCATGGAAGACATTTACCGTAGGATCATCGCTAACACCAGTGATCACGTGAAGAAGGTTATGAATAGAAATATTGGTCATATCGAGCATGTGCTGAGTCAGAACAATTCTCAAAGAATGTTTTCCTTGGTAGTTACGTTCCTTTGAGTTTCTCTTGATAGAAAAGTATTTATTCCAAAGTAAAATGGTGGCACATTTAATGAGGCACCCTGTACGTCATACACACATTCCGTATATACAATACAGAGCTGTACAGCACTGAAATACGTTTTCTTCGCAATACTTTATCAGAAAGGGTAAGTGGATATCAGACATCGAGCAGTCGTCAGATACATCATTATGACTATTTTCAGAAAGTTATGATACAGTTTAATCCTGTTCTCCCTGATCCTGCGCTCTTCTCTCACGGAAACATTTTAGCATTATTTTACTTCGAATAAGATAAAAGTTGTTGACTAAAAACGTGTTGCCCCCACATATGTTTCACATTTTGTCCCACACTCTCACTACTGTTTCAACGACAGTGGCATATTCTAAGAGCTACGGCGCAGCTAGGCCCTCGTGGCTAAATGAAACTTGCCGCTGGGCGGCTAATTCCTCGTGGTCACGCGAGGTTCCGCTGAGAGGCACGCCAGAATGGTTAGCCAAATGTGGCGACGGCGACTGCTGCAGAGCCGTCTCTGGCCTACCAAGACTAGTAGTCAACTCCTCACGGTCTGAGCGCTTCGGAACGGCTTTGTTATTTCTGTAGTACACCATTCTTATCCAGTCCTTTGTTCAGTTCATCTGACAAGAATTACTATTTCGGGCAGCGAGGTTGCCCCAGGGTGTTTTTAAAAATTGAAAATGATGGGGCGGCGTTCAAAATCAGTCCTCCTCTCTTATCATCAGTCTTATTTACAGGTTAGACAACATCTGGAACAACGAAATAGCAACCTTCCACAAACAAAACCTGTGGACATGTGAAAAATGTAACTGTACCAAAATCAGGTTAGACGTCAAAATAACTTTTATATTAATGCGAGGGCAGCAGGTGTAGCTGACAGTCTGGTCGGTCCATGTGTTTTTTCAGCACGTCTAACAGATTAATTCAGAACTCTCTTCAGGAGGACAAGTTCTGTGATATACACTTACCTATTTGCTGCGCCATCTAAAACAGATGGTATGTGCATCAAATGCAGAGATGCATCACCTATGAGTTGTAGAAACCTGACAACTATACAGTAAGTGCTGTTTCACAGGGTGTGAGAGGCAGGAAGTGACACATGCACGCCTGTGTAGACGCAAGAGGAGCATATCCAGAGAATTAGGCATGAATTTCGGACGTAGGGACGTTGCGTAGCCCTCTTTCCATAGCTCGTAAGCTAATGAGTTTGAGCAGACATTTATGTCGACGTTTTTCACGTTTTTCTGTGAGTAACTAGGCTCCAAACTTTATAAAATTATTCCAAATGTACACTTGCATAATAAGAATTATCTGGAGACTGATTCTGTTCGTCTTTAAATAGGTACCTAGACAACATCCGCTGTTGAAGTAGGCTGGATATGAATGCTTTAACTTATTGTCTTTTAACTGCTAGCACAACCAAATTAGAAATTACAAGTGAGTGCTTGCCACAGAAAGCCATGTTACAGTTCAACAAGGTCTCACACACTACAGCGACCAATTTTCTGAATAATTTTTTTGTAGAAAACATAGAATTTATCTGAAAAACTAGGAAAATATTGATAACAAATGTTCCTTTCCAAAATAAATTGACTGCATACTTTCATTCATAGAATATTACACTTATTACGTATAAATATTTCACTGACCAAAACAAACGCGTTATATTTTGAACCACATCCATATACGTCTTGATTTATTATTAGAAATAACGTCTCTAAGCCCTAAACACAGCGTTAAGAAATATCGTTTACTACTATCGCAATATTTCGGACTTGTTGTCGTCTTCAGTCAGAAGACTGGTTCTATTCTGAGATCCATGGCGCGAACAACCAGGTAGAGGTGGTGCCACAGATTCTCAATTGGGTTTAAATCCGGTAAGTTTGATGGCCACACGAGTACGGTATATTCATTATGGTGCTCTTTTAACCACGCATGTACAATGCGAGCTTTGTGAAGCGTTACACTGTCCTCCTGTTAGTTACTAACGTGCCGCAGAAAAGCAGACTGCGTGTAATGGTTGAAATGGTCGTCCAGAACGACGAGATCACCCACTATAACATTCCTCAGATCATAACACTCCCTTGTCGGGCCTCAACCCTTTGCTTTCAGAGACGTTTCATGTCGTATACACCAAAAGCCATCTGACCGATGAAACATAAATATTGATTCGTCTGAGAAGGCCACCATACTGCCACTCACTGGACGTCCAGTTGTGGTACTGGCGTGCAAATTCCAGCCTTCTTCGCCGATGCACGGGCGCATCAACCAGGCGCCTCCTGCGGAGGAAGCCCGAACGGTCGTTGAGGAGTCACTGCAGGTAGCGCCTTGGTTCATCTGGCCGGACAGTCGCTCTACATTTGCACGTCTATTCCTCGTACACATCCCCGCAGCCTGCGTTCACGCCTGTCATCTATGGCCCATGGTGCGCTACAGTTATCAAGGCGCTGCTTTTGGATAGCGTCATTTTGCTGTGCATGGTATGCTTTAACCACGGCGGCATGCGAAAAGAGTGCAAATTTAGCCGCTTCGAATATGCTTCCAGTCTTGGTCTTGAAAGCCAATGATCATTCCTGTTTGGCCGTCAGATAAACCTCTCTGTTTCCGCATTAAAGCCACGAGTGCACTGTTTTCCGTAACCCTCGAACGCACCTTCTGTACCCTCCACTGCTAGTTCTGCCACCTGCCCTCTGTATGTGGTTATTTGATGTTGACGTCGAACATAGCCTGTGCTCGCATTAATATGACTGGAACGTGTAATTTTACTTATTTTATAACTTGCATAAGATTTAAGACTTCGTTTTATAGTTCCCTCAGCATGAGAGTGATGGATATCAGGGTGTGCAGAAGAATATTTGATAATTCAGAAACCATTTTTAGCTTTTCCTCATAAATACCTCTAGCATCAATCTGTATTGTTGAGCGTCCGAACTGCAAGGCTATTCATTTGCGAAATTCAGCTATTTTCTTTATTTTGAGCAGCGCAGAGCAGTGTGAATAATCTTTTGATCGACTGAAACTTGCATTTTGCGACCTTCGAAGCCAGCCACGTGTCATTCCGCACACACGAAGCACGCCCGTCGATGTGCGACTTTGTTCAAACTAATTCAGAGTACCACGTCTGAGTCTTACTGCGTGGGAGAATACGAGTCGGACTCCGTTTGACAATTTAAGTTCCTCACTTTCCACGCAATTACTAATCTTGTTCTTATATAACCACAATCGCAAAATGATACATACACAATAGCTGATGTAGGAGACAGTTATAAGTGCTATGTCTGACAACGTCATCACAGTCACGGGAGGTAAACACGACCCATAAGGAGTGGACGGTAAAAGTCAACGAGTAGACGGCCTACACCTCAGAGAACAAACCGTTCTCGACACACTTCAGTCGATATCTCTCCAGGTATTTGCTTCCGGACCTAAATTTACACTAATTTTGCCGGTTTTGATCAACACAATCTCCTGTGAAAACGTGGGACACTCATCTCAAAAACCTTGTATTTGAAGGTCAGTGGAATTGCGTTGAATGATGCCTAGCGCCGTTTTAGAGTCTTTCGGGAGAGGACTGCATACCTCGGAACACCATAGGGATCTCCGTGAACACTCACGAAGCTTCTGCGGTGACAAGGATTCAAGAGTAGTGATAAGATTTCATACTTCGTGCATAGTGAAGCAGCAGGACGTTGCCACATTTATCCACTGGTGAAAGACGGGACCAAACAGAACACAATTCAATGTGCAATATATGGTCTTGCAAAGTTAACATGCTCACACATATTCAGACACAATCATCCACGTGCTAGTGACGACCGCGGAGTTTGACAGTGAACTTTGGCATAAATTTGGAAACCTACTATAAATATACTAATTAACATCCTGACAGATTTCCCACATGTCCTACACAAGTGGTCCGGTATTTTGTTCAGTGAACATTAATATCGATGACCTGTTCTAACTGCTTATCCCATAAAACATTGTAGCGTAACCTCAGATACGGATAATTGATATGTGGAATGTGAATCTTCAGAGATTTTACCACAACCCGTCTGATTTTGTTCTCCTACGATTAAAGGCTGTTACTGAAACACGTGGCAGCTTCGGAAAGTACTCCTTTTGGACATACAAGATCGGTTCATTGACAATCGACCACATTTTATTATAAAGTTAAGTTACGTGATCGCAGCTTGACTGCTGAGTGATCAGGTGACATACTGCAAAGAAGTATTCTATACTCGTTTTGTCATAGGATCTTTTTTCTCATTATTGGTTGTTTCGTCTTTGAAATTTAATATCACAGATTTCGACACTTTAGAATTCCTCGTAAAATCGTAGGTCACTTCACAGGTATGACGAGCACCGTTATGCCGGCCGGGGTGCCGAGCGATTCTAGGCGCTACGGTCTGGAATCCCGCGACCGCTACGGTCGCAGGTTCGAACCCTGCCTCGGGCATGGATGTGTGTGATGTCCTTAGGTTAGTTAGGTTTAAATAGTTCTAAGTTCTAAGGGACTGATGACCTCAGAAGTTAAGTCCCATAATGCTCAGAGCCCTTTGAACCATCTTAAAGCACCGTTATCAGTTGTTGTGGTTCGAGAATAGCTTTGCTTTTGGGTTACATGTGACTTACATAGTTCTTTTTTTTTAATTTTGTCAGTGATACTCCAATGTTGATAAACATTATTGTACTGAAGAGTATGTCGACAACTGCCACTATCGGAGGCTTAAAATATTTTGTAAGTTATACACTAATAGTCTTCTCCTCTTAAATTCGATGTGGAAATTAGCACTCCGTAGTCCTTTATTTCTGCAAGTAATCTACGCCAAGAGTGAATTCATTGTTCCACAAATACTAGTTCATTCAAATACAACGCAAACTTCTTTCAAACTGGGGATTTACACGAATAATCTTGTCGCTGGAACATTTTAATGCTCATTTACAAGGTCAATTTGTGCATCGTTTGTCACGTTTTGATGCTTCTCTGACGTTCCATTATGGAGGCGCAAAACTGGGATCATTTGTCTTCCTACCTCATCCATTTTCCGTTTATTCAGTTTTTCTTCGCAGTTTTTTTTTTCTTGTGATTGAGGCGTTCATTATAAACTAAGTTTTCTTATGAAACGATGTGCGGTGTTACTAAAGACGTAGTTAGATGTTACTGACAAAACGGTAAGTCGCCGGCTGTAATGTTAGCAAACGACTGAAAATGTATCTACTAACCTATGGTGTAAAGACAACTGAACATCTGGAGCTTCATTTTATTCGTTTAAGCTATTAATCTCCTCTACATCTCTTTATCAGCCATGTGCACTCTAACGATGTGTTGCGGCAATTATTTCATAATAATCTCAGGTTGGAATGTTGCAATTTCGAGCGTTGGGATGGGAATAAAGGTTTCGATCATACTGAAATTTTCGCTGCCGCTGTAGTTCCAATTCTGTAGTAAATTTGTTCCCTAAATGTGTAAGGCAGTATTACGGTGATCTCTTTATGTTTGAAACAGTTCCTGAAATTAGTACCACTTACAAACTGAGTTGAGTCGGAGTACTGTAACGTATAGTGATGCCCCTGCTTTTGCCATGTTAGAGGGGAATCATTTCCGCCAACGAACATGATGATTCCTAACGGGGCATTCCTGCATTAGCTCAGAATAGCACCCAGTGTGAGTGATAGGTGTCGTGTAGGGTTGAATGAGTCTGGTGTAAACATCCTGAGGAAAATCATTTCTCAGTTACCCGTATATCACAATCAAGCTTTCGTCGCGATTTGTCTTTTCTCGCTTGCTACACTGTATTGTCTTCCAGGGCAATTCACACACCCAAAAGTCCTACAACTGGCGAAAAATATACAGTTAGTTCGTATTTTATAGCTCATGTTTATGAGGGGCATGATAAGATGAAGGATGCCAGCAGCACAACTTTTACAAGCATTGTAGTAAAATTTACACATGAGCACTTATCCTTCTAGATAGACAGTGTATTGATAGGAGTAGTACTGATAAATTTTGAAAATGATTTTGCGGTTTTTAAGAATGGTTGGATACAATATGGACTACTTAAAATCAAAACCTAAGAGGCCCCTAGAACTAATACGCCAAGCGTTCGAACAGCTGTTGACTATGATGCCCTACTGAAAACTTGTTTCATCTCTGTAGCGTCTCTAGTACGTTAAGCAATCACAGTAATACGAACTGACAAAATATCGTTTTTAGATAGGTGCATTGTTACTAATCGGTACCAGTTGTCTGTCATGACGAACTTACGAACTTACTGAAACTGAAAGTCTGAAATATCCGGTGTAAAGTGAAATCGGACACGACGGGTAAGGGCAACGAATGGTATGTAGCCCTCAGGTACCCTAGAGTAATCTCTATGCTACGTGGCTGCCATACGGATGGAATATCGATTATTTCGTGTTGGAAATACATTTTTAGTTCACTAGTTTAAAATTCGTTCAACATTTTCTTAGGGATGTCGTGTAAGTTGAAAATTCTGTTAAGACCATTTGCAAAGATCATACGCCATTCTATGCATCGTTTACCTATGGCAAGCAATGATGGACAAAGATCTTTGAAGTCATCAGCACATATCACTAAAATAGATGTTCAGGTTATGTGGCTCAGTACTCAGAGGAAGCACGTCGATGTTTTAGTACTCCACCCCTCTAGCCTAGAGCAAGTCAGTCAGTAGGCTCGACGGCGTTCATGTTGTTAACAATCGATTCTGTGACTATTGTAATGTGACAAATTGTTTGAGAATTATCCAATATTGGTCATTCCCTTGCTGCCTGATGTGATGACCGCTGATCCGTAACCAAGAGTGACTACTGAACTAGCATCCAGTACCGAGCCTCCGCTGATAGGCAGACTAGGAGTCTACCAACAGCGTTCCAGTTCAGGGCACCAGTTGCTCTGAAACTTCCACATTCTTCAAGACAGAAAGCCTACAAAACCAGCAAACCAGGATCAGCATTCAACAAAACACCTCGGTATCTGATATCGTGAGCCATCTGATGGGACTACAAGGCAGTGACCTCAGAGGGACCGAGAGGTCTCAGAACGGCGTGTGAGCCAAACACACACGCGCCACATTAACGGCCCCGTTCGCAGCACACCATCCGATCGGAAGCGCCTACCGAACAAAGTGCGGGCGACCCGCCATACTCCGAGTCCCCAGACTGCGCTTTAGGTTGATGCAGCTTTCTTCAGCAGCCCTTAGTCTGCCTCTGGATTCAGCAGATGCCACTCCAGCTTACGAAGCCACCAGCCGCTGCGGAAGACACGGCGACAAGATTTACCCTGAGTAATAAAAGAAGTAATATTTAAATGTGTACGGGTTGTGAGTGGTTATCGTTTTGCTCTGGTTTCTAATCCCTGTTGCTTTTTGGATATTGTACCAGTCACCGAAATTTCAAAAGATATTTTGTGATTTTCAACTGATAATTAACAGAGACTGCTTATAAAGAGAGCATTTTAAACTTGCTTATAGTAAATCATGGAGTCACAGGAAACTGCTATGCCAGTGTCTACCTAAATTCAAAAACTTTCTATAAGTCATGGACTGCTGCCTTTAGATGGAGACAACTTGCCTTAAAATCAGATGTTGTTGCTTTAGAATTATTTTTAGATCTTCGGAATATTTACTGTAGACTCAGCATATATTTACGATTGGTATTCATAATTTTTAATTATCGCGTCGAAAAGCTAAAGTTACGCAATTATTTTCTGTTTGCAGGCACATATTTGCAGTACTGACACACATCGTAAATATGGCTCCACGATATCGTAGAAGAAACTTAGACGAGCCAAAACAAAGGCACAGTCGATTACTTAAGCGATTACAATGCTTTTTCTGCATCTGAAGACGAGCAACGGTGTAATAGTCCATGCTGAATGGGTGGAAGCATACGGCAACAATGCACCTTCAAATGGAAAGCGCTTAGCTGGGACAGATGCTTCCAGTGGTATTAAACAAGTATGAATGACGAAGAACGAAGTAGTACACCATCTCTGTGTGAAGAACAACGAATGGAAAGAGGAGTGGAGGCGCTGACGCTCGAATACTAGAGTGTCCCAAGAGAATTGATGTAGGAAAAACATGAATCTGTGCGTTGATATTCAGCGCCCTGCGCGTCTTTCTGAACATGACATATGTCGCTGCTCGCTAGATATCGCGACTGTTCACACCCATTCAAGAGGCCCTACAATGCGAGGCATCAGCGGAAATGTTGCTGTTGTATCAAGCATATGCAGATGATTTGCTTAGGCTCCTAATCACTGTAGATGAATAAAATCACTATGACCACAGAGACAAAAGAAGAAAGCTAGCAATGGAAACATGAGAAGTTGCCAGCGCCGAAATAGGCGAAGAACAACCTTCAGCTGGCGATGCTGATTGGTTTGTGCCCTTTGTGATGTGGTGCCAACAGATTATTATCGTAAGAGGTAAGCCAACACATGAGCATACAACCGAAATACCTTAACGGTATTACAGAAGGCTGCCAAGAAGAAGCGTCGAGAGAAGCTGACCAAGGAACTACTTTTCATTTCACGACAACGACCCGATCCATTCGGTACAGGACTCAGCCACACAAACTGGTTCTTTAAGCTGCCAAATTTTGCACCACCGCACGTGTTCTCATGACATAACACGCCGAGAATTCTTCCTCTTTCCTGAGATGGCTCTAAAATGGCTCTGAGCACTATGGGACTCAACTGCTGAGGTCATTAGTCCCCTAGAACTTAGAACTAGTTAAACCTAACTAACCTGAGGACATCACAAACATCCATGCCCGAGGCAGGATTCGAACCTGCGACCGTAGCGGTCTTGCGGTTCCAGACTGCAGCGCCTTTAACCGCACGGCCACTTCGGCCGGCTCTTTCCTGAGATGGGCAAAGCATTGCGTGTTAGGCATTTCGAGAAAGACGAGGTGATTTTCCATGTGGAATGTTTCCCAAATATCAAAATCGTATGCTAGTGGAAAGGTCTCCCTCAAGAAGCCCATCACCGCAAAAAATTATCGCATTAAAGAATGAATATTAACACCACTAGAAACTTTGATGTTAGGAGCTTCATTATTTTTACAAATGAAACTATATTGTTCCAGAGACGTTTTGTAGCCCCAAACATATATGCTGAACATATGAAAACTGAAGTGACGAATGAAGATTTGTAAGGATTCGAATTAAGGTAAATTTAAAAATTTGTGGCAAGGTCATCGGCCCCTAAGCTAACGCACTACTTAAGCTAACTTAAACTAACTTACGCTAAGGACAACACACACATCCATGCCCGAGGGAGGACTCGAACCTCCGACAGCGTGAACCGCGCGTACCTTGACAAATCGCCTAAGACTGCGCGGCTACCCCGCGCGGCCGAGCTCAGATCTACGGCTCAATAGGCACATGCACTAACTACTACGCCACCCTGGCTTACAGGCTTTGCACAGCTGTGCGGACTATAGTAGTGCCCCTCCCTCCTTAATTCACACTGTCATTCACAGCTGCGGCGAATGTAAATTCTGGTTGAGGAGGGAGGCGTGCTAGGGTAGTTTATGCAGTTGTGCGAAGCCGCTGTGCCAGGATGGCATAATGGTTGGCGCGTCTGCCTAGTGAGCAGGAGTCATTGGTTCGAATCCTTGTCTTCGTACAAATTTGCATTATTCGCTTTAGTTTGCGTATGCATCATCATTTTGAAGTTATAGTTAAACGCTAAGTGACCTGCCTGGATAGCTGAGACCGATAATGCGTTCGCCTCCGGGACACAGAGATGCGAGTCAGCCCCAGATCGCATCCGTTAACGACAAGGGCTGGTATGCTGCCTAACCTGGATGTAGCGCTTAGGAGGTTCCCACACCCAGATAGGTGAATATCGATCTGGAACACACCTCCCATCTCCCTGATACACACAACACACACATTTAATAAACGTTTTCTTGCTTGACCATGAGATACACGCCCATCACAAACAGATGGGTTACACAGAGTCTTTCCCGAAATGAGTGACGAATTCAGCAAGGGCACCCGGCGACCAAATGGCACAAACATGGCCAAAACCGCAGTACAAGAATGCCGAAGGGAAAAGATAAAAAGGAAAAGAAGAAAGGAATTAACACTTGTGGACTAATAGTTGCACTCCCAGAAGAGTGGTTTTGTAAGTTTCTGTCCTAGAAGATGGTCGACTGACAGATAAGGATGAATTATTGCCCTGAACAAAATGGTTTCGGTTGTTTATGCACTATATCTCATTTATTAACATTAAAAACTAATGTACCCAGTGATGTGGTCACTATTAAGCGTAATATTTGAAGTAATCACATGACGAATGTCACCTCCGCTTGATCAGGATTATTGTACAACGACGGAAAAAAATCACCATACCATGGAGATGACGAATATTCAAATTGCTCTCCAGTTGCATAGAAGGGGCGCTAGAAGCGCCCCTATGAGGACGCATATCAGGTTTGATTCAAATACGCACTGTAGCGGACGTGAGCGTTAGTAGCCTTTGAGATTGAACGTAGCAAGTTGATGTTAGACAAAAATTCCTTTAAGACTGCGAAAAAGACCATTGCCTACAGTTCGCTGAGGCTGAATGAGATCGAGTAACAGAACTACGAGAAGCTGGATGTTTCTTCTGCGATAACACAGAAATACTTTTAAATGTACCAGTATTTCACGTTCACAACGGTTTTTTTCGCTCTTACATTAACGTGTGACCTAGCAACGTTGATCAGTTAGTTACCTAGACAAACGCGTTTCCGATATTTCATTACCCTACATTAATAATTTCATGTTGTTCCAAGTTTTTTCCTGTCAATATCCAAACAGAAAATTATCCGTGAATACTGCGAGAAAATGATTTCTGTGCATTGCTTTCAAATACCAGCGGTTCTCAGAGTCGGGAGGTAAGAACTGTTCGCTGGGTCCTTGATAAGCAGCTGAGGTGACTGTCACGCGACCGCAACTACCCTGCGAATGATTTATCGGTCGGGCGACAGCGGCCGCGCCGCCTTCTCCCAGGGACACAAATTGTTTTCCGGTCTCCCGGCCGGCTGCGACAAAAAGTCACGCGCGTAGCCCAGCAGACCGGCCAGCGCGGAGATTGCCACTGGCGCTCCGGCCCTGTGCGGCTCGGCCGTCCGCATTCTCGAGGGCCGCCGGTTTTCCCGTAAATGTTTACACGGTGTCGCGCCGCCTCCGGTGACGTATTACGACGCCGGCGTCAGCGCTTGTCGGGACGCTACGTGCGCCGATTGCCGATGCGCCGTCCGGGCGCTGCCTCCGGGGCCTCTCGCTCGCCCTAGCTCTGCCGCGCCTCCCTAGCGCGTATGTCTCGGGGAGCGTTGTCTTTAACTTCTCAGTTAACATTTCGAGCTCATAATAAAATACCGCTAATGTGTATATGCAACATCTGAGGGTGATATTTGACACCTGAAACAGTTCCTATTAGGTACTACGTCTGACTTATTTCTAAAAGAGACGCGCATATATTAACACCCCGTCGATGTTCTTTATATACGCAGAAGCGCCAAGGAAGCTGGTATAGGCATGCGCATTCAAATACAGAGATACGTAAACAGGCAGAATAAGGCGCTGCGCCTGCCGGTGTGGCCGAGCGGTTCTAGGCGCTTCAGTCTGGAGCCGCTCGACCGCTACGGTCGCAGGTTCGAACCCTGCCTCGGGCATGTATGTGTCTGATCTCCTTAGGTTAGTTAGGTTTTTAGTAGTTCTAAATTCTAAGGGACTGATGACCTCAGATGTTGGGTCCCATAGTGCTCAGAGCCATTTGAACCATAAGCCGCTGCGATCGGCAACGCCTATAAATGACAAGTCTCTGGCGCAGTTGTTAGATCGGTTACTGCTGCTGTAATGGCGGGTTATCAAGATATACGTGAGTTTGAACGTGGTGTTACAGTCGGCGCACGAGCGATGGGACACAGCATCTGATAGGTAGCGATGATATGGGGATTTTACTGTACGATCATTTCGCGAGTGTACCGTGAGTATCGGGAATACGGTAACAGATCAAATCTCCGACATCGCTGCGGCCGGAAAAAGATCTTGCAAGAACGGGACCAACTTCGTTTAACGTGACGGAAGTGCACCCGTTCCGCGAATTTCTGCAGATTTCAATCCAGGGCCATCAACAAATGTCAGCGCGTCAACCATTTAGCGAGATATCATCGATCTGGGCTTTCTGAGCCGAATGCCCACTCCTGTATCCTTGATGACTGCACGACACAAATCTTCACGCCAATCTTGGGCCACTCAACACCGACGTGGCACTGTTGATGACTGGAAACATGTTGCCTGGTCCGTCGAGTCCCGTTTCAGGTTGTGTCGACCGGATGGACGTGTACGGGTACGGAAAAAACCTCATGAACGCATGGACCCTGCATGTCAGCAGGGGACTGTTCAAGCTGGTGAAGGCTCTGTAATGGTGTGGGATGTGTGCACTTGGAATGATATGGGACGCCTGATTCGCCGGCCGAAGTGGCCGAGCGGTTCTAGGCGCTACAGTCTGGCACCGCGAGACCGCTGCGGTCGCAGGTTCGAATACTGCCTCGGGCAGGGATGTGTGTGATGTCCCTAGGTTAGTTTTAGGGGGCTGATGACCTCAGAAGTTGAGTCCCATAGTGCTCAGAGCCATTTGAACCATTTGAATGCCTGATTCGTCTAGGCAAGACGCTGACAGCTGACACGTACGTAAGCATCTTGTCTCATCACCTGCATTAATTCATGTTCATTGTGCATTCCGATGGAGTGGGCAACTACAGCAGGACAATTCGACACCCCACATGTCCAGAATTGCTACACAGTGGCTCCAGGAACAATCTTCTGAGTTTAAACACATCCGCTGGCCGCCGAACTCCCCGGACATGAACATTATTGAGGATATGTGTGGTGCCTTGCAACGTGCTGTTCAGAAGAGATCTCCACCCCCTCGTACTCTTACGAATTTATGGACAGCCCTGCAGGATTCGTGGTGTAATCTCCCTCCACAACTACTTTAGACATTAACAGAGTCCATGCCACTTCGTGTTGCGGACTTTTGCTCGCGATATTAGGCAGGTGTACCAGTTTGTTTGGGACTTCATTGGATATGGATCGAATTCCATCCCCAGCGATCATTTGAAAGGTCTTTATGTTGAGCATATTCAACTGCCGAGTGTCTGCGGCTCGTGGTCTTGCGGTAGCGTTCTCGCTTCCCGCGCACGGGGTCCCAGGTTCGATTCCCGGCGGGGTCAGGGATTTTCTGTGCCTCGAGATGACTGGGTGTTGTGTGTCTTTCATCATTTCATTCTCATTCACTCGCAAGTCGCCGTAGTGGCGTCAAAGAACTTGTGGAGCGGCGGCCGAACCGCACCGCGAGGGGTCTTCCGGCCACCAATGCAATACGTTCATTATTATTGTTATTGCCGAGTGAACTGGAACAGTGATTAGCATACTGGACTCGTATTCGGGAGGACCACGGTCTGGCAAATCAGATTAAAGTTTTCCGCGACTAGTCTAAATCGCTTAAGGCAAATGCCGAGATGGTTCGTATGAAAGGGCACGGCCGACTTCCTTACCCGTCCTTTCCTAATTTCGGGTGATCCTCCGTCTCTAATGACATCCTTGTCGACGGCACATCTAGCACTAACCTTTCGGTCTTATTTATTTCTAAATTCCCTTGCAATGGTGTAATGTGAGGAACTTAATTATTCCGTACTGCAGAACCACGAAAAAAAGTTCCATCTCAGTCGTGAAAACTAAAATAATATAAGAATGTCATATGCAACGCAACAGATCACCATACAGTAATCCGGGTTTTGTAACATGACTGGAATCTGTTTCTTTTGAATTTCAGTTGCCGTTCTCTAAGAGTGCTTAACATCTCGGCATAAATGCTGGTCTAAATCCTTATCAATTGTTGGAGTCAAGGATATTACCACTGCTTTATCACCCAGCAGACTAAAAAGCATCATTTCTCATGATTGTTTCTTAAAGGTTGGAAACTGACAGCCTGCAGTGGTAGGTTCTTTATTATTGCAGCATATCGATCTCGACAACGGGTTAATGACAAACCTGTCCAACAAATGTAATATTCAGCCAGTCCACGTACAGCAACGCAGGAATATAACACGGTCGCGTTAGTTACAGCGATCAATAAATTTCGGAGATGCTCAGCATTAACCCTGTGCCGACCCATTGTTATGTCCTAACACAGGACGGAGAGAAAACAGGGGATTTGAGGTCAGTCTGTAATTTAAGAGCGGTGAGGAGAAAATGCAGAAAGACAGATTCCCAGCGAAGGCGAGCTGATGGATTGGATCAGCGACA
The DNA here is from genome assembly GCF_023898315.1 of Schistocerca nitens. Lineage (NCBI taxonomy): Eukaryota > Metazoa > Arthropoda > Insecta > Orthoptera > Acrididae > Schistocerca > Schistocerca nitens. The sequence goes on from NC_064614.1 coordinate 284,146,641, forward strand.
AACACTGCTGCAGGTGCGGATTCTGGGACTCGACAGGATGCTTTCAGCAGGAGACTCATACAATTCAGTGGTATGATTAAAACTCTTTATTAGTGATCAGACTACCGAAAACACAGAAGGCTAATTCTATACATCAGCAAAAGCAAAACAGGCAGTAGGTAGCACAACCCAAGTCAGTGTCTGAATCCCGGCAGGCGAGCGCTAACAGGAGTAGAGAACACTTGCAGCTTATCGAGTACAAACTTGAGAACAGCACTCCACGTGAGAAAAACAAACATGTCGGAGCTTACCTAGGCTGGCCACGAGCGACACGTAGTCGGCACCCCAACGATTTGACTGAGAATGCTCTTGAACACAGAAAAATGGGTTTTTAAAAACTATTTCTTCCTTCCTATAGTCGACCCACCAATCCACCTGCACTTTAAAAACTTCGACCAATCTGATGAGTCGCTCGGCCCCTCCAGGGCGCCTTTGGTAGATCACATTTAGATTCCTTCCATTCTCCTACTCTTAAAGTAGGGATATTTCTGAACTTCAAATTAACGAACTCTAAGGTTGGTAGCAACAGCTCCAGCGGAAAGCGAAACGTCACTGCCACTGCTATTATGACCAGAAACAATATTTTTTATCTCACTTGGCCCCGCCCTCAGTTCCTTTTTGATTCAGAACTGCTGCTGTAGTACTCTAATATGTGTAAACCCACTGACGTTGCAGTTCTCAGGAGTGATTAACAAGCTTGCTTCCTCTGCTACCACATGCTTTTTCCTGGCCATATTCTGCTGTAAGGTCTTAGAACAGCATCTATATGGTGGATGGTGTTACCAGTTAATTCTCCGAAGTGGAATTTTTCTCCTGGAACAGCCGTAAAAAGCGTCTGCAGTTTTCCTGGGTTCCAGTGCCACAATTTAGGTCCGGTAACCCAAAAGCTATTACTTTTGCCCTTCTGTGGCTTGTGGCTCTGATTTTCTATTTCTGAGTGCCCTTGACGGTTCCCAACAGCTTGCAGTGTAACAACGTACACGTCATTATGGCGTCAGTACCTGTCTTCTGCACCCATGGAGAAATCTGTTGACAAATATTTGGATACAAAAAAATGGTTCAAATGGCTCTCAGCACCATGGGACTTAATATCTGTGGTCGTCAGTCCCCTAGAACTTAGAACTACTTAAACCGAACTAACCTAAGGACATCACACACATCCATGCCCAAGGCAGGATTCGAACCTGCGACCGTAGGAGTTATGCGGTTCCAAACTGAAGCGCCTAGAAGCGCACGGCCATACCGGCCGGCAATTTGGCTACAAATTTGTAGTCTGGCTTCTCTTGTAGTTAAACATTTAACCTCCAGAAATGACACTATAGACATTTTTGGATGATGGCTCTAATTCTCTTCACATTTGGCAATTTGTAGATTCGAATTTCAATTCATCTTTGCACACATGTAAACATCAACATAAAACACTGTTTCATTTTTCACTGCACTTTTATACACATAGGTGCATAGGCATAGAAGCATCATTGTAAAACATTGGTCCATTATCCATGACAACATACATTACATAGAACATAAATTTAAATCATTGACTAGATAACTTTTCACTGCTTTTCATTGCAGATACAAATACACAACAAAAATAACATATTTTCTCTCTTTTTAACGTTACATGTACACGTCCACGTTTATTTGTTTACTTTTATTCACATCACTTATACATAAAAGTATCAAAACATCACATTACATATCATCATTACCATAACAAATCAGAAAGAGAACACACAGTCGTACATAATTATTATTTACGTTTTACTTATGTGATTCACAACAATAATTTGTTACGTACTAAGGGAGTTTTTAGTGTCTTGCACTGTCTTTGATCTCTGTGTGGTGGCGGCATAGGTGACGCGGATGTTTCCTCGTTAAGTTAAAACGTAACAGCGCCTTCATCACGCTCTTCACTATTTCCTCTGCTTGACCGAAGATCCGCCACTACGAATGTGTGCCATTTCCGACCCTTCACATGTGTTTTCTGTGGTCGTCCTCAAACACATTATACCAAAACGGACTTCGCCCATGCCTTTTTACATGTACTTAAACATTTGAGTATCTGCACAAACAACATACAAACATAATGTAAGTATTACAACTTCCAGGTAAGACGAGAACAAAAAATTATACCAAGGTATTTCTGAGAAATTATGCTGCTCTTAGAAAGCTACTTCCTCTTCTATTTCTGTTAGTTTATGACATTTTACTCTGAAGTCATCAAAATGTGTTACATGTTCCAACGTTATGCCTGACTTTAACTAAAAAATGATCCTCTTTTTCTTGCTTATAATACAGTAATCATTCCTCATGTTTAAAGCTGGCAGTACATCTTCACTGGTCGCGTTAATTCTCATTACTTGTTCGGACTGTATAAACACCAGTGTCCCATACCCTTTACATTTTCCATATAATATTAGTTTCCCGCCGGCCGGAGTGGCCGTGCGGTTCTAGGCGCTACAGTCTGGAACCGAGCGACCTCTACGGTCCCAGGTTCGAATCCTGCCTCGAGCATGGATGTGTGTGATGTCCTTAGGTTAGTTAGGTTAAATTAGTTCTATGTTCTAGGCGACTGATGACGTCAGAAGTTAAGTCGCCTTGTGCTCAGAGCCATTTGAACCATTAGTTTCCCCGTACCTTTGGTCCGTACATTTATTGGCTTGCACTCATTTCACAAAATTGTCAAGCCTTTCTCTTTTGGAGTAACAAATAACCCCTGGTTCCCAATGAATCGAGGACAAAGTCTGTCATTTAGTTTCGCAAACTCCTTGATTAACGTTTGGGAATTTCCCTTACAGGTTGCAACATCCTTGTTTAACGTGTTTCGCAATCATATGTGGACTTTAAAACAAACTTTTGTTTACAAATTTTGCAAAGTCAATCTATCTCCTTACGCAACAGTTCTTCATTACTCAGTTTTGCAAAGTGCTGCTTGGATTCTTTCATTATTTGTTATAATAATGTTTTTCTGGCTGTATGTACAAAAATAAAAATTGACTTCCATCAACTTAGGAATTTAGGGGTAATACTTCGTACAGACTGAACAGTTCGTTTTCTACTAATGGCACATTCAGTACATAACTTAATACATCTCCATACATAAAGGCATCAACATTAAATATGCGTAATATGTGGTACCCGCACTGTAGCGTGAGAGTAACTGGGAGCTCCTATTATTTGCACTGGATTAATTACACAAGGTTTCAGTATTCATTTCTGAGATTTTACTGTAGCAGAAATCAGCATCCCATATTCCCTTTCTAACTCAGTGTAAATCGATGCCAGCTCATTAACTGTTCACAAACACTAGTGGTCATGGCTAACTGCTGTATCTTTTGATCAATTCTATTACCATATTCATTAATGTATCCATGGAGCTTTTCGACGTTTACAACAATCATTTCCTCGTTGCGTGCAAAACTAGCTACTACATGACAAACTCATCAAAGTTGCTTTTAATACTGTTACTTGCTCTTTGGTGAACTTGAGCAATAGCCTTTGTTCATTTTCAATTAAATCAATGTTTGATTTGAAATAAGAGGCACTCTGTTCAAATAACGTCTGAAACAATATTTTAATAATTTTGTTTCCGAGGTGCCTACTGTCTGGTTCATTATCATTCACACTTCTTTCACGTTGAAAGATACTCTGCAGTCGTCGTTGGTCCCATTCTTGTAGGGTCAGTTTCCAGCCGCATCATCTTCACGTCGCTCTCTATGGTTTACTCTACAGTCGTACATTCTTGATCGCTTATATCCAAACTTGTTAATATTTGTTCACAATAGCCCATCGATAAATGTGCCAGTTCCACTGTATCATCAGCTTTTCCTTGAAGTTTTCACAGATTAATATAACTGACGATTTTCAACGTCACGCCATGGAACTTGTACCCTGCGAATACTGTACACAGACGCCCGACAGAAAGGGGTATAGGCATGCTTATTCAAATACAGAGATAAGTAAACAGGCAGAATACGGCGCTCCGGTCGGTGACGCCTATGTAAGACAACAACGGTCTGGCACAGTTGTTACATCGGTTACTGCAGTTACAATGGCAGGTTATTAAGATTTAAGTGAGTTTGAACGTGGTATTATAATCGACACTCGAGCGACGGGACACAACATCTCCGAGGTAGCGATGAAGTGCAGCTTTTGTCGTACGACCATTGTTGAAACCTTTCCTTTATTTCCGACGTTTCTCCTTCTATATATAGACTGAACAGTAGGAGCGAAAGACTGCAGCTCTATCTTACATCGTTTTTAATCCGAGCACTTCGTTCTTGATCTTACACTCTTAATATTCCCTCCTGGCACCTGTACGTGTCTCTTTGTACAGCTTATCTCTATTTTCCTGAGAGTTTCGAACATCTTGCTCCATTTCACATTCTCGAACGCTTTGTCCAGGTCGACGGATCCTATGAAAGTGCCTAGATTTTTGTTTAGTCTTATTTCTATATATATATATATATATATATATATATATATATATATATATATATATATATATATATATATATGTATATGTATATATATATCGAAATAAGACTAAACAAAAATCTAGGCACTTTCATAGGATCCGTCGACCTGGACAAAGCGTTCGAGAATGTGAACGTTAACGTTAAAACTGACTCTCTGGTGCCCTTACCTTTCCTAAGGGCAAACTTATCGTTATCTAACAGATCTTCAATTTTCTTTTCCATTCTTCTGTATGTTATTCTTGTCAGCAACTTCGATACACGAGCTGTTAAGCTGATAGTGCAATAATTCTCGCAATGGTCAGCTCCTGCAGTCTTCAGAATTGTCTAGATGGAATATTTGAGAAAATCGGATTTTGTAGCACCAGTCTCATAGGTATGTCGCCATACTCATTCATTCTACACACCAATACGAATAGTCGTTAAGTTGCCACTTCTCTCAGTGATGATAGAAATTCATATGGAATGTTGTCTGTCCCTTCTGCCGTATTTGATCTTCAGTCTTCCAGTGCTCTGTTAAATTCTGATCCCCTATCTCCTCCCTATCGACTACTGTTTCTTCCTCAGTCACATCAGACAAGTCTTCCCAAGCATAGAGGCCTTCAATGTTATCTTTCCACCCAGCCGCTCTCTCCTCAGCTTTTATTAGTGTAGTTACTATTGACTCTTAATGATTTTAATCTTGTTGTGTAGACTTTTCTGATTACTGAGCCAGTCCTTCCCACAATCATTTCGATTTCTTCACATTTTTCATGGAACATTTTACCTTAGTCCCTGCACTTCCTATTTATTTTATTCCTAAGCGCCTTACATTTGTGTATTCCTGACTATCCATGGAAATTATTGTACTGTCTGCGCAGTTACCTTCTTTGTACCTACATTTTTCTTTCCAACTTCTGTGTTTAAAAACTGTAAAGTATACCTTCCTACAAATCATCTTCCAGTTTTGTTGTCATTTTTCTTTCATTGCGATGGGAAGCGCTAGACCAGTGTACATTTTCATTTAGGAACAAATTTGGAAATACGGAACTGCAGCTTAATATTCCTCATACTTAGTTATTTACAGACGCCGATCACAAACTCGGACTAGGAAAGATATCAACTTTATTTCTCTTTAAGAAACCACGTCAGAATCTGCCTAGAGTGAAATTATAGGAAGTACCCACAACGGCCGTATGAAGAATAAGGATCAATAATCCCAGGAATTATTCTAATTTTCGATGCATACCGTGTTAACTAATTTTATACCCTACCAAGGACTCATGCCAGGATGGAACTAGGCTGACGTGATGAGGAGAGACAAGGAGACAGACACTACCACGAAAATTCATTATGCTATAAACGAGTGATTCATGTTCGCCAAGTAGAAACTTAAGACGTAAAGGAATTACGCGTGGGCTTTTATTTAAATTAATAGAAAGTTAAAAATGTGTACCGGACTGGGATTCGAACCCGAGTCGCCTGCTTACGGGGCAAATGCTCTGATCTATGTACAGAGAGGTAATCGCAAATCATCGGACTACCCTAGCACGCCTCCCATCACTCTCAAATTCTCAACGTATCCACACATTACGAATTTGGTGATCCTTGCGCATTATCCTCGTTACTCGCGTCGTTTCGCCGATTCCCGTAAGAGTTCGAACTTGGAGTGCATCTGTACTGAAGAGATCACTGGCCGCCCTCAAGTAAGAACTTCCTTAAAGACATTAATTCCGTGTAATGCATCTTTTCACGTAGCGCGCCTCTGACAATGACCTATGTATACATTGCCGAGAGCGTTACAAGTGTAGGAAATATGTAAGAATTTAACAATAAACACCAGAACTTGTGGAATGAAAGAAAATTTTTGGCCGTAAAATTTTTCTTTACTTATAACAGATTTAGATCTGTTACATCAGAGTCAAATACTTCTATCCCTCTAAATTAGTAAGTTAAGCATAAAACTTGTGAACAAAATATGCAACGTCAAAAGACGGAAATATTTTATAATACTGTAATAAACACAAATGACTCGTAATGTAGTGTCACCGCCAGCATAATTAGTCTAGTTTGTGAGGTACCAAAACGAAAGGTGCATAAGGTCTCTTCTTTTCATATGTCAATTATGATTTACATTCTTGTATATGTTGAAAGGTGGGCCATTTCCCTGTTTAACGTGTAAACGGTAGATATTCGAAATGTTGGGACTCACGCCGGGTAACTATGTCGTTGTATTTTCTTCTTGGTGTTATACATCGTTGTCGTTTGTTAGTGGTTTTATACTGAGCGACTGCGGGGAATTCCGCTGACTTTGGTGGTAGAGTATAGCTGATACCGACACTTTAACATTGTCGGAGACTAATGTGTCGCTGAGTTCAAACGTTTTCATTAGCGACTAATGTCATACAACAGTGGGACACTTTCGGTAACAGATTTTTGTTGAATGAAGGTACATTGGGACTCCAGGAATGGCGCTTTGACAAGTGAAGATTGACTTTGGGAACTCTGCTTACACTTGCGTTTGATTATTAGAACTGATTCGAGCACTTAAAAAAAGTTCAAGGGATTTCATTGTCGTCTCTTAGAAGGTAAGGGGTTTCCGTTTTGATCATCTCATACAGGGACCAATGTTACTTTTCTTCCAAGTGAACTGAGGCAAGTAACTGTGTTGTATACTAGACCAAATCTTCTGTGTTACTACCCATTGAAACTTGGGATACGAGCTAGGGGAAGTGTAGTCGCTTACAGCATAAGTGACGACACATAAATTCGGTTATCTAATAGTGGGTTAAATGCTTTACTGCAAGGGTACGTTACACTAAACTATCTACTATCATTATCTGGACTTTCGTTGATTCTTCAGAATAATTCGAAATGAATATTTTGATGGTAACTAATAGTAATGTTCATTTTTCCTCATTCTCTGGTTATCACTTTTCACTTGAAATTAAAATCTTATATAGGCACATTAATGTTAACAATACCATTCTATTTCTTTTTTACAGTTAATAATCATCCATTTCATGTAGCGACGTATTATATTACTGTATGAAAATCTCAAACTGGTCCTGCAGTGTAAGAAAATAATATTAACCAAGTATCCATATTGAAACTGGAGTCATGCAGCAACTTAAATAGCTCTTTCTTTAATGTTTCTAATTATTCCAATACACTCTGCATCTTCATTGCGTCTACTCACATAGTCCTTGATTTCTTAAAGGTTATACGTTATGCCTTCGAAGGATTCTAGGTTATTTGATACAAACTGTCACTCTAGAGCTCTAGGACTCGAATCTGGCGTAATTTTTTTGTTATTGTTATGCAGTACTGTAGTAAAAATCAGGCTTTTCAACTCACTGAGTGTTAATTGATGACTAATCGCTCGTACCTGGAACGGTTCCATGTATGTTCTTTCTAATTCGAAATATAATCTGCGTCTTTTCCAGGTCCGTAGGTGGCTTTCATTTCAGTGAGCCTGTATTACAGAAGGCGATTAGGAGCCGCAGATTTGTTGGAAGGGTTCTGGGAAAGTAAGACAGTGTGTTCTAGACTGTAAACTAAATCGCTTACAAGCCACTAGTGGGACCAATTCTAGAATACCGTATTGCTCCAGTGTTCCAAGTCCTTAATAGGCATCATAACAGACACCAAACGAATTCAGATACGAGATGCTAAGGTCGTAGCAGGATGAACACGTAAGTCTGGCACAAATGCTCGGGAAACTTAATCGAACGTTCTTGGAAGAAAGACGAAGAAAGACGACATAGCTCTCGCTTTGTTGACATTTCACGTAAAACTTTTTTTTTTACTTGCGACGCGTCGTTTTCGAGATATATAGTTGTCTTAAGTTAAAACAAACACCCTGTGTATAAAACACAAGTTGTAGTCGTAATTTTAACAACTCTGTAGCAGCATCTGTCTCCATGTCCTAACTAGGACATGGAGAAATTTCGTACCGCAAAAGCCACTAGAAGGCAACCGTCGTGCACGTCAACAGAATCATAGTATTTTCTGTCTGCTTCCCTCTCGCCGTGTACGACGGCGACCAGTGCGTCGTTGCTGGACGACCTTGTCGGGGCGCCTCGCAGCGAACCGCTATCGTTCGTATCTCCCCCGGCAAAGCGCAGGAAATTTCTCATCTGCCTCCGGACAGGAAGTGATTTCTCACTTCTGGTGAAGTGGGAAGAAATGCAAACGTGATATGGAACACCCGGACGCCTTCTCTCGCGCTGCTATGAATATTTTAGCAGCGCCTTAAAGGAGACTGAGCGTTACGGCCTACATCGTTTGAAACGAGTTTCGCTGTAAAAAATGTCAAGACGGTAGTCAGAAGAATGGGTATTATTGGTTACTGCAGCAAAACCATTGCCATGTAGCAATGGATGTCAAGAAATATGTAGAGAAGTGAACAATTTTTAATGATATTTTGTCCATTATTGCATTCCACCATGTGTTAGAGGCATAATCCATTTTTATTTACATCAAATGACTTGTTGTTATAGATCACGTATTACTGTCATCACAACAGAATTCACTTCACACACGTGCACGCTCGCAGAGGGAAAGGGAAGTGCTGCCCTGGGACGCCAATTCATGTTTCTGGAGAACGTTTATCCAAAAAAGGATAACGTACGAATTGTGAGGGTCAAAGCACTGACCGACTGATCTGAAACTTACAATGCAATATTTACGTTGCCATAGAAAAAAATGTTACGTCCAGCTATTCAAGGTCCTTACGTGAAATGCCTTTCACACTTGGCTTAGCAAACAATTACAATGCAGCTAATATTTGTCACTATATCGCTGTTCATCTCTCGTCATAAATTATCGAGAGGTCTCAGAAACATAACTTTTCATTAAAAAAAACGTAGTTACTTCGATAATGTACTGCTTTAAAAGGTTAAGAATATAATCCTCTTAGTGTAAAATTGAATGAAATACGTATTTCTGTACCTTGAACAATTTATAAACATTAGTGGTTATCGCCATAATATTGACACGTGAACATCGACAACTGAAGTGCCGATATTTAATACTAATTACACAAGGAGGCCAATGGAACTTACGTGATTCTAAAGGTATTTTGCCATAGACGAACAAAACTAGTCATGAGTATACGTAGCCGTTAAGAGAAGTAAAACGAAGTGGATTTACGCACACGAGGGAGGTTCATCTGTGTCTCTCACGCACTGCTACCAAATTCTACTTCGCGTACCGATCATGTGCTATAGTATGAATGAAACGAAAGTAACAACGCTTCATGAAATCTCATTCTAGGAGAGCTCGTGTTAAAATGTTGCAGACGGTTCATTAACAGCAACACACGCATACCGGGCAGTTACAACGGGGCAACTGGTAAGTAGTTGATGATGTCAGCAGTGGAAAACGAAACGAAACCTTCACGGCCGGCCGGAGTGGCCGAGCGGTACTAGGCGCTACAGTCTGGAGCAGCGCGACCGCTACGGTCGCAGGTTCGAATCCTGCCTCTGGCATGGATGTGTGTGGTGTCCTTAGGTTAGTTAGGTTTAAGTAGTTCTAAGTTCTAGTGGACTGATGACCTCAGCAGTTAAGTCCCACAGTCCTCAGAGCCAGCCGAAACCTTCACGGACAATGACTGTACGCAACGTAGATTACTAGCGTCATGTTCTCACTTTTGTGTAAGAGTATAAGGAACTATTTATAGTATTCATTTGCCGCCATTACCACACAACTTGAAGTAAGTTACTAATTTTCAATTTCTTCATTTTGATTAGCTACATGCCTCTTATTATAGAGAAAATGTATTTATTGTTGGCTATGCCTCCCGAAAGAAAGCTACAGACAAATGGCTACTCAAGCACAATCTTTGCATAGCCACAGTAATAGGAATAATGTGGACAGTAAATTTTTGATCGCGCATATTTCCGACCAGAGATTGTTGTGGTATTTACAAAAGTTATAACATGGGATCGCTGTCACTTTCATGGTGACTTAGTCACCTCTCATCAGTTTATAACGATAATTCTGTTGTTGTTTTGAAAGATACATGGAAATGTGCACTGAAATAATTTTGACCATTATTACTGCAGTTTGACGAACTTAAATCTGAGATTGCTGTACGTGATACAACGCCATTGACATTGTATTGTCAAAAGCGAAAAGTTGATCTGACGCAGGTAATATAAAAAATATGTATTTTTCAGCGCACTTTGTAAAGGACTCCCTTCAAATGTTTGAACAACTAATGAGAAATCAAAGAGTTTTTCAGTTAAGTTATATTCCTATCTACAGTGCAGGATTTGTTATGATCATTTGTGAGGCTAAAGTTTCCGACACAGTGTTATGTGGAATGTATTGATCAAGATGCAAGGCATTTTTTTCGTAGATTAGGTCGAATTACTTCTATGGATGGTCGTTCACCATAGTTATATTTTTATGAAATCTACACAACTGGTTGAATTTCGACAATAGGCGACACTAGTATTTAGGTAAGTAATTAACATATTCATCAGTTATAGGATCTTTTAGGTCCACAAAACATACGTAGCATCATGGCGATGCTGTGCGTGTTAAAATGTGATCGGAAAACCCGGAGACATAGGACACAAAGATACCGTTAAAAAAAAAATGAAGTGATCGTATGGCACTGCTGGCCGGGAGGCCCCATTCGGGGAAGTTCTGCCGCCAAGTGCGGGTCTTAATGCACTCGACGCCACGCTGGGCGACTCGCATGCCGGTGACGAGGACGAAATGATGATGAGGACAACGCAACACCCAGTCCGCGAGCGGAGAAAATCTCCAACCCGGCTGGGAATCGAACCCGGGCCCGCTCAATGGGAGACAAGCATGTTACCTTTTTTTATTTTGTTGATCTCTTTTTGTTCTTAATTGTTCGTTGTATTTGTTGGGAGCGGACGTCCTATGACACTTGTTCAAGTTCAGCGTTGATCCATTAACTCAGTTGTTTTTTTTTTTTAATTGCAGAGGGCTGTTAACCCTCTGACCGAAAACGCTGAGCTACTGTACCGGTTTTTAAATTCTAAATCAAAGGCGCTACCTCGAGACCACGCAAGCATGGTACCATCGAGCTAAGCAGGCAGACTGGACAGATTCTTTGGTAAGATGCACAGTATGCAAAACTTAAGGAAACCGAGAACACGGCTCTTATGTCTGGAAGGCATTAAAGTCAAGTCAGGTCAGTATATCTAGTTATAAGAGGCCGGCCTCAGTCAACGACCTTTAGATACAGTTTGTAGTTTAATTCCCTCTTTTGTAATCCCTAGTAGCCGGTTTGGTAAAGGCTTCGTCACTACTGCTGTGGAGGCCAAGTTGTTACGGTAGGCCGAGTCTGTGAGTCGTGAAACGGCTTCTGGTGCAATACACCGGTAAGACAACTTCTCCCTGCCACTGTTACACAGCTATGCCCCAGGGTCAGGTAACAGGATAGGAAAACGATGGTTCTACAAAAATCCAACAAATTAGTAAGAAAGTCAAACAAATGAGTTAAAAAGCTTGTTGAATAATGAAGTCTGCAACACTATTTGTAATATATCACAACGAAGGCTCTCAATTGCAAAGTGCAAATAAACGCAGGTAACCTCCACAGTACGTAGCAAATTCAATTTACAGCAACTGTCAGTTCACTTCTAAGAGTTCACTAAACGAGTTTACACGTCTAAGTCAGCCCAGGAAGATGATCTATAACCAAGTAGGCGAGAGCTGCTCTTCTATCTTCTGTCCGTTGTCGTGCGGTCATTGGCGAATTGTACTCGGCCGGCAACTGGCCGAGGCGAAGTCGATATATTCATCAAATGGTTGAAATGGCTCTGAGCACTATGGGACTTAACATCTGTGGTCATCAGTCCCCTAGAACTTAGAACTACTTAAACCTAACTAACCTAAGGACAACACACACATCCATGCACTAGGCAGGATTCGAACCTGCGACCGTAGCAGTCGCGTGGTTCCAGACTGAGCGCCTAGAACCGCTAGACCACCGCGGCCGGCGTATATTCATCCTCAGCGCGATCTGTGGCGCTGGTGGCGCTCGTAAAAGTGGCGAATTTCTATGGCACTGGCACCAGCTCTCAGCTTTGCGCCTGTGGTGCTTTTTCCCTGGCTGTGTCTTGTTCGGATGACATGGCACCCTCCAGAAGCGAATAAACGGCTGTTCAGATGACGCCAGAAGGGGTGGAAAGATGAGCACTTCTAAAGTCGCGGTCAACCAATTACTGATACCCAGACCCGGCATTATCATGTCGGCTTATGTGCCCGAAGACGTGCAACCAGCACTGGGCCTATACTGGCAGCAGTGTCAGAAGCATATACCTCCCAGTCATAACGTGTATCTTCGGTTCCTCTGTATGATTTACGAGGCGATGCGGGTCCCACCAAACAGAAGCTGCTAAATTCTCTGTTTCACGATGTGTGCTCCAGGAAGCCTGACTTCCCACAAAACAAAAGCTTCTAAGTTTTCAAGTTTTCTTTTTCACAAGGAGAGCGCACCCAGGAAGACTGTAACCAGCCCTATTCATTAACCAATTTATTTTAGCTTTCGGAATGTGAGCCTTGCTGACTGTTCGTGTGGCGCGTCCCTGAGATGCAGCTGTGAGAGTCATCTCTTCCTAGGTGGCACCATTTCAGATGGTTTCTTGTGATTTATAGTGATCTGTGACGACTGAGACGGTAGGTATGAAATACTGCAATCATGTGCTCGCCTGTATCACCACAATACACGGATGAGTCAAACCTTAGTGACTAACTACTTGCCGGCCGGAATGGCCGAGCGGCTCTAGGCGCTACAGTCTGGAACGACGCGACCGCCACGGTCACATGTTCGAATCCTGCCTCGGGAATGGATGTGTGTGATGTCCTTAGGTTAGTTAGGTTTAAGTAGTTCTAAGTTATAGGGGACTGATGACCTCAGAAGTTAAGTCCCACGGTGCTCAGAGCCATTTGAACCATTTTGAACGAACTACTTAATAGCGTATTGGTCCATCTTTGGGCTCAATACAGCGAGTATGCGTAGCATGGATTCAAGAAGTCCTTCGTGGGTTTCTGGGGACACGAAATGTTTACGCGCAGGCCACGTAGTTTCTGTAAACAGGGACCGTTTGGATTAGGAGCGGAGCTGGCACCCACATACCGTCACTTACGTGTTCCGTCAGATACAGAGCAGGCGAGTCTGGTTACAAGCATCCCACGCGAATTCACTAGCACAGTCCTCACCGCTGTAGCACGAGCTGGCCTTGTGATAAAGACAGTTATTCTGCTTCAGGATACTTTCGCCATCGGAGAAGACTTCAGGCATGAAGGAATGCAGGATTTCCGCAATAATTCACGTAGTACACAGCTAACATGGTGCCCTCGACTGCTACCAAAGGTCCAATGGAAGCCCAGATGAATGTCTCCCATAGCACAGGTTCAAAATGGTTCAAATGGCTCCAAGCACTATAGGACTTAACTCCGAAGGTCATCACTCCCCTAGACTTAGAACTACTTAAACCTAACTAACCTAAGGACATCACACACATCCTCGCCCGAGGCAGGATTCGAACCTGCGATCGTAGCGGTCGCACGGTTCCAGACTGAAGCGCCTAGAACCGTTAGGCCACAGCGGCAAGCAAGCACAGGTTCATTTCGAATATGAGTAAGGCACATGCCACTGATATGTGCCCTACTCATAGTAAAAATGAAACTGTGATTACATTGTGTATTTAAGTGAAGAACCAAGACAAAGGCTTTTCTTTTTCAGTAACAGAAATGATAACGTTGCGCCTCAAAGTCTAAGAGCAAACAGAGGAGCTCACCATGATCAATAGTAGGATCCGGCATCATTGTTGGAATGCTGTGCGATTGACCGGAAAAGTGTTGCATATCAGCCTAAGTCCGTTCCACAGTGCATATTCCGAGCAGCGGTTATAGTGGATAGTAGCGTATCCCCAGACGGCAATCGATCTGGCGTGACAAGAAACGTGATTCATCCTAAAATGTGACCACGTCTTCATTAATATAACGTCCCTTCTCGATCATACCAAGTGCACTGAAATCGTAACTGAAGATGTCATAGAGATCCTCAGCTTCTGAGCCCCAGCCGGCCACGGTGGCCGAGCGCTTCTAGGCGCTTCTGTCCGGAACCGCGCGACTGCTACGGTCGCAGGTTCGAATCCTGCCTCGGGCGAGGATGTGTGTGATGTCCTTAGGTTAGTTCGGCTGAAGTAGTTGTAAGTTCTAGGGGACTGATGACCTCAGATGTTAAGTCCCATAGTGCTCAGAGCCATTTGAACCATTTTTTCTGAGCACCACGTTCAACAACACTTCTGCCTACCACAGCACTGTACCCTGTTGTGAGATGTGTCATATATCACTGCCTATCATGCTTTACAAAGCGAGTAAGCTTCAGAACACGTTCTGTGACGTGGCGTGGGCGTTCATCGTCTTATCGCCCAGTTGTTTCACCTTAGTTCAATTACTTTGCTTCATCTTCACCGTTTCCGAGATACTCGCGCTCAGGGGCTTCTTCAAAGTCTCTTATGGCTGTGAATTTCCCCATTTGTGGCCCCCATAGTCGCTACAGTATTTCCCCTCTCGTGCCTGGTCCGCTTATGTACTTTCCTTATCATGTAACGTGGCCGCAGAGCCAACAGGCGGGTTTCAGTCAGGAGTGGGTAGTCGTCAAACGTTTTAGTTCATCTGTGAGCGTGCGTTCGTGTGTGTGTGTGTGTGTGTGTGTGTGTGTGTGTGTGTGTGTGTGTGTGTGTACTGAAAATAAATAAATGGTGTGGACCGATCGGTTTAGGTAAAAAGAAAGAATTCCCTTGCATCGTCACCCTAAATAATGCAACCCTAGCATCATCAGCACTAACCTACTCTCCCTCAGCAGGCGCTGGTAGATCGTCTGAAGCTTCATGTGAGGACACACCGACGTGTGTGAGCAACGCATCCCAATTGACATGGTGTACTTCACCACATACACTGACGAAAAAAAAAATTGCAGTACCAAAAAATAATTAATGTGGAGTAGTGAAATTTCGGAAGTAATATACATAAGTGGTCAACATTGCAAGATCATAGGTTAATGTAAGGGCGAGAAACGATATTCGAAATGTGAAGTGGTGGTACATTAATAACCGGTGTAACGGCCAGCATGTTGAATCATGCAAACGTGCACGAATTGCCTTATACATCTGCCATACATCAGTTTTTGACATGGAGTTCCATGAGTGTTGCACTTGGTCGGTCGATACGGGAGCGGTAAATGCTGTTTGTGGACGAAGTTGGAGTTTTCGTCTGATGATGTCCCAGTTGTACCCAACTGGAGACAAATCTGGTGTTCGATCAGGGCAAGGCAACCTGTCGACACTGTGTAGAGCATGTTGCGTTACAACAGCGACGTGTGGGCGAGTTTTATCCTATTGGACAACACCTGCTGGAATGGTGTTCATCAGTGGCAGCACAACAGATCGAATCACCAGACTGACGTACAAATTTGCACTCAGGGTGCATGGGATGACAACGGCAACTCTCCTGCTGTAGTACGAAAATGCCAGCCCAGACCATGACTCCACATGTACATCCAGTGTGTCTAGGACGCCGTCAGGTTGGATGCAGGCCCTCAACTGACCACCTTCTACCCAACAAAACGCCATCGCTGGCACTGAGGCAGAACCAGTTTTCACCATAAAACCCAACAGATCTCCACCATGCACTCCAATGAACTCTCGCTTGACACCACTGAAGTCGCAAATGGTGATTTGGGTTCAGTGGAATACGCGCTACCGGACGTCTGGTTCGGAGCTGTCCTTGGCGTACCCGATTTGTAACAGTTCGTTGCGTCACGTGGTGCCAACTGCTGCTCAGATTGCTGCTGCAGATGCAGTACGATGTGCCAGAGCCATGCACCGAACACGGTGGCACCTGGCCGTCCGAAGCCTGTTCTTCTTGCGACTGTACTTATTCGTGACCACAACTGCCAGCAATTGTGTGCAGTGCCTACAATCCTAGCCAAGTCATTCTGAAACATCGCAGAAAGAACATCCAGCTGGTCGTAGCTCTTTTACACGATCTCGTTCGTATTCAGTGAAGTGTTGATAATAGCGCCTTTATCGCCTTAATGGCATCCTTGACTAATATTATCCCACCGCGTCCGATCTCAAAGGTGACTGACGCTCACGACGGCAACAGCGTGTGTTTACTTCAGATATGATTTTCATCCTCTTAGTGGTGCTACCAGCGCCACTCTTTTGTGACTGACGCGAAATTTGAATAGACATCATGTTTCAAATGTAGAAATACTCCTACCATCTGGCGTTTATGTCACAAAACTGTTCCTTGGTGTTGTGTGTTTTTCTTTTGCGTTTTTTGATCAGTATATTTCCGGTTTAGCAATACATCTCATTCATGTCACTGAGTCACATGTTACAATGATGCCAGTACAGCTTTCAATGGACAGACCTCCCATTATTCCCTGTGTCTCTAGTATTGTTAAACTGTGGGCAGGGTTTGAACTCTCTCGTCAAGCCTTCGGATTCATCACATTTGCTGTTTGTTCTAACGTAGCGAATATTTGATCGGTAGCAACTCATTACAGAGCTTCTCGTTCTGACAAATTGCGGCTGTGTTGCACTAAAGCTACCTGTACAAAATATACAAATAAACGTTATGAGGACTATCAAAGTGCTTCTAAAGAGATCTCCAGTGACGCGTAGTAGTCAATGTTGTGAACAGTGTAACTCTTTAGATTTGAATTTGGTTCAGCTTAGACCTACCCAGTATATAGTTTCTGGCCTGACAGAGTCCGGCTTGAGGACGTTACATACTGTTGTTAACAGCAAGGTATAGCAATTAATAGAAACGATATCGTTACAAACACAAGACAGATTCCATAATACCCGCATTTGCAGTATAGGCATTCTCTGGGAATATAAAGAGATTTGATGTGACATATTAGACGAGTTACTTCTCATCGAGCCATTGATTGAATTCCTGACTTTAAAATACTGAATACGCCTACATTTCTCTCTTCGCCTGTCTGCGTCTACCCTCGCATCTAAGAAGAAGCCTCTTTGACGATCCTTGCGGGTTGTTAATTTTTGCGCCGGCCGTGGATGGGCAGTAAGCGCGGCTTCCTGCGGAAGCCGGCGGGCGCTGATACGGCGTGGAGCGTTATGACGCCGTGCTCCCGTTTTACTGTGGCCGCACCGCCGGCCGCCATCAGCGCGGATGGCCTGTTAACGGCTCCTCGCGCCTCTCTGGCCCTGAGGTGGTGGCGGCAGAGAGAACTGCCTCTGCGTGCGATTAACGGGCTCGCCGTAGCGGCTGCGCCCGCGCGCGCTCATCCGGCCACCTGCGCTGAGTTACGGCAGATCGCTGCGGTGGCTTGCCGTGTTGCTCTTAGTTCGCGCTAAGACGGTGGTTCACCTGATTACATCAGCCACCCATTGTACACACTCAAGACATTTCAAATAAATAAAAAATGATCATCTGAAAATATTTACGATTTACCATAGGTGAAATACGCTATAACGAACGAGCAAGCAATTTTGAAATCTCTGCTGCGAATTCGCTTACGAATTTTTAATATTTTAATATATAACGGCTGAAAGCAATGGGAAACTACAGCCGCAATTGTTCCCGGGGTCATGCAGCTTTACTGTATGTTTAAATGATGATGGCGTCCTCTTGGGTAAAATATTCCGGAGGTAAAATAGCCCCCCATTCGGATCTCCGGACGGGGGCTACTCAAGAGGACGTCGTTATCAGGAGAAAGAAAACTGGCGTTCTACGGATCTGAGCGTCGAATGTCACATCCCTTAATCGGGCAGGAAGGTTAGAAAATTTAAAAAGGGAAGTGGATAGGTTAAAGTTAGATACAGTGGGAATTAGTAAAGTTCGGTGGCAGGAGGAACAAGACTTCTGTTCAGGTGAATACAGGGTTATAAATACAAAATTAGATAGGGGTATTACAGGAGTAGGTTTAATAATGAATAGGAAAATAGGAATGCGGGTACGCTACTACAAACAGCATAGTGAACGCGTTATTGTGGCCAAGAGAGATACGAAGCCCACGCCTACGACAGTAATACAAGTTTATGTGCCAACTAGCTCCACAGATGACGAAGAGATTGATGGAATGGATGATGAGATAAAAGAAATTGTTCAGATAGTGAAGGGAGACGAAAATTTAATAGTCATGGGTGACTGGAATTCGTCAGTAGGAAAAGGGAGAGAAGAAAACGTAGTAGGTGAGTATGGATTGGGGGGGGGGGGGGGGGGGGAAGAAATGAAAGAGGAAGCCGCCTGGTAGAATTTTGCACAGAGCATAACTTAATCATAGCTAACACTTGAATCAAGATTCATAAAAGAAGGTTGTTACATGGAAGAAGATCGGAAAAAAAGTCGAAACAAGGCCCCGGGAGTAGACAACATTCCATTAGGACTACTGACGGCCTTGGGAGAGCCAGTCCTGACAAAACTCTACCATCTGGTGAGTAAGATGTTTGAGATAGGGGAAATACCCTCAGACTTCAAGAAGAATATAATAATTCCAGTCCCAAAGAAAGCACGTGTTGACAGATGTGAAAATTACCGAATTATCAGTTTAATAAGGCACTGCTACAAAATACTAACACGAATTCTTTACAGACGAATGGAAAAACTGGTAGAAGCCGACATCGGAGAAGATCAGTTTGGATTCCGCAGAAATGTTAGAACACGTGAGGCAATACTGACCCTACGACTTTTCTTAGAAAATAGATTAAGGAAAGGCAAACCTACATTTCTAGCTTTTGTAGACTAACAGAAAGCTTTTCACAATGTTGACTTGAATACTCTCTTTCAAATTCTGAGGGTGGCATAGGTAAAACACAGGGAGCGAAAGGCTATTTATAATTTGTACAGAAACCAGATGGCAGTTATAAGATTCCAGGTGCATGAAAGGGAAGCAGTGGTTGAGAGAGCAGTGAGACAGGGATGTAGCCTTTCTCCGATGTTATTAAATCTGCATATTGAGCAAGCAGTGAAGGAAACAAAAGAAAAATTCGGAGTAGGTATTAAAATCCATGGAAAAGAAATAAAAACTTGGAAGTTCGCCGATGACATTGTAATTCTGTCAGAGACAGCAAAGGACTTGGAAGATCAGCTGAACGGAATGGACAGTATCTTGAAAGGAGGATATAAGATGAACATCAACAAAAGCAAAACGAAAATAATGGAATGCAGTCAAATTAAATCGGGTGATGCTGCAGGAATTAGTTTAAGAAATAAGACGCTTAAAGTAGTAAATGAGTATTGCTGTTTGGGGAGCAAAATAACTGATGATGGTAGAAGTAGAGAGGATATAAAATGTAGACTGGCAATGGCAAGGAAAGCATTTCTAAAGAATAGAAATTCGTTAACATCGAGTATAGATTTAAGTGTCAGGAAGTCGTTTCTGAAAGTATTTGTATGGAGTGTAGCCATGTATTGAAGTGAAACATGGACGATAAATAGTTTGGACAAGAAGAGAATAGAAGCTTTCTAAATGTGGTGCTACAGAAGAATGCTGAAGATTAGATGGGTGAATCACATAACTAATGAGGAGGTATTGAATAGAATTGGGGAGAAGAGAAGTTTGTGGCACAACTTGACTATAAGAAGGGACCGGTTGCTAGGACATGTTCTGAGGCATCAAGAGGTCACAAATTTAGCATTGGAGGGCAGCGTGGAGGGTAAAAATGGCAGAGGGAGAACAAGAGATGAATACACTAAACAGATTCAGAAGGATGTAGGTTGCAATAGATACTGGGAGAAGAAGAACCTTGCACAGGATAGAGTAGCATGGAGAGCTGCATCAAACCAGTCTCTGGATTGAAGACCATAACAACAATAATATATAACACAAAAATTTGAGATTTCATAATACATAGACTAAGTAAATTACTGAATAAGTTTTAAGATGTAATCAGTGAACGTTATATCTGTGAGATCAGGACACTGTTAATCAAGATAAACCGTACCCACTCAATATCCAATGAAGGCTTTCATGATTAGAAGTCTTACCTCTTGGCGAGTCTTCCGCATTGTATTTATCCATTTCTAACGCTTCTTCCAGACCTTCCGTGGGCCTATTCAGAGGCGTTATTTTCGGTTAAAGTCAGAGGAATCAGGAGCACCTCTAAAGACGTCTACCACAGCTCCGGAGGGTCCCTCAGGAAGGATAAGTTTCATGGTCCTCTGGTGTACAACCCGGTAGAGTCGCCAACAACTTATCAAGAAAACTGTGCCTATAAATGCAATGTAGTATGCTCGGCCTATGTAGATGCTCTAAGAGTTAATCCTTACAATCGAAAAAAAAGTGTTGGGCTGTTACTAACCACACGAAAATATAATGATTCACTGGAGGAGGATGTGTCCGAGACAAGCAGTTGCTCGTCAGACACTGATTCAATACCCCATTCAAAGGAAGGTTCAACAAATATGACAGGATAGGAGATGACACATAGCAGCCACATCAGCAACTTTTCAGAGTTTCAGATCTTTAGAAAATGAAAATAGGTACACAAGAGATTGGCCATCGACATCGACATCGAAATCGACATATGGAAGACAGGAGCAGACGCCAGTGACCGTCCTAAACTACCACAAAATAGGTCCTTTGAATTCAAAACAACTGCAAGTTGAGATCTGGAACTATCTTACAGAATATCCCGAAGCAGCGTGGAAGATAGCCGCTAGAGACAAACACTACGAAATAGACCCATATTGTGCGACTTTACATTGACGTCAGCTGTTTGCATCACGTGAAAATTTGTATCGTACCGGGGCTTGAAACCCATTTTCGTTCTTATCGCGAACGGTTACCGTAACCACTGTGGCTATACGAGCACGCCTCTGGGATCGATTCAAACTTCAACACGTCACGCAGTCACTACTTTGTGCTCGCACAATATGTAATTCCAGCTCAGGGAGACAACTATTACATCTCATTTTAGTCCAAAGAATCGTGGATAGATCATGCATGGATGGTTGCAATATTAGTGTTTATAGAGTGTATGTATGTTCACATTACAATGTCCTTAACACATGCACGCATATAGGAAGGAAAAAACACTGTCTCTGACGATTATAGCTGTGGTACACATTATGAAATAGATTCTCTAGGCGGCAACTACGAATTGTGAGAGGATTAGGGTTGTGACTGCGTGAAGAACGGTAGTGTATATCGGTCTTGGAGACGTACTTGGATAGCCATTGTGGTTTGGGCAACCGCTCGCCGTAAGCGGAAATGGATGTTCGAGTTCCATTGCGGCACAAGTTTTCATGTATCACGAACGCTTGGCGTCAGTGCATAGTCACATAATGCGGTGTTTAGCACAGCTATAATCGTCAAAGACAATGCCTGTTCTTTCAGAGATACACACATGTCTGAAGGACATTGTATGGCGAAGACACTCACTCTGTATGAACACAGACATTGTAAACATCAGTGATCTACAGACAAACACGTTAATGACTTGCTTACAGGAAAGCATGCTTTTACTAGTGTGTGAATGTTGTGGCTACAGACAGACTGGAAAGACCGACCAGTAAACTACTTGTCCAGCAAACTGTCGCAGCATATACGGTTGGGAGATTCCCTAGTTCATAGTCGTGTTAGCGATTAATTCGAATTTAGTTAATGAAGCGAACACCGTTCTGTCAAAAGCTGAAAATTCTAATCAATTATATTATATAAAATCAGATATAGACACAAACATTACATTGGGATGGTGCTGTCGTCCCGTTTTGTTTAAGAAACCGTCTGTACGGGGAGTTCTTTTATAATATAAATACAGGAAACCATCATAAGACCGTGAGAGTGGTGTGCTGACCACAGATGAGGCTGACGCGGCGGGTCTCGATGGGCCACTTGTAGCCTGAAGGCAGAGTAAAAAAAAAACTGTAACGTCGCTACCTGAGAGAGCTCCCGTGAAAAGCGAGTGACCGTGGAATAATTTTTAAGGATATGCGAAAGCAAAATAACTGAAAAAGGACGGGAAGAAATATATTTTAATTGGCACATGAGTGGGCTACATTTTTAATTGCGTTGATTGTGTTTGAATCCTGCTGATAAACATTGTGCTTCAGATAATCCTACAGACAGAATCACGCATGTTTAAATCTGGTGATGTTCCTGGCCACAAAGTTTGGAACGATAGGCTAATGGGTCGGCTTTTTTTCGAATGTGTTATGGTGTAACCGAGTGATCTCCCGAGCATTGAGGTGGAGCTTCATAATGCGTCAAAACAGTTGTGTCCAAAGCATCTCTCTGCCCTAGAGCAGGGATCACATGTTGGCAAAGCAGATCACACTTGATATGTTTGCGTAAGCAGAAAAAACTAACGATCAAAGTTAGAAAACAATTTATTGGACTGTTCAATTAACCAAAACAAATTCTCCAAGTATAGCACCAACACAAAACAATGATCCGTCTTCGAATCACAACTACATGCAAGAATAAGATAGAAAACAACGGAAATAATTTCCACCTAGTCTCCGCCTGAGACTTCTCCCATATACCAAGCCTAATCCAGAGATCAGCGAGAAAATCGAAGCCGGGCTGCCGGGCGGCAGCTATCCAAGTCTGTTGGCGGTCGATGAACTGCCGATGTGTCGCCGAGCGCTGGCCTTTACAGCGCTTTGGCGGATGAGTACCTCGGAACTATTTTCCATCACGTGGTTTGACGTGTGAAAAAAGTTCCAGGATCTGCAGCGACCTCTTCCTTATGTTTATGTGGGCCGGTAGTGGCCCCTGGTGGCCGCTGGTGTCTTTGCTGTGGTGTTGTTGTTGTGGTTGTTGCTGTGGCCGTTCATCAATATTGCCTGCCGTTGTGTAGTTCTTCGGTGTGCCTGCGAGGCGGGAAACCCGCGGCTGCAGACTGTCAGTTTGGTTGCTGATACTCTAGGCGCCGTGATGTCTGGTGGAGAAGGCCACACCAACACTAACAGGTGCCGTTCACGCTGCTTGTTACGTGTTCTTCCATCAAGATTGTAATCTGTTCTCTAGAATTGGACACTGGTCACATCTAACTCTATATGACGAATGACTGTGACGAGGTTAATCAAGCATGAAGTCTGATAGTCGCCTTTTGGCAGTCCATTGTTGAAATTCTCAATAATATTTGAAGCCTTTTGCCAGATATCTCGTCGCAAGAATAGGTGGAGGCATCATCCATTCCCCCAGAGCGCCATTTACAGGAAGAAACGCGGACCAGTAGAGTAATCTATTTGCACAAGCTGCTCCACTGACTTACGTCAATCGTATTTCAAGCGCCAGTAATCGATGTCCTCTTTGAAACGGAATGTGCCATCGAAATGCCGTACAGGGCAGAATCAGTAGGTCGATCAGGCGAAACTTTCGTGAGCGCTGAGGCAGTCATTCTACCAACGAACCAGGTTGCAGATACCCATTCGGCAAAACACAGTGTCCTGTTGCTTGAAGATGTCCGTAACTGATTGCTGCACATTCACGTCGGACACCATACATCACAAGTGGCTTGTAATCAAATTCTGTGCTTATGGAATATCGTCTCAGTTACGCGAGTGGATTCTTGATTTCCTGTGAGAGACATCACAGGTCGTAGTTATTGACGGGAAGCCATCGACTAAAACAGAGGTGATTTCAGGCGTTCCTCAAGGTAGTGTTATAGGCTCTCTGCTGTTCCTTGTCAATGTAAACGATTTACGAGACAATCTGAGCAGCAGTCTTAGGTTGTCTGCAGATGATGCTGTCGTTCACTGCCTGGTAAAGTCGTCAGAAGATCAGAACAAATTGCAAAATGATTTAGAAAAGATAACTGTGAATGTGAGGTCATCCATATGAGTGCTACTTAGAATTCGTTGAACTTCAGTTACAGGATAAATCAGTCAGATCTAAAGGGCGTAAGTTCAACTAAATACCTAGAAATTACAAATACTAAAAACTTAAATTGTAAAGAACACACAGAATTTGTTGTGAGGAAGGCGAACCTAAGACTGCGTTTTATTGGCTGAACACTTACAAGAGGCAACAGATCTACTACACTACCCTTGTCCCTCCTCTTTTGGAATACTGTTGCTGTTGCGCGGTGTGGGATCCTTACTAAATAGGGTTAATGGAGTAAATCGAGAAATTTCAAGAGAGGCCAGAGCGTTTTGTGTTATCGATAAATAGGAAAGAAAGTGTCACAAACATGGTAAAGGTTTTGAGATCAGTAGTATTTAAACAAGGGAGTTTCTCGTTGAGGCGAGATCTTTTCGCGAAATCTGTATCACAAACTTTCTCTACCGAATGCGAAAAAATTATGCTGACGCTGACCGACAATCATCATTACAAAATAAGGGAAATAAGAGCCTGCACAGAAGGATATGGGTTTTCGATCTTTCGCTAGCTGTTCGAGAGTGTAATAATAGAGAAGTGTTGTGAAGGTGGATCGATGAACCCTCTGCCAACCACTTAAGGGTGATTTGCGGAGTATCCACGTAAATGCAGAAGTCGATGCAGACAGGAATCGTCGACCCTTCAAGGCCTTTTTTAAGAGACCAAAGGCGTGATAATGGCATGGGGAGAGGTCAGAATTATAGACTTGGTGCCAGAGCGTCTCACACTTGAGTTCGCGTAACTTCTGCGTTACGACATTTGCTGCATGGGGACGTCCGGCATCATGAAGCAACACTGAACTTGGCGCCCCAAATACATTCTTCCTTCTCCGATTGATTTCTACCGGTGTTTGTCCTTCGGAAGCCTAGAAAAGAATATCAGCACGCTGGTTCTACTTAGACGCATTTGATAACTTCATTGCCTACGTTCCCACATTTACCGCACGCACTTCACAAATACACAAATGTCACACTAATCTATTGCCTATATCGGTTTTGTCCACCTGCATCATTGTCGCGCTATATTGCATACACGCTGCAGCAATGCCATCCAAAGGAAAATCATTGACCGCCCCTTATAGATTTAAGAAACGATGCTAGATCTAAATGTGCATGGGTTATAAGCGACTTGGCTCCCGCTTCTTCCAATAGTGGGCAGCAGAGAACATATTCATACGAACATTTCACGAACTTCACCATTTCATATGTAGTACGGCCCCCAACCCCACCTGTCTCGGAAACCGATAACCATACCTTTTTTCAACACAGGAAAATCGCTTCTCTTGCTCATGACAACACAGAGCGAAATACGTATGGACGACCTGTCACCCCCACTCTGTCAACTTTCAGCACGTGACATGCGTCACGAGTTACGCGCTGTTGACGTCACATCTAGGAGGTGGTTGTGTCAATATGAACTGACAGCTGAAAATTCGTTTTTCAACGTTCATTGCCCGAACGACACCGATGCAGAGACAGAGAGGTAGTTGGACAAGGCCTGGAATGGAAGCCACTAATGCTAAATATTTATATGGACGCACTGAAAGTTCTTGATATTTGATCAAGAAAAAGACTCCTCTGGCTCAATCAATGTGCCCATACGATTGGGAAATGAATTGATAATTATCAGTAGTTGGGGTAGAATTTGAAGAATAATTCACGTGCTGTCGCCTTAACAATTATAATTCTACGAAGAGACTAAATCCTAATCGAATATAAAACAGAAATGGCCGAATACAACGACAAAAATGTAATTACCTTTTGCATCACACGTGAAGAGATAAATGGGCACAATGGATACTGGTAAAAATTTCTCACGCTAACGAATCTACGTGACTACCAGTCCTAAAACTGGGTTAAAGTAAATTCAGTTACCTAGATGGTTGTGTGCTAACCTCTTCGATTTGAACATGGACATGTGCACCCTATGCATAGCAATTACTAGAATATAGTTAGAGAATTCGCGTCTCAGATCTTGGACGCTCACCTAATGGAGAGGAGGAAGGGCATTGCTGCTAGAAATCGACAACAATTTCATTTCGGGCAGATAATAGTTTAAACTTCCGATAGTATATATAAGAAAATTGTAGACGTGAAAAACATGAACAAACGCCGCTAACGGAATTCGTGTTACATTGTGCCAAATGCATCAAACGAAAAAATACTTGAACTATTAGGAGCCCGAAATGCAGAGGCTTTTTGCGGCACAGACATACACTATGTGATCCAAAGTATCCGGACATCTGACTGAAAATGACTTGCAAGTTCGTGGCGCCCTTCACCCGTAATGCTGGAATTCAATATGGTGTTGGCCCACCCTTAGCCTTGATGACAGCTTCCACTCTCGCAGGCACACGTTCAATCAGGTGCTCACAGGTTTCTTGGGAAGTGGCATCCCATTCTTCACGGAGTACTGCACTGAGGAGAGGTACGCATATCAGTCAGTGAGCCCTGGCACGAAGTCGGCGTTAAAAAAAATCCGAAAGGTGTTCTATAGGATTCAAGTCAAGACTCTGTGCAGGCCAGTCGATTACAGGAATGTTATTGTCGGGTAACCACTCCGCCACAGGCCGTGCATTATGAACAGGTGGCCGGCCACTGTGACCGAGCGGTTCTAGGCGCTACAGTCAGGAATGGCGCTGCTGCTACGGTCGCAGGTTCGAATCCTGCCTTCGGCATGGGTGTGTGTGATGTCTTTAGGTTAGTTAGGTTTAAGTAGTTCTAAGTTCTAGGGGACTGATGACCTCAGATGTTTAGTCTC
The DNA here is from genome assembly GCF_023898315.1 of Schistocerca nitens. NCBI lineage: Eukaryota > Metazoa > Arthropoda > Insecta > Orthoptera > Acrididae > Schistocerca > Schistocerca nitens. The sequence continues at coordinate 284,173,752 of NC_064614.1, forward strand.
ATAGTGCTTAGAGCCATTTGAACGAAAAGCAGCTCGATATTGTTGAAAGATGCAATTGTCATCCCTGAATTGCTCTTCAACAATGGCAGGCAAGAAGGTGCTCAAACCATCAGTGTAGGCCTGTGCTGTGATAGTGCCAGGCAAAACATCAAGGGACGCAAGCCCCCTGCATGAAAGTACGACCATACCATAACACCAGCATCTCCGAATTTTACTGTTGGCATTACACACGCCGGCAGATGACTATCACCGGGAATTCGCCATACTCACACCTTGCCATCGGATCGCCACATTGTCCACCGTGAATCACTCCACACAACGTTTTCCACCGTTCAATTGTCCAATGTTTACGCCCCTTACATCAAGCGAGGCGACGTTTGGTATTTACCGGCGTGATGTGTGGCTTATGAGCAGCTGCTCGACCATGAAACATAAGTTTTCTCACCTCCCACCTAACTGTCGTAGTACTTGCAGTGGGTCCTGATGCGTTTTGGAATAATGTGTGATTGTCTGGATAGATGTCTGCCTATTACACATTACGACCCTCTTCAACTGTCGGCGGTCTCTGTCAGTCAACAGACGAGATCGGCCTGTACAGTTTTGTGGTGTAGGTGTCCCTTCCTGTTCCCACTTCACTATCACATCGGAAACAGTGGACCAAGGGATGTTTAGGAGCGTGTAAATGTCGCGTACAGACGTATGACACAAGTGACACCTAATCACCTGAGCACGTTGTAAGCCTGTGAGTTGCGCGGAGCGGCCCATTCTGCTCTCTCACGAAGTCTAATGACTACTGAGGTCGCTGATATGGAGGAGCTGGCAGTAGGTGGCAGCACAATGCACCTAATATGAAAGATGTATGTTTTTGGGGGCACCCGAATACTTTTGATCATATAGCGTATTTATGTAATCACCTGGAGGAAAATTTGTCACGCGAACAGCCGGTCGACAAACAGCGTTCATATGAAAGTTGAAATGTGCCCTTTGATCTATGAAAAACCAGGACAAAAATTTTGACAGGGTAGACAATCAACTAAAATATTCCGCCAACATAAATAGCGTAACGCGTCTGAGAAGTATATTTACAGTGGAGGAGGCAAAATATATTTGAATTCTTAAAACGAATGGTTATTACTTGCTGTGGAAAACTGCCACACCAAGAACCTTGTCCAAAGTAAGAATTTTTCAAAAACTAAGAGAACACTTCGCAAATATCGCTTCTGGTAATATAACTAAATAGCAACTCAGTTTAAGAGATCCTGAATATATTTGGCCAGTAAGGACTGAATGCAGCCTTTCTGTGACAGAAAACCTGAATGGTCAGCAGAGAGTGGAAGTTGAGAGGTTGCACGAAGCAGTGAGGTTTTCTCTCACTGCACAGTAACAGAACTGTAAGCATAAAACCAAGAAATACTGTTGTCATTTAAATATACTGATGGAGTGTTGTGGTTCTCAGTATGGTGTATAAAACTACACTGCCGGGAAAACAATGCCTTCAGTGGCGACAGGTGGACACGGAGTGGTTGTGGGGTTAGTGATTCATTTGCCACCGTCATCAGAGATCAGATGGCGCTGAGGAGGGCTGTCTGTGCGCTCTGTGTTTTGACTCCATATTTAGTAACCGTGCTGAATTTAGAGCTGAACATTAATTCTATAGCACAATCAGGCACCGCCGACGAGTACGTACTTTTATGGAACAACTGCAGCCAATTGAAAGCATTCGCACTGTGGGCCTGCGGAAATCTGGATGGAGGTATTAAAGAATTGCTTCACATGTCGCGCACAGTGTATCGGTGGTGGATCTCTGCTTTCAGCAATAATCTGTGAATCATTTCCTCACCCAGACACCAGGTTATGGACATCCGCGTACCACACAGGCGCGGAAAGATCGACACACTGCCGACCGGACATCATCCAGGGAAGAAAGCCGGGCACAGATAGCACCTGCTGTGTCACCAAGGAACTAAAAGCACTTGTGCTTCTGGCCAGGTTACCACCGACATCACGGCACCACCAAGTGTGGCTATTCTGCTGTAGAAGAGTCCACTGGAGATTTGAATGGCGCCATGTAGCCCTCAGTGATGAGGGCAGGTCCTGTCTGTATCCGAGTGATGGACGTAACCGAGTACGGTGTACACCTGGTGAGCGGCCTATCCCGGAGAGCATCCTCAGAAGACATGCAGGTCCCAACACCCAACACAGGATTCAAGTGTTTAGAGGGGCGAGGGCGGTGGGGGGGAGGGGTGTATGAGTTACTCGTGCAAATCGCTATGACATGTGGTGTTCCTACAGGAAAACATAACCAGTGTCTACGTTTCACAGACTGTACTACTGCCGTTTACGTAACTTTTGAGAAGCAGTCATGTAGAACATAAGACTCATTTCCGATCTCTCAATACAGTTTTTTCGCAATTCACCGGTAATCTGTCTATCTAGTTGGGCTGGTTCTCGCAGACCTAACTAACTTCGAGGGTTGCCCAGAAAGTAATGCACCGTATTCTTTTTCTCAGCCGAAAACAATGCTACGAATGCGAAACGTTGCGTATGTATTATTTTAATTCTCGTGACTGAGCGCGCCACGTTTCCGTTCCTTCCGACAGATACCATAGCTGGAGGACAGTTTCAAAATGGCTTCTGTGGATGATGTATGATACAAGCAAGATGCCGTCATTGAATTTCTCACTGCAGAGAAAGAAGATGTGGGGAATATTCACAAATGCTTGTGCATAGTCTGTGGAGCATCTGCTGTCGACAGAAGTACAGTTAGTTGCTGGGCACGGAGGTTAAGGTAATCAGAAGGCGGTTCGGTGGAGCTCCACAATTTGCAGAGGTCGGGGAGACCATCCACGGCTGTCAAACCTGAAATGTTGCAGCGAGCTGAAGATGTCATTCGCGAGGACAGACGCATTCAAGGAAGACATTTTGAGGAGGATTAGAAGGTGATTCACACTGTAAAACACTGACCTGCTAATAGGTCAATGATTGGTACGGATAGGGCATACACGCTCTTGTTTCGTGCTGGAGAAAGGCCATAGAACGGGATGGAGATTACGGGTGTGTAGATAAAATACCATTATATCATGTGTAATTCTCATTATGTTTAATAAGTAATTGTTGAAGAGAAAATGTGGTGCATTACTTTCTGGGCAACCCTCGTATAACGTCGGCAGACACCGTTCTAAGTAGCTGAGCTTTCGAACTGAGACGACGTCCTGCGCTGACAAACCCGCTTCCGAGCTCTCTCGTCATTTATACTAGCTCCGGGTAGGGTGTTGGTATCGTGTAGTCTACCGGAGAGGGAAAGTGCGGCGCCTGATTTGCGTATACTGCCACGTTGGCGCCACCGTTCATGGTCCGTTGGCGGGCTTTTGATGGTCAGTACACGGGTGGTGTCTCAAGATGACATCACAACTTGTCAGTAATATGATCTTCTACATCTACACGGATACTCTGCAAATCACATTTAAGTGCACCATCTTCACAATCCTCTATTATTCTAATCTCGTATAGCGCGCGGAAAGAACGAACACCTATATCTTTAAGCACGAGATCTGGTTTCACTTATTTCATCATGATGATCGTTTCTCGCTATGTAGGTCGACGTCAAAAAACTATTTTCGCATTCAGAGGAGAAAATTGGTGATTGGAATTTCGTGGGAAAATTCTTCCGCAACGAAAAACGCCTTAGTTTTAATGATGTCCTTCCCAAATCCTACATCATTTCAGTTACACTCTCTATCTTATTTCGCGATAATACAAAACGTACTGCCCTTCTTTGAACTTTTCCGATGTAGTCTGTCAGTCCTATGTGATAAGGATCCCACACCGCGCAGCAGTGTTCTAAAAGAGGACGGACAAGTTTAGCGTAAGCAGTCTCCTTAGTAGATCTGTTAGATTTTCTAAGTTCCCTGCCAGCTAAACGCAGTCTTTGCTTAGTCTTCCCCACATCTTCTACGTGTTCCCTCCAATTTATGTTGTTCGTAATTGTTATTACTAGGTATTTAGTTGAATTTACGGCCTTCAGATTTGACTGATTTATCGTATAACAGAAGTTTAATGGATTCCTTTCAGCACTAATGTGGATGACCTCATACTTTTCTTTATGTAGGGTCAATTTACAATTTTCGCACCACACAGATATCTTTCGTGAACCGTTTTGCCATTTGTTTTGATCTTTTGATAACTTTACTGGTCGATAAATGACAACGTCATCTGCAAAAAACCTAAGACGGCTGCTCAGATTGTCTCCCAAATCGTTTATATAGCTAAGGTAGCGTGAAGTACCTATAACACTACCTTGTAGATCGCTAGAAAACACTTATGTTTTACTCGATGACTTTCCGTCAGTACTACGAACTTTGACCTCTCTGACACGAGAGCCACATAACTGAGATGATATTCTAATAAGCACGCAGTTTCATCACAAGCCGCTTGTGTGGTACAGTGTCAAAAGCCTTCCGGAAATCCAAATTTACTGAATCCATTTGATATTCCTTGTCAATAGGAGTCAACACTTCATGCAAGTAAAGAGCTAATTGTGTTTTACAAGAACGATATTTTCTAAAATAGGCTGTTTTCTTCGAGGTAATTCATAGTGTTTGAACACAATATATGTACCAAAATCCTGCTGCAAATCGACGTTTATGATATGGGCCTGCAATTTAGTGGATTACTCGTACTACCTTTCTTGAATATTTGTGTGACCTATGCAAATTTCCAGTCTTCAGGTACGGATCTTTCGCCGAACGAACGGTTGTGCGGTATATGGTTGCTAAGTATGGAGTTATTGCACCAGCATTCTCTGAAAGGAACCTAACTAGTGTACAGTCTGGACCAGAAGACTTGCTTTTATTAAGTGATTTAAGTTGCTTCACTATTCCGAGGATATCTACAACTACGTTACTTATGTTGGCAGCTGTTCTTGATTCGAATTCTGGAATATCTCCCTTGTACTTGAGTGTATTGCAGTTTTGCTTTCCGGCAGTGTATCTCCATTTTAGAAACTGGGTAAGTTGTTAAGACATTAAACAGACTTAGTCCGTTATCAAATATTACGTGTTACACGGTAACGAGACTTTCTGTTTCAAGATACAAGATGATGCACGACTAACGAATTACGGCTTAACCACCCCCAAATTATGTAACTAGTTTTTAAAATATACAGAATTTTACTCACAATAAAACTTTGTAGCTGAACAGTTAACAATCTTCTAGATAGGTGTAATATATTGTGGAGCTCTCAAATGTTTACAAACGCTGCTCAAAACACAACCTCATGTCTCCAACAAAACCTGTAGAAAATGCGGGAAACTGCTTAATGGTAGCTTCTAGTGCTCGTTCTTTCATGTGGTTCTAAAGTCAGTCAGTATATTGAAACACCGAGGAGGGAACATCATGTGTTCCTAGGTACACTTTCCTTTAGGTACAACACTCTTTGAAAAACTTTCAAAGACTTGGAGATAAACTGTTTCCCGACGTAATAATAACGTGAATGTTTCACAGGAGTCTCTTTGGATGGTGTTATTAAATTGCACGGTATTTCTACGAGGCAGCTGCTCGTCGTCTTCACGTGCCTGTTTTCCACCTCCTCCCCGCAGAGATACGAGATGTCATGTCTGACGCTTTCCCGACGTATAATCTGCACCTGAAGGTGGTAAGTAGCTTCCTCGTGGAATCATTGTGCAGTTTACACAGTACCATCCGATCCAAGCCTATGAACCATTCAAGCATTTAGATTAAGGGAACTTCCGGTATCCATTAGAAAATCCGCTTGGATTTTTTGTCATTTTACGATGGTTATTACGTACATGAAAATGTTTTGTAATTAACATACTTTTATATTGCTCCGACTTAGGCAGCTGGAATAGAAAGTATTTAGCAGTCATACATAAACAAAATATAAAGTTATATAGAAGAGATATGAGATGCCCTGCACACAGAAGAGCAGGACTAAAGCCTTTAGTGCCAAATATCCAGCCCCAACAAAAATTTCCCTAGATAATTGGTCTTAAAAGTTGCCTGTTTATTTGGTACTTTAATTTCTCCCCATTACACCGTACTTTGCTTTTAGTAGATCGCGATATTTGTTCCTGCAATACTTTACGTAAGTCTGGTATAATTTCTTTACATTAATCGATATAAAAAACTGCAGCAATCTCTTTGCATGTTCACTGAAGCTAGTCAGTGTGTTCAACCGATGGAAATTACTATGAGTTCCTTCTTATTTGAAGGAATATTCGCCATTCTAGATAATGTCCTTTCCAGGATGACTACTTCTGGAAATGTGTTTGTATAAAAGTAGGTCCTTGTGTGATAGAGTTGCATGCTGTTCCAGAGATTCTACAAGATTAAGAAATTGGTCGAGACTATTTCAATTTACTTTCTGTAGTAGAACGTAGTTATAAAGGGGAGGCTGTAATGGGGTCGCCTGACTGCGATTACTCCGCGATTAGGTCGGAAACGTTTGCCTGTGCTTAGTGAAGTGAAAATTAGTAGGTTGTTCATACTTAGTTGGACGGAAGCTGATTACAGTGGAGAACATTATCTATTCACTTTGTGGTGCTGTACATTCAAACCCCCTGAGATGAGAACATGATGTTCCTTGTCGTGAATCCAAATACCGTTTTTCCAGGTTACAATATATTTACTTATCAATCAATTTCTTTCGAATTTCTTCAATATATCCGTTGCAATTCTTTGTATTCTAGCACCAGATCATGTCACACTGCACAAAAGCCTTCTTGTTGAACTTTCCCAAATCAAAAATAATTAGGCCTCATAGGAAATCAAATATTGAATTCCGATCTCGCGAGACTCTAGTGACTAGCAAGTTTTGTTTGCATGCTACTATGCTCTATGTCCAGGCAAGGTAGGTCGATGGGCGCTCATTCAACTATAGCTTCTTACATATCGTGCGGATTCATGTCGAACATTACTGTGATATTAGAGAATAATGTAACAGATAATTTACATTTTGGCTCTGATTTTTTAATACTCTTTTGTTCTCCAAAGCATGTTACGAAACTGACAAAACATCCTCATAGCACTTCTAGACGCTGTAAGTAGAAAGCTAACGTTAGTTCAATTTGATTCATTCCCTTTATTGATCAAAGCTCACCGTGAAATGTTAAAGTATTTGTTATGCAGATCGATTTCCTTCGCGATGCGCTGAATTACGGAAGGACTCTTCTGTGTGCAGGGCATCTCATATCTCTTCTATATAACTTTATATTTTGTTTATGTATGACTGCTAAATACTTTCTATTCCAGCTGCCTAAGTCGGAGCAATATAAAAGTATGTTAATTACAAAACATTTTCATGTACGTAATAACCATCGTAAAATGACAAAAAATCCAAGCGGATTTTCTAATGGATACCGGAAGTTCCCTTAATCTAAATGCTTGAATGGTTCATAGGCTTGGATCGGATGGTACTGTGTAAACTGCACAATGATTCCACGAGGAAGCTACTTACCACCTTCAGGTGCAGATTATACGTCGGGAAAGCGTCAGACATGACATCTCGTATCTCTGCGGGGAGGAGGTGGAAAACAGGCACGTGAAGACGACGAGCAGCTGCCTCGTAGAAATACCGTGCAATTTAATAACACCATCCAAAGAGACTCCTGTGAAACATTCACGTTATTATTACGTCGGGAAACAGTTTATCTCCAAGTCTTTGAAAGTTTTTCAAAGAGTGTTGCACCTAAAGGAAAGTGTACCTAGGAACACATGATGTTCCCTCCTCTGTGTTTCAATATACTGACTGACTTTAGAACCACATGAAAGAACGAGCACTAGAAGCTACCATTAAGCAGTTTCCCGCATTTTCTACAGGTTTTGTTGGAGACATGAGGTTGTGTTTTGAGCAGCGTTTGTAAACATTTGAGAGCTCCACAATATATTACACCTATCTAGAAGATTGTTAACTGTTCAGCTACAAAGTTTTATTGTGAGTAAAATTCTGTATATTTTAATAACTAGTTACATAATTTGGGGGTGGTTAAGCCGTAATTCGTTAGTCGTGCATCATCTTGTATCTTGAAACAGAAAGTCTCGTTACCGTGTAACACGTAATATTTGATAACGGACTAAGTCTGTTTAATGTCTTAACAACTTACCCAGTTTCTAAAATGGAGATACACTGCCGGAAAGCAAAACTGCAATACACTCAAGTACAAGGGAGATATTCCAGAATTCGAATCAAGAACAGCTGCCAACATAAGTAACGTAGACGTAGAATCCATAGTTGATTATATCCGAGTGGGACATCTGCTGGCGCTAAAATTATCCCACCACCACGGCCCCTTGGGGGTGGGGCGGGAGGCAACATTAAAATTTCAAATGGGAACCCGCATTTTGTATTCCAAAATCAGATTCTACATACAAAACTACTTAAGTTTTGTCTTATTTGTTTTGATTCTTGATAGTTGGCGCTGTAATTCAAGAAAATCCATGTTCTCATTTTTGCGTGGAAAATAGTTACGGATAAATAAGAAGTGAGTTCACTCGTTAGTACGTAGGATGTTTGGTTAGTTAGTTAGCTAGTCAGATGATTTGTGAGATCATTAAAAGTTGTGTGGCCTCATGACCACGAAACAAACAAAATTTATCCGAATCTGCGGAAAAAATTAAAATTTGGGTCAACATTTGTAAAATTCTAATTTTTCTCTCTCCAACCACATCCTATGGGGAGAGAGGGAGAGTTTTAGTTTTTGCGAATCAAAATTTACGAAGTAAATAAGTAATTTTTATTTATTCGTAACCATTTTCCACGCAAAAATGAGAACATAGTTTTTCTTGAATTACAGCGCCAACTACCAAGAATCAAAACAAATGTTTAAGAGAAAACGTTTTGAAATTTTAAAGTTGCCTCCCACCCCACCCCCAGGACGCTGTGGTGGCCGGCTAAATAATCAACTTTGGATTCTACACACTTTGTTGTGTGAAGCTTATTTTTCGAGCTATTCTGGTTTCTCAACTTGAACTTTACACCCTGCATAGCTAATGGCTGTCCATATTCGGAACTGCGAATACATTTCATGTGACGTCAAAAAAAGTTTTATCATTGACGAGGAAACGACAACAGCTTCCTTTGTGCGAGAAACAGTCGAATCGCTTACTTCTTAGAAGAAGAAGAACAAGAAGAAGAAGATACAGGCGGAGCCCACGCCAAGCCGACTGTATTGACTTGGTTTTCTGCGCACATGGCATGCACTGCGAGAGACGCTACGCCGTGGACTCACCGCTGTCGCCGTTGTAGTTGATGTCGTCCCCGTCCTCTCGCCGCCACATGACGTAGGGCTCGGGGTAGCCGACCGCCTTGCAGGTGAGCGTCACGTTGGCCGCCTCGCGCACCACCATGTCCGTACTCGTCTCCCGGTCCACGATGCTGGGCGGCACTGCAACAGCGGTCCTCACTGAACGATCTGACGAACTGACAGTCAAGAACAGCATCCGCAAGTATACATGTCTTACTAGAACAGGTTACAACGAAATGAATCACAGAAGTGCGGAGTTATCGTAATCTAAAGTCAAAGTAGTCTTATTCTCACGGAAGAAGCGTAGGACAGCAGATGCAGAAAACCTGCATTTCAGTCTAGTCAACTAGTGGAGGTGGTTTGCCATTGTGTTTCTCCGATGTGCTATGAAGTGTGAAGTGTGTACCTGTGTCGTGTGATAAGTGCTTCTAAAACGTAATGTTTGGTGTGTGTCGTTATGGATAAAAGGAGGCGAGAGAGTGAAACCAGGCACTGGCACATAGACTACACCTCTCCATATGCACCAAGAGGTCTACAACTTAATGGTCGCTTCTGACGCACATATCGCAAAACTTAGCCTCACAACACACTTTGGAGAGGTATGGACCGTAATCCAGGACACTGGCAAATTTTAACACCTTTAGGATAAGTGAGAACGTCGCCTTCGCTCCAGATCCCAGCGTCCAACATTGCTATCTTCTGTTGTTTCGGCTCGGAGATAGAAAGGGCTGCCGTTCCTCCCCAGACGTTCTGATGTCTAGTTGAAAATGTTCCCCAGGAAATTATAAACTGCTACAAAGGCCAAATGTGGACACATCTCAAATCAACGTCTATTATTTTATGTCCGCATATTTTTGATCAAACAATGCGTTATTATCATCAGTATTTCAACCTACATAATTTTAGGATACTATTAGTTCTTACCCGCTCTGTTATTCACATTATCTGAATTTCGTAATTATAAATATTTAACTATTTTCCGATCACGAGATCTTCCTCTTGTACTATAATCTACAGATAGCGGTCATCTATCGCTGAAACAAATGGTTTTCGTTGTTTTTTTAACGCTATTTTAATCCGACTATTAAAACCGCTCAGAATAAGCGGTTTATGAAGTAACAGATTTTTTGTTTCTTATTCCGACTATTTCCTGAAATAAACGTAGAAATCGAACAAAGATTGAAAATAATTACTCACTCAGTATCAAGATACTCAGAATCCAAATATTAAATTAAATTTGCAAATAAAATAAAACTTAGCGCGTCCAGTATTCGCTGTGTTTCTCGAAGGTGTTACATGGTGGACTACTATTAGAAATCGCAGGTATTCTCCTACTAATTCTAATTTTTTGAAACTCTGCTTAAAAATCGTGTGGTAACCGAAGTTCAGATCATTATTTGGACATTACGAGTAGTCAGTGCTAAGTGATAAAAACGGAAGGTGAACAACTCTAGTTTTAGAGTTAGTTAGTCCATTTTGAAGGGCTACAAGCGCATAATGACATGTTATGCAGACACACGCAGCAGATCAGCAGTTTTCTAGTTTTATTGTAAACTACGAACGAAATGTTAAACTTTACGTTTTTTCAGTGAATTATGTCAAAAGTTTGTTGTGGTTCATCCAGCTTTTACTCTTTTAAATCAAAATGGGTCTTGTACTTCACTTCGTAAAATACTTCCAGATAAGCATCGCGCTATTCTGTAACACAACTGATTTCCGACGACGACAGTTAGAAACTACCATACAGACCAGATGAAGAAAGTTTTCCACGCTGTATGAACACGCGTACCATCTAATAGGCTATGCCACATTGTAACAGGTACGTTATTGTCTCGATAATCCTGTACCAGTTTTTAAGCCAAGTGTTTGCTGTTCGTTTCTGTCGGCATTGTTATTAAACTACCACTGATGGTTTTCCCATTTTCTGTAATGACATAATATTTCAAAGTAACGCAAATTTTGTGAATAAAAATACTCATTCCAAAAAAAAAAAGTTTGTGCTAAGACTGATATTTCGGTTTTTCTACGCTGTTATTAGCAAAAGAATAAAAAGAACTGTTATAACTGAGACCAAGCAAATGCCAAAGAACACCGGTGATTCAGAAATAAATTACCGATATCGTTATTAACCGGTCGGTTTCTCATATACCTATGTACTATAATCTACATATCGTTCTATGAAGATGATAATCTAGTGTCATTAAATTCTGTTGAAACCTCTACATGCAATTTATCAAAATCGGACATATTTGTGATAGGCTGGTTAGACCAAATAGATTTTAAATTTTGAAATAAATCGAAGGCATAGTACTTTGAGTTTAGCATTTGACAGTGAAACTGACATTCCCAGTAAGACGTACTCCGTAATTACAATAAATGGTACATTAAACAACGTTTATTTTGTAATTAGATTGAAAATTTTTTATCTCTATAATGTTCTAAAAACAGGATTAGAACCAAATTATTTTGAAATTTCTTAACAGATCTGAAGATGGGCGACATTGCCCGAAACAGGTCAATCTGAAACAGTAAAAACAGCGATCGACAGAAGTATGATGAATCAGTATTCTACATACCAGGCCACCAATTCACTCTTGATCTTGTACTAAAAAACAACTTTCAGAGTTTTCGTTATAAGAAATGATAGCAGAACGGGCTCTTATAAAAAATGTTGTTGTACCTACACGGCGCTCGATCAAAGCCTAGAAGGTCGAATCGGCATGGTACCAATTATTTCACCATTTTAATCTAGCATAAAAGTTAGGACATCCTTCAAAAAGTTCTAATGACCACTGTATTGTGTAGTGACGGTACTCACGACTCCAGAGAGTACCGCACCGCAGTTGATAAGCCGCACTCGAAACATATTAGCGCGGCAACTGTATGGGTTGGCTGTACAAACTATATAGAGAAGGGGCTGCAGCTGAAAGCTCATGGGCATCACGTGTGTGGATAGCGATTGATTGATGCCTCGTTAATACCGGAGCACTGAGCTATGGCGGACAATTGTCTTCAATGCGCCGTGTTGAAAACAGTCTCCAGTTGCCGCCGAGTCTACATGCTGCAATGTTCGTCCGTCGTCTCAAAGACTCAGGCATCGTAGGTCTCCAGCTCTGGACTCTAAGCAGGAATCACTCAGAGACTCTGTGACACTTCACAGGACTTTTAATAATTTCAAACTTTTAGTTGAGTTAGACATTTCACAGGAAGAAGCCCCATTTAAGCTGGATATTTCTTGGTATTGTATAAAAATCATTTTATTTATGATTGTCGGTCGCCTTTCTGATTGAAGAGAACCTACGCCGTCCTCCTGCATTCCCATCGTATTGTGTGTTACCGTATCAACTTAGCTCATGAGCGTTATGCAAGGTGGTATCATGGGAGATTTACGTTGGTTGCAGGGAAGGAAATTTAAAACAGCATTATAGAAACGGAACAAGGAATAGATGAAGATGAGTTTAGTAATGTAACATGACAGTGAGTTGACGCTCAGATACCTTACTTATTTCCTTGGTTACTTTCGTAATCCGGGCATTATTCCATTGCCTAAAACATGTTCCTGTGCTTAACGGTTAGTGTCCTAATTTTGGAGAAATCAGCAAAGACTAAAAAGACATAGTTACTGGTTTCATTTTGAAACAGGCACAGCAGCTCCAACGACTGATCCGAAACCACGAAACGGTCATGCCGTGGCCCCGTCAGCCCACTGCTTAAGATAATGGGGTCTCGCTGACGTAAGTTATGGATCTGAACTGCGGAGGAGTTGGCTCTTGGGTTTATTTACCACCAAGACTCACAAGTTCATCTTTTCTGCTACAGCTGTTTGTGTGTTTTGGAATTTCTGTGGCCTCGCTGCACGTCCTTGCAAGGTTACAGTATCAAAGGAACGAATATGGTGTTCAACTGGACAACACGGATAACTCGATTGTGGCAGATCATCCACTGGAATCAGGTAACAATCAAATTCGTTTCTTCTCAATACTCTCTCAATGAGTCTCGCCATTGCATTTGTTCTTCCTACCATAAATTTTATGTGGTCATTCAACCTTGAGGTCGCACCAAACAGATGCTCCTAGGTACCGACTGGTTTTGATTAAAGACCAGCTAAGCACGGAGGTCCAGTGTGGGTTGTAATTATCATGTGGCAGCGAAACTTGGTGTATACTCTAATGAGTTAATGCGGAACCGATTTCTTGAAAACAATTTGCTTGGTCAATAGATGCATATCTGGCACCGTACACTGTTTGCCTGACAGTCTGATATCCACATTGTCATTCCACAAGCCGACGAGTGAGTGACTACCCAGAAGAGAGAACGTGCGTTGTTAGTGAACGTGTTTTATGTGAACGGTATAGTCCTGCACTGAGAGAGTATCACCCACTGAAAGGTCTGAGGAGAGATTCGATGTCATTAAATGCTTTAAAAAAGCTGATAATGATATTGGAAAACACGGGTGAGCTTGGTGCGGCACCTGGAATAGTACCGTCCTGTCTCGGTGCAAGTTATTGATGCGGTTGCTGTTGCTATGACTGACCACGCAGAACTTACCATTGGTAGTGATAGTGTCACGCGAATAATCCATCTCATGGTCAACAGTACGGGAAGTTTGGCGGTCTGTATTATGCTGGTACCCGTACAAGATCTTACGGTTGTATGAATGTCGAGTCTCCAGCTGGAACATAGAATATCTTCACCTGGACACAATATTTAGGTTGTCCACCCGGCCGCCATCTTCAGGTCTATCTCGCCGGAACTTCCGGCGCGCCTGAAAATGAAGGCCAAGTGGACCGCCGGAATATTGTGTCCAAGTGACGATATGTTCCGGCTGGAGACCCGACATGAATACTATCAATTATTACGCCGGGAACGTTTATGGAGCCATATCAAGATCCAAATGTTTCAATAACCGAAACCTCACGATCAGCAGCAACGTTCAAGCACAGATGAAAGTTGATGACATGTAGCCGGGTAATATTCTATGAAGTGAGGGGGCACATTTTACATTACAGGATGCAATGAACACACAGAACTGCCAAATTTGGGGTACTGTCAAACAACTTGTGTTCCACGAAAAGCCATTGCACACACGTATGTGACTGTATGAATTCACAAGTCCATTTATTCTTTGACGGTTTTTCGCCGAAGACAACACACCCAGCGAGCCGGTCAGGTGTACCGCGGCGTTTGCACGATATCTAGAGATCCTTTTACAGCATGTGGTGCCTGGTTTGGAAGAGGGCAACTGCGTGGGAACCATTGTTTTCAAGCAACATGAAGCAACACTTCCAGTCGCTCGCCCAGTGAAAGATTTGCTTAATGTTGCCTTCCACGAACGTGTTATCTCCAGAGGTTTCCCAGATGCACGGCCTGCAACATCACTTGATCTGATTTCAGGTGTCTTTTGGCTCTGGGTACATCCAAATAAGTGTTTATGAAGGACACGTTCGATCTCTACCTCATCTGAAGGCCAGTATACAGCAACATGTTGATCAGAATTATTGCAAGCGGTTGTCGACCAATTCGTTTCACGGATGCAGCATCTCGTCGACGGAACCGGTGTTCATATTGAACAAATTGTGTAAGCGCTGGTTAATAATAAAATTAACGTTATTCCTTTCACACTTGTTTGATCTTTTCTGCCCGTGTCTGGTTTTTAATTCATTGCATACGGAAAAATATCCACACATCTTTCTTGGTTTCACAGTTCTAGAATTCCACCTGGTGACCAGAACTAGAACTATTCAGTTATTTTTTTATTTTTCGGTGTAAATCGGTTGCGTAGTAATGGACTAGCGTATCTATCAAATTTCGCTGCCATACGCTAATTACAGGCCATGCTGGATCTATGTGAGTAGCTACACTGTAATTATAACAACTCCGTATCGTACAATTGGAACTGTTTCTTCTGGTTTATCCCCAATAGTACAATTACGTAATGGAGGGTCTCTTCGCCTATTTGTCCACAATACATTACATCTATCTAGTTCCAGGGTCAAGTACCTGTCGCTGTAGCGATGATCAATCAGCTGTCGGTCTTCCTTCTATTCGTTAAAGTTGCTCCCTTTCAAAACACACGGCCTTCGCAAGTTGCCGAATAGATAATCTATACACGGAGTGTTAAACAAAAGTTTCAAATACTTTGAGAGGTGGTATCACTCAACAAAAGAAGAAAAATGAATCCCAACTGCCGGCCGGAGTGGCCGAGCGGTTCTAGCCGCTACAGTCTGGAACCGCGCGACCGCTACGGTCTCAGGTTCGAATCCTGACTCGGGCAAGGATGTGTGTGATAACCTTAGGTTAGTTAGTTTTAAGTAGTTCTAAGTTCTAGGGGACTGATGACCTTAGAAGTTAAGTCCCATAGTGCTCAGAGCCATTTGAACCATTTTTTGAAGCCCAACTAACATGGGCTCTAAAACGCATCCCCTGAGAGCACTTCCTCATTTTAGCTGCCTGAAACAGGTCTCTTATGTTGAACAAGTGCTCATAGCCGTTAAGGTATGCATTTATTGTACTTTTTTCTTTGATTTGGAGGGTAATACCACCTCTCAAAATATCTGACACCCTATGTGCTGAAAACAGTGGCGGTTCTATAACACTCCCTAATTGTATTTCATAAATTAGTTATACATCTCTCGATTTCTCCCCTTTAAGAATATGTCGAATTCTACGTGCAAGGAAGTCCTGGACCCTGTCAGAAATCTGGTCCAATACTCGACAGTTTCGTATTTTGTTCACTAAACGACAGTGTTCCAACTGTATCGAGATTGATGTGGTACTTCCTGAATTCCGTAAGTTCTCAGAAAAGCACCTCACCGTCGCCTAGAAAACGATACACTTGCTTAATATTCTCGGCATAGGTTTCTAGTTGGATTGAAAACTTCCTAATAAACAGAACGCTGTAAGTCTTCCTAATGCAGAGCAGCAAATAGAGTTAATGCCTGATGAATGTCAGGGAAATTTACAGTTCACGATACTGGTACATAAAAACCATCTAATAGATAATGTTTTAAGTCTCTGAGGCTGCTCGCTGGCAGGTTGTTATTAAATGGTTAAAAAGTAAAAGAACAGTTGTAGTTGATCAGTGCTTGGTTCAAAGACTAGTATCTGGTCCTGACCACAAATAAATACAGTTTAATGGTCGTAAATAGAGGAAAATAACCGATATCACTGACTACTAGGTCATTGAAAAATCACTGTAATTTGTCACAACCGTCAAATATCTAAGAGTATGTGTCCGAAACGATCTGATAGGCATGGCAACATTAACCAAGTCATCGGGAAGGGAGATGCGAGACTACGGTTTATCGGAAAACTCCTTAGGGAATACACCTCACTCACGAAGGAGATCCATTACAGATCTCTCGTTGGACAAATTTTTAGGGTTCCGTGGGTATGTCGTCAATAACAACGTGACCCTTGTAGGGTGACTTTGATGACCCTCTGTCTATCTGTCTGTCCGACTGTTAGGACCACTTTCTATCAGGAAAGGGTTGGGATGTCAAAGCTAAATTTGTGACAAATACTAAGGTCTACAGTTCCTCGACTGAGTAAAAAATTTAAGCTTCTATGCCTCTGCAGCCAAAAGATATGCGGGCTATGTCACATATTTTGATACTCGCTAACTCACTTATCAAAAACTACTCGGCGTTTCCCGTTGACCCGGAATCATGAAATTTCGCGAGCGAGATTTAACACTACAAGTAAAGGAAAACATCCCAAAATCGTTGATTTGTATTTATATCACATAATTTTTTTTTTTTTTTTGCAATTTGTTGTCGCGTGACTGTCTCTTTTTTAAGGCCCCTTTTTGTCCGGAAAGGATGGAGGTATCAAGTTGAATTTTTTTATCAAATACTGAGGTCTGCTATACCTTTCCGGTGTAAGAAATTTAGCCTTGTCCTCCGTCTTCTTTTTCTTTTTTTTTTTGCTCAGTTTGGGCCGCTTACTAAGTTGAATTAACGATGGCGATAAAAAGATTAGCGGGAGAGCTGCTACTTCGTCACGGGATTCCAGTGGGACATATGTGGCTACGAGCCGTGGAGAACCTTACCCTCAGCATTATAAGAACTCGAAAGGAATCGCACAGCACTATGCAGGCTGCAGCGGCTGTGGACACAGCTGTGAAAGAACGTATTCCCCGTGCACTTGACGCTTTCGCCTGCCGTATTTCAGGTGGACATGTGGCGGCTCCGTGGCATGGAGCGACCCCGCACCTGCGGCAGTTGCGAATTCGGTGCGGACCTCATCATGCTCACGCCATTCCGCCCGTCCCTCCCTTCGGCCCCCCTCCCCCCTCCAAGCCTTTCCGGCAATTAACGGCGCCAATTAGGCCCGAGTGCAGGCGTGCACCCACGCTTCCGCCGTGCCTTGCTCCGATTTGTTGGCGCACACTGCGTAGCAAAAAAAGAAAAAAAAAATGTTAGCTCTCCAGTAATTTTGAGCACCTGTTTTACTCGCCCATCTGAATTTTCATTATCATCGCCCATCCTTTGTAGCAATTTTTCAAGTTCGAATCGTTAACGTCGAGTATCATTTACTGCAAAAGTCTCTTGCAATGTGCCGACTTTTCCGTCCTTTTGACCTCACACGCAATCCAACAGCATTCGCCAGTTCTATTACAGCAGACTTCTAATACCAGGTCTTCCTCCTCCTCCAATCCCACGTTGCATAGTAGGTTTGGGGAACTCTGTAACTTGTTTACAACGTTATCACATTTAAAAAACGCTAAATTCAAAATCAGATTAAAGTACATTTCCATTTTTGTTGCAAAACACGATTAAACAATTAAAGTGTCTCTGATATTTTTTTGAAAATATCACTAGAAAAATCAACGGTGTGATTAGACAATGTGAAACAGTAAACAGTCTGCATCGCAAATTTTTATTAAGAATTAAAAATCACATGGCACTATTAGATGGCGAGGGTAGCACTGACAAGTGTCGCAAGACACCTCCGGCAGTTGCTAAGTAGCGTCAAAACGCTACGCGTTGTAAAAGAAAAGCTTTGCCCCTCGCCGGCTGCATGACCTTGTCGGAAGCCAAAATGGCTTACCAGACGACGACAACGTATATAAAAACTTAAAATATCAACCCAGATACAAATAAAATAGTATATGATCGCCTAAATATTGTGCCCGTTGGACACTGTAGACCGGCAGTACACCCGTGGATATTTTGATTAGTATATGAACGATTATACTTAATGGAAGTTGACCATAGTAGTTATTACTTTACATTTGCAAAAAGTAATAACAAACGTGCATGAACAACCAGTACAGTTATTTGTAATAGTTGTTCATGCACGTTTGTAAGGACGCTAAACTGCCATGTACGGGTACTATGTGAAAATTTAAACTGGGGTGTTGAAGCAAAGATAAGTGTACAGACATTAGCTGTTGCCGTGAATACGGTTGTGTGGAACTCTCGATGAATAGCGCCAGTGGCGAGGAATAATGTATATATTTCCATTTCATTCTAGGAACATGGCCTGATGACGATCTAGATACGGTGGAAACTGCTTACCATTGATAAATGACTTCTAATTTTTAATAAAAATTTGCGATCAAGGCTTATTACTGTTTCAGATTAAAATGTATCTATTTGAATGGATAATCCGATGTATTATCTCTACTTATTTCTATGATTGTCACTCTGTTACCCATACTAAGTATTAAATACCTCCAAAAAATTTAATGTAGTTAGACATATCTTTTTCTGTGATCAGTTTGACATTTCGGAAGAAACTAGCAACATGTCGGTTCCTATCGATGACAGAAACAGGTCGTTTAACTCTAAATGCTATCATTCCGGATATAACACACTTTACGTAGGAGAAATGTTATTCTGTGTGAGGGAGGAAAGTAGGCCGAACTAAGCATGCTGGCCTGCCCCCAGCAACGCCATTTAGTGAGTTGTCCATTTTTTTCAGTTCTGCGCTACTGCCAAAAGTTGTATGTTCCTGTGCTAAATTCACCAGGCATATAGTAACGAAGGATTCCCTTTCTTGAACAATTAAAGTCGCCACACGCATTCACATGAAGTGACCAAACAAATGATTTTCTGTTGTAGTAAGTAACCATGTCCGCCTCTGTGTCTGAGATGTCAGCGTGGCTGGCAGCAACGCCAAAGACGCGATTTAAATTCCATGACCTGCCAGGAGTTCTTCCTTTACGAGAGAGCCGCAATAGCATGCGCCCGACCTCGGCCTGACAGCCTACTTGAATGCGAAGTGGTGGTTCCTAGGTCTCGAATGCTGATATCGGCTCGGAGAGTGGTACGGTGACCGTATGACCTTCCTTACCGCATCCAGATGATGCCATTTGGTAGTGACTGACACATCGACTGGTAGACATCGCGTGGTTCTCTGAACCCGACCACATATTTATTGTTGTTTCATTAAACATGAAATCAGACATAGAGCGGCAAATCAAAATTATTGCACTGTAATTTCTGAACAGATGTTTTTCCTTTGCTTAAAGCAGTGGAGGACATCACTTCCTGACGTCAGTAGTCCTCATCGTTCTGTGACACTATGGCTCCACAAGCCAGCTCCGGGCCATCCAGAGTAGACTGGCCACCGAGTCACTCTCCGCTTCCGTTGCCAGTTTCCTAGACTGAGGTGACACCACTTATCACTCGAGCAGCTCCTGTAATGGTATCACGAGTGTGAGTGCATCTCCATCCACTCCACGATAAATCCCTGGCGGTATCGAGACTGGCATCCGAATACTCCACATATCATTCTTATACGCTGGCCGCTTAGAGATTGAAGTGGATGTGTCTCCATAATCTACATGTATGCTTACATAGAAATATACATAAATACTTTGTAAACCACTATGAAATGCATGGCATAGGATACTTCTCATTGTACCTGTTATTGAAAGCCTATTGTCGATCCTTTCGCGCATGAATCGCAGAAAGAATGGTTGCTTAAATGCCTCTGTGTCCGATCCAACGAATCTAATCATGTACTCGCCATACCTGTAGAGGCAATATGTAGGAAGTTGAAGCAAGTTCCTAGATTCATCACTTAATGTTGGTGCTACGAACTTTCTATGTAAGCCCTCATTGAAAAGTTCGCATCTGTCTTCAAGCGTTTTCCAATTCATTTCTCTCAGCAACTACGTGACACGTTCCATGCGTCAAATAAACCTGTGTGCATTCTGTGTGTGTGGTGAATTTCCCCTGTTAGTTCTAATTGTTGTGGGTCTCATATACTAGAGTAGTCTTATAGGATGGGTTCGTATGAGTCTTGTATATGCAACTCCTTCGTGGACTAAATTCATTTTCCTAGTATCCTACCAATGAACCGATGTCTGTCACCTGCCTTACCTCTATAGGGAACACGGAAGCGTCACTGTAAGAGTGCAAGAAATGCTGCGGACTGGCGATTGTATTCAAATCTTAGGGGTTAACTTCCCAGTCCTTCGCAATAAAATGTCAGAATTTGAAGAGCTCCCACAAAAATAGTGAAGATCTCAATATACTTGGTACAGAAATCTGATTAAAACTCTACATAAACAGCAGTGATATCAATGGGAAAAGTAAGTGCATACCGAGAAGGTAAACTAATTGAAAATAGTGGTGGTTTGTTTGTCACAGGGACAAGTGTCTGGAATCCACCGACATAGAAACTGAAGAGGTACACAAGATTGTTTGGGCAACACTCAGCATCAGGAGTGGTCATAATAAAACAACTGAATCGTTCTATCCCCTGCCAGACGAGTCTTGATGTAACAGAAAATTTCAGTGAAAACAACTGTTAGCTAGTATACAAGTTCCTCATCGGAGGAGACTTCGATGATCCAACCGCCAACTAGGAAAATTAGTGTTTTATTAGTGCTGGGCGTGACAGTACAACACTAATAAACGAGAAATACCTAGTAGAGATTGTTCAGAAGCCCACTCACGCTGGAAATATGTTGTATCTAAAGGCAACAGATAGACTTGACCTAACCGAGGATGTCTAAATTGAAACTCGTATCAGTGACCATGAGGCAGTTATAGCAACATTGATTACCGACGTATAAAGGCAACTGAAACTTGTGAAGGACTCATATGTTCTTTAAATTAGGTATCAATGAGGAACTCGATAATTTCAGCTCAGAAGCATACAGAGGAACTACGGCTGAAATTTGAAAGACTACTTGACCATGCAATGGAAAGATATATACGCAGTGAAGCAGTTCATGATGGAAGGAATCCTACATTGGAGTAGAGTCACTGTAAAGTAACTTCTACACATATAGAGACAACTAGATAATAGCTGCAAAACAAAGCATAGGGCTATGGATACAGAGATGCTGAATGAAACGCATTTGGCTGTCAAGAGAGCTATTCGTGAAACCTTCAGTGACTACCGTAGCAGAATATTATCGAAATATCTCTTAAAAAGCCCAAAAAAATTCTGGTCGTATCTAAATGCTGTTAGTTGCATGAACGTTAAGTGTCCAGACACTCATGGAGGAAACAGAGACTGAAACTGGTGGTTGCGACGCAAAGTAGAAATGCTTGACATCGTTTCCAACGGTTCGTTCACAAAGGAAAATCCAGGAGTATTGCCCAAATTGAAATGTCGCACACTCCGAAGATATGTTGGGTTATGTTGACAGAAAACTGAATTCTGAACTGAACAAACCCCGACGGAACCTCTATACCAACTTTGAGGCTGTTAGCCGTCTTTTAACCATATTATACGTAGATCGACGACCAGAAAAACATATCTATTGCTTGGAGAAAAGTACAGGTCACACCCATCTACAAGAAGGGCAGCAGAAGTGATCCATAAAACTACCAACCAACATCCTTGATGTGCACTTGTTGCAGTATCTTAGATGTAATCCGAGCTTAAATTTAATGGAGATTTTCGATCTGCTTCATACTAATCACATGCGTTGCGAAAATTTTGATCGTTTGAAACCAACCTCGCACTTCTCCCACATAACACCATGAAAGCCATGGATCAAGACAATCAGATAGATGCAGCGTTTCTTAGCTTCCGAAAGGCATTTGACTCACTACCGCACTATCATATTGGGTATCAAGCAAGATTTTGACAGGATTAAGTATTTTTTGTATGGGGAGAACACAACATGTTAGACTGGATGCACAGTCATCGAGAGATGTAGAAGTAATTTCAGGTGTTCAGCACGGAAGTGTTCTGTTACGTTTTCTGTTGGTATTGAATATTAATGAAATTGTGAACTATATTGACAGTAATCACAGACATTTCCCAGGTCATGCAGTTGTCTATATCAATGTTTGTTTGAAAAACCTGCGGAAACCTTCAGTTAGATCCTGGTGAAATTTCAAAGTGGTGTACTTGCTTTAAACGTTCAGAAATATGAAACTGTGCTTTCCACTAAACGAAAATATCTAGTATCATATGACTACAATATCAATGAGTCACATTTATGATCAGGCAACTACTACAAACTTATGGGTATATTGGAGCAACCACGCAGGCTTAGTCGTAGGTACAGCAGGTGGCAGACTGCGGTTCGTTGGTGTATAACTAGGGGCATAGATTCAATCTATGAAAAAGACTAGATACAAAACAATCGTACGACGTGTCAGAATATTGCTCAAGTGTGTGGGACGAGTACAAAACAGAACTGCATAAAAAACGCCAGCAGGAATGTTCACAGATTTGAGTGACCCATGTGAGAATGTCAAGGAGATGCTGAAGGAACTGAACTGGCAGACGCTTGAAGATAGACGTAATCAGTTGAAACTATTCTGTGAAAGCCCACTTAGAAATTTTATAGCACCAATTTCAAGTAATGAATCTAGGATTATATTACGTACCGCTATCACAGAGATCTGCAAGACAAGGTTAGATTAAATACAGCACCCATAGAGGCATTTAAGAAATTACCTTACTGTGTTGCCTGTACGACTGGAACGGGAAGAAACCCGAACATGTTGTACCATGCTAAGTACACTATTCCATGCACTTCACAGTGGTGTGCTGTATGTAGATGAATGTGTATTCGATCTTATTAATTGGTCTTGCTCAGTAAAATCGTTTCCTCTGTGCTGGGTGATTTAGTGCAGCTAAATAATTATTGAAGTTAAATTGGAAAGATTACAGTTACTAACTAGAATGATACTTAAAACGGCTCTGAACACTATGGGACTTAACATCAGAGATCATCAGTCCCCTAGAGCTTAGAACTACTTAAACCTAACTAACCTAAGGACATCACACAAATCCATGCCCGAGGCAAGATTCGAACCTACGTCCGTAGCGGTCGCGCTGTTCCAGACTGAAGCGCCTAGAACCGCTCGGCCACACTGGCCGGCTAATGATTCTTATATTGCAGTCATTTTGTTTAAATAATAATCCACACTCCATGGCACAGAGAAGCTTGTTTTAAATATTTAATATTATGTGTGCGTGTTAGAATCTTAATACGATTCTGTGAGTGAATGTTGTAGTTCTCTTTACATTAGCTGTCTTCCAAGTAATGTGATTTAACTGCACTGTGTGAACTGACAGCAATGACATTCATTACTGCATGACAGAACTTAAAGAATTATTATTTGTGTTTTCATGTTTCACTGTTAGATCAAATAACGACCTCTCTGGTGAAGAGTTAGTTGACGTCATCAGTAATGTGTCAGATGGACTTAAAGTGGAATTAAGACTTCTTAGCAGTGAGGTTAAACTGAAAGAGGCTTTCTGCTCAGCTGAATTAATTTTAAGTTACAGTTGTGGGACAGATGACCCACTGAGTCGTTGTAAAACGAACTCGGTGTGTTGTGCATGTTAATTTAAGGAAGAATCTGTTCTACCATAAGAGGCACATTGGAGTATCGGAAAATTATTACACCAGTTCACCAATGACACGATTTTTCTCTTGTGTCTTACGTAAAATTTACTCTGTTCAAGCGAACGTAAGCTACGCTCTAGCACCAGTTCGGCATTTCTCAGCAACAGCTATATGGGGAGAAAATCAATTTCTTCTCTGTGAACAGCAGAAAGTATCATGTGCGAATTTTTCCGCTTATGGCACATGTACTATTTATAGATTAACAGTAAGTGGATTAAATACTTGTATCTTGTGGATAGTCTATGAAAAGAAAACTAATCGTAAAGTGGGAAACCCTCTTACTGTCACATTCGCGCGATCAGTGCGGATCAGCAGTCCGGCAACCTCTTTCTTCATTACAAACATCTCAAGCAAACGTAACAGTTCTCGTCCCCACCCTAATACCTCCTACATCAAGATACTGCTCGTCTTATACGGAATAAATCTGCATGCAGAGACTCTTGTTTTGATGCTCTTATATGCTGAAATTATTGTTCTGCGTTGAAGTCATGTACGTTAATTGAGCGAAATACCCTCAGACTACAATGTTATACCTAAAATTTCACAGAAGCCAGGTGCCAATAGACGTGAATATGCAGAACCACCAGTTTAATAAATCATGATTGCAAAATATTGACTCGAATTATTTATGGAAAAATGGAAAAACTGGTAGAAGCCGACCTGGAGATATATCAGTTTTGTTTCTGGAGAAATGAGCAAACACGCGAGGTAAACTGACCCTACTGCTTATGTTAGAAGATACGTTAAAGAAATGATGACCAACCTCTATAGTATATGAAGACATAGAGAAAGCTTTTGACATTATTGATAGGAAAAATCCCTCAGAAACAGTGAAGATATCAGGGATAGGATACAAGCAGATAAGAGTTATTAATGACTTGTATAGAAAGCAGACTGCATCTACAAGAGACGAAAGACATGTAAAGGAGGCAGTAGTTGAGAAGAGAGGAAGGGAGGGTTTTAGCCTATCCCCGACATTATGAAATCTGTATATTGAGCAAGTTCTAAAGGGAAGCATTTGCAGAACGACATGCAGAGAATTGATGAATGGCGCAGACTCTGACAGTTGACTCTGAACGTAAGTAAATGTAACATATTGCGCATGCACAGGATAATAAGTCCACTACTGTGCAGATACACTATAGATGACAAACAGCTGGAGACAGCGTCTGCCGTAAAATATCTAGGCGTAACTATCCAGAGCGACCTTAAGTGGAATGACCATATGAAGCAGATAGTGTGAAATGCAGACACCAGACTCAAATTCATCAGAAGAATCTTAAGGAAATGTAAGACATCCACGGAAGAAGTGGCTTATAAGGCGCTTCTTCGCCCGATTCTTGAGTATTGTTTATCTCTCTGGAATCCCTGTCACATAGGACTGATAGAGGAGAATAGAAAAGATCCAACGAAGAGCGGCGCGTTTCCTCACAGGATCGTTTAGCTGGCGAGAGAGCGTTACGGAGATGCTAAACAAACTCCACTGGCAGACGTTACAAGAGAGGCGCTGTGCACCACGGAGAGATTTACTATTGAAACCTCGGGACAGCACTTTTCAGGAGGAGTCGGATAACATATTATTTCTCTCCAAACACATCTCGTTTATTGACCATTACTAGAAAATTCGAGAAATTGGAGCCAATACAGAGGCTTACCCACAATCAGTCTTCCTACGCACTATTCGCGAATGGAACAGGGTCGGAAGGATCAGGTACCGAAAGTACCCTCCGCCACACGCCATTAGGTGGCTTGCGGAATATGAGTAGATGAAAACAAAGAACAACATGCGCAAGTAATCGAAGTTCGAAAATAAGTAATAAAAACGTCGAGGTTTGCCGATGACATTGTAGTTTTGCCTGAGACAGCTAGGGACTTGGAAGAGTAATTTACCCCTTTGGATAGTGTTTTGAGACATTATATGGAGAATAATAACAAAAACAGAACAAGGCTAACGGAATGTTGTCGGTTAAAATCAGGCGATGCTGAGGAAATTAGATTAGAAAACGAGGCACTAAAAGTAGTAGAAGAATTTTGCAATTGGGCGATAACTGTCGATGGCCGCAGTAGAGAGCACATAAATTGCAGTCTGCGTATATCAAGGAAAACATTTCTGAAAAATAGAAATTTATTAACATGTAATGTAAATTTAGTTATAGGAAGTCTATCCTGAAGGTATTTATCTGGAGAGTAGGCTACTACTGCAGTGAAACGTGGACAATAAACAGTTCAGACAACAAGAGGATACAAGCTTTTGAAATATGATGTGGAAAAATACAGAAGACGAGAAGAGTAACATCACGTAATTAGTGAGAATGTACTGAATCTAAATGATGAAAAACGAAATTTATGGCACAGTTTGACTAAATGGAGGAATCGGTTGACAGATCGCATTCTGAGACATCACACAGTTATCTCTTTGGAACTGAAGATTGGAGGGGAGTGTGGGGAGGTGGGCGGGAGGTAAAAATTGTAGAGGCAGACCAAGGCATGAATTCGGGAAGAAGGTTAAAATGGATGCAGGTTCCAGTAGTTGTTCAGGGATGAAGAGGCTTGGACAGAGTATACTAGCGTAGAGAGAACCGTTCGAGACTTCCGACTGAATATCACAACAACGTACTTCCAGTCAATAGTACTCACTCAGGCGATCTAATACGAGAGTAGAAGGAAGTTCAACGTTTCAGAATTATATTTATGAAGTCC
The DNA here is from genome assembly GCF_023898315.1 of Schistocerca nitens. Lineage (NCBI taxonomy): Eukaryota > Metazoa > Arthropoda > Insecta > Orthoptera > Acrididae > Schistocerca > Schistocerca nitens. The sequence continues at coordinate 284,200,548 of NC_064614.1, forward strand.
TAAAAGGTGGAACATATAACTCACTGCTGTAGATCCCGCATAATAGTGTGTTAGAAGAGTGTTCTACAAAAGCATTCTTGCTTTCAGTTCTGGTTTAACATGAAAAAAATTTTCGGGTGAGACACGGCATTGACATTTATACGGAAACACCGACTTGATCTTAGCGCTGTGTTTCAGAGTTATGACATTTACATGAAAAAAAAAATATTTACGCCTCGTAACTCTGGAATGTTATCTGGGCTACTTGAATGGGTACATTCCCTAAGGTATTTGAATAAAGCCAAACAAGTTATGGCTCTCTGCTGAGTGTTAATTTTGTTTTCATTTTTGGCACATGATATTACATCGATCTTTTCCAAGCACATCTAAAAGCCTCTTTAATTTTATATTTTCTTTGGCACACTAAACTTCTTTGCCGCAGTTTCAGGATCAGGTCTTTATCAACAGAAAACGTTAGATAATCCGCTTGCACACCACACTTTCCTGTACCAGCCCTCATGTGTTCGGAAAGAGCTATATACCTATTCAGCAATATTATCAGTATATTTTCCTTCATAAATCCTCACTACCGAGATGATGTTTATTTTATCGTAACCCTTTCCCACTGGAAGGAAAATATTCAAGGGCTAAAGCTAGGCACTGCAACATGGATGATTAATTTTATTAATGTCTGAAGTTCACTAGATCAGCGGCTCAGCGGAATATGGCCGAAGAAAACTAACTATACCGAATGTAACGCGGGAGTACGGTAGTTGCATTCGCAAACAACATGTCCTCCGACAAATGGATCGTCGGCGTGCTGCTTCAGTTTACAGTTGATTTAGCTGTTTTATATTGCTGTTGTGTTTTCTGATTACCATAGAATTGTCTCGGAAAACATCATTTCTGCTACAGCGTTCACTGACTATTATTTTGTAGTCCTTCTGTAGATAAGCGTCTTTCTCATTTTATCAGCCAGTTGTAAAGCTCATAAACAAGGTGATTCTCTTGATCTCTGCTTCAGACCCAACGTTGCATGTTTTTTATATTGAAGGTGCTGTGTGTAAAACACTTGTAGTTGGTCGCAGTGTCACATGCTGTCCACTTAAAGCTGGTTAGCTTATTAAGCTTACTATATGACAGTTTTAGGCTCCAAGTTCTACGTGAAGAAATGTAGGAAGTCCGGAAATGGTTCTGTATATCACCTTCACCAAACCATCAGTTCCTCAAGATATAGTTTTATGGGAAAAGGAGGAGGAGGTTGTTGTTGTTCATGATGATGGTGATGATGATGGTATTAGCACAATGTCTTGTTGAGAGACGAGTTATAAAACAACACGTACCTACACAGTGATGTTGCGGAAAATGTATGCCCTAACGCAAAACTTAAATCAGAAGATCATGTGGAATTAGTGAGGTGGATTGGTAAGAAAGATCTGCGGCAGCATTTACCTATCATCTCAAAATTCGTAGGAGAACATTAGCAACTGCTAGGATAGGGAAAACTCCAAAAACGTTCTGCTGAAGAGGATGTTGGATACATGCTTCCTCGAAACTGAATGAGGAACGTTCACATTCAACGAAATACCTATTAAAGCATCGAATGTCCGAAATAAACCTTGTTCGAAATCCCATTCAACAAACGTGTTGAGGTCGGGAATTCCAGAACAATTTGATGTTATTATTGTGCACAGCCCATTGACAATGCCCATACAGTTCTCAACATTCAGATACATATATCAAGAAAACGTACATTTTGCAGGAGATATAGCGTAGAAACGAGGAAACAAGAAGATTCTAAAGATGATAGGATTTAAAAAGAGCAAAAAGAAATTATATCAGCTGTCTTTAGTGGCCATCGATGGTAAAAATAGTGACTGTGAATGGTGAAATTATCAAGACAGCAAATTCAAATATATTTGTGACTAAAGAATTTCATACACCGAGGATAAAAGAGAAAATGTGTTCTTCACTATGAAAAATGTGTGGTTAAATTATTGATCACTGAAAGGTAAGTCTGTCTTGAAACAGAAATCTCCAAAGGAGTATTTGGATCGGAGAAACTGTTCTAAATGTTCGAGGTACATGATAAGGTAACGATAAAACTGTGGGTGAAATGGAAATCAGGCAAAGGCAGCAAACAGAAAATTTTGAAAAACAGCAGAGAAATCTATTTTCATTTGAGGGGTGGCAATTTCATGAGGTCGGAAGTAGACATCACGAGAAAAATCTCAACATTATTCCATTGCTGATAATGCCAAGCTCTTCAAAGCTTTGTCAGGGTATTAAAGGAATCCTACGCTCTTGGGATTTGCACGATTCGCGGCGCTAATGCTTTACTTAAGTCACATCAGTTGTCGAAGACGACGTACGGGAATACTGAGGAGAAAACATTTTGCGCCTAAAATTCGGTAGCCCATCAGACAGCTTAACTGCGCCAGGAGGTCCAGTACCAGGAAGCGCCAGATTCTCGAAATAATCGAACTCCGCATGTATAAAATAGCTACAGATTTCTTATTTCTTTACACATGAATAAATTTGTTACATATTTGACGTTAAGAATGAAAGCGAGAAAAAGCTTAGAAAACATTTGAAATTATGTTTAAAATTTATTGAAACTCGCTAAGTAAAATCACTATCACACAATGGATAAGTATAGCCCCGTTTTAGCCAAAGGCTAGCTTTTCACATATCTCAATGTTTACATCATGTTTCCTGAAGCATGAACCGCACAACGAAATAATTTTGCAGGTACATTCAATGATACATGTGCATACCGTCTGCAAAGTGTGTTGCGAATGAAATTGGTGGTAGAGAAGTAATAAACTGAAACATCATGCCTGATATTCCAAGACGTTTCGGGGTTGCTGATGGATAACCTCGACTTCTTGTCACGATATTTTCGCTGATAAGCATTCAGCCTTATTCAGGTGATTGTTTTGCACAGGTCAATGCTGATGCACATCTTTACCTTTATACAAAAAATTGGCGCGGAGACGCAGGCGCCTTCGTGCAACTCTGTCGAGTTACGCGCCCTCTTCGGATATCGCTCATTTATGGTACGCAGGTGCGTACATAATGTGATACTACATGCCCGCTCTCTGTCTAGCTCTACCGCGGAGCTAAAATTCAGATGTCAAAATTAATAAAAGTAAATATCGCTAGACATGTCATTGGTCGTAAAATTGGTTCTTTCTGGAGAAATTAATCACCGTTTCGACGGCTTATCCAGTTGAAAGTCGCCGTCACGATTAATAAGATCTTCCGCTAATTAATTTCCACCGATTCTTTAATAACGAAATCCCTTGAGGATCTCGTTGAAGCCAAGATTTCCGAACCAGTGTAATCCATCGAATGTTTTGTGGCGATACAATGCTCTACTGTGGTTGACTTACTGCTCGGCGAAAGGCGAATGCGACGATCATGTTCGACGCATCTTTCACCCAATGTGCACATTGTCAGACCAATGTAGTCCTTGCCACGCTGGCCAAATATTCTGTAAATTCCAGCCTTTCACAGTCCCAGGTCGCCCTTTGCCGAATCGAGAAGATCATAAGGATTTGTAGGTGGACGGAAGATTACTTTGACATGATATTTTCTTAAGCTTTTGCCTAATTTCGACTAAATGTTGCCGACGTACGGGAGGAACGCCCTGGGCTTGAACCGCTCCTTTTCCTCTTGATCTTGTGGGTAGTCATACATTTTCTTCCTTATAGCTCTGCTGATCTGATACGAAGAATATATATTATCTGTGAACACTGATTGTAGGTGTTCCAGCTCCTTGGCGAGGCTATCTCCATCAGACACAAGTGTCCGGTGCACCAAAGTTCGAAGGACACCCACAGTTTGTGATAGGCGGTGGCAGCTAGATGCCTCTAGATACAGTTCTATATGTGTTGGCTTACGGTATGGGGGCTTACGGTACACTGTCAGCCCCAATGACCCATCCACTTTCTGTCCGATGAAGACGTCCGGAAATATTAGATAGCCACCCTTGTCCACTTCCACCGTAAATCTTGGGATAGAATTCAGAAGCTACAAAATGCGTGACAGTTATTATTCACCGTGGGGCCTCACTACAAAAGTATGTTCCACATATCGCCAGAATACTTTTGGTTTAAGTTCTGCCGAATCAAGTACCCTCTCCTCAGCCGGCCGCTGGTGGCCGAGCGGTTCTGGCGCTACAGTCTGGAACCGCGCGACCGCTACGGTCGCAGGTTCGAATCCTGCCTCGGGCATGGATGTATGTGTTGTCCTTAGGTTAGTTAGGTTTAAGTAGTTCTAAGTTCTAGGGGACTTATGACCTCAGCAGTTGAGTCCCATAGTGCTCCGAGCCATTTGAACCAACCCTCTCCTCAAAGTCTTCGACAAGAAAAGCTTTCTGCCATGTGGGAGAGAGGGATACCCATGAAAACACAGTCGACTAGCTCAAAATATTCAGTTTTGAATAAAAAGTAGGTTGAGGAAAGGGCACGATGAAATGGCGGTGTTATATCATCTTTGAACTTAACTGCAGATACTGACAATGACTCGATGAGAGGGACCCTAGTGAAGAGTGAGATGACATGAATAGTGAGATGACATCAAAGCTTACTTAATAAGTCCGATTTGTTGAGTCTAGGCGGCTACACTCTACTAATAAAGTCACCGTTGTTGCCAATATTACGTAAACACTTTCCCACGAAAGACCTCACATGAGGAGGCCACGACGCTGGGACCATAGATGTACTTCAAACTTGTTACCCCATTAGTAGGCCATTAAAACAAACATCTACATTTACATCTACATCCGCAATCCAAGTGGCGGAGGGTATCTTGAGTACCTCTATCGGTTCTCCCTCCTATTCCAGTCTCGTATTGTTCGTGGAAAGAAAGAGTGTCGGTATGCCTCTGTGTGGGCTCCAATCTCTCTGATTTTATCCTCATCGTCTCATCGCGAGATATACGTAGGAGGGAGCAATATACTGCTTGACTCCTCCGTGAAAGTATGTTCTCGAAACTTGAACAAAAGCCCGTACCGAGCTACTGAGCGTCTCTCCTGCAGTCTTTCACCGGAGTTTATCTGTAATCTCCGTAACGCTTTCACGATTACTAAATGATCCTGTAACGAAGCGCTCTGCTCTTCGTTGGATCTTCTCTATCTCCTCTATCAACCCTAAGTGCTAGTAGTAAGGTGCGCTACTCTGGCAATTCGTAGAAAATCGTAAGAGAAGTTTCACGCGTCTGTTACGTAACGGATGTAGCTGTGCGTAGGTACTAGATATAGAGTTTATGGTGAGCAAGTGGTTGGCGTTCGTGCTTGGCACCAGGAAAATGTATGAGGCTATGGTTTGACTCCCGCTCATACCTTTTTTTTAATCCATGTTTTTCAGCACTGGTTATATTATTTAATTTATACATCTGAAAGAAAATACAATTTAAAAAAACCACATATATTTGCGTGTATTTTTAGTGAATTCCATGTTATTTGAATACATACTATTTTTAATTAAATTTCTTTACTAGAACAAGCAGATTTATATACACTCCTGGAAATGGAAAAAAGAACACATTGACACCGGTGTGTCAGACCCACCATACTTGCTCCGGACACTGCGAGAGGGCTGTACAAGCAATGATCACACGCACGGCACAGCGGACACACCAGGAACCGCGGTGTTGGCCGTCGAATGGCGATAGCTGCGCAGCATTTGTGCACCGCCACCGTCAGTGTCAGCCAGTTTGCCGTGGCATACGGAGCTCCATCGCAGTCTTTAACACTGGTAGCATGCCGCGACAGCGTGGACGTGAACCGTATGTGCAGTTGACGGACTTTGAGCGAGGGCGTATAGTGGGCATGCGGGAGGCCGGGTGGAAGTACCGCCGAATTGCTCAACACGTGGGGCGTGAGGTCTCCTCAGTACATCGATGTTGTCGCCAGTGGTCGGCGGAAGGTGCACGTGCCCGTCGACCTGGGACCGGACCGCAGCGACGCACGGATGCACGCCAAGACCGTAGGATTCTACGCAGTGCCGTAGGGGACCGCACCGCCACTTCCCAGCAAATTAGGGACACTGTTGCTCCTGGGGTATCGGCGAGGACCATTCGCAACCGTCTCCCTGAAGCTGGGCTACGGTCCCGCACACCGTTAGGCCGTCTTCCGCTCACGCCCCAACATCGTGCAGCCCGCCTCCAGTGGTGTCGCGACAGGCGTGAATGGAGGGACGAATGGAGACGTGTCGTCTTCAGCGATGAGAGTCGCTTCTGCCTTGGTGCCAATGATGGTCGTATGCGTGTTTTTCGCCGTGCAGGTGAGCGCCACAATCAGGACTGCATACGACCGAGGCACACAGGGCCAACACCCGGCATCATGGTGTGGGGAGCGATCTCCTACACTGGCCGTACACCACTGGTGATCGTCGAGGGGACACTGAATAGTGCACGGTACATCCAAACTGTCATCGAACCCATCGTTCTACCATTCCTAGACCGGCAAGGGAACTTCCTGTTCCAACAGGACAATGCACGTCCGCATGTATCCCGTGCCACCCAACGTGCTCTAGAAGGTGTAAGTCAACTACCCTGGCCAGCAAGATCTCCGGATCTGTCCCCCATTGAGCATGTTTGGGACTGGATGAAGCGTCGTCTCACGCGGTCTGCACGTCCAGCACGAACGCTGGTCCAACTGAGGCGCCAGGTGGAAATGGCATGGCAAGCCGTTCCACAGGACTACATCCAGCATCTCTACGATCGTCTCCATGGGAGAATAGCAGCCTGCATTGCTGCGAAAGGTGGATATACACTGTACTAGTGCCGACATTGTGCATGCTCTGTTGCCTGTGTCTATGTGCCTGTGGTTCTGTCAGTGTGATCATGTGATGTATCTGACCCCAGGAATGTGTCAATAAAGTTTCCCCTTCCTGGGACAATGAATTCACGGTGTTCTTATTTCAATTTCCAGGAGTGTATATCGACAGGTAAGTGAAGAAACGCGTAGAGTTCTCCTGAAAATGTGTGCATGTCGTGATTTGCGAAATCCCTTGTGCATGCAATCCGGTAAGGTTCCCGGATCTACTTTGCACCTCGACGCTTCGAGTTGCAGACACAGTGACAGGCACCATTTGACGTTGCTATAGTAGCAAGAACGAATGACGTAGGTGAAAATTTTTTGAATATCACAGAATTTACTCTTTTACTACAAAAATCAAGCTTTGAGCGGGAGTCGAATCGTCACTTCATACACGTTATGCTTATGAAGCTCGATCGCTAACAATTTTTGTTTTGTTTTGTTTTGTACCTGTAGTCGGTTGCGCTATCCATTGCGCTACCTCTGTTTTTTTTTTTTTTTTTTCTTACGAAACTCGAACTCTAACCCCCGTTTTCTTATCTACAGGAATGAAAGGACACAGCCAGTTTCAGGCCAGGTGAAGACAAGGAAGGCAGACCACGTGACCACCACAAACTCTTTCGATTTTCTCGGAATCGCCAGAGTAATGCACCTCACTACTAGCGTATTATGTTGTTTTAACGGCCTACTAAAGGTGTACAACGTTTCAAGTAAATCGATGATCCCAACGTCGTGGCTTCCCCTTGTCAGTAGAGACGCAAGATGCCTACCTAAGTCATTTGTTGGAGCGCCGATATTGCCCACAATAGGAGTAATGGAAGACTTTCTATGCGTATTTTTGGAAGACCATATAGTCGTGTTGGAACAGAGACCAGTGCTCTTAATCTTTCGCAGCTTATTGCGGGAGGAAAGAGGAATTCAGCAACGCTGTCATTTTTCTTTCTACTCTCCCTATGGGTTCTTTAGATTGATAAAGTAACTGGAAAACTCGTTTAAGAAACTAAAGAGAATTGTAGGATGTAGATTAGAAGTAGGTGATGTTCCAGTTGAACAAGTGATGACCTTTAATTGTCTAGGGACTGTTACAATAAGCTACAAAGACTTAATGATGGAAATAAGAAACCGAGAGACAAAGGCATTATGGAAGCAAATTTACGGCAACTAAACGGAAAATAAAAATATACAAACCAAAGTGGGTCCTGTTATGACATATGCAGCAATGCAGCAGAGACTGGACAAGAAGAGAGAAAAATAACACAAAAGTGTACTGCAATGGAAATGAAGGCACTAAGACTGATCCAAAGAGTAACTACGTGGGACAAGAGAACAAATAATCGATAAGGGATCAGTGTGAAACAAGATACAACTAAAGGGTTGAAAACAAGAAAAAGAAATTGGAAAAAAGGGTTAAGTGGGAAGGAATGATCCCACAAGACTGGATAAAATTTGTAAACATGGACGAGCGCTGGGGAACAACAGTTGGTCCCGTACATTCGCGGAATGAGGTCGAGTACAGAGGGAACCCTAGTCAGTAGCAGCAAAAGAAGAAGAAGAAGAAGAGGAGGAAGCCGTTTAAAACAAGTGCAAAGGACATGCGGCAGGTGAAAACGTCTTTACTGCATAACCTAACTGACTGGCGCGTTATTCACCATGTGTAATGTATTTGTTTTAAGGGTCAACTGAGAACCGATTTAGTCAACCACATCTGTGTTAACTGTTTAAAATGAAGTTGGTGTAAATTATGGAACGTCACTGACGTCTGGAATTTTCAGTAGTATCGATCACTGTGGAGAAAAATTCCGATATTTAATAAACATTCCACCACCTCCCATTTTGCTGCATAATATACCGGCAAGAGCAATAATTCTGTCAAAAGTAACGCAGACAACTTTAACCGCAGTGGAAATACATTCACTTATTAATTTTTTTAATAACGTTATCACGTAAATCACATTTAATTTACGGGGAAATTTCTGTGAAAGTTGTTCAAATTATACAGAATGAAGTTTGAAACTTATTGCTCATAATAACTGCATTGTATTCGGAATTAAGAGTCGCCATAAAACGTCAGATATACAATTAGTCATGGATAAGTAATAGCAGCTGAAAAGGGATAACGGAATCTCAATTTTGTGACAAAAGACTGACATAATCGATCTCCCTACATCATGGTTTTTCTCAAGGGACAAGTGAACTGCTTTTAGATTGAACTGGAACAGATGTATTATCTGACCTTCTAAGATTTATAGAATTTGCAGAACAACAACTAAAATACATGAAACGATGCGGATACTGGTCTTTCACTTTAATGTCTAGTCGGGCCGACTGGTTATTGAACTTGCATAACTCCTGTGAGAGGCATAACATTGCCAATATTTTTAATGATTTGAACTACATTTTCTATACTTCTTGGCGGATCTGTTTGCTCCTGTATTGGTATTATTTAACGCTCTTCCTTTGATCATTACTATGTTACAAAAACATGCTTGCTGCTTGTAGAATTCTCGTGTGTTAGGGCGGGTCGCGCCATAATTACACCACGGTATTTCCGCAAAGACGCTTGTTGCCATCTACAGTTAATTCCTTTCGAAGGACGAGAGATTGGGTTTAACGTCACGGAGGCCGAAAAAATACGCCGTGAAACATGCCATGCGCTCACCAGGGCCAAAGTAGCGAAGAGCAACGTTTCAAAGAATGAAAGAGCGCCCATCTGCGAGTTGCGTGACGATCCTGAGTTGGTCGTCATGTCCGCTGATAAAGTGAATGCTACGGTATTACCACTGCGCCCAGAATAGACTTTTCGCCGACTCGGCGCGTAGGAAGATAGGTGATCGGACAGGCCGTCTCCAGAGAAACACCATTGAACTTTTCCGCAGTAACTTTGATGTGAAAACATTTAAGAAACTTTGACCATGAGATGCTGCACCGCCACGACTGTATGGGCTGCCAAAAGAACACAGACAGGTTATTTCACTGCGCCCCATGATTAGCAGTATAGGAGCTGCAACATACGGCTTGGCAAAACACCTACGTGTGTGGAAATGTGATCATCACGTCTGCAGTTTCATTCTTTTTGTACAACATTTACATGAACTTCAACTCAATGATAGTGACCTGTTGATGAGGTTCAACATAGTGTCCCTCTTCACCAGGGTACGACTGAAGGACTACATGGAACTCGTAAGCAGGAAATTCGACACCAACCTAACGAGACTTTTCGAATTTGTGCTTACTTCAAAGTAGTTCCTGTTCGGTGGAAATTATTGTGAACAAACAGATGGTCTGTGATTCTTCAGTTTCTCCTGGCGTATTTCTTGTTCGTACACTCGTGGACTGTTCGAGCAAGAAATACGATAGGAGAAACTGAAAAATCACATTATGCACCTCTACGGGGAGGAGATGTATCGCAGAATGAAGAAATTCGACAAGCTGCACCACCGAAGGAGCCGTTTGCTGAGCGCTCTTGCTTTTCTGAAGAGGTGTCGTGCCGATCAGGTTGTGCTAAGGTCACGCATCACATCGATTCAGCAGCAGCTAAGAGAATTATGAAGCGTGCTAGCCTCGCCTTGGTTCGTGAGAGTGTACACTTTACCAGACGCAGCCTCGACTACAACTTCCAGGAACTGCTTAAGCTTCATCCACAACTAGCCGGGATCTGGGACTGGATTGATGGTGTTACTTGGGTGACCGCCGATTCTGCACATAAGAAGACCTTGGAACGTGAGATATCTAAATTCCCTCGTCTCTCTGACAAACCATCGCTGGAGGCTCCACGCAAGACGGTCATCAATCTCACGGACATTGAGCTGACTGGGGATGCAGTTTCTGTTTTGGAGAAAGGACTTAATTTTGCCCCCACACCTAGGTTCACGCCGGTAGTGGACATTGTCAGTGCAGCTGAAGAAGTACGCCGGGAAATCCGCCGTGCTCTGATGAGAACTAAACCCATCAAGTCGAATATTACCAGCAACGAGAGGGCAGCCATTCTAGACCTGAGACAGAGCCCTGAGATTGTTGTCTTAACGGCTGACAAAGGCAGTGATACGGTTGTTTTTCCCATAATGACTACATTGAGAAGATGCAGAGCCTGCTAAATGACGAATCTTACAGGAACATCAACGATAACTCCACAAAGAAGGTGGAAATCAAGACTATAGCTCTTCTCAAGGACTCAGATTTAGCAGAGGGTGTCGTCAGGAAATTGACACCTCAAGGACCTGTAACGCCAAGACTTTATGGACTCCCTAAAGCACAAAGAAGGAGTGCCGTTACGCCCAATTATCAGCAATATTAGGGCACCTACATATTTGCTGGCCAAATACTTGGTAGAATTACTAAGCTTTTATATGGGTAAATTCCCTCAGCACGTTCGTAATTCTGTGGATTTCGCAAAACGTCTCGACACCTTCAAGCTGAGAGATATCCTGGTGAGTTTTGACGTTGTTTCATTATTCACCAGGGTGCCTCTTCGAGACTCAGTTGATCTTACTGCACAGAAATTTGACGAGAAGACGACCGAACTTTTCAAACACGTTCTGACCTCCCGTATTTTCTCTTTAATGGAGAATACTATAAACAAACAGAAGGAGTCGCTATGGGGAGTCCACTCTCGCCTGTGGTAGCGAATTTCTATATGGAGTGCTTCGACAAGGAAGCTTTGGCGTCATACAAATGGGAACCTAGTTGTTTTCCACATTATTTAGATGACACGTTCGTGGTCTGGACCCATGAAAGGGGCAAGCTCCTAGATTTCCTTACACACCTGCACGCCATACATCCGAACACCAAATTCACTATGGAGACCGAAGCAGAAGGAAGATTACCATTCCTGGGCGTCATGGTCAAAAGAAGAGCGGATTGCACCCTGGGCCACGGGGTATACAGGAAGAAACCCACACCGACCTGTATTTGCAAGCGGATAGCTGCACCACCCTTCGCAGAGGAATGGGGTACTAAAAACACTGATGGACAGGGCGCGCACCATCTCTGACGCAGAGAGTCTGTCCCAAGAGCTGGAACACCTCAAAACTGTATTCCGGAAAAACGGGTACTCGGAATGGCAGATCAGATGCGCTCTCCGACCCACCTCTACAGTACAGCGTGTGGAGACGGAAGAAGTCACGGAGAAAGAGAGAGCCACTGCCTATATACCGTATACTATCGCACTATCGGGGAAAATAGGACGAATATTGAGGAAACACCGATAAGAACTGTCTTTTCCCCACCAAATAAAACGCGAACATTATTGGGAAGTGTCAAATACGATCTCGGTTAGCGGAAGGCCGGCTTGTACCAGATTCCGTGTCAATGTGTGTAGACTTATACCGGACAGACAGTGCGCACCATCGAAGATCGTTGCCGAGAACATCAGAGGCACACTCGACTTGTGTACCCCAACACGTCAGCGGTCGCAGAGCACTGCTTATCCGAAAATCACGAAATGGACTACCAACCAACATACCAGGGTCTCGGCACGGACATCTAAATACTGGGACAACGTCGTTATAGAGGCTAGCGAAATTCGTACGAGGGATGGACTCATCAACCGAGACTGCGGCTACAACCTCAGCAGGGCATGGGAACCAGCACTGAGACTAATTAAACAGACACTCAGCAAAAGAAACGAATGGGCGACAAGGGCGGACGAGGCAATTACGCCGACGCCACCTCAGACGCCGACGCCAGCGTCTCACCGACCGCTGTCGCGCGGGCGCGGACCGCGGAGAGAACACCTTGCGAGTGAAGGGGCATTTAAGACGGCCGCCCACCCTCAGGAGCTCAGTTCGTCAGCGTACCTGACGTCGACGACATGTCTGATCGCCGAAATGTTCTGCCCGTTGGACACTATGGACTGGCAGTAAATCTGTTCAAAAAAAAAAAAAAAAAAAAAAAAAGAAAAAAAGAAAAAAAAAGGTTCAAATTGCTCTGAGTGAGCACTATCGGACTTAACTGCTGAGGTCATCAGTCCCCTAGAACTTAGAACTACTTAAACCTAACTAACCTAAGGACATCACACACATCCATGCCCGAGGCAGGATTCGAACCTGCGACCGTGGCGGTCGCGCGGTTCCAGACCGTAGCGCCTAGAACCGCCCGGCAGTACATCTGTGGGCTGTCGAAACAGATGGCCTCTTTATGGAATGTCCTGTCTCGCAGTTGCGGCGACTTTGTTCACGGCGATTTTCAAGGAGAAGACCCTAGTATAAGCCCAGCAATAACCAACTCGTGTCTGTCGTTGCATGAAGGACACGTTTAGTCGTCTGGCCACATGGACGGGATAGCTTAAGTAATTTCTCATTCACCTGAATTCGCTGTACTCCAGCACACAGTTTACGGTTTACCATGGAGGTGGAACAGGACGGCTCCGTACCGTTTCTTGGCCTCCAAGTGAAACGTAAGGATCGCGAAGACAAAATAATAGAAATTAGGGATCTTACTGAGGCATATAGATGGTCGTTTTTCACTCGCTCCATCTGCGAGGATAACACGAAAATTTCAGTTAATTATTAACGTAACTGTTTTGAAAATTCATATTGAACGCCAAATTGTAGTACATCGCATTACCACTGTGTTTACACGACTGCTGAAATTTAACAAAAAGCTCAGAAAATAATGTTATGTGCGTCTGCACTGAATAATTCGTTTCGTGCTCATGTGCTTGACGTTCATGTTACGACAACTGGGAAGCAATTGGAAGATTAGAACTTAATGAAGTGGGAAAAATAAAATATATCCTTGGTTAATAAAGCCATCTTGCAACATTTATGGGAATTCCGCTAGACAAATTAATTCCGATGCCGCGCTAACTAATTCTTTATTCTTCTCAATCACCTAGTGATAAACTGCAGAATACACAACATTATGTTGTATTATGATGAGCGTGGAGGTAGCGAATGGAGATACGACCAAGTGCAGAAAACTGATTACTTTATCAATGATCAAAATATTAGGCACGTAAAGGAAATACCTCAAACAACAACAGGGCGCTCAGATAATAATTGTAACCAACATCGTAAATATACGACAAAGAGAAATATTGTAAAATGGGTAAAGTATAAGACTTAACAATGGCAATTACTTAGTTTAAGTCTTCCCTTATCTGGGAATTAAGAATAAATCGAAAATCATTCACAGGAATGAGATGAAGTCGGCCAATCACCGGTAAAGCTGCAGTCTGGCCAGCGGCAAGGCCAGCGACGGAAGTACAACACACAAGACGGTCGTGTGAAACCCAGCTCGAGCTATTCGTCCACGAGACTCAGAGGGCCATAGACACGGGTTCCCAGGTAGATGCCGTGTTACTTGACTTCCGCAAGGCGTTCGATACAGTGCCCTACAGTCGTTTAAGGAACAAAGTAAGAGCATATGGAGTATCAGACCAATTGTGTGATTAGATTGATGAGTTCCTACATCACAGAACGCAGCATGTCATTCTCAATGGGGAGAAGTGATTTCGGGTGTGCCGCAGGGGAGTGTCGTAGGACCATTGCTATTCACAATATACATAAATGACCTTGTGGATGACATCGGAAGTTCACTGAGGCTTTTTGCGAATGATTGTAACAACGGAAAATTGTACTGAAATGCAGGATGATCTGCAGCGAACTGACGCATGGTGCAAGGAATGGCAATTGAATCTGAATGTAGACAAATGTAATGTGCTGCGAATACATAGAAAGAAAGATCCCTTATCATTTACCTACAAAATAGCAGGTCAGCAACTGGAAGCAGTTAATTCCATAAATTATCTGGGAGTAGCCATTAGGAGTGATTTAAAATGGAATGATCATATGAAGTTGATCGTCGGCAAAGCAGGTGCCAGACAGATTCATTGGAAGCAACATAAGGAAATGCAATCCGAAAACAAAGGAAGTAGGATACAAAAAATGGTTCAAGTGGCTCTGAGCACTGTGCGACTTAACTTCTGAGGTCATCAGTCGCCTAGAACTTAGAACTAATTAAACCTAACTAACCTAAGGACATCACACACATCCATGCCCGAGGCAGGATTCGAACCTGCGACTGTAGCGGCCTCTCGGCTCCAGATTGAAGCCCCTGGGACCGCACGGCCACTCCGGCCGGCAAAGTAGGTTACAGTACGCTTGTTCACCCACTGCTTGAATACTGCTCAGCAGTGTGGGATCCGTACCAGATAGGGTTGGCAGAAGAGATAGAGAAGATCCAACGGAGAGCAGCGCGCTTCGTTACAGGATCATTTAGTAATCGCGAAAGCGTTACGGAGAAGATAGATAAACTCCAGTGGAAGACTCTGCAGGAGAGACGATCAGTAGCTCGGTACGGGCTTTTGTTGAAGTTTCGAGAACATACCTTCACTAAGGAGTCAAGCAGTATATTGCTCCCTCCTTTGTATATCCCGCGAAGAGACCATGAGGATAAAATCAGAAAGATTAGAGCCTACACAGAGGCACACTGACAATCCTTGTTTCCGCGAACAATATGAGATTGCAATAGAAGGGAGAACCGATAGAGGTACTCAAGGTACCCTCCGCCACACACCGTCAGGTGGCTTGCGGAGTATGGATGTAGATGTAGACCGCAGCACAACTTCAGCACTAGCGGCCTTGTGGGACACCTTCGTCGAGTGAAGACGCGCGCTCACAGTGTGCTATTATGTAATATGAGTAACACTGAGATGATACCGCAGTGTACCAGGTACCGCAATCAACTGAAAGGTTTCTACATAATGTGTCAGTGCAGATTGCAGTTAATTTTGTGAGGAACATACCGCCCTAACTTTATATTAATCCTTCCTCATAAACCCAAGACCGAGGGATGACTCGAATCTGCGGAGGGAGGGGACGCGCACTCCGTGACATGGCGATTAAGACAGCTCGGCCACTCCGCGCGGCCTCACATTTTCCTGTCTCTGTACAATTCGCTTAATAAACAGTGAAGTAAATTACCTGTTAATTTTGTTTACAATAATATGGAATTGGTTTCTTTATGATATAAAGTTTTGTGGTTAAGAGAAAAACTAAGGTGTGATTGCATAACTTAACGTTTTCCTCGCTGAAGAAATGGATCTTCTGTCATTCACATGTGCTGCCATGTTACTTCCCAAATGCGTCAAATTGCTAACTGAATTCCGTTGATCTCGTACTAAGTAATTAACACTACATAATGTCGTTAAGCTGCGAAAGTACTGGCCACTTGACAGCGGTAAAGCTAGGCGAAAACAAATTGCCAGACATCGGATAATAGTTAATTAATTGTAACTTATGTAATAGTAACCGTTAAATGACGACATTAGCATAAATGTTTTGTTTAAAGGCAAAAGCCATTCCATGGACACATCGTCTAGAATGTTTGTTATATAAAGTTCTTTGTGTAAAGTCATTTGATAGTAACTGAAAAATAAATTCAGACAGTAAAACAGTAATTCCCTGCACAGTACTGGCTACTGACATCGTTACACCATTTTCTGCAGGTAGATCCAGCAATCTCTTTGGCACTATACTGACCTTTGCGTTATTTTTACAAAGCTGCAGAAAGTAAAAGTGTTTATTTCTGTCAGTGTTGACGCCTAATAGCCAAGAGTGTTTCGAAAGAGCTGTTTCGAGAAAAATAAAAATCAGAAAGATGTTCACGATAAAGAAGCACTGTTTAGCTTGCGTTGCGACATAAACTAAGTGGCCGACTGGTCACACGCAAAACTGAGACCTTGAAAGGGAAATACGCTGCCCAGGGGTTTACAACAGATGGTATGTGGCACCTTTGTGGCGAAAAAACATGCAGTGAAGTCTGGTGAGAACTCAGCTCTTGATTGCTCGTAACTTTTGCTCTGTTAAGCTATTCGCAACATTTCCTGCAATAGTTCCCTGATTATACGTACCACATTCCTGTCATTAATGAAGCTCTATGATCATTACATGGGATAAGCTTGAAACAATCGTACCTTAACGCAGGAAGTTGCCAAAGACTGCTCCTGCAGATCTTGCACAAGCCGCAGCCTCAACATTGGCACCACGTACTTAAGGTAGAGCTTTCAGGCACCTACATCATATTGACTGGACAGGGATTTGATGACCCCAGTTTCTTATCGAAAGGTCGTAGCGCCTAGTATAGCATTTTGGGTAGATTTCATAACCTGCTTCTACATCCTGCTACATAGGCACTCACTGTGACATCCACAAAGGGTAGCATTTATTTATAGTATCTGATATATAGAAGTGTCACTAACAAAGATTAATACCCCCATTAAGTTATATCTCTGGATGAAGCACAGCTGCTATGTAAATGGTGGGTTAATCGCTACAGAGAAAGGCACTGTAAATCGTTGATATCTACAGTTATGATCAAATGACGCAACTTAGTTTTCTTATTAGAATACTTACATTGCATTTGCTTGGAGCTAATAAAGCACACAGAAAGAGAGATACTATTCATTAGTATAACATGGCAAGGCAGCATGTAGATCAGTGAAGTTTCCCTAAATCTTCACCACCGTCATCTGCAAAATTGCTGGGCAGTAATAAAGCGCTGATTCTTCTGTGAATTAACTTTCTTCATAGCGTCCAGATATAACAACTATAGTGTCATCTCCTGTAAAATGATATATTTGTTGCATCACGGCCATAGAATTGAAGAAATGCCATTCATATCAGGGAGAGGTGTAGCTGAGTGTAAACTTAGTTCACTTGTTAATTTTCCACTGAAAATATTTTTACGTGAGCAACAGATTTTTAACAGTTCTGATGATAAAAAAGGAAGAACAAAGAAGAAATATGTTAAATTTTATGTCACGACTGTATTCATTAGAGATGGAACACAAGTACATAATTGACTGGAGTGACGTAAGAACTCACCTACGCCATTTCCGAATGAATCATCCTGGTATTTCATTTAGATTTCGAGAAACCACGGGAAACCTAAATATCATGATCCGAGTAGGATTGGAACCCTGCTACTTGCCAATAGACATCTAATTTGATATAGTGGATAAAACCAGTACTGAGTATTATTAAAGAAACCCTAAATTTCGAATCGGAAATTAAAATGTTATTGAAATCTGAATAACGTTCCTTTGGCAGTTGAAACATTCAAAGTTTCTGAAATGCTGCGAAGTCTGTAATAGATCTGTTCATATTCTCTCATGTTAATGTATTTATCTCATCTTATCAGCCAGGTGGAGGTGCCCTCTTCGCATAACATATGAACTAGAAGACGAAGAGTACGAGACTTCTTTAAAAGACGTTTTAAGACGACACTGTCGCTTGGCTGATAACCCAGGAAGCTTTCGCCAAAATAATTTACAGAGGAAGTGTCCAGTCTAATACATTTGCTCACTTGCTTTAAAAAAACACAGCTACGTAATGGAACAGTGCATGTACGGAAGAGTTACTCCACTGGAGCAGTAACACATCTAGTTCACCCGCAAAACTTTGAATTTAATTCTCAAGCTCATGATCAAAAGAGGAAACGGCTAAAACGCTCAATACGTGTTTTGAGGAAACTGTTTGCTTAATTGCTCCTCGGACGTCGGCAAGACGAGAAGGACGATGCTATTCTCGGGGACGGGGGAGGAGGAGGCGAGCTCATCCGGTAACAGCAGCAGCAGCAGCAACAGTGCGGTAACGGCGGCAGTGGCGGAGGCGGCTCGCGGGAGGTGGCGGCATTACAGGATTGCCGGCTCTTACTTCTTCCACAGGAACTTTGCTCTCCGCTGTAATTGCTGAAGTACCGTAATTTGAATTCTTAGTGGTCTGCGCTGTGCAGTTGATACTGGGAGGCGCCACAAGCACGCGCCAGAGAGACCGGGGCGCGGCCGACGATGGAGTGAGACGGAACGAGTGGGAGGCGGGCGCGGAGCGGAGGCATCTGTGCAGTTTGCAAACAAAGAAGGCGGCCTGCCAGGCACTGCCAGAAAAGCGCCGCCCCGCCCACCAGCAAGTGGGCGGTGCTGCCGCCACTTCCACGGCACAGTGGTGTAGCCACTTAATACTGCTGACGTGAGCACGTTCAGGCTGTGGATTGAAAGTAAAGCGAAGGAGGATGAATGCCATGCGGAGAGTGGAAGAAATGAGATTAACGATAAAAGTATGATCTAAACTGGCGACCACTAAGCAGGCAAAGTAATGGAACTCTACCACCTTGGAAGCAAAATAACACAAGATGGACGAAGCAATGGGAACGTAAAAAAGAGACTAGCACAGGCAAGGACGACATTCCCAGCGAAAAGGAGTGTACTAGAATCAAACATCGGCCTTAATTTGAAGGAGAAACTTCTGAGAATGCACGTTTGGAGTACAGTATTGTACGGAAGTGAATCGTGGAATGTGGGGAAGCTGGGGAGGAATAGAATCGAAATGTTATAGATTTTATGGTGTGGATGTGGACTGATAAGAAAGGATGAGGTTCTCTGCAGAATTGGCGAGTGGAGAAATGTGTGAAAATCAGCTGTCAGGAGGAAGGTATAGGATTATAAGACATATCTTGAGAAATCAGGCGATACATTCCATGGTAATGGAACTTTAGAGTTCAAAAACTGCATTGGAAGACGAAGATTGGAGTGCTCGTATATTCAACATCTGGGAGAAATATTACTGTGAACTGAAGAGCTTGGTGCAGAAGAAGAAATCGTGGCCTGCCGTATCAAACGACTGAGAAGAGTAGCGACAAGAAAGCGACAGTAAGCAGTACGACAGGAAACTGTAAAAAAGTCCATAGAGAAGTTACCAAAAAGTAGAGTTCAGATTCTTATCCGTGCAGGGTAGCCGCGATGTCTCTGTCGCCTTGTCACGGTTCGCGCGGCTCCCCACCCCCCTCCCCCCGTCGAAGGTTCGGGTGCTCCCTCGGGCATGGGTGTGTGTTGTCCTTATCGTAAGTTAGTTTTAGTGCGTAAGCTTAGGGACCGATGACCTCAGCAGTTTGGTCCACAAATTTCCTAAATTTCAGATTTTCAATCCACCAAATCTTTCGTTAACTTATTACCATGAACCTCGTTACGAAGTATTTCAGAAAATTACGGTCTAACATTCACTATGACGAGCGTGAATTTAGGAACTTTCGTAGTGTATGAAATAAAAGTAAGGCTACATTAGCGCACATTTGAGGAACACCGTAGGTATGTAGATGATAGGAAGGCGAGTGGCAGGCTCATCGTTCAGGCTGAAGGTTATAGTTAGAGCTTGAAACAAAATGTAATTCGCTTCATAGTTAGTCAAAATGCTGAGGAATTTCGACATCAGACAAAAGTATTGCTGAGAAACTGAATAAACGAAAATGTTGCTGGACGTATAGAAAAAAAGTTGACAGAAGCTTAAGAATCACATGTAACGAAATGCACACATGACTTATAAGACGAATTCCGAAGAAGTGGGAGGATTTTTCTCGTTTCATAAATTGAGTGGTGGCGAAACTCGGATTTTCTGCGCCAGTGTGGAGTCTAAACAGCCATCTATCCCGTGGTGTAATTTACAGTCATCAACATAAAGTATATTATGAATAAATGGAAGGGTACAAGTAAAGAATGAAGGAAGATTGTTCTGGGTTTAATGAAAAGTCGGCGACGATCACACTAGATACGGTGAATTTTACTTAAGAGCATATTTAGTACGGAACGTTTCTGTCAGTGTACGGGTGACAGTTTTAAACAGCTTGTGATCATAAATGTTTGTGATTGTCATTGGTTGTAATGGTGGTGGTTTATCATAACTTTTAAAAAGGTCGCAAGAAATCGAGAGAACTGACGGAGTGGTGATATGCTGGTATCGTATTCAGGAAGATGGCGGTGCAAATTCATTCAATTCAGATTTGGGTTTTCGAGTTTCCCTTAACTCATATAAGATAAATGTCAGAAGGGTTTGTTTGAAAATTACATAGACGATTTCTTCCCTAACACGTTTCTTGCAACAACAATCCACTCTCTTCTCATGAAATAACCATACCTCTCTATCCTGCACCTTCTTGGATCCCTGAATTCATTTCTAACTTCCTCTCTTTCGGAATACTGTCCACTCTGTGAATCTGCACTTTCGTATCTCCATTCGGTTTTAGCAGTGACGCCTTCTCTAACCCTAACAACATTCCTAATCTCACAGATGTCTCTCACAGTTTTCTTCTATTTGATGTTCATATTTCAGTCACAAATAATTCCATTTTCCAATTTATCCACCAACATTACAGCCTGTGATCTATTTGGAAATCAAGTTCTCTGATACTTGCCGTAATTTATCCAAGGTACTTAAAAGAATCTGCTCTATATTAACTTACCGAGTTCAACAGGCCTGATACAGTTCTCGTATATCCCAGAGAGAGATGCATTTCGCCTTTATTTGGTTGAATTTAGACCGTCTATCTTTCTGTGCTCACCTTGAGGGTTAAAGTGAGCACTTCATCACAATTGGCGCTGCAGAAAACGTGTCTATTAACGGCGTACGTCATGAGGAATGGTCTACAGTTTTCGTTTGTAGGACGTCTGCAGTCAATTACAGGTGTAAGAACAATGTGTAGAAACCTGATAAATCCAACTCGGACTATTTTTGCTATGTCGGGGACGTTCACCATCTCACATAGTAACCAGTCATACATTAACATCAAGCAGGTGGCCTACACAGCAAACCTGCAGGTGCCACTCCCACAGAAGATATCTAGGATGATTCTAACGCTCGTCGGACCAGCACGCTGCAGCGTAATCACCACAAGAAGTTGGCCTTCGCTTCTACTTACATACGCGACATCACGTGGCTGTATCCTGGTGTTTTCACAGTATTTGTGACTGTGCCAGGGCTACACCAGGCCACTTCTTTCCTAACGAGCTCTCTGGACCAGGTGTTGACTGTAGTAGCCATTCATCAGTCAGTGTCCGCTAAGGAAAAAGCAGGATTTTTGACGCCTATTCCATCACACAACCTCCACTGCTTCCTCCATGTGGAGCAACCAGTGCTGTCACCATACTTTGCCAAGATGCGCCGTCTGCACTGGACGCATGTTCGGACCTTGGTAACAACTATCATAGTGACTGTGTTATTAATTCTTTTTTTGAATCAGTAGTGAACTCAGAAATTAAGTTACATGTTTCTTGGCGCCACCAGCCAAACGAACTATTATTGTGCCATTGAAGTGCAACTCTGAATTAACCACGTACTGACAATGTAAAGACATACTCAAAGGAGAAGATTTGAGGTCCTGTGTTCACTAATAGATACGTTCTGCACTGTTTACCTGCGCTGTGTTCTTACTGAACCACCATCAGCGTATCAGTTAGCATCGGTCTGCACCCTACGTATCTTATTTAATTATTGGTGTCCTAAAGAAGGTAAGCACCTAGTTGGATGATGATTGCACAGACTATTAGTCTGTCTCAAAGACGATTCTCAAGGAACATGGAGAAAAAATTAAACTAACAACAGAGTAAAGAGAGTGGTATTAACAGTAAATCTACCCGAGAAACTTTGTAAAGGAGGAAATGGAACATATGTCGGGGTTATTGAAAATGCAACACGAGAGAAGATAACAAATAACGTAATTTTATCTATTGTGTGTATACAGTATAGCAGGAAGAACAGATTATTACATATGCATGTTAGCTGAGAGTTACAAGGTGGTAGGTTTAGCAAGTGCTGTCACCTGTGTCCTCTAGCCCGGCTTAGTTTGGACGAACCATGTACCATCAACGTTAGTGGTTGGCAGCGGCGGCATACCGGTCTCTCTGCGTCTCATGACCGGATGTTTTGAGAGACTGGGAGATCTAAAGTAAGTCGTGACTATGACTAAAGTCAGACACCCTCTGTATCGAGATAAGTCAGAACATCTCGTGCAAAACGCTGTCTTGCATTATCTTGTTGAAAGAAAAACTTTATAGAGACCTTGAACACAGGACACATTAAGCACCTAGATGGACGATGTTTGTGGCGTATTGTCAAAATATCGGTTACGCTGGGAGATGCAGCATCTGATGTCCACGTTACAGGCTACGTGAAAGAGAGAATAACGTGCTGTATACTCGGTGGTAACCCATACCATAAAGCCAGGCCGGACGGAGTGGCCGAGCGGTTCTAATCGCTACAGTCTGGAACCGCGCGACCGCTACGGTCGCAGGTTCGAATCCTGCCTCAGACATGGATGTGTGTAATGTCCTTAGGTTAGTTAGGTTTAAGTAGTTCTAAGTTCTAGGGGATTGATGACCTCAGAAGCTAAGTCCCATAGTGCTCAGAGCCATTTGAACCATTTAAACCATAAAGACAGGTGGCGCATATGAGAGTAAAGAAAACGAAATGTTGCAAGGCTTGTTATGCATAGTCTCCGCACACAGGTACATCCATTACGTATACAGAATCGAGACAAGTCTGAAAAGGACCACACGGTACCATTCGTGTGTTCTGTGCTGTCGCTGTGGACTCCAGTCTGGGCGCACATCTCTGTGTTGCCCCCTACTGTGAAGCCGCCACCGTCGTCGTTTTACCGCTAGTCTGTTGTGCACCAGACGAAGTCACACTGCAAACAAGGCATTTTCCTGACTCAAGGTAAGCGGTGTGGCTGTACAGTCCTGTACAGCAGAACGAATTTTATGTTGCCCTCTCAAGCGCTAGTTACGTGCGGCCGTTCAGATCCTCGTTGGTGCTGAGTGTGGCCCTCCTGGCTGTATTGATTCCATTCACGCATGACAGTCGTCAAATCACTACCAACGTAAGCTTAGAAATGTACAGCACTGTCGAAAGACGACGATTCTGCAGCTGTCGAATTCCGATAAGTGCTGTTAGACGTTTGTCCCTCTTAAAAGAGGCATAACAAGATCTTATAACCATATAACCCTCAAATTTTATTTCTCCTTAGAAATTTTTTCTCATATATTTAAAGTAGATAGCATTACCCCCAAATTTGTGAGGTTGTGCCGAATTTCCAATCATATTGATGAGTTTTTACTCCTGCTGAAAAGCTTCAGGCATTTGAACGGAGCCACATTGTGGGCCTGTCAAAATGTGTATGCGTATCGACGGATTCCCGCATATGTTGAACACATAGCATTGGTGAAGTGATGCTGCTTTTAGCTGCGGTCCTTGGAACATTCTCACACCTGTCTCCATGTTTTGGATGTCCGCATAGTACAGACGCACGTCAAGATCGAAGCGTTGTGCGAGCACAGCTGGCTGAGCGAACATCATTCAGGGATGAAATCCAGGCACATGTTTCACCTCCTGTGCCACCAAGTATCACTAGGAATAATCTGTTTGCTCCAGGACTAAAATCACCTGTGCGTTGGCGAGGCTACCACTGTCACACGACACCGCCATGCAAGGCTACTCTGGTGTCGTAAAAGAGTCAACTGGACAGATGAATGTCTTCAGTGACGAGAGTAGGTCCTGTCTGTATGCAAGTGATGGAAGTACTGGTGTATGGCGTACACCTCGCGAGCTGCATATTCTGGAGAGCATTCGCCGATGGCACATAGGTTTCTTCCGAGGTTTCATGGTGTGCGGGACCATCAGTTACAACTAGGGATCACATTTAGTTTTTCTTCAAGGTAAAGCAACTAGTGCCCGCTACGTTGCTCTGGCTGTTATTCAATGCCTTAGCTGTTTCTTCGACAATATGGTGAGTACGCGAGTACGCGAAAAAACTTGCCCCCCTTCTAACAGCAGTGTACCGCAAGTCTCTAGAGGAACTGAAGGTTCCAAATGACTGAAAAAGAGCACAGGTAGTTCCAGTTTTCACGAAGGGTCGTTGAGCAGATGCGCAGAACTGTAAGCCTATATCTCTGACATTGATCTGTTGTAGAATTTTAGAATCTACTATGTAGGAATCAACATGGATTCCGGAAACAGCGATCGTGTGAGACCCAACTCGCTTTATTTCTTCATGAGATCCAGAAAATATTAGATACAGGCTCCCAGATAGATGCTATTTTTCTTGACTCCCGGAAGGCCTTCGATGCAGTTCCTCACTGTCGCCTGATAAACAAAGTAAGAGCCTACGTAATATCAGACCAG
This sequence comes from Schistocerca nitens, assembly GCF_023898315.1. Classification (NCBI taxonomy): domain Eukaryota; kingdom Metazoa; phylum Arthropoda; class Insecta; order Orthoptera; family Acrididae; genus Schistocerca; species Schistocerca nitens. Next base: position 284,225,301 of record NC_064614.1, read on the forward strand.
CTGTGTGACTGGATTGAAGAGTTTTTATCAAACAGAACACAGCATGTTGTTATCAATGGAGAGACGTCTACAGACGTTAAAGTAACCTCTGGCGTGCCACAGGGGAATGTTATGGGATCATTGCTTTTCACAGTGTATATAAATGACGTAGCAGGTAGTGTCGGAAGTTCCATGCGGCTTTTCGCGGATGATGCTGTAGTATACAGAGAAGTTGCAGCATTAGAAAATTCCAGCGAAATGCTGGAAGATCTGCAGCGGATAGGCACTTGGTGCAGGGAGTCGCAACTGACCCTTAACATAGACAGATGTAATGTATTGCGAATACATAGAAAGAAGGATCCTTTATTGTATGATTATATGATAGCGGAACAAACACTGGTAGCAGTTGCTTCTGTAAAATATCTGGGAGTATGCGTACGGAACCATTTGAAGTGGAATGATCATTTAAAATTAATTGTTGGTAATGTGGGTGCCAGGTTGAGATTCATTGGGATAGTCCTTAGTAAATGTAGTCCATCAACAAAGGAGGTAGCTTACAAAACACTCATTCGACCTATACTTTAGTATTGCTCATCAGTGTGGGATCCGTACCAGATCGGGTTGACAGAGGAGATAGAGAAGATCCAAAGAAGAGCGGCACGTTTCGTCACACGGTTATCTGGTAAGCGTGATAGTGTTACGGAGATGTTTAGGAAACTCAAGTGGAAGACTCTGCAAGAGAGACGTTCTGCTTCGCGGTGTAGCTTTCTGTGGAGGTTTCATAGGGTGCGTTTCTGGATGAGATATCGAATATATTGCTTCCCCCTACTTATACCTCCCGAGGAGTCACGAATGAAAAATTAGAGAGTTTCGAGCGCGCACGGAGGCTTTCCGGCAGTCGTTCTTCCCGCGAACCATACGCGACTGGAACAGGAAAGGGAGGCAATGACAGTGGCACGTAAAGTTCCCTCCGCCACATACCGTTGGGTGACTTGCGGAGTATAAATGTAGATGTATATGTAGATGTGATTTTCCAGCAGGACAACACACGTTCACAAACGGCTGCTGCGATGCAACGTGCTCTTCTTGGTGTACAACAGTGGCACTGGCCAGCAAGGTCTCCAATCTCGGGCGAGTTGAACACGTATGGGACCTGGCGAGGCGCGAACGTACTCAGTCTCCTAGACGTGCAAAAGCCATTTTCAGATTGCAACAAAGGGTGCAAGACACTTGGTACAATGTATCGCAGTATGCCATTTGGCACCTTTAGGATCGTTAGCATGCGAGAATCTATGCCCGCGTTTTCGACACACAGGGGTATTAAGATACTGATGCGACTAATTGTGCACACTTTAATTTGACATGTATGAATGCAGAGTCTCGCGGTGATAACATTGAAAAAATGTTCTTGGGTTTCCAACCGCGTCAATTGCTTAAAACTACACGAGTTTTCGGCCAAGCACTCCTTGGCCATTGTCAAATGTCACTGGCGCCCGTGACATTGCCATATGTATTGCACCAGTGACGTGACATCCCGCAGATAGCGTATATAAGGGCGCACCAACAGTCCACTGGCAGTCATACCATTTGACAATGGCCAAGGAGTGCTTGGCCGAAAGCTCGTGTAGTTTTAAGCAATTGACGCGGTTCGAAACCCGAGAACATTTTATTCAATTAATGTGACATGTTTGTTTCCTTTGGTCTGATTTTGTTATCATACTCTCCTAAAATGATGACAAACCTGTCACCTCAGTTGTCAATGAAGTGACCTTCCCTTTGGGGGTGTTTTTCTTGTTGGCAATGTAGCTGATACCGCCTTCAGATTGTAATTTCAGTGGCAACATACGTAGATATGCATGAGTCACCCGACATAATTTATTGAATGACAGGTAATAGCAAAATCACGTGCTTTTCAGTGCCTTCTATCATCCACAAATTTGGTTCCAGCTTGTATATACGTTTTTCCAGCACGACATACACTCCATAACGCATCGTCTGCTCCAACACACAGTGGGTGTTGCGGCGGAGACAAAGGGGAGAGTGAGATGCAAACGAAAACTGGCAGGACGAAGAGAGAAAGGGAAATCGTTTTTTTCAGGATGCCTTATTTATGGAGCAGATAGCAGCGTCCATACTGTGACTGCCTCGCGGTCTTCGCAGCTCAGGGGATGAACTATGGTCAGACATCAATATTTGCCATTTGTCGGAGTGCCGCGTCACGCTGACCAACACAGCTGGCCGTCGGCCGCGTTCGTTTGTCTGCCAGAGCGCGTGCGTGGGCGTGTGTGAGTGCGTGGGTGGGCGCAAGCGCGGACCACTGCGCCGTGGCGCGGGCGGCGGCGAGGTTACAGTAATTTATTGTGAAGCGGGTTTAATTAACCATAATTCAGCTGCTGGCGGCCGGCCGGCCGACGCGCTCTGCCCGGAGACCGTTGTGATCCAGATAAATCGCCAGGACAGTAGCGCCTCCAGCTGGAGCAGGAGCGGGGCAACTGGAGGCGGACTGGAAGCAGACGCGCCTGCCGATAGGACACCGCGGCCCGCCATCCGTCGGGAGGCGCGCGATTTATTGGCGCGCGTTGCTAGGTGAGAAAACGAGCGACTGCGGCGCCAGCTCTGAGCGTAATTTGACTGCGAGAGATACGCGCGGGTGCGCGAACGTGATTGTAATGACGGCGGGCCCGCGCGGCAATGGAAACGAAAAAAAGGGAACGCAAAAAAAGAAAAAAAAACAGAGAGGAAGAGCGGAGACGGAAGGCAGGACACAGAGAATGAGGGCAGGAATATTGGTAACCGCCTGCCGAAGAGACAAACGGCCGTATCGTAGATTTCAAGTTAAGCTGTCATTCTGTCGGAAGCGCGTTGAAACACGAGATAGGGGACACCGCCGCAAGAACAATGGTGGCAGCGCCAGCTGCCGTAGCCAGGCGACGCCGCGGAATCGCCTGAGGTTGCCAGCATACGGCAGCGGCCGCGTCGCGCCGCGCCATGTTGCAGTCGCAGACAATACACCTCTGCTATCTTGCTCCGGCACCGAACGGTATTTTAATTTCTTCTCGTCTTCGTCTGGTTACGACAGAAACTTCCTCTCCGAACTCTGTTTCGTTTTATTATTGTGACATTTCTATCTGTAGCGGTTGTAGACTGCTCCGTGTAAACGTTATATAAAATAAGGACCAGGCGTCGGTGAAAAGACAGTACGTCATCTGAGATATTCTTACTTCCTGTTCGAAAAAAAGGAGACCTTATCTTGGAAGTGAACTGAGACAGTAAGAATATTTTTAGTTGCATTAAACGTTATCGCTCATTACCGTTACTAAAATGGTAGCATTTATTAGAAATCATACGCTTTTGCAAGCACGAGAGAGTCTTGTCAACAAACTGCACGTAGTGTTGAACATAGAAGACTCAAGTAGATTCGAACATAGTATGAACACTTGTGTCGTAGTGTAGTGGAACAAAGTATAAGATATTGCTACCAATAGTTAACAACAGTGACCGATGAGCGCAAGTTGGTACGAGTATAAGATACAGAATGCATGAGTAGGAACCTTAATTACGACTAATTAAGCTTCTACTTTATGAATATTCTGGAACGCGTGACTATATTAAGTTAACGTAAATAGATAAAACTGTTACCAGTCATATTTTAATGTAAACTGTACTTCAGATTAGAAGTTTTTGTTTTGCCTTGATCGCATGTACGTACACTGGACTACTAGTTTCAATAGGTCTAGGCTCCCATCTTCATATCCACTGTGTACAGGTTACGGTTCAAATGGCTCTATGGGACTTAACATCTGAGGTCATCAGCCTCCTAGACTTAGAACTACTTAAACCTAACTAACCTAAGGACATCACACAAATCCATGCCCGAGGGAGGAGTCGAACCTGTGACCATAGCAGCAGCGCGGTTCCGGACTGTAGCACCTACAGGTTATGAAATCATGCTATGCGGTAAACTGCGTTTTTGTTTTCATACCATTTTAGTATGAGTCCGCTACTGGTACGCACTGTTGAGCGCCCATAACACCATATCCATCCATCAGCTACTGGTACGAAAACAAACGTGCCGCTTATTGCCTAACACAATTTCATACCCTGTACACAGTGAATCTGAAGATCGCATCTTAGTCCTGTCGAAACTAGTAATCCAGTGAACCTTACAACACGATCAAGGATACAAAAACTTCATATCAAATGGTTTCTTTACTTTGAATTCGATGATGGCACTCCAGTGTCATGTATTTGTAATCACATTTTAAATTTTTGTTATTCGTGTAATCTAGTTTATGAGCTTCTTTAACCTCATTTACTGACTGGGCGTTGAGGCGTTACATTTTTAGATTCGTTGAGTGAATCTCTGTACTGGCCATATAACAAGAAACGGGAAATACTGCAGTGGATCGACGGTAAATGACAGTTCTATGGCAGAAATTGACCAAACACAATTTCGTTCACTGGCTGTGGCTATATAGGAGGCTCTGTAGTTAGTGTCTAGCTGGCAGGTTCTATTTTACTTGCACATTGGCCACAGACTAACATTGAAAATTATTTGTGTTACAACCAGTTTAATAAAATGTATTTCCTCATTCGTCGATTACTTTATGTACACGAAAACAAAAAACTGTGTCCAAGGAAAAATGTTACATTCTTATGTGGAGGTCTTTGTAATATGCGTCGCTTGTAGAGTACACGTTGCGTGTTGGCGGATATATGGTGACAAACGGTATTTCTAGTTATACTGAAACGTGGAGGTTGTAGTTCGAGCTAGGGTTGATTCTCTGGTGTCTTAGAGGTTAGAATGTATATTTTGTACTTTCTTACACAGTCTGTATTTCCTTTTTAGATTACCGGTTGCAGCCGTCATTTGCTACTTAGGAGGGTCACGCGTTATCACTGTTTTAGCAATCGTGGTCAACTCCAGATGATATCAGAACGTAATGTCGTAGGTCCATTTTGTAAAATGTTTTCGCTGTGTTGTATGTGCCATGACGTAACGCCGAACACTTACCGTGAACATGAACCACGTATTGCAAAAAATAATATAACGTCCTTGGAGAAGCTCGGCAATCATTTGTTGAGAAACACATTCTTCGTTATCTTTCCAAATTGCTTTAAATTTTTAAAATGGACGAGTTCAGTTCACGTGAACCGTCCTGATACCTGACTGACTCGGTCACATGAGTAGCTAGTTAGACAACAGCAAAATTTACATGCTGCCTTAAAAAAAAAAATCAACTAAAACAGCCACGTCATCAGTTATTTAACTCGACAAAATTATTTCATTTCTGCAGCAAGTGAAATGGCACTGTCTTTTCATCCTGTTGCGTTCGTGCTGTTATACAGACCGAACAGAAGTAAGTATTTTCTTGTTCCTCTATTTTTTTTTTCAGATGTCAAATATTTTACGATCTCAGACACATGTCAGCCACTCGCAAAAGACAGAAGTATCTGATAAAATGAAAACGTAAAAAATTGCAGAAAAGTGTAGAGGCGGTACTGTAGTGGAACTAAGCTGATTCGAGAGTCTAAAAGTCTTTGATCACAACACCTTAACTTTTATTTTGTGACCGGCTTCGATTTAGATGATCATCATCAGATGCCTTAATAAACTAGTATATAAAACATAAAAAAACTTGTAACTATGGTAGTCAGAATCAAAAGATGTGAAAACATAATAAAACTGTGATAGAGATACTCAATAGACCAGTATCATACTAATTTTTATTATTATTTTTACATTTTTTATTATTTTTATTTTAAAAATATATGATTATTGTGTTTTTACATGTTTGTTCAATGCTTATAAAGGTTACAAGTTTTTATGTTTTATATCCTGACTCAGGAAGTCAGATATATCTGTTAACGGTGATGTAGATCAGAACCAGTAATAAAAAGTGATATGAAAATTAGCGACTAAAGACTGTTCTAAATTCTGGAATCAGCCTGGTTATGTGTCAATAATGCCTCTGCACTTTTCTGCTGTCTGCTATTTCAGTTGGTTAGGTGGCCCTATTGAGTTTTATTCATGTAGCTGACTCTTATCAGAGACGATACAATATTTTCTACCTTAAAGTCATAAGATAAGGATGAAAAGGCTTACTTCGATTCGGACAGTATAATTCATAAAAAAACGCACCATATCACTACTTGGAGAAGTAAAATCATTTTGGTTACTTAAATAAGTCACGTAACTGCTTTAGTAGTTATTTCTATAAACTATTTCGTACAAGCACATGGACTGAAAGTTGGATATCGCTAATAGGGAACTGTAACCACGTTTTTATATTGGATATGGGTTCGGAATGACGAGCTGGCCTGGTGTAAATACAGTGGTGCTATAACCGGAGACTGCCGAGTCACACAGTGTATGACGTTTTATGTACTTCAATGATGCATGTGGGTTTAGACGTAGATCGTCGTAAGTCGGAGAAATGGAGAAATCTGGTTTCGCCTTAATGCGTGTATAGGTTTTGGTAAATTACGGACGTGTGATAAGTTATTTGCGAAATTTACCATACTATCTTACAACTAATTGTGAAATTTCAATATTAGAAAGACTGATGTGCGTAAATTGAATCTGAACCGTTGGGTGATACGTAGGCCGCGTCACGGGCTCTAGCAGAATGTCTGTGCATTGGAGGGCGTGGTTCGCCCGGAGACTGGAGACGAGGGCAGTAACAGTGAGACGGGGAATGTGAAACAGTTCCCTCAGGGTGAAGTAGTCGAGGTGGAAACTGGCGGCGAGGCGAGTAGCGTGCGTCAGTTGATAGCTGGTACAAGTTCGGCAGTTAACAGTCGCAGGCTCTGAGCGTAGTAGGAATACCAGGAAGAGACACTCTGGCCGGTTCCTGGGAATCGTACCATTGTTACCTAGGTTGAGGCCGACTGCAAACTTTTGGACGTAAGGGGCGCGTACCAAGGGAGGGAGCATGTGGCGTGCTTCAGCAACCGACCGGAACAGGAGACGAACAGCGGATCGCCGCTGTGTTGAAGGCCTGTGTCGGCTTCATGGTGTCCTTCCAAGATCATTGTACAATTATGTCTGGGGAGCTTCCGATTTGATTCAACGTACGTGAGAGCGTCCAGCATCGTCAGGGGCCAGAGCCATAAATGACATTTCCTGTACCGGTACTGTGACTGTTTAGTTCTGTAGTTTTCTAGTTGTTTGTTCTAGGTTCACATCCTGTTCTATATGAGACTTCAGGTTCTTGATCCCTCTTCTGAGTCTAGGCAGGAAAGTTGTGTGTGCACTCCTAAAAAATTAGGCAGTAGGTTTCTTTATTTGATACTCCAATCTGAGTGATATTTGCTGTAAGGGTCGAATTTGTAGCGGCGCGCATTCATATATTAAGCAGGTTCATTTCATGTGCCACGTCCTGCATGTACTCTTTGCTGGACCGAGTAATTTCATCATTTGTCTCACTGGGTGTTTATACGACAAAGTCTGACTCTTTTCTTTTATTTACTTGTATGGGTAGGCCTCTTAATCACAATTAGTAAGTCTCTCCCTGCGAGGACTTCATTTTGTGTTTGTTACGACTATCCTACACGTGGATTAATGTTACTCGAAGAGTTATGCTGCGTCTGCTGTTACTCAGAGGTTCTTCAGCCAACCGAAGGCGCTAGCTTCGGTTTAGTGCTTCGCTCCACGTGTCTGTTATTTACTCACCCCTCGCCCACTGGTGCGAGTTGCGTACAATTTGTGATTGACTGTCGAACGTCCCGCATGGTAACTGTATTTCGATTTTGGCCGCCTTAGAAGTTTCATTGGTTTGACTCTGTTAACTCATTGAAAAATTATTTACTTTTTTTCCTTGTTGCTCTAATTCTGGCAGTCGTGTGGCGGCGTTCGGCGTATAGAAGAGACCTAGCCCAATTCCTGTACTAAATTCTATATTTCTCTCTTAATTATGTTATCATTTGTGTTTCCTTTGGTGGGACTTCGGTGAAATCTGCGTGCTTAAACAGAACAGCCGCAGCTTCCGAAAGGATATTCAAGTCCATGCCCGGCCGAACGGTCAGCCGGGTGCGGTTGGTCCTGCACCACTTAATCTTTCAGAGCCCGCTACGTCTTGACAATGACGGCGTTGTATAACACGTCGATGTATTTATTTGTGTCTTAATCATTGTGTTCCTACTGCAGCTCTCCTTTCAATTTTTCTTTTGTTTCAAGCTTATGTAACTTTTTGAAGTGGTAACCAGTTAATTTACCAGTTGTGTAGTTACTAGATTCAACGACTTAAATGTGGTTATGCGAGTATGGTTCGGCCAACTGAATGGTTATTAAACTCTATTCCTTGTATACACTGTTGGTTTCTGAACTGGTGAAACTCCAGGAGATTAAAGATCTGTTAAATTCATGAAGATCCTAACTATCTGTATCATTTAGAACGCAATATTTAACTTCAATTTTGTCTCGTTATTTCTGTTTGCTATTAACCATTCTGGTACAATTTTATGATTGTAAACTATTCTGTTTCTCAGCAGCGAATGCCATTGGCGTTTTTTTCCTACAGATTTTTAATAACTCGAACTTAGTATGTTTAGTTAAGATACACAGAAAGTTCAGAACACGAATGAGATTCAATCTCTCTTTGGCCCCGCCCTTCCAACCACAGAGAGCATGACGCGGGTATTGTGTACCAGCATCAACAAATAATACGAGGGGCGTTCAGAAAGTAAGCTCCGATCGGTCGCGAAATGGAAACGACTATGAAAATCCGATAAAGCTTTGCACAGATGTGTTGGGTAGTGTCTCTAGTATAACCCCAGTTAGCATCACGTCGCTCTTCTCATTTCTGAGCTCGCAGTGAGTGCGTAAAAATGTCTAGAAAATAGTGTCTGCCGCCAAGTACGAGGGCCTGGTGAGAATTTTCGCCTGAAGCTATGCAGCTAACATTACATAACTGTCGTGCTGTTTCTTCTTCAAGACAATTCTCAGCCGCATTCTGCAGGGGCAATGAAGATGCTCCTGCATCGTTTTCAAATGGAAATGTGAGATTACCCACAATACAGTCCGCAATTGTCTCCCCCTGAGTTTCATCTCTGGTCACATGAACCGCTGTCTTTGAAGACAACATTTTGACACAGACAACGAGGTGTAGGCCAGCGTGGAGAATTGGCGGAAAGCACTGGCGGCTGCCTTCTATGATGAGGCTATTGAAAAGTTGGTACAACGCTATGACAAAAGTCTAAGAACGGCGACTACGTAGAGAAGTAGCTGAAAGGTGTAGCTAATTGTTACAAGTAAAACATTTCTGATGTTCACTGTGGTTTCAATTTGGCAATCAATCGGAGCTTACTTTCTGAACAGGCCTCGTATGTTGCGGAGTTCTATAGAACATTTGTACTTTAATCACATCTCAGAGAATGTATCCTGAACAACTCCTGTATAGTTCTTAGCCTGCTGCAACAATCTGCAGCTCGGATGTTAGATCAAAGATGCTTTCGGAGAAATATCAGATGTAACAACGCTTGTGTTCCAGTGACAATGAGCGCGAAATACGAGGGCTGTTCAATAAAGATTGATCACAATTTTTTTGACAACGTACCTTTACTCATCTTTATTTTGATGGTCCTTCTCAAAGTAGTCTCCCATAAATGCAATGCACTTGTCCCAGCGTTTCTGCCAGTCTCAAAACACATGTTAGAAAGGTCCTTCTAATTCTCCTCCGCAGCCTTCACCACTGCTTCCGATGATTGATAATGCCTCCCACGAAGGCGTTTCTTCAGGTTAGGGTATAGAAAAAAATCACGGAGGGCTAAATGCATGCTATAGGGAGGGTGAGAGATGCACTTCACATTGATTTTTGCAACATATTCAGCAATAACAGTGGCAATATGCGGCCGTGCATAATCATTGAGCAGCATCCAGCCTGCTACACGGAAATGTGGCCTTTTGCGCCTGATATGGACTTGCAATGTTTTCAGGACATCCCTGCAGTATTTTCCAGTTACTGGTGTGTGTTCAGGTACAACATGCTGATAAACCAATCCATGAATATCAAAGAATGAGATGAATGTAACTTTCCCAGTTGAAGCAACCTCTTTTGCTTTTTTGGTGGTTGATAGTGGAGATTTCCACATTGAACCATGCTGTTTGCTCTCAGGATCAAAACGATGTAGCTACGTTTCATCAGCAATGATTACACTTGAAAGAAACTCCGGATCTTCCTCTAACATCAACTTTAACTGCATGCAGACATGCACGCGATTGTCATTTTGTTCGGGAATCAATAGTCTTCGAACCCATCGCGCACAAACACGTGTCATGTGTAACTTTCCTTTCACCAAGGTGTGGATGGCACCGAATGAAATTTTCATTATTTCAGAAAATGATCTTAAGGTAATTCGTCAATCCTCTCTGACAATGAGAGCAGCAGCGTTGAAGTTTTCTTCCGCTGGAGCAGTAACTAGAGCACCGGGTCCACCTTTCGTGGAAATTGATTGTCTCCTCTGTTTAAACATTTTAAAGCGCCTTCGAGCTGTGCTGTAGAGAAGAACATATTCTCCATATGCCTCCTGTAGCACTGTATAGGCCTCAGCTGAAGATTTTGTGAGACGAAAGCAGAATTTCAAAGCGGCATATTGTTCCTCGCGTGTTGCCTCCATTGCAGCGGTGGGCGATACTGAACATGTCTGACCTTGCCCGCCTCTCACAGGTAGGAACCAGGAGTCCCAACAATGAAACTACTACGGTGTGTTTGCTGCACATTAAGCTAACAGAATGTGATAAGATTAAATTTTAGCGCGAGAAATAATCACCATAAACAATTATGATCATTCGTTATGGAAGAGCCCTCGAAGATATAATATGAAATAAATGTCATAGTGAATCACGCAAAGAGCTTCTGCAAGTAACGTCAGGAATAATTTTTCAGCAGTATAGATCCGTTTCGACGAAGTAGCAGTTCCTTCATACCGCAACATGAGCTGTGCTCAATATTTCGCAGACAGAAATTGACTCAATATTACAGAAAAAGCAATACAAGCATCAACTGAGCCTGCAGTTTATTCGAACTAAACCAAAGTTGAGCGCAGATGACAGGCTATAGGAACGCCACTCTAAGTTTTATCTAGTCCCATTATCGAGTCACGACTCGCAACGGGATACTTTCACATCTTAAGTTTTAACAAGCAAAGGCTTTCCTAATGATGGTAACTCAATCTCCTGTTCCCTTTTGTTTCGTAAATAAAGCTTTGAGACCCACCATCAGGGGGAGAGAGTCGAGAATAATGGCAACAGCAAAAGAAAGGCGCGTGGCGGAGCAGTATTACCGCAGTCCCGTGTTACGCGAGGCCAGAGAATGCTATTGTTATCAGAGGAATACATGATCGTATGCATTCTGTACCACTTCAGTTCTAAGCGGAAAGTACATTAAAAGTGTAGTCTGAATACAAATAGAAAGCCATTTGTCTGCAGTATCAGAAAATATTAAATTAATGATAGAAATGGAATTTCTAGAGAAGTTCGTTTTCATATAATACATGTGAACATATTTGTGGCCCATTTCAAGATCTGATATCCAAAACGAGCGTTGCATCAAGTCGAGTCGAGAACTTTTTTTTTCACATAATGCCGACTAAAATGTAGAATCACGGTTGTGTATATCACAACTGCACAAGCGAAGTTAATTTCTAAATACACAAATATACTCCGTAGCCACTGTGTACATCATAGGAACGTGTAATCTGCACCATTATAAGAGAGCTTCCGTCCGTTTCTCAAACGGACGAAGAATGTATTACACGCGCTTCTAAAAGCATCAGATGTGCTGCATCTCCAATAATGTTTCCATAAATCATCGGAATAGTTCAGATATAAATGCAAATTTATACCTCCAGGTATTGCTACACTACACTTCCAAGAAGTGCTCAAGTTTCATTTGTTTCATTTCGCTCACAGAGGCAAAAATTACTTCACTGATGCTGTATGCTCCTCGTAAGTAGTTAAATCGCCTGTTTCTCACTCGTCTGTGACAACCGTCATTTTAACGGCAATTCTATTGTATTCGAGATTCATATGAAGCAATTATTTCTCAGCTTTAGAGTAGCAGTTGACGTATATGCTACCCTAATATAAAATGTGACCAAAATAATCCTCTCTGTGTGTTTAAATGTGATATATTCGCAGTGGCACTCCTTTAGTGCAGCCAAAGCCAAATTTCTGGACCCAAAAACATTATTATAGGATTCAGTTAACGAAGAACCGTTTCAAATAGAAGTGAAGAAAGCGTCGTCAACTACGTTCGACGGCTTCGATCAGCTGGGAGCTTCAATGTAACGTTTTCCTAGTTTCGCTCTCAACTGAACTGCCCTTGTGGAGTTAACGTCACGGAAAACGATTACTCGAAATTTAAATAACCGTTGTTCAATAGGAAAGCAAACAAGTTAACTGACTTATATGTCGGTCGTCTGTCATTCGCTCACCCTCACAAGATCTTTTTTGTTAACTTTGTTTATCCTTGACGACAACATACAATTACTCCGACTCAGGATACATGCTTGTAGGAAGTTTTGTTCTCACTCAGCAAATAGGTAAAAGAAGTGATTATATAAATACAGCGACAAGCATGGAAACAGAATTGCTTTCTTCTCCGAACTCATTATTGAACACACTTCCGTAAACACTCTCGTGTTGCGACAGCGAGTGCCGTGGTCGAAACTCCACTGCAGGCAAGCCTTCCCTCAAACAACATAGGTCGTACGGAGCAGCCAAAAGGCTAGGCGTCGCGATACTGTGAGCAATTCTACAACAGAGATCTCCAGTATGACAGGGACTACGTTACACGTAAGCGATCAGTGGAATAAGTAATGCGCTGTTCCATATCACTGCGCGAAATGGGACAGAATCCGCCGTGCACTGTTTAACGAGGAGCTCGATTAGAGATCACCTGCTGAGGAGCACTGACCTGTTCCTCGAAGGAATCGTCGCTCAAAAATGGTTCAAATGGCTCTGAGCACTAAGGGACTTAACATCTGAGGTCATCAGTCCCCTAGAACTTAGAACTACTTAAACCTAACTAACCTAAGGACATAACACACGTCCATGCCCGAGGCAGGATTCGAACCTGCGACCGTAGCGGTCGCGCGAATTCGTCCCTCAGAGTGGCGACAATTTGGTCGGAAAATCAGACAAGTGATGGTGTAAGACATCGACAGGGAACAGTGTCCATGCCGCAGCATGTGAAAACTATAGAGGTATAACACTCCTAAGCACAGCTTGTAAGATTTTCACAAGTATATTAAACGAAAGCATACAGAAGTTTGCAGAAGGCATACTAGGGGAATATCAGTGTGGCTTTCGACCAGACAGATGAACAACTGGTCAAATATCTGTGATAAGACAAATGATGGAAACGTTCTATGAATATGATATAAATCTGCATTTCCTATTCATAGACCTCAAACAAGCATTTGACAGCCTAAATGGGCAAGAGCTATACAGAGTACTGAAAGAAGCTGGTATATGTGCTAAACTAATAAGGCTAATCAGAATGACAATGACAGAGACACGAGCAAAAGTAAAGGTCCTTAGCAGAACAAGTGAAAGTTGTGATGCAAGGTGATCGTCTCTCCACCGTCCTATTCAATATAGCCCTGCATAGTGAAGTAAATAAAATCAACAAAAGAGGCACCATATTTATGAAAACTAGCCAGATATGTGCATACACCGAGGACATTGCTATAGTAGGAAGAAATACCAATATACTCCTAGAAACATACCAGGCAATGGAAACATAAGCCTTAAGAATTAGCCTCATAGTAAATGAAAACAAAACAAAATATATGGTAATGTTACAATCTGAGGCCAGAAGAACCCCTAAAAACCTAAATATCAATGGGAAATGCTTCAAAGGAGTGTCCTCTTTTAACTACTTTGGAGCCCTAATAACAAATGATAACTATTGGAAAGGGCGTAAGGGAAAGAATACAAGCAGGAAATAGAGCTTACCTTGCAAATATGAAACTTTTCAAAAATTACCTTGTTACAAGAAAAAGTAAACTGCTGATATACAATTCCCTTGTCCGCCTAGTTATCACATACGGGTCAGAGGTATGGACGTTGACAGAACACGATAAAAATGCACTAAGAACCATTGAGCGGAAAATACTACGCAAAATATACAGGCCAATAAGGGCGGATGAAGGCTGGAGAATACGCTACAGTGCTGAATTTCAAGAGTTAATACAAGGCAGGGAAACAGTAAAATTTGTGGAATCACAGCGAATACGATGGCTAGGACACTTGGTGAGAATGGCAAAGAATAGAATTCCAAAGAAAATGATGAAAGGTGTAATCCATTCAGTTAGGCGAAAAGGGAGACCTAGAAGAAGATAGATCGACGAGAATGATGAAAGGTGTAATCCATTCAGTTAGGCGAAAAGGGAGACCTAGAAGAAGATAGATCGACGAGAATGATGAAAGGTGTAATCCATTCAGTTAGGCGAAAAGGGAGACCTAGAAGAAGATAGATCGACGAGGTAATAATGGATATCACCAGTATGGGAGTCCGTGGATGGAAAAGAGCAGCAAATAACCGAGAAGTGTGGAGGCAGATTGTTGAAGAAGCCAAGGTTCACCAAGGACTGTAGCACTACTGAAGAAGAGTGTCCATGCCGCGAATAGTCTTATTCATCTATTTGCATGGCTCTAAAATGGACACTAGTATGGGTTACGACTATTTCTGCAACGCTCGAGTGAAAGTTGAATGTTTCTGTTACTGAATAAATCAATGTTTTGGGCACAGTAATTAGTAGCTGTTTCAGCAGGTGTACCGTGTGCTGGGAATAGTTCTCCTGTTCGCTCAGACATCTCGGCGTCACTTGATAGTGTTTTGTCATACGTACAAGTCATAGTATCCCATAAATATTGGCGACGAAGTGAAGTCAAAACAGTTTCCTTTGGGTAGTTCAGGCTCTTCAGCCAGTCTTGGCGTCGCCAGAAACTACACTGTTGTGCTTGTTGTAGGGTGTTTCATTTTTGCACCGGCGCTCTTGACAACCGTTGTGTGGTCCTTGGTTCCTGTGGACGTGCTGTAGTACGTCTCCGTACCGCATCCCACACGACATCGATGGGACTTAAATCGGGGCAACGGGCAGGCCAATCCGTTCTCAGTACTAACAGAGCCTTCGTCTGCGCAGGTCAATACTGTCGCACATTGTCATCCATAAAAATGAATTATGGGCCAGACGTACTCCTCAATCGACACAGCGTCAAAATAACGTTGACCATTGAAAGTAACAAGTTCCACACCATAACACCCTGATTACCAAAAACATCATTTTCGACACTGTTTCTGTCTGCATCACGGAGTCCCCATCTCTAGCCATGTGTGGATACGTGATGTGCTCTGAAACATTGTCGAACATGTTCGTTTTGATGGTGGAGAGACGTAATGTTGTATCGGAGACCTGAAGTCCAAATATCGGAACACATTACACTCACCAGCCAACGTTATTGTGACACATTACTCCATCCCCACGTCCGTCTTTCTAGAGGCGCTTTCGCCTCTGATTTCATTTCTATTGATCACAGTACTTGGCTGCACCGAACTACAGAGCTGGAGGAGCTCGTGGAACGCCGGCATATTAGGCGAACTGCTTACAAACGCTGGACTTCTTCATATGACTGTTTAGAACATGTCCAGCATATGTAAACAGTTTTGCTATTGTGTACCGTGTTTGTATGATGCCACAAGCATCTGTGATCAGTATGTATGTGGATATAGCCTGTTGCACAGAGAGCTTTATGCTTATAAACATTTTAGCGATGACAAACTTTTATAATGTGCTATTTTTATCCATTTGACATCTGGTGCCTGAAGTCAGCGTAAAATGAACATTTTTTACAACAAAAGATTTTAAGAAATGAAGATGACAGCATAGTCTGTTGAAACCGGTTGTCTTAAATAAAAGAAAATTATGCAGTTGTGGCTGTTAAATTGTTTTAACAATGAAACAAATAGTCCCACAGCTTTGCCAAATGAGAAAATTCTGTTAACTAGGAGATATTGGAGGAGGAAGAATTACAGAATTCGAGGAAGAACATTCGTAGCTAGGACAGTCTGTCAACTTAGTCACACTGCAGTGGAACGTGTCACATTTAAAACGATGTAATAGGGAGGAGATGGAAGGATTTTTAGAAGAATAACAGAAGTTGTTTAAGGCTGCCTGACCATTGCCTGCTCCGCCATTAATGTAGTATAGGATACCCACTGTGAATGAATCTTGGTTTATAAAAGCCAGAACAAATTTCATACCATCTACTAGCATTGCTGGAGGAATTTATTAACCGGCAGGTCCATGATGGGATTATGGTTAGAGTGACAGCCCCTGGTTATCGCCAGTAGTAACTGCATGAAAAACGAGCCCAGACAGAGGTACGATTTATAGAATCCGTTGCAGTTACGGATATTTATATCAAAAGAAGCGACGGTAGTGGACTCAATGCATAGCATCATGGACTCTCTGTATAATCTGGGGCAATGTCGTTATTTTGTAAGGGTGGATTCATAGAGAGGATAATTAAAGGCAGCACCAGAGGATGACAGTACTATTGAACGCCTTTTAGATTAAAGAATGTGGTCGTAACTCTCCAGCACCTATTGAACAGCGTATTAGGTGGTTTAAAACCAAAATAGTTCATAATGCTCCAGGACAATATTAAATTTTTATCTAATGCTATCCAGGAGCACTCAGTATGATTAGATGACTTCTTTAGTCTACTATAAGCAGTATGACTAGTTTGGTAAAGTGTCATTATGATATAATAGTAGTTCGTCATAAGATCCATATTACTGCCCAGAATAGTGTGTGAATGGACTCCCAACTTGTTCACGTCTTTCAGAAATTTAGGCCATCTGTTATTGAGGAAGAGCTGCAGTCTTGTCTTGAGGTACCTAATTACCGCAGGGAATTCGTGCCACAATTTGCAGAAAAAACGAGACCCCTGACACATTTAGTGAAAAAGGAGGTGAAGTTTCGATGGACTCCAGTAGGTGAAGAAGCCTTAGTGCAAGTAGAGGATTTAATGACTATTGATCCTTTCTCCATTTTCCCGGATTGTAAGAAACATGCTGTGGTGGTTGTTCTGGGACAGGGAATTGTTAGAATAGATGATCCGCTAGCTTATGCTTTTAAACAGTTACATGACGCAGAGACAAATTACTCGACTACTGGAAAAGAGATGCTCAATTTGATCTGTGGAATCAGTTTTTTCCAATGTTACTCAAATAGTCGTCATTTCAAAGTTATAAAGATCATGCTGTATTGAAATGGTTTCTGGGCTTTAAGGATCCAAAGACCCACCTAGCTGTTTGACTCAGTAGGCTTCGCATTTTTGAAGTCATATATCATCCTGGGAAGACTAATGCTAATGCAGATGGGTTGTGTCCTAAGATATGCACTGCTGAATGTATTGCAATATCTGCAGATGATTGGTGAAAGGCTCAGACTGTAGACTGACTGTCAGAAATTCACGATGCAAGTGCAGTTCAGTCCTGACAACTGAGTATTTGAAAAAACAAAGAAGGTGGAGTCAGCACATACTAATGCTGACAAGTGTTGAAAAAAGCTCATGACTTTATCTTGGCTGGGTATGGAAGCTGTTTAAGATAAAGAACATCACATTGCGGCCCCCCCGACGCAACACGAACACGGGCCTCAGACAGCTGCCACAACTGCAGATGGTGGACTAGGCGGGTGCGGTTGAAGCATCATGTTAACACCAGAATGGCGAACAGAATCAAACACCGAGCCAGCCTCGCGCTGGTAAGAGAAAGATTGCGTGACATACGCCACCGCCTAGATGTCACGTCCAGGGATTTGTTGTATCTCCACCTTTTCATAGCAGCCACCCTGACCCGTGAAGACTGGGACCAGGTTGATGGTGCCTCCTGGTCCTTGGCGGAATGCACCATGAGGAAATCAACAGCATGTCAACAGGCCAAGTTTGAGTGCCTTAACAAGAAGGTACAACAGGATGGGGACACACGGACAGTGGTCAACCTGAGTGACAAGCAGCTCGATGAGGCCTCCTCAAAAGCACTCAGCAAGGGCCTCAACTTTGCAATGACTCCCAGAAGCGTACCTGTTGCAGCCTTCATCAGTTCGGTTGAGCAAGTCGTCAACACGCTACCTTCCAGCGTGTCTGAAGAGATCTGTCCAAGTCGGGCGCGGACGTCTGAGGGAGCACCGGGGAAGAAACAACACCTTACAAGCAGCGCCAGGCGGGCGCGGACCGCGAACAGTCCCCGACGCGAGACGGGCCTCAGACATCCGTTCTCGGCCCCTTGCTCTACTCCTTATTCACGGCCGACGCTCCACGCGTGGGGCCGGTGAAGTTGGCACTCTACGCCGACGACACGGCGCTATTCGTGCGGAGTATGAAGGCAGTCCAGATGCGCCGCCTGCTCCAGCGTGGATGTGAGGCCCTTGGTGCGTGGTCGACGAAGTGGCGCCTGAAAATGAATGCGGCGAAGAGCCAGGCAGTGGTGTTCACGCGAAGACCACAGCCACCAGATCTTCCGCCAGTCACCGTCATGGGAAGCCCCGTCCCATGGAGCAGAACTGGCCGCCACCTAGGAGTCCTTCTTGACCAGAAGCTAACGTGGAAAGCCCACATCGAGGACGTCAGGAGCAAAGCAATAGGGCGCCTACGCGTTCTGTACCCTCTGCTCAACCCGTCGTCTGCCTTGCCTCCCCACCACGGCATCACGCTGTACCTGGCGCTGGTTCGTACAGTGCTGGAGTATGCGGCCGTGGTGTGGGGTAACGCAGCCGACGCACACATCAACAAGCTGCAGAGGGTGCAGAACAGGGCGCTCAAGCTCGCTCTGCGCCTACCGAGGCTCTATTCGACCGCTCGGCTCCACCGCCAAACCGGCATTCCCTTCCTCCGCGACCGATTTAAACAATCGGCGCGGCTCTTCTATGAGCGGACTGTACAGTCCGCCAATAGGCTCATTAGGGACTTGGGTCATCCTATTCACCACAGGCCAACCACGCGTTGGCCTGACCTACTACGAGATTAATATCTCGTGGCAGAGAGAGGACAACTCCACCCCAGCAAACCCCTCAGGCCAATTCGTACCGTGAGGAAGCCACTCCACAGATACAGGATTATGCAGGAATAGCAGTGTCTGCTTAGCCTGCTCCCAACACGGGTCAGGGCAGGCCCGTATGGACAAGTGAAGGTGAAGGTGAAGGGCCTCAGACAGCCACCACAACTGCAGATGGTGGACTAGGCGGGCGCGGAGGTCCGTCGGAGCACCAGGGAAGTGCCAACACCTTGGGAGCAGCGCTAAGCAGGCGCGGACAACGAACGGAACGCCACTTGCGGGACCGGCCCCAGACAACTGCCACGACCATAGATGGTGGACGAGCCGGGCGCGGACGTCCGTGGGAGCACCAGGGAGGGGTAAAAACCTCAGGAGCAGCACCTGGCGGGCGCGGACCGCGAACGGAACGCCCGACACAGGACAGGCCTCAGAGAGCTGCCACAGATGGCGCCCAAGTCGGGCGCGGACGTCCGAGGGAACACTGGGGAACAGACAACACATTACAAGCAGCGCCAGGCGGGCGCGGACGGGAAAGAGAGCACCCAGCGCCTTCTGGGCATAAGTACTGGACAAGATCCTCCAACACGGCAGTCTCAGGTAGCACCTGAAGAAGGCAATGAGTTACGTGGCCGAGATATTGTGCCAGAGCGACACAAACATCCGGCAGTAGATCCCGATTTTCCATATATCGTTGTTATGTGTTCATTATGTTGATTATTTTGACAAGTATGTGGTTTGTGTAGAAGTAATTTTCTATCCAGTGCACACTTGTAATGGGAAGTTTGTCGTCACTGAGGGCATGTGTCTGTTACTATTGGGGATTTAACTTAAAATTTAAAGGATATTTTCTGAAGTGTGTTATTTGCTGAATTGAATTGTTCTTTTAGGATGATAGGGGGTCTTGATGAAATCTGTGCAACTGAGAATATGCGAGATATTTCTAATTACAACCAGACAGGCAGTCCTACACACTGCTCTTCACCTTGGAGTTGCTGCAGTGTAGTACAAAGGGAGTTACCGTCGCCTCCACAAAACTAATGTATGCAGTATGCGTATCATGTGCACTCAACCACTTCCCTCCAATAAACCTGCATTCTAGTGTCCTTGGTAGATAGTTACAAGTAAAAATGAGCTCTTCCAAAAAAGTGGGTTGCACGGACTCTTTTCAGTACCAGATCTTGTAGTCATCATCTATATCTGCTATCACCAAAGACGCCTCCGTAGCACACAGCGTTTACAACTACAGGGGCACAGGTTGCTCATTAATGGTACCACTTCAGGTATTTCTGGACCGACCTTCCGGTTATCCACTACCACTTCTCGTACCCCAGTGCAGAACACCACCTATTTGCTATTGTACTTACCGAACTTTAGCTTCACAATTTTGCCCAAAGAAACACAACCCATGTGAACAACAACATAGACCCAAACCTTCTAGCCTCCCTGGATCAGATACTGGTTAACCAGAATAGCTGTGCATCACTGGAACATGTGTTTGTACATATGAAGTAATACGAGTCATAACGAACATCAGCATTGGTTCATCTCAGTAGAAACTACTACGTGTAATACATTGGCGACAGTAGGCATTTTTTATATCTACCTCAGTTGTAGAATCCCCTAGATCGACTCCCTCTTCCTTTGACCTGCAGGTCTACGATAATAGTGTAGGCACGAGTGAAGGAGTGGCTAAGCCTTGAAAAATTGGAGTGAGGCAGAGCAGAGGACAAGAACCAGGAACTCAGTGTTTCAGCCCATGTATATTTAATAGTGTAAATACCAACAGGGGAATGAAGGGTATAGGCATACAGCAGATAACCTAGAATTTGTTCTAGAATTTCTACTCCAAGTATGGTTTGACTGGGAATCGAAAAATGTAAACTGCATAAGTAACAGCACGTCTGTTTCAGTCAGACAGCCGGCCGCGGTGGTCTAGCGGTTCAGGCGCTCAGTCCGGAACCGCGCGACTGCTACGGTCGCAGGTTCGAATCCTGCCTCGGGTATGGATGTGTGTGATGTCCTTAGGTTAGTTAGGT
Source organism: Schistocerca nitens (assembly GCF_023898315.1). Taxonomy (NCBI): domain Eukaryota; kingdom Metazoa; phylum Arthropoda; class Insecta; order Orthoptera; family Acrididae; genus Schistocerca; species Schistocerca nitens. Next base: position 284,246,383 of record NC_064614.1, read on the forward strand.
TTAAGTAGTTCTAAGTTCTAGGGGACTGATGACCAGAGATGTTAAGTCCCATAGTGCTCAGAGCCATTTGAATCATTTCAGTCAGACATTATCCAATCAGGAATTAGGTGGGCCGATTTATTCTAAGAGGGGAGGGGCTTAGCAGTGAAGGCACAAGCCGAGGCCCAGTGCCGAAACCTACCACTTGTAGACATCAGCTGACTCGAGCATTTACGCTATTCAAGCGGCTCCGCAACAACCAGGCGGGCGCTGTAGCAATAATCAAAGTTTCGTGATGTTGCGACGACACTTGGCATTCCGCGTAAGCGTCCTCAGCCGTGACAAGACCGGCCTTCCCGTATATAAAAGTGGGTAGCCCGAGAAGCCTGTATATGTCGCCAAAGACGGACTTCGAATTGGCTTCCGCTGTGTGTTGGCTTCTGCTGCGAGGCTATCAACGTTCGTCCACCATTTCGACAGGACGTACAGCCGAAAGTCCCGCTGTAGCGTGGAAGGACCGTGGGTCGAGCTAACGTCCTCTCAGATCCGAACAACAGTTGCAGCAGTCCAACTAAAAGTTCGGAACTCGGTCCCTGGCAGCTGTTCGACGCTGGGATGAGTACTGGCACATACCACCGGCAGTTAAGAGAGCAAAGGGCCGCCTTCCGAAGCAGCACGGGGCCGAATGGTGCACAGAGGGCAAGGTCACTAGCGAGTCGTATTAACACAATCTCTGAAAATGGCACTTCATCGCCAACCCTTCGTGGCCTCTGTTCGTTGACTTCCACCGCGCTGCTCTGCGAATGTTCAACATCTACATATACATAGACATTCCTCAACCAACCGTGCGGTGCGTGGCGAAGAGTACCCTGTACCACTACTACTCATCTCCTTTCCTGTTCCACTCGCCAATAGAGCGAGGGAAAAGCGACTGCTTATATCCCTCCTTATGAGCCCTAATTTCTCGTAATTTATATTCGTTGTCCTTACGCGCAATGTTAGTTGGCATCAGTAGAATGGTTCGGCAGTCAACTTCAAATGCCGGTTCTCTAAATCTTCTCAACAGTGTTTCTCTAAAAGAACGTCGCCTTTTCTCTAGAGATTCCCATTTGAGTTCCCGAAGAATACCCCAACACTTTCGTCTTTTTATAACCTTTTTTTCTTTTTTTTTTTTTTTGGGTCATCAGTCTTCTGACTGGTTTGAGGCGACCCGCCACGAATTCCTCTCATGTACAACCTCTTCATGTCACAGTAGCACTTGCAACCTACGTCCTCAAACATACCGACGACAAATCTAGCAGCAGCAGCAGTCCGCTTCTAAATTTCTTCGGTGTCTTCCATCAATCCTACGTAGTACGGATCCCAAAAACTCGAGCAGTCTCAAGAATAGGTCGCACCAGCATCCTATATGTGGTCAACTTTACAGATGAACCATTCTTTCCTAAAATTCTCTCAATACACCGTGTTGACCATTCGCCTTCCCTACCACAGTCCGCACATGCTCGTCCCATCGCACATCGCTTTGCAACGTTACGCCCAGATATTTAAACGACTTGCCTGTCTCAAGCAGAGCACTAGTGTTACTGTATCCGAACATTACAGGTTTATTCTTCCTACTCATCCGCATTAACTAATATTTTTCCTCATTTAGGGGTAGCTGTCATTCATCACACCAAATGGAACTTTTGTCTAACTTGTCTTGTATCTTTCTACAGTCACTCAATTTTGACAGCTTACCATACACCACTACATTATAAGAAAACTGCAGCAAATTTCTGCCCACCCTACCTGCCAGATCAGTTTTAGAAAAGATATGTGAATGGTGAGAAAATTAGCAGTTGACCCTTAGTAACGAAAAGTGTGAGGTCATCCACATGAGTGCTAAAAGGAATTCGTTAAACTTCGGTAACACGATAAATCAGTCAAGTCTAAAGGCCTTACATTCAACTAAATAACTAGGAATTACAATGAAGAACAAATTAAATTGGAAGTAACACATATAAAATGTTGCGGGGAAGGCTAACAAAAGATTGCAGTTTATTGGCACGACGCTTAGAAAATGTAACAGATCTACTAAGGAGACTGCCTACACTAAGCTTGTCCGTCCTCTTTTAGAACACTGTTGCGTGGTGTGGGATCCTTACCAGACAGCTCTGATGGAGTACATCGAAAAAGTTCAAAGAAGGGCAGCACGTTTTGTATTATCACGAAATATGGGAGAGAGTGTCACTGAAATGATACAGGATTTGGGGTGGATATCATTAAGTGAAAGGCGTTTTTCTTTGCGTCGGAATCTTCTCACGAAATTCCAATCACCAACTTTCTCCTACGAATGCGAAAATATTTTGTTGACACCAACCTACATAGGGAGAAATGATCTCGACAGTAAAATAAGGGAAATCAGAGCTCGTACGGAAAGATACAGGTGACCGTTATTTCCGCGCGCTATACGAGATTGGGAATAATGGAGAATTGTAAACGTGGTTCGATGAAGCCTCTGCCAGGTACTTAAATGTGAGTTGCTGAGTATCTATGTAGATGTAGGTCTATGAATATAGAGAACAGCGGTCCTATCAGACTTCTCTGGGGCATTCCTGGCGATACACTTGTCTCCGATGAACACTCGCCATCCAGGACGATATACTGGTTCTAGTACTTAAGAAGTATTCGAGCTACTCAAAAATCTGTGAACGTATACCATGTGCTCGTACCTTTGTCAACAGCCTGCAATGGGGCAACGTGTCAAATGTTTTCCGGAAACCTAGAAATCTGCCCGTTGCTCTTCATCCATAGTTAGTAGTTGTCACGACTGCCTATCCTCATCTTCTGCATTTTGTCTCCACCTTGACCAGAGAACCACTAGGCCCCACTCACATTCTGTTTGCAGGTGGCTCCCAAGGTGGCCCCATTATGTTGTACACATTTACAAAAGTTTTGAGGAAGGGTCGTGAGATAGGTGGACGTATTTAGCATAATTATAGGCTTATATCACTGTCGTCAGCCTGGTATTGAGTTGTGGAATATGTTTTACGGTCACACTTAATGTTTCTGGAGAATGGAAACGTTCCGCACAAAATCCTACACGGATTATGTAGGCAGGGATCTTTGCGAAACACAGCTCGCTCAGTTCGTGCTTAATGTCCAGGGCGCCATAGTGTAAGGTGCGCAGGATGCTGTGTTCCTCGATTTCCGGAAGGCAACCGATACAAAATTCAAGTTATTAAGTATCATACGAGATTTATGCTTGGATTTAGGACTTGGTTACAGGTATAGATCAACACGTCGTTCTCAACGAAACAAAAAGGATTGAGATGAAAAGTAACCTTGGTTGCTATTGGGAAATTACTGTTAACAGCCTATGTGAATGATCTAGTGGGTAACGCTGGATATTTCGTGACCATCCGCTGGCGATGCTGTTATCTGTGGGCTGATTTAAACTCCCAAAGACTGTAACGAATCACAGAAAGACTTGTAGAGGACCGGCGTTTGAGATCAGGTATTAACAGTTGACCCTGAACGTACTGAAATCTAATGTGCTTCTGATAAACAGGCGAAGAGATTCACCAATCTTCGAATACGATATAGGAAACTGCAGGAAAATACCTAGGATTGGCCACACACAGTGACCTCTAGTGGAATGAACGGAAGAAAACTAGAGGTAGGAAAGGCAGATGCCGAACTGAGATTCATTGGGATAATATTAAGGACATATAATTCAACGATTAAGAAAATGGCTTAGAAAACACTCGTTCTACGAATTCTTGAGCATTGTTAATCAGTTTGGGACTCTTACTAAGTAGGATTAACAGAAGAAATCGGGAAGTGCGGCACGTTTCGCCACAGAATCCTATAGTAAGTAAGAGAGTGTTACAGACATGCTCAACATCACGTGGCAGACGGTTCAAGAGAGGCGTTGTTCAGCATGTTAATTACTATCGAAATTCCCAGACAGTAATTTCCGGAGAAAGTCAAACAACGTATTACTTCGTTCCATATACAGGGTGATCAAAAAGTCAATATAAATTTGAAAACTTAATAAACCACGGAATAATGTAGATAGAGAGGTAAAAATTGACACACATGCTTGGAATGACATGGGGTTTTATAAGAACCAAAAAAAAAGTTCACAAAATGTCCGACAGATGGCGCTGGACAGCAAATCGTCAGTAACTGCTACCGTGACGGGTGAGAGGTACGCCGATATGTTACAGAATCGCATCATCCCCAGCCTGGCTGATAAACACCTGCTGGAACGTACGATGTTTATGCAGGATGGCGCTCCATCCTACAGGTATATTGATAGACGCGTGAAAGACCTCTTGCGCGCGTCGTTTGGTGATGATCGTGTGCTCAGCTGCCACTTTCGTCATTCTTGGCCTCCTGGTCCCCAGACCTCAGTCCGTGCGATTATTGGCTTTGGGGTTACCTGAAGTTGCAAGTGTATCGTGATCGACCGACATCTCTAGGGATGCTGAAAGACAACATCCGCAGCCAATGCCTCACCATAATTCCGGACATGCTTTACAGTGCTGTTCACAACATTATTCCTCGACTACAGCTATTGTTGAAGACTGATGGTGGACATATTGAGCATTTCCTGTAAAGAACATCATCTTTGCTTTGTCTTACTTTGTTATGCTAATTATTGCTATTGTGATCAGATGAACCGCCATCTGTCGGACATTTTTGAACTTTTGTATTTTTTTGGTTCTAATAAAACCCCATCTCATTCGAAGCATGTGTGTCAATTTGTACCTTTCTATCTACATTATTCCGTGATTTATTGAGTTTTCAAATTTATACTGACTTTTTGATCACCCGGTATATCTCGTCAAACGACCACGACGAGGAAAGTAGAGAAATTAGAGCTCGTAAGGAGCGTGGCTGAAATGCATTCTTCTCCCACGCCATTCGTGAATGGGGCATATAAGGTGGAAAGGATTGTGGTACAGGAGGTCTCTACCATACACACCGTAAGTTGGATTGCTAGGCACGGTTATAGCTGTGAAATACTCCTTGCATATGCTTCCCACTTCGAACAACATTGTAGGACTGGAAATTTAACTTCATAAAATGTAAGAAAATGACGAGGGACAACTCGCCGATAATTCATATAATGCCATGAAAATGCGATGACCACTCCAAATATTGGAACAAATTATTTGTCATTCTCTTGCTTTCTTCTAAACAATTGAAATGGTGCATATTGTCCTCGTTCCAAGCAACAATTGAGATGACTGGAAACATATTACAATATATCGAGTATACTTCATCTCGTATCTTAACTGTTTAGACCTCTGCTTTGGAGGATCACTTACCCACAACCTGGAGGTATCCCTGGCGGCTGCGCATCGGGTCGGTGTTGACTTGGCACATGTACCAGCCGCGGTCCGTCTCGTGCACGTTCTTAATGTGCAGGTACCAGGAGCGGTGGTCGTTGTACGACAGCGAGATGCGCGGATTCTGCGTGATCACGTTGTGGTGGATCGACAGGATGGTCTGCGTATCGACACGCACCCAGGCCACCTGAAACACCGAGAATCGATGTTCATCTCGAACTCCGGCATATAGCACTGATAACAATCTCTAGAGGTAGTGATGGATACAGGCGAGAGACCAAAATATTTTAGAAGGAGTACTGCTCTGGTGTGCGTGTAACACAAAATGGGCTACGACAACAACGGTAGCGTTGTTTTGCCATGGGAGGCCCACCGCCAAATACATCAGCACACTTGCGGTGTTATAAACGTTATGATATGAGGAGCACTTTGTCTCCACTGACCATACGATAACGTTTTAATGAGAGGCGGAAGAGAGACTTTAGTCACTCCACTCAAGATGCAACTTGAAACCACTGAATTTGTAGATGGTAAGGGACATAGCCATGTTAATCAAAGTGAAGGGAAAATATGTAGATTATTATGTATCGTATTTTCGGAATGTTCCTGCAATTGCTGACAATGTTAGCTTTCGAACGTATCTTGATACGTGGTAACTATTAACAGTTTTTTTTTCGAAAAAGAAACTGTTACTCTTTTCTCGGAAAAGTGGCTCAAAACATATCAAGTTTAAGACAGTATCTCTCCTACTCGAGTATGGTATGTCGTTGCTGTTTTTCCCACATTCTTAAGTAATGGTGGTTCCCTTTCCAATTTACAAGTATTACCATCATTTGAGGAGATCAGAGTACAAGTTGCGCAAGTCCACAAAACTTGTGTTTTGAGAACAGAGGCGTAGTACACTCTCCATTACAGGATCTTTCCCGGAGCAGAGGGAAAGAAAACGTACACGAAGTTTGTAGACCTGGAAGACCAACAAAAGGAAAACTCTCCGAAATACTCTACAAGAGTATATAACCAGAAAGGACTACTCGTTAAAGGAAAAGTTTATACCAACAGAATGTGCACATGTCGATTAAAGTGCTCTGCAAGAATAACGAAATGCCAGTCTAGGAAATTGTTTGATTCTTCTGCAATCTAGGTCACTATTCACAGCAAAAATCTTTGGAGAAAGTGCCTTCATTTAGTGTGGAAAGGAGACGGCCGCAAAATGAATCTGGAGATCAGACATCTGCATCATTTAAGTACTTCCTAGAGGTGGAAAATCAAAGCGTCCAAGAAAAGCAGGTCAGGCTAGGTAAAATTTGAAATCAAATGCAGCAAATATTTCTTAACACATTTCAGATATCCGAAGAACGACTGTACCGTTATATATCAAAGCCGAACATTAGGGCTGTAGTTTACGCCTCTGACAAGAAGACCACAGAAAATAAAATTGCTAATACGGGTATTATGGAACACATAAAATCACTTCCGCCCTATCAAAGTCATTACACACGAAACTTTAATCCTGAAAGAAAATACATATGCCCAGATTTGCCTATTTGCAAAATGTGCAGCATGTTCATCCAAAAATGTGATGAAAAACATAAAACACCAGTGAAGGATATATTCTATTAGCATGTATTTTCAACTAAATTTAATCTCCATTTCAAGCCACCATCAAAACACATGTAATAAACATGAAGGTCTGAGTGGAACAGCATGAAGCTGTGTTGCTCTCCATGACGCAGGAAAGAGATGTGCACTTAAGAAAAGCTGCTCAGGCTACGGAAAATTTCAAATCAGTTGCAGCGAATGTTTCAAATGACTTGTATGTACTGACCTTTGATATGCAGAAGGCACTTCCATTTCCAAAACTATTCACATCGGTAGCACGCTACATGAGGAACCTGTGTATATACAACTTTGGAATACATTAATTTAATGAAATGAATGTTTTTATGTACATGTGGGATGAAACGGAAGGGGGAAGAAGATCACAAGACCTTTAAACGTGACTAGTGAAGCATATCAAGGAACATGCAAAACATTGTAAGCATGTAATTTTATATTTCGACAGTTGCACAAGAAAAAATCAGAAGATAGAAATGGCACTTACTTTGAAAGAACTATAACAAGAACCTGATGTTGAAACAGAAATCATAGACCATAAATTTCTTTTGTCAGCGCATTTGTATATACCAAACGATTCCGACTTTGGCTTGACATAAGAAAACTGTAGGAAAGAAATCCATTTTCATTCGCCAAATGAGTGGCTACCATTGTGAAAGAATCCAAGAAGAGAAATCCGTTCAAACTACTTCACATGATGCATACTGACTTTTTATCCACGAAGAAATTGGAAGCAGCCACAGTAAACCGGAAGAAAACTGTTGACGGTCACAAACTGAATTGGCTAGGCTACCATTGGTTGAGGTACTGGATGTCTGTATTCACAAAAATACAAAAACAGCCTCCATCGTGACATATAGTTCCATGAATTAATTTGGCAAAGAAAAGGAAAAGGAAAACCAGAACGTCAGCTACCAGAACAAGACAGTCTCCACAAACAGGGACGTGCACTTACGTGTGCAAAGACGAAGGATGTATTGGATTTGAACCTTTTATTCCTCACATTAAGCACCGTTTCTTCAAACATACTCCTTGCATTGCAAAACACGTCGAAAACGGTTTGCTGAAGATGACGCCGAGTCTCCAGACAATACTAAACTCTTCTGTGTTGAACGCGTAGGTCAATGTAGTCAGTACGGAAACAGATATGGAAATATTAAACATGGAACTATTATATTCTGTACTACTTTCTTTGCAATTATTTTCAGAAGATTCTACTGAAGCAAACATTTTTGCATTCTCCAGTGTTTCTTTTATGTACTTCATTTTGCATAGAACAAGTGAAGTATAATTTTCTGTTTCAAAATATAGTGAATTTATGTTTGTAAAGTGTATGCTGTTTTTTTATTCCCATATATCTTTACCCTCCGATGTCTCAGAAAAAACTTTCTCTGGACTTGAACCACTTGTATTCTAAATACCTTATTTGACACCAAATGCTTAAAGACATTACCATACATTTCCCCATGCCGAATGGCTTCACAAAACGCTACATGTAGTTGTTTATCACCATCACGAAGTGCTTACAGCAGCTGAATCCTGTATAGTCTGAAATCGTAGTTAAGACTTCCGTGACTACGCCCAACACTGTTGAATGCGCTCTACCTTTTGAACAAGTAATCAGTGTATTGAAACTGCTGATTCCATTGCCGCCCTATTGGCAACTGGCAACAGGAATCTTGTAACTTGCATCCGAGTAAAATATTAGTTACGACGCGTAAGTTAAAATTTACTCCAACTTTCTGTTTTCGTTGGTGTATGAGGCACAGGCTGGTGAACGAAGGAAACATTACGAGTGTACGGAATATCAGATGAACTTCATGACTGGATTGAAGAGTTTTTAGCAAAAAGAACACAGCATGTCGTTCTCAACGGAGAGAGATCTTGAGACATAAAAGTACCTTCAGGTGTATCTCAGCGGAGTGTTAGAAGACCATTACTTTTCACAGCCACTTTTATAATTTTAAATAATAACGGTATGTGGAGCAACTGTAATCGTTGGAATAGTGTTAGTTGTTGGATTGAAGAGAAATTATCTTTAAAAATGAACAGAACGACGTGAAATAATGATCATTAATTTATAATACAGCCTTGTATATACGTCTTCATGTGCCAAAATGTGTATTGCATTCGGAATGTTTGTTCTGCTTTATAGAATTTGCTGAGGTCACAGACTGTCAGTACAGCTATATAATCTGAAACTTTGACTCTACAAATATTTTGAATTATACTTGAGGCCGTAGTAACAATAGGTAAAGCGCAATTCAAGGTGACAGTGACAAATATGTTTCTCGATTCGGAAAGTAGATTCATTTGCAAAAGTCAGTCTGAATGACAGGTAGAGGTTAAAACGAAAACAAATGGTATTTGTAACAAGATAATAGGAAAAGAGAGTCCCTTATTCGTGATTAATAAGTTAGATTCGCAAAATGTAGCTACGAAACTGGGCGTCCATGTTGTCTTTTCGATTTTTTTTTTTTTTTTTTTTTTTTTTGCGTCATCAGTCTTCAGACTGGTTTGATGCGGACCGCCAGGAATTCCTCTCCAGTGTCAAACTCTTCATCTCAAAGCAGCACTTACAAGTTATTCCCTGGTGTCTTAACAGCTGTCCTATCGCCTTGTCCCTTCTCCTTTTCAGTGTTTTTCTTGCGTTCCTTCCCTCTCAGATTCTATGCTGGACCTCCTCATTCCTTACATTATCAGTCCACATAATTTTCAACATTCTGCTCTAACACCACATCTCAAATGCTTTGGTTCTCTTCTGTTCCGGTTTTGCCAGAGTCCATTTGTCACTACCCCAAACACAGATTTTCATAAATTTCTTCCTCAAACTGAGGCCGATGTTGATAGTAGCAGACTTCTCTTGGCCAGGAATTCCCTTTTTCCAGTGATAGTCTGCTTTTGATGTTCTCTTTGCTCTCTCCGTCACTGGTTATTTTGCTGCATAGGTAGTAGAATCAGTTAACTTCATCAACTTCCTGACCATCAATTCTGGTGTTAAGTTTCGCTCTGTTCTCATTTCTACTACTTCTTATTACTTTTGTCATTCTTTGATTTACTCCCAGTTCATATTCTGTACTCATTACAATGCTCATTCTATTCAGGAGATCAAAATTCTTCTTCACATTCACTCAGGATAGCAATGTCATCAGCTAATCGTATGACTGTTATCCTCCTACCTTGAATTTTAATTCCACTCCTGAACCTTTCTTTTATTTTCCTCGTTGCATCTTCGGTGTACAGATGGATCACCTTGTCTTACACTATTTTTAATCCGAGCACTTCGTTCTTGGTCGTCGATTCTTATTATTCCCTTTTGGGTCTTGTACATATTGTGTATTATCCGGCTCTCCCTGTAGCTTACCCCTATTTCTCTCAGAATTTCGAACATCTAGCTACGTTTGACATAGTCGAACGTTTTCTCCAGGTCATCAAAACCTATGAACGTGTCATTATTTTTCTTTAGTTTTGGTTCCATTATCAACTGCTATGCCAGAATTGTCTCTCTGGTACCTTTACCTGTCCTAAAGCCAAACTGAACGTCATGTATCACAACCTCAATTCTCTTTGCTATTCTTCTGTACATTATTCTTGTGAGCCACTGGGATGCATGAGCTGTTAAGCTAACTGTGCAGTAATTCTCGCACTTGTCAGCCATTGCCGTCTTGGGAGTTGTGTGTATGGTATTTTTCTTAAAGTCAAATTGTATATAGCCAGACTCATACATTCTACACACCAACGCAAATAGTCGTTTTGTTGCAGCTTCCCCCAAACGATGTTAGACATTATGATGGAATGTTATCTTACCTTTGTGCCCTATTTGCTCTTAAGCCCTCCAAAACTCTCTTAAATTCTGATTCTAATACTGCATCCCCTATGTCTTCTAAATGGACTCATGTTTCATCTTCTATCACATCAGACAAATTTTCCCCGTCGTAGGTGCGTTCAATGTACTCTTTCCACATATCAGCTCCCTCCTCTGCATTTAACAGTGCAACTCCAGCTCCACTCTTAATGTTACCACCCTTGCTGAGTCAGTCCTTCCGACAATCATTTCCTTTTCGGTTTCTTCACATTTATCATGCAGCCATTTCATCTTAGCTTCCCTGCCCTTCAATTTATTTCTTCCTCAGTGAATTGTACTTCTGTATCCCTGAATTTCCCTGAACATCTCTGTACATTCTCCTTTCATCGATTAACTAAAGTACTTCTTGTGTTACCAATAGTTCCTTATCAATTACCTTCTTTGTACCCATGTTTTCCTTTCAAACTTCTGTGACAGCCTTGTTTAGATATTTCCATTCCTCTTCAATTGTACTGTTTACTGAGCTATTCCTTATTGCTGTATCTATAGCCTTAGAGAACTTCAAGCGAGTCTCCTCATTCCTTAGTACTTCCGTGTCCCACTTCTTGGCGTGTTGATTCTTCCAGGCCAGTCTCTTAGACTTCAGCCTACTCTTCACCACTATTATATTGAGATCTGAGTCTATATGTACTCCTGAATACGTCTTGGGGTCCCACATCTGATTTCGGAAACTCTGTCTGACCATGATGTCATCTAACTGAAATCTCGTATCACCCGTCCTTTTCCAACTATACCTTCTCCTCTTGTGATTATTGCAGAAGTCAATTAGTCTTTCTGCTCTCCCAATCCTTGTCTCAAGCCCTTACTCTCCAGTAACCCATTCTTCTACTCCTTCCCCAAAAACTGCATTCCAGTCCCTCCTGACTATTAGGTATTCATCTCCTTCTATATACTGCATTACCCGTTCAATATCCACTTATACTTTATGTGTCTCATCATCTTCAGCCTGTGACGTTGGCATGTATACTTGAATAACGTTGTCGGTGTTGGTTTGCTGTTGATTCTGATGAGAACAAACCTGTCACTGAACTGCTCACAGTAACACACTCTGTGCTCTATCTTCGTATTCGTATCGAACCCTACTCCCGTTAAACCATTTTCTACTGCTGTTGATATTACCCTATAATCATCTTACCAGAAATCCCTGTCATCTTTCCATTTCACTCCATGACTCCCACTATATCTAGATTGAGCCTCAAAATTTCCGGCCGCGCGGGATTAGCCGAGCGGTCTTAGGCGCTGCAGTCTTGGACTGTGCGGTTGGTCCCGGCGGAGGTTCGAGTCCTCCCTCGGGCATGGGTGTGTGTGTTTGTCCTTAGGATAATTTAGGTTAAGTAGTGTGTAAGCTTAGGGACTGAAGACTTTAGCAGTTAAGTCCAATAAGATTTCACACACATTTGAACATCTGAACATTTTTAGAAATTTCCCTTTCGGTCTTTCTATCTTTCCTATCACACTCCAACTTCGGACATTCTACGCCCCGACTCGTAGAACGTTATACTTTCCTTGGTTATTCAGTCTTTTTCTCATGGTTATCTCCCCTTTGGCAGTCCCCTACCGGATATCCGAATGGGGGACTACGTCGCGATATTTTGCTAGTTGAGAATTCAGCATGACACTTTTTCGATTACGGACTTCATATCCTGTGGAAACACATGATGTGTCGTTAGTGCGGTGCTTTCTGTTGCCTTCTGCATTGTTGCTGATTCTTCCTTCTTTAGGAGCAGTTTTCCACTTCAAGAGCAAGAAAGTTCCTTGAACCTGTGTCCGCGCCTCCGCCCACTTTAAGAAAGACGTTGACAGAATGAGAGTGACTTCTTATGCCGCAATTCTTCGGCCGCTAAGATCTTCGTCCACCAATACTGGTAATTAATCCAAGTTTAAGTATTGGCAGTGTTCGAACGCTGGTCTGAGGACATTTTCTTTACGAATCATAGACGCTCCCCCGAGATCACCGATTCAGCCTTTGGCGCCAACATCTTAAAAGCCTGTTTTATATTAAAATTATCCACAAATAGTAAGTTTCAGAGCAAAGTCGGTATGGAATGTCATAATCGGGTTAAAAAAATCTTTATAATGATATCTCATTCACTCCTGTACGATTAGTGTGTGTTGTGAAAAAGGCATGTTGGCAAGAAAAATAATGTATATGATAAACGATCCAGTGAATAACGTCCAAAGTTCCATTAGCCAAGAGTCGCAATACTACAAAATTGGCTGGCCGGCATGGCCGAGCGGTTCTAGGCTCTTCAGTCTGGAACCGCGCGACCGCTACGGTAGCAAGTTCGAATCCTGCCTAGGGCATGGATGTGTGTGATGTCCTTAGGTTAGTTAGGTTTAAGTAGTTCTAAATTCTAGGGGACTGATGACCTCAGATATTAAGTCCCATAGTGGTCAGAGCTATTTGAACCATTTGAACTACAAAATCGTAGCGAAATGCCATAAGCTCTGCAAGGATCGACTCTCCGCGCAAAGATTGGCAATTGACAAATGTAACGTAAGGCGCATAAATAGACAGGAAGATCCATAATTGCATGACTAAACAGCAGTAGAACAATCAACGAAAGCTGTCAGATCTACAAAATGTATGGCCTTAGCAGTTACGGCTGATGACTATCGAAGATCAAATGACCTGGAGTCCGTTTCGTCACAGGTGCATTAATACGCAAGAAAGAGTTGCAAAAATATTCACCAAACTGTAGTGGCAATCTTCGGAAGACAAGGGTGGTGCATTACAGCGTAATTTACTGTTGAAATAGTGTACGTTCATAGAAGAGACACGCGATAGCCTATTTTGCTTTCTCCTACGTGCATTCCTCACTACCAGCTCACAAGGAGGCTTACCAAGAACCGTTCTTCCCGCTTATCATCCATGACAGGCTGTAAATGATATACCATAACGTGCCTTGCGTGGTGTACATGTAGAAACACTCTAAAGAATCTCCGGTTAGTGAAAGGTACTACACAAACGGTCGACATTAAAGGTGCAAAGACAATACTAGGGGCCTTCGATAAGTGTGCAGCACTTTTTTTTTTTCGAGAAGCAGGTTGACGTTATTCACGATTCCGACGCGATAGCCTTTCGCCACTTCACTAAAATGGTTCAAACGGCTCTGAGCACTATGGGACTCAACTGCTGAGGTCATAAGTCCCCTAGAACTTAGAACTACTTAAACCTAACTAACCTAAGGACAACACACACATCCATGCCCGAGGCAGCATCCGAACCTGCGGCCGAAGCAGCAGCGCGGTTCCGGACTGAAGCGCCTAGAACCGCTCGGTCACAGCGGCCGGCTTTCGCCACTTCACTAACAGGACCTGCATGCCCGCATGGTACCACTCTAATGGCCAATGTCGGTGCCAACATCTTGCTGCTTCAATAACGTCCTCATTATCCTCGAACTGCTTCCCACGGATTACATTCTTCATTGTCCCAAATAGATGGAAGTCGGAAGGTGCGAGATCCGGGCGGTAGCACGAATGAGGAGGAATAGTCCTAAGTTATGTTTTGTGAGCTGCTCTCAGGCGCCCAGAGATGTGTGGGGTCTTGCGTTGTCCTGGAGAAGTTCGTTTGCATGTTTGTTGCGACTAACAAGCTGAAGTGCCGGCCGCGGTGGTCTCGCGGTTCTAGGCGCGCAGTCCGGAACCGTGCGACTGCTACGGTCGCAGGTTCTAATCCTGCCTCGGGCATGGGTGTGTGTGTGATGTCCTTAGGTTAGTTAGGTTTAAGTAGTTCTAAGTTCTAGGGGACTTATGACCACAGCAGTTGAGTCCCATAGTACTCAGAGCCATTTGAACAAGCTGAAGTAGTTTCTCCAATTTACTGGCAGTAGCGCAATGAACTTCAGAGTTGATAGCTGCACCGTGAGGGATGAAATTAAACAGAATAACCGCTTCAGTCTCCCAGAAGACCGTTGGCGTGACCCTATCGCCCGAGGGGATGGCTTTGAACTTTTTCTTCGTCACCACTCTATGTATAGCCGTTTGTTTCCGGCTCGAAGTGAAGAACCCATGTTTCATCGCCTGTGATAATGTTCGACAAAGAGTTGTCATCATCAGCCTTGTAACGTGCAAGCAGTTCCGCACAAATTCTCCTTTGTTGCTCGTTTTGGTCTCCTATTAGGCGGCGAGGAATCCCTTAAGTAAGCTGGACGAGTGTGTCAGCACTGCCAACAAAGACGTCCAGTTGTGCAGTGAGGTGTTCGACTGTAATCCGTCGATCACCTCGAATGTGAGTGTTAGCACAATTCAACATGGTAGGAGTCACAGCTGTGTGCGGCCGCCGGCACGCGGGAGTTCGGACAGCTTAGCGCGACGATCTTGCGATGATGACAGGCACCTGGCAGGACGACTCACCATACTTTTGTTCTCTGCCAGGTCTCCGTAGGCATTCTGCAAGAGCCTAGGAATAACTGCGATGCTCTCGTTTACCGTCGAAAGGAACTCAGTGACAGCTCTCTGCTCGGAAAGCACCTCTGCTACAGACGCCGGTTTGAAGGTTTCGTACAGTACCGCCACCTTTCGGAACTTCGTTAAACTGTAGGGGCTGAAGACGGAATATTCCATCATATCCTACAACAGATTCCGCATTTTTTCAACCGAAATTGGCCAACAAAAGAAATTGCATTAGTTATTGAACACCTATCTTAGTTTTTTGAAATGTGAGTAACGCACTTCCTCTTTCAGCCGAACTACATTGAAACGTGTGCTGTCAGCGCAGCGGAGCAGTGCGGAGAACTTTTGTCTCAGGCCTGTGGGACAGCCGGACGGGCTGGAAGTTAGTGGACAGCGGGCTGCCACGGCGAGGCGCGCTGCGACGTGACCAATTTTCCACCGTGCCGCCTCAATAGCGCTCGTTGCCCGCCGGCCAGTCTGCGCGGCTTCCGGTGCCCGCCGCCGCCCGCTCTCCGGAGAGGTTCGCGCCACCACTGGCGCTACGCAGCGACTCAGGTTTCGAAAAAACCCGTGGGCATCGCGGCCTACAGTCTACCACAGTTCGCTTACGTATATGATTGATAGGGAATCTCACTCCTCTTCTAGGAAACGGAGATAAATTTGTGTGTTGTGCAGTTATGCAGTCGAACTCAGGATTCATAGATGTCTTAAAGGTGTTATAGCGCGTACCATCCTGTTGACTGGCGTCAGTGAAAGAACATGCGGTCTGTCTCAGAATCTTATGTTTAGTTTTTGTTTTTACTTGTTGAAGGCAGTGCGTTATCCAAGACCTGTAGCGTCCAACAAGTACAAGTTTATCGTACAGTGTATCCCAAGACAGCATTTTTAGAAATGTTCTCGTAACTTTATTGTACACAGTACCCAAGGAAGTATTTTTAGGAAGATTCTTCTTCTCGTAGGCTGTGAATCGTCTGTGCTGTAAACCCTAAACATCGAAATCGATTTGATATGGAAGAAAGGTTTTCTACATATACATCTACATGGTTACTCTGCAATTGACACTTAGTGCCTGGCAGAGGTTTCATCGAACCATTTTCATACTACTTCTCTACCATTCCACTCTCGAATGGCGCGTGGAAAAAAGGAACTCCTAAATCTCTCCGTTCGAGCTCCGATTTCTCTTATTTTATTATGATTATCATTTCTCCCTACGTGGGTGGGTGTCAACAAAATATTTTCGCAATCGGAAGAGAAAGTTGGTGATCGATATTTCGTGGCCGGCCGCCGTTGCCGAGCGGTTCTAGGCGCTTCAGTCCGTAACTGCGCTAACGCTACGGTTGCAGGTTCGAAAAAAATGTTCTAATCTGTGTGAAGTCTTATGGGACTTAACTGCCAAGGTCATCAGTCCCTAAGCTTACACACTACTTAACCTAAACTATCCTAAGGACAAGCACACACACCCATGCCCGAGGGAGGACTCGAACCTCTGCCGCTACCAGCCGCACAGTCCATGACTGCAGCGCCCTAGACTGCTCGGCTAATCCCGCGCGGCCTCAGGTTCGAATCTTGCCTTGGGAGTGGATGTGTGTGATGTCCTTCGATTATTTAGTTTTAAGTAGTTCTAAGTTCTAGGGGACTGACCCTCAGATGTTAAGTCCCATAGTCCTCAGAGCCATGTGAATCATTTGAAATTTCGTAAATAGATCTCGCCGCAAAGAAAACCGCCTTTGCTTCAGTGACTGCCCCCCGAACTCGTGTATCATATCAGCGATACTCTTACCCCGATTGCGCGATAGCACGAAACGACCTGCCCTTGTTCGCACTTTTTCGATGTCCTCCGTCAATCCTACCTGGTAAGGATCCCACACCGCGCAGCAATATTCCAGCAGAGGAGGGACAAGTGTAATGTAGGCTGTCTCTTTAATGGGTTTTTCGCATCTTCTAAGTGTTCTGCCGACAATACGCAGTCTTTGTTTCGCCTTCCCCACAATATTATCTATGTGGTCTTTCTACAGGTTATATACAGAAACGAAATTGTTTGATGTATGATCGGTCATACATTAGCTTTTTCTCGCTTTCTGTTACAGGAGACTTACAAACTGTATCTAGTAGTTTGAATTGCACCGTTATCGCCGGCCGCTGGTGGCCGAGCGATTCTGGCGCTACAGTCTGGAACCGCGAGACCACTACGGTCGCAGGTTCGAATCCTGCCTCGGGCATGGATGTGTGTGTTGTCCTTAGGTTAGTTAGGTTTAAGTAGTTCTAAGTTCTAGGGGACTTATGACCTCAGCAGTTGAGTCCCATAGTGCTCAGAGCCATTTGAACCAATTTTTTTTGCACCGTTATCAATGACTAAGGAAAAGCAATATACTGGCTGATTATTCCAGGGTCGTCAAACGATACTGCCTTGACCAAGAATAAGAAAACCCCTTAGGCGGAAATATTTGAGTTGTAAATCCAAACATTTGATGCTATTCCTATGCACTGTCCAGTGACATGATATGACCATGTGTGAAAAGCTTGAATAACCATCATTCGCAGCGCGAACAGCTGCGAGACGTGCAGTATGAGTGTCAGTGAGGTTGTGGACCCCGGAACGTGTATTCAAGCCGACACCTGTGCCGCGGACAGCTGCGCTGGGTCTCACGGCTGAGGATCTGTGACACGAACAACCCGATTGAAGTGGTCCCAAATATTCTCCACTGGCTTTAAGTCATGGCTGTAGGGTAGCCAGCGGCGTGCGGCAGGACAGCCCTGGTTCCCTTCATACCCTGCACGTACACTGCGAGCTGTGTGACACATTGCGTTAGCCGGCCGGTGTGGCCGAGAAGTTCTAGGCGCTACAGTCCGGAACCGCGCGATCGCTACGGTCGCAGGTTCGACTACTGCCTCGGGCATGGATGTGTGTGATGTCCTTAGGTTAGTTAGGTTTAAGTAGTTCTCAGTTGTAGGGGACTGATGACCTTAGAAGTTAAGTCCGATAGTGCTCAGAGCCATTTGAACCATTTGAACACATTGCGTTATCCTGCTGGTAGATGCTAGCGTGTCGAGGAAAAACAAACTGGGTCTAGTGGTACACATGGTCAATGTGTAGAATAATGTTTATTGAAACAATTTATGTCATTCAAGGCAGTGTATAGAATATATGGAAATTTGTGGCTCTGTGGTGGAGAGGAA
Organism: Schistocerca nitens; assembly: GCF_023898315.1. Lineage (NCBI taxonomy): Eukaryota > Metazoa > Arthropoda > Insecta > Orthoptera > Acrididae > Schistocerca > Schistocerca nitens. Next base: position 284,264,752 of record NC_064614.1, read on the forward strand.
GAATCTTACAGAGGGAAACTAAAGGATACATTGTTTATTTCTGAAAAATATCGGTTAGCAGTGGCAGGATTTCTCTTGCTTATCATCCTCGTTTCTTTTCTGCAGACGAGACTTTCAGTTGCAAAACTATTTTGTACAGATCGCCATATTGCACTAAATGTTGAACCTTGCAAATGTCTACAGATCATGAAATACAGGAAGACAATTCCTCAGTCACACTGGTCTGCTACTGACGACTGAAATTTGAATATTTCAGCGTGAAACCGATCTCCAACCGACTATATATCACCACATACCGTATCTATGTAGTAAACACACAATTCATATCCTGCACCATACAAAATCATCACTTCTGCATCTTGTATAAAGTCAGCGACCACCACACATTCGTTCATAAACCGCAAAGGCAGACAGGATAAACACAAGGATCATATGTAGTCCTTGCAGCACTAGATATTTCCCACGAAGTCGGTACGCCATCCACCACATTTGACAGTCACAAGTCATCTGCCCCTGCACACACATTGGCCCGAAACATGACCAGAGCCCCCTCAGTGGACCAGGTCACCCTCTGAACTGTTGTACAAAGGCTGGGTTGGTTCCTTTTGGCACAAAGGTGTTACTATTTCTGTACCCGACCTGCTTGCTTGTTTTCTACACCCATCTCCAGACTCTGGGGTTGCAACAACAAATGTATTTTCATAGGGCTTACCAGATTATCATACCATTTTCGCCATGCACCAAAACAAAGTTTGCCCTACTACTGATCTGACAGTTCATGCCCTGGATCCACTACTCAGAAACATAGGGCACCTGACCTCAGTACTAGATAACATGGTTCCACATCACTGTTGACACCTTCTAGAATCTTACTGATTTCTCAAAACGGCTGGTGTTGCAGAAGGTGGTTATTTAGGATTTCGACAGGTGGTCACATTAGTATGACTGGATAGTGTATGTGTGTCAAGGACCTTTTTATGATTATGAAACTAATCAAGTCACAATCAAGTGGCAACATAAGTGCAAAAATATGTAAATCTGTCTGCGTCCATTGGAATGCTGACAGTTGTATCAGATAAAAGTTATATTGTATCTTCAGTCAGCCAAAAACAGTTAAATAACACTGCACATTTATATCGCTTGTGATCTATGTTGTTGATAAATATGAAATATAAAACTACATAGTATGAAGTACAAATGCCTTTTCATCTACGTAAGGACATTTGTTATTTCCCCTCTTTCCCATCCTCCCGCCCTGACAGCGCCCCCCCATCGGGTCTGGGGGTTTGAATAGGCCTGAGGTATTCCTGCCTGTCGTAAGAGGCGACTAAAAGGAGTCTCACACTTTTCGGCCTTTATGTGATGGTTCCCTGTAGGGTTTGACCACCATTTCTCCAAATTCTACAGAAGTGTGGGCCATATGGCGAATGACGCCTTAAGTGATGACTGAGTTACCCATAGTGCCCTTAGATTAGATCTGCTGAACCTCTTGTCATGGGTTTGATTCTCCACCTGCAATTCAACTATCTGGGCAAAGACACTCTCCAGGGTATCTCATCTTCTGTTGTCTCCTGTCCTCTTTCGCCCCATGACAATACTGGATTTATCTGCACCTCATATCCAGCACGGTAGCCAGCCGATTTTCGTGGGGCTTTATGTACCCATTTGGAAGTAGCCCCCTGACAAGACAGGGATCGCACTGCTGATGTCTCAGCTGTAAACTCCCAGTGTATACCAAGGAGTAGATGCCTATTGTCCTGGGGCATCTGGATTTACGGTAATGGCTGTCATGCCAGGTGGCCTTTCCTGTGGCTGGGTGGCGCTTCTGGGGAGAGCCCCTGATCAGAGTGGGTGGCATCAGGGTGGATGAAGTGCAGTGAAGCGGAGTAAGTCATCTTTTTCTGGGGACTAAATGGCCCCAGCAGTCTCTAAGAAAGGAAAGGTTGATTCCAAAGATGACAGATATGACCCTAAATCGCTCCACTCCTTATCAACACCTTGGGAGGAACGTAGGGCTTCAGAGCAACTGGATCCTTATTCGCCACATTACTTAGTTTGCAGCAGAACTAATGGGTATTCCTTTATGCAAATGAAGCCTCTGTCTTCTGTTGAGCACCTGGAAGATACGTTTGGGGAAGTGACAGCGCTATCCAAAATGCGCAATGCGTCGGTTTTGATTCAGACAGCATCCCCAGCCCAGTCCAGGGTGCTACACACCTGTGACACACTGGGTGATATCCCTGTTTCGTACAATATTGCCCAGGGAATTATTTTTCATCGCAATCTTCTGTTACAGTCCGATGATGGTCTATGGGCCAATTTAGAATGGTGGGGGTGTTCATTTCGACCAGCGCATTTACAGGGGATCCAAAGACAATAGGGGTGCCACCGGTGCCTTCATTGTGGCCTCCCAGGGTGATTCATTATATGAAAAGTTCAAGGTTATGGTATACTGGTCTGGTATCAAACCCTATGTGCCTCCCCCATGTCGTGCTTTAAATGTTGGAAATTCAGGCTTATGTCCCCCCAGTCCCCTTCCAATGCCAGATGTAGAGTTGTAGCTGTTTGCGGCATCTGTATACTCCTTGAATGCCTCCTCCCACGTGTGTAAACTGTGGGCAGTATCACATCCCCTGCTTTCTAGACTGCCCAGTACTCCAAGAGGAGAACAAAATAATGGAATACAAAACCCTGGACACTATCTTACCATGAGGCTAAACTAACATATGAACGACTAAACTTGTTCCCATGCTATCTTCATATTCTGCTGCGATGGCATTGCTATCGATGACGCAGTTATGCCCCTCCTCTAAGGTTGCTCCAGTGGGCCCTCAGTGGACCGCCCATCTCCTCCGCCCCCCTGGTCAGTTGGCTGGGGGCACATCCTCTTCTGTTGCTCTCAGGGCTTCTACTTTAGGAGCATCGCCCCCCAAAATGCCAGAGACATCTGCCCCCTCCAGCATCGCAGTGGCGGGAAAGTGTCATCATTCCATTGCTAAAGCCTGGGAAGACCCCACTTGATGTTGACAGCTATCGTCCCATCAGACACACCAACGTTCTATGCAAGCTGCTTGAACGTATGGTGAGGCAGCAGTTGTGTTTGTACCTTAAGTCTCCGGACGTTCAGGTTCTGTCCCAGGGTGGTTTTCGCCACGGATGCTCCACCATCGACAACTTGGTGCATCTGGAGTCTGCCATTCGATCAGCCTTTTCCCAGTGACAACACTTCATCTCCATCTTTTTCGATCTTACAAAGGCCGTCGATACCACTTGGCGACACCACATACTCGCTACTCTGCATGAGTGGGGTCTTCAGGGCCCACTCCCTATTTTTATGCAGAACTTTTTATCACACTGCACTTTAACAGTTCACATCAGTGCTTGCCATATTGCACCCCATACACAAGAGAATGGGGTCCCACAGGGATCTGCCCTGAGTGTCCCATCTTTCAATTGCGGTCAATGGTCTCAAATTAGCAGTAGCATCGTCGGTATCTCCTCTCATATACGCTGACGATTTTTGTATTTCGTTCTGCTCCTCTTCTACTGTTGCTGCTGAAAGCTGTCTGCAGGGAGTTATACGGAAGGTGCACTCATTGGCCCTTTTGTCGTCGTCGTGCCGTCCACCACCATCCAGAACCTTACCTCGATGACCAACTGCTAGATGTAGTGGAGACTTACTGCTTTCTGGTACTGGTCTTTGACGCCCACTTAAGTTGGCTTCCCCATCTTCGTCACCTTAAGGACAAGGGATGGCAGCACCTTAATATTATTCAATGCCTGAGCCACACCGACTAGGGTGCTGATTGTTGTAAACTGCTGCAACTGTACCTAACCCATGTACAATCCCGTATTGATTATTGGAGTGTGGTATATAGTTCAGTAGCCCCCTCTACACTGAGTCCACTAGACCCCATTGATAACTGTGGAGTTTGCCTCATGAAGGGTGCCTTCCAATCGAGCACCATGAGCAGCCTACTTGTGGAAGCTGGCATTCCTCCATTGTGGCTCTGGCTGCAGCTATTACTCGCAAATTATACCGCCCACATACTTAGTTCGCGTCGCCATCCAAATTACCGTCTTCTTATCCCCGAGACGAGGCTCCACCTCCCACAATAGTGGCCTATAACTGGGATTCCCTTTGCCGCCTGTATCCAGTCACTTCTTCGTGAACTCGACGCTTCGCCCTTACCACCCACCCTGCAGGCCCACTTCTGTACACTTCCATGGTCCATACCTCGGCCACTGCTATGGATGGACCTATTGCAAGGCCCCAAACGTTCAGTTCCCCCTGAGGCGCTCCGTCGGCATTTTATCTCTCTTCTTGGACAATCTGAGGGTTCAGAAATAGTCTACACTGATGGATCACTGGTTGACGGTCTTGTTGGCTACACTTATGCTCACGTTGGCCATACTGAACAACGCTCCTTCCTAGATGGTTGCAGAATTTTCACTGCAGAGTTGGTTGCCATCTACCGTGCTCTTGATCACATCCGCTCCTGTCCTCGTGAGTCCTTTGTTATTTGTAGTGACTTCTTAAGGAGCCTACAAGCTCTCGACCAGTGCATCTCTAGGTATCCTTTGCTACTGTTAAGTCAGGAGTATCTTTATGCCCTCTGCGCCAGTGGACGCTCAGTGACCTTCATGTGTGGACCCCAGGCCATGTCGGGATACCAGGCAATGAGCTTGCTGACCACCTGGCCAAACAGGCTGCCAGTAAACCATCTCTGGAGATTGGGCTACCAGAGACTGATTTGCGAACAGTCTTCCACCGCGAAGATTTTGCGAGCTGGGATACTGAATGGCGCACTCTGAGTTCACCAAATAAACTCCATGCTATCAAGGAGACGACAGATGAGTGGCGGTCATCCATGCGAGCCACTCGCAGGAAATCTGTTGTCCTTTGCTGGCTCCGCATTGGCCACAGGTGGCTAATGCATGGCTACCTTCTCCGTTGAGAGTACCCACCTCGGTGTCACTGTGGCTCCCGTCTGACTGTCGTGCACATCTTGCTTGACTACCCAATTTTGGCTGCTCTGCGGCGGTCTTTTAATCTTCCCAGGGCTCTACCTTCAGTGTTGGACGACAATGCCTCAATGGCAGATTTAGAATTTCGTATTATTCGTGAAGGGAGATTTTTTTGTACTATCTAAGGGTGGGCGTTTGGTCTTCTCTATGTGGTTTCCACCCTTCCTCCATTTTAACTCTGTCACCCTTTCATTGCATTTGTTTGTCTTTGTGTTCGCCTTTTCCCTACATGTGTTCATCTCGCCTTGTCTTTTTGGGGTGTACATTTTGAAGTGTTGCAGAGTAGCTGACTCACCCTCTTTTATTCTTGTGATCAGCCAGTCCAGACCATCTGGTCTACAGTTTTAATACAATCTTCGACTTTTCCTTATGGTGTATGTTTACCCCTTTTGTGTTTTTTGTTTTTGTACCATTCGTATTCTTTATATGTGTGGTTTCGCATTCATTTCCCACTTTTCTTTTCCCAAACGTACTTCGAGAGTTGTTTTACCCAGAGCATTGTTTACCGTGTGGAACAAGGGACTGATGACTCTGCAGTTTGGTCCCTTTATTCCTCAGACCAACCAACCAACCTGACAGCGTGGCTGGGAGAAATGTGTAGCCAGGGTGAGCGCTATGTCACGTGAGCCAGCTGACGGGTCATGGGTCGAATTCTTGGCTGCCCCTGTTCTAATGGGACACAAGAAAATACGCAAGTTTAACTGCTGCACAGCGTTTTAAAAAATTACGAATGTGGGAAACATTAATCTTAGCATTGCAGACGTGTCTGCAACTTAGAGAGAAAATGGGGTTCCAAATGTGGACTCGTTGCAATAACTTCTTCTTTTCGTTAGCGTCTACCCGTCAACGACGAGCACCGCAGTATTCAAGTTTTGGCAGCGACCGAATGACGTTCCTATCGCTGGGGCTGTCAGTTATCCATGGAAGGAAAATCCTATGTGCCACCAGTCTGGGAAATGTATAAACTTTGCTCAGTGTGCTATCGTATTTTAACTGTTAGTACATCGTGTTTTCTGAGGCGGAAAGTGAGAATCAGCCCAGCATTTACCTAAACGAGTTTGGGAGATTGCCTTAATTATCACATTCACACTGACCAGTGCACGAGCGATAGTCGAAAATCAGCCGCGGTGTTTCGATCCGGTTCTGGCCCACTTTCCGTCTCACAAGCTAGGGCACTCCATGTTACGCTGCACTAGCGGGTGCCACGTGTCCAACAAAATTATTTCAAAACGAGTGCTACTATCAATTTGACAAAACTTCACTTCCACAAAGTATTCAGTTCTTCCGAACCACAATCATGTTAAACTATACGATATCGTTTTCAGCATTTCCATTCCTATCTCCAAAGGATTAAAACTGATTAACTGTTTGGAACTGGCTGTACATAATTTTATGATTTAATCTATTTTATCCTGTTTTATCACTCACTGAAGCAAGCAATATGTCCTTGTGTTCAAGGTGGTGGACCTGTATTGGGGTAGAACAGAGCTCAGATCTTTGTCTGGACATACAGAGAGACGTTTGCAGTGGCATACATCAAACCACTTCAGGCAAAAGACAAGCTAGACCTCATGAAAATACCGCGCCGGATGACCTCCGCTTTGGACTTGCAGATCAACTATCACTCAATCTTCAAGGACGGTGACGGAAAATATTGTGTTTGTTACAGTTAACTTGCATCTGAAATTAAATCGTTACAATAAAAAAACGCCATATGGAAAACTAGTAAACACCATGAGACAGCATGCTAATACTCGATAAGACCACATATGGTTTTGATATTAACTTCAGTTCGGTCAGCATAGTAGTCCACAAGTTCCTTCAGGTTGACACATTCTCCAAAAACTACTAAATGATGATTAGATGTCGTAGGGCTACAAAACTGCATAGATGTTGATTACTACTCTTCGTCCATTTTCCCAATAAGCTCACATACGAGTACTGTCAATGAAATTAAGGGTGAGGGACTCAGCGAACCACTTGCGATGTAACTGTTCAAGAAAACCATGAACGTATACGTGCAGCCAAGTCAACATGGCTGTTGTCATCTCGGAAGATGAGAGCATCCACAGGATACTCCTCATGAAGCAGGGCCAACGTTTGGTTGCCGAGATGTTTAAATAAACGTCCTATTTCATGCTCATGGTAATCTGAACGAGTGGACACAAATCATGATCAAAAAATATTACGGAGCCACCCCCGACCTGAAATACCCCCTCAGCACATAGCAGCTTAAGACTCTTTGGCCACCGGTGCAAACGAAGTCTTGCATCACGCAAGAACATATTTACAACCACTGTTCTTACACCATGACACAGAGCTGCTAGTGGAAACCATGCACTGTAGACACACTGGAAAGCCCGCGCTAGTCACCAACAAACCTGACAACTTCATTTACGGTGTGACAACGGGCACTGTAAACATTACAGTCCCTTTCAGCCATTCTGTCACGTCTCCTCGTCGACTCACTCGTTGCACTGACTTCATGGAACAAACTGCAGCGCGCACACGTACTTAAGCACATACATACAAACAAACACACACTGCTTAGCTGCCGTGGCCTACGGAGGCCGTGCACAGAGTTGTGCTTACAATATTTGTTTAAAAATAAAAATATTGTGAAGGAATATGTATCAACAACGTAAGGAAAAGATAGACTGCTATTTACCGTAAAGATGACACGTTAAGTTGCAAAGAACCACAAGGAAAAGACACGTACACATTAACTTTCGGCCACAGCCTTCGTCAGAATAGGAAACACACAAACATTTATACACACAAGCAAGCACACCTCTTTCACACATCACCGCCATCTCTGGCAGCTAGCATTATCATGGATAGAGGACGATTCACACGTTTGTCAGCGTAACGTCTCCCGTTTCTCTTAACAACATTACAAAACTGTTTCCTTAGTCCCTGCTTTCTGTAGGTCTAGAAATTTAATGTCTTTAACAATGAATTTATCCTGATTTGTCCGTAACTATTAATTTATATTCATAAACCCCTTCAAGTTTAAAAATTTGAGAAATTATTCGTTTCCTGCTATGTTTACCAACGCTTAAGTTAACGTCTTTATAGCGTGCGACAAGTGGAGTTTAAGATTCCCCAGGCTTTTCCCTATTTTTGAAATTTTTTTTTTCCAAGGAAGTTTTATAGGATTGTCTTGTCGTCATATTACTAGATTCAGAAATCGTTTCATAAGTCGTGTCAAATCACGTAGTTCCTCCGCACACATTGCAGTTTTGCTATTTATCTTCCTTTTATGTAAAATATTGCTCGTTTTCTAATTTTCTGTGTACACTTCATTTGACTATGTTTACCGTCCACACGCCATTGCTTCATCCTAATCCATTATGTTAAGATCTATGCTGTTTTTTAAGAGAGCCGTTTGTTATGACTAAATGTCCTTTTTCTTTCCCCAATTTATCTTTCATTAAATTGTTTATGCATCAGTTCCTATCTGTAATACTTCTGATTGCTTAACAAATGAGTTAATGTATCAATTTGCCTTTAAGCATGTAAGCGAGAAAATGTTTGTTATAAATTGCCAAGTGCTCGCATTATAAAACACTGGATGAATACAAACTGAGCAATTTAGCAATTTGCGCAAAAAGCAGTTTTTCATGTATGACGTCGTATCTCTTGACTAATTACGTTTAAATGATATAATATTTCATGTACATTTAGTGGTGTATGTGGGTACTATCTGCAATCTGCGTTGCAATTAGAGTGAGCAACACAGAAATAATAAATTGAAACGTCAGGCCCGACGCCGAAGTTTGACTGCATGAACGGCCAGAACAAATTCTTGCTCTCAGCCGTATGTTACATGAAACACTCGCAGGAGCTGAAGTTGTCCGACAAGTCACAACCTGGTTCGAAGAACGGAGAATGATTTTTGTGCTACCCTTCCTGAACGTAAACGAATCAGTTTAAATATAGACACCAAATAATTATTTACGATTTCCCGCTTGTGTGCCAGAATATTTTGGAGCCACGTTGCACACGGAAGTGAAGCTAGTATACAGCTTTATAGACACATTTCTGATCTATTTTTAATCGAGTGTTACACATTCTTAATGACTTCAACGAATTTCTTTGTTTAAATATGCAAACGAAAGCTATAAAATCTACGTCTTAAGTATTCTAGAATTTTAATGTAAAATACTATAACTTTTTGAGTGATGCTTTATCAGTAACCAATATTTTACATCATTTTGTTTGTATACCAGTGATTTCAGGTTTCATGAGCCACATAAACAACTCGATAATTACAGTGTTTTAACGTTACAAGGTAACCAATGAAATCTAGATGTGAAGTCATCGCACACACATCCTACTCCCAAATACTTTCTGCAACAATTTAAAAGGGACGGCTGATCGGAGTGGCGGAGGGAATATTTTTTTTCTATTTTCTAAATAAATTCATTCATTGCCAACGTAACACACTAAAATCTAGGCTTAATCTTTCGATAGACCACCGAACATCTGCTGAGCGAGGACACCCAGTGATTATTAGCTACAACGGCAGCATCTCAGCTGAGCCAATAAATAATTACAGTGATTCGCCTTTGACCCCGGGCACTCTTTTCATCTCTGTAAACAGCACAGACTTTGGATGAAAATCATCTAAAGTTAGAGAAATTTAGAGGACAGTGAAGATTTAAAACAGTTAGACAAAGAATAATAATTAGGATATGTATGTTTCCGTTTTCATTCAACCTTAACCCTTTCCCATAGTTGAAAGTTTTTGTCAGACTGCTTTAGTTGATAGTGAATGTATACATGCTTGAGTATATAAAGTACCAGATACAACAACAATTCTTGATTTTCAGGAGGGAATAATATTGTAAAAATCTGAATCGATTGTAAATCAATCCATTTTGCAATAGTTCTATCCACATAAATTTTCAGCGAAAACAGAGCACACACACACACACACACAACTGCACCAATATTTCTATAGGCTGCCCTTGCTGCAAACTTCAAGTTTCGTGCTGCATTGTGAAGAACACATTGCTCAAGAAATGTTAGTAATACACTTTGGTTTGTACACTTTGAGTTCCACAGAGTAAAAGACACGATAAATATCTTGACACAGAACGATTCAGTAGAAACCAGAGATACAGTTTATCTTTCTAAGAAGCTATATAAACATATGACACTGTAATTTCGAATCTATACATGTTTTCATATAAGTATGAATGTGTGCATTTGTATTCATTCTTTCAGTGAATCTGTGGCAAGCGAAGAATACATTTCGAGAAATGTTTATTGGCAGTGGCAGCAGAGCGTCACTCTAGAATAGCCTAAATCAGAGGTATTTGAGAGTACGAGAATGCTACTGCAGAACGCTTAGCAATCTGCCAGTAACCGTACATCATGTTATTATATTATCATATTTAACAGTTTTATTTGCTACCGATAGTCACAGAGACAGCGTCTCTTAATTAAACGAGATTCGGTGCTATTTCAGCGTCATTTAGTCGTGCTTTTACCATGTTATTCGGCCCCGATGTATAGCCAGGCATATAATTTCGCTTAAATACAGTAATTACACCACTTTTTCACTATGTTATGCTTTCTTAATTTATGGAAAACTGCCACCACAGTTGAAGTGATTTTCAAACACGCGTGACCTTCACAGTACATCTGTCCTTCATTCACCGGCTTGGCTTGACTCTGTTAGACAGAAACATGTTATCGCAGTCTAGTGACCTCCTTGCCAAGGCTGTGGCACACTCTTTTCCCCTTTGTGTGCTGATACCGATACGTTTGCGTGCCTCAAGTACACAGATTACGTGTCGGCGTGGCTTGTGCCTACGGTGATGGTCTGTCAGACTTACAACTTAAAACACACTAACACACACACACACACACACACATATATATATATATATATATATATATATATATATATATATATATATATATATATATATATGCACGAACGCGTGCTCGCGCGCGCGCGCACACACACACACACATGCTCGCACGCGCACACGTACACGCACACACACACACACACACACACACACACACACACACACACACACACACACACACGTACACGCACACGCAAACACACACACACACACACGCTATTTTTATGTACATGAATACAAGAATAAAATTATCTGTTACCATCCGATTTTTCTCTGACAACAGAACCGTTGAAGCTGCTTGAAGTATTAGCTATTTTAACTGCATTATTTAGATGTGGGCTTGTAATGCTGTTGAATGGTATTATGATTGAGATGACTCTTACTTTAGTCCTGCGAAATCGTTGTTTCCTTCATGGCTGCTCCTGTTTTGTATTTTACACATATATTTAAAAAGACAGAGTTAATTTTTAGTTTTAATAGTGTGTATCCAATTTCTGGTAAGTGCTCATCACTGCAGAATAATGTTCTGTCTACATCTACATAACTACACTGCCATTCACATTTCAGTAACTGGCAGCGGTTTCATCGAAAGACCTTCTAGCTACTTCTCTATCGTTCCACTATCTAACAGCACGAGGGAAAAACGAAATCTTTCTGCCCGAGTATTGATTTCTCTTATTTTATTCCAGTACTCGTTTCTCTCTATGTACACAAGCGCCATCAAAATATTGACGCATTCGCAGAAGAAAGTTGATGACAGAAATTTCGTGCAACGAAAGATGTTTTTCTTTTAATGATTGCTGCCCAAGCTCGCGTATCATATCCGTGGTACTCTTTTCACTTTCTTCACTATTTCACGAAAATACAAGGGGTGTTCAATAACTATTGCAACACACTTTTTTGGCCTGTGTCTGTTGAGTAAATTCAGAATTAATAGTGTGCCAGTGTGGAATATTCCCGCTTCAGTCCGTTCAATTTCATGAAGATCCGACAGGTAGAGAAGCTATACGTAGCCTTCAAAATGGCTTCTGTAACGGAGCTGCGTTCCCAGCAAAGAACTGTCACAGAGTTTATTTCGGCGAAAAACCAGTGCATCGTAAATATTCACAGGTTCTTGAAAAATATATACGGAGACCTGGCAGTGTTCAAAAGCACGGTGGGTCTTTGAGTGAGGCGTCTGGCATCATCGCAAAAGGTCGTACAAGCCTGTCCGATCTCCAGTGTGCCGATCGGTCGCACACAGCTGTGACTCTTGCAGTGTTGGAATGTGCGAACATTCTCATTCGAGGTGATCGACGGACCACATTACCCTCGCTGATTAGTTGGACATCACTGATAGTGGTGCTGACACACTGGTCCACCATTTCGATACGCAAAGGTGTATGCCGCCTGGGTTCCTCGCCATCTAATAGAAGACCATAAAGAGCCACGAAGGACCATCTGCGTGGTATTGCATCCGCCTCACAAGGTTAATGGCGACGAATTTTTGTGGAAGATCGTCACAGGCGATGAACTATAGGTTCATCATATCGAGCCGGAGACAAAATGACAATCTGTGGAGTGGTACGACAGCAGCTCTCCTCTGAAAAACAATTTCAAAGCCGCCCTCTAAGGCGGTATACTCATGGCGACGGTCTTCTGGGACTCTGAATGGGTTATTCTTTTAATGTCCTCCCTGTAATGCCACTTCCTCGGGCGAGAAATAAAAATCAAAAATTAGCTCCCAATGCCCAAAGACTTCCTCCCCCCCCCCCAAGTGCCAAATTCCCAGAAAAGTGAATAAGCAAACGAAATTCCATTTGTCACTATTATTAGGACAATAACAAGTAATTAAATCAGGAATCTAAGGCTTGACAATTTAGCAATCTACGAAAGAAAGATTAAATTTCATTAAAATTAAAATCAAATTCATAATAAATCGCAAAATTAGCATAAATTAACATTCTCAAAGTAGAACCAACGATCCCAAAAATACTCCCTGTGAGTACTCTTTGGGAATTGTGAGTAATGACTAAGTATAATTCAATGCATTGTCACTACGTTGCGAGAGTTAGCCGAAGCAGGTCATATATTTGAATGCTCGTACATGCAGGCGCACTTAGATTGTTTTTGAGATTGAATAGTTGCGATGTATTATGACGCAGTAATACGATCTTCTGACTTCAAATATCACGGCATTAGAATTCGAACGGAAGACCTTTACCTACTAGACTAAAGTGAACTTTTAACTAGGTAATTGAACTAAACATTACTTAGACAGTGATTTAGGCAACGATCACTGATAGACAATTTTCATTCATAATAGCCAGTGGTTTATGGAAATTCAGTGATAGGTCCGAAGCATATAGTTTCAATCCTCCCACCACCTGGGAAAGTTTTCATCTCAAGGCTCGGTTAGGAAGTGACTGATATTGTGCAATAAAACACCCTCTCGTGCCAAGTCGTGCATTTGTGATTTAAAATTCTATCAAATTATTGACATGTAACTCCCGAGTAATAATTACGCGCAGCGATAATGTTTGACTGTAGCGCTCGGCGCTTGTGTAGAATCTTTGACTCAAATAACAAGCCCACTGTTACGATTTCTTAGATACTTGAAATTACGACCAGCTTGAAGGGAATTTGTTGTGGATGTGACTGTATTGGTTTTATCACTAATATTTCATCATTAATCAGTTAAACGTCGATTACGAACGATTAATTACGATTCTTGGTGAAGTAAATATCTCACGCACGTCGACATTTCGGTTCAGCACTGTTATTTTGTGTAACGTCGTCTTCGTAACTTGATAACGATCTCGACACTCTACCGACTGTCGCCGAGTTTTAGCCGAGGCCAAGTACAAATCAAACCAAATCATCAAGAAGAATAGGCGTTATATCCCTCATGGTGCATCGATCAACTCTAAAGTGTATTGTGATACCCCCAGGAAAATGAAGAAACAAGTTCACTGTGTTCGTCGCCACAAAAATGCAAATGAACTTCTCCTTCCGCATGACAGCACACGGCTTCTCACAAGAATGCGCTCCCGAGACGAGCTCATAAGTCTTTACTGGACTGTTCTTCTTCATCCACCTCGCAGCCTGGATCTCGCACCTTCCCACCTTTATTTGTCTGGCCCAATGAAGAATGCACTCCGCGAGAAGCACTACGAGAGCGATGGGAAGGTTATTGATACAGCAAGACGTTGGCTCTGACGTCTATCATTAGAGTGGTAGCATGCGGCCATACAGGCCGTCCCAGTAAGGTGGCGTAAAGTCGTAGCATAGAAGGAGATCATGTTGAAAAATAGTGCTTTGTGGCCAAAAGAGTGGGGAATAGTATGGTGTACTGAAAACCTTGACGAAACCAACCTGCTTTCAGAACAAAGATATGCTGCATTACTTACTGGAAGTCCCTCGTACAAAACAACCTGTTCTAATGCTAATCCAAAAAAAAAAAAAATGGTTCAAATGGTTCTGAGCACTATGGGACTTAACGTCTTAGGTCATCAGTCCCCTGTAACTTAGAACTACTTAAACCTAACTAACCTAAGGACATCACACACAGCCATGCCCGAGGCAGGATTCCAACCTGCGACCGTAGCAGTCCCGCGGTTCCGGACTGAAGCGCCTAGAACCGCACGGCCACCACGGACGGCTTAACGCGAATCCCACACCGCGCAGCAATACTCCAGAAGAAGTCGGACAAGCGTAGTGTGGCAGTCTGTTTAGTAGATCTGTTGCATCTTTTGAGTTTTGTTCCAATAAATCACAGTCGTTAGTTCACTTTCCTCCGCAACCTTCCAACTGCAGCTATTCGTAATTTTAATCTCTAAGCAATTAGCTGAATTCACAGTCTTTAAATTTGTCGGATTTATTGTGTAACGGAATTTTAGCGAACTGCTTTTATTACTCACGTGGATGACTCCACGCCCTTTGTTATTCATTGTCACTTGCAACTTTTCGCATCATACAGGTATCTTGTCCAGAATTAAATCAATAAACGGAAGTTTTGCAACGTTGCCTCTGTTTTTCCGTAAAACAGTACAAACAGGAGATAGTAAAGTAGAAACAATGTAGGGAAATAGTGCAACTTTCATAACGGTAGACAAAGATGTTCTCCGGTTTTTCCAACTTAACGGATTTCCACATACATTCTGGCAACTGGGTAATGTGCTAAGAATGGGGTGTGACCCCTTCTGGCAGCGATACAGGCCTGACAACAACGGGGAAAAGGACGCGTTGTAAGGTGGTTTGTGGGGTATAGATGTACATGTATATTGAAATATATGGACAAGAAAGCAAGCCTCCACGGAGGACTACCATTAGCATTCGCTAGATTCGCAAGGTCATGCTGGAAAGATCGCAATTCCAGGAGGTGACCAGACACGATGTCCACAGCTCCTGGTCTAGAGATTACTGTCGTGGATCTAGATAGCGTGTTCCTGGGTTTGATTCCCGGCTTGGTCGTAGATTTCCTTCGTTGAGCATTAGATGTCTGTGTTGCCCTAAGAACGCCGTCAGTTAGAAAAACTGACACCAAGAGGCCCAACAACCCCATACAAACTATCGCGGCCAATAACTTCATTGTTGTTGTTGTGGTCTTCAATCCAGAGACTTGTTTAATGCAGCTCTCCGTGCTACTCTATCCTGTCCAAGCTTCTTCATCTCCCAGTACCTACTGCAACTTACATCCTTCTGAATCTGCTTAGTGTATTCATCTCCTGGTCTTCCTCTATGACTTTTACCCTCCACGCTGCCCTTCAATACAAAATTAGTGATCCCTTGATTGCTTAGAATATGTCCTACCGACCGATCTCTTCTTCTAATCAAGTTGTGCCCCAAATTTCTCTTCTCCCCAATTCTATTCAGTACGGAAAAATGGTTCAAATGGCTCTGAGCACTATGCGACTTAACTTCTGAGGTCATCAGTCGCCTAGAACTTAGAACTAACTAACCGAAGGACATCACACACATCCATGCCCGAGGCAGTATTCGAACCTGCGACCGTAGCGGCCGCTCGGTTCCAGATTGTAGCTCCTAGAACTGCACGGCCACTCCGGCCGGCTATTCAATACCTCCCCATGAGTTATGTCACCTATCCATCTAATCGCAGCAATCTTCTGTAGCACCACATTTCGAAAGCTTCTATTCTCTTTTGGTCTAAACTATTTATCGTCCATGTTTCACTTCCGCACATGGCTACACTCCATACAAATACTTTCAGAAAAGACGTCCTGACAATTAAACCTATGCTCGAAGTTAACAAATTTCTCTTCTTCAGAAATGCTTTCCGTGCCATTTCTAGTCTACATTTTATATCCTTTCTAATTCGACCATCAGTAGTTATTTTGCTCCCAAAGTAGCAAAACTCATCTGCTACTTAAGTGTCTCATTCCCTAAACTATTTTCCTCGGCATCACCCGATTTAATTCGACTACATTCCATTATCCTTGTTTTGCTATTGTTGGTGTTCATCTTATATCTTCCTTTCAAGTCACTGTCCGTTCCGTTCAACTGCTCTTCGAGGTCCTTTGCTGTCTCTGACAGAATTACAATGTCATCGGCAAACATCAAAGGTTTTATTTTTTCTCCATGGATTTTAATTCCTACTCCAAATTTTTCTTTTGCTTCCTTTACTGCTTGCTCAATATACAGATTGAATAACATCAGGGACAGGCTACAACTCTGTCTCACTCCCTTCCCAACTATTGCTTCCCTTCCATGCCCCTCGACTCTTATAACTGCCATCTGGTTTCTGGACAATTTGTAAATAGCTTTTTGCTCCCTGTATTTGACCACTGCCACCTTCAGAATTTGAAAGAGAGTATAACGTCATATGATCATTTAATTTTTCATAATCGACTCACATGCACAGAGTGACATACACGGTGGCTATACATGAACTTTCGTATCTTGAGAGGATCCCCGTGAAAAACGAATGATGGTATCACAATGAAACTTCGTGGAAACATTTGTAAGGACATGCGGAAGAGAAATAACAAATAAACCACTAAAAGAAACACGTTCTAATTTGTACATGAGAGAGTAAAATTTCTTAATTGGGTACCGGTACCGTGATTGCGCTCCGTGCTACAAACGTTCCTCAATGTGGCGACTATCTGCATGCACGGCAGACTGGAACTTTCTACGGATACCATTTCACAATTGCTCGTAGCACTTTTCGAAAGGTGGACCATCGAACATTAAACTGTTGTAACGCGGCTCGTGGACTGCTCGAAAACCACACGTTGTGTCCAGCATTCTCAGCCATGGTAACAATAACTTCAACATTTTGTGGCGCAATTGACCGTCGGCTTCACCTAGGAGCAATTTCAAAATCTCCACTTTATTCGAACTTCCGAATCCCGATGTTCAACCTCAGTGCGAAAAGAGGACCTCTCCCTATTCCTTTAACGCGTCGATATTCACGAACAGCAGCAGCACTATTGCCGTAGTTTTGGTAAAGCAGCTTTACGAGTAAATTCGTGCTCACTTTGTCCGGACCCATGTTGACTGTCTGAAACTGTAAATCATACTGATGCTCGAATTTGAACCCTACGCCGACGTAACAGCACCGGCGCATAACGGCAACTCGTGCCACTAACACTACTAAAAAAGCAAATACTATAGTGCACAGTCTGAAAATCCTTCCTGTACAGTTGATTACTCATACGGCAAACAGTTCTCCCTCTAAACTGGCTCTAGTAGAAACAGCTTACTATAACCTCCCTGTATTTTGCTATTAATACCGAGCTCCCTCACCCACGCTTTAATGTACACTCCTGGAAATTGAAATAAGAACACCGTGAATTCATTGTCCCAGGAAGGGGAAACTTTATTGACACATTCCTGGGGTCAGATACATCACATGATCACACTGACAGAACCACAGGCACATAGACACAGGCAACAGAGCATGCACAATGTCGGCACTAGTACAGTGTATATCCACCTTTCGCAGCAATGCAGACTGCTATTCTCCCATGGAGACGATCGTAGAGATGCTGGATGTAGTCCTGTGGAACGGCTTGCCATGCCATTTCCACCTGGCGCCTCAGTTGGACCAGCGTTCGTGCTGGACGTGCAGACCGCGTGAGACGACGCTTCATCCAGTCCCAAACATGCTCAATGGGGGACAGATCCGGAGATCTTGCTGGCCAGGGTAGTTGACTTACACCTTCTAGAGCACGTTGGGTGGCACGGGATACATGCGGACGTGCATTGTCCTGTTGGAACAGCAAGTTCCCTTGCCGGTCTAGGAATGGTAGAACGATGGGTTCGATGACGGTTTGGATGTACCGTGCACTATTCAGTGTCCCCTCGACGATCACCAGTGGTGTACGGCCAGTGTAGGAGATCGCTCCCCACACCATGATGGCGGGTGTTGGCCCTGTGTGCCTCAGTCGTATGCAGTCCTGATTGTGGCGCTCACCTGCACGGCGCCAAACACGCATACGACCATCATTGGCACCAAGGCAGAAGCGACTCTCATCGCTGAAGACGACACGTCTCCATTCGTCCCTCCATTCACGCCTGTCGCGACACCACTGGAGGCGGGCTGCACGATGTTGGGGCGTGAGCGGAAGACGGCCTAACGGTGTGCGGGACCGTAGCCCAGCTTCATGGAGACTGTTGCGAATGGTCCTCGCCGATACCCCAGGAGCAACAGTGTCCCTAATTTGCTGGGAAGTGGCGGTGCGGTCCCCTACGGCACTGCGTTGGATCCTACGGTCTTGGCATGCATCCGTGCGTCGCTGCGGTCCGGTCCCAGGTCGACGGGCACGTGAACCTTCCGCCGACCGCTGGCGACAACATCGATGTACTGTGGAGACCTCACGCCCCACGTGTTGAGCAATTCGGCGGTACGTCCACCCGGCCTCCCGCATGCCCACTATACGCCCTCGCTCAAAGTCCGTCAACTGCACATACGGTTCACGTCCACGCTGTCGCGCCATGCTACCAGTGTTAAAGACTGTGATGGAGCTCCATATGCCACGGCAAACTGGCTGACACTGACGGCGGCGGTGCACAAATGCTGCGCAGCTAGCGCCATTCGACGGCCAACACCGCGGTTCCTGGTGTGTCCGCTGTGCCGTGCGTGTGATCATTGCTTGTACAGCCCTCTCGCAGTGTCCGGAGCAAGTATGGTGGGTCTGACAAACCGGTGTCAATGTGTTCTTTTTTCCATTTCCAGGAGTGTATTATCGAGCAGTACAGTATGCCTGTAAATTGCACGTAGGCTGATATGGAGGGTACCAACCACTGGGAAAGTTCCCTGTAGGCACTAGCCGGTAGCCGCTCAGGTTAACGCCATTTGGTCCTCTGGGCTTTCTCTGAGGAGGCGCTGCTGGTGCCAGTTAGTGAAGACAGATACAACCTCCGTCAGCGTAAGGCCACCTGCACGATCTATTTTACAATTAGAAAGTAGAAAGAGGAGAAATGTTGTTTTCTGCAGGAACGGATTGACAGTTTTGTGAAGAAAACGAAGAAAACATGGTTTTCTTAGGAATGCGCTGCCTGCAGGAGATAAGATCAAAATGTTGCATGAAAACTAGTAGTCAGCGACATGGACTGCAGTGAGATTCTCCGTTTCTACTGAGTTTCAGTAATTCTCCAGCTTCACTCTGAGTACTTGCTGGCAGATTTTCATGATCAATAAGCTAACCACAGGTACAAACCCATATGCTTCTATTTAACTATATGCCTCTTAATACCAACATTTGAACAGTCACAATATGTAAACAAAGTTTTTAACTTAACACTTAGCTTATTGAGTTAAAACTAGCTTAATTAGGTTGAATTAAAGTAAATCTAAATTAATGTAAGATTATACGTCTCTATGAGCAGCTTATGAAAAAATTTTAAATTTTTTTATGTGGTCGGTAATGATGTGACATGTATCAAATTTTTGTTGATCATGGACGGCATCAGACAGTCTGTCTCTAACAGGAACCAAGAGGCAGTTTTAAACGTTTAGTAAGACAGATTTTTGCTTTGTGTATACTTTGACAAATTCTATAAAAATAAATACAAGTGTGATTCATCACTGTGTGGCAGAATGGCTGGTATATAATTGGACAACAGTCTGTATGTGTTCCTTGTAAGTAGCTGCATAGAGGTAGTGAGGACTCTCTTGCTCATTCTTTGGTTTTAACGACGGACAATAGATATCATTGTGCTATATGTAGAAAGCGATTAACTGACGCTTGTACAGTGCGTTACACTAGTGACTGGAGATCCTGGAAAGGAATGCTATTTTTGAAGTAGACGGAATGTGAAAGACGATATTCAAAAGGAAATTTGATAAAGGGAAGTATAATGGAGAGAGACAGACTAACCTGTTAGACCGATAGGAAATAGCGGACATAATTCATAAACGAAGCCTACTGTGACGATGCTAATTAAATCCCTGGTCCTATGTGAAGAATGGAAGGAGAAACTATTTGATAAAGGGAAGTATAATGGAGAGGGACGGACGAACCTGTTAGACCAATAGGAAATAACGGACATAATTCATAAACGAAGCCAAATGGGACGATGCTAATTAAATCCCTGGTCCTACGTGAAGAATGGAAGGAGAAACAAAATTTTTATATGCATAGTGAAAATGTGATAAGTCGTGGAATGGTGGAATCTTTCATCTCGAGGCTGAGGTAGATGTTTCATACTGAGCCGCAGAGGCAGCGACCACAACCACACACAGCCAAAAGCCGCACAGCTGAGGGCATTGACTGAGTTCAGGTATAATGTTTCCTTACTTGACCGCCTTTTGATGCACTGAGTATGAGTCCCTCAAGTATCTGCCACAACACCACCATTTATCTCACAGGCCAACCTAAGTAATGCAAGCCCCTACTTACGATCTCATAAGGGGGCCCTGAGAGCACGGGGTATCCATACTCACTTGTGTAACATTAACTGTTTGTGAAGTTATACGAAATAAATGTTACTTCTTATACATCACCGCTGGAACTTTTTGCGTACCTATCTCCAAAATGACGTAATAAAAATGGTGATCTAGTGTTAAATACAGGCAAAATTCCCGTAGCAGGAGACGATACGAGACGATAGGGTATGGTAACCGTAAGGCACTTTGAAGTTCGGTTTTATTTCCCTTCAGCTACGAAGCAAGCATCACAACAAAGACAGCATTAAGAAATAAAATACGGAATGAGATTTTCACTCTGCAGCGGAGTGTGCGCTAATATGAAACTTCCTGGCAGATTAAAACTGTGTGCCCGACCGAGACTCGAACTCGGGACCTTTGCCTTTCGCGGGCAAGTGCTCTACCAACTGAGCTACCGAAGCACGACTCACGCCCGGTCTCACAGCTTTACTTCCGCCAGTATCTCGTCTCCTACCTTCCAAACTTTAGAGAAGCTCTCCTGCGAACCTTGCAGAACTAGTACTCCTGAAAGAAAGGATATAGCGGAGACATGGCTTAGCCACAGCCTGGGGAATGTTTCCAGAATGAGGTTTTCACTCTGCAGCGGAGTGTGCGCTGATATGAAACTTCCTGGCAGATTAAAACAGTTTTAATCTGCCAGGAAGTTTCATATCAGTGCACACTCCGCTGCAGAGTGAAAATCTTACTCTGGAAACATCCCCCAGGCTGTGGCTAAGCCATGTCTCCGCAATATCCTTTCTTTCACACAGTTTTAATCTGCCAGGAAGTTTCATATCAGCCCCCACTCCGCTGCAGAGTGAAAATCCCATTCTGGAAACATCCCCCAGGCTGTGGCTAAGCCATGTCTCCGCAATATCCTTTCTTTCAGGAGTGCTAGTTCTGCAAGGTTCGCAGGAGAGCTTCTGTAAAGTTTGGAAGGTAGGAGACGAGATACTGGCGGAAGTAAAGCTGTGAGACCGGGCGTGAGTCGTGCTTCGGTAGCTCAGTTGGTAGAGCACTTTCCCGCGAAAGGCAAAGGTCCCGAGTTCGAGTCTCGGTCGGGCACACAGTTTTAATCTGCCAGGAAGTTTTAAATAAAATACGGTTGTGAGCTACTGTAGCCCCAAGGAGTCAGGGGTGAGGAGGTATTAAGGAGTTGTGTTAAGAGCGCGTCTGCTGTGGATTCCGGCAGTGGCTGTTTGGGGAGGAGGTGACGCGTGCCCGGCCGCTCAGCAGCTATCCTCTGTCCTCCCGCTCAGGCAGCCCACATTAGCCAGAGCCGGGCATCAGCCATGTATCAGCGCCGGCTAATTGGCGGCTCTGGCCGCGAGGATGATTTGTGCTGCAAGCCAGTCGCCTGACCCCCCTCCCCCCTCCCCCTCCCCTGCCCCTGTCCCCACGCTGTCCCACGGGAGCTGCGATGCCCTTTGCTGTGGCGCCGCTCCTCCGCTGACGCCTATCTACTAACTGCAGCCGTGTGCACGGTGCCGATTAATTCGAATTTCGCCGAGTTAGTGGGGATACTAAATACCACTGTGTTCACGAGATGAGTGGAGCTTTGTCGTGGGCTGTCGAGTAGTCTGACAAAAGGGAAGAAGGTTAGAGTTCAGCATGCCGGCATCGTTGAAATAATAACTGTGACAGACCACTAACTCACTTCAAGATGAGGGATGGAAGCGGATGTTACTGGAACATACAGGCATTCCCCTGCAGCGATTTAGGTAAGTCGTGTAAAAACCTTAAATAGTATGAGCGGTACAGGACACATGCCTTAAGATAACGGTTGAAGTTAGCATTGTAGATGCCACAGTAATGGAACTACTACTGGTCATTTAAAAAAAATGGGATCCACAGCCACAGACAGTAATAATCAGGATGCTACGCTCTACAGGTATGTACCCGCAGTGGTTACGCGAGTTGTGCTGGGCAAAATCCTTTACGGACGATTCCAAGCAAAAATAACATCGCAGTGGATCACAATCAAATCTACAAGACTGTTTCGACTACAACTTCGTACGTTGTTGTGATTGTAGAAAGGTCTTTTATACGCTGATTTTGGCAGTTAAGCTGACGTGCATGTGGCTCATCCATATTCCATTCCTGTTCATATGTGGCCTATCTGTAACATATTCATTAAACGTAAATACTGTTGATAACTGCCAGTACACAAAAGCCGTGAAATAATTTTATATGACTTATCAAGATATTTTACGTTAGTGCTTACATGCCTCTAATAACATATATTTTTCGTACATAAGCTCTGCGATATGCAGTTCCAAAGATGTCTGCGCCTGTTTCTTTTATTTTTCTGGATTACTGTTATTAATGGAATTGTTCCGAAAATTTCTAGTATATGGACAGTAAAGTGTACGACCAGATCATTGATAAACCATAAGCTAGAAAAAATTTCTTCTCCAAGTAGCTCTTGAGTTGCTCTCGTAAGTTCGGTCACACAACGAAGGTTTTCACGACTGAACGCATTAGCTGCAGACAAATCTTGTGGGATGTACCCTCGTGGTCCACGAAACTTCCCGTTCCTAATGTTTACTCCACAGCTGTGCTGGACATCTTCTGAGGTGCTCAACGTTCCCCTGCGTCTGACTAGTCAGACACCAGAGAGAGACATAAATACATTGAAAAAAGACCGTCGTAGATAATTACACGTTATCAACACAGACAATCCGTGTCAGTGGTAAAACATGACTGTCAAAGATAAAACTAGTCTATCAATTCTGTAGAACTACTGTCCATATATCACTAACTGTAAGTTTCATTACTCCTTGTTTTCTATTATAGTTATCCTCATGTTGACACATTTAAATAGCTTATATATATAGCTCTGGCTAACAGAACCTGTGGTTCAGAGGTAGAGTCTCTGACTAACGATCAAACTGTTTTGGGTCCCTGGTTCGAAAACAGTCACTACTTAAATTCTGAATAAATATCATCAGCAATGCGTACTGAAGACTTGTGGCGTAAGAGGTCAACCTCGTTCTGCCAAAGGCCTTGTCAAACAGGGCGAAGGAGCGATAAAAAGTTCAGGGCACTATCTTGCCCTTGGGGTGGGAAACAGTTCGTAAATGCCATAAGAAAAAGCAATGATAGACATCATGGGGATGCATAAGGCAATGGGAACCACTGCGTTAAAGACACATAACTTATATCCACAGAATATGTGCACTGTTATTGAAAAAGTTTCGTAATTATCGTTCCAGTGGAAAGTGATTCCTGATTAGCCGCCATTCAGATCTCCAGGACGGGACTGCCCAAAAGAAGGTAACCATGAGAAATAGATGGAAGAACCAACGAAAGGATAACATTTTGTGATTCGGTGGATGCAATGTCAGAAGTTAGAACGTAGTAGTAAAGCTAGAAAATCTGAAAATGGAACTGAAACGGTTCAATATAATTATAGTGGGAGTTCAGTGAATGCGGGAAGAAAATACGGATTTCTGGTCGGATGAGTATCCAGTAATATCAACAGCAGCAGAAAATGCATAAGGAAAGTAGGATTCGTTACGAATACGAAAGTTGGGCAGAGAGTTAACTACTGTCAACAGTTCGTGATAATGTTGTTCTCATTGGATTCAACAACAAACCAACACTATCAACGATAGTTTAGGTACACATGCTGAAGTCTAAAGTAAAAGATGATGAAACAGAGAAAGTACACTGAAGCGCCAAGAAAACTGGTTTAGATATGGGTATTAAAATACAGAGATATGTAAACAGGAAGAATATGGCGCTGCGGTCGGCAACACCTGTAAAAGACAAGTGTCTAGCGCACTTGTTACATCTGTTGCTGCTGCTAAAAAGGCAGGTTATCAGGATTTAGTTTGAACTTGGTTTTATAGTCAGCGGACGAGGGACCGGACACAGCATCTCCGGCGTAGCCATAAATTGGTAGTTTTCCCATACAACCATTTCACTAGTGGACAGTGAATATCAGGAATCCGCTAAAACATCAAATCTCTGACATAGCTGCTGCCGGAAAAGCTTCTGCAGGAAGGGGACCAACTAAGACTAAAGAAAATCGTTCTACGTGACAGAAGTGCAGCCCTTTCCACAAATATCTGCAGATTTCAACGCTGGGCCATCAACAAGTGTCAGCGTGCGAACCATTCAACGCAACATCATCGATATGGGCTTTCGGAGCCGAAGGTCCGTTCGTGTACCCTTGATGACTGCACGCCACAAAGCCATACTTCTCGCCTGGGCCCGCCAAAACCGACATTATACTATTGATGATAAGGAACATATTGCCGGATCTGACGAATCTCGTTTCAGGTTGTATCGAGTGAATGGACGTATGCGGATATGGAGACAACCTCACGAATCCTCGGACTCTGCTTGTCAGCAAGTGACTGATCAAGCTGGTAGGGGGCGTGTGCAGTTGGAGTGATATGGGACCCCTGATACGTCTAGATACCATTCTGACAGGTGTTCTCACCCTGTCTGATCAGCTGCATCCATTCATGTCCATTGTGCATTGCGAAGGACTTGAGCAATTCCAGCAGGACAATGCTGCACCTCACACGTCCAGAATTACTACAGACTTGGTGCAGGAACACTCTTCTGAGTTTAAACACTTCCTCTGGCCACCAAACTCTCCTAACAAGGACATTATTGAGCATATCTGGGATGCCTTCCAACATGTTGTTCAGAAGATAGGTAAAATGGCTCTAAGCACTATGGGACATGCTCTGAGGTCATCAGTCCCCTGGACTTTGAACTACTTAAACCGAACTAACCTAAGGACATCACACACATCCATGCCCGAGGCAGCAGCGCAGTTACGGACTGAAGCACCTAGAACCGCTCGGTCACAAAGGCCGGCTGTTCAGAAGAGATCTGCCCCGTCCCCCTCGTACTCTTACGGATTTGTGGACAGCCCTGCAGGATTCATAGAGTCAATTCCCTCCAGCACTACTTCAGACATTAGTCGAGTCCATGTCACGTCGTGTTAAGGCAATTCTAAGTGCTCGTGCGGCTCTACACGATATTAGGCAAGTGTGCCAGTTTCTGTGGTTTTTCAGTATATATACCGATATTGAAAGGGTAATTCACAATGTAAAGGGAGATGAGAAACTAATGATAATAGGGAACAGGAGGACGGTTGTAGGGGAAGGAATAGGAGAAATGGGGATTCGTCCGAAGACTCGATAAAAGAAGGAAGAGTAGTCGATATTGTGGATATAGAGGAACTACTAACATAGCCAGAATTTAAAAGTGCTCTTGATAACTCGTGTTCGAATAAAGCGGAAGGGTTAGGCATCATTACATCGGAATTTCTAAAATCATGAGAGGTTACAGCCAAACAACTGTTGAAGTTGGTGTGTGGAATGTAAGGGTCTAACGCCGTATCATCAAACTGTTGTAATGGAATTATACACACAGTTACCAAGATATCGAGAGTAGATAAGTGTGAGAACTAACAACTTAAGAGCTCATGCACCCAAGTCACTAACAAGAATACTGCTGCTGTGGTCTTCAGTCCTGAGACTGGTTTCATGCAGCTCTCCATGCTACTCTATCCTGTGCAAGCTTCTTCATCTCCCAGTACCTATTGCAACCTACATCCTTCTGAATCTGCTTAGTGTATTCATCTCTTGGTCTCCCTCTACGATTTTCACCCTCCACGCTGCCCTCCAATGCTAAATCTGTGATCCCTTGATGCCACAAAACATGTCCTACCAACCGATCCCTTCTTCTAGTCAATAAACAAGAATAATATGCAGAAAAGAGGAACAGATTATTGAGGATCTGTTGGATGACGATCGGTTTGGCTTTAGGAAAAGTAAAGGCACCAGAGATGCAGTTCTGACGTTGCGCTTTGTAATGGAGGCAAGGCTGAAGAAAGATCAGTGCCAGTTGATTGTATATGGCGACGTAGGAAAGACGTTTGACGGAGTAAAGTGCTGCAAGGTGCACGAAAGTCTGCGAAAAACAGGGATAAGCTACAGGGAAATGCAGGTAATATGGCACAAGCACAAGGAAGAAACAACAAAATGGGAAGAAGAAGAACGAAGTATTCCTGTAACAACCTTGTAAGACAGGGATGTAGTCCTTCTCCCTACTGTTCAGGCTATACATCGATGAAACAATGACGGAAATAGAGCAAAGGTAATATTCGAGGTAAAAGAACATCAGTGACAAGATTCCCTAGTGTCATTGCTATATTCAATGTAAGTGAAGAAGAATTACTGGATCTGTTAAATATAATGGACAGTCTAATGAGTACAGAATATGGACAGAGAGTAAATCGTAGAAAACAAAATTGAGAAGTAGCAGAAACGCGAATAGCGAAAAGTTTAACATCTAAGTAAGTAATCACGAAGTAGATGACGTTAAGTAATTCGGGGACCTTGGAAGCAGAGTAATCTGTGGTGGACAAAGCAAAGGGAGCTTCGACAGCAGACTATCACAGGCAAAAGAGGATATTCCAGGGGAATAGAAGTTTACTGATACCAAACATCGGCCTTCATTTGCGGAATAAATTTCTGAGAATGTATGTTTGGAGCACAGCATTGTATCGTAGTGAATCATGGGTAGTGAGAAAATCTGAACACAGGGGAAACGATGCCATTGAGACGTGGTGCTCCAGAAAAAGTTGAAAATCAAGTGGACTGCTAAAATAAGGAATGCCGAGGTTTTGAGAATGTAACTATGGTCCAGATAGGCTGTATTCTTTTTATTATCTATGCGATTGGCCAATTACAACCTTTTTATCATTTTCAGGCAGGTATCGTAAGCTTCCAACGTAAGATATGTGCTTGAAGATGATAAAAAGTTGAAACTGGCACTTCACATAAATAATGAAAAGAATACTGCCTACTGGGACTATGTTTTCATTCTAAAAACACGTTGGGGCTGTGGACCCTCACAAGAATAATGTTTTAAAATGACGAGGTTCGCCGCAGACCGGCGAGGGCAGGACCACATGGAAAACACAAGAAGAAGCGATAGATTTATAAGACATCAGCGAATTGCGTCCACGGTAATAGAGGGAGCTCTACAGGGTAAAAACTGCAGAGGAAGACAGAGACTGGAATACATCCAGCTAATAATTGAGAACGTGTGGAGCAAGTGATACTCTGAGACGAAGGGGTTAGCGCAGAAGAGGAATTCATGGCGGTCCCATCAAACCAGTCAGAAGAAGCGCACACTTCTACAGCTTATTTTTCTAGTTTCCTTAGCTGGAAAAGTCTTTCATGTTCCTTCACACTGATCTTGGCAGATCAAGTGTAGACCTTACCACACTTAAGCGGTATTTTATACGTTCCGCTTGCCGACTAGGAGGGTGTTTATCCTTTACAGTTCTGTGGACTCGACATATTTTCTGTGTTGGCCTAAGAATGGTCTAATATCACGTCCATAAGATCATCTCGATCTGATCACTACTTCTAACATACGCGAAATACGTGATTGTACCTGAAATCACACATAGATCAACCACAGTCGCACACACTGTGACGCTACAACGCAGTCTCTTTCGCTTACTTAACACAGGAAACTGTATACGATGTATTGGTTCAAATGGCTCTGAGCACTATGGGACTTAACATCTGTGGTCATCACTCCCCTAGAACTTAGAACTACTTAAACCTAACTAACCTAAGGACATCACACACATCCATGCCCGAGGCAGGATGCGAACCTGCGACCGTAGCAGTCGCGCGGTTCCGGACTGAGCGCCTTAACCGCGAGACCACCGCGGCCGGCTATACGATGTATTATCTAGTGTAAATATGTATTGTAAATACTATGTTTAAATTATGTAATATTTAACACTGGCAACTCAGGGCATATTTAGTTAACGTTTAAGTGAGACAGATTGTTTTGTCGTGCCGTTGGGCGCGGGAGCGCGCCAGCTGGTAGTAGTAGCAGTGACGCCGTGCTCGGAGTAAGACGTACAGTTGAGTGCTGCTAGTCCTAGCTGTGTTACATCTAACGGCTAGTGTGTGTATCTAAGTACGATGGGAAAGTAATGGTCGGCATATCTGGAAGCATGGCCGGGCAAGTTATTATGGATTAATGGGCATAGTGCTGAAGAAACGAGGACTTAAATGTGAAGCGCACTATGTGCCCAAGTCGCAACAGTAAAAGCCCGCTGCCACATTGTGTCGCTCCCGTGGACTTCCGTCGATCCACCGACAACGAGGGAAGTAAGATCTACGTAATTTTTGTAGGATAAAATTGTAGAAGGCTTTCCAGTGACTGTGTTTTTCTCTGACGTTGAACAATTAATAACAAGCTCTTAATAATCGAAGTGTTGCAGTTAAATTCCACCCGAAAATAACACCAAGTAGGTTCCTTCCGATCCTTACCTTATTGAACCGAGTGTGTCACGCCATTATCAAGAAAAATACGTTAATTATCAAATTATTTGCATAGACGGTGAAGAGTAAATTTCAGACTGGTTATCGTAGTTAACTGTTGCACTTAATAAGAATACGCCAACCGTAGTAACTTAATAATAGACTGAAGTAATAAATTTGATTATTAAAATTTATTTCAATGCATATTCAGCTGAAGTTAGTTCAAAGATATTTCATGAAACTATAACGCTTATTCCACTTGACAATCCCACAATTAATGAATTATTATCATTCAAAACATAGTTAATCAAGTATTGGCAATATATTTCATTATCAGTAGATTAAATAGTGCAAAGTACCTAATTTTAAAGACAGAATAACAGTCCATTTTTCAAAATCTCTATAGATAATTATCTGTGTTGTCAGCATTGCACTTAGCTGACAGATTATTAACAAAATAATTATCAAAATGAGCCTGACACAGCATTTAGTAAAAGTTCCCGTTCCACCTGCTGCGCCATAAACAGGTAAACTTTATTTTTGACACAATTATTCACGTACTTAACAGTACTGTCGCTCATCAGTTGAGCTGGCGACGGATTTTTAATTGCTTTTACAAGTTAATCATTTCTTTCGGCAAAATTTCCATTGGCAAAATTTATTTCCAGATTATTTCCATTATTTCATTTACCGATCGTTATTGAATGAAATTACTCATTCAATAACGATCAAGTTATAACGTCTCCCGTTTCCCGCGGAATAATCATTATTTACTTCGGATTCGAATGCCTTATCCCGACACGGGTCAAAATCCATAATTCACGGTCATTGTCAACTTGTAATTTCGCAAACCCCGGGAAGCCGGGGGGGGGGGGGGGGTGTTATAAGACCGAACGATGAATTATTAGGAATGAAGTTGGAAGTAATGGCACAAGCAGCCTTAACTGCAATTGTGCGACGCTGTGTAAAATGTTTGTTCCGGGAACAACATATTATTTGGCACTCTTACAATACAGATATGATAACGGTCTGCTAAAATGACGGCCTCTCATTGTACTGTAAAAATCTATACACATATTATATGAGGAATACTTCAGCGGCAATTAGACATGATTCACGGGATTAAACTACTTACTTCGACCGTTATTCTATTTACTTTGTGCATTATTCTTCATAAAATCAACAGGGCACTTCATTAACAGTCAGCAGGAAATTTTGTACTTGCTTAACGTTAGCGTCACCCACAAAACCACAGCATGTACGGCTCGAAACATTGTCAAACTGCAGCATTCCGTTCGGGCTTTGTCCTGGCGACAATTAAATCTCCCGTTAGGTGGTCAGCCAGCACAGTTCTGTTGTCCTCACCCGCATCGCACTGACCGCGGACCCTCTTTGCGCCCATTTGTTTGATACGGTACAAATCACGTAATTAACTCGATGGCATGTGTTTTCGCTTTGTACGATGACCCACGAACATTCCACATGCATATGGGCCACAGAAGACCCGGGATCACTGGAGATAAGAATACTACTCTACGTTTCTAACTGTCCACACGCATACATATGATATTTACAGCACACTCTTGTGTCATTGTCTTACTCTCCTGCCCCCTTATTACGTTGTTTCGATTGCTAAATATGGTAATAGTCGGATTTGGAAATTCGCAGTAGATGCCTTCGGCTTGAAAACGACCAAATACCTAATAACTTCTATCTTCTGTATACCGTGCCTTGTGTGACCGCAATGGCCTATGGTTGTGAGTGGTTTTCTTAATAATGATTGCTTTAGCAATAAATATTTCATAATATTCTGGCATATACACTGTTCTATCAAAAAATACGGTTGCATGTGATTTTTCAGTTTACGATTTTCAAAGTTAATGTATGTGGTTGAAATAAAAACGCATGCAACAAAAACAAAGGAAAAGATTCTTGTAAAGTCTAATTCTTTCATGTGAGGCAGCACCCACCAGGGAGTGAAACTGTATGGCACAAACTTCGAGAGTTTGTTATAGCCGTGTAATGTTTGTATTAGCTATACGATTGTTCTGTAATGATTATATATCCCTCGCGTATCAGGGACTAAGTAGATTTTCGAGTACCGTAGACAGATATTAGAGAAACTGAAGAGCCTGTGTAGCCCCTAGGACGGTGGTTTTCTACGGAAATGGTAACATGCAGCGTACTAAGTGATACTTTGACTTTTTATGGTACCTTATACAACGAACTGTTTTTAAGCTGTTGGAGGATACTGAAATTATTTGCAGAGATGCATAAGTCTTTGTCATCTAAACTCCTTATGTTAGGGACGAAATGTAATTTCCATTAACAGTGATATTAAAACGGATGACACGTGTTCAACAGCAATTGAGGTCCGTTTTAACAAAACTCAACAAATGTCATTTTTTGAAACACATTTTAGCGGCTTCTAGTACTTTAATACGAGCCTCATACGGTGACTGACAGAAAATATCTCAGAAATGAGTAATTGCCATTAGAAATGCGGCTGAATATTAGTGATGCGACGGAAGTGTGATAACAGAAGCAGAAACGGAAACAGATGTCAAATGCCAATTTTAGCAGAAGAGGAATTGGAAGCGGATGCCGAAGCGGAAGTATACATATTAAGCAAAATGTAACAATCTATTATCAGACAATCCTTTTTTGTTATGTTACGACATATTCATAACTTATCAATGACAGATTATATTCAACAAAAAGGAATTTTGCTCCTTTTTTGCCCTGCAATATATTGAATGATTGTTCGCTGGGTACGCTACTCGGAGGAGCTGACGTGCACTGGTGAGCTAGCTATTTGTGCTATTTGTGTCCATTTGCTTTCCACTACATTAGAGGATAATATTTTTTCCGCTCCAGGAGGTTTGATTGTTGCATCATAAACAGATTGTTGTTTTCATTAGTCTCAGTTGGGTCCATTTAACGTGAATTCCAACATATGTTACGATGTTTCTAATTGAGATTCCGCGATTAAGCCACAACTTGTTGATGGCTGACTTTCGGTTTCAAATAGATACCTTTTAGAGATAGTAGGTATGCAGTCATATTGAGACGAGTTTTTATCTCCGGCTTGCATCATCATGAGATTAAGTAATTGGGTCTCAACTTGCACTGTGTCGACACCACTGAAAAATTTTTATTTGTATGGCGGATATAAATACGTCGCAATTGTGTACTTATCGTTTTTGGTCAGTTCTCCAGATTTCGTGCTTGAATTTAATTCACTGCGTAATGTTCTTCTTTTTTGGAATTGTTCGGATGTATCAGTTTCTGTCTCTTCTTACTGTAAAGTGGTCACAAAAACTTGAATTAGTAGTATGACTGATGAAAGGCTCTTTTGAGAACTGCTTAAGTTCCTGGTAATTTCTTCGAATAGTTTTATTACTACTTACAAACTTTCGAACATTTATCCAGTCTTCAGTGGAGATCATTGTGATCGGATTTGAACATAAGTACAAAATTTGCGAATCCTTGAGCTTTGAAAATCATTCCATCATATAGAAAGTGCTGCTCAAGCCGGAAATAGAAGAAATTAAAGTAACACATAGGATTTTCAAAAAAACATAACACACAGTACTTGCTAAAGATATATCACAAAATTAAAAATAACTTCTTTATATATTTAACAATATCTACCATGTTAGCCAGTACTGAATGACAGATAAAGCAGGCTGATTAAGGTGTTACCTTTGAATTTTTGCCAGCTTGGTCTATGTGAACAAGGAATGATTGAAATGGTTGGCAATTTTTTCCAATTTAGCAGTGAGTTGTAGTACCCATTTCTGTGATTTCACAGCAGCTCAAGTACATAGTAGCATCTGATGTATTGCATAATTCACATCATCAAAGCCAGACAACTGCTGTGCTTTAATCATGTTCGATCAACGATCACGAACAGTACCGTACAATACAATAGAATACAGTACTACAAAATTCCCATTCTTGAAGTATCGTTTCAAATTTTGTCAATATTACGTCACATGCATGGCACCGAGTCTCGACTTCACATTTCAAAATTACAGGCATCTTGTGAAGATCCTTTGAAATACCATGAAAAGTCTATGTAATAAAGTTCCAGAATGTAGATCAGATCATATGTCAATTGTGAAAGATATTGTTTTCAGAATCTTAAAATGAATTTTTGATTTTTCTTGCCAGCTTATTGTACAAATATGAAGTACAAAAATCGCGACCTTTCAACTTATTCTTTGGAGGGGCAGCATGCAATACTCTGCGAAAGCCTGTACCCTCAACAAAATTAAATGATAAGGTCTGGACGGCAGTAATTTCAGCAATTTCACGATCCATTTGGAGACTTTAGGTGTGAAGGATCCCAATAATCATTTAATTGTAGACTTTGATGCAATGTAAGTTGTTGTTTAGCATTTTTGGTCAGAGTAAAAGAAACCTGTAACAACAACATAATAAAAATAGTAAAATACCCCTAGAAATCAAATACATAAAATGTAATACAAAAATAAAATTCCAAGCTGTTATGTAGAGCCCATCAGTAATTCACAGCGTGCCAAGCTAAAGCGACAAATGTAAAAGAAACTTTTCTACACCAATTTATAAATCACACTGCAATTTCCCAGTAGCATGTTAATTCATAAATATTGGATTTTATTATTCATACTGTGTACTAGGTTTCCGTTACTCTTTTACCATCATTTGTGCTTATTTTAGAACTCTTCATGGTAAAGATGTTAAAGTATGGAGAATAGAATGCAATCAATAAATTAACATTCTACTTAGTAAATGCAACACTAGTATGCAGCTCACATACTACACTGGTGTATCTATTCTGTGCCACAGACTGTTATATGTTTATATCGTTCAGTGCTGGCAGCATAGAGGCAGGACACATTATCTATCGATTTGTATCAACACGACCCGATCAGAACTAAGGTTGGGTTGAGCTCTTTAAAATGTTATCGTATTGTGAATCACTCGGATTAAAATGGCTTTGCACCAGCAGGAACAGAGCACACCCTATAATAATCGAACTATATTATTACTAATGACTACATCATTCTATAAGTGTTGACTAACCTTTTGTTTTTTCACCTCCAGTGAAAGTCTGATAGTTTCATCTAGCTTCTCAAACCCTGCAAATTTCTCGACATGTAATGATTTACGACGTCTCTTCAGTGTGGTAGCCTTGTGCCCCTTTTACGAACATACTTTGTCACAGATTTTGCATTTGGCACTCAGTTCATTAATCTCAACGGAATAGTTCCGAATAAGACATGCTTATGATTTCATTATTGCGCTCTTTGCTAACGTTATACCGCAAAGCTGTTGACTAAAAACCACTGTAAAGTATAGTAATATTAAACAGTAGCACACAGTAGAACACAAAGTAGACTGGCCAGCGAGAAGACGCTATACTTTCATGGCGATGGACAGAGATCAATGCGCAATAGTCCAACAAAAACGCGAGTCCCTGCAGGCACGTGTCAGCTTGCTACGCTCCCCACCCATCGAACTCCCGTCTGCGCAGCATATTCTCGCCATTGTTGAAAGTTTCCATAAAATTCCAATATAAAACTGTGGAACTGGATGTGGACGTGCAAGTAAAAAATACTGCGGGACTTCCGCAGTTGCGGAAGCAGAAGTAGAAGTCTATCGCATCGCTATGAATATAGTAAATTTTCTTTAAATTCGACACTTCCAGTTTTCAAAATTCCACAAGTCCTTCTTTTATACTGCATGGTCGAAACTTAGAACATAAAATTTAGCAGTTAAGGCTTTACACTGGAATGCGTTTATTGCCATGCTACAGCACTACATTCTACAAAGTAAACCATATGTTTGCTGGGTGTTTGTTGGACAACAATGTATATCGTTGTGCTTAATTCACTTTGAGCATCAGGCGCTGTTTTAGTACACGGTTAGTAACCGTTGTAGTGTGCTGTTGTACGAACACCGTTATTAAGATGCGCAATGGTACATCTAACGTCCTTGTGTGTTGCGTCTAATACGACGGCAAAGTGATGACATTTTTCAACAGGACAATGCACATTCACTCGTAAGACGTGGCTTACTAGCTATTTGTGTGACTTTGAGGTACTCCCGTGGTCAGCAACATCCTCAGAATGTCACCAATAGAATTTGTGAGGGACAGTGTCAACTTCGGCATTCAGGATATCAAGAGTCAAATACAACAACGATGGACCGGATTGCCTCAGGAGGGAATACGATGGCTTTACTATCTACTATCTCTCAGCTCGTGAAGTTACATTTCAGTTCCTGTCACCCCCCCCCCCCCCTTTGGGTGTTGCATCTTTTTTTTCTTTTTTTCTTTACGTGGTATATTATTACACATACAGCATAAATTAGAGTGACAATAAACTTCTAGCATTACGGTGGCAAATTAAACTTGCGATATTTGGAATGTGAGTCCTAGAAAAAGAGGAAAGTAAATAATAGCATCGTTCATTCTCATGAGTCTGCTGGTGATTCCGTCGTTTGTTACCTTCAAGTAAAGCTATATTTTGTGGTGTTGGCTGTAAGACAAAAAATTTGCTAATTAGTGTTGTCATATTCTTCTACTTGTAACGGACTGTTCTTAGGTTAATGTGCTCCATCAGAGCGGTCGATAGTATACTTTATCCCACGTTCGTAATGATGCGTCTTCGCTTCTCTCAGCAAAGTCGATTCTTGTTTAAGTGGCATTAAGACAGACTACTGAATATGTTAACTGCAGTTCCCCAAAGCCATAGCATTTGTTGTCATCGTCACAATCTCTGGGTCCAGAGCAAGACGACGTGCTCCACTGAGACAGTTGGGGGGAGGGGGTAGGAGGGAGAAAGGAGCCTGGGGTCGCCCTGACTGATGGTGATAGGGCTGGCAGCGCGCCACGCCGGCTGAAACAAAAACAGGTCCGCCCCCCGGCTGTGATAACCCGACCAGGCACGTGGCCCGCGCCATCAGCAGTTGGCAACGCTGCGCCCTCGACGCTACCCCCAGCCAACACCGCTCTTCCACGACGATTTCTCAAAGTCGAAGCGGGAGTTTTTTTTCGAAAACTCGACTTTATTTTTGCAATCTTACTACGCAGAACATCGACATATTTTTTGTGCCCCTTTCCCTGTAAATGGCCATGCATAAACCCCATAAAAATAATCTCAGCGTAGGTCACTGTAAAGCAATCCAGTTTGCAGTAGACTATGCATGTTGACTGAGTTAGTATGGGGACAGATCTAGCGATGGTCACAACTGCCTACAGTTAAATATATATACATATACACTACTGGAAATGGAAAAAAGAACACATTGACACCGGTGTGTCAGACCCACCATACTTGCTCCGGACACTGCGAGAGGGCTGTACAAGCAATGATCACACGCACGGCACAGCGGACACACCAGGAACCGCGGTGTTGGCCGTCGAATGGCGCTAGCTGCGCAGCATTTGTGCACCGCCGCCGTCAGTGTCAGCCAGTTTGCCGTGGCATACGGAGCTCCATCGCAGTCTTTAACACTGGTAGCATGCCGCGACAGCGTGGACGTGAACCGTATGTGCAGTTGACGGACTTTGAGCGAGGGCGTATAGTGGGCATGCGGGAGGCCGGGTGGACGTACCGCCGAATTGCTCAACACGTGGGGCGTGAGGTCTTCACAGTACATCGATGTTGTCGCCAGTGGTCGGCGGAAGGTGCACGTGCCCGTCGACCTGGGACCGGACCGCAGCGACGCACGGATGCACGCCAAGACCGTAGGATCCTACGCAGTGCCGTAGGGGACCGCACCGCCACTTCCCAGCAAATTAGGGACACTGTTGCTCCTGGGGTATCGGCGAGGACCATTCGCAACCGTCTCCATGAAGCTGGGCTACGGTCCCGCACACCGTTAGGCCGTCTTCCGCTCACGCCCCAACATCGTGCAGCCCGCCTCCAGTGGCGTCGCGACAGGCGTGAATGGAGGGACGAATGGAGACGTGTCGTCTTCAGCGATGAGAGTCGCTTCTGCCTTGGTGCCAATGATGGTCGTATGCGTGTTTGGCGCCGTGCAGGTGAGCGCCACAATCAGGACTGCATACGACCGAGGCACACAGGGCCAACACCCGGCATCATGGTGTGGGGAGCGATCTCCTACACTGGCCGTACACCACTGGTGATCGTCGAGGGGACACTGAATAGTGCACGGTACATCCAAACCGTCATCGAACCCAACGTTCTACCATTCCTAGACCGGCAAGGGAACTTGCTGTTCCAACAGGACAATGCACGTCCGCATGTATCCCGTGCCACCCAACGTGCTCTAGAAGGTGTAAGTCAACTACCCTGGCCAGCAAGATCTCCGGATCTGTCCCCCATTGAGCATGTTTGGGACTGGATGAAGCGTCGTCTCATGCGGTCTGCACGTCCAGCACGAACGCTGGTCCAACTGAGGCGCCAGGTGGAAATGGCATGGCAAGTCGTTCCACAGGACTACATCCAGCATGGGAGAATAGCAGCCTGCATTGCTGCGAAAGGTGGATATACACTGTACTAGTGCCGACATTGTGCATGCTCTGTTGCCTGTGCCTATGTGCCTGTGGTTCTGTCAGTGTGATCATGTGATGTATCTGACCCCAGGAATGTGTCAATAAAGTTTCCCCTTCCTGGAACAATGAATTCACGGTGTTCTTATTTCAATTTCCAGGAGTATATATATATATATATATATATATATATATATATATATATATATGTGTGTGTGTGTGTGTGTGTGTGTGTGTGTGTGTGTGTGGTGTTTGTTCTTTTGGGAATGCCAAAAAGAACCTCCACAGCACAAGTAATGAGAATAATGGGCAAGTGGCACTACATTATTAGTGTGTGGATAAGATGAGAATTTGGGTCTGACGGAAGGTGTGTTAGGGTAGTATGTGCAGTTGAACTGCCTGCTGTGTCTGGATGGGGCAGTGGTTTGGTCATCTGCCTATTGTGCAGGAAACTCGGGTTTGAATCCTGGTCCAGCACCAATTTTCAACTTACCCCATTTGTTTAATCAACATCTGCTCGCAGCCAATATATTTAATTCTTTTTTGTCTTAGATTCTGTAGTACTAATGGTAGTATTAGTAGTTGGGTAATTGGTTGATAACTTAATTTTCTTAGCAGACATGTTTCCTACATCATGAGATGCACTAGAAATGTTTATTTCCCAAACAGATTTTGGGCTTGATAATCCATCATCAGTGACATGTGATACAGTGAACAAATAACTATATGTTCCTTCATTTCTACAAAATGACAATTATAGATGTGGGAGCAGTAATTGAAGTCTACTTAAATTATGTACTTTTATAGCAGTGACATTGGTGTTAGTTAATATGATAGAATCTGAAGTGTGTCTTACAACATAGTATACAGATTGTCATGAATGGTACAGTTGTCAAATCTTGATCAGTGACAATCTTTGATAACATTTGACATAAGTGTTACATAGTGTAAACATGGAACCGATAGTTCACAGGGTCTACATTACCTTTCTTTTGTGATTTGTAAGATTCATACATGTAAATTACAATTTTTCGACTTATTAATGTCAGTAAAGTCAAAACCCCTGTATTCATTACTGATTTAGGAGAGCACAAGCATTCTGCTAGTGACATTAACAAAAACATCACCATTCTCCACAAATAAGAATAAGTCAATTATTAAACATTCTAAAAGACATTGAAATATGCACTCACACGATAAAAAAATCCGTTCAACATGCTGAGTGAACAGAATTACGGAATAGGTGTGTACACAAAATTTCAGCAGTGTTTTAATGGAATAATTTTGGTTTGGCGGCTGTGTATTGCATGTAAAACTGTTTAATTTGGCGTGATACGTTGTATTACTCTGCAACTTTAAACCTTTTGTGTATTCTATCTCCATATACCAACTGTCAAAAAACTGTAATTTAAGTAATTATGTGAATCGTGTCACAGATTTACATAAATGTGATCTTACAAATAACAAACGACTGGTAATATAGACTCTTTGACCTGTCGTTGCCACGTTTACAATATATTTCAGTTATGTCAAGCGTTATCAAGAACTGCCACTGCCTAAGATTTGGCAGCAGTAACGTACATGAAAACCAGTACCTTATGTTATAGGTCAGATTTCAGATCCTATCGTAGTAACTGACAAGCATGTCACTACTATACAAGCTGAAGCGAAATTCGCGCACTCGGGCTTCACAGCGCGAGTCCTCATATGCCAGCGATAAAAATATGTCTCTCACAAAATTTCGTAGCCGGCCGAAGTGGCCGTGCGGTTAAAGGCGCTGCAGCCTGGAACCGCAAGACCGCTACGGTCGCAGGTTCGAATCCTGCCTCGGGCATGGTTGTTTGTGATGTCCTTAGGTTAGTTAGTTTTAACTAGTTCTACGTTCTAGGGGACTAATGACCTCAGCAGTTGAGTCCCATAGTGCTCAGAGCCATTTGAACCATTTGAACAAAATTTCGTCTGGCGAGAATGTCCGGCAGAAAAAAGAACGTTACAGAGTGGCAGTATGGCAACACAGTAACAACACGTAGCGTAACAACGTGTTACAGTACACATTAACAGTGTTGCACATTTGGCGCAGTGGGCAGAGTCTTGGGTTAGCGTGCTGGAGGGCGAGGGTTCATTCCTCTGTTTGGGTACATTTTTTTTTCTATTTGCTAATTGCATTCTGACATTTCATACTGTAATATACACCGTTTCTTATGTCACATGTACCTAAATTAACAACTTTTTGTAACTCTGAACACAACAAATACGTGGTTAGACAAATAAGAAATGTTGTTGTTGTTGTTGTTGTTGTTGTTGTTGTTGTCTTCAGTCCTGAGACTGGTTTGATGCAGCTCTCCATGCTACTCTTTAAAAAAAAAAAAACAATTAATGGGATCATGGTGATAACACTTTCAAATAGTAACCGAGTTTGTCATTATTCGCAAAGCACGCTGCTAGTCCTACTGGTAACATAAGGTCTTAACGAAATGTAATAGACCTGAACGAAGCAAGAATAATAGTTGGTACTAATTTATGTGATCATTAGAGGAGGGTACAAAGAAAACAGGTTTCGCTTCTAATAGAGGAAGTGGTGCGAAGAAATTCGAGCCCACGACGTGGAAAGGGCATCTTTCAGAGCTGACCAATGTTCCATTTCTACAATTGTCGTATGTAAGTGCAAATGTTTTCCAGAGGATCTGCTGCAACCACTGTTGACGATTAAGATGCCAGATACCGTACCTCTTCGGCTACATTCACCAAATAAAAAACATATTCTTGAACCCAGGATCGTAACCCTCGACCTCCTGCGTGCTAAACCAAAACTCTATCCATTGCACCAACTGTACAGGACAAGCTGACTTGTTGACAGAGATAGTTACTATACATGTGGTTACAGTGTCGCCAGACTGCCTCTCTTTAACGTCATTTTTCTGCCGGATGTACTCGCCGGCCGAAATTTTGTGACAGACTTTTTTTTTTCGCTAGCATGTGAGAAGTAGCGCTGCGAGGCCCAAGTGCGCGAATTTCGCTTCACCCTGTAGAGGCACATAATGCAAGTAGACTTACATTAGCCGGCCGGTATGGCCGAGTGGTTCTAGGAGATACAGTCTGGAACCCCGCGACCGCTACGATCGCAGGTCCGAATCATGCCTCGGGCATGGATGTGTGTGATGTCATTAGGTTAGTTAGGTTTAGGTAGTTTGAAGTTCTAGGAGACTGATGACCTCAGAGGTTAAGTCCCATAGTACTCAGAGTCATTTGAACCATTTAGACGTACATTACTGCTACTACATATAAAGTTGTCATTTTGTAGAAGTCGTTGAACATACGGTTGTTTGTTCCTCTGTATCAGATGCCACTGATGATAGGCTATAAAGCCAAAAGTCGGTAATGGAAAAGAGCGCTTCAGTTGCCTCGGCCATGTGGTAAGCTTACGTACCTGTCGTTAATCTTACAAGAGGTCGGCGCCTACTCGTTATAACCTATTTCGTCCAAATTTCTGGTATATGCAGCGCTTGGCCAGAAACGAAAGTGACGTAAGTGGGAACTCCAGATGGCCAGGCACATGGAAAAAAGGAGTGTTTCTGGCGCGGCTCGACAGAGGCTTCACGCATTTCCAGGCATCGTTTGGCGCAGCGGAAGGACTAAAGAGCGGTAGTCCCATGGTAATGGAATCGAGTCCCTATGCAAGAACTTTCTTATTTTCAGTTCATTTGCAGTGTAAGTAACTGCCTACACTGCAGATGAACAGAAATGATGATCAGTATATTGTATTTATTAATATTTTCAAAGCCGACCAGGGTGGCCGAGCGGTTCTAGGTGCTTCAGTTTGGTACCGCGCGACCGCTACGGTCGCAGGTTCGAATCCTGCCTCAGGCATGGCTGTGTGTGATGTCCATAGGTTAGTTACGTTTGAGTAGTTCTAAGTTCTAGGGGACTGATGACCCCAGATGTTAAGTCCCATAGTGCTCGGAGCCATTTGAATGTTTTCAAAAAAGTCATGAAAAGGAAAGGCAAGTGAAAATTTAGGATTGCAAATAAAGTTCCAGGAAGTGATTGTAAGGCGTACACGAGAAATTCGTGCATAAAATTACAGGGTGGTGTACGAATAACTGATAAAACTTAACACTGAATAAAAATTGCACCTCTTGTTATATTTCATTCAGATTTCGGTCCAACGTGTTTCGTTTCACGGAAACGTCGGTAAAGGTCGTGTTGCTACAATATCACTAGTCCCTTGTTTAGAAGATAGCTTTTCTTCATGGCTGACTGTAGAGTGTTTAGTTCTCCTTTATGCTCAACTGAAAGTTTTCACAGCAACGCAAAGATTTAGGTCTATATTTTACAAGCATAGGGAACACGAGGAGCACAGTTCTCCGGTTAACGAGATCATTTGAAGAAGGCAGTTTGAGGGAAGCGAAACGAGCTCGGGCACCGTCTGTTCGTTCTCCGGGAAACATCGCAGCGCTACGGGTCGCCTTCAACGAAGTCCAGACAATTCATCCCAGGGGGTAGCAAGGGAAATGGGGATATTTCGTTGTTCTGTACAAAGAATTTTACAGCGTGCACTCAAGGAATTCCTTCACAAAATGACTGTGTAACGAAAGCTGACTGAATCGACTAAATGGAGAAGACTGGAGTATTTATCATGGGCAGAAGGAGAAATGAAATAATATTGAACTCGTGGTTCTCAGACAAAACTTATTTCCACCTCAATGTGACAGTAAACAGAAAAAAAAGTTCGATTTTGGATTAGAGAAAGGCAGCATAATATTTGGGGAAAAAGTGACAGTATTGGTAATTGTGCTTTCAGTCAAACTGTCAGTGCTGACTGTTACAAGACAATGTTTGAAAATGGCTTTGTGCACATCTTGCCACCAATTCCAACGAACCACAGTGGTTTACGCCAGATGACACAACACCTTCTACGTCTACTCTGTAGCGGGCCTTCTGCAGGAAATACTCCGCAGTCGTGTGGTGTCCGCCAACGTTATCCGCAGCGACGTAGCCGACGATTCGTTTGGCCACCTTCAGGTCCAGGTTTAAACCCATATGATTTTTTATGTGGAGGGTATTTGAAACAGAAACTGTTTGCTTTGAGACCACAGTATATTATGGAAATATGTGCCCTGATGGTGCAGTTATGCAACAAGTTAAATAAAGACTTGTGCCGCGAAGTTGTAAGGAATATATGTACTTTAATTCGCTAAGTGGATACATGACAAAGTAAAATGCATTCCCATGGTCCATACCACGTGTATGTAAAATCTGAAAACTTTCATTTCGGAAATACAGTGTTGTGAGAATTTTAAATGTGTCTACTGTTCGTGCGCCACCCTGTAGATACTGTTATTATTTTCTAATTAATTACTTCATGTGCTTGGCAATATTTATTGTAAAAACAAGAGAAACAGTAATTTTCTCGTCACCTTGCACTCGTTATAAAGTCCGCATTTTGCTATGACATGGTTGTGTAATGTTTCTATAGAAGAATGAACTAGGTTGACATACATAAAAGGCTCTCTCTCAGTTGACAGTAAACCACGCGTAACGCAGCATTTCACCAAATACTGTCGAAGATAGTGGGTAATGTACAATGGAATGTATTTTGTAGCACCTTCTCGGAACGTGATTTCTTTTTCTCTCTCGTTGAGGTAACAGCGCACTTTTGGAGGTTTATGATCAAATTCTTTACCTGACGATAAATACAGACATCGCAGGGTTGCATGAACCACCGAGGTTTGATAGAAGGTTCAAAGGACGCTAACGGAATACAAAGTCCTATATGCTTTAATCACAATCCATTCTTCAAAAGTTACTTCCAGAGTCCTCGCAAAAATTCATTAGCAATCCAAAATTTTCCTATGTCTTTCATTTTCGTGCCTTTTATGAAAATATGAACAAATAAAATACATCAGCACTATTTTGGTTTACTTACGTTGTAAGCAAGGAAAAAAATGTAAAATGGGGTCCTCAATAAAGACTCAGAACCACGACCCTTGGATTTCGTACTAGTATTTTGTAAATCTTCCGCTGCGCAAACCGATACTTTTTGCTAACGTAAATGGCTGATGACGCCCTCGACCCGCGCCAAAAATGCTGTTTCTTCTAAGAGCTGGGCCATCTGGAGCTCCCATTTGTCTCATCTCATTTCTGACCGAGTACAAGTACTGGTTCAATTGGCTCTGAGCACTATGGGACTCAACTGCTGAGGTCATTAGTCCCCTAGAACTTAGAACTAGTTAAACCTAACTAACCTAAGGACATCACAAACATCCATGCCCGAGGCAGGATTCGAACCTGCGACCGTAGCGGTCTTGCGGATCCAGACCGCAGCGCCTTTAACCGCACGGCCACTTCGGCCGGCTACAAGTACTGCATGTGTATAAATCAAAATGTAAGTTTTCGTTTGTTATATATTCGATTTTCCGCCTCAAATATAGAGAATGGTGGTCAATCACAAGGGTAAATGGTTGACCCAAAAAACTGCAAGCACTCTTTTGTAAATTGGTTTGTCTCGAATTTGAGAATACGCTAGAATCATAAGCTCTTTTCAGCGCCTTCTTGCATTTGTGCTACTGCTCCACATACATTGTCCTCAAGACGTTGGTGTGAAGTTTTGTCTCAACATTCTGGTCATACAATACGAGGACTAGAGAAGTTAGCATCTCGTTGAGAAAATGGAAAGGTTTTTCTTGCATCTCGTTCCAGGAAAATTTGGTCACTCTA
This sequence comes from Schistocerca nitens, assembly GCF_023898315.1. NCBI lineage: Eukaryota > Metazoa > Arthropoda > Insecta > Orthoptera > Acrididae > Schistocerca > Schistocerca nitens. Next base: position 284,309,077 of record NC_064614.1, read on the forward strand.
TAGTAGTTCTTGGAATGGTCGTGTCTTTTATCAATCGTCTGTAGTACGGGCTCATTACGAGAAAGCTTCTCACGTGATGCGTGTAGCGAGGAGGCGGAGAATCGATGACTTATTGTCTCTGGATCATGAGGGACTCCATCGCCATCAGCTACACGCCCCAAAATTTTTATTTTTTGGGCATCGAAGACTTACTTTACGGATTCTGGAGGAGGCCTTCAGCCAGTGGTCAAGGAGTTTAATTGTGTCTTCGAAAAAACCACTATGTCATCCAGACACCAAAGACGTGTCGTCCATTTAAGATTCTTTATTATTTGCTCGTGGTGTATTACATAGTCCAAACGGCACAATGATGAAAAGCAGCAGATGCAATGAAGGCAGTTTTTTCTCTGTCTGTTTCGTCAGTTTCGATTTGCCGATAGCCTCTCTGCATGTCCATAACTGAAAAATACTTTGTGCCCTTCACATTATCAAGTGCGTCATCAATTCGTGGCAATGGAAAGATATCTTGATCTCTGAACCTGTTCAGTCGTTTGGAGTCGACGCAGAACCACCGTTCGTTATCGCTTTTGTTCACAAGGACCAGAGGAGAGGACCAACGACTCTCCGAAAATTCAGCGATGTCATCTCGTCGACGTCTCGAATTACACGTCGTTCAGCCGAAAACAGCCAATACGAACGCTGGCTAATTAGTGGATGTTGTTATGGTGATTTAGCGTGGGGCGCTGTCTTTTCCACACTCCGGATATGAAAGCCTCCAAAACTCGGCGCAGAAAGGCTAACACTTGTTGACGTTGTTCCTAGAACCGATCGTATCCTATTGAGAGTTCGATTGTAGCCCCTCTCCTGTGTTATCTTTAATAGGAGCCGAGCACGATACCTCTTCAGGGGCTAAGAGCTGCCCTTACTGGAGTTGCTCAGAAGTTCCTACCCACGTACCTCTAGGGATGAGCTGTGGCCGCTCGTGTGAGTTAGTGATTCATAATTATCCTTCACGTGCTGGAATGCTAATCACAGTCGACATTATGGAGATTTATTTTGTGAATCTGAGTAGCTTTTTGCAATAGACAAAAGCTACGTAGTGTAACTGAGTACTGACAGACGCGTGAAACTCGTTGTTGACTGTGGGATAAAAACATCTTCAACAGCAAACAGTCGTCCGGACTGTTGTGTGCTTGTTGGAGTAGCTTCGCCAATCTGGAGCTCTGATCTTATACAGTCTACAACCGGTAGTGATGTCTGCAAGAAGTCCCAACCGAGATTAACATCATGTCTGAATTCTGATAAAAGGACAAATTCGAAGGGCTGTGCTGTGTCATTGCTAGAATTTCTTGCTACAAATGTTTCTGTTGACTGAACGTATTTCCCATTCGCAACCTACAGCGCGCTCGTTTCCGTATTACAGATCGTAGCTTTCTCTAGTTGGCGACGATAAATGTAACAGGCAAGTCGACTAGCACACGGACAGGATGGCCGTCGATGAGACAACCTGACGTCATAGAAAGTATCGTGTATGGAGGATTTTCAAGTGAGGCGTCCTCACCTCGCCCCAAATGGTCGTGTAGTTTAATTTTCCTTAATTTGACGGCTAGGTGAGCAGTTGGATCCTCTTTGTGATCAGGGGGAACGGTGATGGCATGTTGGGTACCGACCTCGTCCAGGGCACGAAGATGGGCTTAGTTGTACAGGTAGTTAATAATCGTCGGAAGTTGACCAGCGTTGTATAACTGTTACGATGGATGACATCGTCGAACACTCGTATTTCTTCTCTGCGGTACTCTATAATGTGTACAGGATGTCAACAGTGGAAACTGTAGGTGCATTATCCTCCATCGTCCAATGTCTGTTCTTCTGCAGGCGGAGCAGTGGTGGTGCCTGAGTTTGCCGGATGCTTTGTTGTCGTTTGGCAGCTGTGATGTAAGTCCGCCTTGACTGAGTCCATTCTTCATGGCGCGTTCAACTGGTCGCTGAGATACACATCTTCTTCGATATTGTGTATTACCTCCTTTCTCTTGTGTACTTAGTCCGACATTTCTGGCTGTCATAAATTGCTGCGTCCTCTTAATACCTGGCGTATAAGAGAGACGAGGCAATAGTGGAGTTCTACAGCTGGCCATAGAGGTCACATTCGAGAATCGCTCATAACTCTTTTTTCCGCTATTGCATTTCACGCTTGAATAACTCCTCTGTTGTTGTGACATTCTTTACCAGAAGAGCTCCGTACATATTTTCCGCTACGATTTTGATGGCTTCTGTCATATTCGGATTCAGAATCTTGCACAGGCCAAAACATTCTGCATGTGTGACTGTTTCGTTTCGCCATAACTCTGGACCCTGTCCTTCAATTATTCTTCCGTAAAGCGCGATGGAACCCGAGGTTTAGCGGTAGCGTCTCTGATTAGTAATCATACGTCCTCCGTCCCGGTTCGAAACCAGCCATTGCTCACATTTTGATTAAGAATCATCAGCAGTGGCGGCTAAATACTTCTGGCTTAAGAAGTCACCCTCATTCTGCCAACGGCCTTGTTAAAGAGGACGTAGGAGCCGATAGAGGTTCATGGCACTCTATCGCCCTTGAGATGGGAAATTCCTCGCAAAGGAGAAAGACTCAGCAATGATCAAAGGCATGAGGAGGCAGAAGGCAGTGGAAACTACTGCATTAAAGATACATCGTACATATTCACAGGACATGGGGCCTGTATTTTGAAAGTGTCGAGATGATCTCTGTAATGGCGAAAGATTCCTGCCAAGACACCATTCGGACACTGCCAAGGGTGAGGTCACCACGAGAAAAAGATTGGACAACCAACGAAAGGATAACATTCTAAGAGTCGGGGCGTGGAACGTCAGAGGTCTGAACGTGATAGGGGAGCTAGAAAATCTGAAAAAGGGAAGGCTAAGTTTCGGTTTCCTTATAATGGAGTCAGTGAAATGAAATGGGAAGAACATAAGGATTTCTGGTCAGATGACTGTGGGGTAATATCAACAACAGCAAAAAATGATATAACAGGAGTAGGATTAATTACGAATTGGAACGTAGGACAGAGAGTGCGTTACTGAGAACAGATTAATGATAGGGTTGTCATCAGAATCTATAGGAAATCAACACCGACAACGAAAGTTCAGATATACTTACCACGGTCGTAAGCGAAAGATGAACAGACAGAGAGAGTATATCGCAATCGAGGCTGATAGTTCTTATATATTAGATTATCAAGATTGCTGACTGGGCTGCAATGTTGAAAGTACTAAAAGTAAAAAAGAATCAATGCACTAAGAAGGGGGATACGGAAATACTAAGGAATGAAGGGATACGCTCGAAGTTCTCTGAGGCTACAAATACCGAGATACGGAATAGTTCAGCAGACAGTTCAGTTGAAGGGAAATGGATGTCAATCACATGAATTGGAAAGAAAAACTGCAAAGAAACCATGGATAAGCAATGAAACATTTTAGGTGGTCGACAAAAGAAGGACGTTCAAAAAGGTGCAGAGAAATTCAGGGATACAGAAATACAAGTCACTTAAGAATGAAAGTAATTTGAGAAATGGGGAAATACAAAGCGAAATGACTACAAGAAAAATGGGAAGAAATCGAAAAGTTGATGATTGTTGAAAGGACTGACTCATCATACAGAAAAGTCAAAACAAAAAATATTCAAATATGTATGAAATCTTATGGGACTTAGCGGCTAAGGTCATCAGTCCCTAAGCTTACACACTACTTAACCTAAATTATCCTAAGGACAAACACACACACCCATGTCCGAGGGAGGCCTCGAACCTCCGCCGGGACCAGCCGCACAGTCCATGACTGCAGCGCCTGAGACCGCTCGGCTAATCCCGCGCGGCAAAGTCAAAATAACATTCGGCGAAATCGAAAGAAACGTTGGTAACGTTAAGAGTGCAATGGCAACTCCACTGTTAAGTCAGAGGAGAGAGCGGATCGATGGGAAGACTATCAGGGAGAAGACTTCTCTGATGACACGATAGAAGGACACAGAGTCGATATACAAGAGATAGGTGATCCAGTATTGGAATCAGAATTTAAAAGAACTTTTGAAGTTTGAAGATCGAATAAGGCAGAAGGGATGCTGACGTCAGCGTGTTGAATGTATGGGTCTGGTGATACACCATCTAACTTTCGGAAAAGCATCACACACACTATTTTAAGATTGCAAGAGCTGACAAGTGCGGGAATTATCGCGCAATCAGCTCAACATCTCATCCATCTAGGTTGCTGACAAGAAAAACGTACAAAAGAATGGGAAACGTGAATACGTGTTAGATGACGATCAGTTTGGCTTTAGGAAAGGTAAAAGTACCAAGGAGGCAGTACTGACGTTATGATTGCTAACGGACGTAAGATTGAAGAAGAATCAAGATTTGTCGAATAGGAAAAAGTGTTCGACAATGTAAAGTTGGTTCAAATGGCTCTGAGCACTATGGGACTCAACATCTATGGTCATCAGTCCCCTAGAACTTAGAACTACTTAAACCTAACTAACCTAAGGACATCACACACATCCATGCCCGAGGCAGGATTCGAACCTGCGACCGTAGCAGTCGCGCGGCTCCGGACTGAGCGCCTAGAACCGCTAGACCACCGCGGCCGGCGACAATGTAAAGTGATGCAAGACATTCGAAATTAATAATTTTTTCATAATGAGGGCCATAGCCATAATATATTTCTTTAGACCGTTGTTTATTTGCAGTGTTACATTAACACTTACACTATCATGATTTCGGCTTCATAGTGCCATTATCAAGTGTTTTAAGTATTATACAGTGCCTAAGATGGCATACTCTCTTCTAATAGTGTATTTTAAATACGAGAGTATGCCATCTTAGGCACTGTGTAACACTTAAAACACTTGATAATGGCACTTTGAAGACGAAATCATGATCGTGTAACTGTTAATATAACATTGCAAATAAACAACAGTCTAATGGCGGTACTGACTTTAAAGAAATGCTCGTCATTCCGAGAAAAATATGGGTAAGGAATGGGGAAAGACGGGTAATATGCAATATGTACAAGAGCTGAGCGGAACAATGAGAGTGGAAGACCAAGAACGAAATGCTCAGGTTAAAAAGGTGTACGACAAATATGTTGTCTTTCGCCCCTGCCGTTCAATGAAGAACCAATTGTGAGTGTGTTGGTGCTATTCTGTCATTCTGCGCAACGGATTAATCTGAGATGTTCCCTTTACCCTGTGGCTCCTGCAAGATGCGATTTCCACCCCCACACTACTACAGAAGTCAGACAGACGCTCCTAACGTTCTAAAGTGAAATGCCTGAAAAACTTTCAGCAATAAATATCTTCTGGAGTCGTCTGCTGTAAGGAAATGACACAAAAATTCACAAAATTTCTTACGTAACTAGTGGGATACTTGGGTACTGGAGTAGTGCTAGTTAGTGTAAGAAAAACATGAAACTAACGAAAATTATTATTTATTTTCCTGAAATTCTGAGAAAATCACAATGTCACTTTTAGTTATGAACTGAATAAGTTATTTCCGGTTTTTTTTCGGAATGTGAAGATTCGCTGATGAAATTTCTATATAAAGTTTAAGATTGTTATTGACTTGGCATAATGGCTGAGAGCCGCACCTACTCAACTTGAATAATTACCCTTTAGAATGTTGCTACGTACGGTCGAGGCTGTCGCGTGTGAAACGCAGTGAAGTGTACTGTTGTGGAGGAAATATGGGGCTCGCAAGAGCTGTAGCGTACAATACCGTAAGCCAAGATGACTGCTGTCTGCGCCGCTCGCTGATGACAAATAAGATAACTCTCGTTCTATCTGGTTTGACCTTCGCCAATCAAACTCTCCCTACGCCTTGATGGCGTGGTAAACCGGTCAGATAACCAGTCCACCACGATGCCACTCAAAAATTTGCTCGAGGGCATTTAACTATAACTCTGTCCATTCACACCGCACAATAAGTGTGATGGCCAACACAGTGAACAACGCTTAACCGCAAGGATTCAGTATAGAGTTTCACTCCGATTCACTCTGGACAGAGGTGCTCTCCCAGTGAAGTACTGAAGAGAGACTTGTTCCTCGCTCTTTGAGTACACGTACGAGCGCGCACACTCTCGTTACGTGTTCTCGCTAAAAAGAGTGACAACGGAATGGCCCCTCTCCATGCCAGACGTGAAGGGGTATATCTTTCGGTCTCTTCCATTACTCCTTCAGGTCAAGGCGTCAGGAATATCGTCTGCCAATCAGCATTGCTCTTCTAAAACGGGAGAATGACGTTTCGTTTAAGGCGACCAATCCAGAAATATGTAGTATCGGCGTTTGGCGTTTGCTGTCTCCCTGTTAAAATCTCTGAAACTGCGTGCTATGTTGTAAAGAATGCGCATGCTGGGCGCTCCCACACAATGTAGTGGAATTTGCTTTTAAACCGAGCACGGGGTCGACCTTTCACTCGGGCAAACGCTGACTGCTCTACGGGCGGTCACCGGCCGACGTAGATAGGTTGGGACCGGCCTCCTGGCGTGCGGTTGTTCTCCCGAACTAAAAGCTCCTGTGACCGTCGTGTCTGGAATGTATGTGTGTACGCCAGCCTCCAGTATTTTAACCACGGCGCGCATACTTGTTATTTGCATATCGTTTACATGAATTCATACAACATTGACTTTATCTTATCGTGTTTCGGTTCGAATGAAGCGTCTTGATGTGTGGAATATGATTGTGAGGGCGGAATATGTAAGCAATGACCGTCAGGAGACCATGACGTCTTACACAATGACTGAAATAAGAGAAAGGTTCAATAATGGGATTAAAACTAAAAATTAAAGGATATCAATGATAAGATTTGCTGATAACATTGCTGGCCCCAGTAAAAGTGACGAAGAATTATAAGATCTACTACATGGAATGAACTTTGTAATGGGTACAGAATATGGACTGAGAGTAAATCGAAGAAAGAGGAAAGCAATGCGAAGTAGCACGAAGCAGAACAGTGAAATAATTAACGTTTGAATTGGCAATCAAGAAGTACATGAAGTTATGAACTTCTACTACCTAGGTAGCAGAATAACGTATGACGAACGGAGCACGGAAGACATAAACAACAATCTAGCAATGCAAAATGCAAAAAGGGCTTGCCTATCTATAGCAAAAAGGGCATTCCTGGCCAAGATAAATCTACTAGTGTCAACCACAGGACTCAGTTTGAGGAAGAAATTTCTGAGAATTTACGTTTGGAGCACGTCATTGTATGGTAGTGAAACGTCGACTGTGGGAAAACCGAAAAAGAAGAAGCATTTGGGATGTTATGCTACGGAACAATGTTAAAAATAAGATGGGCTGATAAGGTAAAGGAGGTAATTCTCTGGAGAATAGGCGAGGAAAAGTGGAGAACACTGACAGGAAGAAGGACAGGATGATAGGACAACTGTTAAGACATCAGGAAATAACTTCCGTGGCACTAGACTGAACTATAGAGTGTGAAAATTGTAGAAGAAGACAGCAAATAATTGAGGATGCAGGTTGCAAGTGCTACTCTGAGACGAAGAGGTTGGTACAGGAGGGGAATTCGTAGTGGGGTGCATCGAACAATTGTTACACTATGCGGTCCAAGTAAATGTACAGATTTTCCGAACACATCATGATATCTCGTCCACTGATCTTGATGAGTCAGTCGGATCGTTTTGTCCTGCCGTCGTATTTCTTACTTCTCTCTCCAGGAAACACTGATGGATACGTGATGTCCAGGTGACTTACTGTTGCCTTGGAAACCATTGGACTTCTGAATATATGCACCGTAGGAACGATGTACTGCTTGTATTCCTATTCTTTACCACGTATGCGCCGGATTTTACGTTGCCTTATTGGAGAAACGGTGACGTATAAGGGGCGAACAAAAAAGTTTCCGTTCTAAGGCCGTGCAGTCCAGAATCGGTATGCCTCTTTGACGCAAAATCTCCGTGGGTGATGAGGCAATCATCCCACCGATGTACCAGGTTGAAGAAGCCCGTTTGATAAAATACCATGTCCTGCTGCAACAGCGTGCACCATATTTTGGTCCAACAGTAATTATCGGCCCTTGACGGCCTTTACTTAAGTTACCAAATGCTTGATAATCCAATGGGGAGTGGTCTGTAGAGAGATAATCTAGTGTTTCCCACTGAGTTGGCGTAATTTCTGGGTTACGATATTGAGGATATGGGGACTTGCGTTACATGAACTTGGAGCACCAGTCCACAACGTTGGTTATTTACAGACAAGCTTCTCCATATACATTCTTCATTTGCGATGAATGTCTACCGTTGTTTGTCCTTTTGTAGCCTACAAAAGAGAACCAGCACTTTGCTCCTGTTTGGACTCATTTGGTAATTACGTCTCCACAATTCACGTTTTCGCATTTACTGAACGCACGTCGGAAAGACACGAATTTTACACTGATCCATTGAATACATATCGTTGCTTATATACCAGCGTCGGTGTCACGCTACATTGCATGTACACAGCAGCAACGCTCTCAAAAATTGGTTCAAATGGCTCTGAGCACTATGGGACTTACCTTCTAAGGTCGTCAGTCCCCTAGAACATAGAACTACTTACACCTAACTAACCTAAGGACATCAAACACATCCAGGCCCCAGACAGGATTCGAACCTGTGACCGTAGCAGTCGTGCGGTTACAGACTGTAGCGCCTAGAACCTCTCGGCCATACCAGCCGGCAGCAACGCTCTCAAATGGAAGTCTTTTGATCTCCACCCAACAATGTCACGTCGTAACCACAATCAAGTCCAAGGCCGAAAGCAGGGTCGTTGGTGAAGTAAAACACGTATTACTGAAGAACCGGTATAACAGACACTAAGGCCGATTCTGAACGGAGGGCGCTGCTATTTATACAAACGTAAAACAATCTAGAAAATGTAAGCATTACTAACGTAATAAGCTTCAGGAACCTTCAAGAAATTACAATGATTTTATGGTGATAGGGTTCGAAGTGGCGACACGCAGCATGGCAACCAGTGACGCAACCACTATTCCACAAGAGATCCAGCATAGACCAGGTAAAGGATTTTCATGTTCCATTCGCAGATGCGGGGTATAAAACGGGTATTCTTATATGTAACCTGTTATTCATGATTACCAGATTATTAGCGGCTAAGGACTTCTAAATCCTAAAAATGAATCCTGAAAACTTTTTGATCAGATTTCGGGCGCAGTGAGATCTAATATTTAGGAATGACTGCCATGTGTTTAACACAGATTCGACTAGTAAAACTGGTGTGTTATCATTCGCGCTACCCACTTCTTTTTACACTCTGTTATCTGTTAGTCTACACAGTCGAACAGTACTACAGTGCGAATGCCTTGTGAGGAATGTCATTGGACCACGTATTTTTCTAAACGTCCTGTGTTTTATCTACTACTTTCAGTCCAGTAAATGTATCATTAAGACTTACATCCAGGTGGTTGCTTTATAATTTGGGAAGTGCAGGACTAGATGCGCTATGTATAAAGAGCCAAACATACGTGAAATATTGACGAATCCTTACCCGACATTCGTACAGCACCGAAACAGCTAGGGCGCAGTATGAAAACGTTGTCACAGAGGTAGTCACAGATATTTCCTAACAAAGTTTAGTGTATTCTGCCAGCCGAGAAATCGTCACTTGGTAGTATCTCTGGCTAAGTACTTATTAGAAATCACCAGTGAGGTATTTTGCCAAATGCTTGAACGAGAAAAAACTTGTGGTTACTTTTTAATAAAAAGATGTAAAGATACCATCTTGTAAATTGTTATGTAATCGTTATTTTCTGCATCCATGCTCCTTCTTGTTGGGAACACCAATAATCTACTAAATTTCTATGTTAACTGTTTGTGTTTTCGGATATCAGAAGATGACATCGATGAAATGAGTATGTAACACAATTCATAGAACATATTCATCAAGTCTTTCCTATTTCTTGTCGATAACCATGTCAATGAGTAAGACCGTTTTTCAGCGACTAAAGGTGCTCAAGTTGATGCCGTACTCCTTGACTCCAGGAAGGCATTTGACACCGTCCAGCACTGCTTACCGAGTATCGGACCAGTTTGGTGACTGGATTTAAGAATTCCTTGTAGATAATACATAACATGTCGGTCTTAACAGAACAAAATCGATGGACGTAGAGGTAATTTCCGGAGTACCCCAAGGAAGCTTTACAGGGCCGTTATTGTTGACAGTGATTTAATTGAAACAGTCGGAAGTCCCCTAAGACAGTTTACGGACGATGCGATTGTCTAAAGGGATGTAGCAACGCCAGAAGACAGTACCTATCTGCAAAATGTCCTGCAGAGAATTGATGAATGAAGCAGACTCCGGCAGTTGGACCTTGATGTAAGTAAATATAATATACTGCGCATACATAAAACAGGAATCCGCTACCGTACACCTAAACCAGCAGTGAAAAATTCGTAGAAACAGAATCTATCGTAAAATATCTAGGACTAACTATCCCCAGAGCCCTTAAGTGGAAAAACCACATAAGACAAACAGTAGGAAAAACAGATGGCAGATTGAGATTCATAGGAAGAATATTAAGGAAATGTGACTCATCCACGTAGGAGGTCGCTTATAAGGATCTTGTTGGAAATATTCTTGACCGTTGTTCATCAATCTGGGATCCTTACCAGGTTGGAATGATAGAAGAGGTAGAGAAGATCCAACTAAGAGAGGCGCATTTCATCATAGGTTTGTTTAGAGGGCGTGAGAGCGTTACCGAGGTGCCTGAACAAACTCCAGTGGCAGAGGCTACAAAAGAATCATTGTGCATCGCAAAGAGTTTTACTATTGAAATTTCGAGTGAGCACTTTCCAGGAAGAGTCGGACAACATATTACTTTCTCCCACATTCATCTCACGAAATGGCCACAATGAGAAAATTCGAGAAAGTGGAGTTAATACAGAGAATTACCGAAGTCAATCTTCCCGCACGCCTTTCACGAGAGGACTCTCCGTCACACACCTTTAAATGGCTTGCGGAGCAAGATGAAAATGTAGATGTAATCAGAGACTGTGATTCATGTAATTACAATCGGAATACAACATATCGTAGATAACTGTTATTTGATTTTAAAGGAGATTGTTAAGTCAAACTTGTAAATAAATGTTAAAATTACGCATTGCAACATCAATTACCGTTTGACTTTCTACTCCTTTTTAAACTCTTCAAGTAATTGTCAAAAGGATTGAGGGATATCTTGTGTCCTCTTACAATAAACATCAAATTTGAAATAGTACATTCACTCCCATTCGGCCTTCCAACATAAATTACTTCCGGTGCCATAGAAAACTTAGGACAATTTAACTAAAGTACTTTGTAGGCGACATTTCACAATTCTGTGAGATGTAATGAAAGAAAAATTTGCATGTAGGTCTAAAAACAAATATTTACTTCTCGTAGCTCAAATGCCCGTTTATGCCATCATTCAACCGTCTAAATTCGTGCTCTGCAAGTTACCGTTCGGTTAGCAGCATAATGTACACAGCCTACATGAAATACGTGTGCGAAATCCTTTCTGATTAAAGTATTGAATTTTCGGGAACCACTCCTTGTACTCCTCTGTAGAAGTTTCAATGTGTTCCCATTCTGCCTTCCTGGGAACACTAATGTTATATTTTTTGACTCTTCTCGGAAGAGATGTTCGTGGAATTTTCTCATAATGCCTACACGTTTTCTATTAACCTCCACAGTGGAGTTCTCGCACTGACTAAATAAACCATGTGGTCGAACCTCCTCTCTTGTTAATCCCGCTTGATTAAAGAAAGCAGAGAGGTGAAGAACACTGAGATACGAGCGGACCGGTATTTTGTAGCCTTTCTCGTTGGAAAATTTGTTACCCTTTCTACGAACCCTTTTTCAGGAAATTAAAGTTAGGCCTTAGTTCCTCACACAACAATATTTATGAGATTCTTCCATGCGAAATTAATTCACCTGTGGTTTACTGGGGCAATACCAAATCTTTTCTGTGGTTTTCACTCATTGTATAGCTTTTGCTTGTACAGTAGAGGAAACATAAGTCTGTATATTTATTTCATTAATAATGATTTGCGTTTTATTGCAACTATACTTCTCTTGTGCAGCTTTCGATTTGTACACTGCAGTTTGTCTGTTATGGTGGTATAAACAGCAATAAACATTAACCACATCAACTTTCAGCTCGCTCCTAGTAGATCGTCAGTTTGCAGGAAACGAATACGTACTGAAGAAAAGATACCGTCTCAGGAAACTCTTTGGGTACTATAAACATGTGCATCTCTGTTAGGTTGATCAGATGATGTAACGATTACTTTCAGTGGAGCAGAAACGTAGCACTAACTGTGGTGTGAAGGTACACTTCCCGAGTGACCGCAAGAGAGGTTAAAACCTATTGCAGATGAGCTGCGCTGCAAGATGTGCGTAATAAATTTTCTTTTACTTTTATACTTCTTTCGCGAAAGGTTTTTCGTCATTCGTATTACCTGCATTATTCGCTAACAACGAGGAACGAATTCCGGACTATTACAGTCACAGAATTTAGATTGTTTAGTTTTCGTGACCCTTTAGTATATAACCACCTTACGATATTTCTACACGTATTCTGTCCATCTGCACTTTCTTGTTTCCCCTTTAAGCTCTTTATATTCTCCTGTACCAATTCTCAACGTGTTTATCAATGTCTTTTATGGCTATAATCTTTTTAAGAGTTCACGAGCCGCATTTCGTTAACAGTTCGCCAAGCATTATGTGCCTATAGTATGTGTATTGCAGCACCACCATCGTTTTCTAACGGTAATGAATAAAGTAACGACTATTGCAAGAGGCCAGGGGAGCAGGTCAGGTCAGAGCCGACCAAATACAGTTACATCAGGTACACCAAGAACTGCCGTTACGACCCTGTGTCATGTCCCAAACATGAGTGTTGCTTGTGATTGGGCGACACAGTTCAGGAAGAAGTAAAATGGTCCATTGGCATAAGTATGGGGGAATTCCCGTACTACAAAAGGTTAGGATTGGAATAAGTATTCAAACGTCAAACACTGAGTGTTTTACCACTTTTTCTTTTATTCAGAAAGCAATATCATCTGTTGATATACTTGATCTAAATGAATTATTGTATGCACGAAGAAGCCAAGGCTGAACACAAAGACAATGACTAACTAGCATCATTCCGTCCACTTAAAAATGTAACTGTTAATACTAACTGAGCCGTTACCTACGACGTTACACGCAGAAGTCCACAGCTAAACGACTATAAAAACATCAGCTGCACTGCTACTACTGCATATAATTCTACATGGCCCTACCTCGCTACTCTCTTTGGTTGTCTCCGATAATACAAGTAACTACTTACTAATCTGACTGCAAAGGACCTCTCGGCGCGTACTGCTTCACAGTTTTATTGTTTTCCCCTTCGCCCCCACCAGACCACCACATGGTGTGTTGTCGGAGGGCCTCTGGGTAGCCCAGAGCCGGAATGCGGTCCTCCGGGACATCAAACTCTCTCCTGCTTCGATGGGGTCGAGCTCCGCCTTGCATAACCACATCTGGTCGAAATCAGAGTTATTTTGGATAATGGGAATGAAATCATCTTCCAGACCCTTCACGTGTCTTCGGTAGTCACCGGGCCATCACGGAATATCGCACCGATTATTCCATGACTGGACATTGCACACCACACAGACACCCACTGGGGGTGAAGAGATATCTCGATCACGAAATGCGGATTCTCAGTCCCCAGATCCGTCAATTTTTCTTGTTGACGAACATATCCAAATGATAGTGGGCTTCGTCGCTAAACCAAACCATGCAGCGCATATTAATTCCCATCATGTCCCACGGTCAATTGCACAGTTTGAATGTCCTAACGCAAACCGTTCAGAAACTGTGACTATTTTATTTCATGTAGCTCAATAACTGTCATCCGGTATATTTCACACATCTCCTTCTCCTCCCCTCTCTTTCCATCTCCTCCCCCTCTTCCTTACTCATCTGCTGACTACCCTTCTTCATCTTCCACCGGTCTCCTCCACCTCCTCCTCCGTCTATTCCCGTCCATATCCTCCTCCCCATTTCTCTTTGGGTATCTCCTTCTTCCCCATTTTTCTTCTCAGCCATCCCCACCAGCACATAAAGCCCCTGGGATACATTTCTGTACTACCTGCAAAAAACACTTATTATGCCGGTTGTCCTAGATACCATGGGTTACCAAGTCTTCTCAACCCTATCCACATCCCTATGGGGGCTAGTGGTTCTTACCCACATACTTCTTCCTTTACTGTACTAGGTGTCAAGGTCATTTGATAACCTGAGGGCTAGTTCTTAGTTTGTAGTTTCTCATGTGTGCAATCAGATTTATTAAATTGTTCGTATTATGTAATAAAACTATTCTGTAGTGTCTGTGCCTGCACTACCCCCCAGTCACTTTCGATTCTCACCATCATCCTACACCACAAAATGATATTTTACATTTTATTTTCCTCAGTCCTTGCATTAGTGTCACGTGGATACACAGAATGTACTTCCTACATAGTAAAAACTTTCTAAAGGAATAGCTGAAAATAAATCAGCTGATGATTCTATATAATCATTTTGAAATGTATTGCTTTCTAGATTCAGCATCATGTGTGTGGTATTAAATATGTACATCAATATGTATGGAACGCCTAGAAACATCTGAAGTAGTCATTCTAAAACTAACAGGACACATCAGGGCTTTAACTGCAGCACACGAAATAGACGTAACAGGAAACCAGGCCTTCTTAACTCTGAAACAGGACCTCAGGTCGAGCTTCCATAGCCAAACTGAGCTAGGTTTGCCATCTCCATCATAATACTACTGATACAATGACACCATAATGTACAAATCGCCGCTGATGTTACCAGTCTTACCTGATGCTGCAATCGTTCGCTTTACTTTCAAAAGAAAATATAGGCAATTCAAAAATGTATCTTCTTTTACTTTGTTATTTACCGCAATCATTGCCCAGAGTGAATGTATCAACGATGAACTTCAATGGGTGTCAAGGGACGTCCGACCCGAACAAATACAACGAACAATAACGAACAAAACCAGATAAAAGAAGTGCTGAAGTGCCAGACTACCAATCCCAAGGTTCCGGGGGTCGATCCCCTGTGAGTTTTAGGATTTGTGTCCGTCATTTGTCACTTATTTCACCTCTGATAATCTTCGTTGATGTGAGAAATGCCGAGTTACATAGTGGTTCGGAATCCACGCTAAACTCTAAGTCCACATAAAATCAGTTCAAAGGTCGGACGAAGGCAACAGCATACCACCTCCAAACAGGGTCATGTCTAGTAAAGCATTTTGATGTTCGAAACTATCTTTGGATTGATGACCGCTTTACTTACAGGTAAACACTTGTACGTTTTAAAGTTCAGGATAAGTGCATTTGAACGATCTTGCAGCATAGCAGTGGGCGTAAATTCATGTCTTGCACCAATTTGCTGAATGATGTATTAGATACACTCGCATGTGCGCCTGTTTGTTTACGTGTGTATATGTGTCTAACTTATTTCTATATCCTTGTCTGATGCCAAAGTACGTTGTTTCCAGCTATTTTGCTATATACTCCATAGCTGTAGGGTGCATTTCATTAATAGAACGTTTTTGAGGACTATGCCCAGTTAATGTAGCGAAGTTAACCTGAACTAAAGTGAAGAATGTTCACAGAATCTAACTAGGCGGTCAGTGCACGACAAGAATGCGTCGAGCTGAATAAAATTAATTAAATTATCCAGAGTATAGTTCTCATCAGTTCAATACCTGACTGCACCAGTAGTGCTTACAATACGTGCAAAATAGGTACGATAGCCATGAACAATAAAATTAAATGTGAAAAAGCTAAAATTCGAGGAAGGATCGGAAAGTAAAGCACAATATATTTTTTTCTACTGTAGAGTTGCAGCTGGAACATTGAAATTTCACGACGATATAGTTTGAAGTTTCCTCTACGGAGGGTATTTCGTTTTCATGTGCAACTCTAGCGAGGAAACCCTGAACTACGAACGAACATGGCGAGCATGTTGCTATCGTCAACTTACGATGGGTAGCGAAGTGTAACTCGACATCTGTGGGTCAAACGGCATAAATTGGGTGACATTCACAGGGATATGCGTTTTGTGTGTGGGAACAACTGTATGGGCCGTGGCATTGTCTCCAGGTGCTATGCATTCTTCCAAGCGGGCCGTGTGTACCTTAATGATTCGCGATTCACTGGGCGGCCGGTAACAGCTTCAACCACGCAGAATGTCGGAGCCAGCGAATTTGAACGACCGGCGTGTGCGACTGCGAACCTTATCGCAGCAGTTCAATATTTCCTATGTTGCGGTGTACGATATTGTCTGAGACACGTTGAAATTTCGTAAAGTTAGTGCTCGTTGGGTGCCTCAGAACCTGACAGGTAACAAGGGCCAGCGAATGATGACAAGCCTAGGTAAGCTTGGATAAATTAATGCGTTTCATCGCAGCAGGGCATGACTTTTTCTAAGGAACCGTCACTGGTGATAAGTTGTGGGTATAGCATTATATGCGCCAAACAGAGCAGACATCTATAGAGTGGAAACATGCCGATTTTCCTGTACGAAAAAAATTCAGAGTGACTCAGTCTGCCAGAAATGTGCTTGTGACAGTCCGGACCTTGCACCGTTGGACTTGCATCTGTTTAGTCCCATGAAAGAAATTCCTGGCCGGTGTGTGCTTTGCAACAGATGTGCGGAAGTGAAATCAGCAGTCCACAGATGGTTACTCTCGAATGAAACGTACTTCTAGGAACAGATCTTACTGAAACTGGTACCACGACTGGAGAAATGTGTTGATAACGTTGGTGACTATGTAGAAAAGTAGGTAAAAGTTGTAAGTTCATTTGTGATTATTTTTGTCTTGTTACCTATTAAACTCTTTGGCAATAAACTTATTGGACACTACATTCAGATTTTCCGTCGTATAATCAATAATTTGGCACGATTAATTTTTTACCCGTTTATGCATTACAGTTATCGTAGAATAGAGAAAGTTTGAAGGGCCTGTCGATTAATACACAGCTATATTCGGTGTCAGTGAAACCAATTTTTTCGGCTATAACACTTTTAAGGTGGCTTCCATTAGCAAAAATGGACTTTGTGCCACCTCTTTGGGGTCAGGAAACTTAATTTCGCAGAGTAGACCTAAATCGGGAAGCCATTTCGACACGGCAGCCGGGCTTACCTTGTAGCCGCGCAGATTGTCGACGACGCAGGCTAGCAGAGCGTCCCTGCCGACCGTCACCGTCACATTGGGAATGGGCTCCGCGAACCTCGGCAGCTGGGCCTCTGAAACACACCAACCACACGTCTCCTCAGTGGCGTGCACAACCCTTCCCAGCCCAGACATTGGGGCTCTTTCAAACAAGCATTTTCTCTTTTTTTAATTTTCAGTTACTCAGAATAACACAACGTAATTTTAATTAGTTTAAAAAAAATGTTCGCTGCATTGTTGCATCGCGTGGGCCCACAGGGAATATTCCGATGAAAGAAAAAAGAAAAAAAAAAACACACATTAAATAACCAGGTAGTTATAATTAAAATGCAGCTATTCACGGAGGCCCCATGTAGGCTGTAAATATCGCATGGTAGCTAAACTTGGTACATATGCTACTGCATGAATATGGAGCCGATTTACACTGGAAAAAAATTAGTTCCAGTTTTGGTCATTAGGTGCAGATCTGCCGCTGTACAGTATCTCTTCGACGTCTCAGTGCTCATATTGAACAAATTGTCTAAGCGGTTAGTAATAATAGAAATCAATATTATGTCTTTTTTATTTCTTTGTCCTTTTCCGAGCACGTCCCATTCAGAATCCACTACACACACAAACATTTCTGCACGTCCTTCTTGCAACGTGTTTCTTACACTCACAGAGCCAGATATGAACCTGGTGAGCAAATTTAGGTTTAGTTTTTTCTAGCGTAAATTGGTTCTGCATTAATCCATTAGCGTACTTAACCAATTTCGATAATTGCAGTTTACACTGGGTATCTGTGAGTAGGCGCTGTTTAGTTATAACAACGCTGTATTTTTTGACAGTATTGTACTCGTGTTATTTCTCCGTCACACTGCATTCTGTGTCAATTTTAGACACTTCAGAATCATTGCTTATCCAGTATATTTTTACTTGCTTTCTCATATTCCTACCACTAAAACCAACAGCAAAGCTCTACTCTAATGAAACTTTACCTACATCAGAAACTTGATAGTTAAAACTTCTTGTGTATTCAGATAATGAATGAGGGATAGATCAGGACCACATTCCGGTGTTGATACCTCCCGAGTCACTACGAAATATTCAGTTTTATCGGCTACATTCTCTGTAATAATTTTAGTTGTTTGCTTCACATGAAAACATCAGAAACAGTTTCTCATCAGGCACATTACACAAGAATCTCTTCATCTGATTATCCTGGCATCTAGAAGTAATAGAACTAATTACATACAAATATAAAGTTGTAACCATGTACAAACGCTCCCAGTGAATCCATTTGAAACCCATTAAATATATCCCCCTACAGCAGACACTAATATCCTAAATGTTTGCTAAGTGTACCTACAACACAATCATATTTCATAAAGTGTTAAATTTTTCAAGAATGAATAACCATAAGAAGCTACAGCACACATAGAGCATTTTACGGTTGTTGGAAATCTGTGTCCTGCCATGGACTTACGCATTAAACAAAACACAGCAGTGTGTTGTGAAACCCCTGGGAATTCGTAGGCATCTTGTAATCACTGAAGAAATAGAGTGAAATCGTATGATCACTGTGGGTGGAAAGGGATATTATACTTATTTATTTATCGTATGATGATGTTTGTTCAGTTGACAGATGCAGATGTTTTGTTCTACCTCCCTAGTTAGATGATGCTGAAAAAGACATTTGTCTTCAGTTTTTGTACTTTACATGTGTGTTACGACCAAGAGAACAGCAAATGTTGCTTTTTTTAACGGCCAGAAGAAAGCTATCGAGGCACAAGAGGCAGACTTCTAAGAAACTCTGAAAGTGGCGATGGTCTAGTGTGTTTATGAATGATGAGGTAACACAAGACGCCACAGATATAAGAGAGAATGAATCTATTTGTGGGCGGAGTACAGCTATCTGAGCAACTGGACTGTAAGACGCTAGGCCATTTTGTATTTACTAAGCGTGTATGATAGATTATATAATGGTAAGACAGAGATTCAGCAACCAGGTTTTAAATTGTAAGACATTTCCAGGGGCAGATATGGATTCTGACCACAATCGATTGGTTGTGATCTGCAGATTGAAACTGAAGAAATTGCAAGAAGGTGGGAATTTAAGGAGATGGGACCTGGATAAACTGAAAGAACGAGAGGTTGTAGAGAGTTTCAGGGAGAGCATAAGGGAACAATTGACAGGAACGGGGGAAAGAAATACAGTAGAAGAACAATGGGTAGCTCTGAGGGATGAAGTAGTGAAGGCAGCAGAGGATCAAATAGGTAAAAAGACGAGGGCTAGTAGAAATCCTTGGGTAACAGAAGAAATATTGAATTTAATTGATGAAAGGAGGAAATATAAAAATGCAGTAAATGAAGCAGGAAAAAAGGAATACAAAAGTCTCAAAAATGAAATCGACAGGAAGTGCAAAATGGCTAAGCAGGAATGGCTAGAGGACAAATGTAAGAATGTAGAGACTTGTCTCACTAGGGGTAAGATAGATACTGCCTACAGGAAAATTAAAGAGACCTTTGGAGAGAAGAGAACCACTTGTATGAATATCAAGAGCTCAGATGGCAACCCAGTTCTAAGCAAAGAAGGGAAGGCAGAAAGGTGGAAGGAGTATATAGAGGGTTTATACAAGGGCGAAGTACTTGAGGACAATATTATGGAAATGGAAGAGGATGTAGATGAAGACGAAATGTGAGATAAGATACTGCGTGAAGAGTTTGACAGAGCACTGAAAGACCTGACTCGAAACAAGGCCCCGGGAGTAGACAACATTCCATTAGAACTACTGATGGCCTTGGGAGAGCCAGTCATGACAAAACTCTACCATCCGGTGAGCAAGATGTATGAGACAGGCGAAATACCCTCAGACTTCAAAAAGAATATAAAAATTCCAATCCCAAAAAAGCAGGTGTTGACAGATGTGAAAATTACCGAACTATCAGTTTAATAAGTCACAGCTGCAAAATACTAACGTGAATTCTTTACAGACGAATGGAAAAACTGGTAGAAGCGGACCTCGGGGAAGATCAGTTTGGATTCCGTAGAAATGTTGGAACACGTGAGGCAATACTAATCTTACGACTTATCTTAGAAGAAAGATTAAGAAAAGGCAAACCTACGTTTCTAGCATTTGTAGACTTAGAGAAAGCTTTTGACAATGTTAACTGGAATACTCTCATTCACATTCTGAACGTGGTAGGGGTAAAATACAGGGAGCGAAAGGCTATTTACAATTTGTACAGAAACCAGATGGCAGTTGTAAGAGTCGAGGGGCATGAAATGGAAGCAGTGGTTGGGAAAGGAGTGAGACAGGGTTGTACCCTCTCCCCGATGTAATTCAATCTGTATATTGAGCAAGCAGTAAAGGAAACAAAAGAAAAATTCGTATTACGCATTAAAATTCATGGAGAAGAAGTAATAACTTGGAGGTTCGCCGATGGCATTGTAATTCTGTCAGAGACAGCAAAAGACTTGGAAGAGCAGTTGAACGGAATGGACAGTGTCTTGAAAGGAGGATATAAGATGAACATCAACAAAAGCAAAACGAGGATAATGGAATGTAGTCAAATTAAATCGGGTGATGCTGAGGGAATTAGATTAGGAAATGAGACACTTAAAGTAGTAAAGGAGTTTTGGTATTTAGGGAGTAAAATAACTGACGATGGTCGAAGTAGAGAGGATATAAAATGTAGACTGGCAATGGCAAGGAAATCGTTTCTGAAGAAGAGAAATTTGTTAACATCGAGTATAGATTTAAGTGTCAGGAAGTCATTTCTGAAAGTATTTGTATGGAGTGTAGCCATGTATGGAAGTGAAACGTGGACGATAACTAGTGTGGACAAGAAGAGAATAGAAGCTTTCGAAATGTGGTGCTACAGAAGAATGCTGAAGATAAGGTGGGTAGATCACGTAACTAATGAGGAGGTATTGAATAGGATTGGGGAGAATAGAAGTTTGTGGTACAACTTGACTAGAAGAAGGGATCGGTTGGTAGGACATGTTTTGAGGCATCAAGGGATCACAAATTTAGCATTGGAGGGCAGCTTGGAGGGTAAAAATCGCAGAGGGAGACCAAGAGATGAATACACTAAGCAGATTCAGAAGGATGTAGGTTGCAGTAAGTACTGGGAGATGAAGAAGCTTGCACAGGATAGAGTAGCATGGAGAGCTGCATCAAACCAGTCTCAGGACTGAAGACCACAACAACAACAACAACAACAACAAGCGTGTATAATTTTGTGGATAACTACGCTGAAGCATTCTGGTCACGGGTGGACGTCGCTTGAAGGATATAAACGGCAAAGACTAGTAGAAATACCACACAGAGTTTCTGATAGCACATTAGAAAAGTGTGCTTTATAGCTCAAAAGCATTTATAGTTCTGGGGCAGCGACCGTAAGTGTAGCGAAACCTTATTACCAATGATTCATTGATTGTACCTGGAATATTCTAAATTGGGTAAATGGTGTATATAGGCTGACGAAAGCGATGAATTAATGTTTGTACAAATGTCGGGATTCGAAACCGGGTCTCCCACGCACTAACCACTGCGGTGATCATTACGCCACCGTGCTACATTGGCTTTGCACGACTGCACGAACTACATTAGTACGCCTCCCTCCTTAATCCTAATTCCCATTCACGCCTCAGCCCACTTGGTATTCCCTGTAAACTTGAGCAGCACTGCAGAGAGAGGCTCTCCAGCTGTATTGGGACAGCATCTCGGCTTTCAACGAAACTGGGAATACTACCTGAACACAGGCATAGGTGCTTCGGTCAAATGAAACTATATGGTTCCAGAGATCTCTTCCAAGTCTACTACATCTCTGATGTATATTGCACACACAGGGGACGAATGGGAATTTTTACCGAGGCCGGGGCTCGAATCCAGGTACATATTTTCATTCTTCTCTGCAGTCTGCACTGCCTGTCGCTAATTGCAGCTCTGAATGCCCAAAAAATGGTTCAAATGGCTCTGAGCACTATGGGACTTAACATCTATGGTCATCAGTCTCCTAGAACTTAGAACTACTTAAACCTAACTAGCCTAAGGACATCACACACATCCATGCCCAAGGCAGGATTCGAACCTGCGACCGTAGCAGTCGCGCGGCTCCGGACTGAGCGCCTAGAACCGCTAGACCACCGCGGCCGGCTCTGAATGCCCGCTTCCGTGTCCCGGCCGACTCGGCAAAGCAGAATTTGCTGTGTGACAAACTGCCTCTGAGAATTTTTCTGTATTTGACATTTAACTGCAGTATTTGCTAAAACACAAGCACATATCTGACGAGCGTCATTTAAAATCGTACTAAATACACAGACTGTAATTTTACAGGAAGCAAGAAAAACGTTTCTCTGCGTGACCTAATGAAATATGTCAAAATTCTCATCGGTAGAAACTAGGTATTTAGATTGTATTCCAGAATTAGTCGTGACTGAAATCGTTTCCCGATGCACGAAGGCAACATCTTAATTTTTAAATTACACTTAATACATTTTAAGTGTCAGGAAGTCGTTTCTGAAAGTATTTGTATGGAGTGTAGCCATGTATGGAAGTGAAACATGGACGATAAATAGTTTGGACAAGAAGAGAATGGAAGCTTTTGAAATTCGGTGCTACAGAAGAATGCTGAAGATTAGATGGGTAGATCACATAACTAATGATGAGGCATTGAATAGAATTGGGGAGAAGAGGAGTTTGTGGCACAACGTGACTAGAAGAAGGGATTGGTTGGTAGGACATGTTCTGAGGCATCAAGGGATCACCAATTTAGTACTGGAGGGCAGCGTGGAGGGTAAAAATCGTAGGAGGAGACCAAGAGATGAATACACTAAGCAGATTCAGAAGGATGTAGGCTGCAGTAGATACTGGGAGATGAAGAAACTTGCACAGGATAGAGTAGCACGGAGAGCTGCATCAAACCAGTCTCAGGACTGAAGACCACAACAACAACAACATTTAAACTAATTCACTGAAGGAAATACGTTTTGGCTCAATCATGTTTTCATGTAATACGATTTGAAACGTTCATTACAGTTTTTTATTCATTTTGTTGTTGGAGACAGCCCATCATGGAAAACAATTAAGTTATTAACATCTCCCAAAAAGAAACGAAAACAGTCACTGTTTCAAAAGATTTTATTGCTAATGACCAGCTTTCTCCTCCGAATGCAAAAATATTTGACGCCGATCTACGTAGGGAGAAACGATCGTCGTCATAAAATAAGGGAAGTCTGAACTCGAATGGTAAGATGTAGGTGTTCGTTCATCCCGCGTGATATACAAGATTGGAACATTAGAGAATTACGAAGGTGGTTCGATGAACCCTCTGCCAGGCACTTCAGTGTGATTTGCAGAGTATATATATATATATATATATATATATATATATATATATATATATATCTGTGTGTGTGTGTGTGTGTGTCTGTTTGAAGGGTCCATGGAAAAAAGAGGGTAACTCAGTTGTTCTTAATTTTTCAGGAAAGTAGATTTTAACGCCGAACCCTCTGTACCAAATGCAATTTTCAGCCAAAACTCTTGAAATTTATGGTAAGAGTAGCTTTACCTATAGTCGTTAGATACCACTACAAGGTTTTTGTGTAAACGTACTGTAACAACTTAGAGAAAATATTATATCGAATAACTTCAGTTTTTTGTAGGGAAAAGGGGGCTAGGTCAATATAAAAGGGGGAATGTCAGTAAATCTCGCTTATTCGTTAACTTTGTTAAACCTAATACAATTCGAACTAACTACCAGTATCATTTAAGATGCCAAAAATAATGTAACAATGAACGTGCAAAAATGTTTTAGTTACAAAAAACTATAAAAGTCATAAGACATAAAATTATAGACTAGAATTAATTCTTTATAAACAGATCGACGTTTTGTAGGCCCATACAGTTTCATTCATTGTTTATTCATTTCTGCTCTGGGTCTGTTTCTTAGCACTTGCACTTATTGGTTTAGAAAAAATGTGTCATCTAGATGACACAATTTCTTGTTACGCTTTTGGCCTTTTCGAGTTTTGGTAGCTGGGGAAAAAAACTGCTTAGCCTCTTCTCCGCAAAACATCTTTAACTGTTGTAAGTCTGCTTACTTGTCATAAGTAATGTGTCGGATCGGCTGATGTCGTTTGACGTCCGCCCTACCTCTCTGATTTGGTTCGAGCCTCATTCGCGTGTTTGTGAGTAATGGAGCAACATGGTAGGTATGTTTTTGCAGAATACAACAATATGGTCCTACTGAATGGCGAAGGTCACGGTAATGGAACAGCTGCTGGTCGCCTTTATCAAGATCAGTCTCCACGACGTCCGACTTCATCGCATTGCCTTTTCCCCACAACTACGCAACGGCTTCGAGAAAAGATACCTTCACCGTCAGCGTGACTGTGGTGCTCCGAGGCGAGAGTCGGCCGCTGTGGCCGAGCGGTTCTGGGCGCTTCAGTCCGGAACCGCGCTGCTGCTACGGTCGCAGGTTCGAATCCTGCCTCGGGCATGGATGTGTGTGATGTCCTTAGGTTAGTTAGGTTTAAGCAGTTCTAAGTCTAGGGGACTGATGACCTCAGATGTTAAATCCCATAGTGCTTAGAGCCACTTGAATCCGAGGACATGCCATACACGCGAACTGGAAGACGTAGTATTGAATCACGCTGAAGAGAATCCATAAACGAGTACAAGGGTAATTTCTGTTGCTGTTAATGAGTGGAACTGCAAAACAAGTGATGTACTGCGTCATGTCTAATCAATTCTTTATAAAAGTGGTCGCGTTACTAACATGTCTTCAAGTGGTTCTAGCACGGAAACTGATCGTTTCCGAACATGGGTCCGTTTCAAAATATTATCTACTCACTCCCTGCTACTAGTCCTAGCAGTTAGTAACGCTAAGTTACGAGTACCCTGTATACATCATAGATGTTTGAGTTTTGAAAAAGGTCTCTGGAACCATAGAGGTTCATCTGGTTACAGCACCTGTGCCTGGGTTAGGGGCAGGATCTCTTGCTTCGTTCGATGCTGTGGTCCCATTCCAGTGTAGTTGGAGAGCCTTTGCAATGCTGTAAGAGTTTAGGTGGAATAGCAAGTGGGACTGAGGTGTGAGTGGAATCTGGATTGAGGAAGGATTCGTGCTAGGATAATCCGTGCAGTTGTGCGAACCCTAATCTCCAGCTCAATAGACTGTGCTTGGGTGGCCCACTACGCCATCCAAGCACAGACTATTGAGCTATATATCATTTGGGTAAATCATATTTATTAGACCCACTTGTATTCGTATGTATCCTTTCCAGTAATTATTCTAATGCTTTGTTTGCTCCAAGTGGTCGTTTACTTTGTGTTGCGACCGAGCCCGTACATCGATAATCTCCCAGTATGAAAGTGAGTGTTTATCGTGACCGCTATTCTGTTTCTTTTACATATTTCTTCGAGGAAGTTGACATGGTTCTGGGCAGTAATATCAAGTCTGTTATGGAGGCTGCTAAACATGACTCCAGTGTAAATTAGAGGCGCTTGTTAACAGAATAGAGCAAAGTTAATCTGAAAGCAATACTTCTCCATAATGGTAACATATTTCCTCCTGTTTTGATTGCTCGAGTAATTAATGTGAAGGAGACACATAAAAAATATGTTTATCCAGTACTGAATACACAAATGGCGTGTACTTGGAAATCTCAAGCTAACTGTAATTCTACTTCGCATACAGCTCGGGTACAGAAGGCACTATTATATGCCACTGCGGTACCAAAGAGAGGAAAGAAAAGAATATCATGCGAAAATTTCGTGTTTTCGTAATGAACTACCGCGTGACCAGACGAAAGGCAGGAAGGACTGTTTGTGGGACCTCAAAGTAGAGAATTCATCTTTAGTGAATTTTTCCTTATTTTATTGAGTAATTTTGAAAGAATGGCATGGGTACTTTCACAAATGCCGGTAAGTACTTCTTCGCCAATCTTAGAGCAGAGAAATATCGGAATATCTACAAGAACTACTGAGATCATATCACGTTATGGCATTTAGCATGTCACTTGTAGTATATTTCTTGAGTAATAATTTGGACTTCTTCCTGGATGACTGTGATGTTGTTAATGAAGAACATGGAGAACGGTTTCATCAGGATATCTGATAAATGAAAAACCGTCATCTAGGCATCTGGAATACCAGAGTATTGTGCGATTATTGCTGGTTCTTATAAAGTGACATTGTTCAGGCATTGTGCCTCATGGAAAGAGTGAAGGATATTTTTCACTATGATTTTTTTGTTTCATTTTCGTTCACTCTTACGTTACTCGTTTCTTAGTGACTATTGTGCACTAACAGATTTCTTAGTATTTCGTATTTGGAAGTCTTGTTGCGGGACGACACATACTGCTATAATCATCTACCAGAAATCATTATTACGTGAAAATTGAGGCGGGGGGTAGAAATTCTAAAAACAGGTATGGATTTAGGGCCACATTGTCTAGCAAAAACAGGGCATATTGTTCTTGTAATTTAAAACACGATTTCTTTGTTGGCAAGTGTTTCTGTACGATAACTTCAGTTATATTGTTAGGGAACGCGGTAATGCACATAATATGGAATCCAACTACAAGATATAGAGCAGTAAGCTAGTCAGTCTATTCCGACATAGATTTTTATGGAAACGTGAAAGATCTTATACGTTGTGTTCTGAAATACTGATCACCAAGTTTAAAAATTGTTTAGCGATACCTCTCTCAGTAATGGGCTCATGTTATTAAAGAGATGGTTTCCCACATTCAAACAATATTTTCGGTCGCGATTCATATGTTTTAAAGAGTGGTTAACTGTATATCTTGCATTAACAACTATTTTATTTTGCTAAGTGGTAAATACGAATGCTATACGCAAAGACCAAATTTCGTAGCGCATACATTACAGGTATATTGGTACAAATTTCTGTTAATGAACATTCAAATAATACATTTGTCAACCAAATCAACAATATTTCCTAAGAGAAGAAATGCAAACCACTGTCGTCTTATTTAAATGATAGTGATTTAGGGCAGATTATCTTTTTAGTTCCACTTCTGCAATATCTTTCTCTAATTTTCAAACCGTGCTTCTCTCCATTAATACTATTCCTGTACAATATCAGAAGAATCTAAAATTGTAACTTTAGCTCTAATACTTTTTCTAAATTTTAGGTGAAGACATGTGGAGCCGACACTGGAAGCACAGTTTCTCTTCTAACACAAATTTATGATGCAGTATTGGATACCAGGTAAAGGGCGCGATAATAAAGTCTGACAGTTGACTAGAATTGTAGATGTACCGTAGGCTACTGTAGACTACCGTAAATAAGATTAGACTACGGTAGTTTCCCTAGTAACTTTGGACTTTTCAGATCGAAACAGCATTACCTGTACATTAGGTGTACTGCATACCTATCGGGCGTTACTGTATTCCGATCCCTTTCTTTGCGTATGAGATCATTGTTTTACTAAATTCCCCTAGAAACAGGAAGCGATGAACCGTCTAGAAAGTGGGTGATGACATGTAAAGGATTGGGTAGCCTACGGACGTTTTTGTTCCCCCTGTCTGTTACTTAAAAATAAACACTACTTATAGAAAAACTGATACTGTCAATGTTTAGTTAAAGTTTAATTCAAACATTGTTGATTTGTAACGTGAAATAGATGAACGATGTTGTTGTTGTTGTGGTCTTCAGTCCTGGGACTGGTTTGATGCAGCTTTCCACGCTGCTCTATCCTGTGCAAGCTTCTTCATCTCCCAGTACCTACTGCAGCCTACATCCTTCTGAATCTGCTTAGTGTATTCATCTCTTGGTCTCCCTCTACGATTTTTACCCTCCTCGCTGCCCTACAATACTAAATTGGTGATCCCTCGATGTCTCAGAACATGTCCTAAAACCGATCACTTCTTCTAGTCAAGTTGTGCCACAAGCTCCTCTTCTCCCCAATTCAATTCAATACCTCCTCATTGGTTAGGTGATCTACCCATCTAATCTTCAGCATTCTTCTCTAGCACCACATATCGAAAGCTTCTATTCTCTTCTTGTCTAAACTATTTATCGTCCACGTTTCACATCCATACATGGCTACACTCCATACAAATACTTTCAGAAACGACTTCCTGACATTTAAATTTATACCCGATGTTAACAAATTTCTCTTCTTCAGAAACGATTTCCTTGCCATTGCCAGTCTACATTTTATATCCTCTGTACTTCGACCATCATCAGTTATTTTGCTCCCCAAATAGCAAAACTCCTTTACTACTTTAAGTGTCTCATTTCATAATCTAATTCACTCAGCATCACCCGAATTAATTCGACTACATTCCATTATCCTCGTTTTGCTTTTGTTGATGTTCATCTTATACCCTCCTTTCAAGACACTGTCCATTCCGTTCAGCTGCTCTTCCAAGTCCTTTGCTGTATCTGACAGAATTACAATCATCGGCGAACCTCAAAGTTTTTATTTTTTCTCCATGGATTTTAATACCTACTCCGAACATTTCTTTTGTTTCCTTTATTGCTTGCTCAATATACAGATTGAATAACATCGGGGATAGGCTAAAACCCTGTCTCACTCCCTTCCCAACCACTGCTCCCCTTTCATACCCCTCGACTCTTATAACTGCCATCTGGTTTCTGTACAAATTGTAAATAGCCTTTCGCTCCCTGCAGTTTACACCTGCCACCTTCAGAAGTTGAAATAGAGTATTACAATCAACATTGTCAAAAGCTCTCTCTAAGTCTACTAATGCTAGAAACGTAGGTTTGCCTTTCCTTCATCTTTCTTCTGTGATAAGTCGTATGGTCAGTATTGCCTCACGTGTTCCAACATCTCTACGGAATCCAAACTTCTCTTCTCCCAAATCCTATTCAATACCTCCTCATTAGTTATGTGATCTACCCATCTAATCTTCAGCATTCTTCTGTAGCACCACATTTCGAAAGATTCTATTCTCTTCTTGTATAAACTATTTATCGTCCATGTTTCACTTCCATACCTTGGCTACACTCCATACAAATACTTTCAGAAACGACTTCCTGACACTTAAATCTATACTTGATGTTAACAAATTTCTCTTCTTCAGAAATGCTTTCTTGCCATTGCCAGTCAACATTTTATATCCTCTCTACTTCGAACCTATATCAGTTATTTTGCTCCCCAAGTAGCAAATCTCATTTACTACTTTAAGTGTCTCATTTCCTAATCTAATTCCGTCAGCATCACCCGACATAATTCGACTACATTCCATTATCCTTGTTTTGCTTTTGTTTATGTTCATCTTATACCCTCCTTTCAAGACACTGTTCATTCCGTTCAACTGCTCTTCCAAGTCCTTTGCTGTCTCTGACAGAATTACAATGTCATCGGCGAAACTCAAAGTTTTTATTTCTTTTCCATGGATTTTAGTACCTACTCCGAACTTTTCTTTTGTTTCCTTTACTGCTTGCTCAATATACAGATTGAATAACATCGGGGAAGGCTACAACCCTGTCTCATTCCCTTCCCAACCACTGCTTCCCTTTCATGTCCCTCGACTCTTATAACTGCCATCTGGTTTCTGTACAAATTGTAAATAGCATTTCGCTCCCTGTATTTTACCCCTGCCACCTTTAGAATTAGAAAGAGAGTATTCCAGTCAACATTGTCAAAAGCTTTCTCTAAGTTTACAAATGCTAGAAACGTAGGTTTGCCTTTCCCTAATCTTTCTTGTAAGATAAGTCGTAAGGTCAGTATTGCCTCACGTGTCCCAACATTTCTACGGAATCCAATCTGATCTTCCCCAAGGTCGGCTTCTACCAGTTTTTCCATTCGTCTGTAAAGAATTCGCGTTAGTATTTTGCAGCTGTGGCTTATTAAACTGATAGTTCGGTAATTTTCACATCTGTCAACACCTGCTTTCTTTGGGATTGGAATTATTGTATTCTTCTTAAAGTGTGAAGGTGTTTCGCCTGTCTCATACATCTTGCTCACCAGATCGTAGAGTTTTGTCAGGACTGGCTCTCCCAAGGCCGTCCGTAGTTCTAATGGAATGTTGTCTACTCCCGGGGCCTTGTCTCGACCCAGGTCTTTCAGTGCTCTGTCAAACTCTTCACGCAGTATCATATCTCCCATTTCATCCTCATCTACATCCTCTTCCATTTCCATAATATTGTCCTCAAGAACATCGCACTTGTATAGACCCTCAATATACTCCTTCCACCTTTCTGCTTTCCCTTCTTTGCTTAGAACTGGGTTTCCATCAAAGCTCTTGATATTCATGCAAGTGGTTCCCCTTTCTCCAAAGGTCTCTTTAATTTTCCTGTAGGCAGTATCTATCTTACCCTAGTGAAATAAGCCTCTACATCCTTACATTTGTCCTCTAGCAATCCCTGCTTAGCCATTTTGCACTTCCTTTCGATATCATTTTCGAGACTTTTGTATCCCTTTTTGCCTGCTTCATTTACTGCATTTTTATATTTACTCCTTAAATTCAATATTTCTTCTGTTACCCAAGGGTTTCTACTAGCCCTCGTCTTGTACTTATTTGATCCTCTGCTGCCTTCACTATTTCATCCCTCGAAGCTACCCATTCTTCTTCTACTGTATTTCTTTCCCCCATTCCTGTCAATTGTTCCCTTATGCTCTCCCTGAAAGTCTGTACAACCTCTAGTTCCTCAGTTTATACAGGTTCCATCTCCTTAAATTCCCACCTTTTTGCAGTTTCTTCAGTTTTAATCTACAGTTCATAACCAATAGATTGTGGTCAGAGTCCACATCTGCCCGTGGAAATGTCTTACAATTTAAAACCTTGTTCCTAAATCTCTGTCTTACCATTATATAATCTATCTAATACCTTTTAGTATCTCCAGGGTTCTTCCATGCATACAACCTGTTTTCATTATTCTTGAACTAAGTGTTATTTATGATTAAGTTATGCTCTGGCAAAATTCTACCAGGCGGCTTCCTCTTTCATTTCTTAGCCCCAATCCATATTCACCTACTATGTTTCCTTCTCTCCCTTTTCCTACTCTCGAATTCCAGACACCCATGACCATTAAATTTTCGTCCCCCTTCACTACCTGAATAATTTCTTTTATCTCATCATACATATCATCAATTTCCTGATCATCTGCAGAGCTAGTTGGCATATAAACTTGTACTACTGTAGTAGGCATGGGCTTTGTGTCTATCATGGCCACAATAATGCGTTCACTATGCTGTTTGTAGTAGCTTTCCCGTACTCCTAAGTTTTTATTCATTATTAAACCTACTCCTGCATACCAATATTTGATTTTGTATTTATAACCCTGTCGTCACCTGACCAAAATTGTTGTTCCTCCTGCCACCGAACTTCACTAATTCCCACTATATCTAACTTTAACCTCTCCATTTCCCTTCTAAGTTTTCTAACCTCCATGCCCGATTAAGGGATCTGACATTCCACGCTCCGATCCGTAGAACGCCAGTATTCTTTCTCCTGATAACGACGTCCTCTTGAGTTGTCCCTGCCAACCATACAGTAAAGTTGCATGCCCTCGGTAAAAGTTACGGCTGTAGTTTCCCCATGCTCTCAGCCGTTTGCAGTACCAGCACAGCAAGGCTGTTTTGGATAGTGTTACAAGGCCAGATCAGTCAATCGTCCAGACTGTTGCTCCTGCAACTAGTGAAAAGTCTGCTGCCCCTCTTCAGGAACCACACGTTTGTCTGGTCTCTCAACAGTACCCCTCCGTTGTGGTTGCACCTACGGCTATCTGTATCGTTGAGGCATGCAAGCCTCCCCACCAACGGCAAGGTCCATGGTTCATGGGGGGAGTAACGTCGTAGTAAAACTAAAAATTATAAATTTAACATGAACTACTGGGAAACGCAATTACCTCAAAATAAATAAATAAGTAAATAAAATTTAGGAAGGAACAAAACAAAAACATATCAAACATCGCTTGAGTACTGCGTTGAGCTTATATAAAAATGTTTCCATTGTTCAAAAACAACTTCCGTTCTTATAAGTAATAACAGGAAACTCTTGCCTTTCACCACGATGGAAAACGTTAAGTTGAGTACAAAGTTACAACAATAATTATGTAGATTATATATGTTCGTGCATGTAAACTTTATTTGCATCAAAAGTAAGGTGGGTTACAATAGATTTTTGTTTATAACGGATTTGATTGTGAAATACTATTAATGAAGGTGGATATGATAGTAATTTGATTTATTTAATTTAACTGATATTGGCTCTGAGGTTTGTTACATAAAAGTACCGAAGTTACTCTATCAACTAATTCTCGTTACATACATAATGTAATTTATATTCTGTAAGGATGTAAAATGCGCAGTGTACTAACAATGGGCGGCTATAATTACACTCCTGGAAATGGAAAAAAGAACACATTGACACCGGTGTGTCAGACCCACCATACTTGCTCTGGACACTGCGAGAGGGCTGTACAAGCAATGATCACACGCACGGCACAGCGGACACACCAGGAACCGCGGTGTTGGCCGTCGAATGGCGCTAGCTGCGCAGCATTTGTGCACCGCCGCCGTCAGTGTCAGCCAGTTTGCCGTGGCATACGGAGCTCCATCGCAGTCTTTAACACTGGTAGCATGCCGCGACAGCGTGGACGTGAACCGTATGTGCAGTTGACGGACTTTGAGCGAGGGTGTATAGTGGGCATGCGGGAGGCCGGGTGGACGTACCGCCGAATTGCTCAACACGTGGGGCGTGAGGTCTCCACAGTACATCGATGTTGTCGCCAGTGGTCGGCGGAAGGTGCACGTGCCCGTTGACCTGGGACCGGACCGCAGCGACGCACGGATGCACGCCAAGACCGTAGGATCCTACGCAGTGCCGTGGGGACCGCACCGCCACTTCCCAGCAAATTAGGGACACTGTTGCTCCTGGGGTATCGGCGAGGACCATTCGCAAACGTCTCCATGAAGCTGGGCTACGGTTCCGCACACCGTTAGGCCGTCTTCCGCTCACGCCCCAACATCGTGCAGCCCGCCTCCAGTGGTGTCGCGACAGGCGTGCATGGAGGGACGAATGGAGACGTGTCGTCTTCAGCGATGAGAGTCGCTTCTGCCTTGGTGCCAATGATGGTCGTATGCGTGTTTGGCGCCGTGCAGGTGAGCGCCACAATCAGGACTGCATACGACCGAGGCACACAGGGCCAACACCCGGCATCATGGTGTGGGGAGCGATCTCCTACACTGGCCATACACCACTGGTGATCGTCGAGGGGACACTGAATAGTGCACGGTACATCCAAACCGTCATCGAACCCATCGTTCTACCATTCCTAGACCGGCAAGGGAACTTGCTGTTCCAACAGGACAATGCACGTCCGCATGTATCCCGTGCCACCCAACGTGCTCTAGAAGGTGTAAGTCAACTACCCTGGCCAGCAAGATCTCCGGATCTGTCCCCCATTGAGCATGTTTGGGACTGGATGAAGCGTCGTCTCACGCGGTCTGCACGTCCAGCACGAACGCTGGTCCAACTGAGGCGCCAGGTGGAAATGGCATGGCAAGCCGTTCCACAGGACTACATCCAGCATCTCTACGATCGTCTCCATGGGAGAATAGCAGCCTGCATTGCTGCGAAAGGTGGATATACACTGTAATTAGTGCCGACATTGTGCATGCTCTGTTGCCTGTGTATATGTGCCTGTGGTTCTGTCAGTGTGATCATGTGATGTATCTGATCCCAGGAATGTGTCAATAAAGTTTCCCCTTCCTGGGACAATGAATTCACGGTGTTCTTATTTCAATTTCCAGGAGTGTATGTGTAAAACAAGCAAACCAACAAAAAAACGAAGAGGGGTCGTCTCACACATTTATTTATGTTTCTCTCCCTACCAATACTATAGGTAAGACTAGCATTTGCTACGTCATTTATGTAATGTACCAAATCTACCGAACCGTTGTTTTCATAAACCGCAACTCCACAGATGATGCGAGCATGCTGTGCTGACTTGTTTAAACATCGCTCACTGCGATCACAGAGGTTTACAGCAGCGATGGTCGTAACTGAATGTATTTGAGGGTCACATTGGCTAACCTAGACGCACTGTGGTCTAGGAATTCTTGGGTAGTTAATTTTCCTAACACCTGGCCTTATTTTTAGAAGTGTGTGTCACCAGCTATTCAGAGTGCGACATTCACCAATTTTGAAGAGCTCATAGAGAGTATAATACAGTGTACTCCGGCCACCTATGCCTCAGTTTGATTGATTGAAACAGTGTTGTGTGATATTTATGTTGGTAACTGGTATCTCACATACATGGTCATAGAACTGTTTTTCTGTACTATATTAGAAGGTTCACCCAAAAGTTAAGTAAATAAATTTTTTTGTGAGAAATTCTGTAATACTAGAAGAATCGCATACAGTGTTACAACTGATTCTGGTCACGTTGCCAGAGCTTGTTACCGAATGAATCCCAGAGTAAAGCAGTTCAGTGTAATGTTGCAAAGTGGTGTTTGAGAAACAATGGTAAGCAGAAAAGAAAATATACACTAGAATTGATAATCGACATACATATTTCTAATAATTCATGAAATATCACCAAATAAATAACAATCACGCTGAAAAAAATTTGTTCTTCTCTGTACTAATTTAAATTATTTATCCACGGAAACTTTTTTTTTGCTGTTACTTTTCAGACAGTAACAAAAACTATTGCCATCAGTTTCAGAAACGTTTCAGATGGCCCAATGCTGCATAGTAACTGTACCGTGAAAAGGACTCCAAAAATTGCAAGTCCACAAATGAATATATAGGTCGTGATTCCACCAGAAACAAACATGAACAGTGTGTTGCTCAGATCGTGTTAAACAAAAGAGAGTTACCTATGCGGGTAAATAAAGGACAACTGTTTTAAACTAAACAGATAAACTAATTGCGATTAATCAGCAACGATGATAATCCTAGAGAGTATAAAGCGAAAACCTGTGTTACGGAAGGCATTCGCGACACCATGAAGTACCGAAGCATGAAAAGGAAGTCTGGCGGTTGTCACCAAAGGGCGTCTTTCCTGAAAGGTTTCTACTGCCGCCGAGATTGCTACTTCGCGGTTATCCTTATCTGAATTCTGGAGCCTTCGTTGCTGATTCAGTCAACCCGCAAACGTGCGTGTGAGTGGGTGCTGGAAACACATGAGCGCCTCGTAAGGTTAAAGGTCGGAGAAGCCGTTCTGCTCATCTTAGTACGCTTCTCTCAACGCAACAGGCTCAAGTCGTATTTATCACAGCATATGCACAGAATACTGAAATGCTAATAAACGCAAGTTTCAATTTCTGCAAGGCCTCTCGAGTTACTCCCGCCGCTAAAAAAAGAAATTTTTCCTTGTAGGCATTTAATAGCTTTCCTCCCTTCTCAGAACCTACACAAGTTATACAAGGAAATTCTCAGAAGCCGCGCATATTTGTGGAGGCATGAGGTTGTGTCCGCGTGGTGTACAGTCCGCGTCTCTTGTATTTCAACTTCGTGTTTTCTACAAGGTTCTGCGATTCTCATTAATTTACTAGAAGCGTTTTCTATAACGTTCTATGTAATGTAAATAGAAGGGTGCTGTCTCTTAGAAATGCGTTCGTTCTATTAGCTTTATCTGCAAGAGAACCTGCGCTACCTGCAGTTAAGATATTTGCACCTTCTTGTTTAGTCTTGTATTTTACATGTTCTAAAGATTCTACTATGAACAGAAACAGTTATCAAGCAGGACTGGCTTGAGGGTTTTACTAAAAAGTGGGAGTGATGAAATAACATTTATCTTCTCTTGAGGGCTGTTGTAAATTTGTATCGCACTATTTGTAATGGATAATTTGTAAGGTGATGTCGTTAATGGCTGGACATGGAACTTTCTTCTATGTCTTATGGATACTAAAGGTTATATACATATATATGTATGCAACACTTAGAACAAGACGACTAGCACGTGAAAAGGGAGGAAAGCTGCGTTTAATAGAGATGAAGTAGGGATTATACGCGCCTCCGTTTTTTTAAACACAAAGTGGTGTGCGAGACAGATACAGCCGGCAATTGCCAGTGGAGCGCGCTGTGATCGTGTACACCATGTTGAGACACGCGTATCGTATGCACAAGCCGGGTCGTTACTGTGTGTTCAGCTGCACGGAAGAAATCAAGTCAGCGCGGTTCAGGCTGAATAACACATCCCGGCTTTTGGGCGGTACTGCAGAAGTGTGTCGAACGCCTCCCGGAAGTCAAGGAACACGGCATCTACCTGGACGCCGGTATCTACAGCTTTCTGGGTCTCGTGGATGGACAGAGCCAGCTGGGTTTCACACGATCATTCTGTCCGGAACCCATGTTGATTTCTGCAGAAGATGTCACAATACGCGAGCATAAATCATGTTCCAAAATTATACTACAGACCGACGTCAAAGACATAGGCCACCAGTTGTGCACGTCTGTTCTACGACCCTTCTTGGAAACTGGACTGATCTGTGCCATTTCCCAATCATTATAAACGCTTCGCTCCTCTAGAAATGTGCGGTACGCCGCTGCTGCCGGAGGGACAAATTCCTTCGTATACTCTGTGCAAAATCAAAATTGTATGCTCTCACGATCAGTGGCCTATCTTCTGTTGAGCAGTATCAGTTGCTTTTGTATCCCAGGGTCACTTACTTCGATGTATCATTTTGTCGTTATTGCGAGGATTTACATGAGCAACTACCGTGCGTTCTGGATATGTGAACTTTTGTTGAGAAAAGACGTTCAGTATTTCGGCCTTTTCTGTGTTATCTTCAGTTTCATTGAAATTACTGTCAGTGAACGGATGGCTTCGATCCGTTTACTGATTTAATATGTAACCAAAACTAATTATGATTTTTCTGTCAAGTCTATAGATAGAACTTTTCTTTTAAATTCGTTGAACCATTCGCACCTAGTCATCCTTAAGCTAATTTTTCCTTTATTTAGTTTTTGTTTGTCTGTGAAGCTTTAACTACGTTTAAACGTACAGTGAAGCTATCCTTGCCGTCGTAGCGGCTTCCTAAGATGGTTGTCGAACCACGGTGGTCTTTTCCCTCCTTCCCTCACAAGGTTTCTAAGACTTATTGTACAGTACTTCTGAAATTTTACTGCTGATGTTCAAAACTGTCAATGTCAAAGATGAAATTTTCATTTTGATCGCCCATGTAATCTGAAATTAGTCTCTTGTCGCTCTTGCTAAACAAACAGATCTCGTTACCATCAAATGGGATCAACAGGTCGCAAAGCGCTTAGCAACAGATTACTTAAATAATATGTTCACAGAGATTCTCCGTGGACAGGACACTGATGTGAGGTCCCAGGATGGCTAAAAAAGGAAAGAAGAAATAGTTTCTTGGCATTTCACAAGATCAATGTGTAGTTTAATTAACCATATGTTACGTCTCTAACTTCTACACGTTCTCGATATACCCTTCTATGGTTATTGGCTGACGCTACATATCTTAAATACCAGATACACAGCCATATTACCAACAAATTTAAGTTTCAGAGGCATTCTACGACCCTTGCTAAAACAGATTAAGTGTCATCTTTACATAATTTACACACACAACGAGTACGCACACACATAGGTTTACCAAAAAGAAAAATTTCCTGAAACATCAGTCCTTGCAGAAACTTCAACTTGCGTTACTTGGTGTGAAGTTAACAGATAATTTCTAAAAACATTTAATCTTAAATAACTACAAATTAATGATGAAAATACTTTTTATTTATTATCTTTATTGTTAGAAAGATCATAATTTACGACAATAACTAAATTTACAGTATTCCAAACCTCTATGTAAATATTAACAATTTTCAGAAGGTCCGATTTCTTATCTTTTTTACTGAACTAAAGCCTTTATTTGTGTGAGTGGCATTTAAAAACTCATTTGTCTAGGTATTATGCATGTCGTGCACTGATCCTTTCCAGCGACAACTACACTCCTGGAAATTGAAATAAGAACACCGTGAATTCATTGTCCCAGGAAGGGGAAACTTTATTGACACATTCCTGGGGTCAGATACATCACATGATCACACTGACAGAACCACAGGCACATAGACACAGGCAACAGAGCATGCACAATGTTGGCACTAGTACAGTGTATATCCACCTCTCGCAGCAATGCAGGCTGCTATTCTCCCATGGAGACGATCGTAGAGATGCTGGATGTAGTCCTGTGGAACGGCTTGCCATGCCATTTCCACCTGGCGCCTCAGTTGGACCAGCGTTCGTGCTGGACGTGCAGACCACGTGAGGCGACGGTTCATCCAGTCCCAAACATGCTCAATGGGGGACAGCTCCGGAGATCTTGCTGGCCAGGGTAGTTGACTTACACCTTCTAGAGCACGTTGGGTGGCAC
Source organism: Schistocerca nitens (assembly GCF_023898315.1). Taxonomy (NCBI): domain Eukaryota; kingdom Metazoa; phylum Arthropoda; class Insecta; order Orthoptera; family Acrididae; genus Schistocerca; species Schistocerca nitens. Next base: position 284,347,648 of record NC_064614.1, read on the forward strand.
GGGATACATGCGGACGTGCATTGTCCTGTTGGAACAGCAAGTTCCCTTGCCGGTCTAGGAATGGTAGAACGATGGGTTCGATGACGGTTTGGATGTACTGTGCACTATTCAGTGTCCCCTCGACGATCACCAGTGGTGTACGGCCAGTGTAGGAGATCGCTCCCCACATCATGATGCCGGGTGTTGGCCCTGTGTGCCTCGGTCGTATGCAGTCCTGATTGTGGCGCTCACCTGCACGGCGCCAAACACGCATACGACCATCATTGGCACCAAGGCAGAAGCGACTCTCATCGCTGAAGACGACACGTCTCCATTCGTCCCTCCATTCACGCCTGTCGCGACACCACTGGAGGCGGGCTGCACGATGTTGGGGCGTGAGCGGAAGACGGCCTAACGGTGTGCGGGACCGTAGCCCAGCTTCATGGAGACGGTTGCGAATGGTCCTCGCCGATACCCCAGGAGCAACAGTGTCCCTAATTTGCTGGGAAGTGGCGGTGCGGTCCCCACGGCACTGCGTAGGATCCTACGGTCTTGGCGTGCATCCGTGCGTCGCTGCGGTCCGGTCCCAGGTCGACGGGCACGTGCACCTTCCGCCGACCACTGGCGACAACATCGATGTACTGTGGAGACCTCACGCCCCACGTGTTGAGCAATTCGGCGGTACGTCCACCCGGCCTCCCGCATGCCCACTATACGCCCTCGCTCAAAGTCCGTCAACTGCACATACGGTTCACGTCCACGCTGTCGCGGCATGCTACCAGTGTTAAAGACTGCGATGGAGCTCCGTATGCCACGGCAAACTGGCTGACACTGACGGCGGCGGTGCACAAATGCTGCGCAGCTAGCGCCATTCGACGGCCAACACCGCGGTTCCTGGTGTGTCCGCTGTGCCGTGCGTGTGATCATTGCTTGTACAGCCCTCTCGCAGTGTCCGGAGCAAGTATGGTGGGTCTGACACACCGGTGTCAATGTGTTCTTTTTTCCATTTCCAGGAGTGTAGAATAATCACAAAAGTATGTCTGTCAGCTTTACTTACCTATTTATAGGCAAATAAATGAATCTTACAATTTACTTATAGAATCGGGGTATTGTCGACCAATTGTTCCCGAGAGATTGTTTTATGGATAAGCATTGGTGAATGTGGCAAGAATATGATCTAATGAAAGCAGCAAAAATGTGACATAATTGATGCAGCGCGAAATTGTCTGTAACAGTCTTGTGGTGGTGAGGTAGTAATTGTTGCAAGTGGCTGCATGTTAACGTATGAATTTAAGTCGCAGTTATGTTTGTTGTATTATATTTGAGATCGTGTGACTTGTCAGTGTCAAAATGTCAGTGTGGACAAACTTAAATCGGGTGAATTGAAGAAATATAGCCAGAAAGCTTTATAACTGTGTCTCACAGAAAATTTAAATTGAAAATGGACATTGGCAGGATTAGCCACTTGTATAAAAGTCGCAAAGGTTGAAATGGCTCTCAGCACTATGGGACTTAACTACTGAGGTCATCAGTCCCATAGAATTTAGAACTACTTAAACCTAACTAACCTAAGGACATCACACCCATCCATGCCCGAGGTAGGATTCGAATCTGCGACCGTAGCGGTCGCATGGTTCCAGACTGTAGCGCCTAGAACTGCTTGGCCACTCCGGCCGGCAATTCGCAAAGGAACTATGATAAACAGGCGTCATAGTTCGGCAGCGCGGTTCCTTACTGGGATAACCATCAACTACCTGTGAACTCGTCGCTACAGATGGCCGGCAGGAAAGCCGAACAGACCGCACCAGACTACATACAACGTAACTATTTTAAAAATCGGCAAAAGTTCTTAAGTTTGAATGGAAGTGAAAATACTGGCAAAACTTTGGTATATTCTGAAGTTGAGAATTACAAGTTCACTGCCAAGCCCGTGCTAATTCTAACACAGTCATGCACAAACCCTTTCATTCACTCTCGCAAGTTTATGGTAACGTATTTCCCTATTAAGTGCATCGGTGTCTAATGCACTCAAGTTTCTGGACACTGATCTGCGGAGAATGCCACACGGAATTACTGTCTTATCTCATACACTAAATTGCTTTAAAAATTGTACTTTCTAAAAAAAAAACAGTGGAATAAATCTGCCTTAACTTTAAAGCACTTTTGAGGCATAAAGCACAACTACGACCGGCAAACTATAACTTCCTTCGGAGCTCATACTACACACTACCGTATCATTGATAGGCTGGGAACCGACTACCTTAGACTGCTGTAAGCATTCTCTCTCTCCAAAAGAAAAGACGCGCGAAGAATACCCCGTTCTGATCAGTCGGCTACATTTAAGGCCAGTGGAAAGATATTATTCTCACGTATTAGTCCGCGCTTGTCATGACTAACTAATCAATAAACAACACACTTTCGAATTGTACTTTTGCCCGAAATAAATATTTAACATTCTTATATTTTGTTTATACTTTACGTTATTAACAATTTTCATTTGCATTCGAATTTGCTTTCCTTTTACCGTAAAACTACTTAACATATTGTTGTTGTTGTGGTCTTCAGTCCTGAGACTGGTTTCATGTAAAACTTCCTGGCGGATTAAAACTGTGTGCCCGACCGAGACTCGAACTCGGGACCTTTGCCTTTCGCGAGCAAGTGCTCTACCATCTGAGCTACCGAAGCACGACTCACGCTCGGTACTCACAGCTTTACTTCTGCCAGTATCGCGCCTCCTACCTTCCAAACTTTACAGAAGTTCTCCTGCGAACCTTGCAGAACTAGCACTCCTGAAAGAAAGGATATAGCGGAGACATGGCTTAGCCACAGCCTGGGGGATGTTTCCAGAATGAGATATTCATCCCCCAGGCTGTGGCTAAGCCATGTCTCCGCTATATCCTTTCTTTCAGGAGTGCTAGTTCTGCAAGGTTCGCAGGTGAACTTCTGTAAAGTTTGGAAGGTAGGAGGCGCGATACTGGCAGAAGTAAAGCTGGGAGTACCGAGCGTGAGTCGCGCTTCGGTAGCTCAGATGGTAGAGCACTTGCCCGCGAAAGGCAAAGGTCCCGAGTTCGAGTCTCGGTCGGGCACACAGTTTTAATCTGCCAGGAAGTTTCATATCAGCGCACACTCCGCTGCAGAGTGAATATCTCATTCTGGTTTGATGTAGCTCTCCATGCTACTCTATCCTGTGCAAGCTTCTTCATCTCCCAGTACCCACTGCAAACCACATCCTTCTGAATCTGTTTAGTGTATTCGTATCTTGGTCTCCCTCTACGATTTTTACCCTCCACGCTGCCCTCCAATACTAAATTGGTGATCCCTTGATGCCTTAGAACATGTCCTAACCGATCCCTTCTTCTCGTCAAGTTGTACCACAAACTTCTCTTCTCCCCAATTCTATTCAACACCTCCTCATTAGTTATGTGATCTATCCATCTAATCTTCAGCACTCATCTGTAGCACCACATTTCGAAAGCTTCTATTCTCTTCTTGTCTAATCTATTTATCGTCCATGTTTCACTTCCATACAAATACTTTCAGAAATGACTTCCTGACACTTAAATCTATACTCGATGTTAACAAATTTCTCTTCTTCAGAAACGATTTCCTTCCCATTTTCAGTCTACATTTTATATCCTCTCTATTTCGACCATCATCAGTTATTTTGCTTCCCAAATAGCAAAACTCCTTTACTACTTTAAGTGTCTCGTTTCCTAATCTCAGCATCACCCGACTTAATTCGACTACATTCCATTACCCTCGTTTTGCTTTTGTTGATGCTCATCTTATACCCTTCCTTCAAGACACTGTCCATTCCGTTCAACTGCTCTTCCAAGTCCTTTGCTGTCTCTGACAGAATTACAATGTCATCGGCGAACCTCAAAGTTTTTATTTCTTCTCCATGAATTTTAATACCTGCTCCGAATTTTTCTTTTGTTTCCTTCACTGCTTGCTCAATATACAGATTGAATGACATCGGGGAGAGGCTAAAACCCTCTCTCACTCCCTTCCCAACCACTGCTTCCCTTTCATGCCCCTCAACTCTTATAACTGCCATTTGGCTTCTATACAATTTGTAAATAGCCTTTCACTCCCTGTATTTTACCCCTGCCACCTTCAGAATTTGAAAGAGAGTATTCCAGTCAACATTGTCAAAAGCTTTCTCTAATTCTACAAATGCCAGAAAATTAGGTTTGCCTTTCCTTAATCTAGCTTCTAAGATAAGTCGTAGGGTCAGTATTGCCTCACGTTCCAATATTTCTACGGATTCCAAACTGATCTTCCCTGAGGTCGGCTTCTACTATTTTTTCCATTCGTCTGTAAAGAATTGGTGTTAGTATTTTGCAGCCGTGACTTATTAAAGTGATACTTCGGTAATTTTCACATCTGTCAACACCTGCTTTCTTTGGGATTGGAATTATTATATTCTTCTTGAAGTTTGAGGGTATTTCGCCTGTCTCATACATCTTGCTCACTAGATGGTAGAGTTTTGTCAGGACTGGCTCTCCCAAGGCCGTCAGTAGTTCTAATGGAATGTTGTCTACTCCCGGGGCCTTGTTTCGACTCAGGTCTTTCAGTGCTCTATCAAACTTTTCACGCAGTATCATATCTCCCATTTCATCTTCATCTACATCCTCTTCCATTTCCATAATATTGTCCTCAAGAACATCGCCTTTGTATAGACCCTCTATACACTCCTTCCACCTTTCTGCTTTCACTTCTTTGCTTAGAACTGGGTTTCCATCTGAGCTCTTAATATTCATACAAGTGGTTCTCTTTTCTCCAAAGGTCTCTTTAATTTTCCTGTAGGCAGTATCTATCTTACCCTTAGTGAGATAAGCCTCTACATCCTTACATTTATCCTCTAGCCATCCCTGCTTAACCATTTTGCACTTCCTGTCGATCTCATTTTTGAGACTTTTGTATTCCTTTTTTCCTGCTTCATTTACTGCGTTATTATATTTACTCCTTTCATCTATTAAATTCAATATTTCTTCTGTTACCCACGGATTTCTACTAGCCCTCGTCTTTTTACCTACTAGATCCTCTGCTCTCTTCACTACGTCATCCCTCAAAGCTACCCATTCTTCTTCTACTGTATTTCTTTCCCCCATTCCTGCCATTTGTTCCCTTACGCTCTCCCTGAAACTCTGTAGAACCTCTGGTTTAGTCAGTTTATCCAGGTCCCATCTCCTTAAATTCCCACCTTTTTGCAGTTTCTTCAGTTTTAATCTACAGTTCGTAGCCAAAAGATTGTGGTCAGAGTCTGCCGCTGGAAATGTCTTTTTAAAACCTTGTTCCTAAATCTCTGTCTTACCATTATATAATCTATCTGAAATCTGTCAGTATCTCCAGGCTTCTTCCATGTATACAACCTTCTTTTATGATTCTTGAACCAAGTGTTAGTTATGATTAAGTTGAGCTCTGTGCAAAATTCTAACAGGCGGCTTCCTCTTTAATTTCTTAGCTCCAATCCATATCCACCTACTACGTTTCCTTCTCTCCCTTTTCCTACTACCGAATTCCAGTCACCCATGGCTATTAAATTTTCGTCTCCCTTCACTATCTGAATAATTTCTTTTATTTCGTCATACATTTCTTAAATTTCTTGGTCATCTGCAGAGCTAGTTGGCATATAAACTTGTACTACAGTAGTAGGCGTGAGCTTCGTGTCTATCTTGGCCACAATAATGCGTTCACTATGCTGTTTGTAGTACCTTACCCGCGTTCCTATTTTTTTACTCATTATTAAACCTACTCCTGCATTACCCCTATTTGACTTTGTATTTATAACCCTGTATTCGGCTGACCAAAAGTCTTTTTCCTCCTGCCACCGAACTTCACTAATTCCCACTATATCTAACTTTAACCTATCCATTTCCCTTTTTAAATTTTCTAACCTACCTGCCCGATTAAGGGATCTGACATTCCACGCTCCGATCCGTAGAACGCCAGTATTCTTTCTCCTGATAACGACGTCGTCTTCAGTAGTCACCGCCCGGGGATCCGAATGGGGGACTATTTTACCTCCGAAACATTTTACCCAAGAGGACGCTATCATCATTAACCGTACAGTACATCCACTTCTACATCTACATCCATACTCCGCAAGCCACCTGACGGTGTGTGGCGGAGGGTACCCTGAGTACCTCTATCGGTTCTCCCTTCTATTCCAGTCTCGTATTGTTCGTGGAAAGAAGGATTGTCGGTATGCTTCTGTGTTGGCTCTAATCTCTCTTATTTTATCCTCATGGACTCTTCGCGAGATATACGTAGGACGGAACAATATACTGCTTGACTCTTCGGTGAAGGTATGTTCTCGAAACTTTAACAAAAGCCCGTACCGAGCTACTGAGCGTCTCTCCTGCAGAGTCTTCCACTGGAGTTTATCTATCATTTCCGTAACGCTTTCGCGATTATTAAATGATCCTGTAACGAAGCGCGCTTCTCTCCGTTGGATATTCTCTATCTCTTCTATCAATCCTATCTGGTACGGATTTCACACTGTTGAGCAGTATTCAAGCAGTGGGCGAACAAGCGTACTGTAACCTACTTCCTTTGTTTTCGGATTGCATTTCCTTAGGATTCTTCCAATGAATCTCCGTCTGGCATCTGCTTTACCGACGATCAACTTTATATGATCATTCCATTTTAAATCACTCCTAATGCGTACTCCCAGATAATTTATGGAATTAACTGCTTCCAGTTGCTGACCTGCTATTTTGTAGTTAAATGATAAGGGAATTATCTTTGTATGTATTGGCAGCACATTACACTTGTCTACATTGAGACTCAATTGCCACTCCCTGCACCATGCGTCTATTCACTGCAGATCCTTCTGCATTTCAGTACAATTTTCCATTGTTACAACCTCTCGATACACCACAGCATCATCCGCAAAAAGCCTCAGTGAACTTCCGATGTCATCCACAAGGTCATTTATGTATATTGTGAATAGCAACGGTCCTATGACACTCCCCTGCGGCACACCTGAAATCACTCTTTCTTCGGAAGACTTCTCTCCATTGAGAATGACATGCTGCGTTCTGTTATCTAGGAACTCTTCAATCCAATCACGCAATTGGTCTGATAGTCCATATCTTCTTACTTTGTTCATTAAACGACTGTGGGGAACTGTATCGAACGCCTTGCGGAAGTCAAGAAACACGGCATCTACCTGTGAACCCGTGTCTATGGCTCTCTGAGTTTCGTGGACGAATAGCACGAGCTGGGTTTCACACGACCGTCTTTTTCGAAACCCATGCTGATTCCTACAGAGTAGATTTATAGTCTCCAGAAAAGTCATTATACTGGAACATAATGCGTGTTCCAAAATTCTACAATTGATCGACGTTAGAGATATAGGTCTATAGTTCTGCACATCTGTTCGACGTCCCATCTTGAAAACGGGGATGACTTGTGCCCGTTTCCAATCCTTTGGAACGCTACGCTCTTCTAGAGACCTACGGTACACCGCTGCAAGAAGAGGGGCAGGTTCCTTCGCGTACTCTGTTTAAAATCGAACTGGTATCCCATCAGGTCCAGCGGCCTTTCCTCTTTTGAGCGATTTTAATTGTTTCTCTATCCCTCTGTCGTCTATTTCGATATCTACCATTTTGTCATCTGTGCGACAATCTAGAGAAGGAACTACAGTGCAGTCTTCCTCTGTGAAACAGCTTTGGAAAAAGACATTTAGTCTTTCGGCCTTTAGTCTGTCATCCTCTGTTTCAGTACCATTTTGGTCACAGAGTGTCTGGACATTTTGTTTTGAGCCACCTACCGCTTTGACATAAGACCAAAATTTCTTAGGATTTTCTGCCAAGTCAGTACATAGAACTTTCCTTTCGCATTCATTGGACGCCTCTTGCATAGCCCTCCTCACACTACATTTCGCTTCGCGTAATTTTTGTTTGTCTGCAAAGCTTTGGCTATGTTTATGTTTGCGGTGAAGTTCCCTTTGCTTCCGCAGCAGTTTCCTAACTCGGTTGTTGTACCACGGTGGCTCTTTTCCATCTCTTACGATCTTGCTTGGCACATACTCATCTAACGCATATTGTACGATGGTTTTGAACTTTGTCCACTGATCCTCAACACTATCTGTACTTGAGACAAAACTTTTGTGTTGAACCGTCAGGTACTCTGTAATCTGCCTTTTGTCACTTTTGGTAAACAGAAAAATCTTCCTACCTTTCTTAATATTTCTATTTACGGCTGAAATCATCAATGCAGTAACCGCTTTATGATCGCTGATTCCCTGTTCTGCGTTAACTGTTTCAAATAGTTCGGGTCTGTTTGTCACCAGAAGGTCTAATATGTTATCGCCACGAGTCGGTTCTCTGTTTAACTGCTCAAGGTAGTTTTCAGATAAAGCACTTAAAAAATTTCACTGGATTCTTTGTCCTTCCCACCCGATATGAACGTTTGAGTCTCCCAGTCTATATCCGGCAAATTAAAATCTCCACCCAGAACTATAACATGGTGGGGAAATCTACTCGAAATATTATCCAAATTATCCTTCAGGTGCTCAGCCACAACAGCTGCTGAGCTAGGGTGCCTATAGAGACATCCAATTACCATGTCTGGGCCTGCTTTAACTGTGACCTTCACCCAAATTATTTCACATTTCGGATCTCCGTCAACTTCCTTCGATACTATTGCACTTCTTATCGCTATAAACTCTCCTCCCCCTTCACTGTCCAGCCTATCTCTGCGGTATACATTCCAATCTGAGTTTCGGATTTCATTACTGTTTACGTCTGGTTTCAGCCAACTTTCTGTCCCTAGTACTATATGGGCGTTGTGACCGTTTATTAATGAGAGCAGTTCTGGGACCTTTCTGTAGACGCTCCTGCAGTTTACTATTAGCACATTAATATTGTTATTCCCTGTTGCATTTTGCCTACTCCTACCTTGCTGCGTCTCAGGAGGCGTGTTGTCGGCCCTAGGGAGGGAATTCTCTAACCTAAAAAACCCACATGTGCACTCCACACGTACTCCGCTACCCTTGTAGCCGCTTCCGGCGTTTAGTGCAAGCCTAACCTATTCAGGGGGACCCTACATTTCTCCACCCGATAGCGGAGGTCGAGTAAACCTGCATGCCCTCGGGAAAAATTACGGCTGTAATTTCCCCTTGCTTTCAACCGCTCGCAGTACCAGCACAACAAGGCTGTTTTGGTTAGTGTTACAAGGCCAAATCAGTCAATCATCCAGACTGTTGCCCCTGCAACTACTGAAAAGGCAACTGCCTCTCTTCAGGAACCACGCGTTTGCCTGGCCTCTCAACAGAGACCCCTCCGTTGTGGTTGCACCTACGGTACGGCTATCTGTATCGCTGAGGCACGCAAGCCTCCCCACCAACGGCAAGGTCCATGGTTCATCGGGGGGACTTGACATATTATGATACAAAATTCCCCGTCGTCTGCATTCACATTGTCTTAAAAAATTCTCACGCTAGTTCGTTCAGCATTTGTCAATATAACAATGATCTACATATTTACTTTAGACCACATTCACGTATCATTCACACTACTAAAAACATATACAAAACTGTACAAACGTAAATAAACTAAAGAGACTTCGAGAAATAAACACAACAATTCACAGAAAATTTTCATGACCTGTTTCTTGAATGTCTCTGTCCGCTACTGTACTCTGGTGGATGTAAATTAGAACTACGTACTCGACTGAACCCGCTTCAGATCATCTGTCACTGTGTACGCATGAGTGTTTCTCCCGATACACAGAATCCAGACAGGAGCGATTTAAGGGCCTCAATGGTCGCCACGGTAAAACAAATGAGGGTAACCCAGTTTTTAGTGCTAAAGAAAAATACTGCATTTTTTTGGAATGTCATGAAGTAAACTTGCCATCACTTTTTTTTATTAAACTTTCTTTGAATTTTATTTGGAAATTAGTTTTAAAATTTAAATATAATGCCACAACGATTTTTCAGTCATTGTCACAGTTTAAGAAAAATGAAAGTCACCCTATGTTACGACGACCACACCATTATTGGAGAAAATCAGGATACAAGGAGTTGGTCTCCAGTGACATTCCACCGCAAATGTAACTATTTTTTTTTAATTTTTTCTAATATTACTTTGTTGTGAATAAAATTTTCTTAACCTGATGCTGATCTACTGTTAGTAAAAATAATAAAACAAATTTACGCTAATATATTTTACAACGCCTGTTTAATTAATGATATTAATCATACATAATAAAATATTTGTAATGATTTCTGATAATATTATAGCCATGGAATTTTTAATAAAATAAAATTAACATATGCTTTAAATATTACTGAGCGCTTGTGGATGGGGTTGATTGTCCTCAGACAAAAGGGTATTTTTCACTGCCTACATTCTTCTGGAACAAGTCTTTTACTTTGAGGCAAAGAGGCAAAACTCTACACAGTCGATGTTGTAGCTGTACAGGATCTGTAGGATTGTTTCAAGCGAGTACATTTTTAGTCTGTTATTTTCATCAGTCCACTTGATGTTCTCGAACGACAATATTCTTTCCATTTTGGTATTATGCGTTATATTGAAAACAAATACCTTGAAGTTATTACAATGTCAGGGTTCTTTGAAGATGAATTTCCTTTAACTTACGTCTATGGTCACAAACTTTTTGTTCGCAGATTACTGGTTTCGGTCTAAAGGATGGAACATCTGAATAAAGCTATTAAGCTTATTAGTACAATCACTATATACACAGGTTCGGTGATGTTTTAGCGTGTGCTAGGCTAGTGCGAACTCGGATGCTCAAACTTTTGAGTCTTGGTTTGATTGAGGTTTTACTAAATTATTTTGTAGAGTTTCACTACAGGTCGGTGCACTAAACTAGTTAATGTGCTTATTTGGCTTGATGAGATTAACTATGTCAGAATGTCCACCATGACTGATACTACTAAAATTGTTGCATACTGAACAAAAAGCAGCTACATATAGTAATTGTCATTTAATTTAGAGTAACGTTTCGACGTTGCTTTTGCATCACAATGGGAACAATTCGACTAAAGAAGCTGCCGGTAAATCTTGTCTGATATAACGTCAACAGATACACTATTCTGACAGTGAAAGTGGCAAGTGATGCGAGAAGCGGACAATTTTGGTAAATGCTCTCAAGTTGTAACGCTTGGCACTGTTAGGGCAATACAACTGCTCTCCAGTCACAGGATTGCTCAAAATAAATCATTGTTTGAGTGTATTAATACTGATACTGTGATTACTGTGTACTATGAAGGTTGGAGAAATAAGGTAACATGTATTAATTTATCGTGTCGTACACCATTTGATCGAAAGAAATCTCCAAACACTAGAAGAATTTCATAAAATATAAAATATATCCTGGGACTTTTGAGAGCCTTTAAACAATATTTTCGTGACATGTTATCATGAATAATCGGGACTCTTCCGGTTTTCCGGGACGTTTCGTCATCTTGCCTTAGAGTAAAAAACAGTACACAATTGTCACATAACAGATAATCGGTTTACCGACGTAGGTATTTTTTTCTGTTGGAGCCAAAAGTGATGAAGAACAAAAATTTTATTACTACAGCTCAGTATCCATGTTCTGAAGAAAAACCTACATATTAATTTCATTTGTTTCTGAAGTATTGAAGTTTAATGTGCAAAGTCGATCAGCTGCATCCCACTTGACGACAACTAGCTATATATTCCTATTTACAAAAGCGTTCAGTGTTACTGTAACAGACATATTCCCTATTCTACGATGAATCGAAGAGTTCGGATCTGTCTAAGACTTTATACTACTAACTAGGAAAACGCTTCTTAATGTTCTGCAAAATTGCTTATATTTGGTCACGAATCGACTTTTGGCTTCACGGTGGCAAGCACAGACAAGCATGATGTGCAACTTACACAGATATTATCTGTATAAAAGATACATAAACAGTGTGAAAATATTTAGGTACGTACACAAATATTGATGAGTCTGGCAAAACTGTGGCACTTAGATTGTCTGAACATAATAGAAGCTGGAGATGAACGAAGAAATTTTCCACCTTTGGTGATAAAGTTTTGACAGAAAACCATTCATATGATGTAGAATGTAAGTTATGGCCCTACTGGAAATCAACGAACACATGACACAGAGTGCTAACTTAGTAGTATAAATTAGCGTCGTGAAGAAACACTTAAGTCAGATTGTAAATTAATCTTATTTCCCCTGATTTCTTAAATGTAGCTACACATAAAAAAAAATGTTTCCCATCTTTTTTAATTAATGTAATTTTTTTGTATGTGACAAAAAATGTAATGTTTTCCTACACCCCATGTCATTTCTGCATTCTCTGCACAAATAACGTCTGTGTAAGTCGCATATCATGTTTATGTGTGTTTGAAACATTCAGTTGTCACCTGATGATGACCAAAGAAGCCGGAAATGTGTTCCTAGTCCAATAAATAGAATTCAGGAAAGCATCAGGAAGTATTGTCCTATTTAATATTGTTATCATGTTCTACCAAGCAACGACGGAAAATTCAATTAATTCTAAGACGTTATCATCACGTGTCGGTTCTCTGAATAACTTTTCAAGTTCAACTAAGAAAACAATCTTATTCAATTTCATGTCTCAGGTACCCATCATAATCACGTGAGTAGACTAAAGTGATTAGGATTTTGCTTTTAAGGGTGGGGGGGGGGTAGGACGTCAAACGGGCCGACTTGGAGCAGGGGAGGCACCACAGGACATTTTAATTTCTACTGTATATACTTTTACAAATAAATTCATAAAACTTTGAAAGCATGACCAGCTCATACTCATAGCAGTGGTAGTTCAAAAACGTAACATAATAATTTTTTTTACATGTGAAATTTCATGATTTTTTTCACTTACTATTGGCTTTATTTGTTGCTTTAGGTACACTTTTCTTCCCAAGTAACAGAGATTCTTCGATGAATTTCCCACAGCATACAAACCATAGTTACAGGTGTATGAAACTCTACAATTTATTTAATTTATGGAAAAATGAATGAACTGTTACATTTTAAAATTCATGTTTAGAAAAACTCAAATTTTATAGTTAATTATCTCAATTCTTATCACATTTTTTTAACAGATTTGGAAAATTCTTGAGTTGCATACACCTGTGAGACCTGTCTGTATGCTGGGCAAAATTCGTCGAGTCTTCAATCGTTCCTGGTCATGCTGACAAAGTTTTATGGATTCATTTGTAAAAGTATAGACAGTGGAAATTAAAATGTCCTGTGGTGGCTCTCCTGCTCCAAGTTGGCCCGTTTGACGTCCTACCCCACCCCTTAAGTTAAAATGTCTCACACTGCTCGTCTCCCACCCTCACTGCATTTGCAGAACTGTGTTTCTTTTATTTGGTACCGGCATTGCTTTCTTAAATCATTAACGAAAATGTACGCAACTAATACATACGCATGTAATAGAAGCCTCAGTAGTCAAGAGCCTGAATAGTATCTGTTATAATCCTTCCAGTAACAGCAAGTCCCTTACAGAGGAAATCTCAGCGCCAGAGTCCTTTTGTTCGCCACTCGAAGAATCCGAGCGCCTAGCCGTGGCGCCGTGTGTTTTATACTACACTTTAAATTAACTTTTATCTCACTGTTCCGTTCTTTATGTGCTCCCTTTATTCTCTTTCACTAGGCGAGATCATGGACAGAGGCTGTAAGGGGAGCGGTGAGTCGGTGGGCCGAGGAGCGATCGATTTATTTAAATCACCTCTCGCCGTGTAGCGGGCGGTGTTTATTCCTTAATGATGCGCGCCGCTGCAGCGCGCTACTTTGCGTTTATCCCCGGCTGATTGCTGCTTCGGGGTGCCTGCTTGGCACTACAATCACCGTCCGAGCGCGCCCCGCCGAACAACCGGCCCACCCCTGCCGTTCCTGCCTACGTTGCCGATGCCTCGCCTGCCACTGGCGGCGCCTCTCCCCGTCAACTTTTACAAGACTCCATTATCGGAATTAGCCTATTTTCGAATCGGCACAAATATCGAATTCCTCTTTCCGCGCAGAGCAATTCCTTCCGTTTCCCTTTCACCTTCGCACTGTGTTCCTCCAGGTCTGCGCCAGCTCCCGACCGACTAGCGGCGTTAAGGGAGAAAGGGACGGAAGGCAATGTTGCCACGCCGAAGGCTGTCCCAGACAATCATCGCTGCGAAAGGCTGCGGCGCCGTGTAATTCGTTCCGCAACCACTCCTGCTTTCCTTCCGTGATGCCCACTTTCTCTCGAATGCTCCAGAACAGCGGTCACAGCGCTGTGCTCTGCTGTCCGATCGAGCCTAACCTTCTGGCGGGAGACCCAGGAAGTCTTAGGAATTGTGACAACGGCTTGGTATTTATCAATATTGCTACTAAACTATTCTGGTTGTATATTTTGGAAATTAGTGCACATGTATTTAATGGTTTGGCTGCTAAACTATCACAGGCTGCTATTTCGGAATAAACTTTTATTTATGGAGTCATTTCTGTCAACTAATCATCAACTAGAACACAACAAACAAGAAACAGTACCGGTTTACATAAAGATTTTACTATAGATACACTCAGTCAGATACTACACTACTGGCCATTAATATTGCTGCACCACGAAGATGACGTGCTACAGACGCGAAATTTAACTGACAGGAGGAAGATGCTGTGATATGCTAATGATTAGCTTTTCAGAGCATTCACACAAGGTTGGCGCTGGTGGCGACACCTACAACGTGCTGACATGAGGAAAGTTTCTAACCGATTTCTCATACACAAACAGCAGTTGACCGGCGTTGCCTAGTGAAACGTTATTGTGGTGCCTTGTGTAAGGAGCAGAAATGCGTACCATCACGTCTCCCACTTTGATAAAGGTCGGATTGTAGCCTATCGCGATTGCGGTTTATCGTATCGCGACATTGCTGCTCGCGTTGGTCGAGATCCAATGACTGTTAGCAGAATATGGAATCGGTGGGTTCAGGAGGGTAATACGGAACGCCGTGCTGGATCCCAACGGCCTCGTATCACTAGCAGTCGGGGTGACAGGCATCTTATCCGCATTGCTGTAACGGATCGTGCAGCCACGTCTCGATCCCTGAGTCAAGAGATGGGGACGTTTGCAAGACAACAACCATCTGCACGAACAGTTCCACGACGTTTGCCACCTCGGAGGCCATGGCTGCGGATACCTGTGACACTGCATCACGGACAGGAGCGCCTGCGATGGTGTGCTCAACGACGAACCTGGATGCATGCATGGCAAAACGTCATTTTTTTCGGTTGAATCCAGATTCTGTTTACAGCATCATTATGGTCGCATCCGTGTCTGGCGACATCGTGGTGAACGCATATTGGAAGCGTGTATTCGTCATCGCCATACTGGCATATCACCCGGCGTGATGGTATGGTGTGCCATTGGTTACATGTCTCGGTCACCTCTTGTTCGCATTGACAGCACTTCGAACAGTGGACGTTACATTTCAGATGTGTTACGACCCGTGGCTCTACCCTTCATTCGATCCCTGTGAAACACTACATTTCAGCAGGATAATGCATGACCACATTTTGCAGGTCCTGTACGGGCCTCTCTGGTTACAGAAAATGTTCGATTGCTGCACTGGCCAGCAAATTCTCCAGATCTCTCACCAACTGAAAACTTCTGGTCAATGGTGGCCAAGCAACTGGCTCGTCACAGTACGCCAATCACTGCTCTTGATGAAGTGGGGTATCGTGTTGAAGCTGCATGGGCAGCTGTGCCTGTACGTGCCATCCAAGCCCTGTTTGACTCAATGCCCCGGCGTATCAAGGCCGTTATTATGGCCAGAGGTGGTTTTTCTGGGTACTGATTTCTCAGCATCTATGCAGCCAAATTGTGTGAAAATGTAATCACATGTCAGTTCTATTATATTTGCCCAATGAAAACCCGTCTATCATTGCATTTCTTCTTGCTTTGGGAATTTTAATGGCTAGTAGTGTACAAAATATAGTCATTTAAAATTAATTATAAAGCAGTGTAGATCATAAAGGCACGTTCATTACAAGCAAACGGTTTCGACCATCTCATGATCATCTTCAGGCCCTCAAAGCCATACTGAAGACCAATGGATCTACATGGAGCAGGAATCGTTGAATGACGATAATCAGCTGCTTCACATGATGGTCATTATTCAACAGTTCTTTCGCAATGTACAGTCATTGTCTGTCAGTATGGGTTTGAAGGTCTGAAGATGAGCACATGATGATCAAAACGGTCACTTTGCAATTAACGTGTCTTTGCGATCTAGACTGTTTCATAATCAGTTTTAACTACTCTATTTTGATCGCTGGCTTGATCCAGCAATGTTTTCAAAATAGTGTAGTCTTTCTTGCCTGTATTTAAGGTTCACACAGATTTATTTAAGGTTTACACAAATTCCACAACTGATATTGAGCTGATGCTGTTCAACTACCACACTGTCAACTGCATATAGGGGAAACAAGAACATATAAATCTCAACGGCAATTGCCGTCTTCAGATGGGGTAAGGAAAAGAGATATCCCCGGCAATAACAACAACGGTAAGCACTAGATTCTATGACATCACCATCATAACCATCACAGAGTGCAATAAGCAATCTGGTCGGATTTTGTCTCGACCTATTTCCGTCTCAGTGGATTTACTCCCATATCACAGTGTCTCACTCCTCTTCTTTCTTTCCAGTGTCTTCTTGAACCTGTTTCGGCCACATCCTTGTTTTATGTTCTTGCATGTTGCTTTCCAACCACAATATTGGTAGGAAATTCAGATAGGCTGCTTCTGTTTCGTGTGCTTAAGCTGCCTTAGTGTTGCTGTGACGAGCTTACATTTGCATGTCTCTGCCTATGCAGTAGTTTATGATCTTGCCTCTCCTTGTTTTTTGCAGAGCAGAGATAAGAACTTTCATTTCACAATATTACCGTTGGTTTACATATCTTTTGTTTTCGATGCAGCTCTACAGATTATGAGATATAATAAGTCAAATAAATATTCTGGACATTCTATGTTGAACTACTACAGGAATACACTTACCCCAGACAAGTCTTCATACTGCATTGAATAATTAAACCCAACGATGACACCCCTGGTACTGTCCAAAACACTCACATCATAATGAAATTATATATTCCATAAGTGCAATTATGTTTTATCTCAAATGTAAGGAAACTTCCATCTTCTGCAACAGAAATTTATTCTTGAGTACCAGATATGTTTCGCCTTTTCATGTTACACATCTTCAGTGGACTTTAATACATATAAGCATGTGATAAAGAGCACTGCAAGGATGTGCAGTTTTCTACAGTATAGGTTATGAGCAAAGACATATAGTTTTTTATAAAAATAGCTAGATCTAAGCAAACTGCAAAATAATTACTATAATTTTCACATCAAAATATGAATAAATAAATAATTTTATATGTATTACTGATGATGCCTAACATGCATAAGCGAAACATAAATTGTACTCAAGAATAAATTTCAATTGCAAAAGACGGAAGTTTTTTTATCTGTAACATAAAACATAATTTAAATTATTATTGGGAACTGAGGCAAATGGTTGCAAATATCAACATTATATTCTGTCCTCTTACCTACAAATATAGTTTATGTGTAATGAGTGTTATAATCATTAGCGTTGCCACTGTCTTGTCTTTGCTCACATTGTCACAAATTCTCCGAACTTCATCTTCCACAAATCCAAATTCCTCTGAACATTCCCACTTTTTTTTTCTTTTCTTTTTTTTTTCTTTTGCAGTCAGTGACGATGTGATCTCAAAATCAAGAATCTAGAGTATCACTTCTTTGTTGTCCTTTGTTATGGTATTCATGAGTTTCGTGGAGAGTATAAGGGGAAGAAAACTACCCTGTAACATATTTCTCTTTGTTCTGATCCACTTTCACCTAGCATCTCCTGTTTGTAAACTGTTCTCACAAGTACCATGTAGCATCTGGATTATTTTAACACTAGAAGACCAGTTGATAAGAAAACAAACTATGTGGCTCAAACCTGCTTCTAACATCTGACGCGAATATCGTCATCACTAATGCAGAGGTCTGAGGTGTTCTGACTGCTACGGGTGGGGAGACGTTCCCTAATCTTCCAGGACAGCACTGTGCTGTCTCATCTGACAAGAACCGGCCGAGCCTACAGAACGAGGTGAAAGTGGCAGCAGCAAGTTTGTCGGAAATCAGGACAACCCAAATATACTCATCAGGCTAGATCAGACACAGGTGTGTGGACCCGTCTGGCGAGTGGAGCCTGACGTTGACCCACATGTCTTGGTCTCGGTTTGCCTAGTGGCGATGGATGTGACGTGTCTGAAGAACACGCACGATGCTAGTGAGCAGCACACTGACAAGGCGTTGATTGGTGCCAGCAGCAGTCATGCACTGGGCGGCTGGATCCGGTGGAGGTTCGAGTCCTCCCTCGGGCATGGATGTGTGTGTTTGTCCTTAGGATAATTTAGGTTAAGTAGTGTGTAAGCTTAGGGGCTGATGACCTTACCCGTTAAGTCCCATAAGATTTCACACTCATTTGAACATTGGTGCCGGCAGCCAGCTGAAGCCAAGTATAAGAACAGAAGGAAAGCCGGCAGTCTGCGTGCCGAGTCGCCGCGCTGTCCAGCGCATCCATAAGCGCTTGCGGGGTGCACACACAGAAGGCTCGTTAGCCTACTACTCAAGGTGCGACAGCGCTCCGTCAGCTCTCCAATCATTCTGACATTTTATAGAAAATAGCCATTAAAATAAATTATTTTTATCTGGTTTTGTATGTCAGCTTCATGGTTGAAGTGTCCATCATCTCGCTAATGGTCGTACTTGTCGTGACATTTACGTAAGACAAAGTGCAAAATAATAAACGTTTGCAATGCAAAAAATATTACGCCATAGGTTGCTGCAAATGATATTTAACTAACATGTTGAGTTTATATTTAGACTTTGGAGGAGGTCTCTATCCTCCAATCTCGAGCAAATTTGATGCAGCACGTTCGTTTCCGACCAGACTTAAATCCTTCGAGATATCAAAACGAGATTTTGGCAAATGATAGCGCGCAAAGAGAAGACTAGTTTGCCATATGGTTAACACACGGAAATTTTTCACCTACGTCAATGTAGTCGGAGCTGTGGCTTTTATATAATTTTTTTCAACCCAATATAGTAATTTTTTAAAAGTCCTCGATATATTGTGAAGAGAGAATCTGTTACTATGAAAATAAACGTGAAGTTTCTTCTATTATGTTACTGCAAACCGACACAATGAGACATTAGGTAAGATATTGACCTGCCCGCTCGCCAGCTGCTTGTTTAATAACACTCTTTTTCAAAATTCTGTCGCAATAGCTGCCGCATGGTGATTTCATGCAATTTATAGGGTGCTTTGGCAAAAGAAGCTAAATTAGACCTGTCATCAAGAGAAATGTAGCCGTTAATCATAACTGAGAACACTTCTTCAACTGAGCAATGGTTAACAAATCGGACAAAAGTATATCACCAATTCTGTTGTAATTTTGGAGAAATATTGTAACCCACAGTATATTTAATAGTAAACGTCTAGAATTTAAGCTTACCGGAGTGTTTTCTTACTGTTCTTCATTTGAGTATATGAAAATAATTTGTAGCAAATAGTGTGCCATATTTTTGTTCCCATCCCCTTCCAGAGTGAACAGAGTGAATTTTGAACGTCTTCATTATCTTTTGATGTGTTAAAGATAGATTATATGTATTTATAATTTATTTTAATGGTAATTGGTAGTCTTCAGCAGTTCATAGAGTAATGACTATCATGTTTTCGTCACCATGTCATCCACAGATAAAAGCGCCAAATTTGTTTTTTATAATGGAACAAATCATCATGTTTGTTGCAGAGCAACTCTTTCGTAACTCTGAAGTTGTGAACACACTTATGAGTTTAAGAATCTTGCGAAGTATTCCTCAAAGTCAATTTTATTGGCGAATTAAATGATATTTTACATATTTCGAGCGCTCATTCTGAACAGGGATAGGAAAGGAAACATGGTACGCTGTTTTCTGTGCTTTGTCATATGTTAAACGTTAACTGAAGTGTACAAATAAAATCTTTTGGTAAGTTTCAGTCCCAGCTGTTCAAGATATCATGGTTACAAAATTCCCCTGGAACTACAACAGAATTGGTGGTTTAGTTTGAAGCAAAATTTAACATGATATCCAAATAAATGTACCATATGTGTCACTCAAAACTTGTCACTGAATACGTTTCTCTGAAGGAAAAAAGGTTAACAAGTTAGATGAAAGTACTTCTCCCCTTAAATAGCAATGCTTAGTTATTACTGACTTTGGGAATTATGCTAAAATTTTATTTGCTAGATTCATGCCAGTTTATGTGCAACATTCGTTTTTTTTCCTTTATATACACAAAAGACTAATAGAAAATAGAAAATACATAAATAGGTAACGCTATTTCCTGGGGAAGTGTTAAATGGACGCTCCTAAAACGTTACGTGTTAAGTAATAACCCATTCGCTAAATGAAAGATCGTATTTCTACTCATTTTAAACGTTCAAGAATAAAACGACTATATTAAAATCTTCCTCATCCCTTTTGTGTGACAGTACAATCTTACATAATGAACAGGAGAAATAATTGTCGCAGAATATTGTGAAAATACCCATAGTTGACGTCGATACAAGACCCTGGTGTGATTTTAAAAAATGCGGAACACACTTAAGGGTTAAGAACGAGGGAGGGCCATAACTATGTTTTCATGTTGGTAATGTGGACAGCCATTTTTCCTCAGTTGCCGTTTCTAATGTGGATTCGAAAAATTCCGTCTTTTCTCACCGAACGTTTCATTTGTCTGCAACCAAACATATTTCGCCTAGTCATGCTACGAATTTTCGTTTTTCTGGCCTTTTCATGCATTTAGGTAGGTAATATCGGCTGGATTATATGTAGTATAAATGTGACCTACCTGTAATATGTGTATGTAATACCTACAGAAAAACACATTGACACATAAAATGACAGGAAAAAGAAAAACAGTCACGAAGCCTTGCATTCACATGTTTGCTTAGCAACAAATAAAATATACAGTTGCAAAAGAATACTTTTTCTTTTCAGCATGAGAAATATAATAATAGCGTTTTCAGTATTCTACTGTGACTTTTTCAGTATCTGAGCCTTCAACTTCGTCCATAGGTGAAACTCAAAACGAGGGAGATCAGGGTATCATGGCGTACGGGAGATTTTGTAGACATCGCTGACTGCACTCCCGTGACCGAACTCCTCATGTATTCGCGAGAAGGTAGCACGTGTTTTGTTTTGCGCCAACCTATTGTTGTCAAAACCAAGTGTCTCTGTCGCACAGTCTTTGCTGTTTAGATTATGTAGTCACGAAGTTGATGGAACTAATCTAAACATGGGTTTTACCTCTGTTGTTGTAGCCATTTGTTTCCTAGTACGATTCCATATATAGTTTCTGCAGATACGTTTGCTGTACACAGCGTCTAAAATTAGTCAAGGGGCTGCATGAAAGTTAAACGGATTGCATGAAAGTGGAACAGATCTTTCACTTCCGAAATGGCAACGTTTACTGGTTACGAATGTAATTACTGTTTATTTTGCGTTATAGGTCATTTAAGACTGTTATTCAGTAGTAAATCGGTAGTTATTGTGCTTGAGTATAAACATATGGCGGGGAAACGTACAACTTACGAGAAGTATGATGATCTAAAGTCTTCTGGGTGTTGTATCGAGTCATTGTATAAAATACTTAAATTATAAATTGAAACTAACATTTCTACCGTATTACAAAGACCTTCCTCAGGGCGAGGCTGTCTTTGGTGGAGGAAAGTTGATTCCATTTATTGCAGACGATCGGTGTCAATACTTCGTACAATGAAACTTTATTGGCCCTAGAAAATAATAGGCTAGTGATGCCGGAAGGAGGACGGTAGAAAAGAAGCTAACCGTGCGCTAGCAGGCTCGTCAGTGATTGGAGAAAGTCGGCGAATCAGCGCTTGGTTATGGTGGGCACTTTCTCTTCCTGGTGTGCGCGGAAATGCCCTGCGAGTTATCCCTTAGGTTCATTTAGGCTGTCGCATCCGTGCCGGGTGAGGCTTCTGCCTCGCTACCGCTCATGGCCTGCTGGACTGGGACAGCTGGCAGGCAGTAATGCCGAAAGTTCGTAGCCGTCCTCTCTACTGATATTGGCAGACTGCTTAATAATTTCAGTTAATTTGAATTTTGCGTGTCGCGTCCAAGAGTCTTTCGCCAACACACGGGCTTCCTGGAGCAAGGCTGGCTGTCCATAGGCGTGGAGGTGTTCCGCTATCGCCGATTTATTACGATGTGCTAATAGCACAT
This sequence comes from Schistocerca nitens, assembly GCF_023898315.1. Taxonomy (NCBI): domain Eukaryota; kingdom Metazoa; phylum Arthropoda; class Insecta; order Orthoptera; family Acrididae; genus Schistocerca; species Schistocerca nitens. The sequence continues at coordinate 284,369,948 of NC_064614.1, forward strand.
AGGACTCATGTTCTGCTACTCGTGTGGTAAGCGGCCTCCCTGTGAGGCAGCCCCGCCTTCGTAACATGGTTGGTACACTCCTTCAGTATTTAGATTATTAACTGGTTCCTTTTATTAACTAGTTCCTTGGTGGATCCGATCATGTTGTGGTTCCTGCTGCGGAAAATCGGTTTCAAACCTCTTCGACAGAGGACGTTGCCTAGCCGTTTACTGCACTATCGGAAGCTTCTATTCCCTGCCGTCTTCTTTTGTTTCATTTCGGTTGGCCTTATTCGCCTTTCTTCTAATGTTGTTTTCATAATTGTTTGCCGAAATGTGTGTTATATCTCCCTCAATTCTTCTTTGATGTCGTTAGTGCCACTTACCCGGTAGGCACGTGTAGGCAGCAAGTGCAGAACTCTCCGCGTGGAGGTATCGATTTGTGTGGGTTAGTTTCCGGAACACTTTGTGTCGCAGTGTGTCATCCGCAGCTCAGAATATCTCCACGTCCAAAAATGGTAAAGCACGGTCCTTTGCAGTTTGGTGGGTGAACTGTGCATTCTTATGCAGTCTCGAGGGTATTTTTGTCCTGTCGTTGGAACTACAGAAATATGTGTTTTTTTTTTTTTCACCAGACGCGTTTCGCTTTATTGAGGTAAAGCATCCTCACTGGTGGTGATTTTCCCTTGATTTCTCGCTTACGTAGGGAAATACCGTCTGTTAGCACATCTTTGATGTTTTTCTGCATAAGACACTGATAAATTTGGTCTATTTTTTAGTTGTTCTGCATCGCTATGTATTTCTTATGTTTTTCACAGCACACTTTTACGCACACCACGTACATTGCTTAACAGATGAAAATTAGATTAGGTTACATACATTGTTTAACACAGATCCATAGTGAGGGAATCCTCATGGGTGTAGAACATATTACTGAAGGATGAAACACAGTATGCGTCTTCAAAAGAAAGAGATATAGTTGTGTACGTAGTCATACACGTTATGAACGGAAACCTATTTACGCTTCCTCCAAGAGAACTCTACAAAGAATCAGCTCCCTCTGCCACTTGTTATATCGGCCGCACAGAGAGTGCTGACACCAGGAGCAACTTTCTGCAACTGCCAATTAGACCGCAGCTGGACATACTTCTTTCTTTCATAGAAAGAAGTGGACGCACAGCCACACTCCGCCAGTTCATCGCAGTTATAGCCATTCATCAGTCACCGATAACTTTCGTTCCTGCCGTTACAGTCAGCCGACATCAATTAGAGAACTGATCACTAGTCACTAAACGCCGAGTGTCGAAGTGTTATTCAACACCAGAACTTGAACAATAAACTATTAGTTACAGCAGTCCAGAACGAACTTCTATAGTGCAGACAATTCCCTTTCATTGTATAGGTTAGTTCAGTGGGTAGGATGTTAAATGCATAGCCACTCAACGTTCATCACTCAAGGCTGAATGTCCAAAACCAGATACCATTTTGTTTTTGATGTTTAAAAAACGAAGAAATTGTAAACAATTTTTCTTTAAAGGGATGTGATATTTACTTTAAAATGTTATACGTCATTTAAATTTTAGTCTTACAAACTACAACAACAATTTATTAAGGAAAAAAAAGCAATGTTTTTAGAAATCTTACACTTTACGAGCTCCAAGAATATTAGGTTGGTGCAAAACTTCGTAGAATTTTACTATAAGTTTAATAAACACAACAGATACATATAACAGAGATCGTATTCATGATTAATGTGTTCTTCTTCAGTATTAACAAGCTCCTGCCCACCCGGAGAATCTTATAGATCCCGCAACTGTAAAAATTACACTGTTTTGAGGCAATTAAATCGTCGAACCTTGTCCGCAGCGCATTTTCATCCGGAAAGAGAGTTCCTCTAAATTTCTTCTATAGGGTGCTGGAAAGATGAAAACTTGAGGGTGCAAGATCTGGTGCCTAAGGTTGCTGCGGAACTACTACCCAACCCATCTCCTGTATAACATTTTTTGTTAGTTTAGCAGAAAGTGGACGGCCGTTATCGCGGAGTAGGATCACTTCATGCAGTGTTCCTAGTCGTTGTTCTTGGATTGTGTCCGTAAAACGTCTCAGTTATTGTCAATAAAAGGGAACAGTAATGGTTACACAGTGGGGATGCATTTCGTCGCTGTTTGACTATAGGAATAACATTAGCTTTGTTGGATGCGCGCATGTTCTTGTATAGGGAGATGCTGGTTTGTTTGGACTCGACAATTCCTTTGTTTTCCTTATGTTAGCATAAAGACACCATTTTTAGTCACCAGTAACGGTACAGGATAGTCCTTGTTGTTCACGGGCCAGTTTATGACAAGCAAGCACAGATGCACATTTTGCCACACAGTTTTTTTTTTTTTTTTTTTTTTTTTTTTTTTTTTTTTTTTTTCAGAGCATGCGGTAGCCATACACCCGTGTTTGGAACCTTTACCATGGCGTCCAAGTGTCGCACAATGTTGCAATGACAAATGACAACAGTTAATCACATTTGCCAGTTCTAGAGTGCACTGAAGTGGATCATTGTGGATTAATAAATTTAAATGAACTTCATCAATGCCCGAAGTTTTTGCTGAAAGTGGAGAGTCACTTATGTTGAAATTATCCTCCTTAAAATGACAAAACGATTTGCTTGTTGTCCCCTGTCCAGTGGCATTATCCTCATACATGGTGAAAATGTTTCTGACTACCTATTGAACTCACACTAGAATGTGTCGGAATTTTATAGCATCCACAGTTTCACTCATATCTGTAAAGGGCAAAATGATAACATGAAGACTCAAATAGTAACAGTGAACTGAAAATTAAAAATGGTAAATAAACACATAACAAACGGAGTACCGAAAACAGAAAAAACAAACGGTGCGAACTCATGCACCACCGTAACAGTTGCTGAAATCGGCCACGTCAACACAGACTTAGAAACAAGAGAAAGGTATTGCATCAGAGAAAACATAATCTAGTTTGAAAGTAGGTGTAATGCAACGTCTTCCATAAGGTTAAAGAACTGCTCTATTTTTTGTTTGCTTAACACCTACTGTAGAGTGGACCTGTAATCTTTATTTCTGTTAGTGTGATTTTGTGGCGTTTAAGAAATAGACTAACACATTCTTTCCCAGCAGTTTGGACTTTGAAGCGGTGTTTTGTGTTATTCCTCTTTGCCCACTGAACAGTCATACTTCACAATTCATTAAGAGAAAGCCCAAAGAAATAAGCTTATATAATGAGACAATTCTAAACCAACTCTTCTTCAAGATCCGAATCCAAAATTTTAGGTCTGCCCCTTTTTGTTTTTGGTGCTCGTACTTCCTGTTGAAAGACTTCGTAAGTGTTGTTTTTTGTTTACTGGGCTTCTTCAAACATTTCCTAAACTGTATCAATGGCTTTAGTCATTTTAGACGGACTTCACTTTCTGTGATCAGCCTTCCACATTATCATATTGGAAACTGCAAAAAATTTCCAAGAGAATTGGAGTACCTATTAATACAAACTTTAAACTTGAAAAAGTAAGGGGTCCGGTTTAAGCAAATGAAATGCGTCCAGTTTACGCGACTAGAGCCTACATTATGTTAACATAATAAATTGGGAGCCAAATATCCAAAAGAGACGGTTTAATCATAAACATCAAACTTAACCATTAGTATTTAAAAAGACGTATATTTTGAAAGGCTTACTTGTTAGTATATAGAAGAAATAAAGAAAAATGTAGTACGAAGTTAAAACATTCATCATAGTGAAAACGTTGCGAACAGCAAAACGGGTGACTTGCACATCCTATTATAGAGCAGAAAATGCCTAAACTACTATTTGTACTAGGCCACACTACACTTCAGGAGGATGCAGAGCTAAGGGATAAGGGGGTCCGCTTCAGGCAGAGTCCGTTTAGGGACTTCCCGCCATCAGTGTATAGTATTTTAATCAACGCTTATTACTTCTTTCATTTTATGTTGCCCGTATTAAATGTGTTATAAGCGCCATTGTGCTACACCGGCTGCTAGCATGCAAGCTAGCTACCTTGATATAACAACTACTTTTCTGTGGTAGGGGTTCATTTCCAGCTACCATGTATGTTGGGAACCAGACTTGTCTTGGTGAGTACAACAGACATGGTAATGTACCTTTACCGATCTCAAGTAAACTGCATGTCGAATAAACAAAAAAGGCTTAAAAATATTTTCATTTCAAATATCATAAGAAGCTTGTCACTCTACATATAAGTGTACAAAACACTAAGGAGCACATAACTGGTGATCATTGGAAATAAACAAAAACTGCAGTACCAGGAAGCAAATATCGTCATTTGGGAAAGTTTGTACGTCTTTGGTAGCAGCTCAAATCGTTTATTACTGCTGCAGCTATTCTAGGTATTTTCAGCTATATTAGAGAAAAAAATGCATTGCCCTCGAAGATCGTGTTCAGTGGCGCAAGGGTACAACAATTGCATACGGAGGAGTTGCAGTTTTAGCGATTCTTCTTCACGGTCATCTGCGATCAGATGGCATTCAGCGGGCCTCTCTGTGCACCCTCTGTTTTGACTCTGCATGCAGTAACAGTGCTGAGTTTACAGGTGAACAGTTTTTGCAACATCCATTCTAGGGCTCAACGAGAACGAGTTCCTGTTGAGCAACTTCAGCTATTTGTACGGAGTCGCTTTGTGGAACTGCGAGAAGCTGGGTGGATACATTGACGGTTGCTCCACTGTAAGGCACAAACTATTGGTGATGTGTCGCTGCTTTCATCAGTGGTTTACAGAACATACCCACACCTGTTGACTAGGTTCTGGACGTCCGCATAATACGCATCAAGATCGACGCATTGTGCGATGAGCTATAGTGGACCGAACACCATCCTGTGACGAAATCTGGCCACATATCGCATCTACTCTGTCATCAGGGATCATTGGGAACCGTCTGCTTGTAGCAGGATTATGATCAGGTGTGCCTCTGGCCGGGATACCACTGACACCACAACACCACCAATCGTGGCTATTGTGCTGACATGAAAGTATTGAATAGTGAATGGAATGGAGCTTTGTTGTCTCCAATAATGAGAGTACGTTCTGCCTGCATACGAACGATAGACGAACACGTGTATGGCGTAGACCTAGTGAGTTGTCTATCCTACAGGGCATTCGCCCACAACACACAGGCCCATCTCAGGATTCGTGGTATGGGGGCCCATCAGTTATAAATCGCTTTCACATTTGGTGTTTCTGCGCGGCAGAGTAACCGGTGTCCGCTGCACTGCACAGGCTCTTATCCTCATGCCACTGCCTTTACTTCGCCATGAAAGATGATGTAGCCGGCCGCTGTGACCGAGTGGTCCTAGGCGCTTCAGTCTGGAACCGCACGACCGCTATGGTCGCAGATTCGAATCCTGCCTCGGGCATGGATGTGTGTGACGTCCTTAGGTTAGTTAGGTTTATGTAGTTTTAAGTTTTAGGGGACTGATGACCTCAGATGGTAACTCCCATAGTGGATCCATTTGAACCATATTTGAAAAGTGATGTTATTTTCCACCAAGACAATGCACATCCATTTACGGCTGTTGCAACCCAATGAGCTCTTCGCTGGTGTACAACAACTACCCTTGGCCAACAAGATCACCACGTCTTTCGCCAACTGAACTCGTATGAGACGTGGTGAAGTGTGAGGTTCCACGGCTTGAAAGAACCATTACCGAACACCAAAAAGGCAGAGGATGGGACAGTCTACCGCATGATGCCATTCAACATCTGTATGATCGTTTGCATGCGAGATTACTTGCCTGCATTGCCGTCAGAGGAGCGTACTCTTTGTTTTGATTTGAATGTTTGGGCACCCTTTTCTGTGACATGGGTTTTCCAATTGGTCTGAATTTCTTATCACGTACTCCTACAGTGATGAACTACCTGTCACCTCACTTGTCAATAAAAGGACCTTGTACTTGAAGGTGCTTATTTTTCTCGGTGGTGTATTTGCTTACGAAAGTGATTCCCGACAACGAAAGGAAATGTCAATATTGGTAGGTGAGAAGAAGACAGCACAACAACAGAAATGTATACAATTGTAAAAGAAGCTAAAATAGTGACAGGAGGCGGATACAATGCCAAATTAAGCAGCACGCAGGCACCGGCTGCTGCACACAGTAGCGGCTCAGGAGTAGGCGCTAGGAGGGAAGAGGAGGGGCGGTGCGTGGCGGACAAAAGAGGCGTCTAGCGGCTGGCGCGTCTGCAAGTTGCGGCCGGCGGACTTTATCTGTGCCCTGACAGCTAATTACTCATTGCTGGCCCCGCACGGTGCGCCGCCATTGTCTCGCTACAGCCGCCGCTGGCCGTTCTCTTCAAAAGACTACGCCGCGTCTTCCGTCTTATCTCCAGGCCGCCGCCTTGATTACCGCCCCTCAAAACTTGGCCGACACTTTCGCTCACTTATACCTCACCGTTGCGTGTACATAAGGGAAGATATTACACGTTAAAAATCTTTCACAAAGCTTTCTACTCTGGAGAAATAGTTTTCAAAGAGCGATGTACACGAGTAAAAGATGGTGCACCAAACATTCACGTTTCCGATTATGTACGAGAGGTGTAGGGGTCCTGTCGCATGTGACACTCATCCAATTCGCAATCAAGGTATGTAATCTATACGGAGGGGAGGAAACCATGGGATACACACGAATACAGATTTCGGTAGTATCATGTACACCAGGAATAAAAGTTCAGTGCATTGATGGAGCTGACGTTTGTACTCAGGTGATTCATCTGAAAAGGTTTCCGATGTGGTTATGGCAGCACAGACCCTGAATACCGAATGATAATTGGAGCCGCGCGGGATTAGCCGAGCGGTCTCAGGCGCTTCAGTCATGGACTCTGCGGCTGGTACCGATGGAGGTTCGAGTCCTCCCTCGGGCATGGGTGTGTGTGTTTGTCCCAAGGATAATTTAGGTTAAGTAGTGTGTAAGCTTAGGGACTGATGACCTTAGCAGTTAAGTCCCATAAGATTTCCCACACATTTGAACTTTTTTTCTTTTTTTAATAATTGGACCCAGGTGCATGGGACATTCTATTTCGTAAATGGTTGGGGAATTCAATATTCTGAGACCCACAGTTCCAACAGGGTGCCGAGAATAACGAATTTCAGGATTGACCTCTCGCCATGGAGAGCACAGTGGCCGACGGCCTTCACTTAACGACGAGAGCAGCCGTGTTTGCGTATAGTTGTCAGTACTAACAGACAAGCACCATTGCGTAAAATAACAGCAGAAATTAGTGTGGGACGTACGACGAACATATACGTCAGGACAGTGCGGCTAAATTTGGCGTTAATCGACTACGACAGCAGAGCAGTGGTGTCCATTTGGCAGATAAGAATAAATCCTATGGCCAAAACATGTTATTGTACGTTGCAATGGGAACATCGATCATCGCTTATCTTTCTATACAATACAGAGGTTTCGTTTTAGAACAGTAGATAGATTTAGCATACGACAGTTCAGTTTCAACTTTTCATTCTTGATGAGGGAGTTATTTAGCATATCTCAGTTCGTTATTCTTTACATTCAAATATTAATCATCTTTAGTGTCAAGTTCAGTTTAGTATAATGATGCCTCGCTTAATGAGGAAATTTACACAGTTAAGACTTGCATTCAAAAGTAGTATACTTATGACATTTCTAGATCATGGCATACTCGCGACACTATAACTGCTGGTTACACACAAGCACATATAAACATAGACTGAGGTGACAAATGTCATGGGATACCTCCTAATATCGTGCCGGAGCTCCTTTTGACCTCTGTATTGCACTGACACTACGTAGCATGGACTCAGGAACACGTTGGAAGTCTCCTGCAGAAATATTCAGCCTTGCTGCCTCTACAGCTGTGTATAATTGTGCAATTGTTACAGGAGCAGGATTTTGTACACAACCTGACATCTCGATTTTGTCCATAAACAGTCGATGCGATCCCTGTCAGGAGATCTGAGTCGCCAAATCATTCGCCCGAACTGTCCAGAATGGTCTTCAAACCAATCACGAACAATCGTGGCCCAGAGACATTGTGTATTGTGGTCTATAAAAATTCCATCGTTGTTTGGGAATGTGAAGACCATCGTCAACAAGTAGCCAAACATAGTCATTTCCTGTCAACCAAAGGGCCCTACCCATTCCATGCAAACACAGCCCACACCATTATGGAGCCACCACAAGCTTGCCTAGTGATTTGGGCCCACGGCTTCGTGAAGTCGGCATCACACTCGAACCATACCGTTAGCTCTTACCAACAGGACTCACCTGACCAGACCACGGTATTACATTCATTTATGGTCCAACCGATATAGTCACAAGCTCAGGAGAGACGCAGCAGGCGATGTTGTGCTGTCACCAAAGGCACTCGGGCAGGTCGTCCCCTGCTATATCCCATTAAGCTACATTTCACCACATTGTCCTAATGGATGCGTTCGTCGTACGTCTGACATTGATTTCTGTGGTTATTTGAAGCAGTGGAGCTTGTTTGTTAGAACTGATGACTGTACGCAAACGTTTCTGCTCTCTATCGTTAAGATAAGGCCGTCTGCCACTGCATTGACCGTGGTGAGAGATCGCGTTTGAAATTTGTTATTCTCACCGCATCCTTAACACTGTGGATCTCGGAATATTGAATTCCCTAAATATTTCTGAAATGGAATATCCCGTGCATCTCTCTAAAATTACCACTCCCTTTTCAGTGAATGTTAAATCCCGCCTTGTGGTCATAAACATGTTTCACATGAACCACCTGCGTGCAAATGACGGTACCGCCAATGTCCTGACCTTTTATACCTTATGTAAGCGACTGTACCGCCATCTGAATGTGTGCACATCAGTTTCTCATGATTTCTGTCTCCTCGTTCTAAAGTGACACTTCGTAGACAGTCACATGCAGATATCGAAAACCCACAAACAAGCAACTTGCAGTATGATAAAAAGCTTTTAGATCAAATTCTCTTTTAGAGCAATTCTCAACATGTGAACAAGCAGTTTTATAATCAGTAAACTCTTGCAAAGGAAATAGAGACATATTTATACCCAAAATGTGTGTGACTATCACTTCTCTCCCAGATGACAGATTCCTTTTAGTCATCTCATAACTGAAAATTAGGCCTTCGATTTATGAAATTATTCCAGTCTCCATTACTGAACAAATTATATAAAGATTTATTTCGATCTTTTAGATATTGTGTTACCATACTTGAGGAAACTGTGGCATGTCTCTATGGTATTTGACTTGGGTGGACAGAGTGAAGCATTTGAAAAGCAGATCCAAATTAAGTGTATAAGCCCAATAGAAAGGAGTATGTACCAAACAAGTTCTTCCATACAAATACTCGTTATGAGAAAAGTGGTAGATGACAAGGAAGGCAAGGTATAATATCAAAATGTGTTAATAACAGTGAGCGAGCCACAGGTAAAAACTGAGTGGCAAAATGTAACACTAATGATTGTGCCATTTGAAGCTGTGTCATGTATGACAAGCGAATGTTGTAGCTAGAAGTTGTATGGGGTGCAACAGCGGATTAGACATCTGAGGAGTCTATTACAGACATGTGTGTAATGAACGTGGCAACATGTCACAGATAAACGACTATCAAACGTGAGATGCATGAGTCATAGCATATCAGAGATTGCACGAGGTATTGGGTCGACAGTAACGCACAGACAATGTTTCCACTGTTTCCACATGCTAAAATATTGCCTAGGACGACCACAAACCCTGAATGTAACTGATTCTATTTCTAGGATCCACTCTGCTCAAATCATCGCTAGGACACATGTCCAGCCAGTAATATGCAGTAGGGATAACGTAGACTTGTAACTGTAAAATGATAGCAATGCAGCAGCCGTCATTTATAGGGGGAAGTCAGCGGTAAAGTGATACAGGTGAGGAACAAATTGGGTCAGTCACACGACCACAATACATGTATTCTATGTCTAAAACATATCTCCATACATTTGACTGAATATAAGAGTATCCTTTGACAACTAGGTTTGTGTTGGCTAACGTTTTTCTGAGACATGTTTCTGAATTTAAAATGTATAAGACAATGTTGCAATAACATTCCCTTAGAGTTGAACCCATTTCCACGAAGTCAAGCAGGTGGGACTGCACTGAAACACTCCTGTATTATACTTACGTTACAGTCTGTACTATCGATTTCCACAGTTGCATGTTGGTCTTCCATAGGCAATGATTTGTAGTCGTTACGTATCACAAATAGTATTCTCGATTTCATGCAATCATCGAACAGAATAACTCCATACACTGTCATCTTAAGACAAAACAGCAGCATGTCCTCGTAAATTATAGTGACACTATGCTAGAATAACTTCCTATGTTAACAGTTGGCTGATAGTTCTTTTGTTTGCTTCTTTATCTCTATGAAGTTACTTGGGTGGAGTCTAATGTTCACTAGGGGGTGACACTGCACATATCAAAAGATACCTAGGGTCATACACTAATCATTATATTACCTCTAATTTCCCCCTCTAAATGCGTGTTTAGTGCTACAGAGTAGCAGTGTGCGCACAGATTCCAATTTATTGTCATAATATATCGAGTTGCTTTGTTACTGCCGTTATCTTAGTGGGTTTAGTGAGATTTATTATATTGCAATTTTTTTAAGAAAATTTGATTCTATTCTGCTTTTATAAACAGTCAAATACAAAGTATTGTGTCACTGCCCAATAAAAAACATACACAAAAGATGAAAACGATGACTGACTAATCTCTTAAGTGAAAAAGGAGAAGATAATGTTGTGAGTGAATCACCTAAAAGTTCTTTCTTGGACATATTATACCCAGGCTCACATATTAACCTGGGCACCTGACCGAGGTTACTGTCATGTTTGCAGTTGTCTGGGTGAGATGTAATGTTTCCTTGGGAGTGACAGCTTACATTAAAAGAACGCTATTGTAATAGTTGTAAGCAGCTACATTTATGTCTGTATGAAGGTGTTTAGCCGTATAGCTTAGCAGTGTATGTACAAAACAGACATAGGTTCGCGGTAGACATGTATGCTTTCAAATGTCAGATTGCGAATAATAACCATCGAAAACGCTGCAATCAGATTGGGTTTTGTGGAATGTTTTGTCTTAATTCACAAGAAAGTAATATAGCTGTCTGTTTAGTACATATATATAGCTAGATTTACTGCCTCAATAGGTATTGTGGGGTAGAGAGTAATGTTATGTATACATAAAGATAGATATCCTACGAACAGTAGTGCTGGTAGAGGGTACCAAATTGCAGAGCATCGATTATTAGTACAGGGATTGGGGCTTACAAATGATATACATTTTGTGAGATAATGTGCAATGGCGAGGCAGATTCTTTGTAACGGAAGTTACGATTTTGTCTGACTTATTGCAGAGATCTGTTAGATCCTTCACACAGTTCGTGTGGAACTTGATACAGGAGAAACTCACTGGGTACAGTGTTTCAGAGTAATGACCTGTTAATAGCAATATATCATTCCTAGTGCGCCGACTTTTGGCTCATGTGTAGGGGTAGACCTTTAGATTAATTTAAGGAATGTTCTGTCGAATGGGTACATAAAATTCCTCTTTCAGAACATATTTCTTGTTTTCGAACTCGTGCATATCGTTAGTGTGCATGTGTGAGAAACACATAGTTTTGCACAACCACCACTTAGTTGTGCATGTAGCGAAATTAGTCGAAATATCAATGAATAATAAAAATATACAACATTTCACTGACAGAACATGCAGTTTTTCCATGAGCGTGGAAAAGCACATAATTTTTCACTACCAATGCTGAGTTGTGCATGTGAATGGAACTCGTTGGTATATCAATGCACAATAAGCATATATAATATTGTGCCAATAGATCATCCATTTTGTATATGTAACCAATAGTCGGCTGAAGTGAAGCTGCCGATATGTGTTAGGCATTGATTTCTCATATCAGACATGCTGCATAATGCCCATTGCTGATGCAAAGTTTGTGCTGTGGACCCAGTCACGCACTGCAGCATGTGAGACATATCTCTGATCTCTGGTGAGGTGTGTACTAAAGACACACGTATTGTCATGCATGTTTGGAATACTGGGTTTGTAAACTGGTTTGTAGTGGTTGCTAGTCATGTGTCATAGTGCTTCTGTCAATTACCCCTAGCCGGCCGCGGTGGTCTCGCGGTTCTAGGCGCGCAGTCAGGAACCGTGCGACTGCTACGGTCGCAGGTTCGAATCCTGCCTCGGGCATGGATGTGTGTGATGTCCTTAGGTTAGTTAGGTTTAAGTAGTTCTAAGTTCTAGGGGACTAATGACCACAGCAGTTGAGTCCCATAGTGCTCAGAGCCATTTGAATTACCCCTAATTTACCTCTCTAAATACATTTTTAGTGCTACAGAGTAGCCGTGTGCGTACAGACTCAAGCTGATTGTCATAATATATCGACTTGCTTTGTTACTGACGTTATGTTAGTGGGTTTAGGGAGATTAATTATATTGTGCTTCCTTTAAAGAAAATTGGATTCTGTTCTGCTTTTATAAGCAGACAAATACAAAGTATTGTGTCACTGCCCTGCAAAAAACACACGCAAAAAAAGAAAACGATGACAGACTAACCACTTAAGTGAAGAAGTAGAAGATAATGTTGTAAGTGAATCACTTAAAAGTTTGTTCTTGAGCATGTTATCCTCAGGCTCACATATTAACCTCGGCATCTGGGCGAGGTGATTGTGATGTTTCCAGTGGCCTGGGTGAGATATAACGTTTCTTTGGGAGTGAGTCGCAGCTCGCATTAAAATAACGCTAGTGTAACAATTGTAAGCAGCTGCACTTATCTCTGTATGAAGGTGTTTAACCGTATAGCTTAACACACAACACACAAATACAGAAACACACACACACACACGCACACACACATACACACACATACACACACTAGTAGGGCAGGGGTTACGTAGACATGGACCTGACAGAGTCTTTCAGATTGCTATACTCTCTCCTGAGCCGAGTCAGTAATACAGGGATATTATCATTCGTCAACTTGTTTGCAGAAGGTATAAGCATGTCTTTATGTGTCGTAAGAAGTTTTTCCAATACGCCTATTTTACTGATTCAATATGATTTATGCGTAGGGGAATATGGCAGTTTCTTTTCTAGAATCGCACTTTATCATGCCTACCCAGATTTGATGGAAACTGATTGTGTGTTTCTCCGGGTTAACGTACGAAGGTGCTGGGCACAGAAAACAATGCTGAAGATGTGTTTGCTCCCGGTAATAGTTTACTAGTTGTACAATCTAGTATTTAGAATGCATACTTGCCTAGTGTTTACAGAAAAATACCTAGTACATTGACACTAATTGTAGTGACTACGTCTGGAACCGCAAGACCGCTACGGTCGCAGGTTCGAATCCTGCCTCGGGCATGGATGTTTGTGATGTCCTTAGGTTAGTTAGGTTTAACTAGTTCTAAGTTCTAGGGGACTAATGACCTCAGCAGTTGAGTCCCATAGTGCTCAGAGCCATTTGAACCATTTTTGTAGTGACTACGATATGAAACCTGAAAGTGAGCGTTTTGAACCATGGATCAGAGTAATGTTGGCTACCATTTTTAAGTAGGATAGCTCCCAGCCACACACAATTGGCCTAGACGAGTAGATAGACTATTATTCTCGCCATTTTGTAAAAAATAAAATGCAAAAACGTCTAATAGAAAGCAAGAATCAAATTTAAAGGCAATGTCATACTTTGTATTAATTTTTTCTATAGTCTTTTACGTTACCAAGAAAAATTACCGCCATTTCACATAATATGCTGTGTATCACACCAGCCTCCCCTCGGCCCCCTCGCAACACACAGACTTATAATGGACAGGTGGGGTAGAATTGGTATTAGCAGGAATTTATTTCTTGAAATATTGTGATGAAGTAGGTTATTTGTAGTTACATGTCTTCTTACTTTTTTATTCTACCTGAGAGCGCTGTCTGTCTGCATACAGTGGGTTAGCACAATGGTATTGACATACTCGGCATTTCGTTGTTTACATACGGTGGTACACAGAACGTCCAACAAGTTGGGGTTTGAAAAAGTACTTATTCTGTGAGTCAATGTTTTAGCACTTACTGACTCGTTAGAAATGTATATAAGCTTTATCAAGACAGGGCGATGTATGCAAAAATATGACTGCAGTCAAATACATAAGGTAAATGAGCATAGAAGGCAGTACAAGTCGTGTTTCCTTGTGCCACTGGTCTCATTCTTATATTACGTACCTATGTAAAAAATCAGCTACAATCATAGTAAATTACGGCAAAGACTAATACTTCGTTACCAATTACGTTATTTTATATACGAAACTTGAAGGAAGCCATTGATTATGTTAACAATGGCTGGAGCTTTTAGGCAGTTATCACCCTGTCACACCTACACAGTTGCGTAGAGGACAGACATTTGTGCAGAATTTACTACGACATCTTATGTCAATATTTATATAAGCAGAATATACTACGATATCAGTAATTTACACTGTCAAATATCTTGTGTTAAGACTTAATACAGATTTGCAGAATATGCCAGGACGTCATTAATATATTCTGTGAAAGTATCTTAACGTGTATTTTACAGAAATATTTGCATGTAGGATAACTCTGTTGCAATTGGTCTTCGCACTACAGCGCACAGACCTCGAATGACTAAACACACGTAATCGGTGTGGTAATAATAATAATTAACACACTACTGGCCATTAAAATTGCTACACCAAGAAGAAATGCAGATGATAAACAGGTATTCATTGGACAAATATATTATACTAGACCTGACATGTGATTACATTTTCACGCAATTTGCGTGCATCGATCCTGAGAAATCAGTACCCACAACAACCACCTCTGGCCTTGATACTCCTGGGCATTGAGTAAAACAGAGCTCGGTGGTGTGTACAGGTACAGCTCCCCATGCAGCTTCAGCACGATACCACAGTTCATCAAGAGTAGTGACTGGCGTAATGTGACGAGCCAGTAGCTCGGCCACCATTGATCAGACTTTTTCAATTGGTGAGAGATCTGGAGAATGTGCTGGACAGGGCAGCAGTCGAACATTTTCTGTATCCAAAAAGGCCCGTACAGGACCTGCAACATGCTGTCGTGCATTATCCTGCTGAAATGTAGGGTTTCGCAGGGATCGAATGAAGGGTAGAGCCACGGGTCGTAACACATCTGAAATGTAACGTCAACTGTTCAAAGTGCTGTCAATGCGAACAAGAGGTGACCGAGACGTGTAACCAATCACGCCGGGTGATACGCCAGTATGGCGATGACGAATACACGTTTCCAATGTGCGTTCACCGCGATGTCGCCAAACACGGATGAGACCATCATGATGCTGTAAACAGAACCTAGATTCATCCCAAAAAATGACGTTTTGCCATTAGTGCACCCAGGTTCGTCGTTGAGTACACCATCGCAGGCTCTCCTGTCTGTGATGCAGCTTCAAGGGTAACCGCAGCTATGGTCTCCGAGCTGATAGTTCATGCTGCTGCAAACGTCGTCAAACTGTTCGTGCAGATGGTTGTTGTCTTGCAAACGTCCCCATCTCTTGACTCAGTGATTGAGGATGACTGCACGATCCGTTACAGCCATGCGGATAAGATGCCTGTCATCTCGACTGCTAGTGATACGAGGCCGTTGGGATCCAGCACGGCGTTCCTTAATACCCTCCTGAACCCACCGATTCCATATTGTGCTAACAGTCACTGGATCTCGACGAACGCGAGCAGCAATGTCGCGATACGATAAACCGCGGTCGCAATAGGCTACAATCCGACCTTTGTCAAAGTCGGAAACGTGATGGTAGCATTTCTCCTCCTTACACGAGGCATCACAATAACGTTTCACTAAGCAACGCCGGTCAACTGCTGTTTGTGTATGACAAATCGGTTGGAAACTTTCCTCATGTCAGCACGTTGTAGGTGTCGCCATCCTCGCCAACCTTGTGTGAATGATCTGAAAAGCTAATCATTTGCATATTACAGCATATTCTTCCTGTCGGTTAAATTTGGCGTCTGTAGCACGTCATCGTCGTGGTGTAGCAGTTTTAATGGCCAGTAGTGTATGTAATTTAAAACAAATACCCACTCTCAGTACATAACACAGAAATAGACGAAAGTGCATATTGTTCGAGAGCAGTGGGGCAAGAAGATGTTGACATTTTGCAAGTGACTGACGGAAAAAAGGGGAAGGTGGATGGGAGTTCACAGTCATTGAATACATCAAGGACAAATGCCTCAGCACTTGAAATACTGATAACAGTTAGTGCTGTGAGCAGTAATATTCCTGAAACAATGGCACCAAAAATTTTTGACTTCAGCGATTCGGAACAGAACCTGCGGATACCATCATTTTTCGTGCTGATAATTGAAATCATGTGACAATGTCTCACATTTATGATCTGTTTACATTAGGCAGCGTTTTAAGGTACTGGAGAGAACCCCGTTAATATGGAGCGCCCCTTGTGTCCGTTGAGCTTCAGCTGTTCCTCCATTATGGTCACAGGCCAGCCTCGTACAAGAGGCGGCCAAAGAAGTTATTCCGAGCAATTGCGCAAATTAGTGCCGATACGGCAGCGCTCGTTCTCGCAGTGTGCGGCCGCCTCGAAGGCTAGACGGCGGCGGCTAACAAGCGGACTGACGGCCGCCGGTGCGATGCAAATGGCTGCCGTCGCCGTCGCTGTGGCGGGTGCCGCAAGTGGGGGCGTAGTAACGAGAGCAGAGCGGCGCAGGTCGGGCCGCCGCCGTCGTTACGTTCCGGGCCGGCGCGCCGGTGCCCTCTGCCCTCTGCTGCCAGCCCAACTGCCACAGCCCCAACCCCCACCCACCACACCACACTCGTCTCCTGATGACACCACACTCAGCCCGAGGAGTGTGCTGCCGAGCGAGTGCGTTTAGATACTCACTGACAGAAATGAAAAATATATCGTCACCAACACCTTGACCGAGCGCTACCAATCGGTATTCCAGCACTTTCATGCCTGTGTGATATGCTGATTAAAATTTTATCCTTATTTTATGCTACTGTCAGCACAGAAAAAGTAATTTTTCCTTAAATCAATGCTGACCTCAACGCAGAATACCAGTGTAATGGAATGGAATAAAGCAATAATAACATTCATTTTTGATCCTTTGAATGCCAGTGGGGCTGGTCCCTTCGGACGTTCGAGTCCTCCCTCGGGCATGGGTGTGTGTGTTTGTCCTTATGATAATTGAAATTAAGTAGTATGTATGCTTAGGGACTGATGACCTTACCAGTTAAGTCCCATAAGATTTCACACACACACACACACAATGCCAGTGGTTTCTGCCTGAAAACACCATATATATATATATATATTTTTAAGGCCGCTTTTACCACGAAACCACTGACTATGTTGCAAGACAGAGACATCTAGTGCTAAACTGAGGTACGTAAACGAGCAAAGTGCATTGTAGGAGTCACTAGTGATGGTGCAGGGACTTTCCTATGTGATTATAGCAAATTCTGACATGCTGCTTTTTATACAACCTATACAGAAGGTCTCATTGACAGAGAAATTAAAAAAAGCTGAAGTTGAAACTTAAATTTGAGTTTGTACTGCTGCTTTTATGATTAGTTTGAAAAATAACCCGCAGGGGCAGTATGTAACTTTCATACAAAATACCGGGTGATCAAAAAGTCAGTATAACTTTTAAAACTTAATAAACCATGGAATAATATACATAGAGAGGTAAAAATTTACACACATGCTTGAAATAACATGGGGTTTTATTAGAACCGAAAAAAAAAATATTTCTAGACGCGTGAAAGATCTCTCGCGCGCGTCGTTTGGTGACGATCTTGTGCTCAGCCGCCACTTTCGTCATGCTTGGACTCCCAGGTCCCCAGACCTCAGTCCGTGCGATTATTGGCTTTGGGGTTACCTGAAGTCGAAAGTATATTGTGATCGACCGACATCTCTAGGGATGCTGAGAGACAACATCCGACGCCAATGCCTCACCATAACTCCGGACATGCTTGACAGTGCTGTTCACAACATTATTCCTCGACTACAGCTATTGTTGAGGAATGATAGTGGACATATTGAGCATTTCCTGTAAAGAACATCGTCTTTGCTTTGTCTTACTTTGTTATGCTAATTATTGCTATTCTGATCAGATGAAGCGCCATGTGTCGGACATTTTTTGAACTTTCGTATTTTTTTGTTCTAATAAAACCCCATGTCATTCCAAGCATGTGTGGCAATTTGTACCTCTCTATCTACATTATTACGTGACTTATTCATTTCTCAAATTTATACTGACTTTTAGATCACGCGGTATATTAAATTTTAGGCCTATTTTGGGTTATTATTTAGGACTGTATTTTCTTATAGGCATTATGAGGTCATGGATATTTCGAGTTGAGGCATTGTTTCTAGGAAAAATGCGGTTTCCTTTCAAACATATCACATGAAATTATGAGTGGTTCAAGACTCGTATTTCCTACCGGTTCCAGTGTAAAACCACATTCTTGAATCAACAGACTGTTTATATTTTGGCATTCTTCGATTGTCTTAATTGCTAATGATAGTAAAGGCTAATTTAATGAAAAGTTTTAAAATTATATTCCAAAGCAAAAACATCTCCTTCAAGAGCTGAGGGTTTACTTTTCGCCAATTTCTTTTTGTATTCCTTGCTTACTATGATAATAACTGTGAAAATTTTCTAAAATATATTTGTTTTCATACTATTGGGACTCAAAATATTAAAAGAGCATCAAAACCAGACAGTGGAAATTATAGAGATGTAAGTCTTTTGAATGTGATGTACAAAATAAATACGAAGATAATAATAAACAGAATGACAATATCATAGACAGAGCATTACTTGAAAAAACAACAGGTTTTCAGAAAAGGGGTTCTTTCTCAGGTAAAATTTTCTCATTAAAATAAGTAATAAGAACCAAAGACAGTGGAATATTAAACGTACTCAGTCTTTACAGACTACAATAAAGTTTTTGATAACGTTCGCAGACGGAAACATTTCATTCTGGAAATGAACTGTTTGATAAACAGCAAGGGCATAATTCAAAATGTTCACCTTGACGTGCCCAAACCGTTGTTGTGCGTCATAAGCAATTATCGTTTGCATCCTGTGTACCGGTACACAGATAAATCTGAAGCAAAAATTGGGAAATGTCGTCCATGGTAGTATTAACAGAGGTGTCGGACAAGGGTGTTGTATTTCACTGCTGCTTTTTATTTACAATTTGACAATGTTCAGAGGAAACGATAATAATGGATAACAAAGTTTAATATAGAGGACCGCTTTGAACGAAGAAATATGGAGAAGTAAAACCAGGTCCACGTCATTGCAAGGCTGACAAACTTTAAGATTTATATAGCTCATATTGAACAAAGAAAGAGAGATTGAGTATGATGTATGGAACCACGAAAAGGAAGCTTAGTGGAAGAGTACGAAAGGATACAATGCTTAAACTTTATCTTAGTTATGGCAGTTCGCTGTGGACTCTCCAGAAGTGAAAATTGGACTACCAAGTGAGGTACACATAGGGAATCCAAGCAGCTGATATGAGATTATGATAACAGTCCAGGGAGTAAAAAGAAGAGAGAGATTAAAAACTAACACCATACGTAAAACTGTGCGAATTTACATATTTAATGAAAAGGTTAACAGAGATAAAACAATGGAAAGAACATATAGAAAGAATGGGCGATGAATGTATTCCAAAACATCTGCTACAATATTTGCCTAGAGGAGGAAGAAATATTGACAGATCGAGGAGGAGATGGATCGATAGAGAAACCGCTAAGGCCTAAGTGATTTAATACTTGGGGGAGAAGAAGTAGAAACAGAAGAAGAAAAAAATAAGAAAGCCATTCTTTCGGCTGAAGAATGATGTCGGTGTATGATGACTACTGGGTACTTCTGACGTTATCGGTGCTTTTCAGGTGGGCATCGGAACATAGCATGCCTAGAAGACGCGCACGTGCATTTTATCTCCATCTTCCGGACTTTGAAAAATGTCAAATGTTTGGCACGAGGGTCACAGTGGCATCATACCGACAGATCGTTCAGCTGTATTGAAATGGCTGTAGAACGAGTAGCTGCACAGCATGCAAACAGATTCTGAAAACCCATCAACCAGCCATATCGCCACACGATCTAGAGGAGGAGCAGGATGGGGCAAAGACTGTGGCGTACCTGCCCTATGCCGGATCCATTTCTGCCAAAATCAGCAGGATCCTCTACTCACCTACCAAAAAAAGTGGCTACTGGGATGTGTAAAAGATGACCTGGAATTACGAAAACTACGAATTTATGATACACTTTGCCAAAGTGGCATGTAGTACATTGGTCAGCCTACTAGAACAGTGGACATCAGATGCAAAGAACATCAGAGGCACACCCGACTAAGGGAAGCAGCTAAATCAACCACTGTCGAGCACTGTTTCGAACTCATTCCATCATTCCATGAAATATGATGAAACGAGTGCTCTGGCACAGACTCCAGGTAGTGGAACAGTGTTATAAGAGAGTCTACAGAGATAAATGTGACGAGAGACCTCGTGAATCGTGACAATGGTATCAATTAAATACAGTCGGGAACCGGCTGTGGAGTTGCTGAAAACGCAACAAGGGCAGCAGCAGAACTCCACGAGAAGAAGTATTGAGGGTGTGGACTTGGGAACGACAGAGTATCAGCTGCAGCAGACCGAAGACAGAACGTCGCAGGAGGCTTCTAGCGGAAGCGGAGCACAAACGGAGCACCTAGAAACGCACCGGCCCGAAAACGGAAAGCCACCGCGCAGTTGGGGGCACTGAACCGAAGACGTAATACCAGCCCTCGGTCAGGGGAACGAGACAGAAGCGGGAACGCCTAAGAACGTTTCTGGCGGGAGCGGACAGCAGACGAAACACTTGGAACCGCACCAAACCGAAAATGGAACGCCAACTCGCAGACAGGCGGACCCGAACTTGACCGAAGAGGGAACGCCTGAGGCACTGATAGCGGGAGCAGACGGAACGTCTGGAAGAGACCATCAAGGGGAAAGACCGTAAGTACAAACACTGGAAGCGTTCCTCTCGACAAGCTGTCTCGGGCAGCAACTGATGAAGGTAATGAATCGCGTTGTCGAAATACCGTGCAAACAGAACGACGCTGATATCCGACAGAATACCATGAAGGAGGCTTACGTTATTTTATGTTCAAATAAGACCATCCTATATTGTTTATCTGGGCAGTGTACTTATTGCGCTACTAATAGCGCAGGATGCATCAGAAGGCTCTAACGACGTACGATAGCAGCTGAAATCCGGGCAGAGTAGCAGAGTATTGGAGAACAAATTAGTGGGAGCTGGGTTGAGATTTCGAGCCACCGTACGTGGCATGCCGCCAACACATTGCCACAGATAATGGACATTTGTTTGTTGAGTAATTGGGGTCAGTTACACTGTGGGGTTCCGCGATGACTCTAGCTTCTGTCTGTGATAAGCTGATCGACGCCAATGAGCCTGTGGAGATCTTGTGAAAGATCACAGGTAGCAGTTTATCCCCCTCAGTTCTCGAAACCCATGCAGCACCACGTGGTATAGTGGTGTCGGAAGCTCATTGGACAATAGGAATGATTTGATAATTATTTAAGAAACTTTCAATGCTTGCCAGTAAATGCCACGAATGATTAAGCCTCTTATGGTACATTTCCTTCATGATCAAGGCAATGAATAGGATTTCCTGCAGAATAATGCAAGATCCCCACACTGCAATTCATTCTACGTACCCCTTGACGAATGTATGGATCCTTTACTCGCCTCACTGTATATTGGTTTGTTACTCCTAGGGAATGTCTAGGAAGCGTTGTGAGAAACCATACTTTCATAGTAGCCTATAACCAGTATAATTCATAATACAGTGTGTGTTTAAAGTGTGGCAATAAATTCCTCAAGGTATCATTTGGATATTGTTAGATTTCACACTGTAACGAATACAGTAAAGTATTTGTGCCCATGGGAATCACATTTCTTACTAATGTTGATGATGGAACAAAAGTAGTAGGACTACAGGCACATCAGCGCATTTTATTAGCTTGCCTGCACTAAGCTGCAAAATTTTTATTAAAAGGCTTTAACCTTTTGTTCTGCTAAGCGGATTATGACCCCCTGGGGATAACCTATCCTTGAAAGAAACCTTAAGATTCCCCCTCCTTCTCCCTCCACCCCATCCCTCTGGGAACTCTCCTCGCTGGTACAATCACACTTTTAATATAAATTTGATTGACTGATGAATTAAATCAACCAATTTATTAATCCCTACCCCTCTGTGTAACCCCCCATCCCTCCCCCACCCCTCCCTCACCTGAAGATTGGCGGATAAAAGAGACAGATGATTGTCCATTAGGCAGGAAATCCTTTGCAGTGTATGGAATATTGTTTAAACAATTTCTAGTAGAAAAGGAAATGTGTCAAATAGAGTTTATTTAAAAAAGTATAGGATACAACCCAGCGTCTGGCATGTAGTATATCTGATGAAAGAAATTAGTGGGAAGTCGACTGTAAATATGGAATACTATTTATTTAAACATTTTGACTGCCATAAGGCAGGATGAAAAATTTAAAAACGTGCAGCGCTTTTTTTTATCCCAGTCATGCAAAAAATACCGTAACATAACTCACCGCACGTAACTACACTGTTAAAGATCTTTTACACCGACCACAGGACATCGAAAGCCAGGGCGACCCACATTGCTGGGCCGCACCACGCACCAATGTCCAAGAGACCGCACTATATAAACTCCGACCCCACTACTGACAGAGCGCATATCGCGCTAATTCCTGAACAAAGGAGTCAGGTGGCGGCAGCCAGTTGATATTCATTCCTGAAAAATTCTTGTCCCTACAAATGCTCTCTCTTTTTCAAGTGGCCTCACCTTGTTCCATGTCACTGCTAGGTCTGCATGCGCCACGACTCGCACTCTCACCAAACCGCAAACAAACCAGTGTTTACTTGCCAAAGCACCAGCTGTGGATTTATTGGAAATACTCACTCACTCTGTCAGATCCATTGACTAATGAATTAAAGCAATACCCTTTGTGTATGACAGTTTCGCCTTGCTTCTTATTGATGGATACTAGGATTGGAGTGCCGGCCGCAGTGGTCTCGCGGTTCTAGGCGCGCAGTCCGGAACCGTGCGACTGCTACGGTGGCAGGTTCGAATCCTGCCTCGGGCATGGATGTGTGTGATGTCCTTAGGTTAGTTAGGTTTAAGTAGTTCTAAGTTCTAGGGGACTTATGACCACAGCAGTTGAGTCCCATAGCGCTCAGAGCCATTTGAACCATTTTTAGGATTGGAGTATTTGGCGGTTTTTAATTCTGCAACCATCCAGTTTCGAAACCCTACTGGATTTGTTTTTCGTTGCCTCCTATCAATGAATACTGAAACCATTATGCCATCTGGTAGATGTCCATTATATTGGAGGTAGCTGAAAATTCCAAATTTCAACTCAGTTGCATGCTATGTCCTTAAACAATCTGTGTAGGGGTTGGACTGATGTGTGTGACCACAATTCCACTATCAGAAACAATAAATTTTTCACTCGGGAGTCTGATCTTGGGATTCAGTTTCTAAAGCAGTATATAACCCTTACGTTGGTACTCCCTGCTATATTTCGAATAAGGAGGAAGAGTCTCATGTGTGATAGAACAGAGACAACAGCAACTGAGATGTATTGAGAAGCGCTAAACATGACACACTTAAACCATGATCCAATCTGTAGTAGTAGTAGCTGTTTTGGCTAGATCTCAGAGTTCTCTACCAGTCGGGAATTTGACATCGCAGTTTGGTTTTTAAAGCACTATATAACTCCTATGTTGGTTCTATCTTCTACATTCAGAAAGAAGAGGAAGAGTCTACCTTGTGATAGGATAGAGACAATGAGAACAACAAATACCTGTACAATACAGAGTCCACTACAATGCATTGAGAAGCACTAAGCACGGCACGCTTAAACCACAAGACAATCCACAGTAGTAGTAGTAGTAGTAGTAGTAGTAGTAGTACTTGTGGCTTGACGCTGAAAATCATTATTAGTCGGGAAATTGACGTCACGATTGGGGTTTTAAGGCACTACAGAATTTCCAATTTGGTTCTCTCCACTACATTCAGAAGAGGAGGAGGACGTCTACTGTGCCATAGGATAGAGACAAAAGCAAATTCCACTGCAAGACACTATCCACTGCAATGCACTGAGGAGCACTAAATACAACACAATTAAACCACGATCCAGTCCACAGCAGTAGTTCTAATGGCTAGATACTGGAGATCACTGAGTCCCAACATCCACACTCAGTGCGCCGATCCCTTCATATGCTGCTGGCGCGAATACTCAGAGGTTGGTGAAAACTACTGCCGTAACCAAAGCCGCAGTCGTGGATGAACGTGTATTCCAGAGGGCACCTTTCCTGCCAATGGAGGGCGTCACGGATTGGTTCAAATGGTGCTGAGCACTATGGGACTTAACATCTGAAGTCATCAGTCCCCTAGACTTAGAACTACTTAAACCTAACTAACATAAGGACAGCACACACATCCATGCCCGAGGCAGGATTCGAATCTGCGACCATAGCAGCAGCGCGGTTCCGGACTGAAGTGCACAGAACCGCTCGGCCAGAACGGCCAGCTGTCACGGGATGATTCAACTGGCAGGAATTCAGACGTTTTCAATACATCCACAGCAAACACCCGTCAGCTGCAATCTCCTCTCATGCAACACACTTGTCCACTTCTAGCCCTGCTTAACCAGCACATTGGTCATTTCGCTAGCCCCAGCTACCATAGGCAAGAGTAGACAGGCCGGCGCATTCATTGTACCTAACTGCCTGCCACATGCTGACTTATTTCGTCAATTCTAGTTGCTGGCTCCGCATGACCACCCTTGCAGCCAGTTGAGGAGAACTGTGATACAAACAACTACGGTTGGGATGTATATAGTAGCTCTAACCAATCCCAGTCCGACAATTGACCCCCAGTTTCAAAAAGTCCAGTTTATTCAATCAGAGATGGCACTGTTGCTGACCATACATCTCGAATTTCTCACGCAAAATGTATATTTCTTTCTTTTATATAAGTTTTTTCGAAGGCGGAAGAAATCAAGGCATACACGCATTTTCACCTCGCTAAAGTATCGTGACTTGTGATAATCTTGTAACTGTATGGCATAGGCTACATTTCCTCTGAGTATTTTCTCATCAGGTAGAAAAAGTCTTTTCTTATCTGTTACCTTGTGCATCACACGACTAGAATATTTAACTGAATTTTTGCTCATGACAGTGTAAAAAGATCTACCTCTGTCAGAGGACGACTTACCTCTTTAGTTCTCCCTTAAGATAGCCACATGCCTCGCCACATACAAAGTCTTTCAAAGTAACAGCACAGAGAAGTTTCAAATCACGGTTCATACTACATATGACATTGCAAATTCAGTAATGAATCTGACTTTATTACGATGGTCGTCGCTCCCTGTGTAGGTGAAAGATAGAAATTTCGTTAAAAGATATCACTGCAATGAAAAAAATGCCTAATTACTACTCCTACTGCAAAATCATATCCATGATATGCTAGCCATCGCTTCCAACTGCCAAGCAGCAACAAATTGTGGAGCTAACTGATTACATTGATCTAGGGAGTCAAATTGCCTGACGAGTAATATTTTATTTCAGCAGTCGGATTACACTCGCCAGGTAGCTCAAATGGGAATCCATGGAGGAAGACCGATTTTCTTTTCGAGGAAAACTCTTGAAAACCGACATTTGAAGCTGATCGCAGAAGGATTCTACCACCGGCAACATACTTTAGCATAAGGACCGAGCTATTGAAAACACCATCACAACGACTATGTTACTGTCACCCTCCATAAAGAGTGGTCTTGGTTCTACAGGCAGACAGGAGAGTCGCTGATGGACTTACTCTTTGTGGTAGAAATGCTCTCTGCAATTTGGAATCAGCAGATTTTTAGATACTCCCTATACATCTTGTAGCTGTTCCTCCGTCTCTGCCCACCCTCCATACTGCTTTGCCCTTGTGATGATTCCAGTTTAAGGCGGAACTGAATGGAACTCAGAGGGCGCTCTGTGTGAGACCTTCTCCAACGCATGCAGAAGCAGGGTGAGCTGAGTTAATGTCACAGGACCATGTCTTGAACACTAGGTGGAAATGAGAACATATTATTGTAGCTCTACCAGCTGCGAACAATGTGTAAGGGAAGCTCCAAAGAAGCTTTCTCCTCAGCACGATGTAGTAGAAAATCAGTTACGAGCAGTTATAGTGGTGTTTCTCATCAGCAAAATTAGGAAGCCTCCACATCATACAGGAACTGGAAGGAGGACACTGAATTTGGTACTGCTTCGTAGTGCATCTCCAGACTTCATACAGGTATTGCAGTCTGACCGAGATCTGCGTCCCTCTGGGTGCATTAATGTCTGTCAACCAAACATTCTCTAGCTCCTCGTTACTTTTTACTGTCCAATAGAGAAAACTACAAACCAAAAAAAAAAATTCTGCTAATGTCACTCAGTAACAGCCGGCCGGGGTGGCCGAGCCGTTCTAGGCGCTACAGTCTGGAACCGCGTGACCGCTACGGTCGCAGGTTCGAATCCTGCCTCGGGCATGGATGTGTGTGATGTCTTTAGGTTAGTTACGTTTAAGTAGTTCTAAGTTCTAGGGGACTGGTGACCTTAGAAGTTAAGTCCCATAGTGCTCAGAGCCATTTGAACCATTTTTTTTGCGGTGGAAAAACAAGATGTACAGCTAAGAGCAAAGTTATAGTCACACACTGTTGGGTATGTAACACCAGAAAAAAGACAATGCATCAAAATTCTTATTTAAGAACAACAAAGAAGTCTTACGATTCATAGTCTGTGAGATATGGCCCTCCTACAGATGACTAAACTTTACGCTGGTTTGTGGAAGCAACTTCGATCACTGACGACCTGCTATGGATCAGTGCATGTATATTTAATAGAATCACCAGATATGGTCAATGCCAGCACGCAGACACTATTTCTTGCCAAATATATTGGAAGATGCAGAAGCAGTAATATCTTGAATGAAATTTTCACCCTGCAGTGGAGTGTGTGCTGATATGAAACATCCTGGCAGATTAAAACTGTGTGCCGAACCGAGACTCGAACTCAGGAGCTTTGCCTTTCATGGGCAAGTGCTCTACCGATTAACCTACCCAAGCACGACTTATGACCCTCTCTCACAGAGTCAGTTCTGCTAGTACTTCATCTTCTACCTTCCTAACTTCATAGTGCACTTGCCCGCGAAAGGCATACGTCCTGCATTTGAGTCTGTCCAGCACACAGTTTTGAACTGCAAGAAAGTTTCATATCAACGCACACATCGCTGCAGAGTGAAAAAATCGCTCTCGAAACATCCGCCAGGCTGTGGCTAAGCCATGTCTCCGCAATATCCTTTTCTCCAGGAGTGTTAATCCTGCAAAGTTTGCAGAAGAGCTTCTGTGAAGTTTGGAAGGTAGCAGACAAGGTAGTGGCAAAACTGAAGCTGTGAGGATGGGTCATGAGTCGTGTTTGGGTAGCTCATTTGGTAGAGCACTTGCCCGCTAAAGGCAAAGGTCCCGAGCTCGAGTCTCAGTCCAGCACACAGTTTGAATCTGTCAGAAAGTTTCATTAATATCTTAATGAGTTCTCCACCTGGTAACGTTAGCGGAGATTTATGGTTTGTAGTATTTTCTGTTGAATGGAACCAAATAACAGGGAGTGAGAGAATGTTTGGGTGACAGACATGAAAGCAACCTGAGAGATGCAGATCTCCTTCGGACTGTAGTAGATGTATGAAGTTTTGAGGCGCACCACGATGCGGTAGCGAGATCTGCTTCCTTCTTCCAGATCCTGTATGACATGGAATCATCCTAATTTTCCCCATAAGAAACACTACCATAATGGCTTATAGTTTGTTTTCTACTCCGTCGTGTTGCAGAATAAAGCTTCATTTGGTACTGGCACTCCATATGGTACATGGTTGGGAGAGCTACGACAACATGTTCCCATTTCCAACGAGTGGTCAAAACATGCTTCTGTGACATTAACTCAGCTCACCGTACTTCTCTATCGGATCCAGGTTTTAGATATAGTGCTCTCTGACTTCCATTTGGGTCTGACAATTAGGAACGATCACATGGACTGTGGGGCAGAGACTGAGGAACGGATACAAGACGTAAAGGGAACTGTATGATGTTCTTACCAGGTGGGGTCGAAAATTTTGACTCGTTTCGATATATGAGAGTGGCACGAATATGATTCACCGGTGGCTGCAATCATTAAAAGCTGTCGCCATAGGTTCCAACGTAAGTATGTGGTTGAATGAATAGACTTGATTCCTAATCGCAGACAGAATTTCTACCAGATAGAGTAACACTATCAGCAACTCTTGTGCATACGTATAGAATAAAGACCACTTTTAATGGAGGGATACAATAACGCAGTTGTTGTGATAGTGTTTTTAATAGCGCGGTCCTTACTCGAAATGTATGTTGCCGGTAGCAGAATCTTCTGTGGTCATCTTCAAATGACAGTTCTCAATAGTGTTCCTCAAAACGAACATCGTCTACTTTCAGGGATCCCCATTGAAGCTACCTGGTGAGCATAATCCGACTGCTGGAAAAAAATTACTCGCAATGCTAAGTGACTCCCACGATCAATGTAATTAATGAGCTTATCAACTTGTGTCACTGGCAGTTGAATGCGATGGCTAGGGTAATACAGATATGACCCGGGAGTAGGAGCAGTGATGAGGCATTTCTCATTGTGGTGATATAACGAAATTTCACTCTTCCACCACTTAAGGAGAGACGACCATCGTAATAAAATCGGATGTATTACCGAATTTACATTGTGATGAGTATTATGAAGCGTGACTTACAACTTCTCTGTGCTGTTGCTTTAACAGACTTCGTATGTGGCGTGGCATTTGGTTTCTTCATGGGAGTTTGAAAGCAAGCAGGCATCCTGAGACAGAGGTCACTCTGAAATGAGCAAAAAATGAGTTTAATATTCTGGTCTTTCGATTGATATAACACATAAGTAAGGATTTTTTCCTACCTGATGAGAAAGTACTTAGAGGAAATGTAGCCTATGTCATACTGTTACAGGATTTTCACAAGTCACGATACTTTAGCTATATGAAAAAGCGTAAATACCATGATTTCTTCTGTCTTCGTAAATGAATAAAAGAGAGAAATCTTCATTTTGTGTGAGAAATTCGAGGAGTATGGTCAACAACATTGACGTGTTGGATTGGCTGAAGTAGATTTTTTAAACTGGTAGGCCCTCGTAGGGGTGTAATTCGTTAGAACTACCGTATACATTCAAGCCTCAGCTGTTTGTTTTGCAGTGTACCATGGCTGGCTGCAAGGGAAGTCACGACGAATCAGCAACCAGAAGTAACAGATTACATCAGCCTGTGATGGGTAGTCAGGCAGTTAGGTACAAAGAATGTGCTGACCTACCTGCTATTGTCTTCAGTAATGGGGGCAGAAGTAACAGATTACATCAGCCTGTGATGGGTAGTCAGGCAGTTAGGTACAAAGAATGTGCTGACCTACCTGCTATTGTCTTCAGTAATGGGGGCTATCGAAAAGACGAGTGTGTTGCACGAGAGGAGTTTCAAACTGACAGGCGTTTGCGTTGGACGTATTGATAACATCTGAATTTCTACCAGTCCAGTCATCCTCTGATGCCCCCCAAAGCCGGGAGCGGCGCACTCGGGCATACAGGCACGCCCACGGTGTCCATGACTACGGCTGATGCTGCAGTCGTAGTTTATACGGACCTCTGATCGTTGGCGCCGGCTGCGTATGAGGGGAAGGCGCACTGCATGTGGACATTGGGACATAGCACGGGCGATGTTCGAGTGTTTCAGCAGTCTCTGAAATAATGCCATGGGAACTACTAATTCGTGTTTTAAGTGTAAGTTTATCGTGTTTAGTGATTCTCAATTCATCGCAGTGGACTCTGTCCTGTACAGGTATTAGTTGTTTTTGTTATCTGTATCATATCACGCAATAGGCCCTTCTTCCTCCTTCTCAATGTAGCAGAGAAACGAAACATAGAGGTTATATAATACTTTAAAAACCCAATCGTGATGTCAAGTTCCCGACTGATAGCGATCGCCGACATATAACTATGACATCTACTGTATTATAACTTTGGATTGGGTCGTGGTTTAACTTTCTCATACTTAGCGCTTTTCAGTACATTGCTTTGGACTCTATTTTTTATGACTGTTTGGTGTTGTCTCTATCCTATCACGCAGTAGGCCCTTCCTTCTCCTTCCATGTGCAATGGAGACAACGAAATTAGGAGCTATATAGTGCTTTAAAAGCCCAATCGAAACATCAAATTTCCAATTGATAAATTTACTGTTTCCGATAGTATATTATGAGCACAAACATCGTTACAACCCCTCCACAGATTGTTTAAGGACGTAGCATACAACTGAGCTGAAATTTGAAATTTTCAGCCACCTCCAGCGTAATGAAATTCCTAACAAATAACCAAACTGTGTCGGTATCCATAGATAGGATGCAAGGTAAAACAAATCCAGTAGGAATTGGAAACTGGCTGGTTGCACGACCGAATCCCAGCAAATATTCCAATCCTAGTATCCAATAATAGGAAGCAATGTGAAACTGTCCCTCACAAAGGGTATCGGTTTAATTAATTAGCCAATCAATCTGATAGAGTGAGGGAATATTTCCAAGAAATCCACAGCTGTGTGCTTGCCAGGTAAACACTGCTTTGTCTGCGGTTCCGTTAGAGTACGATAGGGCGTGGCCACTTGAGAGCCGGCCGGAGTGGCCGAGCGGTTCTAGGCGCTTCAGTCCGGAACCGCGCTGCTGCTACGGTCGCAGGTTCGAATCCTGCCTCGGGCACGGATATGTGTGATGTCCTTAGGTTACTTAGGTTTAAGTAGTTCTAAGTTCTAGGGGACTGATGACCTTAGATGTTAAGTCCCATAGCGCTCAGAGCCATTTGAACCAAGCCACTTGAGAGAGAGAGAGCACGTTTTTCGATAGGAATTTCTCACGTATCAATACCGATGGGTTGCCGCCGTCTGACACTTTTGTTCAGGGATTAGCGTGACGTCCGCTCTGTCATTCGCGGGGGTGTGAGCGGGCGTAATGCTGTCTCTTGGACGTTGGCGCGTGTTGCTGCTCGGCGAAGAGGTCGACCTGGTGTGCAGTGTTCTGTGGACAGTTTGGAAAAATTTTTTCTGTGTAATTACGTGCGGTGAGTTATGTTGACGGTATTCCTTGCGCAATCGGCATAAAGATAGGCTGCAATTGTTTAAGTTTCCACACTGCCTTGTCGTCCTCAAAATGTTTAAATGAACAGTATTCCACATATTGCACTCAATTGCCTAGCAATTTCTTTATATAAATAAACTATATTCTAACACAGCTTTGTATCCTATATATTTTTAAATAAACAATATTTTACACATTTTCCTCTCAAAAAAAATTTTTTTAAACAATATTCCATACACTGCAATCGATTTCTCGCCAAATGCCCAATCAACTGAGTCTTTGTCCTGCCAATTTCCAGATGGGGCAGAGGGAGGGCAGCGGCGGGTTAATTGATCGATCGATTTAGTTAATTAGTGAATCAAATTGATATCAAAAGTGTGCTTGCATTGCCGAGGGGATTTCCCAGATGGGTTAGGGGTGGTGATGTGGCGGTGTGGGGTGGGGGGCGGGAGGTGGAGGGTTTGGGTTTGTTGGAAGGAATGGATTACAGCCAGGGGTCATAACCCTCTCAGCAGAACAATAGATTAAGGACCTGTCGATGACAGAGAACAACAGGTTAGCCCTGCATGTATATTTACTCTTGATGTCGCAACCTGTATCAATAAAATAGCTGGTGGTACTGTTGCCTGGTGCTTGCATTGCCGAGGGGATTTCCCAGATGGGTTAGGGGAGGTGATGTTGCGGTGTGGGGGGGGGGGGGGCGGGAGGGGGAGGGTTTGGGTTTGTTGGAAGGAATGGATTACAGCCAGAGGTCATAACCCTCTCAGCAGAACAATAGATTAAGGACCTGTCGATGACAGAACAGGTTAGCCCTGCATGTATATTTACTCTTGATGTTGCAACCTGTATCAATAAAATAGCTGGTGGTACTGTTACCTGGCAGTCTCAGTTTAGAAGGTAAATCGAAGATTAATTATATATTACCCAACAGTAGTGAACAACTGCAAGAGAGAGAAATATTTGGTTGGTGCTTCATGTTGCAACATGTTTCAGTTAAATCAGGATACTATTGTGAGCTCTGAAGTTCAGTCAATTCTTGACGCTGTCCTTACATGTGACCACAAAAGTAATGGAAGCACCTGCCTCTTGGATCTGGCTACATGTAGAAGACAAATTAGAGTTCCTTTTCGACTAACTTAACTGAATACAGTGTAATCCTGACTATGAATGTAGCTGTGATGGATAAAATATTAAGAATGAAATTGAACAATGCACTGGAGTCTAGTCTCTACAATAACTGACCTCACAGTGACCTGTATTCAGCCTGGTGCTAAGACACAGTCCCAAAATCATTTGTACGTGATGCTCATAGGCTGCTATGTTCAAACAACTAGACAATATTTCAGAATAACTACAACACTTAAACATTCCTTGCTTTCCTCTGTGTACTTTTATCGGTTAGTTTCTTGGAACAGTCACGCAACAAATGTAAATTCTTATAAGTGCACAGACGAGAGTCATCCTCGAATTGTATAATTAATTACAATCAGAGCAATGTATTAACATTAAAAATACAAGTGATTGTCAGCTTTCATAGTAGTCTAAAACAGATTTGCATGCTGGTTGTAAATAAGGGGATGTATTTGAAGCACCCACAGTACCACCGTGCACTTGGGCAACATTTAGGGTATCCTGTAGCGAACGATCGCGTAATGTTTCTAAGTGATGAAATGAAGAGGAATTTTTAGCAAAAGGTACTACTGTCAGCCAAGCGTAGAAAACTGACTTTTGGGGCAGGCACTGGAGATGGATATCTTGGAGGTGAAAAGAGAGCCCGAAGCAAGGCCTTTGTGAGATGCCACTGAGCATGTACCTTTTACAACAAACTTAGCTTAAGGACAAAAGACCTCTGGACACATTCATCTAAACGTTTTCCAGGATGACAGAGAAGCATGACAGTATCAGAGAGGGGACCAGCGCTCTCTGAGGAGCATTTGGATTGATCGGAGCTGAGAAGGCTGAGAGCTACCCCAATAAAATTGTGCATGTTTTGGAAATTGCAACAAACCAAGGTTTCCTTGTCAGATGCTCTCGCACAGAAATCACTTCTTCTTTTTTTCTTCAACTAAACTAAACCAAACTCCGTCCGAACAGACCTTCGAAGGCCCCACGGTACCGACCGGCCGCTGTCTCATCCTCAGCCCACAGGCGTCAGTGGATGCTATTTCATTTTAGTCGACTAAAGATCTTGTCTCATCTCTTGAGCACTTCTGCCACTTTCCAATCTGCATCAGTTTCAGCCACCAGTTGATCTGATGCACTGGGGGACAGTAAAATTTTGGGTCATCCACAGGGCCTCTGGTGCTGCCACTGACAGAGGTCACAGTACTTCCGTCACCAACTGCTGCACTATGTGAGATGGACCCACAACCATATGAGATGTAGGGATTTTCAAGTCAAGTTATAATTTACAACCTCAGAGCCTTACTCTGAAGATTTGCCTTGCAAAGTCATGAACATTTTGCTTCCAAAATCCAAACCATGCGTGATATATTACCGTTAGTACGTGTATGTACTATGTTAAATAGTTCTATGAATTACCTACAGTAGTCCTAATCTGTGCTAACCAATTTCACAAGAATCACTCTTTATTTGTGTAATGCGTACTCAGTTCCCCACCCCCTCTCCCCAATCTTCATGTTAGATTCAACCGATTTCCATTCGCACAGGTTGTCGTTATTAAATGTTTATCAAGAAGTTGGCAAACATTGTCACTGTTGTGTGTGAAGAATTAATTCGCAGTGAGAGAATCTGAATATCATGCTCCATTAAATGTTAACTGTCTAACTTTTGATATGTGAATAAATCCAGGTAAATGTAATGTTTATATCAATTTACATTTTATTGACTC
The DNA here is from genome assembly GCF_023898315.1 of Schistocerca nitens. NCBI lineage: Eukaryota > Metazoa > Arthropoda > Insecta > Orthoptera > Acrididae > Schistocerca > Schistocerca nitens. Next base: position 284,404,142 of record NC_064614.1, read on the forward strand.
TCCCCCAACAGGGACCTTACAGTGTCCATACATAACTCGGTGATGCTACAGCAGAGTCAGTTTGCTTCTACACTGAAGTGTCAAAGAAACTGGTATAGGCAACAGATACTCGTATATGTAAATAGCAGAATACGGCGCTGCGGTCGACAACGCCTAGGTAAGACAACAAGTGTTGGGCGCCTGCTCGCCGCAGCCCTACACGATATTAGGCAAATTTACCAGTTTCTTTGGCACTTCAATGTGTTTCTTTTACTGTAAACACTAATAAATACCGGATGAAAATACCTAATGTTGGCTTTATGGTGTTGAGAGTCACAAAAAATTAGTAAATACGTACACGTTAATAGTACATTAGGTTGTTCACATTTCTGCTTGTCTTAAACAGTATAGCTGAACATGTAGTTCCTAAAAGGAATTAGACGTGCTTGAAGTATATTTTCGCTTCACTCATCTTGCCCATACTATTTAATTGTTACTATGTCTCCAAAACTAACCCACCTTAATAGGCGTATGTGTTACAGCACCGTTTCCAGGACGGGTAACTACACCAGCCCCATATTGAATCCTCCCAGGGCATTAATGACGGGGGTCGGTGTGCCAGCCAGCTTGGATGTTGTTTTTAGGCGGTTTTCCACATCCCACTAGGTGGATACCGATCTGGTACCCAACTCCCAACTCAGTTACACTCTTGGAAAACACTTAGAGCACTCTCCATTTTCCTTTTCATAACAATGCACGTAGACTGTTAGTGTACACTTATTCCCCGTCTCGAGGGTTAGCGAAGTGGCAGGAAGAAGGACATCTGGTTACTCTATAAACTGATCATGCCAAATTCTTAGCCGGCCGAAGTGGCCGAGCGGTTAAAGGCGCTGCAGCCTGGAACCGCGAGACCGCTACGGTCGCAGGTTCGAATCCTGCCTCGGGCATGGATGTTTGTGATGTCCTTAGGTTAGTTAGGTTTAACTAGTTCTAAGTTCTAGGGGACTAATGACCTCAGCAGTTGAGTCCCATAGTGCTCAGAGCCATTTGCCAAATTCTTTCATAGCTAAGCCGATCCTGCGCTAACGCGGGACAAAGACACAAATAAAAATGTGTCTTCAAAATTCCCATTTTGTTACGTTTATTGTCTTGTGCTTGGACATTTATTACGATTTAATGTTTCACGCATGTATAAGAATACCGCTCGTTAGATTGGGATCGCTCTTAATGCAACAAACTAAATCGAATCGAATGAAGCCGCAAGCAAACCTGCTCTCTTCCATACACTACTGCCGTTTTGAGAGAAACCAGCAGCATACATGCCAAATGTGATGCAAACTCTAACCGTCTGCAAAAATCATATATCCCTTACAAGGGACAGTATAAGACACCAGACTGTGTAGTCTGGAAAGCACTTAATGCATATGTGGACAGCTCTGGAGAGTGGAAGAACACAACCACAAGCACCAGGAACACAAACGACTGAGACAATTGGCCAGTAGTACAACATCTCTAACGCATCGAGTCTCTTCTTTTCCTCAATACGGCCTTATTCAGCCCTGCGACACCTCTCTTCCGTACCTCGCCCCCCCCGCCCCATGTCACCCTCTCCTCCCGCGTCTGATTTAGGAAATGTGGGCCAGTTGGACGCTGTAATGACGAACCTTGCTTGGAACATTGCGGTATGCTAAAGGAATGGAAGATATTCAGAAAACTATAGTCCAGCGCACGGTACAAATCCAGCTGGAAGAAGCCGAACTGCCTCTACTGCACCTCCGCGTGTCTGATGAAAAGTTAGGCTGTGTACGTCTTGTATGACGGTTTACTTGTTATGGAATAAATCTACTTTATCGAATGCACTTAACCGCCAGAATTACCTGGTAGACGTATAATTCCACTATATTAGCATATAATTCATTTAAAATACTTTATGGCAACAGAAATATTCTTCCGTTGCCTGATATTGACAACTGCCAACTGGCTGCTTGTTTTGCAAACCATCAGTGCAGTTGACGTACTGAAATTAACCATCCCATTGGTTTTCTGACATTAATTTACGGCGCTGTTACCTCACATGGTATAGTAGGTTCCACACTGAATCGAAATGTGTGACCTGTGTGCTAGATAAAGGTAAAGGTACGTAAGGGCACAAACATTGCCGAAATATATGGTGATGTGCTGCACCTTTTGGTACCTGTGACAGCAGTGAAGAAAACCTTCACCTTTTCTTTCTAGAGGTTTAGCTGATGGGGACAACAACTTTGTGAGATATTGGTAAGACTGAGACTTGGAACAACGATAAAAATAAGTCATAATGGAGACAATGAAAGTAGAAATCGAAACCAGTAATCTTTTAATAAAGAGATATTCCCAGATATCTGTATGAGTATCGTTTTGTCATCGAGCTCCAAGAATAACCTGAGGCGGTAGAAAGGCTTCCCTAGATTAAATGCAGCAATAAACAACCTTGTTTACTTACATCTGCAACCTATCTTTTGCACAGAAAGGGGTAAAATATGATGCTATAAAAATTTTTGACAGATTACCAGATGAACTAAAATGTGTGACAGACAGCAGTAAGAGCTTCAAAAATAAATTGAAATCATATTTCCTTGACAACTCCTTCTACACCATACATGAATTCTTGAATAGGAATAAATAAATCTATACATATAGTATATGCATTTTCTGCCAGTTAAGGGAATGGGGTAAATAATAGAAATATTAAACTTTATAAAGGGAATGGGGTAAATAATAGAAATATTAAACTTTATATATATATATATATATATATATATATATATATATATATATAAAAATCTTGTTTCATACGTGCATTTCTTGTGCACTTGACACATTCCACATCATAACGGCTACGGTACCGTGCGATTGATCAATGGAACAGGCAGCCAACTAACTAACTAACTAATCGGAATTATATTTTATAAGTGTCATCTGTCTTTTAAGTGCTGGTCATATTTACAAAGTTTTGATATCAAATCGAAGTTTAATTTCAGTGAAGAAGTCAGTATTTACAATAAACCAACATCATTCTGCTGAAAATCTAATGTAGTTTTAACACTTTGTTGTCCGTTTTAGCACATATGTTTAACATCTGCAAACAAAAATAATGTGTTTAGAAACAACTGTGAACGGAACAGCAAGGATGGAGGTTTCCTGACAACAGAGTGCCAAGTTCCCCCTATAAAACATTAGAGGTGCTGCCTACGCGCAGCAAACACAAATACTGGCTTATGATTTACATATGTACGCCGTGGCGTGACCGACAGAATCATTTACAGACCACGCAATATTTTATCGAATGCAGGCATTCAAGTTTCAACGCATCGCTGTTTATTTCATCAAACCGTGCTGGTTAAGTGGTTGAATACTTGAACTTACGGTCAATGTACCGAAATGACCCGGAATCCTAGCATGTTACAAACACTAACTCTACTGAAATATCACACTAATATTTAAAGATAATCATGAGCCTCTCACAAATTTGTGGGTGAGTTGATGTTCGTTTTTCATCGGCAACACAGCACTAACGATTCAGTTCCCTACAGCATAAGATTTTTATAATCAGCTCGGTGTTTGAATTCAGCAGCCACATATCAAATAAAAGCGTAGCAACGTCCTAAAATTATTCACACGGCGATTCGTGGCGTAATAATTGTGTCTGTTTTATTGTATGCAGCAATATTTTCGCTCAATTGTATTTCTTAAGATATGATTCTTTGCAGGGCTTCATAACTAGCCTTACCACTTCTTGTATTTAATTTACGCAGAATGCAACCAGTAAATATAATTCATATTTTACTGTTAGAAAGGTCGAGCATTTTTGCGACATTACAGAGCCTGTCTCTTTCGTTGCAAAAATGCAGAACAAATGAGTAATATGGAGTAACACTCTAATACTAAATGCGATAGTCGATTGTACTAAAAATCTCCGAATAATATTTCCGTTGTCATGGGTTTACTTCCACTCAACATATAACCAAGCGTCCATAACATGGAGTAATTAAAGTCACATTTATAACTATAAAGAAAATTTAATAAGTCATTCACACAATTTTTTAAAAACGCAGGCTTGTTTTATTCAAGATTCCAGTACACCATATTACTTCCCTCTCTTTTGGCAACAAAATCCTATTTTTCAACGTAATCTCTTTTCAATTCCCCGGTCTTATGCTACCTTATTTGGAGGGCCTGTGTGCCAGCATGGTCCCACTGTACTGGTTGACATCAGAGCCAACAATTTGCTGCATCAATAATCTCCTCATCTTCCACGTACTGCTCCCTGCAGGGTACATCCTGTATTCGATCAAACAGCTGGAATTGGGAAGGTGCGAGATTGGGGCTGTATGGTGAATGAGGGAAAACAGTCCAGCGAATTTTTCTGACGTCCTCACAAGTTCAAAAAATGGTTCAAATGGTTCAAATGGCTCTGAGCACTATGGGACTCAACTGCTGTGGTCATCAGTCCCCTTGAACTTAGAACTACTTAAACCTAACTAACCTAGGAAAATCACACACATCCATGCCCGAGGCAGGATTCGAACCTGCGACCGTAGCAGTCGCACGGTTCCGGACTGCGCGCCTAGAACCGCGAGACCACCGTGGCCGGCTCCTCACGAGTGCCCAGACTTGTGTGGGCGCTTGAGTTGTCATGGGGTAGGAAAAGTTCGTTTATATTTTTGTGGCGACGAACAGGCTGAAAGCGTTTCTTCAGTTACCTGAGGATAGCACAATACACTTGCACCATCAATCCTCAAACATAATAACCCCTTCAGATTCCGAGGATACCGTGGCCATGACTTACTGACTGAGGTTGCAGCTTGGAACTTTCTCTTCGGAGGAGAGGTGTTGCGTTTGCACCGCAGGGATTACCGTTTTGTTTCCGGTTCGAGGTGACGAATCCATGTTTCCTCGCCTGTGACGATGTTCAACAAAAATGGTCATGATCAGCGTCGCAAGCAATTTCACACTGATAGTCGTCGGATGATCTTTCTTGTCTCCTGGTAGGCGGAGAGTAGCCCAGCGGCCGAGCATCTCAGTTTCCCAGGTGCTTTGACAGCACTAGCAACAGAGACGCCCAGTTGAGCAGTGAGGTGTTTGATTGAGCTGCGTCGATCGTGTCGAATGAAAAGCGTCCGCACCTTCCAACACTGCAAAAGCCCTAGGTGTGTGCCGCTAGCAGGCATGCGGACAGGTTTCCGCGATCTTCCTCAACGACTCGTCGTGCTTTTGTTCGCTGCCAGATCTTCGTAAACGTACTGCAACCGATTGTGAATATCTGCGATGCTATGGTTTTTTGCCAAAAGAAACTCAGTGAGAGCTCTCTGCATGGAAAGCAACTCCGTTACAGACACCATTTTGATGACTACATATGATTCTGTAGGGACTGAAGCGGAAGTATTCCACTACGTACCACAACAAATTCCGCATTTATGAACCGAAAGTGACCTAGAAAAAAAGTGTGCAGCGTTACTCATTGAACGTCCCTCGTAATAAGCCTCCTGAATATTGTAGTAATTTCAGCTTTGCATATGAAGGAATTTTTCTATTGCTTATCACCTGTTGTTAGTGCATTTGTCTTTCTCTGCAAATGATCACGTATTGTCACGGATTTCATAAAGGATTTTTTTTTCTTATCGGAAAAATTACCTACTCAAAGATGTGATGAGATAGTGCGACAGGTGCGTGAAGCAACATGACGACCACAGCTCCCACTCCCCGTCTCCCTTGCCACACTCGCCCCAGGCACTCCGCCGCTGGCACACTTACTAAAGTCTGCGAGATCGATGGGGACGACGAGAGTCCGGCTAGTGTTGTCACTCAACTTGACGCCAACGTGATGAATAATTGTTGGCCGCTCTTAGATAATGCATGGCTTCGCCGTGTCGTCGGGGCACCAGGCCCCTGCTCAATAAGAGATGGTCATTTGCCGGGAAGGCCCAAGGTATCGGCGCCGGGTAGCCAGGAGCTCTGCGGGGGTGTGGGAACGCGGGGAAGTGGGGCCGGTGGGGTGGGGGGTGGGGGGAGGGGAGATGCTACAGCATCCACTGTGTCGACGCGTGTGGGGCCCATAAAGCATTCACCGGCACGCTGTACAACACCGTAATTACTTCGACACACTCAACAAACGAAAGAGCTGTGCAAGTATTGGGCTGCGGTTGTAAGAGAAAATTGTATGGTGTCGTTCATCAACTGTCACTGTAGGTGGTAATGTTTAAATGCAGTACCTAACCAATAATGCAAATTGATTATGCCCGTGTCGTTTGCGTGTAAGGAAACGAATATAAAAAAGTAGAATTCCCACCCCAATTGACGAGGCAGTAGTGTATGTAGTAAATTGCTAGATGACATTTCACACAGCTTTGTGATTCCAGGTAGTTCCTGCGAGATGTCAGTAGAGTTACACAAGCGTGTTTCTGTAACTCTAGTTGAGAATAGGACTTCGTGGGATGCTGTCGAAACAACCTTGAGCGTGCTGCGTTTTGTGAAACCCTAACACACCAACCTCGTCCTATAAGAATAAATGTCAGGGTAGGTATTTCATTAAATTTTTGTGCGTATTTTGCTTAAGATATGATATTTGATCGTACAATTAATAATAAATGTTCTTACGTATGGATTGTTATGGGCCGGACGGGGACAAAGTGCCAACATTGATTTATCACGTACCTGATGAGCGGCCAGTTGACACCGCTGATGGTGGCTGCTGTGTGGTCAGTGATTACAACACTTCATCAGAGCAATAAGGAGATGAAAACGATGAATATGATAACAGTTATTATTATTAACTGGGAAAAGGTAGATCGACTAAACGAAGGAAAGAATTATGAGGACGTGCTACACCGTTAAACTGTTGCAGTCTTTGTATTTTTTTATGTGATTGAAGAAATTTTTCCGTTTACAAACAAGCGCTTATAGTGGCAGAGAAAGACGTGTTCACAAGAAAATGACAAAAACTCATAACGAAGCACGAAATGGTGATAGTCTGCTCGTGTATTAGCAGCAACCTGCAAGGCTAGAAGACTGAATTTGTAATACTTTTGGCCATCTCATGGAACCGGAATAAAGATTTTTCTGGGTTACCTAATCCCTCCAAGGATTCAGCTTCCTCTATCACTGTCCTCATTTTGATGACCAAGATGCTCGAACAGCCAGGAACGAAGTAGAAACATTGACTCCACTTGGAGACGTTCTTGACCAGTTTGTGAGTAACTGCAAGAAACTGTTGTCTTTCACTGAATATGTTACATTGGATGAGAAATTAGAGGCGTATAACTCAATATTGGTGACTGGTATGTGCCCAGTAATTTATAAACAAAATTCCAAATTATTATTTTCACTGTATATTAATGTAGTAGTAGTAGTAGTAGTTGTTGTTGTTGTTGTTGTAGTATGATATTCTGCCTTACAGCAGGTGTTGTCGTGGGTTAAGCCCCTTCCACTTTTGTCTGTCCATAGCCAGTCTTTGCATTTATGAATATTTGCTTCATTTGATATTGTCCACAATTTGATATCTTCTTTGCCCCTTCTCCTTTTTCCCTCCACCATTCCTTCTATTCCTTCCTTCAATAAACAGTCCCTCCTCAAACAATGTCCAATCCAGTTCCATTTTCTCTTTATGAGGACTTCAACATGTTTCTTTCTTCTCCAACTCTTCTTTATACTTCTTCATTCCTTATTCGGTCTTCCGATTTCGCTTTTTCCATTGTTCTCCATATCCGCATCTCTAGTGCCTCCAATCTTCTTTCATCTTCCTTCCTCCATCTCCAGGTCTCCTCACCATACAGTGCAATGCTCCAAATGTAACATTTGGCAAGTCTTTTCCTCAGATCTTTGTTTATTGGTCTGAGCAATACATATCATCCATTGTTACATTTCCCAAGTAAATGAAGTGATTCACTTGCTCCATTTCCTCTCCCTCTATTTTCATACGGCATTTTCTGTCCTTTCCTCCGATTACAATGCTTTCCGTTTTCTTCTTGTTAATCTTCAGTGTATACTCTTCTAATTTTGTGTTTAGATCATCCTGCATTTGTTCCATCACTCTTGCACTCTCTGCCATCACAACCATGTCATCTGCAAAACTTATACACTCCACTCTCTGACCCCCTATACAGACTCCTCTGCTTCCATCAAAACTTTCATTAATAATTTCCTCCAGATAGATATTGAACAGTGGTGCTGATAAACAACAATCTTGTCTTAAATCTCTTCCCAGTTCTATTTCTTCATTCATCACACCTCCTATTCTTACTCTTGCTCTCTGGTACAAATATAGATTTCTAATTATCCGTCTATCCCACCAGTCATCTTCATGTTTCCTTAGGATTTTCATCAGCTTGTCCCATCTGACACAGTTGGAAGCCTTCTCAAGATCAATGAACACAACATACACCTTCCTTTTCTTCTCCATGTACATATTGCTTTCTATAGGTAGTAGATAAAAGAGATTAGGTCTGATACAGAGGCATTTTTCCCTTGTTCGGTTTGGGAGTGGAACAGGGAGAGAAGATGCTAGTTGTGGTACGAGGTACCCTGCGCCACCCACCGTATGGTGGATTGCGGAGTATGTATGTACATGTAGATGTAGTAGTAGTAGTAGCAGTAGTAGTAGTAGCAGTAGCTTTCTTCATATGTAGATCTCTGATTACAAAGATATAGGACGTGTCAAAGCATTTAAAAGTTAGGCCAATTTAAAATAAGCTAATTTGTGTACACATACATTTACAGACTTCTAGTATAATTGCTTCTACTTTTATACAATACTTTCCTTACAAATAACTTGTTAAATAATGTAATGCCACACTATTCACTCATATCTCTCTGTCAGTCACTGCACACGTTATACATACATTGTTTCATAACACTGCACCCACTACACACACACACACACACACACACACACACACACACACACACACACATACACACACTGGTGATCTCTGGGCCATTTTATGTATGGCAACTTCCCATGTGCTACCCTGAAAAACTGAGTCAGCATCCCTCTATAATAAATGAGATGTTGAGCTCAGAAAGAGGAAGAGGTGTTAGTATAGCTTAGGGGTAAGCATTTCTCTGAAAAACTGAGTCAGCATCCCTCTATAATGAATGAGGTGTTGAGCATAGCTTAGGGGAAAGCATTTCTAGAAAGTAAAAAAAGAAGGAAAAAACGTAATGTGGAGGTGTTATGTGGAATTTTGGATGTTTTATAATCATTATTATTATTTATTTGTATTACATTTTTGTATGAAACCTCTACTCTGTTTTATCTAAGTAATCCTTCAATGTATAAAACGTATTGCATAACAGGTACTGTTTAGCTGCATTGTATATAAGTTTGTTTTAGCAATTTCTTTAATCTATTTTGGTAATTTATTGTACACTTTTATTCCTTGGTAGAAAATGCTGTTTTGAGTTTTATGTTTATTTTTTCGTGGTAAATGTAAGTTGAGTCTAGCTCTTTTGGATGGTCGTGGTCGGCGCTGTTTGTGCTGTTATTATCGATGTTATTTTTGATGTGTACAACTGACTGGTAAATGTATTCACATAAGACAGTTAAAATCCCCAGTGTTTTGAACAGATCTTTACAGTGAGCTTCACTAATATTTTGGGTTGTTATTCTTATGGCTCTTTTCTGCAGTTTGAATTTTGTGTTCATATTTTGTGCGTTTGTTCCCCAAAAAAGAATGCTATAGTTAAGAACTGAATGTACATATGAATATTATGTAACTAAAAGACACTGCGTGTTACACAGTGATTAAAGGATTCTAAGGGCATAACATAATGATGACATTCTGTTTGCAAGTACCTTTCTGTGTTCACACCACTTCAACTGAGAATCAATATTAATTCCTAGAAATTCTGCATTTGTTACATGTTCAAAATCACTTTATTGCTTATTGACCAATCATAAAGTTCCGTGAGAGTTTCATTTACTTTTTCTGCAAGGAGTCCTCTTGTTTTCTCAGTGACTATAATATTGCTGTCATCAGCGGAGAGACCTTTTTCACCATGAGTAACACTACTAATAAAGTCATTGATGTATGTCAGGAACAGTATTGGTCTTAATATGCGACCTTGCAGAACACCTATATTAATGTGTTTTGGTTCTGATAAGTGTTTTACTAAATGTTTAGATCCACTTGAAGTATGTGTTATCTCTACTCTTTGTACCATACCTGCTAGGTATGATCAAAAACCAGTGATTGGCTACCCCTCTTATTCCTAAAGCTTCTAATTTATTTAACAGAATCTTGTGGTCGACTGTTTCAAAGGTATCAGAAAGCTCCAAAAATATGCCTGTGAGACTCATCTTTATCAAGAGTATCCAGTACAACTTTTGTGAATTCTACTATGGCTGACTTCATATTTTTGCCATTTCCGAAACCAAACTGTGATTTACTTAAAAGATTGTGTTTATTCACGTAATTCATTGCTCTGTCTTTCATAATTGCTTCTATAATTTTTGAAAATGGCGACAGCAGGGAAATGGGCCAATAATTTTCTATGTCTTCTGCATTACCTTTCTTAAGCAAAGGTACAACTCTTGCCTGTTTTAACTGCTCTGGAAATGTCCCTGATGTGAAGGATTCATTTATTATATTTCTTAAGGGTCCTTGTACAATACGTATGCATTGTTTCAGTACACATATTGATACTTCATCTAAGCCCACTGACTTTTTTTTAGTTTTTGAAGTTTTATTGACTTCATTCTCTGTGAATGAAAGTAACATCATTCTATTTATTGTAACATTAGTTACATATATTATATTTGTTCTGGGGAATTTTGTTGTAATTACTCTGCAATACTTGAAAAATGCTCGTTTATATTGTTTGTTAAGTGTTGTGGATCATTTATTACCTTATCTCCCTCCCTTAGCAGTATGTTACTCTGCGTTTGTTTGCCTCTCCTCATTTCCTTTTTTATAACATTCCAGATTGCTTTGCTTTTACTCTCCACATTATATATTATTTTGTCATTAAATGACTTTTTTGCAGCAATCAGCACCTTCCTATAGATCTTTTTGTATCTATGATAGAAATTTAAGGGTTCTGGATCATTGCGAATATTTTTCATTGAACTGACGTGTTTAAGTGTTCTGGGAGAACTTCTTAATACTTGCTGTTATCCATCCGCTTTTGTGAGATGTTGATACAGACATGCATACTTCTGGAAATACCTTTTCAAAGTTCAATTTAAACAATGTGGAGAATTTAGAGAATTTAATATTCACATTGGTTTCCTTATACACTTTATCCCAGCTTTGTTTTGTTAGTTCTTTTGAAAAAGCTTTTAATTTTCATTTCTGATAGCTGTCGTTTGTAGGTTTGTAGTTTAGGGAATGATTCGATGACTGATTTTACTGTTATATGACAGAGATGGTCTGATAGTCTGAGGTCTATTACAGCTACATCACATTTTTCCCTGTCCATATTTGTGGCCACATGGTCAATTACTGATGCAGTCATTGTAGTAACCCTTGTTACACTATTGACAAGGGAATCGCTGCCATCCAAGTTGCGGCCCACGGTTCGATTCCGAACGTTCCAGTGTATCCCATACTGAGCTGTGTATTCATACAGCCAGCACAGCTGCATATTCTGGCTGCTATATACAGCCTGATTCGGGCTCTCAGTCAGCACTAAAATGCTAGCGTGCTGAATACACCGTATCACTTGGCCCCGAAACCCAGGCCACGGAGCGTCGTGGCACCGTGCGACATTATGTCCTACGAGCGCCAACAGCCGCCTCCAGGGCGGAGCGAGTAACGGCTCATAACTGTTTAATAATTCCACACTGTACATGTAAAAGCATCCAAGCTCTCGACAGCACACGACAAATTAAAGACCTGTAGTTGGTACCTTTCCGTTGACATATTGATTTCCCACGGGCTCGGTACTGAAGGTGAGCGTTTGCGAAGCATGACGGGTAAGCCGACTAGTGTGGTGTCAAAAGTTCGTTGTGGGGCCCGTATTTCACGTGGGCACTGACCCGGCTGCGGGCCGCTGCTCGTGAGAACAGACCGCTTCATGGTCCAAGCACGCTTCATTGACTGAATCCAGCCAACACCTTGGCTGTGTGGGCTGTCGTCTAGCACCACCACATGTGTACTTTGGCATAGAATAAATTATTATATTTCAGTACTGTTTTCAGAAGGGACGTTGAACATCAACCTGGTACCTATCCACCACACTACTGCAACTACGACTAGAATAGTGAACAGCAGGACTTCTTGACCACTGTCCACCCAGCTCCATCATCTGACGTAGGTTGACGCATTGACAATCAACCACAATTTTTTTCTTTTTTTGAGTCACCAGTTTGACTGGTTTGATGCGGCCCACCACGAATTCCTCTCCTGCGCCAACCTCTTCATCTGAGAGTAATACTTGGAACTTACATCTCCAATTACTTGCTGGATGTATTCCTTTTCTGCCTTCCTCTAAAATTTTGGTCCTCTACAACATCGTATAGTACGTTGGAAGTCATTCCCTCATGTCTTCCCAGATGTCCTGTCGTCCTGTCCCTCATCCTTGTCAGTGTTTCCCATGGACTCCTTATCTCTCCGATTCTGTTCAGAACCTCCTCATTCCTTTCCCTATCTGTACAAATAATATTCAACATTCGTCTGTAGCACCACAGCTCAAATGCTTCGATTGTCTTCTGTTCCGGCTTCCCAACACGCCATGTTTCACTGCCGTACAGTGCTGTGCTCCAAAAGCACCTTCTCAGAAATGTCTTACTCAAATTAAGGCCTATGTTTGACAGTAGTAGAATTCTCTGGGCTAGGAATGCCCTTTTTGACACAGCTAGTCTGCTTTTAATGTCCATTATTAGTTATTTTGCTGCCTAGGTAGTAGAATTAATTAACATAATCTACTTCGTGACCATCAATCTCGCCGTTCTCATTTCTGTTACTTCTCATTACTTTCATCTTTCTTCGATTTACTCTCAATGCATATTCTTCACTTATTAGACTGTTCATTCTGTTTAGGAGAATATGTAATTCTTCTTCATCTTTACTCAGGATAGCAGTGTGTGTGTTGTATTCACATATACATGTGAATGGAAAGGGAAAATTTGAAGTATAGTACAATTGCGTTACCACGAATGTTCTGCTTGTACCAATTTCGGCTATTCGATCTTCCTCTCTTACATTTCAATTGTAGATGCGGGCAGCCGGCTTCAAGGACACCAGTGCATGTCCACAAATGAAGAAAACACTCCTTACTCTGCTGTTGTTAAGTATTCTCTTATTCCTACACACTTATAACACATAACTTTCGTAATACTTCATATTTTAAGCACTACGTCTTTACAATCGTTCCACGTGCGAGAAAGTGAGAAACAAAACTATGTACAAAGAAAAATGAATGATGTTTTTCTTCATTAGTCTGCGCCTTACCGCGCATTCATAGTTGATGTCTTTGCCGATGCTTATGGTCTATCGATGTTTCATTTTTGTTTTCAATACATTTTAACTTTACGACATCCTGGGGGTCTTTCACCATGTACCTAGACTTGTCCAGTCCATCATATATTTCTCATTGTGGCCATGTTTACATATGTCACTACAGTACGCTCCTTGATCCATGATTGTGTTTTTCTAGCATTGTAACTTCTGTCACACATATGTTATTCACTGAGTAACGCATAGACTTGAACACCACTTTAAAAGTCCATTTATCCTTGCTAAATTCAGAAGTGGCAACATACATTGATTCTAAGTTTTCCATTTCCAGCACATCCGAAGCTTCCTTTAGGAAACTAGGCGTTTAGCCAGTACCACTTATGGCATATTAACACATTTTTTTCTGCTGTCCACCGAGTGAATGTCTTCAAATGTCTTCTTTCTAAAAATTCGTCAGCTGGTTTTGTTACCTTATTGGTAAATTGTTATTTTTATTCATCGTGTTTAATTCGCATTATTTTAGTCTTATTATAGACGATTTTGAGACCTTCTGTCCACATTAGTATACGAAATAACTCTGCACTATTAGCAAACATTGTAATATCAAAAGCAAAAAGCAGTTACTTCTTATATGCTTCATTAACATGTATCCCAAATTAATTCATCGAGTTTAAGGATTTGAAAGCTTTCTCTAGCGCAACCGAGAAGAATTTTGGTAATCGAGAATCTATTTCCGGACTGCTATTGCAATTCTGAATATCTCAATGTCGAAGATGTTCAATGAAAACTGTTGTGTTGGTGTATATCCAGGACTCTAAATATTGATTGATCAGTCTGAAGGGATGGTAGTACAATTTTTGTTGAAACTGTGTCAAAAAGTCTCTCAAAACGATGGATTCCAGGTGGAATAGCTACTCATCCTCATGCCACATCCTATAACTTTTTAAAATTTCCAAATCGTGCATTTCGCTACAGGCAATTTTAAAGTCAGTTGATTCCTTTTCTTGATCAAATGCTGACATTGTTAAACGTGACCGAAGGTAATTTTACTGAATGTTTTATACATTCGAGAGATGACCCTCAGGCTCAGTCCTAACGGACTGGCCCCCCTTGGGTTTTCTTCATACTAACAGGACAACAATTTCCTTACGCAGTACGATGAAAATGGCAAAAATGTTCGAAAATTAGGCTTTGATAATGAGATTTCAAACCTGTTTTTATTTTATTTTTGCGTCCATTCTTGTGCAGTAGAAAAATTGCAGCATGCGTCATGCTTTTGGGAATTGCTTTCGTGCACGGGCTCTTGATAAACAATTCTGCATGTGCCCTTTGTATTACATTCACCTTGGCTTTTATCATTTATATTGAAACACCATCTTCTCCAAGCCCCTTTCTTATCTTAACTGAGAAAGCATAGGGCAGAAAATCGCCCGTGTCCTGCTGAAGGAACCACCCTAGTATTCACAGCTCTCATGAACAACCCAGTATTCGCCTTAATCGCTTTAGGGAAGTCACGGAAGACCTACATCTCAGTGAGCGGATGGTAATTTGAACCACCGCTCTTATGAATACGAGTCATGCCTTACCACAGCGTATCTGACGTCGTAGGGCGATTACATCCGAAATATCATCATTTTTATTTTATTTTTTTTCAAAGTGTCAGATACTGAAATCCATCTAGTAAACATTGTGGTGTCACCGCCAGACACCACACTTGCTAGGTGGTAGCTTTTAAATCGGCCGCGGTCCGCTAGTATACGACGGACCCGCGTGTCGCCACTGTCAGTAATTGCAAACCGAGCGCCGCCACACGGCAGGTCTACAGAGACTTACTAGCACTCGCCCCAGTTGTACAGCCGACGTTGCTAGGAAAGGTTCACTGAGAATTACGCTCTCATTAGCCTAGACGATAGTTAGCATAGCCTTCAGCTTAGTCAATTGCTACGACCTAGCAAGGCGCCATTTATCCTTTGCTATGTATTTAATGAAGCATGTACAGTAACAAGACCAATGTTCACCAATTGTGGATTAAAGTTAAGTATTCCAGCAGCTACGTACTTCTCTTTATAGCATTCATTAAGTATCCTGTTTCAGACCTCACGCCATCCTGCGTGAGCTTATAGCGTGCATTTCGGCTTCCTCTAACAACACGGTGTTGGCACTTCTGCCGACACTTCAAACATTTAGTGAAATATTTGGGCGGTAATACTGTTTCGTCTCGGTTCGTAGTTACCGTTGTATCTTAAGCGATAAAATGTGTTTTCTATCCAACATATGAATCAGTTTAATTTGCATCATACTCTTACCTATTCAAGTGGTGATGTGGGACGTAATTACATGGCTCCTCTAAAACGAAATCCTAACGGACTAGTCCTCACTGAATTTTCTACATAATCATAGGACAACGATTTCCTAAAGCAGTACAACGAAATTCTAAAAGAATCTTGGTAAAATCGCCTTTGAGAATTAGATTTCCAAAGTACAAAACATTTCGAGTTAGTGTACATAAATGCCTATTATGCCTAACGTAAAAGTCCTGTAATCTAGAAGTTGTTGATTCATATTGATGATATCAACTTTTTTCCTTTTCTTTAAGTTGCATATTTATTAACAAACAGAAATATTAATTAAAAAATAAAAACGAAAACATTTAAATGTCGTGTGACTAGGGCCTCCCGTCGGGTAGACCATTCGCCAGGTGCAAGTCTTTCGATTTGACGCCACTTCGGCGACTTGGGCGTCGATGGGGATGAAATGATGATGATTAGGACAACATAACACCCAGTCCCTGAGCGGAGAAAATCTCCGACCCAGTCGGGAATCGATCCCGGGCCCTCAGGACTGACATACTGTCGCGCTGACCACTTTTTCTTTTTTTTTTATTTCGGTGCAGATGTGCCATGACACCCGTTCACGTTCAGTGTTAAACCGTTAACTATTTTTTTTTTTTTATTACAGAGGGCAGCTAACCATCTGACCGAGCACGCTGAGCTACAGTGCCGGCATGCCACTCAGCTACCGGGGGCGGACATTAAAAGCTAATAAACCACAATTTTAATAGAAATTAGATGTTTCTGTCTTTAATGACTAATTGTTTGAAAATGCTTTTACAGTAAATTAATCAAAAGAATACATATGGTTCGAGAGACGTTTAAAGTCTCAAACACCTATGATGTGTACATGCGAAGTGACGGAACGAATGAAAATTTGTACCAAAGCCTGTACCTGGACCAGGGTCTCCTGCCAGTACGCAAATACGCTACCGACTACACCACATTTTTCGGTTTGTTCGTTGTGTTTGGTCTGGGCGGACGTCACAAGACTTCCGTTCAAGTTGATGGTTGATTACTTTACTCAAATTCTTTTTTATTTAATTTTTTTTATTACACAAGGCAAGCAGTCGTCTGGCTGAGCTACCGTGCCGGCGTCTGGCGCAGCACACCTCTCTTCTCAATCCAAGCCCTATTCATGCACTAGCTCTCTTGGTATTCCTCATTCACTGGAGTAACATTGCACTGAATCTTCAACTCTAGTCGAATAGCACTTCAGCATCAAGAGAAACAAGGGACGCTGCCTGAAACCGAGGCATAGATGTTTTAATCACATGAAACTATATGGTTACTGAGGCCTCAAACTTCTGTGATGTGACAGAGTGTTCGAAAATTCCCGTTACAAACTTCTCTGACTTATAGAGGGGATTAAGTACATAATATTTTGAACAGGAACCCAGTCCGGAAAGGTACCGTTTCCGTGCCGCAGCCGTTTGAAAACATGTTTATGGTTCATATGGCTCTGAGCACTGTGGGACTTAACTTCTGAGGTCATCAGTCCCCTATAACTTCGAACTACTCAAATCTAACCTAAGGACATTTCACAGATCCATGCCCGAGGCATGATTCGAACCTGCGACCATAGTGGTCGCGCAGTTCCAGACTCAAACGCCTAGAACCGCTCGGCCACACCGGCCGGCAATCTATTTACATGTTATTAGTAATTAAAAAGAAAAAAAAGGTATTTTATTAAAAATTGTAGTTCAATATTTGTCAGTTATCGTTTCCATTTGTTAATAAATGGCATTGCCGGCCGCGGTGGTCTAGCGGTTCTAGGCGCTCAGTCAGGAACCGCGCGACGGCTACGGTCGCAGGTTCGAATCCTACCTCGGGCATGGATGTGTGTGATGTCCTTAGGTTAGTTAGGTATAAGTAGTTCTAAGCTCTAGGGGACTTATGACCACAGATGTTGAGTCCCGTAGTGCTCAGAGCCATTTGAACCAGTCAATAAATGGCATTATGTTCCGAATATTATGTAATTAACAGTGTTCGTAAATGTAAGCCTGGCCGGCCGGTGTGGCCGTGCGTTTCTAGGCGCTACAGTCTGGAACCGCACGACCGCTAAGGTCGCAGGTTCGAATCCTGCCTCGGGCATGGATGTGTGTGATGTCCTTAGGTTAGTTTGGTTTAAGTCAGGGCTTCCCCTTAGGGGTCCGCCGGCTCTTTCTAGGGGGTCCGCGGCCACCTTTCACCAAATCGTGTAAAATAATGAGTAAAATTATTGAATAAAAATGTGAAAATCAAATTCATCATTAATATTTTTCGTGTGTAAAACATGTGTACTTTTACTTCAGGTCGTATTCCCAAGCAGCCTTTGCGGTTCCTAAGTGAGAACGAATACACAGTTTAGTGCCGGAGAATGCGGCTTGTCTGATAGACTGTTTCGCAACAATACGGGGGTCGTTTGTGCGCCGGCTCACGGCGCTAGATGCGCTGAAACCTTTTAAGCATGCACGGAGCGAGCTTCGTCGACCAATCACAGCGCCCGCTGGCACGTATGCGGCTCCAGGCATCACTAAATGTTAAACTTGCTTTGTCAGTGCACTACCTATTTCATAAGTCGATTTTTGACCAGTTTATTACTTCTAACATGGATCCTTGGTTGAAGTCAGGATCATTGAAGAAGGATGCGGTTTCTCCATCGCCTTAACAACAAGGGATGTTTCCAGTTGAAATGAATGAGGAGGGAGGACGACCAAAGGAAGAACAATCACAAGAAGCTACAGACTATTGATACTTCGGGAAGGGGTGGGAGGGGTGGGGGGTGGGGGATCATTGGAAACATGGCACTTGCATTAAGAAGCTTTCAGTCCCCATGAGTTTCGCTATGAAATTTCAAGTTACTGCGCTCTTGACTGACTAGGGGTCCGCCATGGATTTTCGACTGTAGAAGGGGTCCGCCAGCTGAATAGGTTGGGAAGCCCTGGTTTAAGTAGTTCTAAGTTATAGGGGACTGATGACCTCATATGTTAGGTCCCATAGTGTTCAGAGCCATTTGAATTTGAAATGTAAGCCTCAAAAAGTTGTCTTTCTTTCCTTTTCTTTAATGTGTCGCACTGTTTCAATACTTTCGAAAATTGGCGAATAACCATTCTGTTGTGGCGTAACAAGCTCGCTACGCCACACTGAGAAGGAAGCCGAAAGGCACGCGTACACACACGCCGACTGGCGTCAAGTCTGGAACAGGATACGTTATGACTGCTATAAAGAAAATACGTAGCTTTGGAATATACTTAACTTTTAATGCTTCCTTTGGTACATCTCTCTTGACTATACAAATGACTCGTAAGATACATGCACTGTGACAATTGGCGCCTTGCTAAGTCGTAGCCATTAACTTAGCTGAAGGCTATTCTAACTGTCTCTCGGCAAATGAGAGCAAAGGCTTCGTCAGTAGTCGCTAGCAACGTCGTCGTACAACTGGGGCCGAGTTCTCGTACGTCTCTCGAGACCTGCCGTGTGGTGGCGCTCGGTCTGCGATCACACAGTGGCGACACGCGGGTCCGACATGTACTAATGGACCGCGGCCGATTTAAGCTACCACCTAGGAAGTGTGGTGTCTGGCAGTGACACCACACATTCAATTACTGATGCTGAAAGCTTATCAGTATGAAGTAAATCGAATAGTGGGACATCCAGTAAGGAAGGTCACTGTGTTGGTACAAATAAACTTACAACCTTCCACAATTTAACGACATGGTGAGTCAGCCTAAATGTGAGAAGATAATATCCTCTCTTTGAAGATGAAGCGATGACGTTGTTTGCGTCTACTCTCCGCAAAACCTGTCAGCCGGTAGCGGTGAGTGGCCGTACCGTCCACTACACCCCAGTCGCCTCCCACAGCGGCGAAACACGAGCCAGGATGCCCGTAGGCAGCGGCCCCTGGTGGCGCGCGGGACCGCCCCGCCGTCTTGGAACAATTGCGGCCGTGGTGCGGCTGAATTTTAAATTAATTACTGGCGGCTGGCGGCTGGCTCGGGGGGGTGCGGCCTTTGTGTGCGGCGCGCCAGGCCCCTCTGTTTGCGGCTCGTAAACAATGGTAGCAGACACGTTAACCTTGCAAACACGCGGTCGGGTAAACTACTTGGGCCATCCGGCGCCGCTAGGCCGCAATATGCGCTCTCGCGTGCCTCTTCCCCGTGTGCTGTGTGCGACTAAAAAGAACGCTGCGCCGCACCGGCCGTTTTAATGTTCCGCTGTGCGCTTCCATTGTTTACCGCATGGAGCTCCGCCGAAATTTATGAAGTTGTAATATACCTGGGAACAGCCTATTCCCCTCTTTCTCGTCGGTGCTGCTCTTACCATTATTCGTATACACGTAGAGGACTGTCCACAAAATAGTTGCTTTCACTTCTCAATGGAACTGAGCTACTGCACGTTGTTTTTCGCTAAGGTATTACGTACTGCTTATTCCTTTTTAGAGTTCCGTTCCTCAATGTGTAAAAACGGTACCGTTAGATGATCACTTTGTTGTCCTTCCGTCTGTCTGTCTGCCTGCGTGTCCGACTGTAGAAGGAACAGATGTATCAAGTTGAAATTTGTTCCACATAATAAGTACTACATGCCTAGGCGGTAAAAAAACCGAAGCTTCTAGGTCAATGAAATAAAAAGAACGCCCGTTTAAGTCAGACATTCTGATACAAATTCAGTCATTAAAACCTGTCGGATATTTCACTTTGACCTGCAACTACGAAATTTAGCGAGAAGCAAGGTTTCACAGTACAATTAAAGAAAAAAAATCAGAAAGTTGGTAATCTGTAGTTATATCACACACAAAAAATTTTTAGTCTACTTCTACAACTACATTTATACTGCGCAAACCACCCAACGGTGTGTGGCGGAGGGCACTTTACGTGCCACTGTCATTACCTCCCTTTCCTGTTCCAGTCGCGTATGGTTCGCGGGAAGAACGACTGCCGGAAATCCTCCGTGCGCGCTCGAATCTCTCTAATTCTACATTCGTGATCTCCTCGGGAGGTATAATTAGGGGGAAGCAATGTACTCGATACCTCATCCAGAAATGCACCCTCCCGAAACCTGGACAGCAAGCCACACCGCGATGCAGAGCGCCACTTGAGTTTGCTAAACATCTTCGTAACGCCATCACGCTTATCAAACAACCCTGTGACGAAACGCGCCGCTCTTCTTTGGATCTTCTCTATCGCCTCTGTCAACCCGACCTAGTACGGATCCCACACTGACGAGCAATAATCAAGTATAGGTCGAACGAGTGTTTTGTAAGCCACCTCCTTTGTTGATGGACTACATTTTCTAAGGACTCTCCTAATGAATCTCAACCTGGGACCCGCCTTATTGCCAGCCGATGTGGCCAAGCAGTTCTAGGCGCTTCAGTCCGGAACCGCGCTGATGCTACGGTCGCAGGTTCGAATCCTGCCTCGCGCTTGGATGTGTGTGATGTCTTTAGGTCAGTTAGGTTTAAGTAGTCCTAAGTCTAGGGGACTGATGACCTCAGATGTTAAGTCCGAGTGTGCTCAGAGTCATTTTTTATTTTTTTGAACCCGCCTTTACCAACAATTAATTTTATATGATCATTCCACTTCAAATCGTTCCGTACGCATACTCACAGATATTTTACAGAAGTAACTGCTACCTTTGTTTGTTCCACTATCATATAATCATACAATAAAGGAGCCTTCTTTCTATGTATTCGCAATACATTACATTGTCTATGTTAAGGGACAGTTGCCACTCCCTGCACCAAGTGCCTATCCCCTGCAGATCTTCCTGCATTTCCCTGCTATTTTCTAATGCTGCAACTTCTCTGTATACTGCAGCATCATCCGGGAAAAGCCGCATGGAACTTCCGACACTATCTACTAGGTCATTTATATATATCCGACTGTCTGTCTGTTAAAACACCTATTTTGTCAGGAACAGTTTGATGTATCAAGCTGAAATTTATCTCATACACTACGGCCTACGTTTCCTTTGCTGTGTAAAACGTTTGATCTTCTAGCAACTCAATCAAAAGATACGGTTACGTATAACACGTATTTTGATACAAACTCAAAGCTGGGTCAACTTTCCGTTGACCCAGTACTATAAAGTTCGGCGAGAAGGAAGATTCTACAGTACCAGTAAAGGAAAAAATCCGAAAATTCTTAATTTATGTTTTTATCAGACAAAAAAAACCACGGCCAACAACCAAAAAATGACCATCAAGGAAAGAATAGCAGTGGGAATGAAATGCATGCATTCCCTCAGAGACACCCTCGGTTCTAAATCGATCTCAGTGAACACTAAGATGAAAATCTACAACACAGTGATATGGCCAGCAGTAATGTACAGTTCAGGATCATGGAGCATGACTAACCGAGAAAGGGAAAAGCTTTCATTTTGAATTTTCGGGCCAGGTCACACAGGTGAAGTTCCAGTTTTTGAATCTTCTTGGTGATTCGCTATAGGTTTCGTTGTCCTGCGACAGATTAAAACAGCAGAAAAAGCTTCCATAATGCCGTCTGACATCGAGGTGCATAGAAAGCGAGGGTACGTCAATAGTCTTCTCGCTGCTGAATAAAGTGGACGAAATGAAATACATCGACGCTTGCTACAGGGTCTAAATATGTCACACCAGACGGGAGCAATGTGAGGCGATGGGCACATTGTTCACTAATTGTAGCCGGCCGGAGAGGCCGTGCGGTTCTGGGCGCTACAGTTTGGAGCCGAGCGACCGCTACGGTCGCAGGTTCGAGTCCTGCCTCGGGCATGGATGTGTGTGACGTCCTTAGGTTAGTTAGGTTTAATTAGTTCTAAGTTCTAGGCGACTGATGACCTCAGAAGTTAAGTCTCATAGTGCTCAGAGCCATTTGAACCATTTGAGCCACTAATTGTGAAAAGCAAACGCTCAATTCACGCTTCGGGTGAGCTTGCTCAGCTGTCGTCGCCCATAATGAACAGTGTAACGACGATCACATCCTTGATGGTCGGCTGTTGACGTTCAAGGGATTTGTGCAAAGCTGAATGTCGGCTTTAACCCTAGCAATACCAACGCATTTTCATAATGCGCATTACCGAATGGGTGTGTAAAGGGGGGGGGGGGGAGATTTTATGCCAACCCTAAAAAGTTTTTAAGGAGGCAAAATTCGTCAATTGTGGTCTTATATTAAAAGCATAGTACTTAAAGAGATAGTGATGTGTAAGTGGAGCACAGAACTTGAAAATGCCTTTCAGTGCTCTAAGCAATATCAACACACTTTCATGTATGTGTACTGCCAACTTTTGCGCACTGTAAAATTAGTTAAAAGTGCAAATTTCGTTAACTGTTGTCTACTGTTACCCACAACATTCTTTTTAATAAGACATTGGTATGTAAGTAAGGTCTTGAACATGAAACTGTTGAGTACGACATCCAATTGGGAAGTGATATTTACCTAAATTCTTGGTTTAAATTCAACTGAAAAATTTAAAACATTCGTTGAATCTGTAGAAGAATTCATTCATAAAAATAAATACCTGTTATCAAATTTTTCAAATATAAAGATACTGAGTATATTATAATATTCTCAAAAGATGGGTGTAAAGTACTCCATCACCGCCACACCCCTTGGTATCGCGAGGTTTAATCCTGAACAGTAGATGTTACGCTACCTTTGTTATCGCAAAGTGTCTGCGAGACGGGTTTAGCAATGTTTACACAAGACTAAAAAATATTATCCAATGATGATGCGTCGGGACTTGCTGGATACTCGAAGCAATTTTCTCAGCACCGACATACCATACATAAGCTTTGCTCTCATCACCATGAGCACGAATACAACAGAGAAATTGAAGAAACGGCCATTAGCAACTAAACAGATGTGCACATTCTTCTGGGATTGGCATGATGTG
This sequence comes from Schistocerca nitens, assembly GCF_023898315.1. Lineage (NCBI taxonomy): Eukaryota > Metazoa > Arthropoda > Insecta > Orthoptera > Acrididae > Schistocerca > Schistocerca nitens. Next base: position 284,427,732 of record NC_064614.1, read on the forward strand.
ATTCTTTGGACATCTTGGAGTCAAATTACTTCTCAGTTCATGAGGCTAAAACATTGAACTGACTAGGCTAGAAGCTCAAATTTCCAGAATCAGACCACAGAAGAGACACGATAATGTCAGCCCTCCAACAGTTTTGCTGCAATGTAACAAACTGCCAAATTTCGCTGGGCTGTCCTATCAATCCATCGCACAGTCGTGGGTTAGCATTTTCACACGCCCATATCGTTGCGCTTCTGAAAGATGTAGTAAGTAGACAACATTTTCATGGCTCAGATACGTCCGTCAAAGCTGTAACACACTGACTAGCCTCTACTGCTACAGGTTTTTACGAGTGCGACCTACGATTTTGTTCATGTAGTGAAGTGAAAGTATTTAACTGAAAGCTATTTCTATTGAGCTGCTGTGCTATCTATATCGGTTTTAGTTTCCAGCCGTCCAGGGTGGCCGACCGGTTCTAGGCGCTACAGTCTGGAACCGCGCGAACGCTACGGTCGCAGGTTCGAATCCTGCCCTGGGCATGGATGTGTGTGATGTCCTTAGGTTAGTTAGGTTTAAGCAGTTCTAAGTTCTAGGGGACTGATGACCTCAGAAGTTAAGTCCCATAGTGCTCAGAGCCATTTGAACCATTCTTTAGTTTCCATTAAGTAAATGCGAGGAATTAGTTTCGTTCAAAATGTTCAATTCCTAAGCGACCAAACTTCTGAGGTCATCGATCTGTACACTTACACACTACCTAAACTAATTTATGCTAAGAATTACAGACAAACTTATGCCCGAGGGAGGACTCAAACCTCCTGCGGGAGGGGCCGCGCAATCCGTGACATGGCGCTTCAAACCTCGTGGCCTCTCGTGCGGCTATTAGTTTCGTAACTGATTTCCTTCCTCCTTTCTATATGTTCATTTCCCAGCACACGCTTTTATTAACAACCTAGATACTATGAATTCTTTCGAAGGGTCACTACCTTCGATGGTAGAAACGCTTGGAGCACGCCACAGATTTCTACGGTTGTTCAATTGGGAGCTCATGCACCCATGTTGCCCCATCCCCTCAATGTACAGAATATTCTATCACTTGTCCAAGGCGGATTAGAATTTGAAGGCTAAAAAGGAACAGGCTAATGGAATATTCTCGGGCAACACAGGCCACCCAAAGAAATACTTTGGACTACTTCCTTTTTAGGTAACGGCATAATCATACGAATTCTTGGGTACTTAATCAAAATCCGTAACAGCTTTGAAACCATTTGACTTCCACATATACTAGAAAATTAGCAGTGCACATATAACTCGAATGAAGAAAATTTCATTTTTAGATATGGAAGAAGGTGCTACTGAACCATAAACATAGAAAGTACCGCCTCCTTACGTAGTAACTGAGCATCATTGTCTTATACTTCCTTCTTCACCTGTCGTCAAATGATCTAAAAGAGCTTTTTCTTCGATGTATTGCATGATCCACATTTTGGTGAAGTGGTTATTACACAGATGTTCCACTGATCCTCACATCGTCTGTCCATCACTTTTCTCCCTTGATCAAAAACGCTCACCTTTTTGTTCTTTGGCATCGCTCAGACTTTCTTGGAAAAAAAATCTTAAGGATCATCAAACAGAATAATTTCTTGAACTCTGCTAGTATGTGTGCTGTTATTTTTCTGGTCTTCAGTCAGAATATTGGTCTAATGCAGCTCTCCACGCTAGTCTATACTGTTTAGGTTTTTCATCTGTGTATAACAACTCCAACTTTCATCCACTTGAATCTGCTTAATATAATCAAATACAGGTCTCGCTCTACAATTCGTACTCCCTACGCTTCCTTTCCATTATTTCTTAGGGCCTCAGGAGATTCCCTGCGATTTTATCCTTGTTATAGTCTAGTTGTGCCGAACACAAATTTTTTTCTCTAGTCCTATGCAGTATCTTTCCATTAGTAGCCCTACCTAGCTATCTAATCATTCAGAATAAATATAATGTGGGTCCTTTTGTTTTACCTAAGAATTTAGTAACAAACTCCTTGAATGAGACTAAAAACTGCTTTCACAGATGAGGAAATACCTGGCATAGATGCTTGAACCATTCTCAAACTTTAGATAAACTTTTCACAAACTGTTTTATTTGGTCCAGCTCTATGTCTTAATGTTTGGAGGTAGTAACGGAATTTTTCAGCTGGAATGAGGTTTTTCGCAAAACGTTCTTCTCTCTGGGCTTCAAAATAGTTCTCTCAAGCTAGTTTATTATGGTGAATTTGTGGAAAACCCCCTTTATAATTTGTATAGCAAATTTAAAATCTTGATCAAACCAAATATGCCTGACTAATATATTGAATCACCTTATTTTCTCCTATATACAAAATTTTTGTTCTTGCTGTAAACAAATTCTGAGTCTGAGTAATACACTAAATCACCTTATTGTGTGCTGTATACAAAATTTTTTATTCTTGCTGTCAACAGATTCTTTAAGTTTCCAACCAATGCGATCATACTTTTACTTCGTTAAGCCCCAATTCCTACAAGGTCATTTAGCTCGAGTTGTGTAAATTACTTTGATTTTAAATAGTCTAGAGTACAATTAAACTAATAATGAACTGGTGATCTGTATCAGGCTAGGTGTCACTAAAAATGTCCAGGATAACAACATCAGTAACTTCTGGTTGTTTGAAAACAAGATGATCTGCACATGAGTTACTAGCCCAATAGCAAACGGAAGTTTAGAGTAACTTATAATTTTTTTTTAAATTTTTCCCTAACCAGTAACATCAATTCTAAACTGGTAACTATCAATACAGCGGTTTCTTGGGCCCCTGAATACCCATTCCAAAGGTAAATTTAATCATTTTATGGCCGCGCGGGATTAGCTGAGCGGTCTGTGGCGCTGCAGTCATGGACTGTGCGGCTGGTCCCGGCGGAGGTTCGAGTCCTCCGTCGGGCATGGGTGTGTGTGTTTGTCCTTAGGATAGTTCAGGTTAAGTAGTGTGTAAGCTTAGGGACTGATGACCTTAGCAGTGAAGTCCCATAAGATTTCACATACAGTTGAACATTTTATTCTTTCTACGGGGAGTAATAGCTTTGTCTGGACTCAACTATTCCTTCCTTTTACTAATGTTGGCATGAAGACACCATTACTCGTCACCAGTAACGATAAAGGATAGGAATGATTGATGTTGTTCAGTAGCCAATTGCTGACGAGCAAGCAGAGATGCACTTATGGTCACTCGCCGATTTTTGTGATTTTGGATTAGAGAGATTTTTGAACCTTACCCACTGCATGCAAATGTCGCACGATGGTGGAGTGATCACAGTTCACCACATTTGCCGGTTCTCGATTACACTGATGTGAACCACATGGATTAATGCGTTTAAACGATCTTCAACAAACCGTGAAAGTCTTCCTGAACATGGAGAGTCACTAATGTCAAAACGACCCTCCTTGACACGCGAAAACAATTTTTTTCCTGTGCTTGCCTACATCCGAATGCACCGAGCTCTTAGATAAAGCACTCACCACTACACAGAACTATTTTGTGAACACGACTGACACATGCAACGCATTGAGGATATTGCACTGATGCCACTTATATTCAAATAAAAGCCGCGCGGGATTAGCCGAGCGGTTCATGACTATGGACTTTGCGGCTGGTCCCGGCGGAGGTTCGAGTCCTCCCTCGGGCATGGGTGTGTGTGTTAGTCTTTAGGATGATTTAGCTTAAGTAGTGTGTAAGCTTAGGGACTGATGACCTTAGCAGTTAAGTCCCATAAGATTTCACACACATTTGAACATTTTTTGAATCATTTTCTGAAAGATTCAGAGTGCATGCAGTGATGTCTTTGACTTATCTTGATTACAAAGGTTATTTCCATTGTATGAGAAGTATTCTTTCCGTACGAAATCTATAATTTTTCCCAGATGCTTCTTATTCACAAAGCGATCACAAATGAAACAAAACTCGTCAACACTTCTTTTCCTTTTTTGAGTCTTCCGAACTTAAGTAGTTACCCTCGTGAAGGCTGTCTCCAACATAACTGAAAACGTCCATAGGTTCAGCAAAAGGTAAGAAAGAAAAAGAGTTTACTTCCTTAGTAAACGAACTGCTATAAATAAAAAGAAACGCTGAAGAGCTTGTGACAGTAGTTCCGGTTCAAATGGCTCTGAGCACTATGGGACTCAACTGCTGTGGTCATAAGTCCCCTAGAACGTAGAACTACTTAAACCTAACTAACCTAAGGACAGCACACAACACCCAGCCATCACGAGGCAGAGAAAATCCCTGACCCCGCCGGGAATCGAACCCGGGAACCCGGGCGTGGGAAGCGAGAACGCTACCGCACGACCACGAGATGCGGGCAGTAGTTCCGGGATATACTAACCAGTGCAACCACTGCCACCTTCAATTCATCTTCACTTTATTTACTGAAATAGCACATGAAATATATATCATCAAAATCGGTAACACTGCGAACTGGTCGTTGAAGTGTAGGTCTCTCTCTCTCTCTCTGTCTCTCCACTGGATATGGACTGCAATATTCGTGATTTGTTGAATTATTCGAGCCGGGCAGGCTCGTGTAACACAGAAAAGATTTTTTGTAAGCCTAACTGTTCCGTGAGAGTTACTGGGAAGCCACTATCAGGAAACTGACTAAACTATATTGGAAATAGTGCACAATGGCAATCCTGGACCTTTTTCCACAAAATATGTCCGTTATATATATATATATATATATAATTTTGTACTGGAATGGCGACTGAACGAAATACATCAACTGATACAGCATAGGCACATCTGTGATTCGAATAAATAAAGATGGAGATAGAATCTTCTTTTGTAGAAGTAAATGGAGTGCGGGCAGAATGATTGCTTGAATGCATCTGTACGTGCAGTAATTACTTTAAACTTACCCTCACGATATCAATGTGAGAGACAAGTAAGGGAGTGCAGTATATTCCTAGAGTCATCATTTAAAGCCAGTTCTTGAAACTTTGTTAATAGAACTTTTATCCATCCTGGATTTGGAACACTGCGACTGTCTTGTTAAAGGTTTCAGGAATTACTGCAACGAATACGGCGATTGGTTGCAGTAATTTATGAAACCTTTGTTAATAGACTTTCTAAGGATAGTTTATGTCTCTCTTTAGAGTCTTCCAGTTCAATCCTTCAGTATTTCTGTGACACTCTCCCATGGATCAAAGAACTTCACCATTGATGCTGTCCTTGTCTGTATACGTTCAATATCCCCTATTAGTCCTGTTTGGTACGAGCCTTCACACACTTCAGGAATATTCCACAACCGGTCGCATGAGTGAGTTGAAAGCAATCTCCATTGTAGACTGATTGCGCTTCCCAAGTAGTCTACCGATAAACCAAAGTCTACCAACTGCTTTATCCACGACTTAGCGTATGTGATCATTCCATTTCGTATGCCTATAAAGAGTTACACAGTTATTTGTATGAATGTGCTGATTCCAACACTGACTCATTGATATTGTAGCCATAAGATACTACGTTTTTTCGTTTTGCGAAGTGCACAGTTTTACATTTCTGAGCTCTTAAATCAAGTTGTCAGCCTTTGCACCACTCTGAAATCTTATAAAGATCTCATTGAATATTTAAGCAGATTCTTTCAGAGAGTAGTTCATTATATATAACTGCATCACTTGCATAAAGTATGAGTTTACTATTAATGTTGTCTACAAGGTCACTAATACACAACATGAACAGTAAGGATCCCAACACACCTCCCTGGGGCACACCTGAAGTTATTTCTACATCTGACGATGACTCTCTAGCCAAGATAACATACTGCGTCCTCCCTACCAATAAGTCCTTCGTCCAAGCACAGATTTAACTTCATACGCCATATGATCGTACTTTTCAAAATTTACGTAAGGATGGTACTGAGTCAAATGATTTTTAGACATCAAGAAATACTTCATCTACGCGACTGCCTTGATCCAAGGCTTTCAGTACGTCATGGGATGAAAGTGCGAGTTGGGTTTCGCATGATTAGTATTTTCGGAATCCATGTTCCTTGGTGTTGAGGAGGTCTTTCTGTTCAAGATACATCATTGTGTTTGAGCTCAAGTTATGTGCTAAGATCGTACAAGAAATCGTTGTCGAGGATATTGGGCGGTCGTTTTGTGGATAACTTCCGCTCCTCTTCTTGTTTACGGGTGTGACCGGCGCTTCTTTCCAGGAACTGCGCATGGGTTTTTGTTAGAGGGACCTACGATAGATCAAAGTTAGAAAAAAAGCTAACTCAGCCGAAAATTCTCCATAGTAACTGACAGAGATTCCATCGGGAGCAGGAGCTTCATTTAATTTAGCGAGTTTAGCTGTTTCTCAGCACCACTAACACCAATATTTATTCATTTTTTCAGTCATACAAGGATTAAATGTAGGCAGCTCTCCTGGGTTTTCCTTTGCAAAGAAACCTGTTAAAATGGAGTAACGCATTAAAGCTTATGCTTTGCTACCCTCAAAATCAGTTTCTGTCCAATTTGCTAAGGTCTACTTGAGATATTACAAAGGTCTATGCCAGAGGATACTGAAAATCAAATGAACAGTTGTTTACATGTGAAGGTGTTGGAAATCAGTTACGTAAGTGTAGTAAGACCACAGAAACGATCATTTAACACTCTAATAGAGACGAAGTTTGAAAGTGCGTTTGCACTTCAGATTTTAAATCACAATTCATGGGGCGAACAAGCTTTCGAAAGCTTTCACGATACGAACTCACATACGAAATAGGTTTGGAAATGAATAAGGAAATATAAGCAGGAATGGAAAGAGGAAAAATGTAAGGACTTTGAACCATATATCACTAGATGTATCATTGATACCGCCTACAGGAAAATAAAAGGGGCCTTCGGAGGAAAGAGAAGCAGCAGTATGGATGCCAAGAGCTCAGATGGGTTAACCGGTAGTAAGCAAAGAAGGGGAAGCTGAAAGATGGAAAGAGTATATAGGATCTATACGAGGCAGATGAAATTGAAGGCAATAAAGAGAAAAAGACGGAGATGGAGATGGGATGGGAGATGTGATACTGCGAGAAGAATTTGACAGACCACTGAAAGAACTAAACCGAAACAAGCCCCTGCAGTAGTTGGCATTCTGTGAGAGCTACTGATGGCCTTCGGAGAGCCAGTCGCGAGAAAATTGTTTCATTCAGTGTTCAAGATTTATGAGACAGTCGAAATACTTTCATACTTCAAGAAAATGTAATAATTCCAACTCTAAAGAAAGCAGCTGCTGACAGATGCGAATATTACTGAATTATCAGTTTAATAAGTCACTGTGGCAAAATACTTACACAAATTCGTTACAGAAGAATGGAGAAATTACCAGAAGCAACCACGGGGAAAATCAGTTTGGTTCCCAGAGAACTGTAGGAACACGCGAGGCTATACTGACCCTACGACTTCTCGTAGAATATAAATTAAGCAGAGGGAAACCTATGTTTAGAGCCTTTGCAGACTTAGCGAAAGCATTCGACATTGTTGATTCGAAAACACTCTTCGAAATTCTGAAGGTAGCAGAGTTAAAATATTGGGAACGGAGGGCTATTTACAAATTATACGAAAACCAGACGGAATTTGTAACAGTCGAGGGGCATGAAAAATGAAGCAGTGGTTGAGAAGGAAGTGAGACAGGACTGCAGCCTATCCTCGATGTTATTCAATATGCAAACTTAACAAGCAGTAACAGAAATCAAAGAAAAATTTGCAGTACGAATTAAAGTTCAGAGAGAATAAATAAAAACGTTGAGGTTTGCCGATAACACTGTAATTCTATCAGAGACAGCAAAAGAGTTGAAAGAGCAGTTGAACGGAATGGACAGCATTTTGAAAGAAGGATATAAGATGAACATCAACAAAAGCAAAACATGTGGTGTTACATAAGAACGTTAAAGAATAGGTGCGTAGATCGAGTAACTAATAAGGAAATGCTGAGTAGAATTGGGGAGAAAAGTGAATTTGTGGCACAACTTGACTAAGAAAAAAGGATCGATTGATAGGACACAATCTGTGACATCAAGGGAACACCAGATTAGTACTGGAGGGAAGGGGGTAGCGAGCAAAAACTGTAGATGGAGACCAAGGGATGGATACAGTAAGCAGATTCAAACGAATGTAGATTGCAGTTGTTATTCGCAAACGATGAAGCTTGCACAGGAAAGAGTAGCGTAAAGAGCTACATCACTGAAGACTACAAAACAACAAGTAAATTTTGAAATAATATTGATTATATTCAAATAATCATCAGTGCATGATAGACCGGTATTAACAGAATTAATGACTGCGGAAATGGACGTAGAATATAACTACAGTAACAAAGAAACGTTTTGAAAATAGAGTGGATGGACAGTGGTCGGAATAAACAAGTTCAGGGTGTTGGAAAAGTCTTTCCCTGATTACATAAATTGATAACTCAGGCTAGAAGTAAGATGCAAAAATGAAACTTATGTCGACTTGTTTACAACCATCAAAGTTTTTTTTTTTGTTTTAGGCGAGGTCATGGAGTGCACCAGATGCAGTCCAAAGGTGAATGTTTGGTGCGCGCTATTGCACGATCGAATTATCGGGCCATTCTTCTTCGCTGAGGGCTACCATCACACCTTCAGTGTATCTGGAAATGTTGAAACTGTATGCTGTTCCTCTGCTGCTTCAGTATCACCCCGATGTCTTGTTTCAGCAAGACGGTGCACCGCCTCATTGGGGTTTGGACGTCCGTGCCTATTTCGATATGACCTTCCGTGGGCGATGGATTTGTCGTGATGGGCCATCGGTTTGGCCTCCACGCTCTCCTGATATAACCCAATTAGACTTCTTTTTATGGGGTTATGTCAAGGACGAGGTCTACCGAACACGTGTACCAGATCTTGAAACCCTGCGGCAACGGATAACCACAGTCGTTGAATCGATCCCTCCAGTGATGTTGGCTAATGTGTGGACGGAAACTGAATATCGTCTACATGTCCTACGTGCTACCAAGGGTGCTCATGCGGAAGTTTACTGATGTATGAAAAACTTTGATAGTTTGTAAACAATTAGACACCAGTTTCATATTTGTATCTTACTTCTAGCCTGAGTTATCAATTTGTGTAATCAGGGAAAGACTTTTCGGACACCCTGTACTACGAAGAATGTTGTTGTTGTCGTTGTTGCTCTGTAATCCTTACTCTGAAGTCTTTTTCTTACGTAACTCTTTTCATACCTATGTAACTACTGCAACTTGCAAAACCATCTTCCTAGATCTCCTCACTTACCTTCTTTTGGTAAAGTTGTACCATAAAGTTCTTTTCTCAGCGATTCCATTCAGTATCCCTTCATTAGTTAGCCTTCCTACCTACATAAGCCTCAGAATTCTTCTGCAATGCCGAATTCCATACGATTCTAGCGATTCTAGGCCATCCTTATCTCCACTCCTTGTAGTCTACATTCCAATTTCGTATACCACTACGTTTCAGAGAACTGTTACAGACCTTAATGCCAATACTTCAACTTATATCCGATGTTCAAGATTTTTCCCTTTCTCCTCAGAAATATTTTTCTTGTTATTGTGAGTCTAAATTTAAATTCCTCTTTACTTCTTCCGTCATCAGACATAGTAATTTTAAGATTAGTTGATTAAATAGTCATTCTGTCATAACACAGGAAAATTTGAAAATAATTTATGAGATGAATTTCAGCCAAAGTAAAACAAGGGTGTTGTAATGTAGTCGAAGTAAGTCACGTGATGCTAGGAGAATTAGGAAATGAGACTTTGTATGTAGAGCACGAGTTCTTGAGTATTTAAAAGAGAAAAAGAAGATAATGGATTGTGGGAGAAGAAAGAAAAGGTAAGAAAAGAAGAAAGTAAGCGGAAATTGTTTCTAGAATAAGTAATGAGTTAGTACACCCACTAAAGTATTACGAAATAGTTAAATAGGCGAGGACTGGACCAACAGAAAGTCAAAACTGTTGAAACAGACAGATAGTACAACATCAAAAATGTTCGAGTAGTAATTACAAGTAACACAGATTCTCATTGCACCAATATCTTACTTCATCAATCCAGAATCGTTATTCATTCCGACTGAGATTATAAGATTAGCGAAAAAGAATTTCGAACAAAAGGCACTGTGAAGACATAAGTCTTGGAATATTTCTTCATATCCTGTCGGAACTCATTTTTCCCGGAGTAGTGCTTGGGCTCAACAACTCGTCGAAAGTCCCCCTGCAAAAATACTGAGTCATGCTACCTCTAAAGACGTCCATAATTACGAAAATTTTGCCGGTGCACGACTTCGTGCATGAACTGACCTTTTAATTATGTCCCACAAATGTTCGAGGAGATTCACGTCGGATGATATGGGTGATCAAATCAGGTGCTCTAATTGTCCAGAACGTTCTTCAAACCTGTCGCGAACAGTTGCGGGCCGATGTCATGCAGCCGGCCGCTGGTGGCCGAGCGGTTCTGGCGCTACAGTCTGGAACCGCGCGACAGCTACGGTCTCAGGTTCGAATCCTGCCTCGGGCATGGATGTGTGTGTTGTCCTTAGGTTAGTTAGGTTTAAGTAGTTCTAAGTTCTAGGGGACTTATGACCTCAGCAGTTGAGTCCCATAGTGCTCAGAGCCATTTGAACCATTTGAACCGATGTCATGCGGCATTGCCGTGAAGATCGTTGATAGCTGCAAATGGTCTCCAAGTAGCCGAATATAAGCATTTCCAGTCAACGATTTTGTCAGTTGGACCAGAGGACCCAGTCCATATCATGTAAACAGACCTGGCATCCTTATGGGTCCACCACCAGCTTTCACAATACCTCTCTTGACAACCTGAATCTATGGCTCCGTGGGGTCTGTCCCGCACTCGAACCCTCCCATCAGCTTTACCAACTGAAACTGGGAGTCGTCTACAACCCGAGCGATGTGGAGCTCAGGAGTGGCGCTGCAGGCGATGTCGTGCAGGACAACTACGCAGACGCTGCTGCACTCGGTCGTTAAGTGAAGGTCATCAGCCACAGCGTTGTCCATGGTGGAAAGTAAGTCTGGCATGTGGTAGTCTAGGCGCTCTCTTGACACTGCCGATCTCGAAAAACTGATTTCCCTAACGATTTCCGAAATGGAATGTCTCATGTGTCTAGCTCCAGCTACCATTTGGCGTTCCAAGTTTCGTTTGTGGCCTTTATTAAGCCGGACAGCTCTGCCTATACACTGCCGTTTTATACCTTGTGCTCGCGATACTACCGTCATGTGTATCTGTGCATATCGCTATCGTATTACTTTTTTTTCACCTCAGTGTAAGATGACCATCAGCTGCATAATCAACTTGGTGAAGATTACAGACAGCGATTGTCACCATCCGTATTATCAGCTACCTGAGGTGAGTGTAAGGCTGTCTGAAGGATATGTAACTGTCGAAATAGATCATAGATATTTTTTGTTGGAATTGTGTCTGCAAATATATTTTTGTATCAACCGACAATCACTGACGTTCTTCCATCACATGCGTAGGCTCCGTAGAATACAGGAACTTCATAAATAAATACGAGAAATGATGAAACAAGAGTTGCAGATAGCGGACCTTAAAGAGCGATAAAAAACTTCGGACTAAAAGTAACAGATGATGAAAAGGATTATGAGAGTGATAATGAATTTTTCAAGCCATCAGTTGTCAGAAAAAAGACTGTAACATTATAGGAAAGGTCGCCAGGGGCAATAGAAGCACAAAGCACGCTGACTAGGCGTCAGAGTATCGTATATACTGAACTGGAAAACGGAATTCCGTATCAAAGGCGCTCGAAAATTCAGAGCTTATCATAGATCAACAAACAGCTTGAAAACCTGGGGAGTAAATTCGGTCTAATAATGTGTTCTTGTATATCAGAGTTTTCAACGCAAGGAAAAAGAAATCTGTCTCACACTATGGTATGACAACAGAGAGACCAAAACAGGGCGTCATTTGATGGACGTGAAACTTGTAGGATTATTCACATAATGTCTATATGAACTAATAATATCCGATATTTGGAACAGACGTGTGATAATTTCAAGTCACAGGAACAGGAATGTAAAAGTTTTAGTGAACTATATGATCAATTAATTTTTTTCAAGTGATTTTGAACGTGGTTGAACAAGTGAATAGATGCAGGCGGCTTGATGGAACATCGGTAAAAAGTTGTACATAAACAGGCTATAATGAATGTATTGTTTCCGGGGCCCTTGGTATAAAATAATATCAGACACGTATTCTTAAAGCGCTTCAGAAAAATTTTGACATTTGTGACAAGATATGTGATACACGTATTTGCGTGTGCACTGAAGGGGAAGCGAATGAAGTGTCACTGGTCTTACTGAAGGAACCGTCTACACTTTCATATGAAGTGTTTCAGCATAACCATAGACATTTAGAATCTTGAATGACGAAAGAGGAATTAAGACGCTCTGCTTCATAATAGGAGTTTAGTAGTTTACCCATGCAAAACGAATCATTTTACGTTGCAGTTGGGTTTAATAGATACAACTCGCTAATAGGACCTTTCAGGAACAATAATAGGAATGGAACACCAAGAAATAAGGCGATTTCTTCTAGTCAATGCTAACTTGTGATCCGTAAACTGACGTAAGAGTAATGTGGTCTCATTTAGAGGTCTGTTATTTGACGAGTGAACGGTAACATTCTAGCCGGCTTCTGTGGGTGAGTGATTCTAGGCGCTTCAGTCCGGAACCACGTGGCTGCTATGGTCGCAGGTTCGAATCCTGCCTGGGACATGGATGTGTGTGATGTCCTTACGTTGGTTAGGTTTAAGTAGATCTAAATGTAGTGGACTGGTGACCTCAGATGTAAAGTCCCGTAGTGCTTAGAGCCATTTGAACTATTTCTGGTAATATCCTTCCGTATAACGATGAGGTGGAATGACGATCCCGTTTCGTACTGGGTTCGTAGCGAGGGGCCAACTGGTGGGATGTACCTGAATATTTCGTATTCTGTACGATATTATATTGTGTTATATTTCATAGTGTGGCAAAAAAACGCAATTGTCTCATTTTAAACGTCCATTTACGGCCGAGAACTGTTGGACATTTGTACCAAAAGAGCAGGTATCAGATCTTATTTTGTCAGACAAAAGTTCTTGCTGCGAATAGAAAGCATTCACACTTACGACATTGAAAGCGTTTGGCAGCTTTTTACCTAATCGTCTTTGTTCGTGGTTGAAAGTGACATGTTTTGATTTCGCAACAAAAGTAATAAAATTCTGTAATTTATAAAATAAAAAATGAAATAATAGCAGACTTAATAAGTAAGTATTTCTTATATTCAGTAGTGACAAGCAACAGTCGCGATCTGGTAAAGGGTTTGATAATAACTACTTCATTTCTTTGTATTCCGTTATCCCATTCGATGAGAAATTATTTACAATCTACAGTGTCATCACGTACGAATTATGTTCCACTCATGGGCACAGGTTGCAGTTAGCCTAGTGCATACAGGACTAATTACTATACTTACTAAGTAAATCACTCTTCCTATATTTCGTTGTAATAATTAGTTAGAACATACTTACCTTACACAATACGTTTATAGCTCTATTTGTCTAATATCGTCAAATAAAAACACAATGTCCTCGCTCGAAAAATTTGTGTACAATGTAAACCCCAAATCTGATAAATTATTTCTTAGTAAACCTGGAAAATTAGGTAAATTTCCGTGTCGGTTGTTCCACGTGGCCCACTGTGATACTTTCAGTCAGTTTAAAACAAATGTTTGCTGCATAAAGGTAAAATAATGAGATGTTGCTCGCTTACTCTTATAAGCACCTGGCATACATTCTTGTTATAACATTTACACGTAATGTACCAACAGCAGTGAGAAGATCCATTGAATGAAATAAAAATAAATGACTATCAAAAATCTCAAATTTACTCGCCAGGATATCACATGTGAATCAGATTTTTGTAATTTTTAGTATTTATGGTAGGTAAAGCTCGAAACATAGATATATCTCTCCCAAACTCTAAAATACTCGAGAAAATCGGCTGTATTAATATGCTAAATTACGTTGTCGTTCTTTCGGCAAACAGTATGGGTATGTGATACAGTGCTTAACTGCTATAGTGGTGGAAGGGAATGGGGAAAGAGATGGTTACGAATCCAGGTGGAATCAAACTTTTGAACGAAGGTGCATGTTCTATGAGCAGTTATATAAATCGTAAAATACAAAGAAATGAGAATATATTATTTTGAATTTTTTTAATAGCTCAGTCTTGTTTAACAACTTTTCTATAAAATATTGGTAATTAGTAAAATTTCTGCAATGATAACTGGAGTTTTACGTGCGGTATGTAATTAGAAATAAAAAGACATGTATTTTGCATTAAATTTATAGTTACATTTGTTAATTTCCACATATTTGACAAATTTTATACTGATGTGACATAGGTATTCGAAGTAAACGCAGTAAAACGAAAAAAGTATTCACCGAAAAGAGACTCTATCTAGCGATTACCAGTCTCATCCGCTTTATGTGTTCTACGTTCAACAGAAACGCTCGAAGGGCATTCACATTCGTTTAAGGACTTTATTTCGTCTGGAATCGTACCCTCCTCTCATGGACACACACACACACACACACACACACACACACACTGCTCTTCGAAAAATATATATCTTTTTTGGGGGCGTTATTAAGCCATTTACTTCTACAGTCGGCACACAGCCGGCTGCAGTTTTCAATTCCAGTTGTTAATAGATGGCACGATGTGTTACATACTACTGGAAATCAGAGAAATCGATCTGTTTAGTGGTATATAGCACACTCGATTTCTTTCGATATTTTGCGAGTCATAAGCAATCGTTTTCAGGTTTTGTTAGGTTTAACCCCCCTCTCCCCAGTTCCATCGAGCCAACAACCTCCAGAAATCATGTGATGTGCAAAGCAAAGAAGAATAAAGTTATATGGTATGAGTGTGAAAAACGCCTAGTGGCGTTGCATATGCTTGTATTTTTTCGGGTATATCACACCAACAAAAACTTCTAAAACGGTATTATCATCAGTCATCATCACTGCAATAAATAGTAAGGAAGGACTTTATAGAGAATTCAAATCAAAAAAGTTATATAATTTTGAGAAAAATTTATAACACCAAATATTCCGATTTTCGTAAATTTAAGTAGCAAATACAGAGTCCACTATGAGGAAAAATATTATTAAGTCAATAAGTTATACATGGTTGGAAAGTCCCAAATTCGATTTTCCAGAAAATTTTGACAATTGCATAGGGCTGCATTGAGCGAGGCATATTTGAGTTTCGAACTTGAAGTGCTCTTCCACAAATTTGAGAAAGAAACAAAAATCAAATAGCCGTGTGGTCCCCTGGTCAGCGGCGTCCTGAGCGATAGTAATAAAATAGGCTGTAGGCACTAAGCGTAATATGGAACAGTAACCAGTCGCGGAGACGACGGCTAATCAAACGGAAAAGCCACTCTACATAAAGCATAGGCGGGGGAGCGCGTGTGCGCGTTGAGTAAAACGGCGCGGAGCGTCACTGGGGCAGCGGGTCGCGGCCACTTGTTTTCCGCGTCGCCGAGCGGAAGGCAGATGACAAACGGCGCGCGTCGCCGGCCGCGACGGGACAGGCCGGGGCTAACGAGCGTGCGGCCAGATTCGGCGGCGGCGGGGCCGATCTGCAATGTAGATGAGCCCGCCACACGCGATGGCCGGCGCCGTAATAGGCGTATGCCGCCTGCCCGCTCTGGCGCAGCGAGCGCTCCACGCCGCACGGTCCCGGCGGGCGGCGGCTCTCCATTAAAGTGTCGCTGTGGGAAAGGGCGCTACGCCGTTCTTTATGTACTACTGTTGTCTTACCCAGAATGCGGAATTCTGTCGGGGTAAAAACTGTTGTCTTCATTCCGTTGATGTGGTCTCCAGGCCGAAGACTTGTTTGATGCAGCTTCCCATTCTGTGCAAGTCTCTTCATCTCCAAATGACTACTGCCAACCTACATCCCTCCGTATCTGCTTCCTGTATTCATCTCTTGGCCTCTCTCTGCTACTTTTACAACCTCCCCCCCCCCCCAACACACACACACACACACACACACTCACACAAGTCCCTCCAATACTAAACTGGTGATACCTTGGCGTCTCAGGGTGCAATCAACTGATCGCTTCTTGTAGTCAATCTGTGCCACGAATTTCATCTCTGCTCAACTCTATTCAGTACCTCCTCAATAGTTACATCAACTACAAATCTAATCTTTAGCATTCTTCTGTAGGACCACATTTCAAATGCTTATATTTTATTCTTACTTAAACTGTTCATTGTCTCTGTTGTACTTTCATACATAGCTGCACTCCAAACTCGCAGGAAAGACTTCCTAACATTGTATTTTATGTTCTTTTTCAGAAACGCTTATGTTGCCATTGTTAGTCTACATTTTATATCCCCTCTAATTCGACCACCATTATTTGTTTTGCTGCAGATATTGCAAAGCTGATCTACGCCTGTAAATGTCTCGTTTCCTGAACTAATTCCTACAGTATCCCCTGATTTAATTCAACTCCACTCCATCAACCTTGTTTTGCTTTTGTTGACGATCATATCATATCCTCCTTTTAAGACACTGTCCATTCCGTTCAGATGTTCTTGCAAGTCCTTTGCTGTCTCTGACAGAATTTCATTTTCTTCTGCAAACCTTGTAATGGTACACGAAATTAAAGCGTCACTCATCCACAAGGATCAGCTCAGTTTGCAGGTGAATATAAGTTTAATTTAGTGTTTTGTTTATGTATTTCTAATATTTTGTTATGTTCGTAAAATATTTAAAGTTTTGTATTTTTTTTTTTTTTTTTTTTGTATTTTTGATGTTTGGAGAGAGCAGCGCAACTCGCGAAAACAGCATCTTCACTGCCGGAACCAGAAAGAAACTTGCTGGCCCCTAGAAGTCGCGGGTCAACGGCCAAAGAGCAGCACATGATCCTGTGACCGGGTTGCTGCGTCGAACCTCCAACATTCAAATAATAAAAATTTGTAATTTTCCATTGTAATGACGTCACAGAATGTTTAGTTCATGTTGTAATTTGTTCAGTTCTGTTTTGTCGAGTCTGATGTTCACATGTGTATGTAGCATATACGAAGACAATAAAACAGTGTATGCTCTGAAGCTTAAATACGTGTTCGACAATTATTTATGAAGAGTTATATTGAGGAAGAATTATAACTGAATTTTTCCAAGATATTAATTTTCAGAAGAGTTTGATTTCGATTTTTGTATCTTAAAGGTTTTAAAGTCTGATTTTAATAAAGGAAAAATAAGATAACTTGCAAGAATATAATTTCCAAGAAGAAACAAACGACATCTAAATTTCAAAAGTTTACTCAAACCAGTTGGACTGAGTGACGTAATTTTGCACAAACGACTCAACTGAAGGTGTTTTAATTACAGTTTCGTTCAAGAATCTTTTATAGAGAACTTTAAAAGAATTTAAATATTTTTTTGAAGTGTTTTGTAAACGACGTAGGTGACGAAGTCTGTACGTGGTCATATTTCAAACAAAAATCATTTAGTCATACGCGTCGTTACACTACAACCTCTAATCTTTTATTTATTCTTCCTGAACTTTAATTTCTACTCCAAATATTTCTATGGTTTCTTTTACCGCTCGCTCATTGTACAGATTGAATAACGTCAGGGATAGACTACAAACCTGTCCCACTTCCTTCTCAACCTTTCATGCCCCTCTACTGTTCTGTCATCTGGTTTCTTTAAAAGTTGTAAATAGCCTTTCGCTCTCGGTGTTTTACCCCTGCTACTTTCAAGATTTCGAAGAGAAAATTTCAATCAACATTGTCGAATGCTTTCTCTAAGTCTAAAAATGCTGTAAACGCTCATTGTACAGACTGAATAACATCAGGGATAGAATACAACCCCGTCTCACTTCCTTCTCAACCTTTCATGCACCTCTACTCTTCTTTTATCTGGTTTCTGCACAAGTTGTAAATTGTATTTCACTCTCTGTGTTTACCCCTATTACTTTCAACATTTCAAAGACAGTATTTCAATCAATATGGTCAAATGCTTTCTCTAACTCTAAAAATGCTATAAACGTAGGTTTGCTTTACCTTAACCTATCTTCTAAGAGGAGTCGTAGTCTCAGTACTGCCTCGCATGTTCCTATATTCCTCCGGAATCCAGGCTGATCTTCCCCCGGCTTCGATCAGCTCTTCCACTCGTATGTGAAGAATCTGTGTTATCTTATTTACCTGATAATTTGTTAACTTCCACACCTGTCAGCATCTGGTTTCTTTGGGATTGGAATTATTACATTCTTCGTGATGTCTGAGGATATTACGACTGACCTCTACGACTGGCACACCAGAAGTTTGTCATGGCTGGCTCTCCCAAGGCTGTTAGTAATTCTGGCGGAATGTCGTCCACTCCTTGGGGGTGTTGTTTCGACCTAGTTATAATAGTGCTCAGTCAAATTCTTCTCACACTGTCGTGACTCCATCTCATCTTCATCTGTGTCGTCTTTCATTTCCATAATACTGCCTGAAAGTTCACCTCTCTTTTATAGACGCTCTGTATACTCACAGCGCTATGTATGCATGCTATGTCAAATCGCTCAGGGCAAATATTACTAGATACTTGATGGTGGTGTTTGATTCCAATGACCGATCGCTCATCCCATTATCGAGAGGGTATCGCGTCATTGTAGAAATAGGAATACCAGTAGTTGTACTCCGTATAAAATATATTAATTACGCGACCAATTTCGCCAACGCATTAGTGTCATCTTCAGACACCTATACGTCAAAGATCCCTAGAAAAATTTATTACAAACAACGCACGAATTTTGATCATACTACAATCATAAAACGAAGTACTTTAAAATGATTATCTGAAAACACTAAAGCGCATGTATGGACTGATATCTGAAGTTGTATGTACATACTACATATACGAATAAAAATTATTGTTTCGATACTGATAGATACTGTTAAAAATCAGAATAATTTTAACACAATGAAATAAGCGCATGTATGGACTGATATCTGTAGTTGTATGTTATTGTTTCGATGCTGATAGATACTATAAATGAAAATAATTGTAAAACAATGAAATAACGAGAGAGGTGAAGTATCATGTCAGATGCATGTAGAAATGTAAGATACCAAACAATTCCTGTTGTAGAGTATATCCAAATAAAACAATAGCTTTTATTCATACGTGTAGTACATACATAAGAACAGACACCTGCCCATAAATGTTCTTTAATATTTTCAAATAACCATTTTAGGTCAGCTTGTTTTATGATTACAATGTCATCAACATCTGTGAAGTTTCCTGGCTTGGAGCACTTTTACAGTAAGTCAGTTGAGTACAATCAAAATCATTTTATTGACACTATTGGTTTACGTTCACAGTTATAAGCTCCGCGATCCGTTTGTAGTTCTAAACAAATATGGAAAGCTCTTCAAAATAAATAAATGACTTCTTTGACAAGTTAAAGTTTCTGGAAACCAGCACAAGTAAATCTCTGCATGAGACTATCTTCTGAAAAGTTCTCTCGCAAACGAAACAGACTGTCTTCTTAGATATCTAGGCAGATAATTAAAGTCCCAACTCACAAGCAGGACAAGGAGTTACATCATAGTCTATGGCAGGAGCAGCCGGTCGTGATGTGCGATGGTCCAGACTGGCAGGAGCGACGTCAAATCCGGACTGCGGCATGATGTTGGCGACTTCTGATGGTGGTGACGGAACTGCCTGCTGCTCGCTATATTTCTTTCCTTTATTGTATTTCCAATTCTGCATCTGGGGAGGGGTGACAGAGGCATAGGCACTGCTCTTCAGCCAAGAGACGTCGCAAGTGTACAGGAGGACATTTAAAACAATAAAAAGGAGGAAACATGGTGGAGCATGGATATAACCAAGAGGGATCATGATGGAAGAAAGTATTCAAAAAAGGTGTAGCTGGAAAATGGAGATAAAAGGTAAATAAGTATTTCACACGAAAAACCACACACTGTAAGAATTAAAAGACAAAAGTATGGCTGGAGCATAAAAAGTCGCAGAACGATTAAAACAGCCATGCGATGGGTGGCGTAGCACGGAAAAACCACGGACAGCAAAGTTATATACAAGTCGAGCACTTGATTAAAACCCACATCACTTGATGGTGCACCAAAGGGGGCCGGGAGGGAAGGATGGGAGAGGAAAACATCCGAGGAGGGAGTGCAGAAACTATGAAGGAGGGGGGGGGGGAAACCGCTCAGGGGAAAGTAGAGGATGGGGAAGGGGGTCCCGCGTGGCAAATGACACTGGGAAACTATTGGTCTAGCGATGTGGGCTCCGAATTGCGTCGTGGACGCCCTCTACTCCTCTTGTGTGCGCCTTCGGAGCTGAAGCGATGACCCGCACAGCGGAGATACGTTGCGGGTTGGCTGTCCTGCAGGGGAAGCCGGACACGCCAATTTGTACATTATTTGTAATATATTGTGTGTCTTGTGTACAGGAGCCTGATGATGACACTAATGTAGTGCCGAAACTGGTCACGTAATGAATGCATTTGTAAAAATTATACGGTTGTTGGCACTCCTTACTTCTATTATGACCAGCTGCAGTAACACATCCACTTCAGTGAGGCATCATCTAAAATTTCTCACTTCATATACGTCCATACCAGTTGTCATTACGATGATTTACGAGCTATTGCAAAAACACTGATCATACTCAAGTTTTCGGATGACTTTACTCTCTGTACACAGATGCGCTATGTGTGAATAGGCTGAGGGAGACAAGAATAATGTCATTGAACTTTTAACCCATTTTAATTCCAGTTACATTTCACTTCAGCTTTCTTATAGGTATTGTACTCTTCATTGTTGGGAGTGATATACTGATTTTGAAATGTATTCAGTTATCAAACTAAAAATAGGATATATATTTAGTTACACATGAAACAGATATTCGACTAGATCGAAAATCAGTTCTGGCTTTATTAAATGTTTTTATCCGAGTTCCGATCCCCAGGTTTGCACCAAGATTTTCTGGAGATTTCTCTCGCGGGACAGAGGCTTTGGTCACTTCCCCCACAATGGGCCAATCGTCGTCACAACCGCTTGAGCTCGAAGCCCCAACTTCACCCAGCGCTGTCCAAACGAGCCGGCCGGTGTGACCGTGCGGTTCTAGGCGCTACAGTCGGGAACCGCACGACCGCAACTGGCGCAGGTTCGAATCCTGTCTCGGGCATGGATGTGTGTGATGTCCTTAGGTTGGTTAGGTTAAAGGAGTTGTAAGTTCTAGGGGACTGATGACCCCAGAAGTTAAGTCCCATACTGCTCAGAGCCATTTGAACGATTTGTCCAAACGAGACTCGCACGCCACGAAACCTCTGCCCACCGGCCGCTGCGCAGTGGCAGCACCATCGGACATCCAGAACAGAGGAAATCTCCCGCTTTTAAAGTAAATTCTAAGCCTTCTGGCAGTCTGCGAATATTGACGTTGATCTTGTTGTAATTTTTTTAAAAAAGGGATAAATAGCAAAGCAAATTTTTAATTCCTTCTGTCGCTCTGTGATTATTGGCTGTCTTTAACTGGCTCTTCGCTTCATTCCATTGTAAAGAAAATATTAAATGATTTCACGAAATAAGTTTAGATAATGTCAGCCACAAGTGATGCTGAAAATGGGGCTTGGCCCTTCCATCAATTGCTGTTACCACAAATGAAAGAACATTTCATTTGTTGTATCGCAACAGCCATCATAATCTTCAAGAACTGCAGCAGAACATTTTGGATTAGATTCCAACAACTCCAGCAGTCCAGCATCGATTCGCCTTCAGCAACTAGCTGACAGGGTCCAAAAGCACCAAGATGAATGGTGGTCACTTACAGCATCTGCTACAACCAGGTCAGTTCCACATTTCCTTTCTTCTGTTGGTTCTTTGGACTCTAGAGCTCTGATCTACGGGTCACTGTTATTTGCCCCATCCTGTACGAACGTAGGCTTCAGTTTAGCACGGCACTTCTTCTCCAGCGCTCAGTATTTCCTGTATGGCACCAGTCCGCAACCCACACCACTACCGCTCTCTCGACACGTGCCCTGCCGACGGCGCATCTGTCAGCCACGTTATTCTGCTCGCTAGGTACGTTGTAGGACGTCGTAACTGGTGCCCCCATATTGTAATGTTTTGTCTATGGGACGAGCAGTGGCCAAGCGGGTGGCAAGACTGTAGAGGAGCAGTTGCAGTGGGAGGTCGGCAGCGCAACGGCGCGGTTGGAGCGGTGCTGCGCGGCGCTGGAGCTGGAGCGATTTGCAATGTAGACGAGTGGAGGTCTGTAGCGGCCTGCAGCTGGCCGCTTCGCCGCCGCGCCTCCGCGCCGGCTGACCGACCGCGCCCGTAATGACCCTGCAGGCCACCGGCCACCGCGCCCGCTGCTGAATTATTCGCCGTGGCGCCCGCTAAGCTCTCCTTAAATATGCAGCCTCGGCGTCGGCGTCGGCGTCGGATGATAGGCGCCACGCACCACCGTGCCGAGGTGCCGCAGCTCGCTCTGGCTGCCGCCTCCGGTCCGCATCGACCTGCCTCACACCACGGCCGCCAAAGTGCCCGGGGGCATCCGCCGCGTACCATCTCCCGGTTAACCGCTCCTGACGTCTGTCACACACCCTACCATCAGCGTGGCAAGCCAGCGGCGGACAATGCGTTTCCCACCATCGCCACCTGGAGGTTTACAGACGACGGACAAAGAATTATGAACACCGCAGTGCGCCCACTTTCAGGATAAAGCAAAGATGTTATCTTCCGTTTTTCCCTTCTAGGAAGATCTGAATATTCACCACAGTATCTATTGCTTTGAAGAACATCATTCATCAACATACAACGGTATTACCGTCAAAAAAATAGACATCAGGGTGTTCGGAAATTCTGTAACTAACCTGCTTCTACGGGTTCTTACGTTATTATTGGGAATGGAAATACTTATTGCTTGTGAAATTAACGTGAGAATATTAGGGTCGCCACCGACTCTAACCACACAACTAATCAAAGGTTTGCCGGCCGAAGTGGACGCGCGGTTCTAGGCGCTGCATTCTGGAACCGCGAGACCGCTACGGTCGCAGGTTCGAATCCTGCCTCGGGCACGGATGTGTGTGATGTCCTTAGGTTAGTTAGGTTTAACTAGTTCTAAGCTCTAGCCATTTGAACCATAATCAAAGGTTTGGCCGAGTCGGAAAATAAACTGATTTGATCAGAGACCAAAATCTCACAAAAATGCATACGTTGTGATGTCGCTCATAGGGGATGCGATGTAATTAATAGTACTACCCGTCCATTCTTCGCGATAATCAAACATTTAAAATAAAATAGAAAATGCATGGACACTGTGCATAAGATCAGCTGCCAGCAAGACACCTGAAAGTAAGACTTAATCTAAATCATTTGTTTTAAAATAAAAGGGGAAACTAATCACTTGACCTGTACGTAAGGAAACGCGTTGGATGTGCTAACGGGAAAGCTACGAGGTGAGTGGCTTAGGTGCAAAAACGTAACCTCGGAATGTAAGAGAAAATTGTGGATAAAATCATTTATTGCTATAGTCTGATTTAAAGTAGTTGTCACTTGACAGGCAACGGGCTGCAGGGCTCCCGCCAACAGTAAACCAATGGCAGCCGGCACTGTCGGCTGCCACTGCGTTGCCACTTCTCTCTGCTGAGCTAAGGCATTGTGCCAGCCAGTCCTCAGCGAGCCGTTGTAGACGTGCGGGTGAGTGATTTGAGTGAGTTGTAGCTTCGCGTGTTTACGATGTCTGATGAAAGCAGTCGCAAGAGAGGGAGGCCGAGGCTGCACACTCCTCGCAAACCTCCAAAACGGGGTGGACATGGCGTCGTTATACGCAGTCAGGCGCGTGAATACGTGTGTTCCTTAACGGAGTATTTTGAGAGAGAGAGAGAGGGATGCAGGAGGGCCTCTCGTTCCTTTGGATAAGGTGGTGCAGCGAACTGCAGCTGCTCTGTAAGTTAGCGAACGATCAGTAATAAGAATCTGCAAGGAGAAATTCACGAAAGAAGGCTCAAGTGAATCATCTAAATTGGATACACGCGGGAAAAGCGACTAGAGAAGGGGGTCACAAAACTTGACTCTTTTCAGGAAGATGCCATTCGTCGTCAAATATACACATTTTATTCGAGGAAGGAGTATGCAACACTCAAAAAACTACATGCTACCCTCACAGCGGCTGACCTGTTTCAGGGTAGTAAATCGTCTTTGTTACGAGTCGTGAAAATGTTAGGATTCCGCTATAAATCCATCTCTGGCAGAAAGTTACTAATGGAACGCCAAGATATTGCAGCCTGGCGATGCCGCTTTCTTAGAGAATTAGTGGGGACAAATTTTGATGATATCGTTTGGCTTGATGAAACGTGGGTGAATGCAGGACACAGTTTAACCGTAGGATGCATATACAGGGCCTCCGAGGCCCTTGTATGTCTTCATTTTTCAAAAAATTCTGTAGTTTTTTGTTTGATTTCAAATTGCTTTCCAGTACTCTTTCACTAACACTGTGACATTCCTCCTACCAAGTCTGAACGAGATACCTTATTAAGTTTTTTGTATAATTCAATACGTTTACCCACACATCGTGAATGCATAAGCAGGGCTTCAGAAGCCCTCACACATTTATAAATGTTCTTTAGCCTATATTGTCTTCAACATTTGTTTGGGAGCAGTTATTAATTCTACAATAACTGTAGTGGTATTTCCAGCAACAGGAGTGCCAACAGCAGCAGTAGCTGCAGTAGTAATAGTATAACTAAAAAATAATACACACTACTTTCACATATTGGCGATGTCGTTGTATTATTGATCGTTTTGCTACCAAATGTTTATTTATTGCATAGTATTGTTATCCTGTGCTGCTCTTGTCAGCCTCATTGTTACTGTAGTTTGTTTGTTGCTGCAAGGCCCATATTGTTACGCGTATGACTCGTTTAGTGCTGCACAAGACGCTGTTAGAGAGACACGCCTTTTACTATGGCTTCCACACGCAAAGAAAGAGAGTCAGTACGTGCAAATGTAACTAGTTTTGAAAGTGTTGTGGCTCAGTGGTTTGAAGAAGATGATTCTTGCGAGGAAGGAAATCTTTTTGAAGATGCAAGTAGTGAAGAATCAGCCAATGAACCTGCAGATGTGAATATTGAGGCAGATGACAGTCCTTACGATAATATTATTTCATCAGAGACTAAAAATGAAGGACCACCACAAAAAGGTATAGAAGACCACACATACATTAGTCGGAAGGGAACGATTTGGAAATTAGATCCTCCTGCAACTTTTCGTATGCCTGTCCATAATATCGTAAAGAAGGCACCTGGTCCAGCCCGTGGTTTGAAAACCTGTAAACCTAAGGATGCCTGGGACTATTTCATCTACAAGGAAATACTAGAGGAAATCATCAACTGCACAAATATTGAAGGCAGAAGAGTGGCTGCTTTATGTGGTAAAAAGTGGAAAAACGTTTCGCTTGCTGAAATGGAGGGTTTTCTTGGTCTGTTACTGCTTTCTGGTATTGGGATGTCCCTATTAGAGAATTATTCTTTTATGAAAAGGCAAATCCTACATTTAAGGCCACCATGTCAGTAAATAGATTCGAGGATGTAAGGAGAATGTCTAGATTTGATGACAGGCATACCCGTGAAGCTCGATCTGCAGATGACAAACTTGCAGTTGTTCGCTATGTATGGGAACTATTTCTTGACAAGTGTAGAAATAGAATGATTCCCAATGACTCGCTCACAGTTGACGAACAGCTAGTCCTATTCCGTGGAAGATGCAGCTTCACTCAGTATATACCCTCTAAACCAGCCAAGTATGGCATAAAAATATTTTGGTTGTGTGATGCTACATCTGCATATGCTTTATACGGAGTTGTTTACACGGGAAGGAAGCCCCATGAAGCTATTCAGAAAAATCTTGGATTGAATGTGGTGAAAGATCTTGCTACAAGCATTGAAGGATCTTCAAAAACTATTACTGTTGACAACTTCTTTACTAGTGTGCAGCTGGCAGAGGAGCTGCTTCAGAAGCAAATTACAGTGGTGGGAACAATCAAACAAAATAAACCAGAAATTCCTAATGAGATGAAACCATCTGCCTCAAGAGCGATTCATTCCTCTTTTTTTGCATTTAGAGGTGACATTACAATGGTGAGTTATGTTCCCAAAAAGAAAAAGTCTGTAGTTCTCATTAACACAATGTATCACGACAGAAACATTGATGAAACTCATGCAAAAAAGAAACCAGATATAATAAAGTTCTATAACTCTACGAAGGGTGGAGTAGATCAAATGGACCAGAAAATTCGTTATTACACTTGCAAGAGACAAACAAGAAGATGGCCATTTGCATTATGGGTGAATATGATGGACGTCGCAGCAATGAGAAGTGAAATTTTATTTTCCGCCCACCATCTGACATACCATAGTGGAAGAAGTGATAAAAGGCGTTTGTTCCTAAGAGATTTTGCAGAGGAAATGGTAAGACCACTAATGGAACTTCGTATTCAGATCCATAATCTTCCAAAGAAAATCGTTGATGCCATGCAAAGATGTGGTATTCGAAAAGATGTCATATTGCCGAACTAACTACCTGTTTCAGGAAAAAGAAGAAGATACAATTATTATACATATAATAAACACAGGAAAAGTGCTATGACATGCATTAAGTGTAAAACCAACATTTGTAAGGAACATAGTGGCATTCTTTGTGCTTCTTGTTTGTCACATGTTGAAAACTAAGAAAAATGCAATTTTATGTGAACGATGAATAAAAACATTTTGGCAAAATATTGCCTATATACATAGTATTGTGAATAATGAGTATGTTTTAATTTAAGAAATTGGTTGTAATAAATGTTATAAAATGTAAACTGCAACTTATAAGTGAATTAATAAAAGTATTTGTATATGTTGTATGTAAATGGATGTAACTAATAAAAATTCACTCTTAAGAGTTTTTAAAAAATTAATAAAATGTCAATCAGGCCCACCAGATCCTGTTACTGTATCTTAGTAATCTTTCAATATGATAATAAATTTGACAGAAATAAATTTAACTCCAAAGAATGATTATATGAATAGAGGAAAATTTTAAATTAGGGCAGGGTCTAGGAGGCACTGCATATGCATTCACGTGTGTTTTCGGCACCATGCATCCTAGGGTTAAAAAAAGGCTGGACAGACGGTACCATCAGCGGAAGTATGGCAGCTCCGATCGGCAAAGGAGAAAGGATAATTGTAGCACATGCCGGAAATTCAAAAGGTTTCATTCCACATTGTCTACTGCTATTCAGTTCAAATAAGACCTCCGACTACCACGAAGAGATGAACCACAATACATTTGTGAAATGGTTTGAAGACTGCGTGCTCCAGAACTTAACAAAAAATTCTATCATTGTTATGGATAACGCTCCTTATCATTCAGTAATACAAGACAAAGCACCCACAAAGGCAACGAGGAAAAATGACATTGTTAGCTGGTTACAGAAACATAAGGTGCACTTCGACAGTAATTTTACAAGGGCAGAATTATTAGAACTTGTATCGCAACACAACCTAAAGAACCCGATTTACATTGTGGATGAAGTAGCAAAAAAATACGGGGATAAAGTGCTCATATTGCCTCCTTACCATTGCCATTTCAACGCAATAGAGCTGATTAGGGCTCAGGTTAAAGGGCACATTGATGCAGAAAATAAGAAATTCACATTAACCGAAGTGGAACGCCTTTTGAAAGAGGCAGTTGAAATTGTGACATCGGAAGACTGGCAGAAGGTAGTACATCACGTGAAAGGAGTGATACAGGACGCATGGAACAATGAAGGTATCTTACAACAAAGTGTCGAAGACGTGATTGTATCTGTCAATACGAGCAGCGACATGGATAACTCCACTGACTCTGACTCTGAATTAAGCGGTGTTTTCACGTTGTCTGATTAGTGTGTAGTGTACTTACTGCCATTAAATATTGTGTTTGTGAATTAATTTCGATTAATTCTTATTCTTGTTGTGAGACTAAGAAATACTGTTTGGCCAGCTCTCGTCATCTCCTTACGGTAAGTTAGACAGAATTTTAATTCTATTTCATTTTGTGTACACACCAAGATGTTATTCAATGTGTGTAATAGTTTTCGAGATTTGCAGTCTAAAGAAGAAAACTTTTCCGGACGCGAAAATTTCTCACAATTCAATAGTTAATGTAAGAACGGCCCTAATTAAAATAAAGAAAAGATATTTGATTTGCTTATAGATACCACTGAGACCGATACTTTAGGTAAATTTCAAAATATTTACATAATATTTATAGGAGATAGAGATTTTAAACGTCATACTTGTTTCCAGTTCAGTACTGATAGGGTTGCTTAAAAATACTGTTTTCAGAAATTTATATACAGGAAACGTGATGCACTACGAAAACTTTTAAGGATTCTTTGCCGAGTGCATTATTTTGGTGATGAATGGAAAAAAATATTTTGCTGTGACACCAATAGTTTTTCAGTAATGACGTGATAAGTTAGAAGCTGTTTGCGAAATCGAGAATTTAAATGGTTTCAAATAAATTAACGTAACTCTTGTCCTAATTGAATTTAAGAATAGATATTTGACAGATTTAGAGACATTGTAGAGATATACATCATATGTGAAATTTTTTACTTACTTTTTGTAGAAGATACAGTCTTTAAAACGATTTCCTATCGCCGGGGGTAGCGATGCGCTGAGGCGGCTTCCTCCAGCCAGTGCTTGACGTGACAACGCCGCAACTTCGCAGCGCAAACGTCAAGTGACAACTACTTTAAATCAGACTATAAGATATGGGTGTGAGGCATGTACACAATTCCAGATAACGTTAATTCCTAAAACATTAAAGAAAAGCATCAATACATTCACGGTTATAATCTACACCTAAAATCATTGGTGTGAATCATTCATACAACTGCTGTTTCCTGATAACTGATCGCGATAACACGTGAAACGGTACACGTTTCGCAGTACACCCGCGTGCCCACGTGGTTTGCGGAGACGCAATTTCTAGGTATCGTGGCCAAATTGCAACAATATCACATCACGCAATCATGAACAGTTAACATTCTTTAAAACAAACATGAGATCGGACAGTTAGTGATGATGGTAGCCCAACGAACTCTAATGTTCTACCACTGGTTGGCTCCCCACGGACGAAAGATACATAAAGCAAGGAAAATTTGCGAGAAGGCAAAGCTATTAACATTTAGAAAAATAAAAGCGCATACAGGCACAGCTGAAGGCAAACAGAGATTCATACAGAAGCGAATTCTCGCTTCTTATCGACACCTTTGTGTGGCGTTCTTCCGGCGGATCCAAGTCTTCTACAGAAATTTACTAATAGAAAAATCTGCCAAAATTTTGCATTCCTTGCTGCGACAAGGCAAAGCAATCTTTCAGAGCTGAAAAGCGAGACCAAAAGCTAACAGCTGTCCTCTCGCCAAGTAACAACGCGCCACGCGGTCAGTGTGACTCACCCCTCTTCGACTGGAGCACAGCTGTGGACGCCTCCCGTACCGGCGGCAGACTGCCTCCCTTTTTCTTCTCCAGCCTCTTCCACGCTCCGCGTGGCCCGGAAAACCCAAAGATGCCATTTCCGCCACCAACCTAACGCAGGTGGATTTCTCAAAAGTAGCGCAAACCTCTTTGCCTACTTGACCACGACGAGAGTTGGCTATTCTGTACAACTGCTGCTGAATCTGTATGACTTTCGCAGACTTTCTGCAGCAGACTACGCCACCGTCTAGCAACTTCACACACAAACACATTCATTCAGTCACTCCACTATGAGAGTTATGAGAAAAGATAAACAAGGAAAAGAAAGAGAAATGCTAGTGAAAATGGGCTACCGGACTAATGAAAGGTGGCTACAGGACCCTTTCAATTCCTATTACAAACTTGTAAAATTTGTACAAGGGAGTGAGTACACAATATTTTGAATAGGAATCCGTACCCGGAAACGTACCGTTCCCGTGCTACAACCATTTGAAAACATGTTTGGTACTTAGGTAGGCAACAGGGTAGCCATAGCGGGAATGCTTACTTCGGGTTGGCTGACCAGGTTCGAGTCTGATTCATGTGTCCCCTTACGTCGGATCTGCTGATGTCATTTATCCTACCAATGTGACCTTGATCGAGTCTCATTCACGTGTCTCAGAGTGTCAGAACAACATGGTTGAGTACACGTTTGCAGAGAACACAGACATGGTTCTTCTGAATGGCGAAGCTCACGGTAATCGTAAAACTGTTCGTCATCTTTATCAAGATCGCGTTCCACAGCTTCTGACTCAATCGCATACCCTTTTCGCCACGCCTTCGAAAGAGGGTACCTTCAACACAGCAGGCTTAACTGCAAAGTTTCAAGGAGACGACGCACACCCGAATTCAAAGAAGCCGTATTGCTTTACGTTGAAGAGAACCCGTCAATGAGTGCAGGAACAATGTCTTTAGCTTTTAATGAGTGGAACTGTGAAACAAGTGATGTGCTGAGCCACGCCTAATCAGTTACTTATGAAAGCCGGCGCATTTCCGCTCAGAGGTTCCAATTCAAAATATCAGCTGCTCGCTCACAAGTCCTACACGCTTGGAACGGGAATATCTGAACAGTCTGTAAATGGTGACCCTCTCTGATAAGCGTCGAAGCAGTAGACTTCACCACTTTTCATTCCGCAATATGACGTTTCCCAAACTGTCCATCACACCCTTAGCAACTTGTTAGGCACCTATCCCAACATTTTCCATTTTTCTCCGTTTTACTTGTAATGCCTGCATCGTAGACAACAGCGCAAAAACTTCCTACAATAAGACATTTAGATTGGCTGGAGTATCGTGACTTATAATGTTTAGATACTCGTTTCTGGAAGAGGTGTTTCAGTGCTCTTGATTGGCCACATTTTTCCTATGGTGGAGGGAGTGCAGAGCCAACTGTTTAATATTTTATAGACAGAACAAAACTGTTACATTCAGATTGGTAATCGCTGCGTGAAATGCGTGAAAAGTACCCAAAATTCAGTTCGGATTCTGCTCTGAGTAGCTTGACTTCAGGCCCTACTTGCAAATAGCACACTTGCACCTCTGTCTGCGGGAGAGTCAGAGAGTCACATCGAGTTTTATAATCGGCAGAGATTCAGCTGGGACAACCATCTGTCAGGACGCTCGAGGCGGTATTCGCCCAGCAGACGTCTGGGTCAGACCTTGTCTGATGGCAACGCAGCAGCGGCGCACCTACAGGAGCGTTTACCGAGGCATCGGCACCACCTGTAGCCAGCACATACATACTCCAACGAAAGTGAGATTTATGTACAGCACCGGCGATATAAGTCGCGACGAAATCAATGTTGTTGTTGTTGTCTTCAGTCCTGAGACTCGTTTGATGCAGCTCTACATGCTACTCTATCCTGTGCAAGCTTCCTCATCTCCCAGTACTTACTGCAACCTACATCCTTCTGAATCTGCATAGTATATTCATCTCTTCGTCTCCCTCCACGATTTTTACCGTCCACGCTGCCGTCCAATGCTAAATTGGTGATCCCTTGATGCCTCAGAACATGTCCAACCAACCGGTCCCTTCTTCTTGTCAAGTTGTGCCACAAACTCCTCTCCTCCCCAATTCTATTCAATACCACCTCATTAGTTACGTGATCTACCCATCTAATCTTCAGCGTTCTTCTGTAGCACCACATTTCGAAAGCTTCTACTCTCTTCTTGTCCAAACTATTTATCGTCCATGTTTCACTTCCATACATGGCTACACTCCATATAAATACTTTCAGAAACGACTTCCTGACATTTAAATCTATACTCGATATTAACAAATTTCTCTTCTTCAGAAGCGCTTTCATTGCCATTGCCAGTCTACATTTTATATCCTCTTTACTTCGACCATCATCACTTATTTTGCTCCCCAAATAGCAAAACTCATTTACTACTTTAAGTGTCTCATTTCCTAATCCAATACCTCAGCATCACCCGACTTAATTCGACTACATTCCATTATCCTCGTTTTGCTTTTGTTGATGTTCATCTTATATCCTACTTTCAAGACACTGTCCATTCCGTTCAACTGCTCTTCCAAGTCCTTTGCTGTCTCTGACAGAATTACAATGTCATCGGCGAACCTTAAAGTTTTTATTTCTTCTCCATGGACTTTAATACCTACTCCGAATTTTTCTGCTTGCTCAATATACAGATTGAATAACATCGGGGACAGGCTACAACCCTGTCTCACTCCCTTCCCAACCGCTGCTTCCATTTCATGCCCCTCGACTCTTATAACTTCCATCTGCTTTCTGTACAAATTGTAAATAGCCTTTCGCTCCTCGTATTTTACCCCTGCCACCTTTAGAATTTGAAAGAGAGTATTTCAGTCAACATTGTCAAACGCTTTCTCTAAGTCCACAAATGCTAGAAATGTAGGTTTGCCTTTCCTTAATCTATTTCCAAGATAATTCGTAGGGTCAGTATTGCCTCACATTTCTGCGTAATCCAAACTGATCTTCTCCGAGGTCGGCTTCTACCAGTTTTTCCATTCGTCTGTAAAGAATTCGCGTTAGTATTTTGCAGCTGTGACTTATTAAACTGATAATTCGGTAATTTTCACATCTGTAAACGCCTGCTTTCTTTGGGATTGGAATTATTATATTCTTCTTGAAGTCTGAGGGTATTTCGCCTGTCTCATACATCTTGCTCACCAGATGGTAGAGTTTTGCCAAAACTGGCTCTCCCAAGGCCGTCAGTAGTTCCATTGGAATGTTGTCTACTCCCGGGGCCTTGTTTCGACTCAGGTCTTTCAGTGCTCTGTCAAACTCTTCACGCAGTATCTTATCTCCCATTTCATCTTCATCTACATCCTCTTACATTTCCATAATATTGTCCTCAAGTACGTCGCCCTTGTATAGACCCGCTATATACTCCTTCCAGCTTTCTGCTTTCCCTTCTTTGCTTAGAACTGGGTTTCCATCTGAGATCCTGATATTCATAGAAGTGCCTCTCTTTTCTCCAAAGGTCACTTTAACTTTCCTGTAGGCAGTATCTATCTTACCCCTAGTGAGATAAGCCTCTACATCCTTACATTTATCCTCTAGCAATCCCTGCTTAGCCATTTTGCATTTCCTTTCCATTTCATTTTTTAGATGTTTGTATTCTCTTTTGCCTGCTTCATTAACTGCGTTTTTATATTTTCTCCTTTCATCAATTAAATTCAATATTTCTTCTGTTACCCAAGGATTTCTACTAGCCCTCGTCTTTTTACATATTTGATCCTCTGCTGCCTTCACTACTTCATCCCTCAGAGCTAACCATTCTTCTTCTACTGTATTTCTTTCCCCCATTCCTGTCAATTGTTCCCTTATGCTCTCCTTGAAACTCTGTACAACCTCTAGTTTAGTCAGTTTATCCAGGTCCCATCTCCTTAAATTCCCACCTTTTTGCAGTTTCTTCAGTTTCAATCTACAGTTCATAACCAATAGATTGTGGTCAGAGTCCACATCTGCCCGTGGAAATGTCTTACAATTTAAAACCTGGTTCCTAAATCTCTGTCTTACCATTATATAATCTATGTGATACCTTCTAGTATCTCCAGGATTCTTCCATGTATACAACCTTCTTTTATGATTCTTAAACCAAGTGTTAGCTGTGATTAAGTTATGCTCTGTGCAAAATTTCTACCAGACGGCTTCCTCTTTCATTTCTTACCCCCAATCCGTATTCATCTACTATGTTTCTACAACGTTTTCCTACTCCTGAATTCCTGTCACCCATGACTATTAAATTTTCGTCTCCCTTCACTACCTGAATAATTTCTTTTACCTCATCATACATTTCATCAATTTCTTCATCATCTGCAGAGCTAGTTGGCACATAAACTTGTACTACTGTAGTAGGCATGGGCTTCGTGTCTATCTTGGCCACAATAATGCGTTCACTATGCTGTTGGTAGTAGCTTACTCGCACTCCTAATTTTTAATTCATTATTAAACCTACTCCTGCATTATCCCTATTTGATTTTGTGTTTATAACCCTGTATTCACCTGACCAAAGGTCTTGTTCCTCCTGCCACGAACTTCACTAATTCCCACTATATATAACTACAACCTATCCATTTCCCTTTTTAAATTTTCTAACCTACCTGCCCGATTAAGGGATCTGACATTCCACGCTCCGATCCGTAGAACGCCAATTTTCTTTTTCCTGATAACGACGTCCTCTTGAGTAGTCCCCGCCCGGAGATCCGAATGGGGGACTATTTTACCTCCCGAATATTTAACCATACAGTAAAGCTGCATGCCCTCGGGAAAAATTAGGGCTGTAGTTTCCCCTTGCTTTCAGCCGTTCGCAGTACCAGCAGAGCAATGCCGTTTTGGTTAGTGTTGCAAGGCTAGATCAGTCAATCATCCAGACTGTTGCCCCTGCAACTACTGAAAAGGCTGCTGCCCCTCTTCAGGAACCACACGTTTGTCTGGCCTCTCAACAGATACCCCTCCGTTGTGGTTGCACCTACGGTACGGCCATCTGTATCGCTGAGGCGCGCAAGCCTCCCCACCAACTGCAAGGTCCATGGTTCATGGGGGTAGGATGAACCAAAGGAGTGAACCAAAGCGATGTTGTTCGGACATGGGGGAGAGATAGAGAGATAGCAACTGTCGAAAACATGCCTCGCGCCAAGGCTACTACTGCAGTGGATGACCGCTACCTACGGATTACGGCTCGGAGGAACCCTGACAGCAACGGAACCACGTTGAATAATGCTTTTCGTGCAGCGACAGGACGTCGTGTTGATTTCTATTCCAGTTTTCTGTAAAAGTTCCGGAACTGTCGGAATCGAGCTGATGCAAAACCTTTTTTGATGTGTGCAGTTACCTTAATCATAGTCAGGGACGATGAGCTACGAAATGAAATCAATAACCGACATTAATTTCACGGTTTGGACCTACCTAGACACTAGGGCTAGCACACTTGTGTACCAACAGTGACACTGATATTCCAAGCATATATGCAATCACTGTGGTCGATTAGCGGATTTAAGTCAACGAATAAAAAAAATGTTAGAAATCTGAACCTATAGTCACGAGTTTATGTTCCTGAACTTTGCCAACCGTAAGTCACTTCAGTTTAATCTGCTTTTGTGTTTATTATTATTATCATTGCAGCAGGAGTAACTTTTACTTCGGCAATATTTTATAACGGAATCAGCTTGTCCTAATAATCTCAGGAATTTATCGTAACCTTCTTCTTCATTTCGTAGCTAATCATCCCTGACTATCATTAAGGTAACTGCACACAGCAAAAAAGGTTTTGCATCAGCTCGATTCCGACAGTTCCGGAACTTGTACATAAAATTGGAATAGAAATCAACACGACGTCCTGACGCTGCACGAAAAGCATTATTCAACGTGGTTCCGTTGCTGTCAGGGTTCCTCCGAGCCGTAATCCGTAGGTAGCGGTCATCCACTGCAGTAGTAGCCTTGGCGCGAGGCATGTCATCGACAGTTGCTATCTCTCTATATCTCCCCCATGTCCGAACAATATCGCTTTGGTTCACTCCGAGACCCCTGTACACTTCTCTTGTTGAGTGCCCTTCCTGGCACAAAGCAATGATTCGGACGCGATCGAACCGCAGTACTGACCGTCTAGGCATGGTTGAACTACAGACAAGACGATCCGTGTACCTCCTTTCTGCTGGAATGACTGGAACTCATCGGTTCTTGGACCCCCCCCCCTTTGTCTAATAGATGCTCCTTATGCATAGTTGTTTACATCTTTGGGCGGGTTTAGTAACATCATTGAACAGTCAAAGGGACTGTGTCTGTGATACAATATCCACAGTCAACGTCTACCTTCAAGAGTTCTGGGAACCGGGGTGATGCAAAAAATTTTTTGATGTTTGTATGTGTCGAGAGTAGCACCTTTGATTATTAATCAAAACGTCCTCGTCTCGGGTTCGAATCCCCTCCGATTAGATTGTGATTGAAAACCATCAGCAATGGCGGCCCAAAATTTCCGCCACAAGAAGTCATAATACCAACGGCCTTTTCAAAGTGGGCTCAGGAGCGGACAGAGTTTCAGGGCACTCTCTTGCCCTTAGGATGGGAAGCAGCACCTAAAGTTGCCGGCCAGAGTGGCCGAGCGGTTCTAGGCGCTTCAGTCTGGAACCGCGCGACCGCAACGGTCGCAGGTTCGAATCCTGCCTCGGGCATGGATGTGTGTGGTGTCCTTAGGTTAGTTAGGTTTAACTAGTTCTAATTTCTAGGGGACTGATGACCTCAGTTGTTAAGTCCCTTAGTGCTTAGAGCCATTTGAACCAAGCACCTATAGGCAGAAGAATCAGAAATGAACAACGACGTGACGGTGCACAAGGCAATGAAAACGACTGCATCAAAGACACACTATCCGTATCCACAGGGCAAGTGGCCTGTGATTGAAAAGTGTCATGATGATCTCTCCACTGGCAAAAGATTCCAGACTAGTCCCCCTTTCAGATCTCCGGGAGTGGACTGCCAATGGAAAGGAAACCATTAGAAAAAGACTGAATAACCAATGAAACGGCAACGATTAACAAGACGAGGCATGGAATGTAAGAAGTTTGAACTTGGTAGGGAAGCTAGAAAATCTAAAAAGGGAAAAGCTAAGGCTCAGTCAAGATACAGTGGGGATCAATGCTGTGAACTGGAAAGAAGACAATGATTTCTGGTGAGATGAATACAGGGTAATATCAACAGTGTCAGGAAATGGTATATCGGGAGCAGGATTCGTTATGAATAGGAAGGTAAGGCACGGAGTGAGCTACTGTCATCAGTCCAGTGATACGGTGGCTCTCATCAGTATCTTCAGCAAATCAATACCGATAACGACAACTCAGGTATACGTGTCATCGTTGCTAGTCAAAGATGAAGACGTAGATAAAAGTATATGGGGATATTAAACGGGTTATTCAGTACGGAAAGGGAGATGAAAATCTAATAATCATGGAGGATTGGAATGCGGTTGTAGGGGAAGGTGAGGAAGAAAGGATTATGAGAGAACTTTGGCTTGGTACTAGGCATGAGAGAAGAGAAAGATTAACTGAGTTCTGCAATAAATTTCTCGAAGTAATAGCGAATACTGTGGAGGAGATATACTAGGGAAAGGCCGGGAGATACGGAAAGATTTCACGTAGATTGGGTCATTACCACACAGCGATTCTGAATTCAGATACTGGTTTGTAAGGCGTACCCAGGGAAAGATATGGACTCAGATCACAAGGCAGTAGTGATGTAAAGTAGGCTGTCGTTGAAGAGAATAGTCAGGAAGATTCAATGAGCAAGGAAGTGGAATAAGGAACTACTAAGCAATAAAAAGGTAAGTTTGAAATTCTCAGAGGCTATAGTTACTGCGATAAGGAATAGCTCAGTAGTCAATTCAATTGAAAAAGATTGATAATCTCTAAAGAAAAGGCTATCACAGAAGTTAAAAAGAAAATCGTCCGTGCAAAGAACAAAACTGCGAGGTAACCATGGGTAACACAACAAATTCTACAGTTGACACGTAAAAGAAGGAGGTACAAAAATGTCAACGAAATTCAGGAATACAGAAATACAAGTCAGTTAGGAGTGAAATAAACAGAAAACGCAGGAAAGTTGACACGTAAATGAAAAATGCGAAGAAATCGAAAACGAAATGATTATCTGATGAACTGACTTTGCATATAGGAAAGTCAAACCAACCTCCGTTGAAACTAAAAGGAAGGGCGGAAACATTAAGAGTGCAATGCCAATACCGCTGTCAAATGCAGAGGAGAGATCAGATAGGTGGAAAGAATACAGTGAAGGCCTCTGTCAGTGGGGACATTTGTTTGATGACGTGACAGAAGAAGAAACACGAGTCGATATATAAAAGATGCGGGATGCAGTATTAGAATCAGAATTTCGAAGAACTTTGCAAGACTTAAGATCAAATAAGGCAGAAGGGATAGATAACATTCCATCAGAATTTCTAAAATCATTGGGGGAAATGGCAACAAAACGATTATTCACGTTAGCGTGTATAAAGTATGAAACTGGCGTTATATCATCTGAGTTTCATAAAAATATCACCCACACAAATCCGAAGATTACAAGAGCCGACAAGTGCGAGAATTATCACACAATCAGCTTAACAACTCATTCATCCTAGTTGCCTAGTTGCCTACCGTTCAATCTACACATCAAAGAAGCAATGGTGGAAATAAAAGAAGGGTTCAAGACTGGAATTAAAATTCATGGTGTTAGGATATGAATGATGTGATTCGATGATAACATTGCTACCCCCAGTGAAAGTGAAGAAGAATTACAGGATCTTCTGAACGGAATAAACTGTGCAATGAGTAGAAAATATGTACTGAGAGTGAATCGAAGAAAGACGGAAATAATGAGAATTAGCAGAAGTTAGATCCATGAGAAACTAAACATCTGGTTTGGTAATCAAGGTTCAAATGGCTCTGAGCACTATGGGACTCAACTGCTGAGGTCATTAGTCCCCTAGAACTTAGAACTAGTTAAACCTAACTAACCTAAGGACATCACAAAACATCCATGCCCGAGGCAGGATTCGAACCTGCGACCGTAGTGGTCTTGCGGTTCCAGACTGCAGCGCCTTTAACCGCACGGCCACTTCGGCCGGCCGGTAATCAAGAATTAGACGAATTTAAGGAATTCTGCTAGCTAGGCAGCAAAATAGCCAGTGACGGACGGAGTAAGGAGGACGTCAAAAGCAGACTAGCACTGGCCAAAAAGGCATTCCTGGCCAAGAGAGGTCTACTAGTACCAAACACAGACCTTAATTTGAGGAAGAAATTTCTGAGAATGTACGGTTGGAGCACAGCATTGTATGGTAGTGAAACAGGGACTGTGGGTAAACCGTAAAAGAAGAGACTCGAAGCATTTGAGATGTAGTTCTACATAAGAATGTTGAAAATTAGGTGGACTGATAAGGTAAGGAAGGAGGAGGCTTTCCACGCAATCGGTGAGGAAAGAAATAAATGGAAAACACTGACAAGAAGAAGGACAGGATGATAGTACATAGTTAAGGCGTCATGGAATAACCTCCACAGTACTTGAAGGAGGTGCAGAGTGTAAAAATTGTAGATTAAGACAAATATTAGAATACGTCCAGCAAATAATTAAGGACGTAGGTTGCAAGTGGTACTCCGAGATGAAAAGGTTGGCGTGGGACAAGAATTCGTGGCGGGCCGCATCAAACCAGTCAGAACAGTGATGACAAGAAAAAAGATATAGATAAATAATAAATCTCTTTAACAGCGAGGGCGGGAGGTTTCGCACCTGCAGTCCACCGACAAAATTTCGTAGATTCTTCCTCAACATTCTCTGAGTATTTTGGTGTAAGGAAGCAATGTCATCTAGTGTCTCGCGACAGAACAACCGCATTTCGTTTGATTTCTTACAGGCAATGGTACTGGAATTGGGTATCCGCCTGGCGCATTATATCGCCGCTTCCAGCTTATGATTAAGGCGACCTGGCCCACATCGAATATTCGTCGTGGATTAACGATGAGGACTGGTTGTCCGGGCCAGTATGGATGTGGTTTTTATGTTGTTTTGCACTTCCAGTCGGGTAAATACCGACCTGTAACCCTCAGATACATGCTACACAAATATTTAGCTACGGTTTTCACGTTCGAAAAGATTTATTCCAAAAGCAGACTGGTGGGTACGCAGATTCCGTGCCGGTTGGGGAGGGGGGTTTGGCGTCAGGAAGGGCCACTGGCTACCAACTACTGTTAACATTGCCTCAACCCGTATAATACTGTCGAGCCCCTGTAGGAGAATCGGTAAAAAGGCACAAGTAGGTGTGAAAGAAGATTCCTTTAGAAATCAGGGTGATGTCACCGTCTTCAACAATATTTCTGGGAAGGTACTGAAGAGTTTATAAATACAAACTCATCACTTCGAGTTGCTTTCTGCGTCAAAGGTGGCCTTAAGAAAGTAGTCAGTTGGAGTTAATATTAGTCTGTCCTCTAGCTCTAAAGAAGAACTGTATTATCTTTGATATAGTTACCAAGATCAATTTCCCTGTACCACTGGTAAAATTCTAGCACATTCCAGTCAGTTTCAACATGTTTTGTGAAAGGCAAAGGTCAGGGTTCGAATCCTGGTCTTGTATAAGGTTTTAATCGGCATTAGGCAACCCTCTTTTCATAGTATGTTTTTTTTTCGAAAGTGTTAGTTGAATAATGTATGCAAGAGTGCTGTCGTTGAGTTTAGGAAGTGATGGAGAAGGCTGGAGACACTGAAGTAATAAAACTATAAAGCCAATCACATAAGAGCACTTCGCGCGAAAACGGGGAAGTGGTGGTGAGGGTTGTCGAGGTGGCGATGGCTGGAGCCACAGATTGTCACATACACATAATCTGCCAGTAAGTTAAAGAACAGCGGGCAGAGCGAAAGACGATTCTTGCTAAATTTCCTGTGCTGTACTCAAAGTTCTTTCGATGAGATCCTTCTCCGTAACTCGCTCTTCCAACAAGGTATGCAGGAAAGTTTCTGTGCATATTGTAGAACTGAAGAGAGATACAGGCAGAATTGAAACTGTCTAATTCGACACTAACTAAGCCCTACATGTAAAGTTTAAGAGTATTATTCACGAAATGCAAATGTTCTGGTTCTGGCGCCGAACCGAACTAAAATATCTTATGTTTCAAAAAGAATCAAAGCAAATGTTGACGGCAAATGTTCGCAGTTAGCACTATGAGTTGGTTGGTCACAAGCAGCATAACAGCCAAATAACTAAAAGAAATATAAATTTATCATTCTGTGTTCGTTTACTTCCTGGATATCACAGAAAAACGAAAGTATGATAGTCAACTACTGTTCAGTTTGTACTACTTTCAGATAATATTTTTTTTTCCATCTGATCTTATGTGGATCACTTTGTTTATTCCCTGTCTTAAGGGTGGAGATGAACCATTTTACGAGAGCTGAAGGCGTCATAATGACCAATTCTATGCTATGCACATCCCGTCATTTTCAAGCCACAAATGCGACGAGAAATCGCTATACAATGGAATTACAAACTTTGATATGCTGCACGTATGCAGAATGAACACACACACACACAAACACAAACACACACTGACATACACACATGCTGTAAATAACTAGCGCCACCACAAAACCAAAGATGAAATTGTGATAGTTGTATACCAATGCGAGCCAAGTTGGTGACACTTCGTTCTCAGCTCCAAGCTGTGATGGCTTCGGTTACACAGCTTGAAGCTGCAGTGGTTGGGCACCACTGATGTGGGCCAGACGTGGGATCCAACGGACGTCCTCCAATGAGTCCTCACCAGTAGCCAGTCGAGTTACTGCTCGCACTGAGGTGGACCCCTCACTTGTGGTCGACCTGGGAGGTCACCTTTGGGCAGCAAAAGACTTCCCAAGGGGCCGCAATTAAGGCCTCCCCTGTCCTCTGACAAACAGATACCAGGTTCTGTATGTGGCTGACACACTCGCTCAGACAGATGCAGTTACCTGTGCTGTTTGAGAGTAAACCTCTCAGCCTGCATGATACACGCAGTCATAAAGGGTGGGATTATTGACAGTTGGGAGCTCTAACATGAGGCGCGTTATGGGGCCCCTTAGGGACGTGGCTGCCTGGATGGGGAAGAAGGCTAATGCACACTCCTTGTGCCTACTTGGTGAAGCATTTCCGGATGCCATGAAGAGCACAGGATTCAGCCAACTGCAGGTGGTGGCTCACATTGGTACCATGGACGTGTGTCACTTTGGATCAGAAGAGATTCTCTCTGGTTTCGAGTGCCTAACAGAAGTGGTAAGGGCTAACAGGCTTGTTTGCGATATGGAAGCCGAGCTGACCATTTACAGCATAATCGACATTACCGATTGCGGACCTCTGGTTCAGAGGTGAGTGGAGAGTCTGAATCATAGCCTCAAACGGTTCTGCGACCGTGTAGGTTGCAGATTCCTCGACTTTCACCATAGAGTCGTTCGGTTCCAGGTTCCACAGAATGGATATGGTGTCTACTACACGCAGGAGGTGGTTACACAGGTAGCAGGGGCTGTGTGACGTGGACTGTGTGGCTCTTTTAGGTCAGAGGGTTTCACAAAAACACGTAAAGGGCTTCAGTCGCAAAGGGTACTGGCCGAACACAGGAGTACGTAGATAAAGGAACCATCATTATAACAGCTGTAAATTATCTTAGCTATGTTGGAAAAGTACCAGAGCGCCAGCGGAAATTGAAAACACTGATGCTCAAATCGTTGTAGGCACTGAAAGCTGGCTAAAGCCGGAGATACGTTAAGCCGAAATTTTTGCGAAGAACCTAACGGTGTTCCGAAAGCATAGGCTAAACACAGTTGGCGGAGGCGTGTTTGTTACTGTTAGAGGTAGTTTACCTTGTCGCGATATTGACGTAGATATTTCTTGTGAGTTAGTATGGGCAGAGGTCATTCTTGGCAGCCGGAAAGAAATAATAATCGTATCCTTTCTCCGACCACCCAATTCAGATGATACAAATGATGAAAGGTTCTAAGAAAACCTGAGTTTTATTACAAACACGCAACAAACTCATATGATTACTGTCGGCGGTCACATTAATTTACCCTCGATATGTTGGCGAAAAAACATGTTTAATACCGGAGGTACGCATAAAACATTATCCGAAATTTTGTTATACGAATTCTCTGAAAATTATTTCGAGCATTTAGTTTATGAGCCCACACGAATAATAAACGGTTGTGAAAACACACTTGACCTTTCAGCGGCAAATAATCCTGAGCTAATAACGAGAATCAAAACTGATAAAGTTGTCGTGGCGAGACTGAATATTGTAGCCCCCAAATCCTCCAAACATAAAGGAAAAAATACCTGTTCAAAAAAGTATATAAAAGTTCACTTGATGCCTTCCTCATAGACAATAAACAATGTGAGTCTAGACCAGACGTGGCTTGAATTCAAAGAAGTACTATCGGCAGCAGTTGAGAGATTTCTAGCAAATAAATTAACAATCGACGAAGCTGACCCTCCTTGGTACACAAAACGGGTCAGAACACTATTGCAGAAGCAACAAAAAATACAACATGCCACATTTAAACGGACACAAAATCTCCAAGATTGACGATCTTTCACAGAAGCTCGAAATTTAGCTCGAACTTCAATGTGAGATGCTTATAATAGCTCCCACAACGAAACTTTGTCTCGAATCCTGGCAGAAACTCCAAAGAGATTGTGGTCGTATGAGATGTTAGGGGCAAGAAACATCCAATGCCTTTCCCTGCGCCTTAACAAAGGAGACACTATCGAAGACAGTGCTGACAAAGCAGAGTTACTAAACACAGCCCTCCGAAATGCCTTCACAAAAGAAGACGAAGTAATATTCCAGAATTCGAATCGAGAACAGATGCTAACATGAGTAACTTAGAACAAATATCCTCGGAGTAGTGAAGCAACTTAAATCACTTAATAAAAGTAAGTCTTCTAATCCAGACTGTATACCAATTAGGTTCCTTTCGGAGTATGCTGATGCATTGGCTCCATACTTAAAAATCATATACAACCGTTCGCTCGACGAAAGATCCATACCCATAGACTGGAACGTTGCGCAGGGCACACCAACAATCAAGAAAGTTAGTGGGAGTAGTCCCCTAAATTACAGGCACAAATCGTTAACGTCGATATGAAGCAGAATCTTGGAACATATATTGTGTTCAAACATTATGAATTACCTCGAAGACCACTGTCTGTTGGCACACAGTCAACATGGGTTTAGAAAACATCGTTCCTGTGAATCACAACTAGCTCTTTATTCGCATTAAGCGTTGAGTGATACTGACAAGGGCTTTCAAATCGATTCCGTATTTCTGGATTTCCGGAAATTTAGTGAATTGCGTGCTTACGGAATATCGTCTCAGTTATGTGACTGGATTTTTGATTTCCTGTCAGAGAGGTCACCGTTCGTAGTGATTGACGGAGAGTCAT
This sequence comes from Schistocerca nitens, assembly GCF_023898315.1. NCBI lineage: Eukaryota > Metazoa > Arthropoda > Insecta > Orthoptera > Acrididae > Schistocerca > Schistocerca nitens. Next base: position 284,471,752 of record NC_064614.1, read on the forward strand.
CGGGTAAAACAGAAGTGATTTCTGGCCTTCCCCAAGGTAGTGTTACAGGCTCTTTGATGATCCTTATCTATATAAACGATTTGGGAGACAATCTGAGCAGCTGTCTTACGTTGTTTGCAGATGACACTGTCGTTCATCCACTAGTAAAGTCATTAGAAGATCAAAACAAATTGCAAAACGATTTAGAAAATATATCTGAATGGTACGAAAATTGGTGGTTAGCCCTAAATAACGAAAAGTGTGACGTCATCCACATAAGTACTAAAGGAATCCGTTAACCTCCGGTTACGCGATAAATCAGTCTAATCTAAATGCCATAAATTCGACAAAATAACTAGGTATTACATTGACATGCAACTTAAATTGTAAGTAACACACAGATAATGTTGTGGGGAAGGATAACCAAATACTGCGTTTTATTGGCAGGACACTTAGAAAATGTAACAGATCTACTAAGGAGACTGCCTACACTACGCTTGTCCGTCCTCTTTTAGATTACTGCTGTGCGGTGTGGGATCCTTACCAGTTAGGACTGACGGAATACATATAAAAAGTCCTAAGAAGGGCAGCACGTTTTGTATTATCGCGAAATATGGGAGAGAATGTCAGAGAAATGATACAGGATATGGGCTGGACCTCATTAAAACAAAGGCGTTTTTCGTTGCGACGGAATCGTCTGACGAAATTTCAATTAAGAACTTCCTTCTCTGAATGTGAAAATATATTGTTGACACCTACCTGCATAGGGAGAAAGGATCACCACGATAAAATAAGGGAAATCAGAACTCGTACGGAAAGATATGTGTTCGTTCTTTCCGTGCGCTATACGAGATTGGAATAATAGAGAAATGTGAAGGTGGATCGATGAACCTTCTGCCACGCACTTAAATGTGATTTCCCAAATATCTATGTAGATGTAGATGTAATGTAGATTATAGTTGGCGGTGTCATTAATTTATCCTTGATATGTTGGCGAAAATACATGTTTCATTCCGGAGGTACGCATAAAACATTATCCCAAATTGTGCGACATGAATTCTCTGAAAATTATTTCGAGCAATTAGTTCATGAGTCCACACGAATAATAAACGGTAGTGAAAACACACTTGACCTTCTGGCGGCAAATAATTTTAGCGGCAAATAATCCTGAGCTAATAACGAACATCAAAACGGATAAAGGTTGTCGTAGCGAGACTGAATATTGTAGCCCCCAAATCCTCCAAAAATAAACGAAAAATATACCTGTTCAAAAAGCATAAAAAATTCACTTGACACATTCCTCAGAGATATTCTCCACTCCTTCCAAATTAACAATGTAAGTTTAGACCAGATGTGGCTTGAATTCAAAGAAGTAGTATCGGTAGCAGTTGAGAGATTTGTAGCAAATAAATTTACAAAGGACGTAGCTGATCCTCGTTGATACACAAAACGTGTCTGAACACAAGTGCAGAAACAACAAAAAAACTACATGCCAAATTTAAACGGACACAAAATCTCCAAGATTGATGATCTTTCACAGAAGCTCAAAATTTAGCTCGTACTTCAATGCGAGATGCTTATAAAAGCTCCCACAACGAAACTTTGTCTCGAAACCTGTCAGAAAATCAAAGACATTCTGGTCGTCCGTGAAGTATATCGAAGACAGAACTGCCAAAGCAATGTTACTAAACGCAGCCTTCCGAAATTCCTTCACCAAAGAAGACGAAGTAGATATTCCATGGTTCGGATCAAAAACAGAAGCCATCATGAGTAATATAGAAGTATATATCCTCGAACTAGTGAAGCAACTTAAATCACTTAACAAAAGCAACTCTTCCGGTCCAGATTGTATACCAATTAGGTTCCTTTCGAAGTATGCTGATGCATTAGCTCCATACTTAAAAATCATATACAACCGTTTGCTCGACGAAAGATCCGTACCCAAAGACTGGAAGTTGCGCAGGTCACACCAGTATGCAAGAGAGGTGTCCGCCTGCTTAGCTGGGTCGTGACGTGCTCGCATCCCATTCAAGCGGGTCCGGTTTCGACTCCCAGGCGGGTTGGAGATTTTATCCTCTCGTGGACTGGGTGTTGTGTTGTCCTCATCAACATTCCATCCTCAACACCGGCACGCAAGACGCCCAACGTGGCGTCGACTGAAATAAGACGCACTTTGGGGCCGAAGTTCCCCGGATGGGGACTCCCGGCCAACAATGCCACACGCTAATTTCATTTCAAGAAAGGCAGTAGAAGTAATCCACTAAATTACGGGCCCATACCATTAATGCTGATATGCAGCAGGATTTTGGAACATATATTGTGTTCGAACATTCCGAATTACCTCGAAGGAAACGGTCTATTGACACACAGTCAATAGGGATTTGGAGAATATCGTTCCTGTGAAACGCAACTAGCTCTTTACTCGCACGAAGCTTTGAGAGCTAATGACAAGGGATTTAAAATTGAATCCGTATTTCTGGATTTCCGTAAGGCTTTTGACACTGTACCACACACGCGGCTTGCAGTGAAATTGCGGTCTTATGGAATATCGCCTCGGTTATGTCACTGGATTTGTGATTTCCCGTTAGAGAGGTCACAGTTCTTAGTAACTGGCGGAAAGTTATCGAACAAAACAGAAGTGATTTCTGGCCTTCCCAAAGGTAGCGTTATAGGTCCTGTGCTGTTCCTTATCTGTATTGACGATTTGGGAGACAATTTGATCAGCCATTTTAGGTTGTTTGTAGATAACGTTGCCGTTTATCGACAAGATCATCATAAGATCACAACAAATTGCAAAACGATTTGGGAAAGATATCTGTATGGTGCGAGAATTGGTAATTGACCCTAAATAACGAAAAGTGTAAGGTCATCCACATGAGTGCTGGAAGGAATTCTTTAAACTTCGGTTACACGGTAAATCGGACAAATCTAAAGGCCGTAATTACATTTGCGAACAACTTAAATTGGAAGGCACACATAAGAAACTTAGTGCGGAGGCTAACCAAAGACTGCGTTTTATTGGTAGGACACTTAGAAAATGTAACAGATCTACTAAAGAGTGTGCCTAAACAACGCTTATCCGCCATCTTTTAGAACAATGCAGTGCGGTATGGGACCCTTATCAGATTTGAATGATGGAATACGTCGTAAATGTTCAAAAATGAGCAGCACGTTTTGTATTAGCGAGAAATAGCGTTTAAGGTGCACTGAAATGACACAGAATTTGGGGTGGACATCATTAAAACTAAGCGTTTTTCGTTGCGGCGGGATCTCCTCGCGAAATTTCAATCACCAAATATGTCCTCCGAATGTGAAAATATTTTGTTGACGCCTACCTGCATAGGGAAGAACGATCACAATAATTAAATAAGGGAAATCAGAGCGCGCACAGAAAGGTATAAGTGTTGGTTTTTTCTTCGCGCTATACGAGACTGGAATAATAGGCAATTGTGAAGGTGGTTTGGTAAACCCTCTGCCAGGCACTTAAATGTGCTTCGCACGGTATCCATGTAGATGTAGATGTACAAATAGAAAGATGACCAAGTCGGGAGTTATCATCAGTGAATATCAATTTCCTACAGGTGAGCAAGAATATATTAAATCTATTATTTTTCTGCCACGGACAGAGCAGGATCGCAAGCGGAATATTCAGCATAAGCATCACTGTCGCTTACAAAAGCTAAGCTAATATATTGGTATCGGTTGTTCTATGGAATACTGCAACACAGAGATCATAGATAGTGGCGGTAACTGTTTTTTTAAATGCTGCTTGTGATCCTGCTCTGTTATTGGCCACCGAGCGAGGTGGCGCAGTGGTTAGCACACTGGACTCGCATTCGGGAGGACGACGGTTCAATCCCGTCTCCGGCCATCCTGATTTAGGTTTTCCGTGATTTCCCTAAATCGCTTCAGGCAAATGCCGGGATGGTTCCTTTGAAAGGGCACGGCTGATTTCCTTCCCCCATCATTCCCTCACCCGAGCTTGCGCTCCGTCTCTAATGACCTCGTTGTCGACGGGACGTTAAACATGAATATCCTCCTCCTCCTCCTGTTATTGGCCACACAACAGAGGGATAGAGTTAATGCTATTTGATCACCCCTTGGTAGTTAATATTATCGATAACTTCTGACGTTGGTTATCTTTGGTTGCAGGAAGGCACCACTTTTCTTAGCGGTGTGTGTTTGCTGCGTATCCCCCCCACCCCCACCCCCCGCGTTACTGAGACTAAATAATTTTGTTTGAACTTCGAAATGGCGTTAGTGCATCTGTCGAGGTTGTCACCGGATGCGCTCTCAGTCGTTTGAACATTTTGTAACTTGGAAGAAACTGAGGTTTCACGTTCTGTGCCGATGGGTGTAATGTATTTGTTATGTTGTATCAGTAACCTTGTATTATGAGAGCACTGTGATCCTTTTGTCCCATTCTTGAGAATGGGATGTTCTCCACTTACCCTCCTTCACTGAGATCGACTTGCTATCTGCGAGTGAAAAGCATGTTATTACATGTAGTGCTATTAGCTCATATTTAGAATTTTAGATACTCACTCCGAGTCAGATCCTGTTATCATTAAAATTTTCCACGCGGAGAGTACCTTACAATGTCGGTTCTCGATGTGATGATAGTAAATTCATTCATATTTACAATATGCATTCGTGTCACTTAAAAATAAAGACTGTATTAACATTATTCAGTTCTGATGATAGACCAAAAGAAGAAAACTCGCAGTACAAATTAGTATTATTGAAGTGAGTCTTTGTGTGATTAGTTTAAGCTGCTCAAAAATGGCTCTGAGCACTATGGGACTCAACTGCTGAGGTCATTAGTCCCCTAGAACTTAGAACTAGTTAAACCTAACTAACCTAAGGACATCACAAACATCCATGCCCGAGGCAGGATTCGAACCTGCGACCGTAGCGGTCTTGCGGTTCCAGACTGCAGTGCCTTTAACCGCACGGCCACTTCGGCCGGCCGTTTAAGCTGCGCGTTCGTGGATGGCCGCACTGCATTGTTCTAAAAGAGGGCGGATAAGCGTAGTTTAGGCACATTCTTTAGTAGATCTGTTATATTTTCTAAGTGTCCTACCAATAAAACACAGTCACTGCTTTGTACTGCGAGTTTTCTTCTCTTGGTCTATCATCAGAACTGAATAATGTTAATACAGTCTTTATTTTTAAGTAACACGAATGCATATTGTAAATATGAATGAATTTACTGTCATCACATCGAGAACCGACATTGTAAGATACTCTCCGCGTGGAAAATTTGAATGATAACAGGATCTGACTCGGAGTGACAAAAGACATGGGATAGCGATATTCACATATACAGATAGCGGTAGTATTTAGTAGACAGGGGAAGCAGATAATGTAATGTATTGCGAATACATGGAAAGAACGATCCTTTATTGTATGATTACATGATAGCGGAACAAACACTGGTAGCGGTTACTTCTGTAAAACATCTGGGAGTATGCGTGCGGAACGATTTGAAGTGGAATGATCGTATAAAATTAATCGTTGGGAAGGCGGGTACCAGGTTGAGATTCATTGGGAGAGTCCTTAGAAAATGTAGTCCATCAACAAAGGAGCTGGCTTACAAAACACTCGTTCGACCTATACTTGAGTATTGCTGATCAGTGTGGGATCCGTACCAGATCGGGTTGACGGAAGAGATAGAGAAGATCCAAAGAAGAGCGGTGCGTTTCGTCACAGGGTTATTTGGTAAGCGTGATAGCGTTACGGAGATGTTTAGCAAACTCAAGTGGCAGACTCTGCAAGAGAGGCGCTCTGCATCGCGGTGTAGCTTGCTGTCCAGGTTTCGAGAGGGTGCGTTTCTGGATGAGGTATCGAATATATTGCTTCCCCCACTTAATCCTCCCGAGGAGATCACGAATGCAAAATTAGAGAGATTAGAGCGCGCACGGAGGCTTTCAGTCGTTCTTCCCGCGAACCATACGCGACTGGAACAGGAAAGGGAGGTAATGACAGTGGCACGTAAAGTGCCCTCCGCCACACACCGTTGGGTGGCTTGCGGAGTATAAATGTAGATGTAGATGTAGAAGTTTTTTGACGTGATTATGTCCGCATGAGGGGAATTAACAGACTTTGAACGCGGAATGTAGTTGGAGCTACTCGTAAGAGACATTCAACTTCGGGAAATCGTTAGGGAATTCAGTATTCCGTGATCCACTGTGTCAAGAGTGCGGCGTAAATACCAAATTCAGGCGTTACCTCTCATCACGAAAAACGCAGCGGCCGACGGCCTGCACTTAACGACCGACAGCAGCGGCATTTTCGAGTAATTGCTGGTGGTAACAGACAAGCAACTCTGCGAGAAATAGCCTCAGAAACCATTGTGCGACCAACGTCCTCATTAGGATAATGTGGCGAATCTTGGCGTTATTGAGCGACCGAAGCGAGTGACTTCGCTAACAGCACGACATCGCCTGTAGCGCCTCTCCTGGGCTCGTGACCGTATCAGTTAGACTCAAGAAAGCTGGAAAACTGTGACCTGATCATAAGAGTCCCAATTTCAGTTGGTAAGAGCTGATGGTAGGGTTCGAGTGTCGCACAGACCCCACGAAGCCATGGACCCAGGTTGTGAACAGGCCATTATGGAAGCTTGTGGTGACCCCCTACTGGTGTGGATTGTGTTTCCATGAAATGCTTGATGTTATGATGAAATTAAATGAGTCCTCTGATCAATTTGAAACGATCATTGATTGGAAATGGTTATGTTCGACTACTTGCAGCCTTTCATAGACTTCATGTTGCCAAACAACGATGGAATTTTTGTGGATGACAATATGCTGTCACCGGAGCGCAGTTGTCCGTGATTAGATTGCAGAACAGTTGGAGCGAATGATTTGGCCACACAGATCGCCCGACATGAATATCAGCAAACATTTATGGGACTTAATCGAAGGATCAGTTAGTACACAAAGTCCTACGCCGGTAACACTTTCGCAATTACGAACGTCTATGGAGGCAGTATGACTCAATATTTTTGCCGTTTACTTCCAACTCCTTGTTAAGTCCATGCCATGTCGAGTACTACGCCAAGCAAAAGGAAGTCCCAGACGGTATTAGGAGACATTCCAGGATTTTTATCACATCAGTGTACAATATCTTTCATCCGAATCTTGAAAATTATGTGTTACCGCGAGAAATATCCCTAATTAGTTAGGCAGGAACTTAAAATTCAGTCGTGTTATACCAAAGAAAGTGACAGTGAAGTACATATTTATTACTGTACACAAAATAAAATATCGTTTAACCTTTTTCACTAGATTTAAGACTACAAAGTTTTAATAACTAACATAGTATTGACTGATAATAGCTGCCAATTAGCAATGACTTTGTTTTGATGAAAATGATCGTCATTCACCACAACGGCTATTCGATGTACTGTCGCGTAACTCTAGCAAACATTTATGGATTATCATGCTTTAAACATTGTTACCCCTTACACAACTACCCTGTAGAGTTTCAACAGTGGCATTACAAACACATTTTATCAATATTCATTGCAGATAGCGATTTGTCACTGACCTGTCACCTTACCACATGTCAAAAACTTGTTTAAAATGCTGTCATGAATATTAAGATTAAATTTTAGTTGGAAGTGTAAAGACGACCTGCAGTTATACAGCAGAAAGATACAAAGGTAGCGCTGACAGCTGGCATGAAAAGGTGAAGAGGTGGATGTTGCATCAAAGGGAATATATAATATCGCAAGAGAAACTTTCGTATTCTCTTACTATCTTCGAAGGAGCATTCAGTGGAGATCCGAAAACGTAAATGTGTAGCTACAAAAACATAATGTAGTTCATGAAATAAGTTCGTGGCTTGTGGAAAATAATTTGATGCTAAATCACAGTAAGACTCAGTTTTTACAGTTTCTAACTCACAATTCAACAAGAACCGATATTTTGATCAGACAGAATAGGCATATTATAAGCGAGACGGAACAGTTCAAGTTCCTAGGCGTTCGGATAGATAGTAAGCTGTTGTGGAAAGCCCATGTCCAGGAGATAATTCAGAGGCTTCCTTTACCAGGATACAGGTTGGCTGGCAGCTTTTCGAGGAGCTCTTTGCGGTGTGGGGGAGTAGCCATGTATGTGAAAAACGGCATCCCATTTGAGTCAATTGATGTTTCAAAGTACTGCACTGAAAAGGTGTTTGAATGTTGTGCAAATGTGGTTAAATTTAACGGAGTTAAATTTCTAACTGTTGTTATTTATAGATCCCCAGACTCTGATTTCACAACATTTTTGTTAAAGCTAGAGGAGGTTCTTGGTTCACTTTATAGGAAATACAAAAAGTTAGTTATATGTGGTGACTTCAATATTAGTTGTATAAGTGATTGTGCAAGGAAGAGGATGCTGGTAGACCTCCTTAATTCATATAATCTTATGCAAACCGTATTCTTTCCAACGAGAGTGCAAGGGAACAGTAGAGCAACCATAGACAACATTTTTGTTCATTCCTCATTACTAGAAGGGCATTCTGTTAGCAAAAAGGTGAATGGCCTTTCAGATCATGATGCACAAATTTTACCTTTAAAAGATTTTTGTGCTGCAACACGTGTTAAATATAGTCATCAGCTGTTCAGAAAAGCTGATCCAGTTGCTGTAGAGACCTTTGTAAACCTTATAAAGGAACAAGAGTGGCAAGATGTTTATAGTGCTGATACAGTAGACGATAAATATAATGCTTTTCTCAAGACTTTTCTCATGCTGTTTGAAAGTTGCTTTCCGTTAGAACGTTTAAAACAGGGTACTAGCACACACAGGCAGCCTGGGTGGCTGACTAGAGGGATAAGAATATCTTGTAGAACAAAGTGGCAATTACATCAAAACGTTAGAAACAGTCAAAATCTAAATGCAGCAGCCCATTACAAAGAGTATTGTAAGGTGCTTAAAAATGTTATTAGGAAGGCAAAAAGTATGTGGTATGCAGATAGAATGGCTAAGTCTCAGGATAAAATTAAAACCATATGGTCAGTCGTAAAGGAAGTTGCTGGTCTGCAGAGACAGGTCGAGGATATAGAATCAGTGCGTACTGGGAATGTCCGTGTTACTGATAAGTCGCATATATGTACAGTATTTAATAATCACTTTCTGAGTATAGCAGGTGAACTAAATAGAAACCTAGTCCCAACAGGGAATCATATAGTGCTCTTAGAAAAAAGTGTTCCGAGACTGTTACCTGAAATGCTCCTCCATGATACTGACAAGAGGGAGATTGAGTTAATAATTAAATCACTAAAGACCAAGAACTCTCATGGATATGACGGGGTATCTAGCAGAATACTGAAGTATTGTGCTATGTATGTTAGCCCAGTTCCCAGCCATATCTGTAACTTTTCCTTTAGGAGTGGTCGGTTTCTTGACCGATTAAAGTTCTCAGCCATATCTGTAACTTTTCCTTTAGGAGAGGTCGGTTTCCTGACCGATTAAAGTACTCGGTAGTGAAGCCACTTTATAAAAAGAGAGACATTGATAATGTTGACAATTTTAGACCTATTTCTATGCCATCGGTGTTTGCTAAGGTTATCGAGAAGGTTGTATATACAAGGTTACTGGAGCATTTAAATTCACATAATTTGCTGTCAAATGTTCAGTTTGGTTTTAGAAATTGTTTAACAACTGAAAATGCTATATTCTCTTTTCTCTGTGAGGTTTTGGACGGATTAAACAAAAGGTTGCGAACGCTAGGTGTTTTCTTTGATTTAACGAAGGCTTTTGACTGTGTTGACCACAAAATATTACTGCAGAAGTTGGACCATTGTGGAGTAAGGGGAGTAGCTTACAATTGGTTCGCCTCTTACTTTAAGAACAGAAAGCAGAGGGTAATCCTTCCACAATATAGAGAGTGGTAGTGATGTTCAGTCCCAATGGGGCACTGTTAAGTGGGGCGTTCCCCAAGGGTCGGTGCTGGGGCCACTGCTGTTTCTTATTTATATAAATGATATGCCTTCTAGTATTACAGGTGATTCAAAAATATTTCTGTTTGCTGATGACACCAGCTTGATAGTGAAGGATCTTGTGTGTAATATTGAAACAGTAACAAATAATGTAGTTCATGAAATAAGTTTGTGGCTTGTGGAAAATAATTTGATGCTAAATCACAGTAAGACTCAGTTTTTACAGTTTCTAACTAACAATTCAACAAGAACCGATAGTTTGATCAGACAGAATAGGCATATTATAAGCGAGATGGAACAGTTCAAGTTCCTAGGCGTTCGGATAGATAGTAAGCTGTTGTGGAAAGCCCATGTCCAGGATCTTGTTCAGAAGCTAAATGCTGCTTTATTTCCCATTAGAACAGTATCTGAAATAAGTGACTCTTCAACACGAAAAGTAATCTACTTCGCATATTTTCATACGCTTATGTCGTATGGTATTATTTTTTGGGGTAATTCTTCTGATTCAAAAAGGGTATTTTTGGCTCAAAAACGGGCTGTTCGAGCTATATGTGGTGTAAGTTCGAGAACGCCTTGTCGACCCCTATTCAAAAATCTGGGAATTCTGACATTGCCCTCACAGTATATATTTTCTTTGTCGTTTGTTGTTAGCAATATTAGCCTATTCCCAAGAGTTAGCAGCTTTCACTCAGTTAATACGAGGCAGAAATCAAATCTGCATGTAGAATGCACTTCCTTGACTCTTGTGCAGAAAGGAGTGCAGTATTCTGCTGCATCCATTTTCAATAAGCTACCACAACAACTCAAAAATCTTAGCAGTAGCCCAAACTCTTTTAAGTCTAAACTGAAGAGTTTCCTCATGGCTCACTCCTTCTATTCTGTCGAGGAGCTCCTGGAAGAGCTAAAAAATTAAGCAAATTCCAGTGTTACATTGTTGATTTTCTTCATTTAAACTTACGACTTGTCACCTGTATATGTTTTTTTTATATTTCATTTTATCTGTTTCTAATATCGTGTTATAATTTCATGTATTGACTCGTTCCATGACCATGGAGACTTCTCCTTAATTTGGTCCCACGGAACAATAAATAAATAAATAAATAAATAAAAATAGAAATTACAGTTCTTTCACAGTATCAGATATCACGGATGTGAACATTGTTTCAAAAGTTTTATCCTGCATCAGCCTGATTATTTGTTCAAGCTACATTTACGTTCTCTACATATGAATAATATTCTATAACTAAGGAGATCTTCCTAAGTACGATAGGTGCCCCAAGTGCACCCAGCTTTTGTTTGTGTCAGGTTGTACATCTGTTGAAAGAATGTGGAGTTTATGCCACATCAGGCGTTATATTGTAAGAATTGCACCGTCGGGATCGTTTCCAAGAAAAAATGACATCCACTTACAAATTCTGAAAATATTTCAGAGAAGAGCAACAACGCTGTGTTACTCCGTTGCAGTATTAGATCATCACTGAAGCAAATAAACGGACAAAAACCTGTACGTAATATCAATATTTTACGACATATTTAGTGATTCAAGTGTTCATGTCTAGTGACCTGCTTTCTATTCATAAAACAATAAGGAAATTAATGTGCAACTTAGTTTATCGTACGTACATTCAGATAAAAAAACCTGTAGGTGATATCAGTATCTTATGACAGATGAAGTGACTCACGATTGCACGTGTTGTGACCTACTTTCTGTTAAGGAACGAACAAGTAAATTACTAATAACATGCAACTTGATTTTTCGTACGTACATTGCTTTTACTGGAGCACATAAGGAACTAAAAGCCGGAATGAAATTTCCACTCTACAGTGGAGTGTGCGCTGATATGAAACTTCCTGGCAGATTAAAAGTGTGTCCCCGGACAGAGACTCGAACTCGGGACCTTTGCCTTTCGCGGGCAAGTGCTCTACCAACTGAGCTACCTGTGCACGACTCACGCCCCGTCCTCACAGCTTTAATTCCGCCAGTACCTCGTCTCCTACCTTCTAAACTTCACAGAAGCTCTCCTGCTAAACTGCAGAACTAACACTCATGGAAGAAAGGATATTGTGGAGACATGGCTTAGCCACAGCCTTGGGGATGTTTCTAGAATGCAGTTTCACTTCCTTAGAAGGCTGCAATCCATACAGATACCTACAAAAAAAGAAAAAACCTTCGTGACACTAAAACTGATATTTGATGTTAACAAAAGCCTGTTTCCCAGTACTTTTTTCCTGCTATTGCTAGTCTGCATTTTCTGTCCTCTCTTTGTCGGCCTTCAACAGTGGTTTTACTGCCCAAGTGGCAACACTAATCGAGTTCTTTTAGTATCTCTTTTCCTAATCTAAATCCCTCGATATTACCTGATTTAATTCAACTACATTCCAGTGCCTTTATTTTCATTTTGTTGACGTTCGTCTTACAGTCTCTCTTCAAGATATTAATCATTCCATTCTTCTATGTTCTAAGTCATTTTCCGTCTCTGACAGATTCACAATATAATCAGCGAAGTTTAAAGTACTCATTTCTTCTCCCTGAAATCTAATCCCCGTTTCAAATTTATCTACATCTACATCTACATGATTACTCTGCTATTCACAACAAATTATCTGCCAGAGGGTTCAATGATCCACCTTCAAGCTCTCTCTCTACCATTCCACTTTCGAACGTCGCCGGGCAAGAACGAGCACCTATTTTTTTCTGTGCGAGCCCTGATTTCTCCTATTTTATCGTGATGATCATTTCTCCCTATGTAGACGGGTGCCAACAGAAAGTTATCGCAACCGGAGGAGAAAACGGGTGATTGAAACTTTGTAAGGATATCCCGTCGCAACGGAAAACACCTTTGTTTTAATGATTGCACTCTCCGATTCACGTATCCCGTATGCGGCACTATCTCCCATATTTCGCGATAATAAAAAACGAGCCGCCCATCTTTGAACTTTTTCGATGTCATCTGTCAGTCCTACCTGATGCGGATCCCACACCATGCAGCAGTACTCCAGAACAGGGCGGACAAGCGTGGTTAAGCAATCTCTTTAGTAGATCTGTTGCACCTTCTGAATGTTCTGCGGTGAATCGCAGTCTTTACTTTTCTCTACCCACAGCATTATCTACGTGATCGTTCCTACTTAGGTATTTGTCATTGTAATACCTAAGTATTTAGCTGAATTTACAGTCTTACTAGGCACAACGTTTTATTTTAAAATCCGTGTAGCGTAGAGTACCGCCGTTGCTATCGACGCTTGTATCGATCCTCGTATCGTACAGGCTTTTGTTTGTTTTGGTTACAACAGATCTGTGTCGATTAGACCGTCAGTGACAGAGCCACTTGAGTTCTTGCTGCTAATAAGGCGAGTATACCGTTCATTTATTACATATTTTTACGAGCTTCAATGAGGAGCGACTGCAGTAATGGATAGGAACTGTGATTGTTGTGTACAGATGCGAGCTGTGTTGGTGATCCGTCGCTCACAGCTCCAGGCAGTGTTGGCTTCCATCACACAGCTTGAGGCTGCTGCCAAGGGAAGCACTGTGGGAAGTCAGACACGGGAATGCGAGGGACGTCGAGCTCGTCCCACATGTCCCCCGATCGGTCCACTGCTGTGGTTACCCCAGGTACTGCCTGCGCAGAGGTTGACCTCTCAGCTGTGGTAGAGTGGGAGATCATTCCAAAGTCTGTCAGGCAGCGAAAGACTTTCCGAGAAGCCGATCGTAGGGCCTCCCCACTTCGTTTGACAAACAAGTTTCGGGCGTTATCCGTGGCTGACGAAGTTGTCCAGCCTGATCCAGAGGAAACTTCTCGGTTCGCAAGATCTGGGCATACACAGAGGGTGGGTTTGCTGGTAGTTGGGAGCTCCAGCGTTAGGCGCGTAATGGAGCCGGTTAGTAACATGGCTGCCAAGGAGGGGAAGAAGGTCAGTGTGCACTCCGTGTGCATACCGGTGGGAGTCATTCTGGATGAGGAAAGGATGCTTCCGGGTGCCACGAAGAGTACAGGGTGCAGACAACTGCAGGTGGTGGCTCATGTCGGTACCAATGACATGTGTCGCTTTGGGTCGGAGGAGACTCTCTCTAGTTTCGGGCGGCTAGCGGAAGTGGTAAAGATTGTCAGTCTTGCTTGCAAGATTAAGGCTGAGCTCACCATTCGCAGTATTGTTGACAGAACCGACTGTGGTCCTTCGGTGCAAAGCCAAGTGGAGGGTCTGAATCAGAGGCTCAGGTGGTTCTATGACGGTGTAGGCTGGAGATTCCTTGACTTCCACCACTGGGTGGTGGGTTTCCAGGTTCTGCTTAATAGGTCAGAAGTCCACTGTACACAAGAAGCGGCTACACTGGTAGCGGGGGCTGTGTGGAAGGAACTGGGCGGTTTTTAGGTTACAGGGTCTCAGGAAACCACAGAAAGGGCGTCCGTCTAAAAGGTGGCATGTAAAACAAAGTAAGGTAGTTGTAGAAACGATCGGCATTGTAGTCGTAAATTTTCGTAACTGTGTCGGAAAAGAACCAGATCTCCAAGCCCTAATAGAAAGCACTGAAGCTCAAATAGTTGTAGGTACAGAGAGCTGGCTAAAGCCGGAAATAAGTTCAGCTAAATTTTTTTTTCAAACGACCTAACAGTGTTCAGAAAAGACAGATTAAATAAAGTTGGTGAAAGAGTATTTATTGCTGTCACAAATAGTTTACCTTATAGTGAAATTGAAGTAGATAGTTCCTGCGAAATAGTATGGGTAGAGGTTATACTTGACAATCGGACTAAACTATTAAATGGATCATTTTCTCGACCGCCGACTAAGAATGTATAGTTGCTGAACAGTTCAAAGAAAAGTTGAGTCTCTTTTCAAATAGGTATCCCACCCATACAAATATAATCGGTGGTGACTTCAATCTGCCCTCGACATACTGGAAACATTATACGTTTACAGCCGGCGGCAGGCATAAAACTTCATCCGAAATTGTACTGAATGCTTTTTCAGAAAATTATTTTTAACAATTAGTTCATGAGCCCACTCGAAGCGTGAATGGCTGCGAAAGCATACTTGATCTCTTAGCAAGAAATAATTCTGGACAAACAGGGACCATCATGAAGAGTACAGGGATTAACGTCCACAAGGCAGTTGCTGCTAGGCTGAATTCCGTAACACCTACAACCATCAAAAAGAAACGCAAAGTACATCTACTTAAAAAAGCTTTTACCGCCTTTTTAGGAGATCCGATCTGATCATGTAAGCGTAGAAAAGTTGGGGAACAATTTCAGAGATATAGTATTGGCGGTAATTGAGAGATACATACAACATAAATTAATAAGTGATGGTACTGATCCCTCATGGTACACAAAACGGATCAGATCGCTGTTACAGAAGCAACGAAAAAAGCATGCCAAATTTAAAAGAACGCAAAATCCCCAAGACTAGGAAAGTTTTGCAGAAGTTCGAAACATAGCGCGTACTTCAATGCGAGATGCTTTTCATAATTTCCACAACGAAAGTGTGTCGGAATCTGGCAGAAAACAAAATTCTGCTCTTACGTAACGCACACCAGTGGCAAGACGCAATCAATACCTTCACTGCTCGATAACAACGGTGAAGTCACTGATGACAGTGCGACTAAAGCAGAGTTATTAAACACGGTTTTATGAGACTCGTTTACGGAAGAAGACGAAGAAAATATTCCTGAATTCCAATCAAGAACAACTGCGAAGATGAGAAACGTGGAAGTAGATATCCTCGGTGTAGCAACGAAGCTTAAATCAATAAAGGCAAGGCCTCCGGTCAAGATTGTATACCAGTCAGGTTCTTTTCAGAGCATGCTGATACAATAGCTCCATATTTAGCAATTATATACAACCACTCCCTCACAGAATTATCCGTACCTAAAGACTGGAAAATTGCTGAAGTCACACCAGTACCCAAAAAAGGAAATAGGGGTAATCTGCTGAATTACAGGCCCATATCACTAACGTCGACTTGCAGTAGGTTTTTGGAACATATGCTGTGCTCGAACATTATGAATTACCTCGAAGAAAACGGTTTATTGACATCTAGTCAGCACGGATTCAGAAATCATCATTCTTGTGAAACACAACTAGCTCTTTATACTCATGAAGTAATGAGTGCTATCGACAGGGGAAGTCAAATTGCTTCCATATTTTTATATTCCCAGAAGGCTTTAGACACCGTTC
This sequence comes from Schistocerca nitens, assembly GCF_023898315.1. Classification (NCBI taxonomy): domain Eukaryota; kingdom Metazoa; phylum Arthropoda; class Insecta; order Orthoptera; family Acrididae; genus Schistocerca; species Schistocerca nitens. The sequence goes on from NC_064614.1 coordinate 284,487,832, forward strand.
CTCACAAGCGTCTTCTAGCCAAACTGCGTGCCTATGGAATATCGCCTCAGTTGTGGGACTGGATTCGTGATTACCTGTCAGAAGGGTCACGGTTCGTAGTAATAGACGGAAAATCTTCGAGTGAAACGTAAGTAATATCAGGCGTTCCCCAAGGAAGTGTTATAGGCCTTCTATTTTTCCGAACTATATGAATTACATAGGAGACAATCTGAGTAGCCCTATTAGATTATTTGCAGATGGTGCTGTCCCGTACCGTCTTGTAACGTCATCAGATGGCCAAAACGAATTGCAAAATGCTTCAGATAAGATATCTGTGGGGTGCGAGAAGTGGCAATTGACCCTGAATAAAGAAAAGTGTGAAGTTATTCACATGAGTTCTAAAAGAACTTTGCTAAATTCCGATTACGCGATTATCCTTGGTTTCTCTTACAGCTTGCTCACTGTGCAGATTGAATAGTACTTGGGATAGGCTACAACCCCTTCTCAATTATGTCTTTCCTTTCATACCTTTCTACTGACTGCAGTCTGGATTTGTACAGTTTCGCTTTCTATATTTTGCTTATGCTATCATCAGATTCTCAAAGAATTAAGTCCAGTAAAACGCTATCTATCAGTCTATATATTCTAAAAACCTAGCTTTACCTTTCTTCGGTCTTTCTTTTAGGGTAAGTCGTAGGGTGAGCATTGCCTAATCTGTATCTGTATCGCTTTGGAATCCAATCTGACTACACATCAGGTCACTTGCTACCAGCTTTCCAATCTTCTGTAAATGATTCGTGCCAGTACTTTGGAACCATGACTTACTAAAATGAAGATTCGGTAGTGTTCACATTTCTCTGCACCTGCCTTCTTTGGAATTAGAATCATTACATTCTTCCTGAAGTTTGAAAGTGTTTCCCCTATTTTATAATTCTAATTTTCAGAGCCGAGAGAATTATTTTTCATGGCTCTCTCTTCCAAGGATGTCAGTAAATCATAGAGGTTTTCGTCTAGTCTAGTCCCTTATTTCCATTTACGTCTTTCTGTGATCTTCTCGTAGTATCACATCTCTCATCCCGTCGTCGGTTACTTCCTCTTTTATAATATTGTCCTTTCCGCTATACAGATCCTCTGGATATTTATTCCACCGTTCAGTCTCCTCTTCTCTGCTCAGTACTAGCTTTCCATCTTGTTGATAGAGCTGTTTCTCTTTTCTCCAAAGTTCTCTTCAATTTTCCAATAAGTAACATACATCTTTACCCTAGTTATACATTATTGTACAGCCTCGCATTTTTTTCCCTATGCATCAGCTATTTAGTGCTTTCTGAGAATCATGGTTTCTGGATCTTTGCATTTCCTTTTGTCTGTTTCATTTGCTGTAATTTCATATTTTCTCATTTTGTCAGTTAAAAGCAGCATATCCGATTTTATCAAGGTATTTCTACTAGCATTGTCTTTTTACCTGTTGGTTCCTCTGTTGCCTTTCTTATTTCGTCTATTAAAGTTACCCATTTGTCTTCTATAATTAATTTCAGACCAATGTTGCCTAACCACCCTCTAACACTCTCAATAACCTCTGGATCCCGCAATGTATCCATGTCTCATCTCCTTAATTTCCCACTTTTTTCATTTCTTTAAATTCTGGCTTACAATTCATAGCCAATGAATTATGGCGGGCGTCCACATCTGCCCCTGGAAATGCATTACAGTCTATAATCTGATTCCGAAAATGTCTTATCACAGTATGATCCGTATGAAATCTTCCAGGGTTCCTAGGTGTCGTCGACGTTTGCAGCCTTGTATCATGAGTCGTAAATCAAGTGTTAGCAACGATAAAATTGAGCTCTGTGTGTAATCCTATTGGGCGGCTTGCTCTTTCATTCCTTCCCCCCAGTCCAGGAACTCCTAGTATTTTTCATACTCTTCCTTTTTCTAACAAAGCATTCCTCTTCTCAATTAAAATTAAATGTGAACCACGGCCGGCCATCCTGATTTAGGTTTTCCGTGATTTTCCTAAATCACTTCAGGCAAATGGCGGGATGATTCCTTCGAAAGGGCAAGGCCGACTTCCTTCCCCATCCTTCCGTAATCCGATGGGATCGATGACCTCGCTGTTTGGTCCTCTCCCACAGATCAACCAACCAACCAATGAAATATGAACCAATGCGAAAACTAAGAAACAAAAACCACTTCGTTCGTATTCTTTAATATGCCTTCTACCAGCGATATTAAGCGAATATGAAAACAGTTCAATGTCAGTAAAAGAGGAATAAAAATTGGTCACAACTACTTTGTACCTACGTTTCATAGAGTTTCATTTCAAGGATAGTAATGTAACTGTCGTTATGAAGCTGGTCGAGAAAGGAAATAGTTTCAGAATAACAGTTTTATTTTCTAGCGTGACGTTTCTTAATTAATTAAGTCAATTACCTCTGTAACTTTCTACAGGTTAATATCAGCTGCTTAGTGATAAATACTTCAGAAATATTCTTACTTAAGAACGTCATTTTTAGAAAAGATTGGATTCATTTCCAAGTAAGTAGGTAGCTACAGATCACAGTGAAGGAACTCTGCTACCTTGGAAGCACGAGAACGACCCAGTGAATAAATAAGAAGGAGATTACCACAGACGAATAGAAATATCCTCACACGAAAAAGACGTCAACGGGTGTTATATAATTGGGGAAGATATGTTTGAGAATCTTCAGTACGTCTGGATGTTAATAATGGACTTTGTGAAAACCAGAAAATAAAAGAAATGAAGCGTTTGAGACGAGATGTTACAGTGGGACTCCGAAAATTAAGTGAATTGATAAGATGAGGATGTTCTCGGTAGAATCGTCGAGAAAACTGGGATGTGGAAAATATTAACTAAAAGAAGTGTCGAAACGATAGGTTATGTGTTATGACGTCTGAAACTAGAGACAAGTGTAGATGACGCAAATTGTAAAAGAAGACAGAGACTGGATTTTTTGCCATGATTTTTCGCTCTGTAACGGAGTGTAGGCTGATATGAAACTTCCTCGCATTTGAAACTACATGCTGGACTGGAACTCGAACCGAAGACCATTGTCTTTCGCAGATAAGTGCTCTAGAGATCAGGCTACTAAGGCATGATTCACGACCACTCCTCACAGCTTTACTTTCGCCATTACCTCGCCTCCTACCTTCCAGACTACACAGAAGTTTCCCTGCGGAACTTACAGACTAGCATATCTGGAAGGAAAAATATTGTGGAGATATTGGTTAGCCCCAGCAGGGTGGATGCTTTCAGAATGAACTTCACATATCCCCAGGTGTGCCAGTCCTGCAAGTTTTGCAGAACTTGTCTGAACTTTGGTAGATAGGAAAAGTAGTGCATGACGTAAAGCTGTGGGAAAGGGTCGTGAAACTTGCGGGGTAGCTCAGTCGGCTTAAGCGCTTCCTTCTGAAAGCCAAATGCTCCGGTTCGAGTCACACTCCGGCACACACTTTTAATCTGCCAGGATGTTTCATTCTTTAGACTCGTTTGTTGCAGCGCCATGTCAGGGAAGTACTTACACTAAACGTCCTCAGTTCCAATCTCTTCTGCTATAGATTTTACTCATTATAGCAAATAATTAAGGATGCTGGATGTGTCACTCTCATATCAAGATTGACACAGGAGAGTAATTCGTGGTAGCCTGCACAGACCAGTCAGAATACCGATGACGCAAGGAAGTAGTTTGAACCAATTATTAAAGATAAAACTGATTTACGAGGGGCGTTCAATGTGTAATGCAACACGTTTCTTTTCCTGAAAGTAAGTTGGTATTATTCATGATTTCAGTGCAGCACACTATTAACCACTCTTTTGGCTTTAAACATTTTTCAACACAATCTCCGTACAATGCGGTTATCTTACGCCACTTCACTTGGAGGGCCATCTATGCTGGCATGGTAGTATTCTACTGGTCGACGTCGGATCCAACCTATTGCTGCTTCAATAACCTTTCCATCATCCACGTACTCCTTCCCGCGGAGTGCTTCCTTCATTGGGCCAAGTAGATGTAAGCAGGAAGCTGCGAGATCCGGGCTGTAGGGTAGATGAAGAACAGTCCAACGAAGTCCTCTTTGGGTGTGGAGACTTGTGGGAGGTGTTTTGTTAGTATAGAGAAGGAGAAGTTGATTTCCACTTTTGTGGCGACGAACACTCCGAAGTAGAGTGTGTCCGTACTTTCCAACACAACGTTGCAAGAGTTAGAGATGTGTGTTAGCAGCCGGCACGCGCGAGAGATCGAACAGATTTGCGCGACTTTCTTGCGATGATGAGAGCGCCTCGCGCAACAACTCGTCGTGCTTTTGTTCACTGCCAGGTCTCCATAAACATCCTACAAACACTTACGAATATCTATGATACTCTGTTTTTCGTCAAAAGAATTTCAATAACAGATGTCTGGTTGGAATACATCTGCGTTACAGAAGCCACTTTGTAGGCCAAGTATAGCGCTGCCAGTGGTCGGAACTTCATGAAACCAAAGGGGCTGAAGCGGTAATATTCCACGATGTCACAAAACAAAATTCCCCAACTTTTTTTTTCAACCGAATCTGGACGAGAGGAAAAAAATATGTTACATTTCTTATAGAACGCCCCCCGTAAATTGAAGCAGAAGTAGTCTTCAGTTATACCAATGCATTAAAATCTGTTGCTGCCATTTACGTATTATACCATTTTTGTAGAAGTGTGGCTTAGTGAATTGCTCCAAATGCTGACACGGTAAGTGGCCATTGCTAAGGACCGGATAATGATGGTAAGCGATTCAAATGAAAATATCAACTAACACTTTCGGCTTAATCGAATTGTTATCATCGAAGTTCGAGCTACAATTTTTTACAACTTACTTCGTAACTCGCTTATAAACAGACGACGAATGTCAATAATTTAAATATTCGTAACTGTTTTCTTTAATTCAGAAACATTTACATAAAAAAATCAGATTCCAAAATAATATATGGGAGGAACGTTTACCATATCAACATTACTATCCAAAAATTGACTAAATACTTTCCTAAGCTCTCCAAAATAGGATTGTTTTCGGGTGAGACAAACATCGTAGTAAAAAATTAAGTTTACGATGTCTATTCAACATAACTCACAGCAGCAATGACAATGAAGGATAGGGTTTAAAGAAATGCTGGAATCAAATGACTCTCGCGCATGCACATACAGCATTAATACTTAATACCTACTACATGTAATATTAATACTTATCAGATACGATGCAAAGTACGATTCGTCTCTCTTGCCGATACTCTGACTTCCTGTATTAGAGAAACTATTATGCAGCACTTGTACCGCGCTGTACATGAGTTGTCAGTAATTGTTAGATTGTTCATTATTTTCCGTAGCGATGAATTAAATAGTTTTAATTACTGTAACTAGGCACTGTGAAGTAACAATGAAAGGTGGATAGGAACGGCGACTGACTTGAAAAAAAAATTAGGATAAATGAACTTACAAACGCGAATAATTGTTTTTAAGCAAAAAGAGTACAGACTGCTACAGTTCTAACGGAAGTTTAATCAGCACTATTTTACTCTGTAAGCTCGAGACCAGGCGTGTCCTCAACATCGAATGGAAGCAGGGACGTCATTCGATCTCCATGAGTACAGACTACTTAAAGCCACCACAGGGCAGTCTGAGTATAGGTCCACTAACTTGTTCCCTTACATCTAACGTACTGCGTAAACAGTATTAATACACACACTTAATAAGCACGTCTGCCTCCTTCTCTCCACGTTTAACGAACCTTTAGCTTAAAAATGTAAGACAGTTAATCTGTTACTTAATTGTTAAAAGCTTTTATAATGCTGTATTTGTTAACTTTTGTATTAAGAGTGAATATAAAAATTTTATAGACCGATTATGTTATCCTGTTATCTGCTTTATATATGAACTAATTTTGATCCACATAAGGAGAAACATTTGGTGAACCATCAATATCCTCTCAAACGACTCTTACATTGTATCGATGTAACTGGTGTTTCGTTTGAGTATTTGGTGCATGATGTGCATGAAATTTTAGAGAGCGTATGATAACTTTCAGTGACACGTGATTAGGAAAACTTTTTACTTAAATTACATTTTCCCATTGGCTATGCTTTGCATAAAGACCACCGTCTGTTCCTGTAGTCATAAAACGCTAGTAGTAGGGAAAATTTGTTTCAAGTACTTTGTATAATGAATTCTTAGTGTCTCGGTGTTTTTCTATATAATTGCATTAGCAGTTTACGGCTTCTCGGAAATTGAGGGCTGACGGTGATGAGAGTAAGAAGAAAAGCGGTGCAGGGGTTGGAGAATGAGTGGTGGGTGGGAAGGGTGGGGGGAGGGAATAGGGTAGCTGCAGCGAGAAGCAAGAGAACGAAATAGCGACGGCGACAGATTTACGGGTTACTGCTTGCGAAATTGTTGATTTAGCTGCCTGGCCGTACGCCAACAGAATTAAGATTTCTTTATGCAAGATGGAGATGGGAGGGGGCTTTCCTTGGCTGAGCAAAGGGACTCTAGAAGCGGAACAGCCCCTAGCCACCCGCCTCCGTCAGTCTGACTTCAGCAGTGACGTTCCATACTACCTGCTACTGTCTCTGACGTCGGCGTCAAGAAATAACACTAGACTTCTGTCAAGACAGGCCATGAAAATCATCGGTCTCCATAGCCTTATCGATGAGTTACGCTAACCGTTTGGAATTTATGGTGTACAGTAATTGTACGTGCATACGACAGTATGCAGAGACCTAAGTCTGAATCTGCTGATGCACTTGTGTACCATGGAGGCACCGCAACGTGGGCGAAAATCCCTTTTATTCGACGGCAGTACGTACCGAGAAATGTTCAGTTATAACAGGAAGTGATACTAGAAACGATGAGCAAAGAAGGTAACTTATGTAAGATCGTTACCACAGGAAGGAGCTAAGTTAGTGTGACATGTCCTTTAGTATCAATAAATGGTTAACTTGGCACTTGAAGGAACGGTTGAGGAAACCAAATATGTACAACAGTTCGTTATGAATATTGGGGTTGAGGGGCATCCAGAGGTCAAATACCCACCATAGGTATACAAAACAGTAAGTATTATGCCATTAATATCAGAGAGAGAGATTCAGCTCTCTACATGTAAATGTGAGGTGAGAAATTCTGAGCCATTACAAAAATAAAAAAAAAAGTTCACTTGTTTGCATAAGGGGCAATATACAGTGCAAATCCTTGTCTGTTGCAAACATGTGGTTTGATAATTAGGGATAATATTTGCGAACGTGTTGCTAGTGAAGTATTGTACCAGTTCTTAAACCAATCTAAGTCTTGGGAAAAATCAGCTTCTACGCTTTTTCTTTTCCCAGCTAGCAACGTTAGTCTGAGAGGATAGCGTAAGTGCATCTACAGAGTTATATGTTGTTATTTCAGTTATCAGGTTCGAATCCTGCCTCGGGAATGGGTGTGTGGTGTCCTTATGTTAGTTAGGACTGATGACCTCAGATATTAAATCCCATAGTGCTCAGAGCCATCTGAACCTTTTTTAAAGCAATTCTCCATCCATGTCGTTTCTCAACTACCTTCTTCATTTCGGCATGGCTCCTACATCCTAAATCATCAAACATCTCCTCATATTTGTAGCCTCACCCTTGGTATTCTTTACAACCATCATCCTTTCCACTTCATTAGCCGTGTCGTAATATAATTATGTAATCAGCCGTTCTGTTTCTTAGATTCATTACGTTTTTAATAGGTCTTTTTTCGTTGTTGACTTGAACATGAAGTCTTCGTTTATTATTCGATCAGTCCATTTGGTTTTTTACTCTACAAATTTCAATGATTCTAAATGGCTGCATTTTTCTTCCCCATTCTTCACGTGTCACCCAACCTCAGAGCTAAGTTCTGACCGCAATTACTTACGAATCTCTTAAAATCTCAAGTTTTTTTGGATGTTTAATTTTTTTGATATTAACGGTTATATCTTTTCACAGAAAAGCCTTTTGAACTGCAGTTCTTCCTACGTTGTCCTCTTGTCTGTTTTCTGTCACAGGTATAGAAGAGTTTATCCATAGCTTCAAAGTCTGTGCCCTAAGTTTTAGATTCAGGTGGCTGGCAAGTTCACTTCCTGCGCACACCGTATCCTTAGATGTAGACTTAGATACAGAGGAGGAAAACCACTGGTGAACTGGAGACGTAATTATGACCATGGAACGTGCTTGATATTAATGTAACAAATCTTTAGTGGTATTTAGATAAAGTGAATGAATAAGAAAGGATAAATCTTTTGGAAATTTAGATAATTTTTACTAACTAAACTTAATTGATTTATTTATAAATTCACAAACATATTAAGAAAAGAAAAGGAAAAATCAAGAAGAAAATAAAAAATAGAACACAGTATCTTTATGATCACAACAACTCTATAATATGATGGGTGATTATAATTACAGTTCAGTCACGCATGTAGGTCCAGTGTGGGATGTAATTATCGCATGGCAGCAAGACCTGGCAGACATGTTACTGCGTGGATGCGGAGCCGATTTCCGCTGGAAAAATCCACTAGATGTGGAAACATTTACATACGCCTTTCTTGCATTCACAGCACCAGAGTAGCATTTGATGACCAAAACTGGAACTAATATTTTTTAGGTTAAATCGGCTGCGCATTAACGTATTAGAATATATACCAAGTTTCGCTGCCAGATGACTTACTTTATTTATTCGTATCGTTCACATGCAGTGTAAAAGTACAGATATATAACAAGAATACAGAAACTAAATGTCAATATCTAAGTTCCGAAACCATATAAGAGCTGTAATATCAGCTTTCATTAAGTCGTTCCAAGTTCTCTGTTAGGAACGTCAGGGGAATTAGCAGTCCAGCAGTCACAAACTGCAGACCCTGCAGCACACCACATGTAAAGTGAGTCGACCATACTCAGTGGGAGCTCGATTCAATATGACCCAGTGTTTTCTGCCGAGTTTTTTTAGCATTATTACAGTGATACTTTGCGGAACCAGTCAAGACATTCAGGATTTTTAATAATTTCACAGTCCTGATCCCACAGGTATCTCACCTCGATATTACTGGCATCTAGCTGCTCTGCTTGCCGTAGCGGTTTCCCATGGACCGAATGAAGGGTAGAGCAACGGATCGTAAAACATCTGAAATGTAACGTCCACTGTTCAAAGTGCCGTCATTGAGAACAAAAGGTGACCGAGACGTGTAACCAATGGCACCCCATACCATCACCCCGGGTGATACGCCAGTATGGCGATGAGGCATACACGCTGCCAATGTGCGTTCACCGCGATGTCGCCAAACACGGACGCGACCATCATGATGTTGTAAACAGAACCCGTATTCATCCGAAAAAACGACGTTTTGCCATTCGTGCACTCAGGTTCGTCGTTGAGTACACCATCGCAGACGCTCCTGCTGTGATGCAGCGTCAAGGGTTATCGCAGCCATGGTCTCCGAGCTGATTGTCCATGCTGCTGTAAACGTCGTCGTACTGTTCTTGCAGGTGGTTGTTGTCTTGCAAACGTCCCCATCTGTTGGCTCAGGGATCGAGACGTGGCTGCACGATCCGTTACAGCCATGCGGATAAGATGCCTGTCATCTCGACTGCTAATGATACGAGGCCGTTGGGATCCAGTACGACGTTCCAAGGAATAGAAAAGCAACTGATATCATTCAACAGAGGAAAGTCCACTGGACCTGACGGGATACCAATTCGATTCTACACAGAGTACGCGAGAGAACTTTTCCCCTTCTAACAGCCGTGTAACGCAAGTCTCTAGAGGAACGGTATATTCCAAATGAAAAGAGCCCAGGTAGTCCCAGTTTTCAAAAAGGGACGTCGAGCAGATGCGCAAAACTATAGGCCTATATCTCGACATCAATCTGTTGTAGAATTTTAGAACATGTTTTTTGCTCCCGTATCATGTCATTTCTGGAAACCCAGAATCTACTCTGTAGGAATGAACATGGATTCCGGAAACAGCGATCGTGTGAGACCCAACTCACTTTATTTGTTCATGAGACCCAGAAAATATTAGATACAGGCTCCCAGGTAGATGTCATTTTCCTTGAATTCCGGAAGGCGTTGGATACAGTTCCGCATTGTCGCCTGATAAACAAAGTAAGAGCCTACGGAATATCAGACCAGCTGTGTGGCTGGATTGAAGAGTTTTTAGCAAACTGAACACAGCAATTTGTTCTCAATGGAGAGACGTCTACAGACGTTAAAGTAACCTCTGGCCTGCCACAGGGGAGTGTTACGGGACCATTGCTTTTCACAATATATATAAATGACCTAGTAGATAGTGTCGGAAGTTCTATGCGGCTTTTCGCGGATGATGCTGTAGTATACAGAGAAGTTGCAGCATTAGAAAATTGTAGCGAAATGCAGGAAGATCTGCAGCGGATAGGCTCTTGGTGCAGGGAGTGGCAACTGATCCTTAACATAAACAAATGTATTGTATTGCGAATACATAGAAAGCAGGATCCTTTATTGTATGATTATATGATAGCGGAACAAGCACTGGTAGCAGTTACTTTGGTGAAATATCTGGGAACCATTTGAAATGGAATGATCATATAAAATTTATTGTTGGTAAGGCGGGTGCCAGGTTGAGATTCATTGGGAGAGTCCTTAGAAAATGTAGTCCATCAGCAAAGGAAGTGGCCTACGAAACACTCGTTCGACCTATACTTGAGTATTGCTTATCAGTGTTTTATCCGTACCAGGTCGGGTTGACAGAGGAGATAGAGAAGATCCAAACAAGAGTGGCGCGTTTCGTCACAGGGTTATTTGGTAAGCGTGATAGCGTTACGGAGATGTTTAGCAAACTCGAGTGGCAGACTCTGCATCGCGATGTAGCTTGCTGTCCAGGTTTCGAGAGGGTGCGTTTCTGGATGAGGTATCGAATGTATTGCTTCCCCCTACTTATACCTGAGGAGATAACGAATGTAAAATTAGAGAGATTCGAGCGCGCACGGAGGCTTTCCGGCAGTCGTTCTTCCCGCGAACCATACGCGACAGGAACAGGAAAGGAAGGTAATGACAGTTGCACGTAAAGTGCCCTCCGCCACACAGCGTTGGGTGGCTTGTGGAGCATAGATGCAGATGTAGATGTAGATTACCCTCCTGAACCCACCGATTCCATATTCTACAAACAGTCATAGGATCTCGACCAACGCGAGCAGCAATATCGCGATACGATAAACCGCAATTGCGTTTGGTTACAATCCGACCTTTATCAAAGTCGGAAACGTGACGGTACGCTTTTTTCCTCCTTACACGAGGCATCACAACAACGTTTCACCAGGCAACACCGGTCAACTGCTGTTTGTGTATGAGAAATCGGTTGGAAACTTTCCTCATGTCAGCGCATTGTAGGTGTCGCCACCGGCGCCAACTTTGTGTGAATGCTCTGAAAAGGTGATCATTTGCATATCACAGCATCTTCTTCCTGTCGGTTAAATTTCGGGTCTGTAGCACGGCATCTTCATGGTGTAGCAATTTTATTGGCCAGTAGTGTATACTGTTCGAATTTTTTATCTTGGCAGCGGTATTTTCAAGACATTTTTTATATGAAAGGGTGCTGTCAAGTTTGACACCATGGTACTTCGAGTATTTGTTATGGCAAAGAGTGCTTCCCTTTTGTGTTACAATAAGCTGTGTGTTGTCGTTCAGATGGAATGTGCGTAATTCAGTTTTACTTGTACTGGGTTTAAGTCCCCACTTCCTATAATAGATATTTGGTTCTAAACCCAGAGCGATATCGTCCACGTAGCAGAATTCTGTTGACCTGGTATTGGGGAAATTGAAGATAAATATGTTGAATAATAGGGGGCTAAGACGGAGCCCCGAGGTAGACCATTACTTAATTTTCTTTTCTTACTCAAATTTTCTCCCAGTTAAACGTGGAAGTACCTTTTGTTTGTCATGGTGTTGATGGGAGTTACAATTTTTCGCCATGGGATTGTTTTTAGTAATTTGCTTACCATCCCCACTCTCCAGAATGTGTCATATGCCGCGGTTAGATCTACGAACCCGACAGATGTCTTTACGTTTTTTTGGAAACCAGAATCTTCGAAAGTTGTCAGGGCCAGTACCTGGTCGCAGCAACTTCTCTGGGGCCTAAAACCTGCTTGCTCAGCTGGGATATGTTCCGGAACGAAATTGCTGATCCTGTTATAAATGAGCCATTCATTCCTTATGATATTTACAGCCCACACTGGACCTCTGTCAGCAGCTGCTCTGTATAAATAAAGATAAATATGGAACTATTATCCTAATGAATGTATTATATTACTGTCTTTTATTATTTACTCTTCCCTTTAATTCTTAATAATGAAAGATTATATAATACAAATCATTTAAATTAATATTACTAACACTTTAATAAAATATATAAACATTCTCTGTAAAATGTATTCTACTAAATAACACAAATATTAGTATATTATAAAATTTAAATAAATTATTAATTATATTACTAATTATGTCATGAATTTCTTTAAATAATAATATTAATTCAATAAAGGTGTTCATTATATCATTTATATAATATAAATATTGAATTACATTATCATATATATTTTACTACAAAATTTCACGAGCACCTACTCTACCTAATTTTGTATTCCTGTTTATTATGTAGTGTATTTAAAATTGCACTGATGAGTCAAAACATTATGATCACCTGCTTAATAGCTTGTTTTCCCGCCTTTGGAAAGAAATACGTCACTGATTCTGTGTATCAGGGATCCGATAGTTTGTTGGTAGGTTTGTACAAGTATGTGGCATTAGATTTTTACGCACAGGTCATGTAATTCACGTAAATAACGGACCGCTAATTTGCGTACGTGGTGATCGCGCAGGGTAGCGGCCCAGATGGGTTCCATAGGATTTACATCAGGCGAATTTGATCGCCGAGATCTCAACTTGTGTTCACTATAATGCTCCTAAAGCCATCTTAGTATGGTTCTGACTACGAGAAACGGACAGTTATACTGCTGAAAGATGATGTCGCCGTTGGGGGAGACATCAGGAACGAACATCAAGATGCAGGTGGTTCGTAGCTGTCATTATGTCTCCGATTACTATCACAGGTCCAAGGCAAGGGCAGGATAAAGCCTCCCATAGCATAATACTATTCTCACCAGCCTGCTCCGGTGACTCGCTGCACGTTTTGAGACCCTGTTCATCTCTATAATGGCGTTTGTGAAGACGACCATCGACCTAGTGTAGCAAAAATGTGATTCACTCTGAGAGCCGACATGTTTCATTCGATCGACGGTCGAATCCCTGTGACCTCGGGCCCACTGCACTCGTAATTGACGATGTCTTTGGTTCTGCTGCGGACTCAGTATTCAGCAATTTGCGATAAACGGTATGCTCCAACACATACGTGCACCACCAGAATGTTCTTTCGGCAGAGATGCTACAAATCACCATCTGTCCTACTTTACAGAGTAGACAAGACTCCGAACCCGATTACTGTTAAGAGTCGTGGACGTCCAATCATTTAGCGCCTAGTAGTAGTTTCACTATTCTTCTACCACTTTCCGTGGATGCTGACGACGGCAGCACATGAACGTTCGACCAGCTTGGCCGTTTTGTAGATACTCGTTCACAGGCTCTGCGTAACAATAATCTGCCCTTTGTCAAAATCGTTTATCTCAATGTATATCCCCATTTGCAGTCCACATCTTCGCTAGAGTGATACCCCGTTCGTGTCTGCTCCGCTCACATACTTTTGTTACCGCGTCAAGTGACCGTAAAGCCACCAGGCGGCATTCAGTGTTGCTGTGGCCAGTGTTTTGGCTGATCAGTATAGTTTTGTAATATACAAGTATGACCAAAACGGGAGGATAAGAACTGAGGAACATTAAAGACGAAAAGTGTTACATATGCTGTCCGCATAACATATAGTTAAGTGAAGTAAAACAATCATTCTAAGATTGTTTTGAACATCTCCTGATTTGCCAGGCGCGATCCTGTTGGAGGTGATATGCCATTTCCTTCTACCGACCATGGAATTAATTTACCCGGCCAGTTATTGGCCATTTTAACGTGGATTCCAAACCAAGATGCAACTCGACATTTTTCACTTCACCAGACACTTCCAGAGATGAAAGAGATGATAAGTGACAGATAAAATTCGAGGATTGGCCGAGGATCGAGCCCGAAAGGTTTGGATTAGTAGTCTGGCAGTTTACCATTGAGTTATTCTCAAACAATGAATTAGATGGCAGAGCATCCTGTTCTTCCAATGTCCCGCTGCAATTACACTGGTTAACAGCTAGCTCAGTTTTGTATAATCGCCCCCTCCCCCCTCCCTTCCCCAGAACATTTAGTCATCATCCCTTGCAGCAACCTTTACTAGAGAGGATAAGGTAAGTTCTAAATTACTTACCGGGGTATTTGTATTCTTCAGGTATAAACTTCACAAAAGTGTTGCAACATCAATAGGTAAACAATAAAATAACTTCATTAGTAGTATCTTGCTCTTGACTAAAAAAGAAAGGCTATTTGGCGGCATATAAGGTGTAGCTTAGTTCGCTCCTCACACGTGAGCAAACCACACTTTAAGGCCTCTGTACTGAACCTGAAGCCGTATAGTCGACATCACACAAGCCACCATTCACTTCATTAGTTTTGCTTTAGTCAGTAAAACATGATATGTTTGTTCTTTCTTCACATTTTCTATTCCTTCTTCTGGATACTAGTTTCATCATAGTCGCTAATAACCGTTTTCAGTTTCTGTTCCCTATACGTTTATTATTCTCGTTACACTTGTTCTCTTTTACATTCTATATTCTGGAAATTTTACTCCGACTCACAAATCTTTCTACTTTCATTTTCTTCGAACGACTTACCTTTGGGCGCATTTCTTCATAAGATCATATATAACATTAAAAAACCATAATGATAGGTAAGGATGGAAAGTGTTACCGGGGTAGCCAGAAAGTTTCACTATCTTCAACACTGATATGTCATTGACAAGGACGCCTGTAAGATGGTTTGAAAGGGAGGAGGTGGTCGGGGAGTGTCTACAACCGGGAATATGGAGTATTTGCAATACGTTTCAACACAAACGGCGAATTGAAAGCAGCAATGCAGTTTTGACACTATTAAAAACCTGCGTAATACCAATTTTTCAATCATTTTCATTACAGAGAATTACCTGAATAAGCTATACTTTTTACTTTCCCTGAGAGCTAGAAGGAGGGGAGGGGAGGATGGTCGTTGATGATTCTTTCGCGTTTGTATAGTGTTTCGCAGCCACTGGATAACAGATTGTCTTGTAATGCCTCCGCCTTAAAGTCAGGTTTGTATTTAGTTGGAAAGACATAATAAATAACAGTCCAAACGTACGTTTATTTATTGTGATAGGCGTAAATTTATTACAGATCTCTTTTTTACTTTTTGTGCTGCAGTCATTGTCTTTTATCTCGTGTTTCGTTCTTTCTGCATAAATTTTCTTGCACTGTCAGGTTACCAACCACAAATTTTGACAACAGCGAGCATTTCCTACACAAAATTTGCGTTGTTACTATTAAGTGAGTATACATATCTTTTGTTTGAAGACACATCACTGCGGCGTTTGGTTTCAGTCCTAAATTTGTGTTGTTGTGTTCTTCAGCCCTGAGACTGGTTTGATGCAGCTCTCCATGCTACTCTATCCTGTGCAAGCTTCTTCATCTCCCAGTAACTACTGCAACCTACATCCTTCTGAATTTGCTTAGTGTATTCATCTCTTGGTCTCCCTCTACGATTTTTACCCTCCACGCTGCCCTCCAATACTAAATTGGTGACCCCTTGATGCCTCAGAACATGTCCTACCAACCGATTCCTTCTTCTAGTCAAGTTCTGCCACAAATTTCTCTTCTCTCCATTTCTATTCAATACCACCTCATTAGTTATGTGATCTACCCATCTAATCTTCAGCATTCTTCTGTAGCATCACATTTCGAAAGCTTCTATTCTCTTCTTGTCCACACTATTTATCGTCCATGTTTAACTTCCATACATGGCTACACTCCATACAAATACTTTCAGAAACGACTTCCTGACACTTAAATCTATACTCGATGTTAACAAATTTCTCTTCTTCAGAAACGCTTTCCTTGCCATTGCCAGTCTACATTTTATATCCTATCTACTTCGACCATCATCATTATTTTGCTCCCCAAATAGTAAAACTCCTTTACTACTTTAAGTGTCTCATTTCCTAATCTAATACCCTCAGCATCACCCGACTTAATTCGACTACATTCCATTATACTCGTTTTGCTTTTGTTGATGTTCATCTTATATCCTCCTTTCAAGACACTATCCATTCCGTTCAACTGCTCTTCCAAGTCCTTTGCTGTCTCTGACAGAATTACAATGTCATCGGCAAACCTCAAAGTTTTTATTTCTTCTCCATGGATTTTAATACCTACTCCGAATTTTTCTTTTGTTTCCTTCACTGCTTGCTCAATATACAGATTGAACAACATCGGGGAGAGGATACAACCCTGTCTCACTCCCTTTCCAACCACTAATTTGTGTTAGGTAACATAAAACTAGCAATATTTTTTCGTTCGGTAGTATTCGTTGCTGCTTGGTCTCGGCGGAATTCATAGGATATCCGTTCAAGTTGATCGTTGATTCCTTTTTTTTATTACAGAGATCATCTGAGCTAACCAAGCACGGCGCATGACCCGTTCTCACAGCTTCAATTCTGTCAGTACTTGTCTCCTACCTTCCAAACTCCACGGAAGTTCTTCTAAGAACCTTGTAGAGCTATCATTCCTGGAAGAAAGGATATTGCGGAAATACGGCTTAGCCACAGCCTGGGGGATGTTTCCAGAATGAGATTTTCACTCTGCAGCGGAGTGTGCGCTGATATGAAACTTCCTGGCAGATTAAAACTGTGTGCCGGAATGAGACTCGAACTCGGTAGCTGGAAACATAAAACTAAATTTAGACCACATGTCATTGAGAACTGGTGAACAACGAAATTGTTTTCTCTTTTTTTTGTACTAGCTCCTTAACGGATGGTAGGTGTGATGTATCCTACCCATTCTTTTATTACCAACTAGATAATTCACCAATATTGTCGGAACTATAATCGTATGGACGAATCGGCGGGGAAGGTAAAATGATATATTTACTGAAACAGAAAAATGTGTTGTGGTGTTTATTAGGCTGACTTGTAATTCACGTTCACAGTCCATTTACTTGGGGGGGATTGTATGTTACTAAGACTGACAAGAAAGCGATAAGATTTTATTTTAATCGATATCAGGATTGGTTATCTATTAAGCCCTTTGTGGTATGGCGCCAGCGGAACCTGCATTACCGGGCGAAGACATTACGGAGCCCATTAGCCGGATTTGCAGCTCCTACAAGTAGTAAATCTGCGCGCCCCAGGTGTTAATTGTTGGACGAGGTCGTGTTCTGGGACGGGCGCGAGGGCAGCGGCTGCAGCGGGGGGTGTAGGGCGCCGTAATCCCGCCCATTCGGCCCAGTGAGGGTCACGGGTGGAGTGGTGTGTTCCCAGCAGCCGCAGCAAGGTGCAAATGGTACGCCACAAGCTGCTGCCCGCGTATTCTCGGAGCGAAGACAGATTCTGTATTTCATGAATTCTGAATGCCTGAAGTACTCATCTGCTAAAATAGCGTTACTGTAGCAACATGAGAGGAACATCTACTAATGATACATTGTATTTATCAATTTACATTTTCCCTGTTTTTACCGTTTTCAGCCAATCATTGTACGTATTCAGAGCTAATGAATTAAAAATGGAAAAAAGAACTCGTATGAGAGGTTCTGCAATGGATGTATCAAATGTACAAGTAAATATGAATACGATTTTACTTTATTAGTCCAGAATGTGAATAATTATTGGTACAGTGAAGTGATTGTATTTGTCGAAAATAAATACTATAAAAATTTTCTATCGAACACAGACTTCTTCATTTCGACATTACGTCGGTATTTTCAAAACACCTGAAGATGTTTCCTAAATTATTCAACAATGGTTAAAGTGTAATCTTTTCATTGAAATAGATTTTCTGAATTTCAGACAATATGAAAAGCTTCAGAAGTGTTTTAGCTACGACGTACTGGTTTTACATTAAAACTTCGGTGTGTTGAGTTGTCAGGCGTAATTTGCCGCAAATAACTGTCAAACTCGCGAACTGTGTATAGAATGATCCAGGAAGAGATGACAAGGCACAGGGTGGTTATGATTAAACTTCTGCCACTCGAGAGGGCCAACTACGAAAAGCGAGTGATCGTAGGACAATGAAACTGTGTGGAAACTTTCTTAAAGACAGGCGGAAGAGAAATAACGAAAACCCATTGAAAGAAACACAATTTAATTTTCTTGTAAGAGTGTAACATTTGTTTACGTTCCACGTCAGAAAAGCTGCTCAATATAACGACCATCTGCATCCATCACAGCCTGAATGTCTGTACGGATACCATTTCACAACTATTCGCAGCACTTTTCGGACGGTGTACCTTGGAATGTTCAGCTGTCGTGACACAAATCGTGCATTACTTGAAGATCGCACATTGTGTCCAGCATTCTCAGTCCCGGTAACAGTAACTTCTTCAACAAAAATGGTTCAAATGGCTCTGAGCACTATGGGACTTAACTTCTGAGGTCATCAGTCCCCCAGAACTTAGGACTACTTAAACCTAACTATCCTAAGGACATCACACACATCCATGCCCGAGGCAGGATTCGAACCTGCGACCGTAGCAGTCGCGCGGTTCCAGACAGAAGCGCCTAAACCGCTCGGCCACACCGCCGGCACTTCATCAACAATTTGTGGCCTCTCCCATGAGGAATTTCCCAATTGCCATTTAGTGCGAACTTCCGAATCATGATCTGCAGTGCGGAAAGAAGACCTCTCCGTATTCCTCTAATGCGCCTATACTCGCATGGATCAGCAGCACTAATGCTGTTGTTTTGATAAAACAGCTTTGCGAGTAAAGCCTTGCTCACCATGTCCATACACTTGTCGACTGTCTGCAACTGCAATGCACAGTGGTGCTTGTGTTCCAGTCCTACTTCGCCGTACCACACCGGATCCTAGTGGCAAGTCACGACACTAACGCAACGCGAATATTGTAGCGCGCAATCTGAACAACGTTCCAACGAAGTTGGGTAGACATACAGCAGATACTTTAGTTTATAACCAATCAGAACCAAGACGTTTTATCTTCTGAAATAAGTACTACATAGACATTCCTCTGTAACAAATTAGGTCTGTGAATATAATTGCAGTGATCATAATAATAATAAAGAAGAAATATTTCACTTCAATTTAAGTCAATTCCTGAGATGAATACAAACGTTTGTTGAAACTAGACGGAACGAGACTTGTATTGCATTGCTCTGCCGTCAATAAAAATGTGCTGTCTATTAAACAGAAAAGAAAGAAAGTTTACTGGGGTGATGATTTGGGGTACCATTTCAATTCATAGTAATGGTTGTATTCCGCGGCACCCTTACAGCACAGCGGTACGACAACGATATTCTAACCCCGTTGTGTTGTCTTTTATGGTAGGCCAAACTGGGATTACGTTCCAGCTGGGTATTACAAGAGTTCTATTGCCTGTCTCGGTGTCTGACAAACACTACCGTGTCCAGCAAGGTCGCTGGACCTCACACAAATTGGGGACCTTTGGAGCATTATGGGCAGGGCCTAATAAGTACTCATAATTTTGATGAACTAACAGGCTAATTGGCCAGAATTTGGCATGATACTCCTGAGGAGGACGTCCAACAACTCTATAAATTAATGTCAAGTCGAATAACTGTTTGCATAAGAGCCAAAGGTGGACCAACGCTTTATGTACTTCCCCAGTTTCTGAAGCTCTTTCTCTTGAATAAATCATCTCATTATTTTAAAATTGTAGTCATTTATTTGTCTGCACATGTACACCACAATCTACCAGTTTCCGTCCCATTCGGAACATTACTTCGTGGTTATATCTGTCATCAGTCTCCTCAGTGGTTTGATGCGGCCCGCCACAAATTCTTCTCTTATGCCATCTCAAAATAGCACTTGCAACCCACGTCTTCAATTATTTGATGGATGTATTCCAGTCTTTCTGACTTCCTTTACAGTTCTTGCCCTCTACGGCCCCCTACAGTATGATGGAAGCTATTTTCTGATGTCTTAACAAATGTCCTATCATCCTGTCCCTTCTTCTCGTTAGTGTTTTCCACATATTCCTTTCCTCTTCGATTCTGCGCAGAACCTCCTCATTCCTTGCCTTATCAGTCCACCTAATTTTCAACATTCGTCTGTGGCAACACATCTCAAAGCTTCGATTCTTTTCTGTTCCGGTTTTCCCACAGTTCATCTTTCAATACGATACAATGCTGTGCTCCAAACGTGCATTGTGAGAAATTTCTTCCTCAAATTAAGGTTTATGTTTGATACTCGTAGACTTTTCTTGGCCAGGAATGCCTTTTCTGTCAGTGCTAGTCTGGTTTTGACATCCTCCGACCGTCATAGATTATTTTGCTGTATAAGTGGGAGAATTCCTTGACGTCGGCTATTTCGTGACCATCAATCCTAGTGATAAGGTTCTACATGTTCTCGTTTCTGCTACTTCTCGTTACCTTCGTCTTTCTTCGATTTAATCTCAGTCTATATTCCTTACTCATTAGACTGTTCATTCCATTCAGCAGGTCATGTAATTCTTCTTCACTTTCACTCAGTATAGCATTGTCATCAGCGAATCGTATCATTCATATCCTTTCACCTTGAATTTTAATTCCACTCCTGGACCATTCCTTTATTTTCGTCATTGTTTCTTCGATGTATAAAGTGAACAGTAGCTGCGAAAGACTATTCCTCTGTCTTACACCCTTTTTAAACTGAGCACTTCGCTCTTGATCTTACTCTCTTATTATTCCCTCTTGGCTCTTGAAGACGTATATTATTCGACTCACCCTATAGCTTACGCCTGTTTTCCTCAGAATTTCATATATCTTGCACCATTCGACAATGCCGGACTCTTTTTCCAGGTCGACAGGTGCTATGAACGTGTCTTGATTTTTCTTTAGGCTGACTTCCATTATCAACCGCAACGTCAGAATTACCTCTCTGGTGCCTTTATCATTCCTAAAGAGAAACTCGTCGTCATATAGCAAACCCTCAGTTTTATTTTCCATCCTTCTGTATATACTTTTTGCCACCAACTTGGATGCGTGAGCTGTTAAGCTGACTGTGCGAAAATCCTCTCACTCGTCAGCTCTTGCAGTCTTCGGAATTGTGTAGATGCTTTTTGTTCCAAACGTCACGGGGTATGTCGCCAGACTCATATATTCAACACACCAACGTGAATGGTCGTTTTGTTACCGCTTTGTACAGATGTATATACCGGATGATTATAGTTAAACTTTCTGTATTGGCACGTTATAACATGGAAACTAATTACCGTACGAGTACCAAACTTGGTACCATTAATGTCCATGTATGGGGTGTATGACTCCTATGGGTCGCAGTGCCATTGTCCAGTTCCAACTATGGCCACCAGGTGCCGTGGCCAGTCATCATGATTCATAGACTCACACGCCTGACCAGTCGCAGTGTACTTGGCAACGTGTCAACATGAGCACGGGTTTATTGGTGAAGCTCTATTATCACAACAGTAATGCTGCAGTTGCACTTTGAAAATACCGCCGGTTGAAAGGATTACGGAGGGCCCTCTTTCTCCACCTGTTGTGCGGATCATGATGAAGAAGTTCGAATCAACTGGAGAACTAAGCGTCGCTCCGGGAGGAGGCCAACGACCGCTTGCACCACAGGTGGTTGTTGAAATCGCTGTTGCTATGGCAGACAACGCTGCACGCAACCCCCGATCTTCTGGAGTGCGCGTGATGTGTCACGGCAATGGAACATCCCGTGGTCCACTGTAAGGAAGGTGCTTCGAACCATTCTCGAATGGCATCCATTACAAGACCCATATCGTATAGTAGCTAGCACCACAGGACGCACAACAACGTGTTGACTTCGCTGTCCACTTTCCCGCAAGGATTGAAGTTGATGAGGGGTGGCCCTGGAACATCCTATGGATAGACAAAGCTCATTTTTCTCTGATTAGAAAGCTGAACATACAGAATTGCCGGGTGTGGGGATTGTTCACCTCCAGCCATTATACATGAATCATTTCCAAATGCTTGACCGGCACGATCACCTGATCGCATTCCCCATGATTTCTGATTGATTAGCTACCTGAAGGACATGGTTTACCAGGGGAGCATTCACACATGTGCTGATCTGAAGCACAGCATGTGAAGGAATGTGGCCAGCATACTCGTTGACATGCTTCGATCTGCTGTGCAGAATGCTGTCCTGTGATTTTAGACTCTTCTGGACGCTGAAGGACGCCGTATTGAGTCCCTTTTGCAGCAGTAATGGTACCGGTATGCAGTGGTATGATGTTCCATAGCAGCACATGCATAGTGTTTCATTTGATTTGATTCTGCATTATTTCCCTTCCCCATGTCCTTGAAATTAATAGTACCATGTCTGGTCCTCGTAGGATAATTAGTTTCTGTGTTATAAGTTGTTAAATAGGGAAAGTTTAATTACAGCCACCACGTGTAAAAGTAAACTCGTCCATTACGTCCCAATCCAGCTGAAGTACCCTACTTTGCGTTACGTTGGCGAATGTGAAACACAAATGATCCGGCTCCGGCACATTTTGCTGCTGACATAAGATGACATCCAACACACCAATATCGTCCACGATGGACAGGTCGAGCATAAACCGTACCTTGGTGTCCGAGATCACCTGACCTCAACCCTCTGGATAATTCTGATCAGGGTCATCTATAAAAAGAGTGTACACGATCACGACTCCTGTTCATATGGTAGAAGAACTGCAGCGGCGAATTGTACTCTCTTGCCAAGTTTTACGAGATGGTCTAAGGTTGGTTAAAAGTACTCGTTTGTCGTTGAGATAGGCCTCATGTGAAATATGAAACCAATTATAATGTAACTAGAGCTACAAATTTTTATTTCAAATACATTTATGTTGACTAGGAGAATATTTGATGCAGAGATCCATGGCGACTTGTAATCACTGTCAGTTTTCGCTACTAATTATGATATACAGGTAGGTCGCTAATCTCCGTTGATTCCTGAACAGGCCCCGGTAGCAGTGACCTTACTGATAACTCAGTGCTAAGACATGGTGAGAGTCATTACACAGATAGGAAAGAAGTTGAAATACAGGATTAGTATTCTGGAGCCTGAGGCCACAGAGCCTCCTAAGATTAGCAAGTTTTTGTCTACCAGTTGTTTGTCTAATTGCATCTGTCGATTTCCTGATCCGACCATGTCCAAGTCCCTCATACCCGGTATCTAATAACCTCAATGCTGACGCGACTAACATTCCCCCACACGTTACTTTAAAGTCCCAACAAATCAATGAAAAATTGTGATAATGTCCTACAATATCCTACAATATCTTCATAATGCCACCATTGATTTTCTAAATATAGGATTGGAAGTTATCATACAGATTTCCGTCCTTTAAATTTTGCTTTACAAGCGTGACTTCCCTTGTACAGTACGTCGGTAAAGTGGAATTCGCAGGAAGGGTGCGTCAACGCGACGTTATTCGCAGCAGGTACGGTCCGCGACGAGGACGTGGCGAATACTTGCGCTCCGCGCCTGACGGGTAATTTGTTAGGCGGCCCGAGATAAGACTGAGCTGAGCACCCGTCAAGGCGGATTTGAAGGGACAGCGCGTGACGCGATCGTGGCGAGCATTCGTCTTGGCCGCGCTGGCGGCGGTCTGCGGCTCACGCAACCAGGCTGAGGCGCTCAAATACGTCACGCATGACGCCCTTCCACTCCTGGGGAGTTAGGGCGCCGTGCGTCAAGGAGCGTTGCTACCGATGACGCTTTTGTAGCTTACTAGGTACATAATTACCTGGTTTTGTCCCGTTTACGTATTTAACGCAGTCTTCCAAACAACTTGGTGAAGGAGCAATTTTATTTTGATGATTAAAATGTTTAACTTTCTTAAATATATTATAAACTAAAATCATTTACTAATGAATGCGATGCTCATAAAAAAAACGTGATTGCAAAAAAATCAGCTTTCGCCTGTGAGGTGATCAACCCTTACTAATGTGTGCATTGTGTATTGAACCGGGGACCTAGAAACGACGGAGCGGCTTCGACCCGCCGTAACCCGCAGTGGACCACAACTCCACAACACGGCACAGCAGTCTCCCACCCCACCGCTGCCCCACACACCGAACCCAGGGTTATTGTGAGGTTCGGCCCCCACCCCCCGGAAGGTCTCATACCAGACGAGTGTAACACAAAATGTTTGCGTGGTAGAGTAATGATAGTATACGCGTACGTGGAGACAGTGTTTGCACAGCAGTCACCGACATACTGTAACTGAAGTGGAATAAGGGGAACCAGCTCGCATTCGCCGAGGCAGATGGAAAACCGCCTAAAAACCATCCACAGGCACACCGGACCACGACACAAATACGCCTGGCGGATTCGTGCCGGTAACCCGCACGCCTTCCTGCTCGGGAAGCAGTGCGTTAGACCGCTTGGCTAGCTGGGCGGGCTTACCTGTCCTACAGTATTCGGAGTTTCCGGTTCCACACGACTATATCTTCTACATGAATGAAGTAGGAAAAGTAGGGTGAATTTTAACATACATATCGAAACTGAAAGTTTTCTTTGACGTCAGCTGTAAGTTGCTAGTTCATTTGGTTACCGGCAAGAGTCATCCGGGTGCAGTTACCGGGTGGTTATAAATAAAGTGTAGTTATTCGCGAAGGTCCGGAGGAGCTGTAATTATCGTATGGCGTTAATATGAAACCGATTTACGCTGGAAAAAATTAGTTCCAATTTAGGCCACCAGGTGCAAATATGGCGCTGTACATCATCTCGTCTACATCTCTGGTGCTCCTTTTGAACGAAACGAAATGCATAAGAGTTAGTTAATAAGAAAAATCAACGTTATGTTTTTCTCATTTGTTTGAGTTTTTCTTCCCACGTTCTAATTCATTATGTACGTAAACAGTTCTATACATCTTTCTTGAATTCACAGCACCAGATTTGCAACTGGTGGCCAAAAATGAATCTAATTATTTTCAGTGTAAAGCAGTCGGCATTAGCGCATTAGCTTATCTACCAAGTTTCGCTGCCATACGATGATTACAGTCGGCAATGGACCTCGATGACTAGTTTCTAATTGTAACAATCCGATAGTTGTCTTGCTCGCTCCTGCATTGCCCAAGGTGAGTCGCTTCGAGATGGCCATGACACAGCATTAATTATTTATTATTTCCTTGACTGTAAGCCTGAAACTTCATTCGTCACATTTTCTTTTTATAGACATGAGGATAGTAATACATATTGCCGAAATTATTATTTCAGTAATTGGGTCAACGTAACGATCTTGGCAAATAATTTGGTTCTCAAAAGAAGACTACAATACAAAATTACAGGTCGCCTTCTGCACTGAATGATCATGTTAGATAACGACAATAGCAATAAAAGGCGTTTTGTGCTTTCCGTTTCAACAGTTGTGGTGCAGCTATATTTTCTCGCCCTTTAAGTTAGCAGTGAGCTAAACTATGGACAGGCCGAAAAGGGCTTAAAGATCCCATATTGCATGACTGTCTTACAAGATCAAGACTTTCTGGTATGTGACTTTTTCCTGCGTTTTATGAATGGCTCTATACGCCTCCCTGACGCGTGGGATTAGCCGAGCGGTCTCAGGCGCTGCAGTCATGGACTGTGCGACTGGTCCCGGCGAAGATTCGAGTCCTCCCTCGGGCATGGGTGTGTGTTTGTCTTTAGGATAATTTAGGTTAAGTAATGTGTAAGCTTAGGGACTGATGACCTTAGCAGTGAAGTCCCATAAGATTTCACACACATCTGAACATATTTGTACGCCTCCCACTCAAACAAATTTGTGTGAACTGCAACACTGTATACCAGCAGCCGTGAGTGTAGTAACCACTCAGCTGGATAGCCGCTTGTGACAACACGCCGTTTCTCGGTTCGGGCAGGTATGTCGGCCCAAGATATTAGAGTCTAGTTTCGGTGTGCCAGCAAACATTTCGAAAACGTTCACACACGTCGATACGTATAAAAATACACGCAGACAGTTCTGTTACACTTATCCCTCCCGGAGGGTAAAGGGATGCGGACAGGAAGAGCATCATGCCACTAGTTAAATTAACTGTCAAATTCGAAATTAACCACACGAAATCCGAAATTTACCATGCCGACCCTACGTAGATGCAGGACAAAGGCTAAAGAAGAAAGAGAAGAAGAAGTTTGTGCAGTAACTGTAGAATACTCTCAAAATTTCATCTTTGTGTGCGTCCTACGGAGAGCGTATTGCACATTTATCAAGGGTAAACTAAAACTTTTATCCTAAACGTAATTGTAAAAAAACATTCCAAAGTTGTACGTGCATGCACGTGACAGGTATAGTAAAATCGGATTCTTCTTTTAGAAAGAGAGGCTTTTTAGTCATTTTTGTAAGTTAAAATTTATCCCAATTTCCTATCATTATTCATGCAGAAGATTTGTAAAACCAGGTTAAACATTTTGAAACACCCTGTGCCTAATGTATTGAACATATGACTTTATGACAGTAACCGTGAGAGCCAGTCTCATTGGGAACTGATATCTCTTACAGACGATTATAGTGGTAGAGTCGCAATAAAACTTGTCTTCCTCTTCCTTTTTATATACAACCTCGTGCCAGTGAAAAATACTTATCTCTGGTTCGTTTTTGACTCGTTGAACGGCAATATTGTGACCGTGGATCTATTCCAGAGCTGCCACTTAATGGCAAATAGCCTTATGCTTATCGATCTACTATTTATAGCTGTGCGTCCACGCCCGTACCAACCAGCGTCAGGCCTTGTGCATAATGTTTATGACGTCATATCAGCTGAACTATTTGTCGTACAATGATACTATTTTATAGTTACATTCAGCGACATATGTGGATAATCTATGAGAAATTTATTGCAAATAGAGTTAGTGAAAAAGAAATCATACATTTAAACGTCATCCCTGATGCGGCAGTTTTTTACGCATCTCATTGTTTACGACGTGATATCTCCTGAACTACACGTCGTACAATGATATAATATGCAATTACATCCAGTGCTATATGTGCATCCTGTTCGTAAAACGTGTCGTGAATAGAGTCAGTAGTAAAGAAGTAATAAATTGTAACGTCATGCATCCTGCTGCGCTTTTGCTGTATGGACAGATGAAAAAGAGTAAGCGACAAACATTTTTCGTTTCATCATTTTGTAGTGGTTTTCAGAGATAAAAAATTCGAACAGATTTGAAATTAGGTATAAAGTTTTTTCGAAGTAGCGAAGCGCTCTCACTTTGAAATACTGGGTGAACAAAATGAGGGAATTCACGCTTTGCATGCTAAGCTACTTTTCCAAACGCACCCCCATCCCCATGACACGTAGGTGGTTCCCACCCCTACATCGATTGTTGTCTGACACTAAGTGTGACATGTGTATCAAGTTTGGTTGAAACCGGTTCAGTGGTTTAGGAGGAAATGTGGAACGTGGAACATACACACGCACACAGACGAACACACACACAAAATTTTATAATATGTATAGATTTAAAGAACGCATACTGTATTCTTTTGCAAAATATGGTCAAATAGGGTGTATTTTCATAGCCCCAACATAAAAGTATGATATGAGAAATGGTTCAAATGGCTCTGAGCACTATGGGACTCAACTGCTGTGGTCATAAGTCCCCTAGAACTTAGAACTACTTAAACCTAACTAACCTAAGGACAGCACACAACACCCAGCCATCACGAGGCAGAGAAAATCCCTGACCCCGCCGGGAGATATGAGAAAATTGTTTTCTAAAGTTCATGTCTTCTTTCTTGAGTTTAAAGGAGTTTCCTTTACCAGCTGTCCTGGAAATCAGAAATTACAGAGGCATAAAAAATGTTATTGGCTGATATTTTACTTTCGCTACCACTCGTCGCCTGTAAATGATGGGAATAAAACAAAGCAGTTATGATACTCGTGGAGGCCACGTTGTTTACCAGTTTGTTTCAAGTATCCGATGACGGTCCGCATGGTTATCAAAACCGGTCCGCATGGTTATCAAAACCGCTATCTGTTCACATTGTGCTAGTGAATTACGCACATGCGTCTGGCGCACAGGGAAAGCGCGAAGCGTGCGACAACAGCACTGACACGGGGGCCACGGCGGATAGCGATTACGCAGCTTCGTTCAGACTCCACCCCCTACCCTCACTCCACTCCCCACCCTTCCAACCTATTCGCCCCGCCCCACACCGCCTACAACGCACCGGTGCCGTAGTTGCCAACGTCGTCTTTTGTGTAAGCCGCGTAACGACTTGTGCTGGGGCGGGCTCGAGATTTATTCAGGCAAATGTAATTTCTTTTTATCTGGCGGCCCGGCCCGCACCGGGGGTTAGCGGAGGAGGAGAGAGCCGTATGCCACGCGGAAACGAAGCTCCGCCGGCGGGAGGAGACGGCCGTGGGTCCAGGTGGCGACTCGTAACTGGCTCTCCTGTGCTGTAGGCGCCACACCTGTCCACATCAATTGGGATCAGCGAGGGCTACACAGAAAACACACTAATCAGCCAGATCATTATGACCACCAACTTAAAATGGTATTGTCCACATCTGGGACACCGCTAGATCCACCAGATGTCTACGCATGGGTCTATTAGCTCTCGTAAATTATCAGCCTATGGTTTGTGGGCGCGGAGCTAGCTTTCAGTAGCGCTCCAGATGTGTTCCATTGGGTTTCAGGATAGGCAAATTTGATGGCCCAAACATCAACGTTCACCACCATGTTTGTCAAAGCACTGTAAAGCGATACTGGCCTTGTGACAGGGAAAGATATACTGTTGGAAGATGCCGTCGCCGTTGCGGAAGACATCAACTACAAATAGACAAGTCACAGTGGGCCGCAATAATGTTCACATTGCCCGCAGTTGTCATAGTGCCTTCGAATAGTATCACAGGTCCCATGGTATCCCACCACTTAACGTTCTCCACAGCATTACACTGCCCGCCACTGGCCTGCGCCCGTGTTACAAGCATGTTACGAGCAGCAGTTGCCCTGAATAATGGCATGTCCGAACACTGGAATGAGGTTTTCACTCAGCAGCGGAGTGTGCGCTGATATGAAACTTCCTGGCAGATTAAACTGTGTGCTGGACTGAGACTCGAACTCTGGACCTTTGCCTTTCGCGGGCAAGCGCTCTACCAACTGAGTTTCCCAAGAACGACTCGCGCCCCGTCCTCACAGCTTTACCCCGGCCAGTACCTCGTCTCCTAGCTTCCAAACTTTACAGTAGCTCTCCTTTCTTTCAGGAGTGCTAGTTCTGCAAGGTTCGCAGGAGAGCTTCTGTAAAGTTTGGAAGGTGGGAGACGAGATACTGGCAGAAGTAAGGCTGTGTAGGACGGGGCGTGAGTCGTGCTTGGGTAGCTCAGTTGGTAGAGCACTTGCCCGCGAAAGGCAAAGGTCCCGAGTTCGAGTCTCGGTCCGGCACACAGCTTTAATCTGCCAGGAAGTTTCATATCCGAACACTACCATCTATCTGGTGTAACAACAAAGGTGATCCCTTTGACCAGACGGTACGTTCCTACTGAAACACGGTCCAGTCTCAATGATACCATGCCCACTGCAACTGTAATTGACGGTTTCGTTGGGTCAACATGGGAGCACACATGCGTCGTCTACTGCAGATTCCCATGTTCAACAATGTGCGCTGAGACTTTTGTGCCTGCACCAGCATAGTACCCTTTCCGATCGCCGCTTGTCCTGCTTTACAGAGCAGACAAGCCCCCGACCTCCACATTCTGTACGACGTAAACTTTTAACTTCTACTTTAAGATGAACTTATAACAATTTAGGCATTTACCTCCAATCTTTTGCATGGTTTTAACTCTGCTCCTTCCGTATGGCTGTCTTTACTTGCAGCAAATTTGATACTGATTCCCCGTTCGTCTCTGCTCCGCTTATTCACGTGAGACTTTCAATAAGTAATGCAACGCATTTTTTCTCGGCCACTTTCGGTTCAAAAAATGTTGCTGTGGGAAATCTTGGAATATTCCTGCTCCAGCTCCCGTAGTTTCATGAAGTTCCGGTAGGTGATGGTGTCTTCAAAATGGCGTCCGTAACGGAGGTGAGTTAGAAGCAGAGAGCTGTCACTGAGATTTTTTTCTTAGCGAGAAACGAGGGCGTCGCAGATATTCAGAGGCACTTGCAGGATGTTTACGGATACCAGACAATGAACAAAAGCACGGCGAGTCGTACGGCGGGAACTCTGTAATCGTCGCACTTGTTCGCACAAGCCTGTCCGATCTGCAGCGTCCCGGTCGACCGTACGCAGCTGTGACTCCTGCAATGCTGGGACTTGGGGACACTCTCATTCGAGGTGATCGGCGGACTACAATCATATCCCTCGCTGCGCAACTAGACGTTTCTGTTGGTAGTGCTGTCACATTCGTCCACCTGTACGGGTTCTAAAAGGTGAGTGCCCTCTGGGTTCCTAATGGAAAACCATTAAGAGCAACGATGGGTCATCTGTGCAGGATTTCTTGCATGTTAATACGCCGATGTTGACAATTTTTGTCGAACGTTGTCACAGGCGATGACACATAGGCTTATCATTGTGAACAGGAAAAAGTCGGCCGTCCATGGAGTGACGTCATACCGCCTCCCCTCCGAAGAAAACATTCAAAGCCGCGGCCTCAACCGGTAATGTCATGGCGCCGGTCTTCTGGGACTCTGAAAAGGTTGTTCTGTTTGGTGTCCTCCCTTATGGTGCAACGATCAACGCTAAATAGTTCAAATGGCTCTAAGCCCTATGGGACTTAACATCTGAGGTCATCAGTCCCCTAGACTTACAACTACTTAAACCTAACTAACCTAATGACATCACACACAACCTTGCCTGAGGCAGGATTCGAAATTCGAACCTGCGACCATAGCAGCAGCGCGGTTCCGGATTGCAGCGCATAGAACCGCTCGGCCACAACGGCCGGCAATCAACTCTGAAGGGTACTGTGCTGTCCTGAGGAAACTCAGGAACGACATCAGCTGTTCGTAGCCATAAAAAAAAGGCCTAAGCCAATGAACCTCTTCTTCTCCAGACAGCTTAGGCTTCACACAAAACTGTGCACCCGAGAGGAGCTTACAATACTCCACTGGACTGTTTCCCCTCATCCACCTACAGGCCGGATGTCGCACCTTCCGACTTCTCTGGTACCGCGCGCCGCGGAATTTAAATCCCCGCCAGACGTCATGGACATCGAAGACCCCTAGAGGTCTCTGACACATCGCACCGTAAACTGTGGCGGCGCGCGCTCATGGCACGCATGTCGGGTCATGGCGCCACAGTTGAAAACGTGGTTGCAGCGGCCAATAGCGGCGTCCCTGAAAGAGTACTTAAGCGCCTGCCTCTCGCGCAGCCAGCATCTCCGGCGGTAATTCGAAATGATACCGCCCTTCGATTGTGCCATTCCAGCACTAATCGAAGCGTTAGCGTTTCAGGTGCCAGCCGTCCAGCCAGCCAGCCAGCCGAGCAGCAGCGGTCCAGCCGAGCAGCAGCAGCAGTAGCAGCAGCAGCAGCAGCGGTCCCGGCCAGCAGCGGCGGTCCAGCCAGCAGCAGCGGCCCAGCCAGCCAGCCAGCCGAGCAGCAGCAGCAGCAGCGGCCCCGGCCCCGTCCGAGGCAGCAGCAGATGCGGCGTTCGTACCAGCCGTCGCCAGCGCCAGCGCCAGCGCCAGCGCCAGCAACGTGGGACTCTGGTCCTCGTCTTCGTCCGTCTTCGTCCGTCTTCGTCCGTTTTTCCTCTCCTTTCCGTCCTGTGCTGTTTTAGTTCATCCCTGTCGTCATGTCAGCCCCCACCACCACTGCCACTACTACCACCACTGCCATAGTGTATACTTCGCCCTCCGCCGCCACCACCACCATTACATGGTGTGCCCAGTCACCCCCCCTCTTTCCATCCCTCCTCTTCTAACTCTCCCTTCGCCCTCGCTATTTGTCGCCCCCTCCCCACCTTCTTCCTACCACTCCTCTCCCTCTGATCCCCCCACTCTCCCAGCCAGTCACTGCAGCTCCAGCTAGGGTGGTGGCCCGTCGGCCCACTACCCATGCCCAGCTCTCCCCATCGCCTTCGCCATCACTGCCACCACCACCACCACCACCACCATCGCCGTCGCCGTCGCCATCGCCTTCACCATCACCATCTCCGGCGCCGACTACTGCGCCCACCCCGGGACCTGTTACTTACCGCCACCTCCCTGTAGCTCCCGTCCCTCATGTCACCACCCACCCTTCTACCGCCTTTAAACGCCCTAGTGTCACCACCACCTCCTCCGCTCCCAAAAAGGCCCCGCCCCATCCTCCTTCCCCCCCAGGATGCCATGGATGTCTCCCCTCCTGGCCCTGCTCCCTCCACCTCCTCCTCCTCCTCCCCCCCTCTTTATACAAATACCTCCTCTCCCATCCCGATACTTCCCTTCTTGAGGCCCGGAACCTCTCCCTCCTCCTCCGCCAACACTTCCATGGTGTCCCAATCTCACTCCTCACACCCAGACGGGATTCAGTTCTCATCTCCTCCTCCAGCCTCACCCTCAATACTGACGTCCTCTCCCGCCTCCCCATCACCCAGTTTGGCCCCACTGCCTCCCTCATTCCTGCTCCTTTTCCATCTCCTACCCGCCAACCCCAACCCCCGCATCGCCCGCCGACCCTCACCGCCATGATCACTCGGCTTAGCCCGACGATCACAGAGGAGGAGGTGTTGGCGGAGATCAAGGCGCATCCCTCAATGGAGGTGCGGGTGGTCCGCCGCATTTTTAACTCGACCAGCCCCACCCGCCTTATGCGGGTTTTCTCTGAGGACGCCCCCTCCATTGTCCGTCTCCTGAAGGAGGGTGCCCTCCTCTTCAACCAACCGCCCGTTCCGTCTTCCAGCTAAAAATGTATGCCACCTACTCCCACAACCAGGCCCATTTCACCTTCTCCCATCTTGACACCCTCGTCTAAATCCCTGTCATGGTGCGACAGCACCATATCCTGTTCAACAACATCCGTTCCCTTCCTACCAACAGGAACCTCTTCATGCACACCCTTGTTACCCACCGCGTGGATGCCTTCCTCCTGAATGAAACCTTCCTCCAACCCCACCACACCATCCACACTTCATCCTACCTTCTCCACTGCTCTGATAATTCCCTCCCGATGGCACATGGCGGAGTTGCCATTGGTCACCACCTTCCTCCAACCCCACCACACCATCCACACTTCGTCCTACCTTCTCCACTGCTCCGATAATTCCCTCCCGATTGCACGTGGCGGAGTTGCCATTGGTCACCACCGCCGGATCCCGGTTCGGCTCCAACCTCTCCTTCCCGACCCCACCAAACACCTGATCCTTAGCCTCTTCTTCCCCGGCCTTACCGTCACCTGCGCCACCATCTATGTCTGCCCTAACGCCCCTATTCCTTTCGACTTCCTCTCCAACATTGGTTGTACCTTCTCCTCCTAGATGATCGCCGCCAACCTCAACATCCATAGTCGTTCTGCCACCTAGTTACGGCGGAGGCATCGGTTCCTCTCCACCCTCCAAGGTGACCTCGTCCCCATTCCCCAGCACACCGGCCCCGGATCAAAATCCACTCCCAATGTCATCCTCTCCTCCCCCAACCTCCTTGGCCGCCTAGCGGTGGATGTCCTGGACCCCATTGGTAGCGACCATCTCCCTGTCCTCCTCACCATTTCAGACGGTCGTCGCCCCCGCCCTGACCCTCATAATGCCCCTCCCCCGAAGTACGTCCATGACTATTCCCGTGCCGATTGGAATGCCTACCGGGATACCCTCTCCACCTGGGTCGAAGGCCACCCCTTCACCTACCACCACCCTGACGATGTTACCTATGCCGCCTCCTATCTCCAGCAGACCTTGTCTGAGGCTGTGGAGGCCCATGTCCCTACTGTCGCCATCCACCCCCACCATCCTACCTTATCCCCACAGGCCGTCCTCCTCCTCCGTGAATCCCGCCGTCTCTACCGTGCCTTCCTCCACACGCATGATCCGGACACACTACAACGCCACCGGTAACTCCAGCGATACATTCGAAACTTGCTCACTGGCGACAGGCATCCACCCATTTAAATGCTAACCTACCTATAAACTCGTCCAAGTACTAGTCAGCCTTCCGTCACCTTACCGGAACTAAAACCTCCCCCTACTATCGTCTTCTGCATGATGATCACCCCTTCCCTGACACCCTTAGTAAGGCCAATCACTTTTCCTCCTACCTTTCCAATGTCTTCTCCATCCTTGACGATCCCCAGTTCGATTACTCCCTCTTCCTGGATGTCCGCGATCAAACTGACACCTCTGTCCCTCCCCTGGCACATGGTTTCCAGTACTTGGACAACATTGCACACACAGACCTCAATGCCCCTATCACTACACAGGATCTCTTTGCTACACTCCGCACAAAACGCAACACCACTCCTGGTCACGATCGTGTCACCTACCGCCACCTTCGTGAAGCTCCTGTCTCTTTCCTCTCCACCCTGGCCCGGCTCTATAATGTAGTCCTGTCCACTGGCTTCTATCCTGACCTGTGGAAAACCTCCCATATCCTGATGTTCCTTAAACCTGGTAAACCGCCGTCCACCGTCTCCTCCTGCCGTCCCATCAGCCTTACCTCGGTCTTCAGCAAGGTCCTGGAATCTATCCTCACCCGACGCATCCACCAGCATCTCCGCCAGCACCACCTCCTTCCCGTTACCCAGTGTGGCTTTCGACTGTCCTGCTCTTCCGATGACCTTCTCCTCCACCTCTCTCATCTCCTTCCTGAACAGCTAAATTCCTGTCGCGCCACAATCTTCCTCTCCCTGGACCTCGAACGTGCCTATGACTGTGTATGGTATTCCGGTCTCCTCTTCAAGCTCCAAACCTTCACCCTTCCCATTAACTACATCCGTCTGATCGGCTCCTTTCTCTCCCACCGTCCTTCCTATGTCACCATCCATAACACGGATTCCTAACCTTTTTTCCCTCTGCTGATGTGCCCCAGGGCTCCGACATGTCCCCCCTTCTGTAACTTCTGTATACGGTGGACATGCCGCCGCCGTCATCCCCCGTCCCCCTTCTCCAGTTTGCTGATGACACCGCCTTCCTTCCCCTCGCCCCCACCCTGCAGGGTTCCCAACACCTTCTCCAATCCCATCTTGACCGGTTCACCACTTGGTGCAACCACTGGTTGCTCAAGGTCAATCCCTCCAAAACCCAGGCGATCATTGTAGGCAAAACCAACCCTTCCTTCTGCCTCCTTGATTTCTATCTCACCATCTATGGCCGTCCTATCGCCCTCAACCCCACCCTTAAGTACCTTGGCGTCACCCTCGACCATCGCCTCTCCTGGACCCCCCATCTCCGGACAGTCGAAGCCAAGGCACGCTCCCGACTCTGTCTCCTCAAGCTCCTTTCCGGCTGTACGTGGGGTCTGGATCCCTCCACCATCCTCCACACCTATAAATCCCTCATCCGCCCTATCCTCTGTTACGCCCATCCTGCCTGGATCTCCACCCCCCCCCCTACCTTTTACAAATCCCTTCAGATCCTTGAACGCCATGCTCTCCACCTCACCTATCACATCCGTCTCCCCTCCCCCACGCGGATCCTGTATGACCTCATTCTGTTCCCCCACCTTCTCCTTTTCCTTGAATGGATACAGATCCTGTACACCTCCCAAAAACTCGATCCTCCTCACCCGCTTGTCTCCCCAATCCTCTCCCACCCCTGCCCACTGCCGTGCCTGTATTCCCACGTCCCACCCAGTCTCCATCTCTCCACACTCCTTACCCTCTCCCAAGGTGGCTTCCGCCAGCTCCCCCTCCCTGATGATGCGCTCCTCCCCTCCATGTACCCCTCCTACCAACTTTGATTCTGCCTTCCTCTTCCTGTGTTTGCTCCTTTGGGCACCCTCCCTCCCTTCTCTCCCCCTTCCCTCACTGCTCCATTTCTCCCCACTCCTCCCCCGGGCTTCCCCTCCCCTGTTCCTCTACTACTCCTCCCATCTCCTCAGCCATTGGCATCTTTGTTCTCCCCTCTCACCCCCCCACCCTTCTTCTCGTCTTGGCAGGTCCCCGGACTCGCACTTGCTACGTGGACATTCGCTCGCCGGAGATCATCGCCATCAGTGTCTCGTGTGTGCCGTCGTGTTTAGTGTTCAGTGTTCACCGTCACACTCCATCGTTCACCCGTGTCATCGACATCTTCAGTGTCCATGCGTCGTGTCAACAGTTTGTAGTGTGGATTATCGTCGAGTGTGAACGGCTCCGTGTTTGTCTTTATGTGTCTATTGTTTTATTACCCACCGTTAGGTAACTTATGTGTATTCTTTCTGTTGTTTCTTTGTCTATTCTATGGTTGAAGAGCAGCATAACATGCTGCTGACAGCCTGCCTGTTTGTACGGGTTTAAAAATAACAATAAAGAAAAAAAAGAGCATCCAGTCGGTTTAACAGTACGTCTCTTGACATATCGCCTCGCCTTACACAGCGTATTTGCTTTCGTGTTTTGCTTACGAGTGGACATGGTTGTCTAGTTATGTTTTCTTGATTCTGTTGTCTCGTTCTTGATGTTGTCGTAGGGTCCTTCGTTGGTCGTGTCCGTCCTCTCCGTTGTGTTGTTGTTCGTGGGTCCGCAGCTCGTGGTCGTGCGGTAGCGTTCTCGCTTCCCACGCCCGGGTTCCCGGGTTCGATTCCCGGCAGGGTCAGGGATGTTCTCTGCCTCGTGATGACTGGGTGTTGTGTGATGTCCTTATGTTAGTTAGGTTTAAGTAGTTCTACGTTCTAGGGGACTGATGACCATAGATGTTAAGTCCCATAGTGCTCAGAGCCATTTGAACCATTTTGTTGTTCGTGGGCCGCTCCGCGGGTGCCGCCGCGTTTTCCATCACTTCAACCCCGCGACTGTTCCGGCCGCCGTTACAACAACTTCCACCTGTTTAGCCTAGTGAAGGATGCAGTCCGCGGGATTCAGTACGTGGATGACGGGAGGTTATTGTTGCAGCAAGACACTGGCTCCGATGTCGACGAGTAGACTGGTACCATGCGAGCATACAGGGACTCCCAGTAATGAACCGAGAGGCCTTCGTATTGAACGGAGATTATGTTGAAAAATAGGGTTTAGTAGCCAAAAGAGTGGGGAATAATACGGTGTACTTAGATTCTGAATAAAACCAATTTGCTTTCAGAAGAAAAAAGTGTGTTGCATTATTGATTGAACTCCCCTCGTAGTTTCTTTGTCGCGTCACGTGCCCGTAACGGCACCAAGTCGCATTTCAATCTCGCGTTGGGCAGTAGTCATAATGTTTCGGCTCACTAGCGTATGTTTCCCACACTAGCAAAAATATAACAGTAAAAATTGCAAGTGCGCGTGTGCAATGCGTAATTATTGTAAACAATACTCAGTATAATCATTGTACAGACTAAAATGTCAGCTGTGAATCTTTGTTCCACCAAAACCCAGAAAAAGTCTGCGGCAAATTTTCGAACACACATAAAGTAAAATTTGAAGATGATGGCATAATTAAAAAGTTCTAGTTACTAGAACAATATTGCTTCATAGTGAAATCTGAGATGGCTCGTAATCACACTTTGCAACTATCTCGCCAATGGATCGTTTTGCAGTTTACTGTTTACTGGGAGACAATGGTCATCAGGAGGAGGCAATGGTAGCGGCTGGTATATAGACGCTTGACGCAAGAGCTGGTAGTTGATTCACCATACAAGCAACTGAAATACAGCAATTTTAAATAGGGGAACAGATCATTTACTTTGATAGATAGACAACAACCACTTAATCATTGGATTCTGTCTCTCACGTCAGTTATCTGGGGAGCCATTTAAACACTACAGTTTTGAATATAAGGACTACAAAAACCTGAATGGAAAGAAGACAGACACCAGATGAAAAATTTCTGAAATATTCACAAGGAATTACGCCATGAAGGCGGTCGGTTACAAAAGAGAAAAAGAAAAGAAAAACAAAAGAAATTCAGCTTCCAAGTTTTTAAAAAATGGTTCAAATGGCTCTGAGCACTATGGGACTCAACTGCTGAGGTCATTAGTCCCCTAGAACTTAGAACTAGTTAAACCTAACTAACCTAAGGACATCACAAACATCCATGCCCGAGGCAGGATTCGAACCTGCGACCGTAGCGGTCTTGCGGTTCCAGACTGCAGCGCCTTTAACCGCACGGCCACTTCGGCCCGTTCAAGTTTTTAAATATTATATGAAAGTTTCCTATACATCTCTTGTTTTACTAACAGAAAGAATGTGTAGAACAGAACTACGTCGTTTACTGGCGAGAGTGCGTTATACATATTTCGAAGAAACTTTCGTGAAGAACACTGCTTCACGCTAAAAAAATGGTTCAAATGGCTCTGAGCACTATGGGACTTAACATCTATGGTCATCAGTCCCCTAGAACTTAGAACTACTTAAACCTAACTAACCTAAGGACATCACACAACACCCAGCCATCACGAGGCAGAGAAAAATCCCTGACCCCGCCGAGAATCGAACCCGGGAACCCGGGCGTGGGAAGCGAGCTTCACGGTAAAATTTACTGTTCAAATAGTCGGCGATCGCAGAGCAATCAAGAAATATATTACTTCATCTAATATTTATCTTACCAAATTCGAGTTTTTACGGCGAAGGTACGCATAATTTTTATTCCCGCTCAACATTCAAGAATAAAGCTAGGAAAGGAGATAAAACGGAGTCACTAGACACGTACTCAGAAGCTCGGACTGAGGACGGATGTGGAAGGAAATCGGCGCCTTTTTCCAATGTAATAATCCAGGAATCTGAACGGAATTATCTAGGAAAACCAAGGAAATCGTGTTTCTAGGTAGGTGATGGCAATTTGGACGCCGGTCTTCCAGAATACGAGTCGACTGACTTAACTATCTTGCTCAGTAAATGGTGTCACGGGCCAGTTTCATGCGGTTTCCTTTTATTTCTTAGTTTATTTCACCTAAAATATTAATTATTAAGTAATAGAAAGTTAATGAATCATGAACTCCTACTGGGAGATGGTAGGTGGCGACGAGTGGAAAAAAGTCTTTTTATTACTAGTTTTGAAACAGTGTTGCATGTGTACAGAAAAAAACTTGGAGCTGCCTCACAGCATCTCGCTCTGTGAAATGGAGTATCCGGAAAATTAATTGGGATGCCACGGAGACGCGAAACAGTCACCATGGAACAAGAGGCACTACATAACACACGTGGATGCTTTTTAAAAAGCAACAATTAAGATTTGATTGTTAAAGACGCTGTCTTTGTATAGTATCCATTCTAAACTGACCTGTTTATAGTCGAGTCTCGGTCCGGCACACAGATTTAATCTGCCAGAAAGTTTCGTGACCTGTTTGTAATAGCGCCAGGCTAGGGCGACTGGATTTACATTTATTATTATTCGAGGTTTTAGGAAAGATAAGTTTAGTAGCTGTTGACATGTAATTTTATTAGAGGAATATATTATGTTTTTAATTTAACGATTAATGGATTATTTCAATGAGTGAAGTGATATGAAGGTGTGCTTATTTTACTTTCAGTTAATTTGTGTAGCTCGTAGTTTTTAAATCACTGTGACAGTTATTTGCTCCTTATTCACATTTTTTGTTCGGTTGTTTAGTTAGAGACGGCCATAGAGACGGAATATTTTTTATCATCAGGTGCTAATTTAAGGGTCAGATTATGATTTAATCAAGTAAATTTCCAAGGTGGGTGTAGAGGAGGTACATCCGAGCTAATTAGAAAAAAGAACTTACGTATGACGTGACGCAATCATCTTTACAAAATTGTCCCGAGACTTACGTAAAACCCGTAAGAGTGACTAAAATTAAATCGGAGAAAATTAAGCTCCACTGAATAATATCATGTGCATTAGTACTAGTGATTCCCAACTCTTAACTAATTAGATTACTATTTATTATGTTAAACTGCAAGTTTAGCTAAATGTGATATCACTGTGAAAGTTGAAAGGACTCCACTGACGACGAAGGACAGATTCAAATGTATGATTGTTAAACAACATCATAAAAGAGGTGACGAGACAGATTCAAAAACTGTCGTCTAATTTCCCTTAAACCACTTCAGAAGAAAGGTAAGCACACAGACTAAAACATTTGTCGTCCACTTCCCCTAGAGTACTCAAGAGTAGTCGCACACTTAGGTGGAAACCATTTACTTACCACACACAGTTTGGATTCCAGGAAATTTTCTCGACTGAGATTGCTATTTATACATTCATTCATCAAAAAGCATAAGCTTCAAATTACGATGTATCACTGGTTCGTATTTTTTGTGATCTTGTTGATGAGTTTGATTCTGTAGATCGTGTCACACTACTAGAAAAACTCAAGTTTTAAGGAATGAATGGATTACATACACCTGTTTTGAATCGTACTCAACATACAGAATACAAAATGTTGTGGTATAGTTCAGACAATGTCGGAAAAATATAAAACTTTACTGACTGGGGAAAACAAAATATCACAAACGGAGACCGATAGTGTTCAGTTATGTGTCAACTCCTACTCATTATACAGGGTGGTCCATTGATCGCGACCGGGCCAAATATCTCTCGAAATAAGCATCAAACGAAAAAACTACAAAGAACGAGACTCGTCTAGCTTGAAGGGGGAAACCAGATGGCGCTATGGTTGGCCCGCTAGATGGCGCTGCCATAGGTCAAACGGATATCAACTGCGTATTTTTAAATAGGAACCCCCATTTTTTGTTAGATATTCGTGTAGTACGTAAAGAAATATGAATGTTTTAGTTGGACCACTTTTTTCGCTTTGTGACAGATGGCACTGTAATAGTCACAAAGGTTTAAGTACGTGGTATCACGTAACATTCCGCCATTGCGGACGGTATTAGCTTCGTGATACATTACCCCTGTTAAAATGTACCATTTACCAATTGCGAAAAAGGTCGATATCGTGTTGATGTATGGCTATTGTGATCAAAATGTCCAAAGGGAGTGTGCTATGTATGCTGCTCGGTGTCCTGAACGACATTACCTAAGAGTCTGGACCGTTCGCCGGATGGTTACGGTATATAATGAAACAGGAAGTGTTCAGTCACATGTGAAACTTAAACCACGACCTGCAACAAATGATGATGCCCAAGTAGGCGTATTAGCTGCTGTCGACGTTAATCCGCACATCAGTAGCAGACAAATTGCGCGAGAATCGGGAATCTCAAAAACGTCGGTGTTTAGAATGCTACATCAACATCGATTGCACCTGTACCATATTTCTATGCACCAGAAACTGCATGGCGACGACTTTCAACGTCGTGTACAGTTCCGCCACTGGGCACAAGATGGGACAATGACAGTTTTTTTGCACGTGTTCTATTTAGCGACGAAGTGTCATTCACCAACAGCGGTAACGTAAACCGGCATAGCATGCACTACTCGGCAATCCACGATGGCTGCAACAAGTGGAACATCAGCGACCTTGGCGGGTTAATATATGGTGCGGCATTGTGGGAGGAAGGATAATTGGTGCCCACTTTATCGATGGCAGTCTAAATGGTGCAAAGTATGCTGTTTCCTACGTAATGTTCTACCGATATTACTACAAGATGTTTCACTGCATGACAGATCGGCGATGTACTTCCAACATGATCGACGTCCGGCACATAGCTCACGTGCGGTTGAAGCGGTATTGAATAGCACATTTCACGACAGGTGGATTGGTCGTCGAAGCACCATACTATGGCCCGCACATTCACCGGATCTGACGTCCCTGGATTTCTTTCTGTGGGGAAAGTTGAAGGATATTTGCTATCGTGATCCACCGACAACGCCGGACAACATGCTTCAGCGCATTGTCAATGCATGTGCGAACATTACGGAAGGCGAACTACTCGCTGTTGAGAGGAATGTCGTTACACATATTTCCAAATGCATTGAGGTTGACGGACATAATTTTGAGCAGTTATTGCGTTAATGTGGTATTTACAGGTAATCACGCTGCACCAGCATTCGTTCTAAGAAATGATAAGTTCTCACAGGTACATATATCACATTGGAACAACCGAAATAAAATGATCAAACGTACCTACGTTCTGTATTTTAATTTAAGAAACCTACCTGTTATCAACTGTTCGTCTAAAATTGTGAGCCATGTTTGTGACTATTACAGCGCCATCTATCACAAAGCGAAAAAAGTGGTCCGACTAAAACATTCATATTTCTTTACGTACTACACGAATATCTAACAAAAAATGGGGGTTGCTATTTAAAAAAAACGCAGTTGATATCCGTTTGACCAATGGCAGCGCCATCCAGCGGGCCAACCATAGCGCCATCTGGTCTCCCCCTTCAAGCTAGATTAGTTTCGTTCTTTGTAGTTTTTTCGTTTGACGCATATTTCGTGAGATATTTGGCCCGGTCACGATCAATGGACCACCATGTATATGTGAATGATCTTCCACTTAACATTCAACAACCAAAAACTGGTACTTTGTGCTGAAGATACTAGTGTTATAATAAATGCATTAGAGAGAAATTGCCAGAAGATTTGGTAAATAATTATTTCTAAGGATTTATGAAGTGAGTGTCTGAAAATCAACTCTTCCTAAATTTAGTAAAAGCATAATAATATTCAATTTTGTACAACAAATAGAATCATACCAACAAGTGATGTACACATGAGCAGGAGTTAGTAAATAGGGTGGCATGCTTCAAACTGTTGGGTGTACATATTTTTATCGATGGAAACTTGAGTTGGAAGAAGTGTATTGACTTCAAACAGTCAAGTTCACCTACTTTTGCTCTTCGTACAAATGCTAATCTTGGAAACAAACGTATCAGCCTGCTACTTGTTTTGTATATTTCCACTCAATAACGCCTTGCGATATTATTTTCTGCGGTAACTAACCACAGAAAGAAAGTGTTTATTGGATGAAAGTGAGCAGTAGTAGCCGACTGAGACAGACGCGGCAACAGCGAACTGACGGCTTTCTCCTAACCAGGAGCGAATTTTGTTACATCATCAGTGTGCTCTAATAGTTTAGTTTCTTGAGTTTCTGCGTGTAAATTTAATATCTAATAGCCACAGTTCTCGCGTTTCCGTTAGCGTCGGAAAGTAAACCGATTTTATGACATATTATAAGTTCGCAGTCAGGGGCAAATTATTTAATTTTACCTGAGTGCTTCGGTAGTTAGATTTTTGAATATCTGTGTATTACTAGACACAATTCCTGCGTGTTAGTCGGGGTCTACAGTAGATT
The DNA here is from genome assembly GCF_023898315.1 of Schistocerca nitens. Taxonomy (NCBI): domain Eukaryota; kingdom Metazoa; phylum Arthropoda; class Insecta; order Orthoptera; family Acrididae; genus Schistocerca; species Schistocerca nitens. The sequence continues at coordinate 284,531,209 of NC_064614.1, forward strand.
TGCGCAGCACCTGCCGATAGTCCGTTTATATGCATAGTTTAGTTTTCCACGGTCTTTAGTAAGGACAGGGACTGCGATTGTTGTGTGCGGATGCGAGCCGAGTTGGTGACACTTCGCTCTCATCTTAAGGCTGTGATGGCTTCGATTACACAGCTTGAGGCTGCAGTGGATGGGCACCACTGTTGTGGGCCTGCCGTGGGGATCCAACGGACGTCCATCACGTCCGAGTCCTCCGATCGGTTCTCACCGGTAGCCAACCCAGTTACTGCTCGCACTGAGGCTGAGCCCCCACCTGTGGTGGAGTGGGAGGTCGCCCCAGGGCGAAGCAAGCGGCCAAAGACTTCCCAGGCGGCCGCACGTAAGGCATCTCCGGTTTTTCTCACAAACAAGTTCCAGGTGCTGTCTGTGGCTGACGCTGTCGCTGAACCAGATGCCGTCGCCTATCCTGTTTCAGAGCAAACTACTCAGCCTGCAAGATCCGGGCAATCACAGAAGGTGGGACTATTGGTAGATGGGAGTTCCAACGTTAGGCGCGTTATGGGGCCCCTTGGGGACTTGCCTGACAAGAAGGGTAAGAAAAGCAATGTGAACTCCGTGTGCATACCGGGTGGAGTCATTCCAGATGTGGAAAGTGTACTCTCGGATGCTATGAAGCACAGGGTGCTGCCAACTGCCAGTGGTTGCTCACGACGCTACCAATAATGTGTGTCACTATGGATCAGAAGAGATTCTCTCTGATTTCGAGCGGCTAATAGAGATGGTAAATGCTGCCGGACTTGCTTTCAACCATTTGCAGCATAGTCGACAGGACCGATTGCGGACCTCTGGTACAGAGCCGAGTGGAGGAGCTGAATCAGAGGCTCAGAAGATTCTGCGATTGTTTAGGCTGCAAATTCCTCGACTTGCGCCAAAGGGTAGTTGGGTTTCGGGTTCCGCTGAATGGGTCAGGTGTCCACTATATGCAGGAGGCGGCTACACGGGTATCAGGCACTGTGTGGCGTGGACTGGGCGGTTGTTTAGGTTAGAGGGTCTCGGCAAAACACAAGAGAGGCTTCAGTCACAAAGGGTGCAGGCTGAACACAGGAAGAACGTAGATACAGGAATAATTGGTATAACAGTTGCAAATTGTCGTAGCTGTGTTGGGAAAGTACCAGAGCTCCAAGTGCTAATAAAAAGTACTGATGCTCAAATCGTTATAGGCACTGAAAGCTGGCTAAAGACGGATATAAGCTCAGCCGAAATTTTTGCGCGGAACCTAACGGTGTTCCGAATGGATAGGCTAAACAAGTTTGGTGGTGGCGTGTTTGTTTAACTTTTCACGAAATTGAAGTAGATACTTCCTGTGATTTAGGATGGGCAGAGGTCATTGTTGGCAACCCGAATAGAATAATAATTGGATCCTTTTACCGACCTCCAATTTCAGATGATACAGTTGCTGAAAGGTACAAAGAAAACTTGAGTTTGATTTCAAACACGTACCTGGCTGAATTTAATTTACCCTCGTTATGTTAGCGAAAGTACATGTTTAATTACGGAGGTACGCATAAAATATCGTCCGAAATTGTGCTAAACGCATTCTCTGAAAACTATTTCGAGCAGTTAGTTCAAGAGCACACGCGAATAGGAAACGGTTGTGAAAACAGACTTGACATCTTAGCAACAAACAATCCTGAGTTAGTAAGGAGCATCAAAACCGATTTAGGGATTAGTGAACACAGGGTTGTCGTAGCGAGACTGGATACTGTAATCCCCAAATCCTCCAAAAATAAGCGAAAAATATACCTATTCAAAAAAGCAGATACAAATTCACGTAACGCTTTCCTGAGAGTCAATCTCCACTCATTCCAAATTAATAACATAAGTGTAGACCAGATGTGGCATAAATTCAAAAAATTAGTATCGGCAGTAACTGAGAGATTTTTATTAAATAAATTAAAAAACGACGGAGCTGATCCTCCTTGGTACACAAAACGTGTTAGAACACTGTTGCAGAAACAACGAAATAAACATGCCAAATTTAAAGAGACGCAAATCCCCAAGATTGGCGATGTTTTACAGAAGCTCGAAATTTAGCGCGGACTTCAGTGCGATGTGCTTCCGCAACGAAACTTTGTCTCGTAACCTGGCAGAAAATCCAACGAGATTCTGATCGTATGTGAAGTATGTTAGCGGCAAGAACAATCAATGCCTTCTCTGCGCGATAGCAATGGAGGTACTATTGAAAACAGTGTTGCCAAAGCAGAGTTACTAAACACAGCCTTCCGAAATGCATTCACAAAAGGAGACGAAGGAAATATTCCAGAAATCGACTCGAGAACAGCTGCCAACATGAGTAACGTAGAAGTAAATCTCCTTGGAGTAGTGAACCAAATGAAATCACTTAATAAAAGCAAGTCTTCTGGTCTAGACTGTATACCAATTACGTTTCCTTCGGAGCATGCTGATGCATTAGCTCCATATTTAACAATCATATACAACAGTTCGCTCGACGAAAGATCCGTACCCCAAGACTGGAAAGTTGCACAGGTCACACCAATATTCAAGAAAGGTAGTAGTAGTAGTCCACTAAATTACAGGCCCATATCGTTAACGTCGATATGCACCGGGATTTTGGAACATATATTGTGTTCGAACATTATGAATTACCTCGAAGAAAACGATCTACTGACACACAGTCAACATGGGTTTATAAAACATCGTTCCTATTAAACACAACTAACTCTTTATTCACATGAAGTGTTGAGCGCTATTGACAAGGGAGTTCAGATAGACTCCGTATTTCTGGATTCTTTGTCAGAGAGGTCACAGTTTGTAGCAATTGATGGAAAGTCATCGAGTGAAATATAAGTGATTTTTGGCATTCCCCAAGGTAGTGTTACAGGCGCTTTGCTGTTTCTTATCTATATAAATGACTTGGGAGACAATCTGAGCAGTAGTCGTAGGTTGCTTGCAGATGACGCTGCCGTTTATCGACTAATAAAGTCATTAGAAGATCAAAACAAATTGCGAAACGATTTAGAAAATATATGTGAATGGTGCGAAAATTGGCAGTTGACCGTAAATAACGAAAAGTGTGAGGTCATCCACATGAGTGCTAAAAGTAACTCGTTGAACTTCGGTTACACGATAAATCAGTCTAATCTAAAAGCCGTAAATTCAACTAAATGCCTAGGTATTACAATTACGAACAACTTAAATTGGAAGGAACGCATAGAAAATGTTGTGGGGAAGGCTAACCAAAGACTGCGTTTTATTGGCAGGACACTTAGAAAGTGTAACAGATCTGCTAAGGAGACTGCCTACACTACGCTTGTCCGTCCTCTTTTAGAATAATGCTGCGCGGTGTGGGATCCTTACCAGATAGGCCTGACGGAGTACATCGAAAAAGTTCAAAGAATGGCATCACCTTTTGTATTATCGCGAAACATGGGAGAGAGTGTCACAGAAATGATACAGAGTTTGGGCTGGACATCATTAAAAGAAAGGCGTTTCTCGTTGCGACGGAATCTTCTCACGAAATTCCAGTCACCAACTTTCTCCTCCGAATGCGAAAATATTCACGCACAAGCGTGATCTAATTTTTTTTCTTTTTTTTATTATGGGAAACAAATCGACGCTTTATGTTGACACTGGGGTTCGCATGAATGTTGCGACGAGTAGTGTAATTGTTTGGTTTGACAACAGCTACAGGTTGCAAAGACGAAACTGCATATATCTTCCATAACATCAGAGAAAATTCGTCAAACGTCTCTTAGGAAAAACACGGGAGATACAAACGTACACGCCCGGAAAATAACAGTGCCAATCATCGTTTCTGTGTCACTATGATTGTTTTTGATAGCCGGCCATTTTATCCATAGAACGTATGTATGTGAGTTCAACATCTGCCAGCACACAAAAGTTCGACTTCCGTGCGCTTCGTGTGGCTAAGCGTTTAACAGGCACCATGTCATAGACAGTGCTTTCTGCCTGTGGTCATTCAGTTCAAAGCAGTTGTTGTATTAATGACGTGTTCATGTTTCGTACACGAGTATACAAGTCCGTAACAGCGGCATTCGTTGTACGGAAGAGTCCATCTCATACACTCCTGGAAATGGAAAAAAGAACACATTGACACCGGTGTGTCAGACCCACCATACTTGCTCCGGACACTGCGAGAGGGCTGTACAAGCAATGATCACACGCACGGCACAGCGGACTCACCAGGAAGCGCGGTGTTGGCCGTCGAATGGCGCTAGCTGCGCAGCATTTGTGCACCGCCGCCGTCAGTGTCAGCCAGTTTGCCGTGGCATACGGAGCTCCATCGCAGTCTTTAACACTGGTAGCATGCCGCGACAGCGTGGACGTGAACCGTATGTGCAGTCGACGGACTTTGAGCGAGGGCGTATAGTGGGCATGCGGGAGGCCGGGTGGACGTACCGCCGAATTGCTCAACACGTGGGGCGTGAGGTCTCCACAGTACATCGATGTTGTCGCCAGTGGTCGGCGGAAGGTGCACGTGCCCGTCGACCTGGGACCGGACCGCAGCGACGCACGGATGCACGCCAAGACCGTAGGATCCTACGCAGTGCCGTAGGGGACCGCACCGCCACTTCCCAGCAAATTAGGGACACTGTTGCTCCTGGGGTATCGGCGAGGACCATTCGCAACCGTCTCCATGAAGCTGGGCTACGGTCCCGCACACCGTTAGGCCGTCTTCCGCTCACGCCCCAACATCGTGCAGCCTGCCTCCAGTGGTGTCGCGACAGGCGTGAATGGAGGGACGAATGGAGACGTGTCGTCTTCAGCGATGAGAGTCGCTTCTGCCTTGGTGCCAATGATGGTCGTATGCGTGTTTGGCGCCGTGCAGGTGAGCGCCACAATCAGGACTGCATACGACCGAGGCACACAGGGCCAACACCCGGCATCATGGTGTGGGGAGAGATCTCCTACACTGGCCGTACACCACTGGTGATCGTCGAGGGGACACTGAATAGTGCACGGTACATCCAAATCGTCATCGAACCCATCGTTCTACCATTCCTATACCGGCAAGGGAACTTGCTGTTCCAACAGGACAATGCACGTCCGCATGTATCCCATGCCACCCAACGTGCTCTAGAAGGTGTACGTCAACTACCCTGGCCAGCAAGATCTCCGGATCTGTCCCCCATTGAGCATGTTTGGGACTGGATGAAGCGTCGTCTCACGCGGTCTGCACGTCCAGCACGAACGCTGGTCCAACTGAGGCGCCAGGTGGAAATGGCATGGCAAGCCGTTCCACAGGACTACATCCAGCATCTCTACGATCGTCTCCATGGGAGAATAGCAGCCTGCATTGCTGCGAAAGGTGGATATACACTGTACTAGTGGCGACATTGTGCATGCTCTGTTGCCTGTGTCTATGTGCCTGTGGTTCTGTCAGTGTGATCATGTGATGTATCTGACCCCAGGAATGTGTCAATAAAGTTTCCCCTTCCTGGGACATTGAATTCACGGTGTTCTTATTTCAATTTCCAGGAGTGTATAAATACAGGGTGTACATAAAGTCCGAGAACATTTTCAATTATTTATTGTACAAGAACTAAACATTGTAAAGATGTTATACATTTTGAAGACAAACTCTGAACTTTTTTTTTTCTTTACAAACTTTCGATATGCGAACCATGAGTGACCCGGCAGACGTCAATTCTTGCCATATCCGTCCCAGCATGGTATCGTCGACTGTGGCAGTCGCTTCCGGTATTCTCTCCCGGAACTCTAGTACATCACGTGGTAGAGGCGGTACATACACAAGATCTTTAAAGTGTTCTCACAGAATAAAGTCACACGGAGTGAGATCTGGTGATCGGGGAGGCTGTTTTATGAACTCGCCATGTTTGCGACTAGCGCTGACTATCGGCAAATTACCAAACTACGCTGTGGCAGTATACATGAAGACATACGTCCAGGCTTCTCTTCAAAATGACATATGTATGATATTCTTACAATGTTTGGTTCTTGTGCAATAAATAACTGAGAGTGTTCCCGGACTTTATGTACACCCTGTATATTTAACATCCTATTCTACAGTTTTTGCAGTTTCAGCGTGTGCGTAACGAATACGTTTGCTTGTAGTGTATGCAAATGCTATATATTTTGTAATGTACGGATCTATAATCACGCTTGAATTAAGTTTTACTATTTAAGCACTGTCAGGGTGTTTTCATGACTCATATACGAATGCACATGCCCGTCTGAACGCTTCAGTTGAATGAATGGTGTCATTTCAGATAGATTTTGTCCGCCCCCGGTAGCTGAGTGGTGAGCCGACACGGTAGCTCAGCGTGTTCGGTCAGAGGTTTAGCTGCCCTCTGTAATAAAAGAAACTGAGTTAATGGATCAACGACGAACTGAAACGGGTGTCTTCCGACGTCCGCCCCGAGAAAATGTAACGAACTAAAACCAACAAAATGAGACTTAAAAAAAAAATTAAAAAATAGGTCAGCGCGACAGACTATCAATCCTAAGGGCCTGGGTTCGATTCCCGGCTGAGGCGGAGATTTTCTCCTCTCAGGGACTGGGTGTTGTGTTGTCCTAATCATCATCATTTCATCCCTATCGACGCGCAAGTCGCCGAAGTGGCGTCAAATCGAAAGACTTGCACCAGGTTAACGGTCTACCCGACGGGAGGCCTTCGTCACACGACATTATTATTAGATATATTTTAATAACTTGTCTGAAGCCTTAAGCATGTGCATTTGCATTGCCATGTATGTCAAATTCCACGAAAACAAAGTTCACATATTTTTCAGTTTTTTCATTTATTTTTACTTTCTTTACAGATATCCACGGTGATCTTTACTTGGAAATCACGTGGGCTTTCTGAGCACTGTTGAATATTTTTATGAAATTTTAACACATATAATATTACATTTTTGCTGTAATTTTGCTGATATACCACTTTCCGAATTCAGCAACTATACGAATTGACTGGGACTGACTACACAACCACGTCACAAACATATATCAGCTGTGGCAGGAGCTCAGAACGAATCTTGATTGTTTATAATTTACATTTTTACTCCAGTTTGGACGTGGCGCTTGAAGTATAAACAACCCGACCACGATATTTAAGCACTTGGCTTCCCGTGGCCAGTATGGGAAACACGTGGTGAAGTTAAACAAGTACAGTGGGGACTAAAGAACACACATCGCTCTGCGAATGATTTGAAGACAGTTGCACATATACTATAAACCGGTTCAGTGTGACCTCGCGAAATATCACGACAAAATCTCGCGATAAGCCGACCGAAGCGCCCCCACTCCCACGTGCACTTAGATCACTATGGCTCTTGCTTTTCCACAGAGGTACGGAACGTTTTGTGATTTATACACCTGGCCAATGAACTTCCAGTAAAGATAATCCACCCGCCTGACGCCAATTAGCGTTTGAGCATAGTGCTGAGCATAGCTCTGAACTACTGAAGACTTGCCATCAGACGGTGAATGTAGAATACGATTTGTGAGTTGGGTTTTGTGATTCACTTCATCTTAAGTTATGGCTGCGTACTGTAATTTCTGGCCATGGGTTGGACGCTGCTCTCGTTGACAGAGGAAACTAGTAATAAGAAGCGAACAGTAGGTCACCCCTGGTGGCTTGTCTTCACATGAATTACCTCTAAGAAATTTAGTGAATCCACGGAAAACCGAATCTGGCTGAAGATAGGAGCTTTAATTATCACATAACCTCGGCCGAGTAGAGAAGTATTCTGAATAAAGCTTCATTAGTGATAACCATAACGCGGTGATAATATTAGTTACCCCGATAACCTGTTCCTACCGGTGTCTTTAAGACGGTAGTGAGTAACAGTTGAAACACTTTAAGTCTGGAGACAACTTTCGCAATTACTTATGTGGTCGGGAAAGTGCTCTCACAACCTTGGAGTGAGGTTAGAACTAAATTAGAATTATATTAATACCTTCAGCAGCTGACGGGCGTTGATATATATCAACGGCAACAGGTGAAAATGTGTGCCCCGACCGGGACTCGAACCCGGGATCTCCTGATTACATGGCAGCTCTATCCATCTGAGCCACCGATGGCACAGAGGATGGTGCGACTGCAGGGACTATCTCGCGCATGCCTCCCGCGAGACCCACATTCTCACCTTGTATGTCCACACACTACATTCGTAGTGTCCCACCCCAACACACTCATTACTCGTGGAAGACATTCTTACCAAGTCCCGTAAGAGATCAGGGAATATGTGTGCATCCGCTCAGAAGAAGAAGGTCATGACCGGTATTGAGAGACCTATATATTTAAATGGATATGCTGTCTGTTCTTTCGGACATGTCCGAAATGAAAAGACACCATATCCATGTAAGTATTTGGAGTGAGGTGTACGAGTATAGTATCACCAGTGCGTGAAATCAATGGCGTTCTATTTCAGGATCTTCCAGTCGCCAATTTCACATGCCCCTTAAAGGGCGCCCAAGATGTTTCTGTTTGAGAGAATTGCTACAGCTTCTTGCTGAAGTTTATACGCAACGTAGCGCGACTAGGATACGGGTATGTAACAACCGACATGTAGGCAAAGGATTAGGGTGGCATTCGTGTCTTTCAGAAGTGTCTTTCCGACGTACGTGGAGCAGATGCCGAAACGTGAACTGCGGCGACGTTATTGCCAAACGCGTCCAAACAGGACCAACATGGCCTTGGTCTTTTCTTGGCTGGCCAGGTGGACACCGGTAGACCGCCGTCGGAGGATGGATGAGTATGGGGCAGCTTTCTGGGGAATAGTGCGCGAAGTTCCTTGCGACTGCTTCATGTCCCCTTATCGTAAATATCGTTACGCAGAAGCTGCCCCAACTCAAGTGGGAGCCAGTCGAGCACATGCCCGGAAGTCGTGATTTCCTCTCTACAGCTACATCTACATGGTTAATCTGCAATTCACACTTAAGCGCCTGGCAGAGGGTTCATCGAACCGTTTTCAAACTACTTCTCTACCATTCCACTTGTAACGCCGGAAATGCATATCCTCCTATTTCCATCTATTGCACTGCTAATTTTTTTCCTTATTTTGTTACCTGAAGATATAACATTTCTGTGTCTTTGTATATTGCAACTGTTTTACTGTTTGTATATATGTATTTATGCATTTATGTTGATTTGTTTTGTGAATATTATTTGTATTTATACGCTGGGTCTGGCCTAGGGAAAACTATGATATCGAACGAATACATCGATAGGTCGTGTGGAGAACAAAAGTGTTTAGGATCTTTGGTAGTGTGAACTCGGCCGCGTGGAGCGCGGGCAGAGCAGAGGGAGTCTGGCTGGAGTAGTGCGGTTGAGCAGGTGTGTTGTGTGAAACTTCCGCGAGTTGCCGCGCTTTCGGGGTTTGGCAGCATGTAATTGCGCTCGGCTTGCGATGATAGTTTCTGACACGGCGTCGCGGACGGGAAGCATTAGCTGGCGCACATCAAGAGCCCGTTTCGCCTGGTGACCGTGTCGAGAAGAAGGCGCACCAACATCCAGCTTCTGCAACAGCGACAATGAGTGACTGTCGCCACCTCCTCGACCGACGACTTCAAACCTTCAATCAACCAACAAGGAAGACCGGAAGCGCCTAAAGTTTTAGAACTGTATGGCAGACCTCAGCTTTTAAAATTGTTGCATCACAAAATTACAGCAACTTAGCATGAACCTTTGTTGCTCATTGTCCCAATTTGCATTACCAAGCAGGGTCCCTTCCTTTTCTGGAATGAACCCGAGTGTCGTTGAAATTCATACGCCAGCATTAAAGTAATATTCCATTTCACTGCTTTAAGTTCAAAGTTCAGTTAAAGTATTCATAGCTGGCTACAATATTTAGATTACACAAGCACAAATTAAGAGTGCGAGTTTTGTTACCATATTTCAGCTTACCTGTGACTGCAGCTCAGCTTGGTACGTACTAAATTTTACTACTGTTAATTTTTGAGAATCATTTAATTGAAGTTCGAAGTTAAATCTCTTATTTCTAAATTGCGTAGATTCAAGTAGCTTTTGAAATGATTGTTGAGGTAGCCCAAGGCTAACTGTATTTTACTGAATTTCGATATGCTTCAGGAACAAAGTTCACTATAAATTTGAGTCATTAAACTAACTTTCAGTTTTCCAGTTTTATTAATTCTTTTGCTAAATTAAGTCAGAGTGTAGCGAAACTTATTACTTCTGACAAACTTTCAGTTTTCACACTACACGTGTCAACCTTCAGTTGCCACGCTTCTAGTGCTAATTATATGTGTAATAACCTTTCTTTTTCTGTTACTATAGTAATTGTCCTTAGGACTGGCGACCGTAATTTCCCCCAAATCTCAAATACCTAATTACCGCTAGTTAATTGTTAACGTAACGGCAGCACATTTACTTTCTTTATTAACTTTACCCCTTTTCAAAATTAATTTCCACTAGTTTCATTTGCATTTTTCCTCTCATTTAGATGTAACCCTTTCCTCCCTCTTTACCGACAGATTAACTTCGGTGATGATTGCTTTTCCCAAATTTCCATTAGGTACACGCGGTTTAATTTTTCACTGTCATTAAGGTCGATAAGTGAGGGGGAGGTTACACACTCTCGAATGGCACTTGGGAAAAAGGAATCCCTAAATTTTTCCGCTGGAGCTCCGATTTCTCTTATTTTATTATGATGATCATTTCTCCCTACGCAGGTGGGTGTCGACAAAATATTTTTGCATTTGGAAGAGAAAGTTGGTAATGAAATTTCGTAAATAGATCTCGCCGTAAAGAAAACCGCCTTTGTTTCAGTGACTGTCACCCCCAACTCGCGTACGATATCAGTGATACTCTCACCCCTATTGCGCGATAACACGAAACGAGCTGCCCTTCTTTGCACTTTTTAGGTGTCCTCCATCAATGCTACCTGGTAAGGATTCCATACCGCAATATTCAAGCAGAGGACGGACAAGTGTAATGTACTCTGTCTCTTTAGTGGGTTTCTCGCATCTTCTCTAAGTGTTCTGCCAACAAAGCACAGTCTTTATTTCGCCTTCTTCACAATATTTTCTATGTGGTCTCTCCCATTTAAGATGCTAGTAACTGTAATTCCTAGGTATGTAGTTGAACTGACAGCCCTTAGATTTATGCGATTTATCGTATACCCAAAATTTATCGGATTTCTTTTAATACCCACGAGGATGACCTCGGACAATTCTTTGTTTAGTGCTAATTGCCACTTTTCGCACCATATAGAAATTCTCTCTACATCATTTTGTAATTAGAATTAATCGTCTGATGATTTTACTAGACGTTAAATTATAGCGTCATCAGCAAACCGTCTATGGGGGCTGCTCAGATTATCACCTAGATCATTTATGTAAATCAGGAACAGCAGAGGGCCTATGACACTACCTTGCGGAAAGCCAGATATCTTTCTGTTCTGCTAGATGATTTACCGTCCATCACTACGAACTGTGGCCTCTAGTCACAGAACTGAGACGATACTGTCCGCAGCTCGTGGTCGTGCAGTAGCATTCTCGCTTCCCGCGCCCGGGTTCGCGGCTTCGATTCCCGGCGGGGTCAGGGATTTTCTCTGCCTCGTGATGACTGGGTGTTGTGTGCTGTCCTTAGGTTAGTTAGGTTTAACTAGTTATAAGTTCTAGGGGACTGATGACCATAGCTGTTAAGTCCCATAGTGCTCAGAGCCATTTGAACGATTTGAAAGTTATGCTCTGTGCAAAATTCTACCAGACAGCTTCCTCTTTCATTTCTCTCCCCCAATCCATATTCACCCACTATGTTTCCTTCCCTCCATTTCCCTACTCTCGAATTCCAGTCAGCCACGACTTAAATTTTCTTCTCCGTTCACTACCAGAGTAATTTCTTTTATCTCATCATACATTTCATCAATTTCTTCATCTGCAGAGCTAGTTAGCATATAAACTTGTACTACTGTAGTAGGCATGGGCTTCGTGTCTATCTTGGCCACAATAATGCGTTCACTATGCTGTTGGTAGTAGCTTACCCGGACTCCTATTTTTTTAATTCATTATTAAACCTACTCCTGCATTACCCCTATTTGATTTTGTATTTATAACCCTGTATTCACCTGACCATTAGTCTTGTTCCTCCTGCCACCGAACTTCACTAATTTCAACTTCAACCTATCCACTTCCCTTTTTAAATTTTCTAACCTACCTGCCCGATTAAGGGATCTGACATTCCACGCTCCGATCCGTAGAACGCCAGTTTTCTTTCTCCTGATAACGATATGATATGTGCATTGACCTTCCTTTTTCAGTTATTATAGTAGTTGTCCATAGGATTGGCGACTGTAATTTGCCCCAAATATCAAATATCGTATTAACGCCAGTTAACTGTTAACGTAACGACCACAAATTTACTTTCTTTATTATTTTTATCTTTTTTCAAAATTAATTTCCACCAATTTCATTTGCATTTTTCTTTTCATTTAGATGTAACCCATCCTCCCTCTTTACCGACAGATTAACTTCGGTGACGATTGCTTTTCCCAAATTTCCATTAGGTACACGCGGTTTAATTTTTCACTGTCATTAAGGTCGATAAGTGAGGGGGTGGTTACATTGAGAGGAACCTGATTGGTATATCATCAGGACCGGAAGACTTTCCTTTCTTAAGTGATTTGAGTTGTTTCCCAACACCTAAAATGTCTACTATTATGTCACTTATGCTAACGGCTGTTCTGGTTTCGAATTACGTAATATTTACTTCGTCATCTTTAGTGAAGGAATTACAGAAAGCTGTATTTAGTAACTCCGCTTTAGTGGCACCATCATCGGTAACATTTCCATCGCTATCGCGCAGTGTCGGTATTGACTGCTTTTTTTCTGCTGGTGTACTCTATATAAGACCAAAATCTCTTTGGGTTTTCTACCATATTTTGTGATTATTAGGCTTTCTGTCCCTTGAAATACGCCTTGAAGGGTCCACGACTCCCCTCGGGCGAGGATATTACGGACTTCTTCACGTAACAGTACACGGTGTTTCACCAAACGGGTATCTTCAACCTGGTGCATCGGGGGCTGATTGCCTCAGTGGTGATGGCGATTTTGTTCATTTGACATAACCGATTCTGGACTGCACGGCCATTACAACGAAAACTTTTTATCGTTGATCATACAATGTAAACTTTCACGGCCGGTATTGTCTTCACTTAAAACTTCCGGGCTGATAGGCCGTGGTCGAAATATAAAACTGTCTCCTAACGTTTCGTCTCCGACTGCGGAAGACATCTTCGGAGGTAAAGCGGCGAACTGCGAAGAGGACTCGAGGAGGACAGGTTTACATCGGTACTACAAAGAGAAGTGTGAACACCCGTCTTGTCGAACATAAGAGGAATTGCCGCCTAGGTCACACGGATAAATCGGCCGTAGCGGAACATGTTTACCAGGAAGGTGATCATGAAATAAAATTCAGCGAGACGAGTGTCATATCAAAAACCTCGTATTATTATGCACGCTTGTATAGAGAGGCTATCGAGATTGATAAACATCGTAATAATTTTAACAGCAAAGACGAAGGTGTTAAACTGGATAAAATTTGGATGTCAGCGTTGCACCGCAAGCGTGACGATCGATTACTTTCAATCGAGAATGTTGGCATTACCAGAGACAATCTCATAGCCGACGCCACGTGATCGACAGTGGCGCCCTCTGTACTGCCTATAGAATCAGCGCCTCCTCGAGTCCTCTTCGCAGTTCGCCGCTTTACCTCCGAAGATGTCTCCCGCAGTCGGAGACGAAACGTTAGGAGACAGTTTTATACTTCGACCACGGCCTATCAGCCCGGAAGTTTTAAGTGAAGACTTTTTATCGTTCTTTATAATTCTTCAAATTATTTCTAGATGTTGTGTCTAGTTCATACAGCATAGACACAATGAGGTAGCTAGGTGCACGCTAAACTAACGCAGACGGGCTTGAAGTACTGGAACAGGAGACTTATTAATGCACTAAAGAAAAGTACGTAGTTTTATAATACTTAACTTTATTCTCTTGTTGGAATACATCTCTCTTGAATATTAGTAAGCTATAAACACTGATACAAATGGCGCCTTGCTAGGTCGTAGCTATGGACTAAGCTGAAGGCTATTCTATCTGTCTCTCGGCAAATGAGAGGAAGACTTGGTAGGTCTAGTCGCAAGCAATGTCGTCCGTACAACTGGGGCGAGGTCTAGACCGTGTCTTGTGACCTGCCATGTGGTGGCGCTAGGTTTGCGATTACACAGTGGCGACACGCGGGTCCGACATGTACTACAGGACCGCGGCCGATTTAAGTTACCACCTAGCAAGTGTGGTGTCTAGCGGTGACACCACACTAGATACTGACGGCTGGACTAGTGTATGTTATTTTAAACTACCGAAAATAGTTCAACGGACGGCTTGTTCAAATTGCGCTTGTCATAGAGTGGTTATGAAAAGCGACTGAGAGCAAGGGCGCAGCGACGAGCGCTAAGCAAGCGGAGATGGAACTGATCGCAGACCGCCCACGGCATCCGGCCGGCTGCCGACCGATTACGCTGACGAATATTAATGAAGCGAGCGCGGGCTCAGGAGGCGGCGACTGAAAGCGGCACTTAGCGCTTTGTTGGCGGGCCTGCGTGCGCGGGAGCCTTCCTCCCGGACCGGGCGCACGCGGAGCGCGCGAGCCGGCCGCCAGGTAATTAATTACGTCAGGGCCGGAGGAGAGCCGTCTGGGAAAACATCTGTTCCGGCGGCGCGCCGCACCGCTCTATCTGCCGCCCATCAGCCGCCCACGCTCTGCGAGCCCGCGCGGGCCGCAAACAAAGGGCGGGCGCCAGCACGCCTCATCCGCAACAGCAGCTCACTGTCACACAGTCCGCTCGCGCCTTTCTCCAAGCACACAATTCTGATAGTCTCTCTCGTCGCATTGCTATTATTATTACTAATACCTGACAGGAGGTGTGGCACATACCATGTGTCTTCATGGAGCATTAGCGAACCCAGCAGTAATTCGCAATTGTTAAGTATGCATGTGGATCTTGTATACGCAGTAATCTCCCACTCTCCCTCTCTCTGCCAGTCTCCTCCTCCCTTCTCTCCTTGTTCATCTCCATCTCCTGAACCTGAAGTTGCTTAAAATGAACGGGCAAACTGTTTGTGATATCGGTTTCCGGAGTAGAGCGACCGCATCGGCTGCAGTTATGTGAGGATAGTAACTGTAATAGCAGTATTTCGCACAATTTTAATCTGCAAATTGATAGGATTACAAACTTTCAAACGATTCAGATTCCGTAGAAACGGGTGTCACACGAAAAACAGGCCCCGAATATAGACTGTTCGCCAATTACGCACGAATTGTGGTCCGCCACGAGCAGAAAAGACAACAGACACATACATGTGATTATTATATAATAAAGAACTAACATATAAGCTAATGCAATCAACAGTTTCCAAACAATAGATGCCAACTGGCGGTCAACAGTGAAAAATCCTGACCACGGGGCCGGCTTTCTGTGCACCGAACTGCAGTATTCTAATCATCAGCCGATGAGTCTTTTCTTTTAAAAACGACAGCGAGGAAGATAGCAAAAAACCACGTAGCTGTGCAGTCAAATTCTGTTTCAAATTATACGTAAGGAGTAGGAATATATGTGGGAGAAACAGTTTGTCTTATGGTTGAAATACCCTGTTGCCCTCGTTAAAAGTGACTGCGACAAAAATAACAAAACCGCAAATTTTCACAGCACAGTATTTTCTTTGTTGCAGTCGGTTTTACCAGAAAGAAGCAGTACATCGTTGTTTAAAAACATACATACCTTACGTCAATCTCAATGTTTATTAGAGTATCGTGTAAAAAGTTCAGGTAAGTCAGTCAACAACTTCTCGAGATTTTTGCTAACAAGTGTTCGTCAGATTTACAAGATACGTGCAAGTGTTGTTTGATAGTCACACGAGATCATACTTTGAATGTCTTAAATATATTTAATTCACACAGGAGGTGGACATAAAATGTGATGTCGTGGATTGTATAGTCCGTAATGAGGAAGAGTGGCAGCTTCTTGATACTTTATCCCAGCGAATAGTACATCCATATTAGACGAATGTCAAAACACAGGCGGTCTCGAGCACAGAAGTGAAGCTAGTAGCAGTCAAATCAATTCATTAGGAATTAGAAACCAGAAAGATCTAACGACAGCTGCAGTCTGAGATATCACTAGTAATTGTGACAAGAGCTAGGTCATGCGATATTGCAGGGCCTGTGTTGCTCAGAAATACGATGCAATGTTCCTTCAGACATGTGTATGTGTCCGAAGAAACGCACTGCCGCGATTATAGACGTAATGAAATACATGAGTTTTATCTACAGTTACGAATATGGACCTGTATAATGGAATGACGACAGTCATAATCTGTATTGGACCGCGACTCTAACACAGATAAGCGATAAACGGGAAATCCGAGGTCTGGCACAAATTTTCGTCGTCGTGATTATATTATACACCTGATGGTTGGCCATATTCGCAACTGCGAATACATTTCATGTAGATGAGCTACATCAAGACGTAGGCTTTCCGACAATGCAAGTAATTAAGTCTACCGAAGGTCATTGATAGGAGAACTAAAAGAATAAAATTTTTGTGAATGTAACTGAGGTGGTGGATAGGAGATTCGGTATCGTGTTCTCCTTGGATATTATAGGAGGAATCTCCCCTCATAAGTCTGATTGGGAGGTGGTGATGGATGCGTTCACAGTACCACATTGTGTAGGGTAACCTATGTGATATAAGGAAAACTTTCCTGACACACGGCGGTAATCTCGAGCTCCGACAAATAAATAAAGACTTCCAGCGTACTCGGCTACTTAACACTGCACAGAGTAAATAATGGAAACCCTGACTCCAGTAATAGTGGTTAGAACTACAAGTAGTTATAGTCGGTGGTTATACTTAGCTTTTCTTGAATCGTTCCATATAGACCGGGGTACTGGAGCACCAGTAGGTCGAGGAACAGCAGCTCATAGTCATTGTAGTTTCAGTTTGTTAGCAGCTACAAATAAGTTAAGTAGTACAAGGTAGCCCCGCTCCCCTCCCCCCCCCCCCCCCAAAAAAAAAAATCGGTGAATTACTACAAGGTGCACCACAAAATTTCGGTGAATAGAAGGACATCTAAAGAAAAAATTTTATTGTCGATAAGATTACATACTTATTTCTAATGCTATGACCGTTGTGCTTTCGTTCGAACCATATTAAGATCTGCGGAGAAGAGAAAGTAAGATAACTAATCATCATAGTACTTAAAATAGGCAGCGCTATTATTACACCATATCTAAAGCCAAATCCACCGGAAACCGGAAGGTACCTGTCGGCTACGATAACAACCCGATAAACATAAATAAAATTTGAAGAAAAGCAAACAGAGGAACTATATTATCTGAAGTCCCACTTGAATGCAATATTTCATTTGGAATTGTTTTTTAAAAAAGTGATGATTATCTCTCATCAAAGGTCGCCAACAGCATCTTTGAGCTGGCAACCTGAGCTCAAATTTACATATGATAGAATCTCCTATCAAGCTTAATATATCCGGATAAGAAAGATGAAAAGTGAAGAGCTAGACCTCTTTAAATGAAGAAAACAAACTTTAAAACCTGCAGATTGACGGTTGTTTTCAAGAATGCAACGAACTTGCCACCAGTTTTTACAACTAACATTATTGGTTAAGCTATGTCTAATAACTCCTGCATTAATGACAATCAGATCTTTTAGCTTAACTACAGGCCGAAAATCAGGTAATGGAATGTTAGAATGTAGTTTGCGTCATTTTGTTTACTTTTGAATTACTGAACTAGGAGAATAACTTTATTTCGTTTTGCTATTATTCCTTAGTTGTATATAATTAACAATGGATGTCAGTAAAGGATTCTTGAGCAAATTCGTACAGCTACTTGGATGTCATGCTTTGATTTTCATATGGCATTTAACAGTACCTTCAGGTCCATAGCATCAACGTTTACCACCAGCTGCGGCCAAATACTGCCATTCAGCATCCTTACTTTAATAAGACTTCTGAATGGGCATAATGATATTTTTTCTATTTCTGTACCGTGCAACAATTCCATCAGAAACACAGAACATGTTTATAATGTCGGAGAATTTTTACTTTGTTACTGAGAGCATCTTCGACTTGAAAACAAACTCCACTATATCATTTTCCCGTCAGTCAAAAACGAAATAAATATCTCAGATGGAGTGTGACTTGACTGATGGTCCAGTGACAGAACTGAACTTCATTTTGAAGCACAAAATAGCGATTTTCAGTAAATTAGTATGTTTATAACTAGAAAACCAGTTTGAGTCACGGTGTACGTCAAACTCGAACTAACAACAGAAGCTGAGTCGCCGGCCAGAGTGGCCGAGCGGTTCTAGGCGCTACAGTCTGGAACCACGCGACCGCTACGGTCGCAGGCTCGAATCCTGCCTCGGGTATGGATGTGTGTGATGTCCTTAGGTTAGTTAGGTTTAAGTAGTTCTAAGTTCTGGGGGACTGATGACCTCAGAAGTTAAGTCCCATAGTGATCAGAGCCATTTGAACCATTTTTGAAGCTGAGTCAATTATTTTCAGAAACAACTTCGGTGATAATTAACTTTATGTTGCCAGTAAGTACCTAAACAAATTATTTCCGACCTAAGATGTTAAGAATATCTTTCATATATGGCACATGGAAAAATATGTGGAAGCACAATAGAGAAATTATTATCTAATCTATACAATAAAAGTCACAATAAAGCATTTCTTGTTAAATGAAGTGTCAAGAAAAATATGAATTGTGCAATACGATGTTTAATAAATTCTTTTCTCTTTCAATTTATCCTTAGCTCATGAAAAAGAAATAAGTGTGAAATAGTCATTTTCTGGAAAAACTCATTTTTTTGAGATTCTGAAAACACAATTTTTCATTTTTTTAATATTAAGTGAATCGTACTGTAATGTTGCACTACATGTCACATTAGATCACAGTCTTAGAGCTTTAAATGAGATCACATTCATCTCTGTAACTTCTATAGTTATGGAGCTATACAGAATTTTTTTCCTCAGAACGTTTGGAAGAATCGGATATTCTTTCGTATGTTGAAGCACAGAAACAAAAAAACTGTCAGGTTCAAGGCTGTTACAATTTGTAATATTTATTAACTGCATGTCTTCTGTCAAATAATAAAAAATCAGTGTCCTCAAGAAAAATTTGAAACTACGTTTGACGAGCAATACCACCAATATTGCTCTACAGAGAGGCCAACCCTTCGACAAACCACCAATATGTATCACTTAACAGTGTATTAACATTTTCAGTATTCGTCCATTCTCAAAATACATAACTACAGTAGTATGCAAAAACCTTTCATGGACTCCCTTTATTCCACTACCGGCTTGCTGAGATCTGGTTGAAACCGACCATCACTCACATATCTGAACAGTAACTTAGAAGAACTCTGACAAATAGTCATGTACACTTTTTTATCTCAATTGATTGGAATTGCAAGACATTTCGCATGACTGTGGGACTCCATTTTTAAATCTGACGGATGTGTAATAGTACTATACAAGCTCCTTACTTCACACTTTATTTTTCGTAGTTGCTACACCCATTTCAGTAACCCTGTATTTGTCCAACATGTGACTTACGGTGTTCTCCGGTTCAATATTATCCAGGCATCCACTACAAACTAAAACTGAGTTGTAGTAACTACACGCATAGTCCATGTTCTTGTTGTTCTTAACATTTATTACGGGTACTTACTAATATGCCTTCCTAAAAGCATGTTTATTTTTGTGATTAAGTGGAGAAAGTGTCGTCAAGCCCTCAACTTGGCCGTGGCGTACTTCCTTCCAGACACGTCGACGGCACGAGGTCCTCCTTATTCGTCTTCGCATCGCCCACAGCCCTATGACGCATGGAATTTTACTCCGGTGAGAGGACCCTCCGATGTGTGGTGCTTGTGGCGTGCAGATCACAGTGCACCACATTTTATTGGACTGCATTTTATTTGCTGACCAGCGGACTGCAGCGGATTTACCGGAAGATCTGCAGTCTATTTTAGGCAATGATCAAACGAATGTGGTTCACGTTTTAAGGTTTTGTCAATTGTCCCACGTTTTTAACAAGATTTTGGGGACATGTTTTTAATGTGTCAATAGGGTGTCTGGCTGCCCCAAGTTTTTTGTAAGTCGTCAGCCAGTCACATTTCCCTGTGCTGTTCTTTTAGCTCTTCTGTGTTTTGTTTTCATTCTGTTTTAATTTCTTGATTAATTATCTTGCCTCATTTGTTTTAGTGCATAAGGGGTGTGCCTGTGCGAAAGAGTAATTGTGTGGTCATTTCGTGTGGATGCGTGTGCGACAGTTTTCGTTCTTATCCAGATTCGTTTATTTTCAACTTGTTAAAGCGCTGATAACCTCGCCGTTGGGTGCCCACAATATCCCCCAACCACACACACACACACACATAAAATTTAATATGGTTATTCAGAAAAAATCCCAGAGGTGGGACAGGGCAAGAGGGCAATCCAACAGTAAAAATTCTTCCCTTTTTCTTCTATTTTATTTTATTGACTCATCAGTCATCTGACTGGTTTTATACAGCTCGCCGCGACTTCCACTCCTGTGCCTGCCGCTTCGTCTCTGACTAGCACTTGCAACCGACGTCCTCAATTACTTGCTGGATTTATTCCAGTCTCTGCCTTCCTCCAAAATTTTTAGCCTCTACTGCTCCTTCTAGTACCAAGGAAGTTATCGGTTGGTTCAAATGGCTCTGAGCACTATGGGACTTAACATCTGTGGTCATCAGTCCCCTAGAACTTAGAACTACTTAAACCTAACTAACCTAAGGACTTCACACACATCCATGCCCGAGGCAGGATTCGAAACTGCGACCGTAGCAGTCGCGCGGTTCCGGACTGAGCGCCTAGAACCGCTAGACCACCGCGGCCGGCTCACGCCACTGAGCGCCACACAAACCAAAACCATGATCAGCTGCTTCCGTTATCAACCTCAACGTCAGAACTGCCTCTCTGGTGCCTATACCTTTCCTAAAGTCAAATGATCGTCATCAATCAAGTCTTCATCCTCAATTTTTATGTATACTATTCTTTACAAATTGGATGCATGATCTGTTAAGCTGATTGTGAGATATTTATCGCACTTGTCAGCTCTTTCGATCTTTCTAATGTGTGGATCATGATTATCCGAAAATCTTTCAGACCAACTTGGACAGTCGTTTTGTTGAATTTCACCCAATTATTTCCGAAATTTTGAAGGTATCCTATCTATTCCTTCTGCCTCATTTGATATTATGAGTTCCAAAGTAATTTTAAATGTTGTTGTTGTCGTCTTCATTCCAGAGACTGGTTTGATGCAACTCTCAATGCTACTCTATCATGTGCTAGTTTCTTCATCTCCGAGTAACTATTGCACCCTACATTCTTCTGAATCTGTTTAGTGTATCCATCTCTTGGTTTCCCTCTACGGTTTTCACCCTCCACGCTGTCTTCCAGTACTAAATTGGTGATCGCCTGATGCCTCAGAACATGTTCTACCAACGGATCCCTTCTTCTGGTCAAGTTGTGCCACAAATTCCTCTTCTCCCCAATTCTGTTCAGTACCTTCTCATTAGTTACGTGATCTACCCATCTTATATTCGGCATTCTTCTACAGCAGCACATTTCAAAAGCTTCTATTCTCTTGTCTAAACTATTTATCGTCCATGTTTCACATCCATACATGGCTACACTCCATACAAATACTTTCAGAAAAGACACATCTATACTCGATGTTAACAAATTTCTTTTCATCAGAAATGCTTTGCTTGCCATTGCCAGTCTTCATTATATATCTTCTCTACTTCAACCATCGGCAGTTATTTTGCTCCCTATATATCTAAACTCATTTACTACTTTAAGTGTCTCATTTTTTAATCTAATTTCCTCATGATCACCTGAATTAATTTGTCTTCATTCCATTATCCTCGTTTTCCTTTTAATGATATTCATCTTATATCCTTCTTTCAAGACACTGTCCATTCCGTTCAATTGCTCTTCAGGACCTTTGCCAACTGAGCTATTGCTTAACACAATATCTAAAGACTTAGAAAACTTGAAGCGTATCTTTGTTCCTTCGTTCTTGCGTATCCCACTTCTTTGTGTATTGATCCTTCCTGGCTAGTCTCTTAAAGTTCAGCCTACTCTTAAAAGCTACTAAATTATGATATGAGTCTGTATCTTCACCTTGATATGCCTTACAGTCCAGTATGTGATTTTGGGATCTCTGCCTCACTACAAAAAGATGAAATGATCGTACGGCATTGCCAGCCACCGAGTGCGAATCTTATTGCAGTCGACGCCACATTAGGCGACTTGCGTGCCGGTGATGAGAACAACACAACACCCAGTCCACGAGCGGAGAAAATCTCCAACCGGCCGGGAATCGAGCCCGGTCCCGATGCATGAGAGGCGAGCACGTAACTACTTGCTAAGCAGGGGGACTCTGCCTCACTATGATGCAATGTAACTGAAATCTATCTGTGCCTCTCGGTCTTTCCAAGTATATCTCCTCCTCTTCTGATCCTTGAACAGAGCACTCGCTCTTACTAGGTGAAATTTATTGCAGAACTCTTCTTTCTTTCTCCTCTGTCATTCCTAGCACCAAACCCATGTTCCTCAGAAAACCTTTCTTCTATTTCTTCCCCTACAACCACATTCCAGGCCCTAAAGAGTATTAAATTTTATCACCGTTTACGTACTGAATTGCCCATTCAATACCCTCAGATGCTTCCTTTGTCTCTTCATCTTTTGCTTGCGATGTGGACATGTGTACCAGAACTATCGTAGTCGGTGTTGGTCTGCTTTCGATTCTGATGAGAACAAACCTATCACTGAACTGTTCACAGTAACTCATTATCTGCATTACTATTAATAAATAATCCTTCTTCCGTTGAACCATTTTCTGCTGCTGTTGATTATACTCTACACTCATCTGTCCAGAAGTCCTTGTCTTCCTTCCATTTCAATTCACTGACTCCCAGTGTCTAGACTGAACCTTATCATTTACCTTTTGAGATTTTCTGCCTAAAACGTTCAGACTTCTGACATTCCACTCTCCCTGTCGTAGAATGTCGTCCTTTTGTTGGTCATTCAATCTTTTCCTCATGGTCTCCTCCACCTTGGCTGCCAGCTTCCGGAAGATGGTAATGGGGAAGTAGTCTGGAATCTTATGCCAACGGAGAGATCATCATGACTCATTTTTTCAGTGGCATGCTTCATGTCCTGTGAATATACATTATGTGTCTTTAATGCAGTGGTGCTCTTTGCTTTCTGCATCCTCATGCCATTGGTCATTGCTGATTCTGCCGCCTTTAGGAGTAATTTCCCACTTCAAGAGCAAAAGAGTGCCCTGAAACTCTGTCCGCTTCTCCGCGGTCTTTGACAAGGCCGTTGGCTGAAAGAAGGTGACTTCTTATGCCGGAAGTCTTCGGCCGCCATTTCTCATGGCGGGGTTAGAACATGGGATCGAGGACGTTTTGATTGTGACACTACCCCTAGTCACAGTAATTTGCCTCCGGCACAAAATCTATCAATCAAGCCTCAAAAGTGATGGACCATACAATTGTGGATAGTATAGGAACGTATGGGTCAGGAATCTGGGACATTAACAAAAGAATAAACACAGGCTTTTTGCAATGGAAATGGACTACTGGAGGACGAGTAACGCAATGTCAAGATTGGATCAAGTAAGAAGTGGGGATAGGCAGAGGAAACTGAAAATTAAAAAGACTATAAGACACAACTCAAACAAGGAACTACTTTGGCATGGACCTTTTGAAGGGATAGATGGAAGAAGATTGCAGAAACGGTTATACCAGTGGATTGCCCCAGCGAGAAGGAAAAAGAAATAGATCAGCAAGAACATGGAAGATGCAGTGTAAAGTAGAAATCTTCATCATGGAAACAAAGAACAAGCAGCAATGGAGAATGGAAAGCGAGAATGTGCTACAGCTGTATTAAACTCGCACACACGGTCCTAAAACGAACATAAAATTTTTGTATGCATATGTTTCGAAAATTAATGCAATAGACTGTGTAACCTTGGTGACAATAGGAGCGTAAATACACGAAATTATAGTGACAGGTATTCTCTACAATTTAACCTATTCGAACAGCTGAGTTTTAAAGAGAAAATTCGAGTGCTTGGCACGACTTTACCGAGGCCATGACACGAGAGAAAGCTTAAAATGCCGTCAATACCGTTTCCGACTTGAGACGGTGAGCTTGAAGACTTCATTTCCGGTCGTATGTCGAATTGAAACGACGAAAATACTCAGTTCAGAGATCGCGGAATGTGTTTTGTGCTACTAATAGGGAAACGGTAGTGGATCCTAATGGAGCCCACAATTTAATTCGTTGCAGAATCAGACCTGCTATTTAGTGGATCACGCTTCACTCAGTCTATGTTTTCAGTGGGAATTAACCTACTTTAAATGCAAGGAAAAGACCCAAAGAACAGAAAAAAGCGCAGGTAATTATTGTTTTCAAGAAGGATCGCCGAGCAGTTACACTTTAGTATAGGCTCATATCGTCCGTCTTCATAACTTTTAGTCAGTGTAGATGGCTGCCTTGGGAGGGCCCTGGTTCGATTACCGGAACTGCCAGGGATTTTTCCTTTGTGGGGGACTGTTGCATAGTGCTATCAGATGTACCCCACGCCACACGCGGTAACGTGGATTGCGGAGTACATATGTATGTGTAGAACGTTAGTTCTGAGATATTTTGAAAAATTCACGAAATTCTAAGGTATTTTACAAAGTTATACATATTTAAACTAGTTTCCGTTATTTCATATATCGATAGTGATGAAGCCAAGGATACATGTTATTATGTTGACAGTTTGAAAAATCAGTAACCGCACTTTGTGCGTGGTCTGTTGATTTGGTCTTACTATTACGGACACGCTTATTACACTATTGTATCTTCGCACCTCAAATAGTAATTCTGTACGTGTTCTGGATTTCCCACGATTTAGTCGTAAAATTTTTGAGGTTACTCCTCTCGAGTCTGAAGAAAATAAGCACAAGGAAATACAGCGCTAAAGAAAGGTGATTTGGTGCACGGCAATATAGGAACAATCATTAAAATTCGTTGTGTCTCGACAATCGTTTGTTTCGTCTGTAACAATGCCCAAGATCTCGAGACATGTCACAACACACGCAGAGGTGTAAAATCTCTGAACATATTTCAAACAGTGATTCTTCAGTTTCTCCCGGCGTATTTCTTGCTCGAACAGTCCACGGGTGTACTGCCGGTCCATAGTGTCCAACGGGCCGTTGGACACTATGGACCAGCAGTACACCCGTGGACTGTTCGAGAAATATTTCAAACAGTATTTTGCGACGACTTATAACCATATCATGGACTCATTTTACATATATGAATCCCCACGCTGCAACTTAACGAAATTAAATACGTCGCTCCCTTCAAGTGTATAATCGAGTTTCGCAATAATTTATTTTATTCAGAGTGAGATTAATTCAGTAAAAGTCTAAATACATCGTGCGGTTTAAAAACCTTTTGTTATATATTTAGTCACTTAAAACTTTGCAGTGAAGTTTTGTTCACCAGGAAAACTACCTCTATTACGATAAGCCGACGTGTTTATGTAGTGATTAATTTACTTATTTGTAGCGTACGTCGCAGATGAAAAGAAAGCTCATATCGTCCGTCTTCATAGCTTTTAGTCAGTGTAGATGGCTGCCTTGGGAGGGCCCTGAATTTAGCGTTGATGGTTTTGTCGTTAACAAAATCAACGTTATATGAAAGCAAGGATCTGCGGGGGGTGAACTGTCTGATCAAAATTATGCGGACTTATATTAGTGGAAATTAATGCATGTTGTGCCTACCCTTCGCCTCTGCTGGGGAAACTTTCAATAATGTGTTTAAATGTCTGTGACGAAATGACAGCCCATTGCTCTTCAAGAACCGAAACCGGAAAGAAGGTAAGTCATACTGGAAGCCGGTGACTGGAACGAAGTCACCGTTCTTATCCATCTCAAAGATGTTCTGTCTTGTTCAGGCTGAGACTCTGGCAGGCCTCACCACTTCAGAAATGTCAGTGTCCAGAAGCAGTTATCCCAGCTGTACGTAGTACACACTGCTGTAAAATGTCATCATATCCATCCACACTGAGTGTTTTCTTAAGCGCAATATAAGGACCACACCCTACGCAGAAAAACACCTCCATAAAATAACACCACCTCCTCCGTAACTCGCTGTTGGCACAACATATGGCGGCAAGTGACGTTTTTCAGGCATTCGTCAAGCCCAAAACCTTCCATCGGACTGCCGCAGAGTATAGCGTAACTCATCACTCCAAATAATTCGTTTACAGTCGTGTACCGTTAATTGGTGTCGCTCTTTGCACTACTTGAAGCGTTGCTTTGCACTCATTATAGAAATGTGTGGTACATGAAGAGCTGATCGACCGTTGTACCTAATCCTATGAACCCCCAGAGCACAATCATTAAGCAAGCTGAACTGCTGGTTGTCGTGGTCTTCAGTCCAGAGACGGGTTTGATGCAGCTCTCTATGCTACACTATCCTGTACAAGCTTCTTCATCTCCCAGTACCTACTGTAACCTACATCCTTCTGAATCTGCTTAGTGTATTCATCTCTTCGTCTCCCTCTACGATTTTTATCCTCCACACTGCCCTCCAATACTAAATTGGTGATCCCATGATGCCTCAGAAAATTTCCTAGCAACGGATCCCTTCTTCTAGTCAAGTTGTCCCACAAATTTCTCTTCTCCCCAATTCTATTCAAGACCTCCTCATTAGTTACGTGATCTACCCATCTAATCTTCAGCATTCTTCTGTAGCACCACATTTCGAAAGCTTCTAATCTCTTCTTGTCTAAACTATTTATCGACCATGTTTCACTTCCATACATGGCTACGCTCTCTACAGATACTTTCAGAAAAGACTTCCTGACATTTAAATCTATACTCGATATTAACAAATTTCTCTTCTTCAGAAACGCTTTCCTTGCCATTGCCAGTCTACATTTTACATCCTCCCTGCGACGACCATCATCAGTCATTGTGTTCCCCAAATAGCAAAACTCCTTTACTACTTTAAGTGTCTCATTTCCTAATCTAATTCCCCCAGCATCACCCGACTTAATTCAACTGCACTCCATATCCTCGTTTTGCTTTTGTTGATGTTCATCTTATATCCTCCTTTCAAAACATTGTCCATTCCGTTTAACTGCTCTTCCAAGTCCTTTCCTGTCTCTGATAGAATTACAATGTCATCATTGAACCTTAAAGTATATATTTCTTCTCCATGGATTGTAATACCTACTTCGAATTTTTCTTTTGTTTCCTTTACTGCTTTCTCAATATTCAGATCGAATAACATCGGAGATAGGTTACAGTCCTGTCTCACTCCCTTCCTTAACACTGCTTCCTTTCCGTGCCCCTTGACTCAGAACTGCCATCTGATTTCTGTAAAAATTGTAAATA
The DNA here is from genome assembly GCF_023898315.1 of Schistocerca nitens. Classification (NCBI taxonomy): domain Eukaryota; kingdom Metazoa; phylum Arthropoda; class Insecta; order Orthoptera; family Acrididae; genus Schistocerca; species Schistocerca nitens. The sequence goes on from NC_064614.1 coordinate 284,558,733, forward strand.
GACTTTCGCTTGCTGTATTTGACCCCTGCCACCCTCAGAATTTGAAAGAGAGTATTCCAGTGAAAATTGTCAAAAGCTTTCTCTAAGTCTAAAATGCTATAAACGTAGGTTTGTCTTTCCTTAATCTATCTTTTAAGATAAGTCGTAGGGTCAGTACTGCCTCACGTGTTCCAATATTTCCACGGAATCCAAACTGATCTTCCCCGAGGTCGGCTTCTACCAGTTTTTCCATTCGTCTGTAAAGAATTCGCGTTAGTATTTGCATCCATGACTTATTAAACTGATAGTTCGGTAATTTTCACATCTTTCAACACCTGCTCTCTTTGGGAATGGAATTATTATATTCTTCTCGAAGTCTGAGGGTATTTCTACTGTCTCATACATCTTGCTCACCAGATCGTAGAGTTTTGTCAGTGCTGGCTCTCCCAAGGCTATCAGTAGTTCTAATGGAATGTTGTCTGCCCCCGGGACCATGTTGCTGGTAGCACGTTGGATTTCACGAGCGATATTCGGGAAATTTGCGAGACTGAACAGTAAAAAGTGTGGGACTTTGTACGAACGCTGATAACCACTCCATTGAGCGCCACACAAATCAAAATCATGATCAGCTGCTTCTGTTATCAACCGCAACGTCAGAACTTCCCCTCTGGTGCCTTTACCTTTCCTGAAGCCAAATGATCGTCATCAAACAAATCTTCATCCTTAATTCTTATGTATACTATTCTTGTCTACAACTTGGATGCATGAGCTGATAAGCTGATTGTGCAATACTTATCGCACTTGTCAGCTCTTTCACTGTTTCTAATGTGCGGATGATGATTTTCCGAAAATCTAATGGTATATAGTCAGTCTCACGCATCCTTCAGACCAACTTGGATAGTCGTTTTGTTGAATTTCACCCAATTATTTCCTAAATTATGAAGGAATCCTATCTATTCCTTCTGCCTCATTTGATATTATGACTTACAAAGTTCTTTTAAATGTTGTTGTTGTCGTCTTCAGTCCAGACACTGGTTTGATGCAGCTCTCCATGCTACTCTATCTTCGAGTAACTATTGCACCATACATTCTTCTGGATCTGTTTAGTGTATCCATCTCTTGGTCTCCCTCTACGGTTTTCACCCTCCACGCTGTCTTCCAGTACTAAATTGGTGATCGCTTGATGCCTCAGAACATGTTCTACCAACGGATCCCTTCTTCTGGTCAAGTTGTGCAACAAATTCCTCTTCTCCCCAATTCTATTCAGTACCTACTCATTAGTTACGTGATCTACCCATCTAATCTTCAGCATTCTTCTGTAGTACCACATATCGAAAACTTCTATTCTCTTCTCGTCTCAACTATTTATCGACCATGTTTCACTTCCATATATGGCTTCGCTCTCTACAGATACTTTCAGAAAAGACTTCCTGAGACATCTATACTCGATGTTAACAAATTTCTTTTATTCGGAAATTCTTTGCTTGCCATTGCCAGTCTTCATTATATATCTTCTCTACTTAGACCATCGTCAGTTAATTTGTTCCCCAAATATCTGAACTCATTTACTACTTTAAGTGTCTCATTTCTTAATCTAATTCACTCAGCATCACCTAATTTAATTTGTCCTTGAATGTGGTTCAGGGGAGGCATCCCGATGTCGACTGGAGCGCCTTTTGTCGATCGACGTAACCTCTTATCTTGATGGTTCAAATGGCTCTGAGCACTATGGGACTTAACTTCTAAGGTCATCAGTCCCCTAGAACGTAGAACTACTTAAACCTAACTAACCTAAGCACATCACACACATCCATGCCCGAGGCAGGATTCGAAACTGCGACCGTAGCGGTCGCGCGGTTCCAGACCGAAGCGCCTAGAATCGCTCGGCCACTTCGGCCGGCCCTTATCTTGACTCTGGCATCCAGTCTACATGGTACCTTACTGTCAGTGGGAAGCAAGTATGACGGTCACGCCTTCACGGGATTCATCTCAAAGGCACCCTGTTGTGTGACGCCTATGATATTTTGGACACGGCCGAGCACCGCTTGGTATGCAGATCAGCGCCACGTGTCTTGTTCTTGGTGCGACAGATGCTGGCGGTAATTACCCGTCCCACTCGTCTGTCATCATGTACCTACTCACATCATCCTCATTCCTGACGCGGGATACTTCCCACAAGCGAAGACGAACTGTGGGGTGGATTTGTGAACACTCAGTTCATTACTTGTGTGGCGATGGCGAGAAAAGGTGCTTGATTTTTGGCATTTCCTTAGTGAACGCCATTATGTAGTTGTCCACAATCCCAAATACACACAATTCTTCTCTAATTTTCTTAGTAGTGTCTTCCTTAACCCATCCAGGACTTGGGGAGTTACCGCAATGAGGAGTTGATCCACGCCTTTTCCACTCTTAAAACCGGATATTTCTGTTAATCGGAATGTTCTTCTCAAGATCTATGTGTCAAATAAATAAATAAATCATTGATGTTCTTTGTTCCTCTACTCTATGCACCCCAAACGTTTCTTGGTCCCTGGGCGGGGGCAACGGGACACGGTGACCGCGCCTCGGGTTGCGACACCTGCCCGCTCTGCCCCCACTCCTCCCTTTGGGCCGCAGGAAGCAATGATTACCTAAAATTTTCACTCGTTGCCGTCGACTGATTTTTGTGCTCAAATGCGGCTAGCGTCATTGAAAACCTTTGAACAGAAATACACTGACGCGCCTAAGAAAATGATATAGGCTAGCGTACTTAAATACAGATGTATGTAAATAGGCAGAATACGGCACTCCGGTCGGCAACGCCTATATAAGAAAAGAAGTGTCTGGCGCAGTTGTTAGACGGTTACTGCTGGCATAATGGCAGGTTATCAAGATTTAAGTTAGTTTGAACGTGGTGTTATAGTCGGCGCACGAGCAGTCGGACACAGCATCTCCGAGGTGCGACATTTCACGAGTGTACCGTGAATATCAGAAACCCGATAAAAACATCAAATCGTCGACATCGCTGCGACCGGAAAAAGATCGTGAAAGAACGGGACTAGCGACGACTGAAGAGAATAGTTCAACGTGACAGAAGTGCAATCTTTCCGCAAACTGCTGCAGATTTCAGTGCTGGGCCATCAACAAGTGTCAGCGTGCGAACCATTCAACGAAACATCATCGTTATGGGCTTTCGGAGCCGAAGGTCCACCCGTGTACCCTTGATAACAGCACGACACAAAGATTTACGCCGCTTCTCGGCCCGTCAACACCGACATTGGACTATTGATGACTGGAAACGTGTTGCCTGGTTGGACGAGTCTCGTATCATATTGTATCGAGGGGATAGATGTGTACGGATATGGAGACAACCTAATGGAACCTGCATGTCAGCAGGCGACTGTTCAAGCTGGTGAAGGCTCTTTAATGGCGTGGGACCAGTGCAATTGGAGTGATATGGGACCCCTGATACGTCTAGATACGACTCTAACATGTGACACTTATGTAAGCATTCTGTCTGATCACCTGCATCCATTCATGTCCATTGTGCATTCCGACGGACGTCCAGTAGGACAATGCGACACCCCACACGTCCTGAATTGCTAGAGTGACTCCAGGAACACTCTTCTGACTGAACACTTCCTCTGGCCACCAAACTCCCCAGACATGAACATTATTGAACATATCTGGGATGCCTTGCAATATCATGTTCAGCAGAGATCTCTACTCCCTCGTACTCTTGCGGATTTATGGACAGCTCTGCAGGATTCATGGTGTCAGTTCCCTACAGCACTACTTCAGACATTTGTCGAGTCCATGCCACGTCGTGTTGGGGCACTTCCACGTGCTCTTGGGGCCCAAGAAGATGTTAGGCAGGTGTCCTAGTTTCTTTGGCTCTACAGTGTACATTTGTTTTGGCAAAAATAATGTGCATATTTTATTATTTTGTAAAAATTTTTGGACAAAAATGAGATTTTGTAAAACAATAGGCAATGTTAATTTCAGAAATGTGAAGTAGTAATTAATAATTATGTGGTTTGGTATGTGAAATTCGCTTTTGGAAAATTATCAGAATTTTGAAACAGGGCGCAATGTTGTACAATTTTTAAAAATGGGTTCTCAAAATATTTTTTTTTTTTTATATCATGAGGGTTGCGAGGCGTTGCGCTTTACATCACGCCTATAGCAGTAATATCGTATCAGGTAGCTTCATGCATAACTGAGTCATGGTTCTATAGTCACAATTGTGCTCCTTTCAGTCTTACGAATTCTGTGTAATTACGACTATGGCTAAACGATGTCGCTATCATAAACACAACGAACAGCATGAGCTGTCAATTCAACGTACTTCTGCAAATAGTTTTTATTTTCACTAATTTCATGTCTTCTGTTAAATTCTGCTGATTTAATACATTTAACTGTCAATATGTGGAAAAATATAACAAATAAATATTCTTATGTCTATTAAGGGAGTATACGTTAGCGTTAAAGCTACAGCTGGACATCATGGATGAGTTATACGCTCACGAAACATTTGTAATGTATCATTCGTCAGTTTATGATACCGGGAGACTATTAACATATTGTGGTGTTTCAGTTATTTAAAGCGGAAAATATTTAGTTCTTAATAGGTTTTCTAAAATTTTTTAGCTAAAAGTGTTCTGAAAATCTGTTATGTTCTGATTGGTTCATACTTAAAGACACAGGGTAGCGCTGATTAATCCTGATAGCGTGTTGCGTTGCTTCTTAGTCAATTAAAAGACAATGCAGTCATGCACTTTTCGGGGCTAGAAAATTGAATCGTGTAGTTGAGAGAGGAGATTTGGAGGTCACCCACAACGACTACAGGAGCTCCGAATAGTTGTAGTAGTGTTGCGCAGTTAACAGTTAAAACTGATAGCACAATGTTGGAACTTGATTACGGACGAAAAAGAAAGACGAACGCCCGAAATTCGGGACTTCCGTGTGAACTGTGACTTCCGAGCAACTAAAATCCACGTGGCGTACTGTGCAAGTTGGGACCGCGAACTGAACGATCAAAGGGATCTATTTGCAAAATATTTGAGCAGACATTCGAAACACACAAAACATATGTTTGTAACTTTTCGCTGACAAGATCGACTGAATACCATAAGCCAGGTATCACAAGTGACTGTGACTGTGTGTGAATAATGGAACTAAGTTCAGATTAGCATAGATTTGGTGGCATTTTTTTTAACAAAGAGCTCCGAACCATTTTTTGTAACAAAGAAGAGAAAATTTAGAATTTTAATTCCAAGACCTTTTTTTTTCAAAAAAATGGCTCTGAGCACTATGGGACTTAACTTGTGAGGTCATCAGTCCCCTAGAACTTAGAACTAAGTAAATCTAACTAACCTAAGGACATCACACACATCCAATGCCCGAGGTAGGATTCGAACCTGAGACCGTAGCGATCACGTGGTTCCAGACTATAGCACCTAGAACCGCTCGGCCACCCTGGCCGGCTTTTTTTTTTTCATTCAGTAGCTTGCAAAGACCTGGAACCAGAAAAACTTTCTTTCCACCGGTTAGACATTGGTATTGCGGCTGGATCTCATACAGATTATCCAATTGATCAACATTATTTTGTTTTCTAATTGTGAAAGCGTGTGAGTTTCCTCAGAAAGAAAGTACGCAGCCAGGTGAGAGGACAGTTTTCAGTAGGTAGAACGTAACAGCGCCGTGGTATTCTGTAAATAATTTTTGACTTTTTGTGTTATTATCTAAGAGACTTTCATTAATGTATCTTTTAAATATCCGAATTCTAATTGTCTCTTTCATCTCATTGGGCAATTTATGGTACAACTAGCTGAGAAACCCGAGTATTCAGTTTAACAGTTTTCTGTTAGAAACGAAACCAAAAAACGAACTAAGTTTGTAGTGAAGTATCGAAAATGTTCATTTCAAAAGTATTCGTGAAAACACTTTTAAAATTACGAGACAGTTCTACAAAGAAATATGTAAAATGTGCAAATGTATACGTGTAGTATCCAAATCAAGAAACATAAACACAGAAATTTCAAATTCGATTTTGTTAACGTATTTATGGCAAAGCCTCTTCATTACTGTATAAAGAGCTATTGGTTTTACCTGCAGCCGTTTGCGCTTCGCTGTTGAATGGCGTTAATTAGACTATACGAGTGCCTTAATAGTAAAGAATAAATGTGTTAAAAGTTCATGCACAATGCGACAATTTTTGACGCACTTTAGTGTTTATGACATATCTCCTGATCTATGTGTCATACAATAATATAATTTTGCAGTTACATTTAGCGACATATGCGGATACTGTCTGAAAAATGTTCTGACAGTTACTTTAGGAGAAAAGAAGTAGTAAAATTAAACGTCATGCACAATGAATCAGTTTTTCACGCATGTTGGTGTTTATTTCGTCGTATCTCATAAACGCTATGTCGTACCGTGATATACTTTTTTACATACATTTAAGGCGTATGTGGATATTGTCTGCGACATTTATTGCGAATACAGTGAGTAACACATAGTTAATATATTTAAACGTCATACACGATGAGGAAAATGTCCTTTATCTCTTTCTGTATGTCGTCATTTCTCATGAACTATATTGGAGAGTGGTTCTTAGTTTCACAGCGATTGTTGCCCGACAGTAAAAGATATATGTAGCATGTCTGATTGAAATCTGTCGCCCGCATCTCGTGGTCGTGCGGTAGCGTTCTCGCTTCCCACGCCCGGGTTCCCGGGTTCGATTCCCGGCGGGGTCAGGGATTTTCTCTGCCTCGTGATGGCTGGGTGTTGTGTGCTGTCCTTAGGTTAGTTAGGTTTAAGTAGTTCTAAGTTCTAGGGGACTTATGACCACAGCAGTTGAGTCCCATAGTGCTCAGAGCCATTTGAACCATTTTTTGAAATCTGTCGAGTGGTTTAGAAGGAGATGTGGAAAATGCACACATGTACACGTACACAAACACACACACACACACACACACACACACACACACACACACACAACTGGCCGAGTTGGCCGAGCGGTTCTAGGCGCTTCAGTCTGGAAGAGCGCGACCGCTACGGTCGCAGGTTCGAATCGTGCCTCGGGCATGGATGTGTGATGTCCATAGGTTAGTTAGGTTTAAGTAGTTCTAAGTTATAGGGGACTGATGATCTCATATGTTAAGTCCCATAGTGCTCAGAGCCATTTTAACCATTCGAACACACTCACTCACACACACACACACACACACACACACACACACAAACGCGCGCGCGCGCGCTCTTTTTTACAATATGTGTGGATTTAGACTTTTATAGAACATTATATTGTGGTGTTCTGTTTATTTTTTCAGTGCTAATGTAAGTAAAGTCTGACCCATAGTTCACAATTAGGGATGGCGCTGTTAGTGTGATAATTCTGATGAAGTTGTTAAGGTGGCATAACGTGTCCTATACGACATTTAATTGCATATACAATTTAAAAGTAAAGCATTAGGGACGAAGGAAAATTAACATCCAGTACCGGTATGGTTACTCAGCATTTTTGTCACAGGATTCAGGTTTTATTCACATTAAAGACGGATGTGACTTTGTTCTGAGTTTGTTTCGTTCTGTATATAAACAGACATTTCAGTAGCTCCCTACCTACATTATACCTTGGAAGTAGGTGGACAGTACTCTCTACAACTTATATGATGAAGGCACTTGTTTGATATGTATTGATAGAAAAGCAGCTACAGTTCTCCGAGAAGTACCTCTTTGGGGAACCGTAAAAGCAGCGACTCTGTTTCGTCTGTTTTGTTTCGATAGTAACCAGTTCTGCGCCTACGTGTGTGCCATACGAGAGCAGCGGCAAACGGCGAGCCGAATAGCGACCGCCTGAGGACCGTAGACGGACGGCGCCCGGGCATCGGTAACGATGCGCCGCCGCGATAGCAAGTGGGCGGAGGGTGGGGGTGGGACAGGGACACGGAGAAGGCGGCCCCCGCTGACCTCTGTTTGTCCATCCATCAGTCGGACTGCTTGCGCCGTGTTTGCAGACCTGTTCATGGCCGGCGAAGATCTCCCATGAATACACATCTACGGCTGTCCACTTCTGAGGACAAAACCGTTCAGGGAGAGGTCACAGCGCAGAGAATAGCACGTGGGAGTAAGACGTTCTCCTTCTCAAATCGCTCACGAGCTGCGTAGCCGCGAACACTTAAGATGACCCGCATTACATGAAATACATTAGAAGTAGGTTTATTAACAACACCTTGTTCACCTTCTAGGTGCATGTGCAAACCAAAATTTGACTCACCTACTGCAGGCGGTCTTCTTTCTGTATAAATAAAGAAGGGTGCCGTTTGTTTGTTTGCATGTTTGTAATTCATACAAATCTACGTTTTATTCCGATCTTGATGAGATTTTGCACTCTTTTCTTTCAAAAAAAGAGGAAAATTCTTAATGAGACTGGCGATCTGCCGGCCGCGGTGCCCGAGTGGTTCTAGGCGCTTCAGTCCGGAACCTAGGGACTGCTACGGTCGCAGGTTCTAATCCTGCCTCGGGCATGGATGTGTGTGATGTCCTTAGGTTATCTAGGTTTAAGTAGATCTAAGTTCTAGGATACTGATGAAACTAATAGTACAAATTAACAGTGAAACTGTAGAACCAGGAGATGAAAATGTTATTTAGGTAAGCTGAGGACGGCTGGTGTACAGCAAGGAAAATGAGCATGGAGTGTGTGACGTGACCTTGATAAAGTGCAACTTATGTTGGGCAAGTGGTATATTTCAGTGTTCATGTGCACAAGCAGATAGATGTTGAAAGCATTGTACTGTAGTTCCCACGCAGGGGCATCTGTAGGTGACATGTATGACATCTGGTCTATTTCATATCCTGTGGTGAGAAAAATCTTGGGATTGGGATATGCACATATACAGAAGGCAGCAGTGTAGTGTACACAAAGTATAAAAGGGCAGTGAATTGGCGGAGCTGTCATTTGTACTAAGGTGGTTCATGTGAACATGTTTCCGACATTATTATGGCCGCACCACAGGAATTAATAGACTTTAGACGCAAAATACTAGTTGCAGCTAGACGCATGCACATTCCATTTCGGAAATCGATAGGAAATTCAGTATCCCACGATCCACAACGCCAAGAGTGTGCCGAGAATATCAAATTACAAGCATTACCTCTCACCATGGCAGAAGCAGTAACCGACGGCTACACTTAACCACCGAGAACAGTGGCTTCCGCGTAGAGCCGTCAGTACTGACAGACAAGTAACACTGCGTGAAATTACCTCATAAATCATTGTAGGACCTACGACAAGCCTATCCGTTTACGAAAGCGCAGCGAAATACGGCATTAATTCGCTATGGCAGCAGACGATCGATGCTAGTGCCTTTCCTAACAGCATGACATCGCTTCCAGGATCTCTCCTGGGCTCGTGAGCATGTCGATTAGACCCTAGATAACCGGAAAACCGTGGTCTTTCGCAGGCAAGTGCTCTGCCATCTGAGCTACCCAAGCACGACTCACACCCCGTCTTCACAGCTTTACTTCTGCCAGTACCTCGTCTCCTCCCTTCCAAACTTTACAGAAGCTCTCCTGCAGACCTTGCAGAACTAGCACTCCTGAAAGAAAGGATATTGCAGAGAACTGGCTTAGCCACAGCCTGGGGGATGCACACAGTTTTAATCTGCCAGTAAGTTTCATATCAGTGTACACTCCGCTGCAGAGTGAAAACCTCATTCTGGACACTATCGTTTACTGATTGTTTATAACCATGGAAGATATGTCGATATGATAGACTGGAAGAAAAAATTGTTTGTAAACGGTAAATTTTTTGTTACTTCGAAAATGCAATACACATATTGTTGCATAAAACAATTGACGATGCTATCGTCGACTGGAAGTGTCCGAAGGACTTTGCGGCATTCGAAAGTTGCAATGAACTTATAGATGCTGTTGGAGTCAGTATGTTCATCAGTAAAGCTAATGATTAGGATTGGTGCAATAGACAGATCAGTAAACAAGAATCACTGGTATCCTGACATTTAATTATGTTAGAGAGCTTTCATCCCGCTGCATAATATAGCCTCACTTACTTCAGTACCATGACGCTGGTCAGCGTGATCTTCAGGTGATTTTAATCCGTAAAGGAACTGAGTTGCGAAGCACGCTCCGCCATGTTCCGTACAGTGGTTCGCACTGTGAATAGATGGTCTTAGCTGTAGAGGCGGTGCATGATTAAGATCTTTCTGTTAGATTTGGGAGCAGCTAGTCTCGAGTATCCGCCCGGGCTACCTGATTTAGTTTTTCCCAGTTTTCGGAAATCAGGCAACCGTCAGATTAGTTCTTACGGGAATTTCACGGCTGATTTCATCCCCATTCTCATGAACCTGCAACAGTGCTTTATCGACTGAATGTAAGTATCTGTCGCCCCTTTCTTTGCGATTATTTTTAACAACTATAATGACGTAAAGAAGTCGCAGTACCAAGACGGAGTTGTGTCACATAAACGAAAGTTGGTGGGCGTGTTTCTGTATCTGAAAGTTGGCGTCTGTTTAGGGTTCGCGCAAACTGCATAAGAATGGCCTAGTAGTGCCACTATGACGATGCAAAACAGGTTTACATTAAATACACGCTGTAGCGGTCGTGAGCGTTAGTTAACTTTGAGACAGCACGTAGTGATTTTATGTTAGTCAAGAACGCCTATAAGGCGGCGAAGGACGCCGTTATAGACACGTCACTGAGATTGAAGGACTGTGGCTCTGCCGCATTTCATAGCATCTGCAGCAGCCAATTTGAGCAGCAGTTGGCACCACAGCGACACAACGAACTGTTACACATATGTTATTGCGAGCACAGCTCCGAGCCAGACGCCGTGTAGCGTGCGTTTCACTGACCCCAGACGACCACCATTTGCGACTTCAGTGGTGTTAACTGAGAACTCACTGGGGGGCACGGAGGAGGTGTGTTTCTGTCTCGATGCCAGTGATGCACGTGTGTTTGGTTATAAGGATGACAGATGCGGGCCTGCAACCAACCTTTTCTGCGTCCTGGAAACACTGGACTTCCACCTGGAGTTATGGTCAGGGGTGCGATTTCGTATCACACTAGGAGCATTCTCAGAGTTATCCCACGCGTCCTGACTGCAAATTATTAGGTCAGTCTGGTGATTCGACCTGTTGTACTGCCACTCAACAGAGTGTCGACATGTTACCATGGACTGCTCGATCACCAGATCTGTCTTCAATCGAGCACATAGGAAACACCATCGAATGACAACTCCAGCATGATCCACAAACATCATTAAACGTCCCTGTATTCATCGATCAACTGCAACATGCATGGTACTCCACCCCACAGACAGACACTCGGCACCTGTACAACACAATGCATGAACGTTTGCTTACTTGCCTTCAACATTCTGAAGGTTACACCGGTTATGAATGTACCAGCATTTGACATTTGCAATGGCTTATTGCGCTCTTAAATTAACCTGTTATCTTGCAATGTTAATCATTTAAATATATTGCCTAGACAAATGTATCCCCGAAATTTCGTTACTCTGCATTAACTATTTTTTGGTGTTGCGATTTTTTCTATCATTATACACTCCTGGAAATTGAAATAAGAACACCGTGAATTCATTGTCCCAGGAAGGGGAAACTTTATTGACACATTCCTGGGGTCAGATACATCACATGATCACACTGACAGAACCACAGGCACATCGACACAGGCAACAGAGCATGCACAATGTCGGCACTAGTACAGTGTATATCCACCTTTCGCAGCAATGCAGGCTGCTATTCTCCCATGGAGACGATCGTAGAGATGCTGGATGTAGTCCTGTGGAACGGCTTGCCATGCCATTTCCACCTGGCGCCTCAGTTGGACCAGCGTTCGTGCTGGACGTGCAGACAGTGTGAGACGACGCTTCATCCAGTCCCAAACATGCTCAATGGGGGACAGATCCGGAGATCTTGCTGGCCAGGGTAGTTGACTTACACCTTCTAGAGCACGTTGGGTGGCATGGGATACATGCGGACGTGCATTGTCCTGTTGGAACAGCAAGTTCCCTTGCCGGTCTAGGAATGGTAGAACGATGGGTTCGATGACGGTTTGGATGTACCGTGCACTATTAAGTGTCCCCTCGACGATCACCAGTGGTGTACGGCCAGTGTAGGAGATCGCTCCCCACACCATGATGCCGGGTGTTGGCCCTGTGTGCCTCGGTCGTATGCAGTCCTGATTGTGGCGCTCACCTGCACGGCGCCAAACACGCATACGACCATCATTGGCACCAAGGCAGAAGCGACTCTCATCGCTGAAGATGACACGTCTCCATTCGTCCCTCCATTCACGCCTGTCGCGACACCACTGGAGGCGGGCTGCACGATGTTGGGGCGTGAGCGGAAGACGGCCTAACGGTGTGCGGGACCGTAGCCCAGCTTCATGGAGACGGTTGCGAATGGTCCTCGCCGATACCCCAGGAGCAACAGTGTCCCTAATTTGCTGGGAAGTGGCGGTGCGGTCCCCTACGGCACTGCGTAGGATCCTACGGTCTTGGTGTGCATCCGTGCGTCGCTGCGGTCCGGTCCCAGGTCAACGGGCACGTGCACCTTCCGCCGACCACTGGCGACAACATCGATGTACTGTGGAGACCTAACGCCCCAAGTGTTGAGCAATTCGGCGGTACGTCCACCCGGCCTCCCGCATGCCCACTATACGCCCTCGCACAAAGTCCGTCAACTGCACATACGGTTCACGTCCACGCTGTCGCGGCATGCTACCAGTGTTAAAGACTGCGATGGAGCTCCGTATGCCACGGCAAACTGGCTGACACTGACGGCGGCGGTGCACCAATGCTGCGCAGCTAGCGCCATTCGACGGCCAACACCGCGGTTCCTGGTGTGTCCGCTGTGCCGTGCGTGTGATCATTGCTTGTACAGCCCTCTCGCAGTGTCCGGAGGAAGTATGGTGGGTCTGAAACACCGGTGTCAATGTGTTCTTTTTTCCATTTCCAGGAGTGTATTATACCCTCATTATCCCCTGACGCTGATTTTTATTTCGTCCGTAAGGAAGAGGACGGTATACAAATAACCTGTTAAAAATGCGGATTTTGAAGAGTCGCGTTAATTTCGTGTTCTGTATCCTTGATGTGTGTGCTACTCAATATTTTACTGCGGCAACTATGTCTGCAATAGACAAATGAAACAGTCTCCTGCGGAAGAGAACGCAGTACTTGTTATTGCACTACTCACTTCGACTCTTGGGCCAATTTCAGCTCCAAGATATTTGAAAAATTATGATTGTATTAGAGTCTTCAAGGATTTCAGTACCCGTCATGCATATACACGATATTCAATCCTTGAATTTAGTTAGTTCTACTTAAAGACAATGAAATATAGTGGACAAAATTGTATGTAATAATTAATTTTCTCCACCTGCTAACGTAACAACGTTCTTTCTACGAGCACGGTTAGGACAATTATGTCTTAGCCACAATCAATTATTTGCTTAAGAGGGCGACAGTAAAATGACTATTTCTTCCTTGAAAAATCTACATGTCATAAGGTTTTACAGATTTTACAAAACAACAATAGTGAGTGAATAAAACCATCACAATTATTTATTTTTTGACCAATACTAGGTGGAGAGCTATTTTGTGCATTCGGTTCCATACATCTAAAATAATTCTTTCCGTGTCCAGATCTCAACATCCAACTGATAATCGTTCTCATGATTGTTTCGCGCAAGAAGAAATCAAACAAAGAATGCCTGTAGGCCAACTACTCTCAATATATCTGGCTACTCTCACAACTTACATCAGATTATACAGATTATAATGATCATCATTTCCTATACTCGCGCCTCTTTCCTATCTTTTTGTGTGTCTTCCAGCTCTTACAGCTCTTTCCGTTTATTGTTGGCCAATTCTTAACAGTCGATAGCTTAGGTAAATCATAACTAAACAGCCATAGAGCCGCTCGTCTCTCTGTTCTGGTCGGTATAAAATTCGTCATTTAGTCCCAACTTTTTCCGAATTCTTTATAGACTGTTCTTTTTCTACACCTGAATGAAGTCAATTTCCACCCTATTTTCTTACTCCCATCTTCATGCATACATTACTTGTCGAAATAAAAAAAAGACCGTCAGATCCACAAATCAAAAATATTCGACGTAAGATCCTGTGTATTCCAATTGGTAGGTTGTTCAGTGATACAATACTACGTCTGCAGAAAACTCGGTATGTGAACAAACATCTGACTACCGTCAGAATATGACGTCATGCTATACGCAATTGGAGAATGTGTGGACTACGCAAGAATGAGTGATATGACCTGGAAATTATCTTACAATGAATGCAAAATTCCAATGAATATTTCGTGAAGGAGGTGTAAGGCTACAGCCTCTCCTTCGTAATAGGGCTATTGGATTGCGATATAAATGACCATGATCGCGCATGACTAATGGAATTTTGCAAATGAGTAGGGCTATCGTTACCGAAGCAAAATAATACCGATCAGGAGGGGGAAATTGTACAACAGACCTTTCTGAACGAATGTATTCTAAACCTAACCTAAATACTGATAATAATTTTGAAGTGGGTGGGATTTAGTGCAGTCGCTCACGAACCACATCGGGGAGAAAAGGGTACCACGTAATTTTTAATGCAATAATACTGAAAAAAGGATAACTAAAAGGTCGCCAGCTCACTAGGACAATGAATATCAAAAAACCTAAGAAAGGTAGTGGCAAAGAAAATTACGCATGTAATCATGGCGTGACAACAGAAGTTTGTCACGCTTTTCCAGGCACAACACTTCTCGAGACACTAGATAATCAGAAAGCACTGACATTGTAATTACTTGTTCTCAAACATTAAATTTTGAACGCAAAGTTAAATGAAGTTGCTGGTTAAATAAATGATTGTAACTAAAGCTTTGTTATGTAAAAAATTACTTTCAGTACCCTCAACAAAACTAATTCAAAATTTGGGAAAAGGCAAGCAATTTACTTTTAATTTTTGAAAGGTTGAATGAATTTATTTTGAGCAAATAAGTAACTGATTTACTTTTAACATAAGAACAATAAAATAAATACCAAGTAAGGAGAAGTCATTCGCTAAGCTAAATACAGAATTAATGAAATTGCGCACTTTTAATCTGTGCTGTATCTTGAGTTATTAGTTTCATGAGTGAAATTTTACGCCACTTTAAGTGAGTAAATTGCAAATCAGCTAAGCCTCTTTTATACAATACCAGAATGAACAGTAACTGAGGCAGCAAAATTTGGCCTGAAACTGGTCATTAGCAAACAAACAAAACTGACAGCAAGTAGTTAATCAGTTTTCATATTTCTACGATACTCGGTGACTGCATGGAAAGGAAAGGGGCTCTGCTTGGTAACAGTGTCTGAAGGCAACACAGATGCCCTACAAGTTTTAACTATTGCAGGCTATTATTCAAAAAAGTTAGTCGTTAAAGTTCATTAAAGAAATGCCACTGGGTAATACCTGTAAAATATTAGCTACAATCTTTCATTTAACAGTCATACTATGTTGTAGCTCTGGGGACAACGAAGAGTGTAGCTGACGACAATGCTGAGCTGCTGCTGACGCTGCTGCTGTTGCTGCTGGGTGACAACCAAAGTCGTCTCCAGAGCCGCAGATAATTATGGGGCAGACAATAGTTAGAACTGCAGCTTTCTCCATCTGTCCACTCCGACAGTGCTCTCAGCACTGAATGATTCATAAAGTAGATACGCCTACATTGGCACGAATATAACTGCACACCGCGTCTGTGATAGCGCCCAACAAATACCTCCTCATTCTTTCAAGACTCAGTCCGCTGTGTCTTCTCTCTGCTCGCAGCGCGGCAGAGACTCTCCATAAGCAAAGATAAACAACGGCAACACTACAGTCATATCAGCGTTGCTATCGACACATTGAAACAAAGTTCCCTTGGCCACTACCCAGAGGTTTATCAATACGTAGATTAAAATTATAATACACTGTTACATTCGTTATGTATCGAATATAGTTTCTGTAATATAGCTTACAGATTCAGAAATAGCACTATATTACAAGTTACCAACGGGTATTAAACGGTGAATTATTTTGGAAGATACAGAAGGTCTTTAAACTGTTTTTTTTTTCTGTGTTACAAGGCGTCCTTTTCACATGCACCAGGGGCCCATTGCGATGCATCTCAGGTAATGTGGCCTGTGACAGGTCTCTCAAAAAATGGTTCAAATGGCTCTGAGCACTATGGGACTCAACTGCTGAGGTCATAAGTCCCCTAGAACTTAGAACTACTTAAACCTAACTAACCTAAGGACAACACACACATCCATGCCCCAGGCAGGATTCGAACCTGCGACCGTAGCGGTCGCGCGGTTCCAGACTGTAGCGCCAGAACCGCTCGGCCACCAGCGGCCGGCGACAGGTCTCTCGAGAAGTGATAAGCTTTCTCTCTCTCTCTCTCTCTCTCTCTCTCTCTCTCTCTCTCTCTCTCCCACCCTTTTTTTGCAATGTAACTTGCCGTGATAAGATTACTATCTCGGGAAAACGCACTGTGTGGACTGAACTGGTCCAAGAAATGCTGCACGTAGTATGTGACACATTGGAACAATGTTTTGCACAGACTAGACTGAGAATTCTTGTAGCACGAATATCATATTCAATTAGACAAAGATTTTGAGAGTTTTGTACCCGGAAAAGAGCTACCCAAATATCTGAACTATGAGAACGTTTGTAACAGTGTGTAGCTGTATTTCACAATCCAGATGATAAACATTTTCTGAGAAGTCTTATTTGCTCCAGATCTCAAGAAGGAAGGCAATATTGGTGCTTTAATTGTGGTACAAGACAACAGCAGTCACTAAGATGGAATACTAGCAATAAATTTCGAAATGTTCTGAACAGCAACGGAGGGAGAGGAGGCGGGGACGGCGCGTCTATGGCGGCAGCCTTGTGACAACTGCGTATTTTTCCTAAAACAGAAAGTAATTTGACTCTTGGAAAAGTTGCCTACACAGTTCATACCATAATGCAGTTTCAGAGCTTACCTTATTTCGACCAGTATTTAGAGAATAGGTGCTTCTTGTACGAAAGGGCCTGGTACACTCGGAATAAACTGTTTCATTTTTCTGGTAATCTATATGTTTGATCCTCGAACAGTCCTCGGTTTTACTGCCGGTATATAGTGTTCAACGGGCACAATATTTCAGCCATCAGACATGTCGCCATCATCAGATGCGCTGATGAACTGAGATCCTGAGGGCGGGCGACCGTCTTAAATCCTCTCCCCCTGTGAGGCGTTCTCTCCACGGTCCACGCCCGCAGCCGCGCGTTGGCGGTCGCTGATACGCTGGGGTCGGCCTCTCTGATTGTGTCGGTGTAATTTCCACATCCGCCCTGGTTGCCCACTCGTTTTCTTTGCTGAGCGTGTTTTTAATTAGTGCTGGTTCCCATGCCTTAAAGAGGTTATAGTCGCGATCTCGGTCGATGAGTCCGTACCTGGTACGACGCTGTCCCAGTATTTACATTTGTGCTAAGACCCTGGTATGTTGGTAGTCCATTTCGTGATTTTCGGACCAACAGTGCTCTGCGACCGCCGACTTGTTGGGGTACCTAAGTCGAGTGTGCCTCTGATGTTCTCGGCAACAATCTTCGATGGTGCACACTGTATGTCCAATATAAGTCTTCCCACACTGACACGGAATCTGGTATATGCCGGCCTTCCGCAAACTGAGATCGTCTTTGACACTTCCCAATAATGCTCGCGTTCTATTGGGTGGGAAAAAGACAGCACCTACTCGGTGTTTCCTCAATATTCGTCATATTTCTCCCGATAGTGCGCCAATGTACGATATATAGGCAGTGGATATCTCTTCCTCTGTGACTTCTTCCGTCTCAACACGCTGTACTGTAGAGATGGGGCGGGGAGCGCGTCTGATCTGCCATTTAGAGTGCCCTTTTTTCCGGAGTACAGTTTTCAGGTGTTCCAGTTCATGGGGCAGACTCTCTGCGTCCGAGATGTTGCGCACCCTGTGCTCCAGTGTTCTTAGCACCCAATTCGTCTGCGAAGGGTGGTGGCAGCTATCCGCATGAAAATACAGTTCGATGTGCGTTTTATTCTTTACGCCCCGTGGCCCAGGGTGCCATCCGCTCTACTTTTCACCATGACGTTCAGGAGTGGTAATCTTCCTTCTGATTCGGTCTCCATAGTCAATTTGATGTTCGGATGTATGGAATTTAGGTGTGTAAGGAAGTCTAGGAGCTTGTCCCTTCCATGGGGCCAGACCACGAACGTGTCATCCACAAAACGGAGAAAACAAGTAGGTTTCCATTTGGATGACGCCAGAGCGTCTTCCTCGAAGTACTCCATATAGAAAATCACTACTACAGGCGAGAGTGAGCTCCCCATTGCGACTCCTTCTGTTTGTTCATTGTATTCTCCATCAAAGAGAAAATATGTGGTCAGAACATGCCTTAAAAGGTCGGTCGTCGTCTCGTCAAATTTCTGTGCAATAATCTCAACTGACTCTCGAAAAGGCACCCTGGTGAATAATGAAACAACGTCAAAACTAACCAGGATATCTGAGTCTTTCAGCTTGAAGTTATCGAGACGTTTCACAAATTCCACAGAATTACGAACGTGATGACGGCATTCACCCACATAAGGGCTTAATAATTCTGCCAGGTATTTGGCCAGTAAATATGTTGGTGCCCTAATGTTGTTGACAATTGGGCGTGACGGCACCCCTTCTTTGTGGACTTTACGGATTCTATAAACTCTTGGCGGTATAGGCCCTTGAGATGTCAATTTCTTGGCGACACCCTCTGTTAAATACGCGTCCTTGAGCAGAGTCCTAGTCTTGTTCTTCACCTTAATTGTGGGGTTAGTGTTGACCTTCCTGTAAGATTCGTCATTTATCATGCTCTGCATCGTCTCAATGTAGTCCTTATGGGAAAGAACAACCGTAGGATTGCCTTTGTCAACCGGTAAGACAACAATTTCAGTGCTCTGTCTCAGGTCTCAAATGGCTGCCCTCTCCCTTCTGGTAATATTCTACTTGATCGATTTAGTTATCGTCAGAGCACGGCAGGTTTCCCGGCGTACTTTTTCAGCTGCTTCAGGTGGTAGTCGCGCAGCAACCTGTTCAACTGCACTGACAACGTCCGCTACCGGCGTGAACCTAGGTGTGGGATCAAAATTAGGCCCCTTCTCCAGTCAGCTCAATGTCCGTGAGATTGATGACCGTCTTGTTTGGGGCCTCCAGCGATGGTTTTTCACAGAGACGAGAGAATTGAGATATCTGACGTCTCGAGGCCTTCTTATGTGCAGCATCGGCGGTCACCCAGGTAACACCATCACTCCAGTCCCAGGTCCCGAAATTAAAATGGTTGACTAGTTGTAGATGTAGTTTAAGTAGTTCCTGGGAGTTGTACTCAAGGCTGCGTCTGGTAAAGTGCACCCCCTCACGAACCAAGGCGAGGCTAGCACGCTTCTTAATTCTCCTAGCTGCTGCAGAATCGATGTGATGCGTGACCTTGCTCGAACTGTCCACGCGAGTACTGCCGGTCCATAGTGTCCAACGGGCACAATATTTCGGCGATCAGACATGTCGTCATCGTCAGGTGTGCTGACGAACTATGGACATTATGGACCGGCAGTGCATCCGTGGACGGTTCGAGCAAGAAATATGCCGGGAGAAACTGAAGAATCACATTATATGTTTGATTTTCGTGTGAAGTTTCATCCAAAACTATATATTGTTGAGATTCCAGAACATACTAAAAGAAGTGAGTTGGGGGTAAACCGGAGACTTTGAACCCTGCGTGATTTCAGTTGATTTGTCGGATCTTGGAAGTGACAGATTGCACTCTTTTACAGGATAGTGTCGAAAGGGTCTGAGCTGGAATTTACTAACCTTATCACCTGAGGCAAGTAGACGTTGACGGCTCCCACAAAAAACTACTTTATTTGTACAAAGATTCAGGGAACTAATCCCGGTCCGCCGATTAAAACCTCATTAGCTGACAGTGGTACAGTTACGTCGCGTAGCACAATTCCGTGCATCGTAGTGTGTGCAGCGAATGAGCCACGGCACTAACTAGATTTCACGATTTCATGAAGTTACCAAAGAGGGGAAGAGGAAAACCAAAGAGTGATCAAGATTGTAGAGATATGGAGAATACTAAGACTAACTACCGCTCTCTCTTTCGTGACCGTAAAGATATGTTTTCCCAAAGCAAATCCACGTAAAACCTGCTGTGTGGAAACGTGAACGTATCAACCAGCAAAAACGTCTACCCCTTGTGGCACGATGTGAGCGTACGAGAGATTTCGTTTGTCGAAGAATACCGGCCTTCGGAAAATGTCAAACTGTAAAATTTCGAATCGAACAGGACTTCTGTGTCACTCTTTCAGACAAGAGGTTATAATATGTAATTTTATATTTGATGTCAACTTACAAAGATCAGTCAGAACATTATGACCACCTACCTAATAGCCGGTACGTCCACTTTTGTGAGGCATAACAGCAGTGACACGTCATGGCATGGAAGCAACGGTGCCTTGGTAGGTCGCTGGTGGGAGTTGACACCACATCTGCACAAACAAGTCACCTGATTATCGTAAATTCCGGGGAAGCGGGCGATGAGCTCTGCCTCCACGTTCAGTCACATCCCAGGTGTGTACGGTCGGTGTCAGATCTGATGAGCTGGAGGGCCAGCACATCAATTACACCTTTCCACTATGTTCCTCGAAGCACTCCATCACACTCCTGGCCTTGTGAGATGACGCATTATCTTACTGAAATATGCCAGTACCATGGGGAGACATGGCCGTCATGATGAGGTGTACGTGTTCTGCAACGGTGTATGATACTCCTAGGCCATCATGGTACCTTTCTCGAGATCCACTGGACCCACGGTTGCTCACGTGAATGTTCCCCGGAACATAGTTAGCCGCCGCCAGCTTGTCTCCGTGCGGCAGTATAGGTGTCAAGGAACTGTTCCCCGGAAGACGACGAATTAGCGCCCTCCCATCGTCCTGATGAAGAAGTTAACGGGATTCATCAGACCATGCAACGCTCTGCCACTGCGCCAAGGTCCAGTGCCAATGGTCACGTGCCCATTCCCATTGCAGTTGCCGATGTCATGGTGTGAACATTGACACATGCATTGATCGTCGGCTGTGGAGGCGCATCGTTAAGAGCGTTCGGTGCATTGTGTGTTCAGACACACTTGTACTCTGTCCAGCATTAAAATATGATGTTAGTGCCGCCATGGTCCGCCGCCTGTCCTGTTTTACCAGTCTGCCCAACCTACGACGTCCGACATCTGTAACGAGGGGTGGCCGCCCAATCACACGGCTTCTGGACATGGTTTTCCCATGGTTTCGCCACGTTTTGAAGACACTCACCACAGCTGTCCCAATGCCTCCGGGCCATCACAGTCTGTCCTCGGTCAAATTCAGTTAGATCGTGCGCCTTCCCCATCATACACACGGACAGCACGCTCACTGATACTACATGTACCGTGGTTATTCTGAGTAGTAGTCATTCCTCGCCAGGTGACGCTGCTATCGCCTGGAGGGGTTTATATCGATAGTAGGTCGGTAGTCATAATGTTCTTGCTAATCATTCTCTTGCTCTTCCTCTGTGTCTCCTTTTGTAATTTAATTCCGTCAGTATCATCCGACTTACTTCAGCTACATTCCATTGCCCTTGTTCTTTTTACAGCTACTTCATTTCTCCTTTCAAGAGACCATACATTTCGTCCAGCTGATATTCCAAGATATCTGTCCACTTCGACAGAATTAGTAATTTGCGAAGCTTTAAGTTCTTTCATTACTGTGAACTTCAATCACATTACCAGATTAACTTCACTAAAATGTAAACTTTTCTTTTCTAATAAAACCCTGTAACCTCTAGAATTGTCTAACACGAATTGTGCAACGCCTTTTATATGTTAGGAGTGGACAAATTGACGGCTTAGTAAAAATTGTAAAATGTAAACTTTGAAGGCCGGAAATGTCACAATTAATAAAATATTCGATGCTATTAGGCACTGGTAAAATGGATTTCACATTAAAATACAACATTTCGTCTCCATGTGCGGAAGACATTTTCAAGGGTGATCGTAGGTCTTAGTGTGTCCGATTCACAGCCTGGCTAGCTACTAATAGCAGCACAAGTCCGTTTGCGTGTGCTTCCGCGCAGAGGCGTGACGTCACACGGGCGCAATTGGCCGTTGTCTGTTTCCGTCGTCCGCTGTTGCTATCACCAAATCGTGAAACACTCATACACATCCTCTTCAGCAGCGGGATACAGATGTCCTACAGTTTCACGCTCTCCTCCTTCCTATTTAAATTCCTGGCGTTCTTACGAACCGCCGGAAAAAGTAGTAATTTATGTGCTTCCTTGTAGGTCTTGGGAGGTGTACGGAGGTAATGCAAAATGAACAGTCGTAACAAAACGAGAAGAGCAGAAGGGTAACTGTAGAAGAGGAGAGTGACAGATCAGCTGCTGCGGAACATGCTTTGCAGCCACGAGACCACCATATTCATTTTGACACGACTCTAGTACTGGCAAGCGGATACCTTGAAAGGCTTTATAGAAAGGCCGTAAAGATTATTAAACACCCCAGGAATTTCAATAAGGAACAGGAGGGCGTGAAACTAAATGACAACTGGATTCCGGTGGTGAAGAAGATGTGTACGAGTCTTCCTCAATGGCGTGGCAGCAAAAGCGGACGACGGCAATCGACAATGATCAATTGCGCTTGAGTATTCAAAGCATGTGACGTCGCAACAGTGCGGACAAACATGCGTAAAGGGACTTTTTCTGTAGTCAGTAACGAGTCAGGGCGTAAATCGGACACTCAAAGAATCTACGGTCCCCCTTGAAAATGTCCTCCCCAGGTAGGGATAGAATGGTGGGTTTTACTGTGAAATTCATCCAATCATGACATAGCAGCTCACAATATTTTACTAACTGTTGAGCAGAAACAGTACGATGCCATTTCGCAACGTATAATTCGTAAATGTGTATGGTCTGAAATTAAATGGAGTGAACAGTTTTAGATCGTTAAATATGCTAACGGTAAACCGTAGGTTTGTTTTCTCGAAAATCATGCGACAGCATGCAGGATGCTGTATCACTTACAAAGAAGACAGCGTAATGGCCTTATTTCTAAAAATTACAGAAAAAGCTGCAACAATTGCCAGCATAAAGGAAGAGGCGTATCTACTCTGTAGCCAATGCTACATTCATCACCACAAGTGTAATTAAAGCTACCGCTCCCATTAATTTAAAGCGTACCTCGGTCATAAAAGCAACGGGAAGTACTCAACGTGCTCTTTCCGGTACGGAAAGTCGCGCCGCTCCATAATGAAAATAAAATAAAAAAAATTCTGTCTTATTTTCTTTCCTTGTTCTTCGCTCCTTCTCTCTAATTTGCACCCACTCAGAGGACACTCTACTTGAAAAAAAAGGGAAAAAAGAGGAAAGAAAATACCAGAGGAAAGAGACGCGAAAATAAAAGTAGCAGCAAAGTGGATTACGTTGCACTACCGCGGGAGGGAATTATCCACGTGTACTGCAACGTGCGCTGCTATTCGCCCCTAATTGCTCGTTACAGCCGGCGGCTTCAGCCCGTGAGCGGTGAGCCGGCGCGCGCGCGCCCGTGCCGGTCGATGCTCTTTATTGGAGATAATCGAATGTCCGCTTCCGCGGCTGGAAAGCCATCGCCCGGATACGGGGAAACCGGCATTTGTTTCGACCGTGTTGCGAACATCCGTCTTGTCAGCGCTGACACACTATAGCCTGCCGAGCGCGGTGGTCGGAGGGCGGCAAAACGATGCAGAGTGTGTGTGTGTGTCTGTGTTTGGGGGAGGAGGAGGGGGGTGGGAGGGCTGACAGAGTCACAGCGGGGAAAAATCACCAGCGGCGCAAGATACACAAAGAATCCGGCGAGACGCAAAGAACAATAGGGGGTCACGTGACGTCACAGCATCCATTTCCAGAAACCTCCGGCCATCACCTTTAGCCAAGTCGTCCGTCTCTCTTCTCGAGGCCCGTTGGTCGCGTTGACGCCACTCTCAGCCCCAGCCCCTTCCCCCTCCCCCTCTAAAAAGATAAAGAAGAGAGTGGGGTGAACAAAAAGATTTGGGGGGAGGGGGGTTCGCCGTGCCGCTGAAATATTTATCACGGAGTCGGGCTCGCCGCGCCGGGCTGAAGGGTGGGAGGGCATAACCCACTCAGTCACTCACTCAGATAATGAAACCTGCATTAAAGTGTATCAGCGGGAGCAGCGGCAGCCGGCCGGCGGGCCTACAAAAGCCGCAGCGCCGAGTGCTTGGTGTCGGCTTTGTTCATAGTTCATTACTCAGCGGCGGCTGCAGTTCGCTTGGCGCCGCGTATTAAATGGGACGTCGCGTCACGTCGCGTCGCACTACTCCCAGAGAACAGCTTCTCATGCCTCCGAGGGCACACTGACTCGTATCAGGGGGAGGCTGGAGGGGGCGACTTATTAGCAGCTCGGGCCGTGGCTACGGGAAACCAGCTGTCACCAGAAGGTTCGCACATCTACGCACCACATCTTCATCTGTCACTAAAGCCCCCCAAAGTTCGCATAACCCACACTAACTACAGAGTCGGTACTTTTCATGGAAGATTTTTAAACCCAGACATCCATAAGTTGCTGTATTGACTTCCATACAAGCCGCACTTATCCCTAAAAGTTCTACCAAGATGAAAAATGAGGGCGTGGCTTATATCCACTACTCTACGAAGGCCAGTATGTTTTAGAATAGCAGGAACTTCAGCTTTAGTGTTTGTTCCTTAGTATGAAACGGTGCAATAATGTAACTAATGTTTGAAAATCAATGGTTGTGTATCGGATAACAATGTATCTTCATTGTTGACGTTTCGTTAAGATAGTTACTACTATCGTGCCCAGACTTCCATTTCGCACAAAAGGACAAGCACAATTTTTCTCTAACAAAAGAGTAAAATTTGATCTTCCCTACTGAGTAGTAGTGTCGATAGCAGATCATCAACAAACTTCTGAATTCGGCGCAGTTACGACGAAAATTTCAAACTCGTAGTTATTCGTTTAGCGAAGGTTAGATCTAAAATAGCACTTGACAAAAAAATTAAAATAAAATTATTGACTTTAAGTTTTAACTGTGCAGCAGTATTGTAAAAGGGGTAATTAAAAAGTTTCCGTTTGACGGCATTGGTGCAGCGAGTATACAACGCAGCTCGACTTCGGTGCGGGTATATAAGCACCGATATGTAGCCGACCTGGGTGACAGAGCGGTTCTAGGCGCTACAGTCTGGAACCGCGCGACCACTACGGTCGCAGGTTCGAATCCTGCCTCGGGCATGGATGTGTGTGATGTCCTTAGGTTAGTTAGGTTTAAGTAGTTCTAAGTTCTAGGGTACTGATGACCTCAGCAGTTAAGTCCCATACTGCTCAGAGTCATTTTGAACCATTTTGAACCGATATGTAAGCAAGGAATAAGTGTGACATTTGTGTCTTTCCGACAGGCTTTTGGTAAATGCTGAAACGTGAATTATGGTGACGTTATTACCAAATACGTCCAAACAGGATCAGAGTGCTGTTATTCATTTCTTGGCTGCCGAAGGACAAACGACGCTAGACATCCATCGGAGAACGAAGGATGTGTATGGGGTAGCATATCTGTCGAAATACACCATTGTCGAATAGAACGAAAAGGGGGCTGCTGCTTCATGATAACGCACGTCTCCATACGACAAATGTTGTAACGTGAAAGGTAACGTTTTGATCGTCCCTTATAATTATTCATGAGTATAGATTATCAGTGTCATATCCCTTTTTTTTAATTTCTGCTGAAATACAAGTCTGTATTAATAATCTTGCCATGCCGAAGATATGATTTTTTATTCCGTGAAGACGACTGAGAACCGAAACCGGTTGTAATAATAAAATAGACAGCTGCGTGTCATGCACTTCCGAAATAAAATTAAAATGAAACTCTAACGCTAGAAGCTTCACGTATAGTAGTGCGGGGCGGGCAACACGAATAAAGAAATTTTCAATAGTCAGAGAACATTGCCCCTTAGGATTTGTTCGCGTTCAACACGGAATAATGTAAACCTGCCTGTTACGACATATAACAGTCAAAGGAAATACAAGATATACGGTACCAAAGGTGATCGAAATAACACGAGCGTAAGCTACACACTTAGAAGACGGTGTGATAAGTACAGCCTCAGGTGTCAATATCGTTGGTCGGACGTGTAAGAGTCAACATCTTGTCGAACCGTGGAGACAGGCCGGATACGCACGCCTATTTCCGTTTGTTAAGACGCCGACGAATATAACACGTATTTCACAATGCGGACAGCCCTTCCAAACAAACCACATACACTGAGGCGGCAAAAGCCATGGATATCTACTAATATCGTGTCGGACCTCATTTTGCCAAGGGTAGTGTAGCAACTCGATGTGGCACGTACTTAACAAGTAGTTGGAAGTCCTATGTAGAAATATTGAGCCATGTTGCCTCTACAACCGTCCACAAGTGCGGAAGTGTTCCCGGCGCTAATGGTAAGAAGGAATGAGCTCTCGATTACAATTCATAAATGTTCGATGGGATTCATGTATGACTACTTGGGTGGCAAAATCATGCGCTGGAATTGTCCAGAATGTTCCTCAAACCAATCGTGAAAGACAGTGGCCCGATGACATGGCGCATTGTCACCTACAGAAATTCCATCGTTGTTTGGGAACATGAAGTCCATGCATGGTTACAGATGGTCTTCAAGTAGCCGAATATAATCATTTCCAGTCAATGATGGGTTCAGTTGGGCACAGTCCATTACATGTAAACACAACTCACAGCATTATGGAGCCACCATCAGATTACACAGCGCCTTGTTACCAACTTGGGTCCACAACTTCGAACCCTACACTCGAACCCTACCAGCAGCCGTAACCAACTGAAATAGGGCTCATCTGACAAGGCCACAGTTTTCCAGTCGTCTAGAATCCAACCACTATCGCCACAATACCAGAAGTGCGTCTGCAGGCGATGTCGTACTGTTAACCAAGGCACGCGAGTCGGGCGTATGCTACCGTTACCTATTGGCGCCAGATTTCGTCGCACTGTCCTAACAGATACGTTCGTGGTAAGTCCCAAGTTGATTTATTTTGTTTTTTTTTCTTTTTTTTTGTTATTTCATGCACTGTTGCTTGTCTGTTAGGACTGACATCTCTACGCAAATACCGATGCTTTCGGTCGTTAAGTGAAGGCCGTCGGCCAATACGTTCTCCATGGTGAGAGCTAATGCCTGAAATTTGAAATTCTCGGAACAGTGGTGACGCGCTTTATCTCGGAGTATTGAATTATCCAACGATTTCCGAAATGGTATGTCCCATGCGTCTACCTCCAACTATCATACCGCGTTCAAGGTCTGTTAGTCCCATCGTGTGGCCGTAATCACGTCGGAAACACTTTCAACTGAGTCACCTGAGTAAAAACGACTATTCCACCAATGCACTGCCCTTTTACACCTTATGTGCGCCATATTACAACCATCTGTACATGTGCATATCGCTATCCCATGAGTTTCGACACCTCAGTGTACTTTGATAAATCAAATAGTGTGGTGCATTAGCGCCTAGTCGATATCTGTGTTATAACCACCCACCTAACGTGTGTCTTGAGGACACCACTGTCAGCGGATTGCACAAAGGTTGGCTTGCATGGCACACTCACAAGGGCCTCATCGCTGAGTTGTTGTTCACGTTTTTTTTCCCTTCCACGCCCTGAGTTACAAAAAAATGACTCTGAGCACTATGGGACTTAAATTCTGAGGTCATCAGCCCCATAGAACTTCGAACTACTTAAACCTAACTAACCTTAGGACATCACACACAACAATGCACGAGGCAGGATTCGGACCTGCGATCGTAGCGGTCGCGCGATTCCAGACTGTAGCGCCTAGAACCGCTCGGCGACCTCGGCCGGCCCTGAGTTACGGTTCGTAATGTCCACATATCATGATTCATTGACGGTTTTCAGTCGGTCTCCTTTTCCTCCCAGAAACGGCGCTCGCTGTAGATTCCGTGATCGGTCAGGGAGGTGGGAGAGGCCAGAATTGTCATAACACAATTACACCTTTGGTGATAAATCAAATATTATTAGGTCAACCCACATACAGCTTCGTGCCCTGTGATATAAGTTTGTTAAGGAACCCACGCCTTCCTTTGACGCTCGATACAGTGACAATTAGATTATGCGTGAATCTTGCCAGAACACAACAAATGAGAAACTGACGATGATTTCACCCAAGATGGCAATGACGATTTTTACATAGCAAAAGTTATTAAAATCGATTCCGGTTGTGAGAAGCCAATAGCATACAAATGAGAGACAGTATCTGTTTATTTATTTTGAGTAACTCTGGAACAATGTTTGTACCAGTACATCTCTGACTTTCGTGGCCGAGAAAATGCCCAAGCGCAAATTTAATCCATAATTTTCGACCTAGCAGATGCGATATGTTTCCTTAAATGGCTCAATGTCATAAAAACTAACTGTCCTAGCCGTAAAAAAGGTGTTGTTTTATAGGAACAATGTGTTACAATGCACTGAGAGCTCCAAATATCTGTATAAATATTTTGCAAAGGAGAATCTTTGAAATTTTTCAGATAAAATTAGTCTCAGATGTTCTCATAGTGTAGATGATAGCGCACGAGACTCCTCAGCCTTTAGGTCGGGTTAGATCCTTACTATCGTCTAATAACAAATCTTTGCATCGCTCTATTGTTCGGTTTTGGGAATCTGAACAAAGTACACGTTTGGCGACAACGTCTCTGGCGGGTTGCTTAAATTTGTACGCGCAGCGGCCTGGTTGGCTAACTTCAATGCTAATTAGCTCGGAAAATGCTCAACGTATCAATTTTTTCCCTTGACAATTATTTCTCTGTACAACCTACCCTGAAACACCTCTACAGGTTTTGAGTATTTTCCCCCTCATATACGAGGACTCAGTCTTCAGGCCACAAGTGGCCCATCGGGACCATCCGACCGAGGTGCCATCCTCAGCTGAGGATGCGGATAAGAGGGGCGTTTAGTCAGCACACCGCTCTGCCGGTCGTTACGGTTATCTTTGAGCGGAGGAGCCACTATTCGGTCGAGTTGCTCCTCAATTGGCGTCACGAGGCTGAGTACACCCAGAAAATTTCTCTGCCTCGGGCATGGATGTGTGTGATGTCCTTAGGATAGTTAGGTTTAAGTAGTTCTAAGTTCTAGGGGACTGATGACCATACATGTTAAGTCCCATAGTGCTCAGAGCAATTTGAACCATTTGAACACCCAGAAAAGTGACAAAAGCGCCAGGCGGCACGGATGGTCACCCATCCAAGTGCCGGCCACAAAAATCTGATGCTCAAATGTGTGTGAATTCCTAAGGGACCTAACTGTCGAGGTCATCGTTCCCTATACTTGCATACTACTTAAACTAACTTATGCTAAAAACAACACATACACCCATGCCCGAGGGAGGACTCGAACCTCCGGCGGGAGGGGCCGTGCCGGCCACGCAGGGCAGTGCTTAACTTCGGAGATCTGACGGGAACCGGTGTATCAACTGCGGCAAGGAGTTTGCCCTCAGATACAAGCAATTTGTCCGAATATTCACGCGTTCCGCGCTGAAGGCGCCCACGAGTTCGTACTGAACATGGTCAACATTCGGACTGCACTAAATATTACAGCATCTGCACGATATGCATAGCAGTAATGGGCGCTGATAACCTCGGTGTTGAGAGCCCGTAAGTTCTAAAAATATACCCACACAGCAGTAATAAGGTTACTGTAAGGCAGTAGTATTACAATATGCTTATAACTGAGATCAGATGAGCCCGTTATCATTTTAGAATGACATGGTTTATTATTATTATTAAATTATCGTGTGGGTTAAGGCCGAAGCAGTGTTTCACTTAAGTGAACAAGTTGAGAGACGATATGGGGGATTCAGACAACCCATAAATCATCCATTGTCACTGTGGTAGAAAGTAACAGCCCAAAAGAAACAGTGTATTGTACCATTTGTAACCAGTTTTACTGAGGGAACGTGAATCGTATCATTTTCGAGCATGTGGAAAGGAGATTTTCATGTCAATAAATAGTATGACAGGCGTTTTAATGCAGGTTCAAAAAATGGTTCAAATGGCTCTGAGCACTATGGGACATAACATCCGAGGTCATCAGTCCCCTAGAACTTAGAACTACTTAAATCTAACTAACCTAAGGACATCACACACATCCATGCCCGAGGCAGGATTGGAACCTGCGACCGTAGCAGTCGCGCGGTTCCGGAGTGAGACACCTAGAACCGATCGGCCACAACGGCCGGCTTTAATGGAGGCAGTGGTTTTATAAATACCAGTATTACGGGTGACATGATAGGCTGCCTTAAATATAACGCATTTTCAATGTTAGGGAGGCATCTATGGGCGTATTGCAGCAAGTAAACCCATACCAGCAGCTATTTGAGGCGACCACTTACAACTGGCGTCAAGGTCAACTCTTAGTTTCGATACCTAAGTTGCACTGACGTTAAGTATCTATCCTCCTTCATGCAAAAGATACAGCATTGTGAAATTGGATGAACCTTTTGGATACAAAGCCTGTTTTAATAGATGTCGCACCGATCTGGTCCTCAGGCAACTGTTTTCATTTAGCGTTTCCCGATTATCGTTCTTTCAGAGCGACGAAAGAGAAATTACTGGAGCGACCTGAGGAGGGGAGAGGTGGCAAGAAACATAATAACAACATCGTTGAGTGATTGGAAAGGGGGCAAAGAGGGTGGAAGCTGCGTCACACGTGCATATTCCGGGGATTCCGCGATACGCGCATTCCAGCAGTTGCCGGACAGGCGGCGCAGCGCGAGTGTTTGCAACGACACGACACACAACGATAATGCAAGCAAGGGCAGTTCCAGTAATTATGTAAATGGATTGGCTTTTGGAGGCGGATCAACATTTGGACAGGGAGCGCGCTCGCTCGGCGTGATTACCTGGGCTGCGCGGCGCCGCGCGGTTGGGGCATCAGCGGCGCACGCGCTACCTGTCAGCCATCAGCCGCCTGGGATCAGCGCGCACGTCAACCCCTCCCGAAACCTTTCGCTCCCGCGGCGCGTCCGCTGCTGCGGCACCGGCTATACTGCAGCTGCCGGCGTCCAGGACACTCGGACTGCGCTCTTGAATTAAACACCGAGTTTTCGACACCGATTAGCGTTGTGTGTGACGAATGCGATCCGAAACTGGATCGTCACCTTTCACTGGCCGTCGATCTGCCATCGGGCTATCTAAGCATGCCTCATCAACACACATTAAAATAACACCTTCTGCTAAAGAACGCCGTAGGTAAATAGAGCTGTCTGCTTTCGCTGCATCAAGCTGAATCAGAAACTATCGTGGGGTACTGCGAAATTCAGTGATGCTCTCTGCATACACACATCTAAAATGTATTGATACTAGTGAACAATGAAACACGTGGAAGAGTGGCTCGAATGAATGCAGATTCGTGGAACATGTAGGACAGTGTAGCAACAAAAAGTGGTTGAGGTAATACATGTATGGTGTACACGCAGACCAAGCAGCGTTTCCCCTTCTGTGCTTGTAACTGTCAATACTCCGTGACAGGATAAAGTTTAAGGGAAAACGTTGGTAAACTGCTTCTGATACGCTTATTTTCACTTTTAAATTAAATGACCTACGTATGTTTGTATATATCCGTACAGGACGACTGTAAAATTACGGGGAATATGAGCACTCGAAACTGAGACATCGCCGAAATCAGAGGTAGTGTGACATAACTCTGTGATCGGAATAAAGCGACGATGTATAATGGAATTTGTGATTTTCGACACGAGAAAAAGCATATTTTAAAACCACTACGCGTTTAGATGCTCATGCCATCAACGCCACATGGATTAAAATACTTTTACATCGTTGAATTTGTTTGTAAAATACACATATGTTGTCAGTGTGGCAGACAGAGCTGTCGCACGAGGTCACAACACACGTCTGAAGTTTACAATATTTTGCCATTTTATGCCATCCAGGACTCCCTACTAATATCCTATAGTCTATAACTACTAGGCTATCCAAGCAAACAAACGTGACTCAGTTTTCAAGCCCCCAAAATTTCTTCGACGTATTTTCAAATGGTTCAAATGGCTCTGAGCACTATGGGACTTAACATCTGTGGTCATCAGTCCCCTACAACTTAGAACTACTTAAATCTAACTAACCTAAAGACATCACACACATCCATGCCCGAGGCGGGATTCGAACCTGCGACCGTAGCGGTCACGCGGTTCCAGACTGAAGCGCCTAGAACCGCACGGCCACACCGGCCGGCTCGACGTATTTTGCTGGTGTGTATTGTAGCATTGTCCTGTATTTAATATTCTTAGATCTTCACGATAATTCTTAGTTCTCTGAAAAGAAGTTACAGTATATTGTTGATGTTCCTATCACAAGCTATTGTTTGATGAAGAAAGATAGTTCCATTAATTCGTGTTGAGCTAATTACACACCGTACGCCAGATTTTACATCACGCAAAGACTGTGGGTCTTTTTAGAACTCAAATGTCGTTTCCTCTGAGAGTTTTCGTATCCTGATAAACGCAGCCATACTTCGTCAGATAAAAGAGAATTTCAGGATCAAAATTCTCGATTACACCCAGAGTATAACAACCAATTGGAGCACTGACGTCGAGTAGCAGTATATGAATTGGGTCCGCAGCTCGTGGTCGTGCGGTAGCGTTCTCGCTTCCCGCGCCCGGGTTCCTGGGTTCGATTCCCCGCGGTGTCAGGGATTTTCTCTTCCTCGTAATGACTGGGTGTTTTGTGATGTCCTGAGGCTAGTTAGGTTTAACTAGTTCTCAGTTCTAGGGGACTGATGACCATAGATGTTCAGTCCCATAGTGCTCAGAGCCATTTGAACCATTTTTATCTGAATTGGTTCGCCGATGCACAACCATTCTCTCTCTCTCTCTTTTTCTCTCCCTCTCAGTCTGGTCAGCAGCCGTGAGGTTGATTGGTAGCAGCTCCCCATTATTCTTGCTTGTCCACCTCCCGCCTCAGCTCGTAGTATCAAAAACAGTTCATATCCATTATTTATTTAGCGTTGTCATCCTCTGTAATTTGTACCTTCAACTGCACCCTCGACTATTTTATTCAATAGACTATCATGTCGGAATATGTCGCCCATCAGATGAGCTGTCTTGTTTTTACGTGTTTCATGAAACATCTTTTCTCTCTTGCTGTTACGAAAATTTCCTTGTTAGTAATCACTCCTCTCCCGCTGATTTTCATCATTTTACTGTAGCACCACGTTTCGAATGCAGAGGGTCTCCCCGCCTCTCTCGCAACTATCGTCCAACCATGGCTGCCGTATCACTTTAAACGACGGGTCATTGCCAGAGTCATCAGTCCAAACGAAGTCATTTTCTGGATCGGCCTCCAAAATTTGTATAATTTCTGCGTCACTTATACCATGGCGACATTTCTTACTTCGTACTTTATCTGGACGAATTCTACTCTCCTCGAATAACATTGTTACTGACTGGAGCATGTTTGTCATCTTAAGGAATAATACAGCTTTACTTACTTCTGGGAAACAACTACACAAATATTATATGAATAAAAAAGTAGGAATGCGGGTAAGCTACTACAAACAGAATAGTGAAAGCACTATTGTGGCCAAGGTAGATACGAAGCCTATGCCTACCACAGGAGTACAAGTTTATATGCCAACTAGCTCCGCAGATGATGAAGCGATTGATGAAATGTGTGATGAGATAAAAGAAATTATTCAGATAGTGAAGGGAGACGAAAATTTAATAGTCATGGGTGACTGGAATTCGATAGTAGGAAAAGGAAGAGAAGGAAATGTAGTAGGTGAAAATGGAATGGGGTTAAGGAATGAAAGAGCAAGCCGCCTGGTAGAATTTTGCACAGAGCCTAACTTAATCATAGCTAACACTTGGTTCAAAAATCATAATAGAAGGTTGTATACATGGAGGAAGCCTGGAGATACTGGAAGGTGTTAGATGGGTTATGTAATGGTAAGACAGAGATTTAGGAACCAGGTTATAAATTGTAAGACATTTCCAGGGGCAGATGTGGACTCTGAACACAATCTATTGGTTATGAACTGTAGATTAAAACTGAAGAAACTGCAAAAACGCGGGAATTTAAGGCGATGGTACCTGGATAAATTGAAAGAACCAGAGGTTGTAGAGAGTTTCAGGGAGAGCATTAGGGAACGATTGACAAGAATGGAGGAAAGAAATACCGTAGATGAAGAATGGGTAGCTTTAAGAGATGATATAGTGAAAGCAGCAGAGGATCAAGTAGGTAAAAAGACGAGGGCTAATAGAAATACTTAGGTAACAGAAGTGATATTGAATTTAATTGATGAAAGGAGAAAATACAAAAATGCAGTAAATGAAGCAGGCAGAAAGGAATACAAATGGTTAAAATGGCTCTGAGCACTATGTGACTTAACTTCTGAGGTCATCAGTCGCCTAGAACTTAGAACTAATTAAACCTAACTAACCTAAGAGCATCACACACATCCATGCCTGAGGCAGGATTCGGACCTACGACCGTAGCGGTCGCTCGGCCCCAGACTGTAGCGCCTAGAACTGGACGGCCACTCCGGCCGGCAGAAAGGAATACAAAAGTCTCAAAACTGAGATCGACAGGAAGTGCAAAATGGCTAAGCAAGGTTGGCTAAAGAACAAATGTAAGAATGTAGAAGCATGTATCTCTAGGGGTAGGATACATACTGCCTATAGGAAAATTAAAGAGACCTTTGGAGAAAAAAGAACGACTTGTATGAATATCACGAGCTCAGATGGAAACCCAGTTCTAAGCAAAGAGGGAAGGCAGAAAGGTGGAAGGAGTATAGAGAGGGTCTATACAAGCGAGATGTTCGTGAGAACAATACTATGGAAATAGAAGTAGAGGTAGAACATGATGAAATGGAAGATATGATACAGCTTGAAGAGTCTGACAGAGCCCTGAAAGACCTAAGTCGAAACAAGGCCCCGGGAGTAGACAACATTCCATTAGAACTACTGATAGCCTTGGGAGAGCCAGCCCTGACAAAACTCTACCATCTGGTGAGCAAGATGTACGAGACAGGCGAAATACCCTCAGACTTCAAGAAGAAAATAATAATTCCAATCCCAAAGAAAGCAGGTGTTGACAGATGTGAAAATTACCGAACTATTAGTTTAATAAGCCACGGCTGTAAAATACTAACACGAATTCTTTACAGATGAATGGAAAAATTGGTAGAAGCCGACCTCAGGGAAGATCGGTTTGGATTCCGTAGAAATGTTGGAACACGTGAGGCAATACTGACCCTACGAC
This sequence comes from Schistocerca nitens, assembly GCF_023898315.1. Classification (NCBI taxonomy): domain Eukaryota; kingdom Metazoa; phylum Arthropoda; class Insecta; order Orthoptera; family Acrididae; genus Schistocerca; species Schistocerca nitens. Next base: position 284,594,134 of record NC_064614.1, read on the forward strand.
TTATCCTAGAAGAAAGATTAAGGAAAGGCAAACCTACATTTCTAGCATTTGTAGACTTAGAGAAAGGTTTTGACAATGTTGATTGGAATACTCTCTTTCAAATTCTGAAGCTGGCAGGGGTAAAATACAGGGAGCGAAGGGCTATTTACAATTTGTGCAGAAACCAGATAGCAGTTATAAGAGTCGAGGGACATGAAAGGGAAGCAGTGGGTGGGAAGGGGCTGAGGCAGGGTTGTAGCCTATCCACGATGTTATTCAATCTGTATATTGAGCAAGTAGTAAAGGAAACAAAAGAAAAATTCGGAGTAGGAATTAAAATCCATGGAGAAGAAATAAAAACTTTGAGGATCGCCGATTACACTATAATTCTGTCAGAGCCAGCAAAGGATCTGGAAGAGCAGCTGAACGGAATGGACCGTGTCTTGAAAGGAGGCTGTAAGATGAACATCAACAAAAGCAAAACGAGGATAATGGAACGTAGTCGAATTAAATCGGGTGATGCTGAGGGAATTAGATTAGGGAATGAGACGTTTAAAGTAGTAAATGAGTTCTGATATTTGGGGAGCAAAATAACTCATGATGGTTGAAGTAGACAGGATATAAAATGTAGACTGACAATGGCAAGGAATGCGTTTCCGAAGAAGAGAAATTTGTTAACATCGAGTATAAATTTAGGTGTCAGAAAGTCGTTTCTGAGAGTTTTTGTATGGAGTGTAGCCATGTATGCAAGTGAAACGTGGACGATAAATTGTTTAGACAAGAAGAGAAGAAAAGCTCTCGAAATGTGGTGCTACAGAAGAATGCTGAACATTAGATGGGTAGATCACATAACTAATGAGGAGGTATTGAATAGAACCGGGGAGAAGAGAAATTTGTGGCACAACTTGACTAGAAGAAAGAATCGTTTGGTAGCACATATTCTGAGGCATCAAGGGATCACCAATTTAGTATTGGAGGGCAGCGTGGAGGGTGAAAATCGTAGAGGGAGACCAAGAGATGAATACACTACTCAGATTCAGAAGGATGTAGGTTGCAGTAGGTACTGGGAGACGAAGAAGCTTGCACAGGATAGAGTAGCATGGAGAGCTGAATCAAATCAGTCTCTGGACTGAAGACCACAACTACAACATGTATCTATATGAAATTAATTTTCTGAAGTTGGGCTAAGACCACGAGCAACATTTTGTATATACTGACTGAGTGGTAGATATGGTAAAATACGATATTAGAAATCAAAGTTCCGTGTGAAACGAAGACAGTAATGGAAGGTCATCTTGATGGGTAATGACCTCGAATGAGGAAATAAGTGATTATTACGAAACTTAACATTTATAAGATTCAGATAGCTGCTAACCATATCAAACAATCTGTAATAGTCACCATAAAACGTATTACAAGGCGTATCTATGCAAAGACAGCAATATAATTCCCATAGATCAGTGTAAAACATTCACAACAGACTTCACTTATAACTTCCGGGCTGATAGGCCGTGGTCGAAGTATAAAACTGTCTCCTAACGTTTTACCGCCGCTTTCCCTCCGAAGATGTGTCCCGCAGTCGGAGACGAAACGTTAGGAGACAGTTTTATACTTCGACCACGGCCTATCAGCCCGGAAGTTTTAAGCGAAGACAATACCGGCCGTGAAAGTTTACATTGTATATTCACAACAGAGCTTCCTGGCCACACCACGAATGTTGAAAACTAGGTGGATCGATATGGTAAGATATGAGGACTTTCTGCGAAGAATCGGAGAGGGAAGGTATATGTGGAAAACACTGACAAGGAGAAGGGACGGGATGATAGGACATCAGTTAAGACATCAGGGAACGACTTCCATGCTACTAGAGCGAGTTGCAGAGGGATAAAACTGTAGAGGAAGATAGAGATTGGAATACATTCAGCAAATAATTGAGTACGTAGGTTGCAGTACTACTCTGAGATGACGAGGTTGGTACTGGAGAGGAATTCGTGGCGGGCCGCATCGAACCACACACAATACTGATGACCTAAAGAAAAATATTCTTGTTACGTACATATACTATTGTTATGTACCTGTGTCTTTAAACTGCATGTGAGCCATACGAATGAATAATTAAAAAAATGCGTACCAACAGATGTATTGAGTAATACAAAAGGAAATAACTATGTACGTTAAATGTGTCACATCTCAAAAACCATTGGGAATTTAGCATTTTTCCGTACGAAGTTCTTTGCTCCAAATGATTGTTCCCGTCATGTGCCTAATATTTATCATTCCTCCTGAGTCACCCTGAAAGCGTGGTGATTTAGCTGCCACTTCCACTGGGATTTATGCAACCCGCAATGCCCTCAAATACCATGCATAAGACTTTCATAGTCTCTCACTCGCTTTGTAGGATCTGTCTATTCTACAGAAAAGGTGAACAAAAAGTTTTTGTAGGAAATTTAAAGTAGACTAATTTTGTACTGCGATGCATTTCCGATGGAGGACTTAGTTTTCGAATTTTTCAAGGAAAAAGTAGAAGAGTGACCTTGAATAACTCGAAAATTGTACCGTCCTGCTAAAACATGCACCAGCACAAAATTTAACTACTATAAATCTCCTTCAAGAAGGTTCTGTTCGTTTTTTCTGCAGGACTAACAGTTTGGCCGCAGCGAGCAAGAGAATATGAGAATCTTGCGCACAGTATCTGAAAGCACTGCAGGCTGCATAAAACCCAGCTATAGGGCTAGCTGAATCGGCCTGTGTGTGTTTCAGTATGCTCGGGGATCCACTGTTTCGATATCTTACATTCTATCATCACTTGCCAAGAGCACAGCACAGGATGCAGCAGGGGCTAACAATTCAGTGCCATGTCAATCTGGAAGTAAAAAGCAGTGGCTGTTGGTGCGCACTCTGTGTGCAGTGCTGCGGCGCTGCAGGCCGGCAGGGGCTGCGAGAGGCCGCCCGCCGCCCGCCGAGTTCCCATCTGGTGTGGTGGAGCGCGAGTGCAGCAGCTGCAGCGCGGCAGTTCTCCCGCATGAATAAATGAAAATAAAATTCTGCTGCGGAAAGCAAATTTCCCCTTTTCCATTCCTAGTCGTAGAGTACAAAAATAAATACTTAATTTTCAAACAACGCGAACTTGACAAACGTTATTCAACGGACTCCTTAATTGCCTGACGGCATGATCTGCAAATCTGGCACTTGCAAGAAAGACGTGTAGAAATGTTAGAATATGTAATGGATTAGAAACGGGACGTGGGCAGAAAACGTCAAACAAATAAGAAGGGCGTAATGTTGATTTTGTTACTAACCTGCCACTAACATAAATTGGTCATTGTGGACAAAGGCGACGTCGGCAAAATCCTGTACAGCGCCTGCTTTCCACCTGTTGGGTGAAATCGGAACTAATTATTTTCCAGCGCAATCGGTTCCGCATTAACGCTTTAGCATATCTGCGAAGTTACGCTGCGGTACGAAAATTATAGCCCACGCTGAACCTCTGTGAGTAGCTCCACTTTAATTATAACCAATGGGTATACGTAATTGACCGTAACATTGAAGAACACATCATTTTTTAGTCCTTATCATCTCACTAAATTAGTTGGGTGATTTCTTTTAATTTTTATATTTAGAGGCTACTAGTTTTAAAACAGGATTTCATCCTTGGAATTGGAAGGAACTGTCCAGAAGAAATGATTTTAGGTTACATTTAAACTTGCCACTATTTTATGGTACTGGGCAGATGATCAAAATTTTTTGTTGCAGCATATGGAGTCGCTTTCTGAGCCACTGCAAGCTTTAACATTCGGTAATGAAAATCATTCTTCCCCTAATGATTTAGGTATGCATATCATCACGCATCTCAAATTGTTATGAGTTATTTAAGATTAATTTCATTAGCAAATATATGTTTTGTGATTATTCAGTTAAAATGTTTAACTTCTTCAACAGGTACCTAGATGACGACTGCAGGTGAAAGCATGTATTATTCCTACTATTCGCTTTTGGCATTCAATACTGCCTTACTACAAGATGAGTTACCAGAGAAAACTGTTGTATGGTTTATTTTCAAGTCTAGCATTATACGAAGAGGAAAAATACTTGACCATATTTTTTTGAGAACTTCTGTAAAACGCTTCTTCAAGATATTATCAATACGTACACCCAAAAATTTGAAGCATTTCACTCTGTTACTGACTCAAATTCATGTGCTTCATTTATCGTTAGTATGACTCTATTTCCTGTACAGAATGGAACACAGTGTTTTTTCAAACTTTAGGGATAGCCCATTTGCAGATAACCTCTTACTAATTCATTATAAAACATCATTAAAATCTCCGTCTTTACTTTCTTTCTCTCGGGAATTATTATAGCACTAGTATCGCCTACTAATTGTGATTGTTGACTGTTAATGAATAGGAAGAGATAAGGAATAAGAGTGGATGCAAAACTGAACACTGTGAGTCGCCCTTTGCCGTCCCTCCCCATTCAATAATATTTTCTACTTTTCCGTATTGTCTGAATTATCCAGCACAACTTTCTGTATTCTGTTTGTTAGGTATCATTCAAAACAGTTGTGTGTAAATCCATCAATACTACAAAACGTGAGTTTATGTAAGAGTGTAACATCATCTACATAATCAAACAAGTTGGAAAGATCACAAAAAATACCAGCTGTCCATATTTCACTGTTTAATGCTTGCAATATTGGGTGGGTGAATACGTAAATAGCATTCTGAGCTGAGTATCCCTTCTCGAATCCAAACTATAATACACGAAGTAAATTTTTCTAACTAAACATGAGAGTAGTTTTGAGGATATTACTTTTCTACTATTTTGTAAAAATAATGTGCGATAATTATTTAAGTCTTTCTTAAAGTCATTAGAAATGTAAACGAGTATTCGTTACGCCGGTATTATTTCACGTCACATTTTATTTCTCATTGACGATAACCATTCAGACTCGCAGAGCCTTCTCCTCACAAAATATATGGATACAGTCCGGTATTGTAATATTCTTAGTACTCGTTCCTACAGTATACAGCATTTGCGATCCAATAACAAACATTATCGTAGATGGAAGGAAGTTGTATGTGTGTGTGTGTGTGTGTGTGTGTGTGTGTGTGTGTGTGTGTGCGTGTGTGTGTGTGCGTAATGAGGGAGGAGAGGGAGAGATCCTCCTAGAACCAGTTAGGATTTGAATAATTTCCTTTTGGATGGAAATCCAGTTAATTAAACTGGCACTGCAGGTTCCACGATACAACTTTAAAACAACCTTGTTTGCTGAACGCTTATTACGAGTAATAACCCGTAATCATCTTGTACGCTACTTAATACTAAGTTTCACTTGGTATGATACGACTTGAATTACATTCCGAGATTCGTGTAAGAATATTATTAATTTGTGAGGTAGTAACAACATCCTCGTTCTAAACTTGCATGAATTTAAAGGTTCTTATTTAGCAGTTTCAGCACAGAATTTTTTCTTAGTTTCCAAACATGGTCGATTTCGTATTGAAAAACATGCCGCCTACAGATGTGTGGGGAGAGAGGGGGGGGGGGGGATGCTGCCTGTTGAGTATTTCTAGGAAATGGTGGGACGCAACTACACTTGTTATGCTCGGAAGAACATATGTTCAAACACGTAGAGAAAAAGCAGCGAGAAAGTTGTTGTTTTAGAGAGATTTTAACCTCTACAGCTCCCTCTAGTATCATACAAAGTATTCGCTGATGCCTTAACACATGAAATATCATCATGCCTTTCTTGTTGCACTTTTGGTGCCAGGTTTATCCTATCCGTTAATGTAATTACTGCTACTTCTCGTTACTTTCGTCTTTCTTTGGTATAATCTCCACCCATAGCGTGCGCTCATTACATTGTTCATTCCATTCAACAGGTCCTCTCATTCTTCTTCACTGACGATAACCCTATCATTAGATAATCTTACGATTGATAACCTTTAACCCTGAATTTTAAACACACTCGTGAACCTTTCTTTTAATTGCAACTTTGCTTCTTCGATGTATAATTTTAACAGTATCGGAGAAAAACAGCCTCACATTTTGCACTGCCTGTCAAAAATAGTGAAGCACCCGGAGGTCATGGTTGGATTCCATTGTAACTTCGTGCACAAACACACACTATCGGTGGGTGTGTAAACGAACAGATGGCAACTCTCTCTGACAGGCGTAGCAGCAGTCACGGTGCAGTTCGGTTGAAAGGTTGCAAAGTGTTGTTCGGTTGAGTGTTTTTGCCAAGTGGTTGGCACAGCGGACTCGCATTCGGGGGGAACGACGGTTCAAACCTGCGTCCGGCCATCCTGCTTTAGGTATTCCATGATTTCTCTAAATCGCTTCAGGCAAATGCCGGGATGGTTCCTTGGAAAGGGCACTGTTTGATTTCCTTCCGTATCCTTCCCTAACCCGAGTTTGTACTCCTTCTCTAATAACGTCGTTGTCGACGGGGCATTAAACACTAATCTCTTCCTAATCTCCTCCTCTTGTTGCCAAGCCTGGGAGGGTATATAAGGGGCGTGAACAGCGTCAGATGTTGAGTGACCACTGTTAAGTATACAAAGACCCCGTGTACTCGTGTCAGACGGCGTTATTATCACCATCTGACAGAATTCAGCTGGCTGATTGAATCGCGTCATATCTAAAGTCGTGGGGCATTCAGCTGTACAGTAGTCTGACGTTGGACTGTGTAGGTACTTAAGGGCAGGTATACTCGTAGTCAAGGTTCTGAACGACAACGTCTCACTACCACGAGGGAGGACACCGTACTGTGGACCAAACATCATAACCCCTTCTCATATGCACCTGTCATCCGTGATCAAGTAATGGACTCCCTGGAACATTTTGTTTTATCCCATACCATTGATCGGAGATCATCAGGAGCCAGACTAGGTAATTACGGCTCCATACGTAGGCTGCCGTGAACACAACAACATAAGCGACAGCGTTTGGAGCGATGCCGTGGCCGGAAGCATAGACCGATGATCATTTTTCAACAGTACGACGCTACTTTACACAGGACACGTGTCTCTATGAACTACGAGGGTCACTCTAAAAGAAATGCACACTATTTTTTTAACTACATCTTTTATTCTACATGTTTGAAAGTTTTACAGTGTGTAGATACATACTTTAGGAACAATATTTTCGTTTCTCCACATAATTGCCATCCCTCTCAACTGCCTTACGCCATCTTGGAACCATCGCCTGTATATCGGCACAGTAAGATTCTGGACCAACCTGTTGGAGTCATTGTTTGGCAGCGTGCACAAGGGAGTCCATTATCTTCAAACCTTGTTCCACGAAGAGAGTCTTTCAGTTTTTCAAAGAGATGATAGTCACAAAGGAGTCAGGTCAGGACTGTAAGGCCAGTGTTTCAGTGTTGTCCATCCGAGTTTTGTCATCGCTTCCATGGTTTTTTTGATCGACCTCGCACAAACCTTCTTTCAACGCCAATACCTTCAGTATTCTGCAAACACTTCCTTCCCCTATCCCAACGTACCGTGACAATTCGTTCACTGTGATGCGTCTGTCAGCAGTCACCAATTCGTTAACTCTCTGCACATTGTCTAGAGTGTGTGCAGTACCAGGCCTGCCGCTCCGAGGACAATCCTCAATATTGCCGTTCCCGCTTTCACCACGTAACCTGCTTGCCCACCGACTAACTGTACTGCGATCGACAGCAACATCTCCATACGCCTTTTTCAACCTCTTGTGGATGTTTCCCACTGCACCGTTTTCGCAGCACAGGAATTCTATGACAGTACGTTGCATCTGACGAACGTTAAGTGTAGCAGCCACCTTGAAGACATACTGTGATGGCGCCACTCACGGGAACAGGTTGAACTAAGTTTGGAAACACGCGGGAAGGATATATCTACATACTGTAAAACTTTCACACAAGCAGAATGAAAACTGTATTTTTACAAAAATAGTGTGCATTTCTTTTGGAGTGACCCTCGTGTCAACGTGATGTCGAGGTTCTGCTATGGCCAGCAAGATCCCCGCATCTGTTCCCGACAGAACATGGGTAAAAATGGATCGTAAGTCGACTCCTTCCCAATTCAGTATCTAAAGTAGCAGTTAAGTTCATTCGATTTTGTAATCACTAGAAAAGGTCACCTAACTTCTCGTTGAATTTTCAGTTCGTCTCCTATTCTCCCGTGGGTGCTTTACTTCTTTGATTAGGCAGTGTAGTCTGAACAGAGTGCACTTCTTTTCCCATTCTTGTTGTTCCCTCTTTACCCCAGGAAAATTAGAAAGAAAATCAGCAAATCGGGGAAAATTTATAAAGTCTTGAAACTTCCGGAAAATACTCATATAGGGTATAGTAATAATAAACAGAAAAGTTCCCCTTTATAGGAGGAGAGCGTTCCTCTTTTATCCCCTCCAAAAGTCAATTTGTACCATATTTTAAATTTGTACGCAAAAATACGCATTTCTCGAAAAGAGCTATTATTAGTAAATATATTCCTCGCAAATTCGTACACTAAAAAGTTATTGTGCATCTTTTAATTTTGACTTATGGTATTTGAGGTACAAGAATTGAAACAGAATTCTGTTAAGGTAATAGTTTGCAGTTTTTGTTGCTTAGCAAAGTATTTAAAAGAAAAGCGTAACTAAGTGTATGGAAATATTTCGTAATCTATATACTCTACTTGATGATATTTTCCTTTGCTATCAGTATTGTTGAAATCAGAAGTATGTGCCAACAATGAACACGTCAAGTTTGTCTTCCCATTCACTCAGCGCTCCCCTACCATTATTGTCGCTGATGTTTCTTCCTACCTGTTGAATTAATGTTGTGAACTGTCAAAGTAGTGCGAGACAGTTCTGTTTTTGTGGCAGTGTTCATCAGTTTGTTGTGTTATGGAGTGCGTCTTTTAGTCTCATTTCTTTTGTCTGGACTGAGTAAAAAACAATACTAGACCCTATTACCGTTTTTGTTTGTGGTAAATCTATTTCGGAAGGAGAGACATCGGTAGTGACGAAGTGCTTGGAAACTCTGATACGCGTCAGCAAGGAACGGAAGAATGGGGTTCATAATCTTCTACAGAATGCTGGACTGACTGAAGTGCATAAGGTATGTCGACGTGAATATATTAAGGAACGTAATATAAGGAAAGTAATTATGACAATGTTCCACAAACAGATGAAAAAAGTTTGAGATCCTCTACGTCTTATCCATTCAGTTTCAAGAAAGACTGTTTTATATGTGCTGAAAAATGTGACATAGAGCGGAAACAAGAGAAACTACTCCATGAACGCCGTGGAGTGTTTGAAGTTCGCTCTTTAACTGTGAAACATACGCTGCTTGAGAAAGCAGAGAAACGCGATGATGATTTCGGTAGAAGGGTAGTCGAATGCATCAACAGTATTTTGTGTTTAGTAGCAGCAGAAGCCCGTTATCATGACTGCTTTGCTAAATTAGTGTCAAATCCCTCCTCCGTTCGGAAAAGAGGCCACCCTTTAGTCGCTTTTCAAGGATTATGCAGATTTATAGATAGTTTAAAGGAATGTCGATTTTCACTGCTAGATTTGATACAGAAAGCTAAAAACTCTGAAAAATAAACTGACCGAACACTTCGGTGATGGGGTCTTGTTTGCCACAATGCCAAAAAAGTTGCATGTTTTCGTGTCCACAAACGTTTGAATCAATGGTACAATGAACGAGCTGTTAATGAAAAAGATGAGAGAAAGAGAATAGCAGAAGCAGCAGCAGCTATGATCTGTGAAGATATAAGAATGACTCCTTGCTGAACTGCCGATTATCCAGGTATCTATGACTTGACAGAAAATGCTGAAGTTATGGTTCCTGGCACTTAACACGAATTTGTGAAAGGTGTTGTTTTGCCAAAAAAAACGTAGTGAGCAACATGTTTTTCAAAAAATGTACAGCCATATCTTATGTGATTGTGTCAGCAACCACGCCTCGTTTACTTATGTATCCATTGCGACTTGGCCTTGCAGTGTACTTGTTTCGTAAAGTGGGATCAAAAAACATTGTTGAAATTATCTTGAACATGGGTTTCTGCTCTTCATATACCACTGTGGCTTTATTTGAGGCTCCTGCCGTTCAGATATGGAAACAAATTATTTCAAATGATTCGTTCTCATTGTTCGTTTTCGGTAATGCTGACTTCAATACTGCAACCATTATGAGCAAAGGTTCTTTTCCTGCTATGTGTGGAATCTGATGCATGACTCCTGGAAGAGCTATAGAAAATCAGAAAGTAACGAAACTCTTTGTCATTCCGAGGTCTACTGAAACAGCAAATGTCCAAAAAATTAATCTACTGACATTCGGGAGGCGGAATAGAGTTGGAATTGAAGAAATTGTTCCGCAAAATGTCTACTCAGAAGAATCATTCACTAAAGGAACAGTGCCTACCAACCACTATTTTATGTTGATGATGGGAAAGTTTTTACAGCTTTCTATTCCTGCATGGCAATGTTTGATGGAGAAAAACGTAACAAGAGTACTTTGTACGCAATCAAATGGATAAGCGCATCCATTCATCAAGAACCTGCCCACTATTTTAACTACTTTAACTTATGCCATGTGGGAGAGTAAGAAGACCACACAGAAAACATGTATCGTGACGTTTGATTTCACTAATGTAGCTATTCGATTAGGAGGCTTTCACTTGATAATGTCCTTTCTAGGAGCAATAGAATTTTAAATGAGACAGTGGACTCACTCAATTTTTAGAGACTGTACATGATGTACATTCTGTTCCCCATATACTTTCTGCTTGTGCATGCACGAGGGCAATTCAAGCTCACTCTGCAGTCATGTGTGGTCTTTTGGAGGAAATGACAGTCATGGAGGAGGAGAAGCAACATATTAAAGACTGTATTTCTGATATGTGTGCAAATAGTACATCTTTCGACGATTTGGAAAAATATCAAGTGATTGAAAAACTGAAAAATAAATTTGTCTGCACAATGGATGATGTTAAGCAAAGAGGGAAAACTTCCCAGTTACGGATACAATACATTCAGCTAGTCATCTTGGCATTGCATTTCATCCAAGTAGAGCGTTTGGGGAATTGGGACCTCCATATAGAATGTGTGAGAGCTATGCACCCAATATTCTATGCAACTGGACACTTGTTTTATGCTTAGGCGTGTCATTTGTACCTTCAGGACATGAAAAATCTGAAAGAAACCATGAAACACGCGGAGTTCGACAAATTCACCAAGGACAGCTTCTTCACGGTTCGACGCTCTGATGAGTATTGGTCTTGAGCATGGACCGACATAACGATAGAACAAACACTTATGAAGAACCTGAAGAGCATTGGAGGTGTTTCACACGGAAGAGGTTTCGCCGATAGTGTACTGAACCGATGGATTTGCGGTATACCAATAGCCCATCACATATATGAAGTTATGGGATAGTTCTGCAGTTTACATTCGGTTTCGAGTGATCAACTTGTTGAACTTAGTAGTGGGAGGATAGAAATTGACGAGAAAATTCGCAGAAGATTTCAGCTATGGTTGCAACAACACACTCCATTTGCTTATAAGGAGCAATTTTATTCATTAGTATCTGGATTAGTAGCTTCTCGGAAGTAAACTGCTACGAAGATGTGTATGTTGGTGAAGAAGCTCTTCGAACAATAGTTACCGTATCGCCAAAATTTGGTTATCTGACGCTTAAGCGGTCCAGCATGGTTAGGACAATGTGCATGTCAACTGTTAGGCTTGAAAAAATTATAACTGAAGTAGATACAACTCCGTTATTTCAGAGAATGCCGTGCACGTTTCATTCACCTGATGATTTAAAGGATTGCTTCACGTACGAATTGTCGATTGTACCAGTGTCTCTGTTTTACAGCAGTGGACTGAAGAGGAAAACATAGAGGTCGTAGCTATACAATATTTTCAATCAAATGCCTGAAAGAAATATTGACAATAATGAATCGAAGTTCTTTGTTAAAGACGGAGGGTTTCTTATCCACCACGTCGTGTGGCCCGAGAATGGAACTTTTGGTGAAATTAATACAACCTTAATAGCCTGTTGTATTTGAAGGATATTCAGAAAGCTCTCTGAACATAAAAACTATTAAACGCCAAAGGCGAACTATGAAGCGGATCCCACGAGAAATGTTCTTTAATGACGAGACGTTATGCGTTGAATCGCAGTCTGCCTTTCTTAGTAACCTAAGCAATAAGGAAATGTTTATTACACAGCTTGTGCAAAAACTAGACAGTTTTTTCATTGAAACCAGGATTGCGAATGACGATGCAGATGTTGAAATTGTTGCAACAGCAGTAAATGTCTCAAAATTTTACCAGCTAGTGATTATAGTGGGTCAAGATGTAGATCTTCTTGTGCTACTTATCGCTCTTGCTCTATACGACACAGACATAGTCCTGATGAAGGAAGGTACAGGTAGAATAAGAACAAGGTATTACAGCTCTAAAGATATACGTAACTCCTCACTCGTTCATGAATGCAAGAATTTAATACTGTTTCTTCATGCAGCAAGTGGTTGCGACAGCACTTCAGCTTTGTTTGGAAAAGGAAAGCTGCAAGCCTTATAACTATTCAACCGGTATCCCCAACTTCATAATATTCCACAGATATTCAAAGATACTGCTTCCTCTCCTGATACAATTGCAAAAGCAGAATACAAATTTATACTCTCTCTCTACACAAAAACAGTAGAGTCCTGATAATAACTTAAATGCCATTCGATTTTAATGTAGTTGTGGTCAGGCTAACAATGCTGTCATACTATTTCGTTTGCCGCCAACTGCTGATGCAGGACGCCTCCATTCTAACCGAGTTTACCTACAAGTCCAGCTACGGCTGGGCAACAACTTGGATCCCAGAAACTGGGGCTGAATTGAATCAAACTCATACCTCTCCCCGATTCACATGAAGCGAGCACCTGCTCTAGAGAAAATACTGCTACTGATTTCATGTGGCTGCACTCGAGGCTGCGGAATAATGTGCGGATGGGTGAATGCTGGCCTACATTGCACAAGAATGTGCAAAAACTGTCGTGGACAAAGCTGCAATAATGTGCCTCGCGGTGATTTGACAGAAGATATGGATGACGGTTTTATGCAAAAAAACTATTTACAAGAATTTATTTGTTTGATAGATATTGCAGTATTTTCGTTGTCTACATGCTGTACATATGATAGCAAATATATTACAACAAAAGTAATTGTTGGTTAGTTTAACAGTAATTCTTAATTTTCATGAAAAATGATTTTCATTCCAGTACTTTAAGTTGCATAAATCTAAAGTAAAAGACTATAAAGCAAAATTGTTCGGTATAAATAGAAGTCTGTTTAAAATATTTTTTTTTACCCACAAAATTTTACACTAATAAACTAATTACCACGCTTAAACATGCATTTGACCTTCTCTGAGTAGAATATCACCAGAAATATTTTCTATCATATTTCGTTAAATGAACCGGTCTTCGTAAAGTTTGGAAAAACGGAAAATTAATTACATTAACGGGGAGGGGAGGTGAAGCTCCCTGATAGGGGAGCGTAATTTTCTGTTATTTACTTCTTCTTCCCCTAAGAGAGTTTTCCCAAAGTTTCAAAACTTTAAAAAATTTTTCACCCATTTTTCCTAATTTGCATTGATAGATATTATCCGTCTTTTCCGAAAGCTTACTCCTATTTTGTCAGAATTTTTAATGTGTTAACATCATTTTACATTTTCAAATGCTGTATCTAGGTAGACAAATCCCATAAATGTGTATTGATTTTTCTTATGCCTTCGTTCCATAGTTAATCGCTAAGTCAGAACAACCTTTCTCGTGCCTTTACGTTTTCGAAAGCCAAACTGACAGTTATCTAATAGATCCTCGATTTTCTTTTCATTCCTCTGTATATTACTCCTGTCTGTAGCTTGGAAGTACGAGCTGAAAACCTAATTGTGCAACAGTTCTCGCACTAAACTGCTCTTGCAATTTTTGGGATTGTATGGTTGACATTTTTTTCGAATGTCTCAGGATATGTCCTCGAGACTCATAGAATCTATAAATTAACTTGAATAGTCGACTGGTTGCCATTTCCCCTGATGATTTTTAAAATTCCGAAGGAATATTACCTGTCCGTTCTATCTCATTTGATCGCAAGTGTTTCAGGTTCTGTCCGATTTAATACTGAATCTCTATATCTCCAATCCACCTACCACTTCTTCTAACACGTCATCTGACAATTCTAAGCCCTCTTAGAGGACTTCACTGTATTTTTTTCAACCAGTCCGCCTACTACTCTGGGTTTAACTCTTAATGTCGACGATTTTACTTTTAATTTCACCGAAGGTTCTTTTGACTTTTCTATACGCTGAGAAAGTCCTTCCGAAGACCTTTATTTTTCGATTTCTTCGCGATTTTACTGCAGGCATTTTTCCTTCGCATCCCAGCACTTCCTATTTATTTCATTCCTGACTTACGTTGCTGTATTCCTGTCGTTCCCTGAACAATTTGTGCTTCCTTCTTTCGTGTATCTATTACCCAAGAATTTTTTACAGCTTTTTCCTCGTATTTGCCTGTCTCTCCACCTTCCAAGATTGCCGTTTTATAGGGGTGGCAACTTCTCTTAACTGAGCTGTCAACTGTGCTTTTCGTTATAGCAATATCCACATCTTTTGCAAACTTCAAACGTGTCTTAGCATTTGTCGGTAGTTCGGCAAGCCACTTCCTTGTACACTGATACTTTCAAGAGATTGTCTTAAGCTTCAGGCTACTCTTTATTGATAGTGAATTGTGAGAAGTTTTGTATTTGCTCCTGGGTACGCCTTACAATCCAATATTTGATTTAATAACCTCTGTCTGATCAGTATGTAACGCATTTTGTATCTTCTCGTGCCTCTTTGCCTTTTGCTAGCATACCTCCACTTCTTGTTAGTTTTTAACAGTATACTATCACTAACTGCAGTTAACTGCTGAACTCAATTTATTTTTCTCCTGTCTCTTTCCTACTACCGATACGATAATCATACGACATAAAATCCTTATCTTTTGCCATTTCACTCGAGAGACTTCCATCATATCTAGACAGAGCATTAACATTTCTCTTGTCACAGTTTCTAGATTCCGTATCGAGTTCAAACTTCTGACATTCCATGTTCCTTCTTGTAGAATATTACTCATTCGTAGAGAGAATAATTTTCTCATGGTTACCTCGCCCTTGGCAGTCTCTTCCTGGAGATCCGAAAGGGGGACTAGTCCGGAATCTTCTGCCAGTATTAAGATCATAATGTCACTTTTTCAATTACAGGCCACTTGTCCTTTAGGTTCACATTATGGATCTTTGGTGCTGTGGTTTCAATTGCCTTCTGCGTCCCCATGCTGGATCTTGCGTTTTTAGGGGCAGTTTCCCACACCAAGAGCAAGATAGTGCCCTGAACTTCGGCCCGCTCATCCACCCTTTTTGGCGAGGCCGTTGGCAGATCGAAGATGACTCGTTATGATGGACATTTTTGGCGGCTATTGCTGATGATTTGTATTCAGAATTTAATTAGCGACTAGGTTCTAATCCAGGACATAATACTTGATGCTAGGGAAGGTGGATAGACAAAATCTAAGAAAGCACTGGTAGGAATCTAGTAGAAATGAGGACAAACAACGTCCAGAACTGCATGGAAGGACATCATTATCAGGTGTCGAAGACGACTTGATGGATCATTCAAGAAATGCCGCACCTTTTGGTGTTAGGTAAGTAGCTTCGATGTTGGTATGCTACGTGCAAACTATTGCTTGTAGACACAGTGTGGAGATCGAATGTATTGCTTTTGCATTGCGTTTGTCCGTAAGGTTATTGTCTTGGCTTACATTTGTTGGCTCTGAGTTCATAAGTATATAGGAAAGAAAAGTTAATTACATTTGTGTATAGGTTGTTACGTTAAGAGTGTTCAGATGCTTCGTTTTGATTTAATGCTATCCTTTACAATCTGTGTCGCTTAGTTGGCTTACAGACAGTTAGTAAGGTATGGGCTATATTGAGAGATTTTTTTGTTTTTCAGAGAACAGTGAGTCGATTTAGAAATAAGCCAGAAGGAGAAGGCTGTGGGGAATGGTCTGAAAATATTATGCAATTAGTAATTCAAGGTGTGTTACAGTTTTTGTTGTTGACATATACGAGGCTATATTTTTGGCTGAATTTGTAAATATTTCGCTTTGTACATATTTAAGTGTGTATGATATATTAAATCCCTTTGGAATATATTGTTAACTCACAGTCATAGACTTGTATGGTGAGTAAATTGCCATGTATTTTTAGAATTATGGACATAAAATGTGGACAGGTGGGCATAACTCATCGTCATGCGCTGCCTCGTACCTTGAAATAGAAGAAGTTCTTTTACCATGAAACATGTGATACGTACAAGTAAATTAAGTTCATCTAATTTCCTTTTTCTTTCAATGAATTAGAAATAACAGTCAACCAGTTACAAAATATAGGATTATTAAACCTTTACACTAGTTTCGACGGTTTTTAAGCCGTCTTCTTCAGATTATGTAGTACCTACTAACAATATTATGACATTGTATATGGAACAAAGATAGTAACATTATAACAAAAAATTACAAGAAATAATTACAAAAAAAAATTAGTGAAGTATATTTACGTAAAATCACATTATTTACACTCAATGTGGGAGTCGTTGGCTCCGTCTAGTACATATCCACTTGCTCAGCATTTAATTTAGATTATATAAAACTAGTAGCCGTGTACAGAAGGTGTTTGTCTCATAACTTTCTAAATTCATTTTTAAGTATCATATATTATATTTGACCCTGGGTCTAACGTGTAGTATGCCACTTGAAAACTTTGTATAAAACTGTCATCAGATCCTACATATATAGAGCATAAATATGTCACGTTGACAGCTAGTGATTTGCGCTCACTGGCTGAAGAGTAGAGGCACTAGCCTTAAGTGGGCTCCAATAGGTAGCGGTCCACGGATCCCATTGCTTGTAGCTGTTACGAACAGTGTGTGTGATTTCATTACTACTTACTATTAACAGTTAACATATTAACTAAATAGCTGTAAATAGGAGGAGGAGAGTGTCATTAAAAAAAGGGTGTCATTAAAGTCATATGGCCTATAAAGAGCCCCCAGGCTCACGTAAACAGAGGAGGCCCTTTAGAAAATATAAAAATGGCGCAAGAAGCACTTTTACGTGAACACGCAACCGTAACAAGCATGAGTATCACAGCAAAACCTCTTCAATGAACGTTATCGCTGTTTAAGAGGCCCAAGTCAGGCGTATCCATTTGACCCCGGTCATGCTGACTCACTGTAAAGGGACACACTGTGACAGAGAAACTGCATATATTGAAAGATAAAAGCAAATTAGGAAGAAAATCGGGGGGGTGGAAGTAGAGAGGGTAGATCGTCACTTGTAAAGCATAATGCTAAGGGGTGTGGTCGTACTGGTAAAGCATGCTATACAAACAAATACACTAGGAGGGAGGTGGTGTTATAATATAACCTGTAAAACAGTAATGAAGCCTCACGAACCAGTGTATGTGCCTAGAAATTACTATGTTACATGTAGAATAAAATCACACTAAAGCAAAAAAAAAGTTCATTTGAAATAAAATAAGATGTTTCATTATTAAAATGTTCAACTGTAAATGAGAAAGTACATTATAAAATAATAAGGGATGTATTCTTACTGAGGACAGAATTTTGAGAAAAGCAAATACTACCTGGAGGCCAGTACCAAGTGGTCCAGTTGGCTACTCAGCCAGAAGCGGAGGTTCAAAGTCTTCCAGGAAATGTTCACTTGCAAGCTGAAGCTGATCGTTTAAAATGTAGCCATCGGGTTTTCTCTGTTTGTTGTTGTATCCAGCGTCAAATATGTCATATTTTAAAAAGTTTTAAGACAAAGCGCTACAGTAGACAGCTACTATTTTCTTATAAAGCGTTTTAAGTAGTTGTTAATTGAATGACATGTAGTAGACGAACTCAATGACACCCACGTGATTTTACATGAGTGTGCTTCAGAAAAAAATTTTTTTTGTAGTAAACATTTCCCGTAATCTTGCTTGTTGTAATGTTACTATCTTTGTTCCATACACAATGCCGTAATCGTGTTAGTGGGTATTATACCTTTCGAAAACGATTGTTGTAAAACCGTCGAAATCAGGAAATGACACAATTTCAAAGACTTTACTGGTCTCATACAAATATGATTTTATGTATATAGACTGAAGTGGCCAGTGAAAATCTATATCGAGGCCGGGACCCGAACCCAGATGCCCTGCTTACTAGGCAGATGCTTTAGACGTTGGCACAACAGTTCACAGAATTAGACGTGTTACACTGATATGCCTCCTTCCTCGACCCAAATTCCCACTATCGCCCCGGTCTACTTTAAATTCCCCCTTACACACAAACAGAACTGCCAAGACTCTCCATGTCCTGGAATAGAACATCAGCATCGAAGTAAATGAGGGATCCAGCTTGAAATTGGGGGGTGCAGGTACTCATACAAATGAAATGACATAGTCTCACATACTTTAGTGGTCACATACAGATATACGGATATGATTTTATGAGTATAGAACGAAGTGGCTAGTGAAAATTTGTACCATAGCCGGGAATCGAACCCAATTCTCCTGCTTACTAGCCAAGTGCATTAGCCGCTAAGCCATCTTGGTGCAACGGTTCATATACCTGCACAGATTGGTCTGGCATGCCTCCTTTCTCGACCCAAATTGCCGATGCCGCCCCACTTTACCTTAAATTACCGCTTACGCACGAACAAACCGTGGCGGCAGTGGGTTTAATATACCAGTATTTTCTTGTCGGTTGGCAGTTATTTCTAATTCTTTGAAACTTGCATGCACAGTTGCTGAATCGCAGCCATGTTCAAAATGTTAGTTTTCTGTGTTATTTTCCAGTCTGTTTCATTGGCTTCTTCTGTCGATTACCGGTGTGTAGAAGAGTAATAATGTAACAGATGGACTATTAACAAAGCTTTTTTGATTAGAACGCTCTTAATGTTCAATCGAATATTTCTTTCTTGATACTTAACCGTTGTACCTTGAAACACGTTTTCACGTTTGGAAAAAAACATCACTTTTGCGGAGTAGTTTTTATAATTTCAGGAAAAGACTGCAGCATAAGACAAGTGAATAAAATCATTTAAATAGTATGATAAAATGTAATGAACTTACGTTAGAGTGCTGGCTTGCTAGAGACGGAAGTCTTCAAATTGTACCAAGTTACGACTCTCTCTCTTGTAATAGAACGACATACTCTGCGTTTCTTGAGATTACTTGGAAATGTAAAAGGGGAATTCATGAGTCTGGGATAAGGTATTTTTCTTGTATTTGTCTCTTAGATGAAGACGGAGAGGCGGAAAGACGGTTAATTACGACTCGTCTGAAGTATCGAATCATCTTAGCGCCACTAGTTCATCAATGAGGTTCAATCTCATGTACTTATTTAACTAGGACGCAGTGTCTTGATCCACTAGTAGCGTACGACAGAGCGCCTGTTCACAAAAGTCATTTAGTGATGTTTGCGCTGTGTTAAGTTGCTCACCTCGTGACTCTTGAGCGCATGCGCGGAGCCGGCGCGAGGGCACTCCCTCGGCAATTAGCGGTCTCTAATGAGCGACGCGTCGCGCGGCGAGGCGAGGCGCGGGGAGGCGCGGCTGTCAGCTGCAAGATGAGGGGCCCTTGACGGCGACACCTGCAGACGAGGGTCTCTAGTGGGACGTCCCAGTTACAACTCCTAATTGCTGCCTCAACGGCCTTCTGACAATGCAGACAGCACAAGCAGACAGGCGCCCAGTGTCTGGAAGTATCCTTCAAATGAATCCGTAATTTGTTCGGCGGAGGAGATTACTAGCTCACTGATGCTTCGAGCCTCGTCTGAATTCGATACGCTGTTCTATGGACTCATTTTCTTAAGCAGAACACCAAGTGATACGAGGGTAATCACGAAAGTAAGGGCTCCTATCTATTTATAAGTACACAGACCTGTTTATTTCTACAATGGTTTACATCAGTTTACAGCTTGATCATTTTTCGACATAATCACCATTTCTGTCGACACATTTTTGTAGACGCTGTGGCAGTTTTTGTTCGCTCATGTCATACCAGCTCGTCGCCATGCTGTTCAGGAAGTTATGAACCTCTTCTTTCACCTCGTCGTCGGAACTGAATCGCTTTCCAGCCAAATGTTCTTTTAACCTAAGGAACCAAGTCGGGACTATAGATTGGGTGGGTGATTATGTTCCACTGAAACTGTTGCAGGAGAGCAATGGTTTGCCGAGCGATGTGTGGGCGAACGTTGTCATGGAGAATGTGTACGCCCTTGCTCAAGATTCCTCTTCTCCGGTTCTGAATAGCCCGTTTGAGATTTTTCAGAGTCTCACAGTGCCTGTTATTGTGTCCCAGTGGGCATAAAGTCGGCCAGCAATTCCCCTTTCCGATCCCAGAAAACGGTTGTCATTACATTACCGGCAGACTGTGTTTGTCTGAATTTCCGCGGCTTTGGCGAAGAAGGATGCCGCCACTGGCGTGATTGTTGCTTGGTCTCAGGTGTAAAGTGGTATGCCCAGGTTTCGTCACCCATGACAATTGAGTCCATTAAGTTGTCCTGTTCGGCTACAAGGCGTTGAAGAAATGCGCGGGAAGCATCAACTCGTTGCCGCATGTGGTCCTCAGTCAGCATGCGTTGCACCCATCTTGCGCACACCTTCCGGTAATTCAATGTTTCCGTCAAAATTCTGTGACCGGTGCTTCGGGAAACCTCAGGAACCAACGTGCAAAGATCATCCAGTGTGATCCGCCGATCTACACGTTGCTTTGCTCAACCTTCAACACTGTCTCCTCAGAAATTGACAATCTCCCGCTCCTTTGCTCGTCGTGAATTTCGATCCGACCATCTGCAAACTCTCTACACCACTTACGAAGATTTTGACATCCATGCATGACTCACCGTCCACTTCCATCAATTGGTGATGGATTTCAATCGGTGCAGTGCCCTTTGCCTTCAAAAACCGAATAACTGCGCGCAATTCGCACTTGGCGGTAACATCCAACGAGAGCTCCATTCTCAACGGCTGCCAAGCCAAAGCAGCGCCTCGTCACGGAGTGCGCATGTTTACACACATGCGCGTGAAGCACTCTTCATAAGAGTGTGACCAACTGCCACACAAACACAGTTCTGTAATTATAAAAAAATAGGAGACTTTACGTTTGGGATTATGTTCTTTTTCGCTTGTGACTGAGTGGCCACGAACACATACAAGGTCGACAGACTTTGTTGTCAACTTCAGATGTAAAAAATCTTTGTCTAATGAAACATTTTTATTTTAGGTTGGTTCTTTCGCCAAGTTGTCATATGGATTAAAAAAACGCACATTGTAAAACACTTCTCATAATTGAAATATTTAAAACATAAAGCATCTTGTGCAAATGTCCATGTCCACTTATAAATCGCTCACAGATGCTAGTTACATCACGGAAACACAATGCGCACGTTCCATAACAAAAAGTTTTTAACACCTATAAGTGACAGCAAAGTATATCGAAGTCAGCTGTTTCAATTAAAGAAATACGAAGGCTATTCAGAAAGTAAGGTCGATCAGGCGCGAAAAGGAAACCACAGTGAAAAACTGACGAAGCTTTGCACAGATGTGTTGGACAGTGTCTCTAGTACGCCTGTCAATCGCGTGACGTCGTTTTTTACAGCGCACTGTGAGCACGTAAAGATGCCTAGATAAGTAGTGTCTCCCGCCAAGTGCCTGTGAGAGATTTCGCCTGATGTCATGCAGCCCACATAGCATAAGTGTCACGCGGTTTCCTTCTTCATGACAATTCTCGGCCGAACGCTACCGGGACAATGAGGACACTCCGGCAGCGTTTTCTGTGGGAAGAGTTTCGTCACTTACCACATGGACCGGACGTGGATCTCTCTCGCTGTCACCTCTGCTCGTATGAACCACGGGCTATGAAGACAGCTTTTTGGCATAGACAACAAACTGTGGACCAGCGTAGAGAATTGGTGAAAAGCACAGGAGGCTGCCTTCTATGGAGAGGGTATTGGAAAGTTGGTACAACGCCACACCAAACGTCTAAGTCGGAGCGGCGACTATGTAGAGAAGTAGCTGGAAGGTGTAGCTAGCTGTTGCTCTAAAACATTTTTGATCTTCACAGTGGTTTCCATTTCACCACCGACTGTGCCTTACTTTCGGAACAGCTCTCGTATTTATGCTATCTTGGCTGTTGAATGTTTTTATCATTCAAAATCGTTATGGCACTTGAGGTCAACATAATTTTGTTCAAAGTTAACCATCATGTGTTAACATTTTTATTCCCCATTCTCTTTGTCTGCATATTCATTACTTTACAGCGCTATCTATCACAAAGCGAAAAACGTGGTCCACCTAAAACATTCATATTTCGTTACGTACTACACTAATATGTAATTAAAAAAAGGGGGTTCCTATTTAAAAAACGCAGTTAATATCCGTTTGACCTATGGCAGCGCCATCTAGCGGGCCAACCATAGCGCCATCTGGTTTCCCCCTTCAAGCTAGACAAGTTTTTTGTAGTTTTTTCGTTTGATGCTTATTTCGTGGGATATTTGGCCTGGTCACTATCAATGGACCACCCTGTATAATTTGGTAAACAATATTTAAAAGAAATAACACACATAACTCACACACTGCTAAAGGTAAATCTGCTTGCACAAGAAATGGAAGGTGGCAGATCGCACGTAAAAATTTGCCGTCCTTTGAGAGAAAAGCCAAACCCCGCGTCGCCCGCCGACCCTCACCGCCGTGATCACTCGGCTCAGTCCAGTGATCACGGAGGAGGAGGTGTTGGCGGAGCTTCAGGCCCATCCCCATCAGGATGTGCGTGCAGTTCGCCGCATCCACAACACTGCCGGCCCCACCCGCCTTATGCGGGTTTTTTCTGAGCACGCCCCCTCCATAGACCGTCTCCTGAAGGAGGGTGCCCTCCTTTTTAGCCAGCGTTATAAAGTTGACCCCTCCCGTTCCCCTCCTCAATCCCTCCACTGCCAAAGGTGCTTGCGGTATAATGCGCACCCTACATCTGAGTGCCGCGAGGCCCCCACCTGCCTGCACTGTAGGCAAGCCCACTTTTTACGGCAGTGCCCCAATCTCCAGTCGCCCCCCTCCTGTAATACCTGTAACCTCCCTCATCCTACCTACTCCCAGAAGTGTAAAGCCCGACCCCCTCCTACCACTCCTGAGCTCACCGTTCCTGTCCGCCCTCTGGACGCCCCCACCACTCCCAGCAACTCCCTTTGCCCTCCCCCTACCGCTGAGGACATCATCAGATTCCTCACCATTGTCCTTCAGAATGTTCATCCTTTTCAGCGCCCGCACACCCTCCAACAGATCTCCTTCGCCCCCCGTTCCGTTTTCCAACTCAAAATGTACGCCACCTACTCCAACAACCAGGCCCATTTCACCTTCTTCCGTCTTGACACACTCGTTTAAATCCCTGTCATGGCGCGGCAGCACCGTATCCTTTTCAACAACATCCGCTCCCTTCCCACCAACAAGAACCTCTTCCTGCACACCCTTACCACCCACCGCGTGGATGCCTTCCTCCTTAATGAAACCTTCCTGCAACCCCACCACACTGTCCACACTTCGCCCTACCTCCTCCACCGCTCCGATAATCCCCGCCCGATTGCGCGTGGCGGAGTTGCTATTGGGCACCACCGCCAGATCCCCGTTTGGCTCCAACCTCTCCTTCCCGAACCCACCGAACACCTGATCCCTAGTCTCTTCTTCCCCGGCCTTACCGTTACCTGCGCCACCATTTATGTCAGCCCCAACGACCCTATTCCCTTCGACTTCCTCTCCCACATCGACCGTACCTTCTCCTCCTACGTGATCGCCGCCGACCTCAACATCCATAGTCGTTCCGCTGCCCAGTTACGGTGGTGGCATCGGTTCCTCTCCTCCCTTCAAGGCGACCTCATTCCCATCCCCCAGCACACCCGTCCTGAATCCAACTCAACTCCCGATGTTATCCTCTCCTCCCCCAACCTCCTTGGCCGCATAACGGTGGATGTCCTGGAGCCTATTGGTAGCGACCATCTCCCTGTCCTCCTCACCATTTCAGACGGTCGTCGCCCGCGCCCCGACCCTCGTCATGACCCTCCCCCTAAGTATGTCCATGACTATTCCCGTGCCAACCGGAATGCCTACCGGGATATCCTCTCCACCCAGGCCGATAGCCACCCTTTCACCTACCACCACCCTGATGATGTCACCCATGCCGCCTCCTTTCTCCAGCAGACCTTGTCTCAGGCCGTAGAGGCCCACGCCCCTACTGTCGCCATCCACACCCACCGTCCTACCTTACCCCCACAGGCCGTCCTGCTCCTCCGTGAATCCCGCCGTCTCTACCGTGCCTTCCTCCGCACGCGTGACCCGGACACACTAAGACGCCACTGGCAACTCCAGCGACACATTTGTAATTTACTCGCAGCTAAGAAACGCCGGGACTGGCGCCAGACATGCATCCATTTAACTGCTACCCTACCTACAGGCAACTCATCGAAGTTCTGGTCAGCCTTCCGTCGCCTTACTGGAACTAAACCCTCCCCCTACCATCCTCTTCTCCATGATGATCACCCTTTCCCTGATACCCATAGTAAGGCCAATCACTTTGCCTCCTACCTCTCTGATGTATTTTCCATCCCCGATGATCCCCAGTTAGATTACTCCCTCTTCTCAGATATCCGCGATCGAACTGACACCTCTGTCCCTCCCCTCGCTCCTGGTTTACAGTACTTGGACAACATTGCCCACATGGAACACAATGCCCCTATCACTACGCAGGATCTCATTGCTACACTCCGCACAAAACGCAACACCACTCCTGGTCACGATCGTGTCACCTACCGTCACCTTCGTGAAGCTCCTGTCTCTTTCCTCTCCACCATGGCCAGGCTCTACAATGTAGTCCTGTCCACCGGTTACTACCCCGACCTGTGGAAAACCTCCCATATCCTCATGTTCCTTAAACCTGGCAAACCGCTGTCCGCCGTCTCCTCCTACCGTCCCATCAGCCTTACCTCGGTCTTCAGCAAGGTCCTGGAATCTATCCTCACCCGACGCATCCACCAGCATCTCTGCCAGCACCGCCTCCTTCCCATTACCTAGTGTGGCTTTCGGCCGTCTTTCTCTTCCGACGACCTTCTCCTTCACCTCACTCATCTCCTTTCCGAACAGCTTAATTCCCGTCACTCCGCAATCTTCCTCTCCCTGGACCTCGAACGTGCTTATGACTGCATATGGCATTCCAGTCTCCTCTTCAAGCTCCAAACCTTCGCCCTTCCCATTAACTATGTCCATCTGATCGGCTCCTTTCTCTCCCGCCGTCCTTCCTATGTCACCATCCATAACACAGATTCCTACACCTTTTTCCCCTCCGCCGGTGTGCCCCAAGGCCCCGTCCTCTCCCCCCTTCTGTACCTTTTGTACACGGTGGACATCCCGCACCGTCACCCCCCGTCCACCTTCTCCAGTTTGCCGATGACACTGCCTTCCTCGCCCTTGCCCCCACCCTGCAGCATTCCCAACACCTTCTCCAATCCCATCTTGACCAGTTCACCGCTTGGTGCAACCAGTGGTTGCTCAAGGTCAATCCCTCCAAAACCCAGGCGATCATTGTAGGCAAAACCACCCCTTCCTTCCGCCTCCTTGATTTCTATCTCACCATCTACGGCCGTCCTATCGCCCTCACTCCCACCCTTAAGTACCTTGGCGTCACCCTCGACCGTCACCTCTCCTGGACTCCCCACCTCCCCAATCCAAGCCAAGGCATGCTCCCGACTCAGACTCCTCAAGCTCCTCTCCGGCCGTACGTGGGGTCTGGACCCCTCCACCATCCTCCACACCTATAAATCCCTCATCCGCCCTATCCTTTGTTATGCCCATCCGGCTTGGATCTCCGCCCCCCCTATCTTTTATAAATCCCTCCAAATCCTTGAACGCCATGCTCTCCGCCTCACCTATCGCATCCGTCTCCCCTCCCCCACGCGGATCCTGTACGATCTGATCCCCTTCCCCCACCTCCTCCTTTTCCTTGAAAGGATACGGATCCTGTACACCTCCCATAAACTCGATCCTCCTCACCCGCTCGTCTCCCCGATCTTCTCCCACCCCCGCCCACTGCCGCGCCTGTATTCCCACGTCCCGCCCGGTCTCCATCTCTCAACCCTCCTTACCCCCTCCCGAGGTGGCTTCCACCAGCTCCCCCTCCCTGATGATGTCCTCCTCCCCTCCATCTACCCCTCCTATCAACTTTGACCCGGCCCTCCACCTCCAGTATCCTTTCCTTTAGGCACCCTCCCTCCCTTCTCTTCCCTTCCCTTCTCTTTCCTTTTCCCCCGTCCCCTCCCTCCACCCCTCTTCCCCCGGGCTTCCCCTCCCCCTTCCTCCCTCCCGCTATCTCCCCTGCCCGTGGCATCTCTGCTCTCCCCTCTCGCTCTCCCACTCCCCTTCCTCCTCTTCCTCTCTTGGTAGGTCCCCGGACTCGCACACGCACAGTGAACATTCGCGCGCCGGAGGTCATCGCCATCAGTGTCTCGTGTGTGTGCCTTCGTTTGTGTTTAGTGTTTGTTCGCCGTCACGCCGCCACTGTTCACGTGTACCATCGCCATCATCCGTGTTTTGTGCGCCGTGTCAACTAGTGTCAGTGATGCTTTCTCGGCAGGTGTGAACGGCTCCGTGTTTTTTGTTGTTTAGTGTCTACATTGTTTTGCCCGCCGTTTTGATTGTATTCTCTGTGCCCCCTCTATTTATTACTTATTGTAAATCTCAAGGCTGAAGAGCGGCGTACTCAGCTGCTGACAGCCCGCCTTGTGTAAGGTGATAAAAATCACAATAAAGAAAGAAAAATGAGAGAAAAGGTAACGATATCCCGCAAAACGCATAGCGTGGGCTTTTACCTAGGGCCTTAAACTACTAATACATGTAAGAATATTGCATGTACCGAATATAGTTTACAAGCAATAACTGAGGAAATACATGGCAATTTTCGTAATTAGAAGTATCGGGTATAAACATCTTTGAATGAAATGTGATGCATCCCTTCGACAACGCTGTTTTGGAAGCCAGAGAGAAACTAGGAATATGACAAGGAAGGGTACGGTTTCTTCAAAAAATAATGAGTATTTTGTTCCTAAGACAAGAAGCTCTCTCTGTTGCGTTCTTAATTGCTATCATTATGTGTGTCTGATGAGTCAGCGAGCGGTAAAAATTAATAACGTCAACGGGGTCGAAGGGGGTTCGCTTTTAGCAACGCCATTTTTAAACATCATCAACTGTTATCCTGAAACTGAGGTGGAACTTCGCTGGAAAACACAATCATTTGGCAGAAGATCAAGCCGGGCGCCGACTGTCTGTCAGAAATTTTCTTGTGTCACTCATATTCTTGGTCAATCCGGCGAGTTTACCTGGCCGGTAATCTGGCTAATACTGGTAAATAATGAGAATTCTAATTGAGAATTAAGTAGGAAGTCCTCTGTACTAACGACCATGTGCTACAGAACTGTGCAATATTTGATTGTATCTTTAACGTAAAATTAGACACATCCTCGTCTGCTCACATTAGATCCAAACTGGGTCTCGCCAGTTTCAACAGAATGACGCCAACGACCAGTAGTCAGTACACGCAGTCATAATATGACATAAAGTGAATTTACCCAAGTCGTACCAAGCCTTTACAGTTTACGGTTCGTTTCGTGTATGTGATTTTGTAGCGTCGAACTAACTGACGTATCGTCTTCAGAGGTTTTACTACAGTCTTCGTCTCTTCCATGACTGTGCTTCAGTTAGCTCCAGCTTGAAGTGAGTAGACTAAGATTTACAATTATGATTTCGACTCTTAGTGACTTCGCTAATTTGTAGTGTTATAAACTCCTTTGCCTGCTGTCGTATTGGTTTGTACTATATCCATTACTAACTGGTTTAAGAATTGTCACTCATATTATGAATACCTCCTTTTCTCATACAATACAGGAACTCCCAAATCACTCTACCTGAGGTCCTCAGCCAAAAAAAGTGAGTGATTACCTCTTGCTGTGCTTAACCCCGACTAATCCCTGCTCGTTATCTGCGATAGAGGTGCATCGCACACCATCATATTCATGCCATGCTGCTTTCCTAGCTGAAAATTAAAAAGTTGCACAAGTGATCCTGTTGTCTAAATTCTAAGTGCGCTAGTTTGCGAATAAAATTGATCAATGATAAATAATTGTGAGAAATCTTTTAGGATCAATAATGGTAGACAACATAGACGATTTAAGTTTTGATGAAGTTATCATTCATTTGCTAACGCAAAACACAATAAACAAAGGTGGTCGCCCAGAAAGAGGGCAGATACAGCATCAAACAAACTGACAATAACAATATATGTGCATATACGTGACTCAAGTCTATCCAGATGCCCTAGAGTCGTCTCTTCATTGCAAATGTGCAAAATATCAAGTCCCATAGCGCAATTAACTAGTCATAAACCAACAGCTAACCCACAGAGTTACACAGTTAATGTTAAATAGTTTGTCACACAACATACAGATTCCCTTGACTCTAATGAAGTCGTTCAGGATAATCAGTAACAATTATCAAAAGCAGCTGAAATATTTCTAAGTCTCGTGCTGCTCATGGACTGACACTCTCAAAACTGTCGACCAGATTCTGAGTTCAAAAACTTAGCAATTACACTGTGACTCCACAAAAGTTGTATTATCGGACGTCCAACTTGTCTTCCAATTTCTATCACTTGATAACTTCAAATCGACGCTAACAGGCACGCACGCACAGGTTAACGTCTCACCATCTCGGAGCAGTATGCCTCCAACGCGCCTCTGCGTGGTTTTATATGGTCTCGTGACCCCGTCAAACTACAAGAAATGAAAAAGATTTTCTACCATCCAAATTATAAACAACTTACACGTAGTGCATACATGCTGAGGGGAGGAATCTCTCTGCAACGGTCTTTTACTGATCTCACAGGAAAACTTAAGCCTATTGCTTCGATTGTAAGTAATGTAATCACATATCACGATAACACGAGATTTATACTTAATACAAAATACCATATTTAACTATAATAATACAAATTAAGAGGGCCTGTTCATAAGGGGCGTCTTTTGGCTCTCATTGATAGTTTTAGATAACGCATAAGATGCGTCAATTTTAAACGCTATGTGTGGCGTATGTTCTTTCGGACACACAATTAGGCCGTGAGGACCAATTATCTCTTCAGTTCATATGCGCTTCAAGATTTAATTCTTACGGGAATCAGCGAGATGCAGTGACTAATGAGGCCAATAAACAGGGGGACTGCATCAGTAGTGTGTGGTGTTAGTTGAGAATTTGGGTCAGTCAGGAAGCGTCCTAGGGTAGTCCGTGCGATTGTGCTGACGACTCCGTCTGGCTTGATGGCTGGCACATCTGCCCAGTAAGCAGGAGACCCAGGTTCGAATCCTGGTTTGGCACAAATCTTTTATCTTGCCCCATTTATATAAATCAATGCCCAGTGGCAACTAATGTCTTTAAATCCTCTGTGTCTTGATTTTAAATGACTACTGCCTCTATTAATGGCTAAACGAATAAGTAATTATTGAATCAAATTAATGACCATAGATATGACCTACTGGAAAATAGGAGAGCTTTATGGTTACACCATGCTCCATTCATTATAACTGCAGGTGTCTAGGAATCGACTTCCTGACACATCTGCAAAATTCGCTGTAGTTAAAATACGCTCTAATTTAGGCTATGTATGAGTTAGCACTGTCAGATGGTAAGTGCCCATAACTGAATTCCTCAGCTATCGTCTGATGTCTTAACTATATTTATAGCTCAACTGATTTTTAAAGGATTATCTTATTATGTTTATATAAATGTGCCGACGTAACTGACACAGTTTTTATAGTACAATTATCATTCAAGAAACAATCCAAGCCCTCACTTTCGTGAGCAGCCCTGTATTTGTATTTCTGGTAAGACATTCCTATTATTCATTTCACCATTTCTGAATTATCAGCCGGAGCCATTTATACTACAGACTATGAAGTCTGCGATCTTTGCCGAGATCATCTCCGGCAAAACCTTATTCACCTTTCCTCCAACTTTGATTCTCTCGAAAAGGCGGGTCGAAGTCCATTGCAAACATGCCGGTATGCTAGCTGCGGCCACAGGTAGATCCTCTTTCCGAAACGTTCTCCATCGTGACAGCTTGGCAATGGACGTCATCTTACATGGTATTTGTACTTCTCGGAATACTAGGACTCGAGAGATTTTAGGTTTGTTTCAGAGTGTTAAATAAGAATCCCCATTACTCAGTGGAAGGATCGATAAATGAAGCAAGTCGTACCACTAAATAAACTGATGGGGCAGAAGTCGTGGGATACCTCCTGATATCATGTCGGGCCGGCCGCTGTGGCCGAGCGGTTCTAGGCGCTTGAGTCCGGAACCGCGCTGCTACTACAGTCGCAGGTTCGAATCCTGCCTCGGGCGTGGATGTGTGTGATGTTCTTAGGTTAGTTATGTTTAAGTGGTTCTAAGTCTATGGGACTGATGACCTCAGATGGTGTTAAGTCCCATTGTGCTTAGATCCATTTGAACCATGTCGTGTCGGACCCCCTTTTGCCCGGCGAAGTGCAGCAACTCGACGAGACAGGGACGCAAGTCGCTAGAAGTCTCCTGCAAGAATAATGAGCCATGACGCCTCTACAGCCGTCCACAATTGCGAAAGTGTTGCAGGTTCAGGACGATGAGCACGTTCTCGATTATGTTCCATAAATGTTCGATGGGATTCACGTCGGGCAATCTGGGAGGGGGGGGGGGGCAAATAATACGCTCGAATTGTCCGGAATGTTCTTCAAACCAATCGCGAACAATTGTGGCGCTGTGACATGACGCCGTTTTCGAGAACATGGCTGCAAACATTCTCCAAGTAGCCGAACACAACCATTTACCGTTAGCGATCGGGTCACTTGTACCAGAGGATCCGTTTCTTTCCATTTAAACACAGCCCACGCCATTATGGAGACACCAATACCTTGGACAGCGCCTCCTTGACAAATAGCGTCTATGGCTTCTGCGCCAAACTAAAACCCTACCATCAGCTCTTACCAACTGAAATCTTGATTCATCTGACCAGGCTGCAGTTTTCCAGTCGTCTAGGGTCCAACTGAAGTGTTCACGATCCCAGGAAGGCGCTGCAAGCGATGTCGTACTGTCACAAATGAACTCGCGTCGATCGCCTGCTGCCACAGCCCATTAACGCCACATTTCACCGCACTTTCCTAACAGATAAGTTCACCGTTAGTTCCACATTGACTTTTGTGCTTAGTTTACTCTGTGTTGCTTGTCTGTCATCACTGACAACTCTGTGCAAACCCCACTGCTCAAGGTCGATAAGTGAAGGCCGTCGGCCACTGCGTTGTCCGTGTGAGAGGTGGAGCGTTATATCTGGAATTTGCAGCGCACTCTTGCCACTGTGAAGCTCGGAATATTGACTTCCCTAACGATTTCCGAAATGGAATGTTCCTTGTGTCTAGCTGCAACTACAATTCCGCTTTCAGAGTCTGTTAATTCCTGTCGTGCAGCTATAATCATCTCGGAAATCTTTTGACATTATTCATCTGAGTACATATGAAATATCCACCAGTGTACTGCCCCTTTATACAGAGTGTGGCACATAAAAGTGAGCGAAATTAGTGGATATGTCTGGACGTGAATGTATGCATATAGCCACACCCCGTGACGAGCACACCAGGTGTACGCCTGACACATGATACACACCGTTCAGAGTGCGACCTGTGTCAGCTTGAGTGAAGCATTGCAAAGGGGACGATGGTAACCACAATGGAGCAAACGGTGTTCATTGTGGAAAGTCACCTGACAAGAACGTCGTGGAAATGGTGTGGTCAGTTGTTTCCTGAGAAGTTTAGCGTTTTCAAAGTGCCAGCAACGCCTAGTCCGAAAATAGTGTCAGACGAGACCTGTTCTGAACAAGTGAAATAACACTCCGAAACCTGCCCGCACACCAGAAAACGTGGCTGCATTTCACCAGAAGAGTATTCAGAGTCCTACCAAATCAAACTGACGCCTGTCGCAAAAGGCCAACATATCACGTCGACCATGCGGACTAATACTAGATCTACCTGGAGCTGCACATGCATCCCTGCCGAGCGTCTGTTGTTCAAACGGTAAGAGGTAAAACTGTCAGACACTCCTTAGCACCTCCAGTATTGTGAGTGGCAGTTCGCTCAGGTGACATTTAATGTCTTAGACATGAGGATGCTTTTTATGTATGATGAAGCCTGGTTTCACCTGAGTGGTTATGTCAACTTACAGTGTAATAGGTACTAGGCAGTGGAGAATCCGCGTATGCGTAACTTCCACGAATCACGTTTGCATGATCAGAAGGTTGGGATTCAGCGTGCAGTGTGTGCAGACACTGCATTATTGTCCCATCTTCTTTCATCAGACACTGGCTTCGGCGTGTTACATTTGCTAACAATTTGGAGCAATTTTTGTCAGCATTGACGGAGGAGGAAAAGACCTACAGCTAACAGGATGGAGCATTTGCCGCTACAGCCAGCCGAACCTTGGAGCACTTTTACACAGACTTCACGCTTGACAGAGTTGTTAGCAGAGGTCAGTCTTGTCGCGGCCCTAGCTGTCCACCCAGGTCACGACCTGTCAGTGAGCGATTACTTTGAGGGGGGAGCCCTCAGGTCTAACGTGGATCGCAACAACGCTCACATTCTTCAAGAAATGCAGCATAACGTTTTGAATGAGACAGCAGAAATTCCAGCAGTCCAGCTTCGATCCGCATTCAGCAACTTCCCGGCCAGGGCGCAAAAGCTGTTAGTAACTCTACGGTTTGGTTAGATGAAGCTAGATGAGCACGTTTGCAATATGTGGTTGTTAATCAGACACCGTGGTCGTGTAATTCACACATAATTTTTTTCCTCGTCCGTAGCGCCAAGGTTAAGATAGAGGATTTCACTGAAAGCTTCATGCTTTGGAAGCGCGTTTTTCGTATGCTAGTTGTGAACTTTTTGCGTTTTTGAGGCGAGCATACTTCAGTGCAAGGTACAGAATGCGTTTGCTAATAGTCCAGGCGCAAGGAAGAACATTTACAGTCGTCACACTCTCTACCAATGAGACATATTCAACGTTTTCCAGAACATAGAGATTTTGATTTGTTGCATTTGTTCACGTGTTAAGAACTTTTTCTACCACGTGTTTTTGAATACTGTTGTTGCACTGTATATTATCGATTAACTATTTTTGGAGATAGTTATATGGGCTTATATTCAAAACTATTTTAAAACAGTTATCGGTCCTTTCTACGACTTTCCTGTTTAATCGAGTTTCTACTTACTAAGTAGCACACAATCACTCGATGCAGAGTGAGCAACTTGCCTTTTGTAGTGGTAGGAACTTCCGAGAATGTTGCTACGATTACTCTAGAAATCAAAAACGATCACTGTGAAGACCACTTGCGTTCCTTTGCATGGATTTTCAGCACAAGTGGTAGGTGTCGGAGTTACACAGAGATGGAATAGTTGTAGTTCTTCATTTAATAAAGTGTGTATTATAATAATAGTGCCAAAGGCGCGTTACCGTGCTGCAGGGCCGGTAGCTACACGTTTTTCATAATTGTTATGACAATTCGGGTTCATGTAAATTCCATTTTCTTTGCTGTAACCATTATAAATCATTGCGCTAAGTACGCCTTTCGTGCATAGGTCATATTCCATACATTTTTCAGGCCGGCCGGAGTGGCCGAGCGGTTCTACGCGCTACAGTCTGGAACCGCGCGACCGCTACGGTCGCAGGTTCGAATCCTGCCTGGGGCATGGATATGTGTGATGTCCTTAAGTTAGTTAGGTTTAATTAGTTCTAAGTTCTAGGTGACTGATGACCTCAGCAGTTAAGTCCCATAGCACTCAGAGCAATCTGAACCATTTGAAAATTTTTCAGTTAGATCTTACTACTAGCTTGATTCATAGGTGCAAACATTGTATGTGTGAGGACATTTTCAATTCAGGGCTTGCCCGAACATACTTTTATAGCTAACCCGTCTAGAAATCTTCACAGGAACAGGAATCTTGCACGTGTATTTGGCTGTATATTTGTATGTTGCTTTCCTGTACCTACTGAGTCCCAATTCCCACGTATCAAAATTAATAGCTAGTATTTGTGTTTGCAATTCGGGAATCGTAAATAGATATTTAAATAACAGTTTTTTATGTGGAAAATTAATATTTTATTGTTGTGAGAAATGAATGACGTGATACCTTACACACTGTTACATACATTCATATGTTTTTAATATAGGAAGATTTATTGCCGGAAGTATCACCGTTAGATCAGATAATGTCGACCGCGCGTCCTGGTACGAACTCTGCTCAACCACCAGTCACAGCTGTCCGAGATGCGCTCAGTTCAAATGACTTGAAGCTACGACGCAATCACGCTAATGGCCATATTTCTGCGACAATTTTGAAGCGATACGAGTATTGTCTTGTTGTAGGTTGCTATGGTGACAATATAGGCGAACAGTCGGATACACAGAGTTGATATAGTAGTAATGAACTCACCAGTGTCGAGAGACCAATTGCTGATTCAGCCGCTGGGTTGGGCATTTCTTTCCCGTCGACGGGTAACTGTCATCCTACGGGTCGTGTTTGTCGTGAAACCTTGTTGTCACAGCAGCCGAAACTTGATCTACCTGCGCCGGCCGCAGTGGCCGAGCTGTTCTAGGCTCTACAGTGCGGAACCGCGCGACCGTTATGGTTGCAGGTTCGAAACCTGCCTCGGCATGGATGTGTGTGATTTCCTTAGTTAGGTTTAAGTAGTTCTAAGTTCTAGGGACTGATGACCTCAGAATTTATGTCCCATAGTGCTCAGAGACATTTGAACCATTTTTGATCTACCTGCCACACAAATAATATCACCGCCACTTTCCGTGTCGGTTTCGATGTCACTCGAGTAGCGGGGTATTAGATAATGGCCTAATTTCATCGATTTTAATGTCCAGTACACAGGAATAACACCGCCTCTTCCCTGTGGCGCTGTTCGGGTCATATGACTGTGTGCCCTCAATGCTATCACCTACATGCTACGTTTAACCTCAAAGCACTCCACTTCATGATTTCAGTAACCTTAAAACTCAAGCACTCGCCATCCTACGAGTATCTTTACGTATACAGTTTACAGAAACAGGAGGTGAAGTGGAATCTCCGTTGTTCTGCTAAATGAATGTGTTGCAACAAGCTGTGAGATGTTGTTGTTGTGGTCTTCAGTTCTGAGACTGGCTTGATGCACCTCTCCATGCTACTCTATCCCGTGCAAGCTTCTTCATCTCCCAGTACCTACTGCAGCCTACATCCTTCTGAATCTGCTTAGTGTATTCATCTCTTGGTCTCCCTCTACGATTTTTACACTCCACGCTGCCCTCCAGTACTAAATTGGTGATCCCTTGATGCCTCAGAACATGTCCTACCAACCGATACCTTCTTCTAGTCAAGTTGTGCCACAAACTTCTCTTCTCCCAAATCCTATTCAATACCTCCTCATTAGTTATGTGATCTACCCATCTAATCTTCAGCATTCTTCTGTAGCACCACATGTCGAAAGCTTCTATTCTCTTCTTGTATAAACTATTTATCGTCTACGTTTCACTTCCATACCTTGGCTACGCTCCATACAAATACTTTCAGAAACGACTTCCTGACACTTAAATCTATACTTGATGTTAACAAATTTCTCTTCTTCAGAAACGCTTTCTCGCCATTGCCAGTCTACATTTTATATCCTCTCTACTTCGACCAGTATCAGTTATTTTGGTCCCCAAATAGCAAACTCATTTACCACTTTAAGTGTCTCATTTCCTAATCTAATTACGTCAGCATCAACCGACATAATTCGACTACATTCCATTATCCTTGTTTTGTTTTTGTTTATGTTCATCTTATACCCTCCTTTCAAGACACTGTCCATTCCGTTCAACTGCTCTTCCAAGTCCTTTGCTGTCTCTGACAGAATTACGATGTCATCGGCGAACCTCAAAGTTTTTATTTCTTCTCCATGGATTATAATACCTACTCCGAACTTTTCTTTTGTTTCCTTTACTGCTTGCTCAATATACAGATTGAATAGCATCGGGGAGAGACTACAACCCTCTCTCACTCCCTTCCCAACCACAGCTTCCCTTTCATGTCCCTCGACTCTTATAACTGTCATCTGGTTTCTGTACAAATTGTAAATAGCACTTCGCTCCCTGTATTGTACCCCTGCCACCTTCAGAATTTGAAAGAGAGTATTCCAGTTAACGTTGTCAAAAGCTTTCTCTAAGTCTACAAATGCTAGAAATGTAGGTTTGCCTTTCCTTAATCTATTCTCTAAGATAAGTCGTAGGGTCAGTATTTCCTCACGTATTCCAACATTTCTACGGAATACAAACTGATCTTCCTCGAGGTCGGCTTCTACCAATTTTTCCATTCGCCTGTAAAGAATTCGCGTTAGTATTTTGCAGCTGTGACTTATTAAACATTAAACTGATAGTTCGGTAATTTTCACATCTGTCAACACCTGCTTTCTTTGGGATTGGAATTATTATATTCTTCTTGAAGTCTGAGGGAATTTCGCCTGTCTCACACATCTTGCTCATCAGATGGAAGAGTTTTGTCAGGACTGGCTCTCCCAAGGCTGTCAGTAGTTCTAATGGAATATTGTCTACTCCCGGGGCCTTGTTTCGACGTAGGTCTTTCAGTGTTCTGTCAAATTGTTCACGCAGTATCATATCTCCCATTACATCTTCATCTACCTCCTCTTCCATTTCCATAATATTGTCCTCAAGAACATCGCCCCTGTATAGCCCCTCTATATACTCCTTCCACATTTCTGCTTTCCTTCTTTGCTTAGAACTGGGTTTCCATCTGAGCTGTTGATATTCATACAAGTGGTTCTCTTTTCTCCATAGGTCTCTTTAAGTTTCCTGTAGGCAGTATCTATCTTACCCCTAGTGAGATAAGCCTCTACATCCTTACGTTTGTCCTCTAGCCATCCAGTCTTAGCCATTTTGTACTTCCTGTCGATCTCATTTTTGAGACGTTTGTATTCCTTTTTGCCTACTTCACTTACTGCGTTTTTGTATTTTCTCCTTTCATCAATTAAATTCAGTATCTCTTCTGTTACCCAAGGATTTCTACTAGCCCTCGCCTTTTTCCCTACTTGATCCTCTGCTGCCTTCACTATTTGATTCCTCAAAGCTACCCATTCTTCTTCTACTGTATTTCTTTCCCCTATTCCTGTTAATTGTTTCTTTATGCTCTCCCTGAAACTCTGTACCACCTCTGGTTCTTTCAGTTTATCCAGGTCCCATCTCCTTAAATTCCCACCTTTTTCCAGTTTCTTCAGTTTTAATCTACAGTTCATAACCAATAGATTGTGGTCAGAGTCCATATCTGCCCCTGGAAATGTCTTACAATTTAAAATCTGGTTCCTAAATCTCTGTCTTACCATTATATAAACTATCTGAAACCTTCTAGTATCTCCAGGGTTCTTCCATGTGTACAGCCTTCTTTCATGATATAGAATTTCACGATATAGAATTTCATGAGATAGAATTTCTGAAAAAGAAAGAAAAGTAACAATCGCTGGAAATGAAGCACAGTTTGTACAACAGGTGAATTAATTTCATATAAACCGTTCTTTTAATAGCTACCACCTCTCTAGTAACAAAGTGAACAGCCGTATGAAATTATGATTTATGAATCGTTTCAGTTGAGTTGTTGTTCAACAGGTTTCAATATATGTTCTCGTCATTAATACAACATGTTACTGAACTTTTAGTGAAATACACGGACACCTTTTACACAACCGAACGAAATGTTTACCTTGACGGAAAGGGAAGACCCCAACTTAGTTGTAAAAGCATACACTCCGACCTGCTCCATAGACTGCCACTTACAGGGAGACTGGTGCTGATCCTCCAGGGAATTATTTCAAAGCCTCCAGATGAGCGTAACGACGGTCTCAGTGGGATAGAGAGACAGTTAGCGCCTCGCCAAAGCCGGTGCCTGTGCTCCCGCAGAGTCGTAGCTCGCGCACTAAAGCTAGCAATGGCAGCAGGGAGAGTTCTCACCCTTTTACAGCTCCTGTAAATACGGGTAACGCCAAGGCGGAAGCGTGCAGACTGCGGTGTCTCAAGACGCGAAGCCTTCGGGCATGTACAGCAAATCTCTCAATTTCCTCGGTTCATTTGCTGTTGGGTGGACCGTCTCCGGTTAAATGTTTCAGGTTACTCGTCGTGGAGATGGTGAAGTAGGAGGAGGAAAGACTTAATGTGTGTTATTGTACAGTTTCTTCCGTTCATTAATTCTCCGCGAATATTTATGCAAATGAAGTCACTGCGCTCTGCAGTAAAAATCGTCATTTTCCCATCTCTTAGTCTACTGTGCATGCAATGCTTGTGAAAACACTCTCAAAATAAACGTTCCGCAGAGTATGAGTAATAAATATTACGAAATTGTCTTAAACAAAATGTTGCGGCATTATCATCTCAATCAAAGCATTGATTTGCTGGCTCAGTAGTGAATTGCCATACTACGGTTACAAAGTTCCGTGATCTGACCAGATGCTGTCCTGGAATTTTTATTTGTCTTTTATCTCTTCTGTAATTTCTGATAAAGTTTGTCAATATGAAATGGTTCAAATGGCTCTGAGCACTATGGGACTTAACATCTGAGGTCATCAGTCCCCTAGAACTTGGAACTGCTTAAACCTAACTAACCTAAGGACATCACACACATCCATGCCGGAGGCAGGATTCGAACCCGCGACTGAAGTGCCTAGAACCGCTCAGCTACACCGGCCGGCTTGTCAATATGAAAAATGCGGAGCCACACAGTAGTTCGAAGTACGCGTCCCCACACAACTTCGAAGGTCGAAGGAATACAAGTGCATACTGCCTCCAATAGGACATTCAATGCTGCACTGTTTGAACTAATTTTCAGATTGATGATAAGTTTTCTTTTTGCTTTACTTCTGCTATCTATTTTCAGTAAGACGTTGATGGTATTCCACTTCCAACACATGTGCTATCTCCGATTCCGTCCCCTTACTCGGACATCGTAGAAAGTAGGGTATCAGTTTTAGCCGAACCCCTCCCTCCTTCCCTCTCTTCGTCCCTCCTCCGTCTTTCTCCCATCTCCCCCCTCCCCACCCCTCCCCCGATTCGTTATACTACTTAACCCAAGTATCTTCCCAGAGTGGCATGCATGACGGCCTTCTGAAACCTTACAAAGTAATGGAAATGCCTTGACGGATCATTTCAGGTACTATTGCTAGACGTCAGTACTTCATCTGGCTATTGAAGTCTGTACATGATGTGTAGTTTGATCCTGAAATGTTATTTTGTGCTGAAGGTTTATTATAGGACGTGAACTCTCAGAACAGTTGGCATTGGAATTCTGAAAATCCTTTCATGAAGACCGTCTATATGGTGTGGAAACTGTAGTCTGGTGAGTAACTCGAGCAGGAATAATTACAGCTCGTGAGAAGACCTACGATTGTTTCATACATTACGAGAGCACACTGCGTTAATACATTTACGACAGTATTGCGATAATATTTTTATTATGATAGGAACTACGCACCTTGTTCTAAGCCTCATATTAAACAACACCCTCCCTGCGAGCAGTTAACTGCCTGAGACTCCACGCTTTGGTTGCTGGAGGTTGTGCCGGCTGCAACATTACCGATTCATAAGTGTCGTCCGCAGTGCGACGTCCATCGACCGAGAGCAGTCCCTAATGCCTAGTTTCCACCAGTCGAGTACTCCACGGAGTGCCTTCCTTATGCGGAGACAGAGCACTGAGCCAAGTGGTCGGACGAGTAAATGCAGTGGGCGATTAAATAGGAAATGTTTCCATTTACTGTGTGGTTAACTCCACCACTTAATAGTACTGCGATCACTCACACGGCCGTTGCTTGCGAACTTCCATTCCACGACTAACAACTCATGACTGCACATGACATTATGATAGGTTTAGCCTTCATTTGGAATAATGGAATCAAAGTAGGACAGTGACCCAACAACACCAATTGGAAAGAAATGTAAATGTGATTGCCGTATTCACTCGATAAAGATACAGCTATATTCGACAAGTGTTACCTGTAGCCGAAACAGGAAGATTTGCGACATCTGTTGTGTAATGGTTTCTCTCAAAAGGAAATGAGCTGTTATATTTCCAGTTATCGATTTGTTCCGTCCTCATTTTCTAAAGTACTATGTATTCTCATTTGCCTTCGTCTACTATTTACTTAAGAAGTTTAATTATAGATCGATAAGTACTTGTCCTTTGTATCCAGTATTTTTACCATGATCTTTTTCTAGGGATTCTCAACTTGTCCTCCAGTATTTACGTCGAGATAGGGATAATTAGCTTATTTATTCCTTCAGAACTTTTCTCTCCCATCGAGAACTACGTCTCGTGCTGCCCGCCTTGATACACTTAAGTACGCCGGAAGTGAACGGAGTCGCTAAATTCTCTTACGTGCATGGTAACTACAAACGCTCTGTCGATCACCATAACGAGTTATTCGGCCAGAGAAAACTATGGATGTAAGTTCCTCTGTGGTTGTGATTGACGCAGTAGTGTAACTAATATAAATATATTTTCACAACGAGATTTCTTAAAACAAGTGAATTATTAAGTCTGATGCAGACATTGGGAAATAAAATGAAAGGCAGTGGTTCTTAACCAGTGCAACCGGAGCCCTCCTGCCGCAACGAAGCGTGAGGGTCCATTAAGGTTATGCACTGCCACTAATAGCTATGTCGCTGAATATTTATAAAATATCCTTTAATTTTCGCCACTGTCCCGACTCATAATAGACTCATTTGATTTATTGATAAATGACGTGTTCACAGCCTCAGCTACATTACGTCCAGTTTCTTTACTTATTGGTTTACTCAGCAATCTGCAAAAAGAGAAAGTTTGCTATTGGTGCTTAGGGAACTGTAAGTAGATAGAACCGTAAGTGTATCACAGCTCACGAAGGTAGGGTGTTACCACTGTACTTGAAGCGATCATACGGAGTTTCTTTTGGCGTTTCTGTTGCCTAATCCGATTTATTATGGGCAGTTCGACACAAATATGTATTGTAGGCATTTCGGCACACGCGTTCATGTCACCTGACTCCTTAGAAACGCCGAAGGCAACTCCTGACGTTCTACTGCAAAGGTGCAGTTACAAAGCTGGCAGCCACAAGATCTGTCATACGCATTTTGTACTTTCGGCAGATAATCTGTTATGAAGCCGTCGTACAATTGCTTCATCAGCAACATTGTGAATTTACGCACCAGTTGTCTATTTGTGATATATTTACCACAAAATGAGCGGGTAGAACATCACTCCATTATAAAAGAAGGAAACCAAAATAATACATCGCAATACTACACATAGTGACAACAATGTAAATATCTATATTGTTCTGTGGTATAACATACCTTTAAGTTTCTATGCCATTAGGTGCCATCAAAAGTAACAGTCCTGCCCAAGGAATACTGTCCGGCCCAATTTGACGATCCGCTTCTTGAGAAGCAGCTACCAACTTATTCTGGTCAGAAGAGTTAAATTTTAATGTTTCTTGCTGCTATTTGATGCACGCTTTTCAACACAGGCGAACTACTGGTTTTTTGGATTTTCTAGGATCTGACACATAAAGTTCAAAGACTGTGGTGTAGACAGTAGCCTCGTTGGCGACTGTGACATAATATGCGTTAGTAATAATGCTAGGGCGAATTTGATAAACTTTTGACCGATGCATTTGGGTTGCCTATACGCAGTGGCTGGGCAGTGACATACCATTCGCCATCAATCTTATCAATGACGTCATCTTCTTTATCAGTGAGAAGTCACACGCCCTCCCCCCGTTTCCCTTTCCCTCCCCACCCATGTTTCCAGCCAATTATAGCACAGCATTAAAAATGAAACAGTCAATTAAAAAGCCAAAATGGCGAAAATAGCCCAACTGTGTTCATGGGAAATTAAAACCCCTCTTCCAGCTAATAACAGTAAAACACTAAAGTGAAACAACAAATGAAAAATTCGAGATGATGGAACTAAACCAATTGTGCTTTACTTTATACTCCTCCCCTCGCCTTATCATCAACCAGTCAGATGGTAGCATTAAAACTATGTGTAAATATGGTGTAAAATTATATTTTGAGCAATGTTCATGTACCCCACCCCCTCCTCCCTATCTCCAACCAATCGGAGTGTATTATTTAAATGATTTGCCAGATGTGAAGTAAAAATTACATAACCTCCACCTCAAAGTAAGAGATATTCGGTATTTCCCTGAAAGTCAAAGATATGAGTTATTTCCAGTGTAACAATT
This sequence comes from Schistocerca nitens, assembly GCF_023898315.1. Lineage (NCBI taxonomy): Eukaryota > Metazoa > Arthropoda > Insecta > Orthoptera > Acrididae > Schistocerca > Schistocerca nitens. Next base: position 284,636,556 of record NC_064614.1, read on the forward strand.
GTGTCATGTTACATTATTTATGTACACATACATGTCTCAGATGTAATACTAAAGAGATTTCAGTGTTTAAGCTATGTATTATGTACCTACACCTACATACCTTTGGTGTAATACTAAAACGACTCCTAGGTCGTTACATACAAACACACTAATATCTCTGCATTCAGTACGTCAAATACCCCATGATCTCTAGTAACCATTTCTCTCTCTCTCTCTGTCACACACACACACACACACACACTATTTGGTGATAGCAAAGCAAAGATGGTTATTTTACAATATGGTCACCATTGCTCATTTGGGTATCAATATTCCTTTGGTTGTCCCCATTCACTTTCTGGCGTCTCCCATTCCCATCCTAAGTGTTCAGCATTCCCTCTAAGTTTTCACCAAGTAGAACCGAAAGGCTAACACCTGACAGCTAACAGCTAATGCGTAATACCTAATGGCTAAAGGCTAACGTTTAATGCATACTCATTAACACCTAATACCTAATACGTAAAATTGTGCGTACATACCCATCTCTCGTGTAATATTAAAAAAAGACGGCAAGGTCGAAGTACACATTATTCACATATTCACATATCATTATGATCCAATCAGGAACGTTTTATTCACCTCAATTTAGAAACATTCTTGATATAAAATGCATTGCATCGTCCTGTATGGTTTGTGATGACACATTCAGCTCTCGCAAGATAGGTCATTAGCTGCTACTTTATTCACTGCTTACGATGTAATTGTATGTCAGCCCCTTTCCGGACTGCAGTATATAGAGAATGGATGGGAGTGTGTTTCATACCTCCTATCCCATGGAGATGACTGCATATCTGTGCTACAAATTCTTTCTATCTACACTATGTGATCAAAAGTACCCGGACACCTGGCTGAAAATTACCTGAAAGTTTGTGGCGCCTTCCATCGGTAATACTGGAATTCAGTATGGTATTGGCCCACCTTTAGTCTTGATAACAGCTTCCACTATCTCAAGCATAAGTTCAATCAGGTGCTGGAAGATTTCTTGGGGAATGGCAGCCCATTCTTCACGGAGTGCTGCACAGAGGAGAGGTATCGATGTCGTTCGGTGAGGCCTGGCACGAAGTCGGCTTTCCAAAACATCCCAAAGATGTTTTATAGGATTCAGGTCAGGAATTTGTGCACGCCAGTCCATTACAGGGATGTTATTGTGGTGTAGCCACTCCGCCGCAGACCGTGCATTATGAACATGTGCTCGATCGTGTTGAAAGATGCAGTCGCCATCCCCGAATTTCTCTACAACAGTGGGAAGCAAGAAGGTGCTTAAAACATCAGTATATATCTGTGCTGTGATAGTGCCACGCAAAACATCAAGGAGTGCAAGCCTCCTTCATGAAAAACATGACCAAACCATAACATCACCGCCACCGAATTCGACTGTTGACACCAAACGCTGGCAGATGACGTTCACCGAGCATTCGTCATAGTCACACCCCGCAATCGGATCGCCACAATGTCTACCATGATTCGTAACTCCATAAAACGTTTTTCAGTCGTCCAATGTTCAGTCCCCTTACACCAAGATATGTGTCGTTTGGCATTTACCGGCGTGATGTGTAGCTTATGAGCAGCCGCTCGACCCTGAAATCCAAGTTTTCTCACTCCCGCCTAACTGTCATAGTAATTGTAGTGGATCCTGATGCAGTTTGGAATTCCTGTGTAATGGTCTTGATAGATGTCTGCCTATTACACATTACGACCCTCTTCAACTGTCGTCGGTCTCTGTCAGTCAATAGACGCGGTCGGCCTTTACGCTCTTGTGCTGTACGTCACCCTTCACGTTTCCACTTCAGTATCTCATCGGAAACAGTGGACCTAGGGATACTTAGGAGTGTGCAAATCTCGCGTACAGACGTATGATACAAGTGACACCCAATCACCTGACCGCGTTCGAAGTCCGTGAGTTCTGCGGAGCGCCCCATTATGCTCTCTCACAATATCTAATGACTAATGAGGTCACCGATATGGAGTACCTGGCAGTAGATGGCAGCAAAATGCACCTAATATGAACAACGTATGTTTTTGAGGGTGTCCGGATACTTCTGATCACATGCGCTATTATCTTAATGACACTAGAATGATCACATAGTCATCTTAAAAACAAAATTTTGTTCACACTTCTTTCAAATAATCCTGGTGAAATCCTACATTCACGACTCCGAATTAACATTATTTGTTGAAATTAGTACCAGTTTAGGAAATGTATCAGAATGGAATCTACATATTTCTTTTTTGCAAGATATCACACTTGTGAAACGCGATCTGTGATGGAATAATGTATTTCTGCAACAGATGCATATATCACTAATGTTGGAGAGCATATTTGCTTTAATCCATCTCCCTCCACCCCCAGAGAGATATGTTGTCTGTAATTATCTGTTGCACATTAGATTCTCTCAAACTGGGAATGAAAGTTAAAAGCATTCTCAATCCAAGAAATTCAACAGGACATGCTGCTTAATGTAGTGTCCGAAATGTAGTGCACTATCAATTATCAGTGTCATCTCCTGCTATTAGTCAGTATAACCACTGTAATACAGTATAGTCTTGTTCACTCATTAGAGCCTTTCATTCGTCCTGTAGCGTTGTTGCTTGATTGAAGTGACTGTTACAGAGACAGAGGGGCTAAATTCGTCATTATCATGTTTTTCGTACGCAATAAAATGGACCAGCTCCGTAACCGAAAGGTTAGCATCACTGCCTTCGCTGCAGCAGGACGTGGGTTCAATTTTTACTACCTCCTCAGATTTGTCTGGGGTGGGGATGTCAGGAGCGTGTTGACGAGTGGAAGACATAAAAGAGAAATGTCTTGGAAATATCCAGCATCACCATTCCCTCAGTAACGAGTATATCGAGAACTACATCAACTCAGTTCTATGGCGATTACATTATCGTTAAAACTAAGGATCCTTTGAAAACTCGACTTTGCGATTAATGCAGTTGACCCAAATGGACCATCTCACGATCTTTACTGCTCTAAAGCTGCTATAAGAATGGCATTTGTGAGAAAGGACTCTACTTTTTGTATTGTGCAAATTGTGGAGAATAAATTCCCAGAGATTCCCGCATGAGCTCACATATTCCAATTTTACAACGTTACTGTAATGTGGATGAATCAAATGCGTCATACAATAATATCTATTGAAGAAGAACTTTGATTATTGACTAAAAAGTTTATGATAGGTCAGTACATCATCTCAGATGTGTGTATGGCAGATGCCAACGGCTTGAGATAACTTGAAGGAGGGTGAACATTATCTTGCCTCTCGCAAGTACATCAGCGAGCCTATTGCTGCTTCTAAGACACACACTCTGCTGCATTGAATAATTATGTACGTGTTAATGGGAATCCTCTTTCGCGAATCTGTGCAAAAATCCAAGGAAATATCGATGTTTTAAACTGTAGGCTTGCAACCAGCAGAATCTGAGTGTGATACGCCCTAACAAACCTCAACAAGTCTCAGCTCGCCTGCTTCTTGCTAGAAAACAAATCTCAACTTGCGTCCTGTCAGAAAGAGTCAAACTTTGTATCAGCGAGAAATTGGCCTTTTCGCGAATTTTATTGTACAGTCTCTTTGTCAGCACACGAGGTAAAAAGTCTCTACTGCCTTGGCAGCGAGGCGACGGAATATAAAGCTCAGCATCGACTCCCATAAGTCACTCCTGCTGAAACTTTAGAGCTGTGAACAACTCCCAGAATAGTCTGAGTCATGGGGTAAGTCGCACGTTAGAGAGCCAAGTCTGAAATTCGAAAAAATGTAAATATTCACCTATTTCTTCCAGAAACTTTCTTTTCTGTCTGTCATTTTGTTATACATGTTTCAGTCTGCATGCTTTTTCTCATTAATATTAGTGTTTATTGTAAACTCTGATTCAGCACACATGAGAAAAGAACGCTAACTCACCAGGAGCAGCAAGAAATAATCGTAAGTATTTGAGCAGAAAATAAATGGAAGATATAAAGAACAGAGCTTCACCTCAAAGAAGTGATTCCTACTTTATCTTTGGAGCTGTGAACATCATCTTTTTTGTGTTCCTGGTAACGTGATAGATTAGGTTGGGGAAGATATCAGCAAAAGAAGCAGTAGAGCTTTCTCTGCACAAAAAGCATTTGGGGGTCGGAAATTCAAGAAAAAATGTAAGTATTCTTCTTCTTGTTTTTCTTTTTATGTAGTTTGTCATTTTGTGTCATACACGTTTCATATGTATAAATAGTTTTTCCCATTTAATCCGTTGTCGTCCGACTGAGCAGTAGTCGGATCGAGAAGATAAGAAATTTGCAAGAAGGAGAAGAAGCCACATCGAGAAACTGCCGAAGAGGACCATATCTTTGGTAGGTTATACTTTCATAGCCTAATCTAATGATATTGTTGTTATAATGGCCGAACCAGCAGCAAAATGAATTAAATTAAACGATATCTTGGAGGACCTGATGCCGAGTCTACATCTAAGCAGAGGAATACGTACTGGTGTTGTAGAAAATACGGTTTGATGTAAGGAACCGAGACATTTCTTGGATGACTGCTTCCCATTTTCGAGATCAAAGTTTGGCAAAGTAACTATCTAATTAAGATTAATCGTTCGCCGATCTGGAACTCTCTCTTCTGAGGACAGGCGAGGAAAAACAAATGTACCTCAACACAAAAAATGAGGCTCCATGGCTGTCTGCAGACATCAGTGAATGGTACTCAGTCAGTTTAACACATTGACTTTTGAAAAAACTAGAAACTTTCCATATTCGCGATTCTGGCTGGGAACTAAAGGAAGTAGCTCAAATGCGCATTAATTTTAATTAAAATCGGAGGTTTTATGCAGAAGTATAAGCGAAACTGCCCAAAGTGATAGTGAACAAACCTAGTGTAGTAAACATTCACTCAAAGGACGATGCCTGCTGTACGTGGTGAATTCTAGCAGGATTATGTCCCAAAACTAAGCAGGCAGTACGTAAGCCTATACAGCGTGTCCCAGCTACCTTGTCCACCCAAAATATCTCTGGAACGATAACAGCTATTGGAAAACGACTTTCACCGGTATCAATGTAGGGCTGGGGCTCATGAATGTACATATTTGGAAACATTCTAAAACGAAAGCATATGTGTTTTTTAACACAAACTTATGTTTTTTTAAATGGACCTTCTGTATTTTTTCTTCAGCAATCCATAGCATGACAAAGCACATATACAATGGCTTTGATTGCATCGCAATATTCCCATTACATCCCGAGAATATTGAGACGCGAAGTTGACGCTTGAAACAGCCGACATGCGCTGCTAGCGCACGTCCTGAGGCTCAGGCGTGAACCCCATGCTGCCCATAATCGCAGCAGGATGGCAGCAGACCGTATTATTCGTTTCGGACCTCTTGATAAGTATGGAAGTGTGATTACGCATGTCAATCACATCGCGATTACGGGCAGCATGGGGTTCACGTCGGAGCTTCAGGACGTGTGCTAGCAGCGCATGTCGGGTGTTTCAAGCGTCAACTTCGCGTCCTAATATCTCGAGATGTAATGGGAATATTGCGATGCAATCAACACCATTGTGTATGTGCTTTGTCATGCTATGGATTGCTGAAGAAAAAATATAGGAGGTCCATTTAAAAAAACCATAAGTTTGTGTTAAAAAACACATATTCTTTCGTTTTAGAATGTTTCCAAATATGTACAGTCATGGGCCCCAGCCCTACATTGATACCGGTGAAACTCGTTTTCCAATAGCTGTTATTGTTCCAGAGATATTTCGGGTGGACAAGATAGCTGGGGCACCCTGTATATGGGGTATATAAAAACAATTATTACCCACATACCATTCCCAGCAGAGCTCAAACTTGTTCACGTTTTCGGAATACAGAATGGAGGCATCTCTGCAAATGTCTATGGTATCCAACATCCAGATTATGAATGGATGACTGTAGGAAATAAGAGATAAACTAAAGAGTTTCGAGTTTTACCACTGTATATTACGAAATACCGCCGTGACAAGTACTTGAATCTATTAATGTTGACAATAAAACAGAGGTATATCATTTCTGTTGCATAAAAAACTTGTTGAGGGTCACAAGCAGTAGTATTACCGATAATAAGCACTAAGATACATTAAGCGAATGCTGCCTGCGTTGCTTTCGTTCCCAGGAAAGATTAGATGTACATTTAGTTGAATGTGCACAGTTTCACAAAGTCAGCAGTGTAATGCCTATTGACAAAAACAAGTTCGTAAAATTATAAATTTTACTAATAAACTGAAACAACACTTCGTGGTTTCTGCTGATGTGGAGTGTATATTGGAAACCGTCTGTGGATGCTGACATAGTTCTGATTCTGATTCGTATTCTGATCACGTACATTTGCATTTCAGTGTTGCTTATTAGATACATTGCAGCTCTAACCAGGAATATTCCCATTTTAAATCGTACAGATGTGACAGCTTGGTGTAGTTTACTGTACAACCCTATGCAGCCATTGAGATTGTGAAGTACCAGTTTATTAATTTAAATGGTACTGGTTCGATAGCATGTATTGTTTACTGAACAGCTCTATGCAATCGCTGAAACTGAGAAATACCGCTTCATTACAAAATGAACAGATGATATGAAGTCCCGAAGTAGAATCAGTGTTTTGCTCAGCAGACATTTGTGATATTTGCAAGAAATCCTTTGAGCAAAATTATGAGAAGCACACAGACAATTTTCATTTCACCAGTGCATACAGAACGTCCCGGCTGCATTGTGGAATCACTTTACACTGACCGTGGTATTCCGCATTCTGAGCAGTTACGATGGGCATTTCTTGGCCACAAACTTCAGCGAAAATGCGGTATCAGGTGGCGGCGAATAAATCACATTAAATCTTGGAGTGTTTCCAATCTGCCACCTTATTTTACAAAAACTATTCAAATATTTCGCCAAGGAAGTCAGTGGAAAATGTCCCATTTATTGAGTCATTAAATTTTTTGAGCTATTCACTCGAAATAGGAGCGACCAGATGAACTCGAGATAAACAACACACATCATTTCAATGATCGAGAGCTCAGTCTTGTTAGTCAGCAGGGAATTTCCCATATGAGTATGTAACTAAAGATACAATTCTTCTGGAGGAGCTCCTACTTTCAGTTGATAAGCTTAAGTGTCTGTTAACAGATGGAACAATAACTGAAGCTGAATACGAAGAGCGTGCAGTCTACGGATCGTATTAAAATGTAAAAAACTTGGAGATTACTCTGATTTGTATTTGAAAATTGATGTGCTGCTCATTGCCGATGTCTTAGAAGCCTTTCGCAGTCTTTGCCTTATGACGTATGAGTTACTACCTGTGCATTACATTACCTCGCCTGGTTTGGCAAGAGTTTCTCTGCTAAAAATAACCAAAGCAGAATTACAGATTCTTACCAATATCGAACAATTCCAGTTTGTTGACTGAGGCATCAGGGGCAAACTGTTCAATGGTCTGACTGACCTGGAGATCCCAATAAAAAGATCATATCCAATAACGATGAAAAATAGCCGAATCTTACATCATTTCTCTCGATGTAAAAACTCGTATAATTGAAATATGTTGCACATTTTTCCCCGCACTTCACTCTGAATGGCTTCCTTCAGACGGAATAGAAAAGTTTGAAGTGGAGAATTTACCAGATAATTCGAACACTGGGTGCATACTGGAAGTTGATCTTCAATACCGACAAAGCATTCACAATTTACATGCATATTTACCCTTATGTCTGGGAAAAATGGACCAACGTAAGGCAACAAAAACCAAGTAAACTGTTTCAACCTTAAATGAGAAGAAAAATTCTTTATAGAAATGTAAATCAATATTTTCAAAATAAACTGGTATTAAAAAAGATTCACCAAATCGTATCGTTTAAGCAAACTCCGTGAAGAAGTCATTCATAGAAGATAATGCATAAAATCGCATTAGTGCACACAATGCGTTCGACAAAACTTTCTTCAAATTCTTAAAGAATTATGTAATATCATGTAAAATACGTGGAAGATGCAGGTTATTAGTTTGGCAGCATCAGGGACGGACACATTAGGAGCAGCTGCATTAACTGCTAAATCTAATTTCTAAAGAAGGATAATTTTAATGGAAATCTAGTGGCCATTGAACTTAGCAGACACAATTCTGTCTTTGATAAACGCATTATAGTGGAAATGATGATTTTAGATTTTTCGAAAACGCTCTTTTTCAGTTTCCATTGCGGATATACGTAGAAAAGTCTGTTCAAATTGCGCAAAACTGTGCTACAAACACTGATAGCCTTATACTTCACCAAGACCCTTATTATCTACTAGGATATCAGGAGTGATGTGAGGTTCGATACTTAGGGATTATCAGCGAATAAATAATGCAGTATTCCGCTAGTAAATAAAAAAGTGGTTGGTTTGGTGAAAGCCATACAGAATGGGGACCTTATTGCTGAATTTGTTGGCTTCCGCTTTTGAGACCAAGTTTGGGCACATAAGGCGCAGAACAAAAAGTGTAAAACCATTGCCAACAAACAGGTCCACCGTTGATGATTAGAAGCAGTGCGTCCTGGAATCTGAAGTGAAAACCATTGAGCAGTTTGTCAGTCACTCGAACCAGCATGTTGTTTTGACTGTTAAACAACTTAAACTTTCTTTCTCTGCTCAGGATTACAAATAATATACACTTTAGAATAAAGTAAATTCACTGACCTGGGGACATTATCATAAAAATAATGGTGATTCCAAATAATGTAAGTATTTCATCGATTTGTGTTGTAGGGAATGTAAATAATGTAAGTACTTGAAAAATGATGATTTTATGTAATGTAAATAACTGATTGGTTTTTATTGTAAATATGTAAATACTTAAAAATTTATTTTTTACATTATAAAATGTAAATAATATAAATATATGAAAATCGTATGAAAAAATAATTTGTTGTAAAGTACTTTTCATACGTAGTCCGTCTTTCATGTTCGAGTCTTCTGTCCTGCTACCTCTGTAGTCTGTTTGCGTCATGTAACACACTGTTAGCGACTGTCTGTCTCTCAGGCGGGCTACATCTAATCAGTGTAGTTGAGACGTGTGAAGGTATTCCCTTGTGCAATAGACTTACTCTGCTTGGCAGCAGCAAGGCACACTGTGCTGATATGGGTACCCTGTGCATACCTGTGACGAAAAAGCTTATTTTATGAACATGAAACAAAAAAAGTTGCGGCTTTCTCAAAGTTTGTGACACATGGAATTACATGTCTTTTTAAGGATTATAGTATTTGATGAATGCAATACAGAGATTTGTTTACGAGAGAGAAGGCATGATTACTCCTGCATCGAGGTCATATTTGAGAGTGTGTCTGTGTGTGTGAGAGTGTGAAGAGAAAGAAAGAGAGAGAGAGAGAGAAAGAGAGAGAGAATGACTATTTCGCATGAGAAAGAGATTACGGGTGTATCCAGTATTTTTGACATAAGAAATACATAGACATGCTATTAGGAAGAACACCGCTGACAGCTGGTGAAATTGTTGTTTATTGAAATACAACCAGTTTCGCGGCTTAAAGCCGCATCATCAGCCGCAACCTACACGGTAAAAAACAAAGAATAGTAGCACCAAATTTTGTGGATATTAAAATTAATAGAGGAATGTCTGAAATGTACTCTTCACGTAGAAAGATTATGGGTATACCCATCGCTCCTAGTCAAAATTTACTATTCAGAATAGATAAATACTATGGCGAGCGAGAGGTGAAGAAGAGGTGCTACATTCTTTGAAATTTCCCCGCATTTTAAAAGAAAATATCTTATAATGAGTTGACGCTAAAAATTAAAAAAAAAAAAAAACGGGGCCAGATTGACGATAAAAATGGTCACTGCTAAGATGATTAGTCGCGGCACTACGCAAATTACTATGTGGAAAGTATCAGGTGGCAGTGTCTTACCAGTCTGACAGCAGGGCATCTCGGTGCAGGACAGGCCAAAAGCGGACCGCACGAGGGGTACAGTAAGATTAGCTGGCTGGCGGAACGCCAACTATCCACATGGACAGTGTGACGTCATATACTCAAGATTAGGGGCGCTGAGTCATTGCCTTTACAAACGAGAATAATACAGAATTTTATTACGTACTAGCACCTAATCATAGAAACAACCAAAGTTACCCAGAATGCTATGGTGCCTCAATTAATGTAAGATTTCAGGAACACTTTAACTTAAATAACACATGATCTGCATTAAAAGTGCGTTTACACGAATAGGGGCACAGCAACAGAAGCTCTTCAGAAATCTTAAAAATACTGCATAATAAATTGAAAGCTATATTTTGAATATATTAGAGGAAGCACAAACTTTTAGACATAAAAGAGGAAGTAGCAGGTGGAGGAAAGTGAAGGACGCTGCGGAATGGAAACTAGCAGTTGGCAAGAAGGCAGCCAGGAGGAGGAAATATTCAGACAGTTGTACTCTGCTTGTATGCAATAGATTTGACCAACTGTCGGAGTTGAGTGGAGAGGAGCCTCTTGCAGCTGTAGGTGTAGGAAACATGCGGCAGTCTTCAGCAATTAGGCGGCCGAAGTGAGTTGCAAAGTCTAACAGAAAGAAGAATGTTCTGCTGCTTGGTAGTTCACACGGTAGAGGTGTGGGCCAGCAGTTGCAGGAAGTGTTAGGGAGTGAGTAGCAGGCCACCATCATTGTGAAGCCTGGTGCAGGGTTGGCTCAGGTGACTGACAGCATAGGGGAGTTATGTAGGAATTTTACGGAGGAGTTTCAGGTGCTAGTGGGTGGAGCAGTGAATAGTCTTGATAGGGATGAGGAGTACGATGTAGGTGGTGACCTGATGAATATAGCTACTCAAACTGGTGGCACTAATGTTCATTTCGTGCAACTGTTTCAGCATCTTGATCGGCCTCAGCTTAATGCGGCTGTTAAGCGCGTTAACATGGGGCTGGGGATGGCGCTGATGGCATAGGACATGGATCACATTGCAGTGGCGCCAGTTGAGTCTATCAGTAGATCGGGTTTCACTAGGTATGACCTGCATCTCAATAGGTATTGAAATGGGATGCAGGCAAAGCTTACTGGTGACAATGTAGCAGAGAGAGGGGGGACGGGGGGAGATCACTCATGGAAAAATTCCTGTTGTAGTAGGTGTTAGTGCTGCAGGTTTTTTAGAATGAACTCAGCTGATGGGGGTACCTGCTTAAAGGAAGTTTCTCTAACTAAGGAATCACGATCAGACGACGTCATGTCTCCAAGTAGAGAAGGAATTAGCATGTTTCGTCAAAATGTAACAAGTATTCGAGATAAAGTTAGTGAACTTATTATAGATGTTGACTATGAAATTATTGGTATATCGGAGCACCACTTCAATAATTTGACAATTCAGAGGCTTCCTTTACCAGGATACAGATTAGCTGGCTGTTTTTCAAGGAGTTCTTTGCGGGGTGACGGAGTGGCCATGTAAGTAAAAAACAGTATTCCATTTGAGTCCATAGACGTGTCACGTCACTGTACTGAATATATATTTGAATGTTGTGCAGGGGGCAGTTAAATTTAATGATACGAAACTTCTAATTTTGGTTGTAACTCTGACTTCAGAGTATTTCTGCTTAAGCTAGAGACGATTCTTGATTCACTTTATAGGAAGTACTAGTAATTACTTATATGTGGTGACTTCAATATTAATTTTGAATATGATTGTGCAAGAAAAAGTATGTTGGTAGATCTCCTAAATTCATATGATCTGATGCAAACTGTGTTTCTTTCCAACTAGGGTGCAGGGCAACAGTACCACAGGTATTTACAATATTTTTATTCATTCTTCATTCTTCATTAGTAAAAGTGTGAATGGCCTTTCAGACCGTGATGCAGAAATTTTAACAGTAAAAGGCTTTTGTACTCCAACAAATGTCATATATAATTACAAACTATGTAGGAAAGTTGATAAAAAGGCAATAGAGAATTTTTTAAAACATGTCAAAGAACAAGAGTGGCAGGACGGTTATAGTGCCGATAAAATAGAAGACAAAAATAATGCTTTCCTTAACACATTCTCATGCTCTTTGAGAGCTGTTTTCCATTAGAACGTTCTAAACGTTGTACTAGCAGTCAAAGGCAGCGTGGATGGCTGACTTGTGGGGTAAGGATATCATGTAAAACAAAGCGGGAACTATATCAAAATGTTATAAGTAGTCACAATCAAGCTACAGTTGCCCATTACAAACAGTATTGTAAGGCGCTTGAAAATTTTATTAACGAGGCAAACAGTATGTGATGCACAAACAGAATAGCTAATGCACAGGATTGTTATTAAAACCATGTGGTCAGTTGTGGAGGAAGTGTCTGGTTAGCAGCGCAAGGTCGACGATATAAAATCAGTTCGTAGCAAAAATAATTTTGCTACAGATAAATCAGATATATGTACAGTAATAACAACCATTTTCTGAGCATCGCTTGTGAATTAAATAAAAATTTAGTTTCTACAGGGAACCGTGTAACTCTCTTCGAAAATGCCTTTCCGAGACTCATGTCTGAAATACTGATCTGTGATACTGACAAGGGGGAGACTGAGTTAGTAATGAAATCACTGAAAACTAAGGACTCTCATGGACATGATGGAGGGCCTAGCAGAATATTGAAGTACTGTGTTTCACATGTTAGCCCGGTACTTAGCCATATTTGTAATTTTTCCTTTAGGAATGGTCAGTTTCCTAAACTATTAAAGTACTCAGTAGTAAAGCAGCTTTATAAAAAAAGAGAAAGGGATAATGTAGAAAATTTTACACCTATTTCTATGCCATCAGTGTTTGCTAAAGTTACTAAAAAGGCCGTGTATGTAGGGATAATTGATCACTTTACATCACATAATTTGCTATCAAATGAAGAGTTCGGCATGAGAAGTCGTTTAAGAACTCAAAATGCTATATTCTCTTTTCACTGTGAGGTACTGGATGGGTTAAACAAAAGGTTTCCAACATTAGGCATATTTTTTGATTTAACTAAAGCGTTTGATTGTGTTGACACAAAACATTGTTCCAGAAGTTGGACCATTATGGAACTCGGGGAGTAGCTCACAATTGGTTCACCTCTTACCTTAGCAACAGACAGCAGAAGGTCATTATTCACAATGTTCAAATGTTCAAATGTGTGTGAAATCTTATGGGACTTAACTGCTAAGGTCATCAGTCCCTAAGCTTACACACTACTTAACCTAAATTGTCCTAAGGACAAACACACACACCCATGCCCAAGGGAGGACTCGAACCTCCGCCGGGACCAGCCGCACAGTCCATGACTGCAGCGCCTGAGACCGCTCGGCTAATCCCGCGCGGCTATTCACAATGTTGATAGTGGCTGTGATGTGGGGCCTGAATGGGGTACAGTCAAGTGGGGGGAGGGGGGGTGGGGGGATGCCCCAGGGATCACAGTTGGAGCCATTTCTGTTCCTTATTTATATAAATGATATGCCCTCTAGTATTACAGGTAATTCTAAAATATTTCTGTTTTGCTGATGACTAGCTTGGTAGTTAAGGCTGTTGCGTGCAGCATTGACTCGGTTTCAAACAGTGCAGTGTAAGACATAAGTCTATGGCATATAGAAAATAAACTAACGCTAATTCACAGTAAGACTCAGTTTTTACGGTTTCTAACACGTAATTCAACAAAACCCGACGATTTAATTTCACAGTATGGGCACATTATTAGTGAAACTAAACAGTTCAGATATATAGGTGTTGAGACAGGTAGTAAACTGTCGTGGAAAGACCACGTTTACGATCTTTTTCAAAGACTTAATGCTGCCATTTTTACTATTCGAACGGTATCTGAAGTGAGACACAAAAATTAATCCACTTTGCTTGTTTTCATTCGCTTATGTCGTATGGTATTATATTTTGCAGCAACTCTTCCAATTTTGAAAGGATATTTTTGGCTCTGAACCGGCCAGTTCGGGCAAAAAGTGATCTAAGTTCGCGAATCTCGTGTCGTCCGCTGTTCACTAGTCTGGGTATTTTAACATTGGCTTCTCAGTGCATATATACTCTTTACTGTCGTTTCTTGTCAACAATATCAGCTTATTACCAAGAATAGTCAGCTTTCACTCAGTTAACACTCCTGAAAAATCCAACCTGCATTTGGCTGGCCGGTGTGGCCGTGCGGTTCTCTGCGCTTCAGTCTGGAACCGCGTGACCGCTACGGTCGCAGGTTCGAATCCTGCCTCGGGCATGGATGTGTGTGATGTCCTTAGGGTGGTTAGGTTTAAGTAGTTCTAAGTTATAGGGGACTGATGACCACAGATGTTAAGTCCCATAGTGCTCAGAGCCATTTCAACCATTTTTTCCAACCTGCATTTGGATCGGACTCCGTTAACTCTTGTGCAATGTACTGCTGCATCCATTTTCAGTAAGCTACCACAAGTATCCAAAAATCTTAGCAGTAATCCACGCGCTTTCAAATCGAAACTGAAGAGTTTGCTCATGGGTCACTACTTCTATTCGTTGAGGAGTTCCTTCAAAAATTAAGCTCGTTCATATGTCCTACTGTCGACTGCGTTTACTGAATCTTATGGTTAGATTTTTTTTGTATATAAACAATTTATTTTCATCTATTATTACTTTTATGTTGTAATGTCATGCACTGACACGTACCATGACCCTGGAGATTTGCTCCTTAATTTGGTCCTAAGGAACATGACGTATAAATAAAACAAAAATAAAATAAAAACGAACACTTACAGCTCACGTTGAATAACCAGTTGGAATGTGCTGACACTATAGTTTGCTTTTCTGCGTCTGCGGTAGACCGGAATATAAAATAGTTTGTGAAATACATACAATGGACGTCACATGACTAAAACTACGGTGTTTGGTGAATAAAATATAGAAATATGTGTGCAGGGGCGAGAGAGAGGAACTTTGCGGACGTATTATGTGCCAAGCTAAAATGTTCATTGATGAGTTTTATGTTTGACAATGCATGTTTGCTGCAGGCCTTTTACTTCTGAAAGTGTCTCATGAGATAGAAACTTTAATATACGTTTTACTACAGGACTGTATAGATGTTTACCTGGTTGTCAGTGTATATAGTATAGTGTATGTTGTTTTATTACACCGGATCATGGGATAACGCAGTTATGGAAGATGTGAGGTGCACAGCATTATCTGTACCATTTCGACGGGTAGTCGCCTTCACTATTTTCGAGATTAACAGCTCATATTCTGCCATCACAGAAACTAAAGATACTCAAGCGGCTGAACGCCAGTCACTCGAATTACTAATGCTGCATAGTGACGTAGTGCTATTCGGTATATGTTTCATCGAAAACGTGTCTGATGTGAGTTCGTGCAGTTTCATTGGCGCATATGATCTGCGCAGTTCAGAGGTCCAAGACATCCTGGACAGGCTCGTGAAACCTCATACGTGGTGGTACACAATGCGGTAATAAGTCGTGGAATACCTCCTAATATCGTGTCGGGCCTGCCTTTGCCGAGCGTGGTGCAGCAATTCGACGTGGCATTGACTCAAAAAATCGTTGTAAGTCCGATGCTGAAATATTGAGCCATGCAACCTCTACAGCCTTCCACAACTGCGGAAGTGTTGCCGGTGCAAGATTTTGTTCACAAACTGACCTCTCGGTTATGTCCCATAAATGTTCGACGGTGTTAACGTAGGGTCATCTTCGTCGCCAAATAATTCTCTCCTACACCCCACCCCTGAATGTTCTTCAAACAAATCGCGAACAAATGTGGCCCATTGACATAGCGCATTGTCATCCATAAAAATTCCATAGTTGTTTGGAAACATCTAGTCCATGACTATCCGCAAACGGTCTCCAGCGAGTCGAACGTAACCATTTCCAGTCGATGATCGGTTCAGTAGGACCAGAGGGCCCAGTCCATTCCATTTAAGCACAGCCGACATTATTATAGAGCCACCGCCAGCTTGCACAGTGTCTTGTTGACAACTTGGGTCTATGGCCTCATGGGCTCTGCACCACACTGAAACCCTACCATCAGCTACTACCAACTGGAGTCGAGACTCAAGAGACCAGGCCGCAGTTTACTAGTCGTCTAGAGTCCAACAGGTAAGTTCAAGAGCCCAGGTGAGGCCGTGCAGGATATGTGCTGCTAGCAAAGGCACTCGCGTCAATCGTCTGCTGCCGTTCTCCATGATCACCAAATGTCACCGCACTATCCTAACTTACATACGTTCCTCGTTCGTGCCACATTGATTTCTGCAGCTGTGTCACGGATTGTTGCTTGTCTGTTAGCACTGACAAATGTAAGGAAATGCCGCGGCTCTCGGTCGTTAAGTGAAGGCCGTCGGCCACTGCATTGTTCGTGTTGAGAGGTAATGCCTGAAATTTGGTATTCTCGGGATGCTTTTGACGCTGTGGGTCGTGCAATATTTAATTCCCTAACGATTTCACAAATGGAACGTCCCCGTCCTCCAACTACCATTCCGCGTTCAGAGTCTGTTAGTTCTCGTCGTAATGCCATAATCAAGTCGGAAAACTTTCACGTGAAACACTGGAGTACAAATGACAGTTCCGCCAATGCACTGCCGTTTTATATCTCATGTGTGCGATGATAATGCCGTCTGTACAAGAGCATTTCGCTTCCCCATAACATTAGTCACCTTAGTGTGGATCGGAAGACTGATGTTTATGTTAAGTGTACTACAACGGTGCTGTAAGCCTCCTTCCACATGCGTTATTGACGAGAGGTCCAGAGTACTGGCAAAGAAGGGAACTGAGAAGTTTTGCGAATAAATCACGGTGAAAGTCGCTCTTCTGTTTTGGACAAATTTCATATCTGATTAAACACCTGCTGCTAAATTAAACACACGTGTCTGCGGACTCTCACTTAACATCGCGCTGACTCTTTCTTTTACGCCTACTCGGTGACTTTGTACATGATGCGGTGGCTGTCCGCAGCAGCACACTTGTCAAGTAGCTGATGTGGGATGCCACAGCAAGCAGAGGAGGCGCTCATCCTCTAATTAAACGTTCTAGAGTGTTTAGTTAGTCGCTGATAACGAGTTTCTTCTGATCCGTCATAATGTAACATCCTGCACACCATGATAAACTGCGAAAACTGTGTTTGTGAACATGTAACATAGCATTCAACCCAATTCTACTCGTAGAGTAGGCAGTACACTCCCTGGGATACCTAACTAGGGTGCTCGGAGACTGGTGGTGATGTGTGTGTGCGGCGCGCCCGCGTGCACGCGCGCGCGCGCGCGCGCTCGTGTGTGTGTGTGTGTGTGTGTGTGTGTGTGTGTGTGTGTGTGTGTGTGCAGGCATGAATGCATCGCATGTCTGACATGTAAGGGAACAGTCTGCAGAGGCTACCTACGTGGTGGCGAATGCGGCGATATGTAGTGAAGTCCCTAAATTCAACACCGTTGGATTCAATTAACTGAATGAGCGGGGTTCTTCGTACATAAATGTCGGTATATCCAATGGTTTATCCACCAATGTACGCCGTCTTGCAGTCACAGCTATCCGAGGCTAGGCATCAGGCTACAATTATAATAGGGTTACGTAAACGTCTGGTCAGCTAGGCAGAAAATCGACTTCTCAAATGGTTCAGATCGTTCTGAGCACTATGGGACTTACCATCTGAGGTCATCAGTTCCCTAGAACTTAGAACTACTTAAACCTAACTAACCTAAGGACATCATACACATCCATGCCCGAGGCAGGATTCGAACCTGCGACTGTAGCAGCAGCGCGGTTCCGTAATGAAGCGCCTAGAACCGCTCGGACACAACGGCCGGCAAAATCGACAACTCCTCTTCCCCGTGAGGATGCTGAATAATAAAGTTCTTCCATTAGAAAAAAACATTGTCACTCATAACACACGTAATGTGGCTCCTTACAGAAGGGTATTTAATAAATTCTACATACATCACCTTACAAATGACGAATGATCGTCTCAATAGCTGCGTGGTCAGTAAGTGTGATTGCCACGCAAAGGACTCCAGTTCAATTCCAGGTAATGCCAAGAATTTTTCCCCTTGTGGAAGGACTGTAACGAGGTCTACTCGGCCTCGTGATGCTGTTCCACGCGTTACTTGAATGGGAAGGTCTGAATAGCCGATCATGGCAGGGAGAGCGGTCTCATGATCCATGGCACTCAAAATGGCATCTAAGTGACGACATCTCACACAGGTATCTCACACAGGGTAGGTCAGCATAGTGCGGTCCTTTGTGTCTTATCGTGGATTTTACTCAGCTGTAAATTACACGATGACAAGTTTGTGCTGGGAGACCTGTAGTAGGAGAAAAGGAGAAAAAAAGAGCTGAACCAGTGGATGTCTGTAACCGTTTTACTCAAAATAAGCCTCGAAGATCTTTCTTCCTCGAGATCTGGAGAAGTGTTTATAGACGCTTTACATCAAAATATCACGAATGAATATGCTTTGATTGTGTTAATTTGCGATCGTCCACAAAAATGCATCACTTGTCGTTATTGTGCAAGGTGTGTAACTAAACGATAGAACAGAAACCTCAGGTGACATTGCAGATGACTCCGCTGTGGGACAAGGTACACGCCGTCGTTTAGGCGGAAAGTGATTTAATTACCGAGCTTGCATAGCGATAGTGATTAATACCAATTCTAACTCATGCATGCTTGATTCGCTGGTTTTGAAAATGGTGTCACCCCGCTTCGTAATTTGCATTCCAATTTAGCCCTAACTGTAAATCAATCGCCGCGGATCTGTCCAAGGCAAAAACCAGACTCTTCATGCCACTCGAGCGAACATGAAGCTGTGCGTGTAACTCTGCGCTCATCTCGGATCTGTTTTTTCTTAGTCGAATGTTGATTGAGGGTTACATAAGACAAAACAGAATGGATATTTACACTGCAAGACAAATATGTTCACTGAAGTGGAAGTTTGCTAAATTTATCTGAAATAAATTCGAAATTTTGAAAGAGAAGAATAATATGTAGCGTACTGGTTACCGTTAGATTTTCCGGACGAGACAGTATCCGTAACGGCGTGCATCGAGCATCATGCAACAAAAGTGATATGCAAGCCCCACGAAATGGCATCAGAGACTACGGCTTGCACCACCCAGTGACTCACGTGGTATTGTTAATAGAGGAAATGTTTATTTTCTTGTTTAAAATCAATGTGGAATTTGGGTGATACAATGTGGATGCTTACGACAAACGAGTCCACTTTGTGAACTACTTGTAGTTGATTTACTGGAAATACAGCCATTACATTGTAGATAGTTATGAGATTCTCTCACTAGTTCCAAAATAGGTTGTGATTCGGACCATCTAAAAAGTACTGTAGATAATGAAACTATAGTTGGTCATCATGTCAGGTCTGTTATTACAAGCCCGTTCAATACTACCTGTATTTTATACGTCTCCAGTTATTGTAAATTACGCGTTTAGTGAGCCTGAGACAGTCAACAGTTTTAGAAATATCTCAGATCAATTTACTATTACTCACGCTGCTGACATTCGCACCTGTGTCGATGTTTGGATATGTAGCAAAGAAGAAGAATAAAAGACGATGGAAGTGAAGGTACGGGGAGGGATACACCGACTATAGATCTGAAGAAGAGTTTCCAGAATTAAAACTCCAATAATTTTGTTGATTTGTACCCATTCTCACTATTTATGAAGAAGCCCTGAAAATGGCAATCGTAATCAGCTATTGACGCCATAGGCAACCGCAGAACACAGATCCGTAGGTCCAGGTCAAATTATCAGTCAAGCTGATACATTTTGTTTAAGTTTTATTAGTTACCTTCACGTTCCCACTTCTGTAAAACAGTCGAAGTTTTGAGACATACGCTTGATCTTCGGTTGTTTTCTGCTACTACCCGGTCTGTTGGGAGAGTGTATTATTGTTAGAGACTGCAGTAAATATTATAAATAAATACTGCCAACTCTCCCCGAGCCAGATAAAACCCGTAAGTATACAAATGCTTGGGAATGGCATGTGTGTAGAAACCACTCAGCGCGCCGCACAAGAAGAAGAAGGGTGCCAAAGCTGCACGTGAGGCCTCGCCACCACGTCTCGCACATAGCGGTCAAAGATGCAGTGAAATACCACCTGCTGAGGAAGGTGTGGTTGAAATGCTTGACACATATTCTGGAGCAACGTGTTCAACGCATTGTATGCCCATAACAAGTTTATCTTCATTTCTCTCAACCAGTTTGGACGAATAATGCATGGGATAGTTCATTAAACAACAACGTGGCCGGTCCTTCCAAGTCGTTTTCCAGTCCGATTTTGTGTTTTGTGTCTGATTACATCGACATTGACAGGACATGGAGTATTAAACGTATTTGAAAGAACATATGGCAACAGCAGCCAGCAGCAGTTTGCCAACAGTTGCCAACTGTTCTTCCATTGAGGTTCTCCAATGGGCTGCAGCTAAAAACGTGGTTCGTTTTCTGAATCGAGGAGAGCGATAGAGATTAGGGGCTACCGGGCGCTAGACACCGAGGTCATTACCGACATTAGCAACTGAGCACGAGGTCGTATAGGACAAGGGCTGCTCTCTTCAGAGAAACAAATTTGAAAATTGCGAAACTCTAAGTGTAGGCGGTTGGACAGAAATTTCAACCCTGCTCGCCCTGATAAGTAAAGCACCTCATTATCATGTTTTAAGCTAGAGCTTGCGTACACCTTGATCCTTGTCTAAATACCTCACCTTCTTTAGGACGATAAATCTTACTGTCTCCGCGATTCGCAGTATGCCTTGGGGTCTTGGCAACCTCCCTTTTTCACAAGTGCAGTAACGAATTAGCGTAACTAAAGTTAAGTTCGTAAAACAAATTTTGTCTTCATAGTAGAATTGTTTACAATATTTTAACTTTTAATGTGAAGCATTAATCACTGCGCCAATCCAGTCAGTTGGTGCTTTGAAATTCGAACGCAACAACTACAGATATTTTGTCGCTGAAAATTTAGTTTATAGGAAAAGAAAAAAATAAGAAGAGAAACATCTCTGGCCTTCATTACAACTTTTCAACAGATTGAAAAGATGCCATAACAGATTTCAGTGTCTTCCCAGAGCACCACCCAGAGGTGTCGTAGAGAAGAGGTGAATCATCCTTTCTCTGATAGCTATATGCGTAGGTTGCAGGGACGGATGGAATTCCGCGACGGTTGGGAAATTCATATTGAAAAATGAGCAACCAATTGCATTTATCACGGCGAATCTCTTTATTTAAATTTTTACTTGTTCGAATTTATTCTGCTCAATCTTATATAATTTAAATATGTGAAGTATATGTTCAAAGTCAATAACAGTTTAAATACTTGTATTTGTTATAACAAATTTGCTTGGTTGTATGCTTTTGAGTACAACATGTATTTCAGCACAGTCGTTGAACTATCTGTTCACCATGAACAAATTATCTATTGGTCTTCTTATCTAGTTTCCTACGCACTCATTAGAGAAACGTGGCTCATATTCTAGACCAAACTGCGCATAGGTTTGTGCCTTATAGCGCATGGAACTCCAGTTGGAACCTAGACGTCTTAATAAAATTTAGTGGACGTTTGAGTTCTGCAACTATATGTAAGAAATGAAAAGATTGGAAATTCAGGGTTTCGAATCTGCACCTAAATAAGAGTGATAAGTCGATGGAATAATTTCAGGGCAGTTACATCTAACATTCCTATACTCAGTAAACTACAGTCGTAATCCAGTCACCCTTGATGTTGTTAATTCATATCTTCTTCATCCTGAAACACGTACAGTTTGTTTTTATATTAAATGAATTCGACGACAGTGATTAACATAACAAGTACCTATTCGTTTTACCTAACATACTTAAATATCAATTGTAGTAACTGAAATAATGATAAACAATGCACAAACAACAAAAATAATAATAAACGAGTCAACAGAATATTATGTCATTCATGGAAACGGTGGTTTTTTTTGGCACTACTAATCCGCTGGAAACCCTACTGTTTCTCATCAACAACCTACGTAAATTCACAATTAAACTTGTGTTTTACAAAATACTATTTATGTCAGTAAAGTAGTAAGATGTGCACAGACTCTGTCACGGACTTGTAGCAGTTGAAAGACAGCATATTATTAATGAGCTAATGATATAAAATGTACAAAGTTTATCGCAGTCAGAATGAGTACTGCAAGCAGCAGAAATATTTGATAATATATTCAAAGAACCGGAAGCAGGATTACAGAATACATTTCTAAATTACTTGAGATGCTTTTTTTCTCCTTTCTAACTCAACAGCCCATTTATCAGATGCATTAGCTGCCACCGGAAGGACGCCATTTGCTGAGAACTCAGTGTGCGTCATTTGCATTAAATTTCAATTAACTCCAACAGGCACGACAAGTGCGCGGCTTACTTCCGATGCCTGCCAACCCCACCCACCCTCCTGCCCCCCACCTTTCCGCTCCGACCTTCCACATTTCCGGAGACAAAAGTTGGCCACAGCGGCATCTTCGTCAAGTCAGCTGCAGAGAAAAATTTCGATCTTGATGATGACGTACGACTATCAAAAGCACCCGAAAATTACGAATGAAGAACGTTAATCGATGAACAGTGTACTAAGTGTGCATCTTCAAATTTTTCATTAGATTTCGCGCTTGCAGCTACAGAAACTCTATTTCTTAAACTGTTGTTTCGGCTACATTCCAAATGACGACAGAATTTATATTTTTATATTAACGAATTATAACAAAAGTTTGTCTTTTCCTCCTTTCGCCTGACAAGACAACCCGGTAATACACTTTTTTAAAACTGTCATTCAGTGCATATCGATCGGTATAATTGAATGACAACTTGTTTGGACTATTTAATTTATTGAGAGTGTTGGCAAAATTTAGTGTACTAACAACATTTATTTTACCACACAAGACATGAATTATACTAAAAAAGTAATAGATTGAATTCTCTAAACAACCAACAGAAGATTAAACACTCCACTGGGTGGCGCCTGGTTGGCAAAGGCATTTTAACCAGGTGATCAGTGAGTCAAGTACTCTGGACCTAAAATGTGGCTAACTCAAGCTGAATTGATTTGAAGCTGAGCAGACTTTGATTCATCAAATCTGCTGAAGTTTCTCTACATAGATTCAGCTGAGAGCAAGTGGCGATTGAGATCTGTACGCCCTGAAAATGCAGGAGCGGCAGTACGTTACACAGTTTACTTCGTGCGGTTACATGATCAACAGCTGGTAAGATGTGTGCGGGGTGGATTTCAGTGTGCGACACACCCGTTCACTGGTCGTACCAAGGACCAATTTGGCTCACTTATACGACAGAGCACACAAGGATACAAAACGTCAAGAGTGGTAAACCAAAAACGAATAAGTGTGCCCTCAGAAAATGAGTTGTCCGAGACGTCTGAAGTCACACTATCGGTACAGTAAGAACTTCGCCACAGGCTCCTCATCTAAGCTACTCGCAAGTGAAGTTAGTCTCAGGAGAGGTCCCAAGTATCAACCACACATGCCACAGCTTCGACCAGCAGAGCTTACCTGCCCAAAGTCCCCGCACCAGAGAGCTTCCCATCCATCCAGAAAAAAATTCCATTTTCCCGCAAAGTGCACAAATGACACCGCCTTCACATCATCTTGAACCAATCACAAGTCTCTATCGGCGCTAAATCTCCACTCCCACACGACAGCTGAAAATCATGTCTAACCAGTGCACGCGTTAAGGGGCTCCGGAACGCCCTATGCTTGCAATGTTAAAATAACGCTTATAAATTACATCTTTCCTCACAAAGTATTTGAGGTAGGAAGTTGAACTTTTTACAGATTATTTATTGGAATATGGGCTACAACTTAACACAGGGATTTTACAAAATTTTAGTTCAGTTATTAAAGATGATTTTTTTTTCAATTGTAATGAAAATTCACAACATTATTTTGCAATTTTTTATTTATATATTCAAAAATATACAGTTTTTTGGAAAAAGGCTGTGTTAAATTATGCAGAAGGTACTGTGTAACATTTACTGAAAGTTTGAAACAAATATGTTTGGAAGATCCTTAGAAAACATGTAATTAGTATGAGAAAATAAAAGTTTTGGGAATCGAGCGACAAAGATTGGATTAACTTTTTAGTGCATTCCAGGTCTATAGGGTGGATTATCTTCATCCTCTGCAAACTCCTCCTCCAGCTTCCTCTTGTTCCTCCTCCTGTTTACTCTTGCTTGTATTTCTAGACTCTTTACAGCCCTGTCTGCAGCCCGAAGGCGTTCCTTGTCTAAAGCAAGCATCGCTCGTACCATGTTAGAACCTATCTTCATTCCCATATTTCTAAATACCTTGCACCTTACAATGTTGCCATCATTGAAAGTCGCAACAGCATCATACACACCAAAGTGAAGGGTTTCTATTCCAACAAATACAGTCTTGGGGATTCTCGACCATATAACACTATTTACACTTTCATTGGGGTTTTGAGTTTTTCCGTGAATACACTTTTTCAACAGTTCAGGTGCTGCTAAGTCTCTGAAAATAGGTTTTATCACCTCCATTATTGCATGAGGCAGACTATGCTTATGAGTGTACACTTCACCAGTTAGCAATCCTTTGTTATATTTACACCAACTGTCTTCTTCTTTGGGACACAAGCTATGTTGGGGATTTTCATCGTCTTTATTGTTTACAGTAATAACACATACCTTTGGCTTTCCAACATTTCTCCTTTTCTTAAAAGCCTTCAGAGGATTTCTAATAACTTTACTTTTACTCATTATTATACTTCAACAAAACAGAGACTCAAGAAACAGAATTAATTACGAATATTTTCGAGATAACTACAGAGTAAATAAACATGAAACAATCGACAATCACACCAGAGATATATATTGAACCATCACAGGTTAGCCACAACACATACTTTATCTCACATCACTAAAATGTACCTGATGAACACGGATGTTAATAATAACACCATTTGACAGCAGTTTAACAGCGCCACAGTGGGTCACGCCCATGTAGAACACATTTCAAAAAAAATTTAAAAATAGTTGTAGTCTTCGGAATTGAATAAATTATATATCTATTAAAATGTAATAGTCTGCAGATTCAGAAAACGCAAAAAAGTAAAAATTGAACTTTTCATGATTTTGAGCCTTTCCGGAGCCCCCTAAGAAACCTGCATCTCTGAAAAAAAAAATCTGCCAAGTACTGGCATTTTTAAGTTTTCACATAGGGAAAAGATGATTTTCTCCAAAGTCATGTCTCTTCACACGGCAACAAGCAAACAGATACATGCTCAAAGATCTTTATCTAAATAGCCTGTGTCTTGGAGTTTTTTAGTCCTAGCTATGAGGTGTAAAAAAGATTCCATCTCTAAACGTTTCTCAGATACTGGTGTTTTCTTATACAACAGGGGCAGCTGAGGGAAGTGCCTCACTGGCCTTCTTGGAATATTGGCGAACACGAAGATATGTGAATTTTTATTACACATGGCTCTGTACACAACGTCTGGTTTACGACTTCACTGTGTAGACGTGTTGCTTTAGACCGTCGCCCCTATCCAGGCTTCTGCTGGCGCCGTGGCAGGTATATCTGCATTGTTCTGCCTGAACCCTGTCCCGACGAGTGGTCACTCTGTCTGCCCTGTACGGCTGTGGACCTGTCCGGCAAAACTTACTAAGGGATGGACTCGCCGCCAATTGCTTTCAACTCCCAACAAGCTGTTTCTACGAGCTAAGAATCATAAAAATACCTCATGCCTTTAGCGCCTTACCAGGCTCCATCAACGTTAGCCCAGGCTGTTAACTTTCTGGAGTCTGGCTGAAGGTGTCAGGTTGTAATAAAATCTTCAATAATTTTCTGTATGCGAAAAATAGGTGAGAGAGTAATTCGTACTCTCTCATAATATGACACATATATGACTTATCTATTTTAGATTTTAGATTTTTAGCTGTGGCACCTTTATAATTCTGTAAATAGTTTAAGATGCAAGTGGTTCCCTGTGCACGCCGATGAGTCCCACAAATTAAAGAGATTCTCGCAAGGTACTTTTTCTGGAACTGTTAGCAGGAGTTTGCTTCACTTGCAATATTACTTCATCTGACGCTAACGGATGTACTGAAGACTTGTAATGACAAACTAAGATCTAGGCTCAAGAAACCACAAACCAGTCATACGTGGTATGTCTGTTGGTAGAATCTTTAGGCTCATGCTACTTTTCCCGTGAGGCTCCCTCCTTCGGGGGTTCAAGTCCTCTATCAGGCATGGGTGTTTGTGATGTCCTAGCCTAAGTTAGTTTAAGTTAGACTAAATAGGATGTAAGCTTAGGCACCGATGACCTCAGCAATTTGGTCCCATAAATCTTACCACGAATTTCAAATTTTTTTGCTACATTTCTACATTTGTTACAGACTTTATTACCTCGAATAAAGATACACTGTGAACAAGTTGAGGACCCGAGTACGCAGCCGTTCTGAAGTAACCCAAGCTATAGTCCACTGCCGTGTGGTTCTATATAACGCCACTATGAATGTCAAAAACTTGAAGTGTTTTGCTAAAGAACGACTTCAATAACAGCTCCGTCAGTCATAATGAACTCTTTCACCCACAATCAGCTCTATCAGTGGTAATGAACTTTGTCAGTCACAATCACTTCTGTCAGTCGTAATCAGCTCTGTCATTTACATGCATGGATGGCGTTCTAAAATCCTAATGAAGCATTTTGAGTATTAGGGTGGTCCTCAGTTATATGCAATTTTCTTAACGTTAGAATTTTGCATCTCCCACCCGGCACTTTTTTTTTCAACTGACAAAAAACAATCTGTGAAAAATTTCATCTCCATCCAACAAATCTAGGTGACCCTCAAACGCCTTGAAGTATGTAACCTCCCCACAATGAATTTTGGAGACAATAGTTAATAGAAATGGGGCCACAGCTAAGTATAAACTCCCCACAAGAATATTAATGGCAAAGACAATTAAATGAAAGCTCGCTATCTGACTCAAGTACAAGTTCCCATTAAATAATGAACGCTAATCCCATGATAATGAAACTGTAATGATAACCTAAACTCAATTCAACCGAAAAGTCGGTGTTTGCCCTGTGCGAAACGAGAATAAATTTCTTACCTTAGTGAAACTGCATGTCAAAATTCTGCTCTTATTGTTCTCTGTCGCTTGCATGAAAAGCATTGGAAGTACCTTTTTAAAAATCTTTGTTAAAAGGAAATGGAAGGAAATTTGAATGATTGTCTCTAAAATTGGTTTTAAATCAAAATTATTATTGGGGGCGATTTTTGAAAGTTAAATTACAATGACTGTTCGTTACATTATCTGATGAGCGCAAAGCTGCATGATTATTTATTTAAATAAATTATACCTCGTCCTGAATCTCGACCATTGCGATGCCGACGCCCGCCGACTGCTCTCCGCTACTGCTAGCAACCGACTCCAAGCACTACTGAGGACTGACTACTGCAGACTGACTGACTGCTCGCTACTGCGAGTCGAGCGCAACTGCTCTGGTCAGAGATTCTACAATGTCTCAGCATCGCTGCCGCACAACATACGTGTTTCATAACCCTCCACTGGGGGGCAAAAAATTTGGCAGCGATGGTGAGTCATTTGGACTTGCCATCGTAACAAATTTTTCATTTAATTAATTAACATTTACAAATTATTTGGGTGTAATACATGAATTAAATGTTGTGCGCATGCACTGATTACAAAACATTACAGACAAGAGAAAATATAAGTACTGAGCATATCAGCAAATCCGAAAAATGTATATACAAATTATTTGACAGATAACAAAGTGCAAAGACGAAATATATATACAATGAGTAACAAATGACATAAATCATACAATTGTACAGAAAAACACAAATCATGTTGAAAATGAGAAGAGTGCACAGGCACTGGAGTTCAGTTGAAAACATATTCACATAAGTGCACATGCACTGCAAATTTTTGAACATTTTCATAAGAAATAAACGCAAGAGTAGAAAAAAATCATCAAATCACAAAAAGTATATACAATATAGATGACAAGAGTGCACACATACTGCACTTCAAAACAAATCGAAAATGTCTTTAGTATTTTGACAACAAATGGCAAAAATCATGTCGACAAGTGACACAAGTGTACTCGCACTAGAGTTCAACAAATCGAGAAAAAATGTATAGGCCATGAACATAAATGGTGTTAGTTAAAAATGATTTTCACTATTAGGATAGGAAATGAAAGGATTGCATCATGGTTGTAGCACCTTAGTTTGCACACAGCTGCACTGAAAGTCCATATCTTTCCACAGAATCACAATACTAAGTGATACAATCTGCATGTCCGTTCCCAGAAGTATTTATCAGCTTATCAAGACAGTGAAACGTCGTAGTAGTATTCCATACTATCATTTGGCAGTATACCAGGTACACCAAACAGTGGGACCAGAATAACGTCTTCATCGCTTACGGTGGTGGACAGCATGTCGTGTCAACACCACGCTCTTAAGAGGCGGCACACAGTGCTCCATAACAAAGTCTTGATTAGTGATTACATAAGTAGTTTCTTCGCCTACAGTGGTGGACAGCATGTCGTGTCAACACCACGCTTTTAAGAGGCGGCACACCAACGTAGAATTAGTGCAAAAACCAAATATAGTGCTCCATGATAATGAGGATGGACAAGACAAATGGATGTTACAATAATTTCAGGTAGTTAGGTCAGAAGGTGAAGGACATTAACTAACACACAAGTCTTGATTAGTGATTACATAAGTAGTTTGCGGTATCCATACTCTAGTCATTGAACATTTCTGTACCATGAATGTAGTATTACAGAAAAATGTTCATTAATTAATTTAAAGACAAGAGTGGTAATCAATCGCCATCAAGTATTGAGTATTACAAAACATTTTTCCTCATTCAAATGACATATTTACAAGTAACTATTAACACTCAGTGGCCTAGCAACTTTCGATTAGTACAAAATATTTATCATCATTCAGTATTAATATGGGAAGTCATCATTGAAAACACTAACAAAACGTTAAGTTACATTAATTATTGGCACTCAGTGGCCAGCAAGTATTGAATAGTATAAAACATTATTCATCATTCAGTATTCTTCATATCATTAAGAAATCATTATTAGAAAAATCAGTTAATTACAGTCATAGCCTTAATAATCATGGGCATAATAAGTAATTACATTAATTATGGGCACTCAGTGGCCAGCAAGTATTGAATAGTATAAAACATTATTCATCATTCAGTATTATTCATATCATTAAGAAATCATTATTAGAAAAATCAGTTAATTACAGTCATAGCATTAATAAGCATGGGCATTATAAGTTACATTAATTATGGGCACTCAGTGGCCAGCAAGTATTGAATAGTACAAAACATTAGTAGCATTAATAAGCATGGGCATAATAAGTACTCTCATTACAATAGATAGTGGCAATTATGTTTTGGTATCATTAAGAAGTCATTATTCAAGTGACATACTATTCAGAGCTGATCAGTGTTATTCAGAATTATCATAAACTAGTGACATTATCTGGGACTGTTAATACATTTTGTTTTTTTTTTTTTTTTGCTAGCAATGCATTGCTTTGGGTAATTATAAGGGAAAGCAAGAAGAAATAAGAGAAAAAATTGCTTCTAGGTTGTTCCTATAAATGAAAAGATTGTGTAACGTCATTCGTCATGAGTCAGTTGTAGCAAGGTTATCACATTTATAAATGATAGACACAATTGGGTAAGAAAAATGCAAGTACTAGAACAGGTATAATAAGTAACAAGTTTAGTAAGTATCATAAAAAGCTTCTCCTGAAAGAAAAATATAAAATGGATTATTGAACTGAAAGAAGAAACGCAGACTATGCTGAAAAGTAGTGAACTTCGAATTAACAGGTAGTGAAATGTGTATAAAAAATGTGTTCCATAGCTGTCCTTTCCAAAACCTTCAGTCATCCTACTACGCAATATAACACCTGCTGTCAAAGTAAACTGCAACAAATACTTAAATAACTACATAGCATAAATACATAACTTCAACATTATCCTCATCTGTAAAGAAAAACTTCATTATTCATATCATCATAACTCCATCATTATCACCACCTGTAAACAGAAACTTCATTATTCATAGTACCATATTCTTCATCATTGTTCATTATCAGCATTCATTATCATCTGCAAAAATCATTTCATTATTCATCACACAACTATTCCTAATCCCTAGCATATTTCATCACTTAAAACTAAAATGTGTAGTTCTGTCTGACAGCTTGCATCAATCGCTTTGTATTCTGAAAGAAAAAATTAGTTAAGACTGCTATTCTGCGATGTGTATAATATATTCTGGTTAATGCTTGTTAATTCTGATCCATTTACTCGTCCTCATTAGCTTATTGCATCTTCTTTCGTTTATTCCATAGGTGAAATTCCCACTTCTGTTTAATTCATTTCCTGTACGCATCATTTATTTCTGAAATTGATGAACAAAGATTAATGTCTTGCATTTAAATCATATACCCATTAAATAATGACTGGTTAATGGTGACTCAATTAAGCATACAACATAACATGACAGAAAACGTAATATCTCAAAGCACAGACAGTGTTTAAAGGCAAAAAGTGTACAGAGAATATCGTAATGCAGCAGCAAAAAAGGAAAATGTAAAACAGTCACGATGTTGAGATATCACAAGGCAATATGTCAAAGTCAAATGGTGTGTGTTATACCTTAACTAGTTCACAGTGCATACAAACAAAACATGAAAACAATCGTACATACTTAAGAAAGACCAAATGTGACATTCGTTGTGTTCAGCTTATATGTAGTGTAGTTAATAGATGCGATAATTAAAGACTTCAATGGAGAGAGAATTTGATAAAATTAATGCGTCATTATAGAGAATTGCATAATTATTCATAAAATGCGTAAGTTCATCTGAAAAAAATGCACGGTCTAGTGTGTAACGACAAGAAGAGCGACCTGCTAACCTTACCTTGCCGGGCACTTGCCAAGAAAAAAATACGATAATCATCAATAGGTAGTCACATAAATGTAATTGCATAAGTGGTCACAAAATGTGTAAGTTCATCTGGAAAATATGCACGGTCTGATGTGTAACGACAAGAAGAGCGACCTGCTAACCTTACCTTGCCGGGCACTTGCCAAGAAAAATACGATAATCATCAGTAATTAGTCATGTGAATATAATTGCATAAGTGGTCATAAAATGTGTAAACGGCCTCATAGCATGTTACATCGTAAAGTGGTTTCATTCGATAAAGGGTTTAATGTTTGACACATGATGGTTGCCTTTCGATTTTCTGGTTCTCAGAGTTTCGACGTGTACAACATTGGGGTGAGGAATGCTGCGAATCCGATATGGACCTGCGTATAGAAGTTCAAATTTACTGCACTTACCTTTTAATTTGCTGGATAAATAGTGTGTACGTACTAATATCTTCTGTCCAACGTGAAAATCTCGGTGTCTACAAACCTGTTTTTGCTGTCTTCTCCGGCGCTCTGCGGCACGTTTGATGTTGTTCAGCGCAATGTCAATTATTTCGTGGTGTCGTAATCGACGAGATGTAGGAAATGTTACTGATTCTTTGATTTTGTTTGGTGGTTCAACGTTTTTCAGTATAACAGACGGAGGTAGCATAGTGGATTCATTTGGAATAGAATTAATTACATCTTGAAATGAGTGTACGTGTGTGTCCCAATTAACATGTCTTTTGTGGCAGTATATTCTACACAGTTTACCAATTTCTTTCATTAGTCGTTCACAAGGGTTCGAAGAGGCGTGGTACTTGGATATATAAATCGGAGAAATGTTTCTAGCTCGTAACATGCGTGTCCATATGACAGAACGAAATTGTGATCTATTGTCAGAAATTACTTTCATCACATGCCCTACATGAAATAAGAAATGCTTTACAAATGCTTTCGAAACAGTTTTAGCAGTAGCTTTGCGTAACGGAGTGAAGGTAACAAATTTTGAAGTGAGTTCAACAGCGACAAAGATGTAGCAAAAACCTCTATTAGTTCTCGGAATTGGACCAAAAATGTCTACTGCGGCCATATGTCTTAATTTAACAGGTACAATGGGATATAATGGAGGAATGTGTGAAGTGGTGTCTGATTTAGCTTTCTGGCAAATTTTACATGACGCTAAAACTCGTCGTATACGTTTTTCCATGTTTGAAAAATAACAGTTCTGTCTCAATATAAGAAAACATTTTCTTGCTCCATAATGTGCGTAGCTTAAATGAGTGTACCAGATTAATTTGTTAACAAGTTCGTCAGGAATGCATAATAACCAATTATTGCTGTCAGGATGAGAGCGGCGAAACAGAATGTCATTGTGTACAGTGTAGTGGTTCCTAATCGTAACATTATTCTTGTCTTGCCAAAGGTGTTTAATTTCTTTCCACACATTGTCTTTGCTTTGCTCTCGTGCTATGTCCTGTAATGACGATGAAATAAAATTTTCAAATGCAACTTGTTGAATGTACATGACACTGAAATTTGCTTTGCAGAAGTTGGTTGCTACTTCTTGCTGATTGTTGCTGAGAGAACGAGAAAGTGCGTCTGCTATTACATTTTGTGTGCCGGGAATATGAACAATCGTAAAATTAAATTCTTGTAAATACAGTTTCCATCTGCTTAATCTGTCGTGAGTAAATTTAGCTGAAAGTAAAAATTGTATAGCTCTGTGATCTGTGTAAACGGTGGTATGTCTGCCATAAAGAAAGTGCCGAAATCTCGTAAAAGCCCATACAACACATAATGTTTCTAGTTCAGTAACGGAATAATTTCGTTCAGCAGGTGACAAAATGCGGCTTGCAAATGCGATGTTTTTAATTACTATTGAGCCATCTTCTTCAATTTCCTGAAAAATGTGTACGCCTAAAGCTGTGTTGGAACTGTCGGTGGCAATAGAAAAATTTCGAGTAAGATCTGGGTGTGATAAAAGTGGAGCATTCAACAAAGCATGTTTCAGGTTCACGAATTCAGAATGTGCTTGCTTATCCCAAGACCAAATAGTGTTTTTACCTGTTAATTGGCATAATCTAGGCGTGTCTAAAGCAGAATGATGAATAAATTTGCGAAAAAAGTTAATTAACCCCAAAAAGCTGCGTAATTGTTTCTTCGTTGTGGGAACAGTAATGTCACGTAGAGCTTGAAGTTTTTCTGGATCAGGCGCAATGCCTTCTGCTGAAATTACGTGTCCAAGAAATTTTATAGAAGTTTTACCAAAATGTGATTTACTGAGATTCACTGTAAGTCCTTGTGCATGAAAAGTTTGCAACAGTTGTTCAAGAATCAGATTGTGTTCAGACCAGTTAGCTTCTGCGATAAGAATGTCGTCTACGTACGTCGTAATTCTGTCTTTAAGTTCTGTCGGAAGTATTGTGTTCAAACCGCGAATAAAAGCAGCAGAAGAAATAGTTAGGCCGAACGGTAATTTACAAAATTGATAACAGTCACCAAAACAGAGAAAAGCTGTATACTTTCTGCAATTCGGATGAAGTTGTATTTGCCAAAATCCCGATTTCAAATCTAATGTGGAATAAATAGCTGTACCGTGAAATTTCTGTAGTAGTTCTTCTAATGTCTGTGGTCGATCTGTTTCATTAATAATAATGTCATTAATGTGACGTGAATCAAGTACAAGGCGAAGTGAGCCATCTTTTTTCTTAACAATATGCAGCGGGTTTATGTACGGGCTAACTGCTGGTTCAATAATTCCTTGATCGAGCATATCCTGCAATTCTTTTTTAACTTGTTCTCTGTGGATATATGGAATGGGATAATGCTTTGCTTTAAATGTGTCGTGCTGTTTGACTCGAAATTCGTACATAAAGCCGGACATAGTACCAGGAATGTTATCGAAAACTGGAGCTTGCTGTAAAAGAATTTTATGTAATTGCGTTCGTTCGTCATCTGTATTTGCACTGCTTTGTTTAACTTTATCTGAAATCATCTGCATTACGTCGTAGTCAGCTTCGTCTGGAGTATGATAGTTGTGTACGTACGTGTCTGTGAACAATGCGGAATTACAGTCTATGTTACGTGTTGCGGAAATGACCTCTGTGCGGTTAATTGTTTGTTCTTCCGCAGATAAAGAATGCTGAAACTCTAAAGCTAATTGTACATTGTCGTCCTTCAACATTAAATAAGAATTTTGAAAATCGACCACTGCGTCTTGTTGTACCAGAAAGTTCATGCCTAAAATAACGTCTGTTGTCAACAAGGGAACAATCCAAAAATTTGAATGAAAAGTATGACCTCCAATACAAAATGATAAATGCGTCTGTAATTTAACATCCACTCCTTTACTCGATACCGCTCCTTTCACTTTTGTTTTGCCTAATGGTAATGTGGGATAAGTGTTCTCTTTGTTACATTCGTTAAAAGTTTCCTCATTTATTACTGACATAGGTGATCCGGAATCAATTACTGCTGAAAATTTTGATGAACCTATTTTAATTTCGATGACAGGATGTGAAATGATTTTTTGAACAACTGGTTTTTCCTGCAAAAGAGTGTCTCTGATGTCGTCAAACGTAATTACATTCTCGTGAACAACACTTTGTGTGTCAAAACTAGTGCTTGTGTTATTGGAAGATGCGTCCTGTACGGTATCTAGTCAGATTCTATCTGACGTGTTATTATTTTCTGTATGATGTTGTGGCATTTCTACAATTTGAACAGTTCTATTACTTCTTCCAGACGCATTACGCTCTGGATGATACCTACTATCGGGTTCATTTACTAGAATATGTTGTTGCTGATCATTTTGTTGCTGGTAGGACCGGCTGTTATTATATGTACGCTGATAATTGTGCTCATCGTT
This sequence comes from Schistocerca nitens, assembly GCF_023898315.1. NCBI lineage: Eukaryota > Metazoa > Arthropoda > Insecta > Orthoptera > Acrididae > Schistocerca > Schistocerca nitens. The sequence continues at coordinate 284,671,387 of NC_064614.1, forward strand.
TTTACGTCTGTCGTGATACTCATTCCTATACGGTGCATTGCGATAGGAATTGAAATACTGTCTTCTCTGTACGTAGTTATTTCCTTGCTGCCGTGCGTTACTATTTGTTATATCAGGGACTACACGTGCACGCGGCGAAACATTAAAGCCTGGTTGACCTTGTGCATTCCATTGTTGGTTAGGTACGCTAACCGGCTGACTTTCATGTTGTTGTGGCGGAAAACGTCTATTGTTACCAAAATGTGATTCCTGTTGCCCATAATTTTGGCGATATTGATAATCAGAATTTTGCCTGCTGTTAAAGTTCTGGTAGTTGTCGTTCCTAAAGCCTCTGTTATTTTTCCTATTGAAATTACGTCCCTGATCATAATTACTGTACGTCTGTTGGCCTTGGTTGTTATACGAAAAATTTTTGTTTACAAAAGAATAATCAGATTGCTGCACTTCTAGAAGCTGCAATAGATCCCTGAATGCCGAAATGTTTTCTTTTTGCTGACCGGTTAAAAGTGACACTCTTAATGAGCGTGGTAATTTAGAGATACATAGTTGAATGAGTGCGGATTCACTATAGGGTTCGCTTAAATACTGGTTTTGTTGCACCATGTGCTCAAAGAATTGCGTCACACTCGGAAAATTTGAGTTCTCATAGTTCGGTAGACTAATTAACTGATCTTTAATTCCGCGCTGTGTCGTCTTCGACCAATATGCTGATAGAAAAGCATTCTGAAATTCTTCTACTGAGTAACACTGCCTCGCGATCGGCCTCATACGAGTTGCCGGTTCGCCTTCCAAAAAGCTGCAAATAAATTCCAGTTTGTGCGTTACAGGCCAAGTCGGTGGAAAAGCAAAGCTAAATTGTTGGATCCAATCTAGCGGGTGAATCTGTGTTCTGTCGTTTTTAAACACTTTAAACTTTCTCACTGACAGAAAATGTTTGTAATCGAAATTATCGTCTCTGTGTGACGGAACAGGTTCATGGTTGTAAGAGAACCTGTTGAACTGTGATTGTTCGGAATCGTAGTCGTGCCCTCTTTGTAGATTACCCAAATTACATGCGTTGCGCGAATCTGATAAATGTTCGCAAAGTGGCGTCTGCTGTGATGCGTTATTAACCGAAATATTTTTCATCTCTGTTACTTCCTGTTGTAAACTAGACAATTTTCTACGTAAAGTGTTGTTAGATGAATCGATCTCATTAATCGTCTGCTGTAAATTTTGAAATTCCGGTGTTTGATTAAATGAAACCGGTGTAGTATCGTCTGATTTACTGTCATTAGTATTTTCAATGATGTCAATACGACTGGCCAATTCATCACATTTTTCAGTCAGTATTTTAACCTGATCATCGGTTTTAGTGTCAGTGGCCTTAATCTGTTTTTGCAATTTACGTGTAGTTTCGTTCAGTTTTGTAACATCGGAATCCTGTGTTAGTTCTAATTGTTCGAGTCTCTCAGTCACTGTTTGAAAATCTGTTATGTATGTGTCTGTTTTCGATTTCAGATCAGAAATTTCGTCACGTAATTCTGTGTTTGACTGTTCGATGGTATTAATTTTGTCGGACACTGGAGCAATATTGTTGTCTACATACGTTTTTGCCTTCGCAAACATTTTACGTTTGTCTTCTTGTCTCTGTGCAGTGATTGTTTCCATTACTTGACGTTTTACTTTATTTTGATCATCAATAAATTTGCGGAAACGCGTATCACTGTTTTGTATATGGAGACTAAGACGTTCGTTAATTTGTGTGTTCTGTTGTTCGAATTTCGCGTCAATCTTTTCATCCATTGTGCGCGAAAGTTCTGCTGTCATTGCTTTAAATTCGTCGCGTAATTGTGTAGCCCTTTCCGAGCATTGTTTAGCGACTCCGCTAATTTCGTCTCTGAGTGTTTCTGTTGCAGCTGTTTGCAGTTCCCTTAATTCCTGAGCAACAGACTTAATTTCTTCGCTACTTTTTCGCGAACAAGCCTCGATTTCCTCGCGTAACTGTTCCTTAGTGTCATGGCACTGCGCGGCAACGGCTCTAATTTGTTCACTTAACTGTCTGGAATTGTTATCTAATTTTTCATTTAACTGTATGTTCTGCTCACTAAGTTTGTCTTGTTTTTCACTCTGTTGTCTGACCTGTTCACTAAGTTTGTCTTGTTTTTCACTCTGTTGTCTGACCTGTTCACTAAGTTTGTCTTGTTTTTCACTCTGTTGTCTCTCCATTTGTCGTAAAAATGCCATAATTTGATCCAAGCCACAATTGCCGGCGCTATTCTCCGTGTTGTTTAATGCTGGATTTGGAATTATCTCGCTTTCTATAACCATTTGGTTATTCTGAGATTCACAAAAAGGTTTGTCAGTCGGATGTGTACTGTCAGACATTATTTCGGAATTAAATAAATCCGGCGTACTTCGTGTATCCTGCTCATTCTCATTAGAGAAATTTGTTTGTACGGTATTTGAATTTTCCAAACCGGGTGTGTTAAGCTGGGCAACGCTCATTCCAACAGAACGCCCCGCGTCATCAATTGTCGTCAAATTAACAGAGGAGACAATTGAGTTCTCTTGTTCATCATTAAGGTAAAAGTCGTCATTCGCGATTGGAACGCACTGACTGTTAGTGAACGCAGCATTGTCATCCCTACTCTGCGCGTCACAATTGCTATCGGTCATGTTTAAGTCGGAAGTTTCATTCAAAATACCTCGCGATACACTATTCACAGTCTTTCGCGGCATTTTTACAATAGTCGCAATAAATCACAAAACAAATAAACACAATGCAAAAAGCAACACTCAAATACAACAGAGCAACGAATTGCCGTTGACCTGTAGAAAGAAAGTCACAGATTAGTAAAAGCGTTGCGCCAATTTCTAACTATATCTAAGCAATAAGAGCAGATATCTGACTGTTTTACAAAAGATTCTCACGAAATACGATCCTGGACTGGGTGTCGCCAAGTGTAACCTCCCCACAATGAATTTTGGAGACAATAGTTAATAGAAATGGGGCCACAGCTAAGTATAAACTCCCCACAAGAATATTAATGGCAAAGACAATTAAATGAAAGCTCGCTATCTGACTCAAGTACAAGTTCCCATTAAATAATGAACGCTAATCCCATGATAATGAAACTGTAATGATAACCTAAACTCAATTCAACCGAAAAGTCGGTGTTTGCCCTGTGCGAAACGAGAATAAATTTCTTACCTTAGTGAAACTGCATGTCAAAATTCTGCTCTTATTGTTCTCTGTCGCTTGCATGAAAAGCATTGGAAGTACCTTTTTAAAAATCTTTGTTAAAAGGAAATGGAAGGAAATTTGAATGATTGTCTCTAAAATTGGTTTTAAATCAAAATTATTATTGGGGGCGATTTTTGAAAGTTAAATTACAATGACTGTTCGTTACATTATCTGATGAGCGCAAAGCTGCATGATTATTTATTTAAATAAATTATACCTCGTCCTGAATCTCGACCATTGCGATGCCGACGCCCGCCGACTGCTCTCCGCTACTGCTAGCAACCGACTCCAAGCACTACTGAGGACTGACTACTGCAGACTGACTGACTGCTCGCTACTGCGAGTCGAGCGCAACTGCTCTGGTCAGAGATTCTACAATGTCTCAGCATCGCTGCCGCACAACATACGTGTTTCAAGTAGGAACACAGCGAATGGCAACAACGATTTCTGTTAAAATGCATTGTATTGTTCCTTATCTCCAGTGTATACTTGTACACTTGTTTTTCCTGAGAGGAATGTACGTGACACATTCAAGCAAACCCACGAATTTTTTAAAATAATTTTGACTAAAATTCCTGAAAATTTCATTTGTCGAATTCGAAAAACAAGAATGTTTCAGTTTGAAAGACTTTTTATTTACGATAATCATTTTACAAAATTCATTTCTATAGAATAAAAAAATAATTTGAATGAATAAACACTGAACATAATTAATTCTTCAGAGAAGATTTAAAAGCAGCTGGGTATATTTACGGTCTGCAGCAAAAATCTGTAGAACAATTTGTTTCTCTGTTTTTTCTTCAGGAGAGTTTTCTTGTACTCCTGAATGAGTTTGACACCTCTTTCTGTAAAATGGCACACAGAAAACAATATCCTCAAGTTTTTGAACTGCACTTTTGTAACAGGAATCAACTGTTCACGTTGAACGGTCTTTGTGGAGAATCCGGGTACCAATAGAAAAGATCGTGAAGAAAGTTCTTGCAGTAGTGTTACAAAAGATGAGAAGAAAATATTCGTAAGAGAATACAGACCATTTTTGTGTATAGTATACATTATCAGTAGCCAATGGCCTTGCCGCAGTGGTAACACCGGTTCCCGTTGGAAAACCGACGTTAAGCGCTGTCCGACTGGGCTAGAAGTAGGATGGTTGCCAATCGGGGTGCACTCAGCTCTTGTGAGGCAAACTGAGGGGCTACTTGATTGAGAAGTAGCGGCTCCGGTCTCGTAAACTGACGTACGGCCGGGAGAGTGGTGTGCTCACCACATGCCTCTCCACATCCGCATCCAGTGACGCCTGTGGGTGGGGATGACACGGCGGCCGGTCGGTACCGTTGGGCCTTCATGGCTTGTACGGGAGACGTTTTATACATTTTCGTTAGATTTTTTCCTTCGTCCTCTTCCTTACTCTTTTCTAACTCGAAGATGACTTGAGCTATAGTTGCTTTGATCTTCATTAGAACATTGTCATTCAACAAAGCTAATGCCATAGTCTCCAGCAAAGAACAAGAGGTTATTTGAAAATATTTTTGTAGCAGCTTTACTGGTTACTAAATGAATGTCCTGATAATTTATAAATACCCATCAATAGGAAATCATGGTAAGATTCGTTAACTGCTTCTTTGGGCAGATACCAGTACACCCGTGCAAGAAAAATACGCATTCTTGCTATGTGTTCTTCTCCATGTTAGATAAGTGAAACTGATCTTGAAATATGTATAATTGAGTGCAGATATGAATTTTAGCATCTATCTGGAGTTACAGATCCTGGGATGCGAAACGATATTCCACTCTTTGAACTGCCACCGGAAATGTTATCTTCAACTGCAGAAGTTTTTGGTAATCATCTCGTGGTTGTTTCTTTGTAGAAAGTTGGTTTTCAAGATACACGAGAATAATAGGCCGTACGTCATAAGGCAGTTCACTGCCATTGGTTATGTAAGATTTCTTAGCCCTGTATTGGTAACACAGCAGATGTCTTTGTTTTTGCTTTAAGTGTTCGCCGCTAGGCTACGGCGCTCTCCAAATCAATAAAAGGAAGAGGCCCATTTTACCCACCTGGCTACTACAGTCGTCTATACTTACAGTATTAATGTTTTGCTATCAATGTAATTACGATATTTATTGAATACTACAATATTAGGAGTAAACTCTTAAATCTGTGTTACTAAAAATAAGTATCTCCAACAATAAGATTTTTTTTAATAATAATAATGGGAAACTACGTAACAAAATTCAAACAGCAAAGTTCGAAACTTCATGGTCAGTGAGGGTCGCCTTGTAATTGTCTGGCTAAGCAAAAACTTCACACATATCGTTTATTTAATTGATTTTAATAAAATACGGTGGTGGGAATTAAATTTCTAGAAAGATGAAAAACAAGTATCCCCCTATTGTTTGTGGTTCCTTATGGCAAATGTCTATCTTTGAAAGTGCAAGATACGGAAAAATTTACGTGTAAGGAATGTGCAAAATATGAAACATTTGAGCTCAGTGCATTCTGCTTCCCCGTTGTTTCCTGGAATAAAGGATTATAACTGTACACCTGAATATTACAAATGGAAGAATTTATAAGCACCTCTTGACGCTGATGAATACTGCGATTTTGCGAACAAAACCCGGGTGGCATTTCACTTTGTGTAACTCAGAGCAACAATCCAGAATTGAGGTTGTACACACACGGATGTGCTCGCGTTATAAGCAATAATGGTTTTTGTTTCTTAAGTTGTTAATAAAGGTACGGCGTTCAGGAGAAAATATATGTTCCTACTTTAGCGTACAAGAAGAGAGGTCCAGGCACCATTTACACTATCAAGAATGAGGCGGATGAGGGTCTCGTCCGTATGTACACTATCCGATCAGAACTATCCGGACACCTGTTCAAGGAAGTTAACATGAGGTACGTTCGCTCTGCTGGGGACACATTCAATGAGGTATCTGATGTCTGTGGAGGAATGGCGGCCTATTCTTCCTCAAAAGCCGAAACCAGACAAAGTAGTGACGTTGGCCGCTGCAGCGTGGAGTGAAGTCGACGTACTGACTCACCCTAAAGGTGTTCCAATGCGTTCGGATCGGGACTGTGAGCAGGACAGTCCATTTCAGGAATGTTATTGTGCACAATCTATCGCCTCACAGATGCTGTTTTACTACTGGGTGCACTGTCATTTTGAAACAGATGTTCTTGGTATTCGAACTGTTCCTCTTCTGTATATGGGACACAATACTGTAAAATGTGTTCATATCCTCCAGCATTTAGCGTTTCGTTAAGCGCACTGTGGGGACCAAATCGTAATCACAAACATCTTTCCCATATCGGAACACCACCACCTCTGTACTTCACTTTTGGCATTACACGCAATGGCAGGTAACGCTGTCTCCAGACATTCACCAAACCGAAGCCCTTCCATCTCTCGACGGACAGTAATTGCGCTAGCTTGACTGCCAAGCCCAAGCCCTTCCATCTCTCGACGGACAGTAACTGTAGGTAGGTAGGTTAGTGTTGTTTAACGTCCCGTCGACAACGAGGTCATTAGAGACGGAGCGCTAGCTCGGGTTAGGGAAGGATGGGGAAGGAAATCGGCCGTGCCCTTTGAAGGACAGTAATTGTGCTAGCTTGACTGCTGTTAGCGCTTTGGAACTCAGGAGTGAGTCCTCTCACTGATTTCATGCTGTTTCTTACAACCCTCATCCGCAATGGTCGACTGCCTGTTATCACGTGAAGTCTGCCGAGTCTTTGTTTAAGCTATGGTTTTTCCTTCACGTTTACACTTAACAGTCAAATCAGTAATAGTCGACGTAAGCAGCTTTAGAATGGGTGAAATGTCTCCATTGGATTTATCACTCGGCTGACCTCCTACGACTATGCTGAAGTTACTGCTCTCTCTTGACGGGCCCATTTTGCTTTTACTAGAAAGATCTGTGCTCTACAAAAGCTACGGCACGGTAGTTCTGGTACACTACATAAATGTAGTACTAAATGGTAGGATTACCGGTAGTATTGGTAGCATTAGTAGGGAAAGAAACATAAATAAATGTTAAAGAGGGAAACTGGGAGCCGACGATTTCTTTTTGTTTCTTTGTTTACTTGGTTTTTTGTTTTGTACACAATTTGAACCACACATCATTCAGTGTTAGTCCATTGTATATTTTACGCCCTTACAGTATATAAATGCATTTTATAGGCTATGAAATTAGATGCTCGCATACCTGTTGCTCTTTTATGCCGGCCAGTGTGGCCGAGCGGTTCTAGGCGCTTCAGTCTGGAACCGCGCAACCGCTACGGTCGCAGGTTCGAATCCTGCCTCGGGCATGGATGTTTGTGATGTCCTTAGGTTAGTTAGGTTTAACTAGTTCTAAGTTCTAGGGGACTAATGACCTCAACAGTTGAGTCCCATAGTGCTCAGAGCCATTTGAACAATTTTTTTGCTCTTTTATGTAAAGAAAGTTGGTTCAAATGGCTCTAAGTACTATGGGACTTAGCATCTGAGGTCATCAGTCCCTTAGACTTAGAACTAATTAAACCTAACTAACCTAAGGACAACACACTCATCCATGCCCGAGGCAGGATTCGAACCTGCGACCGTAGTAGCAGCGTGCTTCCGGACTGAAGCGGCCGGCGTAAAAAAAGTTATTGGCAATATGTGGTAAGTTGCTATGGGACCAAACTGTTCAGGTCATCGATACCTAGGCTTACACACTACTTAATCTAAGTCAAAGTATACTAACTTAAAGTAAGTTACGTTAAGGACAAGACTCACACCAATGCCCGGGGGAGGACTCGAACTCCCGAGGGGGGGAGCCGCGCGAACCGTGGTGGGAGGGCGTCTCAGTCCGCACGGGGTGATGCACAAATATGAAAACTATAGTTAGTGCTGTAATTTTGAACTCAGTAAAAACCATGATATCGAAGGCCAGGGTGTCTTGTTAGTACTGATAAATGCGAAAATTGTTTATAAACAACAGAAGCATATTTTACATAATTCCGACGAAGTACTGAAGCAATCACTGATATAAGTTTGTTTTGCGTCTCTTTTCTATTTTCTTTTTCCTTCGCTAAATGATAAATCCGTGTTTTTTTCTTTATATTTGCTACGAAACCCCTGTGTTTCACGTAACATTAATATTTTTCAAATTTGCAAAAAATACTGTTCATAAGTAACAGACAGGAGGACAACTATGTAGACAAATATGTTCCGCAGTGTACGCGGCTATTTATTTTTACTCACTGAGTTTGTCGACCTTTAACTTTTTAGGGGATTTTGTAAAACACTGATCGTATACATAAAGAAAGGTAACGTCCAATGGGGATGCAGCACACTTAACATGCAGTAAAAGCGGGTACGGCCTTAACTAACCAAAGAAACTAGAAGAACTAAAGATAATCTACGGTAGCTTACGGTATTTTTGCCACGGTATCTGTTACTGTTTCTCTACCGACAGCTCAATAATCGCTACTTCCTTTTATACTGAGAGTTCCACCTTTAGTGACATCCAGTGCGATATTCGCGTTACAAAGGCGTCCCGAATACCTTTGAGCACACAGTGTATAATGGTCGCGAGATGTAGCCTCCTGTAGTAATATGTTTGCAGTACTCTATTAAGTACCGTGAAAAACGTTCTTCGTGTAAGCGTAAACATTCATGATCACATTTTCGGATATTACTAACTGATAAAATAGGGTTACAGACATAACGAAAACACCTCCCGTGATAAATTCGCCCTGTGGGGCCTTCTGTCAGTCGCCGATTCGTCAGGTGGGCCTGGATTTTGTCTGAAATCTATAACGGAGCGCCGCCAGACGGCCGCTGTCCGTAGCCCGCCCCTGGATACGTTTGGCGTGACGGGACGTCCTCTCGGCCGGCCGGCGGCGGCCTACGTTAATGGACTCTCCGGGCACGACAAGGGACCGGGCCAAGTTCCCGCGCGAGTAGTCAGCGCCAGGCGAGCGAGCGCACACAGTGATTTAATAACCCGTCATCGGTCAGCTGTCGCCGGCTCTTAGCAGAGGGACGGCCCGGCGACGTTCGTGATGGATCGAAGTCGACTCGATTAATTCCCTTCAGGAGTTGGTTCCATGGCGCGTCGGGGAAGGTTGGAGATGGGGGGAGGTTGTGCAGGGGCGGGGCGGCGGAGAGGTGGCGTCTTGGAGAGCCGCGACGTCCGCGTCACGCCTCGCCGGAAGCCGACGCCGACGCCACCGCGGGCGCAGACGCTGACCCGGCACTCGGTCACGTGACTGACGCACGCAAAGCGGCGCTCGCTCAACCCGGCTTTTACCCAAACAGATTCAGCCGGTATTGATGGCTTCCAATTCCTGGCGCAGTTTATCACCCCCCCCCCCCCCCCCCCGCCTCCTGGGACATCTGTATGCGTCACCGCTGCGCCGGAATACATATTGCGAAACCGGCGATCCGTGTAACGGCGTAGGGGCCGTCGTCGATACAGGCAGAGTAATTCGTGCTACTCGATTCGTTTTCGCTTGTATTCGCCCGTAGGAAATTACGGTTTCTACATCTACATCTACATCCATACTCCGCAAGCCACCTGACGGTGTGTGGTGGAGGGTACCTTGAGTACCTCTATCGGTTCTCCCTCCTATTCCAGTCTCGTATTGTTCATGGAAAGAAAGATTGTTCACATATCTCTGATTTTATCCTCATGGTCAGACATACGTCGGAGGGAGGAATATACTGCTTGAAACCTCGGTGAACGCATGTTCTCGAAACTTCAACAAGTACCGAGCTACTGAGCGTCTCTCTTGGAGAGTCTTCCATTGGAGTTTATCTATCATCTCCGTAACGCTTTGGCCATTACTAAATGATCCTGTGACGAAGCGCGCTGCTCTCCGTTGGATCTTCACTCTCTCTTCTATCAACCCTATCTGTTACGGATCCCACACCGGTGAGCATTATTCAAGCCGTGGGCGAACAAGTGTACTGTAACGTACTTCCTTTCATTTAGGACTGCATTTCCATAGGATTCTTCCAATGAATCTGTCTGGCATCTGCTTTACCGACGATTAATTTTATATGGTCATTCCATTTTAAATCACTCCTAATACACACTCCCAGATAATTAATGGAATTAACTGCTTCCAGTTGCTGACCTGCTATAGTGTAGCTAAATGATAAAGGATCTGAGCTGCATGCGATGCCTCTTACTTCAGTTACGTTACATTCTAAGCGCAGCTGCAGCCGCCTGTGCAACTAACTGGGTGTGCTTGACATTGCACCGAAATCTGCTTTACTTAAAGCTACAAGTGATAAAGAGATTCTTGCACCATAGAAATGAAGTACAGTTTTTGGAAATAGCAATGGCAACCGCTGCTCAACACACTGTGTAGTTTTTAAGTGTACCACGAGGGATCGAGTTGTAATAATTCATACCAATGAATCACAAGAAAAATAACTACCGTGACAATTCAAGTTGCTACCAGCGACACTTGAGAGGTTAATACATTCCACGTCGAATGCAGAGATTATTAACGGGGCATAACAAAGTTTCTGTAACAGATTGGGCTTTCCTGGATATTTAAAGGAAAGTATGAAAACAACGACAATGAATTGTCGATCTTGGATATTAAAGAGGCTGGAACGTAAAGAGATTTCAGATCGAAGTTAGGACATTTATTTGCTGTTAAAAGCTTACGACGAATCCCTAAAGCACCATACACGGGTGATTCAACTGGTCCCACAAAGCCTTTATACACCATGAGCAAGATTTACATATTCTCTCGCCAGCTAAGAGCAAACTATTCGTCCAATAGAAAAGAACAGGAAGAGCGTCTTTTATAGCAAATTTAATGCAATTAAATTTTGTACTGAGGAATGTTTCGCTAGAAGCCACAGATTGCGAATTATTCAAGAAAAATGCGCTCTTCCTGAATAACTTGAAAACAGTGGCCTCCAGCGAAAACGTACCACAGTACCAAATCTAACTACATTAAATTTCATACAAAGACTTTTGTTAATTTTTTTGTGTAGGACTTACAGTTTGCTTATAACGTATGAGAAACTATGAAGATCTTGCACATGGTTTTGGAAGGAGTTGTGGGTTGATAAAACCAAATGGTAGGGCCAGGTGAATAATCCTTCAGTTACTCCTGAAAATAAATACTGGATGAATTTTGATAAAGTTTTTGTAGAGCTAAAGCACCGATAAATAATGGTATAATTAGATAGGTAACATATCTTACACATTTACATCCAGCAACATCCAGACGAAAGAGACTAAAAAGAATTCGTCGAAGAAAACTAAATGTAACGTTTAGGAGAAATGACTAAAAACTTAACTAAATACCTTTCATAATGTCATGTCAGTTATTCTAAATAAAAGAGAATTATATAGCAAGAATTATAAAGCAAAGAATAAATGTGTTGCAGATGACATTTTTATGTTTCTATAATGGCTGAAGCTTGAAAGTGTGGGCGGGAAGTGCAGGTGTAGCAAAACGACGACGTTCACGAGAAATATTACTCGAGCTTCAAACATATTAATGCAATGTAATGAATATATTCTTAGGGTGCTAAGACTTAAATATTTGAACATTGGAGATAACGAAGGAAAGGTTTAGGAAGATCAATTGTCAATTGAACATCCTCTGTAGTTGCAAAATACAAAAACCACTAATAAACAGTAGCCTAATCATCGACGAAGACGAAAATGGTGGTGATGATGCTCATGACGATGATGACGATGGTGGTGACGCTATCAGCGTTATACCATTGTTATATGATCTACGAATATGACACTGAATGAAATAAATATTAATTGAATAGGTTAATAGACCAATAACAATGTTGTTGTTGTGGTCGTCAGTCCAACGACTGGTTTGATGCAGTTCTCCATAATGGTCGATCATGTGCGAGCCTCTTGATCTACGAATAACCTACATCCTTCTCAATCTGCTTCTTATATTCATCTCCCTGTCTCCGTCTACGATTTTTACCCCGCCACACTTCCTTCCAGTACTAAGTTATTGATCCCTTTGTGTCTCAGAATATGTGTTATCAAGCAATCTCTTCTTTTGGTCAAGTTGTTCAAATGGCTCTGAGCACTATGGGACTTAACATCTCTGGTCATCAGTCCCCTAGAACTTAGAACTACTTAAACCTAACTAACCTAAGTACATCACACACATCCATGCCCAGGCAGGATTCGAAACTGCGACCGTAGCGGTCACTCAGTTCCAGACTGAAGCGCCTAGAACCGCACGGCCACACCGGCCGGCGATCAAGTTGTGCAACAAATTTCTTGTCTCCCAAATTCTATTTTGTACCACCTCATCAGTTATGGGATCGACCCATCTAATGTTCAGCATTTTTCTGCAGGACTACGTTCCGAAAGCTTCTACTCTCTTTTGGTCTATACAGATTATCGTCCATGTATCAATTCCATACATGGCTATATTGCAGACAAATGCCATCAGAAAAAACTTCCTAACGCACACATCTATATTCGAAGTTAACAATTGACTCTTCTTCAGAAATGCGTTTCTTGACATTGAAAGTCCACATTTTATGTCCCCTCTACTGCGGCCATCATCAGTTAGCAAAGCTCACCTCCTACTTTAAGTGTCTCGTTTCCTAACCTAATTCCCTTAGCGTTAACTGGTTTCATTCGACTGCATTCCATGATCCGTGTTTTGCTTTTGTTTATATTTATCTTCAATCCTCCTTTCAAGGAACTGTCCATTCCGTTAAACTGCTCTTCCAAGTCCTTATCTGTCTCTGACAGAATTACAATTTCATCGGAAAACCTCAAAGTAATTGTTTCTTCTCCTTGAACTTTAATTCCTGCTCCAAATGTTTCTTTGCTTTCTATTACTGAGTAACATCGGAGATGGGCTATAACCCTGTCTCTCTCCCTTCTCAACCACGACGTCCCTTTCGTACCCCTCGACTCTGGTTTCTACACAGGTTGTAAATAGCCCTTCACTCTTTGTATTTTACCCCTGCTACCTTCAGAATTTCAACACTGAAAAGCTTCCACTATGTCTGCAAAAGCTAAAAACGTAGGTTTGACGTCCCTTAACCTATCTTCTAAGATACGTCGTAGGGTCAGTATTACCTTGTGTGTTCTTCATTTCTCCGGAATCCAATCCGATCTTCTCAGAGGTCTGCTTCTACCAGTTTTCCCATTCTTCTGTAAAGAATTCGTGTTAGTATTTTGCAGCCGTGACTTATTAAACTGATAGTTCGGTGATTTTCACGCTTGTCAGCAACTGCTTTCTTTAGTAAATTTTTTTGGAGTGTGAGTACATTTCGCTTGTGTCACACATGTTGCACACCACATGGAAGAGTTTTGTCATGATTAGCTCTGTCACGGCAGTGAGTATTCAAACGCAATATCATCTACCCCTGGGGCCTTGTTTCGACTCAGGTCTTTCAGAGCTGCTCGCAGTATCATATCGCCCATCTCTCGTTATCATATCTTTCATCTACATCCACTTCCCTTTCTGTAATACTACCTTCAAGTTCATCTCCCTTGTTAGACCCTCTATACAGTATACTCCTTCAACTTTCCCTTCTTTGCTTAAGACAGATTTTCCATCTGATCCGTTGATATTCAATTCACACAGCTGCTTCTCTTCCCCCCAAAAATCTCTTTAGTTTTCCTGTAGAAGATATTTTTCTTTCCCCTAGTGAAATATGCTCTAATGTGTCCATGTAAAATGTTCGTTCAAGTTATAATTTTTGGGTAATGAATGAAGAACGCGACGGACATGAGATATTGTTAGTTATCAATAGGCACATATTACGTAGGAAATTTATGGAAACCTTAATCGAGATGGCTGTATCCTGCAGTAATTACACGCCTGTATCCTGAATTAATTACAAGAGCAATATTTCATGAGTCTTTATATATTTCCCTAAAGCAACAATCGCAGTTCAATTGACCACAGATACTTTCACAGTACATATTAGTAGTTTGCCATGAAATTTAGTTTCAGACAGCGTCCGCTTCTTGCATGAACCTATTAAGTTTCATGCTGCATGATACCGTTATCCTTCTTTCAGGTTCGTACTCTATGGGAGTACATGGTGTGATGTATTAGTGTTCGAAACATCATTATGTTTGCGTTTACACACTATGAATACATTCTCAACAAGAATACATACTTTGTTTTACACGCAAGGAACCAGATTATTTACAAAACAAGACATGATATTCCTATTCCATGTAAGTTAGCAAGTCCTGTCAAACGTCGGTGGATACGCAGGAGTACATCTCAGGCATAGAGTTGCGAGAGTTTTCGCTGTGGCAAACATTCATCCTGTCCTTCTGCTCAGCTGCTGCCATTGTGTCAGAGGTTTTTCCCCATAGAAGAAGGACTACGTTAAAGCCAAATAGCAAAGTCTCAGTGCCGAGTGTATGTTCACAAGTGTAGCTTCAAAGGAAAACGCTAACTCGTAAATCCTACAATTTTTATATCTACTCTGAAAGCCACAGTGCAACATGTGGCAGAAGATGCTTACTACAACATTAGACATTTGATCCGCGCGCGCTTCGATATGAAATCGAAAGCGCGCTATAACCTCTTTGCCTTTGTAACTAAGCAACCGCCTTCTTTGCATCCCTCCAGCGGGCATGCGGAAAAGTACGGCCAACTTACAAATGACCGCCATTTTGGACCCACTGCGCCGCTAGTGATACATGTATCACCAGCAGTGGAGTGGGCCCAAAATGGCTGCCACTGGCAAGTTGGCCGTACTTTCCCTATACAGAGCTTTACTACCGCGCCGACCGAACGGCGATGCGCCTGAGCTCCGTCTCAGTCGTTCGCTACCAGTAACAATTGGAAAGGCCACCAGTTGAAAATGACCTTGAGTGATGTATGTGGTTCTTGATTCTATCATTTTTTAGCACCAAAAACATATTCCTCTGATTGGGAGCATTGTCTGCTATTTGCTGTCCACAGATTACAGAGACCAAAGTGGATTACTGAGGCACAGTCATCGGCGCCTCTTGGACTTGCCTGGTGAGCACATTAGAGTGTGCACTGTTCAACAGCTATTTGGAAGGTTCTTTATTCTATGTGTTTAGCTGCAAGTTAAGCTCCATTTCATTTAAGGAGTCTTCCAGTTCCCATTTGGTTCACTGACATTGTTGAAATTGTTTACAAGGTTTGGGCACTGTTGTTAATTTATCAGTTTTATTTTTGCTAGTTTTCTGTAATTTGTTTCATATTCAAGGTTATTGTAAGTTCAATTTTATTTCCTGCTGTTTTAGTTGAAAACATGTGGGCCTTATACATTATTTATAGAACTAGCTTAAGTTGGTTAAATAATTCAAATAATATTTCTCTGATTTATCTAAGGATTACATATTAAACAGTTTTGCAGTTCCTCACTTACTGCTCCGACCTGCTGTGCATCTAGGTGTTAATCGGAGTGTTAAATAAACATTTAGTGAGATTGATGTGCTTTTATGTAATATACATTAACTGAAATCTTCCTATTGTTCTAGTAGCGCTTGAATTCACACTGCACTGTACAGCAATTATTTAAGACTGAAGTTGTACGCAATGTCATGCCGTCAAACCTCAACATAAAGTTTCTCGAATTTCAAATTTTAAGTATTAATTAGGAAAGGTGTGGTTGAGAAGCGAGTGTGGCAGGGCTGTAGTTTATCGCAATTGTCATTCAAACGGTACACTCAGCAATCAGTAAATTAAACAAAATAAAAAAACTGGAATAGGAATTAAAGTTCCGGAGGAACAAATAAAACTTCGAAGTTCACCGATAGCATTGTAGTTCTGCCAGGGACAGAAGAGAAGTTGGAAAAGCAGCTGAACGAAGTGGACAGTGCTTTGGAAAGAGGATTTAAGATTAACATTAACAGAAGCAAAACGAGGATAATGGAATGTAGTCGAATTAAAGCAGGTGATACTGAGGGAATTAGAATAGAAAACGAGCAGCTTAAAGTGATAGATGATTTTTGTCATTTGGTCAGTAGAATAACTGTTAATGGCCGAAGTAGAGAGTATATAGAACGTAAACTGACAATGGCAAGAAAGGCGTAATTTGCAAACATCGAATACAGATTAAAGCTTCAGAAAGTCTTTTCTGTAAGTATTTGTATGAAATGTAGCCATGTATGGAAGTGAAACATGGATGATATACAGTTTAGACAAGAAGGGAATGGAAGCTTGTGAAATGCAGAGTTACAGAAGAATGCTGGAGGTTAGATGGGTAAATCACATAACTAATGAGAAGAGACAGAGTGAAACTAAAGAGAAAAGGAATGTGTGTCACAATCTGACTGGAAAAAGGGTTAGGTTCACATGACGCTTTCTGAAACATTTATAGGTCACAAATTTAGTATCTGAGGTATGTGTGTGTATAGCGGGGGAGGGGGGGCGGGGGGGGGGGGGGATTGTAAAGGGAAGCCAAGAGGTGAATACAGTCTGAAAATTCTTAAGGATGTAAGTTGCAGTAATTATTAGGATATGAAGAGGCTTGCACAGAGTACCATACCATGGAGAGCGGCATCAAACCAATCTTCGGACTGAAGATCGGAACAACAAAAATACAAATATTAGTTACTCATTTTCTTACATTCATTTCAGTTTCTTAAATTTCACAGTTTCTTGACTAAAGTTGTCTCTTTTTTCCTCTGTGATATCTTTTTGTGGCTTCGTACCTGAAACCTCCAGCTTCACGCTTGCTAAAATATTCCGACAATCCCTTTCTTATTGCATTCGCATATCATCCCGTTGATGGCACGATATATACAAAGTGTTAGACACAATACCTCGAATGTAAGTTCTTTAAATTTTCTAAACACGAATGCACGTTTAATTTACAGTTCTGGAGCAGCTTCATGGATACTAACCTGCAATGATATGAGCACTTTGTCTCTGAATTCCTTACAAGTCAGGAAAAAAGATTAAGGCTTAACGTCCCATTGTCGACACCGTGTCTGGGCACGTAACACAAACACGGATTGAGAACTAATGGGAAATCGGCCATGCGCTATTCGAGAAAATTCCTTAAGTGGATTAAGAGAGATATTGAAAATATAAATTTGAGTAGCCAGATGAAAATTTAAAATCCAGACTTCCCAAATGCGAGTACAGTGTCCTAATAGCGGCGCCTTGCTGCTCGACCGACTGACCTGTCATATAGAACACGGAAACGAAAGAGCTTTATAATACGCCAAATCCTAATCCATTACGTGATTCCCTTAATAAACTGAGTATATATTTTCCTGAATTCTCCGAAACCTGAGTTTCTATTTGCTTTCTTTTATATGTCTGATACTATTCGTAATTTTGACTTTTGGCACTTCAAGTTATAAATGTTAAAATTAGCCATCTTTCATTACACATGCCACTCATTTTTTTTATCATTTAACTTTCGTAGCCTTTCTTTTTAAATATTATATTTAAGTAAGGCATACACAATAACGGCGGATTTAAAAATCACACTCATGACCGAAGCCAGTTCATTCTATTTCATAGTGCTTCATATAAATTCCCTCACTAGCTACAATGTATGTCAGAATATTGTCAATTATCACTGAAGTTATAATTTGGATATCATCTGGTTCTTCCTGTCACAAAAAGAAAACATTAATCTTAAATGAAACACCGTCAGCCTACGAATTCTTAGATCTGATTCTTACAATGGAACACCCCCCCCCCCCCCACCCCTCCCTCAGATTCAGTGGTAAAATCGTGCAGCGAATAGACCGTCAAGTGAACACAGATCAAGCATGGAAACCAGAAAGAGGTGTACTGAAATGTTAAAAAAAGAAGCAGATTAGAAACAGTAAACGCTGCAAGCCCATGATGCGTAACATCCAGCGCCTTGCAACAACAATAATGGCGTAGTGGTTGTGTGGTCACAATATTGGACTCCAAAGCAGGAGGTCTGTGTTCAAATCTACCTCTTGCCTCATATTTTTTTTCATAAAATTTTGAACTGTCCGCCTGGTCACTGACGTGTCTATTCTCCTTCTGCAGCCTTGCAATTGTCATAGAGTACATTCGTTGTAGAATATGAATCGCATGGTAAGAATATATTACCGTCGCAAGTAAATGTGATGAATAGTGAGAGCAGGCGAGAAACCTCATGGACCTTTCACAGAAGTGAAAACAACAAATAAACGGATTTGAACTACGTTACAACGAAGGAATTCAAGAATCAAAACTACAAAAACGGAATGGAAGACGCCTAACACGTGGTACTTTTGTAGAACAAATAGGAGATACGTACGTGTGGAGGTCCCTTCGTTACAATTCGCTGTTGCAAACGAACATTAAGACACGGTACGGACACAGAATTGAATGCAAGGAACAGACACGTCAGTGACCGGACGGACAGTTCATAATTCTGTGGAAAAAAGGTGGGGTGTAAGGGAGGTTTGACTCAAGGCCTCCTCCTTCGCAGTCCAACACCGTGACCACATGACCACGACGGCACGGTCACGCGACGTCGCTCGATGTTGCAGAAGTTAATCTTGGACCGTGCACTCTTTCTATTTTGCTTCTTTTTTACACAGCTGAATACACTTTCTTCCTGTTTTCATGCTTGATCTGTGTTCAGTTTTTGCCGTGCTGTCCACTAGGCCGCTTAAATTTGAATCTGAGTGGGTTGCGAGGGGGCGTTTCCCTTATTAGCTCCGAGCCGAGGCCCACGGGAATGACAGGCCGCGGCGCGTACGTCACGACGATAGTCCTGAACTCGCTCGCTGGCTCACCTCAGCAGACAAGTTGCGTTTAGTCTTACTGATTAACTGTACTACAGCAAAATTTAATTTAAGATCAATTCTCGATATAAATGGTATAACGCCTTGTTTATAGCATTTGGTCTCTTCTGCTTAACAGTACTCATTGCATGCTAGAAGTGGTGCCTTATGAAACAGATAATCATTTTACCATTATTTGATTTTATTGTACACCCATACAGCCGTAACAAATTATTATAAGTAGGCCCTTGGACTTCCCATCATTATAGGACTAATAAGACTAAGATTCCATAATAGTGGATTCCAGTAGAAGATACAGTTTTAATTTCTACAGACACGCCTAGTTACGAGTTAACAGATGTAGAAACGTAGTTTGTCTGCTGATTTGAGCGAGCGAGCGAGCGCAAGACTACCTTCGAGACGTACACGCCGCGGCCTATCTTTCTCGTAGGCCTCGGCTCCGAGCGATGTAACCCAGTGGTCGGCACACTGGACACCCATTTGGAGGATGACGTTACAAATCCGCATCTGACCGTCCTGATTTAGGTTTCCCCTAACATCTATAAACCGCTTCAGGCAAATGCCGAGATTGTTCCCTTGAAAGGAGCTTGTGCTCCATCTCTAATGAACTCGATGTCGAAGGAACTCCTCTTTCCTTCCTTTATTCTTCCTACCTTCCCTCCTTAACAGGTGAAAGAGCTTTCCTAGGTTTGGCCGGGAAACGAAGGCAATGCGATGCTGTACAATTTCACTGCATTTACCTGCTCGATTTCTATATACCAATTATTCACCCAGCGAGGTCTTGTTATACACACAGCGGGTTCTGGTCGTTCCCCCCATAGAATAGTGAAGGGTCCTTGAAGGCCTCTCTCTCTATCAACATTATAAAAAAAAATCTACAAAACTCTGCTTGCACGCGTCACAACTACAACAAAGAAATTGGCTGAGGAGAATTAAGGGCTACTGAAAACGACTAAACCGTCTAAACAGCCAATAAACAAAATTTGTCTGAGCACTGACCTTCATATTCAAATTTAATGAGCTCGCGGACGAGCTCTGTCAGCAGCATGGCAGGTATGAATAGATATTCGTAAGGCACAATACTCGCGCGAAACAACCTTCCGTGTTTTGGTGCTGGCTGGCGTCATTGCTTTGTAAAGTGGAGGAAGCAGGCACAATGTAGGTTTTACAACTGACGCCACACTGTATGGTCGGTGAATACATCGAAACGTAATTAATGTGGCATGCAGAATACAAATGAAAATTGTGGCATATAAATACATTCTGTGATTAGAAAGGGAATCTAAGTTTTGAGTGAGCTCTTGTTCCTCGTCTGAATTGACGCCAGTCGTTGAGAAATTAGTTCGATTCACTCTGTGGTAGGATGCTGAGTCATACATACATCAATAGTTGAGCTTCTATTCCACTTTCTCATGATAATGGGGTGCTTAGCACTGAAAGAGGAGCTATGGGAAGCTATTACCCCAGAACTGTTCTCAGTATATTTATAAAAGGTTTTCACATCCCTATACTGAAAAAGAAAATAAGCAAAGCATGTCAGTTACGTAAACCTAAATTCCCTATATTGTGGTCATGGCATTGTAGTTTTTGACACTAATGCATATTACTATAAAGTACGATGAACGATACAGAGAAAATAAATTGAAAGGTAAAACCATAATTCCATCGTGGGTGTAAACTGCGCTCAGAATACGAAAATAATTTACGTCCACTGCAGGCAACGACCACGTTTTGATTTCAGAAATGTTATTGACGTGTAGCTAAATTTTTGATTTGGACAACGGTTTATAGTAGCTGCGTAAACATCGTTTTAACCATCGCTAAATTCTTGTTCATAAGGAACTCAAGCCGGCCGGAGTGGCCGTGCGGTTCTAGGCGCTACAGTCTGGAACCGTGCGACCGCTACCGTCGCAGGTTCGAATCCTGCCTCGTGCATGGTGTGTGTGATGTCCTTAGGTTACTTTGGTTTAAGTAGTTCTAAGTTCTAGGGGACTGATAAATAAAAATATCGTGTGACTAGGGCCTCCCGTCGGGTAGACCGTTCGCCGGGTGCAAGTGTTTCGATTTGACGCCACTACCGCGACTTGCGCGTCGATGGGGATAAAATGATGATGATTAAGACAACACTACACCCAGTCCCCGTGCGGAGAAAATCCCTGACCCAGCCGAGAATCGAACCTGGCCGCTTAGGATTGACAGTCTGTCGCGCTGACCACTCATCTACCAGGGGCGGACTAGGGGACCGATGACCTCATATGTTAAGTCCCATAGTGCTCAGAGCCATTTGAACCATTTTTTTTTGTTTTCAAAACTGCTTCCATGATTTCTGAAGCGGAAAAATTTTACTGTGTATTATCAATTTTCACTCATTTAAGCGAGGTATGGACATTCAACAGGATAACAATCGAAAAGTTGTCGGTTGTTCAGTGGACCATTGGGATATACATCATTGGATTTACATGAGAAGCTTATGATGGATCAGAATTCAATCTGGTGAGGAAGACGTAATTCCGACTATAACGACAGTGAAGTGAAGGTGCAGAGAACATGTAGTCAAGTGAATGACTAGTAGATTGGACAAGAAAATACGTCACTGGATTCTAGAGATCAGGAAAGGTAGAAAAGACTTAGTTCAAATGGTTCAAATGGCACTGAGCACTATGCGACTCAGCCTCTGAGGTCATCAGTCGCCTAGAACATAGAACTAATTAAACCTAACTAACCTAAGGACATCACACACATCCATGCCTCAGGCAGGATTCGAACCTGCGACCGTAGCGGTCGCCCGGTTCTAGACTGTAGCGCCTAGAACCGCACGGCCACTCCGGCCGGCAAGACTTAGTTGAACGGGGGGAGGGGGGTAGACGACAATAAAATAAAAGCGTACAAGACAAAGATGAAACCATATAGATGAAGGCTACAAAAGTGATGAGAAATGGATGTCAGATGATGTTAACGTGGAAAATACTTCAGAAACTTTATCATCAGCAGTATGTGGGGTGTATCATCGAGCTCCAAGAAAATAACAATCGAACCGAAAAAAGTGCATGTTCGGTAGATACACATAATATTTAGCGGCAGAAGATTCAAAAACATCATAGAGGTGTCTCGTATGAGTTTATTTCGGCAAAGTACATGATACTGTAGGCTGACTGGGTAACATGGCTGCCAACGTTTTAGAAGGAATGGACAGTGGTAGTGGGGTGACCACAGTACCAGGAAGAGCCGTAGTAATTTTGTGTGTTTCGAGGTGGAAGCAGAACACTAATATGTCCGCTGAGAGATGTGTCACGTTCTTACGTACAGACGAAACGGATTTACCTATTCAAAGGCGGTCCGTTGTTATTGAATCACTCGTCTACTAACAGAACGTTCTGAACGTTGCCATCCACTTCAGTTCCAACGAGCAGAACGAGAACAACAGGGACGTTTCGCCGGAATGCGCGAACGTTTGCAGCAGCCGGAGTGCGCGCCTCCTCGCCAGGAAACGGCATAATAGGGACTCCACGGCACGACGCGATGCGACGCAACGCAGACTGCTCGCGCGGAAATCAGGTTGGTACACCCGCTACGGGTGGCCCGTCTCGGGGAAGTCCCGGCCGACCCCTCCAATCCGCTGCTTTCCTGCCTCTCTCGCACCTTTTACGCATGAATATTACAACGGTTTACAGTCTCATAGCAAGGGCTCGGCGCGTGAGTTATTGCGCAGAGGCGTCAAGATTCTCGACGAAAGCAAGGGCGGTGCCAGCGGGCTTTGGAGACAGCGCGGCCCGGTAGGGGTTGAAAGGAGGGTTGAGGTGGGGCTTGAGGAAGGCAGTGGTAGAGGGGGGGGGGGGGGGGGGCAGGTAGGCTGGTGCGGCGCGCAGCGTGCAGAATGGCAGCAGTTGTGAAAGTTTAATGCGTGGGATGAGTGGAGTTATTGGGTGTTTTGTAGGTAAGGGTTGCCCGAGTTTCAGGACGCCAGTATGAATCTTTCATCGCGGCTTGCCACCCTAGATTCCGCCTCTTCCCGATTCTTTGCGTCCCTTGTGCCTAACCAACACTGTCGCTCGTCGTCTTGCTATTACGAGGCCCTCGACCTGACGAATGCGCTACTTGTTATCTCTGAGTTCTTTCTTCTTCTAAACACCCGGAGATCCATACTGCATAATATTTCGCAAGCATTCAGTACCATTCTCCTCTCTTAGTTGAATTATGGTCATGCACAGGATGCAACTAAACATCTACAAAATAAAATAAGAGAAACACATTGATGGTCTGCTGAAACGTCTGAGTTCAGCTACGTGTGCTATTAGGGTTATTGCAAATTTTGGTGATAAGAATCTCAATAAACTAGCTTACCACGCCTACTTTCATTCACTGCTTTCGTATGGCATCATATTCTGGGGTAATTCATCGTTGAGTAGAAAAGTATTCATTGCTCAAAAACGTGTAATCAGAATAATTGCTGGAGCCCACCCACGGTCATCCTGCAGACATCTATTTAAGGATCTGGGGAGCCTCACAGTAACCTCACAGTATATATATTCACTTACAAAATTTGTTGTTAATAATCCAAACCAGTTCAAAAGTAATTGCAGTGTGCATAGCTATAACACCAGGAGAAAGGATGATCTTCACTATGCAGGGTTAAATCTGACTTTGGCACAGAAAGGGGTAAATTATGCTGCCACAAAAGTCTTTGGTCACCTATCAAACAGCATCAAAAGCCTGACAGATAGCCAACTAACATTTAAAAATAAATTAAAAGAATTTCCAGATGACAACTCCTTTTACTCGTTGGCTGAATTTTTAGATATAAATTAAGGGGAAAAAATTAAACATTAGTGTCATGCAATATTTTGTGTAATGACTATCTTGTACAGACATCTTTTATTAACCTGACATGTTCCACATCATTACGAAGTGTCGTATTCATGATCTATGGAACAAGTATTAATCTAATCTAATCTAATGTCCCAGTTCTCTTAGTGTTTCATAAACGTTTGTCTTCAGTAAAATGCTTATGCAAAATACTGTACAGTTGTCCTACCGATTGGTTTTATACAAATCACAAAATTTTTAAAAACCACATGCAAGATTTTCATATTCACTTGCTCACTATGGGCAAGTTATTGGTCCTAAGGAAAAAAAAAATGAACAGGTGTTTTCACTGGAGGTCACAGTTTTCAAGTTATTCAAGAAACAGCTGAAGATCACTTTTGTACATATTTCTCGAATAATTTGAAAACCACGGCCTCTATCGAAAACGTATCACAGCACAGAATGTAACAACATTAATCTTCCTTCAGAAAGGTCCTGTTCACTTGTTCTGTAGGACCAACATTTTACACGTAGCGAGCGAGGCGAGGGAGTATGAAAATATTTCGTGTGGTATTTCAAGGCGTTACGAGAGACATAAAATCCAGTGGTAGGGGAAGCTTAATCACGTGTGTAGTAAGAGCGACCACACCTGCAAATCTGGTTCTCGAAAAACTTGCATCTTTTTATTGGACTCTTAACTGATTTTGTGGTCTTACAATGTCATCTTTTAGTGACCATACATCTCGGGTCAGAAGATGAGGAACTTAGGGATTGCGTGGAAGACCCAACATTCGACGTAAGTTTAGAGTGAAAACTAAGCTGCTGTAGCTGTGCTCTGTCAAAAACAAAAGAACACTCTAGGCTGTTTGAACTGGTGTCTGCTAAACCTTGCGGGATCGTGCGCCTGAATAATGGTATTGGTTTTTCTGCAATGAAAATCCAGCATTGAACCTATCACTCGTTTCCACTGTTTATCTTCCCAACTAGTTGACAGTTTCACCATCACATTACAACTTTTGGTCTTGTTTGTGGTTATAATGCCACGAAAGAGGCCTTGAGTCCAATAAAAAGTATATTCATCCAGCTGAAGCGATTTTCTATTTCTCAAGATTAAAAGTTTATGTTCAAAGTGCTTCCTTCACCAACCTTTGTGTCAACTTATATCCAAATTTTCTTTGCCATCACTTTGTTATGGTATGCTGTAAAACTAAACAGTGACTGAGACTACACAAACATGAACCTATACACGTGTAGAAAAATTCAGACGTCCTTCGCCCGAGGTTGGTTTTCTGTGGCCACATTGTCTTATGAGTCCTACAACATTGAGTAATCGGACCTCCATTTTTTGGTTTTTTCCTTCCTCAACAAGAAAACCTAAGAGTCATGGTTCACCAAGATACAAAAAGTACTGCAGGAAGTGGAGATAACACTGCAGGATATCCATAAACGCATTCCATTCAAGAATGAACTCCAAGAGCACGTTGGTTTTCAAGAACAACCAGAAGTAAAAACTTTCAAAATACTGAATGAAGCGAAGAAGAAACAGCACAGGAAACGAATACGCGAATGATGAGCTAAAGTCCAGATCCAAGGAAAAGGAAAGGAACGTTGAAACAGCGTAGTCCGTAAATGACCAACAGGCAAAGAAAAAGAAATACAATTTGTGGTGAGATATATGACCGTGTATATTTGAGGGGTTCAGCAGTAAACAATAGTAAGGGACAGTCTGCCAGAAACAGAGAAAAATGTCAGAGATGGCATGTTTTATTCATATTCGTAAAAGATTCCACGAAAAACCGATAGATGACACCACTTGGGCAACTTTCAGATTTTCGCTGTTAGCAGCTTTTTTGGTTCGTGTGCAAGTAAACAATGGTAAGTGCCTAAAACATGGCGGCAAGTGAGAATGAAGTGTCCAATGTTCACGTGAAAAATAAGCTTGTCAGTGAGTTCTTGAACGAGTGTGGAGATGACCTGGATACTTATGATTCTGATAAAGGCCCGGAATACGTTCCTGAAGATGAAAGAACCTCCAGAATTGTTGATAATCAGGTAAGTATGGATATTTATTTCTGCAAGTAAACAGTATTAAGTTGCGTCCCTTAACATTATTTGCATGAATTTGCTTGACAATGTGATGCCAATAATGTTAAGGGTTATCCTTAACACTACTCACTTGCCGTAGTAAGAAATCCATATCAGTTTTCTATGAAGTATTACGGTATCTGTAAATGTAGCTATATGTTAATACCTAGCCTTCTAACAAAAATCGGTATTATGTTACGGACCTGTTATTATGAAGTTTCTCTATTCCACATGCTTATCTTTTTCAAGATTTTTTTTCTAGAGAAGGTGTGTGGGAGAATGTCTATGTATGTGTAACATAATGAAAAGTACGGTGGATGTATAGTTTTAGGCGTTTCATTATTCTTAGAACCGTGCAGAATGTTAATCTTTTGACTTTGATTTTTGTGTAGATTCAGAGGCTTCTTAGAGGTAGATGTTCCTCCGAAGATACATACAGCAGTGACAGTGATGAAGCAGACACTAAGCATGTTAACCATCAACAGAGCATAGGGAAGAACGAAAGAGGTTAAAACGTGGCGAGCTGTAGTTTGAAAAGAATGACATCAAAGGAGAAAAGTTTATTGCGTTTTCCGACAACTGTGGCCGACAAAACATGAACTGGACCTTAGTGGCGTTTTGGCTATACCTGTAAAGTGTGGTCGTTTCAGATACATCGAGTACACCTCTCCTCAGGCTGGACATAGCATGCTACCTAGTGACAGAGACTTTCCTCAGGTGTAGAAAAATGCCACTTCACACTATCAAAGTGTTTATGGACCTGATCATTGAGAAGTTCTAAGAACATCCCAGCGAAAGAAGCCATTCAAGGTAACTCGTATGACTCAAGAGCGTTTCTACAATTTGTCTACACGGAAACAGCTGTTCCGCCAACCACAAGCATCAACTCCTCAAAGCAAATTCAGTATTAGAAATTGTGTTCGTCTCGTATTTACTGCTGACCCACAAAGAACCACCCCAACATTAATGTTTAGTGATACATACAATGATTGCCTAGAATCGGTTGCCTTATCAAAACGTGGAAGACCTCAAAGCAGCTCTTTCCTGACAGAGCTTAAACTGAAATGTTCTGTGCCTCTTCCTATTAAAGGAGAAAAGCCAAGAGACATTCTCCCAAACTTAAAATGGATACCTCCTGTACACCAAGACTGATATAACTCACTCCATACCAATTTGTTTGTTACCACAGACAACTGAACAATTTGTATGAAGATTTTCAATACAATGTTCTCCAAACTCCACAGATCTTGGATCGACGCAGTTTTGCCGCCATGTTAGCCACATGTTGCTTTCTTAGGGTTCCGTACCTCTGTGGGTAAAAACGGAACCCTTACAGGATCAAATATTTACTATCAAAAACAGTCTTGATCACAATTTATTT
This sequence comes from Schistocerca nitens, assembly GCF_023898315.1. Lineage (NCBI taxonomy): Eukaryota > Metazoa > Arthropoda > Insecta > Orthoptera > Acrididae > Schistocerca > Schistocerca nitens. The sequence continues at coordinate 284,698,593 of NC_064614.1, forward strand.
ATTACTGTGGCCGGTTTCAACCACTACTGTGGTCATCTTCAGACCAATGGGTAAAAACCTCCTTCCGCTGGAGAATCACTACAGGATCACCTTGCCATCTGTCTGTCTGTTTCTCTGACTTTTAAAAACCCTTTTTCTCAGGAACGGATAGTTACATCATACTAAGATTTATGTTTCCTCGGCGGTGTAAACTTCTAACTCAATGCAATCAAAAGATACGGCCGTTTGTGTTACACATTTTGATACTCTCAAACTCACTCATCAAAACCTGCAGGGTTCTTCCCATTGACCTGGAATAATGAAATTGGGCATGAAGTAAGCTTTCATAGTACAACTAAAGAAAAAAATCTGAATAGTTAATTTGTAATTATATCACAACGAAAAAAAAATTTAGCTTTTGTTATCCGACTGTTAGCTTGTCCATCCATCTGCTAAGACCCTTCTCTATAGGAACGAGAAGACGTATCAAGCTGAAATTTACGTCACATATCAATGTCTGTAGTCCATCGACAGTATAGAAGATGTAAGAAGCTTCTGAATCAATGCAGTCACAAGATACAGACATTTATGTCAATGGCATTTCCACCATTTGACTCAACAAATTTCTTTGTTTGATATTACTGTCATGATTTGGTCCTGAGGGCATTATCAAGTATAACAATGTTGGATGTAATCAGATTTTGTTACGTCATCGTCAAGATCTATTGAACTGAGTCTCCCAGCGTTTTGATAAGTACAAAGTCAGTGAAGTGTACGGCAAACAGGAAGCAAACATGTTTTCTATGTTCGTTGCACACGTAACGACGATACTGAGATCCATCCTGTGCTCCAATTGTTCTACGACTTGAAAAATATGTTTGCTGTCTGTCTGACAAACAGAACTATGTTTTATTATTCTTCCCTATTACAGCGTGTTATCTGGAAAGCTAGCGCAGGCCATATAAGTCGCAGTTTTGTGTATAAAAGAATGCACATTTTTGTTATTTATTCTTGGGCTTAGCAACATTAAGGAAAATGCTAATACTACCAAAAAACTAATACTATAACAAAGAATAAAACAGGAAAAAACTACTTGCTACTACTGCAGGACTACTATAAACCCCTTAACCAATCATAGAGCTACTAGTGCTGGCGTTTGGAGATAAAGATTCTATTGGTAAAATCCATATACATCTAAGTTCACTTGTTAGGGTACTTCTATACTGTGTATGGTTTTTTCCGCTATTGAATCCGTCCTCAAACTGTCCGAGTCAAGAGCCATTGTGCCGCATGGAGACTGTCACCGTCATTCTTCAAGTCGGCTTCCATATCACCCCAAGCCAGTCTAGAGGCTTAACAATAAAACTCCGTCTTATATACAAAAAGAGTCAGAACCGGACTGTTGTTAGGTACCATAACGGAATGCGATGGATGCTCGCTAATGTTAAAAACCACTACATAATTTTTCTTCCTTCGATCATGATGTCTGGTTATTGTACATGGAGACACACTTAAAAACCCAAACTACATCACATGTTGTCAAAGACATTTCGTGTAATTCAGAGCCGCTTGAGGTCACATTCAGAATCGCCGCACAAAAGATATGGTCACATGGCTACCATAACCGTAATGTTAGAAGAGGGCATCATGGTCATTAGCGACGGAGAACTGCACCTATGGACAACAAATGAGAGTTGTGGTGAGGATTGGGAGACTCGTCGTGGTCTTCTTAAGGAAACAAAACTCTTATCTAGATAAAGTGATTTGGGAAAGCGAATACACTAAAACTGGTGGAGGTAAGGAGATGTGCAAGCAGGGAAGTTATAGTTTACGTTACACTTCTTTCAAACAAATTGCCGCCTACCTGAGTAGGCGACCTGCACAGTTTAGTTCACAGTTTCCATTTGCGGTATGATGCAGACTAAACATCGTGTGATGCTCTTCCGCGTAGGTTACTATAGTAAAGCGAGTTTCGAATACGAAGCTTATCTCGTTGTTGTTATTTCTGGTTTGCTTAAAAACATATTGTAACCGGGGTAAAAGCGACATCAAATTGAGAGGGTAATCACATTATCGAAAAGCAGATTAAGATTCGCAAATCGGAGCCTTATTTCTTGAATATGAAGACTGAATAATGTGTTATTCGAAGAAAGAAGTATTGCAAGCACAGTTATTAAGAAAATTCAATTAGTCGGAGCCCAGTGTTATTAACAGTACCTAAAATAATAAAGAGGGCTAACTGAAAGGTTTGTGCTCTTTGCCTGTGTAGATATGTTCTGTAGTACGTCTCCATTGGTCTGCCTTTTGTGACGTCCCTTCCCTCCTTCTTCACTCGCCGGGAGGAGACACGACTCGTAACGATGTTCGTCCCCGTCGGTGTGACGTGGAACAGCGCCTGTAACCCTCGTAAGAACAAAACTCTTCCCGTGGTTTAGAAATATTCTGTTATCTGTCCGCCACAGTCTTCTCGGCTTGTGCGAACTGGTAAATCGCAATCGTTTATTTTTATTTTATGCCCGGTTAGTTCCGTGACGAAATAAAATCTTGATTCTTGATTTCATCAGTACCGTCATTTTCCACATCATACACAGCGAGGATGAAATTTTGCTGTCTGCTGTTCCGTTGCTATGCCGTTGCCACGTCAAGTTATTAATAACGGTCCGACGTAACTCCAGAGATAACATATGTTGGAGTAAATGTTTTTAATACGCCGTAATACTGGTTTAAACTAATCACTTTTCACTGTCCTTTATTCATGTACTCACTTAGTCACTTAAAATGTTTAAAGAGTCAATCAACTTGCATTAATACACATTGTATTATCCGTTTAATGAGTTAGGCGACACGTAAGATTTATGTTGTGACTCAGATTTTATTGTTCTTTCTGTAATTAATTGTTTGTCCCTACAACATACGCACACCGATACATCATTCAAGATTAACTTCTGTTCAGGTCAGGAATCGTGACGCTGACGACAACTGTTGACTAATCGGCGTACTTGTCTTTCTTCGTGTCTTCGTTTTATTGTGTCCTACTCACAACTACGAATTGTTTTTCTGTCGTTGATCGATTTTTGTAGGCGGAGCTTAAGGTTAACATTGAGACCCTGATTGTTCAGATGAAAACACAGCCAGACTATAGATGTTTGATAAAGAATCTATGATAATCCTTTCCTTTTATGTCCCCTTTGTAACTGTTCATCAGTCCGATAAACCATTATCACTCAATTGAAGTCTAACACTCGTTTTACTATACCGTCGCGTTGAGAACGGTAAAGTTTAACTTTCACCAGTCGAATGACTGAGCAATACTTCAATCTCTCCTTCACGAATTGTCAAACATCCAAAACTGAAACAATCTATCAGCGTTTGCGTCCAGACAACTATCGCAAAATTGCTCTACAGCGACTCAAGAGCAACTAACTGAACATTTCCATATCCGAGTTGCATTGTAGTCGCATTGAATTTCCTTTTTGATGCGGCTAAAACTCTCTTCCATGATAAATTTTATCTTTGACTGAATTACTTTCTTGGATTTAACTTTCGTTCATATGACTTTGAATTTATTCTATGTTGTTGTTGTTGTGGTCTTCAGTCCTGAGACTGGTTTGATGCAGCTCTCCATGCTACTCTATCCTGTGCAAGCTTCTTCATCTCCCAGTACCTACTGCAGCCTACATCCTTCTGAATCTGCTTAGTGTATTCATCTCTTGGTCTCCCACTACGATTTTTACCCTCCACGCTGCCCTCCAATACTAAATTGGTGATCTCTCGATGTCTCAGAACATGTCCTACGAACTGATCCCTTCTTCTAGTCAAGTTGTGCCACAAACGTCTCTTCTCCCCAATCCTATTCAATACCTCCTCATTAGTTATGTGATCTACCCATCTAATCTTCAGCATTCTTCTGTAGCACCACATTTCGAAAGCTTCTATTCTCATCTTGTCCAAACTATTTATCGTCCACGTTTCACTTCCATACATGGCTGCACTCCAAACAAATACTTTCAGAAACGACTTCCTGCAATTTAAATCTGTACTCGATGTTAACAAATTTTTCTTCTTCAGAAACGCTTTCCTTGCCATTGCCAGACTATAGATGTTTGATAAAGAATCTATGATAATCCTTTCCTTTTATGTCCCCTTTCGTATGCTACTCTCAGTATTTTAATGATACAGGTGTTACTCAAAGTATTACCAGTGTAGATTTTATCGTCAATAGTTGCCATCACTGTCAAGATGACTCGCTTCCCTACTGTAAGTTTCCACAAAATTTGTTAATTGGGGTCTTCTGTCCTTGGAGCGTTAACACTTTGCAAATGAACAGCTGGACTCGTAGTTTGTATCAGGACGTCTTCGTGAGAAATGATGTTGTGAACTGGAAAAATTATTAGAAAATCCCTTCACATTAATTCTGTGAAATATTTTCGACGCTGTTTCAGCTTTAAGTTGACATTAGGCTTCTTTTGCGTTTCCTTCCAGTTGCCTTCGGATTCGAATTTCGTCATGCTGACTGTGTTTTGCAGCACTTTATCACCGACATCACTTCGTTATGCTAGACCTAATCGAAATCGATTAAATGCAATCACCAGAAAATTAGTCCGCCCCGCCTTCTTTGAGACACACTCTAACGATGACCGAATTGCGTTTCGAAATGACGTACGCCTGAGGCAGGTTTATGGTTGGCGAGACGTCACAGAAGCTAGTGGACGCGGCGCTGTTTCTGTGGCCGCTCGGCCGGATGGCTTGTGACGTGCAATATAGCCACGCGCTCCCAATACCAGCAGCGCGACGGGTGCGAGGCGCCGCGAAATGACTGCTCGCTACTTTGCAAGTCAATATCGATACTGCGACGAGCCGCCTAGAAGCCGAGCCGATCCTCGTCCGTGCGTCGAGCGGCTCTCCATATGAAAAGTCACGCTGGTTCCGATTCGTTTCTCTACCCCACACGAACAATACTGCAGATATTCCAGCGTGACTTGATTTTAAAGGAACGAGTTTGTCCAGAACGATTCTATCACCAAACATCGTCACTGAAAAATGAGAGCACAGCCAGGTCTGTTTCTAACATTTGTATATTACGCACCGAATTGGAATGGGATGGAAGGTGCTCTTCAGCCTTAGATGCAGGACTATATTAAACATCTACATTATCCTGCGTCACTTAGCTTATGGAGAACAGTTGTTAATAAGCATCCGTGCAAGGTCGAATCTCTCTAATGTTGTCTTCATTGCCTTTTCGCTAGATGTTTTTTTAAAAGTCATTTGTGGATCGGAGTAGTCATCATCGAAAAACTGCTCTTTGGAATCTCCCTGGATTTTAGGTTTCCTCGTTGTATATCAATGGTATTTAATCTGTGCTGTATTATTGTAACTACCACTCATATGCTGACGATATCACATTATTGTACCTAAGTGGCAGTTCTAAAAACAACCCTTCTTCCCTATAAGGTATGAATGACGATCTTTCATCGGTATCAAAATGAACACAAAACTTGTGTTTTAAATTAACCCTAAGAAGTCACAGTCGAGTAGCGAACTTTTTGGAGAATTACTTTCTCAAATGCTTTCTCAAAATATCAGTCACCGTTTGATAATGCAATGAAAGATCTTGGCATAATCGTGGATGAGCTTCTAAATTGGGAAGAATAAACTGTTGCAGGATGCAGGAAGCTTCTCTCTTGCGTACATGCAATACATAAATTCCGAAAAATTTTGGACATCAAATTTAACAAATTTAATTCCAGTTGCTACTATTGTGATGTAGCTAAACTCGGCGCAAATAGTGAAAATTGTAAACGACTGGGGATAGCGACGAATGCTTATGTAAGATATGTGTGCAACATTCGGTTGATTCAGAATGTCAATTCTTAATACACTCAGGTAGGATGCGACTTGTTAGGCGTGGTGATTACCACACGTTCTTTTTACTTCATTGGTTTCTCAGTCTCCGGAATCCTCAATTTCCTGTACTGATCTAACTTATAACTACTATCATTTCATAACTGCAATACCAGATGTGAAACATCCACCGTCCTGGCGGTATCTCTGAGTAACCACTAAACTTATCCTTCACTTTGATTACTTCTGCGGTGTCTTCATATACTTCTGCTATATGTCACTACTCAGATACGACAAAAAGGTAAAGAAGAAATTGCTAAATGTTAGTAAGATGAATTATTCTTAAATTCCACATTTCCACTGTCATGTACCATACCGTACCAGTTTCCATGTTTGCTCACTAGAATGTCTGGTTAGATGTAAGAGAGCCCCTTGAAATAAATGCCTAACTACACTAAATATATTTGTTTTCACTTCTACAAGCTAATGCTTTCGGAATTTTAACAGCAAGCCACACTGTCTTTCTTCAAATCGTCTGCCACTGCAGTTTCGTACGCATCTACTTGACGCTTTCGAACTTATTAAACGAATATACGGTGATACACGATGCCCTTCTATGAATAAACTTTATCGGTTCTGTCAACCCTAGTTAGTAAGGGTCACGGACTGAAGAGCAATACTTAAGTACCGATCGAACAAGGGTTTTGTAAGGTATTTCGTCGGAGAACTACAACGCCTAAGGTTTCTTCGAATGAATCTCAATCTGAGCTCTACCCTTTCTATGATTAGGTTCATGATGTCGATCCCCTTTAAATCGGTCTGTACTCATACTCCTAGAGTTTTAACAGATTTGTCTGCTTCCAGTGACTTTTTGGCGATCTTGCAATCATACAGTAAAGGATGTTTCCGAATACTTACGTGCAGTAGGTTACATTTGTATATTTTGAGTGTCAAATGCCAATCCCAGTAGCAAGTGTCGATCCCCTGCTGATCTTCCTCCACTTCGGTACAGTTTCCTAGTTTTCTACTCGTCTATGTACAGCAGTATCACCCGCGAAAATCCTAGTGAATTTTTCGACGTTACCAACAACGTCCTCATATTGTGAATATTTAATATATAACATGATATACCATACATTGTGAACCTATAAACTATATATGACAACTATATTGCAGTGCAACGTTATGGTTCGTACATGCGCGCTTGTCCTAAGGAACAGGCACTGCGGCGACTACAGCCGTCATGAAATACATGATAAGTATTCGCATTTGCGAATATGGACGATCATTAGCTGCATAATGCAAAGACGACATCAGAATTTGTGCTGGCCCTGGATTCGAACCCAGATTTCCTGCTTATTGCGAGCGGTCACCTCACCACAAAAGAAACTGTGATCCAGACGCTGTTTTTTCATGTTTTATAACAACCGATATCGTGAATCCTACGGCATGGCGCCAGGAATGGTATATGGTTGATGCCTGCTGTCGGTAATAAAACAAATTATGATCCAGACGATGTTGTTTCGTGCATTATAACAATCGCTATCACGAATCTTACCATATGCCGTCAGTTGATTCCATTCCCCAGCGGGCGTTTTGATGTTTTTGCCGCTTCTCTAAGGCTGCTGCTGTGGAGGCAGTAAGGTTGCTCATGACGTCATTAAAGAAAAATAGGGCTCAAAGTCTCTCCCTTGACCAGATAATTAGTGACTTAGCACAAGCTTTGCTTGGAGAGAAACATGGAAGGTTATCATCCGTAATCATAGAATCATTGCCACATGTCTGTTATTCGCTTAAGGGTAGCCACAGAAAGCCTAAGCTAAATGATAGGACTGGAATTTGAACACTGCTTCTGTCGAACGTGAACTCACTGCCTTAACCAACTGAATGATAATGTAGTCTTTCACTGCTGCAAGGTAAAGGTACCATTAGCTTCACAAAATATCTCTTTTCTGATTTTTTACACCCAAAGAATGTCTATGCAAGTAGAGCCTATGTTCGTTTGCCTACAACAAGTACCAAACACAAAACTTCTTATTAATGGGCGAATTTTATGTAAGTATTAATTAATTCAGCTTATAGAAAGGCGCCACCTCAAAAACCATTTGGTGATTTAATAAAACACCAGCCCATATATTGGATACACAGTAATCATCATAAATGTCATTGAAGCATGATTAAGGGGAGGTGCAAATCGACTGATTTTAAGTGGTGTCACTAGGGAGCGACGGAGCAACGAAATTATAAATAATTAATATTAATTTCATCATTAAAAGTAATGCATACACAGGTGTCAAGCTAGAACACAGTTGCTTGGAATGCTGGCGCGTGGATCCCGACACATGGTACATTATACAACAGCAACAAATGAACCGACACATGTGGGGGTAAATCTGCTAAATTACTAGCTACAATTTTTCAAGATCACATACACCACTTTCACACTGATCACTCACACAACAAAAGACAGAATTTAGAAGAAAGCTTCCATATTCCACATGAGTCTGATCACGACTGGTTTTAACGGCCAGTTTCGGAGAACAAAGCCCACTTCCGAAATTCCGAACATTTCTGCAATTTTGCAAATAAATTTACCAGACGCGAGCACATATACTCCGCGATAAAACTGAGGATTGCAATAGAAGGGATGTGTTTATGTGTTTCACAGTATCGAATATGTGCAAATGCTCATAGTTGTTACGGTGTGCATTTGAGAGCCCAATTTTACTGGACATTTTGGTCTTGTTTTGGCCCATATTACGACCTCTTGTCCGCCCCTGGTAGTTTAATGGTCAGCGTGACGGATTGTCATTCCTCTGGGCCCGGGTTCGATTTCCGGCTGGGTCGGGGAATTTTCTCCGCCCACGGACTGTGTGTTGCGCTGTCCTCATCATCATCCTATCATCCTCATCGACTGCAGGTCGCCAAAGTGGCGTCAAATTGAAAGACCGGCACCCGGCGAACGGCTTGCCCGGTGAGGGACCCTAGCCATACGATTAAATAAAACCTAACTCTCAAACTTTGGTATATTACAGGGGGTGTTCAATAAAAACCACAACATACTTTGTTTTCTGAAAGCAGGTTGGCTTTATTCAGCATTCCGATGCTCCATGTTGAGAGAGGACGAATGACTCTCTATTTTTCATATTTATGGCAAATCTTTAATGTTAATTTTACACGCAAGACATGATTTTTGTGAGTCAACAGGAAGCTATCAAGGCTCTGATGGCAGCAGTCTTTGATGGCAGCATGTATGCTGTTAATTCATGTAGGATCTTTATGGCGACCTTCCTTCGAATTTTCTGGAGAGAATAAGTAGGCTGTTTGGTCTTGCAGTGGACATTTGGGGTTTGGAAGCCATGTGCAGCTATTATGGAAAAGAACATCTCAGAGCATTTACCGAGGACAGAATGCTGGTCCCAAGAATTTATGGTGCCAGTGTGCAGACAGTGTTTGTCGCTGAAGAGTTGGAGAAACTGCCTACCTGGATGTACCTGCTAGGTGCCTGTAGCAACAGCAGGGGCAGGAGTGATAGAGAAATTGAGATCGCCCAGCCAAGGTGTTTTGACAGTGTCATAAATGTCCTTTGAGAACCGGGATGGAGGTTATACAATTCGCCAATTTCCATGTTCACTGAGGACCAAACACTATCAAGAGAGCAAAGCAGCCGTCAGGTGGTGTCATCCCTCTACCTGCGAAGCTTTCTGGGAAACCATAGGACTTCAAATGAATTTTAAAATGAAACGCAAAATTTATGGTAACTCTGGAATGATATAAGTTAGGACACAAAAGTACTTCTCTTAGTTTAGCCAAGGTCATTGGTCAGACACACTGTAATATTTGGGCAGTCCGGATAATGATTTATGTGATAAATGTGTTGTTCACTTAAGGGCTAAAAGGAAACTTGTAACCTCCCCCTCACTTATCGACCTTAACGACAGTGAAAAATTAAACCGCATGTACCTAATGGGAATTTGGGAAAAGCAATCGTCACCAAAGTTAATCTGTCGGTAAAGAGGGAGGAAAAATGCAAATGAAATTTGTGGAAATTAATTTCGAGAAAAGGGTAAAATTAATAAAGAAAGTAAATGTGCGGTCGTCACGTTAACAATTAATTGGCGTTAATTAGATATTTGAGATTTGGGGAAAATTACGGTCGCCAGTCCTATGGACAACTACTATAATAACTGAAAAAGAAAGGCTATTGTACATATAATTAGCACTAAAAGCGTGGCAACTGAAGGTTGACACGTGTTGTGTGAAAACTGAAAGTTTGTCAGAAGAAATAAATTTCGCTACACTCTGACTTAATTTAGCAAAAGAATTAATAAAACCGGAAAATTGAAAATTAGTTTAGTGACTGAAATTAATAGTGAGATTTGTTTCTGAAGCCCTTCGAAATTCAGTAAAATAAGCTTAGTCTTGGGCTACCTCAACAATCATTTCAAAAGCTACTTGAATCTACGCAATTTAGAAATAAGATATTTAACTTTGAACTTGAATTAAATGATTCTGAGCAATTAACAGTAGTAACATTTAGTACGTACCAAGCCGAGCTGCAGTCACAGGTAAGCTAAAATATGGTAACAAAACTCGCACTCTTAATTTGTGCTTGCGTAATCTAAAACTGTGAAATGGAATGATATTACTTCAACGCTGGCGTCTGAATTTCAACGACACTCGGGTTCATTTCGGAAAAGGAAGGGGCCCTGCTTGGTAATGCAATTGGGACAATGAGCAACAAAGGTTCATGCTAAGTTGCTGTAATTTTGTGATGCAACAATTTTAAAAGCTGAGGTCTGCCATAGAGTTCTAACACTTTACGTGCTTACAGTCTTCCTTGTTGGTTGATTGAAGGTTTGCAGTCGTCGGTCGAGCAGGTGACGACAGTCACTCATTGTCGGCCGTCGCTGTTGCAGAAGCTGGATGTTGGTGCGCCTTCTTCTCGACATGGTCACCAGGCGCAACGGGCTCTTGATGTGCGCCAGCTAATGCTTCCCGTCCGCGACACCATGTCAGAAACTATCATAGCAATTCGAGCGCAATTACATGCTGCCAAATCCCGAAAGCGCGGCAACTCGCGGGAGCGTCACACAACACACCTGCTCCACTGCACTACTCCAGCCAGACTCCCCTCTGCCCACGCTCCACGCGACAGAGTTAACACTACCAAAGATCCTAAACGCTTTGGTTCTCCACACGACCTTTCGATGTATTTGTTCGATAGCATAGTTTTCCCTAGGCCAGGCCCAGCGTATAAATAGAAATAATATTCACAAAACAAACCAATTATACATTGACATAAATGCATATATATACAAATAGTAAAACAATTACAATATACAAAGACACAGAAATGTTATATCTTCAGGTAACAAAATAAGGAAAAAAATTTGCAGTGCAATAGATGGAAATAGGATGATACGCATTTCCGTCGTTACACGTGCCCCACATTGTCTGAGGATGTTCGTGTAACCTAAACAGACTCAGAAAATGTCCCAAAAAGGATAAAAAACAGCGGAAATGCATATGCTCAAAACATCAAGAAAATTTAACATTAGGCTAATTTACCATAAACCAATTTTTAGTCCATAATAATTGAGTGGAGACACTACTAATCTTATTCCACTCTGTCATCTTACACAAAAGAAAATAGGTTGACAACAAATTGAAATTCATAGAAAACATAGAAAATGGTTTAGCTATCCACAAAGTCAAAATTCCTAACAGTATCAAGAAATGGAATACTATTTACAAAATTAATCAGAGTACATGGTCATAAAAAACAGGTATATCAAAATACGCAAATTAATAATTAATTACGTAGAATACACATTTTTATAACCTAATCATAATTAATACTCTCGCCATGAGAATCCACTTAACGCTAAACAAGAAAATAATATACTGCAGATCGACAAAAACATAAATATTGACAGCAGAATTCTTTAACATCAGCTGTCCGGGAAGAAAAACAACTCCGCCTTCCGTACCCGCAAGTATAAAGAATGCCGACAGCGGCACAAGAGCCGACAGCGGCACAAGAGCCGACAGCGACTCCGCCTCGCAAGTATTGTTGCGCCCGCCTGTGCGGCACGCTTGATCTCACTCGCCCTTGCGGCACTTCCATAACGTCCGTTTCACTGAATTCTTTCGGAAAAACTCACTCCCGAGTAATCTCAAGGAGTCCATTAACAATATCACAGTGGATAACTCAACACTGTCCAACATCATACGCATGTACTAGCCTGAAACTGAAAACAGCGTCTAAGTACATCGGCAGTGACTAGTAAATCACATATTTATGAAATCTTACAGCTAGTTACAAAATCATATTTACATTCCTTAATCTACTGTGACTCAGCTGAAAACTTAAAATAGCAGCTCGGATTTTTCAATTGATTAAGAATCAGTTACTCTTAAATTATTTAATCAAAATTAATTACATACTAATTACAACTTCTTCAATGTCCTCTTGGTCAGGCAAAAGCATGGCAATCTAGCAAATCGTTTAAATCTTACACTCTATATTTACATACTGTACAAATTACCCATTCTGTGGTATTAATCAATCCTTGGTTGCTACAATTTCAAGTCTACAATGTTCCGTATACCTAATAGTTTTCCAGAACTTGGATACTCTAAGCAATAAGCATTTGTGTGAGGTATACCAATGACTTTATATGGTCCATTATAAACAAACTTAAATTTAGAGATTTCATTGTCTATCTCGCTCGATTTCTCATGAGCTTTTACAAGTACTAAGTCTCCGATTGCAAACTTAGCAAAACGCGTTTTAGCGTCATGACGACGTATGCGAGCATCGGCTTTTAGCTTCATTACTTCATGCAAACGATCTTTTTTCACACCAATGCTAATGTAAATCCGTGGAGGGAATTTGATTATCTCTTCCACTAAACTTTTACTTCTGTCATCCAATACGATTTCCCCTGGAGAAAATCCCGTCGATTCATGTCTCAAGGTGTTCATAATTCTCTCAAATACTGCTACATATTTGCCCCATGCCGTATGGTTGTGATGGCAATAGGCAGCAGGAATCCCAGCCGGACAATAAGCTGAAATATGGATCACTTTGACCCCATTACTTTTCATGCCTTCATTCCACAACTCAGAAGTAAATTGTGCCCCATTGTCTGATAGAATCGCCTTGGGCTTACCAGTATGAACAAAATAATCGTTCACAAGCTTGCTATGGACCGCTTTGGCTGTAGCTTTCCTAATCGGGTATAGTTTGATGAACTTGGGAAAAGCTTCTAGTACTACTAATATGTAGGCAAAGTTTCCTGATGACTTGGGCAAAGGTCCATACAAGTCCACGCACAGTAATTCAAAGGTGTCGTTAGGCCTTATACTTTCCATAGGACCACGACTCGTACAGTTGATAACCTTCACCTTCTGACATAAATCGCACGTTTTCACTCTGTCAGTAACGCGTTTTAAAATGTTGTTAAAATGCACTACTTCACTCAGCTTTTCCGTACATTTCTTTGGTCCACAGTGACCATATGCGAAATGGTAGTAGTCTATTATTTCCGTGACGTATTTGGTGGGCCAGCATACCCGCCAAATATTACTATCTTCACCCTTACATATATACGAGATATGATCGTATATCTTGTATACTTCCCTAATTTCTCTCCTTCTGGACTCCTTTCGTCATATCGGGTTTTCACCATATTTAAACAACCATCCTCGTTCTGATGACGTATATTCTTACAGATGTTCACTATTAATTTACGTCCCTCAACTTCTTTAAAGTAGAATAATTTGACCACTCCATCTGACTCATCTTTCAATACATCTTGATTAGACTCGCGCAACCGCGACAGCGCATCCGCTACGCAATTGTCGGTCCCTTTTACGTAACAGATGTCATAGTTAAATTGCTGTAAATACAGCGACCACCTAGTCAGTCTTTCGTGAAGTAGTTTACAATCCTTCAGATAAGTGAGCGCCTTGTGGTCCATATGAATATTCACCTTACGGTCCCATAGGTAACTCTTGAACTTCTTGAATCCACACACGATAGCGAGACGCTCTTTTTCAGAAATCGTGTAGTTTCGCTCACTTTTTGATAAAGTTCGACTCACGAACGCTATCGTCCGGTGTTCCTTATCCTCTCCTTTACCAACTTCTTGGAACAGTTCTACCCCCCACCCCGTAATTCAACGAATCCGTAGCGAGTAGATCAGGATGAAATAATATGTTAGATCTTAACAACTCGTCTTTTAATCTCTCGAAAGCGGCCTGACACCCGTCAGTCCACACAAACGGATTATTTTTGCGTATGAGGTTATTCAAATTTTCATCATTAAACACTTGTCCTTTTACAAATTTACGGTAAAATCCTGTGAGCCCTAGAAAACTTTTTAACTGTTTCCTAGACTTGGGTGGAGAACAATTCCTTATTGCGTCTGGTTTCTCTGGGTCTTTCGTAATACCAGCAGTGGTAATTACATTCCCAAAAACTTTCAGTTCATGCTTCACAAATTCGCATTTCTTTAGCTTTAGATTCATTCCGCCACGGCGCAATGCTCTAAAAACTTCATCTAACAGGTCACAATGGTCATGCCAAGTGGCATTGGCCAACAATACGTCGTCAACATATACAGTTAATCTTGAACTCAAAGCCGGTCCTAGCACTTTATCTTGGGCCCTGATGAATATGGACACAGATATATTAAGTCCAAACGGCAGTACTCTATACTGATAACACCTGCCCGCAAACAAGAAGGCGGTGTATGGCCTAGATTCTTCTTAGAGTTCTATTTGCCAGTAACTAGCCGTCAGATCCAGGCTAGTCATGAACTTAACGTCACGAAAACGTTGCAAAATCTCCTCCATACTCTCTGGTCTGTCTGTTTCGCGTTGAACGACCCTATTCAACGTGCGTGCGTCAATCACCATACGCACACTACCATCCTGTTTTGCTACAATGACCAAACCGTTATTGTATGGACTCGTACTTCTTTCAGTCACTTCCCATTCGCTCATCTTATCTATCTCCCGTTGCACTGCTTCCTTTTTGGACAGCGGTATAGCATACGGTCTCACGAAGAATGGTTCGTGCGGAATTACATGCAACTTGCATTTATATCCTTCCACACGTCCCGGTTTGTCTGAAAACACACTCTTATTCCTCATTATCACTTGATACAGGCCTCGTATTTGTTCGTGTGTTACGTTTGACACACCGTCTACAATACTGTCCAATTCACTTTCTACACTATTGCCAATGCCGAGATTCTTCACATTACAGTAGTTCAGATTCATACCTACGTCAATACCATCCGGTCAGTTAACAATGTGTCTAGGCTGGTATTGCCTATTCACACCGTCTCCTGCCTCGTCAAACCTAACTACTATTGTTTTATCTTGTGATGTACATGTCAAAGTTTTCCTTTCGCAATTACTGCACGGTACTTTAACAGCCAATCTAACCCGATAATTACTTCCGTAGTGAAGTCTGGCACGACGAGAAACTCTTGTTCAAATCGTGCCCCACATATCTCGAAGTTGAGAAAAATCTGTTTTGTGACCGGTTTACTGGCCTTCCCAGTAGCACCGATAATTTTCACTCCTGTTACTGGCATAACTACGATACCAGATCTGTCTTTCAGTAACTCAAATATTTTCCCAGATACAGCACTGAATTCTGCACCGGTGTCAATCAACACGTTTAGTTGTAGGTCGTGCATATTAACAGACATTACTATCTGTCTGCACTTGTCCTCGACTGTTTCTTTATTTTCCCACAATAAATCCTCGCCTATATCCAGGTCATTCCAGAAAAAACCATCCATCTTTGATCCTAAATTCGGCTTATCTGGCGGCTTTTTCAGCCTCTGTTCACATATAGTGTTAATTTCAACACGTTTGTCCTGAGGCTTAGTCTGTAGCTTCGCCTCCAATACCGAAATCTTTTCCTGTAACTCGTCAACTAGTGAGTGTTGCTTTGCTATCAATTCACTAATTGCCACCTTCGGTGATTCCTCTTTGGCCAGATCTGCCAATCTACCTGGAGGAATGTGCCCAGTAGTATCTGAAATTACTTTCTCTGGATCTGCGCAACCCACACTACTACTGTCTGACCGTATAACGTCAGCTCTAACCTCATACACGCTGTAATCTACGTGCTTTTCTACCAATCGTGTCCGGCTATCACTAAAATTCTCGTAATCTTTCTCCTTAATACATTCGCAATGTTTAAACTGGAGGTTTGCGTCGGATGGGTCGGCTACTTCTACCACTATAACTTTCGGTAAGGTCTGCCGGTTAGCGCCAGAACTTTCCGTTACTACTTCAACATCCAACTCCTGCGGGACGAAACACGACGAATCTTGCTTGTGCTCCCCATTAACATCAACTATTTCTGGTAAAGTCTGCCGGTTAGGGCCAGAACTTTCTATCACTTCACAAACACTATCTTCCCGCGGGACGAGACACGGCAAATCCTGCCCGCGCTCCCCATAAACACTTCTCCCGTACAGGCCCCTATAATCCCTTAGTTCGCCGTATAAGCGACCGAACTGCCTTAACCAGGCCTCATCCCTCTCTGCATCCCCTCGCTCGATGACGGACGTGTTATCCGACATCTGATCTTCTCTCAACACTTGTGAATCATTCTTAAACTCAATCTCCAGTTCCGCTGTGGGTGTTACAGCTGCCACTTTATAATCGATTTCCGGAACACTACTTAAATTGTTCTCACTGACAGAGAATGCATTTTCTACTGCCGTGTCTACAGCTGATCTACTACTTGTGGGCGCACTCCTTTCTCCTAACACTGGCACACTCTCCCGCCGTTGATTATTCCATACGGAATTTTCATATCGACGACACCTCGGTTTTATACTGTTATTGGGCCGCCAAAATTTCTCCACGCCCGGTCGGCCCCACACCGGCGCGGCTAATGGTTTCCCTGTCTCGTCCCAGCAGATACGCTCCCCGGATTCTGCTGACTAGGCTGATCACACTCTCTGGCGTTATTACTATTCTGCGAAGCCCGTATCACGCTAGTATGATACTGGTCTCCATCATTCCTGTTATTATTTGCATTGTACCGATTGTCATTACGGCCCGAACCACTATTGTTATTGCTGCCAAGATTGCGGTATGCATTACTCCCAAAGTTATCATTGTTGTGGTTGCTGTGGTACCCGTTGTTGTTACCACGGCCTCTACCACTGTCGCGATTATTGCGCCAATTGTCCTCGTCCTCAACTCTTTCCAGGATATCGTTGATTGTCCTGTAATTTCTCCCTACGTAGCGTTTTGTATCCTCTGGAAGCTTCTTGTAGAGTTCCCAGACTATTTCGGATTCCGTGCCGCGATCACGCAAATATTCCAACTTGCGGATCCAGCCCTCACAAAACTCCTTCATCGAGCCGCGCGAATTCGCATCGAAAGGCCTCGATACGACAAATTCGCACCAGACACTTTGTTGTTTTTGCGCTGACCAATATTTAGCCAGAAACAAATTTTTAAACTCGTCAAAAGTCAGGTTCGTAATGTTGAGGTTTAAGCCCCAACGCTTGGCATCACCAGCCAACACGTCAATAACCGCCTTAATTTTTCTCTCATTAGTCCATGATCTGGGTAAAACTCTTTCACGATTTTTAATGAAATCCGTCGCGTGTATACCGCCTTTTTTCAAGGGGTCAAACCGCTCCTCTTTCGTCAACAATTCCGAACTGTGTGCACAGATTGGCACATAGCTCTGTTTTTCGTCAAGTTTCTTTTCTAATTCCGAAACTCTCGTAATTTCTTAGTAAGTGGTTGTCGCAAGCGTTTCCACTTCACTCTTGTTCTCTTCGCAGGTATTAGCCTGCTTCCTCACTTTGGTATCTACTTCGGATACTAAAGCCTTTAAAGTTTCCACCTTCTTTTGATCATCTTTTTTCACGAATTGAATTTGTTCCGTCACCTTATTCTCGATGATCGGAGCAACTGCTTCTCCTACACTTTTCTCGATTCTGCTGATTTCGGAATAAAAACGAGTATTTATGCTCGCAATTTCCGCCTGAACGCCTATCATTTCCTGTTTAAGATTACCGATTTCGGTATTAATCACAACAATATCTTCTTAGATTTCATCAACTTTTGTGTTAACAACTCCAACATTGTTGTTAACAACATTAATAGCTTTGCTCTTATTGTCTAGCTTCATTTCAATTTCTTCAGACTGAGCTTCTTGCTTGGCAGACTGAGCTTCTTGCTTGGCAGCCTGAGCTTTAATTTCTGCCGATTAACTATTGATTTCGTTAATCAAAACATTCAATAAATCAGTTAAATTCCCGGAAACTACCGGTTTTACTCCCGTAGCGGCTTCCTCTTTAATTGTCCCCCCGTATTCGTCATCAAGGGGTTCAGATATGATTTTCACTTCCGATTCCGAAACATTTCCTAAAGTTTGGAACTCCATTTCTGCTCTTTGTTGCGTTTCGGCGGTCGCGACTTTCATGCTAGCCGCCTGCCCCTGAACAATGGGTACCGCGGTGCACGTTTCCCACTTTTCGACCGGTTGTTCCGTATCCAAACCTACCAAATTTTGGTAATTGTTGCCTTCACTCATTTTAATACTTTTCAACATAAATGCCAAATCTCAAATAAAATTAGGATTACTCCCACTACTTATTCTCTCTGACGTAACAGCCTGTTCGTGACGAGTACTTTGTTACGAGATTTGCACAATATAAAATTCGTGTCGAGGCCAAACCGCAAATCTGAAGACGGTCCTGTCACCAGGTCGCCACGTGTAACCTCCCCCTCACTTATCGACCTTAATGACAGTGAAAAATTAAACCGGGTGTACCTAATGGGAATTTGGGAAAAGCAATCGTCACCGAAGTTAATCTGTCGGTAAAGAGGAAGGAAAGGGTTACATCTAAATGAAAGGAAAAATGCAAATAAAATTGGTGGAAATTAATTTTGAGAAAAGGGTAAAATTAATAAAGAAAGTAAATGTGCGGTCGTCATATTAACAAGTAATTGGCGATATTTAGATATTTGAGATTTGGGGAAAATTACGGTCGCCAGTCCTATGGACAACTATTATAATAACTGAAAAAGAAAGTTTATTGCACATATAGTAAAAGTTTGTCAGAAGTAATAAATTTCGCTACACTCTGACTTAATTTAGCAAAAGAAATAATAAAACCGGAAAATTTAAAGTTAATTTAGTGACTGAAATTAATAGTGAGATTTGTTTCTGAAGCACTACGAAATTCAGTAAAATAAGGTTGGTCTTGGGCTACCTCAACAATCATTTCAAAAGCTACTTGAATCTACGCAATTTAGAAATAAGATATTTAACTTTGAACTTGAATTAAATGATTCTGAACAATTAACAATAGTAACATTTAGTATGTACCAAGCCGAGCTGCAGTCACAGGTAAGCTAAAATATGGTAACAAAACTCGCACTCTTAATTTGTGCTTGCGTAATCTAAAACTGTAACCAGCTATGAATACATTAACTGAACTTCGAAATTAAAGCAGTGAAATGGAATGATATTACTTCAACGTTGGCGTCTGAATTTCAACGACACTCGGGTTCATTTCGGAAAAGGAAGGGGCCCTGCTTGGTAATGCAATTGGGACAATGAGCAACAAAGGTTCATGCTAAGTTGCTGTAATTTTGTGATGCAACAATTTTAAAAGCTGAGGTCTGCCATACAGTTCTAAAACTTTACGTGCTTCCAGTCTTCCTTGTTGGTTGATTGAAGGTTTGCAGTCGTCGGTCGAGCAGGTGACGACAGTCACTCATTGTCGGCCGTCGCTGCTGCAGAAGCTGGATGTTGGCGCGCCTTCTTCTCCACACGGTCACCAGGCGCAACGGGCTCTTGATGTGCGCCAGCTAATGCTTCCCGTGCGCGACACCGTGTCAAAAACTATCATAGCAATTCGAGCGCAATTACATGCTGCCAAATCCCGAAAGCGCGGCAACTCGCGGGAGCGTCCCACAGCACACCCGCTCCACTGCACTACTCCAGCCAGGCTCCCCCCTGCCCACGCTCCACGCGGCAGTGTTAACACTACCAAAGATCCTAAACACTTTGGTTCTCCACACGACCTATCGATGTATTCGTTCGATAGCATAGTTTTCCCTAGGCCAGGCCCAGCGTGTAAATGCAAATAATATTCACTAAACAAACCAATTATACATCGACATAAATGCATATACAGGGTGGTCCCGAATTCATGGTACAAACTTTAATGGTAGGTGCAGGACATTGTAACAAGGATATATTGTATAGGAATGTATAGTCCCAGGTGACGCGGTGAGGCGTAAACAGGGGAAATAACGGCCGAAAGGAAAACGAAAGATTTTATTGAAATCGTTGTTGACAAGTGTCATGTTTACAGTAAGTGTTCAAAATTGCGTCCACCATGAGCGATACATGCTTGACAGCGTCGGTGCAGCGATTGGCGTACACGTTCAAAGATGCCTGGTATTTCACGCACACCTGCAGCAGCTACAGATATGCGAGCAACGAGATCCTCATCTGAGTCAACTGGAGTCTCATTAACAAGGCTCTTAAGATGTCCCCATAAAAAGTAATCGAGGCAAGAGAAATCAGGAGATCGGGGTGGCCAAGGGACTGGTCCACCACGCCCAATCCATCTAGCACCAAACGTGGCATTCAGGTAATTCCGTACAGCAGTGCTGAAGTGTGCTGGCGCTCCATCGTGCTGAAACCACATGCGGTTACGAATGGCGAGCGGAACATCTTGCAGCAGTTCTGGTAACACTTCTTGCAGAAAAATAAGATAGCTTTCGCCACAGAGTCGCGTGGGTAGTAAGTATGGCCCAATCAAAAAGTCGTTCACAATACCAGCCCACACATTAATACCGAAACGTTGTTGATACGCATGTGGACGCGTTGCATGTGGATTATCTGTTGCCCACACATGGGAATTGTGCGCATTAAAGACACCCTCGCGTGAAAATGTCGCTTCATCTGTAAATAGCACATGACCTACGAAATCCGGCTGCAACGCACATTGCTGCAACAACCACTGGCAGAAGTTCACGCGAAGAGGATAATCTGCCGGATTCAATGCTTGTACTTTTTGAAAATGGAAGGGGTGTAAGCGATTTTCATTTAACACTCTGCATACAGTCTGATGACTCACATGTACGTCACGCGCAACAGTTCTTGTGCTTGACTCGGGTCTATCAGCCACTATGTTCAAGATGCGTTCTTCCAGTCTTGGAGTGCGTACAGCTCTTAATCGACCAGCGTCATGTCTGTTGACGTCGAACGTACCTGTTTCACAAAGTTGACGATGTAACCGTTGAAAAATTCTATGATCCGGCATTCGTCGATTAGGATACTCCGCGCGATACATTCGTAACGCAGCTCTGGCGTTACCATTTGCACGGCCGTACATGTAATGCATGTCTGCTTTTTCTGCATACGTAAAGTCACCCATCGTCTACGGCAGCACAATTGTGAATGGCGCTTGTCCCTACTGCGATACATCATGTTCATCTACTGCCCTCTACCGGCAGTGACACCAACCGATCACTCCATTTCTCTTTCCCCTGTTTACGCCTCACCGCGTCACCTGCGACTATACATTCCTATACAATAAATCCTTGTTACAATGTCCTGTACCTACCATTAAAGTTTGTACCATGAATTCGGGACCACCCTGTATATATACAAATAGTAAAACAATTACAATATACAAAGACACAGAAATGTTATATCTTCAGGTAACAAAATAAGGAAAAAAAATTGCAGAGCAATAGATGGAAATAGGAGGATATGCATTTCCGGCGTTACAAACTCAAAACACGCCCGCAAAGTGGCCATGGGGAAAAAACAAGTGGTTAGTGCGTCTTCTTCTCTCTGCGTGGGAACTGGCTGCTTCTCCAGAAAAGAGGAGAATATTGCTAACTTTAAATAGCACTGGCCCATGGGTAGAGGGGCGACAAGGAGCTCGTGGATTCTTGTGATTGGCGCGAAACCCTTGTGTGGGCTGTTGCTTGACTGCTTTTGTGGAGTTTACTGATGCTAGATGGAATGTCAGGAAAGGAAGAAGTTGGTCTTCTGATTCAGACTCCAGACTGGAGAGGATTCTGATCTTGACTGTTGTTATGTGTGGTTTGCACTTGGGGCACTTGTCCAGAGCATGACTTGGCGCTACCATTGGTCTTGACTGAGGAGCCTGTGGTGTTAGCTGTGCCGACAGTTTAGTCCTCAGTCGTATCCGACAATTCGCTATTCCAAGGGCAATCTTATTCACGTCAGGTCTGCTGCCTTGACGTTTCATCTCCTTGTGCACACTGCCATATGAGTGAGTCAAATTGGTCCATTGTGTGACTGGCGAATGTAAGTGTCAGACGCTGGAATCTGCCGAGATTTATGGGCTCCATTAGAGAGTATTGGCGATCCATCTAACATATCGCCAGCCGCGACTACGCATATCCTGTGTCTACAATAACGAAATACAGGGGCCGCACATCGCTGCTCTGCAGATGCTTGAACCGTGACCATCACCTGAGACTGTGCTACATATCGAGAAAAGGGTGTAATTTTGCTGCTCTGGCTAGTTAGAACAAACAGAATCACAGTCTCAACACTTGTTCGCAGCTGCACCAACGTAGTATAAGTTCTGTGTAGAGTAAATCCATCAAAGTCAATTCAGCGTTAAATAATTTCAGATTGTGTTATCCATGTTTCGAGCCAAAGTAAACAGTTTAATCAGACAAACCTTAGTCTCTGCCAACCAATCGCCAGACAATTGAGAGTTAATATTTTTTGTTACGCCTATATTTTTTGCCAACAGTTCTTGATTTATTTGTCATCACTCGTAACTTCTATTGTTTGGCCTATTTCCTGATCAATAAACTTATGCCTTTATTTTTATAAAGGATTAATCCTGTATTGATACATTAATCAACCATAAACAGTTGCCTACTGTAATGACAGGGCCTAATTTCATTAAATTATTTCAGCAGTGGAGTTCATTTAGGTTCTGATGAACGTGATAAGCTCTAATGCAGGCTAACAGCATAACCACTTTCAAAGATCAAAATCATTTTATCAGTTGTATAGGTCAGCTAGTTAAGTGATTGCTGCCAGTGAGTAAACTCATAGTCACCTGTAGCCTTTTAAATCATATTGCGAAACTAATGGAGTTGTGCAGTATTATCCTTCATTCTTTTATCTATTAAACCCAATTTTTCAACATAATCTCCTCACTATGAGGTCTTGTGTTCCTGCATGCTACCACACCCCGTCTGGTGGACAAATGAGTCAACACTACCCATAGAGGTGGTGGTGGTGGTTAGTGTTTAACGTCCCGTCGACAACGAGGTCATTAGAGACGGAGCGCAAGCTCGGGTTAGGGAAGGATTGGGAAGGAAATCGGCCGTGCCCTTTCAAAGGAACCATCCCGGCATTTGCCTGAAACGATTTAGGGAAATCACGGAAAACCTAAATCAGGATGGCCGGAGACGGGATTGAACCGTCGTCCTCCCGAATGCGAGTCCAGTGTGATAACCACTGCGCCACCTCGCTCGGTACTACCCATAGAGACATCCAGTTCTGCAGCGAGCAGCTGATTGTGATCGGTCGATCACCTCGATGTTACTGTCTGCATGTTTCAGCACAGCGGGAGTCACAGCTATGCGTGACCGGCTAGCATCCAAGAGTTAGGGCACGTTTGACCAACCTCGCTGTGATGATGGCACACGCCTCGCCCAACGACTCGATGTGATTTTGTGCACTATAATGTCTCCATAGACATTCTGCAAGCGCCTATGAATATCTGCGATGCTCCAGTGTTCCGCCAAAAGAAACTCAGTGACAGTTGTCTGCTTCGAACGCATCTCCGTTACAGTCGCAATTTTGATGGCTACGCATAGCGTCACCACCTGCTAGTACTTTACGAAACTATTCCACGATGTCCCACAACAAATTCCCCTTTTCCTCTACAGAAACTGACCAAGAAAATATGTGTTGCACTACTTACTGAACAGATTTCGTATTTTTTAACACGCTGTATACAAATATTTAGCTCACATACTCCCTCTACCTCTTCAGCCTGCGATACTATTTGCTGTTAAGAAAGACCGACGGAGTGCTGTACACAAATAATAACTAACATTATTATTGTGAAACGAAAGAGCGTCTTACACTACTGGCCATTAAAATTGCTACACGACGAAGATCACGTGCTACAGACGCGAAATTTAACCGACAGGAAGAACATGCTGTGATATGCAAATGATTAGCTTTTCAGAGCATTCACACAAGGTTGGCGCCGGTGGCGACACCTACAACGTGCTAACATGAGGAACGTTTCCAACCTATTTCTCATTCACAAACAGCAGTTGACCGGCGTTGCCTGGTGAAACGTTGTTGTGATGCTTCGTTTAAGGAGGAGAAATGCGTACCACCACGTTTCCGACTTTGCTAAAGGTCGGATTGTAACCTATAGCGATTGCTGTTTATCGTATCGCGAAATTGCTGATCGCGTTGGTCGAGATCCAATGACTGTTAGCAGAATATGCAATCGGTGGGTTCAGGAGGGTAATACGGAACGCCGTGCTGGATCCCAACGGCCTCGCATCACTAGCAGTCGAGATGACAAGCATCTTATCCGCATGGCTGTAACGGATCGTGCAGCCACGTCTCGATTCCTGAGTCAAAAGATGGGGACGTTTGCAAGACAACAACCATCTGCACGAACAGTTCGATGACGTTTGCAACAGCATGGACTGTCAGCTCGGAGACCATGGCTGCGGTTACCCTTGACGCTGCAACAGGAGCGCCTGCGATGGTGTACTCAACGGCGAACGTGGGTGCACGAATGGCAAAACGTCGTTTTTTCGGATGAATCCAGGTTCTTTGTACAGCATCATGATGGTCGCATCCGTGTTTGGCGACATCGTGGTGAACACACAATGGAAGCGTGCATTCGTCATCGCGATACTGGCGTATCACCCGGCGTGATGGTATGGGGTGCCATTGGTTACACGTCTCGGTCACCTCTTGTTCGCATTGACGGCACTTTGAACAGTGGACGTTACATTTCAGATGTGTTATTACCCGTGGCTCTACCCTTCATTTGATCCCGGCAAAACCCTACATTTCAGCAGGATAAGGCATAACCGCATGTTGCAGATCCTGTACGGGCCTTTCTGGATACAGAAAATGTCCGACTGCTGCCCTGCCCAGCACATTCTCCAGATCTCGCACCAACTGAAAACGTCTGGTCAATGGTGGCCGAGTAACTGGCTCGTCACAATACGCCAGTCACTATTCTTGATTAACTGTGGTATCGTGTTGCAGCTGCATGGGCAGCTGTACCTGTACACTCCATCCAAGCTCTGGCTGACTCGATGCCCATGAGTATCAAGGCCGTTGTAACTGCCAGAGGTGGTTGTTCCGGGTACTGATTTCTCAGGATCTATGCACCCAAATCGCGTGAAAATGTATTCACATGTCAGTTCTAGTATAATATATTTGTCCAATGAATACCCGTTTGTCATCTGCATTTCTTCTTGGTGTAGCAATTTTAATGGCCAGCAGTGTATGTAAGGTAACTGGTATTACATAAGAGTTGCACTTTCGGACTATCACTGAACGAGGTGTTAGCTCTCCTATTCCCTGTCTCTTCCTGTCGTGTGTGAGCACACGCACGCAAGAACACACACACACACACACACACACACACACACACGCAGTCATATTCTGTCGCTCAGACGTAACAGAGAGTGAAAACGGAAGAGAGAGAGAGAGAGAAAGAGAGAGAGAGAGAGAGAGAGAGAGAGAGTGAGAGTGGGAGGGAGGGATGCAGAGAGGTGACGGCAGGTTTGGAAATAGCGGGGTTAGTTGCAGTCGCAGCGAGCGACACGGCGTGACGCGGCCGCTCGTACGGCGGCTATCAGCGACGGCCAGCGGCGGCGCGGGATTACCTGCTGTTTGCACGCCTGCCGCGGCCACGTCATGCCGATAGCGCCGCTCCTAAACCTCCGCCCTGCTTCCCGACGGCGACCGAAATCCGGCGCACTCTGTGTGTGTGTGCGTGTGTCCGCGGCCGCGTGTACACAGATCTGTCATTATTGATGCCTGCGCACACAGGCTCACGGCCGCTACATAATTGCGCGTAATCTGCGCACAGCGATATATCATTGGGCGCGCGCGCCGGCGTGTGCGCGGTGGAGAGGGGGCGGGGGTGGCGTTATAGAGGCGCCAGATTAACTGACACGCCGCAGGCATGGCCGGCCGGACCGCGGCCAAATAAATGAACCTGTTGCTGCCGGCAGCGCCGGCGAGGCGAGGCGGCAGAGGCGCCGGACTGCGGTCAATCGCGCGTCGCGCTGCGCCACCACCGGCGGGACTCCGTCACAGCCGTGCACGGCCGCGTCCAGTTCGCGACTGCCTTTACTTGTCCGCATTCAACTTACTGTGCGCTGATATTTCTCAGATTTGAAACAATATCTCGAACACGGAACGACAACGGTGGTATTTAACAGCAGAACAGAAACACTGGTCTGAAGATGATCACTTAGACCGAAACCTGTTACTATAATTAATAAATAAATGGGCCGGCCGAAGTGGCCGTGCGGTTAAAGGCGCTGCAGTCTGGAACCGCAAGACCGCTACGGTCGCAGGTTCGAATCCTGCCTCGGGCATGGATGTTTGTGATGTCCTTAGGTTTAATTAGTTCTAAGTTCTAGGGGACTAATGACCTCAGAAGTTGAGTCCCATAGTGCTCAGAGCCATAATAAATAAATAGTCTTTGCGATCTGGAGTGACTGTCTCGCTCTCTCTCTCTCTCTCTCTCTCTCTCTCTCACACACACACACACACACACACACTGTAATGAATATAAGTGCAGATATTTCTATTAGTGACAGAGTACTGACTGAATAACGTTACATCAGTTTTACTTCATTTTGAGACTAATAATTACAGCTATTAAGAGTAGCGTGCTTTAAACTTACACTACTGGCTATTAAAATTACTACACCAAGAAGAAATGCAGATGATAAACGGGTATTCATTGGACAAATACATTATACTAGAACTGACATGTGATTACAAAAAAATGGTTCAAATGGCTCTGAGCACTATGGGACTTAACATCTGAGGTTCAAATGGCTCTGAGCACTATGGGACTTAACATCTATGGTCATCAGTCCCCTAGAACTTAGAACTACTTAAACCTAACTAACCTAAGGACATCACACAACACCCAGCCATCACGAGGCAGAGAAAATCCCTGACCCCGCCGGGAATCGAACCCGGGAACCCGGGCGTGGGAAGCGAGAACGCTACCGCACGACCACGAGATGCGGGCTAACATCTGAGGTCATCAGTCCCCTAGAACTTAGAAGAACTTAAACCTAACTAACCTAAGAACATCACACACATCCATACCCGAGGCAGGGTTCGAACCTGCGACCGTAACGGTCGCGCGGTTCCAGACTGTAGCGCCTAGAACCACTCGGCCACACCGGCCGGCACGTGACTACATTTTCACGCAATTTGGGTGCATAGATCCTGAGAAATCAGTACCCAGAACAACCGCCTCTGGCCGTAATAACGGCCTTCATACGCCTGGGCATTGAATCAAACAGAGCTTGGATGACGTGAACAGGTACAGCTGCCCATGCAGCTTCAACACGATACCACAGTTCATCAAGAGTGGTGGCTGGCGTATTGTGACGAGCCAGTCGCTCGGCCACCATTGACCAGACGTTTTCAATTGGTGAGGGATCTGGAGAATGTGTTGGCCAGGGCAGTAGTCGGACATTTTCTGTATCCAGAAAGCCCGGAAAGGACCTGCAACAAGCGGTCAAGCATTATCCTGCTGAAATGTAGAGATTTGCAGGGATCGAATGAAGGGTAGAGCCACGAGTCGTAACACATCTGAAATGTAACGTCCACTGTTCAAAGTGCCGTCAATGCGAACAAGAGGTGACCGAGACGTGTAACCAATGGCACCCCATACCATCACGCCGGGTGATACGCCAGTATCGCGATGACGAATGCACGCTTCCATTGTGTGTTCACCACGATGTCGCCAAACACGGATGCGACCATCATGATGCTGTACAAAGAACCTGGATTCATCCGAAAAAACGACGTTTTGCCATTCGTGCACCCACGTTCGCCGTTGAGTACACCATCGCAGGCGCTCCTGTTGCAGCGTCAAGGGTAACCGCAGCCATGGTCTCCGAGCTGACAGTCCATGCCGTTGCAAACGTCATCGAACTGTTCGTGCAGATGGTTGTTGTCTTGCAAACGTCCCCATCTTTTGACTCAGGAATCGAGACGTGGCTGCACGATCCGTTACAGCCATGCGGATAAGATGCCTGTCATCTCGAATGCTAGTGATACGAGACTGTTGGGATCCAGCACGGCGTTCCGTATTACACTCCTGAACCCACCGATTGCATATTCTGCTAACAGTCATTGGATCTCGACCAACGCGAGCAGCAATGTCGCGATACGATAAACCGCAATCGCGATAGGCTACAATCCGACCTTTAGCAAAGTCGGAAACGTGATGGTACGCATTTCTCTTCCTTACACGAGGCATCACAACAACGTTTCACCAGGCAACGCCGGTCAACTGCTGTTTGTGTATGAGAAATCGGTTGGAAACTTTCTTCATGTCAGCACTTTGTAGGTGTCGCCACCGGCGCCAACCTTGTGTGAATGCCCTGAAAAGCTGATCATTTGCATATCACAGCATGTTCTTCCTGTCGGTTAAATTTCGCGTCTGTAGCACGTCATCTTCGTGGTGTAGCAATTTTAATGTCCAGTAGTGTAGTTAGTACCTCCAAGTACATGTGGAAAGGGGAAACCATTAATGCTTATTTTGCACTGGGTAGCAGGTCAAGTTTTGAAGTGTGAATGCGTGGACGCAAAATGGATAGTCTACACTGAAAGTCACAGACCGCTGAGTGATGCAGTTACGACTATGCAGGAAAAATCGGTAGTATATTATGTGGCGTGTTTGCGTGAAAACTGTTGGACACGGAGAAAATACAACCATATACTGATGAGTGCACATATGCCACATACCACATGCAAAAATATCTGCTCTTGTACCCATTACACCCTGTACAAAAGGTGGTTAAAAAGTACGCGGAAAGGTGGTTTAGAAGGCGTCTTAAGCAACAAAGTGAGGATAGGAGCCAGCGTTCGGAAATTTCATCCAACAGAGGTACAGAGCGTCTAAGATATTGACGCTGGCGCCTGTAAACGTGTGTATATAAAGGGCGATCCTGTGATGATGTTACAAACTTTCAGGGATCATGGACAAGGATAAATTTATCGATATTAGTTCAGGGACCCTGGTCCGGAAGCGAACAAATCGAAAGTTGTGATATGTTAGTGCAATACCTATACCGGTAATGTTCTTGCTAAGACTGCAGAATAGGCTACATTCAGTGTTGGTGCAATGGACCAAAATAAGCAAAATGTCTGTAAACAAGGGCTCTAAAATGCATAACTGAGGAGCTATGAAAGCTTGTTCATATTCGCTACTGTGAAACACTTCTCCTCTATTTAACAAGTGCTCACAGCTCTTAAAATATTCATTTAGGGCCCATATCTACTCGATATTTTTTTTCTTGTTTTGATGCAAACTACCAGTCCTACAATCTTAGCAACAGCAGCAGCAGTACATGTAACTGTGAGAGGTATTATAACGATTTTCAACTATAATTTTCGACTCTTTCGTTTACGCACCAAGTTCCCTTACCTGAAATTATCCTTCCCCATCATCCCTGGAAGTTTATATCATCATCACGGAATCACCTCGTATAATACACACACACACACATTTCTACAACTTCGACTCTCTGTTCTGTCGTTAGATGACTTTCAGGGCACGGGAACACGGGGGTCCTATCCTCATTTTGTTCCTCCAGACACCTGCAAAATTATATATTATGCTAAGCCTTTGCACAAAACGTCTAGGGGTGATGATAAGTCATATAATGTGGGACAACTCTTTTAGAAACAAAATGTTCGTTAATATCTTCCGGAAACGCTAGGCATCTTTCATTATTGGTTTTGCCCCTGAGACGTGACAGTGTATAGGCACTCTGTAACCTGCATGTGCACTGAGTGTTACGAAAATCCAGTGATCTGCTTTGCGTAACAACGGGTCGGTCGAGGCAAATTAACGTTCCAGATTTGCTTCTACAACATCTCTTTTCACTTAGAGACACTCATTCTTGAGCTTTTGTTGTTGAAAATCACTCTACCAATTTACGAAGTAGGTAGAATGCAGATGCAGCACACCACGTTAGTAGACGCTGCTAGTTTCGGGAAATCTTGTCCTCTGAACACCGGAAAATTAAATAAAATGACGCATAGCGTAACCCGGAAGCGTCAGCGAACATTTACTCTCTAACAAAAGTTGTTCCCCTTCACGTGATGTGTCTCTGCTAGGCGTTTGACACAATGACACGGAACATCCTGTACAATACATAGTCACAGATGTACACCAATTATTATTGGTTTCTCCGTCTCAAGCTAACTGCAATTATTTAAAGATAATTTTCTTTAATTTCCTTTCATTATTGATTGTGACAGCTGCTGTGGATCGTGGTCTTTGGAAGAAACATAAATATATAGTTTACAGAATGAAAGTGCACTATGGAGAGGATTGTTTGGTGATTTGAAACTTCCTAGCAGATGAAAACCGTGTGTCGAATTTGGAGTCGAAACTGCTCTGCTGACTAAGTAATCCAAGCATGACTCACTACACCCTCTCACAGCTTTACTTCCTCCAGAACCTCACCTGCTACCTACCAATTTATTATGCAGAAGCATCCATGGAACATGAAAATTCAGTACTGTGTGAAGCTCCAAGACACTGCAGTTAAAATCTCAAAATATGGTGGTTTGTAACCAAAGGCCATATGGAGACATTCCTCAGAGACCTATTTGCATCATTTGTACGGAGGCTGAAAAAAATTCCCACGCTCTGACTTAACAGCCGGATTCCTTGCATAAAAGCAACACGAGATTGTCTGTAGCATATTTTCGGTAGAAAATGAACCATAAAATGGCAGTTTGGCAACATTGTAACCGTATGTATGTTTAGTATCTTCAATGGAGACGTGACAGTGCTATCCCGCTAATGGAGAAGATAAACACAGAGAGAGCTGGATTATTATACTCGAAATAGTACGTACTATCCCAGTTATAGGCGTTTTCCCTCTTGTTCATCCACTTTAGTCTGCGTGGTTCCGTACCTTGCTTCCTAATCTTTATGCTATAGTTCCAAAGGACTTGGACAAAACGTCTACATCTACATCTACATCTGCGTGATTACTCTGCTATTCACAATAAAGTGCCTGGCAGAGGGTCCAATGAACCACTCTCGAGCGGCGCGTGGGAAAAACGAGCACTTAAATTTTTCTGTGTGAGCCCGGATTTCTCTTCATTCATCGTGATGACCATTTCTCCCTATGTAATTGGGTGCCAACAGAATGTTTTCGCAGTCTGAGGGGAAAACTGGTGATTGAAATTTCGTGACAAGATCCCGTTGCAACGGAAAAAGCCTTTGTTTTAATGACTGCCACTCCAATTCACGTATCATGTATGTAGCACTATCTCCCCTATTTCGCGATAATACAAAACGAGCTGCACAACTTTGAACTTTTTCAATGTCATCCCACACCGCACAGCAATACTCTAGGATAGAGCGGACGAGCGTGGTGTAAGCAGTCTCCTTAGTCGACCTGTTGAACCTTCTAAGTGTTCTGCCAATGAATTGCAGCCTTTGCTTCATCTCCCACAACGTTATCCTTGTGATCGTTCCAATTTAGGTTATTTGTGTCACTTATCTCGTAATAGAAATTTAGCGGATTTCTTTTAGTACTCATGTGAATAAGTTCACACTTTTCTTTATTCAGGGTCAATTGCCACTTTTTGCACCATACAGATATCTTATCTATATCATTTTGCAATTTATTTTAGTCATCTGATGACTTTACAAGACGGTAAATGACAGCATCATTTGCAAACAATCTAAGACGGCTACTCAGATTGTCTCCTATGTCGTTAACATAGATCAGGAACAATATAGAGCCTATAACACTTCCTTGGAGAACGCCGGATATTATTTCTGCTTTACTCGATGACTTTCCGTCTATTATTACAAACTGTGACCTTTCTGACAGGAAATTTCGGATGCAGTCTCATAACTGAGGCGATATTCCATAGACACGCAGTTTGGTTAGAAGACGCTCGTGAGGAACAGTGTCGAAAGCCCTCTGGAAATCAAAAAATATGGAATCAATTTGACATCGCCTGTCATATGCAGCTACTCAGTCGTAACCCAGTAATGAGAGTAAAACCATTTTCTTCTCTACTTTTAAAGGCAACTCCAAATCTGTTACAAACGAAAGTCAGATTCCGATTTGTGTTGAGTGAAGATGTTCGCCGCGTATGTGACTTCTATGTTGCCACATTACCTTTCTTTGAAGCCCACTTTACGCCAAAAGCACGAACAGAACAAAAACATATTCCAGACATATTTTAATATTAAATGCTTTTTTCATAAAAAATGGCTGTGAGCACTATGGGACGTAACTGGTGTGGTCATCAGTCCCCTAGAACTTAGAACTACTTAAACCTAACTAACCTAAGGACATCACACACATCCATTCCCGAGGCAGGATTCGAACCTGCGACCGTAGCGGTCGCGCGGTTCCAGACTGGAGCGCCTAGAACAGCACGGCTACTCCGGGCGGCCCGCTTTTTCCATCGGTGCTTGGCAGTACATGTTAAAGACAAACACCATCTCAACAGGCCTTGAAGGCCAACGGTACAAGCGGGGGTTTGTGTCATCCTCAGCCCCCTCAGGCATCACCGGATGCAGATACGTAGGGGCCTGTGGTACGGAGGGGCATGTGTCAGCACACCGCTCTCTCGACCGTTGTCAGTTTTCGTGACCGGTGTCGCTACTTCTCAGTTGAGTAGCTCCTCAATTGGCCTCACAAGGGCTGAGTGCGACCTGAGTGCCAACCGCACTCTGCGGACCCGGACAGTGACCCATCCAAGTGCTAGCTGTCGGGCTAGCCAAGTCCGACAGCGCTTAACTTCGTTGATCTGACGGTCACCCTTGTTACCATTCCGGCAAAACCACTGGCTGGCAATATATGATAATAATATTAAATAGGAAATCACTTGCTAATGTTTTGCAAAATTACATATTTGGTCATGAACCCGCTCTTGGCTTCGTTGGCCATCTTCAGGAAACAGCTGAATGTCGCAAAGGATAAATAAAAATGATGTGCGACTTATACAGATATTATCTGTACACTAGATACAAAAATGACGTAGTGTGTTTACATAGGAAAAAATTACATTTTCTGTCATACATATATAACTGCATTAAGTAAAAAAAGGGAGATACATTTACAACTGATGAGAAGTACGACGAATCTATAGCTTGAATCTACTATCTGCTACGAAAACATTATTTAACAAAGGAAAAACGAAACCCATTCTAATTATTTAATACTATGCAGTTATTCTGTCATGGGTTTGTTGACTTCCAGTATAGGGTCATCTTCCTGGTTTGCTGAACATAACGTAAAATTATATATTCTATATGATATGAATGGTGTCCTGTTAAATCTTCATCAGTAAAGGTCGAATCTGACTTCCTCACTCTCCAGATTTTCCCACTGACAAATCACATTTGCCACAGTTTTGCCTGACTGACCGAGACATACTTTTTCACCCTGATTGCATGTAATTTTAGACACACTACTATTCCTTCCAAATGGTTGCAGTTTGTCATCACTTCTGAATGAAATTCTGATATGCTGTAGGTATTACAAAATGCAGTGCCGAGATTTTAACTCTTTTGTTAGATTATTTGGAGTGTTACTAATATATGTGATTTTGTAAGAACTGACTCACTACTTCGGGTCAGCGTACAGGAGTGGTGTAATTTTAAGCCTTTTTTGTAGTATATTATCAGTCAGCGCCTTTTTCAGTATCAACAAGATATGAACATTTTTATGCAGTAGTAAAAATAAATTGCATCCCTTGGCACAGAATAGTGCGTCTAAAATTACAAGCAAGCGGTATGCAAAAGTATATATTGGTCAACCAGGTAGAACTGTGGCGATTAGCTTATCTGAACACGAAGGTAACTGGAGATTAAAGAAGAAAGATTCAACCTATTTATCATCTTTTAACAGAAAATCATTCACGTTTGATGGTCTTTCACCCCCCGAGCTTTTCTTAATACAGACATTTACGGCTACAGAGTCAGTGCTAAGACTTATCAGCTTACCAACTTCCTACGTGCACACTACGCATTCTCCTACACTGGATTCATTCCGAATATTTTTTCTGTGTGTCGTAATTTTCTAATTATGGAGCGTTATCTGTAAGTGACAATGAACTACCACAGGTTTTTCTTATTCCTTATCTTCACACGTTTATTTACAACAGGAGAACAATGACAAATTAAAACCAATAACTGTAATCTATACATCTTCAAATCAGTTTCGTGGTGCCGATATTCATGAGTGCTACTGTCATTCGTGGATAAAGAACTATTCGGCTCACCTCCACATCATTCTGCTCGCGCATGTCGACGATTGACTATTTGCATTTTACTGACGTGATGACTATGATGTTTCGCAGTGGGTTCAGTTTGATCATATCATGAGTGAATTGATCACTTTTGTTATCACTTCTGTACACTAAAATGATTCTGCTGCCTAATTTAGGCGGCCGGAGTGGCCGTGCGGTTCTAGGCGCTTTAGTCTGGAACCGCGTGCCCGCTACGGTCGCAGGTTCGAATGCTGCCTCGGGCATGGATGTGTGTGATGTCCTTAGGTTAGTTAGGTTTAAGTAGCTCTAAGTTCTAGGGGACTGATGACCACAGATGTTAAGTCCCATAGTGCTCAGAGCCATTTTTAGCCTAATTTACGTGTATGTCCAGCACGAACTGCCTAATACGACGCAGAATAGCACACGTTCTTGAACGGAACATAGTTGATGTAACCAAGGGAAAGGCTTGTCGACAATGACATCAGAAACAGATCGTGGCTTAGCTGGAGAAGAAAATTGTTGGAATCTGAAGTGGGTCGTGTGTGAGACAGCATTATCAGTAACTGACTGAGATTGAAAGCAGCCTCATTGTGGGTCTCTATGTTCCCTATTGGTCGGGGCGTGCAGATTTTGGGAGCGTTCTGGTGTCACAGTGACTCGATATTGGACTGGATGAAGGTTGACATGCCCGTCGGGAAGTTTCCGTTCGACCACGTCTGACCACCTACCATCGAGGATCGCCGTACTGTGCACGAAGTACGTCGTAAACCCTTCACACTTATGCGACTGCCATCTGAGAACAAGTAATGGACTCCATGCAACATTCCGTCTCATCTTGCACCGTTGCTCAGAGACAAGCAGCCACTCTTGGGAAATACCGTCCTATGCGTTTGGAGTGATGCCGTCACCGGGAATCATGGACAGCTGCAGAATGGCTTCGCACTGTGTTCAGTGATGAATCGCCGTTCTGCAGTACCCCAGATGATCACCGTCGTAGACGACTACGATGATGATGGTATTTTGTTTGTGGGGCGCTCAACTGCGCGTTATCAACGCTCGTACAAATTCCCAATCTTTTCACATTCCAGTCGCGTCACTTTCCCCGAATGATGATGAAATGATGAGGACAACACAGATACCCAGTCCTCGGGCGGAGAAAATCCCCGACCCCGCTGGAAATCGAATCCGGTATGCCGTGATCCAGAGGACCGTCCGCGAGTATAGCGGCAAGGTGGGGAGAGGTCCATCCTTACTGATTTTGAGAGGCACTGCGGTCTTACATCGGACGTCATGGAGTGGGGAACCATTGGCTTTGACTACAGACCACTACAAGTTGTGATTGAGGCAACTCTGAATGCTCAGAGGTCATCACGGACATGCGTTCCCCCATTGCCAAACTCCGCCATTTTTCAACAGGAAAACACTCATACTCACGTGTCACGTATCACTATGAACTAATCGCGTGATGTTGAGGTAGTCCAGTGGCCTGCAATATCCACAGATCTTTTCCCGACCGAATATGTGCAGTACCAGCTCGAACGTCAACTCCGTCCGACTGCCAGTAACCAGTATGTAACGGACCAGCTGAAAAAGTTGTGGGCAGGTTTGCCTCAGAAGAGGATACAACAGCTTTGTAACACTCTTCCCAAACGGATCAGTGGATACATCTAGGCCAGAGCGGGTGCAACGTTATACTGATAAGTGGACTCATTGTAAAATTCACTCCATTTTGTAATCGCCGAGATAACATTACGAACTTTCTCAACCTGTGCAGCTTAATTTTCCTTGTTCCCTTCTGCGTGCTTCATATTTTTTTGTCAAGACTGTAGTATCCAGCAGTTCATTATGAGAAATTTTAGGAAACCGTAATGGTCATGCGAAGTTTTGACCCCGGCTTCTTTCGAGTGGGCGGCATTGACAGCTCGCTTCTTGTTACTGTAAGTTAATAGAAGAGTGATACATTTTTTTTCCAATATCGTAAGCCTTGTTGCTGCAGCGCAAAGAAAAATAAAACAAAGTTTTGTGGTGCTTATAGCTTAATTTCCAAATGACCTTTTCCACAGAAGCAGGAAAGTGAGGTTAACGTTTAATGTATAAAATGAGATTATTGAAGTACCGATAAACCTATACAGTCATTGTTCGCAAGGGAACTAATTTTCTAGTAAGTCAATCGATACAAAGCGAAAGAAGTACAAAGATTGGACCGAACTTACTTCGGCCATCCTTAAAACACCAAGACATCACTGAAATGAGTCATTCGGTAATTAAATACGTGTAACGAGACAAGCAGCAATGAAATAGTCGGCAGTGTGACAACCAGCAATGAGATACTTGATTTCAGAATAATTACCTTATTATTTTGAATTAAACAGGAATAAATCTTTAGTTTAGGTACATGAAAGCTGAGTGTCTAATACATTATTAATAACATAGTAACAAAACAGCTCCAAACAGTTATTAGATTAAGTAGAGAATTTGTTTGTGTTCCTGAGAAAGGTCATAAAGCTGTTGCAGTCAGACGTATTATTGGAAATAAAAGTAACATTGTGCTTTTAACATCTTCCTTCATACAATGAAGGAAGCTATAAGAAGCTCATAACGTAACAGCACCGCAAATATATCTCCCACAACGAGGGTCGCGTCACGGCAAAATGTAATAAGAAACTTCCTTTCTCCTAGCTTATTAATATTTATTACGCTCTAAGAGAAGCCTTCTTGTTGCCTTTAAGGTACTTCGTCATCAGGCGACTGCACCGTCCTTTGGGGAACCTGTAAATATCTTGGCCTCTATTATCTGAGTGATTCTTCCCTGTGGTCTTAGTTCGGGTGGAGCATTAATTTTCTTTGAGGTAAGAAGCAACGGCGGAGTCATTTATATACTGATGGTAGCCTTGGTGCACTGAGACCCTGGTCGATATTTACCGCTAAGAGGAATTGAAGTCGCTGCTATGATCAGCTGTTTCCTTTCACTTCATAGCTGGTTTCTAGCAGCAGAAAACAACAGTCATAGCAGCTCCACAGGCATCGTTCAGCTCACCTTTTAACTGGATAGTAAACTGCACCATGTTCTTGTGGTTTGACTTAAGGTAAGTTAGATACTTAGTTACATGTGCCACAAATCATTTGAACGATTCTTTAATCGAAATGATATGCAACAGGTAACTTTACAGGCATACATGATTAGCGTTAACATAAAACATAGTTATTTTTTTTCTTTTTGACTGATCAAAGATTGTTACATATTGAACTTCTTTCGAGCTACTAACAGCTTGAATAATGGGTAATAAGTCATTTTTTCTAGCGTTGTAGGTATGGATATTACAATCAGAGAATAACTATCCAAATGGCTCTGAGCACTATGGGACTCAACTGCTGAGGTCATTAGTCCCCTAGAACTTAGAACTAGTTAAACCTAACTAACCTAAGGACATCACAAACATCCATGCCCGAGGCAGGATTCGAACCTGCGACCGTAGCGGTCTTGCGGTTCCAGACTGCAGCGCCTTTAACCGCACGGCCACTTTGGCCGGCTAATAACTATCCAGAGCGACCAGAAGAGGAATGAAGATGTCAAACTGAGACTCAAGAAAATCTAACTCATCCACTAAGGAAGTGGCTTACAAGGCGCTTGTTCGAGCAATTCTTGAAAACTGTTCATCAATCCGACACGCTTACCAGATAGAGAGAGGAACCAACGAAGAGGGGCCCGTTCCGCCGAAAGATCGTTTAGTCCTCGCGAGAACATTACAGAGATGCTCAATAAACTCCAATTGCAGCCACTACAAGAGAAGCGTTGTGTATTCGGAGAGAAAGCACTTTCTGGGAAGAGTCGATTATCCACAAACAGACATGAATCGAAATGCCCACGATGACAAAATCCGAGAAATTAGAGCTAGTACAGAGGCTCACCGATAATCATTCTTCCACGCACCATTCTCGAATGGAACAGGAAATGGGGAACTACTTAGCGGTACCAGTAGTACCCTCC
The DNA here is from genome assembly GCF_023898315.1 of Schistocerca nitens. NCBI lineage: Eukaryota > Metazoa > Arthropoda > Insecta > Orthoptera > Acrididae > Schistocerca > Schistocerca nitens. Next base: position 284,736,989 of record NC_064614.1, read on the forward strand.
GCTATACACCGTTAGGTGGCTTGCGGGGTATTATGTAGATGTAGATGAACTAGGCACACGATTTCACAATGGTGGTTATCCACAGACATGCTGGCACATACATTGCTGCATTCTTCGATGGATGTGAACTGGTGTTTTGTCCCTCTGTAGCCAATAGGAGAATATCTGCACGTTGGTCCTGTTTGGACGCGTTTGCTAATAACGTCGCCATAGTTCACATTTCTGCATTTAAAGCGCGCACGTTGGAAAGACACGAATGTCACACTACTCCCTTACCTATATGTCGGTGCTTATATACCAGAATCGGAGTCGCGCTACGTTGCACATAGCTACAGTGACGCCCTCAGGGGATTTCTAACCGCCCCTTAAGTACAGGGTGAATCACCTATATCTTGAACCTTAAATATTGCTGAAGTGAAAAGTGCTATTGATGTGTGGTTTTCACAAAATTGATTGATAGTCAGGGGCTCGTATTGTTGGTCAATCAACAGATTACAATAATATTTATAAAGTGTATTTTTTGTGCAAACATACACTTTTTTAAATGGAACAACGTCTGTTGTCACTAACAGACTAAAAGTAGTGTCAATTAGAATGTCAGAAGCGTTTGTTGCAGTATTCTAGTGCTAGTCGTTTACGAGACAAAGTGTTTTGAAAAGTTCCCTCACCAACAGTACATGTGACAGCACCCACATAAGAACATGACAAGGGCGTGCCCTAGTTATGTGGATAGATTAGACCATCATAGGATGTGTTCAAAATGACCACTGCCAGCGGCAATACATGCTTCCAGTGTGGTATGGAAAGACTGTTGCACACGGGTTAACATTTCATCAGAGATGTTCGCGCAGGCTGCATGTCTTCCAGTGCAGTTGTCATATCCGTGTAGACAGTGTCTTTCAGTATTCCCCCCCCCCCCAAAAAAAATAAAATAAAATAAAAAAATCCACAGGCGTCAAATCTAGGGAACGGTCCAGCCAGTGTACCGGTCCTAGGCGTCCAATTTCACGATTTGGAAACAGTTCTGGAAGACATACTGTAGTACTTAGAGCGCTGTGGGCTGGACAGCCATCATATTGGTGCCTTCTTGTCTGCAGAGGAGCGCCACGTGGCATCCGTGAAAGATGATCTGTTAGGAGTCTGAGTTACTTGTGCGGTTTCAGTGTTACGTTTATGGAAAACGAACCTATGACCTGATGGTTCACTATCCTACACAACACGTTTACGTTCCATGGGAACTGACGTTCCACCCGACGAAGGCAATGGGGATCGTCAATGGAACAACAATGCATGTTTCGACGGTTTGCTTGGACATGATTGGTAAATGTGGCTTCATCACTAAACAAGATACAAGATGCATCTGGAGTATTCTGTCGTAATGCTCATTTACAGAAGTTAATACGATTCTCATAATCGTTAACCACCATCTATTGATGGAGAGAGATGTGATAGAGGTGAAAGCTATGTCGATAGAAAATGCATAGGGCACTTCCCCGACTCAGGCCAAACCGTCTTGCAACTGCGCGGGAGCTAACGTGCGGATCAACTGCAACGGCAGCAGGCACATTAATTTCCCCTCTTCTGTCACGACTTGTTTCCTTGTGTTACGTTCCCTACGTGTTACACTTCAACTTCCACGTACCTGACTGAAGAGGTTGACAAATAATTGCCGAGGTGGTTGGCGCCTATTGGGATATCTTGCCGCATACACCGCGCAAGACCGAACTGCATTCTTCCTATACTTTTCATACACTATTAACACGCCAGCTTTTTCTGCATTACTGAATCCCACCGTACACTCACCGCTACTGCTTGGGCTGTTACACACTCACTGAGTCGCACTGTACCCAAGAACACACAAGTATAATGTAAGCAAACGTAACAGCATCAGACCTAGCAATTGCGCATGTTGAATAGCAAAAAGTTTTGAAAATACGATATCTCTTAAAAGACTCCCTCTAGAATCCTGCAACAAACGCCACTGACATTCTAATTAACCCTACTCTTAGTTTTTTAATTACAATGGGCATGGTTCCATTTAAAAAAGGCGTATGTTTGCACAAAAGATAAACTTTCTACTTTTACGACCCGTTTATTGGCTGATAATAAGAGCCCGTAACTACGAAACCGTTCTGTGAAAACAACACACAAAAATCGCTTTCTATTTCCGCAATATCTGCGGCGCAAGTTTTACGTGATGGTGCAGTTAAAATGTCTAACTCTTTAAAGAAGTATCTACATGACGACCGCGGGTGAACACCACATATTATTCTTAAAGTTCGCTTTTGTGCACTTTCTTTCCAACTGATGATTTACTCCAGAAAATTAATCAATACGACATTACTGCACACATGCACTTTACAGTCACATTAGTGACCACCTGCTAAAAGCCTGAATCACCAACTTTTGCAGCGCGTACCACTGCGAGACGTGCAGGAAGGGAGTCAGTCAGGATCTCCAAGGTACTGACAGGGATGTAGAGCTAGGTATCCATGGCGCGAACTGTTCACTTAAGGCGATCCTATAGATTCTTGACTTCGTTGAAATCCGGGGAGTACAGTGGCCAGACGAGTTTTGTTAACTCATGCTGGCGCTCTTCAAACTACGCACGTACACTCCGAGCTCAGTGACACGTTGCATTGTCCTGCTGGTAGATGCCATCGTGCCGAGAAAAAACAAACTGTATGTAGGGGTGGACATGGTCCGCAAGCACTGATGCGTACTTCTTTCGAACCATTGTACCATGCATAATGATGAGTTGAACCAAAGAGTGCCACGAAAACATTCACCACTTCATAACGCATGCATGGTGTTTATTTTCGTACGTTCACGCCGTACACACCAACGGCGTCCAATGGTCCATAAAACGTGATTCATCTGAAAATGATACCTGTCGCTACTCAGTGGACATCCAGTTCCTTTACTGGTATGCAAATTGCAGCCTTCGTAGCCGATGAAAAGCAGTCGGCCTGCTTGCGTGAACCAGGCGCCCGTTGCAGAGGCACATAAGCACCAACGTCCGCTGACCGGTCCTTGGTTCATCTGGGTTGTCAGTTGCTCATCTGTTGCACGTCATTTCTCCCGAACACACCTCCGCAGCCTTTGTTCACCACTGTCTGTAGTCCGTTGGTCCGTGGTGAACCACAGTTGCCTGCGTGCTGGTTATCCATAGCGGCACTTTGCCATGCACAGTATGCTCTAATCACGGTGGCCTGTGAACGATCAACAAGCTTAGCCGTTTCAGAAATATTTCCACTCTTGGCTCGAAAGCCTACGAACATGTCTACTCCGTCAGATTAATCGCTTCTTTTCCGAAAATTTGTTGTTTGTTACTGAAGGTAACCGAACATAAAGATTTCCAGTCTATGATCGCCTCAGTTAGACTACAATATCCAGTCTATTCCACGCAAACACAGTCTACACTCTTACATTCTTACTGCTCCGCCCCCCCCCCCCTCCCACCCTGCTGGCACAGTGCCTTTGTTGACAACTTGGGTCCACGGCTGCGTGGGGTCTGCGTCAGAAATCAGGACTCATTTGACCAGGCCATGGTTTTCTAGTCGTTGAGGATCCAGTCGATGTGGTCAGCAGACAGCAGAAGTTCTGCAGGTGATGTGATGTTGGCGAAGGCTAAATTTCGCCGCAGTGTCCTAAGGGATATGTTTGGCGTACGTCTGACATGGACTTCCGTAGTTATTTCACGCAGTTTTGTTTGTCTGTTTACAATGATAATTCTACGCAAACGCCGCTGCTCTCAGTTGTTAGTGAAAGACGTCGGCCACAGCGTTGTATGTGGTGAGAGACAATGCTTGAAATTTGGTATACACGACATACGCTTGACAGTGTTGATCTCGGAATATTGAATTCACGAACGGTTTCCGAAATGAAATGTCCCAAGAGTCTAGCACTAATTACCATTCAGCGTTCATAGCCTGTTAATTCTCGTCGTACGGTCATAATTAACGCTGAAGTCCTTTGACATGAATCACCTTGAGTACAAATGAACAGCTTTGCCAATATTGTGTGCACGATACTTCCGCACTCTTTATATGTGTATACCATCATCCCAGGATTTCTGTGGCCTCAACATAAGCACTTCCGCTTTTCAAGTTCCATTTTAAGTATTTCACTGTCAATAAATTCCATTGTAAATGGCGGGCTACCCATGTATGCCAAGGTAAATTGATGATTCAAATTTCATGAGAAGATCCCGTCGCAACGAAAAACGCCTTTGTTTTAATGATTTCCACTCCAATTCACGTATCGTATCTGTGACACTATCTCCCATATTTCGCGATAATACAAAACGAGCTGCCCTTCTTTGTACTTTTTCGATGTCATCCGTCAGTCCCACCTGATGCGAATCCCACACCGCACAGCAATACTCCAGAATTTGTCGGACAAGCATGGTGTAAGCAGTCTCTTTATTAGACCTGTTGCACCTTCTAAGTGTTCTGCCAACGAATCGCAGTTTTGGTTTACTGTACCCACAATATTATATATGTGATCGTTCCAATTTAGGTTATTTGTAATTGTAATCCCTAAGTATTTAGCTGAATTTACAGCCTTCGGATTTGTGTGACTTATCGCATAATCGAAATTTAGCTGATTTCTTTTAGCACTCGTGTGAATAACTTCACATTTTTCCTTATTCAGGGTCAATTGCCACTTTTCGCACCATACAGATATCATACCTAAATCATTTTGCAAGACTTTTTCATCATATGATGACTTTACAAGACGGTAAAAGACAGCATCATCTGCAATGAATCTCAGATGGCTACTCAGATTGTCTCCTATGTCGTTAGTATAGATCAGGAACAATAGAGGGCCTATAGTACTTCCTTGGGGCACGCCGGATAGTACTTCTGTCTTACTCGATGACTTTCCGTCTATTACTACGAACTGTGACCTTTCTGACAGGAAATCACGAATCGAGTCGCAGAACTAAGGCGATACTCCGTAGGCACGCGGTTTGGTTACAAAACGTTTGTGAGGAACGGTGTCGAAAGCCTTCCGGAAATCTAAAAATATGTAATCAATTTGACATCCCCTGTCGATAGCACCTGTTATTCCAGGAGTATAAAGAGCTAGATGTGTTTCACGAGAACGATATTTTCTGAAACCGTGCTGACTATGTATCAATAAATCGTTTTCTTCGAGGTACTTCATAATGTTCGAATACAGTATATGTTCCAAAACCCTACTCCAAATCGACGTTAGTGATATAGGCCTGTAATTCAACGGATTACTCCTACTTCCTTTTTTTGGGTATTGGTGTGACTTGAGCAATTTTCCAGTCTTTAGGTACGGATCTTTCTGTGAGCGAGTGGTTATATATAACTGCTAAATATGGAGCTATTATATGGCCACAACGCTGCGTTATTAACGCACTTGTGGCCGATGCCACTTGTGTCTTCTGACGGAAGAAAAGGTACTAGGCCCATCCGTCTGAGGTATGACCTCGAGAATGCGCCTGTCCTTCGACAATGTGAATTAATTTCTTGCCGTGTAGCCAGGGCATATAACAAAACACTGGGTCTAAATTTCTTGCATTATTTATCACAAAAAAGTTACAATAAGAAACGCCTTTTTCTTTCAATTGTATCACTAGTTTTCTCAGTAATCAAGTGTCTGCTTGATCACAGGCACCAGACTAGAGATCCCGTGCTCTCACGCGAAGACCAGCCGTCCGAGAGGATTCGCGGCCGTCGTCAAGCCGCTGTGCTGACGGATCCCCACTCGCAGCCGATGAATAATTCCGCAGGTGCGAGACGAGCGCGCCGACGGCGGCCCAGGCGCTCTGTAAAGCCGTCAATCGGCTCCTCGCGTCTTAATCATCTCGCAAATCTCCTGCATCCAGCCATACCTCCTCGCTTCTAAAAGCTGCACCTTGTATCCTAGCAGAGATTGCGACATGTAACACTAATGGCGACAAACAGTGAATTAGATCTACTGCGTCCAGAATGAATCTTACCCTCGTCAGTGCGCAGTTGTGTGCGAACCTCACACAATAAAACAGTGTGCTCGACAGGAATTCGTGCCGAAAACCTTGTTTTCTCTAGGCAGTACCCTTATCGACAGAGCTATAAAGGCGCTGCTAACGGCCTAACTCTACGACATACATACTCCGCAAGGCACCACACGGTGCGTGACGCGGTGTATCCTATACTCCTAGTCATTTCCTTTCCGGTTCCACTCGTCAATACAGAGAGGGAAAAATAACTGTCTAACTGCCTCCCTGTGAGTCCTAATTTCTGGTACTTTATCTTCATGGTCCTTACGCGAAAGTTTTGTTAGCGGCTGTAGAATCCTTGTGCATTCAGTATCAAATGCCGGTTCTCTAAATTTTCTCAGTAGTGTTCTTCGAAAAGAAGTTCGCCTACCCTCCCGGGATTCCCATTTGAGCTTCCGAAGCATCTCGGTAACATTTGCGTGTTGTTCGAATCTACCGGTAACAAACCTAACAGTGCGTCTCTGTATTGCTAGGACTGTCTTGTTTTAATTCGACCTGGTATGGAACACATAGAATACACTCGAGCAGTATTCAAGAACAGGTCGCACTAGCGTCCTATATTCGGTCCCCTTTATAGATGAACCAGCACTCCGTCTTCAGGCCACCAGAGGCCCATCGGGACCATCACAGTTCTGCAAAATTCTCCCTATAACGGAAGTCGAAATAACCGAAGTCGACCATTCGCTTCCCGTACCACATACCGCACATGTTCGTTCCATTTCATATCGCTTTGCAACATTACGCTCAGACATTTTAACGACATGACTACACTGGACTCGAATTCAGGAGGACGACGGTTCAACCCCGCGTCCGGCCATCCTGATTTAGGTTTTCCGTGATTTCCCTAAATCGCTCCAGGCCAATTCCGGGTGGTTTCTTTGAAAGGGCACGGCCTACGTCCTTCCCCGTCCTTCCCTAATCCGATGAGATCGATGACCTCGCAGTTTGGTCTCTTCCCCCAAACAACCCAACCCCCAACATGACTGTGTCAAGCAGAACGCTACTAATGCTGTACCCGACAATTACCATTTTTTTTCCTACTCATCCCCGTTAACTTATATTTTTCCACATTTAGAGATAGCTGCCATTCATCACACCAACTTGTCCAAGTCATCTGTATCCTCCCACAGTCACTACGAGACATTCTCGTACACCACAGCACCATCAACGAACAACCACAGACTACTGCCACCGATTCCGCCAGATCATTTTCTTATAAAGAGAACAACAGTGGCCCTATCACACTTCCCTGGAGCACTTCTGACGAACACACGCCGTCGAGGATAATATACTGGGTTCTATTACTTGAGAAGTCTTACTGCCACTTACATATTTGCTAACCTATTCCTTGTGCTTGTATCTTCGTTAAAAGTCTACAAAGGGGCACCAAGTCAAATGCTTTTTGGAAATCTAGAAATATGGAATCTGCCTGTTCCCCTTTATCCATAGTTCGCAGTATATGATGTGGGAAAAGGGCTAGCTGGGTTTCACAAGGGCGATGCTTCCTACGTTCGTGCTGATTCATGGACGTAAGGTTCTCGATCTCAAGAAAATTTATTGTTTTCAAACTGAGAAATTGTTCAAGGATTCTGCACCAAAGCAATGTTAAGAATATTGGTCCGTAATTTTACATCTCTGTTCTTTTGCCCATCTTACATACAGGATACCTTGCGCTTTCTTCAGTCGCTTGGCACTTTCCGTTGGGCGAAAGACTGGCTATAAATACAAGCTAGCATCATATATGGCGTTTCAGTCTTCGATCGTACAGAACATGGACAAGTTACTCTGTAACTGCAATATATGATCTGAAGATGGGCAGCTAGCCCGAAACCGGTAACTGAAAATAAAGAATAGCGATCTAAGACTGGAACGCCATATTTTATTTAATGAACGATCGCGGAATTCCCTTTAAGACAATCATGTCTAGTTTTGATAAACAAGCTAGCATGCCTTCGCACTTACTTTCAAAAGGTGTATCTTTGCTACTTCACTAAAATAAAACCGCATCTTCTCTCCTTATGGACTAGCATGTCTAGAAGAAGTGAACTGAGTTGCAAGTCGTTCCTGGACAGCTTATTCGTAAAGTTCATTGCCCAAGGAAGAGCAGTTTTTATCTCTCAGGAAGATTCTTAACATTGTTCACTCCTATATAGATTGACTTTTGAAGAATTCTCTGCTCCGCCAAAGTTATTTCTCCCTGATGGTATACACTTCTTAAGAGAATTAAACGATCACTTTTTCGAAACGTTGTAATTACCACCCACTGCGGTGTTAAGTTTGAAATTTGGCTCAACGGTTCGTACAAAAATCGACACATACGAAAAAAAGAACACATCTCATAAGTTCATGCGATGTGTAGAGTGCCTTAACGAGGTCGCATTGGCATCGAACTTCATCTCATTTCTGCCCAACGCCACCGTGAACGATCACTCGACTGGAATGTCGTCACAGCCCCTCTTACCCACGTCTCACCTCTTCCTTTTACGCCCACGTGAATGATCTATGTTTCTGTAAGTGAATTTTATAGACACTGACCTTCGGTGACTTTGAGCATCACATAATTAGCTCTCAAAACGATTTATAACTAGTTGATTAAATGTTGTTATAGCTGCTGATTGTGATTCAGCACATCGCTAACCACTGAAAGCAGTACATAAAAGGGAATATGATCTAAAATCAACGTATCTCACAGGGTGAAAGTTTGTAGACACAAAAAGAATGGGAATACCTGGCACATTCTTCATTCGCTGAAACTAGAATTCGACGAATACCAAGAAATGCTTTTGAAATCTTTAGTGACATTTTCTCACGACGCGAGTTTCTCAAAAGCATTGTATCATTCTCTGGAGTTCACATTATTTTTTTGAAGACAATATGTCATTTAACTGAATACAAAATGATGAATTTAGAACAATATCTTGAAACACATTCTGTTTACTCGCGTTACACGACCAGCATTCGCTCCCTCTACACCCTTAATCCCTCGTTCCAACCAAAATTATCACTCCAGTCCTCCAACAACATCATTTCGCATATACAGGACACATAATGACATTGTTCTCAGTTTTATCAAATTCACTTAATAACTGCAGATTTTGTGTCAGTGTATTTTGGGTCTTCTTATTGATCGCACAGTATGCAACTTTAAGTACGTATTTAGCAAGTTTAGCAGAATCGTTTCTGTATTCGACTAATGTCATTCATGTTCTTCATTACACTCAAATAATACTGCTCGCAGTATGTAGTAACGTTGTCGCTGTGTTTTGTCTAGAATAATTGGTGCTGCGCTTGTTCCGGATGGCGAACTGGATACAACTATATAAAGACCAAGGCATCAGAGATGATAGGAACATTCAATAACGAAATTAACGAGAATATATTGTGAGCAAAAACATTTGAATCCTTTCGCTGTTTTATAATGTTTATCAGTTTGCAGACTAACCGCATGTATTTAAATGTTGACTGTGCATGGTTCAAGAGCATTTTTCTAGTTACTGTGAACCATGAATTTAGTATAAAAAGAAGGAACTCGTAGTAGGTATATTTTTTACTATTTAAGCAACTATTACACTTTCAATGTAAGAGAACAAGTGTAACCCTACATGAGAGTGGTGTGTGCGTCATTGCTTATTGAGTATCACTACTAACTGTTAACCTTTGGCATTTTTTAACCTCCACGCTTCAACGTTGATTCACGATGGCGTGCCTTTTACTCTTCTGCAGTCGGACCAAGCGAAACACACACACACACACAGATCTACAGCAGCCCGACTGTCCGATGAACCTACCGCGGCGACGGCCAGCAAATGAATAAAAGATACTTCCCATCCCGCGACCCCACGGCCGCTCCTCCCACGCGGCTACCCACAACGGTACTAAAACAAAGTAGCTCGCCGACAGACCGACAGCTCCATCGTTGCCTCGGCTGCCGCACATCCAACGGACTAGGAATTCTGATCGACGCAACTCTTTGCCTTCCGCTTCCCTGCCACGTCGACCAAACTTCCGGCGGCTCTTACCTCCCAGCTTTCAACCTTACCACCTGCGCTACCAGACCACTCTGCAACTGGCACGGAAACCTCTCATTGCTCCCGCAGGGGGAGAAGACGAAAGATCTTAAAGGAATAAAGAAATAACAAGGAAAACGCTCTCTTTCCAATTCAGATATTCGGCGGCGCCATCGGCGCCGGAGCTTGTTCAGCATATTTCGGCCGTACACATGCTTGCCGTTCTGCAAGTATCGGCGTAACACGCGTGGGCCCATAAAGGCAACCACGAGAGATATAGCGCCGGGTGCCGGCGCCCTCGCGTCTCCGAGCAGCACGCATAAAGAAGTCGTAATATCTAAAAGAGCCAGGGAGGGCCTTACTGGCAGCGTAGGGCTGGGGGAAGGTTTGGCGGGGGTTGGGGGACGCCGGGGCCCACTGTGGCCGCCGAATGAGATATGCAGCCCGCAGCACACCGCAGCGTCAATATGGAAATGGCAGCCGCAGATCGCCTACTCGGCGGCCGCCGTCGGCCAGTGCGAGAAATCATTGTCAGCTGCAGGCGACCCTGTCAGGACCCGATCGGCCTGTTGGCTTTTCCGAAAACGCTCAGCAATTCCCACAGAGAGCATCGTACATACGCAATACGAAAGGCATAATACGATTCCACATTGACATCTACATTCCGATACCCACCTCACAGAGTGGCCGTTGGTACTTGGTTTACCACTATAAGTTTTCCTCTTTCCTGTTCCAGTCGTGAATGGTTGTGTGTGACTCAGGTGCCCATTGTTTTTTTTGCTCAACTGGACACCACTTTGTCCAAATCCATCCGAATTGTCCTATCATGGAATGGTCACCTTCAGTTTAAGTTGGAATTTATCGCAGTGTCCTGGCGACTTCTCATATCGTTGAGAGGTGAACGCTGGGTTAAAAGTAGACCAAAAACTTCTGTTGGTCGACTGGGATTCGAACACGCGAACTCTCGGCTTCCAGTCCCGGGCTTCCCCTCTAGACCCCAAAATCCGATGTTTTTGACAATCCCCCGTGTGCACTCGAGTCTAATTATACAGTCAAGGCCCTTCCGCGGAAACATGCAGAACGAGGTGATACGAGGTGTGTGAGAAAAGTTACCAGACTCATTTTTCGTCTACCAACGTTCATTCTTTTTTTTTTTTTTCAAATAACAATATTGTCCTTTTCGAAGTATTTCCCTTCGGCAGTTACATACAAGCGGAGATGTTGTTCCCAGTTTTGGTAGCAGCAGTGAGATGCTTCAACTGGTATGACCTTTAACATGTCAGTCACATTCTTTTCCATGCAATCCAGAGTCAAAATCTGACGTCTTTTAAACACTTTTTTCAATTTTGGAAAATAAAGAGAGCCACTAGGACTTAGATCAAGGGGGAACACACGGGCTGTGGAAAAACAGGAATGCCTTTTGAGGTCAAAATTCTGTGATGGAAGTGGCCGTGTGGTCATGGGGCGTTGTTATGATGCAGCAGCAACTTGTCCACAATGTCCGGTCTTAATCCGTTGCCGGCCTTTGGTGGCCGAGCGGTTCTGGCGCTACAGTCTGGAACCGTGCGACCGCTACGGTCGCAGGTTCGAATCCTGCCTCGGGCATGGATGTGTGTGTTGTCCTTAGGTTACTTAGGTTTAAGTAGTTCTAAGTTCTAGGGGACTTATGACCTCAGCAGTTGAGTCCCATAGTGCTCAGAGCCATTTGAACCATCTTAATCCGTTCACCCTTAACCTGTGCATTTCAAGGACATCTTCTGAAATAAAGCCAATTAGTATTGTCATCATCTTCGGTTTGCTCTTTCAAGTATTTTTCTTCTGTTGATGAGATGTCTAGTGCGTCACTTCTCACTTTGCCGCTTTTTTCAGGATCTTAAAAATCTTGGATTCACCACCTGTGATCACACGACAGAACCATTCGTGACCATTGACAATCGGGTCAAGAACATCAACGCATACGTTTCTTCTTCTGCTCGGTTGTGAGGTTTTTCGGCACCATTTTGGCACAAACTTTTCGCGTGTGCAAGGGTTCGGTGAAAATTTGATGTACGGTGGAAGTGTTTAAGTTTAAAGATGACCCATCATCTTTATTGTTAAATGTCGGTCTGATTTACAAGAGCACGCACGCGTTCGACATTTTCATCGGTTTTTGAATTTGAAGGTCTTGCTAGCGAAATTCATCTTCTACGTGTTCTCGGCCTTCCAAAAATGATTTATTCAGCAAAAACCATGTGCTCCTGATAAGGAATATTCTCCATAGGCCTTTTTCAGGTTTCTATTGGCCACTCACGGATTTAATAGAAAGCTTCATAGTGTAACGTGTCTCTAAATTCCTTAGTTCCATTCTTTTGTACATACAAGAAAAACACAACTTCACTGATGGCGCACTCAAAAATAACGTGAAGGCTGTTCGGAACTGATACTCGGCCTGCACAAGTAGAACAACACAGTGTTGCCAGATCGCTCGCAGTGTTGTTTGTCTCATTAGTTTTCTCACGCACCTAGTGTGTTGACCCCTCTTGGAACGTGCGTTCTCTGAATTGTAACAGTTAATCACGCCACTTTACAGAACTTGTCTCTGGCAGCTATTGATGCTGGAGCTGGATGAGCATTTTCGTGACGGTTTGTCACTGACTTGCAGCGAAACACGCTACCCTTCTTTGGATTTTCTCTATTCCCTCTATGAATCCTATCTGTGACGGATCCCAGACTAACTACAAATATTCAAGTATTGGTCGAACGAGAAGGTCTCGGCCACCTGCCTTGTGGGTAGACTTCACTTCCTGAGGCTTCATCCAATGGCATCTGCCTTACTTCTGATTAATTTAATGTGCTCGTTCCACTTCAGATCGCTCGGTAAGCATACTCTTGACATTTTATTCCTGCGTCTGCCTCTAGCGATTGTTCTGCATTCGTGCCTGTTCATAATCGATGCGTTACATTAGTTTGTGTTTAGGGTCAAATGGCAATGCCTGTACCAGATGTCTATCATGTGCAGATCGTCCTGGTTCAAATGGCTCTGAGCACTATGGGACTTAACATCTGAGTTCATGAGTCCCCTAGAACTTAGAACTACTTCAACCTAACTAACCTAAGGACATCACACACATCCATGCCCGAGGCATGATTCTAACCTGTGACCGAAGCGGTCGTGCGGTTCCAGACTGAGGCGCCTTGAACCGCTCGACCACAACGGCCGGCCAGATCATCCTGCATTTCGGTCTAGTTTTCAGATGTTGTGACTTTCCTGTGTAGAATAGAACGCCATGCAACTTCCGACGTTATGCATTGTCATTTATACACTGCTATCTAAGACCTGAGGTCGAGACAGCCAAAGTAACACAACGTATTAACTACTCGGTGGAGACGAATGAAAGTGAGGAAGCTTGCTGTCAGAAGTCTCCCAGTGGTACATAGAAGGTTGGACGTCAAATGGCGTGAGGCCAGCGTGACTGTACCTTCAAACAGTGCTGCCCTCCGCAACACAACGGGAAACATCAGTGTGTGTCAATCAGCGTACAATTGAGGCTCGTAATTACAAACGTAGACCGAATACAACACGTGGATGACTTCACACGGGGATGAATCATCGGGGAACTGGAAGAATAACGAAGTGTGACGTTTGTAGCCCATCCCTGCGGTGTTGCTCACATCATTGTTTCACTTGCATGGGGAGCGCTCCAGCCACTCGAAGGTGTGGAGGTTGTCGATTACTTTCAACTGGAGAAGCAGGTGACTGCTACACGGTGCAGCTGGCAAGAAGGGACCCACGTCAAACAGTGGGGGCAATTGCAACCACATTTAGCAGGACAGTAAGAATGTATCACGTTCCATAGTAGCAGGGTGACGACGCAGGAGTAGTCTCTTTGCAAACAACCAATAAACTGTGTTCCATTGGCACCCGCACATCGGCGGCACCGTTTGCGATGACGACCAAAGCGTAGGAGCTGGACAAACGAACTCATCTCGGACGGTAGCAGATTCATAGTACTGAGTCCGGACGCACTCTCATATGGTGTGGGGCAGGAACACGTAATGAACCCAGGAACATTGTCGAAATGATCTTTACTTTGGTCCAGATTTTATAGTGTCGGGAGCCATAATGATGGCCCTCCACATCTCTGGTCACATTGCACTCACCGGTCGACGTTACTGTCACATTGTACTTCTTCCCCATGGGCGTCTTTTCAGGAGTGCATTCAGTTCTGACTTCATTTGCGGATGACAATGTGAGATCACACCGCTTGAGGAGGAGCACCTGGAACGAGAGAATATACGGCGGATAGATCGACCGGCCCGTTACCTCAACTTTAATTGCACCCAGCACGTGTGGGATGCGTTGTCGAGACATCTTGCAGCACATCCATACGATTCCATCTGTATGACTGCAAATAGGTGTGGTGCCACGATCCCATAGCGCACAGCAGAACAACAAACAGAAGGAACACTGTCAAAGTGGATTTATTTCCTTTTTTCTCTTATCAATAATTCGCTCTATTCCGCAGAACAGATCCATTTAATGGTTTGCCTTTACTACTGCAGATTGGGGTCAGTGGTACCGATGTCTCCATCGCTCGTATATTGTACATCTTTAGTAATAATAATAATTTCTGTAACATGTTGCGCAGACTTTTATCTATATCATCGCAGCCAAGATGGACAGTATTACTCTACGGCCCACCCTACTGTTCACAGGAAAACTTGTCCTGTCCGGTGTTTGTGGAAATACAGTCAGGCACCTGATCTAGTGATTTATTATTCTTTCGAGGAGATGTATGTAAAAATTTTATACAGAGTGGCATAACAGTTACTGTTAGGACTACTACATATAGACGCAAATATTGCATATGGACGTACCTTACCGAAACTAGCAGAATAGTTCGGTCATAGATTAGACCTAACAGGCAGAAGTAAAATGTTAAGTAAAGGAGTAAGCGGCACTAGTGCAACTACGCTCCTTCGCTCGTTTCATGCGTTAGCTCCTGAAGTACCAATATACTGAAATGGTGTAAAGGCTCTGCGACGCCACCTTCGGGCTCGGTAACGCCTCAGACAGTAAAGTGTCGACACAAAGGAAAAGGCCACATCTCAGAAGTTCATGTGAGGCGTCAGGTAGGTTAATGCTGCCACATTGGCACCAAATTTCACCATAAATGCCACCAACACCTTCGTATGCCACCAACACCTTCGTGGACGTGACCGGTGTCCGGTAGTTCGTCACATCCTCTCGGACACCCATTTCGTCCCTTCTTCGGACGCCTTTACGACAGAGGTCAGAACCGCAACGCTCAGCAATGAAATCATCCTATTTTGTGATGGGTAGCTGAGTTAAGCACTTCAGGCGTTGATACCCACACATTGCGCAGTCGAAAAGTACAGTTCACAGAGTGATGAGCAACAGGAGGACTTTCTCGATAAGCCGTGGCATTGCTGAAGTACCTCGGATGATTGAACTCTTCTGTAAGAACATATTGGGCAAGAACTCCACTGTGTATGTGTACTGCTGCTGACACCCCTCGAATGGTTCAGTCTTTCTGTAAGAACATCGTGACTCGGAAACTCACAGTACAGGTATCCTTTTGCCCTACTCTAAGAACATCGTGGGCCACCAATCCCGTTGTACATGATCGCACCGCTTTCGACTGCAGTTGGACCGTAATTTTTGCTTTTATGTACAGGAAGTATCCACTAACGACTGCTTAAATCGATTCGTTGAAATTTAAACATAATCAGAAGCAACAAAGGATGCTTAACATTTCAGGTCTCCTCTTTCGCGCCCTCCTTACGTTTATCACAAAGGCCAATGACATTGACACATGTGTGAATAAAACGGCAAAGGTCCTTCAGAGCGCCTCCCCTCCCCTCCTCAGCTGGGCAACACCCTTGGTGCCACCCGACCAACTTGGTGAACATTTTGACAATGTACCTGAAAAGAGACAACATGTTTCGAAATCCTAGGCTTTGCAGCCAGGCAACCCCTCCAACAGCTCTCACATTCAAGAATTCCTGTTAGCTGGAGCAATGGCAGTAGCGTAGTCAGCGTGGAGGTGCCAAGGATTTTCGTCACTGGCTCTTTCTGTACAGCTATACTTTTAAGGTGCTCAACAAAGGCGGACGGGTGGCACCGAGGGTGTTTTCGAGCTGATGGAGCTTGGTGGGACCCTTTGCGTTTTATTCACGACCACGGGAGGGCGTGAAACAAGAGGGCTAAAAAAGCATAAGCACCATCTTCTGCTTCGCAACGCGTTCAGTCTTCGGCGATTGGTTTTGCGCATTCCCTAGTGGTTCCACGCTGTACACTAGAGTAAACATTGTAATCGTACTCCAAAGCAGCGCTATCATGTACAAATGGATTGCTGGCCCACAATGTCCTTGGAGTAGGGCTGAGTCGCCCAGGGTGTCAGCAGTGTCAAAGGTTGTCAAGAACGTCAACGTGTTCTCATACCACTGCGAACTGTCGCTTTCGACCGTGAAATTTGTGGGACTCAGTACCCCAAAGTGACGGATGGTTTCATTGACGACCTTTATGCCGGCCGTTAATGCCTTTCCGTGTCGATTTCGAATGGTGGTGTGCCTGAAATGCTTTTTTCGACAGTTCACCTAAAAACATGGTGATTTCAACGCTAGGCGTCGCAGTACTGACCTCTACAAAAAAATGGCTCTGAGCACTATGGGACTCAACTGCTGAGGTTATTAGTCCCCTAGAACTTAGAACTAGTTAAACCTTACTAACCTAAGGACATCACAAACATACATGCCCGAGGCAGGATTCGAACCTGCGACCGTAGCGGTCTTGCGCTTCCATACTGCAGCGCCTTTAACCGCACGGCCACTTCGGCCGGCACTGACCTCTGCAGCAAAGATATCAGAAGAAGGGATGAAATGTGTGTACGAGGGGTTGCGACGAACTTCTCATCACTTGACATGTCCATGGTGGCGTTGGGCACAATTTGGTGAAATTTGATGCCAATGTGACATCATGAACTCACCATATACGTGACACGAACTTCTGCCCTCTGGCCATATTTCTCGCATGTTACAACGTCTTGTTATTTGAAGCATCGCCGAGCTCGAGGGCTACGTTGCAGAGCGCCACGCTTTTGCATCATTGCAGAGGAAGGCTGTAGGCACCACTGATCCGAATTTCAACCTTATGCGTCGGAATGGGAATCAGTTACTGGGTTTCGAAAACGTTATCCTTCAATTGTGTCTCACAGTGTAGATGTCTGTGAATCGCAACTCGTTAAAGCTAGACTGCCCCAAACAACACAAACTACATAGGACGGCCAAAGCGCTGTACTAAGCGAGCACGCCAGCAAATTCTAGCCTCCTACTGCTGAGATTGCTAACAGGAGGGGGGGGGGGGGGGGGGGGAGTCTATGTTTCACGTCACGGTAAAATATTGTGGAGTTTAGTATCACTGTGCACCAGGATATAAGTCACGTTCTACTGCAGAGTTTGTTCGCAATTATGTTCCTTCGAAAGTTCCAACAAGAGCGTGTCAGAGTTCAAATTCCAGCCCCGTCACTGCCCCCGCTCCAGTTTCACAGTAAGCCCCCTGTCCGAAAAGGGATCTGCCGTTCTCCGACAATTCATGATATCACTAGGATAATACCTACACAGGAGAGAAAACCGTATCGTGCACTTAGCCTCACAGAAGGGCTGTCAGCCGGCCGAAGTGGCCGTGCGGTTAAAGGCGCTGCAGTCTGGAACCGCAAGACCGCTACGGTCGCAGGTTCGAGTCCTGCCTCGGGCATGGATGTTTGTGATGTCCTTAGGTTAGTTAGGTTTAACTAGTTCTAAGTTCTAGGGGACTAATGACCTCAGCAGTTGAGTCCCATAGTGCTCAGAGCCATTTTTGAAGGACTGTCACAGATGAGACACACTGTATGTTTGACTAGTAGCAGTATAGTCAGTGGCACCTGGGTCTTTATTATCGACATATATGTAAGCGACACAGTATAGCTACAACAACCTACACGTAGGACGACTTCATTGTTGCTCTAGAGTTATTTAAGGAAACCAAAGAATCAGAAACATGTTTGCTTAGTCCTAGCACGTCCTTCATTCTAGTCAAGTGCCTTAGCAACACCTCCTCCACATTCCTTCGCCTATTCCTCAGTGACAGCAATGGAGAAAGTATTTTAGCTACATTGAGGCCAGTCATTTAATTAATATGAGCCTAACTACGTATATTCATGAAATATGTATGTACGTTTCACATATAAAGCAGTTCCCTGATTTCAACTAAACTTGTTATACATACTAGTATCTTGAAAGAATTATAGTTGGGGTAAGAGTCCCCTACCTCCTGTAAGGATGGGGATGAAAAGCGGTTGTCATAGAAGGACAACTTCTGGAGTATTAAAAATGTCAATATACTCGTAGACATGAATAAAAACACTGCGGGAGTGAAATATCCCTACTACATAACGCGATGGTGGTGAGGGTCACAGTAGGTGACATGTAAAATTATTCGAAAACGACCCGTTGGTATTTCTTTCCTGTCAGCAACTTCTTGCATACTACTAACCCGTGCAGCATTACCAGCTTTGCCGGCCGGAGAGGCCGAGCGGTTCTAGGCGCTACAGTCTGGAACCGCGCGACCGCTACGGTCGCAGGTTTGAATCCTGGCTCGGGCATGGATGTGTGTGATGTCCTTAGGTTAGTTAGGTTTAAGTAGTTCTACGTTCTAGGGGACTGATGCCCTCAGAAGTTAAGTACCATAGTGCTCAGAGCCATTTTTTACCAGCTTTCTCAGCCTGCATATTGAAGTGCGGGGCAAAATTCGCTACAGATACGGATGAAATACTGTACAAATATGTAACTACGTGAAATATATATGACACATGCGCACGTGGGCTAAGCCGCTATCAAAAAGGTAGTTTCCATTAAAGTAGAGAGCAGTGTTTTCGTTTCGAGTATTGCTAGCAGCGCGATAAAATTGGAAACAGAATTAATAGAATTAAGGAGTAATCTTGGCTAAAGCCACGATGGAAAGTGAAACAGAAAGGGAAGAGACAGGGAGTGTAAAACGCTCCTGTCAGGGCGGCCACCGATGGAGAATATATATGGAAGAATATAAAACCCACGGTTAAAGAACTGGCTGTTCGGGCGACAGTGGCGAAACACAATACTTGGAGCATAAATAAGCTCGCTGCAAATCCCTTCGTTACTCAGCACGTCCCCGATGGAGATAATTTTGCTCACTTTCTTTTTTTTCCGTTCTCCTACCTCTTTTTCTGATTTAGCAGGATGAAACCAAAATGTTGCCCATAAAACACAGCTACACTTGGAAGATGCAGTTTACTTGTCGGTAGGGAGAGCATGTCGGTGCGGAGTGTATGTGTGTGTGAGCGCTTGTGGTGGGCAGAAAAAACGGGGTATTTGCCACAAAGAGCGAGGTGGCCCGCGCGCCGGCACGGCTGGGCTCGGCGCCGGCCGGTCGCGCCCGCGAGTTGGCCCCCGCCCGCGCGCCTCTGGAAGGCCGCTCTGCGAACCATTCATTAGGGAGGAGCGGCCGGCAAAGCCGCAGCCGGTAAGCCGGTCGCTGATAAGCCGCGCTCTAACAAGCGCCGCACACAAAGGTCCGCAGCCAGCGCGCACACCGCGATTGGGGCTGTGCTCTCCGCCCGACGTTCCCTCTAACTGTGCCTACGTAGTCAATACCGCCCGTCCTGTCAACACTAACATCTTTTGTCTGCGTAACTACTGTTAAGTAAGCTCACTGCACAAAATCTATGAAAAACGTGCAGTAGCCTCAAGGACTGTGTTCAGTGGCTCCAGGGACTTATATGTGAGTACTGAGGATTTTTAGTGTAGTAATTCATTTGTCACAGTATACGGCATTCAGAGGGCGCCCGAGGACTGCCTGTACACCCTCAGGTTAGACTCTGAAGCCAATAACTGTTCTGAGTTTTGAAATGAACAGTGTTTGCAATATTCGTTCTAGGATACAACCATGCCCCACCACTGAGTTCGTACTCCTGTTTAACAGCGTCAGCCATATGAATGGGGTCGCATTGTTGGCCTGTGGGTAGCTTGTAAGGTGCCTCTTACGTGAGGAAGACATTTTTACCAGTTTTAATAAATTATTGTCTCTTATTGATGTATTCACGATGGTTAGGAAGTGCTGTAGTCCGTAGCCGGCCATGAGTCGGAGAGCATTTCCCAGTCTGGCTGGCTAGGTGACGAAGTGACCATATGTCGCGCGTAGTGGGGTTGGTCTCGGCGCTGGACCGTCAGCCTGGGAAACATACATGACGGGAAATCCCCCATCTTGGCGCCAAAGTCACCGATTTTGTTTATTTATATTTAGCAATTAAAGTCATTTACGACAATATGAATTGTAGGAGGAGCCTCTGGATGTTTAAAACTATTTATCATAATTTTGCCTCGTTAAAATTCACACCCGTTCATTAACAATTGCATATCTTAGTAAGTACAAACTTGATCGGAAATCCACGAACGGTGACGAAACTCGTAAGAGATACGGACTGCGCGTCAAAGTCGGCAGTCGGCGTTAAGAGCTCTTCCTGTCTTGTTAGATGGTAGCCATGCTCTCGGTTACGAGTAGTTTGTGACATGAGTGTTTCATCAATGATCTAATAGGAATAAAAGTGATATTATGGCATTCTGAATGTTATTTTCGAGTAAATAGATACCTCAAAGTTGATCGGCAGCAAGTTCCGATAGTTAGCTTCCACCGACAGAGACATCCAATGCGCCAATGAAGAATCTGCACGGCACGACATTTACGAGAGCTGCACCGCGCACAGGTAGGAGGAAATCCGACGACACGACTCACCAAGGCGGATCACTAAGGTCCGACTTATACTCGCAAATTCAGGGTGGAAATGCTCACCAGTTATACTGTACGTCACATATATCACCCTCTACGGATTCGTGGCTGAGTAATAACAATATCAGTTTAGAAGCGAGCTGGATGGACATATCGCTGCAATGTAGGGCGCAATGTATCGTTGGTCACAGGTATTGACAGTGCTCTGTGGAAGATTCCCGCATCTGTAGACCAGATTCTGTACGTTCACGTAGTAGGGACGCTCGTCAAGATCGACGCATTGCGCGAGCAGCTGTTGCCGACGGAACATTCTACATGGACGAATCCGAGGCAGGCGTTGCACCTTCTGTGTCATCAGGGACCACTTCTGAACCGTCTGGTAGGATTACCATCACGTCTGCCTCTTGCCAGAGAACTACTGAGATTGCGACAGCACCAAATACTGCTATTCTTGAATCGTAAAAGTGTTGCCTGGGAAGTACAATGACGCTCTGTTGTCTTCAATGATGAAAGTAGGTTCCGTCTGTACGCAGTACGCTGCTGTTACGGTCGCAGGTTCGGATCCTGCCTCGGGCATGGATGTGTGTGATGTACTTAGGTTACTTAGGTTTAAGTAGTTCTGAGTCTATGGGACTGATGACCTCAGATGTTAAGTCTCATATTGTTAGAGCCATTTGAAGATTTGTACGCGGTATGGCAGACCTGGTGAGATGCCTCCTCCACAGTCCGTTCGCCCACGACACTCATGCCCATCCAAGGTTAGGCATTGCGGGACGTTAGTTACAGCTCGTGGTCATATTTGATGTTTCTGCAGAGTAAAGTAACCAAATCCCTCTACATTGCACAGACCGTCATCCCAGTGGTACTATCATTTCTTCGACGCGAACGTTGTGAGCTTATTCAGCAGGATACACACGGCAGCTGCGGCGCTACGTGCTCTTCACGGTGTACGATAACTGCCCTGGCTAGCAAGATCACCAAATCTCTCACCAATTGAAAACGTACGGCAGCTTACCCGTTCTCCAGACCTCGCAAGATCTATTGCCGAACTGCTACAACAGGGCGGAAGATACTAGAAAAATCTTCCGCAGGATGCCATTCGGTACCTTTATGATCGTTTGCGTTCAAAATTGCATGCGTTGTCTCCAGAGGAGGTACAATGTATGTTAACGCTACAATTTTGGTGCCTTTTACTGTGAGATTGCGTTTCATTTGGTCTGAAATCGTACATGATATGTTATCATATACTCCTACAATGGTGATCTACCTATCACCTCCCTTGTCAACAATGACTTTGTCAATGAACGAGTTGCATTTTATTTTCCGGAAGTCTGTGAAGCACGTCTTAAAAGGACACACTGTTTTCTTTGGAATGACAGATGGTGCAGAACTGGTACCAAATACTCACTGATTCTCCATCACTGATGTAAATGATGGCAATGAAAGGTGCGTATGACAGATGGCTGTACGAAATTAGGACAATAAGATGGATCGCCGTGTACAATGCGACAAAGGAGCGTTAGTGTTACGACCTGTGCATGAACAAACCATCGATGAAGTAGACCCATTTATTTGGCTATAAAAGGGAACTCTCCAGCATGTCTGTATGGACTGGTGTACCATTTGCAGCCATGTCACACAGTGTAAGGACAGTGACCTCAAAAAGATCTAAACTGCCAGAGACTGAAGACGAGTATCACACATCGGCAACGGCTCTCGGCGTTGTTATGTCAGTCGCTAGACTGAGTCGCGGTAGCTAGACAACTTGGCTGCCAGTTTCGGAATTCTAGTAGCAGGGCCTGTAATACTACTACGTTAGAATCGTGAACGGTGCACCATAGCAATGCCTAGGTAACACATTTCAGGCATACGTGGCTTTTTGACACAATAACGCCGGCAAAATAGGTACATCTGCGCCTCAAGCCTGGCTGATGGTCGCTTGCATTGGGGACTTGTCTCTCGTCACCAAACGTAGTACCTGACCAATCCTCAAGTCATACAGGGCGTATCTATACCAGCACTATGCTGTGCCTCGACTCCAGTTCTTTCATGCCAGCCTGAGCGCTGATGCAGTCTCTTGCGCCACCTGGTGGCCTCCACAGTAGTGATGGGGAGCTCGTGAATGAGTCGTTCAAATGAACGCTTCACTCCAGTGAAATGTGAACTAACCACTCAATTTCAGTGAACTGGCACTTCAAACTCTTCACAGATAACACACTTCACACTTTTTTCTAGTTCACTCACTCTCTTCCCCTCTCCCTCATCCCATTATATCGGCGCTACGTCACTCATTCTCCCTTCACTTCAGTCCCCCCTCTACTGCCTGTCGACGAATCGCGTGGCGTTTGTGGGAAACGATAGGTTTGCGAGGGGTTGGGGAGATGAGTGGTGAGAGGAAGGCAGTGCTGACATCATTACCCGTGACTATTTGTGCAATTCAGTTATACTTTGCGTCTACCGGTAGCCTACCGTTGGCAGCGCTTGCGGACAAATGAGTATTACAGATACAAACGAAGAGGCTGGCTGTGTGAGCACGCAAACATGAAAATAAAAGGTTTGTTAACAACACTGAAAGAGGGATTTTACCTGAAATCGTACCAATGACTACAGGTGACAGTTTACGTTTTCAATCTAGAGGGTTACTATTCTCAACAAAAGTAAAATCTACAGGAAAACTTCTGAATAATTACTTAACGTAGATAAATAGACTTTGTGACAGTGGTAAACGTATTCATTCTATTTTGGATTAAATTTTAAGAGGAACACAAAATTGGAGTGCATTTCGTTGGTAGCCCTAGTTTTCAGTCCATGAATACGACAAATAATGTTTCACTTGGTAGATAAAGACTTTTTTGGGCGCTTCATGAGAAAATGTCGAGCAAGATTAAATGTAATACCTTCTTTATATGTGAAAGGCTTCTCTGTTTATCTTTCATTTGTCCCCTTCGACCATGCTCTATTTAAGTTAGCTCAGCCGCTGTAAGAGCGTAGCCGGCCGCTGGTGGCCGAGCGGTTCTGGCGCTACAGTCTGGAAGCGCGCGACCGCTACGGTCGCAGGTTCGAATCCTGCCTCGGGCATGGATGTGTGTGTTGTCCTTAGGTTAGTTAGGTTTAAGTAGTTCTAAGTTCTAGGGGACTTATGACCTCAGCAGTTGAGTCCCATAGTGCTCAGAGCCATTTGAACCATTTTTGTGAGAGCGTAAAACGTTGCGTGCACGTTACTGTATAGTTCGGCCATCTGTTGGTATAATTATGAAGTATTACGAAGCTTTATTGTACGAGCGAGCGTAGCCGCGGCTGAGCTGCAAACTGGGCAACTTCGCCAGGCTTCCGTACTTCATGAATGAACTACTTCATTTGAACGCTTCACGGCAAAGAGTGAAATGAATGAAGTAGTTCACGGGGATGAACGAGTTCGACCATCTCTAATCCACAGTCGGCCCTCTAATAGATAGCGCCAACTATTCTGATTCACCTGGGTGACGGATTGGAAGCAACCCAGAGGAGCCGTTTAGTGTGCGTCAGCACTTACACACTATTGACTTCGGAAATCCTGCATTTGAATAGTTCTACGCCGAATGCAGCTAGTAGAGATCAACAATGGAGAAAATACGGCCCAATGTTGGGGGTTGCGTACTTCACCAACTTAGTTTCCTATATTTTTTTCTCCCCTAGCATCTTCCAATTATGCTTCTTTCCAAAGGAATTCATTAAAACAGTCTTAATAAAGTCAAATGTCATTCATAGAATTCTGTTAATCTAGTTTTACTACCCAACATCAACATGTCCAGTTATCTCCTGTTTACTACTTTAACTTATTACTGCAGGTCAGTTGTTGCCAATGTTGTCGTTTTGTTGTGGTCGTCAGTCCGAAGACGGTTTGACGCAGCTCTCCATGCTACTCTATCCTGTGCAAGCCTCTGAAGCTAAGAATAACTACTGCAACTTACATCCTTAGAATCCGCTTACAGTATTCATTTCTTGGTCTTCCTATACGATTTTTATCCCCACTCATCCTCCAATAATAAGATGGTGACCCCTTGAAGTCTCTGAATGTATTCTCGACCGATCCCTGCTTCCAGTAAAGTTGTGCCATATATTTCTTTTCTTCTCTTCAATTCTATTCAGTACCTATTTATTAGTTTCGTGATCTACCCATCTAACCTTCATCATTATTCTGTAACACCATATTTCAAAAGCTTATGTTCTCCTCTTATCTGGACTGTATTTCGTCCATGTTTCGTTTCCAAACATAGCTACAGTCCACACAAATACTTTCAGAAAGGAATTCCTAACACTTAAGCCTATATTCGATGTTAACAAATATCTCTTCTACAGAAACGCTTTTCTTGCCATTGCCAGTCTACATTTTACACCGTATTTTATTGCCCCAATAGCAAAACTCATGTATTACATTTAGCGTCTCGTTACCTGATCTAATTTCCTCAGTTCGTCTGATTTAGTCCAACTACATTCAATTAACATTGTTTTGCTTTTGTTGATCTACTTTTCAACATACAATCCATTCCGTTCAACTGCTCTTCGATGTCCTTTGCTTTCTCTGACAGAACTGCAGTGTCATTGGCAAATCTCAAAGATTTTATTTCTTCTCCCTAAACTTTAATTCCTTCTCCACATTTTTCTTTGGTTTCCTTTAGTACTTTCTCAGTATACAGATTGAATAACACCAGGGACAGGAAGCAACCATGTCCCACTCTCTTTTCTATCATTGCTTCCTTCTCATGCCCCTCGACCCTTATAACACCTGGCAGCACCAGGTTTCTTTGGAATACGAATGATTGTCTTGTTCTTGAAGTCTGACGGTATTTCGTCTGTCTTATACACCATACACACCAGATGGAAGAGTTTTGTCGCAGCTGGTTCTTCCAAGGTTATCAGTAGGACTGACGAAATGTCTTCAAATCCGGAATCTTGTTTCGACTTAAATCTGTCAGCGCTCTGTCAAATTTTTCTAACAGTATTATGTCTTCATCTCATCTTCATCTATGTCCTCTTCAATTTCTACAATATTGCATGCAAATTCATCTCGCTTGTATAGGCCCTTTGTATATTCCTTCCACCATTAAGCTTTCTCTTCTTTGCTTACGACTAGTCTATCATATGAGCTCTTGATATTCATACCCCCGCGTTTCTTTTCTGCAATGAACTCTTTAACTTTTCTGTAGACAGTATATACCCTTTCCCGTAGTGATATATGTTTCTAAACCCTAACATTTTGCACTTCCTGTAAATCTCATTTTTCTTAGATGTTTGTATTCCCTTTCACCTTCTTCTTCATTTTCTGCGTTTTTAAATTTTCTCCTTTCATTAATTAAATTGCGTATCTCTTGTGTCACCCAACGATTTCTACTAGACCTTGTCGTTTTATGTGTTTGACACTCAGCTGCCTTCACAATTTCGTCTTTGGAAGCTACCCTTTTCTCCTGTTGTAGTGAATCGTTCCCTAACGCTCCCTCTGAAACTCTCAACAGCATTTGGTTCCATCAACTTATCCCGGTCACATCTCCTTAAATTGCTACCTTTTTGCAATTTCTTTAGTTTTAAACTACGCTTCATAACCAACAAATTTTGGTCAGAGTCGATATTGTCACTGGTAACGTCTTTCAATTTAAAATCTGGTTCTAAAATCACTGTCTTATCATCTACAATCAATCTGAAATCTTCCAGTGTCTACAGATCTCTTCCACGTATACGACTTTCTTTCATGATTCCTAAAGCCAAGTGTTAGCGATGATTAAATTTTGCTCTGTGCAAAATTCTACAAGGCGGCTTCCTCTTTCATTCCTTTCACCCAGACCATATTCATCTACTATTTTTCCTTAGCTTCCTTTTCCGACTATCGAACTCCAGTCCCCATCACAATTAAATTTTCGTCTCACTTAACTCTTTGAGTAAATTCTCGTATCTGATTATACATTTCTTCAATATCTTCATCTGCGGAACTAGTTGTCTTATAAACATTGACTACTGAGGTGGGTGTGGGCTTGGTGTCTGTCTTGGCTATCATGGTTTCACTGTGCTTTTCACAGTAGCTTACCGGTATTCTTATTTTGTTATTCATTACTAAACCTACCCCTACATTACTCCTGTTTGATCTTGTATTTGTAACCCTTTGTTTACCTGACTAGAAGTCCCCTGTCTGCTGTCACCGAACGTCACTAATTCCCACTGTATCCAACTTCACCCGATCCATATCACCTCCTAAATTTTCTAGCTTACGTACCACATTGAGTGATGTAACATTCAATGCTCCGATGCGTAGAATGCCAATTTTGTTTCTCCAGATGACAGCATCCTCCTGAGTAGTTCTCATCCGGAGATGCAATGTGGGACCATTTTAGCTTCGAGATATTTTACCCAAGAGGATGGTACCATCATTTAACCATGCAAAAGAGCTGCCTATCCTCGCGGAAAAATTACGGCTGTAGTTTCCTCTCGTTTTCTTCCGTTCGCAATACCAACATAGTAAGGCCGTTTTGGTTGATGTTACAAAGTGAGAACATACAGACTGTGGCCCCTGCAACTACTGAAAAGGCTGCAGCTCCCCTGGCCTCTCAACAAATACCCCTGCACCTACTGTACGGCTGTCTGTATCTCTGAGGCACGCAAGCAATCCCACCAATGGCAATGTCCGTGATTCATTGTGGGGTGCATTTCAGTATCCATTATGATTGTCGCCCTTGCGACACATTTCACGAGTTAATCATTGTTATCATACACTTTTTTCAATTTCACCGTCATCCTTAAACCTCGTTACCGTTTCTACTTGTGTGATTCGACATTCAATCCATTTTGATATCAATGTTATTTCTGTTTGCTACAGATAAGTGTCATTTTCTTCGCCCAAGCCGACAGTTTGAGAAATGGATTTAGTCGATGTGTAAACCATTGTGTTTACCTTCTTCCATTGTGCAAATCACATGGTACCGGCGGTAGCGCTGCTCTGTAGACTTTGCATCTGTGAGATGACGGTAATAAACTGAATCGACATTCATCTCACAGTTCGAAATAAGCCTTAGCGTTAGTACGATATGCCTCATCGACAGAAAACTCGATGGGACGAAACTGTCCAATCTGTTTCGTGAAACTGGTAAAGACGATCCATATGGATAAGAATTGTTATATTGTAACATAACGTAACTGGCCAGGTGTGAGACGAAAGTTTCATTATTACCAAAGGGCGAGTACTATATCAGCCTCTCATGTACACTAGCCGACTATTAAGCACTATCGATCGAAATCATCGGCATCAAAAGCAATTAATAATATATAATGACAGGAATGTAACATTAATTGGTTTGAAGGTAACTGAACATTAGTTTATTTTATGGCTAAAGATGTAAGAAGACGTTTAAAACATGATAAGTAAACTTATTCTAGAGGTAACTTTACAAATTGTGCCGTGCAGAGAGCATTAGAGGATAAACAAATATTGCATGAACGATGGAATCGAAGTTACACGTTTAAAGAAACAGACAAACATATTTTCTGTAGTAGTATCAGTAAACTTCTGCTGTGGCGTTCACCCGTGAAAGACCTTCACATGCAAGTTAGTATAGTAAACATTAAGGATGTGCTTTACTTACCGTTGCTGAACTCCTCCACGGCTTTCGGAATTCCATTCGAATCCAGATTTCTTATTCGTCTGCCTGTAAATGGAAACAATTATTAGCTCACGGTCTCCCTATAAAATATCATATAACACGTTTATTATCTAAGTATCGTCAAAACATATTTTGTGATAAATTGTGACGAAAGTTTCAGCTTCGTGAATTAGGAATGTGGGAACAATTTCAATATATTATGGACTACTCCACTGTTCAACAGCCACTATATAATATTCCATTATTTTACACCCACAATGTAACGAAATTTGCAAATGAAATCCAGACATTGCGATCATTTCTTCACATAGGATACCACAGCAGTGAATTTATGAAGTATTAACGTCGGCATTTCCTCATCGGCTGTTTATAACTTTATCTGCAAAGTTTCTTTCAGAGCTTGTACAACCTTCTGAAGGCATTGATAACGATGATTTGTTGTAAAATTGTAACATTATTAACATTGTAATTGATAAAAATAATGCAATAACACCTACTAATTCATACTAATTTATTAGGAACTGATCGTGGAATTGCTTAGGCAAACAGGAAATATCATTAGCCAATAAAGTAGTGAATAGTCACGTGGAAACAATGACTTTAACGTTTTAAAAGATTTCGTTTCGACATTTTAGTACTTAGTAAGATTTCACAAGAAAGGTTATCATAGAGTCGCTCCGACCATTGACCTTTATTATGTATGTGTTTACACAAATTTGAACGCCAATACGGTAACTAGTAGCTTAGGTTACTGATTGTCACTTCTGTTGTTTTTCTTGGAAGTCACTAAGAGTCCCAATGAACGTCACGACCAATGACAAAGTCGCTTGTAGCGTCTCAGAAACGAGAGGTATGTACCCTTTTTCCGCTGTAGCAGGAAATGGAAAGGTGGCAGTACAAGAGGGTGCAATTTTGCACATAAAGTTTATGGAGCTTGGTTGCATTTTCAGATTTTGCTGTGAGTAGCGTTTTTTGCTTTACTCACTAACCTCATCTTATCCCTTCTATCAATTTTCCAAAATTAGTGTGTAGCTTCTACAGTCAAACGACGGCAAAACTAGGAAGGTAAAACTCTTACATACTGTGGACATAACTAGCAAAACTCTCACTCCACGCCAGTGCGTCCACGACACTTACTAAATACCTCAGATTCACTACATGTAATTAACTTCGCTGGCGTAATACTTGACTCAAGATATTACACGTCTGATATTAGCTCGTACAGGAAACATGGATCTGCTTATACGTATCCGCCCCGTACAATCACAGTTTTATTAAAGATTTTGTTACTTGTCCAGTCTGCGACGAAGGGCCATAATGTGTAGGAGCATCAAGTATACTTCAAAAAATCAACAAATTATAATTCTGGTCCCTTGGGAGAAGTTAAATAAAACTTCTGAACTTTTATTCGAATTATATCGGTCTATTAAAAGGCGCAGCAGTGGCCTAGTACTCTGAAAATACGTTTGTTTTCTATCCAACACTGCATTAATTTCCAACCCGCAATATCCCCTACACACTGAGTGTTTTGTTGCATAAGATTTTAAACTTCCTTCCAATCCTATATTCTTTTAGAGATAAGTTACGAAGTCTGAATAGGGCTACCACGCTGAAAACAGTTTCAGATATGTACAGTTTTAAGTCTTCCATTTATTTTCAATACCCCTACACTGAGGGGGGGGGGGGGGTATCACTGCATATACAGGGTCTAGAAAATAGTCGCATGCAGTAAATTAAAATTATTAAGAAGTATTTTTGATTTTTTAGTATGTTTGCAAAAGTATAGTATATTGTTTTTGTTACTTAACAACAATAGCTTATAGTGAGCTTCCTTCACTTGCCACTATCTATTTATTTATTTCTCTCGTTCCATGCGATCGTGACGGTACTTGCAGAAATCCTCCTGATGCATTAAGAAAGGTGCTGGCTAGTAGTGATTTAAATTATAATTTTCTGTGCTGAAGTAAAGAGCTTTCACAATCAGTTTTATTATTAAATCGCACTTGCCATTAGTGTTTCTCTGACTTCAACAGTTACACGAAATCGTGTTTTCTGTACAACAATTTATTTGATATTTTATTTGGTGAGCTTAGTAACTATCTTGTACTGAGACGTTAAATTTTGGAGCTGTTTTCATTACACAAGCTTGTGGCCTGGAATGAAATTAGCAGAAATGCAGTCTGCCACAAAATGAAAGCGGAAATGCTTGTCCGATAAGTTGGTCAAAATTTGTTGGTGGCATGACCATGTCGTCAGACACTGACATTTAAGTAACTCGAACATTGATATTAAAGTAACATGCTTTAACACTCAGTCCGCCCCGATAGGTGAGTGGTCAGCGCGGTGGTCTGTCACGCCAAGGGGCCCGGGTTCGATTCCCGACTGGGTCGGAGATTTTCTCCGCTCAGGGACTGGGTGTTGTGTTGTCCTCATTATCATTTAATTATGATCAGTGGAAGGCAACGGGAAGCCACCGCTGGAATCACATCCCATGACGCTCATGCGGTGGACTTCTCTGACGATGATTCCCCCATTACAAGACCTGCCGTATGGCAGAACACAAAGTTAATACTCAAGCGTTTTCTAACAGAACGATAAAAAGGAGAAAAGGACAGGTAGTTCTTACATTATTTCAGCGAATCGAGGCCCAGTACGTGAGATAACGCAATATCACTTCGTACGTCACGCAAGAATTCACTCTTTCACGTTCATTCGACTTACAGCTATCCGACACGCAGCCGCACAACGATTGTGGCAGCAGGCAAAGCGAACAGAAAAGTGGAAAACATCTCTGAAAGACGAAATAAACTGTCACAACATTGTGTACCCACTTTAGACAGATACGAAACAGGTATTAAATATTTCCTCGCCTGTGCTGGATCCTCCGGCAACAGAAACCGTATTTTTACGACTGCAGCCAGGAGAAAATTTAGGGGAGTATAAATAAAACAGCAGCTACTAAAGGGACTTATTACTCCTCCATAAAGCGAGCGAATAAATCTTTCAGCGCAAGGCGGCAGCGGGCACATTGATTGGCCCCGGCCGACGGAGCGGCGGGAGGGTCGGCCTGAGAGGCGCTACGCCAGCAGCCGCCCGCGTTGCCGCAGGAGCTGGCGCCAGCGACTGAGGCGTGCTGCCTGCCACAGCACTACTGAGCTGTCTTGTTTAACTGCAGCCGAAACTACAACGTTCAACTGTTCAAGTAAAACTTTAACGCAGGGGTTCCTTTGCGGGCGACCATGTCTTCATGTAATTAGAATTATATTAATACCTCCAGCTGTCGACGGGCGTTGATATATGTCAACGGGGACTCGTGAAAATGTGTGCCCCGACCGGGACTCGAACCCAGGATCTCCTACTTACATGGCAGACGCTCTATCCATCTGAACTACCGAGGCCAAAGAAGATAGCGCGACTGCAGGGACTATCTCGCGCACGCCTCCCGCGAGACCCACATTCTCAACTTGTATGTCCACACACTACATTCGTAGTGTCCCACGATAATACACACTCATTACTCGTGGAAGACAGTCTTACCAAGTCCCGTAAGAGTTCGGGAAATATGTGTGCATCCGAACAAAAATGGGTCTGAGCACCATGGGACCCAACATCCGATGTCATCAGTCCCCAAGACTTAAACCTAACCAACCCAAGGACACCACACACATCCACACCCAAGGCAGG
This sequence comes from Schistocerca nitens, assembly GCF_023898315.1. Classification (NCBI taxonomy): domain Eukaryota; kingdom Metazoa; phylum Arthropoda; class Insecta; order Orthoptera; family Acrididae; genus Schistocerca; species Schistocerca nitens. The sequence goes on from NC_064614.1 coordinate 284,769,122, forward strand.
ACTCGAACCCGCGACCGCAGCAGCAGCGCGGCTCCGGACTGATGCGCCCAGGACCGCTCGGCCACAACGGCCGGTGCATCCGAACAGAAGAAGAAGGTCATGGCCGGTATTGCCAGAACAAAATACTTATTTGGATATGGTGTCTGTTCTTTCGGACATGTCCGAAAGAACAGACATACAAGGTGAGAATGTGGGTCTCGCGGGTGGCGTGCGCGAGATAGTCCCTGCAGTCGCGCTGTACTCTGTGCCCTCCCTGGCTCAGATGAATAGACCGTCTGCCATGTAAGCAGGAGATCACGGGCTCGAGTCCCGGTCGGGGCACACATTTCCACCTGTCCCCGTTGACATATATCAACGCCCGTCAACAGTTGGAGGTAGTCATTCTAAGCGGTTGCAGGTCATCAATGGTATTTGTTCTTTCGGAGATGTCCAAAAGAACAGACACCATATCCGTATATATATATATATATATATATATATATATATATATATATATATAACTTTATGTTTCCTTCGCTTCCTGAGATTTTCAAAAATATCACTCTCGAGGATGAAAATCATAAATGTCATAATGTGGAAAACTATTAAAAATGTTAAAACTCTTCGAGGAAACTAAAACTAAAGCGACCCGTAAAGTATCAGACCGTATAAAAGACGCAAAGATAAGGGAGGGAACGAGGGCTAAGGAGGCAATGCACATCACTGTATCGTAGGGTGCAACATGACTTTTAGAATCGAGTGACATTCTAGGAATCCGAAGGAAGTTTTATACCAACAGTACTCCAGTATCACGTTGAACTGTAAATATTGGTGACTGATACGTTTTATTTTAATTACATTCAGCTACTTTTGGCAATGATCTGACGTTACTTTGACCCAAAATTCTTATTTAATACTATCATTTCACGGTTTTTTACTATATTCACCTGATGATGTAACTAACGTTACGAAACCGGTCGTCCTCTTTAAATAAAACATGGTCCTAGTTTCACTGAGATACATTACTTGGCGGTGGCACATCCAGCGCTAAAGTTTCTTTCGTCCTGATGTTTTTCACACGAGTGCATTTCCTTTTTCCTCAAAGCACCAACGCAATTAGTAACGTTTGTCTGTCGGCCAGGAGTGGAGCGTCATCATGGAAGACAATATTAAAATTTAAAGTAAACAAGGATATTCACACCTATGTATACGTGTGTGTGTGTGTGTGTGTGTGTGTGTGTCTGTCTGTCTGTCTGTGTGTGGGGGGGAGGGGGGGTAGACATAGAGCAGTGAATATATGTCAGAAGCAATACAGGAAATCACGTCAACAGTTTTAAGAATACGGTGGAAAATCAAAACGTGAATGGTCGGACGAGAATACGAAGCCCGTAAAACCGCTGATCCATGTCGCTCTGGCAGAACAAGTATACACTTATGGAGAATTGTCCTGTAATGTGATAGTTGTATTGTGTATCCTCTTTGTCGAAGTTACGCATATTCAAACTAGATCCATCTAGAATACGGTCTCAAGACAAAAAAGAAGAAAATATCAGAACGGGACAGATATCGGTAGATGTACAGACAAACAAATGGTTGCAGTTTCAGCGAAAGTGGATAATTTATTCAAGAGAACTTCACATATAGTCAATAACACATTAGTCCATCTCTGGCCCTTATGCAACCATTTATACGGCTTCTCATTTATTGATAGAGTTGTTAGATGTCCTCCTGAGCGATAGCGTGCCATATTCAGTCCAGTTGGTGCATAAGGCTATCTATTTGTTTAATATCTTCGGCCTGGAATCTTCAGTGATGTGTCCCGCTTCGAACAGTCCCCGATAACCAGCGACGACGTGGCTTGAGAGATTCCTGACAAAAGTTGGATACCACCCCGTCTGTCGTCCGCGATACCGCTCGAAAACTGGGGGTAATGGTCTGTGGTGTTATTTCCTTTCATAGGAATGCCCCTTTAGTTGTCATCTGCGGCACCCTTGTAGAACAACGATATTCTGCGCCCAGTTTTATTGTCCTTCAGGTGCTTACATTTCAGCAAGATAATGCCCGCCAGCACACGGTGAGCGTTTCTACTGCTGCCTTCGTGCTTGCCAAACCCTATCTAAGCCGTCAATGACGCCCGGTGTTCTCCAATTGAGACCGTTGGGGGATTACGACAGGGCCCTTCAACCAGTTCGGGATTTTGAGAATCTAACGTGCCAGTTGGTTTGAATTTTGCACGATATCCCCCAGGAGGACACACAACAGCTACATCAATCAATGGCAAGCCGAATAACTGCATGCGTAAGTGCAAGAGGTGGACCAACCCGGTATTGACTCGCTCGATTTGTGAACCTGTTTGTCTTGAATAAATCTTTTTTTTTTTTTAAGTTGTAATCATTTGCTTGTCTGTCTACCGATTTCCGACCTGCTCGGATAACTTTTGCATGATGCGTCAAAGCGTCACTATTTTGGTCCTAAGGTTTATTGAGGGAGCTTATATTTCTTTTAGAAAGTATCGAGATAATTTATGTCACTGAAGGCAATTTTTGCGTAAGCTGCGCAGTTAATCCAGGATACGGTTCGAATTTGCTATGTGACAAACTGCGAAAGAGAGTAGTATTTAGTACATTGAGTATTTTTTTTTTTTTTTTTTTTTTAGTCGACTCGTAGCAAAGCGTGAGGTACGGACCGGTTCACTGCGCACTAGCACGCCGTCCAGCACGCCGTCCAGCACGCCGTCCATCGCACTGTCAGTCGGCGAGGGGCGCGCGTTGTTCCGCCGACACGGCTGCTGCAGCCGACCCCGCTGACGCCCCCACTGCCTGTCCTCTCGCCTCGCCGGGGGCGGCTGGGCGTTGCTCGGCGCGCGCAGCCAATTTTTCAAACCCGGCCGTGGTCAGAGAGGCTCAAGTTAATTAACTGTTCGTTAAACTGCGCCCGCCGGCCGGCAGCGGCACTCTTCTCCGCGAGGTGGAGGAGTTGGCGCGCGAGCATGTGGGGAATACCAAGGCCGGCCGCTCCCCGACCGGAATAAGCAATGTCCGAGGGCGGCCGGCCGGGAGGAGCAGAGGCCGCTTCGTTGCGCTGCCCGCCGTCGCTCCCGTCCAGCTGCACCGCTGTGCTTATGGTTCAAATGGCCCTGAGCACTATGGGACTTAACTTCTGAGGTCATCAGTCTCCTAGAACTTAGAACTACTTAAACCTAACCAACCTAAGGAGATCACACACATCCATGCCCGAGGCAGGATTCGAACCTGCGTCCGTAGCAGCAGCGCGGTTCCAAACTGAAGCGCCTAGAACCGCTCGGCCACAACGGCCGGCTGAACGAGTAAACGTACTAAGCTGAAATTTATACGTATGGTACCTGGCCCATGTAAAATATTAAAGCTTCTAAGTCGACGCAATTAAAGGATACGGCTATTTGTAACACACACTTTGCTGCGCCAAAACTCACTCATCAAAAGCTATTGAAGAACGTTCTGTATAGGACAGATTGAAAAATGATCCTATCATAGAACAAACAAAGGTGAATACATACTAACCAGAGACGTGAATTAGTTTTTTGACTTTTCTGACACCTTGCTCTGCCACCGATAGCTTGGTAACAGATGTAGATTTTTGTTCACTCGGACGACAACAGATACGGTACAGGGCATTTTTTTTTCGAACCATGTCGCTTATATCGTGGCAACGGAAAAAGCTTTGATAAAGCAACAAGACACCATTAATTATATCTATTTGTCTACCTTCTTGCTAAAGATTTCATACACATTTGAGCAGTTTTTGACTAAAGACTATGAACAAGTGCTCACGGCTCTGAAGGTATGCATTGTAGAGCCCATGATTCTTAGACTGTTTTCTTGTTTTGGTCCACACTGCTACATCTGTAAGTTTGTCGGTGGAGCTCTTCTTCACCGCATTTGTCCTATGCCGCACGACTTTTGAATCACCCTGTAAAACCGTATCGTTCTTAGGGAGACGGACACAGACAAACATTATACTGTGCTTTAAAGAAGTGTTCATATTCGAAGACTGAAATACTTTTTCTCTTTTTATTGCACAAGACGTGTAAGAGACGTGCCAAAATTTCGTATCTTCGCGTTCCTGAATTAATTGACAAAGTGCCAGAAATTGATATAACTGTTCCGATATATATGGATGAAACTCCATGATTCTTTCCTTGAACCATGATAACAACATCAAAAGTACGGTGTAGTGCGATGTGCACGACTGTCATGGAGGATGCATGTATTGCTGGGCAACCTCGAGACCACTGGCGTTCATTTACACGTCGTCGCGAAAACATTCCTCTCCAGAAACTCGCTCAAGCACTATAATGGAATATAGTGTGTTACAATTGTCTGCTGCTGAAGAAAATATTTTACTCCATTACAACGGAGGTTAGTGCAATCGACAACTGAATTATGAAGTGCTCAAAAAGGTTTCAGCGCACTTGCTTATTTGATAATAAAAAAGGCCTGAGATTCTACAGGAGCAGGGAGAGAAAGAATACGGCTTGGGAAATTAAAACATAACTTTACTGTAGAGTAAAATCAAAACGTTAACCAAAATTTTGGAAACAATCCTCCAGGTTGTGGCTAAGCCACGTCTCCGCGATATCCTTTCTTCCAAGAGCGCCAGCACAAGTTCGTATGCAGAAGGATTCTGTGAAGTTTAGATCGTAAGAGATGTTCTGATGGAAGTAAAGCAATGAAGTGGATCGTGAGTCGTGCTAGGATAGCTTAGTGGACTTTTGCTCGTGGAAGACAAAGGTCCCAGGTTAGAATTCCGATCCGGCACACAGTTGTAATATTCCAGGAAGTTTCCTTAACGAAAATATGATACTCTTTCCCTTCTTGTGGAATCAAAAACTGCTTCTGTGTAACAACCAGTACAGGATTGGAGTCCCACATTCTTCTATGGCAGCCCTCCTGAGGTAATCCCGTGTGTGAAGAGGATTTCCCTAGTCCCAAGCAAGGTCCGTTTCAGATACAGAGAACGTTCTGTGGTACTGATTTCAGACTCGTGTAGAAAGAAGGTGTTACTGTGGTATGCTCGTGCATTCTCTCCTTGAAAGACAACCCTGTTACCATAACGTTATCTCTAGGGCTGAACATGAGGTTGGAGGATCCGGCCTCGATACTACACAGTTCTAAAACTGTAGATCATGGTGCTGGTAGGCGTCAGGCATTCGTACTTGATCTGTGGAGGAAAGCATGCCTAACACACCTAACTGTTGAACCTTTGGTGCAGCGTGCCTGAGGCGTGTTTTGGTACATCGCCGGTTCCACAATCGTCAAAGACGATTATCACGCGTCAGAAAACGCCTGTAGTCGTCGGTGAAGAGAACAGGGCGCCAATGAACCACATTCCATTCAACGAGTCCTCTTTCCACCTTCTTCTGGCAGGACGGTTTTGGGGGAGTTTAAATATTTGTTTAAAATTGATCTCTGGCGGGCACACTAATCATTTGTCGACTGCGGACTGACTGAGCACAGCCCTCCCAGTTGTCTGCATGCACGAAACGCGCAGTGATGTTCCATTCTCCTCGCGTTACTTGTGGCCCGTCATCACCCAGTGTTGTTGCGACCGCACCGAGGCAAATCCTCAAAGTTTTGTTTGTCAAGGTAGCCGTTTAATGTTCGAGTGACGTGACTGTGGTGCACGTCAATTCGGCGACAACTACCCGTGCTGTCAGCTGTTCTGGCCGAAAGTGACATTGTGCACTATGTCTAAACTTGAAATGACTCCTCGACCCATGTTCACGAACTGAATAATGCACGTAAGGCGCGCGGTCCCGTTCATAACTGGAGACACATGCCCTCTACTCAACTGCAGTGAGACTGCGGCCTCACTTTTACCTCCATTATATAGGCAGGTACATAACAAATTCCCGTGGTAGCAAGAACTTTGATAAACAGACTACAGTTGAGCTTTACAAGAACGTGCAGATGGAACTGAAGCTTAGACGGCCAAACAGCTACAACTTGTGAATGAGTAATTTGTCAATGAGTGACTTGTGATATATCACAGTTATCTGCAATCATTTAGCTTTTAGTAGACCAAGAGAAATATGTTTAAATGGTATTTAAAACCATCCAATGTCTTAATCACTGCGATACCTTTTTTAATTATGTCTTAGCAGCAGAAAATGTCCTATGATTACTTGTTACTAGAGTGCAGTGTTCCATCTTCTTTTTCTGCGGGTGCCATTTTGGATACAGTCAAACTGTCATAATAGGGCTCCTTAGTTTCATTACTCCAATACCCATCAAAAGACACTAAGAGTAGGGGGAATTCGTTGCTGTCTCGACAGTTCGAGTGAGTCACGAGATGTAATGTAGTGGAAAGAATGAACGGAAGGTCACTTCCGTTTCGGTCTTATGCAGGTACACGTTGTAAGTTGGTGATTTTTCTCTGTTCATTGAAAATAGAATAAGGATAGCTTAATGTTGGTTGCGATACTTCGATGTTCGTCTAGTTAGTATTCAGTTTGTAGTTCTGTATCGAAAATCTTTCTTTTGAGACCCGACCAACTTACTACCGAATTCCTGTGATCAAAGGGATTCGTCTGATATAATAGTAGTACTAGAAGCAGTTATTTCATTTAACTTTAGATCACTTTTACGAGAATTTTGGTCACGTCATGGTATTAAAACTTGAAACTGATAAAAATACTGTCATTCCTATTTACAGGCATTTACATATTCACAGGTATGTTTTGACAACCATGGGTCAACTAGTCTCCTCTGCCCTTATAGTAGGAATTGTGGTGTCACCGCCAGACACCACACTTGCTAGGTGGTAGCTTAAATCGGCCGCGGTCCATTAGTACATGTCGGACCCGCGTGTCGCCACTGTCAGGATCGCAGATAGAGCGCCACCACACGGCAGGTCTCGAGAGACGTACGAGCACTCGCCCCAGTTGTACGACGACATTGCTAGCGACTAAACGTACGAAGCCTTTCTCTCATTTGCCGAGAGACAGTTAGAATAGCCTTCAGCTAAGTTAATGGCTACGACCTAGCAAGGCGCCATTTGTACCATTGCATGTATATCAAGATAGTCTCACTTGTATCATCAAGAATGCTGTATACCAAAGGACGATATAAAAGTTAAGTGTTCTAGTAACTACGTTCTTTTCTTTATCACATTCATCACGTATCCTGTTCCAGACTTCGCGCCAGTCGGCGTGTGTGTACGTGTGCCCTTTCGGCTACCCGTCTCTATGGACTGGCTGCCTTGTCAGTCCACTACAGGAATCATTCTGGCATTTTCCTGACGTAATTTAGGAACACCACAGAAAACATAAATCGGAATGGACGGAGGAAAACCTGGAGCCTTTACACTCCCGATTACAAGGCCACTCAGTTTAAAACGGTGCTACATCATTGGCTTTATCCCTAGTGTACAATTATATTTGGAAAACAAATTATTTAATAACGTAAGAGGCTAACGCTGAACTGTTCATTCATTTCTCACTACCAGTCACTGCACACACAACACACACTACAAGCGACAGATTATTTTATAATTTATGTACACTATGAGGTAACCTCGGGACCATAGCGACGATGTTCGGATTCCATTTTGTACAATATAATCTTTCATTTACTAGCCTGAAAAATTTAGTAAATAGCCCTCTATAATGCTCTGTTGAGCTCAGAAAGAGGCTAAGAAGTTAGCAAAGTGCGTAGCTTTGCAGAAAAGAGACGAAGAGAAGAATAAGAAGAGGAAACGTATTGTGAAAGTACCCTGTGAAATGATAGAATTCTCATTATTATTGTTATTATTATTATTATTAATGTTAATATTGCTTCCTTGGTTCACGGGTGTTTCGTCGGATAATGTTGTGGAAGCTTCCACTTTATCAGACGCGAAGCCCGTGAAGCAGTTACTACGTCAGGAAAGTCTTAGACAGCACATTCTTAATATTATTATTTACATGTGTGATATTTTTACCAAACCATTACCCATTTGCTGGTATCTAAGTAACAGTTCACTGCATAGATTGTATAGCTTGGCAGGTACTTTTTAATCATATTTTTAAATACGTTAGTTTCACTAATGTCTTTAACTTCCTTGGGCTATTCATTGTACAGTTTTGCACCTTGGTAGAAACTGCTGTTGTGAGTTTCATGTTTATTCTTTCTTGGTAAATGAAAGTTCAGTTTAGATATTCTTTCATAATAACTAGAGAACTGTTTGTGTAATAGTTTTCAACTTTATTTTCGATGTGCATAAAGGATTGGTAGATGTACTCACATGGTGTAGTTAAAATCTCTGGAGTCTTATACAGAATTTTACGATGAGCACGACTACTATTCTTGGATATTAGTCTTATGATTCTCTTCTATAATTTGAAAAATTCTCATATTTTGCGCATTTGTTACCCAGAAATGAGTTCCAAAGCTATGGACTGAGTATATACGTGAATTATATGTAATTAAATGCACAGGTTGTAACATACTGATGATATGTAAAATACGACGCTGTTGTTAATTCTGTTTCAAGACATGTGGCGGGCACAATGAGTAAATGAAAGTTGATACCTCTTGCGATTTGTAATTGTAAGTGAACTACTTTTACAGATCTATGCCTACTTCTGAAATTGTTGCTGGCATATTTCTTCAGTGTATACACGGGCTTTCAAATTTTTTATCTCATTATTAGCGTTCGTGTAATATTTTGCAAAATATGCCACTGTCAAAGAAAGACTGATTCAATTTAAATACTCATTTCACTCACGTATGGAAGACCTTGGCCGTCCAAACGTAGCAAAAGAAGCTGGCTCGTCATACAATAAAATCTTCGCGAAGATTTTATTGCACTGCTACGTGGCGAAAACATTCATGACCTACTTCCTGAAATAGTTCAAATTTGGATAAAAAAATGCAATTTATAGAGATGTTCTTATATTTTGTATCCCTCTTATTTAGTCACTGACTGTGCCACTACTCTACTGAAATAACATTTTGATTAATAAACAAATTCGGAGTACAGTAGCGTTTGCTTTCTCTTTTCAGTATTATTTTTGCATTCGTATCAATGTACGACGCATGAATCGTAGAATTACGTCATTTTGTACCGCGGCCCTATAAAAACAACACTAATGAATCACATCAGTTTTCAGAAAATGGTGTCATATACTGAAACAGCTATTTGATGCAAATTATATAGATCTTTTTTCGTAGACATATATAGGACCAAGCTTGTTGCGTTCACACACTTCCGTGTACAGTCAGAAATACATTATTTATGATGAAGCTAGATACTTCAATTTAAATGTACCTGACCCACAAACACCTCTCAGGCTATAATTGTTTCACTGTTCGTCTATTTATCATTGATTTAGTTGCATACATGCTACAATGCTTGTTATTAGCTTCCTAAAGTGAGAAGGTGTGAAACATTCCTAGCATATGTACAACTTAAACGTCTTTGGTTTGTACTTTTATGATGTAAAAATAAGTTTTACTACATTATTTTGGGTTTAAACCTCTCCTTTTTCTCATAGTAAACAATAATAGTAATAATATTAGTAGTAGTTAGTGATACTCAAAATTTCGTAAAAAACATGGTATGTTGATTAATGAAATCGCTTTATTATTAAACTGCATGATTTTAACAGTGCGTATGTTTTAGTAGAGTCTGACCGATTACAACCACATTTAAATAGTGAATTGTGGCAAAATGTTTCCAGCACATAATTCTTCAATTCTGGTTGTGGTGGGATTACTCCAGGCTATTTTTAATGATCTGTTTTCAACGTCAGAAGAGTGTAAAGACGCGCAGTCGGTTCCTGGGATAACAAGACAGCGTGCCAGAGACTCGACGCAATAGGCCGATGTGTCAACGTGCGGGGCGCTTGTAAAGGCCGTGGCTCTATACGTTCACTACACAGAGATGGCGCCGGCGCGTCAGAGCTTTCAGCTGTAAAAGTAAACTGCGCCGGAGGGCTTGCCGGGCGTCGATACGTAAGCCGTCCTCTCGGCGACATCTCGTCTCAGATCACCCCTTGATAAAAGAATATCGCTGCGGGCTCCGCGTAGTGCTTTTAGGCGGACTGTCGTTTCGCAAGGGTTGTGTGCATAAATAATATTTGTTGCAGCGGGGCAGAGGGCCCCCGGGATACGGTTCGAAATGTTCCGCGCCATTAAGCGCGCCGCGGCCGCACGGACCCGCCTTTGGTTCCGGCAGGTGGCGTTTATCCGCTCTTCCTCTGGAACGGCCGCTCTACAAGAACTGCCTGGAAAAGACTGGAGGGCACTCAGATGTCTGCCGCTTTGCTCACCTGCCCGGCGGCTGGCACCGTTGAACAAAAAGAAATTCTTTTTCCATGTTTCCTCTAGAAACGGGTCCACATATGTCTTTGTGTGTGTGTGTGTGTGTGTGTGTGTGTGTGTGTGTGCGTGTGTGTGCGTGGACTTGTTTAAAGTAGAAACAATTGGAATTTTTCGCTGTTATAGGACGTTTTAAACTTAAAATCGGAATCTCACACCCTTGAGGTATTGTTTATTTATCACTGCTTACAGTTCCGACGCCCGCCACCTGGAATCCAACGCATGTCGGATTTTGACGTAACTACAGAAAGTTCTGTGGAACTTTTATTAATATTCACTTCAAGATTTGTAATTTGCGCCTTTTCATCAGTTAGTGAAGTTAACCCTGGAAATACCAAGGGAGCCGGCCGCTGTGACCGAGCGGTTCTAGGCGCTTCAGTCAGGAACAGCGCTGCTGCTACGGGCGCAGGTTCGAATCCTGCCTAGGGGATAAATGTGTGTGATAAACCTAGGTTAGTTAGGTTTAAGTAGTTCTAACTCTAGGGGACTGATGACATTAGATGTTAAGTCACAAAGTGCTTAGAGACATTTGAACCATTTGAATACCGAGGGAGGGGGTGATTTGTGGGGAGACGGGAGGCGGATACATCGTGCTCACCTTTTGAAGTATCGTTATCTGGTCTGTTACTTAAAATATTAAATGTTTGAAAAAAATATTTATCGTTTTCAAAGAATTCTTCTGCCACATTACATAAATATTTTCAATTTTTCAGTTAAACTTAAACCAAAAATTTAAGTTCCTGTATTAGATGTCACTTTCCCCACTGAATTTCAAATCAGTGTTTTCAGGTGCACGACGTTACTTACACATCAAAATCTCTTTAAAAAGTATGTTTTGAACTAAAGAACTATTAACGAACTTTGTGTTTTTTTTTCATTTTTTCCACGGTAGGCATGAATTACATCCCACCGGTAGTACACGTTAAGTCAAGTGCGTTGCTACTGTTGCAAGTGTGCTAAAAGATATTTTCAGTTTCTGGACCCTACTTTCACATCAGTATGTTTTTAATTTAAGTCAACAACGATTAACGACATTTGTTTCTGTTTCTTTTTTCAGTTATGAACCCAAAACAACTTGGTAATGCAGATTATGAAGAAGGCTTAGGTATTTCCAGGGTTACTCATAAGGTAAATAGAACATTTAAGAAATAATAAATGGGAAGTGGAATACCAAAACCCTTAAGTCATGGTAATATATTAATTAATTAACTCTACCACCGCTAAACTACTGTTAGTTATATTATTCAGAAAGCCCTTTTTACGGAATTCTAGATCCATGATTCTCACTGCCATTTCTTGCTTCTATGTGAGCGATTCCCTGACTGCCGCGGGCAGCATGCCAGATCTATAGATCTGTAATTTCAGCAATCTCATACCATCTTCAAACAGTCGTGAACTCAGCGCAGTCGTGAATCCACCGCTTCAGCCCTGAGACGGGGCAACAGGAGAGCTGGCACCCTCGTCTGCACTCCCAGTGGAGACAAACACCCAAACCTAACGGATTCACCACACCACACAAGCCGCTGCCTGCTATTGTTGGGAGAACCACGAAAGTCACCATGTACGTTCCTTTTCATTCTCCTGTTTCTTTCCTAGCTGCCGCTCTGTTGGATTCATATGCATTGCTTCTTATCTTGCGAATAGTAACTCATCGATGAATCCTCGGTGTTTTCATTCAGTCCCTAACACTATTAAATTCAGTATTATGGCTTTCAATTGGGTTTCTCTAAGACTCTAAATATTTCCTAAGTTTCCTTTGAGACTTAGGTCTTATTTGTTACCTCGTTCACAAGATGCCATTTGTCTTTGTGTACCAATGGAAGTTATTAGGGCCCGTAAATCTTCGTAGGTTGGACACTCCAGTACAGTATGGTCTGGTGTACCAGTGTCGCTGTTACTACCTGTCAGGCAGTGGGTCATGCCTGCAGATGGTTTTACATGGCTCATAAGCATCTTCTTCTTGATGCTTGGAAATATTCGGTGTACCCTGCAACCTGTTGTAATAGTGTCATATTCTCTTTGCCTCTCATGGCATTCCATAATTTTAAATCTTATTTCGTTGTCATTTTCTGACCTCTCACCTTGTGGAGTTCTCTTTGCGAAGCCAGCATAGACAACATATGCGATATCAGGAGTAAAACATTACAGTAAGCATGCGTCCACAAACGAGCGGTTTGTGAGATAACTGGTAACGTGTGCTTGCGAGTCACCACTAACTTCAGAGCGAAAAATTATCCTAGTCACTAGAAAGTAATTTGAAATATAAACATTACGATTAAGTTTCCATCAAATTCCGCTCAACTGCCACCCATGGTCTACCGTAAATAAGAATTCAATACTACTTCAGTACGCTTAATTTAATTCTCGCATGTACGAGTATCTGCTAACGGAGATGCGTCCGTGTGTCCCCCTCGGATTTTGATGCAATATCACACTGCAGTGAGTTACGAGTTTTTTCTAAGACTCCCAGGTCATCTAATACAACTTGAAATATCTGTACCGAATGAAGCTATATGGTGCCAGAGACGTTTTCGAATCTCAAACATCTATGATGTTTAAATGTGGACTGAAGCGACGAATCAAAATTTCTACCAAAACTGAGATTCGAATCCTCGCCTTGGTACAAATTTTCTTCGTTGCTTCAGTCTGCATATACACATCATAGATGCCTGAGACTTTAAAATGCCCTGGGACCATATAGCTTCATTTTATTAAAGCACCTATGCCTGGGGTTCCGGCAGGATCTTCCGTTTCGTCCGATGCCGAGGTTCTATTACAGTACTGTTGCACAGCCTCTGCCGTTCAAGTTTTAAGGGGAATATCAGTGAGCTGAGGAGTGAATGGGAGTTTGGATTGAAATAGGGACGCCTGCTACGGAAGTCTGTGCAGTGCCAATTTCGCGTAATGGTTAGCACATCTACGTAGTGAGCACACCTGGGCTCGAATGCCAGAATTGGCAGATATTTTCATTCTTCGGTACAGTCTGCATATACAGGGTGTTACAAAAAGGTAAGGCCAAACTTTCAGGAAACATTCCTCACACACAAAGAGAGAAAATATGTTATGTGGACATGTGTCCGGAAACGCTTACTTTCCATGTTAGGGCTCATTTTATTACTTCTCTTCAAATCACATTAATCATGGAATGGAAACACACAGCAACAGAACGTACCAGCGTGACTTCAAACACTATGTTACAGGAAATGTTCCAAATGTACTCCGTTAGCGAGGATACATGCATCCACCCTCCGTCACATGGAATCCCATATGCGCTGATGCAGCCCTGGAGAATGGCGTATTGTATCACAGCCGTCCACAATACGACCACGTAGAGTCTCTACAGTACATTTGGTACCGGGGTTGCGTAGACAAGAGCTTTCAAATGCCCCCATAAATGAAAGTCAAGAGGGTTGAGGTCAGGAGAGCGTGGAGGCCATGGAATTGGTCCGCCTCTACCAATCCATCGGTCACCGAATCTGTTGTTGAGAAGCGTACGAACCCTTCGACTGAAATGTGCAGGAGCTCCATCGTGCATGAACCACATGTTGTGTCGTACTTCTAAAGGCACATGTTCTAGCAGCACAGGTAGAGTACCCCGTATGAAATCATGATAACGTGCTCCATACTGACGAAACTAAAATGAGCTCTAACATGGAAAAAATGCGTTTCCGGACACATGTCCACATAACATCTTTTATTTATTTGTGTGTTTGGAATGTTTCCTGAAAGTTTGGCCGTACCTTTTTGTAACACCCTGTATAGATGGTTCAAATGGCTCTAAGAACTAGGAGACTTACCATCTGAGGTCATCAGTCTCCTAGACGTAGAACTACTTAAACCTAACTAACCTAAGGACATCACACACAACCATGCCCGAGACAGGAGTCGAACCTTGCGACCGTAGCAGCAGCACGGTTCCGGACTGAAGCGCCTAGGATCACTCGGTCACAGTGGACGGCTGCATAAATAGAAAAAAATGTACAAACCGCTACCGCAGTTCTTCAACTGTACCAAAAGCAGTGCTGTACACTACACTTTTGAGACGACCTTTATAGATAATTGTGAAGATACATTTTACCTACTTTTGTTTTCATGCCTCATATTTGCAGTCACAGTTACGCAAGTAACGCAGGTTATATACAAGGGGTGGACAGAAATATGGGAGGACCGAAAACACAACAAATTACTATGCCTAATACGTTGTACCCCCCATGAACCATGGACCTTGCCGTTGGTGGGGAGGCTTGCGTGCCTCAACGATACAGGTAGCCGTACCGTAGGTGCAACCACAACGGAGGGGTATCCGTTGAGAGGCCAGACAAACGTGTGGTTCCTGAAGAGGGGCAGCAGCCTTTTCAGTAGTTGCAGGGGCAAGAGTCTGGATGATTGACTGATCTGCCATTTTAACACTAACCAAAATGGCCTTGCTGTGCTGGTACTGCGAACGGCTGAAAGCAAGGGGAAACTACAGCCGTAATTTTTCCCGAGGGCATGCAGCTTTACTGTATGATTAAATGATGATGGCGTCCTCTTGGGAAAATATTCCGGAGGTAAAATAGTCCCCCATTCGGATCTCCGGGCGGGGACTACTCAAGGGGACGTCGTTATCAGGAGAAAGAAAACTGGCATTCTACGGATCGGAGCGTGGAATGTCAGATCTCTTAATCGGTCAGGTAGGTTAGAAAATTTAAAAAGGGAAATGGATAGGTTAAAGTTAGATATAGTGGGAATTACTGAAGTTCGGTGGCAGGAGGAACAAGACTTTTGGTCAGGCGAATACAGGGTTATAAATACAAAATCAAATAATGGTAACGCAGGAGTAGGTTTAATAATGAATAAAAAATAGGAGTGAGAGTAAGCTACTACAAACAGCATAGTGAACGCATTATTGTGGCCAAGATAGACACGAAGCCCACGTCTACTACAGTAGTACAAGTTCATATGCCAACTAGCTCTGCAGATGACGAAGAAATTGATGAAATTTATCATGAGATAAAAGAAATTATTCAGGTAGTGAAGGGAGGCGAAAATTTAATAGTCATGGGTGACTGGAATACGAGTGTAGGAAGAGGGAGAGACGGAAACACAGTGGGTGAATATGGAGTGGGGGTAAGAAATGATAGAGGAAGCCGCCTGGTAGAACTTTGCGCAGAGCATAACATAAACATAGCTAACACTTGGTTCAAGAATCATGAAAGAAGGTTGTATACGTGGAAGAACCCTGGAGGTACTAAAAGGTATCAGATAGATTATATAATGGTAAGACAGAGATTTAGGAACCAGGTTTTAAATTGCAAGACGTTTCCAGGGGCAGATGTGGACTCTGGCCACAATCTATTGGTTATGATCTGTAGATTAAAACTGAAGAAACTGCAAAAAGGTGGGAATTTAAGGAGATGGGACCTGGATAAACTGAAAGAACCAGAGGTTGTACAGAGTTTCAGGGAGAGAATAAGGGAACAATTGACAGGAATGGGGGAACGACATACAGTAGAAGAAGAAAGGGTAGCTTTGAGGGATGTAATAGTGAAGGCAGCAGAGGATCAAATAGGTAAAAAGACGAGGGCTAGTAGAAACCCTTGGGTAACAGATAAAATATTGAATTTAATTGATGAAAGGAGAATATATAAAAATGCAGTAAATGAAGCAGGCAAAAAGGAATACAAACGTCTCAAAAATGAGATCGATAGGAAGTGCAAAATGGCTAAGCAGGTATGGCTAGAGGACAAATGTAACGATGTAGAGGCTTATCTCTTTTTTTCATCATCATTCTACTGACTGGTTTGATGCGGCCCGCCACGAATTCCTTTCCTGTGCTAAACTCTTCATCTCAGAGTAGCACTTGCAACCTACGTCCTCAATTATTTGCTTGACGTATTCCAATCTCTGTCTTCCTCTACAGTTTTTGCCCTCTACAGCTCCCTCTAGTACCATGGAAGTCATTCCCTCATGTCTTAGCAGATGTCCTATCATCCTGTCCCTTCTCCTTATCAGTGTTTTCCACATATTCCTTTCCTCTCCGATTCTGCGTAGAACCTCCTCATTCCTTACCTTATCAGTCCACCTAATTTTCAACATTCGTCTATAGCACTACATCTCAAATGCTTCGATTCTCTTCTGTTCCGGTTTTCCCACAGTCCATGTTTCACTACCATACAACGCTGTACTCCAGACGTACATCCTCAGAAATTTCTTCCTCAAATTAAGGCCGGTATTTGATATTAGTAACTTCTCTTGGCCAGAAATGCCTTTTTTGCCACAGCGAGTCTGCTTTTGATGTCCTCCATGCTCCGTCCGTCATTGGTTATTTTACTGCCTAGGTAGCAGAATTCCTTAACTTCATTGACTTCGTGACTATCAATCCTGATGTTAAGTTTCTCACTGTTCCCATTTCTACTACTTCTCATTACCTTCGTCTTTCTCCGATTTAATCTAAAACCATACTGTGTACTCATTAGACCGTTCATTCCGTTCAGCAGATCATTTAATTCTTCTTCACTTTCACTCAGGACAGCAATGTCATCAGCGAATCGTATCATTGATATCCTTTCACCTTGTATTTTAATCCCACTCCTGAACCTTTCTTTTATTTCCATCTTTGCTTCCTCGATGTACAGATTGAAGAGTAGGGGCGAAAGGCTACAGCCTTGTCTTACACCCTTCTTAATATGAGCACTTCGTTCTTGATCGTCCACTCTTATTATTCCCTCTTGGTTGTTGTACATATTGTATATGACCCGTCTTTCCCTATAGCTTACCCCTACTTCTTTCAGAATCTCGAACAGCTTGCACCATTTTATATTGTCGAACGCTTTTTCCAGGTCGACAAATCCTATGAAAGTGCCTTTTCTTTAGCCTAGCTTCCATTATTAGCCGTAACGTCAGAATTGCCTCTCTCGTCCCTTTACTTTTACTAAAGCCAAACTGATGGTCACCTAGCGCATTATCAATTTTCTTTTCCATTCTTCTGTATATTATCCTTGTAAGCAGCTTCGATGCATGAGCTGTTAAGCTGATTGTGCGATAATTCTCGCACTTGTCAGGTCTTGCCGTCTTCGGAATTGTGTGGATGATGCTTTTCCGAAATTCAGATGGTATGTCGCCAGACTCATATATTCTACACACCAACGTGAATAGTCGTTTTGTTGCAACTTCCCCCAATGATTTTAGAAATTCTGATGGAATGTTATCTATCCCTTCTGCCTTATTTGACCGTAAGTCCTCCAAAGCTCTTTTAAATTCCGATTCTAATACTGGATCCCCCATCTCTTCTAAATCGACTCCTGTTTCTTCTTCTATCACATCAGACAAATGTTCACCCTCATAGAGGCTTTCAATGTATTCTTTCCACCTACCTGCTCTCTCCTCTGCATTTAACAGTGGAATTCCCGTTGCACTCTTAATGTTACCACCGTTGCTTTTAATGTCACCAAAGGTTGTTTTGACTTTCCTGTATGCTGAGTCTGTCCTTCCGACAATCATATCTTTTTCGATGTCTTCACATTTTTCCTGCAGCCATTTCGTCTTAGCTTCCCTGCACTTCCTATTTATTTCATTCCTCAGTGACTTGTATTTCTGTATTCCTGATTTTCTCGGAGCATGTTTGTACTTCCTCCTTTCATCAATCAACTGAAGTATTTCTTCTGTTACCCATGGTTTCTTCGCAGCTACCTTCTTTGTACCTATGTTTTCCTTCCCAACTTCTGTGATGGCCCTTTTTAGAGATGTCCATTCCTCTTCAACTGTACTGCCTACTGCGCTATTCCTTATTGCTGTATCTATAGCGTTAGAGAACTTCGTCATTCCTTAGTACTTCCGTATCCCACTTCTTTGCGTATTGATTCTTCCTGACTAATGTCTTGAACTTCAGCCTACTCTTCATCCCTACTATATTGTGATCTGAGTCTATATCTGCTCCCGGGTACGCCTTACAAACCAGTATCTGATTTCGGAATGTCTGACCATGATGTAATCTAATTGAAATCTTCCCGTATCTCCCGGCCTTTTCCAAGTACACTCCTGGAAATTGAAATAAGAACACCGTGAATTCATTGTCCCAGGAAGGGGAAACACTATTGACACATTCCTGGGGTCAGATACATCACATGATCACACTGACAGAACCACAGGCACATAGACACAGGCAACAGAGCATGCACAATGTCGGCACTAGTACAGTGTATATCCACCTTTCGCAGCAATGCAGGCTGCTATTCTCCCATGGAGACGATCGTAGAGATGCTGGATGTAGTCCTGTGGAACGGCTTGCCATGCCATTTCCACCTGGCGCCTCAGTTGGACCAGCGTTCGTGCTGGACGTGCAGACCGCATGAGACGACGCTTCATCCAGTCCCAAACATGCTCATTGGGGGACAGATCCGGAGATCTTGCTGGCCAGGGTAGTTGACTTACACCTTCTAGAGCACGTTGGGTGGCACGGGATACATGCGGACGTGCATTGTCCTGTTGGAACAGCAAGTTCCCTTGCCGGTCTAGGAATGGTAGAACGATGGGTTCGATGACGGTTTGGATGTACCGTGCACTATTCAGTGTCCCCTCGACGATCACCAGTGGTGTACGGCCAGTGTAGGAGATCGCTCCCCACACCATGATGCCGGGTGTTGGCCCTGTGTGCCTCGATCGTATGCAGTCCTGATTGTGGCGCTCACCTGCACGGCGCCAAACACGCATACGACCATCATTGGCACCAAGGCAGAAGCGACTCTCATCGCTGAAGACGACACGTCTCCATTCGTCCCTCCATTCACGCCTGTCGCGACACCACTGGAGGCGGGCTGCACGATGTTGGGGCGTGAGCGGAAGACGGCCTAACGGTGTGCGGGATCGTAGCCCAGCTTCATGGAGACGGTTGCGAATGGTCCTCGCCGATACCCCAGGAGCAACAGTATCCCTAATTTGCTGGGAAGTGGCGGTGCGGTCCCCTACGGCACTGTGTAGGATCCTACGGTCTTGGCGTGCATCCGTGCGTCGCTGCGGTCCGGTCCCAGGTCGACGGGCACGTGCACCTTCCGCCGACAACTGGCGACAACATCGATGTACTGTGGAGACCTCACGCCCCACGTGTTGAGCAATTCGGCGGTACGTCCACCCGGCCTCCCGCATGCCCACTATACGCCCTCGCTCAAAGTCCGTCAACTGCACATACGGTTCACGTCCACGCTGTCGCGGCATGCTACCAGTGTTAAAGACTGCGGTGGAGCTCCGTATGCCACGGCAAACTGGCTGACACTGACGGCGGCGGTGCACAAATGCTGCGCAGCTAGCGCCATTCGACGGCCAACACCGCGGTTCCTGGTGTGTCCGCTGTGCCGTGCGTGTGATCATTGCTTGTACAGCCCTCTCGCAGTGTCCGGAGCAAGAAATGGTGGGTCTGACACACCGGTGTCAATGTGTTCTTTTTTCCATTTCCAGGAGTGTATATCCCCTCCTCTTGTGATTCCTGAACAGGGTATTCGCTATTACTAGCTTAAACTTGTTACAGAACTCAATTAGTCTTTCTCCTCTTTCATTCCCCGTATCAAGCCCATATTCTCCTGTAACCTTTTCTTCTACTCCTTCCCCTACAACTGCATTCCAGTCGCCCATGACTATTAGATTTTCGTCTCCCTTTACATACCGCATTACCCTTTCAATATCCTCATACACTTTCTCTATCTGTTCATCTTGAGCTGGCGACGTCGGCATGTATACTTGAAGTATCGTTGTCGGTGTTGGTCTGCTGTCGATTCTGATTAGAACAATCCGGTATCTGAACTGTTCACAGTAACACACTCTCCGCCATACCTTCCTATTCATAACGAATCCTATACCTGTTATACCATTTTCTGCTGCTGTTGATATTACCCGATACTCATCTGACCAGAAATCCTTGCCTTCCTTCCACTTCACTTCACTGACCCCTACTATATCTAGATTGAGCCTTTAAAGCTCCGTCTTTAGGCCACAAGTGGCCCTTCCGGGACCGTCCGGCCGCCGTGTCATCTTCCGAGGAGGATGCGGATAAGGAGGGGCGTGTGGTCAGCACACCGCACTCCCGACCGTTAGGACGGTATTCGTTGACCGAAGCCGCTACTAATCGGTCGAGTAGCTCCTCAATTGGCATCACGAGGCTGAGTGCACCCCGAAAAATGGCAACAGCACATGGCGGCAGGATGGTGACCCATCCAAGCGCCGGCCACGCCCGACAGCGCTGAACTTCGGTGATCTCACGGGAACCGGTGTAGCCACTGCGGCAAGAGATTGAGCCTTTGCATTTCCGTTTTCAAATTTTCTAGTTTCCCTACCACGTTCAAGCTTCTGACATTCCACGCCCCGACTCGTAGAACGTTATCCTTTCGTTCATTATTCAATCTTTTTCTCATGGTAACCTCCCCCTTGGCAGTCCCCTCCCGGAAATCCGAATGGGGGACTATTCCGGAATCTTTTGCCAATGGAGAGATCATCATGACACTTCTTCAATTACAGGCCACATGTCCTGTGGGTAAACGTTACGTGTCTTTAATGCAGTGGTTTCCATTGCCTTCTGCATCCTCATGTCTTTGATCATTGCTGATTCTTCCGCCTTTAGGAGCAATTTCCCACCCTTAGGACAAGAGAGTGCCCTGAACCTCTATCCGCTCCACCGCCCTCTTTGACAAGGCCGTTGGCAGAATGAGGCTGACTTCTTACGCCGGAAGTCTTCGGCCGCCAATGCTGATTATTTATCAAAATTTAGGCAGTGGCGAGAATCGAACCCGGGACCGGAGACGTTTTTGATTACGAATCAAAGACGCTACCCCTAGGCCACGTGTCTAGGCACGAGGGGTAAGATAGATACTGCCTACAGGAAAATTAAAGAGACCTTTGGAGAAAAGAGAGCCACTTTTATGAACATCAAGAGCTCCGATGGAAACCCAGTTCTAAGCAAAGAAGGGAAACCAGAAAGGTGGAAGGAGTATATAGAGGGTCTATACAAGGGCGATGTACTTGAGGACAATATTATGGAAATGTAAGAGGATGTAGATGAAGATGAAATGGGAGATATGATACTGCGTGAAGAGTTTGACAGAGCACTGAAGGACCTGAGTCGAAACAAGGCCCCCGGAGTAGACAACATTCCATTAGAACTACTGACAGCCTTGGGAGAGCCATTCCTGACAAAACTCTTCCATCTGGTGAGCAAGATGTATGAGACAGGCGAAATTCCCTCAGACTTCAAGAAGAATATAATAATTCCAATCCCAAAGAAAGCAGGTGTTGAAAGATGTGAAAATTACCGAACTATCAGTTTAGTAAGTCACAGCTGCAAAATACTAACGCGAATTCTTTATAGACGAATGGAAAAACTGATAGAAGCCGACCTCGGGGAAGATCAGTTTGGATTCCGTAGAAATGTTGGAACACGTGAGGCAATACTGACCCTACGACTTATGTTAGAAGAAAGGGTAAGGAAAGGCAAACCTACGTTTCCAGCATTTGTAGACTTAGAGAAAGCTTTTGACAACTTTGATTGGAATACTCTCTTTCAAATTCTGAAGGTGGCAGGGGTAAAATACAGGGAGCGAAAGGCTATTTACAATTTATACAGAAACCAGATGGCAGTTATAAGAGTCGAGAGACATGAAAGGGAAGCTGTGGTTGGGAAGGGAGTGAAACAGGGTTGCAGCCTATCCCCGATGTTATTCAATCTGTATATTAAGCAAGCAATAAAGGAGACAAAAGAAAAGTTCGGAGTAGGTATTAAAATCCATGGAGAAGAAATAAAAACTTTGAGGTTAGCGGATGACATTGTAATTCTGTGAGAGACAGCAAAGGACTTGGAAGAGCAGCTGAACGGAATGGACAGTGTCTTGAAAGGAGGGTATAAGTTGAACATCAACAAAATCAAAACGAGGATAATGGAATGTAGTCGAATTAAGTCAGGTGATGCTGAAGGAATTAGATTAGGAAATGAGACACTTAAAGTAGTAAAGGAGTTTTGCTATTTGGGGAGCAAAATAACTGATGATGGTCGGAGTAGATAGGATATAAAATGTAGACTGGCAAAGGCAAGGAAAGCGTTTCTGAAGAAGAAAAATTTTTTAACATCGAGTATAGATTTAAATGTCAGGAAGTCGTTTCTGAAAGTATTTGTATGGAGTGTAGCCATGAATGAAAGTGAAACGTGGACCATAAATACTTTACACAAAAAGAGGATAGAAGGTTTTAAAATGTGGTGCTACAGAAGAATGCTGAAAATTAGATGGGTAGATCACATAACTAATGAGGAGGTACTGAATAGAATTGGGGAGAAGACGAGCTTGTGGCACAACTTGACTAGAAGAAGGGATCGATTCGTAGGACATGTTCTGAGACATCGAGGGATCACCAATTTAGTATTGGAGGGCAGCGTGGAGGGTAAAAATCGTAGAGGGAGACCAAGAGATGAATACACTAAGCAGATTCAGAAGGGTGTAGGCTGCAGTAGATGGGAGATGAAGAAGCTTGCACAGGATAGAGTAGCATGGAGAGCTGCATCAAACCAGTTTCAGAACTGAAGACCACAACAACAACAATACGTTATAGGAAAACCGTTGTCATCAAAAACAGCTTCCATTTGTCTCGTTATAGATAACTATAGGTTATGGATAACTACAGGCACTGTAAGGTTTTCAAGGGGATCCTACACCATTCTTTCTGCAAAACAGTGGCAATTTCAGGTAATGCTGTTGGAGGTTGACAGCAATAAAACAACCTTCTCTTCAAACCAGACCACGAAGGCTCAAAAATATTGAGATTTTATGGCTGTGATGGCCAGCGGCGATGTGGCAGTTCATCCCCGTGCCAACAAAACCAGTACTGGGCGATGGTATCTCCATGAACTACGGCTCTGTCGTGTTGGAACAGAGTATCACCACTTGGGAGCAAGTATTGTAGCATATGATGGACATGTTCTGCCAAAATGGCCATGTGATCTTTGGCAATAATACGATCTAGCAGGTTAACTATGGAGCCCATTAATACCACACTGTCGATGCCCAGATCATCAGCTAACCCCCCCGCCATGTTCCGCTCTTGCGACGTAAACTCAGATTCTGGAACCAGTGTGAAACAAGACTCATCCGACGAAACGACGTTCTTCCATTGCTCCAAAGCACAAATTTCATTTCTTATGTCCCAATTTTCATTATTGGTGAATGATTTTGGAACTCACTGTACAGTACCCTGCTCCTGGGGCTCCCTTGCGGTCGTTTCGGCAGTGACGGGTTTCGTGAGTGCAAACATCAGTTCTGCAGTGATTTTTGCAGCAGTTGCCCTCTTGGTTTTCGTCACAATCCGCTTAAATGACCATCCCTCCCGACCACTCAACACACACTTTCGTTCGTTTTGTGACTTAGCGGATGATGTTTTTCCACTTTCCTATTATACGTTATAAATCTTGTATAAGGAGCCTCTTGAAGCCCCAGACACCTCGGCTACCTTCTTTGCGGAAGCACCCCCTATACTAGCACGAACAATTGACCCACGTTCGAATTCACTTAGCTGCGACATAATACCCTCACAACTACACGAAACAACGTTGTGTCCACGACTAACACTTACAATGTATTGAGATTACACAGGTGCCTTTCTCGGTCAAATACGAAAGATCCACCTGCAGCCTTGGGCGCTGTATGCATTTATATTTCTCCAGGTGCTTCCATATTTTTGCCCAACCCCTGTACCTCTTTTGCGACTTTAGTAAAAGTTTTATTTGTACCATATGCGTTTCGCCTTATTTTAAATCTTCAACAGCCACTGTAACAACGTAGTTTCATTTTTTTTTTTTTTTTTTGACGCATTCACGTTTTCTACAACATAGTCATAACCGGTTTCAGACAATAATAGCCATCTTCAGATTCTACGAAAGGAAAATGTAAAGCTTGTGTTAAGTCCAGGAATGAAGTAAAAATATTTTTACTAGGCATACTTGTGAGCTAAGTAACGTGCTATTAAACTGTTTGTGAATCCTAGCCATGGGCGTCATTTGCCTAAAAAAAAATTGCATAAAAACTACTGAGTGTACCTTTCTTTCCTTTGTTTTATCGCAAGCAAAGGTTTTTTTATAGAGGAAGCAATCATCTAAAGCAAAGAGCGTAGGGAAAGGAAATTACACTTGGTTGTGTCTGCATAGTTTCCCGATTTCTGGTGTTAGGTTTAGTTTGACAACTCATGAACATTTGTTCACTAAATTCCGCCCTTGTGCATGATTCACACATATTTGTTGAGTTCCGCCACGGGGGAAGGGGAACAGGTCTTTTGCATCCTCAGTTTCTCGTTTTTTCAGATGAAGCGTGAGTCAGCAAAGTATGTGAACTCACAGAACGTGTGACATGATGCACCAGGAAATCTCCGCCGGTACTCTGAAGAGGCTTTGCATAATGTAAAGACTGGTGTTCGGTGCGCATCGTAAAACGTTTCTTTCGCCGATTATTAATGCTAAACGGTGGGCCCCAAAACTTTTTAATCCATTTGTGTATGAAGATGAACGACTATATGGATACTTTTAGCAACACATAGTAACAGCACATCCCGCCTTTACACGAGTGTATGAGGTGCTCGGTGAGAGGGTGATAATCGGCAGAGACAGTGCAGTTTCCTAGCTACTTCGATCGCCTCACTTCCCTTCCTGTGAGTTTCACCAGTGGGGCACACTGAAGGGTCAGGTGTTCTAAAGTAATCTCCACGCACTGAAAGATCTGCAGTGGAACATTGAAAACACTGTTGCTTCTGTCCCTCAGGAAGACCTGCTACGCATATCTCACCGATTGATAACTCGAGGGTGTGCTGAGTCGACGTCAACTGCGGCCATTTCCTGTATATTCTGAGATGTTCTATAACAAGCGTCAGTACCATATCGTATTGCAAATATTTTGCATCTTAGTTTCATTGTGCTTACCCTGTATAGACAGGTTGAATAACCTGAAACTTTTACCGCAAATATTACAGAAATGGGAAGAAATATTGATGTACGGTTTTCGCAGAAAGGGTTGAAACGGTTGGTAGTCAGGGGCTCGTATTGTTAGCCAGTCAAAAGCTTGTAGCAATACTTAAGAAGAGTGTGCAAAAATACACATTTGTAAATGGAACAGTGTCTAGTGACATTATCAAAGGGGGGTAAGTTGGAGTGTGAGTGGTGCTTGTTGTAGAATTATAGTGTGAATCGTTTACGAGATATCGAATTTTGAAAAGTTAACGCGCCGACACTCGTACAGTACCTGTAGTAGCACATACGAAAGAAAAACACAAGTGCATACACTGGTTATGGAGCTTCTGACAATCAACGAGACAATTGACCATAACAGGTTATGTTCAAAATCGACCACCGGCAGCGGCAGCACACGCTTCCAGTCTACGACTACATCTACATTTATACTCCGCAAGCCACCCAACGGTGTGTGGCGGAGGGCACTTTACGTGCCACTGTCATTACCTCCCTTTTCTGTTCCAGTCGCGTATGGTTCGCGGGAAGAACGGCTGTCTGAAAGCCTCCGTGCGCGCTC
The DNA here is from genome assembly GCF_023898315.1 of Schistocerca nitens. Classification (NCBI taxonomy): domain Eukaryota; kingdom Metazoa; phylum Arthropoda; class Insecta; order Orthoptera; family Acrididae; genus Schistocerca; species Schistocerca nitens. The sequence goes on from NC_064614.1 coordinate 284,794,962, forward strand.
GAATCTCTCTAATTTTACATTCGTGATCTCCTCGGGAGGTATAAGTAGGGGGAAGCAATATATTCGATACCTCATCCAGAAATGCGTCCTCCCGAAACCTGGCGAGCAAGCTACACCGCGCTGCAGAGCGCCTCTCTTGCAGAGTCTGCCACTTGAGTTTGCTAAACATCTCCGTAACGCTATCACGGTTACCAACTAACTCTGTGACAAAACGCGCCGCTCTTCTTTGGATCTTCTCTATCTCTTCCGTCAACCCGATGTGGTACGGATCCCACACTGATGAGCAATACTCAAGTATAGGTCGAACGAGTGCATTGTAAGCCATCTCCTTTGTTGATGGACTACATTTTCTAAGGACTCTCCCAATGAATCTCAACCTGGTACCCGCCTTACCAACAATTAATTTTATGTGATCATTCTACTTCAAATCGTTCCGCACGCATACTGCCAGATATTTTACAGAAGTAACTGCTACCAGTGTTTGTTCCGCTATCATGTAATCACACAGTAAAGGATCCTTCTTTCTATGTATTCGCAATACATTACATTTGTCTATGTTAAGGGTCAGTTGCCACTCCCTGCACCAAGTGCCTATCCGCTGCAGATCTTCCTGCATTTCGCTACAATTTTCTAATGCTGCAACTTCTCTGTATACTACAGCATCATCCGCGAAAAGCCGCATGGAACTTCCGACACTATCTACTAGGTCATTTATATATATTGTGAAAAGTAATGGTCCCATAACACTCCCCTGTGGCACGCCAGAGGTTACTTTAACGTCTGTAGACGTCTCTTCATTAATAACAACATGCTGTGTTCTGTTTACTAAAAATTCTTCAATCCAGCCACACAGTTGGTCTGATATTCCATAGGCTCTTACTTTGTTTATCAGGCGACAGTGCGGAACTGTATCGAACGCGTTCCGGAAGTCAAGGAAAATAGCATCTACCTGGGAGCCTGTATCTAATATTTTCTGGGTCTCATGAACAAATAAAGCGAGTTGGGTCTCACACGATCGCTGTTTCCGGAATCCATGTTGATTCCTACAGAGTAGATTCTGGGTTTCCAAAAACGACATGATACTCGAGCAAAAAACATGTTCAAAAATTCTACAACAGATCGATGTCAGAGATATAGGTCTATAGTTTTGCGCATCTGCTCGACGGCCCTTCTTGAAGACTGGGACTACCTGTGCTCTTTTCCAATCATTTGGAACCTTCCGCTCCTCTAGAGACCTGCGGTACACGGCTGTTAGAAGGGGGGAACGACTGTTGCGCATGTGCTATCATTGCAGCAAAGATGTCCGAGTAAGCTCCTGTAATACTTCGTTGCATATTATCGGGTAGAGTTTGTATGGCCTCGCAGACGGCGTATTTCAGCTTTCTCCACAGAAAAATGTCTACAGGCGTCAAATTCCATGAACGAGCCCGCCAAGGTACACGTCCTCTGCTTCCATTCCAACAATTTGGAATGCTGTAGTACTTCGTGGACCATGGGTTGGGGAGTCATCACGTTGGTACCAAAGGTTCCTCCTTGTCTGCAGACGAACACCTTCTAGCATACATGGACGATGGTCTGTTAGGAGGCTGCGATACTTGGGCGCGTTCAGTGTTCCGTCTATGAAAAACGGGCGTATGAGCTAATGGATCACTATCCCACACCACACGTTTACACTCCATGGACGCTGACGCTCCACTTGATGAAGCCAGCGGGGCTTGTCAACTGACAAACAGTGCATGTTCCGTCAACTTGGTAAATGTGGCTTCATCACTACAGAAGATATACCCATATGCAGAGGTTAACACGATTCTATCGTCTTTCCTGATGGAGAGAAATGTGATAGGGACTGAATTTACGTCGATGGAGAGCGCGTCGTACACATACATGGCTCATACCACTTCCTCGTGCTACTGCGCGTGAGCTAACGTGCGGACCAACTGAAACAGTAGCAAGGGTATTAGTTTTCTCCTCTTCTGTCGTCACTCATTTTTGTTACATTTTCTGGGTGTTACAACAGCACTTTCATGTAAGTGGTTGAAGAGATTGATAAATAATTATATGAACGCATGAGTTCATAAAGTGGTGTAATCGCAGTACGTAGCACCTGTAAATACTGCCCTGCAGCTCAGAACTATCAATTCCACAGCTGAACGGTGAAAGAGGTTAGCGTACCGAAAGAAGAGATTGAAATCATGTATTCCATTCAATAACGTGTTTTTCTGGTGCAGGAATACCACGGGTTAGAACACAGTCCTACGGGAACAGCGCGCAGTTTGGAAACACGATTTAATGTTGCGAAAGGACCCGATACAGAAACCCTTCCCAAGCTCTTCGCCAGATTCCAAAGGACAGGGAGCGTGGCTGATTCGCCCGGTCTGATTTACTGTGACTACTTTTTGCATGAGACAGTGGAAGACACAGTCTACCGGACCCATCCCATCACTGTGGAGGATCTTGAATCAAAAACAAAAAGTTCAAATGTGTGAAATCTTATGGGACTTAACTGCTAAGGTCATCAGTCCCTAAGCTTTCACACTACTTAACCTAAATTATCCTAAGGACAAACACACACACCCATGCCCGAGGGAGGACTCGAACCTCCGCCGAGACCAGCCGCAGAGCCCATGGCTGCAGCGCCTTAGACCGCTCGGCTAATCCTGCGTGGCAAACCATCCACAGACTGGCCGGTCCACCGGACCTCGACACAAATCAGCCGGGCGGATTCGTGCCGGGGACCAGGCGTTCCGTCCCGCGCGGAAAGTCGTGCGTTAGACCGGACGGCCAACCGGGCGGGCGATCTTGAATTGGCGATCTGTGTCGCGTCTGAATCGATTTCCGTTGAGAGACTACAGGTTGTGATGACAAATTTCATTATTCGTTTTCGCCTTCTCCGTACTGCAAGGGGTGGACATTTCGAAAAGATTGTCATGCAATTGCAGAGAATCTCTGCAGCGGACGCGTTCCACTATCCAAGCTGATACCGTAAGAGTTGCACAGCGTATAGAGCCATCTGTTGGCAGCTTTTCTTACTATTTCGAAACTTATACAAAAATCCTTACAGATTTCTTAATAAACATACCTTTTTTGCACCTGTGTATCAATCTTATTTTTTGAGATACTTAATTTTTACATAAGGGAATCCTTCGCTGGACAGCCTGTATGTGGATTAATCTCCCAAGAGTCATCAGGCACATATTCTCAGGCGTTTCGATAGATATTTGCAATTTCGTTTCTCCAATGTGTAGCTGGTGTCAGCCCAAACAAACACTACTCATCACCGGTTTTATGCGACGGTCGCTGTCAACGGGAAACATCAGGGTGTTTCCCGTTACAAGCAAAATGGTTTTAAAGCGAATTAGATACAGCAGTCCTAAATTAGTCTGGTGTGATAATCATTTACCAGTATTTATTAAGAGGGACGATTAAACACGAAGAATAACCAGTACTCCACCAGCGACTGAGTAACGCTGCTGCATGGCGGTAGCAGACAGAATGGGACAAGGTAACACAAGAGAAGGAGCAGATGGGAGAGGGTAATAGCGGCGAACAAATGTTTTCCAACATGACAAGTGCTGTAGGACAGTGCAGTTGGCAGAAGACGCATGTCAAGCCGTACCGCAGAATACGCCATCACTAGTAACACAAATGCCTTTGACTAGAGGTGAGTACTGAAAAAGCCCTCCTGTACTACTATGCTGTATAATTATTCTTGCTGCAGTGGATCTGTCTGACAAGATTCCGTAACACCAATGAGGTTGCCAGGGAAGCAGCTCGCGTTAACGCTGAATTTCAGCCGGAACGAGGGTACACAATGTGCAGATATGCTTAGAGCTCTAATACAACGAGATCACGATACTTTGGATTTGCCCTAAGCGAAACACCAGAGAAACGAGTCTTTGAACAATGGAAACAGTATCATTCCGTTGGACAAGTTGCAGGAAATCTTAACAGCAATACACAGCAAGTCGATAGAGAGTTACTGACTTCACACAGCACAGTGCATCGCACTTTTAAAGACAATGTATCCGTACTGCCGGCTTCAGCACTACAAGCTTTCAGTGAAGGACTAGGTTAATCTTTATGAGTAGTCATTAAGCCAATGTGTTAACTTTTTTAAGAAAACTCTACTCACAGATCTGCTACATTGTACTACCGAACGCTACTGGACTTCCGTGAATCCCTACTGTGGGTCAATAGCTGGAATGGTGTTATTAGTAAGCGTGTTGCTCGTCTCCACTTCTTTTAAGACACGTTGAACGGGAGATCGTCCACCAACTTCCTAAAGAAAGATCTACCTGCTTTTCTCGACTTTATCTAAGAAACAGGCAGTTGATGAGGATGCAACACGATAGTGCAGCCAGCCAATGTACTGAACCCGAGTGCCATGCAGCACAGGTTCTATTTCATAATAAAATAATAGTCATACATATGAATCTAAATAGCAGTCTAAACTATCCTCGACTTCTTTTCCTGGAGGACAGTAAAGGATATGGTGTCTACTGAGCAATGTAAAAACCATGAAGAGATGAAAAAGCACATCAGGTAGGCCTTCTCTGCATTTCATGGATTATGTGATGTGCTGCTTGCTACACCTAACATCCGTCCCAGACTTTAACGATGACGAGAACCAAACAACGATTTGTTCGAAAACGCTCTGCAAAGTACTGAATCAAAAGTGAGTAGTTTTGGTTTCCTCAATTTTTGTTTTCTTTTATAACTTTTTCTTTCCTTTTTTGTTTACTCTAGGCATCTGTTGGCTGCTTATACTAGAATTTAGGATCATTTTCAATGTTATGAGGGATGTTAAAGGATCACGTGTTCGCGACAAAGAATCAACAAATAAAATAGAAATATCAGGTCATTGTTGATTATGGAATACAAGTCGTTTACAGAGGATTCCTTTTTTGAAGAATTAAGTAAATTATTGACTATTTAACTGGTCAGGAACTGCACCGTAAAAGAATAGTCCAGGAACTCAGCCGGCAGGGGTGGCTGAGCGGTTATAGGCGCTACAGTCTGGAACCGCGCGACCGCTACGGTCGCAGGTTCGAATCCTGCCTCGGGCTTGGATGTTTGTGGTGTCCTTAGGTTAGTTAGGTTTAAGTAGTTCTAAGTTCTAGGGGACTGATGACCTCAGAAGTTAAGTCCCATAGTGCTCAGAGCCATTTTTCCAGGAACTCACTGAGAGCACTAACTAAGCTGAGTTAAAGGTGTTTGGTCTACTTTCTTCTATGTTTCCGTAATATCAAACCGTACTGAAATACAGCGGACATTATCGTGTGAGGAATCTGCAAATTGAAACACTACGGAGTGCTTTGAAATCTATTGGGAATTGATAGTGTATTGGGCTGTATTATCACTGGGGCTTCGTGGCTTGCTCTCGACCAGTCTAATACAGTCGATGACACAACATTCGCTCGCCACGTGTTCGTTGCCCAACTTGCCCCGTGTCGTGCGCCAGTCTACCTCATACTGTCTGCCACGGCCGTGCAGCAGCGCTACTCAGTCGCTGCTCGTAGATATACATGTAGTGGATATCGCAATAGACAAATATGATACCGTTCTATCTGAATCGACACGTAAAAGTCAGCGTTAATAAGCGGTTGGTAAAAGGAAATATATAGACCCTTGCCACTGACACTGGGCGTCGAGCGAAACACGTGGTGAGTAGTGTTTCTGTGGACAGAATCCGGCTACTGCTGCAAAGGCGAAATTGCATATAGCTGCCGAAACAACAAAGTCAATGTTGAAAAAAAATAAAAACACCTACAGCCGTCTTTATGATTTTATTTGTTTTCGCTACCAGTTTCGATGCTTATTTTTTTTTTCGCTACCAGTTTCGACGCTTATTTTTTGTAAAGATAGTGAAAGGCCGTCGTCCCAGAGACGTCCTGCTAAAAGGATGAACATACAAAAACAAAGACAATGCGTTTGACGACTATTATGAGAGACTTTTTAATGGTCCAAATGGCTCTGAGCACTATGGGACTTAACATCTGTGGTCATCAGTCCCCTAGAACTTACAACTACTTAAACCTAACTAACCTAAGGACATCACACACATCCATGCCCGAGGCAGGATTCGAACCTGCGACCGTAGCAGTCGCGCGGTTCCGGACTGAGCGCCTAGAACCGCTAGACCACCGCGGCCGGCAGACTTTTTAATGATCTCGCTTACATGTTATACGCGTTCCATCCCATAATTGGCAGTCCGGTACATCAGCTGTAATGGTACTTCTTTTCAATAAGGACAGCAGAAGTAGTTTCACTCTTCAATTGCCAAAACAGATGACTTTCATTCATATTATATATCCTGGTGTGGCAATTGACGAATGAAGTTTCTGCTGCTACATTTTTAAATAATCTGATGATGCCTCACAAGGGTGAAAGGTGTAATTAGTATTAATAAAACAATCTTACAATCGAGACTGACTTTATTCAAAAGATATCACGTACGTATTTACCGCCAAATTCGCCTAATCCGAACCCTACGAAACGGATCTAGGACGGCGTCGTACGCCAACTCCACCCCGAAAAACCGTTGGCCCGGAAACCTGCCACTGACGTGTCGAATCTCTGCCACGCGTAATCGCTGCTGTACTGTCTTGCAGAGCTGGACAAGCACGCCATTAACCACACAGTTTAATCATATCTGATGCCACGGCCACAAATTTATTGAAAGACGCTTCCAATTTACACCTTGGCGGCATTGTTATCCAGTAATTTGTTTCACATGATCAGCTGAAATCGGGAATGTGCTATTGTCAAGTACTTACTCATATTCACGAAATTTCACAAAGTCATCATTTGCTGGTGAATACATTGTACGTCTGTCAGACATATGAATGCTGGGGTAACAGACTCTTTCAAGAGCAACGTCCCATGCTCGTCAGTGATTTAAATAACACTGCTGTAGTAGTGGCTTAAATACGTTAAAAACTCACGGCACATCGCACAGAACTTTCCTCTCCAAGTGTCGTTCAAATGTTTCAAATGGCTCTGAGCACTATGGGGCTTAACATCTGAGGTCACCAGTCCCCTAGAACTTAGAACTACTTAAACCTAACTACCCTAGGGATATCACACACATCCGTGCCCGAGGCAGGATTCGAACCTGCGACCGTAGCCAAGAGTTGTCTTCTTGTAGACTGAATATTGTTAAATCAGCTCTCGGAGGGTAGCGATAACAAAATCGAGTCGAATGTAGAAAGAATAGGCTGTACATGCGCACTTATTAGTATAACGTTGGGCCCTCTCTGGCCTGGAAGTAGGCCCGGGCTCGGCTGCGGAGCCAGCTGGGAATGATGCGATCCTGTAAGGCCCTTTGCACGCTCTCATGAGGCAAGTTGGCCCACAACTATTGTAACTGGTCCTTGATAGCCTGGAGCCCGTCAGGTCACACTTTGGAACCTCATCTGGTCACACGTATGTTCTATTGGGAACAGACATCTGGATCATATTGGCTGCAGGAGTATCTCAACATTACGCAGGCCACAGAGACTCGTCTTTGTGTGGAAGAGCGTTCTCCTCTTGAAAAAATTGCAACGATACTCTTGCGTGAGATGTAATACCGGGTGATCAAAAAGTCAGTATAAATTTGAAAACTGAATAAATCACGGAATAATGTAGATATAATGGTACAAATTGACACACGTTCTTCGAATGACATGGGGTATTATTAGAACCAAAAAAATACAAAAATTCAAAAAATGTCCAACAGATGGCGCTTCATTTGATCGGAATAGCAATAATTAGCATAACAAAGTAAGACAAAGCAAAGATGATGTTCTTAACAAGAAATTCTCAATATGTCCACCATCATTGCTCAACAATAGCTGTAGTCGAGGAACAGTAGTGTAAAGCATGTCCGGAGTTATGCTGAGGCTTTGGTGTCGGATGTTGTCTTTCAGCATCCCTAGAGATGTTGGTCGATCACGATATACTTGCGACTTCAGGTAACCCCCAAGCTAGTACTCGCACGGACTGAGGTCTGGGGACCTGCGAGGCCAAGCATGACGAAAGTGGCGGCTGAGCACACGATCTTCACCAAACGACGCGCGCAAGAGATCTTTCACGCGTCTAGCAATATGGGGTGGAGCGCCATCCTGCATAAACATCGTAGGTTCCAGCAGGTGTTTATGAGCCAGGCTGGGGATGATGCGATTCTGTAACATATCGGCGTACCTCTCACCCGTCACGGTAGCAGTTACAAAACCAGAATCACGCATTTCCTCGAAGAAAAAAGGCCCGATAACGGTAGAGGTGGTAAATCCAGCCCGTACCGTCTCTCTCTCGTCGTGCGATGGAGTTTCCACGACAGTTCTAGGAGTTTCGGTAGCCCAAATTCTGCAGATGTGGGCGTTGACAAACCCTCGGACCATGAAATGAGCTTCGTCGGTCCACAACATGTTACTCAACCAATCGTCATCTTCCGCCATCTTTTGAAACGCCCACACCGCAAATGCCCTTCGCTTCACTAAATCGCCAGTTCATGATGCTGATGGATTTGGTACGGATAGCATCGGAGGGTGCGCCTAAGTGCCAACCAAACAGTAGTGTATGGAATGCCGGTGCGACGTGCGACTGCACGAGCGCTGACGTCCCCGTCCATAGACGAACCCGCTACAGTCTCCATTTCTTTCTGAACTGTCTCGGTAGCATTACCCCTTGTGCTCGGTCGGCCACTACGGGGTCTATCGTCTAAACAACCCGTGGCTTCGAACTTCGAAATCATTCTCGCCACAGCTGCATTTGTCAACGGGCCTTTACCCGTTCGAATCCCCTTCCTATGGTGATAGGAACGTAACGCTGAACTAGCGCACTCCCCATTCTGATAATACAGCTTCACTAAAAGCGCCTTTTCAGGTAACGCCAACATGCTACGAATGCTGGCGCATCTGATTCTCTCTCTCATTACAGCTCCTTTTATACACGATTGTCATGCCCAGTCACTGACGTTTTGCTGTCCAACGCCATCTGTCGGATATTTTGTGAACTTTGTTTTTTTTTTTTTTTTTGTTCTAATAAAACCCCATGTCATTCCAAGCAAGTGTGTGAATTTTTACCTCTCTATCTACATTATTGCCTGGTTTATTAAGTTTTCAAATTTATTCTGACTTCTTGATCACCCGGTATATGAGGATGTATGATGCCCGTAACGTACCATTGTGCAGTCAGTGTTAGCTCAGTTATTCCCAGCCGTGACATGATCTCCGATGGATCCCCACACCATGAAATCAGGAGTAACTCTACCTACCCTTCTCAAAACATTCGACTTCTGTCCAGGTTGTCCCATACTCGCCGACGATGGTCTTCTGGCGTACTTCAGAGCCATGATTCATCGCTGAAGACAATGCGACGCCATTCATCAGCATCCCATTCTTCTTGGTCACAGTACCATTCCAACGCAGCCATTTGCTTGTGGTACTGACGGCAGCTTCTGCATCGAACGGTAGTACTCTAGTCTGTCATTCACAGTGGTCGCTCAAAATCTGACGCTGTTCACGCCTCTTGTGCCATGTTTGGCAACGACACTTATACCGAATACCACAAATGCGCTCTGGCGGCCGTTCTATCTCACAAAGAGAACTGCATCTCTAGTCATTTAAACTCCCGACCAGGGTGTGTACATGTACAGAGTTACATTGACACTCGACCATGTCTTTTGTGTACTTCATTTTTTTATCTCAGGCAGTATTTTATAATTCACAAACGAATTTAATGATCACCTTTTGAAACCCGGTCATTACACCCCATAAAGGTACAGACGTTTGAAATTTGGCTCAAAGGTGCCTACAGCCTTCCTCTAAAAGGTACAAAAGTACGGTGCCCTACGACGTTACCCTCGCTCTCGGCGATGTTTGAAACAGCGCCGGCCGCGGTGGTCTAGCGGTTCTGGCGTTGCAGTCCGGAACCGCGGGACTGCTACGGTCGCAGGTTCGAATCCTGCCTCGGGCATGGGTGTGTGTGATGTCCTTAGGTTAGTTAGGTTTAACTAGTTCTAAGTTCTAGGGGACTTATGACCTAAGATGTTGAGTCCCATAGTGCTCAGAGCCATTTGAACCATTTTTGAAACAGCAAGGTGTCGAAACTGCGGAGAAAGGCCAGAGAAGTTCATGGGTTAACGAGGTCACGTGGATGCCAAACTTCACCACAATTCTGCCCAATGCCACCATGAGCGTGTCACATGATAGGAAAGGCGTTCCCTCTCTTAACTGTATCTCACCCCTTGTCTTCGCTCCTCTGCAAGGGAGGTCAGAACCGGGACTCCGGACGTTCAAATCATATGGCTTTCTTATCGGTGGCTGCATTTAGAAATAGCATGAAAAGAAGATCATTTCTGGCAACTGGCTCCCATTATACACTTTTGCCTAATATCGTACAGGGTCCCCGCGTGCACGCCGAAGTGCCACAACAAGACGTAGCATGGACTCGACTAATGTGTGAAGTAGTGCTGGAGGGAAATGAATCATACAGGGCGGCCCATAAATCCGTAAGAGCACGAGGGCGTGGAGATCTCTTCTGAACAGAAAGTTGCAAGGCATCCCAGATATGCTCAATAATGTTCAAGCCTCGGGAATTTGGTGACCAGCAAAAGCAAACTCGGAAGAGTGTTTCTGGAGCCACTCTGTAGCAAGTCTCTGTGTTGGGTGTGACATTGTCCTGCTGGAATTGCCTAAGTGCGTCGGAATTCACAATGGACATGAATGGATGTAGGTGATCAGACTGGATGCTTACGTACGTGGCATCATTTACATTCGTATGCAGACGTGCCAGGGGTTCCATATCACTCCAGCTGTACACTCGTATTACGGAGCCTCCAGCAGCTTGAACAGTCCCCTGCTGACATGCAGGATCCACGCATTCATGAGATTGTCTCCATACCAGTGTCGGTGTTGACGGGCCCAGACGAGGAGCAAAGCTTTGTGTTGGGGAGTCATCAACAGTACACGCGTGGGCCTTCGGCTCCTAAGGCCCATATCGATGATGTTTCGTTCAATGGTACGCACGCTGACACTTGTTGGTGGCCCAGCACTGAAATCTGCAGCAATTTGCAGAAGAGTTGCACTTCCGTCACGTTGAACGATTCTCTTCGGTCGTTGTTGGTACCATTCTCGCAGGATCTTTTTCCGGCCGCAGTGACGTCGGAGATTTGTTGTTTTACCGGATTCTCGATATTCACGGTACGGGAAAATCCCCACTTCATCGCTGCCTGACAGATGCTGTGTCCCATCGCTTGTGCGCCGACTGTAACACCATGTTCAAACTCACTTACATCTTGATAACCTGCCATTGTAGCAGCAGTAGACGATCTAACAACTGCACCAAACACTTGTCAAATATAGGCGTTGCCGACCGCAGCGCAGTATTCTGTCTGTTTACATATCTCTGTATTTGAATACGCATGCCTATACCATATTCTCTGGCGCTACATTCATTGTGTATAGGTTGTTGTCCTGCACAAAACAATTAAAGGGCCATATATATATATATATATATATATATATATATATATATATATATATATATATATATGCTACTGTCTGCGAGTACTATCCAACCCAATATTTAGGGTGTTGTCAGGCAGTACACAAACACACACACACACACACACACACACACACACACATATATATATATATATATATATATATATATATATATATATATATATTGTGTGTGTGTGTGTGTGTGGTTGTGTACTGCCTGACAACACCCTAAATATTGGGTTGGATAGTACTCGCAGACAGTAGCATTTTTCCATAAGTATAATACGTTTAATGAACATAACAGGCACAGGTAACAAAGACCTTAGTCATCAATAAGGTATGTATTCTTCTTCAGTATTTACAACAATCTGCCATCGCTGGTGAAGCTTTTCGATTCCGCTACTACAGATATCAAATAGTTTTGAGGAGAAGAGCTCATCGAGCCTCATTTGGAGCACATTTTTGATCCGGAAATGAAGATCCTGGAAGGTTATTAGATGGAGAACGAAAAAGGTGAAAATCTGAGCACACAAGATTGGGTGAATAAGGTGGGTGTGGAATGACTTCCCAACCTAAGTCTAGCGGACGGATATTGTAATGGAATAGCATCACTTCACACAGTCTTCCTCTTCGTTGTTACTGGACTGCGTCTGCAGGACCTCTCACATGATGACAATAAATGTCTGCAATGATGGGTACACATCCAGGAAGCAGCTCCTAGTGCGCCAAACCGTCGCTGTTCCACTAGATGCATAACATTATCTCTTGTGGACGTGCGCAGCTCTTTGTACGGGGAATTGCTACTTCATTTGGGCACACCCGATCGTTCTTTCCCTTACGTTAGCTTAAAGACACCATTTCGCGGCCCCAGTCGGTGCTGTTCACGAAAAAAGTGATGACGAGCAAGCAGAGATGCACGTATGGCCGTCCGCTGACTTTTGTGATTTTTGGCTCAGACGCATGTTGTACCGGTACATCCTTTCCCATTCCATGCGAATGTCGCACGGTGATAGAATGATTAGAGTTCATCACATCTGCCAGGTCTCGAGTACAGTGGCATGGATCATTGTGGATTAATATGTTTAAACGATCTTCTTCAAAACCCGAAGGTCATCCTGAACTCCTAGAGACACTAATGTCAAAGCGATCCTTCTTAAAACGAGAAATCCGTTTTCTTGCAGTGCTCTGTCCAATGGCATTATCCTCATACACGGTGCAAATGTTTCTGCCTGCCTCTTCGGCTGTCATCCTTTTTTCGTACTCAGAAGAAGATGTCGGAAACATTCGAATTTCTCCACAAGACCCTCCATTTTCTAGCTTCCACAAAAAAATGGCTCTGAGCACTATGGGACTTAACATCTGAGGTCATCAGTCCCCTAGAACTTAGAACTACTTAAACCTACCTAACCTAAGGACATCACACACATCCATGCCAAGGCAGGATTCGAATCTGCGACCGTAGCAGTTGCGCGGTTCCAGACTGAAGCGCCTAGAACCGCTCGGCCACCGCGTCCGGCTAACTTCCACAGCGCCAATTACTATATCCAAATAAAAATATGTAAATTCAGATAACAATAGTGAACTATAAATGTAAAATAACAATCGATAAATAAACCCAGAACAACCGGAATACCAACATGCAGAACTAAAACGCAAGTAACTTATGCACGAACCTAATATAATGGACGCCAACTGCCGGAAACGAACCCTTGTAGGATAAGGAGAAGACAAATCCATATCGAGATGTGGCCGGAATCGGCCGAAGTGGCCGAGCGGTTCTAGACGCTTCAGTCTGGAACCGCGCGACTGCTACGGTCGCAGGCTCGAATCCTGCCTCGGACATGGATGTGTGTGATGTCCTTAGGTTAGTTAGGTTTAAGTAGTTCTAAGTTCTAGGGGACTGATGACCTCAGAAGTTAAGTCCCATAGTGCTCAGAGCCATTTGAACCATTTTTTTGTGGCCGGAATTAGGAAGATCCACCCCGTTCAAGGTGGAGACAAAAAGTCTTTGACTGTTGACATTTCGGTTTGCGAAACTATAAATAAAAACAACTCCAGGCAAAAGGTCATGTTCTCCTGTTACTAGCGATTAACTTTACACTCAAAACGACAGCGACCTAGAGCATCATACTGTAGTAGACACATTAACCTTCTTATGACCAAATATCCACCTTCCAGCAGGGCAGGCCGGCTCACCCTCAAGAAGTGCAGATATTCCTCGTCAGTGACCCATTTTGAAATGATGAATGGTCCTACGAGGTGGTCGTACATTGAAGCTGAACCTGTGCTTAACGCTTCTCGTATGGGGCAGATAACAGAAATACCGTTATATTGATGGTCTGTGGGACTACTCAGCGACAAAGCCGTCAGGCTACCTGTGCGGTTCTGATACCACGGTCTCTGTCAAAGATCTGTGATCTCCACCTTCAAGTGGGAGTACGTTACTTAGAGCGCATTCCTGTGTGACATTTTTTGCTCTTTATCTTGTCAGAGATCTTTCCCTGGAGTTCATCTCCATTTAGCAAAATACTCTGCATATGCAACTTTTTTCGAAGTCCTTGCGACAAACGTCTAAGGCTGATGGACCACATCATAGGAAATAACATTTGATGAGATAAAATATTCACAGCAACGTTAGGCGTTCTTTTGTATTTGCCACCCATGGAACGACGAGACTTCACTGAACTGGCAGGGTCTACTAATCAACTGTGCAGTGTATTACCTACCGATGTAAACTGATAATGTAAGAAGAAAAGGACTTTAGAAGCGAACCAAGAACTTTTGGCTGTCCTACCGCCCTTCATGTGGGGCAGATGGCCTGTTGATGAACAACGCGCACTACATACGAATACCACGAACTGCCTACAGTCGCCGTCTCTAGGCCATAACCAAACGACACCTAGCGTGGCCAGTAAGCATTAGTGAATATCTATCCCCAATGAGAGCTGTTCCCCCTAATATGGTCTCCAGGCATATGGCACAAATTCTTTGACAGAGCCTTTACATAAGGATCCTTTCGCTTTGGAGTATGTGAACTTGTTACTGTTACTACGTTCACTAAGTCTGATTTTGAATGAAAATTATGTCGTGTATGGTGATGAATAGCCAACACAGATACAAATAAGGACTCAGTTCCTATTTTTCTAATATAAAATTGTAAATAAAGCAACTACAAATCTTCTAGAAATCCGTGTAGATGCTTCACTTGCATAGTCTCATGTTGTTGTTGTTGTGGTCTTCAGTCCTGAGACTGGTTTGATGCAGCTCTCCATGCTACTCTATCCTGTGCAAGCTTCTTCATCTCCCAGTACCTACTGCAACCTACATCCTTCTGAATCTGCTTAGTGTATTGATCTCTTGGTCTCCCTCTACGATTTTTACCCTCCACGCTGCCCTCCAATGCTAAATTTGTGATCCCTTGATGCCTCAAAACATGTCCTACCAACCGATCCCTTCTTCTAGTCAAGTTGAGCCACAAACTTCTCTTCTCCCCAATCCTATTCAATACCTCCTCATTAGTTACGTGATCTACCCACCTTATCTTCAGCATTCTTCTGTAGCACCACATTTCGAAAGCTTCTATTCTCTTCTTGTCCAAACTGGTTATCGTCCATGTTTCACTTCCATACATGGCTACACTCCATACAAATACTTTCAGAAACGACTTCCTGACACTTAAATCTATACTCGATGTTAACAAATTTCTCTTCTTCAGAAACGATTTCCTTGCCATTGCCAGTCTACATTTTATATCCTCTCTACTTCGACCATCATCAGTTATTTTGCTCCCTAAATAGCAAAACTCCTTTACTACTTTAAGTGTCTCATTTCCTAATCTAATCCCCTCAGCATCACCCGATTTCATTTGACTACATTCCATTATCCTCGTTTTGTTTTTGTTGACGTTCATCTTATATCCTCCTTTCAAGACACTGTCTATTCCGTTCAACTGCTCTTCCAAGTCCTTTGCTGTCTCTGACAGAATTACAATGTCATCGGCGAACCTCAAAGTTTTTACTTCTTCTCCATGAATTTTAATACCTACTCCGAATTTTTCTTTTGTTTCCTTTACTGCTTGCTTAAAATACAGATTGAATAACATCGGGGAGAGGCTACAACCCTGTCTCACTCCCTTCCCAACCACTGCTTCCCTTTCATGCCCCTCGACTCTTATAACTGCCATCTGGTTTCTGTACAAATTGTAAATACCCTTTCGCTCCCTGTATTTTACCCCTGCCACCTTCAGAATTTGAAAGAGAGTATTCCAGTTAACGTTGTCAAAAGCTTTCTCTAAGTCTACAAATGCTAGAAACGTAGGTTTGCCTTTCCTTAATCTTTCTTCTAAGATAAGTCGTAAGGTTAGTATTGTCTCACGTGTTCCAACATTTCTTCGGAATCCAAACTGATCTTCCGCGAGGTCCGCTTCTGCCAGTTTTTCCATTCGTCTGTAAAGAATTCGCGTTAGTATTTTGCAGCTGTGACTTATTAAACTGATAGTTCGGTAATTTTCACATCTGTCAACTCCTGCTTTCTTTGGTATTGGAATTATTATATTCTTCTTGAAGTCTGTGGGTATTTCGCCTGTCTCATACATCTTGCTCACCAGATGGTAGGTATTGTCATGACTGGCTCTCCCAAGGCCATCAGTAGTTCTAATGGAATGTTGTCTACTCCCGGGGCCTTGTTTCGACTCAGGTCTTTCAGTGCTCTGTCAAACTCTTCACGCAGTATCTTATCTCCCATTTCATCTTCATCTACATCCTCTTCCATTTCCATAATACTGTCCTCAAGTACATCGCCCTTGTATAAACCCTCTATATACTCCTTCCACCTTTCTGCCTTCCCATCTTTGCTTAGAACTGGGTTGCCATCTGAGCTCTTGATATTCATACAAGTGGTTCTCTTCTCTCCAAAGGTCTCTTTAATTTTCCTGTAGGCAGTATCTATCTTACCCCAAGTGAGACAAGCCTCTACATCCTTACATTTGTCCTCTAGCCATCCCTGCTTAGCCATTCTGCACTTTCTGTCGATCTCATTTTTGAGACGTTTGTATTCCCTTTTGCCTGCTTCATTTACTGCATTTTTATATTTTCTCCTTTCATCAATTAAATTCAATATTTCTTCTGTTACCCAAGGATTTCTATTAGCCCTTGTCTTTTTACCTACTTGATCCTCTGCTGCCTTCACTACTTCATCCCTCAGAGCTACCCATTCTTCTTCTACTGTATTTCTTTCCCCCATTCCTGTCAATTGTTCCCTTATGCTCTCCCTGAAACTCTCTACAACCGCTGGTTCTTTCAGTTTATCCAGGTCCCATCTCCTTAAATTCCCACCTTTTTGCAGTTTCTTCAGTTTCAAGCTGCAGTTCATAACCAATAGATTGTGGTCAGAATCCCCATCTGCCCCTGGAAATGTCTTACAATTTAAAACCTGGTTCCTAAATCTCTGTCTTACCATTATATAATCTATCTGATACCTATTAGTATCTCCAGGATTCTTCCAGGTATACAACCTTCTTTTATGATTCTTGAACCAAGTGTTAGCTATGATTAAGTTATGCTCTGTGCAAAATTCTACAAGGCGGCTTCCTCTTTCATTTCTTCCCCCCAATCCATATTCACCTACTATGTTTCCTTCTCTCCCTTTTCCTACTGACGAATTCCAGTCACCCATGACTATTAAATTTTCGTCTCCCTTCACTACCTGAATAATTTCTTTTATCTCGTCATACATTTCATCAATTTCTTCATCATCTGCAGAGCTAGTTGGCATATAAATTTGTACTACTGTAGTAGGCATGGGCTTTGTGTCTATCTTGACCACAATAATGCGTTCACTATGCTGTTTGTAGTAGCTAACCCGCACTCCTATTTTTTTATTCATTATTAAACCTACTCCTGCATTACCCCTATTTGATTTTGTATTTATTACCCTGTAATCACCTGACTAAAAGTCTTGTTCCTCCTGCCACCGAACTTCACTAATTCCCACTATATCTAACTTTAACCTATCCATTCCCCTTTTTAAATTTTCTAACCTACCTGCCCGATTAAGGGATCTGACATTCCACGCTCCGATCCGTAGAATGCCAGTTTTCTTTCTCCTGATAACGACGTCCTCTTGAGTAGTCCCCGCCCGGAGATCCGAATGGGGGACTATTTTACCCAAGAGGACGCCATCATCATTTAATCATACAGTAAAGCTGCATGTCCTCGGGAAAAATTACGGCTGTAGTTTCCCCTTGCTTTCAGCCGTTCGCAGTACCAGCACAGCAAGGCCGTTTTGGTTAATGTTACAAGGCCAGATCAGTCAATCATCCAGACTGTTGCCCCTGTAACTACTGAAAAGGCTGCTGCCCCTCATCAGGAACCACATGTTTGTCTGGCCTCTCAACAGATACCCCTCCGTTGTGGTTGCACCTACGGTACGGCCATCTGTATCGCTGAGGCACGCAAGCCTCCCCACCAACGGCAAGGTCCATGGTTCATGGGGGAAGCACAGTCTCATATTTAAGTGAAAACAACTCACTACAGTGCGGATTCCAGTAGGGTTGTTATACTGAGAACAATAATTGTAATTTCACCTATCAAATAGTCTAAGACTTAAATAATAATAAATAGCCAGTTGGTATTTTTGTGGTCTTTCCAAGAGTTTTGATTGTATAGATCATGTTACTCTCCTAGAAAAACTCAAGTTTATAGAACTAATGGCTTCACGCACAGCTGGTTTGACTCAGGAAAAGGTTGTGCTGAATAATTCCCACAATTTTTGAAAGGTAGTGACTGGGGGTGGGGTGGGGTGGGGGGCGGGGGACAAATAACAAAATGGTTCAAATAGCTCTGAGCACTATGGGACTTAACTTCTGAGGTCATCAGTCCCCTAGAACTTAGAACTAATTAAACCTAACTAACCTAACGACATCACACACATCCATGCCCGAGGCAGGATTCGAACCTGCGACCGTAGCAGTCGCGCGGTTCCGGACTGCCCGCCTAGAATCGCTAGATACAAATAACAAAACGAGTTCCCAGAGTTCAATTTTCGGTCCACTCCTGTCCCACAAGGAATAGGAGTGAACACAAAATTGCCCAAAATTGAACCCTGTTGTAGTTCCTTTGTGATATTTGAATGACCTTCCACTTAACATTCAATAAGCAAAACTGAAACTTCTTGCAGATAGTCATATTATTACAGTAAGTCCCATTAGAAACATAGCAACAGGAGAGTTGGTATATGATATTTTTAAATCAATTATTAACTGGTTGCCTGAAAATGCACTCTTCCTGAATCTTGAAAACATACGCTGCATTTGGTTTTGTACAACAAGTAGTCGCCTCATGAACCATGGACTTTGCCGTTGGTGGGGAGGCTTGCGTGCCTCAGCGATACAGATAGCCGTACTGTAGGTGCAAACACAACGGAGGGGTGTCGGTTGAGAGGCCAGACAAACGTGTGGTTCCTGGAGAGAGGCAGCAGCCTTTTCAGTAGTTTCAGGGGCAACTGTCTGGATGATTGAGTGATCAGGCCTTGTAACATCACCCAAAACGGCTTAAAGCAAGGGGAAACTACAGCCGTAAGTTCTCACAGGGCATGCAACTTTGCTGCATGGTTAAATGATGATGGCATTCTCTTGGGTAAAATATTCCGAAGTAAAATAGTCCCCCATTCGGATCTCCGGGCGGGTACTATTCAGGAGGACGTCGTTATCAGGAAAAAAAGAAAATTGACGTTCTACGGACCGGACCGTGGAATGTCAGCTCCCGTAATCGGGCACGTATGTTAGAAAATTTAAAAAGGGAAATGGATAGGTTTAAGTTAGATATAGTGGGAATTAGTGAAGTTCGGTGGCAGGAGGAACTATACTTTTGGTCAGGTGAATACAGGGTTGTAAATACAAAATCAAATATGGGTAAACCTGGAATAGCTTTAATGATGAATAAAAAATACTACGAACTGCATATTGAGCCCATTATTGTAGACAAGATAGACACGAAGCCCAAGCCTCCCACAATAGCACAAGTTTAAATGCCAACTAGTTCCGCAGGTGATGAAGAGATTGAAAAAATGTTCGATAAATGAAATTATTCAGATAGTGAAGGCAGACGAAAATTTAATAGTCATGGTCGACTGGAATTCGATAGTAACAAAAGGAGGAGAAGGAAAAGTAGTAGGTGAATATGGACTGGAGGTAAGAAATGAAAGAGGAAGCCGCTTGGTAGAATTTTGCACAGAGCATAACTTAACCGTAGCTAACACTTGGTTTAAAAGTCATGAAAGAAGGTTGTATATGTGGAAGAGGCCTAGAGACACTGGCAGGTTTCAGATAGATTATGTAATGGTAAGACAGAGATTTAGGAAGCAAGTTTTAAATTGTAAGATATTTCCAGGGGTAGGTGTGGATTCTGACCACAGTTTATTGGTTATGAACTGTAATTTAAAACTGAAGACACTGCACAAAGGTAGGAATTTATAAACACGGGATCTGGATAAAATGAAATAACCAGGGCCTGTAGAGAGGTTCAGAGAGAGCATTAGGGAACAACTGACAGTAACAGTGGAAAGGAATACAGTAGAAGAAGAATGGGTAGCTTTGAGAGATGAAATACTGAAGGCAGCAGAGGATCAAGTAGGTAAAAAGACGATGGCTGTTGTAAATTCTTCGTTAACAGAAGAGATGTCGAATCTAATTGATAAAAGCAGAATATATACAAATACAGTAAATGAAGAAGGCGAATAAGAGTACAAACGTCTCAAAAATGAGATCACAGGAAGAACAAAATGCCTAAGCAGAGATGACTAGAGGACAAATGTTAGGATTTGGAAGCACATATTACTAGGGGTAAGATAGATAGTGCCTACAGGAAAATTAAAAAGACTTTAAGAGAAAAGAGTACCACTTGTATGAATATCAAGAGCTCAGATGAGAAACCAGTACTAAGCAAAGAAGGGAAGCTGAAAGATGGAAGAAGTATATAGAGTGTCTATACATAAGCGATGTACTTGAGGACAATGTTATGGCAATGCAAGATGATGAAGATGAAGATGAGATGGGAGATAGGATACTGTGTGAAGAATTTGACAGCGTACTGAAAGATCTAAATCGAAACAAGGCCCCAGGAGTAGACAGCATTCCATTAGAACTGCTGGTACCCTTGGGTGAGCCAGCCGTGAGAAAACTATTCCATCTGTTGAGCAAGATGTATGGTAGCCTGAAAAACAAAACACGTAGCTGTGACTCGCTCCTCATCATTTCGATAACAGAATCGCCCAAATGACCTGTGTAACATGAACTTACTAACCAGCTCAAGTTCTGAAATCGTTTCAACCACTACGTCAAATCACCAAGTACAAAACATATTTAGAAAAAGACAAAAAGTATTTCTTATTAAATAAAAAACTAAGACTACCTGCAAAAAAAAAAAAGAAAAAGATTAATTGTTCAGATGCAACGACCCTAAAATTATGGATTACTTTGAGTCGCAGTATTGTTCCACAACTATATTCTGCTTGAGACGTAATACGGAACTCATATCATAATGCATACTAAATCAAAACGTTAATTATCTTTACACACTTGGTGCGTGAGGTTACACAAAAAAATGGCTCTGAGCACTATGGGATTTAACTTCTGAGGTCATCAGTCCCCTAGCACTTACAACTACTTAAACCTAACTAACCTAAGGACATCACATCACATCCATGCCCGAGGCAGGATTCGAACCTGCGCCGTAGCGGTCGCACGGTTCCAGACTGTAGCGCCTAGAACCGCTCAGCCACCCCGGCCGGCGTTACACAAAAGGCCGTAGTTTTTAAAATACTTAAATTCTAGTTATGAAATACACTTAATTTGGTAAAATTATTTCCCGTTTGAATTTCTTAGCGTATAAACATTCTCAAACTCTTGCAAGGAACAGTTTTTATTTCTCTAGAGTATTTACTCAGATCCGCGTATCTAGAGCTTAAAGGAAGACGGCGTTATCCACTAAAAGTCACACTTATATCTTTTTAACCGTATGCCTGCAATGATTTTACCTCTGTGCCCTAATTAGCAGAAGAAAATGAATTTCACTCATTTGACAGAATTAACTTTTATTATCGGGCCAGTAAACGATTGATCAGTTAATTGCCTTACAAACAAAGTTTTATTCACTCATGTGTGTGAATGGTTTATTTAATTTGAAGCGGCAGTTTTTGTCCCCGATTTTCGTTTATTTATTGTCTGTTATTTATGATATGTGACACCGATCAGTGGTTGAAACGTGCTGCCAAACAGTGAACGTATTGGTTTTGTCAGCTATCGACCTACATGAAACATGACGTCTGTGTGGACTTCCAGCTTAAAAATAACGCTATACACTTTGTGATGATTCCAAATGCAAACGAACATGAGCGCAATCTGGAGGATTCTAATGACAGAGACGTTTACGGTACAGATCCAAACAGTATTCCCTATCATTTATTTTATTTTCTGTGGTTACAAGTTTAATAGCATAATTCGGTCGCCTAGGGAAGCGAAGATCTGACGCTGTTTATCAAGCGTCTGCAGAAGAATTAAACGATTTCTTCTCAACAGCTGTAAACTGCCACGCAGCGACAAATTACCAGCCCCAAGATATCAATCTCTCGAGAGACAAGTTTTTCCTAAAACATGTCACTACCGGCACAGTACACAAGGCAATTACGAGAATCTCTTCCGAGGCAGTAGGAAATGATGGAGTGAGCATTGGCATGATCAAGAACGTCGTAGACACTATTACTCCAGTTATCACAGACATCTTCAACCTGTCTCTTGTCAGTAGTATATATCCTACTGAGTGGAAGCAAAGTTTAATTCAACCTATACCCAAGACTGACAACCCTAAGTCGCCAGGTGACTACAGGCCGATCAGCATACTACCTGCAATATCTAAAGCCCTAGAATACATCGTCCATGAACAGCTGACAGATTACCTCAAAACTCATAACATCCATGACAAATATCAGTCAGGCTTTCGAAAGCACCATAGTACAGCAACTGCATTAATCAAAGTAACTGATGACATTAAACATGCTACGGACAGACGTGAAGCTACCATCCTAACACTGCTTGACTTTAGCAAGGCTTTTGATACAGTTGACTTTGATATATTACTAATTAAAATGAAGCAGCTGAATTTCTCAAACAGCGCAATACACTGGTTCGACAGCTACCTCAAAAACAGAAGTCAACAAGTCATTTGTGGGTCGGAAAAGTCATCATGGAAAAACGTGCGCTCTGGAGTTCCCCAAGGCTCCGTCCTTGGTCCATTACTCTTCTCACTGTACATTAATGATATTTCTTCAGTGATTCACTCCTGCAACTACCATCTATATGCCGACGACATCCAACTGTACATAAGTGCAAGCCCCAAGAACATTGCTGACGCAGTAGCGAGTATGAACGCGGATCTTTGCTCTGTTTCTCGATGGGCACAGAACCTAGGTCTGAAACTAAACCCCAAGAAATCCCATGTCATACTTATATCTCATCCAAAGTTAATCAGTCGGCACTTTCACGAAACAGTCCCTCAAATACACCTCAATGGTACCCAACTAACATACCAAAAAACAGTAAAAGACCTTGGAATAATCTTGGATGAACACCTAAACTGGGAAGAACAAACAGTTACAGCTTGCCGGAAATCGCTCTCCTCTCTACATGCAATTCAGAAATTTAGAAAAATATTTCCAACCCATGTTAAACAAAAATTAGTCCAAACACTAGTCTTGCCTAATCTTTACTACTGTGATGTAGTTCAACACGGCACAAACAGTGAAAATTCGAGACGCCTCGAGCTAGTGATGAACGCTTGCGTTAGATACGTATGCAATATACGGTTGTATGATCATATCAGTCCTTCATACTCCCAGCTAGGTTGGATACGCCCACATAAGGCACGCGATCTCCACACGATGTGCTTACTTCATCGATTTCTTAGCCACTGGTGCCCCCAATACTTATCTTCTCACATTAAACACCTATCATCATTCCACAACCGCAATACCAGATCGGATACGTCTAGCATCTTGGCTGTACCTTTACATAACACAAAATCTTTCTCCATGTCATTCTCCATCTCAGCCATACGACTATGGAACGCGCTCCCTTGTGATCTGCGTCTTATCCGGAACCACTCAACATTCAAGAGTGAACTCAAGACTTACATATTAGGGACGGTATAGCCACCATTGTTGTGCCCCTCTCATCTCTTTCTTTCTCCTCTCCATCATAGCTTCGAATTTTACCATTCTATTTCTCTTCCTCTAACCTATCTACCTCTTCTATATCTCTTTCACCCCATTCTATCGTCTTATGTCTCTGCTTGATGAGAATAACTCACAAGCTGCAAGAATATAACGAGAAAATTCCCAACTAGCAATAGGACTGACATTCATAAAAGAAAAATATGTTTACTTTCATATACATAGTCATTATTATTATTATTATTACTATTATTATTATTCTTGATTGTTATAATTAATTTTTGATTGTTATAATTATCATCGTACTACGTTTATAATCTCTATTTTTTTTCTTAACATTAATACTGTATAACATGTAATATGTCCTTAATGTTCTGTAGAAACTGAAATTTGTTGAATCTGAGTATGCCTGGTTAGGTGTAAGAGAGGGCCTGAAGGCCCTAATCTTGCCAGGTAAAATAAATGCATAAATAAATAAATAAATAAATAACAAAAGATCGACTTGTAGAAGTTTTCCAAAGCCTCTGCCATTACTGTACTAACTGCAATTGGGACCAGTGCATTCGCTCTCACCGACGGTAAATACTGGTGTAGCAAGCTGTTGACACCTATACTGGAGGTGGCATTTAACTTTGGTAATATAATAGACGCGAAGAAACAATATGTAAAACAGTCGGATATTGAAATACTGTACTAAGGAATGATGATTTGCGTTTGAGGTTGAGGCTGTAGATATTATTATAACGTAACCACAGCAGACAGGTTGGCTGAAGAGGAAGGGTCACACATAAAAAGAACAATCACCGAAAATGGGCTGGCAGCAATAGATACAAGGAACTTGAAAGGCTATAAACCTTGGATAAAAGAAGAAATACTTCAGTTTGGGGATGAATGAAGGAAATACAGAAGTGTAAGTCATGTAGAAATGAATTATTATAACGTACAGAAAACCTAAAGCGAAATGGTTGCATGAAAAATGTAAAGTAATTACGAGGAAAATGGTCTTTGAATGGACAGATTCTGCATACTGAAAAGTAAAAATAACTTTCGATGAAATTCAGATCAAAAACATCAACATTTACAAGGTTAAAGGAATTTAACTGCTAAACACAGAGGAGAGAGCGGATAAGTGGAAAGAGTATAATTGTACGCCTCTGCGATGGGGAGGAACTACATGGTGACGTGTTATGAAAAAAAAGGTGTCGATCTGGAAGACACAATGTACCCATTATTAGCGTTAGACTTTGATATAACATTGGAGCACTTGTAATCAAACAAGCAGAAGCAGGATAACATTCCTTGGGAATTTGTTACGTCGTTCTAAGATTTGGCAACTAAATGGTTTTTCACTGTATCTAAACCTGATTTTAATTGGAGATTTATGTGGCTACAATGTGCAACTAATAGCTGGTTTGAATTGGGATACGACTAATTGTACCGTTAACTAATTTTCGACCCACTGAATGTTCATCATCAGGTGTAAGTGTTACAGGAACATTATTCTCTGGACCACATGCCACTGGACGCTAGGATCGTGGTGTTCGTGAAAATAATGGAAATTCAGCTAACGAAAGCTGTTTTCAACGAAAGATTTTTTTCGTGGGCTTCTTTTATTTCTCGGGAGGAACAGTACCATGAAATAATCTCGAATTTTTTGTCTTGATAAATAGTTTGATATGAGACAGACAGAAGATGCTGCATTGACCACCACTATGTGGTGGCAGAGACTGCAAGCCTCATATTTCTATAACCACTACAGCTATCATCACACATCCTCTAGACGGAGAAACAAGATTAGCACTAGACTTTAAACCTTGTGATTGGCGGTAGGTGGTATTGGAGATACCATCACTTTAATTTATAAATATATATAGCTGCAGATATTGCATTCATCTACGATACTTCAAAATTGACCTAACCCATAAGCTGTGCAGAACAACAAAGAGAGGATAAATCATCGAAAAAGTTTATCTGCTAATAGAAAGAAACTACTTTAAAAAGTAATGGTTTAACAACAAAAAACAGCGTAGTTCAGCAAACAAGTCAATGGATATGCATGACACTAGGGGAGGAAAAAGTACATAAATTCTTTGAAACAATATTTAACCACGACGAATGTGTGAATTTACAAGAATAATTCTTAAATTAACTCATTTTTCCCGTTATACCCTTTCAAAGAAACTTCTAAATATAATAGAAGCTCAAATATTAACCAGAGAAGTAAAAGGCAAGTCACTAATCACATCATGAATTCCGCTAAACTTAAGTACAGCTTTAAAAGTTTCCACTTTCAAACAAGACTAGAGCACAGCATGTCAATCAATAAAACACGAGAACAGACATTCCAATGCTGTAGAGTGAATTTAATGAACCATGTTTCTCGCACCGACAAACACACGTAGCGTGTTTGCGTGTTAGACACACAAAATTTATTCGTCATTGCACCTTAAATTTAGTTCATAAGAACATACATCGACTAAGTTAGATGCAATACAAATGAGACTACTGGTTGCACTTTCTTTCAAATTCAGAAAAAAAGCAGCACGCTAAGCGGGTCGTTTCCAGTTCGTTAAAAAACACAATGGTATAACACACTAGTCCAAGAACTCGTTTCTCCCCGTAAGATTGCTTCAACAAAATGTACTTCTTGTAATAAGTTCTAATTTGTGCATCCGATCCTTTTGAGCAATCCCTTCAGCGACCTACCAGGACGTCTTTGGTTCCATGCCAGGACGCGTCGCCGCTGTTACCCGTTCCTGCGGCGGACATACCGGCTCTTAAGTTGGTGGTCATCGTGTTCTGGCTGATCAGTGTATGCAGAGTGTCCCAGAAGGAATGGTCAGTAATCAGGTATATGCCAGGAAAGATCATCCGCAGCAAAAAATATCTAGTGAACATGGAATCTAAAACGCATATCTTGCGAACTACGAGCACTTCCTCATCTCCGGTACTGTGAGATCCATCTCTTCTACTGTAAGATCTTTGCTTTCCATATTTTGAGAGGAGATAGTATGGATCACAACAAGAAAGGATTGCACAGCAATCACGTGAAGTAAAATACGTACCTAAAGAGTTGCGAGCACCACTTCGCGTTCGCTACTATAAAAAAACATCTCTTCTGCTGGAGAACTGCTCATAGCTCTTAAGGTTAGTATTTTAGAGCACGTGTTTACTGGACAATTTTTGTGTTGGTTTGGGCAATACACCTCCTCCTAAAATATGGAAAGGAAAGAGTAGGCAGTAGAAGAGGTACGTTTCACAGTATCTTTAGACGAAGAACTGCTCGTAGGTCTTAAGATATGTATTCTGGAGCCCATGTGTACAGGAAATTTTTGCTTTGAATGTTCGTTCATGTCATATCCTATAGTGTAGATCAAACTTGTACTCTAACCATACTGTTAAGGTTAAATAATAACAGAACTTTTTGTTAGACGGTAACTATTTAAAACATATATTTTGAACAATTGTAAAGTGATGAGGACAATGCTTGAATCTAACACTGAGAATGTTGTTAACCGCAAAAATTCTTAGACTGTGGATTATAAGTCATCTTCCTGCAGGTGTACTCAGCAGAGCTGATGTCGAAGCAAGAGCACAGTAATGTAATCGGAAAGAAAGCCATTGCAGCGAGTCTTCCATGTAGAAAGCGTTCAAGATTTGGATTTTGAAGTCTATCAGCACAGTCATCATGCTGAAACACATGGCTTCTCCGTGGTAGTAGATAAGTTAAGGAAAGGCAAGCCTACAATTATAGCATCTGTAGACGTAGAGGAAGTTTTCGACAGTGTGTAATGGGATACTCTCTATGAAATTCTGAAGGTTACGGGGGTAAAATACAGGGAGTGGAAACCCAATTACAACTTCTACGGAAACCTATTGCCTATTGTGGTAAGTTACTTCGGGACCAAGCTGCTGCGGTCATCGGTCCCTAGGTTTACACACTACTTAATCTAACTTAAAACTAACTTACGCTAAGGACAATATGTGTACACACACACCCATGCCCGAGGGATTACTCGAACCTCCGACTGGGGCATCCGCGTGAACCGTGGCAAGGCGCCCAAGACCGTGCGGCTTTACGGAGACCAAACGGCTCTTGTGAGAGTCGAGGGGCATTAAAGGGGAAGCAGCGGCTGAGAAGGAATAGATTTGCAACCTGTCTCGGACGTTATTCAATCTGTATCTTGAGAAAGCCGTAAAGGAAACCAAAGAAAATCTGGAGTAGTAATTGAAGTTCAAGGAGAAGAAATAGACACTCTGAGGTTTGCCAATGACTTTGTAATTCTGTCAGAGACGGCAAAGAACCTGGAGGAGCTATCGAAAGGAATGTACAGCGTCTTGAAAGGGGGATATAAGTTTGACTTCAACAAAAGGAAAACAAGGTTAACGGAATGTAGTCGAATTAAATCAGGTGATGCTGAAGGGATTAGATTAGGGAACGAGACATTAAAAACAGTAGATGTATTTTGCTATGTGGACAGCAAAATAACTGACGATAACAGAAGAACAGAGGATAAAAAATATAAACTGGCAATGGCAAGAAAAGCGTTGCTGAAGAAGAGAAAGTCATTTCTGAAGGTATTTGTCTGGATTGTTTTTATTTATTTATTTATTTATTTATTTATTGTTCCGTGGGATCAAATTAAGGAGAAGTCTCCATGGTCATGGAACGAGTCAGTACATGAAATTAAAACACAATAGTAGAAACAGATAAAATATAATATAAGAAACGTATTCAGGCGACAATTCATAAGTTTAAATGAAGAAAATCAACAATGTAACACTGGAATTTTCTTAATTTTTCAGCTCTTTCAGGAGCTCCTAGATAGAATAGAATGAGTGAGACATGAGGAAACTCTTTAGTTTGGACTTAAAAGTGTTTGGGCGACTGCTAAGATTTTTGAGTTCTTGTGGTAACTTATTGAAAATGGATGCAGCAGAATAGTGCACTCCTTTCTGCACAAGAGTCAAGGAAGTGCATTCCACATGTAGATTTGATTTCTACCTAGTATTAACTCAGTGAAAGCTGCAAACTCTTCGGAATAAGCTAATGTTGCTAACAACATACGACATTAAAGAAAATATATACTGTGAGGGCAATGTCAGAATTCCCAGACTATTGAATAGGGGCCGACAAGAGGTTCTCGAACTTACACCACATATAGCTCGAACAGCCCGTTTTTGAGCCAAAAATACCATTTTTGAATCAGAAGAATTACCCCAAAAAATAATACCATATGGCATAAGCCTGTGAAAATATCCGAAGTAGACTACTTTTCGTGTTGAACTGTCACTTATTTCAGATACTGTTCTAATGGTAAATAAAGCAGCATTTACTTTCTGAACAAGATCCTGAACATGGGCTTTCCACAACAGCTTACTATCTAACCGAACGCCTAGGAACTTGAACTGTTCCGTCTCGCTTATAATATGCCCATTCTGTCTGATCAAAATATCAGTTCTTGTTGAGTTGTGAGTTAGAAACTGTAAAAACTGAGTCTTACTGTGATTTAGCATCAAATTATTTTCCACAAGCCACGAACTTATTTCATTAACTACATTATTTGATAATGTTTCAATATTACTCACAAGATCCTTCAATACCAAGCTGGTGTCATCAGCAAACAGAAATATTTTTGAATCAACTGTCGTACTAGAAGGCATATCATTTAAATAAATAAGAAACAGCAGTGGCCCCAGCAACGACCCTTGGGGAACGCCCCACTTAGAAGTGCCCCATTGGGACTGAACATCACTACCACTCTCAATATTGCGAAGAACTACCTTCTGCTTTCTGATCTTAAAGCAAGAAGCGAACCAATTGTAAGCTACTCCCCTTACTCCATAATGGTCCAACTTCTGCAGTAATATTTTGTGGTCAACACAGTCAAAAGCTTTCGTTAAATCAAATGAAACACCTAGCGTTCGCAACCTTTTATTTAATCCGTCCAAAACCTCACAGAGAAAAGAGAATATAGCATTTTCAGTTGTTAAACCATTTCTAAAACCAAACTGTACATTTGACAACAAATTATATGAACTTAAATGCTCCAGTAACCTTTCATACACAACCTTCTCTATAACTTTAGCAAACACCGATGGCATAGAAATAGATAGAATTGTAGCAGTCATGTATGGATGGGAAACATGTATGATAAACAGTTTAGACAAGAAGAGAATGGAATCTTTGGAAATGTGGTGCTACAGGAGAATGCTAAAGATTAGGGGGGTAGATCATGTAACTAGTGACAAGGTACTGAACAGAATGCTGAAGAAAAAAAATTTGTGGCACGACCTGAAAACAAGAAGAGACCGGCTGAAAGTATACATTCTAAGATATCAAGAGGGGACGAATTTAGTATTGGAGGGAAGTGAGGAGGGTAAAAATCGTGGAGACCAAGTGGTGGATACAGTAGATTCAGAGGGATTCGGTAGATTTAGAAGGATGTAGGTTGCAGTAAGTATTTGCTGATTAAGAGACCTGCAGATAGAGCAGCATGGAGAACTGCAATAAACCATTCGTGGAACTGAAGATCAATACATCAACAGAAGGTGATACCTTACAAAACTTACAAAATCAGGTATAACAATTATGGAAGCCAAAGGGCAACACGCCTGTGTTGAGCACCTGTCAATCAAGGCACAGGAAGGGAGCTCGCCGCCGTGCAGGCGGTCCTTGGGCGCCGCGCGGAAGTCGCGGCGTGTTGACTAAGTGGCGCAACCTCCTGCTGACGTGTCGCCAGGCGGAGAGCAGGGGAGACGCGCGAGGCGCGCTTAGACATGCAAATACCGGCGGCAGCGAGTTTGTTCACGTGGAGTAATCCTAAGACCCCTCCTCGCTCGCCGTCGCCAGATCCCCCCCCCCACCCCCCACCCCTCAACATCTTCGCAGACTTAAGCCGTTGACAGGAAGCGTCACAACTTGCATCTCCCTCTCTCTGTCTCTCTCCCCCGCTCCGAACACTTCTGCCGCGCGTTCCAGCTCCTCAGAGTCAGTGCACCGCCCATCAGCGTCTCCAGCGCTGCCTTACTTAATTCAGGATTTGACCGAAAATCCTATAAGTAGCCCGGCTGCTAAAGGGGTGCCGCCTTAACCCGATTAATAGTCTCCCTCCTTTTCGCCTCGGAGGCAGCGCTGTTACAGCCGCGGCTTAACTGAATCAGAGACCCGCGAGGCGCCGCTGTGATTAGAGACGGTGCCGTGGGGCACTCGGCGGCCCCGGCCTCACTAATGGCAGCAAGCGGGCTCCACTGTAGACGCATTATCAGGGCGACCGTCAACTCAGCCACGCTCCTCCGCTGTCCAACTGTACGTAAATTTAAACAAGTATTTCGAGAATCAAACGAGCTGCTTCCCATACTTCCACGTAATTATTCCGCAAAAGAGTCATCCTATCCTTCAGGGATTAATCGGGCTAGCAGAATTTCTTTTCCCACAAAAGTTCTTATATTATCTTTTCTTTATCCTTCTTTTATCTTTCAGCTGCCGCTTCCGACAGGTTTTTTGCTACCTGCAACACCTTCAGAAAACAAGCGCAAGATTTTCGTATTCTCTCGATAAGTGTAAACTATTAGTCTTACAGATTTAATGAAAAGGACCATTCTGTACGAAAATTGGTGTAGCTGAAGTTGGTACAGGGGTATGTTGTCGCTGGAGGCCATATTATTGTGCAAAATGCGTGTGAAGGTCATTTTTGCAAGTTTTTCGTGAATAATTCGGAAACTACATCCTGTAGCAAAAACGTATCCCAGTACAAAACGTAACTACCCCAAATTTCCTACAAAAAGGTCGTTTTCTCCGTAAGATTAACAGTTTGGGCGTAGCGAGTGAGAGAATGTGAGAATCTAGCTCGTTGGATTTTAAGACGTTGTGGTCACATTAAACACAGCGTTAGGAGCTGCTGAATCACCTTGCATATACATTAACTTACTCAGGACTCGATGGAATCTACTGAGCGAAAGATAATTAGTGAAGGAATGAATCTTACAAAGGGTGTGTAAGTTCTTTAAGTTCGGAGTTATGCAGTCAGTAGAGAGTTCTAAAATGATTACAAGATTACCCCATCTGTATCTACATCTATGAGAAAACCCATGAACTGCATGGAAGGGATTATTTCGCATTGTACCAGAAGTGAGCTTAAAAAAAGTTATAAGAATGTCTTTCTACAGCACATCAAATTCCTCTGAGCATTATGGGAATTAAGGGGGGTAGGACGTCAAACGGGCCGACTTGGAGCAGGAGAGGCATCACAGGACATTTTAGTTTCCAGTGTCTACACTTTTACAAATAAATTCATAAAACTTTGTCAGCATCACCAGAAAGGATTCAGGATTCACACTCATTGTAGTGGAAGTTCGAAAACATAACAAAATAATTTTTTTTACCTGTGAAATTTCCACTTACTAATGGCTGCATTTGGTGCTATAGGTAAAGTTTTCTTCATAAGCTAGAGAGATTCTTCGATGAATTTTGCACAGCATACATACCATACTTACAGGTGTATGAAACTCAAGAATTTATTTACTTTATGAAAAAACAAATGATCTGTTGTATTTTAAAAATCATGTTTAGAAAAGACACAAATTTTGTAGTTAATTATCTCAATTTTTACCACAGTTTTAATAGATTTGGAAAATTCTAGAGTTTCATAGACCTTTAAGTATGGTTTGTATGCTGTGCAAAATTCATCGAACCATCTCTCTTACTTATGAAGAAAAGTGTACCTATAGCAACAAATGCTGCCATTAGTAAGTGAAAAAAATGATGAAATTTCACATGTAAAAAAAAATCACTTCAATTATTTTTTTAACTTCCACTACTAGGAGTGTGAATTATTAATCCTTCCTGGTCATGCTGACCACGTTTTATGAATTTATTTGTAAAAGCATAGACAGTGGAAATTAAAATATCCTGTGATGCCCCTCCTGCTCCAAGTCGGCCCATTTGACGTCGTACCCCCCTTAACATCTGAGGTCATCAGTCCCCTAGACTTAGAACTACTTAAACCTAAGTAACCTAAGACATCACACACATCCATCCCCGAGGCAGGATTCGAACCTACGACCGTAGCAGTCGCGCGGTTCCAGACTGAAGCGCCTAGAACCGCTCGGCCACCACGGCCTGCCAGAGCACGGAATTGAACTGTCGGAAAACGATAAAAGAAGAGAATGGGAATGTCTGAGATGTGGGTTTATAGAATAATGCAGAAAATTAAATTGACTGATACGATAGCAAAAAGAGTAGGTTTTCCACAGAATATGAGGAAAATGCTAATAAAAATCGACATTATGATAGGACATACGTGGAGACACCACGTAATAAATTCTACGATAACACAGGGAGATGTAGAAAGTGGAAATTGCGGGGTAAGATAAATACTGAAATATACAATGCCTGGCAAAAAGAGTGAAGCACCCAGGGGAAGAGAAAACACAGTGACATTTTACAGGTAGAGAGATTACAGGATGTTTCATAATTCCAGTTACGCACTTCTAGAGGCTATAGAGGGGACTTGGTAGATCATGAATACTTGCAGCGTAAGAAGTCATCCTCATTCTGATAACGGCATAGTCAAAGAATGGCGAAGGAGCAGACAGAGATTCAGCGCACACTCTTGTCCCTGGGGTGGGAAATTGCACCAAAAGGCGGATGAATCGGCAATGGTCAACGGCATGAAGATGCAGAAGGCAAAGGAAGCCACTGCAGTAAAGACACATTACGCACGTAATTGAAAAAGTGTCTTCATGACATCTCCATTGGCATAAGATTTAGGAAAATTGCCCCATTCGCATCTCCGGCAGGGCACTGCCAAGGAGGAGGTGGCCACGAGAAAAAGATTGAAAAAGCAACGAAAGGATAACATTCTACGAGTCGGGGCATGAATGTCAGAAGCTTGAACGTGGTAGGGAAGCTACAAAATCTGAAAAGGAAATTCAAAGGCTCAATCCGGATATAGTGGGGCTCATTGAAGTGAAATGGAAACAAGACAAGTTGAATACAGTAACACAGTACGTAAGAGGAGATGAAAACCTAACAGTCATGGGGGACGGGAATGCAATTGTAAGGGAAGGAGTAGCAGAAAAAGTTACAGGAGAATGCGGGCTTGGGACAAGGAATGAGAGAGGAGAATAATTGAGTTCTGTAATAAATTTGAGCTGGTAACAGCGAATACTGCGTTCAAGAATTCTAAGAGGAGGAGGTATACTTGGAAAAGGCTGGGTGATATGGAAGATTTCAGTCAGACTACATCAAGGTCAATTAGAGATTCCGAAATCAGATATTGGATTGCTGAATTACCCAGGAGCAGATATAGACTCAGATCAGTGATGAAGAGTAGGTTAAAGTTTATGATAGTATTCAATAACAGTCAATATGCAAAAAAGTGGGACACGAAGTACTGAGGAATGACGACACTTGCTTGAAGTTCTCTAAGGCTGTAGATACAGCAATGAGGAATATCTCAATAGGCAATACAGTTGAATGGACATCTCTAGATAGAAAAACGTAGGTACAAAGAAGGTAGCTCGGAAGGAACCATGGGTAACAGAAGAAATACTTCAGTTGATCGATGAAAGATGGAATTAAAAAATTTTCAGAGGAATTCAGGAGTACATAAATACAAGTCACCGAAAAATGAAATAAATACGAAGCGCAGGGAAGCTAAGAGGAAAGGGCTGTTTGAAAAATGCGAAGGAATCGAAAAAGAAATGATTGTCAGAAGGACTGACTCAGCATATACAGGGTGTTACAAAAAGGTACGGCCAAA
This sequence comes from Schistocerca nitens, assembly GCF_023898315.1. Taxonomy (NCBI): domain Eukaryota; kingdom Metazoa; phylum Arthropoda; class Insecta; order Orthoptera; family Acrididae; genus Schistocerca; species Schistocerca nitens. Next base: position 284,829,439 of record NC_064614.1, read on the forward strand.
CTTTCAGGGAACATTCCTCACACACAAAGAAAGACAATATGTTATGTGGACATGTGTCCGGAAACGCTTACTTTCTATTTTAGAGCTCATTTTATTACTTCTCTTCAAATCACATTAATCATGGAATGGAAACACACAGCAACAGAACTTACCAGCGTGACTTCAAACACTTCGTTACAGGAAATGTTCCAAATGTCCTCCGTTAGCGAGGATACATGCATCCACCCTCCGTCACATGGAATCCCTGATGCGCTGATGCAGCCCTGGAGAATGGCGTATTGAATCACAGCCGTCCACAATACGAGCACGAAGAGTCTCTACATTTGGTACCGGGGTTGAGTAGACAAGAGCTTTCAAATGCCCCCATAAATGAAAGTCAAGAGGTTTGAGGCCAGGAGAGCGTGGAGGCCACGGAATTAGTCCGCCTCTACCAATCCATCGGTCACCGAATCTGTTGTTGAGAAGCGTACGAACACTTCGACTGAAATGTGCATGAACCGCATGTTGTGTCGTACTTGTAAAGGCACATGTTCTAGCAGCACAGGTAGAATATCTCGTATGAAATCATGATAACGTGCTCCATTGAGCGTGGGTGGAAGAACATGGGGCCCAATCGAGACAATACCAACAATGCCTGCCCAAACGTTCACAGAAAATCTGTGTTGATGACGTGATTGCACAATTGCGTGCGGATTCTCGTCAGCCCACACATGTTGATTGTGAAAATTTACAATTTGATCACGTTGGAATGAAGCCTCATCCGTAAAGAGAACATTTGCACTGAAATGAGGATTGACACATTGTTGGATGAACCATTCGCAGAAGTGTACCCGCGGAGGCCAATCAGATGCTGATAGTGCCTGCACACGCTGTACATGGTACGGAAACAATTGGTTCTCCCGTAGCACTCTCCATACAGTGACGTGGTCAACGTTACCTTGTACAGCAGCAACTTCTCTGACGCTGACATTAGGGTTATCGTCAACTGCACGAAGAATTACCTCGTCCATTGCAGGTGTCCTCGTCGTTCTAGGTCTTCCCCAGTCGCGTGTCATAGGTTGGAATGTTCCGTGCTCCCTAAGACGCCGATCAATTGCTTCGAACGTCTTCCTGTCGGAACTCCGTCGTTCTGGAAATTTGTCTCAATACAAACGTACCGTGCCACGGCTATTGCCCCGAGCTAATCCATACTTCAAATGGGCATCTGCCAACTCCGTATTTGTAAACATTACACTGACTGCAAAACCACGTTCGTGGTGAACACTAACCTGTTGATGCTACGTACTGATGTGCTTGATGCTAGTACTGTAGAGCGATGAGTCGCATGTCAACACAAGCACCGAAGTCAACATTACCTTCCTTCAATTGGGCCAACTGGCGGTGAATCGAGGAAGTACAGTACATACTGAAGAAACTAAAATGAGCTCTAACATGGAAATTAAACGTTTCCGGACACATGTCCACATTACATCTTTTCTTTATTTGTGTGTGAGGAATGTTTCGTGAAAGTTTGGCCGTAACTCTTTGTAACACCCTGTATTAAAGTCAAAAGCTTTCAATACCTTAAAACCTTTACTTTAATGTTATTTTTATGTATATGTAATGTTCTGCCTACAAGGGATATTAGCCTTGTGTACTGCTTTTTGTCTTTATACGTAGTTATGCGAAGACAGAAAGATGGGAAAGTGTGGGCCTCCACACTTGTTATTTTTCTCAATTGGCTGTGGTTCAAATGGCTCTGAGCACTATGCGACTTAATATCTGAGGTCATCAGTCCCCTACAACTTAGAACTACTTAATCCTAACTAACCTAAGGACATCACACACATTCATGACCGAGGCAAGATTCGAACCTGCGACCGTAGCGTCGCGCGGTTCCATACTGAAACGCCTAGAACCGCTCGGCCTTTTATCAATTAGCACCACTGTATCATCTGAGCATAGCTCATATATTGCGGATATATCTGCAACAACACAATTGCATATCATTACTCCTCGAGTCACTTCCAAGGAGTTCAGGATTTAGCATGCCGCACTGGCTGCTGATCGGAGTCTCTAGTCGTAACCTTTCCTTAATTGCTGCTCAGATAGATAACAAAAGTTTCTTCCACTGCCTTACGTCGAACCGTGTCTCTCTAGATCGACTAAAGGAAATCCAAATTAATTATTTCACATAAGGAAGTAAATTAACATAGAAATTTTATCTGGAATTTCAGTGAATTTAATATCTCTGCAGGTAGAGAGCTGCCTTTATCGCTTAACTACCTGAAACAGTGACTCTTAAAACTGATGAATCCTTAAAACGTAACTCCTCCAATTTAGGTAAGTTAATATCTCTGACATACTCAAGGCTCAGTTAAGAACATTATCATTTTTAGTTATATCAGAAACCTTTGTAGAACATCTTAAAACTGCCTCCACTGCTTGAAAGATGTTCGGCAAAACGGAAATGAACAGAAATAAAGACTTATTGTCGCTACTCGTAAAACAGCAAAATTTCGGATATACGTTGTATTGAGGCACGCTTGATGTTTTGCATATGTAATCAAGCAAGTAGCTGTTTGTCAAACAATGAACGTGAAGTCAGAGAACAAATCTAAACCTGTGACTTCTGAGTCACGATCGTTCTTCACAAATAATGTACTTTTTTCTATGTTTAATGAAATGTCTATGCAAACGTAAGACAAATTATGTACGCAGATAATAATAAAACTATCCATTGAACCTAGCTTCCGAGTTTGAAATGTGGTCAGTGGGTGATAGACGTTACAGTTTAATGCCAGTTTCGAGAGTTGCAGGTGAAGGAAAAATTTACCATGATTTCTCAACGTACATGAGGATCTTAGTTATTTTACTAGCTAGATTTGGTCAATATGTGTGCCCGAATAATTTATCACAAGATAGTCACCGACTTTGTGCAATACACTGATACACTGAATGTAATTAAAATACTCCGTAAATTTTCTAACAATATTACATTCCAGATTAGCCTAGTAAATAAGAAACAGAAGTTTCGACCGATGCTGAGAGTCAGCCCCTATTTCCATATATCATGGCAAAGTATTTAGTAGTAACAAGTCCGGGGCCTCATTTCGCAAGTGATGAGGAAGGAGGAGGGGGAGGAGTAACACCTCGTTAAAAAATCTTGGTCCATCTGGCTCCGGATGGCAGCACCCTGTAAGGGCCCCTGCCTAGGGTTACTAGGTGAAACCTGGTCAACGGTCTCAAAGGCGGAAGAGGAAGTTCAGATTCCCAACGGCGGAGAGAGCGGAAGAACTACCTCCAGGACTCACAATCTTGGTTGTATATTTTGTGGTCTTTGGGCCACATCCAAAATAACTTTCATCAATCATGGAAGTGTGTGATGTAAACTATTTTACCCCAGGTGGACGGTCCACCGTACGCCAGTACGTCAGCAGACATTCGGATTCTGGGGAGTCTGCAACATTGCACAAAGACAAGTCGGAGTGTCTTGGAATCTCTTCCAAATTTCAACATAGGCAATCAACGTACCTAGAAACTTTCAATGCAAACTCATTGTTGAAAACCGGAAAACTAAAACATCTAACAGATACGCTAAAGAACCACAACGTACTCAAAACAGCCATTCAAGAAACACGATACATGGATACGATACCTTCGATTCCGAAGGTTTCAGGATATACAAAGGGAAAGTGGTACCGAGAGTAATGAAATATGTACCACGTCTTGGGACAGCCTTTATAATCAACAAACAAATCTGGAACTCAATAGTTGGCTTTGATTCCCAATCAGAAAGAATCTCAAGTCTTACATTCACAAGCACAAACAAAATATACACAATTATCAATGCACATGCCCCTATAAACGAGGATAACATGAAAAACAAAGAAAAAGTGGAGGCCTTTTGGAATCATCTAGATGACATTATTCAGAAAATTCCAGATAAAAACATCATTATTCTTCTTGGGGATTTTAATGCACCGGTTGGTAAAGAAAAAAAGATATAAGAAAATAGTTGGAAACTATCCTGCACACAAGAGAACAAACAGAAATGGTGTGAGACTAATAGAACTATGCCAAGCACACAATTTAATTCTTAAATCCACAGCTTTCAAGGAACTACCACGAAGACAAAAGACATGGGTATCCCCAAATCCTAGCCTTGGGGAATTTCAACTTGATCATGTGGCAATCAAGAAGATTTCTAGCAAATAAATCATGAATGTTAGGGTACTCAGGGGTGCAAACTTGGATTCAGACCACTACCTTCCTAAAATTAAGTTCAAAGTCATCCCAAACAGGAAACGCACCATGAAACAAATTAAGGGTCGGAAGTATAACACAGAAAAGATATTAAAATCAGATGAATTCACAAAAGCAACAGAAACCATACAGACACAAAGCTGGGGGGATATCAAGGAAAACCTCATTACTACAGCTGAACGGATAGCACCTAACAAAAAAGTAAAAAACATGCCTGGTGGTCGCTGGAATGTGATGCCCTCATTGAAACAAGAAAACAGGCATGACAAAATTGGCAATCACAGAAAACAGAAGAAAGTAGACTGAATTTCATTACAGTTAGAAAACTGGTAGATAAAAATATAAAAAGGATTAAGAAGACACATGAAAACAAAACTCTCCTCCAAATTGATGAAGAATTTGCTAAAAACAACATAAGAAGCTTTTACAAAACTTTCAAACAAAGGTTATCAAGATACAAAGCACCCACCCTCCAATTTAGAGATGTAAACGGGACCATCGCTAACAACAACACGGAAAGCTGCAAAATACTAGCAGGCTACTTTGAGATATTCTTGAATTGTGAACCCATCCTTGAAAAATTTGAATCCATCCCAAACAACCGTGAGAAGCCGGATTCAGAACCACCGACGACTGAAGAACTACAGAAGGTCATTTCAGAACTTAAAAACAACAAGGCGTCCGGAGAAAATCAAATAGTGGCCGAACTATGGAAAAAGGCTGACAAAAATGCAGTTACATCCCTAAAGTGTGTTCTCGATCAAATCTGGAAAGAAGAAGAGATCCCCGCAGAATGGAGAACAGCGCTCATCCACCCTATCCACAAGAAAGGTTTGAAGACAGACCCCAACAGCTACACAGGAATATCACTGCTGGATATAACGTACAAGATTCTTTCTAAAGTCCTTACGAACAGGGCAGAGCCGCAATTGGATCCGCAAATCGGGGAATACCAGGGAGGTTTTAGAAAGGGTAGATCATGTTCGGAACAAATACTAAACCTCAAAAACATTATGGCATACCAAAAATCAAGGGCAAAGACATACGTAATCTCCTTCATTGATTTCAGATAAGCATATGATTCGATTGATAGAGAATCTCTGTTATCAGTCCTTGAAGAAATGGGTTTGGATCAGAAAACAACTAATATTATAAAAGCGACCCTTACAAATACATATTCGAAATTTAAATTTATGGGCGAACTATCAGAACCCTTTGAAATAAAAACGGGAGTGCGACAGGGCGATGGGCTCTCACCGTTGCTGTTCAATTGTGCGCTTGAGAAAGTAGTCAGAGAATGGAACACAAATATTAAGAGTGGTATGAGACTGGGTGGCAAAAATAAGAACCTTAAAGTAAATTGCATTGGTTTTGCAGATGCTACGGCCCTGTTTGCCGAAACAATGGAAGAAGCGCGGGAGCAAATCCTTGAACTAAAGAGACAAGCAGCTAAAATTGGTCTTCACATCTCCTTTGAAAAAACTAAGATACTGACAAACATCAAGTACTCATGTAAATACCTCAAAGTTCAAGAACAGAAGATTGAAATAGTAAAAGAATTCAAATATCTCGGAGAATGGATTAGATGGAATGCTGGGGAAAGCAAAGCAATGGAATCCAGAAAAAATAAACTTGAATTGGCCTTCCAACTAACAAAAAATACATACAACAAAAAATCCCTTTCATGGGGGTCCAAAATTAAACATTACAAGACAGTGATTAAGCCAGAAGCACTGTATGCAGCAGAATCACTTAACATGAATTTCAAAGGCCAAATGGAGAAACTTGAGCTAAAGGAAAGAAAAATTTTAAGAAAAATCATTGGGCCAAAATTTCAAGACAATAAGATTATATACATCAAAAATGAAACTCTCTACAAGAAAATTGAAAAACTTTCAGATTCTATGCGAAAAAGTAGAATAAATTTTTATGGTCATCTTCTCAGAACGAATTCCAACAGATTAACTAAACAAATCTTTGACTTCTTCTGTAGCCGAAAAACGAAGCCCAACTGGTTTAAAGAAGCTGAGAAAGACCTAGTGGAATTAAAGATTTCAGAAAATTCACTTATTGATCGAACTGCTAAATTAATTACTAAAGATGAAAACATAAGGTTCCAAGACAAATCCACACAAAAGTCCAAACCCTTCATCTCGGAAGAAGAGAGGAGAAGAAGATCAGAAAGAATGAAGAAATACTGGGCCCTAAGAAAAGAACAACGCACAAAGAAATGATTGATCCAGCGTACCCCAAAGATGGTGAAACGAAAGAAGAAGAAAAGTAACAAAATTACTGCTGCCAAGACTGTCGTGATATCTAACACGATTGTGACGAAGAAGCTACAACAGAAAGGCACCAGTTCTACATCTGCATCTACACCTATATGGATATTCTGCAAATCACACTTAAGTGACTGGCAGAAGATTCATCGAACCACCTTCAGAATAATTCTTCATTAATCCACTTTCGAACAGCAAGAGGAAGAAACGAACACCTATATCTTTTCGTGCGAGCCCCGGTATACCTTATTTTTTATGATAATCGTTTCTCCCTAAGTAGGTCGTCGCCAATAAAATATTTTCACATTCGGAGGAGAAAGTTGATGATTGAAATTTCGTGAGAAGATCCCACCGCAACAAAAATCGCCTTTCTTTTAATGGTGTCCATCCCAAATCCTGTGTCATGTCCGCGACACACTCTCCCCCATTTCGCAATAATACAAAACCTGCTGCTCTTCTTTGAACTTTCTCGACGTACTCCCTTAATTCTATCTGGTTAGGATCCCAGACCGCGCTGCAGTATTCGAAAAGATGACGGACAAGGGTGATGTAGGTTGTCTCTTTAGTAGTCTGTTACACTTTCCGTTCTGCCAAGAAAACTCAGTCTTTTTTTTGCCTTACTCATAACATTTTCATTGTGTTTTTTCCAATTTAAAGTGTTCGTTGTTGTAGTGCCTAGGTATGTAATTGAATTTACGACCTTAAGATTTGACTGATTTATCGTGTAATCGAAATTTAATGGATTACTTTTAGCAGTCAATGTAGGCTAATTCTTACACTTTAGTACCCATCTTGATCATCTCACACTTCTCATTAAGTAGGTTCAATTCCCAATTTTCACACTATTCAGATATTGTTTCTAAATCGTTTTGAATTTTGTTTTGATCTTCTGAGGAATTTAATAGACAATGGACGGCGGCGCCATGTGCAAACACCTTGTGGCGGCTACTCGGATTGTCTCCTAAATCGTTTAAGGGACAGCAGAGGACGTATAATATTACATTGGGGAATTTCTCTCTGCAGTATACGTAGAATTAAGTGAGAAAGACATCATAAGAATGTAATTTGAAGGATGGGCCTCCAGACACCTCTCTAGTTTCAGTCACATCTGATAATCGTTTTTGGCTATTTGTAGTAGGTATCTTAGTCTCTCGCCGAAGCAGTCAAGTCTAAGTCACTCCACAAAAAAAGAAATTACAATAATTTTTAACTTATGCGAAATTTTAACTCTTCGGAGGAGAGGATTTCGTGTGGAAAGTCGTAGTTTTTTTTTTTAAATTATATGAATATGAAAATACGAAATTCTTTTAACTGTACCAGCGAGGCAACATTGGCTAAATACACTTCCTCACAGATGAAATGAGCCACTCAAAGGAAAAATAAGAACATGTTAAGGAGATACATTAATCGCAAGAACTACAAACGCTTTTGCTAAATTGATACGGTATATATAATGTACGAGATACAACATTGCCCTCAATTTTATAGTGTGCTATATTATCCTCGCCGAAAGAATGTGAGGAATATGGAATGTGATATTAACAAGAAGGAAAGAATCAGTTACAGGTGCAGCTTTTTGGGGGTGCGGGAGATCCAGTTATGCAGTGATAAATACGTCATAACATCGCATTCCGAAGGGTAGGCCTCCCGACACCTCTGAAGTTTCAGTCAAATTTTTGCCTACTTGTATTTAGATATCTTAGACTCTCAAGAAAGCTAATTTAAAGTGTCCAATGAGAGCGAATTAGATTCCGAAATGTAATTTTCAAATTGTGGCAGTATAAGCAGAACATTATAAGAAGAACATCATAAATCCTGGGTTTTGAAGAGGAAACATTTTATCGATGTTCAGTTGGCTGAAATGAAATTTTTATGAACAGTTAGCGAATTCTCTAAGTTTGACAGGACTCCGAATGGTAACATTAGACAACAACTGTACATGTTTGCAGTAAATCAAAAATTAGATTAAAGTAAACAAAACTAGATGGAGCGTCTGGAACTAATTGAAGAAAGAAGGATTCCAAAGATGACCTAAAGATGCAGAGCCAAAGGGTCATGGGCCAGCCAGTTAAAAGACGTAATTGGGGCCAGAACGTGTCGAAAGGACTGATCTGTGAAAGGTATAAGAAGTCGACGAATTGTCTCAATCTTTATTCTTTGGTGTAATCTACCCGTTTTTCATATTTTTACTCCGAGCACAGTCCCTACAGTACGAAAGTAGTGTCTGCTTTCAGCATAATACCTAAAGCTGTTGCCAAAATCTCCAGATCAAAATACTTGCAGTTCCTACCGTACCTTGAAGCCGTTTTGATGTGACATCATGCAACGCGCAGTGGCGTCCTTAGTCGCTTTCGCTGTAACCAAGCGAGGAGACCGCGGGCCTCGGACACGCACGCGCCTCTGCGTACAGACGCTGACCTCAGAGGGCGAAGAGACCCGCCTCGCGGTCGACCGGAGCCTACTTTGTATTCGGCACCCTCCCCGGATTGATTCCCGCCCGTGGATATTCTGATTGGATTTCTTGCGGAATTCTTCTTCGATTCGCCTGACACTGCAGGCAAACGCCGTAGAGATGCTATCGCGCGTCTCCATTAAAGGCCCCTTGCCGGCGAGAGCAGAGAGAAAGAGAAAGAGGGAGGGGATCCGAGGCTAGGCCGGATATAGCCGACCGCGGCAGACGAGACCGGCCGCTGTGGCCGGCTTAAGAGCGGCGCCCGGTGCAGGATTAGCAGCTTCGCGCTGCTCGCACGGAAATAATGGTCATGAAAAATGGACCGGCCAGCCGCACCCCGGGCTTTCCTCGCCTCTCTATCCCTCGCCTAATGACGCTTTCTCTCGACCCTCATTTCGGGGGAAAACAAGCAAACTGCAGCACCCGCGCCGTCCATGTACACACGTTTTCACGAAATGAGTAAAAAAAAAAATTCACAGAATAATAACTGTCGCGAAGCACTCGTCAAGCTGTATTAGGACTATGGTTTAGATCACGGAATTTCCATATTTAAAACATCCTAGCCCAAAGTATTAACTTTTAATCTACACTCCTGGAAATGGAAAAAAGAACACATTGACACCGGTGTGTCAGACCCACCATACTTGCTCCGGACACTGCGAGAGGGCTGTACAAGCAATGATCACACGCACGGCACAGCGGACACACCAGGAACCGCGGTGTTGGCCGTCGAATGGCGCTAGCTGCGCAGCATTTGTGCACCGCCGCCGCCAGTGTCAGCCAGTTTGCCGTGGCATACGGAGCTCCATCGCAGTCTTTAACACTGGTAGCATGCCGCGACAGCGTGGACGTGAACCATATGTGCAGTTGACGGACTTTGAGCGAGGGCGTATAGTGGGCATGCGGGAGGCCGGGTGGACGTACCGCCGAATTGCTCAACACGTGGGGCGTGAGGTCTCCACAGTACATCGATGTTGTCGCCAGTGGTCGGCGGAAGGTGCACGTGCCCGTCGACCTGGGACCGGACCGCAGCGACGCACGGATGCCCGCCAAGACCGTAGGATCCTACGCAGTGCCGTAGGGGACCGCACCGCCACTTCCCAGCAAATTTGGGACACTGTTGCTCCTGGGGTATCGGCGAGGACCATTCGCAACCGTCTCCATGAAGCTGGGCTACGGTCCCGCACACCGCTGGGCCGTCTTCCGCTCACGCCACAACATCGTGCAGCCCGCCTCCAGTGGTGTCGCGACAGGCGTGAATGGAGGGACGAATGGAGACGTGTCGTCTTCAGCGATGAGAGTCGCTTCTGCCTTGGTGCCAATGATGGTCGTATGCGTGTTTGGCGCCGTGCAGGTGAGCGCCACAATCAGGACTGCATACGACCGAGGCTCACAGGGCCAACACCCGGCATCGTGGTGTGGGGAGCGATCTCCTACACTGGCCGTACACCACTGGTGATCGTCGAGGGGACACTGAATAGTGCACGGTACATCCAAACCGTCATCGAACCCATCGTTCTACCATTCCTAGACCGGCAAGGGAACTTGCTGTTCCAACAGGACAATGCACGTCCGCATGTATCCCGTGCCACCCAACGTGCTCTGGAAGGTGTAAGTCAACTACCCTGGCCAGCAAGATCTCCGGATCTGTCCCCCATTGAGCATGTTTGGGACTGGATGAAGCGTCGTCTCACGCGGTCTGCACGTCCAGCACGAACGCTGGTCCAACTGAGGCGCCAGGTGGAAATGGCATGGCAAGCCGTTCCACAGGACTACATCCAGCATCTCTACGATCGTCTCCATGGGAGAATAGCAGCCTGCATTGCTGCGAAAGGTGGATATACACTGTATTAGTGCCGACATTGTGCATGCTCTGTTGCCTGTGTCTATGTGCCTGTGGTTCTGTCAGTGTGATCATGTGATGTATCTGACCCCAGGAATGTGTTAATAAAGTTTCCCCTTCCTGGGACAATGAATTCACGGTGTTCTTATTTCAATTTCCAGGAGTGTATTTAGGAACAGTAGGAAAAGCTAGAACAGGCAGAATTTGACTTCGCACGTCGCTACGAAAGCTAGTTGTTCCGAAAATGAGAAGTATTGGTGCTTTAAATCCGGTACCATTTTTAAACAAAGGCTGTGACGCCAACAAACGTGCAGGACATGATTTTGACTCTCAGTAAAAATTGCACTCCTTTTAAGGCTATTTCATATAGTTTCGTATTCTTTTAGGTAAGACAGAAGCGACTAAAGGTATAGCGATACTTTTTATGTTCTTCTCCATTACTTTTCAAAGAAAATTTTATTGGCTACAGCTTAACTCGTTTCGGAAGTAGACGTCCCACAGCTAAGCTGTTTTCATTACTATTACCATTATCATTACTATTGTTAGTGAATTTCCACAGTAAATGTAAGACGTCAAGCAAATAACTCAATGAACGTTTTCCTTGCGTTCTTCTTGTTGTTACAGAAGGTTTTCATTCCTTCCAAGGTGGCTTGTTTACTTTCATCCGACCACAGTAGTCTATACTGTTTGGTTTTCGTTGCTCTCACGTAACTTTCCATGCCTTCTTTGGGTCTGGGAATTAATTTTAACTTCCGTTAAATCTCCTGTAAAGTAACTCATTAACTTTTAGCGAAGTAAACTTTTTAGTGGTGAATTAACAGTTAGCGAAGCTAAGGTTACTGTACATCAGCAAGAAGACCAATTAGACTAAGAAGAACAATACAGAGGCTGCGCCCCTGGCAGAACTACCAAAGCTGTGATGCTTCGCCCTCACTGTAAAACTATTTTTCTAGTTTTCCTTCACCAACTCACTGGATGCATGGGGCACGTAAAGTACAGACACGGTCTCCCATTTTGGCTTACTTCTTCCGCCATCGCATATTTAGCATAAATAGCATATTTGCTACTTTTATTTTTAGTCCACCCGCTCGCCGACCATTTGAGTCCCTACATTACCTAATGAAGTATCAGCAGCAACTGCATTATTGGACAACAGCGAGCTATGTAGTCGGCAGCTGTGTGAAAGCAACCATTTTTGCTAAAGATAACTATTCAGCAGTAATCATTTCCGTATTCTGTTGCATACACGAAGTGACATTGTGAAAACAGCATGCGTTTACAGTCGCGGACTGAGCGAAAGGTTTTTAACCAAAAACAGTGGATAGTGTGAACTCACGCGCCTCTCCCCGTTAGTTCTTAAATTGTCCTTTTTCGTCTTTTCCAGTTTACGACATCATTTGTGCGAGGTTGTGTCTCGTCGACGCTTCGGTACATCTCTGAATGTGAGCCAAATACCGAGTGTGTCTGCTTGCGCTCTGAAATTTAAACCATCCTCTGGAAATTAAATTTTCTTTAATATGTTTACGAAGCATTTGAAAGTCAGAGGTTCGTGAAGAGCACAGAAAATAAGAAGTTAATACAGACGGTTGTTGATCTGTTGCTGATCCGCATTATAAGCGCCAGTGAAAGTGAATTCCGTAGGCCTAATTGTTTCATAACTGCTGTCACTGACTTAGCGGCCTGCCTAGAACTCTGACACTAGAATACCTCCCAATGAATTTCCAGAAATCGGCTATAGGAATCGGTCCAAAAGATCGAACTGACCATTCCATGCGATGAGTGGTTTGCTATTTATGATACTCAACAGATTATCCCTGTTCTGGAAATAAAACAGTAATACGTTACTTGCGCCACTTTCTCCATAGTAACTACAACGTTATTGTCTCAGAGGAACTAAAACTAAACTCCGCTCTAGCAGGCCATGAACGACCAACGGTACTAACCAGCCACTGTGTCATCCTCAGCTCACAGGCGCCACTGGATGCGAATATGGAGGGGCATGTGGTCAGCACACCGCTCTCCCGGCCGTACATTAGTTTACGAGACCGGAGCCGCTACTTATTCAAGTGGCTCCTCAATTTGCCTCACAAAGGCTGTTAGTTCCTCTATTGCCAACAGCTATCGGCAGAACGGATGGTCACCCATCCGTGCTAGCCCAGCCCAGCAGGCTTAACTTCGGTGATCTGACGCGAAGCGACGTTACCACTGCAGCAAGGCACAGAGGAAACGTAGAAAATGTTCAGTGGCTCAACTGTTGTGTAACCTTGAGGAGAAAGTGTTATTCTTATTCACTTGCGACAAGTAAGTGGCGCATCACGCATTACCCTACTTAACTTTTAAAAGAAATACACTTCAACTTAATGGAAAAAATTTAATCGTTTCTTTATTTCTGTGGGGAACCACTGTCCTTGTATGTCAGATTTGATGGGGATTACGTTGAAGTTAATGTATAACAGCCCTTCTACAAAATACCTGCCGTTTCTTTGAATTAATGCAGGAGTTTTTGCTGCTATATTGTTGACTATGTCTCAACAAAATTTCCGATATCGTAGTATCTTTCCACGGAATTCAAGAGCATGGAATGAGGTGGAAGGACTCCTACAAGCAATGTTAGTGCTAGCTATCGGGGAATATAAACGACATATTTCATAAATGGACTGTTATTCTAGTTTTTATTATAAAACTCATTGTAACAATATATGTTTTTTGCCGGCCGGTTTGGCCGTGCGGTTCTAGGCTCTTCAGTCTGGAACCGCGTGACCACTACGGTCACAGGTTCGAATCCTGCCTCGGGCATGGATGTGTGTGATGTCCTTAGGTTAGTTAGGTTTAAGTAGTTCTAAGTTCTAGGGGACTGATGACCTAAGATGTTAAGTCCCTTAGTGCTTAGAGCCAATATATTTTTTTCTGTTACACATCCTTTCTATAGCCATGATTATTTGGACATGCCCAAACAACCAACCAAAAAAAATTCTAATTTTGTGTCTTTTTTTTTAATTTTGGCATTTAATTTTATTTTACTTACGATCCTTCTTTTCCAGTGTTCGCTAAAAGTTTCTTTTTCTTTCTGTTTCGCATTGACCATTTTCTCTTTCATTACAGTGTTCCACATAAATTTTTTCGGCATCTTCATTTTCAATTACGTATCCGAATTTGGTGTCCGCATATTTCTTTTCATGGAGGAAATTCCGAAATGTGCCCCAATATACTAAAAACTTCTCTTCCACATTTTGAGGTTTGTGAAGTTTAGTTTGATGTTGCTGGATGGTCTCATATGGTCAAGAAGTAGTATTCTGCAACTAAATTATTAGGAAAATAATGCTATAATGTTTACGTATTTGTTGATGCCTCTGAATTACTTATACAGGAGCAGACTGCAAATGCCCTTTTGATTCTAGATTTGACTTTTGCTAGGTCTAGAAGGCAATGGAAACCATTGCATTAAAGACACATAACGTGTATCCACATGACAAGTGGCCTGTAATTGAAAAAATGTCATGAAGATCTCTCCATTGGCAAAAGTTTCCAGAATAGTTCCCCTTTGGATCTCCGGGAGGGGACTTGAAAATAGCGGTGACCCTGAGCAACAGACTGAGTAATCAACAGAAAGATAACGTTCTACGAATCGGAGCGTGGAATGTAAGAAGCTTGGACGTGGTATGGAAGCTAGAAAATCTGGAAAGGGAAATGCAAAGACCCAATCTAGATATAGTAAGGGTCAGTGAAGTGAAATGGAAATGCTTAACCGGAGTAGGATTCGTTAAGAATAGAAAGATGGGGCAGAGAATGTATTACTGTGAACAGTTGAATGATAGTATTGTTCTTAACGGAATCAATAGCAAACCAACAATGACACCGATAGTTCGGGTATACATACCGACGTCGCAAGCTGAAGATGAAGAGATGTTGAACGAGTAGTGCAGTATGTAAAGGGAGGTGAAAATCTTATAGTCATGGGGGACTGGAATCCAGTTGTAGGGGAAGGAGCAGAAGAAACGATTACAGGAGAACATGGCCTTGACACAAGGAATGAGAGAGGCGAAAGACTAATTGAGTTCTGTAATAAATTTCAGTTAGTAGTAGCAAATACTCTGTTCAAGAATCACCAGAGGAGGAGGTATACTTGGAAAAAGTCGGATGGTACGGGACGATTTCAGTTAGATTACATAATAGTCAGACAGAGATTCCGAAATCAGATACCGGATTTTAAGGCGTACCCCTGAGTAGATATACGCTCAGATCACCATTTAGTAATGATGAAGTGTAAAAGATTAGTCAGGAAGAATCAATACGTAAAGAAGTGGGATACGGAAGTACTAAGAAACAAAGAGGTGCGCTTGAAGTTCGACAAGGCTCTAGATACAGCTATAACGAATAGCTCAATAGGCAATACACCTCAAGAGGAACGGACATCTCTTAAAAGGGCAATCACAGAAGTTAGGAAGACAAACGTAGCAGAAAGAAGGTAACTATGAAGAAACCATGGGTAACAGAAGACATACTTCAGGTGATCGATGAAAGAAGGAAGTACAAAAATGTCTCGAGAAATTCAGGAACATAGAAATACATTAAGAGTGCAACGGGAATTCCTCTGTTAAATGCGGAGGAGAGAGCGGATAGTGGAAAGAGTACATTCATGCTGTCTATAAGGGGAAATTATTTGTCTGATGTGGCAGAAGAAGAAACAGGAGTCGACTTAGAAGAGATAGGGGATTCCGTATTGGAATCAGAATTTAAGAGAGCCTTGGAGAACTTAAGATCAAATAAGGCAGAAGGGATGGATAAAATTCCATCAGAATTTCTAAAACCACTGGGGGAAGTGGCAACAAAACGAATTTGCACATTGGTGTATAGAATGTATCAGTCGGGCGACATACCATCTGACTTTCGGAAAAATATCATCCACACAATCCCGAAGACTGCAAGAGCTGACAAGTGCGAGAATTGTCGCACAATCAGCGTAACAGCTCATGCATCCAAATTGCTGACAAGATTAACATACAGAAGAATGGAAAATAAAACGGAGGATGTGTTAGACGACCATCAGTTTGCTTTAGGAAAGGCAGGGGCACCTGAGAGGCAATTCTGCCGTTGCGTTTGATATTACAGGCAAGACTAAAGAAAAGCCAAGACACGTTCATAGGATTTGTCGACGTAAGAAAAGCGTGCGACAATGTCAAATGGTGCAAGATGGTTGAAATTCTGGGAAAAATAGGGGTAAGCAGTAGGGAGAAACGCGTAATATACTATATCTACAAGTGCCAAACGGAATAATAAGAGTGGACGACCAAGAACGAAGTGCTCGGATTAAAAAGGGGGTAAGAAGAGCATATCGTCTTTCGCCCCTACTGTTCAAGCTATACATAGAAGAAGTGGTGGAAATAAAAGGAAGATTCAGGAGTGCAATTTAAATTCAAGGCTCAAGGATATCATTGGTACGATTAGCTTATGGCATTGCTTTCGTAAGTGAGAGAGAATTTTCCAGATAGACTGAAATATGCTATTGTTAAACCATTGCATAAAAAAGGGGATAGATCTGATGCTAACAACTACTGCCCAATCTCACTTCAGACAGCTTTATCCAAAATTTTTGAAAAAGTACTGTTTTCAAGAGAAGCATCACATATTTATAAAAATGAAGTACTAACAAAATGTAAATTTGGTTTTCAGAAAGGCTTTTTAACGGAAAATGCTATATATGGCTTCACTGATCAAATATTAAATGCAATGAATAACCCAACATCACCCATTGGGATATTTTGTGATCTCTCAAAGGCTTTTGATTGCGTGAATCATGATAGTCTTCTAGATAAGCTTAAGTGTTGTGGTATGAGTGGGACACTGCACAAATGTTTTAATTCATACTTAACTGGAAGAATGCAGAAGGTTGAAATTAACAGTACAGATAGTCTACAAAAACCAGCAGAGTACTCTAACTGGGGAGGTATCAAGAATGGTGTCCCACAGGGTTCAGTCTTGGGTCCCTTATTGTTCTTAACATATATTAACGACTTGTCACTCTGTATTCATGAAGATGCAAAGTTAATTCTTTTTGCTGATGATACAAGTATAGTGATCACACCCAAGAAGCAATAATCAGCTGAGGAAATTGCAAATCATGTCTTTCAGAAAATTATTAAGTGGTTCTCTGCAAATGGACTCTCAATAAATTTTGAGAAAACACAGCTTATACAATTCTGTACAGTAAATAGCATAACACCATTGATAAATATAGACTATGAACGGAAGTCTGTTGCTAAGGTAGAATATCCCAAATTTCTGGGTGTGTGCATTGATGAGGAATTTAATTGGAAGAAACACATTGACGATCCGCTGAAATGGTTAGGTTCAGATACTTATGCTATTAGGGTTATTGCAAATTTTGGTGATAAAATATCAGTAAATTAGCCTACTATGCCTATTTTCATTCCCTGCTTTTGTATGGCATCATATTGTGGGGCAATTTGTCACTAAGAGAGAAAGTATTAATTGCACAAAAGTATCTAATCAGAATAATAGCTGGAGCCTACCTTGCAGATATTTATTTAAGGAACTTGGGATATTCAGAGTACCTTTGCACTACGTATATTCTGTTATGAAATTTGTCATTAATAAACCCAATTCAAAAATAACAGTGAAGTGCATAGCTACAACACTAGATGAAAGGTTGATATTCATTATTCTGGATTAAATGTCACTTTGGCACAGAAAGAGGTGAATTATGCTGCCACAAAAATCTTCACTCATTTGCCAAATAGTATTAAAAGTCTGAAAGATAGCCAACCAACATTTAAAAGCAAATTAAAGGAATTTCCGAATGACAGCTCCTTCTACTCAATATATGAATTCTTAGATATGAAGTAGTAACTGTAAAAAAATTATATTAATTAAGTAATTATTTTGTGTAAAGAAAATTTATATTAAAGTGACACGTTCCACATCATTATGAAATGTCATATTCTTAATCTATGGAACAGGGTTTAATGTATGTATATATGTATGGATTAAATTATCTGCTGAATAGAATGAACAATCTAATGAATACAGAATAACGATTGATAGTAACTCTAAAAAACATGAAAGTAAAGAGAAATAGTAGAAATGAGAAGAGCAAGAAAGTTAACATCAGTATTTATGGTCACCAAGACGATTAAGTTAAGAAATTCTGCTACCTAGGCAGGAAAACAACCAATGACAGACAGAGCAAGGAGGACATCAAAAGCAGACTAGCACTTTCAATAAGAGCATTCCTGGCACAGAGAAGTCTACTAGAACAAACATACGCTGTAATTTGAGGAATTAATTGCTCAGAATATACTTTTGGAGCACAGTGCTGTATGGTAGTGAAACACGGACTGTGGGAAAACCAGAACAGAAGAGAATCGAAGCGTTTGAGATTGGTGCTACAAACGAATGTTGAAGATTAGGTGGAGTGATAAGGTAAGGAACGACGAGGTTCCGCGTAGAATCGAAGAGGGAACGAATATGTGGAAAACACTGACAAGGGAAAGAGACAGGGTTATACGACATCTGTAAAGACATCAGGAAATGACTTCCATGGTACTAGAGGAGGCAGTACAGGATAAAAATTGTTGAGGAAGGCAGAGATCGGAATACACCCATCAAATAACGGAGGACATTTGTTGCAAGTGCTGCTCTGAGATAAAGAGTTTGGCACAGGAGAGGAATTCGAAGTAGGTGGGACTATACCAGGCACGGCCTACATCTCAACAGGAAAGGGAAGGGGAAACTGGCTGGGGTAATAGCAGGAAATTGAAGGGGGGGGGGGCACTGCCATGAATGGTAAAATACCAGTGGTTACAGGTGTTGGAGCAGCACCTTTTTTAGGATAGGTAAGACAGAAAGATGTCAAGTTCTACGAGAGGTCAGGATTGAAACAAATCTTCAGTTTAGGAAAGAAATTAAACAGCACAATTCTAGCACATTGGATCACCAATCACAGCTATCAATTATAAATTTTCACCAATCACCAGAAATTTTATCTCCACCAAGTTGTATCTCAGTCCTAGGTAATTGCATTGATGAATTAAAGTCACCCAACCCAGTTGATATAATCTGCCTCTCTGAACACCGTGTGACCACTGGTACAGGAACTAGGCCTAAGCACAGTGAGAAACTCAGACAGGAGAGTACTGCAAATGTTAGAATAAGGAAAGGTTCTCATAAAAGTATAATTAAAAATAATGTAAGTATATTTCATCAAAATATTGGGAGTTTAAAGGATAAAGTAGATGAGCTTCTGGTTTGTTTAGAAGATTTAGAAGCTGAGAATGAAATAGATATACTATGCCTGTCTGAGCATCACATTGTTACTGATATGGATAAGGTAAATGTAAGTGGATATAAGCTCTCTGCCCATGTAATGAGAGAAAATATGGAGAAAGGAGGAGTTGCCATATATGTCAAAAGTTATCATTGTGCAAAAAGTATAGAAACAAAAAAGTTTTGTGTAGAGAAACATATAGAAGCATGTGCCTGTGAGCTTAAATTAAATAAAGGCACATTTATAATTGTAACTGTATATAGGTCCCCATCAGGAAATTTTCATCTATTTCTGAAAAATTTGGACTCCTTGTTGTGCTATCTGTCAGACAGGGGGAAGCAAATTATTATTTGTGGGGACTTCAGTGTAGATTCTCTGAAAGAGGGTAATAGGAAAAATGACCTTGAAGCATTACTCGGTTCTTTCAATTTGACACCCGTTATTGATTTTCCTACTCGGGTGGTAAAGGATAGCAGCTCACTGATAGATAACTTCTTTACAGACCAAAATAAGTTTAACCAGAAAAATGCTCAGCCTGTTGAGAATGGTCTTTCTGATCATGGTGCACAGCTAGTTACAATATATGACATAGCTCCATTCAGCAATACTAAACAGTCCTCCAAAGTAGTACGTTCAGTTAACGATTTAACAATTGCAAATTTCAGGGAAAGCCTACAGCAGTTACACTGGGATGAGGTGTACCGTGAACCTGATGCCAATTTAAAATATAATTTATTTCATGACATTTTTGTAAATGCATTTGAAAACTGCTTCCCCAAGAAAATAGTTAAATATACTCGTAAGAAACCTTGTAACAAACCATGGCTTACTAAGGGTATAAAAATATCTTGTAACCGGAAAAGGGAAATGTATCTGACAGCAAGAAAGAGTAGTGACCCAGAAACTATCAAAAATTATAAAAACTACTGTGTTATATTAAGAAAAGTTATTAAAAAATCCAGGAGTATGTGTATCATGTCGGAAATCAGCAACTCTGATAATAAAAATAAAACAATTTGGAATATTATTAAAAGAGAAACAGGTCAACCAAGAGCAGAGGAAGACAGTATTACCATCAAATTGAATGAAAACTTTACGAACAAAAAGTCAGAAGTTGAAAATATTTTTAATAATCATTTTCAAAATGTTGTGGATATAGTAGGATCCAGGTGTTCATTAGAAGATGCTAGGCTGTTAATGGAAGAGGCCATACCTATGCAATTTGATACAATTGAAATCTCACCCACTTCTCCCTCTGAAATTAGGAAAATAATAAACTTGCTTAAAAGCAAAAACTCACATGGAATTGATGGCATTTCCAGCAAAATACTAAAAGCTTGTTCTCAACAGATAAGTAAGATTCTCAGCCACCTGTGTAATAGCTCTCTGGAACAGGGTATTTTCCCTGATAGACTGAAATATGCTATTGTTATACCTTTGCATAAAAAGGGGGATAGATCTGATGTCAACAATTACCGTCCAATCTCCCTTCTAACAGCTTTATCCAAAATTTTAGAGAAAGTAATGTATTCAAGAGTAGCTTCACAGATCTGTAAAAATGAAGTACTAACAAAATGTCAGTTTGGTTTCCAGAAAGGTTTTTCAACAGAAAATGCCATATATGCTTTCACCAGTCAAATTTTGAATTATCTGAATAACCGAACACCACCCATTGGGATTTTTTGTGATCTCTCAAAGGCTTTTGATTGTGTAAATCATGAAATTCTGCTAGACAAGCTCAAGTATTGTGGCATGAGTGGGACAGTGCACAAATGGTTTAATTCGTACCTAACTGGAAGAGTGCAGAAAGTAGAAATAAGTAGTTCTCGTAACATGCAAAGATCAGCACATTCCTCAAACTGGGGAACTATCAAGAATGGGGTTCCACAAGGGTCAGTCTTGGGTCCTTTGTTGTTCTTATTATATATTAATGACTTGCCATTCTATATTCATGAAAAGGCAAAGTTAGTTCTCTTTGCTGATGATACAAGTATAGTAATCACACCTGACAAACAAGAATTAACTGATGAAATTGTCAATACTGTCTTTCAGAAAATTACTAAGTGGTTCCTTGTAAACGGACTCTCACTGAATTTTGATAAGACACAGTACATACAGTTCCGTACAGTGAATGGTATGATGCCATTAATAAATATAGACCTTAATCAGAAGCATATAGCTAAGGTAGAATATTGCAAATTTTTAGGTGTGTCCATTGATGAGAGATTAAATTGGAAGAAACACATTGATGATCTGCTGAAACGTTTGAGTTCAGCTACTTATGCAATAAGGGTCATTGCAAATTTTGGTGATAAACATCTTAGTAAATTAGCTTACTACGCCTATTTTCACTCATTGCTTTCATATGGCATCATATTTTGGGGTAATTCATCACTGAGGAATAAAGTATTTATTGCACAAAAGCGTGTAATCAGAATAATAGCTGGAGTCCACCCAAGATCATCCTGCAGACATTTATTTAAGGATCTAGGGATATTCACAGTAGCTTCTCAGTATTTATACTCTCTTATGAAAGTTGTTATTAACAACCAAACCCAATTCAAAAGTAATAGCAGTGTGCATAACTACAATACTAGGAGAAAGGATGATCTTCACTATTCAAGATTAAATCTAACTTTGGCACAGAAAGGGGTGAATTATACTGGCACTAAAGTCTTTGGTCACTTACCAAATAGTATCAAAAGTCTGACAGATAACCAACAAGTATTTAAGAAGAAATTAAAAGAATTTCTGAATGACAACTCCTTCTACTCCATAGAGGAATTTTTAGATATAAATTAAGAAAAAAAAAACAAAAAAATATTTAAAAAAATTAAAAAAATAAAAATAAAAAATAAAGAAAAACAAAAACACAATAAAATAAAGTTGTTATATTAACTTAAGTATGTTGTTAAATTAACCTAATTATGTCATGTATTGGAAAATCGACTCGTTCCACATCATTACGAAATATCGTATTCATGATCCATGGAACTAGTATTAATCTAATCTAATCTAATCTAAATCAGCCAGGAGACTGATGCTTCAAAACAAAAACAAAATAAGTGTAACTATGTAACAACAGTCAAATACTGGAATAGTTTCTTTGTGTATGCCATCGCTTTAATCTCATTTCGTAAACTAGATAATCAACTGCTACGTTTCAAATGGCTGCGATATCTACGGAACTTTACCTTCAAACTACTCTTTCCAGAGACTTTGCTTCGTGTTCAGAGCAGTGTGAAGTACATCAGTTGACAGAGAACATCGTTGGTCACTAATTGCCACATTTCGAAGAAGACAAAGATTATTAAACAAATTTTCCCAATAAATGCTGGGTACAAATAGCTTCAATTAGTCCACTGCAGCATTTAGCGTACAATACTTCACAGTGTTCCAGTCACTGAAATGCGTTTACAAGTGATTTTAGTCCTATCATACGCATACCGCAGCGAAATTGTACACCGTACATCGTCTGACATCTCTCGCAAATTCGTGAAGAGAGGACGGTACCAGAAAAGGGGGCGTGTTGCTATTGCTCTC
This sequence comes from Schistocerca nitens, assembly GCF_023898315.1. Classification (NCBI taxonomy): domain Eukaryota; kingdom Metazoa; phylum Arthropoda; class Insecta; order Orthoptera; family Acrididae; genus Schistocerca; species Schistocerca nitens. Next base: position 284,852,085 of record NC_064614.1, read on the forward strand.
GCTATCCAATTGGCAGACCTGCGCACGCAGGACTCGGCGCGACGGCTGGTGTGCTAGCTCTGTGTACTTAAGCTCTTTGATACGCAGTACATCTGACGTGGATGTCATTAGCAGCGCCGACTAATCCTATCACAGCAGCTTTATAGACCGCGCTCGGCGAGCGGCGAGCCATTCGAGATGAGTATTGATGTATAGTCGCGCAATAACATTTGTCATCATTACCATTATTATCACGAGCATTGTTACCGCCGAGCTGAATGTGGAGGCTTTCATTAAGCGGCGGAGCTCGCTAATCCTCAGTAACATCGTGATTATGCCTGTAAGGTTACCTGCATTGTTTGAGCGCATTTCGGCAAACCACCCTTGTTCTGGTGTTTCTTTTCCGCGGTTGCACGGGGGATAATCTGAAGTTGTGGAGCATCCATACCGTAACCTACGGACAATGAAGCTTTTGTTGCGAGCATCGCGAAATTTTATTCAAGTGTAAGTGAATAAAGGGAGTCTGCTTATTGTTAGTGGATGTGTAGTGCGTCCGGGTAGGAGCAGTGTGAAGCCGAATTTCAATGGTAAATTTCCATCCGATGTTTCTCAGAGGTGAAGATTTATATAATCAGTTCGACATCTGAAACTGTCTTGCTTTCCAACACGACTGATTCTCTCCGATTACTACATCATGTTTCATATTGACGTCATTAAGAAGTCTTTGGTCAATATTAAACGATAATCTGTGCGACACCCTAGCAACAATATTTTTCAATATCACACGGGGATTGCATTATCTTTAGACCTCAAATAAATAAAGAAAGACGCAAATTAAATATTTAGTGGAAAAATGTCCAACTGGAATAGTCTAATTTTGCTTTATGCTGACTTTTTTTCACTACTACGGTATCCATAGCTTAGTTAAAGCTTACCAAATGCCTCATCTATGTCATCCAGAAACCAATGTCACGTTTATTTCCATTTACAATTTGGTTTATAGTTTATTAGCTATTTCCTGTATAAGAATCATACTTTTAATCTCAATTAGTTACTACGTATGTTTACATTAGATAAAATGTTTTTAGTGTCATATTAACAGCTTCTTTCATAGCTGCATGGTATAACGAGTTTAGGTTTAAAAATGAAATCTAATAACCAGAGCCGGCCGAAGTGGCCGCGCGGTTCTGGCGCTGCAGTCTGGAACCGCGAGACCGCTACGGTCGCAGGTTAGAATCCTGCCTCGGGCATGGATGTGTGTGATGTCCTTAGGTTAGTTAGGTTTAACTATTTCTAAGTTCTAGGGGACTAATGACTTCAGCAGTTGAGTCCCATAGTGCTCAGAGCCATTTGAACCATTTTTTTTAATAACCACATAAGTCGAATAACATTTATTCTTAGTGTTAAACTAGTTTCATACTGCGAAGAAATTTTCCACCAGCAATTTATCACCATAATAATGAATCGTAGCATTATATTAAACGAGTGAAAGGTATTATTGAACCACAGCTCGCTGATATTATAATACTCTTCGATTTGTTGTGTCTGATTCTATTGTTAAGTCATCATACGAAACATAAACTACGTGTAGACTATTTTTGTCACGACAAGCTTTCTGAAGAATATTCGTTCCATATACAACCCATTTGTTGATAATTTGAAAATTTATGAGTAGTAATCGAAGGTACAACCACAATGTATGAATCACAATGTATATATTTTCAGAAAACAGCGGTAACACTGATCCATACTATCGAACATTTGTGTGTAAGTGTGTTCATTATTGTGTGTTGCTTGTGTCTAAAACATATCCGGCTGAAACCGCGAAAATGAAGTGGCGCAGATTGAATAAATATTTGTACATTGAATACATGTTATTTGAGTTTCTCTGTTGCAGCAGTGGAAAGAAATTGCAGCTACAAGAATAAAACATGACCAAAAGAAACTTACACAATACTTGGCTAATACTGGTTAACACTATCGTATATCTTTTTCTGTTCTTTCGGCTGGGTGTTGTGTGCTGTCCTTAGGTTAGTTAGGTTTAAGTAGTTCTAAGTTCTAGGGGACTTATGACCACAGCAGTTGAGTCCCATAGTGCTCAGAGCCATTTGAACCATTTTTTTCTGTTCTTTCCTGTCAGCCTCCCTTGGGCCAGCTCTTGTTTTCTTTGACCCCGAGGGTATTAGGTATCGAGGCGTAAGGGTGTCTTTCAGTTTCCAACCTAAGTACTGAAGGCAACGGGAAAACACAGTGCTATTTCCTTCTCCAGGACACTCATAGGTAAACCTGTTCTCCCGCATCTTTAACACATAATGGAAAAACAAAAATGGAAAACTACCCCAGGAGGTAACCCGCAAGAGAAATTCTCCACCATCATTGGTGCAACTAGGCTAGAGGATTCTGGGGAGCTTGGACCAGCATGTAAAAGACAGAATACAAATAAAAACAAAGAATACCTTCTCATGTGCTATTTGGAACGTACTAAGTCTATTAGAAGGAGGAAAGATGCAGAATCTCTTCAAGGAAATGACAAGCTTAAAGATACACATACTTGGTATCAGTGAACATGGATGGCCAGATAGTGGATGTGTCAGTCAAGAAAATAAAAGAATGTTCTATTCAGGACCTCCTACAAATGGGGAAATGGAGCGGCAATCATAGCTGAGAAAAAGTTCATGAACTATGAAATTAGCACAGTAATTCAGGTAAATGCCCCAACAGCAGACAAGAGCGATGAAGAAATAGAGAGCTTCTACAATGATCTCCATTCAATAGCACGAACCTTCAAGAAGGAAGACATGAAATTGATAATTGGAAATTTCAACGCAAAAGTTGGAAATGCAAGAATTGATGGAGTCGTAGGAAGATTTAGTCTCGGTGAAACAAATGAAAGAGGTATAGCTCTTATCCATTTATGTAGGTCTGAAGAATTCACAATTAAAAACACTTTTTTTACAAGCTACATCCCAGAAGACTAGATCTGGAAGTCTCCCCAAGAAGCAGAAGGGAGAACAGATTGATTGTTTACTGATCAATAAGCGATTTCAAAGCAGAATGACCCGTGCAGCAGCATATCGAGAAGCAGATATTGGATCAGACCACAATCGTGTTATTGGTACCATAAAGATTAAATTTCAACCTTCAAAGCCGAAAAACAGCATGGGTGCAAGGTTAGATACTGAAAAACTGAATAATCTTAAATTGAGAGAGGATGTGGTGAATGAAATGGGAAACAACATGCCACCCACAGACGAGATCCAAGAAAGAAGTACTAATGAATCCTGGGTGTACGCAATGCAGCCATCCAAGCTGCTACAGCCAAAATTGGCATGTGTAAAAAACAGAAGTCTAAACCCTGGACGACAGAAGATATTCTACTGAAAATGGAAGAACGTATAATACAGAAGGTTCATCATAAAAATGTGGAATACCAAAGTTACATAACGAAATAAAGAAGATGGTTCGAGAAGCAAAAGCAAAGTGGATTGAGGAACAATGCAGCGGAGCGCAATAAATGCAGAAGCTACATGACTCGTATAGTTTCCATAAGAGAATCAAGGTTATGTAACAGGAAACTTTAAGAAGCAGAAGGTAACTGCTTTAAGAGATGAGGATAATCGGATTAGTCTCGAATGGCAAAACACTGAGAGAATTACATATCATCTCTGTTTCGCGACTAAAGAGACACGACAGTAAATCAAAATGAAGAAGAATCTGGTCCACGTATCTTATAATCAGAAGTAGCATATGCGCTGAAAGTAACAAAGAACTGAAAAGCGCCTGATGGAGACCCACTGAAATTTTAAAATACACAGAGCCAAAAACTTTGACAGCACTATTTAATGAAATATACAGCTCTGGCCATATCCCGGATGAATGGATGAAGTCAACCTTTCTCCCATTACTGAAGAAAGCAAATGCCAAAACGTGCTTAGAATTTCGATTGATCTCGTTGATGAGCCATGCTCTCAAAACTTTTCTAAGAATTATGAATAACCGAATTCATCATAAATGGAGGAGCATTGTGGAGAAAAGCAGTTTGGTTTTATGAAGGAAATGGGGACACGAGAAGCGTTTTTTGGCATGAAGATACTTATGCAAAGACGCTATGTATCAGCAGGATATCCATGATGATTTATCGACTATTAGAAAGCATTTGACACCATTAAGCATGACCCCCTTACCACAATCTTACGAGAAATAGGATTGGATGGCAAGGACTTAAGAATCATTCAGCAATTATACTGGAATCAGAAGTCAGAATTAACAAAAATTTAAAAACAGAATCTGTGTAAATACTGAAAGAAGTCCTCCAGGGCTGTAACCTATCGCCATTACTGTTCAATTTGTATCTGAACAAGATTTTTCGATCCAGTCACGACTCAGAATTATTTGGTATAGTAGTAAATGGAGTGAAGATCTGGAACTTACGGTGTGCCGACGACACAGCTTTATTTGCGCCATCCGTAGCCGAGTTACAGAAAATACAGAAATAGATCAAGCTGGTCAGCATTTTGTTGTCATAGTAAATGCCAAGAAAACTAAATGTATGTCAATTGAAAGAACCCCTGGTCAAAACGAGTTCCTAGTCATTAATGGTAGTAAAATCGAGAAAGTAGCCAGATTTAAATATCTAGGACCTGTGATAAACTCGAAACTTGATTGTGATGACGAAATTAAGATTCGCTGTGGGATTACAATGAAACGCTCCGAAAGCTACAAAATGTGCTGATATACGAGGGTAAGTCAATTATTTATTATCCGCAAAGTAGCTATAAAATTGTATTGTAATCAAATAGGAAACTTACAAGAACATCATTTTTCGACATAGTCTCCTTGCGTTTCAAGTCACTTGGTCCATCGTTGTACAAGCTTCCTTATGCTCTCATAAAAGAAGGTTCTCGGTTGACCTGCGAGCCAGGAATGCACCGCTTCTTTCACTGCTTCGTCCGAGGTAAATCGACGGCCCCTGTTTGAGTGGACCAAACAAGTGATAGTTAGAAGGGGCAAGATTGTGACCAAGTGAAGGATGATCCAGGACTTCAAATTTGAGTTTGTGGAACTTTTCAGCATTTTGGGCAGTAGTATACGGACGGGCATTGTCGTGCAACAACACAACACCGTTTGACAGCAATCCTCGGCGTTTGCTTCGAATTGCAGTCTTTAGCCTGGAAATAAGCATTTCACTGTAACGTACACTGTTTATTGTTGTGCCCCTTTCCCCATAATGTTCCAGTACTGGACCTTGTGCGTCCCGAAAAACCATAAGCATCAGTTTTCTTGCGGACGGTTGGAACATGAACTTTTTCTTGCACAGCGAATTTGGAAGTTTCCATTCCATACTCTGCCGTTTACTCCTCGTAATGATGGATTCATGTTTCGTCACGATTAATAATCCTATCTAAGAAGTTGTCCATACGTTACGACAGCGATCCAAATGTTTTTTACAGATGTCGAAGCGCGTTTGTTTATGCAACTGTGTGAGTTGTTTTGGGACCCATCTTGCACAAAATGTATGAAACGCAAGTCTGTTGTGAATGATTTCGTAGGCAGAACCGTGACTGATTTGCAGACGATGTGCCTCTTGGTCGATAGTTAATCGTCTGTCTAAGAAAATCATTTCACGTGAACGCTCAATGGTTTCTTCATTTGTGGCGGTAAACGGTCGTCCGGCTTCTTCGTCGTGCGTAGCACTTGTGCGACCATTTCGGAGTTTTTCAATCCATTCGTAGACACTCCGTTGTGGCAAGACACTGTTCCCGTACTGTACAGAAAGTCTTCGATGAATTTCGGCCTCTGATACGCCTTCCGACTACAAAAACCGTTCACTGAGCGTTGCTCTTCTTTGGTGCAAATAGACAGCGGAGCAGACATGATTAACAGCACGGCAACGATAACGAAACTTACCTAGCAGCTTGAAAATTGCAAAAATATAACAACAAATAAATAAAGCATCCGTCATCAACGTAAAACAACAGTACTACGAAAATAAACAAACATATAACTAAATTGCGGAAAATAATTGACTTACACAGACATGTCGTTTCATCTGAGAATGAGGGTGGTACAATTCTATGTTATCCTCGTCTTACACTATGGAGCGGAAACTTGGTCAACTAAAGCAGCTTCTGTAAAGAGATTACAAGCAACGGAAATGTAGTTCTTGCGCCGATACTAAATATACCATGGATTGAGAAAGTGAGCAATGCTGAAGTGCTGCGTAGAGATAGAGAACTAATGCGGACAATTAAAAGAAAAAAGATATCGTACCTGGGTCACATTATGAGAGGAAAGAAATATGAACTTCTTCAATTAATTCTAGAACGCAGAATAGAAGGGAAGAGCCAACCAGGTAGAAGAAAGCAGTCATGATCACAGAATATCAAGACATGGACTTTATCAACAACTTTTAAGAGCTGGTCCAAGAAGCAAGGGAACGTCGCCTGTGAGCAGCACTACAAGTGTATGGCACCAAGAAGAAGAAGAATACTTTCGTTTCTGTAAGTTGCAGTACCAAACCAAAATTTTGCCAGTTGTTTTCCAGGTGCTATGATTGTTGCACTTAGTGGCAAAAAAATATTGTTACTGACCATTTGGTCACAAATGAGTGTCCCCCAGGTACATTTATATATCAGACTTCTCACTAGTTCGATGCGGCGCTCCACTAATTTCTCTCATGAGAGCACCAGTAGCACCCTACGTCCTCGATTATTTGCTGAATGCATTCTAATCTCTGTCTTCATCTGCAGCTCCCTGAGGTACAACAGAAGATATTACTGTAATAATTAGTAGGATTCAACCGTATTTCTGTCCTACATATAGCTTATCAACGTTCTTCAAGAAACAATGAATGCTCTCCTCATAGGGCTCTAGAAAATTAAAATCGTCGACTTCCGTCAGTAACCCTTCCTACCACGCACTATATACCTTGCCGAGTCAGCTAATCTATTGTGAGCTTCAAGAATGTCAAGTTGACACTACTGCGGAGATCGTGGGGTTTGTCGTGCACCGATATATCCGCGCGGTATTACTGCGTAAGCGCAGCTATTGACTCACTCATAGACCTGTGTTAGGACACAACAACCCCCCGACCTTCGTAGAAGCGTCAACCTGACATTCTTTGGAGCCAGCAGCAGATCAGAAGTTTGCGGCCTGTTGTAGTGTGCGCTGTGAGATGGGACGGCTACTGATGGCTACCGACGGCAGTCTACGATCTTAATGTAAGATGAGGACCCACAGTACAATGTGTTTTTATTCACTTTTATTTTAGGAAGGCCGAAATTATGCTGGTACACTTTGTAGTGTTTTAATCTCTTGAGTTAACTTTTTACGACCTGGTGATGAAAGCTTTGTCCCTTGAAATGTGTTGTTAAACCGTATGTAGGACAGAAATTCAGCTCATTGCTACCCATTATCGCTGTAGAATCATAACATCCGTTACCTCATATCCCTAATGGATAATATTTAAACGGAAGATATTAGCTGGTGTCTTAACACATGTCTTTGCACCCTACCCCATCTTTTTGTCAATATCTTCCGTGAGCTCCTTTCATCGCCGATTCTGCAGAGAATCTCCTCATTCCTCAGCTTACCAGTTCTCCGCTTTCCCCACAGTCCGTGGTTCAGTACCACACAATGCATACCAAACGTGCATTCTCAGTAATTTCTTCCTCAAATTAAGGCCGATGTTTGAGACTAGTGGGCTGCTTTTGGCCAGGAATGCCCTCTTTGTCTGTGCTAATGTGCTTTTTATGTCTTCCTTGCTTCGTTAGTCAGGGGTTACTTTACTTCGGAGGTAGCAGAATGCCTTAACTTCGACTACTTCACGGTTACTAATAGTGATGTTAAGTTTCTTGCTAATCTCATTTCTGCTGTACCTTATTGCTTTCATCTTTCTTCGCTTTACTCACAACCTATAGTGTATACTCATTAGACCGTTCATTACATTCAACAGATCTTGTAATTCTTCTTCACTTTCACGAAGGATAGGAATGTCATCAGCGAGCGAATCTTATCATTGATATCTCACCCTCAATTTTAATATCACTCTCGAATCTTTCTTTTCATTTCGCATTGCTTCTTCGATGTAAAAATTAAACAGTACTAGCGAAGTTTAGATCCAGGTCATATACTCCTGCCCGAGGCAGGATTCGAACCTGCGACCGTAGCGATCGCGCGGTTCCAGACTGAAGCGCCTCGAACCCCTCGGCCACACTGGTCGGCAAGCTGGTCTTCCACCTGCCTGGTATAAACTACGGTAATTTAGAGAATGCGTGGAGGTTGAAGATCCAAGATGTGATCGCGTACCAATTACATGGTAATCAATGAGGAAACTCTGTTTGAGGATGAGGACGAAGGAAAATGGTTGCAGCCACCAGAAAAAACGTTTATCAAATTATGGGCTTCCAGAAAGATAGTTCGAACATTTTTCAGAGAGAATTATGAGTAATTAGAATCTCTCTTCAGAGAAATGTTTTGCAAATTGTCGGTTATGTGAGTATAGCATTAGTTCTTGCTTCCCCTGGAAAAGTTTTCGTCGTGAAATGATTATACGTCATTCGATTTCTGTAACTAAAACGAAAAAAATCCTGTAGTTGACGTTTTACGAATTGATGAGGACTTAAGTACTGAGGCTACACGAAATTAATGATGCTAAATGGCGTTTGTATTGCCACTTTTTGCAGTCATCTGTTTATTTTCTTTCGAAGGGATTATTGCTAGTTATGCACGTAAGTTTGTCGCAGCTGCTGTCTGCACTTTTCAGATAACGTGCACACACATTGTCGACTTAATTCCATGAGAACCAGCTGTCATTTACTACTTACTACTAACCTTGTTACCGATTTCACGCACGCCAGCGCGTGTATGTGCAGTATGTATGTGTGTGTGTGTGTGTGTGTGTGTGTGTGTGTGTGTGTGTGTTTGTGTCTGTGTGTTTGTGCGTAGAACGGGGACATTTACTACTTATCACTACTTACTACTAACCTTGTTGCCGATTTTTCGCACGCTCGCGTTCTTTCGTGCGTGCGTGTGGCGTGTGCCTGTGTATGTGTATGTGTGTGTGTGTGTGTGTGTGGCATCTATCTGTACCTGTAAACATTTGTAACAAGATATTCCGTAGCTGTGTTTGGTGGGATGCCTAGCCAGCTGAAGATTGGATCGGTGCTCACTGCCGGATATTATTTCCTGGGAATAGTGAGAATATAGCTCCGTAGGGATCTCTGAAGACACAGCCACAGACGGAGCGGGAACTGTCCACGGAAGGCAGGCGCGGCGCTTCCTCCCATCCCGCCGGCGGGGCTGCGATAGCTCTGCTCGTTCTCGGCCAGCATGACAGACACTGTTCCAGTGTCCACACACTACTCCAGCACTCGTGCAAAAACTATTTATAAGTAAATATTAGTAATACCAAGTGGTTATAAATAAAGTGCAGCTACTCACGGATGTCGAGTGTAGGCTGTATTATAGTGCGGCAGCGAAACTTGTTGATATGCTAATGCATTAATGCGATACTGATTTAAGCTGGAAAACAATTAGTTCCAATTTTGGCCACCAATTACAAATCTCGCGCGATGCATTGTTAGTATATAGAGAGCCAATACGCTGGGAGAGTGGCCAATGCTTGTTGTATCATAATAGCCGTCTGACGTATTTCGTCACAATTCGCAAGAGAAATACTGTCGCTAATTGACTGTCACAAGACGTTTATAGCACACTCACACTATACTAGAAATTCTAGCTTGTTATTTATTTAATCTGTAATAAATTAAAGCGTGGCGTGATGCAGTGTACTAGCAGGGAATGGACCAGCAAAAGATATAAAAAGTTTGATATCTATTATTTTAGACTCTCTGAACCGATTTCAGGGTTTCCTGCTCTGATATACATTGCTGAAGTTAGTAGCCCCTAAACTTTATATAATATTTTTTTCCTTCCCAGCAATATATTTTAGACAACATCTTTGTTCTAGAAACTGTCTTACATTGGAAAAAGTCCAGAACCCCCAATGATGCTCAGAAACGTTGAAGAATGAAACCTTGGTAAAACAATTTCGCAGTAGCTGATTTTCGAAAAGCTAAACCTCTGTTGTTATGGTTACTCGCATTTTCATGAAATTAGGAATGTTTATAAATAAAAATGTAAATGATCATTTCTTCAAAATCGTGTATTTCCGAAACTTCTCGACTGACTGCTCTGAAATTTTGAACCAACTTTCTATTCTAGTAAAGGTAAAAATATGTTACCAAAAGTTTCAAAAGTGTATGAATGGTTTATAACTACAATTCTACCACAGAATGTGTAACAAAAGTATCCAAGAGTTGGGGGGGGGGGGGGGGGGAGTGGAGAGGAGATGGACCGATGGACATAGAATATGGGAAGGACGAGACGGAAAGGAAGAAGGGGTAGAAGGAGATGGAGACGGGTGGGGGTAAGAGAAGATGGACAGAGAAAGCGGGAAGGAGGTGATGAAATCAGAGAAGGGGAAAGAGGGGAACAAGAGGAGATGGATAGCGGAGGGGAGGAGAAGATGGGCATAAAGGGAGGAGGAGGTGCGGGAAGGAGAGGGGAAGGAGGAGGAGATGGACAAAGAAAGAGGGAGGGAGACATGGGCGTAGATGGGGGAGAGGAGGAGATTAGGAAGTACATCGAATCTGCATTCACATTAGGAAGCAAGGTGAGCCACAGCAGACCATGGTTGGGGACAACTACTTAAGCATACAAAGATTATGCTCCAGGATTTCAATTCGATAAACGGAATTCAGACAAAAATAAAAGCAATAATTCAGTGACAGCGAAAATCGAACTGCCGACAGTACGGTTTGTATTCGTGAATGCTACTTACTGAGTGTAGGAGGAAGGCAATGGCAAACCATCTCCGCTAGGACCTTGCCTAGTCGGCGGTGCGGATTTCCCGCATCGTCCCCTACGCTCCTCGGAGTATGGGACTTCATCATCACATCACTTACTGAGTGCAAGCGACATTGTGACCGACATGTGAAATATATTTTAGATAATAATGCCCAGAAATTTTCGAACAGATTTTTTTTTCTTCCCAAGGAACGGCGAAATGTGTATACGTGGTATGCTATAGCCTGAAAAAGTTTTCCAGAAGTCTTCGGAACAATAACACAACTCCAGCAAGCACCGTGAACATTCAGATCGAGAGGGACTCTTGCAAAACAACAGCGACGCAGCTGATTAGCCAGTCACCTGCGATTTCACCAACGGTCATTGTCTTTCTGTATATTGGCTCTCTATATGTATGACGGTATGACACCAACGAAGTCATATGACCAGCCATAACTTGAGCGAACAGTACGGTTGTCGAAAGGAGACCGTGCACTATTAGTGAAACTTTTTTAGGTGAATGGCAGCAGTTACGGTGCTGCATTGAGAGAGTATCACAGACGGAATGGTCTGAAGTGATTCCCGAGGTCATTAAATGGTTTACAGATGTTAATGAAATTCGAAAACGCAGGCGAACTTAACATGGAACCTGGAAGACGATGGCATTCTATTACGGTGGAAGTTATTGGCAGGGTTGCTGTTGCTGTAACTGACCATGCAGCACGGGATCCGGGACGTGCTGGTGTTCGTGCGGTATCACGAGAATTGTCCATCCCGTGATCAACAGCGCGAAAAGTTTTGGGTCTATATTACACTGGTATCCGTACAAGATCAAGACAGTGCTTTAAACGAAACTTTGTGGTCCACATCAACATCCTGAATCTGCTCTTCGGTTTCTGTCATGGATCGACGTTGATTACATGGGGCCAGGCAATATTCAGTGGAGTGAAGAGGCACATTTTACACTACAGGGTGCAATGAATACAAAGAACTGCAGAATTTGTGCTATTGTCAAATCACGTGTTGTTCATGAAAAGCCATGCTCTCGCCCTATGTGAGTGCACTGCGTGTTGGGGCTTCACAAACACCTTTATTCTCCATCCGTTTTTCGTTGAAGAGATTACTCCCAGAGCGCTGTCAGGTGTACCGTGACGTCTCCAGGTTATCGAGGCCTCTTATCGAGACCTCCTTGTACAACATGTGATTCCTGCTTTGAAAGAGCGCGTCTATTTGGAAACCACTGTTTTCATGCAATGTGGGAGAATACCTCATGTCGCTCGCCAAGTAAAAGATCTCCGTAATACAACCTGTTATATTTAGACATTTTCCAGATCCATTGCCTACAAGTTCACCTGACCAGAATCCTTGTGACTTTTAGCTCTGAGGTATGTAAAAGAACGCACTTTCCGTGGACATGTTCGGTCGCTAATTGATCTGAAGGCCGGTACACAGGAGCACGTTGCTCGACTCCACCAGAAATGCTGCGTACAACTGTTGATCACGGATACTGCATCTCCTCGGCGTCTCCGATACTCATCCTCAACAAATTGTGTAAGCGCCGTATCAACATCATCTCTTTTTCACTTGACTTTTCTGCCAATGCCCCTTTCCTAATCCCTTGCATATGTAAGCATTGCTATGAGTCTTTTTTGCATACACAGCCACGGGTTTGCAACTGGTGGCCAGAAGCGGAACTTTTTTCCCAGAGTAATTCTACCACCTGGTAGTATCCAGTTACAGCACTTTGAAAGTGTTAATAGAAGAGCACAGTAGCGCTACAAAACTACTTACTGCATAGCAGCAGGTTTCCGTAAAAACCTGTTCCAATAAAATGAAAAAATATCTACCACACAGATGGGCACATTGACAAGAGGGAGATTAAAGGTAGGAATTTAAGTGGTGCATGAGGAGTAGCAGTGTGTGAGAATTTTTTCACGATAAATGATGACAGCCAAAACAGTTGCAGGATAAAGATTTATTAAAATTCTTGACCAAGGTTTTTGTATATATAAATATACCTTCATCAGATGTAAAATATCCTGAACAAGAAGACACTTTCATTAACAAAAACTTAGCATCGGATATGAGAAAGGATTTTTTTTCCTTTATTGTTATTTTCAAACCCGTACAAACAGGCAGGCTGTCAGCAGCACGTTACGCCGCTCTTCAGCCATAGAGTAGATAAATAAACAACAGAAAGATACACAGATGTGACATAACGCTGGGTAATAAAACAGTAGACACATAAAGATAAACACGGAGCCGTTCACACTCGACGATTATCCACACTACAAACTGTTGTCACGGTGCACTAACACAGACGATGGTGATGGCACAGGTGAACGATGGAGTGTGACGGTGAACACTGAACACTAAACACGAAGCCGGCCATGGTGGCCGTGCGGTTCTAGGCACTTCAGTCCGGAACCGCGTGACCGCTACAGTCGCAGGTTCGAATCCTGCCTTGGGCATGGATGTCTGTGTTGTCCTTAGGTTAGTTAGGTTTAAGTAGTTCTAAGTTCTAGGGGACTGATGACCTCAGATGTTGAGTCCCATAGTGCTCAGAGCCATTTGAACCACTAAACACGACGTCACACACGAGACACTGATGGCGATGATCTCCGGCGCGCGAATGTCCACGGAGCGTGTGCGAGTCCGGGGACCTGCCAAGAGGGGAAGAAGGGTTGGGTGGAGGAGAGTGGAGAACAAAGATGCCAATGGCTGAGGAGATGGGGGGAGGAGAGGAGGGACAGGGGAGGGGAAGCTTGAGGAAGGAGTCAGGAGAAATGGAGGAGGGTGGGAAGAGGGAGAGAAGGGTGGGAGGGTGCCCAAAGGAGCAAAAAAAGTAAGAGGGAGGGAGGATCAAAGTTGGTAGGACGGGTAGAGGGAGAGGAGGAGGGCATCACCAGGGAGAAGCAGATGGCGGAAGCCACCTTGGGAGAGGGTAAGGAGGGTGGAGAGATGGAGACCGGGTGGGACGTAGGAATACAGGCACATCAGCGGGCGGGGGCGGAAGAGGATGGGGGAGACAAGTGGGTGAGGAGGATCGAGTTTGCGGGAGGTGTACAGGATCTGTATCCTTTCAGGGAAAAGGAGGAGGTGGGGGAACGGAATGAGATCGTACAGGATCCACGTGAGGGGAGGGGAGACGGATGCGATAGGCGAGGCGGAGAGCATGGCGTTCAAGGATTTGAAGGGATTTATAAAAGGTAGGGGGGGCGGAGATCCAGGCCAGATGGGCGTAACAAACGATAGGGCGGATTAGGGATTTATAGGTGTGGAGTACGGTGGAGCAGTCCAGACCCCACGTACGGCTGGAAAGGAGTTTGACGAGATGAAGTCGGGAGCGTGCCTTGGCTTGGATTGTCCGGAGATGGGGGGTCCAGGAGAGTCGACGATCGAGGGTCACGCCAAGGTACTTTGGGGTGAGGGCGATAGGACGGCCATAGATGGTGAGATAGAAATCAAGGAGGCGGAAGGAATGGGTGGTTTTGCCTACAATGATCACCTGGGTTTTGGAGGGATTGACGTTGAGCAACTGACCTTGAGCAACCACTGGTTGCACCAAGCGGTGAACTGGTCAAGATCGGATTGGAGAGGGTGTTGGGAGCCCTGTAGGGTTGGGGCAAGGGCAAGGAAGGCGGTGTCATCGGCAAATTGGAGAAGGTGGACGGGTGGTGACGGCGGCGGCATGTCCGCATATATAAAAGGTACAGAAGGGGAGAGAGGACGGAGCCTTGGGGCACACCGGTGGAGGGAAAAAAGGTGTAGGAATCCGTGTTATGGATGGTGACGTAGGAAGGACGGTGGGAGAGAAAGGAGCCGATCAGACGGACATAGTTAAGAAAGGAAAAACACTATAGCTTAAGTAACTGTAAAATTACCAGAGTATTACAGGCACAAAAACTTTTAGTTACTTACTAAAATTACATCCTGCAATGGAGCTTAATAAAACAATTGTGCCAAAGGCGTCGTCAGTAGTTAAGACATCATCTCCATTTATACAACATGGTTGTGAGCACAGAGTCGATGCAAACACAGCTTAGTATCAGTACTTCGCCTATGAACTATCGTGACGAGAGTGTGAAGGCCCTAGGGCACGTAGTTTCGCCAAGAGAGGGCACTTGTAGTATGTGCTAGACACTCATGCACATTAAAATCCACGGATACATACACATGCGCAACAAAATTATTAAAAGTTATGCTAATTTAAACTTTCTGTCATTAATAAATAAAACATATCAAAACCACATTAAAAACATCTATGTAAAATAGAAAATATGCAACCAATTTACCTATGTCCTAGTGTTAAGTAGATGAAGCTTGCGCTACGGAACACATCTAACAAGAGAGGGCATTAGTGTTATGCGCAAGAAACTCGCGTAACATTAACGGTTAAATACGAGGGGAAAACAGCCAAAATGTTAAAGTAAAACGAAACCATCTGTCGTTGTGAATAAAAACATAACAGTCAATTAACTACAAATACACATCGAAAATACGTTAAGCGAGTTTCTGAGCATAACACTAGTACCTTCTCTTGTTAGATGTGTTCCATAGCGCAAGCTTCATCTACTTAACACTAGGACACAGGTAAATTGGTTGCATATTTTCTATTTCATATAGATGTTTTTAATATGGTTTTGATATGCTTTATTTATTAATGACAGAAAGTTTGAATTAGCATAACTTTTAATAATTTTGTTGCGCATGTGTATGTATCCATGGTTGTTAATGTGCGTGAGTGTCTGGCACATACCACAAGAGCCCTCTCTCGGCGAAACTACGTGCCCTACTGCCTTCACACTCTCGTCACGATAGTTCATAGGCGAAGTACTGATGCTAAGCTGTGTTCGCATCAACCCTGTGCCCACAACCATGTTGTATAAATGGAGATGATGTCTTAACTACTGACGACGCCTTTGGCACAATTGTTTTATTAATCTCCATTGCCGGATGTAATTTTAGTAAGTGACTAAAAGTTTTTGTGCCTGTAATACTCTGGTAATTTTACGGTTACTTAAGCTATAGTGTTTTTTCTTTCTCAACCTCCCGTAAACTCGATGCTCCTCACCCGCTCGTCTCCCCGATCCTCTCTCACCCCCGCCTGCTGCCGCGCCTGTATACCCACGTCCCACCTGGTCTCCATCTCTCCACCCTCCTTACCCTCTCCCGAAGGTGGCTTCCGCCAGCTCCCCCTCCCTGATGATGTCCTCCTCCCCTCCATCTACCCCTCCTACCAACTTTGATCCTCCCTCCCTCTTCCTGTATCTGTTCCTTTGGGCACCCTCCATCCCTCCTAACCTTCTCACCACTCCTCCCCTGGGCCTCCCCTTCCCTGTCCTTCTACTCCTCCTCCCATCTCCTCAGCCATTGGCATCTATGTTCTCCCCTCTCCACCCTCTCCACCCGCCCTCACCCTTCTTCCCCTCTTGGCAGGTCCCCGGACTCACACACGCTACGCTACGTGGACTTCCGCGCGCTGGAGATCATCGCCATCTGTGTCTCGTGTGTGTGACGTCGTTTTGTGTTTTTAGTGTCCGCCGTCCCGCTTCTACGTTCACTTGTGCCGTCGGATTCATCAGTGTTATGTGCGCCGTGTCAACGTGTTTTCAGTGTCGTTATCGTTGCGTGTGAACGGCTCCGTGTATTTTCTGTGTCTGTGACCACTATTTTTTGCCCATCACTCTGTTCATTTTAATTCTCCGTTCTTGTGCTGTTATTGTCACTACTATAGCTGAAGAGCGGCGTAGCATGCCGCTGCCAGCCTACCTGATTGTTCAGGTGTTAAAATAACAATAAAGTAAAAAAAAAAATTCTTTCTCATTTTCGATGCTAAGTTTTTGCTACTGAAAGTATCTTCTTGTTCAGGATATTTATTTCTGATGAAGGGATATTTATACATACCGAAACCTTGGTCAAGAATTTTAATAAATCTTTATCTTGCAACTGTTTTGGCTGTCATCATTTATCGTGAAGAATTTCAACAGTTGCTGTTTCAGCCTTGTTTAGAATCTTGAAAAGTGTGTGACAATTGTGTTGGACCCTCATGACACAGCCTGATAGTCGTAGACGTTCTGAAATTACCAGAATCAGTCACATCCCCCCCCCCCCCCCCACCGATATTCAGGAGACTCATTCTGTACGTAAACGCACACTGTCCATAGGTCCTGGTGGGCCCACTGGCACTGACCGACCACCATGTCATCCTCTGCCAATGGTGTCATTGGATGTGTTACGGAGAACGTGGGACAGCTCACTGCTTTCCCTTCCGTTGTGTTTTCGTGACTTGGAGCCGCTACTACTCGGTCAAGTAGCTATTCACGTGGAATCACGGGACTCACTGCACCCCGTTCCCGTCCTCCTGGCTGTACCGTGATTCGAACCCACGTCCTGCGCATGGCTGGCCGAATATCTAACTAGCTACAATTGTTCCCAGTGGAAATGTTTACATGTGCTAGATTGTTGAATGTAAACTCCTGTGCCTATACTTCAATATGAGAACTTTTTTGTTCTGGAAAATTATTTAGAAACCTTTCATCGTGCATGATGAAGACTTTTTTGTAATGATTTGAATAAGTTCGACGGAGAGCTTAACAACTGAAGCAGTCAAAGTTTACATCAGATTCATAGAACATGGAAGATAATGTATCAGTAACAAATGTGTGCTTGTAACACTTGAAAAGGAATGTTTAAAATTTGACAGCTCTTCATCATGATCAATTATTCAAAATGACAGTCACAATCGCATTATTTATTTTTCCGCCAACCGGTTTCAATCCGCGAACGGGTTATCGTCAAGGCAATTTACATCATTTGTTCGCTCGCTGGAGTCTTCACCCTGCCTGTGCACGGGCAGGGTGACGACTCCAGCGAGCGACAAAATGGTGTAAATTGCCCTGAAGATGACCCCATTGCGGGTTGAAACCGGTTGTCGGCCAAATAAATAACGTGATTGTGACTGCCATTTTGAATAATTGACTATAAGTAAATTAATCGCTGTTACCTCCACGCAACTATGTTGTCTAAAATTCTTCATCATGAGCTCATTAGAGACGAGGAGAATCTTGAATGGAACGAGATACGCAAGGTAATCATCAGAATCTTTTACAAAGAAACCATTGTGGTATTAGCTTAACTCATTTAAGTAAACTATAGAATACACTGTAACTGTTTTGTTTTATTATTATTTGTCGTTTGTTGTTTGTCGTGTATGTAAACTGGTTTCCTGTTGTTATGTTGCAACGTAAACCTGAAAAATTCAAGTGTTGCGCTTACGTAAATGGTATCTTATTAAAAGGGTCGCTGAATCCAGCTGAATCTATTTAACTGTATTGTTATTAATTTTTACTAAAATAAACGAAAAAGGTAAATCAGTATCCGAAAGAAGCTTTCCTCTGAAATGCTGTATTGCGCAGTCCAGTGAATAGTCCTACAACCCGTGTCGTCAGTGTTTGTCTCACACTACCACCACACAAAACTAAGAGAATAAAAATTATACCTGAAAGCATAAATCGAATTTTGAAAGCTTTCAAAGCAGAAGAAATAAAAAATCGGGAACAACATGGACAGAAGAAAGGAAGAGACTACATGGGGAGAAAATGAGGCAATTCTGGAAAAATAGGAAACAACAACAAAGGAAGAAGAGGAACTAAAGTTGTTAACGTGATCCTAGTTGGTCGATACGTTTGTAAAAAAAAAAAAAAAAACGAATTTTTAAAGAAAATACGTAAAACGTGATTTTATTAAAATACCCAGTAATTTTAATGACACAAACTGAGTACATAATATTCCAAACACTGCACTTTAAGAGTAAGAAAGTCTGCGTAAGAAATGAGATCTGAACTGAAATATATCTGCTAATTTTGAAATGTAATGCTTAACAATGATCTTACTGTGTCCTGATTGTTATGTTGAACTGGCCCTAAAATTTTCTGGTGAGTTACCTTGTAACAACAACAACGCTGTACTATTGTACATATAACTTTGTTTCTTCTGATGTTCGATAAATTAGTGTAATCGATATTCTGATTTCATTTCTTTTCTTTTCATGTCATTGTGTTAAGAAAACTGTAAACAAATTTCGATGTGAATATTAATGTTTATGTCAAGTGTCAAACAATATATTAACAGAATTGAAATGTAAGAAACGTTGAATCTGTTGTAAGATGTTAAAGTTGTAATTGTGCGTCTGGTCCATACGTAGGCAATGTATTGGGATATGTAGAATGCAAAACCTCTGGTGAATACCCTGTCTGTAGGGGAGCGGTAAAAGGTGGATGGCAGGCGAGCGCGGGAAAATGCACACGGGCGCTGCACGGCATAACGGGCTCAGCAGTAGTAGTCGGAGTTGGGCATTGGTCTGAGCCACACGTTCTGGATCGAGGGGGCTCTCCTGGAAGACGTAGTTTCATTGTGCCTCGGATGTGCCGTCCCGACGCCTATACAGCATGGCAAAATTCCATAGGCACTAAATGGAAAAGAATTGCGACGCTAAGAAGAAGCAAAGTGCCGATACATCAAGAGCCATTGCTGTGGTTGGATGTGTGCTCTGTGCCTCGCCATCTCGACGCCCGCCAACCGCCACATCGATACAAACAGGTTGAAACTTTTAGTACTGTATTCGTGTGGAAAAAATGGCTCTGAGCACTATGGGACTCAACTGCTGTGGTTATCAGTCCCCTAGAACTTGGAACTACTTAAACCGAACTAACCTAAGGACATCACACACATCCATGCCCGAGGCAAGATTCGAACCTGCGACCGTAGCAGTCGCACGGTTCCGGACTGCGCGCCTAGAACCGCGAGACCACCGCGGCCGGCATTCGTGTGGACCAATGTTACTTTTGTTCCATATTGTTCAATAACAACTTAAATTTTACCAGAACTGTCCTATCATTTAATTATCCTCACAACTAACCTAGACAGGGTCCTTTCCACATGTTGTGCAATCCGAGTGTCCCGAGATGAAGATTTAAAGTTTATGTTAATAATAATTACTTGCAGACCTAGCTATGTTAGAATGATGTTTAAAGAACTGTTTTGTTAATGAATCTATAGGTAAATAACAAAGGTCTGACAAAGTGGGAAGATAATTTTGAAATTGGTTTAGTAATGAAGTTTCATTATTTTGAGGCAGATATAATGGTAATTAAATGAGCAGGAAATAAGCTAAAAAGAGTAGTAACTCAAATAGTGGAAATTTTGAGTGCTTAATGATTTCAATAAATTAATTGTTTTAATACAGTGATCGTAACAGTTTCAGGGTCCCCCCCCCCCCTCTTTCTTATTCATTTGAATTCTGAAGTGTTCTAAACTGATTAGAACAGCAAAGTTAAAGCCAATACAAAAACCAAAATTTATCAGTGTTTTACATTTATCAAAATTGACATTGCGTGTGTTTCGAAAGTGCTATTTCTAGGGTAACCTATGCCCAATTTTAATCAGACCAATAGACAGTACGAAGTTTCGTAGTAAACATTATAGTGTAATGTTGTGTATTTATGGTTTATCCATATTGGTACGGAAAGTGAAATTATCAGTTCAGTAGATTTTCTGGTTCTAAAATTTACCATATTATGCAGTGTTACTACGTGTTGTTATGCTCGAACGTACATCAACTTGTACAGGGAAGAAACTCAGTTAATGCCTAATTAGGCTGGCGACCGTATTATTAACAAATTGGTAACATCTCCTGTGTTGTTTCTTGTCCGTCCTGACGTGTAGTTGCATTTCGGACTTGCTTGACGTATCATTGTTATTACTGAGTGGGTGTAAGTCTGATTTGCCTCCATTCAGGTACACGCGGTCAATGTCTATACAAAAATCCTTTCTCTTAAGGTGAAGCCCGTCAACTTACTATAGTACAGGCTTTAAGGAGCTTCGTGTGCACTAGCGCAGCGTTTACAACCTTGTGGCGAGGAAGAATAGGTACCGTTCGAAAGTGGTGAATATTAAAATACAGCGCCACAGCATACGAGCTAAAAAAAACCTTGGCAGGTACAATGCAAGGAAAAGCAGCTATGCTAAACACATAGTGCTTTATGTGTCGAGCAACAGTGTTCTGCTATGTGCAATGCGCCGACATACAATTAGAAAATTAAACTTGAGTGAGGAGACGGTGCAGAAATTGAATTTACGGAATGGTGTAGAAGAGACTAGTATAGATAAAGTGTATTGTGAATTATGAAAGTCATTCTTTAACAACTAAAACAGTCTTTATAAAATTCATTTCTTATCAAGAAAATATTGCTCTGTCTTGTAATAGTTCACTGGATTGATAAAGCAGTGGTGAAAACTTAACTGTGAGTATAAGCCATGTGAGCATATAATTTTGTTTTAATCTCGTGTCGACAATCAAACTGACACGAACCGGTGAAGAAAACTCATGATAAGAATTAGACTCTTTGAAACTTATCATTAATTACGCATGAAGAAGCAACGTAACGACAACATTAGCTCAATATCTTCACCTTCTCAAATTAATATCTGCAGAACCATATTACCAAAAAGCTACACGTCTGCATTACTTTCTGTGTTTTACCTGTTATTTCCAGGCCGCTCAGCAAGGTGATCATCACCAGCCTCTCTTACTTATTCTTAACCGAATGCTATACTGGCAAAGGGAATGCTACTGACAACCAAAGATCATATTACTTGTACTCTGAACCTCTGTGACGTAACGTGTCGACTATTGAAGACTTATCTTTGCAAAATATTCAGTGTTCAAAAATGAAGTATGACACATCGAATAAAAAGAGAGCTCTCATTACTTTCATTGACTACCAGCCTCGGAAATAAATTCAGATCACCTAACGCATGTATGTCCAGTCTCTTATCCAGTGCTTCTTTTCGCTCTACAAGTCAGTTCCCGTAGACTTAGTTTCGTAAAAAAGTATTTATCAGCACTAGGAAGGTACCAAAATTTAATGGTATTTAGTTTTATGAAATTCATTTTAGTAATTTGTAGTTAAATATGCGGTAGTCATCAGTGGAATAATTTTAATAATGCTTCATTTGCTCTGTAGCTGTTTGTCAGGCAGTGCATGTTACTGCAGTTGCAAAATGAACTACGTTAGGGTAACATTCACTAACGTAAAACGTATAGGAGCCACATAATGTGACGGCTTTCCAAGGGGGAGACGCAGAAACCACCCTGACTAGAATACCAGCCGTATCTCGCCCGTGCCTCTGGCAACGTTTGCGCTCGCAGGTGAGGTGCAGCGTCGGAGGATCGGAAGCCGGCGCCAGTCCCGGCTGGCTCCATTCACGAGAGACAACTGGGCGCAGCGCAGGCCCACAATACAAAGCTGCTTTTATTGATAGCCCCATTGTCCGAGCCTGTGTAAACATGTGACCACCCGGCTCGCCAGCGGCCACGCGGCGAACGGTTTTATGAGCTGGAATGAAGGCGAAAAAAGAGGAGAACGTCACGTAAGAGGAGGAGGAAGGGAAGGGGAGGAGGCGGTGGAAGGATGGCGAGCAGCGGGAGGGAGCAGGCGCGTGCGCGCACAACCCGGAATAATGCGGCAATTGTGCGTCCTTCCGTACGGAACGCCACGGCCATATTTCTAAGCCGTGTTGGCGGTAGTTTCTACTCCACGTGGAATGGCACCGTAACTCGATAGCGCAACCTCGTCCGACTAAGATAGGGAGCTGCCGAGTTAATGCCACACTATTAATGAAGCTGGGTTCAAATCGCAGTGTCACAAATCCTTCTCCTTGCATTTGGACAATCTCAATTTGGTCTTCGATTTAGGTGATGCTTTATCGCTAACTATCGTATCACTGAATGAACACCTAACGATGAAATGCAAAAATATCCAAGCAAATACGAGGAACCAGGTAAAGCAAGAAAACATAAGGCCCTAGCGGACCAGACAGTGCTTCGCAATTGCTAAATATTCATGGGAATAGGATAAACGTCTTCCCCACTTCGCACTGCAGCTCTCATCCCACCCTCCCCTCACTGTCAATCTCCTCCTCCTCTACCCTCCCCTATTCTATCCATTCCCCCTTCTGATTTCCATTTCCTCCCCTATCACCTACCTGAACTCATACCCCTTTCTCTGACCTTGAGACTTGTTTATTTTAATTAGAGATGAAACCATGATTGGGGACTGAAGTCGATTAGGATAAGTGGGTAAATCGCTTGGGACGTTGGTATATATCAGTAAATACAATTTCCTGTTTGCTGTAAAACCGACGGGGAGGAAGAAAACAAAACAGCAAATATTGTGTGTACAGTTTTTGCCTCTCTCTCTCTCTCTCTTGACTAATAGTTTAGGTGCCCTCCTATCGTTACTGAAGCTGACGGCGAGAAGTAAGTACAAACTGTACATTTTCACAACACAGCACAGAGTTTTCTTTTTTGCAGTCAGTTGTCTGAGAGGTTTTTTCATTGCAAAATGACTGTTCAATGTAAAGACAGCATACCAAGCTACAGGCCGCAATATTGGGACTTAAGGTTTGAAACTTTGAAAGTAGGCTCGTGAAACATTTTTGTCAGTGATTGGTCGATCGTAAGGTAGCCAATAGTCTGTTCACGAATATGATTGCATACCTTCTACATCTACATATATCCTCCGCTAGCCACCAAGCGGTGTGTGGCGGAGGGCACAATAGCGCCAAAGTCATATTCCCACCCCCCACCCCGCTCCACTCGCGGATCACTTTCTATAAGATTTGTAACGCTCTCGCGATGGCTAAATGTACCACTCACGAATCTTGCTGCTTTGGAGCTTCTCAAACTCTTGAATGAGACCCAACTGGTAAGGGTCGCACACAGACAGACAATACTCCGAAACTGGACGCACCAACGTATTGTAAGCAATCTCCTTTGTTGAAGGACTCCGTCGTTTCAGGATTCTAACAACAAAACGCAATATAGAGTTGCGCGTTACTTGTGTAATATCATTTCATTTGAGATCATTTCGAATAGTCACACTCAGATACTTGACGGATGTTACCGCTTCGAAAGACTGGGCATTTATTTTGTACTCGTACAATAATGGGGATTTTCACCTTGTTATACGCAGTAGATTACACTTACTAGTATTGAGAGATAACTGCCAGTCATTACACAACGCATTTATTTTCTGCAAATCCTCATCGATTTGTTCACAACGTTCGTGTGATACTACTTTCCCGTGGACTGCAGCATCATCGGCAAACAGTCTAATGCGGCTGGCCGGCCGATGTGGCCGAGTGGTTCTAGGCGCTTCAGTCCGGAACCGCGCTGCTGCTGCTACGATCGCAGGTTCGAATCCTGCCTCGGGCATGGATGTATGTCATGTCCTTAGGTTAGTTAGGTTTAAGTGGTTCTAAGTCTAGGGGACAGATGACCTCAGATGTTAAGTCCCATAGTGCTTAGAGCCATTTGAACTGTGGTGTCACCGCCAGACACCACACTTGCTAGGTGGTAGCTTAAATCGGCCGCGGTCCATTAGTACATGTCGGACCCGCGTGTCGCCACTGTCAGGATCGCAGACCGAGCGCCACCACAAGGCAGGTCTCGAGAGACGTACTAGCACTCGCCCCAGTTGTACGGACGACATTGCTAGCACCTACACGTACGAAGCCTTTCTCTCATTTGCCGAGAGACCGTTAGAATAGCCTTCAGCTAAGTCCATGGCTACGACCTAGCAAGGCGCCATTAACCATATCTGGAGAGAGTCTCACTTGTATTATCAAGAGAAATGTACCATAATTAATTAAAGTTAAGTATACGAGAAGCTCCGTTCTTTTCTTTGTAGCATTCATAAAGTATCCTGTTTCAGACTTAACGCAAGACGGCGTGAGTTGACGCGTGCCCTTTCGGCTACTTCTCAGTGTGGCGTAGCTAGCTTGTTACGCCACAACATGAACCATTTTCTAATGCGGCTGTCAATACCATCAACCAGATCGCTTAAGTTAATCGTAGAAAGCAACGAACCTATTACGCTGCCCTGGGGCACACCTAAAGTTACGCTTGTTTTTGTTGAAGTCACCCCACTCAAGACGACATACTGCTCTCTGTCTGTTAGAAAACTTTCTATACAACCACATACTTCATCGGATAGACCGTAAGCGCGCACTTTTTGGAGTAAGCGACAGTGCGGAACTGAGTCGAACGCCTTTCGAAAGTCGAGAAATATGGCATCTACCTGGGAGCCGGTATATAGAGCCTGTTGTGTATCATGCGCATGACCGCTGTTTCCTAAAACCGTGCTGGTTTCTACAGATGAGCTTCTCAGAGTTTAGAAAGGTCATTATGTCTGAACACAAAATATGTTCCATGATTCTACAACAAATCCTAGTACTTGTTAGGTGTCGCAGTTTTGGGTCGTAAGGTAGCCAAATTTGTATTTAGGTGTATGACTGCAAACCGCACTGCCGGCCACGATTTCGTGTCTATTGACACGAAATTTGAAGCTGATGATAGGTACACACTGACATTGCTGTTACGGTAAAGTAGCCAATGCTTCGATGCGAGAATTAATGCATGCCACACTACAAACTGGAACCTGAGATTACACTCTGAATTTGCTGTAAGATTAGAACGGACGATTTTAAGGTAGCTAAATGCCTCGCCATGTGCATGAATGGATGGCTTGCTACGGACTTCAATTTGAAAAGGCAATCATGAGTCACGCGGAATTTGCAGCTCGACAGTTCAACATGCCCCCGGTGTCCATCTGGCGTTTGTTGCGTCGACGTTTGCACATGAAATCACACTAAATTCAGCTACATCAATCTCTTCGTGAAGGTGACAAACAACAACGTATGGAGTTCTGTAATTTCGTTCTTGGCAAGATGGAACATGACACGCTTAGTGTTTAGTGACAAGGCAAAATTCTATTTAAATGGATGAGTGAACTGCCACCATGTGAGTATACAGGGTGTTACAAAAAGGTACGGCCAAACTTTAAGGAAAAATTCCTCACACACAAATAAAGAAAAGATGTTATGTGGACATGTGTCCGGAAACTCTTAATTTCCATGTTAGAGCTCATTTTAGTTTCGTCAGTATGTACTGTACTTCCTCGATTCACAATCAACATGCGTGGGCTGACGAGAATCCGCACGCAATTGTGCAATCACGTCATTAACACAGATCTTCTGTGAACGTTTGGGCAGGCATTGTTGGTGATGTCTTGATTGGGCCCCATGTTCTTCCACCTACGCTCAATGGAGCACATTATCATGATTTCATACGAGATACTCTACCTGTGCTGCTAGAAAATTTGCCCTTACAAGTACGACACAACATGTGGTTCATGCACATTTCAGTCGAAGTGTTCGTACGCTTCTCAACAACAGATTCGGTGACCGATGGATTGGTAGAGGCGAACTAATTCGATGGCCTCCACGCTCTCCTGGCCTCAACCCTCTTGACTTTCATTTATGGGGGCATTTGAAAGCTCTTGTCTACTCAACCCCGGTACCAAATGTAGAGACTCTTCGTGCTCGTATTGTGGACGGCTGTGATACAATACGCTATTCTCCAGGGCTGCATCAGCGCATCAGGGATTCCATGCGACGGAGGGTGGATGCATGTATCCTCGCTAACGGAGGACATTTTGAACATTTCCTGTAACAAAGTGTTTGAAGTCACGCTGGTAAGTTCTGTTGCTGTGTGTTTCCATTCCATGATTAATGTGATTTGAAGAGCAGTAATAAAATGAGCTCTAACATGGAAAGTAAGCGTTTCCGGACAAATGTCCACATAACATATTTTCTTTCTTTGTGTGTGAGGAATGTTTCCTGAAAGTTTGGCCGTACCTTTTTGTAACACCCTGTATGTTGTTCGGAACAACTACATGAAGTTGTGCAATTTGAGGGGGACTCTCCAAAATTTAATGTGTTTCGTGCATTTTCAGGGAAAAGGTGCACGGTCGATTATTATTATTATTATTTCTTTTCTCAGTCGTTATGTCTGGTCAAAAATGGAAAGTGACGTGGACTTTGATCAAGCGTGACTTCCTTTTAACTGTATGGTATATGTTACATTGCATTTAGGAACTTTCGGGCAATTGAACATGTATTTCTGTAGTTGTATATATAAGTTTGGATGTAGCTGTATTGCGTTGATGTACTGGTGGATATTGTGTGGTATGACTCCCGTAGTGGACAGTATAATTGGTATAATGTCAACTTTATCCTGATGCCACGTGTCCTTGACTTCCTCAGCGAGGTGGATGTATTATTCAATTTCTTCTCCTGTTTTCTTCTTTATATCTGTTGTATTGGGTATGGATATTTCGATTAGTTGTGTTAATTTCTTCTTTTTATTGATGAGTATGATGTCAGGTTTGTTATATGGTGTTGTTGTATCTGTTATAATGGTTCTGTTCCAGTATAATTTGTATTCATCAGTCTCCAGTACATTTTGTGGTGCATACTTGTATGTGGGAACGTGTTGTTTTATAAGTTTATGTTGTAAGGCAAGCTGTTGATGTATTATTTTTGCTACATTGTCATGTCTTCTGGGGTGTTCTGTATTTGCTAGTATTGTACATCTGCTTGTGATGTGATCTACTGTTTCTATTAGTTGTTTGCAAAAGTCTGCATTTATCTGTTGTGGTATTGGGATCTTTAATAATATGCTTGCTGTAATATCTGGTGCTTATTGTTTGATCCTGTATTGCAATCATGAATCCTTCCATCTCACTGTATATATTGCCTTTTCTTAGCCATGTGTTGGATGCGTCTTGATCGATGTGTGGCTGTGTTAGATGATAC
The DNA here is from genome assembly GCF_023898315.1 of Schistocerca nitens. NCBI lineage: Eukaryota > Metazoa > Arthropoda > Insecta > Orthoptera > Acrididae > Schistocerca > Schistocerca nitens. Next base: position 284,879,634 of record NC_064614.1, read on the forward strand.
GGGTGCTTGCCATGTAGTATTTTCTTTTTCAAATGTACTTTTTTCGTTTCTGTTGATGTTATGTGATCTAAAGGGTTGTAGAGGTGGTTATGAAATTGCAGTGGTGTAGCCGATGTATTTATATGAGTGATTGCTTTGTGTATTTTGCTAGTTTCTGCTCGTTCTAGAAAGAATTTTCTTAAATTATCTACCTGTCCATAATGTAGGTTTTTTATGTCGGTAAATCCCCTTCCTCCTTCCTTTCTGCTTAATGTGAATCTTTGTGTTGCTGAATGTATGTGATGTATTCTATATTTGTGACGTTGTGATCGTATAAGTGTATTGAGTGCTTCTAGGTCTGTGTTTCTCCATTTCACTATTCCAAATGAGTAGGTTAATATTGGTATAGCATAGGTATTTATAGCTTTTCTCTTGTTTCTTGCTGTCAATTCTGTTTTCGGTATTTTTCTTAGTCTTTGTCTATATTTTTCATTTAGTTCTTCTTTAATATTTGTATTGTCTATTCCTATTTTTTGTCTGTATCCTAGATATTTATAGGCAACTGTTTTTTCCATCGCTTCTATGCAGTCGCTGTGGTTATCCAATATGTAATCTTCTTGTTTAGTGTGTTTTCCCTTGACTATGCTATTTTTCTTACATTTGTCTGTTCCAAAAGCCATATTTATATCATTGCTGAATACTTCTGTTATCTTTAGTAATTGGTTGAGCTGTTGATTTGTTGCTGCCAGTAGTTTTAGGTCATCCATGTATAGCAAATGTGTGATTTTGTGTTGGTATGTTCCAGTAATATTGTATCCATAAATTGTATTATTTAGTATGTTGGATAGTGGGTTCAGAGAAAGGCAGAACCAGAAAGGACTTAATGAGTCTCCTTGGTATATTCCACGCTTAATTTGTATTGGCTGTGATGTGATATTATTTGAATTTGTTTGGTTATTAACTGTGGTTTTCCAATTTTTCATTACTATGTTTAGGAACTGTATCAATTTAGGATCTACTTGGTATATTTCCAATATTTGTAGTAACCATGAGTGTGGTACACTACAAAAGATTTTGGTAATCAATGTATGCGTAGTGTAGCGACCTTTGTTTAGTTTTAGCTTGATATGTCACCTCTGCATCTATTACCAGTTGCTCTTTACATCCTCGTGCTCCTTTGCAACAGCCTTTTTGTTCTTCGTTTATAATTTTGTTCTGTGTTGTATGTGTCATTCATTTCTGTGTAATGACTAAAGTTAATAATTTGTATATTGTTGGTAGGCATGTTACGGGGCGATATTTAGCTGGGTTTGCTGTGTCTGCTTGATCTTTAGGTTTCAGATAAGTTATTCAATGTGTAAGTGTATCAGGGAATGTGTATGGGTCTGCAATGTAACTGTTAAATAATTTAGTTAAATGTGAATGTGTTGAGGTGAACTTCTTTAGCCAGAAATTTGCTATTTTATCTCTTCCAGGGGCTTTCCAATTGTGAGTAGAATTAATTGCTTGGGTGACTTCATGTTGCAAAATTATCACTTCAGGCATTTGTGGTATCATCCTGTATGCATCTGTTTCTGCTTGTATCCCCTGTGCATGCCTGTTATGCTGTACCGGGTTTGATCATATGTTGCTCCAGAAGTGTTCCATGTCTGTTATGTTTGGTGGATTGTCTATTTTAATGTGTGTGTTATCTATTGTCTGGTAAAATTTCTTTTGGTTCGTGTTGAATGTTTGGTTTTGTTTCCTTCTATTTTCACTTTTTTTGTATCTTCTAAGTCGTTTGGCCAATGCTTGTAATTTCTGCTTCTTTTCATCTAATTGCTCTATCGCTTCTTGTTGTGCGCTTTTACCTAATCTTTTTCGTTTTTTGTCTGACATTTCATTTCTTATAAATTGTGTTAACTGTCCTATGTCTTTTCTCAGTTTTTCTATTCTGATCTGTAGCCTGCGTTGCCATGCTGGTTTTGTGGGATTCTTCTGTGAGTTGGTTGGTTCTGATCTCTGCCTAGTGTGTATATTTAGTATAGTGAGTGCTCCTATATAAACCAGTAGTTGTAACTCTTCCATAGTTGAATTTTCATTTATTTTGTTGTGTATGATTGTGTTGATAGTAGTTATTGTTGTTTCGACTTGTGGGTTATGTGGTGGTCTATGCAAGATTGGTCTAATGTCTGTATTTGTGTCTTTGTATTCCATATATGTCAGTTGAAATTTTTCTTCTATATCTAACATGTGTGTCACTTCGTGTTCTATTTGTGCTTGTTCTGGTGGCTGTCTTAAGATTTCGTTTTCCTCTGATTGTTTAATTGATGCGTGTTGTTCTTTGTTTGTTTGCTCTTGGATGCTTGAGTCCATTACTGTATTTTCTTCTTCTTCTGATTGCACATTATTTTGTTCTTTTATTTGTTGTACTTGTTGTTTGATGTTTTCTAATTCTGACTATGGTATCCTGTTATTTTTGATTATTACACGGATCTGATCGCTAGTCCTTGTTCTGTTAAAAATTTTAATTCTGGGTATCTGGTATTATTATTATTATTATTATTATTATTATGCTGAGAACATTGCTGCAGGTAGGATATATCTAGATATGATTTAGAACTTTCTTCCTGCACAGCTGGAGACTGATTCGAACGACTTCGTCTACCAACAGGGTGGGGCAACGTCACACTGGCATCTTCAAGTGTGGGATTTTTTAAATCGAAGGATTACTGAACGATGGATCAGTCGCACTGTGCCAAATGATTCAGCCTTACATTACTGGCCTCCAACATCACCAGACCTGACTGTCAATGAGTATTTCTTGTGGAGGTTCGTAAAAGACTCTGTTTATCTGCCTCCGTTACCAACAACAATGAATGAACTGATACATCGCATAATAACTGTCACCAAAGACATTCTCGCTGGAGTGTGGGAACAATTTTAATACCACGTTGACATATGCCATTATGCCATGCATCTCGAGGCAGCATATTGAACATCTATGGAAAGGCACGAAATTTTTTTTTTAGTTTTAGGTTCATCAAGAAACAAAATTGATTTTATATGCTTATTAGTGTCAGAAATATAGACGTGTCACATCGGATGACTTCTTTTTAAACACACTGTATATTTCCGAATTTCCATGACGCTAATGTTCTGTATAGACCTACTTGTAAATAACACTTCACGATTTTCTATCAAACAAAGTAAATGATAATAAGCACTTTTAAAGATCACACTGAGTGACGTTCTGTTCTGTAGGCACAGAATCAACGCGGGTCAACTGGGGTTCGGTCGGCGCAACAGCGATAAACTCCAACCTCGCGCGAGAACGTCATCGATAGCGACAGCCACCGCGCACCGTGCGGACACAACTCGAGTTATAACAGTCTGACTCGGGTCGACTTGAAATCCTCTCGGCCCGAGGTAAATCGCTTTGGTAACTCGAGATGACCCATTTCTATATGATACATATTAAGAAACATATGGCGTATACCTGTCGGAATGTTCTTCAGAATATTGTGCAAGAATTTGAAATAAATGAGGCACATACTTTTCGAGATTTTTGGTAATGATTTTAAATAACAGCTTGTCCTTATATAGTAATATAGATTACGTTGAAAATACCCGTCAAATTAAAACTGTGTGCCGGGACTGGACTTGGATCCGGAAACCTTGCCATTCGCGGGCGATTCCTCGCGCACCTCCGCTGCAAAGTGAAGTTTATTTCAAGGAATGATACTGTTATTAGATGACATGCGAGGTGATAGGGAATACAGGGGGTTGAGAAAAATACGGAAAAACCGCAAGAAATGCTTGAATAGAAAGACAATTTCTAACCAAGATTGCAGGCTACGCTGTTTTATTTGAAAAACGTTCAAATGTGTGTAAAATCTTATGGGACGTAACTACTAAGGTCATCAGTCCCTAAGCCTGCACACTACTTAAGCTAAATCATCCTAAAGACTAACACACACACCCATGCCCGAGGGAGGACTCGAACCTCCGCCGGGACCAGCCGCAAAGTCCATAGTCATGAAACGCTCGGCTAATCCCGCGCGGCTTTTATTTGAATATAAGTGGCATCAGTGCAATATCCTCAATGCGTTGCATGTGTCAGTCGTGTTCACAAAATTGTTCTGTGTAGTGGTGAGTGCTTTATCTAAGAGCTCGGTGCATTCGGATGTAGGCAAATGATAAATGTGTAGTGGACGCTTCTTAGACATAGGAACTGTTTGGTGCTTTAAGAGGCACCGTATCGAAAATTTATACCGCACGCAGGGAAAGCGAAAGGACATCATCCACTCTGCCGCAAAGCGGATGAAACTGTGCGTTGAGTGACCGTGACAGACGGCCACTGAAGAGGACTGTGACGAAAAATAAGAGGGCGACAGCTGCGAAATGCAATACAGAAATAAAAGTCACACGTGCTACTTCAATTTTAACGGCCAACTGTGTAATACCATCCATTTTCTTGGTGTTTTCATATTCGCTGAAGTTTGGGATTTTCTGCTACATGCGTATTTGTCGAGAGAAGTGGGGCCACACTGAAATTACGAGGGGTATTGAACAAGTAATGGAACACATTTCTTTCCTGAAAGCGGATTGGTTTCATTCAGGATTCCAATACACCATATTATTCCCCACGTCTTTGGCTACAAAACCCTATTTTTCAGCATAATCTCCGTTCAATGTGACGGCATTACGCCATCTTACTGGGAGGGCGTGCGTGCCCGCACGGTACCACTCTACTGGTCGACGTCGGAGCCATTGTCTTGCTGGATCAATAACCCCCCAATCAAGCACCAGCGGAGCGCATCCCTCATTGGGCCAAACAGATGGAATTCGAAAGCTGCGAATCCGGGCTGTAGGATAGATGAGGAAGAACAGTCCAATGAAATTTTGTGAGGTGCTTTCGAGTGCACAGACTCATGTGAGGCCTTGCTTAGTCATGGAAGAAAGAAAGAAGTACGTTTGCATGTTTGTGACGATGATTTGCTGACTTCGTTTCTTCAATTTCTCGAGTGTAGCAGAATACACTTCCTAGTTAACAGCTGCGCCATCAAACATTACACATAATGACCCCTTCAGAGTCACGGGAGACCGTCGCCTTTACGTTAGCAGCTGAGGGAGCGGCTTTGAAGTTCTTCTTCAGAGAAGAGGTGGTGTTTTGTTTTCGGTTCTAAGTGATGAACACAGGTTTCATCGCCTGTGACGATGCTCGACAAAAAATTGTCACCCTTAACCTCGTACCATGCAAGAGATTCCGCATAGATGGTCCTTCCTTGCTTTCTATTGTTTTCACTGTTAGACGGCGAGGAACTCCGCCTTTGAGTACCTCAACTGGTAGCCAAGTGTGTCAGCACTACCAACAGAGACGTCCACTTGTGCAGCGTGGTGTTTGATCGTGATACGTCGATCACCTCGAATGAGAGTGTCCGCACGTTCCAACATTGCAGGAGAGACAGATGTGTGCGGAATATCGAACAGGTTTGCGCAATATTGTATTAATTATGACAGAACCCTCACTCAACAACTCACCGTGGTTTTATTCACTGTGAGTTTTCCGTATACATTCTGCAAGCGTCTATGAATATGTGCGATGATCTGCTTTTCCACCAAAAGAAACGCCATGACAGCTCTCTGCTTGGAACGCATCTGCGATGCAGGCGCCACTTTGAAGGCTACATATAGCGCCGCCACCTATCGGACTTCCGTGAAACTATAGGATCCGAAGCCGGAATAGTCCACCATGTCCCAAAACAAATTCGTCATTTTTTTAACTGAAACTGGCCAAGAAAAAATATGGTTGTAGCGAATTACTCATGAACTTTCACCGATTTCAGATCCATATTGTCAAAGATCAAACACCTAAAACAAATAATCTGAAATAGTTCTATATTAAAAGTAAACAATGTGAAATAAATAGATAAGACTGGACTTTCGTAGAGGGTGGACGAAATAAAAATGGCCTAGAATATATTTGTAAGATTGAAACGGAATGGCACTTGTTTATGAGCAGGAAAACTGTCGTCACAAAGAATGCTCGAAACTGTGATTTAGATGCACAAGTCTGTCGCGTATCTACGCCTGTGCATCTCCTGCGTACTCTGTCGCGTGTACTTCGCTGTGCCATTGCGTCTGATTGAGAGGCGCAGATGATTTTAACCTCCCATTGAATGCAACGCAATATGGTGCTCACGATGAAACAGGGCGTGCCCATTCTCGAGTATTACCCGAAGCACAATTCATCAAAAACGCGTGCAGAACTGTTTGCACAACAGTTTAAGACTGGAGGTGTTTGTTCAAAACCACCTGCGAAGCTTTCAATGTACAACTCAGTGGCAAAATGGCGCAACGTTGCTCTCTAGGGAATAGAGTGCTAATTATTCAAAACGGAGTTTTAACATCAGAAAATTCTGCTCGAGAGAAGGAAAACCTGGAACCTAGTTCGATGACATCTTGAGGCTGTTTATCTCTGTGAGATAGAACTAGGAGAACATCGTATCGAAATAAAATCAAAAAGACCTGAATCTGTATCCTTACAAATTTATTTTTTTGCGTGAGTTAAAAGCCTAGTCGAACTATTATATACTGCAGTGTGATCAGGGCCTTATGGATATCCAGATAGTCTCTATAACCATTTTCGACACGATGTGTATTTAACCACATATTTTACACCATTGCATATAAATAACTTGTATTTTACCACGAAACAGTTTGTGCGTTAGTTGCATTTATTAAACTACTGCCCATTAAAATTGCTACACCACGAAGATGACGTGCTACAGACGCGAAATTTAACCCACTGGAATAAGATGCTGTGATATGCAAATGATTAGCTTTTCAGAGCGACACCTACAACGTACTGACATGAGGAAAGTTTCCAACCGATTTCTCATACAAAAACAGCAGTTGACCGGCGTTGCCTGGTGAAACGTTGTTGTGATGCCTCATGTAAGGAGGAGAAATACGTACCATAACGTTTCCGACTTTGATAAATGTCCGATTGTAGCCTATCGCGATTGCGGTTTATCGTTTCGCGACATTGCTGCTCGCGTTGTTCGAGATCCAATGACTGTTAGCAGAATATGGAATCGGTGAGTTCAGGAGGGTAATACGGGACGCCGTGCTGGATCCCAACGGCCACGTATCACTAGCAGTCGAAATGACAGGCATCTTATCCGCATGGCTGTAACGGATCGTGCTGCCACGTCTCGATCCCTGAGTCAACAGATGGGGACGTTTGCAAGACAACAACCATCTGCACGAACAGTTCTACGAAGTTTGCAGCAGCATGGACTATCAGCTCGGAGACAATGGCTGCGGTTACCCTTGACGCTGCATCACAGATAGGAGCGCCTACGATGGTGTACTCAACGACGAACCTGGTTGCATGAACGGCGAAACATCATTTTTTCGGATGAATCCAGGTTCTGTTTACAGCATCATGATGGTCGCATTCGTGTTTGGCAACATCGCGGTGAACGCACATTGGAATCCCGGGTTCGATTCCCGGCGGGGTCAGGGATTTTCTCTGCCTCGTGATGGCTGGGTGTTGTGTGATGTCCTTAGGTTAGTTAGGTTTAAGTAGTTCTAAGTTCTAGGGGACTGATGACCATAGATGTTAAGTCCCATAGTGCTCAGAGCCATTTTAACCAGCACATTGGAAGCGTGTATTCGTTATCGCCATACTGGCGTATCACCCGGTGTGATGGTATAGGGTTCCATTGGTTACACGTCTCGGTCACCTCTTGTTCGCATTGATGGCACTTTGAACAGTGGACGTTACATTTCAGATGTGTTACGACCCGTGGCTCTACCCTTCATTCGATCCCTGCGAAACCCTATATTTCAGCAGGATAATGCACGACCGCATGTTGCAGGTCCTGTACGGGCCTTTCTGGATACAGAAAATGTTCGACTGCTACCCTGGCCAGCACATTCTCCAGATCTCTCGCCAATTGAAAACGTCTGATCAATGGTAGCTGGCTCGTCACAATACGCCAGTCCCTACTCTTGATGAACTGTGGTATCGTGTTGAAGCTGCATGAGTAGCTGTACCTGTACACACCATCCAAGCTCTGTTTGAATCAATGCCCAGGCGTATCAAGGCCGTTATTACGGCCAGAGGTGGTTGTGTACTTATTTCTCAGGATCTATGCACCCAAAATGCGTGAAAATGTAATCACATGTTAGTTCTAGTATAATATATTTGTCCAATGAATACCCGTTTATCGTCTGAATTTCTTCTTGGTGTAGCAATTTTAATGGCCAGTAGTGTAAAATGCTAATGTGGATGTTTGTAGCGATCTTGACGTACTAAATTATTATATGGTAAGTTTCGCAGTTGTTTTGCTCATGTAAATACCTTAGGGTGTTCTGCTTCGATCATCTAGAGGCTAGAAAAATTTTTATTAAGCTTCCATATTTATCTATGACAGTTAAGCTCTATCCCCCTAAAATTTGCGTATTTAAGAACTTTCGTTTAGTGACTGTTTCGATGTGCTGGGCATTCTATAAACAAGTCATAATTATGATTCTAAGTAACCCACTTTGAAATTGTATTTAACGTTCTGTTAAACATATCTGATTGGTTTCCTTTGTTTAAACCAAAGAATTGGATGTCGCTTTTTAACGGGTCATGTCTAAGGAAAATAATCAAAAAAATTTGTGAACAGGCCGTCCATAACTACCATCGAGTGCTGAGAAAAAAAAAGCTTGTCGGTACCTCCACAATAAATATTAATATTGTATTGTTAAGATGAATTTTTATTGGAATCAGTTAAGGCAATTTCTGAACGAGTGTAGAATCAATACCAAGTAGACGGTGCAGTCTTCATCGTTTGGTGGTCCCAAGCACGATCGGGCGCAGAGGTACCCGACACACGCCCATCCTCGTAACGGAGAAGTGGAATGGCAGAGTGACGTGGAGGGAGGCGGTGGTGGGGGCTGAAGGCGTCATTGGCGCCGGCCTGGAGGCGCGGATACTCTGCCGACGTCCATCAATCACGTGAGCGCGCGACATTTATCGCTCCAACTTTACTTGGAAGCTTTTCCGTGCCGATAGTCGGCGCTATATATCACCATTACCGTTTTTTTATGGAATTGATTTCTCTCTTACTCTCTCTTTCGATACCGTTGGCGAGAGGCGGTTCGCGAGAAGCGGGAGGTGGGTGAGAATTATTTATTCATGACCGGGTTGGACCGCTTCCATACGGCTGTCTCTTCTCGTGGGCTACACACAGCTAAACGGCCCGCTCAGGCGCACTTATCGGAAAAACGCTTCTGCCTCCCGTTCGCTCTTGACCTTGTATATCTATTCAGCAATCAGTCGATACGCAGTAGAAAGATGCCAGTTCTACTTGCGCTCACTATACATACGGTGGATAGCAAAAAATGTTTCAAAACTTGCCGCACTCAAGTTAAATGACTCTTATACCCCAGATGATCTAGAATGAGAGCAGTAAAATGGAGAACCAGTACAGTTGAAACGTCTCTGTCACAAACGATTCGTGTAGTCTTCCTCAGCTTTAATTTTATCTCCACTCATTACCGGTACCTCGAATTATCGGTGCGTTTGTTGGCCCACGCGCGAGAGAACTGAGCAGTGGGACATCTATATCTACATCTGCATCAACATGGATACTCTGCAAATCACATTCAAGTGCCTGGCAGAGGGTTCACCTTCATAATTCTCTATTATTCCAATCTCGTATAGCGCGCGGAAAGAATGAACATCTGTATCTTTCCGTACGAGCTCTGATTTCCCTTATTTTATCGTGGTGATCGTTCCTCCCTATGTAGGTCGGTGTCAACATAATATTCTCGCATTCGCAGGAGAAAGTTGGTGTTTGGAATTTCGTGAGAAGATTCCATCGGAACGAAAAACGCCTTTCCTTTAATGATTTCCAGCCTAAATCCTGTATTATATCTGTTGAAAGGTCTCTGTCACAAACGATTCGTGTAGTCTTCCTCAGCTTTAATTTTATCTCCACTCAATACCGCTACCTCGAATTATCGGTGCGTTTGTTGGCCCACGCGCGAGAGAACTGAGCACTCTCTCCCATATTTCGCGATAATACAAGACTTGCTGCCTTTCTTTGAACTTTTTCTATGTACTCCGTCAGTCCTATCTGGTAAGGATCCCACACCGCTCAGCAGTATTCAAAAAGTGGACGGACAAGTGTAGTGTAGGCAGTCTCCTTAGTAGGTGTGTTACATTTTCTAAGTGTCCTGTCAATAAAACGCAGCCTTTGGTTAGCCTTCCCCACAACATTTTCTATGTGTTCCTTCTAATTTAAGTTGTTGGTAATTGTAATACCTAGTTAACCTTGGGAAACGCCAGAAATCACTTCTGATTTACTCGATGACTTTCCGTCAATTACTACGAACTGTGACGTCTCCGACAGGAAATCACAAATCCAGTTGCATAACTGAGACGATATTCCATAAGCACGCAATTTCACTAAGAGCCGCTTGTGTGGTACAGTGTCAAAAACCTTCCGGAAATCCAGAAATACGGAATCCATCTGAAATCCCTTGTCAATAGCACTCAATAAAGAGTTAGTTGTGTTTCAAAGGAACGATGTTTTCTAAACCCATGTTGAATGTGTGTCAATAGACCGGTTTCTTCGAGGTAATTCATAATGTTCGAACACAATATATGTATAGCTCATGATAAATTAATGGACAGATACAAACAAATTGTATGTTTCTTCTCTAACGTATTCATGTACTTATATTCATGTTCCATGCTAATCTTCAATACTATTTATAAGATTTATATTTTGTGCTTCCATATTTCCCTTCCTTCGTTGTAACTATGTGGAACAGTGGGTGAATGTGCATGTCTATTTTGTATTTCAATAGTAGTTCGTAGTGCTACACTTAGCTGTCTACTGTGAACACGGGTTGCCAAACTTAGTAGAAAAAAATGGTTCAAATGGCTCTGAGCACTATGGGACTCAACTTCTGAGGTCATTAGTCCCCTAGAACTTAGAACTAGTTAAACCTAACTAACCTAAGGACATCACAAACATCCATGCCCGAGGCAGGATTCGAACCTGCGACCGTAGCGGTCTTGCGGTTCCAGACTGCAGCGCCTTTAACCGCACGGCCACTTCTGCCGGCAAACTTAGTAGACTCAGGCAAAGCAAAGTGGTCTGCGCTTTTTAGATGGTCCTTCGACTGTCGTTATGTAGGTGGCGAAAAGGACCCCCCTAGTCAGTTTCTCTTACCTGGGGGTTCGTTATTGGGGGAGCCTGCTAAATAACTTGGAGCTGGGTGTTTGGTGAAGGCTTAGCGTAACTTTCAGAGTTAGACTAAGGACTTCACTTAGAACGTTAATTGTGTAAGTCAACAGTCTATATGAAGTCTTGTAATTAAATTTATTTCACTGCGATAGCCTCAGAATGTTTTATGGGTTATTCAGAAAAGCAGTAGGTATATTTTTTGGGTTTTGTTAAGTTTTTATGAGATTTACTTTGTCCCATCAGAACTTGTTTTGTGGAAATGCATTCCACCACAATATGCCAAGGATTTAAGACAGTGTGAATGTTCGTGTGAATGTAGTCTCCTGTGAATATGATTTCAATTCAATTCTTGTTGTAAACTCAATTCCTTTTCAGTTTTATAAATAACTTCGTAACTTTATTTTGTATGGCACCACACGTGGTCATAAATTCTGTCTATATGCTCTCAGCAGAACTGTATTTTCTGTAATGAACTCGTGTGACAGTAAATATTCAGCGTCGTTTACTTAAGTTTTTTGTGTGATTTTATTGGGTTAAACTCTGGCGTTTTAGTATTTGCCTCGTTCATATAGGCCATGTGCACAGATGAGTCCGATGATCCCTCAACTCCTCATATTTATCGTTAGCTGATTTCCTTTTCAATTCACTTGCATTTTTCTTATTGTGACATGTATTTATCAATTTAATTTATCTCATAAATATTCATAACATTTGGGAGCGTTCCATCTCATTAGGTCCTATACTCAAGTGTTACTTTTGTGCATGCTTGCTGCCATTTCATTTCTACTGCAGCCTGAATGTACTGGAAGGCACGAACCTCGAAGTCTGTAGTTATTTGGTGAATGGCTAACTTCCTTCAGTCTGTATTCTTTTAGTGCGACCTTACTGTACGTGTGAATTTATCCTATGCTTCCCCCATTTGTATAAACTGAAGTGCCTCGGTTCCGACACACTCTTTGTTGGGGTGATATCAGTACGTAAGTTAACCTTGTATCTTACTCAGTGTTTGAAATTGTCTTTCTTTGAAAATAAAATCATTTAAAAGTTCTGGACTGTTTCTCAAGCAACTCCTCCATTGTTAGACTAAGCATACTCCGTCCAACTTAGCGTTTCCCTAAGCGCGGCAGTTCCTGCTGGAAAATTCTTTTTACGTTTCTTAGTGAGAATGTAGTATATTGTGTCGAAGCTCAGCTCCCTCTTACCTTTCACTCGGGAAGGATACCCTTCAGAATAATTTGATTTTAACTGATCGACTGATGAAATCAATTAATGATATATATAATCAATGCGAAACAAATCAGTGAATAATTCCCTTATTTATATTTAAATTCTCCCAACTTAGTTGGGCGGCGAAGCTAAATAATTAATTAAATGTGGAACGAACCGAACAGATCTCAGTGTTCCAGTTATATGTCCATCCCCAGTATGTTTTGTTTATACAACAGAGGCCATTTACAATGTAATTTGTGTTCTATCAGTCCTAACTGCATAGCTCTAATGAAGATTTGTGCTCATTCTTGGGTGCCTGATGATACGTTTTTGCTGATGCTTTACAACCGAATTCGTCTTCGTAACATCATATTGTTGTTCAGGGAAGTTCCAGTAAAATGAAGATCTTAACAGCTAAGGATTAGATAACAAGCTTAAGAATTACATTACGGTATCAAGATTATCTTACACTATCTAGTATATACGAGGGTTGGAAGTTGAGTAGTGTCAACTATTTATTCACAACTGATACAAAAGAGTTACATGTTTGCACCTGTTACTGTCTTTCAACGTACTCACTATCGATGTGTAGAAAACGTTTCCAGCAATGTGAAAGGCGTAGTATACCGTTTGCAGAGCCTGTTCTGTTGATGGTGCCAATGGAGGGGTCTACTGCCTGTCGAATCTCTTTAACATTTCTGAAGGGAACGCCACGAAGTGGTTCCGTCATCTTCTGAATCAAGTCAAAGTCACAAGGACTTCAGTCCGGGGAGTATGGTGGATGGTACAGTACTTCCCAGTCCCATCGACCGAACAGAGCAGCCAGAGCTTGCACTGTATGCGCCCGCGCATTGTCGTGCAAAATAATGGGTGGGTTGCGCAGAAAGTGTCACCGCTTCTTTCGCAAAGCTGGTCGCAGGTGATGCTCCAAAAACGAACAGTAATACTGTGCACTGGTGATGGCATTCGCTTCAGAACTGTTCAAGAGATTCAATAGGCAGTAGACCGCTCCATTCGCACCATCAACAGAACTGGTTCTGCTAACGGTATACTACGCCTCCCACATCGCTGGAAAACGGTGTTTCTACACAACGCTGGTGAATACTTTGAAGGACAGTAACAGATGCAAACATGTAACTCTTGCCGGCCGGTGTGACCGAGCGGTTCTAGGCGCTTCAGTCTGGAACCGCGCGACCGCCACGGTCTTAGGTTCGAATCATGCCTCGGGCATGGATGTGTGAAAGTACCGTAAAGTACATAGGAGTAACCATCTGGAGCGACCTAAAGTGGAATGAACACGTAAAAATGTTGTAAGAAAAGCAGAGACTCAGAAGAAGAATTTTAAGAAAATGTGATTCATTCACCCCCCCCCCCCCCCCCCATGAACCATGGACCTTGCCGTTGGTGGGGAGGCTTGCGTGTCTCAGCGATACAGATGGCCGTACCGTAGGTGCAACCACAACGGAGGGGTATCTGTTGAGAGGCCAGACAAACATGTGGTTCCTGAAGAGGGGCAGCAGCCTTTTCAGTAGTTGCAGGGGCAACAGTCTGGATGATTGATTGATCTGGCCTCGTAACATTAACCAAAACGGCCTTGCTGTGCTGGTACTGCGAACGGCTGAAAGCAAGAGGAAACTACAGCAGTAATTTTTCCCGAGGACATGCAGCTTTACTGTATGATTAAATGATGGCGTCCTCTTGGGTAAAATATTCCGGAGGTAAAATAGTCCCCCATTCGGATCTCCGGGCGGGGACTACTCAAGAGGACGTCGTTATCAGGAGAAAGAAAACTGGCGTTCTACGGATCGGAGCGTGGAATGTCAGATCCCTTAAGCGGGCAGGTAGGTTAGAAAATTTAAAAAGGGAAATGGATAGGTTAAAGTTAGATATAGTGGGAATTAGTGAAGTTCGGTGGCAGGAGGAACAAGACTTTTGGTCAGGTGATTACAGGTTTATAAATACAAAATCAAATAGGGGTAATGCAGGAGTAGGTTTAATAATGAATAAAAAAAATAGGAATGCGGGTTAGCTACTACAAACAGCATAGTGAACGCATTATTGTGGCCAAGATAGACACAAAGCCCATGCCTACTACAGTAGTACAAGTTTATATGCCAACTAGCTCTGAAGATGATGAAGAAATAGATGAAATGTATGACGAGATAAAAGAAATTATTCAGGTAGTGAAGGGAGACGAAAATTTAATAGTCATGGGTGACTGGAATTCGTCAGTAGGAAAAGGGAGAGAAGGAAACATAGTAGGTGAATATGGATTGGGGGGAAGAAATGAAAGAGGAAGCCGCCTTGTAGAATTTTGCACAGAGCATAACTTAATCATAGCTAACACTTGGTTCAAGAATCATAAAATCAGATTGTATACCTGGAAGAATCCTGGAGATACTAAAAGGTATCAGATAGATTATATAATGGTAAGACAGAGATTTAGGAACCAGGTTTTAAATTGTAAGACATTTCCAGGGGCAGATGTGGATTCTGACCACAATGTATTGGTTATGAACTGCAGATTGAAGCTGAAGAAACTGCAAAAAGGTGGGAATTTAAGGAGATGGGACCTGGATAAACTGAAAGAACCAGAGGTTGTAGAGAGTTTCAGGGAGAGTATAAGGGAACAATTGACAGGAATGGGGGAAAGAATTACAGTAGAAGAAGAATGGGTAGCTCTGAGGGATGAAGTAGTGAAGGCACCAGACGATCAAGTAGGTAAAAAGACGAGGGCTAATAGAAATCCTTGGGTAACAGAAGAAATATTGAATTTAATTTATGAAAGTAGAAAATATAAAAATGCAGTAAATGAAGCAGGCAAAGAGGAATACAAACGTCTAAAAAATGAGATCGACAGGAAGTGCAAAATGGCTAAGCAGGCATGGCTAGAGGAAAAATGTAAGGATGTAGAGGCTTGTCTCACTAGGGGTAAGATAGATACTGCCTACAGGAAAATTAAAGAGACCTTTGGAGAGAAGAGAACCACTTGTATGAATACCAAGAGCTCAGGTGACAACCCAGTTCTAAGCAAAGAAGGGAAGGCAGAAAGGTGGAAGGAGTATACAGAGGGTTTATACAAGGGCGATGTACTTGAGGACAATATTATGGAAATGGAAGAGGATGTAGATGGAGACGAAATGGGAGATAAGATACTGCGTGAAGAGTTTGACAGAGCACTGAAAGACCTGAGTCGAAACAAGGCCCCGGGAGTAGACAACATTCCATTAGAACTACTGATGGCCTTTGGAGAGCCAGTCATGACAAAACTCTACCATCTGGTGAGAAAGATGTATGAGACAGGGGAAATACCCTCAGACTTCAAGAAGAATATAATAATTCCAATCCCAAAGAAAGCAGGTGTTGACAGATGTGAAAATTACCGAACTATCAGTTTAATAAGTCACAGCTGCAAAATACTAGCGCGAATTCTTTACAGACGAATGAAAAAACTGGTAGAGCCGGACCTCGGGGAAGATCAGTTTGGATTCCGTAGAAATGTTGGAACACGTGAGGCAATACTAACCTTACGACTTATCTCAGAAGAAAGATTAAGAAAAGGCAATCCTACGTTTCTAGTATTTGTAGACTTAGAGAAAGCTTTTGACAATGTTAACTGGAATACTCTCTTTCAAATTCTGAAGGTGGCAGGGGTAAAATACAGGGAGCGAAAGGCTATTTACAATTTGTACAGAAACCTGATGGCAGTTATAAGAGTCGAGGGGCATGAAAGGGAAGCAGTGGTTGGGAAAGGAGTGAGACAGGGTTGTAGCGTCTCCCCGATGTTATTCAATCTGTATATTGAGCAAGCAGTGAAGGAAACAAAAGAAAAATTCGGAGTAGGTATTAAAATTCATGGAGAAGAAGTAAAAACTTTGAGGTTCGCCGATGACATTGTAATTCTGTCAGAGACAGCAAAGGACTTGGAAGAGCAGTTGAACGGAATGGACAGTGTCTTGAAAGGAGGATATAAGATGAACACCAATAAAAGCAAAACGAGGATAATGGAATGTAGTCAAATTAAATCGGGTGATGCTGAGGGAATTAGATTAGGAAATCAGACACTTAAAGTAGTAAAGGAGTTTTGCTATTTAGGGAGTAAAATAACTGATGATGGTCGAAGTAGAGAGGATATAAAATGTAGACTGGCAATGGCAAGGAAATCGTTTCTGAAGAAGAGAAATTTGTTAACATCGAGTATAGATTTAAGTGTCAGGAAATCGTTTCTGAAAGTATTTGTATGGAGTGTAGCCATGTATGGAAGTGAAACATGGACGATAACTAGTTTGGACAAGAAGAGAATAGAAGCTTTCGAAATGTGGTGCTACAGAAGAATGCTGAAGATAAGGTGGGTAGATCACGTAACTAATGAGGAGGTATTGAATAGGATTGGGGAGAAGAGAAGTTTGTGGCATAACTTGACTAGAAGAAGGGATCGGTTGGTAGGACATTTTTTGAGGCATCAAGGGATCACAAATTTATCATTGGAGGGCAGCGTGGAGGGTAAAAATCGTAGAGGGAGACCAATAGATGAATACACTAAGCAGATTCAGAAATGTAGTTTGCAGTAGGTACTGGGAGATGAAGAAGCTTGCACAGGATAGAGTAGCATGGAGAGCTGCATCAAACCTGTCTCAGGACTGAAGACCAAAACAACAACAATTCATCCACGAAGAAAGTGGCTTACAAAACACTTTTTCGACCAACTCTTGAGTACCGTTCACCAGTATGGGATCACTACTGGGTTCAATTTATAGATGAGACAGACAAGATGCAATGAAGAACGGCTCGTTTCGCAACGGGATTCTTAGTAGGTGCAAGAACACTTCGGTGATGTTGAGCAAACTCTAGAGGCCAAACATTACAAGAGAGGCGTTGTGCATCACGAAAAGGTTTGCTATTGAACTTCTGAGAGACCTTTTCTTGAAGAGTTGTGTAACATATTAATTCCTCTCACATACGTCCTGCGAAGTAACCGTAAATAGGAAACTGAAAAATTAAAGCAAATACGGAGGTTTATCGACAGTTATACTTCATACTAGCCATCAGTGAATGGAACAGGGAAGGGAGGAACGGATAGTGCTACACACTGTAGGGTGTAAATTAATATACCCAATCTTCCAACAATTTTCGGATGTGCAGCCGGATCCCGTCGACAGTATGCCGCAATATTTCAGCCCAGAAACATCCGGCCATCTTCAGGTGAGTAGACAACTACTGAAGAGCCCAAGTACAGTCACGGTATTTATGCCGAATCTCGCGCATGCGGAATGTGCTGCCCTCGGTGGTGGAAGTGAGAGATGATGTTATCGTTGAGAATCCAGAGACCCCGTCGATTGCACTAAGACTGGGTAATTTTAATTATAAGATTCCAATTTTTGTCCAGTTAAAAGCCGTTGTCACGATTTATAACAATAACGGCAACACGTCTTTCCACCGGTTCTTTGGTTACTGAATTCAAAAAACTGGAAACTAGAGCTAACATTTTTGTTCTTTTGTACTCCACTGAGTGTCCCATGAAAATACAGTGTTCCGCTACTGCTGATTTTAATGCTTGCCGAAGACGGGTGTAGGTTTTGTGTTCTGTACAACGCTCCTGGACAGTTCGTGTCGTCTGGCCTATATATGCAGCACCACACTCAATGCTCCATTTTCCAATCTTTGAGATACAGTAATCAGAGAATCGGTGGAGATACGTCCTGGCGATAAGCTCATAACTCGTGACAAGGGCTTTCAATTGGATCAAAATTGGAATCCTATAATTAAAATTATCCTGTCACAGCAGAATCGACGGGGCCATTGAATACTCAATGATTAAATCATCTCTCACTTCCACCGCCAAGGCAGCATACACAGCTCGGCTGCCCCGCGCATGTCATCCTCTGACGCATGCACCAAAAGACTCCAGCACATTTTGGAAGCGCGAGATTTGACATAAATACCGTGACAGCACTAGGGCTCTTCAGTAACTGTCCACTTATCTGAAGATGGTCGGATGTTTCTGGGGCGAAATATCGTCGCTAAATGTCGATGGCATCCGGCCGCAAACCAGAAAATTAGTAGAAGAAATACACCAAGAAAATTTCAGAAGTTACAATATTTTTCATCTTTCTTTTTTTACACTACCTCGCTAGACCCACAAGTCCGACGGTTTGCGTTACACTCCTTCGTATACGATCGATGACCCCTGTAACGCGCTGTATCGAATGATACAGCAAGTTAAATCAGTAACAAGGTAGGTTTTTCTAAAAACCCCGTCAAAGGACGTTTGGTGGGTCTGGTTCAAATGGCTCTGAGCACTACGGGACTTAACTTCTGAGGTCATCAGTCCCCTAGAACTTAGAACTACTTAAACCTAACTAACCTAAGGACATCACACACACCCATGCCCGAGGCAGGATTCAAACCTGCGACCGTAGCGGTCGCGCGGTTCCAGACTGTAGCGCCTAGAACCGCTCAGACACTCCAGCCGGCTTTGGTGGGTCTGTAAAGAATGCACATTACATACTAGAGTGTCAACATTTGCATTGTAATATGTTGGTACTCCTTATTATCTAGCCGTAATCGCAGACAACGAACGAATTCAGAGATGTGCTACTGCCGTCATAGGTCAAAACCCAAGGCTGTCCGATAAGCCAGCCATTCTGGTGTAAGGTTCCCTCGGCTCTCCTCAACCATTTCAGACCGATGACGTATAGTTTCTGAAGGAAATTAACAATAGATTCGTTCCAGCGTTAAATTATTGTTTTCATCTTACTTTATTGTGATAGTTACCGGTTACTGTTACCATTAATATGATGGTTTTTACTTAGCTCTACGGTCGCAGGTTCTAATCCTGCCTCGGGCATGAATGTGTGTGATGTCCTTAGGTTAGTTAGGTTTAAGTAGTTCTAAGTTCTAGGGGACTGATGACCTCAGCTGTTTAGTCCCATAGTGCTCAGAGCCATTTTTTTTTCTTAGCTGGCAGTGAAACCCAGCTACTGCATTGACCGCAAAAAACAGTATGGCCGTCAGGCCTTATGCTTTATCAAGTTTGTTTCTGAAATTTTCAATGCGCACTGTAACCAATACAATTGAAAATACATATTTTACATCAAACTTTTTAATCCATGATTTAAATACATAGGAGTTCTCTAACGCGCTGAGTGGTGTGGAACAAAATTCGCATTGAAGAATGGGCTGCACGGAGAAGTTCAAACAAGCGACAGCTAGCAAGCTGTTTTACGCAGTGTCGTATTAATCATATCATTTATTATGATTCGTACTAATGAGCGTAAACATTAAAAGAATTTAAATTAAACCAAAGCCGTTCAAAGCCTAATTACCGATGAATGGGAAATCGAAACGTTTCCCTCTCATCTCGTCATTAATGATTACTGTCGGCTTTGTGGCGCATTACATGAAATGAATAATTCATGGTCGAAAACGTTAAAAGATTTCGATCGTGCTACTACTTCTTCAGTACGTTCCAAGTCTACAGAATAAATGTATCAGGTAAAAATTCTGTGGATGAATAATAAATTTGTATTTACGTACGTGCTGTATATTAGAAACTGTTATGAACCAAACAATTTTTAAAATTTGTGAATAATGTTGTTATAGAGGTGTATCCCACGTATAGGTAGTCATTCACGGTGAACAGAACGAAATCATTGACTTTTATTCAAAGAAGAAATATGTTTAACATTATTTATTTTATAAATGTTAAGTAGCGCTTATCATATTTTAACAGTAATTATTGGTAGCACTGAACCGGTTTTTGTCCTACATACGACTCAACAACTTGTTTCAAGAGAGTATGCTTTCAGCATCAGGTTGTCAAACTTAGATCACACGGTTAAAACTATAAAGTTCTATGAACACATTTGCGGCGTTCATAGAATTAAATAAGATGCATACTCTTGGAGACCACGGGAAGCCGGGGCGGAGCGACCTGGTACCGTGTGAGATAGGGCAACTACCGACAGAAGTCAATGATTGTGCTGTAAGACAAGGACATACAGTCCAGTGTGTGTGCATTATACGTAAAAAGCGGTGGAATGCAATCAGCTATTACTGAGAAAAAACGAGGGTTGGAACTTAAATAGTGGCAACTATTTATTCACAACCAGTGCAAAAGAGTTACATGGTTCAAATGGCTCTGAGCACTATGGGACTTAACATCTGAGTTCATCAGTCCCCTGCCTGATGACTAAGAGGTTAAGTCCCATAGTGCTCAGAGTCATTTGACTGATGACCTCAGAAGGTAAGTCCCATAGTGCTCAGAGCCATTTGAACCATTTACCCCGATGTGCTACATAACCACCATAGCAAGATTTTTGCCCCAGTGCGACTCGAGTTTTTCTGCTGTCAAGACGCGTACCCCCGTCTCCGTCAACATGTTCCTATCGCTTCCGGACCATTCTTGCACAGTGTATCTGAATACTATAGGCACCAGAAGGGCCTGTGATACCGAGTCGATTACTCGGAGAGGCACTCAGTGACCTTGTTGCTCGCTAGTTAAGATTGTCATCTCATGCAGAATAAAAACTGCATCCCGACCACCCACGACTCCATGCCGCTGTTGTGGCAAGCTGTCGTCATCATTAGCATCTCTCCCACTTGCCCTCAGTTATTAATTCCGTGTGTGAATTCGTTTGACTGACCGACCGTTGTCTACCGCTCCAGTATCAGCTTTCTGGTACTTAAGCATTTTTGCCACCTGTTTCAGTGTCTTCTTACCCTACTCGATTAGTGAACTTCTTTATTAATACGTTTGTGGATCTTTATGAAAATAAACGTATTTGACTGAGCCTGTGGTCGAATATTACCTAAATATTGTGATATCAGGGGTGGGGTTGTTTCGGGGAGGAGACCAGACAGCGAGGTCATCAGTCTCATCGGATTAGGGAAGTACAGGGAAGGAAGTCGGCCGTGCCCTTTCAAAGCAACCATCCCGGCATTTGCCTGGAGCGTTTTAGGGAAATCACGGAAAACCTAAATCAGGATAGCCGGACGCGGGATTGAACTGTCGTCCTCCCGAATGCGAGTCCAGTGCGCTAGCCACTGCGCCACCTCGCTCGGTTTGTGATATCAGTTACCGTGTGAAGACAGTTTGGAATCGCGTCTGTAGTAGCAAACGAATTCAATGCTTTAGGCACGGTCAGGTCAGGAAGTAAAGTAGCAGGTGCTAGTTTACAAACCTCACTGTAGGTAGCGCTGTTTCACCTGCTCACATGTTCTACTGGACATTAATTCTGCAACTAAGAGCAACACTGAGGTCGCAACGTCTGAAGTGGCCTTCCCTCTGACAGGAGGACGGCAGTAACAGTGCGGCCTAATGGAAGGTCCCGTTGTCCTGGAGCTGGACTGGAGGCCGTTATTGACTCCAGCGCGCTGAGCCCGGCGCCGTTATCTTGGCACCGCCGACCTGCACCTGCTGTGCCCGCGCGGCGCCTTGCAGCCGGCTAATCCGCGGCGCATGCCGTCTAGCGGGGCAGATAACGCCGGCCCGACCTCGCCCCTCCCCTGTTTAGCCTTCTTTTATTTTGGCGCCACGCGACGCGGCCTGCAGCCAGATAAGCGGCTGTAGCACTGCCGCCTCCGTTCCGAGTCCTCTGCCTTACCGACGCACGACTGTCACACTGCAGGTCGGACAGCGCGCCGCTCCCAAGAGGTCAGAACCAGCTAATTCACTAAATACATTCCCACACAGAGGACTGCCTCGGTCCTGGCAATCGTACTCTTAGCTACTTACTTATGCGTACATACACATTCAGCCTCTAGCGACTGCGCTCTTGAGATATTTCCATCCAAGCCATGAGCAGCCGCTGGTGAAGTATCAGTGCAGCAGCAGTGCAGTAGCGAGTCGCATATTTAGCTTTCATATTTGTTTTGTAGTTTGATTCTTAATTTCTTTCCGAGTGTTTGTGCACTTGCATATTTAATTACATAAAATCCTTGCGTATTCTCGTATTTGAGAGGAGTACTATTGCTTACTGATTCGCGGAGTCGTTAGATATTAGCAGTAGGATGGATAGGGTGTGTGCGTGCTGTGTGCGGGCGCAGGAGGAACTGGCCGCGGTTCGCGAGCAGCTGAGCGGCCCGTTGGCCACGATCAGCCGCCTTCATGCTGCTGCCTCGAGGTGCAGTGACGGCAGAGGGTCTGGCGCGTCGCTTGAGGCACCCCAGGTGTCTCTTGCTGCGTCCGCTGACTCGGCCGCCGACGCACCTTCTAGTGTACCCGGCGCGTTGGGGCCGCCCTCACCTCAGGGTGAGTGACGGACTGCAACGTGTTCGCGTCGCCCGAGGCGGAGGGTCAATGTGGAGGCTGTCCGGCTGGCCTCGCCCGTCCGTCCTCTCAGTGGGCAGGTGGCCGCTCCTTCAGCAGGCCACGAGCAGGCACACGGGGAGCTCCAACGTTAGGCGGGTGATGGAGCCCGTTAGGGAAATAGCGTACAGGGCTGGAAAGAAATCCAACGTGCACTCGGTTTGTCTGCCAGGGGGCCTCATCCAAGATGTGGCGGCCTTGCCTGCAGCTATCGAGCCTACGGGGTGCAGTCGTCTGCAAGTAGTTGCTCACGTCGGCACCAATGATTCCTGTCGCTTGGTTTCTGAGGCGATCCTCAGTTCGTACAGGCGGCTGGCGGATTTGGTGAATACTGCTGGCCTCGCACGCTGGGTGCAAGCAGAGCTCTCTATTTGCAGCATCGTTCCCAGAGTGGATCGGGGTCCTTTGGTTTGGAGCGGAGTGGAGGGTATCAACCAGAGGCTTCGTCGACTCTGTGACGGTCTTGGCTGCAGATTTCTAGACTAGCACTATTGGGTGGGGAATTGTAGGACGCCCCTAGATAGGTCAGGGGTGCACTACACAAAGGAAGCGGCTACTCGGGTAGCAGAGTACTTGTGGTGTGCACATGGGGGTTCTTTAGGCTAGGCAGTAGTGCGAGGTGTCCTGATGAACACTCACCAGTCGACGTGCAGGCAGGGAAATCAGGACGCGTTCAGTGTAAAGACACTTCGGCTATCAAGGTATTAGCAGTAAATTTTCAGAGTGTTCGGAATCAAGTTCCTGAATTTACTGCCCTCCAGGAAGCGTGTGGCGCGCAAATTATTCTCGGGACTGAGACCTGGCTGTACCCTGAGATAGGAAGTTCTGAAATATTTAGTGAGGGTTGGAACGTGTATCGGAAAGACACCGTAGGAGGTGGTGTCTTCATTGCAGTTGACAAAAGTATTGTGTCTACTGAGGTCGAAGTAGAGTGTGATTATGAAGTTATCTGGGCACGTTGAACAGGGCTAGGGGAAATAAAGTTAATTGTGGGGTGTTATTACCGGCCACCAGGTTCCACCGTGACTGTTCATTCAAAGGGAGTCTACATTCTGTATCGCAGAAGTACCCGGATCATGCTATATTAGTCGGAGGGTACTTCAACCTACCTCGTATAGACTGGGATGTCTGTGGATTCATTACAAGTGGTACAGACAAGCCGTCGTGTGAATTACTTTTGAACACATTATCTGAAAACAGTCTTGAGCAGCTAAATCGACAACGAACGCCTAATGGAAATGTTTCAGATCTAGTAGTCACGAACAGACCACACCATATCGACGGTGTCAGTGTTGAGACAGGGATTAGTGATCATGATGTTGTCATTACGACTATGGTTACGAAAGTTAAAAAGTCGGTCAAGAAGGCTAGGAGAGTATTCTTACTAGAAAGAGCAGATAAGCAGTTGTTAGCATCCCACTGAGTAAATGAATCGACATCATTTACTTCCGGTACGATGGACGTGGAAGAATTATGGGCAACTTTTAAACACATTGTAGATCACGCATTGGACAAGTATGTGCCGAAAAAGTGGGTTGAGGACGGAAAAGACCCACCGTGGTTTAACAGCGCAATTCGAAGAATGCTCAGGAAGCAAAGGCAATTGCACTCGCGGTACAAGAAAGATCGGGAGAATGAGGACAGGAAAAAGTTAGTAGAGATTCGTGCTGCTGTAAAAAGAGCGATGCGCGAAGCATTCAACCACTACCAGCGTCGTACCTTAGCAAAAGGTCTTGCTGAAAACCCAAAGAAATTCTGATCTTACGTAAAATCGGTAAGCGGGTCGAAGGCTTCCATCAAGTCACTCACCGATCAGTCTGGCCTGGCAACGGAAGACAGCAAAACGATAGCTGAAATTTTAAATTTAGCATTTGAGAAATCTTTCACGCAGGAGGATCGTACTAACATACCGCCGTTTAAGTCTCGTACAGATTCGCGAATGGAGGACATAGTGATAGACATCCCTGGGACTGTGAAGCAGCTGACCGAGCGGTTCTAGGCGCTTCAGTCTGGAGCCGCTCGACCGCTACGGTCGCAGGTTAGATAGTTCTAAGTTCTAGGGGACTGATGACCACAGAAGTTAAGTCCCATAGTGCTCAGAGCCATTTGAACCATCAGATAACACACAATGCATCACAGCTGCGGTTTCATATACAAAATTTACGCTGTAAATAATTATTTATATCTCTGAAAATATTTTAAAGTAATAACTGCAGCTTGTGCAGCACTTAACTATTGTTATTCTGAACGGCAGTACCAGATATCATACTGATTAGTGTCCGGGAAACCACTTTATTAATTATGGTTTGGTGGATTATTTACATGACCCACAAGGGTACATGCGCTGCGGACATAGATGCTACAGGTGATAACTTCCCGTGTTGATGCTCTGTAGGCCACGGCATCACTGCTATAGACATCTAATCGTCAATGCATGTCACTACGTCACAATCTCACTCGGTTCTTTACACTGTAGCAATAGCGTTCGTCACCACGAATGACTGGACACAGATTAAAAACTGTAACCGTAACACTCGCGATGTGACGATGGTCAATAACGCCCGAAGCCGGCCACGATTACCTGTTATCATTAAGCAGCTATGACTGAAGTAAGTAATCAGTTGCTACATCTCGCGTGCACAACATATCTCGTTTATACAACAGTGAACGGTCCAGAGACTTTTGTCACTTTCCTAGGTGCACACGCACAGTTTCTCCGCGTGCTGCGTCCGCCGCTCCCGTGGCAACGTGCTGGCGAGCCGCAGCCGTGAGGCGTCATAAGGCGGCGACGCGGCCGCTGCTCGGGCGGCGAGTGCATCCTTCACGCTGTCTCCCAAATGTCCTCCAGCGGGAGCGATAGCATTGAGCAGCCGCCGCTATTTACCTGAATGCTCTCCGCTCCTCTCCACCAAGCGCCGCCCGCTGCTGGGGCACATCGTGCCTACTGCGCATGCTTCAGACACACCGCGCCATCCTCGCGACGACCGAGGCGCTTCAGTTCCTCACCGTGGCGACGAACTTCTTTTCCTTTCGAACGACTCAGTAAGAAGCCAGACGAACCATTCCCATACCACACTATGCTCAGAAACTCTCTATTAGGGGCAGTCAAATGAAAACGAGACAGATGGGAAAAGATAAGTAAACTGTTTATCGCCCTTTTAATACATTTATCCAACTATGACACTGCCTGTCAATGCCTTCTTGGAAAAATACTTGTCGTTGCCTATAAAACCCAGGTGTGTACCTCCCCGTCCGAAGAAAATCGACGACCAAGAATGTCTTTGTCCATGGTTTTAAAAATAAGGAAATTGCATGGGGAGAGATTGGGACTGTATGATGGGTGTGTAAGGGTTTCCCAGCGGAACGTCTACAGCATAGTCGAAACAACCTTAGCAACATATGATGCAGTCTGTCAACCCGCATCTCAGTGACCTTTTTTCGAATACGATGCCACAATTAACGCACAACGATACGCAGACACTTTGCAAAGACATGCATCCCAAACGAACAGTAATGCTGACAAAAGGCATCATTCATTTGCAGGATAGAGTCCGTCTATATGTCGCCAAGGCTGTTTCTCTGGGAAGCCCTTATACATACTACGGTCGAAGGTTCGAATCCTGCCGCGGGCATGGATGTGTGTGATGTCCTTAGGTTAGTTAGGTTTAAGTAGTTCTAAGGTCTAAGTTCTTAGACATCCTCCATACAGATCAAATCTCTCCCCATGCGATTTCCATATTTTTGGAGATCTGAAGGAAGATTTGTTTTGGATGAAGACGTGCGCGCCTGGTTACAATCCTAGTGTTCTAGGCAAAGCAAAAACATTTTTGGATAAAGCATCGACCCTCTTGTCACACAGTGCGAAAGATATATTAACAGTTATGATTACTTTTGAAATAAGAAACAGTTATTGATTTTTGAGAGCACTTCTCGTGGAGAACAGCGCTTTTTTCTAATACTTTAAAATGAAAAACAGTTTCGACCGCCAGAAACGTTTATTTTTGTGGTTGCCAGTTTCGATCAGTTACTAACCATCTTCAGTCCTCATACCATGTTGGTAGACGGTGTCTGTGAATGGAGCAGGCGTTACGAACTCCACGAACATCAACTGCAGATGACGTTCGTGGAGTCTTAACGCCTGCTTTGTTCACCGTGACCGCCTAGCACCATTGTATGACGTCTAAAAGCAATGGGTTCTTGTGGTACGGACAGTTTTTCATTTTAAAATAAACAATTGCTTACTTTTTACCACGTCTCACGTTTCCATTGGACTGTTCCTCATAGATCTCTTCTCGCCTGGAGAAGCGCTATTTTCCCTACAATAAAACAAATTAGTCTTTCGTAAATTGTTTGATGGTTTCACAGTTACAATCGTGAGACTGTACATCGAAACCAGACTCATGTCTGCGTTAATAGGGTCCTGTACAATGACGCAGATGGATACTCTTAAACCGTGAAGCACCAGTCCAGCTGTTCATCATATAATGATTACATTTTCATTTCATTCGGAACTGATGTGGTTCATAAACATCAGCATGAGCTGTGACACCCAAAAGCCCGTGTAAATTCTAGTATTCATTGTGGCAAGGAACCATCCTCCAAATGCAATCTCGATGAATTTTTGTCGTATCTGAAACACAGGCTGTGTCAGTTCATGAGAGCTGCTGACAGAAGGGTGGGATGGAAATATAGATCTTCCAGTCGCATCCCAGATATTTTCTGTGGGAGCCCCATCAAGGTTCTGTACATTCCTCAAGGCATTTTTGATGTAAACTACAGTCAGCATTGCGGTGGTGTATCGTTGAGGAGCATTCTCCATGAAAACCTCTGTTGTCTCGACTTCCGGAAGGCATTCGAGACAGATACGCAGTGCCGCCTAATGAACAAAATAAGAGCTTACGGAATACCAGAGAAACTGTGTTTCTGACAAAGAGAACACGCATGTCAATCTGAACGGAGAAAAATCTTTAGACGTAAAAGTAAATTTGGATGTGTCCCAGGGGACTGTTAAGGGGCCATTAATTTTTACTAAAAATGGTTCAAATGGCTCTGAGCACTATGGGACTCAACTGCTGTGGTCATCAGTCCCCTAGAACTTAGAACTACTTAAACCTAACTAACCTAAGGACATCACACACAGCCATGCCCGAGGCAGGATTCGAACCTGCGACCGTAGCAGTCGCACGGTTCCGGACTGCGCGCCTAGAACCGCGAGACCACCGCGGCCGGCATTAATTTTTACAATGTGTATAAATGAGCTTACAGATAACATCGGAAGTCGCATCAAGCTTTTCGCGGTTTATGCAGTTGTGTGCATAAAAGTCGCAACACCAGAAAACTGTAGCGAATTGCAGGAAAACGTGCAGAGGATCTATGCTTGGTGCATGGAGTGACAACTGACCCTCAACATAAACACATGTAACGTATTGCAAATACACGGACACAAACAGTCTTTATTGTATGATTATACAACTGGAAAAAATACTGGAAGCAGTTACCTCCATAAAATATGTCTGCGTACGGAGCGAGCTGAAGTTGCACGACCGCTTAAAGTTAATCGCGAGTTCGACAGATGCTAGACTGAGGTTTATTGGAAGAATCATCTGGAAATGTAGTCAATCAACAAAGGAAGTAGCTTAAAAATACTCAACCAATACTTGAATATTGGTCGTCGGTAAGGGATCCGTTGCCAGATAGGACACAGGACGTAGGAAATGTCCAAAAGACACCAGAGCGCTTCGTTACAGATTCATTTAGTAAGCTCGAAAGCGTCACGGAAATTCTCAACCAATTCCAGTGGTCTATTGTTAATGTTCCTTAAAGAGTCAACCAATATATTGCTTCATCCTTTGTGTATCTCGTGAAACAATATATTGCTTCATCCTTTGTGTATCTCGTGAAAGGATCATCAAAATAAAATTAGAGGGATTTGAGCCCACACTGAGGCTAACAAGCAGTCGGTCTTCCCGCGAACGATACGCGACTGATACAGGAAAAGTGGAGAGTAACAGAGCTACACGAGGTACATTCCCCTTGCGGAGATAGATTAGAGGTAGATGTCTGTGGCATGATGTCAACAGTAAACAACATACGGCAACTCTATATCTCAACCAAACTTTTAGTAATCTGTTCCTGACAATTCGTTGTGACACTCTGCTTCTAACCACTGCCCGTATTTCTGATGTTGTTAGCCGACTCTTCACGAGACCCAGTCGAAGAACTTACGAACTTGTCCCGGTTCAGTTCATCCTGAAGGAATCTTCCTTTCTTCCACGAGTGCTAGTCTTGAAAACTTCGTAGGAGAGTTTCTGTGAAGTTTGAAAGCCTGGAGATGACGTACAGGCGGAAGTAAAGTTGTGAGGGCTGGTCGTGAGTCGTGCTTGGGTCGCTCAGTCGTTAGAGCAGTTACCCGCGAAAGGCAAGGGTCCTGAGTTCGAGTGTCGGACCGGCTCACAGTTTTAATCCACCAGGAAGTGTCAAGTATCTTCCCGCTCTCATTTCCACATTTTGTCCTGAATTCATCACCGATTTTTCTGTAGTCATTGGACTAAACCCAACTCTCTGTTCAATCTGTACGGATAATGGTCCCATGTTCCTCTCACCAACCGTTCGACGTTTCTCAAAGTCCGAAAGATGACGATAAGCTGCATATGCACCTCCTGTGGGAATTATGCATCCTGATCTCTAACATAAAAGTTCCAGTTACATTAGACACACCCAGTAGCCGCCATATACCCACATCTCACTTCCGCTCTAAGAATGGCTTTCTTCTCTGCTGAAAAAAGTTCTAAGTTTTTAATTTTAATTGCCGTATCGCACAGGTATGGAAATGCTGAGTGCCCCTTTGGCAGCACACTCTCAATACGTTCATCGTGCTGCACCTTCCACTTACGTCAGTTTTGTTTTGAGTGTAGCTCTTCACATATTTTTCATTTATCATCACGCTCTTTGTGTGCTGTCTAAAGGCAGCATTATTCATATTTCACAACAGTAACAAATATCTAACGTTTTCCTGACTGGCCCATATTAAGACGGGTGTAAATAACTGATTCCGTGAGGATTTAATTACGTAACGTTGGTTACTTTTCAGAGGGATAGCCCTCTATTATCGTTACTAACAGTGGATAGACGGCACACAGTGCAGCGAGTAAGTTTTATGCTAGGTAACGACATGCGGTGACTTAATATAGCATTCAGATGCCCCCTAATCTAGCAGCAGTTTACAGGCCAATCATTTCCGTAGCAGACACAGAATCAGTGTAAAGGATGGCTGTTTTAAGGCAAGTCTAGTATCCCAGAGGTGATGTGCCTGGTGCTTTATGTAACGTTTCGATTTCCAGCCGCTCGGCAACGAGGTATGGCCGACTTGCATCTGCACGCAAATAGAGGAAATCTGGAATACATATGGAAGTCTCTCGTGATGTAATTAATAATAATATAATGTACATCCCTGGTCATTGAAGAAATTCCTTTAGAAGCAAGAGCAGAAAAGACCGGAGTCCACCTCAAGTATGGTGCAAACTAATTCTTAAGAGAAAATATGTGTGAATGTTCACATGATGAGAAGGGCCGCCGCAACGTACATTATTGCCGTCACTAAGAAGACTTTATTTCTACGGAACCTCTTGATTACGAATCTGTTTGTTGAAACATTGACACACTACGGGGACAGAGTTGGCTAAATAACGGTCTACAAAAATACGCCTTTGCTGATACACACAGAGAAATAATTGGAAAACGGAAACAAGAGTCATTATCTGAATTTGAGAAAATTCACAAACACTCATTACAAAGCTCGACAACGGTTACAATATGTTAATCGTTAACCGTAACATCGATAATCAATTTAAAACGATGGTACGAAAGGATGTACCACAAAATAAAGAAACTTAAATCCATCAGTCTAACATTAACAAAAAATGGAAAACAATAGCCGGCCGTGGTGGCCGAGCGGTTCTAGGCGCTTCAGTCTGGAACCAGGCGGCTGCTACGGTCGCAGGTTCGAATCCTGCCTCGGACATGGATGTGTGTGATGTCCTTACGTTAGTTAGGTTTAAGTAGTTCTAGGGAACTGATGACGTCAGATGTTAAGTCCCATAGTGCTCAGAGCCATTTTTTGGAAAACAATAATAACGTCGATGTGCACTTGAAATTTTATACCTCTAGGTATTTTAAGCTTCTTTTTGTAACCAGCCTCTTGATACTAGCGGAAAATTGAGACAAGCTTAAATGTGTGGAGACTAGCTAATAGGCAATTTAGCAACAGCTTTTGAAACATACACGTTTTCTAACAATTCACTGACTAGAGTGTTACACATAAATACTCTAAGACTAGCTTCTCTCACTAGGAAATTTGAAGAATGTAGGGCACCGGGGCAGTCTCTGTCTCTAGATTGAGGAGAGCTACGGAGCTTCATGAAGGCAGAAGTATTTCCTTCTGTATGTGTCAACAATTGACAAAATAAACAGCTAATCAGTTGACTGAAATTTTTTTTTTAATTTGACTTAGGTATCAATACTACAATGATTATCTTCTTGTGAAGTATATGCTGCTGCATTGGCTACACTACATGTAACAATGTAACAGCTTGTTCTTCTAGAGAAGATACTCATAGTAGTATCGAAGCCTAGGTCAAGTCTTAGATTAAATAACCTTGTGACAGCTGGTTGACTATTTTATTACCTGAAAGAAATCACAATTGCTATTGACAGCAATGCACAAGATTATTATGACTATCCTCTTCTGAAATATATGCTGTTGCATTGGTTACATCAAAACAAGCTAATATCTAACACGATGTATTTCTGTAAAAGTACTCGTAGTATTTCTGAAAAAAAACTCGTATATGAATCACACCCATGTTCAAGATTCTTTCGTGTGTGTGTGTGTGTGTCCGTGTCCGTGTCCGATGACTCACCCACAGTAAAAAAGGGATGTGGCTGTGGGTGCGCTACGCGGGCGGATTTTGTGATTAACCGTCGCTGTTGATGGCGCTAAAGCTGCTTATTTAAACAGAAGCAGTATACTAACCCTGGCTGTTCTGAGTGACACTGACGCCCAGCTTAATTATGAAAGACTGCTAACGACAGCAGGTGTAAGTGCGGCAGTTCGGCGAATTAATGGGATCCGACCACACAGGGCAATGTCAAGAGCACTGCTGAAAGCATCACAGGGCTTGTTGGGGTTTGATATTCAAGAGAATGACACTTTCGTTTAGTAAAACAGAGAGAAACAATCACACGTAAGGAAATGTATTCACAACAACGTAATTGTTACCAAAATGATTGGTAAAACTGAATTAGTGACACGCAGTCCGTTTTATTCAAAATCATCACCGTTCTAAATGATACAATTAACTGCTACAATACTAAGATAATCTTTTAAGATCCGCATCTCGGGCCAGGCGGGGTGGCCGTGCGGTTCTAGGCGCAACAGTCTGGAACCACGCGGCCGCTACGGACGCAGGTTCGAGTCCTGCCTCGGGCATGGATGTGTGTGATGTCCTTAGGTTAGTTAGGTTTAAGTAGTTCTACGTTCTAGGGGACTGATGACCTCAGAAGTTAAGTCCCATAGTGCTCAGAGCCATTTCTGAACAACCGCATCTCGGTTTTGCCCAAGACCCTCGACTATCTATTTTACATTTTCCTATACTCTGAGGTGTCAAAAGTTATGGGTTACTTCCTAATATCGTGCCGGACCTCCGTTTGCTCGGTGTAGTGCAGCAAGTCGACGTGGCATGGATTCAACAAATCTCCGGAAGTTCGGTGCAGAAATATTGAACCATGCTCCCTCTAGCCGGCCGTAATTGCGAGTGTGCTACCGGTGCAGGATGCTGTGCACCAACTGACATCTCGATTACGACCCTTAAATGTTGGATGGGATTCATGCCGGGCAATCTCGGTGGCCAAATCATTCGCTCGAACTGTCCAGAATGTTCTTCATACCAATCGTAAGAAACTGATCCGGTGTCACGGCACATTGTCATCCACAAAAATTCCATCGTTTTTTGGGAACATGTCCATTTACAGTCAATGATCGGTTCAGGTGGACCAGAGGGCCCAGCCCATTCCATGTAAACACAGCCAACACCATTACGGAGCCACCACAGCTTGCACAATGCCTTGTTGATCCCTCGGATCAATGGCCTCTTGCGGTCTGCGTCACACTCGAACCGTACCGACATCTCTTGCCGAAAGGAATCGCGACACACCACTAACGTACCCGCAAGGACAGTGCGACGAAATTTGGCGATAATGGGCTTTCGTAACACACGACCGAAGCGAGTGCCTTTGCTAACAACACAACACGGCCTGAAGCACCTCTCCTGGGCTCTCGACCATATGGATTGGACTCTAGACGACTGAAAAACGGCTGTGTGGTCAGACAAGACCTGATTTTAATTGGTAAGAGTTCATGTTAGTGTTCGACTGTGGTGTGGACACCAAGAACTCGACGACCCAGTCTGTCAACAAGGTACTGTGAAAGCTGCTGATAGCTCCATAATGGTGTAGGCTGTATTTACGTGCGTCCTCTGGTCCAACCTAACTAATCATTACCTTAAGTGGTTATGTCCGGCTAACTGTAGACCATTTGCAGCTATTCATGGACTTCGTGTTCCCAAATGTGTTACTGGGCCACAGTTGTTCGCAGTTGCTTTGCAGAACATTCTGGACAATTCGAGCGAATAATTTGGCCACCCGAATCGCCCGCATGATTCCACTGAACATTTATGGGACGTAATCGAAAGGATAGTTCGTGCACAAAATCTTGCACCTGTAAAACTGTCGCAGTTTTGGTAGTATGGCTCAATATGTTCGAATAGATTTAGGGATTGCAGCCTGTCGTCATAAACGTCATTCCACGTGATAGCAGCCACCAACTGGATAATGCGTGAAGTCCCATCATCTCCGAGATTTGCTCCCGACGAAGACACCAGAATACTCCGATGCATGCGGCGAGCGGAAGACAGCTGATCCTTGCAGTTCCACCACCGAGGGCGCTGCCGCCGGGCGGAATGGTCCTTCTATCACCGCGACTCTGACACATGCACGGAAATACTATCAGCACGCTATATAAGGGCCGGCCGGTGTGGACGAGTGGTTCTATGCGCTTCAGTCTGGAACCGCGCCACCACTACGGTCGCAGGTTCGAATCCCGCCTCGGGCATGGATGTGTGTGATGTCCTTAGGTTAGTTAGGTTTAAGTAGTTCTAAGTTCCAGGGGACTGATGACATCAGAAGTTCCATAGTGCTCAGAGCCATTTGAACAGTTGTTAAGTCCCATAGTGCTCAGAACCATTTGAACCGCTATATAAGGCGGAGCGAAGAAGGTCTTCGTCAGTCTTCGATGGCTCACTTGAAGATGATTGGCAGGTGCCGTGTTGAAATATCGTGGACTGAATTTTACGAAGACCGGCTGCAATCGCGAAATCTCTTCTAACATTTAATTAGCCGGGAAAATTTTAAATTTTATGACTCAATATTTCTTCAGGAGAGTCCATGCCATGTCGAGCTGCTGCACTACTCCGGGGAAAACGACGTGCGACATCATATTAGGAGGTATCATATGACTTTCGTCACATTGGTGTACATTTGTTCTATGTCATAAGGGCTGTACTTGCCGCACTGGCGTTCGTTCGGAAATGCATGCATGTCCGAAGGGGCACTACATCGTACTTCTGAACCACCTGGGCATTGAAAATCGTATTTATTCGCCGAAACAGGTTAAGTGACTTTCCTTTAAAATGTCTTCACTGTACGGGAATATACATAGTGAGTGTACTAGTGTGGGTTATAGACATGTTAGGGTCTGGCGCTGGATGGTGCTCTGATAGCCTAATGGTAAGGCGACCGCTTGCGATAAGCCGGAAATCAGGGCTTCAGTCCCGGCTCAGGACGAATTTTCGCTATCGTCATTCCGTCATTCCATTAAGAAGTTGATGGCAACTGCAAATTCATTTCATTTACTTTCTAACGGCTGTAATCGCTGCAGTGCCTCTTCCTTCGGACACGCGTGCACGTTCCTAAGGCGAGTTGCATTGTGTTTGTGAACTTGCCACTGCAATATCGTATTAATTGTGAGGGGTCATCCTTTCTCTGCCAATGGTTTTGGCAAAGAGGGCGGAAGAGAAATCATAGTTTAGGGGCACACTATTCCCTTCAGTGGCAAAGTGCACTTAAAAGACGGAAAATCAGCAGTGGTCAACAGCACCTTTATTTAAGGGCAATGGAAAACACAGCACAAAACACACTTAATTTGTGTCTGCTGTACCTGGGGCCTATAATTATATCGTCGCTGTTGCAACGTATTCAAGTAGCTGAGTGGCGCGGTGGCAGTGTGACTGTGGCGCTTCCAGGTGTCGAGTTGATAACTACAGCGGCCTTTTGTATCCAGCCTTCGACGTGGACTGACCGTCCAATGAGCGAACTCACCGCGGGACAGTGGCCTCTACTGTCGAGTGATTAATGAGTTGAGGTTGGTGTTTCGGAATGTGTCGCCTGGCTACTTTAAGGTCGTCGATTGTTTTCTGTGCTCGGTTGTGGACCCAGGTATATTTCGTTAGCGGCGTAGAAGTTCTGAAGGCCCTCGGTTATTACTCACTACAGCCTTTGTTATTATTTAGAAAGGAGTTGGTTCAATTAGCTTATAAAAGGTGAGATGTCTCAAGGATTTATGAGCACTGTGGTTCCAGGGTGGTTGGTTTGCTATATTTAATCGGTCCTCAGTTATATGACAGTTCATACCTTGAGCTTTTGGTAAAAAACAACTACCTTGATAGGTGCTAATGGTTGTGTAGCATGTGTTACACATTTAAAGAGTTTAATGTCATTCACTTTTCTGGTAGTATTTTCCACGTATGGATACAAAGGATTTATAGATTATATGTTTGAAGCATATGGTTTTATTAAAGAGGTTATCACTGTTGTTGTGTTGCTTTTTATAAAATTATGTTAGCTTGCGTTTTTGTATCTGCCAAGCATATTGTAATGGTGTGTCTACATAACTGATCAACATTTAATTTGGCTTTACACTGTAATATCGCCATGATTAGATGAGTTTTCTGCTTATGAATATTGCTGCGTTTTCCAGTGGGAGTCTTTTCCTGCAATAAAATTGAGTTAGCAACGTGTTTTTCATGAAACGAATTTTGGAAGAAATAACCTCGACCTAGCTTTCCCATTCATTTAAAATGTACCTCAAATTGACAAAGTGTCAAAGTTACCTCTACTGGCAAATGAATCGGGAATATTCTGTCATTAGAATCTCCAGGAGCGGATTGCCAACGTGACTATGAGAAGAAGATTGAATAACAAACTAAAGGGTAAAATTCTACGAGACGGAGCGTCGAATGTCAGAAGACTGAAGGCGGTAGGAAAGGTGTAAAACTGTAAAATGTAAACCCAATAACTTACACTAGATGCAGTGGGTGTCAGTGAAGTGAAAGGAAGAAAATTAGAGCCTCTGCTTAGACGAATGTAGGATAATGTCAGCAGCAGAAGGAAACTGTGTAACGTTATTCAGATTCGTCATGAACAGAAAGTGAATCAGAAGCTGTTTTACTGTGAACAGTTCAGTGATGGAATACCTGTCGCGACTGCTACGGTCGCAGGTTCGAATCCTGCCTCGGGCATGGATGTGTGTGATGTCCTTAGGTTAGTTAGGTTTAAGTAGTTCTAAGTTCTAGGGGACTAATGACCACAGCAGTTGAGTCCCATAGTGCTCAGAGCCATTTGAACCATTTTTTTGAATACCTGTAGTCAGTATCGATAGACAACCAACTTTGACGACTAGTAGTTCAGGTGCACTTGCCAACGTTGCAAGCCGAAGAATATGTGTAAACAAGATCCTTTGGTTACTGTTACTCTTGTCAATGGTGTATTCTACTTCCCACGTACTCCACAAAACTGAAGGGAACTTTCATTCGCAGTTGTTTCAGTTAATACTGATGCAAGTATCAGGGATGTCTTCAGCATTTGCTTCTTATCTTTCTGGTGAGAGTCTTTCTCCATTTAATTCGCAGCAGAACGTACTAGCTGAGTTCATGCAGTCGTTGATCAGAGACAGTGTCCTGGTAGGGTCGCCACGGCAAGTAACTTTATTAATCACCGCTTTGTGGATATTAACGCGCGGGCGGAGAGCGGCCGCGCTGGCCGACCCCGGTATTAATTCGGTGTGCGCCTCATGCATTATTCCCGGCCGGGTCGCAGTATTAATGGCTGGGTTTTTGGTGGCACGCTGTGCTCGGTTTTACGCAGCAGTGCAGCGGCCGGCGCGTCTCCGCAGCCGTGGGAGCGCGGCCCACCTGCCCTGCGACTGCCCGCTATCCGGCCCTCAAGCCCGTTCTTGCCTGCCGTCTGCCCACTAGCTTCGGCTGATTCAGTTTTATTGGCCCTCCGGTCTGTGCCGAATAGCTCTTCAGCCAGTCTTCCTTCCTGGGGGCAAGAAGTGGGCATCCGTCCTCTGTTCTCCTGTCGGTTGCTCCCACACCCAGTCACCTCGGCCTCCATTCGTGGAATATCCACGGCATCAGGGTCGTGACAGTGATATACTCGAACGAAGTATCGACGGATACAGGTTCTATACCTGCATAGTATCATCAGCCTGTAAAGATACCACTCTTAGCCAACAATTCTTTTTGCTATTTAATGTAGAGCTTAAGGATGGAAGTAGCTTTCGCAAGATTTATCACAACCAAGTAAAATAGCTCGACGTTACCTCGACGATACATGGATTACAATGCTACAGCATAATACAGAAGGTTCAAAAATGGCTCTGAGCTCTATGGGACTTAACTGCTGATGTCATCAGACCCCTAGAACTACTTAAACTAACCTAAGGACATCACACATATCCATGCCCGAGGCAGGATTCGAACCTGCGAACGTTGCGGTGGCGTGGTTCCAGACTGTAGCGCCTAGAACCACTCGGCCACTCCGGCCGGTAATACAAAAGGTGAAACTTCCTGGCAGATTAAAACTATGTGCCGGACCGAGACTCGCACTCGGGACCTTTGCCTTTCGTGGGTAAGTGCTCTACCAAATGAGGTACCCAAGCACGACTCACGCCCCGTCCTCACAGCTTTACATCTGCCAGTACCTCGTCTCCTACCTTCCAAACTTAGCAGAAGCAGGAGAGCTGGGGCGTGAGTCGTGCTTGGGTAGCTCAGTTGGTAGAGCACTTGCCCGCGAAAGGCAAAGGTCCCGAGTTTGA
Source organism: Schistocerca nitens (assembly GCF_023898315.1). Lineage (NCBI taxonomy): Eukaryota > Metazoa > Arthropoda > Insecta > Orthoptera > Acrididae > Schistocerca > Schistocerca nitens. Next base: position 284,917,579 of record NC_064614.1, read on the forward strand.
GTCTCGGTCCGGCACATAGTTTTAATCCGCCAGGAAGTCTCATATCAGCGCACACTCCGCTGCAGAGTGAAAATCTCATTCTGGAATACAGAAGGTAATTGAAAGAAATATGCTATGACACGAAGAAAAATGACTCTTTTATTTAAAGACAGCAATTGCCCTGGAGTCATCACGGTCTATGAAGATCCACTGAGCACTACAAAAGACAGCACATCGTTCTTAATGTTGTGTTACATCACCATGGACGGCTATTATAGTCCTTCTTTCTCTTGGACTGAATATTAAAGGTGGATTGTATCAAATTGCTCGCAAGAAGAGAAAGTGGAGTTACCGTAATTTCTGGATCTGAGACGGAAATCAGCATAATCAACGATTGTTTACTCGTTGCTGATAGGGAGATGTCGGCTGTGAGAAGAAATATCATTATTTCAATGCCGGTATTTGATTTGCTCTGCAATGATTCTTTGAAAAGTATGGGCATCGTAATATGAATTTACAATAAATTCAGATTCTTTTTATTGGCCATCTATTCAAGACTGTAGCAATGGCAGCCGATCGGTAGCATCACCATATTAGTAACGTCAAACTTTAGTCGACGGTTTAAATGGTTCAAATGGTTCTGAGCACTATGGGAATTAGCTTCTGAGGTCATCAGTCCCCTAGAACTTAGAACTACTTAAACCTAACTTACCTAAGGACATCACACACATCCATGCCCGAGGCAGGATTCGAACCTGCGACCGTAGCGGTCGCGCGGTTCCGGACTGTAGCGCCTAGAACCGCGCGGCCAGCCCGGCCGGCATAAGTAGACGTTCACCGTTAAAAGAGGTTGCAAAAAAGTTTAAAAACCGAGGATGGGACATTGAGTAAAAGTAATATTAAGTAAAAACGTTGCAACTTTCAAGCGAATATTATTGGTCTAAGTGATACAGAGATAAAAATGATACCACTTTGCGCTAGCAATTGAGATAGAAAAAGCACACACGGAAAAGTCTGTTACAGGAAGCTGATCAACACTCAGCAATTATTTTTTTAAACAAAATCTGAACGAAAATATTATTCATAGAGTTTACAGATTTTACAAATATTTATAACATTCTCTGAGAATCTGTGAGGCTGTATATGCTTTTTATATGCCGTTCCGTTATACAGTGTATGCTTTGCTGCAATATCCTATGCAGGCCAGAAGGTTAGTATGGAGTTCTTGTGGTACGGCGTTTCTTTCCTCCGCCAGTGCGGTTCACAATTGCTGGACGGCCGTTGATGCATGTGGCCTTGCTGCAGAATGTCTTTCCAAACCATCCCAAAAGTCCTTGATAGGATTTAAGTCGAAGGACAAGATCGAGCTGCTGCCTTCAACTGAAGCCTGGGGCAGCGAGACTCGCTTTTCCTATGGGTATTGTGTTTTGGCTGTGCCCTCCTGTAATGTTTTGTGGTTCCTGGGTGGATGAGGTGAGGGTGGTGTGACAGGTGAGTGGCCGGTTTACTCTCACTATAACACAAAACGCACTTGTGGCTTAAAAACATTATATTTCAGGAACCAAATGAGTGCTTAACTTCAGTGATGTTCAATATGAAGTCCAATGGTTAACAGCATGTACTACTTCTTGGATCTTGTCCGTGTCCTTATCACAACTATGTACAATAACTAACGTTCCCTCACAGCTAGCAAAGGTGCGAGGTGACAACTATCACTATGGAAGACTAGAGCGCAGTGCGACTTATTGAGATACAACACAAACAGAGTCCCGATGCGACTTAATTGACGTACTGAGATGAGAGGGACTGAGGCAGCTTGGTCGGCAGCGGCGGCCTATATGCACACTGCCCAGCGTCTGTTATGGGCGTGTAACCCCGGGGGCATGTCGTGGTCTTGCCTTGTCATTGGCGCGCCTAGCTGAGCGCCTGCTATACAATGTTTCCTAGCGCAACCGGTGTGCTGGCGAAGGCGTAAGCCAGTACATGAAAATCTGTTGTTCCCTGTGTAAACAGCAGGCAAACGTAAACGATTAAGGGTCTATTAATCGTCGACGGTTCATAACTATGGCGAATAAGTGTACTCCTTAAGAAATAGCAGCAAGAAATGCGAAGGATACCAGGTCAACTCAATGGCTATGCGTGGGCGCCCCATCCAGCGTAGTGGAGACGCTATTCCGGCAGCCAATAAGGGGCCTGTGTGCAACGGACTGCAGATTTCAGTGCAATACGATACCCGTCGTCTGGGCTCCGAGGTCCTACTGTCGTGATTCCAGTGATTGGCAGAGAAGATTGAGAAGACCAGCCCTGTTTACGAAGTTTCAGTGAGGCTCGCAATCCGCTGCCTTATTCCCAGAACGGATTGTGATCCCCTCGTTCTGAGTCGTGATGAAGGGTTGAACCAGAGACTGCGGGTTTGCGACAGGCCAGGTTGCAACTTCCTAGACTTAGGCTACAGGGTTGAAAACTAAAAGGTACCCCGAAATTTGTTAGGGGTGCATTGCACGTCGGAGGTTTCTACGCAGGCAGCTCTTGTATGGGGTGTACAAAGAATTTCATTAGATAGGGCCACTCTCCAGCCAGTCCAGATAACGACAGCTTTAGGAGACCGGAATGCGTCAGCATAAGATCCAAATAAATGTCTCCTGAAGGTGAGAGTATTATAATAATAATGAGTAACTGCCGAAGTGCAACTAAGTGCCAGAGTTTGAAATAATCCTAAGAAGCATTGTAACTCACACAATACTAGGTACTGAAAGCTAGTTACTACCTGAAATTCATAACAGTAAAATTTTTGGGGAAAATTTAAGTTATATCGAAAGGATAGGCAAATGGTAAATGGTTCTATTTCTCGCTGTAGACAAGAGACTCACATCCACCGAGGCAGAAATTGAATCTAATTGCGAGACTCTCTGGGTAAGACACAATACCAGGAATGGGCATAAAATAATCTTTATCCTTCTCCTCACCGACAGACTCACACCCAAATGTAACCGAAAACCTCAGAAGAAACCTAAGATCAGTAATAGTTATGTTCCCCAACCATACAGTCACAACTGGTGGAAACTTTAACTATCCAACACTCAGTTGAGGGAAACTATAGTTTTGTAAGTGGTAGGCGTGACAAGACATGTCAGTGCTATGTTCAATGTAGCCCGTGCAGATCAGCCAAGCAAGTTGACGTGACAGCAAATATCGGTAGTATTAGTGAATTAGAAAGCGCCACAATGGGTTTTCATATCGTAAAATTTTGACTTATACAGGACACGTCACCACGGCAGCGAAACAAGTGTTGAACTAGCGAATAATGGTCGGATGTTCAGACAAATTTATACTTCACCATGTATCAGAATCATTGGCATTTTGTTAATTGGCCCTATTTGACCATGTAGCTTCATCTATAATGCAGACTGGATGCTGGAGCACAACAACAAGCTTGGACCAGTTTGCAACGATTCTTGGGCGCTATCTGCTGCAATGTGGAGTCGTAGCAAGCATGACATTACGTTGTCTTTCCTTATACAGAAACCATAAACATCTCTACAACGCGTATGAGAAGGCCGCCGCTGAAGTAAGACCAAGGTAAACCTGTCATCAACCCGGAAGTTTCATGGGGCTTTGCTTGGCATGTTTCTATTGGATGTGATATGTCTTTTGTTTCACCGACATTTGAACTTAATTACCCTGCCAGTTGCAAGGGAACCTAAAGTTGAACGCAGGTGTCGAACCACACTGCAGCTCAACATTTTTCACATTAACATTGCCATAGGTAAAGTAAATGAAAAGTGATACGTAGAAACCCTAGGAGTGAGCAGCCAATCTTAGGATCTGTAGTCAGTCACATAACGACTGAGACACCAAGCACTTCGGAAAAATGCACAACTTCCAGAAAAAATAAACTGCAACATGTTCCAGTGACTGTTGTTTACGTTTTAGTCGATACTGTGTTAACACAGAACACAGGCTGGCAGCCAGCACGATTTAGTGGTATTGTAAGCGTCAAGGTTCGAGGTCAGGGTCCCCACTGGATACAAAATGCGATCCAAATTTCATTACATTGCGGGTAACATGAACTACATTCGTTAGAGCAGGAAGGATTAAGAGCAACCCGCCTTTACTGCCTCTTCTACTGTAAATCCCGCACGCCGTATGTCAGCATATCAGTATCACATCTGGCAAGGAATATGGAACCCTTCTTTGACTATAAAGGTAACTTCACTCAATGCTCACGTGAAGCGGCTTGTGGCTAAATCTATTGTGACCAGAATAGTCTGTAAATATTTCGTGGCCACTGACTACGTCGGTGCATCTTAAGGGTCAGCATTCCATTATGATCTCGTCATTCTCAAGAGTTCAACATCAGACCCCATGTCCACGGGAAGGTGCGGTGAGGAGAGGGGGGGGGGGGGGGGGGCAGCATGGGCTGCTTACTCGGTTTTTCAGGTGGAGTGAGGAGCACAGTTGAATATGTATGGTCGTTAGTCAGCCTTGGGAATCGACTTGTGTCCTTATTGTGTTACCTGAAACAAACTGTGTATGAATGTCAATCAAAAAAATAGTGCAATATGGACCAAACGAAAGAGTCAGTGCTGCTGTTAAGACAATGATCTCATATTCGGGAAAGAAGGGGTGGATTACCTCCGTTCGGCATCCTAATATGGCTTTTCCGTGGTTTTTCTGAATCACTAGGGCGAATGTAGGGATGGCTTCCTAATCAAGACTAATGCGGACCACCTGTGCTGTTCTCATAGGCCACCTGTCCTGTCCTCATAAAGCGTGTAGTGGATTCTGTGTGTTGTATATTTTAAGCTATTAATCCGCATTGTGTTGCCTTGCAGGTTCCTGTATCATTGTTGGATGCCTCTTGGACGATGAAACATAAATAAATTTGCTACTATATAATTCGTGCAGGAACTTCACTCTAGTGTTCACTTCTATTATCTTCTGATGTTGCCCTCAGCGGGTGGTTGGATTATACCTGTCACCAATGATAGGTATAACAACCGTTACTACATAATGGATGATGATAATTCACTATATAATTTATGTTAACGTTAAGTGAAATAAACTCGACACTAAAAAGTTATGTTCTCTAGCTCTCAACGAATAGCACAGCAAATTAATACAACTGAATCCCTGGCTTATCCGCTCTCCTGACAATCACGTACCGAAAATATCAGGGGTATTGATTATTTACGTATGGAACACCTTCATCATAGAACTGCCGCACTGACAGTTTGCATTTTGCGTTTTGACATTACTCAGATGCTGTGTGGAGGTAAACTCACCAGAATAATATTTCATGCCACCGTGTACTGTTCGAGCGTCTACTGGTTCTATAAAATCCTATATTCGTTAAGACAGTGATCATATATAGTTCTCTTACGAGCGAAGTTTGTGAATTATCATGTACGTAATCTATAAAGTTCATTTCAGTCATCTGTATCTTTCTTTGCGTTGCTATTTTGAGAAACGTGGTACCATCCTTAGATTTTTGAAATGTAGCAGGGAGCGCAGCTAACAGTACCTTACAGTTCACTACACACTAAAATGTAAGCTCAATAAGCCTCCCGTTCCGAGAAGTTTGTTTGCAGCCACCTAATCAGTCCGGCAACCTGTGAACAGTTATTGGCAACATGTCAGGGTGCACAAATTTGGAGCTGGACGGCCAATGCAATATGATGTAGCAGCTCTCCACTTGAGTGGCTTCTCAGTTTACTAGAGAGCGCTTTTCCGTCTGATGTAGTCGAGGCTGCGCCGCAGTACATTCAGCTGGCTGTCAGTCAGTACTTGGCTGCTAATTGACAAAATGGGTACGTGGGCAGCAGTCACCGCGTCTGACGCCCTGAACTATGAATGCAAAGCGTCGAACATGAGTCGTCACTAGATGAGCGCCGCTAAGAGCTTGGCTCTTAGCAGAGTGTAGAATTCTCATCAGTCTGCAGTTTAGGTTTAACTCTCCACAGTTACGTACCCGTAGAAGTAAGATGATCCTTTGGAGCTCCAATTTTTTTGTGATAAACCATGAAATTACACTACTGACCATTAAAATTGTTACACTAAGAAGAAATGCAGATGATAAACGGGTATCCATTGGACAAATATATTGTACTACAACTGACATGTCATAACATTTTCACGCAATTTGGGTGCATAGATCCTGAGAAATCAGTACCCAGAACAACCACCTCTGGCCGGAACAACGAACTTGACACGCCTGGGAATTGAGTCAAACAGAGCATGGATGGCGTGTACAAGTACAGCTGCCCATGCAGCTTCAACACGATACCACAGATCATCACGAGTAGTGACTGGCGTATTGTGACGAGCCAGTTGCTCGGCCACCATTGAGCAGAAGTTTTCAATTGGTGAGAGATCTGGAGAATGTGCTGGCCAGGGCAACAGTCGAACATTTTCTGTATCCAGAAAGGACGGTACAGGACCTCCAATATGCGGTCGTGCATTATCCTGCTGAAATATAGGTTTTTCGCAGGGATCGAATGAATGGTAGAGCCACGAGTCCTAACACATCTGAAATGTAACGTCCACTGTTCAAAGTGCCGTCAATGCGAACAAGAGGTGACCGAGACGTGTAACCAATGGAACCTATACCATCACGCCGGGTGATATGCCACTATGGCGATGACGAATACACGCTTCCAATGTGCGTTCACCGCGATGTCGCCAAACACGGATGAGACCATCATGATGCTGTAAACAGAACCTGGATTCATCCGAAAAAATTACGTTTTGCCTTCGTTCACCCAGGTTCGTCGTTGAGTACACCATCGAAGGCGCTCCTGATTTTGATGCAGCGTCAAGGGTAACCGCAGCCATGGTTTCCGAGCTGATAGTCCATGCTGCTGCAAACGTCGTCGAACTGTTCGTGCAGATGGTTGTTGCCTTGCAAACATCCCCATCTGTTGACTCAGAGATCGAGACGTGGCTGCACGCTCCGTTACAGCCATGCGCATAAGATTCCTGTCGTCTCGACTGCTAGTGATACGAGGCCGTTGGAATCCAGCACGGCGTTCCGTATTACCCTCCTGAACTCACCGATTCCATATTCTGCTAACAGTCATTGGATCTCGACCAATGCGAGCATCAATGTCGCGATACGATAAACCGCAACGGCGATTGGCTACAATCCGACCTTTATCAAAGTCGGAAACGTGATGGTACGCCTTTCTCCTCCTTACACGAGGCATCGCAAAAACGTTTCACCAGGCAACGCCGGTCAACTGCTGTTTGTGTATGAGAAATCGGTTGGAAACTTTCCTCATGTCAGCACGTTGTAGGTGTCGCCACCGGCTCCAACCTTGTGTGAATGCTCTGAAAAGCTAATCGTTTGCATATCACAGCATCTTCTTCCTGTCGGTTAAATTTCCCGACAGTAGCACGTCATCTTCGTGGTGTAACAGTTTTAATGGCCAGTAGTGTATTATTATGTGTTTCAAAATAAAACAAGAACGTAGTCTGCTTTAGTTTTACATTTATTGTATATTGTATTTACTTTGTAGTGTATAACCAGTTCAGACTTATAAAACTGGCGTTTACTGTCAAAAAATGAGTCAAAGAAATGCAGTTTTGCTACAGAAAACGGTAAAGTTTTTAATATATGTGGTCTTTTGTGCTGTACGTGAATGAAACAGAATCCTCTCACATTTTTCACATATTTGCCAATATCTCAGTTTGTAAGAACTTGTACGTAGTCCATTCACATTAATATTTCCACATCCCATGTTCGACATGGGCTGGAAACAGTGCAGTCGTTGTCGTAATGCGAAAACACAGAGTTTTATCTGGCGTCCAAACTGGCTAGGTCATTGGTTTTCGGGCCAAGGAGCATTTCCGAACCTCTGTAGTTCGAAAGCTGCTCACGTTCCGCCATTGTTGAATTACAATGTGTTTTTGTAAATTAGTTATACAAAAGCAACGTTTCATGGTGAAAGGGGTAAGTAACTAACGGAAATATCTGATACAGCAGGATATTTTCAAGTCTTATTCTCGCATAAAACTGTTAGTTCCCGACGATCCCGATAGGTCGCATGCGCGAATGAGTTATTCCGACATCATAGAGCAGAGTGTGTGCAATGTTGTTTGTCGTTTCATGAGTCCAAGTCCGCTATAACAGATCAGAGAGAGTTGAGGACTAAATATCGCAAGCCACTACCTCAAAGACAAACTGTTACTAACTGGTACAATCGTTTCGTCGAAACTGGCTCTGTATCACGTTGGACGCCGCCTCTAGGTCTGCCAGCAGTCTCTGACGCTGTAACTCAACATGTTCGGCCGTTTTACATCCATAAATGCTTGAACACTATCTAAAGCCTCAGTTACAACAATGTTTTGGAGCAGAATTTATTTTCCAGCGCGCCACCTCAATATTATCGTGAAGCTGTTGCGTATATCCATAGGAATGTACCATCGTGGATTGGACGTCGTGGAACAATATCCTGGCCTCCACGATCACCTGATTTAACGTCAATGGTTACACGAGAACACAGAGTGTTTGTTCGTTCACTTCCGGGGAACGTCGACAAGCTGCTATGGCATATAACACAAGCATCTGTCGTCATACATCATGACTTGCTTCATAGGATTTGGCAGGAAACTGATTACAGGTGGGACACTTGTCGTGTTACAAAAGATAGACACATTGAACACTCGTAAATAAACCTTGAAGATAAACTGCATTCTCGGCTATATCAAATAGTTTTTCATATTACGTGCATTGTGCTGCCACCTACTGCCAGGTACTCCATAATATAAGAAACCTCAGTAGTCATTAGATATCGTGAGAGAGCAGAATGGGGCGCTCCGGGGAACTCACGAACTTCGAAGGTGGTCAGGTGACTGGGTGTCACATGTGTCATGCGTCCGTACGCGAGATTTCCACACTCTTAAACACCCCTACGTCCACCGTTTCTGATGTGATAGTGAAGTGGAAATGTGAAGAGATACGTACAGCACAAAAGCGTACAGGCCGATCCCGTCTGTTGACTGACAGATACCGCCGACAGTTGAAAAGGGTCGTAATGTGTAATATGCAGACATCTATCCAGACCATCACACAGGAATTCCAAACTGCATCAGGATATACTGCAAGTACTATGACAGTTAGGCGGAAGGTGGGAAAATTTGGATTTCGTGGTCGAGCGGCTGCTCATAAGCCACACATGACGCCGGTAAATGCCAAACGACGCCTCGCTTGGTGTAAGGAGCGTAAACATTGGACGATTGAACAGTGGAAAAGCGTTGTGTGGAGTGACGAATCACAGTACACAATGTGATGATCCGATGGCACGGTGTAGGTAAGGCGAATGCCTGGTGAACATACATTATCTGCCAGTGTGTGTAATGACAACAGTAAAATTCGGAGGTGGTGGTGTTATGGTGTGGTCGTGTTATTCATGGAGGGGCTAGCACCCCTTGTTTACGTGTCACTATCGCAGCACAGGCCTACATTGATGTTTGAAGCACCTTCTTGCTTCTCACTGTTAAAGAGCAATTCTGGGATGGCGATTACATCTTTCAATACGATCGAATACGTGTTCATAGTGCACAGCCTCTAGCGGAGTGACTACACGACAATAACATCCGTGTAATGAACTGGCCTGCACAGAGTCCTGACCTGAAACCTTTGGGATGTTTTGGAACGCCGACTTCATGCCGGGCCTCACCGACCGATATCTATACCTCTTCTCAGTGCAGCACTCCTTGAAGAATGAGCTGCCATTCGCCAAGAAACCTTCCAGCACCTATAGCTGCGTAGACTTCCGCGGCCAGGGTCAGTCGACATAAAAGTTTTCTGGGTATGGTACCACGCCGTAATATATAAAACTACTGCTGCTGGAGAAAAACCAACGTTTCGGCAACGGTTGTAGCAGCGATCTTCTGGATCAAATGGTCAGACCCAGAAGAAGGTTGCTGCAACCGTGGCCGAAACGTTGGTTTTCCTCCAGCAGCAATAGTTTTATACATTATGACGGGGTACCATACACATAAAACGTTTATGTCGACTTCCAGCACCTCATTGAACGAGAGATTGCGAGAGTTGAAGCTGATATCCAGGCTAAGGGTTGGCCAACACCATACTGAATTCCAGCATTATCGAGCATTACCGATGGAGGGCGCCACGAACTTGTAAGTGATTTTCAGCCAGGTGTCCGGATACTTTTGATCACATAGTGTATCTAAACCGGTGCTAAGGCAACTGTGTTGCACCACGGGCCGTAGATGAGAGAGCTGAATGACAGCTGCAAAGTTGTGTACGTGTGGCTAGGCATGCAACTCTTCAGCAAACTGAGTGCCAAGATGAACCAAGGGGCTATGGTGTACGCAGAATGCCATGGCCACTATATGCTCTCATGTCAGGCACGTGTGGGGAGATCGGTAGTGGTAGGTGTTAAGGGTAGGTGCTGTAAGGGAAGTGCCGAGGGGAGGTGCCATTCTAAACTGAAGCTTACTCCATTATTTTCTGTAAAATTGCATGGTGGCCACTCACAGAGATCCACTGTCACGTCTACTTTGATTATTATCTACAAAGAATTTCACCGAAAATGCAGCGACTTATTTTCGCCTGGCTTGTTAACCATTTGTAACTTTCAGAGAAACATCTTGAGTGGCGAATTTTGAGTAATACCTACACATTTAACTGGTTACCATGCTAAAATTTGTTTCTTTTGGCAAAAAGCAGCTGAGTTTACACAGTCACAACTCACTAACATATCGTGCAGAGGCAGTTGCAAAAGAATTATCAAAAGAGTGGTTTATTACGCTTTTTGAGGAACTGAGGAAAATTAAGGTCAGCAGCTTATGAAAAAGCACATTCTCGGCACAAAGCAAAAGTGTAATTTTCTTCACTTTTCTTGTTCCAGAACCCATAGCTTTTCTCATTTCGCCAGCTACCTGTGGCCCTTAAAAATTGCATTCTTTCATTGAAAACGTCTGTAATAACAAAATCTCAAAATACTTTCCCCTTTGCGTGTTATTGTTTGCCAAAATCTCATTTTGGTATCTTAAACCATTTATGAAATATGAGGAATGTCGTGGATATTTCACTGTGATATTATCGTTGGCGCTACGCGTTCGCAGAGTCTGCTACGTCCGATCAATTTTCTCGAGATTGGTGACAGGTAGAGACCTCCAGCCAAGTCTGAAAACAAATTCAGTATGTTAGCTAAATTTCATACACTGCCACGTATGATGTAATATGCACCAAAAGTAAAGTCATAGCGACCTCTATTTTTCATTACGACGCTTTTCGAATATTGCCTAGTGTCTTACTTCCATGTAATAACGAAATGATGGGCACGCCATCATGAATCTGACACATAAAGCTGTAAGTAAAGCAAAAATGATTTTTTTACCGAATAGTTTCGGTAAAATCGTTTGAGAAAGATTGCAGGTCATGCTCCTCGATTCTGTTATCGCCGACCGGGGGGAAGGTTTCAGGAACTTTCGGTCTCCCCCACTGAACAAACGAATGAACTTGCCCAGCGATCTGGACGAAAATTGTTCACTGTGCATCGGCTTGTGCGAGATATACCAACAGTGTCTCCTCGAGGACCGTTCCGCGAACGTTGCTGCGTACGCAGTAAGTGCCCTGGAAGGCACAATGCTTCAGCACAATTATACATCTCAGTTGGTGAAAGAAGCTACAGTAATCAGTCATAGCTTGCGTTTATTGTAGTAGATCCAGATTTCGGTCATGGAGTGACCATCTTCAGAGCATCCAAAGCAGCAGTTAACACATTTCAGCCGTTATTCAGAATTGTCCCTCTTGGACTATACATGTCAATAATTCAAACTCAGTGCAGTTCGAATCTTGACGTGTATAATCCAAGAGAGACTTCGCAAAATAACAATGAAATGTGTTAACTTTATATACTGCACTGAAGATGGTCCGTCAGTGATAGAAATCTAGATCTACTGTAATAAACACAAGTTTCGATTGACTGATTAATCTTTTTTTCACAGACTGCAGTACGGTTCCAGATGGAGTAAGATTTAAAGAAGTGTGCATCTATGCTGAGGGACCTGACTCTACCAATAAAAGCAGTTTCTTTAACCTCGGCATGGTGGCATATACCAGTATTACAATGCAACGTGTTACACAGTTTGCAGTAAATGGGAGTATTTGGAAGAGCACCGTGACTTAACTCCACTCGAGAATCTATGTGAACACTTTGATCGTTCTGTTCGCATCATGAACCCTCAACGGAGAAATGTATCAGAGCTGGCCATGCCACTGGAGTTTGCTCGCTTGGCTCCACATCCCTGTCGGTACATTCCAGAACCTTACCTGCTCTCTTCCTACATATCTCGCAGTGGTCCGTGCTGCAAAAGGGGGTTGTTCAGGCATTTGTGTGACTCATCAGTTTATGAATGTGATGTTTTCTCAGTTTTTCCATAAAGCCACGACCACAGTATTATCGATATTATCATTCCCAAAAGACTCTCTGACTGAGAAATAGTATTTGTGGACATCCAGAAAAGCCGGCCGCTGTGGCCGAGCGTTCTTAGGAGCTTCAGTCCGGAACCGCGCTGCTGCTACAGTCGCAGGTTCGAATCCTGCCACGGGCATGGATGTGTGTGATGTCCTTAGGTTAGTTAGGTTTAAGTAGTTCTACGTCTAGAGGACTGATGTGCTAAGAGCTATTTGAACCATTTGAACCATCCAGAAGAGAAAGATGCTTCGAAACAATTTCCGTAGCTGATTTTCTCCCATAAACACCATTGTAACATTCCTCTCCCAACAACATTGTTGAGGCTTTCGTGGGCAGCTGACATACTTGAGCCACGCTCGTATCGATAGTTATGCTCTGTGTGTTTCGTTGCTTAGCCGTGGTTTCTCTGGCGTCTCATAGGACGGTACCTCTGAGGCGCCTCTATTGACATTTAAGCGCGCGTACGTCTCACGCTGAGATCTGTCTCCTGGGACGCCTTGGTGGATCGCAACTTGCTTTTGATGACTATGGACTTCCGCTCACAGAATTTTCTTGTTACTTGTTTACTTCGGGTAGCGTTCCTACGTCCATTGGAGAGTCAGCGCTTCTCTCAGTCTGTGCAGAGCCGAGCATACTCTAGAGTTCGAACTGACCTGTTGCCTGCTGCCTCGGGTCGTGAACATGGCCCCATACACCGTCCTTTATTGTCCTCGCCCTACACAGAAACAACATTGAGCATCATGAAGTTAAATGGCGGCCGCGGTCCGTTGAAACCCTTGTGCTTTATCACTGAACATCTTTTCATGTTTGTGCATTGTGCTGATTTGACTTGGACTGCTAGCCCTTGTTTGGTGCTTTATCATCGCGGTAATATGGATTTGCCCGAGTCAAGCACTTACTCGAGTGTAAGAGGGCTTACATTCTATCATGTTATGTATGCAAAATGTTTGTTTACCAGTGCTATTTTTGACTGTGTTTACTAGCACTAAGTGTTTTAAATTTTTCCACTGCCTGTTAACGTTGATCACTACCTGCACTACTTCCCGGGTTTAAGTTTTTCTTAACGATTTTCACTGACTGTTGAGGTACAGAAGATCGCAGACTATTGTAATTTATATCGATAAGTAAAGTCTCCTCTGTTTACCACTAGTATTTGTGGGTCAAACGGTAGCCCAATTCATATGTTTCAGTCATTTCACTTGCCTGGAATTTTGTTGCTCCTGTAAGTGAGAGGTAACGCCTGATGATTTGTCAGTAATTTTAAAGGTCCTATATTCTTTTATCTTTCTCACAAACCCTTGTAACAAACATATCCATAGTAAACTCATATTGGCATGGAGACTGTTCAGATACGTTAGAAAGTCATCCAGCTGTTCTTCGTCACGGCTCCACACGATGGTGACGTTGACGTGCTTCTACCATACCTTAAGTTAGCAAGGTGCCAGGCCTATCGCCTGCTGTCACTATTGAAGTTATTAACTGGCAAGAACGAAATAGGACAACTGGCTCATGAAATGTGAGTATTCGTTAAGACTTGCAAGACACGTTTTGTGGGATTCAAAGCTTCAAATATTGGAAGGTGGACGGCACCTTGCTTATATTTGTTGTACTCATGACACCAATTAATCCAATGAACTGTGTTTAACACTACTCGCTCCTACTATACAGAACGAAAAATATGTAACATTTATTATTCACTTAAACAGATCTCAAGAATCTACTAACTAGACTTTATTCACCACACAATTAGATAAACTTATTTTTTAGCTTTTTTTAAATAGCGTTTTCCCTATGCAATTGCTGTTCATTTACTGAACAGATGATTTCCATACAAAGTCAGTGATGCCTGATATGTCAGTCAGAAAGCTACAGACCCTCTGTTTCTAGGACAGCCTCTGCATCTTAACTCACAGACATTCTGAGAAAGCTGTATGGGAGAAAGGAAGATGTGGGTGAAAATATTTATTTATTTATTTATTTATGCATTTATTTTACCTGGCAAGATTAGGGCCTTCAGGCCCTCTCTTACACCTAACCAGGCATACTCAGATTCAACAAATTTCAGTTTCTACAGAACATTAAGGACATATTACATGTTATACAGTATTAATGTTAAGAAAAAAAATTGAGATTATAAACGTAGTACAATGATAATTATAACAATCAAAAATTAATTATAACAATCAAGAATAATAATAATAGTAATACTAATAATAATAATGACTATGTATATGAAGGTAAACATATTTTTCTTTTATGAATGTCAGTCCTATTGCTAGTTGGGAATTTTCTCGTTATATTCTTGCAGCTTGTGAGTTATTCTCATCAAGCAGAGACATAAGACGATAGAATGGGGTGAAAGAGATATAGAAGAGGTAGATAGGTTAGAGGAAGAGAAATAGAATGGTAAAATTCGAAGCTATGATGGAGAGGAGAAAGAAAGAGATGAGAGGGGCCCAACAATGGTGGCTATACCGTCCCTAATATGTAAGTCTTGAGTTGACTCTTGAAAGTTGAGTGGTTCCGGATAAGACGCAGATCACAGGGGAGCGCGTTCCATAGTCGTATGGCTGAGATGGAGAATGACATGGAGAAAGATTTTGTGTTATGTAAAGGTACAGCCAAGATGCTAGACGTATCCGATCTGGTATTGCGGTTGTGGAATGATGATAGGTGTTTAATGTGAGAAGATAAGTATTGGGGGCACCAGTGGCTAAGAAATCAATGAAGTAAGCACATCGTGTGGAGATCGCGTGCCTTATGTGGGCGTATCCAACCTAGCTGGGAGTATGAAGGACTGATATGATCATACAACCGTATATTGCATACGTATCTAACGCAAGCGTTCATCACTAGCTCGAGGCGTCTCGAATTTTCACTATTTGTGCCGTGTTGAACTACATCACAGTAGTAAAGATTAGGCAAGACTAGTGTTTGGACTAATTTTTGTTTAACATGGGTTGGAAATATTTTTCTAAATTTCTGAATTGCATGTAGGGAGGAGAGCGATTTCCGGCAAGCTGTAACTGTTTGTTCTTCCCAGTTTAGGTGTTCATCCAAGATTATTCCAAGGTCTTTTACTGTTTTTTGGTATGGTAGTTGGGTACCATTGAGGTGTATTTGAGGGACTGTTTCGTGAAAGTACCGATTGATTAACTTTGGATGAGATATAAGTATGACCTGGGATTTCTTGGGGTTTAGTTTCAGACCTAGGTTCTGTGCCCATCGAGAAACAAAGCAAAGATCTGCGTTCATACTCGCTACTGCGTCAGCAATGTTCTTGGGGCTTGCACTTATGTACAGTTGGATGTCTTCGGCATATAGATGGTAGTTGCAGGAGTGAATCACTGAAGAAATATCATTAATGTACAGTGAGAAGAGTAATGGACCAAGGACGGAGCCTTGGGGAACTCCAGAGCGCACGTTTTTCCATGATGAGTTTTCCGACCCACAAATGACTTGTTGACTTCTGTTTTTGAGGTAGCTGTCGAACCAGTGTATTGCGCTGTTTGAGAAATTCAGCTGCTTCATTTTAATTAGTAATATATCAAAGTCAACTGTATCAAAAGCCTTGCTAAAGTCAAGCAGTGTTAGGATGGTAGCTTCACGTCTGTCCATAGCATGTTTAATGTCATCAGTTACTTTGATTAATGCAGTTGCTGTACTATGGTGCTTTCGAAAGCCTGACTGATATTTGTCATGGATGTTATGAGTTTTGAGGTAATCCGTCAGCTGTTCATGGACGATGTATTCTAGGGCTTTAGATATTGCAGGTAGTATGCTGATCGGCCTGTAGTCACCTGGCGACTTAGGGTTGTCAGTCTTGGGTATAGGTTGAATTAAACTTTGCTTCCACTCAGTAGGATATGTACTACTGACAACAGACAGGTTGAAGATGTCTGTGATAACTGGAGTAATAGTGTCTACGACGTTCTTGATCATGCCAATGCTCACTCCATCATTTCCTACTGCCTCGGAAGAGATTCTCGTAATTGCCTTGTGTACTGTGCCGGTAGTGACATGTTTTAGGAAAAACTTGTCTCTCGAGAGATTGATATCTTGGGGCTGGTAATTTGTCGCTGTGTGGCAGTTTACAGCTGTTGAGAAGAAATCGTTTAATTCTTCTGCAGACGCTTGATAAACAGCGTCAGATCTTCGCTTCCCTATACCGAAACTGCGCAGCTTTTTCCACAGTGCAGCAGGTTTTGATATGCCGCATACGACAGAGCGGGCATGTCTGATTTTGGCATTCCTCACGCTCTGCTTGGTTCTATTTCGGAGTTTCCTATAAGCTTCGTACGCCTCGGGAGTTGGGTTACGCTTGAAGGCCCTATGTGCAGCATCACGTTTATTCATTAACTGGCGTAATGCAGTGGTGAGCCACGGAGCGGGAGCTCTCTTTACCTTGACAGTGCGTTGAGGAGCATGTTTATCATACGGTGCAATGATTTTGCGACATAATTCCCGAATTTTTCCGTCTAAAGTCGGTTCATTGCTTATATCATACCAAGGGATGTCTGAGCAATCCTTTTGAAGAGCGTCATGGTTAACATTTTTTAGGTTTCTGTAGGTTACCAGGTGAGATTTTTCTTTGGTAGTATGCACTGAGTAATTTAAGAATATCACGTCATGAGCAGAGAGTCCTGGAGCGGATGTCTGATTGGCGCGAATTATTTTATCTGGTCGCTTTGTTGCCATTATATCTATGAGTGTATGGCTGTGTGGCGTGTGATGAGTTGGGTCCAGCGGTGTTAAACTCATATCATTGGAGTGGAACAGTCTCCTTAGTTTTTCTGCAGAGGGAGATTTTAACTGTAAGTCGATGTTTGTGTCGCCCATAATGATTGTGTGTTCATACAGTGTCACGAGCGAGGACAGGGCAGACTGAAAGGAGGACATAGCACCGACGTTTGGAGGTTTATAGATTACTCCAATTAGCAGTTTCTGATTTGATGTATTTATTTCGAAAAACAAGAACTCTGCTTCTCCTTCGCACTTTGTATCCGATGTGCATAGTATAGTAGGTCTCAGATCAGAGCGAACATAGGCACCCACACCACCCCCGCGTCGTGTTTCACGATCTGCCCTTAGGAGAGTGTAACCAGTGATTCGGATAGCGTCGGAAGAGATGTTTGGTTTCAACCAAGTTTCAGAGACGAGGATAATATGGAACAGCGATTGGCAGAACAGGTCACAGAACTCGTCGAAGTGAGCCGTTAGCGACTGAGCGTTCGCGTGGGCCACAAAGAGCCCGCCGCCGGAACCGGTCCGTCCCATTGTGGCCGCCTGTAGGACCGACCGCGCTCCGTTTACCTGCTGGCCGGAAGAGGGACAAAAGCTGGATTTCGCGGGGGAAGACATATTTACAGGTGTGTCCAAGGTCGTGACTGACTCAAGCGTCTGTGGGCTAAAGGTGAAAGACAAGCTGGAGGTATCGGGAGCGAAAAGAAAGATGGAAAGTGGCAGTGCTGCTTACGAAAAAGATAATAGTAGTAGTAGTGGTAGTGACGAGGATGAAAATAACAGATATAGAAAGGCGGTTTTAAGGAGATTCCTGTTAATGGTGAATGTTAATTCCCGTTTGACTGACAATATGAATATACATGAGCACTTATGATACACAAATAAAGAAGCAATATCTATGTGAAACAATTGACTGATTTTAAATAGAGTACTTATGGTACTTATAGAATTAACGAAGCAATATTTACGTAAAAAAATGAAAAGAAAGAATACTAATTAACTTATATTAGACAGAGTACAATATGAGACTCTGTGTCTCGCGAGATTTCGCTCAGTCTTTCAGTTCGGACATGTTCGTCACCGTTTTCCTCCCTCCTTCCATCTTGACTACGATCCTGCCATCCTGGGTCCATACATTTTGAAGGCCGAACTGTGTGATCGCAGTGTTCAAAATTTTTAGTCTTTCGCGCGTCAGATCTTCCCTCAGGGTAACCCCACTCTTGGCGAGTTTTCTTTTCTGAGCAAACACTTCAGCTCTTTTCCGATATGACACAAATTTAATTATGATGGGCCTGGGTTTCATGGCACCTGGTATCGTGCGCCCAACACGGTGGCTTCTGTCAATATCGGTCACGTCGATTCGCACGCCAAGTTTTTCACGCACGAGGCTAATGACCAGGTCGTCGGTGTTTTCGCGATCGTTTTCAGCTACCCCGAACAAGCGCAAGCTGTTCCTTCGCTGATACTGCTCGATTTCATCGGTGGCCGCTGACAGTTTAGCTTCTAGGTCGGCGGCTTTTTTCTCTTGTGCGGCCAGGGACTTTTTAAGAGACTGGATTTCGGTGCTGTTGCGCCCGACAGACTCTTGCAGTTTGTCCATGACCGCGGCCGTCACAGAATCCGTGATGGATTGCACGATTACGTCTAGCGTGTCTTTGCTGTGCAGCGCCGCACTCACCTGGGACCGGACGAGCTCCCCGATGTCGGGAAGCGAGGCCTCACCTGCCGCCGGAGACCGGGCGCCCGCGCCGCCTGCGCCCCTGTAGCCTCGCCTGCTGCCGCTTACTCGTGCTCTTCCCATTTTTCACTCACTTATCACTTATCACTTGTGGTAATCAACGGAGAACAACACACCACGGCAAGTAACTCTTGTTTAGTCGGATGCACGCGTTGTGGACTGCCGCACTTCTCTGTAACACCTTCAATGAGCGGAAAAACTCGCGAGCCAAAGAAACGCGCGTCACTCAGTGGCCGCCATCTTAGCTTAGTATAAACACGAGAGTGATGTGTTTCAACATAAGGGCTGGCGTCTTGTTGATGTCTGCTTCCGTACTGTCAACACATTTATGGGGCATTATTTTGTTTACGGGAGTGGTGCTCTCCTAATTTAGTTCTCTTTAAACGCAATTCTTCCAATAAAATTTACTGTAATGGACGGGAACTTCCAAAACTTGTATAAACGTATCATGTGTGTCAATATTGTAGTCGGTTTTTCTCATACGATGTTTCAGCAATAAATAGTAAGCAAAAAATACCCGTATATACCGTGTAAACATAGGAGAAAATTTAATAGCAATAAATCCGATTGCTGTTGTCTATTCCAGACTAAAGATGAAGGAAAGAAATGCAAAGTCATAAGGAAAATATCACTTCAGCGGTATAAATAGCTTTTCTGATTCAACAAT
Organism: Schistocerca nitens; assembly: GCF_023898315.1. Taxonomy (NCBI): domain Eukaryota; kingdom Metazoa; phylum Arthropoda; class Insecta; order Orthoptera; family Acrididae; genus Schistocerca; species Schistocerca nitens. The sequence continues at coordinate 284,937,155 of NC_064614.1, forward strand.
TAATTATACTTAAGAATCGAAACGTAACAGAGAATAAGAGGTTTAGAGAAAAGGAAATCCATTGTCCATTTTTTTCACGTGTCTGCTTCACGTCTTATTTCAGGAATACTCCCATTGTACTATGGATTATCATACTAACGCTTGAATGGTTTCAGTTTATAAATGCCAATAATGTTTATTACCCGATTGAAAATGATACGTACCAGATTTTCAGCAGGACACATCCATGTGAGTAACTTCTTTCCTTACGTTTTAAAAACATGCTTCAGGTTCCAACCGGATTTGCTATCAATAGAGATATATTCACCTTTACTGTCGTCTCCATGTTGGGCCCCACATGACACCAAACCTGTCAGAATATGAATAGATCCGTAAAAATTTTGTAGGTTACTTTCCCTTATGTATAACATTTTGACAGCTTAGTCACCTAAAGGGCACTTAATGCACTGAGAACAGTGTTGTAAAATAACTGGAATATACTACTATGGTCACGTGAAAGGGAACTGTGTTTCTATGAAAGGAAGAAAGTGAGATCCTTGTTAACTCTTATATCAAGATATGTGAACAATAAGAACAGTAGATCAAAAAGAATATGGAAGGGGATTATATTACGAACACAACTACAGTAGCAAATGCAATATTTTGAGGAATATAAAGGAAAATATGTTCTAGAAGGAACAAGCGGAATGTACGAGTAATCAAAGAATACAGGAGCAGGTAAAATTATTCCGTACGCTAATAACGATGAAAGTTTTCAAAGAAGCAGCAGCTTTGAAATAAAAGGTCCCTTCAAGCAGCAAAAACAATACGAACAAGGCAGGTGCAGAACTCTAGGAAGTGTTATGCGAGGATCTTGACGGTATCATGATATTAACAGTTGTTACAGGGTGATTGAGAAGGAAAGGCACATACTTTGAGGGTTGATAGTGAATCTGAACAAAAAACTTCATGTGCATATATGTCCTATCCTTAACAGTTTCCGAGGATACTGATGAAAACTATGGTGAACTGGACAAATGAAGGTGATAGTAAATGGAACATTGTAATCTAATATTTGTTTAATTTTATACATTTCTTCATAAAAGATGTTCAGAAAGCCCACCGTCAATTACATTTAATTTTATAGCTATTATAGACAGCTGCTGAGTTGCTGATCTGGGTTAATTCGTACAGTCCTTTACTTCAGCAAACGCATGTAAAATACGAGCGAGAAGTTCCTCCTTTGTATCCTCTCGGCGCTTATATACTTCGCTCTTAAGTCAATCCCACGAACACTAATCTATTGGAGTAAGTAATCTAATGTAATATAAGGTAATTAACGTAATTTAACGTAATTAATGTAATCTAAGTAAACTAATGGAGTAAATGAAGTGTGAATTCAAATCATCAGTAAAGATAACGCTACGTAGTCTAATGACGATTTAGTTGTATTCACATGTGAGTGCTGTTGAAGAAGAACATGCGATTGACGCCCGTGATTTTCAAACAGCTATATGTAGTATACGGTTCATAAAAGGACATAAGTTCATTTGAAGTTAAGCCACCAATACTGTCACCCCTCAAAATATGTACCTTTCCTTCCGACTCAACCTGTTTAGATTATAATGAACCTAAGCGACCACTGTAAATCAAAAGTGCATACATTACGTAATGAGAGATAAATTACGAAGAATGTGGGTTAACATCACTCTAAACTGTCATAGAAATGTGATAACTAAAAATTGCGGATGCTAGAAAAACATGAACGAATATGGTGTAAATCAGAGTGTTTCTTGTAAACACATCAGGTGTACAAGAACTGTGATCATAATCAGAAATTAAAAATTATCCGGCCTTGAATCTATAATTACCATTCAGCTTTCGCTTGTAATACCTTTAAAAGTATGGATATAAGCGGTTCGAGATGCTACAGAGAGAATCTGGTAGTAGATATGGTGACAAAAGTGATATGGAAATTCATTCATGCTGGGCCCCCAAAACTCAGACTGCCACTTTGTGCAACACTACATACTACAGCTCGCCCTTCTACTAACACGCTTTGCCGCAAGCACGTTGCCTCACCGCCTAGGTCTTTACCGAAACAGTGAGGCGTGGAAATCAGACAAATCGGGGCGTTTCCTACCGCCGCAGTGTTTGTAAGAGATGTGTGATACTGAAATATCCACGATTACCCTGACCGTTAGGTGAAGGATTTCAGCATACTGGCTGAAGTTAAGTGACCCAGACAAACTTCAGAACATTACAAAACAATCATAATAATCTATAGCTTGAAAATTGATGAGTGCATAAATGGCATTGGGAGTTGGTGAAAGAGCAAGAGTGTTGTATACTATTTCGTAATGTTAGGCAGCGGCTGAAAATGGACTATATCAAATCCAGTAATGAAAGGCATACATGCTAACGGGACACGGTTTCGTTCCCCACACAGAATGCCCAAAATAACATTGTCGCGGAAAATTTGATCACATCTGACAAGAAATATAGCTCAGTAAGAGACAGTCCATTGCAGTGTACCGGCTACTAATTTGTAATACTACTCCAAGGCAACAAAAGTCATGGGACAGTGGTATTTACATATACAGATGGCGGTAGTATCGCGTACACAGGGTCTAAAAGGACAGTGCACTAGCGGAGCTGTCACTTGTACTCAGGTGTTTCGTGTGAAAAGGTTTCCAAAGTGATTATTGCCTCACAACGGCTACTTACAAGGGGAGGCCGCCAATTGTGAAATTCAGATTCGATTCATACTGCGCATAATAAAAGCTCACGGCCAGAGGTGTAATGTGGCAAAGCACCAAGATGCACTTCTCAACCGTTGTCGAGAAAATCGACAGTTAAAAGAAACCGTTGCGGTGAAATACTCTCTACGATTAAAAGTTTACTACAGCGTCGTGGCGCAGCGGTAAGCGCTCGAGTTTGTAATCCGAAGGTCGCTGGATCGAATCTCGCACATTGCAAACATTCTTTTTTTTTAGTATTTGTTTGTTGTAATTCAAATATATATATATATATATATATATATATATATATATCGGCAATCAGTTGCAACAATTATGCATACAATAAGTTGTTGAAAGTCGTTTGTCGTGGAAGAACTGGCAACTTCGAACATCATTATGTTTTCCGCAAACAAAGTTGTATTTCACAAATGTTATTAATTGTCTTCATAATGTTAACCACGTATAGTTAACGGAAGACGTAGAAACGATATTCCGAAACGAATACGTATAGCGTAAGTCAAACGTTCGAATTAGAATAGAGACCCCACGAACACAAATTCGCTGTGGCAGGTATGAAATATAAACTCCGTTACTCGCTCGTTACACTTGAAGGACAGATGTTGAATGGGCCGAAACGAGCCGCCGCATAACAGCGTAGTTGCCTGCTAACTTTGAAAGAAGGTAGATGCAGTCCCTAGCGCAACTTATAACATCGTCGAAAATCAGTGCGGACGAGAGAGCTTTGGTACACCCTGTTAAAAAAACGGAAAAATGGAGGCGGTACAATTGGAGAGCGATCCGCCTTCACCAACATGCATAAGCAATTCATTAATAGTTATATATATATATATATATATATATATATATATATATATATATATATATATATATATATATGGCGCGAGATTCGATCCGGCGACTTTCGGATTACGAACCCGAGCGCTTACCGCTACGCCACGACGCTGTAGTAAACCTTTAAGCGTAGAGAGTATTTCACCGCAACGGTTTCTTTTAACTGTCGATTTTCTCGACAACGGCTGAGAAGTGCATCTTGGTGCTTTGCCACATTACACCTCTGGCCATGAGCTTTTATTATGCGCAGTATGAATCGAATCTGAATTTCACAATTGGCGGCCTCCCCTTGTTAGGGACCATCTGCAGCCAACCATGGACTTCACGTTATGGATGAAAGTGCACCATGTCACCGGTCACAAGCGTTCACGACTGGTTCGAAGAAAGTGGTGGACAGATCGAGCGAATGTTCTGCCACCCATGTTGCCCGACATGAACCCAATCGAAAATTCATGGGACGTAATCGAGAGATCCGTTTGTACACCAAATCTATTATAACCGCGTCATGGAAAAATTGTTACAGTAACCCTTTCCCAAGTTGGTCGACTGCTGAGAGAAGCTTATGGAAGACTTGAGTTGGCTTACGCTGCCGAAAGATGATTCAGAGCGTCGAGTATATGCACCGTGAATCGATACGGTACGTGTTTGCAGCAGTTTCCAGCAGTGGAAATCCTGTAATAAGGCAGCGAAAAACGGAAGAAACCCTCATACTCGCGATCAGTTCTGAAGCAATGATGTCGGTATGACCGACCATACCTCACCTCACGCCAGCAGTGTGGATAGAAATTCCAAGCTGGTCTAAAGATGTGAGTAACTGATGTTTCTTTTGAAGGAAATGTGATCTCAGTTCCTGTTATGTAGTGCATTTGTCTTTTTCCCACATTCAGTTTATATTTCCTTCTTTCAGAAGTGGGCTTCCTAGGTGTCCATCCAAGACACATCGCCAAATGCAAGAGAAATGATGAAAGCTCCAAGCAGAACATTAAGGCCAATTCAAGGAGCTTCCGGGCTGATAAAAAGCCTACACAAATTAACCGTAGCGAAGGAGACGAAATCTACACTTGAAGATCCCACCAGTGAAAATCTAGTACTTTGAGACATTGCGGGGAAGCTGCCATAGTAACTCATTCGCAGAACAGACGAATGGTATTGCAAGTCGTGTGAGAAAGATGGAATGAAAGAAACAACTAGACGAATGAAATGCAAAATGTGGATTCATCCAAATGTACAGAAATGTGGAAATAAGTGAAAAGTTCCATTGCAATTTCCCCATATTGCGATGGAAACCTCCTTTTGTGATGTAAGAAATAAAATATTGAACATTTTCTTAAACTTAGACTATTACGTGTTGTTAAGCTCAGAGATACAATTTAAAGATGGTACAATTTATTTACTCACTAGTACAAGATACGGAACCACGTTCCTAATTTGTACTCCCTGCATATGTTTAGACAATTAACTATAGTGTGCACTTTTCTCTCAGAATTTTGATTGTTAGGATCAGATAGTAAAAAAAATCTTCCTATTGTGATTGGCATTATTTAAATTATTTTGTTAACTTACTGTTGGGTTATGACAAAATTTCTAAAGTGGTACCACTTAGACCTCTCCCATCTACCTCTTTTCCTCTTTATCCTAGTTAGGGAAAAGTTGAACTGCTCAGTAAACAAGACGTATTCTAAATTGTGACTATCAAAGTTTTATTTTGACAAGCGTGAATTTTAAAAAAACAAAGTCCAAGAACAACGAACTGCTTTCCACGCAGTTCCGAGCTGTATTATAAGAAACAAGTGTTAATAAGCAGAAGTCACATAAAATATTCAGCCACTTCTCTACGACATCTGTCAAGCTGAAAAATAACTAATAATGCACAAATAACACCTCCAAAAGGGTACTTAGGGACTTCTGGGAGATTAGTAGAAGTAGTGTGAATGATGAAAAACCCGCGTGAATAGTATGGCCGACGGTGAATGTGAAAGACGTGAAGTACTCAGAATGAAGGCAGCAAAGTAACCCATGACGGAAAGAGCAAGGAGGGCATAAAAAGCAGGGTAACACAATTAAAGCAGACATTCCTGACCAAGAGGGGTCTAGTAGTAAAAAACATGGGATTTAATTTGAGGAATAAATTTCTGAGAACATACGTTAAGAGCACAACATATATGGCAGTGAAACATGGACTGGGGTAAACCGGAAGTGAAGGGAGTCTGTTTGACAAGTGGTGATACGAAAGAGTGTTCAAAATTAGGTGGTCTGGTACGGTAAGGAATGGGAAGGTTTTCCGTAGAATCGACGAGGACAGGAATATTTGGAAAACGTTGGCAAGAAGGTGGGACAGTATGATAGGACATGTGATAAGACATTTTAACTTCCATGGTACTAAAGGGAGCTGCAGACGGTAAAACCGGAAGAGGAAGACAGAATATGGGATACATCCAGCAAATAACTGAGGACGTAGATAGTAAGTGATACTCTGAGATGTAAAGGTTGGTACATTAGAGAAATTCGAGGCAGGCGGCATCAAACCATTCAGAAGACTAAAAAAAAGTCACGTGCTCTAGAAGTTCGCAGGAATTCAATAACAGAAATAAGACAAACTGTGTCTTTAAGTAGTGTACTGTACTATAATTTGTAATTATCGCTTTTTAATGAGGAAGATTAATGCATAAATACCTTGGAATTTAAACATGTACACAAAAAACTATAATACGTTAGGTACTACCTAGCAGTAACACATTCTAACTCTAAAAAATAGTCACGACTAAACCTGCAGGTAGAAATAGGTACTAAAGGAAAGTGGGCTGTAAGTCCATTCTAAGGCTCTCATCTAACAGAGGGATGGAGTGGATGGACGCAAATGACTCCTGCTCTCGTTTGTCTTGTCACTATTCTCACTATCAATATAACAACTAAGATTGTTCCTCATACTTCCGAATAGTGTATAAACTTTCGTTCTTGAACAGTGTTTGAGTTCTTGTACATGTAAACGTTAAGATTTCTACAGCTGCAAGGAAATAGAATGTTAATATTACAGCTTGTCATGTCTATGATATAAGTTGTAAAACTCACGGTACACCCTGTTAACAGAGCTGTGCATTTTGCTGAGATGCAGTAACAAACATAAATAAATAAAACTACTACTCAGATTTAGAGCTTCGAGCATATCGAATGAATTGGCAAAAATTTTCAGTCTCTTACACCCCCCTTTTCTTCCGTTCATAATTCCTAGGAATGATGACAGTGACAGCCGGTATCTTTCACATTTCGCGAGATATGTTCGAGTGGCTGAACTGGAAAACTCTGTTGCGAGTGAAAGTTACAACACTGGGCTCCATTTACCATAATCTGTCACGAACGTCCAGCAAGTGGGGACTCTGCTGCCATTATTCGTTTATTTTCCGTGTCTGGCGTCCTGTCTGAAAAGGAACTAGCTAAATAATGCCGTCTGGAGATAAGTATAGAAGACTGGTTCAATAGGCGTATGAGACTATTCGTCTGAGACTATCTGCTTATTTCATAGACCACTACGAATATCACTAACTGCTTTAATGTTAATCAGAAAATAGTTCACAAACGTTACGTAAAGTTTACAGGAATGATGCCGAAATATTTTCGTGCATTGTCCACAGATGTTTCCTTTGTACTTCCATATTATGAACCCAGACCTTAGCCGCCCAGATACCGTTTAACTGCATTGTTTCGATTGTTATGTCAACTCTCACTGACTGTATTTACATGATACGTTTGTTACGCTTGCATATAAAGCATATTCTCTCACGATACGCATTCCCAACAATTTCAATAACTCGGTTACTTCTTCACGTCCAGGAGAAGTAATAGAAAGTCGTCGTGGATACCTCCTAAACTTATACTGCATCAACACGAAAGGGTCGTACACACTTAGCGCTGTATATTAAATGCCATTTTGATGCGTAGTTTGAGCCACGTTGTAATCTTGACATGTAACCAGATCGAGCTCCAGATATAACACAAGTGGCAATGTGAACAACATTGTTTACAAGACTTCCAATTTCAGGGATCTGCTGGTCAGTGAATTTGTGCGGCAGTCTCATAGGACCCTAGATCTTGATAAACATTATCCTGTTGTTGTTGATGAGGATAATAATGAGGGATTCAGGACAGCTTCATATACATCTCGGCGGTAGAACAATGTCTGTTGTCACGAGCGCAATTGCTGCGACAATTCACAAGAAAAACATCTTAGTGATTTTCTTCAGAATATTTGACTATATAAGCACAAATATATTGTGCGTCACTGATAAAAATCAGTGTATCATTTAAATTGTCACGCATTAAAATTTACGAGTCGTTTGCAGAAATATCCTTATACACCAAACTTTACCTCTTATATGTGGATGACTAATGGAAATCGAAATGACCGAGTGGCATCATTGGCCTTAAGGCCCCAATTCGGGGAAGTTCGGCCGCCAAGGGCCAGTCTTATTTCACTCGACGCCACATTGGGCGACTTTCGCGCCGGTGATGAGGATGAAATGATGATGAGGACAACACAACACCCAGTCCCCGAGCAGAGAAAATCCCCAACCCTGCCGGAAATCGAACCCGGGCCCGCTTGCATGGGAGGCGAGCACGTTATCACCCATCTAAGCAAGCGGACGTGGATGACTAATACGACAATAAAGAACAAGAGCCGAAGTCATCCACTCAGAGCTAACTAACATCCCTTCCGCAACACTTCAGGTGGGAAACCCGACACTTTACAATATTCTAAAATGCCTTTTGTATTGTTACCGTTGCCGCTTGGCCGAGATATTGAATATAAGATCCAAAGAAATAATTATATAGTCACTGAACACTACCTGAGGAGTACTACATCCAACGCCTTTTGCCTAGATTTTTTGCGATAGAGACGGAATCTGTTTTCTAAGTAACTTTTACTTGTTCCTGAACACGTTAAAGAAAAAATGAACAAGGAAAGCCTCTAAAACGTAAAGTAAAACTACCTTCAGTCATAGACAGTAAGTCAGACTCTTTATGTGGGTGGATTAGAAGATGAAAACCTGAGCCTGTAGCAACTGTATTAAAAGAGTCGTCGAGCATCGTACTGGATGTTACACGTTATGGACATGCCTATAACGCACCGAAGATCATAATTCGCGAAATTAAGCTGGGTTGAACATATACGTCACTCTGGTTCTAGTTCTCTGACCGACAGCGGCATACAGGGCCACAGCTGGGCCATCGCTTTGGATTATCAATCATTCCTAATCAGACAGAGTTAGCTGCACACTTTGGAACATACTTTTCACCCACACTTTCAGCTGTGGAAACGTTTTCGGGAATATGCATTTCAGCACAGTGCAACCCGTTTCCCATGGCGTGGTGAAAGACCCAACTATAGGGTTCAGTTAATGACGCGGTAGCCGTGCTTTTAGCTGCTTCTGATTGACCATTGTAGAGCACATCCAGAACGCAATCCAAGCCGTTTCGGTGACCCGTCTACGTCGTTAGGTATTCTTACAGCAAAGTGTGAACTCTGTACAGAGTTATTGTTCTAGTCGACACGCTCTCTGCCGGCCGCGGTGGTCTCGCGGTTCTAGGCGCGCAGTCCGGAACCGCGCGACTGCTACGGTCGCAGGTTCGAATCCTGCCTCGGGCATGGATGTCTGTGATGTCCTTAGGTTATTTAGGTTTAAGTAGTTCTAAGTTCTAGGGGACTGATGACCACAGCTGTTAAGTCCCATAGTGCTCAGAGCCATTTTTTTGACACGCTCTCTTGTGTGTTCATCTTACTTCTAGCTAGGACGATGAACAGACCAGCTCACTTTTGAGAGTGAGCGCCTAAATATACTGTGCCGGAGTTCACTCTGAATTACATTGTTTGCACAGTTGCGACAGTTACTGAATGAAGTGAGAACCACTAACTCCGGAAATACCATTCAGTACATCGATGTATGACCGTGATAATTTACTGAATACCACATTTATATCCACAAAGTACATTATGGCATGAGGCAGTGAGTACTTGTATAAATATCGTCAATAATCCACCTCCCTACCATTCTATTTCACTGATCGATTCGCGCACTAAATGTCTCAGTGAAGTGCATGGCATCTCTGGAAGCGTCTGCCAATCAAGTTCGTAAATCATATCCTTAATGCACTCACAATTACCAAACGAGCCAGAGGCGAAACGCGTAAATCATATCCTTAATGCACTCACAATTACCAAACGAGCCAGAGGCGAAACGCGCCATTCTTCATTGGACCTGCTATATGTCATCTATTAATCCAACCCGGTAACGACACCAAGCTGACTAGCGATTTGTCGAGCGAGCTCTTTCTTCCATAAATTATATTTCATTAACATTCTGTCAACAGATCTCAGATTTTCCTACGACTTGTTTCATGCGACTTGTTTAGTTTTGAAGTAATACATAATTCATGTGGGACCATTTCCTTTCGGTGTTTGTCCGTAATTTAGTTACGGTCGTCAAGATACAAGGAGTATCATGTATATTAAATAAAAATTTGTTCAATGCCTAAACCGCAATATACATATCACAATAATCCTGGCCAGTGTTATCAGAATCAATACAATCGCAGTTCATTTCGTAAATATACTGATCGTTTCCTCGAATAAGCAGGGAAACCCCTAAATAAAAATTACTGGAGAATTTTAGCGTCATGTTGGTGATCAATGCCAACAAAGTAGCCGATAGGTAAATTTCGTAAATGTCCACTATCAAGTAACATCGTTTTTTTGTCTCGTTCAGTAGTAACAGAAGCATAAAATCTACATTTGTGCTGTTTCTACTCATCTGAATCACTTGAGACGCGGTCTAGGCATTAAAAGGTTTTACTTCTAAAAATATTTTTATTTAATAAACCACATTAACACCGCCGTCTCCCTCCCCCCCCCCCCCCCGCACCGTTCCTCCCCGACCACGACAGGCTTCACTAGTATTTGATCTATTCTATGATTCAAGTGGCTCTGAGCTCTATGGGACTTAACTTCAGAGGTCATCACTCCCCTTGAACTTAGAACTGCTTAAACCTAACTAACCTAAGGACATCACACACATCCATGCCCGAGGCAGGATTCGAACCTGCGACGCGTTTCCAGACTGTAGCGCCTAGAACCACTCGGCCACTCCGGCCGGCGGTCTATTCTATCTACCATGATTCAAGAATGTGGCTGGTGGACAACCCATCAGTCATTGGACACCATCAGCTTCTTGTATCAATCTACTTGGTAAATGTGCTTGGAAAATCTTGGAAGTTTGTTGGTAGAATTATTGACCAAGAAGCTGTGACCAATGACGAGAATCGCTTCGATCAAACTACTATTGTTGTATCAATCTTGAAAAGATAATTAATACGTTTACTGGAACAGAATTCACTTTATATAAGGTGATATTTATGTAGAATTCGATTGAGTTATTGCCAGTATTCACTTCTCCTGATAGTCACAACTGGAAGTATGTATTGAGGCAGACATGCATTCAGAAACGTCTCCTCGCAACTGTCATTATAAGAATTTGGATCGTTTCTTTTCAAATATCGGTGTGAAACTCGAGTTACACAAGAGATTTTTCCGTGAAATACTTGGTTTTGAAGAAGAAATATCGGCGAGATGCAAGTACAGGCGGCAGGATGCACGTGGCACGTTATTCCAGTGCTCGCGTCGTTGTTCTCATCGAGTAAAGTCTGTAACACTCCAAGTGTAACTAATGAAGATGAATGAATTAATAATTTTACGGTCAGGAAGTTAGCCGCAGTCTGATGAGAGCGTATTTCTGTGCAAAAACAAGCTCTCCGTTGTTTACCCAGCCAGTGTTATCAGAATCAATACACTCGCAATTCATTTCTGATCGTAGCATCGAGTCAACAGTGAAGCCCCTAAATAAAAATTACTGGAGAATTCTAGACTCATGTTGCTGCTCCGTGCGAACAAAACAGCTGCTTAAACTTTGTAAATGTCCACTATGAAGTAACATCGCTTCTCCGCCATGCCAACAGTAAATTCCACAGCAATTTGTGGCGCAATTGGCCGTCCGTATCAATCAGGAGTAATTCTCATATCTCCAGTTAATTTGTTCTTATAAATCATGTTCTTCAATCCCGGTAGGATATAAGACCTCCCTGTATTTCTTTAGCCCATAGAAACTCCCAAAGAGTGGCAGCACTATTGCTGTTGTTTTGGCAAACAACTTTACGAGTAAAGCCCTTCTCACCTTATCCAGACTTATGTTGACAGATTGAAACTGTAATACACATTGATGCTTGTATTTCAGACCTACGCCACTATAACAGTACCGGCCACTAACGGCAAGTCATGACATTAGCACTACTAACAATGCAAATTCTGCAGTGCACATCATTCCTATAAAGTTGGGTACCCATACGTCTGAAGTGGCTCAAAAAGCGAAAATTTAATTGTAACCACCCTGTTTATTAGATGTTATCAACGAGATCTAAACTGATAAACCAAAACATTGTGACCACTGCCACCGCGACATTGGATGCCCCCCCTCCCCCCCCCCCCCCCCCCTTGGTGGCATTGCGGGGACGTGACGCGGTAACAAACGTATGTAAGTGGAGCAGACACGGCCGGGGGGATCAGCCAAGTGAAGATATTGGTTGCAAACCGGGAAATCCATTGAGATAAGCGACTTTGCCAAAGGGCAGATTACTATTACGCAGAGTCTGTAAAGTAGTATCTCGAAAACGAGGAAATAGGTCGAATGTTTTGGCGCTAATATCGTGAACATCTACAGAAAGAGGTAGAAGGAAAGTGAAACTACCACTAGGTGCCAAATGCCTGGACGTGCATGACTCTTGGGGTTCGGAGGCTTGTCTGCTTTGTAAGGTAGGGCAGATGGCGATCTGTGGCATCTCTGCCGGAAGGCCACAATGCTAGTGCCTGCGCAATTGTTTCGGTGCACGCCGCTAATCGTACATTGTTGAACGTAGAGCTCTGCAGCAGACCACCCCTGCGTGTTCTCATGTTGACCTAACGACATCGTCAATTACGATTTCAGTGGGCACGGGACCATCGTGATTCAACAATCAATAAACGGAAATGTGTCGGCTCGTCGAGTGAATCATATTTTTGCAACGTTAGGTCGATCTTCGTCTCCACAAACGCCGTCATCAAGGTGTACGTCGGCTCGAAACGTGCAACGGACCACGATCGCAGGATGATGAAAGCATTATTATCCTACGGAGCAGTGTCCTGCGCTTGCGTTGGACCTGTGGTTGGATCTGTGGTGGGACCCAAGGTACACTGACAGTTGTGAACCACCTGCAACCCTTCGTGCTTGAGGTCTTTCCAGACAGCGATGTCATCTTCCAGCAGTATCATTGTCCGGCTCTGGGTGACAGAACTGTGCTACAGAGGTTAGGGAGCATCATAGCGAACTCAAGTTGACGTCTCGGCGACCAAATTCGCCTGATCCCATGGAACCCATATGGGCAGCTATCGAGCACAATCATTACATACACAAATCACTGGTTCGTTACTTTCACTAATTACGTGAACTGCGAGTAGACATATAATGCCACGTACCTCCACCAACTTACCAACAAACTGTCGCATCCCTGATACGCACAATCAGTGATGTATTTAGTTCGAAAGACGGACAAACAAGCTAGTAAGCAGGTGGCGTGTGTGTGTGTGTGTGTGTGTGTGTGTGTGTGTGTGTGTGTGTGAATCCCTTCGGGACCCAACTGCTGAGGTCATCGGTTCCTAGACTTACGCACTACTTAATCCAACTTAAACTAACTTAAGCTAAGAACAACACAAGCACTCATGCCCGAGGGAGTACACGAACGGCCGGCGGGAGGGCCCGCGCAATCCGTGACATTCCCCCTCAAACCGCGTGGCAACTCCGCGCGGCCTTAGCAGGTGGTCATACTGTTTTGGCTGATCAGTGTAAATATAAGGAATATTAATGTCAAAAGCAATAATGTTTTGGTGAAATAAAGAGAAACTCGTACAAACTTATATTGCGTGTTTAATGGCACCGTGATTTATTTAATATGTCAGCAATATGGGGTGAAAATACTAGATAAAACGATGAGGTAACTCGCTAACGCAAATGTCACGTCACTGAAGATAAACCTCCAAATGAGTGACTGAGTTGAACGAGAAATAATGGTCAACAGCTAGACAGTGAATAATTCTGATGTGTTTCGCCATGTAATTGGTTTCAGTGTAAAAATCCAGGAGCATACAGCCCAGAGTTTACATTCACTTGGAAAATTGCTCTGCTTGGTACACAAGACACATTGATGAGACGGAACAGTATGACTACCTGCCTACTGGTCTGGTGGTCAGCCTTTGGATTGCAATGCAACGAGGATTCTGCGTGTCATGGATTCGAGAAGTCCTTGGTGGGTGTCCGGACGTCTATGCCCAGGTTACGCATTTCCCCTAAATTACGGGTTAGTAGGGAAAAGAGAATCAGCTCTGTGAATATCAAGAGTTCAGATGATAAGCCAGTGCCAAGTAATAACTAGATATCTTAAAAGTGCAAGGAATATATAGAAGGACTATCCAAGGGAAGCGTTGGCACCCGATAATGTCTCAGATGTCCCATCGGATTGAGATCGTACTAAACTGGTTGCTAAGATATCAACGTGAGTTTTCTTGCTCATAAAACCATCGTAGCACAATTCTGGCCTTGTGACAAAACAGTCATCGTCTTGGAAGATACCATAGTTGTCAGGGAAGTCACCAGGCACGAAAGAATGCATTTGATGGGCATTAGTATTCATATAGTCCACAGCTGTCGACGGGTGACATGGAAGCCCAGATGAATGTCCCACGTACCATAGTACCGGCCCCACCGGCCTGCGTCCGTGGAGCGGTGTATGTTTCGAACAGGTGTTCGCCTGGGTGGCGTGGAATTGGACACCACCAATGATCTGGTGTAACAAGAAATGTTTCTATTGATATATCTTTCCATTGATACACGGCCCAAATTCGACAATCCAATGTCCACTGAAATCTTAACTGACGATGTCGTTCCGATAACGTGAGAAAAGGTGTTTGCTGCGGAGCACCGTGCTCACCTTTGTGACCTGAACGGTGCGTACCGAAACACTTTGGCCTGCACTGGCATTCAGCTCTGTCGTCAGATATTCCAGAGATCGACGCGTGACCTAATTTATAGAGTTGACCAGCCTCCAAGTCCTATGACGAAGCGTGAACGTCGAACACCTTGTCGCCTTTACGTGATTTCACCGTCCTCCAAGCACTTTCTGTAGATCCTCGAGACATTAGCGCACGAACAGCGTGTCCGCTTTGCCGTTTTCGGGATGCTCGTTCCGAGGTGCAGTCTTTGTTAAAGTCGCTTCCCCTTCTGTGTCTGCTCCATTTGTAAACTTTCCTTTCCGCATCACATTCCCTCAAAGATAACATGAGGCATTCAGCCTCACGGTGGGTACTGGCCATAAAGGTTTGGCTCATCATTGTATATGAACGAGGTGTAATAGACTTCAATGTGAATAATAATTCAACTACAGTCGATTAGTAGTGGAAAGCATCATGACCAGATGAGGGTCTATAATATTCTATAAAGATTATGCGAAAGAACTTCCTCCACTTCTAGCAGATTATCATAGGTCGCTGATCAATGAAAATCTCCACTATAAAGATCAACATGGATTTTGCAAACAGAGATCTTGCGAGAGACTGCTCGCTATGTTCCTCCATAAGATCCGTAACACCGTAGACAAAGGCGCTCAGGTAGATGACGTGTTCCTTGACTTCACGAACGCAACTCACACCGTCCCTCACTTCCGTATAGTGAAAATATAATACGAGCTTACCCAGTGTCGGACCAAACCTGCGACTAGACTCAAGACTTCCCTGCAGGTAGAACTCAACAAGTCGCCAATAAAGAACAAAATCGACAGGTGTATTTATAATTTTCTGAGTGCACCAAGGTAGTATGATAGGACCGTTACTGTTTACATTGTATATAAAAAATTAGTAGCAAGCTTTGGAAGCGCTTTATTATTCTTCGCAAATGCGACTATAGCAAGGTCAGAGGACAATATCGATATGCAGAATAACCTGCAGATGATTAGTCAGTGGTGCAGGTTATGTCAGTTGGCCCTAAACGTAAATAAATGTAACATATTGTGCATAAGTAGGAAAGGAAATCCACTACTGTACAACTAGACTATTGATAACAAATTTCTGTAAACAATATCTGTCGTACAATTCTAGGAATAACTATTCAGAGCGACCTTAAGTGGAATAGCCACATAAAGCAAATAGTAAGAAAAGCAAACAGACTGAGATTTATAGGAAAGATCAAAAAGAAATATAACTTATCCACGAAGGAAATGGCACACAAGGCTCTTGTTCGACGGATTCTTCATTCATCTGGGATCCTTACTACATTACTGGCCATTAAAATTGCTACACCAAGAAGAAATGCAGATGATAAACGGGTATGCATTGGACAAATCTATTATACTAGAACTGACATGTTATTACATTTTCACGCAATTTGGGTGCATAGATCCTGAGAACTCAGTACCCTGAGCAACCACCTCTGGCCGTAATAACGGCCTTGATACGCCTGGGCATTGTGTCAAACAGAGATTGGATGGCGTGTACAGGTACAGCTGCCCATGCAGCTTCAACACGATACCACAGTTCATCAAGAGTAGTGACTGGCGTATTGTGACGAGCCAGTTGCTCGGCCACCATTGAGCAGACGTTTTCAGTTGGTGAGAGATCTGAAGAATGTGCTGGCCAGGGCAGCAGTCGAACATTTTCTGTATCCAGAAAGGCCCGTACAGAACCTGCAACATGCGGTCGTGCATTATCTTGCTGAAATGTAGGATTTCGCAGGGATCGAATGAAGGCCAGAGGCACGGGTCGCAACACATCTGAAAAGTAACGTCCACTGTTCAAAGTGCTGTCAATGCGAACAAGAGGTGACCGAGACGTTTAACCATTGACACCCCATACCATCACGCCGGGTGATACGCCAGTATGGCGATGAAGAATACACGCTTCCAATGTGCGTTCCCCGTGAAGTCGCCAAACACGGATGCGACCATCATGATGCTGTAAAGAGAACCTGAATTCATCCGAAAAAATAACGTTTTGCCATTCGTGCACCCAGGTTCGTCGTTGAGTACACCATCGCAGGCGCTCCTTTCTGTGATGCAGCGTAAGGGTAGCCGCAGCCATGATCTCCAAGTTGATAGTCCATGCTGCTGCAAACGTCATCTAACTGTTCGTGCAGATGGTTGTTGTCTTGCAAACATCCCCATCTGTTGACTCAGGGATCGTGACGTGGCTACACGATCCGTAGCAGCCATGCGGATAAGATGCCTGTCATCTAGACTGCTAGTGATACGAGGCCGTTGGGATCCAGCACAACGCTCCGTATTACGCTTCTGAAGCCATCGATTCCATATTCTGCTAACAGTCATTGGATCTCGACCAACGCGAGCAGCAATGTCGCGATACAATAAACCGCGGTCGCGATAGGCTACAATCCGACCTTTATCAAAGTCGGAAACGTGATGGTACGCATTTCTCCCCCTTACACGCGGCATCACAACAACGTTTCACGAGGCAACGCCGGTCAACTGCTGTTTGTGTATGAGAAATCGGTTGGAAACTTTCCTCATATCAGCACGATGTAGGTGTCGCCACCGGTGCCAACCTGTTGTGAATGCTCTGAAAAGCTAATCGTTTGGATATCACAGCATCTTCTTCCTGTTGGATACATTTCGCGTCTGTAGCACGTCGTCTTCGTGGTACAGCAATTTTAATGGGCAGTAATCTATGAAGGACTAATAGAAGAAATAGAGAACATCCAAGGAAGAGCGGCGAGTTACGTCACGGGGTCGTTTAGTCGACGCGAGAGCGTTACAGAGATGCCCGACAAACTCCAGTCGCAGATGATACAAGAGAGGCGTTGTGCATCACGGAGATGTTTACTCTTCAAATTTCGAGAGAGCACTTTCCGCGAAGAGAAAGTACAACAGATTACTTCCTCCCACACACATCTTGCGAAATGACCACGACGAGAAAATTCGAGAAATTAGAGCCAGGACAGAGGATGACTGACAGGCATTCTTCCCGCGAGCGATTGTTGAGCAGAACAGAGAAGGGACATTGAGTGGAACGAGAAGTACCCTCCCCCATCCATCGTCAGGTGGCTTTTGGAGTGTGAAGCAGATGTAGAGAATTCCAATATTAAGGAAGGCAGATGCTGCAAAGTGTAAATATTACCGATCTATCAATTTAGTAAGTCATGCCTGCCGGCCGGAGTCGCCGTGCGGTTCTATGCGCTACAGTCTGGAACCGAGCGACCGCTACGGTCGCAGGTTCGAATCCTGCCTCGGGCATGGATGTGTGTGATGTCCTTAGGTTAGTTAGGTTTAATTAGTTCTACGTTCTAGGCGACTGATGACCTCAGAAGTTAAGTCGCAAAGTGCTCAGAGCCAAGTCATGCTTCCGTAAACACACAATTATATACAGAAAAATGGAAAACAAAAAAATTGGCAGAAGACGACCTCGGGAAGTCCGGGCTTCTGGATAAACGTTGAAAATGCGCGACAAAAATAATAACGCTACGATTTATCTTGGAAGGTAAGTTTAAGAAACACTAACCCACACTTATATCCACATTTTGAGCAACCTTTTGATGATGGTTATTGGAATACATTCCTCGTTATTCAGAATATAGCAAGGATAAAATACAGACATTGAAAACTTTTTTACGCGTTTCATAGAAACCAGACTGCCGTTATAATGTCGAAAATCTGGTTGACAGGTGAGTGACACAGATTTGAGTCCTATCGCCTTTATTAATCCTACTGTTCATTTAGCGAGCAGTATAGAAAACTTGACATATTTATAGAAGGAATGCAGAGTGAACAAATAAAGGCTTTGAGATTTGTCGACGATATTGTTATTCTGTGAGGCGGTAAAGGAAGAGCAGTTAAATGGAATTTAAAGTTGTAATTAGATGAGCATCAACAAAAGTTGTACTGGGGTAATGGAATGTAGTCAAATCGAATCAGACGATGGAGTTAAACTAAGAAATGAGGAACTAAATGGCTCTGAGATTTCTTATTTCCAGGCAAATGATGGCGATAATACAGAGGATGTGAAATGCAAATAGGCAATGGAAACAAAAAATTTTTGACGAAGAGAAATTTATTAACATGGAATGTAAATATAAGTGTTAGGAAGGTTTTCCTGTAAGTTTTTTTCTGGAATGTAGCGTAACAAAGATGGATGATGAAAAATTCGGACAAGAAGACGTTAGAAGCTTTGGGACTGTGGTGTTAGGACGCATTCTGAGATCTCGAAAAACAAGTTGAAATTGATGTTGGTTGTTGTATTTGTGCAGAAACGACGAGACTTGCATCGAAGCGAGTAGCGTGGAGATTTCAATCAAACCAATCTTCCGACAGAATACGATAACAGCAACACATAGGTGTTCCCATCTATTTTCCCTAAAGTGCATCAGAATTAATTCCAGCATAGTAGACAGGCAGAGTAGATTTAAGCGCCGGAAACGAAGAAAGGCAGATGAGAAAGCTAAGACACTACTAAATCTACATGAGTAGTGTGAAAAATTGATGGGTTACTATCCTGAACATTGAAATAAATAACCTTTTTAATTTGGGGAGCATATTTATGGTGAGTACTACTTGTTAATAACACTGTCAAATGAAGTAATGAAAACACTATTAATTTTTAAATTATTTGCTAGGAAGATTTGTCCCCAAATAATTTGACATGCTGGTGCATGGAGGCGGTATCCTACTTTTCAGTGCTAAATGAATTTGGAGCAGAGAGTAAAAGATTAGCAACGTCGGGGTAAAGGTCTAGTGGCTGCAGAAAGTGTAAGGGGAGTCACAAGCACTGAAGACAAAGTCGGTATGATAGCTGAAATCAAAGGCGCATATTTTTTAAGTTCGAGTCACGTTACAGACAGACAGTATTGAAAGAAACCAGAGCAGCACACGACCATAATACGTGTAATAGCCCCCTGAAAAATAAAATTGATTTGTTTCATTAGAACATTGGAGGATTGAAGAACAAGACAGATGAGCTTATTGTGCGCCTAGAAGATGTGGAAGATTCTGAGGGGATGGATGTTCTTTGCCTCTCTGAACAACACGTAACTACAGGCATGGAGAAGTTAAATTTCAAGGATTATAGACTTGCATCATTCTCGTGCAGACTTAAAATGGAAAAAGGGAGAGTTTCAACGTATGTAAATGTTGGATGGAAAGTCAAAAGTAAGGAAACAAAAATTTTTTGTGTTAATCAGAACTTAGAAACATATGTTTGTGAGTTGTTACTGCAGAATACTTCTCTGATAACTGTAACACTCTATAGATATCCTATAGGAAACTTTCTGCTATTTATGAGAAATTGTGATGCATTATTGAGCTTCATGTCAGATAGAATGAAATAGTATATTGTGGATATTTCACTGAAGGTTTCTTAAATATATTGACAGAAAAATGAAATAGAATTATTGTTTGGGTGTTTCAATATTAGTAGTTAATTTCACAGCTCCTATGCCGCAAAATAATAGGACACTTATTCATAACGTTTTTATAGACAGTGCTCAAGCTGAAACAATTAATGTGCACCCAATCTGATCGTGATGCACAATTAATGAAAATAAACATCGTGTCGCGTTACATCCTTGAGACAGGTCCATACAAAACAGCCAGGCTTCTTAATGCGAACAGGATACACTGTTTTAAGAGTAAGCTAAAAGGGATGGTATGGGAGGAGGTACACGTACAAAAAGGTGCTTGTATCAATTTCAGTTTATTCCATACTAAAGTTTTGTCAAGATTTGAAAGTTGTTTTCCTAAAAAATTATGCAAAGGATTCATTAAAAGACTAGTAAATGATGGATAACTAAGGGAATTAAAATCTCGTGTAAGGGGAAGAGGGAATTTTATGTAAAGGCCAGAGTAAGTCAAGATCCGACATTACCTGCATACTACCAAAAGAACTGTAGTTTTTGAAGTAAGGTCATTAGAATGTCCAGAAGAATGCACGTCCTGACAGAAATAAGTAATGCAGATAATAAGATTAAAACTACAAGGGACATTGTCAAATGGGGGACAGGACAGCTAGTCAGTGTACAAGATTCCATAACCATTAAACTAAACGACAGTTTTGTGGCTGACAATTCAGAAGTTGGAAGTAATTTTAATAATCACTCTCTAAACGTAATAACAAATATAGGATTAAATGGTTCCGCTGAAGAATCAAAAGAATACATTAAAAATGCCACTCCACAAAACATTGAGCAAATAGAAGTTACACCAACACCCTTCACTGAAATTAATACAACTGTAAAAATACTTTAAAAATCTCTTGTGGGGTTGATCTATTTCAAACAGAATTCTGAAAAATTCTTCCAGTTAAATAAGTAATGTACTTCGCGCTATAAGCAATGCAATATTAGCACAGGGAATTTTCCGAGACAGGCTAAAGTATGCAATTATCGATCCATTTCGTAAGAAAGGAGGCTAGACAGACTTAAACAATTATCGTCCAGTTTCTTTATTGGCATCCTTTTCCAAAATACGTATTTGAAAAAGTAGTCACACACTTAAGTGGACATAATTTTCTTAGCGTATCACAGTCTGGATTCCAGATAGGTTTCTGAACTGAGAGTGCTGTTTATACACTCACTCATCAAACAGTACAAAGCTTAAATAATAATATATCCCTTGTTGATATTTTGTGTGATTTCTCCAAGTTCTTCGATTGTTTAGATCATGATTCTCTAGTAGAAAAACACAAGTTTTATGGAATTAGAAACCTTACGCAGAACTGGTTTGAATCATACTTGACAAACAGAATGCAAAATAATTTAGTGTCGGAAGGGTAGAAAATTTTAGTGACTGTGCTAAAAATCACAAAAGGAGTCCCATAGGCTTCAATTTTGGGCCCACACATGTTCCTTATACACTTGAGTGATCTTCCACTTAATATTCAACAATAAAATTTGGTATATTTTGTAGATGATACTAGCGTTATAATAAATTCCACCAGAGAGAAAGCAACAGAAGAGTTAGTAAACGATATTTTTTAAAGAATTATTGATTCTCTGAAAATGGACTCTTCCTAAATTTTGAAAAAACACATTGCATTCTCTTTTGTACAAGTATAGTCATACCAACAATCGACGTAGGACATGAGCAGGAGTCAGTAAGTAGGGCAGAATGTTTCAAATGTTTGTGTGTAGATATTGATGAAAACTTGAACTGGAAGAAGCATATTACTGATATTCTTTAGGCTTAACTACTTTTTCTCTTCGTATAATTGTTAATCTTGGAAACAAACTTAGCAACCTCCTGACGTATTTTATATATTTACACTCAATAATGTCGAACAAATTAATTTTCTGGGGTGCCCCATCTCTTAAAAAGAAAGTATTTGGTGCACAAAAGGGAACAGTAAGAATAATATGTAGTGTTCACCGACGGACGTCATTCAGGTAGCTTTTAAAGGAGCTAGGCGTTTTAACTGCGTTGTCACAATACGTATTTTCACTAACGAAATTCGTCATAAATAATCCCTCACAATTTGCGAAGAACAGTGATGTACATATCTGAAACGCTAGAGGGAAAAATAACCTTTATTACCCATTGTTAAAGCTGTCAATGGCACAGAGAGGAGTTCAATACCCAGCAATCAAAATATTAAATTATTTGCCCAATAACACAAAATGTCTGACATGTAGCGAAGCAAGGTTTAAATATAATTTAAAATAATTTTTTATGGATAACTTCTTGTATTCCATGGACGAATTTCTAGGTAAAAGCTGGCAACCAGTACAATTAAAAATTTTGGTTTTCAGTGTTGTTGCATGAGTAGGAATAAAACGATAATATCCCTTAAACTAACTCGTTCCACATCATTCCGATAAAACAATCGTTCAAATAACCTTTGGAACATGTAACTAACTAACCATTAAGACGACAGTATTAGATGCCTGTTCTACTTGTTAAGAGGGGGAGGGGGGATAGAGTAGTAACACCTGCTGAGCAGTATGGGCGTTTAGTACTAGTCTTTACCTATTCGTACAATGCAAAAATAATTGAAACCTTTCATACACTGGGCAGTGCGTTTCGTGCTAATCTCATCTATTAATCCTTACACCCTGGAAGATGAAAATTGAACTCATAATCAATTTACTCGAGACGTTCTGTCACACATATTCACGTAATTATAAAGAGATTACTCTTTGTATACGAAAAGTCTCAGGTTGTGTGTGTGTGTTGAAGTATACAGGGTGAATCAGAAATCCGTCGACATACTTTGATAGGTTGTTCAGGGATACCTCATCAGTTTTTTGGTATAAGGGATCCACATTCTCTGGCGGCTCGTTACAGAGATATTAAATTTCGTTTGATTTCGTGCCACAGTTAGCTTTGTAACCGTATTGCACTGCAAACAGTGCACAACATGCAAGTGTCGCAGTATGCACTGTGTGTCTTATTTCCATTCGATTACGTTATCTGCTGTTAACAACAGTAGGACCAATTTTTGCCTTAAAGCTTCCATTCAGTCCTGTTCGGTTATGTCTTGGATCTGTTTTTTCGGCACTGTTAGTTTTACGTTAACTGTGATGCACTGCTGTGTGGATACGTTTACTGATGAAGGCCGATATGCTTCTCGTGCTTGGTTTCACTGAATGTAGCGTATGAGTGGCACGATGAAGCTATGTTCAGCCCTCGCCGCAGCGACGCAACCCCGTCACAGTACAATGTTCCGTCTGAGGATTGTTACGTTGTTATTGCATATTACAGCACACTTCACTGTTCTCAAGGTATTTTCACAAAACCAAGTGTGACTGCGGTAACAAACCGCACAAACTACTGCCACATTATTACTCTCTTACGAGCCACAAGAGACCGTGTGTCCACGATGACAAAATATTCAGAATATATCGCAGAAAAACCTCTGAAAGTTTGTCGGTAAAGCTCTGGCTCAACCTGTACAGGTAGACATCTTGCGTGCCAAGCTCGAACACTCACCGAGCAACAGAACGATGGTCGCAAGCATCTCCACGTCGACGCGCGACACACTTCGACAAGCGATAGAGTCAGGCAGAAACTGAACTGACCAGCTCTTTGGCAAGCCGCTCCGTATCAGTCAGAGGGCGACGTAAACATATCCGCGCGGCATGCAGAATGAGGATTGGAGGTCGTGAGGCTCTGTTCGGGATAAGACAACAGTTTCACTACTCCGTGGAAAGCGGAAAGCGGCGATAGAAACTCGATAAAAAGTTGTCACTGTACACTTGCAACCAGTTACTCTGCCTACGGCTATGGTAGCCTAGTTTCAACACTATTCTCCTTTTGTTAGCTTGTTCTTTTTTCTCTCTCATATCATCTCGAAATTGAATTCTACTTACATTTTGGAGTACAATGCATCACATTCTGGAATAAACGTACAGATGTAAGTTTCTTCGCAGAAATTGGTTTAAAACACAGTGCCAGGAATAATGATAATGAGCGTATGGCATTGGTGGCCGGGAGAACCCTCGCGGGGCGGTTCGGCGGCCGCTCCACAAGTTCTTTAACGCCACTACGACGACTTGCGAGTGAATGAGGATGAAGTGATGATGAAAGACACACAACATACAGTCATCTCGAGGCAGAGAAAATCCCTGACCCCGCCAGGAATCGAATCCGGAACCCTGTGCGAGACCAGCAGGAACGCTACCGCAAGACCACCAGCCGCGGACAGTGCCAGTAATATTCTAGGAGGATACTGTCGTCAACCGATCTGTCCACAACATTTCTGGTTCAGTGTGTGTTCTCAAGCACACTTTCTCTAAGTGCTTCCTTTGGGTTTTGACCTAGCGTTAAAATTCGTTGGCACAGCAAAATTTCCGCAACTCTTACACTTGTTTACTCTGTAGCAGTCTGTCTGAATGTTGTAATTACACCAACGAATTTCAGCATCACTTTTTTTTTAATGTTAATGTCTTTTTGTGTATTTTGGCCACCCTGGATGGTTTTACCACATTTCACTTTTCAGTCCATAGCATGTACAATCTCCAATGTTCTAGAGCGAAATTTAAGGCGAATACTTCCGCAGATGCGATGCAGAGCAGTAAAAGTATGACCCAAATTGCATTTCTCTGTTCAGTGTAGGTACTACATAGTGAGCAAGAAAACTACGAGCATGTAAAAACTGTACAAAGGCTAATTTATTCTTTTTTGTATTTGCGATCGTTCGCAATATTGGAAACCACAGTGGAAATCAA
Source organism: Schistocerca nitens (assembly GCF_023898315.1). Lineage (NCBI taxonomy): Eukaryota > Metazoa > Arthropoda > Insecta > Orthoptera > Acrididae > Schistocerca > Schistocerca nitens. The sequence goes on from NC_064614.1 coordinate 284,962,017, forward strand.
AAATGTTATATTTGCAACATATACACTTGATAAGCCAAAGCAATGTGACCACTGCCCACGGCAATGTTGGATGCCGCCTGGTGGCGGAGCGAGCACGTGACACTGCAACAAAAGAATGTAAGTGCAGCAGACATGGACGAGGTATCATCCTAGCGAACGTGTCGGTTCTTCGAGTGAATCACATTTTTGCTACACTGGGTGGATGGTCGTCTCCACAAATGCCGTCATCGAGATGTACGGCGGCTCGAAAAGTCCTGCACGCCACTGATGCAGGCTGTTGGGAGCGGTATTATGTTACGGCAAACATTCTCTTGCTCTTGGACAGGACCTTTGGTTGTAATCGAAGACACGCTGTGACCTGCAAACCATCTGCAATCCTTCACGCTTGATGTCTTTCCTGACGGCGATGTCATCTTTCAACGGTACAATTGTCCACGTTCGAAACCAGAACCGTGGTACAATGGTCTGAGGAACTTTATAATGAACTCACGTTGATGTCTCGGAGACCAAATTCGCCTGATGCAAATCGTGTGGAACTCATGTGGGTCGCTATCGAACGCTATCACCGCGCCGGCGGGGATGGCCGAGCGGTTCTAGGCGCTATAGTCTGGAGCCGCGCGACCGCTACGGTCGCAGGTTCGAATTCTGCATCGGACATGGTTGTGTGTGATGTCCTTAGGTTAGTTAGGTTTAAGTAGTTCTAAGTTTTAGGGGACTGATGACCTCAGAATGTAAGTCCCGTAGTGCTATCACCGCATACGCAAAACAGCGACCCGTTATTTACGCAAATTACATGACCTGTACTTACAAGGGAACCTCCCCATCGCATCCCCCTCAGATTTAGTTATAAGTTGGCACACTGGATGGGCCTTGAAAAACTGAACACAGATCAATCGAGAAAACAGGAAGAAGTTGTGTGGAACTATGAAAAAAAAAGCAAAATATACAAACTGAGTAATCCATGTGCACGATAGGCAACATCTAGGAGATTGTAAGCTCAGGAGCGCCGTGGTCCCGTGGTTAGCGTGAGCACCTGCGGTACTAGGGATCCTTGGTTCAAGTCTTCCCTCAAGTGAAAATTTTAATTTATTTATTTTCGCAAAGCTACGATCTGTCCGTTCATTCATTGACGTCTATGTTCACTGTAATAAGTTTAGTGTCTGTGTTTTGCGACCGCACCGCAAAACCGTGCGATTAGTAGACGAAAGGACGTGCCTCTCCAATGGGAACCGAAAACATTTGATCGCAAGGTCATAGGTCAACCGATTCCTCCACAGGAAAACACGTCATATTCTATACGACACTGGTGACGGCATGTGCTCCACTTGACAGGAATATGTTGTCGACCCACCCAACTTGTACACTTGGCGAATGGGTAAAAAGATTCTTCTACCTTTCCCGATTTAGGTTTCCTTGTGGATGTGATAATCACTCCCAAAAAAGTGATGAAAACATAAGAGTTTGTCACATAAACTGCAACAAATGAATGCAACAGTTTCACAGTCGCACAGTTTTCCCTGTGCTCTGTCAAAACATATGTTTTTAACGTTTTTAAATTTTTCCGTGTGTAGACCGTCAAATCCTGCATATGTCCAAGCAAATCTGAAGATGTCCTGGAATTTTGGAGAGCGAAGTTGATTATGTGTGAGTACCTGAACTTTGATAATTGTCTGAAAACAAAAAATTAAACTTTTCACTCCAGGGTAGACTTGAACCAAAGATCTCTCGTTCCGCAGCTTCTCACGGTAACCACGGGACCACGGCCCTCCTGAGCTCACAATCTCCTAGATGTTGCCTATCGTGCACATGGATTACTCAGTTTGTATGTTTTGCTTTTTTTTCATAGTTCCACACAACTTCTTCCTGTTTTCTCGATTGATCTGTGTTCAGTTTTTCAAGACCTATCCACTGTGCCAACTTACAAATAAATCTGAGAGTGGTGCGATGGGGAGGTTCCCTTGTTAGAAACCTAATGCCACATACATCTACAAACCTACTAACAAGCTGTCGTGTCCCCGATGCGCAGAATCAGTGGCGTATTTCGTTCCAAAGATAGAGACATAAGCTATTAAGTAGGTAGCCACAATTTTTTGGATCACCAGTGTAGCTACACCTTCCAGCTACATCTGTGCATAGTCACAGCTCAGACTTGGACATTTGTCGTTACATGATACCAAATATTCAATACTCTCGTCATAGTGGCCAGCATTTCCCTCCAATTCTTTACACTGGTCTGCAGCTCGTCGTCTCTGCCAAAATGCTATTCTCATAGCCAGCGGTTCATGTGAACAAAGTGATGAAAATCAGAGGCAATCAAGTCCGGGCTGTAAGGAGCGTCACGAAACACTTCTCATCTAAAACGCTAAATACTTTGATGCAACTTCAGTGTGTAGCAGAGCATTGACATGAAGAAGGACAATGCCTAATGACAACGTTCATCTTCTCTTGTTCAGAATTGCCGTTCGTAGACGATTTTCTCTAGTCGCCTGAACCACTCATTGAATTAGATCATCGGTTGACATTTGCTGCATTCCCTGACCGCCTGCATCGTGTACGTCTGTGCGTCCTGTTTGAAAATTCCTGCGTCATTGCCTCAATTTTCGTCAACTTAGTTATGTGGGCTGCATAAAATCAGGGTGAAACCCTCAGAATGAATGAATCAAATGATAGGACACACTTCGCACTTGGCGGGAGACTCTGTTGTACTGGGTATCCTTCCGTGCTCAGTGTGCGCTCAGAACTAAAACGTGCGACGTGACGCGATCTACGAGCATACAGATAACACTGCGTAACACATCTACGCAAAGCTCCAGAGGATTTTTAAGGCGGTTTTAACTTCGTGACCGATAGGACATTCAAACAATAGCCCTCGTGGTTTTTTTCTGAAAGTGTGTGTTATTTCCACCATATTACTTGAGCCAATTCACGTATATGCACCAGAATGGAGCTTAGGATACGACGTCAGTGGAAGCAGTGGCCTCAGCCGTGCAGTAGGAGACGAGTGTTGGTGTGCAAACGTGTAGTGCAAGGAGAATTGTCTGAACATTGGACATACCTGTGAGCACGGTGCATAAAACCCTATGAAACATTCTTCTTTGCTATCCATTCAAAATTACCCATGTTCACGAGTTGCTTCCTGTTGACCTGCCAGCAAGAGAGACCATTTGCTTTGGAATTTCTTGCTCGCATGGAAGTGGACAGCGATTGGCCGTGGAAGATTTTGTGGACAGATGAAGCCCACTTTCATCTGATAGCATATGTAAATACACAGAATACTCGAATATGGGCAAAGGAAAATCCAAATGCAAATCAGCCAGTACCACTTCATCCTGAAAAGGTCACTGTGTGGTGCGGGTTTTCGGCATCATTTATCATAGGGCCATATTTTTTCGAAGGGACAGGTGCTTCCGGTCCTGTTACCTGTACCGTCACTCGTAAGCTCTATGAGTGTTTTTGAGCAATCACGTCATTACAGCTCTCCAACAACGTGGGTGTGTGGATGGGATCATTTTTATGCAAGATGGCGCACCTTCGCACATTGAAAATCCAGTGAAGCAGCTGCTGAAGCGCCATTTCTGAAATGATAGAATTTTTAGCCTCCATTTCCCTGCACCTTGGCCGTCCCGATCATCTGATCTTAAACCGTGTGACTTTTGGCTGTGGAGCTATCTGAAAGATGTTGTATTCAGTGTTCCGCTTACCGACTTAGCTGCATTGAAGGCATGCATTCCGCAACACACTCTGAAAGTGACCCCAGAAACACTTCGATCCGTTATGAAAATGCTGTTTCTCGATTTCAACCTGTTGCAGAAAACGGTGGCCAACATACTGAACATGTTTTGCGCCAGTCACACGGCAATTAATAATCCTATTTGACTGATGCCTCTTATGCGGTTTTTGGCGTCAGGACAATTAAAAACCGATTTTTCCCTTCCGATGTGATATGCCCTTCCCGTGGTGGATGGGCTTACGTAACTAACATTATCATACCTGTACACCTATGCACTCTGAACAGTACAGTTTGTTGAACGCCAAACGTACACCTTAGGCATTGTTGTATGATTCATTTGTCATTTGTAGTCGACCACTATTAAATTCTGATGCTTACAGCGCAATCTGTTGCTACATTTTGTAACTATTTTTCTTCTACCATACGTCTTCCCCCATAATGTGGCGCCGACTGAAATAAGACTTGCACTTGGCGGCCGAACCCGAATGGGACCTCCCGGTCAACAATGCCATACCATCATTATTTCATTTTCTCTTCTTTTTCAGTTGACACTCAACGTAAATAATTGTAGTACATTGCGCATACATAGGTAAAGAACATCACTTATGTACCATTACGCTACTGATGAGAAACTGCTGGCGATAGTACATACCCTAAAATATTTACGAGTAACTATCCAGAACGAACCCAAGTCTAAAGCCACATAAAACAAAAAATCGGAAAAGCAAATGCAGGACTGAGAGTAATGGAAAGAATCTTAAGGAACTGTAGTTCGTACACGAAAGGAGTGGCGTAGAAGGCACTTGTTCGACCGATTCTTGAGTATTTTTCGTCAACCAGGGTATGACTCACAGAGGAGGCAGAGAGGATGCAACGAAGAACGGCGCGTTTCGTTACGGGAACGTTTACTTGGTGAGAGGGCGTTATCACGATCAGCAGCAAACTCCATCGTCAGACGTTACAAGAGAGGCGTTATTCATCGCTATTGAAATTTGGAGAGAGCACTTACTGGGAAGAATCGTAAATATATTACTTCCTCCCACATTCATATCAAGTAGTGACCACGAATAGGAAATACGAGAAATTAGAGTTAGTACAGAAGGTTACCGACAATAATTATTCCCACGCGCCATTCGTGAGTGGAACACGGTAGGTGGGATCGCTTAAGAGGTATCAGCAGTACCCTCTGCCACATAACCTTAGGTAGCTTGCGTTGTTCGATGCAAATATGTTAGTTTCTTTCTATTTGTTATGAACATTTTCTCGTATTTATTCGCTTATAAAATACCTGTATTGAGTGGAAATGTTGTCCAGTTCCTTCTGCATTTCCTAACGGTCAAATGGTTCAAATGGCTCTGAGCACTATGGGATTTATTATCTGAGGTCGTCCCCTAGAACTTAGAACTACCTCGACCTAATTAACCTAAGGACATCACACACATCCATGCCCAAGGCAGGATTCGAACCTGCGACCGTAGCAGTCGCGCGGTTCCGGACTGAAGCGCCTAGAACCGCTCGGCCACACCGGCCGGCTCCTAACGATCACGTATAGACACTGCTTTCCTATAGGCTACAGCTTTGTCAGCAAACAGCCTGATGGGTCTCCAGAGGCCGTCGTTTACCAGTAATGACGACATTAGAAGTACTGTAACGTTTGCTCGCCCGGCTAGCCGCGCGATCTAGTGCGCTGATTCCCGAGCGGGAAGGCGTGGCGGTCCCCGGCACGAATCCGCCCGGCGGATTAGGGTCGAGGTCCGATGTGCCCGCCAGCCTTTGGATGGTTTTTAAGGCGGTTTACCATCTGCCTTGGCGAATGCTGGCTGGTTCCCTTTATTCCGCCTCAGTTACACTACGTCGGCGATTGCTGCTAAAACACTGTCTCCATGTACGCATACTCCATGATTACTATACCACGCAAACATTTGAGGCTACACTCGTTTGCTGTGAGACGTTCCCGGGGGAGGGGGTGGGGGCCAAACCGCACAATAACCCTGTGGAAGGTTCACCGTCTATTATGAAGCACTGGGTTATGTTAACTAAAGTTTCATTGAGCCAATAGCTTTTCAGTGAGGGATTATTAGTCAACGACGAGGTAGAGCATCTAGCTCTTTTCGGAAATACAGCGAGACCGAACTTATCCGTTCCCCTGCGTACACCATTTGCAAGATATCTTAAGTGGATGAAACAAGCTATGTTCCATAGAAGACTTGGTGTTCCCTTGAAGAAATCTTCTTTTCCTCCACGGATGTCATAATGTTTTAATTTGACATATGCCCTAGGATCCTTCCGCTGGCGAACTTTAGGGATAATTGTCTTCATTTCTGAGCATCGTATCATTAACTGCTTTCCTAAGGAGGAGTGATGGTCGCTCCATTCCATTTACGCTGGAATGTATGCTTTGAAAGCGATTCTCGATAAATATGATATAGGAAGGAATCGTTCCGTCGCGGTTTCGATGTCAGAACTATAGGAAATTTTGCCAGACCTAGTGGCTTGTTAGCTTCAAGGAATTTCATAGTTACTACCAGTACCTACAATATTTATTTAAATATCTTATATTTGCGATTTTGTATAATGGTCAAATACGACTATGTATTATTTTCATTCACGAATATTTTATTAAATGTTTAGTAATACTTCAAAACTATCACTTTTCCTGTTTTAGAAGCGCGTTTCAAGTAGATGAACTGTCGTATTAAAAGATAATTGTTCTCTTAAAATAATTGCCTTTATATCAGAGCATGTGACGGCGATACAAAAAGTCTTATAACGTATAAAGTACTTGAAAGTACTATATACAGATGATGGGAAGAATACAAATGGCACGGAATGAGCCTTCACAGGCTAGACAACACAAGCTCGGGTACGATATAAATTTCTGTTTTGATGGCACAGTTAGTTTTATGTATGCAAGAAACAGCACTGAGGGCAAAGGTATCATGTTCACCGATTCCTGAGCTGTGTTCATGATCTTGAAAAACCATTTTACATACCGACTTAACAACCCGGTCGTTTTTGAAATTACGCGGTAAGTCATTCGGCTATACAATAAGGAAAAAGAAGTCATGTTAATCTGAGTCAAAGGACACAGCGGCATCCGCGTCAACGAACAGGCCGACAAACTGGCTAAACAAGGCGCAGATTCAGTAATGCATATCATCCAACGGTACCGCACTCGGACTTCATACAGCGACTAACAAGGACTATGCGTATGAGATGGGACAAGGAGTGGAGCAGACGAACCAACGACAAAGGGAAAAATTATAGCGCAGTACATATTGTGATCCTGTCAGTGCATCGGCATGTGAAGCACACGGTGTCAAGAGGATTTTAAACAATCACTACTCCTCCCGAACTTGCCATGATGGCCCAAAGGTACTGACCGGTCGACGAGTAATCCTCAGCTCATAGGCGCCACTGCATGCGGATAAGAGGGCATGTGGTCAAAACACCGATATGCCAGCCGTATGTCAGTTTCCGAGACCGGATAAACAATCACTGCACGAATGAAATTCAGTCACGGTCTCCTTTTTTTTTAAAAAAAAAGAAGAAAAAAGAAAAAACCTCTCTTACATCGCCTGCGGCATCCCCCTTTGTATTTGTGGAATAGGGGAAGATATGAACCAAGTAATATTAGGATGAATCGAAAAGACAACAACATAGATGGGATACTAACTCAACTGAGTGCTATGTGGTGCAAAGTACAAAGACAACTATGGCGTTACCATTCTTTTGGGTACAACAAACGTTAGAGCGTATGAAATGACATACACAGCTCTTAAGAGATAAGGAGTGACCATGTAAGTAGTCACGTCAAAATCCAAATGCTACGAGTGCGGCAGGGACGACGAGAAGACTGGCAGCAGGAGACCATAAGCGCGGGCGGCCGCTCTGAGCGTACCGGGCTGAAACGAAGAACTGCACGGCAATTAATGAGAAGAACCCCTTTTCAAATCGTGAAACACAGCCCATCCCTTCCAGCGCAATGAACTGACTTTTTTCCTTTTGCAGCTGGATCACCGGCTCCCACCCACTATTGCTTTCCTATGTAATTCTTTTCCTTGGCACAACTTTTATTTTCTTGAGCGTCCTAGCCTGGAAGGTTCAGCGCAATTGAGGTTTGAAAGAAACGTCTGTTCAGAATACTTAGAAATATATTAGGTTGGCGCTTAAGTTCGTAGCGTTTTTCCATAATATATATAACACATAGTTTAGTCATCAACAGTATATTCTCCTTCAGAATTTACAGAAGTCTGCCAAAGCGGAAAGGAAGTTCCTTGAAGGTTGTTCGATAGAGGGTGTAAAAGGTGAAACTCTGAGAGCGCAAAATCAGGTGAATAAAATGGGTGCAGAATGACTTTCCAACCACACTGCTGTATAGTTTTTTTGACAGTCGAGCGGAATTCGGGCTGGCGTTATGGTGGAGTAGCATCACTTCACGCAGTCTTCCTGGTCGTTGTTCTTCGGCTGCGTGTGCAAGACTTCTCAGTTGTTGACAGTAAGTGTCAGCAGTGCTGCTTAAACCTCGGGAAAGCAATTCGTAGTGCACCATACCGTCGTTGTTCCACTAGATGCAAAACTGTACTATGTGTAGAGGCGCCCAGGTCTATCTACGGGACGCGCGGGATTAGCACAGCGGTCTAAGGCGCTGCAGTCATGGGCTGTGCGCCTGATCCCGGCTGAGGTTCGCGTCCTCCCTCGGGCATGGGTGTGTGTGTTTGTCCTTAGGATAACTTAGGTTAAGTAGTGTGTAAGCTTAGGGACTGATGACCTTAGCAGTTAAGTCCCATAAGATTTCACATACATTTGAACATTTTATTCTTTCTACGGGGAGTTATAGCTTTGTCTGGACTCAACTATTCCTTCCTTTTACTAATGTTGGCATGAAGACACCATTACTCGTCACCAGTAACGATAAAGGATAGGAATGATTGATGTTGTTCAGTAGCCAATTGCTGACGAGCAAGCAGAGATGCACTTATGGTCACTCGCCGATTTTTATGATTTTGGATTAGAGAGATTTTTGAACCTTACCCACTGCATGCAAATGTCGCACGATGGTGGAGTGATCACAGTTCACCACATTTGCCGGTTCTCGATTACACTGATGTGAACCACATGGATTAATGCGTTTAAACGATCTTCACCAAACCGTGAAAGTCTTCCTGAACATGTAGAGTCACTAATGTCAAAACGACCCTCCTTGACACGCGAAAACAATTTTTTTCCTGTGCTTTGTCCAATGGAATTATCCCCATACTCGGCACAAGCCTTTCTGGTTGCCTCCGCTACAGTCGCCCTCTAATGAAATCAAACGGAAGAATATTTCGGAAATGTTCCAATTTCTCAACTTGCCCATCCACTTTTTAATGTCCACAGCTCCACTCACCATATCAAAACTCCAAAATGACAATGTACAAACTCAAATAGCAACAGTGAACTACAGATAAAAAATGACAATCAATAAATAAGCGAACAGCAACCGGAATACCAACGTGCAAAACAAAAACGCTACGAACTTCTGCACTAAACTAATACCTGTACCATACAACTTTCGGTAATATTAGAGAACGTCGGAGCAACGTCCGTCGGCTAGATTTAATATAGGGTAACTTGGAGGAGAATGTTCTGGTGAGGAACGTCGTTTGTTTCAGCAGAGGCTGTGCAAGTGTCCCCGCGAGGCGTGACGGCTGCAGAGGGTTGGTTCTTCTCAGCTCGCTAGCCAAGACGCCGGCAAAGATGCAGCGGTTGGCCGCGGGACGGCGGTGCTGCATAGTTGGCGTGAGGCGCACTGCAGCCGCCGGCATTCCTTCCAGAACTTGGCCCGACTTGGCCACGCCGCAAGTAATTCATCGCCTGACTCGCTGCCACGTTCGCTACTTGCGTTGCGAACAACCACACCAAAATTATCCCTCTCCGTCAAGCGGCAGACGTTTAGATTCTAGGTGCTGTCACACTAATTAAGTACATGTAATAGCTGAACTATTAGAAGAGCATAGCCCAATTTTCGTATATCGTGTTCGTTTAGAGGGATGGGGCGTTACGTAGATAAGAAACAGAATTGTGCAACGTTTTTTATTACGAGGTAAAGGCGCAAAACTTTCAAACGCCATCCTTATCCCCACAGCCATACATTTTTCGAATAGGAGTGATGAAATAACTTTATAAGAAAACCATGAAATATTAGGGCAGGTGACGATGAAAACTTGCCAGTTACCAAACTGAGCATTTGTATTCTTGTCAATTTCCTGACCACCCTTATTCATTGATTGTGGGCATATAATATTTCAGCAAAATGCCCTTGTTTCATACAGGATATTTTAGCCCTGTGATACCGACCTTTGAGTCTTTCGGCTACAGGTTACGTTCTGTGATCTTCCAGTGTATGGCTCCGTAATCACCAACATATTAAACTAATTATAGACCACATGCTAATACACAGTTTTCGTACACTGAGTCTTTTACCTGAAACAAAGCAATCATATTTCAGGAAGAATTTATCCTAATCGAGCCTGGACGAATCCATGTACACAGGCGTATATTGACGTTTTAAGGAGCTGCTTGCTTCCCACTGTGAAAGAGCAATTCGGGGATGGCAGCTGCATCTTTCAACACGATCGAGCATCTGTTTATAATGCACGGCCTGTGGCGGAGTGGTTACACAACAAGAACATACCTGTAATGGACTGGCCTGCACAGAGTCCTGACCTGAATCCTATAGAACACCTTTGGGATGGTTTGGAACGCCGGTTTCGTTCCAGGCCTCACCGGCCGACATCGATACCTCAGCTCTGCGCAGCACTCCGTGGAGATTGGGCTGCTATTCCCCAAGAAACCTTCCAGCACTTGAACGTATGCTTGCGAGAATGGAAGCTGTCATCAAGGCTAAGGGTGGGCCAAAATCATGCTGAATTCCAGCATTACCGAGGGCGTCACGAACTTGTCTCTTCAGCCAGGTGTCCGGATATTTTTGATCACTTAGTGTATTAGTTGCAGTATCGTAATTAACATTGCAATGAGGTTAAGTCTCAGCAGTTCTGAATTGCAAGTATGGCGTCGCCAGTTCTAAAAGACTTACTCGCTTAAGAGAAACGACGCTTAACAGCAGTAAGATAATAGATTATGAAAATGGTTTGCGTAGGAGTTTGACTGTTTCCAGTGTCAAGAGATATGACCTGCTTTTCATGGTTAAATTCTCACGAAGTCAAACTGCTAAGTTGCTACGAACAGCGCGATCAAATTTGTTTTCTATGTGCAGTTACTTCTTGTTCCTTCGATAGCAAAGAGGCTACGTATAGAATCTGACTTTAGGCATCTAATCCTAGGAGTATTCCAGTCAGTTGAGTCACTTTTCAGATTTTCTTAGGTTGTTAAGTGATCTGCGATCTGTGTGTAGACTTTGTTCGCATGACGATAATGTATTTGCACGTACTCTACCACGTCTCGTTTGTACATTAAGAAACTTGTATTGCCTTATTCACTTGATTTTTCTTGTCAATTACATGAAGTAATCTCTAAATATTCTCTGTTTTTTAGAATTCCTTGGACATTTATTTAATATTCCAATGCATTAGCAGTACTGATACTCTGCAGCCGTTATACGATTGCCTAATCCAATACGCAAACATTGGTTGTAGTAAATCATACATTTGACTGCTTTTTTACGATGTGTCGCATTATCGTAGCTTGCGCTATTCTGAATATTACGTATCCAGTTCTCATTATGCATTTTTCAGCAAATAAAGCAAGTCATGGCGCTAGTGCAGAGACTGTATATGGTTCTATGGAACTGCATATACTCGGTGTTTCATTTTTGAACGTTGTAACTACAGTTCAGGGTTCACATTCATAGTGCACAGTAACTGACTGTAAGTACAGATGTTCAAACAATTTTAATACTGCTGAAGCACTAGAGAAAATTTTTCACTTTTGCTTATATTCAGTTTCCATTTGCTATACCTGCTATTTACCGTCGCGCTCTGAGAGTGAGCGGAACTGCTTAGGTAACGTTCATTTACAATATTGTAGTCAGATTGGAGATTAATTATATGACTCGTAGTTCTGTCTAGGATAGGACACAGGTTTCAGCTCTTGTTCGGATTAACGTGTACTAATAATCAAAATTTAAACCAAGGATTCCGCTTATAACGTATTCACACACACATCAGTATTGTATCTCAGACAGTATCTGCCGTTGACATGCCGTAACATCTAAAACACAACTGTTCTGGTTACTTTTCGTGTTACAATCTAAAATTATTTTCGTGATTCAATTTATAATCTGCAAGCGTAAATCATTACAATGAACTCCGAACCAACACCCATCTTCGATTCTAATGTAATCTCATCACATTTGTAAAACAACTGAAATCATTCACCTTTCCTGCCATCACATATTTTAGGACCCCACCATTGACTAATCCAGCGAAGTATTTGCTTGTAGCAATGGACGAGAGTTTATTTTGAAGTGGTAGTCACTCTCATAAGCAAGAAGGTAGGGCATGTTTGCTGGAAACTAATAGAAAAATTCACAAGAAAACGCTACTCAAGGAAAGCTGTGGCTAATTTCGGCACATGTAATGAGAACATTTCATCTCCAGACGGAAATTAGGACACTGTTTCGTGTGTTCTCTACTTGTCGTAACCGAACTGTCGTGACAGTGAATGTGCCTCTTCCTTCGAACTCCTGATAGCTTTTTTTAGCTCTCTGTTTTTCAGTTGACGCACGTACAAATTTTCGAGTAGTTAAATTGTGTGCTGCACTAGGATTTTATTTTTCTAGTAGACCTCGGCCGTTCGTGGGCAGACCGCGGCGGCTACAGCAATTGTATGGACCGGTGCTACTGCAGGGATGGCGGGGAATAATCTGAGTGCGTGAGTCGAACTCTAAGATTCAAAAGATAGCGTCTGCCGGCGAAAGGCAGAAACAAGAGTAGAACCTCGGTCCAGTTTTAGTTCGTCTCACTATCTTAACCGTGAGGATTTCTTTACTCTCCACATTTCTACTAGCAAGAAATTTCTTCTGAAGCCAACGTCTCTAATTGTTATTTATTTCACGATACACGGTTTCGACAGAAGCTTGCTGTAGTCATCTGATCTTCGTAAATTTAAAGTACATACATAACAATCCCGCTATTTAATTGATAGTAAACACTTTAAATTTCCGAACATCAGTTGGGGACAGCAAGTTTGTGTCATAGCCGTGTATCGTGAAATAAATAATATTTAGCGATCTTGGCTTCTGAAGAAATTTCTTTTCAATAAACTGACAGATCGCTCCCATCACACAAACATGTGTAATCTATATTTGTTGTGGTGCCGCTAGTTCTGCAGCGCCATGGTAAATCCTGTGCGAAGATTTGTAGAGAAACCACTGATAAGCATTATTTCGCTGTGTTTGATGTGAATGGGGAAAACAATAGTCCCGTTTTACGTTATCACAAATATTCATCTAAAGTGAATATCAAACCACTTACCTCAAGGAGTTCAACTGACAAGAGATGTTATTATAATGCCGTATGATTGTATAGTAGTGTTTGGATTTGTTACATATATACATCCCTTTGATTTGGAAGTTCTTTCTGATGGAGAAAGGAAACAGTATATTACGCAATATAATCAAAGGACGCTGTTAAGGCGTACGCTACACGAAGTAACACCAATGGTTGGCATGTAGTCAATACATCCATAATATTCACAGACAACCAATCCACTTTCTCCAAGTAATAGCTGAAAAGAAAGACTGTTGCGTTTGAGGGCAAGTACAAGCACCAGATACGGACTCAATTTTAATGTTTGTCGAATGGCTACAGCCCTTCGATTCCGACCACTTGAGTTTCAGAGGGAGCTGGCTAATCCCTCTCAAATCAGATCCCTGTCAGACCTCTGGACCATGATACCTTAAGGGATCGCTTCCAACGCTGTCATTCGATTGGCTGTTTGCTGCAGTTCTACTTCCTGTAGATGCTTCTTCTCTCTCGCGCGCGCGCACTTACACACACAAAAAAATTTTTTGTGCGTGAATACGAAAACTCGTCTTTGGCTGTATAGTGATTTTACAGATACGACTACCTCATTACACCACATTGTCGGGTGCAGTTTCCTACCAATTTTTTTTATCAGGAAAACTTAGATAAATCTATAGTCTAAAAACACTTTCTTCTGAAAGATGGCTGAGGAGATACACTCGATTGCGAAAAGATCCAGAAGCGCCGACCGGAGTATCCGTGCGGTTCTATGCGTTACAGTCTGGAACCGAGCGACCGCTACGGTCGCAGGTTCGAATCCTGCCTCGGGCATGGATGTGTGTGATGTCCTTAGGTTAGTTAGGTTTAATTAGTTCTAAGTTCTAGGCGACTGATGACCTCAGAAGTTAAGTCGCATAGTGCTCAGAGCCATTTGAACCATTTAGATCCAGAAGCTTATACACACTTCATCGAGTGAAAGCCGTTAAATCTTGAAATTTAACGTAATCGAGACTGCCAACGGCCAGCCAATCGTCATCGAATGTGTGACGTGTAGATTTCAGTTACATGTCGCCGAGAGTGCATTGCAGTCTCCTCCACTAAGGGGTGTAAAGTAGTGAATAAACTGCAGTGGTCCAAATTGACACTTTATGTGTGTGTGTGTGTGTGTGTGTGTGTGTTGTGTGTGTGTGTGTGTGTGTGTGTGTCTGTGTGAGAGAGAGAGAGAGGGGGGGGGAGAAAGAGAGGAGGAGGTACTCGAAGGGGGTGGGGGAGGGAAAGACATAAATATTCCGTATGGTGTCTGAACGCGCACAATCTCGTTGGGTATGATTCAGTATTCAAACTTTACATCATAACTAAGTAGTTCATGATGAATCGGTATCGGGAACTATACATATGGAAGTAATTAAAAAAAGAGAAAGAAAAACGTATAAGTTGGGTTCCCGATTTCACGTTACGGGCATATTCAAAACTTTTTAAAAAAGAATTGAGTCTGTTCTTGAGGTATGCTCCAGTGATGCGATCTGCAGCTCATGTGCCACGAAAGGTCCGGGTTCGAGCCCCAGTCGCTACGCAGATGCAACTCGTCAAACAGAAGCAACACAGCGAATACTTCGCATAGGGTAAGGCAGTTCTTCCTTTGTAACTGCGCCCTCTCTCCTCGACCACACCAGCACGCCTTATAAAGTCTCCTTTCCCAAGACCCGCCGCCGCACACTGAGTGCTGTTCGGCGAGCCACCGGCCTCAGCTGTATCTTAAATTTGGTCGCTCAGCACTGACAAATCTTGTTAATCCCGGAGCCTGCTCGGACGCATGCCTTATTAAAACGAACGACTCTTTACACACAGCCGGCCTACCGACCCTTAATTTCCAAGCCACAATATGTCTGCATTATTCGCGCCGGACTGAAACATTTAGACCGCGCGTGGCCTACGCTCCCCTCCCCTCCCCTCCCCCTCACTCCTCCACCTAAGTGGCGGCGCCTGCCGGATTGCCGCATTATTCATAGCGAAACTCGGCGTCTGCCTTCCCCGACTCATGTTAAAATAATCTTTAAAATTACGATGACGGCGGGAACAAATGTTTGCGCGCCTCCCGGCATAACGGCCCGAGTAGGGCCGTGCATTTTACAACAAGAAACAGTTCCTTCCTGCCTCCGAGTCGCTTTCAGTGATTTTCCGATGGGACCGCCATTTATCAGCAACAGCAAGAAGGTTTTTCCTTTGACACTTCTCGAAGGATGTAACTTAATTCTGATTACGTAGGTCCACCATCCTTGAGGGCATATGCTTAAGCTAGTCATAAAAAATAATTTTTTATATTTATTTATGGTTACAGTTGGAGTAGGCACCAATGCGAAAAATTTCGAATTTCCTGCAGATCCTAAAGAACGTGACAATTCCAGTTTGAAACAAAGCAGGTTCTAAAAATTATAAAAATTACAGAAACATTAGTGTGAGTAATGATTTCAACCACTCATACCAATTATTAACAGGACGGAGAGACCTGCAGAAACTGGTTTCGATGATTCCGGAGATACGTAGATATGAGGTACTGTAGACTGAAGAGAGGGTAGCCTACTTTTATAGTAGTTATAGATTTAGAGAAAGCTTTGGAAACTGTTGACTGCAATACTATCTTTACAGTTCTGAAGGTAACAGGAAAAAATACAGAAAGCGAAATGTTACCTACAACGTATGCGGAAACCAACATTTAATCCGATCGGAATGGCCGCGTAGTTAGAGGGCCATGTCACGAACTGCGCGGCCCCTCCCGCCGGAGGTTCGAGTCCATCCTCGGGCATGGGTGTGTGTGTTGCCCTTAGCGTAAGTTAGTGTGTAGGTCTAGTGGCCGATGACCTGAGCAGTTTGGTCCCTTAGGAATTCACACACATTTTTGAACAAAATGTAATTACGAGGAAAAAAATGGTTCAAATGGCTCTGAGCACTATGGGACTTAACATCTGAGGTCACCAGTCCCCTAGAACTTACAACTACTTAAACCTAACTAACCTAAGGACATCACACACATCCATGCCCGAGGCAGGATTCGAACCTGCGACTGTAGCGGTCGCGCGGTTGCAGACTGAAGCGCCTAGAACCGCTCGGCCGCAGCTGCCGAAAGTTACCAGGACACGGAGGAAGATTAGAGTGTAACGTTCCGTCTGCGACGATGTCATAACAACAAAGCACAGACTCGGGTTACGGAAGGATGGGCACGGGAAATCGGCAGTGTCCTTTTCAGTGAACCATCACGGATTTTTGTCTTAAGTGGTTTAGTGTGTTCACGGAAATTTCAGATCAAAATAGACAAACGGTGGTTCGAACCATTGTCCTACCGAAGAGGAGTCCAGTATCATAACCACTACGCCACCTCGCTTGGCTACTCTGGTAAGAGCTGACAGACACGAAGGTTAGGCGGTACTTCAGAATGGTATGGGGCAGGGTTGCAGCATATCCCTAATGTTACTCAATTGTATGATGAGCAAGAAGCAAACTTTGTCAAGCAGAAATTTGGAAAGGGAGCTAAAGCTCAGGGACAAGAATGAAAAACATCGATATTTGCTGCTGACATTGTAATTTGCAGTTGAATGCTATGGATAGTGTCCCGACAACGGGTTATAAGATGAATATTAATGAGAGTAAAACACGAGTAAAGGACTAATATCACTGTTACAGTATTCTACGGTAACCAGTTCATTCACATTGGTCACTGATGGGGTCGTGTACACCATTGGAGTCCTCCCCCCAAGGCTCATTTAAGGCCTCAAGACGGTGTACTGAGTTACCGAAACTGGTTCATTAGAATAAAATAACATTAAAACTACTGAAGCAGGTATTTTATTTTTTTACTGGTGAATAGTTCTCTTTTGGCCGTATTAGAATTGCTCGAAAGTCTTTAAATGGTGGGTAAATGAAGAGGAAATTCTTCATGAATGGAAATTATGTTAGATAAGCTTATAATTATTAAAATAGATAAAAGGAAATAAAAATTTCTGTAGCTAATGGGGAATGCACGCTGTGTCCTGTGTTGCTAGCGTGAACGTACGAATCGTGAAACAAAGTATACAATACCAGGTGGAAGAACTGAGAGAGAAACTTAGAGCTGGTAGATCATGTATTCGCCGGGAAACAGGTATCATAACATGAGAAAAGGATAAGAATATACTGTTTATTTATTTGAAAAGTACTAATGACAGCGTGTCTGTAAAAACTTAAAGAAATAAATGGGAAACAAAACGTTCCTCTAATTTATATCGATACAGTGAAAGAGTTTTCTTATAAGCATGATAAAATAAGTCAACGTCTGTCGAAATGGTTTTACAGTTAACAAGAGATTGCGACAAGGTTGCAACATTTCCCCTATGCTGTATTGTTAAGGATGGATCTACAAGTAACAAATGAGAGTATACATAGTTTTGTGGAGAGTAAATAATTATGGAAGATGAAGAAGGAGACATATGTCACATGTTCCTAAAATTAATGATATTCGACAGACCGCTGGTAAAGAAACATTGAATCTGAAAATGTCGGTACACGGTGTAATAATTGAGCAGTCAGCTTCAAGATAGTGAAATACGGGTACGATCCTTGCTAGCCACCGTTATGTTTCTAGAATTGTGAATTGGACTGAGACTTGTTCTGCTAACTGAGCAACAGCCTAGACTTGCTTTTTTATGTGTTATAGTCATAAGCAAAATTAATGGTCTTACATGTAACTTGCTCCCTCTAATATTTCATATTGTAGGCTACCCAGTTGTGATTTTCGACAATCGATGGTGCAAAAGGGAAGTGTTTCTCTGCAATGTCTGTTCAGTAAAAGTTTATACATTTTTGGTCTTTCTTACAATCAGCAGATTTTTTCAAAATAAATTGTTCCAGTGCGCTAGAAAATATGAATGACTTATTGCACGGTTGATAATGTGGTCAATAAAACTTCTCTCTGAAACAGAAGAAAAACTAGACCGTGATGCTTCGACAGTTCTGTCATTTACTGAAATACTTGTTCCTGTGTTTGGAACGGCTTTAAATGCATTTTCGATGTTCAGAGTACATTGAAAGACGTGTATAATACGAAGTAAGAGCAAGAGCTAATGAAAAACACTCAAGCGTGGAGATATTATTGATTCTAACCCAGGGAAGGATGACGCTTCTTTGCGGTACATCTTGTACGCGAAGAGAATCATTTACGATAATAGAACACGACGTAAACCAGGATTAAATTTTCTTCAGTAAATGGTTCAAATGGCTCTGAGCACGGGACTTAGAACTACTTAAACCTAACTAACCTAAGGACATCACAAACATCCATGCCCGAGGCAGGATTCGAACCTGCGACAGTAGCGGCTTTTTTTTTTTTTTTTGATAAAAGCGATGGGGTCTTGTAGTATAATCCTATCAACAACCAGTTCTCCTTGTGCAACTATTGTTGTTCTCCAAGTTTCAGTTTGTGACGTTCATGTTGCCGTCCAATGCAAGATTGGTTTTGTGTATCTCTTGCGGGAGATGTGCTTTAGCGCTTTTTGAGCCTTTTTCAGCAACCAAGTCTATGAAATGTAAGCTGTGACCACTTCTGTTTTTTAAGGCAGAGTGAGAAATGTGGGCCAGTGTAGATTCGATCAAAAATGTAAAAATGTTCTGTCTTTCCAGCTACACACTACATCGCCTTTTTACATTAATTGTAAAGCAAAGCCTCTGTTTCCCTCTATTTTTTATGTTACATTACAGGAAAAAAACGGGCACAGGCGACTTTTGGTTGGGTGGATACAAGGTCGGCAGGGGTCGAATACTGCGGCCTGCTCCCCCTCCCCCCCCCGGACCCCCGCCACCCTCCCCCTTCCCCTCCCCCTCCCCCGCCTGTCACTGTGTTGTTCCCTCACATGGTAATGGCCTATTTTTATTTTATTTTTATAGTTCTTTATTTACCAGTTTTTATTTTTTTGCGAAAATATAATTTAATAGACAAAAATACACAATTGTGGGACTCAAAAGAAAACAAATTTTTTCTTTAGGAAGGATACAGCTAGAGAAGGCTGCAGAACAAGGGGAAGAAACAAAACGATCCAATATCTTGGCCATTAAACACTAGGTGCAATATTCGTATAGAGCACGATAACATGGAAGTCTCTGCCATTTCCAGTGCGCGTTCACCGTATATTGGAGAAAAACACGAGGGTCGGGCTTGTTGTCACACCTGACTATCTAGTGGGCGTAGTGTTGGAGTCGCCATACAATCGAATTAGTCTTCGTGTGAAGCAAAACAGAAATGTTCGGACAGAGAAAATGTCCAGCCAAGAATGTAGCTTCAGCTTGTCGGGCGAGGAAAGTTAGTTGTCCGAGAATCCAGTGCCTTTGGTCTCGTCCGCAGCAGACAAGTCTGTGTGGTAGTATATCAGGTTGGTGACATGTATCGCAAAGACCAGTTGGACTAAAACCAATGTGATGTAGGCGTTCGCTGGTCTGGATCAGATTGTGAAAGACCGTATACCACGATGAAACAACTTCCGTGGGGAGAATAGGAAGACTAACAAGAAACCACACAGTTTCTCCGGTTATCAATGGCGTGGCAAGTTCAATCGGGCAGAGCGATGATTGTACTGCTCATCGAGAAAGCAATGATTTGGTTGTAAGGTGCGTCACTGATAAAATGAAGGCCCCCAGAGAACGCAATATAATATAAAGTTCACGTACGTACAGCAAATTAGAGTTGGTCCAGCACTTAAGCAAGTGAGACGTAATGGAATGAGTAACTCGAGCACACATTAAAACATTAAACGCTATAAAAATTACTGAAGCCTTTATTTCGATATTGAGGAAGAGACGAGGCCCCGTTACAACTTCCTAAACCAATAGTCCGAAATGTATGTAGACAGTTCTTTTATAAGTTTTGATGAGTGAGTACGTGGCGAAATATGAGACATACTTGTATATGACTGTCTGTTTTGATGACATTGACTTCGAAGCTTAAATTATTTTCACCTCCAAGGGAACCTAAACCTTGGTATTTGGCATACATTTCAACTTGAGACCTCTACCGGCTCCTGGTTGCACAGATGTGGAAGATTAAACATTTTACAGCGCCAAGGGGCCGCAGACCTTAGTATTTGACATAAATTACAACTTGATAACCATACCCTTCCTGAGATAAAGGGGCCTTAACAGGCGGACAGAAAAACAGACAGACAACAAATGGCAAAAAATATGTTTTATTTGAGACAAATATAAATTGATAATTTTCGGATTTTTTCCTTTACATGTACTGCGAAGCCTTGCTTCTTGTTAAATGTCGAGATTCTAGGTCAACAAGAAGTACCTTATACGTTTTGATGAGTGTGGCTATCGAAACATGTGTCATATCTGTTTATTTCATTGACTTAAACGCTTATATTTTTCATACTGCCAAGAGACGTAAAACCTTACTATGTGAAATAAATGTCAACTTTACGCGTATAACCGTTCCTGAGGAAAAATGGGGCTTAACAGTTAGACACGCAGACGGACAGACTGATGGACAACAAAGCGATACTATAACGGTTCATATTTTTAGCGACTGAAGTACGGAGTTCTAAAAATGAGCCCTGTATTCTCGGTGTTTCGCAGTTTGCAACTTTAAATAATGATAACGATGAAAGGTATGGAAGAAATGAAATATTTTGTAGTGAAACTTAGTGTTTAGTATGTTCTGTAAAACGCTCAATACCGTAGCTACGATTCGTGAAGAATTCTTTAAAAGCGTACAGCGAAGTCTAGAAATAATTATCTGTAGGCATGGAGAATTTCCTCAAAGATCCAAGTGCCACTGATAATATTGCATATAGGCAGAGAGAAACAATACTTATTCTGCATAGTATTTTCGGTGCCTCTATCAAATCCACAGTGGAAAGCAGAATATTTTTCACGGTCCGTTGGATTGAAGATATATGTCACGTTATTAACCACTACATTTTCACTACATTGATTGTCGTAAAATATACCACTTTCGAAAATTTGTGGTACCATTGTACAATCGTCAGTGTATTGTTCTGAGTATTGTTTGTCGGTATTATCGAGAACAGTGTTTGTCTCTTCGTTTGTTACAACTTTCGTAACCGTACCAGTTTCATATACGTAATATGGCGTTCTCATTCTGAACTTTCAGATATTTCGACTTGCTCGTCCTTGAAGGGAAATTCTCATGTGAGTGGCCTTTGAGTCCTCCTAGTTCCTTATATTCCAGCAAAATCTTTGGATATCTGTTATTATCCGTTTGTTCACTATGTTTTTTCCACTGTCCTATATATTCCAGTTCCATTGGCGGTCTCCTCCCCACTCTGTACATCTCCCTGGATCTCCTGTCTGCCCATCAAAACTCCTCCTCCCCCTCCCCCCTCGCTGTCGACCTTCTCCACCCTCCACTGCCTGTCTTGTCCGCTCTCTGTCCATCTGCTTCTCCCCCTCTCTCTGTCTATCTGCTCGTCATTGAGTCGATCTGCTCCTCCCTGACTTCTGCGTCCAGGTCCTCCTTCCTCTCTTTATCCTCCTCTCTCCATTTTATCAACCCACGGCAATAGGAGGTTGCTGGTTCTTATCCCCACAGTATTTCTTTCCAGACGGTAATATGATACCACTCTTGCACAAGTCGGTCCCAAGGCTTAGCAGGAGCTTTTTGGCCACTACTTTGCCAAATAACATACGTGTCACATTTAAATAACATATTTTTAACATATTTCACACATATTTGTACACATGTTTCACCTGTATCTGTAGCGAATTTCATCCTGAAGTTCCGATTTCGCGCAGCTCAGTCTCTCTGACGTATCTTCAGAATAATGATATAATTTTAAAGGTAAATTTCATGGTATATTTTTATACATTCTGCGAAATGTGTTATGAATGGAGATAGTGGTAAAGACGACCTATAACTAAGCGTCATGAATGATGCGGCAGTTTTTTACCATTCTCAAAGTTTATGACGTCATATCCAGTGAACTATGTGGTGTACAATGATATAATTTTGCAGGTACATTATGTAATATATGTATATACTGTATGCAAAATGTGTTGCAAATAGAATTAGCATTAAAGAAATAATAGATAAAACTAGATGCTTATTCTGATATTTGACTGCATGAACTGCGAAAACGCAATAAGAGATAAACTTTTTCCTTTCATCATTTGGGAGGGGAAATTATCAGCGAGAAGAAGTTTCATAACATTTTGAAATTATGTGTAAAGATAGTTACAACTCATTAAATGATCTCATTCTTAAATATTGTACGAATAAAGCCTGTAAAATCAGGTGTCGTGAGCTACACTATCATCCCCAACACCGCCCCTTCCATAGGTTGGTGGTTGTTACCCCCACAGCGATTCTCTCCAGACAGCAAGTGATACGCGTACCAAGTTTGGTTGAAATCAGTTCAGTGGTTTAGGAGATGATGCGGAACATGCACTCATAAATAATACTTACATATGTATATATGGTTCTCGGGCGAGATGTCGGATGTCATAGCGAAAACTCACAATATTTCATCAGCGCTACTGGCTCACACCTTCAGGTGCGACGAACACACTGCTAAGCCAGGACCAGAGCCCCCTATTTATGCCAGTCTTAGGCAGGAAGTGCGCATGCGTGGAGGTGCCAAATACATTAAATACATTAAATTTGGCGCGTCCACGCATACGCACTTCCTGCCTAAGACTGGCATAAATAGGGGGCTCTGGTCCTGCCTTAGCAGTGTTTTCGCCGCACCTGAAGATGTCGGCCAGTTGCGCTGATGAAATATTGTGGAGTTTTACTATGACATCCGAAGTCTTGCCCGAGAACCATATATACAACATGTCCGTCGGGAAAGCCTCAAGCAACACAATACGTACATCCATTTTTATATCTGTAATATGCTTGTTCTAAATATCAGTACTTGATCTTTATGTCAGAGAGAGTAATATCTAGCACAGTTATCAAGAATTTTACCTTTTAATTTAATGTTCACTATCTATTCCGTCTGCGCTAATTGATGCCATACATTAAATCACAACGGTCTGGATCAAAACTGGATATCAACATTCGTATTTCACTGTGTGCTGCATATCTGTGAAGAAACTGTACGTGTTATTTATGTTTCTCTGACCTTATCCTGAGCTTATAGTATAAAAGGTCTCTTCAAAACAAGTGTTAAAAACGAAAAAGTCCTCGTATTTAGTGTCTTATACAAATTCGAGGGAAGTTGTCGCATTAGGAGCACAGCGGTTTTTACGCAGCTGCGTCGTGTTTGCTAAAGCGATTACAACTCGCTTTCCTCCCATTCATAACAGCTTAGCAAATAACATGGCGCACAACATTTAAAAATCTCTCTGCTACAAGATGGGAAGCTGGTGCCGCAGACTCGTCGTTAATGTGGAAACGTGTGTATTTTTCTTTCTGCTTCTGCGTGATCACAAACATTTATAGAGGTTGAAGTAAATCGCTGTATTTATTTTTATTTGCAAAATGTCATTGACGCTTAAGTGCTACCTTTTCTTATTTGAAAAATATCATATTACCGCCTAGAGCTGCTGGTAAAATTATTTACACAACCAGTTTCAGTCTCCTGACCAATTCGCAGTGACATGGCAGGCGAAATGTAAAATCATTATTGTCACATGAGAGAACCATGAATTATATACTGTTATCCTATTGTAATAACTTCCACTGCTATGAGTGTGAATCCTGAATCCTTCCTGTTCGTGTGGACAAAGTTTTATCAATTTATTTGTAAAAATATAGACAGTGAAAATTAAAATGTCCTGTGGTGACTCTCCCGCTCCAAGTCGGCTCGTTTGATGTCCTACATCCATTAATTTTAAATTCTTCGTGATTATACTGTAATGTCGTTTCATAGTAATTATGCAGTACCTGTCACTTATCCGAACTTAGAATTCTCATTCCTCTCTTGTCATTCCCATTCATTTTAAAGGCTTGTGGTAACAGATCACTAGATTGCCTCTTTTTGTGCAAACAGCCACTGGACTCTTAGAACAGCTTTCATACCACGAACAAATAGCGAAGGGTAAATAGCGTCGCCACCACGATTCTCGTGAACTCAGAGGGTTACACAGAAACGTCGTGCCGTTCGGGGTACTTCCGAGAAGGACCGAACAATGCCGAGATCGGACAGGGCATGGCCGGTACTGGGTCGGTACGCACTGCATGTCGTGGCCAGCCCTGTTCTATATTGACGGTATCGACAAACTGGTCTCGAGGTGACAGAAACATGTTTATCGCCAGGTTGACTATGTTGAGAAATAAAGATGTAGTATATTAATAACGTCTGTTTTATTTAAAAACCTGTAGGGGTTTTCACATAAAAATTCGGAGACATTAGTTTACAGCACACCCTTAACGTTAGTTGTTGGTTGTTTGCTTTTCCAATAACATATTTTTTTTCTTTGCCAAGAATTAATGTATTCAAGGTCAAATGCCGTACAAATGTGAACAGAAATCTGTAGATAAACATGTCGGTTTCAAAGAGGTGAGTCAGTATTTTTGTAAGTAAACAGAATTATTAACAGTGGCTGGTTGCTGTTTCCTTCTTTGCAATAATCAGCTTGTATTTTGTACACAGTCACGCTCAAGAGTATCAGTTCCTGACAAAATATCAGGAAGAAAGTTTTTGTTCTTGTGCCATTAATACTGATACTAAACGAAACTCCACCCGAACAGGCAATGAAGGCCCAACGGTACCGACTGGCAGCCATGTCATCCTGAGCCCACAGGCGTCATTGTATGCGGGTGTGGAGGGGCATGTGGTCAGCCGTATATCAGTTTAAGAGACCGGCTAAAACTGATAACTACGCTTAATTTGTGATAATACAAGTACAGACGTAACGCATTAGATTTTTAACTCCAGAGGGAAGATCAGCTTGGCACAAATATAATTCACTGTCTATTAACACATGTTTGAAAGAATTCCTCCTGTTAAAAACCGTTAAAGCCAAGATCAAACAATTTTTTTTTTATTCAAGACAAGCGGTTTCGACAGTCTTAAATATTTTCCTGTTGTAAGAAATACTCATTTTACGCTGAACCTCATGCACAAGATGCCAAGTGAGTAAACGTCAGCACATTATAAACGTTTCATCGATATGGTATCTTGTGCATGAAGTTCAGCGTAAAATAAACATGCTGTACTACAAAAAAATGTTTAAAGATGACAGCTAAGAATGTTGATAGCGGTTGGCTTGAAAAAAAAAACATTTTGTGTTATCTGTGGTTTTAAAGAATTAAAACAGATCACTCTTCAACACTCTCATAATGAGAAAATTCAACTTCCTTCGTGGTTTTGCCTCTGGATCTAGTAGGAGGATATGCAATGTAGTGTCAAGAACACAACAGCACTTAAAAACCCTTTTTGTTAAAAAATGAGACTAAGCACGTTTTCCATTACCACTTCTCATGTATTACAATGTCTGACAAAAAAAGTAGGACCCGGAAGATGTGGTCGGATGTCATGTAGCTTCGTAAACGTACACGCTGTAAATGATTAGAGTGAGAGATCTCTGTGACAGCTAGGTTCGCCAACAGTGTGCGTGTTTTAGTGTTGTTACCAACCTAACGAGGTGTAAAAGGGGCGGCGTGAACACCGTAAGTTGTGAAGGTCACATTGATGCCGTGTAGTCTTGTGAGGTAACGTTGTCAGCACCTGACAGAGCTTGAAAATGGCCTCAGTGTGGATCTCCATTTGCCCAGATGGTCGAATAGTGCAATACTCAGACTTGTGGAGTATTTGGATGTGTCATTGGCCCTATATCGAGCTGCATCGGAACGTGGAGGCTGGTTGCTGTCGACCAAGCATGATCACCTCAAGGGAAGAAAAAAAAAAATGTGTGTGTGAAATCTTATGGACTTAACTGCTAAGGTCATCAGTCCCTAAAATTACAACTTAACTACATTATCCTAAGGACAAACACACACACCCATGCGCGAGGGAGGACTTTAACCTCCGCCGGGACCAGCCGCACAGCCCATGACTGCAGCGCCATAGACCGCTCGGCTAATCCCGCGCGGCTCAAGGGAAGATCGCCGCAATGTTGCACAAAGTGCTTTCTAACCCCTTCTCGTCTGCGTATGCCATATGAGAACAAGTAGCGGAGTTTAGCAGCATCCAGACTAGGAAATTACGGTCACATACGTAGGCTGTCGTTAATATCACAACATAAACACTTGCGATTGTAGTGGAGCCGCAACGGGGAAGCACGGAGTGCTAATGAATGGCATCGCACTATGTTCAGTAATGAATCGCAGCTCTCCACTCTCGCGGATAACCGTCGATAGAGAGTACGGCTGTGAACTAGTGACAGTTCCCATTCTGCCGATATGGAGAAGCACGATAGTTTTACCCCAGGTGAGTGCATCGTGTATGACTTAAGGTCATTGCTGATAATGATTTAGTGGACGTTGACGGCCCAACGATACGCCACGGACATCCTGCGTCCTCACGTGACATTACCGTGGAATCATTTTTCAACAGGACAATAATCGTCCACAAATGACACGTGTCTCTATGATCTGTCTGCGTGATATTGAGGTACTCCCGAAGATACCCAGATCATATTTACGACCAGCGCGGATATCAAAGTCCCAGCGCCAATATCCAACAATTGTGGGGCAGCTTGCTTCAGAAAAGGATACAACGACTTCTTAACCACCTTCCCAGCCGAATCAGCGCGATTATCGAGAGGGGGTGCTACGTCTTACTGATGTGTGTGTGAATTCCGAAGGGACCAAACTGCTGATGTCATGGGTCCCTAGACTTAGACACTACTCAAACTAACTTAAACTTACTGTAAGAACAACAAACACACACCCATGCCCGAGGGTGGACTACAACCTCGGGCGGGAGGAGCCGCGTAGTCCGTGAAGTGGCGCCTCAAACCGTGTGGCCTCGGCCACCAAGTTTTTTGTAAATTTAGCAAGATTATGTAATCAATGAAATACCATTACACATCCTCTCAATGTATTAAGTTTCATTTCGATTCCAAATCCCCTTATGGATGCCTCACTTCTTCGTCGGACAGTGTACGTAAAAGTTAATGGCCGTGTCTTACTTTCATATAGTCACGTGTGAGTATCTATGTTTATAATGAATTTTTTTCAAAGTTAGGTTGGTGTCTTCGATGACTCTCAAAATTCTTAGTGTAAACCATTCATTACCATCAGTCATCCAAAGGACACAGAGGTATCTATCCCCTAGGCTTTTTTAATGCTCACCCATGTTGCTCCTGTTCGTTGTGTGCTATTCACCCACCTTCCATTATGTCGATGTCTCTTATCTCTTGGAATCCCAATAAAAAACTACCTTCTATTCACCTTGATACAAATACCGCCCCACACAATAGCCATATAGTTTCTATTACGTCTTTGATTCTAGACTCTTCACTGATCCAATTGTTTTAACTCCTCTCTGGTTAATTTCCACGCTGCAGCATTCCATTTCTCGCTATGAAACCGCCACTTTATGAATAATTTTATCACTAAAAGTTCATTTATCAGTGGCATGAGTCACAACTAGCTACACACATTCATTTTAGACATTACTTTTCGGCGACATTGGAGGATTAGTTTAGGAAACATTTTTTAGATAATCAAAAGAACGTCATGCTTTTTTACTCTTCTTTGTAATTCTTTACTTCATCGATTTGTTTTCGTGTGCTATAAATACACACACTCATCAACTAGTTCTATGATTTCATTCTGAAGTAGTACCAGTTTCTTCTTGATAAACTTATTATACATTATTTTCAACGTATTATGCCTATCTTAAGTCCCACTTTCAAAAACACTCCGTTAATTTACTCCATTCTGCGTTGTAGTTTATCAGCGGTAGAAGTGAACAAAGCAATGTCATCAGCAGAACTAGGTGGTTCCAATATGTTCCATTACCACGCATTCCTTCTTCGATTTCTCAGTTTTAGCATACGCATAATTCTTGAAGGCCTGCTGCGAATATTTTTGGGATATTGACTCTCTTGATCTCATTGCTTTTTCAGTATTGAATGCATCACTAACTTGTAGTCTAATGGAAGTTATAGGACTGATATATGTGTTACTCACTATACTGGCGCAGTTTTCAAGAGCTGTCAGCATAGATCACAATGGTACTGAATCAAAAGCTTCCTCAAAATTCGTGGTAGATAACTCGGCGTGCAACTTGTTGGAAGACCAGCCGTAGCCTTACGGGGAGGAGAGATAATGCACGCCGCATCCGTGGTATTCTCGATAAAGTAATACGTGTTCTCGGTTTGGTCTAAATGATGAGCACCTGAGGTTACTTAACGAGAATGACTGAGAATGGGTTTAGCGTACCTGGGGTTTCTGCACTGGGGATTGGTAAATGCCGCTAGTTCTCTAGTACCATAAGCTCTGGGGATGCTTCAGTGGCCACCAAGAGGTGTGGCGACAGAACATTGTTTGTCTTGGAGAATTAGGATCTTGTCTTGACCCACTGGGTTGCAAGGAAGGGACTAACCTATATACAGAAGTTCCAGTCCTAATGTTAGGTGTGTTGCCGACAGCGTACATGGCTGTCGAGGATAAATAGTCACCAGCGGGTAGCCTCGGAGACACTTGTAAGAGGCTTATCTGGACATGCTGGGCTCTGGCTAGGTGAACGCTGACTTCCCGAGCGTCTCGTCCGACCACGAGTGGATGTCTTAAACGTAAAATAACATAACCGCTGAAGACTGGGATAAGCTACTAAAGACCATAAACACCCGGTAAACAAAGACAGCCTGAGAAAAAAGTCAAGAGAATGATATAGTTACGGTGAAGTACATTAATACATCATATTTCTTCAATGGTGAAGAGCGGTTATATTAATAAAACTTTGGAGAGTACTGGGCTGAGTTTGAAATCTGTCAAACGGTTACGCAATGACACCCTCTTGGTAGAAAGTATTACGTTCTGTCAGAAAACCAAGCGTTTGTACACCAAGTACCTGGTCAGTATCACATAATAGTGTGAAAGGAGTGAAGGTATCAGTGATAAGGACACAGTAGAACTAGAACAGGGTTTGAAAACGGAAGGAGTCACAAAAGTGAAGAATGATGAAAAGAGTTAATGGTGAACTATAAAAAAGTGCTAATCATTCTAAGATTCAGCTTTATGTTACAACCTCAGTACATCAGGGATGGACCTATGCGCCTCAAAGTAAGGCCTTACGTATGGACTCCAATGCGATTCCTTAAATGTCAGCGATTTGCCCGCATCTAATGGAATATAAAGAGCAGGTGGATTGTGTAAGATGCAAAAAGGATGCCCATTAAGTACAAATTTCTGGTTCGTCCACACAAAAGTGTATAAAATTCTCCAAAAAGCACTGCGTTAGGAGAAGAAACTGTTATCTGCACATGGCACAGAAGTAAAAGTAATGAAGCGAATTCCATAAGTGGAACTTAAAAAGGAATACAACGTTCCACAGCCATCTGGTTTGATGACTTCCAACGTACCTACTTTAAAGAAAGCATAAGATAAAGTCATTTCAACCACAGAAACAGAAGGCTCTAGAGCAAATTGTAACTGTGAGAGCACATGCAGCAGCGCCCAGTGCTGTAAATACCCAACTGCTTCCAAACCAAGGGAAGTATGTTTACAGAAATGTGACTCAAAGTCACACACTGGGGTAATAGGCAAGATGGCTCTTCACTCCCAATCTAAGTCTCCATAATTATAAAAAAAATTTTAGAAAACACAAAGACACTGAAAAAGCGAACAGCAGTAACACCCTCACATGGACGTCACTCTTGTGCGAGTCAGACGAGCCCGTTTCTGACAGTAATGTACATGGAGACTGAATTCACCCTTCTTTTCCTCCCGCTCTCCAAATTTGTTCAACCAAAGCAATGGAGGGTCCTTCTCGATCTGTGTTTCAAATATTACAGTGCAGTGTGAAAGAGTTTTGTGGTCACTTCGAGGAGATTAAGTTGTTGACAAAGGGAAGGTAGCTACCCTTACAGCACACCTACTTCAAACCAACGAACACCCCTGTGTTACGCGTTTACAGCCTTCATGGGAAGGACAATCGGCATAGAGGAAGAGTTAAGGGAGGAACAGCAGTGTTTTTTGACCTAAATCAAAGCAGCACACTAATAACAGTTTTTGTTTACACCCTGTGTACTCCGCAAGCCAATTTATGGTGTGTGGCCGAGGGTACTTTGTCTACTACTTCATCTTCTCCATTCCTGTTTCTGTCCAGGGGAAGAACGTTTGTAGGTAAATCTCTGTGTGAGCTGGAATCTCCTGAGCTTTTTTTTTTTTTTTTCATGGAGTTTTCACAAGATGCATAGTAGGAAGAAATATATTGGTTGCCTGTTCTAGGAAAGTATACTTTTTGGAATTTTAACAGTAAACCGCGCCCTAACACGCTGCGCCTCTCCTGTAACGCCTGACAATGGTGTCGGTTGATCACTTATGTGACGCTTTCGTACTCGCTAAATGACAATATGGTAAAACACGCTGTTCTTTAGTTCTCCTGTGTTTACTTTATCGATGCTATCTGATAAGGATCTCAGACTGGAGAGCTTTACTCTAGTAACAGTCGAACTGTAATTGCCTAGAACTTTGACACAGTCGTCACTGGACAGCTGCAATTAAACCCCCAGCCCAGCCGAGTGACAGTCGGCTCAGCAGGACCACACGCGGCGCCTGCCATGTATCATTCATTGCCACAAGTTCTGCCAGCCGAAGTGACCGAGCGGTTCTAGGCGCTTTAGTCTGGGATCACGCGACCGCTGCGGTCGCAGGTTTGAATCCTGCCTCGGGCATGGATTTGTGTAACGTCCTTAGGTTAGTTAGGTTTAAGTAGTTCTAAGTTCTAGGGGATTGATGACATCAGATGTTAAGTCCCGTATTGCTCAGAGCCAGTTGAACCACAAGTTCTACTAACACAGTCTTGGAATCTACGCCGTACAAGCGCTGCAGTTCACAGTTCACGGCCAGCTCTACTTGCTGTCATTAGGACAAAGCCGGCCACAATGCAAAGATGCCTTTGCTGCCTGCCGGGTACTGCCAGTTAGGAGACAAGCTTGTAACGTATGGTACCAGCTACACAAACTCAGCGCGCCACCTACGGGGCTGTCGTTTGTACGCCACAGGTTGTCTGCTTAGCCCTCCTTGCCTGCCACGCCAAGTGGAAATATCGTGAAATCAAAAACATGCCGCAGCTTAGATGAAGGAACATCTAAACGATTCCGAAATTCTGATGGAATAATAAAGAACTGATTTGTTCAAACGGTTCAAATGTCTCTGAGCACTATGGGACTTAGCATCTGATGTCATCAGTCCCCTAGAACTTAGAACTACTTAAACCTAACTAACATAAGGACATCACACACATCCATGCCCGAAGCAGGATTCGAACCTGCGACTGTAGCGGTCGCGCGGTTCCAGACTGTAGCGCCTAGAACCGCTCGGCCACACCGGCTGCCTTATTTATTCTTTCTGTTAAGTGACTCACGGATTGTCGCTCATGGAGAGTTAAAACGAGACGTCAGGGCGACAATAGATTTGTTTAATAAACTTCTTTATCCCGGCCATCTGCCATCGTACATCAGGAGCATCTCATTGGAGGCGTCCAGTTGCCTCTCATGCTAAACAGTAGACGTCCGCCATTTCTGACAGTTCAAAGAGCAGGGATGAGCATTGCGTCACACCAGTATCACAGTCAGCGACGTCTCCGGCTGCGGCCGTGTTAACAGCGCGGCAGCGCAGCAGCGCAGCTGACGATAATGTGGAGGTGGCCGTGACCTCCATATAGCGGGCGGGCGGCTGCTCTCATAACTCAGGACAGGCTGCTCCATCCCATGGTCGAAGAGTTGACCCCCTACTGCATTCCGGGTTGTCGCTCTGATTGTCACAGGCTCATGGTGTAGGCTGTGATACCGAGACGAAATTAATTTCTTACACAAATCACTGAGGACTTATATTCCCCAGTCACAGCTGCAAAATACTAACACGAATTCTTTACAGATGAATTGAAAAACAGGTAGAGGCCGACCTCGCGGAAGATCAGTTTGGATTCCGTAGAAATATTGGAACACGTGAGGCAATACTGACCTTACGACTTATATTAGAAGAAAGATTAAGGAAAGGCAAACCTGCGTTCCGCGCATTTGTAGACTTAGAGAAACCTTTTGACAATGTTGACTAGAATACTCTCTTTCAAATTCTAAAGGTGGCAGGGGTACAATAAAGGGAGCGAAAGGCTATTTACAATTTGTAGAGAAACCAGATGGCAGTTATAAGAGTCGAGAGGCATGATAGGGAAGCAGTGGTTGGGAAGGGTGTGAGACAGGGTTGTAGTTTGTCCCCGATGTCATTCAATTTGTATATTGTCCAAGCAGTAAAGGAAACAAAAGAAAAATTCGGAGTGGGAATTAAAATCCACGGAGAGCAAATAAAACTTTGAGGTTCGCCGATGAACTTGTAATTCTGTCAGAGACAGCAAAGGACTTGGAAGAGCAGTTGAACGGAATGGACGCTATCCTGAAAGGAGGATATAAGATGAACATCAACAAAAGCAAAACGAGGATAATGGAATGTAGTCGAATTATGTCGGGTGATGCTGAGGGAATCGGATTAGGAAATGAGACACTTAAAGTAGGAAAGGAGTTTTGCTATTTGGGGAGCAAAATAACTGATCATGGTCGAAGTAGAGAGGATATAAAATGTAGACTGGCAATGGCAAGAAGAGCGTTTCTGAAGAAGAGAAATTTGTTAACATCGAGTATAGATTTAAGTGTCAGGAAGTCGTTTCTGAAAGTATTTGTATGGAGTGTAGCCATGTACGGAAGTGAAACGTGGACGATAAGTAGTTTGGACAAGAAGAGAATAGAAGCTTTCGAAATGTGGTGCTACAGAAGAATGCTGAAGATTAGATGGGTAGATCGCATAACTAATGAAGAGGTATTGAACAGAATTGGGGAGAAGAGGAGTTTGTGGCACAACTTGACAAGAAGAAGGGATCGGTTGGTAGCCATCAAGGGATCAGCAATTTAGTATTGGAGGGCAGCGTGGATGGTAAAAATCGTAGAGGGAGACCAAGAGATGAATACACTAAGCAGATTCAGAAGGATGTAGGTTGCAGTAGGAACGGGGAGATGAAGGAGCTTGCACAGGATAGAGTAGCATGGAGAGCTGCATCAAATCAGTCTCAGGACTGAAGACCATAACAACAACATTTTCATTTATGGCTTAAGGCATGTACTTGCACACCTCCGTGGTGGAAAGTGAGG
Source organism: Schistocerca nitens (assembly GCF_023898315.1). NCBI lineage: Eukaryota > Metazoa > Arthropoda > Insecta > Orthoptera > Acrididae > Schistocerca > Schistocerca nitens. Next base: position 284,995,461 of record NC_064614.1, read on the forward strand.
AAAGACTTCCGTCTTTCCCCTGGCCATATGCTACATTGACCCTCCTTTTTATTAAGACCCGGTCTCTCGGGTCGACCAAACTGCATTATCCTTTACATTAGAGTTCCTGGCAAGTGTTCCTTCTGGCCCTGTTTCGCCTCTTAAGAATTATTTTAACTCTTCGTTTCCTTAAGCCTATCACTTAATCTTTCACATTTATAAAGGGCCCCTTGCCCTGCTCCATAACTCAAGCATGTTAGAACTTATTTCATGGTTCTTGTACAGTAACGTCTAACTGCGTATTTCAAACTTAGGAGCCAAATTAATAAATTATTCTTAATATTACCCACTTGTGCATTCATCTACCTTTTGCTGCTTTTATGCTTGGGGTATCCAACCCAGTGGTATCTAAACGACGGCTGGGTCTGAACTCGGTCTTCCGTCTTCTACACACCGAAACAACGCCTATACTCAGCAGAACAAGTGTCGCTGTAATGGTGGATGTATTAATTGTGAAAGTTGTCTCATTCCGGTACTGATTTAAATTTACGTGCTTCACTCAGGTTTTCTTGCCGGCCGTGATGGCCGAGCGGTTCTAGACGCTACAGTCCGGAAGCGGGCGACTGATACGGTCGCACGTTCGAATCCTGCCTCGTACATGGATGTGTGTGACGTTAGTTAGGTTGAAGTAGTTCTAAGTTCTAGGGGACTGATGACCTCAGATGTTAAGTCCCATTGTGCTCAGAGCCAGCCACTCAGATTTTCAGCTAGATTCTTCCCTCCTGCTGGTTCAAATGGTGCAAATGGCTCTGAGCCCTATGGGACTTAACTTCTCAGGTCATCAGTCCCCTTGAACTTAGAACTACTTAAACCTAATTAACCTAAGGACATCACACACACCCATGCCCGATGCAGGATTCGAACCTGTGACCGTAGCGGTAACGCGGTTCCAGACTGTAGCGCCTTAGAACCGCTCGGCCACCACGGCCGGCCTGCTGGTTCATAATCGTGTTTACAGACTGCATTAATTCCGACCCCAGAGTCTGATTTAAGGTGCTCAGAGTTGGGGCAGTTGGCACTTCCATGGGGTCCTTTAGCCAATACAAACGAGGCTGTGAAATATCAGGTGAGTTACCCCTGAGATTGTTTCAGGTAGATGGAAAGTAGTCCCCATTATATTGAACTCTGTTCCATTCAATAACAAATTAGCTTAGATTAATTCTAGCCCCTTTGCAGACGTAAGCTTCCCTTGCGCGAAACAACTAGCCACTACTACCATCTTGTCGAAGGTTAATTCTAGCGCCTGTGCTGACGTAACTATCCCCTGCTGGAAACAACTGACCACTACTACCATCTTCTCAGAGGTTAATTCTAGCGCCTCTGCTGACGTAACTTTTCCCTGCTGGAAACAACTGACCACTACTACCATCTTGTCAGAGGTAGAGTACCAATGCGCCTCGACCTTCTGATAGCACAATTCGAATGGATTACATCTTTATTGCATTATCTTACCTCCTTCTGTCCCATTAGCAATTTTGACGCGCAGGAATCCTGACCCTCTCTTATTACAATGTTTACACAGACTGTGATTTTTCCCTGAGTAGAATTTTTGTAACTTTGCATCGTCCATTTCTACATCTCTTCCCTGTCTTTCACAATTAACAATAGTCATTGGGTTTCTACTCTTACAAAATTTATTCAATATCTCTCTCTTGACATTATACGCATGAACTACGTGGCACTTAGAACTTGATTGTTTTCCTGCTAATAGTGCAGAAGCGGAAATATAAACTTTTGCTCCATCAGCTCTCACCGATACTGTGGCTACCTTGAAACAAGAAGGTAATTTTTGTACACAGATTATAAAACCAACCCCAACTCAGGCCGTAGTTCCTTCGGTCCTTTTCTTAGACCCTCTAAATACTACTCTGGTGCCAACAAGTTTACCCCAAGCTGATCTCTGGCAGGGTGCTGCATAGCCTCCTGTAGTTGTTACTATCTCTCGTGCTTCCCAAACACTACCTTCTACAGACTACAACCATTTTGCCATTACTATTCCTTCTTGTAGATCCCTGACATTCCGATTAACTGCAGTTCTGAAGCTCTGGCACACCGCATTAATTCTCCAGTCAGTTTTAATGGTAGTCGTGTTATTCAATACATCATTATCTAAACCTTCAATCAGCGTAGTTCACCACTCATGACTTCGTTCCCTTTTGCCCACTCCGTAACCTCTTCTACGGTATCGTTCATCCTTCTAATGTGCCAAATATTGTTTTTCATAAGCGAACCCCTCTTCCGTCTCATATGTGGAATAACCCACAGTACCAGGGTCATCTTATTCCTTAATTCCTCGTAGGCTCCACGTACTCTCTCACATCCCCGACACTTCCTTTGAGTGTCTCGTGGTTTTCCATTCCCTGACGGAAATTGTCGAATGGTTCTTCCAATCTTCTCACCTCATTACGCATCTCCAATGAGTTGAATGTCACTGTATCACCTAGCGATGACTGGTGATCACTAAGTCTTCCTGCTTGGCGAACAGCACTCGCCCTTCAAGGTGCTGGTTCTGTAACGCTTCCACGCTGACGAAAATCAGCAGTCCCACTATGAACCGCATTTTGTCGCCTCCTCTGTATCTCAGGAATAACTATCACTTTCCTCCTCCTTAAATTCACTGCTGCTCCACAGCTGCTTATACTAATTACAGTGTATATATACCTAACCTATAAAACCATTATCTGCTATGTCTTTGTTCACAACGGTTCCTCAGTACCGTCTCATTCAAAACCTCTTGTTTATCTTCCGATACCCTTCTCCTCACTCTCCATTTACGGTTCGCATCTCCTATCCCTGGAATAAATTTCGGACTGCCTTGGAAAGGTTTCAACCGCCCTACACCCACAATTATCATTCTAGTCGGCAATTGAATCTTGAGTATCCTCTATTGTATTGAATCTTCAGTTACCTCTTGAGTTTCCTCTACCATTTCGTATCTGCCCTGATACTCTGCAAAAAGCTACTTTGTCTTTCACTTCGGCGTGTACAGATCTGGTAGCATCATCCACTGATCAACCTTATTCTATGGCATTCTCGGCGTACAGATCACTAATTCTTTCTGTTTCTCTAGTGCCCGTGTATTTGCGCGCCATTCTTTATTCCAAATTTCGCTCGTCACTCTGTCAAATTCATCAACATAATCTCCAGCCTTCGCTGTCTTCGTCCTCAATATTTCGAACAAAAAATAGTTCTGAGCACTATGGGACTTAACGTCTGAGGTCATCAGTACTCTAGAACTTAGAATTACTTAAACGTAAGTAACCTAAAGACATCACACACATCCATGCCCGAGGCAGGATTCGAACCTGCGGCCGTTGCAGTCGCGCAGTTTCGACACTGAAGCGCCTAGAGCCGCTCGGTCACCGCGGCCGGCTATTTCGAACAAATATATCCTATTTAATGCGGTGAGAATCAGGTATTCGTAAGCTGTTTTAGTTGCAAGCGGAGACGACATACTTCGAATAGACATCCCGGCTGGTATGATGTACGTCAATGTAGTATCCAAGCATCCTTCCGATTGTCTTACGCATTCCATTGGCTTGTGCATAGAGAGGACTCGTCCACAATTTCTTTACATTCAATAACTTACACAATTCCTTAATAGATGTGACATGAAGTTTGTCCTCTAGTCTACTGTTTCAGGCATTCCAAACATCAGTATTCAATAGTATTCTCAAGTGCTTGTGCCACTGTTGCTGTCTGCTGGTTTGGCATCACGACCATTTCAACGTATCTTGATGAATGATCTGTGATTGTGAGTACTACTTGTTCACTGCAGGTGTTTCATTGATTGGACCTGAAACATCAATCCTCAGAAGTTCTAATGGAGCTTAAGCTTCACGTAACCTCTACAATGGTACTCTTGTTCGACACAAATCCAATCTCTGCGAGCACTGTAAGCAATTCCGCGGATACTGCTTTGTGTCCGTCTGCCTATTCCTTCACCAATACCTTCCTGACACTCTCCTATTGGTATGACTGAAACCTCCATGACTCGCTAATATGTGATAATGAGCTTACTGTAGCTCTGTAGCACTCTATCCCTCATCTTCGCTGGTACCACTACCTGAGGTCCCAGCTTGGTTTCTCTGAATAGCAACCCATCCTGCATGTAAAACTGCACTACTTAAAATACTGTTTACATTCGTCATCCGCTCTCTCTGCAGTTTGTCATTCATTATGCTCATTGCCCCCCGGTATATAATACTGATACTTTTTTGTTTAAGTAATCCGCATTTCAGTTTTTCCCAGGTTTATTCATGACTTCAAAATCAAAGTCACTTAATCTCACTGATCATCAAGTCAACCGCAGCAACCACTTTAATGCAGCATTATCTGTTATTGCTCTAAACATTTTACCGTACAGATAACATTTGAAATATGTGATTCCATAAATAAAGCCTTTTTAACCCGAGCGTATCGTTCTTGGTCCCCCACTTGGCTCTTGTACATACTGTGTATTACCATCTTTCCCTATAGCTTACCCCTATTTTTCTCAGAATTTCGAGCATCTTTATCATTTTACACAGTCGAATACTTTTTCCAGGTTGACAAATCCTATGAACATGTCTTGATTCTGCTTTAGTCTTGCTTCCATTATCAACCGCAACGTCAAAATTCTCTCTCTCGTGGCTTTACCTTTTTTAAAGCCAAACTAATCGACATCTACTACATCCTCAATTTTGTTTTCCTTTCTTCCGTATGTTATTCTTGTCAGCAACTTGGATGAATGAACTGTTAAGCAGATTGTGCGACCACTCTCGCACTTGTCAGCTCTTGCAGTCTTCGGAATTCTGTGGATAATATTTTTCCGAAAGTCAGACGGTATATTTCCAGACTCATACATTCTACTCACCAAGGTGAATTGTCGTTTTCTTGCCATTTCCCCAAGTGATTTTAGAAATTGTGATGGAATGTTATCCATCCTCTCTGCCTTACTTGATCGTAAGTCTTCCAAAGCTCTCTTAAATTGTGATTCTAAAATTGGATCCTCTACCTCTTCTAAATCTACTCCTGTTTCTTCTTCTACCATATCCGACAAAACTCCCGCTTCATGGAGGCCTTCGGTGTACTTTTTTCACCTATCTGCTCTTTCCTCTGCATTTAACAGTGGAATTCCCGTTGCACTCTTAATGTTACCACCATTTCTTTTAATTTCAACTAACGTTGTTTTGGTTTTCTTCTATGCTGAGTCAGTCCTTCCCATATTCATTTACTTTTCGATTTCTTTACATTTTTCAAGTAGCCATTTCGTCTTACCTGCACTTCCTATTTATTTCATTACTCAGTGCCTTTTATTTCCGTATTCCGTATTTTCCTGAACATTTTTGTACTTTCTTCTTTTACTGATCAGCTGAAGTATTTCTTTTGCTGGCCATGGTTTCTTCGCAGTTACCTTCTTTGTACCTATGGTTTTCTTTCCATCTGTGATTTCCCATTTTAGAGATGTACATTCCTCTTCAACTGTACTGCTTACTGAGCTGTTCCTTATTTCGGTATCTATAGCCCTAAGAATTTCAATCGTTTCTCGTCATTCCTTAGTACTTCTGTATCCCACTTCTTTGCTTACAGTCGGCCAAAGTGGCCGAGCGTTTGTAGGCACTACAGTCTGGAACCGGGCGACCGCTACGGTCGCAGGTTCGAATCCTGCCTCGGGCATGGATGTGTGTGATGTCCTTAGGTTAGTTAGGTTTAAGTAGTTCTAAGTTCTAGGGGACTGATGACCTCAGATGTTAAGTCCCATAGTGCTCAGAGCCATTTGAACCATTCTTATGGCCTGATTCTTCCTGACTAATCTCTTAAACCTCAGCCTACTCTTCATCGCTATTAAATTGTGATCTGAATCTATATACGCTCCTGGGAACGCCTTACATTCCAGAATGTGATATCAGAATCTCTGTCTGACCATGATGTAGGCCTAATCTAACTAAAATCTTACAGTATCATCCGGCCTTTGCCAAGTATACCACCTCCTCTTCTGATTCTTGAACAGTGTATTCGCTATTACTAGCTGAAATTTATTATAGAACTTAATTAGTCTTTCTCCTCTAGAATTCCTTGTCCCAAGCCCATGTTCTCCTGTAACTTTTTCTTCCATTACTTCCCCAACAACTGCATTCCAACATACTTGTAGTAGCTATAATTACTAGTGTACAAATGCAGTAAATACTGATGTAACGTTGTTCAGTAAACAGAGTACACTCAATCATCAATTGAAATATCTGCCCGTATACCCCAACCATCCAACATATATACACTCCTGGAAATTGAAATAAGAACACCGTGAATTCATTGTCCCGGGAAGGGGAAACTTTATTGACACATTCCTGGGGTCAGATACATCACATGATCACACTGACAGAACCACAGGCACATAGACACAGGCAACAGAGCATGCACAATGTCGGCACTAGTACAGTGTATATCCACCTTTCGCAGCAATGCAGGCTGCTATTCTCCCATGGAGACAATCGTAGAGATGCTGGATGTAGTCCTGTGGAACGGCTTGCCATGCCATTTCCACCTGGCGCCTCAGTTGGACCAGCGTTCGTGCTGGACGTGCAGACCGCGTGAGACGACGCTTCATCCAGTCCCAAACATGCTCAATGGGGGACAGATCCGGAGATCTTGCTGGCCAGGGTAGTTGACTTACACCTTCTAGAGCACGTTGGGTGGCACGGGATACATGCGGACGTGCATTGTCCTGTTGGAACAGCAAGTTCCCTTGCCGGTCTAGGAATGGTAGAACGATAGGTTCGATGACGGTTTGGATGTACCGTGCACTATTCAGTGTCCCCTCGACGATCACCAGTGGTGTACGGCCAGTGTAGGAGATCGCTCCCCACACCATGATGCCGGGTGTTGGCCCTGTGTGCCTCGGTCGTATGCAGTCCTGATTGTGGCGCTCACCTGCACGGCGCCAAACACGCATACGACCATCATTGGCACCAAGGCAGAAGCGACTCTCATCGCTGAAGACGACACGTCTCCATTCGTCCCTCCATTCACGCCTGTCGCGACACCACTGGAGGCGGGCTGCACGATGTTGGGGCGTGAGCGGAAGACGGCCTAACGGTGTGCGGGACCGTAGCCCAGCTTCATGGAGACGGTTGCGAATGGTCCTCGCCGATACCCCAGGAGCAACAGTGTCCCTAATTTGCTGGGAAGTGGCGGTGCGGTCCCCTACGGCACTGCGTAGGATCCTACGGTCTTGGCGTGCATCCGTGCGTCGCTGCGGTCCGGTCCCAGGTCGACGGGCACGTGCACCTTCCGCCGACCACTGGCGACAACATCGATGTACTGTGGAGACCTCACGCCCCACGTGTTGAGCAATTCGGCGGTACGTCCACCCGGCCTCCCGCATGCCCACTATACGCCCTCGCTCAAAGTCCGTCAACTGCACATACGGTTCACGTCCACGCTGTCGCGGCGTGCTACTAGTGTTAAAGACTGCGATGGAGCTCCGTATGCCACGGCAAACTGGCTGACACTGACGGCGGCGGTGCACAAATGCTGCGCAGCTAGCGGCATTCGACGGCCAACACCGCGGTTCCTGGTGTGTCCGCTGTGCCGTGCGTGTGATCATTGCTTGTACAGCCCTCTCGCAGTGTCCGGAGCAAGTATGGTGGGTCTGACACACCGGTGTCAATGTGTTCTTTTTTCCATTTCCAGGAGTATATATATATATATATATATATATATATATATATATATATATATATATATATATATATATATATAATTTCTATGCCTTGAAGGAAACCATGTGTGTCTATCAAACATTACACATAATGCAGCCAGAATTATTAATCTAATACATTGTATCTGGCTGCGACAAAAGTGACATACTACTTGCGAAACCCGGGTTCCAAAGGGAGCTGTGTAGCTGTGTTAGTAGCTGGATGCTGCTGAGAGTCCACGTGAAAGGCACCTGCCTTCTGACATCGCAGAACGCGGCCGAGAAGTGTGGTGCACGCGACCCGCCTCCCCAGTGGCAGCCGGCCATAAATTTCGCGCGGCGGGTGGCTGCGGGTATCTGCGCCGGGAACCCCCGGATGGAAGCCACTGTAATTGCCGCCGGCCTCCATGCAGATGAGTCGCACCGTATGCGGCCCGTTATTCGCATTAAAATTCGTCCCGCGCTCCTTTCTGCCAAGTCACCAACACGCACTCTCGGCGTAGACTTCCAGACTCCAGTACCCACTTACCAGGTCTGCTACACAGCACAGGGCTTAACTCATTAAAAAGGGGGACGTAGTGTGCATTTTAGCTCACCGTGAGATCCAGCCTTGGAAAGGGCGACATAGGGCTATGACATATTCTTCCGTAAAATATTCGTCCGGATAATACAAAAAAGTAAAGCGCAAGTAACCACATCAAACGATCGTTATGGTATTCTGCACAGACGTGGATACCAACAGTAATACTAACATTGCAGGAAATATTCGCCGATCAAGTTATCCCTAGTAGGAATTACTAAGTGCCTAAAAGTTACAAGGGTACTGCCAATATTACGATTTTCGGCAACTTTGGCAGACAAGTGACCGATGTATCGTAGACATTATTATTATTATTATTATTAGTAGTAGTAGTAGTAGTAGTATAGTAGTAGTAGTAGTAGTACTAGTAGTAGTATTACTACTATTTTTACGCATTCGTGAAGCATTGTCGCTATACTAGCTTAAATAAGCAGTACGCTGGAAATGGTAGATGTCTTTTCAACATCTGCAAAATTAGTTCTGTAGGCATAACGATCTTCCTGGCGGTCTGCACAAACACACAAGTATCCTGATTCCGCCGTATAAGCAGCTACCTCATGAATGAGTTACATGTTTCATATACATCATTCGAGGGATACCTTTTATCGAAATGAACGAGTCAGTTTACACAATATGTATACATCACTAGTGTTAACAACAGTAGACAATATTTGTTTTACTCCTAGTCATGAAACTGGGGTGTTTGATGATCTTATGTCAAACTTAAAACTTACTTTGCCACCTGTCAGACGTTTTATATTACGGGGCAAATGATCAAACATTTTTGTTGCTGCAAATTTGTTTGTTTCTTGGGGTTTCTATCATGTCTCGCCCTCCTCAAAGCTGCCTTTTGCCTAATATTTCTCAAACTTTTCGAGTAACTGAGGGTCGAAGTGCAGATTAAATAAGTTCTCTCACATAACAACAGGAATGTTCTGTCTTCTTTGTTTGCAGATTTTCTTCTCGTTAGGAGTAGTCTTACCATTGCTCTGGTGGGTCGTAATTACTGATTTTTCCAATAATACTTTCGGATGTGTACAGTCATGAATTATGCTGTTAAAATCTCCTCAAATTGAGGGATATATTCGACCAGCCGGGAAAGTTTAGTCGAACAGCCGACTTACCTCTAGAAACGTCAAATGGGGTCCGTTTCTGCACTGTATACACTGGTCTGATGCACTGTTACTCTTTTCAGTGACCCAGGTGCAATAGCAACTTGCTTGTGCCGGTTTGTTTACAACGAGGGATTTCAGTGACGTTAGACGTAAAGCTGACTACATAGTAATAATACTATGAAAACCCACCAGAGTGGTTTGACTCTGAACGTCGATAACTTCACGAATGCTGTGACTCCGTAACTGTCTATCCACAATATGAAAATACAACCATCATAAACCTGGAGACGCCCCTATAATGACGTGAAACCGGTAGTTGCGATTAAAGCACCTTCATACAGCTAGGCGGCTTTTGGGAAAGCCTCGTCATTCTTGACTTTTTTAATTGTTGTAATTTTTAAGGCAATTTGAATGGTTATTGAGTGCTGAGTGTTTTTTATCGTTATTCACGATGCTATGAAATAGGACCCCAGACCATTCACTTGATTTTGGTGTGATTTTTATGTTAGAATCCGACATAGTTCGTTGTAAGCCAAGCAAGCAGCTATTTAGTACCGTGACATGAATTTACGGCAGAAAACATATGTAGTATAGAAAATCATAGTGCAGCCTTAATGGTATCGTCCTAATGCAACCATGCTGCAACCGTAGCTCTGTGGTGCAACTCCGTTCGCGCTGATCTTCAAACTGTCACGTCTCAATCGTATGATGGCAAACCATTTATTCCTAATCTGCCTTTTATTGATAGTAATAAGATCAATGGTGCTAGAAAATAAGAACAACCACCTATATTTGCCAAATAATGAAAAAAATGAGGAGAGCCTTTTGATTATTAGGTACGATAGATGAAAGAGCCAATCTCGTCATATTTATTAATTTAAGCGGTAAACAATGTTTGCTCATTTAAAACTTGATCTGATTTGTTAGAGGTGTGTTTGTATATGACTCTTCCATAGCCCCATTTATCTGCGTTGACCCATTTCAAATTTGGCAGATACTGCCAACAAGTTCTGGACTACCGATATTATTTTCTGCTATGTTTTCTCTGCTATGGCCGCAGACTTCGTGGAGCGAGTGAGTTCTTTGACGGCCAGCAAGCGAGTATGAGAGATTGGAACTCTGAGCCCCATGGGGCTCGGCAGCATGTTTGTATCATCAAAACTATCATCGCGAGGGGTGTGGGGGGGGGGGGGCAGCCAACCTGTACGTAAACATCGTCTACTTGGAAAGTGGACAGCGACCTTTCCCATTGTACAGAAGAAAAATATTGTTTATTTATCATTTTACTGTCGAAGACATCCACGGTTGTAAATGAAGTTATTTAAAAACAAGGCCATGCCCTCACAACCCCCAGTCTCTAACCCACTTCACCCAAATCCTGCACTTTAATATTAACGTTCCTTTAATAAATCAATGAGATTACTTTCTCTGGCTTTAAGTTATCTGTGTCTTTGCCTCAGAAAAATGGCTATGAAAGTGTTCATTGTAGTTTTAGTTGATTATTTTCGCATTCATCTGAGATTTTTAAATGACTAAAGGCCGTTAAGAAACCATTAAACATTTGCTACTACCATCTATCATATGCTCAGAGGCTTAGAAGGAAGACTAGTTATATTAAATACATACACACCCTGTAATTCAATATCTATTTGCATTTTCTTTATGTAATGAAAGACGCATTTTGTCGGTATTCAAGATGTCAACTAATATGTGGGAAATGAATGGGGAATGGATAGAGGACTTAAAAGAGAAACAAAAAGTTTCATTTACACATATGGTCAATTTTTTAAAATTTCCTTGGTTGCAGACACTTTATTGTTACACGTTTACCTTGTTTCTGCGTCTTTGTTTTCAAATTTCGAGCTTTTGTTTTGGGATGTTGTCTCGCTAAGCGTTAATTCAAAAACTTCTTACATTTATGTTAGTTGCCATGGTACTAGCAAATACACGAATCCTCTTACTATTGAGAACACAATCAGTAGCGGAAGCTTACTCTACAGTCCTTAAAGGTCTAGCGTTTAGTGTGTACTCATCATTTTCCCCCACCAGGTATCGAACTGGATTATTCCTGAGAGAGGTTCCACCGAGCAAGTGTGTTTTATCCACTTCAGATGGAGAACAACGTGTTATGTCTGATTTCCAGTTATAGCGTGACGCCTGCTCGGCCACATTCTTGTTGGACCAGAGTGTACCGTCAATTTGTTGCTAAAATGTATTCCAATCAGTACCTGGCGGAGAGGCACCTCCTGTGTGACATATTGTAACGCATCTGAATCAAGACGGTTGTGTGCTGAAAAATTTCTTGACAGACATTTTGTGAGGTTATGCCTGAACAGACGACATATCCCTGTGGGTGTCAGACTGAACGGTATAGGGTGAGCTTATCGATTAACAGATCGCTCCCCGTAGCATCACATGAATTTAATTACAGGAGTCATGAATAGATAACTTAATGAACTGAATTAATTACACAGGGGTGGCCCTAACATTCGTGTAACATGGGTGCTGTAACTCACTCAGATGATAAAGATGGTGACCATCACACTACTGAATGAAGCAATGGTCACTATAAAGTCTTATTTATTACAAGTCCCTGTAGAATTCAGTTTAAACACGAGTGCACAAAGACAGGAAACCGCTGGGTTCATTAAATATTAATACAAGTTGCAACGGAATTAAAGTATCAGTATCGTGGTACAAATCGGATGATGAGTCTGAGGTGAATACGGTCGGCGCAACACATTATGTGAGGAAACAACTACGTTCACGGAAGTCAAATAATGAATCCTAAATATTAATTAAGAAGGAAAGAAAGAAGTACAGAAAGTATACTGCATGCACCTGTTATCTCTATTGAGCACATGTTAAGCTCGAGGTTGCCATTAAATGTACTTGAATTAAAAATATGAAAATCCCAACATCAATGGAAATAACTCAGTTTGCGAATTCTTCAGTTGCTCAACATAATGCAGTCACCAGTAGAAGTGAGTGGCTGAGATGGCGGCTGCGAAACTCTTAAGTTATTTGGTCTGCATAGGAGGCTGTTCTCTCTGAGACCTCTCTTTCTTCCTCGTATCGACGGTGTTCTGCCCTTAGCGCTCCCGCAAGACGACAGAAAAGACTAAGACTAAAATTGAAACTCCAGTCTGTATCTGGAAGAGACACGCCACGTTAAAAATAACCTCTCAATACTCAATGGAAAATAAAGATGGCGCATGTATGGTGGATCTTGGCCCAACGAAAAATACCGCTCACTATAACTGAAGAGTCTAGGTTCACCTTACCGCGTGAATAGCTGTGATTTTCTACGCCGTTTGCCACAGCAAACTCAAAATGTCAAAAACTGTAGTTGGTTCACTGTGGCACACGAGCATCCAATTTAACTGCGAGGAAAATAAAACAGGAAGTAAAGCAGACTCGTTTCAAACATCTCTATGGATGACTGTTACTGACAAGTAATGTCATCCAGATCTACGTTACCCTGTTGTTAGATTAGGTACCTCAACCCCGAGTTTTTGCAGCCAAAAGAACACTGTCGCTTAGTTTCGTTTGCTCAGTGTTCTCATGCGCTAGTCATTAGCACCGCTATTTTTTCTTGGGTACACAATAAAAGAAATGTTCAAGAGTGGAATTAAAATTCAGGGTAAAATGATATCAGTGGTAAGATACGCTGTTACGTACACTCGCTGCCTCAACTCCTACCAGAATGTGAGCTATTGTCGGGCGCATCCCACATGCCGCTATTTTTAGCTGAGTTCGATCCCCGTTGCCCATTACGCCCTCTGATGTATTTTTGTTTCCCAGAGTTCGTACAGATATTCCGTGAAACGCGAATTCTCTCAGTGGTTTCCACCTCTGGTGGCTGCGATGGTCGGCGAGATTTTAATAAATCAAGTGCCGGACCCAAGGCGATATTTGGAGTGAAACCGCCGTCCCTTTTTTTTAGGTTATTCTTTATTTAAAGAGTATCCTTAATTATGCTGTCCCAGGAACTCGTTTGCAGCACGATGTTGGTCGCATCGCATTTCGTTTAATGATTACATTCTAGACAGCTCTCGGCGACAGCTGATTTACTTGGTTGGCTTATTCGAGTAAGTCACTGATGTTCGTTGCATCTGTCTTCGACCGTTCCGTTAGTATAGTTCAAGTGGTTCAAATGGCTCTGAGCACTATGGGACTTAATATCTGTGGTCATTAGTCCCCTAGAACCTAGAACTACTTAAACCTAACTAACCTAAGGACATCACACACATCCATGCCCGATGCAGGATTCGAACCTGCGACCGTAGCGGTCGCGCGGCTCCGGACTGAGCGCCTAGAACCGCTAGACCACCGCGGCCGGCCGGTAGTTTAGTCTGACCCAAGCATGGTATTCCACATTCGTACTGAATGCGATACACACCTGCTTTCCGGAGATCTATCTCGTTTTTAACATTGTAAAGAATACTTTGCATCTCAGTTCAAAGGGTCTGTCGTTGAAATGTGTGTGGAAACAACAACCAGGCAGAACACCCGATTGCTCACCATTAATTACGGGATGTGTAGAATGGAATTAACAGTCGAATGAGTAAACAATATAGATACAAAATAAAGTGAAGAAAAACAAAAGTAATGAGAATTAGCAGAAAGAGAATAGCGACAAACTGAACGTCAAAATTGGTGGTCAAGAAGTTAAGGAATTCAGGTGCCTTGGATGTAAAATAACCCATGGCAGACGAAGCAAGGTACAGGCAAAAAAGGGCATCCTCGGAAAGAGAAGCCGACTAATATCAGAAACAGGCGTTATCTTGAGAAAGAAATATCTGAGAATGTAAGTCTGGAGCACAGTATTATATGACGGCGAATCATGGACTGAGGGAAAACATGGGGCAGAAGAGAATCGAATCGTTTCTGACGTGGTGTTACAGAAATGTTGAAAATTAGGAATGAGGAAATTCTCTCTGGAAACGGCGAAGAAAGCAACATCCGGAAAACAGTGACAACAAGAAGGTACAAAATGCTATGGCATGTGTTAAGATATTAGTGATCAGTTTCGTTGGTACTAGAGGGTAAAAACTGTAGAAGAAGACAGAGACTGGAATACACACAAAAAATACTTGAGGGCATGGGTTGCAAGTGCACAAGTAAAAGAATGTTTCGAAATCACGTTTTATTGAAGACTTCATAAGTTTACAATTTAGTTCTTACAGTCTATTTATTATTATTTTTTAATTATAATTCATGTAGACAAGAGAGCCGTCTCTGTTTAGTGGATGTGCTAACCAGATAGGCCAGACTTGCATTACCTAAATGATGTACAATTAAGGACGCGCCATTTATGTAATCACCTACTTCAACCAGAACTACTTAGGGCAAAAATACAATGTTAGTACGTCTTAGGTCTCTGTGAAGGACGCCGAATATAAGGTAAAATATTATGGTGTTTCGAGATTGAGATATTCCCATAAATTAAAGAGGCAAAAATTATAGTGTGTTCTTCAGAGTAGGTAAGAAGACGAGACGAAGCGAACAGTAAATTGAATATCCAAATCAATTCGTTTACCAAAAAAATTTATAAGTTAGTTTCAGTGAGCCAATGTAAAAAACAGTAATATAAATGTTTGTTAAAAAAAGGGTTCTTTGTCTAGAGAGTTTCGTGACTGAAAAGGCTGATGGATTGCTCATACGCCTTCATGTACTAGAAACCTTACAGTCTTCTGTCAATCATTTTATTCGCAAGTACCTATCGTAACGAGTGTTCCTAAATTCTCTAGCTATTTAAATATTGAAATTATTCTCTTAACCGGGTTATCAAAGAACTGGAAACTGCTCTTCTTTAGAGTTCATTTCGCTGTATTCACAAGCTATAGTTCTCCCAAAGTGTGTTACTATACGTCTTCTCAATACGAGGTATTATACTTCTTTCTCCGTACAAAATAGGCCAGTATTTCAGGACACAACCACCCACTTGCCGTGGAAAACGCGTCTCCCAGAAAAGGGCTGTCCTATATTTTAGAAACGAATTATGTCCTCCATTTAGCAATTAGTGATGCTGCATTCAGTCCGTAGCTATTTTCTGTCTTTATCCAGATTCAGCATCCCCAGAAAATCCGGTGCAACAGCCCGAAATATTTCGCTGACCTTCTCACAAATTAAGCATTTACCGAGCGCTGGCGAACGAAATGCAGTTACGGGCACAGGAGGAGAGCTCAGTATCGCGAATTATCGACGACCTGCTGAATCCAAATGCACGCGCGTCCCACCTAACGCGATGCAGGCGACACACAATAGAAATTTTTTTCTCTCTCTTCCGTTCTCCCGCTCAAATTTTAATTTGCTGCCGGGATTTAGTATTTGCGCGGCGGGAAAAAACATGCAGCTTGCAATTTAGCTGTTGCCAATTGTCGACGGAAAACACGACTCATTAGAACTTGCACAAAAGGCCAACTCATTTTGCGCCCGCTCGTGATTGTCTCGATGAATTTGGAAGTCATTCATAAAAGTTGATAATTTGTGATTTGATTTAATTACGCTGCTAATGAACTGTGGGATGCTCCCTCGTCAAAGACTGGATCCAGCGGCGCGGAATGGGATTCGTGTTTCAAAAGCGCCCGCGAAAGCAACAGGCGCTGACGAGCCGATGCCCGTGCCGATGTGGGCTGGCGGGTACGCTCCAACAGCTCTCCCCGCTTGTTAATGGTCTGCCTGCTTTCATTCGCCGGCCGGAGAAAGCGGGGGGAGGGAGTCGGGCACAAATTTTGTAAACGAACGCCGTTCTCTTTCCGATATAACTGCTCGGTGGTATACATCCGTCCTGCTGTGAAATCTTACAGCGAGCCTAGGCTGCACTCAGAGCTCTGATTACAGTGGTCTCAACCTAAAACTGCACAAGATACGACGAACAGTTACAGTTTTAATTGTCACCCTGAAACAATTAAGTTACGTAATAAATTTGTTTGTTTGCAGACGCATTTCTGCAGTCCTGTATACTTTCAAATATCCGCGCCAGAGCACCGTAGCCAACGCCTCCTGGAGTAAGAACGCCTTCCAACGGCATGTTGAGAATATCAAGAGCAGTCATAACAACAGAAATCGAGTGGTTTGTATACCACTGTGCTGAGCTTTGTATTGTGTGACTGGTTCACACTCCTTGAAAATTGCCAAGGAACTTCTGATGCTTGCAAAGGAACATTGTCTTTACACAGAACAACCGTACTCCGCAAGCCACCTGACGGTGTGTGGCGGAGGGTACCTTGAGTACCTTTATCGGTTCTCCCTTCTATTCCAGTCTCGTATTGTTCTTGGAAAGAAGGATTGTCGGTATGCCTGTGTGTGTGTGTGTGTGTGTGTGTGTGTGTGTGTGTGTGTGTGTGTGGGCTCCAATCTCTCTGATTTTATCCTCATGGTCTCTTCGCGAGATATACGTAGGAGGGAGAAATATACTGCTTGACTCCTGCAGAATCTTCCTCTAGAGTTTGTCTATCATCTCCGAAACGCTTTCGCGATTTCTAAATGATCCTGAGACGAAACGCGCTGCTCTCTGTTGGAGCTTCTACATCTCTTCAATCAACCCTATCTGGTACGGATCCCACACTGCTGAGCAGTATTCAAGCAGTGGGCGAACAAGTGTACTGTAACCTATTTCCTTTGTTTTCGGATTGCATTTCCTTAGGATTCTTCCAATGAATCTCAGTCTGGCATCTGCTTTACCGACGATCAACTTTATATGATCATTCCATTTTAAATCACTCCTAATGTCTACTCGCAGATAATTTATGGAATTAACTGCTTCCAGTTGCTGACCTGCTATATTGTAGTTAAATGATAAGGGATCTTTCTTTCTATGTATTCGCAGCACATTACACTTGCCTACATTGAGATTCAATTGCCATTCCCTGCACCATGCGTCAATTCGCTGCAGATCCTCCTGCATTTCAGTAGAATGTTCCATTATTACAACCTCCTGATAGCATCATCTGCAGAAAGCGTCAGTGAACTTCCGATGGTCATTTATGTATATTGTGAATAGCAACGGTCCTACGACACTCACCTGCGGCACACCTGAAACCACTCTTACTTCGGAAAACTTCTCTCCATTGAGAATGACATCTGCGTTCTGTTATCTAGGAACTCTTCAATCCAATCACACAATTGGTCCGATAGTCCATATGCTCTTACTTTGTTCATTAAACGACTGTGGGGAACTGTATCGAACGCCTTGCGGAAGCCAAGAAACACGGCATCTACTGGGAACCCGTGTCTATGGCCCTCTGAGTCTCGTGGACGAATAGCACGAGCTGCGGTTCCTACAGAGTTCTTACTAGGGTTTTAAAACCAATGTAGGTTACTGTAGACCATCATACGTAAGGGTAGACTCTGTTATTACACCTAGCAGCTTTTGGTCAGTTAAGGTTGTACGTGTGTGTTAGGTGTGTTGAATACCTATCAGGCTTGACCTCATAACGAGTAGTTTCTTTACGCATTGTATCAGCGCCTTATGGAGTCCTCCAGAAACAGAAAGCAATAAGCTGTCTAGAAACTGAATGAGGACCTATAGGGTGGGTCCAGGTAAGTTGGACAAAGTTTCTTCTTAACCATAAAACTTTTGAGTTTTTCAAGTTTTGTTATTTTTGGCAACATGTTCATAGAGAGTGTCATGTAAACTGTAGTACAATATATAGGGTTATTCTACATTCTAAATGTCAAACATTAACGTCATCCATTTCTGTTATCCTGCTTTCCCAGTGGTGAAATTTGTACCATATATCTTTGTACCTATACCACTCCACATCTATTACGTATACACTCTGGTTCATGTTGTCTATCATTGCCCGTGATTATTCCAGTTCAATCACGTCTCTGTTCCTTAGCAATTGTTAAGCAGTGTAGAATGTATTTAAAGTTATTTATGTCATCCAAATTCAAATTTGCGCTGTAATAGACGCTATGCCTACAGATTTCGTGTTTTATTTAATCGTATGGCTGGGGCCCCCCGTCAGGCAGACCATTCGGCGGGGGCCGGTCTTTCAATTTGACGCCACTTCGGCGACCCAGCTGGGAATCGGACCCGGGCCCAGAGGATTGACAATCCGTCACGCTGACCATTCAGCTACCGGGGGCGGACAGATTTCATGTGACAGGCTGGAAAGAAAGTGCGTCACTAGAAATATAATTTAGCTAGAAAAAGGCGTTTTTAGACATGCATACCATTAGAACTGCTCTCGGGTTGACATGTATGATTGCTCTTGGTTGCTGGTTTTCTCAGCACGCAGGCCTTTCTAAGTTAGGTGGCGTTGCTGCAGCATGGCACCAGAAAAACCAAAAGAAAACAGCGCAGTTCTTCCGTACTCCATGAGGTAATAAGATTCTCGAGCGTTAGCCTCTATATTTGAGCGGTTGACCGTTTGGTAGCCACGCGAAGGGACGGGGTCCATCTGGTGGAAAGACTGGAATAGCACACACCCAGTCTCAATAGGAGCTACTCAAAGAAGAGGTAGCAGCTTCGGTTTGGAGCAATGTGCTGACCTTATGTCCATCTACATCGGTCCAATAAAACTATAAGAGCCATGTTGTTTGCTAGAGGGAACCCGAGAGATAGTCAGATAGCGTTTTGTTCCTCTGTTCACCAATGCCCTCTTCCATCGCTGATATACGACTTCTTTTGTGCCGCGCGGGATTAGCCGAGCGGTCTCAGGTGCTGCAGTCATGGACGGTGCGGCTGGTCCCGGCAGAGCTTCGAATCCTCCCTCGGGCATGGGTGTGTTTGTTTGTCCTTAGGATGATTTAGATTAAGTAGTGTGTCAGCTTAGGGACTGATGACCTTAGCAATTAAGTCCCATAAGATTTCACACATTTTGAGAGTTTTGCTTTACTTTATTTATTAAGTGAGCGTTTTCATTGTGTCGTGTCATGTATACGATGATGATGAGAGAAGGGAGAGGGTCATGCCTGTTGCCGTCGCATAGCCAGCGCATCTCGAGTGGCGCCATGGGGACGCCTACGCTACAAGTCCCCATAAGACGGGCGGATCACTATGAAGAGCGTCACATGCCCTCGGTTCGTGAGACACTGTGGAGAGTTTTGGCTTTGGAATTTAACGAGGATACTGGCGCCCCCCCCCCCCCCCCCCCGGGGTTCCCTTGTTCAACAGACACTGACGGTGAAAATTTGTTCCACTACGATAAAGTAAACCGGCTTAGCTCTGAATCGAGCATTAGCAACTTCGGGTATGGAGCAGAGGTGACAAATTCTCCGTCCAGTCTGCCCCTATCGCCGCCCCAACCATTAAAGCAACTCTGTCAGCCGCAACGGTGACACGAATGTACTGAAGCACAGTGATTGAAGCAGGCTGAGTTTCCGCAAGCCTGGCAAGTTTCACGGGATCGATTCAACCTATTGCACCTGACAATAGGTTCCGCTTTGAATCCGATGTCACCAGCCCGGTATATGGTTCCAGAGGTAGTTTCACGACGCTTTATTTATCTTCGTTGGCCTGTTTAAATGGGCGGTAACGTGCTTGTCTCCCATGCAGGGGCACGGGTCGAATCCCGGCCGGCTTAGATATTTTATCTCCTCGTGGACTTTGTGTTGTGTTGTCCTCATCATCGTTTCATCCTCATCGTCGGCACGCAACTCCTCCAATCTAGTGTCGACTGAAATGCACTCGGCGGCCGAACTTTCTCGGGTTGGGCCTCCCAGCCGACAATGTCACACGATCATTTCATTTTTTTATTTATCATAACGGCAAGAGCGGAAAAATTAACAATCCAAACTTCAAGGAGATTAAGGAGAAATTAAAAATATATTCTAGTCAGAAGTAGTCGGTTCTCAACACTATTACTATCTGACTCGTGAAAGCGAAGGAATTTTTATCTGAAGTAGTAATACATCTTCCGTTGGTGCTTTACATGTAGTTAACCATGAATAAAACGTTCTCGGTTTTACAGCTGCGTCAATTCGAATAAACTCCTCGAGATTTCGATGGCCATCTCCGCCATCGTCGTCAGGAGTTCAGTCAGTGAACTGCTGACGACGATGGTGGAGATGGCCATCGAAAGCTCGAGGAGTTTATTCGAATTGGCGCAGCTGGAAAACCGAGAACGTTTTATTCGTATGTACCGTCGCGAAAGACTTCGAGGACACTTAGTTAACCAATTATAGACCAAGTAATAAAAGTAATTTTCTTCGATTTTTCTGTAG
Organism: Schistocerca nitens; assembly: GCF_023898315.1. Taxonomy (NCBI): domain Eukaryota; kingdom Metazoa; phylum Arthropoda; class Insecta; order Orthoptera; family Acrididae; genus Schistocerca; species Schistocerca nitens. The sequence goes on from NC_064614.1 coordinate 285,016,051, forward strand.
GCAACTTCTGATCACTGCATTCAACGCTGATGACGTGGATTAAATCTCATATTCTATTAAATCTCATATTCTTCCCGAGTGTCTCATTGGTTGCATGTACATTATGGTGATGGTGACATGGTGATATGTCAGTAAGATGCTCCGTGGACCCCTCCGATAGGAGCAGCCTTCGTACCGTCATCAGCCTTTCGATTTCTTTAACCACAAGCCTCTGATGTTACTCTCAGGAAGCAGTTGTCACCTACATGAAACACTTGGTATGTACATTCTATGTTAGCCTTCCAAAAGGAAAACGAACAGCGCATGAGAAGAAAAGGACTGTATCTTAAATGTGGAAAGAACAACAGCTTCACACCAGCTCCAATTTTACTACTGGTCGGACAACGATGAGGCACTGTAACATATATCACTACGCAGATTGGCGGAGTGGATCATCGTCGGCGAAGAGGAGCAAATAATGGCGCATTTCGAAGTCCCGGACTGCGTCAAGTTTGTTAATTCAGCCTCGATCGAATGGTATCTCTGCTCAGCACAACACGAGTAGCTTGCACAGTGGCGCTGCTCAAACGTCCTCGCACAGATATCTGTTAGCGATACGTGGCCTCCGCTCCTCTCCAACACACCTAACAATAATAGTGGCTTTGCACATAATCAATACTCCTAGCCACTTTCTTATGTGTTCCTGTCAGATGCAAATACACTAGTGTTAGTTTCGTAGTTGATATTAGCCTTGTAACACCAAGAGTAGAATATTGTGATCTGTGATGGCATTAGTTTCTTACAGCGGTAACCCAAGTATCCGTAGAGGCTCTGAATGTCAACCTTAAGAATAGCAGTTGCACTCTTTTCTTCACTCCAAACAGAAGGAAGATCAGGGTAATTACAGACGGTTTTCCTCTCGTAACATTAGATGACGAGAAAGGGAACGTTACGGCTATTGTCATCAGATATTATTATTCTACTTTCAGGTTTTCGCCATTGTGCTGCAGCCCAACAGACAGCTGGTGTAAGTATAAACATAAGTAATAAATTTCAAAAATTTGTATAGCTTAGTATAGCGAATTATGGTACCATTATTATTTAAATACCTCAGATAATTTAACTATAAATTATAATCTCAGTTTTTGTATGTCTATGTGACGCTGCAACTAACTGAAACTTTGATGGATCATTGTTTTTGGCATAATTTCGGACCTGTATCAACGCGATTTTTTCGAAGATTCAATTTACTAAGCATTACAAGTAACATGTGACGAGTCGTCAGGCAGTGGAGGCAAATAATTAAACTTCCAAAATCTTGCGCATTACAGACTGCAGCGGACATGGTTGTCGCTGCAGATGTCTGTTGTTTAGAAACCATCAGGTATTGGCTACGTAAAGCTGTCTGCGCCGGCAGCAAGAGGCCGTTTCCAAGCTAGTGTATGAAACTTTTGTGATTCGCTCCATATCGAGTCCGTGAATACGAAGGTACCACATCTTTGGTATTCATCTGGACTACATTCCAGATGACTTACCTCGGCTCGCGACTGATTCGATATCAGGCGCTTTCTATCGATTCATGTGTGTCCTGTGATGCCTACTGTTTTTCAGTGACCTGTGTACAAGAAACAAAAGGGAACAATAAGCCTTTAAGTCAAAGACCGAGGTACTGGGATTAGAAAGTGCGTGAGAGAGGGATACGGTGTCCAGCTGTTCAACTTATACAGCGAAGAAGCAGTGACGGAAATAAAAATAGGTTCAGGAGAGGGATTAAACTTCCGCGTGAAAGGATATCCATGACAAGATGCCCTGAAGATATTCCTATCCCCACTGAAGGTGATGAAGAAGCCTTGGAATTAATGAATGGAATAGGCGGACTGATGCGTAGGAATGTGGATTGAAAGTAAACCTAAAAAAGACAAAAGTATCTGGATATTGCAGAAAGAAGAATAGCGATGAAGAAAAGTAGTTCTGTTACCTTGGGAGCAAGATAACCCGCGATGGACGAGACGAGGAGGACATGAAAAGCAGAGTAGCACTCGAAATGAAGGCATTCCTGGCCAAAAGAAGTCTACTGGTATTAAAAACTGGCTTTAATTTGAGGAAGAAATTTCTGTGAATGTGCGTTTGGAGCACAGCATTGTATGTAGTGAATAACAGACTGTGGGAAAACTGAATTGGAAGAAAATCGAAGCTTTTGAGGTGTGATACTGCAGAAGAATATTAGAAGGACTTATGAGGTAGAGAATGAGGAGGTTCTCCGCAGAATCGGCGAAGAAAGAAACACATATAAAACATTGAGGAGGAGATGAAGGTAACGGATAACAGGACATATAGTAAGACATCAGGGAATAACTACCACCGTACTAGAAGGATCTCTAGAGGGCAAAAACCGTAGGAGACGATACACAATTAAAGACGTGGGGCCCAAGTGCAATTCTGAGATGAAGAGGTTAGCGTAACAAAGGAATCTGTGTCTGGCCACGTCAGGCCAGTCAGAAGACTAATGATCCTAAAGAAAAGGAATGCGCTATAAAGACACTGATTAAATTTCTTGATAAAGGAAATAAATCTCTGGAAGAGATACATATTACGTATTATGGTTAGGAACAAAGCTACCTCTATCATTTAGTAAACTTCCTTTACTGTATTATTTCATTACCATTTCGGTTACTACCACCACCATACCCTATAATTGTATTATTGTGGCACTTCTGTTATTAATTACAACGCCTGTGATCCCAGTAGTGGAAAAATTACGTACTAATGTTATAAAAAAAGCAACTGAGGGACCTAGTCAGTATTACGCGAAAGAGACAGCGACTGAAGCTCTGCTGCTCTCATGAAACTGTGAACGCTACTGCAATGCACTGGGAGCGACAGGAAGTTCTGAAATACTGTTTGATTGTGGACACGCGCGATGCCAGGTTGCAGCTTGACAGCTTGACTGAAATGAACACGAATGGGCACTTGAGGACAGGACTGCGACTCCGAAACTGGTAGCGAGATAAATACACTTCAACAGATACGGACCTAGAAAATTCTTCCTATAAAATAAAATAGCTCGACCTCGGAGATGTTTTAAACGCAAAATAGATTGACGACAATGCTAAGCAAAGTAAAAGATTTCAGTTTCTTATTTACTTTTCCTTTTGTGAAGAGTTTATTCCGTTAGTAGTTATTCCGGTAACTCACAATGTGGTAACTCTTTGTTCTGGCTACATGGCCGGATGATCTCCACTTCACCACAATCGTCTAGTTAATGGAGAAAAATCGTCTACGGTATACTTCTGAAAATTAGGTGAATGTTCTATAGAGTTTTCTGAGAGAGCGGAAAAAAGTCAGGCATTTGCCTAAACGAATGTGGGGAAGCAGCTAAGAACCATCCCCTCATATAGGTTTCGGCTTGCTTCTTGTGTATCACAATAAATTCACTGGATAGAATATTAGCCTTTCCCTTAAAAGAGCACACTATTACCTGTGGAGCACTGTAAATGGTGCATAACTGGTACTAAGTAGTGACCACCAGTGACGTCACTAATGGAAGCGGAATGGTGTCTGCGTGCCGGTCGGTAGCACAGAATCAGCGCACTAGGATGGATGGTCGAGGGAACGTGACACAACGGCAGAAAGAAACTATTGTGTTTGAACGTACTGTAACGCTATGTTTATCATGAGAGCGTTTTTCTCGGAAGAAAATCCTATATTCTAACATGTTCGCGTCAGGAGTCGTACATGTCGAGAAATAGACTAGATAAGGGTAAAAATTTTTATTGAGACGATGAGTAGTTATGTAAAGGTTTTAATATGTTTCATTCTTATTTGAGAGGAATTTCGTGGTCGTGACAAGAATGATAACCCGGTTGGCCTCAGAGACAGCGGAATCTGGCGGTCATTACGAAAATCAAACGACGCCACATCTAAGAGAATATCATTTGGACAAGAATGCTATACACAAGCTCAGGACACAGGCGGTTTCAACCTGAAATGAATTTAAACGATGTTGCAGTCTTCTACATTGTAGCAAAATGGCCGAAGCTGTCTTCTGTATATTTTGTCCAGGTCTATGCTCATGGTCTAGAGTCTTGCGTCTAGTAAGTTAAACGTGGAGCCGTCGAGAGTCGTTTTTATATAGTAGGTTTCGGCACGTGTATCAGAAACATGACGGATCCTCTATCACGAATTATTATGGTTAGCGTCCTAGTTGAATAACACGTTTCATTGTGTCCTGGGATGAGTTTAAGGTAGAAAGCTCGTGCCTGATGGGGCAGAGTATTTTTTGTTTGGCAGATTGAAGTAGCGCCGTCGAGTGGAGGTTATTTATGTTTTATTACATTTTACAGCAACGACGAGGCAAACACTGTAGGCGTTCTTGGCAATTAGCTCCTCAGAATGCTATAAGATGACTACGCTGTATTAAAAGCGTGTAATAAATAAGTCGCTGTAGTTAAAATTTGAAAAAATATTGTATTTTCAATACGCATTTAGCACTCGGTGTAGTCTATAACAGAACTGTAAAATAAATATACTGATGATTAATTTTATGTTGGATCATACGTATGGCTCAATTTCAGGTAAAAGAAATAGTGTTTCGCATTATTATCATTTTGGGAAAACACAAATATGATACAAAATATTGATGATAATCGTTTACTTTGCCCACTAAGTAGTGACTTGATTAAAGTGAAAAGAAGCGAAGGTTGAATATCCAAATTGGTGGTTTTAGATGTATAAGTTTTATTAATTAAAGGTCAGAGAGATGTTCCACATAAAGCTATTCTTCGTTAAATAAAATCGCGATAATTGTCACGTTCTTACAGCAAAATCAGGTTTATTCAAAAATACAAAAAGAGTTGTCAGAGGCGTAAAATTCAGGTGGAATAAAATGAGGTCTTATTTTAATTTCTTGACGTACAGAAAAGTAAGGCCACAGAGGTTTGCTGGTGTGAAGTTACAATATCCTGAGCCTGGCAATTTAAAATATTGTTATCACCACAAACTATACTATCACTGGCGCATTTAGTCTACGTGTATTGACGGAATACGCCGACGAATAAGTGAAGAACTATCAATAAATATTAAATCTTTAACAATAAATAGCCGTCATCACGTATTATTGTGACGTATAGGTGAAATTATACTGTAGTGATGTTGTCTTGGTACATCAAGCAATCACTTACCTAATGAATCGACGGAGCCTAGCCCCCTGGACGTATTGGGTTCACGTTGCGCTAGTTAAAATGCAATAATTAAAAGGGAACCCAACAGTGTCCACGACCACGCCCTGAATTAAGTTGGCAGATTTCTTGAAGTATTAAAGCAGGCTGTCCAACGTGTCTACAAGAAATCGTATAATATTCCTTTTAGTGCAACACGTAGTAAGTACAGATTGCTTACAAAGGTTCCAAGCGGCGCAGAACTTCGACGAGCGACACGCCTTGCAAATGTCAAATATTTCAAACACGATAATAATAGCTGCCGTGACTGTATAAAGGCGCATATTAATCATTTTCTGAGTGGACATTTCGAAAGAAATTGTGCAATGTTATGGATTTAGGTACCTGGAGAATGGTCATTGCTCACAGCGACACATGAAGCTACACATCTTCACTGGGCCATTGTTGCTGTTGTTGTCGTGGTCTTCAGTCTAGAGACTGGTTTGATGCAGCTCTCCATGTTACTCTATCCTGTGCAAGCTTCTTCATTTCAGGGTAACTACCACACCCTATTATCTTCTGAATCCGCTTAGTGTATTCATCTCTTGGCCTCCCACTACGACTATTACCCTCCACACTGCCCTTCCATACTAATTGATGATCCCTTGATGCTACACAACGTGTCCTACCAACCGATCCCTGCTTCTGATCAAGTTGTGCCACAAATTACTCATCTCACCAATTCTATTCAGTACCTCCTCATTAGTTACGTGATCTACCCATCTAATCTTCAACGTTTTTCTGTAGCTCTACATTTCGAAAGCTTCTATTCTCTTCTTGTCTAAACTCTTTATCGTCCACATTTCACATCCGTGCATGGCTACACTCCATACAAATACTCTGAGAAAAGACTTTTTGACACAAATCTATACTCGATGTTAACAAATTTCTCTTCATTAGAAACGCTTTCCTTGCCATTGCCAGTCTACATTTTATATCCTCTCTACTTCGACCATCATCAGTTATTTTACTCCCTAAATAGCAAAACTCCTTTACTACTTTAAGTGTCTCATTTCCTAATCTAATCCCCTCAGGATCACCCGATTTAATTTGACTACATTCCATTATCCTCGTTTTGCTTTTGTAGATGTTCATCTTATAACCTCCTGTCAAGACACTATCCATTCCGTTCAACTTCTCTTCCAGGTCCTCTGCTGTCTCTTCAGAATTACAATGTCATCGGTGAACCTAAAAGTTTTTATTTCATCTCCATGGATTTTAATTCCTACTACAAATTTTTCTCATCTTTCCTTTATTGCTTGCTCAATGTACAGATTGGATAACGTCGGGGATAGACTACAATCCTATCTCACTTCCTCTCCAACCACAGATTCCCTTTCTTACCCCTCGACCCTTATAACCGCCATCTGGTTTCTGTACAAATTGTAAATAGCCTTTCCCTCCCTATATTTGAACCCTGCCACTTTCAGAATTTGAAAGAGAGTGTTCCAATCAACATTATCAAAAGCTTTCTTTAAGTCTACAAATGCTAGAAACGTAGGTTTGCCTTTCCTTAATCTATCTTCTAAGATAAGTCGTAGGGTCAGTATTGCCTCACGTGTTCCAACATTTATACGGAATCCAAACTGGTCTTCCCCAAGGTCGGCTTTTACCAGTTTGTTTTCCATTCTGCTGTATAGAATTCGTGTTAGTATTTTGCAGACGTGATTTATTAAAGTCTGTAATTTTCACACCTGTCATCACCTGTCTTAGGTTATTTCGCCTGTCTCATAGATCTTGGTCACTAGACGGCAGAGTTTTGCCAGGGCTGGCCCTCCCGAGGCTATCTGTAGTTCTAATGGAATGTCATCTACTCCTGGGGCCTTATTTCGAATTATCTCTTTCAGTGCTCTGTCAAACTCTTCAAGCAGTATCATATCTCCAATTTCATCTTCACCTACGTCCTCCTCCATTTACATAATGTTGCCCTCAAGTACTTCGCCCTTCTATATACTCCTTCCACCTTTCTGCTTTCCCTTCTTTGCTTAGAACTGGTTTTCCGCCTGAGATCTAGATATTCATGCAAGGGGTTCTCTTTCCTTCAAAGGTCTCTTTAATTTTCCTGTAGGCAGTATCTATCTTACCCCTAGTGATATAAGCCTATACATTCTTACACTTGTCCTTTAGCCATCCCTGCTTAGTCATTTTGCACTTCTTGTCGATCTCATTTTTGAGACTTTTGTATTGCTTTTTGCCTGCTTCGTTTACTGCATTTTTATATTTTCTCCTTTCATCAATTAAATTCAATTTCTCTTTTGGTACCGAAGGATTTCTACTAGCCCTTGTCTTTTTACCTACTTGATCCTCCGCTGCCTTAACTATACATCCTTCAACCCATTCTTGTTCTATTGTATTTCTTCCCCTTGTTCTTGTCAATCGTTCCGCGATGCTCTCTCTGAAACTCTCCTACAACCTCTGGTTCTTTCCGTTTATCCAGGTACCATCTCCTTAAATTCCCACATTTTTTAAATTTCTTCAGTTTTAATCTACCACTGGACCAAATAACACAGTCATGAATTTGCCTCTTTTAAAATGATGCAATGCTTGTAGAATTGGCCGAGCGGCTATAGGCGCTTCAGTCCGGAATCGCGCTGCTGCTACGGTCGCTGGTTCGAGTCCTGCCTCGGGCATGGATGTGTGGAATGCCCTTAGGTTAGTTAGGTTTAAGTAGTTCTAAGTCTAGGGGACTGATGACCTCAGAAGTAAAGTCCCATATTAAGTTACGTAATAAATTTGTTTGTTTGCAGACGCGTATCTACAGTCCTGTATACTTTCAAATATCCGCGCCAGAGCACCGAAGCCAACGCCTCCTGGAGTAAGAAGGCCTTCGAACGGCATGTTGAGAATATCAAGAGTTGTCATAAAAACAGAAATCGAGTGATTTGTATACCACGGTGCTGAACTTCGGATTACATGAGTGTTATATTGTGTGACTGGTTCACACTCCTTGAAAATTGCTAAGAAACTTCTGATGCTTGCAAAGGAACATTGCCTTTACACAGAACAACCTTATTTGTTAGGTTACTGTAGAGCATCATACGTAAGGGTAGACTCAGGTACTACTCCTAGCAGCTTTGGTCAGTTACGGTTGTACCTGTATGTTAGGTGTGTTGAATCCCTATCAGACTTTAACTCATAACGAGTGCTTTCTTTATGTATTCGATCAGCGTCTTATGGAGTCCTCTAGAACCGAAAGCAATAAACTGGCTAGAAACTGAATGAGGACCTATAGGGTAAGTCCAGGTAAATTGGACCACATTTCTTCATCACCATGAAATTTGTGTGTTTTTCCAGTTTTGTTATTTTTCGCAACATGTTCATAGAGAGTGTCATGTATACTGTAGTAAAATATATATGATTATTCTAAATGTCAAACATTAACGTCATTCTTTTCTGTTATCCTGCTTTCCCAGTGGTGAAATTTGTACCATATTTCTTTATAAATATACCACTACACATCTATTACGTATATACTCTGGTTCATCATTGCCCGTGATTATTCCAGTTCAACCACGTGTCTGTTCCTTAGCAATTGTTAAGCAGTGTAGAACGCATTTAATGTTATTTATGTCATCCCAATTCAAATTTGTGCTAGTAATAGACGCTATGCCTCCAGATTTCGTGTTTTACTTAACCGCATGGCTAGGGCCTTCCGTCAGGCAGACTATTCGCCGGGTGCCGTTCTTTCAATTTGACACCACTTGGCGACCTGCAGTCGATGGGGATGATAGGATGACGATGAGGACAGCACAACACCCACTCCCTAGGTGGACAAAGTTCCCCGACCCAGCCGGGAATCGAACCCTGGCCCAGAGGATTGACAATCCGTCACGCTGACCATTCAGCTACCGGGGACGGACAGATTTCATGTGACAAGCTGGAAAGAAAATTTTGTGACTGGACAGATAGTGCGTCACTAGAAATATAATGCAGCTAGAAAAGGCCGTTTTTAGACATGCATACCATTAGAACTGCTTTCGGGTTGATGCTCTTGGTAGCTGGGTTTCTCAGCACGCAGGCCTTTTTAAGGTAGGAGGCGTTGCTGTAGCATGGCACCAGAAAAACCAAAAGAAAACGGCACAGTTCTTTCGTACTCTATGAGGTAACAAGATTCTCGAGCGTTTGCCTCTACAGGGTTATTACAAATGATTGAAGCGATTTCACAGCTCTACAATAACTTTATTATTTGAGATATTTTCACAATGCTTTGCACACACATACAAAAACTCAAAAAGTTTTTTTAGGCATTCACAAATGTTCGATATGTGCCCCTTTAGTGATTCGGCAGACATCAAGCCGATAATCAAGTTCCTCCCACACTCGTCGCAGCATGTCCCCATCAATGAGTGATGCGAGCTCGCAGTTCTGGCACGTTTCTTGGTAGAGGAGGTTTAAACACTGAATCTTTCACATAACCCCACAGAAAGAAATCGCATAGGGTTAAGTCGGGAGAGCGTGGAGGCCATGACATGAATTGCTGATCATGATCGCCACCACGACCGATCCATCGGTTTTCCAATCTCCTGTTTAAGAAATGCCGAACATCATGATGGAAGTGCAGTGGAGCACCATACTGTTAAAAGATGAAGTCGGCGCTGTCGGTCTCCAGTTGTGGCATGAGCCAATTTTCCAGCATGTCCGCGGGCTACGCGTGAAACTTGCACGCACGCGTTCAACCGTTTCTTCGGTCACTGCAGGCCGACCTGTTGATTTCCCCTTACAGAGGCATCCAGAAGCTTTAAACTGCGCATACCATCGCTGAATGGAGTTAGCAGTTGGTGGATCTTTGTTGAACTTCGTCCTGAAGTGTCGTTGCACTGTTATGACTGACTGATGTGAGTGCATTTCAAGCACGACATACGCTTTCTCGGCTCCTGTCGCCATTTTGTCTCACTGCGCTCTCGAGCGGTCTGGTGGCAGAAACCTGAAGTGCGGCTTCAGCCGAACAAAACTTTATGAGTTTTTCTACGTATCTGTAGTGTGTCGTGACCATATGTCAATGAATGGAGCTACAGTGAATTTATGAAATCGCTTCAATCATTTGTAATAGCCCTGTATATTTGAGCGGTTGACAGTTTGGTTAGCCACGCGAAGGGACGGGGTCGAGCTGGTGGAAAGACTGGAATAGCACACACCTAGTCTCAATAGGAGCTTCTCAAAAAATAGGCAGCAGCTTCAGTTTGGAGCAATGTGCTGACCTTATGTCCATCTACGTTTGTCCAAAAAAGCTATAAGAGCCATGTTGTTAGCTAGAGGGAATGCGAGCGATAGTCAGAAAGGGTTTTGTTCCTCCGCGCACCAATACCCTCTTCCGTCGCTGATGTATGAGAGTTTTGTCTTCCTTTATTTATTCGGTAGAAGTGAGCGTTTGCATTGTGTCGTGTCATGTATACGATGATTATGAAAGAAGGGAGAGGGTCAAGCCTGTTGCCGTCGCATAGGCTGCGCCTCTCGACTAGCGCCAAGGGCCCGCCTGCGCTACAAGACACCATAAGACGGACGGATCACTATCAAGGGCGCCCCAATCCATCGGTTCGTGAGACACTGTGGAGAGGTTTGGAATTTAACCAGGATACTGGCGCCCCACCTCTGGTTCCCTTACTGACCAGAAAATGACGGTGAAAATTTGTCCCACTACGAGGAAGAAAACCGGCTTAGCTCTGAATCGAAGATTAGCAACTTCGGGTATACAGCATAAGTGACAAATTCTCCACCCAGTCTGCCCCTATCTCCGCCCCAACCATTAAAGCAACTCTGTCTGCCGTAACGGAGTCACGAGTGTACTGAAGTATAGTGGTTGAAGCAGACTGAGTTTCCGCAAACCTCGCAAGTTTCACGGGATCCGTTCAACCTATTGCACTTGACAATATGTTCCGCTATCAGTCCAATGTGACTAGCCCGGTTAGTGGTTACACAGGTAGTTTCATGACGCTTTATTTATCTTCGTCGACCTTTTTAGCTGGGCGGTAACGTGCTTCTCTCCCATGCAAAAAAATGGCTCTGAGCACTATGAGACTTAACTGCTGAGTTCATCAGTCCCCTAGAACTTAGAACTACTTAAACCTAACTACCCTAAGGACATCACACACATCTATGCCCGAGGCACGATTCGAATCTGCGACCGTAGCGGTTGCGCGGCTCCAGACTGTAGCGACTAGAACCGCTCGGCCACCCCGGCCGGCGTCTCCCTTGCAGGGGACCCGGGTTCGATTCCCGGCCAGCTTGAAGATTTTCTCCACTCGTGGGCTCTGTGTCGTGTTGTCCTCATGATCAGTGCATCCTTATCACCAGTATGCCAGTCCCCCAATGTGGTGACGACTGAAATAACACATGCACTCGGTGGCCGAACTTCCTCTGATCGGGCCTCTCGGCCAACAATGTCACACGATCATTTCATTTTTTTATTTATCATGACGGCGGGAGCAGAAAAATGAACAATACAAACTTCAAGGAGATTAAGGAGAAATTAAAAATATATTCTAGTCAGAAATAGAGCCCTAACTTAGCAGCGAAAATGTTTTCGTGTCCTTATGAAGCTGCTCCAAATAAATTGGTAGACGTCTCGCAATGCCAGTTGTGTGTAAAGTTATTGAACAGTCATTCGAGAACAACAGTTATTGATAAGTTTTTGAAAAACCTGACCGGCAGTATCTTCACTTCTTACATATTTTGACAGAGGACTAAGACTTAAGGCCTGATAAAAGTGTGTTAAGGATATGAGGCCACTTTGAGGTACATGAGTGTGGGGCATGAATGTAGGGCAAATATTGATTAAAATGAGAAAAAATATAGTTCAGTGGATATTAAAAATCACATTCTAGTGGTATGCGTCATAGTGGGAAGAAAACTTAGTACGAAGGAAAAGCTTCTTCTTTCAGACATGTACTTTTTCGGTTCACATAACACGAAAAACGAACTTAGTGTGTGCTATAATGCGTTTGGGGAATTTAGAATGAAATATTTTGTCAACTTAAAACAAATTCAAAAAACATCCTGGGAAAAGTACTTAAATTTGGTATAAGTGGTGTCATATTTGGCTGAAACAGTCTAATGTTACAGAAACTAAACTTCCAAAGCTTTTCTTCAGATGGCGTTGCAGCATGATAAACATCTTCAGGTTCTCAGGTACAAAGGCTCTCGACTTTCAGAGATGGTTCTCCTTACTACAGGAAGATGTATTTGAGGAGACGTGATGAAGATTCGAACCGACAATAGCCAGTACTTGTCGAAAGAGAATGGAATGCAGAGAAAACCGTTGATATTGAAATAAATAAGACGGAAATACTCCGAAAAGAAAAAAAGGACATATAAAATCCATAATTTTCTGGCCTAAAATGACCCAAAATGAATATATATTTCATTGAGCTTCGTCTTGTGCTACTCGGGTAAAAGAAGACTTTTCAAAAAGTTCCGAACCCTACTCATAACACTACAATAAAAGTTTGCAGAGTAATCTGATAGATACTGTACCTTTGCACAGCGGGAGGACGGGCAGACTAGCAAGATTCCTTTAGCTTGGGTTGGCAGTGGGTTGGCTTGGATGGAAATAAAGCAACCTGCCCGTTCAGCCTATAAAGTGCCTCAGCTTGCTTACCTGGCTGTCGAGCAAGCATGGGCAGGTTAAAAGCAGAATGTATACACCTCTGGTATGAAGGCGGGTACCAGGCTATAGGGTGAGGATGAAAAAGTAGTCGGTTCTCAACACTAATACTATCCGACTCAGGAAAGCGAAGTAATTTTTATCTGAAGTAGTAATACACCTTCTGTTGATGCTCTAAACGTAGTTAACCAATTATAGACCAAGTAAAAAAAGAAATTTTCTTCTGTTTTTCTGTATGGCAACTTCTGATCACTGCACTCAACGCTGATAACGTGGATCAAATCTCAAATTCACATGGCTCTGAGTACTATGGGACTTAACATCTGAGGTCATCAGTCCCCTAGAACGTAGAACTACTTAAACCTAACTAACCTAAGGACATCATACACATCCATGCCCGAGGCAGGATTCGAACCTGCGACCGTAGCGGTCGCGCGGTTCCAGGCTGAAGCGCCTAGAACCGCTCGCCCACACCGGCCGGCATTAAATCTCATATTCTATTAAATCTCTAATTCTTCCCCAGTGTCTCATACGTTGAAAGTATGTTATGGTGATGGCGATATGGTGATATGCCAGTAGGATGCTCCATGGTCCCCTCCGATAGGAGCAGTCTTCGAACCGTCAGCAACCTTTCGATTTTTTTAATGACAAGAGCCTGATGTTACTCTCTGGAAGCAGTTGTCAGCTCCATTAAACACTTGGTATGTACATGCTATGTTATCCTTCCAAAAGGAAAGCAAACAGCGCATGAGAAGAATAGGACTCTATTTTAAATGTTGAATGAACAACGGCTTCACACCACTTCCAGTTTTACTACTGGTGGTACTACGATGGGGCGCTATAACATATATCACTACGCAGATTGGCGGAGTGGATCATCTTCGATGAAGACGAGCAAACAACAGCGCATTTCGAGTCCCGGACTGCATCAGGTTTGTTAAGTCAGCCTCGATCGAATGGTATCTCTGCTCAGCATAATGGGAGTAGCGTGCCCAATGGCGCTGCTCAAACGTTCTCGCACAGACATCTAATGGCGATATGTGGCCTCCACTCCTCTCCAAAGCATCTAACAATAACAGCGGCTTTGCACGTAATGAATACTCCTAGCCATTTTCTTACGTGTTTCTGTCAGATGCAAATCCACTAACGTTAGTGACTTAGTTGATCGTAGCCTTTGAACATCAAGTGTAGAATATTGTGATCTGTGATAGCATTAGTATCTTAGAGCGGTAACCCAAGAATCCGTAGAGGCTTTGAGTGGCAAGTTTAAGAATAGTAGTCGCACTACGTATTTCACTCTAAACATAAGGAAGATTAGGGTAATTACAGACGGTTTTGCTCTCGTAACATCAGGTGAGGAGAAAGGGTATGAGAAGGCCATTTTCATCAGACATTATCAACAATTTGTATAGCTTATTATAACGTATTATGGTACAATTAATATTTAAATCCACCAGAATTTAATTATAAATTATAATTTCAATTTTTGTGTGTCTATGTGACGCTGCAACTAACTGAAACTTTGATGGATCATTGTTTTTGGCATAATTTCGGACCTGTATCGACGCGATTTTTTCGAAGATTAATTTCAATACGACTTACAAGTAAAATGTGATAAGTTGTCAAGAAGTGGAGGCAAATAGTTAAACTTCCAAAATCTTGCGCAACACACACTGCAGTGGACTTGGTTGTCGCTGGAGGTACCTGTGGTCGAGAGACAATTAGGTGTTGGCTAAGTAAAGCTGTCTGCGGCGATAGCAAGAGGCAGTTTTTACGCTAGTCTATGAAACTTTGTGTTTCGCTCCATATCAAGTCCGTAAATATGAAGGTACCACATCTTTGTTATTCATGTGGATTACATTCCAGATAGTCCGGCCTGTGTGGCCAAGCGGTTCTAGGCGCGTCAGTCTGGAACCGCGCGACCACTACGGCCCCAAGTTCGAGTCCTACCTCGGGCATGGATGTGTGTGATGTCCTTAGGTTAGTTAGGTTTAAGTAATTCTAAGGGGACTGGACCTCAGATGTTAAGTCCCATAGTTCTCAGAGCCATTTTTTTACATTCCAGATGACTTACTTCGGCTCGTGGCTGGTTCGATATCAAGCGCTTGCTTTCGATTCATGTGTCGTCCAGTGATGCCGATTGTTTTTGAGCGACCTGTGTACAAGAAACAAGCGGGAACAATAAGCCCGGAAGTCAGAGAACGAGGTGCTCGGATTAGAAAGTGTGTGAGAGAGGAATACGGTGTCCAGCTGTTCAACTTATACAGCGAAGAAGCAATGACGGAAATAAAAATACGTTCAGGAGACGGATTAAATTTCCGGGTGAAAGGATAGCAATGATGAGATGCCCTGAAGACATTCCTATCCTCACTGAAGATGACGAAGAAGCGTTGGAACTGTTGAATTGAGTAGGCAGACTGAGGCGTAGGAATGTGGAGTGAAAGAGAACCTAAAAAAAAGTAACTGGAAATTGCAGAAAGGAGAATAGAGACGAAGTAAAGTAGTTCTGTTACCTTGGCAGCAAGATAACCCACGATGGACGAGACAAGGAGGACATGAAAATCAGAGTAGCACTCGAAAAGAAGGCATTCCTGGTCAAAAGAAGTCTACTGGTATTGAGGAAGAAATTTCTGTGAATGTGCGTTTGGAGCACATCATTGTATGTAGTGATTAACAGACTGTGGGAAAACTGGAATGGAACGTCATCGAAGCTTTTGAGGTGTGATACTGCAGAATAATATTTAATGGACTTACGAGGTAAGGAATGAGGAGGTTCTCCGTAGAATCGGCGAAGAAAGGAAAATATTTAAAACATTGAGGAGGAAAAGAAGGCAACTGATAATAGGACATATCCTAAGACATCAGGGAATAACTACAACCGTACTAGAAGGATCTGTACAGGGTAAAAACTGTAGGAGACGATAGATAATTAAGGACTTGGGACCCAAGTGCAATTCTGAGATGAAGAGGTTGGCGTAAGAGAGGAATTTGTGTTTGGCCACGTCAGGCCAGTCAGAAGACTAATGATCCTAAAGAAAAGGAATGCGCTATAAAGATACTGATTACATTTCTTGATAAAGGAAATAAATCTCTGGAAGAGATACAGATTATGTATCACCTTTAGGAATAAAGCTACCTCTGTCATTTAGTAAACTTCCTTTATTGTATTATTTCATTACCATTTCGGTTACTGCCACCACCATACCCTATAATTGTATTATTGTAGCACTTCTGTTATTAATTACAACGCCTGTGATCCCAGTGGAGGAAAACTTACGTACTAATGTTGTAAAAAAGCAACTGAGGGACCTAGTCAGTATTACGCGAAAGAGACAGCGACTGAAGTTCTGCTGCTCTCATGAAACTGTGAACGCTACTGCAATGCACTGGGTGCGACAGGATGCTCTGAAATACTGTTTGATTGTGGACACGCGCGATGCCAGGTTGCAGCTTGACAGCTTGACTGAAATGAACACGAATGGGCACTTGAGGACGGGACTGCGACTCCGTAACTGGTACCGATAGCAATACACTTTAATTGATACGGACCAAGAAAATTCTTCCTGTAAAATAAAATAGCTCGTCCTCGGAGATGTTTTAAACGCAAAATAGATTGACGACAATGCTAAGCAAAGTAAACGTTTTCAGTTTCTTATTTACTTTTCCTTTTGTGATGAGTTTATTCCGTTAGTAGTTATCCCGGTAACTCATAATGTGGCCGGATGATCCCCACTTCACCACAGTCGTCCAGTTAACGGAGAAAAATCGTCTACGTCATACGTCTGAGAATTACGTGAATGTTCTATACAGTTTTCTGAGAGAGCGTAAATAGTCAGGCATTTGCGTAAACGAATGTGGGGAAGCAGCTAAGAACCATCCCCCTCATATAGGTTTCGGCTTGTTTCTTGTGTATGACAATAAGTTCACTGGATAGAATATTAGTCTTTCCCTTAAAAGAGCACACTATTACCTGTGGAGCACTGTAAATGGTGCATAACTAGTACTAAGTAGTGACCACCAGTGACGTCACTAATGGAAGCGGAATGGTGTCTGCGTGTCGGTCGGTAGCACAGAATCAACGCACTAGGATGGATGGTTGAGGGAACGTGACACAACGGCAGAAAGACACTACCGTGTTTGGACGTACTGTAACGCTATGTTTATCATGAGAGCGTTTTTCTCGGAAGAAAATCCTATAATCTAACATGTTCGCAAACAGAGTCGTACATGTAGAGGAATAGACAAGACAAGGGTAAAAATTATTATTGAGACGATGAGTATGTAATGAAAAGTCTTTAATATGTTTCATTCTTATTTGAGCGAAATTCCGTGGTCGTGACAAGAATCACAACCCGGTTGGCTGCAGACAGAGCGGAATCTGGCGGTAATTACGAAAATCAAACGACGCCACATCTAAGAGAATATCATTTGGACAAGAATGCTATACACAAGCTCAGGACACAGGCGACTTTAACTTGAAATGAATTTAAACGATGTTGCAGTCTTCTACATTGTAGCAAAATGGCCGAAGCTGTCTTCTGTATATTTTGTCCAGGTCTATGCTCATGGTCTAGAGTCTTACTTTTAGTAAGTTAAATGTGGAGCCGTCGAGAGTCGTTTTTATATACTAGGTTTCGGCACGATAATTAAAAGGGAACCCAACAATACCCATGACCACGCTCTGAATTAAATTGGCAGATTTCTCGAAGTATCAGAGCAGGCTGTCCAGAGTGTCTACAAGATATCGCATAATATTCCTTGTAGTGCAACAGGCAGTAAGTACAGTTTGCGTACAGAGATTCCAAGCGGTGCAGAACTTGGACGAACGTCATGCCTTGCAAGTGGCAACGATTTAAAACACGATGATAATTGCTGCTGTGTCGATATACAGGCGCATATTAATCATTTTCTGAGCGAACATTTCGCAGCAAGTCATGCAATGTTTTGGATTTAGGTACCTTGCGAAAGGTTATTGCTCATAGTGACACATTAAACAGCATTTCTTCACTGGGCAAATTCTGCTGTTGTTGTTGTGGTCTTCAGTCCAGAGACTGGTTTGATGCTGCTCTCCACGTTACTCTATCCTGCGCAAGCTTCTTCGTTTCCGGGTAACCACTGCACCCTACATCCTTGTGAATCCGCTTAGTGTATTCATCTCTTGGTCTCTCTCTATGATTTTTACTCTCCACACTGCCCTAAATTAGTGATCCCTTGGGGCCTCAAAACATGTCCTACCAACCGATCGCTTCTTCCAATCAAGTTTTGGGATAAATTCCTCTTCTCACCAATTCTGTTCAGTACCTCCTCATTAGTTACGTGATCTACCCATCTAATCTTCAACATTATTCTGTAGCACCACATTTCTGAAGCTTCTATTCTCTTCTTGTCTAGACTATTTATCGTCCACGTTTCATATCCATACATGGCTACCCTCCATACAAACACTTTGAGAAAAGACTTCCTGACACAATCCATACTCGATGTTAACAAACTTCTCTTCTTTAGAAACGTTTTCCTTGCCATTGCCAATCTATAAGTCCTTCTTACTTCGACCATCATCAGTTGTTTTCCTCCCCAAATAGCAAAATTCATCTACTACTTTAAGTGTCTCATTTCCTAATCTAATTCCGTCAGCATGACCTGATTTAGTTAGACCACATTCCATTATCATCGTTTTGCATTTGTTGATGTTCTTCCTATAAACTCCTGTCAAGACCCTGTCCATTTCGTTCAGCTGCTCTTCCAGATCCTTTGCTGTCTCTGAAGGAATTACAATGTCATCTGCAACCCTCAAAATTTTTACTTCTTCTCCATGGATTTTAATTCCAACTCCCAATTTTTCTTTTCTTTCCTTTACTGCTTCCTCAATTAACAAATTGAATAACATCCAGGATAGACTACAACCCTGTCTCACTACCTCCCTAACCACAAATTCCCTTTCGTACCCCTCGACTCTTATAACTGCCATCTCGTTTCTGTACAAATTGTAAATAGCCTTCCCCTCCCTATATTTGACCCCTGCCACCTTCAGAATTTGAAAGAGAGCATTCCCGTCAACATTGTCAAAAGCTTTCTCTAACTCTACAGATGCTAGAAACGTATGTTTGCCTTTCCCTAATCTAAGATAAGTCATAGAGTTAGCATTGCCTCACATGTTGCAATATTTCTACGGAATTCAAACTGGTCTTCCCCATGGTCGGCTTCTACCAGTTTTTCAATTCGTCTCCAAGGAATTCGTGTCAGTATTTTGCAGCTGTGATTTATTAAACTGATAGTTCGGTAATTTTCACACCTGTCTGAGGGTATTTCGCCTGTCTCATACATCTTGGTCACTAGACGGCAGAGTTTTGTCAGGGCTGACTCTCATAAGCCTATCAGTAGTTCTAATGGAATATTGTCTACTCCTGGGGCCTTGTCTCGACGTAGGTCTTTCAGTGCTCTGTCAAATTCTTCACGTATTATCACATCTCCAATTCCTCCTTCACCTACGTCCTCTTCCACTTACATAATACTGCTCTCAAGTACATCGTCCTTATATAGACTATATACTCCATGCACCTTAGTGCTTTCCCTTCTTTGCTTAGAGCTGATTTTCCATCTGAGATCTTGATATCCCTGCAAGTGGTTCTCTTTTCCCCAAAGGTCCCTTTAATTTTCCTGTAGGCAGTATCTGTCTTACCCCTAGTGATATATACCTCTACATCCTTACATTTGTCCTCTAGCCATCACTGCTTTGCCATTTTGCACTTCCTGTCGATCTCATTTTTGAGACGTTTGTATTCCTTTTTGCCTGCTTCGTTTACTACATTTTTACATTTTCTCCTTTCATCAGTTAAATTAAATATCTCTTCTGGTAACCAAGGATTTATAACAGCCCTCGTCTTTTAGCCTACTTGATCGTCCACTGCCTTCACTACTTCTTCCCTTAATCTACCCATTCTTCTCCTACTGTATTTCATTCCCCCGTTCTTGTCAATGGTTCCCTAATGCTCTCTCTGTAAGTCTCTACAACCTCTCGTTCTTTCCGTTTATCCAGGGATCATCTCCTTACATTCCCAACTTTTTTGTTTCTTCAGTTTTAATCTAACACTGGACCAAACAACACAGAAACTGGACATTGGCGTGTAGTATGGTGCGATAAGTCACGGATTTGCCTATTTTAAAATGATGCAATTCTTGTATAACGGTACATTTCACCCATAGTATGTCGCGTAGCACAGTGGGGCATAGGTTGTTTCTTTACACTTTGGAAGCGTTTATCGTACCTTGAGGAAGCGCCACTCGTTAAGATTATCGTCAGTATGAACCCTAGGTGTGTAACTGTTGGCCTTTTGTGTTCCATTTTTACAATTTAGGGCCTCGTCTGTCATCAGTTGTAAGGGACGTCGATGAGAAGCAGAGCTATGGCATGTGACACAGGGTACCTGATGTGCTTTATTCATATTAGTCGATAGTTCCACGATAAGCCAAGAAATGTGAAATCTATAATTTCAGTTCTCACTAATGGCACCTTTGAAAGGATGTGTGCACGTAAACAGCGGTAAATGCCAAACTCTAGGCTACCAGTAGAAGTAACATTTGCAGGAAATCGGTTTTCAGGAACGATGTGTACAAATCTGAGGATGACATTGAAAACAACGACTCAGATAAAGATCCTGAATATGTTCCTGAACGCAACAACGCTTCAGACGTTGCCACTAATCACTAAGCACCAACTACTTAGGCAACTAAATCATTTTGTGTCCCGTACCGTTGTTTACGTGACAGTGTGACGGTAGAAATGTCAGGAGCCATCGTTAACATTGTTAAGGATGAAATTGAAGTGATACGGAGGGACTCAGCTGCCCCTGATAATCCATTTTATGAAACCTGCACAAAGTCTTTGGCGTGGCATCCACAAAGGTGACACCCACAAAACGATGTTATTTCCTTACCAGAGCTTTGGGTGACTATTAGCTAACGGAATCACACTGTAAAAAATAGAAATGAGAATTACGCATGATGTACATGGTATTTTTGGACCTATAGATAACTTCCTTCTGCCATATTTATCAAAGTGTCCTCAATCTTTCTTTGTGTAATTAGAGATGTAGGCATAAATTCGTAAGTAGTTCAGGAACGTTACCTTATGAAGTGTGTTTCACCTACGAAGAAACAACATTAACAGAAGATATCAAGATGGGAAGCACGGAAGTAACAACGTTCTGCTGTATAGCTCAATGAAAAGATTAATATATAGTGTTATTCATAATAATGTAGATGGCCAGTTCGCTCTGGAGGTCTGAAGCACACGGTGAGAATGTCGCAGAATAACTGCTAAAGTACACGAAGACATCTTATACCTGTTGAACAAATTTTGCTTATGGAACTGCTTTAGCATATTAACACGGGGAGTCTAATATTAATCTTTCCATTGGACTATATACCAGAAAGTTGTTACTATTAATTTCGTTGTTTCTGGTGGTGAAGCACACTTCATTAGGCAAGACTTCTGAACCAATTACGAAAAAATTTGTACTATAAAGGGAATAAACGTACAGATACGCCTAAAACCTGAATACCTACACCGCTAATTAAACAAAGATATATTGGAGACACTTGGATAAGTATGGCAGAAGTGAGGTACAACTTCATAGGAAAATACTGTGTAACTCATGACTAGTCTTCATTCGTATTTTTTACATGTTGTTTACGTTTGTTAACAGTCTCCCAAAGCTCTGAGAGGGAACTTAACATCGATTACGTAGGACGCGTCTTTGGACACCGTTCCTGATGTAAACACAGTGCGGGTTACATAAGAAGGATCAGTAAAGGCAGACGAATCACCTTGTATTGTTTACATCTACATCTATGTCTACGTGATTGCTCTGTATTTCAATTATAAGCGGCTGGCAAAGGATGCATCGAACCACGTTTAAGCTACTTCTCTATAGTTCCACTGTCGCAAAACGCGGGGGAGAAAACGAACACTTAAATCTTTCAGTACGAGCTTTGATTTCTCTATTTTGTTATGACGATCATTTCTCCTTACG
This sequence comes from Schistocerca nitens, assembly GCF_023898315.1. Lineage (NCBI taxonomy): Eukaryota > Metazoa > Arthropoda > Insecta > Orthoptera > Acrididae > Schistocerca > Schistocerca nitens. The sequence goes on from NC_064614.1 coordinate 285,037,878, forward strand.
TAAGTGAGCACCAACAAAATATTCCCACACGCGAAAGAGAAAGTTGATGATTGAAATTTCACGAGAAGGTCCTGCCGCAACAAAAAAGCCTTTGTTTCCATGACTTCCACGTCAGAATGACCTGAAACATAGATATATTTTTTTCCAAATCTGTGTATTATAGACTGAAACAATTAAGGCCTTTTTGAAACTGCATTTTTAGAGATTTCTTAGTACTGTCTCATTAAGTCTCCCAGCAAGTAGACACCGATAACCCATGTTGAATGCACTCAGTTTGCAAGTGAAGTATGTTCTGTACACATTGACTTATTTCTAAGTATAAATATTCAATATAATTTACGATTTTAAACTTATGTCGTTATTCTAGAAATATTTGAAACCAGTGACTTATGTGAATAAAAAGTCGCAATGAATGAACTTGGAATATCTTGCTTATGAGCTTTTGTAAAAGCTTTACTGCGCAAATTCTCAAAAGATCCAACGTGTCCTTCATCATTGTTCATAGCCGAAGTCTTCAATTGTGCTGGTGTCACACTCATCTTGCAGCATGGCTGACGATTTTATGACCAACAAATGATTACAAATTCAGAAAAATTGGATGAATTATTCAGTAGAAGGAGCTTCACTAGTTGATCAAGTCAATAACACGTTACCGAGCGAGGTGGCGCAGTGGTTCGACACTGGACTCGCATTCGGGAGGACGATGGTTCAATCCCGCGTCCGGCCATCCTGATTTAGGTTTTCCGTGATTTCCCTAAATCACTCCAGGCAAATGCTGGGATGGTTCCTCTGAAAGGGCACGGCCGACTTCCTTCCCCGTCCTTTCCTAATCCTATGAGACCGATGACCACGCTGTCTGGTCTCCTTCCCCAAACCAACCAACCAACCAACACGTTATGCCACCTCTGGCTCTTATGCAAGTAGCTATTCGGCTTGGGACTGATTCATATATTTGTTCCATGTCCTCCGGAGGTGTGGAACTAGATGGTGGCCCCTGCCCGGAACATTCCAAACATTTTCAGCTGGGGAGGTATCAGGCCACCTTTCTGGCTGTCATGCTAGTTTCATTCTGGTTATTTCTATGGCTATTTCTGAATTAAGGTTCTCAAAATTGTCGAAAGGATAGAATACTGAAAAGTGCGTTTTCATGAGAATGGGGAGATTTAATACTTTTTTGTACATAATTCTGATGAATCATCTCGATGTTTAATCGGTAAAAAAATGCTTGAGTCAAAACAAAGAGAATAATCTTATTTGACATTTCTCTTCGCTGCCTGAAGCAATACTCACATGACGTAATACGCCCTTTTGTAGATAACTTGAAAAAGAGGCCCAAGAGTTTACTGAACCATCGAATCCTGAAGAAAATAGTTTCACTGCATCGTATTTTGTATGTTTAAAGTTACTAAGGCTCACAAATACGTCAGAGAGGCCTTACTGGTAAAATAATCTGCAACAGAGTCCGCCTGCTTAGTTGGGTGGTAACGTACTTGTCTCCCATGCAAGCGGGCCCGGGTTCGATTCCCGGCCGGTTTGGAGATTTTCTCCGCTCGCGAACTGGGTGTTGTGTTGTCCTCATCATCAATTCATCATCATCACCGGCTTCGACTGAGGTAAGACTTGCCCTGGGCGGTCGAACTTCCCCCGGTGGGGCCTCCCGGCCAACGATGCCATACGCTCATTTCAATTTATCTGCAATGTTGTTGTTGTTGTTGTGGTCTTCAGTCCTGAGACTGGTTTGATGCAGCTCTCCATGCTACTCTATCCTGTGCAAGCTTCTTCATCTCCCAGTACCTACTGCAACCTACATCCTTCTGAATCTGCTTAGTGTATTGATCTCTTGGTCTCCCTCTACGATTTTTACCCTCCACGCTGCCCTCCAATGCTAAATTTGTGATCCCTTGATGCCTCAAAACATGTCCTACCAACCTATCCCTTCTTCTAGTCAAGTTGTGTCACAAACTTCTCTACTCCCCAATCCTATTCAGTACCTCCTCATTAGTTACGTGATCTACCCACCTTATCTTCAGCATTCTTCTGTAGCACCACATTTCAAAAGCTTCTATTCTCTTCTTGTCCAAACTGGTTATTGTCCATGTTTCACTTCCATACATGGCTACACTCCATACAAATACTTTCAGAAACGACTTCCAGACACTTAAATCTATACTCGATGTTAACTAATTTCTCTACTTCATTTCAGTCTACATTTTATATCCTCTCTACTTCGACCATCATCAGTTATTTTACTCCCTAAATAGCAAAACTCCTTTACTACTTTAAGTGTCTCATTTCCTAATCTAATCCCCTCAGCATCACCCGATTTAATTTGACTACATTCCATTATCCTCGTTTTGCTTTTGCTGATGTTCATCTAATATCCTCCTTTCAAGACACTGTCACCGGCGAACCTCAAAGTTTTATTTGCTCTCCATGAATTTTAATACCTACTCCGAATTTTTCTTTTGTTTCCTTTATTGCTTGCTCAATTTACAGATTGAATAACATCGGGGAGAGGCTACAACCCTGTCTCACTCCTTTCCCAACCACTGCTTCCCTTTCATGCCCCTCGACTCTTATAACTGCCATCTGGTTTCTGTACAAATTGTAAATAGCCTTTCGCTCCCTGTATTTTACCCCTGCCACCTTCAGAATTTGCGTATTCCAGTCAACATTGTCAAAAGCTTTCTCTAAGTCTACAAATGCTAGAAACGTAGGTTTGCCTTTCCTTAATCTAGTTTCTAAGATAAGTCGTAGGTTCAGTATTGCCTCACGTGTTCCAACATTTCTACGGAATCCAAACTGATCTTCCCCGAGGTCCGCTTCTACCAGTTTTTCCATTCGTCTGTAAAGAATTCGCGTTAGTATTTTGCAGCTGTGACTTATTAAACTGATAGTTCGGTAATTTTCACATCTGTCAACACCTGCTTTCTTTGGGATTGGAATTATTATATTCTTCTTGAAGTCTGTGGGTATTTCGCCTGTCTCATACATCTTGCTCACCAGATGGTAGAGTTTTGTCATGACTGGCTCTCCCAAGGCCATCAGTAGTTCTAATGTAATGTTGTCTACTCCCGGGGCCTTGTTTCGACTCAGGTCTTTCAGTGCTCTGTCAAACTCTTCACGCAGTATCTTATCTCCCATTTCATCTTCATCTACATCCTCTTCCATTTCCATAATATTGTCCTCAAGTACATCGCCCTTGTATAAACCCCTTATATACTCCTTCCACCTTTCTGCCTTCCCTTCTTTGCTTAGAACTGGGTTGCCATCTGAGCTCTTGATATTCATACAAGTGGTTCTCTTCTCTCCAAAGGTCTCTTTAATTTTCCTGTAGGCAGTATCTATCTTACCCCTAGTGAGACAAGCCTCTACAATCTGCAATAGAAATAGCAAAAGCATTTCATTTCAATCGTGCCGCAGTACATTCTAGAACAGCTTCTTTGCCACGTAATACTGAATACATGCTATGGTACATAACATAAGAAAGAAACAAAAATTTAATTACGAACTGTTGGTGCTATTGTTTGTTTGTGGACGAGAGTACTGATCGAACAGATCTTAGTCAACTATTATTTTTCCCCATAATAAAGGACGATTTTCATTACATGAGAAGTTACTCACTTTAGTACTGATGCTCAGAACTACAGGTTTGAATATTTTAATGCATTTAAAACAAGTGTTGACAAAATTTGTGGTTTTAAGAAACGCTCTGTAATTTTTACCGATGGTGCATAAGCTGTGGTCGGTAGCGAAAATGGTTTCTTTGGTCAATTAAGAAAAGACAAAAAAGTTTAATTTTCGTTGCATTATTTCGTTGCAGGGTGCGCCACGTGGGAAGGTCAGACTAACGAAAATAACGAATATAATATTGTGAGGAAATCGATCCCCACCTTAACGAAAATTTAAAAATTTTTTGGAAGAAGTTAAGTCGGCATGCAGAGATATACTTGTTCCTTCCGAAACTCGTTGGCTGAATGCAGAAAATTATGTAACTAGTTTTTTTGCACTTTGGATATAAGAACACAACATTTTAAGTTCTGAATAGAGAAGTAGCATCGGTTAACACGGAATATGAAAAAAAAAATGTTCAAATGTGTGTGAAATCTTATGGGACTTAACTCTTAAGGTCAGCAGTCCCTAAGCTTACACACTACTTAACCTAAATTATCCTAAGGACAAACACACGTACACCCATGCCCGAGGGAGGACTCGAACCTCCGCCGGCACCAGCCGCACAGACTGCAGCACACCTGACCGCTCGGCTTATCCCGCGCGGCACGGAATATGAAGACGAGCTGACTGATTAACATTTTTATATCACATTCAGAACAGATTTTACAGATCAATACATAATTTGCAGTTCGTCTGCAAGGAAACGAACACAGTATCTGTGACATGTTTAGGATATTTATTATTTCCGGTGTAAACTTACGTTGTTTAAATTACAAGTACACAAGTAAAATTTGTATTATTTCCAGAGTTACCGTGAATTGAAACAAGAATACAGAAAAGTAAAGTTTTAAAGTTTTACTTCCATTACTGGTGAAGTCTGGAATGTGTGTGATAGTCGTTTTCTCTTATATATAGCCGGATATGATTTATTTTTCATAATCCAATGAATATTAGTTTTCTTCAAGAAGAAGTTTGCAGGTTAGAAAATGATACATTCATACTAACCAGAACAAACTGAAACAGATGCAAAAATTTTTAAATTATGCCACATGGTCGGTACCCAAAATCTCTGAGTTCACTCTTAAAATAAAATCTATTTTCGTGTCAACATGCATTTGAGAAAGTTCATTTTCTTCAATTAAGTACGTTTAAGCAGCTGAACGTAATAGAGTGTCGAATGGGTCGTTGGAACACAAACTCCGTTTCGCTAAAACGCAAATTGCAACCGAATATCTAACTTAAATATATCATTAATGTAAGTATAAGAGTCTGAGAAAATAAGTAAATAAAAATCAACTTTTTGCTAGTTTATGTCTTCTAATGTTTGCGTTTATGGAGCTGATATAGAGCTTACGATTCACGACGGCTGATAGTCTTTCGGCGTGGCCGTGTCGGGACCGTTAGCCCTAGGAGGACTCCAACAACTCAATCAATGCCAAGCCCAGTAATTGCTTGCATAGGAGGCAGAGGTGGGCTAACGCTTTACCGACTTGTTCGATCTCTAAAGCCCTTTGCGTTGAATAAATCATCCAATTTTTCTCAAATGGTAATCATTTGTTTTTCTGTACATGCAGGCCACGTCTTTTTTTTTTTTATAATTTATTGATACTTTTACTGAAAGGTTCTGAGTTCGAGCGTAGACTCTAACGCTATTTAATTTGTTGTTTTTTTCACATAGATCTGAAGATTATTCGCTAACATACCGAAACAACTAAAGACCAAATAACTTTCCACTGATCATGATGAGGAGCAAATGAGCAATGTTTTCGGAATCTGATATCAACTAGTAGGAGAACCCCTTTCGTGCAGCGTAGGGTTTTGAACGAATCAGTAGGCGTCGTGCAGTAGACTGTGCCTTTAGCGGAGTTAGTCTGATTTCTTTCTGCGTTGCAATTTTTTGGCCAGATTTTTAATCACGTACAATAGTGACAACGCTATATACGACGGACGCAACTTGGCATCTAGATTTTGATAGGAAATCCAAACAGAGCAGTGACTTGTTGCTGGATTCTGGGGCCCGCGGCGCTGCATTGGCAGTCAGGCGGGGGACGGCTGCGCCGTGGTGCGCCAGCCGCCCGCCAAATTGAGGGTCGCAGTTCGTTTAGACCGAGGCCAGGGCAGGGCCGGGCCGCGCTGCGCGCTCGTTGGTATGATGGACGGCGGGTCGCAATCAGGGTCGCCAGATTACAGGGCCTTGTTTACGTCCGGCTGCGGCGTTATTTACCGAACGCACAATCCTAAGAGCCGTGCCCCCCCAGCTCTAATGAGGACGGACAGCGAGTCTGGATGAGTCTTCTTAGACGTGTACTCTCCACCGATATGTGCTGTCGGGAATTGTAACGTTTCAGTCTCAGTCGTAATTTCATTAATTTCGTTAACGACGGAAAAAAGTATCGGGGGTTTCAGAAGGAATATTGGGGTTTTAAGGCATTCATCACATTTGTTTCATGCAAATTAATTATAAAAAACTAGCTGAGTACACGGTTTCGCCTAGAGGTATATTTATTCCAATACTATCAGCCCATGTCCTCCATCCTCCTCTGTTTGTCCGTTTCGTCTACCCTCCTCTCTGTCCATTTCCTCCCCCACCCCCCTCTCTCTCTTTCCATCGCCTCCACCCATCACTATTTCCTCCTGTCCCTCTCTCTGTCCAACTCCTCGGTCCTTCTCTCTGTCCATCTGTTGCATCTCCCTCTCTCACACTCCTCTCTCTCTCTCTCTCGCTCTCTCTCTCCCTCTCTCTCTCTTTCTTTCTTTCTCACTCTGTCATCACCTCTTCCACTTCTCTGTTTATTTGCTCCTTAACCATCTTTCTGTCCATCTCCTTCTCCACCCTTTCACAGTCTATTTCCTCGTTCCCCTCTCTGTGTCCGTCTCCTCCTCTTTCCTTTTTCTGTCATTTGCTCCTCCCACTCTCTCCGTCCGTTCCCCTTCCCCTTTACTGTAGCCATCTCCTCCTCTCCCACACCTGTGCCCTCCTCCTTTATGTGTGTCTCTCTTCCTGCCCCCTTCTTTCTCCATTTTATCAACCCACAGCAATGAGAGGGGTTGCTGCTTCTGACCACAACATTGTTTCTTTCAGGATACTAATATGCGTGTACCACGTTTGGTAGAAATCGATCCTTAGCTTTTCCAAAGCGAGTTTGATACATAAAATGATTCAGATGGCTCTGAGCGCTATGGGACTAAACAGCTGAGGTCATCAGTCCCCTAGAACTTAGAACTACTTAAACCTGACTAACCAAAGGACATCACACACATCCAAGACCGAGGCAGGATTCTAACCTGTGACAGTAGCGATCACGTGGTTCCAGAACTGTAGCGCCTAGAACCGATCGGCCAGTCCGGCCGGCGTTTGATAAATATTTCACATATATTCAGCATACGCTAAAGCACCAAAAGCGCGAAATAAACTGGTACAGGCATGCGTATTCAACTATAGAGATATGTAAACAGGCAAAATACGGCGCTGCGGTCAGCAACGCCTGTATAAGACAATTGTCTGGCGCAGTTCTTAGATCGGTTATTACTGCTACAATGGCGGGTTATCAAGATTTAAGTGAGATTGAACACGGTGTTATAGTCGGCTCACGAGCGATGGGACACAACATTTCCGAGCCAGCGATGAAATGGGAATATTTTCGTACGACCATTTCGCGAGTGCACTATGAATATCAGGATTCCGGCGAAACATGAAATCTCCGACATCGATGCGGCTGGAAAAATATCCTGAAAGAATGGGACCAGCAACGACTGAAGAAAATTGTTCAACGTGACACAAGTGCAGCCCTTCCGCACATTGCTGCAGATTTCAGTTCTGGGTATTCAACAAGTGTCAGCATGCGAACCATTCAACGAAAAATCATCAATATGGCTTTCGGAGCCGAATACCCCACTCGTCTTCCCTTAATGAGAGCATGACACAAAGACTTACACCTCTCCTGGGCTCGTTAACACCGACATTCGACTGTTGATGACTGGAAACATGTTGCATGGTCGGACGAGTCTCGTTTCAAATTTTATCGTGTAGATGGACGTGTACGGCGTATGGACACAACATCATGAATCCACGGACCCTGCATCTCAGCAGTGGACTGTTCAAGCTGGTGATGGCCCTGTGGTGATGTGGCGGTGTGCAGTTGCAGTGACATGGAACCCCTGATGCCTCTAGACACGACTCTAACAGGTGACACGTACGTAAGCATCCTGTCTGATTACCTGCATCCATTCGTGTCCATTTAGCATTCCGACGGAGTTGGGCGATTCCAGCAGGAAAAAAGGGACACACCACACTCCAGAATTTCTACACAGTGGCTCCAGGAACCATCTTATGAGTTTAAACCCTTCCACTGGCCACCAGACTCCACAGACATGAACATTATTGAGCGTATTTGGGATGCTTTTCAAAGTGCTGTTCAGAAGAGATCTCCACCCTGTCGTACGTTTACCGATTTATGGAGAATCCTGCAGGATCCATGGTGTCAATTCCTTCCAGCACTACTTTAGACATTAGTCGAGTCCACGCCACATCGTGTTACGGCACTTCTGCGTGCTCGCAGGAGCCCTACACGATGTTAGGTAGGTGTACCAGTTTCTTTGGCTCTCCAGTGAACACACATATTTATATACCTATTTGAACTGTATCCATAGGGAATTTCGTCCTTCAGTTCGATTTCACGCAGCTCAATCTGTATGACGTCAAGCCTCCTGAAAAATTTGTCGCACAGTGTTACAATTTTACAGGTACATTTAGTGGTATATTTTTATACTGCCTGTGAAATCTGTTGGGAGCAGAGCTTGTAGTAAAGAAGTAAAAATTATAACGTCATGCATGATGCGGCAGTCTTTCACGCATCTCAATTTTTAAGACTTCATATCTCCTGAGCTATGTATCGTACAATGATGTAATTTTGCAGGAAAATCCAGTGGTGTATGTGAATACTGTCTACAAAAATGGTCGTGAATAAAGCAAGAAGTAAAGAATTAATCAATTAAAACGTCATGCCTGATGCAACAGTTTTGTTATATGAAGAGGCGAAAATGTAGTAAACGATAAACTTTTGTCCTTTTGTGGGGGTTGTCGGGAGAAAAAGTTTCGCAAAGGTTTGAAATTACGTGTAAAGCTTTTGCACGTCAAATGTCCTGTAATTCTCATAAACTGTGTGAATAAAGTTTGCAGATACGCACGTCGTGTGGTACACTTTTTCATCACCACACCCGAACCTTTCATTGGTAGATGGTGCCTACTCTTTTAGTGGTCCTACCGCATTTAACGATATTGTTGGGGGAACATGTGAACACGTGAACAAGTAAGGTCATCTGCTGCGGAACTGCATGGTCAACATAGTGCGCTGACCTTCTCCGATACACCTGAGCCTCAACAAGCATTGTAGACTGTCGGCAAAATTGCCACAGATCGCCGTATACGCCGCTTCACAGATCTGGCAAACCTCTGACTTGCACGTTCTATGATGTGGCGTAGAAATCTTGCACCCTATTGTTTATAGTTTCACCATACTTCAACCAATTTCCATAAATGCTCACAAAAGTAGCATGCACATAGCCAACAGGCAGCTTCACTGTTACCGAGATGCTGTTTCCAGCGAGTCCGGCCATACCAATCTGCCCTTCGTCAAAGTTACTTATGTCAGAGGTTTCCCCATTTAATTTTATTTTTATTTATCTATTTATTTTTAGCCAGCAGTCTTCTGGATAGATCGACGTGACCCGCCACGAATTCCTCTCTTGCACCGACCTCTTCATCTCATGCACTCCTCCTCCTTGATTACTCGTATTTGCTGGGTGTATTCCAGTCTCTCTTCCCCTACACTTACTCCCGTCTACAGTTCCTCTAGTACCATTGAGGTTATTCTCTGACGCCTTGACACATGCCCTTTCATCATTCCCGTCTTCCATTCAACGTTTAGCGTACATATCTTTCTTCACCGAGTCTTCGGAGAACCTCCTCATTCCTTGTGTTATCAGTGCACCAAATTTTCAACACTCTTCTGTAGCACCACATCTCTAATGCTTCGAATCTCTTCTGTTCCGATTTTGTCACTGTCCTTGATTCATTACCATGCAATGCTGTGCTCCAAACGTACGTTCTGAGAAATTTCATCCTCAAATTTAGGCCAATGTTTGATACCAATAGAGTTTTCTTGGCCAGTAATGCCCTCTTTGCCTGAGCTAATGCGGTTTTTATGTCTTCCATTCTTCGGCCGTGGTGAGTTATTTTGCCTCAGTGGCAGCAGAATTCCGTAACTTCGTCATGATTACCTATTTTGATGATAATTCCTCTCTGTTCTCGTATATGCTGCTTCTCATTACTTTGCTCTTTTTCAGGTTTGGTCTCAATCCATATTGTGTACTCATTGGACTGCTCATTCCATTCTTTCATGGAGGTCAGCAATACAATTGGCGAATCTTATCATTGATATCCTTTCATCCTGGATTTTAATCCCACCCTTCAAACATACTTTTATTAGGGTCGTTGCTTCTTCTAAATGCAGTGCGAACAACGGGTGCGGAACGCTGCATCCCTTCTACCATTTTCAATCCGTGCACTTCATTCTCGGTCTTCCACTCTTATTGTTACTTCTTGATTCTTTTACATACTCTATATTACCCGTTTTTCCCTATAGCTAACCTCTATTTTCCACAGAATTTCGAACATCTTGCCCTATTGTACAGTATCGAACGCTTTTTTCACATCGACGACTCCTATGAGCTTGTCTTGATTTTCCTTTATTCTTGCTTCCATTATAAAACGCAACGTCAGAACAACCTCCCTGATGTCTTTAGCTTTCCTAAAGCCAGACTGATTGTCGGCTAAAAGACCCTCAGTTTTCTTTTCCATTCGTCTGTATATTATTATTCTCAGCAGCTTGGATGCATGGGCTGTTTAGCTACTTGTCTGATAATTCTCGCACTTTTCAGCTCTTGCTATCTTCGGAATTGTGTGTCTGATGTGTTTCCGGAAGTCTGATGGTACATCGCCTATCTCACACATTCTTCACAACAGCTTATATAGTCGTTTTGCTGCCATTTCTGCCCCGTGTTTTTAGGAATTCCGATTGAATGTTATCTATCCTTTCTGCGTTATTTGGTCTCCCTTCCTCGAGAGCTCTTTTAAATTCTGGCTTTAGTACTGGTTCCCTTACGTCTTCTGTATCGACTCCAGTATCGTCTTCTGTTACATCGTCAGACAAGTAAGTTGTCTCCCTCAGAAAGGCCTTCAGTGTACTCTTTCCACCGATTCGCTCTCTCTTCTGCGTTTAACAGTGGATTTCCCACTGCGTTATAAATGTTCCCGCCCTGGCTTTTAATTTCATCCAATGTTGTTTTGATTTTTCTGTATGCAGAGTCAGTCCTTCCATGGATCACTCCTTTTGGAAGGTGGCTATAATTTCGCACCTTACAAGCACTCATCTACATACTGTGCCGTGATTTACAACCGGAATTAGGTGTTATTCAATAGGTTGTACATCGTATATGCGAATATTTAAAGAAGACTGACATTGTTACGTACACCTTGTAGGTAGTTTTAACGCTTATTGCATGAAAGGTGATGGAGTGTCTTTGTTATCAAAACGGCGTAATGAACGACTGCATACTAGTAGCAGTTGGAACGCCAGTGGAAATGAACTTAGGCCCTGGGTTGAAAAGCCTGCACAGGTGTGTTGGTCGTGCTTAACACAGAAGGTAGCACTTGCCGTACGGTCGGGGCACCTGAGCGCTGAAGCACAATAGGATGGTGGCTGGCCGGTATTGTAGATAGGCCGGAAGAATAACTGGAAACTCTGAAAATCTTGGACGCAGCAAGAGCAACAAGGAAGCGTTGCTTCGAAAATCACACAGGCTTGGTTATTTCTGGGGATTTTTACTCTGAGAAGGGTGCCGTCGTATGCATCCCTACCGGCGGGGTCAGGGATTTTTCTCTGCCTCGTGATGACTGGGTGTTGTGTGATGTCCTTAGGTTAGTTAGGTTTAAGTAGTTCTAAGTTTTAGGGGACTGATGACCATAGCTGTTAAGTCCCATAGTGCTCAGAGCCATTTTTTATGAATTCCTAATTAACGGGGATAGGTATTTCCTGGCAAACTTTCCATACTGGACGACAAAAGACTAAAATATGGTTGCTCGTCGTTGGAAAGAATCTGTAGAGAGGGAGAATATTCCGTGGTTTCGAGAATATGATTCGCCTTCTGCAGTTATGAATGAGGCAAGCCGAGCTTTGCTGGGAAGCCAGCGGTGGAGAGAAAGAGGTCTTCGTTTAGAGTGCCTGTGTTTCTGTGTTTCACGGTCGATCAGTATCAGCTTTGGTTCGTACAGAAGGTCTTGCTGTCTTTGGTCTCAGGTTTTATAGTTAGAACGGTTAGGCACTGTACTGTTGCGATCCTGGACTTCGCCTCCGGGTAGGGAGTCATCATTGAGTACACAGCGTTCAGTGATTGAGAGCACTTCTTCTGCCTATACTCACTTAGAGACGTTATCTGAATTCCGTCCTTGTGACTGGGAGTTCGAGTTTCTTGACTGTAGGAAACAGAGAGGAGATGACAATATTAGAGTATAGATGTCAGAGGACCGCCTTCTGCCATCCTAGAGTTTGAGTTTATTTTGTGGCTGGAGTTCTTCCATCGTGGCAGACGTGTACGAGAACCATCATTCCGACGCCCCGGGCGCAGTACATACGGTGATATTGCTAATTGCTTCGGCTTATTAGGGCTATAAGGCTAAACAGCTGTGATCATGTAAGTTTTATTTCTACTGTGGTTCCACACCACTGTAGATCATCTTTGAAAGTAGTGTTTTCAAGTGTTTGATACGGAGATGATGTCAGTCATCTCGCGTTATTTATATTAGATTGTGTAGCCATAAAAAAGGGCAGGTTTGGGCAATTGATCAGTAATATTACTCAGGAAATATAAAAATTTGTAATATAAAGGGTTTTTTAATCTAAAATTAAGGTATAATCAGAAACAACATTTATCATTTAGTAGTTATTAGTTCCCTTAATCATTCATTTAGGTTTAAGTTGTAATTTATATGTCAAAGAGCAAGAAGGAGGAAATAATATCACAATTAAGAGATCCTAAGATCTGCTTTAGGGGGTAGTCAGACAGGGCCAAATCTTGATTCTGGCGTTCAGTATATTCCATTGCGCACATTCATTTTACACCCGCCTCGAGTAGCATCTTGGACTTTTTCGATTACTTCACATTTTTCCTACTGCAATTTAGTTTAGGCTACTGTGCGCTTCCTATTTATGTCATTCTTAACGGATTTATATCGCTGTATTCCTGAAACCTGAGCATTTTTGTACTTCCTACTTTCGTCGATCAGTTGCAATACTTTTTCTGTTACCCACGGTTTCTTCACAGAAACTTTCCTCGTACCTGTTTTTCGTCTATCATCTGTGTTGCTCTTTCTATCGACATCCATTCCTCTTCAATTGAACTGCCTAGTATGGAATTCCTTACAGCCATATATACATACATAGCGAACTTCAAAGTAAGTGCTGTCGGGCTGATTTAACACTTGGACGGATGACCATCCGGTCCGCCGAGTGCTGTTGGCAAGCATGGTGCACTCAGTCCTTGTGAGGTAAAACTGAAGAGCTACTTGACTGAGAAGTAGCAACTCCAGTATTGTAAACCGACATTCGGGCAGGAGAGCGGTGTGCTGACTACGTGCCCCTCCGTATTCGCATCCAGTGTCGCTTACAGGCTGAAGATGACACGGCGGCCGGTGTGTACCGTTGGGCCTTCATGACCTGTTCCGGTGGAGTTTTTGTTTTTCTAGCGAAAGTCAAACGAGTCTCATCGTTCCTCAGTACTTCAGTGTCCCACTTACTTCCACACTGACTCTTCCGTATGATTCTGTTAAACCTGAGTCTACACATCATCAATACTAAATTGTGATCTGAGTGTATAAGACAGACTAAATGATTTTTGCTGTATAGAATATTCAATGTTGCACTTAACAGGTTTCTGCCTCGTCTCAATAGCTTCTTAGACTGAGAATTGCACTTAACTGGTTTCTCCAGACGAAGGATATTAATTTTCTGGTACAGAGTGCATACATAACCCAAAAATGCCAAAACCTGCACTTAACGGGTTTTTGCAGTAAGTCCACGATATCTGCTCCTGCTTACGCCTGACAGTCCAATATTACATTTCTAAATCTCTGTGTGGCCATTACGCAATTTGGTTGAAATGGTTCAAATGGCTCTGAGGACTATGGGACTTAACGTCTATGGTCATCAGTCCCCTAGAACTTAAAACTACTTAAACCTAACTAACCTAAGGACATCACACAACACCCAGTCATCACGAGGCAGAGAAAATCCCTGACCCCGCCGGGAATCGAACCCGGGAACCCGGACGCGGGAAGCGAGAACGCCACCGCACGACCACGAGCTGCGGACATTTTGGTTGAATTCTTCCCGTGCCACCAGGTCTTTTCCTAATACATCTTCTCCTCTTGTGATTCGTGGACAGAGTATTTACTGTTACCATCTGTGATTTATTGTAGAATTCAATTATTATTTGTCCTCTCTCATTCCTACTACGAAGCCCATATTCTTCCGTAATCCTTATGTCCCCCTCTTCCCCTACAAATGCATTCCAGTCCCCCATGATCATCTCATTTTCAACTCCCTATACATACTGAATTAGTCATTCAATATCTTCATACACTTCCTCTATCTTTTCATCTTCTGTTTGCGACGTCGGCATCTATACCTGAACGGCATTGGTTTGCTGTCGAATCTGATGACAACAACCCTGTCACTGAAATTCTCGTAGTAGCTCTATGTCTTATCTTCATAATCATAACAAATCTTAGCTCCACTACATCAGTTACTGTTTTTGTTGATATTACTCTATATTCGTCTCACCAGAAATGGTTATCCTCTTTCCATTTCACTTCATTTGTCCCTACTATAGCTTGATTGTGCCTTTGCGTTTCCCTTTTCAGATTATCCAACTTTTAGACTACGTACGAACTTTTGACGTCCCATAATCTGACGCCTTTAATGTTATCCCTTCGTCTGTTATTCAGTCTTTTGCTCATGGTCATCTCACCCTTGGCGGTTCTCTCCAGGAGATCCGAGTCCGGAATCTTTTGCCAGTAGAGAGATCATCATGACATTTTTTTCAATTAATATGTCCTGTTCATACATATTATGTATCTTTAATGCTGTGAATTCAATTGCCTTCTGAATCCTCATGCCACTGATCATTGCCGATTCTTCCGCCTTTTAGAGGAAACCTCCCACATCAAGGGCAAGAGAGTGCCCCGAACCTGTGTCTCCTCCTCCGCTCTCTTTGATATATCCGTTAGCGTAAGGATAGTGACTTCTTATGGCGGAAGTCTTCGGCTGCCATTGCTGGTGATTTTTATTCAAAATCTAAGTAGTGACTGGATTCTAATCCGGGACCGAGAACGTTCTCCATACTATTCAAAAAGTTACCGCTAGACCACCTTGACAAAGGATTCTCCATATGTGGCCAACGTCCTTATTGGTCTCTGCTTCGCTTATGCAATTCCTTTACTGTGTCAAGTAACCGCAGCGTCACCAGGCGATGTGCCGTGGTCACAATGTTTTGTTGCGTTTTGTATGTGTCATCGCATAGCGTTATTTTGTATCAGCAAATACAGCTGAAAGCAAAGCTGTAATTTTTATGTAACGAAGGCACGGTTAAGATAGAGCCGAAACTGGATACAGTTAGTAGATGTCCTATGACACCACACACAGTTAAATTGTATCTCATAATCTAATTAATTACGAGAAGGAAGATTAGAGTCTAACGCCCCGTCGATAATGAAGTTATCAGGCTTGGCAGATGGCCAACGTCCTTATTGGTCTCTGCTTCGCTTATGCAATTCCTTCACTGTGTCAAGTAACCGCAGCGTCACCAGGCGATGTGCCGTGCTCACAATGTTTTGTTGCGTTTTGTATGTGTCATCGCATAGCGTTATTTTGTATCAGCAAATACAGCTGAAAGCAAAGCTGTTATATTTATGTAAAGAAGTCACGGTTAAGATAGAGCCGAAACTGGATACAGTTAGTAGATGTCCTATGACACCACACACAGTTAAATTGTATCTCATAATCTAATTAATTACGAGAAGGAAGATTAGAGTCTAACGCCCCGTCGATAATGAAGTTATCAGGCATGGCAGATAATTAGATCCGTCATTCACAACAATGGAGATATAATAAGGGGATATGGCGCTACAGACGCGCTGTGCGTTGCTTTGAAGCCGTCGTCGACACGGCAGATGCTACTGTTCACGGTTGCTCCTTGTTCTTAATTTCTGTCGTGTAGACGCAACGGCTGCTTTAAATAGAAACTGTTATAGTGCTTTCCTGAATAACACAGCGTTAGGAAGGCAGCCAGTTGGGTAGGCCTCCGTCTATTATGCATTTCGAATAACCAATGAGAGATGTATGTGATGTGGAAAGGTTGCTTTCGTAAGTCAGAATTTTTCCTTCGTACTGACTGGCGAAACTGATGATGGGTCTACGATTCCCCTAAAATGCTGAAAACATAATTTGCTCTGTTTGGTCAGTTTCCAACGTTCCTTCTCACTGCGGTCAGCAAGAGACCTTTTCGAGTTATAATGACAGGAAATCTTAAGTCAAATGACAGAAATACAACCATTACAGTAAAAGTAAAAAAGCCCAACCAAAATTCATGCATATTAAAGAAAATGTCACTTGAAGTGATCTCACTTATGGATGAAATATGATTCCTTGCACTTGAAACTCTGTTCAGAATGATTAGCACACCCGGTAACGACGTATTGCTGACAGTTACAATAAAAACACTTTCACCAGTAGATAATGTTCGAAGCACTAATATAGGGAACGTCCGCTTCACGTTTGTGACGACACGACAATTACCCTTTATATACTTCGATGCATACAATGTTAAATAACTGCACTTGATTCATTTAAATATCGAACAGCCGGTTGACTATGAGGAAATAGTTGTGTAAGTAATGCTACCAAATACTAATAGAGCCATGCAACCTAAGAATCCACGACCTAGAACCGTAACATGGCTCTGCTGTTTCTGATTTCTGCCGGCCGAAGTGGCCGAGCGGTTAAAGGCGCTGCAGCCTGGAACCGCGAGACCGCTACGGTCGCAGGTTCGAATCCTGCCTTGGGCATGGATGTGTGTGATGTCCTTAGGTTAGTTAGGTTTAAGTAGTTCTAAGTTCTAGGGGACTGATGACCATTGATGTTAAGTCCCATAGTGCTCAGAGCCATTTTTTTTGTAAATTTACGATTTTTACGGAAGTCGAATGTATGTCCAATATGACAAAAATCGTCCATAGCAGAATGTAAATCCATTCAGTCATGTTTCAGTGTACACATAGTGTGACTGTTAGAATTAGCTAGGCGCTAACGCAACAGATTTCCTACATCACGCCTTTCAGACTCTCTGTGTGTACCTGTAATGAAGTGTAAATCCATAATTCAACGACTATGTTGCTTAAATGCTATAGTCATAGGTACGTCTAAATCCTGGATTCGAAAATCTTCTAGAATTCATTGTAGTCTCGTATTGGATGATAAGTCTCAAATATTACGTTTAGAAAGTCGTGTATAGGGTAATATACAACAGAATAACAACAAACATTGATCGTGTGCTGAACGAAGAACTGTTTGCCTTCACATATATTAAAAATGCTAATGAAAGTATTGTGGTTTAGGTCTTAGACATAGTATTCATTCGAAATTGTAAGTTACAGTGGGATATTTTAAATTACAAGCAGCGCATGGATAAAATATAGACATTAAAATAAGAAATTTAATAAATAAATTAAAATAAAATAAAAAGTAAAAACAATTAAACGGCAATATTAACGTAGCAAATAAATTAAGTATCTGATAAAATGATCTCGGGCAAGATTTTGAGCTTATCGCTGGCAACGAAAGACAATTCAGAACCGTAAAAAAAAGGCAAGGTGAACAGATAATACTGCTTCTATAGGCCGAACACATAGCTCTTCTTATCATAAATTGCAAACAAGTTAGATGTATTTGGATGGAATATGTAAGCTAACTTCGGCTTCTTAACAAAAAGAGCTAATTTACATTAGTGTATAGGACGACTGACCTGAAATAATTTTTATTTACTTTAGTTCAGAGTTAAAATAAAAATACTAACATTTTGCTGTAGAACTCATCTAAACTGATTACTTCTGCAAGTAGTAATGTTCGTTCCACAGCACCTTTAAAATATTATTCGCTTTGTCTTCACGTGTAAAAAAAAGGAAACTTCCGCATTCTGGCCTTGACGGGTCAATTGGGCCAGACCGACCGTCGTGTCAACCTATGTCAATGGGGATAACTGAATGCGGGTGTCAGCACACCGCTCTCCCGACCATTATCCGGTTTCTTGACTTTTGATCCGCTACTGATCGGCTGAGTGGCTCCTGAGTTCGCCTCTGGAGGCTGAGTGCACACCGTACCAGTCGTCCCTCCGAGGGAAAATCCCTGGCAGTATTAGCCATCATGTGTAAGCTTGCTTTCTGAATAGAATTCCATCACTTTTTATTCATAATATTGCTGATAACGTCATTGTTCTTTTTTTTTCTTCTTCTGATGTCATCACTATTAGCCTTTACCACTATGAGGTACTTAGGTACTTACGTGTTAACTATGCTGCCAATTCCCTTGAGCAGGTGTCAAACTGTTAATTACCATCCTCCTCACATGTAGAACAACATACCAAATCGGATAAGTCCTGTCACAAGTGACCGTTGCGTCATTCTTCCTTTTTTCATAATTTTCAATGAAGAATGTTTTATGAGGTTTATTCAGAAAGTAAGGAAAGATCAGTCGTGAAATGGGAAATACAGTGAAAATCTGGTGTACGTTTGTACAGATGCGTTGGTCACTGTGTCTAGTACGCTCGTCGATCGCATCATGTCGCTCTTTTCAGTTCTGAGCTCACAGTGAGAACGTAAAGATGGCTAGAAATTATCGTCTCCCGCCAAATTTGAGGGCCTGGCGAAAGATTTCGCCTGAAGCTATGCAATCCACATAACTGTGATGCGGTTCGTTCTATACGACAATTATCGGCTGCACTCTCAAGGGGCAATGAAGATGCTCCTGCGGCGTATTCGATAGGAAGTTGACAACTTGGTACAACGCTACGATAGATGTCTAAGTTGAGCGGCGACTGTGTATAGAAGTAGCTGGAAGGTGTAGCTAACCGTTGCAAAATAAAACAGATTTGATTTTCACTGAGGTTTCCATTTCGTGACCTATCGTTCCTTACTTTTTGATTAGCTATCGCAATGCGTAATAGTTTAAATGACACGCGAGTAGCTACAACTGGTCTGGCTATATGCTCCCTGTGTGCAGGGGTTAGTGTACGTTCGTAGGCTCTCACTCAACTACTGTGACACAGGATGTGACAGAAACACGAACTGCAACGGGAAACACCAATATGCATGCACGAAAAGGAAAGAACCCTTCTCCTTGTACCCCAGAAAATACAACAGGTGGATATTAAGTTGCTAAACGTTACTAAACAGTGGTTTAATGGGAATAGCCACAGGCGAATAATCAATACAATTAAGTTATTAATTGTCTGTTGCTGAATAGTCACATTACATTTGGCCATGTGTGACCGTTTGTGCATAATTTTAACTGAAGATACCAGTAGAGCTTTAAAGTGAATATTTTGTCCATAGCATTGAACTGACAGCGATCATAATCATACTTACGCAGCAACATATATTATGTGGCAATGAGAACATTTATGGCTTTTTATGCCCCACTAAATATAAAGGCTTCAAGTAAATTTAATTACGTAATATCACTGATCTTGATGATTTTCTGACTGCGAATTGTGAATACCAACCAGTCACATTTACTTACAAACAGCTCAATATCGACTTTGCTTACGCTGAAGGCTACTTTCATGCGACACGCTGTAGACATTAGGGAGAACTAAGCGTTATTTCATAAAAGAGGAATAGCTTGTACCACTAATTACAAGAAAATAGTCAGACACAGTCTGAACAGCTTGTAAGTGTGTTGCATAGGAGGTTGTGCCGAGAAATAACTGTTAAGAAAAAAATTCGAAAAGATACGTCATTTGCGACTTACTTGCCACTGAAGCTAGCCGATCAGATCGTTGCCGCACAAAAATTCGAGCACTTGCTCGCGCTAAAATCCAGTCATGCACGAACATCCTTGGGCCAGTGATTTACCACTTGTTGAAATACTCATTACCAGTTAAAATGTGCCATTTTCGGAAATGATAAATTTAAGCTAGGAGAGTAAAAGGTATGTTTGTTCGGCTTGAGGAAACCAAACGAAGAACGAGTTTAGCGACACTTGATCGTATGAATATAATGGAGAATACACTCCACCCTCGGAATTTCGGAGGATATTCTTGGGTTTGTATGAATTGAGACAGAGAATATACTTAAATAATGTCGTCAGCTTCAGTGAAATACTTAAGGAAGTTACTCAACGCGAAGAACATTCTCCTACTGAATAAAACTAGAGACGATTCCCGCAAGTGGAGAACATTCTCCGTTATTTGAAGTGAGCTTTGTAGCATAATTCGAGCTGAGTAACTTCTGTTGAGGTTAAGTTTTGCTGAGTTTTTTAGTGAATTGGCAGAATATATATTGTCCGGTAGCCGAAAAAAAGTAGAAAAGATGATATACCTAGCCCGAAGAAATATTGAAGAAAGAGACTATAGAAGCTTACACAGGTTTCGCAACACAAACACTATTCGACTGGTGAAATTCCTTCCAGAAAATCATGAAAGAATAGAGCCGACCTTTTAAATGAAGCGAAAATGAAAACATTTGTGTCCTGTTTACCAGACCCAGGTTTTCAGACTCGTGCAGGAGAAGACGTAGATATGCACCACACAACTGTGTCACGGAAAATTTCAGATGTCCATCGTGATGTTTTGTCACGCTCAAAATCTTATATTTTGTTATGTCAGAAATAAGTTGTTGGATTAAAAATACAATTAATTAATTAATTAATTAATTAATTAATTAATCTGTTCCTAATGATGAAAACACACGGACGAACAATTATGTACCATATCTGAAACGCGTGCAGATAATTATGCATCATATTTGACTAAAATTATGTCACGTTAAAAAATTCTGAGTTCCGGTTTGGAGTAGGAGTGACGTATTCTTAAGATTTCGTTTGCGTAATGTGTTCATCTAACTTCAATAACAAGACAGTTTTCCTTGTGGATAATGTTGCAACATCGTCAGAAAATGCATTTTAATAAGCTGTCCATAATCGAATTAATAATTTGTTTCCTGAAATAAAACTAAAATTAAAACTCCTTATCTGTACGTTGAACAGTTTTCTTGTTTCATTGACTGAATGAAATGTTAGATTATGTGTGTGTACTGTGCCAGACGCGGTAGACGACACACACACACACACACACACACACACACACACCACACAGACACACACACACACGCACTCAGAGGCTTCTCTAGATTGAGGGGAGATAGTGAGAAAGAACTCCCTCGTCAGAGAATATGCTTCAGAGTTTTTATTCGTACGGAATTGAGAAATTTCTCGGAAAGCGGTATTTTTCTCTGAGAATGTTCTCGAGAAAATATTCACCTTCTTATTCATATGAGCCAATATCGCTGTCAGGCTGCTCGAATATAGCACAAGAGACGACCTGATTGACTAATTTCAGTGCTAAATAACCCGGAAGCGACGCAACGTATCAAATTTTTTTCTTAGCAATTATATCTCAGCAAAGCTCCCACTGCAACGTCCTTACAAGTTCTTGAGACTGTTTCTGACCTCCCTATGTATAGCCGTTAGGTTCTGAAATATCCAGAATTCATAATTCCGAGAGTCATTACTTCACTGGCAAACATTTGATAGATAATTGGAAAATAATGATTATTTTGCCCAGCAGTCGCCGCTCTGACTATACCAGTCTCGGACAACAGTCTTTGCGCTCCACAGCGAAGAACGTAGCGCCGCTCAGTGCCAATAGTGGGAGAACCTCTTCCGAGTCGGCTGCAGTGCATCTGTGCCTCCAAGTCCGTGCATTCGGCAGCTGCAGCAGTTCACCGGTCGCACGCGACGCACTTTTCGCGGTTCGCCTGCCGCATTGGCTGACAACTTCCCTCGTTACACAACCTGTTCCTCGGAAATTGGCTTCCCCCGCAGGGGACTTGCACACCTACACACACCTCGTGTCCGCTCCGCAGACAGCCTCTCAGCCAGACGTAAGAGCGCTGTGGCGCAAGTAGGGCAGTCGAGGAAGTGCGAGGATAATTCTAACAAATCGACGTACACTTCTAGCGGTCTGTAACACCTTCACCTTGTTCAAAGACGGACTGAAACGAGCGGTGCGGGGGAGGGAACGAGGTTTACGAAATCCCGCCTGGTCAGTCAGATTCAATTTCTCCGAGGGTGTCCCTAAACCGTTTCCTTTGAAAAAGCATGGCCGAAATTCTTTTCCAGACAAATCCTACCCCAACATGTTCTTCGTCTCTGATGACTTTATCACCGATGGAAGTTTAATGATCTTTCTTTATTCGATTGACGTCTTCTGAGTGTGAACTACAACCTCGACGAATTCGAAGAAAGTTTCCTCATGGCTGTTGTTGTAAATGAGTACTTCATTAAGCACTATCGACCACTTTCAAGCTTTAGCTCGTTTTACAATTCTTTCTTGTCTCAATCCATTTATTGCCTCCCCGATTATATTACCAGTTGCAACGACCTTTAAGGCTCGTTAACGCCAAGGATGTTGTAATAATTTCCAACGCTAACAATTACAATGCCTAATAAAAATAGCGAAGGGAAGGAAGGAACGAAACGAAATTTCCTGGGTACAGAGGGTATATGACGCTATCTTAGCGATCACGAAGTGGAGTCTAATTTACAAAGAACTTGGTAGCATGAGCCTGCTTATCATTAAGGCGTGGCACCCCCTCTGGTCTGGATGCATGCTACGATTCAGTTTCTAGAGCGTCAAAGCCGTCGTATTCTCTTGTGAGGTAAGTTAGCAAGCAACTTGTCGTTGATGTCACGGCTATTGTCACTCGGGCGGAGTTGACGTCCGAGATGGTACCACACTTGTTCTGTTCGGCACAGATCCGGAAATGCTACTGAATACTGGAGTGTATCTGCTTCAAGCAGACAGTCCACACAAACATGTGCCAATTGTGGACGAGCATTATTCCGTTCAAATATTGCCCCAAGATGCTTTCGCATAACAAGTAACACACGAGAGACTAGGATGTCCGTGATATGTCGTCAGAGTTACCTCGATCATTATCAGCCGTAACCTTGAATTCATACTAGATAATTCCCCCACAACGACACCAGGAGCAATACGGTCGTACCTCTCTAAGGCACTGGAATAGCAGAAGCTGTTATCATATTCGCCGTTGACGTCATCCGGGTGTCGTGCAGAGCAGCAATTTATTGCTGATCACAATGAGACGCCATTCATCGGCAGGTTACGCTTCTTGTCACGTCACCATTCCAGAGGCAGCCTTTTGTGCCGTGATGTTAACGGCTGCCTACGCTAGGGATGGTAATTTCCTAGTCTGGTTGCTGTTACTCTCCGAGCGATGGGGCTGTCTGACAAAGGGTGTTTCTGGGTGTGCATTAGAGGGGATAGGCAACATAATGCGAACAGTGGTAGTAATGGGATGCTTGTGTTTGACGATCAACAACGCAGGTAAGGCACGTGTGGCGCTGGACTGTGCGAGTTCAATACGGACTAGGCATCAGTGCAGGTTGTTTACGAGAACAGTACACTTCGTATTTGCATTCAGAGGCCGAGGTCGATGTGCAATGAAAGACCTAGCATAGTTCCAAAGAGGGCAGATTGTGGGGGCCCTATCAGCTGGAGCATCAGTAACCAAGACAGCCAACGTATTGAATGTTTCAAGAGCAGCTGCTTCAGCAGCCATGACAGTCTACACAAAGTATGAAAAGACATCATGTGTAAACTTAATAGTGGGCGCAAATCAAATGTCAGAGATTGTCGTACGCTAACACGAATTGTGTCAAAGCAACACAAAACTACGGCGGCTAAAGTGACTGCAGAGCTAAGTAGCCATCTTTGAGACCCGGTATCTATCGAAACTGTCCGCCAAGAACTCCGTAAAGGGAACACTAATGGGCGAGCTGCTATAACGAAACCATTAGTGACGACAACCAACGCAAAGGAGCGTAAAACATGGTGTCAGGAGCATAATTCCTGAACGGCTGATCAGTGGAAACACATCATATGGTCCGACGAGTCAACGTCTTCGTTATTTCCAACGTCAGATCAGGTGTAGGTCTGGAGAACGTCATAAGAAGCCTACAATCGTGACTGCTTGATTCCAACGGTTAAGCATGGAGATGGAAGTGAGATGGTGTGGACAGCCATATCATGGTATTCTGCTGGTCCCATCATTACTCTGCAAGGTTGTGTTACAGCCAATCACGATGTAAACATTTCAGGTGGTCAGGTGCGCCCCATGATTCAAATGTTGTTCCCCAACAATAATGCCATATTTTAGGTCAATAATGCACCCATTTACACAGCCAGGAGATTACAGTCGTGGTATGAGGAGCATTCAACCGAATTTCAGCGTCTTCCCCGGCCAGCACAGTCCCCAGACTTGAACATTATCGAACCCTTAGGGGCGATATTGGAGCGCATCCTCCAGAGCAGATTTCCACCTCCCTCGCCACTACAGCAGTTAGAAGAGGACATGATCAAAGAGTGGTATAACATTCCACTGGAGACTATACAATCATTATATGCCAATATTTCAAGAAGAATCGCAGCTGTATTATGAGCAAATGGGGGTCCAACCCCTTATAAATAAACCATTCCCAAGTAAGTACAGGTGTTCACAATATTTTGCCCATCCCCTGTATTTGTTCTCTGATAGCAAGCAGAGAAGTGAAGGGATTAAGATTTTTTTTGGTGCACAATGCGGCGATTGTCGCTTCCGATAGTCCGACATTGTTGACAGGAACATTGGCAACGGACGGACGAGCCCTCACATTTCCATACAGTTCAGCATAGGGCCAATGTCAGATCTGAATTCCCACAGATCTCGATATTGCACGAATTGAGTAGCTGGCCAAGTGAAGACCAACGATGACGTCCCTTTCAAACTGTGTTATCAGGTACTGATGTCGATATCTGAAACGATTACGCGTCATCTCCGTATCCTTCACATTTATCACTCAACATCTGGCACTGTTCACGTCCCTCATATATCCTGTATCCAGCACTAACAGCGAAAAACATAAACCCATTTACGTGTTCGTTCCACCTGCCACAGAGAATGTCATTTGCATACTCATCAATGGTGTATACGTGTAGAAAGTTACGTTGACATCGGACCATGTCGTCTTGGTGTTTCACTTTTTTGGTCAGGTGGTGTATTTAAGGAAACTCCGTTTACTATCTATTTCTATACGTGAGTTTCAGTCGCCGAAGTATATTATAGTGCATCCCACCATTCGTCCCGCACCAACCACCAGCTTTAAATGGAAGTCGTTTCACAACCCGCCTGTATAGCGGATAAGTGGAGCTGCTCGTGAAGCGGGAGCACAGTGTACTCGCACTGGTGAGCTGCTCATTTATATCAGTGTATTGTTACAACGACGTCTTCGTCTCTCTTCTCATGCTGAAGTCACGTGACTGTAAGGACTTACAATTTACTGTAACCTGTGGGCTACGGATAGCGTCTTTGATTCATACTCAAAACGGCTGTGGATCCGAGTTAGAATCTCGCCGCTGCTTAAATTTTGATTATTAATCAGCATTGGTATTTGAAGACATCCGGCATAAGAAGTCACCCTCATTCTGCCAACGGCCTTGTCAAAGAGGGCGGATGAGCAGATAGAGGTTCGGGGCACTCTCTTGTCCTACGGGTGGGAAACTGCACCTAAAGGTGGAAGCGTCAGCAATGATGGGCATAGGGCTGCAGAAGGCAATGGAAACCACTTCCTTAAAGTCAAAGCCTGTAATTGAAGAAAGTGTCATGCTGATCTCTCCATTGGCAAAATATTCCGGAATAGTCAAAAAATGGCTCTGAGCACTATGGGACTCAACTGCTGTGGTCATCAGTCCCCTAGAACTTAGAACTACTTAAACCTAACTAACCTAAGGACATCACACACATCCATGCCCGAGGCAGGATTCGAACCTGCTACCGTAGCAGTCCCACGGTTCCGGACTGCGCGCCTAGAACCGCGAGACCACCGCGGCCGGCTCCGGAATAGTCCCCCATTCGTATCTCCGGGAGGAAATTGCCGAGGGGAAGGTTATCATGAGAAGAAGATTGAATAATCAATGAAAGGATAACGTTCTACGAGTCGGGACATTGAATGTCAGAAGCTTGAACGTGATTGGGAAAATAAAAAATCTGAAAAGGGAAATGCAAAGGCTCAATCTAGATATAGCAGGGGTCAGTGAAGTGAAGTGGAAAGAAGACGAGGATATCTGATCAGATGAGTATAGGATAATACCAACAGCAGCAGAAAATGGTATAACGGGTGTAGGACTCGTTGTGAATGGAAAGGTAGCGCAGGGAGTGTGTTACTGTGAACAGTTCAGTGACCGGGTTGTTCTTAGCAGAATCGACAGCAAAGCAACACCGACATTGATGGCACAGGTATACATGCCGACGGCGCAAGCTGAAGATGAACAGATAGAGGAAGTGTATGAGAATTGCCAAGGGTAATACAGCATGTAAAAGAGGATGAGAATTTGATAGACATGGGGGACTGGAATGCTGTTCTAGGGGAACGAGTAGAAGAATAGTTTACTGGAGAATATGGGATTGGGACAAGGAATAAAAGAGGATAAAGACTAATTGAGTTTCTGTAACAAGTTTCGGTAGTAATAGCGAATACTCTGTTCAAGAATCACAAGAGGAGGAGGTGAAATTGGAAAAGGCCGGGTGATACGGGAAGATTTCAACTGGATTACATCTTGGTCAGACAGAGATTCCGAAATCAGATACTGAATTGTAAGATGTAGACCGGAGCAGATATAGACTCAGATCACAACATAGTAGTGGCTGAGCCGGGTTGGGGTCATGTCACGTGTTGGTTTAAACCTTGGTTCCTATTCTGTGTTCGGTTTCCCTCGGTTATTGCGATTATGCTTTGTTCGCTCTCTCCGTGAGAGGCAGCAAGGGTCAGTAACGATATTCGCACCTTGTACTATCTTTGGTCTGGTGCTTATAGTTTCCGGCTGTGCTGTGTGCGAGGAGTCGGTCGGTTGGCGTGGAGCAGCGAGGAATCTTCGCGGGGCGTAGTTTGGCCGGGCCGGTGGCGGTCTCTACGCAGTGTCGGAGTGTGTGGGCCTGTTGCCATTGCTACGAGGTCCTTGGTTCACCGACCCTCTCAGCGCGACTTGCGCACAGAGCATTAGACGATGGCATGAACAATTCCGGAAAACAGGTTGCTTATGTAAAAGCAAATCGCAGGGCCGTCCCCAGTGTCTGACACAGACGTCGAACGCATGCCCCGTAGTTTCACAAGGAGTCCGCAGAAATCCATTCGCCGTGCAGCTCGACAGCTCAATGTGCCCTCAATGTCCGTCTCGCATGTGTTACGTCGACATTTATTCATGAAACTATACAATATTCACCTAACGCAAGCTCTTCGTGAAGGTGACTAACAACAACGTGTGAAGTTCTGTAATTCGTTCATGACAAGATGGAGAATGAGTTTCCTTCCGCACTTCGTCTTTAGTGACGAGGCAATATTCTGTTTAAATGGAAAGGAGAACTGCCATAATGTGATACTATGGGGCATGGAACAACCACATGAAATTGAACAACATGAGAGGGAGTCTCCAAAACCCGGCCTG
Source organism: Schistocerca nitens (assembly GCF_023898315.1). Lineage (NCBI taxonomy): Eukaryota > Metazoa > Arthropoda > Insecta > Orthoptera > Acrididae > Schistocerca > Schistocerca nitens. The sequence goes on from NC_064614.1 coordinate 285,065,439, forward strand.
AGTGGCCGTGCGGTTCAAGGCGCTACAGTCTGGAGCCGAGCCACCGCTACGATCGCAGGTTCGAATCCTGTCTCAGGCATGGATGTGTGTGATGTCCTTAAGTCAGTTAGGTTTAATTAGTTCTCAGTTCTAGGCGGCTGATCACCTCAGAAGTTGAATCGCATAGTGCTCAGAGCCATTTGAATTATTTTTTTGACTCTCCAAAATTTATGTGTTTATTGCAGTTTTACGGTCCATTATTTTTTTGCCGGGAACACTGTTACAGGAAGCACATATCTCGATATGCTTGAGAACTTTCTTTTCTCACAGTTTGAGACTGATTCGAACGACATCATTTACCAACAGGACGGGGCTCAGCCACTCTAGCATCTAGAAGTGCGGGAAATTTTAAATCAAAGGATACTGAACGGTGGATCGGCCGCACTGGACCGCGTGACTCAGTCTTACACTATTGGCCTTCAAGGTTACCGGTCCTGACTGTATGTGATTGTTTCTTGTGGGTGTTTATATAACACTCTGTTTACGTGCCTCCGTTACCACCAACAATGCATGAACTGCGACATCGTATAACAGCAGCTGTGCAAGTTGTAACTCAAGACATGCTCGCTGCAGTGCGGGAACAATTTGAATATCGCATTGACATATGGCATGCATCACAAGGGAGGCATATTGAACAACAATGAAAAGCTATGAAAAAACCTTTTTGAGTTTGCTGTTCATAAAAGACTTAATTCATTGTGCATGTTCTCTAGTTTCAGAAACATAGACGTGCCAAATCGGATGATTCTTTATGATACATCCTGTATATTTAAAAATGTGTAGTCTATGTCTCTCCATATGTGTATTAGAGAATCGTGTATAAATTTCGAGTAAATCTGTCAGGAATATTCTGAGTTTTTTGATAATTACGATTCCCATTTATTCAGTATATATTTATATACCTTACATTTTAAAAATATGTTAAAAATATGTAGCCTATGTCTGAATGTTTATTATTGCATCGCCTAAAAATCTGAAATAAATCGGTGAAGAAATTTTGGCTTATTTTGCTAATATGTTTTCTCTTTATATAGAATATGTCCCTCTGTAAGCTTATTTAAGCATTGTTGTGTAAAACTTTGAATAAATTTCATCAAGAAGTTTTCGAGATGTTTGTTAGCAACCTTTCTCACTTCCACCATATATATATATATATATATATATATATATATATATATATATATATATATATATATATATATATATAGGGTGGTCCATTGATCGCGACCGGGCCAAATATCTCAAGAAAAAAGCGTCAAACGAAATAACTACAAAGAACGAAATGTCTAGCTTGAAGGGGGAAACCAGACGGCACTAAGGTTGGCCCGCTAGATGGCGCTGCCATAGGTCAAACGGATAAAAAAATGGTTCAAATGGCTCTGAGCACTATGGGACTCAACTGCTGAGGTCATTAGTCCCCTAGAACTTAGAATTAGTTAAACCTAACTAACCTAAGGACATCACAAACATCCATGCCCGAGGCAGGATTCGAACCTGCGACCGCAGCGGTCTTGCGGTTCCAGACAGCAGCGCCTTTAACCGCAAGGCCACTTCGGCCGGCTCAAACGGATATCAACTGCGTTTTTTTAAATAGGAACCCCCATTTTTATCACATATTCGTGTAGTATGTAAAGAAATACGAATGTTTTAGTTGGACATTTTCTTCGCTTTGTGATAGATGGCGCTGTAATAGTCACAAACATACGGCTCGCAATTTTGGACAAACAGTTGGTAACAGGTAGGTTTTTTATATTAAAATACCGAACGTAGGTACGTTTAAACATTTTATTTCGGTTGTTCCAATGTGATACATGTACCTTTGTGAACTTATCATTTCTGAGAACGCATGCTGTTACAGCGTGATTACCTATAAATACCACATTAATGCAATAAATGCTCAAAATGATGTCCGTCAAACTCAATGCATTTGGCAATACGTGTAACGACATTCCTCTCAACAGCAAGTAGTTCGCCTTCCGTAATGTTCGCACATGCATTGACAATGCGCTGACGCCTTTTGTCAGGCGTTTTCAGTGGATCACGATAGCAAATATCCTTCAACTTTCCCCACAGAAAAAAATCCGGGGACGTCAGATCCGGTGAACGTGCGGGCCATGGTATGGTGCTTCGTCGTCCAATACACCTGTCATGAAATATGCTGTTCAATACCGCTTCAACCGCACGCGAGCTATGGGCCGGACACCCATCATGTTGGAAGTACGTCACCATTCTGTCATGAAGTGAAACATCTTGCAGTAACATCGGTAGAACATTACGTACGAAATCAGCATACATTGTACCATTTAGATTTCCATCGATAAAATTGGGACCAATTATCCTTCCTCCAATAAAGCCGCACCATACATTAACCCGCCAAGGTCGCTGATGTCCACTTGTCGCAGCCATAGTGGATTTTCCGTTGTCCAATAGTGCATACTACCGCTGTTGGTGAATGACGCTTCGTCGCTAAATTGAACGCGTGCAAAAAAATCTGTAATTTCTCTTGTGTCCAGTGGCAGAACTGTACACGACGTTCGAAGTCGTTGCCATGCAATTCCTGATGCATAGAAATATGGTACGGGTGCAGTCGATGTTGATATAGGTTTCTGAACACCGATGTTTTTGAGATTCCCGATTCTCGCGCAATTTATCTGCTAATGATGTGCGGATTAGCCGCGACAGCAGCTAAAACACCTACTTGGGCATCATCATTTGTTGCAGGTCGTGGTTGACGTTTCACATTTGGCTGAACGCTTCCTGTTTCCTTAAATAACGTAACTATCCGGCGAACGGTCCGGACACTTGGATGATGCCGTCCAGGATACCGAGCAGCATACACAGCACACGCCTGTTGGGCACTTTGATCACAGTAGCCATACGTCAACACGATATCGACCTTTTCCGCAATTGGTAAACGGTCCATTTTAACACGGGTAATGTATCACGAAGCAAATACCATCCGCACTGGCGGAATTTTACGTGATACCACGTACTTATACGTTTGTGACTATTACAGCGCCATCTATCACAAAGTGAAAAAAGTGGTCCAACTAAAACATTCATATTTCTTTACGTACTACACGAATATGTAATAAAAAATGGGGGTTCCTATTTTAAAAAAAACGCAGTTTATATCCGTTTGACTTATGGCAGCGCCATCTAGCGGGCCAACCATAGCGCCATCTGGTTTCCCCCTTCAAGCTAGACAAGTTTCGTTGTTTGTAGTTCTTTCGTCTGATGCTTATAGCGTGAGATATTTGGCCCGGTCACTATCAATGGACCACCCTGTATACCAGGGCACTCCGTGTCACAAAATTATTATTTTTGGAACATGTTACACAAAATTATTATTTTTGGAACATGTTACACAAAATATTTTCCACTCATAGTTACACACGGCTTAAATGTGTTTATAAAACAACGCCGTGTAACCAATAAGAGTTGTTGTAAGTAATATTCATTTGCAATCAACTTGTTTCGGTCAAGCGACAATTTTCAGTCCATCGATTAACACCACATCCCTTTTATGGAAAGTTCCTTTAACGCTAATGAATCTTGTTTTAACTTGATATATCGTTAATCCATTACCTGAGGATGGTCATTTGACCGCAACTAGGCGTCTGTTAGAAACGTTCATTAAGACAGCTTTCGTCGGCAGCACGGTGTCGTTCCATAAATACGTGGACCGTATTATCTGGTATGTTGAGACTAGTGACAAAACTTCTAGTGTAGCGGAAAAACAGAACAATAAAAGGAGACCAATCGCTGTAATACTGCTTTATATTCGCAATATATTTAAAGGTAATAAACACAGCTTATTATATTCGTAATATCTCAGCCGTGTTTGCACTTTCGTTGTAAGAGGAGAGTAGTCTCTATAGTTTCTACATGAAAATATACTGTAATGCTAGAGAGATGCAGTTTGGATCCGATTTTGTAAGACAGTCTCTAGTCAGCGCTTAAAAGTCAAACGACATTTCAGAGCATCAGAGTCGTTTTCGAGAAGCACCAAGAGGTCTCTTCTTACGAGTAACCACTCAAACAACGCGTTTGCTGTTTAGTCATAACTATATATCCAAAAGTTTTAGTGTAACAACTGACAACAGAATTTATAGGTGCCACAGAGTATTCACGAAAAAGTTTGTATCAGAGGATCAAAACAATTAATTTATATTAAGTCTTCCGATACTCTCGGTTTAATGCACGACAAAGCAGAGACGGGACTATTTACAGTTGGCGTAAGTGAAAGGTGCTCATCACTGATGAAACCCACTTCAGTATGTAGAATAATGCTCGTAGTGTGTCACCTTGCTGGATACCGGCTACCGGTGCTGCCACAGGACCATCGTAGGAAGAGCCCAGTTTTGCTATATGGATTCGCTGTTATGGAGAGTCGTCACGTTGGATTTGCGTCCAGTGCTTCATCGGTGATCGGAGGATCTCTACTAACGCCCAGAGGTACAATTATGAAGTACTCCTACAAAGTGTACAACTTTCCGGAAGCGTTCTTTCAGACTGTCCTTCGAGCAGTTCTCATAAAATTAAACAGGCGCAAGGGAAAAAAAAAGTTCAAGAACTGCAGTACAGTCTCTCTGCCCCAAGAGGGACCCCTCGAGACCCATGTACAGTTACCCATTAGTGGGATATGCTGTCGGTAGCACTGTTGAGCACCCACATAGAGACCATGTCATTAGCTGTCAAGCAGCAACTACCTGTCACACTAATTGTTTTGGTGCAGTGAAAGCGATAGTCCAATGTTTTTACGCTTCTTGTAGAGTATATCTTCAATATAAGATGTTTCTGAGATAATATTTTGGACACTATTGTGTATCCAATGTCTTGTGATTAAGCTTACCCTCTGCACGCTAGCTTATATAAAAATAAGATCAGCAGATGATACGAAGATAGGAAAGAAAGCATTGCGTCAAATCACTGATGGCATATAAAAATAAGACTTAAATTAGAGATACACACGAAAAGAGGACTATGGGAAACCTTTAGCAAATGGAAATTAGGTCGATGATGGAGAAGACAGTATGCAAGTAATTTAACAGGGTAGATCATTGATGGAACAATATAGTAACAAATATCCTAGCATCAGAGACATAGCTGTGAAGGACGATGTCAAACTAGTTAACAGACGGAAAGGTTATTACTGTAAGAAATACAGCAGACAGCCACTTTATGAAACCCCAGTGTTGTTAAAAACAATCTTTGTCGGATTTACCATTAAGAATGAGTGCTGGATTACGTGTGCACAACATATTAAATTAATGATTTAGAAATTTGATGCCCTAGCAGTGACACTTTCGTTGGGGTATTGAATACTTTTTTATTCAGAAACTTTGATCATGACGGACTGTTTGCTAAGTACTTTAATCAAGAGCGTGATTTACGCGACTGTGAAATAATTAGGTAAGTTTACTTGCACAAAAAATGAAAACGGCATAAAATAAATTAATGTTTATGCGTAATTAAATATTAGTTACGATGAAATTTAGTAATTCAAATAACTGTTGGTGAAGTTAATTAGTGGGTAACTGGAATTACTTAACACCAGAGGGCGGGAGTGGCCGTGCGGTTCTAGGCGCTAAAGTCTGAGCCGAGCAACCGTTACGGTCGCAGGTTCGAATCCTGCCTCGGGCATGGATGTGTGTGTAGTCCTTAGGTTAGTTAGGTTTAATTAGTTCTACGTTCTAGGCGACTGATGACCTCAGAAGCTAAGTCGCGTAGTGCTCAGAGCCATTTGAACCATTTTTGAACTTAACATCATCTCCCTTTCCTAATGAATTTATCGCAACCCGCTTGTGCATTAATAACAGTAACCGTTTACGCATAAGATATCAATGCAGCTACGCCAGTATGGGAAGGACAAGCTGAAGATGACGCTGAATCTTTAATTTCCGCCGTACTAACGCGCCAGTTTTGCACGTTTCTCTTACCATACTCGTTGATATAACGTGAGCAGGCTATTGATGACGTGGCTTGGTGCCATCAAATGCGCACCTGGAAGTGTTCTTCTGTGCAGTCGAACATTAGAGTCCGTCAGTCTCCACTGCAGGCCAGAGCTGCCTTCTACGTTTGCTGTCCCAGTTCTGAGCGACGCCTACCATTTTGTACCGCCTCAGAAGCAAAAGTCCCTTCTAATTCCACGTCTGAAGCCCAAGTTCTCTTTTTTAGAAATTTCACGAAGACTGTGAAAGAATAAAAAGAAAAAGGTAACTTCGTTTTCTGGTGACAGCCCGCTGCCCAACAGCGACCTACAATTATTTTTAGAGAGTCCTGTTTTTATTTATTTTAGAATAGCTAACAAAGAGAAAAGTGCTTCGGATGATCTTCGGTCCGGTTCTGGATGCAGATACAGGGGAATGGAGGATCAGATACAACCAAGAGCTTGAGGAACTACACCAGCAGCCCAATATAGCAGGAACTGTCAAAGCCAAACGAATGCAGTGGGCCGGCCATGTGGCCCGGATGGAGGATCACAGATGGCCTCGGGAACTCCTGGACTTCACACCTACAGGAAAGAGACAGCCAGGGAGACCCAAGAAGCGTAGGAGGGATGGACTCGATAAAGATTTAAACCAAGTGTCAATAGATGTGAACGGATGGCGGATAGCGGCAATGGACAGAATACAGTGGAGGAGGAAACTCGTACGAGTAGATGCGTGCGGTCCACTGGGCCTGATCAGGTAGTTCAAATGGTTCAAATGGCTCTGAGCACTATGGGACTCAACTGCTGTGGTCATCAGTCCCCTAGAACTTAGAACTACTTAAACCTAACTAACCTAAGGACATCACATACATCCATGCCCGAGGCAGGATTCGAACCTGCGACCGTAGCAGTCGCACGGTTCCGGACTGCGCGCCTAGAACCGCGAGATCACCGCGGCCGGCCTGATCAGCTAGTAGTAGTAGTAGTAGTAGTAGTAACAAAGACGTATCTCTCCGAATGTTTCTTTGACACAGGCCCAACTTCCACCCCTGGTCCCCGAATTCCTCGCTGCAGAAGTAAACTCTTCAGTGTACATTTCTCTAACTTGGCACAGGCCGTAAAAAGCACTTATCCCCTACTGGACCTCGTCGATTTAATGTGCCTGTAGCCTTCGTTCATATTGTTCCAGAGTGACCGGCGCTGCCATGCTGTAAGCATGCACGCATGCACGCTGAGTCCCGCTTCATACGAACAATGAGTATACTGTTGGTCACCTTTACTTGTGTCAGGCACCGCCAGTTCTCAGAATACCTCACCCCTTATTTGTGGGGTTCCATTTCGCTTAGGTTCCACTCTGAATGTCCTATTCCATGAACTGCAGCACGCCACAGCTACATAGTAGGCAGCCAAAATGGTTTGATGCTTTTAAAATTTTTTCATGTACAGATATTTAGACCAACAAACGTGCGACCTTTCAAACATTTTCACTTGGTGCAACACATATTAAAATCTGCAGTTAGCAAATCGTTAAAAACATCACCTGCAAGTTGGATGCCGAAAGTGTCCTGTGAAAAATAACTGTAGTCTATTTATCTAGTACACCACTTGCGTATACGAGGGGCGCTTTATGAATAATACAACACATTTTTTCTCAGTCATTTCTGGTCGGAAAAAAGTGGAATTTCTTGTCGGTCGAATGTTTCCTCTCCAGCCCCTATAGTTTCTTGAAGATCCGATACGTGGTTGAGCTAGACGTAGGCTTCAAAATGACGTCTGTAACGGAGGTGCCTCCCAACCAGGTAGCTGTGATTGAGTTTCCTTTGGCGGAAAACCAGAGCATCGTAGCTATTCGTAGGGTGCTTGCAGAATGTCTACGGAAAGCTGCAGCGAACAAAAGCACGGTGAGTCATTGGGCGAGACGTCTGTCACCATCGCAATAAGGTCTCACAGACCTTTCCCGTCACCCGCTTGAAAGTCGACCACCCACATCTGTAATCCCTGCAACGTTGGAACGTGCTACACTCTCATTCGTGGTAATTGACGGATGAGAATCAAACACCCCGCTGCACAACAGGACATGTGTTTTGGTAGTGCTGACACTCGTCCAGTAGCTAGAGTTGTAAAAGGTGTGGACAGTCGGTTCGTCGCCGCCTAACAGAACATAAAGAGCAACGAAGGATCATCTGTAGAGAACTGCTTGCGGGTTACGAGGTTCATCGTGAAAATTTTCGTCGAACATTATCATAGGCGATGAAATATAGGTTCATCACTTCGAAACGGAAAAAAACGGGAATCCATGAGTTGAGCCATACCGCCTCTCCTCCGAAGACAAAGTTCAGAGCTGCACCCCCAGCCGGTAAAGCTATAGCAACGATCTTCTGGGACTCTGAAGTGTTTATTATGTTTGATGTCCTCTCTCACGGTACAACGATGTACTGATACCCCCAAGAAATTCATAAAACAACTTGAGCATGTTAGTCTCCACAACAATACAAACGAAGTTCTTCTCCATGACAACGCAAGGACTCACACACGACAGCGTACCCGAGATGAGTTTACAAAACTTCACTGGACTGCTCTTCTTCATCAGTCATACAGTCTGGATCACGTATGAAAAAAGTAATGGATCTGACCACTACGGGACTTAACATCTCAGGTCATAAGTCCCCTACAACTTAGAACAACTTAAACCTAACTAACCTAAGGGCATCACACATATCCATGCCCGAGGCAGGATTCGAACCTGCGACCGTAGCGGTCGCACGGTTCCAGACTGAAGCGCCTGGAACCACTCGACCACAGCGGCCGGAGATCACGTATCTTCCGACTTCCATCTGTCTGGGCCAGTGAAGAATGCACTCCGCGAGAAGCAGTACGAAGATAATGGGGAGGTCATGGATGCAGCAAGACGTTGGCTCCGGCGTCGACCAGCAGAGTGGTACTATGCGGGCATACAGACCCTTAAAATAATATGGTGTAAGGCCGTCACACTGAATGGAGATTACGTTGAAAAGTCGGTTTTCCTTTAGCGAAGGATGGTAGGAATAATACGGCGTATTGGAACCCTGAATGAAACCAACCTACTTTGAGGAAAAAAAACTGTGTTGCAGTACTTACTGATCGCCCCTCGTGTGTGGGGAGTAGGAGCAACAACAATCGGAATTAACAGTAAGTGCACCTAACGAATAATACACTATGGGATCAAAAGTATCCTGACACCCCCGAAAACATCCATTTTTCATGTTCGGTGCATTGTGCTGCCACCTACTGCCACGTAATCCATATCAGCGACCTCAATATTCAATAGTCATCGTGAAAGAGCAGAATGGGGCGTTCTGCGGAAATCTGACACTTCGAACTTGATGAGGTGATTGGGTGTCACTTGTCATACGTCTGTACGCGAGATTTCCCCACTCCTAAACATCCCTAGTTTCACTGTTTCCGATGTGACAGTGATGTGGAAACGTGAAGGGACACGTACAGCAAACAAGCGTATAGGCTGACCCCGTCTGTTGACTGACAGAGACCGCCGACAGTTGAAGAGGGTCGTAATGTGTAATAGACAGATATCTATCCGGACCATCAAACAGGCATTCCAAACTGCATCAGTATTATGACAGTTAGGTTGGAGGTGAGAAAACTTGGATTTCATGCTCGAGCAGCTGCTCACAAGCCACACATCACGCCGGTAAATACCAAACGACGCCTCGCTTGGTGTAAGGAGCGTAAACATTGGACGATTGAACAGTGGAAAAACGTTGAGTGGGGTGACGAATCATGGTACACAATGTGGCGGTCCGATGGCTGGGTGTGGGTATAGCGAATGCCTGGTGAACGTCATCTGTCAGCGTGTGTAATGCCAACAGTAAAATTCGGAGGCGGTGGTGTTAGGGAGTGGTTGTGTTTTTCACAGAGGAGTTACAACACAATAACATCCCTGTAATGGACTGTCCTGCACAGAGTCCTGACATGAATCCTATAGAGCATCATAAGAATGTTTCGGAATGCCGAATTCTACATTTACATATCTACATCTACATATATACTCCGCTAGCCACCAAGTGGTATGTAGCGGAGTGCGCAATTCGCGTCAAAATCATATTTCATCCCCTCTGTTCCACTCGCGAATAGCACGAGGGAAAACTGACTGTCTCAACGCCTCAGTACGAGCTCTAATTTCCCTTATCTTTGAATGGTGATAATTGCGCGATTTGAAAGTTGGTGGTAATAATATATGCTCTACATCCTCGGCGAAGATCGGATTTCAGAATTTAGAGAGCAGCCCTTTCGTTTAGCGCGTCGTCTATCTGCAAGTGTGCCCCATTTCAAACTTCTATGAGATTTGTAACGCTCTCCCGATGGCTAAATGTATCAGTCGCGAACCTTGCCGCTCTTCTGTGGACCTTCTCAATCTCTTGAATCAGACCCTACTGGTAAGGGTCCCATACAGACGAACAATACTCTTAAGACTGGACGAACTAACAAATTGTAAGCAATTTCCTTTGTTGAATGACTGTATCGCTTCAGGATTCTACGAATAAACCGCAATCTAGAGTTCGCCTTGCCCGTTACTTGTGTAATCTGATAATTACATTTGAGATCATTTCGACTAGTCTCACCCAGATACTTGACGGATGTTACCGCTTCCAATGACTGAGCATCTATTTTGTACTCGTATATTAATGGGGTTTTCCGCCTTGTTATACGCAGTAGGTTACACTTACTAATAGTGAGAGATAACTGCCAGTCATTACACCACGCATTTATTTTCTGCAGGTCCTCATTGGTTTGAAATGGTTCAAATGGCTCTGAGCACTATGGGACATAACTGCTGTGGTCATCTGTCCCCTAGAACTTAGAACTATTTAAACCTAACTAACCTAAGGACATCACACACATCCATGCCCGAGGCAGGATTCGAATCTGCGACCGTAGCGGTCGCGCGGTTCCAGACTGTAGTGCCTAGAACCGTTCGGCCACTCCGGCCGGCCCTCATTCGTTTGTTCACAATTTCGTGTGATACTACTTTCCTATAGAGTGCAGCATCGTCGGCAAACAGTCTAATGCCGCTGACAGTACCATCTACCAAATCGTTTATGTAAATCGTATTACGCTGCCGTGGGGCATACCTGAGGTTACGTTTGTTTCTGTTGAAGTCACCCCATTCAGGACGACATACTGCTCTCTATCTGTTAGAGAACTTTCTATCCAGCCGCATATGTCATCGGATAGGCCGTAAGCACGCACTTTTTGGAGCAAGCGACAGTGCTGAACTGAGTCGAATGCCTCTCAAAAGTCGAGAAATATGGCATCAAACTGGGAGCCTGTATCTAGAGCCTGTTGTATATCATTATCATGCACAGAGATGGCCAGCTCTGTCTCTCATGTCCGCTGTTTCCTAAAACCGTCCTGGTTTCTGCAGATGAGCTTCTCAGAGTCTACAAATGTCATTATGTCAAACACAAAATATGTTCCATGATTTCGCAACAAATCAAAGTCAATGAAATTTGCCGATAATTATGTGCATCCGATTTTCTACCCCTTTTATAGATTTCTATGACCTGGGCCTTCTTCCAGTCCAGTGGAACTTTCATCTGTTCCAATGATCTCTGATAGATGATGGATAAGAATGATGCTATATTTGTAGCCCACATACACTAAACACTATGTCAGCGATCCTTGCGTTTGTTCGATAAATGAAAGGGGGAATGGTGCTGCAGTCCTCTACCGTAAACGAGTTTTTGAAAGCTACGTTTAGAATTTCGGCCTTCTGTTTATTATCATCCGTTACATTACCCGTACTGTCAGCAAGAGAAGGTATTGAATTAATTGTAGCGTTCATAGATTTTTTCGTGCGACCAAAATTTTTGGGGTTATATTTAGAATCTGCAGATCAAATGTTGTTGTGGTCTTCAGTCCAGGGACTGATTTGATGCAGCTCTTTATGCTACTCTATCCTGTGCAAGTTTCTTCATCTCGCAGTATCTACTGCAACCTACATCCTTCTGAATCTGTTTAGTGTATTTATCTCTTGGTCTGCCTCAACGATTTTTACCCTCCACGTTGCCTTCCAATACTATATTGGTGATCCCTTGATGCCACAGAATATGTCCTACCAAGCGATCCGATGTTCTAGTCAAGTTGTGGCACGAATTTCTCTTCTCTCCAGTTCTATTCAGTACCTCCTCATTAATTATGTGATCTACCCATCTAATCTTTAGCATTCTTCTGTAGCACCACATTTAGAAAGCTTCTATTCTCTTCTTGTCTGAACTATTTATCGTCCATGTTTCACTTACATACATGGCTATACTCCATACAAATACTTTCAGAAACGACTTCCCGACACATAAGACTCGATGTTAACAAATTTCTCTTCATCAGAAATGCTTTCCTTGCCATTGCCAGTCTATATTTTATATCCTCTCTACTTCGAACATCATCAGTTATTTTGCTCCCAAATAGCAAAACTCACTTACTTCTTCAAGCGGCTCATTTCCTAATCTAATTCCCGCAGCATCACCCCATTTAATTCGTCTACATTCCATTATCCTCGTTTTGATTTTGTTGATGTTCATCTTATATCCTCCTTTCAAGACACGTCCATTCCGTTGAAATTCGTTAAAAGAATCTCTCATTGACCTTTTGACAGTTGCTTTCATTTCGCATGATTTCTGTTTGTCAGCGGGGCAGTGAGTACGTTTAAAACGACTGTGTAAAATTCACTGCTTTATCAGTAACTTCATAATATGTTTGCTTACCAAGCTGGATCCTTTCGCTCGCCTATATTTTTGGTAGGCACATACTTCTCTAGCACGTGGTGGACAATAGCTTTAAATTCCGACCAAAGATGCTCAATACCTTTGTGTCCCGCGGTGAATGCTTGGAGCTGACTATGAAGATATTCATTAATGACATTTTTATTTGCTTTCCCAAACAAGAAAACACTACGCTGTTTCTTTGTTTTCTTTGCAACTTCCACTGACATATAAGCCACAACAACATTATGGTCGATAATACCTTCTTCTAGCCGGCCGGTGTGGCCGAGCGGTTCTAGGCGCTTCAGTCTGGAACCGCGCGACCGCTACGGTCGCAGTTTCGAATCCTGCCTCGGGCATGGATGTGTGTGACGTCCTTAGGTTAGTTAGGTTTAAGTAGTTCTAAGTTCTAGGGTACTGATGACCTTAGATGTTAAGTCCCATAGCACTCACGGCCATGTTTTTGAACCTTCTTCTAGATTAACTTCCTCAAAAAGATCAGGTCTGTCTGTCGCCAAGATATCTAATATGTTCCCATCTCTAGTTGGTTTTCTGACCAATTGCTCACGGTTGTTTGTTTTGTTTGTTGAGAGCGCTCCTAGAATAACTTCACACGAGTCTTTGCTTCTGCCCCCTGTGATAAAATTGCAATTTTTGCAGTCAGTGGATGCCAGATTAAAGTCTCCACCTATAACTAATGGATAATTTATATATTTATTTCTGGTCCCGGCGGAGGTTCGAGTCCTCCCTCGGCCATGGGTGTGTGTGTTTGTCCTTAGGATAATTTAGCTTGAGTAGTGTGTAAGCTTAGGGACTGTTGACCTTAACAGTTAAGTCCCATAAGATTTCACACACATACACTCATATATATATATATATATATATATATATATATATATATATATATATATATATATATATATCCTATGTACTCAGATTTTCCCTGAAACGTTCTGTGACGTTTGTTGCGGATGCTGGCGGTCTATAAAAACATCCTAATAGAATGGTCAATCCTTGTCTGACAGCTTTAGCCAGACTGTTTCATAGTCCGACGCAGTATCGATCTGAACTGCGTTTAAATAGCTTTTAACTGCAATGAACACACCACCTCCCATAGCAACAGTCCTATCCTTCCCAAACATTATCCATTCCGAGTTCGAAATTTCACTGCTATTTATGTCTGATTCCGAACAGCTTTCGGTACCTAATACAATATTGGCATTGCTACTGTTTATTTTGGAGAGTGACTCGGCTATCTTGCTACAGACACTTCGACAATTTACTGGCGCTGGCGGTGGCCGACGTTAAAGCAGGCCTCATCCGCGCATGCGCCCGACGCCGGCCTAATACCGCGTCCTGGGGGCGCTGATTAACACAGTAGACTACAGAGCCCGCGGCCCACCGCTTCCTGGCTCGCCTTTGTACGCTAAGACCTCACCGACCGACATCGATACCTCTCCTCAGTGCAGCACTCAGTGAAGAATAGGCTGCCATTCCCCAAGAAACCTTCCAGCACCTGATTGAACGTATGCCTGCGAGAGTGGAATTTGTCATCAAGGCTAAGGGTGGGCCAACATCATATTGAATTCCGGCATTACCGACAGAGGGCGCCACGAGCTTGTACGTCATTTTCAGCCAGGTGTCCGGATACTTTTGATCACACACTGTATATTATATATACACAACTCGTTAATTGTACTAGACAAACATATTTGTTACGAGGCGTGTTTTTTTAAGTAACTACCGTTTTGAAATTAAAAAAAGACTTGCTGAGATATCTCAATAATTTTACTTTTACATGACAGCCTGTACCTTAATCTACTTTTCTACATAATTTCCGTCAATACTGAGGCCCTTGTCATAACGTTGTACCAGTTTTTGGATACCCTCCTCACAGAAGTCTGCCGCCTGACTTGTTAACCACTGCATCACCACTGTTTTGACTTTGTCATCGTCTTGAAGACGCTGACCGCCCAAGTGCTTCTTCAAGTGCAGGAACAGATGGTTGTCACTGGGCGCAAAATCGGGGCTGTACGGAGGATGATCTAGAGTTTCCCATCGAAAAGATGTGATGAGATCTTCGTTCTGATTCGCCGCATGCGGGCGGGCATTGTCTTGCAGCAAAAAGATGCCCTTGCTCAACTTTCCATGCCTTTTGTTCTGAATTGATTGTGCAATGTCTTACAGTAGGCTGCTGCATTAATTGTCTCATTACAAGGCAGAAATTCCACAAGCAATACTCCTTATCTGTCCCAAAAAACTGTGCACATGATTTTCCGGGCAGAAATTGTTTGCTTAAACTTCACTTTTCTGGGTGAATCTAAATGCCGCCATTCCATGGACTGCTCATTCCATGGACTGCTGCTTTGATTCTGGTGTGACATAGGCCACCCATGTTTCATCGCCCGTAACAGTTTAGCTTAAGAAATCATCACCGTCGTTGCGGTACCGCTCAAGGAGTCAATGCACTGTCTAAACGTTTGGTTTTGTGCATATCGGTCAAAATTTTCGGTACCCAACGCGCGCACAGTTTTCGGTAATTCAAGTGCTCGGTTACAATGCCATACAAAACACTACGGGAAACATTAGGAAAGTCATCCCGCAAGGAGGAAATCGTAAAGCTTCTGTTTTCTCTCAACTTATTGTCCATTTTCTACACCAAACTTTCATTAACGACCGAAGGACGCCCACTCCGTTGTTCATGATGCACATTTGTGCGGCCATCTTTAAGTGCTCTCACCCACTTTCTTACCATTCCATCACTCATAATGTTTTCTCCGTAAACTGTACAGATCTCACGATGAATATCGATCGCTTTTAGGCCTTTAGCACTGAGAAATCTTATAACAGCCCGTACTTCACAGTCGGCGGGACTCATGATTATCGGAGGCATCTTAAACACTCAGTATACGCCGTAAACAAGGAAGAATCAGACTGTAATGGCGTCAGTGCGTAGACAACAGATGTAGGTACCAAGTGCGCATGCGCAGAACGCCGACCGCAGCGCTGCGGCCGCGGAGTGTCAAAACGGTACTTACTTAAAAAACGCGCCTCGTATTTTGCGCAGGACATCTGAATCATCCAAATTACAAACTATGTTTACAACAACAATTGAAGAGTTAAATATGAAGATGGGTGAAAGCCAGAAACGAGTAATGGCTTAAATTAAGGTGACAATCCGTCCCGTTTTTTCGCGACAGTCCCGATTTTTGTGTGTCTGCCCCGCATTTTTTCAAAGGTAATTCGGGACACCTGTTTGCCCCGAAATTAACAATCATGACCCAATTTGTCCCAAATTAGACATTCATTTCAACTGTACCGGTATATTTTATTATTAGTTTTAGTTATGGTGGGAAATTGTTTGACAAGAGGGTATGACAAATTGTCGAAACCGTTATCAAACTGTTTCTACTGTTCAAACACGTGTTGGCCGCAGCTCGAACAGCTAATGGGCAGTCAGAGACCACGGCAACTGGTAAAAATTCGCACTCGAACGCATTCGCGCAGTAGAAACGATTCTAACCGTAACTCGAACAGAAGAAAGAAGAAACCTGCATATTTTCTGATAGCCATGGAAGAGGCAGAGGAGGTTTTATGATAAACATGCAGACGAAATACAAAGTAACTCGAACAGACGAACAGTAATATACGCTCTCGTTGACTTTGTCGTCGCCAGCGCAGTGTATGCTGGTCCCTAGAATACTATCACTTGTCATCTGTGTGCGCCGTATTATATCAGATTGAATTTTGTGTTACGTCGTGTTATGGTACATTACGTTTGATAAGTTTAGTTGTTTTTCCTCGTCTATAACAATAACAATACCTCTTCGCAAGAATGAGTTCAATTGAATGGACTGCTAACAAAACTGTTCCAGGTCAAAGATGGGTTGAGATGATCTCTCATTTCTTTTTTGCCTTCCTGGCACTAATGCTGCTATTGAAAGGGTAGTTTCCCACATGAACTATATATGGACAAGAGACAAAACATAGTTGGCTGTAGAAACCACGAAAGCAATGTTAGTAAGTAGAATAAATTACGATGAAACTTGTGTCGAGTTTTTTCACATGTTGTTGAAAAATACAGGCTTGATAAAGAAAATTCACAACACTGATAAATACAGTTGCCCTGATCACACTCATACATCTTAGAAGGTACTATGTTGTTGTTGTTGTGATCTTCAGTCGAGAGACTGGTTTGATGCAGTTCTCCATGCTACTCTATCCTGTGCAAGCTTCTTCATCTCCCAGTACGTACTGCAACCTACATCCTTCTGAATCTGCTTAGTGTATTCATCTCTTGGTCTCCCTCTACTATTTTTACCCTCCACGCTGCCCTCCAATACTAAATTGGTGATCACTTGATGCATCAGAACATGCCCTACTAACGGATCCCTTCTTCTAGTCAAGTTGTGCCACAAACTCCACTTCTACCCAATTCTGTTCAATACCTCTTCATTAGTTATGCGATCTACCCATCTAATCTTCAGCATTTTTCTGTGGCACCACATTTCGAAAGCTTCTATTCTCTTCTTGTCCAAACTACTTATCGTCCACGTTTCACTTCCGTACATGGCTACACTCCATACAAATACTTTCAGAAACGACTTCCTGACACTTAAATCTATACTCGATGTTAACAAATTCCTCTTCTTCAGAAACGCTTTCCTTGCCATTTCCAGTCTACATTTTATATCCTCTCTACTTCGACCATGATCAGTTATTTTGCTCCCCAAATAGCAAAACTCCTTTCCTACTTTAAGTGTCTCATTTCCTAATCTGATTCCCTCAGCATCACCCGACTTAATTCGACTACATTCCATTATCCTCGTTTTGCTTTTGTTGATGTTCATCTTATATCCTCCTTTCAAGACACAGTCCATTCCATTCAACTGCTCTTCCAAGGCCTTTGCTGTCTCTGACAGAATTACAATGTCATCGGCGAACCTCAAAGTTTTTATTTCTTCTCCATGGATTTTAATACCTACTCCGAATTTTTCTTTTGTTTCCTTGCTCAATATACAGATTGAATAACATCGGGGAGAGGCTACAACTATGTCTCACTTCCTTCCTAACCACTGCTTCCCTTTCATGTCCCTCGACTCTTATAACTGCCATCTGGTTTCTGTACAAATTGTAAATAGCCTTTCGCTCCCTGTATTTCACCCCTGGCATGTTCAGAATTTGAAAGAGTGTATTCCAGTCAACATTGTCAAAGGCTTTCTCAAAGTCTACAAATGATATAAACGTAGGTTTGCCTTTTCTTAATCTAGCTTCTAAGATAAGTCGTAGGGTCAGTATTGCCTCACGTGTTCCCATATTTCTACGGAATCCAAAGTGATCTTCCCCGAGGTCGGCTTCTATCAGTTTTTCCATTCGTCTGCAAAGAATTCGCAGCTGTGACTTATTAAACTGATAGTTCTAGATGGTACTAATAAAATGTAAATGTCCTTTTCTTTGTAAAAAGTTTAATTGATAATTTTTATTTATTACAATTAATTGAAACCTTCTTCTCATATAATAAATAAATGAATAAATATTGCCTATTTCGCAAAATTTTTAATGTGTCCGGATTTGGGCCTAGGAAATATGTTAATGTCCAGAATTTGAGTCTGGAAAATATTGTCACCTTACTTAAATAAAATTACGTAAATATGGCTGTTTGCTGTACGTCTTGAAGTAATGTAATCCCCAGCCGGAGATCTCGACAACCAGTAAAAATGGATAGATTGAAGATCGAAAAGTGTAAAGAGAAAAGCTGAGTAAGAATACATCACTGTTTAGTTCATCCATTTGCAAGTCGTAGTTTCAGAGTTCATTTCAATTGTGTTTGATTTCGTTCAATTGCTCTTCTGGGTTTTTTCAACGTGGCCCACGTACGCATCTTTTTATTTAATTAAACGTTTGAGAGTCAGAAGTGAGGACAAAGCGGCTACGCCCTGTTTGACGCGCCCGTGAAGCAATTAGCGTGAAAGTGGCTGTGTGATGGAGCGCCGGGTAGCGGCGCGCTCCCAACACGGCAGCAGACGGCACACGGCAGCGTGCAGATTAACGCCGGCGCTGGCGGTGGCCGACGTTAAACAGGCCTCAGCCGCGCATGCGCGCGACGCCCGCCTAATGCCGCATCCTGCGGCGCTGATTAACACAATATAGAGCCCGCGGCGCACCGCCTCCTAGCTCGCCTTTGTACGCTAAGCACCGCTCCCTGTAAACAACCAGCCACCGCACCGCGGAGGCGCCAGCTTTTGAGATAAAAATCTAGCGCTTCCTACCAGCCGTCGAGGTGTGTACGCGTTCACCGAGCACTGATCTTACATTTCGTTTATCACGTCACACACGACGGCGCCTTATGACTATCCCTATACTCGTCAAAATCGAGCGTATCCGCTTTTCTGCGTGTTTCACTTCCATTTGTTTATTCTCTCAGCGAGAGTGCTTTTACGAGCTGTGGCATTTTCATTAAAATCTATCTGTTCACCAATCATCGCAGTTTACGATTTCGTATCAGATGGAGCGTAAACGGTTTTGCGTCAGACGTGGACGTCTGGCACTCTCCGAACATAAATTATCAGTGACAATTTTGTTTGACTTCCGTCGGTGGTTGCGTCAGTAGCGCTCCTCATTGCATCTTGGAATACGCATTAAGCGCCGGCCGGTGTGGCTGAGCGGTCTTAGGAGCTACAGTCTGGAACCGCGCGACCGCTACGGTTCAAATGGTTCAAATGGCTCTGAGCACTATGGGACTTAACAGCTATGGTCATCAGTCCCCTAGAACTTAGAACTACTTAAACCTAACTAACCTAAGGACATCACACAACACCCAGCCATCACGAGGCAGAGAAAATCCCTGACCCCGCCGGGAATCGAACCCGGGAACCCGGGCGTGGGAAGCGAGAAAGCTACCGCACGACCACGAGATGCGGGCACCGCTGCGGTCGCAGGTTCGAATCCTGCCTCGGGCATGGATGTGTGTGATGTCCTTAGGTTAGTTAGCTTTAAGTAGTTCTAAGTTCTAGAGGACTGATGACCTCAGAAGTTAACTCCCATACTGCTTAGAGCCATTGGAACCATTTTTGAACGTATTAAGCTATTGAGATGAAATGGGTCAGCAGATGTCAAATACACCTGGGTATGTACCTATAGTGACTCCACAAAGTATTCGTCCGACCGTGGCGCATAGACAGACTATCATACGCACAGTCATACAAATATAGTTGCGAAATCAATAATAACTATTTCCTTGCATTGGCTGATTTCTACACTTAAAACGCTCTTTATGGTTCACACGTCTCTTCATTTGTGACCAAATACACGCTATGTAAAATCACACCGCGATGGACGCCAAACAAGTATTCGTCTGGTAAACAATATCTGTGGCATTGGGCCGCACTGACACAAGCCCCTCTTGCGTTCGTTATACAGTCGTGTTCCAAAAAAAAAAAAAAAAAAAAAAAAAAGTTCAAATAGCTCTGAGCACTATGTGACTTAACTTCTGAGGTCATCAGTCCCCTAGAACTCAGAACTACTTAAACCTAACTAACCTAAGGACAGCACGCACATCCATGCCCGACGCAGGATTCGAACCTGCGACCGTAGTGGTCACGCAGTTCCACACTGTTGCGCCTAGAACAGCTCCGCCACTCCGGCCGGCTGTGTTCCATCCAGCACAGTGAATAGTTGTCTCTCTGGTATGAAAGCCGTTGAGTAATATTTACGTAATATGGATCTAAAACGTTGCGAAACTACAAATGAATAGAGAGAAATCTGCGTCAGGTTGTTTCGACAAGGAAAATGTTTTCAGGAAATCGGAGAAATCGTCGGTAGACCTACCAGTACAGTGAAGAGTACTATATACAGGTTTAATCAGAGCAGAAACTACGAAAACAAATCACGAAGCTGTCGTTATGCAGTTTTGTCCAAGATGGAGAAACAACAGCTACTTCGAGAAATCATCAAATATCAGCAACAGAGCGCTAAACACCTTGTTACTGCTTTTCATATCGGTACAGGAAGTTCTGTTTCAGCACAGACTGTAAGAAATGTGCTTCATGAAGCAGGGTATGGAGGCCGAACAGCCCGTAGGAAACCGTACATCGGTAAAAGCAACAGAGGAAAGTGATTTGCATTTTCAAGGGAACATAAATTAGACTGGTTTGATTTCTGGAAGAAGGTTGTATTTACTGACGAGAATCGATTTGAGCTGTTTATGTCTAAAGGGCGCGTAACAGTGCGGAGAGAAAAGAATTGTTAACTTGAAGAGAGAAATACAACAGCCTCAGTTAAACGTGGAGCAGTTTCAGTACTTGCGGGGGTGGGGGGGGGGGGAGGGGGTGCACGAGTGGAAATGGTCTGGGGGGATTTGTGTTTTATTGATGGCATTACGGACCACGAGATTTGTATAAACATCCTAAAAACACATCTATCCAGTAGTGTGAATCATGTGGGTCTTAATGGGGATTATATTTTCACACAAGATAATGATCAGAATCATGCGGCTCTAGATAAAATGCTGTGGCTGTTGTATAACACGCCATACTGGATGCACACACCACCGCAATCCCCAGACATTAATCCTATCGAGAATTTGTGGCATTTACTCGACGAAAACATCAGGAACCGTTAGATATCCAGTGGAAATGGTCTACCGACCGCCCTACAAGAGGAATGGCGTAAAATTACGGTGCAAACAACAGAATCTCTGGTGAAATCCATGCCAAGATGAATGCAATCGATTATAAAGAGGAAAGGAGGCCCTACTAAGTACTAAGACCAACATTCTACATTCAAAGTGTGATTTTCAGTACTCTAGACGAATACTTATTTTGCGTCTTATATTGCCTATCTGTACTTCTGACTGCTTAAACATATTTATATACATAGCAATCTGTGTTTCTTTATTGTATTCTCATTTTCACTGTTTAATAAAGACGTCCTTGTCCTTGCTTTATTTCAATCCGTCAGTTATCCTCCCTTTATACACCCTTAAACATTCATTCATGTATTAGACAAATACCTTGTGGAGTAACTGTACATGGTACGAAACCGGCTGTACAAGTCTCTGAGCAACTACAGTCAAACAGCTGACGCAGAAAATTGGACTCACAATCAATTTTACCAGCATTTCACCACCTCCGCATATTTTACTTTGAGTGTTCTTTTCAGTGTGTATCAGATGGAAAAAAGCGATTAGACGTAATCATAAATTATGTTGTTACATGCTTAGTGGACTATTATTCTTCGCTAAGCCGAGAGGACGACCGTCACCATCATTCACGTCATCAGGCCACATATATCTGTATCTACAGTATTACCCTGCAGTTCACTTAGCAGAGGATCTATCGAGCCATCTACAAATTATTTCTCTACCGTTCCGCCCTCGAAAGGTGTGCGGGAAACACGAGCACTTAAATCTTTCTGTGCGATTTCTAATTCCTCTTATTATATAACGATGATCATTTCTCCATAGCCGGTCGGGGTGGCCGAGCGGTTCTAGGCGCTCCAGTCTGAAACGGCGTGACCGATACGGTCGCAGGTTCGAATCCTGCCTCGAGCATGGATGTGTGCGATGTCCTTAGGTTAGTTAGGTTTAAGTAGTTCTGAGTTCTAGGGGACTGTCAGAAGTTAAGTCCCATAGTGCTCAGAGCCATTTGAACCATTTCTCCATATTTAGACGGGTGAAACAGAAAATTTTTCCAATTGGTGAAGTATGTTGGTGATTGAAATTTCACGAGAAGAATCTGCTGCAACGAAAAACGCGTTTTTTTAATGATTGCCACCCTACTCTCGTGATACTCTCTCCCATATTTCGCGATAATACAAGACTAGCTGCCCTTCTTTGAACTTTTTCGACGTCCTCCATCAATCCTATCTGACGCGTATCCTACGCCACACAGCAAAACCCCAGAAGAGGGCGGGCAGGTATGGTGCAGGGAGTATCTTTAGTATACCTGTTGCACTTTCTAAGGGTTCTGCTGATAAATCGTAGTCTTCTGTTTGCTTTCCCCCACAACATTATCTATGTGATCGTTCCAGTTTAAGTTATTTGTAATTGTAACGCCTAAGTATTTAGTTGAATTTACGGCCTTTAGATCTGTGTGACTTATAGTGTAATTGAAGTTTAACGGATACCTTTCACTAATCGTGTGGACAAATACACACTTTATTACCTAGACCATTCCCAATTTTCATACCGTACAGATATTTGTCTACATCACTCTACAATTGGTTTTAATCAACTGATGACTTTTACAAGGCGATCAATGACAGCATCATCTGCGAACAGTATAAGAGGGCTACACAGATTGTCTCTTATGCCGTCTGCGTTGATCAAGAAAAGCAGAGGGCCTATAACACTTACTTGTGGAGCGCCAGATATTATTTCTGTTTTACTCGATGACTTTCCAATAATTACTACGAACTGTGACCTTTCTCACAGGACATCACGAGTACAGTAACACAGCTGAGGCGATACCCCAAGGGCACGCAGTTTGATTATAAGTTTCTTATGAGGAACAGTGTGAAAAGCTTCCTGGAAATCTAAAAATATGGAATGAATTTGACATTCCCTGTCATTTGGTGAGGATAAAGCGATATTTTCTGATTCCGTGCTGAATAATTGTAGTCAAATCGTTTTCTTCGAGGAAATTCATACTGTTCGAACACAGAATATGGTCCAAAATCCTGCTGTGAGTCGACCTCAGTGACATGCGTCTTAAATTCAGCAGATGACTCCTATTTCTGGGGTATTGCTGTGACTTGTGAAACTTTCCAGTCGCTACAAGGTTTGCCCAGAACAATTGTTTATTGAACATAATGAGAATTACTCACACAAAAGACTGGTGTTTTATCTACACACCAAATTTTTGCGCGTAATCTCCATCCCGTTCTAAGGCCTTGCTCCAGCCCGAAACAAAGGCGTATATGCCCTGTCGGTACCAGTCCTTTTCCTGGTGGTGGAGCCAGTGCGTCACCATGTGAATCGCCTCCTCATCGTCCTCCAAATGACTTCCACAAATGGCGTCTCTCCTCGCGAATGACAACATCAGCTCGCTGCAAAAGTCAGGTGTGATAGCCGTGTATCATCTCCCTAACGGCTCAAATCATGGAGCTCCGCCGAACCGTCTTCTGATGACGTCACCCTCCGTGCCAGGTGACGATACTTATCTCGACAGCAGATGCCCCGTAGACTTCGCACAAGCGTTTCTGAATATTCCCCAAAGTTTCTTTCTCTGCAGTGAGAAATTCGATGACGGCACGTTGCTTGTAACGTACATCACCAAGAGACGTGATTTTGAAACTGTCCTGCAGCTATCTGTCGGAATTGGCGCATACTTGCCGCGCTCACTCAGTAGACTTCAAAAGATACATACGTAACGTTTCGCATTCGCACCATTGTTTTCGGCTGAGAAAAAAAAGTGCGGTCCATTACGTTCTGGGCAACCCTCGTAGATACAGATCTTTGGACGAGCGAGCGGTTGCATACGATTGTTAAGTGTGGAACTATTGTATGAGCATAATCTGAAAGGATTCTGACTGGTATACAATCTCAACCGAAGGCCTTGCCTTTATTGAGTGAGTTAAGATGCTTCGCAATTCCGAAGATGTCTACTTTTAAGTTATTCATGTTGTCAGCTATTCTCTATTCCAGCTCTGGAATATCTGCTTCATCTTCTTTGGTGAAGGAGTCGCGGGAAACCACGTTTAGTAACTCCGCTTTAGTGACACTGTCATCAGCGATATCAAAAGTGTTATCACGCAGTCTTGCCGCTGGTGCGACGCTATGACATTTAACGAAATTTAACATTACCAAACTGAAATACTGTCTTGTTATCAGATGTCTGGCTCACAACTGCGCCACTCTCAAAAGAGCCACATGGGTTAGTTTTCGGCCGTCTATTGCTTTCCTTGTAGGTCCTGTCATCATAAATATTTCTTTGTCGACAAGTTACAGCTTCACATAAGTGCCAGGCCTACAGATGTCAACCCTGTGGTCGTTCAGACGAAGAATGATCTGTCTTCATAGGTAACATAGGCGCAAACCTCGAACATTAACCAAATTAAAAAAAAAAAAAAAAAAAAAAAAAAAAAAAAAGAAACCTCAAGTTCCGAATGCCCTGAATAATGGGACTGTTTCCTGTCGATGGTAACCCACTACAACTATAATAAAACAGGGCAAAACTTGGCTGCAACTTGAATTGTATAGAAAATGCAGTTTGCACTACAGTAATTTCTACGTATTGTATTCTATGTTAAATGTGACTTCTAACATGTATATCGTACTGAAAGTAATTAAAAAATACATACAACGTATTGTTATATGTAAGAGAGGTTCTGAAGGCCTTAATCTTATTAAATTAAATAAATAAACAGAATAAGTAAATGTAGTATAACTGAAAGTTCGCCACTGATTGTCTTGGTACAAAATAAGACCGTAATAACAGTGAAAAAGTACCCCGTGGAATAATTAATCATGTTTCACATTATTCTTCTGTTCCGGATGCGAAATTTGGCGAAGAAGATATCTTGTAAATGGAGTGTGACCCATTGTTTAGTAAATCAGTTGATACTTAAATCCTGAATACCAAAATGTCGAATGAACTTTTGAGTGCACTCGCACATTATCTACAATTTTGCTGTATTTTGTACTATGAAGTAATGCACACAGATCAATACACTGGTATGGTAGTCTGAAGGAGTCCATTCAAATTCCTCTTCGCTATTCTTATTTAGTTTACCCACAATATCTCTAAGAACAGGTACGCGTATTATTGCCCGTGTAGATTTCTTTCCTTTATGAAATGAGCGCTTTCAGCTTCATGTGAATCAGCCTCAAATCTGACTGCCGGCCGCGGTGGTCTCGCGGTTCTAGGCGCGCAGTCCGGAACCGTGCGACTGCTACGGTCGCAGGTTCGAATCCTGCTTCGGGCATGGATGTGTGGGATGTCCATAGGTTAGTTAGGTTTAAGTAGTTCTAAGTTCTAGGGGACTTATGACCACAGCAGTTGAGTCCCATAGTGCTCAGAGCTATTTGAACCAAGCCATCAAATCTGACTGTATCGGTTACAAAAGTAAACCGTTCCTTTGATAAGAAAAATTTAGATGTTTCGTCACTGAGAAATGTCTTGTAACGTAGGATGTACATTTTGCTGGTGTATTACACGGGCTGTATGTCTAAGTGGTACAATTCTGTCCGAGGTTGGTCCATGTGGCACCGAAACTGGCCATCTTAAACATGAAAGCAATCTACACGGATTGTACTATCTGTTGTTCACCAACTGGTTCCAAACATTTTCTAAAGACAGTGAGTCGGTTTTTCCCAAGTTTCTCTGGAAAAAAAATATAAAACGTGCTGCAATACGGGTATGGCCCCAGTCATGGTTCAAGTTTCCGTGATTGATGTAAGTCACTCCAGTCAAATGCCAGAGTGAGTCCTCTGAAGGGTCACGGCCGATTACATTCCGTATCCTTGAATCATTCCAAGCTTGTGCTCCTTCTCTGGTGACGTCAGTATCGACGGGATGTTAGACCTGAATCTTGTGACGTTTTCCTCTTTTGTTTCCTGTTGCAGGACTGCAAATGATGGGTCGGCTTGAAAGACTGTTTTGCCTACCTTTATTCGTTCTCTTCGAACTCGGGGATAACGTTGCTACTCCGGTAAGACGTCTAAAAACCCCTATTGTCTTACAGTAGTCATGAGATCTATCCCGAAAACTGGACGAGAAAGACGGTTATTAAATACTAGTCCTATAAAAGCTTAAGACGACGCTGTCTTGAGCTAGGTCTGTCCTACGTCTCCGAAGAATATTTTCTCTTTTTCCTTCACTGCTGTTTCACTTACTGCATTTAATTTATGGTTTTATTAAGTACGGATAGAGTTAATGTTATTGATTTATATTGACATGGAAATGTAAGGTTTGTTACTCAACAGTTTCGTTTTGAAGAGGAGACGAATTTTATGCCTATATATTTAACTCATTCCTGAACAGTTGCTCCTTTGCCTCCTGTTGGTCCTGAGGCGCAACGTTAGTACCAACCCAGTATTTACCTAGATGGATGTGGGAAACCGCCTAAAAACTACTTGAAAACTGCACAGCTCACCACCCTCATCGTTAATCAGCGAGACAGATACGATCCAGGATTGGCTCATCACTCTGTATCCACAAACGGGGTTTTAGCACTCTTTTTTTATTGTGCGACCAGTCGCATTACCACTTCTTCATTTTTTATTTGTTTATTTTTCTATTTTTTGTTTCTAAGGAAGGGAGGAGAAACAGAAACCTTTATTACCCACAAAACCATAGTACGTCCCCATACATTATAACTGTCCTGGAAGGAACCTCGCTGGCGTCCTTGCATGCAGTGTGAAATAACAGCAAAGTCACAGTGGGGCCACCTTCGATAGCGGTAAAAAAAGTATTTTTAGATATGAAAACTAAATTAAAAGAAGCATTCTATTGCTAACTGTGCAAGTGTTAGTTCTTCCTAGGTCGCATACTCGCGTAGCTTTCTTTAGCTCTTTACTTTACTTGATTGGTTCCACAACGACAGCAGCTCCGCTCATCTTTCCGCACACGGCCCACGCCAAGTATATGGTGGGTCCGCAAAAACAATTCCTATGAAATTTGCATACCAATCCTCGTACTTTCGTAGCCGTAACAGTTCTGCGTGTCCACCTGTGTGTATTCCGAGTAATCCACTACGTTCAGATGTGTGTTTCTGTATATGTATTGGACCGTCGTATCTGTGACCCGCGCCACTGTGTTAGTCTTATGACGCGGCGAATACGTTTTCTCTGGAAGAAATACTACATCGGAAGATATTGCTGTATGTACAATGCGCTGCGTGAACGCTATTATCTTCCTTGCTAGTGTCCAGACGGCCAACGGCTCGACGCAGACCAGCAGGTGGTCGTCCGTATCCAGCATGCTGTATTGCTGACGCGTGGGTGAATCCGCTAAATGTACGCACGCACGTACGTCAACGGGGACGATATATGGCCGACACTGACCGAGGGAAGATGTGATGTTGATACTAGTTCTTCGATGATCGTCCCCGTAAACGAGTGATTCTTGTTACGCCACTGTTTAAGCATAGTATTAATATACATACATGGCACGCGCCTTCTCATGCACGTTCACTAAACCAACGCCCCCTTCTCGCCCTGGGAGAGTTAGCTTGTTGTACTGTACCTTAAAGAACTGTCCCAGGCTAACGTAGTACGCAAAAGCCGCCCGAATCCTTGTAGGCACCGCGCGTGTCAAGGGGAGAAGGTGAGTCAGGTGTCACATCATGGGAGTGAGATAAGGGTTGACGAGTGACACTCGCTGCAGCATATCCATCGACCGAAGGGCGTTTATTCGTACTGACGTGCGGACTGTTGGTAGTTGTCCGCAGCCATTCCTGCCGTCTCATTCTGAAAGGTGATACTCAAAACATCGGAGGATTTGCACCACAGGTAAGGATCCGTCCGTTCCTGGTTCTAGCCCACGCCCCACATACGTGAACTGTGATTTTAGGAAGTTGACCTCGCTGCTAGCTGCCAACACATACGTCTATAGCCAATCCAGTGCTGATCAAGTCTCCTCCTCATTCCGGACGAGGAACACAATGTCATCCGCGTATGCCCTGCATTTGAATGGCAGATGCCGCACGGAGATCCCGGAAAGTCGGCGGCGAAGGCCTGCGAGCCACGGTTCCAAGGCGATCGCATATAGGAGGATCGACGACGGGCTACCCTGTCTGACTGATCTTAAGATCTTTTAATGCTTGTTCTACCTCCGTTGATTACCATCGCTGAACTGGCGCCGTGAAACAGCGGCATCACTGCAGTGATCAATAATGGCGAGACACTCAATCTACACTCCTGGAAATGGAAAAAAGAACACATTGACACCGGTGTGTCAGACCCACCATACTTGCTCCGGACACTGCGAGAGGGCTGTACAAGCAATGATCACACGCACGGCACAGCGGACACACCAGGAACCGCGGTGTTGGCCGTCGAATGGCGCTAGCTGCGCAGCATTTGTGCACCGCCGCCGTCAGTGTCAGCCAGTTTGCCGTGGCATACGGAGCTCCATCGCAGTCTTTAACACTGGTAGCATGCCGCGACAGCGTGGACGTGAACCGTATGTGCAGTTGACGGACTTTGAGCGAGGGCGTATAGTGGGCATGCGGGAGGCCGGGTGGACGTACCGCCGAATTGCTCAACACGTGGGGCGTGAGGTCTCCACAGTACATCGATGTTGTCGCCAGTGGTCGGCGGAAGGTGCACGTGCCCGTCGACCTGGGACCGGACCGCAGCGACGCACGGATGCACGCCAAGACCGTAGGATCCTACGCAGTGCCGTAGGGGACCGCACCGCCACTTCCCAGCAAATTAGGGACACTGTTGCTCCTGGGGTATCGGCGAGGACCATTCGCAACCGTCTCCATGAAGCTGGGCTACGGTCCCGCACACCGTTAGGCCGTCTTCCGCTCACGCCCCAACATCGTGCAGCCCGCCTCCAGTGGTGTCGCGACAGGCGTGAATGGAGGGACGAATGGAGACGTGTCGTCTTCAGCGATGAGAGTCGCTTCTGCCTTGGTGCCAGTGATGGTCGTATGCGTGTTTGGCGCCGTGCAGGTGAGCGCCACAATCAGGACTGCATACGACCGAGGCACACAGGGCCAACACCCGGCATCATGGAGTGGGGAGCGATCTCCTACACTGGCCGTACACCACTGGTGATCGTCGAGGGGACACTGAATAGTGCACGGTACATCCAAACCGTCATCGAACCCATCGTTCTACCATTCCTAGACCGGCAAGGGAACTTGCTGTTCCAACAGGACAATGCACGTCCGCATGTATCCCGTGCCACCCAACGTGCTCTAGAAGGTGTAAGTCAACTACCCTGGCTAGCAAGATCTCCGGATCTGTCCCCCATTGAGCATGTTTGGGACTGGATGAAGCGTCGTCTCACGCGGTCTGCACGTCCAGCACGAACGCTGGTCCAACTGAGGCGCCAGGTGGAAATGGCATGGCAAGCCATTCCACAGGACTACATCCAGCATCTCTACGATCGTCTCCATGGGAGAATAGCAGCCTGCATTGCTGCGAAAGGTGGATATACACTGTACTAGTGCCGACATTGTGCATGCTCTGTTGCCTGTGCCTATGTGCCTGTGGTTCTGTCAGTGTGATCATGTGATGTATCTGACCCCAGGAATGTGTCAATAAAGTTTCCCCTTCCTGGGACAATGAATTCACGGTGTTCTTATTTCAATTTCCAGGAGTGTATTCATCACCACCACGAGGTACACATGATCCACTCGATGAAAAGCATGATCGAAATCTACAGCAATCAGTGGCCCCAGAGGCGGCATGCAGCTTCTATTGGTGACGACGTCACGATAGACTCCCAAGGCTGTTTGCATATTACTGATACCGCCAAGACAAATCTGATCGGCTGGTCACTATTAAGAAGTGTGAAGGGGCGATTATCACAAGGTCGTTTGCCACAACTTGGCTTGGGTATCGGGATCAAAAGCCCTTCCGTGAATTTTAAAGGAACCGGTACTTCTTGCCGCAGAAGCTCATTAAACACGCATAGCCACATCGGTGTCATAATGGTCACAAAGGCACGGTAAGATTCCAACGGGAATCCGTATGGGCCTGGAGACTTGCTGAAGCATCTCGTGAAATCGCTTCCTCCAGCTCCTCACACATAATTTCAGGTAACTCGTCCGCTTCTCCGTTCACACGCGTAGCGTTTGCGATTTCTTGCAGGACGTTCCGCAGCTCCCTCTGCCTCTCCCCGTCGCTCGCATAGAACCTGCTAAAATGATCCGTGAACGCATGTTCTATGCCCCTTTGTGCTGAAAGCCGACGGCCATCGCCGAGGTCGATCTCATGAGTTAACGTCCTTGTTCTTCTTTCCTCTATCACATAATGTACCGAGAGAACTTCATTGGGCAGGCAGTCTTACGACCACTCGTTATCATCGTACCGGCCATCCTTAGCTTCGCCTTGACTAGCTGGATGGCCGTCTGGTGTTCTGGTGCAAATGGTTCAAATGGCTCTGAGCACTATGGGACTCAACTGCTGTGGTCATTAGTCCCCTAGAACTTAGAACTACTTAAACCTAACTAACCTAAGGACATCACACACATCCATGCCCGAGGAAGGATTCGAACATGCGACCGTAGCAGGGTGTTCTGGTGCAGCTAGTTGAGCGAACAGTTGCCGGAGGACCGTAAAGTGAGTCAGTGATCATGCGCTACAATGGAGAAAACTCCTTCCCATAACTTATTAACGTCCTCCGTCATGTTGGCTACACGCACTCGATCCACCACTGTACGACAGAACCATAAGAATTTTGTGGATGGAGGCAACCATGCCAAGCGTCCTCCACCATGCGTCGGCATTCTGCATCACGCAGGTGGGAGACGTCCATCTTCCAACTACCTCTCCGTTCCATACGTGCTGTCTAGCAAGGTTGACAGTACAAATATATGCCTCATGGTCTGTCAACGCCGTCGGCCAGATTTCTGCGTCCACTATCGAAATCGCTAATTCCCTTGAAACATAGATCCGATCCTAACGGCTCGCGGAGAGGCTCGTAAAAATGTATATCCTGGTTGGTTGCGATACTTCAGGTTCTATGTATCGACTAATTCCATCCCACTGAACAGCCCCCAAAGTTCTTGGCTAGAAGTGTAGTTAGGATGCTGATCCTTTCTGTAGAGCATACAATTAAATCTCCGTCGAGTATGCAAGCATTGTATCGTCCCCTGAACAACGGTGTAACTTGATGGGCGAAAATATCTGCTCTGTCCCTTCTCTTATCAGAGCCTGACGGTGCGTATATATTGATCAAACGTATTCCACCTATGATCACGGCCGTACAATAGGCGGAAGGTAAGTATTCTACTTCGTCTGCACATATCCCTTGCTTCAACAGTATCACAGTGCCAACATCTTTTGTCCCACGGGGAACAGAAAATATCCGAGGAGGGAAGCACCGGAACTTCCTGTAATAGCGCTATGTCCAAATCCGCAGCCTTTATCATGTCACTGAGCATCTTGATTTTTATCGGCGTCTCAGTGTTTGTTGCGTGGCTGTCAACGTAGATAAGCCGCCATAAGGTCACTAATTCTTCCGTAGACAGGCTGCTTTCTTTCTAACGTCCCCCGCCGTCCCCTCATATGATCTGCCATTATTCCGTGCACTCCTCCGGTCTTACACCGGGAGAATGTGTGGAGCAGTTCCTCCAGCATCATCTGTTCCCCACGGGGGTGTGTCTTGTGACCAGTCCCCTAGCGTCCCATCGTATTCCTGGGTTGAAGGCGCCGTAGCCCCCTCACTAGCCTGTTGCCGTCGATCGGGTTCCTCTGTTTCTCCAGCATCGTCATCGTAAGGTCGTGTCGCCGTCCCGCTGGCCACCCCTGCATCCAGGCCAGGCGTTTCTTCTGTATCCATGGTTGTCTGCTCTGTACCCGAAAACGCCTCCGTGTAGCCTGCTGAATCTGATTAGTCGTGCTACACCGTTAGGCGGCGCTTCTTCCAACGTTTTGGTGATCGCTGTTTTCGTTGCCGAGTCTCGTAATCAGATGTCATTATGGCCTCCGGATGTTCGTAGGGGACGTCGAAATTGTGCGAAATTACCTGAAGGGGTCACAAGCGGCACCGAAGAGAGAGCGTCCTGTGAATGCTGCAAGCGGTCCAGCGCAACATCGCCCTTCCGTGGCTCACCACGATCTGCCTCTGTCCGAGCGTTCGGGTACGTTTCTGTCGCGCGGCATACGTCGACGCGTAATGCGGCAACATAGGTCATGGGGAGCACAGTCGGATGCTGTGTGAGTGGTGGATCAATCCGGCCGGTCTGGGTGGCCGAGCGGTGTCTAGGCGCTACAGTCTGGAACGGCGCAACCGCTACGGTCGCAGGTTCGAATCCTGCCTCGGGCATGGGTGTGTGTGATGTCCTTAGGTTAGTTAGGTTTAGGTAGTTCTACGTTCTAGGGCACTGATGACCTCGGAAGTTAAGTCCCATAGTGCTCACAGCCATTTGAACCATTTTTTGGATCAACCAGTGGCAGCTGTAACAACCTTCGTTGAGCACACTCAGAACGTACGTGTCCCTCCTTCCCACACCCGTCCTTGGTTGTCCATTATAGATAACAATCGCCCTACAACTAGCGATGTACAAGTATGAGGCAACATATTTCCGGAGTTAGATTCATTTTGTCTGAAGCTATTGAGGACCGAATATGTTTTGAAACTCGCCCCTTTTTCAGCCACATGGGATAGGAACGTTCCGTAAGAACGCAGGGCATCTGTCACCAATTCTTCAGGCACTTTGAATGGAACGCAAAGATGCAGATGGTTCGTAGTCCCATGCCAGCACATTCAACTGTAACCGCTCCAACATTCCCATCCGAATGTCACAAACGAAGTCCTTGTTGTCGGAGTAGTAGTTCGTCATGTGCCACTTCATTGATGAGCTTGACATAGATCACGCTCATGGCTACAGATAAGTTTATTCCAACTGGAACAGTCATAGACTGTGCGGTTGGTCCCGGCGGAGGTTCGAGTCCTCCCTCGGGCTTGGGTGTATGTGTTTTTCCTTAGGATAATTTAGGTTAAGTAGTATGTAAGCTTAGGGACTGATGACCTTAGCAGTTAAGTCCCATAAGATTTCACACACATTTGAACATTTGAAACAACTAAAACGTCACGTTCGATATTTACCTCGTCCCGTAAATCGCGTTCTATCTCGTAAGCCTTCGGTCGAGCATATTCGTTAAGAAAACTAAATTTCAGCGTCGATTTGTGGAACGACATGATTGAAATGGCTCTAAGCACTATGGGACTTAACATCTGAGGTCATCAGTCCCCTAGACTTAGAACTACTTAACCTAACTAACCTAAGGACATCACACACATCCATGCCCGAGGGAGGATTCGAACCTGCGACCGTAGTAGCAGCGCAGTTCCGGACTGAAGCGCCTAGAACAACAAGGCCGTGATTCGATCTGTGTATTACCGCGGCACACCGCTACACCCTTATCGTAAACACCTCCCGCGCACAGTTGCGGCAGGGACGTAAACATCGTCCGAACCGCTGGGTCACTGAAGGCTGACTGTCTCGGCTACCCGTGCGGTGATCAGTCTTATTCAGAGGAAATGTATGTACAGGGTGTTTCAAAAATGACCGGTATATTTGAAACGACAATAAAAACTAAACGAGCAGCGATAGAAATACACCGTTTGTTGCAATATGCTTGGGACAACAGTACATCTTCAGGCAGACAAACTTTCGAAATTACAGTAGTTACAATTTTCAACAACAGATGGCGCTGCGGTCTGGGAAACTCTGTAGTACGATATTTTCCACATATCCACCATGCGTAGCAATAATATGGCGTAGTCTCTGAATGAAATTACCCGAAACCTTTGACAACGTGTCTGGCGGAATGGCTTCACATGCAGATGAGATGTACTGCTTCAGCTGTTCAATTGTTTCTGGATTCTGGCGGTACACCTGGTCTTTCAAGTGTCCCCACAGAAAGAAGTCACAGGGGTTCATGACTGGCGAATAGGGAGGCCAATCCACGCCGCCTCCTGTATGTTTCGGATAGCCCAAAGCAATCACACGATCATCGAAATATTCATTCAGGAAATTAAAGACGTCGGCCGTGCGATGTGGCCGGGCACATCTATATCTACATCTATACTCCGCGAGCCACCTTACGGTGTGTGGCGGAGGGTACTTATTGTACCACTATCTGATCCCCCCTTCCCTGTTCCATTCACGAATTGTGCGTGGGAAGAACGACTGCTTGTAAGTCTCCGTATTTGCTCTAATTTCTCGGATCTTTTCGTTGTGATCATTACGCGAGATATATGTGGGCGGTAGTAATATGTTGCCCATCTCTTCCCGGAATGTGCTCTCTCGTAATTTCGATAATAAACCTCTCCGTATTGCGTAACGCCTTTCTTGAAGTGTCCGCCACTGGAGCTTGTTCAGCATCTCCGTAACGCTCTCGCGCTGACTAAATGTCCCCATGACGAATCGCGCTGCTTTTCGCTGGATCATGTCTATCTCTTCTATTAATCCAACCTGGTAAGGGTCCCATACTGATGAGCAACACTCAAGAATCGGACGAACAAGCGTTTTGTAAGCTACTTCTTTCGTCGATGAGTCACATTTTCTTAGAAT
The DNA here is from genome assembly GCF_023898315.1 of Schistocerca nitens. Classification (NCBI taxonomy): domain Eukaryota; kingdom Metazoa; phylum Arthropoda; class Insecta; order Orthoptera; family Acrididae; genus Schistocerca; species Schistocerca nitens. The sequence goes on from NC_064614.1 coordinate 285,100,371, forward strand.
TCTTCCTATGAATCTCAACCTGGCGCCTGCTTTTCCCACTATTTGTTTTATGTGATCATTCCACTTCAGATCGCTCCGGATAATAACTCCTAAGTATTTTACGGTCGTTACCGCTTCCAATGATTTACCACCTATGGCATAATCGTACTGGAATGGATTTCTGCCCCTATGTATGCGCATTATATTACATTTATCTACGTTTAGGGAAAGCTGCCAGCTGTCGCACCATTCATTAATCCTCTGCAGGTCTTCCTGGAGTACGTACGAGTCTTCTCATGTTGCTACTTTCTTGTAGACAACCGTGTCATCTGCAAATAGCCTCACGGAGCTACCGATGTTGTCAACTAAGTCATTTATGTATATTGTAAACAATAAAGGTCCTATCACGCTTCCTTGCGGTACTCCCGAAATTACCTCTACATCTGCAGATTTTGAACCGTTAAGAATGACATGTTGTGTTCTTTCTTCTAGGAAATCCTGAATCCAATCACAAACCTGGTCCGATATTCCGTAAGCTCGTATTTTTTTCACTAAACGTAAGTGCGGAACCGTATCAAATGCCTTCCTGAAGTCCAGGAATACGGCATCAATCTGCTCGCCAGTGTCTACGGCACTGTGAATTTCTTGGACAAATAGGGCGAGCTGAGTTTCACATGATCTCTTTTTGCGGAATCCATGTTGGTTATGATGAAGGAGATTTGTATTATCTAAGAACGTCATAATACGAGAACATAAAACATGTTCCATTATTCTACAACAGATTGACGTAAGCGAAATAGGCCTATAATTATTCGCATCTGATTTATGACCCTTCTTGAAAATGGGAACGACCTGCGCTTTCTTCCAGTCGCTAGGTACTTTACGTTCTTCCAGAGATCTACGATAAATTGCTGATAGAAAGGGGGCAAGTTCTTTAGCATAATCACTGTAGAATCTTGCATAAACCACGAGGTGTTCGCAGTGTCGTCTAAGGCAGTTTGTAGCGCCACAAATTCACGAAGAATGTCCAGATAGCGTGATGCAGTAATCGTTTCGGATCTGAAAAATGGGCCAATGATTCCTTTGGAAGAAATGGCGGCCCAGACCAGTACTTTTTGAGGATGCAGGGACGATGGGACTGCAACATGGGGCTTTTCGGTTCCCCATATGCGCCAGTTCTGTTTATTGACGAAGCCGTCCAGGTAAAAATAAGCTTCGTCAATAAACCAAATGCTGCCCGCATGCATATCGCCGTCATCAATCCTGTGCACTATATCGTTAGCGAATGTCTCTCGTGCAGCAATGGTAGCGGCGCTGAGGGGTTGCCGCGTTTGAATTTTGTATGGATAGAGGTGTAAACTCTGGCGCATGAGACGATACGTGGACGTTGGCGTCATTTGGACCGCAGCTGCAACACGGCGAACGGAAACCCGAGGCCGCTGTTGGATCACCTGCTGCACTAGCTGCGCGTTGCCCTCTGTGGTTGCCGTACGCGGCCGCCCTACCTTTCCAACACGTTCATCCGTCACGTTCCCAGTCCGTTGAAATTTTTCAAACAGATCCTTTATTGTATCGCTTTTCGGTCCTTTGGTTACACTAAACCTCCGTTGAAAACGTCGTCTTGTTGCAACAACACTGCGTTCTAGGCGGTGGAATTCCAACACCAGAAAAATCCTCTGTTCTAAGGAATAAACCATGTTGTCTACAGCACACTTGCACGCTGTGAACAGCACACGCTTACAGCAGAAAGACGACGTACAGAATGGCGCACCCACAGACTGCGTTGTCTTCGATATCTTTCACATCACTTGCAGCACCATCTGTTGTTGAAAATTGTAACTACTGTAATTTCGAAAGTTTGTCCGCCTGAAAATGTACTGTTGTCCCAAGCATATTGCAACAAACGGTGTATTTCTATCGCTGCTCGTTTAGTTTTTATTGCCGTTTCAAATATACCGGTCATTTTTGAAACACCCTGTATATATATGTTACAAGGTTGCCGACGATTTTCTACCTGTCTGATCCTGGACCAACAAATCTACTACTCCATCTTTGCTAGCCTCGACATCAGCGGATGGTATAGTTGAAAATTGCTCTCATTTCGTCTGTCGGAAATTTAAGAAATAGAAAATATGAGATTCTCGGATATATTCACCTCTCGCGATAAGGCTGCGCGACAACATGTCTGATCTTTAGGTTATAAAATATTCGCTAGTTCCTCGGTGGGCAGCTAGTCTCAGTTTTGCGCTATTCACATTCTTGACAGGAATAAGCACCTTGGAATAATATATCTTTTAAAAGCTTAATATGCACATTGAGCGTTTGAGATAGGACTCTACTAAGATGATCTTCTAAGAGCCATCTGGTGTATTTTCTCTGGTGTTTCGGCAGATACTTGCAACTTCATTTTTGCATCATGCAGCTGCATTTAGCCCAAATAAATACTGATGATCACATCGTTCAATCGATGCCCAGTATCGATGGTAAGCGTCGGTTTGTTTTCTGTTCTTTAAAAGCAGAATTTTACATGCCTATTCGATAGAGCGCTCCCAGATTAGTCTAGTGGGATAATCCTTTTAATGGTATGTATTAACAGGGACAGTGAAAGCACGAAGAATAAACCGAAACGCAGCGGCGGCTAAGTAGCGCTACACGCTCGGCGGTAGCAGTCGGCGCGCGACGGAGCGGCACCGTTGCTGCTGCAGTCGGCGATATTCTTGGAGTTTTGCTGACCCTGTTAACACCTACCGAGAATACCAATGTCACACTACACCAACCTGGGAGCGCTCTGTCTTATGGGCAAGAAAAATCCTGCTTTGAAAATTATTTTACTTCTTTTGTAACGGAAATATATTGATTTTGGGGAATATGAGATAGGGGGGGGGGACTCCGCATACACAATTCGAAAACTAAATTGCTAATATCTGTTGAAACACCAGAGAAAATGCGCCTGACGACTATTAGGAAAGACTTCCTCTATATTTTACGTCACTTCTTTCTGTCTAGTTTATGAGTGAAGCATGTAATCTGTCGCCAAAATCACGAGTATAAAAAACCTCTCTGTGTTCCTACGACTCTAATCCGCCATATGGGACGAAATTTACATCCCACAGACTGACAATATATAGGTAATAGTGAATAGTCAGTCTGTGAACAGAAAATAATAGGTAGACAAAAGAATTCGCAACTACAGTAAACGTGACAAAATTTTCTAAGATGTGTGTAAGTGTCTGTCTTCTTAGCATGTTAGGCCTGTCTATGTATCTCAATATGCGTTTTGCTCCTTTCATTGTTAAGTATCCTCGGTGGTAATCTTATGTGGTGCATTCATTACTTTTGTGTCCCGATATAAATGCATGTAATCATGCGGATATATGCCTGCAAATATCTCGATATCAACTTCACGTTCTCACTAGTGTCTTTTTCAAAAAGTGTGTTTGTTGTGTTCCACAAAACACTCTGCTAAAGACAAACCGAATGTAGTGAAATCTGCTTATAAAGATTCATAGTAGGAACTTCTGCACCCTACAGGGTTACTGAAGACAGTCCCTACACAGCGCATATGTGAATAAATAACCATTCAGAATGTCACTGAGGATTGCCCAAAAATATAAGAAGCAAAATAGATAAAATCAATGAAACCAAGCTATTCAATTAGTCGTAGAAACGGGCATTATGAGGGTGACTTTCCGATATGTACGGATTCGTGGCACACAGGAAGTGTATATAATTTGCAGACGAAACTTCCCGTTAATTTTTTTGTTCGGCCACTGATTTGGTTATAACTGATACCGAAGTCTTTCGTTTATAGGAATGAGCTTCGGACTCTGCCTGTGAACGGAAAGGCAACCATAGGCAGATGTCAGAACAAATGCCATGTGGGAGACTTCGTGCTTTGTGCTTCTTTCTTTACTTTGCGTTTATTTAACCAGACATGACGATATTCAGACCTTCTCATACATCAGACGCATTGGCGATTTAATTTTATTACTTGTTTACTATATGAGCCACACATAATAGCAGTAAATAATAACAGTAGTAATAGTACCGACAAATACAGTGATCATTGCAATATACGTAATACATGGGCAGTAAATAATAATAATAATAATAATAATAATAATAATAAAGACAGAGGATGAGATGGTCAGATGAAGTTAATCGACACCTCATGTTCTGTTATTATCAAGCAACAAACCTAGGAACCAACACAACTGGATACAGATCACAAGTATACACAACATTTATTACCAGATACCCAGAATTAAAATTTTTAACAGAACAACGTCTAGCTGATCAGATTCGTGTAATAATAAAAAAATAACAGGATACCCCAGTCAGAATTAGAAAACATCAAACAACAAGTACAACAAATACTGGAACAAAATAATGTGCAATTAGAAGAAGAAGAAAATACAGTAATGGACTCAAACATCCCAGAGCAAACAAACAAAGAACACGCATCAATTAAACAATGAGAGGAAAACGAAATCTTAAGACAGCCACCAGAACAAGCACAAATAGAACATGAAGTGACACACATGTTAGATATAGCAGAAAAATTTCAGTTGACATATATAGACTACAAAGACACAAATACAGACATTAGACCATTCTTGCATAGACCACCAAATAAACCCACATGTCAAAACAATAACTATCAACACAATCATACACAACAAAATAAATGAAAATACAACTATGGAAGAGTTACAACCACTGGTTTATGTAGGAGCACTCACTACACTAAATATACACACTAGGCAGAGATCAGAACCAACCAACACACAGAAGAAACCCACAAAACCAGCATGGCAACACAGGCTACAGATCAGAATAGAAAAACTGAGAAAAGACATTGGACAGCTAACACAATTTATAAGAAATGAAATATCAGACAAAAAACGAAAAAGATTAGGTAAAAGCGCACAACAAGAAGCGATAGAGCAATTAGATGAAAAGAAGCAGAAATTACAAGCATTGGCCAAACGACTTAGAAGATACAAAAAAACTGAAAATAGAAGGAAACAAAACCAAACATTCAACACAAACCAAAAGAAATTTTACCAAACAATAGATAACACACACATAAAAATAGACAATCCACCAAACATAAGAGACATGGAACACTTCTGGAGCAGAATATGGTCAAACCCGGTACAACATAACAGGCATGCACGGTGGATACAAGCAGAAACAGATACATACAAGATGATACCACAAATGCCTGAAGTGATAATTTTGCAACATGAAGTCACCCGAGCAATTAATTCTACGCACAATTGGAAAGCCCCTGGAAATGATAAAATAGCAAATTTCTGGCTAAAGAAGTTCACCTCAACACATTCACATCTAACTAAATTATTTAACAGTTACATTGCAGATCCATACATATTCCCTGATACACTTACACATGGAATAACTTATCTGAAACCTAAAGATCAAGCAGACACAGCAAACCCAGCTAAATATCGCCCCATAACATGCCTACCAACAATCTACAAAATATTAACTTCAGTCATTACACAGAAATTAATGACACATACAACACAGAACAAAATTATAAATGAAGAACAAAAAGGCTGCTGCAAAGGAGTGCGAGGATGTAAAGAGCAACTGATAATAGATGCAGAGGTGACGTATCAAGCTAAAACTAAACAAAGGTCTCTACACTACGCATACATTGATTACCAAAAAGCTTTTGATAGTGTACCCCACTCATGGTTACTACAGATATTGGAAATATACAAAGTAGATCCTAAATTGGTACAGTATCTAAACATAGTAATGAAAAACTGGAAAACCACACTTAATATCCAAACAAATTCAGATAATATCACATCACAGCCAATACAGATTAAGCGTGGAATATACCAAGGAGACTCATTAAGTCCTTTCTGGTTCTGTCTTGCTCTGAACCCACTATCCAACATGCTAAATAATTCAAATTATGGATATAATATTACTGGAACATCCCCACACAAAATCACACATTTGCTACACATGGATGATCTAAAACTACTGGCAGCAACCAATCAACAACTCAACCAATTATTAAAGATAACAGAAGTATTCAGCAATGATATAAATATGGCTTTTGGAACAGACAAATGTAAGAAAAATAGCATAGTCAAGGGAAAACACACTTAACAAGAAGATTACATACTTGATAACCACAGCGACTGCATAGAAGCGATGGAAAAGACAGATGCCTATAAATACCTAGGATACAGACAAAAAATAGAAGTAGATAATACAAATATTAGGGAAGAACTAAAAGAAAAATATAGACAAAGACTAACAAAAATACTGAAAACAGAATTGACAGCAAGAAACAAGACAAAAGCTATAAATACTTATGCTATACCAATATTGACCTACTCATTTGGAGTAGTGAAATGGAGTAACACAGACCTAGAAGCACTAAATACACTTACACGTTCACAATGCCACAAATATAGAATACATCACATACATTCAGCAACAGAAAGATTCACATTAAGCAGAAAGGGAGGAGGAAGGGGATTCATCGACATAAAAAACCTACATTATGGACAGGTAGACAATTTAAGAAAATTCTTTCTAGAACGCGCAGAAACTAGCAAAATACACAAAGCAATTACTCATATAAATACATCGGCTACACCACTGCAATTTCATAACCACTTCTACAACCCTTTAGATCACATAACATCAACAGATACGAAGAAAGTAAATTGGAAAAAGAAAACACTTCATGGCAAGCACCCGTATCATCTAACACAGCCACACATCGATCAAGACGCATCCAACACATGGCTAAGAAAAGGCAATATATACAGTGAGACAGAAGGATTCATGATTGCAATACAGGATCAAACAATAAACACCAGGTATTACAGCAAGCATATTATTAAAGATCCCAATACCACAACAGATAAATGCAGACTTTGTAAACAACAAATACACTCCTGGAAATGGAAAAAAGAACACATTGACACCGGTGTGTCAGACCCACCATACTTGCTCCGGACACTGCGAGAGGGCTGTACAAGCAATGATCACACGCACGGCACAGCGGACACACCAGGAACCGCGGTGTTGGCCGTCGAATGGCGCTAGCTGCGCAGCATTTGTGCACCGCCGCCGTCAGTGTCAGCCAGTTTGCTGTGGCATACGGAGCTCCATCGCAGTCTTTAACACTGGTAGCATGCCGCGACAGCGTGGACGTGAACCGTATGTGCAGTTGACGGACTTTGAGCGAGGGCGTATAGTGGGCATGCGGGAGGCCGGGTGGACGTACCGCCGAATTGCTCAACACGTGGGGCGTGAGGTCTCCACAGTACATTGATGTTGTCGCCAGTGGTCGGCGGAAGGTGCACGTGCCCGTCGACCTAGGACCGGACCGCAGCGACGCACGGATGCACGCCAAGACCGTAGGATGCTACGCAGTGCCGTAGGGGACCGCACCGCCACTTCCCAGCAAATTAGGGACACTGTTGCTCCTGGGGTACCGGCGAGGACCATTCGCAACCGTCTCCATGAAGCTGGGCTACGGTCCCGCACACCGTTAGGCCGTCTTCCGCTCATGCCCCAACATCGTGCAGCCCGCCTCCAGTGGTGTCGCGACAGGCGTGAATGGAGGGACGAATGGAGACGTGTCGTCTTCAGCGATGAGAGTCGCTTCTGCCTTGGTGCCAATGATGGTCGTATGCGTGTTTGGCGCCGTGCAGGTGAGCGCCACAATCAGGACTGCATACGACCGAGGCACACAGGGCCAACACCCGGCATCATGGTGTGGGGAGTGATCTCCTACACTGGCCGTACACCACTGGTGATCGTCGAGGGGACACTGAATAGTGCACGGTACACCCAAACCGTCATCGAACCCATCGTTCTACCATTCCTAGACCGGCAAGGGAACTTGCTGTTCCAACAGGACAATGCACGTCCGCATGTATCCCGTGCCACCCAACGTGCTCTAGAAGGTGTAAGTCAACTACCCTGGCCAGCAAGATCTCCGGATCTGTCCCCCATTGAGCATGTTTGGGACTGGATGAAGCGTCGTCTCACGCGGTCTGCACGTCCAGCACGAACGCTGGTCCAACTGAGGCGCCAGGTGGAAATGGCATGGCAAGCCGTTCCACAGGACTACATCCAGCATCTCTACGATCGTCTCCATGGGAGAATAGCAGCCTGCATTGCTGCGAAAGGTGGATATACACTGTACTAGTGCCGACATTGTGCATGCTCTGTTGCCTGTGTCTATGTGCCTGTGGTTCTGTCAGTGTGATCATGTGATGTATCTGACCCCAGGAATGTGTCAATAAAGTTTCCCCTTCCTGGGACAATGAATTCACGGTGTTCTTATTTCAATTTCCAGGAGTGTAGTACGCTAATTAATACAATGAGTGACGTTTATCTGCAAACTAATTAATAAAAATTAATATAATTATTTAAATATAAAATGAAACATAAAAGATATAAAAAAGAAATACACGCGAAAGAAAACAAAGAAAAAGAATTCTAAACTATAAGGTGTCTACAGAGAACCGAGTTCTCGCTGATGCAATTTTAGAGTACAATTTAAACATATGCCCAAAATTTGAAGTGGGCTGGATTTCTGTATGTAAGATTGTAAGTGATATTGGAATTTCACGTGAAACACAGTAGCATAATGAATATTAAAATAACTTGCATAGACAATCTTAGATACAGGTAGTATTCAGTAGCTATGTATAAACGTAATAGGATTCCTCTATTCAGAAAAAAATTTTAATTAAAGAATGAAATAACATACAAATCATCAATTTTTAAAAATAAGTGAATATCAAAGTTAATATAATTAATAAAAAGAATATAATTATACTTAGAGTAAAAGGAAATAAGTATCTGATTCTCTCACATGCAATTCCTTAATGTGGAGGCTATGTATGTGCCTGTAGACTGAACATAACTAGATTCGTCTATGTGACATTGAAAATGAGGTTTCAAATTACATGTGAATAATAAAACAATATGAATTTTAACATACAGCAATGCAATTTTATCTTGCAGACTGTTAATCATAAATGATACCAAAATTTATCCCCGACACAAATGAAATTACAGAAATATTCAGGTAGCTGAAGATTATACATGATCTATTCCTTTATAAAGGGTTTTATTTGGGGCAGTAGATTACAAAAACAGAAAAATAATATTAATATATCATAAAAGCTAGAAGACTATATTAGACAAATCAAAAATAAGTTACATAGAAGTTTAAATTATGATAATTTAAGTGTAAAATTACTTAAATTAATACAAGGAAATCCAGTGTATGTAGCAAGACAAGTGACAAGGTTGTGAGCCAGGAAGTTAGCGACTATGGAACCACGAAAGATGTTGAAATAAAACTGTTGGTGGAGAATGGAAATATTCGATTGCGCATTTTTCTGCCCAGCGGACGAATGCGTTTCACAGACGACGGTTTACCGTTCTGCCCCGTACGCGACCGCGGTGGCGATGAGCCGTCGCGACGCCGGCTGATCTCGACAAGCACGGCAGTGGCCAGTCGCGGGCCCGCCGGGCGATTTATACACTGGCCGGGCGACTCGGCAGCACCGGGAAATCTCGCTAATAAACAAGGCGACCGCAGATAACGGCGTCCGCACGAGGCCCCCGCCGCCGCGCCCTCCCCCTGCACCCACGTCATCGTTAATAAGGCTTATTCCGTGGCATTAGCCGGCCCGATCCGCGCTAAATCACATCCGCGACCCCGATGCCGGTGAAACGTTTTAATTAGGCCTCTGGAACAGTGTCTGCGTCGCCGGAATAAAATAAACGAACGCGGTGAAAAAAGCGCGATCCGATAACCGGCTTAGAGATGCTGTGTGACGAAACAAAGGGCGACGGGTCGCAGGTGGGGTAGAGGCGCGTTCGGAATGCCGCCGCACAATGGACATTCCAGATTAAATGCGGGCTTACGTAAAGTAGGTCTGTTCACCTCGCAGCGCAATGGAAAACAATGTCGAACTGTTTTTCTCGCATCTACATAAGGAGTATTCATTAGCATCATGATGAATGATTTCTTTCATCTTTCACGACCGAACAGAGATTTTCCAGAACCCGGCCCACGGTCAGTGGCTAGTGCTCCGCGTATCAATCGCATGACCATATTCTTAAACTACTATCTATTGACAGAAATACACACGATTTACTACGACATTGTTGAAGTTTGTTAGCCGCGCGTTATTAGCCGAGAGGTCTCAGGCGCTGAAGTCATGGACTGTACGGCTAGTCCCGGCGGAGGTTCGAGTCCTCCCTCGGGCATGGTTGTGTGTGTTTGTCCTTAGGATAATTTAGGTTAAATAGTGTAAGTTTAGGGACTGATGACCTTAGCAGTCAAGTCCCATAAGATTTCACACACATTTGAACATTTTTTTGAGGTTTGTTACTAAGAAACCCTCAAGAGAGACATATTTATATATTTATTTTTCGTTTCAATTTGATGTTCATCCATCCATCCCGTATTTTATATAATTACCACTATTTTATGAAACACAGAGCGGAGGAATAAAGGGAAAGGAATAGACGGAAAACCATGACTCTCAGCCGAATAAGGCACTGCGTTAATGCTATCGAAAGCTGAAAATGTGTAACTAACCGGCACTCGAACTCCGTTGTTTAGAACGGTTGGGCCGGCCGGTGTGGCCGAGCGGTTCTAGGCGCTTCAGTCCGGAATCGCGCGACTGCTACGGTCGTAGGTTCGAATTCCGCCTCGGGCATGGATGTGTGTGATGTCCTTAGGTTAGTTGGGTTTAACTAGTTCCAAGTTCAAGGGGACTGATGACCTGAGATGTTAAGTCCCATAGTGCTCAGAGCCATTTGAGCCATTACACCGCTCGCCTTAACCGTGTCGGTCACCCGGACACGTCTCTCGTCCGACCAAAATTCTGCAGGTGTCGCGCGCTGCATTGCAGCGTCACCTGTCCATTTCACCTCCTATTTGATTCGTGTAGAGATTCGAGCATCCGCACTGAAATATATGGCATGGAGCCGTCGTGCTCCGTTATGTTAATTTAACTGAGTACATGTTCGAAAGAACAGACAACATTCAGCTGTATTAATGTTACCACTATTGCTCACAGCACGTATTGAGCCTGTTTTTATACGATGATGACAGTCTTACTCACATAAATATTCCCGTAATCGCACTTATGTTCTTATTTACACAGCAGCTTGGGATCGAAAGCGAGATTGTGGAGCTTTGGATTTGTAGTCAAAATGTATGTGTTTATGTATGTGTGTGTGTGTGTGTGTGTGTGTGTGTGTGTGTGTGTACACTTGTGTCAATTGCTGAGAAACGTTGGGACGGAAGTATGTATGGTCGTGGCAAGGAATGTGATCGTGGGATTTTCATAAAACTGCCTGCCCAACTTACACTTATCACGTAAAAGTTTTTTTCAGAGTCCTCTTTCAACGAACATTTGAAATTAAAAATCATAAGTTTTTCATGTCGGGCATAGTGTCTTTGTTGCAGTGGCCTTCCACATTACGTCCATTCGTAATGTTGGTTCTGTCTCTCCTGTATTGTACTGAAGGCTGACGGCTGAACACCCTATCATTCTAGTAATGTTACTTTTAATAGGTGTGTCAAACAAGATGTAACAGGAAGCTAGGATAAAAAGGTGACAGTGATAAGGAAGTTTGGACAATTTTCTCATTATTTTATGCTTATCTACAACTGCGAGAAGTCGATGCCGTCATCCATTCTGTTGCACTCGTAGAAATGGTACCCGTTATGAGATTCATTATCAGCATTAGTTATGGTACGACGATTCAGCTGTCGTAAACTTTACAATAGAATGATCTGTTGCTGATAATAATGGGCACAATTGACTGAGAAATTTTGCGCTTGCCTGCTGATAGCAGATACATGAAGTTTATTCTGACAAAGTGCACTGTTTTGAACGATTGTTGGTCCAACGTGATACCTTATAAACAGCGAATGCAGGTTTTTCTGACCAACTGCTACTGCGCGAAAGCAGCAAGGAGATATTCATTTATTTCCAGTGGAAGACATTACTTGAGATCGATTGAGCAAGACCTTGCCGATTACTGCCAAAAGTTTGTGTGCGTCCGTTCCTAGAAGAGACATGTAATACACTCTTTCCTCCCACGTACGCGTTTATCTTGCTAAAAGTTCAAGACGGTAGAATTAGAGAGATGCGAGCTCACGCTGAAGCTTACCAACAATCGTTCTTCCTGCGCACCACGTGCGACTAGAACTGTAAACGGGGAAAGGGACAGTGGTTCACGAAATACCCTCCACCAGACATCACAAGGTTGTTTGTGGAATAGATCTTGATATAAATGTAGGGCGTAATGGAATGGAAGGGGTTTGATCTAAGAGAGAAAAGAAAACTTCCATTTCGGCGCCCGGTTGTCTGTGGTACTATGGAATCATTCAGTCGAAGAAAAAAAAAAGAAATGGATCAAATGGATCTGGGCACTACGTGACTCAACATCTGAGATCATCAGTCCCCTAGACTTAGAACTACTTAAACCTAAGGAAAGCACAAACATCGATGCCCGAGGCAGGATTCGAACGAACCTGCGACAGTAGCAGCAGCGCGGTTCCGGATTGGAGCGCCTATAACCGCTTGGCTACCGCGGCCGGCCATACAGTGCAATGACAAGGACGTGATGACGCGTATGGTGCCACCAAGCAGCATACGAACAGTCACATTAACGTGAGCACCTATCAGAAGCCTGAATAACAACCTTCTGCAGAACTAGACGTGCAGGAAGAGAGCCAGTGAGGTTCTGGGAGGGATGTGGAGCTGTGCCGACTCAGTGTCGTAGCCAGCCAGCTGTGGTAGGTTTCTCCGTTGAGCATAAGTGGTGCAAACAGCCAGAGCGAGGTGGCTACAGATTCTCGAGTGTGTTAAGATTCTGTGAGTTTGGTGGTCAGGGTAGTACAGTACACGCTTCCTGGTACTCATCGAACTACGCACGTACACTGTGAGCTGAGTGACACGTTGCATTGTCCGGCTGGTAGATACCATCCTGTCGAGGAAAAGAAAACTGCATGTGGTGGTTAATGTGGTCAGCAACAATAGATGGCTATATCTTTTGATCCATTGTGCCTTCCGGGATGATGTGATCTCAAAGGGAATTCCACTAAGACATTCTTCAGACCATAACGGTCCTTTCTGGTTCCATGGCGTTTGCTTTCAGACTTTCACGCCTTGTGGGACAAATGCCATCTGTCCAGTATGATTCATCTGGAATGTTCACATGTGGCCACCCAGTGGCGTACTGACTTTCGGTACTGGCGTGCAATTTCTAGCTTTCGTCGTCGATGAGTAGCAGTCCGCAAGGGTGCAAGAATAATGCACCTGCTGCGAAAGCCCATACTCAGCAAAGATCGATGAACGGGAGACGCTACTGGCTGCCCCTTGGTTCATCTGGGAGGTCAGTTGGTCAGGCAAGTGGCGCAGCACATTTGCCTCGGCGCCGGTTTTGAATATCGCCATTTTACCATGCACGGTACACATCTACCATGGCGGCACGCGAACACTTTACAGATTTAGCCGTTTCGGAAATACTTTCACACTTAGCCCAGTAGCCGACGATCACGGCCTTTTGGACGTCAAATCAATCGCTCGGTTTCCACAATATGACAACGACTGCCATTTTTTTCGCGTCCTCCACCCAAGTTTATATACAACCCACTTCTAGTGTTGCCATCTGCAGTGACAACCTGAGTGGTTGTTGCACACTGACGTCCAACATAGGCGGTGGTCACATGAAAGTGACTAGACTGGACTGTGTACTTTACCAAATGGATATCCCTGAGGTTACTCATGCCGATCAAAGATCTGAAGTAATTCACTCAAACGACTCAAACATACTTCCTCAGAGGGTATTCAGAATTAAGGAACAATAGGGGATACATCACGTCTTTTGTGCACATGAAACATTAGAAGTAGTAGATAGTTTATGAGACTAAGAAAGCTCGACAAAGTTTAGTCCGGTTCGCTCATACCTATGTAATCTACAGCAGCGAAATTCCTGAATGTCTGGCAACAGTTCCTAGTTGCTACATCAGGTAGTAAATTCAGATCAGATATCTGAAAAATGGTTGGAAAAAAATCTGAAGGAAAATAATTCTTGAGTGTAAGCGGTGATTCCACAGCAAGTCATAAAATACTCGTCCCTTATCGTGTGAAGCTCTACTAAGGAATATCACTTCGCTTGTCTCCGACAGGCAATTTTTGGTACCGCAGTATCGACAAATTCTTGTGTGGCCCACATCTCGCATTTGCTCATTAATAACCGTTAAATTGGTGGCTACACAGTGTTAGGATGTTAGAAGCTCCTGTTTCCGGGAGGAAGCAACAAAATTTCTTAGCGGGTGAGAAGAATCTTCTCTTTTACGTAGTGGGGACGCCGACCGAAAACCAGAAAAGAAAACAGAAGTAACTGGTAGGTTCTCTGTGGTCACTGGTACACCAGACTTACCTAGTAAGAAAGCCAGTCCGCTGATGGAAAGGTGGATGTCGTTTCATAATACAGATCTGACGAGGAGCACAACGAATTGATTGTAGATTAGCAATGCAAAGTGCGAAAGACGAGAAATGATAAAAAGTGCAAAGCACGATTAAGGAGGCTAGATGTCTCTTATCCAATGCAAGCATTTCAAAGCTTAACGATAATGAGAGATTCTGCAGGAGAGTTTCCGTAACAGAACAGCAGATGCTCTGAACCAGTAATGTCTAAAACTGCACCTGTAGATGCCATACTCCGTGTTTGCTTATGAAGCAGAAAGTCGCGCATGGGGACGTTGAGTCCATCGCAAAAATTAATCTTCTTTCCCTCGCAAACTTCCGTCTGGGATGTTACTGAGATTTCTCAGCAATTATTAAACATGTGTAGCTTAAGTAACACTACGAACTCATCGTCTCCATTCCGCAAACCATTTCAGTTACGAATTACTATTAGAGAGTAAAAATTCATGTCTTCTTGTTCTAAAGTATAACTTTTGCTCTACTTGGAACAGTAGACTACATTTCACTTCGATACAGAAGATTAGCGACATTTCTTTGTATCTCAAAAAGCCTCAGACGAGCCGGTTAAGGCTTTCGATAGTATTTCCAACACAAATGCAAATGTTACCCAGAAAATTGTTAGGTTTATACGATCCACGATTGCTCCTACAGCTACTACAGAACCACATTTTCCAATCAAATTTTGTTGTTGTAGGTCCTGTGTGTCCGCTGTATCATTTTCAATTCTTCCGTCGTATTATGGTAGCTGGAATATGGCGTGTTTCTGCGGCAAAGTCAAAGCTTGAATTCAGTATACCATTACCTTCTAATTGCTTAGCTAATTATTTCCCTCTTTTCTCATACTATTTAAATTCTTTATGTTCTCCGCTTCCCTCTTTGAGTCTACCACTAAATGAGCTCATGATAAGTGCAATTTAGTTGCAGCATAATGTCAAAATAATTGCTCTCTCTCAAAGTAATCAAAGGCGTAGTTAATGCAGTCATAATCACTGGTCTATGGAGCCGTAAATGAAGACATTATGGTTGTTATCACACGGTGCGTTCCAATGAATGTTTAATTACCACCAAAGCCGCTTACAATCAACGAGCTAGTTAGCGGCTCCTCTTATCTCAGGAGGAATGCCACGGACGAGAAACGTTACAACGTGGCCAAGCTCACTGCTTCATCTAGCTGGTGTCACGTAGTTTTAGGAAAGGGGGTAGGTAGGTCGTAACAATTAACTTCGTGTCACCGAGTAGCATCGCTAAACTGTTGCACCTCAGCAAACAAACAGCGCTAATAAAAATTGAAGGTCGGAAATACATTTCTTCTCCGAAGTAAGGGACTGAGTGTAAGTAATACTACTGTTGTCAATCTCGTGTGTCAAAAACAATTCAAATATGTGTAAGAAAATTTCAGCACCGAGATATGGGGATGTGTAGTAGATATAAATACTAAGGTTCTACAGACGGCCGAACAAGAAAAAGCGAAGACAAAAATGTTGAATATAACAAAGACGACTAATGAAATAACAGGTCTGAGGAACGGACAAAAGATGCGGTGGTAGAGTTCTATTATCTAGGTTACAAAATGATAAAAGTAAGTATGGGAAAGAGGGTCATCTGAATTAAACTGTACAGATGAAGTAAGGTTTCTCCAACCGAAGATGTTAACATAGGATTGAATAAAAAGTTGCTGAAAATGATCGTCTGGAGCACAACATTGTTTGGAAGTGAAACCAGGAAACCAGAGAAAAAGAGACAATAAGAATAGAATACGATAAAGGAGAAAATTCGGTAACAAGGAAGAAAAGGCACGAAAAGTATTCTAAAAAATGTACCTTTTAGAAGTAGGTAACGTTAGAATAGCATCCAGCACTAAGTATTTCGATACTGTAAGGAAAGCGTAGGAAAAAATTTGTACAAGTAGACGATCTCAGAATTGGTAATATACATTGAGTGCAGTAAATGTGTGGAAAACTTCCGTTAGGAAAGTTGGTGCACTCAGCGACTGTGACACTTATAAATATAGAGCGCAGCAATCAGTCGTCCATTTTTAGTAGGTTTTATTTGGCCAGTAGAGATTTACTATCAGTATTCAAAGAACTGTGACTGACGCCCGAACAACAGGCAACTGACATGTGTAGATACTAGAAAATAGTGCACTGATAATGGCTAGGAACTAGACAAAATCTAGGTTGGCCAAATAAAACCTACTAAAAAGGGACGACTGATTGCTGTGTTCTATAATTTGTAAATATAAAATACCTTTTGATCTGGTACAGTGTTTGTTACTGCAGCAACAGGTTTTGGTTTCTTGGGCCATCACCAGATGACATCTGCACGTCGCGATGATAATGGTCTAAGACGTCAGAAACAGAAAAATAAAATTAATAGTGTTCTAGAATATCGGAAGGGCGTGTATTTTATTTATTATTTTTGTCATGTTCTGCGAACCTCCGACTAAGATTCCGTTTAAACGATGGAAGTTTGGTCACCTTACAATAAGGGTCCGGGTATTTAGCTTCGACGCTACAGTCGTACCGCTCCAATTTTTTTTTTTTTTTTTTTTTTTTTTTTTTTTTTTTTTGTCATCAGTCTACTGACTGGTTTGATGCGGCCCGCCACGAATTCCTTTCCTGTGCTACCCTCTTCATCTCAGAGTAGCACTTGCAACCTACGTCCTCAATTATTTGCTTGACGTATTCCAATCTCTGCCTTCCTCTACAATTTTTGCCCTCTACAGCTCCCTCTAGTACCATGGAAGTCATTCCCTCATGTCTTAGCAGATGTCCGGTCATCCTGTCCCTTCTCCTTATCAGTGTTTTCCACATATTTCTTTCCTCTCCGATTCTGCGTAGAACCTCCTCATTCCTTACCTTATCAGTCCACCTAATTTTCAACATTCGTCTATAGCACCACATCTCAAATGCTTCGATTCTCTTCTGTTCTGGTTTTCCCACAGTTCATGTTTCACTACCATACAATGCTGTACTCCAGACGTACATCCTCAGAAATTTCTTCCTCAAATTAAGGCCGGTATTTGATATTAGTAGACTTCTCTTGGCCAGAAATGCCTTTTTTGCCATAGCGAGTCTGCTTTTGATGTTCTCCTTGCTCCGTCCGTCATTGGTTATTTTACTGCCTAGGTAGCAGAATTCCTTAACTTCATTGACTTCGTGACCATCTATCCTGATGTTAAGTTTCTCGCTGTTCTCATTTCTACTATTTCTCATTACCTTCGTCTTTCTCCGATTTACTCTCAAACCATACTGTGTACTCATTAGACTGTTCATTCCGTTCGGCAGATCATTTAATTCTTTTTCACTTTCACTCAGGTTAGCAATGTCATCGGCGAATCTTATCATTGATATCCTTGTATTTTAATTCCACTATTGAACCTTTCTTTTATTTCCATCATTGCTTCCTCGATGTACAGATTGAAGAGTAGGGGCGAAAGGCGACAGCCTTGTCTTACACCCTTCTTAATACGAACACTTCGTTCTTGATCGTCCACTCTTATTATTCCCTCTTGGTTGTTGTACATATTGTATTGACCCGTCTCTCCCTATAGCTTACCCCTACTTTTTTCAGAATCTCGAACACCTTGCACCATTTTATATTGTCGAACGCTTTTTCCAGGTCGACAAATCCTATGAAAGTGTCTTGATTTTTCTTTAGCCTTGCTTCCATTATTAGCCGTAACGTCAGAATTGCCTCTCTCGTCCCTTTACTTTTCCTAAAGCCAAACTGATCGCCACCTAGCGCATTCTCAATTTTCTTTTCCATTCTTCTGTATATTATTCTTGTAAGCAGCTTCGATGCATGAGCTGTTAAGCTGATTGTGCGATAATTCTCGCATTTGTCAGCTCTTGCCGTCTTCGGAATTGTGTGGATGATGCTTTTCCGAAAGTCAGATGGTATGTCGCCAGACTCATATATTCTACACACCAACGTGAATAGTCGTTTTGTTGCCACTTCCCCCAGTGATTTCTCTACCAAAGGAATATTAAAGGAGATTCTTTTGATTACGAGATTTACCAATGAAAATGGTTCAAATGGCTCTGAGCACTATGGGACTCAACTTCTGAGGTCATTAGTCCCCTAGAACTTAGAACTAGTTAAACCTAACTAACCTAAGGACATCACAAACATCCATGCCCGAGGCAGGATTCAAACCTGCGACCGTAGCGGTCTTGCGGTTCCAGACTGCAGCGCCCTTAACCGCACGGCCACTTCGGCCGGCCAAGATTTACCAATGAAGGAGACTTTTCTCTTGACAAGTATAGTAAGAACCTTGCTTTTCCAATTCAACCCTGAATCAATGGTAGTTTATTTCTAAGCATATCGGTTAGCGAAAAAAACAAAAATAACAGACTATAGGACTGTCCTCCTTAATATAAGATATAAAAGAGTTGACTTGACATACGGTGATCTGAGTATGGAATCCTCATGTTCAAAGATTATAAGGGTGCAGGTATGTTATTTTGTGAAAAATATATGCATCCCTACTTGGACAAATTCGCTATAAACTGTAAAATTTATCACCGTAGCAGCAAAAGGTTATATAAATTTTATTGCGCCCATTTTACAATAAAAATAACTTACAGATGTAACGGAGAACTTTGTGCTGTCAATTCTACGTCAAGTACCATCAGAAATGTTGCGGAACGTAATAAGCGCCAGACACAAAGTAAAGCTACGTTCTCTAAGCACGAGTCTCATTGCGGGACGTGATTCAGGTGTGACAAAGTCCATCTAATTAAAAACTCTGGATAACAGTCGCTCGTGCAATAGTAATGCATGAGCTTACTGCGATAATGAATTAGTTTGGGACCCGAGGAGACTAACGCGACAGTAAAATAACGTTTTAATTTTTATATAAGAAAATAATTCCGGAAAACGCGATCATAAATACAAATCCCCCTGCGAATAGTAATAAGGAGGATGAACACTGAGGTTTTGCTGCAGTTTTATTGTATCCTTTTCAATACGGTGCCCGATTACTTCTCTGTCACCTGAAGGTTTTAACGGTTTCCTGCAGCTTCTACTTTGTAAACGGGGAACACAGCTATTCGGAAATTTACTATTCTACATGTTTTTAGTGACTAGACAGTAACATATGGGAAGAGACGACTTTCTTATGATGCAGTACAACATAGAACTAGGCATAAGGTCTCCTCTCTCTTAACACAGTCTCATTTTCTAGCGGTATGAGGCAAGATAAAAATTAATATCGGATAAGAAACAACTTGAGAGAAATTGTTTTCAATGGGTAAATGCTTTTGCATTACCGTTCAGTCAAGCTGCATATGTTAAATCAGTTGTTTAGTATTTCGATTAATTATTTCCCTCATTAAATTGTTACAATGCTATATAATCTGACAGACTAAATGTATTTTATGATTCCTTGAACTCTCTATTAACTTGTCAGATACTTTTCCTTTGCTGTATCAAGATTTAATCAGTGACTACTTCGTGAGGCTTCTGATTCATTTTATAGTGTTTACAGATAATAAGAGGAGAACAACGGTAGTGTTCAATGATGCATAATGCATTTCACTCTTATGAGACTGAAAAACTTTGTGGAACGCTTACCCGTAAGTGGTGTCAGGTATAATGATTTAAAGAATTCGACCAGCCACCTACAGACAACATTGACAGTTATTTGTAGAAAGTATTCCAATCTCTGTTTCTCATATAGTTTTTGTCCTCTACGGCTCCTTCTAGAACAATGCATATCATATCCTGATGCCTTAACGCGTGTCATATAATCCTGTCTTTCTTCTTAACTCGTGTGTTGTCATCGTGGTCTTTCAACTAGTCTAATAGCAATCCAAGTTGGGAAACATATGGTGAGTGGCATTGTGGAAATCATATTTATTGGAATCAAAATCTCTAAATGTTACCGACATAAATTTGGCAGTTAAAATTAGTGAAGACTTTCTTAAAATACGAATCTGGTAACACGGGCCGAAACGTTCTAGTCCTGAAACATGGGCAGTTGCAAATAGAACATGGCAAGGGATGCAATTATATTCTA
This sequence comes from Schistocerca nitens, assembly GCF_023898315.1. Classification (NCBI taxonomy): domain Eukaryota; kingdom Metazoa; phylum Arthropoda; class Insecta; order Orthoptera; family Acrididae; genus Schistocerca; species Schistocerca nitens. Next base: position 285,120,909 of record NC_064614.1, read on the forward strand.
GTTCTGCAGAACTATGGACGAAACAGCAACTCAAGCAGGCTACAGACGGGGAAAGAGGTGTCTGATAATCATCTACATCGTAGAGCTTAGAGTTATTATTAAAAACAGAAAAAGTAAAGTAAGAATTCAGAGGCTTTCCTTTCCCGACCTAGTCCAGTCCCAACTATGGATCCAGTCACAACAATTTCGACGTCGAAGAGCCATCACAACCTGCTCCTCTTTCCTTGTTCTTGGCTTTATTGCTATGTGGGGTTTTGGGAAGCATATCAAAAATCAAGTAGATGACTCACTCACTATTAGCCTGAACGCTTTCTTGTGTTCACACGACCACGAGCTGAAAATTGTGCTTCACAATTTGGGGCGGCATGCGTATTCATGCTTTCCTTCATCTGGCGGCGCTGCTTTTTCTGTTTCTCACAGGGGTCTGGAGGTGGAACTCAAACGTCGTAGGCTGCTTTTTTTCCAAATTTCATCTTCTAGGTAGCGCAAAGAACTTAAGACCGTTTAGTGATTTCTTTTCAGACTATTTTATACTGTTACTCTGCTTGTGAACTCTCTTCTACTGTCGCCTACCTACGGCGCAATTCCAGCTTAGGCTGCATCTCTCTTCACCTCACCTACTCATTCAGATAGGTCCTTTAACTGCACGATGAAGTTGAAGATTAAATTAGGCTATTATTGTAATGTATTTACCGTTTGTAGCTTTTAAAGCAGCGAGGGATCACATTAAGTAATTTTATACTAAATAAACTGTAAATTATGAGATATCTCACTTATTCAGAAAGCTCTCTCGTTGGTGGGTAACACAAAATTGGTTTCACAGCTGTTCGTTGCGCCTAGTTGACGTAACACATAATACGCTGTTGTGTTGTAGGTAGCATAATTGGTAAAAGCATACGTGAGCCATCACTTGTATGTAAATTCGTGTATTTAGTGTTGTTGACAATTACATATAGGTTGACAAATACAGATAGGTTACCAAAAAGCATCTTTATGCCTATGTGATACGTAGATTAAAATTTCAGCATTACGCGAGCTTATTTTCAGTATTTTCACTGCAGGAAAATTCATTCCTGCGGATGAAGAATGGCATGAGTACATGATGTTTACTGGACGCGTCCAATATCGCTGAAGGATTTCAGGTGGAAATGGCAACAAAGAATGCTCAGAGGACATTCACGTGCAGTTAATCATCGACTTTCAACTTTGAGTAAGGTCAAATGATTGACGTGAGGGGAGCATCATAGCGAAAGATAGTTCAGACAGATGGTTGTGTGTAATGATTACAGAATGAGCTGGACTAAGGGCAACAGAATTTGAAGAACGGTAATGACAGGTCTTCCAGAATGAGTAGGCCAAGGTTACATCGTAGCATTGTTCAACTGACTGACGAATAGACGAATGAAGACAGCTGAACACAGGTACGGGTTAAAGGCAGATTCTCATGACGAACCTTCTGCGACACATAACTGGAACCTAGGTTGAAATCTTCAGTTGCCATGTATCGTGGGACACTAAGTAGCTCGCTGTGTTGTTCAGAGACGAGTGTCGATTTTCTTTTTGATTCTAAGAGCGACGAAACCTGTCCATAAACGAGATGGTGAAGTGTCACAGAAAGCAACTGTCCGAGACAATGCTGACTCCTCGTAACATGTTGTAGCGAGCTATTGGATATAACAATAGGACATTTGGTTGTTGTTGAAGGGAGCCTGAATATTTCTCAGTAAGTAGCAAGAATGGTGAAGTATCTTGTCACATCCTTCATTACCAGGGCAGCAAATACTATATTTCGGCAGGATAATACAGGACCCCTCTTACCACTTTGCACTACAATCGTCTTGAGTGACGTACGGAACCTTCACTGGTTTGCCCGGTTCTGACCCCCTTAACCGTCTGAAATAATTAAATGTACTTTCATATAAGCCACCAGCAACCTCAAGGTGACATTTAGAGGCTGTTTGCGTCTTCCACACCATTATGAAAATTAGACTGTATTCGTGCACTTGGGGTCAAACAAGCATCATACTGATGTTGACGATAATCACTGATGAGCCAAAACGTTATGACCACCTCCCTAATAGCTCGTTTGTTCGTCTCTGGAACGAAATACATCACTGATTCTGCGCATCAGGAATCCGAGAGTTTATTGGTACGCTTTTGGATTTATGTGTCAGTACATGTTTGCACACACGTCACGTAATTCACGTAAATAACGGGCCACTGATTTGCGTACACGGTGATGGCGCCCGATAGCGACCCAGATTACTTCCATAGGATTTACATCAGGCAAATATGGTCGGCGAGACTCAGCGTGAGTTCACTATAATGTTTCTCAAACCATTGTAACACGGTTTTGGCAACGAGACACGAACAGCTATACACCTGAAAGAGTACATCGCCGTCGGGGAAGACATAAGCACGAAGGGATCCAGGTGATTCTCAGCTGTCAGCGTGTGTTCGATTACTACCACAGGTCCCATGCAAGGGCAAAGAATATCTCGCATAGCATAATACTGCTCCCACCAGCCTGCATCCTTGGCACACTGCACGTTTCGAGCCACAGTACACCTCGATGACAGCTTTTGTGAAGACGACCATCGACCTAGTGTACCAAAAAGACTCATCCGAAGAGCCGACACGTTTCCATTGCTCGACGGTCGAATCCTGATACTCCCGTGCCACTGCAGTTGTAATTGAGGATGTCGTTGGGTCAACATGTGAAAACGTACGGGTGATACGATGTACGATGTGCACCAGCATATTGCTGTTTCTGCAGAGATGACACAGATCACCATCTAACCTACGTTACAGAGCAGATAAATCTCCGAACCCCTCTCTCTGTGAAAGGCCGTGAACATCCAACCATTTAGCGCCTAGTGGTAGTTTCACTGTCCATCTTCCTCTTTCTGTAGACGCTCACAATAGTTCGTGAACATTCGACCAACCAGTTTTCGAGATACTAGTTCACCGATCCTGAGTAATAATAATCTACCCTCTGTCAAAGTCGCTTATTTCAATTAATCTCCCCATTTGCAGCCCATATCTTCGCTAGGGTGATGCCCCGTCCTTGTCTGCTCCGGTTACATACTGTTGTTCCCGTATCACGTGCCCACAACGCCACTTGAAGGCATCCAATCTCGCGGTGAGCAGTGGTCACAATGCAGTGAAAGGACATTATTTAATACACGTTTTGTGATAAAAATCTCCACAAAGTTTAATTTATATGAGATGTGTTCTTCGATGTAGCACTGTAAGCCACCACCCCTTTTTGTGTCATGTTGTGAGCTTTTGTGTCGCACGTTACCTCAAGTTTCGCTATGATTCTATGAATTTCCTGGATTCATACCGAAAGCTTATTGTCTCACCTAATCAAGTACGCTTTGTGCTACTTAATCATGAGTACTAGGTTCCCAAAATCAACTTTTTACGCATATTTCTAAAATTACAGCCAGTCCACAGGAGCGCGGCCCACGCTAGCTTCAATGATGACCAACATATATATATATATATATATATATATATATATATATATATATATATATATATATATATATACTCCTGGAAATGGAAAAAAGAACACATTGACACCGGTGTGTCAGACCCACCATACTTGCTCCGGACACTGCGAGAGGGCTGTACAAGCAATGATCACACGCACGGCACAGCGGACACACCAGGAACCGCGGTGTTGGCCGTCGAATGGCACTAGCTGCGCAGCATTTGTGCACTGCCGCCGTCAGTGTCAGCCAGTTTGCCGTGGCATACGGAGCTCCATCGCAGTCTTTAACACTGGTAGCATGCCGCGACAGCGTGGACGTAACCGTATGTGCAGTTGACGGACTTTGAGCGAGGGCGTATAGTGCGCATGCGGGAGGCCGGGTGGACGTACCGCCGAATTGCTCAACACGTGGGGCGTGAGGTCTCCACAGTACATCGATGTTGTCGCCAGTGGTCGGCGGAAGGTGCGCGTGCCCGTCGACCTGGGACCGGACCGCAGCGACGCACGGATGCACGCCAAGACCGTAGGATCCTACGCAGTGCCGTAGGGGACCGCACCGCCACTTCCCAGCAAATTAGGGACACTGTTGCTCATCCAGCATCTCTACGATCGTCTCCATGGGAGAATAGCAGCCTGCATTGCTGCGAAAGGTGGATATACACTGTACTAGTGCCGACATTGTGCATGCTCTGTTGCCTGTGTCTATGTGCCTGTGGTTCTGTCAGTGTGATCATGTGATGTATCTGACCCCAGGAATGTGTCAATAAAGTTTCCCCTTCCTGGGACAATGAATTCACGGTGTTCTTATTTCAATTTCCAGGAGTGTATATATATATATATATATATATATATATATATATATATATATATATATATAGGGTGTTTCAAAAATGACCGGTATATTTGAAACGGCAATAAAAACTAAACGAGCAGCGATAGAAATACACCGTTTGTTGCAATATGCTTGGGACAATAGTACATTTTCAGGCAGACAAACTTTCGAAATTACAGTAGTTACAATTTTCAACAACAGATGGCGCTGCGGTCTGGGAAACTCTATAGTACGACATTTTCCACATATCCACCATGCGTAGCAATAATATGGCGTAGTCTCTGAATGAAATTACCCGAAACCTTTGACAACGTGTCTGGCGGAATGGCTTCACATGCAGATGAGATGTACTGCTTCAGCTGTTCAATTGTTTCTGGATTCTGGCGGTACACCTGGTCTTTCAAGTGTCCCCACAGAAAGAAGTCACAGGGGCTCATGTCTGGCGAATAGGGAGGCCAATCCACGCCGCCTCCTGTATGTTTCGGATAGCCCAAAGCAATCACACGATCATCGAAATATTCATTCAGGAAATTAAAGACGTCGGCCGTGCGATGTGGCCGGGCACCATCTTGCATAAACCACGAGGTGTTCGCAGTGTCGTCTAAGGCAGTTTGTACCGCCACAAATTCACGAAGAATGTCCAGATAGCGTGATGCAGTAATCGTTTCGGATCTGAAAAATGGGCCAATGATTCCTTTGGAAGACATGGCAGCCCAGACCAGTACTTTTTGAGGATGCAGGGACGATGGGACTGCAACATGGGGCTTTTCGGTTCCCCATATGCGCCAGTTCTGTTTATTGACGAAGCCGTCCAGGTAAAAATAAGCTTCGTCAGTAAACCAAATGCTGCCCACATGCATATCGCCGTCATCAATCCTGTGCACTATATCGTTAGCGAATGTCTCTCGTGCAGCAATGGTAGCGGCGCTGAGGGGTTGCCGCGTTTGAATTTTGTATGTATAGAGGTGTAAACTCTGGCGCATGAGACGATACGTGGAAGTTGGCGTCATTTGGACCGCAGCTGCAACACGGCGAACGGAAACCCGAGGCCGCTGTTGGATCACCTGCTGCACTAGCTGCGCGTTGCCCTCTGTGGTTGCCGTACGCGGCCGCCCTACCTTTCCAGCACGTTCATCCGTCACGTTCCCAGTCCGTTGAAATTTTTCAAACAGATCCTTTATTGTATCGCTTTTCGGTCCTTTGGGTACATTAAACCTCCGTTGAAAACTTCGTCTTGTTGCAACAACACTGTATTCTAGGCGGTGGAATTCCAACACCAGAAAAATCCTCTGTTCTAAGGAATAAACCATGTTGTCTACAGCACACTTGCACGTTGTGAACAGCACACGCTTACAGCAGAAAGACGACGTACAGAATGGCGCACCCACAGACTACGTTGTCTTCTATATCTTTCACATCACTTGCAGCGCCATCTGTTGTTGAAAATTGTAACTACTGTAATTTCGAAAGTTTGTCTGCCTGAAAATGTACTGTTGTCCCAAGCATATTGCAACAAACGGTGTATTTCTATCGCTGCTCGTTTAGTTTTTATTGCCGTTTCAAATATACCGGTCATTTTTGAAACACCCTATATATATATATATATATATATATATATATATATATATATATATAATGATAAAATAAGAAGACTAATTTGTTAGTTTACACAGAAAATATACGCACCGGACTTATCTGCGCCTCATCTAAGCAAGTCTGTCTCTCCATACTACTGGCCGAATGCGTCAAGGTACTGCGTGCAAGGCACTCGACGAAGGATAGTTAGGAATTTGAAAGTAGTGTGATCTGTTGTCAAGGCAATATAAATAGCAGCTTTGCCTATTTGTATGCTGTATCGACGAACACGAACGTGGTCAGTTAATGAAGATATATACACACCCACACACACATACATATATGTGTATATTGTGTTAATGTACTCATAGAATTGGTGGCTCAGCACAGCGTCCAATAATCTGCAAGAGGATGATTTGTAAGAAGACCACGTCTGATAAGTTTCCATGGAGACACTCCGTTATTAAGAAATACTTAATATTACATATAACAGTTTGAAAGTAGTTAGTCAATTTGGAAATAAACATTGGTATCGGTTGGACGTATTTACAGTCTTTCTCATAATTGCTGAGTTACTAAAGTTAACATCTGCATTTCACAAGTATTTGAAAATAGTCATTTCACAACACGAAAGTTACTGTCCATCGGACGTGTACGCAAGTCGCGTCCATGCCTGACCACATCTTTCCTCTACCAGCACACACCACAGGCTCCCCCAAAAACAGCAACCGAAGACAGCATGATTCGTTCGTGCAATGAATCAGAGATGAATATTGACATAAAGTGTAAGTTCATATTTACCGAAAGAAATAATATTAAAGATACAGACTAATTTCACTGTAAAAATTCAGTTAAATAGACTTGGGCTAATTTAGTAATGTAGGCTTTGGTATGTAAATATTGTTAAATGCTCAAATGACGAAAGAAAAAGATGCCATTTCGTTGGGGAATTAACATTTTCAAAAGCAACATGAAAGTGAATGTAATGGATTTTGAAAATGGAGTCGACAGAATATAAAAAGATGAATGAAATATCAGAAATTAATCTCGAAACCATGTGACGCTCCCGAAAACTCCCACAATGAAAATAAGATATGCATTTTTCATAGAGACACCGTCAAAATGTGAATTGTGCCGAACGGTAGGAAACCACAGTTTTATTGATATTTGGGTGGTATTTTCGATATCGTCATGTCAACAGTACTTTCAGGAAGACACAGAAGTGGAACCCAAAGATAATTTGGTCTATAAAATGAATATTATGCTGTGAAAGGTAAATTTTCAGAAACAAACGTTTCTCTTTTAAAATTTTACGGAAGAAGTTCTTCAGTCTTTCTTAAAACATCATTACACATGTAAGTAAAACAATGTTACACGGGTTTTCTTTATAAAAATATTGAAACAGAGTCAAGACATACTTTTTGCGTGAGTACTAATAGTATTTTTACAGACAAATGAGGTAAGTAAGGAATATTTGTAAGCGATTCCAAATGAAGCATGTGACTAAAATACCTTTGTGTTGTCTTGCTTATTGTAATCAAAGAACAAACACATAAGAACAAATAGCATTACTCCAGAAATATAAATATTTAGAAAGATATAGGAACAAAGGAGAGTCTAAGCTGGGACGGTCTCACAGCTTAGATATTCGACGAGAGTTATGGCTTGTCAGCTTTTGCCCTTGAAACGTGTTTAGTCCCCCTTTTTTCTTTGCAGGAAACTTCAATTTGACAACACTTTCTATTTTCAAGTTGATCAGCACCAATCCCGATTGTCTGCATGGCGAGATTGGCTCCTCTCTGGTGTTCGTAGGGGGCAGCAAGCTCATATGCTACTATGAGATAAAGTCTCACCGTTAATGGCTGTGCCAACTTCTCAGCAACATGGTGATCAAGACTCTTGCTCGGATCACAAGTTTCGTATTTGCCACTATAAGGGAATACATTCAGGAAGCAGCGCTTGTCAGCATCACACAAAGCCGGTATTTTACCCACCCTTGCTGAGTTTACTCGGCATGTACTGTATGAAAGGGCGCTAGGACTTGTAAGGATACAGCTGCTTGTCAATAGTAATGTTCTCGCCTGCCTTGTATCAGGCAATGCTATTGTCATGAAATAGGTTCCATATTTCTAAGGCGAGGCCAAATTTATCACTTTCCTTGCGTTGTCTCCTTGTTGACATAGAATCAAACCTGATAGCATACTTCTGCACATGTGTTCTTTGGCATAGTTCTTTGAAAGGAAGGAGGTCCCCACGTATTGCTCCATATGTCTTTGTATTAAAAACCCCAATCACCATATGCTCCAAGAGTGCAGGTTAATTCAATGAAAGGATCTAAATCTTTCAGGCTTAGGAAGCACTCACTATTAGCAACTGTGCTGCGAGCCTTTTCTTCAGTGTAATTTATGAGATTCAGGATCGGCTCGCTGACAAATATTCACAATGCAGAGATTGGAGAGTTATCTACAACTTGTCGTTTGGCGTGTATCGTTGGCTCTGGTGTCTCGCGAAACACATTCTGGGGGCTGCACCTACCTGCTTTGTCGCGTGGCTCAGTCAATCCGCGTCCACTTTGTGCCACTGGAACTCTCCACTTCCTCGCCGGGGAGTAGATTCCGCATGACCAGAAACTATTTAGACTGAAAACTGGTGTTATAGAAGGTGGTCCATTGATAGTGACCGGGTCAATATCTAACGAAATAAACATCAAACGAAAAAACTACAAAGAACGAAACTCGTCTAGCTTGAAGGGGGAAACCAGATGGCGCTATGGTTGGCCCGCTAGATGGCGCTGCCATAGGTCAAATGGATATCAACCGAGTTTTTTAAAATAGTAACCCCCATTTTTTACATATTCGTGTAGTACGTAAAGGAATATGAATGTTTTAGTTGGACCACTTTTTTCGCTTTGTTATAGATGGCGCTGTAATAGTCATAAACGTATACGTACGTGGTATCACGTAACATTCCGTCAGTGCGGACGGTATTTGCTTCGTGATACATTATCCGTGTTAAAATGGACCGTTTACCAATTGCGGAAAAGGTCGATATCCTGTTGATGTATGGCTATTGTGATCAAAATGCCCAACGGGCGTCTACTATGTATGCTGCTTGGTATCCTGGACAACTTCATCCAAGTGTCCGGACCGTTCGCCGGATAGTTACGTTATTTAAGGAAACAGGAAGTGTCCAACCACATGTGAAACGTCAACCACGACCTGCAACAAATTATGATGCCCAAGCAGGTGTTTTAGCTGCTGTCGCGGCTAATCCGCACATCAGTGGCAGACAAATTGCTCGAGAATCGGGAATATAAAAAACGTCGGTATTGAGAATGCTACATCAACATCGATTGCACCCGTACCATATTTCTATGCACCAGGAATTGCATGGTGACGACTTTGAACGTCGTGCACAGTCTGCCACTGGGCACAAGGGAAATTACGGGACGATGACAGATTTTTTGCATGTGTTCTATTTAGCGGTAACTGAAACCGGCATAATATGCACTATTTGGCAACGAGAAATCCCCGAGGGCTGCGACAAGTGGAACATCAGCAACCTTGGCGGGTTAATTTATGGTGCGGCGTTATGGGAGGAAGGATAATTGGTCCGCATTTTTATCGATGGCAATCTAAATGGTGCAATGTATGCTGATTTCTTACGAAATGTTCTACCGATGTTACTACAAGATGGCGATGTACTTCCAACATGATGGATGTCCGGCACATAGCTCGCGTGCGGTTAAGGCGGTATTGAATATCATATTTCATCACAGTTGGATTGGTCGTCGAAGCACCATACCATGGCCGCACGTTCACCGGATCTGACTTCCACGGATTTCTTTCTGTGGGGAAAGTTGAAGGATATTTGCTATCGTGATCCACCGACAACGCCTGACAACATGCGTCAGCGCATTGTCAATGCATGTGCGAACATTACCGAAGGCGAACTACTCGCTGTTGAGAGGAATGTCGTTACACGTACTGCCAAAGGCATTGAGGTTGACGGACATCATTTTGAGAATTTATTGCATTAATGTGGTATTTACAGGTAATCTTGCTCTAACAGCATGCGTTCTCAGAAATGATAAGTTCACAAAGCTACATGTATCACATTGGAACAACCGAAATATAATGTTCAAACGTACCTACGTCCTGTCTTTTAATTTAAAAAACCTAACCAACTGTTCGTCTAAAATTGTGAGCCATATGTTTGTGACTATTACAGCGCCATCTATTACAAAGCGAAAAAAGTGTTCCAACCAAAACATTCATATTTCCTTACGTACTATACGAACATGTAATAAAAAATAGGGGTTCCTGTTTGAAAAAACGCAGTTGACGTCCGTTTGACCTATGGCAGCGCCATCTAGTAGGCCAACAATAGTACCATCTGGTTTGCCCCTTCAAGCTAGACAAGTTTCGTTCTTTGCAGTTATTTCGTTTGACGCTTATTTCGTGAGATATTTGGTCCAGTCACGATCAATGGACCACCTTGTAGACATCAAATTTCGTTAAACTGAGTCAGGATCAAAAATGACCCACGCGGTACTTTAAATGTGACAGACAATTTTTTTCATACATCTAGGTGCGCTATGGAAATGAAATTTTTGTGACTTGTACAATCTCATAAATGATTAAAAGCGACAGGAGCGTTTGGTCCTGCGATGATTACGGAGGGGATAGGGCCCTCGACATACCCTCGTGGGTTGAAAACAACCAATGTGGTACTCCTAGTGTTAACGTGTCCTTCAAGAAGTTTTCATATTAATTACCTAGCTCCTAACACCTTTTTCAGTAATGCGTGCATAATTCGTCTGATCAGTCAGACAGAATGCTTATCGCAAAAAAGTCGTTTTGTTTTGAGTATGGCAGTACTAGATGAAAACCAATGTAAGTAACCCGGAAGTCGGAGGGAATAACTGAAGCCAGAGGTGGAGGAAAAGAGTCCTTTAAGCCTTTCATCCTGTACGAGTTGACTTATGGCTCGGTCCGTAACGAACTCTAATAGCGGGCGAGTCAGCAGGAGCCTGTGGTGACGCACCGCAGGAGGCGCGCGGTCCCAGACTGCGGCCGCAGAGCGGAGACGACGCGTGAGGGCTGCGTACGTGCGCGACGTGCGAATCTGCGCATTAGCGCAGGGACCGAGTTATCGTCGTTAGCGATACACGGCGCCCACCAATCCCGCCAGCGGCACGTGACCACATCTCAGGGACACGGCCAATTACCGGCCGGGCCCCCGCCTGCACTGCACTGCCCTAGCATAACGTACGGCGCCGCGGGGTGGGGCGGACGCGATCGCAACTCAGGCGGCTGGCTGGCGGAGCAGCCTCGCTGGCGACGCTTCTGAAGGGAGAGGACGCGCTAGTACGTGGATCTGCAGCGCGCTCGCTGCCGATCGTCTTCGAAGAATCTGGTACCGAGAAAGAGTCTATAAGTATTATTTGTAATGCGACGCTTCGGAAGGGAGAGGACGCGCTAGTACGTGGATCTGCAGCGCGCTGCCGGCCGAAGTGGCCGTGCGGTTAAAGGCGCTGCAGTCTGGAACCGCAAGACCGCTACGGTCGCAGGTTCGAATCCTGCCTCGGGCATGGATGTTTGTGATGTCCTTAGGTTAGTTAGGTTTAACTAGTTCTAAGTTCTAGGGGACTAATGACCTCAGCAGTTGAGTCCCACAGTGCTCAGAGCCATTTGAACCATTTTTTGCAGCGCGCTCGCTGCCGATCGCCTTCGAAGAATCTGGTACCGAGAAAGATTCTATAAGTATTATTTGTAATGCTTCCATAAGGTGTTCAACAGCAGTAATGTACAGGGCGATCAAAAAGTCAGTATAAATTTGAAAACTGAATAAACCACGGAATAATGTAGATACAGAGGTAAAAATGACACACATCCTTGGAATGGCATGGGGTTTTGTTAGAACCAAAAAAAAAAAAAAAAACACCCCATATTGCTAGACGCGTGAAAGATCTCTTGCGTGCGTCGTTTGGTGATCATCGTGTGCTCAGCCGCCACTTTCGTCATGCTTGGCCTCCCAGGTCCCCAGACCTCAGTCCGTGCGATTATTGGCTGTGGGGTTACCTGAAGTCGCAAGTGTATCGTGATCGACATCTGTAGGGATGCTGAAAGACAACATCCGACGCCAATGCCTCACCATAACTCCGGACATGCTTTACAGTACTGTTCTCAACATTATTCCTCGACTACAGCTATTGTTGAGGAATGATGGTGGACATATTGAGCATTTCCTGTAAAGAACATCATCTTCGCTTTGTCTTACTTTGTTATGCTAATTATTCCTATTCTGATCAGATGAAGCGCCATCTGTCGGACATTTTTTGAACTTTTGTATTTTTTGGTTCTAATAAAACCCCATATCATTCCAAGCATCTGTGTCAATTTTTACCTTTCTATTTACATTATTCCGTGATTTATTCAGTTTTCAAATTTATACTGACTTTTTGATCACCCGGTATTATTTGTAATGCTTCCATAACGTGAGGTTCACCAACAGTAATGGATTTTAACCATCAGCTGTTTATTTGTCCCTTTACTCATTTACCGGTTTCGGTTATTAACCATAATCCAGGATGTACGGTACAACAGATTAGTGAAAAGCATCCCATATTCCTGTTAAGCCGAACAATATTGAAACTATCCAGTAACATTGTACAAATAATTTGTCTTAGAATACTGACAGTCGAATCTTACGTCAGACAGACACCATAGAAGAAAGAAACCTCCTGCTATGCCATCTGTTCGGTATAAGATACGACTGTCAGTACTCCAAAACCAATTGTTTATACACATTCACTGAGTGATTTCAATGTTGTTCAGCTTAAAAGGCATATGGAATCCTTTTAACTAATCGGTTGTACCCTGCATCCTGGATGATGGTTAATAACCAAAACCGATAGATGACTACTGGGACAAATAAACAGCTGATGGTTAAAATGCAATTCGTAAAATGTAAGTATTAATTCTTTTCCTTTAATAAAATAAATAAAGAAAACGAACCACTACAGCTGTATTATCAAATAAATTCATTTCAAACTGCTAGTTCTGCAGCAACACTTACGCCATCTTCATGACCTGTTTACCAAGAAACCACTTATATAGCTACAATGCCCAAGACTGAGAGCTGAATTAATATAAAATAATAAATCACAAAAGCACTTAAAACATGAATGGACTAACAACAGTTACACGGTGACCATAAATGTCAAATATGTAATTTTTTATATTTACTATAACCATAAAACGATTGAAAGTGTATGAAAACTAAACAAACTATATCATATCCACCATATATGCAGTTGTTACCATATGCGAAAAAAGATAACATTTGTCCCACATTAAAATTGTACCAGTAAAATACAAGAAAGTCTATAACAATTTTGTTTTTTTAACAAAAGGGCATGATACAACTGAAAACACATACATTAATTTCCAAAACTGTTTGTCAAAATCCATAAAGAATATCAATTATGAGAGGAATGAAAGATAGCAGCAAGAAACCAAAACAGTACAGAATAATCACTAACCAAACATAAATGCACAACAGCACACGTAAATACCATGTTTGGGACAAACAACCTCCGAGAAACTCAAGTAACGACTCCTTCAAAAGCCCCTGGTAAATATAAACACACAGGTGATTGCGAATGCTATCCCAAACATTGTATTTACGTATGTTGTTGTCATTTATGCTTGGCCTCCGATTTACCTGCATCGTTTTGGTTCCTTGTTTGTATCCTTCATTCCTTACATGGCTTTTATTACCTTCCACATAAGTTTTTCGTAAATCGAAACGTATATTTTCAGCTGGATCATGCCTGGTATTTTGCTGTTTGTTAAAACTAAAATTGCTGTACACTGTGTTGTATTTCACTAGTACAATTTTCATGTGAGCTAAACGTTACTTTTCCACTGCTCTACTTTTCTTCACATACGGCAGTAATTACATGTACGGTGACTATGATACAGTTTCTATTGTGTGCTTTTTAGGTTCATATACTTTCACGCACTTTATGATTCTAGTTATTACTAAACACTATTTATTTGACATGTACACTTATAGTGTAATTGTTTTTAGTCCATTTGCGCTTTTTACTGCATTATTCGCTACAGTATTTCTATATTAATTCAGTTATCACACTTAGGCATTGTGCTTATATAAATCGTTCTTTGGCAAACAAGACCTGAAGATAGCGTAATTGTCAGCCGAAACTAGTCGTTTGAAATAAATTCCTTTAAGGGTGCCGCTGTGGTAGTTCGTTTCCTTTATTTATATCATCAGCCGCTGTCCCACGTCAGCGAAAACGATGACTTCTACATGTTTAATAATGTAGTTCAGGAGAATTTCATTCACAGCACATGAAAAGTGCGCACACCGAGGCAAAGATTGGATATCGACGAGATTCCAGTCTAATATATGGTACAAATGGCTCTGAGCACTATGGGACTCAACATCTGAGGTCATCAGTCCCCTAGAACTTAGAACTACTTAAACCTAACTAACCTAAGGACATCACACACACCCATGCCCGAGGCAGGATGCGAACCTGCGACCGTAGCAGCAGCGCGGTTCCAGACTGAAGTGCCTAGAACCGCTCGGCCACTCCGGCAGGCCCAGGCTAACATACAGTCTATGAGTATTGCACATGAGGGCAGACTGTATTGGACAATAAACTCAGTTACCTTCGTACACCCATCGTCAGACAGACCACGATACGCCAGCAGTTACTACGAGGGTTGCATAGAAAGTAATGCACCGCACATGTTTTTTCTCAGCCAAAAATAATGCTACGAATGCGAAGCGTTACGTACGTATTATTTGGGGTCACCTGAGTGAGCGCGCCAAGTTTCCGTCACTTCCGACAGATAGTGTAGTTGCAGGGCAGTTTCAAAATGGCGTCTGTAGATGATGATGTACGTTACAAGCAACTTGATATCATTGAATTTCTCACTGCAGAGAAAGAAACTGAGGGGAATTCACAAACGCTTGTGCAAAGTCTATGAGGCATCTGCTATCTACACAGGTAAAATAAGTCGCTGGGCACGGAAGGTGACGTCATCAGAAGACGGTTCAGCGGATTTCCACGATTTGCAGCGGTCGGGGAGACGATCCACGACTGTCACAGATGACATGTTGCAGCGAGCTGATGTTGTCATTCGCGAGGACAGACGCCATTCGTGGAAGACATTTTGAGGAAGATGAGATGGTGATTCACACAGTGAAGCACTGGCTCCGCCACCAGTACAAGGATTGGTACCAACAGGGCATACACGCCCATGTTTCGTGCTAGAGGAAGGCCATAGAACTGGATGCAGATTCCGTGGAAAAATAGGGTGTGTAAGTAAAACACCATTCTTTTGTGTGTGTAATTCTCATTAAGTTCAATAAAGAATATCTGAAGTATGCAGTGCATTACTTTCTGCGCAACCCTCGTAAAATACGTTCTTACTGCTTTACTTACTTCGTCGGAAATAAATATGTTCTTCTTCAGATTAATGTACATTATGAAGATCTCTGAAGGAAGTGAAATTTTTTGGGTCTTTGAAAAAACTAACGTCAATTGAAACAAGCATTGGAGGCAAAGGTTGCGAGATAACTAGCTTCTGGTATGAGCAAAATTATTTAATTGGAAAAATTGTTTATTAACAGTAAACAGACTTTAACCTCCTGTATTATCGATATTTTCAGTAAAAAAGTGTATGGAGCATCAATTTTTACTTGTTTGTTTTATCAGAGTTGCTGTTGAGTCCTTGAAGTGATCATCCGTGTATACGGTTCACGAGATGCGGAAAAAGTGAAACTAAGTGATTTTATTAAAAGTGGTATTAACTACAACGTATAGACGATGACGCTACGTTAATTATATGTAGATAAGTGTGAACTGCTCGCGATTTAAAGATTATGTTTTACGAGTGCCGAGTTACGCAATTAATAATTACTTCAGATTATGGTTACGCGAAAAATGAGTAATTATCCCACAGTGTGATTAAAAGCGTGAGAGAACCGTCTAACACTGCCATAGTATGCATTACAGTGGCATTACAGTTAATAAGTGTGCTTACTCTATGAGTGTGCTTCGGCTGATACCTCTACAATTTGTTGGCATTTTTCGTTTAACTACGATGCGTAAGAGTAATTAATTAATTCCATAAAACGCACAAATAAACAAACTACGAATTCCAGTGTATTTGTGTATTTACCAGAATTTGCAACTTCGGCAATTTATACCTGTTGTAAGCTCTGGGCTACCCAAACTATGTCAGCTAAGCTACAGTGAAAAATAATGCAGACTTCACGTCTCCAATAGAGAAGCGGATGTGTCGAAAAATGAAGCCACAATTGGGGGCTATTAGTGTGTGTGATACGAAGCAACGTCTTGGCAACGGTCATATCATGGCCCTTGATATTGCCAGTGGTAGACAGAAGACCTCTATATCAGTTCATCCCATCAAAATCCGTATTCGGTCGATTACCACGAGAATTACGAATGGGTCGCTAGCGAAAAGACATCTCGAGTGATTTAAGATTCGCTAAAGACCCAAGAGGTTAAAAAAATGGTGTAATGTCACAGAAAATTATTTACAGTGTCAATGTTCCTGCTCGCATTTAAGATGGTACGAAGAACTGAAACATTAGAGCTACGTTACAGCATATTAAATGCTTACTGAGAACGTTTGAAATCCGACTTAATGAGACGCAGTAAGTGTTAACATCATGCTCCTCTATATGTCTTCAGCAACATATACCTAGGCTGTTCCTCCCTGTTTCCAATGCGATCTACTAATCTTCTATTAGGTTACCGTCTCAACCTATTCTCTTGGAATGCAACAGAGAACTTCCTCGGTCTACCTACCATCCACTGTGATAGCCACATGGTCTGCGAACTACAATTTCATTTCTGTTCTTATGATAATTATGTCTTCTACTTATGTCAGCTACTCTTGTAATTTCCAAGCATGCTTCTCTCTATTTCTCACTCAAAAACTACCGCTTTTATAACCTTTTCATTGTAAACAAAAAAAGTATACATCACATGTATGATGCTTAACACCACAGTAACTTATTTACAATATGTGTGCTATTTACAGTTCATCAACTTATACATCGACCTAGGAAACCACGTGGACGACAACAAAACAAACCACCATCTACCGGACCTTATGTATGTCAATACATTTATTTCACACTATATTTATATAAACGCAAGCACTTTAGCATTTTTTTATTAATGAAACAACATATAAAGTGTCACAAAGTATTCAAATATTCTTGTGCAGTGTGGGAGCAGACGACATGGAGTTGATTAAATAATGCGTGTAATTGAAAATATTAGCCATCTGAAGATGGACACAGTGCCCCGTAACCTGCTATGCGACTAAAATAAAACATTTTAAAAATATTTTTGGCGGGTCGCGTCATTCACCAACTATCATCAGCTGATTGTTCAAACCCATTCCTTTCAGTACATTTACAGTACACCATTTTTGTTTTCCTCTATTTACTTCTATCATTCGTTTTAAAGACTTATCTGTACTAGAAATAAGCAAGAAGTTTATTATTTCTCAGATTAGAGGTATTGCTATTAAATGTCGTCAGATCTATACCATCCTCAAGGATCTATCGTAAGGCGGTACTTTTCGTCATGGAGGTTGTAGAGTGAGGTTATAAGTCTGACCCTGTGACTCTGCGACCGCGAAATGGAATTTGTTTTACACCAGTTTCGTAACCGGAATATTAAAATTTTATTCAGCCTTCTTGTGGAAACGTTAAGCCATTCACAGTTATCCAAGAATGCATAATGTATAAGTTTACCCTTTGTCGCCAAAGCGCAAGAGCAGCCCTTTCAAAGTTTTAATTGGCAATGAGATTAAACGCTTGCTTTGTTCCGACAGCGCTGCGAAACGAAAAGCGAATTGATACTTATGAGAATGGAATAAAGGTACTACTTCTTGGCTATTGAGAGGTCCTCACGAAGAACAGGTTAACGCCATTTTTTTAGACATTGGTGCAAGTCTCAATAATGATGTAAAGTTTCTATTGGTTCCCAAGTAAAACAAGGGCTCATTAGTCTATTTTAGAAGTACGGGATTATGAGCGTAATTTACCGAGGTCAAAAAAAAATCCCTATTATGAATGCGACAGATACACAGTTTCGTTACGACAACTGTATTCAGAATAACCCATTAATTTGGGAAGAAGAATGTCAAAAAATTATCGCCACAGCAAAGTTATAAATACGTTGGTATTGTTTGATATTTACCAGTTACATATCAAAGTTTTATTCCTGACATTGACAGATTTACTTAAGTCGTTACTAATAAATATAGATATCTAAAGTTAAATCTTTGTGATATATTATTCCTAATTACAAGGCTTATTACAACGCACGTTGTAGGGACAAATAAAGAGAACAAAAATATTATCTTAAGATAAATCTCTGGCACCTCGCACACCTTTGTTGCAGTACACTAGAAATTGAAACAGGCAAGACTGCCTCTAAACCAAATCTGATATAACGATGATGATTATTTCGAGTGATAAAGGAATATAGTAAGAATATAAAACAGAAGAAAAAGGCTCTGCGCATGAGATAATGAGAAATGATGGGGGGGGGGGGGGGGCTTGGCAAAATATGATATGAATGTTTACATTGAATTGGATAGAGTACTGAAGAGACATGACTCTCTTTTGCTTTGTTTTTAACGAAACTTTGTAAATACCATGTGATTTGCTCGATCACTTCTTCGAACGCTCAATTTTACGTATTGGACTTATTCCTAGAGAAAGAGAATATCAAAATTAGGCAGCAGTAACAGTTACTTCTGAAGTCGCAATAATTATTAAGTTTCTTTCGAGAATCGAATACCCTGCTCCACAAATTTTGTTGTACTCTTGGTGAGCAAATACTCTTACGGTCACCAAAGTGATTGCATTCTAATGCACTTCGTGTACATGATTGATATTGACCAGGTAAGTCGCATAATCTTAATGGAGAAACCGAAGAAATATTTAGGAACTACTTCTAACAGTTAGACTGAAGGTTTCCATAAAACGTTTGGCAGGTATCATCGCGAATTTCGGAGCAGTAGTAATTTATGCGTATAGGTGCGAATTGTCGCTGGATACCAGAAATAGAATATAATGGCAAAACGTAACTTTACGAACAAAAATAAGCGCAAGAAACATTAAATATCCTGAGCTGATGAAATGATAGTGAATGCCTTATATACCGTTTTTCTTACTAATAATACAGGTAAATTTACACATAGTTCACGTAATAACTATGTAGTAGAATAAATTAATGTTGGAAATTCCTGATTGTGAAACGAAATTTTCTCTTCTCACGTTTACTGATGACCTTTCGGAATTATTTGTAGCCCAACAAGCATAAGTATTTTTTGTCGGCGCTCACTTTAGGCTTCCACTGTCATTGTCGGAGAATTTGCTGCCTAATGATCCAATTCCAAAGTCATTGGAATGCGAACTCAGAGGAACGCCAGAGAGGAAAAGTGTCTCTCTATGTAACATCTCGTCTTTAGATCGCCATGACGTTCTCACACTTCATTTTCCATAAAATCGAATGTTTCCATTTCAAGTTGTATCATTAGCAGTTACAATAGAAGTGAAGTGCGAGATGTTCACATGCGACATCTTCTCCACGGTTAGTCGTAGTCAGCGTTGTTGTTATCCTACCAATGTATCAGTAGTAGCTATTTTGTGTCCCATCACTAGATTAGTTTAATACAGGTACACGGTCTAGTCCTACTAATAGGATTTATGTGAACTATACTGTCGTCGTGAAGTCTCCATCAAGCAGGCTTTCTTACCACGATTCATCTCGTTCTAGTCTCACTCTCCTTTACATCGGACACTGCAAAATGACACTCGCTTAACTCTTTCGAAAAGAAGATCCACGGAATGAAGTGTTTGTGGAGAAACATACACAGTGCATCATGTCTTGCTTTTAATACGCTGATAAGACTTAAGGATAAGGCCTACCAAAGGACTTAGGCGTTTATGATACGATAACAAGATAATTGTTGAAACGTCTTGTGTATTCAGAGTTCCTTCTCAATGATTGGAAGACGAATTAAGTATCTTTCAGGATGGCGGGCTCATCCTGTTAACTGCGCAGTCAACCAGACGTATTTACCAAACAATACGTTTTCTGATACATAATATGTATGTTCACAATACTGTCAGACATATGTTGAACTTATTTAGCATGTTTAAATGACTGGGCTTGTAGATATTTGCCATTATTTTTAATACAATAACTATAACTACTCGCTCCATTACATTGACAATAATTTTCCATCAACGTTTTTCATACTCCTATCATCTAACTCGCGTATAATCTTTCACAAACGTATGGAGAACAATAACCACCGATGAATGCAAAGTAAGTGAAGTACTGCAGGCTTGAATGTGATATAATTTTGGGTATGCAATTGCCTGCAGTAACTTATATTGACTTCTGTGCTACATAAAATATCTCACGAACATAGAAGTAATATTTTCGCCAACAACCACAACGTACTTTGGACAGTAAAGAAGGTTTTCGTAATGTGTCCCGATGGTGCGGTTTGCATCACGACGTTACACAACTGATCATATCTCTGAGTTTCAATCAACACATGGAATGTTCGTTTTCTCCTAGACTCCAGAATGCAGACTTAAGGTTTGTAGCGCCATTTTTGCCAGCTTCATTACGTTCACTTATATCCGGGATGCTACTCTAGTTCTCTAACTTCAGTTTTCACTCTCCGTTAATAATCTGTTACAATCTTATTACATTTAAAGCATACATAAAATGGACGTACAGTGTTAAGTTCTCGGTGTGAAATTCTCGTTACGAATCTCACGAAATAGGTCCCTGTGCCTAGGAGCTCTATCTCTTAAGGACAGAAATGCTCTGTTCTGAAACATCTTTTTTATTTGATTCAACTAGCCATTTGTTTTGGTTAACTTGAAAAAAGGGTTAATAATTTTTCTTCTATCAGTCGTGCTTACTGACCTTACTGGACACCTGTCACCTATGCCAACAAGTAGCTCTATAGTGAACATTTTTGGTGATATTTTATATGGGAAAATTGTGAAATACGAATTGTATACTGAATGGAAATTCTGTACATAACAATGTGCTAGTCACATCGAAGGGTAGTGGTGAACATTTTCCAAAAAGAATTATAGCCACTAAGAACCGAGGAGTTTGGTTGTTGATCAGGTTAATGAATGATCTAAGAACAATGAGGGTGCTGGTTGTATTAGTAAGGAGACTGCTTTACCTTGGAACATTTTTCAGACCTTCCCCTCTCGCTAGCTCTTTTCTTTTTCGATTTTGTATTGATAAGTTCACTTTGTGTGTGCTGAAGTCTTTTTATGAAATTTACAGAAACTATTCCTGAAACCTATGGTTTCTCCAAATGTGAAAATCTCTTCCAAGCCACAATATCATCATCTAGATAGGAGCAAGTATTCTATTACAGAAACTATTCCTGAAACCTATGGTTTCTCCAAATGTGAAAATCTCTTCCAAGTCACAATATCATCACCTAGATAGGAGCAAGTATTCTATTCAGACTGAAAAGTGTTGCATTCTAGAAAACCTTTCCAGTGCTGTTTTCAATAGTCTACATGTTACAGTAAGTGAAATCAAATTAAACAGAAGTATTATTAAAAACAAAATTACAAGCTCATTCTGAAAAAGAAGCTGTTGGTATCCGACGCAAACTTCCATTTTCAAGATATGGAAAATTTTTAAAACATGAAAGAAACTCAGTTTATTTACAAATATCAAGTGTTGCATTGTCAAAAACTTCTTGTGTTTCTAGGTACATAACCGTGCACGATGGAAGATGAATAGCTTAATTGTCCACACGTTATGTAACTAAGTTTATAAATGTATTGAATTTTACTCACCATAGAACTCTGCAACTGTAGATTTGACAACAACCTCAAAAGCCTGTATTATATTACACAGATCTTAAATAAATAAATATAAATTCATACTGACATGTGGAATAATCGGGTCTACTGCCGGATGTTTGTGTCGCTCTGGCACAATATTTCGGCCACGTAACTCGTTGCCTTCTTCAGGTGCTACCTGAGACTGCCGTGTTGGAGGATCTTGTCAAGTATTTATGCCCAGAGGGCGCTGGGTGCTCTCTTTGCCGTCCGCGCCCGCCTGGCGCTGCTTATAATGTGTTGTCTCTTCCCCGGTGTTCCCTCGGACGTCCGCGCCCGACTTGGTCTCCATCTGTGGCATCTCTATGAGGCCTGTCCTTTGTTGGGCGCTCCATTCGCGGTCCGCGCCTGCCTGACGCTGATCCTGTGGTGTTGGCACTTCCCTGGTGCTCCGACGGTCGTCCGTGCTCGGCTCGTCCATCATCTGCGGTCGTGGCGGCTGTCAGAGGCCTGTCCTGCGTCGGGAGTTGCGTTCACAGTCCGCACCCGCCTAGCGCTACTCATGCCGTGTTACTACTTCTTGAGGAGTTTGTTGGTTCATTTCGTTGAGCCCTGATAAGCTCCAGAGCCGGACTCCACGCCGAGCTGAGCTGGTAACCGCTGTCTCGGTTTATTAGGTTGTCTGTGACCTTGATCTCGATGGCCTCCTTTATGACACTGTCCCAAAATCTTGGCGTCTGTGTCACAATTTTGGTGTTGTTATAGTCCATTGAGTGGCTGAGCTCCAGACAGTGCTCCGCTATGGCAGATTTTGTTGCCTGTCCGAGTCTGGCGTGCCTCTGGTGTTCTTTGCACCTGACGTCCACCGTCCTGGTTCTCTGGCCAATGTAAGACTTTCCACACTGGCACGGGATGTTGTAAATGCCTGGTTTACGGAGCCCCAGGTCGTCCTTCACACTCCCTAGCATGGTCCCAATTTTGGAGGGTGGACAGAAGATACTCTTTATATCATATTTTGAAAGAATTCTGCCGATCTTTGCTGAATTAGGTCCAGCATATGGCAGGTATGCCACCTTCTTCGCCTCCTCTTGTGTACCCTGTGGTTGACTGGTAGTACGAAGTGCCCTTTGGATGTCTGTGGAGGAATATCCATTTCTGCTGAACACCAGCTGTCGATGTTCTATCTCTGTGGCCAGACTTTCTGTATCTGACAGAGCTCGAGCCCTGTGAACTAATGTTTTCAAGACTCCATTCTTCTGTGCCGAGTGGTGGCAGCTACTGGCTTGAAGGTATAAGTCAGTGTGGGTGGGCGTACGATACACACTGTGCCCCAAAGTGCCATCTGCCTTCCTATTGACCAGGACATCCAGGAATGGGAGTTGTCCATCCTTCTCTAGCTCCATAGTAAATTTTATACTTGGGTGGCGTGAATTTAGATGTTCCAAAAAGTCATCTAGCTTCTCCCTACCACGGGACCAAATGACAAAAGTTTCATCAATATACCTAAGAAAGCACTTGGGTTGGTAAGTGGCTGATGCAAGTGCCTCCTCTTCGTACCTTTCCATGAAATGGTTGGCTACCACTGGTGATAAAGGGCTGCCCATTGCCACTCCTTCCGTTTGCTCATAAAATTGACCCCCATAAAGAAAATATGTTGAGGTCAGTACATGCTTGAACAGGTCGATCAGGGCACCATCGAACTTCTCTCCAATGATATTGAGTGAATTGGTGAGTGGCACTTGTGTGAAGAGCGACACCACATCGAAACTGACCATGATGTCAGAGTCCACGATGTGTAGCTGCCTTAGCGGTTGTAGGAAGTCCTCCGAGTTCCGAATGTGGTGTGCACATTTGCCCAAATTTGGTGCCAGTTTCTTCTTCAGGTATTGTGCAGTGAGGTATGTCGCTGCGCCGATGTTACTGACAATAGGTCGAAGAGGGACCTCCTCCTTATGGACCTTGGGGAGTCCATAGAGTCTGGGTGGTACAGGTGCTTTGGGATAAAGCTTCTTGGTGACCTGTTCAGGTAGACTTGCCTCCTTCAGCAACTTCTCGGTCTTCTTGTCCACCTTGTCAGTGGGGTCACCATCTAGTGGTTTGTAAGCAGTGTCTTCCAGAAGTTGTCGCACCTTCCTATCATACTCCAACTTGTTTAAGATGACCGTGGAGTTGCCCTTATCAGCTGGCAGAACTACAATGCTGTCTTCCTCTCGTAGCTGCCTGAGTGCCACCCTCTCCTGGCTCGAGATGTTGGATTTGGGTGGCTTCATCCTGGTGAGTGCCCTGCAGGTCTCCCTGTGGATCTCTTCAGCAACGTTGGAAGGTAGCGTGTTGACGACTTGCTCAACCGAACTGATGAAGGCTGCAACAGGTACGCTTCTGGTAGTCACTGCAAAGTTGAGGCCCTTGCTGAGTGCTTTTGAGGTGGCCTCATTGAGCTGCTTCTCACTCAGTTTCACCACTGTCCGTGTGTCCCCATTCTGTTGTACCTTCTTGTTAAGGCGCTCAAACTTGGCCTGGTGACAAGCTGTTGATTTCCTCATGGTGCATTCCGCCAAGGACCAGGAGGCACCGTCAACCTGGTCCCAATCTTCACGGGTCAGGGTGGCTGCTATGGAAAGGTGGAGATACAGCAAATCCCTGCACGTGACATCCTGGCGGTGGCGCATGTCACGCACTCTTTCTCTTACCAGCGCGAGGCTGGCCTGGTGTTTGATTCTGTTCGCCATTCTGGTGTTAACATGATGCTTGAACCTGGCGAAGACAGGAACTACATCCCCCTCTCGGCATCTCAGAAGGAAATTGAGAAATCTCAGCATCCTCCCCTTCCTCTGTCGAAGCTTATCCAGCTTCTTGATATTAAGATACATCTCCTCCCCGGCGAGATCTTGACATGTGGAATAATTGGCCATTACTTGGTGTGCATGCTCATTGCTCGTGGTATTACTGGAGTGCTGCGGCCGGAGACGACGGAAAGGTTTTGGGTTATGGCACGAGGCGTAGTGTTTGGCTTTTCTCGCCACGCAGTGCATGTTGAGAAGAAGAGCTTGTCCGAACGTCGACTGGCATTAACCGTTCGTCTGAACATATGACGTGTGTTCGATTTAAACGGGTTCAATAGTGTTCATATATATTTGTTAATGGTTAAATAATGTTGTCTTCAGTGATGAGTCTGACATGTCGAAGTCATGTCACACGTGACATAATAATGGGGCTTGGGCTTTCCATCTTGGTGTCCTACACTTCAGGAAGGATCTGCAGCTATATGTATGGAAACCCGGCGAGCTCCTCATTATTGAGTGATGGTATACCTAAAGTTGTTGTAACCTTGGTGATTAAGTACCAAAATTTGCAAAATTAACGAATAACGAAATACTAAGTGTAAAACTAAATCAGATTCCATGAAAGTTTGCTATTACGTCTCAAGGAACAATCTTATTTACGAATGTTTTGCAGTGTTTAAATGACTCTTACGAGTTGAATTTAAAAGGATAAATAATTTTGACGAGCCTTCCTGTTTCAATGTTCTGTTTTGTTCTTTTATGTAATATGAATGTGCTATTGCAAGTGTGCTGTTGTAGTTGATTTATGTTTCAGTTGGGCGGAGCGCTATGTATTCCCTCCGGTACTGTTGGACGTGGCACCAGGGCTTGACGACCTGGCCATTACCAGTGGAACTGTGTTTCATTAGACCGAGCTCCATGTTCCTGGCCTTCTGTCTCCATCTCGTCCTTGTGTATTGGTGTTCTCTTTGTTCCTGGCTCTGTCAGGTCGTTAAGCTTGGTAGCTCGTCCCTCCGCCGCCTTGGCGGGTGCACCTTTCGCTCTAAATATGAATTTAAATTTGTAAAACCGGGTCACTCTGTAATTAGTGCCCCATCAGATTGCTGGAGGTTCCTCCTTATTAATTCTGTATTCCCTCATTAGCCGTTTGTATCATATTTGTACCTTGCATGCTGAATGTGAAGTTTAGTTCTTATAAAGTTGGGTTTCATGTGTGTATGTTCTCAGGGAATGTCCAGATGCTGAGTCACTGTGTTTTACTAGTTGTTTGTTATTTAATTAGAACCTACCTGTACTGGCATCAAGTCGATTATTCCTAGTTCGTGTGCCCGTTGTCTTCATTGACGAGCGTTCAAGTTTAGAAGTTGTCTTATTGTTACTTGTGTGCATTATGTTATGCCACACTGTTATACCTTGGTATGAATATGCAATGCGAAAGAGAACTCACAGTATGGGATAGTCTTGCGGGTTCAGAGTTTGGCAAGTTTAGATTGTAACAATTATTTACACGAATAGAAATTTTCTTAATGTTTTATGTATTTGTTATGCAGATTTCACAGGTGCTTAAGAAAAATTTTACTGTGCTTGTTAAATTTATCGATTTTATTGTATTTAAATTGCGCAAGATAATAAACACTGTTTAACTCAAGCTCTGGTTTTTTGGTAATTATGGCCCTGCTGCTTTCTGTCGAATTATTGGACTCAAATAGTACGTTCCACTAACAAAAATAATAACAGAAACTGCCGGAAACTGCTTGTGGTGGTTTCTGGGGCACATTCCCTCAAATGATTCTAAACTACATTGAATCATCGGGAGAACAGAGGTAACTGTACACCAGGTACAGCACTCTCCCATACATAGTTGTTCTGAGGCAGTTGCTATCACATCATTCTGCAGTCAGCTGCTAATTTTTGTTTTGTTTCATAATCCATAAACTTGGAAAAGTGCCGAGACAGCAGGCAAAATATCTGTTGCTAAAGAATTCTGTTCCACAAATTGTGTCACCGCTGTAGTTGACTTCCTTAGGTGTAACCATCACTAAATAAAATATTTTGTTGTCATTTTTTCCCCTTCATTGTATGGTGTCGTTTCGTATGTGCGCATATTTCACCATTCAGTGAGCGCAACAGCAGTTCAAAGAGCATTATACAAAATATATTAATAAATTCCTCTTTTTCAAAGATGCATTTGTTGCCGTAGACATTCTGTATTTTTTATGTTCTCAACTTCAGCCGTCATCAGTTATCTTGCTGCCAAAATAGCAAAGCTCACCTGTTACTTTAAATTTCTCTAATGTAATTGCTTTATCATCACCGGATTTAATTCGCCTACATTTCGTTACAGTTGTTTTACTTCTGTTGATGGTCAACTTAGAATCTCTTTTCGAGACACTATGCATATTGTTCAGATGCTCTACTAAATCATTTTCTGACCGAATTGCAATGTCATTAGCACATGTCAGACTTATTGCTTTTCCCTATAAGCTTTAATTCCCTCTCCAATCTTCTCACTGGTATCGCTTACTGCTTCTCATGGTACAGACTGAGTAAGAGCCCACCGAGGCTACAACTCTACGAACTTGTATCACTTCTTTTTCTAGTTACTATTTAAATTAAGAAACATATTGCGTGTGCATTGTCGCTTGAACACATGGAATGGAAACTGCTTATGGTGGCACTGACGTATGCTACCCGCAGAACAAGTCGCCCAGTAGGTAGAGCACCCGCGCAACGTCTCCACGGATATCACAGCGCGGCCAACCGTAGACCTCAGGCGTACCATTGGCGCTGAAGCAGGCGGAGGATAGCGGCCGCTGCTCGGTCGCGGTCGGTAATGCTTTCCGGGTTGGCAGCCGGTAACTCACACCGCCTTAGCGCGACCGCCGCTCGATGAGGGCCATTTCGATGCAAATTATAGGGCGGCGCCTCCTCCGTGTTTCGGCCGCTTCCCCGGCTCCCTGTTTAAATATAGGCCGCGCACTCCACTTGGCACTGCCCGTCGCCACTGCTCCTGCTTAGAGGCGATGGGCAGCGTTACCTGCCGTCAAATACGCCAGCAGCTTATCCAAGATATGCCGTTGATCTGCCCAGAGTTGAGTCAATTGATGCATAAATTTGTCAGCTGGAATCTGCACGTAATGTTCGACAACAGACCATGTACGTTTAAGTTTTTGTTACCTTGGTAAAAGTTAGTTCACAAAGAAATGGCATCTACAGAAACAATATAGAGAAACTTGTGATGAAAAACATGAGTTGAGCTTTCCTGTAGGAAAGAAAATATTGTGCACAAGTAGTATTCCACAGTAATACAACTGCAACATTTGACTGAGTACTAACGAATGATAATTTATGTTATACGCCCGCATCTCGTGGTCGTGCGGTAGCGTACTCGCTTCCCACGCCCGGGTTCCCGGGTTCGATTCCCGGCGGGGTCAGGGATTTTCTCTGCCTCGTGATGGCTGGGTGTTGTGTGATGTCCTTAGGTTAGTTAGGTTTACGTAGTTCTAAGTTCTAGGGGACTGATGACCATAGATGTTAAGTCCCATAGTGCTCAGAGCCATTTGAACCATGTTATACGCAAAGAACAAAGCGACATGAACTTGTCGTTCTTGCTCTTTACAAACCTCTTAAAAAAAGAAGCACTCCGTCATCAGGCCACAAGTGGCTCATCGGGACCATCCGACCGCCGTATCATCCTCAGTTGAGGATGCGGATAGGAGGGGCGTGTGGTCAGCACACCGCTATCCCGGTCGTTACGATGGTTTTCTTTGACCGGAGCCGTTACTATTCGGTCGAGTAGCTCCTCAATTGGCATCACGAGGCTGAGTGCGCCCCGAAAAAATGGCAACAGCACATGGTTGCCCAAATGGTCACCCATCCAAGTGCCGGCCACGCCGGGAACCGCTTAACTTCGGTGATCTCAAGGGAACCGGTGTATCCACTGCGGCAAGGCCGTTGCCTTACAAACTTCTTGCTCCATGAATATTGGCGATCAGTAGCATTATCCATTGTTTGTCCGTAGCTTTTCTAAACAGCTATTCTTTGGTCAGTCTAAACCACTGCCTTAAGTTCTTGAGCCAGGATAATCTTCTACGTCTTGCACCATGTCTGCCATCAACCTTTATTTGATGTATCAATTGCTATAGGTGGTATTTGTTGTTGCGCATTGTACGGTCGAAGTATTCGATTTTTTTCTCTTGAAAGTACTGAGAATTTCTAAATCTTCGTTCAGACGCCGCAGTAGTGTCACATTTGTGACTTCATCTGTACATAGTGTTCCTAACATCCTCCGATACGCCCATAGTTAGATAGTTCCAATGCCTTACTTTATAGTATGATAAATGTCCGTGAATCAAAGCAGTAAATTGAGACACTGAGCACGCGGCATCGAAGTAGTTGAGAGTGAAGGGTAATGTTTATGTCACGGGTAGTCAGAACTTTCTTCAGTTTCTGGAAAGAACTTTTGGCTGTAGAATTCTGCAGCCAATTTCTGGAAGATACCCTATTTATCGCTCATCTAACACCCCCACTATTTATTTAATGAAACCCTTCCCAGGTTCTCATTCCCACATGCAACAGTGCCCTAAATTTCATCTCGGTCTGTTCTGCAAACCCAGCTTCTCATTACCAAATGCAATTCTGCCTTAAATTTCATCTCGGTTTGTTCTGCAAACCAACAAATTTGTCTTCTTGACGTTCAATCGTAACCCACATAAATTACCGTTGTAATTCTTAAGGATGGCTATGGTTCAAATGGCTCTGAGCACTATGGGACTCAACTGCTGAGGTCATTAGTCCCCTAGAACTTAGAACTAGTTAAACCTAACTAACCTAAGGACATCACAAACATCCATGCCCGAGGCAGGATTCGACCGTAGCGGCCTTGCGGTTCCAGACTGCAGCGCCTTTAACCGCACGGCCACTTCGGCCGGCCTTAAGGATGGAACAGCTTTGTTATTGCATTTCATAATTCCATAACTTCGTAAGTGTAACGGTGATTCTGAGCAACGAGATTACGTCTACATCTACATCTACATAGATACTCCGCATCCACCATACGGTGCGTGGCGGAGTGTACGTCGTACCACAACTAGCATCTTCTCTCCCTCTTCCACTCCCAAACAGAACGAAGGAAAAATGACTGTCTGTATGCCTCTGTACGAGCCCTACTCTCTCTTATCTTTGTGGTCTTTGTGTGAAATATAAGTTGGTGGCAGTAAAATTGTACAGCAGTCAGCCTCAAATGCTGGTTCTCTAAATTTCCTCAGTAGCGATTCACGAAAAGAACGCCTCCTTTCCTCCGGAGACTTCCCCCGAGTTCCTGAAGCATTTCCGTAACACTCGCGTGACGATCAAATCTACCAGTAACAAATCTAGCAGCCCGCCTCTGAATTGCTTCTATGTCCTCCCTCAATCCGACCTGATAGGGATCCCAAACGCTCGAGCAGCACTCAAGAATAGGTCGTATTACTGTTTATAAGCGGTCTCCTTTACAGATGAACCACATTCTCCCAAAATTCTACCAATGAACCGAAGACGACTATCCGCCTTCCCCACAACTGCCATGACATGCTTGTCCCACTTCATATCGCTCTGCAATGTCACGCCCAAATATTTAATCGACGTGAATGTGTCAAGCGCTACACTACTAATGGAGTATTCAAACATTACGGGATTCTTTTTCCTATTCATCTGCATTAATTTACATTTATCTATATTTAGAGTTAGCTGCCATTCTTTACACCAATCACAAATCCTGTCCATGTCATCTTGTATCCTCCTACTGTCACTCAACGACAACACCTTCCCGTACACCACAGTATCATCAGCAACAGCTGCACATGGCTATCCACCCTATCCAAAAGATCATTTATGTAAATAGGAAACAGCAGCGGAACTACCACACTTCCCTGGGGCACACCAGATGATACCCTCCTCTCCAATGAACACTCACCATCGAGTACAACGTACTGGGTTCTATTACTTGAGAAGTCTTCGAGCCACTCACATATTTGGGAACCAATCCCATATTCCCGTACCTTAGTTAGGGTCTGCAGTGGGGCACCGAGTCAAACGCTTTTCAGAAGTCAAGAAATATGGCATCCGTCTGATACTCTTCATCCATGGTTCGCAAGATATCATGTGAAAAAAGGGCGAGTTGCGTTTCGCAGGAGCGGTGCTTTCTAAAGCCGTGCTGACGCATGGACAGCAACTTCTCTGTCTGAAGGAAAGTCATTATATTCGAACTGAGAATATGTTCGAGAATCCTGCAACAAAGGATATTGGTCCGTAATTTTGACGAACGGTCCTTCTACCCTTCTTGTATACAGGCGTCACCTGCGCTTTTTTCCAGTCGCTCGGGACTTTACGTTGGGCAAGAGATTAGCGATAAATGCAAGCTAAGTAAGGAGCCAATGCAGTAGAGTACTCTCTGTAAAACCGAATTGGAATCCCATGAGGACCTGGCGATTTATTTATTTCCAACCCATTCGGCTGCTTCACAACCCCAGGGATGTCTATCACTACGTGCCCCATATGGGAATCTGTACGAGACTCAAACGGCGGTATGTTAGTACGATCCTCCTGCGTGAAAGATTTCTCAAATGCTATATTTAAAATTTGAGCTTTCGTTTTGTTGTCTTCCGTTGCCAGGCCAGACTGATCAGTGAGTGACTGGAAGGAAGCCTTCGACCCGCTTACCGATTTTACGTAAGACCAGAATTTCCTTGGGTTTTCAGCAAGATCTTTTGCTACGGTATGACGGTGGTAGTGGTGTATGCTTCGCATATCGCTCTTTTTACAGCAGCACGAATCTCTACTAACTTTTGTCTATCCTCATTCTCCCGATCTTTCTTGTACCGCGAGTGCAACGGTCTTTGCTTCCTGAGCATTCTCCGAATTGCGCTGTTAAACCACGGTGGGTCTTTTCCGTCCGTAACCCACTTTTTACTGGTGGTTTACCACGAATTAATGGGCGGACTGCTTATATGCTGCCTGAAACGTAAAATACGGATTGGGACCGTGAGAACTAGGCAGCTTGTATGATTCAGTACGTGGAGAAACGGTAATTTAGGCGAGAACACCCTAAACTCACATTATTAACAGCTCACGAAACCGTATCCGCTGCTAGGGTACATAGAAAACATCTAAACTACACAGGGTGATTTCGTGATTATTTTACAAACCCTAGTGGATGTGGCAGAAGGATAAATGTATGGGCATGAAGTGATAGACCCCGATCCGGAAACGACCGAGTCGAAAATTATAAACTAAATTCATTCTCATACCTTTGACACTGAACACATGTGCCTGTACTATTGTTGCTAAGATCGTACGGCAGACAAATTTCAGAGGTGGTGGTATGCACCAAAATAAGAAAAAAATCTAATTAACAGGGACTCTAAAATACGTACCTTAAGGGTTATGAGTAATTGTTCATTTTCCCTGTCAAACTCACTCATCAAAACGTAAGGGATCCTCCAGGTGACCTAGGTAACTTCTTAGCTTACAAACCATGGAATAATATTGTCGAGTTAAATAATCACTACAGAAACTTCATTTGCAATAAAGGCGTCCCTCCGTAAGGAAAAAAATAACAGTAAGCCACAGCTCTCAAGATATTCATTTTAGAGCCTATCTTTACTGGACATTTTTTCTTGTTTTCGTTCATATTACCGCCCCAAGAAATGTGGAAGCCAAGGACGTTGCGGCAGAAGAGATATGTTTCACAATATCGAAAACGAACAAGTGCTCACAACTCTTCTGGTATGCATTTGAGGGCCTATGTTTACGAGATATTTGTTTCTTGTTTTGGTGATACTACCAACTTTGAAAGTTTCGTGTCTTATAATCCTAGCAATAACAGTACCGATACATGTGTTTCACTGTCCGAGATATCAGAACGATATTCACTTAAATGTTCGATTTGATCGTTTCCGGACCACGGTCCTTTAACTCAGATTGATAAATTTATCCTCCTCCATCATCCATGAAAACTCGTAACATAATCACAGAATCAACCTGCATAACAGTAGCGCATATGTGTTGCTGATTTTTGTGATGGTGTATTAACATGACCAACGACCTACCACATTGGGAAGACCAGTTTTCTTCAGTTCACCGAAGTTAAGCGAAGTTGGGCTTGGCTGACACCTGGATGGGTCACCATCCTGGCCTGCCGAGCGCTGTTGCCAAACAGGGTGCACCCAGCTCTTGTGAAACGAATTGAGGAGATACCTGTCTGAGAAGTAGCGGCCCCGGTCACGAAAACTGACAATGGCTAGGAGAGCGGTGTTCTGACCACATGTCCCTCCATATCCGCATCCAGTGACGCCTATCGGCTGAGGATGGCAGGGCTGTCGGTCGGCACCGTTGGGCCTCCTAATGCCTATTCGGGCGCAGAGAGAGTTTGAACATGTGCAAAATGAATATTAAAATCATTTGATTACTATCGAAAATAGCCAAGTTCTTTCGATGAAGCAGTACCTAAGGGCCGCTGCTTATAATGTGGTAGATATACATGAATTACATAGGGAGAAGTAACTTGTTTGCAGGACACAGCAGTACACGTGAAGTAGACGAAGAATTACCAGTAATAGGTGAGTAAGTCTGTCAAAATTTTAACTGTAATATAACGGAATAACGTATATTATAATTTCATTTGTGTATTTAGTTTTGGAGTGAAGAAATTTTCAACACTTATCGCTAATGTACTGATACAAATTCATTGCCGTCTCATTAACTTCTTAGCTTACAAACCATGGAATAATATTGTCGAGTTAAATATTCACTACAGAAACTTCATTTGCAATAAAGGCGTCCCTCCGTAAGGAAAAAAATAACAGTAAGACAGTAGCCTGCACGCATGTGAGCGCTGAGTACTATCAGGAGTTTTCGAAATAGTACAACTTCCGACAACAACTTGAGTTCCTCTTACTTTGTTCTCATGGCCTCAGCTACAAGAGTGTACAGTGGTCTAGCGTATAGTATATAAAGCAACAGTCCATGACACTGCTACTAGCCCATAGCTCCAAAAATAATTAATAATTGCAGAATTATTAATCCACTACAAGGTAGAGGAACACATTGTTGTATTAGACAAACCAACATTTTTCAGATTTCCGCACGTCAGTTGGTATAATTTGTTGTCTGTCTGTCTGTCCGACTGTTAAGAATCCTTTTTCTCAGGAAAGCTTAGACGTTAAATTACAATATATTTCCATTACCAAGGTCTATTGTTCCTTGTCGGTGCAAAAAAATTACACTTCTAACTCAGTGGACCCAAAACATACGGCAATTTATGTCACATGTTTTAGTAATCGCAAATTCACTCATCAAAACGTAAGGGATCCTTCCAGGTGACCTAGGTTCGTGAAAGTTTGCAAGAAGTACAAACAAAGAGAAAAATCCGGAAATATTTAATTGTAGTTATATCACACGAATTTAATTTTTTTGTGGTTCTTGAAAATCTTGGAATTTTCAGGATCGATATCTTGCCAGAATTAATACTGATTACAGGCACAAATCGTCGAGATTTTTGATTCCCGAGATAGAAGAACTACGTATATACATAATTAAGTTTGTACGGAACACTCGGGGCATAATGCCTACTCGCTCTTATAAGGATTTTTTATGTTGGATAACGCAGAGGAGCACAGGCGGGCTATACATCACATGCAGACACCGTGCGTTGGCGGCTTTCAGAACACCAGGCGTTATGACCTTAAACTTGTGACCTTAAACTTCTCTCACATTATATTTCTGCAGTGCACATTTCAAACGAAGCACATGCTACAAAATATTTGCTGTTTGGCTGGGCTAACGAATGATACCTTCAGGAGCTGAAATATGAGCTGAAACAATACCGACTAGTGAAGAGACTAGGCAGTGAAAAGACCGTTTAATTCGCCGTGAGAAAGACCAGCGCCATGCGGTGAGAGTATCACTCGGTGATACAGTAGATAGAATCGAAACAATGTATTTACCAAGCGAATTCGTGAATTGACGCTTTGAGTCCTCCAAGACTCTGTACAGTAGGTATTAATGTGGGAAGCTAATCCAGAGCGACGGAAAGACAAAACTGGCTATTCACCTTTGAGTGTACGCAGGTGATCCAGCAAAAACGGCATACACTCTGAGAGAAAAAGAAGAAAGACGCACCTCGAAGGAATTTGCCGATTACCGATTATCCTCCGAACGTTCTCAACTGGGGAGAAATTTGGAGACGCTGCTGGCCAAGTTAGGGTTCAAGAGAGACGAAGACAAGCAGTAGCAACGCACGGCGGGGTCGGAAGGGATTTATAGAGCTGAAATATGAGCCAGGATGGCTTTCCATGAAGGGAAACAAAACTGGGCGTGTAATGTCGTCCATGTACCGCCGTGCTCTAAGGATGCTGCGGAATTTAGCTAAACGGGTCCTGCTACGAAATGAAACGGTAGCCCAGATCATCACTTCTGCTTGTCACGCCGTACCGCGGCGAAAGTCAGTTTGAACTGAGGAATCCCCAGACAGCTCTTCTCTGGCCGTCGGGGCTCATGCCGACACGGCACTCATTACTGAAGACAGATCTACTCCAGTCAGTGAGATTCCGAACCCTGATGACCATTGAAGACGTGTCTGGAGACGTCCCAGACAGCAGTGGGATATGAACGAGACTGCCACCCGTAATATGGCCCATTAACCAGGACTGATGGTATGGGATGGCAATCATTTTCGTAACAGCATCCCTTTGGTTGTCATTCGCGGCACCATTACAGCACAGCGGTACGTCGGCAGTATTGTGCTCCCCCTTTGGTTGCCCTTCATGACAAGCTATCCTGAGCTTAAATTTCAGCCAAATAAAGCCCGCTCGCAAACAGCTAGAGTTTCCACTGCTTGTTTCGTGCTTGACAAGCCTTACCCTGGCCAACAACGTCGCCGGCTCTCTCCTCGACTGATAACGTTTGGAGTATAACGGGCAAACCTCTCCAACCAGCTCTGAACTTTGACGATCTAACGCGCTAATTGGACAGAACGTGGCACGACATCCCTCAGGAAAACATCCAACCACTCTATAATCAACGCCAATCCGAATAACTGCTTGCATAAATGCCAGAAGGGGAACACTCCGTTATTTACTTGATAAATTACTGATGCTCTGTCTCTTGAATAAGTCATTCCAGTTTTAAGTGTATATGATTATCGCGTCGTGGAGTCTATTATGAACTCCCTGTTACAGATTCATTTTTTTTCATTACTTCGAAAGAAAAAGAATTGACTCGGCGTGCAGAAAAACTGGTTTCCTCAGTTTAATCCTCATCTTAACGAAGACATTACAATTAGAATGGACATTCAGTCCTGCAAAAATAGAGTTCATCGCTTCTAGTTTGAACAGAATATTCGTTAGCTACTACGATTACAAGTACAGTTTCCCGTGATTTACAGCTTCAGTTCATTTTACAAATTGTCTTTTGATCTGCATTACTAAGTCGGAGGTGCATTGCAATCTACGTTAAAAGAGAGATGAACTACGAACTACACTTTCCAATAAAACTGCAGTGGGTCTAACCAACAACCGTCGGCTTGTCATAGGACTTGCTACAGTAAACTGCTGTGGTAACTATCGCATGGCTCCAAGTGAGGCTGCACAATGGTTACAACAGTTCGCATTCAGGAGTTCTGGGGTTCAGACACCGTTTCAGTCGATTTAGATAAAAGGTAATCTGCGTGGACAAACAGTGTTTCAACATCCAAACTAACTTTTATCTAAATCGTCTGAAACGAAGGGCTTGGTCGACTTGGTCCCGTATCCTCTTTTTTGTAGACAACATACTACCCTATTACTGTGATTCTTATCTAATGATCCCTCTGTCGACGGTATGTCAAGCATCTTTCTGCACTTTCCATACCT
This sequence comes from Schistocerca nitens, assembly GCF_023898315.1. Classification (NCBI taxonomy): domain Eukaryota; kingdom Metazoa; phylum Arthropoda; class Insecta; order Orthoptera; family Acrididae; genus Schistocerca; species Schistocerca nitens. Next base: position 285,157,413 of record NC_064614.1, read on the forward strand.
AAGTATCTAAATGCGTCTGATCTCAGTACCACCACAGTGACTTCAAAGTAGGAGGTAGCGCTAAATTTACTTTTAGCTCCATTTTATTTACTTTGCTGTTGTAATTACATCATCTAGTCCAATCTATTCCCTGATCAATTTCTAAATTTTCGTATTTCTCCTAATATGTTCCAAAAAAGGTTTCTCCAGTATTCGTTGAGAAGCCATGTCACATGACGCATTAAAAATCCATGTATGTGATAACACAAACATATTGTAAACTTTCGTACATGTATTGTTTACTCTCATGACGTTCTTTTTTGCTTACACACACTATTCTGGAATCTACAAGGCTACAGTACGTTTAATAACGAGTAGTAGAACCGACCGCCAATCGGACGTCAGAAAATCACTCACTCTCTTGAAATATATATAAGCAGTAAATCCATTAGGTACATCATTCATGAAACGCTAACATTAATCTACGAAAAATAACTGTTGCTCAGATGAAACTGGAGAAATATAGTTTACGGAATCAAGGAAAACGAAATGGTAGGTCTTTTTAGCTGCGGAGCTACTCATGATGGATTTTTCCTTCAACGCGGAATGCAAGGTATCATTTCGTACATGGAGTTATACCATAAGCCGTGAGAATGTGGAATAAAGACTGGCGGTAGTTCTCCAGGACAGAGCGTCGCTGCCACCACGGCTGCAGAATTCCGAGACTCTTTAAAGAGTCCTAATCACGTTGAAGTTGTAATTTGTCTGCTTCAAGAAATTCCTGCATAACAACCGTCTTACATCATGTAGTGCAGGGAAGGGCGCTAGTCGTAAATTTTACTGTTATATATATATATATATATATATATATATATATATATATATATATATATATATATATATATATACTCCTGGAAATTGAAATAAGAACACCGTGAATTCGTTGTCCCAGGAAGGGGAAACTTTATTAACACATTCCTGGGGTCAGATACATCACATGATCACACTGACAGAACCACAGGCACATAGACACAGGCAACAGAGCATGCACAATGTCGGCACTAGTACAGTGTATATCCACCTTTCGCAGCAATGCAGGCTGCTATTCTCCCATGGAGACGATCGTAGAGATGCTGGATGTAGTCCTGTGGAACGGCTTGCCATGCCATTTCCACCTGGCGCCTCAGTTGGACCAGCGTTCGTGCTGGACGTGCAGACCGCGTGAGACGACGCTTCATCCAGTCCCAAACATGCTCAATGGGGGACAGATCCGGAGATCTTGCTGGCCAGGGTAGTTGATTTACACCTTCTAGAGCACGTTGGGTGGCACGGGATACATGCGGACGTGCATTGTCCTGTTGGAACAACAAGTTCCCTTGCCGGTCTAGGAATGGTAGAACGATGGGTTCGATGACGGTTTGGATGTACCGTGCACTATTCAGTGTCCCCTCGACGATCACCAGTGGTGTACGGCCAGTGTAGGAGATCGCTCCCCACACCATGATGCCGGGTGTTGGCCCTGTGTGCCTCGGTCGTATGCAGTCCTGATTGTGGCGCTCACCTGCACGGCGCCAAACACGCATACGACCATCATTGGCACCAAGGCAGAAGCGACTCTCATCGCTGAAGACGACACGTCTCCATTCGTCCCTCCATTCACGCCTGTCGCGACACCACTGGAGGCGGGCTGCACGATGTTGGGGCGTGAGCGGAAGACGGCCTAACGGTGTGCGGGACCGTAGCCCAGCTTCATGGAGACGGTTGCGAATGGTCCTCGCCGATACCCCAGGAGCAACAGTGTCCCTAATTTGCTGGGAAGTGGCGGTGCGGTCCCCTACGGCACTGCGTAGGATCCTACGGTCTTGGCGTGCATCCGTGCGTCGCTGCGGTCCGGTCCCAGGTCGACGGGCACGTGCACCTTCCGCCGACCACTGGCGACAACATCGATGTACTGTGGAGACCTCACGCCCCACGTGTTGAGCAATTCGGCGGTACGTCCACCCGGTTCAAAATGGCTCTGAGCACTATGGGACTCAACTTCTTAGGTCATAAGTCCCCTAGAACTTAGAACTACTTAAACCTAACTAACCTAAGGACATCACACACACCCATGCCCGAGGCAGGATTCGAACCTGCGACCGTAGCAGTCCCGCGGTTCCGGACTGCAGCGCCAGAACCGCTAGACCACCGCGGCCGGCCGTCCACCCGACCTCCCACATGCCCACTATACGCCCTCGCTCAAAGTCCGTCAACTGCACATACGGTTCACGTCCACGCTGTCGCGGCATGCTACCAGTGTTAAAGACTGCGATGGAGCTCCGTATGCCACGGCAAACTGGCTGACACTGACGGTGGCGGTGCACAAATGCTGCGGAGCTAGCGCCATTCGACGGCCAACACCGCGGTTCCTGGTGTGTCCGCTGTGCCGTGCGTGTGATCATTGCTTGTACAGCCCTCTCGCAGTGTCCGGAGCAAGTATGGTGGGTCTGAAACACCGGTGTCAATGTGTTCTTTTTTCCATTTCCCGCCACAACGGGGCCATGGATTTATTTCATTAAAAAGTGGTTAACGCAAGCGATAATACATTTATCGTATTGGGAGACGAGACTATTAAATCCTGTTGCGTATTTTGCGGTCAGCCGCTGATGGCTCACAACAGCACTCATGCCTGCACTTCTTCGTCCGACTGCGACCGACGTCCAAGCACGACTTTCTTCAGGTCACTAAAGATAAGAAAATCAGACTGTGAAAGAGACGGGCTGTACGGGGGATACAGCAATGTTTCGCAACGAAATCGCTGGAGGGCAGCATTCGTCCGATTGCGGTTGCTCGTCGCAGGAGTTTGTTTCCTTGTGATCACCAGAGTCTTTGTACCGTGAGTGCGAGGAATGCAGGCCACGTCTGCTACGGAGCTATCTGAAAGGTCGTCGAGTCGCGGGCTGTAGTCGTACTATGTTATGACAGCTAGAAAACCTCATTAGACCAGTCCGCCAACAGGCAGGTCATAACAACTGCGTGCGCCTGTGATATGCCACTTTGTTGTTTCCCTACCACAGTGGCGACAGTATCGAAATGCAACGACAGGGGTCCACCTGTCACCTAGGCCATGTGTTGTGGCTAGTGTTCGGTTTTCGTTTCCAACATATTTTCATTTTTCTGCTTATAGTAAACAATAACACCAACGAAAATAGAGAGAAGTACATCAAGTAGTACCAGTCCTATATTTATCAAGTTTTGTGCATATATTCGTCACAAAACGAACATCAAATCATTGCAATTTCATTCCAGTTCGAACTGATGTCAATTGTCAAAAATAATAATAGTGTGTTATGTCCAATGGCACGAATTTACTGTCGTATTTGTTCTCACACGGAAGCAAACAGTTTCAGAAAGTCATGTAGAATTATTTCTTGCCATGCTTAAGAAACATGCTCTTTCAGTTCAAGAAGATCGCTGACTGCATACTGGTATGAAAGCGTACGCCTTCCCATCGCAACCCACACGTGCTATATGGGTAAAAATCTGGAGTCCAGGCTGGCCAGTCAAGGATCCGCACTTTCTAAAAGGCATTTTCGTTATGAATTGCAGTGTGGGGTCTGGAGTTATGTTACTGGAATACCCCGGTGAGAATTCAACCTCCCATCGTCCGCTGCCAGATCAATCCTGTTGTCGTATCAAATAGCACCCCGCACGGTGATTCCAGAAGTGGGAAAGGTAATGAGTTCGAGAACTGCTGCTCACCATAATTTCACTTGGTCGTCCACGGACATACTGTTCGATACCAACTAGGTCACAGAAAACAGCCAAAAACAGGAACGAGACTCATCATGAATTCCACAGACTGCCGCTCAATCTCCCAATTGACTCTGGCCTACAACAAATTAGTTTCCGCTATCTGTAACGTGGTGTCAGTCTCTCACTTAGTTGCGACGCTCTGCCTCTGCTCGAATTTCAGATGTTGTCATTTACTTGTTACGCAGATCAAGCCGAATAACTTCGTTATGTAGTCGTTCTGGCAGGTCTACTCGACTTCTCTCAGCGTAGCTTCCAATAACCTATTCCCAACAGTTCATGGTACACTCTGCCGGTAATTTCTGGTCGAATCTCAACTGTTGTCATCTGTTTGTTAGTCAAAGCACGTCCAATAATCTGAAGATTCACTTAATGTAGTCGTTCTGGCTCGATCCGTGCCTACGCCGCTTGCTGCATTCTGTCTGTCAGCACTTGGTCTGCAGTATTTGAACTACAGGCAATTAATTTTCTGTGCACTCTGTCGGTATGATGCTCTCGTGTACGTCATTCCGATGATTCAACCTTTCCCAGAGTGTCTGAGAGGGCGATGAACTGCACATGAACGTCTTCAGGATATAGTGTGTTACTTCCACATAAAAAAATGCCGGTAACAATGGACACACCCAGTTGCCACCACACACTCACACAGCTCTTCATCTATAGCAGGCCTGTTTGGGAGGTAGCTATGCGAGTACGAGCGCTCACACTCGTTCACCACCTAGTCAGCGAGGACCTGCCGTTAAATGTGGTTGTCAGACGGCCTTATGTAGCGCAGGGGAAGTACAAGCTGTGCGCCGTCTTCAGAGGAATGACAATAAGTTAAGTCTGCCATAGTTTTAAACGCCAGCTTATATACGAGTACGTAATGGTGCAGCGCTGAAAGTGGGAAACAGCTCTTTTAAAATCGATGAAATGCAGTGTTATGGCGGGTTAGGAACTTCAAAGTGAAAATTAGACATACTAGAATCAATTTAGAAGAATGCACGATGTGTGGATACATATAGAACCTATAGACATGCATTGTGATAGGCAGTTGAGCGACAAGTTTTATGATAAAATAAGTCTTGTGAATTCGTATAAATATCTCCTTCAGCATAAACTTTCACAACTTGACAAGTTTCCGTGCTCGGAAAGTGGCACCAGACACTGATCCTATAGTGAGAAACAAACTAAGTGGAATTGGTTGACATACTGTGTTTTTGAATAAAATATTGACGAAATACACGTTGACGTCAATTTAAACTCGTCCGTAAACGACATCCATCATAACGCTGCAGCAATCATAACAAATATCGTGTTTCGTATTTAGCTGTACCCTGTTCTTTGTCTCATCAATTAACAGAAATGTAAGTTTCTTCTCATTGTCATTTCTCATCAACGTAAAATAAGAAATAAATTTGCCACTAAAGACATTAATTAACTATCGTCTAGCCATTCGTTTCCGTAGAGCTATTAGCGGCATTATAATAGACTCGTTGACAACAGTTTCTCTTGCCGAGCTGCCTTGTTCCGACTTCTCCTCCCCGCCACTCTTCTTCCTCTCCCAATGCTCGCGGTGAGCCGGCCGGTTCTTCTCTGCTGCGGCACTAATGCGAGCCCCCTCACATTAGCTTATCAAAGTACAGGCCTAATCTATAGCAATAACATTTTTCACACTTAAAGTACTGAAGTTAATTTCGAATAAGGATGTAATTTTAATCATCGTATACAACCGTTTTGGAAATATTGGCATATCAGTTAGTGCCTACTGGCCAAGCTAATCGTCGTATTGTGTTGCGATCCTGAGACCAAAGACTGGTTTGATGCTGCTCTATCCCGTGCAAGCCTCTTCATCTCCGAATAACTACTGCAACCTAAATCATTCTGAATATCCTTAAAGTATTCAACTCTTGGTCTCCCTCTACGATTTTTACCTCCTCCCCCATACTTCTCTCTAACACTAAACTGGCGATCCCTTGACGTCTCAGAAAGTGTCCTGTCAACCGATCCCTCCTTCCAGTCATCTTGCGCCACAAATTTATTTTCTCCCCGACTCTCCTCAGTATCTCCTCATTAGTTAAGTGATCTGTTCATCCAATCTTGAACACTCTCCTGTAGCACCATATTTCAAAAGCTTTTATTCTCTTCTGGATTGAACTGTACGTCATCCATGTTTCACTTCCATACATGGCTACACTCCATACAAATACACTGAAATCTGTATTTTATGTTAGCAAATTTCTCTTCTTCAGAAAAGATTTTCTTGCCATTGCCAGTCTACACTTTATATCCTCTACTTTGGCCATCATCAGTTATTTTTTTGCCGAAATAGCAAAACTCATCGATTATTTTAAGTCAGGTTCCCTCAGTGTCACCTGATTTAATACGACTACATTCCATAACCCCTATTTTGCTTCTCTTGATGTTCATATTGTATCCTTATTTGAAGAACTGTCCTTCGCTGTCTCTGACAGAATTACAATGTCATCAGCAAGCCTCAAAGTTTTTATTTCTTCTCTCTGGACATTAATTCCTACCCAAAATTTTTGTCTCGTTTCCTTTACTATTTGGTCAGACTAAATATCATATTGAATACGCTACAATCCTGTCCCACTCCTTTCTCAACCACTGCTTCTCTTTCCTAATCTTCGACTCTCATTACTGCTGTCTGGTTTCTGTATAACTTGTAAATAGCCTTTCGGGCCCTGTATTTTACCCTTCAACCTACAGAATTTCAGAAAGAGTATTCCAGTCAACATTGTCGAAATTTCTCTAAGACTACAAATGCTGCGAACATAGTTTTGCCTTCCTTTATACTATCTTCCAAGAGAAGACGTAGGGTCAGTATTGCCTGGTGCTTTACTACATTTATCCCGAATACAAACTGATCTTCCTCGAGGTTGACTTCTACCAGTTCTTCCATTCACCTTTAAGGAATTTGTGTTAGTATTTTGCAATCACGAGTTATTAAACTGATAGTTCGGTAATTTTCACACCTGTCTGCAACTGCTTTCTTTGGAATTGGATTGGGTTGTTTGGGTGAAGAGACCGAACAGCGAGGTCATCGGTCTCATCGGATTAGGGAAGGATGGGGAAGGAAGTCGGCCGTGCTCTGTCAAAGGAACCATCCCGGCATTTGCCTGGATCGATTTAGGAAAATCACGGAAAACCTAAGTGAGGATGGCCGGACGCGGGATTGAACCGTCGCCCTCCCGAATGCGAGTCCAATGTGCTAACCACTGCACCACCTCGCTCGATTTTGGAATTGGAATTATTAAATTCTTCTTGAAGTGTGATGGTACTTCACCTGCCTCACTCATCTTGAATATCAGATGGAAGAGTTTTATTACGGCTTGCTTTCGCGGGGGTATCAGTAATTCTCACATAATGTTATCTACCCTCTGGACCTTGTTTCCGACTTAGGTCTTTCAGTGTTTTATCAAATTCTTCTCGCAGTATCATATTTCCCATCTCATATTCACCTACGTCTTCAATTACATTTCTCGTACTTAAAGTACTGAAATTAATTTTGCGTATGGATGACATTTTAATTATCATATAAAGCAGATATTGAAATATGTGCCTATCACGTTGGTGCCTTTCGGCCAAGGCCATCGTCCTGTAACACTTTTCATTTCTGTAATGTACCTTTGCGCTGTGATGGAGAGTAAGTACTCCTGTTGTCACGGCCAGTGGATTAACTCGGCATGACACGTGCCTGGGATATCTGGAGGTCTTCTACTGACAGGAGAGAGCATTACAGGCAAGATGCGAGCTCTCTAGGCATTTGACCAATCAGAGATCGAGAGTGCTTGATGCATTGGGCATACTATCTCAAGGTCTTGCATGAACTGGGATTACAACGTGTCACCACGTTAGGACTTTGTGAATGCGATGTCTCATACAATATATTCAGTGCCAGTCAACTACCGTGACCGGGGCTGCCGTCGTCTGAAGTTGGATGGGTAACAATGCAGCAGTCACTCGCTAAAATATTGCTGGGCAACACTCAGTGGTTCATTTATATTGCTCAGAACCACCACCTCTCTATGAGGTGCCAGAAGAATGAATACCTCTGTTCACCATAAGTCGCTGGGTTCAGAGATTAGCAGAATGACAGGAATAGCTTCATTTGACGCTCGAAGCATGGAAAAAGATGGTCTGGTCTGATGAGTCCCTGTACATATTGGATGACAGTGAGTCCAGTTGGGAAATCGTCTTAAACCAAGTGATATGATGCACGAAGTTTGTCAATAGAGGATCTCTCAGATGGGTGTTTGACATATTCTCACCTGAACGATATAAAAAAAAATAGTATTTGTCCTTCATCAATCTGCCATCGTCTCTCACTCACAACATAGTATCCTACCGTATGAATCCACCTAGTTGCTGACTAATACCTTTCCACGGCCTACACCTTTAGAAAGGAAAGTTATCACATTAAATTTCGAATGTGATCACTTTCCTTTCTGAAGGTGTAGGTCGTAGAAAAGATTTGAGGAGCATTTCACGAAAATAAAGATACTTTCCTGCTATCTGATCAATTTACGTCGGTTTTATTAAGCACATGTGAAAATCTGTCGTACGGGAAGTGCACTTCTTGGAACAACTACGACCTCTCCCATCCGTCTTAAGTGGTGGTGTAACTGTAATGGCTAGCGGCCACTCTGCTATTGTACACGTGGAGTCCATCATTCGAAAAGTCACTGCTGCCATCAAGGACAGTAAATAGCTACCGGATGAAAGGTACTTTACCAACTACGTCAGAAAAATGGTGCATGGTTCGGTGGCCTCGTTGTTCAGTGTATGAGTGCTAGACTACAAATTAAGAGGTCTGAGCTTGGATCCCTGTTCTGTAAAAGGAATATTTTCTCTCACTTAATACTTCTTTTAACCATCGCAATGTTTATGTGGAAATGCTGAGTTGCACCGTACGTCCCTGTATGACTGGTTGGGTTATTCACTACAAAGGCAAAGGCATACCACCTCCAATATTGCCATCCCTAGTGAAGCACTGTAATATTTAATCAGCCGCACAGTTGATGACAGTTTTACGTTTTATAATAATGAAATGCATATGGCAGTAATAAGTCTACTATTGACCTTATCAAACATGATGTATGGGAAAGTTTGTATTTCTTAACATACTCTAAATTTTACTCTGGGAATTTCGTGTGCCATATTTTTATACAAAATTACTATGAAGAAGTAAAGTTTCTAAATTTAACTTATGGTATCCCTAAGTTATTTGGGAGCAATGTCTGCTTAATACCCATCATGAGATCATTCACGTCTGCATTCACTTTCTTAACATGAACTTCACCGTTTTCGCGGTATTTTGTTCTACCAAAACTCTGAACTAGGAAAAGTTCCGTTCCTAATCTCCTTGAGTTTATTCAATTTCTGTGACTCTTCAGATACAAGCGTGCATGGAAGGCCATCACGTGTTATAGCTTTAATTTTGCATTACGACATAATTGAAATACATGAAACAGTTACAGTAATATATTCTTTGGAAACAGGATTTAAATGACACAATCAAGAGATTGTCTGCCCGAAAAAGTTATTCGTCAATAGCTAACTGATTAGTTAATTAAGGCGAGATTAACCTCATCGACAGAAATCGGAAGGTGACTCAATTTAGGTACTATGAGATATGTAGATTATTACCAAAATATACGTGAAAGAAGGTGGCTTGTCATCGACCGGAAAATCTAACATGGCGCTGCAGTTACGTATCTGTTAACGATCCTGTTTAATTTACATCCGCACAGTGCTTGACTGTCACTTTCAAAACTTAATACAGAAATCAGTCATGCATGACTATATGTCATACATCTCATCAAATTAGTTAGCAATTCACAACAAGGGCTAAGAATTACGCAAATCTATAGAACCGTGCAAAATATAAATCTCTTTACCCAACATCAAAAAAATACCATTTTCATGTCTTTAATCAAAAGGATCCAAGGTAGTCCTGGGAACAAGTATCCTCGAATAAGCCAACAACATTCTGGAAACCATTTATTCAACAATCAGACTTCGTTCATAAACTGAAAAATTTAAGCTCTTTGTGTAAAACTCGGAAACAGTTTGGGGAAAATAAGTATAGTAAATACAATAACTAACTTTGATAACAGTAAGTGGCTTACACTGGCAGTCTGCATAGTACAAATTATACTTCAGTGTTGAGTTTTAGGGGTTACACGAGAAGATAAAATGAGAAACGTTGACATACGAGAGCAATAAAATACCGTCACCTTAGAGGAACAGATTACAGAGTGGATAACACATAATGAAACCAAATGAAAGATTACATCAAAATTGCTCCATTACGATCAGTCAGAAGAATAAATACACGCATATGCAAAAGAAAATGTGTTTGTCTGCTGCATAATTAACTTGGCACTAGATTCTACTGCCAACTGCTTGATGAAAGAAGAACAGTTCGAAATATTTAACCTTAAGAAGATTGTAATGTCTCACCGTTTTTATTATGTCGAGAAGATCTACTTGTCAAGAAATGTAAAAGAAAGTAAAGAGTGTGTAGATTGGTCTTAATTATTTAACAACAGACACCTCGAAGTCACCACCTGTGATTGTAATTTCTCTTTGGTACCAGCCTCGGAAAACGCTCCGCGTCCAATGCTAAACGAAATCGGTGTCGCTACACCATTATTTTGCCAGCTATTAATCGCGGTAGTAATTAGAGCAGTACACGCATGTGTCATTGTAGACATAGTTTTGTGAAGTAAATATCCATTTGGCACTGCCTGGACGGTAATAGCCATTGCTGTAATTCAGTTTTGGCCATTAGTCACCACTGTGCTGTGCCGTGGAATGAACTGCATGGCATTTTGAATGTCGTCCTTGCGACTGGCCTGTGGTGCGCTATCAGCTTTACGTCCCTGCCTGGTAGCACCGCCTAAACAAACACACCCCGTGACAAAATCTTTACGCTACCAACTGATCTCCTTGTGTCCGACTTGCACCACTATCACTATCTACCTATAGTCATAGCTCTGGAAGATACGAACCGTCACTTCGTCATACGATTTGTCTTTCCTCCTTCTAAGAGATAAAACAGTCCTATTTAAAAATTTCATCTACATTAGTATCTCATATGAAGATATTATTTTGCTAACGTTAAGCATGCAGATAAACGAATCCTTTAGATCTCATAGGAACTAGTATCTTCTGAAGTGCACATTCTGGCTGGTAACATTCTTGTTTGCATAAGTAACTGATTTTCTGTAACATTATTTATGGACATTTACTGGATCATGATTTGAGCTATGAACTCATTCCACAAATTCACTTCTATATAACACAAGGATACTCATCATTCAAGAAAGATATCACTCATATACTCTATTCCATGATGGAAAGAAGCAATCCTTTAATGTACGGCCCCATAGAAAGTGCCACATTACACAATCTGCGACATACAATAACAATAGATTCAAGAATCTCAGACTCTGTTGAAAAGTCCTTTAAATTATGTAATAACAAATTTTAATTATTGACATTTACTCCAGGTCACCTTAATTTTTTAGTAAATATCTGCGACTCGTTGTCTATGCTGTACGATTTTCGTCGAACCACATCAACAAATGTTTGAAAAAAAGTCGCGTGGGATATAATGTTACATAACTCTCATATTTCAAATATCTATGTTTACGACGATCACTGGTATACGAATTTATTTCATGAAATCTCTGAGTATTGTGGTACCAGCATGTTTGTAAATTATTACTACATAAACAAATCTTAAGGTGTAGCACTAAGGTGAATAATGAAGCAATACAGTACCTTTCCCTGTTCGTTATGAACAAGGAGTCTCTGACATTCGTTAAGTCTTATGGACAGCAAAGTGTAAGAGTGAAAAGTTACAAGTCAGTTATCTCATTTTTCTCAGTAACCGACGAACTGCACGGACTGATTTCTGAGTGAAAGTGGGGGAGAAAAGGTCATATGAATATGGTGTCCGGACATGCATCGTTGAGACAATAGACAGCGCTAACCTATGAAACTTCCTCTGACACGTGCCGTATATTCCTTGTATGCTGCATGCTGTATGATTGACGCGGCGTACTGTAAGTAGCAGAATGTTACGGTATTGATGTCGGGACAAATCCGAGATGTTGTTTGTGTATGGCCAAGCAGATGGAAACGGTCAAGAGGTAGCACGGCTATACCAAAATAAGTACTCTCACAGACAGCAATCACATCACAGAATTTTACAGTCTTTTTATCCGTTTGTGTTATCATGGGTCCTTTCACACAGACGAACTTGAAGGGAGGCGACAGACTGTGCGTATACCAGATTTGGAGGGTCGGGTTATGCCTCTCGATCGCTTCCATCTGCTTGGTTGTGTGCAAACAGAGCAATCCAAGCTGTCCCGGACATGAGTACCGCATCATTCTGCTGCTTACAGTACCCTGTGTCAATCACACAGCCTGCAAAACGCAAGGAAACACACAGCACGTGGTCAGAGAAACTTCCATTCGTCAGCTCCATCCACCGTGCCTAATCTGCATTACCGGATACATGGTCATAGAGCCTTTTTTCCTCATTTCCGGTCACGAATCCGTCCCTGTAGTTTGTCGGTTTTATTGATGTTCGCTCTGTAGAGTGATGACGCATTGTTCCAATGAATACACGTTACAGTAACTCTGTACATACGTGAAACAAGCCATGTCTCCGCAACATCCTTTCTTCCAGGAGTGCTAGTTCTGCAAGGTTCGCAGAAGAGCTTCTGTGAAGTTTGGAAGGGTGGAGACGAGGTACTGGCAGAAATGAAGCTGTGGGGACGGGTCATGAGTCGTGATTGGGTAGCTCAGATGGTAGAGCACTTGACCGCGAAAGTCAAAGTTCCCGAGTTCGAGTCTCAGTCCGGCACACAGTTTCAATCTGCCTGGAAGTTTCATATCAGCGCACACTTCGCCGCAGAGTGAAAATCGCATTCTGCATACATGAAACAGTTTATTACTGTCCCCAGTTCATATATAAAATGAAAAATATTTCAGATTGTATAAAGAGGTCAGTACTGAACGAATGACATTATTAGTTTTCACAAACAACTGGATGACGAAGTGAAAATGATCGATCCATCAGCTGCAATGTGTTGTTTGTCAAGAAGGAGACTGAGCTTAACAACAAGTAACAACTTGTCTGTAACTAATATTGGAAGTAGTGATCCCTTTATTGGCTCGTGAACATAATATCACAGAGCAAGGTGGCGCAGGGGTTAGTACACTGGACTCGCGTAGGGAAGGACGACGTTTCAAACTCGCGTCCGCCCATCCTGATTTAGGTTTTCTGCGATTTCTCTAAACCGCTTTAGGCAAATGTCTAAGTGCACAGCCGATTTCCTTCCCCATCCTTCACTCATCCGCACTCGCTGCTCCGACCCTCCGCCAAATCAACGAACCAACCTACTATCGACAGAAGTCTTCCATCTATTGTACCTTGGCACGTTGTAACGTGACAATCGCGTTGCGCCAGAGCGCGCGGAATTCCTTCCCTGCCCTATTTAACAGCGCACTATCGCTCATAGTGTACGTTCTTGTTTATTAGCTTTAAGTCTAACTAGCCACAGAACTGTTAGCAATAGTGATTCAGGTGCTTCGATGTAGACACGCTCATGGTTTTCTTTGTGTTGTAGGTGAAGCTTGATATCCTTGTCTGTCTTCCATCAACGTAATGCACATGGGGCAGATGATTCCACATACCGGCCCATTGAAAGTGACGCGCTCCTTATACAGCAACCATGAAGTCATCGTCTGAACACAATTTAGTATGAAGGGTGGTGCTTGTGACAGACCGATGGTATCTGCCCACAAAACGTAAGCCATTGTCTACTGGTTCACTGCACCGCGAGCGTAGCACCGAAGGAAATTTCGTCCGGTGGCAAACAATTAAAAACAAAAGTGCTTTCGCGTTCCCTGTCTATATGTGTGTAGTAACAAGTGTTTCCAGGAATGATGATTGCAAGATTAATCTTAGTTAAAAAATTTTGTATTTAACTGGACAAGTTTCATTTCACCTTTCTGTGTTGTTGCAGTGCTGCTTGGCTCTGGTTGTGTTTTCCATTGTAATGGTTACAGCTACCCTGCCTGAATGTTGAAGAACTTTTGTGTTGAATTATGGCTGTTTTTGCGGGGATTACTTTCGCAAGTTATTATAACCCGGAGTTCTGTCATTGCTCGCTTCCATTGGGTTTGAGAAGTGTTTTTACATCCAGGATGATTCAGATGTTCCTACCGATTCATCTATTGCATCCCACGCTATGTCTGTATCAGGAACGGTTTCCGGACATTTCATAGCCAAATAATCAATATAAGTTCTCAGAGCTTTGGGAGACTGCTAGCGCACGGAATCATACTGTAAGAAATACAAGTGGCCATGACTTACATGACATTTTTTGACCAAGATATACCTTACTCCTGCAAGTTTTACTCCACCAAGTGTCTCCAGCCTTTCTTTGTGTAATTAGCAAAGTAGTTATACAGGCTTTGGATTGTCTGTAGGTTTACTCCATTTATAAAACTTAATCTTTCATTAATGGTTCAAACGTTATTTACCAGAAAATTGTCACTTCCGCATATTGGAACTTCATAGTAATTTCGTTATTTCAGATGGTAAAATACATTTTACTATACAACGGTTCAAATGGCTCTGAGCACTATGGGACTCAACTGCTGAGGTCATTAGTCCCCTAGAACTTAGAACTAGGTAAACCTAACTAACCTAAGGACATCACAAACATCCATGCCCGAGGCAGGATTCGAACCTGCGACCGTAGCGGTCTTGCGGTTCCAGACTGCAGCGCCTTTAACCGCACGGCCACTTCGGCCGGCACTATACAACGTTTTTGAACCATTTACGAAGGACCAAATATTATAGACGGAATAAACTTACACAACCCTCCAAAACGAGTATGACTACACTGCTAATTATACGAAGAAAGATTGGAGACTGTCGGATAAGTATTGCAGATGTGCCAAAAATACCCTTTAACCCATTGCTAATCCTCACTCGTACTCTTTACAGTATGATTCCGTTTACCAACAGTCACCCGAAGCTCTGAGACAGAACTTATATCTATCACGTGGCTGTCGCCTGCCTGGATTCCGAGCCTAATACCGACGTAGTCCAGGTTGCATAAAATGAATCTGTTGGGGCAACTAAATCTCCCTTATATCTATATGCACCCATATAAGAACATACTAGGCTATGAGTTACTCTGATTGTGTTTTTGATGTCGGCATTAAACAATATGGGTATCTCTTCCATACTACTTAATTTAAAGTTAGACTGTTCTGCGCCTTCATTGTTGCCAAGCTGGACGTCCAGATTTATAGCTTTATAAATTTTTATTCAGAACTATGAAAGTGTTCTTGTATCCACGGCTAAGCTCTAAAACTTCTGTTATTTGTGGTAGCCCTGAATTTTCTGTTTTCATTGTGTATGTTTTTTCTATTTCCATGTTTCTGACACTTTTGTCAAATGTTTTAGCCGTCATGGATGGATAGTTCAATGCCCTCGAAAAATTGTAAATTTGCAGCTTACCAGGCAGTCTGTAGGTTAAGACTGTCAGTTGGATTAGATCAGATTAGATTAGATTAGATTCACTTCTCGTTCCATAGAGCCAGAAAATGACACCATTCTCGTGGGTGTGGAACATGTCAGAAAGTATAACACAAAAATATAAAACATTTGAATATAAGACTTTCTACCCATATCACTTGTCAGGAAATTTTCTAAATACGTGAATAAAATGCTGTAAACTGGAACACCTAATATTTATGGAGTTAATACACTGTCAGAATGAAACATTGTTTTGCACTATTAATAAATTTATCATACTCAAAGTACCTAATCTTGACTGTAGTGACCAAGTGCTGTCAAAACTGAAATCTAACAGACTTTTTTACTTAAGCTTGCTTAACAGTCTCCGTTAAGATATTCATCTATAGAGTAGGAGTTGCCTATCACAAAGTCTTTCAAACTCTGTTTAAACCGCTCTTTATCTGAAATCAAGTTTTCAATTGTTGCTGGCAATTTATTGAAACTGTGTGTTCCTGAATATTGGACCCCTTTCTTGACCCAGGTACGTGATTTTAAGTCTTTATGTAGATTGTTCTGATTCCTAGTATTGATCCTATGTATTGAGCTATTGGTTGGAAATAGAGATATATTACTTGCAACCAATTTCGTTAAGGAATAAATATACTGAGAAGCAGTGGCTAGAATACGAAGTTCCTTGAACATATTGTTCTTGAATATACGTCACAATGCAAATGATTCGTATCACACGCTTTTGCACCCTAAAAACGTTTCTTCGGTTTGATGAGTTAACCCATAATATGATCCCGTATGACACAATAGAATGAAAGTAAGCAAAGTATGCAAGATATATCTCCTACTGCAAATACAGACTTTGTTTATGTTCTTAAACAATTCTGTGGTACACCCTTCCCAACTGAATTTATTATCGAGCTGTAATCCCAGAAATTTAACACTGTCAACCTCTTCGATCTGAATGTCTTCATATTTTATACACATGCTGGAAGGAAATCTCCTACAAGTACTGAACTGCATATAGTGGGTCTTCTCAAAGTTTAATGACAGTGAATTAGCTTTAAACCATTTAAAGTGACGGAGTTAAGCTGCTTATTGTAAACTGGAAGCATTGATGCACATTTTGTAAATTCGGTTGTTACTTGTGGAGCATGTGATTCTAATTCTCAAGTATTTATGTTAAGCCTAACGGCAATAAACTTGTGTAAATTTTCTTCTGTGAAGAACAGCACTGACTTCGAGACAAATAAAATAATTTCGTTTTTTGGGTTAAAGGGACTTTGCCTTGCAATTTCCACTCCCATCTCCTCTGTCTTTACCTTCTCTACGTTTTTAGAGAAGTTATCAAAACCTAAGATCACGAAATAATATCAAATAGTCATATGGATAGTATTTGAACCATACCCTGACAGAAAATGAATGTTTTTAGACAAAAGATTCTAATGATATATTGAAACGTAGAGTTTTAAGAAGGAATGTGGTGAACAACGGGCCTGAAACGTTTGACTTCAAGCAAAGCAACGGAAAGCGAGAATCACAGCTAAACAAAATAAGTAGGAAACGAAAAATTTACGATGGAGAGGGTGAGGAGAAACGTCTGCAAAAAATACTTTTTTCTGAGAATAAGCTCAAATTATTAAGTCAGACGAGATTAAGTAGGTGACAGAGGAGAAGAATGTATTAGAATGTGTACAAAAGTTACCTACACCTAGAATACATGCAGAAGTGAAGAGTCATCACACTGTCAAGCAGAGGAAGGAAGCATAAAAGCATTGTGACCATCAAAAGCCACGGAAAAACTGTAATCTTTGCTTTAATGAAGCAAATGGTTTGTCCGGTGAAATATTCTTACTCGCCAAATAATTGCGATGCACTTGACCTTACAAGGAGGAGTGAATAAATTGCAGAAACGGCTCTTCAAGATGGCAGACTCACTGGAGAGAATTTCAAGAGTGTACTTCGCTGAGAGAGCCTGTTGTCACATAGGGAGGTGCTCAGCCGCTAGTGGCTTGAAAATACTATTATCTGAAGTACTCAGCCATTATTGTTTTGGAACACATCTATGCATTCTTTTAGAACAGGCTATTCCAACGCTGCCCTGTAGGACAAAGACGTTCCCGGGCACCCTACAGCTAGTTCACGGGCAGGCGCAGGTAGGACCAGAAGCATTTCTCTTCTTTCGATCTTCTCATGTTCCTCTGTCAATGATATCTGGTACTGGAGAACATAATTTAAGTACCAACCAAACGAAAGCTCTGTAAGCTACCTCCTTCATGGGTGAGCTATACTGCCTATGGGTTCTTACAGTGAGACTCAATCTAGCATCAGACTTCCTAACATTCGTTTTATGTGGTCGTTACATTCTAAATCTCTCCATACGTGTACTCAAAGACATGTCACGACTGTAACTGCCCTCAGTTATTGTTCAGCAATTTTACTACGAATCATTCGTTCTGCCTGTTTTGTGACTGCTCTTACGTTTGAGACATCCCTCTCAGTTTACATCGAAGGGTTTGCGAACTTTCTTTCAGAGGTGTATTTGGAGACCTGTCACTCATTGAATTATCTCACACATATTTTTAAGTGACGGACGTCGTAGACCTTTCTATAAGTACGTCAGTGGCAGCAGTGTGCGCCGCACAACTACCGTCCTGCGCGTTCCGTGTCAGGAAATGAGCTGGTAGGACTTTTTCCCCGGCCTCGCAGGCGAGTGAGGGCGGTGCCCGCGGCTCCGGGCGCTGTTGCTGCGGATTCCGCTCACAATCCCGCGATGAGATTATTTAGTTTGCCAGTCGGCGTGTTGGCGCCGGCGGCGTCCCGTGGGAACCGCCAGGCTGTACATCGAGTTAGCCGGCTCAGTCCGGCGCCGCGCGGCAGGCAGCTCCCGGCAACAACTCAAGCTGCCGCCGCTGTTCCTCCCCGGGGGGTATGCCTCTCTGCTCCTTCACTTCCACTTCCACTTCGAGAGCCGTCGCCGGATGATTGACAGGCACATGGACAGTTACAAATTTCTACGAAGGTAGTTCAGTAAGTAATACAACTCATTTTTTTTCGCCGCCAATTTCGGTTCAAAACATGTGGAATATCCTGAAATGCGGAATATTGCCTCTTCAGGCCCTATTGTTTCATGAAGTTACGATATCTGAAGACGCTGTAGGTATCCTTCAAAACAGCGTCTGTAGCTTCCAGAATGTCTACGAAGGCTTGGCAGTGAACAAAAGCACAGTGAGTCGTTGGGAGAGGCGTCTGTCATCATCGCGACATTGTCGCGGAAACCTGTCCGATCTCCCGCACGCTGGCCGCCAGCATACAGCTGTCATTCCTACAATGTGTGGAATGTGCCGACATTCTCATTCGAGGTGATAGACGGATCATAACCAAACATCTCGCTGTTCAACTTGATATCTCAGTTGCTGGTGCTGACTCACTCGTCCACCAGTTGGCGTACTCAGAGGTGTGTCCAGCTGGGTTTCTCGTCGCCTAATAGAAGACTAGAAAGAGCAGCGAAGGACCATCTGTGCGGAATTACTTGCATATTACGAGAGTGATCGTGACAACTCTGTCGAAGATCATCACAGGCGATGAAAAATGGGTTCATCACTTCGAACCGAAAAAAACAGCAATCCATGCAGTGGTGCCACACCACCGGTCCTCCAAAGAAAAAGTTCAAAGCTGCGCCCTCAGCCAGTAAAGTCATGGCGTCGGTCTTCTGGGACTCTGAAGGCGTTACTCTGTTTGATTTCCTCCCTCAGCGTGCAACGATCCACTCGGAAATGTACTGAGCTACCCTCAGGAAATGGAAGAAATCGACTTCAGCGTTTTGATCGTCACAAAAATGGAAACCAACCCCTCCTTCTCCATGACAACGCAAGGCCCCAAACGAGTCTGCACATCCGAGAGGAACTCACAAAACTTCATTGGAGTGTTCTTCCTCATCTACCCTACATCCCGGATCTCGGACCTCCAGACTTCCATCTGTTTGGCTCGATGAAAGATGCACTACACAGAAAGCAGTAAGTGGGTGATGGGGATATTACAGATGCTGCTACACGTTGGGTCCGACGTCGACCAGCAGAATGGATCCCAGCGAGCATACACGCCCTCCGAGTAAGATATCGCAAGGCAGTCGCATTGAAAGAGGACTATGTTGAAAAATAGGGTTTTTTAGGCAAAAGAGTGGGGAATAACATGGTGTATGGGAATACTGAATAAAACCAATTTGCTTTCAGAAAAAAAGTATGTAGCATTACTTATTAGAACACTCCTCGTAATTATCGTTTCGGATAAAAAAAGTTACGAAATCAGTTTGCAGTCCTGGTACACATTAAAGGCACCGAGGCACAGAAACAAAGCATGCCGTTAGAGGAACCGAGAAACAAAATGGCGCAGCTTAGCGATAAGCCTGTACTATGTATCCGAAGGGACGAACATTGCAACATTCCATACTGAGTTGATGGAACAGCACGGTAACAATGCGCGTTAGTATCATGTGTCACAGATGACTCCAATATGGAGAAACAAGTTCGAATGACGAAGGATGAAATTGTGGGCAGTTACTTTTTGAGGAACCGGCTATCGTAAGTAAGTGGAGGCCTTCAGTTAGTGGAAACAGTGACAATCATGGATCAGTTTTCAACATTTTGCACATTTCGAACTTGACAAAGGTAAGCTTTTCGCTGGGTTCTGAAAATGCTCACCATTATTCAAACAGCTTTCCAAAAACAGAAAAAAATGTTGAATCTGCGACAGTTAAACTGAGATAATTATTTAGCTACCTAATCACCATAGACGATTGCTCAGCGTATCAACATGGCCCTGCGACAGAAAGTTGTGGGAATTCATGCATTCACCAGTGCAAACAAGTGTAACACTGAAGACCTTGCCTGTGTTTTACACGGTGATTCAGCTGTCAATACTGCTGGGTTCTATGCAGCCCATGTAGGTCGGCGTCAACAAAATATTTTTGCAGTCGGAGGAGAAAGTTGGTGATTGGAATTTCGTGAGAAGATTCCGTCGCATCGTAAAACACCTTTCTTTAACGATTGGTTAGCCTTCCCCATAACATTTTCTATGAGTTTCTTCCAATTTAAGTTGTTCGTAATTGTAATACCCAGGTATTTAGTTGAATTTACGGCTTCTAGATTAGACTGATTCATCGTGTAACCGAAGTTTAACGAATTCCTTTTAGCACTCATGTAGATGACCTCACACTTTTCGTTATTCAGGGTCAACTGCCACTTCTCGCATCATTCAGATATTTTATAAATCGTTTTTCAGTTTGTTTTGACTTCTGATGACTTCATTAGTCGATAAACGACAGCGTCATCTGCAAAAAATCGAAGACGGCTGCTCAGATAGTCTCCCAAACCGTTTATATAGATAATGAACAGCAAAGGGTCTATAACACTACCTTCGGGAACGCCAGAAATCACTTCTGTTTTACTCGATGACTTTCCGTCAGTTACTGCGAACTGTGACCTCTCTGACAGGAAATCACAAATGCAGTCACATAACTGAGACGATATTCCATAAGCACGCAATTTCACTACGAGCCGCTTGTGTGGTACAGAGTCAAAAGCCTTCCGGAAATCCAGAAATACGGAATCTGAAATCCCTTGTAAATAGCACTCAACGCTTCATGTGAATAAAGAGCTAGTTGTGTTTCACAGGAAGGATGTTTTATAAAGCCATGTTGACTGTGTGTCAATAGACCATTTTCTTCGAGGTAATTCATTATGTTCGAACACAATATATGTTCTAAAATGCTGCTACATATCGATGTTAACGATATGGGCCTGTAATTTAGTGTATTACTCATACTACCTTTGTTCAATATTGGTGTGACCTGTGCAACGTTCCAGTTTCGTCGAGCGAACGGTCGTATATGATTGTTAAGTATGGAGCTGATGCATCATCATACTCCGAAAGGAACGTAATTGGTATACAGTCTGGACCAGAAGACTTGCTTTTATTAAGTGATTTAAGTTGCTTCACTACTCCGAGAATATTTACTTCTACCTGACTCATGTTGGCAGCTGTTCTCGATTCGAATTCTGGCTGAAGTTAGAAAATGAAACAGGTCTACTGGATAGACTGCTTACACTGCGCTTGTCCGCTCTCTTCTAGAATACTGCTGTGTGATGTAGGATTCGCGTCAGATTTTCAGCTATTCTAAATCCTTTATTAAAAGCACGACTGATTTCGTAATTTTAAACTACATCATCAGGAAATATAATATTTGTACCTGATGATGTAATTCAAAACTAGGAATCCGGCCCTGCCTTCAACAAAGTATTTACAACAGCCACAACGGTTTTTATTCAGCATCCAAGAATATTTCTTCCCAGTCCCTGGTGTGACGGCCTCTTGTGGCCTCTGTGAAATGAAAATTTACTGTTCGTCGTCAATCCCTTGATAAGTTTACTGTGCTGTAACAGACCTATCGAGCTATTTACGTCGTCTTTCCACGTTACACCTGTCTTAATCTGTGTAGCCATGACAGTATGCGGCCATATTTACAGATCATCGTTTTGGTGGGTTTCCTCGCCCAGAACGCGCCCTGCTGCGTCGCTGAGCCAGTGATGAGCTGCGGAGCGCCTGCAGCCCGTTGCACGCTGCCCGCTACGCGCCTCACACCACCACCGCCGCCGCCGCCGCCGCCGCCGCCGCCGCCGCCTTCCACGCCAAACAGCCGTCCCGTCCCGTAGCGCCTGCGCGCTCGCCTCGCCTCGCCGGCTCGGTTAACATTCATGAGCCGCGGGCCCGCCGCTTGTAATCGCATTCCCATCCGTCCGCGGCCGCCGCCGCAGCAGCCACCGTCTGACGTCACGCAGTGAGGGCCGCCCCGCCTCTCTCTTCACGGACATTACCGCCCTGTTTGCGCCACGTGCGCCGCCTCATCCCAGCGCTTGCTGGGGCCGTGTCGCGATTTCAGACATGCGACTCTCCATTCACGCCTCCGTGTTGTATATGAGAGATCAGTTTTTCATCCTCGACGTAATCTATTTTCGTCAGATTCAGACAAAGCTGCAGGGATTTTAATGTAAATGTAATATCACAGCACTCCGTCGTCAGGCCACAAGTGTCCCATCGGGACCATCCGACCACCGTGTCATCCTCAGTTGAGGATGCGGATAGGAGGGGCGTGTGGTCAGCACACCACTCCCGCGGTCGTTACGATGGTTTTCTTTGACCGGAGCCGCTACTATTCGGTCGAGTAGCTCCTCAGTTGGCATCACGAGGCTGAGTGCACCCGGAAAAATGGCAGCAGCTCATGCCCGCCCGGATGGTCACCCATCCAAGTGCCGGCCACGCCCGACAGCGCTTAACTTCGGTGATCTGACGAAAACCGGTGTATCCACTGCGGCAAGGCCGTTGCCTACATGTAATATCAGCTGATAAGAAAATGGTTTGTCGTTAGCGGTTAGTTTCATCAAACACCATCAAGTGAGAAGTGAGTGGAAACTTTTAGAATGCATTGGCACATACTACAATAGTACCTACATGCACACGATTATTCAGACATTTATACTTAAGTGAATCTTCCTGGCAGATTAAAACTGTGTTCCGGACCGAGACTCGAACTCGGGACCTTTCCCTTTTCGTGGGCAAGTCTCGGTCCGGCACACAGTTTTAATCTGCCAGGAAGTTTCATACCAGCGCTCACTTCGCTGCAGAGTGAAAATCTCGTTCTATTTACACTTAAGTGTTTGTCTGAGAGTTCATAGAACCGCTTTTAGATTATTTCTTGACCCCTCCGCTCTCTAATAGCACGTGGGAAAAATGAACACTTAAATCGTTCCATGCGAGCTCTGATTTCTCTTATCTTATGGTTCAAATGGCTCTGAGCACTATGGAACTTAACATCTATGGTCATCAGTCCCCTAGAACTTAGAACTACTTAAACCTAACTAACCTAAGGACAGCACACAACACCCAGCCATCACGAGGCAGAGAAAATCCCTGACCCCGCCGGGAATCGAACCCGGGAACCCGGGCGTGGGAAGCGAGAACGCTACCGCACGACCACGAGATGCGGGCTCTTATCTTATGAAAATTATCATTTCTCCCTATGCAGATGGGAGTCAACAACATATTTTAGTATCCGGAGGAGAAGGTTGGTGACTGTAATTACGTGAAAATTTATCGCCACAGAGTAAAACTTTGTTTCTCTTACTGCCACTGCAACACACCTATAACATCCGTGACACTCCTTCACCTATTTCGTAGTGATAGTAAATGATCTGTCATTATTTTAACTGTGATGTAACAAAATTACTTTTATTAGTAAGCGCAAATTTCCATACTAGTTTTGAACAAACATAATCTTCAAGTATTTGAGCTATGATATGAGAATTAGATATATATTTTAATCTGCTGTTGTGACAGATTCAGTTTTTTTTTTTTTTTGGGGGGGGGGGGATGTAGTGGAGTGAGAAGAGGAGACACTTGGTTTCACTGAGCTTGTGCAAGAGAGTGCAATACAGGGTAATGAAGTTGGAAAGCGAAGGGGACGAACTGGAAAGGCTAAGGGGGAAGAAGGGAAAGTAGCTACAGCGGATAGGAGTCCAAGTAATATTTATTCATCCATTGCCTCTTCGGGATTTTCCCTCACTCATTGTGCAGAAGGCTTCATATTTCTACTTTACCTTTTCTACTTTAGCTTTCTACTTAAGCTTTTACTTTGCTGCAATATAGTTGGTCATATTTTCCCCCAAGGCGACTCCGTCACGCTCTAATGGATGTACATGTTGATGTTAGTAATTTATTTAAATTTCGAAATAAATGCTGACAGGCTAGATTGAAGGAACTACAGAAAAAACGAAATAATTTATCAGAAGGTCTGATCAATCTTTATTTAACACATCGTTTTGCGTAGTTTTATGTTTTAGGGAGATTGCCACGACTGTACTTCGTCAGTCCGTTTGCAGAAAATTGGAAAATTTCTACTCTTCTAATGTGTTCAACATGATGAAAATGGAAGTCACTCATTTCGTTCAAGCAGCATATTAAAGGCTAAGGAAATTCGACAATCATCTTATTGACACAACGAAGATAACATTCGAAGTGGCACCGTATCCTCTCATTGTGTCTAAGCACAGACCTCCTGCACGGTAGCTGAAAACAATTGGATATTTTTTGTTGGAAAGGATATAGACCAATGATGTACTTATATAAAGCTCAACTCAACAAATCAGATAAAAACAGTGACTGAGTATTGTTCGCCGACGATAGAAATCGTGTTTGAATAGTGTGGATTAAAAAGAATAAAAGTACCTCAAAACTGGGCCCCCACGATTTGAATGGTTAGCGTGGGGCAGTTGCCGTAATCTATTGAAGGAGTATGGACAGACCGGCTAGTGTGGCCAAGCGGTTCTAGTCGCTTCAGTCTGGAACCGCGCGACCGCTATGGTTGCAGGTTCGAATCCTGCCTCGGGCATGGATGTGTGTGATGTCCTTAGGTTAGATAGGTTTAAGTAGTTCTAAATTCTATGGGACTGATGACCTCAGATGTTAAGTCCCATAGTGCTCAGAGCCATTTGAATCTTTTTTTTTTTTTTTTTTTTTTTTTTTTTTTTTTGACTATGGACAACTCTCTAACAAATGGATACGCTTTGGTTTTTGGCCTGTAGTCACACCTCATAATCTCCCTAACTGCCAAATACTAAGGGTGGCTGATAATTGGCTAGAAATTGTGAACATCATTGTTAAAGTTTAATATCTGATAGCATCCTGAGGGGTAAACTTCCCTACAGCTAATACTCCACAAACGACGTGACGATGAAGACGATGGATCTCATGGCACAGGTATTTAAGAAGTTCTTTTAATTCTCCATCAAATGACCTTCTCCTATTGAAAGTATGCACAACACAGATTAGTCAGACAGACCACCAAGATTTGATAACGGTTCGGCTTTTGAAGAGAAAGTTACACAAAGGAACAATCCAAAATCTTCTAACCTTTTAAGTTGAGCCATTCTTCAGTATTTCTCTGTCTCCACCTTAACTAAAGAAGATTGCTGCAGAAAGACCGAAGCGATGACGTACAGAATATTTGAGGAATCATGTGTAGGAAGAGAAAGTTACACAAAGGAACAATCCAAAATCTTCTAACCTTTTAAGTTGAGCCATTCTTCAGTATTTCTCTGTCTCCACCTTAACTAAAGAAGATTGCTGCAGAAAGACCGAAGCGATGACGTACAGAATATTTGAGGAATCATGTGTAGGTCGTCGCAAGACTTTAGATTCATACCGACGGCCATAAGAACTAGATATGTGTACTAAGTAAATGCAAATTGCACTGAAAAAGTTACCAGATAATTATAGGGAAACTCTTATAACGACAGATAATGACCCACAATAGTGGAGTCCGCATATCATACTGTGAATACTGGAGTGAGACAACGGACCGCTCTGTTATAGCACTGATAAAATCCAGTCACTAAACATTAAGTAGTTAGTTTTAGCTTACGTTAATTCGTATACCATTAGGACTTTTAAAGTAACCCAGAAGTACCTGGACATGAACGTCTAATTCATAATGCATAAAACTTGAATAGTATGGTGCTAACATAACTTAATGGATAAAACGCAACGCTAAGGGTGGTAGGGTGCCAAAAGTGTGGCATGGAGAACCAACGTAACTCAGGAACGTCTGTAGCATTCTCAGTCAGATGCAGAACACACAGTTTCCTTTAATTTTTGGGAAGTTTGGTGGATCATATTCGCGACAATTCGCTATGTTGCGAAATGTGTCATAAGGTTTACAAATAATGGAAATTTTCTCTGTGAAATCATGGCTTACATAAGTGATTGCTGATACTCAAATATTTTGGTGGCTGTGTACTTATCTCCATTGTGCACAAGAGTAATATTAAGTTGTGGATACTGGAGGCTCTTTCTGTTCGTAGTGTAACATTTTACATGAATGCTACTGTGCTTTTCATATTTTGTCTGAGGTTCCACAACAACCTTCACAAGAGACAAAAAGTATTGTGATTCTGTTATGATTACAAGTATTTACTATCAATAACAGTCTTGATCACAATTTATTTATTATGGTGACCAGTTTCGACCACTACTGTGGTCCTCTTCAGACCAATGAGTAAGAACCTCCTTCTGGTGATAAATCACATTAGTACTTATTTACCACCAGAAGGAGGTTCTTCCTCATTGGCCTGAAGATGACTACTACCACCAGAAGGAGGTTCTAACTCATTGGTCTGAAGATGACCACAGTAGTTGTCGAAATCGGTCACCGTAATAAATAAATTGTGATCAAGACTGTTTTTGATACTAAATATTTGTAACACATTGAACACTGTTCACTCCCACAATTAATGTTTGTATCAGATGCCTGCATTGAGTTCGAAGCTTAAATTCAGCGATTATCCTTTCATTAGGTTTCTGTGAAATGAATAAATTGGGTAGGGTGCCACAGGACGAAATAATCAAAAATGTGGTATAGAGAATAAGGCACTTCTAACAAAGTTAGGGATGGGGATGGCTGTTGGAGTGGGAAGACTATGAAGTTAGATATCACATGTACCGAATGGTAGTGTCGGATCCGTCGTTTTAGTGGTCGCTAGACTGACTGGTGAAAACACAGGGGTGCTGGAGGGGGGTGGGGTGTATTACCTGTAAATATAACCGGAAAAATCTGCTGCCACATTAATGTTTCCGTTATGGCGTACCGATTATCTTCGGATCTGAAACAAGTGCTGCAGAGCGCAATTGTCCGAAAGGATAAGGATGAAACAGTGAATCATTTCGAATCTGATGACGTCGTGTGCACCATATGAAACTTAATAAGCAAAATAAAAAACATAGCAGTGAGTGAACCAGGCTGTGTTATGTCATTATAACAACAGTGGTGACGGTTTAGCTAAGACGTCATTTCTTCAGTTACGCCGCCAGAATTTTCAAGGAGGGTTTCATGAGTAATGCAATATATATATATATATATATATATATATATATATATATATATATATATGTGTGTGTGTGTGTGTGTGTGTGTATGGGTGGGTGTGGAAGCAAGTCTGTCGCGTTCAGGATTCCAACACACCATATTATTCCCCATTCCTCTGGCTACAACATCTTATTTTTCAGTATACTCCGTTCATTGCGATGGCCTTACGTCACCTTATTGGGGGGCATGAATGCCCACATGGTACCACTCTATTGGTCGACGTCACTACCAACGTCTTGCTGCATCAGTAGCCTCCTCATCTTCCACGTACTGCTTCCAGTAGAGTGCAGCCCTCATTGGACCAAACAGATGGAAGTCGGAAGGTGCGAGATCTGGGCTGTAGGGTGGATGAGGAAGAACAATCAAATGAATTTTTGTGAGCTCCTCTCGGGTGCGTATGCATTTTAGAGGCCTTGCGTTGTCTTGTAGAACGAGATGTCCGTTGCGGCGAAAACACTAAGGTCGTTTCTTCAATTTCCTGGCGGTAGCGCAGTACATCTCAGAGGCGAATGTTACACCATGAGGGACGGCATCCGACATCAGACAGACTCGCCCATTCAGAGACTCACAGTACCGTCGACATCAGTTTACCTGCTGAGGGAGCGGCTTTCACCTTTATCTTGCGAAAAGAAAGAGAGGTGATGAGGTGCCAGACCACGGATTGTCGATTTTTCCCAGTTTTCATTAATGAGCCTAGGTTTACATAATGATGTTCGACAAAAATTGTCACTGTCAGCCTCGTAACGTGCAAGCAATTCCACACAGATTGTCTTCCGTTGCTCTTGCTGGTCTTCTGTTAGGCGGCAATTAACGCAGCGGGCACACTCATTTGATTACCACAACTGGTGGACGAGTGTGTCACTAATAACAACAGTGACGTCCAGTTGTGCAGTGAAGTGTCTGATTGTGATTCGTTGATCACTTCGAGTGAGACAGCCCGCGTGTTTCTTATCTTTGAGCGAGTGATCTGTGGGGCACTTTGCCAGTGTGTCCATAGGCACGCCAAGGTTGCTTGGTTGATCTGGGGAAGGGGACCAAACGGTAATGTCATCAGTCCCATCGGATTAGAGAAGGAGGAGGATGGATGTCGGCCGTGACCTTCCATGGGTCACAGCTGGGTGTTGTCGGCCAGCTAGGACAGGTTTGCGCGATCTTTTTATGATGATGACACACCCGCGCCAAATCTGCGCCGTATTTTTCCTTCACTTCGACGTCTCCACAGACATTCTGCAAGCACCTGTGATGCTCTAGTTTCCTGCTGGAAGGAGCTCAATAACAGTTGTCTGCTTGGAACGCACGTCTGTTACATGACCATTTTGAAAGCTATTATGGGATCTGAAGCGGGAGTATTCTACGATGTCCCACAACAAATTCGGCAGCTTTTCAACCCAAAATTTCCGAGAAAAAAGTTTGTTGCAGAGTTACAGAACGCCCCTATTATTTTGAGTATGACCCTATTCCTTTCAAGGCTCGGCATGTTCGAAATATACGAATACGAAGCGCCGTCTGATACCTCTACTGGTCTTCAGTAAGCGCCTAGACTGCGCAGCTGGCGGCTCACGTCGCAGCCGGTTGGCATAGACGCCGGATCGGATACGGATCGTTTATTGGAAGACGAGCCGCGGCAGAGGCGCTCTTCTTCTGTTGGCGGTGTCTCGCGGCCCGAGTCGGGCCAGGCTATCGACAGCTGTGCAGCTGCCGTGCCGCGCGCCGTAATTTATAGCAGGTGCTCAGCAAAACGAATCGCTGCTGATCTCTTTATCGATAGCGTAAACAGAGATGTAATCTCTCCGCCGTTCCCCTCACACGAGCCGCGCCGCGCTCCCGGAGAAGTTGCCCCTGCAGCGAGGCCCGGCGTGTGCTGGCACCCTCCCCGCCCCCACCGCTCGTCACCCACTTCCTGCCGGGAAATCCCCTCCGCCACTTCTTCTCCGTCTGCTTGGACCCTCTCTCCCCTGGCGGGTGACGTAGATTGAGGTGGCTGCAGATTTATGGCTCGCTAAATTAACTGTTAGGTCGCGCCAACAGAGCTTCGGAGGCGCGCGTGCTGCATTCCGCAGGCAATAAAAGCGGGAGTGATAGCACGTGCCGGCCAGATGGACTCAATCTCTCAGGCGGGCGCCACGCCTCCAGCGCGCATGCGCAGGTGACGGACTCGCGTGTTATGGCACTAACACCGCTGTTCACCTTTCAGCACCGGTAATGAATTCAGACTTTCTGCTTACCCAAACACTTTATCTTACGATGTTATCCGTCGTTCTGCTGCGTCAGAGGTCAACAGGACACTCATTAAAATACGGAAAATACTTGAACTGTTCATCAAAATGTTTTCATCGGCCGTATTCATGGTCTCTGATTTTTTACTCGATAATTTCATTATAGAAGTTGACAATAATAGCCTCTACATCTACATTTTATAAATTGATCCCTAACAGCATTGTATAATGTAAGTACTCTTTAAGGTAACTTACCTATACAGACGTTATTTTTAGAGGCATTGTAAATGTATGGAATATGAAGTTGTTGCAACTACACTTATTGCGTTGACGAAAAGAAGAAATTAAGAAAAAACGCGGGTGGGAACACACACACACACACACACACACACACACAGCCGGCTGGGGTGACCGAGCGGTTCTAGGCGCTACAGTCTGGAACAGCGCGACCGCTACGGTCGCAGTTTCGAATACTGCCTCGGGCATGGATGTGTGTGATGTCCTTAGGTTAGTTAGGTTTAAGTAATTCTAAGTTCTAGGGGACTGATGACCTCAGAAGTTATGTCCCATAGTACTCAGAGCCATTTGAACCATTTTGAACACACACATACACACACACACACACACACACACACACACACACACACACACGATGGAGAGAGAGAGAGAGAGAGAGAGAGAGGTTAAGTATTTATTTTTATACAGCAGTGCTGGATATGGTTTTTTTTAAGTAAAATAAATTCGAATTTTCATGTTAATCTCGATTATTTCCACTGCTTCCTTGAGTAACTGTATTCCAACAAATCAACATTATTTTCTGCTTTAGAAATCAATGACTAACGCCTTCTCTATAATCATCTCATACTTTACCTTCTAATGAATCTTTATCACCGATTTAGAACACAGAATAGGGTGTACGACTTCCTCTGTACTGTGTTGTTTTGCTACAATAATTGCAATCATGATAACAAGTAAGGTTTATCTCCTGCTATTCTTGAAACTTACTCTGAAGAGACGACAATTTCCTATAAAATATAAAACAAGTGTTTTATTCGAAGACTGGATGGTACGTAAACGTCGCTATTAGGCCCAGTCAGTTAGAAGTATTTATGCCCTTGCTCCCCTTCAATCAGAGAAGAGTCGCAACAACTCGTTACGGGAAATAATCACAGTTTAACGTGGAAACCAAACCACATGCATCTCAGAACTATTCTGCTACGTAAACTATCTCAGAAAGGGGTGCTCTAGTTTTCCGTAATAAAAATATTATGTCGAATTACGGGATACTAACTTTTGGAATTCTAGACAGCATAACTACGATGCCCCATGTGATTTACCAAATTATGTGGTGAGTAACACCAGAAAGAACTAATGTACGTAACAGAGCAAATCACAGAGAAACGCCAACGTGCAGATCACAGCACTGTTCTGTGCAATTTTACGTTCATATTCCTGCAGTATAATGCTCCATATCACGACATATGGGTCGTCCAAGCCTACTTCTAGATGCAGCAACTATAATTTCACTTCTGTCGTATCGATTAAAAATGTTTTATTTAATATTTCTTTTTTAAGTGTATCGTCTGTGGTCGTATTCAAATGTCGTAAATTACATTATGTCTACACAAAGCGGAACAACAAAAGGCGGAGGGGACCTTATAAGAATTCTTAGACTCCCCGTTGCTCTTCGTTGCTCTTTATTTGCTTGCAGTATGAGAAACATAACCGTCACTTCATGTTCGTGTATTTAGTTAACATCATACGTAAGGACTTAATCATATGTGTGACACAGGCGCACCGCTGAAGATATTAATCAGTTAGTATCGTCTGTGTATGCCTTTATATTGATTTACATTGCCATAGAAAAGGATGTGTTTTCCACAGGATTTATAATAATTCTTAGCAGAAAGTACTTCGCTGTAGGTCTAGAGATTCTACATTAAGAATCTACATCAATTCTCTGCGCATCAGTATGAAATGTGAGCAACAGGAAACTCCTTATTGTATCATAACGTTTCTTCCTGTTCCACTCACAGCAGCAACATTACAAGAATGATCTCCCACACATCTCTATGTAAGCTGTCATTTGCATTTCGTCTATGGAAATAGGGCAAAATTATGTTCATACTTATGTTTCTGACACTCATAATCAAATTTTTAGGAGAGGTACGTCGCCATCCTTTGAGTATATGTCAAGATTCCTTACACCTCTGTTAGAGTCGTTCACCGGGCAAAGACATTTTCGTATTTTTATTTATTTATTTATCGGGTTGCATGGGACCATGAGAACCAAAGCTACTTGGTCATGCAACAAGTCAATACATAGTTTGAGGATAGTTGATTAGATAATTTATAAAAAAATAATTTAAAAAAATAATAAAACGCGAAATGAGTGAGAGAGAGTATACGAATAACAGTTCAGAAAAAAATTCTCAAACACTGCGATGAACTCCCGTACAGAGTACAAGAACTCTACTACAAGAAAATCTTTCAACTTGCACAGTTAGAGTTTGTCAGTTCTTTTTGTTTTCATTTCTACTGGAAGCCTATTGAAAATGAAACCCAATGCATAGTAAACACCTTTCTACTCATTAATTAAATAAGTGTTATCCAAGTGCATCTGTTTCGGTCTTCTCAATGAGTCATTATTGTCAACAACAAATCCCTTGATAGTACTATGTACAGGAATGGAAGAGTTAGAATTCCGAGACACCCGAAACAACGGCCTACACGAAGCTCCTGATCTGGCGCCACAGATGTCTACCACTATTTTGTAGGCTACGCCAGAGTACAGCTCCGCCGGCCGAAGTGGCCGTGCGGTTAAAGGCGCTGCAGTCTGGAACCGCAAGACCGCTACGGTCGCAGGTTCGAATCCTGCCTCGGGCATGGATGTTTGTGATGTCCTTAGGTTAGTTAGGTTTAACTAGTTCTAAGTTCTAGGGGACTAATGACCTCAGCAGTTGAGTCCCATAGTACTCAGAGCCAGTACAGCTCCATACGCTCTAATCTAGTGAAAGTAAGTAAAGTAAACAAATATTTCCTTATGTGCTGCATGAAGCCAGTCAGCCTGAATTAATATGTTGATGTCGATGAGGGGGTCTTTTTAACTTCAGACAGCAGTTAGTTGTGTTTTTCCACTGTACAAAACGAGAAAACAGTCATAGTGAGGTGCCCAACAAGTTATAGTTGCTATTTGGGATCGCCTAACTATGGAATATTTGGACAGTACAGAAATCGTTTTTATCTAAGTGAAATCTAAATCAAAGGATAAAATTTCCATTTTCTCTTTATGATGCGCATAGTTCACATAAAACCCACAGAGAGCAAAGTTCTCTCGATTAACCTCCAGAAGTTACCGTAAATCAAATGATGTGAATACTGTGGGAAATAGGTTGGGATACCAAATCATATGGGAGACGGTATGGAGCAAACGCAGAAAGATTTCTTCATCTGGCCAGCTCCTGATTTCAAAGTTAATGAGACAAAAGAGATCAAAAAGTATAATCAGACTCAAGCTGCGTGGCGGAACAAGTAAGTTGCGAACTGCTCAGAACACAGGTTGCACTACTGCAGTTGCGACACTTACAGTTCCACAAAAATCAGTTACGGTGCCAATCAGTATGTGGCCAGGAGACGAAATGTCCAGAAACCTCCTTCTCTGCGCTCGAGTCCGATAGCAAAAACAAGTCCTGATGGAGGGGACGACTCTTTGCTGCTGCCTATACGTGCCTGGGAAACTGTACCACAGAAGAAGTCCATCTTCACAGCGAGAAAAATGCAAGGCTTTTCCCCAAAGCAATCATCTTCAATACTCTCAATAAAATAACCACGAAATAGTGGTAGAAAAATGAAACAATATCTCGTAGCGATATGTGACAGTCGTATCACAGTGTTTATTGGTCCATTTATGCTGATGTTTTTCAACTGTAGTCAAGTGTTGTGTATACAGTCTTTTTTATTGAGATGTGCTGTTTCACAGCTTTAAGCAAATAAGCCTGTCCTGTGTTGTACTTGTAAATGAACTTGATCCCAGCAGTTCATTTCACCACACGTGCTATTTCTGTATAATTGGTTCACATTACTTACACTATTTATGATTCATTAATACTGTAATCAAATAACACTACGCAAGTAAATTTCATGAAGTATGCAAATTCGTATTCTTTTACTTCAAGAGCCTTTGCACAAAACTGATACTTTATTGTCTAAGTGAATAGGATTTACTCTTTGATAATTAATTCACCTATAAAAAGACTGAAATTTTAACGAAGGTGATCACACACTTAGTTGGCATATAATTAGAACTGTAATGGTACGATTATATTTCCCTGTTGCACTCTGGACATCAATGTACTCCTCCAGGATAACGTGCAGTCGACGAACATTCAAGAAATTTTCTATCCAGTCGCATATATTTTGATATTCCATAGGAACGGATTTTCGTTAGTAGAAATTGTTGTAGAGAAGCAAAACTTTTTGGAAACTATAGGTACACCGAATGAATCTTGGCTATGGCACTAAGGACGTCGTGTTTGAAAAGCGCGATTTGCGCTTTCATAAGATTGCTTTTCTTCAGGAATCGTACTGGTTTTCAAGGAGATAACTGACGGAAAAAGCCGCCGCACCATAAAATAACTGATGTAGAGTAATGAAACTTCAGTAATACATTGGTCTTGGTGACATATGTAAGTGATTAACACTGCAGAATCGCAGATTAACGCAAGCGCGAGATATGCCATTGCAAATGTGAAATGCTGGTACATTAATAACTGGTGTAATTGTCAGAATGTTGAATACAAGCATGAAAACGTGCGTGCAGTGTGTTGTGCAGGTGCGAATGCCACATTATGGGATGGAGTTTCATGCCTGTGCACTTGGTCGGTCACTACAGGGACGTTAATGTCGATGACGCTGGAGATGTCGTCCGATAATGTCTCATATGTGTTCGATTGGACACAGATCTGGTGATGGAGCAGCATATGGAAACATGTCGGCACTCAATATAGCAAGTTGAGTTACAACAAGGGTACGTAGGCGAGCGTTACTCTTTTGGAAATATCCTCTGAAATGCTGTTAATGAATAGCAGCACAACAGGTCGAATCACCAGACTGACGTACAAATTTGCTGTAAGGATGTGTGGGATTACCCCAGACCATAACTCGAAGTGTAGTTCCAGTGTGTCTATCACATAGTTTGGCTGCAGGCTCTCGACTATCCTCCTTCTAACCAACATAGGCCCATCACTGGCACCGAGGCAGAACCAGCTTTCATCAGTAAACACAATAAACCTCCACCCCACCCTCCAGAGAGCTCTCGCTTGGCGGCATTAAAGTCACAAATGGTGGTGGTTTGGGGTTATTGGAGTGCACGCTAAAAGACGTCTGGCCTGCAGCTGTCCTCCAGCTAACTGATTTTCATTGCGTCACTGTGGTGTCAAGTGGTGCTCAAATTGATGCTGCAGATGCTGTACGATGCCCGGGAACCGTATGCCGAACACGATGGTCTTCCCTCTTGGTAGTGCCACGTGACCGTCTGGAGCCGATCTCCTTGCGACTGCACATTCTCGTGACCACCTCTGTCAAAAATTATCTACGGTGCCTACATTCCTGCCAAGTCTTTCTACAATATCGCTGAAGGGAGATTTAACTTCGTGTAGTTTTATTACACAACCTCGTTCATACTCAGTGAGGGGTTGATAATGGTGTCTTTGTCGCCTTGAAGAAATTCTTTTGACTAACAGAAACTCACCACGTCCAAAGGTAACTAACGCTTACGACCGTTAGAGTGTATTTAAATCAAACCTGATCTGCATCCTCATTATGGCGCTACTCACGCCACTCTTACGGAACTGGCGAGTAATATGAATAGACATCATCTTTCAGATATAAAAAAACGCCTACAAACTGTCGTTTATGTCACAGGATGACGTACTGAATCTTCTGTTTCAAGAGAACTGGAAGTTTACACGCGTACTAAAGGGACGTCACATGGGAGTATTTTTTATTTATTTTTGTTTCGTTTTGTTTTTGGAAGCATATCATGTTTGACAGCGATGAAAGAAGTGAAACGGTAGGATTCCTGCACTAACGGAGCAACGTGTGCCAGTTGTATGCAAAGCTTCAAGCGTACGGTGTACGCTTCCTAAGCGAGTAATGGCCCGCTAACGAGGAGCTGCCGTCGCCGAGAGCACGACGTTAGAAGAGAGGGTGGGGGGAGGGGGTTAGGATCTTGGAAGGAGTTGGAGAAGGCGGTGTAGCCAGACCAACGTGTGCTCTCATGCTGAGGCTCTTCAGGAGGCAAGCATGGTACGTTACAAGTCAGTGTGTTGTGGCCATTACCACAAGCAGGAAGCACAGTAGACATCATGCGGAATGTTCCACGTTTAGTTAAAATATTGAAAATGTTGTTAAAATTTATCTGTGTAATGCGTAGTCGAATACCTTAATATATTTATGAAAGAATCATATTTTACTTCCTTCTGCTCCTCCCATGAAAGACAGTTATTATTGACATTCATATTCACTTGGTGTTAACAAATGACCGACACTTGAGGCTTTGCAGTACTGCGACTGGTAATGATTTCCAATAATAAGGCAATAATAATTTTCAAAAGCAGCTGATATTGACGCAATACGGTTTTCATAGTGTAACCACTAACTGTAAGACTTTGTAACTGGACATTTAGGGTACTTAATTGTCCTAAATTCAAAAGGCGGTAGCTAATGTGAACCAGTATGCTTATTACGATAATCACTATGTTATTGCCTGGGTTCAAGGTCATGTTTCTGGATACGAGCAATCTGTCTTATTGGATTTTTGTGTTAATGCCCTTTCAGAGGTGGTCATGGTAGGTTAGAAAACAGTGCACTGTGAATTGGCTATGAAACTTCACGCAAGATATTGTAGCGACCAGAGAAAAATAAAATGAAAAAATAAACAGATTTCTCAGGTACCACGTGACTGTGTATATGCTCCTGAAATCTGTGGTAATTCTGATAGCTTGTAAGGAAATCAGGGACAGAAATATGTTCTAAGAATCGCGGCAGACGCGATCCAGTCCATCGTTGACCACTTTTCAGGGCCTACGTAATGAGCTGAATACTATGAAACACAGAAAAATATACAACCTGACTGAAGAAGTGAAGCATCCGAAAGACATGGTCGGATGTCAGTGTAACTTCGTTCTCGTGCACACCAGCTATGAGTATGTAAATAATCGGATTAGCAATTATCTGTCACAGGTAGAGTGGCTACCAGAGGGCATTAGCGTTGTACGTCTTTAGTGTCGTTACCACTCATGGTAGGCTACACAAGGGTCGTGAACGGCGTCAAATATTGAGTGAATCACTGTGAAGGACATGGTGATGCCGCGTACTAGTGTGACAGCGTTACCGTCACTTGTAGAAGTTGCTTGGTGTGGGAGGTCGGCTGACAGAATCATGCGGTATCCAGATTTGTGGATCATTCGCAAGTGACACAGATTTAACGTTGGACTGCATGGGAACCGGAGGGCAGGCACATTCGTTGTAAAGGTTGCAGTCGACCATATCTGACCACCTCAAGGGAGGGTCGCCGTACTGTGCACGAACCACATCGTAATCCCTTCACACCTGCGTCTGCCAAGGACAAGCAATGCACTCCCTGCAACACTACGTGGCATCGCACATCATCGATCGGACCAGCAACAGCCGTACTAGGTAACTACCACCCCAACCTTAGGCTGCACCACAACACGACAACAAATACAGCTGCATTTGGAGTGGTGCTGTGATCGAGATCCCAGAGTGCTGATGAATGGCATCGCATTGTGTTCGGCGATTAGTCACGATTCTACACCACACTAGATGACCATTGTCGGCGAATATGGAGGCGAGGAATTAGGAGGTCCCACTCATCCAATGTTTTGGAGACACACTACGGTGTTTCTCCAGGTGTCATGACGTGGGTTGTTATCTTCAGCTTCAGCCCACGGCTGGTGGTGACTGAGAGAACACGAATGGCACAGTGGAACTTCATGGACATTACCTTTAATGCGATATCACCGTGGGTCTGTTCTTCAACAGGATAGTCCTCGTCTATACATGGCTCGGGTCTGTATGAACTGTCTGTGTGATGTTGAGACACTGCTGTGGTCAACAAGAACCCCCGATAAAACATGATACATGCGGGACCATCTGGCACGCCAGCTCCAGAATGTCAAGGACCAGTTCTGGGCCAACGTTCCAAACTAGAGAATACAATCGTCTTCCCAACTGAATCAGTACATGTATTGAAGCCCGAAGGGGTGTAATTTAACGCTGCTACGTGAGCTCATGACTCGCTTTTGTAATCGCTGAAATAACATCTCACACCGTATCAATCCGTGAAGTTTCGTTTTTTTTTTCTCCAACCCTTCCAGGTGCTTCACTTATTCAGGCAATGTATATCAGGTAAATAAGTAAATTATACAAAATTCTGGACAAGATTATGCTAAAGAAAGGAGAAACATAGGCGAATATTGGAGGAGTATAAAGGGAAATCATAATAATCATAGGGGACTGTAACATCACGGAGAAAGCATGTCCGTTGGCATGCTTTATGCGTGAAGTTCGCACCGATGTTACCTGATTACCGAGATATTTTATTGATTTTGAGGTGAATTTCTATTTGACATGAGCCAAAAGCTTTATTCTAACGTAACTTTTCAGTACAATATGTAACAAGCTTTATACTCACCTTCTGAAGAAGTTAATTTTATAATTATCGAAACCTAGGTCAAGGGTTCTTATGAACGGGTGTTACGGAACTACTTGGCTGATTTTACATCGATTCCCAGGTTTACTATCGAAATGGATTCGCGTTCTTGATTACTCCAAGTCTATTTAAGGGGCTGAAATAAGCTGATATATCCCTATGAGATATTAACCAGGGTATTAGACGCTAGCAGATCGCTTGCAGTTTTATAGTTTGTGTTTGAGGACTGTTTGAAATCGGCATAAGTTCTGATTTTGTTCCATTCTGTACTAGTGGTCCTCTGCAGAAAACTCTCACGGAAGAGTTGTTGGTGGTTGAGTGTTGTGTATTAGAGGTTGAATTGCTTTGCGTACGTGGGTACAAGTAAGACGCTGAATATTGTGTTGCCATGTACTGTGTAAATATTACCAGAACAGAAGATTTTTTAGCAAAGCCTCTTTGCCATGAATGTCACAAAATTAATAGACTTGAATTGTACATTTTAAACATTGCCATGTTGTTGTTATGGTCTTCAGTCCAGAGACTGGTTTGATGCAGCTCTCTATGCTACTCTATCCTGTGCAAGCTTCTTCATCTCCCAGTACCTACTGCAACCTACATCCTTCTGAATCTGCTTAGTGTATTCATCTCTTGGTCTCTCTCTACGATTTTTACTCTCCACGCTTCCCCCCAATACTAAACTGGTGATCCCTTGATGTCTCAGATAATGCCCTACCAACCGAACCCTTCTTCTAGTTAAGTTGTGCCACAAACTCCTCTTCTCTCCAATTCTATTCAATACCTCCTCATTAGTTATGTGATCTACCCATCTAACCTTCAGCACTCTTCTGTAACAACACATTTCGAAAGTTTCTATTCTCTTCTTGTCTAAACTATTTAGCGTCCACGTTTCACATCCATGCATGGCTACACTCCATACAAATACTTTCAGAAACGACTTCCTGACACGTAAATCTATACTCGATGTTAACAAATTTCTCTTCTTTAAAAACGCTTTCCTTGCCATTGCCAGTCTACATTTTATATCCTCTCTACTTCGACCATCATCAGCTATTTTGCTCCCCAAATAGCAAAACGCATTAACTACTTTAAGCGTCTCATTTCCTAATGTAATACCCGCAGCATCACCCGATTTAATTTGACTGCATTCCATTATCCTCGTTTTGCTTTTGTTGATGTTCATGTTATATCCTCCTTTCAAGACACTGTTCATTCCGTTCAGCTGCTCTTCCAGTTCCTTTGCTGTCTCTGACAGAATTACAATGTCATCGGCGAACCTCAAAGTTTTTATTTCTTCTCCATGGATT
Organism: Schistocerca nitens; assembly: GCF_023898315.1. Classification (NCBI taxonomy): domain Eukaryota; kingdom Metazoa; phylum Arthropoda; class Insecta; order Orthoptera; family Acrididae; genus Schistocerca; species Schistocerca nitens. Next base: position 285,196,978 of record NC_064614.1, read on the forward strand.
TTAATTCCTACTCCGAATTTTTCTTTTCTTTCCTACACTGCTTGCTCAATATACAGATTGAATAACATCGGGGATAGGCTACAACCCTGTCTCATTCCCTTCCCAACCACTGCTTCCCTTTCATGCCCCTCGACTCTTATAACCGCCATCTGGTTTCTGTACAAATTGTAAATAGCCTTTCGTTCCCTGTATTTTACCCCTGCCACCTTCAGAATTTGAAAAAGAGTATTCCAATCTACGTTGTCAAAAGCTTTCTCCTAGTCTGCAAATGCTAGAAATGTAGGTTTGCCTTTCCTTAATCTATTTTCTAAGATACGTCGTAGGGTCAGTATTGCCTCACGTGTTCCAACATTTCTGCGGAATCCAAACTGATCGTCCCCGAGTCGACTTCTACCAGTTTTTCCATTCGCCTGTAAAGAATTCGTGTTAGTATTTTGCAGCCGTGGGTTATTAAGCTAATAGTTCGGTAATTTTCACATCTGTGAACACCTACTTTCTTTGGTATTGGAATTATTATATTCTTCTTGAAGTCTGAGGGAATTTCGCCTGTCTCATACACCTTGCTAACTAGATAGTAGAGTTTTGTGAGGCCTGGCTCTCGCAACGCTGTCTGTATTTCTAATGGAATGTTGTCTATTCCCGGGGCCTTGTTTCGACTTAGGTCTTTCAGTGCTCTGTCAAATTCTTCACGCAGTATCATATCTCCTATTTCATCTTCATCTATATTCTCTTCGATGTCTATAATATTATCCTCAAGAACACCGCCCTTGTATAGACCCTCTATGTACTCCTTCCACCTTTCTGCTTTCCCTTCTTTGCTTAGAACTGGGTTTCCAACTGAGCTCTTGATATTCATGCAAGTGCTTCTCTTTTCTCCAAAGGTCTCCTTAATTTTCCTGTAGGCAGTATCTATCCTAGCCCTAGTGATATGCACCTCTACATCCTTACATTTGTCCACTTGCCATCCCTGCGTAGCCATTTTGCTCTTCATGTCGATCTCATTTTTGAGACGTTTGTATTCATTTTTGCCTGCTTCATTTACTGCATTTTTATATTTCCCCTTTCATCAATTAAATTCAATATCTTTTCTGTTACCCAAGGATTTCTATTAGCCCTCGTCTTTTTACCTACTTGATCCTCTGCTACCTTCACTATTTCATCTCTCAAAGGTGCCCATTCTTCTTCTACAGTATTTCTTTCCCCCATGCTTGTCAATGGTTCCATAATACTTCCAATGAAGCTTTCTAAAACCTCTGGTTCTTTTGAGTTTATCCAGGTCCCATCTCCTCAAATTCCCGCCTATTTGCAGTTTCTTGTTTTAATCTACAGTTCATAACCAATAGATTGCGATCAGAGTCCACATCTGCCCCTGGAAATGTCTTACAATTTAAAACCTGGTTCCTGAATCTCTGTCTTACCATTATATAATTTATCTGAGACCTTACAGTATCTCCAGGCTTCTTCCATGTATACAATGTTCTTTTATGATTCTTGAACCAAGTGTTAGCTATGATTAAGTTAAGCTCTGCGCAAAATTCTACCTGGCGGCTTCCTCTTTCATTCCTTAATCCCATTCCATATTCACCTACAATGTTTCCTTTTCTTCCTTTTCCTACTATCGAGTTCCAGTCACCCATGACAATAAAACTTTCGTCCCCCTTCACTGTCTGAATTATGTCTTTTATCTCAACATACATTTCATCAATCTCTTCGTCATCTGCGGAGCTATTTGACATATAAACTTGTACTACTGTGGTAGGCGTGGGCTTCGTATCTATCTTGGCCACAACAATACGTTGACTATGCTATTTGTAGTAGCTTACCCGCATTCGTATTTTCCTATTCATTGTTAAACCTGCTCCTGCATTACCCCTATTTGATTTTGTATTTACAACCCTGTATTCACCAGACCAAAAGTCTTGTTCCTCCTGCCACCGAACTTCACTAATTCCCACTACATCTAACTTTCGTTTCCCTTTTTAAATTTTATAACCTACCTGCCCGATTAAGGGATCTGACATTCCACGCTTCGATCCGTAGAACGCCAGTTTTCTTTCTCCTGATAACGACGTCCTCTTGAGTAGTCCCCGCCCGGGGACAATTTTACCTCCGGAATATTTTACCCAAGAGGATGCCATCATCATTTAATCATACAGTAAAGCTACATGCCCTCGGGAAAAACTACTGCTGTAGTTTCCCCTTGCTTTCAGCCGTTAGCAGTACCAGCACAGCAAGGCCGTTTTGGTTAATGTTACAAGGCCAGATCAGTCAGTCACCCAGACTGTTGTCCCTGCAACTACTGAAAAGACTGCTGCCCCTCTTCGGGAACCACACGTTTGTCTGCCCTCTCAACAGATACCCCTCTGTTGTGGATGTGGCTACGGTACGGGTACCTGTATCGCTGAGGGGGGGGGGGGATCATTGAGATAAGGCTCCATTAATCTGACCGCCATTTACCACTGCTGTTCACTTCAGGGGAAGCTGCATTGGCTTCCCAGAAACTGCTGCAACACTTAGGGGGGTGTAGTGATAGTTACCCGCCAATGTCTGAAGTAGAAAAGCTTTGTTTGAATTATTAAATGTTCAGGAGAAACTGGTGGTGCCAATAGTTTTTTATTGTAGGCAACGCTCAAGTATAACTGTTTACACGGACTCGATTACAGCCATCGCATCGTGTAACTGACGTTATTGATGAATTAAATCTGACTTGCGTTAAAGTTAAAACAAGAAAAGACGTCCAACTAATTATTAAGTAGATATTGGTTATGACCAAGTCATTACAATTTTAAGGGAAAGAGGCAGTATCAGAATTGAGAGAAAAATGGCAGAGTGCTGTTCCTAATAACAATATTATGTAAAGCCTTTAAATAAAAATGGGAACGTAAAGATAGGAAGTACTGAGTTCCATAAAGAGTAGTTTCAAAGACTGAAACTGACAGTGTAAGCTAATAACGTATATGTTACGCTGAAGAACATTCAGAATTTTAAGGATAAAGAATTTACTATACAAGCTGAAGATTTTTCCTAGTACAAAAAAAGTAACGTACGGGGTTAACGGGTACAAGCGCAGATATTTCTGTTGGTGTCTCAGGACAGTGTAGTGAACAACAATACGTCAGTATTTACGTTTGCGTACTGGCAATTGTAGCTATTACAAATTGTATGTTTTTAGTTTGAGTAGTAGCTCCAAGCACATGGGGCAAATGGTCAGGTGGTAAAGTGCGGATGCTTACGCGAAACGATTAGTTTACACTGAGACGTGTAGTCCACCTAGCTGTGCATTTACTACCGTGCAGGGAATAACAGGTGATAAGGTTTGAGACGTGTATGTGGGAAGACTGTTCGACGCAGAGAAGAAAAGCTAACAGACTGATGTGTGTACATATAGAAGTGCCCCATATAACAACATCTGCAATTATGCCCTTTACACCCTATATACAAGGTCTTTCAGGTGTCCCTACTGCTGTCGTTTCATGCACTCCGAAATTTTATAGCTGGCCTTCATAAACCACACACGAGATTCTTATATTCCCTCGTTCGCTACGCGCGAACTATTAGTTGTACAGACAAAATAGGCCCCAAATTCACTATCACATCCGTTTTCAACATACTGAACTATGCACATGCTAAAGAGAAACGCGAACGCACTTTCTTTTACCTTACAAGCTAAATTCGCTACAGAGTGAGACCGCGAGCTGCAGAAAAGAGCAGACAGAATTTCCATTGTGCAAGTTTCTCGTTTCATTGCTACAGAGCGAGATAGTTTTCAGTCAGACAAGTTTCAATTCCTAACTTATTCATTCAGCATTCTGATACAGTTCAGGTGTTCTATAACTTCACAGACCACTTGTTACTGTTTATGCTTTCGTAACATAACATAGGTTCAGGTCATCCAGTCGATAGCTGTCAAACTTCTAGGACGCTTGGTTTATCTTTTGTTAGAAATCTGAACACAGTTTACAATCTCCTCCCAGTTGTAAGCTCTCCTTCGCTTTTTCCAGTTCATTCAGTTGGAAGGCAGTTGGGTTTTTGAAGGGAAACAGCTTACACATGACCCCCGACACAGGGTGAAACCGTGTGGCCACTGACTGCGACGTGATTAACTACAACACAAAATTAATAACTATTGATGACACAGATCCTCTACAGTAACAGATGACGTACATTAACATAATTTCAAACAATACAATATGGCTAACTCTGGTCACCTCATTCTCGCTGGGAAAAGTTCCAACGAAACTTTGATGTGCTGATGGACCTGCATTGCAGTACCGAATCTATGCGAGTTTCTTCTTATAGGTAATACACCAGAGGACCGAATCTATTGTGTATTAAACGTATCGTGGAATGTGTCACCTTCGACTGTTACAGAAAGTGATGGAGAAAATGATCACTCAAAGTGTCATTAAACATCAAGTTGCCTTACAAATAGTAGTTCCTCCGTAAATACTGTCGTAACATACTATGAATACATACATGCCTCCATGTTACAGTATGACTAACCTTTCACATGGTAAAGATGCCCGTCGTATCTGCAGCTGTGCATTATAGAATTAATCACTTATCATTGTATAACTTGTTGAATTCAGGAGAGAACCCGTACGTCGAGGAAACGCGTTCACACAGTCGGCGTAACTTTCGAACGAGGCCACACTAGGCAGACTGCTAGTTGTGTGCGGACAATGTACATATTGATACAGAACTTCGTGGCGCCAGCAGCGTCCAAGACAAACAGCGAAATGGAAACGAGCAACGCAGCACGGCTGTGTTTATGCATTGTTGTTTGAATCCTTAGTCGAGCAAAGTGGCACACATACGAAGTAACTTCAGGTACAAGGCAAGATGTTTCATAAGGATTTTGGTCGATACACGGAATTTAGAGTGCATATTGTCGTTTTGTATCTGTAGTTTTGTAAATGTATCGAAGCAAACTCTTATGAGTGAAGATAATTACAGATATCTGAATGAGACAAACGCGGAATTCAACAATAGCTCCACCCACTCATGATACAAAAGAGTGGTGTTTGCAATAGATATTTTTTCGTAAAATCGTATGGACATACAGAATTTGTGCTTGTTCTTGGAACATTTTTCACTCGCCTGTGCTGCAGGAACATGATAACTGCTACTTTTTCCCTCTGTGTTACTACACAGGCATACTACTCCCTTCACGGTCATTTAATCAGTCCCCGATTACTCAGTCTGGAACCTTAACAAAACGTATTATCGATGGAGTCACAATAAACCACTCGACATCAATCTGTATGGTCACCCAAAATCTATTCTGTTTCGATGCAGACAACTCAACGAAATTGGTCACACTTCATCAACGAAACCTCTTTTGAGATAACATTAACATTTATATTGTGAGCATCAGGAAATAATGGTTTAGACTATAGTTGAGACTACAGGTGAATGGAAACACTTCCTTCCCGATTAACAGCGGACCATGAAGATATGATCCTAGGAAAACATCTCTCTCCAAGAAAATATATATTGTAATCTTAAAATATCCGTAACTGGAATAGTTTCTGGATGCAAAAAAAAAAAAAAAAGCCTCATTTCGTTTATAGAATAGAGACTCAAGGTTGAAACGAAGCATGTTTAATTCAACCGTTTAACATGCTACAGTCACCCCTCATTATCTCGTTGTCACAAATATGAACCGTGATTGCACCATAAGTGTTCACAAATTCATCGACTTTTACGTTCGGCAAACGACTTCATATTCTTATTACTACAGGTACGATGTCCGCAACTGTGAATATAAAGGGCAATTTTTTCACTTAAAGTCAGTTATTTCAGGATCCATTAAGATATCAAGAGATCATAATTGCAGTACCATACAAAATACATGTGTCAAAATTGAAACGCAAGTACCAGATACCTAGTTAGCTTTGTAGAATAATTCCTGATTCTGAGAAATTGATTGCTATACTTCCAATTTTTCGTAATTCAAAACATATTTATTGATTAAGACATCATCTGAAGCCACCTTCAATTTTATACCTTGAAATACCTCAAAATTCTGTTCTGCTAATAGTGAAATATTCTGAACCCAGTGACTTTCTTAGATTCCACGACTTTTAATTTTTAAAGGAAATATTCAAAAATTAAACTTTTGTTAAATTTCGACTGTCTTAGAAACCGGAATTTTTGTTGAACATCATGGTATCACTACGAAAAAGGAAAAGTATTAGCTTGTGTTTCTGCAGAACACAACGATGCAAAAAGTTATTAATTAATGTAGCGTTCACTTGTAAATGACTAAAAATCATAAAGTGATGCTTCACACCGAAAAGTGTGAAACTTTCAATAACCGTACATCAATATTATAACTGCTGTGGCAATAAACTGCCTATAAATATCAATGTCGCGTTTCCGAGTTCTTTAATTAATTCATTTTCCAACTCACTTCCATTAGTGAGAATTTTTGATTGGCAATTCGCAGAGACAAACGGACGGTGAAGTTCGACGTAAGCGTCTCACACAACGAAAAAATTTCCATGTGAGGACGCCATTTTTCCATATAACAGCGTGAAACTGAATGCTAAATGACAGTGAGTCGACAACATCACGCCCAGAAAAAGTACAGCTACTTTTGATCTGAGGATATTTTCTAAGGGACTTCTCTTTCCAATTGATCTCTTCACTTGTGAAATGAATACATCGTTGTCAAAAGATCTTTTTTGCTTCTCTGTGAGAAAATTGCACATTTTATTCTACTGAAATTACTTTTTTCTTTATTGCCGGCACAGTGTAAAGTGAAAATTCCACTTGTGGTGTTTCAAGTGGGGCGTTTCAATGCAGGCGATCGCCTGCGTGCGGTGCAGTAAGGTGCAGCTACTGGTGCAGTGCCTCTATAGTCCTATAGAGAGCTGAGCATACTCACCGCGCGCATGCCGGTGGCTCCTAGATGGCCGACTTTCTAGGGACCAGTGGGCAGCTTCCTCGTTACAGCCTGCAAAACGATACGCGGCTTCAATCATATCCCATTTCTTCGTGGCTATTGGCCGGTACCCGTAGTAATCAGTCGATATACTCTGGTAAATTTCACTACAGTAATTTTATTAATAAATATGAGAATTTGCAAGGGTACCTACTGCCAATCAGTCTGCGTCTCTCTGATGGAACTTCATTTACTGGCCAAAATGGCTTTGAGCACTATGAAACTTAACATTTGAGGTCATCAGTCCCCTAGAACTTAGAACTACTTACACCAAACTAACCTAAGGACATCACACACATCTATGCCCGAGGCAGGACTCGGACCTGGGACCGTAGCGGTCGCGTGGTGCCAGACTGAAGCACCTAGAACTACTCGGCCACACCGGCCGGCCTTCATTTACTGGAGGGCATTAATTTATTACACAGATTTCCAGCACATTGTCACTCTAGTTTAACTGGTATCTCTGGGGGCACTGAAGGAGAAGAAACAACATTATAGAAGGCTAAGAAAATGTCAGTGGAAAAAAACGCGAAAGCTCACCTGTGGCAGACATGCTAGAAGAAGGTAATAAAGACTTAGAAGTGTTGAAGGCACCTTCAGCTCTCAATTTATGTTTAATGATAAACAAAGCAAACGTAGCACACGTAGACGCTACGGAAGGGTACACTGCACTAGCTGATAAAAATTGGAATATGTAGAACAGGTTGTGCAAACGTACAGAATAATTCTTATACAAAGATGAAGGAGTTGTCAGGACACAGATCACACTGGAGAACTTCAAATCAGACGAAAATCTAATGACCTTAATGAATATTAGATACGCAAATTAAATCGTTAGCAAAAATAGAACATAATCGGTTCAACATATAGAAACGTATTAAATATTACTTCTGGGTTAAGATATCGGCAATATACTGTTTCCGCGATGAGTAGTAATTTCTGAATTTTTTTCATAAGCGTTCTGCAACGGCGATTACACGCAATATGTTCGTAGAGCAACGTTGGGCATCTTCAACCAAAAACGAACGAAATAAATGGATTTATCACCTGTCATTTTAGCAGGTTTTAATTGTGCCTATAATTTGTGAAATTGACTAGAAATGATATATGGGAGACATCGATATTTTAAGAACATCAAAAATCAGGGAGGATTATGTAACTGTTGATCGTTGTTGTGCGCTTCACAGCGCACACATAACTCAGTTTTAGTTTGGTACGTTCGCCGTGCGTTTAAGACTGTAATAAGTCAGTCTTCGGACTGAAGACTGAATCAATAAAAACAACAGCGACAACGTTTCTGAATTTCCTGGGATTAGAACTAGAAGAGGATCTATTATGAGAAAATAACTAATCAGCTGAACGAAAAAGATAAGGAGTGCCTCATAACTCAGCATCATATGCAGTGCTACGGGTTACACAAAGACTATTCAATTTTTCAGTATGTATTTACTAACAACAACTTGTTGGAGTGTTAACTGCATTCACAAATGTGTGGACACAGCCATCAGAACATGTATTAGCAATATACTGACCACGGGTGCATACACGATTCGTATTAATTTCCTCTGTATATACTGAGCATACAGATCAACTGATCAAAACTTAGGTCATGTAGTATCACTATGCACTTAAATCACTTGGTTAGTGGTGGGTCAGACAAACTTTTTATGGCACAACCACCGATATAGTTCAGAAAAGTTTTTACTGAAATGTTTTACTTTCAATAAGAGGTCTGGTTTATGGAGAGAAGTAAAGTGATGTAACGCCATTCGTCTCATCTACTCGGCGATTTTTATTTAGTTTCCTGGATCGTTTATTTTGTGCAGTACATCAGTTCCCACAAGAAGCCTCTGGTATGTAGGTTACACCATTTTGTAAAAAGATTAATCAATGTTTCGGTCAATATTGCTCCACTGTTAATGGCCTTCACTTGTGTTCGTAATTCTTAATAGCCGAAATGCTGAGTCTTCATTTTGTAACGTGGAACGATCTACAGTACATAACAATTTTATTATGTGAACTACAAAGTTTTCAAACAAATAGTATCTAAATTTTACTCACATGAAATGTACCCGAACGGCTACAGAGTAATACTTAAGCACACACCACACAGACTTTTAGGTTTCTTCTGCATAAGGTTAGACATTCAGTGCAGGTTAAAGAGTTCTGTAATCGAGTGGTATTCACATGATAAACTACCCGTCATCTGATCGTACAATGTAGGCTTTCACGGCCGATGTTGTCTTCACTTAAAACTTCCGGGCTGATAGGCCGTTGTCGATGTATAAAATTCTCCCCTGACGTTTCGTCTCCGACTGTGGGAGACATCCTCCGAGGTAAAGCGGCATCCCCGTCATCTATACAGAAAACTGAATCCATGACCTGAATTTCTAATCTTTGGAAGGACACACAGTGAAGTAATGTAATTTGCCAGCAGGATAGCGCTACTGAACAGAAGTTGCTCACTTAATTTCTCATCGAACTCTGTTTCATGTTGGAGATTGCTTAGCTGTATGGTAACTTCAATTCATCAAATGAAACCACGTTGCTGTTTTGCAAACAGCTTACTGGAGAAACGTAATTAAATAGTTTCATCTTGAATCACAAGATGCTGTTTAAAAATGTAACCGTTATCTAGAGGCTGTTTGCTGATTCGTGACTGTCCTTAAGACAACCAGCACTTATATGTGGAGAATACACCTTATTACCATAGTATCTAATAAATTATATTTACTACATAAGCCGAGAAAGATAAGTACGAGACACACTCATACGCAAATCACCAGTTATGGTAACACATTAGTGAAAATAAGAGTCACGTAGGAAGCGATACCTCTTAACGGGTAGTAGAACAAAAACGTAATAAACAACATTATCTATACTCGACAATAACTATACTTGCATAACCCTTATAATACGTTCACACTAAAGCTCCAATGATAAAGTATTCATTTCAGACGACGCCCTTTACTCTCTCAAAGTTTGATGATGAAGTGTTAAAGACATCACTGTCTCGTGTTGTGCTGCTGCGTACAAAGATTGCTTCACAGGTACAAAGACTGACTACATATCGATCTAGCACTAAAGGGAACCAAACAGACAATCTGGCTAACATTTTTGTAAATACATTCACCGAAACATAGAGGAATAAACTGTCTAGGCCAAGGACCAAGGACTTACATGAGTACGCAATGTGCCCCATTTCAAGAGAAGAAATACTTGGATAGTGTGTGTGTGTGTGTGTGTGTGTGTGTGTGTATGTGTTGAGTCCACTATACAACAAGGAAACAAGGAGACGTATGCATATGTCTAAGTGGTTACAAGATGGATAATGTAACGTAATACCCAGATTAATCTGTAATTATACAACTGTGACAGGAAGAGAAAAAACGTTCTCTCGAAACAATGTGAAACGTTGTACATAAAAGAAGCAATTCATAAAAGTTATAGAGGTTTATTACATAAGGTCAAGATTCAAATTAGAAATACACACTACAAACTGAACGTACACAGTTCTGTAACATTTCCTACATAAATGAAACAAACACTTTCAGTTGAAATTAAAGGAGCTCTGCCTGTGATAGAATGGTTATGCGCCCGAGATTACTAGTTCAGAACCGGTTATATAGAGCTGTTTCAATATTTTGAAGCTGTGTAGCATCGTCTTAGCAATATATCCAAGAAAAAACTACGATGAAATGGGAATACAGCGCTTTCTGCTACTGAATATCCTATCTGTTAACATCCTTAGTGCACATAATTACTTCTGTACATAAATGCCGGCAATACATCGATATTCTTAATCCAAAAATCATGTTCGATCTTTGAAAATCGCACTTTTACAATTTTACTAAGCACTTTGTGGAAGTAAAACTTTTCATATTTATAGAACATGTGAGGGGCGGGTTGGCGTTTCACTAAAGTTTAAACAATCAGTCCACCTACCTGGAGAGGTTTCAGGTTGTCTGCCCCTCCACTCTGCGATGGTACATACTTGTTATCACATAATGTCTCGTAATGCGCACGAAACACGCCGCGCAGAGTTTATGTACGACATGAAATATTCAGACGCGAATATCTCCTAAAAAAACCAATGACAAAACTCAAAATTTCACAAAATACTCGATACTGTAGTCGGTTTTCGTCAACTATACGAGAAGCGATAAAATGCGCGAATTTCATCTTTTTTGCACAAATTTTATCAGCGTGATTTAACATAGGTGTTTACCAGAAGATGGCTCCCGAGTGACTACCTCGACTCATAGAGCTGAGGCACAAAGCCATACTCAAATGCGCAGAAAATGCTGAATTCCTATTGGCTAGTATGTTAAACAGCCAATCAGATCATTCGAGCACTTATACTCCCTGTAGTCTTAATGTCTGCCAATCAGATTTCACAAATAATTTAGACTAGAAATCTCATAATTCCGAAACTAAATAAAATTTAATGAAAACGAAATGCCATTCCTTTCCACAAAATAAATTACTAATAAATTTAGCACACAATTCCCCTTTTACAAAATAAGTCTTGCATTGCCATACGTCTCATATTCCCCTATTCCACAACAACTTTTTGACCCATACATTTACATGGTTTTAATAAAATATCACATTCTCACTTTATGCATGTCCTCCATTCACTCTCCCAATCTCTCCAAAGCACTCACAACAAAAACACGATGAGATAATAATTTTGCAAAGCACTCTTAATAACGCCAGAAATCTGTGTTAATGAAATTAAAGAAAATTCCAGATAATTAGATTGTATTAATCTGTCTCCCTGGTTGTAGTTTCTATTGATGCAATACACGAATACATTACAGTCTCTAACTCAGTTTCACAATTCCAGCACAGTTATTATGTGTTTTAGTAAAAAATTTACATCTCTGAAGGTACTGAAGTTATTGACTTGAAATTTCTAACAGAATGGATGTGTGCTACCCATAGAATTTGGTGTACTAAGAGTGAAAAAGATCGATTAATATTTAATAGCGCGTCTTCAGAATCAGAGGGTATGTGTGATGCACTGCACACAGTGCTAGGCAATTACACGGCTCTCTCTGCCCAGTAGCCAGCATCGGCAGTGGCAGCGTGAGAACCGATATCAGCTCTCTTGCCTGCCTCACGGCAAGCTTTCACTACAAGATGACAACTCATAATAACTTGCTACGTTACAAACACTATAAAAGGTTAGATACGATTCCAAAAAAGTAAATATAATACAGATATGGCCCATCTTCTCTGAAGTAAAATCCGGTACACACATCGAGTAATATGTACTGTAATCCTAAAACTACGCTAACGTACTACGACAGATCGAAATAGTGCAAACAAATTAGTTCTCTAATCCAGTACTGATTGCGATGAAGTATATTGTCATGAGACTGAAAATTCTTTCTAAATAATTTAGCATAAGAAAATTTTTTCAAGTGCTGCTGTACCATCAGTAGGTGGTGATACACTATATCATCCCAAAAACAAAAACTGAGTATTATTTCGTTTTGCATTATTTAACAAAAGTACCTGTGAATCAGTACTGGGGGAGGGGAATGGATAGGTTTTCAATTAAAACCTGAACGAAATCATCATTTAGTGGGCTTCTTCCGATTAGGAAATAAAATACTTATCATTCATTCTTCAGTTCGAGAAATACGTTTGGTCAGTGTGACAGTCAATATACTCATTTCAAGTTCCGCTCAGGATAATTACACTTGTAATTACAACGATTATACGAACTGGCAATTCAACATTTACGTTCAGGTATTTGAAACACTCAAACAGATGCGAACAAGATTAAAATTTTTTGCTTGAAAGTAGGCATCTACATACTTCCACATATTCATGTTATCTTGTAGGCCTGAATACATTACAGTTTTGGTTTCAGTGTGCTCTAAGAGTACAGTCAATTTTGAGCAAGCTTACGTGCTCTTCCCCTCTACGTTTTGTTTCTTTTTGAGTCATTAGCCTTCTGATTGGTTTTATGCAGCACGACACGAATTTTTCTCCTGCGTCAAGCTCTTTATCTCAGAGTAACACTTGGAACCTACGTCCCCAATTATTTTGCCGGCTGTACTCCAGTCTCTGTTTTGCTCTACAGTTTTCGGCTCCTGCAGTTTCCTCTAGTACCCTGACAATTACTCCTTAACGTCTCAACAGATGTCTTACTGTCCTGTCCCTTCTACTTGTCAGTGTTTCGTATGTATTCTTTTCCTTGCCGTTTCTCCCGAGAATCTCCTCATTCCTTACCCTATCGGTCCACCTAATTTTCAACAGTATTCGGTAATACCATATCAAAAATGCTTCGATTCTCCGCTTTTCCGATTTTCCCACAGTCTATGTTTCACTACCGTACAGTGCTGTGCTCTAAACCTACATTTTCAGAAATTTTTTCTTCAAATCATTTCTCCTGGCCGGGAATGCCCTTTTTGCCAGTACAAGTGTACTTTTGATATCGACCGTGCTCCGTCCGTCATTGATTATTTTGCTACCTAGGTAGCAGAATTCATTAACTTCATCTACTTGGTGACCATAATTCCTGATGTTAAGTTTCTCACTGTTCTCATTTCTGCTGCTTCTCATTACTTTCGCCTTCCTTCACTTACTCTCTGTCCATATTCTGTACTCATTATACTGTTCATTCCATTCAGCAAATCCTGTAATTGTTCTTCACTTTCACTGAAGATAGTAATGTCATCATTGATATCCATTCCCCTTGAGTTTTAATTTCAATCTTGAACCTTTCTTTTATTTTTTTCGACATAGCTTCTTTCAAACAGAGGTTGAAGTGTAGGAGCGATCACTTCGTTGTTGGTCTCGCAATCTTTTTATTTCCTCTTGGTTCTTGTACATACTGTATCCTGTCTGTATTTCCATGTAGTTTACCCCTATTTTTCTCAGATTTTCGAACATTTTGCACCATTTTACTTTGTCGAATGCTTTTTTCAAGTGAGAAATGCGACACATGAAACTATCTTGATTTTTCTTCAGTCTTGCTTTCATTATGAACCTCAGTGTCAGAACTGCCTCTGTGGTGCCTTTCCCTTTCCTATAGCCAAACCCGGTGGCCATCTAACACTTCCTCAATTTTCTTTTCCATTTTCCTGTATGTTAACCTTGTGAGCAACTTAGATGAAGAGTAGATAAGCTAATTGTACAGTAATTCTCACATTTGTCGGCCCTTTTAGTCTTCGGAATTGTGTGGATGAAGTCTTTCCGAAAGTCAGACGGTATATCGCCAGATCCATACATTCTGCACAGCAACGTGGATAATCGTTTTGTTGCAATTTCCCCGACTGGTTTTAGAAATTTTGATGGGACGTTATCTTCCCTTCTGCCTTATTCGACCTTAAGTCGTCCGAAGCTCTTTTAAATTCTGATGCTAATAATGGATCCTCTATCTCATACCCATCGACTTCTGTTTCTTCTTGTATTACGTCATCGGACTAATCTTCCCCTTCAAAGACGCCTTCAATGTATTCTTTCCATCTATCTGGTCTTTCTTTTGCATTTAACAGAGGAATTCCCACTACACTTTTAATGTTATAATGTATTCTTTCCATCTATCTGGTCTTTATTTTGCATTTAACAGAGGAATTCCCACTACACTTTTAATGTTACCGCTTTTAACCTTAATTGCACCGAAGGTTGCTCTGACTTTTCAATATGCAGTATCAGTCTTTTCAAAAATTATTTCTTTTTCTATTTCTTCACATTCTCCATGTAGCCCTTTCGCCCTAGCTTTCCTGCAATTACTATTTACTTCTTTCACAAGTGGCTTTTATTTCTGTATCCCTGATTTTCCCTGGATATTTTTGTGCTTCATTCTTTCTTCAATCAGCTGAAGTATTTCTTCTGATGTAATCTCACTGAAATATTCCCGTATCTCTTGACCTTTTCCTGCTATACGTCATCCTCTTGTGATTCTTGAACAGAATATTCTCTAATACTAGATGAAATTTATTGCAGAACTCAATTACCCTTTCTCCTGTCTCATTTCTACTACCAAGCCCGTATTTACACGTAACCCTTTCTTCTACCTCTTCCCCTACAACCGTATTCTAGTCTCCCATGGCTATTAGATTATCATCTCCTGAACTGCTCGTTCACTATCCTCATATACTTTCTGCATCTCTTTACCTTCAGCTTGCAACTTCGGTATATATACCTGAACTATGGTTGACCTTGTTGGTTTGTTGCCGATTCTGATGATAACACTCCTATCACTGAACTGTCCGTAGTAACTCACACTCAGAGCTACCTTCCCGTTATACCATTTTCTGCTGCTGTTGACATAACCCTATACTCATTCGACCAGAAATCCTTGTCTTCCTTCTATTTCAGTTCACAGACCCTCACTATATCTAGATTAAGCCTTTGCATTTCCTTTTTCAGATTTTAAAGCTCCCTACCACGGCCAAACTTCTAATGTTCAACGACCCGACTAGTAGAACGTCATTCTTTTATTGGTTATTCAGTCTTTTTCTCTAATTGCCTAAAATGTCAATTCTTGTTCTGAACACAACTTACATCCTTAGTGTATCTAATAAATGATTCCAAATATTATGTTACTTGCAGACAATATCGTACATATAGCCCCATCCGTTGTGCAATACATATGACGTAGTTTACGTCCTCCTTCAGGACATTTCGTTATATCTAATTAAAAATATACTACTCAGCATTGAAAGGATTGTTGCAGAAGCCTAACAAGAGTCTCATTGTCAGAATAAAAATTGTTTATTTACATGAAAGTTGTCTCCTCATAGCCGGCCGCTGTGGCCGAGCGGTTGTAGGTGCTTCAGTCCGGAACAGCTCCTGCTAAGGTCGCAAGTTCGAATCCTGCCTCGGGCATGGATGTGTGTGATGTCCTTAGGTTAGTTTGGTTTACGTAGTTTCTAAGTCTAGGGGACTGATGACCTCAGACGTTAAGTACCATAGTGCTCAGAGCCATTTGAACCGTTTGTCTCCTCATACATGAAAACAATGTTGCTCATCTAGAAAAAATCTCCCACTGCGCAGTGAAATATTCACTGTTGTTATGTTTCTTGCACGGTATATTTGTCACCAGTATATTATTAATAAAGATAGTGTTATGCTGCTGTTTAGGAATGGAACGTACGCTATAAACAACATTTTTAGATTGCTATTTATAGAGGGCTATAGAGTTGGTTACGTAAATCTACGGCTAGTTGCTCATGTATGTGACCCAGCCGTCCGTAAACGATCTTCAAGATATTTAACGCCTTTCACACTACACCTGTGGGTTCCAAGCACTGTTTTGAGTAATTTACAAAATTGATATTTGTTCAAATTGAATTGTTTGAGTTAATCTATGTAAATAAAAACGAATTTCTCTTTACATGTTTCTCCCCTATGCGTTCCTAAACCATTCTTCCGACTGCGATATGTGATGAAACTTTGGAGAGAAAGTTCTCTGCTGTACGGCCGCGAAAATTCTTATACCCCCCCCCCCTCGCGCCTCCAAAAAAAAGTAAGCCACATAGTTCAGAAGACATGACGTCATAAGCAACAAGATTCCATCGCGGAAATACCTAGGTTTATGCATCCACTATTTGAGAATGAGAGAGAGCACTTAGCGACTGGTAACAAATTTTACATATCGTTAATACCAAACGTGGACAAAAATTTTTCTTTATGACATCCCTCAGAAAGTGATGAAAGGAGAAAAAGTTTTTGGCTTTCTATATTTTCGCTGTACATTCCGTAAAACTGCCACATCACGCACAACGCTTTAAGGTATCACTTCGTTACTATGAATTATATTCGCGACATATTTTGTGTACAGTGTACACAGGTATGAGTAAACGCGCCGGCAGATTTATATCACTGTACGACACATCGTTCAGGAGATATATCATAACATTCAGAAGCCTGAGACACTGACACTTCAGACATGACATTTTATTTTATTATATCTTCACAACAAAAGCTATCTGCAGCACATTTCGCAAAGGTATTAAAAAAGAATATAAAACTACGGCGTATTCCAGTGCTATGTTTTCTTTTCTATTCGTTTGTTCGTAATATCAAATCTCGGAAAGTTCTCAACCGATTGATTTGAAATTTTGACGCAACGCTGCATTCTAATAGTGGTGTGTTTTTATGTAACTATTTTTATAGCAATCTGCCCGCATATTCAGTTCAAGCATGTGATATGTGAAGCGACCTCAATGAAATACATATAACAGTGCTACTGGCATAATATCATTGATATTGCGCAAACGAAAGATGTTTAATCGGTATATAGGTATCGTATTTTTATCATGGATAAAATATTTTGTACGTTGTCTTGACTAACCCTGTATTAGTAGTATTTGTTGTCAAATGCGTCACGCACTAAGTGGTGTTGATTGTGCATTTGTAACCCAATACTTCTTTCTTTCCGTGGCATTGCAACGCTTGTCGGGTATAGCTAGTCTCTTATAAAATAATATTATTCCTTTTGTCTGCTTTACATTCTGGTATGACTGAAAACTTTTAAAGGTAAAGAACTATCAACGCTTCAGTAATCTTAATTGTTATGTCGATAACGTGTTGTATTTAATAACAGCAGCACACGTTTACAAGACTTTATGGAGACAAAATGAATATTTCGAACTCGATCTAGCATAACAATTTCGACTGCAGAGGCTTAGGATGGACAGGCACTAACGTACACACAGAAACTGACAGGTTAACCATTTCTCTTTAGTGACGTGGCAGGCTTCAGGCAATCCGACTCCGAGATTTCCACTAAGTGGCATTACCGAGGGTCTGCCAGCGACAACACGCTCACAATGAAGACATTGTTTAACTTGTAAAATCCGCGTTCTCCGTAATCCGTGAGCGTCTGTTCTGCTAGGACCAACTACTACCGGCGCGAGTTGGGGCCCACGCTGTCAGTGTAGGCAACCAGCGAACCGACGGCACAGCTGCCGTGCGGCTTAGCCGGGCCGCCTTATGTCCTACCGCGGGCATTTCTCTCGCGGCTTACGGGCTGGCAGCAGCTAACGGCCTACACGTATGTCCGTGTGTTTCGGGATACTACGGTTTGGCGAAATGGCGGTTGCCTTTCGCAGTGCAGTGTTTACCGTTTTGGTTTGTTAAAAAAGCAACATCCTTTTTTAATGAAATCCTACGCTGGTGTTTCGTGTAATCTCTGCAAGTTGAAATATATTACACCAAATATTGTACAGTTATCTATCTAACATGCAAAGTGAAACTTTGACATTTGTAATAGGGGGGAGTTATGGAAGAGGGCTGTACAACGCTATCGGAGACCTATATACCGGGAGATCAAAAAGTCAGTACAAATTTGAAAACTTAAGAAACCACGGAATAATGTAGACAGAGAGGTAAAAATTGACACACATGCTTGGAATGACGTGGGGTTTTATTAGAACAAAGAAAAAAAATACATCTACCGTTATCGGGCCTTTTTTCTTCGAGGAAATGCGTGATTCTGGTTTTGTAACTGCTACCGTGACAGGTGAGAGGTACGCCGATATGTTACAGAATCGTATCATCCCCAGCCTGGCTGATAAACGCCTGCTGAAACGTACGATGCTTATGCAGGATGGCGCGTGAAAGACCTTTTGCGCGCGTCGTTTGGTGATGATCGTGTGCTCAGCCGCCACTTTCGTCATGCTTGGCCTCCCAGGCCCCCAGACCTCAGTCGGTGCGATTATTGGCTTTGGGGTTACCCGAAGTCGCAAGTGTATCGTGATCGACCGACATGTCTAGGGATGCTGAAAGACAACATCCGACGCCAATGCCTCACCATAACTCCGTACATGCTTTACAGTGCTGTTCACAACATTATTCCTCGACTACAGCTATTGTTGAGGAATAATGGTGGACACACAAAGCAATTCCTGTAAAGAACATCATCTTTACTTTGTCTTACTTTGTCATGCTAATTATTGCTATTCTGATCAGATGAAGCGCCATCTCTCGGACATTGTCTGAACTTTTTGGTTCTAATAAAACCCCATGTCATTCCAAGCATGTGTGTCAATTTATACCTCTCTTATTCCGTGATTTATTCAGTTTTCAAATTTATACTGACTTTTTGATCACACGGTACAGGTATGTGCCCTTAAACTGTTTGTACAATGAAATTGGCAGGGCAACGTACATCAAATTTGTATGGAATGTACTAGAAATTTGGATATACATAAAAATGATAAGCTTATCAGTGCAATCGCACGAAGTAGGTACAGGTAACGAAAGAGATGCGCAGCGGGATTCTCACTCAGAAACCGAATTTAAATGCTTTTGGCTTGTGATGAGATCATGTTATGCTTTGTATAAGGAGAAGAAATATCTACTTGAACGTGCTGGAATTCGACTGCTGTTAGATCGTGGTCTATCGAGTGTTTGGTGTATCAGTGCACGGTACTGCTGCTTGCGTTATTGTTCAGGTTCTCACGACTGTCATGTGAATATATAATCGATAAGTTCAGGATGCCGTACTCTGCGTATGCAGAATCTCCACACAACTAGCGCGCGATGGGAAGTATACATCATCCTCTCGACCGTGCATAATCCTACAGCGACGTCATGTGAGTTACGTTTTGTATGCAGCAAGACAGTTACTCACAGTGCGACGTCGACAGTATATGTCGCCATGGCGGTCACTGTGACCTCTTCCTTTGCCAGAACACAATCAGGCGCACAGACAGTCCGGCAACGACACAGCAACAGACATGGGAGGGGCACCGTTCCGTCTTTCCAGACGAGTTCCGGTTCTGTGTACAACACCACAGACATATCCATGTGTTAGGGCTCCAAGGAGAACTAACGTACCCTGATTTCGTTCGTCGTCATACCGGTCGAGCACTTGGCGCGATGGTAAAGGGTGCCATTGGATACACGACACGATCACACCTGGTTCACATAGCCAGCAGTTTGAATAACAACTGTAACTCAAGACTACATATTACCCGTGCTGTATGCTGTACTAATCCACATCGATACAGTGTGTGTTCAAGTGTTCGTCTGGCCAACACGTTCTCCAGATAAACCAACCACTGTACGGATCTGATCGTGGGTTGTCGATAGACTACCACATTACCCGTCACCAGCAATTACTCAAAGGAAAACCTATACTCAAAGGAATAATATCATTGCCAAGTGTGTCACGTGTAAGACAAGAGGATGTAACAGTTGCATTTTACCGCTGACGTATCTACAATCATTCCGCCGCCACCATGGACGAGTTGTTGACAACATCGTACAGCGCTTTCTATGCACAGTTAAGAAGTTTTAAGCAACGATCTCTCTCTCTCTCTCTCTCCCTCTCTCTCTCTCTGTCTCTCTCTCTCTCTCTCTCGCTTTCTCAATAAAAACTCCGAAAGCACTTTAAATCATTTTAAATGTAATTTCTCTTCTTTTGTGCAACCTTTATAAAATATTTCTTCTTCTTTCAATGCACGTAGTTTTGTAGTAGGTGATTCAAAATATCACCTTATCGTTGTATGCTACAGTATTATTTCTCTGTCTTTATTGTTGGCAAACTCTACTGCTTTGCATGTCTCTTTACGGTCGTTTGGGGATGTGCTTCAACATATATGCGTTTGCAGTGATTTTGTTAGATAACTGTACATGTTTAAATGTCATCAGAAGTCAGCAGAGTGAAACACCGAGACTCAGAAAATATTTACAACTTGTATAGAAACCACACAACAGTTGTAAGAGAATGGCATGAAGGAGTAGGACTGTAGCACGTCTCCGATGTTATTCAGTCTGCACTAATTCCTCAATCTCACAATTGACGATTTCACGAGGGCTGTTGCTCGTAGAATAGAATGAAACTCAACGTGATTGCTTGATAGTAACGTGTAGGGCGGTTGAAGAGAATCTTGAACAGTGGACTGTATAACTTATGAAATATGTGTACGCACGTCACGCTGGTGGAAGAGCGGCAAGATAATGATATAGAGCATATTCTGTTACGCATACCTCCAAGAAACACTACAGATGTTTGGCAATTGTAAAATTTTGCTGCACATTGAGCTGCCGACGAGTAAAGAAAATAAAAGAAAAGTCTGGAGAAGAAATTAAAATACAAGGTGAAGTAACAAACATTTTTAGGTTTGCCGACGACATCTGCTAACAGGGACATCAAAGGAAGTGGATGAGTAGCTGAACGGAATGGACAACGGAACGGATGCCAACAATTGGAGAAAACGTGGTTTAGAGTGTAGATTCCTGATGAAAGGTAATTTGCGTGCGCTAGTAACGAGCATCCCACAGTAAAAGCGCCAAGTGGTGAGGCCTGAGGATGGCGGTAGCGTGCAACCGAAACTAGTCGCGTGATAGAATAAAAATACTCTCAAAATACAACTGTGGTGGGTCTTTTTCTCATATAGGTCATTTCTCGTTGGTATTATGTGTAAACACAGTGGAAACTTCGAACGTGACATCTGCACCACTACAGCAACAATGTTTTACGTACTTGAACTCGTCATATTACCACATTGTAAAATCAATTAAAGAACTTACTTGCTTTTGTAACTACCGTTGAGCGATACTGAAGTCTGTTTGACCATTACTCTTTTTTCTTCGAAAGTATTTAAGGGTTTTCATAACTTACAGTCTTCTGAGATTTTCTGTATTAAATTATAACGTGATGACTACAGTAAAACTAGCACGTCCGATTCTTGAATCACTAAACTTCGTTTCATTACTATTCAGACGTCCATATTTGGTCATAATACACCATCAAACTTCGTTATTTAAGTTTTCCAGAACCTGTTTCGTTGTAAGTTCCACATTTAAACACATGAGAGGGAGCTGTGTAGGGTAAAAACTGCAGGGGAGGGCAGAATCCATTCGCCACTCTATTGAAGATGTTGGGTGCAAGTGCTACTCCGAGATAAAGAAGTGTTGACCTCACCCCCCAAAAAAGATTGTTCGTTGTTTATGACCATAATGACAGGTTTGTTCTGGTTCTGACTGACTGCATTTTCGACAGCAATTTCTGCGAACTGTGTAACTTCCTCTGGTTTTAACAGTGCACTGCAACTGTGGACAGACCAAATTGTGGAAAGGTCAGATATCATCTTGTGTGTGTGTGTGTGTGTGTGTGTGTGTGTGTGTGTGTGGAGGTGAGGGGAAGAAGAGGGAGGGAGACAGTGGTCCACAGTAATTCCCCTATCCCACAATTGACGATATCATGAGGGATGTTGCTTGTAGAACAGAATGCAACTCAACGTGACTGGTTGATAGTGACTTGCATGGTGGTTGATGAGAATCTTGAACAGTGGACTGTATAGCTTATGAAATATGTGTACGCACGTCACCCTGCTGGAAGAGCGGCAAGAGAATTATACAGAGCATATTCTGTTACGTGTACCTCCAACAAACACTACAGACGTTTGGCAATTGTAAATTTTGGCTCCCCACACTACCATGTCTGGAGTTGATACTGTGTCTTCTTGTCTGACAGAGAGAAACGAACATCTTTGACTCAGACGTCGAATTTCCTTTCATTACTAAAACAGAACTCCGAGTAAGCTAGTCTGTCTACTGTGACTCTGCAAACATGATGAAGATACGTGTGTCTGTCGAGTGGGATCCTTGCTCGTAGTCCGATTTCCTGCAGTCACTTTCAGGAAATCCTAAAACACGGCAGTACTACTCCTGCTGTAGGCCTTCGTTCACCGACTGCTGCCAATCTAATGCAGCGGTTCACGAGTGAATCCACGTGTTTGGTACGAACCGACCCAGGTGGAGTATTGTGACACAACCCGGAGGAATGATCTCTAGTTTGGCTCTGTTACTGTTCTTACAAGGAATAATTTTCTTGTTTAGGTTGTTCTCTTACTTTGGAACAAACAATTCACTTCATCATTTAGCAGTTAACTAAACTCCTTGTCTTGACATTATGAAGCTACATCACAATCACGTTAGCGTAACTATTCAAAAGTGTAAGCACGTATAGTGACAAAACCCGCACAGCGGTCGTGCTTTTTCCTATTTACATATAGAGACCGCTTCTCTGAAATTTGTACCTGCGAAAGGACTTCAAACATTAAGTTATGGATAACAGGTGAATTTCAGCTTAGGAGTGAAACTGTGTGCAATTGGAAACGCATTCCAACTGTGAAGTACGCAAGACTGTACGATTGCTGCGGGCAGAACGTCCTAATTGCACACAGATTCATCCTAAAGTTTTGACAATGGGTGGACCAAATGTAATGTCGCATCTAGCCATAGTGAAAAGGGGCCATCAGCTTCACCAAAAGCACACAAACGTGATTGGTGATGACGGGGAAGTAAGGCCACCGACAGTGACGACACATGACATCGACCAGGCAATCGTGGAACTGATTCCAAACAATCATAGATTGTGCGACAATGAGGAAGTTTACACAGTGGTCCTAGAATGATTCCGTGACCAAGGACTATGTTATGTTTAAAATAATGTCACTTACGGTTTTCACTTCGAAGTGTGGTGAAGCATTCGGTAAATGTTAGTTGTCAAATGGTTCAAATGGCTCTGAGCACTATGGGACTTAACATCTGTGGTCATCAGTCCCCTAGAACTTAGAACTACTTAAACCTAACTAACCTAAGGACATCAAAAACATCCATGTCCGAGGCAGGATTCGAACCTGCGACCGTAGCGGTCACGCGGTTCCAGACTGAAGCGCCTAGAACCGCACGGCCACACTGGCCGGCTGATAGTTGTCCTGCCATGCTAATATACAAATCATTTTTCTGAAATCCTCTGGTATTATTATTCTCCAGAGCTCTTATAAGAGATGTCATCACATTTTACGTTTTCCCCTTACTAATATGTGGAACAGAACATGCTGTAAGTATAACAGTTATTGTCTTATGTAGATTAATGCCCAACAAGGTGTAATAAGCTAATGATGGTTGGATGGTTGTTTGGGGAAGGAGACCAGACAGCGTGGTCATCGGTCTCATCGGAGTAGGGAAGGATGGGGAAGGAAGTCGGCCGTGCCCTTTCAGAGGAACCATCCCGGCATGTGCCTGGAGTGATTTAGGGAAATCACGGAAAACCTAAATCAGGATGTCCGGACGCGGGATTGAACCGTCGTCCTCCCGAATGCGAGTCCAGTGTCTAACCACTGCGCCACCTCGCTCGGTAATAAGCTAATGAGCTACATAATGAAAGGAAGAGTTTATTTCAAAATAAAACCTTCCTATGCAGGAAAATGAATTTGTTCAAGAAATTTTCAGTGACACTGGACCCATATACAAAAAAGGTGTGTTTCTCTTGTTGTTTCCCGTTATTTCATTAGGCTGATTAAGGCGAATGGTACCGTTTCTTTGGTATAGACACCCCCCCCCCCCCACCACCACCACCACCACCCTTACCGCCAGAAACTTGTTCTTCATCCATAACTACTTCGGCGTTGACGAGACGCTACCACTAAGTTCACTCTTCTTTCCTCCTCCTTTCAGAATCAGAAATGTGAGCATATACATCCTCCTTGAACCGCCGGGGCTACCCCGGTACATAGATGACACCTCACATCCGAAGTTGTGTGCAAATATTCGTGACATCTCGAATTATGACATCCTTAGAACTCATGTATTACAAAAAAAAAAAAAAAAAAATCGATTCGTTTAGCTACGTTCAGACCCGACTTCAGCATTAACAAACCCTTTAGGTTGCAGGAAACAATAGGTCAGTCTTCCACCTTCTGAAACAGAGTTGTGGGATCTGAATTTCTCACTCCACTACAGAAATGCGCTCTTACTCGTTTGCTGTTACTGGCGTCTGCTAATATATCATGAGAATATTGCATTTCCTCGTCTCTTCTCTGTGTATTTTCACTACGGCTATTGTATCGGCAGCTATTTCAACGAAGATAATTTGCTGCTGCTAGCAACGCTACAAAGCCGTGGTCGTTTTTTCCGTAGGTGGAAGGCAACGAGTGGTCGCTAGCTCTCTGTTCTCAGCCGCGCCGTGCGATCAGCGGCTGCCTCGCAATAGCGCCGAGTGGAGTGGCTGACTACCGCAAGAGTAGCCCCCCCTCCCTCCCTACCTCACCATTGCCTCCCCACCCTCCTTCCCTGGCCCACAACACCGACACTCGCTTCAGATTGCCCTGCACCGGCCGGCCGGCAATCCACTGCGCAGATATACACAGACCCGGCCGCTCCCCGCCGTTTTGCCTGGCTGAATTATTTAGTCGCTCCTATAATAAACCACCTAAGAGACGGCTCGCTGCGCGGAACTCCATAATTTACGTGAAAGTTCACCCGCCCGTCCCACTGCCCGACTGCCCGTTTCTAAATAAGCACTTCAAGACTGTGGTATGTGGCGGGCACTGCTTGCCGGCTTCTGGTCCAACCAGCCGCATCCCCAGCGGTCAACGAGAGAAGCATTAACGAGGATCAGAAAGTACACTGTCTCACCTGGCTAACGCACACACTGCAACAAGTGTTCAATAGACTAGCTATTGCTGGCAAGCAGTTTGACCCGCTGTCTGTGTTACACATCTTTGTCTCTGTATATTTCGCTACAGTACATATTTTAACGTATTTAAGTCACATGAAAATAGAGTAATATCTTACTTAACATTTACAAATATACGAGCAACATTCAATAAGTAATGCAACACGCTTTCTTTCTCGGCTACTATCAGTTGAAATAAAGCCTATTTTCTTGAGAGACATCGTATAATATTACCGCTTCAATCCCTTTAGTTGCTTGAAGTCCCGATAGTTCGTGGCATTATACATAGCCTTCAAAATGGCGTCTATAACGCAGCTGGAGTCCAAAAGGAGACCTGCCGTTAAATGTCTTTTGGTGCAAAAGCGGATCATCGCATATATTCATAGGCGCTTACAGGATGTCTAAGGAGACATAGCATGGTGAGTCGTTGTACTTGGCGTCTGTCATCACAACACGGCCGCTCAAGCCTGTCCGATATTTTGCGTGCGAGCGACCACACACAGCTGTGACGCATACAATGTTGGAACGTGCGCATACTGATCGACAGATCACAACAAAAAAAATCGTTGTTCAACCGGATGTCACTGGTGGTAGTGGTGACACATTCTTCCACCATTTTGGTTGCACAAAGGTGTACCCTCTGTCTTCCTCGCCGCGTAAGAAGACCATAAAGAGCAACCAAGAACCATCTGTGAGGAACTGCTTGTCCGTTTGGAGGCTGATCGTGAAAATTTTTGTGGCAGGTGATGAAATATGAGTTCACCACAACGGAGCGGAATGAAAACGATAATTCATGGGGTGGCGCCACACCACTTCTTCTTCAAGGAAAAGTTCAAAGCCGCACCTTTAGACTGTAAAGTCTTGGAGACATCCCTCTAGGACTCTGAAGGAATTGTTCTGTTTGATATCCTTCTGGTTGTCCTCCTTCAAGTCGTAGCTCTCAAGTGTTTTGCGCTGCCCTCAGGAAATTGAGCAAGCTACTCCAGCGTGTTCGTCGCCACAAAAACGCATACCAACTTATTCTTCTCAACAGCAACGGTAGACTTGACACAAGTCTGTGCCACCTAAGAGAGCTCTCAAAACTTCGTATGACTGTACTTCTTCATCCACCCTACAGCCCGCATCTCACAGCTTCCTAATTCCATCTGTTTGGTCCAATGAAGGAGGCAATGCGCGGGAAGCAGTACTTGTACGACGGGGAGGTTTCTGATGCAGCAAGACGTCGGCTCCGACGTCGACGAGTGGAGTAGTACCTTGCGGGCTTACAGACCCTCCCAGTACCGTCACACTGAACGGATACTATGATCAAAAATAGTGTTTTGTAGCCAAAAGAGTGCGGAACATTATGGTGTATTGGAATCCTGAATAAGAGCAATCTGCATTACTTATTCAGCACCTCTCGTATAACACTTCGGTGCCAGGTGCTTAGGATAAGAGCGACGCTTAATCAGCATGCTGGACATGCAAGACTTTCCCAAAAGCCAGCCAGATATGGCTAAACTGAAATGTCAGCTTCGCTCTGAAAGGGTTGCTCCTTTTAAAGTCAAACATCCAGCAATAGCATCGCCTTCAAGTCACAAACAATTGATTGGGCACACTTCAGCTAAGCACAAGCATTCCTGATACAAATAAGCAGGTTTGTTGTGCAATTACAAACTTAGCCCACCGACGCGAAGGACGATATAACGAGGAGACAGAAAAATTTAACAAGACTGCCTAGCAAGGTCAACTGCAGATCAGCCAGTGTAGTGAATCAGAGGTAGCTCAATAAAGGAGGCGATAATGCAGTCAGAGAAGGATCGAACAAGAGGGGACAGACAGTCGGTTTGTTTTCTAATGGCATTAAAATTTATTGTCGACTCAGTCTTCGGACTTTAAGTCAGGCCCTTTCATTCTGATGTTGGTTATCACTTTATGACATACTCCTTTCCATTCCATGTCGAATGGACGTTCGTTGCGGTCGAATGGTATAACCTTTAAGCACCCGAATGCTATGACCTCACCTTCAAATACTATGCTGACACTCCTATTGCTTCTGCTAGATAACAACTGCAGACAACACACAATGAGTGCAGGTACAAATACGTGACGATGGCTGCCGGAACTGCGCTATACCTGAGGGATTACGTCACCCAGCTCGGGAGAAGGAACACTTAAGCTACCCAAGGCACCACCTTCTAACTGCATAATTTGGTATATAAAATCCGCCCGTTGTTAAGCTCCTGCGACACACATGTCAAGTGGTAATCGACACACCACCCCGACGTCGCATCTGCGGCAAGAACATTCATGTAAAAGCACTGGCGGCTCGCCAGCCGGAGTGGCCGAGCGGTTCTAGGCGCTACAGTCTGGAACCGCGAGACCGCTACGGTCGCAAGTTCGAATCCTGCCTCGGGCATCGATGTGTGTGATGTCCTTGGGTTACTTAGGTTTAAGTAGTTCTAAGTTCTATGGAACTGATGACCTCAGCAGTTAAGTCCCATAGCGCTCAGACCCATTTGAACCATTTTGAACTACTGGCGGCTCATAGGTATACGTTCTCGCTGTTCACAAATTTTTCAATTCAGATAAACATGAGTGCGAAATTAATGGCATCTGCAGCATAACAGTTATTCTTGTCAACATATGTACACAGCTTCAGCTGCTGTCAAAAACAATAACAATAATTTAAGATTACGTTACTCTCAGTTTCGCATTTTTGTACAAGTGAGTGTTTTCGTGCTTTTTTTATTTTGTTGGACAAATGTGCAAGATCCCTAATGCATGTATTAGTTAACGAATTTACTTCCAACCTAAAGATCAGGCTTTCTTACGTTGTACCCACACAGCAACTTACGCTTATAATGCACTTCTTTGGTAAACGTTCGCTTGTAGTCACGCGTATTTGTTTTCGTCATTTTCTCAGACAACCGATCTGGTCTGGGAGGCCCTACTACCTTTGCACTGACTTTTCCTGGTAATTTTCTATTAGCGCTTGATACAGTTTCAACAGAATTCACGTTGACACTAAGCAAGAAAGCTGATCTCTGCACCAACGCCAAACAGAAGCTGTCGTCTTCAGAAATCATGAAATTCTAGTAGTGCTATTTACCAACAAGGTCACTTGACTGCAATACAAATGAAGCGCTGAGAGCTATAAGAGCCAAAACACACCGTCTTCGACTCCCATATTTAAGTGCATATCGGAGAAACTAGTGAGATACCTTTTCGTGAAAATTCGGAAATACGTACATATAATGTGGGCCTACAGCACAGATAAACCTGACCCACCATAAGATCAACAGATGTGAGAAGCATGAGTAAATTCTACAGCCTTCAATATGTGGTGGCGTGTTTTACGGTTCTCAGCGCATCAAATGGATTACTGTATGATAAAATCCAGAACTTAATGTAATATGTTTCGTTCAGAATCCCAGAAAATAATATTTTCTACCAGTATAACAATAACATATACTGATTTCCTATGTAATATTACTATATAGTGAGTGAATTGGCGTATCTGTGGAGTATGATTCTGTCTATCGGGATTTATGCAAAGCGAACGTGGATAAAAAAGTCTGCTGCAATGTGCTACCACCCGGTGGCATTGGCATAAGCTTGTGGCAGTGCAGGCCGTGAACCGTGCACATTGTTTATGAAATCCGTTTGTATTTGACCCATAAGGCAATTACGTCACACCAGTTGCATATGTGCAGAAGCTCCTTAAAACATGCACAAGTGCAGGTGTGCTCGCGACAATGATGCCAAGTTTCAACGAGTCTAGAGTAGCAACGCAACACAGCGCGATAGATTTAGTGCCACGTATTGCAGATTATCGCATCTGCACTACGGTTAACCGAATTCAAAGAAAAATAACTAAAAAATCCGCGAGGGGTCGAAAGTGGGGGTGTTCACATGCTCTTGTGCTCTCATACAGCAGCCGCCACTGTGTAAAACTGGCTCTGTTGAATGGTCAGATGGAATGGTCCATTCTCCTGCTCCCCGATAATGCCCAATTACTGAGTCGTGTCTTCGCCCAGTCAAATTGACCGTGACTTCATACTGGTGTTGTTGTTCCATTATTAAAAGTGAAAGTTTCTATATTAATCATTGAATCAATATGTTTTCTCTGTGATCTAATTTGCGTGTACAGGATGAACGTCAATAAAACCGACAAACCGCAGGGACTGTTGTTCACTGAAAATGGCGGAAAAAAGGTCCTATGAACATGTGCCCAGAAATGGACTGTGTGCGTGCAACGGCAACAAATCGTTCCTCAACACAGTACAGAGCTGCAGCGCATTAACGTCACAGCGGATGTTCAAAGTAAACTCCATGAGATTGCTGGTGATAGGAGTAGAAGCGGTTGTCATGCATGATACACACAAATCTGTAAGAAACAGGTCAGGACTCTGTGCAGGCCAGTCCATCACAGGGATGTTATTGTAGTGTAGTCACTTCGCCACAGGTCGTGCATTATGAACAGATGCTCGAATGTGTTGAAAGATGCAGTTGCCATCTTCGAATTGCTCTTCAACAGTGGGAAGCAAGAATGTGCTTAAAACATTAATGGAGGCCTGTGATGTGATAGTTCCGCGCAAAACAACAAGGGGGGGAAGCCCCCTCCACGTAAAACACGACCACACCATAACACCACCATCTCCGAATTTTACTGTTGGCATTACACACGCTGGCAGATGACGTTCACTGGGCATTCCCCATACCCACACCCTGCCATCGGACCGCCACATTGTGTACCGTGATACGTCACTCCACTCAACGTTTTTCCACCTGCTCAGTCGTCCATTGTTTACGTTCCTTACACCAAGCGAGGAGTCGTTTGGTATTTACCGGCGTGATGTGTGGCTTATGAGCAGCTGCTCGACCATGAAATCCTAGTTTTCTCACCTCCCACCTAATTTCATAGTGCTTCCAGTGGATCATGATGCGGTTTGGAATTCTTGTGTGATGATCTGGGTAGATGTCTGCCTGCTACACTTTACGACCCTCTTCAACTTTCGGCGGTCTCTGTCAGTCAACAGACGAGGTCGGCCTGTACGCTTTTGTACTGTACGTGACCCTTCACGTTTCCACTACACTATCACATCGGAAGCAGTGGACCTAGAGATGTTTAGGAGTGTGGAAATCTCGCACACAGATGTATGACACTGAATCAGCCGACCACATTCGAAGTCCGTGAGTTCCATGGAGTGCCCCATTTTGCTCTCTCACGATGTCTAATGACTACTGAGGTCGCTGATATGGAGTGCCTGGCAGTAGGTGGCAGCACAATGCACCTAATATGAAAAACGTATGTTTTTGAGTGTCCGGAGACTTTTGATCAAATAGCGTTTGTTACGTTCTAACAAGAGAGGTACAGAAGAATAATACTGAATTCCAGGAACAACGGCATCCAGTGAGCTGAGTGAACCGTACGCCTTAGGCCCAATGCACACTGAAATGGAGTGGCGTGGACGTATGGAGGGGACGTGGTGCTGTTCCTCACCTCCTCCAAGTTATTAAGCGTGCAATTCACGCAGAGACGGCGTGGTGGAAACGCGTCGCTTTGGGGCACCACGTCCGTTCGTTGCCATGAGTGGCGCAGTAGAGGGATGCTCGGTGCAGACTTCCAAGTGGCGCGCTATGTTCATTAATTTGAAGTCATCTGATGCGCCCCAGAATAGTTTTATGTAGATGAAGCAAAACTACATCCGTCTCTGTAGGCAGTTTCTCTGGAAAGCTTTCACTATTCGCATAGGAGACTAAAAACAGCTGTTTTCGGAGTCGCGCATGCTCCATGCTCTGCAGTCGTTCTCATTCAATTTTGAGGAAACTGTTAGGAAATAGTTGATTTTTAGACATCTTACAGTCTGACGTCCCAACTTGATACTGAACTGGTTTTATTTTCGTTATTACCCATAGTTATTGTGATACTTCCCAAATAAATAAACAACCAGTCTACATCTACATCTACATCTACATTCATACTCCGCAAGCCACCCAACGGTGTGTGGCGGAGGGCACCTTACGTGCCACTGTCATTGCCTCCCTTTCCTGTTCCAGTCGCGTATGGTTCGCGGGAAGAACGACTGTCTAAAAGCCACCGTGCGCGCTCTAATCTCTCTAATTTTACATTCGTGATCTCCTCGGGAGGTATAAGTAGGGGGAAGCAATATACTCGATACCTCATCCAGAAACGCACCCTCTCGAAACCTGGCGAGCAAGCTACACCGCGATGCAGAGCGCCTCTCTTGCAGAGTCTGCCACTTGAGTTTATTAAACATCTCCGTAACGCTATTACGGTTACCAAATAACCCTGTGACGAAACGCGCCGCTCTTCTTTGGATCTTCTCTATCTCCTCCGTCAACCCGATCTGGTACGGATCCCACACTGATGAGCAATACTCAAGTATAGGTCGAACGAGTGTTTTGTAAGCCACCTCCTTTGTTGCTGGACTACTTTTTCTAAGCACTCTCCCAATGAATCTCAACCTGGTACCCGCCTTACCAACAATTAATTTTATATGATCATTCCACTTCAAATCGTTCTGGACGCCTATTTTGAAAAGTATGTAATGAATAATGTAGTCACTGGCGAGTTTAAATTTGGTAGGTTTTACGACATGCGTTGCTGCCTCACGAAGTATAGTTAACACACTGAAATCGTTTTTAACTGTAGAAGGAGAGCGATCGATACCTCTTTCCAGCCCCGAGTTAATAAGTGATACTTTGATATTTCGTCACGAAGAGCTACTCGCGCGACACTCAACGGTATGGCCCACCCATGCAATTTTTTGGCTTGTGTTTCTCTTTCGTATTTGGTTTATGAAGTCAGTGAAAATCACATTTTACGTTAATCTTGGATTAAGAGTTATTTTCATTTTAAAATCAGAGGTAGGAGATCGCAGATCCATCGGCAGAGTTAGCTATATACTATATACGTAAAGTTTTTTTGTACATTGATAGTTTTAATCAAGAAACTTTCAATAACTGTTTCCGTTCACGTATTAGCGAATAAATAGCGTGTGTTCCAGCAAGTAGTGAATGAGAAACAGGATTTTGTTATTGATATAACTAAAGAATTCTGTGTTCTGTATATTTTATGCTTACCTACTTAATGCTTACATATTTAGGCTTTCTTGATTCAGGCAGTGCACGTGAGGTAAAACGACATTTTGCATATTTTGTAACAGCTATTACGCTGTTACTTACGTTATCTTAGAAAAAATGACACTATTTTTTTTCTTTTCTTGGATGAACAATGTTGAATCTCTGCATTAACAACGTTGTGCTGCTGAAACACTCTGGTTTTTCTGTGTTATTTATCGCAGAAATAGTAACCCTATTTCGAAAAAAAAACAGCAGCACAGATCAAAAGACACAGTGTTTACTGCCATACAAATCTGCAAAAGTTGCAGCTCAAGATACGGAAAATTTTAACATTATTCCTGTTGGAGTTGCACTGACCATGTAAGTCAGCATTCGTTTTTTGTCCTCAGTCAATAGGTTTTGCCTGGCGGACTTGTAAATCCATTATTTATTTGGTACTTTGTGGTAATTTCGTTTTTCAGCTGGGAGTTACTGTGATATATCAAGTTAAGGCTTTCTTCTTGCCACTTTTCACTGACAAAATTTTATCACACAAAACAGGGAAAACTGTGATGTTATCTAGAGGCAGATTTATTTTACCAGCATCTCCAGGACTCTTTGCAATGTTTGACAAATCCACGGTTGCTAGATGTTAGCACTTTTCCTTCCCCTTAGTGCAGCAGGGTTATCAGATGAAATGTGTAGCCAGACACATTCAATTATTTTTAATGAGCCTCTGTGCAACGCGTGGTCTTGCTGAACATCACTGAAATCCCCTGGTCCCATCTTTGCACATAAGGAATTTGTTGTCCTTCGCATCGGTAATGACTGGAATTCAGCTTTATGGGTGGAGGATATTTTGTTCCTTTCTATAACTGCAAAATCTCTATCACAATGGTAGGAAACTATGCCCTGTAAGGAGGAGTCTCGTCTACAGCAGTGAAATATTTGCAAATAATCAGTTTTTTGGAAAAGGGTCATAATATTTTAAACATCTCTCACAATATCAGGAATGTTCTGGCTTATGTTCAATTAACAATAATACAAAAATCTGAATTATGATCAAAACGTTCCAGTCTCCTCGATTTTCTCTGAATGCTGTCCTTCACTTTGTCTAATACAGTACGGAAACTCTTTTGAGACATTCTGTAAGAACTCTGTAGATCTTGAAGATACATGCTTATTTATTTCATTACGTCCATCGTGATATGTTTCTTCCATTTTTTTTTAACAATAACGGCCGTACGAAGTATCTTCTTCGTTGCTCAGCTTTTACGAGCTACAAAATATCCAGAGCATCAATATGTTCTGTGATGAAGACGACACAGTCTGATCCATTCTTAGCACGTGGCATCTCTCTGAAAGCACCACTTCAGTGGGAACAGTTCACCTCCCGGCCGCTTGAAATCCTTGACTTGTCGCCGCCAGGCTTTTCCTCCACGCCATTCCTATGTGAACTGGGCATTACGCGACGTCATTTCTAAGGAGGCCCTACGACACATTTTATTACTTTCTCTTGGCTGGCACTGAGCGCTATGGGACTTAACTTCTGAGGTCATCCGTGCCCTACAACTTAGAACTACTTAAACCTAACTAACCTAAGGACATCACACACATCCATGCCCAAGGCAGGATTCGAACCTGCGACCGTAGCGGTCGCACGGTTCCATACAGTAACGCCTAGAACCGCTCAGCCACCCCGGCCGGCAGTTTCCCTTGATTTCAATAAAACTGTGCCTAACGCGGAAGTATTCCTCGAATACTAAATTGTTACTTTAAGTTGTGCCTTCTGTAAAAACAAAGAAAAAATGAAATACTAAGCTTTAGACAGTAATGAATGATCACATTATTTTCTAGGACTCATTATGCTCTCCAATGGACACCAATACTTTACGCTCTAACAAGAGAGGTACTAAAAAAACAAAGTCCTCCCGTACAAGCCATGAAGGCCCAATGGTACCGACTGGCCAATAACAGAGGTACACGAGAATGAAATTGAATTCCAGGTACCCATATCTCTGGCGTAGAAGAACGATTATTAAAGCATCTAAAAGGACGAATTAATCAGATAAATCCTTGTCGTTCAGTGATGGTGTAAGTAATGGATTTAAAATTTTATTCTTGCGATGTCCGCAGCCTCAACGTGTTTTGAAAATGAAAACATGGTGCAAATATGGTGTATTCTTTTTATTATCAGTGTCATCGGCCAGTTTCAGCCTTAGGTCATATTCAAGGACGTATCTTACATTATAAAATAAAGCTGGAAAATCAGATATTTGGTTCAAAATGTC
The DNA here is from genome assembly GCF_023898315.1 of Schistocerca nitens. Classification (NCBI taxonomy): domain Eukaryota; kingdom Metazoa; phylum Arthropoda; class Insecta; order Orthoptera; family Acrididae; genus Schistocerca; species Schistocerca nitens. The sequence continues at coordinate 285,231,725 of NC_064614.1, forward strand.
TTAAGGTTGGAATTGACCGACTACACAGATAATAAAAATAACACAGCCTGACCATGTGTTCATCTTTGTATGTAATGGTTGATCTCGTCTAAGACTGAAAACCACTTATCAATCTGTTAAACATCTTCAGAATAACATTTTCCCTTCACTGAAAAGAGACAAAGAGTATCTGCGCATTATTCTTCTATATACCACATCAGCCTACATGTGGTGGCCATTGTTTGAAATGTCTCAGTGCAATGCCAAAACGAAAACAGCCAAGTTTAACGATAAAGTGACCATCAAGGTTGCTAATCTTCACCTATGACACTACGATGCTAGAGCCAGAATTTTCAAGAGAACAAACCTCTGTGAAGAATATGAAAGTAGTTAGTGCACAAACATACATAAAAAATCAGTAGTAGTACTAAGCGGAAAAGGTCTGTATTTGAGAAACGAAACTAAGCAAGGTGGTTTACGTAAAACGTTCGCAACAAAGACACAGACGCACATAAACCGCCCTAAGCAATAAACTTCAAAATGTAAATTATGGACAGCTTGAAAACTATAAAGGAATAAACTGAACGAATTTGCAGTGTCATTTACTTGGGCGTTTCTAAGAATGACGACAGAAAAAAAACATTGATCATAGAGGTAAAACGTCAATTGGAAAACCTTTACAGGCGGAACGCCCACTTTATAGAATTTAATATTATACAGGGTGAGTCACCTAACATTACCGCTGGATATATTTCGTAAACCACATCAAATACTGACGAATCGATTCCAGAGACCGAACGTGAGGAGAGAGGCTAGTGTAATTGGTTAATACAAACCATAAAAAATGCACGGAAGTATGTTTTTAACACAAATCTACGTTTTTTTAAATGGAACCCCGTTAGTTTTGTTAGCACATCTGAACATATAAACAAATACGTAATCAGTGCCGTTTGTTGCATTATAAAATGTTAATTACATCCGGAGATATTGTTGTAACCTAAAGTTGGCGCTTGAGTACCACTCCTCCGCTGTTCGATCGTGTGTATCGGAGAGCACCGAATTACGTAGGGATCCAAAGGGAACGGTGATGGACATTAGGTACAGAAGAGACTGGAACAGCACATTACGTCCACATGCTAACACCTTTTTATTGGTCTATTTCACTGACGCACATGTACATTACCATAAGGGCTGAGGTACACGTGCACACGTGGTTTCCGTTTTCAATTACGGAGTGGAATAGAGTGTGTCCCGGCATGTCAGGCCAATAGATGTTCAATGTGGTGGCCATCATTTGCTGCACACAATTGCAATCTCTGGCGTAATGAATGTCGTACACGCCGCAGTACATCTGGTGTAATGTCGCCGCAGGCTGCTACAATACGTTGTTTCATATCATCTGGGGTTGTAGGCACATCACGGTACACATTCTCCTTTAACGTACCCCACAGAAAGAAGTCCAGAGGTGTAAGATCAGGAGAACGGGTTGGCCAATTTATGCGTCCTCCACGTCCTATGAAACGCCCGTCGAACATCCTGTCAAGGGTCAGACTAGTGTTAATTGCGGAATGTGCAGGTGCACCATCATGCTGATACCACATACGTCGACGCGTTTCCAGTGGGACATTTTCGAGCAACGTTGGCAGTTCATTCTGTAGAAACGCGATGTTCAAAATGGTTCAAATGGCTCTGAGCACTATGCGACTTAACTTCTGAGGTCATCAATCGCCTAGAACTTAGAACTAATTAAACCTAACTAACCTAAGGACATCACACACATCCATGCCCGAGGCAGGATTCGAACCTGCGACCGTACCGGTCACGAGGTTCCAGACTGAAGCGCCTTTAACCGCACGGCCACACCGTCCGGCAGAAACGCGATGTATGTTGCAGCTGTTTGGGCCCCTGCAGTGAAGTGTTTGTTACAACACGCAACTGAACGTCGGAGGTTTCAAGCGTCAACTTTAGGTTACAATATCTCCGGATGTAAATAACTTTTTACAATGCAACAAACGGCACTGATTACGTATTTGTTTATATGTTCAGATGTGCTAACAAAACTAACGGGGTTCCATTTAAAAAAACGTAGATTTGTGTTAAAAACATACTTCCGTGCATTTTTTATGGTTTGTATTAACCAATTACACTAGCCTCTCTCCTCACGTTCGGTCTCTGGAATCGATTCGTCAGTATTTGATGTGGTTTAAGAAATATATCCAGCGGTAACGTTAGGTGACTCACCCTGTATATTTGAAAATAGAGGAAATACTATTTCTGGCTGTAGTCTCTAAGACAATATAGAAATGTTCCGACACTTCATTATCAAATGTGAAAAATTTCTGCGGAAGACGTTCAGTGTACTAATGATGTTTGCTGTTTATTATCGGATCCAAACGAATGGGAGCTCTGAAAACCCGGGGAGTATCGCTATTTCGCTATCGATTCCCGTGTCCACAGAACGCACAGTAAAGCAACGACTGAGCCTCGCTGCCTCTCTCCCGTTTCCATCCATCATAAATTGCGTTTCATCGGCAAAACATGAAGTGTACTAGCTTTTAGCCACCAAAAGATCATTTCAGTGACACTAATGGCTCGTCCGTTTGGGATCTGCGCTGCGTTCGTACGCTGGCTAGCGGCGAAAAATTACAAATACACGAAGCATATTGCACTCACATTTGTAAACATCAATCTTATCTTCATATATCTGTCGATGTGTTCCGCGTCGGTGATAAATTTCGTAAATACGGCATTAATCATTTTTGTCTGCGCTAAAACAGATATATCAAGATTTTATTCAACAGTCCTATCAATACCGTCGGTGAGCGAGAGCGCACCCGACGCCTAGAGGCGGACGGCCTGGCATCGATTCTTGTATTTAAAACGGCATCAATCAAAGTGTCCGGCGCTGTGAATGCCGGGCAGGCAGTGATGTATCACTCGAAGCGACCCGGCGGATCGTGCGGAAGCTGCGCCCCAAACGGCGTCCGACACTCCACTTGTTGAGTGTGTACTGCTACTTCCATCCATTTTCATTATTTTCGAGAGAAAGCACATTTCCGATTTGTTTTTGCATCTTAATACTTCATAATCTCGTTTCGAATGGATCTAGGATCACTTTTACACTGACTTACTCTTTATACATTACCGGTGGGAGATTACGATCGACGAGTTCTTTTTCATAACGACATACGATATGAATATAAGCCATCAACACTGTTGTTTTATTTGCGCTACGAAAAGGCGGGCAGATAATGACATATAAAGCTATTAATACAGGTTTGTTTGTCAGGAAAGTATTGAATGTAGAAATTAGTTACATACACGTTAGAACTGTAATAACGATAAACATACCGTATCTTTTCTAGTGACCGATTCCACCGGTCATCTTTGAGCAACCGCGTCGTACCTAAGCCAAAGACGCTACATAGAGGCAGTCTTGGAAAACAACTGATGATATTCGTAAACAAACGAAAGTAGCACAAGACAAGGTTACAATCTCAGTTCATGTTATTAATTACTTAGGTACTAATCTTATCGAAAAGAACAGAAGGTAACAAAAATAAGAACAGAAAAAGTGAAACATATATGTGAAATAAATCATTCTCGTAATTAATGTCAGTACAGCGCTTGTAAATGTACAGGATGACAATTATTGATCTATGTGAAAAAAACGTCAATTTGTTACAAACTGTGCCGCGCACATACTTCATTCAACATGTAAACGTCACTACAGATATACGGATGTAGATTATGACTTGTTAGATATGCCTGCCGTCAATGGCGACGATGTGGCGCAGACGAACAGCGAAATTCTGCATGACCCGCTGAAGTGTCGGAACATCGATGCTGTCGATGACCTCCTGAACGGCTGGTTTCAGTTCAGCAATACTTTGGGAGTATTGATGTACACCCTGTCTTTAATGTAGTCCCACAAAAAGGGGTGGCTTGTGTTCAGATCCGGATAATATGGCTGCCAATCGAAGCACATGCCAGTTTCCTCTGGGTACCTCAGAGTCGGAGTGCGGTCCGCAAAGTGCTCCTACAGGACTTCAAACACTCTCCTGCTTCGATGGGGCTGCTTCGATGGGGTCAAGCTCCGTCTTGCATGAACCACATCCTGTCGAAATCAGGGTACTTTCGATAATGGGGATGAAATCATCTTCCAAAACCTTCACGTATCGTTCGGTAGTCACCATGCCATCAAGAAATGTAGCACCGATAATTCTGTGATTGGACATGCACACCACGCAGTCACAGGTTGAGGATGAAGAGATTTCTCGATCGCAAAAATGCGGATTCTCAGTCCCCCAAATGCGCTAATTTTGCTTATTCACGAACCAATGCAAAGGAAAGTGGGCTTCCTCGATAAATCAAACAATAATGTGCTTTCTAAATCCCATCATGCCCCGCAGCCAACCATGCAGTTTGGTAGTCCCAACGCAAACCGTTCATACGTTACGACAATTTTATTTCATAGAGTTCAACAACTGTCGCCCTAGAACACAGGGTGTACAGAACTTACCAGTACAAACTTCTAGGACTTGTGGACGGGGGTGAGTACACAATACTTTGAACAGGAACCCACATCGGGAAACGTCATCCAACGGCATTAGAGAGCGTCAAAGTTACAGGCGCCGACGCCTCTGAATGTATGTTTATACAGGGTGGTCCACTGATGATGTTACAAACTTTCAGGCATGGTGGAGAAGGATAAATGTATCAGTTTGGGGTAAGGTCCCTGATTCGGAAACGAACGAGTCGAAAATTACAAGCGAAAATCGTTCTGAAACCTCCGACAGTGGGATACATGTATCGGTACTGTTGTTGCTAAGAATGTAGGGTATGCAACTTTGAGAAGTGGCAGTGCGGATTAAAGCAAGAACAAATTTTCAGTAAACATCGGCTCCAGCTTGTATACCTTACTATGAGCACTTAATTTTAACAACACCTGGCCGGTACATGTATTCCACAGTCAGAGGAATCAGATGGGTTTTCACTTATGACTTTCGACTCGTTCGTTTCCGGTAGAAGGACCCTTACCTCAAAATGATACAGTTATCATTCTTCATCGTCCTTGAAAGTTTTTAACATGATCGCGGAATCACCTTGTATATACAGGGTGTTACAAAGAGGTACGGCCAAACTTTCAGGAAACAGTCCTCGCACACAAAGAAAGAAAATATGTTATGTGGACATGTGTCCGGAAACGCTTACATTCCACGTTAGAGCTCATTTTATTACTTCTCTTCAAATCACATTAATCATGGAATGGAAACACACAGAACACAGAAACACAACAGAAAGTACCAGCGTGACTTCAAACACTTTGTTACAGGAAATGTTCAAAATGTCCTCCGTTAGCGAGGATACATGCATCCACCCTCCGTCGCATGGAATCCCTGATGCGCTAATGCAGCCCTGGAGAATGGCGCACTGTATCACAGCCGTCCACAATACGAGCTCGAAGAGTCTCTACATTTGGTACCGGGGTTGCGTAGACAAGAGCTTTCAAATGCCTCCATAAATGAAAGTCAAGAGGGTTGAGGTCAGGAGCGTGGAGGCCATGGAATTGGTCCACCTGTACCAATCCATCCGTCACCGAATCTGTTGTTGAGAAACGTACGAACACTTCGACTGAAATGTGCAGGAGCTCCATCGTGCATGAACCACATGTTGTGTCGTCCTTGTAAAGGCACATGTTCTAGCAGCACAGGTAGAATATCCTGTATGAAACCATGATAACGTGCTCCATTGAGCGTAGGTGGAAGAACATGGGGCCCAATCAAGACATCACCAACAATGCCTGCCCAAACGTTCACAGAAAATCTATGTTGATGACGTGATTGCACAACTGCGTGCGGATTCTCGTCAGCCCACACATGTTGATTGTGAAAATTTACAATTTGTTCACGTTGGAATGAAGCCTCATCCGTAAAGAGAACATTTGCACTGAAATGAGAATTGACACATTGTTGGATGAACCATTCGCAGAAGTGTACCCATTGAGGCCAATCAGCTGCTGATAGTGCCTGCACACGCTGTACATGGTACGGAAACGACTGGTTCTCCCGTAGCACTCTCCATACAGTGACGTGGTCAACGTTACCTTGTACAGCAGCAACTTCTCTGACGCTGACATCAGGGTTATCGTCAACTGCACGAAGAATTGCCTCGTCCATTGCAGGTGTCCTCGTCGTTCTAGGTCTTCTCCAGTCGCGACTCATAGGCTGGAATGTTCCCCGTCCGCAGCTCGTGGTCGTGCGGTAGCGTTCTCGCTTCCCGCGCCCGGGTTCCCGGGTTCGATTCCCGGCGGGGTCAGGGATTTTCTCTGCCTCGTGATGGCAGGGTGTTGTGTGATGTCCTTAGGTTAGTTAGGTTTAAGTAGTTCTAAGTTCTAGGGGACTGATGACTATAGATGTTAAGTCCCATAGTGCTCAGAGCCATTTGAACCACTTTTTTTTTTTTTTTTTTTTTTGTTCCGTGCTCCCTCAGACGCCGATCAATTGCTTCGAACGTCTTCCTGTCGGGACACTTTCGTTCTGGAAATCTGTCTCGATACAAACGTACCACTCTACGGCTATTGCCCCGTGCTAATCCATACATCAAATGGGCATCTGCCAACTCCGCATTTGTAAACATTGCACTGACTTCAAAACCACGTTCGTGATGAACACTAACCTGTAGATGCTACGTACTGATGTGCTTGATGCCAGTACTGTAGAGCGATGAGTCGCATGTCAACACAAGCACCGAAGTCAACATTACCTTCCTTCAATTGGGCCAACTGGCGGTGAATCGAGGAAGTACAATACATACTGACGAAACTAAAATTAGCTCTAACATGGAAATTAAGCGTTTCCGGACACATGTCCACATAACATCTTTTCTTTATTTGTGTGTGAGGAATGTTTCCTGAAAGTTTGGCCGTACCTTTTTGTAATACCCTGTATTTACATTTATAAGCGTTGACGGCTATAACTTTGACTCTAGAGGTGTGTAACATGAATTGTGAAAGACCCTGTATGTACCTTCCATTCTTTCCGATATTATCCGTGGCTAAGTAATTAATCATGTGAACTGAGACTGTAATTTTACCGTATGCTACATTCGTTTGTTTACGAATGTGACCAGTTGCTTTCAGAGATTGTCTCTATGTAGCGTCTTCGCCTTCGGTATGACTTCGTTTCTCAAAGCCGACCTGTGGAATAGTACACTAGAATTTATCCGACATGCTTGCGTCGAAAACGATGAAGAATAATAGGAAGCAGAATGGCGAACTTCTAAACATTAAAGCTGCGAAACATATAATACTAGATACAAACACATTTTAATTCGATACAATCTGTCCACTGTTGTTTCCGTTAGTAAATTTGCAAATTACCCATCTGAACCGTGTCGGCTTGTTAATCCCCAATCCTAAACGGCCTATTGGAGTGCGATATAATTAACCGTGATCGCGAACGCCCAACGAAATTTTACACTGAGTAAGGCTATAGTTACTGAAGGAAAGTAATAGCGGTTAGTAGTTGGAAAGTGTACAACAGACCCTACTGAAGGAAGAATCTATTCTAAACCTAATCTAAATACTGACGATAATTGTGAAATAGATGGAAATTTTGTGCAATCGTTCACGAACCTCACAGGGGGAAGAAGGGTACTGCGTAGTATTTTAATACAAAGAAAATACTGATTAGCAAAAAATGAATAGTTAAACGGTCGCCAGCCTACTCGGGCAATGAATGTACAAAACCCTAAGAGATTTAATGGTAAAGAAAATTAAGCAACCACTGACGTGGCAACAGAAAGTTCTCACGCTTTTCCAATAGACAACAGTTCATCATAAGAAAACAATGAGTTTGCAGTTATGCTGAAATACTGAAACATGAAAGAAAAGTTAAATGATGTTGCTGGTTAAAGAAATGACTGGCTATAACTGAAACAATGTTACGTAACAAATGACTATCAATAACCTGAGTGTAACGTAATGCAAAATTTAGAAAATGGCAAGCAGTTTACTTTTGATTATTCAAAGACTGAACTGAATTTACTTTAAGCAAATGAAAAAATGATTTTATTTTTAATATAACAACAAAGTAATACATACCAAGCCAACAGATATCATTCGCTAAGCTAAATACACAATAAATGAAATTGCGCACTCTTAATTTGTGTTGTGTCTTTAGTTAATAGTTTCGCCAGTCAAATTATACGTTAATTTAAGTGAATGAAGTTAACACTCAAAATTGCAAATTAGTTAAGCCTGCGTTATGAAACAGAAGAATGGACAGTTAATGAGGCAGCAACATTTAGACTGAAAATGGTGATAAGAAAAAAAACTCGCAGGAAATAGTTAATCAGTTTTCATATTTTTGCAACACTCGGTGATTGCATGGAAAGAAAAAGGATCCAGCCTGGTAATAATGTCTCAGGAAAATGACAACACAAGCGCCCTGCAAGTTTTAACTATTGCAGGTTATTATTCATGAAAGTTAGTCGAAAATCATGAAAGAAATGCCATTAAGTAATTCTTCTACAATATTAGTTATTCTTTGTCACTTAACGGTCTTACGATGTTGTAGCTGTGCGGACGACGAAGAATGTAGCCGACGACAATGCTGAGCTGCTGCTGTTTCTGCTGGTGGTGTAGAATCACGAATCGTCTCCAAAGCCACGGATAATTATGGGACAGGCAAGAGTCAGAACAGCAGCTTTCCTCCGGCTGCCCACTCATACCCTGCCGTCAATATTCGCGGGTTAACGAATTAGGAGCACCTACACTGGTGAGATCATAGCTGCACATCGCGTCTGCTGGAGCACCTAAAACGCGCTTCCGCACTCAGCCATGACTCAAGCTGCCGTACTTCCTCTCTGCTCCGTAAGCAAAGATAAACAACGGAACAGCTACTGCCATTTCACCGTTGCTATCGATACATTTAAATGAAGTTCCCTTGGGTATTACCCAGCAATTTACAATATTTACATTATAATTACAATCAATTATATGCAATCACAAATAAATACTCGGGTCTACTGAAGCTCGGAATACAATCCGTCGTCTTTGACCTATGACGTCATAGGTTACTCATAGATATTAATGTCTTCACTTTCAGCCATAGAAAATAAAGCAATTGTGTGCAGCGGATAAGCGCTATCATCGTACATTAAAATAATTGAATATGATTTCGAAATAGATCGCTACATATTGCCTAAAATAATTTCGTTTGCACTGATTTAAATAATTGGATGTTTGCAATTCATTCGATACTTAATTTCATTCTTATTGATACTGAGGTAATTTGGACTATTAGTTTTTTTTATTTTAGGACAACGTTTAGTTTCTCATTTTCGTATGTGGGTATGGAGTGATCTTTTCAGATGAATCTGAATGATTTGAAAGACGCTATGGGCGTAGACATGTTGGCCACGATTCGATATTTACAAATGTGTGGTCTCGTTGACGATTATGTTCGATGTCGTGAGTGCGGCGAACATATGAGCCTCACAAGTGTATCTCCTCACCGTACTCACGACTTATTCGTATGGGAAGTTTGCGCGGAATACCTAAAGTACAGTGGACCGTTGGGGGAGCTGGGTGTTATAGTCGAAATTGAAGAGTCGCATTTTGGGAACCTCCGGTGGGATTAAGGATTTTGAGGGCTGTAGTTTCAGGTCAACAATGTGACGATGTAGTGCTTAAAGTTGTTCCCAATTGAAGGAAGGCAGTTTTGGTCACATTAATTGAAGATCGTGTTGCAGAGGTTTCAATAGTAATTTCAGATGGTTTTTCTTCACATAGGGATCTAGGGGAAAGGCGTTATCAGCATCCAGTTATTAATCACAATATTGAGTTCAGATCCTTATCCGCTGGAGCTTGTATAAATAGTATAGAAGGTTACTAGAATGAAATTTTCACTCTACAGTGGAGTGTGTGCTGATATGAAACCTCCTGGCAGATTAAAACTGTGTGCCGGACCGAGACTCGAACTCGGGACCTTCGCCTTTCGCGGGCAAGTGCTCTACCATCTGAGCTACCCAAGCACTACTCACGCCCCGTCCTCACAGCTTTACTTCTCCCAGTACCTCATCTCCTACCTTCCAAGCTGTGAGGACGGGGCGTGAGTAGTGCTGGAGTTATTTAGTTCCTTGGATATGTATCGTGTGGAGGTACCGGGGTTGCGCTCAATTCTCGTCAGTTATCTGTATCACACTTCCTCAGACTGAACGGTTCACACACTGCGAGATCAAAAACTTTACCGTCGGTTTGATCCAAGGGATCCTTTTTCACGAAAACGGGCATCAAGTCTTTAAAATGTGACCCGATTTGGTACCATTCTCCCTATAAATCGTTCTGCGTACAGACATTTTGCTATTCAGCAGTTGAATCGTGTCTCCTCATGGTTGAGATGTATGTCCTCTAACTCGGTTATAGTGTAATCAACCATTAAAAATCTCTAAACATCAGTAGAAACTTTAACGTAGCCACAACATAACATAAACAATAATAACGTAATTGCTTATCCACGGACTTGGACGCTGCTAGCAGTATTGAAAACTTACTTTTCCAAGCAGAAAGGTGTAATTGTGTTGCAGATCACATTGCAGTGTCAACATGTAGCATACGGGGTGGCGATGGCAACTGTGAACGTTGGTCTGGGGGAAGTCCAGAGTCAAACCCATCAAGTACCTCTAGCGGAGAAAGATGCACCACTGGCACTGTGTCGCATAACGAAATTTTTTTTTCACGATGTCTGTAAACTCTATAAATTTGTATACACTTGCTTTACATAGTTTTTTTACATAGCTTTTATGTCCTGTACATCGTACTCTTTTTTAGGAGATACAGCAATTCTGTTAGCAGTGTATTACTTGTTTTCTCGATTATGTCATGTATGAGTGACGTTTTGTACGTACTTAATGTGGCAGACCTCAGGAACATTATAAACTGAAACGGCACACGGCGCTCTCATTCAAGAAAGCTGTACTTCAGATCCGAGACTGGTGCTGCGTTTCGCCTGTTTTTCCAAATACATCGTCCCTTATACTCCGTCTAGTTATAGTAATGTGTCCGCCCGGCTAGCCGCGCTGTCTAACGCACTGCTTCCAGAGCGGGAAGCCGTGCCGGTCCAGGAACGAATCCCACCGGCGGATTAGTGTCGAGATCCGGTGTGCCGGAGGTTTTCCATCTACCTCAGCGAATGCCGGCTGGTTGCTCCTATTCCGTCTCAGTTACACTATGTCGGCGATTGCTGCGCGAACACTGTCTCCACATACCCGCACACCATAATTACTCTACCACGTAAAAATTTGGGTTTACACTCATCTGGTATGAGATGTTCCCGGGGGAAGTGGGGGGGTGGGGGGCGGACTGGGGGTGGCCCACTGGTGGCCGAACCGCGCAATGACTCCGGGTTCGGTGTGGGGCTGTGGTAGGATGGGTGGAGTGCTGTGGCGTGTTGTGGGGTTGTGAACCACTGAGGGCTACAGCGGGTCGAAGCCACGGTTTAAATACACAATAATGTGACCAACTGTTAAAAGCCCGAATAACCATCTTTTGCAGCGCGGGCAGCTGCCTGATGTGCAGGAAGAGCGTCAGTGAGGTTCTGAGAGGTACCGACGGAGATGTGGAGCCAGGCAGACCGCAGTGCCGTGGTCGGCTGCGCTGCGTTTCTCGGTTGAAGATACATAGCGCGAACAGCTCGATCAAGGTGGTCTCATAGACTTTGGATTGGCTTTAAATTCGTGGAGTTTCGTGCCCAGGCGAGTACGACAAACTCATCCTGGTGCTCTTCAAATCACGGATGTACAAGGCGAACTGTGTGACACGTTTCATATTGATACTGGTAGATACCATCGTGCCGAGAAAAAACACACTGCATTTGCGGATGGACGTGGTCCCCGTGGATATCCGTATACCTGTGATGATCCATTGTGCCTCCCAGAGTGACATCATCCAGGGAACGCCACGAAACATTAGCCAGACAACAACGTTCCCTCCTCCGCCCTGGACCCCTCTGGCGATTGTTGCAAGGTGTTGTCCATCTGTCCAATGGAGCATAAATCGTTACTCATCTGAAAAGACCACCGTCGCCACTTAGTGGCTGTCCAGTTGCGGTATAGGGGTGAAAATTCCAGCCTTCGTCACCGATGACCAACAGTCGACGTTGGTGCATAAACAATGCGCCTACTGTGTACAGAACAGTGTAAAACACTGTGTAAAACAGAAATGATTTCTGGGGTGCCCAAGGTAGTCTTATAGGTCCTTTGCTGTTCCTTATATATCTGTCTATTAGGAGATAATCTGAGCAGCCGTCTTAGATTGTTTGCAGATGACGCTGTCGTTTATCGACTAATAAAGTCATCAGAAGATCAAAACAAACTGCAAAACGATTTAGAAAAGATATCTGAATGGTGCAAAAATTGACAGTTGTCACTAAATAACGAAAAATGTGAAGTCATCCACATTAGTGCTAAAAGGAAATCGTTAAGTTTCGGTTCCACGATAGATCAGTCTAATCTAAAAGCCGTAAATTCAACTAAATACCTAGGTATTACAATCACGAAGAACTTAAATTGGAAGGAACTCATAGAAAACGTTGTGGGAAAGGCTAATCAAAGACTGTGTTTTATTAGCAGGATGTAGTGGTCTGTTAAGGCAGCCAGTCCACAGTGAAGTAGCCGAAAGGGCACGCGTCAACTCACGCCGTCTGGCGTTAAGTCTGGAACAGGATTCGTAATGAATGTGATAAAGAAAAGAACGTAGCTACTAGAACACTTAACTTTTATATTGTCCTTTGGTATACAGCATTCTGGATGACACAAGTGAGACTCTATCTTGAGGTACATGCAACGTTACAAATGGTTAATGGCGCCTTACTAGGTCGTAGCCATTAACTTAGCTGAAGGCTATTTTAACTGTCTCTCGGCAAATGAGAGAAAGGCTTCGTCAGTGTAGTCGCTAGCAACGTCGTCGTACAACTGGGGCGAGTGCTCGTACGTCTCTCTAGACCTGCCATGTGGTGGCGCTCGGTCTGCGATCACACAGTGGCGACACGCGGGTCCGACATGTACTAATGGACCGCGGCCGATTTAAGCTACCACGTAGCAAGTGTGGTGTCTGGCGATGACACCACACAGGCCACTTAGAAAATTTAACAGATCTACTAAGGAGACTGCCTACACTACTCTTGTCCGATCTCTTTTAGAACACTGCTGCGCGGTGTGGGATCCTTACCAGATAGGACTGACGGAGTACATCGATAAAGTTAAAAGAAAGGCAGCACGTTTTGTACTATCGCGAAATATGGGAGAGAGTGTCACAGAAACGATACAGGATTTGGTATGGACATCATTAAAAGAAAGGCGTTTTTCGTTGCTACGGAATCTTCTCAAGAAATTCCAATCACCAGCTTTCTCCTCCGAATGCGAAAATATTTTGTTGACGCCGACCAACATAGGCAGAAACGATCACCACGATAAAATAAGGGAAATCAAAGCTCGTACGGAAAGGTGTAGGTGTTCGTTCTTTTCGCGCGCTGTACGAGATTGGAATAATAGGGAATTGTGAAGGTGGTTCGATGAACCCTCTCCCAGCACTTAAATGTGATTTGCATAGTATCTATGTAGATGTAGATGTGGAGACTCATACGCAGCAACGTACGCTGAACGGGTAGTTACGTGACACTTACGGCAGCCCCTAGGTTCATCTGGGCGGACAGCTGCTCAACAGTTGCACGTCTATTCGTCCGCGTTTATCTCCGCAGCCGTCATTCAACCGCTGTTATTTATGACCCGTGGTGCGCCACGGATTTGGGTAGCGCCATTTTGCCATGCACGTTATACTTTAACTATGGAGGCAAGCGAGAAGTTCACAAACTTGGCCTTTTCGGAAATACTTCCGCCGTTGGCCCGAATGCCGGTGATCGTGGCCATTTAGTCGTCAGATAAATCGCTCAGTTTCCGTACTACGACAACAGCCGCACTGTTTTCCGTACCTCCCCGACACGCTTCGTAATACCCTCCACTGTCAGTGCAGCCATCTGACGCCTGTGAGTGGTTATTGCGCGTTGACGTCAAACGTAGTCGGTGGCCACATAAATGTGGCTGGGCCTCCTATTTACTTTGGGATTACTATCAGGTGATGCAGCGGGCCAGCTGAGATGCGACAGTTCGCCTGAGTATTTGTGAAAGGAGAAACTTATGCGCAGCACTGTGAAAACGCCTTTTATCTTGGGAGATCGAAGTTTCCGCAACAAACCATCCGTGAAGATGTAGTAGAAAGAGAAATAGAAGGTCGCCGAGTATTTTTAAGTAAACTTCCTGGTCATGTTCACGGTAACCTGAATGAGTGGAACGAAGTCATGTTATTAAAAACTACACTTAATCAACACAGAACCACCTCCGGCTTGAATAATACCGTCCACACACGCCTCATTTCATCATCGATGTACTCGACTCTTGTCATTCTTTGAACAGAGGCAAAAATCGTCGCTCAACGGATCACGCTGTACAGTACGTCTTCAGTCAGCTCTTCTCCAGTTTCTATGCTGTTTGGACCATTGAAGATGTGTAGCTTCATGTGCCTCTGTTTGTGATGAGAGTGGAGCTGCTGCTATTACTTAAACATTACCCTAAATAAATTAATAAATGCATACAAACGTTGGTATCTTATTCTCAAATCTTTCAGAAGTGCTAGTTGCGCTAGTTATGCAGGAGATGTCCTATCAAGTCTGAAAGGTAGCTGTATATTCTGGTGGAAGTTGTGAGGACTTGGTATGAGAAGAGCGTGGATGGTTCAGTCAGTAAGAGCATTGCACATGGAAGGGAAGGTTCCTTCTTCGAGCCCCTTCCCGACACACAGTCCTACCCTGCTCAGAAGCGTCAAAACAGCATCGGCTCCATTGCAGAGTTTGAGATTCATAATACTCCGGTCCTACTTGCCGAAGGTGAGATACAAATCAGAAAGCTTAAGAGAAATATGGGAAGTTACAGGTGCTAAAATAAAAGAGGAAATTTTCCGCACATATGAAAAATGTTCATTCGTACGAAATTCATTTACAACAGATCTAAACAGAAGGGAGTTACACTTGTAATCCTAATTTTGGAAGAATCGTGGGCAAGTGAAGCTGTTATCTAACTACGGTCTTTCTGCTTGCATTGTATGCAGAAGTTATAATTCATGGTATCCTCACAATGTGTTGGAGAAAACATACGGTCTGTAGCGTAAGTAATACGGTGCGATTGTCCGTAAACGTCCGTTTCCTATTCATCATATTCAGACTTGAGTGACAACTTCTCATCACTAATTGTACACAGTTTGTATTGCGAGTGAAGTGTAAATTTTTTTTAACATGGGTACCGTTAATCTGAAACAGTTCTTGTGCTGTAACTTTTCAGTTAACGACTTTCATGTTAAATATCGGTAAAGAATCTGCTTAACTGTTTCCTTCAGACATCTGAAGTTTCACGACTTCACACCGCGTATTAAGGAGGAAATCAAAGCCGTGCGACTGCCATCCTCACATCCAGAGCGTTGAGCGAAACATCGCTTTGCGAGAACTCTCGGTCTGCAGTTTCTGCAACGGACAGCTTTCTGATGGAAGCGGTGTACTCTCTGGGGCATACGAAAAGAAAGGAAAGGCCGCATATTGCTGTCGTCCGCAAAACTTACTCACAGTGGAGAGAATAAAATGGGGAGCAGATTTAGAATTCCGTTGTTACATGTGAGCACTCGGTATGGCGTACAGCAATCACTTGCGAGAGGATCCGATAGGACGGCGTCAGCGATGAGTGCCTATACAGGGTGTACGAAAAAGAATCATCCGATTTGTCACGTCTACATTTCTGAAACTAATAAACATTTGCAATGAATTTTGTTTTTTTGATGGACAGAAAACTCAAAGCTAATTTCATACCTTTTCATAGGTATTCAATATGCCCCTTGAAATGCATGGCATGTGTCAATGCGGTATTCACGTTCTTCACACACTGCAGCGAGCATGTCTCGAGTTACAGCTTCCACAACTGGTGTTATGCGGTGCCTCACTTCATTCATTGCCGTTGGTAATGGAGGCACATACACAGAGTCTTCTATAAATCCCCACAAGAAATAATCACATACAGTCTGGTCCGGTGACCTTGGGGGCCAGTAATGTAAGGCTGAACCGTTTGGTCCAGTGCAACCTACCCATCGTTCAGTAATCCATTGATTTAAAAATATCCGAACTTCCAGATGTCAGTGTGGCGGTGCACCATCCTGTTGGTAAATGAAGTCGTTCGAATCAGTCTCCAACTGTGGAAAAAGAAAGTTCTCAGGCAAACCGAGATTATGTGCTTCCTGTAACTGTGTTCTCGGCAAAGAAAAATGGACCAGACACCATTTCCCGTGAAATTGCACAAAACACATTAAATCTTGGGGAGTCTGTCTCAAGTTGTACAACTTCATGTGGTTGTTCCGTACCCCATATTCTCACATTATGACGGTTCACCATTCCGTTTATATGTTCCTCGTCACTCAACATTAAGCGTGAAAGAAATCTGTCATCCTCCATCTTGCCAAGGACGAAATTACAGAGCTCGATGCGCTGTTGTTTGTCACCTTCGCGAAGAGCTTGCAGTAGCTGAATTTTGTATAGTTTCACGTGTAAACGTAGATGCAACACACGCCAGACGGACATCGGGGGCATGTTTAGCTGTCGAGCTGCATGGCGAACGGATTTCTGCTGAATCCTTGTGACACTATGGCGGATGCGTTCGACTTCTGTGTACACACTTTGGAACGGCCCGGCGATTTGCCTCTTCGCCAGCAACCTGTTTCTCGTAATTGTTCATGCCACTGCTCAATGTTCTGTGCTGTAGGAGGATCCGCACCATACCTAAAACGAAAGTCACGCTGAACAGTTATTACTGACCCGCCCTGAACAAAACGTAGAACACAAAAAGCTCTCTGTTGTCCCGACACCATTTTTAGTGGAAATGAAGTGGCGTACACTGCTGCTATCTATCGGGAACCATGTAATACTCTAGAGTTTGTTCTTTCACGCCCATATTCAAATAATATAATACTTACCATATTTTTACATCGGGTGATTCTTTTTGATACACCCTGTGTTACAATTTACTGTGTTGGACGCCTGCCATTTGCATCCGTCGAAATTAAACTCTTAATAAATGCGCACAATGACTTTACTGAAATGTTTTCAATTCAAGGAATATATCATCATTGCGTTCCAAAGAAAACTGTAAAACAACAAAACATTTCAATACACTGATACTAGAAATTGAAATTGAGTAAACGTTCTTTGTTAGAGAGGACTAGGCTGACAGTAATATGTAGCACTGTTTATTGTGTCATGGCAGTGTGGAGGACGAAAAGCTAATACAGTAGTGCTGTCACACTTTAAGAGTGTACAGAAAGATTTAGAATTAACAATACCCTTGGTTAATATACTGAACAAATTAAAAAATAGGTTGCACGTTTTACGTCCAAAATGTTTGAAATTAACAATGAACTCTACATGATGGTTAGCCAATTGTTACATCATGTCAACAAATTTCTCAATAGTATAACGTGCTGAAGAACGTAAATAGGAACTGACGAGAATTGGACTATCAAATCTAAAGCGTTCTCAGGACGAAACACTGATTTTTGAGTGTATCAATGCGAGGAAACGTGAACAATTAAGTCTATATGCGTCTATGGCATTTGTGAACAGTGAGTGTCAAGTAGTGTTGAGGAAGGACATTGAAATTAAAGATGAGAAAAGAATCACGGAAGCTTAGGGTTTCATAACCCATCGCAGAAGACAACCGGAACAGCACATTGTCCTGTATACAGTTTTCGTTCAAAATTATATATGAGGAGAAAGAATATATATGTTAGAAACAATTTGTCTGATGGTTGAAATGCACTTTCATCGCTTTTAAAACTGACTGAAGAATGAAAACGAAACCGCAGAATTTCACAGCAAAGCACAGGAAAGCATTTTTCTTTCACACCGTCTTTTTTTAACAGAAAACCTGTTAATTTTTTTAAAAAAAGAAGCATGTAGCCTTAACAAGTTTCTTCTTGATACACTCATGTTCAGAAAAAAACAGAACATCTTTAACGACTAGAGCTAGGAAGTAACATCCTCTGCGAAAATGATTAGTCACCAAGGTTCAGCATGTGTCCTGTTGCCTGGTAGGCATAGTGTCCGCCATGGGCCTTGATAACTTGGCCCACACTTGATGGCAGCGACGCGTATCAGGCGCGAATGGCGTTCTGTGGTATAGGCATCCTCGCTGCATTAACCTGGTTCCAAAGTTCATTTGTGGTGGTTCGCATTGGGTCACAGCGCTGCACCTGTCGTTTCACCATATCCACACGTCACCGATTGACGGCCAGTCTGGTGATATGGCGGGTGAGGGCAAAAGGCTGACATCCTGCGACACAAAGAGGGAAAGTGCTTTTGCAGCAACGTGTGGTAGTCCATTGTCTTGCTGAAAAATGGCGCCTGGGTCGTCTTGCACTAGCGGTAAGGCTACGGGTCGCATGGTGGCATTCACGTGGGTCACACTGGTCACAGTGTCCTGGACACGCACCAACTGTGATTTGTGGTTGTGCCCAATAAGTCCCCGAACCATAAGGCCTTGAGATTGTGTTGTATGTCGTGTGCGAATGCAGTCACTGTGATGCAGCTCCCTCTGTCTGTGGCGAACCAAAATGCTACCATCCTTTTCAAACAACCTGTATTCGTCCAAAAATACTATCTGATGCTATTCCTGTCGCCAGTGTCGTCGCTCCATAAACCGTTTCCGTCAAGCACGTTTCTGCACATTCGTCAAAGGTACGAGGAGTAGTGGACGGCGTCACGAAGCCCGTGCCGTAATAAACGGCGACTGTTTCCCCTGATAGTGTACGAAGTGTTACACTGTTACACTGTTGCGTCAGAGTCGAGGAGGATTCAGATCTGTCCTGAAATGCCATTCGGATGAGGTGTCGGTCTTCCCGGGAGGTGGTCTGGTTGGTACGCCCTGACCCATCTTGTCGTGTTGTAGGGCCTTCCGTGAACCATTCTGCACACATCCGCTGCACTGCCGAAACACTTCGAATCACACGATCAGCAATTTCCTGGATGGATGTATCACATTCTCTCATGCGAGTAATGCACCCTCTTTCGAACCCAATGATTTGACGGTACTGTTCGCGCACATGTCTGCGAGGCAACCCGCACGTCTGCTCAAGTCACACTGATCCTTTGCCTTAAGTTTATAGTGATAAAGAGAGCCGCAGGCACATTTTACCAGTAGGTGGTGTTGCGCCGCGATATCGGTGCTGACCTTGAACCCATGGGCCGACGTGGTTCAAATACTAATCATTTCTGCAGAACATACCATTGTACATGCCCTGTGAACATGAACGTGCTGTCTGTAGTCGTTCAAGATGTTCTGTTTTTTTCTGAACATAAGGGAATATTATTTACATATTTATATACGATATATACTTTTAAGAATGTAGCCTATTGCAACCCGAACGTTTATTAAAGAATCATGTAAAAATTTTAAGTAAATCGGCCAAGAACTTTTCGAGATTTTTGATAATAACATATAATACCTAACAAATATCTCTATAAACGTTTGTTTGAGTATCGTGTAAAAATTTCATCTAAGCCGTTCAAGCTCTTTTCGACAATTTTGGGAACAACGTTAAACGACGTCTTGTCTTGATACAGTCGCGTACAATAGATGAAAGGCGCCATTAAACAAACCCAAGGGAATGTTCCTCGCAATAATAGAAGGACATGGCTGAGTGGAAATCTGGAGGGAGAAGGAGAGGTGAACAGACACATATAACATTATTGACAGTATTCAGAGATGATACCGTCATTAATTTTGGTGACAAGGTTTTATGTTAAATAATCAATACAAAGAGAGAAGCCCGAGAAGGAGAAAATCAATCGAGTAAATCTCAAACATAAGAATCATACCTGTCTAGAAAACATCGCCAACTTGACCTCATATTTTAAGAAAATAAAAGCATGCTTGCAAGATATCAGCCCCAGC
The DNA here is from genome assembly GCF_023898315.1 of Schistocerca nitens. Lineage (NCBI taxonomy): Eukaryota > Metazoa > Arthropoda > Insecta > Orthoptera > Acrididae > Schistocerca > Schistocerca nitens. Next base: position 285,251,744 of record NC_064614.1, read on the forward strand.
AATCGACCCAGCGCTGAACATTGGGCCATTATTATGATAATCTGAAGAGACAAAGAAACTGGTGCACCCGCCTAATATCGTGTAGGGCCCCCGCCAGCACTCATAAGTGCCGCAACACAAAGTGGCATGGACTCGACTAGTGTCTGAAGTAGTTCTGGAGGGAACTGACACCATGAACCCTGCAGGGCTATTCATAAACCCGTAAGAGTATGGGGGGATGGAGGTATCTTCTGAACACCACATTGCAAGGAATCCCAGATATGCTCAATAGCCGGCCGCTGTACCCGAGCGGTTCTAGGTGCTTCAGTCCGGGAACGCGCTGCTCCTACGGTCGCAGGTTCTAATCCTGCTTCGAGCATGGATGTGTGTGATGTCCTTAGGTTAGTTAGGTTTAAGTAGTTCTAAGTCCCATAGTGCTTAGAGCCATTTTGAACCATATGCTCAATAATGCTCATGTCTGGGAAGTTTGGTGGCCATCGGAAGTATTTAAACACTGAAGAGTATTCCTGGATCCACTCTCTAGCAATTCTGGAGTGTGAGGTGTCGCATTGTCCTGCTGCAGTTGTCCCAGTCCGTCGAAAAGCACAATGGACATGAATGGACGCAGGTGATCAGACAGGATGCCTACGTACATGTCACCTGTCAGAGTAGGATCTAGACCTATCAGAGGTCCCATATCACTCAAACTGCACACGCCTCACACCATTACAGAGCCTCCACCAGCTTGAACAATTCCCTGCTGATATGCCGGATTACTGGATTCATGAGCTTGTCTCCATACCCGTACACGTCAATGCGCTCGATACAATTTGAAACGAGACTCGTCCGACCAGGCAACATGTTTCCAGTCATCAACAGTCCAATGTCGGTCTTTAAGGACGAAGCGAGGCGTAAAGCTTTGTGTCATGGCGTCATCAAGGGAACACGAGCGGGCCTTCGGCTCCGAAAGACCATATCGATGACGTTTCGTTGAATGGTTCGCACGCTGACACTTCTACTGGCCCGTCATTGAAATCTGCAGCAATTTGCAGAAGGGTTGCACTTCTATGACGCTGAAAGATTCTCTTCAGTCGTCGTTGGTCCCGTACTTGCAGGATCATTTTCGGGTCGGAGCGATGTCGTAGATTTGCTGTTTTACGTGATTCCTGATATTCACGGTTTATTCGTAAAATGGTCATACGGGAAAATCCCCACTCCATAGCAATCGCTCGAGTGGCGACTATAACACCACATTCAGACTCACTTAAATCTTTATAAGCTGCCATTTTAGCGGCAGTAACCGATCTAAAAACTGCACCAGACGCATGTTGTCTTGTATAGGCGTTGTCGATAGAAGCGCCGTATTTTGCCTGTTTACATATCTCTGTGTTTGAATACACATACGTATACCAGTTTCTTTGGCGCTTCAGTGAAGTACTCAGGTATGTCCTGATTGTGCACCTTTTAAGTTTCGTACGCACCGGTTGTTTGTCACTCCTACCGTCCCACTGCAGCCGCCTGATACCCGAGAGTGAAGAACTGTGCAGCTGTTTGTGCAGATGTTTGTGCTCATAATTTCGTGAACGAAGAAGCGACAGTGCGGCACCTGTGTGAGCGAGAGTGAATGACTAATAAATAGCAGCGCTTGGACGTCAAAGAACGAGACCTCCTGTAACTCTTGACAGTGTATATGAAACACATCGCCCTCTGGAAAAGTGGGAAAAAGGGAAATTTGTCTTTCAGCACCATCAAGAGAAACTTCCAATTATCAGAGCTCCGAGCAGGTAGAATAAGGTACTGTCAATCGCTGGATGTATTTAGCTTCTGCGTATTCAAGGGTTTGTGCACAGGTTTAAAAATTCGGCAAGAGTTCTGGATGTCGATGTGAACTTTGGCCATCGTACATGTTTCAAATGCAGTTTCTTCTTTACAAGCAGTTACGTAAACTAGTGTTTCTGCGGGATCTTCCAGTACACTTAGTATCGGAGAGGGAACCCGAATGACCAGTAAGATTACTTTGAACATCCAATGAAATATCTTGTTGACACTGGTAACGTTCTTCGTTCACTGTTTCAAAGCGTGCGGTTTATAACCTGTAGTTGGTGCTAGAGATATCTTTGCTTTCTGATTGTCGTATTGGATACACAAATGCAGTATAAATGAATGGGTGTTTCATTAAAGAAATTGCGTGGTGCTGTTTACTTATAAAAGTCACTGTTATTTTCTTTGGGCTGTAAAGCTTACACGGTAAAAGTGAAGTACATTTGCAGGATTTGCGCTACTGGCATAACAAATTGTAAATCGAAAAGCATTAACTTCATTTCACAATAATTCTTTAAATTCTTAGCTTTATTCATTTACACATGTATGTAACTGATATAGGATAACATTGCAGTAGCATGGTTAAAATACTATTGCACAGAAGGTTGACACATTACTTATTCTTTTCCACGTAAAATAACATGTGTTATCGAACAAGATTTCAAAACACGTCAAGCAGACGTGATCCCCTGCTTCCTCATCTCTCCTCGCCTTCTACGTCGTGTTCATACGAAACCTTAGGTTGTCACTCCGGTGTACAGTATTTCACGATCGAGCCTTAAGTGGGAGACGCAGAAGGCCATGACTGTGTACTGTCAAAATTATGGACCATATTTTCGTGCTGGATCTATTTTGGGGCTCATATCCTACAGGTGTGCTTTTTTCTCCTTAATATATGAGAAGAAGTTGATGTTTCCTTGTGAGACGAACTATCAATCTATATAGAAAGCAATACTAGGAAAGCCAGATCGGTGTCGAACGATATGGAGAAATCTTTTTCCATTCAAAAGAATAAACTGGTGGCGAACTTAGCCGAGAAATGAGAAACGATTTATGAAACAAGTAATTTTGAACAATGCTACCTTACATGGAGTGTAAGATGTATTCCAACGGAAATATGAGTGTAATGTATGAAAAGCAGTGACGTCAGGCACAATAGACGGGTACTGAAACACATGGAAAACTCTTAATATGTGAAGAAAAACATCGGTCGGTTATATTTCAAAGCATCCTTGATTAATTGAATTGGTAATAGTGAGAATGCAGAAACGAAGCAAATAAAACATGATTTGAAATAAAATCTGCAATGTACATTGGCACACAAGAGAGACAACTACCGTCCGAAGAGAATATGAGGCAAACTGACCAGAAGTTTTAGTAAGTTCTGGGAAGAAAAATGGAATTGACTGTAGGTCCTAAACATTGAATATGTAGCAAAATGAAACATTTTTAATGGATTTCTTGATTATATCTCACATAGGTTCGCCGAAATTTTAAAAACGTGACGTTCAACTTAATTGTGTGTGAGACACTGTGTAATTGCCTGGAGGCACATTCCCCGTGCGTCATAAATGTAGGGATTACATCGATTACCTTTAGAAGGTAAGCTGGCCATTAAAATTGGAACAGCACGAATTTTTACTTACTGTGCATATAAAGAGCACCAGGGAGAATACATCATTAAATCTGAAGATGTTTTTTGGGGGAATTCTGAGTTCAAAATTTAGTACGCTAAATTTCTGGCAGCAGCAATAGCTCAGATCTGGCTGGGTATGTAGCAGAACCGAGCTTCGATGATATACAAGCGTCCTTTAGTTCATCCTGCTTCAACTTCTCGCCAGAGTTCATCAATCCTAATGACGTGTGATGGCTTTCCTTTCTTTCGGCAGCTCACCACTCAGGAATTTTTCAGAGGACGAGAGATCTGGAGTACGGAAGTAGAGCAGTTACAGCATGAGCAAAAATGCGTTCTTGCCTTATCCTGTTGAAAGTTATCACGGAGGCTTCATAGCTAGAGCACAGTATCAGAAATTTAATTGTTCCTTCCCAACTCACCAGCTATGGAAAGAGTTTAGATCGTGCTGGGTACCGAACGGCACTCAGAATAATTACGCCAGGTGCTGAACCTGTACATCGGTAACGAACGCAATCAGGCAACGTTCTTTCTCAACTGAGTCTTCAGACGCTGCAGTGTCGTCGGTGATACTATACAGTGTTCATTGTTGTAACTGCGTCCTCCGCTATCAGCATTCCAGACGCACTGTCAGACTGGATACCGTTTTTACTGCACACAATCCTAAGTCTTGACTCAAGGTATGTGAAGCAGCTATTCGATTCTGTAGGGCCGAACGTGCAATATGCCTATCCTCTCGGGCGCTAGCCACGTAGGACCGCTGAGATCCTTCATAGAGATGAATATGGCCGTCCTGAACACATCGAATCAGCGCAAGCTGCACTGTTGCAGAACGATAAATCATAGTTCCGATTGTCTCTTAGCCTGCCATTGTCGAATTCCGACAAGTGCTAATAGAAGTTTGTCCTCCTTACACGAAGCATTACACGAACTTCTGATAATCACCAACATTTAAACGCGATGTCTCAACGAGAAGTTTGCAGCATACTCTTTCATTATACACGATCCTGTCACATTAACGTTACCCAGCCAAAGTTCTACGCATCATGTAATGGATACTCACAGACAGCAGGTAATAACATTCCCTGAAAAGGCTATGTTTGTAAATAGTTCCCGTGCTACCGTGGTTAAATTATATCGTGCATGGAAAAATGGCGGTATCCAAACCGGCGCTGAGGCAAGTGTGCTGCACGACGGTCATAGATGACATGGGTGAACGACGGCTGCGGAGACGTGTACGGGCGAACAAACGAGCAACTGTGGAACAATTGTCCGCCCTCATGAACCAAGGAGCTGCCAACAGTATCTCTTCAAAAACCGTCCAGCGAACGTTGCTGTGTATGGGGCTCTGCAGAAGTGCCTAATTCAAGCGTCGATGCTGACTGCGGTTCATCGGCGACGAAGGCTGGAATTTGCACGCTAGTACCGGACGGGCGACAGGTGGCTTTTTTCGACAAATCAGGTTTTATGCTCCATCGGACAGATGGCCTTTGGCGTGTACGGTCCTGTAACAACCCATTCCCTGGGTGATCTCATCATTCTAGAAGACATAGTCGATCGACACAGTTATGCTTCCATCTACCAAGTCCACCCCTTCATGTAATTTCTTTTTCTCGATACGGTGACATTTACCAGCAGGACAATGCAACGTGTCACATAGCTTTCATGGTACGTGAGTGGTTCGAAGAGCACCAGGGTAAGTTTATTGTTCTCCACTGGCCACCAACCTTAAGTGACTTTAATCCAATGGAAAATTTGTGGGACCACCTCGATCGGGCCGTTCGTGCCACGGTTCCTCAACTGGGAAACCTAGAACAGCTGGCCACAACGCTACAGTCAGCATGGCTCCACATCCCTCTCGGTATCTTATAGAACGTTATTGATTCTCTGCCTATAAGTAAGCGCTGCAAAAGATAGTTATTCAAGCATATGACAGGTGGTCATACAGGGTGTTTCAAAAATGACCGGTATATTTGAAACGGCAATAAAAACTAAACGAGCAGCGATAGAAATACACCGTTTGTTGCAATATGCTTGGGACAACAGTACATTTTCAGGCGGACAAACTTTCGAAATTACAGTAGTTACAATTTTCAACAACAGATGGCGCTGCAAGTGATGTGAAAGATATAGAAGACAACGCAGTCTGTGGGTGCGCCATTCTGTACGTCGTCTTTCTGCTGTAAGCGTGTGCTGTTCACAACGTGCAAGTGTGCTGTAGACAACATGGTTTATTCCTTAGAACAGAGGATTTTTCTGGTGTTGGAATTCCACCGCCTAGAACACAGTGTTGTTGCAACAAGACGAAGTTTTCAACGGAGGTTTAATGTAACCAAAGGACCGAAAAGCGATACAATAAAGGATCTGTTTGAAAAATTTCAACGGACTGGGAACGTGACGGATGAACGTGCTGGAAAGGTAGGGCGACCGCGTACGGCAACCACAGAGGGCAACGCGCAGCTAGTGCAGCAGGTGATCCACCAGCGGCCTCGGGTTTCCGTTCGCCGTGTTGCAGCTGCGGTCCAAATGACGCCAACGTCCACGTATCGTCTCATGCGCCAGAGTTTACACCTCTATCCATACAAAATTCAAACGCGGCAACCCCTCAGCGCCGCTACCATTGCTGCACGAGAGACATTCGCTAACGATATAGTGCACAGGATTGATGACGGCGATATGCATGTGGGCAGCATTTGGTTTACTGACGAAGCTTATTTTTACCTGGACGGCTTCGTCAATAAACAGAACTGGCGCATATGGGGAACCGAAAAGCCCCATGTTGCAGTCCCATCGTCCCTGCATCCTCAAAAAGTACTGGTCTGGGCCGCCATGTCTTCCAAAGGAATCATTGGCCCATTTTTCAGATCCGAAACGATTACTGCATCACGCTATCTGGACATTCTTCGTGAATTTGTGGCGGTACAAACTGCCTTAGACGACACTGCGAACACCTCGTGGTTTATGCAAAATGGTGCCTGGCCACATCGCACGGCCGACGTCTTTTATTTCCTGAATGAATATTTCGATGATCGTGTGATTGCTTTGGGCTATCCGAAACATACAGGAGGCGGCGTGGATTGGCCTCCCTATTCGCCAGACATGAACCCCTGTGACTTCTTTCTGTGGGGACACTTGAAAGACCAGGTGTACCGCCAGAATCCAGAAACAATTGAACAGCTGAAGCAGTACATCTCATCTGCATGTGAAGCCATTCCGCCAGACACGTTGTCAAAGGTTTCGGGTAATTTCATTCAGAGACTACGCCATATTATTGCTACACATGGTGGGTATGTGGAAAATATCGTACTATAGAGTTTCCCAGACCGCAGCGCCATCTGTTGTTGAAAATTGTAACTACTGTAATTTCGAAAGTTTGTCTGCCTGAAAATGTACTGTTGTCCCAAGCATATTGCAACAAACGGTGTATTTCTATCGCTGCTCGTTTAGTCTTTATTGCCGTTTCAAATATACCGGTCATTTTTGAAACACCCTGTATTAATATGGCTGGCCCTTGGGTGGCATATAATAGATGACGCTACTCTTACCTAATTTGTAGGTTTGAGATAGAATGCTAAAAATTTTCGTACCCAGACTTGTAACACTTCAGGACAACATGACTTTTGTTCTATGCTGCGTTCACGGTTACGCAATTTTAATGACCAGCAGGCTATTTTCTTTATTTCGATCAAACACTCGACAATTCATAGGAAGAAATCATACACTTTGGTAAATTGGGCGCTTTACCGAATATGAAGGTACAGTGATGAAGGTTGGCGGGCAGACAAAGGGCTGTGACGCAGACTGAACAGTAGTCTGCAGCGCTTGGCGGCGTACAGTGCTGTAACGCGGCTGCAAGTGCCGTCATGCAGCCGTGAATCATTAATCTGACGGATGCATAATGCAGCTGCCCTCTGGAGTCTACAGAGCTGGTGTTCGTGGCCAAGTTGCACGCTGGGCGACTACGTACTCTGGTGGGCGGGAAACTGTGGAGTGCCCCACAACTATGCGCTTCTATTTGTTGCACTCCCCAGCAACAGACATTTACGGGGCAGCAGATATCTACCTCTACCGTAAAGCTAGTTTTTCTCCAAAACATAAAGTACAAAAAATATTATTAAATGCTATATTGATTAGTGATCTTCTTCAACCAGCTCCTCATTGCTTGCACAATATGCATTGTATTTCAAGGAAAAATTAATTATTAAATGAAAGAAACTGAGTATTTTATTGATGACCACTGGTTTCGCTCTGCCCTGCAGACCATTTTCAGATCTAAGTCGGACAGGATAGCAGGCGCAAAAACCTACAAGAGTGTTAAATTACAAACAACACTATCAAATACTGGATAAAAATATCGAGAAGTCATTTAACCCACACTTATTGGGCGCCATAAAGTGCAATTTATCAACGGTGGTGTGTATGACAAATATAAAGACTTGCAGCGGGTAGGTAAACGATTTCAATAGTCGATTGGCATGTGCAGTATCATTGGCTATAACATTAATACAGCATTAAGGAAAATCCTTCCATCAGATAATAGAAATAATTAATAAAAATTAAATCAAAATTTAAAAATTATGTAAAATAAAAAATTATTAACATGCTAACCTAGTACATTTCAGTATGTGTAGGGTATATAGTAAAATATAAAATACAAATACACGAAGCTACCCACATTAAATTGTGCACACACATTATCCTTCTAGTTTATACACTTCATAAAACAGCGAAATAAACGAACACATCCCACTGCATAGAGAATCTGGTTTATTGAAACATCTTTAAGAACATGCCTTTATTTAATAAATAACAATAAAATAAAAGTAAAATTAGCAAGGACTCCTACCGTGACATAAAAATGGGAGAAAATGGGAAAAAAAGAAACAACAGTAGCTTTTACCAAACGGTACTATTCATGTTAATAACAGCGTTGCATGATAGCACACACTAACGTCCAGTGGTTCCTATATGCAACACTTTTTTTCGTATGAGCACTGTAGGAAACGTAATTTTTTTATCTTTTGAATATTTTAATTTTTAATTTTATTATTATTTTTTTGTTTTGTGATGCAAACATTTCTCTTTTGTATCTGTACGTTATTTTTTTATCGTCTGGACCACTGCTGACATACTGCACCTTATGGCGCCATGTATGTGTAGGATGGATGATTTAGTGATGTTTCTTATGCTACATTTCATGGTATTGCCTGTAATCTTAAATTTTTGTAATAGTTGTCGCTTCTTTGTCCTGTTCAACTTACAAGGGAATCGCGCTTGCTCGTCATCACCGATTTCGCCCGTATTTAAGATGTATGTAGCACATGGCAAGAAACAAAAGTGGCAGATGTGGTACCTCTAGATGACTAGATTAGAAAATATAGCATTTTTGACCCAGTTCGGGAGGGACACGAGCCTCTTACGTTAAAGTTGTTTTCTGGTACCGTTTGATGCAGCATAAAGAACAGAAGTAGGAGGGTCATGGGGTCGAGTCCTTGTAAAGATTTTTTTACATTTTCAATTTTTACGTTACCTACACCAATATACACCGAAATAATGCTCAATATTTCGTATTTATTAAAATTTCATAAAAATCATGTAAAGGAAATAAACGTAAAATTTAAGATAGCAAATAAATTTCCTGGATGGATGTGTAAGGTGTACAGAAGAACTCCGCGTATAAAGTTAGATTCTCTTATTTTTTTCAGTTCACCATTTCCTCGCACTGGGGTGATATTTAACGTAGGCTGAAGTTATTTTGCACGCGGAGCTTTCGAGGGCTCAAGATGTAACTAACAGAAATTCTTTACGCTTTCTCACAGACCCTTCTCCGAAAGTTATTTGTAGATTCTTCTAGGACATTATAACTACAATCCTTTCTCGGAAATTATCTGCAATTCAAAATTTTCTTTGTGTCGTTCTATTCCGTGTTTTTATGAAGATATTAATAAATACAATACATTGAGCACTGTTTATCCATTTTTCACCACGACCTGTAAATACCATAAAGTTAGACAAACTCGGTGATGACGAGAAGGCACTGTTCTTTTGTTAGACCTGAAGATGAGCTGCAGTGCTGATCGAAACTGGGAGTCGTCAATAAAAAAGGATCTGAACCAGCCTTTCTTCATTTATTAATACAACTGATGTCACGGATCCTATGGCATGGAGTCAGTCACGAAATACTAACGGCCTCCCTTCCATATACAAATAATCACTCATATTTATCCAGCATATTCGGCCATACTCTCCTCCAAATAAAGACACCAGCACACCCTTTCCTATCGCGATGGAAATCTTACCACCCTCCAAATGTATATGTCACATCTATCAGTATTACTCTGTAGAGGCACGCCTTCCACACAATTGGCCTCTCATCGCATAAACGTTACATTTTCTACCCGTAAACTTTTATCAGACGACCTCTACACGGTCATCGCCCATTTTTAAGACCTTTGAGATTTTACTTTAGTGTCACATTTGAAAGAATCTGAGAATATATAGAAGACTCTAGAAAAGGTCACTAAATATTCCCATGATTTGCACGAAGGTAATCAGATGACACAAGTGAAAGCAATGAAACTGAGTATCTTCTTTAGCGGACCACGAGGTCAAATAAGAACACCCCAATCTAGTTAAGTAGCCCTTGATAGGTCACTCATCTTCAAGAAATACACGCGTCAGGAGGTAGAGATAAGAAAAAAAACTTACTAGGTGTTGTACCTTGCCACTCTACGCCTGAACTACCTTGCCCCATACGGGCAAACACGCAAAGAAGGATGACATTGATATAAACAGTACTTGCAAGATTAGCACTGCCTGTCTTAACATCACTGCGATCAACATTACTTCGTAGCAGGAATTGCTTCTACAAACATTTAAAGATAAATCGTTACTAGTCTGAACAGGTGTGGAATATACGAAGTACCTGAGTGAATAGACATATCTTGCGTTGATTGATGTATGAAATCCGCAACTTTGGCACCTGAAGAGTTTTATGAAGAGTTTGCGCAACTACCAGAGAAAGAGTGTAGTGAGCAATCGCAAAGCGAACAAGTTATTTCAGCATATAAATTTTCAATTTATTTTGTATTTTCTAGTAGAATTCATGAACGATACCTTCCCGAAGTTTCACTGATGAAATCGCATCCGAAATGCCTGAAAAATAATATCTGACGCGACATTCCTCGTGATTGTGATACATCCTCTTTGGTTTTATAGATCATCTGTGACTCTGTTCCGTATGTTAGAAACAATAACAAACCAGATGCTTTGTTCATGAAAAAGCAATTCTTGTTTTTCCTTGCGCTATTGACGGAGATGGCAAAGCTATTGGACAGAACGTACCATATGTGACATGAAAAGTGCAGTATGGGCTACATATTTCCACACAGTGTCAACACGTAAACATCCCATTCATCGTCTGTGCCCCGTTGACTGGTATAAATATCTACAGGCTCAGATGGATAACAGTTCTTACCTTCACAAGAAGAAGCTTCCAAATTGTATCCTGGATTTATCAGGCCCACTTACAGGTTTCTGGCCAATCCTGAACTTCTAAAAAAGTGGTTTCAAGGAAAAATCCAGAATTAAAATGAGTCTCTAAGTTCACTCATATGGAGACGATGCCTCCAAATCGTATTTCCATCTGCTACATTTGTCAGAATTGCAACATATGATGGAGTTCTTGTATTTAATGATAGGACCGTAGGGAGGATGAAGGTATTAGAGAGAATGGACTTTAAGATAGGAAATTTCACTCAACATATCTTGAGAAAAATAGATTTACAGCTCCTCTCTACAGCTGAAAAGTCAGTTGAAGGCAGAAAACAATAAATGAAAAGTATTGAAGGTAAAGAGGACCCAGAGTAAAAATCTGGGGCCTCCTGAAGAAAGAAGGTTAGGTTGATCTTCAAATTGCGTTTCCTGAAAACTATTTTTTTTAATTTATGTACCTCCTTCTCGGCATCTATAAACGCGAGAATTATGGAATTTTGGACATTTATTTCTAAAAACCCAATAAATGTCGTCCCAGGAGTAAATGCTGAGATCTGGGCCAAAGGTCTTCGAATTTTGCCTTACTTTTAATTATACTTAACAGAATTGCAATAAAATGTATTAAAGTTCTGCTGTTCGATATATTGAAGATTACTCATAGGAGGAGCTTACAGTTCGCAAGGAGGTTAAGCAGTGAAGATTTTGCAGAAATCTCTTGAATAGTTTCTAAGAGAAAGGTGCAAATACTAATTTTTGAAAATGTAGTTTTATAATTGCATAAAGAATTGAAAGATATATAATCCAAGGGACTTAATAGTAAATGTATTAATTCCATGTAAATCATAGTACAAAATTTCATTGCCGTATCTTCAAAATTGTGGATTTGGTGCATTTTTTAAACAGTGTGTTTTTCATGAGCATCCCCCCTTAACATTCGTAGAATATCTGAAGCGGGGTCAAAACATGATTGAAGTGACAATATCCAAAGACAATATAGTTAATTGGGGTGAACTACAAGCTGTGGGTCCCACTAATGAATATAGAATATCATTTTTCTCGTATCCGCCCCTAAAATCGGTAGCAATGTGACATGGCGGATATACTGGGAAAGGAAAAGGCAATAACAATGACAGAATACTGCTATAAAATAATTTAAACTTTTCATATGATTTTCACAAAGTTTCTGATTTTTTAAAAATTGAAGTTGTGTTAAACTATTATTTCTTGGATCTAATAAATTATACATGAAATAAATAGATCAGGTTTTTACTTCTATGAGTTCAGTTTTGTTAGGTAATGTAAACTAACCATATGACTCTGACATAACCCTATCCCTTCATACGACATATTTTTCCCTTTGTATTTTCTCCAGTGCTCGAGCTTAATCAGAATTACTTCCCTCGTACCGTCTATATTTCTGATACCGAATTTTCGTCCAGTGTCTTCAATTATTTTTTCTTTTATGAAGGATTGTACAGTTCACTTTAGAAGCGCAGACTGTGGTAATCATCATCCAACATTTCCCACAGTTAACTTGTGGTGGTTTCTTCGACACTGCGAAGATACGACTTTTCTAGAAATCTGGTCGCACGTCTCCACATATAATTTGCAACAGGGTGTTGTATCAACGTTACGAAAGAAATCGTAAAAAAGTAACAAATCCTCAAAATCGAAAGAGTCGTTTAGGTCATAAACGACAAGTTTGAAGATGTTTTCACTATCTTGTATCTGAAATCGCTTCGGGAAAAATGCGCCGCCCGTGGAGACAGAGATTCGGAATAAGCACTGTGAAACAACTGCTGACGCTGCCTACCGCGGCGCCAACGTTTCTGGAGAAAGTGGGGAGCTTTGTGTTTTTTAGAGATATTAAAAATCATCTTGGTGGTTTCAAGTGGAATGAAAAAGAATATCGTGCCGTAAGCAATATCCTACCGAGAAAGTCTGCCCGAACTCTCGGCAGACAAGGTGGAAGCGAGTGGGGCGTGGGGACCAAATAGATTGCATGCGTCACAACATTCGCGGAGCACTACTACTTGCAGCCGCAGCTCTTAGCGGAAGTTGTGGTGAACGTCTAGGCCAGTCACGAACTTTTATCAAACCCGGAAAACCATGTTCAACAGTTTTAGAGACCTACATTGATACGGTTGTCTGGTTTTCTTGTAGCTTACGTCTTTCACATTAGTACCACTGTCTTCCCATTTTTTTTTTAATGGAAACGAGTCACGTATTTTGGCTTTACGTACCCAGTAAATGTGTCAAACTGCTAAAGAGGAAGTGCTGATGCCACGTGAAAATAGGATAGCAAAAAAGATTACCGATCAATGAATACAGGGCACGGGGTGGAGTCCCAAGGTAACAGGATCATTACAGAATATCTAAATGACGAAATCCATTTATTGCTTTTCTAGTGTTGTTTTCTCTCCTCCAACATATGTTACGAAGCCTCAGATTGATTATCAGAGTATCAAATGGTATACACTGACGGAAAAAAAATGTAGATTACAGGTTAATGTAAGCACGCGATAAACCATTGAAAATGTGAAATTCTGGTACTTTAATAACTGGTATAAACGCCAGAATGTTGAATGCAAGCATACAACAGGCATTGTTTTGGACAGGTGCCGGGTGTCAGTTTACGGGATTGAGTTCCATAGTTGTACTTGGTCAGTTAGTACAGGGACTGTTAATGCTAATCGTTGATGACGCTGGAGTTTTCGTTCGATGATATCCCATATCTACTCGGCTGGAGACAGATCTGGTGATCTAGCAGGCCAAGGCAACGTGTCGACACTGTACACAGCTTGTTGGCTTGTAACAGCAGTATGTGGGTGAGCGTAATTCTAATGGAAAACATCCCCTGAGATGCCGTTCATGAATGGCAGCACAGCAGGTCGAATCACCAGATCGACGTACAAAATTGCAGTCAGGGTGATTGGAATAACAACGAGACCGGTTCTGCTGTTATACGAAATTGCACCCCAGACCATAACTGTAGGCGTAGGTTCATTCTGTTTTACAAGCAGACAGGTTGGTTGCCTGTTGTCAACTAGCCTCCTTATAACCAATGCACGATCATCACTGGCACCGAGGTAGAACGAACTTAAGCTGGCCGGGGTGGCCGAGCGGTTCTAGGCGCTACAGTCTGGAACCGCGCGACCGCTACGGTCGCAGGTTTGAATCCTGCCTCGGGAATGGATGTATGTGATGTCGTTAGGTTAGTTAGGTTTAAGTAGTTATAAGTTCTAGGGGTCTGATGACCTAAGAAGTTAAGTCCCATAGTGCTCAGACCCATTTGAACCATTTTTGAGAACGAACTTTCATCAGAAAACACAACAGACCCACCCCGTCCTCTAATGAGCTCTCACGTGACACCACCGAAATCGCAAATGGCGATGGTTTGCACTCTACAGCGCCTCTGGCTCGGATCTGTCCTTGAAAAAACCGATTTGTAGCAGTTATTTGTGTCACACTGGTGCCAACTGTTGCCCAATTGCTGCTGCAGATGCAATACGTTGCGCTACAGCCACAAGCCAAAAGCAGTGGTCTTCCCCCTCGATAATGCCACGTGGCCATCCGGAGCTCGGCCTTCTTGCGACCGTACCTTCCCGTGACCACCGCTGCCAGCAATCAAGTACGGTGGCTACATTCCTGCCAAATCGTTCTGCAATATCGGAGAACGAACTTCCTGCTCCTCGTGGTCCTATTACTCAACATTGTTCAAACTTAGTGAGGTGTTGATAATGATGTCTTTGTCGCCCTAAAGGCTTTTCAGTTTCAAAAGTAACTAAAACTCATAAACCCTATAGATTATATTTAAAGCGAACTTGGTGGGAAATTGAAACGGACATCATATTTCAGATGTAGGAACACATCTTCCAGCTTTCGTTTATGTCGCACAAATTCTTCTTGGTGTTGCGATGTTTTGCGTCAGTCAAATTGGACCTTCATTGCGAATTCAGCATTCCAGAAACATGTCATCCTTAAAAACTGTGTAAACGGCATTTGTGAGTTACGCCTCTGTGGTTTCGTATACGACAGGAATCAGCAAAATTCGGAGGTAAGCGCTTTCGGTGATCTGGCATCGCTATGAAGGTCCTCGCATAGCAACTGCAGCCTTACATCAAGCTGTGGCTTGGAAACATACCGGGTGGTAATTAAGAAACTGATGGTGATCTGAGAGCTGCATTGCGGATGTATACATCGCAAGACGCCGAGACAAAGCGTGTTCATTAACTTTCAGAAACTAGGTGAAAAAAATATGACGCTGTAAGCAGTCAGAATGCGAAAAATTTCCTGTTTTGACGTCAGTATACTGTTTGTCGATTGGCAACGCGAGTTTATTTTTCTACGAAGTGGTTGCTGGTGTAAAGGATTAAGGTTGTTGTAGTTGTCCATAAGAAAAGAAATTTCTTTTGACGAGAAAGACCGTGCACTGCTGGTAAAGTTGTTTTACCAGAACGGCAGCAATAGCAGCGCTGCATTGCAGGAATAAGGGCGGCAGAAACAGCTCCGACGAGGCCACATGTTAGTGAATCATCTACGGCAGGGCTTCCCAACCTTTTAAGCTGGCGAGCCCCTTCTCCAGTCGAAAATCAATGGCGGACCCCTAGTCAGTCAAGAGCACAGTAACTTTAAATTTCAGAGCGAAACCCATGGGAACTGAAAGCTTCATAATGCAAGTGCCATGTTCCCAATGACCCCCCCCCCCCGCCCACTCCGAAGTATCAATAGCCTTTGGTTTAGAGATGAATGAAAACAACTTGAAATTAACGATCCAATTTGAATTCCCACTGTATCCAGACACTTACTAGTGGATTTACTTCCTTTGTTAAACACACTATAGCCTGATTAAAATTACCGAGCGAGGTGGCGCAGTGGTTAGCACACTGGACTCGCATTCTGGAGGACGACGGTTCAATCCCGTCTCCGGCCATCCTGATGTAGGTTTTCCGTGATTTCCCTAAATCGTTTCAGGCAAATGCCGGGATGGTTCCTTTGAAAGGGCACGGCCGATTTCCTTCCCAATCCTTCCCTAACCCGAGCTTGCGCCCCGTCTCTAATGACCTCGTTGTCGACGGGACGTTAAACACTAACCACCAACCAACCAACCTCATTAGAATTACTCGGTAATTGGCATTTCACACGTTGCAGCTGGCTTCCTCCAAGAGCAAACAACGTCACGTCCAAACTGTTCGGTATTGACAAGCTGCCGCTTGTGGTCTGTTCACTTCCACTGTTTGGCTACTGTTGTGCAAGGAGCATGCATATTTCGTAACAGTCGTGTGTGTGTGTGTGTGTGTGTGTGTGTGTGTGTGTGTGTGTGTGTGTGTCGTTTTCTGTGAAATCCGAAGAAAAATGTTCAAATGTATTTAAAGCCTATGGAACTTAACTGCTGAGGTCATCAGTCCCTAGTCTTACACACTATTAACCTAAGTTTAACTTCCGCTAAGGACAAAACACACACACACACAAAAAGCCCGAGGTAGGACTCGAACCTCCGGCGGGAGCGGCCGCGCTATCTACGACGACGTGGCGCCTTACTCTGCGCGGCCATTCGGCGCGGCTGTGAAGGAAAGAGGCAGACTCATGATTCGGGATACACACACATCACGAAAGAAAATAGGCCAAGGAATCGTTTTTAAAGGACTATTGTGACATCTGTTGTGCAATGTTTACATGCGTTTCCAAAACCGGATTTCGTAAGCCGATGTCCCACTTCCGCTTTTGGTTGGTCAGGTAAACACTTCAAAATCGATTCTGGAAATCTGGTTTTATAAAGCCGTTTTCCAGTTCCACGATCGATTTTCGTGCCAAAGTAAACAGCTCGGAATGTCTAGTTATTTTTACGTCTTTGCGTATCTACTGAACGGCAGCTGTCAGTCCATAGCAGGCAGTTAGCAGGCGGCGTTGCAACAGTGTACTGTCAGTTGGTAGCTGGCAACTGGCAGGCGGCGTGGCAACAGTTTAGCCACAGCTGACAACTTCAACTACTACGTGGACACTATATCGTGGCAGTCAGCCTCGACAGTAAACAAATTAGGAAAACAAACAAACAAACAGACACTCTTATTTCTGTATAAGAAGACAAAGCATTTCACAGAACGTAAGACTTTTTTTCTCAAAGGAAACAATTCTGGCAGAGGAGGTTTACCTTTTACAAGGTGACACGTGAAAAGTCCTCATTTGTTTACGCTCGCAGCCAGTTGCCACAATATAGTGTCAGAGTAGTAGCAAGTAATTGTAATTGAGGTATAGGCAGGCCATATTTTTAACTGAGAGGACGGAATATATTATAAAGAAAAGAAATTAGATTTAGAGATCATTTTAATTTTCGAAACAAAAATATCAATGCCAACAGAATTCAATTAATAATTATTTTGTAAATGATAGAAGACGGAAACAAAATGCCTACAGAGTTATAGTTCAGGTATACTCACTGAACATCTACGAAGAAAAATGCTTTCTTCTTTGCTGTAGATGAGTCTGTAAGAATAATAATTGAATCCTAATGTGATGGTTGAGGATGCTTCTGCTGACACAATTTTGAAAAGTTGGGTTTAATTCTTGACAACTGGAGACAGATGTCTGGTTCCGCATCTAGACAGCTTCGGTACTTAGTTTTGTGGGCAACATAGATCGAGAATCCAGATTCACACGTGTATGTTGTGGCAAACGGGAGAAGTACACAGTTTGCCTTTTCAACAAGAGGGTAGTATTTCTTGTTATACAAACGGGTCCAAAAGTGTGAGTAACTGTCAATGTCAAAAACTTGATTTCAAATTTCTGTCAACATCAGTGCATTCATCTATCTGCAGAGAAAATGAATTGTGTTGGATGCAAGAAATAAGATTGTCTTTCACATCATTTGGCATGTCAACAATGCGTCTCTTGTTGGGCTTTTTGGATACAGTGAATGGGTTGATCACCCATGCGTGTTTCTGCAGCTTCTCATCTTCAGCTGTTGGGAAATACTGCTCCAACAATGACATCAAGCTTCGGAGATGTTCCGCGATTTGATGAAACAAATTCTTCCCAAGCGCCAATGTTTTGTTTTTCAAAAACTCCTTGAAAAGAGGAAAACATTCGACATCCCCTTCCTAGACACTCTCTGCCCAAAAATTGATTTTCCTCTTGAATGCTCGAACTTTGTTATAGCAGTGACCTTTGTTTCACTTTGCCCTTGGAGTGAAATATTCATTTCGTTCATGTCGGAGAGAATATCTGACAAATAGGCAAGTATACACTGCCAATTTTCGTCATTAATAAGGTCTGCTAATTTGGTGTTATGCTCCAAAAGGAAATCTAAGACTTCTAATCTTAATTCTTACTACCGAGAGAGTGCATTCCCACGTGAGAGCCACCTCACTTCTGTGTGGAGAAGCAGGGAAGGATGAAGACTTCCCATATCTTCAGTGTTGTGAAAAGTCTTGAATTCAACGGCGTTGATTTTATGTAGTTAATTTAGTTTGAATAGATTCATCTAAAAATTTCTTGAACAAAACAGGCATTTGTTTCGTAGCTAAAGTGTATCTGTGGAGAGTACAATGACTACTGCTGAAATTCTTGGCGTTTTCTTTTATTTTCGTTACTGCTCCGACTGTAGGACCCATCATAGCTTTTGCACCATCTGTGCACACATCTATACAATTAGACCATGAAACTTCGTTATTCCTTAAAAAAATCATCCAATAGACAGAATATTTCAGCACCTGTTGTGTTGGCAGGTAGTGGTCTGCACAATAAGACGTCCTCCTCAAAACATCCAGAATATTCATAACGGACAAAAGCCAATAAAATCGCTAATCCTCCAACATCGGTGGATTCATCTATCTGCAGAGAAAATGAATTGTGTTGGATGCAAGAAATAAGAGTGTCTTTCACATCATTTGACGTGTCAACAATGCGTCTCTTGACAGTATTGTTTGATAATGGCACCGAAGATACAAGCTTTGCTGCCTTTTCGTCTAGCATGCAAGAAACAATATCATTAACACACTGCTGTATGAGATTTCCTGTAATGGTATCAGCTTTGCCCGTTTTTGCCACTCGACAACTAACCGAGAAAGAAGCTTTTAATGAATTTTCATTGTTTTTGCATGAGTTTTCATGCAACGCTGAGAAGCAGCTAGTTCAGCGCTCTTCCTTTTGAAAAAATCGATGCCTTTAGCCTGGAAATCCGGGTGAGTATCTTCAAAATGACGGCGCAATTTAACTGGAACCATTGAACTGTTCGAAAGGACTCGCTCACAAATTACACACTGAGCTTTACCCTCCGTTGTCTCCATAAAGCCCATTTCTAAATAGCTTTCGTTGTACTTACGCTTCTTGGTTATTCCACTTCCACAGGATATTGCAACCAATGGAGTACTTGCAGCGTTTTCACATAATAAATCCGGCTGTGGAGCGTCTTGTGATTGCTCTTCCTTTGGTCGTCCTCCCTCCTCATTCATTTCAACTGGAAACTTCCCTTGTTGTGAAGGCCATGAGAAACTGCACACCTTCTTCAGTGATCCTGACTTCAGCCAACGGTCCGTGTTAGAAGTAATAAACTGGTCAAAAATCGACATATGAAATAGATAGTGCACTGACAAAGCAAGTTTAACATTTAATGATGCCTGGGGCCGCATACGTGCCAGCGATCGCTGTGATTGGTCGACAAAGCTCGCTCCGCGCATGCCTAAAAGGTTTCAGCACACCTAGCGCTATGAGCCGGCGTACAAACGACCCCCGTATTGTTGCGAAACAGTCAATCAGTCGATGTGTATGCGTGCTCACTTTGGAACCGCAAAAGCTGCTTGGGAATACGACCTGAAGTTAAAGAACACGTTTTTCACAAGGAAAAAAATAGTGGTGAATTTGGTTTTCACATTTTTATACAATAATTTTACTCGTTATTTTACATGATTTGGTGAAAGGTGGCCGCGGACCCCCTACAAAGAGCCGGCGGACCCCTAAAGGGTCCGTGGACCACACGTTGGGAAGCCCTGATCTACGGAATACAATCACGGAATTTTAAGGAACAAGTAATTAGATGGTGCAGCAGAGAGAGGGAGGCGGTCCATTCCCACGGGAGCTGTTGATGACATTGGTTTGGCTACAATCGACAGTGCAGCACAAGTCTCAAATTCTGCAGCCTGTGCTCTAGCTGGGTGGCGGGAATTGTCTCTCCCCTGGTTAAGGTTTCAAAAGATTTTGGGTTCGTTATACACTGGTATCTCTACAAGATTCAGAATTTGCACCAAAGGAAGCCCCAAGATAAGCTACAACGCTGTGACTTTGCCCTTCGTTTTTCGGCACGCGTGGGATTGGATGACATGTGGCCGAGTAATATTCATTGGACTGCGAGGCACATTTTACTCTACACGGTGCCGTGAATGAACAGAACTGTTTCATATGGCGCTCTATTCCGGCACATGTTATGCAGGTACATCCACTGAAGTTGGCTGATGTGACTGCGTGGTGTTGTTTCACCAAGTTTCTTCATTTTCGCTCTGTTTTTCTTCGACAGCCGGCCGGTGTGGCTGAGCGGTTCTAGCCGCTTCAGTCTGGAACCGCGCGACGGCTACGATCAGAGGTTCGAATCTGCCTCGGGCATGGATGTGTGTGATGTCCTTAGGTTAGTTAGGTTTAAGTAGTTCTAAGTTCTAGGGAACTGATGACTTCAGATGTTAAGTCCCATAGTGCTCACAGTCATTTGAACCAATTTTTTTCTTCCAGAAGTTGACACCACACCGGCCTGTTTGATATACAGTGATATCTCCACGTTATAAGAACCTCTTGGAGCAACATGTGATTCCAACTTTGCAATAACGGTACTACATTCACACACTATTTTCATGCACGATGGGGTGACACCGTAGGTCGCTCGTAGGTGAATTATTTGCTTCGAGAAATCTTTGGTAATGATCGAAACATCTGCAGGCAATTTCAAGATATGTGACCTTCCAGACACCCCGACCTGAAAACAAGTCACCACTGGTTGCAATAACGGTACTTTATTCACACACCATTTTCATGCACGACAGGGTGACACCGTAGGTCGCTCGTAGGTGAAATTTGCTTCGAGAAACTTTTGGTAATGATCGAAATATCTGTAGGCAATTTCAAGATATGTCGCCTTCAAGATACCCCGACCTGAATCCAAGTGACCACTGGTTGGGGGAATACCTGAATGATCATGTCTACCAGAAATATATCCTGACACTTCCTGATGGGAAGGATAGCATAAGACGACATATCGCTCTGATTACACCGGATATGCTACAAGCATCTGTCGACCATACCATGTTACAGTTGCACATGTTGCTGAATCCAAAGACCATATTGAACCCATGTTGTAACTCGCGACCTAATATACTTGCCAGAACCACATTAGCACATGTCTGATTGTTACTCTCCTTTACATGCACCCACACCACATTCTGATTACATAAAGCGCCTTATTTTCACCAGGTGGCAGAAAGTGGTACTATTATTCTATCAGAATACTCCGCGAGTTCACCGATTAATGAATGTACATACTGTGCGTCAGCGTCCTGCGATGTATACAGCCCACAGTGCAGCACTCGGAACACCGTCCGTTCAGTTATAGCCACCTAGAAGTGAAACCTTTTCTGGAAAGACGGTGGACGGCTTGTCTCGATGTTGCCAAGAATACCCACAGCGGGTACTATAGAAGACCCTCTTACATTTTGATGTATAGTCTCATTCAAAAGGCTCTCCACGTCCAGAAATCGATAAAATAACCAGCGGAAACGCTGCCTGAACTTCAACAAGACGCTGAATCTAGCATTGGTAATGCTGAATCGTTTCGACTGCTGAATGTGACGCAACAAAAGAAATACCATTTCCACCACTTATACTTTCTGCCTTCGTTTTCGGTTGCTCCCCCGCCGGAGTTAAAAACCGTTGGAAATAAGGATCTCGGATGAATATCGTGATTGTCAGTGGGAGACATATATAATACTACGACAACAGACCAACGTCGGGAGTTCAAAATTGTTGAGGCTTTCGTGTCCTCTTGCTGAAGTACTGCCTATAGGATTTCGTCTCGGATTTTTCGATCGACTTTTGTTTGATGATTTTTCTGACGTTTCACCAGCACGAGTGCCTGGCATTGCCAACCGCTGTCCCCATTGCTGGTGAATGACTTCGACAATGTTAGAAAAATAAACACAAAGAGCCGAGACGAACGAAAAAAGATATTTTTCCGTCTTTAGAGGGAAGTGTGGGATGGCTTAAGCGAGGCTTGTAGCCTTTTTCAGCTATGGGATTTATAAAAAATTGTGTTGTTTTATTATAAAATGTGATATAAATAATACGAGTATTTTACAGTTCATATGACAATATACTGGTAGGTTATAGTTGAAAGCATGCAGTTTACATTTAGACCCAATTGATGCTGTATTGCTAGGACTGTGCAACGCGTCTACGATCTACAGACATGTAAAACTATGTAAGAAGAAACTAGCCGACAGGGACCGTCGACTACTGTCACGCCTCGTCAACTATAGGGTTCAAATCCGGCACTAATTCCCTCTGTCGGTCACAATATCCTGATCTTACCAGCATCAATTAAATTATACGTCGAAGAGAAAGGAAAACTGCTACCAAGAATGTCAGCTGTTGCAGGAATGTAGGAACATTGAACCATTCCTCTGCGGAGTGTAATTCATTTATGTAATGAAACCTAAAAGAGTAAACAGAAACTCGGCAGTACTTTGCGAACAGGACGAAATTAAAACGGTTTTGAGTGGGCGCTCAGAACATATTAAGTAATTACGTTCTGCTGTTGGGACGCCTCTTAGTCTGTGATTACTGCATCGGCTGCTGGAGGAACACGGAAGCCGTAACCAAGTTGCCAGTAGCGACAAAATTAATTTCTGCAGCAAGTACGCAAGCCAGGCAAGCCGTGTAGCGCCACATCTGTACATTTTCGAATTACTCCGAAATAAATGAAAGAGACTAAATCTTATTTTGTCAGTATTTGATCAGCTTTTCGTAATGTTTTCTGTGGACGATTGAAGTATTTAATACAGGCCTGTTTTCAAGATATGGAAGCCTCAATAGGAGTGGGTGGGCCGGTGTCTCTCTCAGCATCGTTCCATATCGCAGCACGTATTTCTCGCACTGTGGAAACACATATTGTCGATCATGATATACTTTGGGGCAGTGGTTGTTAACCGCTTTGCTCAAGAGCCAATACTAAATAACTTGGGGCGGTACCTAGTGCCATAAAGAATCGATCTTATTATTAACCGGTAATCTACATAAATTAGTATGTTATGAGAGCCCAGTAGATGAGCTATAGTAAGAGCGCGATAAGTGGGATGCTGACGTCACCCACCTCCAACTCCCCCCCCCCCCCTTCTCTAGCCTCCATCACAGGTCTCTGGAGTCGACACTATTCCGAACACTTCATGGCAACTGGACTCTGATTCCCGCCAGGACGCGCGGGATTAGCCGACCGGTCTAAGGCGCTGCAGTCATGGACTGTGCGGCTGGTCCCGGCGGAGGTTCGAGTCCTCCCTCGGGCATGGGTGTATGTATTTGTCCTTAGGATAATTTAGGTTAAGTAGTGTGTAAGCTTAGGGACTCATGACCTTAGCAGTTAAGTCCCATAAGATTTCACACACATTTGAACATTTTGATTCCCGCCAGTCTCAGAGAGACCAAAGCTGTGACACTGAGGCTACCTGACGACGTATTGTTGCAATGTTGTGCTTGTTGTATGAGCGGGAGATTAACTGATTAATAACAGTAACTGTACTTATATTTAAATGTATTACGCAATACGAGACACAATCACAATGTTTACTAAATTTTATGAGTCGTTTTTCTTCTACTGTTTGCGCTTTATTACATCAATTTAATATTCCTTGCTACATATACTTACCACTCGAACACTTCCCAAAATCGGCGAAGCATCCACATTCACGAATAATTATCAGATTGCATTTGTTTGCGTTTTAATGTGTTCGTAGTAGGATACTGGCCATACTAGGTTTGGAATTCGCAAAGCGTTGTTACATTGTTTTCAATGTTTTATCAATTGTAGCAATATTGCGCCACATATAGAGAGTTACACTGAAATGATAATAGCAGTCTTTAATTAACTTAATAATAACAAACTGAAGTATTAACATATTTTCGAAGCATGTGTAAAACATACTTAATCAGTGTATGGGCATATTAAACTTACAATACTGCATCAGATTTTAACAATTTCGCTTTTTCTTCCCTTCTTTAAAAGTGGCAAAATTCGCCATATAAATGAATAAATGGGCAAAAGCTATGCAACAGATTTAGAGATTATTCTGCTTGAATACTTTCGTTGTTATCATGAATAACCAGTCCATTACACACATGCTTTGCTACCAAGATGGTAATAATTGTTATAGACACACACTTCCTTTGTATAAGCTCTACGAACGATACATCAATGGAAGAAGTCATCAAATTCTCCTAAGCATGTAGGATCGATAAAGCAAGGAAAATATCAAAAGAAGGAAGCTTTCTTCAGTTAAAATAAGCTCTACTGGTATTAGACATTGATATCGAAATGAGGAATTACCTCCAAACAGCGTACATATATTCAGTAAACTGTACGCAGCATACCACGTCGGTTCGCCATACTTCTGCCAAGCGGTCAGCGGAATGTTTACGATCAGTGTTCTCGAATGTTGTCTTTAGCATTACATATGACAACCAGACCACCTATGTCTTGACCTCAGCGCATCTCAGCAGCTTGAAGAAGTTCAAGGAAACGAAACCGGCCGTAACGCAATAAATGTGTAAAAATACAGCTGAGGTGGTTTTCGTCAATCATTAGCTCTTAAAGATTCAGGAGTGGAATCAAAATTAAAGGTGAAAGGGTATCAAAGATACGATTCGCTAATGACATTGCTGTCCTCGGTGGAAGTGAAGAAGAATACATGATCTGCTGAATGGAACGGACAGTCTAATGAGTACAGAATATGGATTGAGACTAAATCGAAGAAAGCCGAAAGAAATGAGAAGTAGCAGAAATGAGAGCAGCATAAACTTAAAACATCAGGATTGATGGTCACGAAGTAGATGAAGTTAAGGAATTCTGCTACTTAGGTAGTAAAATAAACAATGACGGACGGAGCAAGGAGGACATCAAAACCACCGGCCGCTGTGACGATCGGTTCTGGGCGCTTCAGTCCGAAACCGCGCTACTGCCACGGTTGCAGGTTCGAATCCTGCCTCGGGCATGGATGTGTGTGATGTCCTTAGGTTAGTTAGGTTTAAGTAGTTCGACGTCTAGGGGACTGATGACCTCACATGTTAAGTCCCACAGTGCTTAGAGACATTTTGACATCAAAAGCAGACAAGCACTGGCAAAAATGGCATTCCTGGCCAAGAGAGGTCTACTAGTATCAAACATAGGCCTTAAGTTGTTAAGACATCAGGGAATAACTTCCATGGTACTAGAGGGAGCTGTAGACCCAAAAACTGTAGAGGAAGACAGAGACTCGAATAAGTCAAGCAGATAACTGATGACGTAGGTTCAAATTGCTGCTCTGAGATGAAGAGGTGGTTACAAGAGAGAAATTCATGGCGGGCCGCATCAGACCAGTCAGAAGAATAATGCATCAAAAACAAAAGCTGTTATTTGTACTTTTTTGTAATGGTTCCCAAGTTAACGAGAATGTCGGGTAGAAATTCATGGGCTGTATGGCCCCGTGGATGAGGGAGTGATTTAACATTGTTTTGTTTTCTTCCTAGGGTGAATCGAATGTAAATTGGAATTTTCCTGTATAACTTTATTTTAATTTCGGGAAAATTCATACACGCGAACTTATTTTTCTACACACCCTCCTGAATAGGAAATACATGTTTCCCTGTAGACAGTTTTTTGATCCCATTTTTGTAAACTGAAGTTGGCTGTGATAGCAGTCAGTTACGAAAGGATGCCTTGACAGCGCCATCGTCGTCGAATCTGTATCTTCCGACTGCTCTCTTTAGTGGTACAGACGAATTAAAATTGCAGGGTGATAAGTCTGGACTGTAGGGAGGACGTTTTAGCGTGGTCCAGAACAATTGCTGAACTTTTGTCGAGCTCTGGCAGCTGCGTGGGGTAGAGCGTTGTCTTAGAGGTGAGAAGACGAGGCAACCACCTTGCGTACATTTTTCGAAATCCAAGGTGGCCTGTAACGATCCCCTAGCACTGCCGTAGCTTATGACAATCTCAGCAGCAATTCCAGATATTGTTATTCGACAATCGTCTTCAATAATCTGGCTAACGATGCGAATATTCTCCTCGGTCGTGCTGATGCTCGAGCGGCGTTAGTGAGTTGCTTTCTCAGCTCTTTCCCGTTGCCGTAGAAACTGTTTGTGACCTGCTCACATGTCCGAATTGTGCCACAAGTCTTTTCAAAATTTCGGACGTTTCACTCCCTCTCCCGCAAAAAACTTGATTATAACGGGGTTGCGCAACGCAACCTTTTTCTCTAATACGCCATTCTGACTCAAGAAATGATACGTCAACGTTCTAGCTGTGGGGACTACTCATTGGAAACGGGAAACGAAAGCAACTGTGGGCAGAGATCGCTCCGCTCTACATTTGCAAAAGGGTGCGTGAAACAAAAAATCTGTTTTATTTTTGATTCATCCTCGTAGTTGTACTTTCCATCGCCTGAGCTATGAAGGTGCAGTCATTGAGTCGAAGTTGATTTCGGTGTCTCTGTTGCAAAAGGTGGACGTCAAACCTTTTAGTATTCAGTGTTCCTGTCTACTAAGGTGTGCCACAAAGAATATACGCATTATCTCCTCAAGACATAGTTATTAATGTGTATTGTGACCTGTGATTCTGGTTTGGTCTTTGAAACTACTTTGTTTTTGTAAGAGATCGATACAAAGTTGCAGTTGAGGATTAAAACTATTATATATTGGCACTAAACTTCCACATTTACTTTCTCCGTTGCTATTGTGCTGACATATTGGGATATACATATGTTTTTCTTAAACAGATTTGGACATTTCAGCTCTTGCAACATGCCCTCAAGCTTTCCAGATATTTAATGGTTACAGCAGTGACGGTGAGAAGGTCTTCTGCTACGTTACTAGCACAAATTGAGGTTCAGAATGTGCTGCTATTGTGCATGGTAATATTTCGGCCTCCTAACTGCTTCACAGTACCATAAATGTATTATAGGGGCAGTTGGAGTATAATCGGATAGCTAAGAATAAAACTAGATAACAAAGAAAACTTTCATTGTTGCCACTTCAAATTTATTTCAGTGAAAGATAAGCAAGGCATGAGAAACATCTATGAACCATGAGGACTTATTTTTGATGGTTTACATTAACCCGTCTTTCTAAACGTTAATCATATTATCAGTGAGAAAAATAATCTAAAAATTGGCGCAAAATAATTGTAAATTCTGTATGTAATTATTAAATGTAATTATGGAAACATGTACACAATCAGTGTACCGTTAAACGCATGTAATTTTTACGTCACACATATATCTTACGAAATAACAGGGTGATATCAGCTAATTTCGGTTTTGTCCCATTGCTTACTTTCGGTTTTACCTCAACTGTACCTTATTTGTAAAATTTTCTCTCCATAAGAAAGAAGTGAAGAATTGTTTAACGCGGCATATATTCATAAAGCCTCTTAAAAGTGTTATTCATTTTATTACTAGCTTCAATTTGAATAAGTTGCTTACTGAACAACAAATTTTCACAAAGTAAGATATACAACCCAAAAAACGTAACAAATTATTTTGCTGAACAACAACAAGTCTATCACTACCGAGCCTCATGGATCTACTGAAGTTGCTCGCCGTCTTCGTTTTCTAATGGCCAATAAAAAATGTTATCTATTCATAAAAAGAATTACGAGGGTTCCGCATTCCCCCCCCCCCCCCCCCCCCCATTCCCGATTATACCTCAGATTCCCTTGCAGCCGTAAGTAGTTATGGCATCGCCATTAATGAAGCAGAGCACATTACCCTTGTGTGAACTGTTTACTCCACGTTATTGTACGAGCAAATATTCTAGCCTATGTTTTCTGATTATTCCTCGGTAACAATATGCTTCTCTTTTTCAGTGTAGAATTACATGTAATCAGTATTATTTGCCATATATTTGATATTGACCGTATAAGATAAAAGTCCTATTTTAATATACTGCAGAAACAAAATGTTCTCTTTATATGGAAAGGTACTGGTTTACTTTAAAGTAATTTACTTTATATCTCTGTTATTGCTGTTTTTATTTCCCAGTATGTTATGTATCTCCAAGACAGTATTCAATTATTACGTTACAACATCCGAAAGAGGAAGAAATGATGCTACAAAACCTAAGCGAAAGATGGGTGCTACAATATTACCATTTGGTGGTGGATGAGAAGAGAGAAGAGGTGACCGACGCAAGAGTATTAACAGAGTTTTGGAGTGGAAGGAAAAGCTAAGATGTAGATACATGTTGGTCTTACAGATTAAAACGAATCTACTTCCAAATACTACAGAAGTAACTGTTTAGTGCAGTAAAGAGAAAGAAAAAAAGGAAAAGTTTATTTGTCAAAGGAAGAAGCAACAGACGAATAAACTATAGCCATCGACAGAGGTTAGTGTATTCAGAGCTGATTATGTGGAATGCTTTACTTAACAGGAACGCTGACAATGGAAGTTGTCTCACGACGGAATGAGTCATTCTACATCGACACACCAGTCGTAACAAAGAGAATTTAAGAAGAAAATAAGAAATAACATCAGTGAAAAAGAATATTAACAAAATTTCGTTGTCTTGTTTGCAGCATAAATCCTCCACTAAGCCTTCTAATTGCTGGTAATAACAAAGCAGTAAAAAAGCGTGGAGAGCAACTGTTTGATCCGCTACCAGCTCGTATTACTAGCGTCTTTGTGGGTGTGCTCCAAAAGTCAACGACTCGGCTACCAGCTAGGGAGTTTGTACATTCTAACCAAATATTTTGAAATATTATTGAATGAACTGTATTGAGACGAACTTTGAGTTTTTGAGAGAGTCAAGGTACAAAATTTTAACGACATTACCACATCCACTAAAAACTGTAAAAATTACAACAAGCACAAACCAAGAGTTGAACGTGTCGAGTGCTGTAGTACAAATCAGTGATTCAGATTGCAGAGAGGTGGCGAATGCATTCAACGAGCTCAACCCTCTCCGGTGACCCCAGAAAGGTTAATGTTACATCACTCTGTATCAGCGAGGATCCTTGAAACTGCGGGACAACTTCAAAGCAAGTACCAATATATCTCACAGACGTCAAAGGACGCAATATCCGCATGTGAATGAGTTTGAACCTGCAAAATGACCGCTCTCTGAGAAACGGATTTATCACGCCGTGACGTTCCGTCTCGCTTAGGGCGTGCTGACCGACAGCGATATGTGTGTGTGTGTGTGGTTGTGTGTGTGTGTGTGAGAGAGAGAGAGAGAGAGAGAGAGAGAGAGAGAGAGGGACAGAGAGAGACGAACCAGTGAGAGGAACAAGACTGTAACTATACGATGAGCGGCCACTGGACTACAGACTTTGACCACAGCACGGAATGACCGCAATTTTGTCTACACGATCGTAACACACGTTGATCTTCAGACACAGTTCTGGTCCCATCGTCGATCGATACTGTTTATGTGGCAGAGACATCATATATTGTGTTGGCTTACATTATTCGGAAACCACTGATTTATTAGACTGCAGTGGTCACATGAATGCCGCCAATCGTGTTGATAATGATGATGATGTTTGATTTGTGGGGCGCTCAACTGCGCGGTCATCGGCGCCCGTACAAAGTCGCATCTACCCACAGTCACAAATGCTGATGATGAAATGATGGTGACAACACAAACACCCAGTCACCTGGCAGAGAAAATCCCCAACCCGACTGGCAATTGAACCCGGGACCCCGTGATCCAGACGCAGCACCGCTAGCCACTAGACCACGAGCTGCGGACTCACTCCTGTTCTGAGGCATGTAATGCAGTGTTTTTGGCCGATTTACGCTTCAAACTACTCTACAGCGATGGCCGCCTGTAAGTGTTTGTCACAAATGTCATGACTGCCATTACGTATCTTGTATGTTTAACGCAATGGTGGAAATACAGAGGATACAAAATGCTGCTCAACAACAGTAAAAAAAGCATTTCTGTTAAAGAGATATTTGGTGGGAGAGTATATAAATTTAAATTTTGTTTTGAATAATTAAGTTCTCGTTTACTTATTCTCCAGTTAGCTTCAACCTTGATGTCATCACCTAGCAGAATTTTTCATTGTGCATAACACATGTATATAATTTTGAAAGGTAATCATGATTGTTTATTGATGTTCCAGACTTGTCGATGTCGTCGCATTACTTCAGGGCAACATATACGCACAGTGATAAGTAATTATTGGCTTAAAATTATAGGTATCTGCTATTTATCATGATCAATTTTGTAAGTTATGCCAGGTAATGATATTAAGATGAAAACTAATAGTAGGAAAATAAAAATAAAAACTCTTAGCTGTTAGTGATAGTTATTTACAACAAAATGTTTCATGAAATCTAGGAAGCACCATTTTAGAACATTTATAAATTTAAATTTTAGGAAGTATCTCCTGAAGATACGTCTGGAGTGCAGGCTTTTACGGAGATTTCTTTATGTGTCCTACAGTTTTTAAGCTTGATACTAAACACAATACAAACAATAGCACATGTATTTTACAAATTTGATACTATCAGTTTCGTCACTATTTGCCATCATGAACTTGTTGAATGTTCAGGCACGCCCTATTGGGACATTGTGTAATAATGCGGTGAGTGGTTTGCTTGGCTGCTTCACAATCGCATTTTGGGGACGGATCGTTAGCACACCCATGGAGAAAGTCCGCCCATCTGCCGTGGCTGGTGTGTGTCCTGCTCGTTGGTGTTCATGTTCTGCGCGACTGGTCGAAGGCATGGAGTTTCTTTCTTATGCAAGGCAAGTTCTGGCAACATAGAGAACAAGCCCAAGTCCAGTCTCTGTTCCCATGAGTCGCTTAAGTTGAACTGCGGTGTGTGGAGTTGCATGGTTGTTTTCGTCCATGGTTTTCTTGATCGAAGCCGTTTTATCCAGGATACGTTGATGGGTAGGGAGTTGCGAGTTGCCTTGTATGTGTAGAAACTCATGAACAAGTGCGGCTTTTCGTCGAAGATCAGAGGGTGCTATTCAACAGGAGGTGATCTTAGTGTACAGCTGGTAATTCTCATTATGTTGTTCAGCTGTGTGTCGACCATTTGTGTGTATGCGCGATACTGATCCGTACTACAGCATCAAATTGCGCAGCAGGCTAGACTAGTCCATGTGCTGAAATGCGTAGAGTTTCAGTATGGGAAACCCATGGTGTTCCGCACAGCTTATGTAGTATGTTGTTGCCAGTTCGTATCGTCACTGTGATGTTGTCCATATGCTTTTATGACAGTGTACAGTCCAATGTAACCTTTAGACGTTTTGGACATAGATTGTGGTGAAGTCTGTCACCAAAATGGACCTAGAGCTGTCTGTTTATCGCTCTGATGCACAGTTGAAAGCAGGGTGTCACTATCTTGGTGGGAATTGGTTACAGTCTCCATCTGCGAAAGTATGTTCCCATTATTGCTAATTCATCCTTTCCATTTCTTTAAAATTTTGGTGTCCCACTGACAGCTCCCAGTCGTCGGCGTAGGCTAACTTAAGAAATCTAGCTTTAGGCATATCGGAGGTGTGCAGTGGAGTGGGGACAAATCCCTGAGGTGATTCACGTTAAACCGCTTTGAAGGGCCGATCCTGTTGCCCATTATGACCCAAATTGACCTGGCGGCAAGCATATTATTAACATTTTCACAGCTGTGGGTGAGTATTGCGTCTCGCTACGTCATTTCCCAGGTGCTGCTCTCTTATAAATGTGGGCCGTTCGGGTTTTCCTACAATGTTATGGACATCTGCAAGTGTCCTGAGCAAAATATCTCTCGTTGTTACGGACGAGCTACTTCCGTATCTCGCTGAATAAAAGAGCTTCAAGTGTTTATTGAATAATATACGTGCTTCACTGCATGCTACGTACCATTTGCAAAAAGCCTCTTTTAGATATCTTGAATCGTTTGTGAGATATAACGATTGTTATGACCACATGATTCGCGATGCGCAAAGACGGGCGACCGTCCTTTAGATATAAAACCCAATAACTGGAGAACGGAGTGAGATACCGTTCTGCTCTCTGTTTTAATACACTACTGGCCATTAAAATTGCTACACCAAGAACAAATGCAGATGATAAACGGGTATTCATTGGACAAATATATTATACAAGAAATGACATGTGATTACATTTTCACGCAGTTTGGGTGCTTAGTGAGAAACCAATACACAAAACAACCACCTCTGGCCGTAATAACGGCCTTGATACGCCTGGATTGCATGTACAGGTACAGCTGCCCATGCAGCTTCAACACGATAACAAAGTTCATCAAGAGTAGTGACTGGCGTATTGTAACGAGCCATTTGCTCGGCCACCATTGACCAGGCGTTTTCAGTTGGTGAAAGATCTGGAGAATGTGCTTGGCAGGGCAACAATCGAACATTTTCTGTATCCAGAAAGGCCCTTACAGGACCTGCAACGTGCGGTCGTGCATTATCCTGCTGAAATGTAGTGTTTCGCAGGGATCGAATGAAGGGTAGAGCCACGGGACGTAACACATCTGAAATGTAACGTCCACTGTTCAAAGTGCCGTAAATGGGAACAAGAGGTGACCGAGACGTGTAACCAATGGCACCCCATACCATCACGCCGGATTATACGCCAGTATGGCGATCACGAATACACGCTTCCAATGTGCGTTCACCGCGATGTCACCAAACACGGATGAGACCGTCATGATGCTGTAAATAGAACCTGGATTCATCCGAAAAAAATGACGTTTTGCCATTCGTGCAACCAGGTTCATCGTTGAGTACACCATCGCAGGCGCTCCAGTCTGTGATGCAGCGTCAGGGTTAACCGCAGCCATGGTCTCCGAGCTGATAGTCCATGCTGCGGCAAACGTCGTCGAACTGTTCGTGCAGATGGTTGTTGTCTTGCAAACGTCCCCATCTGTTGACTCAAGGATCGAGACGTGGCTGCACGATCCATTACAAAATGGTTCAAATGGCTCTGAGCACTTAACGTCTGAGGTCGTCAGTCGCCTAGAACTTAGAACTCATTAAACCTAACTAACCTAAGGACATCACACACATCCATGCCCGAGGCAGGATTCGGATCTGCGACCGTAGCGATCGCTCGGTTCCAGACTGTAGATCTGTTACAGCCATGCGGATAAGATGTCTGTCATCTCGACTGCTAGTGATACGACGCCGTTGGGATCCAGCACGGCGTTCCGTATTACCCTCCTGAACCCACCGATTCCATATTCTGCTAACAGTCATTGGATCTCGACCAACGCGAGCAGCAATGTCGCGATACGATAAACCGCAATCGGGATAGGCTACAATCCGACCTTTATCAAAGTCGGAAACGTGATGGTACGCATTTCTCCTCCTTACACGAGGCATCATAACAACGTTTCATCAGGCAACGCAGGTCAATTGCTGTTTGTGTATGAGAAATCGGTTGGAAACTTTCCTCACGGCAGCACGTTGTAGCTGTCGCCTCCGACGCCAACCTTTTGTGGATGCTCTGAAAAGCTAATCATTTGCATATCACAGAATCTTCTTCCTGTCTGTTAAATTTCGCGTCTGTAGCACATCATCTTCGTGGTGTAGCAATTTTAATGGCCAGTAGTGTAAGATTTCCATGTCTTATTTACATTTCATTCACCGCAATGCAAGAGCTAAAATCAACAACACACTAAGTTTACACGATGCTCTTTTACCTCTACAAATATCTTTAAAATTTCGCACAATGTTTTACTCAATCTGATGCAGCGCAGTAACTTTGACACACAACGAAAAATAATTCAGTCCTTTATCGAGTGAAGATATCTGACGTTAAGATGTGGAAAAATCAAATTTTTTCACCTAATAGTTTTATTAAAACCAGATGATATATAACTATATCATGGCACCTGGTAAACCCGCACAGACAGACCTGGGAACGTCGCGCGCGACCACCTGTCGGATATATAACCCAATAACTCGACAACGAAGTGAGAAACCGTTCTGCTCTAAATTTTAAATGGCACTCGGTATCTCATCTACATTTCATTTACCGCAATGGTAGACAAAATCAACAATTCGCGAAGTTTACGCAGTGAGTTTCTATCCCTGCAAACTATTTAAAATTTCGTGCAGTGTTGTACTTAAATTGATGCAGCGTCGTAAGTATGACGGATAACCGAGAAGAAAATCAGTTCGTTATCGAGTGAAGGTATCTGACTGTATGATATGGAATAATAAAATATTTTTAACGGAATAGTTTTTGAAAAATCGGATGATAATTATTTGATGTCTGACGGAACGCGGTCTCTCAGCACAGGCACTAGCATTTGGCGAACAGTACAGCCGTAACAAAATCGTCTCAGCATGGAATGCAGAAGCATGTCTTTAGCAGCGAAAGGGTTAGAAAGTTGGACGGTTTTTCTGCGTGAGATTATTTGAGTGAATTTTGCAGGAAAGACTGTGGTGCTATAAGACAATTTATCGAATAAGCTGTTATGAGATACTGAATAGAATTGGGGAAAAGAATTAATGTCATAAGCTAAGGAAGCGATCGGCTCATGGGACACATCTCGAGCTGTCAAGATACCGTTAATTCTGTAATTATAGGGGTGAGGCAGTGGAGAGGGCAAACATTGTACTGGTGTGAGAGTGGTGGGGGGGAGTTCGAATATGATACGGAAGATCAAATGGACGTACGGTTCAGTCGTTACACAGAGATGAAGGGACTTGCGTAGGATAGACTAGCGAGGAGAGCTCCATCGAACCAATCTCGGGAATGAAGACCATAACAACAGTAGCAGCCTTTCGATTTAGTATAAACAAAAATGTTGTTCATAAAATCAAAGCTGTACTGTTCATTGAAAATCTGTTTCCCGTAGTTCATCCCGTATTTACTGATTTCATACCTATGTTACTGTTAATGAGGTCTTCCAGGAAAACGGGGACTGTGCGGATGGATTTCGCCAAGACGGTGTGTCTCCCACCTTCCACCCCCTCCTCCCTCCCCCATCGCCGTTGGAGGAGGGACTGCTCATTGCAGCGTCATTAGGAGGCGTGGAGTTCCGCGTAGCGCGGCCGCTGCCACTTTGCGTTTACGACTGGCGCGGCCGCGGCCACGGCGCTGAGCCGATTTATAGCCGGTGCAGGGCCGGCCCTCGGACCACAGCCCTCAGGGTGGCGCCGCCCTTATCTCTGCGCAGAGGGCCAGCCCGCCGGCTGCGGCGTGGCTCGCGGCCAACGCGCGCGCTGCCACCTCCCTCCTCCCACCCTCTCTGGAATCGTCGCTCCATAAATTGGAACTTCATGCGCCACTCCATTGTTCGACCGTCTCCCCTCAATACTGTTGCCAAAAAATCTTCCACATGAAACATTTATTGCCTCGTTCCCTCCGCTACCCTCATATGAGACTCAACCTTAACGTATCACCCGTTCGCCCAATCCCTTCACTCCATACTCCCGATTTTGCGAACGACATAATGTCCAACTTTACCAATTTCTGAGTGACAAGTTTTTTATAATAGTTATTTGACTACTAGAGCTTCCATTCAGCTTACTATCCATCCACTTCAATTCACACATCACTCCATCCATCCATTACAAATTAATACACAATGCGTCGTAATAAATGGTTGCTGTTGTTGTGGTCTTCACTCCTTAGACTGGTTTGATGCAGCTCTCCATGCTACTCTATCCTGTGCAAGCTTCTTCATCTCCCAGTACCTACTGCAACCTACATCCTTCTGAATCTGTTTAGTGTATTCATCTCTTGGTCTCCCTCTACGATTTTTACCCTCCACACTGCCCTACAATACTAAATTGGTGATCCCTTGATGCCTCAGAACATGTCCTACCAACCGATCCCTTCTTCTAGTCAAGTTGTGCCACAAACTTCTCTTCTCCCCAATTCTATTCAATATCTCCTCATTAGTTATGTGTTCTACCCATCTAATCTTCAGCACTGTTCTGTAGTACCACATTTCGAAATCTTCTATTCTCTACTTGTCCAAACCATTTATCGTCCACGTTTCACTTCCATACATGGCTACACTCCATATAAATACTTTCAGAAACGACTTCCTGACACTTAAATCTATACTCGATGTTAACAAATTTCTCTTCTTCAGAAACGCTTTCCTTGCCATTGCCAGTCTACATTTTATATCCTCTCTACTTCGACCATCACCAGTTATTTTGCTCCCCAAATAGCAAAACTCCTTTACTACTTTAAGTGTCTCATTTCCTAATCTAATTCCCTCAGCATCACCCGATTTAATTCGACTACATTCCATTATCCTCGTTTCGCTTTTGTTGATGTTCATCTTATACCCTCCCTTCATGACACTGTCCATTCCGTTCAACTGCTCTTCCAAGTCCTTTGCTGTTTCTGATAGAATTACCATGCCATCGGCGAACCTCAAAGTTTTTATTTCTTCTCCATGGTATACATGGATTTTCCCATCTATATTATTCCATTTCTTCGTAATTTTTGGATGTGAGAGGTTTTGCAATGTTCTGTAGAATCTACTACAGTACATCGAAAAAGGCGCAATTCTTAGTTGATTATCGATCTTTATACATAATTAGTGGCGAAATTTTCAAGAGCTTATACTTACTGTTTTCTTGTGGTCCATTTTTGCAGAGTCTCGCATATGTTAAACATCACAAACAATTTTCTGAGCACATTATACGTCGAGAATAACAAACTTACATAATCAATCAGTTACAAAGATTTCTTAAATGTAGTCAAGAGGGATAATATTATAGATCTTCCTTAGAGTATGATATACTTTTGTACTTTTATCTCGACAATCTGCATTGTAAGCACCACTGTCAATAGAAAATCACTATTCAGATTGTTAAGATAAATACCCTCTGTAAAAAGTATATCATACTCTGTGCTCTGTGGAAGACCTACGAATCATCTGTGTTGACAACATTTAAAACATCTTTTTAAACTTTTTGTTTATGTAAGTTTGTTATCCACGATGTATACCGTACACAGAATATTGTGTGTGATACTTAACATGTGTGAGACTCTCCACAAATGGAGCATAAGAGAACTGTAAGTAGAAGTTTTTCCAAATTTCCTCACTAGCTACAAATAAATCTGGGTAATCAACTAAGAACTGTGCGTTTTTTTGATATATTGGGGTACATTCAACAGAACGTTGCAGAACCTTACACACTGAAAACGTTACGAAAAAATTTAATAGTACACAGAGAAAAAATTTGAATTGTTTCCCAAAACGCGTCGTGTAATGAAAAGTAATACAAAATCGTGACTAGTAACAGAAAAGTTATTTACAAACAAACCCAAGATAAAAGTCGCCATTTGCTTTGCATTAATAGTTTCATAGAAATAGCATGAAAACGAGTGAGCTGTCTTTTGTATGAGTAATGTTTCTTAAACCCATAAAGATTTCCCTCTTTATTTATTTATTGTTCATTTAGCATGATTAGATTAGGCTCTTAAGGGCATCTCTTACATCTGTCCTGGAAAACACACATCAATGACATTACCTTCACAATAGCAATAATTATATTAATAATAATAATAATAATAATAATAATAATAATAACATTTGACGCCTATAATACTAATAATGGTAAAGGTCATTAAGAATTATATACATCAGATCACCACATTTGAGGACATGTTTAGTACTACCAGAAGTGGAAGCCACAAAGAAAGAAAAGATTGAAATGGCAGTAACTGAGGCTGTTAGAAATGACAGTAGCAGTGGCTGTTAGGAAAGAACAGAATTTGAATACAGAACTCTGCGGCAAGGGAGAGGACTGACAAGCGTGCGGACTGCAAAACAATGGTTCAAATGGCTCTGAGCACTATGGGACTTAACATCTATGGTCATCAGTCCCCTAGAACTTAGAACTACTTAAACCTAACTAACCTAAGGACATCACACAACACCCAGCCATCACGAGGCAGAGAAAATCCCTGACCCCGCCGGGAATCGAACCCGGGAACCCGGGCGCGGGAAGCGATGCAGACTGCAGACTGGTATTTGGGGTAGATGGCTGTTGTGATTGGGCCATTAGCTGTCAGTAACGTTTGGAAGGAATTTAATTTCACTGATATTTTTATATTTGTCCTCAAACTGTATTATTGGAGGTGTATCAGACAGGCATTATTTATGCTTGCAGAACATTTTGGTAGATTTGCTATTGTCTTTGGAGACAAGCTTGTCAACACGCTCTAGCAAACCAGCCCACAAACGAAGACAGCAGCACAACCTTTCGGCACGGGTCTTTTGATTGGTATCCTCAAATTAAATTGTCAGGTGCTCTATAAAGCTTTCGGGGTGAACGGAGGGGCACACGAATACACAGAATAAACAAGCGGCATTGTTTATCTTCACAGTTCGCAAACAGAATTCCACCTGTGAACACTGACGTTCAAGGAAACACTGCCACGGACACAATCACGAATTCGAGCCCCGCTGATGGAGAAGCTCTCTGTTACAGTTAATTATGTTCGTTCTTGTTAATTATCATTGACTGTCTACTCATTTAAATACGATACTCCGCCCTGTGTGTCGGAAACAGCAGTTTCATTGTGCTGTCTCCAATAATAATTGTAGTTAATCAGAGTTATAATAGCCACGTTGTACCGAATGTTGTCTGACCTACTGTCATGCTGCAAATAACAAGGCAACAGGAGGTATCAAATTTCTTCCTTAGGTACGAGATATTTTTTACGTAATAGTGACTATAATTTATTAATCAGATAAGCATTCCGAAATATATCATTCTCCGTTAGGCGTATAGATAGACGTCATTGTGCAGCATTCGTAAAATCGGACATTTCGGTAGCGTTATTAAAACAATCTAGAGTACTTATAGATCATGAAATTCGACATGGTTTATGAACTACGGTGATACAAATTTTTTGCTGCGTGTAGGCAATCTGCTGCGAGTTTGATGATACGTCCCAGCGTTATTTTATGCCGAAACCACAGACAGGGCAGGACTCCCCATTTAGCTTGGAATTCTTGTCATGCATATCAAAAAAATTTTAAGTGTGAGGAAGCATGTTAATTTTGAAAGTATTCTGCCACGAAGGCCTCTTACTGATAACAGATGAATGACATTGAAATTCTCTCGTACTGTTCTCTGACTTATGTCACGAGTAAAATGTTTTCTGCTATCGAAGTAGTTTATGAACTAATTATTTCTCTGCTGCATATATTACGTTATGACGAATTGCTGAAATCACATTCCTCTTACTTTCAGTTTTGCCACCCTGCATAAATTTGTATGGCGAAGTTATCTGCAGCATCACGTAAATCTGATCCCGCACGTCTTGCTATTAACATTCCTGTACCATGGAACTAAAATGAAATTGGCGTGAATTGTATTACAGGCCTGGGCTACATATGATTAGCACGGGTTTCTTATTCAGAAAAGGCATTTAAATGTTATTTGGTTGTGAGACGATCTTTAGATGGAGATGACGCTAATCTACCGAGGATGGACTGGGACGTCTATGGATTCATTGCAGGTGACAGTAACAGACTGTTTTGTGAGGTAGTTCTGAAAATGTTTTCCGAAAACTAGCTATTTCGATAATCCACAGGCAATAAAAAATAAAAGGAAGAAGAAAAAGGCCTGACCTTATCGACAGTGTCACTAAAGAGACAAGTGTTAGCCATCATCATGTCGTCATTCCGTTGAGGGGTACTAAAAGTTAATAAATCCACGAAGAAAACTAGCAGAGCGTTTATGCTAGGAAGAGCAGGTAAGCAGTTGTCAGCATCCTACTTAGACGATGAACGGACATCATTTAGCTCCAGTACGATGGACGTAGAGGGATTACGGGCAAAGCTTAAACTGACTGTAAATCCCGCTGTAGAGAGGTATGCGCTGAGTAAGTGGATTAATGACGGAAAAGACCCATCCTGATTTAATAACAAAATTTGAAAAATTCTGAAGAAGTGGAGATTGTTCCACTTCCTGTTCAAAAATGGACACGGAAATGTCGAAAGGCAAAAGTTAGTATAAATTTGACAGTCAATAAAAAGGTCGATGCACAATTCGCACAACAACTTACAGGGTCGTGCCTTAGCGAAAGATCTTGCTGAGAAACGGAGAAAATTCTGGTCACACGTAAAAGCGTTAAGCGGGTGAAGGCTTCCATCCAGTGACTCCTCGGCCAGTCTCGCATGGCAATAGGAGTCAGCAAAACGAAAGATGAAGTTGAACTATCGTACAGAAATAACGTTGTTTGACCGTCGCACACACTACCGCATAGTTGACTTTATTATAGAAGGATCCTTGGTGTTGAGAAGCAAAAGACGGTACTGAAAAACAGGAGACCTATGAATATAGGAAGGGTCACAGACCGAACTCGCTAAATTACAGACCAATATCCTTGACAGCGGTTTGCTGCAGAATTCTCGAACGTATTCTAACTTGGAATATAATAAATTTCCTTCAGACGGAAAAGCATCTGTCCACAAACAGCACCGTTTAGGAAAGCATCGCTCGCAGAAAACTCATGTTGCCCTTCCTCACATGACATCTTGCGAATACGGGTGAAGCGAAACAGTCACAGGGAATATTCCTAGATTTCCGGAAAGCTTTCGACATGGTACCCATCTGCACACTGCAATGAAGGTCTGAGCATACGGAACAGATTACCAGGTATGTGACAGGCTCGAAGACTTCTTAAGTAATATGATAGTACGTTTTCCTCAACAGCGATGGTTCGTCAGAGATAAGGATATCGTCTGGAGTGAACAAGGAAGCGTGATAGGGCACCCCTTGTTCTCTATATATATAAATTATATGACGAAAGGGTAACCACCAGTCTCTGACTGTTTTCTGATACGCTGTAGTATACAAGGAAGTGACGTTTTTGAGCGACCACAGAAGGATAGAGGATACTTTAAACAGAATTTCTACTTCGTGTGAGGACTACCAATTTTCTCTAATTGCAGAAAAATGTAAGTTAAGTAGATGAGAAGGAAAGAAAATCCTCTAATGTTCAAGTACATTAATATTGATATGCTTCTCGACACAGTCACGTCGACTAAATATCTAGGCACAACGTTGCAGAACGATATAAAATGGAACGAGCACGTAAGGTGGGGCAGGTGAAAGGTCGACTTCGGTTTATTGGAAGAATTTTAGGAAAGTGTAGACCACCTATAAAGGAGACCGCGTATAGAGCACTAGAGCAGCCAGTTCTTGAATACTGTTCGAGCGTTTGGGATCCATAGATTAAAGAAAGACATAATAATTCAGAGCCGTGCTACTAGATTTGTAGGATTCATCACCGAGCGAGTATTACACAGATGCCTCGTAAACGCAAATGGAAAACTATGGATGGAAGACAACGCCCTCTTTGTGTAACTCTGTCGAGAGAATTTAAAGAACCGGGATTCGCAACTGACTGCGGAACAACTATACTGCCGCCAAAGTACATTTCGGATAAGGACCGCAATGACAAGACAGGACAATGTACGACTCGTACAGAGGCATATATAGCCGTCGCTTTGCTTCCCCTCATTTTCGAGCGGAACGGGAAGGAAAATGACTAGTAGTACAAGGTACCCTGCGTTATGCACCATACAGTGGACTGCGGACTATGTATATAGATGTAGATGCAGAAGATCGTTTCTATGTCTTGTGTAAGAAGTTGAAACGTCTACCAGCACGCATCGGAAGTCGGCTGGAAGAGTCGTGTCCTCTACAGACTGAAGTTTATCTTTTTGCGCCATTGCTCCTCGCGTTGGACTGGATACCAGAAATGACATGCGAATATTGAATCAATGGGTTAGGAAGGTCAGACTGAACGCCTTGCAAAATCTCAATTACCCCATGCGTCTAGCGCCAGAGAGGACGGTTTCTACTTCACTCAGCTGTGCAGGGTAGTGCCTCCACACCATGTACCATTGTGCTAGGAAATGGGCTTGTCGTAGCAAGGCAGATACGAGTATCTACACGGGCAGTGAGACGACGTCTGGACGACCAAGGACTGTCAGCACAGCGACCATTGTTGCTGCTTTCCTTGACGTGACAGCAGGTTGCGGTGTCTCCTCAGTGTTGCATCCAAAGACAAGGTTGGACACAAGAGTGGCACAACTTTTCAGACGAGTTCCGGTTCTGTATACAGCAACAGGGTGGACGTATTCGTGTGTGGATCCTCCGAGGAAAACGTACCATTGCACATTGCTTTCGTCCTCGTCATAGGGATATACACAGCCTGAAAAACAATGAAGCGCTTCAAGGACTGTGCTCAGTGGCACCAGGTATGTGTGCATTCTGATGGGTTGTAGTGTTAGTGATTCATCGGTCACGATCATCGGCGATCAGATGGCGCTCTTGAGGCCTGTCTGTGCACAGTTTGACTCTGCAGGCAGTACCTGTGCTGAGTCTAGAGACAAACAGTCAGTCTAGTACAACCATGGCTCTCCGACGATTACGTACTCCTGTTGAACAGGTTCCGTCATTTGAGTGGGGTCAAATTGTGTGTCCCCGGTAATTGGATGGACGTATCGACGGATTGCTGCAGATGCAGGGTACAGTGTAACAGTGGTGTGTCGCTACTTTCAACACTGCTCTGTGGAACATGCACACACCATTAGACCAGTTTCCGGACAATAGTCTGCTTGCAGCAGGATCAAGATCAATGTTGTTTCTAGCTGGGCTACCACCGACGCCACAACATCACTAAGCAAGGCTGCCCTGGTATCGTGGACGTTTCGACGGGAGAGCAAACGGCGCTCTGTTGTCTACAGTGTCGAGTTTAGGGGCTGCCTTTATCCGAGTTATGGACATACAGATGTGTAGCATAGACCTGCTGAACTACCTGTTCCAGAGCGCATTTGCGCGCGACATACAGGGACCATCACAGGCACCTGTTGTGGGGAGGGATCAGTTACAACTAGTGGTCACATTTTGTGTTTCTGCAGGGTAAAGCAACCAGT
Organism: Schistocerca nitens; assembly: GCF_023898315.1. Taxonomy (NCBI): domain Eukaryota; kingdom Metazoa; phylum Arthropoda; class Insecta; order Orthoptera; family Acrididae; genus Schistocerca; species Schistocerca nitens. Next base: position 285,294,782 of record NC_064614.1, read on the forward strand.
GTCCGCTACAATACACAGACTGTTATCCCCGTTATACTGCCATTTCTTCAACACGAAGGCGATATGATTTTTCAGTGGGACACTGCACGTCCACATACGGTTTCTGCGACGCAACGTGCCCCGACCAGCAAAATCACCAGATCTCCCGACAGTTGATGTCGCATGGGACACTGTGAAGCGGGAACTTACTCGTTCTACAGAGCCAGCAAGAACCATTGTCGAATTGCAACAAAAGATGCAATCTATCGTCGGATGACATTCGGTACCTTTATGAACGTTTGCACTCGAGAATATACGACTACCTTGCCGCCAGAGAGGACTGCACTGTGTAGTGGTTCGACTGTTTCGGCACGCTTTATTACGACATGTGTGTTTCATCTGGTCTTAATTTGTTATAAAATACGACTGCGATGATGAACGACCTCACTTGTCAATAAAATGGTCTTGTCGTTGAGATCATTGCATTTTCTTCCCGGCAGGTAATACTTGGCGCGACTGTGTAGGTTCCACTGAGTACACAACATAATCGGTTCCGCTTCGAATAGCATTTAATTTGATCAGTATCTGTTATATTACTGACGTGTTAAGCAGGTGGCTATACCGTAACTTCCAAGTCTCTTTCACGTGATCTTTCAACAAGATAATGTAAGACAGCACGTTTCCTGTCCTACCTTGATAACGAGGACGTTCTGGCAAGGTCGTCCTCCAGTTATTTCATCCACTGAAAACATCTGATCTTCCACCTGTTGTAATTTTAATGTCCGCCAACGTATTTTGATTATTTTACATTTTGTCTCTGTTGTTAATGTCAGCAGAAAATATGTGAAGGGCATCAAATACGTTAGGTCAATGAACAAACACCCAACATAAACATCTTTAACCCTTTTGTGATTCAAATTTGTTTTGCATGTCTTTGAAAAACAAAAGGTCAAAAACCGCCTTCCTTTGGGATGAATGAAACTGTTTCACAACCAAAACCATTCAAGCTGACTAATTTTGTAAAACGGTATTGGGACACATGTGTCCCATGTACCTAAGTAGTTCCATGTCTTCATGTGAACCTGGTTTTTTCAGAGCTAAATTTTTAAGTTTAGAATGATTTGACCAAAACAGAATCTGTGGGACAAAATATAATATCAAAACACTTTTACTCTCCTGACAATGAATATCATGAAATATCACACACAAGTTTTCAACAAAACGTTTGAAGATGGCTTTGACACACTATGAAGTTTTCTGGTGCATCCATGTCCCACAATATGTAAATTATGTACAAACCAACAGCATTGATAAGATGTGTAGTTATGTTTAAAAAAAACGTTTATGACTTACAAGAAAACACAAGTTTCTATTTCAGACGCTCTTGGAAGGGAGAAGATGGAGATTTGATCTGATTTTAGTGAAACAAACGCACTGTGTCACCTTTAAACACACGCCCTTCCATTTGATTGCTTATCGCCGTTAGTATATCCACACTAGGATCCTCAGTATTTTTCTCCAAGTTCCGAAGGCATCTTGCTACATTCTAGCACTAGACAGACATGAGATACAGACTTCCCAACGCTCAAACTGTGTGCTACTGAAGTGTGACGTATGTATCCCATTAACCACGACGTGGTTAAAAATTTGGTGGGACAGGTCGAGACGCGCCTTGTAGCACCTTTAGCTGAAACACATCTTTTTAGTGAAGTGAGTAGATCGTACATCTACATCTACATCTACATCTATACTCGGCAAACCACCATGAAGTGCATGGCAGAGGGCACGTCCTATTGTAGCAGTTATTAGGATTTCTTCGCGTTCCATTCAAGTATGGAGTGCGGGAAGAATGACCGTTTGGATGCCTCTGTACGTGCAGTAATTATTCTAATCTTAACTTAATGATTTCTATGTGGGCGATATGTAACGGTTTGTAGTATATTCATTCATCATTCAGTCATCATTTGAAACTGATTCTTGGAACTTTTTCATGAGACTTTCTTGGAATAGTGTACATCCCTCTTATAGGGTCTGCCAGTTCAGCCGGCCAGGGTGGCCGAGCCGTTCTGGGCGCCACAGTCTGGAACCGCGCGACCGCTACGGTCGCAGGTTCTAATCCTGCCTCGGGCATGGATGTGTGTGATGTCCTTAGGTTAGTTAGGTTTAAGTAGTTCTAAGTTCTAGGGGACTGATGACCTCAGTAGTTAAGTCCCATAGTGCTCAGAGCCATTTGAACCATTTTTTCTGCCAGTTCAGTTTCTTCAATATCTCAGTAACAGTCTTCCACGGATCAAACAAATCTGTAATAAATCTTGCTGCCCTTCTCTGCATAAGTTCAATATCCCGTGTAAGTACTGATGACACACACTTGAGCAATATTCTAGAACTGGTCGCACGAATGATTTGTAAGTAATTTCCTTTGTAAACTGATTGCATTTTCCCGGTATTCTACCAATAAACCGAATTCTACCGCCTGTTTTACCCACGACTGAACCTATGTGATCACTCCGTAACACCGAAAATCCTTTTGCACCACTCAAATGTTTCACCGTTTAACATCCGTTGATAAATCGTACTGCACTGTTAATTCTGAAGCTGTAAGCTTTGTTACAGAAACTATGAATAATATGTAATGGATGCAATAGTGTATCTATTTCTGACTGTATACAGGGTGGTCCATTGATCGTGGCCGGGCCAAATATCCCACGAAATAAGCGTCAAACGAAAAAACTTCAAAGAAAGAACGAAACTTGTCTAGCTTGAAGGGGCAAACCAGATGGCGCTATGTTTGGCCCTCTAGATGGCGCTGCCATAGGTCAAACGGATATCAACTGCATTTTTTTAAATAGGAACCCCCATTTTTGTTACATATTCGTGTATTACGTAAAGAAATTTGAATGTTTTAGTTGGACCGCTTTTTCGCTTTGTGTTAGATGGCACTGTAATAGCTAGAAACATATGGCTCACAATTTTAGACGAACAGTTGGTAACAGGTAGGTTTTTTAAATTCAAATACAGAACGTAGGTACGTTTGAACATTTTATTTCGGTTGTTCCGATGTGATACATGTACCTTTGTGAACTTATCATTTCTGACGCATGTTGTCAGGCGTTGTCGGTGGATCACGATAGCAAGTATCCTTCAACTTTCCCCACAGAAAGAAATCCTGGGACATCAGATCCGGTGAACGTGCGCGCCAACTGTCATGAAATATGCTATTCAATACCGTTTCAACCACAAGCGAGCTATGTGCCGGACATCCATCATGTTGGAAGTACATCGCCATTCTGTCATGCAGTGAAACGTCTTGTAATATCGGTAGAACATTACGTAGGAAATCAGCATACATTGCACCATTTAGATTGCCATCGATTAAATGGGGGCCAATTATCCTTCCTCCCATAATGCCGCACCATACACTAACCCGCCAAGGTCGCTGATGTTCCACTTGTCGCAGCCATCGTGGATTTTCCGTTGCCCAATAGTGCATATTACGCCGGTTTACGTTACTGCTGTTGGTGAATGACGCTTCGTCGCTAAATAGAACGCATGCAAAAAATCTGTCATCGTCCCGTAATTTCTCTTGTGCCCAGTGGCTTTTTCTGGTGCATAGAAATATGATACGGGTGCAGTCGATGTTGATGTAGCATTCTCAACACCGACGTTTTTGAGATTCCCGATTCTCGCGCAATTTGTCTGCTACTGATGTGCGGATTAGCCGCAACAGCAGCTAAAACACCTACTTGGGCATCATCATTTGTTGCAGATCGTGGTTGACGTTTCACATGTGTCTCAACACGTCCTGTTCCCATAAATAACGTAACTATCCGGCGAACGGTCCAGACACTTGGATGATGTCGTCCAGGATACCGAGCAGCATACATAGCACACGCCCGTTGGGCATTTTGATCACAACAGACATACATCAACATGACATCTACCTGTTTCGCAATTGGTAACCGGTCCATTTTAACACGGGTAATGTATCACGAAGTCAAAACCGTCAGAACTGGCGGAATGTCACGTGATACCACGTACTTACACGTTTGTGACTATTACAGCGCCATCCATCACAAAGTGAAAAAAGTGGTTCAACTAAAACATTCATATTTCTTTACGTACTACGCGAATATGTAACAAAAATGGGGGTTCCTATTTTTAAAAAATGCAGTTGATATCCATTTGACCTATGGCAGCGCCATCTAGCGGGCAAGCCATAGCGCCATCTGGTTTTCCTCTTGAAGCTAGACGAGTTTCGTTCTTTGTAGTTTTTTCGTTTCATGCTTATTTCGTGAGAAATTTGGCCCGATCACTATCAATGGACCACCATGTATAGTTGACCGTAATTATAATGTAAATATTGTACATTGCTGGGTAATAGCCAAGGGAACATTATTTTAATGTATCGATAGCCAAGACGAAATGGCAGTAGCTGCGCCATTTTTGCTTATGGAGAGTTTCTGTCGCGCTGCGGCCAGAGAGGAAACAAAGCGGCTTGAGCCATGAAAGAGCACGGAAGTTTCGTTCGGCGCTCATGCAGACGGGTATGCAGCTATGCTCCAGCCAATGTAGAGTGCGCCTAATTCGTTTACCCGCGAGTATTGAGAGCACTGTAGGAGTGGACAGGCGGAGAAAGCTACAATTCCAACTACTGCCTGTCCCATAATTATTGGTGCCTCTGGAGACGATTGAAGGTCCTCAGCCACCAGCAGCAGCTCAGCATTGTCGTCGGCTACATTCTTCGGGCTACCTTTTTCGTCCTGAGCACAGCTACAGCATCGTCAGAATGTTAAGTGACAAAATATAACTAACTCTGTAGAGGTATTACCCAGTGACATACATTCCTTTCACAAACTATGACCAACTTGAAAAATAAGTTGCACTAATTAAAACTTGTAGAGCACCTGTGTTGTCATTGTCTTCAGTCATTATTACCCTTTCCTTTCCAAGCAATCATCGAGTGTCGTAAAAATATAAAAACTGATAAGCTATTTACTGCCAGATTTCTTTGCTTGCTAATGACCAGTTTCAGTCTAAATCACCTGCCTCAGTAACTTTTATTCTTGTGTTACTTAACAGAGGCTTAACTTACTTGCAATTTTGAGAATTAACTTCATTCACTTGAAGTATCGTCCACCCCTGGTAGCTCAGTGGTTAGCGCGACGAAATGTCATACCTAATGGCACCCATCGACACGCAAGTCGTTGAAGTGTCGTCAATTGGAATGACTTGCACCAGGCGAACTGTCTACCCGACGGGAGACCCTAGCCACACGGCATTTGCATATTACTTGAAGTAAACTAAAATTTCACTGGCAGGACTAGTAAATAAAGATACAGCACAAATTAAGGGTGTGCAGTTTCGTTTATTCTTTATTTATCTTAGCGAGGGACCTCTTCTGGCTTAGTGTGTATTTTATTGTTGTTACATTAAAAGTAAAGTAGAGTGTTCATTTACTTAAAGTAAATTCAGTCCAACTTTTCAATAATCATAAGTAAATTGCTTGAATTCTGAATTTTTCATTACGTTGCACTAAGGTTACTGAAAGTCACTTTTTACATAGCGAAGTTTTAGTTAGCTCCAGCCATTTATTTAAACTGCAACTTCATTCAACTTTACTTTCAAAATTTACTATTTGAGAATAAGTATGCAAACGCAGTGCTTTCTGATTTATTTATTTTCTCGTGAATTGTTGTACTGTGGAAAAACGTGACAACCTTAAGTTACCACGCCAGTTATTATTTGCTTTAATTTATTTGCCATTCCTTTTCGTAAGATTATGGAGACTCATTGCCATACTGGGCTGGCGACCGGTTGTGTGTCTCCTTTTTAGCTAATCAGTATTGCTTTGTATTATCAGTACTTTTTGTATTAAAAATGTTACGTGGTATCCCTTTTTCCCCCGGCATGGTTCATGAGCGATTGTACTAAAATTCCACTCATTTCAAAAATATCATCAGTATTTAGATTACGTTTAGAATAGATTCTTCCTTCAGAAGGGTCTGTTCCACACTTTCCTCCTACTGACGGGTATTTTTTCCTTAGGTAACGAGAGCCTTACTCACCGCAAAATTTCATAAGGCATACGCGATCACCGTCAATTACATCGCAATCCAGTTGGCCGTTTAGGAAGTGGAAGGTTAGAACTCAATCTCGTGTCCCTACAAAATGTTACAAAGTGTGTGTTGGCCGCTTCCAAAAGTGACTCACTGATACTATAATCATAGGATACTTGGAGTTGTCAGTGCTAGTAGACAAGCAACACTGTCTGAAATAACCGCATAAATCAATGTCGGAGGACGTAGGACGAATTTATCCGTTAGGACAGTGGGGCGAAATCTGGCGTTAAAGGGCTATGGCAGCAGACGACCGACGCTAGTGCCTTTGTTAACAACGCTAAATCGCGGGCAGCGCCTATCCTGGGCTCGTGACCTCATCGGTCGAGCCCTAGATGACTGGCAAATCTTAACCTGATCAGATGAAGTCCCGATTTCAGTTGGTAATAGGTTATCGTAGGTTCGATTGTGGCACAGACCCCACTGAGCAAAGGGCCCAAGGCACTGTCAATCGCCGGCCAATGTGGCCATGCGGTTCTAGGCGCTTCATTCTGGAACCGCGTGACCGCTACGGTCGCAGCTTCGAATCCTGCCTCGGGCATGGATGTGAGTGATGTCCTTAGGTTAGTCATGTTTAAGTAGTTCTAAGTTCTAGGGGACTGATGACCTCAGATGTTAAGTCCCATAGTGCTCAGAGCCATTTGAACCATTTGAGCCACTGTCAATCTGGTGGTGACTCCATGATGGTGTGGTTTGTATTTACGTGGAATTGGCTGGGTCCTCTTGTAAAACTGAAGCTCTTGGAGACCATTTTCAGCCTTTTGTGGAATTTTTGTGGATGACAATGCGGTATGTCACCTGGCCACAAATGTTCGCGGTTGCTTTAAAGAACAATCTGAAGAATTCGAGTGAATGATTTGGCCAACAAAGCGCCCATCACCCGACTTTAATCTCATCTAACGTTTATGGGACATAATCGAAAGCCATATGGTGTAGAAAATCGTGCACTGGCTACACTTCGGCAGTTATGGACAGCTATAGAGGAAGTGATGCTCAATATTTCTGCAGGGGATTTCCAGTGTCTTGCTGAGCCCGTACCACGTCGATCTGCTGCACTGCGCAGGGCAAAAGGACGTTTGTGCGATACTGGCAGGTATCCCATGACGTTTGTCATATGCAACAGTATTAGGCGCGTGTCTTCGGACGATAGCTAAAGGGGGTAACTGAACAAAATACTGTTGTGTTCTCATTGTCGTATCATTATCAACTGCCGTAAGGTCAAATTGAAAATTTCTTTAATACTAGAAAGTATTTCATTCCCTTATAGCAAGTTAATGCTCTCCAAATCGGCAGAAATGTCTTGGCAGGCTCGTATAAATCTAAAAATTTGAGTTTGACCAAATATACACATACATAATAGACAATTGATAGCACATGAGACAGAAAGAAGGAAGATTCTTCTCGTCGACAACGAGGTCAGAAATACAGAGAGACTATTTGCTCGGATATTGCAAGGATGAGGGAATTCGGCCATGTCGTTATCAAGGGAACGCTCCCGGAATCCTGCTTGGACAATGCACAGTGTATGAACTGATACCACACCTGAAAAATTAATGTTGCCCTACAGGCGTATACTCTATTAAACACAAAAGAATGCTTTACATTACACTTTAGCAGTCCAAGGGAGTAAGGTAAAAATAGCCTTAATTTAGAGTTAGTACAAGTATGACACAAATATCTTGCACTTCCCTCAAAATAATTTAAAAGTCTAGTACACAAAAATTATAAGCACATATTTATTAGCATGAAAGAAAAATTCCATTAACAAAAATCATTACAAATACAAATTACAATTGAGGCATCGCAAAAAATAACCGGAATTATCACGTTGTTCATAATGTATAAGTGTTTCAGTGCCAGTTACGCCAAAAAGAAAACTAGATACACGTCATATAACACGCTGACGAAGCATACCACTTCACAGTGGTTTGCAAAGTACACTGGACGATCCCATGACAATGTTAGACACTTCCAGGAACGATGGGAAAATTTATCCATTTGTTGTAAGAGACCCTGGTCAGGAATCAACCGAGTGGAAAGTTCTATGTGAAAATCCTTCAGATCTCTCTGACTAGTAGAACCACTTCTACTGCAAGCCCTTTGTTTCTATATTTTGGAAGGAGGTATCACGGACCAAAACAAGAAAAAATGTACGTTAAACATGGTCCCAAGAAGTGCATACTTTAAATGTATGAGCTCTTGTTCAGCAGAAAGGATGTGTTTCACAGTAGCAGAGATAAGTAGTGCCCCTAAGGTATGCGCTTTGGAGCCCATGTTTACCTTCTCCCGAAAGATAGGAAGCGAAGAGCTTGCAGTAGAACAGGTCCTTTGTTCAGAGGTTGTTCGCTTGTAACTTTCGATTCGAACGTCTCCGGATCAGGCTCCCTTACCTCAAATCCACAAATTTATCCATTTTCTTCATCCCGGAAAGTTTTTAACATCATAACGGTGTCACCCGGAAGGTGTAGATGAACAGATGTGGATGTAGAACAATAGAGGGAAACCACAGAATATTTAATTCAAGGTACCTTACGAAAAGGACTCCATTGGTCACGGGACAAGAAGAGACAGGGTAACAGTGACGGTAGTTTATACTGTATTCTGAAATAGTGCTGTAAAGATACATAGCTTATTATTTATCACTGTGCTGTGTAATGAAGGTCAAATACACTCCTGGAAATGGAAAAAAGAACACATTGACACCGGTGTGTCAGACCCACCATACTTGCTCCGGACACTGCGAGAGGGCTGTACAAGCAATGATCACACGCACGGCACAGCGGACACACCAGGAACTGCGGTGTTGGCCGTCGAATGGCGCTAGCTGCGCAGCATTTGTGCACCGCCGCCGTCAGTGTCAGCCAGTTTGCCGTGGCATACGGAGCTCCATCGCAGTCTTTAACACTGGTAGCATGCCGCGACAGCGTGGACGTGAACCGTATGTGCAGTTGACGGACTTTGAGCGAGGGCGTATAGTGGGCATGCGGGAGGCCGGGTGGACGTACCGCCGAATTGCTCAACACGTGGGGCGTGAGGTCTCCACAGTACATCGATGTTGTCGCCAGTGGTCGGCGGAAGGTGCACGTGCCCGTCGACCTGGGACCGGACCGCAGCGACGCACGGATGCACGCCAAGACCGTAGGATCCTACGCAGTGCCGTAGGGGACCGCACCGCCACTTCCCAGCAAATTAGGGACACTGTTGCTCCTGGGGTATCGGCGAGGACCATTCGCAACCGTCTCCATGAAGCTGGGCTACGGTCCCGCACACCGTTAGGCCGTCTTCCGCTCACGCCCCAACATCGTGCAGCCCGCCTCCAGTGGTGTCGCGACAGGCGTGAATGGAGGGACGAATGGAGACGTGTCGTCTTCAGCGATGAGAGTCGCTTCTGCCTTGGTGCCAATGATGGTCGTATGCGTGTTTGGCGCCGTGCAGGTGAGCGCCACAATCGGGACTGCATACGACCGAGGCACACAGGGCCAACACCCGGCATCGTGGTGTGGGGAGCGATCTCCTACACTGGCCGTACACCTCTGGTGATCGTCGAGGGGACACTGAATAGTGCACGGTACATCCAAACCGGCATCGAACCCATCGTTCTACCATTCCTAGACCGGCAAGGGAACTTGCTGTTCCAACAGGACAATGCACGTCCGCATGTATCCCGTGCCACCCAACGTGCTCTAGAAGGTGTAAGTCAACTACCCTGGCCAGCAAGATCTCCGGATCTGTCCCCCATTGAGCATGTTTGGGACTGGATGAAGCGTCGTCTCACGCGGTCTGCACGTGCAGCACGAACGCTGGTCCAACTGAGGCGCCAGGTGGAAATGGCTTGGCAAGCCGTTCCACAGGACTACATCCAGCATCTCTACGATCGTCTCCATGGGAGAATAGCAGCCTGCATTGCTGCGAAAGGTGGATATACACTGTACTAGTGCCGACATTGTGCATGCTCTGTTGCCTGTGTCTATGTGCCTGTGGTTCTGTCAGTGTGATCATGTGATGTATCTGACCCCAGGAATGTGTCAATAAAGTTTCCCCTTCCTGGGACAATGAATTCACGGTGTTCTTATTTCAATTTCCAGGAGTGTATTATTAAAATGTAAGCTTTGGACGAGTAGTTCGAAGGCAGAACAAAAAACTGACAGGCACTGATACACGACAATTTTCTAAGTATAGGTAGATCAATTCATTTCATTTGATAACGTTTGCATTTAATTAGTAGGTATATAAATACATATTCACTAGCAGTAACAGTATAAACAATAATTTTTGCGGTCTCATCACACAGATGAAAGAGATAGCTGCTGCAGCGTCACCAACTACGTTCATGTCGACGAGTTAAGGAATCTTCCATCTCGTGCGAAAAAAACTTGATACATGGTGATAATGTGTTTCTCATATGTATGTGAGGCATAACTGAGATATTCCCATGTCTTGAATGTTACTTTATCGTATATGGTACCACTCCACATGTAGCATAGACAATGTCAATACGTGGTGGTGGTACCGGATTGAATATGGTATGCTCAACGACTCATTTAACTGCAGTCCCGCGTTGGGACCAGTTTGTAGGATCCTTTCGAATTACAGTTCCAGAATGTCTGAATGCGATGTCTTACACAATTTTAAGTGCAAATAGTTCAAACCTTGTTATCCAGCATGACTGAATGTGGTTTTAGTGCAATCGTTATTTTGGACGATTAAGGTTACGTCAGTTGTTGATTTTCTGTCCCATATCAAACGAACTGAATTTTTGCTCCTAACGTACTACTGACGAGGCGGTCACTGAGGATGGACAGATACGCCAAACTGAGCATACACTGCCCACCGCAGTGCTCCATGTCGTCTGGTGGCATTGCAGGCAGATGCCACGATAAGAAAAGGAACTAAGTGGAGCAGAGACGAGTGGGAAATTATTCTAGCGATCGGGAAAGTTACTAACGTAAGCCACTTTGACAAAGAGTAAAGTTTTATGTTTTATGAGAGCTTTCGACTTCCAGATCACTATTTGGGACCAGCTGCATCCTGTGATGCTTGATGCTTTCCCGACGGCTAAGGCATTTCTCATCAGGACAAGGTCAGAATCGAGCTTCAGAGGCTTGAGGAGCATGATAGTGAGCTCATACTGCCGTCTTGGGCACCATATTCACTTGACCTGAATTCGATGGACCAAACCTGAAAGGCTATCTTGTGCCAGCTGTGTATCCACAAACCACCAGTATGCAATTGAAGGAAATTGCGTTTTCTGTCCGTGGGCCTGGTGCAATATTCCTCCAAGAGCCTACCAAGTACTTGTTGACTCCATCGCAAGATCGTTGCTCTATTAAACAGATGGTCATAATTTTTAGGCTCACCTGTGGATATGTAACGTAAATTCATCCCAGCTATTGCTTAAAGAACAGTGTTGGCATTACTCTGGAAGGTTATCGAGGGCACTAACAATTGCAACACATTTTTTCCCTTTCAGTGTTGGTGAACTTAGCCACTATAATGCAAACATTTGTTGTTGTGAACCTTCATGACACGGAACCGTGAACCAGGAACAGCCTGAAGATAAAGCTTTGCTCTGTTTTCTTCCAGGACTTTCTCCAGCGAATCAGTTCCTTAAGCACAGATATTTTATTTTTGAACATCACAGTGCACTGCAGAACTAAGAGCTGGACGTTCGTGTGTTTTATATAAGGTTCCTTGGAAGATAGATCGAATTTCATACTTTGCCTCCAAGCTGTTCTACCATAACTCAAATGGTAGTTATTCTGAGGTATTTATGTCCAAAAGAATTTCTACGCATATCTAGACAGATGTTGAGATTCTGAAACATATGTAAACATGCATTCAGTCCATCTCTCCTGTCGTCCGATGGCTCTCAACCTGAAGGGAGCTGGTTATACTCCTGGCCGGGATAAATACCGTCTTCACAGCCAAAGTAAAGAGAAGTGACGGAGCATAATTTCTGAACATGAGATTAAGCACCAGGGACTCCTTGGCAGTTTCTCGTTGAGTAAGTGTATATGACAATAGTAATGATAATTCGTCCATTCGATGGGTGCAATTAGATCGGCTGCCCAAACAGTGTTGTTGAGGAGTAGACCCACCCCTATCTAACATTCCATATTCAGCTAATCCACTAACATACATCACATTCATCCACACTATAGTGTTATGCCCTTGCCACTCCATAACATAAATGAATACTTCAGGGTCAAGTAAAACCTTGCGGGAACAAACATTTAGCGCCATCTCCCGATACCACCATTATAATGGTGGTGACTGACGAATATAGGACCCACTTTTACACGGAGTAAACTTAATAGGGTCTAGCTGTGTGTGCGAGACAACCTACTAGTGTGTTTCAAGTTACCGATCAAACTTAATTAGCTATGTACCACTGTGTGACATATTTGGGGCCTATCTGTCAGCTACTTTTCAGTCAGAGGGAGACTTTTCCGAAAATCTGCATACCCAGATGAGAACGGTGTATGTGAAGATTTACACTGACAGTTGTAAGAAATGACTAATATAGCTTTATGTTGATGACGTCATGCGTATAGCGCAATAGTAGGCCTAATTTCTCATGGTGTGTATCAGTCCATCTGATCCCCGTGTTTTTTTATCTGAAGAAGGCTTACTAAAGAGAAAGAAGATCTGGCTGTGTTTGAGAGAGAAAGCGTGCCTGAAGATTTAGCGAGGAAGACTCAGGCGTTACATGCGGACTCGATTACCTGTGCAAGATATGGCAAAGATCATGAATATTTGTTTCAGACCAAAAACACAGTCTAGCAAGGTATCTCTCAGAAAGGGGGGGGGGCAACGGAACGTAGCTGGAAGCACAATTTTGGTTGGACAAATGATGAATAAATTCCAGAAATAGTTTCAAAGTAGGTGAAGCGAAAACAGCAGTAATAGAGTCAATGGGAAAGAGCGATCACTTCTATGATATCTCAACTTGCGAAGACATGCTAAATCAGTCATGTACAACAACTATTTCAAACATCTCTCAGCGTATGCTACAGAAACATGTACACTCACAAACTCATCACAACTACAGTCTACAGAGATGACGTTATTGAGTCCCACTAACAAAATTGAACAAATTATGAAATAAAGTCCTGAGAGAGATGGTTCTGATAAAGACAGCATTAGTAAAGCGAGTTAAAATATCTGGAATCAAGTGGTTTTAGCACACTTGAAGGATAGAACGAACGCGAGCATATCGAATAATCTGGAGAGAGATGCTGGAAAGACTCGACGGTCTCGAAGGGTAAACAAACGCCTGGTGTACTTCATAAATATGAGCATTTGCTACGAGTGAAGGAACACTGGACAGTTTGAAAAAAAAAAATTATTTATCTTGAAACTTCCTAACAGAATAAAATTGTGTACCGGACAGTTTCAATCTGCCAGGAAGCTAAAAATCAGAGCACACTTCGCAGCAGAGTAATAATTCATTCATGATTTATCTTGGTGGAGGCTTGTACACAGCTTCCGGGAACCTGAAGCTTTTAAAAGATCACGGTGATGTACCAGGACAGAGACAGCATTTTCACCACGAGGAGCGGAACAGCCAAAGATCACCACGAAAATAACCAACAGTTGCGTAACTACCATGTCTCCTGTTTGATTTCCGCCAGGACTAGAAGCGGGCGTTAGAGGAATGTTGCCAGTTGGCCTTCGCGCATGGTGTTACGAAAAGTTTATGGCGGGAGCAAGCCAAAAACGATACAAAAGGGCTCCAGGAGAGAGATGGCGAATAGTTCCTCCGCGAAACGCGCTTCTACATCCCTGGCACAACGGAGTGACAAATAGGTCGCTAAAAAGTTTTTAACTTATTTTTCTTTCCGCATCGCGCAAGTTACCAGAAAAAGAGAAAACCCTTCAGGGCAGTTCCCACATGCTGGAAAGGGAGGGAAAGGGCGGCATAATTTATTTCCCTGAGTCTGCGGCTTCTCGCGGGACAGAAATAGAATGGGAAACAGACCGGTCGCACTTGGCACAATGGCTGCCCGCCGCCAACAAAAGAAAACTTGGCCCGCCTTCCCCGCGGGGGCCACGCGCCCTTTGAAGGCGCCGCCCTGCGCAGCGGCTTCTGATCCGAGACCTGCCACCTGCGCCAGCAGCACCACCCCCGTCTAATTCGCGGAAGCGCCCACTGGCGCCAGTGCCGCCACGTTAGGAATACGTCCTCTCGGACACTGTGTGCCACAGTTGAACTTTGTGCCATACAGAGGTCTCTGTCCTCTTGCCAATGCGATTAGTGATCTTTCGGTACTTACAGTGGCTCCTACAACGACAGGACTCCCACTTCGTTTATGTCTCCCTTCTTTATCCATCTTAACCCCTTTACTACTCAGGTCACGTCAGCTGGATAGAGGGAGGAAAGGGGGCTGGAAATGCTGAGTGATGTGAGAAAGGTGACAAGTGAGGAAAAATCCCTTAATTAATGACTTCGGAAAAAAATTAGTTCCGTATTTACTGCTAAGAACGTACTAGCCGCCACTCAGCTTTGTGTTCTGGTGAATGCAGTAGCCAGGAAACAAGTGAATATGTGGGAGGTGCAGAACGGTGGTCTAAGGGGCACGGTATTCACGACTAGAGATTGTTTGTATGAAGCAAGACAAAAATTGACATTTTAACGATCAGTCATTGCTTTGTATTCATCCTGGACTGACCGTGCTAAATTGTGCCAGGGCTATTACACTTATCACTGAAATTATTTCAAAGAGTGTTTGGAAGTTATTTCTAGAGAAACAGTGTCTATAAAGTTATCTGAGGAACGTAAATTGTGAAACTTCCTGGCAGATTAAAACTGTGTGCCGGACCGAGACTCGAACTCGGGACCTTTGCCAAGTGCTCTACCAACTGAGCTACCCCAGCACGACTCACGCCCCGTCCTCACAGCTTTACTTCTAACAGTACCTCGTCTCCTACCTTCCAAACTTTACAGAAGCTCTCCTGCGAACCTTGCAGAACTAGCACTCCTGAAATAGAGGATATTGCGGAGACATGGCATAGCCACAGTCTGGGGGATGTTTCCAGAATGAGATTTTCACTCTGCAGCGGAGTGTGCGCTGATATGAAACTTCGTGGCAGATTAAAACTGTGTGCCGGACCGAGACTTGAACTCGTGAGCTTTGCCTTTCTCACCACGTATATTGTGGTTTTAATTTAGTGATCAAGGGCTGAGTTTTACTCAGTCATCTGATATGAAAGTATTCTCATTTTCTTTCCAGTATTATTTCACAGTGAGAGGTAACTGCTCAATGAAACTGAAACTATTTTTTATTCATTGAGTTATTATTCAGTTCAAAAAAATGGCTCTGAGCACTATAGGACTTAACTTCTGAGGTCATCAGTTCCCTAGTACTTAGAACTACTTAAACCTAACTAACCTAAGGACATCCATGCCCGAGGCAGTATTCGAACCTGCGACCGTAGTGGTTGCGCGGTTCAAGATTGTAGTACCTAGAACCGCTCGGCCACCCCAGCCGGCTGTGTTCAGTTGTTTTACGACAGTTGGCCCTTGTGGCAGAACGTATTTTACTGCAATCACATGCTAAGTCTAGCACCCTAGTTATGGTTGTTGTATACTAAAATTTTCCAGGAAATTTTTATTTTAGAGCCCTTATGGTGGTGGTTCATCTGAACAAGACTATATTATTACTGAACTGTAGTGTTCAATACGGAATAGCATGTACATACATTCAGGCCTCATCATAATTATCGTAATTAAGAAGGGGAGCTGCCACGCTGGCAACTTTCTTTCGGTATAGGACTATATCTACTGTGGCACTTTGCAATTCTGGAGAACTACATGGTGCAGGCTGCTGAGAAGGAGGTCCGTTAATCCACTACACATAGTTCGAGGTGGGCATAGGCCGCACAACTGTTATGTGTTCAGATGTGACTGATAGCTTATGACCCACTGACACTGACAAGGTGACGTGAGAGTTTCTGTGTTGCCACGATTGCTTACCATAGTCTGGTAGGCCTTCAATCAGGAAGAGTCGTTACACTGCATCTACCACTTATTGGGGTGAGTCGCTTTCAACTCATCAGAGATGGCAGCGCTGCGTTGGGTGGACTATTTTCTAAATCTCACGCAAGATAATCCGACACTTTGGCAGCTTCGCAGCCAAGAGGTACCGGTTCTACATCTGCATCTTGCCGTTCACCGAGGGTGGCGTTAACGTCTCTGTCCACAGCTGATCCACGCAGCTGCTGCAGCCAAGGCAGTGTACCGGAATGTAATATGGAGAAAGAAGGAGAGTCAGGTGCGAAATGTAGGGCCAAAGATAGGATTTTTATATCAGTAAATAAAAATATTGTAAGTGATTTTTACTTTGGGTTTACCTGAGGCAAACCGTTTTATTATTGAACTGTAGGACTTGGTACTGCATAATATTTAACTAACATCAAGACACATTTTTAAGAAAGAGAACCACCAGAATATGTGACCAGTGTCAGAGTGAAAGGACTAAACTACAAAGAGTAGCTTACATACAGAACAAAATTCGTCTACTTTAAGGAAGCTTTACATTTTAGGTTTCAATCTATGAGGTATGCCGTGTAGGAATTCGTTTTGATGGAAGGCTATTGAGAATAAAATTTGTATGACAATGTATATGAATCACACTGGTAAAAGGAAGAGCTATCCAAATGCACATGAATTTTCTGCCTAATGTTTACATAGCGGACACTGAACATTCTCTTAGAAGAAAGGAGAGGCTATTACTCGGACGATGAAATAATTAAAGAAGCATCACAGTCTCGTCTAGGGCGACGAAAGAAATTGGCCTTGTCCTTGGCCAGCAATGGCCAGATCAGCCTACAAAATTGAGGGAAACGTCAGTCTGGATGGTCAATATTCTCATTGTGAGTGATAGAGGAAATCTGAACGAGTCGAAGTTTCCAGCCTGTTGAAAAGCTTGATTCATTACCATATCTACGGATTCTATATAATATGCCATCTATGGGACGTTTAACCGGGTTTGCAACCACACCAAACATTTCTTTACTGGAGATTTGTTGTGGACGTTTCTTGGTGGGCAACAGGAAATGCCTTATCCTGGATGGAGAATCATCAAGGGGTACTGCAACTATGTCAAATGCACCGCAGAGAAGTGTAGTGGGACCATTACTGTTCATATTATACATAATGACTTGGTTGGAGGGAGCGGTTGCAAACTCAGAATATTTGAGGATGATACAGCTATCTACGAGGAAAATGTATCCAGCAAAAAGTGCGGTAACATCCAGTTTTATCTCGCCAAAATGTTAGACTTTTGAAAATACTGGTAACTGACAACGATGCAAAGAAAAGTTTTAAACTTAATGAAACATACGTTTGCAACATACTTTGAATATAAGATTTAGAAGTCACTGGTAGATTAATTGATGACGAACAAAAATGTAGGTTTAGAAGTATGAAATGAAGTACCATGTACACAAAGTTAAATGTAAAACAAATGCTGTGATTCGAAAACAATTTATTGTGTGGCACAGCCACACCAATTTCCAAACAAAGTAACCGTTTTCGGTTGTCGCCAGCTACCCTCAGATTATGAGATATCTTGGTTATATCCCACCACTGTGGAAACCATCTTCATTGGATAATTTGTTTTCTAAAGTGGTGGTATGGAACTGCAGCATCTGTTTTTTATGATCTTCTTCATTTCATTTGAAATTAGTCTGATGGTGCTGGACAGTCGACTATTTTCAAAACAAACAAACACTGTGCGCCTCCAGATCAACTGAAATGTCGTTATTTCCAAAAAAAATATCCGCTACCACTTCCTCTCTTATGCCCTCGGAGCAGCACTTACATTCAAATTCCTCATTTATTTGCATCCCAATTTTTACAAAACAATTCTAAACACAACACTGAAAAATAGCGAAATGTTTATTGGTAGACGAACAGGTCGATTTAGGAACGACTGATTCCGTTTTCATTTTTCGACAGTGTACTGAAAAAGAGTGAAGGGTTTAACGGGGAGATAAATATTGATTCTGTAGATTTTGAGAACGTATTCGGTAATGTGGTTTGATAAAAGTTACGGAGAATAATGGAACACAGAGGTTACCCTTCACAGTTTGTATCAGCTATCAAAAATCCGTATAAAGAAATTTCAGTAATCTTAGATATAGAAGGCATCTATAAACAGAACAGACACATGTATACAAAGGGGTATATTGCTAGCAATATAAATACAAAGAAGACTGGTGCGAATAACATGCTCGTTGGAATGGAGAGATGCTGTAACCGATAGGTTGAATGATCTTAGTTAGTAGTACCTGGAAGAAGAAGGTATCAAAACACCACTATTGTCTGGTCCCTAGTTATGAACCAGCGAATATCGGAACATAAAATTGAGCAGGTAATAGCTCATCCAAGGCTTGCTAGCAGTCATCCTCCCCACGATACATCCTTGAAAGGAACCGCAAAAAACTTCTTTATTCAGAACAATAAAAAGTACCCTTCGCATCGCAATTCAGTGTTATTCGCAGGGCATATATGTAAGTGTAGACTCGAGCGCCACTGCTCCGGCACTCCAGTGAACTAGCCTCTGTGCCGCCTCTTAGAAGTCCCTTATGGGAAAGCGTATATGCTGTGGCAGCGCTAGAAATTCTCGGCGCTTAAAGAGAGCCTAAGTGAAACTGGCGATCTGATTATTCTTTGGAAATATAAGAAGTTAATACATGACGTGATACCGTAGAACGGAACAAGTAAAAACACCACACAACGATTTCCATCCACTACACACATGGTTTCTGTTATAATTAAAAATATTATTAGTTGCATTGATGGTCGTTGTATTGACAGTATCAGAATTAAAATACTATTATCGAAAAATAATATATATACTATGCGATGAATGGTTATTTTTCAGGCATTACATGAAGTAATAACTATATACTGTAAAGAAAAAAAAAACATTCGACAACCTTCCTTAGGGGAGGCTCCTTACATAGGGGAGCTAGAAGGGTGCAGACAGTGAATTAAGCTTGCGAAAGCAGCAGGAGTCTGACAGCGATCATTCATACCGAGATGACGTAGAATCCATTACGACTGATGGTGCAGATCTGTATTAATTTTATACACACCTAACTTTGAGAAGACTTTCTCATAAAATCAACTTTAAAATGTGAATATTCTTAATCGTGAATTTGCGATTTCATAGTTATATTATTGTGTTCGAAATTTTGGGAAAAAGTAGGAATAAGCTGTAGGAAAGAGGGGTAATATATATGGTGTTACAAAAAGGTACAGCCAAACTTTCAGGAAACGTTCCTCACACACAAAGAAAGAAAATATGTTATGTGAACATGTGTCCGGAAACACACAGCAACAGAACGTACCAGAGTGACTTCAAACACTTTGTTACAGGAAATGTTCAAAATGTCCTCCGTTAGCGAGGATACATGTATCCACCCTCCGTCGCATGGAATCCCTGATGCGCTGATGCAGCCCTGGAGAATGGCGTATTGTATCACAGCCGTCCACAATACGAGCATGAAGAGTCTCTACATTTGGTACCGGGGTTGCGTAGACAAGAGCTTTCAAATGCCCCCATAAATGAAAGTCAAGAGGGTTGAGGTCAGGAGAGTGTGGAGGCCGTGGAATTGGTCCGCCTCTACCAATCCATCGGTCACCGAATCTGTTGTTGAGAAGCGTACGAACACTTCGACTGAAATGTGCAGGAGCTCCATCGTGCATGAACCACATGTTGTGTCGTACTTGTAAAGGCACATGTTCTAGCAGCACAGGTGGAGTATCCCGTATTGAAATCATGATAACGTGCTCCATTGAGCGTAGTTGGAAGAACATGGGGCCCAATCAAGACATCACCAACAATGTCTGCCCAAACGTTCACAGATAATCTGTGTTGATGACGCGATTGCATAACATTCGTGCGGATTCTCGTCAGCCCACACATGTTGATTGTGAAAATTTACAATTTTATCACGTTGGAATGAAGCCTCATCCGTAAAGAGAACATTTGCACTGAAATGAGGATGGACACATTTTTGGATGAACCATTCGCAGAAGTGTACCCGTGGAGGCCAATCAGCTGCTGATAGTGCCTGCACACGCTGTACATGGTACGGAAACAACTGGTTCTCCCGTAGCACTCTCCATACAGTGACGTGGTCAACGTTACCTTGTACAGCAGCAGCTTCTCTGACGCTGTGATTAGGGTTATCGTCAACTGCACGAAGAATTGCCTCGTCCATTGCAGGTGTCCTCGCCGTTCTAGGTCTTCCCCAGTCGCAAGTCATAGGCTTGAATGTTCCGTGCTCCCTAAGACTCCGATCAATTGCTTAGAACGTCTTCCTGTCGGGACACCTTCGTTCTGGAAATCTGTCTCGATACAAACGTACCGCGCCACGGCTATTGCCCCGTGCTAATCCATACATCAAATGGGCATCTGCCAACTCCGTATTTGTAAACATTGCACTGACTGTAAAACCACGTTCGTGATGAACACTAACCTGTTGATGTTACGTACTGATGTGATGGATGCTAGTACTGTAGAACAATGAGTCGCATGTCAACGCAAGCACTAAGTCAACATTTCCTTCCTTCAATTGGGCCAACTGGCGTTGAACCGAGGAAGTACAGTACATATTGACGAAACTAAAATAAACTCTAACATGGAAATTAAGCGTTTCCGGACACATGTCCACATAACATCTTTCCTTTATTTGTGTGTGAAGAATGTTTCCTGAAAGTTTGGCCGTACCTTTTGGTAAAGGTCAAGGAGGAAACAATAATACTGGAAGAAGAACAACAAAGTGCTCGGATTAAAAATAGAGTAAGATAGGGAAGCAGTCTATCACCCTTACTGTCGATCTAAAAGACGAAAAAGGAATGATGGAAGGAAAAGGAAGGTTCAACATTGGGATTAAAATCGGGGTCAAAGGTTATCACTGATGCAATATGGCTATTCTTAGTAAAAGCCAAGAGAATTACAGTATATGTTGACTTAATTCTCTCATTTTGAGAGTACTGAAGGGCGATTTTTTAGTTGTTACAAACCTTTCAGAAGCCAAGACCGCATAAAAAATTTCTTTATTTAAGACAAGCGGTTTCAACAGACTATGCTGTCATCTTCAGGTCTGGACGAAAGTGCAAATACATAGAACATGTCTCATAGGGTCAGTGCAAAATGAACACGTTTTGCAACAAAAATATTTTAAGGTATGTAAATTCACAGGTCCACTTCCGATTTTTATAATACCAAACTAAAACCTTAATGTCAAATGTTACATCTTAACTTACGAGATATATTCCATGTATATGCACTTTCTTACAGACCTGAAGATAGTCTCTTGCAATCGGTTGTCTGAAATGAACAAAAATTTTATGCGATCTTGGCTGTTGAATGTTTTTTAACAGTATGTGCTGAACTGAATTTATGGTCTAATCAGAACAGAACATGGATTGCGAGTAATCGGAAACAGTGACGAGAAGTAGCAGAGATGAGAATAGTAAGAAACTTAACATCAAAACTGGTGATCACGAAGTAGCCGACGATAAGGAATTCATCTACATTGGAAGGAAAATAAACCAAGACGGACGGATCACGGAGAACATAAAAAGCGTATTACCTCAGCAAAGAGGGCGTTTCTGATCAAGAGACGTTCACAAGTATCAACATAGCCTTAATTTGAGGAACAAATTTCTGAGGATGTACTTTTGGAGAACAGCGTTAGATGGTAGTCAATCACGGACAGTGGGAAAACGGAAACAAAAGAGCATCGAAGCGTTTGAGATGTGGTGCTATAGAAGAATGGCGAAAATTAGGTAGACTGATAAGATAAGGAATGAGGAGGTTCTCCGCAGAATTGGAGAACAAAGGAACATATGGAAACGCTGATAAATGAAGAGATGGGATGATAGTTCCTGTGCTAAGACATCAGCAAATAACCCCCATGGTGCTAGAGGGAGCTGTAGAGGGTAGAAAATGTAGAGGAAGACAGAGTTTGGAATACATCCAACAAATAATTGAGGATACAGGGTACAAGTACTATTCTGCGATGGATAGGTAAGTGCAGAAGTTAAATTCGTGGCGGGTCGCATCAAACCAACCAGAAGACAGACAAAAAAAATAAAAAAAAAATTCCTTCAGTTCTGACAGTCAGAGCGCAGATACGTTACAATGTGTGGTAGTCAAGTATGTATTGTTGTGTATAGAAGTTGGCTTTATTTCTAATTTACTTTTGTAGTATTTTATTATCCTTTTTCCTTTCTTTTTATGTTAAGCTTTGGTAATAAGAAGCTCTTGTGTCACCTAAGGTTGAAATATGTAATTAAAAAAAAATTAAACTGATTTCTTGAGAAGCTGTTAAACTGGCAAAGACGTTAATAGCTCAGCTGTACAGTAAATAACTTACCGCAGCGAATGTGTAACAATGATTACTGCGTATGCTGGGTAAACAATATCAAGCAGCAGAAAAATGTCGTGTTCCGTGAAAACGAAGGAAATAGAAATAATAATGACTGGAAAGTAAGTAACGGTGAAACCCTGCTAAAGTGAGCACGCATACTAGCTGCGAAATCAGTGCAAGGACAAAAACTACTGCGATGAGTCCTGCTGCTGTTCGGAAAGTCTCGTGTGTTTAGTGTAACTTCGGGTCTCACGGAGAAGATGCATTAGTGTTGAGGTCGCTGTGAAATCGCCAAAAAGACACAAGCACTTTATCACGAGGGCTTTTTGCGCATGATCAACGAGCTGTCTTTGGCTGTCAGAGGTTGCGTGCCCTGCGGACAATATATCAGCCGCCCGACAGGCGGCGTAACACAGTGCTGGCTGGCTAGGTGTGTCACAGGCGGGTCGGAGGGGGGAGTTGGGGGGGGGGGGGGCGAGGGAGAACAGGTCTCCCCATATTGCGGCGGTAAGCGACCCGCTGCGGGAAGCTCCACACATCGCGCGGGGTTCCTCCTCTGCGGTCATCCTTGCCGTCGCCGTGTGCTGTCCTGTTCTGTCCTCTCCTGCCTGTCGCATGCTGGTCTCGACGTCGCGTCCCAGAGGTGTCATCGCCGGCACAACACGACCTCGGCGACGTCCGTTACTGCACGGCGATCGCATGACCGCCGTGTCAAGTCCCAATAAACATCGAGACCTACATCTACATGGTTGTTTTTCAAACTTAAGTGCTCACGAGACACTGCACTGAACCATTTTCAGATTACAGATCTACCGTTGCGCCTTCTCGAAATAGCGCACCGGAAAAATTAACAACTAAATCTTCCTGTGCTAGCTCTGCTTTATCTTAGTTCATCACTGTTGTGGTTGAAATTTCTCGAGATTTCACCGCAATGGGAAACGCTTGATACTGTCTTCCCGTTTTCGTGATAATACAAAACGAGCTGCCTTTCTTTGAACTCTTCCGATATTCTTCGTCACTTGCTCATAGTAGAAAATATCTTAGTGTGGCTAATCCCGCGCGGGTTATCGCTATCATTTAGTTAGCATCACCAAATTTTATTGAAAAACGTAGACTACAGTATTTACATCATTCTAAAAGGATATTACGCCTGAGAAAAAAGTTTGACGTACATGTCATAAAATAATGACACTGATCAAATGCAATGATTATCGGATTTACATTAACGTCTGCTGCCTTATAAACACGCAGCATCTAGTTCATATGACGACCTATGTCCGAGTTCATGGACATTCAGTTAATAACAGGCATATTGAGATTACGTTGCACAGATGATCAGGACGTATAACAGGTACTTTGTCGGAAGCAAAACACTACAAGGAATGTTGAACAACATCATCGAATAATAAGTACCAGTTGAAGTTTTGCTCACTTTACCCTAGTCTGCTACCGTATGCCGTAATTATTAACCAGTAACATTTGTACTGTTACAAATTCTTGCTCTAAAAATTTATTTTATAGAAGGTTTGGGGCTAATAATTTACACCCTTGTAACTATTTTACAGTCCACTAAAATAAGGATCAGTTATAAACTATTAAATGACACTTGTACGTCATGGCAGAGCAATTATTAATAGTCCGCCGTCAAGCGACCAATTCGATCCGTGAGCATCAAGAGTACAGCAGACATGAAAGTGTTTAATCCGATTAGTCATTCGTGCACCTGGATGGCTTTAAATACGCGTACATTGTACATTGACACACTTCATGGATACCGTAACCAAGACATAATATTTGTAATGCGTCTTGTGATTGCATCTATCTTTGAATAATGAAAAACACTGCAGAGCATCCAACAACTGCAAACTAGGTAGCCGCTCCGCGCACCATTGTATAACAGTCAGCGTGACACGTTACAGAACCATCAGCTAATCTTACACCACTCAGTGGTGTTGTCCTGATATTCAGGTACTCGAATGTGACCCTTAATGTGACAAATTCATTTAACCATTCCATTTTCTAATCTAAATATAGCTGCTACAGGAGCACATCAAGCGCTACTGTCACACGGTACCCTAACTAGCTGAACATACGAACATAATAGATTCAACATACAAACAATGCTACATACTATACTAACAAATAATACAACCATCACAGCTACATCATGCTGTAGGTGGTACCATGAATGTGGACTAACATCCACAACATCACTAGGGCAGAGGGTACTGACAGAAACATAGAATTATGTCAAATCCACATTCGTTGAACACTGCTTGACAGAAAACTGTTACTATGAAATTTCAGTGTGATAAATCGATACTCGTAACGTAATAGCAGACATTCTAATTCTATCGTTGTGTAATGCAACATAAAGTCAGCATAAATTTCACAAGCACTTCAATGAACGCTTAATATTTAAAGACGACTAATGTCCAACTGTCCGTACGTCACATCAAGGAGGAACGTAAAGTCGTGTTATAATCCCCAGGCGCTACGATACTTGTCACACACAATAACTGATTGCTGGTTACTTATGCAAGATATAGCTCAACAAGCATCCTAATACGATAGTTGTGTCCCACCGTGGTCAAATTAACGAAGAAAGTTAGAAGCCTCCGGTAACCACATTATCATATGACATATAATCTAAAAATGTATATATGCAGTGATGCACAGTATTGCTAATATTCATTGGTTATAAGTGTGTGAACTAAATCACAAAAAAATGGTTCAAATGGCTCTGAGCACTATGGGACTCAACTTCTGAGGTCATTAGTCCCCTAGAACTTAGAACTTGTTAAACCTAACTAACCTAACGACATCACATACATCCATGCCCGAGGCAGGATTCGAACCTGCGACCGTAGTGGTCTCGCGGTTCCAGACTGCAGCGCCTAGAACCGCACGGCTACACCGGCCGGCTACTAAATCACAAAACCAGATTAACCATGTGAGCTAAATCACGAAATTAACGTTCACACAGTATGCTAAATAAAGCAACATAACAACTTACGAACTGCATGCCATCAGAAGGCGACCAATGTCATTAAATTTCATTTATTACAATGGCTAAGAAGTGTTGTAACTAAACTCAGACTTCTTGCTCAGCACTTCATCCGATTACTTGGTTTAGTTTTTATAGATCCACCAGTCCTCCAGAACGTCCACCGCTATTCCCTTCGATGCCCTATCTCCACGGTATCCTCAATTGCACCAGCCTCATGTTTCGTGACCAGCAAAATCTGTCCGAAAACCATCTTGTTATTGGCGCTGACGTACTCCTTTTACATTGATTACGCGTTATCCAAAAAGTGTGCACTCTTCAGGAGGTTTCATTTTCCACTGGCTTCCTGCAGAACTGAAAAAAGTGAACTGATAAACCTCAAGCATTCAAATCCAAACTGGAAGGTTTCCTTATGGCATACTCCTATTCTCTTTACAAGGTGTTTGCAGATTTGATAGGCAAGGCATCACCGTGTTTTATTAAACTGTTTGTACTTTCTAAAGTGTCTCCATCTTGTATTTACATCTCTGCCAAACCATACCTCCACCAACCCCCCCCTTCCTCCACCCCTCACCCCCACCACCGACTGCCCCTGCTCTCTTCTCCATCCCCTGAGATTTTTAACTCACGTTTATGCGTGTTGCTAGGCTCGACTAGAACCTAAGTGGTAGCAGAACCAATGTTCATCCTCAGTATGTGGTCGGCAATGGGAGGAGGATGATTCTGTACAATCCCTCATCTTCAGACATTGCATAAATGACCTGTATTTAATTGCAAGGCTCTCCGCATTGTCATTCGAATGACGGCACGTGACTGTGTTGATGATACGTCAAATTCGTAGTTTAGACTCTGCGCCAGTTTGTTGCTATTCGAGAGGAGTGGGCTTCGTGTAGGCAACAGTATTTTGTCCCTCCCTCCTGTCTGTCATCAAAAGTTGAATTTCAACACGCTCTCACCAGAATCGTCCGCACTGTAAGATAACCTTATGACTAAGCGCTATACTTCGAGAAGGAAACGTGTTACTGTGCTCGAGGGGTGAAAACCTACCCTGTACAACGCCTGCAGCCGACGATGCCATAAGACTTTACTTACTTCATTTGCTCTAAATATGTCATACAGGCAGCACGCGACCCTCTACTGCTAATATTGGGATCTAAATGGGCAACAGAACCTTCTTCAAGGAGAACGTCATGATTCTTCCATCTATTCACTCATTTTTTGTGAGCGCAACAGTCACATTTTAACTTCTTTTCGTTACATTTTTATCTGCCATGCAATGGTTGCTTCGTCATCATATCTCCACCTCTGTACGACATTTGAACTGAAAGTACCGCCTGCAATTGGCAATCTCTTCCTCCATTGTAACTGGGGTCCTCACACAATACAGTAAAATTTCTCGTTTACGAATCATGTAAGCTACGTCCTTTACAAATACAGAACACATTCTCGGAATACTATGGAATAACAGAACTTTCCATTTAATATGCTCATACCCTTCGATTATTACGAAATGTTGTTCCTAGAGTTTTCATTAATGAGATGGTGTTCATGGTCACCATCAGATCTAGGATTTGGCAATGATAAGTAGGAGCGTAGTCTGTACTGACGCGTATCTGCTAAAATTTACATCTGATAATGGTCGAAAAGCCGAAATCTGCAATCAGCTTTAATAAAATATAATGTGACTAAGACATTTACTTTTATAAGTGACCTTAATCCATGTGAGAGAGTGTCGTGTAAACATTGATGTCTGTGTTTCCCTATTTCAGTCTGATATATCAATAATTTGTCGGCGACACATCACCGCACGTGAAATGATATCGCTGAGTCATTCGGATGACATGTTTTTCTCGGGTGTCATAACTCACCTTCAAAGCACCAGATGATATCTCAGAACATACTGTTGCCTGCTTCGTACAGATGACACAAGGGATTTGCAAGTGGCCTACATGCGAGATATTTTCGTAATATTACTGTGATTAAAAGCTCACTTTCCTTGCTAGTTGCTTCACCGTTTGCCTCCTTCAATACTCCTTGAGTATAAAGCTATTATTCATCACGCTTACTTTCGTAAACGAGAGATATTCGTAAAAATAGACTGCTCTCCTGAGAAAGATCTTTGTAAGAGGATGGAGAGGCAGTCAGTTTCTACCATTCTGTACACTGCTTCGTTTCAGAGTAGACTCACTTTCGCCTGTATCTCAAATCTCTGCAAAACTGACTATCCAACGTTACATGGAATGGTTTTGGACGAACTACGTAACAGCAATGAAACTTTACACTGTCTTGGCTCTTTCTGTATAATTTAAAAACACATTAAGTGGAGAACGTCTAGAATAATAATATGCATTCATTGTTTACTCAGAACGAAGTCCTGGAGTTCCTTCCATATTCTGCGTAACCTGACTTCAGTGTCTGGCGTTCTGACAAAAACAAATGCATTAAGTCGCAGGACAGAAATCTCTGAAAGAGAGACAGACAAAGAGAAAGAGAAAAGCACAGTAGTGAGAAAGCATTAAGGACAAAACTTTCTTTACAGTTGCGAAAAGAAGGCAGAATGCAATATAGAAGCACATCAAAGCACACGGATTTCATAAAATATAGATAAGGTACAGGACTGTTGGCATATTTCCAAACAGAGAAACCGAAAACTAACTTAAATGTCTTGCTCAGGTTGTGGTCAACTGCATGTACAAATTTTTAAAAAATGCATAACTCTGTGCTGTCTGCTATAAAGTTATTTTGTTTTGTTGCCGGTTTCGGTTCTGAACCATCATCAACGGCAGCTGAGCAACATACAGAAGTGGACAATTTGACAATGTTAAACGAAATAAGAAAAACCGGAAAAAATGTTTAATCGATGAAAATACTTACGAAAACTACCACAGATGTACCATATGTCATACATGTTTTAACATAAGTAACCACAGGAAGCCATAATTGCTAATACAATAAAAAATCAAAAATTGTAACAAGATAAATACGAGTATATGCTGGCACATTGACACAAGAACAAAAAGTAATGTACTGCAATACAAGTCAAAGAACTTCGAAGTCAATGCTGACAGTCTTGACTGAAACCAAATACGTTGCCATTAAATAATTATGTGATTATCACATCAGAAAACTGAAGTATTAACAGCTCTTTAAATCTGTTAAAAAAAGTAAGCATGTAAAATAAAAGCTACACATCCAGATATTAAAATCAGTCAAGAAATATCAGACGAAAATACACAATAAATTAAAATAATACAAAGAAAATACAATTTTTAGGAGTGAAGAAATTGCAAAAGAAATGTAGAGTATGTAGATGCCAAATGTCTAATATTGTATGCATATGATAGAATTTAAACACAATTTTTATGAAGAAACATGATACGCATCTTAGCTTTTACCCACTGATTAGAAAAATATGTCATCTGAATGACTACACAAGCATAAAATGAAATTGATATCCAAAAATACAATCAGCAAAAAATAAGAGTGGCCTATTAATCCTGATTTTAAACATATCATAAAAGAAATATAAGTGTGAAAATAATGAAGTATTGCGGAATAGGGTTGTTTACAGGAAGAGGGTTAAGGGAAAGGAATAAAAAGGTGATAAAACTTACAAAGTCATGATGTCAAAAATTAATAGTCTTGAAAAGTTACAAAATTACAGACATAAGGGACATTCCCCCTATAAAGCTCAGAACTTAATAGAAATGTCAAAAGCACAGACCATAATAATTATAGCCAGTGGCATCTACTTGGTATTTCTTATAAAAAAATAATTAAAAATAGAACACAGATAGTATATAGAATGAGATCACAGTTAATGGCCAGGAAGCCAAAACCCTTGATGACCATATTTACATTCAACCATGATACTGTCCCTTAAGATGGGTATATGGTTAGAAAAGTTCAATTACAAAGAAAACAGTATTAATATTACATCAATTTAGAAATTCGGTGAAGAGAAGTAAGCCGTAAAATAGTGATACTGAAATTAAGAGGGCACAGGAAGGTTAGTGGTGAGGAAGCAAGGCTAGTGGTTTAATGGAAAATGCAATATATGTGCATCAAAGTCTGTATGTGGAACAACTGTATTTTTTGGTTTGCTGTGATGAAAAACGTAATAGAAAATGCAATAAACTACTGTGGATCTATGAATTACTTGTAAACTAATTCACACATTGTTCACCATACTAAGTATCATAAAAATTAATGAAACTAAAAACAAAAATTTTATTCAGTTAATATACTCCTTCAGGATGACAATAAGTCAAAGTAAAAACATATATTTAAAAAAGCTGTGTAGGCTAAAAAACAAAAAAGTGGATAATGGCATGGGGGGATTGGGGGGGGGGGGTAGAGATGAAATAGTAAAAGGGAGCATAATTGAGGAAAGACATATTAAAATAGCTTAAAGAGGTCCACTTACATATTTAAACCTCTCAATGAAATATTTTAAGTAACTTTTCCTTCTCAGTTCCACTTGCTCATTGAGAACATTTTCTGTGTGAATAATATTATTTGCAAAAATCTCTGTTTCTTCTAGAGGGTTCATAATCACACTGTTTTCAGCTCTACGCAACATTTCCATCTGATTTGCAGTTCTATGCAGTGTATGATTGTGTGATCTAAAATGCATACTTAATGTGGAGGTACACATCAAAATGATGTTTAAAGCTTACACGGTGTTTTTAATGATATATATTGATCCTTACAATTACCCCACAGTATTCACAAGGAATGTTTACAATCAGTCAGGTGTTTATAAAATTAGTTGCTTGCAGTGAAACAATATATATATTGGCCAAACAGGAAGCAAATTAAAAATTAGTTTTGATGAACATTCATATCCAAGTAGTACCGCTGCACTAATCATGCATTTAAGATCAAACAAACATACACTAGATAGAATGGCTAATTGGATGCAGACGTTGCTTAGAGCTGGAAAGAGTATGATTATGAACCTCCTAGAAGACACAGAGAATTTTTAAATAGGATCATTCATCCAGAACAAGGTCTCAAACAAGTGGAACTGAAAAACAAACGTTACTTGAAAATTTTCATTGGCAGTTTTAAATATTTGAGTGGACCTCTTTAAGTTATTTTAATATAACTTTCCTCGGATATGCCCCGCTATTATTATTTCCTCTGTACTTCTCCCACCCCCCATCTTGCCCTTACCCACATTTATGCATTTTAGGGTTTTTTTTACTTATGTGTTTTTACTGTGACTTGTTGTCATAGTACTGTCTTTAATAAAAGTAACACATCATTCACATATATATTTCAGGCATCGTTAAACGATGCGTACCTGAAGCAATGACTCAGCTTTTCATTGCACTAGAATCAGATGCCTTGGCGTACCGTAAGTGATGCAACACATGCGATAATTTGCTAACTATCGGCTTTCAGTCTTAAATAATGTTTTTGAGTATGGAATATGGAATCATTTACGTTGTGTTGGAGGTATATTTCATAAGGAGATGACATTATCTTGAGACATAGTCAGTCATCAGCGTGTGTGATTTATATACTGACAGGTCTTAAGTAAAATGACACACAACACCTGTGCTACTAACAACATGGTATTCAAGATCTCTGGACGATAGCGTAGTTTGTAAATAGAAGTATTTCTTCTGAACCACTATGAAATTCAAGAAAGGTGCTAGAAAATTAATAAGTTGTGAAACGGTTAACATGGGCACTAAAATATAAGTGTGTAAAAACTGCTGTGTGTTTCAAGAGCATCTGCTTTTAGCTGATATCAGTGTAGTCAGCTAGAGCAAGATATGAAAAAAACACGCAGTTGTGTTCTAACTTTGAAACTATTTTGATTTGTGCAAAATATAAGTATCAGTTTGGTACACAGCGAATGTCATCAAAGTGGAATACTATCACAATAACAGTTACAAAAGGTACCTTGTTATTATTGTGTTAATGATTATGTTTATTGACAAAGCAAGGAATACGCCAGTGTTCGTGAAAAGCGCTCTGGTGTACAGCTGAGGAGAAAAAGGAACTCAACATGCCTCAGAGAACATCTCAAACATGTCCTGCATGGGATTAAGGGGACTGAGATAGCTAGCTGTCCCATGTGCTGATTTATTTGTCGTACAGGACATTCATTCTAAACACAGACATAGTCTAGCAGAGCGATCCATGTTGTACCATCAACTCGTCACTTACCATGCGAAAAACATAATATACAAACAGCTAGTAAGTTATTCGTGCAGACTTTATTGTACACACCATTAGGTGGCTTGCGCAGTGCGTTGTAGATGCAGATGTTGTGCTTCTTCCTAAAGATACAGAGACTCTGTGTCGTCCAAAGGTAAGGTTCCGGTTTCATTGCGATCGGTATACTGCTGTTATCATTTTGCAAACAAAACTGTGACTTATGACTCATTCGTGGCACAGATTAGTCTTCCTTGTTCCGAAGTCACTGTACACGCCACGTGCACACTGCATAAAATGTATTTTGTGGAAATCGACAAAAGTACATATACTACTTTCTACAAACGTTCTACACGCAGTATTACACGAAATTTTGGTTGTGATTGTAGAAATGACTAACCGTAGTTCACTAGAGTTCGTGATCGGTTTCTCGTGAGGTTACCATCATGGTAAGACCAGGGAAATTCGAGCTCGAACTTACCGGCGCTTTGTACCCACACACAACACGCGAGTGGAAAAGGAAAGGCATAAAATGATAGTGATACTGAAAATCCCCGAACTGAAGCAGCATCAGTTGCTGTCTCACCCACAGACATGACAAACTGACATCAAATTCAGCGATTATCATGAGAACAACCGTTTCTGTTGCATAAGTGAGTTACAATTTGGTCGTTAAAGTTCCCGAAGTTGATATTGGTTCTTTCTCCAGTGTTTTAATACGGAAAAACAGTGATCGCCAGTGGGTCGATACATCTACATCTGCATCTACATCTATACTCTTCAAATCACTGTGTGCGACATGGCAGAGGGCACCCCCATTGTGCCAGTTATAAGGGTTTCTTCGTGTTCCATTCACGTATGAAGCGCGGGTAGAATGAGTGTTTGAATGTCTCTGTGCGTGCAGTAATTATTCTAATCTTATCCTCACGATCCCTGTGTGAGCGTTACATAGGAGGCTGTAGTATGTCTCTAGAGTTATTATTTAAAGGCGGTTCTTGAAACTTTGTTAATACCATTTGTCGGGACATTTTACGTCCGTCTTCAAGAGCCGGGCATTTCAGCTCATTGAGTATCTTTGTGACACTCTCCAACGAATAAAACAAACCTGTGACTATTCGTGATGCCCTTCTCTGTACACATTCAATATTCCCTGTTAGGCCTACCTGGTACGGGTCCCACATACTTGAGCAATATTCTGGAACCAGTTGCACGAGTTATTTGTAAGCAACTCTTTTGTAGACTGATTGCATTTCCCCAGTATTCTACCAATAAACTGAAGTCTACCACCAGCTTCACCCACGACTGAACCTATATGATCATTCCATTTCGTATCCCTTCAAAGTCTTATACCCGGGTATTTTTATGAGTTGGACGATTCAAACAGTGACTCATTGATATTGTACTCATAGCATACTACATTTTTTCGTTTTGTGAATTGCAAAATTTTACATTTCTGAACATTTACAGCAAGTTGCCAATCTCTGCACCATCTTGAAATCTTATCAAGATCTGACTTGACATCTATGCAGCTTCTTTCTGACAGTACCTTTCACAGATACAGTAACTGCATCATCTGCGAAAGTCTGAAGGACCTATTAATATTGTCTGCAAGACCATTAGTAAACAACATGAACAGCAATGGTTGGAACACACTTCTCAGGGGCGCACACCCGAAATTGCTTCTACTCGTACGTCTAATGATGACTGTCCATCAAAGATAACATGCTGTGTCCTCCCTACCAAAAAGTCCTAAACGCAGTCACAAATTTCACTTGATACCCCGTATGATCGTACTTTTGACAATAAGCGTAGCTGCGGTACGGTACCTGTTTGCCTTGATCCAAAGCTTTTAGTATGTCATATGAGAAAAGTGAGAGTTGGGTTTCACATGATCGATGTTTTCTAGATCATTCAGTTCAAGATGCCCCTTTATGTTTGAGCTCAGAATATGTTCTAAGACTGAAAGTGTTTTGATCACTTCTACTACCCTTCTTGTAGACGGGTGTGACCTCTGCCTTTTTCCTAGATCTTGGCACGGTGTTTTGTTCGAGAGATCTACGACAGATTATAGTGAGAAGAGGGGCTAACTCAGCGGTGAATTCAGTATAGAACCTGATAGGGATTCCACCGGGGCCTGGAGCTGTGTTTTATTTTAACGATTTCAGCTGTTTCCCAACACCACTGACACAAATACTTATTTAATTTATATTTTCAGTGGTACGAGGATTAAATTGGGGCAGTTATCCTGGGTTTTTCTTTGTAAAGGAACATTTGAAAACGGATTTAAACATTTCAGCTTTTGCTTTGCTACTCTCAATTTCAGTTCCTGTCTCATTCGCTAGGAACTGGACACTAACTTGGGTGCCAGTAACAGCCTTTAGAAACGACCAAAATTTCTTTCGATTTTGTGAAATGTCATTTGACGATGTTCTGCTACGATAGTCGTTGAAGGAACGACAGGTCTCGACAGCCGAACGTGTTTCATTCATCATGTCTTTATCTATAGCCGTACACTGTGTTTTACACCTACTATGCAGTAATATCTGTTTCTTTAGGAGTCTCTTTACAGTGACTGTATATCATGGAGATTTCGTCCCATTATGAACTGTTCTATGGGGTACATATCTACCCAGTGAGTGGTCAACGATTCTTTTAAATTTGAACCAGAGTTCCTCTACATGCTACTGTCCTGTGCAGGAAGTTTCAAGTTCGTCATTGACATATGACACGACCGGTTTTTTACCTGCGTTACTGAAGGTATGTATCTTTCTACTTGTTTTAGTTGTCCTTTGTACATTGGTAATCATTGTTGCCACAAATGCGTCGTGATCACTGATACCAATTTCGATGAGGACATCCTCAAAGACTCAGGTCTATTGTTGTCATTAGATCCAGTGTATTTCCTAACAGGATACGAAATTATTCGTTTTGTGATCCATGCGGCAATAATTTTTGTGTGTTGTACGGTAAACAGGTTTTTGCAAAACTGTTTCCTCTCTACGTTTTCCTGTTCACGCATACGCCTGTGTTGTCAGAGCTCAGGTCTAGTGGTGAAGAGGAAAAACGACAGTAAACTCCAGTGGATAAAAAAATCCATTTGATGTAAGGAGTGGTAGCTCTCATTAAATGTGGGTGAATGGAATATATCTCCAATAACAAAGAGAACGAATCGAATACAAGATTAGTGTGGAACGCCTAGATCAAATTACAGCCTTTAAATATTTGGAGGTAATGTCAAAAAAGATATGAGATAGAAACAATATGTAGAATCATTGTGAGGAAAGATAATTAGATCAGGCATTTTGTGGGAACTCAGAGACGCGTTTCCAGGATCATGACAAGCCTGTATGGTCCGTGCGAAAATGTTACAAAGTTGCCTGGGATCTTAAATGAGATTTTTCGGAAGAAAGTCGATGTTGTTCTTGCTGAATCATGAAGTATAAATTCAGAGAATCGGTGTTAAAGGAAGGAAGGTATGCTGAAAGTAAAAGATTGTGTTGTGTACATAGACGTAAAGAAAGCCGCTTTTCAGTCTCTCAATACGGGAATGGAATCGCATATAAAATACCTACCACTGAGTTTTCTTCATCACACATACACACACACACACACACACACACACACACACACACACACACACACACACACACACAAACACACACACACATAGAGTACACGGAGTAAATACGTAGATGCAGAACTGAGTTGCGTAAAATCTCACGTTTTGGCATCGATGACGACGTATAATGTTCTCACAGGTGTCCTGCCTGGTGATCACAATGAGCAAAGTTGTCGAAATGTCGTGCCACGACCCGACAGCATATTCCCTAGAATGTGGTACGATATTTAGAGTTGAGAAATGTCCAATGAATGTGCGTCTCACGTAATACCAGTGCGGGTGCTGAAAAACAACAGAGCACCGAAAGGCGTAGTCGTCTTCTGGAGTCGAAGTCAGCTATAAATAGCAGCAAGAGACAAACAATAGTTTACAGTCTAGTTGGAGCCACTGTAGAGAGCAGAGTCAACAATAAAAGAAGGAACGCCTCAGGAAGACGAATACGTCGAAATATTGTGCATAGAATTGAAACAACAACTCGACTGAACACCCAGAAGAACACCATTATTACTGAGTATTATTGTAACATTAAATTCTTATTTGTTGCATTTGTGTTGCTGTGCATATGGTCTAGTTGTAATATAAGCGCAAAGGTAGTTGAAGGAAAAGAGCCGATAGTACTACTCCGTAAGAAACTACTGGAGACCAGGTGACTTAATTCAAAACACCCGTCACACGGCCAGGCTTTTCTTCCAAAGCTCGTCAGTATAGTTAAGAGTAACCCGCAAGTATGAAAAATCATATTTCAGGTTCAGTGGTTTGCCTAAAATGGTTTTGTACAGCACTAATAGCACACCAACTTTCCACCACAACTGCTTCAAGTTTTAACAAAAAATGGTTCAAATGGCTCTGAGCACTGTGAGACTCAACTGCTGTGGTCATCAGTCCCCTAGAACTTAGAACTACTTAAACCTAACTAACCTAATGACATCACACACACCCACGCCCGAGGCAGGATTCGAACCTGCGACCGTAGCAGCAGCGCGGCTCCGGACTGGAGCGCCTAGAACCGCACGGCCACCGCGGCCGGCTCAAATTTTAACAATTTCCCTTGAGGGAAGCAATATACTTTTACACTAAGGTGGAAAAAGTCATGGGGATACCTCCTAATGACGTGTCGGACCTCCTATTGCGCAGCGTAGTGCAGCATCTCAATGTAGCATGGACTCAGCAAGTCATTTGAAGTCCCTTGCAGAAATGTTGAGCCATGCTGCCTCTATAGAAGTGCATAATTGTGAAAGTATTGCCAGTACAGGATTTTGTGCTCCAGGCGACCTTCAAGTTACGTCCATAAACTTTCAAAAGGATTCAT
This sequence comes from Schistocerca nitens, assembly GCF_023898315.1. Taxonomy (NCBI): domain Eukaryota; kingdom Metazoa; phylum Arthropoda; class Insecta; order Orthoptera; family Acrididae; genus Schistocerca; species Schistocerca nitens. The sequence continues at coordinate 285,331,375 of NC_064614.1, forward strand.
GTCGGGAGACCTGAATGGCCAAACCACTCGCTCGAACTGTCCAGGACGTTTCTCAAATAGTCGGTAATAACTGTGCCCCGGTGACAACTCCATCGTCGTTAAGTCCACGAATGGCTGAAAATGTTTTCCAAGTAGCCGAACATTTCAATTCAATCACCGGTTCAGCTGGACCAGAGGACTCAGTCTGTTCCATGTAAACATAGGCCACACCATTATGGAGCCACTACAAGCATGCACAGTGCCATGTTGATAACCTACATCCATGATTTCTTAGGGTCTGCGCCACACTTAAAACCTACCAACAGCTCTTACCAACTGAAACGGGAACGCAACTTACCAGGCCACGGTTTTTCAGTCGTCTGGGGTCCAACACATATGGCCACGAGCCCAGGAGAGGCGTGGCAGGGGACGGTGTGCTGTTAGCAAAGACACTCGCGTCCATCGTCTGCTGTCATAGCCCATTAACGCCAAATTTCGGCACACTGTCCTACGTCGATTTCTACTGTTATTTCAAGCTTTGTTGCTTGTCTCTGTTAGCACTGACAAGACTACGCAAACGCCGGTGCTCTCGGTTGTCAAATCAGGCAGTCGGCCACTGTGTTGTCCGTGGTAAGAGGTAATGCCTGAAATTAGGTGTTCTCGGTACACTCTTGACACTGTGGGTTTCGAAATACTGAATGCCCTAACCATTTTCGAAATGGAGTATCTCATGCGTCTAGCTCCAATCATCAATCCGCGCTCAAAGTCTGTTGATTCCTGTCGCTTGGCCATAATCACGTCGGGAACCTTTTCCCATGAATCACTTGAGTACAAATGACAACTACGCCAATGGATGCCCTTTTATACTTTGCGTACTCGATACTGCCGCCATCTGTGTATGTGCATATCGGTATGCCATGACATCTGTTATCTCGGTGAACGGTACATATAACACGGTTTAAATGTCTTTTAAGAATAAATCCACGAGTCGCTTGGTAGCCTATCTATGCGAAAACGTCAGGAAATTCGGAAGACAAATCTTAGGTGGAGCGTGAGATAGCGGAGGCAGTCGCTTTGCCCTTCCTGTATCAGCTAGTAAAATCAGCGCATAAACCTTTCCCCTGAGAGCAGGCGTTATTGGGACGAAATTGAGAACACAATCAGCGAGTCGCTCTTAAAATAAGATTGCATGTCGGGAATCGAATGCAGTTCCGGTAATGCGCTCGGAGCTCGGGGGCGGCGGCTCGGCCTTCGTGCGCCAGAGTGGCAGGCTAATTTTGTGGAAGTGCCAAGTTTCTGGCCTCCCGCCTCCCGCCCACCGGCCTCGGCACGCCCAGCGCGCTCCGCCGTAAGATTCTCAGACGTACCGAGTTAATTTCGCTTTGACTGGAGTGAATGCACAGCGCCCGTGTCTGAATACAGCGTCTTAACACTGAGAAGCGGCAAAGGTGAAAGCTCGAAGAAATACGGAATGTCTTCAGATTTCGAGACGTACGCACATTTTCAAGCAGAAGTTCGTTTTATGTTGAAAACTTCCAATAACCCAGTTCTAAGGTTCGTTTCTTAATATATCTGTGTGCGGAGAAATTAACCGAATAAGGCAGAAATTGGTAGACGTGATGTACCTGCACAGACAAGCGTATTATGACAGTTTCAGAAAAATTGGATAATTTATTCAAGAGAAAGAGCTTCATAAACTGGCAAGTCAGTAACGTGTTGGTCCACACATGGCCCTTTTGCAAGCAGTTATTCGATTTGCCATGGATTGGTAGAGTTGTTGGATGTCGTTTTCAGGGATATCGAGCCAAATTCTGTCCAATATGGGCGTTAGATAGTCTAAATCCCTAGCTGCTTGGCAAGGAGGGGGATGAGCTACCCGCAAACCTTTTCCTTTGGGAAAATAACTGTGACGTTGAAACTTCCTGGCAGATTAAAACTGTGTGCTGGACCGAGACTCGAACTCGGGACCTTCGCCTTTCGCGGGCAAGTGCTCTCCCATCTGAGCTACCCAAGCACGACTCATGCCCCGTCCTCACAGCTTTACTTCTGCCAGTATCTCGTCTCCTACCTTTCAAACTTTACAGAACCTCTACTGCGAACCTTGCAGAACTAGCACTCCTGAAAGAAAGGATATTGCGAAGACATGACTTAGCCACAGCCTGGGGGTTGTTTCCAGAATGAGATTTTCACTCTGCAGCGGAGGGTGCGCTGATATGAAACTTCCTGGCAGATTAAAACTTCAGGAGTGCTAGTTCTGCAAGGTTCGCAGGAGAGCTTCTGCAAAGTTTGGAAGGTAGGAGACGAGGTACTGGCAGAAGTACAGCTGTGAGGACGGGGCGTGAGTCGTGCTTGCGGAGCTCAGTTGGGAGAGCACTTGCCCGCGAAAGGCAAAGGTCCCGAGTTCGAGTGTCTGTCCGGCACCCGGTTTTAAACTGCCAGGAAATTTCATATCAGCGCACACTCCGCTGCAGAGTGAAAATCTCATTCTGGAAACTGTGACGTTGCTGGCCAGCACTAAGAGAAGCTGTAGAAACTCTCAGAGTGTGCAGGCGGCCTTTATATTGCTGAAACGTGGGCCCAGGATAGCTTTCCATGAAGGGCAACAAAACGGGGCGTAGAATTTCGTCCACGTACCACTGTGCTGTAAGGGTGCCGTGTATGACAACTAAAATGGTCTTGCTAGCGGAAACGGAAATGGCAGCCCAGAACATCACTCCTGGTTGTCGGGCAGCCGCGGGCGACAGACAATTTCGTATCCCACCGCCGTCTGGTGCGTCTTCAGACACGCATTTGGCCTGGAATCTCATTGACTTGAATAGTATTGCTTAAACAGAATTGTCTTCAGTGATGAGTCCCACTTGGAAATGAGCCCGGAGGCCCTTCATGGCAGCCATCCTTGGTTTACATTTCAGCAACATAACGCCCGTCCACACACGACGAGAGTTACTACCCTACCTTGGCCAGCAAGTTCGACGGATCTCTCCTCAACTGAGAACGTTTGGAGCATTACGAGCAGGGTCCTCCAACGAGCTCAGGTTTCTGACCACCTAACGCGCCATTTGAACAGAATTTGGCACGGTGTACCTCAGAAGGAGATCTAACTACTTTCTCAGTCAATGCCAAGCCCAGTAACTACTTGCATAAGGACTACAGCTGGACCAACGCGTTATTGAGTTGCTCAATTTATGAAGCTCTTTCTCTAGAATAAATCATCCGATTTTTTCTGAAATTGTGATCATATGTTTGTCTGTACATGTATATGAGCGCATCTAGCGTTTTCCGTTCCAGTCTGATAATTCCCTCGTGATGCATCGGTTTTTTTGTCTTAGAGTTGCCATTTTCTATTATTTCCCTCTTTCTGATGTCCTCCAAAAATATCAGAAACAATGCAAAAGCATTCCACGACATTTGTGAAATAATGACTTTTATCTCTCTATCGCACTTTTCCAACAAAACACAGCACACCTGCCGTAATACTAATAATAACTCTTGAAGCTTTCGTTAGATCTGCTGATCCTGTCTCCCATCTTCAGCTGTTGAAATATTTTTTCTCTTGGCCTGTATTGGCGCTCGTGTCAAGTGAATATTGATTCCATTATTATTTCTGTGGAAAGCCCACAGTCATTAACTCACCCTTTCTGGCTTCTGGATGGCATTACTTTCCTCATACCGTGATTAGCTAATGTGACGCATGCCTCGATATTCGTTAGACTTCACGATTCACCACCCTGCCGAGACACGGATCCACTCTTATTCGTATCCAAGTTGAAGACAGTTTTAAACGCCAATGGAAACAGGATTGCGCGTATAAACGTGCGTGACGATGAATCTAGTGATGTATTAAAACATAATTATGAAACACTGGAACACCTAGATCAATTGCAGCATAACATGATACTCGTATTGCATGACATATTGTCTGAGAAAAAGGTTTAGTGCTCGTAGGGCAAGAGTACAACTGATAGGTCTGGAACTCATGGAAAAAGGGATTTTCAGATACAACATGTAAAAGTAATCATTAACTGCCGTTATTAACGCCTAATCTCTCGTATTCACACTAACAGGCTTATTGGTAACAGTCTCAATAAAAATTACAAGTCAAATAGCATTACCTGAAAACTTCTAAAGAAATGTGCTTATAATTTTCAATGACGTTTTTTAATTCAGATTACCAATTTGAAAACTAAGATTTCGTCTTCAGATACAATCGAAAACAACACATTTGTTTCAGTTCACACCATTTCTATCATTTATCAAAAGGAACCAAAGGTCGCTGGCTTTTGGGCAGTGAAATTGGTGCTCGGATACAGTTTGTTAAATGGAGTGTTTACGTGCTTGATAATACACTGATTGATGCTTAGATTGCTAGTGCCTTCCATTATATGACTTACGTTGTGGATGTTCATCGGTTCCAAGATTCTTGTCTCTGAAGATGGGTGGAAGAGCGATGCTGTGGTGTTACCTCAGAGACGCTGAAGATTTCTTCATCCACCTAATCGGAAAGCCTAACTTCCTGCATAAGCAACAGCCCATTCCTCACGGAGTGTGGCTGTTGTGTCGTTAGGAGATATGCGTTGAGTGTTGGTGAATGCAGCTAGTCCGTATAAGCATGGTGACAAGTAAATGTCGTGTGACTAGGGCCTCCCGCCGGGTAGACCTTTCGCCGGGTGCAAGCCTTTTCATTTGACGCCACTTCGGCGACTTGTGCGTCGATGAGGATGAAATGAAGATGGTTAGGACAACACAACACAAGTCCCTGAGCGGAGAAAATCTCCGACCCAGCCGGGAATCGAACCCGGGCCCTTAGGACTGACATTCTGTCGCGCTGACCACTCAGCTACTGGGGGCGGACTGTTTGGTGATGATGGGAGAAAGTACCGTCACAGTGCCTCCTCCTCTTCTCCTCTGGAATAGCAGCAAGAACATGTGGTGTGTTTTATGTATGCGTTCTCTCATGATTATGAGAGAAGCTACCGTCACATTGCACACTCCTCTGGAAGATTACAAAGAGCATGAGTTGTGTGTTGTTATGTTTACATTGTGTGATGATAATGATGAGAGAAGGTACCATCACATTCCCTACTCCTTCGGTATAGCACCAAGAGGAGAGGTTGATAGTGTTATGTTTGTGCTGTATGATGATGACGAGAGAAGGAACAATCACATTCCTTACTCCTCTGGAACAGAATCAAGAGGAAACAGTATTCGGTGTTATCTTTGTGTTACATGATGATTATTATGATGATGATGAGAGGAAGTACCACCTACTCCACTAGAATACACGAAGTGGAAGCTTTGGGTTGTATGATGATCATGAGAGAAGGTACCATCACGTTTCCTACTCCTCTGGAAAAGCACCTAGAGGAAGAGGGGAGTTCTGTTATGTGTATGTTGTATGATGATGATACTGATGATGAGAGAAGATACCGTCACGTTGCCTACTCCTATGGAATAGCATCAAGAGATGATGGTGTTGGATTAAAGGTGCTGATGCATCGTTATCGTCAACAATGTATTATCCTTTCACTTCATGAGACACTGTGCAGTTCAGGAACTTGAGGTCACCAGCACAGAGGAGTGTCTCAAGTAACAGCGATTTCCCGTTGCAGTTCACATCATACTAACAGGAAATGACAAACATAGTTAGATGGACAAAGAAAATTGAATGGAAAAGAATAATAAAATGTATTTAGTCTGCTGTGTAAAAAGACCTCTCAATCTGTGACAGATTTAGCACTAGAGGACCAAAATTGTGCGAGGATGCACCAATCTAACATTACTGCCTTGCGTTTGCTCGCAAAGTCAAAAAATACACTTGCGAGAAAAAAACACATATTGGAACGGTCTCCGCTCTACCCATTAAATCTTCTTCTTTCAGTGATAGGGCAGCATTGGATTCAGCAGCTTAGTACCCTGGTGACACTAAAGTTACGACGCATGGTTGCACCCCCTCAAGGAAAACATACCTCTCCAAATCAACGAACGGCCTTCTCCAAATCATTTACACCACTCTGTTAACAGACGGGGAGTTTAGTTTGCTCCTCTGTTTCGTTACCTCACTCATTAATGCCAGTCCAAAATTGAAAGGTGACTGTGGACCGGATTTCATCATCTAATGTTTGGTGTGTCACTGAATAAATACGATGTTTTACAGAAATCTTGTTGTGGAAACAATGCATTAACTGCTGACATCGCAGGAGATTGGTTCAAATGGCTCTGAGCACTATGGGACTTAACAGCGGAGGTCATCAGTCCCCTAGAACTTAGAGCTACTTAAACCTAACTAACCTAAGGGCATCACACACATCCATGCCTGGGCAGGATTCGAACCTGCGACCGTAGCGGTCGCGCGGTTACAGACTGAAGCGCCTAGAACCGCTCGGCCACTCCGGCCGGCCATCGCAGGAGAGGTAATGACACCCTGATCTGACCTTCTTGGAATATGATTGATTGGGCATCCTATATTTTTCTACTTATCATCGCATATTGCTCGAATTTTGGCTGCTCTGCAGAAATGCTTGCCCTAGCCAAAAGTATTTAGTTATTTGATTCTCATGGCGGTCATTTTTAATCGAAACTCTTACCAGAAAATATGACTTGTGCACATTAATAATGTACTTTTCTCGATGTCTGCGAAGAAACGGAAAGAAGTACGCAGGAAGGCGGAAAGGAGACCTGCAGAGTGCCTGTTAACAGTAATTTAGCTTTCTACTCAAGTTTCGCAGAAAAGAATTAAACTGATAATCTAAATAAATACCTTCATCTGCAGAAAGTGAAAGAGAGGAAAACAAAACTCACTCCATGCTGAGCGGAATTCTGACTAACATCGCAACTTACCATCACACGTTCCGTCGGTGGTTTGTGGCAGGGAGTAAGGCAGAAGATGTTTTTTGCCCTGGCGGACATTGCAGTTTCCAGTAAACAATGGCGCGAGCATTTCCATCGGTGACCGCCGAGTTGATGAAGAACGCCAAGGCGCACGTTCATTAGCTATCTTTGGATGCCTGTACATGCACGTATTATAACTTTAGCGGCTCCATTAGCAAGGCGGATTTGATTATCATGGTAATGATTGGTTTTAATGATGGGCACGCGACACTTGGTTCATTAGCGCTCTTGCACATTGAAAAAAAATGTAAATATGATCAGCAAAACGAGTATGAATGGCTGGCGTAGCCGATTACCAATATCTAGCTGGTATACATCAGGCAAGCCACAGCCAAAAAGAAACAAATTTGTGGGCTCACACTCGCACACAAACGCGTGCTAATCCCCATCACTTCTCCACTACACATACACACACACACACACACACACACACACACACACACACACACACACACACTGTAACTATACGGGGTACACTGGAACGCGAGAGTCCAGCGGCGTATTTGCGATTCTTCATGACCTACCGCGTCGAACATATTCTATAAGTATATGTTTCGTTGTGATTCTTGAACTTTTACCGGCCAATGGAATACCCCATCTTTTTTGGGAGTATTTAGTACTGAATGACATTTGACTGAGGGTATATTGAAATGAAGTCTTCTTAGCATAGTGAACTCAGTGTTCACATTGGGTAATAACAAACGCTTCATTTGCATTTAGTCCTTCACTAATGCATCATTAACGGTTTCATGGCTTTAAAAGCCACATATTTAGGTGAACCTCTCAAGTGACGTGGGATATTTGACCTTCTGTGAGGCTGTTATCGGAATTCGCCTTCGTGTACAAGGTCTACATCTACATCTACATGACTACTCTGCAATTCACATTTAAGTGCTTGGCAGAGGGTTCATCGAACCACAATCATACTATCTCTCTACCAATCCACTCCGACACAGCCAGCGGGAAAAACGAACACCTAAACCATTCTGTTCGAGCTCTGATTTCTCTTATTTTATTTTGATGATCGTTCCTACCTATGTAGGTTGGGCTCAACAAAATATTTTCGCATTCGGAAGTGAAAGTTGGTGACTGAAATTTCGTAAATAGATCTCGCCGCGACGAAGAAGTCTTTGCTGTAATGACTTCCATCCCAATTCGCGTATCATATCTGCCACACTCTCCCCCCTACTACGTGATAATACAAAACGAGCTGCCCTTTTTTGCACCCTTTCGATGTGCTCCGTCAATCCCACCTGGTAAGGATCCCACACCGCGCAGCAATATTCTAACAGAGAACGAACTAGTGTAGTGTAAGCTGTCTCTTTAGTGGACTTGTTGCATCTTCTAAGTGTCCTGCCAATGAAACGTAACCTTTGGCTCGCCTTCCCCATAATATTATCTATGTGGTCTTTCCAACTGAAGTTGTTCGTAATTTTAACACCCAGGTACTTAGTTGAATTGACTGCCTTGAGAATTGTACTATTTACCGAGTAATCGAATTCCAACGGATTTCTTTTGGAACTCATGTGGATCACCTCACACTTTTCGTTATTTAGCGTCAACTGCCACCTGCCACACCATACAGCAATCTTTTCTAAATCGCTTTGCAACTGATACTGGTCTTCGGATGACCTTACTAGATGGTAAATTACAGCATCATCTACGAACAACCTAAGAGAACTGCTCACATTGTCACCCAGGTCATTTATAAAGATCAGGAACAGCAGAGGTCACAGGACGCTTCCCTGTGGAACACCTGATATCACTTCAGTTTTACTCGATGATTTCCCGTCTATTACTATGAACTGCGACCTTCCTGACAGGAAATCACGAATCCAGTCGCACAACTGAGACGATACCCCATAGGCCCGCAGATTGATTAGAAGTCGCTTGTGAGTAACGGTGTCAAAAGCTTTCCGGAAATCCAGAGATACGGAATCGACCTGAGATCCCCTGTCGATAGCGGCCATTACTCCGTGCGAATAAAGAGCTAGCTGCGTTGCACAAGAACGATGTTTTCTGAAACCATGCTATTTTCGTATCAATAGATCGTTCCCTTCGAGGTGATTCATAATGTTTGAATACAGTACATCCTCCAAAACCCTACTGCAAACCGACGTCAATGATATAGGTCTGTAGTTCGATGGATTACTCCTACTACCCTTCTTAATGAAGGTCGCTTCATTAGAAAGTTTCTGTGAAATGTTAAATCACCTGTGGAATAATCATAAAGAAAACTTGCCCACTGACCATCAAAACCATCAAATCTGATGATACGCGCGAAAATAAGCGTAAACATGAACTGTTTAATTGAGACATCACCAAGTATCCACTATAAACAGAATTGTTTGATGTCGTTGGAATCTGGAATGATTTACTGTGGCGCCACTTCATTAAGTAGGACACGTGTCTCACGAAGCTAGTAGTGGGCTCATAAACTGCCTGGCGTTTTTTGCCTACGTAGGCATTCTGCCGCACCAAGGTCACAGACCTAGTGAGACCATATCAGTGACGTCTTCATCCTCATTGGCGTGATACACACCATTTTCCAGTCCTCTTGCATCTCCTTATCACCAGCCAGTCATAATATAGTAATTAAAAAAACAAGATGGTGGAATTAGTCCAACCAAGTTAGCAGAAACCAGTCAGGCAGTGCGGTACTCATTACCTCCAGCAAATCAGAAGGAGAATAACATCCTAGGTGAACCCTCACTTCTTTATTTGGAAACAGACCAATTGTATGCTTTACACCCTCCTCTCTTCTCTACCAATCAGAGGATAGTATTAGGAAATCGCGCGAGAAATGTAGCATAAATTACGTAGCCTCAACTTCAGTCTTCTTATTTCCTTGAAAGACATGCATTATTTCTACCACGAAAGTAGTGTCAAGTTACATTACTTACATACAGAGTAATTGTGTGCTCTATAGCCCCCCCTCTCCTCTTTTTCCAATCAATCCCAACAACAATATTAAAATGATGCATCACATATTTAGTAAAAAAAATTTGTAAATTCCACTTGAAAGTCTCATTATTTCCTTGAAAGTCAAAGGTATCAATTATTTACCTACAGACCAATTAAGTGTTCTATACATGTCCTTTCTCTCCATTTCTACGACCAATCAGAGTGTAGTATTGGAAAATGGCACCAGATAGTAGAGAATTACGTCACCTCGACTTGAAAGTCTCATAGTCTCCATGAAAATTGAAGATAATCATTATCTTCAGCATAAAAATGGTGTCAAGTTACAATATTTACTTTCATGCTAATTATGAGCCTTATACTCTCCCATCTCTCCCTTTCTCACCGATCAGAGTTTTGTTTGAAAATTATGTGCCAGAGATGTAGTAAAAAGTTACCTAACCTCCTCCTGAGAATCTCATTATTTCCTTGAAAGTCAAATAAATGCAATATTTCTGGCAAGAAATTGGTGTCTTGTTACGTTATATACATACAGAGCATTTGTGTGTTTTATAAACACCATCTCCTTTTTTCCAACCAATCGTAGAGCAGCTTTACAAATACAAGATATTGGAAATAGACCAATTGATTTGTTTATACCCCCAATTGATACAGTAAACGCAAAATGGTAATAAAGTAAGCGCTTATCGGTTAAAGCTGAACGCTAAAAGTTGAACGGTAAACGGTAAAGTAAACGCTTAGTGGTTAATGGTAAATGCTAAACAGTAAATGGTAATTGGTAAACGCTAAAAGCCGGTTGTTGAAAATGGTAAACGGTAAACTCTAAACGCTATCTCACTATGCAAATACAATTACTAATCTCTACGAAAATTTATGATACATAATAAATGAATGTCAAATTATTTCTGTCAAAGTCAAATTGATTGGTCACAATTCTTCTTAGGTGTGCACCATTCTCCCTAGGTTTCCTCCAGTTAACGCTTAACCCATGACGCCTAACGCCTAACGGTTAATGTCTAATACCTAACGCCTAACGCACCTCTCCCGTCACTGTCTCCAGTCAGTCATAGTGCAATATTAAAGGAATCCAAGATGATGGGAACAAACCATTTGTGCTTTATACTCCACGTTTGTCCTTCCCCGTTGTCTCCATCCAGTCAGAGTGTAGTGTGAACAAGGCGTGAAATTCCAGTATTTATGATCCAGTCAGAGCGTAATATTAAAGTAACGTGTCAGGTACGCAATAAAAAATTACGTGACAGTTACGTAAAAGTCGAAGATATGTATCATTCCCCTTAAGAGATATTCATTATTTCTGAAAGATAGTTACATACAATCGGTGTAATATTATATTGTAATTACTATAAATAATGTCAAGTTACAATATTTTCTGTGGGAGTGCAAGGTGATTTAGTAATATTAATAATTACTCCAAGGTTACTGGTGTGTGTTATATGCAGAAAATTTCGTCTCCTTATAAGTATTTCTGTTCTCATTACAAACATGTAGCCTCTTTGTATTTCTTACATCAAATAATTCACCATACTCCTTAAAAACCTCTTTCAGTCGAAGTAATCTTTTCTGTTTGGATTTTTTGTGTCAAAAATACTGTGCACACCTGCTAATCCTCGCACGAAAAGTAAAAGCAATCATTCTCTCTCTCTCTCTCTCTCTCTCTCTCTCTCTCTCTCACACACACACACACACACACACACACACACATACCTAAACATACATGTGATCAGTAGGCAATTCTTGTCAATTTTTCCAGAAATTGCAATAAATTTCCACATGAAATTATCACCTATACAATCTTGTCGTTTGAATTCCTCATTAAATCTCATCTCACATACAGTGTTTTTCCACATCTTTCTCGTTATCAAATGTAATCTCTCATACATTTTTCAGAAAAACTATAAATACTATTTTTTTTCGTCACTATCTCACAGTAGACATGTCACGTAGCGTCAGTTCAGCATCTCGTTTGCCACTACTGGACAGACAGAGCAGTCCAATGAAGAGAGAGAGAAATATCTCAGCACGTCTCACGTTTCCTGATAAGATGCAGTGCAGCTGAGAGACACGAGCTAACGTTGTGTGGGAAAGTACTATAGAGGTAGAAACCTCAAAATCAAAAACACATAAATGTAATACTTATTCTAAATTTCTTTTCATACAAAGTTTTTACTTACAATGTATTCACGTTAAAATGCTTTTACATTAAGCTCTTAGTGACCTCAAGCCATAACCTAAAATTTACATTTATCACACACTTTTTTTTCTCAACTAAATGTACGTCTAACTTTTTGAAATATAATTAACACAGGGAGCGTTCGCCATGGATGCCATAGATGTTTATAGAAAAGTTTCCTACTTTTTTTTTAATGATGAACGTGTCTCAGTTCTTCTGACAAACTTTAATTTATACGCACAAATAATATGTTTAGATGCATGATGTGCATCTTGATGTACAAGATATAGTCCTGCTGGAATTGACCGTTTAAAAGAGACATTGACATTTGACTCGTTGTGTGCTTCTTTGCTGTTACCTTAGGCAGTATGTGTGTACTCCTGTGTAAAATTCCTTAATTTAATTAACATTAATATGCAATAGGAATACACATTTCAGTGCTCATCCACAACTGCGAGCTCGGAAAGTTTTCAGTGTTTTCACAAAGTTCTCTGTGACACTGGTTGTGAATCATTCACTGATGCCATCAAAGAGCGGTAGAAGTGTGCTTTTGGTGTTCTGTCTTAGTCAACGGGAAACTTACAGAACAGTGAGACGTTCATCTTAAATGATCGTATCAGTTCGCACACTCTTTTGATGAAAGCCAGGGGACACGTTACAAGAAACTGTTTAGGACCTTAAGCCAGTAAATACTTGATTTTTAAAAGCGGTATTGTCACAAACCCATTGTAGACTATAACCACTTACTTTGACAGGCTTGGTAGATGGCTCACCCATTATTTGTAGTTACGTAAGGTACTACTTTACTTACGTGGACTTATCTACACGTACAGGTTATGTGGTATATTCCCGACATCGCAGGTGGGTTCAGTTTTTCTTTTGCCGACCTGAGAAACTGTTTGATCATCTTGGTAAATGTCCGTAGCACGTGGTTTAGTGGCTAACGCTGTTGCCTCTGGATCACGGTGTCCCGGGTTCGATTTCCGGCCGTGTTGGGGATTTTCTCTGCCAGGGATGGGTGTTTGTGTTGTCCTCATCATTTCATCATCATCATCATTCGTGACAATGGCTAGATTGGACTTTGTAAAAAATTGGATGTGTAATATCTGGGACTTGGTACGGGCGCTGACGACCGCGCAGTTGAGCGGCCCACAAACCAAACATCCATCTTGGTAAATAGTGTTTACGCCGCGTCCGCTCGATATAAGGTCGATTCTGTCAGGCACACTGGGGACATGTGGAAGAGTGGCCGCACCTGATATTGGTTCATCAGAAGTGTCACATAGTCGAGTGTTAGATTTCGTGACGCTTCTCATACAACTGATGCAGCTCCCGTTGTTCCTCGGAACACATTGCAAGTGCAGCATCTTGCATCCGAGTTGCTGCGGCTTACATTTTCATGTTACGAGCGTATTAATTGTTTCTCTTTTCCTTCTCTGGCGATAATACTGCCCAAACACATCGTAGAGACTATTTACTAACCGACCAGTAAGATCGGAGTGTTTAATATACGCAGAGGACAAAAAGGACCCACTTGGAATGTCTAGAATGTACCTTATACCACGTACATATGGAAAAATGTATGTGGGAATGACTGAACGGACGGTCAGAATCAGGATCACTGTACATATACGACACTGCAGGCTGGGTCAGGCCGCTGCGCGTACATCACAAAGGTAGTCCTGAACTCGCTCGCTCGCTAAGCTCAGCAGACAAAATGCGTTACTATACCTGTTAACTCGCAGCTGGGCATGCACGTACTATCGAGAATTACATCTTCTACTGGAATATGCTGTTATGAAGTCTTACTGATTAACAGTACTAAAACAAAGTTTAATTTAAGATCAATATCGATATAAATGGCATAACGACTTATTTACAACCTTTAGTCTCTTCTGCTTAACAGTCCTCATTTTGGCATGATTTTAATTTTATTGTGACCCACTATAGCTGCAGGAAACAATAAGTAGACCCATGGACATCCGATCATTGTAGGACCAGTAACAGTAAGACTCCATAATAGCGGATTCTAGTAGCAGATGTAATTCTCATTTGTACGTACACACCTAGTTACGGGTTAACAGGTGTAGAAACGTAGTTCTTCTGCTGAATTGAGCGAGCGAGCGAGCGCAGGCCTATCTTCGCGACGTACGCACCGCGGCCTGTCTTTCTCGTAGGTCTCAAGGCTGGGAGAAACGGAGAAACTAGCCATGGCGAAGGTCGCGCTGTGTGGATCCAACACAAAAAACTTTCGCTAACACGGAATTTCTTGTGGAGAACTATCACGCCCGCTTGAAAAGAAACGCTTACAGAAACATGACAAAAGGTTCGATAAGAAAGAGGAAAGTTGCAGGCTCCAGTGAAAGATCGTTGCAAGTAGTAAGCGGAGAACTACAGCAGTAATAACCTGGGAAAAGCCCTCAGACGTTGCTGCGACAAGTAGCAATATTCTCCGGCCGTAGGCGCTACCCCAGTTAGCCATCGGCAATGGAAGAGAAGCTTTGAAAATGACAGTCACTCGTTAAATCGATGTCGACCGAAGAACCCGAGATGGAATCCAACAGGCATTATGTCAGCAAGTAGCCACGAAATCATCGATAATTTTCTCCCAATCATTCTACAGTCATTTCCCATAGCCAACTGTGAGTTCGGATTGTCGGTATGGTGATCCCACGTCGTTCGAGTCAATGACTTCACCTTCGCCAGGTTCTGAAAGACAGAAACAAGCTGCAAATGTACGTCCTATTTGGATGCTGTATCGCTATCCCTTTCTAATGTTAGAGGGACTGATTAGGCATCACATACTAACACCAGTATTAATCTGCAGGAATGGCTTTTCTCTACATTGAAAATACTCTGTGTAACGTATGACATTAGATAGCGATATGCACAAATACAGGTGGCGGTATTTTCGCGTACATAAGGTATAAAAGGGCAGTGAATAGGTGGTGATTCGTGTGAAAAGTTTTCCGATGTGATTGTGGCTGCACGATGGGTATTAGCAGACTTTGAACGCGGAGTGGTAGATGAAGCTAGACGTATGAAACATTCTATTTCGGAGATCGTTGGGTAATTCAATAGTCCGAGATACACAGTGTCAAGAGAATGCCGAGAATACCGTATTTCAGACATTCTCTCTCACGGCGAATAACGCTTAACGAATGAGAGCAAGGGCGTTTGCGTAGAGTTTTCAGTGCCAACAGACAAGCATCAGTGAGTGAAATAGCCCCAGAAATCAGAAAGGACAAAGTGATGAAATTTGGCGTTATTTGGCAACGGCACCAGGCGACCGACGTGAGTGTCTTTGCTAACTGCGCTACATCGCAAGCAGCTCCTTTCCTGAACTCGTAACCTTGTCGGTTGGACCATAAACGACGGAAACCGTGGTAAGAGCTGATGGCTGGGTTCGAGTGTGGCGCAGATCCAATGAAGGCATGGATTGAAGTTGTCAACAATGTACTGTCCATTCCATAATGGAATAAAATGGGTCTTTTGTTCAACTGAACCGATTATTGGCTGGAATTGGTTATGTTCTGCTACTTGGAGAATATTTGCAGCCATTCATGGATTTCATTTTCCCTAACACCGCTGCAATTTTTATCAATGGAAATGCGCCATGTCGCCGGGCACCAACTGTTCGGGAATGGTTTGAAGGAAGTTCCGGAATATCAGAGAGAATGATTTGGCTGCCCAGACCGTGCGACATGAATCCCATCTAATAATATTCACGGAACACAATCGAGAGGTCAGTTCGTGCTCAAAACCCTGCCCCGGCAACACTTTCGCAATCACGGACGGCTGTAGCTGCAGCATGACTCAGTGTTCCTGTAGGGGACTTCCAACTTGTTGAGTCCATGCCACGCCGAGTTACTGCACTACGTTTGGCAAAAGGAGGTCTGACGCGATATTAGGAAGTACCCCAAGACTTTTGTCACCTCAATGTCCATTACTGGCCATTAAAATTGCTACACCAAGAAGAAATGCAGATGATAAAGGGGTATTCATTGGACAAATATATTATACTAGAACTGAGATGTGATTACATTTTCATGCAATTTGGGTGCATAGATCCTGAGAAATCAGTACCCAGAACAACCACTTCTGGCCGTAATAATGGCCTTGATATGCCTGGGCATTGAGTCAAACGGAGCTTGGATGGCGTGTACAGGTACAGCTGCCCATGCAGCTTCAGCACGATACCACAGTTCATCAAGAGTAGTGACTGGCGTATTGTGACGAACCAGTTGCTCGGCCACCATTGACCAGACGTTTTCAATTGGTGAGAGATCTGGAGAATGTGCTGACCAGGGCAGCAGTCGAACATTTTCTGTATCCAGAAAGGCCCGTACAGGACATGCTGCAACATGCGGACGCGCATTATCCTGCTGAAATGTAGAGATTCGCAGGGATCGAATGAAGGGTAGAGCCACGAGTCGTAACACATCTGAAATGTAACGTCCAATGTTCAAAGCATCTTCAATGCGAACAACAGGTGACCGAGACGTGTACACCAGAGTACACCAGAGCAGGCGTTCCTGTCTGTGATGCAGCGTCAAGGGTAACCGCAGCCATGGTCTCCAAGCTGATAGTCCATGCTGCTGCAAACGTCGTCGAACTGTTCGTGCAGATGGTTGTTGTCTTGCAAACGTCCCCATTTGTTGACTCAGGGATCGAGACGTGGCTGCACGTTCCGTTACAGCCATGCGGATAGGATGCCTGTCATCTCGACTGCAAGTGATACGAGGCTGTTGGGATCCAGCACGGCGTTCCGTATTACCCTCCTGAACCCAACGATTCCATACTCTGCTAACAGTCATTGGATCTCGACCAACGCGAGCAGCAATGTCGCGATACGATAAACCGCAATCGCGATAGGCTACAATCCGACCTTTATCAAAGTCGGAAACGTGATGGTACGCATTTCTCCTCCTTACACAACGTTTCACCAGGCAACGCCTGTCACCTGCTTTTTGTGTATGAGAAATCGGTTGGAAACTTTCCTCATGTCAGCACGTTGTAGGTGTTGCCACCGGCGCCAACTTTGTGTGAATGCTCTGCAAAGCTAATCATTTGCATATCACAGCATCTTCTTCCAGTCGATTAAATTTTGCGTCTGTAGCACGTCATCTTCGTGGTGTAGCAATTTTAATGGCCAGTAGTGTATGTACGATTCTCTTCCGCTGCGTATAGTATCTCCAAGAAGTACGTATCTGTTCTTGCACTTCTCTACCTAATCGGCTAATTAAATGAGCACGTCTCACTGCAAAACAAGGTTAATACAGTTGTAATGAAAACCTGTGCGCGTGTATCACAGTACAGCTCTACCACCTGCAAAGTCATAATCTTGCTCGTGTTTTCTGCAGTGCTCCTGACGCAATTCATTCAACAACAATGAGAAAAGCCATTCGCGCATTCAAATGAGCGGCACGCAGCTGTTTACCGCGCCGCGACCCCAGGGCCGGCCGGGCTGCCGACCGAAATAATTCCACCTGGGCAGCGGCGATACATTATTCAGGGCTGCCGCTGCGCCCACCGCGCTGCCCCGCCGGCCCACCGTGCTGCCACCCGCCGCCTTTTCGCCCGCCGCGCCCAGGCTCGGTCTCGCCAAGAATGAAAAGCTAATTTAATTTGTGTGACTGCCGGCCCCGTGGGGGTACCCGGCCCTCATGTATGCTAACTCTCGCGTTTTTCATTAAGTGACACTAAAAGAAACAGTGGTTAAGCGCGCCACGGTCAAGAGACGAGTTGCACCTTAAATCACGGTCGTAAGGCTGCTCCTTAGTCCCACATAAGAACAGTGTATCACTACGGTGGAGCACCCTGGAAGAACGTGCGACTTCACCACAACTTACCGTCGTTTGGAGAATGAAATAAGCTCACCCAACAAAATGTTACTCAGCATCAAATGGTTCAAATGGCTCTGAGCACTATGGGACATAACTTCTGGCAGGATTCGAACCTGCGACCGTAGCGGTCGCGCGGTTCCAGACTGTAGCGCCTAGAACCGCGTGCCCACTACGGCTGGTGGCCTTGTGATTCTAGGCCCTACAGTCTGGAACCGATGACCGCTACGGTCGCAGGTTCGAATCCTGCCTCGGGCATGGATGTGTGTAATGTCCTTAGGTTAGTTAGGTTTAATTAGTTCTAAGTTCTGATGACCTCAGAAGTTAAGTCGCATAGTGTTCAGAGCCATTTGAGCCACTCCGGCCGGCCTTCCTCAGCGTCATTTGGTTATCTGTCTTGCGGCAAGTTTAGACTTCATCGCTGCCCACGTCCTCTGCTTTCCTCTTCATTCCTTGGTGCGCAACTTGTGATCTGCTGATGTTATCCAACGCTAGGCATCTTCTGCTGACCCTCCCTCTGTCCCTTAGAAAGAAGCCTTCAATTTCCTGTAGTAGAAGGTAGCCTCGTTTCAAACTACACTACTGGCCATTACAATTACTACACCACGAAGATGACGTGCTACAGACGCGAAATTTAACCGACAGGTAGAAGATGCTGTGATATGCCAATAATTAGCTTTTAAGAGCATCCAGACAAGGTTGGCGCCGGTCCTGCTTCCTCTATGTTCCTGCTCCGTGCAAGGTCATACCCTCTACTAGGAATATCACCCGTCGTTTCTTTAATTCTGTTTACAAACTACTAACAGGTAGTATTTCCTGCTTTTGAAATGCCTCTTTCGCTAGCGTCATTCTATGATGTCCTGTTCGCAGCGCGTATCTTCCCTAGTTCAACTTTACATATCCTCCTACTGTGGGAAATATCGGCGCTTCAACAAATCACTTAGCTAGATATCTTGAGTATTTACTGACATGGGGAAGTTACGAATGCTCTCACCTGTTCGGTGGTTTCAGGTCCTAACAGCCAACGGGTCTGCCACGTGAGTAATAGCGGTTCTGGCTGGGCTTGGATGGGTTACGGTCTGAGGAAAACCAGGTGCCGAAGTGGCGTCCAATTGAAGGACTTCCATCAGGCCGTGGTGCGACACGACATTTTTGTCCGATTCCATAGCTGAGTGGTCAGTGTGAAAGGAGTATGCGAGGCGCCAGGGTTCGATATCCGTCCTGGCCGGAGATTTTCTCCTCTCGGGGCTGGGTGTTGTGTTATCCTCCTCATCATTCCATCCTTGTCGACAAGCAAGTCGCCGAAGTGGCGTGAACTAGAACGATTTTCACCAGACGAGCAGCCTACCCGACGGGAGGACCTAGCCATATGCGCATTTCAGGTCCTAATTCATATTTACCTCTTCTTTTCTTTAAGTCTATAACCGTGTATTCGGGTTTCTTTTTATTTATTTTCATACCGTATGCCACACGCCATTATCATCTGAATTAGTGTCGCTCCATTCTCTGCAAGAAAGACCATGTCTTTTCCGAATCTTACGCATTTCATTTTCGTCAACCTATCGCGACGCTTGTCTTCCCATCCAAACGACGTTTTGCTATTGCTTCCAAATAAACACTTTTTTTCTCTGCGAATTTCGGTTGAAAAAATGCGGAATTTACTGTGGCACATCCTTCAATATTCCCACTTCGGCTTCTATAGTGTCATTAAGTTCCATAGCCTACGAAATAGCGCCTGTTACGAAGGTGCGTTCCAAGCAGAGAGCAGTAACTGAGTTTCTTTTAGAGGCAAGCCAAAGCATCGCGTATACTCACAGATCATCGCAGGATGTCTACTGTGACCCGGCAGTGAACAAAAGCAGGGTGAGTCGTTGCATGAGGCATTTCTCATCATCGGAACAAGGTCGCTCAAACCTGTCCGACCTCCCGCCGCACAGAGCTGACTCCGTGTTGGGTGTGGGAGCTTAATGTGTTCGCCACCAAAACATTCGAACGAACGTCTCCTTCTCCATTACAACACAAGGCGTCACGTAAGTCTGGGCACCCGAGAGGAGCCTACAAAGCGTCATTGGACTGTTCTGCCTCATCTAACCTACGGCCTGGATCTCGCACCTTCCGACTGCCACGTCTTTTACCAATGGTTGGTTGGTTGGTTTGGGGAAGGAGACCAGACAGCGTGGTCATCGGTCTCATCGGAGTAGGGAAGGATGGGGAAGGAAGTCGGCCGTGCCCTTTCAGAGGAACCATCCCGGCATTTGCCTGGAGTGATTTAGGGAAATCACGGAAAACCTAAATCAGGATGCCCGGACGCGGGATTGAACCGTCGTCCTCCCGAATGCGAGTCCAGTGTCTTACCACTGCGCCACCTCGCTCGGTCTCTTTTACCAATGAAGGATGCCCTCCGCGGGAAGCAGTTTGTGCCTGATGGGAAGGTTATTGATGCAGCAAGATGTGGGCTCCGGCGTCGACCTTTAGAGTGGTACTAAGCGAGCGCACAGGTCCTCTTAGTAAGGTGACGTGAAGCCGTCGTACTGACCGTAGATTATGTTGGAAAACATGGTTTTGTATCCAAAAAATTGTGTGATAACGTCTTGTAGAGGAATCTCAATAAAACCAACCTGGTTTCAGAAAAAATGTGTTGGATTACTTATTGAACGTCCCTCGTAGGATGGGTGAGGAACCGCCGCTCTGTCTCATCCCTCCCCCGATCTTTCTATCTTCCGTGGCCTCATTTTTCTGTTCGTACACTTGCCTCCTGTTTCCAGTACAGATTTCCAAACACGCTTCTCGCCTGCCACTTAACGCTCTTTCTCTTCAGTACATCCATCAGCTTTTACCACTGTAATCTGTCGAAGACCCCTTTCGAGATGTATGAAGGCCGCCAGTATTTCTTTGCCCTTTTCTATATGTATTTCAGTGGTAGTCCTTAAAAGACCAGTGGCATCTCGTACCCCTTTTCTCTCCTGAAACAATATTACACCTCCCCTTGTGCATCTTCTAGTGTTCCACGTAGCCTTCTATTCAGAAAAACGTTTGCTACCTGCGATATTAGGCTGATCATGCTGTTACCTCCTGAAAATAGCGCACAGGTTGCTTGGCAGCGAGATAAATAGTGTAGAACTGATACGAGCCAGTCATCTCACCCTCCACCAAAGACGTAAGTTATCGCAGAGAAGCAGGCTGTATGTGACACTTGGTGCTATGGAATCAGCGCAGTGACATGGGGCGATATGGAGACGTGATAGAGTACCAGAAAGATGATATCATGTTTAGACATGCAGGTGACCACATTATCAGTAAAATATCCCGCTCTGTTGGTGTATCAACAATGAATGTACTACGAGTCTACAAGAAATGGTGTGCCACTCGCAGGCGCGTAAGCTGAAGTAAAAACACTGTTAAAAAAAATAACAGCTACGGACAGGGACTGAAAACGAGTGTAATGCTTTGTCAATGACAGTCGACTACAACCAGAAAGGAACTGCTGCTTGCAGTGAATGCAGGTCCACCTCAACGAGCTTCTTAGCAAATATTCAGAGGGAACTGCATACAGTGTTCATATGGATCCGCGTTGTTCGCGGAAGACTGTTGCTAAGAGCACATAAAGCTTCACGTTATAAATGTGCCAAACAAGACGAATGCTGGGACGACGAGGCTTGATTTTGTCTCTTTGAAAACTATGGCGTCGAGTGTACTGAGAGATGTTTGGCCAATAGTTTTTGGAGGTTGTAAATCTTTCCACAGATGTTCTGATGTTTTGTGGGTGATTTTCGTACCAAGAATTGGGGCTATTCATTCGGGTAATGTGAACGTGAACCACGATATTTATTTGAACACTGTTGACGATCATATGTTGCCTTTTCTCCTACATCTTGATGTTTATACTGCGGGCACTCGCGAGATGACAACAGCTGTTTTTACAGGGCTGAACGCATTGCCTTAGGTACCACTATATCGGGTAGCTTTTTCCGACTGTCACCACTGCTTGTACTTTGCCGCTGGCGAGTGCAGTTTCTCCTCCTGGATAGCGAGTGCTTATCTGCGCGCTCGCGGAGCGATAGAGGGACGGTGATGTGTGACGTAGCCACCAAGAAGGATTTGCAGCCTGCCCGCGAGAGCGTGTTTGTTGTACTTGGCGGTACGAATGCATGGAGAGATTATAGGCAATGTCAATAACAGTCAGCAGAGGGACGAGAAAGGAGGTTGCTCTTGGCGGCCTCTCCACGACAGAAGAGCGGATTGTTGCATCTTGGGCGTTTGCATGCACTGAGGTGTTGTGAGTCTGAGGAGATGAGCCCTTTGGAGGTACGGTAACCTGTTGCTGACGAATGTGCTGATGGCGGTGCTATCTTCCGCCCGCGTCCTATACACAGAATTATATTGTGTCCACGAGGTCTCTATATTTGAGTGTAAGAAGTAACCTTCAACTGGAACAGGTACTTAATCCTATACATACGACACCGCAGGTGGTTCGTAACTATACAATACGTCGATGTAGTGTGGTACAATTGATTCTATTCTCTGCGCCTTCACAATTTTTTTAGATTATTATATAATCTTCTGCGCTTGAAATGAGTATATGTTTTAAATGTATAGCTGTCTTGTTAAGTATTATATATACACTCCTGGAAATTGAAATAAGAACACCGTGAATTCATTGTCCCAGGAAGGGGAAACTTTATTGACACATTCCTGGGGTCAGATACATCACATGATCACACTGACAGAACCACAGGCACATAGACACAGGCAACAGAGCATGCACAATGTCGGCACTAGTACAGTGTATATCCACCTTTCGCAGCAATGCAGGCTGCTATTCTCCCATGGAGACGATCGTAGAGATGCTGGATGTAGTCCTGTGGAACGGCTTGCCATGCCATTTCCACCTGGCGCCTCAGTTGGACCAGCGTTCGTGCTGGACGTGCAGACCGCGTGAGACGACGCTTCATCCAGTCCCAAACATGCTCAATGGGGGACAGCTCCGGAGATCTTGCTGGCCAGGGTAGTTGACTTACACCTTCTAGAGCACGTTGGGTGGCACGGGATACATGCGGACGTGCATTGTCCTGTTGGAACAGCACGTTCCCTTGCCGGTCTAGGAATGGTAGAACGATGGGTTCGATGCCGGTTTGGATGTACCGTGCACTATTCAGTGTCCCCTCGACGATCACCAGTGGTGTACGGCCAGTGTAGGAGGTCGCTCCGCACACCATGATGCCGGGTGTTGGCCCTGTGTGCCTCGGTCGTATGCAGTCCTGATTGTGGCGCTCACCTGCACGGCGCCAAACACGCATACGACCATCATTGGCACCAAGGCAGAAGAGACTCTCATCGCTGAAGACGACACGTCTCCATTCGTCCCTCCATTCACGCCTGTCGCGACACCACTGGAGGCGGGCTGCACGATGTTGGGGCGTGAGCGGAAGACGGCCTAACGGTGTGCGGGACCGTAGCCCAGCTTCATGGAGACGGTTGCGAATGGTCCTCGCCGATACCCCAGGAGCAACAGTGTCCCTAATTTGCTGGGAAGTGGCGGTGCGGTCCCCTACGGCACTGCGTAGGATCCTACGGTCTTGGCGTGCATCCGTGCGTCGCTGCGGTCCGGTCCTAGGTCGACGGGCACGTGCACCTTCCGCCGACCACTGGCGACAACATCGATGTACTGTGGAGACCTCACGCCCCACGTGTTGAGCAAATCGGCGGTACGTCCACCCGGCCTCCCGCATGCCCACTATACGCCCTCGCTCAAAGTCCGTCAACTGCACATACGGTTCACGTCCACGCTGTCGCGGCATGCTACCAGTGTTAAAGACTGCGATGGACCTCCGTATGCCACGGCAAACTGGCTGGCACTGACGGCGGCGGTGCACAAATGCTGCGCAGCTAGCGCCATTCGACGGCCAACACCGCGGTTCCTGGTGTGTCCGCTGTGCCGTGCGTGTGATCATTGCTTGTACAGCCCTCTCGCAGTGTCCGGAGCAAGTATGGTGGGTCTGACACACCGGTGTCAATGTGTTCTTTTTTCCATTTCCAGGAGTGTGGTATAAGTAACTACATTTTCAAAGTGGTTACAAAACACAAACTCACTAAATGCGTTCATCTCTATTCAGCGTATCTCTGAATGAGGCTAGGAGAGAGAGATAGGTGAAAGAGCAGTTCCACGTTAACTTTTATATATGCATAAATGTTATTATTGTAGAGAAAACTTCATTTTGGATCCCTAATGCAGTACTTGTGTAACTTTATTCTACATCGCTTGCAAGCTGGTGGGAGACTAATTTTAATTTTAATAGTTAGTATTTTAATGCTCTTGACCATACGTGATGTTCAGTTGAAATTCAGTATCACTTCTGTTCGAAAGTCATTAGAGATGATATTCTATTTCACTGAAAAGGAATGTTCCGATGACACTGCTTGAAGAAAAGTGTGGATTTTGGAAGATATAGACAAGTAGTTAGTTTGCTAAAACGAGAACTTTCGCGTAGTGACTGAAATATCTTCCATGTTCGCAATCAGTTATTGGGGTTAAAGGTGGTAACGTGCACTCCTCGAAATCTAATAAACAAAGCCGTACATCCCGGTTGTGAACATATCAGTTACGTGTGCTAGTGCGTAGTTACGCATTTAGAGTGCTCTGACGCAGTAGCTATGTAGTTTCACGATGTGCAATGAGATTACCTTGTTTTCAGCGCCGATAAAAACTTCTAGAGGTAGCAGTTTGTGCCAGTATTACTACAGCTACGCCTGTGTAAACACTCATTACGATATCTTCCTCCTTTACAGACCTATCAAAGATTATGTTTCAGCATTAATATTGTAGTTCATACTTAACATTGGACTATGATAAATTGTTGTTTACAAAGATGGCGGTGTTGGTATTATGAGTTCCGTTGATGCTCATAACATGAACCCTGAATAAAAAAGGGCACAACTTATGATAGCTACAGAACTTCTGGTCTATTTGGCATTGCAGGCGCCTCGTAAAGAGTTAACGACTAGGTGCAGACAAAAGAGGAAGACTCTGGATAAACAAGGCGCGATTAGTGCTTTGAACGCAATGTGGAGAAAATTGCTGTCCAAAAACAGACAGCAAAATACGCTGACGGTCTTCAATATTTCTTCATTGTAAAATATTATAACGACATTTGATTTTATAAAAGTGTCGTTCTTGCAATTTTTGTTTAATTTTCTGATTTTATCCCATGGGGCTCTTATTACAGAAACTTTTTTCAGATTGTTAAAGGGGGTTCCATGAAACAAATTACTTTTTTGTGTCATGTATACTGCTGTAAAAGTTGTGTGATAAATAAGTGAAAGACATGTCACAGTCAGCAAGTTTGAAGTAGATGGAAAAAAAGCTGTCGCTGTAAGTACAAAAAAAAAAACAAAACAAAACAAGAGGGGGCCCATTGCCAAGCGCTTCCTATACTAGAAGCGCTAGACATTCAATATTCTCCCGTTGAGGAAATTTCTTAGACGACGGAACGTATTTCAAATATCTATTTTCAGTAAGCAATTACAAATCAGTGCGTCACGGGGAGGTTCCTCCTGTTGCTTGTTACGACTCTGAAACGAATATTTAGCATAAATCATCTGCTCGTTTTTGTTACTCAAAACTGGATGGTGTGAATTTGAAGCAGAGCATCTAAACGACATTGTACGACCAAAAAACCGTCATATTACAACATTTATAATTAGTTTACCTAAAGGAATGGTGACAAAGATTAAATATTAATCTCTTTCATAAAACTTCACTGAATGTGTGATTTTTAGAACATCGGAAAAATATCATCAGATGCCTTGCTTAATTGTTTCAAATTTATTGTGAAACCAAATTAACCGGAGCTCGCTCGCGTTGTGTGTTACAACCTTATTGAATTATCGTTATCATTTTAATTGCATCAGACCCTTTATTTTAGTTACCAAACCAATTTTTTCTATCGCGATAAACAAGTATCACCTACAGTACCAGCAGCGCCTGGTATGAAAATCGCGGCAGCAGCGATGTGTTGAAATTTGCCCCGCGCAAAGTAAATTTAATTTTCGCATCTAGTCATGGGTTTATCCAATTTTGGATCCGCACGTTCGTTTGCATTTATATTCCGTAATCAGAACTGAATGGCGTATATTTTAGTAGAGGATGAGCCCAATGCGTGGTCAGTGCACTAATTAATCCCTAAATAGCCGTAATAAGCTCATTTGGCTCTTGTGCAGACATTCATGCCTTCGGAGAGCACACAACATCAAGTATTGACAGAACGCCTACATCCGGCGACGTTTTTTTAATAGAAAACTCGGTAATAATTTCCTAAAATTTGAGCACTCAGCTCATAATCGACAGCGACATTTTGTGATTCCCTAATGATAATCTGTTACTGCATAAAAGTTTTTAAAAGTATCCTGAGCGATTTAAATGAAATAACTGAGCTGGCTGCAAAAACAGTCAACATGTGAGTCATATCGGAAGTAAAACACAACTTTTGTCTGAAAGCTTATAAACAAATTCAGAATATAATAATAAAATTAAGTAGATCAATATGTCAACCACTATACAAATCATTCCTCACAGTAAGCATAGTCTGTTACACATTTTTTCAACAAGTAACAAGAGCAGATTCTTGAACAAAATTATTGTAATTATTATGTCTACTCATGCTGGAAAACCTCTGTTTTTAGAGTCGCCTGTCTTCTGACTGTTTGATAACGGCTCAACACCATTTTCTTTGCCACTGTCCTTAATCCCAGAGTAACTCTTCGACGCAACGTTTTCAGTGAAAAAGAATCGATGTTTCGGTCGTGTACAAAAATCCTCTGTGGAGGAATGGACCTCCTTGACAGTTTTACAAACTTTGGGGCCAGAATTCTCACAACTGAATAACGAAAACACACAAGCAAATAACTGAAAATCTTTCACATTATAACAAGAAATTTTTATGCGGAAGCTGCTTCGAGGTACAATAAAATACTGTAAATGAAGTTTGTATTTGACAAATAAATTACACTTTCTTAGGTAACTGAGTAGTTCTGAGAATGAAAACATGGTCCAAGTAGACTATGTTCTTTTTAATATCCTCACAACTGGTCAGTTTCAACCGTGGGTAATTTCCAAGCACATGTCTTGGGCTTCACACTTTATTTCACATTCTAATGTGGTACATGTGGACAGGTATATATCACATTACTGTGGTTTTGTGGCACAAAAATTATACAGTTGTGTTCATCATTATGTTCATTAACCGATACAAACTGGAAACGGAAAACAGAAAACTGTTTGTATTGGCTAATAGACATAGAGAGTTTCATTCTGAGACATATTTCGTGCTGCGTGTAAACTTTTCTTCCATTTATACAATTCATGTTCTGATTGTATGAAACGAAACTGGTTTTGCACGCTGCTCAAGTTTAAGCGTTTTCTCCCCCACCCCAATGTTTTTCAAAAAAAAAAAAAAAAGTGCAGCTTTTTCCTTTGTCATTGAAAGGTATTACTGCAAATTTTTTCATTGCGTTTGGAAGGTAGTCTGTTTTTGTTATGAACTTTAATTAGCACAAAAATCATCGTTCTAACTACAGTTCACAATATCGTCAGGCTTATTTCCTGTTTCTGCTAATACTCATATTCCCACAATTTCTAACGAAATGTCGACGTTATTCGAATGAATGCCCAAGAAAGAACTTAAAATAACATATATGTAGGTCTTCAGGAGATGGAGATGATTTCGGTTGCGCACCATGTTCTTCGCTCTGGAATATCCACAAGACAGATGTTATTAGCAAAGGCTACTAATTAATATGAGTATGAAGTGAGTTGTAAATTCGAGCAAGTAATAACTGTGAACAACTGTGTCAGAGGGGGAAACTGCAGTTTACTTTACAAATTACGATAGCATTGTGCCAAGTTATCATTTCACTGATGTGCCCACCATGTTGCATATGCGCCGTGTGCTATAGCTACAGCCACCTGGTGAGCAACGAACTTGGCAATTTTCAATATTTAAAAAAAATTCTTTTAGTGTGTCGTCGCAGCTAAAATGTTGACATTGTGTTTCTTGTGGTGTATTGTCCCTGGGTATAAAGCATCAGCACAGCTTTGACTTGTTGGATTGGATCGTTCACTTGTAAGACAGGACTATAAGTACCACTAATGAAAGGTTGAAACAGACCGCTTGAACGCCTAAACATTTGGAAAACATTACGTAGGCTATCGATGAAAATGGGGGTATCAGCACACAGCACACAGCCGTTGGCTGTGATACACATGCGATATATCTCACAGACTTGTATTAAAGATGCTTTATCTACTCTACATGTAACCGGATCACCTTCAATATATGTAGGATCCTTGGCCTGTGAATCATCGACTATTTTGGAGATGATTTGTTGCATAAATTGCTAATCCGTTGTTTGTGTTTCTAGCGTCATTTACAAATAACGCAACATTTGGAAGACATGTAATCAGCATATAAGGGCAGATGAGAATTTCTAATGGAGCAGTCAGGCTTGACACCAACAACAGTATAAGATGAATGTTTTGGATAGAATTATCAGTGATGCAAAACATTATCATTAAATATAGAAAGACATACAAAAAACTATAAAAAAGTAAAATGTTAAGCTCTATAACTGATAAGTCCAAATGTCTTCCTTGTCAGTCCTATATGCGCTGTGTACAAGGCGAGATTACTCTTCCTTAGTTACAACAGGACATAATCCCTATAAGCACGTACAATACAATTTAGAATTATTGTTAGAGAGGCTCTAAGTAATATTTAGTATGACATGGTTAGACAATAGAAGACTGCCGGCCAGGGTGGCCGAGCGGTTCTAGGCGCTACAGTCTGGAACCGCACGACCGCTACGGTCGCAGGTTCGAATCCTGCCTCGGGCATGGATGTGTGTGATGTCCTTAGGTTAGTTAGGTTTAATTAGTTCTAAGTTCTAGTGGGCTGATGACCTTAGAAGTTAAGTCCCATAATGCTCAGAGCCATTCAATAGAAGACTAGTTCCATGGCCTGCAATATTTACAGCCTCACTCACTTGGATAAATATCTGGTGCCAAATAAAATAATTAATTTATGCTTTAGAGAGGCTGCGACGCGTCATGATTGTGTAACGGAAATTTGCAAATCCATTGGATACATTTTGGCTCGGGTGGGAAGGGAATGGGGACTTACCAATGGGCGGGGGAGGATCGTTGAAAATGTGCAATAGTTGATGATCCACCGAGAATGCACACATATAAAGCCGCGAGAAATTTTGTGCCCGGTCATAGTCCAAGTGATATTCGGTAATGTCGCAGAAATAACGACATGTTGCATATGTAACGACACACATTTACCATTGCTCATGATGATTCCACAAACATTAACCTTGTAATTGCTATAAACGACACCTGTAATGATTATGTACTGTTCAGAATGCAGCTCTAAACAATAACGTTCAGAATGCAGCTCTAAACAATAACGCGTTTACAATGACAATGCATTACATAGAGACTCTATCGCTCTTCCTTACCGAAAGCTAAATAAAAGTCTTATCTGTCTCCTTTGATGCCTCGTTTGCGACAGCAGTAACAGTAGGCAGTACAGTGATAAATCAGGTGTGGAACTGTCATGTGAAGTTCTTTCGAATTTAAAACAGTTACGTAGCGAAATTAAGGAGCGTTTATTGCCTCACAAAACAGCAAGTGGAAGATAGCATGTTCCTCCTAAGCACCATGTCAAATATGTGACTGACACGAAGAACATTTGGAAGGAATTTAAGGAATTACAGATCTGCAGTGATTTATACTTTACTGACAGTCTTTAGTAGAATCTGTAATAACGTGCCAGGTCTCTAGAAGCCCAATTTCATAACATGGTCGACCTTTGTGAGTTGTGGCACAAGTAGTTGTATAAGAGCGTCTCATCCACTGAGAAGTCTGTTTAGGTCGTACACCAGCGAAAGGTTGCTACTAACAAACGTTATTATGGCTGAGCGTAAATTGTCATGTGATCTCATACAGACCAAAACTACCATAGTTACAGAAATATTTGTAATGAAGATGGAGACAAGAGAGTATTGGAGCCACTAGTTTCTTCGCAACGAAACGTCGCTAGGCGGAAAGAAATTAAAAGTGCCTTCTCATGTGTATGACAAATAACTGTGCCATTAGCTTTTGGCCTGAAATTAAACTGTACACCTTTCTTGTAGCTAGACAGAGAATAGTCATGCTGAAGGAACAACAAAATACGACAAGCCTGTAGAGAATCAAGGCCAGAAAATACGGCACTCAAAACACTTTGCCCATAGAACCCTCTTCTGTAAACAAGGCCATGAATCCGTGAATGAGAGACACCAAGCTTTTGGCATGTTGCCCTATCTTGATGAAACAAGAAAAATACATTTCCGGAGGCCTCATTCACTCGTGTAACCGTTCCACGCACATCAACCTCGGCAGTAACTGTTGAAGCAGAGGTATATGGAATCACTATTTGTGCTTCTGAAAGAACGTTTAAAATATCCATTTGCTTGGAAAGCAAGGTGATTACAATAACCTTATCTTATAAGAGGATTTATGGTACACCTTTAGTATTGTTTCTTGTGTATGCTGTACATTAGACAATGCACATTAGTAAATGAAGACATGTCTTGTTTTACATCAATAGCAGGCATCTGTTAGTAAGGAATTCAGAAATATGGTCATCAAATACTTGTATTATTTATCGCGTTTGTCTCTAACGGACGCTTTCAATATATGACGACTCCTACCACGACTACAGGTCGATTTTCGCATGGTACTTTAATTCTAGTTCAGTTTCATGACCTTTCTTAACTATATTCAGACTACATCTTACAGCACATACTCCTATCTACTTGTGCTTTACAACTTTCTTATTTTGTTAACCGAAGCAGTTCATTCTAAACCTTCCGCAATTACTGTTCAGTAAGGTTGGGGTACTCTGATCCTCCAATCTCATAAAAATGTCACATCGCCCAGTGTTCAAACAATTTAAGTAACTCATTCCTCTTTCTCTACTGACGAATGGTCCATTGATGGCGCCATTCAAACTTACATAGAACGTATTCACCTATGCTTAGAACTGCACATGTTACGTGAGTATCAACGCCGTGATAAGATTTAGTACGTAGTACCCTCGAAGGAAAAATGCGTCTAACATACTGAGATGACAGAAGTCATGAAATAGCAACTAATTTAGTGTCACGCCGCCTTTTTCCCGACGAATTGCAGCAACTCGGCGTACCGTGGACTCAACAATTCCTTGGAAGTCCCCTGCACAATTATTGAGCCATGCGACCTCTACAGCCATCCATAACTGCCGAAGTTTTGTCGATGCAGGATTTTGTGCGCGAACTGATTTCTAGATTATGTCCCGTAAATATTTGATTGGATTCGTGTCGGGCGATCTGGTAGCCAAATCATTCTCTCAAACCATTCTCTCAAATCATTCTCTCAAACCATTCGCTAACAATTATTGGCCAGTGACAGGGGCGCATTGTCATCCTTAAGAATTCCATCATTTGGGAGCATGAAGTCCAAGAATGGCTTCAAATAGTCTCCAAGTAGCCGAACATAGATAGGACAGAGTCTATTCCATGTGAACATAGCTCATACCATTATGGAGACAACACCAGCTTGCACAGTGCCTTGTTGACAACCTGGGCCCATGGCTTCGTGGGGTCTGCGTCACACTCGAACTCTACCATCAGCTCTTACCAACTGAAATCGGGACTCATCTGACCAGACCACTGTTTTCCAGCCGTCTACGATCACGAGTCCAGGAGATGGGCTGCAGGTGATGCTGCGTTGTTGGCAAAGGTACTCGCGTTTGTCGTCTGCTGCCATTAACACTAACTCCAAATTTAGACGCACTGTCCTGATTGCTGCAGTTATTTCACGCAATGTTGTTTGTCTGTTGGCAGAGTCAACTCTATGAAAACGGTGTTGCTGTCTGTCGTTAAGAGAAGACCGTAAGTCGCTGCGTTGTCCGTGGTGAGAAGTAATGCCTGTGATTTGGTATTTTTTGCACACTTTTGACCCCGTGGATCCCGGGTATTGAATTTGCTAACATTTTACAAAAGGAATTTCCCAAGCGTCTAGCTTCAACTACCACTCCGAGTTCAAAGTCTGCGAATTCCCGCAGTGCGGCCATAATCAGGTGGGAAATCTCTTCATGTCAATCATGAGTACAAATGTCAGCTACACCAATGCAGTGGCCTTTTATACCTTGCGTACGCGATGCTACCGCCTTCCGTATAAGTGGATATCTCTATCCCATGGCTTCTGTTCAAATGGTTCAAATGGCTCTGAGCACTATGGGACTTAACATCTGTGGTCATCAGTACCCTAGAACTTAGAACTACTTAAACCTAACTAAGCTAAGGACATCACACACATCCATGCCCGAGGCAGGATTCGAACCTGCGACCGTAGCAGCAGCGCGGTTCCGGACTGAAGTGCCTAGAACCCCTCGGCCAACGCAGAATTTGAGCACCACATTCCTCGTTGTTGGTTCTATCATTTACTTAACAAAATGTATTCAAGAGGTTTTCATTTAAGTCATCTGGGCAGTTAGATTACACTTTCGCATCGCCTTCACTGGCCTCTAGTAGTTTCTTGTCCCCGAATTACCTTTGGTATCTGCCGTCAGTTGGAAATCATAGCCGGCCGATGTGGCCGAGCGGTTCTAGGCGCTTCAGTCTGGAACCGCGAGACCGCTACGGTCGCAGGTTCGAATCTTCCTCGGGCATGGATGTGTGTGATGTCCTTAGGTTGGTTAGGTTTAAGTAGTTCTAAGTTCAAGGGACTGATGACCTCAGAAGTTAAGTCACATAGTGGTCACAGCCATTTGAACCATTTTTGGAAATCATAATTATACCGAGCATGATTTCCCTTCCATGTATTCATATGATTATAGAGCAGGCACAAAAACTGCAGTGTTCTTCAACTGGAGCTTTTGGTGACTAACAGAAATTTTTTTGGGTATTTTATCCCGAAAAATCGCAGTGCCAAGAGGGAGTTGTGTCACATTAACGAAAGTTGGTATACGTGTTTGTACATCTGACACCAGGTGCGTAACAGTAGCGGAAGTAGTTCCACAGTAAGAATAAAAATCAGCTTTTTTATATAAATACACGCTGCAACTATTATGAGTTAACTCTGAGAGTGGATGTAATGAGTTGGTGTTAGACAAGAATGCCTATAAGGAGACAAAGACGCGATTCTCTTCATCTCACTGAGTTTCAGTGTGTCCGTGTAATAAGGCTACTGTAAGATGGACGGTTCCTTCTGCGGTGCTGCAGTAGGACTTGGCAGGAAGTATCCACGGTACATGACTGCTGGCCGCGGTGGTCACCAGAATGTACGGCTGCAAGAAGACCAGGCTCGGATAGCCAATTGGCAATACCGAGAAGCGATGCTGTCGTGTTCGGCGTGCAGTTCTGTCGCAACATACTGCATCTCCAGTAGTAATCTGATTAGCGATCGGCACCACAGTGACACAACAAAACGTTACAATTCGGTTACTTCAAGGACAGCTCCGTGCCAGTCCTTCAGCTGCATGCCTTTCACTAACTCCAGACAACCGTCATTTACGACTTCATTGTTGTCAAGTGAGAGGTAATTGGAGGGACGTCTGTTGTGTTTTCTAATGAAAGCTGGTTCAGCCTCAACGACAGTAATGGCCATGTGTTGATTAGAAAAATGGCAGTTGAGATCCTGCAACCAACCTGTCCACATGCTAGACACACTGGACCTACACCTGGAGCTATGATCCGGGGTTTAATTTTGTATAACAGCAGGAGCGCTCTCATGGTTATCCCAAGCACTCTGACTGCAAATCTGTACGTCAGTTTCATGATTCGACCTGATGAGCTGTCATTCAAGAGCAGCACTCCAGGGGGTGTTTTCCAACAGGATAACGCTTGGCCACATACCGCTTTTGTAACCCAACATGCTCTACGGAAGGTCAACATGTAGCCTTGGCCTGTTCGATCACCAGATCTGTCTCCATTCAACATTCTGGCAGTTACGCCGATTATTAATGTACCAGAATTTCACATTTGCAATTGTTTGTCTCACTCTTACATTAACCTGTGATCTTGCGATGTCAGTCACTTTAAATGTGTTACCTAGGCAAAAGCATTCCAGAAATTTCATTATAATAAATTAATAATTTTTTGGTATTATATTTTTTCCGTCGTTGTTATATGGACATGCTGCAAATATAGTGATCCGAAGAACATTAATGCGGAGAGAAACATCTTTCCAAAGAGGCCGGTTCATTACACGTTGTTGTCATGAGGGTATCACGGTGGAAAACTGTTGCACAATGGAATGTTTTCCAGATGACGGCCAGTTCAGCAGACGGAGCACAAGCCGTGATTATGGAAGAAAGAGAGACCTTGTCATTTTCAAACTGAGTTCCTGCCTTCATAAATTTACGGAAAGCAAGGGAAAGTGGAATCTTGAAGTGCGGGTGGGGATTGGAAACCAACGGCCTACCGAATCGAGTCCAATGTCATGACGCTTCGACACCAGGCTTGGTTTTTCAAACATTTATTGACATAGGGATTAATGGATTAATAACATAGGACTAACAGTTATAGTTTGCAGACGCACTTCGTAGGCTAAAAAGTGTAGATGACTCCGACTAGAATCCGCTTACAGGCCGTGTATTTAAGTAAGGAGAGACGAAGTTTTCGATTATTGTAGGATAACACCAAATGATTCCTCTGTTTGCTCAGCGGCACACTTCAAACACTTGTATCAAAAGAGGGACTACATAAATTAGTATCCGAGGACTCGTCAATAAGGAAAATAGGAAAACACTGTCTATCTCTTTTTCTCTCTCTAGGTACAACAATTATACTTCGCGGTTTATTTGTCAGTGTTTGTAACGTTCATTGGTTTAAGAATCTGAAAGGTTTCCTCCCTATTTTATGTCTAATATGCTTGTGGCATTTGAATTTTCTTCTTTTATTCAAATGGTTCAAATGGCTCTGAGCACCATGGGACTCAACTGCTGTGGTTATCAGTCCCCTAGAACTTAGAACTACTTAAACCTAACTAACCTAAGGACACCACACACATCCATGCCCGAGGCAGGATTCGAACCTGCGACCGTAGCATCTTCTTTTATTACTCAATGCCCTCACCCTTATCGCTTGGGATGGGGCTGAAGGATGTGACATGCAAAATTATCCGCAACGACCGACATTAATGTTGAATCCATAGTTTTCGAAGGTGGTAATCTCGATAGTATTTTACCACTGGGACAGTGAGTCGTTTTGGAAGAATGGCAACACATAAAAATAGTCGGAGTTACTGCTTTGTGTCGATAAATTGATTAGTCACCGTTTCGATGGGATTTTTTTATATGGCCACATTTCTTCCGCGAAAAAGTTATGCCGCTTTCTCGAGAATAGATCTCCCAAGAATTTATTTATTCTTGTACCTGGAGAGGAACTAAAATTATTGTACATAACCACTCTTTGCATTAAACAATGTTAAAATGAGTTTTTAAAATGGTGCATTGTATTCTACAAAAATAAAACACGTGAATTAGCTGGGTTGGTGTCTACGCTATAGATATGTAATTCCTTTTTGTATCCAACAATAAAACACATGATTTAAATAAGTTGGTGTATACGCCATCGATATATCACTCCTTTTTGTATCTAATATAAGGCTGTATGACCAGACCACTAGTCACTATTATTAGTAAAGCAGGAAACTAGCGGTGACATCCATCTGGCATCACCACAACTAAGTATTTTACTAGTATAGCCGCGCAACATAAAATTTGATATTTCTCATATGTATGTAATTTATGGCACACCTTAAACTAACACAAGTGTATCATTTTTGGAGCTACCACAATTGTTGGTGAACTGAAGCGCAAAATTCTTAATAAGAAAACTTCCCCAGCTGCTGGAAAAGCCTGATACAGTTTGTTATTTCACGTGGATCATTTGTATATGATTAACCATTTACCGTCAAACTTTATTCCTACGTTCAATTTATACTCACTTTTAATTGTGTACGTACTGTAGAATACCTTATTCCTTGCAGTTTCGCTTTTATGGTTCATTACTCAGAGATATTACCTACTGCAATGTACAATGCGGGTTCTATAATTAATTGAGATTAATCACTATAAATTTTGTTTAGGTCATGAACTTTGGTATTAGAAATAACAAGCGAGTCTTCGAAACCCTCTGTTGTATAACGAAGACATCTCAAAATGCCACCAGCGCAGCGAAAATGGACTGCTTTATTTGTAAGGGCGGTAATGAAGAATTTTAGCATCCGATCTTATTTCTCTTAACGGGATTTCATCATTCGACTTAAATAATTTGACCGCTTCCTTGAACACCCTTTGTGTTATTTAGTTTCTAGTTTTATTTTAGAAGGCCATCAGTGCCGTCACCTGACATTTAAAATACCCCAATACGAGAACGTTTTTAACAGAAGGTAGCCAAGCTCTCAGACTACATGCAATTGCTCTCTCGATATTAAGAGGCAAGGTTAAAGTTTAAAACTAATGTCGAACAAGATTCCAATTACAGTACTGCCTGACACATGTTCAATCAGCGTATTTTTCCTCTATCAGAGAAAGCTTTTGAATATCGTGTTCACATTTCAAGCGGCGAAATGACTACAGAAATGTACGGCAAATTTTACCTCTGTTGGAAGGACCGTATGTCAATATTAGCTCGCGAGGGAACCGAGTCCGTTAAAAGAAGACGTCAGGAACACGTCCCCGCAGAACCAAAAGATGATAAGCTACGCTCCAGAAAACACACACACACGCACACACACACACACAGTACCGTAGAGGAGCAGCTGCTACTTCCCGGAGACGGCGTCCTCGCGGTCTATGTATGTCAGCTGGCAATTTAATTCCCTTTCTTTTTCGTCCTTCCTCCAGCAGTGAATTTCAATCAGTCAAGAACTGGAGGAGACGACCAGAAGCACGAAACTATGAATGCTGGTTTCTGAATTAATTTAAAGTGCAGAACTACTAGATGTCTTATCGTACAATATAGTAAAATGGTGTGCCTGTTCTTCCACTTAAGTCTTTCACTAGTAATATTGCCTCACGTAATGGCCGACTATACACGCAATATACGACATAGATTTTAAGACATGCACTAATTTGCTTATCAGTCATTTGAAGACGTAGAGCAGAGCTGCACATGTCTGTAACAGTATTTAATCTGGAACATTACCAGATATAGGGTAGCTGGTGAAACCTTCATTAAAAATATCCAGAATTCTTTCTACACATAACACATGGTAAATATTACATCAATAATATCACGTCCACAACTGAAAAATATGGATAAGGATAAACTGAACTTGCCCTTGCCAGACACAGAAAGCACTATGCGCATGCAGAAACTACAAAATAAAACTGATGAAAACCATTGCTAGTATCAAATTCACCGAAGCATGCCTGTCGTGTGATTTTTGCCCACATTATGTCAAAGTGAAGATCAAAAGCAGGTGCATTACAGCCCAGATTGCAAATGTAAGGTAGTATGGATAAAGTCAGAGTAAAATCGCACTACAAGAAAAAAGAAGAAATTATTAAGTGTTGCTATTACACACGTTGAGAACTAGCTATATTTCACCCATTAGAATTAAAACAAACTGAATAGTGTTTAGAAAGTATCGCAACCAAAATGCAAACATAATTCACACACAGGCACCAGAAGAAGTTAGACGCGGTAAAACTGAAACATCGTCAGCAACAGGACAACCAACCATTCAGTAAAAAGTCACTAATCAATCTGAATTATCTTCAACGAAACAGAACAACACTTCTCAAGAAAGGACTAAAACATAAGGTAAAGCCCAGATTAAGCAACAATAACTTAAAAAGTCTCATCATGCACACTAAAAAAAGCAACTGACTTGGCTCACCTAAACAGCGCTGAACAAACTCTTCTAGCACACAACATAAATAAGATAGGTTTGGAAGACACAAGTAATCGCAAAGATATATCCACTGCAATTTATGAAGAGAGAAAACCTGTAAACAGCATAAACAGGAACTCAATAATAATAATAATAATGCCGTGACTGTAAAATCTCACAACAGGAATTCTGTAGTAATTACAAACCCAGATGAGAACATAAATAAAACAACGATCTTCTTATCTGAAAACAATGTAACTGAACTTACACAAGATTCAACAGCAAAATTCCAAAACCAGATCCGAAAAATTGTTACTAAATGTAATTTCATACCCACAAAACAACGAGTCACACTACCCTGACACTGAGAGCTCAACATAAATCCCAGAAGGTTTATGTTCCAATGAGGCCTGTTATTGATTCTAGAAATACCGCTTCCTTTAAAATCTCTCGATTACTGAATGAATTTCTGGAACAGTACTACAATTTTTATATGTTAATAACATACATGATTTAGTAACTAAAACTGAAGATATACAACTTATTGTTGGTGCTAGGTTTGCTCCTTTTCATATAGCTAACCTACTTACAAATGTGCTTAGTAAACATAAAAAGTTATCAGTTTCAAAATAATGGAGGTCACTGATACGTTGCACCTAATATTGTCACATAATTACTTTACCATTAATGGGAAATCTTACCAACAGAAGCGGATCTTGCCATAGGAAATAATATATCAAGGTTCCTGACCGATTTCTCAGTCATATGGAATATAATTTGTTTATAGAAAACATTAAAGTCAAAAGTAAAATATAATACTACTGGAGGTATGTTTATGAGACACTGCTACTATATGATGGCAAAAAAAGAGGAGATTGAAGAACTAGTTGCAGTGTTCAATTCATTCTGCAAAAATATAATTTTCGCAGTAGAGCATACATTTCCTAGATCTTATAATCACCAACTTCCAATAAAAACACAAGTTAAACGTACGCAGGAAACACGGATGCACAGATACAACAATTGACAACTCATCATGCCATACCACTGCACTCAAACATGCCGCTTTCAGAGCCATGCTAAATACAGCACATTCACTTGACTTAGGAGAAAACAGCCTTAATACAGGACTGGACCTAATAAAAAGTATTGCCATAAAAATGGATACACGGAATAAACAACTGATTATTTGGACACATAAATACACAAAAAATTAGGCAAAAAAATTCAAGACTAAAAAGAAGAAACAATAGTTGTCAGCATCCCGTACCTAGGACATATATTACAAAAAAGTGCTCTGCTTTTCAAGAACACCAATGTACCAACAGTATTTTCCACTGCAAAAATTAAGCAGCAGTGGAGTGTATAATTTATTATATCTCAGTTGTCCCGCTACTCTGCAGCCGGTCAGTGTGGCTGAGCGGTTCTAGGCACTTCAGTGTGCAACCGCGCGACCGCTACGGTCGCAGGTTCGAATCCTGCCTCGAGAATGTATATGTGTGATGTCCTTAGGTTAGTTAGGTTTAAGTAGTCCTAAGTTCTAGGAGACAGGTGACCTCAGATGTTAAATCCCATAGTGCTCAGAGCCATTAGAACCATTTGCTACTGCCGGCCGCGGTGGTCTCGCGGTTCTAGGGGCGCAGTCCGGAACCGTGGGACTGCTACGGTCGCAGGTTCGAATCCTGCCTCGGGCATGGATGTGTGTGATGTCCTTAGGTTAGTTAGGTTTAAGTAGTTCTAAGTTCTAGGGGACTGATAACCACAGCAGTTGAGTCCCATAGTGCTCAGAGCCATTTGAACCATTTGAACCATTTGCTACTCTGCATGTAAAACAGGCAGAAATTTCAAAACCTGTTTCGAAGCACACATAAATGCTTTCTGACTCAACCTCTATCAAAAATCAGTTACGGCGTAGCATATGCTAGAAAACAAAAATTAGATCAACAAGATAGAAAACAATTTTATAGTACTACACAGTGGAGCTGATGATAACACACTGAATTTGTTAGAACCACAAAAGCAAAAAGCTTGACTGTATGTCACATGAACAAACATATTTCGCTAGCCATAGTTATGTTAGTCATTTTAAAGATATTTTAAATTTATTCCTTGCATATATGACCTTCTTAACACTCAGATCTCTGACACTAAGTAACAAACTTCATCTTTCATCACATCAGATTAAACTAAATCTCTGAAGTATCTTTACACAGTTGGAAATAAAAGTAAAGCTTCAGTGACGTGATGTGCGACGACAGTAGGAGTAACGTAACGTATGCTTACCACAAAAGGTTAAAAATGTTCTTCCATTTTTTTTCCTTCACTGTTTCTGTCATATTTAAGCACTAGATTCACGAAATACGAAACCTAGCATCTAACTTTCTCAAAACAGGAAAATGCATTTCTCCTTGCTCACGAGCAATTGTAAATTATTTATTAGACAATTTGCACGTGGAAATGAACCCAGAAGGCTCGAAACACATTGCGTAAATTTCGACTGAAGGCTTTATTCAGACTGGCGGTCCATTGAATACAGTCACGTCCATAACTACAAAAAAGGATAAATTAAATTAAATTAATTTTATACACCAAGAAGAAAGGCAGTTAGTGTACTATCTCGATGGCATATCATTGTACCATTAATTGAATTATGAACTGACAATAACAGGATAGGTAGTCGCAGTACTCTCGAATACCCCCTCGCGTCTCATTACAAAAAAAAATGGCTCTGAGTACTATGGGACTCAACTGCTGAGGTCATAAGTCCCCTAGAACTTAGAACTACTTAAACCTAACTAACCTAAGGACAACACACACATCCATGCCCGAGGCAGGATTCGAACCTGCGACCGTAGCGGTCGCGCCGTCTCATTACAGTTATTTTCTTCATAGTGTGTAATGGTATTATGGGGCTGTGGAATGTTTTGCCTTAAAGTATATACATGCATCTGTTGCTGCAGTCTTAACCATCGTGAACCAGCTGGGAGGTTGGATAAGGGTATAAACACATAAACACTGGATAATTGGAATCAGTGTTATGGATATTAAGTAGCTGCAAATGAGACCAGAAAATATTCCAGCAGCATATTTATTTTAAACACCAATTACAATTCTTTAAAAAATTATTAGCTTGCGGGAGCTAGCGAAAAATTGGAGTCAGGCCAAGTGCTATCTGAGTCTGAGTAATTAATTACCAACAAGAAGATATATTGACAAAAGAGCTATGAAGCGCATGTGAGATGAATCACATAACTTCAATAAAAGTGACCTTAAGCAGATGAAGCGTAGATGCAAATGGATTTCTTTATGTCGTGCTCTAATTGACCTTGATATAACGCTTCAATATTTGGTTTAACGCAATTTAGAAAAAAATGCGATTGAATAAATAGTAGGAGGTCTTAAGCGCATTGGGAACAACAAACTGAACCAAGTAAATAAGCATTGCGTGATACCTTTAACACCACAAGACTTTGCAGCTCTGTATGTCGGACAAGGTGAACTGGATCACACGGCAAAGAGGAGTGACTAAGCACCTAGTCAACCGCGGCCGGAAACGCGTCGAAAAAGATCGTTAGCACGAATCATATCTCAAAGAAGTTGATACACCCAAGAGGTCAGTAATATATTTCCCACATTACTTAGCAAGAAGTTAACCCATCAAGCATCAATTCAAGCATGTTGTAAGAATGTGTTAGTTTATGGAAAGACAGAAAAGTGGACTACATTCCTTTGATTCTAATTTATCGGCTTTGGTAAAGTGGTTATGATATCACTTACAACGTCGATTCCAAGTTTTATCCTCATGAGATATTGCGCCCATAAACGTATCATTTCTTCTTCTGTGTTTTAATGCCATAGAGCGGAGCCGTTTTCCGGATTTATTTATTGTGTTTGACAGAGAGGCTTTAATGGGTTTAGTGAGTGTTTAAGTTATATGGAAAATAATACTGCTGTTTACTTGTAGGACATATGAATTATGAATAAAACATCGTCTTTTAAATCATTGTACCTTTCTCATTTGTAGTTACCTCGCATTGTCAGTGTCGATATTGTAATCTGTTATTTCAATGAATGTAGATTATTTTTTAAATCTGTTTTAACCAAGATCTGCGAAGAGTGCCGAATGCCGCCTGCCTATAGGAGTACTTTAAACCACGTTTGGCCATCCTTTCATAATCACAGAGAAAAGCAAAAAATAAGTACAGAGCACCCTACCTGTCTAAAAATACAACTAAGGATGCCATAATGTGCAACAATGTAAGTGGGCTTCGGGTCATCGACAATATGTTATACGTAGGAAACCGATATGCCACTGTCCACTACCTCTGGTTTCTCTACACTTCTGATCGATCATTCTCGAGACGATGCTTAAATCTCTGACTTAGAACGACGACGGGTGGATGTAGAACACCTTAACGCTCAAAAGGTCTTATCAGAAGGATTAAGTACACTATTTCTGCAATGTCTGCAGAAGAGCTTCTGTGAGGTTGGAAGGTAGGAGACGAGGTACTGGCGGAACTAAAGCTGTGAGGGCGGGTCGTGAGTCGTGCTTGGGTACCTCAGATGGTAGAGCACTTTCCCGTGAAAGGCAAAGATCTCGAGTTCGAGTCTCTTTCGGGCACACAGTTTTAATCTGCAGGAAGTTTCACATCAACGGACATTCCGCTGCGGAGAGAAAATTTCATTCAGGATTTATACTGTCCGATAGACCGTTGAACACTGTTGCCGTATATCATGATAGCCAGTATAATGGCGTCTCTTTCTGTTGATTTACAAAAGGTTATGTGTGTCGTTTGTTGCCTCTACAAGTGCATTCACTGTGTCTTTATACTTAGATGATTTTCATGCTCTAAGAATGAAGGAGCAGACGACGGTCAACACACGCAAGTGGCATCTCACCAACTTTGGTGTCATTAATGAGTGTCTACAGTGTTCGCAATACTCCATGAACACAGTCTGTAAGTGGCAACTGCAGGTACTTACGAGTAAAGACAGAGGAGTAATGTACAGTATTCCCATGCTAGAAGTGGACCACTAAATATATTGTTTCCTATAAAAATTGTGACTCTTGTGTCCTTGGACACAGAAAACAAAATTTTCCTTCCAATTACTTCGAAATGTATGAGGACGTGCTGAAAAGTAATGCCTCAGAAATGTTTATTTGTGTATTCGTAAAGCTATTTAAATAATATCTAAATACAACAGTTTACATTTTTATTCTTTGTTTCTGCATGTTTATTCTCAACAGAATCACCAGAGTGATGAACATATTTCTTCCAACGAGAAAGCAGTTTATTGATACCATCACTGTAGAACATTTGACTTTGTTAACTTACTCACACCATTATCCCCACTGGCACTGTTTCATCAATATCAGAGGGAAGTCCCTGAGAGTGTTCTTAAAATTTTTAGAAACAGATGAAAATCGGATGGGACCAACGCGGGACTGTATAAAGGATAATCGATGACGTTGATCCCAAGGCGTCGGATTTTTGCAGATCTCTCATCGTTCGTGTGTGGTCTGGCATTATCATGCTGAAGGAGAGGGTGTTCGATGTGTGGACGATATCTTCGAATTCAAAACTCGAATGCAGCACTGTTTCTCACACACCGACAGAGTTAACGTTACATGCCGCCATGACGCACGCTACAGTTCGGAGAAATCTTCCGGCAGAGGGATGCAGATACGTAGAGTTGAAGAATAAAGATGTAGGATGTTAATAAAGTTTGTTTTATTTCACATTTAAAAGTTTTCACATAAAAAATTACGATATGTTATTTTTCAGCATGCCCTCTAGACGTAATTTAAATGCTACTATGTAACTCACGGCCTAGGAACTACGTACAATGCAGTTTGTCCATAATTTTGCAGATGCGTTGGCGAATGGAGAGCAGGAAAACTGACTTTCTTCATCCCTCCACACATGTCCTAAACGGTTACATCTTTTAGCTATAATCATCCTGTGGGATATACAACGGAGTAAGTAGAATCGTTTTAATGCCTCTTCTAAAATATTTCTTTCTCAATAGCGTGTTGCGAAAGCTAAGCCTTCTTTGTTCCAACCACTCGAATGTAATATATTTGTCTCTATAACAGTCTCCCAGTGACTGAGTTGAACTGGCTACAAATCTAGCTACTTGTCTCTCAA
Organism: Schistocerca nitens; assembly: GCF_023898315.1. Lineage (NCBI taxonomy): Eukaryota > Metazoa > Arthropoda > Insecta > Orthoptera > Acrididae > Schistocerca > Schistocerca nitens. The sequence continues at coordinate 285,375,271 of NC_064614.1, forward strand.
TTAATTTTATCTGCTACTGTAATATTACATAGTGATTATGTAGTGATTATGCCGGCACTTCAGAATAGACGGCCGGGATGGCCGAGCGGTTCTAGGCGCTACAGTCTGGAACCGCGTGCCTGCTACGGTCGCAGGTTCGGATCCTGCCTCGGGCATGGATTTGTGATGTCCTTAGGTTAGTTAGGTTTAAGTAGTTCTACGTTCTAGGGGGCTGATGACCTCAGAAGTTGAGTCCCATAGTGCTCAGAGCCATTTGAACCCTTTGAACTTCAGAATAAGTGCACAAGTGAATCATACAGTGAAGCGACGAAAGTCATGGGACAGCGATATGCACATATACAGACGGCAGTAGTCTCGCAACCATAAGGCATATAGAGTCAGTTCATTGGCAGACCAGTCATTTGTATTCAGGCGATTCTTGAGAAAATATTTCCGACGTGATTATGGCCGCATGACGAGAATTACCAAACTAAGAATGTGGCATGGTAGCTGGAGATAGACGCATGGAACATTCCGTTTCTTAAATCGTCACGGAATTTTGCATTTCGAAATCCACAGTGTCAAGAATGTGCCGAGGATACCGAATATGAGACATTACCCGCGTGAAACAACCACAGCAATAAATGTGGGACGTACGACGACTTGTCCACCAGGACAGTGCGGCGAAATCTGGCGTTAATTGGCAATAGCAGCAGACGACCGACGCGAGTGCTTATTACCAGCAGCACGACGTTGCTTTCACGCCTCTCCCGAGTTCATGACCACTTCGGATGGACCCTTGACGACTGGAAAACCATAGCCTTGTCAGACGAGTACTGATTTTAGTTGATAAAAGGTGATGGCATGGTTCGTGTGCGGAGCAGATCCCCACCAAGCCATGGACCCAAGTTGGCAAAAAATTGGCTCCATAATGGTGTGGGCTGTGTTTACATGGAATGGTTAACTGAACCGAGCGTTGACTGGAAATGGTTATGTTGAGCTACTTGGTGACCATATTTTGCAGCCCTTCATGGATTTCGTGTTCCCAAACAACGATGGAATTTTTATAGATGACAATGGGCCTGTCACCGGGCCCCAATTGTTCGCGACTGATTTGAAGAACATTCTGGAAAATTCGATTGAATGATTTGTCCACGTTTATGGGACGTTCATGGACAAAACCCTGAACCAGCAACGCTTCTGCGATCATGTACAGCTTTGGTGGTAGCGTTGCCTAATATTTTTGCATGTCACTTCCGGCGACTTATTGAGTTTATTTATTTAATCGTATGGTGATTTTATACAACATACAATATACAATATACATATGATGTTAGACAAGGTTAAACCTTAAAGTCCGTGTTTTTCAAGCAGTTAATTAAGCTGGATGTGAGAGTGAACAATTCATCGGGAATTCCAGGGTATGAATGAAGTGGACAGCGTTGGACTAAATGTTCAATTGTCTGCTCTTCTAGATTACATTCACACATTGGTGAACTGATCCAGCCCCATTTGTACCTGAAGTACCTACAATAACCATGTCCAGTCCTTAACCTGTTGAGGCGGCACCTAAGGTTCCTCAGTAGGTCAAAACCTTTTGGCTTCTTTGTGGGATCAAGGTGATAGGCTCTTGTTCCCAATGTTTTTGTTGACCATTCATGCTTCCAACTTTCATTTAGATCAAAACCATCTGCGATGAGTTGTCCTGCAGTAACACATGCTGGTCTTCTTGACCGCAATCGTTGCTGTGGCGGATGACAGAATTCCTGGTGCAGTGGTAGAGAGGGTGATGCAAATATTTTCTTGGCCTCCCTCAGTAGAGCATGTTTCCACCATAAGGAGGTGGAGGGATTCGACTCAGTACAGGTAACCAGTGGCATGGGGTTGATTTGATGGAAGTAGCGTGCAGCGCATTGTGTCGTTAAGTCTTGTGTTCACCTTCTTCAGATGTACACTTTCCAACCAGACACGTGCACAGTACTCCGTAGCAGAGTACACAAGACTGATGCCATTTAATCCAGATAAACGACTTAAAAATTGTCAACCTCTACAAGCCTCCAAGTGTGAATTGGACCTCCATAGTCCTGCCGGCTTTCCATCACCCTTGTATATACACTAGAGACTTTAACAGCCATCACGCGGATTGGCGGTATGACACCCTCGATGTCAGTGGGGAGTTACTAGCTCAATGGGCAGAAACTACCAGCATGCACTTGGTCTTTGATGTGAAAGACAAGGGAACCTTCCACTCTGCACGCTGGGATAAGGATTACAACCCAGACTGAATGAGTCCAATTGCTGCACTACTCAGGGCTAAAGGAGATCCGACACGATATCAGGCGTCACTTTTCACTTTTTTCTCCTTTTTTCTCCTGGCTGTAAATTCAAGTAATCAATATTTCACCACTGAATTTTGTTTTATATGTGCAACCTACTTCATATTGCTTTGCAGTTTTATGCTCACATATTTAATTTATTTAAGTGGCTCCATCGATAGTCACCTATGGTGTACTCAGAGGTCCTAAATTATTTTTTCTACTTGCATACGTTGTGTTTCATGAACACAGTCAATAATTACACCAAGTTGATAACCTCTGTTGGAATTTGTGAATTCCCCCTCACTAATTCTACAAAAAATGACGTACACAGTTGCGTGTTGACAATGTGAGTGCCTTGCTGACATTGGTAAAACGAGTGATGAACCCTAGCAGTGACAAAGCCGTTTCGCAGTTTCTCTGAAGATTTTCGATTACAAGCGTCACCATTCCCAACAACAATACAGCATCCGTGCTTGAATGTGTTTCATTGTTTTAAGAGAATGAAAATTATTTTCACTAGGCTGATGACAGATCGTTCATTTCAAATCTTGACCCCTGGAGTAAATGGTTGGAATCGGGAGTAGGGCTTTGTTTTACGAGTGACGGGAAGACAAAGATTTAATCCCTCTCGCTATTTATTCCGGATTGCGGCGCGAGTAATAACTCTGGATAATGATGCCGCTTCCGCCTGCCGCTGACGAGGCAGCACCCGGAACCCATCACCGCCGCGCACAATTATTTCTGTATCTGCGTTATAGCCCCCGGGGGAGCCGTCCCAGAACCGCGGCGAGGCAGGCCCCATCTCGCCCTCTCGCGCCCTCCGCGAGCTGCGGCTGTGCCACAATATTTTCGTCGCCGGACGCATCGCCTAACCGCCCCGCCGCCCTTAACTGTGTTTCTGCGTTTGCGTCACTCCGTGTGAAAGCAGCAGAGCCGCTCCCAGAAATGAATTTAGCCGCGAGCGCAAGCACTGTGCGATTATTACGTCTCTGGCGGCGGCAACGGCAGCGGCAACGCGACTGGCTGCGAGGCGGGGGTTCCCCCGGGGCGCGGAGACACTTCGGCAACTCGAGGCTGCGCCGGCATTCACAGCTACAAACTGCGCGCCTGTAATGCGAGAATATTGCTTCCTCTCGGAAACAACTCAGCTCGCTACAAGTCTGCCGGCACCTGTCTCCTCGCTAAACACACGTCGCCAACGAGCAGGGTATACAGGTGCTCCTCTGTATTCCTTTGCTGCATCACCATACATACCGCATCATCATTTACATCTATAGGATTACTCTGCAAGTCGCACTTAAGTGTTTAGCTGAGGATTCCTAGAACCACTTTCCGACTGCATCTCTAACATTCCACTTCCGAGTTTTAAAGGAGCCTCAGAAATTTTGTGTCCGATTAGAACACAAGATCACTTCGAATCCATTGCGTCACGGAGAAGATGCAATTTTAGAAGAAAAGGCCACCATATAATAAAAGGAAATTATGTAATACTAACTCGAAAATCCGCTAAAACCGAAGTTACTGAATCTGGTTCAAATGGTTCAAATGGTTCTAAGCACTATGGGACTTTTAACATCTGATGTCACCAGTCCCGCCGCGTGGGATAAGCCGAGCGGTCTTAGGCACTGCAGTCATTGACTGTGCGGCTGGTCCCGGCGGCGGTTCGAGTCCTCCCTCGGGCATGGGTGTGTGTGTTTGTCCTTAGGATAATTTAGGTTAAGAAGTGTGTAAGCTTAGGGACTAATGACCATAGCAGCTAAGTCCCACAAGATTTCACACTCATTTTTTTTCACCAGTCCCCTAGACTTAGAACTACGTAAACCTAACTAACCTAAGGACATCACACACATCCATGCCCGAGGCAGGATTCGAACCTGCGACCGTAGCAGCCGCGTGGTTCCGGACTGAAGGGCCTAGAACCGCTCGTCCACTGCGGCCGGCCCTGCTGAATCTGGAGAAAAGTGCAAATGACTCCCGCAAATAGGAATGGTAAAATTACGTATCTCAATATTACGGGCCAAAATCTTTAACATCGGTTTTCTGCACAATTATTGAAGATATTCTCGGATCGAATATAAGAAATTTGCATGAGAAAGAAAAACTTCTGTCCACAAATCAGCAAAGTCTTACAAAGCACCGTTCGTGCGACACTCAGCTTGCCTTTTTCCCCCTCGATATACTACCAACTATGGATGAAGGGAAACAGGCAGGTTCCATATCCATAGATTTCCGAAAAGTATCAGACACGGTGCCCCACATCACAAGGAGCAGGCGTACAGAATAGGTTCCCAGCTATGTGAGTGGCTCGAAGACATCTGAAGTAACTAACCCAGTAAGTTGTCCTCGATGACAAATAATCATCAGAGACAAGAGAATCATCGGGAGTGCCCCAGGGAAGTGTGACAGGACTGCTGTTACTTTTTACGTACAGGAATGTTCTGGCGAACACGGTGAGCAACAAACTGCAGCTGTTTGCCGATGGTGCTGGTGTTCTAGGAGGTGACATTGAGTGACTGTAGGAAGACACAATATGACTTCGACAAAATCTGTAGTTGGTGTGATGAATGGCAGCTATTTCCAAACGTAGAAAAAATAAAAGTTAATGCAGATGTTTCAAAAAAACTGTAATGTTCGAATACGGCATTTGTAGTGCGTTGCTTGACACAGTCACATGGATCAAATGTCTACGCGTAACATTGCAAACGGATACTGAATGGAACGATCATGTATGGTTTCTAGCAGGGAAGGCGCGTGGTCCACCTCAGTTTTTTGAATAATTTTAGGAAAGTGTAGTTCGTCTGTAAAGATAACAGCATATGGGACAATAGTGCTACCTATTCTTGAGTGCTGATCGAGTGTTTGGGATCCGTACCATGTCGGAAGACATCGGAGCAATTCAAATGCAGGCTGCTGGATTTGTCACCGGCAGACTAGATCAACACGTAAATATTAAGGAGATGCTTTGTGAACTCAAATAGGAATACCTGGAGGGAAGACGACGTTCTTTTCGCGAAACACTACTGAGAAAATTTAGAGAACAGGCGTTTTCAAGTGACTGCAGAACTATTGAACTGCCGACAACGGACATACCGCGTAAAGAGCGCTAAAAGGAGACAATAGATATTAAGGTTTGTACGGAGGAATACAGACAATCGTTTTTCCTTCGTTCTATTCGCGAATGGATCAGGAAGGAAATGATCATTAGCAGTACAGGGTATCCTCCGCCACAGAGCCTATAGTGGCATGCGGAATATACACTCCGCAGTTCAAGCTTAACTGTTTCGCAGAGGGTTTGTAAAACACTTTCAGATTATTTATCGGCCGTTCCAGTTTCAAATGGCTCGTAGGAAACGTAAATAACTAAATTTTTCTGTGTGAGCTCTGATTTATTTCTCATATTACAACGGGAGGGAGTAGTGACCAAAATATTTTTGGCATTCGTCGGAGGAACCTGGCAATTACTCTGTCTCGTCAAAAGTAGTCTCATGAAGATCGCGGTTGTACGGTTGTAATATAATTGTAAGACAGAGTATTTAAAACGGCAAACAATCTCAAGCATGGTTTGAAAAGTTTATTTAAATGAAACTATAGCTGGTTTCGGATTATTTTACAGTCCATGTTCAGATGATTATTACAGACTTTCTTGCCATCCTGCTCGAGCTCCTCACTGTAATAGTTTTTCTTTCTGTGCAATTGGGTGACGGACATTTTAAAACGTACAGTAGAAATACACATCGAATTTGCACACAGAAATATACACTACCGAAGTTGTCACCAAATTTAACGTATATTTAAGCGAAGTACAAACGAGAGAATTCTCTCATAAGCTGCCGAATTCTGAACGAAAATCTTCTTGTTTATCTTAGTCCACAAAACGAGTCCTCAGCAGAAAAGGAAGAACAAATATGTGAGGACGGATTTGTAAGAAACTCGAAACCAGTAGGGATTCGATTTAAATAAACTTTTTAAAGCCGTACTTGTGGCCAATAACCGTTGAAAATTATAAACCTTTTTGCTGGCGATTGAAATTTTTTGAAAATATCCCGCCAAACGAAATACGCTCAATTTTTAATGACTGCCATCACAACTTGCTTCTCACATCCTATTCCGCTCTGAACCATACTCGCGATAATAAAAATTAACTGCCCTTCTTCGAATTTTTCTGATGTCCCCTATCAATATTATCAATTTTATTTAGTGAGAGTCCCATTCGATGCAGTAACATTCCAGACTAGGACGGACAAGCGTAGTGTAGGCAGTTCTTTAATAGTTTAACTGCACCTTCGAGGTAGACTTCGCTGAGTCACCGGCGCGGCAATAGAATTTTGCTGGAATTCTCCCGTAGCAGTTAGGTGTACGGGGTGATTCAGCTGCCGTTACCTATGGGTTTGATGCAATCATCAACTTCTTTAGAAAGAGAGTGCAAATTTTTTTGTATTCTCTTGCTCGCTATGCACGAACTATTAGTCCTACAGAAGAGATGAACAAAAGCTTGTTGTACGACATTTGATGTAATTAAATTTTGTGCTAAGATACGTTTTCGCTGGAGGTTAAGGTATTTGAGCTGTTCAGGAAAACAGCGTTAAAGTAACTTTTGCAGATTTTACTTGAACAATTCGGGAACTACGGCCTCTAGCGGAAACGTATCCCAGAAATAAATTTGTCTACATTCAATTCATACAAAAATGTCCTGTCCAGTTTTTCTGTAGGAGTAATAGTTCACACGTAGCGCACAAGAAAATATGAATATCTCGCACATGGCATTTGAAGGGGTTTTGGGTTACATAAAACCGATAGGTAGAGGCAGCTCTAACATCCTGTATTTACGGTCCTTTACACCGAAGTGAAAACTAGCGCAAGGCACGACAATCATCCCAAAATGGCACATTCTATATGGCCCTGCCTCTTGTTACAGGACTGGGAGCAACTTTTCATCTCTCCATCACAGTATGTACATGGTGTCCCGTTTATCCTGAACACCCCAGTTAATTGTTTGTCCAGTAGCAAAACTAAAAAGTGTGTGAAGCGAATGCTGTACAGCTACCAGAGGACATTAGCCAGCATGACTGAGGTTTTTTTTTTTTTAACTTTGTTCGACACGAAGATATGAACAGCATAGCGTCCTATACTAGCAGAAGGGGCTACTAAGGGGCTGCTATCGTAATCTGATCAAATATTGATGATGAAAAGAGGGAGCCTTAGACGTCCTTAACCGAGTTTGCTTTATATCTTTTCACTGATGGAAACAGATGTTGCTGATTTACATTTGCTTAATCAAGAACGTCTGTTTCCTCCAATGAAAAGAAATAATGTAAACACCAATAAAGGACGTCTATCACACCTCCTCCTCGACCTAAATATCCTAACAGAGTACGAGAGCAGCTTTTTCCGCCAATATACAAGAAATAAAAGTTTTTCTCTTTCAGCAATTAGCAAAATCCACCCTCAGGAAGGTTATCTACAAACGTGACCGAAACGTCGGAATACTTTACGCATTTTACGCATTGCCAATAATGTGACATACCGAGAAGAATTTTACTGACTGAAAATATTCCGTTCCGACTGTAATGAAACAACTACCTCTGTTTCTTTGATGATGGAGTAAGACTATTTCTTACAGCTGACTAGGATAGAAATAAGGTAATGAATATGTGAGTGACTATCCACGCAGAACACTTAGTATTAATAAAATCATCATTGAAATACTCAATCACCATTGGTTCCCATTTGAACAACAGGCCGTATGGTAATCGAATTTTTGTAATTTTTTTATATTTATGGCACATGAACATGAGAACCCAAATATCGGTCTCCTGAAGCTTATCGACGGAACTCTCAAACATTCTGGAGAAAATCTACGCTGAAGGTTCCCGATCATGTTTAGTACATTAAGGTAAAGTCCTTTTTTTTTTTTCGAGAAGTGGTGAGGCTGTAATGTAGAGTGCTCGCATGTCGTCTTGGAGGTATTGGTTTGATTCCCAGCGGAATGGTATTTTTAAATAAAATTGCATGTTCTACGTGCAAAATACATAAAAATGAAAAAAATAGGTAGAGCTCTAGAGTTGTAATCTCTAGGTTGAGCCACGTTCCAGTCATAACTTTTTTTCGTTTTTAAAGAGTACAATACGAATACCTACGTCATTTAAATACAAAATTGATCAAATACATGATAACTAACGCATCTAACTGTTATTTTTATGAAAAATGCACGTCATCTTATTTCTAGTTACACAAGGCACACAAAAACACAGTTTTAAATGCAAATATAAATTCTTTATTACTGATGTTTCACAAAAAATTGTTGATCAGGAGTGTTTAAATTAGAAAACATCGAAAATTATTTTTTTCCATATTTATGTATTGTGCGCTTCACGGAAATACTACAGAACAAGAACTTATGTATAAAAATTTGAATCTGCCAGAAATCACATCTAGAGCCCCAACGGGACAGGCTGGAAAAGTACCAAATAATTCATATCTGAGGTCTGAACTTTTTAACAGAAATACAAATAAAGACATCAATTCGATTTTCGTGCGGTCTCCTTAAAGTATAATCAGTGACAGCTCTATTTACATGTGGATCTATGGAAGACGATGCTAATAACAAAGAGAAAGAACACGTCAGCGTCTGAACAGAAAATTGGTGTGTACATCTTGAGAACATCACAGTGGGTAAGTACTAGGCGGCTAGAATTAAAGTGTAGCTACATACAGAGGTTAAGTGTGGGCTGTAATCATTGTGTGGCGGCTAAACTTGGTGGATATTGTGATGTTTTAATAAAGATCTTGTTTCTTCCGAAAAAAAATTGTTCCATTTTTGTCCACAAGTTGCAGATTTGCTATTGCAAGAAAGACGTATAGAAATGTTTCCATCCTAAATGTTTCCATCTGTGGGCAGAAAAGTTCTGTATCTGGTAGACATAGTTGGAACTAATTTTTTCCAGCATAAATCAGTTGCACATTAACACATTAGTTTATCTACCGAGTTTGGCTGCCATACGATGATTATAGCCCATAAAGGATCTCCGTGAGTAGTTACGCTTTAATTATAACTACCTGGTATCCAGTGCTTTTAATAAGAAGTGATTTGATATTTGACGAAACGTAGAATTAGATTAGGAAAAGCGAATGGAAGACTAAAATTTTTTGGAAGGGTTCTGTGAAACTCAGTGCTTGTGTAAAGGAAATTTCATACAAGACGGCAGTGCAGACCTCTGTACAATAGTGTTTAAAAATGGGTCCAATGGCTCTAAGCACTATGTGACTTAACATCTAAGGTCATCAGTCCCCTAGACTTAGAATTACTTAAACCTAACTAACGTAAGAACATCACACGAATTCATACCCGAGGCAGGATTCATACCTGCAACCGTAGCGGCAGCGCCGTTCCGAACTGAAGCGCATAGAACCGCTCGGCCACCAATAGTGTTCCAGTGTTTGAATTCCATATCAAGTATGCACAACAGATGTCTAACGAAAAGTCCAGAGACGAGCTGCTAGGATCGTAAAAGGTCGGTATAAATCACACTAAAGTCTAGCAGAAATTCTCAGAAAATGAAAAAGATAAATCTTCGAATAAATTTAGAGCACCGAATTTCGAAAATGATTGTGCGACCATTACGTCTCTACTATCTTATTTGTCGCGAAGGGATCACGTGAGTAAAATTAGACTACGAGGGCACATACATAAGCCTACGGCCAGTCATGTTTTTGTCATACAGTACGTGAAAAGAATAGGAATGGAAATAATCTAGCATAAATGACCTAAAACAGTCTCCGGGTGTAGTCTAATCTGTTGCGTTGCAAAAAATAAGTACTCACTGTTCGTAGAAAATCGGGTGTAAATTTATTCTCTGGTAATGAATATTCCTAATATTGTTGATATCGTAGGATACGCTCAAGGCGAAAACGTTATTTTGTTGACGTCTTCCTAATACGTAAAGGTTCATTCCGGCGGGGCAATGTCAGGGCTGCCGTGGAAATCACCGACGGGCCGGAGATGAGTGGACGTTTTCGGGAGGCGGTGTAATATCTGGAGGGTGCGAAAGGAGGCAGGCGGAGCCGAAGGCGCCTAGAGTGGAGCAGGGGGCGGCGCGGGGGCAGAAGTCATCGGCGGCGCCGCGCGTGACCCGAATCGGCGGCGAACCCCAGAGGCGGTAACGGCCCGGCCCTGCATCGCCTCCCCCTGCACCCCCTCCCGACAGCAGAGTGAGCCGACTCTATGCTTAACGCTATCAGCCGGGAACCGATTCCAATACTCCTGGGTTTCCTACGAAAGGGAAACTATTCGCCAGCTGGCCAGACACAGGCTGATAGCTCAGTCGACTTTATCAGCGTCTCCATCTGTCGGGTCTCAATAAGCTACGTCGCATGCGCTGCATTTGTTATATCACTTGAAATTACGTCCATTTCACGCGAACGTCTTTCAAATCGCGTGATCGTTCGACGCCACTCGCAAGTCATTTGTGACCAGAAAGACGACACGACGATAGCTGCCTCTCGAGGAGAACACAGCAAGTCCCATAACTCGATCTCCCAGGAAGTTCGATCAGTAGAATAGGGTTCAAATAAGTGAACACGTGCCTCGACTTACCCGTAGATACTTGAGCGTTTCTGAAAAAACGACCGTCAAACGTTTAGAGGTAGTTTCCAGATACATTATGCGTCTTTTACTGTGCGATCGTCTCAGACCAAATGATGACACAGTGGTTGGTTTCGCGACTTTTTAAGTTCGCGCTCCCAGTACGAAACCCGATTATTACTTTTATCTTTGTTCTTCATTCATGTACCCACGTATGTAGAAGATTACTACACGAATGTTTTTCCAGTGTATTACTTTCATTTTTGTTCTTCATTTATATACCCAAATCTATACCAGATTACTATACGAATGTTTTCTTTTGTATATTGGTATAACGTTGCCCTTACTCGCCTACTAATTGTACGTCAGATGAATTATTTTTTTCAAAAAACGATAAATTTTTTTCTAATTATTTCGCTGAAATTCCCGTAGTGTATCTTGATTCATAATCAATTGTAAGCGCCAGTCGGAAAAGTGATCCGTTATGCGAAATTTTTGCCAACGCCCGAAATCGTCCTCAATATTGAGGACTTTCCTTTGCTGAGTGAGATTCATACGAAGAAATGTTAGAGTGGCAAACGTATCTTCGCTCCGTGCTCGTGGTGGTCGGAATATCTGTAGTCTGAATGCTTCTACGATCCGTATCACCCAGTGGAATGCACTAAATGTTGCCGAAGAATAAACATGTCGATAAAATATAAGAATTGATATGAGAATGAAATATCAGAAGTGAGAATTTAAAACGATTATAAACCCACAACATACGATACACATATATGTTACGTAATAAATGTGTGAGATTATTGTGAAACCCAGTTGTAATTTTACAAATAATGCAATGCTCTTGGACCCCTAGTTTGATAAGAAATATTCGTGTAGTGACGAACATGGACACTTCGTACAGCTGTGCACAAGGCACTCTTGTTCCTGGCAGCACATCCAATGGGCGTGATTTAGACGTTTATCTTGTGCTTTTGAAATGTACGCATTCAAAAAACTATCAGAAACACAGTGAGGTTGCAGCAAACGGCTTGTATTTAGCTTGCGTTTACTTGGTTGAAATTTACGTGTCCTTCAAGATTAAGCAGAATTATGTTTCCTTCGTGTTGCATTTTAGATTCCAGGTTCTCTTCTAGAATATTATGCTCTTGTTCTATCTTTTGATGTCATTAAAACACGTGGTAATCCGTATCCGTTTCTAATTTAAGCATCTGTGAACTGAAGGGACTTAAGCGCAGTTTCTACAATTCGTATGATCATACACTATGTGATCAAAGGTAACCGGACACCTGTCTGAAAATGACTTACAGTTTCGTGGCGCCCTCCATGGCTAATGTTGGAAACCGATATAGTGTTTACCCACCCTTAGTGAAAATGCTCATGAATGCAGTAATTAAACGAATTCAGCCTTTCTATTATACAAGCCGTTTCCAAAAGCATAATATATAATGATTGCTTACTGTTCTAGATATGGAATGGGCCGTACAGGCTTTAATCGTCATTATTCGGTTTATATCGAGGAAAAAGACCTAAGTTTAAACAAGGGTCTGGAACTAGACGACAGTCCGTCAGAACTACTGACAGCCGTGGGATAGCCAGCCATGACAAAACTCTTCCATCTAATGTCAGAGATTCTTGAGCCAGGCGACATATCCTCAGACTTCAAGAACTATAAGTAATAATAAGAAATAAATCGTAACACGGAGCAGGAGTTGCGCGACATAAGCGAAAGCTGGTAGGCTTGTTTATATACCGGAAAGATGATGTTTACTCAGATTTCGCACAAGTCGCATAAGAGTGTTGCTGGCAGCACCACTCTGAGGATGGAAATCAGGGTTGCTTTTTAAATACACGCTGTAACGGCCATGAGCGTTGGTTGCCTTACAGACTGGACGTGGTGAGTCATGTAAGCCAAAAATACCTTTAAGGCGTCAAAGACGCCATTATCAACACACCACGAACTTGAACGAGAAGCTGGATCTTCGTTCTGCGATACTGCAAAAAGACTTGACGGGACTGTACCTACTGTACGTGACTGGTGGCAGCTGTGGTTACGAGAATGTACGATCGCTAGAAGTCCGGGCTCCGGACTGCCACAACCGAGAGGGAAGACCGTCGTGTTCGGTGTGTGCCTCTGGCTCATCGTACTGCATCTCCAGCGGCAATTTGAGCAACAGTTGGTATGGTTCGAATGGCTCTGAGCACTATGGGACTTAACATCTGTGGTCATCAGTCGCCTAGAACTTAGAACTACTTAAACCTAACTAACCTAAGGACATCACACACATCCATGCCCGAGGCAGGATTCGAACCTGCGACCGGAGCGGTCACGCGGTTCCAGACTGAAGCGCCTAAACCGCACGGCCACACCGGCCGGCAGCAGTTGGTATCTCAGCGACGTAACGAACTGTTAATAATCGGTTACACCAAGGGCATCCCCGAACCAGACGTCGTGTGGCGTGCATTCCACTGACCCCGAACCACCGCCTTTTGCAACTTCAGTGGTGTGACGCGACAGCGCATTGGAGGAGTAGGAGATTAGGTTTAACGTCGGCAGCTCATTGGAGGGCGGGGTGGGATCTGTTGTGTTTGGTGTTTCCGCCTCAAAGTCAGTGAGTGCCGTGTGCTGGTTAGAAGAAGGCCACTTGAGGACCTACAACCAACCTGTCTGCATGCTGGACACACCGAACCTACACCTGGAGTTACGATCTCGGGCGCGATTTCGTATGACAGCAGGAGCGTTCTCGCGGCTATCCCAAGCACTCTTACTGCATATTTGTACGTCAGTCTGTTGATCGATATGTTGAGCTGCCATTCATGAACGGCAAACCAAGGGTGTTTTCCAACAGGATAACGTTCGTCCACGTTGCGCGGCTGTAAGCGAACATGCTCCGCAGATATTCGACATGTTGGCCTGCTCGATCGCCAGATCTGTACCCAATCGAGCACATCATCGGATGAAAACTCCGGCGCCATTCACAAGCATTAAAATGCTTAACATCTGTGGTCATCAGTCGCCTAGAACTTAGAACTACTTAAATCTAACTAACCAAAGGACATCACGCACATCCATTTCCGAGGCAGGTTTCGAACCTGCGACCGTAATAGTCGCGCGGTTCCGCACTGAAGCGCCTAGAACCGCTGAGTCACCGCAGCCGGCACAAGCATTAACCGTGCTGTATTTACCGACGAAGTGTAAGAGGCATGGAACTCCATCGCACAAACTGACATCCGGACCCGTGCAACACGACGCATGCACATTTGAATGCTTCCACTGAACATTCAGGCGGTTAGACCGATAATTAATGTATCAACATTTCGCATTTGCAGTGGCTTATCTGGCGCTTATATTAACCTGTGATCTTACGATGTTAATTATATTTGTTGCCCAGACCAATGTATTCCCGAAATTTCATTTCACACATTAATTACTTTTTGATGATGCGATTTTTTCCGTTACTGTATGTAGGTATAGAGATAGATGACGTGTAGTCATTTGAAGAAGGCGACAAGGGTTTTAATTCAGTCGTTGCAGTAAAGTGAAGCATCTGTATGTGGCTGATTGCGGTCTCCATCGATAATCCTTAATTGAATGACAGCGACAGAGTTGAACAAGATCAGGCACGGATTAATTACTATTTAATATTAACACGGTTCAAGGGAGAATGTTGATGATGGTTATTGGGGTACAGAAAATTAAGAAAATTTCTTTTTTTTTTCTTTATAGTCATTTCATTCCCCTGCCCCGTATGGGCAGTGGAAGGCTGTCAGTGGCACGATCCGCCGCTCTTCAGCCGAGTGACATGACAACTAAAACAAAAATAAAATGGTACATATATAAGGCGATAAAAAGGGGAACATAAAACAGAGTAAGGGAAGATAATGGAGGTAAAAATAGACTGACGGGGAGACGTACATGGGGGGACAATTAAAAAAGTCACCATAAAATTTAAAAACACAGTTGGCGATTCTTAAAACACAAAGAAGACACTGAATGTACATGCACAGGTTAAAAGTCGGTCACAGTATTAAAAACACTCCAGAACAACACACTTAAAACCTGGGGTACAGAAAAGAAGATGACAGTGTTTTAAATCTGTTGGGGATGGAAAATTATTTAGTAACTAGGCGAAGAATTAATCCTAATGTGTCAGTTTTTCCTTCTGTTTCTGTCACTCCAGTATTGTAGGTTTCCTGCTGCTAACTGTGTTTAATCCTGCATATTTTCAATAACCCGCACACAGTGTTAGGCCTGTCATATCACCGCCTGAAATTCTTAAGCGGCGAACGTCAAACGGAAAGTCAATTGAGGCGCTATTGGATTGTCCTCGGAGGAAGACGCTTAATGCGGCAAATTGTGTGGCGGCGCGGAGCGGCGCAGGCGACAAGCGTGAGGCTTGGTGGGTGGCCGCGGAGCGCGCAGGGAGCGTCGCCGTGATTGGCCGAGAGCGTCGGCGGCCGCTAACTCAATTTGCAGCGACACGGAACACGATTAGTGCCCGCTTGGGCGGCCGGCCGGCCGGCTCTTCCTGTGACCGACCGCATGTACTCGTCCCCGCTCTGCCGCCTGCCGCCCCCACGCCGCTATATTGCTGCGCCAGCAACCTCTCCACCGGGCCACTTGTGCCGCCTCGCCGCCTACCACGCCGTCGTCCTTGTGGACGCACGACTTCACTCAAACTTGTAGCTGTCACAGCAGCTACTTCCACAGAATAACACAGGCACTGCAATATCGTATTTATCTGCCGATACAGGCCAAGCGACTTCAAGTCTGGCCTGTACGGGAATATACGTAATGGATGTACGAGTACAGCTTCGTAGACGTTGTGGTTGTTGTTTTTGGGGAAGGAGACCAGACAGCGAGGTCATCGGTCTCATCGGATTATGGAAGGATGGGGAAGGACGTCGGCCGTGCCCTTTGAAAGGAACCATCCCGGCATTTGCCTGGAGCGATTTAGGGAAATCACGGAAAACCTAAATCAGGATAGTCGGACGCGGGATTGAACCATCGTCCTCCCGAATGCGAGTCCAGTGTCTAACCACTGCGCCACCTCGCTCGGTAGACGTTGTGGTGTCACCGCCAGACACCACACTTGCTAGGTGGTAGCCTTTAAATCGGCCGCTGTCCGTTAGTATACGTCGGACCTGCGTGTCGCCACTATCAGTGATTGCAGACCGAGCGCCGCCACACGGCATGTCTAGAGAGACTCCTTAGCACTCGCCCCAGTTGTACAGCCGACTTTGCTAGCGATGGTTCACTGTCTACATACGCTCTCATTTGCCTAGACCACAGTTTAGCATAGCCTTCAGCTACGTCATTCGCTACGATCTAGCAAGGCGCCATTTTCAGCTACTAACAGATAATATTGTGAATCATGTACCGTCATGAGCGACGTTCATCATTAATTGATTAAAGTTAAGTATGAAACTAATTACGTCCGCTTTCTCAATTCTCCATTCCTTGTCATGTTCCAGACCTCGCGTCAGTACAGTTCTTCCCTCCTCACGCCATCCTGCGTGAGCTAAGACGCGTGCATTCTGACCTCCATTCGTAACACGGTGTTGGCTCTTCTGCCAACCCAACAGACGTATGGTTGACGACATCTGGAAGTTTGGGGCTGTCCGTGAGTCGTGCACGGATTGCAAAATGGTATGGAGTGCGTTTCAAGAGCCCCCGCATAGCTGGAACGTCCGGGGAAGGAGAAGTTAAATTACCGATGCGAAGAAAGGATGAACGGAGAATAAGAACCGGTGGATATCATATAGGGGAAGGCGGGTCAAGACGGGGAGGTGGGGTAAGACGGGGAAGGGCTATAAGCTACAGTTAGAGTGGTGCCATCTGTGGATAGCTACGTCAACATCATCAATACACAGGTCCCAGTGTGTTGACATTCCTGAACCTTAGTTTCGCGGCGGTTTCTGTGAGCTTTTCAAGGTACGTACAATTATTACACTGATTTGCAATGTTTTACACCTTTCGAGGTCCTAAATCATGTGTTTCGTGAACATTTGTCCAGACTGTAGTTATAGCACTGAATAGTACGTCTTATTAACAGTAAACTGCTGTGTCAGTAGTCAATGTTCACTAAATAGTGTTCATGTAGACGTAACATAACCTGACAGCATGGTAGGGGGCAAGATTGGGAGGTTCCCCGTGTTGCCCCCACTATTTGTCCAACCATTACGTTCTTATCGTCTCATGTGTTTACCTCGCTGCGGGGTTTGAACACGTACATTGTACATTGAATACAATTGTAAATAGAATGGTATTCGTTATTCCAACGTTTCCTAATTAATTACAGAGTATGCCTTAGGCTATATGGTGAATAAAAATACACAAAACGTGCAAAGTCAGTATTCTTGCTATGCTTTCACGACTGACTATTGGAAATATGGTATTTACTGTATAATATAGATTACCAGGAATGATCTGACTCAATTGTATGTGCCACGTGTTTTATTTCAGATGGTTCGTAAGTATCGGCGACAAACGTCTAGGCAAGATTGGTCATTGGAGTCAATGGAAGGCGCTGTAAATGCTGTTATAGAAGCTCATATGGGTTCTTTCAGGGCTGCTCGACAGTTCAACGTGCCACAGACAACGATTGAACGACATGTGGCAAAGAAACGTGCTAATCCTGGCTATACAGTTGTGAAAAGGTTAAGACCAATCACTAGCCTGTTTACCCTAGAACAAGAGGCAGAACTTAAAGACTACTTAACACAGATGGAAGGACAGTATTTTGGCCTAACACTTAAAGAACTTTGTGAACTTGCTTTTCAGCTAGCTGAATGAAACAGCATCAAACATACATTTAATACTGCAGTCAAATCTGCGGGAAGAGATTGGTTAACTGGGTTTCTTGCACGAAATCCTACCTTAACAATACGAAAACCAGAGGCCACATCAGTCGGTGTATTAGCTGCGGACGCTGGGCCCTCGACACTTGTGCAGGGATAGAAAGTGATGATGACGAGGCTGTCCACACTTGTGTACTATGTGAAAGTAAGATGCCTAAATAAAACGTAATACCTGATTCTACAATTGGCAGAACCATGTTTCGAAACCTTATCGTCACATGATTTCGTTACTCCAGTGCTTATTTAAACTTTAGAGGTGAATTCATGCTAGTTCCCCATCTTACCCCGCATCTACATCTACATCTACATCTACATCTACATCTACATTTATACTCCGCAAGCCTCCCAAAGGTGTGTGGCGGAGGGCACTTTACGTGCCACTGTCATTACCTCCCTTTCCTGTTCCAGTCGCGTATGGTTCGCGGGAAGAACGACTGTCTGAAAGCCTCCGTGCGCGCTCTAATCTCTCTAATTTTACATTCGTGATCTCCTCGGGAGGTGTAAGTAGGGGGAAGCAATATATTCGATACCTCATCCAGAAACGCACCCTCTCAAAACCTGGCGAGCAAGCTACACCGCGATGCAGAGCGCCTCTCTTGCAGAGTCTGCCACTTGAGTTTGTTAAACATCTCCGTAACGCTATCACGGTTACCAAATAACCCTGTGACGAAACGCGCCGCTCTTCTTTGGATCTTCTCTATCTCCCCCGTCAACCCGATCTGGTACGGATCCCACACTGATGAGCAATACTCAAGTATAGGTCGAACGAGTGTTTTGTAAGCCACCTCCTTTGTTGATGGACTACATTTTCTAAGCACTCTCCCAATGAATCTCAACCTGGTACCCGCCTTACCAACAATTAATTTTATATGTTTATATGGGATAACACGGGGAATCGGTAGTTTATGTTTCAAATCGAGATATTTCTAACTAAATGTAACAAGTTTGCAGGTTTCTTTGCATGCTATTGTAATTCAATGGTTAAAAGTAAACAACCTACTTGAATTTGTTTATTTTTGTCCCTTTTGTAACGGTTTAAAAGTTAGCTTCCCCATCTTGCCCCCCGGCCGGTGTGGCCAAGTGGTTCTAGGCGCTTCAGCCTGGAACCGCATGACTGCTACGGTCGCAGGTTCGAATCCTGCCACGGGAATGGATGTGTGTGCTGTCCTTAGGTTAGTTAGGTTTAAGTAGTTCTAAGTTCTAGGGGACTGATGACCTCAGATGTTAAGTCCCATAGTGCTCAGAGGCATTTTGAACCATCTTGACCCACCTTCCCCTACTTAGGAGAAGACACATCCGGATGACAGAACAGAGGGTGCACTGGAAATATAGCTCGCCATTGTGATGTGTGTTGCTTTCTTTATGAAATGCGAGAATAATGTTCGATTTACTAGCTTTCAAGCAATAAAGAAGTATTATTTGTGGTATGACAATGAACTGGTTATTAACGAAATTTAACTTCACTTAAATTTTATATTTGAACAAGGCTTTGCTTTAAATTGTGAAAGATATTCATTGAAATTTGTAGAATTTCAGGAGAAGTATTTCTTTTTAACACAATTTCATTGTGTTTTTCATTTCTGACATATGTTTAACTTTCCAAAGCTTACTACTGATTACAATGTTAATTTTACGTCAGTCTGGTTTATAGTTATCCCGTTCGGCTTATATATTGAAAGGAGTCTACTGGGGCACACTTGTATGTGCAACCCGAATATGATATGAATATTAATGTAAATTAAATGGAACTATAATTTCATAAACGATGTATGTCTCTGATAGGCTTTATAATGCGGATCCGTGACTGTGCACGACCGCAGAGCCAAAGGTACTGTTTCTGGTCTGGGATAGTAGTGTTGGAGTAAGTGAGCACTTGGCACACAGTTGTAGGTAGCTGTCTGTGAACGAAAGACGATGGAGTAGGCGGTTTTTGTGGTGTGCTGTGTCGAGTCACCAAGTGTTTGCTTACTGTAGGAATTAACGACAAAATGTGAGCAAAAGACTTCTCACAAGCAAGGTAAAGGTGTTAAATAATTATGATTTTTGTTTTGCCAGCGCATTAGTATAGATTAGTTGGCTGATAACAGTAACACATAGTACACCACTTGCAATTGGAGCATGCTACAAGTTATTTCGAGTTTAGTATCCATTCCACAGTGCAATGTAATCGTAAACTTTTTTTTTAATGAACGTTACAATATCTATATATACAGGGTGAAAAGTATTTAAACCGACAAACTCTGGGAGGTTGTAGGGGACATCGAAAGAAATATGGTTCAAATGGCTCTGAGCACTATGGGACTCAACTTCTGAGGTCATTAGTCCCCTAGAACTTAGAACTAGTTAAACCTAACTAACCTAAGGACATCACAAACATCCATGCCCGAGGCAGGATTCGAACCTGCGACCGTAGCGGTCCTGCGGTTCCAGACTGCAGCGCCTTTAACCGCACGGCCACTTCGGCCGGCTCGAAAGAAATATTTTTCCCTAATGTTTTTTCCTATCAGGGGTGTTTAAATCGGTACAGTAAGATTTCTCTGGCGGCAAATTAATTAAACCAACATACACTTTTCCATTTTTTTATGACCAAGAGACAACACATCAACACAACCCAATTTTAGTTACAGTAGATTTTCAAAAAGGCCTCCATTGGCACGTAAACAGAGGTTACACTGCCGGATCATGTTCTGTCTGACACGGGCAAAATCCCAGGAGTATCCTGAATTGTTCCTGCTGCTGCTACTATCCGGGCAACCAGATCCTCGTCTGATGCAACAGGAGTTGCGTAAACAAGGTTGCGCATCTCTCCCCACACAAGAAAGTCCATAGGGGACATGTCTGGGGATCGGGCAGCCCATGGTACAGGACCACCCGTGCCAGTCCACGTTTCTGCGAACTGTCGGTCCAGGAATCGACGCACATGACGACTGAAATGTGCCGACGCTCCGTCATGTTGGAACCACATGCGTTGTCTTGTAGAGAACGGGAAGTCTTCCAACAATTCTGGCAATGCTCTGGCGAGAAAATTGTAATAGTGCCCGCCATTTAATGGCCTAGGTAGCAGATACGGCTCAATTAAACAGTCCCCAACAACACCGACCCACACATAAAAGAAGAACCGCACTTGATGAGCGCTAGTAACTGTGGCACGTGGGTTATACTCACTCCAAACATGCGAATTGCGCATGTTGAAGACTCCATCACGCCCGAACGTTGCTTTACCGGTAAACAATACAGAGGATGGAAATGTAAGATGCATTTCACACTGTTCCAGGTACCACTGCGAAAACGGTGCTCTGGGTGGATAATCAACTGGTTCCAGGTTGTGGACATGCTGTAAGTGAAATTGACGTAACAACTGCTCTCGAAGGACTGTTCTTACATTCGTCTAATTCGTCCCCATGTGACGTGCAATTGCACGAGTGTTGATTGAAGGATCCCGCTCCAGATGCTGCAAGACAGCTTCCTCAAATTGCAGCCTTCTTACCGTGCGACGGCGCCCCTGTCCAGGTAATCTGCTAAATGACCCGGTCTCATGTAGACGTTGGTACACAGCAGCAAAGGTCGTATGATGAGGGATACGGCGATTAGGATATTGTTGTTGATAAACCCGCTGTGCAGCTGGTCCGTTGTGGTGCGCTACGTAGTACGCACCAATCATATCAGTGTACTCACTCTAGGTGTATCGCTCCATTAGTAAACAGAGACAATGCGCTTCTACATTGGTGGACAGCAGTTACCTACAACTGAAGAGCGTAATACGCCCTCCAACAACTGGAGATCGTAATTTGGCCTCTAATAACGGCCTCCACCGGTTTAAATAATCCTCATAGGAAAAAATGACATTAGGGGAAAATATTTGTTTTGATGTCCCCTACAACCTCCCAGAGTTTGTCGGTTTAAACACTTTCCACCCTGTATAAAGAAATTGATTATTTCATTTTGTAATTTCAAAACAGGTAGTTTTGTTGTTTAAGCTCTTCCCGTTAGTATGTAAAAAAGGCGATAGAGCACATGCCTACAAAAAAATAAAATAAAAAAATGGTAAGGCCACCGCTCGCGATAAGCGGGAAATCCGGGTTCGAGTACCGATCCGGTACAAGTTTCATTGTTATCATTACAGTCCAATGCTGAAGGTTTTCCTTATTCGCAACTGCGAATTCATTTAATCTACTTCATAACGGCTGTATTCGCCGCAGTACCTGCATCGTAATCAGAACGACACAGGCAGTGCAATATCGTATCTTCCACTAGCAGACTTTGAGGTAAGCGTTTTATTCACTAATTCAAAAAGTTAACTTATGCAGGGTGGAGAAAAAATGCCGCACTTGGCTGTCAGCATGCAATTCTTCACCTCATTTTAAGACAAAAATCTGTATAACAAAACCTCGTTCCATCAAAAGGTTTAACAGAAATACGCTTTAAACAATGAGGCTCTGACGACAATGTAACTGCGCGCAGCGTGACACTGTGCCGGAGCTACTCCATGAACAATGGAGTTCTGGAGTGGCTTCGCAGTTAATGTCAAGATAAGGGCTGTATGAGGGAAAATTATTGTTGTTTTGATTAGTTCACAAGACTTTACATCAATAAGATCCGGGAGTAGACAACAATCCGTTAGAACTACTGATAGCCACGGGAGACCCAGTCATAACAAAACTACTCCATCTGGTGAGCAAGATGTATGAGACAGACGAAATACCATCAGACTTCAAGAAGAATGTAATAATTCCAATTCCAAAGAAAGCAGGTGCTGACAGTGTAACGTAGCAAGTTATTACGAGATAACATTCGATGCAGTAAGGCACGCTGCCATATAGCAAGGTGGCATCAGGATGGCCACGGTTTTTCTCCGCTCCCACTCACAGCGCAGCTGACGCTAACAGCCGTGAGAACGGTCTCAAGTAACATTCAGTCGGTATGCAAATTCATACGCCCTACGAATCTAAATAAACAGTAGTAATTATCATCCGATTTTGTTCAACCTTGGTATCAATCTTTCGTTATTAAGGGAGGGATCGTGTCAATATTTCAGATTTTTGTCTATTATAGTTGCAGAGATTGAGTAAATTACTTAAATATCCTAAAACCGACACTTATGTTTCAAAACTCGGTTAGGAACAATAACCAAATGTCTTGTATTACCGTCTGAAGTCATAACAAAGCTCACAGTATATAAAATCACTTAATTGAATTTTTCTTTTCAAAAATTTAATTACTCTGTGTTACGTAGTATAAAAATCATTCAGAATTATTATTTGCTTATTATTTTGTTGTGTGAATACATGGGAATGAATGAGAGAATGTATGCGGGACATATGTTAAAAATTAATGTCATTTTGTATAAAACCTTATAAAATTGGACCGTGGGAAAATTGGGTTGGAACCACGGTGCTGATGACGTATGTGCTTTTGTAAGAGAACAGCCAGAATAAAAGTCTGAAGCGGAAAAAGTTTCTATATTAATTTAAAGAATATTTTGCATTTCGTTCTATTTTATTAAACAATATATTAAAAAATTGACACTGTAATGGTGTCAATGACTATCTGATTAGTGGTTGGCTAAGGCAAGTTTAGCCGTGAGAATGATCTGGAAGGATCATTCTGATTGGTCATTCAGATCAACAGACAATCAGAATTAAGCGGTTCCCGCGTGCAGGTAGATAGATAGGCAGAGAGGAGAGGAGCATCGAGAGAGTCGCTCGCTAACCTGCTTCCGAGTAAAACCATGCTAAATGTCTCCGCGAAAATAGTATGTATAGTGAAGAATTAGGGAGTTCATTGTGTTTAGAACGTGTCTGGACTAAATCAGCTTTAGTTACGAACATTTTGAAGAAAGTGGGATGCTTCGGAACTAATTAGTTGAAGTGTTATAAGCGTGTGATCTTTTGGTCGTAGAGACAATTCCGCGTGGCATATTCCGTGTTCTTTATGGAAAACTTTGGGGAGCACTTCTGACGTAGAAGACCACTGAAACGACCGAAAGTTCAACTCGCTAATAGTGGTGGGTCAGTGACCGTTACATCGAAAATTTAATCTGGTCGGACTTGCAGAAATTCTGGCTGCTTTTTGTGTGAAAATATGTTCGTATAGACTGGGAACTTGGAATGACTGAACCTTTTCCTTGTTAAATATGGACCTCATAGGCACTTCATGTGCTTTATTAAGAATAAAAAGCCATTGCAATAGAATTTTCAAATGCTTACTGAAATTAAACTGTATTCTCCTACCGCTAGAATTTTGTGGAAATGAACTTACAGAAACTGATTTGCAACTTGGGTTACGCGGCCTCTGTGCGGTAGGTATCAGGTAGTGGACTCATCAACGCTGCTTTACACTGCCTACACTGCAGAGTGAAAGGACATCGGAAGGAAGAATATATAGGTAGGTGAACTGTTCGATACAAGTGACTGAGAGAGAGTAAGGAGACGAAAGAACGACGGGCTGACCCCGCCCCGCCGCAACAGGTGTGAAGATTACCGAACTATCAGTTTAATAAGTCATGGTTCCCAAATATTAACATGAAGTCTTTAAAGACAAATGGAAAAACTGGTAGGAGGCCGATCTCGGGGAAGATCTACTTGGATTCCGTAGAAATGTAAGAACACGCAAGGCAATACTGACCCTACGACATGTCTTAGATGATAGGTTAAGGAAAGGTAAACCTACGTTTATAGTACATGTGTACTTAGAGAAAGCTTTTCACAATGCTGACTGGAATATTCTCTTTCAAATTCTGAAGGTGGTAGCGATAAAATACAGGGAGCGAAAGGCTATTTACAATTTGTACAGAATCAGATGGCAATTACAAGAGTCAATGGGCCCGGACGAGAAGCAGTGGTTGAGAAGGGAGAGAGACAGGGTTGTCACCTATCCCTGATGTTATTCAATCTGTACGGTGAACAAGCGGTAAAGGAAACCAAAGAAAAATTTGGAGCAGGAATTAAAATCCAGGGAGAAGAAATAAAAACCTTAAGATTTGCCGATGCCATTGTAATTTTGCCAGAGACAGCAAAGGACTTGGAAGAACAGTTGAACAGAATGCACTGTGTCTTGAAGGGAGAATATAAGATGAGCATCAATAAAAGCAAATCGAGGATAATGGAATGAAGTCGAATTAAATCAGGTGATACTGAGGGAATTAGATTAGGAAATGAGACACTTAAAGTAGTAGACGAGTTTTGCTATTTGGGCAGCAAAATAACTGATGATGGTCCAAGAAGAGGGGATATAAAATGGAGACTCATGATGGAAAGGAAAGCGTTCCTGAAAAAGAGATATTTGTTAACATCCAGTATAGATTTAAGTGTAAGGAAGTCTTTTCTGATAGTATTTATATGGAATGTAGTCATGTATGGAAGCGAAACACGGACGATGAACAGTTTAGGCAAGAAGAAATAGAAGATTTTGATATGTGGTGCTACAGAAGAAAGCTGAAGTTTAGATTGGTAGATCACGTATCTAATGAGGATGCACTGAACAGAATTGGGGAGAAGAGGAATTTGTGGAACAACTTGACTAGAAGGGGGAATCGGTTGGTAGGACACGTTCTGAGGCATCAAGGGATCACCAATTTATTATTGTAGAGAAGCGAAGAGGGTAAAATTCGTAGAGGGAGCCCAAGAGATGAATACACTATGCAGATTCGGAAAGATGTAGGTTGCAGATTCGGAGATGAAGAGGCTTGCACAGGATAGAGTAATATGAAGAACTGCATCAAACCAGTCTGGACTGAAGACCACAACAACAACAAGCGTTCAAAAGTCAATCCGTCATAATAAAAGAAAATGTCTCAATAGCGTAGAAATAATGAATGCCCTTGCAACTGTGTCAGAACACGAACACGTGTGTGTTGCACTCAAGGAATCGACTAAAGGAAAAGTTGTTGCTGGTATATCAACCGTTTGAGGCGGCCTCCTGCTTGGACCTCTTGCCTTGGCAATTGGTGGCACATTTGGTGGAATCACAGCCTATATTATAAGAAAAGGCTGAAACCTGTCCCAGAAATGTTAACGGAAAGTCTTAGTTCTCACCGGAAGCAAGAATTAGTCATATCTGTTCAGGCTGTTATTAATGTTATTAAAGTAGAAGATGCAGCTATGCTTGCGTCATTGATTCTTACTGACAGAACTCTGTCAATAACGTTTCTGCAGTTGGTAACGAATTTCCTGAGAAATCAAATCGGTGCCGAAGTAACTGGTCCAAGCTATCTTAATCAGTATAGTTTTTCTGTCTAAAAACAAACAATAACATTGTCATTTTTCTGTGTAAATAATTCGTATTTTTTATTTAGGCATTTATATTTTGATAATTCAATAATTGTCTACTTTATTTTAGTAAAATAGTGGAGTCAGCATTTTTACAAAAGGCACAACCAAAGAATTTGATTGTGTTCATACATATTGTAACTACTGTAGGAATCCTTCCATGCTGTACAGTTTTACCATGTATAAAAATGTATTATTTTCATAGAATTTTCTTCTTGTGTGATCAGTGTTACACGATCAGTATGTTGGGAAATTTAGAAATTTTGGTAAGGTCTTATGGGATCAAACTGTTAAGGTCATCGGTCCCTAAGCTTGCACACTATTTAATCTATCTTATACTAAATTACGCTAAGGACGACATACACACCCATGCTAGAGGGAGGACTCGAAACTCCGACGGTGGGAGCCGCGCGTACCGTGACTAGATGCCGCAGGCTGCGCGGCCAACCCTCGCGGCTGATCAGTATGTGATTTGGACTATGATAAGTTGACAAATGAAGTTGCTATAAATTTATAATTTTCAGCATTAGCTAGGAAAACAAGCTAGAGAGTGATAGCTTTTATGCTTGATGTAATACGTTATCTAGTGATGCAATATGAGATTCATAAATGAACCAAATCCAGAAATTAATAAGAAAAAAATAACTCAGTGAGATGAGGGAGGGCCATCAGTACCTGATGTGCAGACTCGCCGGTGTTAGAGTCGCTTTCTCACCAAACCATTTTTTTTCAGTTGAAGCATTAAAATGTAAGCAATTTACACCCCCACAATGCGGTATCTTGCGTATTTCTCTCTGTTGCTGTTTCCTTTATTGAAACGTTAAGACATAACATAAACTTCTTATAAATGTAAAAGACCGCTTTGTTTCGTTCGTGACACAAATAAAGCTAATATATATTAATAGTGGATGCCGTAGCATCGATTGTATCCAGTGAGGTACAAGAAAAACAATAGGTAGCCCACACTAGATTGCACATTATGCTCCACGCAACAATTCCATTCTGTTCGTCTGACGTCCAGGTTCATCCTCAGAGGCAGTACATACACGTATTAACAACTTTACCGTTAGAGAAGATTTTCAAAGAGACCACAATGCATTAAAAAAAATAACTTTTCCACTCACTAAATTGTACTTTGTTGGCCACTACTTAACACACATGTATCCACCATTGCCGAAGCGGCATGCGCACCAGCTGTTATTTATTGTACATCCATTGGTGGAGTGCTATAAACTTGTTCTTTTAAGGGTCCCCACAAATAAAAAAAAAACTAGTGAATTAAGGTACGGGAAAAGCGGAGGTCAAGACACAGGACCACCACAACCAATGCATTTCCCCGGCAAAACTTCATTTAAATAGCTAAGGACAATCATTCCAAAGTGTGGCGGTGCACTATCATGCTGAAACCATAGATATTGCCGAACACCAAGAAGAACCTTTTTCTATTGTGTCAGGAAAATTATTGGAAAGAAACGTACGACAAAGGGTCGCATTCAACTTGTCTGACAATAGATAAGCGGCGAGAAGCATCCCTCCCGCGACTCCAGTCCACAGGTTTATACCAAAGCGTTCCTAAAAGCCACGTTCACGGACAATTTGTGGCTTGCGTTCCGACCAATAATGGCTGTTGTTGAGGTTGAAAATACCTTCACGAATGAGGCTATACTCGTCAGTATACAACACGTTATTTACAAAATGTTCATTTACATTCACTTGGTGCAAAAACCATTCACAAGACTTCACTCGTCTAATGCGATGTTCTGGCCGCTGGTGTTGAGTTGACGTGTGTTGATATGGATGCAGCTCTTCACCGTGCAACACTTCAGCAGCCAGACTTTTGACATCACGGGTACTTCGACGAGGTTGTTGGTGAACGGTTTAAAGAACCGCGTCCTCTGTTTTGTGGAGTATGTCAGGTCGTCGGACGACCTCTGTCCATCACTTGTGGACGAGGATTGCCGGATTCCAGAAGGCGTTGCGCCAGGCGACGAAAAACGTTTTTTATTTGAGGGTATCGTGCAGCATGCGCACCAGCAGCAGCAACAATTTGGTTATCGGATGCACTCAGCACCAAAAGCCTATGCTTCATATTTTGTATAGCCCATCGGGAAGCCGCCCCACATGAGCTTGACAGAATCAGTTACGGTTGAGTACTGACCTGTGACAGGCTACTGTCATGCGTCAAAATGATCACCTACTTATAAACGATGACAACTAGGGAACAGATGCCTAAAAAATTAAAAGGCAACCTGACAAAAATTCGAATCAGAGTTCCCTGCCTGATGTAGGTTTAATGGCCCAGCAGGCTAGTTTTATTTCTCATTTTGTTTGTTATTGTTCGTTGTATTTGTTTGGGGCGTATGTACCAAATGGCTCTGAGCACTATGAGACTTAACATCTGAGGTCATCAGTCCACTAGAAATGTTTCCAGTTCCTCGTTTTCGTACATGTGTTTTCAAAATGCACCCTACCCGTTTTGGCTACGTAAGACAAATGTGGATGAGGAATCGCATGCCATGCTCGAAGGGCGGTCTGTTTTCTTCACCTTGTATGTTATCTAATCAACATTATCGAGACACTTAGCAATCGACATTAATATTGGGGTATCCTTCTTTTGCCTTTATGATACCATGAACTCCGCTGACAACACTTTTAATAAAATGTCTGGCTCTCTGCGGTAAGATGGTTGCCCATTCGTTCTCAAGAGCCAAAGCCAGAAAAGGTATTGATGTTGGACGCTGGAGTCTGCAGTGGATTCGACGTTCCAGTTCATCCCAAAGGTGTTCTGTCGGAATCAGGTCGGACTTAGGGCAGGTAAGTGAGTTTCAGATATATCATTCTCCACAGACTATAGCCTCACACATGTTGCTTTACGATGGTGGTTCGATAAACCTGGTAAGTTTCCATGAAAGAACGGAACGCTTTCGTTGCGCCTTCATGGTTGGTAAGCCTGATTATTACAAGGATCGTATAAAGAATTTCAACAATTTACGGCACACAGATCACCTTTGACAGTCTTTTGAATTGGTCAGTGTGTCGACTGCAAGCGAAAATGAAGAAACATACGTTTCGTGTTGCTATTGAATATTTTCATTAGAAGGTCTGAACTGACGCACAGATCAAAATAGAACTGGATGAAGTTTATGTGGACTCTGCATGATTATTGAAGAACTTTAACTTTTGCATGACGGAGCGAACGCCGGCCATCAGGTTGAGGTCACCACAAAATAAACCATTGACAAAATCCATGATATGATAATACAAACCATCGAATAAAAATTCTTGAGATTGCTGAGACCTAGGCATTTCAGCTGAGTGGGTGCATAATATTCTGCTCGGAGAATTGTCTATAAACAAGCTGTGCTCGAGGTTGGTACCGCGGTTGATTACAGTCAACTAAACGCGCATCCGGCACAACATGTTTAATCACAATCCACAATGCTTTTTAAACCGATTTGTAATTGTAGATGAAACCTGGATCCATCATTGCACAAGAGTCAAAAGAGCAGTCAAAACAATGGACAAAGGCTGGTGTATGTGCACTGATGAAGCAAAAAACCAGTTTGTGAGCTGGTAAGGTGATGGCCTTTGTTTCTGGGGTTGCCCAAGGAATAATACTCATAGATTACTTGGAAAAGAGCAGAATCATGACTAGACCCTGTTATTCTTCATTGTTGGATGCTTTGAAACTTGCGTTGGCTGAAAAAAAGACCAAGGGTGGTACGCAAAAAGAGTGCTCTTTCACGAGGATAATGCACCGTCCCACACATCAGCGATAACAATGGCGAAAGTGCATGAAATGGGCTTTGAATTGGTTCCTCATCCGCCCTATTCTCCAGACTTACCCTCAAGTGATTTCTTCCGTTCCTTAATTTGGAACTTTGGCTTGGTGGGAAGAAATTTTCACCAAATGATGAAATGAGGAAGTGATAGTTGCAGTCAACGAGTATTTTGCAGGGTTTGGCAGACCTATTTTTCCGATAGGATAAAAAAAGCTGGGGGACCGCTAGAAGAAGTGTATATCCCTCAGAGGAGACGTGTCGAGAAGTAAGGTGGGTTGTAAACGAAAAAAATATTTTTTTTGCTCTTTTACCAGACTTATCACACCACCCTCGTATCACAGAGTGCGTTGTCGAGCTGATATAAACAATGATTATGTCCGAACTATGCCTCTACTGTATTCAATACACAATGCTGTAAAATGTATTCACATTCCACTACATTTAAAGATGGCTGAAGGACAATAAGCGTATTCTAGCTGCGCAAAACACTCGCAACTGTAACATCACTGTTGCAAGTAAACATTATCGCTGTTAACGTTCTCCAGGCAGTCGCCAAACCCAAACCGTTCCATCGGGTTACAAAGGGTATAGCGTGATTCATTACTCCAGATTAGTCCTTCCCAGTCATATACTGTCAGTTGACGTCGCTCTTGACACTACCTACAGCATCTCTTTGCACCGAGTACAGAAATTTAAGGCTTATGAGGAGGTGTTCGAGAAGGGTACCTCACCTTTTTTTTAACTCATTGTGTTAGCTGGACTGCTGGCAGCCCATTGGAACTCACGAGTCATTCCCTCTGATGAATAAAATAAACCGCCAATCAACTGCTAGTGGCTCTTTTATACTTTACTTACGTTCCGAAAAACTATGAGCATCTTTTTCAGAAATATATGATGTTATAAAAATTATGACTCGACGAACAATAACCGCTAGCTGACAATTATGATATTAAAAATTCCCAATTCAAAAGTGAAGCCATTACTAACTTCTTACA
The DNA here is from genome assembly GCF_023898315.1 of Schistocerca nitens. Lineage (NCBI taxonomy): Eukaryota > Metazoa > Arthropoda > Insecta > Orthoptera > Acrididae > Schistocerca > Schistocerca nitens. The sequence goes on from NC_064614.1 coordinate 285,406,054, forward strand.
TTAGTTAGAAAGTACTAATCACGAACTAACCATTTCAAGTCACAAGCAATAATTATAATTAAAATACAATGAGAGATTTATGGGGAAAAGCGTTCAATAAGTAATGCAACTAAGTTTTTTTTACTGAAAGCAGGTTGACTTTATTCCTGGTTACAATACACTACATTACTACCCACTTTTTTGGCTACAAACAGTATTTTTCAACATAATCTCAGTTCAATGCGACGACCTTAAACCACGTTACTGGGAAGCCAGTATACCCGTATGGTACCACGCGACTGATAGGTGTCGGAGCAAATGTCTTGCTGCATCAACAAACTTCCTCGAAACGCGCAAACAATTCCGCATAGATGGTCCTTTGTCCGTCATTATGGTCTTCTTTTAGGCGGTGAGGTATCTAGTCAGCACGTATCTTTGAGTATCCCAACTGGTGGACAAGTGCGTTAGCAATGTCAGCAGAGACGTCAAGCTGTGCAACGTGTTGTTTGATTGTAATCCGTAGAGCACCTCAAATGAGAGTGTCCGCACGTTCCAACACCGCAGGAGTCACAGCTGTGCAGCTGTCCGGCACGGAGAGATGGGACAGGTGTGTGGGACCTTATTGTGATGATGAGAGACGCCTCACCCAGCGACTCACTGCCAGGTCTCCGTCGGCATTGTGCAAGCGCCTAGGAATATCTGCGATATTCTGGTTTTCTGGCAAAAGCAACACAATAACAGCTCTCTGCTTGAAACATGCCTCTGTTACAGATGCAATTTCGAAGGCTAAATACAGCGTTACCAACTATCGTGACTTCATGAAACTAAAGGCGCTGCAGTGGGAATATTCCACGATGTCTCCCAAAAAATACCGCACTTTTTCGACCGAAACTGGCCGAGGAAGAACATATGTTGCATTACTTATCGAACGCCTCGCGTACGTATGGCTGTTGAACAAAGGCAAACGTCGAACTCAGTTCGTAGCATCTACAAGTGCTTACACAAAATATCATAGAACACACCGTATTTTTCGAACTGATGCCTTAATAAAATATTCAATTATGTAATATTTATCTTTTTCTGGGTTTTAATATTGCCGTAACAAGTAATTAATAATCTGTGTTACTACCACTATAAAAATGCCTGGCAGTAATGAAATAATATTAGGTTAATAAAAACGAAAAATAAAAAATAAAAGATAGTCTTAAATGAACTAATTAGTATATTTTTCGTAACTTTCGGCTAGCAACTGACTGGCTTTTTGTTTTGTTACTTGAAGCTCTATCATAATTGCTATTAACAGTCATGTTCAAGATTGTAATATCCCTGCCATAATTTCGTGAGATTCTTTATAACCACTCTCTGCGATGCTCAACAGTCAGCGGTCCTTCACTGTCAGCACGTGAGGTATGCTTGGTCTCGATTTAGCTGTGATTGTTCCTTCTCCTTTGCTCCTTACAGTCATATCATCAATAATGGAATTGGGAAGCTCTAAATGGTTCAAATATCCCTGATGGATTTGTCACCCATGTGATGTCCAATTACGGAATTCAATACTTCGAGATCCGCAGTGTCAGAGAGTGCCAAGAATACGACATTTCAAGCATTGCCTCTCACAATTGGCAACGCATTGGCCGACGATCTTCACATAACAACAAAGAATAGTGGCGTTTTCGTAGAGTTGTCAGTGATAAAGGGAAAACATTCTGCGTCAAATAAACGTCTAAATCAATGTTGGACGTGCGATGAAGGTAGCCGTTATTGCGGCCAAGTTTGGCGTTAATGGGCTTTTAGGAACAGATGATCGGCGAGAGTGCGTTTCCTGATCGCATCGTTTGGACCCTAGATGACTGGAGATCTGTGGCCTGTTCATATGTGACTAGATTTCCGTTATTAAGAAAATATGATGGGTTCGAGCCTGACGCAGGCCTCAACAAGGCAGTGTGCAAGCTGGTGGTGGCTTCATAATGGCGTGCGCTGTGTTCACATGGATATGAATGCGTCCTCTGGTCCAACTGAAATAATAATTTGACTTGAAATGATTATGTTCGGCTCCTCGGAGAGAATTTACAGCCATTCACAGATTTCACGTTCCGAAAAAAACGGTGAAATTTTTATCTATGACAGTGCTTTATGTCACCGGACCATTGTTGTTGTTGTTGTTGTGGTCTTCAGTCCTGAGACTGGTTTGATGCAGCTCTCCACGCTACTCTATCCTGTGCAAGCATCTTCATCTCCCAGTTCATAATGCAACCCACATCCTTCTGAATCTGCTTAGGGTACTCATCTCTTGGTCTCCCTCTACGATTTTTACCCTCCACACTGCCCTCCAATGCTAAATTTGTGATCCCTTGATGCCTCAGAAGATGTCCTACAAACCGGTCGCTTCTTCTTGTCAAGTTGTGCCACAAACTCCTATTCTCCCCAATTCTATTCAATACCTCCTCATTATTTATGGTACGCATCTAATCTTCAGCATTCTTCTGTAACACCACATTTCGGAAGCTTCTATTCTCTTCTTGTCCAAACTATTTATCGTCCATGTTTCACTTCCATACATGGCTACACTCCATACGAATACTTTCAGAAACGACTTCCTGACACTTAAATCTATACTCGATGTTAACAAATTTACCTTATTCACAAACGCTTTCCTTGCCATTGCCAGTCTACATTTTATATCCTCTCTACTTCGGCCATCATCAGTTATTTTGCTCCCAAAATAGCAAAACTCCTTTACTACTTTAAGTGTCTCATTTCCTAATCTAATTCCCTCAGCATCACCCGGCTTAATTCGACTACATTCCATTATCCTCGTTTTGCTTTTGTTGATGTTCATCTTACATCCTCCTTTCAAGACACTGTCCATTCCATTCAACTGCTCTTCCAAGTGCTTTGCTGTCTCTGACAGAATTACAATGTCATCGGCGAACCTCAAAGTTTTTATTTCTTCTCCATGGATTTTAATACCTACTCCGAATGTTTCTTTTGTTTCCTTTACTGCTTGCTCAATATACAGATTGAATAACATCGGGGAGAGGCTACAACCCTGTCCTACTCCCTTCCCAACCACTGCTTCCCTTTCATGTCCCTCGACTTTTATAACTGCCATCTGGTTTCTGCACAAATTGTAAATAGCCTTTCGCTCCCTGTGTTTTACCCCTGCCACCTTTAGAATTTGAAAAAGAGTATTCCATTCAGCATTGTTAAAAGCTTTCTCTAAGTCTACTAATGCTAGAAACATAGGTTTGCCTTTCCTTAATCTATTTTCTAAGATAAGTCGTAGGGTCAGTATTGCCTCACGCGTTCCAACATTTCTGCGGAATCCAAACTGATCTTCCCGTAGGTCGGCTTCTACCAGTTTCTCCATTCGTCTGTAAAGAATTCGCGTTAGTATTTTGCAGCTAGTCGTTCACAACCAGTTTGATAACATTCTGAACTATTCGAGCTAATAATCTAGCAACATAGTTCGCGCGCCATGAATCACATCGAGCATTTATGGGACATAATTAAGAGGTCATCAGTTCGTGCACAAATTCTGCACTGGCAACACTTCCGCAATTACGGACAGCTATAGAGTCTCCATGGCTGAATATTTTTGCAGGGAGCACCCAACGACTTGAGTCCATGCCACTTCGAGTTGCTGCCAGGTAAAAGGTGGTCCGACACGATATTACGAGGTATCCCATGACTTTTGTCACCTGAGTGCAGTTCTTGCTGCCTCCTTTTACAATGGCGCATCCGCCTCACATGACACCTGGTGGTCAGTTTCGCATTACAGACGGGTGTCCGGATACTTTTGACCAGAATGTGTACCTCACCCGGTTAATTCTCATCGCTGTTTATCTTCCTTTGTTGCTCAGTTTCTGCACTCACTCTGAGCCTGCACATTCTCCAACCTTCGATGCGGCAGTGGTGTGCCGCTAAACTGCTGTACATCTACATCTACATCAACATGATTACTCTGCAATTCACATTTAAGTGCTTGGCAGAGGGTTCATCGAACCACAATCATACTATCTCCCTACCATTCCACTCCCGAACAGCGCACGGGAGAAACGAACACCTAAACCTTTCTGTTCGAGCTCTGATTCCTCTTATTTTATTTTGAAGATCATTTCTACCTATGTAGGTTGGGCTCAACAAAATATTTTCGCATTCGGAAGAGAAAGTTGGTGACTGAAATTTCGTAAATAGATCTCTCCGCGACGAAAAACGTCTTTGCTTTAATGACTTCCATCCCAACTAGCGTATCATATCTGCCACACTCTCTCCCCTATTACGTGATAATACAAAACGAGCTGTCCTTTTTTGCACCCTTTCGAGGTCCTCCGTCAATCCCACCTGGTAAGGATCCCACACCGCGCAGCAATATTCCACAGAGGACGAACGAGTGTAGTGTAAGCCGTCTCTTTAGTGGACTTGTTGCATCTTCTAAGTGTCCTGCCAATGAAACGCAACCGTTGGCTCGCCTTCCCCACAATATTATCTATGTGGTCTTTCCAACTGAAGTTGTTCGTAATTTTAACACCCAGGTACTTAGTTGAATTGACAGCCTTGAGAATTGTACTATTTATCGAGTAATCGAATTCCAATGAATTTCTTTTGGAACTCATGTGGATCCCCTTACACTTTTCGTTATTTAGCGTCAACTGCCACCTGCCACACCATACAGTAATCTTTACTAAATCGCTTTGCAACTGATACTGGTCTTCGGATGACCTTACTAGACGGTAAATTACAGCATCATCTACGAACAACCTAAGAGAACTGCTCAAATTGTCACCCAGGTCATTTACATAGATCGGGAACAGCAGAGGTCCCAGGACGCTTCCCTGGGGAACACCTGATATCACTTCAGTTTTACTCGATGATTTGCCGTCAGTTACTACGAACTGCGACCTTCCTGACAGGAAATCACGACTACAGTCGCACTACTGAGACGATACCCCATAGGCCCGCAGCTTGATTACAAAATGCTTGTGAGGAACGGTGTCAAAAGCTTTCCGGAAATCTAGAAATACGGAATCAACTTGAGATCCCCTGTCGATAGCGGCCATTACTTCGTGCGAATAAAGAGCTAGCTGCGTTGCACAAGAACGATGTCTTCTGAAACCATGCTGATTACGTATCAATAGATCGTTCCCTTCGAGGTGATTCATAATGTTTGAATACAGTATATGCTCCAAAACCCTACTGCAAACCGACGTCAATGGTATAGGTCTGTAGTTCGATGGACTACTCCTACTACCCTTCTTAAACACTGGTGCGACCTGCGCAATTTTCCAATCTTTATGTGGGGCGGCGGGTGGAATAATACACTAAATGTTTTGTATTTATGCTGTTTGCCGTTCTCAATACTGGCTCTCTAACTACAATATTGGCAACCAGAAAGTGATTAGCAAAACTTGAAGCCTGTAATTAGAATTCCTAGTGCCCACTTCATCTGAGAAATACATTTATAGCTACAGCTTATTGCTCTGAGGAATTAGGAGATTCTGGGATTCATAATCAAAAACCATTCTCTCTAAAATGTTCACTATATTCTGAAAGTCACAGACCAAAAAGAATCCACACAATCCAACTACCAGAGCAGTTCAGAGTCTAATGCGCTGATGCCACTAAAACTGTTCAAATTAAATGTTTAAGTGAATGCTTGCCATAATTTGATGATAATGTTCATCAAACGCCACGCTAATTAATGGTAGAATGTCTGTCCTGCGGCAGCATGTGAAAATACGACATACGCAAACTAAAGATAGATCATTAACGTCATCACAAAATTAACACTTCACTCGAAAACGATTTCATGGTTACGCGTATCCCGAGTAACTTATTACTGCATCCGAGGCTGTTTATATCAACGATACCGACGCGACGCGACTCCGGGCACAGGTGGTGCGCTAATCAGCCTCTGGAGAGAACTGGGGCCTGCCTCTTCTTGCGCAGCGTTCTTACATATAAAGCCGCAGTGCGGACGGCTAAGGGAACGCCTGATCAAATCTTCTCTCCCGACTAGCCGCTGGGCTAGTAATGCACCACTTTAAGTTTTCGAATAAATCATTGCTTCCTTTGCTGATGGCCGATGAAGCTTTCAATTTAATTGTACAATCAGCACACAAGTAAGTAATCATAATAAAAGTCTGACGTGGCTAAGTCAAATATTTTGGGCGAGAGAATTAATTTAATTACACTACACGCAGTACACGAGCTCTGAACTTGCTCTTTGGAGATACGCTATAGCTATAGTTTTATAGTTATTCTGTTGAAACTTCTCACATTTTTATGATTATAGCGGATCTCCCTTCTACTTAAATTTAAACATCCTAGCTTTATTTATTCACCTACTTAATATATCTTGCTTCCTTAATTTCTAAGACAAAAATCAGCAAATCATGAATTTCAACTAAAATTTTGATTTGTGAGATCCAGAATACTGTTTCTACTAAATTATTATGCAAAAGGAATCTAAATATAAATTTTTCAGTTTCTAGATCTTTTCTGTTGCGCCAATGATTTTTACAGAAAAACGTCAAAATTTCGAAAATGGTTAAAGTTATTGAACTGATATTCAACACATATTGATTTAGTATTGCTCCTGACATGCTAGAACCGTTTCAGGTTATTTACTTGATTTTTAAAGTATTGTGCAACATTTATGACGTCAGAGCTAGTTACAGCGGACTGGCTGGCACACAATGGAAAGACTGATGTGAATTTTATAAGGCGTGAGTAGGCTGCTTCCCTACATGTAGGTACAGATCTATCGGTGAGTGAGTGGTTGTATATGATTGTTAAGTAGGGTGCTATTGTATCAGCGTAATCTGAAAGGAACCTAATCGGTATACGATCTGGACCTGAAGACTTGTCCGTATCAAGCGATTTGCGTTGCTTCGCAACCCCTAAGGTATCTACTTCTAAGAAACTCATGTTCCAGCCGGTGGTGGTCCCGCGCTGCTGGCTGGCTGGTCGGCCCCACCTGGCGGCGCTCGCCGCCTCAGCGATGTTTGGCCCGCGACGTGTCTGGCTGGCTCGCCCCAGGGGACGCTAAAATCTGATTTGGGGCCGCGGCGCGCCGGGCCCGGCCCTAGCAGCGCCAGCGCCGCCCTTTGTTGCAGGGAATCGCGACGTACCGCGGCAGGCGCCGGCTCGCGTGGCGGCGCCAGCGCGGTCCCACACAGGGCCTGCTCGAGGCCCTCCCGGCGAATCGCTGCTTTGATTATACAACTACGTTTGCGCCGGTCGGCGTTAATTTGCGGGCTATAAGCTGTGACGCATACCAAATACTGCGCGAAACTGATTAGCAACAAATCTGTTTTCTCGGGCACAAATTCAGTGCATTGGTTCAATTTCTGCGACCGTGCCACCTCTGAGATTTTGTCACAGACAAAGAAACGAATGGAATCAAAAGCAGATGGCTTTAAAGAGTGAGTCTCAACGGTGAAACATGAATGAACTGTATCTTGACTATACCTTGACCTTTCTTCTCTCCTTTTATTTCGTGCAAGTTTTCTATGCTGCATGTCTTCTGTTGATTTGATGTTCAATATTGTTCTTAGCATTCGGTCTTCACTTATCTGCTAATGAAAGAGAAGCTTTAAAGTGGATAAAGATGGAATAAGGAATCTACAATAGCCTTTTCCTCTAAGAACAAGCCCAGCATCCGATTCTAACCATTTAGCTAAGCTTCGGAAGCCTATCCGACGAGATTTGAACACCAGTCCTCCCATATACGTCTAATGCTTTAAGCGCACAACCACGTCTTGCATTACTATGCTTAATTCGTTATGTGATCCTGTTCATCTGTAAGTTGTCGATTCCCTCTGTTCTTTTATCATGCATCTGATCTTAGAGCATCGTTGCTGTGTTCAAAATGGTTCAAATTCCTCTGAGCACTACGGGACTTAATATCTGTGGTCATCAGTCCCCTAGAACTTAGAACAACTTAAACCTAACTAACCTTAGGATATCACACACATCCATGCCCGAGGCAGGATTCGAACCTGCGACCGTAGCAGTCACGCGGTTCTAGACTGCAGCGCCTAGAACCGCACGGCCACACCGGCCGGCCATTGCTGTGTTCAGAATTTCGTCTGTCACTAAGCTGCAATCGCCACTTCTCAAAACTGCTGCGTATTGCGTGTGTGTGTATGTGTGTGTGTGTGTGTGTGTGTGTGTGTGTGTGTTTGTGTGTATGCAGGTTGGAGGGGCAGAGGAGAAAGGAGGGGATTTAAGCTGCCGAGGGAGAAAAAAAGATGTTCAAATGTGTGTGAAATCTTATGGGACTTAACTGCTAAGGTCATCAGTCCCTAAGCTTACACACTACTTAACCTAAATTATCCTAAGGACAAACACACACACCCATGCCGAGGGAGGACTCGAACCTCCGCCGGGACCAGCCGCATAGTCCATGACTGCAGTGCCTTAGACCGCTCGGCTGCAGAGGGAGACCAAGGCTTGACTATGTAGGTTGTAGTGGCAATTCAACGAAAAAGAGGCTTTCGCAGGATGGAATACCGAGGAGAGAGTGGAAAAACCATTGGAAACACGACCCTAAATGTTTTGGCCTGGTGAAAAAAGCAACATGTATTCAATAGAACAGATTTTCCGACTTAATTAAGTCTACCCAGAATATATATCAAGGCATCAGGTGTGTTTACCAGGATAAAAGCCTTCAAATTGGGTTTGAAAATCTGTGGTTTCTCAAGAACAACCCAAAACTCTTGAGCAAACTGACAGCTAATCATATCCACGTTTGTTAGTAATACTTCAGCATCTTCTTGAAGAATAAAGTCCAATCCACCGTCTTGGGTTTATTGAAGGGTGCTTCTGTTCTTTTTACGTATGTTTACGTCCTCAGCCGCAGTTTAATAACTACCTTTATCCTCTGCAGTGTCAATGTAAGAAAACCTAATTTAATATGTAACAGGTTTTATGAGGTTTCAGTAACATGTCGGAGTTAGGCTCAAAAGTGCCGTCAGATGTGTAACAACGCAGAAGAAATAAATAGGATGAAAATGCTTACACATCGTGTCACAGGGAGAATGCTTAATATTCAGGGACGTGACAGTAACGCTGATTTCCAGCAGGAACTACATATCGACATAATTATACCCTATTCCGCATGATTTCCGAGATACAGTTTATTTAATGGCACTGTTACACGTTTTTCACTGAATAACTTGAAAACCGCGACCTATAGCGAAATCGCGTCACAGTACAAAATTAAACTAAATTAAATTTCCTATAAAAAGATACATTCATTTGTTCCCACTAGGACTCATAGTCTGCGTGGAAGCGATAGAATATCGAAAATCTTGTGCGACGTGCATGCGCTGTACCTCAGAAAGCTTTTATAGGCCACTTCGTGGTTATTTGACTATTTGATAGACCTGTATGAAACTGTTCATCTCCACTTCTTATACACTACTGCGTTACGTTTTAAACAATGACAGCGTATTGAGTAATACAGAAAATAAATAATAATGTACATTAAATGTGTTCTATTTGGGAAACCATTCGCAGTAGGACATACGTCCATATGAAGTTTTTTGGTTCAAATGAGCGTTCCTGTTATGGTCATCAACGGATTTAGTATGGTTAGTTTAAGAGGTGGTCGGATAACCCTTACCGTCCGTCGCCACCCCGTTACCCTCCAGTACGGAATGGCCATAAGTCCATATTAAGTTCTTTGGTTTAAATGAAGCGTTCTTGCCATATCCCTTAATACTGACCGTTGTATCTGGGACACTGTTTACATTGGTGAGCCGAAACAGTATGATGACTAGGCACCATTAGTGCCGCCTGGTAGCATGGAAGGCACGTGTCGAGGCAAGGAAAGTGCATAAGTGGAAACAAAGGAATAGAAGACATTAGCTGCCAGTGGGCACATTTATATCAGCAGAGAAAACTGAAAATTTTCTCTGGCTCTTGCCTATCATCCTCATTACTTCGGCATTTCGCTGAGTTAAAGAGTTCAAGCTTGATGTTCATTTACACTGAAGGGACCATTGGCTGTCCTCACCTTGTGTGTGTGTTTGTGTGTGGGGGGGGGCGGTGTTCTTTCGGACGTGTCCGAAAGAATTGACGCCACGTAAAGAATGGAGAATCATTCCCATTCCAACGACGATCAGGTCCGTAAATGGGTAAATTCACTCACATAGGCGACTTTATATGTAAATTGAAGGGGATGACTGCTTTCATGCGGAGCGGGACAGTAAGCGGAATCAGCGGTGACGAACGAAAATGTATACCGAACCTGGATTCGAACCAGGCATCTCCTACTTACTAGGCAGGTGCGGTAACCACTGCGCCATCCAGGATACAGTGTTATCGTAACTTTCCGAACTATCTGGGCATGGCTCACGGCAGATCCACACTCCCACAGTCCGAAAAAACAGACTCCTGGCATTCATATAATTCATACAAGCAACTTTGCCAAAACGCGGATGGTTACTGCCCGGTGTCTGGGAAGGAGCAACTCAGAAACGAAACGGCGAAGCTGGTCGGCTGTTTCTGTGCAATTGTGATATGTCGCATATTTCATGACAGATTACAATGATGCTGCAGGCAAACCAGGAGCACATCGTTCAATGCAAGTTGTTGAACATGGGGCACCGCAGTATACGACCCCTTCGTGTTCTCATGTTGACCTCGTGATAGCGTCAAGTCACACTCACAGTAAATACGGGGTCAACGAGTTTGTATCATCGATCAGTGAAAACCTGTTAACTGACAGCACCTTCCTTGTTACACTAATTCAGTGGCAGTGCCCAGATACGTCGTCATCCAGACAAAGGGCTCATCGGGACATGTACCGCGCTATGAACCCAGGTCAGAGGGGGCTACATTAAGCAAGTGTATATTCGTCTCGGATTCCTTGGGGTCTATGGTAGTAATAGGAGGAACCATTGCAGCTGTGCACTACGTGAACATTATTGCAAATCATCTGTATTCCTTCACGCTTGACGTCTTGCCCGAGAGAGAGGTGGCATTTTTCAGCAGGACAATTGTCCGTGTCACAAGATCAGAGTCGTGTTAAAATGGTTTGAGGAGAAAGATGATGCTGTCACTTTGATGTTTAGGCCACCAAATTCGCTTGCTCTGAGCCCGATCTGTGACGCTATTGAGCGACAACTCCTCGCCCACGAACCTCTTGCCAATAATTTACGGTTATTGCGTCACCTGTGCTTGGACACCTGGAGCTACGCGCCTCCAGAATCGTACCGAGGACTTGACGAGTTCATGTGATGCTGATTCGCTGGTGTACTAATTTCCGAAGGTGGAACAAGTACTGATTTGCGAACGTGGATCATCAGGTTAAGCAGGTTGGTGTAATGTTTTGCTTCGTCATTGTAATACGACAGACGTCTTGATGCGAATTCATCAGTTCTCGGGATGCGCAAAGGAAATAAAATAGATTCAGTGTATAAATGGTGCCGGTTGTAGACGTTAATGTAATAAAGAAGAAAATTGGATCCAGATTCTACAGAAGAACGTGGATGTGACACTACCACGAGAGCTCTCCTCAACCGTAATTCCGGGAAGCGTCGTGTCGTTCGTTTCGCTAACAGCGTGAGTATTGTGAGGGAACTGAGTATCAGTGTGCATGAGAACCTAAGTGTAATGTTCCTTTTTCTGTTAATAGTTTCCTGCTGTGAGGCCATGGTCGACATACAAAATTTTTCCGGACGTTTCCACTCTGAAAGCTGGAGACATCACTGGAGCTAAAAATTGAAAGTCTACCCCCACTAATATTATGAATGTAAAAGTAACTCTGTCTGTTACGCTTTCACGACTCAAGCGCTGAACCGATTTTGATAAAATTTTGTATAGAGAGAGCTTGAACGGTGAGGAAAGACATAGGCTACTTTAGAAAGTGTATTGTACAACATATTTATTGATTTGAAGAGTATAATGCAAAATTTGTAACAATAATTACTCTCTGAGAAAGCTACTTACTCTTTAACTTTTGAACTTTACCATGTTTGTGAAAAGCTTTTTTTTTTATATGTTCTACATAATACGACTCAACGTGATGAATATAAAGTTTATACAATGCTCTACGTGTTTACTCCATACTTCCATACTAATATCAGTCACAAACACATCACGGTTTAGGCGCTGAACGTCATGTATCTCTTGTAACCTCTTTCTTGGGTTAGAATTGGTCAGGCGTTTAGTGTTGCTATTACTCGCTCATGGATTCGCTGGTTCAGTTCCCGCCAGTGTAAGCTTTTCCTTCTGCTTGCGTCAGGATGTGTACGTTGTTCTCATCATTTTATCATCATTGACGTGCAAGTAACAAAAGAGGTGTCAAATAAAAAGACATGCGCTAAGCTTTCGAACCTCCCAACCGGGGGTCTCCAAGCGGATAAAACCATACGCACATCTCATTTCATTTTACTGATGCTCGAGCACAGCCGTGGGTAAGAGTTCCAATGCAGTTCTTACAAAATCCTCTGTATGTTTAATGCATGTCAGTCCATACTTCCATACTAATATTATAAATGCGAAAGTAATTCTGCCTATAAGATTTTCACGTCTAAATCGCTGAACAGATACCCACGAAATTTAGCGTGAGATAGCTTCATCCTGATGAAGAAGATTTGCTATTTTAAAAGGTGTGTGGTACAAGACATTTATTGATTTGAAAACTATTACGCAAATTACCGAAAAATATTTACTCTTTGAAAAATCTATTTATTGTTTCACTTTTGAAGTTTATAGTATTTGCGAAAATGCTTTTATTGGTTGGTTTGTTCTACGTAATATGATTGAATGTAATCAATACAATGCACATTCAATTATCAACGTGTTTAATCCATTCTTCTATACTAATACCAGTTTTAGTGACTCGATCTGTTACTTTTTCACGACTCTACCGCTGAACCGATTTCCATGCTATTTGTTGTGGAGATAGCTTGAACCCTGAGGAATACCATAGACTACTTAAGAAAGCTGTACCTTTCTGAGTATTATTAACACTTTTTACATGTTATACGTAAGTGGCATGCAGACGGCGCTGACGCCATGGTCGGCGACTCTTAGCGTCTGTAGATTACTCCATGACAGTGCAAATCCAATGCTTTGTGCACATGGTTTATGATTCTGAGTTCGTACACAACCTGGCATGGCTGGAGAGTTTCGGTGGAGATACAAAAATAAAATCGTGCGGTAAGTGCGAGAACCATATTCAAAATTATTACCGAACGTAACTCTGATTTAACGCATAATTCTAGGAGAGCACAAGCTGCGAAAGTTACTCGAATCCATCAAACTTCGGAGCAGTCTCATGTCCGCCGGAACTTCGATCAGAACTACAGGCTGCCTTAAGAGCTACGGAGACGTTAGAACAATCACAAGCCCGTCGCATTTTAAGCATCGAGCGTCACGCCCCTCTTACGGCTTCCAAGCTGCTTGAAGACACAACGATGGCGTCATTTATAGCCTGTACGACCAACAGAGTCTTACATTTACATGTGGAACGCAGGAGGCTTTTGGTGAGGCTGCATTTGATGACGAACTATTAAATCACTATCTTAATAACAAATTAGTCATCATAAGAGGTGGATAAAAAAGCAGGCACCATAACACATTAAAATGCAATGGCAAACGGTTGGGGTATATGTTGCTCCGGTGGCAAAATCTCCCATCCATTGCTGGGTGAGGCAAATAAACCATAAATTTTATGGCTGGAGACACTTTTTAAATATAATTAGAAAATATAATACAAGTTTTTTATATTCGACATACAGCAAAGTAATAGAAACACATTCGTTATGTGTGTACATATCACCACTGCATATATTTTTTATTCACCGTCTCTGCACCACTATAAGCACAGACGTCTCATAAAATTACTGTCTTACTTACTCAAAAAAATGGCTTTGAGCACTATGGGACTCAACTTCTGAGGTCATTAGTCCCCTAGAACTTAGAACTAGTTAAACCTAACTAACCTAAGGACATCACACACATCCATGCCCGAGGCAGGATTCGAACCTGCGACCGTAGCGGTCTCGCGGTTCCAGACTGCAGCGCCTAGAACCACACGGCCACTTCGGCCGGCACTTACTCACAATCACTCATCGTAACAAAATAACTGCGGGTGTTACCAGGTAGTATTGTATAATTAAATGTACTGTATTTTAGTCCGATTAATAGACGGGTCTGCTACTTGTCCCAGTTATTAATCCTCCACATACCAAACACTTTTGAAGTTATCTACTACTTAAAAGCAACTAATTGTAATATCTGTCGTGTCACTGTAATATGAGTCGTTATCAAACAATTCAGTCACTTAGAATTTATTTTCTGTTTTGTAATGTAGCTTTAGCTTTCTACTGTACTAACTGAAACCAACTGAACATCTCACTCCTCTTCACACCATTAATTTAAATCCACATAGTTATACGTCTCGAAAGGTACCTGACTATATCAGAATTATTCGGTTCCTTCCACTAAACAACGAATATCTTAATAACTTGCACTCGAGAAACTGCTTCAGCCTAGATAACCTTATAAAACACTTTTGAAAGTACAGAGAAAAATATTACACATCTGAAATGATCAGTGTAAAGCTACTTTTTCATTTTATGTAACGAATATTTAAGTCTGTTTGGCAATATACATAGGTGAAAAAATCTGGAACGTAAGTAAGTAGAATACCGTTGTAGAGTGTAACAAAAGCCTCGTTATTCTGCTTGGTATATGATCGTAACAAAAACTTCTGACATAAATTTTTGATACCAAGGGTGTCTTTATTTGAGCGTTGTTACTAGTATCTCTAACTAATATAGTCAGAAAACGTATGTCATTTTCTAAATGATAACGCAATAAATGTGCCAATAAGATACCGCCACCACATCATCAACGTCTATATGCCGCCTTCGCTGCAGGGTCAACGCAGCAGACCAATTATAACGTTCCACCGACAGCGGTAATTGTCCTCGCGCTCGTAACTGAACACTGCAGGAGACAGCCAGACACATACCGATAATTAATTCGGGGATTTCTCTTTCATTACATGATCGACGACAACAGTCAGATAAATATCTCGTATTTCCAAATTAATTCGTTTGATATAGCTTGTAAATTAAATTTCACTTGATGTGCCATCGATGTTTGTATTAATACGTTCATATATTTTGAAGTTGCATTACTAGATGCGGAGTTGCAGGTTGTGATTTCTGACGGGTATGGGAAATTGATTATCCTATTTGAAGTGAGTAAAAACTCATTGGACTGACAATTTTGCCGTTACTATCTGTGCTCCAAAAATGTATTAAAACGTGGTCATATCACCATATTACACAATGTATGTTTGGTGCCACGGATACAACTCACGGAGAAAACGTCTGAAGATTAATAGCTGCCAAGAGTTCTTTTTATTTCAGTGTAGTTTCAGGTTTTAAGTTCGATTATACCTCCACTGGTTTTGTTTCACCTTCGGAGCAATTTGGAAAAGTAAGCGGATATGTGCCAGTAGGACTCACGCTCTGAGGGTTCCAGACAAACGTAATTATGTATATAGAGCATAATAATAATTCAGTGTGGCTCGCTAGTCTAATGTAAGGCTTTCTATTTGAGGCCACTTCGGCGACTTGCGTGTCACTGAACCACCCTAGTTATCCAACCGGGGAAAGGGGATCAACAGTTTAAGAATCTTTCTTCGAGAAATATTGCACCTGGGTGTTTCTTGTCCACTGCCATCGGCGTTTCCTTTCACCAACAATGCCATGTAAAACTATTTACAACAGGCTAATTCTGCTTTGCTAACGCCTCCATGAATGAAGCTTTTCATGAATCGGCTCTCTTCGTTTCTTTTTAACTGCTTACAAATCTGAACATTCTACCTTCAATGTGAGGCTGCGCAGATAATCAGACTGAGCCTGGCACAACCCAAGTAGGAGGGGAGCAGGTTAATGATAACACTGCGCAAATAATTTGCGAAGACAGGTGACAATCAGGGAAAAGGGGGGAGTTTGTTAATCCGATGTGTCGCTGCATATTTATTGCTGGGGACTTGATACCACATCACGCGCACGGTGGTGGGCAGAATGTGATGGTGTATCGTTTCCAGACTCGTCGCAAATCGACTATTGGGTTCTTGGTTTCTACCAGGTAACGCGGAACCGTCCACAGAAGGGTGCTGTAAGTTTTTTTTTTTTTTTTTTTTTGGTTTCGGTGGACGTGTAGCGGGGAGATTCGTGACCACGTAACTATATTCGAGAATGAATGTCGATGTACAGGCGATAGGCAAAATAATGTGAACAGTGGTAATAATGGGATGCTTGTGTTTGACGGTCAACAACGCAGGTAAGGCACGTCTCTCACTGGACTTTGCGTGTTCAGTACGGAGTAGCATCAGTGTAGGTTGTTTACGAGTAGTGCACACTTCGAATTTGCATTCAGAGACCGTGGTCTACGTGGAATGAAAGACCTAACAGATTTACAAAGAGGGCTGATTGTGGGGTCCGATTAGCTAAAGCATCAGTAACCAAGACAGCCACCTCATTGAATGTTTCAAGAGCAACTGTTTGAACAGTCATGACAGCCAACACAAAATCTGGAAATACGTCATCGTGTAAATGTAACAGCGGGAGCAAATCAAAACTAAATGACAGAGATCGTCGTTCGCTAACACGAATTGTGTCAAAACAACTCAAAATTGCGGTTGTTAACGTGACTGCAGACGTCAATAGCCATGTTCGAGACCCCGCATCTGTCGACACTGTCCGCCGAGAACTCCGTAAAGCGAATATTCATGGACCAACTGCTATACCGAAACCATTAGTGACGACAACCAACGCAAAAAAGTGTAAAACATCGTGTCAGGAGCACAAACCCTGGACGGCTGATCAGTGGAAACGCGTCATATGGTCCGACGAGTCAACATTTTCGTTATTTACAACATCGGGCCGGGTTTACGTCTGGAGAACGCCAAAAGAATCCTACAATACTCATAGTTTAATTTCGCGGTTAAGCAAGGAGGTGGAAGTGTGATGGTGCGGGCAGCCATATCATGGTATTCTGCTGGTCGCATCATTACTATCAAGGGCCGTGTTACAGTCAACGATTCTGTGCCTTTGGGTGATCAGGTGCACCCCATGATTCAAATGTTGTTCCCCAACAATGATGCTATATTTCACGTCGATAATACACCCATCCACAAAGCCAGGGCTGTACAATCGTGGTATGAGGAGTACGCAACTGAACTGCAGCATCTTCCCTGGCCAGCACAGTCCCCGAACTTGAATATTATGTTTGAAGAGTGGCATAACATTCCACTGGAGACTATACAAGAATTATATGCCAGTATTCCAAGAAGAATCGCAGCTGTATTACGGGCAAATGGGGGCCCAACCCCTTATTAATAAACCATTCCCAAATAGGTACAGATGTTCACATTGTTTTGCCTACCCCTGTATGGGAGACACCGGCTGGACGTGAGAGATCGGCATCAGAACCTCCAATAGACGACCCGTGTGGAATCGTGTTGACTGGTCCATCATTTCCACATACTGCTCATACAGAGGGCAACTGCCGGTGCTCAGACGTTAACCAGTCCCACCTTTCCATCGCACAAGGAGACGCTGAGAGTGTCGTATTTTAAATAATCCCCCGGATCGGCAATAACCAAAGACCAACTGAAGTTCGCGACCTATCGCCGCTGTGCGCAAGGGCTCAGGCATTCCACACGTGGCAGCTGGTTCAAGACCCGGAGCATGTTCTGGAGCATGCCCACGTGTAAAATCGATAGTAACGGTCGATAGTTTCCCGCGGCCGTTCTGAGCACATCCTTCGTAAACATGACCCCCAAATTTCTCAGTTCAGCTACTGGCAGGATGGTGAGGGGGTGGGGTGGGGAAGGGGGGAGGCGGTGGAGGAAGCGACCGACCCAAGATCGCGTCCGATATCCAGTGCCGCCGACTTGTTCAATATATTGCCTGCCGCAGGTCCGTATCGCTCGATTCATGTTAGTACACCGTAGATTTCATTGGTGGAACGAGCCAGCAGAAGCAGGTCGTTGCCTTACGGCCTAAAGTGGAACGTGATGTCCCACACTGTGATGCCAGATAGCCTGCGGTTGAGACCCCCGAGGAATGTCCGCTAGACCACCACCCCTACGTTTACATAGATAGTTCATCTCTAGCTTTCAATGAGTGAGTTTCCGAATAAATATATATGTGGCATATGTGACCGTACTTTTGACGGCACTGCCTTTGAAGCTTTAATCATATAGACCGCCAAGGGACCGTAAACCTTAGTATTTGACGCAAATTTCCACCATGTGCTACCTCTACCGTTACTGATAACAAGGGGTCTTTACAGGTATCCGTGTATTTTGATTGCACTGACTAAGAACCTTAATGGTCTTACGTCTGAAAGCGCCGTAGACGTTAGTACCTGACATAAAAGTCAATTTGGTGTCTACACTCATTTCTAAGAAAAAGAGGTCTTAAGAGAAGAATGGACGTAACAAATTTGAAAAGAGTACTTCTGTGTGATATAATTACAACCTGACAATTTTCAGTTTTTTTTTCCTGTACTGTGTAAGTTTCTGCGTGCCAAGTTTCATGATTATACGTCAACGGGAAGTACCAGACAGGTTTTGAGCAGTGAGTTTGCGAATATCAAAAAATCTTACACTAACGGCTGTATCTTTTAACTGCATTGACCTAGAAGCTTCAATTTTTTCCACCGCCAACAGACTGTAGATCTTAGTCTGTGACATAAATTGCAGATTGATGTCTCTACCGACCTCTCATAAAAAGCGTTCTTGACAGTCGGACAGTCTGTCAGACAGACAGACAGACAGACAGTCTGACGGACAACAAAGTGATCCTGTAACGGTTCCGTTTTTACCGACTGAGGTACGGAACCCTAAAAAGATTCAATCCTTACGTATGATTTTCGTAACTTCTCTAAGTCATACTACGAGGATTGGAACTTTAATAGTGGCAACTATTTATTTACAGTTTGTACAACATACATATGTGTTTCAAAGTTTTACTGACCTTCAAAGTAGTCACCAGGATTGTGTTTAACTCGTAGTCAGCGATGTGAAAGTCGTAGGATACTCTTAGCGGTGCCAGTTTTGTTCACAGTTCGAGCGGTGCGGCCGGCCGAAGTGGCCGTGCGGTTAAAGGCGCTGCAGTCTGGAACCGCAGGACCGCTACGGTCGCAGGTTCGAATCCTGCCTCGGGCATGGATGTTTGTGGTGTCCTTAGGTTAGTTAGGTTTAACTAGTTCTAAGTTCTAGGGGACTAATGACCTCAGCAGTTGAGTCCCATAGTGCTCAGAGCCATTTTTCGAGCGGTGCGGTCTACTGCCCGACGAATTTGTAGCAGCTCTGAAGCGAATGCCGTGAAGTATTTCCTCCAGTTTAGAAATCGAGTTGAACTCACGAGGGCTTCAGTCAGGGGAGTGCAATAGGTGGTACAGCACTTAGCAGCCCCATCAGTCAAAGAAATCAGTAACAGCTTACACTGTACGTGCTTGAGCATTGTCCTGCAAAATGATGGTCAGGTCCTGCAAAAAGTGTTATCACTTCTGTCTCTGAGCTGTTCGTAGGTTGTGTTCCAAAAATGAACAGCATAGAGACAGAAGTGATGACACTTTCTGCAGGACCTGACCATCATTTTGCAGGACAATGCTCAAGCACGTACAGTGCAAGCTGTTACTGCTTTATTTGATTGATGGGGCTGCTAAGTGCTATACCACCTACAGCACTCCCCTCACTTAAGCCCTCGTGAATTCGGCATGATTTATAAACTGAAGGAAACACTGCACGGCTATCGCTTCAGAACTGCTACAAATTCGTCGGGCAATAGACCGCGCCGCTCGAACTGTCAACACAACTCGCACTGCTGAAAGCATCCTACGCCTTCCACATCACTGGCAACTGGTTATACACAATGTTAGTGACTATTTTGAGGATCAGTAAAACTTTGAAACACGTACCTATTTTGTACGAGCTGTAAATAACTTGTTGCCACTATTAAAGACCCAACCCTCGTATTTCCATAGGCTATGTACGAATTTGATTTTCCATCAGGGACAGTGGAAGAGCATTAAACGACAAATTACTTCAACACATTTGTTCGATAGGAAGCAAGCACAGCCGACAAAACATTTATCAGCTGCTGGGGACTCCACGCTAAAACCGTCTAACATCGCCTCTAGCCGGCCGCGGCGGTCTAGCGGTTCTAGGCGCTCAGTCCGGAACCGCGCGACTGCTACGGTCGCAGGTTCGAATCCTGCCTCGGGCATGGATGTGTGTGATCTCCTTAGGTTAGTTAGGTTTAAGTAGTTCTAAGTTCAAGGGGACTGATGACCACAGGTGTTAAGTCCCATAGTGCTCAGAGCCAGCCAACATCGCCTCTAACCTTGTAAATGGCCACCATTCTTCGAGGAAGAGAGTCTACCAGTTTCTTGGAGTGTGCAGTCATTGTTGATCAGATCCTGTAGAGATACCAAACTGCGGGGATGTTGATTGCTACGTTTAACCGCTGTTGTGTATAATCCCAAACCATTTCACTGCGATGATTAAGAAACAGGACCAGTCGAGGTACAACCGGTGCAAGCGTGTTTGTCGGAGTAATGCGTGCAGCCATGTCAGCACGGCTGTTCCCAGTTCGGAGACAGGAACATCCACAGCATGCTCATTATGGAGGTATAGAAGAAAAGGATACATTTGTTTGGCGATCTTTTACAGAAGCTCGAAATTTAGGGCGGACTATAGAAGATAGTGCTGCCAAAGCAGAGTTACTAAACACAGCCTTCCGAAATGCCTTCACAAATGACGACGAAGGAAATATTCCAGAATTCGAATTGAGAACAGCTGCCAACGTGAGTAACGTAGAAGTAAATTTCCCCAGAGTAGTGAAGCAACTTAAATCACTTAATAGAAGCAAGTCTTCTGGTCCAGACTGTATACCAATTAGGTTCCTTTCGGAGTATGCTGATGCATTAGCTCCATACTTAACAGTCATATACAACCGTTCGCTCGACGAAAGATCCGTACCCAAAGACTGGAAAGTTGCACAGGTGACACCAATATTCAAGAAAGGTAGTAGGAGTAATCCACTAAACTATAGGCCCATATCGTTAACGTCGATATGCAGCAGGATTCTGGAATTATGAATTACCTCGAAGGAAAAGATCTATTGATACACAGTTCCTGTGAATCACAACTAGCTCTTTATTCACATGAAGTGTTGAGTGCTATGGACAAGGGATTTCAGATCCATTCCGTATTTCTGGATTTCCGGAAGGTTTTTGACACTGTACCACACAAGCGGCTCGTAGTGAAATTGCGTGCTTATGGAATATCGTGCCAGTCATGTGACTGGATTTGTGATTTCCTGTCAGAGAGGTCACAGATCGTAGTAACTGACGAAAAGTCATCGAGTAAAACAGAAGTGATTTCTGGCGTATCAAAAGGTAGTGTTATAGGCCTGTTGCTGTTCCTTATCTATATTAACGATTTTGGAGACAATCTGAGCAGCCGTCTTCGGTTGTTTGCAGATGACACTGTCGTTTATCGACTAATAAACTCATCAGAAGACAAAAACTAACTGCAAAACGATTTAGAAGAGATATCTGAATGGTGCGAAAAGTGGCAGTTGACCCTAAATAACGAAAGGTGTGGAGGTCATCCACATATGTGCTAAAAGGAACCCGTTAAACTTCGGTAGCACGATAAATCAGTCTAAGCCGTAAACTCAACTAAATACCTAGGTATTATAATTACGAACAACGTAAATTGGAAGGAACACATAAAAAATGTAGTGGGGAAGGCTAACCAAAGACTGCGTTTTATTGGCAGGATACTTATAAAATGTAACAGATCTACTAAAGAAACTGCCTACACCAAACTTGTCCGTCCTGTTTTAGAATACTGCTGCGCGGTGTGGGATCCTTACCAGATAGGACTGACGGAGTACATCGAAAAAGTTCAAAGTAAGGCAGGACGTTTTGTATCATCGCGAAATATGGGAGAGAGTGTCACAGAAATTATACAGTATTTAGCGTGGACAGCATTAAAGGATAGGCGTTTTTCGTTGCGACGGTATCTTCTCACGAAATTCCAATCACCAACTTTCTCCTCCGAATGCGAAAATATTTTGTTGGAGGAAGGATCACCAAGATAAAATAAGGGAAATCAGAGCTCGTACGGAAAGATATAAGTGTTCATTCTTTCCGCGCGCTGTACGAGATTGGAATAATAGAGAATTGTGAAGGTGGTTCCATGAACCCTCTGCCAGGCACTTAAATATGATTTGCAGAGTATCCATGTAGATGTAGATGTAGATGCAGATGTACTGAGAATGTTGTAATAAATAATCTGGTTCATTCAGTTAATAAAATTCTTTTGGGTAAGTGACCGCACTGCCAATGTGTAAGAACCAAAATCTTTCTCATGCAGCAGTTAACAAGAACACCCTGAGGAAAGCCATCAGCAACAGTGGAAAATTTTACACGTGTACCAAGAAGAATTTTATTGATTGTGACAATGACTCGGAAACCTATTCTTACAATCTGTTTCATGTTCACTCCAAGCGAAAGAGTTAGCCACTCGAGGTGGCTGAGTGTTCGTTAAACCGGGAACGTTAAAGTCTGAAATAAACAACATGGTATGGGATGAGAAACCTGACCAGTGGTCCTACGTCGTAGTAACAAAACACCTTAGAAAATCTCACTAAACACCTCCTGGCTGACATACAGACTCCACACATACAGGGTTAAACGCCTAATGGAGAGTCTCAATGGACAGCGGTGCACTCGCACCTTGCATCATTTGTAAAGAGGCAGACTCGTTGCTTTTGAGACGACACCATAATCCTCCACTCATCTGCTGTCCAGTTTCTGTGATGTCTGACCCATTGAAGACGTACAGCTTTATGTACCTCTGTTACAAAGTATCCGACTACAAATGTCCATTTCACCGTTCCCCATCGCAATGCACGAGATCGACTTTCATTCACTGACGGCAGGAATTCCTGTTGGGTTTGAAATTTGTTGTACTCGTCTTATGTTGTAGTCGCTTACAATCTTTTTACGACGACTGTTCATATGCCTTGTTACATGGTTTGGAGTGGTTCACCATTTTCTGTAGACCCTGAATAGTCTACGACTGCGCTGATGCACCAACAAACCGTCCAACATCATACAGGTTGTGGTCACAGGCACCTTCAAACGCCATAACATACACTCCTGGAAATTGAAATAAGAACACCGTGAATTCATTGTCCCAGGAAGGGGAAATTTTATTGACACATTCCTGGGGTCATATACATCACATGATCACACTGACAGAACCACAGGCACATAGACACAGGCAACAGAGCATGCACAATGTCGGCACTAGTACAGTGTATATCCACCTTTCGCAGCAATGCAGGCTGCTATTCTCCCATGGAGACGATCGTAGAGATGCTGGATGTAGTCCTGTGAAACGGCTTGCCATGCCATTTCCACCTGGCGCCTCAGTTGGACCAGCGTTCGTGCTGGACGTGCAGACCGCGTGAGACGACGCTTCATCCAGTCCCAAACATGCTCAATGGGGGACAGATCCGGAGATCTTGCTGGCCAGGGTAGTTGACTTACACCTTCTAGAGCACGTTGGGTGGCACGGGATACATGCGGACGTGCATTGTCCTGTTGGAACAGCACGTTCCCTTGCCGGTCTAGGAATGGTAGAACGATGGGTTCGATGACGGTTTGGATGTACCGTGCACTATTCAGTGTCCCCTCGACGATCACCAGTGGTGTACGGCCAGTGTAGGAGATCGCTCCCCACACCATGATGCCGGGTGTTGGCCCTGTGTGCCTCGGTCGTATGCAGTCCTGATTGTGGCGCTCACCTGCACGGCGCCAAACACGCATACGACCATCATTGGCACCAAGGCAGAAGCGACTCTCATCGCTGAAGACGACACGTCTCCATTCGTCCCTCCATTCACGCCTGTCGCGACACCACTGGAGGCGGGCTGCACGATGTTGGGGCGTGAGCGGAAGACGGCCTAACGGTGTGCGGGACCGTAGCCCAGCTTCATGGAGACGGTTGCGAATGGTCCTCGCCGATACCCCAGGAGCACCAGTGTCCCTAATTTGCTGGGAAGTGGCGGTGCGGTCCCCTACGGCACTGCGTAGGATCCTACGGTCTTGGCGTGCATCCGTGCGTCGCTGCGGTCCGGTCCCAGGTCGACGGGCACGTGCACCTTCCGCCGACCATTGGCGACAACATCGATGTACTGTGGAGACCTCACGCCCCACGTGTTGAGCAATTCGGCGGTACGTCCACCCGGCCTCCCGCATGCCCACTATACGCCCTCGCTCAAAGTCCGTCAACTGCACATACGGTTCACGTCCACGCTGTCGCGGCATTCTACCAGTGTTAAAGACTGCGATGGAGCTCCGTATGCCACGGCAAACTGGCTGACACTGACGGCGGCGGTGCACAAATGCTGCGCAGCTAGCGCCATTCGACGGCCAACACCGCGGTTCCTGGTGTGTCCGCTGTGCCGTGCGTGTGATCATTGCTTGTACAGCCCTCTCGCAGTGTCCGGAGCAAGTATGGTGGGTCTGACACACCGGTGTCAATGTGTTCTTTTTTCCATTTCCAGGAGTGTATTTAGACAATATTCTCACATGACCAATTGGACCTATCTCATAATACTGATACATCTTACATCTCCCTTCAGCGCCATAACTTACGGCATTGATGATGGGCCATATGATCGTCTGGTACCGGTTATGCACCCTCTGCAGCTGTTCAAAGCTGGCCGGCCGCGGTGGTATAGCGGTTCTAGGCGCGCAGTCCGGAACCGCGCGACTGCTACGGTCGCAGGTTCGAATCCTGCCTCGGGCATGGATGTGTGTGATGTCCTTAGGTTAGTTAGGTTTAAGTAGTTCTAAGTTCTAGGGGACTGATAACCTCAGAAGTTAAGTCCCATAGTGCTCAGAGCCATTTGAACCATTTTTTGCTCAAAGCTGTCAGTGTGCCATTTTAAGGGGAGGTGGTTCTCCGGTAAACATAGTTTAAAATGGAAGAAATATTTCTTAGTGTCTCGTTTCAATGAGAAAATTTGTGAAATAGTGATACTTTATGGCCATTTACTTGATTTACTTTCTACAGAATCAAAGAGAATGATTGTTAAGAGACTAGGATCTGTAGAAAACGTAATTCATGGTTATGCTGTTGGAATATATATATACCTGGATCTTTGTTTACACATACTATTCCCAAAGGCGTGATTTAAGGATGAAGGGCAACAGCAGATTTCACTTTACTAGATTTCCGGAAAATATCTGACACGGTGCGCCACTGCAGAATTTCATTGAAGGTCCGAGGATAGGCGTTAGGTTCCCGTGTATATGAATGGCGAGAATACTGCTTAAGTAATAGAACCCGCTACGTTGTGCTCGATGACAGGTGTTCATCAGGTACAAGAACATCGTCAGTAGCGCCCCAGCGAAGTGTGATAGAACCGATACTATTCCCTATGTACTCGTACATAGATGATCTGACGGATAGGGAAACCAGCAACCTAAGATTGCTGATGACGCTGTGGTGTACAGGAAAGTGACGCCGTTGAGGGGATGGTTGTGGCGGAGGAGACCAGACAGCGTGGTCATCGGTCTCATCGGAATAGGGAAGGACGGGGAAGGAAGTCGGCCGTGCCCTTTCAAAGGAACCATCCCGGCATTTGCCTGGAGCGATTTAGGGTAATCACGGAAAACCTAAATCAGGATGATCGGACGCGGGATTGAACCGTCGTCCTCCCGAATGCGAGTCCAGTGGGCTAACCACTGCGCCACCTCGCTCGGTGACATCTTTGAATGACTTCAAGAGATAATATGATGACTTAGACAAAAGTTAAAGTGGTGAATGTCAGCTTGCTCTAAATGTAGAAAAATGCAAGTTAATGTAGATGATTAGGAAAAACAATTCATTACTGTTCGAATATGGTGTTAATGATGTGCTACTTGACACAGTCACAGGATTAAATTGTAATGTTGTTGCTTAATTTGTCCTGAAATCGGTGCTGATAGACAAGATAATAAAAGCGGGTTAAAACTGTGAGCTGTCTGGGGAAGTTAACCTTGCATTACTGAGCAACTGTTTCACCAGGTATCCAGTCTAGCTTACCAAATTCCCAACCAGACTAACATTAATTATAATCTTTTAATCGTCATACGACAACCGGTGATATATATATAAAAAGAGAATTTAAATAAAAAGAAATAAATCAGTTTATATTTGGAAATTAATTTTAACATTGATCATTGCAATTTCAGCATATTAAACTTGAGTCATAACTAAGCTGGTGCCTTATTTAGGTCTGTGAAAATGTGAGTTTGTAATCTTACGGAACACATCAAATAGGGAGCCAAGATTGGGAGACTACATACAACACTGCATTTATAAAATAACACACGAAGAACGTTGTAACATATCCAAGAGGAAATTAACCACAAACAACCGATTCAATTTTCACCCAAAGAAGTTACGTTCGTAGCGCAATCCTGTCCGTCATCTAATTACCACACACTGGTATACTAAATTCATACTAACTCTTTGTGAAATCTTCCCGAAAAGAATAGTTGAGGGCTACTTTGATGATTACACCACAACGTACACGTGGTCAACTTGGTTTACACAAAGAGCGTAACTCCACAATAATTTTGATAATTAAAATAAATTACATCGAAATGCAATTTACAAAAGAAAAACCTCGAACTGGTTACTATCGTCTTACTACTAACCTGATGGGTCAAACAATTGTATAAGCACGTGGTACTGGTCTCACAAAGTACACCCCACGTGGGTTGAACATAAAGAAAAGTTGCTATATTGAAAAATATTGTCAAGACGAGACGTTATAATCTCACGCAAATACGCATTTAAGATAGATGATCTTAGAGTTACTGATCAACACGTGGTTCCACTTTACTCACAAAGTAGTGACAAAGCAACTACCGGAAGATTTTCTGAACTTCACACTCGAAATACACTGCGTTGCAATTTAAGATAACATTAGATATTTTAGAGCTAAACCTGAAATAAAGGTGATTAAATTTTCAGTTAGGCTGAACTTCAGAAATCCATTGTCCTACGGACTTAGCAGACACGCGCTTAGCCGGGGATCTTACCACTTCAGACGCTCGCCGCGGACAGACTGCCGTGATCCCTTCCTGAGGGTGGCTCACTAATACGAACGGAAGTGGCCAGAGAGGCAGCTTCCTATACCAACATGACAAGGGACAGACAGGACCATACTAAGAACAGAAACCTCTCTGCTTTTAGAAAGCGTAGCTACCTGTTCAGACGTTGGTCCTACTGTTCTCTAGCAGACAGCCTTGTCTGCTACCATCCAGCATGCAACTACAAATACATTTGCTCATTCATCCTCTCACACAGAAGGGAAAGGGGCTGACAGTATCTTATCATATACAGTACATAAAAGAAAGCGGATGTAGGTTCCGTATGAGACTGTGTGACATGAATTACATATAAACTGTGCTTTAAAGTGTAGTAGTGTGACAGATCGTTCTTGTTTATGTGTAAAAGTAACACGTTCCACTGCTCAGTCTCCTCCCAGATAGTCAGAAACACCACAGTAAATTTAGAAGAGGAATTTATGCCGTAAATGACAACAGATTTAAGAAATTAACATGAAAGGAATCCAACAGAGACCTTTCAAAATATCTAGGAGTAAAGTTGCAAAGCGATGCCAAATTGAACGAACACGTAAGTACGGTAGTAGGGAAGACGGATGATCGACTTAGATTTATCGGGAGAATTTTAGGAATGTGTAGCTCATCTGTAGAGGACATAGCGATTAGAACACTAGCGTGATTCATTATTGAGTCCTGCTCAGGTGTTTTGGATCCCCGCGGTGGAACTAAAGGAAGCCACTGAACCAATTTAGACATATGTTGTTAAATTGGCGACCGGTTGCTTCGATCAAGACGCAAGTGTTACTGAAATGCTTCGTGGTCAGGTGGGAATCGCTGGAAGGAAGGAAATTTTCTTTTTGCGATACATTATTGAGGAAATTTAGTGAATCGGCATTTGAAGCTTACTGCATAACGAATATACTGCCTGCAACGTACATTTCGCGTAAGTGGCAGGAAGATAAGAGAAAATACGGAGGCTTAGAGGCAGTCGTATTTATCTCTCGCTCTGTTTGGGAGTAGAATAGGAAAGGAAATGATGTAGTGGCATAAAGGTTCCTTCTGCCTTGAACCTTAAGGTGGCTTATAGAGTACGTATGTATATATACAGGGTATTACACAAAGGTACGGCCAAACTTTCAGGAAACATTCCTCACACACAAAGAAAGAAAATATGTTATGTGGACATGTGTCCGGAAACGCTTACTTTCCATGTTAGAGCTCATTTTATTACTTCTCTTCAAATCACATTAATGATGGAATGGAAACACACAGCAACAGAACGTACCTGCGTGAATTCAAACACTTTGTTACAGGAAATGTTCAAAATGTCCTCCGTTAGCGAGGATACATGCATCCACCCTCCGTCGCATGGAATCCCTGATCCTCTGATGCAGCCCTGGAGAATGGTGTATTGTATCACAGCCGTCCACAATACGAGCACGAAGAGTCTCTACATTTGGTACCTGAGTGGCGTAGACATGAGCCTTCAAATGCCCCCATAAATGAAAATCAAGAGGATTGAGGTCAGGAGAGCGTGGAGGCCATGGAATTGGTCCGCCTGTACCAATCATCGAATCTGTTGTTGAGAAGCGTACGAACACTTCGACTGAAATGTGCAGGAGCTCCATCGTGCATGAACCACATGTTGTGTCGTACTTGTAAAGTCACATGTTCTAGCAGCACAGGTAGAGTATCGTATCCCGTATGAAATCATGGCGGTGGATCGAGGAAGTACAGTACATACTGACGAAACTAAACTGAGCTCTAACATGGAAATTAAGCGTTTCCGGACACATGTCCACATAACATCTTTTCTTTATTTGTGTGTGAGGAATGTTTCCTGAAAGTTTGGCCGTACCTTTTTGTAACACCCTATATATATATACGCACACAGCAACAAGAAATATCATAATGCGACCTTTCGTTGATGAAAACGCTGTATTTGAGCGAATCGTGGCAAGGAATTTGCTGCACCACGAGAAACCTAAATCAGTTTGGACAGACTGTGTCTTCAGAACGATTCTCCGAAGTGGAAGACCAACGGCTTGATTAGTGTACTACCCCCTTCAGTACAGTATTGGTGTTTTAGTTCGAAGACGTTAGTATACTGAAAGCAGCATTACCAGATGATTTACTTGCCACATAGTACATGGATACCACCAGGAAAAAGCACCTGAGACTGTTGTAATCACAGAATTCTTACGCTCTGCAATCCAGCTTCTTAAGCAAATACTACGTCTAGAACTGTGTTAACGCAATAAATTTAGGTCTTGCTCGGCATCACGAGGTGGAATGCGCTCCGTTCGACCTCGTTCCAGTTCTCCTTCCGTAGAACAATCCCTTGCAGTACCAGGAATTGCAACCGGACTCTCCGCGTGCCAGGAACCATTCCGCAACGGAGGCAGACATTACAGACACAGTATTTATAAGTAACATTAGTGATAAATGCTGTGAATACTGTGTATGTTTGACATGTTCCAAGCACCTGTTTTTATTTTTTCTGTTTATAGGTACAATATGACGTCGTTTCCAGACACACTACTCCATCATCAGACACGCATAAGACTGTTAGGTTAGTCGACCGTGAAATGCAGTGAGCAAAGCAAGTAGCGTACAAACAGAACACACATGGGGCAGACACTACGTTCATGCCGGTAATGAATACACAACTCTGCACGTTTACCAGACAGGCGCAAGTGTCTCGTTACCAGTATACATTGATCAGAAGGAAAATTATGAACGCCTACCTAATAGACGGTGTGTCCACCTGAGGCGCGGAGAAAAGCGGCGACGTGTCGTAGCACGGAATCAAAGAGGCCTTGATAGTTCGCTGGGGGGAGATGGTAGAACACCTGCACACACAAGTCAGCTAATACCCATAAATTCCAGGGTGGGGTCGATGAGCTATGGCGACACGTTCAATCACATCTCAGATGTGTTCGAACGGGTTCAGATCCGGCAAGTTTCGCGAACAGCACATCAATTGCAACTCACAACCGTATACCTCGGACCACTACATAACGCTCCTGTCATTGTGATATGGCGCATTATCCTGTCCAAGAATGCCACTTCCGTCGAGAAATACGACCCTCATGAAAGTGTGTACGTGGTCTTCAACCAGTGCACGATATTCATTGGCCGTCATGGTGCCTTGTACTAGCTCCACTGGACCCATGGATGCCCACGTGAGAGTTCCACCAGAGCATAACGAAGTCTCCTTGAGCTTCTCTCCTGGCAGTACAGGTGTCAAGGGGCTGCTCCCTGAAAGGTAATGGATTTGCGCCATCTCATTGGCGAGTGAATACGGTACCGGAATTCGTCTGGACGTGGTTTCATCTTGGTTACGCCACGTGTTGAAGACACTCACCACAGCAGTCCTCGAACACTCGATAAGTCGTGCATTTTCCGAAATGGCGGGCCGAGCCTCCGGGCCATCACAATCAGCCCTCGGTCAAACTTGGATTGATCGTACACCTTCCCCATTCTACACACGTACAGCGCAATGATTGATACTGCATGCTCCATACGTGTGTCTGACTAACAGTCACTCCTCGCTAGGTGACGCTGCTGTCATGTTGACGGGTTTATATCGATAGTAGATCTGTGGTAATAATGTTCTGGCTGTTCAGGGTACTGGTTGTTAGTATCGGCTTTATCTACAACCACGTAAAATGTGGTGGTCAATATATCTTTTATGTACACTATCTGAATTCCTCGGTATACTCCACCGAGCATGGACTGGAAAAATCACATGTATGTATGAAGCTATACATGCTCATTGAGCTGCCTTTGCAGATGTTTTATGCAACCAGTAATGTTATATCTGGCCTTCAAAAGCCATGCGCGAGATTTTCATATTCTTTCGCTCTCTATGCACCAACTATTAGTCCTACAGGAAAAAAATGGACCGTTCTGGAAGGAAATTTAAAGAGGCCTCTGTTTTCGAATTATTCAGTTAAAATGTAGAAAAATGACCTTCAAATGCACCTCCACCTTCACACGCATCTCTTACCAGTCAGAGTTTCCAGTATATTGTTCGGGGCACTCCTTACAACCACCGTACAAAAATATCCAACTATTAATTTAATTTTTCCATGGGGGTAATGAAAGACAAGCAGATTTTGTAAATGTTTCTCTAAATCTAATTAAGTTGGCAGTTCGACCCAAACTTAGCCCCAACAAGCACAGTAGTTTTGTAGTTAGCAAGCCTGATGAATAAAACGATGTAAATGTTTATTTTACGCTGCTAAAGTTAACAAAACTGTTATATAAAATTTATAGATACGTAAATTTACAATTTTTAAGTGCTCGACTAAGCCGATGCCGTAATGAGGCTAGTCAAAGAACACCATAACAGGTCGGGTGCGGTGAATAACTCGTACAGTCGTAAATTTTTGTACAGTGCCAGGGAGGAGTGCTGTGAACAACATATGAGAATTCTGACGTCTGGGGGTTGAGTGTGGGAGAGGGGGTACGGCTGAAAGTCGATTTTGTACGTTTTCCTTAAATATCTTGGAAATTACGGCCTCTAGGGAAAATGTATCCAGCCACAAAGAAGAGAATGTGAAAATCTTGACCACGGTTTTTGAAAGTCCGATATAACATTCCGGATTGCATAAAATAACGTGGCTAGTAAGAGTTGAGTCAACCTGCATAACTCTGAAATCGATAATATGTTGTACATATGAACAGCAGAAATGGAGACAGTTGATTGGAACTGAGAAATGTATATTATTAAAAAATGCAGCTGAGCGCTTTGGCAAAATCGTTTGCCGATGTTGAAACCCTGTCTCTTTTAAAATTCCACTGTATACACTTTTCACCAACTAAAACCGAATTCTTGTGTAATTTCCGATGTGAGACGACCCTATTGTGTTGCAATAATTATCATCCCAAGTTCGAAGTGGATTAACTCGTGACGTGCTGCCATGTTTATTATGCTGCCATATTTACTACGAATGCATAACTGACAGCTCAGACAGGTATCGTGTCTACACTAACCGCAACTTTCGAGCGTTATACACAGCACATCTTTAAATGGAGCAGCTCTTCCCGTGACAG
This sequence comes from Schistocerca nitens, assembly GCF_023898315.1. Taxonomy (NCBI): domain Eukaryota; kingdom Metazoa; phylum Arthropoda; class Insecta; order Orthoptera; family Acrididae; genus Schistocerca; species Schistocerca nitens. The sequence continues at coordinate 285,438,286 of NC_064614.1, forward strand.
TTCATCCCCGTAGCTGCTGCACTCAGTATTTGGAGTGCTCGCACCACGCGTCCCAGGGAACGCGCGTCACAGACCCGTTGGACCGTGAGCTGGCGGTGGCGGCCGTGGTTAGCGGGTAGCCGCAGCGCGCGGCGCGGCGCGGCGCGGTGCGGCTGCCGCCGGCAAGGCTTCCTTCCGCCCCCGGAGTCGGCGACCCGGAGAGACTTCTCGCGTTACGCTCGCGAGACGGCGCAAGACTTTCGCCTGAAATTTGTCCCGACGGAAACACAATCCTGTGTCGCTTACGAGTTCCTTTCACGGAACGCACCAAGTTTTGCGACGGTCAACAACATTTTCCGCAGCTGTCATGCGACACGCTCCGTTAGCTCGGGCAAACTTTACATTACCCAGCCCATCGCACCTCCAAGCCAGAGCGGAAGTAATCTCAGCTCCTAACAGGCGCGGATAAATGAAATGTGCTCGAGAAGTAGTACTTTTTATATTCCGGAAAGAGACTTTTCCGATTATGAGTATCGAAATCCAGTGTACCGACACACGTCTTAAAAGCACACTAAAATTATGAGCCGTATTTTACACTTCAGTAGTAGATTCCGCGATATTTTTTACGCGTTTTTATTTGCTCATGATCTATTAGAGCTCATTCTGCCTTATAATTTATGCGTCTCATCCGGTTAAACCGTGAAGAAAATGGGGTTCTCTTTTCGTCCCAAGGTGTTTTGCTCATAGATACCGTCGTCGTCCAATAATATTTCATCTTCAAGAATACAAATTCTCTCTAATTTCCATTGGTGTAAGTGTAACAAAAGAATCGAAATCTTACGAGGCCTAATTCGTGAACTAAACGTAAGTTCATCTTTGGTTCAGGAGCTTGAGACAGCGGCTAGCGATGAAATATAATAATACTATGACAAAACTTGTTGTTTTGATATTGTTTTAACAGGCTACCAGCCATATAAAATTCTATATTAATATTTTGGCTAGTTATATAACTGTATTTGATTTTCTGGTTGATTGTTAAATAACTGCAGGAAAGAAAATAAAGCGGATGAAACCCAAAATGATGGATTATGAACAGATGCCTTCAACAACAGTCGACGTTAGAATACCTGTATTCCGTTTATTTCACTTTTAAGGGCGAGTGCATCAACCTCAAATGTGCGATAACCAATCATAGAAGGAAACGGTAATGTTAAAAAATAAAATTAAAAATTTCGTTTTGATATTATTTTTCTAAAATAAATTTGACTTTGCATACATGGATTGATGGGAATTGCTCTGTTTAGTGTGTTCTCGACTTACTAAGTGTTCGTGGATGTGTATAGAATGATTAAATGCAGCAATATTTCCTACATCCTTTTTTCAGAACATAAATAAAAACTTTCCTAATGCTTAATGCTAAGTTCTGTGGCTTTGACTAAAGTGGTTCCCCTTACATTTCTGTAACTTATTAACTGTCACTAACAATAAACTGCGAAGTTGTAAACTGATACACAGTCACACAAATTAGCATGCTACTGTCCCAGTGTGATATAAAAATAATGAAGTTTTCGAATTGATGACGAATAAGGTAATTTGCAATGTATTACTAATTTGAGATTATAAGTATGTTGAGAATCAGGGCCCATTGTCTGCTAACTTTCATTTGAAGGTAAGGAAACACACATACGTTATCTTTGGTAGAGAAGCATCACTTTTTTCCGCTTCAGTTTCTTGGCTGCGTTCTAATGAGTCTGTATTCCTTCAAAATTACGTGACTGAACGTGTTTATGTGCACACGTCCTCTATTAACGATCTGTCTAGTTATTTAAGAAAAGCTTAGGGATACTAACCTATTTTTTTATTTATAAGTCCTGACGGGTTTGATTTTCATGCCCTCCTTCACGATTTCCTCTCCAGAGCCAAACACTTCGTCTCGGAGTAGTAACTGCCGTACAAATCCGCAGTTGTTTATTGTTCGTATACCAACCTCTGCCTTCACTTATATTTTACCTTCTACAGCACCCTCTGGTACCATGGAAGTTAGTCCCTATTGTCTTGACATATGTCGTATCATGCTGACTCTTCTTTTCAGTGGATTCCATTCGTTTCTTTATTATTTTTTCTCTTATCAGTCCACCTAATTTTCAACATCCTTCCTTAATACCGCATCTCAAACGCTTCGATTGTCTTCTTTTCTGGTTTCTCCATAGTCCACGATTCCCTACCATATAATCCCGTGCGCAAAACATGCCTTCTCAAATATTTCTTTCTGAAGTTACTGCCTATGATGCTATTGGTCTCCTTTGGACAAGAGTTTACTAGTTTAATACATGCAGATCTTTAACGTATACAGATCATCATGAGATTATGGGTTGCTCCACAAACCCCCCTTCCCTTACTGACTTACTTACAAATGTGGAAATTTAAAAATTGTTTTAAGATTTTAAAATTTTAATTTTCAAACACTTCATGTGTCACATTACTATAATGAATATAAATATAAAATCTGACGAGTGGCTATTCATTTGGCTACTGTAGACATGTACGAGTAGAGGAAGACAAAATAGAATCTCGCCCACAAAACGCGTATCAGCCTACTATTGCCTATGCTTATACTGACGACGCCACGAGAAATTTGCGTCACCTCCTGCAGCAAGTACTCTTATGTATAATTTTATTCTTGTTTTATCATAATAAAGTTATTTGGCATATTTTGTTGAGTCTTTAATGATTCTCACTGCCTCCTCTTCTTAATCTACAGACTGCCTGATAATGAGCTCTTGGCCGAAAAAGGTTTTGTGATTTTGTTATTGCAATTTGGGAACAAATCCGGAGTTTTATTTCTGACATTATCTCTTGTAGATTCTTTAACACATCTGTGTCAAATTGTTTCTGTTTGGCACACAATAATCAGAACAACACATCACCCAATTTATGTTCTGACATGTGTAGCCTTTGCTAGCTAAGGCACCCGCCGTGTAGTGTGGAACTATTTCTGAGAAGGCTACTTCGGGCGACCACGGCAGTCGTACCGCGTTGCAGTTGGATGTTGCGGCGCCATGGGACGGTGACATATGATCTCTGAAAAGTACGTATCTGCTTTTATCCCCTTGGCGTGGCGGGACTAATCTTAAATTCACCGTCGTATAGTACGGGGCACTCGGTGACACACCGTGAGATGTAAAACCCTTTCGTGTAAATCCAGGCATCTTGTTTTCATAGTAGCAAGTGTTGATTATTTCTAAGGAGATATTCTACCGCTTTATTGTTATAAAACTGTGCCATCCGAATCAGTAATCGTCACAATTTATATTTCAAATAAGAGTCATCCAATTCAGGTTCCCTAATGATGGTTTTTCGTGGTTCATTTCACTCGTAAGAGACAGATGATAGGATGGTTCCTTAAACAAGATCCCACTCCGCACAATTCGTGTTTCTACTATGCATCTAATGACATTACCATCTACGGAATGTTAAACGCTAATATTATCAAAATATTTCATGTTTTGTTTTCTGCTGCGCAGCTTTTACGCAATTTGTAAACTATATACAATGATAACACAACGATCTCATTCACACCAGGACCTAATATATCCAGCAGTGACCGGATATCACTGTTGACCAGGCTACAGCATAAACGTGTGAATCTCTTATTGATACAACACTCATAATAAATAAATACGTTTTGACAACCGCTTACGGCTGTCAGTAAGATGTCAGTTCTTAGATAACTTGACATTCTTTTCGAGCAGCAGAATATCTTGTGGAAGTCTCCCGTATAAGGACGGATAAAATAGTTTTTTTGCAACGGGATGCTGTAGATATTGCTACTTTGTCCAGGATGAAATCTGAAATGTTCGTATTTGACTAAGAAGATGCAGTTATATCTCCTCTTCGGAGTGATGCGATTTCGAAATATAACACAAATAAAACCGCCGGCCGGGTGGCCGAGCGGTTCTAGGCGCTACAGTCTGGAACCGCGCGACTGCTACGGTCGCAGGTTCGAATCCTGCCTCGGCCATGGATGTGTGTGATGTACTTAGGTTAGTTAGGTTTAAGTAGTTCTAAGTTCTAGGGGACTGATGACCGCAGATGTTAAGTCCCATAGTGCTCAGAGCCATTTGAACCATTTGAACAAATAAAACCTTCACGATTATTTCAGTCATAATATAAACAGCGTTCGATATGTACATCACATCCAGTAGTAACATGTTCGTATGGCCTATAAACAAAAAGTGTGTGTGGATGCTGTTCGCCACATTTAAACCTAGTTTGTGGTTTCATAAGAGTTCGTAAAGGCATAGGAACAATAAATTAATCCAACGCGGGTGATATCGTAGCAGAAGACGACAGTCGCTATATTGGACGACCTCGTGCAGGTAACGGATTGATGCAAGTCTCCTTGATTGATGTCACTTCGCCATTTCGTGTCTAGTGTTAATGTCTCGTGTAAGTGATTGAAGAGAGAGTGTAATTATGGCATTGTGGCTGTACTGCTTGTGGCAATAAGACAAGACAGTAGGCGACATCTGGTGCCAGCATGTAGCCCACACCTCTTGAAGAATACCAAGGGTACCGCCGGGATTAATCTCCCCATCCGGCGGATGGCCCACCACATGCTTTTGCTCCGTGACACATTCACGAGACACTCAAAATTCAGCACTGGACTTAGGCGAAAAATATGGTAATTAGGAAGTGGATGCCACTACCTCTCCTCCATGTGCCGGTTACACGCCGGCAGTGAAAATTTTTCGGCCTCAGGAATCGAACTGAGTGAAGATCCACTATACATACATGTATTAGCGATTTTTGATCCACAGGTGTGTTAAAGGCATTCAAAGTGGAATACATGTGAATAAAATCGTATGTGGATAGAACTGCCGAGAATTTGTGGCTTGTTGCTGTTCTACTGAATAATCTGCAACTATTCGTAATGGTAAATGGTTCATTTACTTTAGACAGAACTGAACTTTTGAACTTTTGTCCATTTCAGTCGACAAAAATAAACATATTGTAATATAAGAACACCGAGCGTAGGTCTCTTCCGTCACGCGGCCTTCGACTAGCAGACGTGCGCCCCCATCACTTGGCCCCGTCCTAATGCGCCTCTTTGTACGCCTCCAAAACGAGCCACACTGCGCGCCATTACCGGGGCAGCCGCTTCCGCTTTCCCGCTCGCCTCTACTCAATCGACTAGCTCTGCTATCGATCCGGCCTTCGTCGCATTACTAATTAACACGAGTCAGGTGAGACTACACGCGTCGCAAATAGCAGTGGTGCAGCGCGGGACGCGTCCGAGAGCGAACGGGTGACCTAGGGGGGGGGGGGGGGGGGGGGGGCGCAGCATCACCGCGTGTGTGCCCGTGTCGACTATCGATTCTCACACCGCGCCATGCGCGGAACACGGGGAAATCACCGCATCGCCGGCGGTCGGTGTCGCGTGCCGTCACCTGCTCACGCGCCGCCCATTAAGCTGCCTCCCCCCCCCCCCCCTCTTCATGCACTGGGCTCGTCCTGGACTCCAGACCCACGGCTACTTCGATCACAAGCTCTGTCTTGGGGAACTACCGGGAGTGTTGTCATAGAGTCTTACCTGGTTCCGTAGTAAGTAATGGCGATGAGCGTCCGATGTGTAGCTGCGGAATGTGTGGTCGAGGGAAACTCGTTTTTACTAAGTCAGTTCTGTATATCATTTGATGAATTAGGGACTAGAGCTAATTATGTATGTACGTTTTGGACATTTCAGAAACAAAACAGTGCTAATTTATTAGTACTATGACTTGTTCCCATGTGGCTCAACACTCAGTTTTCACTCTCCTGGGAACACCAGAAGAAGCTTGAAGTAAGTCCTACCAGAAGGGTGGAGAAGTCGAGTATTGGTAAAGGACGATCAAGATAGTGCCTAATTACTAAGAAGATATAACCATGATCTAAAATTATTATTTGGTTTTCTGCACTTTGTGAATATAATTCTGTGTGGCGCTCAGTGTAACTTCATCACTAAAAACAGAAATTTTGCACAGTATAGTACTGCACTGTCATCTAGCGGGGAACAGTGTGGGAGTGGGAAGAGTGACAAATGAACAAATGAATTGTTATTGTTGCGGTCTTCAGTCCTCAGACTGCTTTGATGTAGCGCTCCATGCTACTCTATCCTGTGCAATCTTCTTCATCTCCCAGCACCTACTGCAGCCTACATCCTTCTGAATCTGCTTAGTGTATTCATCTCTTGGTCTCCCTCTACGATTTTTACCCTCCATGTTGCCCTCAAATACTAAATTGGTGATCCCTTGTTCCCTCAGAACATGTCCTACCAACCGATCCCTTCTCCTAGTAACGTTGTGCCACTAACTCCTCTTCTCCCCAATTTTTTTCAGTACCTCCTCATTAGTTATGTGATCTACCCATCTAATCTTCAGCATTCTCCTGTAGCACCACATTTCGAAAGCTTCTATTCTCTTCTTGTCCAAACTATTTATCGTCCACTTTTCACTTCCATACATGGCTACACTCTATACAAATACTTTCAGAAACGACTTCCTGACACTTAAATCTGTACTCGATGTTAAAAAATTTCTCTTCTTCAGAAACGCTTTCCTTGCCATCGCCAGTCTACATTTTATATCCTCTCTACTTAGACCATCACCAGTTATTTTGCTCCTCAAATAACAAAACTTCTTTATTACTTGAAGTATCTCACAGCCAGCTTGAAAGGTGATTCACCAGTGACCTCTACCCCGTTACTTTCTGGACTACTGAATGTATTATCTCGGTGGAACGGACATCTGCAGATACATGATGTACATGTACAGACAACCAAATGATTGCAGTTTCAGAAAAATTGGATGATTTCTTCAAGAGAAAGTGCTTCACAAATTGAGCAAGTCAATAATGTGTTAATTAATAATTCAAGAACAGTCTTAATCGCATTTATTATTGTTATAATACCGCCAACCGGTTTCAACCCGACGTGTGGGTCATCTTCTGGGCGTTTACACCATTGGTCGACTGCTGGTGGTCACTCCTGTCTACATAACGGCAATTTAAAATGTCTACATAACGGCAGCAAATGAAGAAAGTCTTTCTTCAGTCCGACTTGATGCGGATCCCAAACGCTCGAGCAGTACTCGAGAATAGGTTGCACCAGCGTCCTATATGTGGTATTCTTTATAGGAGAATCGCTCTTTCCTAAAATTCTCCCAATAAACCGAAGTCGACCATTCGCCTTCCCCATCACAGTTCTCAAATGCTATTTTCACCTCATATGACTTTGCAACGTTACGCTCAGGTATTTAAAAGACTTGAATGTGTCAAGCAGGACACTGGTAATACTGTACCCGACATTACAGGTTTGTTCTTCCTACTCATCCGCAACAATTTACATTCTTCCACATTTAGGGCTAGCTACCATTCATCACACCAACTGGAAATTTTAGCTAAGTCGTCTTTTATCTTCCAACAGGCACTCAACCACGACACCTTATCGTACGCCACTGCATCAACAGCAATCAACCACAGATTACTGCCCACTCTGTCCACCAAATTATTTATGTATATGGAGAACTACAGCGTGCTAACACACTTCCCTGGCGTACACCTTGACTATACCCTTGTCTCTGATGATCACTCGCCGTCGACGACAACACTTGCGGTGTGTTCGAGCCACTCACATATCTGTGAACTTACTCCACTTTCTCATTGTCCTTCATCTATGGTTCCCAGTATATCATGTGAGAAAAGGGCGAGGTGTGTTTCGATCGAGTCATTCATGGACATACGGTTCTCAATCTCAAGAAAGTTTATTATATCTGAACTTCGAGTATGTTAAAGGATTCTGCAGCAAACCGAAGTTAGGGATATTGGTCTGTAATTTTGAGAGTCCTTTCTTTTACTCTTCTTATATAGAGGAGTAACCTGCGTCTCTTTTTAGCCGCTTGGAACTTTGTGATGGCGAGAGATCCACTATAAATGGAAGACAGGAAAGCAGCCATTACCGTACTCTTTGTAAAACCATTTGGGATTCTATCCTGATTTGGTGATTTATTTGCTTTCAGATCTTTCAGTTTTTTCTCTACGCCAGAGATGCTTATTACTATGTCATCGATACGGGAGTCTGTCCGATGGTCAAATGACGGTACGTTTGTACTATTTTCCTGCGTGGACGATTTCTTGAACGCGAAATTTAAAACTTGGCCTTCGTTTTGCTACCTTCAACTGCCACAGCAGACTGGCCAACAAGGGTCTGAATGGAAGCCTTAGACCGGATTAGTGATTTTACGTGCCACTAGAATTTTCTAGAGTTCTCTGCCAGATCTTTTGCTACGATGTGACGGTGGTAATTTCTGTATGCGTCGCCATAGATCTTTTCACAGACTCAAGTAGCTCTAATAACCTTTGCTTGTCATTACTTGTGGATTCTCTATTGGACTGTGAGTGCCGCAGCCTCTGCTTTCTCAGCATCTTCCGAAACTCGTTATTAAACCATTGAGGGTGTTTTACATCCTTCATCCATTTACTGGGCACGTAACTCACCAAACAACAATTTACAATCTGCTTAAATTTGGTCCATTACTCCTCTACGTCCTTACTAATGGTTTCCGCTAGGTATCAACAGTGAGCGCCCAATTCAGTTCCATTAAAGATAGTTTGGGGACAATATAACACGTTTTTTGTTCTACGATTTGCGCAATGCGGGTCAGTAGTAATTGGCCAGCGTGACTTCCCTACTAGGTAAGTTTGGATCTCCTACAGCACAGAGCATTAGCCGATGACATAAACAATTCCGAGAAACAGGCTGTTTGTGTAAAGGAAAATCGCCGGGCCGTCCCCGAGTGTCTGACACAGACGTCGAACGCTTCCGCCATAGTCTCACAAGGAGTCCGCAGAAATCCGTTCGCCGTGTAGCTCGACAGCTCAACATGCCCCCCATGTTCGTCTTTCGTGTGTTGCGTCGACGTTTACACGTGAAACCATACAAAATTCAGCTACTGCAAGCTCTTTGTGAAGGTGACAAACAACAACGTGTGGAGTTCTGTAATGTCGTTCCTGGCAAGATGGAGGACGAAAGTTTTCTTCCACGCTTAGTGTTTAGTGACGAGACAACATTCCACATAAATGGGAAGGTGAACCGTCATAATGTGAGAATATGGGGTACGGAGCAACCACACGAAGCTGTACAACGTGAGAGGGACTCCCCAAAATTTAATGTTTTTTGTGCAGTTCCACAGGAAAAGTTGTGGAGGCTGTTACTCAAGACATGCTCGCTCCAGTGTAGGATCAATCTGAATACCGCATTGACATTTGCCGTGCGTCTCAAGGGCGGCCGAATGCGCATCATATTTTGCTAATTCGTAACGTTCTTGGGTGCTTTGTCTTACTGAAACAGTTATGTTATCTCGATAAGCTGAAATTCATTTTTATTAGTACATTTCATACTAATTAGCGTTTCTTCTCTCATGTGTATCTTATATTCACGTGTTGTGTTAAACACTCTAATCAGCATTAATATAGTCTTACACGTGATTGAAAACAGTCTGACAAAATTCGGATAGTTTTTCAGTTTCACGCCTGAGCATAGTATGTTGGTAGCATTTTAGAGTGCCTCTTAAAGAGGAATAGGCGTGTGTGCCCACAGTATATAGCAAATAGTTTCACGTATCTGCTACAATATAAGGTACTGTCTCACACCACCATAAATGTGGAGCAGTTCTTGGCATGTAAAGGAGTTGTTTTGCTTCATCATCCTCCTTATTCACCAAATATTACACTCGTCAGTCATTTCCTTTCTCGTCTTGCGAAGAAAAACTAAAATGACAAAGGTCTCCGGACTTCTCGGATATTAAACGTTGTATGCAACAGCATCCCACTGAATTCGGCAATAAAAAATGACGTAGACCACTACACGCACTGTCAGAAAAGCTTAACAATGGCTAGTAATTATTATGAAGGAAGAAAACTATACTCCTGCGTACGTGTACTGCCTTTTCTACAAATAATCCAGATTGATCACTGGTTACATCTTGCTGAGACAAATCTGACTAAAAATTCTGATCTGTTGAGCAACGGCTATGCGGGTATCCATAGCGTTGTCACTGATGAAAGGTTTGGCTTTGCTTTTGGCCACCATTTTTGTTTACATAATTTCCAATCATCATTCTGTGAAATATTTATGATTCGTTAAATGATCAAGTAGGTGTGGCTCGCATGGTGATGAGGCTCGCATGGTCTCTCCGAATCCGTAATTTAAGCAAATAAATTAATTACTGCTGTCATTTCAGTCGTAACCCTTTTCAACTAACCAGGCTGATGTCTCTGACATTTCTAATAGTTTAGGAATCAGTCGAGTAAATCCATAGTATGGAATAACGTAACTCCCTAACACACTTCCATTCACCTTCTATGTAGGTAGTTTAAGTACCTGTGTCATGCAGTTCATAGGTACTTTTAGTGCTGCACCTTAAATGCTATCTTTGAACAGGAAATGGGGAACGTGCCACCTGTTCGGCAGTGTTTCAGACGGATGCTGTAAGGGCATCAACTTCAGTATGAGAGGAAATGTGTGCTCAGAATGTGAAACGTAAACTTAAGCAACCACATGTTATGCCGAAACTCCACTGATGCAACGTAATGCAACACGGCGGGAGTAGTCACGACTACAGATGGTTAGAAATTATTATGAATGGTTGGCTCTGAGCACTGTGCGACTTAACGTCTGAGGTTATCAGTCGCCTAGAACTTAGAACTACTTAAACCTAACTGACCTAAGGACATCACACACATCCATGCCCGAGGCAGGATTCGAACCTGCGACCGTAGCGGTCGCTCGGTTCCAGACTGTAGCGCCTAGAACCGCACGGCCACTCCGGCCGGCTGTTATGAACGTTTCTGTGCGTTAAATCTGGAATATCCTTCTGTTGTACTTCATTCGCCCAATTAGGGAGGTTGCAGGCAGAGAAGTTACGTGACAACCACAGACAGTGCCTACAAATGTCGGACAAAAGCGTGGAACACAACACATTACTATGCCTAACTCGGTGTACCAAGACCATCGGAATTCGAAACACCTTCCAGTCGTCTCGCAACAGACAAATACAGATCTGTATGATTTTCAAAGGAATCTTATACCGTTCTTCCTGCAAAATAGTAGTCATTCCAAGAAACGATGATTGAGAGCTGTGTGAACACGAACCCTGTCATCTTGGAATATATAGCATCAAACTGGGGAACAAACACTGTACCATGGGATGGTCCTGATCAGTCAAAACGGTCACATAATCCTTAATAATAATGCGTCCTTGAAGAGTACCCGTGGGGCCCAAAGAATACCACGATACGGGTGTGGTTTTGGAATTCCAATTCGCCCTGCGATTCCGGTCTTATGGAGCTCCCTTCGGCTGTTTTGGAAAGGTTCGCGAGTACGACATCAAGATCTCCAATGACTTCTGCAGCTGTCGTCTTGTTTCTCGTCACAGTCTCCTCCAGCGACAGTCACGAACACTCTGCACACACTTTGGTCCGCGTTGAGACTTAGCGAATAATGTGTTTCAACTTTTTCTATATGCTGTGTAAATCTTCGATATGGTGTCTCTTGAGACACCACACACTTCGGTTAACTTGCACCCACCTACGATCACCAGTATTTTACCCACGTTCGAAGTCAGCTCCGACATAACGCACTTACAGCTGCACAGAACGCTATTACGACCATGACTGTCAACTGCAACGTACTAACGATATCGCCCAGGTGCCTTCGTCGTCTCGTCGTCAAATGCAACAGTGCAACAGGCTTGGCTGGCATGTGTATTTACGTTAGAGCATGCATTATGTGTATTTACGTTAGAGCATGCATTTTTCGCGATGTTTCCATATTTTTCTCCAATACCTGTACTTCATCGGCTTCTGAGTTGTGTGCACTGTGAACACAATTCAGTGCCCTTCCGCAAAAGCCATATGTTCCTTTTGGTAATCTTTTAACTTTCCCCCAAAAAATGAACGTTTGTGGCCAGCTGCTCTCCGTAAAACAGTAAAGCAAAGGCTTTCAGTTTCTCCCAGTTATGATTTTCGTTTTTGTTTCTCTATCAACCTCGACACTTTATAGCCCCCGCCCTCTCCTTTGTCTCGCACTTCATTACCTGTTTCTCTCCATCAACTACCCCTTCTATTATGTCCATTCCACCAGTACCCACAGTTTCAATCTACGTGTCTGTAATCAGCCTTTGCTGCGCTACTTTTCATGAACTAATGTACAATATATATTTTTTCTATTATATCTGTTTCTCTTCTGCACTGACAGTGTCGTATCCCGTACTGGCTCTGAACACTATGGGGCTTAACATCTGCGGTCATCAGTCCCCTAGAACTTAGAACTACTTAAACCTACCTAACCTAAGGACAACACACACATCCACGCCCGAGGCAGGATTCGAACCTGCGACCGTAGCGGTCGCACGGTTCCAGACCGTAGCGCCAGAACCGCTCGGCCACCAACGGCCGGCGGTTGAACACTGTACCCAAGCGCTGGATAGGCTGCACGGGGCCAAATGACAGGGCTTGCTTTGCATGGCCTCCACGTTCACCCGCCCTAACGCCATGCGATTTTTTCCTTTGGGGCTTCATCAAGGATCGTGTGTACGTGCCTCTGCTACCAGCAGACCTCCCTGAATTAAGAAACCGGATTGAAACAGCTGTTGCTACAATCACTGAAGACACACTTACAACGTTTGGTAAGAACTCGGCTATAGACTTGACGTGTGCCGTGTGACAAATGGTGCTCGCATCGAACATTTATAAGGTTCTTGGTAAAACTGTTGATAAATGGCTATTCATTGGACAAATATATTATACTAGAACTGACATGTGATTACATTTTCACGCAATTTGGGTGCATAGATCCTCATAAATCAGTACCCAGAACAACCACCTCCGGCCGTAATAACGACCTTGATACGCTTGGGCATTGAGTCAGACAGAGCTTGGATGGCGTGTGCAGGTACAAGTGCACATGAAGCTTCAACATGATACCACAGTTCATCAAGAGTAGTGACTGGCGTATTGTGACGAGCCAGTTGCTCGGCCACCATTGCCCAGACGTTTTCAAGTGCTGGCCAGGACAGCAGTCGAACATTTTCTCTATCAGAAAGGCCCGTACAGGACCTGCAACATGCGGTCGTGCACTATCCTGCTGAAATGTAGGGTTTCACAGGGATCAAATGAAGGGTAGAACCACGGGTAGTAACACATCTGAAATATAACGTCCACTGCTCAAAGTGCCGTCAATGCGAACAAGAGGTGACCGAGACGTGTAACCAGTGGCACCCCATACCATCACGCCGTGTGATACGCCAGTATGGCGATGACGAATACACGCTTCCAATGTGCGATGTCGCCAAACACTGATGCGACCATCATGATGCTGTAAACACAACCTAGATTCATCCGAAAAAATGACATTTTGCCATTCGTGCACCCAGGTTCGTTGTTGAGTACACCATCGCAGGCGCTCCTGTCTGTGATGCAGCGTCAAGGGTAACCGCAGCCATGGTCTCCCAGCTGATAGTCCATGCTGCTGCAAACGTCGTCGAACTGTTCGTGCAGATGGTTGTTGTCTTGCAAACGTCCCTATCTGTTGACTCAGGGATCGAGACGTCGCTGCACGATCCGTTACAGCCATGCTGATAAGATGCATGTCATCTCGACTGCTAGTGATACGAGGCCGTTGGGATCCAGCACGGCGTTCCGTATTACCTTCCTGAACCCACCGAGTCCATATTCTGCTAACAGTCGTTGGATGTCGACCAACGCGAGCAGCCATGTCGCGATTCGATAAACCGCAATCGCGATAGAATACAATCGACCTTTACCATAGTCGGAAACGTGATGGTACGCATTTCTCCTCCTTACACGAGGCATTACAACAATGTTTCACCAGGCAACGCCAATCAACTGCTGTTTGTGTATGAGAAATCGGTTGGAAACTTTCCTCATGTCAGCACGTTGTAGGTGTCGCCACTGGCGCCAACCTTGTGTGAATGCTCTGAAAAGCTAATCCTTTGCTTATCACAGCATCTTCTTCCTGTCGGTTAAATTTCAGCTTCGTGGTGTAGCAATTTTAACGGCCAGTAGTGTACATGACAGTTATAGATTCTATTCGGTGTTCCAATCAAGCCCAGTCAACAAAAAAGTTTGCCACCTTCAATTTAAGGTGCAAGAAAAGCGCATATTGTAAGATGCAGTGTGTTCTTATTTGTGCTACTTCCTGGACTGTCAGTTTTGTAGGAAATAAAGCACGTCATTTGTTGGCCGTTTCTACGAAGGCACTCATCGTCAGGGGCGTTCGCCGCTTGGGAGTGGCTGTTCCCGCGGACGCAGCAGTAGCAGCGGTACCGTCCCGGCGGTGTTAATTGCCGGTGTTTTTAGCGGCTCGTAAACGCGCCGGTATGCGCGCGCGCTGCCTGCTAACTCGCCACTATGTAGGTCAGAGCACTCAAGTATATTGCCACCTTGCGCCCTCAGCCGCTCTGTAATGTTTATTAATGTGACAGTAATAATGGTTACTGCTAATCCATAACATCAGTATTTATTGCCACGCAACTAAAAGTTTTAATCGAGTCTGCGCCGAGCGGCCGAAGTCTAGTACGCAGCGCGTATCTGTTCTGGCCAGGAATGACCGCTAGCTAACCTTCCGGCCGCAGCAAAGTTGTTACCGTGATAGTTGGAGCAATATATCTCTAATGAAAGCTCAAGAGATTTTTTCTAGAAGTATGAAATTTTTGAGGCAGTTAATGGCAAAAATCTATTTGTCTGATATCCAGTGCTCTGCACTTTAATCCAGCATTTGATTGACTCTCTTCATTACAAACACGGTCATTTGTCTTTTGTGAAATAATTTTGGTAAAGCATTCTCATCATATTTAACGTCTTTGTGCTACGTTGAAACATCGAAAAAATAAACTACAAGTGTTCAAATAGTCGAACGAAGCATTTACTTTTTTCACTCAATCTCTGACGGAAATGGTTTGCAGTAGGGCGGAGGCCTTTTCTACCATTTATACTTCCTGTTGTCGTGGCATTGTTTATTTCTACTGTTGGTTGAACAGTACTATTTTGGACCTACTATTTAATACTGGTAGATGGAGGAAGATGTTGCACCTCATTCCCGGCATTCGCCTTGCGGTGGACGAAACCTCATTGCAGGAAAACCTCAGTCGTTTGTTTGTCGTAAGTCAAGCCATTTTGTATCCTGTAGTTTTATGTTGGTTATCTTTGAGTTAACACTAAAAAAATCTAACCTTCAGTCTGAATGATATCTCAATAATTCCTTTTGTCTGAATTCGTTTCCTTTCTCTTTCAACCAATTCAGAGATGACAGTTCGTTCTCCGTGTTCTAGAACATCACATGTTCGGAGCTCAGTGGAAGACATCGTTTATTTCTTCATTGTTTACAGTTCACTCGTAAAATTCATCTGATGTAGCTTCGAAAATTACTTAACTTTGAGAATAACATGTGGAGGGTATGCATATTTGAGGTATGGCTAGTAGAAGGTTCTTGACTCGTACTGGAGGGAAGAATGCGTGGTGTAGGCTATTTTAATCTATTGATCACGTATCTAGTGCAATGTATCTTGAGTCTTTCTTTGTATTGACAACCTGATGTAACCAGGCAACAGGAATGTCATACGTTTGGTCTACAGAAATTCGTCATATCTTCCTTTCGATACACATGAACTTAGTGCGATTGGATGCCGTTAGCCATTACTGTACTCCATAATCGATTACAGGTGAACGAATATTTTCTGTGTTAACAGTGACACTGAGCGGTCCACGCCACTCATCCTCTATTTATTGTCGTACTAACTTGAGGCTACTCTCCGTTCGCCTTACTTTTCTGTTACATTTCTTCACCCGTTTGACCATTTCATGTAAATTAATTTGGAGGTATTTGACGCGCGGTTGTGAGGTGATTCCGTACTATGGATGAATATTTAGTTTATCTGCTTTTTGTGCGTCCATATTATTAACGTGTCAATGTCACAACAATATTAACTTACGTTTTATTGGGATGAGTCGTATCCTTCTCTTCTTTAGCAGAGATGCCAGCTTCTCTATGCAGCCGGTGTTAATGTTTGGGAACGGGGCGCGTATGTTTGTAAGAGTGCGTCGAGTTGTAACGCTGCGCTTGGGGCACACGATACTCATTAAAGCCTGTACTATTGGAAAGTTGACGGGCTTCACCTTATGAGAAAGGATTTTCGTTTAGATATTGACCGCGTGTACCTAAAAGGAGGCAAATCAGACTTACACCCACTCAGTAATAACAATGATACGTCAAGCAAGTCCGAAGTGCAACCACACGTTAGGACAGACAAGAAACAACACATAAGATGTTACCGATTTGTTAATAATACGGTCGCCAGCCTAATTAGGCATTAACTGAGTTTCTTTCCTGTACAAGTTGGTGTACGTGCATGCAAAACAACACGTAATAACACTGCATAATATGGTAAATTTTAGAACCAGAAAATCTACTGAACTGATCATTTCACTTTTTGTACTAATATGGATAAACCATAAATACATAACATTACACTATAATGTTTACTACAAAACTTCGTACTGTCTATTGATCTGATTAAAATCGGGCATAGGTTACCCTAGAAATAGAATTTTCGAATCACACATACAATGTCAATTTTGATAAAGGTAAAACACTGATAAATTTTGGTTTTTATATTGGCTATAACTTTGCTGGTCAAATCAGTTCAGTACACTTCAGAATTCAAATGAATAAGAAAAAGGGGGGGGGGACCTTGAAACTGTTATGATCACTGTATTAAAACAATTAATTACTGAAATCATTATGCCCTCAAGATTTCCAATATATGATTTACTACTCTTTTTGTCTTATTTCCTGCTCATTTAAATACCATTATATCTGTCTCGAAATAATTAAGCTTCATTACTAAATCAATATCAAAATTATCTTCCAACTTTGTCAGACCTTTGTTATTCGTCTATTAGTTCATTAACAAAAAAAGTTCTTCAAACATCATTCTAACATAGCTTGGTCTGCAGGTAATTATTATTAACACAAACTTTAATTTTTCATCTCGGGACACTCGGATTGCACAACATGTGGAAAGGACCCTGTCTAGGTTAGTTGTGAGGATAATTAAATGATAGGACAGTTCTGGTAAAATTTAAGTTGTTATTGAACAGTATGGAACAAAAGTAAAACTGGTCCACACGAATACAGTACTAAAAATTTCAACCTGTTTGTATCGATGCGGCGGTTGGCGGGCGGCGAGATGGCGAGGCACAGAGCACACATACAACCACAGCCATGGCTCTTGATGTATCGGCACTTTACTTCTTCTTTGCGTCGCAATACTTTTCCATTTCGTGCGTATGGAATTTTGCCATGCTGTATAGGCGTCGGAACGGCATATCCGAGGCTCAATGAAACTACGTCTTCCAGGAGAGCCTCCTCGATCCAGAACGTGTTGCTCAGACCAATGCCCAACTCCGACTACTACTGCTGAGCCCGTGTGTGTTTTCCCGCGCTCGCCTGCCATCCACCTTTTACCGCTCCCCTACAGACAGGGTATTCACCAGAGGTTTTGCATTCTACATATCCTAACACATTGCCTACGTATGGACCAGATGCACAATTACAATTTTAAACATGTTACAATAGATTCAACGTTTCTTACATTTCAATTCTGTTACAATATTGTTTGACATTTGACATAAACATTAATATTCACATCGAAATTTGTTTACAGTTTTCTTAACACAATGGCAAGAAAAAAAGAAATGAAATCAGAACATCACTTACACTAATTTATCGAAGAATCAGAAGAGAGAAAAAAACAATATTTATATGTACAATAGTACAGCGTTGTTGTTGTTACAGAGTGCGTCTGCGAGGGGGGGAAACTGTTTGAAAACATAAAACATTTGTCGATATGGGCTATATAGGAGATCCAGTATTAGTAAGAATTTAACAGAAATTTGGAACTCTTGAGAGAAAACAAGACAAAGGGAAAGATGACATTCCGTAGGAAATTCTATATCAGTTGGTGAGAAGTGGCATCGAAACGATTATTCGAGTTGGTGATCTATGCGACTGGAGATACACCATTGGATTTTCCGAAAAATGTCATCCATACATCCCCGAAGGTAGCGAGCTTGCTATTGAACATAACAGTACTTATCATTCTCTAACATCCACTGAAATGCCAAGCCCTCTGAAGTTACATAGACGTTAATGAATATTAGCCATTTGTTCTATCACAAGGAAACCGCGCAGTGGGAACTGAAGTACCGGACTTCATATCGATCGATTAGGAAATGAATTTCACTAACCGTTTCCTAGTATCTGTCGCCGTAAATGATAATGACCACAGCAGATGGAATGGGTTACTGGTATGCACATTGAGGAAAGGGTTAACGAACTAAGTTGATTCCAATTTGTCATTTATTCGCAGAATGGAGCTTACTCCTGAATTTCAGTTAACATTGAACAGATACCAAATCCTAACGCTATGACCCCTTAGGGGGAAACTATTTTTCATTACATTAATCATCATTATTCAGCGAGGATTAAGTTAACATGGAACGCAACATGGACTCTCATATGATCACACATATTCAAAGAATGACCAAAGTCAAAGCTCGCCATTTTCTATGAAAGCATGAGTCGGTATTATCTAAATCTAGTTAAACGACAACAAAGTAATCACTCGCGAGAATCCCATAATGTTTCTGACAAATGATTTAAAAAATTATAGAAAATTCCTAAAACGAAAAACTGATATTATTCGCATCCTAAACCACCTTCCAAATGGGCACAGAAACAGCATTCTCCCCACAGCGACTGACTAATCCTGGAAAAAATTCTACCTGCCTCGCGTCCGTGAATAGAGACAGAAAGAAACTTGGAGGGGCCGAACTGACCATTCGACAATACGAATCTTTCAGTGCTACAACCACACCTGGTCCTTTGCTCAAAATTTTCTGTCGGTGCAACGTTTCTAATCTGAACAAGCACTTGGTTTACGCGTGGGCCTCATCAGAAAGTAGAAGAAACCATACTTCGTTTATTTGTTCAAAATTTTCGGTCGTTGCAACATCTAAAATTTAGTCAAGCAGTCGGCTAGCGCGTGGGTCTGAGGGAACCAATCACGAAGGAGGGCCAGATAGACACCCCGACAAACTGGCGCCCCAAGTCAGCTTCGAAAAACTGAATTCAGCTGGCGTTACCCCAACTGCTACAAAGTTGAACGAAATGCACCTGAATTTACCAATGTGCATGTGTTTGCAATTACCCTCTCATTCATACAGTCTATTAGTTATCCATGTTTAAGAAAATTGATTGGTTGTTCATGAGGCGCTGAGTATCAAAGGTAATAATGGAGACGCTCACTCATACAATCTAGCATTTACCCACATTTAATAAAGGTGGCTGACAGTACATGGAGTGCTAAGTATCAAACGTAATAATAATGTAGATAAAAATAAGAGATTTAGTTTTCCATCATGGTCTTCCCACCGCTCTCCCTCCCGATCCCTTTGACATGATAAAAATGTGAGAAAACACAGGGAGAAGATAGGCACTCTGCAAAAATTGATAAAACTACAAAACCACAAGAAAGGTGATTGAACTTCCACCTTTCAAGATGTCAGGAATGGCCTGATTTCTGATCGACGTCGAATCGTGTGAGATAGCCAACTGCACGTCTGCGGCATATAGCTCCAAGGTCTTAGCTAGAAAGTGGATCAATAATTTTTTTGGTAGTTATCGATTTCGGATGTGATTGCTATGTTGCGCAGTATCGGGACAGGATCTTGCTAACTCTTTTCCAGCCTTACAGCCAATATTTCCACGAAGAAGTTGTTTTTCAAGACAGTAATATTCGAACGAACCCTAGAACTTTGTTAACTTCTTTCTCTCCAGGGGTTAGGGACTAACACCAGGAAACGGTCTGCGGTACATGCTGAAAAGAGCCTGATTAAGTATGTATCGGAGCATTGGAGTCTTCCAATGCATTTGAGCAGAAGCCCTCCCCTAACACAGTGTGGCCTAAGGAAGCCAACCGCTGAACAGGGTTGTTGGCAGCAACGTCTCTACTACCTTGCCAACAATATTCAGGAGGGTACAAGCTTGTTACGTTGTGCAATATTGAACAACGTGGTACTAAATGTTATCCTGCAACAGATTTCTAATTCACAGACGTGAGCTTTCGAACAGGCTGCCTTTGTTTGAGCTGTTGTTTTGTTTTGATTTCACAGTAAAATTATTTTTGTTAGTATCTGTGGCGACTCAGGAAGTCGTCACTGTAGCGACATATTGGAATAGGCAGAGCGGCGCTGTGGGCAGTTTGACTGTGGCGCCTCCTAATTGAAGCTTCCTGGTGTCGAGTGGTTAACAGCAGTAGCCTTGCGCTTCCAGCCCTCGACCTGTACTGATCATCGAATGGGCCTACTCGCCCCGGGACACCTTTCCCACGCCCAAGTGTTCTTGTCTCCTTGGTGCGTATCACCAACATCGGTAGTCACCATCGGATTAAGATTGTTTCTCCTAGGACCTTTAAGGTCGCCGATTACTTACAGGCGATTTACAAGGTTGTCTGCACGGGATTCTGGACGCAGGTATACCTCGCTAGGGTGCTGGGTGGTCTTGGTCATTATT
The DNA here is from genome assembly GCF_023898315.1 of Schistocerca nitens. Taxonomy (NCBI): domain Eukaryota; kingdom Metazoa; phylum Arthropoda; class Insecta; order Orthoptera; family Acrididae; genus Schistocerca; species Schistocerca nitens. The sequence continues at coordinate 285,458,954 of NC_064614.1, forward strand.
CAGAGAAGCCTTGTTTTGGTACGATTGGTTTACGAAAGGTTGATTGTCTCAAGAGTGTAAGTCCTCGGTGGCTCCAGTACTGCTGGTTTGCTGTACATAGGTTCAAATGGTTCAAATGGCTCTGAGCACTATGGGACTCAACTTCTGAGGTCATTAGTCCCCTAGAACTTAGAACTAGTTAAACATAACTAACCTAAGGGCATCACACACATCCATGCCCGAGGCAGGATTCGAACCTGCGACCGTAGCGGTCTCGCGGTTCCACACTGCAGCGCCTAGAACCGCACGGCCACTTCGGCCGGCACATAGTCAGGACTCAGTAATATGACAGTTCTTGAGCAGTACTGTGTAACTTTCACTTGCCTTGACTTTCTGTAAGGTGTGATTGTATTGATAAGTGCTGCTGGTTGTTTGGTGTGTGTAAACTTTTTATGGATTTTAATGCCACTCATTTCACCGGTAGTTCTTTTCCAGGCGTGGATACTATAGAATTTACGGATTATAAGTTTTAAGCACACTGTTCTATTAAAAACTTTATTACTATTGTTAAACGTATTGTAGCTTCCGTTCTTGAGTCTGCTAAGAAATTTTGGAGACGTACCTATGTAATTGTTCAAATTATATTTGGATTTAAATTGTAACATCGTCATGATTAGATGAGAGTTTCCTGTTTGTGAACGTTGCTGCAGTTTTGTGAGAGTCTTTTGCTATAATGAAATTGAGCTACCAACGTGCTGTAATGAGATGCCATTTGAAAGAAATGTATCACTACCACCTCGACCTATCCGTTCCACTCATTTAACCTTTACCGGCATCGTAATATTACTGTTTCATTTCATAATGCCCTTGAATTGAATATGTGATGATATGGAGGTGGCGTAAATCCCTCTGGCTGCCAGCGATCCTAGTCCAACCGGCCCCGTCCGTTCACCACCCAGTTGGTCCTCAACATCCGGGTACACCATCTCAAACAAGCGTCAATAAGTGAGTTGCTGTGGGGCACCGACGTCTTGCTGCAATAATACACTGGCTCCGGGTACAAGCTGCTTATTCTGCTTGCTAGAGATCGAAGGCAGTTACCTTCCACATGGCCACGCCACCACGGGCATCTTAACTCTGATGATCCAGAACATTACGAGCATTGCCTACAGCGACGTCAAGTGCTACCAGGTAGCGTTGGGACTCGTTACGTTCTACTACAAGTACATAAGCGGAGAAATGGATTGGATTTCATTATAGCGACGATACGCGCACCAAATTGGGAAATATACTCACATAAGCGACTTCGACGAAGAGAAGGTTGTTGTGACCCAGTACCTGGGAATGATCTCGGAAAGCTGGTCGGCAGTTTGCGTGCTACTGTCGTGAGCATCTATCAGAAGTGGCTGAATGACGGTGAAATCGTTGGTTCAAATGGCTCTGAGCACTATGGGACTCAACTGCTGAGGTTATTAGTCCCCTAGAACTTAGAACTAGTTAAACCTAACTAACCTAAGGACATCACAAACATCCATGCCCGAGGCAGGATTCGAACCTGCGACCGTAGCGGTCTTGCGGTTCCAGACTGCAGCGCCTTTAACCGCACGGCCACTTCGGCCGGCTGAATGACGGTGAAACAACTACTGTTTAGAAGCACATCGTTCAGCCCGCATTAATCAAGATAGGGCAGTCCTGTGGATCCAATATTGTACTGTGGGGAAGGTTCATCTGGGCTTCTATGCGACTTTTTGATAATCGAAGGCACCACGGCAGCTGTGGACTGAACATTGTTTCAGACGCTTACATCCCTTCATGTTTGATGTCTTTCACCACAGCGATGCTATCTTTCCGTAGCACAAGGCCAAAAACATTCGACACTGGTGTGAGGAGCATAGTAATGCAATCACACTGAGGTCTTGGTCACCAAATTCACCTGATCTTGCCATGATGGAACACAGCTGGGCTACAATAGGGCATCAGCTCCGCGCCTACAAACCACAGACCCGTAATTTACGGCAGTTTAGTGACCAGTGTGTAGACGTCTAGGACCACAAACCTCCTCAGACCTTACGAGGACTCGTCGAAAAAAAATGGTTCAAATGGCTATGGGACTTAAAATCTGAGGCCATAGTCCCCTAGAACTTAGAACTACTTAAACGTAACTAACCTAAGGAGATCACACACATCCATGCCAGAGGCAGGATTCGAACCAGCGACCGTAGCGGTCGCGCGGTTCCATACTGAAGCGCCTAGAACCCCTCGGCCACACCGGCCGGCCACTCGTCGAAACCGTGCCGCACTGAATCGCCTCTCTATTTTGTTTGGAAGCGCACGGTATTAACCATGTGATCAATAGTGTGTAATTCTATGAGACCTCTCTTCCTCTCTGCTTCCAATGTGAATGTTACATTTCATGCTAAATAGCTCAACTACACTACATCTATCAATGTGAGAAATCCTATTAAGTAACACGTTCATCAGGAAATTAATCGAAATGCACACATACACGTAGCGAAGCAACTAGTCAGGTTATCTATACGATTATATAAAGCTAGGTTGTAGTTTAACGTAGTTACCAAAAATCTCGAAAATTCTGGACAAATTTACTTCATATTATTACACGATACTCTAATAAACTTTCAGACAGACTTAGGCTACATTCTTTTAATAAATACGGTACATAAATATATACTACATAAAGGGGAACGTATTTACCAAAAAAGAGGTGTTCCTGACAGATTTACTTCAGATTTTTACATGATATTCTAATGAACGTTCAGACTAATATAGATTACACATTTTTAAATGCACATAGAATACAAAACCCTGTATCTATACTAGTGTATAAAAATAAGTCATTGTTTAAGTTTGTTACCGAAAAACCCGAATAGCTCCTGAACAATTTACTTCAAATTTTTACAAGATAGGTTAATAAATGTTCGGACAGGCATAAGTTAGCCCTTTTTATCATACGTGGTATAGAAATGGATATATACTTTGTAATGGGGAAAGGTATTTGGCAAAAATCACGGAAAGTTCTTGACAAAATTTCTTTATATTTCTACACGATACGGACTTTCCGTCTTACACTCGCTAGATATTTTTTAAATAAATGTGGTAAATAAGTATAAAAGTGCTACGTAATTGGGCTATGCGTTATTAAACTTTCCAGCGTACAGAGACTAGAAACGTCGACTTTTGATTGTATTCTCAACAGTGTGCTGCTTTGTTTTCTTCGTTGCAGTCACATTTAAGAGGGAAAAGGTATTCTGTACATATGACATTACTACTTATGTTTAGAGTACTCCTATGGAATCTGAATCATCAGAAACTTTGCAATCCTACCGATTCACATACTGATACTACTAGAAATACTGTCACTGTATCTACACCCTCCTAGATGAAGCAGCTGCAGAGATCTCTCCTTATATTAATGATCCCAACCGATTTAGGCATTCATTGTATGTGACTTCATTTCTCAATCGAGGTTCCGTTTGTAATAACAATTAACAAGGCTCAGTGTCATAGAGATGAGAAGGAAAGAGATAGATTGGGGGAGGGGGTGGGAGGAACGGACAGACAGAGGAGGCAAAGGAGGAGATGGACAGGGGTAGGTGTTAAGAGAAGATGGAGAGAGATTGGGGGGAGGGAGGAGATGTACAGTGAGAGGTACAGGAGGAGGCGATGGATAAAGAGATGAGGGAAGAGGAGGAGATAGACAAAGAGAGGGAGCAGCGAGGGTCAGAAAGAGTGGGGAAAGAAGATTAGGACCTTTATACGGTTCCAAAATGTACATTGATCAGCCAAAAACATAATGACCACCTGCTTTAGAGCTTGTTCGTCCGTCTTTGGAACGAAATATATCACTGATTCTGTCCAACAGGGATCCGACAGTTTGCTGGTATCTTTGTGGAGGTATGTGGCATTATATGTCTATGCACAGGTCATGTAATTCGAGTAAATAACGGGTTGCTGATTTGCGTACCCAGACGGGTTACAGAGGATCTACACCAGGCGAATTTCGACACGGAGACATCAACGTGAGTTCATTATAATGATCCCCAAACCACTGTAACGCGTTTCTGGCTCCGAGACAAGGACAATCATACTGCTGAAAAATGACACCACCGTCAAGCATGAAGGGATGCAGGAGGGTCGTAGTTGTCAGCGAGTCTTCCGGTTACTACCGCAGGTTCCATGCAAGGGCAGAAGAATGTCTCCCAGAGCATAATACTGCTTCCGCCAGCCTGCACCCTTGGCGCCTGTGCATATCGAGCTGCCGTTCATCTCGATGACGACGTCGGTGGAGTCGACCGACGAACTAGTGTAGCGAATATGTGATTTACCCGAAGAGCTCGCACGTTGCCATTGATCTATGGTCGAATCCCGATGGTTTCGTGGCCACTGCAATCGTGATTGAGGATGTAGTTGGACCAACACGTGGACACATAGTGTTGGTTTTCTGCGGAGTTCTTTGTTCAAACAATGTGAGATGAACGGTGTGCTCCGAAACACTCGTGTGCGTACCAGCATTGAGCTCTTTCAGCACAGCAGACATCCTCCGAGCCCACATTGTGTGAAGAGTCGTGGACGTACAACATTTAGCGCCTAGTGGTAGTTTCACTTGTCTTCTACCTCTTTCCGTAGATGCTCAAGACAGCATCACTTGAAAGTTCGATCAGCTTCGTCATTTTCGAGGCACTCGGTCAGAGAATCTGAGTAATAATAATCAGTCCTTTGTCGAAGTCGCTCGTCAGTGGATTTCCCAGTTTGCATCTCGTACCTTCACTAGGGTGATCTCACTGCCGTGTCCACTCGGCTTACATACTTTCGTTATCGCGTCACGTGCCCACAACGCCACCGGACGGCATCCATCTCTGTTGTGGGCAGTGGTCATAATTTTTGACGCAATAAAACAGTCCCAACAGCATGAAGATGTTTATTTATTTACATTGAGCTGTATTGACCATTGTTATGGTCATCATCAGACGCCTCCTAGAGTGGCGCCTGCTCCTCGCCAGCTCCAGCGGGCTCCCATGGAGTAAGTGGTCTGATGATGACCAAAACAATGGTCCATACCGGTCACCAGTACATAAATAAACATTGTTATGAGATAGGAGCTGTTTTATTATGTAAAAAAAGTTTTAACATAACGGCTGACTTTACAATAGAAACAAGATAAAATGTTTCAAAAAATTCTAAGTGATCATTACGTTATGGCTTATCAGTGTATTTAGCAGCAGTTGCGAAGCATTTTCAGGTTTACTAGTTACATACAATTTACTCAAGGACCAGTTACACTTCTGGCAATTAAAACTGCTACACCAAGAAGAAATGCAGATGATAAACGGGTATTCATTGGACAAATATATTACACTAGAACTGACAAGTGATTACATTTTCACGCAATTTGGGTGCATAGATCCTCATAAATCAGTACCCAGAACAACCACCTCTGGTCATAATAAGAGCGTTGATACGCCTGGGCATTGAGTAAGAGCTTGGATGCCGTGTACAGGTACACCTGCCCATGCAGCTTCAACGCTATACCACAGTTCATCAAGAGTAGTGACTGGCGTATTGCGACGAGCCAGTTGCTCGGCTACCATTGACCAGACGTTTTCAGTTGGTGAGAGATCTGGAGAATGTGCTGGCCAGGGCAGCAGTCGAACATTTTCTGTACCCAGAAAGGCCCGTACAGGACCTGCAACATGCGGTCGTGCATTATCCTGCTGAAATGTAGGGTTTCGCAGGAATCGAATGAAGGGTAGAGCCACGGGTCGTAACACATCTGAAATGTAACGTCCACTGTTCAAAGTGCCCTCAATGCGAACAAGAGGTGACCGAGACGTGTAACCAATGGCACCCCATGCCATCACGCCGGGTGATACGCCAGTATGGCGGTGACGAATACACGCTTCCAATGTGCGTTCACCGCGATGTCGCCAAACACGGATGCGACCATCATGATGCTGTAAACAGAACCTGGATTCATCCGAAAAAACGACGTTTTGCCATTCGTGCACCCAGGTTCGTCGTTGAGTACACCATCGCAGGCGCTCCTGTCTGTGATGCAGCGTCAAGGGTAACTGCAGCCATGGTGTACGAGATGGTAGTCCATGCTGCTGCAAACGTCGTCGAACTGTTCGTGCAGATGGTTGTTGTCTTGCAAAAGTACCCATCTGTTGACTCAGGGTTCGAGACGTGGCTGCACGATCCGTTACAGCCATGCGGATAAGATGCCTGTCATCTCGACTGCTAGTGATACGAGGCCGTTGGGATCCAGCACGGCGTTCCGTATTACCCTCCTGAACGCACCGATTCCATATTCTCCTAACAGTCATTTGATCTCGACCACCGCGAGCAGCAGTGTTGCGATACGATAAACCGCAATCGCGATAGGTTACAATCTGACCTTTATCAAAGTCGGAAACGTGATGGTACGCATTTCTCCACCTTACACGAGGCATCACAACAACGTTTCACCAGGCAACGCCGGTCGATTGCTGTTTGTGTATGAGAAATCGGTTGGAAACTTTCCTCATGTTAGCAGTTAGCACGCTGTAGGTGTCGCCACCGGCGCCAACCTTGTGTGAATTCTCTGAAAGGCTAATCATTTGCATATCACAGCATCTTCTTCATGTCGGCTTAATTTCGCGTCTGTAGCACGTCATCTACGTGGTGTAGCAATTTTAATGGCCAGTCGGGTAGTAACTAACAACTTTAGGTGAGTGAGGTTGTAGAGTTCTCTTCTTTTCCTAAAGCAAATGGTATAATAGTGGCATGTGCTGATGGCTAGAACGAAACACTGCAAACGGCGTTGTGCCAGCAAACCCGACCGGTACGCGCTCCACTGCGTCACACTGACGGATCACATAAATGCGATACAGGGCGGTCGGCAGCCTGCAGGACGCCGTGAAGCCGGGGCGGGGCGCGCTTGCAACAAACAGCCCCTGCCGCAGCGGTATTCGCGCATGGACTCCGGCGGACACGCACGAGCTCACGGCAACGCACAGAGCGCTGTGTAGCGCTCGCAGTGCGCGGCGGTTCCCGCAGCACGGCACTGCGTTGCACGCCCGTTAGCTTCTCGCCGGAACGTCTTATGTAACAGTAGTGCCACGTCAAACAGGCGGGGTGCACACAATTCGATATAATTTACAGGCACTGTTTTTTTTTGGTGGAGAAATTAACAACACACCAAAAAGAATTTGCCACATGTGCGTGTGTGTGTTTGTGTTTGTGTGTGTGTGTGTGTGTGTGTGTGTGTGTGTGTCTGTGTGTGTGGTGCTTTGCACAATATGGTGATGTAATATTTAGGAATATGCGAAAAATACAATCCTGCCACTTCGCAACAAATTCGCGCTGAATTTTCGACGTAAGTACCACAACCACTTAACCTCACACATTTATTTACGCTGTATTTCATCGTTTGGGGGTTAGTTATTTTCACATAGGGCGCTTCTAACACTGTTTTTCTACCGCAGGGCAACAACACACCAAAAATACTTCGCCACAGTGGAATAATAAAAATTGAAAACGGACGATAATGTAAAGTGTATCTGGAAAATCATGTGAACAGCCGTCTGATGATGAACTTGCCAGTTCGAAACCGGTGACAGCGCTATTTACCGAAATAAATAGCAGTATTAATAGTGGCTGGTTGCTGTTTTCTTCTTTGTAAGAATTAATCTACATTAATTGTACACAGCCACGGTCTCACCATGTCAGTTTTAGACAAAATGGAATCAACAATATTGTCACGCAAATGAAAGCGTGTTTAGGGTGGAGAAATTTAAAATGTGGGTATCCCATAGGGTTGAATAGTGGAATCACCCCTTAATTCATTTGTGATATTCCTCTCGAGAATTGTTCAATAAGAGAATCGTTCAATAAGAGCGAGCGATGTTTACCAGTGAAAAAGACGTTTTCATCACTGGCCCAAAGGCTATATATATGCAGTCCAAATGATATGTGAACAGTAGTACAACTGGTTCACAGGAAGCGGATATAGACTCAATTTTCTGACTTTGCTAGCATAAGCAGTGGACCTTCATGATCATACGGTAAGTGTCGAAGGACAAGAAAATGAAGCAGTAGTTGCGAACGGATTGAGACAGATTGTAGGCTAATCTGTTATTACTCAACCCGTATATCGAGGAGGCTGCGATGGAAACCGAGCAGAAATTTGGAAAGATAGTTAAATTTCAAGGAGAAGCAATTAAAGTTATGAGATTTTTCACTGACACGGCAACTCTGTCAGAGAAGGCAATGAACGTAAGAAAACAATTACAAAGCGATCGATAATGTCTTGAAAAGAGGTTATAAGACGAACATGAATAAAACAATGGTATTGGAATGCAACCGAAAGAAATAAAACGGTGCAGAGGTAACAGTATTAGGGAAAGAAGCACTAAACGCGGCAAGTGATTCAGAAAATAAGTGACCTTGACGGGAACAGGGAGCACATAAAATGCAGACTGCCAATAGCACGAAAAACAAAAGAGAATTTTTTTTTTACTTCAAATGTCAATTTAAATGTTACGAAGCCGTTTTCAAAAAATCTGCCTGAAGTGTAGTGTTGTATGGGACCGAAGCCTGGACGATCAGACAATAAGAGAATCGAAGCTTCTGAAATTTGGCGCTAGAGGAGAATGCTGAACATTAAATAGTCAGAACGGATAACTAACGAGGTGGTAGTGAATCGGAATGAGGAGAAACGACATTTACGGCACAGGTTGAATAAAAGCATTAATTGATAGGACACATCCTGAGGCACCAAGGATTTGTCAGTTTGGTAGCGGGAGAAACATTTGAGAAGGGGGTAATAATTGTAGGAAATCAAGGTTGTACTACAGAAAGCAAGGTCCAATAGACGTAGGAGCTGTACTTATATTTGGTGAAGAGCCTTGTACGTCATACACAAGCGTGAAAACTTTCATAAAAACAATCTTCATACTGAGCATCACAACAACTCAAAATGGAACATTGTAGGTGCATTTCTTTCGTGTGACACATTTAAATGCAGTCAACAAATATATAAGCTAATGAAGAAGCACATTTCAGAGTGTAATGCACTTAAGTAAAATTCTCATTGTGTTGATCTTTTGAACTATTTTCCTTCCCTGTTTTCATATAGGGCAATACACCTAAAATAAACAGTACTTTGATTCAATGAGGATGTACGTCGAGACACATAACGGTATTTCAATGCACTCCTAACCATTCATGAGCAAAATTCGAATATCGGGAACTATCGGATACCGCTTCGTATGGTTCACTCAATTGCACTATTACTCTTTTCATTACCTCATTTCAGATGAGCAGCATGTAGTCCAGTTGAGACGTTCACTGTGAAATATTCAGGTAAGTTTAAATCTACTGGAACATTAACCAAGCTAGGTGCTTTATAGCGAGCACCATTTGCTATCACTTAAAATCTTTATTCTGACCATCTCTTAATACTTTTTCCAACCATATCCCAAAATTGCATGTGGAGTACTGCTGTATTTTTACTTTTCTTTTTATTGGTTCTTAATCACAGCTGTTGGACGATTGCTTTGAACCAGAGTAGGCCTATAACAAATGTCAGTGCGAATGATTATTTTTTTGCATCATTCTTGTGTTATATTGCGTTGCTTCATGATAATTTATATTGAATACTGCGTCTATTGAATATTGCGTCTCCTCGAAATACGAGAAGCATACTTAAATGCAATTATTTTAATTGTTTGAAACCAGCTGATAACCTCGGCATTGCCCGGGTAATCATTTTGCTAGTTCTCTATAAGAAATCAAAACAAATGAATTGTTTGTAGTGTTTTATCCCCGACAGTTTCTGTACGCTGGGCGCAGCTGCTTCGCGTGTCTACAGTGTCTCTAAGGCAACGCCTTTCAATAGCTCTATATAAGGCGGTGTCAGGGATTTCCTCAAGTTAACTAGACTGTAGGAGTGTCCTAGTAGTAAAGAATAAAATTTATAAAACTTAATGCACGCTGCGGCGTATTTCACGCACCTCAATGTTGTAGGACTTCATATCTCTTGAATTATGTGTCGTACAACGATATATTTGTGTAAGTACAATCACTGGTATATGTGTGTACTGTTTGTAAAATGTGCTGCGAATAAAGGTAGTAGCGAAGAAGTAATAAATTTAAACACCATACACGGTGCGGCAGTTTTTGACGCTTCTCCATGTTTACATCATGTGTCCGGAACTATGAGTGGTATCATGATATAATTTTGTAGAAGGATTTAGCGGTATATGTGGATACTGTATGAGAATTGTTTTGTGAATAGAGTTAGTTGCAGAGCATAACAAAGTTAAACCTCATGCATAGTGCGCCAGTGTCTCACGCATCTCATTGTTTACGGTGTCATTTCTGATGAACTATGAGAGGTAGGTGATCCTTACCCTCTCATCGATTGTTGCCTGATAATAAGGAATATGTGTACCAAGTTTGGTTGAAATTGGTCTAGTGGTTTAGGAGGAGATAAGAAATACACACACACACACACACACACACACACATGTGGATATCCGGTAAGTGAATCACAGTAGGAAAGACAAGTGTTGATTATAATTGATCAAATGGGTAATTGGTTGAATATTCATCAATAATCATGGCAAGCGTTTGATTGTACTATTATTCAAACATTGCTGCACTTGTCCGATAGTCTGAAAGCCAATAGATTTGGTTTACTTTTTATGCGTGTCTCTCCATTGCAGTTAATTCAAAATGCGCACGGAGTTGGATTGTTTGCTCCTGACCATATAGATTAAGCATGTAGATGAATCGAAAACACGATTCTCTAATTACACTCCTTTCAGCAATGACTTGAACCGCAGTGATACAGTGTAATGATGTCCTTAAAATGACAGTATCCATTGGTTCACACAAACTCAATATCAAAAGCATCACAAAAAAAGAAACAGGTTTTATAAAAGTCTGATACTTCTCTATATCACGTAGAAATTTCTGTTACTAGTGATTACCATATATCATCAGCAGTACTGCTTCTTTCAATAAGAAATCGAAATACTATTTGCATCAGACTCGGATTCGTTTCGAAGAAGGAAACGATTTTGGATTAATACTGTAATGAACATAAAACTACAACGTTCATAGTTTTTTCAGCGTCTTTTGATATTATAGCACTGTAAAGAAGTTATGAATTATAATCGGTCTTCGTATTTCTGATAAATCTTAAACTATGATAAAAATGTTTAGAGTACTCTTATCCTTAAATGTTGCAAAATAACACTTTGAATAGAATATAAATTATGAAGTGATATTTATTTTGAGCCTTGCAAATTTCACTACAACCCATATACTATTTTCAATGAATAGTTGATTACGATACGTTAACATTTGTCGCTACAGACCCTAAACCACTCTTTGTTTTTTTTTCCTTTCCCATACAGTGTGATTATAATTTCCTCGTGTGTCATAAAATTCGCTTTCATGAAACCGATACCTGTGGGGATGTCAATAATAGAGAAACTGAGAACAATGTAATGCATGTGGTACCTGAAAGGCCAGAGAGTTTAGACTATACAGATATTTCGAAGCGGACACACAATGAGCTCCACTGCGCCGCGTTGCTCCCCCGTTCTTCATTCAAGCAATCAAAAGAGATCGAAGGGACGGCGCCCGTTCGTAACACGTAGAATTAAATGTGGTGAGAATTTTGGGGGGTGGGGGCTGATTACACTCAGTGCCTGCGTTCGTCAGTGCTATTATTCCGAAAACAAAAAGAAAATTTTTACTGCTGCGTGAACAAATATTCGTAATCGAGATACTTTAATCTCTGTAAGTCTGATCTTTAAAAATTTCCACCGACATGACGCTCAAGGTACATTTACCATTGTTCATGAAGACAATCGATGTGAATGTGTCTTTGCTAGCACGTGTACTCTGATACTCTGTGCGTTGAGTAATTGCGACACGTCACGGCAGTCCGATGTGTTATGTTTTTCTCACTAGAGATGAATCAGACTATGACAGGATTAACATTACACATCAGAACTCAACCAAATTTACAATTACGGAAATATTGCGAAATGAAGAGCATAGTTTTAACAGATTCTTGTCTCTACTGAGAATTTCACCAGTAGGATCCATAGCCGCTGTGTATCACTATTTGCAGCCAAGGATTTCAGGATATTGAACAATAGTTGGGTGTGGAGGGAGAGAGAGAGGGGAGAATGGGGGGAATTCCCTAGGAAATAAATTACTAAAAGCCTTACGTTTTTATGTATAGAAAATTTCTCGGTTGCCTTTCAGGCAATGAAGTAGCGTGAGAACTATACTTCACGATAGTGGCAAGCAGCTTTAGACAGATACGAGTGTTGTTTAAAATATGCTGTTTTCTGGAGTCGTCACTTTCCTGTATAGAACGGTATCATCCGGGAGCAGCCTTATGGAACTGCCTACTTTATCCACTGGACCATTTACACAAAGCGGTCAGAATTATCTTGATCATCCAAAACGAGCTTTTGTACAAAAACAAAACAAAAGAAATATATCACGCAAGTGTTGTTTAACTACTAGGGGGGACATAACTGGCAGACTTCTTTTTTCTTGTATCTTTTCTTCATTACAAAGTAGTGAACAATAAGTCCTTCTTAGTCTTCCTGTCTTCAAAACCTGTTCAAAGAAATTTCATAATGTATCTTTTATTTTCGAAGATATCTCGTCCATTTGCTGGAGTAATGAAATTGAGACACGCGGAAAATGCAAACCTGTCTAACTGTCAAGCCTTCTCCTTTGAGGATAATGTGAGTAAAATATACACCAACGAAGAGAAAGTAGAAATGCTACTCGTCTATGGAGAATGTAAGTTAGCAGAACATTAGTTACAGTAATTGAAACACTTTTTTCTTATTTATAATAATTACAATACTGTTGAACTCTTAACCGATATGTTGTGTGGAGTAAAGGCAATCCTTGATTGAAAACTGTATCGTCGTTACTTTTATTTTGGTTGAAGGCAGGCAAAACCCGGCACAAGAACTCTACAGAGGCCGACATCCTGATAATAACCAACGTTCAAATGGTTCAAATGGCTCTGAGCACTATGGGGCTTAACATCTGAGGTCATCAGTCCCCTATAACTTAGAACTACTCAAACCTAACTAACCTATGGACATCACACACTTCCATGACAGAGACAGGACCGTATCGGTTGCGTGGTTCCAGACTAAAGCACCTAGAACCGCATTGCCACACCGGCCGGGAAAGAACCAACGTTCCTGAATGATGGTTCCTCCTCTTGTTGTGACACTTCAGTAAACTAAGTTTCCAAAGCAATCGTCGTAGAACTCCGACTACATATGAAGACGCTGAAATTACTTTTCTCCCTTCCCTTGAAATGTATCCACACGTTACTCCACAACAAATTGAACGGGAGACGGGCATCCCTAAAACCATCGTGCAGTACATTCTCTCGTGTCAGCAGTCCCATCCTAATTATCCTAATTATGTATACTTGCACCAAAAATCGCATGGGAATGACTGCCAGAATCGTGCACAGTTCTGTTGGTGGACACAGCAGAAAATCAATTAATTGCTGTAGCCTTTACTGTACATATCATACCGTTTAAGGGTATTACAGTAATGTACTAAATGTACCTTTATTGCAAATAAGAAAACGTTCTTCAACTAGTATAGTTAATGTTCTGCTAACTGACAGCATTTCTACCTTCTCTTTGTTGGCGTGCAATTTCTCACATAAGCTTCAAAAATGGCTCTAGGCACTATGGGACTTAAAATCTGAGGTCAGCAGTCCCCTAGACTTACAACTACTTAAACCTTACTAACCTAAGGACATCACACACATCCATGCCCGAGGCAGGATTTAAACCTGCGACCGTAGCAGCAGCGCGGTTCCAGACTGAAGCGCCTAGAAGCGCTCGGCCACAGCGGCCGACCGCAAACCTTCAAATGAAGACGGTTGACTGAGGACCGGTGCACATTTTCTTTCTGTTTTCATTTATTTACTATCAACTGCAGCACATAGATGAGTTACGTTACTCGACGTACACTGCTGAGCCCTGCCTATCGCGAGGTTCTATGCTGCCTGGTGGCGCTGACGGTGCGTGAAGCGTTAAGAGAAGTGGGAGAGCGGAGCAGAGACGAATGGGCTGTCATTCTAACGACGATAAGTGGCACAAATTCGGTAATCCGCCGACTTAACCGACTTTGACAAAAGCCAGATGGTTGTGGGCCAGAGCCTGGGAGAGGGAATCTCGGAAACGACGCAACTGTTCGGCTGTTCGCGTCTATGGGAAGTGGTTAAAGAATGCTGAAACCACGAGTGGGCGAGTAGAAGTTAGACATCAGTGCCTCATCACAGAACATAGGGGTCGCAGGCTTGCCCGCTCCCTAAAGCAGTACAGGCGGCGATCTGTGGCACATCTGGAGGCAGAGCACAGTGCGGCGCAGGCAAAAGTGTTTTGAAGCACACCGTCCAGCACACAGTGTAGAACATGGTGTTCCACAGCAGATGAAGCCTATGAGTTCGCATGTTGACCCAACTCAATTATGATTACAGTTGGCATAAGATCATCGAGATTGGACTGTGGATCAATAGAATCGTTTCACCTGGTCGGATTAATTCTGGTTATTGTTATATCGGGTCGGGTGTGGTGTCTAGATACGCGGTGACCCAGGCGAACGGCTGCACGAAACATGCAGCGCACCACGTACGTTGGCCCGATGGAAGCAGTGTTATGTTATGGGGGACCTCCACCTGTGCTTCCATGGGACCTGTGGTAGTAATCGAAGGCGCCATGACAGCTGTGGACTACGCGAACATTAATAGGGACCACCTGTAACCTCTGATGCTTGATGTCTCCCCCAACAGTGGTGGCATCTTCCAGAAGGATAACTGTCGCTGTAACAAGGCCACAATCGTGCTGCCGTGGTCTGAGGAACTCACGTTGATGTCTTACCATCAAATTCCTATGAAACCCAACTGGGGCGCTATTGGGCGCCAGCTCCGCGCCCGCGAACCGACTGGCGATAAACTACGGTTAATGCCACACACCTCTGGAAACATACCAGGTTCTTGTCCAATCCATAGCACGCAGAATAATTGTTGAACGACGTTCCAGATGTGGACGAACAAGCTTTTAGGTAGGTGTTCATGACGTTTTGGCTGGAACGTCAGTCAATTTTCTTTTACGTTTTTAGTAGTGTCATGTTTACCTGAATGGTACGCTTTGATACATTTTCAACTAACTGGTCGTGAGCAGGGAAAGTGTAGTATCGAATAAGAAATATAGGATTCGATGAGGGTTGTCCAGGATGTAAGTTTTGAACGGTCGAACCGAGCGAGATGGCGCAGTGGTTAACACACTGAGCTCGCATTCGGGAGGACGACGTTTCAATCCCGCGTCCGGCAATCCTGATTTAGGTTTTCCATGATTTCCCTAAATCACTCCAGGCAAATGCCGGGATGGTTCCTTTGAAAGGGCACGGCCGACTTCCTTCACCGTCCTTCCTTAATCCGATGAGACCGATGACCTCGCTGTTTGGTCTCTTCCCCCAAAACAATCCAATCCAATCCAATCGAACGGTCGCTAAATGGAAACCAAAGTGAAAATCAGAAACATTTTATTTGCAAGAGTTAGCTACACTTTCCAGATACTTCTCTACATAGTCGCCGCTCGGACTTACATATTTGCCGAAGCGTCATACCGAATTTCCAACACCATCGTCATAGAAGGCAGCCGCCTGTGCTTTTCGATAATTCTCTACGCTGGTCTACAGCGCGTAACCTGCACCCAAGTGTTGTCTTCGTATCCAGCTGTAAACACATATGATGCCCAGGACGAGCCTATTACGGCTTTGTTGTGGGTGATCGAACACTTCCCATCGAAAAGGCTGCAGGAGCGTCTTCACTGCCCCTGCAGAATTCGGATGAGAATTGTCATGAAGAAGGAACTGCGTGGCAGTTGTGTTGAGTGGGCTGCATTCATTTAGGCGAAGCCTCTCAACGGGCCCTCCTACTTGGCTGGAGACATCGTTGTTCTAGGCACCTTTACTCGCTCACATCGCGCTCACAACTGAAAAGAGCGTCTTGATGCGATCGATGGTCATACTAGATACACTACCCAAAACATCTGTGCAAAGCTTCATCAGGTTTTCACTGTGATGCCCATTTCGCCACCAATCGGAACTTACTTTCTGGATAACCCTCGTATTTAAAAAAGACGTATCGCATTTCATGTCGTCTTAGCAAACACAGTTAGAAGAAAGGCAGTTACGTTGGCTAAGGAGCCCCTGCTAACTAAACATTTGCTTTGTATAATAGTTTTTTCTATTGTGCTTCTGACAAAAAGTTATTTGGAGTGGTGAAGATAAATGTGACATCGTGCATACTCTGTACATCACCTTAAGGTGCAGTCAAAGTTACTTTCGTGTTTCAGAGGAGACACACAGTTTGTGGGCGTGCACTGCCACACAGTCTTCGTTCGTTAGGAAGTGTCATGATGACACGGGGAGCAGCAGTAATGATGTACTGCACTACACCTCTGTAAGCTGCAGTGGATAAAGCAATCTGCCCGTGAAAGCTCTTGTTACCGCACATTCGCCTTCGTACACCGCGACGCCTACCTCAAAGTCGGCAAACTCCAGCGATCGGCGCCGAGCGCGGCAGCCTTGCCCACACTTCCTGCCCACGCTGTGGCGGGACGGCGCAAGCGATTCGCTCAGTAATTAACCTATATCACCCTAATTAGCAGTGCCGGCTTCCCTGGAGCCGGCAGCCAGTGTAAATAATGGAAGGAAGGCAGTTTATACAGCCCGGCGGTCTCCAGGAAGAGGGGAAGAAGACGCGGCACGCCAGGGGGCGTGTAGCTGCAGCGAGCAAGCAAACAAGCAAACGGCGGCATTCGCGTGTAATTTAGCCGGCGCGGCGGCAAGGAAAATTACCGGGCGTTAAGGAGCGGAGAGCCGTAGCCCGCCTCACGTCGCTTTCATCCGCCTTCGAATTCGCAGCGCTCATAACTTGTCACCGACTCCCCGCGCTCGCAGTCAGCGATACCTGCGTGGTAGCGATGCGCCCTCACGGCCAACTTAACTTCCACGTCGCCAGTTCTCGTATCACACTGGTCGCGTCTAATCAAAGACTGGATAAGCTACGAGAACTCATGTAGTAGCGTTTACCTCTCGGCACAAGTAACATGGAACTTCAAACAAACTCTTACGCTGTCCCGAAAGCACCGATATTTCTCTGACATTTGCTTTTGTCCACAATATTTCTGGAAGCCGTATTCCTATTTCACCACCACATGTTACTGAAACTATCGAAGGCTTACAGTAAAATGTACAAAAATGACTACGGCAACGAACATTGCTAAGAAATGTGCAAATATTTACTATTTCAGATGTTAATATTAGGGCCGAAAACATTATTTTGATCATTGTGGCGGCATAACACGTAAATTAGCGGTACCCAAAAATTGGCTTTTTCCGATAGTGCTTGTGACGGAAGTTATTTTAGAGGTCTGTACAAACTACAGTCACACTAATGTGAAAACTTGTCAAAAGACTCAGTAACCACCTTTTGCACCGCAGAACGTTGCGATACGTCCAGTGAGGCTCTAGACGGTATTTGGAGACTTGCCGATTCCAGTGGCGT
Source organism: Schistocerca nitens (assembly GCF_023898315.1). NCBI lineage: Eukaryota > Metazoa > Arthropoda > Insecta > Orthoptera > Acrididae > Schistocerca > Schistocerca nitens. The sequence continues at coordinate 285,476,580 of NC_064614.1, forward strand.
GACCTGCTGCGCTAGGTTTCTGGGTTGAGGGTCCGCGAACGGCCCGAGCGATTGGGTTTTAATTCGGGGTAGTTTTGTGAGCAAGCCAGTACGGTGAACCCGTTCTGTGCTCTTCGAATCAAGCAAGTCTTCTGCTCCAGACTGTATACCAATTAGGTTCCTTTCGGAGTATGCTGATGAGCATTACCTCCATACTTAACAATCATATACAACCGTTCGCTCGACAAAGATCCGTTCCCAAAGACTGGAAAGTTGCACAGGTCACACCAATATTCAAGAAAGGTAGTAGGAGTAATCCAATAATTTATAGGCCCCTATCGTTAACGTCGATATGTAGCAGGATTTCGGAACATATATTGTGTTCGAATATTATGAATTACCTCGAAGAAAGCGGTCTATTGACGCACAGTCAACATGGGTTTAGAAAACATCGTTCCTCTGAAACACAACTAGCTCTTTATTCATATGAAGGGTTGAGTGCTATTGACAAGGGATTTCAAATCGATTCCGTATTTCTGGATTTCCGGAAGGCTTTTGACACTGTACCACACAAGGGGCTCGTAGTGAAACTGCGTTTCAGTTATGTGACTGGATTTGTGATTTCCTGTCAGGGAGTTCACAGTTCGTAGTAATTGACGGAAAGTCATCGAGTAAGACAGAAGTGATTTCTGGCGTACTTATCTATATAAGTGATTTGGGAGACAATCCTAGCAGACTTCTTCGGTTGTTTGCAGATGACGCTGTCGTTTATCGGCTAATGAAGTCATCAGAAGACCAAAACAAACTACAAAACGATTTAGAAAAGATATATGAATGGTGTGAAAAGTGGCAGTTGACCCAAAATAACGAAAAGTGTGAGGTCATCTACATGAGCGCTAAAAGCAACTCGTTAAACTTCGGCTACATGATACATCATTCTAATCTAAAAGTCATAAATTCAACTAAATACTTCGGTATTACAATTACGAGCAACTTAAATTGGAGAGAACACATAGAAAATGTTGTGAAGACGGCTAACCAAAGACTGCGTTTTATTGGCAGGACACTTAGAAAATGTAACAGATCTACTAAGGAGACTGCCTACACTACGCTTGTCCGTCATCTTTTAGAATACTGCTGCGCGGTGTAGGATCCTTACCAGATAGGACTGATGGAGTACATCGAAAAAGTTCAAACAAGGTCAGCACGTTTTGTATTATCGGGAAATATGGGAGAGAGTGTCACAGAAATTATACAGGATTTGGGCTGGACATCATCAAAAGAAAGGCGTTTTTCGATGCGATGGAATCTTCTCACGAAATTCCAATCACCAACTTTCTCCTCTCAATCCGAAAATTTTTTTCTTGACACCTGCCTACATAGGGAGGAACGATCACCGCGATAAAATAAGGGAAATCATTGTACGGAAAGATATAGGTGTTCATTCATTCCGCTCTATACGAGACTGGAATAGTAGAGAATTGTGAAGGTGGTTCGATAAACGCTCTGCCATATACTTAAAAGTGATTTGAAGAGTATCGATGTAGATGAAGATGTAGATGTGTGACTCGCTGCATGTCCGACTGGAAGAGGCCATTGTTCCGAGGAAAAACATACTACATGCAGGGGCGAACATGGTCCCCAAAGTTAGACACATGCTTGTGTTGGTGTATTGTGCCTCCAGAACGACGAAATCACATACGGATAGCCTTCCGACGGCTGTTACAGTGTGTTTACTTTCAGACGTTTCATGCCGTTCCCGCCATCGGCCATCTGTACGACTGAACATAAAACGTAATTCATCTGAAAAGGCCAGCTGTCGCCACTCAGTGAACGTGCATTTGCGTTATTGACGTGCAAATTCCGGCCGATGCACAGCAGTCAGCATGAGTGCATGAACCGAGCATCATCTGCGGATGATCATATGCTACAACGTTCAGTGAACGGTAGTTGAGAAGACACTGTTGGCAGCTCCTCGGTTCATCTGGGCGGTCAGTTGCTCAACAGTTGCACGTCTATTCGCCCGAGCACATATCAGCAGGCGTCGTTCACCCCTGTCACCTATGGCCCGTGGTGCGCCACAGTTGTCTGGGCGCCGGTTTTGGATAGCGCCATTTTGCCATCTGCGTATGTTTTATCCCCAGCGGCACACGACCAGTTTACGTACTTAGTCTATTCAGAAATGCGTCCACCCTGGGCCCGAAAGACAATGATCATGCTCTTTTGGACGTCAGATAAATCGCTCCGTTTACGCATTACGACAACGGCTGCACTGTTTACCACGTCGCACGACCCGCCGCTTTATATATCCTCCGCTGTTAGTACAGTCATCTGCTGTCTGTGAGTGGTTATTCGAGCTTAACGTCGAACATATGCAGTGGTCACATTAATGTGAATGGATCGTGTAGTCCATTCCATATATATAGCTTCGTACAGTGGCCAATCGTCTGTAGAGTTTTCGATAGAAAATGTCTGTGTTCGAAACATGACGCAGGCAGACAGTTCAGGATAACGTTATTACGAGAAAATACAGTTAGTTACACAACTTCCTACTACTTTACTAAGATTCGGGTACTGGTCGAGAAGGTTTACGGCACTGCATTCCTATTTTTTGTTGTCTGTTTGGATACTCGTTGAGATAAGTGTTTTGGCAGGTGCAGTTCTATTTGCTTGTCCTCCCTTGCCAACGACATTTTCGCCGATCAGTGTGGGTTAGCCGGCCGAGTGGTTCTAGGTGCTTCAGTCTGAAACAGCACGACCGCTACGGTCGCAGGTTCGAATCCTGCTTCGGGTATGGATGTGTGTGTTGTCCTTAGGTTAGTTAGGTTTAAGTAGTTCTAAATTCTAGGGGACTGATGACATCAGATGTTAAGTCCCATACTGCTCAGACCATGTGAACCATTTTTTAGTGTGGTTTATAAATAAATAACTTTCAAATACTCACGTTACGTAGATTTGTAAACGACTTTTACAGATTGTCTGCAGGATGTCTCACATTTACTGTTACAGTATTCTAGGCGTTGGAGAAGGGAATTGAGTTTTCTAATAAATCCATGTCCGGAAATGCACCGTTCCGGATGTAAAACAAGTGTGAAGATCGGATCCTTCCAAATCTTCCGCTTCGCAGTACGCAGACAACGGAAAGAAGCGTGCTCTTCATAGCATGGACAATGTTTCCACTACTCCTCGTTGGGTTCTCGTCTACTCGGTGAAGGACGTCCTCTTCGAAGTCGGGAGTGTGGCGCGTTTGTAGAGTACGAAAGTCAACCCTCATAGTTGCGTACGTATCAGTTCCTCGCAGCCGTTCTTGCAGTCGGACGAAAATGTTGTATGATATGTAATGTAACTACTTGTACAGCTGGGACTGTTCTCAGTTTGCGTATTATGAAGCAGGAGATTTGAAACTGATCTGACCATCGAAATTATCTTACATACAAAGCCCGCAATAGGAAATGTGAAACACCCAGTAAGTATAAGTTAGCTGTAAGTTACGAAGTTTTTTCTACTACTACCTAAAAGCGAAGAATTTTCTTAATTCATCTGGCAGAATGGATTGAAATCGAGCTATTTTGCAAAGTCAGCAACGACAAAAGTCTGAGTGGTTCGACTAGTTCCTAAACTTTCCAATTTTGTTGCTGTCCTGACTGATATACTACAATAACGAAAACACTTGCCTTTAACAATACCTATGACCTGCTGTGACCACTCCATTAAAATGACTTATAGCAATGAAATATACACGTAAGTTATTAACTACGTTTGTATTTAGCGTCGCAGATTTATGAACTCTTTCTTCCTCACTCTGTAAGTTATTTGAAAAGTGTATTCCAGAGTCATCCATCCTGTAACAACATTCTATTTTGTTAGAAAAACACATGCATATTAAACATTATGGTCACTTAGCTTCGACTAAACGACGTAGTGACCAGCGTGCAAACATTAGCTTCCATTAAGATGGAGGAATAAATCCCATTAATTCGATGTCGCAATTAGGTACTGCAATGAATTAAAAGGTGTGTAGGCTCTAATTGCAGAAAAACTGTATTTTATCCCAATTTGACCGTACTCACATTACAGTGATACGCTCGTGTTTTCACAAACTTTTGTGACTATTCCGTCGTGTCAGTAAACAGAGTTCATAGAAACCTTCCATTTCAGCTCTTGACCATATGAACGGAACATCCTACACTATTTTGTTCCAACATTTAGTAACACGGCTCTTTCCTATCTTTCTTTGGACAGAAACATCAGGCTTTGAGAGATTGGCTACTCGTATTATACACCATTCATTTCCTGAAGCCTACCATGATACAGCGAGTATGCCTATCTACCCTCACGCAAAGGTCCTAAAAATTAAAATAATGATGATTCAGTTTGCAGGAAGATAGTTCTTACACGCACGCAATTTGTATTGCAATGTGTATGCTTCAGTAGCGTACATAGAGGTAATATATTACAGTTACCATCACTAGAATGCAAGCATAGTGTATGAGGAAGATAAAAAACCAGTCTTTGACAAAGGGGCTGATGCATTAAAAGTTGGCGTGATAACTCAGATACGTCACTTGCAACAACACAAATAGGCTACAGAATGCTCAGAAAAACGAGTATCGGATGAAAACTGGAACTAACGTGAAAGTCCTTAGACTTTTCCAGCATCGTATAGTAGTTACTGTTCTGTGTCCCCGGAGTCTTCCACGGCGGTATGTCTGGATAAAATCCTCTCGGTTTTCAGGCCGCGTCAATGCGATAAAGTTCTAAAGCTTTCGAGGCTATCTCCGCCATCGTCGTCAGGAGTAAAACCACTGACTGCCGGGTTGGCACGGTTTTCCACTTGTATAGCTCATATAAATTTACCACCGAGATGGAGAAGGATGGCAAGCTATCGTTCTTTGTATGTTTCAGTTGAGCGGAAGGCTGGAATTCGGCTTGGTCATTCAGTGTACAGGAAACCGACGTACACTGATAGATACTTGACCGCCCATAGTTTTCACCACCCTATTGTTCATCTGAACACGGTAGTACACAGACCAAACGTTTTTTCTGACGAAGACCACCTACAGTCTGTAATGCAATACTTGAAGCACACTTTCAGAAAGAACAGTTACAATAAGAAAGATTGCAAAGACTTTCAGGTGCCACCGAAGAAGGACGCCTTGTGAATCGGCGGAAGTGGCCAAACCGGCCATACCGTGGAGCAACGAGCAGCAAGTTACGACTTCCGACGTATGCTGCAGAGACACGGCCTGAGACCAGTGTTCCGGTCCGGACTCAGGATACATCTACATCTACATATATACTCCGCTAGGTGGGCTGATAAGGTAAGGAATGAGGAGGTTCTACGCAGAATCGGAGAGGAAAGGAATATGTGGAAAACACTGATAAGGAGAAGGGACAGGATGGTAGGACATCTGCTAAGACATGAGGGAATGACTTCCATGGTACTAGAGGGAGCTGTAGAGGGCAAAAACTGTAGAGGAAGACAGAGATTGGAATACGTGAAGCAAATAATTGAGGACGTAGGTTGCAAGTGCTACTCTGAGATGAAGAGGTTAGCACAGGAAAGGAATTCGTGGCGGGCCGCATCAAACCAGTCAGTAGACTGATGACCAAAAAAAAAAAAGCCACCAAGCGGTGTGTGGCGGAGGGCACAATTCCCGCCAAAGTCATACTTCCCCCCTCTGTTCCACTCGCGGATCGCGCGAGGGAAAAACGACTGCCGGCCGAAGTGTCCGTGCGGTTCTAGGCGCTGCAGTCTGGAACCGCGAGACCGCTACGGTCGCAGGTTCGAATCCTGCATCGGGGATTGATGTGTGTGATGTCCTTAGGTTAGTTAGGTTTAACTAGTTGTAAGTTCTAGGGAACTAATGACCTCAGAAGTTAAGTCCCATAGTGCTCAGAGCCATTTTGTAAAACGACTGTCTGAACGCCTCAGTACGAGCTCTTATTTCCCTTATATGTGAATGATGATCATTACGCGATTTGAAAGTTAGTGGTAATAATATATGCTCTGCATCCTCGGTGAAGATTGGATTTCGGAATGTAGTGAGCAACCCCTTCTGTTTAGCGCGTCATCTATCTGCAAGTGTGTCCCACTTCAAACTTTCTATGACATTTGTAACGCTTTCGCGATGGCTAAATGTACCAGTGACGAATCTTGCCGCTCTTCTTTGGACCTTCTCTGTCTCTTGAATCAGACCCTACTGGTAAGGGTCCCATACAGACGAACAATACTCTTAAGACTGGACGAACGAACGTATTGTAAGCTATTTCCTTTGTTGAAGGACAGCATCGCTTCAGGATTCTACCAATAAACCGCAATCTAGAGTTCGCCTTACCCGTTACTTGTGTAATCTGATCATTCCATTTGAGATAATTTCGAATAGTCACACCCAGATTCTTGACTGATATTACCGCTTCCAAAGACTGATCATTTATTTTGCACTCATACATTAATGGGGATTTTCGCCTTGTTATACGCAGTAGTTTACACTTACTAATATTGAGAGATAACTGCCAGTCATTGCAACACACATTTATTTTCTGCAAATCCTCATTGATTTTTTTACAACTTTCGTGTGATACTACTTTCCTGTAGACTACAGCATCATCGGCAAACAGTCTAAGGCCGCTGTCAATACCATGAACCAGATCGTTTATGTAAATCGTAAAAAGCAGAGGACCTATTGCGCTGCCCTGGGGCACACCTGAAGTTACTCTGGTTTCTGTTGAAGTTACCCTGTTCAGGACGACATACTGCTCCCTGTCTGTTAGAAAACTTTCTATTCAACCGCATATGTCATTGGATATATGCAGCGCCCAGTAAAAGAGGATATAGCTCCTCATGTGCCCTGCGTTTGTGGCACTGCATGGAAAATGGACACAAAATACAATCAGAACACACGAGAGTCTTGGCTCATGCGTGAAGATATTGAAAATTCTATTATAAAGGAGGCGGCTGAGATTAGGATGAACACCAACAAGTTTAACAAAGACCAGGGGTACACACTTACTATGGCGTGGGTGCGGTCTTTGATATCGAAAGGAACCAGAGACGGATGCTCGTCGCTTGTAGGGAGGCGGGATCAGTAGTTTATAACATGGTGCTGGCCCCTCTCAGCACCTGACGTTTCCCGATCCCGCGGCTGCAGGAGCTGCTTCGAATTGCCCGACTCGCCTTCAGCGCACACGTCGTTTCGGCCCTCTCTGATTGATGCCAGAAGCTGCAATAATGCTTGTACAGGGTGGACATTAATAATACCGACAAACTACAGGGACAGAGTCCTGTCTGTGTGTAGCCAAGCACATGGAAACGGTCGAGAGGCAACACACCTATATCAAAACAACCACGCAATATTTCAACCCTTGTGTGATCTCGGGTCCTATCAAACAGATAAACGTCATGAGAGGTGGTGGAATGAGCGTACACCAGATTTCGAAGACCGGGCTCTACCGGGTACTGAGACCAACCCTAGTACAAGTTCCAGGAAAGTGCCCCCCCCCCCCCCCCCAACATGGTGTAACCCAAAGTAAGATTATCTGTATACGTGGGACTTCAAGTCCCACCGCCGCACTTTCGACGTGCAGTACAATGATGCCATTGTAATACGCTCACTGTAAGACAGGAAGATTTTACTCGTACACTAAGACAGTTATGCCGCTGTAAACAAGTGATGCGGCACTGCACCATACCTCAAATAAAAGTCTCGGCAGTCTGTGGTTTTACTCCTGAAGATAATGGCGATGATAGCCCTTGAAAGCTTTAGAATTTTATTCCAATTGACGCGGATTGAGAACCGAAAAAATTTTATTCAGTTACTGATCGTCAGCACCTGACGGAAAAACAATTACCAGTACGTGAGCCATGAAAAAAATCGATCAGTAAACAAAAAAATTGGAGTAGTATAATAAAACAAGTTACGGCCCAAATCAGTCTAATTCTCAGTATCGAAAGCACAGATACAGTTGAAACTTCTACAATACAAAGTTACGTTGCCCTTCCTGTTATGTGCTACACGCGTAAAATGTTTATGGTTGTATGACAAGAAAATTTTTAGAATCACGAGAATACGATATCTGAAAAGAAATTAATTTTGATTGTCTTATCGCTTAACCAGGGATAAGAGATCTCCCTAGGTGGCTGTAATATCTAATAAAACCATTTGCTACTATAGTGTTCAACAGCGATTCATTCGGTCTGACATCATTTTAAAAGAAAAAATATAAATCATATACACAGACATACAAATGTGTACAAATATGTTTAACGAAGAAAAGAAGAATGCTCATCCGTGACCATATGGAATGAGACAGTCCATCATTTCCATGAAGCGACTTATAAAAAGCAGAAAATCTAATTCAGAAGGGCGGAAGAGATCATCCCGAATCTAAGGCGTGCGTCGAATTTATATTTAATGCAAAATATTATATTGTTCGTTCGTGCTTGAAACAAGTTATCTCGGTAACACGAAAATTATTTATAAAACTGTTGATTCAGTCTCTCAGCACTTACTGATGCGCATGCACACACACGCAGACACAGACACCCACCCACCCACACCCACCCACCCACACACACACACACACACACACACACACACACACACACATGCACGCACGCTTGTAGGTGTCTTCATGACTACGACTGTACTGCCACACCTCTGTTAGATATCGATAGTACCCCTTCTGCCCCACTGAAAAACTATGTCAGGATCCCCCATTACGAGTGAGATGTATAAAGGTATGACAGATGGTGAGGTATTAGTGTCATGCGCTACAGAACTCGGATGTACGATTTTTCTATAAAGAAAAACGTTACGTTGTGAACATATATCATAATGTTACGTGTGTGTTTCAGTTGTCTTTAACTGTTAAATACTCATGATAGCACCCTATCACCATAATACGGTGATGTCATCGTGCATGCCAGTATCTTTTGTCAACTGACAATCAATATTTATTTGTAAAAATTGCATGTCTACTATACAGTCTACAGATTTACCATTTATGTTTAATGTGACAGAGTAGTTTGTGCTCTTCAGGTTTACTTCATGAATTTTTTGTGTTCAGAGCTAATTTATCACATAAGTCTGATTGTTATACTTTTGATGGTTTCACTTTCCCATCTGTTTCTTTTCTTTTTTTAAAGATAGAGCATAACGTTGCAGTCATCACCAAAGAGAATTTTTCCTCCTTGCCTTATAACGACCTCTGTAGCCAAACTAGCCGATTTTTTACAATTACTTGCTCCAGTTAACAAATAGGCTTTCAGTAACCGTTAGCAGACACAGTTTGATAGTATTCAACTTAGATGTTTGTTTATTCATTTTTCTGTACTTGGAGAACTTTATTACCTGGTGATTACAGCAATTAAATACGAAAATCATATCATATTGGACTGATGGTTAGTGACTTCATCTAGAACTGCGAGGCATCAGTTAAAATCTAAGAAACATATTCGCAATTTGTGATTGACAGCGGCTACTCTAAAATATATTTAGTAGTATTTCGACGTTAGTGATTCGGTGTACCGAAATAAAATGTGTGTTATTCAGAAATGTTTTTCATTAAAAAGTACTGCAACGTCTACACATGGCCGGCCGAAGTGGCCGTGCGGTTAAAGGCGCTGCAGCCTGGAACCGCAAGGCCGCTACGGTCGCAGGTTCGAATCCTGCCTCGGGCATGGATGTTTGTGATGTCCTTAGGTTAGTTAGGTTTAACTAGTTCTAAGTTCTAGGGGACTAATGACCTCAGCAGTTGAGTCCCATAGTGCTCAGAGCCATTTGAACCATTTTTTTGTCTACACAAGGAAATCTAAGCGCAGTAATCATTTACCAAGCAAACGGATTATTAGGCCAGTAAAAACAAGTTTCTGATTTATAAATTTAGCTTTTGTAAAATGATATTGAAGACCTGCAATGGAAAGCCGCCTTTGGAAAACTATTTGCATGTTATCGATGAGAAAAAAGAAGCATGCGTAGCTTCGAGAGATGAAATAGTGAAGGCAGCTGAGGATCAAGTAGGTAAAAAGACGATAGGTAATAGAAGTCCTTGAGTAACAAAAGAGATATTGAATTTATTTGATGAAAGGAAAAAATCTAAAAATGCAGTAAACGAAGCAGACAAAAAGGAATACAAACGTCTTAAAAATGAAATCGACAGTAAGTGAAAAACGGCTAAGCTGGAATAGCTAGAAGACAAATTTAAGGATGCAGAAGCATATATCACTAGGGGTACGATAGATGCCGCCTACAGAAAAATTAAGGAGACCTTTGGAGAAAAGAGAACCACTTGTATGAATATCAAGAGCTCAGGTGGAAACCCAGTTCTAAGCAAAGAAGGGAAACCTGAAAGGTGGGAGGAGTATATAGAGGGTCTATACAAGGGCAATGTTCTTGAGTAAATGGGAGAGAACGTAGACGAAGATAAGATGGGAGATATGATAGTGCGTGAAGAGTTTGATAGAGCACTGAAAGCCCTGAGTCGAAACAAGGCCCCGCGAGTAGACAACATTTCGTCAGTACTACTGACAGCCTTGGGAGAGCCAGCCGTGACCAAACTCTTCCATCTGGTGGGCAAGATGTATGAGACAGGCGAAATACTATCTGACTACACGAAGAATATAATAATTCCGATTCCAAAAAAGCAGGTGCTGACAAGTGTTAAAATTGCCGAATTATCAGTTTAATAAGTCACGGCTGCAAAATACTATAGCACGTACTTCAATGCGAGATGCTATTAATAATTCCACAACGAAATTCTGTCTCGAAATCTGGCAGAAAACCCAAAGAGATTCTAGTCATACTTAAAGCACACCAATGGCAAGACGCAGTCAATACCTTCACTGCGCGATAACAACGGTGAAGTCACTAAAGGAGAATTATTAAACACGTTTTTCCGAAACTCCTTCACCAAAGAAGACGAAGTAAACATTCCTGAATTCCAATCAAGAACAACTGCCAAGATGAGAAACATAGAAGTAGATGTTCTCGGAGTAACAGGGCAGCTTAAATCACTTAATAAAGGCAAGGCTTCCGGTCCAGGTGTATACCAGTCAGGTTCCTCTCAGAGTATACTGATAAAATAGCTCCTTATTTAGCAATTATATACACTACTGGCAATTAAAATTGCTACACCAACAAAAAATGCAGATGATAAACGGGTATTCATTGGACAAATATATTATACTAGAACTGACATGTGATTACATTTTCACGCAATTTGGGTGCATAGATCCTCATAAATCAGTACCCTGAACAACCACCTCTGGCCGTAATAACGGCATTGATACGCCTGGGCATTGAGTCAAACAGAGCTTGGATGGCGTGTACATGCACAGCTGCCCATGCAACTTCAACACTATACCACAGTTCATCAAGAGTAGTGACTGGCGTATTGTGACGAGCCAGTTGCTCGGCTACCATTGACCAGATGTTTTCAATTGGTGAGAGATCTGGAGAATGTGCTGGCCAGGGCAGCAGTCGAACATTTTCTGTACCCAGAAAGGCCCGTACAGGACCTGCAACATGCGGTCGTGCATTATCCTGTTGAAATGTAGGGTTTCGCAGGAAACGAATGAAGGGTAGAGCCACGGGTCGTAACACATCTGAAATGTAACGTCCACTGTTCAAAGTGCCCTCAATGCGAACAATAGGTGACCGAGACGCGTAACCAATGGCACCCCATGCCATCGCGCCGGGTGATACGCCAGTATGGCGGTGACGAATACACGCTTCCAATGTGCGTTCACCGCGATGTCGCCAAACACGGATGCGACCATCATGATGCTGTAAACAGAACCTGGATTCATCCGAAAAAATGACGTTTTGCCATTCGTGCACCCAGGTTCGTCGTTGAGTACACCATCGCAGGCGCTCCTGTCTGTGATGCAGCGTCAAGGGTAACTGCAGCCATGGTCTACGAGCTGATAGTCCATGTTGCTGCAAACGTCGTCGAACTGTTCGTGCAGACGTCTTACAAACGTCCCCATCTGTTGACTCAGGGATCGAGACGTGGCTGTACGATCCGTTACAGCCATGCTGATAAGATTCCTGTCATCTCGACTGGTAGTGATACGAGGCCATTGCGATCCAGCACGGCGTTCCGTATTACCCTCCTGAACCCACCGATTCCATATTCTGCTAACAGTCATTGGATCTCGACCACCGCGAGCAGCAATGTTGCGATACGATAAACCGCAGTCGCGATAGGCTACAATCCGACCTTTATCATAGTCGGAAACGTGATGGTACGCATTTCTCCTCCTTACACGAGGCATCACAACAACGTTTCACCAGGCAACGCCGGTCAACTGCTAATTGTGTATGAGAAATCGGTTGAAAACTTTCCTCATGTCAGCACATAGTAGGTGTCGCCACCGGCGCCAACCTTGTGTGAATGCCCTGAAAAGCTAATCATTTGCATATCACAGTATCTTCTTCATGTCGGTTAAATTTCGCGTCTGTAGCAAGTCATCTTCGTGGTGTAGCAAAGTTAATGGCCAGTAGTGTACAACCATTCGCGCACAGAAACATCCGTACCTAAATACTGGAAAATTGCTTAAGTTACACCAATACCCAAAAAGGGAAATAGGAAGAAATGATTTATTGACATATAGTCAGCACTGATTCAGAAAATATCGATCTTGTGAAACACAACTAGCTCTTTATACTCATGAAGTAATAAGTGCTATCGACAGGAGGTGTAAAATTAATTCCATATTTTTAGATTTCCAGAACGCTTTCAACACCTTTCCTCACAAGCGTCTTCTGACCAAACTGCGTGCCTACGGAGTATCGCCTCAGTTGTGCGAATGCGTTCGTAATTTCCTGTCAGAAACTTCACAGTTCATAGTAATAGACGGAAAGTCATCGAGTAAAACAGAAGTAATATCCGGCGTTCCCCAAGGAAGTGTTATAGGCCCTATATTGTTCCTGATCTATATTAACGACATAGGAGATAATCTAACAAGGGAACCTCCCCATCGCACCCCCCTCAGATTTAGTTATAAGTTGGCACTGTGCATAGGCCTTAAAAAACTGAACATAGATCAGTTGAGAAAAAAGGAAGAAGTTGTGTGAACTGTGAAAAAATAAGCAAAATATACAAACTGAGTAGTTCATGGGAAGATAGGCAACATCAAGGACACTGCGACCGCAGAAGCGCCGTGGTCTCGTGGTAACGTGAGCAGCTGAAGGTCCTTGGTTCAAATCTTCCATCGGGAGAAAACTTTAATTTTTTATTTTCAGTTTATGTGACAAACTCTTATGTTTTCAGCACTTTTTTGGGAGTGATTATCACATCCACAAGAAAACCTAAATCGGGCAAGGTAGAAGAAAATTTTTACCCATTCGCCAAGTGTACAACTTAGGTGGGTCGACAACATATTCCTGTCATGTGACGCACATGCCGTCACCAGTGTCGTATAGAATATATCAGACGTGTTTTCCTGTGGAGGAATCGGTTGACCTATGACCTTGCGATCAAATGTTTTCGGTTCCCATTGGAGAGGCACGTCCTTTCGTCTACTAATCGCACGGTTTTGCGGTGCGGTCGCAAAACACAGGCACTAAACTTATTACAGTGAACAGAGACGTCAATGAACGAACGGACAGATAACTATGCAAAAATAAAGAAGGTAAAATTTTCACTCGTGGGAAGACTTGAACCAAGGACCTATCCTTCTGCAGCTGTTCACGCTACCACGGGACCACGGCGCTCCTGAGCTCACGTTCTCCTTGATGTTGCCTATATGGCCGATGGACTACTAAGTTTGTATATTTTGCTTATTTTTTTCACATTTCTACACAACTTCTTCCTGTTTTCTCAATTGATCTGTGTTCAGTTTATCAAGGCCTATCCACTGTGCCAAGTTATAACTAAATCTGAGGGGGGTGCGATGGGGAGGCTCCCTTGTAAGTAGCCGTCTTATATTGTCTGCAGATGATTCTATCATTTACCGTCTTGTAAAGTCGTTGAATGATCAAAACTATTTGCAAAATGATTTAGATAAGGTATCTGTATGGTGCGAAAAGTGGCAACTGACCCTGAATAAAGAAAAGTGTGAAGTTGTTCATATGAGTATTAAATTTCGGTTACGCGATAAGTCACACAGATCTGAGGGCTGTAAAAAAAAATTCAACTAAGTACTTAAGGATTACAATTGCAAATAACCTAAATTGGAACGACCACATATATAATATTGTGGGTAGAGCAAACCAAAGACTGCGATTTATTGGCAAAAAACATAGAAGGTGCAACAGGTCTACCAAAGAGACTGCTTACGTTACGCTTGTCCGCCCCATTCTGGAGTATCGCTGTGCGGTGTGGGATCCGCATCAGGTGGGACTGACGGATGACATCGAAAAAGCACAAAAAATGGCAGCTCGTTTTGTATTATCACGAAATAGTGGAGATAGTGTCATGATGCTCGAATTGGAGTGGCAATCATTAAAACAAAGGCGTTTTTCGTTACGAAGGGATCTTCTCTTGAAATTTCAGTCACCAGTTTTCTCCTCCGATTGCGAAAACATTCTGTTGGCACCCACCTACATAGGGAGATATGATCATTACGATAAAATAAGAGAAATCAGGGCTCTCACAGAAAAAATTAAGTGCTCATTTTTCCCGGGTGCCGTTCGAGAGTGGAACGGTAGAGAGACAGCATGATGGTGGTTCATTGAACCCTCTGCCAGGTACTTTATTGTGAATAGCAGAGTAATCACGTACTTGTAGATGTAGGTGTGTAGATCACCTGACTAGCGAGAAGATACTGAATAGAATTGGGGAGAAGAGGAATTTGTAGCACAACTTGACTAGAAGAAGAAATTGGTTGGTAGGACACGTTATGATGCATCAAGGTATCACCAATTTAGTTCTGGTGGGAAACGTGGAGGGTAAAAATCGTAGAGGGAGACCAAGAGATGAATACACTAAGCAGATTCAGGAGGATGTAGGTTGCAGTCGGTACTCGCACGTGAAGGGGGTTGCACAAGATAGAGTGGGATGGAGAACTGCATCAAACCATTCTTTGGGCTGAAGACCACCACCACAACAACAACCACCACTGATGAGAAAGGCCCCTTCTTCGTTAATGAAGACGTTTAACAAAAATCTATAAACGAGATAAATGTTTTCCCAAAACAAATCCATATTGCAAAGAAGACGTAAAATATAGCTTTGTTGTTTTGTTTATTTGTTACAATTATTAACATGAGATGGAGAAGACTTCTGCAGAGTTTGGCACGTCCTTGTTGGAGTAGTATGTAATACATCTCACTATTCAAAAATTCATTCTTCTCGTTACAAAAGGAAGGTTTTATTCATAGGTTATTTATACTTCGTGCTTATACATCTGGTAGCTGCCGAGTGGCAAAATATGTGTAGCCTTCAATGGTAGTTCGGATCTCCGTTCCAACTCCGATAAACACCTGAGTATGTACTGGCTGACATAGCCCAGCGGTGATTTCCCATGTCGAATGGCGTGTACAATTACGAAGCACAAGATTCTTGTTAACGACGAGAAAACTGAAGGCTAAGTAGATGAGATGTATGAAAAAGAGAATAATCAATTGAAACACTTCAAAATTGTTTAAGAAACAGAAAATAGAACTTGAAAAACTGTGTTCTCTGGTAAACAAATTATGCTAGTTATATACTAATATAGTAACTGAAACACATTACCGAGAAGTTTCTGAAACTTGAAGTCTGGGGAAGCCCGTATATGTGAATATAACATACGTTAGAAGAACTTGGTCACAGGTAAATGGATGCGTATAATTATGACTACTGAAGCATGAAAACATTCTGTTGGTCGCTCTATGCTAGAATAAACAGGAGGAATAAGAAGTGGAAGGCCTTTACAAAAAGTAGGAAACAGATTAGACGGAAATATTTGAGGGTCCATCAAATTGGCGCAAGAAAAAGCAATAGAGAGAACGTATTCTAGGGGGACAGTAACTTTAAAGTATGTAAAACAGATTATTGAGCTGCATTAGACAAACAGACATGAAACGTTCGGCACAATGTAGAAAGAGATGGAGGATGGACTAGCGCTTATATACATGTAATCTTCCTTTCGAAGACTCGTTCGATATAGAGCTCCATGTTAGTGTCTCCGTCTCAACATAGCTACTGCATCTTCATCCATCTGAATATGACAATTTACCCAAGCCTCGGTCTTCCTCTATGATTTTTACCGCCCACACTTACATTACAAAACTGGCGACTCCTTGGCGCCTCAGTGTATTATCAACTAATTTCTGCTTTTAATTAAGTTGTAAGTCACTTTTGTTTATCATGAGGTAAGTACATTGACTTCTGCAGAACTTTGCTTACAGAGGAAGTTTTCCGTGATACATTTCATTCCATTGCTGTAATCTGTAACACCTGAGGATATAATTACATTAATCCTCAGGGGGGTACACGCTTACTTTGTGTACCATGTGTGTGGCAAACACAAGGAGGCCTAGCTAATATGCTATTTGCTTATACAACTTTACACATCGGTACCATATTTCTTTAACACAGAATTACACAGCTATCTGATTAACTGAGAGAGACAAACATTTATTTTACTACATCAGTGACAGATGTTTACGTAATTAAACCGTTGGATAACTTCACACTTATGAAATTGTATTTTGTCTGTACTTTGTGAACTGTTCATATATTTTTTCGGAACTATTGTGATACTATGAGAGCTTTGAATGATGTGTTTGGTGTGGGATCATGATATTTAAAGTACGTTTGAAGTAGATGACACTATTTAAATGAGCAGATAATTTTTTGTAGGTTTTGAAATTATTGCAGAAAGCTACGACGTTTTTGATATTTGACTGAGGTGTTATGATGTTATTATAACGACGACGATGTGTATTATGCTGTTGAGGTATGTTTATGATCAATAAGCTGATGCTATATGATGAATCTGATTATGCTAAATATTTATTATGATGAAATATTGAAGTGTCGACGCAAGATTGAAGTGTCGACGAATATTTCTATGTGTAATAAGGTAAGGAATAATGAGTAGTGGTTAAGGACTTTGGTTTGTGAAAAAGGATGTTGGAAACCAAGAATCGTACTTTAAGAGTTATGAAATGTGTGTATATGCGTGAATGTATCACAATGCCGGCAAACATTTTTTGGACGAGGTTATATTTATAGGATTTTGTTTCTACACATTCATAACGCAAATTCTCGACCTGTGAAATTCTTTTTATATGAGATTGTCACTGCTGTCGTAAATATTTCGGTAAGAAAGTTCAGTGACCTTCACGTAATGCGTCGTGGACGCCCAGCTGTGCCACCTGCCTGGAGAAACAGCCATTAGGTGGAGAAAAAAGAGGCCATTAACCTCGCTATTGACATTCCTTTCTAGAAAGCATCGTAAATACGACAAGCTCATTACTTGGAAAAATACTTACATCTGCACACCTGATTATGACAAGCGTCTTTCTACGAGAGTTGAGAGAATTTCTACTAACTTATGAAATGCCACATGACTATTGAATGATATTTTTATGCTTTACTTTGTACATAATTGCTTATTTTCATTTGATATCTGGTTTCCAGCTGTCTTGCAGCATTGGTTTCATAAAATAAAATAAATGCATTTGCTAATGTGAACACTTTCTGTCAACAGATCTGTTAAATAATTATTTTATGATCCACATTCTTCGAAAAAGGAGCACTTGGAAAGGAAAGAACAATAAGAAGGGACTAATAACAGTAACTGCATACATAGTTTTCTTTTCAAGTACTTGGTAACTTTTTGTAGAATAAGTTTTTGTGGTGCACCACTTTAATTACATAGACATTAAGATGTGAATAGACTTTCGCTTATCTGCATTGTTGTCTTTAGTGTACTATTTTTTCTGCTTGAGCTTTGTCATGTTTAGGTATAAGTTATTTCATTTGCTGCTGCTGGTTGCCAGGCATAGTGTTACTGAATTTGACTTTGTATTACTCTGTTAAGCCAGTTTTACTACTGATTTATTTTTATTGTTTGCTGCACATTGCCTTATATTAGTTGTAATATTGCAATTGCTCTGCTCATTTATTTTACTGCTGCTTGTTTTGCCAATTTGAATTTTTGTCATTGCTGTTTGTGTTAATTTGTTATGTGCTGCTGCATTGCCTCGTCCCTTATATATCTGAGCTCAGTAGATTTAAGTTAGCTTAAAATGGGGTAGGCTATATAAGAGAACGAGTTGTGATGAATTGGAAGAAATGCATTGAGAAGCTATAAGAATATCGTTTGGCCAAAAAAGTATTTTGAAAGAGGATATGAACAAAAAAGTAGGGTTTAGAAACAACAAGTTTAGGTAGGATTTTTTTGGAAATAAATGATATAAGATAATGGAAAATAAATAATGAGGTAAGAAATATGTGAACATATAAATACAGAAAGCATGCTTGGATAGGATGTTTTGGTGAAAACAAATGTTGAAATAAGATGAAAGATCTATGGAATGAAGTTTTGGGTTGGACTGCAGTACTAAATGTTACACTGAAAACGAACCCTGTCCTTTCCATTGTGTTATCCCCCTATGTGTTTGTGTACTCTTGTATTTTTGTGTTTTTCCTGTCTTTATGTGTTTAGCTAATAAGAGTTATGTTGTAGAATTTTTCAAATACTATGTTATTTTCTTCGTAAAGATGTTTAGACATTATTTATTCTGTTTTGTTTTAATGCTCATGTTGATGTTTCGAAAGTTATTCTGATCTTTTATGTATGTACTTATGTCATAATTCTTGTAACACTGATGTATATGTATATTTCTATTCTTTTGTGAAGGCTGTATTACTACAAATGTTATCTGTATTGTTATGTTCTTTAATGATGTATTTTGTACCTTTGTTATTGTATTCTCATGTTATAATATTGTAATTGACACCAGTTCATCAAATTAAGTAACTTGTAAGTTACATTTCACTGCACACGTTTCTGTTGGTCATAGTAATGCACAATATGTGAGAAGTTGGGACTGTTAGTGTTTGCATGTGTGTTGATAATTCAGCAAGGGACTGGATAGCAGCATTGCTGGTTCTAAGGACACTCCAAAAAGTTTTGTGAGTACACAAGTGGTGGTTTATGGACTTGCTATATTGTCCGCAAGACTCTTCGATGGTGATTGTGCACCTGCACAGTCGCAACAGATGGTTGCTGGCCATCTCTACAAGGACTACAGTGGGTCTGCATCTTTGATGGCCCACCAATACCATTATTTCTACAAGGACCGCACTGTGTCTGCACCTCTGATGGCCCACCAATACCATAATCTCTACCAGGACTGCAGTGGGTTGAGGAAATTTTAGCTTTTGACCAACATTGTATCAATAAGTGTGTGCATTTGATTTCTCTGTTATTGTAATTGTGCAAAAATTTTAAGAAATATGTACTGGCCAGTGCCCAAAACAATTTGTCAAATTTTTTTGGGGGGACCATGGGGGCTTTGTAAGTAGGCTGTTTAGGTTTTTATATTGGTAACGCCATGTAGCACTCTGTATGAAAATCACTGGCTGTGCTGTGTGCAGTCTGTGGCTCAGTGGCATTGTTGTAATGTCTGCCATTGTAGTGTTGGGCAGCTGGATGTTAACAGCGCGTAGCGTTGCGCAGTTGGAGGTGAGCCGCCAGCAGTGGTGGATGTGGGGAGAGAAATGGCGGAATTTTGAAATTTGTAAGACTGGATGTCATGAACTGCTATATATATTATGACTTTCGATGACTATTAAGGTAAATACACTGTTTGTTCTCTATTAAAATCTTTCATTTGCTAACTATGCCTATCAGTAGTTAGTGCCTTCCGTAGTTTGAATCTTTTATTTAGCTGGCAGTAGTGGCGCTCGCTGTATTGCAGTAGTTCGAGTAACGAAAATTTTTGTGAGGTGATTTGTGAAAGGTATAGGTTAATGTTAGTCAGGGCCATTCTTTTGTAGGGATTATTGAAAGTCTTATTGCGTTGTGCTAAAAATATTGTGTGTCAGTTTAAGGACAGTCATGTATAATTGTTCCAAGGGGACGTTTCAAAGTTGTGCCATTAATTTTTTTTCTCCGCAGTTCGATTTAGTATCTTTTAACTAGTTATTCGATCTATACACTTAATCTTCAGTGTCCTGTTGTAGCATCACTGTTTATCGTTCAGTCTCACTTCCATACAACACTTAAATTTACATTCAACGTCTTCAAAACTGTCTACTTCAATAATTTTCTTAGTGTTGCCAGCATTCTTTCTACTTCCGCCATCGGCAATTATTTTTCTGCCCAAACAGCAAACAGCATCGACTACTTCTAGCGTTTGATTTCCTAATGTAATTACCTCAGCATCATCGATTGAATTCCAATACTAATGTTTAACTTTTGTTGATAATCTTACATCCTCCTTCCAAGACACCGTCTGTTCCGTGCAACTAATCTTCTAAGCCCTTTGCAGTCTCTGAAAAAAATCCTCTGTAGTGGGCAAAACTGATTGTTATTATTTTTTCCCTCCGAACTTTAATTGTCTTTTCAAATTTCTCTTTGGTTTCCTCTACTGCTTACTCAATGTACAGATTGAATAACTTCACGGATAGGCAAAAACGTTGTCTCCCTCTCTTTCGTGTGCTTCATCTCTTATTGCTACAGTCTGACTTCTGTACTTGTTGTAAATATACTTTGGCTCCCGCGTTTATATCCATGCTACGTTCTCAGTTTCGAAGAAGGTAGTCCAGTCAACATTGTCAAAAGATTTATCAAAACTAAAATATGTTATGAACGTAAGAGTGCCTTGCTTCAGCATTTCTTCTAACTTGTGTCGTAAGATCAGTACCGCCTCGGGTTTTCCATGATTTATTTCGAATCCGAATTGATCATTCACAAGGTCGGCTTCCACCGCTTTTTTTCTTTGTAAGCAATTCGTATCAGTATTTTGCATTCGTGGCTTATTAAACTGAATGTTCGATAATATTCGCGTCTGTCAGCACCTGCCTTCTTTATAAACAAAAAAAAACAACGTAATAGGAAAAACAAACCCGTTATGTTCGGATACAGCGTTAGTAGTGTCCTGCTTGACACAGCCACGTCGTTTAAATATCTGGGCGTAACGTTGCGAAGTGATATGAAATAGAAGGAGCATGTGAGGACTGTGGTGGGGAAGGCGGATGGTCGACTTTGATTTCTTGGTAAAAGTTTGACGAAGTGTGTTTCATCTGTAAATAAGACTGCATACAGGATGCTGGAGCGACATATTCTTGAGCACTGCTTGAGTCTTTGCAATCCGTACAACGTCGTATTAAAAGAAAGATACAGAAGCAATTCAGAGGCGGGTTGCTAGATATGTTACCGTTAGGTTCGAACAGCACACAAGTGTTACAGAGATGTTTCAGGAACCCAAAGGGAATTCGTGGAGGGGATGTGACATTCTTTTCAAGGACGACTGTTGAGAAAATTTAGAGAACCGGCATTTGAAACTGACTGCATAACGATTCTACTGCCGCCAACATTTCGCGTAAGAACTACAAGGAATTAGGGCTAATATGGAGCATTTAGACAGTCGTTCTCCCCTCATTTTATTTGCTGTTGGAATAAGAAAGGAAATGACTAACAATGGTATTCTGTACCGTCCACCACACACTTACGGGATATGGATGTGTATGTAAAGCTTACTTTGTTCGAAATGAGTTACATAATAGAGAAGCGGTAATTAACGTGAAGTTTCTCAACGGGGAACGGCAACTGGGCAAGTGGTGGTATCGGTTTCTAGGATAGTGTTACAAGACACGTGAAACCGTCAAAACTGCAATCGCTTCGACCGGGCGGCCACTGTTACGGCTTCCGAGCCTCAAGCCGCCGCCGCGGCCAGTGGCTGGCGGTGGGTGGCTGCGACCGATACGGCGCGTGTGCCCCGCCTGAGTGACGTTATGGTGGCGAGAGCTTTTCGCTGTACGCGCGCCCAGGAGCGGCAGAACCGCCAGGCGCAGTGCGTTCCGTCCGGCTGATTCACATACCGCGTCTAAAGAAGTGAACGAATTTGCTGAATGTACAGATGAACGGCGAAGGATGGCTGAGAGTGCCCTCAAACACCTCAGGAGGCCTACCATATGTCCTGTGGTGTCCGTAATTGTACTAGCGTATTGAAACGTCAATAGCTTTAATCAGCGCGAAATAGAATTTCGGTTTTGTCTTCCTACAAGGTATAACAGAGTGTTGTGGCACAGTGCACGAACTGAAATTATAGTTGAATGGACTTTTCCTTACTCACTTCGAGTGGATGAGGGGCAGTTCCTTGAAAAGCTATAGCCAATTTGTTTCCACCTACATAGTCTGAGCTAGACTTTTCTCTGCAATGACATCGATATGAATTTGGTGTTCAACTTCCTTACTTTCATCCGACATTTCTACAGACTTGCAGTCCTAACGTAAGTTCTACACAGGATGTTCTTCCTAAGACTCGTCAGGCGCATTTTCCCTTGTGCTTCAGCAGATATTTTCAATTACTTTTAGTTGGAGTCAGCCCAAACAAATATTCCTCATCAAGTCTTTCATGCGAAGCCCAATATCGACAGAAAGCGTCTGTTGGTCTCCCGTTTCTAACAACCCTACCACAACAAAGTTCAAAAATTATTATGATTTTAGTGTTGCTCACGCTGCTAATAATTGCATTTGCGGGCAACAACAAAGTTATATTATGTGGAAGGTGTCATCAGAGCACAGTTAATAAAGTCATTTCATGAAATAATGGATAAACTAGGCACTCATCTTTTCGTGTTTCCCACGCTGGTCTCATTGTGAACTCATGGCTCAATCGTCGAAAATCTAGGTAGTGATGATTCCAAGCACGGATGCAAAGAGGCCTAGTTGTTATTCTGCGATATTCAAAAGTTTTATAGATGTATTTCATAAACCATTCTTGAAGATTAAGCTTTTGCAAGTTAGGACAATGGTGATGTAAAATAGTAATCAGCACTTCGAATTTAAGTTACACTTCTTTTTCATTACTTTTGTTGCACCAACACTTCACAATATAAAACATACTTAAAATATCTTCCTCACTGTTAAAGTTCACATTTCGTAAACTGACTACAATTTGCGTCTTTTCAATATGGCGACCAAGACTTGACTCCTCAATAACCGCTTACGCGCCCAAAAATCAGAGTTACAAGTACGTCAAAGATCATAGTGACAAAAGAAAGAATACACGTATGAATAATATCATTCGAATGTAAACATATCGATGCATCAAAGTACCTCTACATTAATTAAATCAAAACTGAATGTTGTCTCAGAAATATGTTAACTACTTTACAGAAACACAGTAGAATATTGCTGGTATCGAGAGGTTGAGGTGAGGTGCCGCAATGGTTACGTAATTCAAATACCATCACACGTTGCAGGCAAAATGATTTTTAAAGCGGAATTCTACGTCCTCATTCGATAGAGAGGCCTCAGATTACTCTACTGCGACATTCCTTTCATCGGTATGTATTAACAGAGACAGTAAAACTGGAAGCACAACCAGTACTGGGCCAGCCGCAGCACTGCCCTGCCTCGTGCCGACTGCTGTTGACAAGCATACAGCGTACTGACTCCCTTCTGGATTGTTGTTTCTCCCTTGTTTTTTACTGTCCTTGTTAATACATTTTGATAAAACGGATATGGGGCTAGACTAATTTGGGAGTGCTCTGTCGAATGGGCACATAAAATCCCTGTTTAAGAATAATTTTTTTAGTAATGGGAAACGAACATAAGCTTTCTGTTGACACTGGAGGTCGCATGAAAGACATGACGATTAGTAATTGTTTGGCCGGGCTCCAGCTACACAATGCAATAGCGAAACTGCAAATATCTGCCGAAACACCACAGAAAATGCGACTGACGACTCTTAGGAGAGACACCCGATATAGAAGATGTACCTCTGAAAAATAGAAATATATATTATGCAACACTACATGTGTAACTCTGTGTCTGAAACAACAACTTTTCAGCACTTGCAAATTCGTAGACTTTTGCGGCCGGAGTCAGTTTACATAAAATCTTCCCGTTTGCAGATCGCATCATGTAAAATGATGTACCAACATATTTTTAGAATTGGTGTCCCCCAACTCCAATATATGTGAAGAATGTCATATTATCGCCTGGAGCTGCTGGTAATACAACTAGTTTCAGTCATCTGACCAACTCAGGTTCTCGCATAAAAGTTCACAGCGATAACGCCAATTACTGTTTTAACGTATATGTAAGTGCACTTCCTAACACAGTTTTTATAGACTGACGACTTAGGTTATATTACTATATGATAGCAGTGTACCTGGCGATAACGATTTTATATTTAGCCTTACATGATGCTGTCAATTCTTTTATGTGAGACCTTGATGATGATGATCAGACGACTGAAACTGGTGGTATAAAAAAAGTATTTTACCAGCAACTGAAGGTGGTAATACGACATTTTTCAAATGATGTACGAACGTTTCGGCCATGACCACAGGTGGCCTCCAGGTTATGCAATACAGTTGGTTGGTTGGTTGGTTTGGGGAAGGAGACCAGACAGCGTGGTCATCGGTCTCATCGGATTAGGGAAGGATGGGGAAGGAAGTCGGCCGTGCCCTTTCAGAGGAACCATCCCGGCATTTGCCTGGAGTGATTTAGGGAAAGCACGGAAAACCTAAATCAGGATGGCCGGACGCGGGATTGAACCGTCGTCCTCCCGAATGCGAGTCCAGTGTCTAACCACTGCGCCACCTCGCTCGGTGCAATACAGTTGGGAAATCGAACTTTAACTTTGAACTGCTGCTCTTATAATCCCCTAAAAGGAGCGTAAATAAACTTCGTCAAATGACCGGATGTCAGGAACAGAGAGGAAAGCAGCAAGAAAACGGAAAAGCCTGTCCCTTCGATAACGGCGTCATTAAAAAATGGGGAAAGGCAGTCGCCCATGCCCTTTTCAGAGGAACCATCTCGAGATTTGAGCCAGTGGCCCCCCGAATCCGAGTCCATTGTGCTAACCACTACCCCACCTAAGTGAGTAGGAAGGGGGGCAGTATTCTGAATTAACTGTAATGTAAGTTGAAATTTTGCTACCCCACATTGGTGACTGAAAAGTGTACCGCTTTTTTTGAGAAATGGATGTAGTTTTCGTTATGTTTATATCTTTGCACAACGGCATTAGCTATCGTCTGCTAACTCGAGAGAAGAGCCTTATGCCTGAATATGCGTGTGCGGCTGACATTTGGAGGAATAGTAAGGGAAATTGTCACGACATCTCAAACTTGAAGCCTGCGTTCGTCATGTTAGTTGTCCAAAACATTAGCCTCTGCTGGAAGTGTTTCGATCAAAAATGCAAGCCTGCGTCATTAATAAAAAAAAAAAGAAGAAATCGTGCAAATTTGAAGGTTGTCAGTTCGACTAAATACCTGGGAGCTCCAATTACAAACAACTGAAATTGGACCGTTCACGTAGATAATGTTGTGGGGAAAGCAAACCAAAGACTACATTTCATTGGCAGAACGCTTAGAAGATGCAACAGGCGTATTAAAGAGACTACATACACTACGCTTCTTTGTCCTCCGATAGAGTTTTGTTGATCTGTATGGGTCTTTACCAGATCCTTACCGGGTAGGACTGACAGAGGACATCGTAAAAGTTCAAAGAAGTGCAGTTCGTTCTGCTTTATAGCGAAATAGCGGAGAGAGTGTCACGATATGATAGGTGAGTTGGGATGGCTATCATTAAAACAAAGATGTTATTCGTTGAAGTGAGATTTTTTCAAGAAATTTCAGTCCCCAACTTTCTCATCTAAATTTGAAAATATTTTATTGTTTCCAGCCTACACAAGGAAAAACGTTCATCCCAGTAATAAAATAAGAGAAATCGTAACTCTTACAGCAAGATTCAAGAACCTTCTGCCAGGCACGTACGTTTGCATTCCAGAGTAGTCAAGTAGATGTAGATGTAGATTACGGATGTACTGATGATTCTGATTATAGTCTAACTTGTAAAGGAGTCACATTTAATTCGCATGTGCACTCGTTCAAGCGATATTTTCTTTCATATGCATGAATGTTTAGTGCACGGTTTAGTTTTATTGTAGTGGTTTTATTTAGCCTGCCGGAGTGGCCGTGCGGTTCTAGGCGCTTCAGTTTGGAACCGCGTTACCGCTACGGTCGCAGGTTCGAATCCTGCCTCGGGCATGAATGTGTGTGATGTCCGTAGGTTAGTTAGGTTTAAGTAGTTCTAAGTTCTAGGGGACTGATGACCTCAGACGTTAAGTCCCATAGTGCTCAAAGCCATTTTTTTTTGTTTTATTTTTGTCTTTCGACTTCAGATTTCTATCAGTCCAGCTCGAAAAACTCTCTGGGTGAAAGCTGTGAGAAGGGAATACTGGAAACCTACCAAACGTAGGAGAATATGTTGTCAGCATTTTCGGGAAGTAGACATAGATCGAACATTAGTTTCTTCATCTCATATGAATTTCAAAAGCAGCCTTTCCGTGTCACGCACTTCTTCCCTTGTTTATTCGAAAAGTGTAAGAAAACAATATTACATTAATGAGCTGAAATAGTCCAATTACTGAATAAAATATGCTTTTAGACCAGAAAAGAGTTAAAAATACGTCCCTGACGCTGTATTATTCACGTAAGCACTGTAACAATCTCTGTTTATAACAACTGCGGCGCACACCCGACAGAAACGAAAACATGAAACAATCGTAAACAATTGTCTGCTAACATCTCGACCATTTAAGCCTTCGAAGAAACGTACGCGTAAGTCTGAAGCACCATCTCCCCCTATCCATGAGTAAACTTCAGCAAGAGGCTACGTAACGCTATTATCAGGAACCACGAGAAAAGACATGCGGATCCCGCAACGAACTTGTGACGTTACGCTGGTCGCCTTGCCCGCCGTATTGCGAACGCCCAACTACGTGTAGGCTCACGGTAAAACAATAAACTATGTGATCAAAAGTATCCGGACACCTGGATGAAAATGACTTACAAGTTCGTTGCACCCTCCATCGGTAATGTTGGAATCAAATACGGTGTTGGCTCAACCTTAGCCTTCATGACAGCTTCCACTCTCGCTGGCATGCGTTCAATCAGGTGCTGGGAGGTTTCTTGGGGAATGGCAGCCCATTCTTCACGGAGTGCTGCACACAGAAGACCTATCGATGTCGGTCGGTGAGGCCTGGCACGACGTCGGCGTTCCAAAACATCCCAAAGCTGTTCAATAGGATTCAGGTCAGGACTCTGTGCAGACCAGTCCATTACAAGGACGTTATGGTCGTGTAACCATTCCGCCACAGGCCGTGCGTTATGAACAGGTGCTCGATTGTGTTGAAAGATGCAGTAGCCATCCCCTAATTGCTCTTCAAAAGTGAGAAGTAAGAAGGTGGTTAAAACATCAACGTAGGCCTGTGCTGTGATAGTGCTACGCAAAACAACAAGGGGTGCAAGCTCCCTCCATGAAAAACACGCCCAGACTATAACACCACCGCCTCCGAATTTTACTGTTGGCACTACACACGCTGGCAGATGACGTTCACCGGGAATTCCCCATACCCACATCCTACCATCGGATCGCCACATTGTGTACCAAGACTCGTCACTCCACACAACTTTTTCCCACTGTTCACTCGACCAATGTTTACGCACCTTACACCAAGCGAGGCGTCATTTGGCACTTACCAGCGTGATGTGTGTCTTATGAGCAGCTGCTGGACCATGAAATTCAAGTTCTCGCACCTCCCGCCTGTCAGTGGATCCTGATGCAGTGTGGAATTCCTGTGTGATGGTCTGGATAGATGTCTGCCTATTACACATTACGACCGTCCTTCAACTGTCGGCGGACTCTGTCAGTGGACAGACGAGGTCGGCCTGTACGCTTTTGTGCTGTACGTGCCCCTTCACGTTTCCACTTCACTATCACATCAGGAACAGCAGACCTAGGGACGTTTAAGAGTGTGGAAATCTCGCTTACAGATGTATGACACAAGAGACACCCAATCACCTGACCACGTTCGAACTCCGTGAGTTCCGCGGAGCGCCCCATTCTGCTCTCTCACGATGTCAAATGGCTACTGAGATCGCTGATACGGAGTACCTGACAGTAGGTGGCACCACAATGCACCTAACATAAAAAGCGTATGTTTTTATGGGTGTCCGGATACTCTTGATCATCTAGTGTATGTCGATGAAAGGAAACCCATTAGAGGTCTTGTAGTTAAAGGCACAATTAAGAATAATTAAATTTGTGTGAAATAGTCAGTCGCTGCCCACCGGAAACTGTCGGCGCAACTCGTAGGACCTCAAATGTCACGTACTGTGACGCACGCTCAAGGCCCTTGCATCTCGATGGCCCTGACTGGTAACTGCTAACGCAAGAGGGTTTGGGGCTAAATTAGTGGCATCTAGAATTTTCTGCGGACACCCGGACCCTTGCTTCCTAGATGGTGCTTCGAGTAGACTGACCGCTGCTTCCGTGCTGCTTGCCGAAAGTGTGTTGGAAATGGTAACGTGTTCAAACGGTGACCACGCGCTGTCGCCGTAAAGCAACATCAGTTGATGGACCGGCAGCGGTTTCTCGCTACGTATGTGTTCAGGAAGTTGTAACATCCACTTCCTTTTGAGAGTTTGAATATCTTTCACGCAAAAAAAAGAATCTTTCGGTGTAGATGTCTCATGTCCTGTTAGAATGGCTTCTGTATCAATGCTTGTTTCTACTTGGTCGTACCGACAAATTTGTCTAAAGGAGGCATAGACTTGAACTTAGAATGTAAATCGACCCATTTAACCAACTATTTGCTTTCTCACTTGCAATATAAAAGTTCATGTGAAATACATTTTGACTCATATTACCTCAATTCTATTCATTCCTCGTTTTCTATTGAAAAATGTGCAATACACAATTAAGCGCAGTTGCATTGTACAGCATCTTATACAGACGTTTATATTTCAGGTTCCGTTACAGTACAGAGCTTATATTCTACCGCGCAGGTAACATTTTTATTTCACGGCCGTGAGGAGTAGTTATTTTGTGTTTTTTAAGGCGACAGAGCATGTATTCAATCATATATAAGTTCTAAGGTAGAATCGTTAATGGTTAAAGACAGGTACTCAACAAAAGTTTCAAAAGATGAAGCCAGGAGATGGTTTTCCATTTAATAGGTTCTACAGATTATAGTTTGAGCTGTTAAAGCAAAGGTATAGTAAACAATCATGGGTTTTCACGTAACACGTTTCACTTAATAAGTTACATTGTGACGTGGTGCTGCCGTTACGGTGACCAGTGGCTGTTAGAGTGGGACTGTACGCTGTGTGTCTCTTCTGCCCACAATCGATAAAAATTTCTTTGGAGTTTTCTGAGTATCTTTCGCGAATTAGTTACTGCCATTATTGTAAAACAATAATTCGTAAAACAGTAGTCATCGAGACAGCTTCCCGAAGTTATTTTGCGTAAGAAATTTAAGTTTTTAGCATGGACACAGCTTTTTAATGAGCCTGTGTATTCAATCATAGAAGACTGTTTACAGTTACAGTGCAGTTAAATTCCACTGTTCCTGCCTTCAAGAATAAAAAGCGACACGCGTCTAGCGTAAATAAAAATATCATCTATTTCTCCGGCGAAGCATACTAAACTGTATTCTCAACGAAGTATTAAGCAGGCACGTGAGTATCAAATAGATCATGACCATAGTAAAAAGTACTTAATATTTAATTTTAACAAAAAAGTCATGGGAAACTATACAGAGAACAGACGTTGTGTTAAAAGCGTTAGAAAAAAACGGTATATGGATCTGCATAACATTATGTGTAAAAAGGTAGACTTAAATTTTCCAGGATGTCGCCGTCAATGATAGTTTTGAGAAACAAACGCTGCTAAAGCAATAAAGGAAGCAATATTATGATTTACCATCCCGTCAGTGCTGTCATTCGGAACATTTCTGTTTTCTTCTTTTTTTCTTTTTAAGCCGGTAGTACTTAGTGGTTTGATGCGTCCTGTCACAACGTCATTTTTTTCCAACCTCTATATCTGACAGTAGCACTGACACACAACCTGCTCAATTATTTGTTGAATATATTCCAGTCTTTGTCTTTCCCTACAGTTTTCATTCTCTTCAGCTCCTTCTATTACCATGGAAGTTATTCACTTGTGTCTTAACACAAGTCGTTTCCTGATGTCTCTTCTTCCAGTGTCTCCCGTACGTTACTTTCTTCACCCAATGTTGCAGATAGTGAGTAAATTTCTGAGCTACACGTCCACCTGATTTTAAACATGTTTCTATGGCATCACATCACAAACGTTTCTATTCTCCACTTTCCGATTTTTCCACAATCCATCATTCAGTGCCACACATTGTTGCGGTCAAAATGCACTTTTTCAGACATTTCTTCC
Organism: Schistocerca nitens; assembly: GCF_023898315.1. Taxonomy (NCBI): domain Eukaryota; kingdom Metazoa; phylum Arthropoda; class Insecta; order Orthoptera; family Acrididae; genus Schistocerca; species Schistocerca nitens. Next base: position 285,506,929 of record NC_064614.1, read on the forward strand.
TTAACTGAGAGCCGGCGATTGATACTCCGAAGGCGGCTTTTGGCCATAAATGCCGTGTTTACCAATGCTTGTCTACTTTTTAAGTACTCCTTGCTTCGCCCGTCATGCGTCATTTTGCTTCCGAGGTATCAAAATTTCATAACTTCGTGGTTTCCAGTTCTGATACGTTTACCGTAAATCTGTTTTCTGCTATTCCACATTAGTCTTACTCTAAGTCAGTATTCTGTCACCATTAGACTGTTCATTCAAGAGGGCTGTAATTATGCTTCACTTTCTCTGAGAAAAGTAATGCCATCAGCGAATCTCATCATTGATATCCTTTTACTCTGAATTTTAATCTCATTCTTGAATTTTTATTTTATTTCTGTCAATGCTTCTTCGATGAACAGATTGAACAGTAGGGACGAAAGACATCACAAGGGCCCTACACACTTTTTAATCCGAGCACTTCGTTCTTTGTCTTCTATTGTTCTATTCTTGTTGTTTCCTATTCGTTCATTTCCCACACTTCGCTGATCTAAGAAAATTTGGACTAAATTTTCCATCAAATCACTAAGTTTTCCTTCACTACACTTACAACGTTCAAGCATTTAAATATAGTCAAAAAGTAAATAAAATAGAAAGGAAATGGTAATCCGAAGTATTACAAATAATTAAAAACAGCCTTCGGTGAAATTAAAAGCAAGGACGGCACAATTAAGAGTGCAATGAGAATTCCACTTTTAAATACAGACGAGAGGGAGAGAGAGAGAGAGAGAGAGAGAGAGAGAGAGAGAGCAGACGGGTGAAAAGAATAAACTGAGGGCCTTTACGGCCTAGAAACATGTCTTATGATGTGATAGAAGAAGGAATGGTTGTCCCCAGGGAACATACATGAAGTTCAATAGTAAGTAAGAATTCAGTTGCGCTTTAGAAATCTTGCGATCACATAAGGCAGAAGGGAAAGTTAATAGCCTTTCAGAATTTCTAAGATAATTGGAAGGGGAGGGGGGTGCGGAGGGTGGGAGAGGGAGTGACAACGGAATGTCTATTCAGGTTGGTGTATAAATTCCGTGAGTCTGGACACACAGCATCAGACACTCGGAAAAATATCATCTACATTATCCAGAAGATAGCAAGGGCTGATAAAAGAGACAACTATCCGACAATCAGCTTAGCAGCTCATGCGTCCAAGTTACTGACAAGAAAAACATATTAAAGAACGTAAAGTAAAACTGAGGATCTATTAGTCGACGGTCAGTTTTGGCTTTTGAAAAGGTAAGGACATCAGAGAGGCAGGTTTGATGTAGTGATTGATGATGAAGCAAGACTTAAGAAAAATCAAGACACGTTCGTAGGACTAGACAATGTGGAATATGCGTTCTACAATGTAAAGTGGTGCAAGATATTCGAAATCCTTACAAAATAGGTGTAAGGTATAGGAAATGACGACTAAAATACAATATTCTTTACCGTTCTTCGGTATATTACTCTTGGATGCATGAGATGCTAAGCTGATTGTGCGATAGTTGTCGCATTTATCGGTCCTTACTATCTTTGGAATTGTGCGTACGATGTTCTTCCAAAAGACTGTCGGTTTCGTACATTCTCAAAAAATGTTCAAATGTGTGTGAAATCTTATGGGACTTAACTGCTAGGATCATCAGTCCCTAAGCTTACATACTATTTAACCTAAATTATCCTAAGGACAAACACACCCATGCCGGAGGGAGGACTCGAACCTCCGCCGGGACCAGCCGCACAGTCCATGACTGCAGCGCCTCAGACCACTCGGCTAATCCCGCGCGGCTCGTACTTCTACGCACCAAAGTGAATAGACGTATTCTTGGCACTTTCCCCGAAGATTTTAGAAATTCCGAAGCAATATTATCTATAGCTTCTGGGTTATTTGGCCTTAAGTCGCCCAAAGGTATTTTAAATTCTGATTCTAATACTGTATCCCCTATCTCTTCCCTGAAGACGTCTGTTTCTTCTTCTGTAGCATCGTTTGGTTAGTCTATTCATCATAGAGACCTTAAATATGTTCTTCCGTTCTATCCGCTCTCCTCTCCTTGTTTGACAGTAGAATTCCCATTGCACTTTTAATACTGTCCCTCATCTTTTAATTTCCCCGAAGGCTGTTTTAACATTTTTCTTACAATGATAATTTATTTTCTGCTTTATTCACATTTTTCGTGTAGTCATATCGCTTTGACTTTCATACACTTCCACTTCCATGCACTTCCCTTTTTTTTTTCATTCCTAAGTTACCCATACTGATGAATTCCTGTCTTTCTCTGTACTTTTTGTACTTCCTACCTTCGTCGATCATCTGAAGTATTTCTTCTGTTACCAAAGATTTCTTCACAGTTATTTCTTCTCATCTGTAACAGGGCTCCTAGAAAATACTCAACGGGTTTTGTCTGAATTTTCGTATCCTAACGAAGAGTGGGAAATGAGTATCCAGTTAAACAACATAAGATCTGCTTTTTAAATGCTTGAAAATAATCAGGATAATGAAGAAAAACTTAGTGATTTGAGGGAATAATTTTATCCGAATTTTCTTAACTGAATGAAGTGTAGGAAATGGAAAAATAGGACACAAATTTCCTATCTTAAGTAAAACAAAACAAATTTAATTGCCTTAAATTAATCGTGATAATTAAGAAAGAACTTAGTGATTTGAGGAAAAACTGAAATATTTCACGTACAGCTGCTGCCAGCTGTGTAAATAAAGTGTTGAAAATTTCACCTCTGCAAGGTCCAACTAATTTTGCGTAAAAATTAGATTTGTGTGATGTTTAGAAGTCAATACAGAATTTGAAATAGCAGGAATCGTAAAACGGTCATTTTTTTGTGAAATGATCTATCTTACATTAAGAAGGTGGTCAGATTAGAAAAACTTTTGACGCACATTTGAATGATGGTCGAAGTCGTGTACAGTAAATGAAGTGCCCACTGAGAGTTGAAAGATCAGTGTTTAACGAATCACGGATTTACTTCAAGCTTTCCAAACTTTTAGTAGTCCATTAGAACAACATAATGTGCACGTAGTGATACGCAATACTTAGGAGATTTCGGGATAATCCTAAAAGAACTTTTACGCGCCACTGACGTACCGGTGAGTACAAGCTGGCGGCGGAAAAAAAAAGAGAGAGAGAGAGAAAGAAAGAAACTCCGTAATCGGCGGATCGTTGGGTCTAGTTTCGCTCGTCTTTTTGTTCTTAATTTATTTTTTTCTCACCGCTAGTTAGACTACTTGGTACATGTGGCATTCGAAAGGTAATAGCATGAAAAGGCAAATGTATCTGAGTGAACTTTTTTCCAGTGTTATTTCGCTTTTTACTAATTTTTATTATTGCAACAAATATTATCCGACACTTATCTATAAAGACAAGTTCAGAACATTATCAACCGTCATCAATCTTCTTCATACTTGACTGACAACGGAAGAGAAATTTCTTCTCGTAGAGATGCTATTAAAATATATTCAATCCTAGATTATTTTTGGCAACGATATTAACGTAAATTATCAGAATCAAGTGAATTTTTTTAAAATTCTAATGAGCTTTGTTTTTCCTTAGAACCTCTGATGATTCCTTGTGCACGAGGGGAAATTACGTTTATTCGAAGTAGTAGATGCCGTTTCAATTTATATTTCCCGTTTCGGGATGAAAAACACTGTCCTGCAACTTGTAATGTATAAAGCACATCCGATGATTAATCATTCATTACCCTTATATTTTGACTTATTGTAACCCATTTATCACTGAATAAAGTTATCTACACTTTTATGTTGATCGGTGTTTAACTTGAGCTTTACAAGCCTGTCCCTAGTCCTTGAAGCCTGTGTCAGCATATCGAAGCGCCCGGCCGCGAAGTACTTCTCGGCACATTATCCGATTGCAGTTATAAGGGATTTTGGAAATCAAGACAGGCACACGTTTTAAGAAATATTTTATGCTTTGGTCGTTTACTTAAAAATGGTTCAAATGGCTCTGAGCGCTATGGGACTTAACTTCTGAAGTCATCAGTCCCCTGGAACTTAGAACTACTTAAACCTAACTAACCTAAGGACACCACATACATCCATGCCCGAGGCAGGATTCGAACCTGCGACCGTAGCGGTCGCGCGGATCCAGACTGTAGCGCCTAGAACTGCTCGACCACTCCAGCCGGCTCGTTTACTTATCCATAGTTATAAATATAATATTTTTCGTGTAATAAAAATTAGCAGACAATCAAATAGCATTGGAAAACCAACAAAAGTTCATGTAAACATGTGGTTTTTCATCATATTACCTTTGAAATAACATGTATGAAATAATACGACTAGTCCCACAAAAAATTTAAAGAAAAGAAATTATGTGCGCTACTCATTCCAACGACCCACCGCATACGGCGCTTTGACGCTCACCACATGACCGTTGCCAGCTCATGCTCAAGGCAGCAACGCAAAGGTATCACTGACGCATAAAATTTATCTTGCGATTTTAACGCGCCTTACTATGTTCACATTACGCTTTCTTCTGAAAGTGTAAAAAGTTTGAAGTAAATCCGTAATCGGTATGCTGTGGTCCCCCTTTGTTAGAATTTCAAAAATTGCCAGACGATACTTATCTGGGGGGTTATGTAGACCTCAAAGTCTCATTTGCTGTTCATGATTTCGTGCATCATTCAAATGTACGTCAAATGTTTCTCTAATATATTCTATTTCTTAGTTTTAGAAAAATGATTTCACAAAGTTTTTATTTCAAATTTGTTTTAGAGATTTCAATTCCTCATCAGTTGTACTACCTAGTGTGGTATTTATTATCGCATTATGTATAGCTTCAGAAAATCTCAAACGCATCTTATCATTCCTCAATACCTAAGTAAGCCACTCCTTTGCACACTGATTCTTCTGGATGTTTCTCTTAAACTTCAGTATACTCCTCATCATTACTAAATTTTGATACGAAAATATTTCTGATCCTGGGTACGCTACACAATCCGATATCTCATTAGAAATTAGCATGGGGAATGGAGTCGGCATATCGTTTTCAAAGGAACGATCGCTGTCATTCAGTTTCATCTATTTTAGGTAAGAGGGTATAATCTGATCTAAAAGACCATTTCAAACCTTCTTCGTGCACAAACTGTGTTTAGTGTACATATGATTGCAACAACTGTTTTGGTCTGCTTATGGGATACACTAATCAGCAGTTATGAATAGTCGGCAAGCGAATATTTCCAAAATAACATTCTGCATGAGAAAGTACGAAGAAGAATTTAGAACCATTTCATACTGAATGAATTAATGTCGTGTGACTAGGGCCTCCCGTCGGGTAGACCGTACGCCTGGTGCAAGTCTTTCGATTTGATGCCACTTCGGCGACTTGCCTGTTGATGGGGATGAAACGATGATGATTAGGACAACACAACGCCCAGTCCCTGAGCGGAGAAAATCTCCGACCCAGCCGGGAATCGAACCCGGGCCTTTAGGATTGACATTCTGTCGCACTGACCACTCAACTACCAGGGGCAGACTTCATACTGAATGAAAGGAAACGAATGAAATAAATGAGCTGCAAAATTCTTGCATACACTAGTTTAATTACTTCTTTCATTATCGCCTGTTATCAGTTCCGGATATGACTTCCCATTTTCGAGAAGATACGAGGGGCATTCAATAACTAACGCAACACGTTTTTTGTCGGGCAATTCAGGTTGAAAAATGCGGGATATGTTGTGGGACATTGTGGAATATTCCTGCTTCAGTCCCCTATAGTTCCACTAAGTTCCGATAGTTGGTGGCGCTATACGTAGCCTTCAAAATTGCCTGTACAATGGAGGTGCGTTCCAAGCAGAGAGCTGTAAGTAACTTCCTTTTGGCGGAAAAATAAAGCATTGCAGATGTCCATAGGCGCTTGCAGAATCTCTACGGAGACCTAGCAAAGAACAAAACACGATGAGTCGTGAGGCGTATGTCATCATCGTCCTAAGGTCACAGAAACCTATTCCATATCCCGCGTGCCCACCGGCCGCACACAGCTGCATTTTCTGTAATTTTAGAACGTGCGGACACTCTCATTCTAGGTGATCGGTTTCCATTTGCTTGGGCCAGTGAAGGATGCACTCCGCGAGAAGCAGTACGTGGATCGTGGGGAGGTTATTGATGCAGGCAGACGTTGGATTACATGTCGGCCAGTACAGTGCTACCATGCGTGCGTACAGGCCCTCCAGTAAGATGGGGATTACGTTGAAACACAGGGCTTTGTAAACGAAAGTGAGGGGAATAATGTGATGAATTGTAATGCTGAATAAAACCAACCAGCTTTCAAAAAAAAAGTGTTGCATTTGTACGACTCTCGTATAAGTACAATTCAGTTATCAGATAAGCAATGCGTGTGCCGTCGAGGAAGTACTATGGGCATTGTGTACACCCTCCAAAGGATGTTTTTGTCCGTGTTAAGCGATGACGACTCCACAACAGCCCTAACATCCCGACTAGTCTAAGTTTGTGTCCGTTCGACGTGACCATGGAAGACACTCTCTTGTTGCTTCCTACCTTTGGCAAATGGACGGGGAAACAATTCCTTTGATTGCGGTGCCACAGACTCTCCACCGAGACGCGTTCTGCCATTTACGGGCCGCACGACGGACGCTGAAAATTCGGGCAGAGAACACCTCGGAGGCAAGTAAAAGGTCGGGGAGCGCACGCCGTGAATTCGTGACAGCACGGCACTTGTCACGGCAAGTTTACAGCGCGGCCGGCGTGCCTGCTAAATTTTGCGTAACCGCCGAGCAGCAGCTGAGCCCTGGGGGAGGGGGGGGCAGAATTTGTATTCAGCCTCCAGGCGCAATTACGCAACTCACTGTGGCGCCCCTCGCAGCCAAGTAAGGGCCTATAAAATTACGGAAACGCCCGGAACTCGCGACGCACTAAGCAGCGAGGCAATTCTGACTTGTGAATTAAACCTAGCCCAAACACCTGGACTGTGTCGAAAGGAATATGTAACTCGTATTGAAACACGACGTGTGTAGAACAGGAAGGTTGTTAACTCGGTAGATGCGTTAGTGCTGATTTGAGATGCTGAAGACGATTAAGGTGACAAACGCTTCCTCTACCAAAAAATCAATGTGTTGAATTGTGTCAACAGAGGTACAAAATTTTTACAAACGTTGTATTTTAAGTTAGCTAATTTAGGAAATAGCAATTACAACAATTCAGTTTGACGTTTTTACATGAACAGCCAGCTTAAGATTGTGACGGTATGGATTAATATATTATTCGGTTTACGGTTTATGCGGTTGCAGATAATCAGTGCATAGCTGAAAAGAAAGAAAGAAAAAGGTACTTTGTACCCAGTTTGGGGCCGTCGCGTAGGTTCTTGTGAAAATCCCGGCAAAAAATCGTAACAAGTGTTCCGTAATTTATCAAACTCTTTAAAAGAATGTTTTCACATACCAATATAACGGTTACAGAACAGATAAATCACAAATTTATCGATCATTCCGATGACCGCCAACATGACGATATCTGCCGACCGCGATGCTAAATCGACTGGTTCTGTCTCGATGCCACGTAAGTCTATAATATCACTCTTTTTTGTATTGTCTTCCAACGACGCTTGCGCATGATACATATACGTTTGTACTGTTGCTACCATACACTATGTGATCCAAAGTATCCGGACACCCGTAAAAAAATACATTTTTTATATTAGGTGCATTTTCCTGCCACCTACCGCCAGGTACTCCATAACAGCGACCTCAGTAGTCATTAGACATCTTGAGAGAGCAGAATGAGGCGCTCCACGGAACTCACGGACTTCGAAGGTAGTCAGGTGATTGGTTGTCACTTGTGTTACACGTCTGTACGCCTACGGTCGCAGGTTCGAGTCCTACCTCGGGCATGGATGTGTGTGATGTCCTTAGGTTGGTTAGGTTTAAGTAGTTCTACGTTCTAGGCGACTGATGACCTAAGATGTTAAGTCTCATAGTGCTCAGAGCCATTTCAACCATTTTTTTCGTCTGTACGCCAGATTTCCACACTCCTAAACATCCCAACTTCCACTGTTTCCGATTTGATAGAGAAGTGGAAGCGTGAAGGGACACGTACAGTACAAAAGCGTACAGGCCGACCTCGTCTGTTGACTGACAGAGACCGCCGACAGTTGGAGAGGGTCGTAATGTGTAATAGGCAGACATCTGTCCAAACCATCACACAGGAATTTCAAATTGCAACAGGATCCACTGTAGGTACTATGACAGGTAGTCGGGAGGTGAGAGAATCTGATTTCATGGTCGAGCGGCTGCTCATAAGCCACACGTCACGCCGGTAAATGCCAAACGACACCTCGTTTGGTGTAAAGAGCTTAAACATTGGACGAATGAACAGTGTAAAAACGTGGTGTGGAGTGACGAATCACGGTACACAATGTGGCGATCCTATGGCAGGTTTTGGGCATGGCGAATTCACGGTGAACGTCATCTGCCAACAGTAAAATTCGGAGGCGGTGGTGTTATGGTATAGTCGTGTTTTTCATGGAGGGAGCTTACACCCCTTGTTGTTTTACGTGGCACTATCACAGCACAGGCCTACGTTGATGTTTTAAGCGCCGTCTTGCTTCCCATTGTTGAAGAGCAATGCGGGGATGGCCACTGCATCTTTCAACACGATCAGGCACCTGTTCATAATGCTCGGCTTGTGGCAGAGTGGTTACACGACCATAAATCCCTGTAATGGACACGCCTGCACAGAGTCCTGACCTGAATCCTACAGAACAGCTTTGGGATGTTTTGGAACGCCAAATTCGTGCCAGGCCTCACCGACCGACATCGATACCTCTCCTCAGTGCAGAACTCCGTGAAGAATGCGCTGCCATTCCCCAAGAAATCTACCAGCACCTGATTGAACGTATGCCAGCGAGAGTAAAAGATGTCTGTCATCAGGTCTAAGGTTGGGCCAACACCATATTGAATTCCAGCGTTACCGATGGAGGACGCTATAAAGTTGTAAGTCATTTTCATCCAGGTGTCCAGATACTTTTGATCAAATAATATATGTGACCTCGATGGGCCAGCTACGTAATCACTTTGAGCCGCGTTTTCATTTCTTTTACGACGCTGCCGTAGCTATCGCAGTCACTCGACACTAATATTTTTAGGCTTTTTAAATTCATTCCGGTGCGAGGTTTCCACTGACATGTGTTTTCTACAGATTCCACCATATTTACTGGTTGTGTGGGATGACATCGTTCGTTATTTTGTAATTTTTACTTTAATACCGCTTTTTAATTTTACTCCGGTGAATATTTTGACTGTCTCACTTTGGGTCCCAGCAGTGCTCCGCGAGCTCTCTACAGTGAATCAATGTCCTAGCTAAACGCGTTTTCGCGCTGTACCAATTTATAACATTACACAAAGCTAGTGGTGAAGTAATGTGTTACAATTAATTTAGCGCACGCTACTGCGCCTGTGGCTCGTGCTTTGCGGTGAGTAGACGATGCGGACCCAATCTCACAGTCGGATATCCCTGAAACATTGTTCCATGATTTTCCATTTGATCTGCAGGTAAATGCAAGAAATTTCTCCCCTGAAACATGGGCACAACCTATTTCTTGTCTGTTTTACAATAATCAGTTCCAGTAGCTGCAATGTAATATTTAATTTATTTCCATCTAGATATTTCTGTTCAAAAGGCTCATCTGTTTCGGTTTACAATGCCATTTTCAAGTGCAGATGTGGGTGTTGTGAACAATGTATCATATTTACAGTCTACTTATGATCAAGAACGTATTTTTGAAGATTACTTTTATGATTACGTCTAAGTGGAGTTGAAGATCGTATGGCACCCAGGAGAAAAGTGTGAGCTATCAGTTGTGAAAGTTGCCCATCCAAATCAGTAATCAACAGAATTGTAAATTTGCTCATAGAGCAACAGGCAATACAAAAAGAAATCTCAACACTACAATAAAGAGCAAAGAAAAATATTTTCCACTTAATATAGTGCTCAGAATGTACATCCAAAAAACCAAACCTAAAATACAAATCGTACGTAAGTATATGACTCTGAGAATGAACCTGAAGCTGAAACAAAAGTAACATTTATCCCAACAAATTATCTAGGCCAGATAACGAACAAAATGAACGACTTTTATGTGAGGCAAAATTGAAATTAGCCTTTCATGCGACAAGGAATCTGAAAACAAGAATTCGATACTGAAAAGTGAAACCCACAGAATTATCGAACCCAAAAGTCTACAAAATTTCTTGTGAAAACTGTACGAAATTCTACATCGCACAAACGGAAATAAACGTCAACATTAGATCCAAAGATCATACGAGAGCATGTGAAAGCAATGAGTCAACGTCTTATGTATATCTTAAAAATGAAAATCTCAAGGCAGAACGCACTGAAAACACTGCGCAAATTTTACACAAATTATCTGTGAATAATTTGGAAGAATTGTAGATGTAAAGAATTGGAGATATACATACATACGAAAAATTTCCCGAACGACTTACTAAATGAATAATCTGACCCGAAACACATATTTGAATAAGAAAATTTTATTGAAATCACAGATAAGACGCACAAACAATTTAACCGTATAACATCTACGCAACAAACACAACATCCCTGACTCCCGAAGATACAAAGTCTGTAAACATATAGCATCTATGGATCCCAACTGTCAAATAGCTCTCAAACCATTATTATTAAGAAAAATTTCAGATTATAACAGCTGCGTGATTACAACAACAATATTTCACAACAGCAAGCTCACAGTTTGCACTTGGATGCCATATGATCGTCAACTCCACCTACTCTTTATTAGAAATGTAGTGTATAAGAAAAGGTTCTTGATGATAAGTCAGATATAAAAGCGGTTCATTATTCACAATACCCACAGGTGTACTTTAAAATCGCATCGTAGAATGAAACAGGTCACCCTTTGCGTGCAGAAATATCTAGACACAAGCGAATTAAATATTACATTGCAGCTACTGGAATTATCTTCTTGTAAAATATATTTTGACGTAGTTCGAGCGGCAGGTTCTACTGAGAAGAAAATCTTGTCTGCTTGTTTTCCTGCCCTTTCCAAGGAGCTAAGGATCGTTAATTTCCAACTCATTTGAAGGTTATGATAAAATTAACTGGTTGAAGCTTTTTACAGGATGGTTCAATTCACAATTCAGCTCCTCTGTTGATATGAAATGAAAGTCTACTGTTAAATATCGCCAGGGGGAATTTATTCTCGGTTGTAACTATCTTCCTGCGGACTGATCAATAGAACGGTGTCTTCTGAAAATGATAATGTAGAATGAGCGGTAACCTATCGCATATTTCATGCAGTTGTAGAAGTTCCGAACGGTTTATATGTTTAGTTTACGTTGACTGTTGCTAAGTTGAGCACACCTGTGCTAAACCTTTGTTGAACATGCTGTGTTTTTTTCTTATACCTACTACGACGTTTTGGTCTTCCTATCAGCCAGAAAAAAGACTTATGTATTCACCTGATCTGCTTTTTGCTTATATCCTGTGAAGATGAACCACTACCGAAACGGTATACATTGAGTTTCAAATAAAAACAGCTGATGGTTAAAGTGTGTTTCTTCCATTTGATGGGCGAGTTTGAGAATATTAAAATATTCGTCGTAAATGCTGTATCTTTTGACTGGATTGACTAAGAAGCTTAAATGTTTTATACCTTTAAGTAATGTACACCGAAGTATTTGACATAAATTCAGCTACATACCTCTATCTGTCGCCGCGAAAAAAGGAGCTTAATAGATGGACAGACAGGCGGAAGGCAAAGTGATACTACAAGGATTTCCGTTTTTACCGACTGAGATACAGAACCCACTTGAAAAATAGGATGATTATTTCTTGAAAGGGAACTGAGGGCAAGTGATACGAAATAATTGTGTTTCAACACAGTAAAATGCAGTTTCCGTGTTTTTCGGTTATCTAAGCAGTCTCGGCCCTATTAACCCGGTCAATCGTGACCTTGTTGTAACTCCAAAAAAGCTGTCATGAAACTCCATTTTGCTATAACTCATTTCGACTACGTCATCACCTGAGAGACTTTAAAGCTTACAGCAGTAGGTCCATGTGTTTATTATTCTATGTGTTTATTATTATAAGAAAAGTTTAATGAATAGCTAATGATATATACAATATAGTTAACATACTTTGTAATAATGAGCATGTGCTAACTGTACACCATTTTAAGCTCATTTTGCTAGATTATGACAAAATATTCGGAGCTAGTCGCAGCAAAATAATTTTATAGTTATTATTTGCTGGTGTATATGGAAGTATCTTCTGTCAGAACTGTGGAGTCCAACTAAAACAAGCTCATAGAATTGTTGTCTTCTCGGATATGGTTAGATATCGCTAAGAGTCGTTAACGATAAGTAGTCATAAATCTATAACACCCTCCAGTGTTTCACACTGTGACAATATTTGTGCTTTAGCAGTCAGCTTGTATCTGATGTGTGGATTAGTCTAGTTCTCAAGTAAAATTTGACAGATATCTCACTGACCTACAATTGCTGATAGTTAATACCAACCCAGAGACCACTACTTATTCGTAGAATGTGAAAATAATGTCGCCGATAGAAATCGAGGACTGCAGTTTATCTATTACAAACTGCAGCTCTGTCTGTAGTCGCCTTAACCCACGTTGTTTCCTTATGGTGCAGTTTTATTGTAAGTTATTAAACTCGGGGAAAACATGTAAATAACTTAGATACTCTACAGAAATAAAGAAAATGTTTGCGCTTAACAGATATTAAGAATTCGTCGTGGAGAAAGAATAAATTGTACATAATTATATAACTTTAGTCACGTAAAGAAAGCAGAAAACTGATCTAAGGAACGAACATTTGTTTTTAAATAACGAGGTTAATCATTACTAACACAAAAACAAAATTATGAAAAGAAACTGAAAAAGAAACTTTTATTTTTAAAAAGTAAGTAAAAGTTAGTAATGAAACATACACTTTCTAGACCAATATATCGCGGAAAATTTAAACATTAAACATTTTCTAATGAATTATTGTCATTAGTTTGCAGTATGTATCTAAACGATCTATGTACACATAATAAGATTAACATACCTAGACACATAAAATTCACAATAAACTCATTAGAATCCGAATTCCGAACAGCCATTCTTCAGTAATTGTATGAATCTACAAAATCAAAAACGTTTAGATAAGTAGAAGATTCTGAGTTCCAGGTATCAAGGAACTAAATACTGGCGCATACACGAAGCTATTTCTCAACATTAAACCCCAAAGAAATGTAATTCACATAGCGGAAAAGTAATATCACCACGCGCATTGTACAGTATGTTGAAGTTCTCAAATCTCATTTAGTTTTGCAATTTCTGTACCACTAGAGTTATTAACAGTTTCACCGTCAACGAGTATATAAATGATACAGACTCTACCAGAAGACTTAATATGTAAGCAGCGTACATAATTTTTAAAATAAGAAATAACATTTCCCGCACCACACAAGGCGACAGAATGTCTCCATTTGTAATTTACGCTGTGCATGCTTTGGAGAATGGTTGTCGTTGATCTGAATTTCCATAACAATTCTACTATATAAACTGCTATGCGAAAAAAATTTTACGCCTTCAGATCTCGTTTTTGATGTCTATTTCTAAACATTTCAGTCGACTAAGACTAATGACACTGATTACCTCAGGAAACTCCATTGACACTTGAACTGTGACAAGTAAACAGCAATTACTTATTAGTAGTGATACTGAACGTGGCCTCATTGTATTGGGAAGACCAGCGCTTCCTCAGACTCAGTGTCGTAAAGGTGTAACTGAATTACGGCCAGCCTTGTCCAAAACACTGTATAGCTCCATTAGTTTTGAGGTGCCAGTTAGAAAAGTTTTACAGTAAAAAACAATTGCACTCAGTGCCGTATCGGGACGTGAGAGATGCAAACTCCAGATATTCGACGCAGCTATATGTACATTGCGAAGGTACACAAAATACCGTTGCAAAGCACTGATGGGAAAGATACGTACACTTCTGTGGTGCTGAACGAATCCGGTGCTATCGCTGAAATTTCGAGCTGCACAGATTAGCATCTTGGAACTGCGCGCTAAGTTATCTCTCGCATCAGATCTTTCCCAAAGCTGCACTAGTGTCACGTACCACCGTTGTCTGCGGTGCGTCAATAAAACGAAGCGCACTGTGTGAAGCACTGTTAGCATAGCACGAAAAACCATTTGCCGAAGTAGATTTCTCACACGCACTTATTGTCTTTACAAGCGAATTGTGTGTACAAGCATACAGGCCTTCAACTGGTCACCGTATTGCTTATAAATATATGACAGTTTCTAAGTTGCGTGTTAATTTCGTACATGTGACATGTTCTAAAAATAGTTTTGACAAAGGTAAAGATATTGACGTTTCGGAATAAAAACAGAAACATGTCAGGAAAATGATTCGTGTAAGCAATAAGTGAATCATGAAACTCATTTTCTCTATCATGAAGATACTGTTGCTCCGGCAGCCCGAAATGTATTTTATATATCACGTTATCAGTGAACTGTGCATCTTAAACATCCGTCACATGTGGTTTATCTAAATTTGCATCCGCTGCGGATAGTGAATCTACAGGCTGAGACACATACAAGGAAGGTGATTTTAGAGGTAGTGAAAAATACTGAAGACAAAGGGGAACGTAGTTGGGTGTTTACAATCTGTACGTAGATGAACGAATTTTCTTCATCGATATCTGTTATTCTGGTAAAAATAATTTCGGTGTCTTATTAAAATTCTGACAATGCATTACTTCTGAATTCACAGTTTCTTAAAAAGTGCTGCATTTTGTATGAGGACCTGACGGCCAGAATCTGTCAGCTGCTAACAGTTGAAAATGATCATTCTTGGCAATATATTGAAACGTTATGTAAAATAGGAACTTCCCTTTATGTTAGAAATACCAAATTATATTTTCCTCTTTTTCAAGGAAGTTTTAGCTCAAGCATTCTTTCCATGCCAGTTCGGATACCTCTTTAGATTCTCACTTAAATCATTCACTGCAGAATTCAACGCGTCATCCATGATACCCTTCAAGAAACAGGCGCTGACGATACGAAAATTATTTCTCTCGTGGTTTTTGGTTTGTATCTGTGAGATAGTTTAACTGCAGTTTAATACTGAATTCGATGTTCCGTCCGTCTCCCTTACTCTTATGTCTTTTGTCATTACCGATGGACGGAGTGACGAAAATTAAACTGACTCGTACATTTTGAACTAAACACAAATTTTAACACTACGAAAATGTTGTTCAAAGTACTGTTGAGGATAATGCTGAGTCTTCTGGGAAGTCACATTCCTGGTCATCTGAAGAAATGATAAATGGATGATCCAAAACCATTAATACCATTTATTTCTTTTATTTATTTAATTATTTAATTATTTTTGCATGATCAGACATGAAGACCTTTTAATTCTTAGCTACGCATGAAGCCAGAGTTTCGATTTTGTCAGACTTTTGTGCAAATTAACTTTTTGTAGAATAATGTGTTCTGAAGCTCGGAGCCGTTTCTAATTTCTTTGCCGTTAACATTACGTTATGATCAAATTGCTGAAAGTACTTTCCGGGACTATTTTCTTTAACTACAGACTTTTACTACGCGTTAAGACGAGCCTAATATTAACATGTGCGTCGAGGTCTCATAAACATTATGACGAGAGTAACAGTGACCTTTGTGACACGAAAAGGATGAAGATGTGTCGTAAAAAGAAAACATGCTCGAATATGTTGGGCAAACTGCTCGAACGAACGTAGGGTCCTGAAATTCTTTATTAGTATCTTTCTTCTCCTAGTGGTAACAACGAAACAGATTCACTGATAAATTTCAGTACTGACTGAAACACTCAAAACTGTAGCTGAGGAAATCAATTAATTGTTTTTGGAAGCAATAAAAAGGGTAATTTGCACAAACAAGGCGTCCTTCTTAAGACAGCTAGAAGATGTAAACGTGGAGTACAAAACGGCCCTCTAATACGTACGGGAAGAGCGGGTATCATTACAGGTGTATCAAAAGTCACCACATTATCAAATGAACCTCTCGTTAAACCAAAGTTATTGAAGTTTCTGAATCCAGTTAAGACGGTAAGCGAAGAAGATGGGCTGAGGTGCCTCACATGGATGTGCGTTTTAAGTGGAGACTTACAATAATTTTTCTCTACCAGTCAGAAACTAACTTGTTCGACCATTGTAAAGTAGAAGATTTAACATGACTCATCTAATGAACATTTCTGAATACGGTCGTGACTGAAGCGTGAAAACGGGACTATGGGAAAATATGTTTCGTACTGGAAACGAATGTCCTACCGTTTACATGCTAATATTACTTCCATTTGATTCTAAATATAATAACTTCTGTAGAGGTTCCTTACTCAATTTCATAAAACCGTCTTATATAATTAATATTTCAAGTGGATAGCTACTGTTTTATTCGAAACAACATAAAAATATTACCTCTGAACTGATGTGCTTTATCGACGATTAAAAGTTCCAATTCCTATAAACGTAAGACACAGCAAGCGTCACTAGCAATTGATCGCGGCGCGATAATGTACTCGCTATTTATGCAGCACGACATGTACTCTATAAGCATTTAATTCTCTGCTACATTTTAAAAATTATATTTTTGTCTTACACTTGTAATACTAGTGTGTTACTGGTGACATACTAATCTCTTGTCGGGCGACAAGATGAACTCACTATATTAGTGGGAAAGTGCGGAGAACTATGGAAATCGTCATCACAGGAAAACAAAAACAATTGTGCTGCCCTGAAGTTTTGGTTTAGATGGTCTGTCCAGTTGTAACAAGCGTGTATGGTTGGATACGTAACGTTCGGCCATGCAATGCAAGAGACCTAGTTTCAGACGGATAGTAGTATAAAGAAAATCCAGGAAACATTTGAAAGCAACGCAATCACGGTACTTATCCCAGACACTGTAAACGTCGCAATGATCCTGTCCATGTAATACGGTTTTACGTCCCCATAAGGTGAAATTTTGCTCAGCAACGAACGTTTCCCTGTCGACATGTCATTACATATGTGGCATATCATTACAGTAGCGGAAAATGACACGGGTGAAAAATATATGAGGACAGAAGTAAAAAGGCTCAATTAAACACCGGGCCGCAAACGAACTGCTTGTAAGGTAACTGCAAATGTGTGGTTAAGATCCGCCCAGACTTCGGTATTTAAATTTTACTCTGTTAGTATAAATGATTTGAAACGTATGCTTTCCGCTTAAGTGGGGACAAGTGTTACCCTTGGCCGAAGTTCACTAGGAACACAACGCTACTCCAGAACATTACATGTTACATATTTACCGTGCCATACACTTCATGCCTATTAAAGGAGGTGTTCCACGAGTCGTCCTGACATTTTGCTCCAATGCTGCACTCGTGCCCGCGGTGATTTACTGATTCTTTCAAACACCTCTGTATTTTCTCGTAAAGCTGCTCCAGTTCAAAGGGAGTGATGGACTTCGAGGTGGCCCTAGACAGGACTGAGGTCTGGTAAGCTTTAAGACCAAGATACAGGGACCTTCTCGACCTACCCGTCATGGACCACACAGGCTCGTTAGCTGTCATCCCACATCAGCAGCAGAATGTGTACGTGGCCAGTAACGCACCTAACGCTTTTCTGAAGTATTGGCCATGGATGAAACGTGGACCCAATTAGATTTGGACTTATTATAGGAAATAGGTTCCGCCTTGATGCAAAAACACTGTTTCGGCAACTCTGTGCGATCATCAGAGGGTTTTATTTATTGGAAACTGTAACAAGCGAACATATTTTAGTAAGACCTAAAGAAAGTTTTTGTTCGTTTTGCTTCTTACCGTGATTTTACATTACATGGTTTTGCAGAACCATCTCTTTGGTTTTCTGCACTGATAGCTTGTCATCTGCAAACCAAACGATGAAAATTGTATTTCATCGGCGAATTAACACATCCCAATTTATAGTTTTCAGTAAACCAAACCCACTGATGATGGCACACAAGGGCCGAAACATATTTGGGCAACAGAAAAAAAACAGCGGTTTTGCATAAAGACGGAACCTGTATCCTATAATGTAACTGCAACGCAGAAATAGAGGCAAGAGCTCGATATGCGAAAGATGAATATTGGAACTTAATTGGAAATTTTTCACTGCAAATTCATAGCAAAGTTTCCAGGCAACGGTAGGTGTAGCGAGAAGACTTGCGAACAGTACTCCGAGGTTGATAGGGTAGAGTCACTATGTAGAAACTTCTTTTTATTTTCTGTTTATTACATTACTTATACTGCAAATAAACGGAAATAATACACACTATATTGTATTTGTTAATGTTTTCGTTAAAAGGATGGATGTCAAAAGCAAAGAAGAATTTGCGTTTGAAAATAAATTTCCAGGAAAGGATCCTAAGACATTAACAAAATATCGTATGTAAAATTAGATTCTTTTATTATTTTACAGCTGATGGTCTACACTTGATAGGACGACATTCGCCGTAAGGACAGGCTAACCTATTGTTGGCGTGCAGCTGCTGAAGGTTGCTCGAAAGTCAAAAAGAAACAAACGAAATACAAATTCTTGTACACTTCAATCACTATTCCTTCTTGGAAAGTTACTTACAGATTCCTTGTGGACCTCGTAACTACAGTCCTTTCTTGGAGATTACTTACAATCCCAAACTTCCTTATCCTTTTCATGCATTTTATGAAGATATTAATAGATACAATATATTAATCATTTTGGTTTACTTTCAGTGCAAGTGAAGTAAAGATAGAAAGTCAAAAAGAAAAATGTTTCCACAGAGTGTCTCGAACCTATGACCCCCGGATCATCGTTCCGTACTCTTTCCACTCTGCCAGCCGCCTTCTAGTAACTTCCCTATCATGAATGGTTTACACCTTGCCGGACAGCACCAAAAATGCTATTTTTTCTAAACACTTGGCCATCTGAAGCTCCCCACTTTTGTCGTTTCATTTCTGACTAGGCCTTGCGTACACAATAAATTCGGACGAAATCGGTGATCACGAGTACACGGAATCATAGCATCCCATAACCACAAACTCGCAGTTACATCGCAGTGGCCTGTTAGCGGATCCGCGTTTAGCGGAACTGTTTTGCTCCTAGTATTGCATGCTTTCACCGAAGACAGTTTCACTGTTAAGTATAGTACATCCTGCATGGTTGGTTGTGACTAAATCCATTACACTATTAGAATGTAACTAGATAAGACCCGCTATACAAATATATGGTATGCTGAGAACCAGACTATAATAGCCACTTCTGAAGAAGAATTTCAAAGAAATGTTTTTAAATTAAATGAGATGAGTCTGGAAAACAATTTCAAAATGTCTACGGAAAAGACTACTACAGTGGTTTTCCATAGAAAAAAAACTGGTGCGATCAAAAAACAGTGATAGAAAAGAATCGCGCAAGTGCGTCATTTTAACTACCTGTGCTGTGATATTTCTTTTGAGCATGAGAAAGACATTAACAATACTATCGGAAAATTTAACGGTGTGTGGAAGAATAGAAAGAACATTAAAGAAAAGGGAAACTAAAGAAACGTAACTGGTCTTTTATATAGCACCATTTGTTCCATTGCTACTTTACGGAGCTGATGCTTGGATAGAAAACAAGGAAGACATAAATAGAACAGCGACATCAGAAACGAAATTCCTCAGACCTCTAGACGGAATTAAACTGGAAGATACATTAACAAACGTAGATATTAGAAAAAAGCTTTAAAATTTTCCCTAATAAATTAGAAAAATCGGCACGTATAAGTAGAGAAGGAAGGAACACATAAACAAAATGTAGCAAGGCAAAAATTAGTAAAAAAGTTTTTCAGCTTATACCCTAAGGGGTAAAGGACGTAAGTCGGCCTAATAAATGATGGATCTATGAATCCGTAACAGATTCCTCGAACCTGATCCATGACTGTAGATGATGATGACGATGATGGTAATGATGAAGATTATTATTAATATTATTTTTTTTTTAAATCTGATTAGTTTGAAAGAGACAAACAGCGTGTAGTGCAAACAAGAGACACAAACGATGTGTCCACTTCCTTTTATGAGTGTTGGTAAGATTCTATTCATCAATACATATCAGTGCCGTAGATCCACACCGGGTGTTACTGTTCATTTTAAGTAGGGTCGCTTTACATATATGATCTGAACAAGCAGAAATTCCTGCAGTTACTTTGCATTTTGAATTAAAGCGTGGTACGCTGTCGGGACTGAATCAACTTACAACTTCATCTAATTCACGTAGAACAAAATGTACGTGACATAGTTTCTAACACATGGCATCGGAAGAATGGCGATAAAAAGAAGCGTAAAACGAAATAGAACCAGAAATCTCGACATAAGACATCTGTACCGTATATCTGTCATGTCGGTAAGCAGATATCTCCTGCCCGTAGAAAAGTAATTTACGTAAACGCCATGATAGATTTATTTTTCACTCAAATCCTACTTCAAAGCACCAACGCCATAGCTTCAGAGATCCACATCGTTTGAAGGGAAAGTAGTGCTGAGAACAATTCTACTGAAGCCTACAGAAGCCGAGTGATTGCCTAGACTGTCAAGCGGAGAGAGAAGTTCATAGATATTTAAGAAAAAAATTATTTTCTACGAGTACATAAAATTACAACTTTCCATACTGTTAACAGCATGCACTAATATTCACAACTATTTTATTGGATTCTTAACTGTTGATCAAAGAAATGAAAAGTAAATAGTTGAAAGCATATTTTCAGGTTTTCCCCTTCTCCAGAATGTCGTAGGTTTATACCTCGTTATGTTAAATACAATTCGTGTTTTATGCTGAATTTTTACCGCCCAGACATACGTACATACCGATGAGAACTACATTGATGGTGAAACAATAAAACCGTAGTTATTTCAAAGCGTAGGCTTTACATATGGTACTTAAAACCTACGAACGTCACCAATTGTAGCGTAAATGGTCATCAAATGTGTTGAACTAGAAAGGTTTTTGTTATAGGGAACGAACTCTGAAATACGTATGTCGTGGATAGGAACTGCCTAGCTTGTTCCTGACTGTTGTTTATAAATTCTCCAAATACCTTGCGTTTTTGGTGCTGATACCTTATCCTTCACACAAACGTACAGATTTGAGAGGCTCACGGTGGTGGTAGATTATGATATTATACAGTTGCCTTAGAAATACAATTACCAGTCACATGTGTTCGATGAAATTTCTGTATCTGAAGCATAACACATTTCGAGTGTTTATTTTTCAAAGATGAATGCTCTTCATTGCGCGTAAATGATTATTTAGAAGGCTCACACCTGGTTTAGAAAAGATACTTGGTTAACCGGTTGATGTAAATGAGATGTGCCTAACTGTGAAAAGAAATAGGGAACAGGTTAAATTTATTCAGTAATCTGATTTATTTGATTTATTCAAATATGTATGGTTTACTTAATCACGATCTTCATGACAGCGAAAAAAAAAACTTAGGACGTTATTTTGAGATTCGAAAAAATACTTTAGACCCGATCCAAAGAAGGCATCGCTTTTGAAGTAGACACCTCCCTTCAACTTTGGCTGCGTCTGAATCTATTTGGTAATTAACTCCGCCAGACGCCATGTGATTAGATGCTCGTCGGCACATTGTTTCTCTTACGCCACCGATGATACTCTTTACTTGACTACCACGTCTTTGTTCATCATAATATGATTCTCAGAACTGACTATGACTGCCTGAGCTACAGCTGGTATTTCGTAAGTATCTTACTAGTGACAAGCACACTACTTCTTCACTACAATATAAAGCGTCTAATGATCACTTACTAAAGTGTGTCACAGATCGTACTTAAATATGCTCCTGCACTGCACAAAAATGTACCAAATGCATTTAACGTATTGTTCAAATGCCTTGACCAGTAAGGCCCATCCCACTTATTGTCAGTGTGTTACATCACAACGACTCCTGTTAATACTTTAAACGCGCGTTTACTTCGTCCAACGCATGCACCATTCGCATGGTTAGTAGTATTGAAAGTAATCTCAAAAAATCAAGAATTATTCGCAGTTTCTCACAGTTTAGCTCTGACGTTCACCGAACATTCTTGACTGATGCTATTCTTCTAATGCTATCTTAATTTAGTAGAGGCACAGAATTCCTTAGTCAGATAAGGGCAAAATGTTAATGAAATGCTGATTACTGCTAAGCCAGTCCTCGTACATAATTCTCAAAACCGAAGACCTTTAATACGGTGAATTATATTAAAATTTTCAGAAGACTATGAAGAATTGGGAAATGTTGGTCAAACTAATGGAAAGCAAATGGTAGGTTTCATATATGTGAAAATAGGAAAACATGTGTCTTTTTCCCTGAAAGCGGCCTATTTATAATTCGTGCCGCCCAAACACGAAGAGGTTTTGAATTCGGCCAGACGCACATAAAGTTTGACGAGTAAGATTTGAGTGTTACAACAACGATGGGAACCACTTAGTATAACTTTCTTCGTTGCCGTTTAGGCTAAGGAGATCTGTAATTCGAAAGCTGCAACAAGATGCGGTTCCCACTACAAACATGTTATACATGCTTCGTCAAACTTTTATTTTGTTTTACATCTAATTTTTAAATTACCTTAAATTAGTATAAAAATGAGATTCCTTCGTCCGATATTAGCAAAACGTTAGTTAAGTGGTGACTACTTCTAAGCGAATATTTCAACATAATTCTTAAAACCTATGGTCTTCTATAGTTGGAATGAGATTGAATATCCCTAAGAATATGACGCATCCGAAAGTGTCGGCTAAGCTATTGAAAACAGAGCGCTGGAAAACAAACATTCAGTCAGAGAAATAAGTGTCATCTTAGCAGTGGTGTAATATTATAGTCAGTCCCGTGCAAATATTACGAGATTTAGACACTTAGAAAGACTGGATACGGTGATAATAAAATTTGAAAGATTATAAAATGAACTATTTCATGTACCTAATTTAATGTATAGATTTTTCAAAAAAGCATATTTGCGCCATCATTTGTACCAATGTACTTGTA
Organism: Schistocerca nitens; assembly: GCF_023898315.1. Taxonomy (NCBI): domain Eukaryota; kingdom Metazoa; phylum Arthropoda; class Insecta; order Orthoptera; family Acrididae; genus Schistocerca; species Schistocerca nitens. Next base: position 285,530,007 of record NC_064614.1, read on the forward strand.
TATTTGTACTCTCCCTATTTCAGTTATAGCAACAATATTCACAGCAGAAAAATTTATTTTTGATCCAGTGATGTACATATACTGTTTCTCTTTTGTGAAGATAGTTGTTTGAACTGAAACCTGTAAGAGAACAAATATATAGTTGTACACCTGGTGGCACATACATGCTTTTTTTTCAAAATACTTAACAGCCGTAGACAGCATGCTAAAAAAGTTTTGTTAGCATACCGATGACTGTGCTATGCTGCCATATTTTATCAGGTTAATAGATTCTTCTGTCGATGCTTGGGAGAAGTATTTCACATTTACCAAGGAAAGACACAGCTCGCTTTTGTTATTGACAAATACAAAAATGTTCTACAAAGCAGCGGTGAAGAAATCTATTGACATTATCAACTGAGCCAACACAGCATACTTGCCAGTCTTTTACAATAGATCACGTATACGGTTTAGTTGATGAGTATTGGCTATTTACATCGCAACAGAATATTAAATCGTTATTGGTTTCGCCTAATTAACTCAGCGATCCTATCAAATACAAAAGAAATGTGATTATTATTTGTATTAGATATAATCTGTAGGATTACAGATGAAAAACCGAAACAGTGATACGGTATCGTGATGTTGATGGAAGCAATATAGATGAAAATTTAATACTGTAGCTGGTCTCCAAATAGTATTCTAAAAGTATCATGTAAGACCCAAGACTTGTTGAGGTCTGTAGAGGAAATATAATGTGAGAAATGGATTCTGCAGTTGGCTATTGAATGTTTGAATGAAACACAATTGTGTGACTCACCATTAAATTTTCAGTCCTGCAGCGGCTGGTCAATCACTACTGTGTAAATCGTATTCGTCAAAATATGGATTTTCTTAATACTAATAGCAGTGTGCATAGCTATAACACCAGGAGAAAGGATGATCTTCACTATGCAGGGTTAAATCCGACTTTGGCACAGAAAGGGGTAAATTATGCTGCCTCAAACGTCTTTGGTCACCTACCAAACAGCATCAAAAGCCTGACAGATAGCCAACTAACATTTAAAAGTAAATTAAAAGAATTTCTAGATGACAACTCTTTCTACTCATTGGCTGAATTTTTAGATGTAAATTAAGGGAAACAAAACTTAAACATTAGTGTCATGCAATATTTTGTGTAATGTAATATCTTGTACAGATATCTTTTATTAACCTGACACGTTCCACATCATTACGAAGTGTCGTATTCATGATCTATGGAACAAGTATTAATCTAATCTAATCTAATCTCTATCGAAAATATGTAGAAAATGCGACATAGACCCAATAACGAACTCATAAATACTACATATTACACGTCCTGTTAGGACGAAACGTGTGACATGCTTCAGAACGGGACATTTTTGCACTATTTTAGTGACGAAGAAATTTCGGAAGCATTATGGAACACTTAAATTCTGCTGACATCGACAGTGGAAATGCTATATAACATGATAAAATATGTGAAGAACGTGTCATAGTCCTGATAACGAGGTCGTTAACTTCAAAGTACACGCAATGAGTCAGGGGATTGGGCGATTCGGTGCAGCACAGGATATTTGATTGTTGCTCGAGTGACAATGAGTTTCCGCATTGAGGAGTCCCGCACCGGACAGACGAGGACACCGGCGCTCCAGGGGCTGCCGTACTCACCGGAGACGGCGGCGAGGGCGAGGATCGCCGCTACGAGCAGGGAGCCGGCCATGTGTCCGCGCGCATGTCCCGCGCCTCAGCTGCCGCCGCGCGCGCACCGGTCGGTCGCACAGTGCCGACGCCGCGTGTTCGCCCGTGGCCGTCGCCGCTCGCGGGCCGCACTGCAACTGCCGGCGTCGCTGCGCCGCGCCAGCGCCGCCGCGTCCCGCCTCCTCCTCCGCCACCGCCGCCGCCGCCGCCGCCGCCCCCGACGCCGCCGCCGGGTGGCCACGCTCCACGGCGCATGGCCGGCGGCGCCACGCGCCCCCAGAGGGGACCACGCCGCCCGCGACCGGGGGAGCCACAAATGGCGCGGAATTCGGACTTCAGTCGCTTGCGACCTTTGCATTCGTGAGGTGTGACTGTGACGTCTCAGTTGCCCGTGAGCCAGTTTTGTTGAAGAAAGGCAGACGCGGCGCGATACTTGAAATCATGGGAGAAGACATCAGAGAAATGCGACAACCAAACCGCTGGCCAAATGATACCTGGCAGAGAGAAGGGGATCCGACAGAAAAAGGGGGGTCACGTCTACACGTTTTTTCCAAACATCAGGGAACGAATGAGGCTAAAACATATAGATTCACTTGCGGAGAACTAGGAACTCTTGCACGTCTCCATTCACACTGTGACAGACTGACGCACAGACGGCCCCGAACTATGACAACATAGGATAATCTCTACGACAGCTGGACGATAGGGGCATATTAAATGATATAACCGATAATGTGTCACGTATGTTACACGAATTATGCAAACACGGACAAACACATACATAACTAAGAACAAATACGTAAACAGGGGAGCAGGTTATTTGGAATGACGCAGACACAAACACAGAATTAGACTAGGATGCTGAAAGAGATACAAACAGGGAGATTAATTTACAAACCTAGAATTAAGATAAGACTAAATTAAGGATCATAGAAATGGATCACTGTCATTTTAATGTATGTAGAAACATCTTGACTAATACGTGTAATTTAAATGACGTAATTGTCACTAATGGAAGTGAAACATAGACGATAAATAGTTTGGACAAGAAGAGAATAGAAGCTTTCGAAATGTGGTGCTACAGAAGAATGATGAAGATTAGATGGGTAAATCACATAACTAACGAGGAGGTATTGAATAGAATTGAGGAGAAGAGGAATCTGTGGCAAAACTTAACTAGAAGAAGGGACCGGTTGGTAGGACAAGTTCTGAGGCATTAAGGGATCACAAATTTAGCACTGGAGGGCAGCGAGGAGGGTAAAAATCGTAGAGGGAGACCAAGAGATGAATACACTAAGCAGATTCAGAAGGATGTAGGTTGCAGTAAGTACTGGGAGATGAAGAGGCTTGTACAGGATAGAGTAGCATGGAGAGCTGTAACAAACCAGTCTCAGGACTGAAGACCACAACAACAATTGTCACTAACGGTTGGGTTGGGTTGTTTGGGAGAGGAGATCAGACAGCGAGGTCATCGGTCTCATCGGATTAGGGAAGAATGGGGAAGGAAGTCGGCCGAGCCCTTTCAGAGGAACCATCCCGGCATTGGCCTGGAGCGATTTAGGGAAATCACGGAAAACTGAAATCAGGATTGCCGGACTTGGGATTGAACCGTCGTCTTTCCGAATGCGAGTCCAGTGTGCTAACCACAGCGCCACCTCACTCGATAATTAGTTAGATTAGGTCAAATAAAATCTCTAATGAAAATTACTCAATTGGTTATTAAACTTAGATAAGTTTCTAGCTTACAGGTAACACAAACACCATGCGCTCAACATTTGGAAATATTGAAGTAAAACATGCACAAATAGTGTTCCGATTATGCCCACGTGTAATATAAGAGTAATATAACACACATCTGTACACATAAGTTTTATCATATGATTATTAAAGATGTTTTGTACGCTACATCAATGTGACAGGCTCGATGATTTGCCGAGCTCTCACACACGAGATAACCAGGTGGTGGAATCTCTAATATACATCTGTGTACTTTCCAACTACCTTTTATTTCTCCTACTTAAGTGTAAGATTCTTCTTTTTTAAAAAAATATTTCAGAAATTACCGCATGTCATAAAGTAGTAAGCCGTAATCTCTTTCCGTCTTCCTAAATTTCAATCTTCAATTCATAAACTGATAATTTCCAGATTTTCATTTCTTAATTAGTTTTAAGCCTATGGGTATTTAAGCTACAATATTATTAATCCTTGCTACAAATAACACGTATCGGATAAGGTTTACATTCTGTACAACTATAATTTTGTACTGCCAAAATACGACGTTCTTAGTAACTAGGTGGCAGGTCATTTGCAAATGGTAGCAGCAAATAAATAATTGAATAAATAAATATCTGTGTCTCGCACGTCCAAGAAAATCCGTGGAGAGGCATAATGCCTCATAGTCTCGTTCGAGGCTTCCTATGTGTTCATTAGGTTGTTCAAGACATCAAGATTGACTAAAACTGCCCAGTACGCTAAACATTGGTAGTTCTTTCGCGTAACCATTTTGTTACTACAAAGGGTTAAAATTGAAGGAAAAATCTTCTGGATGATTTCAATGTGACAAAATTTGCGGGATACTTCCCAATATCGTGTTGCACGTCGTTTTGGCCGGCATAGAGCAGCAAATTGACGTTTCATGGACTCGACAAGTACTTGGAGGTCCTTTGCAGAAATACTGAGCTATGCTGTCTCTCCACCTGTCTATAATTTCCAAAGTCTTGCCGTTGCGGGATTTTGTGCACAAACTGACTTCACCATTCTGTCCCACACATGTTCAATGGGATTCTAACGGGTGATCTGGGGGCCAAATAGTTCGCTAGAGCTGTCCAGAATGTTCTTCAAATCAGTCACGAGCAATTATGGTCCGGTGACGTGGCTCTTTGGCATCCAGAAAAGTTCCATCGCTGTTTGGGAACATGACGCCCATGAATGGCTGCAAATGGTCATTGATTGTTTCAGTTGACCAAACCACCCAGTCCGTTCTATGTAAACACAGCCGACACCATTATGAACCCACCACCAACTTGCACAGTATCTTGTTGGCAACTTGGGTCCATGGCTTCGTCGGTCGGACTGGTCGAGCAGTTCTAGGCGCTACAGCCTGGAACCGCGCGACCGCTACGGTCGCAGGTTCGAATCCTGCCTCGGACATGGATGTGTGTGATGTCCTTAGGTTAGTTAGGTTTAAGTAGTTCTAAGTTCTGATGACCTAAGAAGTCAAGTCCCATAGTGCTACGAGCCACTGGAACCGTGGCTAAGTGTGGTCTGCTCCAAACTCGAATCCTACCATCAGCTCTTCCCAAATGAAATTGGGACTCATGTGACCAGGCCATATATTTGCAGTTGTATAAGGTCCAACCGAAATGCTTACGAACCAAGAAGAGGTGCTGCAGCCGATGTCGTACTATTATCAAAGGCACTCGCGTCGGTCGTCTGCTGCCAAAGCCTATTAACGCAAAACTTCACCGCACTGTCCTAGTAGATAGGCCGTTGCGTTGTCCGTGGTGAAAGTTAACGCCTAAAATTTGGTATTCTGGGCACATTCTTGGATCTCGGAATATTGAATTAAAATGTGTCAGGGCGCCGATAGACTCACCGTTCGGCGTCCTTAAAGACAAAATACTCCCACACGCACACACACACACATACACACACACACACACACACACACACACACACTCACTCACGCACACAAACCCACACAGCATTGAATTCCCTAACGTTTTCCGAAATGGGATGCCTCATGCGTCTAGCTCCAGCTACCACTCCGCGTTCAGAGTCTGTTAGTTCTCGTCGTGCGGCAATAAACATGTTGGACACCTTTTCACATGAATCACCTGAGTGCACTTCACAGCTGCGTGATTGCATTGCCCTTTTACACCTTCTGTAGGCGATACTACCACCAACTGTATACGTGAATATCGTTATCCAGTAACCTCAGTGTAAGTCGCATCACATTCCTCTTCGACATCATCTACTGGCGAATAATCCAGTATTCGGATATTGCGATGTTGTGTAATCTGGAAAAAACATACTTTGGTGACACATATTACAACGTGATCTTGATCTAGATGAGTGTTGGATCACAAGACAAGTCGGAGAGATCCCTCTTTTCCTAATGCCTGTCTAGAGAATGGTCTTATACTGGATCGTTGCCTTTTCTCTTGTCTGTGGGCTACTTTTGGTGAAGAGACTCTCCAGAACGGCCTGACACGAAGGGGCAAGACGTAGTGAACTCCTTCGCACGGTCATGTCGGTAAAAAATCCAGGCGTAACGTTGCAAAGCTATGTGAAATAAAACGAGCACTTAAGGACGATTGTAAGGAAGACAAATGGTCGACGTAGGTTTGTTGGGAGAATTCTAGGGAAATGTAGCTTATCTGTCAAGGAGAGGGCGTATAGAACCTTAATGTGACACATTGCTGCTCGAGTCTTTGGGATTCGTACCAGGTCGGGTTAAAGGAGGACGTCGAAGCAGTTCAAATACGTGCTATAGTCAGTTACTGATAGGGTAACTCAACATGTGAGAATACGGAAATACTCCGGGAACTCAAATGGGAATCTCTGGAAGGAAAGCCGCTATATTTTTACAAAACAATGTTTGTGAAATTGAGAGAAGTGGCATTTGAGGTTGACTGCAGAGCGATTCTACTGTCAGCAACATACATTTCACTCAGGGGCAACGAAGACAGGATAAGAGAAATCAGCGCTCGTGTGGAGACATATAAAAGCCGGGAGAGCGGTGTGCTGTCCACTTGTCCGTCCATATCCGCATCCAGTGACGCCTGTCGGCTCAGGATCACACGGTGGTCGGTCGGTGCCGTTGGACCTTCCGAATCCTGTTCGGACAGTCATGGAGGCATAAGGAGAGTCGTTGATCCCACGCTCCAGTTGCGAATGGAAAAGGAATAACCTGTAATAGTACAACGTACCCTCCGCCGTTAACTTGTGGTAGTTTTCGGAGTGTTTATGTAAATGTAGATGTATTATCGTACTTAAATTCATACAAACCACCAGATATGCTTTATGGCTGATTTCACGCAATCAAATAATTTAATTTTCTCACAACTTCGCTAATCTGTTTTCGGTACAGTCGTTTCATTATACAAAATAGACACTGCAGTAAGCCTCTGGAGAACTCTGCTGTGTATGGCCATCAGTCCAGGTACAAATTAATACTCGGCAAACCAAATTCAGGAAACATGTTATTACTCTTTAACGCTTGCATATTCAGAGTTAGTTCAATAAACGGCATTTTAAGAAGCAATTTTCCACTTCAAATTACATGACGAGCATTTTTCCACTGGAATGGGATCCGGAACGCTGTCCAGCACCTATTGCTCCTGTCACCTAACCAGGAAAGATCATAAATATCGTTTCAAGCAAAAGTAACGAAGTATGCATATGTTTAAACGTTTGATGACTTGATGCAAAGTTTGTATTGGATGGCGATTCGGACCTAGCATCTAGTCAATTGTTAAGTAAACACAACCAAATTTTAGCTGTCGAATTTTGTCACCAGTAGGGAGCACACTGAAACTCACTTAGATTCGATCATGGGACCTACAGCCGTTGTTTTTTAGCTATGAATAGATGAGATGTGTGCATGTTCAATCCGAAATAACGCGGAGAAATTTACGTACCTGTCTAGGAATAACAGCCGACAATGCACGAAGACAGATTAAAAATCATAATTATTTTTGTCTGTAGTTTGGAGTTAGCATGCTACAGCTATAAATGGCACGAAGGGAATTTTTGGACCGTATCAGGATTCGAACCCAGGCAGATTCTTTCGTGGAGACTTGGAGGAGTTTGGAATCTTTATAGCACAACGAAACGATAGACCTGTATCGTCCAGAAGGAGTGAAATCCAGCAAAAAGTGAGACTTGAATTTTAATTCCAGTCCAGCACTGCTATTTTCAACATCTCAGTTTAAATACAGTTAGAAGAAAGTGCTCTGTGACCTTATATCATAATTGATTGACTAATAACACGAAATTTGCGGTGTAGGAAAAATGAACTGGTGACAGAGTTTCTACTTGCTGCGACTCCCGTCTGCACCATCGCCCAATCTACATCCACTCTCCTCCAGTCACTAGTCATGGGACATCATGTTTAATGTGCATTTGGAAGCATGGTGCAACCCTAGGACCTAAAGCGGTCTTACCAGAGGTGAAAAGTGTCTGTTCGTGATTGTTAAATTCTTTGCCTTAAGTATGAGTCGAACATAGTTCTTAAGCTTACAATGCTGGAATCATTTCAAGAGGCCATCAGACTACACATGTAGGTGGCTCATGAGTTTGTCACATAGAAGGATACTCCACACTGGATCAGAATTTTGACTTCCAGGAAGCGAATTATGGCCTGTTCTTAACATTCCTCTCCTAGTTCGTATAACCAATGCGTACTTTTGACTTAGTTTTGTAATCAGTAAAATAAAGTCTAATAACAGCCATCTGCACTAACTGCCGTCAGGGTAGGATACGTAAATTTCTCAACAACTATTCTTTTCATTTGAGTTGCTGTGGTTCTGCCTCTGTTAGTGGCAAACGTGCCATAGTGTGATCGAGATACCGCAATCTGGATTACATTAATCTTTTTACTTTTTAATCTGCATTTCGTCTGATATTTTTGCCTAAGCAACAGAATTGTGACCAATCTTCATGCGCATGTGACGAGAAATCCTGAAGTATCTACCATTGCAGGCAAAATTTTACAGAAAATTGCAGGAGCTTTTGTTTGGAAGGATGGCGTGTTGTCACGCGGCTGGCTGTAAGTATGTTTATCAATTGTCTTTCTTATTTGAGAATCTAGAAATGTTCTTGCAGTAACGTATTAAATTTAGCTATTTGAAGGCTATGATACTCGTTGTTTAAGCATTAGAAAACAGCGTTGTATCTTGGTATGCGCTGCCTGCGATATGCAAGATAAAAGAGAATCGCTGACCAGAGAGCAGTGTTGTCTGAGTGGGAACTGTGTAGCTGTAGCAGTAAGTTGGTGCCAGTGGCTAGTCTGCGCTTGTCTGGTCTGTAGTCTGTTGTATCGTGTTGGCTGGGCCGGTCGTGGTGCAGCGATGGCGAAGCCTCAGCGTTATAGTATAAGGTAAAAGCAGCCTCGCGCATATCTAGTAATGTTATGTGAACTCCCATGTAAATCTTTTAAAAATGTCCTAATAATAATCTTTGTCATATAAAGTAATTTCTAACAAGAATTCATTTCAATTTAAAGAATTTACTAATTTCTCCAATCCATGATCATTCCGATTGTTGCAAAAGAAAAATCAGTTGCTTCCTTTCATAACGGACAAATGTATAGGCCAGCATTGCACAGAGCTGTGCTGGAAAACGCTATTGTAAGAGCAGATAGTTGCCGACTTTATCGAGGTAAGAATTTTTGCTTTTTATTCAGAATGATCTTACAGGGCCATGACGCAGCACTGCTGTCGTCCAAAATTTACTAGGTTACTGAATTTTTTTTTTTTTTTATTACGAGGTTTAGGAATTTTTCTGTTTCGAGCTTACATTAAATGAGAAAAGAATTTTGTGGGTACATTAAATGGGAAACAAATATTGTGTGGAAGTTAAATGTGAATTAATTTCTGTAGGGAGGTTATAAATGGGAACCAATTTTGTTCTGAGGTTACACAAAAATTAGAATCATTAACAAAAATAATATTTATTTTATTTTAATTTTTTGTGGGGAGGCTGCACTTGGCTACAACAGGCCAGGATCGTATTTCTTTGTGAATCTCTGAGAAGTAGTCATATATCTGCTCTTATTTACTTAAATGTAGTTTGCATCTGACGAAACGCATTTACTAATTTGTCACTCTTTCCTTCACAGATCATCGGCAATTTATTGCTCTTTGTTGTAATTGTTTGTTCCATTTTTGCTTAGCCTTAGTTTCTTTTTATGCTTAATTTTGATTTCTGAAAAATGCCGCGAAAAACTGTTAACAGTACATCGCGATGTGCAATGAGTGAAATAGCCGGCTCGAATAGTTTGACCGATAATATTTGCGACACTCAGTGTAATAGTGATAATCCCCTTATTACAGATAATCAGTATATGCCGATCACTAGTAATGATTTTGATCCTAATGATGAACGAACAAATTCAATTATGTCCACAGTAAATGTAACAATTGATGACGCGGCACGTTCCGTTACAATGAACGCTGTTCAGCTTGACACGCCTAATTTGCAAAATTTACGTAGCGAACAGATAATTGTTTTTAACGAAGGTGAACAATAATACACACAAAATATGTCAGATTTATTTGATTCCGGTGTAGTGACTAACAGTGCACATCCAATTAGCAAACATTTCCGCGAGTCAGACAGTGACCAAATGGTTTCACAAAACGTGACAAATGCAGATACACCATCACACAGTACAGAGAATAGAGTCGGTAATTTTGACTTGGATCAAGTTGTAGCATTATTGCTACAATTCAATGAAAAACAAGACAACAATTATAAACAAATTAATGAAAGTCTTAAACAGTCGAAGAAAGAACAAGACAACAATCACTAACAACTTAGTGTAAATCTCAAACAACAAATTAATGAAAGTCTCAAACAGTCGAATGATAAGCAAGATAACAATTTCAAACAACTTAATGAACTGAACAAACAACTTAGTGAACAGATTACAGCCGTTGCCGCGCAATGTCATGATACTAAAGAACAATTACGCGAGGTAATTAAGGCTTGTGCTAGGAGCAGTAGTGAAGAAATTAGATCTGTGGCTCAAGAATTAAGGAATACGCAAGCAACTACAACGAAATTACTTAGAGATGAAATTAGTGCAGTCGCTAAACAATGTTCTGAGAACGCAACACAGTTACGCGACGAGTTTAAATTAATGTCAGCAGAACTTTCACTCACACTGGATGCGAAAGTAGACGCGAAATTTGACCAACAGAACAGCCAAATTGACGAACGTTTTAATCACCACCTACAAAACAAGGAAACGCGTTACCGTAAATTTATACAGGAACAGAATAAAGTAAAGCAACAAGTCATCAAAACAATTACTGCACAGAGACAGGAAGATAAGCGTAAATTGTATACGAAAGCAAAAACATACGTAGACAACAATATTGCTACAGTATCAGACGGAATTAATACTATCAAACAGTTGAACACCGAATTACATGATAAAATGTCTGATCTTAAAACAAAAAGAGACACACACACAGTAGACTTTCAGACAGTGACCGACAGACTTGAACAATTAGAACTAATACAGGATCCCGATGCCATCAAAGCAGACGTTAAAAAATTGAACGAAACCACACGTAAAATACAAAAACAAATTAACGCTTGTGATAATAAAAACGATGATCAGGTAAAAGTACTGACTGAAAAATATGATGAACTGGCCAGTCGTATTGACGTTATCGAAAGTAATAATGACACCAAATCAGACGACACGTCACCAGTTTCGTTTAATCAGACACCCGAATTCCAAAATTTACAGCAGACGATCAGTGAGATAGGTTCGTCTAATAATACATTTCGTAGAAAATTTGTCATCTTTACAGCACGAAGTGACGGAGATGAAAAATATTTCAGTCTTTAACACATCACAGCATACGCCACTTTCCGAACATTTGTCAGACTCACACAACCAGTATAATTTAGGTAATTTACAGAGAGTACGTGAGTTAGATTCCGAACAGTCACAGAAAAATAGATTCTCATACAACCCTGAACCTATTCATACATACAGAGACGATAATTTTGATTACAAGCACTTTCTATCCGTGAGGAAATTCAAAGTATTTAAAAATGACCGAACACAGATTTACGCTTTGGACTGGATACGACAATTTGCTTTTGTATTTTCTCCAGCTTGGCCTGTAATGCAGAAACTAGAATTGGCCTGGATACGACAATTTGCTTTTGAATTTTCACCGGCATTGCCTGTAACGCAGAAACTAAAATTTATTTGCAGCGCGTAATTGACCTCAGGTGATACATTACATTTCGATGAATATGTGCCGCAGCGTGCACAGGGCCCTGAGCTGTAGTAGTGCTATTTCATCTTTAGTTTTCTGCACTGCTGCCTTCTCTTCTACTATCCATTATATCTGTCAAAACAGCTCTTCAACTATCGATCTATCTAGGTTTAGAAATGTGTAAAGAAAATCTGATATGACGAGTTTTACCGAAAGTGACAGTTTTCATTACACGCTCCAGAAATGACAACCACGAGAACTTTAATACCAGACAAAAATTTTAATTATCAGTATCGTCAAAATTGTCAGCAACAGGAACCACATTTTGGTAACAATACAGGTTTTTCTCCGCAACAGCATCAAAGCCAGCCGGTTAGCATACCTAACCAACAATGTAATGTGCAAGGTCAACCAAGCTTTAATGTTTCGCCGCCTACACGTATAGCGTCGGCCACACCAAATACACTCCTGGAAATTGAAATAAGAACACCGTGAATTCATTGTCCCAGGAAGGGGAAACTTTATTGACACATTCCTGGGGTCAGATACATCACATGATCACACTGACAGAACCACAGGCACATAGACACAGGCAACAGAGCATGCACAATGTCGGCACTAGTACAGTGTATATCCACCTTTCGCAGCAATGCAGGCTGCTATTCTCCCATGGAGACGATCGTAGAGATGCTGGATGTAGTCCTGTGGAACGGCTTGCCATGCCATTTCCACCTGGCGCCTCAGTTGGACCAGCGTTCGTGCTGGGCGTGCAGACCGCGTGAGACGACGCTTCATCCAGTCCCAAACATGCTCAATGGGGGACAGATCCGGAGATCTTGCTGGCCAGGGTAGTTGACTTACACCTTCTAGAGCACGTTGGGTGGCACGGGATACATGCGGACGTGCATTGTCCTGTTGGAACAGCAAGTTCCCTTGCCGGTCTGGGAATGGTAGAACCATGGGTTCGATGACGGTTTGGATGTACCGTGCACTATTCAGTGTCCCCTCGACGATCACCAGTGGTGTACGGCCAGTGTAGGAGATCGCTCCCCACACCATGATGCCGGGTGTGGGCCCTGTGTGCCTCGGTCGTATGCAGTCCTGATTGTGGCGCTCACCTGCACAGCGCCAAACACGCATACGACCATCATTGGCACCAAGGCAGAAGCGACTCTCATCGCTGAAGACGACACGTCTCCATTCGTCCCTCCATTCACGCCTGTCGCGACACCACTGGAGGCGGGCTGCACGATGTTGGGGCGTGAGCGGAAGACGGCCTAACGGTGTGCGGGACCGTAGCCCAGCTTCATGGAGACGGTTGCGAATGGTCCTCGCCGATACCCCAGGAGCAACAGTGTCCCTAATTTGCTGGGAAGTGGCGGTACGGTCCCCTACGGCACTGCGTAGGATCCTACGGTCTTGGCGTGCATCCGTGCGTCGCTGCGGTCCGGTCCCAGGTCGACGGGCACGTGCACCTTCCGCCGACCACTGGCGACAACATCGATGTACTGTGGAGACCTCACGCCCCACGTGTTGAACAATTCGGCGGTACGTCCACCCGGCCTCCCGCATGCCCACTATACGCCCTCGCTCAAAGTCCGTCAACTGCACATACGGTTCACGTCCACGCTGTCGCGGCATGCTACCAGTGTTAAAGACTGCGATGGAGCTCCGTATGCCACGGCAAACTGGCTGACACTGACGGCGGCGGTGCACAAATGCTGCGCAGCTAGCGCCATTCGACGGCCAACACCGCGGTTCCTGGTGTGTCCGCTGTGCCGTGCGTGTGATCATTGCTTGTACAGCCCTCTCGCAGTGTCCGGAGCAAGTATGGTGGGTCTGACACACCGGTGTCAATGTGTTCTTTTTTCCATTTCCAGGAGTGTAGTAACGTACAGCAACAAGGAAATCAGTACGTACAGAAAACACACCATTTCAACTCGTATCGCAATGCACCGTATAGAAATGACTATTATGACAGACGTAAAAGTAATGAGCACAATATTCAGCGTACGTTTAATAACAGTCGGTATTACCAGCAGCAAAATCATCCGCAACAACAAATTATCATGAATGAACCAGACAGTAGATATCATCCCGAACGTAATACGTCAGGACGAAATAACAGAACAGTACAAATAGTTGAATTGCCACAGTATCTTCCCGAAAATAAAAGTACGTCAGAAAGAATTTGACTAGATACAGTACAGGTTGCATCTTCCAGCAACGCAAGCAATACTTTTGACACACAGAATCTTGTTCACGAAAATGTTATTATTTTTGACGACATTCGAGACACTCTTTTGCAGGAAAGACCAGTTATTCAAAAAACCATTTCACACCCTGTCATTGAAGTAAAGATTGGATCATCCAAATTTTCAGCAGTAATCGATTCTGGATCACCTATGTCAGTTATAAATGAGGAAACTTTCAACGAATGTAACAAAGAGAATACCTATCCTACGTTACCATTAGGCAAAACTAAAGTAAAAGGAGCAGTATGTGGTAAAGGAGTAGATGTAAAATTACAGACACATTTATCATTTTGTATTGCAGGACATACATTTCACTCAATTTTTTGGATTGTTCCCTTATTGACAACAGACGTTATTTTAGGTAGGAATTTTCTGGTACAACATGACGCAATTATTGACTTTCAAAACTCCTATTTAATGTTAAAGGATGAAAATGTACAACTGGCTTTAGAATTTCAGCACTCTTTATCTATAGAAGAACAAACAATTAATCGTACAGAGGTCATTTCCGCATCACGTAATATAGACTGTCATTCCACATTGTTCACAGATACGTACGTACACAACTATAATACACCAGACGAAGCCGACTATGACGTTATGCAAATAATTTCTGATAAAGTTAAACAGAGCAGTGCAAATACAGACGACGAACGCACGCAACTACGCAAAATTCTTTTGCAGCAAGCTCCAGTTTTTGACAACATTCCTGGTACTATGGCCGGTTCTATGTATGAATTTCAAGTTAAACAGCACGATACATTTAAAGCCAAACATTATCCTATTCCATACCTGCACACAGAACAAGTTAAGAAAGAATTGCAAGCTTTCCTTGACCAAGGTATTATACAACCGGCAGTTAGTCCTTACATAAACCCACTCCATATTGTTAAGAAAAATGATGGTTCACTTCGTCTCGTACTTGATTCGCGTCACATCAACGACATTATTATTAATGAAACAGATCGACCTCAGACACTAGAAGAACTTCTACAGAAATTTCGTGGTACTGCTATTTATTCCACATTAGATTTTAAATCGGGATTTTGGCAAATTCAGCTCCATCCGGACTGCAGAAAGTACACGGCTTTTCTCTGTCTTGGTGACTGTTATCAATTTTGCAAATTACCGTTCGGTTTAACTATTTCTTCAGCAGTATTTATTCGCGGTTTGAATACAATACTCCCGACAGAACTTAAAGACAGAATCACAACGTATGTAGACGACATTCTTATTGCAGAAGCTAACTGATCTGAACACAATCTGATTCTTGAACAACTGTTACGAACTTTTCGTGCACAAGGACTCACAGTTAATCTCAGTAAATCGCACTTTGGCAAGACTTCTATAAAATTTCTTGGACATCTAATTTCAGCAGAAGGCATTGCGCCTGACCCGGAAAAACTTCAAGCTTTACGTGATATTACTGTTCCTACGACGAAGAAACAACTACGCAGCTTTTTGGGTTTAATTAACTTTTTTCGTAAATTTTTTCATTACTCTGCTTTAGACACCCCTAGATTATGTCAATTGACGGGTAAAAACACTATTTGGTCCTGGGATAGCTAAGCACATTCTGAATTTGTGAACCTGAAAGAAGCTTTGTTGAATGCACCACTTTTATCACATCCAGATCTTACTAGAAATTTTTCCATTGCCACCGACAGTTCTAACACCGCTTTAGGCGTACACATTTTTCAGGAAATTGAAGAAGATGGTTTTACAGTAATTAAAAACATCGCCTTTGCGAGTCGCATTCTGTCACCTGCTGAACGCAATTATTCTGTCACAGAACTTGAAACATTATGTGTTGTATGGGCATTTACGAGATTTCGGCATTTTCTTTATGGAGGACATGCTACCGTTTACACAGATCATAGAGCTATACAATTTTTACTTTCCGCAAAATTTACGGACGACAGATTAAGCTAATGGAAACTTTATTTACAGGAATTTAATTTTACAATTGTTCACATTCCTGGTACACAAAATATTGTAGCAGACGCACTATCCCGTTCTCTCAGCAACAATCAGCAAGACATCGCAACCAACTTCTGCAAAGCAAATTTCAGCGTCATGTATATTCAACAAGTTGCATTTGAAAATTTCATTTCGTCGTCATTGCGAGACATAGCGCAAGAGCAGAGTAAAGACCACCTGTGGAAAGAAATTAAACACTTTTGGCAAGATAGGAATAATGTTACCATTAGAAACCATTACACTGTACGCAATAATATTCTGTTTCGCCGCTCTCACCCTGACAGCAACAACTGGTTACTATGTATTCCTGACGAGCTTGTTAACAAATTAATTTGGTACACTCATTTAAGTTACGCACATTATGGAGCCAGAAAATGTTTTCTTATACTGAGACAGAACTGTTATTTTGCCAACATGGAGAAATGTATTCGTCGAGTTTTAGCGTCACGTAAAATCTGCCAGAAAGCTAAGTCAGACACGACTTCACATATTCCTCCATTACATCCCGTTGTAACTGTTAAATTGAGACACATGGCCGCTGCAGACATTTTTGGTCCGATTCCCAGAACTAATAGAGGTTTTTGCTACATCTTTGTCGCTGTTGAACTCACTTCGAAATTTGTTACCTTCACTCCGTTACGCAAAGCTACTGCTATATCTGTTTCGAAAGCATTTATAAAACATTTTCTATTTCATGTAGGACATGTATTGAAAGTAATTTCCGAAAATGGACCACAGTTTCGATATGCTATATAGACACATATGTTACGAACAAGAAACATTTCTCCGATCTATATATCCAGGTATCACGCTTCTTCGAACCCTTGTGAACGACTAATGAAAGAAATTGGTAAACTATGTAGAATATACTGCCATAAAAACATATTGATTGGGATACACACATACTGTCATTCCAGGATGTAATTAATTCCATACCAAATGAATGTACTATGCTATCTCCGACTGTTATACTGAAAAATGTAGAACCACCTAACAAAGTTAATGAATTAGTATGCTTTCCTACATCTCGTCGACTACGACACCATGAAATAATTGACATTGCGCTGAACAACATCAAACGTGCCGCAGAGCGCCGGAGAAGACAGCAAAAACAGGTTTGTACACGCCGTGACTTTCACATTGGACAGAAGATATTAGTATGTACACACTATCTATCCAACAGAGGAAAGAATAGATGCAGTAAATTTGAGCTTCTATATGCAGGTCCATATCGAATTCGCAGCATTCCTCACCCCAATGTAGTGCACGTCGAAACTTTGAGCACCAGAAAAAGTAAAGGCAATCACCATGTCTCCAATATTAAACCCTTTATTGAATGAACATACTTTATGATTTATCACACTGTAACGCCATTTTCTGATTTTTATATGACCAATGATGCAATTTTATTTATGTGACTACTTACTGATGATTATCATATTTTTTCTTGGCAAGTGCCCGGTAAGGTAAGGTTAGCAGGTCGCTTTTCTTGTCGTTACACATCAGACCGTGCACATTTTTCTACATAAACTTACACATTTTATGACCAATTATGCAATTCTATCTAGTGACATATTAATTTTATCAAATTCTTTCTCCATTAAAGTCTTCAACTCTCGCCTCTATCAACTACACAACATACAAGCTGAACACAAAGAAAGTCATTTCTTGTCGTTATATATCAGACCGTGTACATTTTTCATTTTTTATGTATGTATAATTGTTTTCCTGTTTGTTTGTATGCACTATGAAATGTTTAAGATGTAACAAACACCAGCTGACTTTGACATTTTGCCTTATGATATCTCAACATCGTGACTATTTTACATTGTTTTGCTACTACATTATGATACTCTGTGTACATTTTTGCACCTGAACACTGTCTATGTTTTTGACATAATACGTTTTTTGTCATGCTATGCTGTATGCTTAATTATAT
Source organism: Schistocerca nitens (assembly GCF_023898315.1). Classification (NCBI taxonomy): domain Eukaryota; kingdom Metazoa; phylum Arthropoda; class Insecta; order Orthoptera; family Acrididae; genus Schistocerca; species Schistocerca nitens. Next base: position 285,547,847 of record NC_064614.1, read on the forward strand.
CGCTAGAAACCAGTTTTTATTTAATGGGTATACGATTTAAATGCAATATCTTAATCCTTATTCATCATTTTCAGAAAGCAATAACGTGTAAAAGAAATAAATTAAACAAACCACAGTGGATTACTATGAAATAGGAATTTTACCTTCGGAATGAACGAAAGAAGGTGCAATACCTCGTCACGAAGAGTAAATGGATCAGAACTAACATACATTAACAAGAATATACTATACACATCGTATGATAGCAGTCTCAACTAATTATTTTTCTATCAGAATACGAGGCGATTGATGCAGGCTGTCAGACAGAACTACACATCCTAGTTTTAGTGATGAAATATGCTAGAAATAAGAAACTCTATACTATGAATAGTTGTATGAAGTAAATGGTAATATGAATAATGAAGAATGAAGTGTCTTTTTTGCAGATGATAATGAATGGTGATGAATAGTTATATGGAGAATACGCTAATATGAATAATGTAGTTTTTCTTTGCAGGTGGTGATAGTAATGAAGTTATGGTAATATGAATAATGAAGTTTTTCTTTGCAGATGACAATAATGATGAAGTTTATATATCTACTGTTAGTTAAGAAATACTATGTAGTTATTTAAGTATTTGTTGCAGTTCGTTTTGACAGTATGTCTTATGTCGCATGGTATAATGACTGAATGTTTTGGAAAGGACAGCTAGAGTACATACATATTGAGGACACATTTCATTACCTGTTAATTCGAGGTTCATCACTTTGCAGCATAATATGCGTTTCCTCTTTCAGCTTAATAATCCATTTTATATTTTTTCTAGGAGAAGCTATTCATGAAATTAATGTGCTATAAGCAGTTAGTCATTAAACCTGTTCTAGTACTTGTACTTTTTTACCCATTTGTGTGTGTCATTCATGAATGTGATCACATATACTCTACTTGTTTCATAACCTTGGTACAGCTGACTCATGACGAATGACGTTACTAATCGTTATTTGCAGCAATAAGTCAAAAGCAAATATTTTCATGCCCCAGCAATTAATTATCGATCCCATCGCACTGCATTGCCATCACAAAAAAAAATGTATTACCAGTCCCAAATAATGCTACCAGTTTAAGAGAGTTCTGAGTAATACTGAATGATGTTTTCTAACCACAGACCTTGAGTAATAGTTACAGTGTGTTGCATTTTAAATATGTCCTGTGTCACTTGAATGATGAGTTCTGAGTAACACTGAATGATGTTTTGTAATAATGCATAAATACTATGCCAATAATTTCTGTAAATAATATTTTTGTTATACTCTATAAATGGTATGCTAATAATTAACTCTCATTTTGAATGATGACTTCTGATGGTTTGTAACTGGCCAATGAGTGCCAATAATTACTTTAAATATGTCGTATGTCACTTGAATGATGAAAAATGTTTTGTAATATTCAATACTTGCTATATGTTTAGTAACTGGCCAATGAATGCCACTGTTTCTTATATTTTAAATTTGTATTATGTCACTTACATGCTATTATATATGAATACCAGTAGCTTGATGCTACACTCATTATCTCCTGTTTTGAATGATGACTTCTGATGGTTTGTAACCTACTGTGCTACAACCATGATGCAATCCCTCCCTTTCCTGTCCTAGTTCTTGTAAAATGGTAAAAAATATATACAGTGTGTGTGCACTTTATGTAATTTGTTAATATGATTTGTACTCATTGCGTATACATTTTGTCATTGCTTGATATGTTCTGGACTACAGTGTGTATGCACTTTATGTCATTTTTTAATATGATTTGTACTCATTGCGTATACATTTTGTCATTGCTTGATATTGTAAGTAGGCTGTGTAGGTTTTTTTATTGGTAACGCCACCTCTGTATGAAAATCACTGGCTGTGCTGTGTGCAGTCTGTGGCTGCTTTGCATTGTTGTAATACTCGCCATTGTAGTGTTAGGCAGCTGGCTGTGAACAGCGCGTAGCGTTGCGCAGTTGGAGGTGAGCCGCCAGCAGTGGTGGATGTGGGGAGAGAGATGGCGGAGTTTTGAAATTTGTCATGAACTGCTCTATATATATATATATATATATATATATATATATATATATATATATATATATATGATGATATCAAGGTAAATACATTGTTTGTTCTCTATTAATATCTTTCATTTGCTAACTATCCCTATCAGTAGTTAGTGCCTTCCATAGTTTGAATCTTTTATTTAGCTGGCAGTAGTGGCGCTTTCTGTATTGCAGTAGTGGGAGTAACCAAGATTTTTGTGAGGTAAGTGATTTGTGAAAAGTACAGGTTAATGTTAGTCGGGGCCATTCTCTTGTAGAAATTATTGAAAGTCAGATTGCGTTGCGCTAAAAATATTGTGCGTCAGGTTAAGCACAGTCGTGAATAATTGTTCAAAGGGGACGTTTCATATGTCGACCCATAGCCTAGGATACCTCACCGGAATCTTCTGATTTTTTCTTGTAGTTTGTGTAATTAGTGTAGATTTTGTTTATTGCTAGCGTGTAATTGTAGAGAAAATCTCCTTTGTAGCTGCAGTCTTTCATTGTTGTACAGTAAAACAGGTGTGGCATGCATGTAGATTTGCACCAAGTATTTCGCAGCTGCAATTAACTACATATTATTTTCAGTGCTATGTTAATGTGTTCCCCTATTTTTGCTCTTAAAATTGTGTTTTTCTGTGTCGTCGTGTGAAATATTGTGACAATAATGGCGTGTGAAAAACGTAACACTAGGCTCCAAAGTAAACTGAGAAATGACAGCGAAAACGAAAGCAGTGTGTTAGCGCCAACGAGTAATGAATTAACTAATATTCAAAGTAGTAATTTGGTAATTGTGCATAGGGAAATGGAGCGGGCGGCAAACAATGGCGTAGGCAGTGAAACAATTAGTGAGCAGGGAAGCATTATCGATCGATCGGTCGGCAATAGCTCGGCTCAGGAATCCGAAATGACACGACACGATCTCGCAAATACTGTAGATTCAGGTTTTGGATCCTCACCGTTTTCTCAAATAAGTCAAGACACATTTTCCGCTTGTCAAAATGTGAATGGTGCCGGTGCAAATTGACTGCCGAAAAGCACTGAGGAACATGTTTCAGACACCAGTGCATTGTTATTACAATTAATGAAACAAATGGGACAAAAGCTTGAAAAGTTAGACACAATGGAACGACACCAGAGACAAACACAGCAACAGTTAGACACAGTGGAACAAAATCTCAAAAAGTTAGACACAATGGAACAAAATCAGAGACAAACACAGCAACAATTAGACACAATGGAACAAAATCAGAGACAAACACAGCAAAAGCTTCAAAAGTTAGACTCATTGGAACAAACTCTTGAACAAACACGTGAAGATTTAACTACTGAGTTACATAACATTGAATCGAAATGTCAAAAAGTCTGTAATGACGTAAAAACACTAATTTGTGAGCATTTTCAACCTATTTTTTCGCGTCATGAAAATGCACTACAGAATCACGAAGCAGCCATAAAAGAACTGCAAACTACTGTTCATGAAAATCATGAGACCTTGCAAGCTAAATTTGACTCAGTTGCATCTACCGATTCGGTTACGCAACTTGCAAAAACTCAGGAAAACTTGAAGGACACAGTAGATTCGATTTCAACACAAATGGTCACTCTGAAACTTGGTTCAGAAAAACACACTGAGGAAATGTGTTCACTATCGGAGAAAGTAGCCGAACTTTCGGATCAGGTCACTAACTTATCTACAAAGGTAGGTGATGATCTGAATGACACAAGACCTGTAGCCTTCACTGACACAGAAGAGTATGAACAAATTAGAAAATTCAAACAAAATCAAAATCAAATCAATACACAGTACAAAAGAGAAATCCGGGAAGTACAAGATCAGTTGACGCAGGTAGTACAAGAATTACGTATTTCAGAGGGCACTCGCGCCCCAATACGGGAAGAGGGACATAGAAATACGGAACAGCCACAAAATAATAACACAGCGCATTTCGGGAATTATGAAAGAAATTGGCAATGTGCACCGAATTTTGAGATTGAACCGCCGACACGACGTAACAATGACCGACATGCGACTCGCCGACATGATGACTTTGACTATAAGCTGTTCATTACTACACGTAAATTCAAAACGTTTAAGAATTCTGGCAACGACATTCATCCACAAGCATGGCTCCATCAATTCTCTCATTGTTTTCCTCCCAACTGGTCATTGCAGCACAGATTAGAATTTATGTGTGGCTACTTGGAGAATGAACCAGCTGTAAGAATGCGATCGGTCATTCACGATTGTCACAGTGAAGGAGAATTTTACCATGCCTTCCTCTCAGCATATTGGGCTCAAGCTACACAAGACCGAGTAAAACATAGCATCATAATGATGAAACATTTCGAACAATCTGAATTCTCCAGTCTTGTGAAATATTTTGAAGACATGTTGCACAAGAATCAGTACCTGTCAAACCCATACAGCCCCTCAGAACTCATCCGCATTTGCTTAATCAAATTACCTGAACATTTACGACATATTATTTTGGCAGGACGTTGCAAAGACGACATTGAAGCTTTTCAAGGACTCTTACAAGAACTGGAAATTGACACTGACAATCGCGGAACGCACGAGCACAACAATTACAGATCACATCCGTCGCAATTCCGCGATGAAAGAAATAATAACTGGACGCGACAAGGCTATTCTCACAACACAAATCGTGACCGAAACAGACACCACCCATATAACAACCGTTGGCAGAGTAGTAATAATTACAGGGAAAGATCACCTCTCCGCGGTAATGACTATCACAGAGACAATCAGAGAAACAGACAATATGGTAACCAGAACTATTATTATCAATGGAGACAGAATACTTTCAGACGCAACAGTTCAGCGCGCAGTTACGATTCAGGGAGAAATTCTCCACCACATGACCGACAAACAAGAAACTATGTAAACTACCGACATGACGACAGACGATATATTCGTAACGACTGACCTGAATTGCATCAGAACTGGCGGGATTTAAACAGGGCAGGGCCTTCTCGTCAAAGTGAATTTGTAGAAGTTAGGTCTCCTAATCCCAATAACGGCGCGCGCCAACAAAGAGACAGACAATGACTCGCACAGCAGGCAGCCGCGCGCGCCCGCTGGCTCCGAGAAAAATAACCTAAAACGCTAGCCTTGAGAAAAATTTTAGCATTCTTTACCGATGTATACAACATGATAATAGCTCTGAAGTTGAAACTCTGTGCACTAGGAAGAGTAAAGGTTTACACCACATTTCACACGTAAAACCGTTTATTGAGAGATAATGTGCTTTTTTAACTTGAGATTTTAATGCAACATTTGGTTTACTTGAAAATACATTCTGGAGTTTATGTGACAACTACACGATTTTATCACGACGCTACTAATGAGTGACAATTTACAATGTTGCTTTTGCAGTGTTTCTGTTTTATATCTGCACAGTTTTCTGAATTCTTCTGGAAAGAAAAACATGTTTTAGTAGTAACTTTTGTGGTATAGCTACAATGAGACAGCCTTTTCTGTGGCACAACATTACGTCACAGCACAGTACTTTCTTCATCACAACAATAAGCATAATAACTAAGATATCTATACGCAAAGCATTTCACTTTTGTTTATCATGAGGTAAGTACATTGACTTCTGCAGAACTTAGCTTTCGGAGGACGATAACTACGAGACTTTCACAGAGGTTATCTTACAACACGACACACAGTTTAGCGCTACAGTACACGTATTTGAGTGATTAATTTTGTACTTAAAACATTTATTTTTAAAGATTTTTGAATTGCAAAGAAAGTTTTCCGTGATACATTTCATTCTATTGCTGTAATCTGTAACACCTGAGGGTATAATTACATTAATCCTCAGGGGGGTAAACGCTTACTTTGTGTACCATGTGTGTGGCAACCACAAGGAACCCTAGCTAATATGGTATTTGCTTATACAACTTTACACATCGGTACCATATTTCTCGAACACACAAATTACACAGCTATCTGATCATGTAACTGAGAGATAAACATTTTTTGTTTACTACATTAGTGACAGATGTTTACGTAATTACACAGTTGAATAACTTCACACATATGAAATTGCATTTTGTCAGTAATTTGTGAACTGTTCATATTTTTTTGGAACCATTGTGATACTATGAGAGCTTTGAATGATGTATTTGGTATGAGATCATGATTTTTAAAGTACGTTTGAGGTAGATGACACTACTGAAATGAGCAGAGGATTTTTTTTTAGGTTTTGAAATTATTGGAGGAAGCTACGACGATTTTGAGAATTGACTGAGATGTTATGATATTATTACGACGACGATGTGTACTATGCTGTTGAGATATGTTTATGATCAATAAGATGATGCTACCGTATATGAGGAATAAGAAGTATGTTGGAAACCAAGAATCGTACTTTAAGAGTTATGAAATGTGTGTAAATGCGTGACTGTATCACAATGCTGACGAATATTTTTTTTGACACTTATATTTATAGGATTTTGTTTCTACAGATTTGCAACGCTAATTCTTGACCTGTGAAATATTTTTATATGAGACTGCCACTGTAGCGGAAACTACTGTCGTAAATATTTCCGTACGAAAAAGACATTATTGCGAGCCCTTTTCAGCGGCACAGGTAGAAAAAAAAAGGGAGGCCATTATCCTAGCTATTGACACAGGTAGAAAAAAAAAGGGAGGCCATTATCCTAGCTATTGACGTTTCTTTGTAGAGAGCATCGCAAAAACGACACGGTCGTACTTGAAAACATATGTTGACACTGTGGAGCTCTTAATTTATGATATTTACAGAAATGCCTAATGAAATGACGAGAAATATTTTTACATCTGCACACCTGATTCTGACAAACGTCTTTCTACGAGAGTTGAGAGAATTTCTACTAACTTGTGAAATGTCACATGACTATTGAATGATATTTTTATGCTTTGGTTTGCGTAATTGCTTATTTCATTTGATATCTAGTTTCTAGCTGCACTGCAGCATTGGTTAAAATAAAATTTTATAGATGTACTAATATAAATATTTTCTGTCTACAGATCAAGTAAATTATAATTTTTTTAAAAAAAATGAGGGAGCACAAAAAGACAATTACCTTCACAGGAACTGCAATCATAGTTTTCTTTTCAAGTACTTGTTAATTTCTTTTGTAGAATAAATTGTGATGCATCACTCTAGTGTTAAGATGTGACATAGGTATTAGACATGGCCATTTTTAGTGTAATACTTTTTCTGCTTGAACTTTGTCATGTTTAGGTATAAGTTATGCTGTTTGCCAGGCATAGTGCTACTGAATTTTAATTTGTGTTATTCTGCTAAGCCAGATTTATTTTTCTTGTTTGCTGCTCATTGCCTTATATTAGTTGTAATATTGCATTTGCTTTGCTAATTTATGCTGCTTGCTTTGCCTTTTCTATTTTTTATCATTGTTGTTTGTGTTAATTGTTTTATGCTGCTGCATTGCCTCGTCCCCTAGTTTAATATCTGAGCTCAGTAGATTTAAGTTAGCTTAAGAGGGGGTAGACTATATAAGAACCTAACTATGGAGAATAGGGAAAGAATGCTTTGGAGGTTATATGAAACAGATTTGGCAAAAATGAGTATTGTGCACTGAGAAATAATTATTTTGAAAGAAATATGAATCGAATACAGAAAGCAGGTATAGATAGGACTTTTTGGGAATAATGATGAACGAAGGGAGATCTCCAAGAACAAAATAGGTTTTGTTCGCAAAATACTGCAGTACCAAAAGTTACACTGAAAACGAACCCTGTCCTTTCCATTGTGTTATCCCCCTATGTGTTTGTGTACCCTTGTGTATTTGTTTTCTTCCTGTCTCTGTGTAGTTTCATAGAATTTTTTTTCTAATACTATTCACTATGATGAGGAATACTGTTATCCTCAAATATAATTGGTTTTAATAATATGTTATTTAACTTGTAAATATGCTTAGACATTATTTATTCTGTTTTGTTTTAATGCTCATGTGTGAAGTTGATGTTTCAAAATTTATTCTGATCATTATGTATGTACTTATGTCATTATTTTTGTAACACTGATGTATATGTTTATTTCTATTCTATTGTAAAACCTGTACTACAAATGTTATCTGTATTGTTATGTTCTTTAATGATGTATTTTGTACCTTTGTAATTGTATTCTTCTGTTATAAAATTGTAATTGACACCAGGTCATCAAATTAAGTAACTTGTAAGTTACATTTCACTGCACACGTTTCTGTTGGTCATAGTATATGCACAGTATGTGAGCAGTTGGGACTGTTAGTGTTTGCATGTGTGTTAATAATTCAGCAAGGGACTGGATAACAGCATTGCTGGTTCTAAGGACAATTCCAAAAACTTTGTGAGCGCACAAGTGGTGGTTATGGACTTGCTATATTATCCGCAAGACTCTTCAATGGTGATTGTGCACCTGCACAGTCACAACAGATGGCTGCCTGCTGGCCATCTCTACAAGGACTGCAGTGGGTCTGCACCTCTGGTGGCCCACCAATACCATAATCTCTACAAGGACTACAGTGGGTCTGCATCTTTGATGACCCACCAATACCATTATTTCTACAAGGACTACAGTGGGTCTACATCTTTGATGACCCACCAATACCATTATTTCTACAAGGACTGCAGTGGGTCTGCACCTCTGGTGGCCCACCAATACCGTAATCTCTACCAGGACTACAGTGGGTCTGCTCTGTGATGACCTACCAAACGATATTCTTCAAAACTTCGATTGACTCCGCTGTGGGTTTGCTCTGTTGTGGCCCATTACCTGCCAGCATGTCAAGAGTCAGCACGGTCTTTCCGTTGGAAGGACAACGCTACTTCTTCAAGACTGCATGGAAATCCACTACTTCCGTGTGCATTTTCTTTTACTGCTCAGACCTTGAGAAAAACACTGCAATGTAATGAAAGATCAGGACTGTCTTTATGGACTGTGAGAAAATTTTATCTTTTGACCAACATTGTATCAATAAATGTGTGCATTTGATTTCTTTGTTATTGTAATTACGATAACGAAAAATTTTAACAAATTTGTATTGCCCAGTGCCCAAAACAATTTTTAAAATTTTTTGTGGAGAGCATGGGGGCTATGTAAGTAGGCTGTTTAGGTTTTTTTATTGGTAATGCCACCTCTGTATGAAAATCACTGGCTGTGCTGTGTGCAGTCTGTGGCTGCTTTGCATTGTTGTAATACTCGCCATTGTAGTGTTAGGCAGCTGGCTGTGAACAGCGCGTAGCGTTGCGCAGTTGGAGGTGAGCCGCCAGCAGTGGTGGATGTGGGGAGAGAGATGGCGGAGTTTTGAAATTTGTCATGAACTGCTCTATATATATATATATATATATATATATATATATATATATATATATATATATATATATATATATGATGATATCAAGGTAAATACATTGTTTGTTCTCTATTAATATCTTTCATTTGCCAACTATCCCTATCAGTAGTTAGTGCCTTCCATAGTTTGAATCTTTTATTTAGCTGGCAGTAGTGGCGCTTTCTGTATTGCAGTAGTGGGAGTAACCGAGATTTTTGTGAGGTAAGTGATTTGTGAAAAGTACAGGTTAATGTTAGTCAGGGCCATTCTCTTGTAGAGATTATTGAAAGTCAGATTGCGTTGCGCTAAAAATATTGTGCGTCAGGTTAAGCACAGTCGTGAATAATTGTTCAAAGGGGACGTTTCATAATATGTTCTGTACTACAGTGTGTATGCGCTTTATGTCATTTGTTAATATGTTTTGTACTCTTGCGCATACATTTTGTCATTGCTTGATATGTTCTGTACCCAGTGCATGTGCACTATATTTCATTTCATGTTCAGCACTTATATATATGTATATATTCTGTGACTGTAAACTTAGTTAATTAAGAAAAATTTGTTGCTCATGGCAAGTCCAATTTGACTCACCATCGCTGCCAAATTTTTTACCCCGCCCCCCCACCCCAGTGGAGGGGCACTTAAGGACGATTGTAAGGAAGACAAATGGTCGACGTAGGTTTGTTGGGAGAATTCTAGGGAAATGTAGCTTATCTGTCAAGGAGAGGGCGTATAGAACCTTAATGTGACACATTGCTGCTCGAGTCTTTGGGATTCGTACCAGGTCGGGTTAAAGGAGGACGTCGAAGCAGTTCAAATACGTGCTATAGTCAGTTACTGATAGGGTAACTCAACATGTGAGAATACGGAAATACTCCGGGAACTCAAATGGGAATCTCTGGAAGGAAAGCCGCTATATTTTTACAAAACAATGTTTGTGAAATTGAGAGAAGTGGCATTTGAGGTTGACTGCAGAGCGATTCTACTGTCAGCAACATACATTTCACTCAGGGGCAACGAAGACAGGATAAGAGAAATCAGCGCTCGTGTGGAGACATATAAAAGCCGGGAGAGCGGTGTGCTGTCCACTTGTTCGTCCATATCCGCATCCAGTGACGCCTGTCGGCTCAGGATGACACGGTGGTCGGTCGGTGCCGTTGGACCTTCCGAATCCTGTTCGGACAGTCATGGAGGCATAAGGAGAGTCGTTGATCCCACGCTCCAGTTGCGAATGGAAAAGGAATAACCTGTAATAGTACAACGTACCCTCCGCCGTTAACTTGTGGTAGCTTTCGGAGTGTTTATGTAAATGTAGATGTATTATCGTACATAAATTCATACAAACCACCAGATATGCTTCATGGTTGATTACAAGCAAACAAATAATTTAATTTTCTCACAACTTCGCTAATCTGTTTTCGGTACAGTCGTTTCATTATACAAAATAGACACTGCAGTAAGCCTCTGGAGAACTCTGCTGTGTATGGCCATCAGTCCAGGTACAAATTAATACTCGGCAAACCAAATTCAGGAAACATGTTATTACTCTTTAACGCTTGCATATTCAGAGTTAGTTCAATAAACGGCATTTTAAGAAGCAAGTTTCCACTTCAAATTACATGACGAGCATTTTTCCACTGGAATGGGATCCGGAACGCTGTCCAGCACCTATTGCTCCTGTCACCTAACCAGGAAAGATCATAAATATCGTTTCAAGCAAAAGTAACGAAGTATGCATATGTTTAAACGTTTGATGACTTGATGCAAAGTTTGTATTGGATGGCGATTCGGACCTAGCATCTAGTCAATTGTTAAGTAAACACAACCAAATTTTAGCTGTCGAATTTTGTCACCAGTAGGGAGCACACTGAAACTCACTTAGATTCGATCATGGGACCTACAGCCGTTGTTTTTTAGCTATGAATAGATGAGATGTGTGCATGTTCAATCCGAAATAACGCGGAGAAGTTTACGTACCTGTCTAGGAATAACAGCCGACAATGCACGAAGACAGATTAAAAATCATAATTATTTTTGTCTGTAGTTTGGTGTTAGCATGCTACAGCTATAAATGGCACGAAGGGAATTTTTGGACCGTATCAGGATTCGAACCCAGGCAGATTCCTTTCGTGGGGACTTGGAGGAGTTTGGAATCTTTATAGCACAACGAAACGATAGACCTGTATCGTCCAGAAGGAGTGAAATCCAGCAAAAAGTGAGACTTGAATTTTAATTCCAGTCCAGCACTGCTATTTTCAACATCTCAGTTTAAATACAGTTAGAAGAAAGTGCTCTGTGACCTTATATCATAATTGATTGACTAATAACACGAAATTTGCGGTGTAGGAAAAATGAACTGGTGACAGAGTTTCTACTTGCTGCAACTCCCGTCTGCACCATCGCCCAATCTACATCCACTCTCCTCCAGTCACTAGTCATGGGACATCATGTTTAATGTGCATTTGGAAGCATGGTGCAACCCTAGGACCTAAAGCGGTCTTACCAGAGGTGAAAAGTGTCTGTTCGTGATTGTTAAATTCTTTGCCTTAAGTATGAGTCGAACATAGTTCTTAAGCTTACAATGCTGGAATCATTCCAAGAGGCCATCAGACTACACATGTAGGTGGCTCATGAGTTTGTCACATAGAAGGATACTCCACACTGGATCAGAATTTTGACTTCCAGGAAGCGAATTATGGCCTGTTCTTAACATTCCTCTCCTAGTTCGTATAACCAATGCGTACTTTTGACTTAGTTTTGTAATCAGTAAAATAAAATCTAATAACAGCCATCTGCACTAACTGCCGTCAGGGTAGGATACGTAAATTTCTCAACAACTATTCTTTTCATTTGAGTTGCTGTGGTTCTGCCTCTGTTAGTGGCAAACGTGCCATAGTGTGATCGAGATACCGCAATCTGGATTACATTAATCTTTTTACTTTTTAATCTGCATTTCGCCTGATATTTTTGCCTAAGCAACAGAATTGTGACCAATCTTCATGCGCATGTGACGAGAAATCCTGAAGTATCTACCATTGCAGGCAAAATTTTACAGAAAATTGCAGGAGCTTTTGTTTGGAAGGATGGCGTGTTGTCACGCGGCTGGCTGTAAGTATGTTTATCAATTGTCTTTCTTATTTGAGAATCTAGAAATGTTCTTGCAGTAACGTATTAAATTTAGCTATTTGAAGGCTATGATACTCGTTGTTTAAGCATTAGAAAACAGCGTTGTATCTTGGTATGCGCTGCCTGCGATATGCAAGATAAAAGAGAATCGCTGACCAGAGAGCAGTGTTGTCTGAGTGGGAACTGTGTAGCTGTAGCAGTAAGTTGGTGCCAGTGGCTAGTCTGCGTTTGTCTGGTCTGTAGTCTGTTGTATCGTGTTGGCTGGGCCGGTCGTGGTGCAGCGATGGCGAAGCCTGAGCGTTATAGTATAAGGTAAAAGCAGCCTCGCTCATATCTAGTAATGTTATGTGAACTCCCATGTAAATCTTTTAAAAATGTCCTAATAATAATCTTTGTCATATAAAGTAATTTCTAACAAGAATTCATTTCAATTTAACCCTTTGTTGCCTGACGGTACTTACAAGTACCAGTAAGTTTTGACTCTCATTATTTTATCGTGGTGCAGTTTCGTGATCTGAGAGCCTGTCGGTACGTAACAGTAACTCTGCTCTACTGTTTCATAGATGTTATTGTGCAATACATAGACCTCTCTGGCGGTCAGAGCTTGAAATTGTTTTTCGCGCGCTGCTGTGAAAACAGAAAATTGTATGTGCTTGTTTCCATGGTGTTGCCTGAATTTGTGCGCAATTTATTGAAACTTCCATTGAGTTTTCCATTGTACGTACTTATCTTCTTTGTTTTCTTATAATAGTTTGAAGCATTACGTTACATGTGAATGAGATAAAGTGGAAAATATAAGGCGGACTTATTAGTACCGTCAGGTTGTGCGAACACTTTATTGTAGCAACAATGCGTTACCTCTCACTAGTTGTTCTGTCCACTTTTTCTCACATAGAAATCGGTAAATACATTTGCCTGTGGAACAATTAGAACACACAGGAAAGGTTTGCCAGGCAATTTACCTAAAGAAAAATGTCTAAATCAAATCACAGAGAGTCATCTTTAGACCTAACAGTATTTGAATGGAAGGAAAATAAAGTAGTGTATTTTGCCTCAAACTTCCATGGCACTGAACAGAGCGTAGTGACAAGAAAACAGAAAGATGGAACTAGTATGACTATACCATGTCCAGTTATTGTATGCGATTACAATAAAAACATGGGTGGTGTGGCTCATGCAGACAGATTACGTTCAACTTATGGTCTTGACAAGCGATCAAAGAAATGGTGGCACCGTCTCTTCTGGGGAGCAATAGAAATTGCTTTTGTCAATGCTTATGTCATTTTCAGTGATCTACATGGGGCACTGCCACTGCTGGAATTCAGGCGTGCTGTGGCACTAGGGCTAATGAATGAACAGCAAGTGCCAAATCTCAAAAAGTAAAACTCTGGTAAAGATGAAATACACTCCTGGAAATTGAAATAAGAACACCGTGAATTCATTGTCCCAGGAAGGGGAAACTTTATTGACACATTCCTGGGGTCAGATACATCACATGATCACACTGACAGAACCACAGGCACATAGACACAGGCAACAGAGCGTGCACAATGTCGGCACTAGTACAGTGTATATCCACCTTTCGCAGCAATGCAGGCTGCTATTCTCCCATGGAGACGATCGTAGAGATGCTGGATGTAGTCCTGTGGAACGGCTTGCCATGCCATTTCCACCTGGCGCCTCAGTTGGACCAGCGTTCGTGCTGGACGTGCAGACCGCGTGAGACGACGCTTCATCCAGTCCCAAACATGCTCAATGGGGGACAGATCCGGAGATCTTGCTGGCCAGGGTAGTTGACTTACACCTTCTAGAGCACGTTGGGTGGCACGGGATACATGCGGACGTGCATTGTCCTGTTGGAACAGCAAGTTCCCTTGCCGGTCTAGGAATGGTAGAACGATGGGTTCGATGACGGTTTGGATGTACCGTGCACTATTCAGTGTCCCCTCGACGATCACCAGTGGTGTACGGCCAGTGTAGGAGATCGCTCCCCACACCATGAGGCCGGGTGTTGGCCCTGTGTGCCTCGGTCGTACGCAGTCCTGATTGTTGCGCTCACCTGCACGGCGCCAAACACGCATACGACCATCATTGGCACCAAGGCAGAAGCGACTCTCATCGCTGAAGACGACACGTCTCCATTCGTCCCTCCATTCACGCCTGTCGCGACACCACTGGAGGCGGGCTGCACGATGTTGGGGCGTGAGCGGAAGACGGCCTAAAGGTGTGCGGGACCGTATCCCAGCTTCATGGAGACGGTTGCGAATGGTCCTCGCCGATACCCCAGGAGCAACAGTGTCCCTAATTTGCTGGGAAGTGGCGGTGCGGTCCCCTACGGCACTGCGTAGGATCCTACGGTCTTGGCGTGCATCCGTGTGTCGCTGCGGTCCGGTCCCAGGTCGACGGGCACGTGCACCTTCCGCCGACCACTGGCGACAACATCGATGTACAGTGGAGACCTCACGCCCCACCTGTTGAGCAATTCGGCGGTACGTCCACCCGGCCTCCCGCATGCCCACTATACGCCCTCGCTCAAAGTCCGTCAACTGCACATACGGTTCACGTCCACGCTGTCGCGGCATGCTACCAGTGTTAAAGACTGCGATGGAGCTCCGTATGCCACGGCAAACTGGCTGACACTGACGGCGGCGGTGCACAAATGCTGCGCAGCTAGCGCCATTCGACGGCCAACACCGCGGTTCCTGGTGTGTCCGCTGTGCCGTGCGTGTGATCATTGCTTGTACAGCCCTTTCGCAGTGTCCGGAGCAAGTATGGTGGGTCTGACACACCGGTGTCAATGTGTTCTTTTTTCCATTTCCAAGAGTGTAACTCTCCCAAAGAGAAGGAAGGATAACTTTTCTGTTCCAAAGGATGTACGTCTTGGCAACAGAGGAAACCATTTTGTAGTGTTCAGTTGTAAAAGAGGACGATGCGAAATGTGTGCGAAAAATAAAATTCAGTCGAGACCACATTCACAATGTAGTACATGTAAAGTGTATTTGTGCTGCAATGAGAAAAAGAACTGTTTCCTACAATTTCATCAGGTATCACTAAATATGTGATATGTATATACTGTCAAAAATGTATAGCTAAGTTACTATGTATTGTGAAGTTGCTCTAGAATAAATTTATGTGAAATTTAAAAAAAAATTCAGAAATATCATATTTCTGTTAATTAATTTTCTAATATAAAAATATGTAATATTTATGTGGAATAAAGTACAACTTATAAAAATTGGAGCATTTTTCTGCGCCTGTTGTGATTCTGTCCATGGAGTCTGACGGTACTTCAGAGTACCAGGAGAGAAAAAAGTTGTGAAAAATAAAATAAAATTTTACAAAAAATCCTACCGTCATTTGAGGCCACAATAGCATAAATTCTGCAAAGAAAATGTTAAAAAGTAAAATTTTTCTTATGTCAGGAAACAAAGGGTTAAAGAATTTACTAATTTCTCCAATCCATGATCATTCCGATTGTTGCAAAAGAAAAATCAGTTGCTTCCTTTCATAACGGACAAATGTATAGCCCTGCATTGCACAATAATTAGAATCATTAACCAAAATAATATTTATTCTATTTTAAATTTTTGTGTGGAGGTTACAGCGTGAAACGGAAAAAATTCTAACATTTGTGACATTTTGATAGAGTGTTGCAGACAGCAGAAGCAGCAGGAAAGGCCTGCGCCATGTATGGGATAAACGCATCAAGAAATCACAACTGAAAATATTTTTCTAATTTTACGTAGAACCGTTTTCAAATCGGTTATTCGCTACATTTAAGACGACCAATCTTCGTTCGGTTTCCCACTACCGTACATGTCAGTGTACCCTATTATTGGCAAATGTGATGAACAGCGACTATTCAACCTTTTGGAAACGCTTGCATTCAATTGGCAATGTTGGGGGAAAAAGGAAAAGGGAAGATTTGGGTTAAAGGTCCGGTCGACGACGGGGTCACTAGGGACGTAACAGAAGCTACGACTGGGAAGGATGGGGGCGTGTATTGGCTGTGCTCTTTCAAAGGAAAGATCCCGCCATTTGCCTTAGTTGATTCAGAGGAATGAAGGAAAAGTTAAATCAGGATGACCAAACAGGGATTCGGGACACCATGTGTTGTTGGTGTTGTTGTGTTCTTCAGTCCTGAGACTGGTTTGATGCAGCTCTCCATGCTACTCTATCCTGTACAAGCCTCTTCATCTCCCAGTACTTACTGCAACCTACATCCTTCTGAATCTGCTTAGTGTATTCATCTCTTGGTCTCCCTCTACGATTTTTACTCTCCACACTGCCCTCCAATACTAAACTGGTGATCCCTTGATGCCTCAGGACATGTCCTACCAACCGATCCCTTCTTCTAGTCAAGTTGTGCCACAAACTTCTCTTCTCCCCAATTCTATTCAATACCTCCTCATTAGTTACGTGATCTACCCACCTTATCTTCAGTATTCTTCTTTAGCACCACATTTAAAAAGCTTCTATCACTTCTTGTCCAAACTATTTATCGTCCATGTTTCACTTCCATACATGGCTACACTCCATACAAATACTTTCAGAAACGACTTCCTGACACTTAAATCTATACTCGATGTTAACCAATTTCTCTTCTTCAGAAACGCTTTCCTTTCCATTGCCAGTCTACATTTTATATCCTCTCTACTTCAACCATCATCAGTTATTTTGCTCAACAAATAGCAAAACTCCTTTACTTTACCATATGTTAACGTCATGAAAACAAAGTGTAAGTAGGTTGTTTAGGCTTTTATGTTGGCAACGCCACGTAGCGCTCTGTATGAAAATCACTGACTATGTTGTGTGCAGTCTGTGGCTGATTAGCATTGTTGGAATATTCGCTATTGTAGTGTTGGGCAGTTGGTTGTGAACAGCGCGTAGCGTTGCGCAGTTGGAGGTGAGCCGCCAGCAGTGGTAGACGTGGGGAGAGAGATGGCAGAATTTTAAGAGCTGACGACCTGGACGTGTGTCCGCCAGAAAGAGTAGATTTGTAATACTGGATATCATGAACTAATATATATATATATTATGACTTTTGAACATTATTAAAGTAAATACATTGTTTTTTTCTCTATCAAAATCTTTCATTTGCTGAATATGCCTATCAGTAGTTAGTGCCTTCAGTAGTTAGAATCATTTATTTAACCGGCAGTAGTGGTGCTCGCTGTATTGCAGTAGTTCGAGTAACGAAGATTCTTGTGCGGTAAGTGATTCATGAAAGGTATAGATTATTGTTAGTCAGGGCCATTCTTTTGTAGAGATTTTTGAAAGTCAGATTGCGTTGCGCTAAAAATATTGTGTGTCAGTTTAGTCTTGATCACAATAAGTAAAGAGAGTAATGTCTGAGTACGTTCAGTTTTGCTCAGCTGTTTGAAAATCAAATAACGTTGAGGTTTATCAGCACAGTAGTTCAGAAATATTTCAAAGTGGATGTTTCAAAAGTAATGGATGGCCCTGTCAAAATTATCTGAAGAATAGGCCAGTGCGATTCCTCATAATGTAACATTATGTATCTGGTAGCATAAAGACGACGTTTTGTATTATAAATTGCATTATAGTGTCCGTATCAGCTGGCATGTGTTTACAACAAATGAGATTCCTTGTGGTCTAAATATAAGAAGTTGACCAATGACATTGCGTCAAGTGTGGCTATTGTACGAGAATGACTGTCTGCACTCTTGACAACAGCTGAAGGTGATCTCAGCAGACGGGAAAAAGGTCGGATTTCAAGGAGTTGAGGAATAATAAGCAGTGGACCCCACATCCATAACATTTTTCTTTTACTATAAATGGCCACAAAAATCGGTAGACCTCTGTCAGTAGTGAGGACTGCGTGAAGATGGCCAGTGATCCAGGCACAAATTCAACGTCAAAACGTCAAATAGCATTGGCCAAATAGCGGAATAGATGGTAATAGATCGCCACTTACTGAGAAAGTGATGCGATCTGAAGAATGATTAAGTTTGCCGAGATAAAAATGTAATCGACTGTGGCAAATTCTAAATAGTTAAAAAACTGCTGCTTTCCTAATTGGTAACTGCAGTAGTTGTTTACCCACCACGTTCAACATTCATAACAAGTGAGTGAACTCTGACTCTTCATTTTTCACAGCTGGTTGTATTACATCAAACGAGGTCACACCGCAAAACGATCGACGCAATACGTTGTAATGAGCAATTTCTTAGGTTACAGGGAAATGCTGCTTCAAGCAGTATTTTTTATTTTAATTATAGTAACGAATGTAAGGATGGCCCGTTGAAGTTCGATAGTACTGTGTTTAAGTGTGATATTTAAAATCATTATGAAATTAAATGACCTGAGGCACCTGTAGGAATAGAATTAAAGAACATCCAACTTTCGTATATTTCAAGAACAGTAATCTATCATCAAACACAATAAAATTGGAGGTAATTAACGTTTACATGATTACACAGTATATTGCCCTATTAGTGACAGTCTGTGGTTACTTTCCTGAATATCAGTAATTCCTTTGAAATAAATACCACCCTAGAGTGGCCCTGATAAAAGTATGACGAGTATGTATAAAGGAAATGTAGTGAAATAATAGAAACGAAGAGCTGATATGGACTTACCATTTATTTACAGTTAAAAATACAGTGAAAAATTCTTTTATAGAAGATGCTGAAAGTGATCTCCTGTAACATTAATATACAGCTGTGCACGTCTAAGCATATTCAGATACACCAGGCCTGTAGTTCGGATATCGATGGCGGCATCTTCATGACTGATGTCTCTAAGTTCCTGTATGGATTTGTTTCATAGGCCTTGCTCTTCAAGTGCCCCCACAGGAAAAAAAAACATGCTGTTAGATACAGTGAACGTAGTAACCACAAATGTTTGTTGACAGTTCGTCCCTCAGTGAAGACATCAAGGACTAGTTCCAGGGAAGCTTTAGAAGTGTGGAATGTTGCCCCATCTTGCTGTAAAAAGCCGTATTGTCTTTAAAATTCAGTGAGTTGAGCACAAAACGTATCAATAATTTCCATATATGCAACCGTGTTGATGGTAGTGTCAAAAAATATCGCTACAATGAAGAGGATTATTGTTACGCTACACCAAACGCCGATCTTTTCATCATGGAGTGGTTGCTGACACAGTGTTAGAGTTTTCCGTTGCCGGAATCTCGTGTTCTGTGCATTCACATCACCAAAAGAAGAAACCATGTTTTGTCACACGTGATGTAATGGAAAGGTCTAACAAACCATCGTTGACGTTATTCAAAGCCCACGTACAGTGATCGACACATTCCTGTCTATCATCCTACCGTAATTGTTGCAGAATCGTCCCTCAATATGGTTTTGAATTAAGACTTTTCCAATACCCGTTGGCAACTCTCCTACGTACGTCGTACATGCGTCTATTTCGCCACTTTACTTGTAGACTCAAGGGCTCTGAATAATTATTCGGTGAATGTCTGCAATAAAGTATGGTGTGCGAAGTGAATGAATTCGTCGTCGTTTTACATTTTATACAGATAGGTAGGTGCGTAAATTTTTATACAGTTTCTGTATTGCTCTCTTTGTTGGTAGTTCTCTATCCATATACTTGACCCAGAAAAATCTCCTTAATCGAACCGGCCTTCACATAGGCTTCCACTGTTTGCATTTTTTCTTCTATCGAGAAAGTTCTTTTGCAGATCAGGAAGAGAAACGTCTAATTTCAGTGATGAAAGGAAATGAAATGCTGACAGAAGAATACTAACAATCGAATATTGTGTAAAACTGACCATTGTTGTATCTGTTTATTTTAGAAGTCGAATGTTGCATTCGCATTTAAAGGGGAGGTTGTAACGATAACTGTACATATAATAATTTTTTTCTGTATGAATTTCGATAAATTAGTGTGAACAATATTTGATTTTATTCCTTTCTCTTTTCGTGTCGTGTTGAAGAAACAGTGAGCAATTTTTTGAAATGAATATTATTATTTATGTTGGATTTCAAATAATGTGATAATCAAAAGAAAGTGTACTTAATGTTAAAACTATTGTAAGATGTGAAAATTGTAATTTAAACACTTGGTCCATACGTAGGTAATGCAGTAGGATATGTGTAGTAGAAAACCTGTGGTGAATACCCTACCTGTAGGGGAGCGGGAAAAGGTGGAGGCAGGCGAGCGCGGGAAAACGCACACTGGGCGCGGTTCGGCACAACGGGCTCAAGTAATACAGTCGGAGGCGAGCAGTCAGTCGGAGTGGTGAATCGGTCAGAGGAACACGTACTGTACCGAGGCGGCTACCCAGGAAAAGTGGATTCCATTGAGCCTCGGGTGCCCCGATTCCGACGAATACTTGGCATGGCTATAATCTGAGGCACAAAGTTGGAAAGATTACGAAGCTAAGAAGATGGAAAGTGCCGATGTAGTGTGAGACTTAGCCGTGCTTGTATGTGTGCCGTGCTGCCCGCTATCTCGCTGCCCGCCAACCGCCGCACCGACTTGCACAGGTCAAACATTTATTTCATCTTTAGAAGTGTATCTGTGTGGACCAGTGTTGAAACTGTTCTAAATGTTCAATAATAACGTGACTTTTACCAGAATTGCTTTAGCCATGACTTATCCTGATCACTGACCTGGACAGGATCCTTACCTCGTATTGTGCAACCCGAGTATCCTGAACTGAAAGATTAAAAGTAGTGCTAATAAGAATTATCAGTAGACAAACCTATGCTATAAAGAAATTTAAAGTTCTATGTGTTATTGCAAATGTTGGTAAAGAACAAAAGTATGACTAACTTGGAAGAGAGTTTTTTGAATTGAGTTAGCGATGTTATTTAATTAATCTGAGACAGAAATAATGACAGTAAAATTATTCAGAAGTAAGACAAAGGAGTAGTTGTCCATAGATTGATAATTTTGAGTGTTAATTTGCCTTCAGTACTTAACAGTTTCAGTATAACGACCAAAACAGTTTCAGCCCCCCCCCCCCCCTCTTCTCTTGACCATTCTTTCAAACCTTGAAATGTGGATCAGATTTGACCAGTAAAGCTAAATTCTATGTTAATCCTAAGTGTATTAGTCTTGTTTTCCAATGTTAATAGTGACATTGTATGTGTGCTTTCAAAACTGCTTATTCTAGGGAAATCTATGCCCGATTTCAGTCTGATCAATATACAAAATGCAGTTCGTAGTAATCATTGATGTGTGGTGTTGTGTGAATTTAGCTCGTCCAAATTAGTACTAAAAGAGAAAGCTTTAGTTCAGTGGATTTTTATGGTGCCAAACTTTGCCATATAACGCATCATTACTACGTGTTACTATGCTTGTACATGCACCCACTTGTACAAGGAAAAACTCACTCATTGCCTAAGTAGGCTGGCGACCGAATTATTAATTATAGGTAGCATCTACTGTGTGTACTTCTTGTCCATGCGAACGCGCAATTATACTTTACATTTGCTTGATGCATCACTGTAGTTATTAACTGAGTACAAGTCCGATCTTGCTTCTATTAGGTACACGCGGTCAAATTATGTACAAAAATCCTTGTTTAAAAGGTGAAGCCCGTGAACTTATTACAGTACAGGCTTTATACAGCTAACGTACGTCCGTTTAGGGCGGTGAGCGTTACAAGGTGTGCTACTTTTAACTACGCCCTCCTGTAGAACACTGGCTAGCGAGTTTATACTCACGAACACTAGTGCACTTCATCATCTGGCTCAGTGAGCCCAGTGTACCAGCTAGAATTGAGCGACCTATAGCCTCCATGTTTGGCACATTAGCTGGAAGGCATGGCAGTAGCGTGCGCGCTTGCAGCTCCTTCAACCTTAATTAATGGCAGATCTTGATCTATCAAGCACCAGACCAAACACTTTAATGACCTTGCTGATATGTATCGCATCAGGTAGTCCAGCAAGAGTGTCTTACAGTAACACTAAATTCAAGTTGCCTCTCTTCCTTGGCGTTTTGCGTTTTGAAAATAAGATGCCACATGTGTTTGCCCGTACTACTGATTGAAGAGAAAGAGTTCATCGTCTTGCAAGCCAAATTATTTGTTACCAACTTTTAGTGCTGTTCAGAAACGACCACTATACCATGCCAAGAGTTACTCACCTGTCAAGAAATATTCCTTCTAAAATCATTCCAGAATAGTGCTTTGTTTGCTAATATCTGTCGCACAATCAATTTTCTTGTGATTGCCGAGCTTCCTCGTTAGTTATTTAGCTACATAGTTACATGTCCCATAGAATATCTGAACGTTCCCTTTATCGAAATGGTGTGGAACGAGCCAGTTCACAGGATTTGTATACATAATCAGTGGTAACATTAATGAACGCATTATCGTTTTATTCCTGCTCGTGTAACTACAGTTGAGAACAATTTCTTTTACTGGCACCAGGTTTTAAGTTGGAATTCGTCTATGAAATAAAAGAAATTTCCCAGGAGGAATGATGTTAAATAAGATTTAAAACTTGCTTCGCTCCAAGTTAGGCATTTTGTTATTGGCCAAGTGATAAAAAAAATTTTATTGCCGCATTTCCAACTCCTCTCTGAGCCACTGAGGCTTGAACAACTGGCAATAAACATGATTTTTCCCTCTAGTTCTGCAGCTATGTACATCACGTTTTTTCTCAAGTTGTAATGGATTGTTTATGACGAATTTCATTAACGAATATATGTATTATAACAGCGCAGTTAAAATGTCTAGCTCCTTGAAGAGGTAAATACGTGACGTCCAGGGAAGAACAGCATATGTTATTCTTATTGCTCGCATTAATGCAATCAATACTTTCTTCCTAAATAATGAGTTACGCAACAAAATTATTCCGTACGACATTATTGAGAAAAAATATGCAAAATATGTCAGGAGGTTGATACATTTTCTTCCATGATCAACAGTTATACGTAGAGAAAAGGTAGCCGAACTCAATTGTTTACCGAGCGAGGTGGCGCAGTGGTTAGACACTGGACTCGCATTCGGGAGGACGACGGTTCAATCCCGCGTCCGGCCATCTTGATTTAGGTTTTCCGTGATTTCCCTAAATCACTCCAGGCAAATGCCGGGATGGTTCCTCTGAAAGGGCACGGCCGACTTCCTTCCCCATCCTTCCCTAATTCGATGAGACCGATGACCACGCTGTCTGGTCTCCTTCCCCAACCAACCAACCAACCAACTCAATTGTTTGAAAAACTCAATGATATGCATCTTCTTATTTAAGTTTTCATCAATATTTGCAAGTAAAAATTTGTAGATTCTATCCTACTTACTGACTCTTGTTCATAAGCTACATCACTTGTTGGTGTGTGTCTACTTGTTGTACAAAGCTGAGTGTACTGTGTTTTTTTTTTTTTTCAGAATTTAGGGAGAGTCCATTTTCAGAGAAACACTTAATAATTCCTTGGAAAATATCATTTACTAACTCTCCTGTTGCTTTCTTGCTAATGGGATTAGCCGGCCGGTGTGGCCGAGCGGCTCTAGGCGCTTCAGTCTTGAACCGCGTGACCGCTACGGTCGCAGGTCCGAATCTTACCTCGGGCATGGTATTAGACTTTTTTAATAAAATAGACATAAGGAATTGTTTATCAAATGTTCAGCACCCCCCACCCTCCCCGCCACCGCCACTCTTCACACCTTGTACACGTCATCCGGCCTCTGGCGATTCTCGCGCCACTGCGTGAGCGCTTTCCGGGTTTCTGCCAGTCAGTCAGGCCATGTCTGCTGCCGCGCGGCTACTCTCAACTTGCACGGTATGTTCTGACATGTTTACATGGCCCTAATTCCTCTGTTTGTTCATGCTAATGTTCCGCTCTTTACGTTCGTGTTTAGGGGAGTTTTATCAGCATTGTATTTTATTTTCTAGGTCATTGTCGCTCCCATCATTTAAAACATTTTTAAAAAAGATCTTTAAATTTTTACTACCGATTTCACCAGATGACGGTATATTGGACGTGAATGCTGGGGAGTGGCTACACGGCAATGTTCAATGTTACTATTTTATAAATAGCGTATGTGAGTACTTTCTTCTTTCATTCAAACAACTGGCTATTTAAAAGTTTAATTTACACCTCAGAATTGGGGGATCGAATAGTTTATATGAGCTCTTATTATATTAGTTTTTGTACAGATTGCCTGAGGATGCACCGATAAGTGGTGCGAAACCGGTCGCAGAGTTAATAAAAATCATTCTTACAGCCAGTGCAGAATTTTCTATGAAAAAATGTCGAGGTTTGGCTATGGTTGCCCGCCCTACAAAAAAACACTAAAATTAGTTTTTAATAGTGAAAACCATCATTCCAGTTAACATTTTCAAATTGCATTTAGTTAAAAAAGCTTTACTGTCTTTAGATAGTATTGGTCAAGCCCTGGCCATAAAAACCTTTCTTGCGATCAGCAAAGGCGTTAGAAAGTTATTAACTTTTCAAGAACATGGCTCGTCTCGTGTTACTATACAATTACACCGACAGAGTGGATCGTTAAACATGCATCCTTATTTCGTTTTTTTATCTTTCATGCGTTTCTGTTTACTATATCGCAACTATATTAAAGCTCGTTTTATTTTTTGCGGCAGATGAAACAAATTGTAGTGTGCCTTGTACGGCCATCATGCGGCCACTCGCTCAGGGAACTCCCAACACACTAGCTCTTCGGTTTACCCGCCACCAAGTGTGGTTCTCTCATTGACGGCACATTCTGCTACTAACAGAGGGTCTAGGTGTTCTCTGGTCAAATCCGACACCTTCGAAACGTCCACAAAAGCTACATAACTGCTTTCAAACTCCCGCACGCGTCAACTGCGTCTGTTATCTCAGGTGTTACATACGACGTTATGCGATGGTACCGAAGGTACGATTCACATAGCTATCTATTATACCATTTAGGTTTACACCCCTTTTTTCCTCTGTCCTTCAAGTGTCCATATCTTCTGACTATGAGATGAAATCAAAGTTTTTCGACTTCAGCACAGCGAGACAGTACAAGTTGTTGCTTAGTGTTGGACAATCGTTGACCAACACTTGTTACTGTCCAGTAGGGTCGCACATGGCTGGCGCTTTTTTGCGTGTAAGGGCAATGCTTGTATGACGGCCAGGAGGCACAAATAACAAAGTAAATGAACAAAGTCTCGGTTAATCAAAAATTTTGGTATTTTCTTCAAAAATTTAATACCCAAAATGGTCTTGGCGCCCAAGAAGACTACATGTTTCGCCCTGAGTCGGTCCTGCACTCGCTGAATCTGCGGATGAAGCAATATTACCATAACCAGTAACGAACCACGTCATGTTATTACAATGTAGATCATAATAATAGGCCGAATACGCCTTTCCGAAGAGTCTTCAGAATTACTAGAGTCTTGTAGGCCGTTGTTATTCGTCCAAAAGCACTCTGTCAAAAGTATTGAGACATCATTGGCTCAGTTAACAGCGTATGATGTCAATTTGCGATTTGGACTAGTTGCTATTTTAAAGTCATCATGCGAAGTTTACTCATATCGAGGTGGCTAGTGCAGTAGTTACAACAGTCGATTTTCGTTGGGATAACCAAAGACCAAACCTGCGCTCGGTGATTAAACGTTTAGACTTTCAAAACGCTTAAAGACAAATAACAGGGCCGATTTTTGGAAACAGGTGGCGATTGGTTTCATTCTCCATCATAGCTCAAGGTGAGCTTTTCTTCCGTCTCTAATTACATCTGGAGTGTTAGACGAAACATAATTGATGTAACCAAAAGTTACGGCCGAATTTTCAGAAAAAATCTTTCAGAATTAGAATAGTAAAGTATGTTATATTAGTTGTTACCCAAAGCTGTGCACACATATAAGTAATTCTGCATCAATGTGTCGTACTACTGAAGAAACTACACATAATACAAAGATGACATTGTTTAATAATTTTAATATAGTTTACAGACTACAAAAATAAATAAATTAATCTTGATCACAATAAGAAATTTATTTGAATAGTAAGCAATTATTGTCAGAATGTGACTATCTTCAGACAATTTATCCTATGATAGTAGGTGGTAGCTGCGATCGGAACAGGTGTTGCTCTCGACTGGAGCTGCCAGTGTAATAATCTCTGAAAGAGAGTATTTTTGTTTACGAAGTTAGGTAGTGGATTTAGTCAAAAACTTTGTGAAAGAAACTACAGAATATTATACAAGTTAAGCGGCCCTTCTAGTGACATAATTCGCTACTCAAAGTGTAAGACTATAGTCTTCGCAGGTCCCTCTAAGTTGCTGCTCTCTTCCATGGCACAGTAAGGAAAACACTTCTGCAATAGCCACACACAACTTCCCACAGCTGTCACGTGTCCCTATTGGACAGACTTTTGCAGAGCAGCAAAGAAGTAAGACTACGTGAAGTCAGGCTATGATAGGAGTGGTCTTTTGTCTCGCGTGGATAGAGGGAGGAAGAGCAACAAAGCGAGGCAGAAACTGAAAGGGACAGAGAGAAAGCGAGAGAGGAAGACAAGGACAAAGACAGAAACACACAGGCACAGAGAGAGAGGGAAGGAGGGAGAGAGAGAGAGAGAGCGTCAGCGGAAGAGCAGCGGTCGTCCAGCAGCAGGAAGTGTGGCGAGCAGGGTGCGTCGGGCCAGTGCGGAAATGACGGGGTGTCCGTATGGGCGGAAGCAGCAGCAGCACCGGCGGCGGCCGCTGGAACGGGTCGGGAACCGGGGGCCACTGCACCCACGCACCAGCCCTTCTCTGCCGCTACTTCTTTACTTCCGTCGCCAAGAACGTACGTTCTATCAGCTCCTATCACCTCCTGGTATTGCCATTGCTCACAACGTCAGCATAAACGCAATTCGCTTTGCTGGGATGAATCTGTGCTGTTATTTCATGGTCGACTATCGACTGTTAAACCGATGTCGATTACAAACAGTAGCAACTCTTTGACCTAACGTACATTTATATCACGTAAATTTTATTTTCCTCCATTTAAGAAAGCAGCATAACAATGCTGATCGCTTGATGATTTTTCAGGGACCATACAGCCCCTCTGAAAATGCATTTTAGGCTTCATGTAAGAAGCGCATATTTCGAATGTTGAAACTACACTACTGGCCATTAAAATTGCTTCACCAAGAAGAAATGCAGATGATAAACTGGTATTCATTGGACAAATATATTATACTAGAACTGGCATGTGATTACATTTTCACGCAATTTGGGAGCTTAGATCCTGAGAAATCAGTACCCAGAACAACCACCTCTCGCCGTAATAACGGCCTTGATACGCCTGGGCATTAAGTCAAACAGAGCTTGGATGGCGTGTACAGGTGCAGCTGCCCATGCAGCTTCAACACGATAACATAGCTCATCAAGAGTAGTGACTGGCGTATTGTGACGAGCCAGTTGCTCGGCCACCATTGACCAAACGTTTTCAGTTGGTGAGAGATCTGGAGAATGTGTTGGCCCGGGCAGCAGTCGAACATTTTCTGTATGCAGAAAGGCCAGTACAGGACCTGCAACATGCGGTCGTGCATTATCCTGCTGAAATGTAGGGTTTCGCAGTGATCGAATGAAGGGTAGAGCTACGGGTCGTAACACATCTGAAATGTAACGTCCACTGTTCAAAGTGCCGTCAATGTGAACAAGAGGTGACAGAGACGTGTAAGCAATGGCACCCCATACCATCACGCCAGGTGATACGCCAGTATGGCAATAACATATACACGCTTCCAATGTGCGTTCACATCGATGTCGCCTAACACGAATGCGACCATCATGATGCTGTAAACATAACCTTGATTCATCCGAAAAAATGACGTTTTTCCATTCGTGCACCCAGGTTCGTCGTTGAGTACACCATCGCAGGCGCTCCTGTCTGTGATGCAGCGTCAAGGGTAACCGCAATCATTGTATGCGAGCTGATAGTCCATGCCGCTGCAAACGTCAGCGAACTGTTCGTGCAGATAGCTGTTGTCTTGCAAACGACCCCATCTGTTGACTCAGGGATTGAGACGTGGCTGTACGATCCGTTATAGCCATGCGGATAAGATGCCTGTCATCTCGACTGCTAGTGGTACTGGAATAGTGACTCGAATAGTATGTGCGTACTGCGAGGTTTTAGCTACCATTTGTCATGGTCATCGGATGTCGCTTGGGAGGTCTGTTTGTGCTCCCCCTGTTTTGACTCTGCTGGCAGTAACCGTGCCGATCTCAGTGGTGAATAATGGTTGCTCCATTCATTCTGTGGCACAACCGTGCCCCACCCAAAAGTACGTATTCCTGTTGAACAGCGTCAGTCATTTGTATGGGATCGCTTTGAGGGCCTCCAGGAACTGGTTGGACATATCGAAGGATTTCTGCACATGTTGGGCACAAAGTACCACTGGCGTGTCGCTGCTTTCAGCAGTAGTCTGTGGAGCATCGGCACATCCGTAGACCACGTTCTGGATGTCCACGTAGAATAGACGCACGTCAAGACCACAGAACTGTGCGAGCACTGGCCGAGCGAGCACCATACAGGGACAAAATCCGGGAAAATGTTGCACCTGCTGTGTCATAAGAGACTACTGGGAACCGTCTGCTTACAACAGGATTAAGATCGTGTGTGCCTCTGACCAGGCTCTCAGCCAGGCTACCACTGACACGTGGCTGCCCTCGTATCGTGAAAGAGTCGACTGGAGAGTGGAATGGCACTCTGTTGTCTTCAGCGATAAGAACGGACTCTGTCTCTACGCGAATGATCGACGTTCGCGTGTATAGCGAAGACCTGGTGAGATGTCTATTCCATAGTGCATTCGCCCACATCACAGGCTTCACGATGTGGGGTCCATCAGTTACATACAACTCGCGTTAACATTTGGTGTTTATGCGGGTTGAAAAAGCCAGTGGCTGCTACATTACACGAGCTGTCATCTCTGCGACAGGAAAGCGATGTGCTTTGTCAGCAAGATAATACACATCCACATAGGACTGCTGTGATGAAACGTAATTTTCATGGTGTATTGCCCTGCCAGCTAGATCACCATATCTCTCTCCAGCTGAACAAGTACTGGACGTGATGAAACGGGAACTTATTCGTTCTCCAGGGCCAGCAAGAACCATTGCCGAATTGCTACAAAAGGCGCAAGATGTTTTTTGAGGCAACCTATCGCGGGATGCCATTCGGCATCTTTATGATTGTTTACAGGCGACAATACAAGCTTGCATTGCGGCTAGAGGGTCATAGACAGTGTATTTGTGTCACTGTTTGGGCACCCTTCACTATGACATGGGCGTTTCATTTGATCTGAATTTATCATATACTCTACAATGATAAACTACGTGTCACCTCACTTTTCCATAAAATGGACATAGCCTTGAAACTACTGCACTTTCTTCCGGCAGTGTATGGTTCAAATGGCTCTGAGCACTATGGGACTCAACTGCTGAGGTCATTAGTCCCCTAGAACTTAGAACTAGTTAAACCTAACTAACCTAAGGACATCACACACATCCATGCCCGAGGCAGGATTCGAACCTGCGACCGTAGCGGTCTCGCGGTTCCAGACTGCAGCGCCAGAACCGCGCGGCCACTTCGGCCGGCCCGGCAGTGTATAACAACTATAGTTCATAATACGATAATAGGTTTCATGATGGAACTACTCCTTTGGCTGATTCCAGAACTGTCTCACTTATCAACGAGAGTATTTATGATACCACAGTGAAATTCAGTAAACGACTGTTTTCAAAAGTATTCTTCATTCAACAATGCTAGAGAAGAAAAGATCGTGTTTACGCATACCGTTGCAGCCCAAGTGCATCAGTTCAATTAATATTAACAAAATTGGAATCATGATTTTAAATATTTCGTAACTGCTTAAGTAATAAAGACACGTAACATCTAAGACCAATTTTTGAACCGTCACAAAATTTGCTCTAAGATGATTTAAAGTCGTTTTAAATTTCGTAAAAAATAGATAAACTTTTTTTTAAAAGATGGCATAACGGTTTTCAGAAGCAACATATGACTGAATTGTTGTTACTAACCCGTTAATATACATTACTATTAATTTAACACACAGAAGACTAATTATTTAGCATAAAAACTGATATAATTTAAAATAATATTGACCCCACATTCCTTACAGTGCTGGGGAGACGCGCCAACAGGCGTTTCAGTGTGAGTTAATATTGTGATAAGTCGTTTGTCTGTTTATACGTGCAGTTATGAAGTGCCCACCAAAGCTAGATTCGCATCACTGGAAAACGTGGCCAAACTCTAGTGATGCTGTGACGTTGTTTGTAAACTGCGCTTTCGTAATAAATGTAATTATATGGAGATATGTTTCCACTTTTGCTCGGTTCATTGAACACAAACCAGCACAAGTGAATCCTGGTACCAAAATACTGGAACGGACTGCGGTCAGTGTAATGTACAACTGTTTGTTCATAAAACCCATAGAAAAAGGTTTTGTGAAGTAATAGTATGTGGGGTGGTGCTCAGAATTTGATTATCGACCTCAAGTACTAAGAAACGCCACAAATTCACGTTGTAACGGAACATATTAAAGGCTTTACTTTAATGAAGTATGCGATACCCTCCAAATTCAACCAGTTTAACGAGTATTTATGATTATAGAAAAGTTATTGTGTATGTTAACAATGATTGCATAACATGTCTCCATAAACAGTCAACCCATTAAATTATACTGAATAACTGACACACACAAAAGTTAGTATCACTTGATCACTGATACAGCAAATGTCATCATGTAAAAACACTAAGTTCATCTTAAATAATTAATATGAAGTACGAAAAATAGTGGCCAACTTAGGTATTTTGGATCTCCTTAAATAAAAATCACCCAGTGAAACCTATTTGTTCACTAGGAGCGTTTTCACTCAGTATTCACGTAATCAATCCTATTTTAGACGAAAACCTATGTAATTCTTAATAATTCATGTTATTTACTTATTTATGCAAATTAGAGAAGTCAATTGACAAACTTCTAAAAAACGGCCTTTTTGTAACAAAGAATTATTCTGTCAAGTCAACAAATCTGTCTGTCGTTTTAATAACATGTTAAATTATGTCACTCGATGCAAATTAATAACTTATCTGCACAAATTATGATAACAGATGTACATGTGACTTATAAACTATATCTCTTTTTAGTAGTTCTTTGACAATGTTATAAATACAAGCAGCAAGAAGGGTCGAGGAGGCAGTCGGAATGTCACTTTGGTAAAGTGTGTTTCTGTTTGAGGTGGATAAACAATGCAAAGAACATGTAAAGGAAGTACTACTTTGTGTTGTCATGGTCTTTGGTGGACAGTGGAATTAAGATGGCCACCAGAGTAATAAATATTTGATTTTTACATATTTGTTGGTTTCGCTCGTTCTTTATCATCAAAAGCACATAAAAAAAACACGGGACCTCATGTTTTTACCCTAGACAACCAGATTTGGAGCCAGCATCAGCATCGAGACACAGCAGCGATCCAGCAAGCAGCAGCGATTACTACAATGCATTTTAATGGCGCCAACCTAACATCAAGTGCTAACAAGCTCCGTAAATTGTAGTGAAATAGTGCGATTATAGCAATTAGCAATATCTACGACTAGGCGACCATTACAACGTACATGGTTCAAATGGCTCTGAGCACAATGGGACTTAACATCTGAGGTCATCAGTCCCCTAGAACTTAGAACTACTTAAACCTAACTTACCTAAGGACATCACACACATCCATGCCCGAGGCAGGATTCGAACGTGCGACCGTAGCGGTCGCGCGGTTCCAGACTGTAGCGCCTAGAACCGCTCGGCCACACAGGCCGGCTTCACATACATCAACTGCACTTTATGTTGTGCATCACATTGACTAGTATAATTTCGTGTTGATCCGTGATATTAATGTTTAAAGATTACCATTATACATCGTTCTAAGTAGTATTCCTATTTTTTTCATTTTCATTAGCATGCCGGTCGGTGTGGTCGTGTGGTTCTAGGCGCTTCAGTCTGGAACCGCGCGACCGGTACGGTCGCAGGTTCGAATCGTGCCTCGGGCATGGATGTGTGTGATGTCCTTAGGTAAGTTAGGTTTAAGTAGTTCTAAGTTCTAGGGGACTGATGACCTCAGATGTTAAGTACCAGAGTGCTCAGAGCCATTTGAACCTACAAGCATGCGTCATTTTTCCTACATACGACGAATTTTAGTCTTCATGTAATCAAAATTGTGGAGAATCACAGCATATCACAATTTGTGCTTGTATTCGAGTAGCCTGAATAGAGGCTGTATCATATTTAATAGCGAAACCTGACATGGGTGGATAAGAGCCGTCACTGACTTCGGTATGAAATATTGTCCTAGTTATTACGAATGCGTATGAAATATAAACTTTCCGATTTTAGACCCCATCTAACGGGACTCGAATTCCCGAATGGACACTGGTCGGGCACTTTGGTACGTGCATGATGATGCACCAAGCAGGGACTCGAAGGTCACTTAGTTCAATCTTCTGGATTATTCCTCTGTGGTCATCACAAAAGAATACAGCAGTACCGTTCACACGTTGAAGGCCCGGAACAGCCTTACGAGATGACATGCGAATGTCTGAAAAAATTCGTAATTTGCTGCGAAGACAAATGCAGTATTGCATCCCAAAACGAGGATGACACGTAGTACCTTCTTTTAATAGGTACGAATGTACAGCAAAAACATGTAAACTGCTAAAGTAGCACTGTACTTCGTACTAAGGTAGACAGTGGGTGGAATTTCAACTGAATTAGATGTGGAGCCAATGGAAAAGATTACAATCCACATACATTTGTGTTAATAAAGACAATATTTTTTACTGAAATCAGTGCAAATCGTAACACACGTTCGCAGTTATACTGTATCTGCCGTCCAGTGTTCACTGGAACCGTTTTGTTTGCTCTCGACTTTGAAGAAGACACCTTTCATATATAGAACAGAACTTGACGATGAATACTCGAACCATAGCCCTTGCCACGGGCTCCTGTAAGCCACACACGCCTGGGCTCATTATCTCCGTGGTGTGCGTGCCGTGAAGCGGGAGATTTGAAAGTGACCCGACCTTCAAATCTATTTTACATTTATGTGCGTGGGTTTTATATCAAAACTGTATTTTGAGCAGGTTATTTAGAACTGCGGGCAACTGCCGCCAAATTTAAATATTTTGAATGAAATGATCAGCAGTGGCTGTAAAATCCTTTTATTGAAAGTCACGACTGGTTTCGCTTCAATTGAAGACGCATCATCAGATGATAGAGATTCGTTTTAAGAAGTCATAGCTGGAAGATAAGTGCCTTGGAACCACTCCCCATCATTCACGAAAGTTATTAACAGGTAGCGCGCTAAAAGCGATAGTCCTTAGTTAAAATGAAGGGGGCAGCAGAACCGTGTGACGAGCAGGGAGACGGTTGAGCGGCAGCAGGCAAGGCATTGCTGTTTAAAAAAAATCTCTATTACCCGTGAATGCGTCTTCAGTTGATGTTTGTAAAAGCGTTTTACACCCAGTGCGGATCATTTCATGCAAAAACTTTTGTATCCTGCCTGGAAAGGCGGCGCGTGGGTCTGCTCCTGTAAACTGAAGGGTAGGCCGAATGTAGGGAGTGAGTAGGAGCAGGAAAAGGTGAAATGCTTCGGTACTGCGTTTAGCTTTACAGAACATTTAATAGAGAATATTAGTCAATGACATACGTAACTTTGCATTGGAGATGAGCACCAAACATCGGATAGAAGGTGCAAAGGCAAAATCTGTAGTGGCTCGCCCACTAGGAAATAGAAACAACGTTTCTAGGTCGTCTCGGAATCAAATGGGCTGAATCCGGAGCGGCGCTCGTAGAGCTGCACTGCGCCGGCTATAGGGCGCTGTCGTCGGTGTCGGTGTCGTAGTGCCAACCTAGCAGAGCGCACCTATGTTGTGGTGTCGTAGCTATTGATACCACAAAAACTTTATATAATAAGTTTCCACTACAATCCCTGAAAGCCTGTAATAAGAATTGACACTCTCTGTACGGAACTGGCTCACGTGCACCAGAATTTCGCTGCACTGGATCCCTCGGAGTGTCATATAAGGGACGATCTAAAATTCCCTTTAAGGGCGTTGCTGCAGCGTATATGCAACATAGCGCGACTCCGATGCGAGTATATAAGCACAGACATACAGGTAACGGATCAGTGTGGCATTCATGTCTTTCCGACGTGCGTGCGGTAAATGCGGTAACGTGAACTACAGCAACGTTATTACGAAATGCGTCCAAACAGGATCAAAGTGCTGCTATTCTTCTACATCTACATCTAAATTATATCTACATTTATACTCCGCAAACCACCCAACGGTGTGTGGTGGAGGGCACTTTATGCACCACTGTCATTACCTCCCTTTCTCCGTAACGCTATCACGCTTACCAGATAGCCCTGTGACGAAACGCGCCGCTCTTCGTTGCATCTCCTCTATCTCCTCTGTCAAGCCGACCTGGAACGGATCCCACACTAATGAACAATACTCAAGAATAGATCGAACGAGTGTTTTGTAAGCCACCTCCTTTGTTGATGGACTACATTTTCTAAGGACTCTCCCAATGAATCTCAACCTGGCACCCACCTTATCAACAATTAATTTTATATGATCATTCCACTTCAAATCGTTCCGCGCGCATACTCCCAGATATTTTACAGTAGTAACTGCTGCCACTGTTTGTTCTGCTATCATATAATCATACAATAAAGGATCCCTCTTTCTATGTATTCGCAATACATTACATTTGCCTATGTTAAGGGTAAGTTGCCACTCCCTGCATCAAGTGCCTATCCGCTGCAGATCTTCCGGCATTTCGCTGCAATTTTCTAATGCTGCAACTTCTCTGTATACTACAGCGTCATCCGCGAAAAGCCGTATGGAACTTCCGACACTATCTAATAGGTCATTTATATATATATTTTGAAAAGCAGTGGTCCCATAACACTCCCCTGTGGTACGTCTGTAGACGTCTCTCCATTGAGGACAACATGCTGTGTTCTGTTTGCTAAAAACTCTTCAGTCCAGCCACACAGCTGGTCTGATATCCCGCAGGCTCTTACTTTATCAGGCGACAGTACAGAACAGTGCCGGCCGAGGAGGCCGAGTGGTTCTAGGCGCTACAGTCTGGAACCACGTGACCGCTACGGTCGCAGGTTCTAATCCTGCCTCGGACATGGATGTGTGTCATGTCCTTAGGTTAGTTAGGTTTAAGTAGTTCTAAGTTCTAGGGGACTGATGACCTTAGAAGTTAAGTCCCATAATGCTCAGAGCCATTTTAAAGTGCAGAACAGTATCGAACGCCTTCCGAAAGTCAAGGAAAATGACATCTACCTGGAACCTGTATCTAATATTTTCCGGGTTTCATGAACAAATAAACGAGTTGGGTCTCACACGATCGCTGTTTCCGGAATCCATGTTGACTCCTACAGAGTAGATTCTGGGTTTCCAGAAATGACATGATGCGCTAGCAAAAAACATGTTCTAAAATTCTACAACAGATCGATGTTTTGCGCATCTGCTCGACGACCCTTCTTGAAAACTGGAACTACCTGTGCTCTTTTCCAATCAGTTGGAACCTTCCGTTCCTCTAGAGACTTGCTGTACACGGCTCTTAGAAGGGGGACAAGTTCTTTTCTTGGCTGCCGAAGAACAAACACTGGTAGACGTCCATCGGAGAATGAAGAACGTGTGTGAGGCAGCATATCTGTTGGAAGCTACCATTGCTGGCAAGAGGTGCTGCTACTTCGTTATACGCACGTCCTTATATCGCAAATGTTGTAATGTAGAAATTA
This sequence comes from Schistocerca nitens, assembly GCF_023898315.1. Taxonomy (NCBI): domain Eukaryota; kingdom Metazoa; phylum Arthropoda; class Insecta; order Orthoptera; family Acrididae; genus Schistocerca; species Schistocerca nitens. Next base: position 285,584,111 of record NC_064614.1, read on the forward strand.
CTCCGACTCAAGCGGGAGACATTCGAGCAGCCGATCTATAGTCCCGATTTTCCCCCTTGCGTTTACATCGGCTTCGGTGCCTTAAGAAAAAGGTCTTCAATGGTGGACGATGGATGTCAGACGAGAATGTGCAGCAGGCAGTTACAGACTTCGTCAAGAAGCAGGAAACTGTGTTTCCCCAAACGGATATCTTCAATCCGGTACGTCGGTGGGTTGACTGCTTCAGTAATCACGACGATTATGCCAGTTTGCCACACCGGTTCTGGACAGTATGGCCTTCGAAAAAAAAACTTTTTGATCGCTCCATATATTACTGTCGGTGACTGTAGCAACACTGAGATAACTCGTGTGAGTCAAAAGCCTGTTAAAAGGACGACAGTTTGTTCCATCGTTGAAGATATCGAGGTATTTTAAGCGATAATAAGGAAAAAGCCAATGAGAAATAAGCGTCCTCTACGAAGGTTAAAAGAAGAAATAGTACCGCAGCACAGCGTAGACTGGTTTGTGGAACTCAAGTCCTACTGTCTGTAAGAGGATTATCTCACATACGAAGCGAACAGCTCTGTTTGGTTAGCGGATAGAAACGTAAAAGAGGGATGCTGTGAAAGGAGCAAGCAGAGAACGGAAAATTCCAAAGTTGCGTCACGCCACCGTGACTCAGCTTGACACACATACGAGTAAGGTTTTATGTTCCGGGAAATGAACATGAGCTGCGTGGCCTCAGAGAGCATGTCACGGCGCACTTGGCCGCCGGTCACGCCGTGCCAAGACGCATCGACCGCCGAGACCCTGCATATACACCACACTCAACGACCAAGAAGTGCAGTGCGCCTCGCTATTACGCAGGCAGTGGACGTACCTAGTGACACGCTAGACCTTGAGCTTACTTATTTCAAATTTAGTTACAGTTTTTTTAGCCTGATAAGGTGAACGGTGTCAGATAACTCCTTACATTGTGTCAAAACCTATACAAGGTGTGTGAGAAAAGTAATGGCACTGACAACACTGCGAGCGATCTGGCAATGCTGTGTTGTTCTACTTCTGTAGAAGGGTGTGATCATCCCTTCCAGATGCTCAGTCCGAATTTCCGATCCGTCCAGTCACCACAAAATTTTTGAGAGTGCCATCAGTGTGAAGTTGTGTTTTTGTTGTGTGTCACGAAAACGGAGCGCGGAATTTACAGCAACGTTATGGAATCAACTTCTCTGTTAAAATTCGAAAATCTGCGACTGTGGCCTTGAAAAATTGAAATAGACCTAAGGAAAACATTCCTTGTCAAGGGCACGAGTGTTTCGCTGGCAAAAATCATTTTTGGAAGGCCGAGAATTTCGTTCAGAGAGACCTTCAACTTCATAAACCGACGAAAACGTCGAACGTGTGCGTTCACGCCGACGTTTCTAGATGCTTAACACATGTGACAGCGCTCGGTGATATATGTGACTGCAGGCTTTCTCGGCATATGGTAACGATAAAATCTTCTCTGCGAAATGACTTCACCTGAAGATGACGGCTATGAAACCCATCGAAACGCTTCGACAGGACGACTTCACCGTACATGGAATTTTGACCGAAGACTTGCACATGTCAAGGGTTTGTACCAAAATGGTACCGAAAAACCTCACAACTGAACAAAAGGAAGATCGAAATTTGTGCGTTGATCTTCTTAAGAGGATTGCCAGTAACCACGAATGGCTCAGTCATGTAATCACAGGTGATGAATCCTGGATTTTTTTAGTACGGTCCTGTAACAAAACGGCAAATTGATGAGTGGCGTAGTGAAACATCTCATCTACCGAAAAAATCTCGAATGAGGTAATCAGAGATCCAAACAATGCTGATTTGCTTTTTTGACATCAGGGGTATCGTGAATAAAGAATTCGTTTCTCCGGACAAACGGTCAACCAAGTATTTTACAAAGATGTCTTTGAAAGACTCAGGAAAACGGTGAATCGAGTGAAAGCGGACATGATAGACAAGTGGATGTTCCATTATGACAACGCCCCATTCACACGTTCACTTCCATCACACAATTCTTTCCCTCAAAAGGTATTCATGCTGTTCCACAACCCCCCCCCCCCCCCCCTGTTCACTTGATCGGAGACCTTGTGAATTTTTCTTTTCCAGAAATTGAAATATATCTTAAATGGACATCATTTTTGTACTCTGGAGAGCATTCAATAGAATGTGACCGTTATGTTGAAAGTTCTCTCACTTGATGACTGCGAACAATGAGTTCGCCGGTAGCGTGGATGCCAAAGGGAACTACTTTGAAGAAGATAATATTATTGTTTGAAAAAAATAAAAACTTTGTTAGATAAAAAATCTGTCTCATTACTTTTCTCACATTTCACCTCGTATTTCATCATCAGTGATACGATTTCACTTCGTCTTGAGTTCATGAGTTATTATTTCGACAATTATGATAACAGAGACTTATATTAATACCAATGCTAAGAAGAATCAAAACAACGAGACATTGTCTACCAAAATCATTGAAACTGCTTGTTCTATATTTATTAACAATTGGAAGTTTCTTGTTATACTTAAACTGGTGTGTGTTCGTGTAAAGCTCGTATCTGTAAAAATTTTAAAACTTTTCTTGATATCGAAATATGTAAATCTCGGTGCAGAGCAACAGAACTGTGTAATAATTTAATTTTGAACAGAAATATGTGAAGTTCACGTTACACGATATGAAATCCAGACTAGCCGGTATATCAGACAATTCGTCTGCGAGAGAGCAGCCTATTTTCAATGAGATTTACAAATGCCATGTGGCAGAAAAAATTACTCAGATTAAAATGTTGTCCTGAACATTGCTGCTCTTTACATTAATCTTGCAAAAAATCGCAGTATCGAAACTGTTTTGTAATTACAGACAAATGAACATAAAAATTAACGGATCTGACTTTCTAGTAAAACTACTAGAAAATTCTCAAGATAGCACTTTATTGAAATATTTTACTGGTATTAAGCCTCAGAACTGATACTGATATTCTTACAAAAATACTCTGATCATCACAATCCCGGGTTCGATTCCCGGCAGGGTCAGGGATTTTCTCTGCCTCGTGATGACTAGGTGTTGTGTGATGTCCTTAGGTTAGTTAGGTTTAAGTAGTTCTAAGTTCTAGGGGACTGATGACCATAGATGTTAAGTCCCATAGTGCTCGGAGCCATTTGAACCATTTTTTTCATCACTATGCCTTACAATGGACGTGAGCTTTGATGGTGATTAAATTTATTGGCATACAAGTGCGCATGGAACGATAGTCAGCTCTGCAGTCTGTCATTGTTACGATAATGATGAGACTGTCAAAAATCAAATTTAATTTACCGTACTTCCGATGTGCAATGCAAGACGGTATCTTACTAGTTTTCATAAAAATCCTTCTCAATACACAGTTCGCGATGAGCAATGCGACTACGGAAATCAGTGTTGAAAGTAAAGAATGAAAAATGAGGAACTAAACTTGACAACTAATAAATGAGAACAAAAACTCCAAGCGCAACTATGCTTTATTAAGCCATAACAACAATATATCTTTTCTTAAAGTTCTCAAACCTAGACACGTTAGTAAAAGTATTTCTTAATAACTCCCTTGTATACAATTGCTTTCCTTGAAACTTGTTTCAACTAGCAGACAAATCCATGAGCTTCACTATAAAATTTCTATAACGAACTTGAGCCATACACGATGTTCTAACAATAAGAAACTATACAACTACAAATACAAGAAGACTGGATTACCTTAAACATTGGCTTTATCATTCTTGCGAATCTCATTTCGTCAAATTTTTTCCCAAAACATATTATTACAAAATCCCTTTTAAATAATTCTGCCTCGACTATATGACGTAACAGCTTCCGTTCTTTTCAAACCAAGTACGTTTGCGCACTGTCCAACACATGCTGCCTGCTACTCTCTTCAAAAGAAATAACCTCTCTGACCAGCATCTGTGATCTCAAAAACAAACGTACAAAGAATATGATTATGTCGATATTACAGAAGTTAAGTATATTTATCAAATTCACAATTACGGTAAGACTTCATATAGATTAACATAACAAATAGGACTGGCCCATTTCACAACGGGCAAAGAAGTATTAAGCAACTGCAAAAGTGTTTCATAATGGTAACGCCCATGATAACAACTTCGTTCATTTTGAGACTACATGATGTTTCACATTTCAGAAATAAGAGGTATATATGAAGGGCTTATTTCAATAGGGGTACAAGTCCATTACCTTCACTTTTCTGTCTATAATACTTCTGACATTAATGGTCCAAACAAACAGGAAGAAAGGTTCATCTCTAGCAAGAATCGATATGCTTGAATATTTCTGGTATCTCAACTGGAGGTTTTTGAGGGCTCATTTAACTTTAGGAGTCTGTATCTCAGAATGAACAAAAGTGGACTTGTGCCACTATTGAAGTAAGCCCTTCATATATAGCTTAAGTTCAGTAATTTAGGATGTGTTGGCAACAGCAACTACACCTCTCTCCACACTCGGCAATCCACTTTATTGTGCGTGGCGGAGGGTAGTTCGTGTTTCACTGTCACCTGTCCCTTTTCCTATTTCAGTTGTGACGATGTACGAGAAGGAAGATCGTTGATAAGTCTCCGTATGGACTCCAGTCTCTCCCATTGTACGCTCTTTGTATTTCCACGAAATATATCTACAAGAAAACAATATATTTATTGATATCTAGAGACGTTCGCTCTCGGAATTTTAATACCAAACCAAGCTGTGGCGCACATCGCATCTCTTACAGCTTGTGCCACTGATGTTGGATGAACATTCTCGTGACGCTATTGTGCTAGCAAAAGGACGGAACGCGCTGGCCTTCCCTGGAACTTCCCTGTAACCTCAATCAATACTTTCTGCTACGAGTCCCATACACAGCAGCCATGCCTATTTATCGGTCGAACGTGGATTTTGTAATCTGTCTCCTTCGTCGATGCATAACATTTCGTGAGGATTATTGAATCTCATTCTGCCATCTGCTTTCTCCACGATTAGATTTATGTGGACGTCCCTCTTTAAAACTTCCGTACGAAGTTTCTAGATACTTAATACATATGACAGAGTTCTGTGATATATGTGATTCCAGGCTTGCTCGGTGTATGGCAATGATAAAATCTTCTCTGCGAAATGACTTCACCTGAAGCTGACGGGTATGAAACCCATCGAAACGCTGCGACAGGATGACTCTGCTAGTCAGCTGATCACTCGAGATGATGGTCTCATCACCTTCCAGTGATCTTTCGGCAATCGTGGAACCATACAATGACGGACCTTAGCACCTACTTACGGCCAGTACATTACGGTGGTTGATGTTGAGGGTCAACTGACACAAGCTGCAATCCCCTGTATTTCACTACAATTTTCTAACGTCGCGACGTCTCTGTGTACAACGGTATCATCTGTTAAGAACCTTATGCAGCTTCCGATGTTATTTGCAAGACCATTTATACACTGCTTGCTAGAAACGTGAGGCACCCAGAAGACATGTTGGATGTCTGTATAACTTTGTGAAAGTACACACCATCGGCGGTTACGTAAATGACTGAAGGGGGAAGTCTCTGTGACAAGTAGAAAGGCTACCAGTGTGCACTAGTGTTGCTCGAGCGTAATGTTGTTACTTGCCCTGGGATAAGTAGAAAGAGTACAGTCAAGGCCTTTACGAGGAATTATACTTGTCTGAGGACGTGACAGAAGAAGGAACAGAAGTAGATATAGAAGAGATAGGTGATCCAGTATTAAAATCAGAATTTAAAAGAGCTTTTGAAGGCTTAAGAGCGAAGTAAATAAAAGGGATACATAACATTCCATCAGAATTTCTAAGAGCATTGTGGGAAATGTTAACAAAACGACTATTCATGTTGATTTGTAGACTGTATAAGATTCGCGATATAGCATCAGAGTTGCGGAAAAACGTCATCCACACAATACGGAAGACAGCAAGAAGCGACAAATGCGAGAATTATCGCACCACCAGCTTAATAGCTCTTGCATCCAAGATGCTGACGCGTATAATCTACAGAAGAATGGAAAAGAAAACTGAGAATGTGTTAGACAACGATAAGTTTGGCTTTGGTTAAGGTAAAGGCACCAGGGAGGCAGTTCTGACGCTACGGCTGATAATGGAAAAAGAAAATCAAAACACATTCATAGGCTTTGTCGACCTGGAAAAAGGATTCAACAATGTAAAATGGTGCAAGGTGTTCGAAATTCTGAGAAGAGCAGGGGTAAGCTATAGGGAGAAACCGATAATATACAATATGCACAAGAATGAAGAGGTAATAATGAGAGTAGAAGGCCAAGAAAGAAGCGGTCGGATTAAAAAGGGAGTAAGATAGGGACATAGTCTTCCGCCCCTACTCTTCAATCTATACATCGAAAAAGCAGTGATAAAAATGAAAGAAAGGCTCAAGAATTGAATTAAAACTGGAGGTAAAAGGAGATCGATGATATGATTCGCTGATGACACTGCTATGCTCAGTGAAAATGAAGAAGGGTTACAGCATCTCTGAACGGAACGAACAGTCTACTGAGTTCAGAACTTGGATTGAAGATACATCGAAGAAAGAGAAAGGTAAAGAGAAGTATCGGAAATGAGAACAGCGAGAAACTTAACATCAGAATTGGTGATCACGAAGTAGATAAATTAGAGGAATTCTGCTAGCTACGAAGTAAAATAAACCAAGATGGACGGAGCAAGGATGACATCAAAATCAGAGTACCACTGGCAAAAAGGGCATTCCTGACCAAGAGCAGTCTGTTAGTATCAAAATAAATCTCAATTTCAAGAAGAAATTTGTGAGAATGTACGTTTTGAGCACAGAATTATATGGTAGTGAAACAAGACTACGGGAAAACCGGATAAGAAGAAATGGGAAGTATTTGAGATGTGGTGCTACAGAAGAATATTGAAAATTAGGTAGACTGATAAAGCAAGGAAAGAGGGGATCCTCTGACAAATTGGCGAGGAAAGGAGTATATGGGAAACACTGACAAGAAGAAAGGACAGGATTGTAGGACATTTGTTAAGACAACACAGAATAACTTCCGTGGCACTGTCGGGAGTTTCAGAGTGTAAAATCTATAGAGGAAGACAGAGATTTAAATAAATCCAACAATTAATTATGTAGGTTGCAAGAGATACTCTGAGATGAAGATGTTGGTACAGGAGAGGAATTCGTGGCGGCCCACATCAAACCAGTTAGAAGACTGATGACATGAAAAAAAAAGAAAAGATCACTGATAGGGTATTTATGGCGCACGAACAGTGTCAGCCGCTGAGTGGCCACTGTGAGGGACACGGAGATGCTGCGTACGCGTATGAGACAGCATTGTCAGCACATAACATTATATGATAGCGATCTAATTGTGGATCTCAATTTGGCCAGATGGTCGAAATATGAGGTAGACCTATCGAGATTTGATCTCTGTTGGTTCATCATGGACAGGGGACATCGGATGGTTAAGTAATTGTCAATGTCAATGAAATTCTCCAACAGCCGTGTAACTCATGACGTTATTTTATTTTATTTTGAAGGCTGCAGTTTTCAGCATTTCACTATGCCATCTTCAATGACTTGGACTAGTCCATGGTGACTATCTTTGACCACGTTCTTGGACTGCAGGTGTACTCAGTTGCTCTAGTGAAACGATTGAATTTACGACGTCCAGGGATTGATAGCACTGTATGACATTTTCGTTTATTTGAAGAAATGCATATGGGACCTGAAAATGGCAGAGTGGAATGCTGAAACTAATAGCCTTCAAAATGAAATAAAATAACGTCTTAAGTTATACGGCTGTTGGAGAAATTATCGAGATTTGCGTAGCAGTCGGATAAGACAGTGAGCCGATGTTGGCTGCATGGGCACATGAAGGCAGGCTTATTAGTCATCAAGATACCAGTCATCACTTCTAACCAGCACAAGGCAGGATCACCATATTGTGCACCAAGGATATTCTAGTAGCCCTTCTCATCTGCGCCTGCCATTCGAGGACAATCAGTTGACTACTTTTTCTTCTATTGCTGCTCTATATTTATGGCCGCCTGCCTATGTTCTTACTGTTGCCCGTCTAGGTCTTTTACACGTTCCGCTTGAGGGTGAGGATTGAGTTTACCAAGGGGTCATCCCCACCCCAAACTTCCACCCACAACGTCGCCCTTCCCCTACAAGTGGTGGCCGATATTTTCTCTTATATGTTTTATGTAACAGTTTTATTGACTACAATAGATGTTGTTTGGAAACAAGCAATCACAATTAGTTTTTCAGTAGAAAAAAAGGTAGAAGATAGGATGGAGTACGGGACAGAGTTATGTCCCGCCGCCTTGGAGTCCGGAGGAGTGTAGTATATTGTTATGATTAACTAGTAAAATTGTTTCAAAAGCAGTAGATCAACACGTTGACTGGCATCAATGTGCTATAACAGTTTAAAGGAAATCAAGTATAGCAGTGACAGTATTTACTACACATTTGTCGTAAATTCAGATATTCCTTCTTTGTAAGACAATGTGGAATTCGTACATATATGTAATTGTTTGACCCGATCAGGCTGGAGCCGTTAGACTCTCTCTTACAGCGGATCTAATATTTATTAACCACACAAAACTGTTTGAATCCAAGGTTACTTAAACGATATAACAATTATATATAATCATGAGCTTAGTAACAGAACTGAAATAGTGATTTGAAAACAATTTAGGAATTTATTGCTAGCGCACTAGAGCAGATGTAATTTCGATGGATTGTTCACGCGCTGCCTGCGATATGTAAGCTGCATTAGAATCGCAGACCAGAGAGCAGTGCCGGCAGCAGTAGGAGTTGTAGCTCGCAGTCGGGCGGTTGGGTCAGGTCGCTCTTTGAGAGCAGCTGTCTAGATGTATAGCACACAGAGAGCACTTATGTCCTGTATAGAATTACCAAGGCCGGTCGTGGAGAACGATGGCAGTTGTTGAGCGATGCAATATAAGGTAAATGCGAAAATTATTATTATTTATTGCCACGAGCATATGTAATTTGCAACAACTCATTTTGTACTATTGTTGTATCAAAGCCACAAGTAAACATTTTTCAATAATAATCTTTGTGATAAAGATAACTTTTGACGTTCATTCATCTGAATTTAAAGATTTTACTAATTTCTCTTATCCACGATTATGCCAACTATCGTAAATAAAATCAGTTGTTTTTCATAGATAACAGAATCTTGTGGCCAGCATTGCACTGGGCTGTGCCAGAAAAAATTCTTATAGGAGCAGGTATATACGCATTATCCGACGACATAATTGAGGTAAGAATTTTCAGTTTATTCGCTTGACTTGTCAGGGCCATGACGCAGCATTGCTGACGTCCAGATTTACCAGTTTAGATTCACAGTCAGTTAATTATTGAAAGGTTATATATGAGTCACATTTTTATTGGGAGGTTAGTCACATTTTTTATTCCGAGGTTACGGAAATAAACTGTTGGAACGTTACAATATTAAACGCAGTTTTAAATTTTACTACTGCTACTACTAATGCAGCAACTACTAGTAGTAGTAATTCAATAATGATAAAAATAATAATGACGATGATAGCAGAAAATCCAAATGTATTCATGTATTCATGATTGTAAAGGAAAGGGACCTGATATAACAAAGCGAGTTCTAAAACAGGGAAATTTAGGTACTTTGACCTGTTTCTTGTTAGGACGAAACTGATCCTTTGTTGACGCAAATGATAGCACTTGGCTTTCTTTTGTTACAACAGACAAAGTAAAATTATTTAATTGTTTATTAAATAGGTTAAATGTAGGCAGATTAATTCTATCGTTACTGGTAACTATGCTACAAGACTTTTCATACTTACAGCGGAAAAATAAGCAATTCGCGTTGAACGAATGATAAAAGAATTACAAAATAGTTTAGTGACTTCCCCCATAATTGGTCCATAATGCATCGGTAATCATGATAGGCTAGGCATAGTACTGCCTTGGTGGCAGCTTCCGGTTGAACTGATAAACGAAAACTTCATCATAGCTAAGTTTGTCTCGTGATATTAGAAACTGTGTCACATTGTACTTGCAATTTCAGGTTCGTTTCTAGCATGTTTAATTTTGTTATTATCTGTCTCTCAAATCACGTTCCCAACAACCGAAGGCTGCATTAACGTGTCAGTTTCATATCACCGAATTCACACCGGCCAGCTGTTTTAGCTGCTTTTTTTTTACGATGGACACAAACGTCCACGCCGTGTTTTCTGCAGTGGCGTAACGAACCGCCGGCCAGCGGCACGTGAATGGGCTGCCTGACCGGAGCGCCCACATTCAAATTGTAGTAGCAGAGCCGCGCCGCGCGTGCAGGACCTTCCTCTCGAATCTCGTGCATTTTCGAGCCACCGATCAAACAGGCTGTGCGCTCGCCCTAGATTGACAGACATCCGCTAGTGCAATTATTATTCCCACAATGGCTGTAGACTAGGCAGTCTCAGTGTGTAGAGAGAAGAATCAGTACTCTGCACTCAGGTAGTGTCTTCATCCAATGTCATCGTAATTACATTTGTTTCGGGGAATGAAGAATACACTATCTATTCTATGGGGTGTCGGGATTGCAGCCGGATCATGTTGAAATCTTGCCACAATATTTCGGCTGGCAACCGACCAGCAATCTTCAAGTGAGTGTCCTCCATTATGGCAAGAAGTCTACATGACCCGGCTGCAATCCCGAAAACTCAAACAATATTCAGTACGCCGGGAAAACTTCAAAAATCACATCAATACACTATCTATCAGAAACATGCGGACACTCCAATGTAACGGAGGAACTGACAACTATATTTTCACGAGATGCAGACTCGCCAATATAAAAGGACGAGGGGAGTACTGAGTTACCAGTAGAGATGCAGTAGTATCTGAAAGGCTCAGGGAGAAGACCTCAGTAACTTCGAATGCGGACTTGTCACTGGATGGTCCAAGAGTAACACAGCCATCATGGACGCTTCAACGCGTCTGAAGCTGCTCGTGTGGACTCTTGGTGATGTGATTGTGAGATGGAAACTCTAAGGAACAACCACAGCTTGAAGGACAGGAACCATCGAGCATTGCGGATGGTGGTTGTAAAAAGTCGTGTGAAATTAGTGGAAGCAATCACTCGTTGGTTCCAAAGTGCTGTAACGATCACCCCTCGGGTCAGGAGGTCGGTGGGCGACGAAATTGGACAGGTGATGTGGTGACATTACAGTGTGTGGAAGGCCGAGCTCCGAGAGCGGATGAGTGATTCAGTCTTACGCCAAAAGGCACCAGAGAAACAGCGGTTTCTGAAATAACATTTTACTAAAATGATTGCTACAGTTAATATTGTCCTTCCGGTGCTCAAGGAACAGACCGGACTGCCCGTCCAACCGTCGTTGAGAGATGTTGAACAAGCACCAAACAGCTTGTGTAGTGTGGGAGGGGCGGGGGGAAGGGGGGGCAGGATCCCATGCGGCCGCCTGCGGTCGCACCGCGGTGAACCGCGATAAACTCGAAGGCCTCGGGACACTCGAAGAGGGGCTCACTCTTAGACATGTACCCACAGCATTTTCTGGATGGTGGTTGTCTTCAAGGCGGAAGCCCACGGCTCCCTCAGCACATACGGCGTACAGCAAGGAAGGCGGTATACGGGCAGCTTGGGATGCGGTACTGCAGCGCCCACCCAGCAGGTAGAAGACGGCAGCTGGCAGTCGGTGGGCTAGGTTCTTCACCAGAGGAACGCCCCGTAGGTCTGCATCTTCTATCAGTCACGGTTGCTGAAATATCAGGAGCGACGGTGTGGAGTGACGAAGTCCATCCACGGCCGTCAGACTTCAGTCTCGTAGTTAAAGGTCTTCAGACGGGCGGCACGCAGAACATAATGGCTCGCCAGCAGCGCTGACCTGTGACTCGCGAAACTCTCATTCCGTCGGAACTGGTGATGAACGGGGAATTAACAGGCGCACTGAGGTCGAGCTGTCCGAAACAGGAATTTTTATAGCCAGATATCACGTCTTTGTTTCAGAGAATGTGACAGCTTGCCCTCGCTTAAACAGGGGTGTCAGCGATCCTGTCCGCCCCAATGTGTTTGAAGTTCACACGGTTTTCCCTGCATCTGTTTGTATCATCGGTTTTAGAAAGCTTGGATCGGCGGAGCTCGGATTTTGCACATTATTACTCGGTACTGTAGAGTTTGCAGAACAACGTTCTGGGTGCCGCCATACTGCACCGTTTGCACTCCCTGCTATGGCTCTGCTTTCGGTGTCGCAATGAGATACAGGCGCTGCCCTATTTTTGCAATATTTGCACTCTTCACGTACTCTAAATTACAGTTGTGCCACACAGTCGGAGTAGGGCTTGGTTCTTTTACAGTCTGGTTGAGCAATAGCTTCAAAAATTTGCTAGGGCTGCTGTACAACAGAGCTACCAGCAGTTTAGTTTACGCAATGATTAAGCGTAGGATATAAAAAAATATTAGGTAGGTAGGTCGAGGAGTTCCACACGCTTCTGTAGTCAGTTCTAAGTGACGCTTGGGCGATGTAGAAAGCGACGCCGCTGTACAGTACGTGTCTGGTAAAGAGTGATTTAGAGTGCAGAATCTCGTATACCTTATCACAATCCGATGGAAGTTCTTGGTTTTGTTGGCGAACGATTTGAGGACGTTACGTGCCATCACGTGTAATGCCAATAGTCAGGTATGGAGTACGTGGTGTTATGGTTTGGTGGTGTTTTCCGGGATTAGGGAGTGATTCCCTGATTTCATTTAAGAAAACACTAAGCGCGGAAGGTTATAAACATATTTTACAGCATTGTATACATTAGAGGAACTGTTAGGAGACAAAAACTGTCATCGCAATTCACCCTTTCATAAAGAAACGCCTTGTGGACAATAGCATTCACGAAATGGACTGGACTGCCCAGAGTGCCGACCTTAAGATGGATCATCTTTGGAATGCGTTAGTACGTCGCGTTCGCTCCAGACCCAAATGTTCAACATCAGTATCTTCTCTGGTTTCAGCGCTTCAGGAAGAACTAGTTGTTTTAGTTCCATAGACATTCAGTACCTCAGATATATTCACCTAAAGATGCCCAAGAAACTCTGCGCCGAAATATTGTGGCAGCAAGTTGCTTAGATCCCGCAGTTCACCAGAAATTATGAAATAAAAGATATATTTTTGACTCCACTCGCTAGCTCTTGAAAAGATGAGTACAGTATTATAACTTTCGTTGATATTGGCGTTAAAACTGTTCAAAAATCTATCAGAGATTTGTGTTGTATTGAAAAGGCAATGGAGTCGAAATAGGATTTTGCTATATAAGTTATGCCAAACGGTTGAGAACATTTCTCGGATACCTTTGTGAAAAGTTTCATTGTCCACGTTAGTAGCAGTTATATCACTGTAATGGTTTTGTCAAGAGATTTCGGATGGCATTAGAAAAAATGCATTGTGCCATGAATAACAAAAAAAAAATATGTGCTTCTAAATTTCGGTTGATACAAAAGTTAAAATCATTCGTTACGCATACAACAAAATATAAGACACTCAGGTATTAGTTGATCATACAGGGTGAAACAAACTGTATAATTTACTGCAACACCTCACTACATAATACTATCAAATTTCTTTTTTACCTCAGTTTCATCGGAGTTGATGTAGGTTTCAGAAACGCATAACCTAGCGTATTTGCTTAGAACAGGATCGAAATTTTTGGTCAATATGAATGGCAGCCTATGGATCGTATACAACGTTAGTATTTCATAAACCGCTCTACCTTTTCCAGTTGCAAAGGCATATTAGGAGTACCTGTTTAATTGGTAACACTCATAACTTTAAATGAATACCAAAATATTGAAGTAACTCTAGTTTTCTTACTGTACCTCTCTTACGTAACGTACTTTTCTGAACGGCACTCGACAACTCTTGAATACGGAACTATAGTGACAGAACGCCTGTCAAAATTTTGTGTATATCATTTTGCAAAAGCACTTAGTACGCCAAGAACAATGGCCACATCTGTTAGAACAGGTAGACATTGTGTAGTATCGTATGTCGCCAGATTTTTTTCTCCGAGATTTGCCGATTTAATGGCTTGTGATCATTTAGTCCTTTCTTCATCATGAACTGTGGTAACAACTGTCAAATCGTGGTTGCACAAAAGTCTGATTCAGGGAAGCCAACTAGCCGCGACGATGGCTGTCGATTTGTATTACTTACGGTAAGCAGTAAGACACCGAGACAGTTACAAATGAGATAGGAAAAATCGGCCGCTTAAAACCGATAACGGTATTTTAGTTCTGAATAAATGGTATTTTTCGGCATTTGTTTGGTTTCGGTTATAACAGGTGTATTTTTTTTTATTTTTTACTAATAATCGAGTGAAAGATCGAAGTATCAAGTAGCCATAAGAGCAGTGCTGTTTTTTTTTTCAACTAAACGTTTATAAAAGAGGAGTAATTTTCGGTTTGAAATATTGCGTTACTTTAGAAAGTGGGAGAAGCGATCAGCGCTATTTCAATAACACTGCAGACAGAACCGAGCAACAAACACATGGCATAGTAATTGATACAGTATTGCTGAGAGAATAATGTTCCCGTTGCCGTGTGTCGTGGTTTAAGATGCGCGTGAACGTGTAGTGTACGTCCTGGTCTATACAGTAGTTTCTCGCTGTCGTCGCTGGACATCCGTTGTCTTGCAGGGATGAGACCGTCAGGAAATATCTTTTCGAAGTGACGTACCATTGAAGTATAATGTTTCATTTGCTTTAAAAGCTTAAAGATTTGTGTGCCATTTGTATGAAATAACAAAAGAGGAAGAAAATTCTGATAACAGTGATAAAATAAAAACTTAACAACAATTCGTTCATAGTATACAATAAAGTGGAAAGTTACTGATCTGCTACTGTGTCTACACAATATGCCTTTACTTGCTTTTAGCCGTTGAAAGCCGTCAAATTAACACGAAAAACAGTTTTTCAACAGCAGTTTTCGCCGGCCGGAGTGGCCGAGCGGTTCTAGACTCTACAGTCTGGAACCGCGCGACCGCTGCTCGGGCATGGACGTGTGTGATGTCCTTACGTTAGTTAGGTTTAAGCAGTTCTAAGTTCTAGGGGACTGATAATCTCAGAAGTTAAGTCCCATAGTGCTCAGAGCCATTTTAACCATTTGCACAGCAGTTTTCACCCTTTAGCACTTATTCGTAATGCCCAAATAGTGTTATGATCCGCAATTACATCATTTTTATCTGAGTTTCGGAGAATCAGAACGAATAGGACAATATTGGTTTTTTTTTGTATCACTTACCACTTTTCGATAAAGCCAGCAAACCCTGGACGGATTACGTTTCCTTTTATTTGCCTACTTAATATTTTGAATCTATGTGTCTTGAAACTGAGAGTCAAATCTTTTCAACCTTTGTTTGGTTTCTACTTTTATTAAGGAAATAATAGCAATAAAAAAACAAAGAAATCCGTTATTTGAGAAACCGTTTATTTTAAGCGTTTTTACCTGTCAGATTAAACTGGCTTGGGGAAAAAACAATATAACTGAAAACCTGTTGTTTCGGGACTAACCACAGTCCCTAGTTACAATTAGATATTTCCTAACTGCAAGCCCTAGAAAGATCTCATGCTAATTACTGTAAGGAGAAGGTTGTATGAACAGGGTACTTACGAAAGATAAGGAATAATATCTGTACAGCTCCTTACAGCACGTTACTGAAGGAATGTTCCTAGTAACAGTGATTCACGGTTTGGCTTTAAGACAGTGACTGTATTGTGGGCATATCTCCATATTGATGCAGAAGTATGCATGTATTTAATGTTGAGGAAATGAAGATTTACATATTTTAAACTTTTTTCGCAAAACCATGATATTGCACAATATATGTACGTCACTTTATTATAGTTACCAATTTCTATCAAACAAAACACAGTCCCCAAACATAAAAATCTCTTTCTCAGTACTGTACCAGTCTTATAACAGTCTGCACTCACCTCGCTGCGATTTCGTCTTCATGTCCAGCCTATTCATTACAGAGTAGCATTGACACCAAAAATGCTGAGTTATTTGTTGCCTATATTCCAGTCTCTTTCTTCCGCTACCGAAACCCTCTATGTCTCTCTCTAGTATCTCAGAAATTATTCAGTGAGATTTTACATTTCCTTTCACCCGGTGCCTTCTTTTAGCCCATATCTTCCAAGTACATCTGTCTTCGCTGATTCTGCGGAGAACCTCTTCATATCAGTCAACTTAATTTTCAGCGTCTCTCTATAAGGCCAGATGTAGTCTCAAATACGTACTTCTTCCTCAAACCCTGTATTTGGTACTAGTGAAAATTTTCAGTCAACACAGTATATTCTCAATTATTTGTTTGATCTATATTCTATTCCGTTCTCGCTAAGGTCCACAAAGAGGGGCTACCTATGCGCCAGATTGTCAGCAACATTAGGGCACCTACTTTCTTGCTGGCAAAATATCTGGTTGAATTACTTAGCCCCTATGTAGGTAAATGCCCTCACCATATCCGTAATTCCGTGGATTTTGTGAAACGTCTCGACAGCTTCAGACAAAGACACTGATATCCTAGTGAGCTTCGACGTGGTTTCACTATTCACCAGGGTGCCTCTACGAGAATCAGTAGAACTTATTGGGCAGAAATTTGACGAGAAGACCACCGAACTCTTTAGGCATGTCTTGACCTCAACGTATTTTCTATTTAATGGGGAATACTATGAGTAAACGGATGGAGTCGCAATGGGTAGCCCACTCTCGCCGGTGGTCGCGAATTTGTACATGGAGTACTTCGAGGAGGAAGCCTTGGCATCATCCAATTGGAAACTTACTTGTTTCTTCCGTTATGTCGTCCCCATGGTAGGGACAAGCTCCTGGACTTCCTTACACACCTAAACTCCATACATCCAAACATCAAATTCACTATGGAGACCGAAGCAGAAGGAAGATTACCATTCCTGGACGTCATGGTCTAGAGAAGAGCTGATGGTACCCTGAGCCACGGCGTGTACAGCTAGAGAACGCACACTGACATGTACCTGCATGCAGACGGCTGCCACCACCATTCTCAGAGGAATAGAGTACTAAAAACACTAGTACACAGGGTGCGCAGCATCTCAGACGCAGAGAATCTGCCCAAGGAACTGGAACACCTCAAAACCGTGTTCGGGAAAAAAACCCGGGTACTCGGAATGGCAGATCAGACCCGCTCTCCGTGCCACCACCACAGCACAACCTGTGGGGACGGATGAAGTCACAGAAGAAGAGGTAGCCACTGCCTTTATTCCGTACAATGGCGCACTATCGGGGAAAATCGGCCATATATTAAAGGAACACCGAGTTAAAACCGTCTTTTGCCCACCCAATAAAACACGGGCATTGCTGGGAAGTGTGAAAGATGACCTCGGTTTCAGGAAGGCCGGCATGTACCTAATTCCCTGTGAGTCTGGGAAGACTTATATCGGACAAACAGAACGCACCATCGAAGATCGTTGTTGAGAACATCAAAGGCGCACTCGACTGAAATAGCCAGATAAGTCGGCGGTAGCAGAGCATTGTTTGTCCGAGAAACACGAGATGGATTATGAGCGTACCAAGATCCTGGCTCAGACCCTATAACGATATGTTTACCTAATGTGTATACATAAACATACAGTTATAAATGTCCCCGTTCGTAGTCGCTAATTATAACAATATGTTTACTTTTGTGCTGTAACATATAGCTATAATCAGCGGTGGAAACATATTTGCGAACGCCGACCGTGTGCGGCTGTTTCTTGTTTGATCGTCTGATCAGTCGGAAGTTGCATTGCAGAGGAGAGTAAATGCCTTTTCAAAATATAATTATTTTTGGGTAGCTCAACATGAATTTCCTAAGGGACCGTAGTTTATGATGCATTTACCAATAGAATATGGCGCGGAGAAAATATTTCGCCGCATACAACTTCCGTCCGACTTCGACGACAGAATTCGTGACTGTGAACTCTATTTGGCAGAAACATAAAGAAAATTAAGTAACTTCATGAAGGAGTGAGACATAGATTCTATATTAAATAAATAGTCCATACACCAGTTCCATTTAACTCTGAATTTATGGCAATTAATAGACGAACTTACACTGCAATGAAGGATTTAATATGGATGCCGTTTTGACTGGCACTTCTCGTAATGAAAACAATTCCTTTGACGTTTTCACATACACGTCGCACAATAAATCTACTGCTAGGCACTTTTAGTATTACACATTTTCTTCACACTAAGCGTTATAAGGGAGGCTATCGAAGTTCTCACCAGGGAAGATCTTATGAACCGAGATTGCGGCTACATCTCAGGAAGGCTTGGCACCCGGCATTGACTGTAATTGAGAAGACTCTCAGCAAGAAGTGTGAACTGTCGACCAGGGCGGACGTGGCAAGCACATCGACGCTACGACAGATTCGGACGCCCACGTCTTCGCGACCGCCGGCGCGCGGGAGCGGACTACGAAGAGAGTGGCCCGCGGGGGGAGGGGATTTAAATCGGCCGTCCGCCCTCAGGAGCTCAGTTCGTCAGCGCACCTGACGATGGCGACATGTCTCATCGCCGGAATATTGTGCCCGTTGGACACTATGAACCGGCAGTTTACCCGTGGACTGTTTGAGTTAGTTTCAATGTACTTCTTCCTTCACCCGTCATGCGGCATTTTGCCCCCAAGGTAACAGGATTCCTTCACCCCACCTAGTACGTGGTCTCCCACTTTGATGTTACGTTTATCGCCAATCTCATTTTTGATGTTCCTCATTAATTTCGCCTTCTTTCAACTTACTCTCAATCTACATTTCATTCTATATGGCCTGTATTTCTTCATCACTTTCACATATGGCCACAATTTCATCGTCGAATTTTAATTCCTAGCCTTTTTTATTTCTTTTGCCATTTACAGCTTGATCAGTAGCGGAGAAATACTACATCCGTCCATTACACCATTTTTATTCCTAGTACTTCTCTCTTCGTTTTCCATGTATACTGCTCACTTTATGTTCCTGTACATAATGTACAATGAGCGTTCAGTAAGTAATGCAACAAACTTTTTCTCCGAAAACAGGTTGGTTTTATTGAGGATTATAAAACACTATATTGTTCTCCACTCGTTTTCCTACAAAAACCTATTTTTCTACATAATCTCCGTTACCGAGACGAACTTACACAACCTCATTGGCAGGGTCTGCATCCCCACATGGTACCACTCTATTGGTCGACGTCGGAGCCGACGTATTGCTGCATCAATAACCTCCCCTTCACCCACGTACTGCTTCCCGCAGAGTGCATCCTTCATTGGACCAAACAGATGAAAGTCGGAAGGTGTGAGATCCGGGCCGTAAAGTGTATGAAGAAGAACAGCTCATTGAAGTTTAGTAGGCTCTTCTTGGCTGTGCAGACTTGTGTGGGGCTACGCATTGTCATGGAGAAGCAGAAGTTCGTTTGCATTTTTGCGAAGTCGTTCCTCAGCTTTACTGAGAGTAGAACAATGGACTTCAGAGTTGCACCATCAGTGAAGTCAAAAAAATGAACACCCCCACAGAGTCCCAGAAGGCCGTCAGCATCACTTTACCATCTGAGGGTGCGGCTGTAAACTTTTTCTTCGGAGGAGAGATGGTGTAGCGCGAATTCATGCATTGCCGTTTTGTTTCCAGTTCGAAGTGATAAACCCACGTTTCATCTCATGTGACAATGTTCGACAAAAAACTGCCACGATCAGCATCGTAACGGGCAAGCAATTCCGCACAGATGGTCCTTCATTACTCTTTACGGTATTTTGTTTGGCGGCGAGAAACTTAGCGACACACACCTTTCTGTACCACAACTGGTGGACGAGTGTGTCAGCACTACCAACAGAGACATCCAGTTGAGCAGCGAAGTGTTTGATAGTGATCAGTCGATCACCTCGAATGAGAGTGTCTGCACGTTCCAACATTGAAGGAGCCACATCTGTGTGCGGTCGGGAGGCATGCGCGAGGTCTGTGAAGTTGGACCTTGTTGCAATGATGATGGGCGCCTCGCCCAACGACTCACTGTGCTTTTGGTCACTGTTAGGTCTCCGCAAGTGCCTATGAATGTCTGCGATACTCAGGTTTTCCACTAAAAGAAACTCAATGATGAATCTCTACTTGGAACGCACCTCCGTGACAAATGCCATTTTGAAAGTTACACATGTCACCGCCACCTACGGAGCTTCATGAAGCTACAGGGGCTGTCCCATAGCAAATCCGCATTGTTTCAACGGAAACTGGCAGAGAAAAAAATGTGTTGCAATACTTATTAAACGCTCCTCGTGTATTACCCTACTTTCCCTATCGCATCTACCTGTTTTCCTCAGTTTGAAACATCTTCCATCATTTTACGTTGTTGAACGTGTTTTCTAAATCGGCAGTTCCTCTGAAATGTTTTAATTTTAACTTCTTTCCCCAGTTAACAAGCGCAGTGTTAGAGCTGGCTTTCTGTTGCCCTTAATCCTCCTATAGTAAAATTATTCAACATCTAGCAGACCATCAATTCCCTTTTACATTCTTCTGTACATTATTTTGGCAGCAACTTGGATACGCGATTGGTTGGTTTAAAGATGGGAGGGGAGAGAGGGGGGGGGGAGGGGAAGGGACCAAACTGCTAGGTCATCTGTCCCTTCGGATGTATGAAACTGCTATCCTAACTGTACTATAGCTCTCCCACTTATTTGCTGTTGCTACCTTCGCGATTGTATGAAAGACGTTTTTTTTCGAAAGCATGATGGTATATCCCCATACTCAAAAGGTATTCTATACTCCAACTAAATAGCCTTTCGCTTGTCACCTTCCCGAACGATTTTAGATATTCAGAAGAAATGGTGTCTACGTCTTCCACGTTATTCTGTACCAAAATATCCAGAGCTCTATTAATCTCTGACTCTAATACTATATCCTATATGTTTTCGACATCAACTTCCACGCCATCAGACATTATCTCCCCGTCGTACAGGTCGTCAGCGTACTCTCACCACTTATAAGCTCTCTCCTCTGCTTTAACTGTCGAGTTCCTTTTGAACTCATAATGTTGACGTATCTGCTTTTAATCACCGAAAGTTAAGTTTCCTATATTCTGAATATCCATAACTATTTATATTTCGAAATCTTCAGATTTTCCTGTAATCGTTTAGCTTTAGCTTTTCTATACGTGTGGCGGATTTAATATCTAAGTGATCCTTCCTTTTCCTGAATATTTCTGTTATTCCTTCTTTTGTCGATCAGTTGAATAGTTTCCTCTGTTACCCAATTGTTCTTCACAGTGGTCCTCTTTGCACTTATATTTTCTCTGTCTAACATACGTGATTACTCCTTTAGTAAAGAAAATGTGGTCCGAAGTAGGCTGTATTGTAAACGATCTTTATTTAAATAGTGCGATTAGCTAACTTCGACAACTTGTCATTTTCGACCACGTGCGTATTACACGTTTTAATAGCACGATTTAAATAATGATCGTTTACATTACGACCGACTGCGGACTATGTTTTCTTTTATTTAACATACAGAAGCCCTGGAACAACAGAGAAACCAAATTTTTGCTTCTTTACGGTTATCAATTCTTCTTCATCTGAACTGCCTAGTATGGTATTCATTATCTCAGTATTTACAGCTTTAGAGAGCTTTAGACTCATACCTGTAATCTTTTCCTTCACTATCTCACTTCTTTACACCTTGATTCTTGTAGAAAACCTATTCATCATTTTCTCTAAATTATGATGTGAGTCTAAAGCTTATCCTGTGCACGCACTACGTTCTAATATCTGACATCGGAATCCCTGTCTCACCGTGATGTAACCCAACTGGAATCTGACCGTTTCTGCAAGCGTTTATGAGTTATACTATGTCCTCCAGTGATCCTTGCCAAAGGATGGGGCCCCTCCACGCCCACACCAACGTGGTGACCAAACCAAAAGTTCTACTGTCACCTCCGTTAACATGTTAGTTTTTGAATCAGGCGTCACAGGATGCAGGCTGTGATGTTATCCATGCGTCTGGGTAAGATTACTCATTAACATGGTCCATCAGGAGATAGAAGTGGTCGAAAACGATTGAAGGGTAGCGGTTGTAAGGGCAGAGCAAAAAAAGTGCCAAGGCCAGCGCCAAGGGAAAAAAACCTCTGCGACAGTAGGACGGGTAGTAAGGGCAGTAGCGGCTTGCTAGCTGCGACAGAGCATGCAAGGTGGGGTGAGGTTAGCGTGAGGTATCGTGCATCGTTACCTATGTGCTGCGTGTTCGTTAGCTGGGTCAGTCCGGGTGCTGCGGCTGGGCTCGCTTGTAGTCTCCTGGGCCGGCCACAGTGGCTTCCTCCCTGTAACATAAGAGTTCGGCGCGGCAACGCATGCGTTGCTGTTAGGTCCTCTGCTGCGCCTTGTCGAGAATGTCTTGGTGCAGCTTCATCAGGCTGGTGAGCTGCGCCGCGTCATCGTCGGAGAAATGCAGGCCGCTCGCTCGCGCTTGCGCGATGATGGCTCCCGCAGCGGTCGGCGTCGCCACCGGTTCCTCTGGGGCGGCGGTTTTCTTCTTTGCACCCTTCACCTGCGGTGATGCTGAGGCAACCGCCGGGATGGGCGCGCGAACGACCTTCTGCGAGGTCGCAGGAGTGTTCGCAGGTACGACGGCGCTGAGGCCTTGGGCGAAGACTGCTCGCAGTTGCCTCAAGGCCTCTTCCTTCTCTGCAGCCACGGCGACTGCGAAGGCAGCCCTCTCCGCAGCCACGACGGCTTTGAGGGCTGCTGTGGCCTCCTTCACGGTGGTGACGAGTTCGAGGTCACATTTCTTCGCGGGAGAGCGAGCTGCGTCCTGGCTGCCCGTTTCCGAGCGGTCGTCCCTGCCCCTGGCAGTTGGATCTGCTACTGCGCCGTCCCTCAGCTGCGCCGGGCTGTTCTGCGCCCTACGCCGTTTCCGGCGTCGTCTTCGCTTCTGCCGCTGCGTCGGTGCGGCCGCGGCCGCCTCGCCGCCCCCGACACGGTTGCGGCTTGAGAAAGCTGCACAACCGCGCCAACTGGCGACGTGCGGGCCGCCATACCGGACACAAGTCGGCAGAACGTTGCTGCCGCGGTCGCAGGCGCGGCTGTCGTGCTCGCCTGAGCACTTGACGCACCGCGCAGCGTTGCGGCAATACTTCGCAACATGGCCCTCGCCCTGGCACCTGAAGCACTGGGGCTGAGGGTCCATGGCGGTCGGGAGAGCCTCTGTCGTAACCGGGAAGCCCAGCAACTTCCGCAAGTCGAAGATGTCGCTCCCGCCGTCGACCGTTTGCACGGTCACGGCATAGAGTGGCGCCCTCTTCCTGTTGGTCCGGTTGTGCAACCTTGCGGTCGCATTACCAAACCCGGCTCGCAGCAGACCTTCCCGGACCGCTGCCTCATCACAGCACCAAGGTAACCCCCTGAGGAGTGCCTCGGTCGTCTTCATCCTTCCTACGGAAGGTGCCTTCTCACGCGCCGGCGGCGCGTCGACGATGTGGTCAGCCACTGCGACCTTGATCGCCCTGTGGTCGGCCACGTTTGCAGCTCGAACGCAGATCAGCTAGTCTGTATCGACAGACTCGTAGACCACCTCGTTCCGAGCGCAATTCGTCATGGTGTCAAACAGCGCTGTCCACCCGCCTTTGCACTTGACGTACAAAGGGGGGACAGGCCGCGACCCGTCTTCTCGGGAGTTCCTTGCATGGTCTGCAGACTCAGAGAGTTGCACAACCGAAGGACCCTTCGTAGCGGCAGGTTTCCTCTGCGCACCCTTCTTTCCCATGCTGCGAGGCGCGGAACACGACAATCTGCACGCGTTGTAAAAACAACGCACGACAATTTGCTCTCCGCGGCGCCCTCAGCACAGAAACCTCTTCACGAGCTCTCAACGGCCGCGTAAGCAAAGCGCGTAACGGCAGCGATGCGCTCGCCTCGCCAGCTCAGGCCGCTCTCCAGTGATCCTTGAACAATATATTCTCTGCTAGGAAACTGAAATGTATTGAAGAAATCCTTTTTTCTCTAATTCCTACACCCTACCCCGTATTCTTCCCAAACTCAGAGTTCTATTTCTTTCGCTATTACAGTCACTCATGATTATAAGAGTTTCATACTCGTTTAGAGTTAAGCGTTCACTGTTCTCATGTACTACCTCTACACTGATAAGCTAAAACATTATGACCACTGCCCAACGCGAACTTTGGATGCCATCTGGTGGCATTGCTGGCATATGATGCGCTAACAGAAGTGTGCAAGCGGAGCAGACACGGACAGCGGATCGCCCTAGCGAAGATATGGGCTGCAAATGGGGAAACCCATTGAGGTAAATGCCTTTCACAAAGGGAAGATTATTGTTACGCAGAGCCCGTGAACGAGAACCTCGATAACAGCGAAGCTGGTCGAACGTTCACGTGCTACTGTCGTTAACACCTAGGGAAAGAGGTAGGACAGTGACACTACCACGAGGCGCTTAATACTTGGACGTAATGGACTCTTCACATAACATGGGTTCGGAGTATTGTCTGCTCTGTAAAGTAGAATAGATGGTGATCTGTAATATCTCTGGTGAAAGAGCACAATGCTGGTGCATACGCAAATGTTTCGGTACACACCATTCACCATACATTGTTGAACATAAGACTCCGCAGCAGACCATCCCTGTGTGTTCACATGTTGACCCAACGACATAAAAAAAATCAAATGTGTGTGAAATCTTATGGGACTTAAGTGCGAAGGTCATCATGCCCCAAGCTTACACACTACTTAACCTAAATTATCCTAAGGACAAACACACACACCCATGCCCGAGCAAGGACTCGAACCTCCGCCGGGACCAGCCGCACAGTTCAGCGACATAACGACATCGTCAGTTACTATTTTAGTGGGCACGGGACCATCGGGATTCAACCGTCGGACAATGGAAACGTGTCGGCTCTTCGGATGAATCATTTTTGCTACACTAGGTTCATGGTCGTTTCTACAATTGCCGTTATCGATGGGAACAGCCGCTCGAAACGCGCAGCGCGCCACGGATGCAGGCTTGTGGGAGCAGTTTTATGCTGTAGCGTACATTCTCCTTCGCTTGCGTGGGACCTATGGTTGTACTCGAAGACACGCTGACAGCTGCTAACCATCTGCATCCTTTCATACTTGATGTCTTGCCCCGACGGTGATGTCATCTTTCAGCAGTATAATTGTCCGTGTCTCGGAGCCAGAACTGTGCTACAGTGGTCTGAGGAGCATTATACTGAACTAACGTTGATGTCTCGACGACAAATTCGCCTGATGTAAATCCTATGGAACCCATCTGGGTCGCTGTCGGGCGCTATCACCGTGTACACAAGTCAACGGACCATTACTTACGCGAATTACAGGATTTGTGCGTAGGTGTCTAATGCCACGTACCTCCAAAAACCTGCCAACAAACTATCGGATCCATGATACCCACAATCAGTGACGTATTTCATTCCAAAGATGGACAAACAAGCTGTTAAGCAGGTGGTCATAATGTTTTGGCTCATCAGTTTATATGTTCATCTCCAGCGTCGGCATGAATATCTTAAATACTGTTGTTAGCGTTACTTTGCTGGTGATTATGCTGAGAATAGTGTTATCACTAAACTTTTCAACATAACCGAAATTTACATCCATTATCACATAATATTCAGTCCAAACATGTATAAGTATGTGACTGTTGTCACAGGCACAGTCCCTATAAGGTCACCAAGTATAATACATTAATAAAATAATTTGTGTGACGATCAGAACAGGGGAGAACATAAATACAAGGAAATTATTTATTACTTATGACAGTTACGTTCATATTTTGCGTAATATTATGAAGATGTGCTGGTAGCTCTTCTTTGCTGAAAACAACCCTAACCAGTTCTTAACGCACCTACATGATCCAATGTTCGTAAATATTATAAAGTTCGACCATTTACCTTGTGTCTTCTTGTGATTTGGCTGTGCGATCTATGTCGTCACACAGTTTTCAGCAGGTATTCTCGTGTATCCGTAATGGAGGCTGGGACGTGAGTCACAAGAAAACCCAAACACAGGCTTGTAGTTCACAAAGCTTTATTACACGTATCCCCAAAAACACTTGTACAATATCTTTTACAAACCGGCCTTCCAATAGCCACCAATAACAAATATAAGCAAAAACCCTATACAGTCTTTGTAAGATTATACGGAATGAAACAATTTAAGTAAAAATCCTTCTTTTTAACTAAATAACAAACAGTCCCAGATAAATATAGATGACAAACATAATTGCCCACAAATGTAACAGGAATTTACCAGGACGAAATCCCTATTGGTAAAACAAGCAACAATACAGAATATTAAATAACAGATGTCAACTACAGTATTAAACCCCCAACGGGAATCTTAGACCATAAACAGATCATAAAACAACGGAATTCCACGTATTTTTAACTGACAACTGACGTGAAATCCCTTTCAGGTGTAACAACAATATTTAGGCAGAAAAAGTTTCCTTAACAGTCAATTTAAATTCCACGCAACAGCGGACACAGCCCAACGGATCACCCACCCTAAAACAAGAGTGACCAAACTACTAGGAAGAGGGGGCGCACTTTAGCGCAGGCCGAGCACATTAACGAGAGTAGTCTCCAAATAATTACGAGAGAGAAGACTCAACTTCTCTCAACTACTGGGTCGAACAGCGACTCTGACACCATACAGCCAAGTAGCGCCGAGCGTTACCAAGACGAAGATGGCCGAGCTAACGCCATTCGAACGTATTTCAATCAAGGCGCCGCCCCTGTATTGGTTAATCCGGAGCTGATTGTGCCCGCTGTTCGTAGTACACTCGTAACATTAAAAAAGAATTAAAAAGAACAAAATAGGTCAGACAACCAAACCGAAGGACACAACACAAACCCTCTTATTTCAGAGTTGTGCCTTTCCCTCCTTTTCAAATTTAATACCCTTAACACATGCAAGACCTCAAACAAATAGCACGGAAAATTATTTACAGCTCATACTTCTTTACTCTTACAGGCACCCCCAGTAACAAGTATAAAGTCTGGAGAAGTTAACGGCCTGCCGAACCGAGAGTATAAATACCCATAATACAACACACAAAAGTCACGGCCCCTCCAAACGAAGACCACAGAATAAATCAGCAGATACTCAAGTAACATTACAAGCCCACTGCCTTAACACTAAACATGGTCTGCGCACTGTCCTAGAATGACTCATGCAGCCTTCACGCTACTCACGCTTAGTGCTCCCGTCACTGAGCAAGTTTTACAATCTTAACGCCACTACTCAACATATACCGGAACAAAGATTGAATTCCTTATTCCCGCCACAGCGGGGATAACCACTGTAAGTAGGCTGTTTAGGTTCTTATATTGGTAACGCCACCGCCACCTAGCGCTCTGAATGAAAATCACTGGCTGTGCTGTGTGCAGTCTGAGCCTGGTTGGCATTGTTGCAATATTCGCCATTGTAGTGTTGGGCAGTTGGCTGTTACAAGCGCGTAGCTTTGCGCAGTTGGAGGTGAGCCGCCAGCAGTGGTGGATGTGGGGAAGTGAGATGGCGGATTGTTGAGAGCGGATGATCTGGATGTGAGTCCAAGAGAAACAGTACATTTGTAAGAATGGATGTCATGAACTGCTATATATATATTATGACTTTTGAACACCATTAAAGTAAACACATTGTTTGTTCTCTATCAAAATCTTTCATTTGCAAACTATGCCTATCAGTAGTTAGTGCCTTCACGTTTCTGTTGGTCATAGAAATGCACAATATGTGAGAAGTTGGGACTGTTAGTGTTTGCACGTGTGTTAATAATTCAGCAAGGGACTCGTTAACGCACGTGTGTTAATAATTCAGCAAGGGACTCGTTAACAGCATTGCTGGTTCTAAGGAGAATTCCAAAAACCTCGTGAGTGCACAAGTAGTGGTTTACGGACTTGCTATATTGTCCGTAAGACTCTTCGATGGTGATTGTGCACGTGCACAGTCGCAAAAGATGGCTGCTGGCCGTCTCTACAAGGACTACAGTGAGTCTGCACCTTTGATGACTCATCTACACCATTATTTCTACAAGGACTACAGTGGGTCTGCATCTTTGATGACCCACCAACAGTGGGTCTACACCTTTGCTGACTCACCAGTACCATTATTTCTACAAGGACTGCAGTGGGTCTGCACCTCTGGTGGCCCACCAATACCGTAATCTCTAACAAGACTACAGTGGGTCTACTCTGTGATGACCTACCTACCAATATTCTTGAACTTCGACTGACTCTGCTGTGGGTTTGCTCTGTTATAGCCCATTATCTGCCTGCATGTCAAGTCAGCACTGTCTTTCCGTTGGAAGGACAACACTACTTCTTCAAGACTGCATGGAAATCCACTACTTCCGTGTGCATTTTCTTTTAATGCTCAGACATTGAGAAAAAGACTGCAAATTTACTATGATGAACGATCAGGACTGTCTTTATGGACTGTGAGAAAATTTTAGCTTTTGACCAACAAAAAAAAATGGTTCAAATGGTTCTGAGCACTATGGGACTCAACTTCTGAGGTCATTAGTCCCCTAGAACTTAGAACTAATTAAACCTAACTAACCTAAGGGCATCACACACATCCATGCCCGAGGCAGGATTCGAACCTGCGACCGTAGCGGTCTCGCGGTACCAGACTGCAGCGCCTAGAACCGCACGGCCACTTCGGCCGGCTTTTGACCAACATTTTATCAATAAGTGTGTGCATTTGATATCTTTGTTATTGTAATTATGAATTTTTTTTTCAAATCTGTATTGGCCACTGCCCAAAACAATTTGTAAAATTTTTTGTGGGGAGCATGGGGGCTATGTAAGTAGGCTGTTTAGGTTCATATATTGGTAACGCCATCGGCACCTAGCGCTCTGTATGAAAATCACTGGCTGTGCTGTGTGAAATCTGAGGGTGGTCGGCATTGTTGCAATATTCGCCATTGTAGTGTTGGGCAGTTGGCTGTTAAAAGCGCATAGCGTTGCGCAGTAGGAGGTGAGCCGCCAGCAATGGTGGATGTGAGGAAGTGAGATGACGGATTTTTGAGAGCGGATGATCTGGACGTGCATCCATCAGAAACAGTACATTTGTAAGAATGGATTTCATGAACTGCTATATATATTATGACTTTTGAACACTATTAAGGTAAATACATTGTTTGTTCTCTATCAAAATTTTTCATTTGCAAACTATGCCTATCAGTTGTTAGTGCCTTCAGTAGTTTGAATCTTTTATTTAGCTGGCAGTAGTGGCGCTCGCTGTATTGCAGTAGTTGGAGTAACGAAGATTTTTGTGAGGTAAGTGATTTGTGAAAGGTATAGGTTAGTGTTAGTCAGGGCCATTCTTCTGTAGGGATTTTTGAAAGTGAGATTGCGTTGCGCTAAAAATATTGTGTGTCAGTTTAGTGTTGATCAGAATAGGTAAAGAGCGAAATGTCTGAGTACGTTCAGTTTTGCGCAGCTGTTTGAGAATCAAATAATGTAAGAGGTTTATCAGCACAGTAATTCATAAATTTTTCTAAGGGGACGTTTCACCACATACAAATCACTGTTTCCGGCTGTAAACACAAATTACTATCAGATTTATCACAAACAGAACTTCAAAGAAATGGCTGATGCCCACCGTCCCCGTGTCATACACCGGCATCGAGCATCAGGTAGTATAATATACACACTTGTTAGTGCATTGGAGGCCATCACCACCAGCCTGCCGCCGACAAACTCCTCAAATCATAAGACAGCGCCGCGAGCAACCAACGCTCCTCCGTAACGGTCACCCCAAGTCTCGCCAGCACAACATAATGCCCAAGCAACGGGCAAGCACGGCCACGGAAAACCAAGAGAGCCATAGCCGGAAGCGCCGCGCTTAAATAGCATCCAGAAGAGAAAAATCAAAGAGAACACGCGCATGCCGGAACGAGCGGGATTACTGCTTCTACTAGATAAGAGAATCACTGGCGCCAGCGACTCTCCCACGGCTCAGAGGCGAATCGGACATTTTCTTTGCTACATTTTCTTCTCTTGAAAACAGTTTTGAATTATTTTTCGTAGTAATTCATTAACACAACAACATTTGTACACTCCGTACTACATTTCTTCTTTTTCTTTTTCTTTTTTTTTATTTCTATGATATTCAGCTCCACTTCATATACGAATCAAGTGTTTCTCTCCGCTCAAACAGTCGCTAGGACAAGAACAGAAACCATCTCTAAAGAGAAGAACTGTAGATAATAAGACAAACTTCACATCAACGTCTTTTCTGGCAGCTTATAGGTCTATTGTGTTTGTTGTATAAGACGCAGTTACGTTCCACCAGTAAATACGTATTTCCTTTTACAAATATTTTAGAATGAACTCCCTTTTCTTTACGAAGTTTTTATGACCTGTTAACATCACAGTCCTCGAGACCGCACGCGCTGGCCGCAGGTACTGGAACTCTGCGAGGAGCGGGTTTAATAACGAGCAGGGGCAGGGCAGAGGCAGTGGCAGAAGACGGGCATTCTTCAAAGAGGCGGGGAACAGGCCGGCGAGTGGAATGCTTGCTACTAGGAAAATTACCGAGGTTAATCCCCATGTCGCCGTTAATTCTTCCAAGAAAATTTTCTTGCCTTATCTAGTACCCAGCCAATTAGCTCTATTCGACATACTTAATGCTCCTAAAAAGGATAAAAGCTGCCCCACTTCTCCAAATTATATAGTCACGTTAGTCTCAGTAAGTACTGCGCAATACCCATCTGCTAGAAGACTTAGTACTAGTAAAAACATGGAGGGATGACAATACCTATGGAATACTGTTCCTACTTAAAAAAAAAAAATTGAACTAATTTTGGCGTATTTGTTTTTATGCAGTTCCCTTGATAGCTGTGCGAGAACGTTACTCTGATCAGCAGTTCCTTGTTAATCGTCGTATACGGAGTTAATCTCTAATGAAGCTCTTGACAGAACAACGATGCAAACACATCCAGTTCTCCCTACTCCAAACAAGCCGCCAAAAATGTGTCACTGTTTATGCCTTTGATGTGCATACGCCAGTGTATCACGATATGCTGAGTCCTCCATCTCAGAGTTTAAAAATGTTGTGGTATGGTATCTTATTCACGGAAAATCGTAACATAAATTTTCTGTATAACGATGCTAGAATGGCAGTGAAATAAAATCATACTGAATTTGGAGATAGATGTATGTTATACAAGAAAGGGAATTTTATGGGATTTTGGAGACATTAACAGAATAGAAATCTCCCTTGCTTTTTCTACGACGAGTGAAAACGTGTTTTTAGTCTAGTGCATTTACATCGCCTATCAGTACAATGAGAGTGATCACTCAGTTGGCTGAAATTTAATGAAGACCTCAGAGTCGAGGTTTACATTAAGGTATTGGTATGAAGACATCTGAAACTAAAAATTCTACCAACAGTAATGAAAAACTGGTCATAACTTAGATATCAGCGAGTGCTACATAGTTGGAATGGCTCTTCATCTCTACAGATGGACACAGAGTTTTTGGTGAAGGTCTGGTGCAGTTACACCTAGGATTGTGTATCCCTGAAGCTTTTCGAGATAAGCTCCTCTGCCTTTCAGCAGTAAACGTGTTTAACAATACCACACAATTAACTGTTTTCTATATTATGTGGCCAAATTTGCAACAAAAATGGGTCAAATGGCTCTGAGCACTATGCGACTTAACTTCAGAGGTCATCAATCGCCTAGAACTTAGAACTAATTAAACCTAACTAACCTAAGGACATCACACACATCCATGCCGGAGACAGGATTCGAACCTTCGACTGTAGCGGTCGCTCGGTTCCAGACTGTAGCGCCTAGAACCTCATTGCCACTCCGGCCGGCAATTTGCAACATATTCACTACGTAAGAAAAGGGCCAATAACAGCTGTCCAAGAAAACTCTGCCTTTTAGTGGGCTGAGACATTCTACAGGACCTCCCTGAACAATAACTGAGCACTGACAGACATTGGGTAACTCAGTATATATCCTGGGACAGTTTTCATATAAAATTAGACTCAGTGTCTTCCAAAAATAAGGAGTGTGCTGAACTGGTTACTAAAATTTAAAACCAGAACAACTTAATTTATGGGGTATTTGGTTATAATAGTCAATTTAAAGGCACAGCACTTCGAAAAATTCTGGTTTTCTGACCATGATACTCCTCTCCCCCCCCCCCCCCCCCAATGAACCACGACCTTGGCGAGGCGGAGTAGTTGCGTACCTCAACGATTTGCATGGGCATAGGTGCGAACATAACGGAGGAACATCTCTGAAGAGGTCAGACAAACATGAAGTTCCTGAAGAGTGCTAGCAGTCGTTTCGGTAGTTGCAGGGGCAACAGTCTGGATGAGCAACTGATCTGGCCTTGCTGTTTTGGTACTGCGAACGGATGAAAGCAAGGGGGAACTATTTTTCCCTAGGAAATGCAGCTCTACTCTGTGGATTAACGCTGAGAGTTGTATCAGACCAGTCCTTCAAGACCACAACAATAACAACAACAACAACAACCACAAATCATAACCATGATGATAGTTTTTACTAGGTGGAGATGACAAACACTGTCAAAATCATCCCTCCTGTAAGATTACCACCCCATTACAACAATCATAACACATTGTCTTTTCACAGTTAATGTGGATTATAACTGAAATAGTTCATGATGATCTCTTCATTGGCACGAGATTGCTGATTGGTCCTTTATTTGGATCTCCGAGAGAAAACTGTTGAGGAAAGGTTATCATCAGGAAACGATTTACAATTCAGCGAAAAACGTTCTACCAGTCAAAATGTCAGAACTGGAAATGGGATAGGGTAGCTATAAAACTGAAAATATCAGTTTAGATATAGCAGAAGTCAGTGAATTGAAATGGAAATATGATATAGCAGAAGTCAGGGAACTGAAATGGATATATGATATAGATTTCTGTGCAAACAAATGTAGGATATCAACAAGAACGTAAAGTGGTGTAACTAAGTTCAAAATTTATTACGAACCAGTAGATAGACGAAAGAAGATAAGAGACGGGAAACAAGGTTTCTAAAAAATTATAATACAAGAACAAGTAATATATGAAACGGAAAATGAATAAGACACCGTTACTTAAGTTAAAACGAATGCTTGATATTTATTCGCCTATAGTCAGTCAAACGATATACAGTTAGATTCAATAGGCAGCAACCCGTTTTTTATGTAGCTTTTCTAGTAGCATCTTTCGGTAGAACGTAGTACTCTGTGGTGTTAATCTTGTGCTACACAGAACATTCTCGTAGAAACAAGAAGTCGTCTTGTAAGCGAATGTTGTGCTAAAAATTTTCGATTGTGCAAAGAGCAATTACGACTCACTGTAATATTTTCGCGTGTGAACGTCTGTTTAGCCATTTTAAAATGAAACAAATGAAAAGCGAACAAATTAATGTAAATACTTCTCAGGAAGTACTAAATTTGGACGTACTAATGCAAACGACAGAGATAGTACGTCATAAGAATGACGACACTATTAATGGCAGTCGCAATATGGATTTAAAGGAAAGCGTGAACGAGACAATTTTTAGGTAATATTTCAGTGCAGATAGAGGCCGAAAATATTTTTCCAAACAGCAGTTGCGTAAGAGGTAACGCGCAACGACAGGAAATTTCAGATAGAGATCGCTCGAACAGGGGATGTTTATGACCGGAGCAGCGTCACAAACATTAGGCATTGCCTCAGCTGATAACGAACAGCGCGAATGGGATGCTGTAATTCCTGAAAAATTCGATCAAAAATTACATCAACAGTGTACAAATCATGATAAAAAAACGCCATTAAAAATTTACGCAAATATTAAAAGAACAAAACCAAACTGCGGCTACGTTAGATAACTGCGAAACAAGAAGATCCGCAAATTGCGCATGATGAATTAGCAAAAACCCTAACGGAAGATCAGACAGAAATTTCTGGACCGTAAATAGCTTGAAAAGACCTTCCCTACAACATACAATAACTATTGGAGAAGATCGGGTTCATAATGCTTTTAAAAATGCCTGTTAGTACCGATGTAAAGGAATTGTACTACCGTGCAGGAGTACGCGTCTTTGACAATGGTACCACACTTGCACAGAAACTAGTAATACAGTACAGAACTTACGTAGATGGAATAGAAAAGATGAGATACGAGAAGGAAAAGAAAATTTTTGATAACCTAGAAATCGGTATCAAAAATGCAGTACAACAAATTCGTTCGGAACTGATAACTGATACGATCAGTTCGAAAGAATGAAAGTAAGTTAAAACCCGAACCATGCCAGAGGGTTTGCTAGGCAGACGATAACTTTGCGCCCTTGCAGAATCGTGAAATTAACGACAAAACGTCCGGCACAAACACTGATAAGCCAAAACATTATGATCACTGCCCATGTTGGATGCCGCCTGGTGGCGTTGCGAGCACGTGACGCGGTAACAAAAATGTGCAAACGGAGCAAACCCTAGTGAATAAAATGGGGAAATTCATTGAGATAAGCGACTCTGACAAAGGGCAGATTATTATTAAACAAAGCCTATTAACGAATATCTCGAAAACGGCGGGTAGCCGAATGTTCACATGCTACTTTCGTTAGCACCTACTGAAAGAGGTAGAAGGAAAGTGAAACTATCACTAGGCCCTAAATGGAAGGACGTCCACGACTGTCGAAACTCTGCCGAGAGAGCACAATGATTGTTCACGCATAAGTGCTTCGGAACACAACGTTCAACATACATTATTGAACATGGAGCTCCGCAGCAGACCACCCATATGTGTTCGCACGTTGCCCAACGACATCGTCAGTTACTGTTGTAGTGAGCGCGGAACCATCGGGATTCGACTGTTGATCGATGGAAACGTGTCGGCTCTTCGGGCGAATCACATTTTCGACGTCTCCAAGAACTCCGTCATTAAGGCGAACAGCGTCTCGAAACGTGCAGCGCGCGCGGACTGATGCTGGTGGGAACAGTGTTATGCTATGGCAAACATTCTCCTGCACTTGCATTAGGTCTGTGGTAGTACTCGAAGACATGCTCACAGCTGCGAACCCCCTGCATCCGTTCATGCTTGATGTCATCTTTCGGCAGAATAATTGTCCGTTCTGGGAGCCAGAACCGTGCTACAGTGGTATCAGGAGCATTATAGTCAACTAAAGTTGATGTCTCGACGATCAAATTCGCCAGATGGAAATCCTATGGAACCCAAGTAGGTCGCTATCTGGCGCTATCACCGCTTACGAAAATCAGTGGCCCGTTATTTACGTGAATTACATGACCTGTGCGTAAACATCTAATGCCGCGTACCTCCGCGCACCCACCAAAAAACTGTCGGATCCCTGATACGCAGAATCAGTGATGTATTTCATTCCAAAGATGAATAAACAATCTATTAAGCAGGTGGTCATAATGTTTTGGCCCATCAGTGTATAATGTTGCCGTTAATGACAAATTAAACGAGTTACCACACACCACAACAATGTTACGTACACCAAGAGCAGATTTTTATCTTTTGGTGGAGCTGTGCAAGGCTCTTGAAACAAACGATTTCAGATGTTTACTACTGAATCGAGAAAAGTACATCCAGTGACACTCATGAGAGAATTTCGTAATGCACTGTCACATAGCTGGTCTTAACAACAAAAAATACGCTGCGTGGCGCGGCTCACTTAAGGTGCCTACTTGATCCGTGCTGCAGATATGGCACCCAAGTATCAGACGCATGACAAATTCGAGCTACCGTTTTTGGACAAATTTTGGTCGACAGTCTTTCGAGAACGATTACGGTGGAAAATAACCCACAGTCGTTCAGTCGGAAAAAATGTATGATTAAAAAAACATTTTGAAAAATATATTGACAAAACAAGATATTTGAGCAAACCCAAGTCCCACATGGATCTATTGAAAATTTTAAAACAACCATTTCCAGCTCATATTCGAGAAATTCTAGTCACTACAGCGGAAATGAAGTAATTGTAGAGCTCTGATGACCGGGAGTCCCCATCTGGGGAAGTTCGGCCGCCGAGTTGCAAGTCTTTTCAGTTGACGCCACATTTGGCGACCAGCCTGTCGATAATGGTGAAATGACGATGATGATGATAATAATGACAACAGAACATCCACTTCCTCAGCGGAGAAAATCTCAGACCCGGCCGGTAATCGAACCCACGTCCGGTTCATGGCTGTTGGATGTGCTGACCACTCTTTTATTCTTTTTCTTATCAGACTGATTTGTTACGTTCATGAACATTCACACAGGCATAGTCAAATATCATTATGTATTATGAGCTGCAAATTGAGAAAACAAATAATTATTAACTTCTAGCATGATAGAGTAGCTGCAGCGAACAGTTATAGCGCTGTAACTGTTAGTTGCACATTTAAGACATGGTTTTCACATCTTCGGATATACTATTTTTGACTACGTTACGATGATTTGAAAACGGGTCTCGGCCCAAAACTAGTTATCGAGTGAATAAAAAGAATAAAATTTGCAACTTTAGACTGGTTATTCGTTGTCAAATAATTTTTACTAACAAAACGAGCGAAAAGATTCTGAGTGATCAGGAAACTAACTCACAACCTATTGTCAACTTCTTTAAATTTTATTTCCATATTTTTTTTTATTTTTTTTCTTCTATTTTGTATATACATAAGGAAGAAAAGTGAACAAAGCAAGGCTTCATATGATGGAACAACAGAAAGATGGAGGAATCAAAGACCACAGGGATCGTAACCAACACCTTGTCGATTAAAAACAAGAGAAAGCATATTTGCGAAAGGGCACGACAACCTAGTAACCACAACCACGTCCAATGAGCGGTCTCCAGATACTGGTGCAAGACACGGGGGTCAGGGTCATTTCCTCCTTCACGAACATTGTGAATGTGGTGAGCTAGGAACCAAATGACCTGCCTCAGATAGCAGGCAGATAGCACTTCATCCACACATCCAGACATCTGGAATTGCTGAGTAAAGTGTTAGGAAGGTTCATAGAGTGTAATGTCTCAATAAACTGACAGAAGTCGGACTTTGGACGTCTGAAAACAAAATTTTCTGTTCACATTGTTTCCTCAGAAGGAATAGTACCAGAAAAAGGAGTTATCGATGCAAAAAAAATCCAGCACCACAAAACTGAAGACAGCAGAAAGAATTCTTAGGATTAACGTCCTTTTCAGATAGTTAGTTGCAAATAAATTGCTAAACAGTGACGCTCTACTATAAGTGTTAATAAAGAACAATACGTGGTTCTGAACAACGCTATGCCAAAAATATTTTGACGTAATTAAAGAGCCCTGATCAGTGTTAACGTGTTGTATCACCATAATATGAGCCAAGACTCAGCACGACGCATCATTGCAAGAAATGGGAGCAAGGCAATTTCAGATCAGAAAAACCGATGAAAAATCTGTCGTGTATGTGTGCAAGTAGGTCTCTGACAGAATGTGAAAGATCTTATTCGGAAACAGAACTGGAAGCCTTAGCAGTCATTCGCGCGTTTAGGAAATTTCGGTACTATTTATGCGGTAAGCACATAAAAATGTTCTGGGATCATAAAGCTCTGTTCTTTATAGTAACCTGAAAATTGCTAAACAGGCATATTGCCCATTGGTGTCTTTCCTTGCAAGAGTTAAATTTTCAGATAGTGTACATAAAATGAGAGCGAAGTATTATATCAGGCGCACTTTTCACGCTAGTGCCAAGGCTTACACAAGTTCAGCGAGTTGACGGAACAATCATCCGGCTTCCACATTTTTCTTATGTAGGTCGGTACCTACCGACGACACTACTTAAGAATATGGTCAAATAGGAGTAAAGTACAGGAAAAAGATTCACGCTGGCGGAATGTAAGGCGGAGACTACAAGACGATAACGGTGCAGAACTGGGTAAGTACCACACTCTGCACCAAGGAGAACTGTTTCATCGTCGCACACCAGAGTCGTCCCACTGGTGTGTATGTTTACATATCGCATACATCGATGGCTATAACAAACACATACACACAAACACACACACACACACACACTCACACACACACACACACACATACATATATACATACACGCGTGAAGACGCTGTTGGGTATCAAAGTGCTCAGACAAGATCGTTTCGTGCTCTTATTTTCCTAATGTCCGACACAGCAAATATGTCATGTGTTAAAAGGTGAAACATCCAAATCCCACCTAGTTTAACAGAACGAAACCCAATTATTCGTACTAAACCACTGAAGTTGGTGTCCCTGGATGCAGCTGGCCCCTATCACAAACTAGGAGCGGGATAAAATACATGATTCCATAAAATGATGTTTTTACCAAGTACTTTCGCATGTATGCGGTTAAAACAGTTATTTTGCCACCTGTCATCTGAGTTATAAGAAGGATTATAAACAATTATTTGTCAAGAGTTGGAAAGGCGGTAGCACTTTCAGCTAATAATGCTTCCAAATTTACAAACAGAAAGTGGAGAAATTTTTTCAAGGAACAAAAGGTAAAAGTTATTCTAATTTCACTCTTCCACCCAGAAGCAACTCCGTAGAAAGAGAACGCTAACAGTTTAACAGTTTCACTAGGACGTACGCTTCTTACAAACAAACTAACTGGTTACATTTCTTGACGGCATTTTTGTTCTGTCGCTGCAATACAAAAATGGGTGTTTTTTTTCACCAGATGCGTTTAGCTTTATTGAGGTGAAATGTGGTATGAAACACATAACAAACGCATAGTGCTGCAGAACACCTAAAAATTAGACCACATCTTGCAGTGTGTAAAGAAGATAAACGTCAACAGTGTGCTAACAGGGGTCATTTCCCGATGTAAGCGACAAATTATGGGAAGTACAAACCAACATATTGTTAACGAACTGTTTTTCGATCTTCAAGCAAATCAAAATGTAAATAACTTGATGAGAGATCACCTCAATAAAGCGACATGCGTCTGGTGAAAAAAAAAAGCGGTCATTTTTGTAGTTGTAAGGAGAGAATATAAATATCCTCGAGATTTGTAGAGTAACTACGGATAACATGGGCACACAAATGAAGAATTTAAGTGACCATAAGTTTTGGTACCATTTCAGCAAATAGGAAACAACTCTCTACACGCCGCCAGGGGATCACACCGACCAAGTTGATGTTTGAAAAGACTGAAACTTAGGATTGGGACAAACCACTATCGTCAGTAGTACATAATGAATTATTGTTAGAAGAAAAGAGCAGAAGGGAGCAAAGAAACATGATAAAAGATTAGGCTGTAAATGCACTTTTCGAATGTGGAAGGAGGGACTCTTACACACACACACACACACACACACACACACACACACACAGACAAACGCGCGCACTAAATCCACTAAACTAAAGAAAATAAACCGTAAGAGGAAGGTACTACGTGCTGGGCCATAGACGATACTCGACATCCCACTCCATGCATGCTACCTACACAAAGACATAAAGAAGTTTGTCCGATAAAGCTAACAAGACTAAGATAAAATATCCTGTTTCCAGGTTCAGATAATAATTTGAAATTAAAAAGAAGATACATATAAAAATTGTAGGTTTTAAACTTAAGTTAACGAAGTTAATTATAGAGAAAGAAAGAAGAAAAACAAGTGTGGACAAAGGAGGAATTACACTATACTAATAACTGTTCAAATGTGTGTGAAATCTTATGGGACTTAACTGCTAAGGTCATCAGTCCCTAAGCTTAGCCGGCCTCGGTGGCCGTGCCGTTCTAGGTGCTCCAGTCCGGAGCTGCGCTGCCGCTACGCTCGCAGGTTCGAATCCTGCCTCGGGCATGGGTGTGTGTGATGTCCTTAGGTTGGTTAGGTTTAAGTAGTTCTAAGTTCTAGGGAACTGATGTCCACAGCAGTTGAGTCCCATAGTGCTCAGAGCCATTTGAACCATTTGAACCCTAAGCTTACACACTACTTAACCAAAATTATCCTAAGGACAAACACACACAACCATGCCCGAGGGAGGACTCGAACCTCCGCCGGGACCAGCCGCACAGTCAATGACTGCAGCGCCTGAGACCTGTCGGCTAATCCCGCGCGGTTACTAATAACTACCGAAAGCTATACTATCCATAATATTTTCACTAACCGTCACAATGAGTAACTGCGATTAAGAAAAGGTGATATGAATGAAAGCTATAACTAAAGTGCGGAAAATTATGTGTGATATTTCGGAGGTAAACATTAAATGAAGCTATGACGAAAACCTTGTTACATCTTCCGAAAAGGTATATCTATATTATCTTCAAATACAACATGTTGTAACGCTAAGTTGCGAACATACGAAAGACAAATATGTGGCGTCACTAGCCACATTTGCACCTGAATTAACTCAGTTTTAGTACTTATGGGCTGTACAAAATATGGCAATAATGTTTCACAAAAATGGAGATTCGTGCGCTCTTAAACTACTCTACAAATATTGTGTATATGTATGAGTGACGAACTGACTAACAGAACTTTATAATACTTACGAACACTGGATCATGTGAGTGGGTTAAGAACTGATATACAGATCTTCTTAACATAAATGACTTATCAATGCATCTTCATAATACTAAGCAAAATATGAACATTACTATCATAAGCAATTGATAATCTAGTAACGTTTGTGTTTTTCCCTACTACGATCGTCACACATACAATTTTGTTAACACATTACAGGACGCCTCAAGAGTGGCCGAGGTCGTCGCCTGGTTGCATTTCTTTTGGCAGCATTTCGTTAGAGGCATTATTGTCACATACGAAAGCCTTTTATTCAGCTTTCAATCAGTCATGTGCTCTACCCGACCAAATAACGAAATTCTAACATTCTCCCACGTAAATGTTACCGGACATACACTTATATTAGAATAAATGTTCATAAACGCATGTGTGCAGTAGAAAAATAAATTTTAGTGATTTAATAATCAGTCATAGGTCGACATTACCAACTCTGAAACATACTTATACTTGTAACAACGAAAACCATTGTTTGCTCAAGCAGTGATCAGGTCTCGTAAACATTATACACCATTTCATACGGTAGGGAAACCTAGAGCACTTCCATTGTAAACGGCAGTCTTCACTTGCCAAGCCAGCATCTTACACACAAATTGATATACGGATATGGAAACGTCATATAACTGACTGAGTGATGTCATTCTACACACTGCTCCATCACATCTTAAAATGAATGGTACCCATACAACATTTTCAGTGCCATACTGAAGGCTACATTGTAGTACACCGAAAACCGGCCAACAGTATGAACCAGCGACACATTCTGCTGCACGTAATATGTACGACTCTGTAATTAGATTGTCGTGCGTACATGTAAACTGCTAATGTATGTGAGACCCACAAATACAGAACGTTAACTTGTAAACAAGATTACAGAGTAGATCGCTGTTAAATTTAAATGTTACTGATGGTGTGATTTGGGCAACCTGCTTCTTGATTCACTCAGTAAGCTGGACTCCAAAATAACCTATGGCGTATCAGAAATGGAATGACGCGTCATGCTAAAAAAGAGATTCATTGTGCTACAAGGTTTTAGATGTATTTAATGAGATAGAGTAACACTATAGTGTTCATGTTTGCCAAACCAGTGTAGAAAACGTCAAGAAATCACCTCAGTGAAAAATCAGTGAATTCCATTCGTTTATTTATACATATTAGGAAACTTCCAGTACTTCCTTTGTGTAGGAATGAGAGCATTTGTGTCACATAAGCTCCTTTCGAAAATCTACATCCTCAATTTTTCCGTGAAATTTAACGTGCATTTCGCCATGAATATATCAAACTTCTTGCCTGTGTCGTGATATAATGAGCGATCATTAACCTTGAGTAACACGTATAATAGTGATCGGTTGTAATCTACATTTGTGCGTTATGTAGTTTTGGAGGCTCATTTTTTAGAGTGTTTGGGTGTCTATGAATGTCGGACATAAGTCAACGTTTACATTTTGAATCCAATAATTTTCAGCGGAAATATCTGACATGAAAAACAGTAATAGGAACTTAGCTATCTGCCCAGTTAGTGTAATACTTCTAAGTTTTTGGTCACGTTTCACAGTTTATTGTGAAAAAGTGTATGAAAACGTACAGATGAAATTTTTCTCTGCCACGCACAAT
Source organism: Schistocerca nitens (assembly GCF_023898315.1). Classification (NCBI taxonomy): domain Eukaryota; kingdom Metazoa; phylum Arthropoda; class Insecta; order Orthoptera; family Acrididae; genus Schistocerca; species Schistocerca nitens. Next base: position 285,626,294 of record NC_064614.1, read on the forward strand.
AAATCAGCAGCTATTCTACTACAGAGTGATTATTCATTCTTGAAACAATACCCTTGACTATGACTAGACCATTTATACGCAACATCCTGTCTTCCAGGAGTGTCATTCCTGCAAGGTATGCAGAAGAACTATTGCGATTTTTGGAAGGCAGGAGATCAGGTAGTGCCAAAGTGAAGCTCTTTGGCCAGCACATGGGCCTCACTCAAGACAGTCGAGCTTTCGCTGCCGCGCAGCGTGAACGTGTTGTTGTTTCCACCTGCGGATCGCGCGCACTCGCTTCAGCGGCCGTCCCTTAGGTATCGCTTACGTGTAGTAGAACGATGACCAACCGTTTCCGAAAATCAGCCCAACGATTCACCTTCTGCAATGACTACACCCGACCAAAGACCTTGAAAGTGGAACGCTTCCTGCGCGACGTAGCTAAAACCCCAGGTTCCCACATTTTGGGCATCCATTTGTCCGTCTTAAGCACTACGGTTGATGTCAAAGTCGATAATGAAGCGGCATGCGAAAGAATACTTCGTGACACCAAACATGGACAACGCTTTTGCTCGCCGACGGCGATGTCGATGCAGTCACTGTCGATCACGCAGGCTCGGGCATGCACACCATAAGGGTTTTCGAACTACCATTCGTGCTCCCGGCGAAAGATGTTATCGCGGCTTTCGCCCCTATGGCATTCTACATAGTCACACTGCTACACTGGGCGCAGTACGAAACGTACCCCGTTCATAACGGTGTACGACAGATCACCATCGGTCTCCGATGCCACGTGCCATCTTACCTGCAAATCAGCAGGTGCCGCACGGTCGTCATATAAAACGGCCAACCCAAGACGTGTTCCGGGTGCAGCAAAGAAGGCCACCTCAGATCTGAGTATCACCCAATTGCTGGCCGCTGCAGTGGCACCTCCGCAAACATCGTCGCTCTCTTCTCCTTCCGCCGTTCGTCGTCCCTCGGACCACAACCCAGTGACCCTTCAAGCTGCTACGAATACCGCCAGGGTCGACGCGTCACGCTCACAATCTGACGCTTCTCCGGTGTCACTACCAACAGCGGCCGATATATGACGCCCCTTCACTTACCGTCCCCGCGACGGCCTTCCTCCCAGATTGCCGCGACTCCCTCCCGCCTTCCGACGCAGAGGGACGGACACCCAAGCAACGTTCACCTAAAAGGCGCAAGAGGAGGCGCCGCATTGTCTCGTAACGAGACAGCTCACTCCCTGAGGCTCCAGACGCCGTCCGACCCGACGAGGTCTCGAAGAAGATGGACGACAACGACAAGAACGACGACAACGCGAAGCAGGCTCTGGCTGTGCCAGAATCTACACAGCCGGCTCGCACAGGTGCACCAGACTCCACAGTTACGACTGCCGCCGAGACGTCCTCCGCTCCAACGGACAAGGTGGAACACAAGTACGCTAGATGGCGTGGAATGACAACGGCCACAATGGCCCAAACCACATGCTGCGAACAGACTTATCTCAGGTGGAGACCCAGTTACGCAGACGATGACGTCGGCAGTAGGCGTACGGCGCAGCTCGACGCTGCCTTGCCCCTCTTTCTTCACCCTTCGCTGATGGAGTCTCCCCCCCCCCTCCCTCCGGCACTCACGGCCAGGCGCGACTCCAAACGTACCGAAAAGAAACAATCAAAGCTACCAGCCTTAGCTCCCGCTTGAAAATTTAACTGCTGAAAGAGATGCTATGGGCATCGGATCGGAAATCCACTTCGCCACACTTCCGGACGCCGCGGTATATAACACTTATCCGTCTCCTGATGACCTCCTCGGACGTGGAGTAGTCATCTAAGCTCGAGAGGGTATTCCGTTGGCTGATATCACCTATCTCCCGTCCGCCGGAGGCATGGCAATGTCACGGGGACGTATTGTCAAAATTTACGCACCGTCAGGCTCCACCGGCAGAAGCGACAGGGCACACTATTCAGAAGAAATCGTCCCTTTATTTCTTGGGCACTGTGACCAATACTTGCTTGAGGGTTACTTTAATTGTGTCCTGCACCCTAATGATCAAACACCCCACTACGACACCTGTCAAGAACTGCACCTTGTCGTCCGTGATCTGTTACTCCGTGACGCACCTGCACATACTTTACAGACGAGTCACTCCGCGAGCCGCCTTGACAGGATTTACGACTCTCGGGAACCCATACCTGCACTCAAAGGGACAGAAATTTGGTCCTTTCCTTTTTCGGACCATTGTGCCTACATCTGCAATATTCTCCTCCCGCAACAAGTGGTCTGGCGCTGTCGTGCACTGTGGAAGCTAAACGTCTCCCACCCACACGATCTCGAATGTCGCATTACCGAGACATGGGCCATTTGTGCACGTCGCTTACCTAAGTGCTGCACAATCTTGGCTTGGTGGCTGGAATGTGGCAAACCTGCCATTCGAAGTACCTTGAGTCAGTATGCAAGGAAGTAGCAGGGTGGCGCCGGCACTCTACCGACTATTTCTACTGCATTATTCACGACCTAGACGCTCAGCCACCCATTCCTGAAACTCAGAGGAACACAACAGAATTACGACACAAATTTTAGCGCTGGCCCTGGCACGTAGACTGCAGGGAGCGATGGTGCGGAGCCGACGTCAAAATTCGGCAAAAAAGGAACACCCCACCATGCATCATATCTCCTCGGACAGAAATATCGACGACAACGACTCATCACCGAGATCTACACCTGTCGCGTCCAGCACGTCGCTTGCCAGGCCGAAATCGTCAATGCCTTTGTAGACCATTACCGCTAAATGTACCAGGAGGAGACTACCAACAACCGCGCTGAGGAGTTTGTGTCAGACATGTCTCTCACACCCCTGCCGGCGACGAGACGGACGAGCTGAGGGAGCCGGTTACGAGCGACGAAGTCCACGATGCCGTCAACAAACGTGCTCTGAATAAGTCACCTGGCCGGCCGCGGTGGTCTAGCGGCTCTAGGCGCTCAGTCCGGAACCGCGCGACTGCTACGGTCGCAGGTTCGAATCCTGCCTCGGGCATGGATGTGTGTGATGTCCTTAGGTTAGTTAGGTTTAATTAGTTCTAAGTTCTAGGGGACTGATGACCACAGAGGTTAAGTCCCATAGTGCTCAGAGCCATTTGAACCATTTGAATAAGTCACCTGGCGTCGACGGCTTGCCCATAGAATTTCATCGCGCCTTCCTTGCGCTAATGGCGTCGAGGTGAACGACAGTGTTTCATGAACTGTTGCCGATGGGGACCGCCGTACCACCATCGTTTGCCACGAGAATTATTATACCCATCCACGAACCGACACCGGGAGTGACGGCAGCACATTACCGTCCCCTAACTCTAATTAACGAAGACTATAATTTTTTTCATGACTGCTGGCGACGTGTTGGAGCAGGTTACTGCCGAGAATTCTATCCCCAGAACTACGGGTGGCTCAGCACTGGCAGCAGCGTACAGATTCCGCGCCGCGGTGGTTGCCATTGATTTTGACAGCGCAATCGACAAGCTGCGGCATCGTTTCCTGTTTTTAATAATGGGCCCGTGGTCTAGGGGAGCCGGCACGGTAGCTCAGCGTGCTCGGTCAGAGGGTTAGCTGCCCCCTGTAATAAAAAAACTGAGTGAATGGATCAATAACGAACTTCAACGGGCGTCAGGTGACGTCCGCCACGAACAATTGAAACGAACAATAACGAACAAAAAATGAGATTACAAAAAAAAGGGGTAGCATCTTTGATTCATAATCAAAACGTCTTCGGTCCCGGGTTCGATCCCCGCCACTGCCTAAATTTTGATAAATAATCAGCATTGGCGGCCGAAGACTTCCGGCATAAGAAGTAAGCCTCATTCTGCCAACGGCCTTGTCAAAGAGGGCGGAGGAGCGGATAGAGGTTCAGGGCACTCTCTTGTCCTAGGGGTGGGAAAATGCCCCTAAAGGCGGAAGAATCAGCAATGATCAACGACATGAGGATGCAGAAGGCAATGGAAACCACTGCATTAAAGACACGTAACGTGTATCCACAGGACATGTGGCCTGTAACTGAAGGAGTGTCATGATGATCTCTCCATTGGCAAAAGATTCCGGAATAGTCCCCCATTCGATCTCCGGGAGGGGACTGCCAAGGGGGAGGTTACCATGAGAAAAAGATTGAATAATCAACGAAAGGATAACGTTCTACGAGTCGGGGCGTGGAATGTCAGAAGCTTGAACGTGGTAGGGAAACTAGAAAATCTGAACAGGGAAATGCAAAGGCTCAATCTAGATATAGTAGGGGTCAGTGAAGTGAAGTGGAAGGAAGACAAGGATTTCTGGTCAGATGAGTATCGGGTAATATCAACAGCAGCAGAAAATGGTATAACAGGTGTAGGATTCGTTATGAATAGGAAGGTAGGGCAGAGGGTGTGTTACTGTGAACAGTTCAGTCACCGGGTTGTTCTAATCAGAATCGACAGCAGACCAACACCGACAACGATAGTTCAGGTATACATGCCGACGTCGTAAGCTGAAGATAAACAGACAGAGAAAGTGTATGAGGATATTGAAAGGATAATGCAGTATGTAAAGGGGGACGAAAATCTGTCATGGGCGACTGGAATGCAGTTGTAGGGCAAGGAGTAGAAGAAAAGGTTACAGGAGAATATGGGCTTGGGACGAGGAATGAAAGAGGAGAAAGACTAATTGAGTTCTGTAACAAGTTTCAGCAAGTAATAGCGAATACCCTGTTCAAGAATCACAAGAGGAGGAGGTATACTTGGAAAAGGCCGGGAGATACGGGAAGATTTGAATTAGATTACATCATGGTCAGACAGAGATTCCTAAATCAGATACTGGATTGTAAGGCGTACCCAGGAGCAGATATAGACTCAGATCACAATATAGTAGTGATGAAGAGTAGGCTGAAGTTCAAGACATTAGTCAGGAAGAATCAATACGCAAAGAAGTGGGATACGGAAGTACTAAGGAGTGACGAGATACGTTTGAAGTTCTCTAACGCTATAGATACAGCAATAAGGAATAGCACAGTAGGCAGTACAGTTGAAGAGGAATGGACATCTCTAAAAAGGGCCATCACAGAAGTTGGGAAGGAAAACATAGGTACAAAGAAGGTATCTGCGAAGAAACCATGGGTAACAGAAGAAATACTTCAGTTGATTGATGAAAGGAGGAAGTACAAACATGTTCCGGGAAAATCAGGAATACAGAAATACAGGTCGCTGAGGAATGAAATAAATAGGAAGTGCAGAGAAGCTAAGACGAAATGGCTGCAGGAAAAATGTGAAGACATCGAAAAAGATATGACTGTCGGAAGGACAGACTCAGCATACAGGAAAGTCAAAACAACCTTTGGTGACATTAAAAGCAACGGTGGTAACATTAAGAGTGCAACGGGAATTCCACTGTTAAATGCAGAGGAGAGAGCAGATTGGTGGAAAGGATACATTGAAAGCCTCTATGAGGGTGAAGATTTGTCTGACGTGATAGAAGAAGAAACAGGAGTCGATTTAGAAGAGATAGGGGATCCAGTATTAGAATCGGCATTTAAAAGAGCTTTGGAGGACTTACGGTCAAATAAGGCAGAAGGGATAGATAATATTCCATCAGAATTTCTAAAATCATTGGGGGAAGTGGCAACAAAACGACTATTCACGTTGGTGTGTAGAATATATGGGTCTGGCGACATACCATCTGACTTTCGGAAAAACATCATCCACACAATTCCGAAGACGGCAAGAGCTGACAAGTGCGAGAATTATCGCACAATCAGCTTAACAGCTCATGCATCGAAGAAGAATGGAAAAGAAAATTGAGAATGCGCTAGGTGACGATCAGTTTGGCTTTAGGAAAAGTAAAGGGACGAGAGAGGCAATTCTGACGTTACGGCTAATAATGGAAGCAAGGCTAAAGAAAAATCAAGACACTTTCATAGGATTTGTCGACCCGGAAAAAGCGTTCGACAATATAAAATGGTGCAAGCTGTTCGAGATTCTGAAAAAAGTAGGGGTAAGTTATAGGGAGAGACGGGTCATATACAATATGTGCAACAAGCAAGAGGGAATAATAAGAGTGGACGATTAAGAACGAAGTGCTCGTATTAAGAAGGGTGTAAGACAAGGCTGTAGCCTTTCGCCCCTACTCTTCAATCTGTACATCGAGGAAGCAATGATGGAAATAAAAGGAAGGTTCAGGAGTGGAATTAAAATACAAGGTGAAAGGATATCAATGATACGATTCGCTGATGATATTGCTATCCTGAGTGAAAGTGATGAAGAATTAAATGATGTGCTGAACGGAATGAACAGTCTAATGAGTACAGAGTAAGGTTTGAGAGTAAATCGGAGAAAGACGAAGGTAATGAGAAGTAGTAGAAATGAGAACAGCGAGAAACTTAACATCAGGATTGATGGTCAATGAAGTTAAGGAATTCTGCTACCTAGGCAGTAAAATAACCAATGCCGGACGGAGCAAGGAGGACATCAAAAGCAGACTCGATATGGCAAAAAAGGCATTTCTGGCCAAGAGACGTCTACTAATATCAAATACCGGCCTTAATTTGAGGAAGAAATTTCTGAGGATGTACATCTGGAGTACAGCATTGTATGGTAGTGAAACATGAACTGTGGGAAAACCGGAAGAGAAGAGAATCGAAGCATTTGAGATGTGGTGCTATAGACGAATGTTGAAAATTAGGTGGACTGATAAAGTAAGGAATGAGGAGGTTCTATGCAGAATCGGAGAGGAAAGGAATATGTGGAAAACGCTGATAAGGAGAAGGGCCAGGATGATAGGACATCTGCTAAGACATGAGGGAATGACTTCCATGGTACTAGAGGGAGCTGTAGAGGGCAAAAACTGTAGAGGAAGACAGAGATTGGAATACGTCAATCAAATAATTGAGGACGTAGGTTGCAAGTGCTACTCTGAGATGAAGAGGTTAGCACAGGAAATGAATTCGTGGCGGGCCGCATCAAACCAGTCAGTAGACTGATGACCAAAAAAAAGTAGGTTTTCCACCCGCCTGTACGGCAGTGCCGAATCGCTGATTTAGATCAATGGATGTTTGGCGGGACCGGTGACCATCCGGTGCTCCACATGCAGGGTTGCTCATTTTCGACACTACTCTGCCATAACCCATGAGCCACTCATCGGGAGCCTGACGACCTAGCTTTCTGATCCCACTTTGCGGACGACCTCCTTCTCTTAGTCCGCTCACGGAATAAACACAAATGGCTCTCGATTTGACATCAACGTACGAAATTGCAACGGGCAGTAACATGAAAGTGAATAAATCCTCGGCAATGCGCACTGGGCGTGGCCTCTCACCCGACGACTTATCACCTCTCCTGTGCGTACAGCAACTACGATACCTTGGTTCATTTTCACCTCCACCGTGCACCACTCCATCGTCATCGATTTTCGGAGTACTCTCAGAATTATCTGTACGACAGTGCGACGAAATCTCCTTCGCTGACTCTTTACAAGGTGTCGAATACCTCAGTCACCATGTGGCGTCCAAAATGGTCTACATTCCAAAGGTCCACATTGCAAAGATACTACCGCTAATATCAACTATTGCACGCAGCCTCCAAGCTGCGTTCGGTTACTTTCTTATGGCCGGTAAGCTCTTTAAGGTCCGTTACGCAACGCTAAACCTCCCCCCTCGAACGGGAGGCTTCGGCCTTATCAGTGTGCGACTCCGAGCAGCGTCGTTGAACATGTCACCAAGCACAAGCAGTGGAACAGGGGCGCCTGTCTTACGCACAGCTTGCTGGAAATTCTTACGCCCCCGACCACATCGCCGACAGTACCAGTAGGCCACACCACACACCATCTGACGCACATATCTGATTTCATCGTCGTCTTCATTTATACTCATACTCATTTACCGAGCATGCGACTTCCTCGAACCAAAGCTTTCTTCACCCTTCTGCTTTGTTACATATCTAGCAATATCCGAAAACAACGTTGAACTCAAATATCCATCGACACGGTGGCCCTCGGTTTGACGTCATATCCACCAGCGTTTCTTTCCCTCCAACTACCGGGCAACGTGATACCACGTTGCATGTGGAAAATTCACGTCAAATCAACGTCTTTACGCAATCGGATTGTCTGACACTCCGCTTTGTTCAATTGGCCACCTCGGGGATGACAGTGCCCACCATCTGACTTGTGCTGCCACTAGTTACGTCTGGAAACTGGGTCGACAGTTCGTTGCCTGCTATCTCTGCGTTCCGCTGAACTCGACTTTTATCCATACTTATTTCCCCGGCACCAAAAATCATGCGATTGTATGAATCAAGGGATGGATGATCAATGTGATGGCGATAAATCTCTCCTCGAGTACCCACCACATGGAGAGGATACAGAGAGAGAGGAACTGTCGATGACATGCCTCGCTCCGGCTGCTCAACGGCTACTACTGCAGTGGATGACCGCTAACTACGGATTATGGCTCGGAGGAACCCTGACTGCAACGCCACCATGTTGAATAATGCTTTTAGAACAGCCACAGGACGTCGTGTTACGACTCAAACTGTGTGCGATAGGCTGCGTGAAGCGCACGTCTATGGCGAAGTCCATCTTTGCAGTCACGACACCATGCAGCGCGGTACAGGTGGGCCCAACTACCTGCCGTTTTCTTCACCGATGAGTGTCGCATATGCCTTCAACCAGACAATCGTCGGAGAAGTGTTTGGCGGTAACCCTGTCAGAATGAATGCCTTAGACACACTGTCCAGTGAGTGCAGCAAGATGGAGGTTCCCTGCTGTTTTGGGGTGGCATTATGAGGGGCCGACGTTCGCTGCTGGTGGTCGTGGAAGGTGCCTTAACTGCTGTACGTTACCTGAATACCTTCCTCCGACTGATAGTGCAACCATATCGGTAGCGTACTAGCGAGGCATTCGTCTTCGTGGACGACAATTGCGCCCCCATGTACACATCTTTTGAATGACTTCTTTCAGGATAACGACACCGCTCGACTAGAGTGGCCAAAATGTTTTCCAGACATTTACCCTATCGACCTTGACCGGGATAGATTGAAAAGGGTTGCTTACGGACGACGTGACTCACCAACCACTCTGAGGGTACGCCGAATCGCTGTTGAGGAGTGGGACAATCTGGGCCAACAGTGCCTTGATAAACTTGTGGATAGTATGCCACGACAAATACAGGCATGCGTCATTGTAAGAGGACGTGCTGCTGGGTATTAGAGGTATCGATGTGTACAGCAATCTTGACCACCACCTCTGAAGGTCTCGCTGTATTGTGGTACAACATGCAATGGGGGGAAATGATGTTTGTGTTAATCTCTGTTCCAATTTTCTATACAGGTTCTGGAACGCTCGGAACCGAGGTGATGGAAAACTTTTTTTGATGTGTGTATTAAGGGAAAATTATGCAAAACAGAGTCGAAATTAACAAACATTCAGAAAAATTGTCATTATTGGTAGCTCGATCACGCGAAGTAGACAGTAATGAGACGCTTGCGTACCACATGGAAGAGTACTGAGTGGAAATAACATAAGTTGAATGAAGTTTGTAGATGGCGGAGAGCAGAACTACTGCACAGATTGATCGTACTGTCATTTCAATCTCGTACAATCATCTTAGTTTGATCTCGAATTATGTTTCTACTTACAATTAGTTGGCTATTTTTCCTGTCTTGTAAATTTTTCTTTTTCTTCATTCAACAATTTTCTTGTTTAAATGTCCCACTATTTTAACTTCTTGAAAATTTTTAAAACCTTTTTGTATCTTACCTCTTCATAAGAGAGCTGCTTGTCGTTTACGAACAACGTAATCGAACCTCTGAAGTTTATTATGGCAAGCATTATTTATAAACCATCGAAAGCGCAAATCAATAGAGGGAAATGAGTGACGTATTGAAACCACGCGCTGGGCACAGTCAGAGGTAAATGACACATTGTTTGGCTAATAGTAGCTCAGCGACGCCACATACTTCACGTACCTTGGAGATTCAAGTTACGCAAGTGAATTTTTTCTGTCATTTTAAATTTTGTTCTTCCACTTTACCAGCAGTGATGCTTAAGGGACAGAGACGAGAAGTTATTTGTTGTGTAGTGTTTATATACCGGAATTTATGCTAAAGAAATATTGCATATAATTCCCTACACCCTTCTCTCCCCCCCCCCCCCCCCCATCCCAGGCCCCGCAGACAAATTTCATGGCAAAGTGGGAATTTTTTTGCTTCTTTTGTACGAAGAGTTTCCCTTTAAACGTTGTCATATTAATGAAGTTATCGTTTTAGGAGCTATCAAACGTAATTACTGGAATTGAGAAACTCGTACAGGTGTTGCCCAGAAAGTAGTGTATCCCATTCTTTTTCTCAGCCGAAAACAATGCTACGAATGCTAAATGTTACGTTTGCATCATATGAAGTCTCCTGAGAGTGAGCTACAGAACAGTTTCAAAATGGCGTCTGTAGGTGATGTACGTTACAAGCAACGTACTGTCATTGAATTTCTCACTGCTGACAAAGGAACCGTGAGGAACATTCACAAAAGCTTGTGCAAAGTATATGGAGCATCTGGTGTCGACCGAAGTACAGTTAGTCGCTGGGCACGGAAGGCGAGGTCATCAGAAGGCGGTTCGGCGGACCGCCACGATCTGCAGCGGTCGGGGAGACCATCCGCGGCTGTCACACCTGAAATGTTGAGGGAATGCAAGGCGCTCCCACTTCTAACACGGTGTTATGTTGTGTTCAAAGGAATAGGGTGCCGATTTAAATAACTTCCGTAAAAGCGTACGGCGGCTGAGAGCCGCGAGGAGCGTTTTTTCTGTGGAACTTGGGTGAAAACATTAGCGGACCGCCGAGTTTCGCGGTCTCATTGTGCAGACACGTTGGATGGCGCCGGTCGGTCAGCGGCTGCGTTCAGGTAGGGCGACTAGAGCCGAGAAGTCGCCGCTGCAATGGGAAGAGCATTGAAAACCGGAATAAAGCAAAGGATGGGCCCTTGTTAGGCAGGAAGCTGATTAGACAGCTGTGAGCTTCCTGCGAATTTCTGTGGGACAGGTCACTGGCGCCCAGTCGTCCAGACTCTAAGACATATTTGTAAAGACACGTGGGTTTTAGCGAGTTTAAGGACGTTCTTTGGAAAGTTCGAGATGGACGCCACTGGGGAGATAACGATCTTTTTATGGAGGGCTGTGATTCCATCCATATCATGTTGTTAGCAAAAGACACGGCGTAAACGCATGGGAAAGAGGCCGCGAAGCTGGATCTTTTTTTTCTTTTCTCTCAATTAACTATGAAGTCTCTGATTGGTCAAATCTGTGTATGCAGAGCAAGGAGCTGTCTCCGATCTTCGAATGCGGCGCTCCAGCTCGTGATTGGCTTGTGCTAAAGTGGGAGTAGTCTAAGATGTAAATGTGCTTTGCTACCGAGATGGCGAGGAAAGCTTACAGAAGGAGAGGCGGACACTCTTGTACTGGCACTTCGCTAGTAAAGAACTGCAGGTCTATACCTAAACGGTGAGATTTGTGTCCTTCGCAAGTGTGCCACTTATAGCCTGTGCCAGTCACTATCTGAACCGTCAGAGGTACTGCTTCGAGCATCACGCACGGGTGTACTTATTTCAGTTGGCCGTCTAAGCATTTGACATATTCCATCACGCATAGTCGTGACACGGAGTCAAATTGGTTTGGCGGACCAGCAAATGGGTCCACCTGCACGCTGGAATCCGCTGGGTTTTCAGAGGCTCATAGGGAAATACCTGTGTTTAGAATTAGCCGAATGCGAGACGGCGTACTTGCATTTTTCGGGTGCGTGCCATTAATAATAGATTGCTCCTGTCCATCACTTCAGTCACTGAACGCATCGTGGTGTGCCGCCCTGACCAGCAGGAGTGTAAAGTACTCGCTGCTACGGCGTAGGTCTCCAATATATGCTTCTCAGCTCCCTGTTCTTTGGAACCATATTTTTCTTTATGCAATAGTATAGTTGCTTGATTGTGGCGTAGTTTTTGTGCCATACCCCGGATTCGAGTGTATGAAGTCCGATAAAGCAATTAGTGTTCTGGTTAGTGTCGTGTGACGATCCCCAGACTCCATCATAGACTCCACATTAGTCAAAGCGTTTGTTAAATAAAAGTATTTGTGTGACGTTTCTTTAGCCATTTTATTTGTGTTATGATGTTAAGAATGAACAAATCTATTGTTATTTAATCACAACTCCTCCCTGTGTTCTGATTACCCTGCCTTTTTTATTAAACTCCTGATTGCAAAAGAAAGTAGGAAACTTTCAGTGTTGCAGCGATCCCTCTCGGACTTCCACTTGTTTGAGCCATTAAAGAATGTCATTCATGGAAGACATTTTGATGACGATGAGGAGGTCATTCACATAGTGAATCCACCGGGACAAGGATTGGTACCGAAGGCATACACGTCCTTGTTTCACGTTGGAGGAAGACCATAGAACGGATGGAGGTTACGTGGAAAAATAGGGTGTGTATATAAAACACCATTCTTTCTTGTGTGTAACTCTCATTATGTTCAATAAAGAATTGTTGAAGAAAAAAAGCGGTGCAACATTCTGCGAAATCCACGTAATTTGTACTTCTACATGTCAACACACCAGAAAATTTTTCGTACGTGGAAGTCCCAATTTACATACACGAACCTTTTACGAAATGTGAGGGATTTTGTGATTGACGCCTGTACAGTCCTCACAAAGTGGTTCGTTACTGCAGGATCCACATACTACGCACCAGAAGTGGATACATGTTCCGTGAATCTTTAAGAACATTTTCAATACATTTCACAAACATCGATGTTTAACTGAGAGTGTGAAACGTAAAATACTAAATTCCGTTCTTTTTACGACGAAACCTCGTTATTACTAGTAGTGAATTACTTAATTTGGGACCATTGACTGGAATGGCCAATTACTTAAGTAGTCCATTGTTAAGCTTTAGGCTATACAATAGGAAGGAGTCAACCTTTTTACTAAGCAGTTTCCTGAAAATTGCATGGTTTTACTTAGCAGTGAAATAGATATCTCGAAAGTTACACTATTCCTCTTATTACAAACCGTCAATGTGCGTACAGCTTAGCTTGCCCGATTGTTCACGGCCTGTGTCGGTGGCTGTGATGGCTGGGAGGAGTGGGGGAAGGGAGCGGAGATTTGGCGGTCTTGGATATGACTGGAACAGCACTCGACACTACCACTGCATATGTTCTGATCCTGAACACGCGTTGCACTACTAATTCTGCCTGTCAGTCGTTCAGAGGTTTATTGTATCGACAATATGTACGAATATCGACACCAATTACGATGGATATAAAATGATATCGGTTCGGCGTCTTTTACTTATTGACTCAGGAACACTGTAATTTCACACATAAAATAAAAGTAGTAGTATCTTAAAATAATACTATTGCATGCCGACAGTTTTCTTAATTGCAAATAGCTATCCATTGTTGACACAATCAGCTAACAGTCCATGTTGTTGACTCTTTCCAAGTGTACAACATCTTTGGTTTCTTGTCTTACGTAACCGAACTAAAATACAAATATGTCGTATTTCGATTTCTTTGCAAGGATTTTTTTATACCATACGGTAACAGTATAGCTGGCGAGCGATGTGCATATTTTTATTCATACATTTGTGAGGTACTACGAATCTCTTAGAACATAATTCCTTGAATTTTAGATTTGTGTTTCCATTAATTAGTTAGTAATTCTTTTTTTGAGATGTTTATTGAATCACGACAAGCCTGTTTCAGCACTATTACCATCATCAGGCGATCTAAAAGTAATGATTTTATTATATACTATTTTCTACGGCTGACGGTAGCCTACTTGTCATATATGAGATTGACAACCTTACATTTATGGAATTCTTAACTTACCCATAAAATCGCTGGTTAGTCACATAAGCGTTTTCTAATGTCTTTTGAAGTTATTTTATGACGTAGCTTTCATAGGCTATATTTGTTGGAAGTTATAGCCTGAATTTTATTTGTTGTGTGTGACAATTTTTTTTGACGTTTAACCAACGATGTTATAAGTTTACATCAGAGCAGTTACTTACCGATTTCCCTTAGTTACCAATCACACATTCACAGACAAAATTAATAACAGGGTAACTAAGGGAAATCGATAAGTAACTGCTCTGATGTAAACTTCTAACATCATTCGTTAAAAGTCAAACAAAAAATTGTCACATACAACAAATAAAATTCAGGCTATAACTTCCAACAAATATAGCCAATGAAAGCCACGTCATAAAATAACTTTAAAACACGTAAGAAAAACGCTTAGGTGGCTAACCAGCGATGTTACAGGTAATTTAAGAATTCCATAAATGTTTGGTTGTCAATCTCATACATGACAAGTAGGCTACTGTCTGCCCTAGAAAATAGTATATAATGAAACCATTACTTTCAGATCGCCACATGATGCCAATAGTGCTGAAACAGCCATGTAATTATTTAATAAACATCTCAAAAAAGAAGCAGTTTTTTGGACTTAATTCATAATAATTTAGTGTTTACCCAAAGGACACCTGTCGAGAAAATTGTGCTCAGTCAACCTAGTACGAGTGCTAAGTCAAGAAACCAGTCCTGACAGCTCGTGAGATTCAGCTACTCCAAATTGTTGATGTCTAGATGGAGATATGAAGAAACAAAACCAGCTGACCTAGTCATGGCCTTGAAGATCCTACTCGTCTATCAGGCTACCAGCTGCCGAGAAGAGCCTAGTGTCAACCAAACAGAATCCCTTGTGGACGCGGAAGAACTAAGTCCAGCACGTACAAACGGGGACTCTCAGACTGCCCACTGTGTAACTGGGAAGCTTCAGAGCAGACCATTGACCACACTGTAGAGGAATGTCCCAAGGGATGATTCAGTGGAGACTGGAAGAATATCATCAAAGCCTCTCCAACAACAATGGAATTGTTAGATTCATTTAACATAACTCTGTCTGGCCTATTCATACAGAACTCCTGCATCTTTGGTAATTAATTTGTAATTACGGCTGTGAATTGTATATGTATATCTGTACGATAAACAATAATAATAATCCTCATTTTACTTCTACTAATATTCTTTTTATAACCTATTTCCTAGACACTATCGATTCCGTTTAACTGATTTTCCAAATCTTTTCCCACCACTGTGGAATTATTATAAGAGCAAAAAACTTTAATTATTTACTGCTAGTTCACACATGATGTACTGAATATCAAACATTTAGGATATCGCTGTCTTCAGTATGGGAAGTTCATAATTAACTTTTCCTTCATAGTGTAACATTTTGCTTAGAAGATGATTTTGTACTACTACTATTACTACTATTAGTAGTAGTAGTAGGAGGAGGAGGAGAACAGCCGTTAGTGTGGGCCAGCGAGAAGTATGGGCCACTTGATGCTTATCTGGTTAGACAGCGGACGCATGCAGTGCTTGGAATAAAGCGCAGACATCACTCTGCTAGAACTTCCCTGGTGTATCAGTCGGGTTTGTGTCACAAATAAATTTTATTTATTTTTGAGTGTCGAATTTGGTGAGTAGTATAGTGACTAAAACATGAAAGGTCGCCAGACAGAAAAAGGAAAACTCATCCAAGTATGAAAATTATCTGTAAGTCTTATAACTTTGGTAGAGGCGCACAATTAAAGCTGCTTCAGTCAGTCCAATAAAAGGTCATACGCACTGAGAAACTGCTGATTTCACGTGCACCACTTGCGAATTGGAGTTAAAAAGAGACACAGCCGTGTGTCATCTATATTCAAACAGCCCCGAACGCCGTATATAAAAGCCCTCAAACGCCAAGCAAGGCGTAGAGTTCGGTAAAGTTCGAGAGATACAGTGACAGCCACCTCAAATAGACGAGTTTACAGCAAATGCTACGTAAGTGAGCAGTCAGACTCAGTTAACATTGTGCACCAAGAAGGACTTGTAAATGATTGCATGTATATAACTCTGGGCTACAGTTACCACTTTCCATCATTTGTCGACATCTACCTACTCGTATGTCTCTCTGTCACTTTCACTGTGATGAGTACTTTAACGTAACGGTTTGATTAAATCAATAGAGTTTGGAACCTCCATGGTTTGTGGTCTGTACTAGCATATATTACTGTATATATCCGAATCTTAATTAAGTTATAGATAAGGATGGCTATTCGTTCTGGTAATTAGTTGTACGCCTCATCTACGTTCTACATTTACTGAAGTTATAAACTATATCTGTGCTCTTCTGCGTGTTCCTTGTTAGCACGTGAAGATGCAGTAAGAAGCAGACCAGCGATCTAGCCCACAGTCTCATTTCCCCTATCAACCAGTTACCTGCCTCCTTAGTCTAACATCCGAGTTATTCTGTATTCTCTCCAACTAAAAAGACCTAAAAAATAATCTCAACTTGATCCCATTGCTGTTTTACTCCTGTATGCAACCGTTCGCATGCCACGAAATGGATAACCAAAAACCCTGCTACACCTCTGATCTCAGGGTGAGCTTCTCAAGTAAATACGTCGCGAATCATGTCGGATTAAGAAAACTTTGTAATTTCCAGTGCCATCATTTGTCAACATCTATCTATGTCTCTGTGCCATTGCTGATACTCTTGAAGGAAAGAAGTAACAGCATCATAATTAATATTTTAGTACTATAATGTAGATTGTATTTTAATAGTGAGATCTCGCTCACTCGAGCCGGTTCCTGTTTCCGCCATGCTTTAAAATGGAATGTCAGTCGGTTAGTATGGGCCACATAAGAAAATTTATTTTTGGTTTTTCTGTTTTTAGGTCACGATGCATAGGGTCAAGAGGCTGCTTACCAGTGAGGTTTCAGGGGGTGGAAAGAGCTTCTATCAATCGTTTTCATGTTCCTAAAACTACAATGAAAAAAGAGATCAAATTCAATCGTAGGATTCAGCAGATGGGGTTTTTCAAACCATCATGGTTTGTAGGGGATTTTTCGAAGAAAACTGGATCCAATGTGAAAGATGTGGGAGCTGGTCACATGAACTTTCTGCAATCATTGTGAATTTATTGTATTAAAATGAAAAGGTTTTGTACTTTCAACTTTGAAAATTAGGCAAGTACCAGTATTGTTCAGTTAATATGCATCATGTGAAAGAAGCAAAATATTGTTTTCCATAGTAAATTTACGTTTGTGTTGCAAGCTTTTATTTTAATTTTTTGGTATATTGTACTTTTGATATACAGGGTGAGTCACTAACTATTGCCACCTAGAATATCTCCGAAAGTATGATAGTAGCTGAAAAATTTGTGGGGAAATGTTGCATGGGACAACGGGGGCCATAATATGGCTTTTTTTTTTTTTTTTTGCTTGGTGGGGTCGCGACTGAGATATAAAGGTCAACCTCGTTTTTTTTTAATGTGCTGCTATAGTTTGTTACTCATTTTCTTATACCGGCTTTAGAGATGAATCGAGTGATGTGTAGCAGTAAGGTCTTTGAACGTCGAAGATAAAAAGGTGGAATGGATTTCCATTTACAGAAGGTGTTCCAAGTTATGACCATTGGTTCAAATGGCTCTAAGCACTATGGGACTTAATATCTATGGTCATCAGTCCCATAGAACTTAGAACTAATTAAACCTAACTAACCTAAGGACATCACACAACAACCAGTCATCACGAGGCAGAGAAAATCCCTGACCCCGCCGGGAATCGAACCCGGGAACCCGGGCGCGGGAAGCGAGAACGCTACCGCACGACCACGAGATGCGAACTATGACCATCGGTATCAATGCAATGTTGCAATCTTCTTATCGTGTATTGAGTGGTATTCTTTATTACTTCGGCACTTATCAAAGCACATGCTCTGACAATTCTCTCTCGTACATCGTTAAAATAGTAAATATTCGCCGAATACGGCGTATCCATCTAACGTGCCATTGACAAGTAAACACCATTCGACGGTTTCGCATTGCAACACTAATAGGAACGGTAAGAATAGAATCGTCGAATCAAGAGAATGTGAATGATGTATTCCTTCGAAGAACAATTCGATATGCTTCTCTATTTACGAAGAATGCCAACGAAATTCAGTGAGAGCTAGAGACGTACACGCTGAAAGATATCCTCAACGTACTCACCCTACACGTTGTACATTTAAATATGTGTATGATAAATTGAGAACAATTGGATCTTTAACGCTTCGGGAACACATCCGGCAAAGGAAAGTTACTAAAGAGGAAACGGAAATTGGTTCTCTTGCCACTGTGGTTCGATATCCTTGTGTTAGTTCGTGTCAAGTCGCAAGGGAAACTGGCATGAGCCAAAGTAGTGTTGTTCGTGTTCATCATCGCCATAAATATCATCCTAACCATATCAGTCGCCACCAAAAATTAACTGGTACGGATTGTATGCGTCGCATTGAATTCCGCCGATGGGCTCAACTTCAGATTCAGAGGGATGACAAATTTAATAATTTGATTTAATTTACTGACGAGTCTACATTCAGGAACCATGGAAACGTTAATCTGCATAACACGCATTATTGGGCAACTGAAAATCCATGTTGGCTGCGTCAAGTAGCACATCAAAAATCGTGGTCGGTGAATGTATGGCGTGGGATTCTGGAGGACAGAATTATAGGCCCCTATTTCATCGAATGAAATCTTAATGGTAGTTAGTGCACCACATTCCTGCAAGAAAAATTAGGTCTGTTATTAGAAGAAGTACCTTTAGGAACAAGGAAAAGAATGTGGTATCAACACGATGGGTGTCCCCACATTTTTCGCTAATGGCTAGAAAAGAGCTGCAGAGACAATTCCCAAATCATTGGATTGGACGCGGAGGAGATGTGTCTTGGCCGGCTCGTTCGCCATACTTGACGCCTCTGGATTTTTTCTTGTGGGGATTCGTGAAAGACATTGTTATAAAGGCGTTCCAACTACATCTAAGGATATGCGAGAGAGAATTGTCAGAGCATGTGCTTAGGTAAGTGCCGGTCTGATGAGGAAGACCATGATGAGACGACTGCAGCACTGCAGTGATACGAATGGTCATCACTTCGAACACCTTCTGTAAATGGACGTTCATCCCGCCTTTGTGACCTTCGCTGACCTTCAAAGACCTTTCTGCTAAACATCACTCGATTCATCTCTATAGCCGCTATCAGAAAGAGAGTAACAAACTATAGCACCACATTAAAAAAAAAAAAAAAGAAGTTGACCTTCATATCTCTGACGCGACCCCACCGAGCAACAAAAAACCATCGTCATGTTATTGCCCCCGTTGTCCCCTGCAACTTTTGTCCCACAAACTTTTCAGCTCCTATCATACTTTCGGAGTTATTCTTGGTGGCAAGAGCCGGCCAGAGTGGCCTAGCAGTTCTAGGCGCTTCAGTCTGGAACCACGCGACCGCTACGGTCGCAGGTTCGAATCCTGCTTCGGGCATGGATGTGTGTGATGTCCTTAGGTTAGTTAGGTTTAAGTAGTTCTAAGTTCTAGGGGACTGATGACCTAAGATGTTAAGTCCCATAGCGCTCAGAGACATTTGAACTTGGTGGCAAGATTCACCCTGTATAGGCAGACGACATTTATCGGTGAAACATCGTTATTACTTAAAAACCTATATTTTGTTGCATAGCTCATATTCCCCAACACGTTTATAAACAATTTAGAAATCTTAGAAAATTTTTCCACTATTTACACCAAATCAAATATTCGGACAAAGGTTTCATGCCGTTACATCCGAATTCCAAAAACAAAAATTTTGCACAAATTTTGGCTTCAGTGGCCCATGCTGGCCATTATAGTAGCATGTAGATTAGAGTTTAGAATTTGATGTGCATTGACTACAAGGTCATTAAAGGAAAGCCAAAGGCTGGAACAGCAGAAAAATAGGAGAAGAAATCGGTCATGTCCTTTTCAAATTAACCAATCGATCTTTTTTCTTAAGTGACTGCGAGAATGAAGAGAAACCAAAACATATAGATGGCTCAAAACGGCTCTAAGCGTTGTGGGACTTAACATCTGAGATAGTCAGTCCACTAGACTTAGAACAACTTAAACCTAACTAATCTAAGGACATCACACACAACCATGCCCGAGGCAGGATTCGAACCTGCGACCGTAGCAGCAGCGCGGTTCGGGACTGTAGCGTCTAGAACCGTTCGGCCACAGCGGCCGGCTAAATATAGGTGGCTGGACTAGGATATAAACCCCATATCCTCCCCTCCCCCCTCCTCCTACCGGAAAGGGTTTACATCTCAATACTGCGCTAAATTGGTCGGTGGGAATTCTGGATCAGAAATTGTACGGACCTTGTTTTTATTTCATTTAAGAGACTTCTTACCGCACGAAAGGCAGTTCATTATTTGTCAACGTACATTACATATCTTACCCTTCATAATGTTCCTTGATTCACTTGGAAATACCCAAAACTTTTGGCTCATTTTTCACAATTTGCTGTATGATTTGTTAGGTAGTTATGTGGGCTTCTCCCACTAGCTTATATTAGAAGGTGGTAAATAGTACCTCTGCTTGACATCAAATATTTTGTCCATTTGGTAAATATATCGTCATAAGAGTTTTGTGCACTGGATATGGTTGCAACTACGTCCGCCTCAATAGCTGAGTGGTCGGTCGGGCATCAGCCCCTGTCGTGAGCGGACGTGTTTACACTGAGCTATCCGCTGCTGACAGCAAGGGAAGTTCGCTGTGTTGTTCGTTGTAGAATATTTTTCTTTTACATTGTTATTCAGATGAATCATTATTATGGACACCAGATCAACGTTGTGGTTGCCAATTGAGGTTTGTTAATGTCTACTATATGATGACGTCTTTGATTTCAAAACGTGATACTTTCAAGTTTCCTTTTGATCGTGATTGTGAGAATTTGAGATTCGTAGTTTTGTGTTTGAGAAGGTGAGAATCCCTTTATATGATATTACTGGTGTACATCTTTCACAGATAGGCGGCTCTGGAAAATTTACACTATGCGAATCGAAGTATAGATGAGGTTTAAAAAACGTATGCCGGCTTAAGGCTGCACACTATACTACAAGTATTCCAGCTCTCCTTTGAATGTGCTAATGGTAATGTCGCTTGAGTGTTAAGTGAATAAGGGAGTGCAATTTCCGTTTACGAAGAGAAGTGGTAACGGGTTTCTATTGCCTGTTCTCAATGGAATTTGGCAAGTTGGGATTGATTTACTGAAACATATGCCGTCATTCATAACCGTATGTGGATACCGTTCATTAGTTATCCATGATGGACAGCCCAGAGCGTACGCGACATGCACCTCCACAGAACATGCGTGTGCCGAGTGCTCGCGACGGCTCGTGCCCGTCTACCACAGCACGACCGGAGCTGTAAACATGCCTCTGACGTAAGCGGCCGCTACCGGCGATGCAGCGCCCTCGCCACCAGTGACGCCAAGTAATAACCCGGAAGCAGACAGCGAGAATGCCTCAGTGATGGAAACCTTAGAAATGCACTCAAATTCTGGACGTAATGATGTTAGTCAACAGCAGACGGGACATGCAGAGCTCTCCAACCAAAATCAGTGCCCGATGGCGTACCACCCTTGGAAACGGACAGTAATGGATCCCTATACCGTGTCCGAAAACCTCTTAAGCATACTAAAAAGTGAATAGCTCATCCAGCAGGTGAAACAGAGGCTAAAAAAATGGCTCTGAGCACTATGGGACTTAAAATCTGAGGTCATCAGTCCCCTAAAACTTAGAACTACTTAAACCTAACTAACCTAAGAACATCACACACATCCATGCCCGAGGCAGGATTCGAACCTGCGACCGTAGCAGTCGCGCGGTTCCGGACTGCAGCGCCTAGAACCGCGTGGCCACCGCGGTCGGCTAAACAGAGGCTCACAAAACATTTACATCTACATGTCTACATGGATATTCTGCAAAATTACACTTAAATGCCTCGCAGAGGGTTCATCATACCACCTTCACAATAATTCTCTATTATTCCAATCTCGAACAGCGCGCGAAAAAAATCAACAGTTATATCATTCCGTGCGAGCTCTGATTTCCCTTATTTTATAATGATAATCACCTCTCCCTCTGCAGATCTTCGTCAACAAAACAATTTCGCATTCGGAGCAGAAAGTTAGTGATTGAAATTTCGTGGGAAGATTCCACCGCAACGAAAAACGCCTTTAATGATGTCCATCCCACATCCTGTATCACGCCAGTGACACTCTCTCTCCTATTTCGCTGTAATACAAAACGTGATGCTCTTCTTTGGTCTGGGTCTATGACTCTATGTACTCCGTTAATTCTACGAGATCAGTGTTTCTTTTAGAGCCAAGAAGAAGAAAACTGTGTAATTCTTTTTTATAACATCTGTGAATCCGGTAAAAGTTTAAAGACAGACAGAGCAAATCTAAAAAAGTCGTTGAATTACTACACCATGTTGCAAAAAATACAATAACAGCAGGAGACCGAAATAGTGTTTTAGCAAAGAAATATCAAGTGCCTAACTTTAATTTTTCGCAATAATTGTCTGCTTTACAGGATCTATACACCAGAAGGCCTAACACGCTGCATTTGAACGGTAGAAACCGTACCCACTAGTTTTTCGAATCACTGCGTCGTAAGCTACAGTACAACCCTACTTAGGCGAGAAACATATTGGGGTCGTGAATTACGGAAATTTAATAACACGCCCTCTAAGATCAAGCTTCAGACACACAAATCCAGGAGACTTGGAACTTTTGCGTGAAATCACGACGAAGATATCATTCTACTGTTCACTGGTGGATACAATTTGCGAAGAACAAGCTCTGACGGGCATTGATCGCATATGCAAAAGAAACAGCTACACTAATAAATAAAATAAAATAATTTTATTATTCCTGCTTATGAGACCGATACAGCAGCCTAGTTTTATCTGCTGATCATTTCAGGAATATAAAGAAAATAAAAACGATTTTACCTAATATAAGAATGCATGAAAGGTACTGATAAAATCGTCTCAAGTGGTTTAAAATCCACGAGCTTTCGGCTGAGTACTTCTCTGCCATTGTCAAGTGGTGACTGTTTTTTTTTTTTTCTGTTGCTACCACGATAAATTCTGTCATATCACTGAGGCCTGTTCCAGTACAATAAGGGTAATGTTTTCCTTGCGCTCACGCCGCACCCGCTTCAACCTTCCGATGGTCGGATCTCAAGCCATACTTACATGTAGGCCGTCGTCTTTATTGGGTGTTGTCACAAATTGTTATCCCGATCGCTTCTTTAATTACTCTGTCTAAGAAACTAGCAGTTCGTGTAATAACTGATGTGTCTTCGAACACAAAACGATGTCCGTTTTCTACTGCATGCTCCGCTGCTGCTGATTTCTCAGGATATCACAGGGGAAAGAATCTCTCGTTGTATACACAACGTTGTTCAATAGTCTGCACAATCTGCCTGACGTAAAACTCACCACTCCCACACAGTAATTTATATACTACTGGCGTTCTGAGGCCTACATCGTATTTCATAGCCCTCATGAGGTGTCGAATTTTTGTTGGAACCCTGAAGAGAGAACCGATTTTATGGCTCTTTGTGAATCGCCTAAACTTTCCTGTTTCTCAGCCACTGAACTGCATAAACGCAAGCTTCTTTGAGTCCTCCTTGAGGTTTTTATGCTTCCATGTTTTCGGAAGGACAGCGTGCGAAATCTAGCGGTTGTTGTACCCGATTTTCTTGAATTTTTGGCAGTGGCCAAGGAGTAATCGGTCCAAAGTTCGTGGTTTTTAAACCACTTGACGCGGGTGAAGGCTCAAGAGAATTTTATCATGTTTAACTAAATTAAAAATAACGAAGCTAGATGGTCTGGACGTTAAATCCAGATCGCAATCACTCACAGAGAAAGAAAATTCCTCCCTATATCATTTACTGAAACAACGTTCGTGGATGAACTGGGTGCGGAAAATCAGGTAATACTCACAGAACAAGGAGACATGGCCAATGAAATTCATTGCTCTTATAAAGCACTATACGCTGCTACGAATTACGAGGAGCGATCAGCACAAGTACTCTTCGAAGGCAAAGGTATTTTGGTAACAGAGGATGAGAATACAGAGATAATGGCAACCTTTTCTACTGAACAGCTGCTAGAGACCATAACAGCATCCCCAATGAAAAAGACACCTCGTACAGATGGACTGCCAGAGGATATTTAAAGAACGGTACGTAATGTGAATGGAGAACAGCTGACCGATGTTATTAACGAAGTCATCACTGGAACGTCCAGACTTCAAAGAGGTGCAATGATGTTAATACAAAAAGATAGGAGAACAAAGGTGGTAAGGAAATTGGGAGCTAGTGTCTGATTATAAAATAGATGCACGAGCAATAAAAGACCGAATGAACAGGATAACACAGATCGTGATAAGACACTGCAAAACAGCCTTCCCTGGAGGCAAAATTCTAAAACCCGGCAAGAATGTGAAACGTTGTGTGAGTATTCACAGCTAATAAAGCAAAAGGATTGTTAGAATTTATCGATTTCGCAAAGGCGTTCTATCTGAGGGGTCCTGCCCACGCGTCGCGTGTAGCGTGCCTAAGGGACGCTGCGTTCTCAGTGTGCTAACAACAATTCAAGCAAATAGTATTAGCAGTTTTATTTCAATAAAGCATATTGACAATACTTAACTTGTATTTACAATGGTGTCACAATCGATGTGCGACATTCAATATAAATCAGAGTCCTTTGCTATGTGCAATGTTCATGCAAGTTCGTCACACAGTTTGTGGATCCATAATAACTGCTATCGTAGCGTTCTTTGCTGTTGTTGTGGTCTTCAGTCCTGAGACTGGTTTGATGCAGCTCTCCATGCTACTCTATCCTGTGCAATCTTCTTCATCTCCCAGTACTTACTGCAACCTACATCCTTCTGAATCTGCTTAGTGTATTCATCTATTGGTCTCCCTCTACGATTTTTACCCTCCACGCTGCCCTCCAATGCTAAATTCGTCATTCATTGATGCCTCAAAACATGTCCTGCCAACCTATCCCTTCTTCTAGTCAAGTTGTGCCACAAACCTCTCTTCTCCCCAATCCTATTCAATACCTCCTCATTAGTTATGTGATCTACCCACCTTATCTTCAGCATTCTTCTGTAGCACCACATTTCGAAAGCTTCTATTCTCTTCTTGTCCAAACTACTTATCGTCCATGTTTCACTACCATACATGGCTACACTCCATACAAATACTTTCAGAAACGACTTCCTGACACTTAAATCTATACTCGATGTTAACAAATTTTTCTTCTTCAGAAATGATTTCCTTGCCATTGCCTGTCTACATTTTATATCCTCTCTACTTCGACCATCATCAGTTGTTTTAATCCCTAAATAGCAAAACTCCTTTACTACTTTAAGTGTCTCATTTCCTAATCTAATTTTCTCAGCATCACCCGATTTAATTTGACTACATTCCATTATCCTGGTTTTGCTTTTGTTGATGTTCATCTTATATCCTCCTTTCAAGACACTGTCCATTCCGTTCAACAGCCCTTCCAAGTCCTTTGCTGTCTCTGACAGAATTACAATTTCATCGGCGAACCTCAAACTTTTTACTTCTTCTCGATGAATTTTAATACCTACTCCGAATTTTTCTTTTGTTTCCTTTACTGCTTGCTCAATATACAGATTGAATAACATCGGGGAGAGGCTACAACCCTGTCTCACTCCTTTCCCAACCACTGCTTCCCTTTCATGCCCGTCGACTCTTATAACTGCCATCTGGTTTCTGTACAAATTGTAAATAGCCTTTCGCTCCCTGTATTTTACCCCTGCCACCTTCAGAATTTGAAAGAGAGTGTTCCAGTCAACATTATCAAAAGCTTTCTCTAAGTCTACAAATGCTAGAAACGTAGGTTTGCCTTTTCTTAATCTTTCTTCTAAGATAAGTCGTAAGGTTAGTATTGCCTCACGTGTTCCAACATTTCTACGGAATCCAAACTGATCTTCCCCGAGGTCCGCTTCTACCAGTTTTTCCATTCGTCTGTAAAGAATTCGCGTTAGTATTTTGCAGCTGTGACTTATTAAACTGATAGTTCGATAATTTTCACATCTGTCAACACCTGCTTTCTTTGGGATTGGAATTATTATATTCTTGTTGAAGTCTGAGGGTATTTCGCCTGTCTCATACATCTTGCTCACCAGATCAGATGGTAGAGTTTTGTCATGACTGGCTCTCCCAAGGCCATCAGTAGTTCTAATGGAATGTTGTCTACTCCCGGGGCCTTGTTTCGACTCAGGTCTTTCAGTGCTCTGTCAAACTCTTCACGCAGTATCTTATCTCCCATTTCGTCTTCATCTACATCCTCTTCCATTTCCATAATATTGTCCTCAAGTACATTGCCCTTGCATAAACCCTCTATATACTCCTTCCACCTTTCTGCCTTCCCTTCTTTGCTGAGAACTGGTTTGCCATCTGATCTCTTGATATTCATACAAGTGGTTCTCTTCTCTCCAAAGGTCTCTTTAATTTTCCTGTAGGCAGTATCTATCTTACCCCTAGTGAGACAAGCCTCTACATCCTTACATTTGTCCTCTAGCCATCCCTGTTTAGCCATTTTGCACTTCCTGTCGATCTCATTTTTGAGACGTTTGTATTCCTTTTTGCCTGCTTCACTTACTGCATTTTTATATTTTCTCCTTTCATCAATTAAATTCAATATTTCTTCTGTTACCCAAGGATTTCTATTAGCCCTCGTCTTTTTACCTACTTGATCGTCGGCTGCCTTCACTACTTCATCCCTCAGAGCTACCCTTTCTTCTTCTACTGTATTTCTTTCCCATTGTTCCCTTATGCTCTCCCTGAAACTCTCTACAACCTCTGGTACTTTCAGTTTATCCAGGTCCCATCTCTTTAAATTCCCACCTTTTTGCAGTTTCTTCAGTTTCAATCTGCAGTTCATAACCAATAGATTGTGGTCAGAATCCACATCTGCCCCTGGAAATGTCTTATAATTTAAAACCTGGTTCCTAAATCTCTGCCTTACCATTATATAATCTATCGGATACCTTTTAGTATCTCCAGGATTCTTCCAGGTATACAACCTTCTTTTATGATTCTTGAACCAAGTGTTAGTTATGATTAAGTTATGCTCTGTGCAAAATTCTACAAGGCGGCTTCCTCTTTCATTTCTGCCCCCCAATCCATATTCACCTACTATGTTTCCTTCTCTCCCTTTTCCTACTTACGAATTCCAGTCACCCACGACTATTAAATTTTCGTCTCCCTTCACTACCTGAATAATTTCTTTTATCTCGTCATACATTTCATCTATTTCTTCATCATCTGCAGAGCTAGTCGGCATATAAACTTGTACTACTGTAGTGGGCGTGGGCTTCGTGTCTATCTTATCCACAATAATGCGTTCACTATGCTGTTTGTAGTAGCTAACCCGCACTCCTATTTTTTCATTCATTATTAAACCTACTCCTGCATTACCCCTATTTGATTTTGTATTTATAACCCTGTATTCACCTGACCAAAAGTCTTGTTCCTCCTGCCTCCGAACTTCACTAATTCCCACTATATCTAACTTTAACCTATCCATTTCCCTTTTTAAATTTTCTAACCTACCTGCCCGATTAAGGGATCTGACATTCCACGCTCCGATCCGTAGAACGCCAGTTATCTTTCTCCTGATAACGACGTCCTCCTGAGTAGTCCCCGCCCGGAGATCCGAATGGGGGACTATTTTACCTCCGGAATATTTTACCCAAGACGACGCCATCATTATTTAATCATACAGTAAAGCTGCATGCCCTCGGGAAAAAATACGGCTGTAGTTTCCCCTTGCTTTCAGCCGTTCGCAGTACCAGCACAGCAAGGCCGTTTTTGTTAATGTTACAAGGCCAGATCAGTCAATCATCCAGACTGTTGCCCCTGCAACTACTGAAAAGGCTGCTGCCCCTCTTCAGGAACCACATGTTTGTCTGGCCTCTCAACAGATACCCCTCCATTGTGGTTGCACCTACGGTACGGCCATCTGTATCGCTGAGGCACGCAAGCCTCCCCACCAACGGCAAGGTCCGTGGTTCACGGGGGGCGTTCTTTGCTAGGCAGTGCTAATACTGTCCCTCCGAATACCACGCTACCAAGGCTGGCAGGAGCAGCGGTTATATTCTCCTCTTGTAGAGGCCGCTCCTGTCTTGGTGCGGTTGTAGTCTGAAGTAGTGCTGCAGGGCATTGACATCATGAATCCTGCAGGGCTGTCCATAAACTCATAAGAGTGGAGGGGGTGGAGATCTCTTCGGAACACCACGTTCTAATGCATCCCAGATATGCTCAATAATGAGCATGTCTGGGGCGTCAGCAGGCCACTGGAAATGTTTGAACTCATGAGAGTGTTCCTGGAGCCATTCTGTAGCAATTCTGGACGCGTGGAATTGCACAAGTCCGTCGGAATGCACAATGGAAATGAATGGATGCACGTGATCAGACATGATGCTTAAGTACGTATGTAGACGTATCAGGGGTCCAACATCACTCCAACTGCACACTCCTCACGACATTATTTCCATAAAACGTTAAAACTAAGTCGTCGATTCGTTGCTGTGTGGTAGGAACAAGGAAGGCAAGGCGCAGGTCGTCCGGATAATTGCGGATATGGTCCCAGTTTCCATAAAAAATTCCAACGCAGACATTAGCTGTAAATAATAACTTTTATTTAGAATGTAACGGTACCTTTACGTTTACAGGAAGTCATATACTGCCGGCCGCGGTGGTCTAGCGGTTCTGGCGCTGCAGTCCGGAACCGCGGGACTGCTACGGTCGCAGGTTCGAATCCTGCCTCGGGCATGGGTGTGTGTGATGTCCTTAGGTTAGTTAGGTTTAAGTAATTCTAAGTTCTAGGGGACTTATGACCTAAGATGTTGAGTCCCATAGTGCTCAGAGCCATTTGAACCATTTTGAAGTCATATACACTCTATTCATAACAACAAACGTTAAATATTTTACTTCACTTTGTACAACATCGTTTTTCGCTGGTTCGTCACCAGCTATTTCTAAACCAATATAAAATGGATTCACACCTTGAAATATTTTGTTCTTACACTTGCACTGATTCTCCAGATCGGTCCATGATTTTACTTTGCTAATATCTGCACTTGTCTCTGGCTTACAATAGGTAACAAATTTAAAACGATTCCTTCTACTGTACTTTCGCCATGGAACGCCAGATGAACGTTCCGGTCTTAAACTGAATGGACCTAACTTATTACTACCTGCAAGTCTTACTTTCTCGAGTGCACCTTGATCTTCAAATATCTTTTTATTAGCTCTGTCATCAAGTGTTAGTCTTTCTACTCTTACATTTATCCTATAAACATATGTTACAATCTTGTTAATAATTACAGATGCATATTTATTGGCAAAAAAGTTAAACTCATCCTGAATGTCATAATGCTTAAGTGTACTAAAATTCTGTGCATTCTCGTCATATTTCTCTGTAGCGCCCATTTTCCCATATTCAAATCGTAAACCGTCGGACTGTGTATACTCAGTACGTCATTTACACATCCGGCCGAAATATGGCCTAGTCAGATTGTTCCGTCGGCGTATCCAACGCCTCGGGCGTGCACGGCGAAACCGAGTCATCATCCTCGTCCGACGATATGAAAATAACTTCCTCCTCGGCCTCCACGTCCGACGTGTCCGACGCCATCTCCTCCTTAACACGTAAACAATGTATTATGTGGCAGTCGGCATGTGCTACATTAAGCCGTGATATTAATGCTTCATCACCAATAATAAAGTCATTAGACACAAATATAACAAGTCCTGTGTGCTTTATAAGCATGCCAGGCTTATGTTTTACATTAACTGTTACCGGACGACCTTCTACAATGCGTTTCTAAATAGAAGTATACGGCCTCCAACGAAGCCAATCAAATTCTTCGAAAACTATCACATTATGAATGTACTTTCGCCATGGAACGCCAGATGAACTGTCTGGAACATGTCCCAGCCGGTCAGGCACGTCTAAACCTGCGCGCGACCTTGAAACAGTTGCGTCATCCTGAAAACGCGTAATCGGCCCACAAGCGGATGTTAGATCTGGCCTCGAATTTATGTTTGGATGCATTAATGGTGTGTTTGATGTTCAATAGTGTAGGAGTAGAAAAAATGGATATACATTACTAAGTCTGATCCGGAACCTATATGTATCTGTAATGATTCTGCGTTATCATTTAATGTTCGTCTACGTAGTTGGGCTGAACGGACTGAATATATAGATTATACAGATTCTTTTTTGGTGAATAATTGGTCTCGAATTAGGTTCATTGAGAAATACTTTGAATCTTTCCAGGCTAAGTAGTCTGTTGTTCGGCCGCTTACTGAGTGCCACCTTACGTATAAAGGCTGGGCGGGGCGCGTGGTCCGTTGGTACAATGAGGCCTTTCGGTCCAAAATGGTTCGTAAGAAGCAGTTGTACTTATATGGAGACACACATATAGGCAAATCCACCCTTGTGGAAAAGATTTTATCTCGGAAGCAACATGTATACCTGCCATTCTGTTCTGAATTTGGTTTTGGGGGCTACGACCCCCGTGTTCATAATGTGATAGTTTTCGAAGAATTTGATTGGCTTCGTTGGAGGCCGTATGCTTCTATTTTGAAACGCATTGTAGAAGGTCGTCCGGTAACAGTTAATGTAAAAAGAAGCCTGGCATGGTTATAAAGCACACAGGACTTGTTATATTTGTGTCTAATGACTTTATTATTGGTGATGAAGCATTAATATCAC
The DNA here is from genome assembly GCF_023898315.1 of Schistocerca nitens. Taxonomy (NCBI): domain Eukaryota; kingdom Metazoa; phylum Arthropoda; class Insecta; order Orthoptera; family Acrididae; genus Schistocerca; species Schistocerca nitens. Next base: position 285,657,003 of record NC_064614.1, read on the forward strand.
GGCTTAATGTAGTACATGCCGACTGCCACATAATACACTGTTTACGTGTTAAGGAGGAGATGGCGTCGGACACGTCGGACGTGGAGGCCGAGGAGGAAGTTATTTTCATATCGTCGGACGAGGATGATGACTCGGTTTCGCCGTGCACGCCCGAGGCGTTGGATACGCCGACGGAACAATCTGACTAGGCCATATTTCGGCCGGATGCGTAAATGACGTACTGAGTATACACAGTCCGACGGTTTACGATTTGAATATGGGAAAATGGGCGCTACAGAGAAATATGACGAGAATGCACAGAATTTTAGTACACTTAAGCATTATGACATTCAGGATGAGTTTAACTTTTTTGCCAATAAATATGCATCTGTAATTATTAACAAGATTGTAACATATGTTTATAGGATAAATGTAAGAGTAGAAAGACTAACACTTGATGACAGAGCTAATAAAAAGATATTTGAAGATCAAGGTGCACTCGAGAAAGTAAGACTTGCCTGTAGTAATAAGTTAGGTCCATTCAGTTTAAGACCGGAACGTTCATCTGGCGTTCCATGGCGAAAGTACAGTAGAAGGAATCGTTTTAAATTTGTTACCTACAGAGCTAATAAAAAGATATTTGAAGATCAAGGTGCACTCGAGAAAGTAAGACTTGCCTGTAGTAATAAATTAGGTCCATTCAGTTTAAGACCGGAACGTTCATCTGGCGTTCCATGGCGAAAGTACAGTAGAAGGAATCGTTTTAAATTTGTTACCTATTGTAAGCCAGAGACAAGTGCAGATATTAGCAAAGTAAAATCATGGACCGATCTGGAGAATCAGTGCAAGTGTAAGAACAAAATATTTCAAGGTGTGAATCCATTTTATATTGGTTTAGAAATAGCTGGTGACGAACCAGCGAAAAACGATGTTGTACAAAGTGAAGTAAAATATTTAACATTTGTTGTTAGGAACAGAGTGTATATGACTTTCTGTAAACGTAAAGGTACCGTTACATTCTAAATAAAAGTTATTATTTACAGCTAATGTCTGCGTTGGAATTTTTTTATGGAAACTGGGACCATATCCGCAATTATCCGGACGACCTGCGCCTGGCCTTCCTTGTTCCTACCACACAGCAACGAATCGACGACTTAGCTTTAACGTTCTATGGAAATAAGATTAATTATTCTGCTGCTGTCATTGTCTTAGAAGAATTGTGGTATTATAAGCCAAATCTGCAGCAACTTATTGCAAGTTTTCGAGATGCCTATAGGGAGTTTGTATTTATGCCAAATGGTGTGAGGTGTGCTCATCGGTATTACGATTTCAGGCAGGGTAGATACAGACCATTATGGTATACTTATTAGAACCTCAATAGTATTCCACACAGTCCTTCTCAGACACACAGCCGAAGGCCATCCTATAAAATGGCCTCACGTCCAGTGAGGTCTCCAAGCCAGGGTACAAAAAAATATAGGCTTGTTTACAAGTTAAGAAATGAAAAACCTAAGTGGCATTGTACATGTCAATACGAGCTGTGTTTGCATTATCGTTCACAGTGGCTTACACGGTTGTATTATGTATTGGACATTGCAGGATGGCGTACCACCTGCGTTCCGCTTTGGGATACAGAAGAAGCGTGTATGAAACTGCTACCAGTGGTAATGGACAAACCGAAAACACCGAACATTACACAACTTCTGATTCAACGGAGCATGGGTCACGGGAAGAAGCTGCACAACATCAGTTTGACGATGGATGGGAGGTGCCGTTGTCGCGCATGCCAGCGCACCTACTCGGAGTTGGAGAATCATCCGCTGCGAGTGACCCCCCATTGGGGGCCTCTTTAGAAAGCGAATCGAGTTCACCTAGTATTAATTGTGGGCTGATTACGCGTTTTCAGGATGACGCAACTGTTTCAAGGCCGCGCCTTGTCTGCAGGGTCTATGGATTCATGAGGTTGACTCCATATCTGCAAACGTCCATCCACTCTATACAAATTGAAACGATACTCGTCCGACTAGGCAACGTGTTACCAGTCTAATATCAGTGTTGGCGGGCCCATGCGGGGCGTAATGCTTTGTGTCGTGCAATGATCAAGGGTACAAGAGTGGGCCTTCAACTCTGAAAGCCCATATCGATGATGTTTCGTCGAATGGTTCGCACACAGACACTTGTTGACGGCCCATCTTTGAAATCTGCAGCAATTCGTGGAAGGGTTGTACTTCTGTCACCTTGAACGATTCTCTTCAGTCGTCGTTGGTCCCGTTCTCGTAGGATCTTCTTCCAGCCGCAACGTTGTTGGAGATTTGATGTTTTACCGGATTCCTGATATTCACGGAAAAGTCATGAAATGATCGTTTTGGGAAAATCCGCACTTCATCACTACTTCGAAGATGCTATGTTCCATCACTCGTGTGCCGACTACACCACGACGTTCAAGCATACTTAAATATTGGTAACCTGTCATTATAGATGCAGTAACCGATCTAACAATTGCCCCGGACACTTGTTTTATATAGGCATTGCAGACAGCAGCGCCGTATTCTGCCTGTTTACATATCTCTGAATTTGAATGTGCATGCCTCTACCAGTTTCTTTGGCGCTTCAGTGTATGTTATAGCTGTAGAACCTGTCATTATAAAGCACAACTGTGAACTAAGAGTGACAAATGTATATGCGAAAAATTGGGAGTGATGACAACGTTGAAAAATTAAAGAGCATAATTCAGCTTTATTGCATAGCTCTGGGCGCAGAAATGAGCAAATCAAAAAGTTAATTCCGTAATATGAAAGGTTTCCAAGATACAAGATTAAAAAGGGCGCAATCTGCAGATCACCACGTATCAATGGAAATAATCTTTCATAAGTGAGAGGGTAATACAGTACATAAAGGAATATGAAAACCTAATAGGCAGGGGGCCTAGAGCGCAGTTGTAGGGGGGAGAAGAAACGGTTACAGGAGAATATGGGCTTGGGACAAGGAATTAGAGAGGAGAGAGACTAATTGAGTTCTGTAATAAATTTCACTTCGTGATAACGAATACTGTATTCAAGAATCACAAGAGGAGGAGGGATATTTGGAAAAGGCTGGGAGATACGGGAAGATTTCAGTTAGATTACGTCATGGTCAGGCAGAAATTCAGAAATCAGATATTAGATTTTAAGGTGTAACCAGGAGCAGATATAGACTCAGGTCACAATGTAGTATCCACGTGGTCTAAGGCGCCTTATCACGGTCCTCGCGGCTTCACTCGTCGGAGGTTCGAGTCCCCTCGGGCTTGGGTGTGTGCGTTGTCCTTAGCGTACGTTACTTTAAGTTATATTAAGTAGTGTGTAAGGGTAGGGACCGATGACCTCAGCAGTCTGGTCCCATAGAACTTACCACAAATTATTAATTACCACTTCAACGTAGTGGTGATGAAGAGTAGGCTGAACATTAAGAAATTACTTAGTAATAATCAATACTCAAGAAATGCGATATAGAAGTACTAAGGAAAGACGAGATACACTGGAAGTTCTCTAAGGCTATAGATACATCAATAAGGAATAGCTCAGAGGGCAGTGCAGTTGAAGAGGCCTGGACATCTCTAAAAAGAACTATGACAGAAGTTGGAAAGAAAAACATAAGTACAAGAACGGTAACTGCCATGAAACTGTGGGTAACAGAAGAGATACTTCAGCTGATTGATGAAAGAAGTACAAAAGTGTTCAGGAAAATTCAGGAATACAGAAATACAGTCGCTGGGGAATGAAATAAATAGAAAGTGCAGGGAAGATAAGAGGAAGTGGCTGCACGAAAAATATAAGGAAATCGAAAAAGAAATGATTTTTGGAAGGACTGACCCAGCATATATGAAAATCAAAACAACGTTCTGTGAAATAAAAAACAAGGTTGGGAACATTAAGAGCGCAACGGGAATGCCCCAGTAAAATGCAGAGGACAGAGCGGATAGATGTAAAGAGTATGTTGCCGGCCACTACGATAGGTAAGGTTTGTCTGATGTGGTAGAAGAAGAAATAGGAATCGATTTAGAAGAGGTAGGGGATCCAGTATTAGAAACAGAATTTAAAAGGGCTATGGAGGACATAAGAAAAAATATATGGCAGAAGGGGTAGGTAACATTCCTTAGGAATTCCTAAAATCGTTGGGGGAAGTGGCAACAAAACGATTGTTCACGTTGATGTGTAGAATGTGTGAGTCTGGCGACATAGCATCTGAATTTGTGGAAAATATCATCCACACAATTCGGACGACAGCAAGGGCCGACAAATACGAGGATTATCGCTGAATCAGCTTAACAGCTGACACATCCGTTTCGCAGGCGAGAATAATACACACAAGAATTGAAAAGAATATTGAAGATGTGTTAGATGACGATCAGTTTGGTTGTTGGCAAGGTAAAGGCACCAGAGAGGCAGTTCTGAGGTTGCGGTTGATAATGGTAGCAAGACTAAAGAAAAGTCAATACACGTTCACAGGATTTGTCGATCTGGAGAAAGCGTTCAGCGATGTAAAACGGTGGGTGATGTTCGAGATTCTGAGCAAAATAGGGGGTAGACTGTAGGGAGAGACAGGTAGTATACTCTATATACAAGAACCAAGAGGGAATAATAAGAGTGGACGACCAAGAACGAAGTGCTCGAAGTAAAAAGTTCGTAAGACATGATGTAAACTTTCGCTCCTACTGTTCAAGCTGTACAATAATTATAGAAATAAAAGAAAGTGGGATTAAAATTGAAAGTATAAGGATATAATTTATACGATTCGTTGATGGAACTGCTATCCTGAGTGAAAAAGAAGAATTACATTATCTGCTGAATGGAATGAAGAATCTTATGAGTACAGAATATTGAGATTAAATCGAAGAAAGACGAAAGTAATGACAAGTACCAGAAATGAGAACAACGTAAAACTTGACATCTGGATTGATGGTTATGAAGTAGATATAGTTAAGGAATTCTATTACCCAGGCAGCAAGAGGGCATCAAAAGTAGGCTAAAACTGGGAAAAAGGGCATTCCTGGCCAAGAGAAGTCTGCTAGTATCAGACGTAGGGCTTAATTTGAGGAAGAAATTTCTGAATATGAATGTTTGGAGCACAGCATTTTATGGTAGTGAAACATGGACTTTGGGGAGACCAGAACAGAAGAGAATCGAAGAGTTTCAGATGTGGTGCTACAATGAATGTTAAAAATTAGGTGGACTGATAAGGTAAGGAAAGAGGGGGTTCTATGCAGAATCGCAGAGGAAAGGAATACATAGAAAACACTGGCAAGAAGAAGGGACAAGATGGTAGGACGTCTGTTAAGACATCAGAGAATGACTTCCATTGTTCTAATGGGAGCTACAAAGAACAAAAGCTGTAGAGGCAGGCAGAGATTGTAAATCATCCAGCAATTAATTGAGGACGTAGGTTGTAAGTGCTACTCTAAGATGAAGAGGTTGGCACAGGAGCGGAATTCGTGGCGGGCCTCATCAAACAAGTCAGAAGACTGATGACTCATATAGAAAAAAGTGCCCTTCCAGAACGGCTGCAGCAAACTGGAAATAAATGTTGGCATCACTCTGGAGAACGCAGAAATAGAGAAATGGATGAAATACAGAGAGTGCAGATGATCAACTGTACTATCCTTTCAAAAGCTATTTACCTATGTCAGTGCCTACCGAACCCATTGTGAATTGCGAAGAACACTACGACAACAGTTTGCCAGATCACATGGAGGGAACATGCATGTAAGGCATCTGCTGCTACAACATCCCTGAGGTGTTTAGATGGCGGCTTAGACCTCATGGATATCCGACAGAACACTTTGAGCTTATTTATCAGCAGAACTCGGAAAATTCTTCAAAAATACGGTGACTGTATAATCTCATTATTATTAAATACAACGGCGCCAGAGAGTTAGATCCGCCTGCACACATACTGTCAATAAATTTTTAATTCAAGCTCGTCAGAATTTATTTTGTCGTAGCAAGCTGTTTTCGGTGAATCTGTAGAATTAAAAGCCATATCACCTTGCCATCCGTCTGCCAAACACTTCCACGGAATGAAGGAAAGGCAGGATAGAGGCGTAGAAACGAACTGAAACTGGTAAGATATTTGGAACACCATCAACGGTACAGTCCTTTCAGCAGAAAATAGTTAACTAGCAGAAAAATCATTTAACAGAAGCCTAAAATTCTGTCAGCTGTATAATGATAGTAATTCAGTGAGGCGGTATTACTACATGTCTTGTATCAGCTCCCGGTAACAAAGGACCTTACGTAGCCTTACATTACATAAGCCCTGAAATCTAACTACAATGCAAAGAGATTACAGAATTTACTAGTATTAATTATGATTAGTTCCGACTCTGTGACTGAATGCCTGAGATGAAAATAACTGATTCCGCAACAAGGCAAGACGGTAGCTTTGCAAGGTGGCATATTTAACTAATGTTTGTATCAACAAGATACGTTTTTAGTAAAAAGTCATTGCAACACATTACTTTAAGATTGAACTTGTTTAAACTTGAAAATCATTGGGCACAATGTACGAACTCGTAAGAGTGAAATAACACACACTTCTCTCTTACAAAACGAAGAGCACGTGATCCAGAATCATGATTACAAAACTAAGCTTGCACTCCTTGAAAAGAATTAGCACTGCAGAATTTAAGACTGTATATACTGAAATGAGGTTGTGATGATTAGTAACCCGCCTCCAAGCCCTTAATAAATCGTACTCTCCGAACATATTCCGCTCCTCCTAAGCGTGCAGAGCGATACCAGCGCGAGGAGCAATACTAACCGGCTAACCTCACACGATAAACTCCACTCCAGTTGTAGTAATCCTACCAGACATTGCTCATACTGTTCACTCACACATTTCCCATCAAACAAAAGTGATTTAATCCCAGCAGCATGCATCCTACTGTATGCATTCTCAAAAAGCCCACAAACCGGATACGTCTTAACACTCCAGAATATTGAAAAGCAAGGAAACAACAGGCAAGAACGGAATAATGGCTGCCTTCCTTGTAACAAGGCATCAACGAATCCTGTTGGTGGATGGCCAACTGGCTTTCCAAAGCATTACTACCGTCTCAACGGTTCATTAAAGAGGTGGTGTAAGTGTCTCAATCGATATACTGAAATCGGTTATTGCAAGATATCGAAGGTAGTAGAAAAATAAGTGATTAAAATCATGAACTCGACTGTGGTCCCTCATGATGCAGCAGAGTAGCTTGTCCTGTACTGTCACTAGAACACTGACCAAACAAATCGGCCTGTAATGTTTCGGTTGTCTCGGGTCTTTTTCTTTCCTTCTTTTTTGTATAAAGATATTCGAGATTTTGCAGATTCTTGACACCCGCCCCTTCAAAAAGCATTCGTTTAGCAACACCGTTATATATGATACAATTCAGTCTACTAGCTGATGTAACACTTCTACCAAAATTCTGTCAGGCCCTGGTCCTTTACTCTTCTTTAACTTCATTATTGCCAGGCTCACTACCTCCTCAGCAAATGTAATAACAATACTGTTATTCACATGCTGTTGCGGTAATTCAGAGCGAGGTTGCTGCCGGTACTCTGTGCCTTCTGTCGAAGTATCGTCCAGCATCTGAGTTCTGAACAAGTACTGCACTGATGTCTATGATACTCAGGGTAAAAAATACAAGATGGATTGCTTGACGTAAAATAATGCTGGTGGACTCTGAGCTGTGTGACTGCTCAAGTTACGTGTTAGAAAAATCAAAATTGCAATTTAACCACAGCTACTCAAAGGAGATGGGAAGCTATGGATCTTTGCGAATGGGTAAACTTGTGGTTGGCACATAATTTTAATTTCCACTAAAGAACAAATTTCATTATTACGGAGTCACAAAATCGGAATAACAACATAAAATTTAATTCGGACCTTTGTCCTCTTAAGAGAATATACAACTGACTTTAACCGTCTGCCATGAATTAATATAACAAACAATATTTTAAAGATAACAATTAGATCTGATTGCAAAAGGATCACAGACAGTCAGCACCATAAGCCCTGTTCAGTTCATTGCATACGTAGCCAAAATTTACACATAATCTTGAGTTACTTATAAAAAGATCTCGTCCATCCCGGCGGATAGGCCGCATACTTAACTAAAGGATGGGAGCACGGCATATACACGGTGGTGCTCGGAACAAACGAGTAGAAAGCAACCGCCAAGCAATTTCGAATATGATCAGGCTGCAAACCGGGGCAGAAAACACGCCGCACACACACACACACACACACACACACACATACATACATACATACATACATACACACACACACACGCACGATCTCAGCCTGTCCGCCAAGGAGACAAACCCCATCTAACCGACATACCAGACCATTTCTGCAACAGCAAATAACTCACGCGGCAGACAAATTCAACTCGCGATTCAGCTTTTTCAAGACCATGCAAGGCTTACTAACTACGCGACTACCTGTAACATAACGTACAACCAAACTGAGGCATTTACCGAATAAAAGAACAATTAAAATTACACTGACTTACAAAGCTCTGCCCTTCATATTAAAAGAAAGTCTAAAACCAAAACTGGGCGAAGAGCACAGTACTTTACATATTCCATCAAATTAACACAGCAAGTAACCTTCAAAACAAGCAGTAAACGACACTTAGAAGTCTTAGACTTCGTAAGTTCAGTATAACACTCTCTTATTCAGAACCATACTCAGCAGATCTCCGGCAGATACAACATACCACCATACGTTTCACAAATCTTCACAGGTTAACAGGAGCATATGAATCTTAATGCTTCCAGTCACGCGATGAGAAGATGTCCAGCCCGAGACGATGGACCCGCCACCGTTTCGCATGCAAACGCGTCGACTAATCAGCACCGTACATGGGGCGCGTGGCAAAACGGCAAAGACAGCGAGGATGGTGGGGCCCAGGCACAGTGGATAGAGACGAGGGTACACTGGACTCGCATTCGGGACGACGACGGTTCAATCCCGCGTCCGGCCATACTGATTTATGTTTTCCGTGATTTCCCTAAATCACTCCAGGGAAATTCCGGGATGGTTCCTCTGAAATGGCACGGCCCTCTTCCTTCCCCATCCTTCCGTATCCCGATGAGACCGATGACCTAACTGGTTGTTCTCTCCCCCCAAACAACCCAACCCCAACCCCAGAGACGAGGACCTGCCTTCAAAACATGTTGGCTCGTTGAACGCCGACCAGCGAGAGAGCTCGGCCACTCGCCAAGCCGGAAAACCAAAGGCTGAACAGTCAGAGATGTAAGACCAGACCATTGTCGGTATCAGCGACGCATGTGGAGCGTAGCTAGTGCCAGTCGCCACTGCTCAGACTCACTATAGGCAAACGAAGACGAAGTATGTGCGGACGGAAGGCAAATTTTAACGGTTACATGTAACCTGATATACTATATGCATCTAAAAACAAACAATAGTTTGTGCATAACGAGCAAGAGAATATGAAAATCTCGCTCCTGGTTTTTGAAGGTGTTGCGGGTTGCATAAAGCGCATAGGAAGAGGAGCAGAGTTACCCTGTACAGTACAATCACATGCTCAAATGGAAAATTAATTTCAACACATTGGCTTCATGAATGACTCTGATTTGCTCTTAAGATGACCAGATCCCCTTGACATTTTTCTTTTGGATCAGGCCTTGTTCTACAATCCTTTCCGTACTGGCGAAATTGTGAGACAACCTTGATTGTACCAAGAAGCGATATTCTCGGGAACGGGGGATACGTTGGTGCAAAGCTACACGCCTGTGACGATGAGCTGGAGGTACGCGGCAGGGCAGGGGACAGGGACAGGGGACGACAGGGGCTCTTTCTGTCGGCGGACAGCGCAGGTGTTGAGTAGCGCGCGTGACACCGGCACAAACGCCTCTCGATCGGAGCTGGCTGGCCACCAACAAAGACGGCCCACGTGCAGCTGACGGCTCGTCCACCACGCCCCGGCCGCGCTGGCACGCAAAAGCCACTGTCGCTCTTCGGGCACGCTTCGAAAACACCGTGAGAGCGGTTTTTGTGGCGCCCGGAGTAAAACGCGCTTCTCTTGTTCTGTTCTGTTAATTGCATTGTCTGACAAAGAGAAATAATCGCCGTCAGAGAGCTAGCATGCACGTATAGGATACGAAAAGTCATTTCGCGTCTACTGTCCAAATACAGGCGGTCGAAGCAAGCGAGAACATGACTACGCGTGAAATGCTAGGGAAGGGAAATTACATTCAGTTGCCAACATAGTTGCTGCAATCCGTGTCACACTATTGCACCCGTTATGCCCCTGGTGTAGTATGAAACAGTGTTGCATTGTAGCTGCGATGAGGAAATATTGAGTCTATCGGTACTACTTGTCTGATCTGAACAAAGACATCATCAAATGGCGGACATAGGTGTAAATCACTCACCGAAACCCCCTACGCAGAAAATACGCGTCATAATAAGAATTATAGTTATTCTCATGCCATCATATTCATTAGCTTCACTGCTACAACCAAACTGCCAACATTCAACCTAACCTAGACATATTGCTCTGCTCAGAATAGGAAAGTGGTCATATTGAAGAATGGAAAACTACCGGAGATCCTTAAGGGATACAGAACGACAAAGAAGGCTGAGTTACCACCGACCTGTCACATAGAAATATAAATAATATTACACCAAACAGGAGTAGAAAAATGAGAGGCATACGCCAAGGATCAAATAGATATCTGCGGTTTTTCACACAAATTTGTAACACACAATGATCGATCACTCGCTATACTATCAACTCTGAGACGATTTTGGCAAATCTCAGATATTTTTCAAATAATAGCTTCATAACGTACATTGTTGTTAGGGTGTAGTTCTGGTGGTAAAACGGGAAGAAGATTATTTTTACAAAATGTAACTGCACATTCAGAACATGTCTGGTATTCAAGAAGTTGTAGTAACATCCACTAAATCTATAGGAGAATAACCTATGAAAAAAGAGTTACACAACAGCGTGAACTATAGCGAGAAGAAGACATATAAAATCGCTGAATTCAGCAATTAATAAAACAATCATCTAAAGATTAGCACTCGCGAAACAAATGTGCATCGCACTGGCGTTGTAGCAGCTTAGTCACAACGCTTTTGGACAGATGAAGAACCCCTGTATTACGAGTGAGTGAAAAGGAAAGATAATACGCCATACAGAAAAAGTGAGCGTGGCAGACAATCACGTGATTTTAAGTAGACTTCAAAAGTCCCTAGTTTAACAGGAACATATCGCGGTGCGTAGATGTACAAGATCCCAAACGGTCAAAATCGCTCCACAGGAATCATTTTCAGTCACCATCACGTATTGATCCCCTTTCTTACATTCCGTATAATTATTTGTGTTTACTAATGGTGTATGTTGTCTCCTTGGGTCGCAATCTCTGTCATAAGACTACCCTCCACTCACGGGAGGTGACTGGAACTGCATATACGCCAGGTGAAACTAGAACTTAAAAATTCCATTGACCCTCTGCTGAGGACGAGAAGAAGATTAGTGTTTAATGTCTTGTCGACTACGAGCTCATTAGAGACGGAGCACAAGCTCGGATGATGGGGGACTGGGGAAGGAAATCTGCTGTGCCCAAATCTGCCGTGCCCTTTCAAAGGAACCATCTCGGCGTTTGCCTGAATCGATTTAGAGAAATCACGGGATACCCAAATCAGGATGCCCGGAGACGAATTTGAAACGCTGTTCTCCCGAACGCGACCTCTCCTGAGGTGGGCACCGGTAAGGGGCTACGATGCACATCACTCATCACGTGCTGCCAATAGGACGGAGCTGTTGCATCGCTCCGTGCAAACATGTAAGTCGCGCGCCACGGCTTAGACTGCAGAGAATGTTACCCACCGAAGAGCTATACAGCAGCGAGAGTCGTTGAGTGTTTTCACAGTAGTAGCCGTTACAGTTCCTGTCACACCGTGTATCAGATCGAGGAGGCAACGACACATTTCAGCAGTGTTAACGATAGGATAGAGACTGCGTTTCTGAAATGGAATAAGTAGATGACACGACTGTTACGGACTTGCATTCTACAACTATCTACAGTTGCGGTATTTGTGTTCTTTTAATAAAAGCTTGTCCTTGGGACTTTGTATTGTAATCATGCTGACCACATGCGCCCCCATATCCGTATCCAGTGACGCCTGTCGACTGAGGATGACAGGTCGATCGCTCGGTGCCGAGAACTCCAACTGAGAAGTACTGAATATCTTGTTGCTATTTGAAGTGCAGGATTAGTTAGTAGCGACATCGATTCTGCCGCCTGTCCGGGTAACGACCTGAAGGACTGTGTTTCCTGTTAAGTAGACATGTCTAGGGCTAATTCCGAGTGAAGTGCTGTCACCGTAAAGCAGACGCGTCGTCGCCTCTGTGCTTATTGCGAGCGCACAAACGCTCAAGGACAGAGGGTACTGGAAACGCCGGCCCGGCGCGTAAAATGATTTTACGCGTGCCTGCGGCGCCGACGAGCCGCCGCCGTCCCCCCTGGCGAGATAAGCGCCGACGGCCGTCGTAAATCCGGGCTGCGGGCGCCGGCCTTTTGATGAGCACCGCTAACAGCCCCATGAATGATGCATGGCCTCGTAACCGATACACTTAAAGGCCGAGGTTACCGCCGCCTGCTTAGCTCCGTGTGTGCAGCCCGCGTGAGCACCCGCTCCCGGACAGCTACTTATCGCCGGCCTCAAAGTCGTCACGCACTGTGGATTTTGTCGACAGCAGGTGTCACTCCGCTAGTCCCTCTTCTCCGGCTGACGACAAACAGAAGTTGCTTGCACGAACGTGAGTCAATAAACCTCCACACACTGTTTCTCCAGTCCATGGACGCTAGTTGGTCATAAACTGTCGTATTTATTTCTAAAACATTCTCGTCTTTCAATGATTGTTGGAGAAAACAAGAAGCCTTGCAAAGAATTTTTGATTGGTCTGATGAACGGCAGCTTCCTCTAAATGTGGAAGAATGTACAAAAACTATTTTTATTTTTTCAAGTTCAGATCACAAAATGAAAACAGAAGTGAAAATAAAAATGTTTTGTTTGCAAAATTTAGTTACACGTTCCAGCATCGAGGGGCGTTCAATATGTTAATGCTACTCATTTTTTCCTCGGCAATTTTCGGTTGAAAACATGAGCTGTTTGTCGTGAGACATCATGGAATATTTTACACCTACATCTACTCCCCAAGCCACCGTACGGTGTGACCGAGGGTACCCCGTACCATTACTAGTCATTTCCTTTCCTGTTGCACTCGCAAACAGAGCGAGAGCAAAACGACTGTCTATAACCCTCCGCATGAGCCTTAATTTCTCATGTCTTAACTTCGTGGTCTTAACACGCATTTCATCTTGGTGGCATTAGAATCGTTTGCCAATCAGCTTCAATTGCCGGTTCTCTAAATTTCCTCAATAATGTTTCTCGGAAAAAACGTTGCCTTCCCATTCCCCTGTCCCCCCACCCCTCCCCACCCCAGGGATTCCCATTTGAGTTCCCCAAGCATCTCCGTAACACTTACATGTTGTCTGAACCGGCCGGTAGCAAACCTAGCAGCTTGCCTCCGAATTGATTTTATGTCTTCCTTCCAGATTCAGCTCCAATAGCTTCATGAAGTTCCGGTTGGTGGCTATTCGTTGCCTTCAAAATGGCGTCTGTAACGGAGGCGCGTTCCAAGCAGAGAGCTGGCAGTAAGTTTCTTTCGGCGGGAAACCACAGCATCGTAGGTATTCATAGGCGCTTGCAGAATGTCTACGGAGTCCTGTCAGTAGACAAAAGCACGGTGAGTCGTCGGGCGAGGTGTCTGTCGTCATGGCAACAAGGTCGCGCAAACCTGTCCGATCTCCCAAGCGCCGGTTGGCCGCACACGGCTGTGACTGCTGCAATGCTGGAACATGTGGATACTCTCCTTCGAGGTGTTCGACGGATGGAACACCTCGCTGCACGATTGGATGTCTCTGTTGGTAGTGTTGACAATCTGCGCATTCAAGCTAAGCTCACAAAACTTCATTGCACTGCTCTCTCTCATCTATCCTACAGCCCGGACCTCGCGCCTTTGCGACTTTGATCGGTTTGGCTCAATGAAGAATGCACTCCGCGGGAAGAACTACGTGGACGATGTCGACGTTATTGATGCAGCAAGACCTTAGCTCCGAAGTCGACCAGTAGAGGTGCACCACTGGGGCATATAGGCTCTCCCAGTAAAGTGGCATAAGGCTCTCGCATTGAACAGAGATGACGTTCAAGGACAGGGTTTTGCCGCCAAAAGAATGGGGAATATATGGTGTATTGGAATACTGAATAAAACCAATCCGCTTTCAGGAAAATGCTCCTCGTAATTCTCTACAAAGTTGCCAGTCTGACTCAGACATTTGTCGTAGCGTGGTACCAACTATCCAACACCCTCATCATATAAGGCGACTGTCTGTGGTTTTGATCTATTTCTACGCTGGTCTGAAGCTCGTTGTGTGTGCCAAAATGCTGTTCCCATGTGAACAGAGAGTTGAAAATCAGAAGGAGCCAAATCCCTCAAGTATGACGGTGATCAAACACTTCCCACTGAAAAGGATGCAAGAGCCTCTTTGTTGCATCTATAGCCTGTGGCCTTTACTTGTTCTGAACTGCCCTACGTGGACGATTTTCTCGATTCGCCTGATCCAATCGCTGAATAAGGTCATCGGTTGACACTCGTTTCCTTCTCTGACCGCGTGCATGATAAATGTGTGCACGTCCTACTTCCAAGTCCCTGCATCAGTGCCGCACTTTGGTGTCATGTTCGACAGCTACGTTACGTGCGTTGCATTAAATCAGGCGGAACTGGTCAACATGAAAAATCGAATGAGAGAACACACTTAACACTGCGCCGGTGCCTCGCTTTTGTAATAATACGTATGCTGATTAGCGAGAACATTATGATCTGTGGTGTCACCGCCAGACACCACACTTGCTAGGTGGTAGCCTTTAAATCGGCCGGGGTCCGTTAGTATACGTTGGACCCGCGTGTCGCCACTGTCAATGATTGCAGACCGAGCGCCGCCACACGGCAGGTCTAGAGAGACTTACTAGCACTCGCCCCAGTTGTACAGCCGACGTCCATAGCAAGGGTTCACTGACAAATACGCTCTCATTTGCCGAGACGATAGTTAGCATAGCCTTCAGCTACGTCATTTGCTACGACCTAGCAAGGCGCCATTACCAGTTATACTGAGCTTATTATACTTCTGTATCATCAAGAGCGATGTACTCCAATTATGGATTAAAGTTAAGTATTACATCATCTACGTACTTTATTTGCAATTCTCAAGACATTGTCCTGTTCCAGACCTCACGCCAATCTACGTGAGCTTAAAAGCGTGCTTTTCGGCCTCCTCTAGCAACACGGTGTTGGCTCTTCTGCCAACACTACATGATCACCTACCACCTTCCTAATAGCCGGTATGTCCACGGATAACAGCGGCAACACGTCGTTGTATGGAAGCAATGAGGCCTTGGTAGGTCAACGGCGCGAGCTGACACCACATCTGCACACACAAGTCACCTAATTCCGGAGAAGAGGCTATGATCCCTGACGCCATATCCCAGATGCGTTCCATCAGGTTCAGGTGGGGAGCCAGCACATCAGATGGAACTCGCCACTGTGTTCCTCAGACCACTCCATCACATTTCTGGCCTTATGACATGGTGGATTATCTTGATGAAAAATGCCCCTGCCGTCGGGAAACATGATCGTCATTGAGGGGTGCACGTGTTTTGAAACCAGTGAACGATACTCCTTGGCCGTCATTGCGCATTGCACGAGCTCCTTTGGACACATGGATGCCCACGAGAATGTTTCCCAGAGCATAAAGTAGCCGCCCCATCTTGTCTCCGCCCTGCAGTATAGGTGTCAAAGAGCTCTTCCCCTGGAAGACGAAGGATTAGCGCCCTCTCATCGCTGTGATGCAATGCTCTGCCACTGCAACAGCGTCCAGTGTCGAAGGTCACGTGTCCGTTTCAGTCGATTCGCACCCTCCCATGGGCATGATTTATCAGACCATGTAACGCTCTGCCGCTGTGCCAACGTCCAGTGCCGATGTCACGCGCCCATTTCAGTCCTAGTTGCCGATGCGTCGATCGTCAGCTGCGGAGGCCCAACGTCAAGAGACTTCGGTGCACTGTGTGTTCAGACACACTTGTACTCTGCCCATCATTAAAGTTTGATGTTAGTTCGCCGCCTGTCCTGCTTCACCGGTCTACCCAGGTACGACGTCTGACATCTGTAATGATGTCTGGATGTGGTTTCACCTTGCTTTAGTCACGTTGTGAAGACACTCACCTCACCACTTCTCGAACACCCGACAAGTCGTGCAGTTTCCGAAATGCTCGTGCCGAACCTCCAGACCATCACAATCTGTCCTCGGTCAAACTCAGAGAGATCGCACGCCTTCCCCATTCTCCACATGGATGGACGCTCACTCATACTAGATGCACCGTGAGCGTAGCTGATTAGCAGTCATTCGTCGCCAGGTGACGCTGCTATCGCTTGGACGGGATCATATCGACAGTAGGTCGGTGGTCATAGCGTTCTGGCTGATCAGTGTACATGCTCAATGTGCTGTCGGAACTGAAAAGTGCCATCGACAGGAATACTAGAGACACTGTGCAACACTTTTGGGCAAAGCTTCATCGGACTTTCATGTGGTTTTAATTTTCTGAATGATCGGATCGTGAAAAAATAGTCGTCTTAAATTAATGCAGCTGAGTGGGAAAAATAATCTTGTTGTTGTGACCGAGAGTTGCAACTCCAGATAGACTTCCCTGTTGGAATGGAAGGTGAGCGGCATAGCCTACACGCGTAGGAGAAGCAAGTCCGCTAGCAAACTCTAGGTTACTGCTGCAGAGGTTGCTAGCAGAGCAGAACTACGTTTCGCGTCAAATATCTCGTGAAAACAAACAGTGCAGAGATTAGTATCACTGCACACTGCTTTTTCTTCCTTCTAGTGCGTTCTCCAGAGTTACAGCGAAAGTCAGCCCTAGTTCCAGTCGCAGCCGCCGCTACAGCACCAGTCATCGCAGCTCACCTGCCCAAGACGACATGGCGCTCTTCAACAACACACGATACCGCTATGACAGTGCCTACGCCAGATTGGGGACTGTATTGTTCGCCTGTGGAGTTAATCTCAGATCAGGACTGTCACAGGCTAGGAATATTGTACAATGATCTATAAAAATCATTAAATAAATTTCTGTTTTGGAAACAGAACTACAGTAATTTCAGTAGTTGTTCTTATATAGGTACGCATGACTGATGTTTGGTAGGAAGTAGCGCTCCTGACATCAGCTTTACTTCAGTATTGGTTGAGAATATCCTACATTAGCGACAAAGTGTAACTACAGCTGTGGTAGCATTGAAATACAATATATGCAGAGCCACGTTAATTAAATGTCTGGCAGTAACGTTGCAAAGTGACAAGAAACGAAACGAAACTAAACGATGTTGTAAGGAAGCTGAATGGTCTAATTTATGATTTATTGGAAGACGTCTTAAAAAGTGCAGCGCATCTGCAAAGGAGGCAGCATATAGAACAATTGAGTGACCCACTCTTCAGTACTGTTCGAGGGGATTGGGGTCCCCACCAGGTCGGATGAAAGGAATAAATCGAAGTAATTCTGTTGCTTGCTGAATGGTTTGTAACCAGTGTGTTCGAACAACATGAGAGTATTGCAGAAATGCTACGTGAACCCTTATGGGAAGTGATAGACAAAACATGTTCTTTCGCGAAACACTACTAAGAAAATTTAGAAAACCAGAATTTCCTGTGACTAGGAGTGCAGAACGATCCAACTGCCACCGGTACACATCTCACACTAGGACCACGATGACAAGATGAATCAGGTATCGAACGGAACCATATAGACCGATGTGGTTCCCTTGCTCCATTACGAGTGGAACAGGAAAGCGAATTCCTAGCAGTGGTACAAGGTACTCTCTGGTATGCACAATATAGTGGTCTAAGGAATGAGTATGTAGTTGTAGGCACCGTGCAGTAAAATGCTTGGCCTCGCTCTCTGAGTTATGGTCGACCACACACGTAATATTTTGTCCGTCAGTATGAAGTGTTTAAGATTTGCAGTACTGAGTCATATAGTCGTGGTAGTAGTCGTGTAGTCCAGATTTATAAATTACAAAATCTGTGATCTAACAATGCCGGATAATATAACAGACCAGTACTGTGTGCCTTCTGGGTTCCGTATGAACAGATATTTGTGCGCCGGATGGCCAGATGGTAGTACGCAAACCTTTGTTTTTTTTAGATATTATTATTAATATTGTTCTTCCTAACTCGTTTTGATTTTGTGGATTTCCCCCCTTAAATATCATAATCCTTAGTTATTACCAACACTGTTAAAATCATGTTAAAATATTATGTGCTTATTCATGCCCATTCATGTGTAACATTCGGTCTCTTCGTTTATATAGAAATAGCAAATAGATAAATAGATAAATAAATAGGTAAAAAGTTCATTGGTTCACGTGATATGCTCATCAAAACTCAAATATTGGGCACATATATTTTTAAACACATATAGCTTTCAGGTGCGTTTCCATGACACAGCCAGTACTCCATACCACAGAACACTTCAAATACAAGTTCACCAAATGTCTCATGAAACGCTTATAAATTGTTCATACTAAAATTCTACTATCGACCACCTGTTACAGTAGAATATTTTATGTTCGAAATTAGTGGCCTTACTGGCGCTCATACCACAATACGTACCTCTTTCACTACGACCAAACGCCAAGTCCTACCTCGCCATACTGACCTCTCATCGGCCGTTCGAAGCGTTCCAAAAGCACTTCATGTATTAGCGGACCGATCTCAGGGCATGTCAGCATGTAAGTAATTATTTATCAGAATTAGCTTACTAACATAATAATAACGTCGCTGATTGCTTGCTGAAGGGCAGATCAAAATAGTTTCTGGATAGTAATTTTGTTCATAGCTTCTCTCTAAAATCGTTAATTATAACTTTACGCCAAACGATTGTAACACAGAAAATTATACTATAATAATCTAATGAATGTGTGTGGCATGTTAATCCTTGCTAACATCATTAGCACATCACTTCATGTTTGTACACTGTTTTTTAATTACGATCGTTGCTAAAAGGACAAATTTCTAATGACATTGAAAGCACTTAAGTCACAGAAAAACAGTGAAACATCATTACCTCAATGTACAACTATCCTAAACCTACTGCATGCTGTTATTAGTGAAAAACAGGGTAAGCCATTTGGTTCATCTCTTTTCATTTATTTGTAATTAATAATGGGATCGTAGGGAAGTTGATTTAGTTTAGATGGATTCACTGATTTTATTTCCTATTTTTAACTCTCTTTAACATGGTGCTGGCTATGTCTGTTGCTTTTCTGTGTAAGTTGTAGATACAAGACAGGTGACCTATAGAGAGGCTCGGCAAAAAAAAAAAAAAAAAACAGTAAGCCGAGGGAACAGGGCCCTTCGCTGAACTGCAGGAAAGGGTCCGGCAGGTGTAGTTGCTTTGTGTTGGGACAGGGTCGCCTCTGCTAACGTCATGCTAGCGCCAGCCTATTTTCCAGTTTGTTGCACAAAACGACTTTGGACAGCCGAGATGAACGCATTAATTGAGGATGCGGAACTCTGCCAGCAGGGGATACGAGCTCGGACCATGTTGAGAAAAATGATTTCAGCAGATAAACATCTCCTGGCTTTCGAAAAAAAAACATAGGAAAACAGCTCAGACATACTATAGGTTCAAAAGTTGATCCAGAGTTTGCCGCTAGCCTCATGCATAGTTCTTTCAGCTTTTCTCAGACCTTCAATACGAGGCTAACTGCTGGTTGAGAGGGTGCCGACTGGTGAAATAGATGTGATGTCAAGAGGTTGTAACACTTGGGAGAATTGCCGGCCGGAGTGGCCGTGCGTTTCTAGGCGCTACAGTCTGGAACCGCGAGGCCGCTACGGTCGCAGGTTCGAATCCTGCCTCGGGCATGGATGTGTGTGATGTCCTTAGGTTAGTTAGGTTTAAGTAGTTCTAAGTTCTAGGGGACTGATGACCACAGAAGTTGAATCCCATAGTGCTCAGAGCCATTTGAACTTGGGAGAATTATTTTTAGAAAAGAAGGGAGTTAATAGAGATCATGAGTTTTTTGACGTTTCGCCTCTTCTTGGCCCACGTTTTGTTAAAGAAACAACAACGCAGTTGGTGGACCAATGTAAGTTTAGGAGAGCATCGGTGGTCGTATTTTTCTTGGCAGGAATAAAGGAGCAGTCAGTTCGTTACTGATTCCAGGAGAGGGGCTTCGTCTCTGGGCCTTGCGCTGAAAACATCGTTACTCCGCAGGCTGTGCCCTCAACTGGAGGTGTCAGCTGATCCCCAATGTTTAAGCCGACCGGAGTGGCCGAGCGGTTCTGGCGCTTTAGTCTGGAACCGCGCGACCACTACGGTCGCAGGTTCGAATCCTGCCTCGGGCATGGATGTGTGTGATGTCCTTAGGTTAGTTAGGTTTAAGTAGTTCTATGTTCTAGGGAACTGATGACCTCAGATGTTAAGTCCCATAGTGCTCAGAGCCATTTGAACCATTTTTGAACCCAATGTTTAAGTTCTCGGTAGAACGATTCTGGCGTCGAATTTCATTACACTGAGACACGGTGCCACCACCCTGTTCATATTACAGTGAAAATTATGGGGAGCATATCTACCAGCTCCAGCAAGTTAGGGTAATCGATTTTTGGAAGTGAGTTAGATACATGAAAGGTTTCACTATACCACGTACATGTGGACTATCGTATCTATAGGTTTCTTTGATTCTGTAGTCAGACAAAAATTCGCTGTAATTGGTATATAGTCAGGCTGAGATAAGTTTGACAAAGTCAGATGCCAATTTATTATGCACTATTGGCATCACTGAGTAACTCTACCAGCCGATAGTTCCAGTTTTGTAATTCTCGTGGTTAATTCTGTGACTGTAAATTGCGTAATTTCACGATTGTTTCAGATGCTTTACAGTTCTGATAGTTTTTTTTTTTGTAATAAACTACAGAGATCATTTAAATCTTGTGTTTTATTATCATATTTAATTTTTTCAATGATGAAATGCAAATTTCGCACCTTGAGATTCACTGTTAGGGCCACAAAATTTCATAGCGTTAATCAGCCCATTGTGTACATTAAATCCAGCATTAGGTCTCATTGGTGTGCCCGTATCATGATTAATTCTGATTCAGCTGTTTTCAATTACATAATCTGGGGTTTTGCACTTGTTTGTGTGATGATGTTTAAACTATTTATCCAATTGTTTATAATTAGTAGTTGTAACGTTTAGATTCTGGAAATCGTATATGATATGCACAGTAGACGCCTACTTCAAATCAATCTTACTACAGTGACCACCTTATATACGAGGGTTGTCCAGAAAGTAAGTTCCGATCAGTCGCAAAATCGACACCACCGTGAAAACCCGATGAAGCTTTGCACAGAAGTGTTGGGTAGTGTCTCTAGTATGACCGTCGATCGCATCGCGACGCTCTTTTCAGTTGTTTGGGCGCATTGAGCTAGTAAAGGTGTCTAGAACAACGATGTCTTCCGCCAAATAGGAGGGCCCGCTGAGAGGCTTCGCCTTAATGAATGCAACTCACCTAACACAACTGCTACGCACTTCCTTCTTCGTGGCCATTCTCAGACGCACTCTGCAGGGGCAGTGAAGACGCTCATGCAGCCTTTTCGATGAGAACTGTTTGATCACCTACAACACATCCCTAATTGGCTCGTTCTTTGTATCATCTCTGTTCACATAAACGCTGGATACGATGACGACACTTGGTCGCAGGCTACGCGCTATAGACCAGCGTAGAGAATTATCGGAAAGCACAAGCGGCTCCCTTCTATGACGATGGTGTTGGAAATTTGGCATAACGCTCCGACAAATGTTTAAGTCCGAGTGGGGACTATGTAGAGAAATATCTGGAAAGTGTAGCTAACTCTTGCAAATAAAATTTTTCTGACTTTCACTGTGGTTTCCATTTAGCAACCGATCGGTACTTACTTTCTGGACAACCCTCGTATTATACCACAGTGACAATATATTATTTATAGAAATAACTGAACTGAAAATACCTGTCTTGATTAAAAGTGTATAAAGTTTTATCATATACGAGGAATTGGTTACAAGAATTTGAACTGCTCGATTAGAAATTAAGAAAATCAGAAATTGTTAAGAAATTGCATCTGTGTTCGGAAATCGCACAATATGACAAGCTGTTTTTCGAAGAATTGTACGAAACAGTTTTCACATTCGTATAGTAAATCATGGTTTTTTCCATTTCTCAATGACCAATAACATCTGTCACTTGTTAAGTGTTAAGGTCTGAAGACCACGTGCTGTTTTCTGAGGTTTCCTGTCGACTACGCTTGCATGGGAATGCGGGAGTTTAACTAAATAGTCCCGATCTCAGCTCAAATTCTAGACGTTAACAGTAAGACAAAATAATTTGTTATGAAACTGTTAAGTAATATGATTCATGTTCTACTCGAAATGTTATGATAAGAAAAAAGCACTTATAGACATGTGATAACCACATGAAACAAAGATTCACTGAGAAATATATAGAACGCACCTTTGTTATGTGTGGTAGCCATTGGCCCCCATCTCGTTTCTTGGTAGTAATAGTAACGGGATCTGAACGCTGAATAGTAGTTGAATTGGGATTGAAAATTAGGACTGGTTCAGAGTAGTTGATATCACATTACCAATACCGGTATGCACCTGTGCCTTGAATTAACTGGTTTTGACTGAAGCTGGAATTTGACCAGCAATTGTCGTTCGAAAAATTGATACTTGCCTTGGTAACTGAATTTTTACGTCAACAATTTCGAGCAGTCACCATCAGTGGCAGTTTAAGGTTAATTTATGCTTGAGGTTGACCAGCATTGTGGTTTGAATTAAAACTTGTATATTCTTTTTTCAAATAACTGAAATTTTACATGGTAATTTTCGATGGGCACCTTCAGAGCCATTCTGACCAGTCAGACGTTATTTGAAGCTGGAATTTGATAGCGTTGTTCTGAATTACATCTTCTAACATTTTTTGTTTATAAATTAATTGAATTTCAATGTAAGAAATTTTGGATGGGCCCCTTCACTGCCGGTTTGAAGTTACTGAATTTAGACCTTGACCGTCGTCGTACTTTGAATTACATCTGCTAATGTTCTTGTTCTTAAACGACTGAGTTTTATGTAAGAATTTTGGGTGAACACTTTCAGTGCCTGTCATGTTAGTTGAGGCTGGACCTTGGACGGCGGTTGTTATAGACTGGCTTGTATTTGTGCTTTGAAAGTGTGTTATTAATAGCATTGCTACTATTTGAACACGAGGGTGGATATGCTGAGTGTATTTGTGAGCGGGACAAGGCCTCACCCTCTGGAAGTGGAATTTCGTCTTTCAATGGCCTTTCGAGAAATAAAGATGTTTTTGAAAATGTGTGCACGTCTGTCAATCCACCGCTCCCGAAAAACCAGTTCCGCTATAGTACCTTTAGTTGAGGGTTCACTCGATAATGGAATAAATTGTCTAAACCAGTTATAGAATTAAATATACACACGGTGTCCCAAGTTCTATCGAAGGTAGCGAAATTTCATCTGAATGTTTAGAGATAAGGAGAGAGTGCTGCCGAGCCAAGTTCTAATGACGAACGAATGTGAGATATGTGCTTATAAACCGTTAATCCTCCGTAAAATTGTACTACTAACCCCAACGATACTCTGTATAGATAGGAAGGCCAAAGTTTGACGATATGGGTACCAAGAGCGGGACTTGGAGTAATAGGTAACTGAGAATTTACCTCTGAAGGCATGGTGTGACTATTTGTGTGGTGTCTCCTTCTAGCCAAACCCTTTCAAGAACACTAAATATAACGTTTCAGCTTCTTGTCTTTGTGTATGAGTATGTGTTTGTGTGTGTGTGTGTGTGTGTGTGTGTGTGTGTGTGTGTGTGTGTGTGTGTGTGTGCGCGCGCGCCAGGCAAGTGCTGTACCGACTGAGCCATCAAAGAACGTTTTAACCACGCCCCCCCCCCCTTCCACCCCCTCACAGCATTATATCCACCAGCACCTCGTCTTCTACCTACCAAACTTGAGGTGGTGAGGTACTGGCAGAAGCAAAGCTGGGCGGCCGCTGCGGCCGAGCGGTTCTAGGCGCTTCAGTCTGGAACCGCGCGAGCGCTATGGTCGCAGGTTCGAATCCTGCCTCGGACATGGATGTGTGTGATGTCCTTAGGTTAGCTAGGTTTAAGTAGTTCTAAGTTCTAGGGGACTGATGACCACAGATGTTAAGTTCCATAGTGCTCAGAGCCATTTTAACCATTTATTCACACAAAAAAACGTACACACACTCCCGAAGAAGACATCTGAAAGCACTGTCCAATACTCTTGCATAGGCTCGTTGCGGACAGCATGAGTGCAAGGAAATCAGAAAAGTCTAGATCATCACATATGTATTCTGCACCAATACTGCTGCCTTTATTTTGTTCACTTCCATGAGTGGCGCATACCACGGTTAAGCAGCTGTTATCTGCACGCACAAACATATTCAGTAGGAGATTCGCTACTAGTTGTTTCGTGGAAATATAGTGGATTTTGTGTCTAACTCAGAAGAGTTACCAACAAACACAAGTATCTTACCGCTTTTGTGTTTGACTGACCATCTCCTTACCACTTGTCATCTCTGTTTTCGATATTACCGACAGCTCTAAAAGACGCCAGCTGTGAAACAAAAGGTTCTCTCCGTAAATGCAGCATCACCCCTAAACAAATACAATTCAGTAGAGCAGGCCCCATAATTGATGCTAAAAGTCACCAGAAGGTCGGAAAGCCCTCCGAAAACCACCAAGGTGCTACGTTTACAATGCCAGATACAGAACTCGTGGAGTAACAGGATTAAACGAAAGTGACATAAACTGATTATATTAATTACATAGAACTCTAGTCGTTAGAAGAGCAGAAAGCGGGGAAAGGGATTACCGCGCGCCATGTTACGGAGAGGACAGACTTCCTCGCTGATTCCCACCGGACCGGACAGCCAACTGTAAGGCCCTGCCACGGTTCTCTGTGCAATTATAACTTCGAAACCGGCCGCTGGTTCGCGCAGCGTCTGTCCCTCCATAAAGGAAACAATAAATAACTTTTGTGCGCGTCACAATGGTAATTGTTTGCCGAACGATAATTGGTGTGGGCGGCAAGCGCAGGCCAATCCTTTGACGTCGCTTCGCCGCAGGCGGGCGGCGCTCGTCTCCAGGTAATTGGTGTACTAATCTGTTTTACCTGCTGCGCCCGTACTGTTTTAGCCCGCTCTGTCGATCGTCAGACAACCGAGATGTGACTCTGTGGAGCCCAGCGCTACTACTTGTTTCACGCTTGTTATCTCTAAAGAACCGATGTAAAAATTCTTTTCACGCGTCAAAGGGATTCTCCGAAATACATTCAGTTCAGTGACGCACAAGAATCTCAAAGACAGACGAACCTGGTGGAAAACTGAAGGAGAGCTGTATTGTCTTTCGAGGTTGGAACGACTGCGCTTCTACTGTTTGTAACGTTTCAGTTTGCAAATTAATACGGGGTACTATGCTGCGAATATATAGTGCCAAAAGAAAAAAAAAGCGACCACTCAGAAGAGGAGGACGAAAACAAATGAAACTTCACAGATTGGAGGACAGCTTAAGTTATTTCAATGATTACAAAATCGAGAAAGATTTACGAAGTCCTTGGCAACACGAGCCCACTTATGTGTATGACATGCACCCTCTCTGGCCTGGATGTATGCGCTGATTTTGTTGAAAGGGTGTCACAAATCCATTGTGTCTCTCCTGTCTCAAGTTGACCCACAACTTTTGTAACTGTTCCTCGATATCCAAGATATTGGCACACAGACAGGGTTTACGTCCGAGCGTGTCCACACACATTATCTATCAGCAACATATCTGGGGATCTTGCTAGCCATAGAAATGAGGCATATTCCACATGTGGTCAAGCATTATCCTGCTCGAAAATGGGATTATATTACAGTCATATGAGAGCTAACACATGAGGATGCAGAATGTCCATGACCTACCGTTGTGCTGTCAGTTACCTTAAGCACTGACACCTGTTACATGAAGTCATACAAGATGACTTTTGTCATGTAACACTAATAAATAAATAAATAAAATTATTTTTGGATGTTTTTTCGAGAGGTGGGACACACCACGTTGGCGAGAACCGGAGTGCAATAATAATCACATGGAGTCGCAGAAATTCATGTTAATAATAAAATTGAAAATCGGCGTTTGAAAGCGGAAAACTTGATGACACAGGACTGTGACAATATTAAATTGTCGTGTAACAAATGAATTCGGTATTAATTAGCAGCAATGATAATCGGTCTTCGTAAAAAAAAAAAAAAAATTAAACTGCAGCCTCGAGTTGTGAAAGTGTGAATGTACATTCGATAGTGCGCTGATGGTCCAGGATCTTCACGCCATCAAACCAACCACTTCCAAAGGCTTAATAACTGGAACCATACAAATAGTGCACAATTATCCACATTTCGATGTGTGTTTAACCAAAGTTCAAGTGAAGTGCCGTAATTAATGTGGGCGAAAAAACGCCGAAAACTAGCCATCTGGCGTATGGAGACCGAGTAAACACATCCCCAGGATGACACACAAGGACTGTCTACATTATAATCACCACTGAAGATATCTCATAAATAAATAAGCGAATCGCATAAGGCAAAGAACAAACTGCCTTCCACTTAGTCGCAACGATTGAATATAACCCCATGAACTTTAAAGGAACTGAGGAATGGATAGGTGGAAAGATACTTTGAAGGCCTGTATGAGGGGAAGGTTTGTCTAATGTGATAGAAGAAGAAAGAGTAGTTGATCTAGAGCAGATAGTGGATCCAATATTACAATAGAACTTTGGTTTTGGAGGACGTACGATCAAATAGGGCAGAAGGGATAGATACCATTCCATCACAATTCCTATCATCATTGCGGAAAGTGGCAACTAAACTACTATACACACTCGTCTGCAGAATGTATGAGTCTGGCAAGATACCATTTGATTTTCAGATAAATGTCATCTACACAATTCCGAAGACTGCAAGAGCTGAAACGAGCAAGAATTATCGCACAATCAGCTTAACAATTCAAGCAACCAAGTTTCTGACAAGAATAATGTACAGAAGAACGTAAAAAATTGAGAGTATGCTAGATGACGATCAGTTTGGCTTTAGGAAAGGTAAAGGCACCAGAGAGGCAATTGTGACGTTGAAGTTGACAATGGAAGGAATACTAAAGAAAAATTATTTGCATATCACAGCATCTTCTTCCTGTCGGTTAAATTTCGAGTCTGTAGCACGTTATCTTCGCGGTGTAGCAATTTTAATGGCCAGTAGTGTATACCGAAGAATGGAAAAGAAAATTGAGGACATGTTAGATGACGATCAGATTGGCTTTAGGAAAGGTAAAGGCACCAGAGAGTCAGCTCTGACGTTGTGGTTGGTAATAATAACAATGTAGTGTGACTGGGGCCTCCCGTCGGGTAGACCGTTCGCCTGGTGCAAGTCTTTCGATTTGACGCCACTTCGGCTACTAGCGCGTCGATGGGGATGAAATGATGATGATTACGGCAACACAACACCCAGTCCCTGAGCGGAGAAAATCTCCGACCTAGCTGGGAATCGAACCTGGGCCCTTAGGACTGACACTCCGTCACGCTGAACACTCAGCTACCGGGGGCGGACGTGTTTCGTAATGGGAACTAAAGAAAAGTCAAGACATGTTCGTAGGCTGTGTCCACCTGGAAAATGCGATCCACAGTGTCAAATGGTGCGAGATGTTACGAAGTTTGGGGAAAATAGGAGTAAGGAGAGACAGGTAATATAAAACAAGAGGGAATAACCAGAGCTACCGAAAAAGAATAAAGTGTTCGGATTAAAAAAAATGTGTACGACAGGGATGTAGTCCTTCGCCCCTCCTGTTCAATCTGTACATCGAAGAAAAAGTGACGGAAATAAATGAACGGTTCAAGAGTGGAATTAAAATTCAAGGTCAAAGGATATCAATGATAAGATTCACTGATGATCTTGATACCCTGAGTGACAGTGAAGTAGAATTACATGACCTGCTGAATGGAATGAACAGTCTAATGGGATACAGAATATGGACTGAGAGTAAACAGAACAAAAGTGAAAGTAACGATAAGTAGCAAAAACGAGGACAACGAGAAATTTAACATCAGGATTGATGATCACGAAGTAGATGAAGCAGCAAAATGATGGTCGGAGCAAGGAAAACATCAAAAGCAACCTAGCCTGGCAGAACAGATCATTCCAAGCCAAGAGAAGTCTATTGGTGTCGATCACATGCCTTAATTTGAGGAAGAAATTTATAAGAGTGTACGTTTGGAGTACAGCATCGTATCGTAGTGAAACATGGACTGTGGGAAAACCGAAGCAGAAGAAAATCGAAGCATTTGAGATGTGGTGCTATAGACGAATGTCGAAAAATAAGTGGACTGATAAGGTAATGCATGTAGAGGCTCTATACAGAATTGGAGAGGAAGGGAATATATGGAAAACACTAATAAGAAAAAGGGACAGGGTGATAGAACGTGTTTTAAGACATCAACGAACAACTTCCATGGTACTAGAAGGGTGAAAACTGTAGAGGAAGACAGAAATTGGAATACATCTAGCAAACAATTAAGACGTAGTTTGCAAACGCTACTCTGAGACGAAGAGGCTGTACAGGAGAGAAATTCGTGGTGTGCCGCGTCTGAATACTTAAAAAAAAAAAAAAAAAACAGTTATACACACTGTGACACACAACGTACGGTGGCTTGCGAATTTGCGAAGTCTGATTTGTATATGTGTGTAGAAAAATAGAGGCAGAGTATGTATTCCGCTAAACAAAATATAGTAGTGAACACTCATCTAATTTCGCTTGGAAAAATGTATTTTGTCACATATGAATACTTTAACGAATTGCTTGCGGTCAGGCAAGAGCCGTGACGTAATCACACTGTTTAGGAGTTGTGCATAATAAACGAATGAAATCTGCTTTCACCTATAACAGTTATAATCTGAGTGTGCTGTAAACTAGTGAACAGCAGCAATATATCCCACTGGAATTTTGCGAAAAGCTACTATGAATGTGATTTAGCATTTTAATCGGGAAATATGACGTTACTTGAAATCGAAAATCTGATTATCATGCAGAATTTCTCGAGAATAATGTGTATATTTTTCCGAGACACACAAATATATATCACACTTTAAGTATGGAATCTGACTGTTCAAATGGGATTCAGCAGATTTCACGAAATATCTTGTACGTTTAATGTAATGATGAATCCTTTTGCAACACCCTGCATTTTAAAAGTAAAGCTCTAGAATGCCTCGTGCCAAATATCTTTCCTTGTCTGAAATCTACACTTTCCCTATACTCTTCGACGTGAGTTATTACTCCTAAGTTAATGTCATCTTAAGTCAACCCACTTGTTCACTCTACCTAACAACTTACCCTTTCATTTTTTTTCTCCTAATCTAAATCTTCATGTACTCAACCAGAAAAGTAAATAACTCAGCAGATATCCTTGAAGTACTAACGACGACCTTCTCTTAGATGAACATCAGAATATAGCGTTTCTCATTTACGGTGAAGGACAGCGGTAGTCATCGTTCTGATTTATTTTAATTTGTAGTTTACTTTTACAGCGGAATGTAAATGGGGTTCCATTTACTTGCTGAAGATAAAAAAAAATCTTTTGAAGCTTCTACAGTGCTCAGTTTGTTTTCCCGTATTTAACATCACATATATAAAAGTACTAGAACTGTTTCGAAGTACAGACTTTTCATAGACGTCCTGTTGCCAGGCTGATTAAGCATACGATTGAATGATTGAAATATATTTTAAATTTATTATACTTTTCGATTTCAAAGCTTTTGTTGTACTCCCAGACTTCAGACTACCAGAACGAAAATTATTTTAACTTATGTTTCAAACAACTTATGACGACTGAGACCACTCTGTGCTCTTGTACTACTTCTTCAGATCGCGTAAACTAACACTTACCTACCTATTTACTATTAATGATATTTAAATTACAAAGGTACAACAAAATGTCGTGTGAGTAGGGCGTCCCGTCGGGTAGACAGTTCGCCGGGTGCAAGTCTTTTGATTTGACGCCACTTCGGCGACTTGAACGTCGAAATTACAAAAGTGTTCACTACAGAAGTGCCAACGGCCTTGCGACAGTGGTAACACCGGTTCCCGTCAGATCCCGAAGATAAGCGCTGCCGGGCTGGGCTAGCACTTGGATGGGTGACCATCCTGTCTGCCGAGCACTGTTGGCACGCGGGGTGCACTCAGCCGTTGTGAGGCAATCTGAGTGGCTACTTAATTGAGAAACAGCGGCTCCGGTCTCGGAAACTGACATACGGCCGGTAGAGCGGTGTGCTGACCACATGCCCGTCCATACCCGCATCCAGTGACGCCTGTCGGCTGAGGATGACACGGCGGCCAGACGGTACCTTTGGGCCTTCATGGCCTGTTCGGGAAGAGAGAGAGAGTCACTACAGAAGTAAGTACAGGAATTCAAATGTCAAAAGTAGCCAAACAAAGAAAACTGGAAACAAGAAGATAGGTGACAAGAAAGACTGAAGTGGATAACTTCTTGGCATTCAGCTGAAGTAACCTAAAGTAATCAAATACTATGAAAAACAAAATGGCTGTAGTCAACTGCGAACTCACTTCACCTGAGTCCTTCACTGCTGCATTGCTTCGCTGCATACGGAGATATCATTTAATATTACCGAAGTATCTTGGCTGGCATAGCTGTTCATCTCGCAAAATCGATTACTAACTCATAATTACAGTTTTTTTCTACCCCCATGAACCATGAACCTTGCCGTTGGTGAGGAGGCTTGCGTGCCTCAGTGATACAGGTCGCCGCACCGTGGGTGCAACCACAACGGAGGGGTATCTGTTGAGGGGCCAGACAAACGTGTGGTTCCTGAAGAGGGGCAGCAGACTTTTCAGTAGTTGCAGGGGCAACTGTCTGGATGATTGACTGATCTGGCCTTGCAACACTAACCAAAACGGCCTTGCTGTGCTGGTACTGCGAACGGCTAAAAGCAAGGGGAAACTACAGTCGTAATTTTTCCCGAGGGCATGCAGCTTTAAACTGGCGTTCTACGGATCGGAGCGTGGAATGTCAGATCCCTTAATCGGGCAGGTAGGTTAGAAAATTTAAAAAGGGAAATGGATAGGTTGAAGTTAGATATAGTGAGAATTAGTGAAGTTCGGTGGCAGGAGGAACAAGACCTTTGGTCAGGAGAATACGTGTTTATAAATAAAAAATCAGATAAAGGTAATGCAGGAGTAGGTTTAATAATGAATAAAAAATAGGAGTGCGGGTAAGCTACTACCAACAGCATAGTGAACGCATTATTGTGGCCAAGATAGACACGAAGCCCATGCCTACTACAGTAGTACAAGTTTATATGCCAACTAGCTCTGCAGATGATGAAGAAATTGATTAAATGTATGATGAGATAAAAGAAATTATTCAGGTAGTGAAGGGAGACGAAAATTTAATAGTCATGGGTGACTGGAATTCGAGAGTAGGAAAAAGCAGAGAAGGAAACATAGTGGGTGAATATGGATTGGGGGAGAGATATGAAAGAGGAAGCCGTCTGGTAGAATTTGGCACAGAGCATAACTTAATCATAGCTATCACTTGGTTGAAGAATAATAAAAGAAGGTTGTATACCTGGAAGAATCCTGAAGATACTAGAAGGTATCAGATAGATTATATAATAGTAAGACAGAGATTTAGGAACCAGGTTTTAAATTGTAAGACATGTCCAGGGGCAGATGTGGACTCTGACCACAATGTATTGGTTATGAACTGTAGATTAAAACTGAAGAAACTGCAAAAAGATGGGAATTTAAGGAGATGGGACCTGGATAAACTGACTAAACCAGAGGTTGTACAGAGTTTCAGGAAAAATTGACAGGAATGTGGGAAAGAAATACAGTAGAAGAAGAATGGGTAGCTCTGAGGGATGAAGTAGTGAAGGCAGCAGAGGATCAAGTAGGTAAAAAGGCGAGGGCTGGTAGAAATCCTTGGGTAACAGAAGAAATATTGAATTTAATTGATGAAAGGAGAAAATATAAATTCGCAGTAAATGAAGCAGGCAAAAGGGAATACAAACGTCTCAGAATTGAGATCGACAGGAAGTGCCAAATGGCTAAGCAGGGATGGCTAGAGGACAAATGTAAGGATGTAGAGGCTTATCTCACTAGGGGTAGAAAATTAAAGAGACCTTTGGAGAAAAGAGAGCCACTTGTATGAATATCAAGAGCTCAGATGGAAACCCAGTTCTAAGCAAAGAAGGGAAAGCAGAAAGGTGGAAGGAGTATATAGAGGGTCTATACAAGGGCGATGTACTTGAGGACAATATTATGGAAATGGAACAGGATGTAGATGAAGATGAAATGGGATATACGATTCTGCTTGAAGGGTTTGACAGAGCACTGAAAGACCTGAGTTGAAACAAGGCCCCGGGAGTAGACAACATTCCATTGGAACTGCTGACGGCCTTGGGAGAGCCAGCCCTGACAAAACTCTACCATCTGATGAGCAAGATGTATGAGACAGGCGAAATACCTCAGACTTCAAGAAGAATATAATAATTCCAATCCCAAAGAAAGCAGGTGTTGACAGATGTGAAAATTACCGAACAATGAGTTTAATAAGTCACAGCTGCAAAATACTAACGCGAATTCTTTACAGACGAATGGAAAAACTGGTACAAGCTGACCTCGGCGAAGATCAGTTTGGATTCCGCAGAAATGTTGGAACACGCGAGGCAATACTGACCCTACGACTTATATTAGTAGCTAGATTAAGGAAAGGCAAACCTACATATCTAGCATTTGTGGACTTAGAGAAAGCTTTTGACAATGTTGACTGGAATACTCTCTTTCAAATTCTAAAAGTGGCAGGGGTAAAATACAGGGAGCGAAAGGCTATTTACAATTTGTACAGAAACCAGATGGCAGTTATAGAGTCGATGGGCATGAAAGGGAAGCATCGATTGTGAAGGGAGTGATAGAGGGTTGTAGCCTGTCCCCGATGTTATTCAATCTGTATATTCAGCAAGCAGTAAAGGAAACAAAGGAAAAATTCGGAGTAGGTATTAAAATCCATGGAGAAGAAATAATAACGTTGAGGTTCGCCGATGAAATTGTAATTCTGTCAGAGACAGCAAAGGACTTGGAAGAGCAGTTGAACGGAATGGACAGTGTCTTGAAAGGAGGATATAAGATGAACATCAACAAAAGAAAAACGAGGATAATGGAATGTAGTCGAATTAAGTTGCGTGATGCTGAGGGAATTAGATTAGGAAATGAGACACTGAAAGTAGTAAAGGAGTTTTGCTATTTGGGGAGCAAAATAACTGATGATGGTCGAAGTAGAGAGGATATAAAATGTAGACTGGCAATGGCAAGGAAAGCGTTTCTGAAGAAGAGAAATTTGTTAACATCGAGTATACATTTAAGTGTCAGGAAGTCGTTTCTGAAAGTATTTGTATGCAGCGAAGCCATGTATGGAAGTGAAACATGGACGATAAATAGTTTGGACAAGAAGAGAATTGAAGCTTTCGAAATGTGGTGCTACAGAAGAATGCTGAAGATTAGATGGGTAGATCACATAGCTAATGAGGAGGTATTGAATAGAATTGGGGAGAAGAAGAGTTTGTGGCACAACTTAACAAGAAGAAGGGACCGGTTGGTAGGACATGTTCTGAGGCATCAACGGATCACAAATTTAGCATTGGAGGGGAGCTTGGAGGGTAAAAATCGTAGAAGGAGACCAAGAGATAAATACACTAAGCAGATTCAGAAGGATGTAGGTTGCGGTA
Organism: Schistocerca nitens; assembly: GCF_023898315.1. Classification (NCBI taxonomy): domain Eukaryota; kingdom Metazoa; phylum Arthropoda; class Insecta; order Orthoptera; family Acrididae; genus Schistocerca; species Schistocerca nitens. The sequence goes on from NC_064614.1 coordinate 285,691,003, forward strand.
CGTACTCTGAGATGAAGAAGCTTGCACACTATAGAGTAGCATGGAGAGCTGCATCAAACCAGTCTCAGGACTGAAGACAACAACAACAACAATTACAATTTTAAGAATGTTACATCCTAGTGCTAAGCAGTCCTCTGTACGTTTTCTGTTTCATTCCTGGGAGATGTTTATGTTAAATTATCAAACCCAGGAGGATTCTGTAGCGTTCTTTAGAAAAATCTGTATTCTTTCCTGTAAACATCACGTCGTCAAAATCCAAGCGCTGCGTCAAAGATGTATAATCATGACGAATTGTGCGTACGCATATTACCTACTTACACTGGAATGTTTGCTTCCTGGGTCGGACAACGTTGTCTAAGCAAGAGCGTGTGCCTGTACATGTGAGATCGCCAGCACTGTATCTCGCCGTGTTCGGTGGGGGTGATGGTCATCCTATGTCATAAAAAACAACCGACTGATTTTCTCATCAATGAAATTTAAAAGATGTTATGCATCATCCGCACAGAACCCTTGAAGAAAAAACGACAATGAAACAGATCGGTAGAAAATGATGCCGCGAGATTGAATCCCGTTCGGTTCACAGAATTTTTTTAACCTTGACTCTTCACATTCCAGCAATGATAAGAGCAGCAAGAAACGACTCGTGGTTCGTATTCCACGTTAAACTGTACGTTCTCTCCACCTGGTTGGATAAGTGGGGTAGTTTAGGAACGCGAAGCCACCGATGTGACGTCCAATTGAAATACTTGAATTTATCATTGAGCCACACGAAATTATTATTATTGTTATTATTATTACGCTTGCTTCCTGCTACCATGCATACCTACTGCTTACCGCTATGTTAATTTTTCGTTTACACACTCCTAGTTCATAGGATTTTCTGTTAGCTACCTTAAAAAGCATCATCCAGCCTTTGCAATAGTATACATTACTTGACAGACTTCGACTCACCTTTCCACTTCTAACGCCCATCCTAATTCCTGTAAATTTAATGTTGTTAAAAGTAAGTTGATAAGTATTAGGATAACGTGACTGGAAGAATGTTAAGGACACGAAATCCATCCAATAAAGAATTGACTTACAAAATATTGGTTCGACCGACTCTTGCGTATTCTTTATCAGCCAGGGACCCTGACCGTGTAGGATTAGCAAAAGTGACAGAGGCGATCTAAGAAGTGTGACGCGTTTCGTCACGGGATCATTTAGTTAGGACGAAAGGGTTTCGGAGATGCTCAATTAAACTCCAGTGGCATATGCTGCAACAGAGATGCTGTGTATCACAGAGAATTGGCTGCTGAAATTTCGGGAGAGTTCGTCCTGGAAAGAGTAGGGTAACTTATTACTCCCTACCTCATGGTGTAACACGACGAAATCAGAATAATTACAGCACATACGAGGGATTTCTGTCAAACACCCTTCACTCACCCCATTCATAAATGGGAAAGGGAAGGGGAAAAAGTTAATTGTGTGATGATGCACTCAGCTACATACAGCAAAGTGACTTGCGGAGAACAGATGTTGCACAATACACTACCAATGTGAGACAGGGATGTTGCTTATTCTCGACTTTATTCAACAGAAAATTCAGGAAGCAGTAAAGGAGGAAAAAAGAAATTTAGGAAGTGAAATAAACTTCAGGAGAACGAAATAATATCTTTAATGTTTAGCGATGATGCTGCAATTGTGCCGGAGATAGCAAAGGAATTGAGAGATAAACTGAATGGAATAGATAGTGTCTTGAAACAAAGTTACAAAATGAATAACAAACACGGAGAAACAGAACAGTGGAATGAAGTTTAATAAGTCGGACGATGCTGAGGGAATTAAATTACGAAGTAAGACACGTGAAGCAGTAGACGAGTTTCGTTGATTGGGCAGTAAAGTAAATGACGATGGCCAAGGTTGAGAGGATACAAAATGCGACTGGCAATAGCAAGAAAAGCATTTCTGAAGCTGAGAAATACCTTAACAGCGAATATAATTTAGATTTAATTCTTTCCTCAAGATAATTGTCTGGAGTGTAGCATTGCACGCAAGAGACATTCAGAATAGTAAAAACTTCAGCCAATAAGAAGAGATGTTTTTGAAACGAGGCGTTGTTACAGAATGCTGAAGATTAGATGGGCAGATCAGATAAGTAATGATGAGGTACTGAAGCGAATTGCGGAGGAAAGAAATGTTTGGCAGAATGTGTCAAAAACAAGGTATCGGTTGATAGGAAACATCCTCAGACATCAACGAGATCGACACTTTGTTAGTGGAGGGACGTGCGGGGCTAAAAACTGTAGATGGAGAGGAACTCTTTACTACAATAAGTAGGGGCAAATGAATGTAAGTTGCAGTAGTTAAGCAAAAGTAACGAGCGTTGGGCAGGACAGACTAATGTGGACAGTTGCATGAAAAAAAAAGTCTTCTGACTGATGACCTCAATAACAACATATACTAGTCAATTCGTACGCTAAGAACTGTTTTCCACTTGCACAAACCTCTTTTACACGACGGGATTTTCCAGACTTTCACGTGGACTCCATATTCAGTGACGCCAACCACGACAGTACGCAGCCGCGTGTCTTAAATTCGCGCAAACAAACGCACATTGTTCACAGGACTGTTGCATGATTAGCGCCGAAGCGAGTGGCGTGGGCCGTGAATAGAGGCCTGATTATCGGGCCAGCAACTCGGCGGCCGTGTGTCGCTGCGTGCGGCGGGCTGTCCGGAAGAAAAAGCATGGCGGAGGGGAGGAGGGGTGCGAGGGAGATCGTGAGGAGGGGGTAGTGCGGGTCGCGGGTCGCGGGGGTGGGGGCGGGGACGACCGGGGGCTGCATGCGAGGCGCGCAAGAAAAGAAAACTGCGCGGGCGACCGACAAATTGAAAACGGAAATTAAATTTCGGCCGCGAAAAATCGATGCCAGGCGCTGCATTTAATTTTCTAATTCGAGCGTGATTTAATCACAGTGAAAGCAGGTTAGACACAAAGAACGATTAATGGTAAAAAAAAAGTCTACTCTCGGCGCGCTTCTCTACAGAGTCGCGCTTGTGCTCGGACGCCTTTCGAGCCGGTGTGTTAATTTCATGTACTACGAGCGCTGAGCCAGCCAGAGAAATTAAATCCGAGTGAGAGCTACATTCGAGCTAAATTATGTTTGTGTTTCTATATTTTCGAGTGCACTGTGCGTCTCATTCATGTACAAAAACAAAATAAGCGTCGCTTTCCGAATAGATTGATCAAGCCATTCTGTGGGCCAACGGTTAATAATACGATGTATCTTAACAAGAAGGTGTTGGTATTTCAGGTCTATCAATATCCCTAGATAACTTAGTTTCGACTGTCTCATAATTCCCATTGAAATCACAAGTAATTAACAAGTTTCAAACTGCCCACCAGTATTAAATTTCATTATGCGTCGATAAGGCAACTTTCATTCTCATATAAAAATTTTCACCACTGCAACTTGAAAAATAAAATGTAGAAACATTATTAACCCCCATTTCCCAGACACTACACAAAAATGTTGTCATATTTTACATTAGTTATGAATATATTATTATCGTGTTAGCTTCATATCTCAGGGCTCTTCTCCCCTTATCGATATTCACTACTAGTTTTGCAGTCTCTTCAACTCAACTTTATTTAATTATCGAATGGGAACATTTGTCGACTTTATCGATTTTTTATTATCTATCCGTAACATAATTATTGGTGCCTGTGTGAAGTGGTACAATGGTTAACACAAAGACTTGTATTCAGGAGAAGCTTGGTTCAAATCCTCATTCAGGTATCTTCACATAGGTATGGGATTGCAGGTCTCACTTCATAAAAAACTTTTTATTTTATTTTATTTCCAAAACAAGATTCAGAGGAAATGAAACAAATAATCATAAATAACAAACCATCCGTAAATACGAATACAAAAATATCTGACGAGAAAACCATAAACACTATACACAAAAAACTGAAACAACAAAAGCATTCATCACCTAGGTGGAGAAAAGGTACTGTCTAGTCTTAACAACAGAGGCAGAATGCATGAGAAAACAAGAAACATTCTTAGAATGAAATAGCCAAGCTAACCACTGATCCAACACAAAGCTACCAAAGGAACCTGAAGACTCCCTTAAAGTGCATCACAGAGAACAAAACAGAAACAATGACACAAATACTGTAGACAGTGATTGATTTCACAAAAGCCGGATCTTCTTTGCTAGGGAGACACACGCACACTTTCCAACAGAAAAAATACACATACATAAACAACATAAGCCTCAAAACACAGGAGACACAATAGAGAAAATTAATAACATGAAACTCCTCCAACAACAGAGCTATATGAAATAAATGAAATTTCATCCATTGTTAGAGTAATTACAGAACAAAATTACTTCACTTTCAACAACAAGTGTTATTTACAACAATAGGGTCTACCCCTGAGATCCCCCATCAGTGACATTTTAGCCAACATTTTCTTCGATCATATAGAGAACATAATATTCAAAAACATTGTAAAACAAGAGCGGCAGAAAATGATACACTTGCACCGATATGTGGATGACATAATCTGTCTCATAGAAGAAACACAAAGCAGGAAAGCGGAGCTACACAATAATATCAACACAGTACACCCACAAAAAGGCGCTACAGATGTTTAACATGTTTACCCAAATTGTAATAGCCTACTGTATACAACGATATTCTACAAATGTTGAATGTGAATAAGGAGTGAAGAGGTTTAAACTAAGTCAAAAATAGTAATAAACCAGAAATTTGGTTGAGGTTTCTGCTGATTCCACTTCTAGGACCCGAGTATGTACGAGTGTGGTATGCAACTGGAGAGGATTCCAGGATCCTTCCCCAATGTTCGTCTTCTAATTTTACGAGAAAAGAATGTGTATTAAATTCAGATGTTAAAACTATTGTTCATTGTGTTATAGTATGGAAGTTTCCACCTTAAGTTAGCACTGACAGCAGAAGGAGAAAAGACGATTTATATTTCAAGATAAAGTTAATATCTTAGTGCGAGGTTACTGTATCATAGAAAAACATATGATCTGTAGTTGATTTTGCTATATATAATAGCAAATAAACTCATAATAATTAATGTTCTTCTTTCATTTCTGCAAATGTATTAGCATAAATCAGTAAACAATATTTACAAAAAGCTTGTTTTCTTATTTCCTACCCTCTCCACCCACCCACATACCCACCCACCTACACACGTACCCACACACGTACCCACACACACACACACACACACACACACACACACACACACACACACACACACACATGCACACACACATCTACACACACACATTCATAAATTGGAGAAAGAACATGCCAGGTTTATAAATCAATTGAAACACAGTACATGGAAAAACTGGATGCAGCTAGGAGTAAACAAGGTATCAACGTCACCCATACCAATTGAAACTGGCAATATATTGACGCATGAAGTGATGAATTTGAGAATGCCTACTACTTTAGAGGATACACGAAAACTCTATTTGTAATCGACCATTCCCTTTTGGATACGTATAAAAAGCATGCTTAGATTGTATCTGAATGGGTTGATCTTGACATTGTGTATTTAATAACACAAAAGCCATATCAGAGTTTAGAACTGATGGAATAACTACAACTAACGAAGATGTATTCGCTAATGTGGTAAACTTAAGGTTTTATACGCTGGTTCCGCTCGAATATGGGGAAGAGTTGCCATCATACAGTCAACGTAACTGTGCAGAAATGAAAGGCAAAATTAAAATTAACGAATGCTCTCAGCTAGATGAAACGTTATACTCGGTTTTCACTCACTCACTATGTCCGGCGTTACGCAGATTCCGGAACCAGGGAGCCGGGTCCCCATCACTGCATGAACTGCACAGGGCTCATCAGACTGCTACACGTGATGTACCCATGTAAGCCAAACTAAGATGCGTTTTTGAACGAATAATACGAATAATTTAATTTGTGGGTACATTGCACCTTGCAACAAGTGGGTAAAAGATCGAACAACTGTCGTCGTGAAGTGTATCTTGACTTATAAGCTATATCAGTAGTGCCAATAAGTGCGCAGTGTGTATTTTGTTCTGTTACAGAAAAAACATGTGTATGTTTTTATAAATAATATAAGCTAATTTGGGTGATATTTTGCTTTGGAGGAAAGATCGAATTTTTACCCACTATCATATATCGAATTTTCCATTGGGTGGAAAATTGTTGTCCAAGGACTGTACTATTTCTGAGACTCATAGCTGTACAACAAGCCTCAAAAGCAAACTGAGGAGCCAGTATGTTGTCTAAGTGTCTGCGAAAGTAACGTGTTATATTTGGCGTTTTCCAAAGATATGTTCAAATTGCGTTGTTTTTAGTACGATTTGTTATGCTGAAGTGTCATGTAATGTAGCGTCGGTGGGGAAACACGCTATAGATCTTATCTTGGAGTTAGTTCTAGGTATTGTTTAGTAGTTTGCTAGGAAAAGGAAAGGAGATACAGTATGTAAACATTTTAGAGAGCCTAGGCATCGTAGCTCAGGTCCGTTGAAGCCTTTCTCAGTGTGACAACCACAATCTGAGTTTCTTCGAATATAAAGTTGCGTTAGATATTTCAAGATGAACGGCAATATACAGGGTCGTCCATTGATAGTGACTGGGCCAAATATCTCACGAAATAAGCAACATACGAAAGAATTACAAAGAACGAAACTCGTCTAGCTTGAAGGGGGAAACCAGATGGCGCTACGGTTGGCCCGTTATATGGCGCTGCCATAGGTCAAACGGATATCAACTGCGCTTTTTTAAATAGGACACCCATTTTTATTACATATTCGTGTAATACGTAAAGAAGTATGAATGTTTTAGTTGGACCACTTTTTTCGCTTTGTGGTAGATGGCGCTGTAATAGTCACAAACGTATAAGTACGTGGTATCACGTGACATTCCGCCAGTGCGGACGGTATTTGCTTCATGATTCGTTACCCGTGTTAAAATCGACCGTTTACTAATTGCGGAAAAGGTCAATATCGTGTTGATGTATGGCTATTGTGATCAAAATGCCCAACGGGCGCGTGCTATGTATGCTGCTCGGTATCCTGGACGACATCATCCAAGTCTCCGGACCGTTCGCCGCTGTCGCGGTTAATCCACACGTCAGTAGCAGACAAGCTGCGCGAGAATCGGGAATCGCAAAAACGTCGCTGTTGAGAATGCTACATCAACATCGATTGCACCCGTACCATATTTCTATGACCAGGAATTGCATTGTGGCGACTTTGAACGTCGTGGACAGTTCTGCCACTGGGCACAAGATAAATTACGGGACGATGACAGATTTTTTGCACGCGTTCTATTTAGCGACGAAGCGTCATTCACCAACAGCGGTAACGTAAACCGACATAATATGCACTATTGGGCAACGGAAAATCCACTATGGCTGCGACAAGTGGAACATCAGCAACCTTGGCGGGTTTATGTATGGTGCGGCATTATGAAAGGAAGGATAAATGGCCCCCATTTTATCGATGGCAATCTCAATGGTGCAATGTATCCTGATTTTCTACGTAATGTTCTACCGATGTTACTACAAGATGTTTCACTGCATGACAGAATGGCGATGTACTTCCAACATGATAGATGTCTGGCACATAGCTCGCGTGTGGTTGAAGCAGTATTGAATAGCATTTTTCGTGACAGTTAGATTGGTCGTCGAAGCACCATACCACGGCCCGCACGTTCACGGGATCTGACGTCCCCGGATTTCTTTCTGTGGGAAAAGTTAATGGATATTTGCTATCGTGATCCACCGACAACGCCTGACAACATGCGTCAGCGCACTGTTAATGCATGTGCCAACATTATGGAAGGCGAACTACTCGCTGTTGAGAGGAATGTTGTTACACGTATTGCCAAATGCATTGTGGTTGACGGACATCATTTTGAGCATATATTGCATTAATGTGGTATTTACAGGTAATCACGCTGTAACAGCATGCGTTCTCAAAAATGATAAGTTCACAAACGTACATGTATCACATTGGAACAACCGAAATAAAATATTCAAACGTACCTACGTTCTGTATTTTAATTTAAAAAACCTACCTGTTACCAACTGTTCGTCTAAAATTGTGAGCCATATGTTTGTGACTATTACAGCGCCATCTATCACAAAGCGAAAAAAGTGGTCCAGTTAAAATATTCATATTTCTTTACGTACTACACGAATATGTAATAAAAAATGGGGGTTCCTATTTTAAAAAAAACGCAGTTGACATCCGTTTGATCTATGGCAGCGCCATAGTGCCAACCATAGTGCCATCTGATTTCCCCCTTCAAGCTAGACAAGTTTCGTTCTTTGTAGTTTTTCGTTTGACGCTTATTTCGTGAGATATTAGGCCCGGTCACGATCAATGGACCACCCTGTATAACCAATCTGTAATGTCAGTTATATTTTTCTAGTGTAGAATACGATGTATTATATTCGTCCCTTCCGAAAATATAGCTTGGTGAAGTGAAATGTTACTGAAAAACAGCTAAAAGCACATCAGGTAATGCAAAATTGGTTTTGTGGCACCAGTGGAACATATCCTTAAATAGACCTAACGATCAAAAGCAGATAAACATTACAGAAGACAAAAATTACAGACAATTTAGTCATGGGAATAAGATTGTAGCACTTTGCGTCTTCCGTCTTGTTTTTGGTGTTAAGTGTACCTTAGCCTATGTGATGCACAAGTAGCTTCAATAAAGTGAGACACATGTGTTTTGCACCGTTGTAGAACGGAATTTACGTATTTTCATAAATAATAGAGACTTTTTTCGTTTATTAAAAGTTCTGTTTTACTGTGGCACAAAGATTGTACTATAGTCGTCTCCAAATGCGCTTAACCTGAAACTTAGAGAAGCAATGATAGTAAGTGTGTCACATGCAGTTTGTAATGCCATAGAGCAAGAATACTGTCAGTTTAGATGTAGAAATAACATTGTGATATTTAATATGAGGGTATGAGGGTTCATTGTACCATACTCTCTGACTGGCCAATGTCGAAGAAAATGGTGCGGTTTAGGGGGTGATGGGCAGGGGGTGATGGGTAGGGCGTAATGGCGTGAAGCATTTGCCCCTGCCCCTGTATGTAGGTGTCCGACGGTTCAAGACCATTTTGTATCCTGTATGATCACTGCATAGCTACACCTGTGAAACTTAGGGTAGGCTTCAGAAAGGTATTTCTTACATGGTGTAGTATTCTGTTTCCGATCCTTTTCGAAACGTTATCATTAAATCGAGATGGGCCTTCACCTTTTTTTATTATTACTTAAAAATGAATATGAACAGTCCCAATGCAAGAAACTTCTTTCTTTATGAGGTTATCGGTTTTGGTCTGTTTTAGACCGTCTTCAGACCTACCGCCATGATGGTAGACGGTGGCAGTGAACAGTGCAGGCGCTACGACTCAGTTAGCGTTCATAGAGTCCTAGTGCCTGCTCCGTTCACTGCCACCGTCTACCGTAATCATAACTGGCTCAACTGCCAATACAGCTGTCACGAAACATCATTACGAAGTTTACAGCCATTCATGGACTTCATGTTCCCAAACAAGAAGGACCTTTTATGGATGACAATGTGTCAGGTCACTGGGTAGCAGGAATTACTCGCGATTGGATTGCAGGACATTCTGGACAGTCTGAGGTACTGATTTGGCCACACAGACAACCCAACGTCAATCCCATGGAGCAATTATGCAAGATGATCGAGAGGTCAGTTCGTGCAAAAGATTCTGCACCGGCAAAACTTTCGCAATTTTGGATGGCTGTATAGGCAGCATGGCTCAATATTCCAGTGGCATGTTGAGTTCATGGCACGTCTATTTACTGCTCTAAGCCTAGAAAAATGAAGTCCGATACGATATTAGGAGGTATCCCATAACTTTTGTCACCTCAGTGTATTTTATCGTTATACAAATGCTCGCCGTGGCGCAGAAGTAACGTCTTTGGCGTGTAGTCCTGGCTTCTACTCGAGTTACTGCTTAAATATTGACTAAACGTCACTTGCAATGGAACCCAAAAGCTTCTGGAATGTGGTGTCAGCCTCGTTCTGCCAACAGCCTTGTCAAAGAGGGGGGAGGCTCACAGCGCTTTTCTGCACGGGGATGGGAAATAAAGCCTGAAATGCACACGAATAAGTAATGGTCAACCACCTGCGATCCAGAAGGTCATGGATACGACTGTGTTACAAACACACAATGTGTATCCACAAGACATGTTACTTGCAACTGAAAATGTATCATGATGATCGTTTGATTGAGCAAAAGTTTCTGAACCAATCAACCACTCGGGTCTCAGGGAGATGGCTAACAAGGAGGAGGTAACCATTACCAACTGCTGAATACCCATAGAAAGAGTAACATTCTGTCTGTGCATGGAATGTCAGAAGTATGAATACCATGGGTAAGCTAGAAAATCTAGACAGGGAATAGCGAAGATTGAATCTAGATAAAGAGTAGGGCAATGAGTGAAGTGAAATGAAGGGATGATGAGGATTTTTGTGAAAGGAATATAGGATAACATCAATAGCAACAGGAAACGGTTAAACAGGAGCAAAGTTCGTTATGTATAGTGTGCCGTGATAAAGCAGTATGCGCCCCAGTTGAAGTTCTACACCTCATGGCAGTTGGCCCCAGGTTTGGTGATGTGTTCCAGCAGTGGTAGAAAGTTCATAAAACATTAAGCAGCAAAGTGCACCTCCACTTCAGGTTGAGCAATGGTCATGAGCAACGGTGGGGAGTAGTAGCAGCCACAATTTAAATGCAGAGCCGGGCCGAGTATGGCACTGGACTGAGAGTACCTATAAGAGGGGTCAGATGCATATAAATGCTTCAGAGTCCAGTGTTATATTTGTCCTTGACTGACTGGTTCCTGGAGTTTGTCGGCGAGCAGTTCTTAGAGCGACGAGTTATGGTTGGCGGGCTGGCAACACAACTGAGTGGCCCTGTCTATGTGGAGCATTGGCTGGCCTACGTTATCTTGATGTGGGGCAACAGTGGAACTAGGTAGCCTTGGAGTGTGAGCATAGGGTCGATGGTTAGCAGTTTGGAGGCTGACTGCACAAGTCAGTGGCTGCATGTGCATAGAGCATTGGCTGGCCTATGTTATCTTGCCATCAACTAGTATGTGGGACAACAGTGGAATTAGGCAGTCTTCGAGTGTGCACTTGGATAGAGGAGAAGTGGCTGGTGGGCTGTCAACACAGGTGAGCAGCTCTGTACCTATGGAACGTTGATCAGCCAGTGATTTCCTGTTGTCCACTAGCTTGTGAGACAACAGTGGAACCAAGTATTCTTGAAGTGTGTTGTTCGTGACAGTGCACCCGTTTCTCTGAAGGACCGGCAGCCACTATGACCTAGGTGCTTGAAGAATGTGTGTCATGGAGCCATTTAACAGTGTAAAACTGCAGAGTCACCGGACGAGCCAGGTAATGTTTTGCCGCGGTTAATAGTAGTGTACAGTCGCGAGGGCTACAAGTACGTGACATCCAGAGTTGCGTTGGTGCACAGAAGTCTGCTTATTGCTGTTCGTGGAGAGCAAGGACTGGTGGGGCATGCTGGGGTGTGTGTTTGTCTTGCAGACTGCACCACGCTAAGGATAGTGCAAGTTGTCTTTAAGTCTGCTCACAAAGCGGCCAAACTTCTAAAATATGCACAAGTGCTACATAGCATACTTGGGCTTCGATTTGTGCAATGTTGATCACATTATTACACAGCCTCCAGATGATTGTTAGTTTCCTGGGTAGCATTATTTCGTACAGTCCTTGCAGCAGTAGAAGCAAATGCTGTATATGTGACTGAATGATGAATTTTCACATAGAAAATAATATTATTTTTTGGGGAAGTTAAAGTGATGGTTATGTTGCTATTTCTGGTGCTCATTTCATTGTATCATTTTGTGGGGCTTCTGAGCATGACAAGGTATACTATACATTTGATTGCCAAGTCCAATATTAGACTCTCTCTCTGGCGTCTCAACCACTGTCAGAGAGCCTTAGTTTCCTTTTCTATTTTTCTGAGTACTGGTTCTGTCAGCACTTGGATGCATGAACTGTGAAGCTGATTATATGACAATTTTCGCACTTACCTGCCCATGCTGTACTCGGAATTACGTGAATGCTATTTTTTCACAAGTCTGATGTCTTTAGTCTTAGATTCTACACACCAACTTGAACAGTCGTTTTCTAACCATTTTCCAATGATTATTTTATAAATTCCACGGAAGTTTATCTGTACTTTCCGCATTATTTTCTCCCACGACTCAGAAAAAGTGTTTAACAATGTAAAATTGTTACAGAATTTCGAAATCTTTAGAAAATATGTGTAATCCACAGGGAAAAATGAGTATCCCTTTATATTGCTCATCCAAAATAACTTCTTTCTGAAACGTTAAATGAAAAATTGTTTCAAACAATGCTTTCTAACGTCATTGGGTAGTCCTTCCTGAGGGTAAACGATTTACGTAACCCCGCAGATCGAGATATGTGGTAGAGGCTAAATTTTTTAAATGAAATCACGTACATTTTATTCAAGAATACACTCATCCTCTGCAAGGGCTGTTCACAACTGTATCACACTGTACCATTTTAACAACAAAACTAGTAGCTATGGAAACGGCAAATAATACATAACTTCTCTAATTTAACTATCACTTCACTTCATTTCATTAACCAAATCATTTCACCTCTTCAAGGCACGTTTGAATATTTTACAAGTAACCAATCTACATTGACTGTAACATTATGTGGATCTTGTTATTGTACCGTAACGTTTCACAGTGCGAATGACAATGCAGAAGTAACATGGCCCTTTTTAAGTAACTTTGACTGTGATACCACCACTACATGAAAAACAGAGCGTTTACATCACATGCTCAACATGGTGACCATTGGCATTCATACATAGGATGTCTCTGTGGATGAAGGACGTCCTATATCGTGCTACTACTTCCTCTGTAATGGCTCTGCGAGCAACAATAATGCGTTGCTCCATGTCCTCTGGTGTTGTTGCAACAGTTTGGTAGACAGCATTCTTGACTGCTCCCCTCAGAAGAAAACGAGCGGTGTAAGGTTCAGAGATCGGGCAGGTCTACTAATTGGCTTACCATGTCCAATCCATCAGTAGGATATTTACGGTATAGAATTCGTCGAGCACTGGGTTTCCAATATACTGATACCACATGACCATTCTCTGGTTCAAAAGTACGGCGTCCAAGAGAATAGTAAGAAATGGCTCTGAGCACTATGGGACTTAACATCTGAGGTCATCAGTCCCCTCGAACTTAAAACTACTTAAACCTAACTAACCTAAGGACATCACACACATCCATGCCCGAGGTGGGATTCGAACCTGCGACCTTAGCGGTCACGCGGTTCCAGACTGAAGCGCCTAGAACCGCACGGCCACACCGGCAGGCAAAATAGTAAGAGTGTGTCTTAAAAATCGGGCACATTTCCTGACATTTTGGTTGCCATTTACAAAAAAAGGTCCGATAATGGCGCCTCCAATAATTTCCACACCAAACATTAACGTTCCAGGGATGTTGATATCGGAGCCAGCAAAGATTGTTGATGGACCAATAATGCATATCTCTTATATTGACAATTCCATTCTTGAGGAATGACACCTCGTAGTTAAAAAAAATCTGAGAATAAATTTAGTCAGAAGTGGTTGCCGAGCACAGTAACGAAACTGAGCCATATTGTTGAAAGCATTTCCATGAAGTTCTCGGTGTGAGTGAACATGGTAAGGATGGAATTTATGACGATGCAGAATGCGATGTGCACTTGTTTCCGAGACACCAACTTCATATTGATTTCGTCATATGCTGGCCTAAAGATCCACGGCTATGGCAGCGAGCACAGCGACTCAACAACTTCATCCGTTCTTTTTCTACGACGATTTCGAGGTCTTGCGTTTGAACTTCCAGTTTCAAGTAGTCGAGAAATCAGACGACCAAACATTCACCGAGAGGGCGATTGCTTGTCAAGGAGTCGCCTGCTGTACAATAGTTATGAATAAACAGAATTTCGCCCGCCTACAGCAAATTACAGTACAGACATCTACAGCAGAGTACAATTTAGACATAATAACGTAAGGATAAAAATATTCTCTAATTGTGCTGAACATAAAAATGCAAGTTTCTAAATTATTTCCTTTCAATGTACTTTCTCCGTAAACCAGCAGCTTTTGTACCTTATCGTCCAGATTGTACATAATACATCTTTACACAAAAAATTGTATTTACAAAATGTACTATCACCATGTAGTTACTAAGTTACTCTGATGCACAACTACACTGGTATGCATTATACTGTACGCTAAAGCAACAACAAATGAGGTGCGCGGGGGAGGGAGTACCCATCTTTACATGAGTAGGAAATCATAAACAAAACCCACACCTCTACTACAGCACTACACTGGGTACGTGTTGTGTACAATCAAGGCAGTAAACAGGTATGTTGCTTCACAAACTATGTACTCTTTATCTTTTGCACGTCTACGTTTTATCGACAAAGATCGTACAATGCGATACACTTCTGAACAGCTCTTGCAGAGGGTAAGTGTATTCTTGAATAAAATGGACATGGTTCCATTTAAAAAATTGAACTTCTGATCCGTATCTCATACATCCATGTGGATACATAAAACTTATATCCTCAACAAGAGCTACCAAATAATGTTAAAAAACATTGGTTGAAACAATTTTTCATTTAGCGAGTGAGAAAAAAGTTTTTTTGGGAGAGCAAGCTAAATGGGACACCCTGCACATATATGCGTAAAACCGAGATGGAGGAATAAAAATGGAAATTCAAAGGGTATAAGGCTGGGTTTCGGTCTTTCTCTTAGCTCTTCATCCAGGGAGCAATGCCAGCAATAAAATATATTTTCGGAAGCTGAATTAAAATTCTGGGTAAAAGAATATCAATAATAAGGTTCACTGGTGACATTGCGAAAACGAGGGAGAACTATAGATATACTGAATGGAATAAAAAGATTATGACCACAGAATATGGACTGAGAGTAAACCGAAGAAAGACGAAAGTAATGAGAAGCACCAGAAATTAGGTTAGCGACAAGTTTCCTATTGAAATTGGGAACGACGATGTACACGAGATGAAGAAATTCTGTTACACTGGACGCAAAACAACACATACTGACGAAGCAATAAGGATATAAAAATCAGACTAGCATGGGCAAAGAGGAAATTCCCAGTCGAAAGAAGTCTACTTATGAAAACATTGGCCTTAATTACAGAAAGGAATCTCTACAAATGTGAGTCTGGAGCACAGTGTTGTACGGTTGTGAATCATGGACTGTGGGAGACGGAAAATAAGAGAGTGCAAGCGTCTGAAATATGGTAATACTGAAGCGTTTATATGTAAGAGTGGTATGGTGACAGTGGTCTCAAACCAGAGCTGCCATTCCATTTCAGAAAACCGCGAGAATCTGCGTGAGATAAGGCGTTTTTAACGCAGAATAACAATACTGAGCATTTCTTTCATAACGGAAGAACCATTTACATACAGGAAAGGGGAATATATTGCGACTTCCTGCTTCTGAATACCCTCTGTGCTGCTTTTGGTGTATTATGAAATCACGGGAAATGAACGGCGTTTTGTATGCAGTAGATAACGTTTATAGTCCATCCTCCGTTTTCCTCAGTGTCCCATTTTTCCTGGTAAAGCGCTGACGTTTCTGTGCTGCAGCGTTCCTCTGCGTGACAAATGGGCGAAATGAAATACCTATATCGGCCGGCAGTGGACGTCAGGTGGCTCTCCTGTACCAGAAGGCCACAAAAACAGAGCCATCGGTAGCACGGTATTAACCTTTCTTTTCGAGCGAGAAAAGATCAAATGTCAGGACGCAGTATAGCTCTGTGCACGATATTGCCATTCCATCGTGCTTGTCATCCATGTGGACTTTTCTCTTTTTACCCAGAAGATCCTCAGAAACACTGAGCCCAACAAAGTCAGTTACAAATATTGTTTGTCAACCGACTTCTGCAGTTTTCCATTCGTCTACAAAGTAAAGTTTTCATCAACAGCTTCACATCAATTAATCTCGCATTCGCTAGGTTCATAATTTTTGTCCTTGTCTCAGTTTTATTTCCTGTACTTTCGCTTCAGGTCTGTATACTATTTTTCTGACACATATTTCTCTGAAATTGACTGTTCTTTCTTACCGCCAAAAAATTGCTTTTGGGCGTTTTGTTTCATGTTAGAGACATCTATAGATTTTATAATGAGGCAGCTTCTGAGAGAACAAATTACATTATGTTAAATACTGGACCAGCTGCTCTTCTCATTACATATAAATGACCTCTTATGGTGTAGTGACAAAACAGAAAATTGAATGAATGACACATAATTTTCACTTCAATTACTAACGGATACGTACTGTTCTGTTAGAGGGAGGATGTAATTTTGTCACCAATAGAAAGTGAAGGGAGAAATACAGTAGTACAGTGGAATCCCTAAGTTTTCTGGATAGGTATTTAAACAGATTTCATTAACCAGTTGTATTATCTTTTTCTCCTTTTTCATTAGGTAATTATCCTTTTTAACAGTTTTATACCGCGATCATTCATTTTTCGTCTGAAGCTAAGATTTGCTACAATACTTACATCCTATAATGAGAATCATACGTCTTACGTTGTCGTAGCCCTTCCAGCACTGCTTCTCCACCGAGCGCATTTGTGTAGTGTTTTGGGCACCGGTCTCGCATTTTGGACGACCGTGGTTCAAATCCGTGTATCCCTATTTAGGTTTCCTTAATCTTCGTTAAGATTAATGCTGGGCTGTTTATTTTTATTTCCCCTTCATCGCCAGTTGATGCTTGTGCTCCATTAAAGTGACTTCCTCGTCAACAGAACGGTAAAACGTAAGCTTCCTACTTCATTTCCGCACCGGCTCATTCACAGTCGTCATATATACTCTTAAATTGCTGTGTAGTGCTTCGCCGACAGCACTTCCTACCAATGTTAGGCACCTCCCGTCGTACTCCTTTCGCGAAAAAAAGGTAGCAAACAGCTGTCCGTATGCCTCTGTACATACCACAACCTGTATCTACATCTACATCTACATCTACATCCATACTCCGCAAGCCACCTGACGGTGAGTGGCGGAGGGTACCCTGAGTACCTCTATCGGTTCTTCCTTCTATTCCAGTCTCGTATTGTTCGTGGAAAGAAGGATTGTCGGTATGCTTCTGTGTGGGCTCTAATCTCTCTGATTTTATCCTCATGGTCTCTTCGCGAGATATACGTAGGAGGGAGCAATATACTGCTTGACTCTTCGGTGAAGGTATGTTCTCGAAACTTTAACAAAAGCCCGTACCGAGCTACTGAGCGTCTCTCCTGCAGTCTTCCACTGGAGTTTATCTATCATCTCCGTAACGCTTTCGCGATTACTAAATGATCCTGTAACGAAGCGCGCTGCTCTCCGTTGGATCTTCTCTATCTCTTCTCTCAACCCTATCTGGTACGGATCCCAAACTGTTGAGCAGTATTCAAGCAGTGGGTGAACAAGCGTACTGTAACCTACTTCCTTTGTTTTCGGATTGCATTTCCTTAGGATTCTTCCAATGAATCTCAGTCTGGCATCTGCTTTACCGACGATCAACTTTATATGATCATTCCATTTTAAATCACTCCTAATGCGTACTCCCAGATAATTTATGGAATTAACTGCTTCCAGTTGCTGACCTGCTATTTTGTATCTAAATGATAAGGGAACTATCTTTCTATATATTCGCAGCACATTACACTTGTCTACATTGAGATTCAATTGCCATTCCCTGCACCATGCGTCAATTCGCTGCAGATCCTCCAGCATTTCAGTACAATTTTCCATTGTTACAACCTCTCGATACACCACAACATCATCTGCAAAAAGCCTCAATGAACTTCCGATGTCATTCACAAGGTCATTTACGTATATTGTGAATAGCAACGGTCCTATGACACTCCCCTGCGCCACACCTGAAATCACTCTTACTTCGGAAGACCTTTCTCCATTGAGAATGACATGCTGCGTTCTGTTATCTAGGAACCCTTCAATCCAATCACACAATTGGTCTGATAGTCCATATGCTCTTGCTTTGTTCATTAAACGACTGTGGGGAACTGTATCGAACGCCTTGCGGAAGTCAAGATACACGGCATCTACCTGTGAACCCTTGTCTATGGCCCTCTGAGTCTCGTGGACAAATAGCGCGAGCTGGGTTTCACACGACCGTCTTTTTCGAAACCCATGGTGATTCCTACACAGTAGATTTCTAGTCTCCAGAGAAGTCATTATACTCGAACATAATACGTGTTCCAAAATTCTACAACTGATCGACGTTAGAGATATAGGTCTATAGTTCTGCACATCTGTTCGACGTCCCTTCTTGAAAACTGTATTTTGTTATTCGCATTATAACTACTCAGTATATGTGATGGTGGCAGTAAAATTCTTGCACAATCAACTTCGAATTCCAATTCGCTTTACTGTGTCGTTCTATCCTCATATATCTATGCCAGGCTGTTCCCAGTCTGCCCCAAGCTATCTCCGGATGTTCAACTAACCCATCGGTTATTCAAGTAAAAATTCTCCAACAACTCCACCATATTCGTATGTTCTACGCAGTACCTCTCCGTATCAAATTTTACATGCCCATTTAATTTTTAACAGCCTTCTGTAACACCAGTTCAGGGGATACCAGTAACTTCTTCTGTCGTTTAACCAATGATAACTCACAATTACGTAATCCGGCTTCAAAAAGCTCTTCACTTGCCAATATTTAATCCTACTAGAACCCTTAAAACTTCTTCTCTAATAGGTCCTCGTGTCTTCCTTCTTTAGGCCATTTTAGCGCCTTATTTAACCTTTCTTCCTCGATTATACCACTGTGCAGGTAGCAATTCTTAGTCCTTAGGTAAAAAAGGCTTTTTGTGAGCGTTGTAATTAGTAGAGATTACTCTTCGACATCTACTCAATTGTGAAATTCTACACTTTCCGTCACCGCTTTTGAAACAGGCTTAACTACATTGGCCATAAATAGAATTCTGTAATGACTTTTCAATTTTAGCGCAACTGTTAGCGATCTGGGTTCCAGTGCAGTGGAAAACGAGCGTTATGCTGTCTAACACTGTTACGATATGACGGTCGCAGTTGGTCCAAATACTAAGAAAAAGGCGTATATAAAAATTGCCAGTTATCACATAGTCGTCCTTCCTTCTTCTCCAAGCACCCTGAGGCCTAGATGAATTCGTCTGGGTAAAAAGGGATTCTGTATACAAGTATACAGCGGCAGTCACAAGCTCTGGAAGGAATCCTGCATATACAGGGTGGTCCATTGATCGTGACCGGGCCAAATATCTCACGAAATAAGCATCAATCGAAAAAAATACAAAGAACGAAACTTAGCGCTATGGTTGGCCCGCTAAATGGCGTTGCCATAGGTCAACGGATATCAACTGCGTTTTTTAAAAAAGGAACCCCCATTTTTTATTACATATTAGTATAGTACGTAAAGAAATGTGAATGTTTTAGTAGGACCACTTTTTTCGCTTTGTGATAGATGGCGCTGTAATAGTCACAAACGTATAAGTACGTGGTATCACGTAACATTCCGCCAGTGCGGAAGTTATTTGTTTCGTGATACATTACCCGTGTTAAAAAGGACCGTTTACCAATTGCGGAAAAGGTCGATATCGTGTTGATGTATGGCTATTGTGATCAAAATGCCCAACGGGCGTGTGCTATGCACGCTGCTCGGTGTCATGGACGACATCATCCAAATGTCCGGACCATTCGCCGGATAGTTACGTTATTTAAGGAAACAGGAAGTGTTCAGAGACATGTGAAACGTTAACCACGACCTGCAACAAATGATGATGCCCAAGTAGGTGTTTTAGCTGCTGTCGAGGACAATCCGCACATCAGTAGCAGACAAACTGCGCGAGAATTGGGAATCTCAAAAACGTCGGTGTTGAGAATGCTACATCAACATCGACTGCACCCGTACCATTTTTGTATGCACCAGGAATTGCATGGCGACGACTTTGAACATCGTGCACAGTTCGGCCACCGGGCACAAGAGAAATTATGGGACGATGACAGATTTTTTGCACCCGTTCTATTTAGCGAAGAAGCGTCATTCACCAACAGCGGTAACTTAAACCGGCATAGTATGCGCTATTGGGCAACGGAAAATCCACAATGGCTGCGACAAGTGGAATATCAGCGACCTTGGCGGGTTAATGTATGGTGCGGCATTGTGGGAGGAAGTATAACTGACCCTCATTTTGTCGATGGCAATCTAAATGGTGCTATGTATGCTGATTTCCTACGTAATTTTCTACCGATGGTACTACAAGATGTTTCACTGCATGACAGAATGGTGATTTACTTCCAACATGATGGATGTCCGGCACATAGCTCGCGTGCGTTTGAAGCGGTATTGAATAGCATATTTGATGACGGGTGGATTGATCGTCGAAGCACCATACCATGGCCCGGACGTTCACCGGATCTGACGTCCCCGGATTTCTTTCTGTGGGAAAGTTGAAGGAATTTGCTGTCATGATCCACGGACAACGCCTGACAACATGCGTTAGCGCATTGTCAATACATGTGTAAACATTACGGAAGGCGAACTATTCGCTGTTGAGAGGAATGTCGTTGAAAAACCTACCTGTTACCAACTGTTCGTCTAAAATTGTGAGCCATATTTTTATGACTGTAACAGCGCCATCTATCACAAAGCGAAAAAAATTGGTCCAACTAAAACATTCATATTTCTTTACGTACTACACGATTATGTAATAAAAAATTGGGGTTCCTATTTTTAAAAACCGCAGTTGATATCCGTTTGACCTATTGCAGCGCCATCTAGCGGGCCGACCATAGCGCCATCTGGTTTCCTCCTTGAAGCTAGACCAGTTTCGTTTTTTGTATTTTTTTCGTTTGACGCTTATTTCGTGAGATATTTGGTCCCGTCACGATCAATGGCCCACCCTGTATATTGATATTAAAACGCGCGTTTCTGACCGTTTACTTCATTTTTTTCTACCTTGTGCGATTTTTAAATTATTACTCCGTTTTCATGTATATTAATAAACTCTACCGATCGATTAGGTAAGTTAAGTTCCTCCTCTCAGATACTCATATTTACTTTAATGCCATTATCATCAATTCTTTGAAAACTTTAAGTTATAGAGAATATAAGCGACTAAATAAAAGGGACTGACAGGAAACGCAAAATGGCAAAGCAGGAATGGTTTGAAAACTGTAAAGCTGCGGAAGCAGGCATCGCTATGGGAAATACGGATGCCGCCTACAGAACAATAAAGAAAAGCTGTAACTCTAAGGCATAGATCTTCGTCGTAGGTAAGCGGGCAAATAGAAAATAAATTCTGACATAACGGTACTTCACTTTATAAATTTGGCTTTACATGACTGCTTATGTGACTCCTTAAAACACTGTACAGTGAGGTGGAAGAAGTCATGGGATATCTCCTAATATCGTGTGGGACATCCTTTTGCCCGTCGTAGTACAGAAACTCGTCATAGCATGGACTCAGTAAGCTGCTGAAAGTTCCCCACAGAAATATTGAGCCATGCTGCCTCTATAGTAGTCCACTTCCAGTGCAGAATTTTGTGCGCGAACTGATCTCTCGATTTCGCTCGATAAATGTTCGATGGGATTCATGTCGGACGATCTGGGTGGCCAAATCATTCGCTCAGATTGTCCATAATGTTCTTCAAACCAAGCACGAACAATTGTGGACCGGTAACAGCACGCATCGTCATCCATAAAAATTACGTTCTTATTTGGAAACATGAAGACCATGAATTGCTGCAAATGGTCTCGAAGTAGCCGAACATAACCGGTTCCAGTCAGTAATCGGTTCAGTTGGGCCGGAGGACCCAGTCCATCCAATGTGAATACAGCCTTTGTCATTACAGAGCAAACCACCAGCTTGCTCAGTGTCTTGTTGACAATTTAGGGCCGGCCGTTGTAACCGAACGGTTCTAGGCCCTTCAGTCCGGAACTGAGCTGCTGCCACGGTCGCAGGTTCGAATCCAGCTTCGGGCATGGATGTGTGTGATGTCCTTAGGTTAGTTAGGTTTAAGTAGTTCTAAGTCTAGGGGACTGATGACCTCAGATGTTAAGTCCCATAGTGTTTAGGGCCATTTTTGACGATTTGGGTCCATGGCTTCGTAGGGTCTGGGCCACTCGGAACTCTACCATCAGCCCTTACCAACTGAAATCGGGACTTACCCGACCAGGCCACGGTTCCCACTCGTTTAGTGTCCAACCGATATGGCCACGAGCCCAGGAGAGGCGCCACAGGCGAAGTCGTGCTGTTAGCAAAGGCACTAGTGTCGGCAGTCTACTACTACAGCCCATTAGTGCCAAATTTCGCCGCACTGTCCCAACGATACATTCGTCGTATGTCCTTTATTAATTCCTGCGGTTATTTCACAAAGTGTTGCTTGTGTGTTAGCTCTGACAACTCTACGCAACCGCCGCTGCTCTCGGTCGTTACGTGAAGACCGTAGGCCACTGCGTTTTCCGTGGTGAGAGGTAATGCTTAAAATTTCATCTCAGCACACTCTTGCCACTGTGGATCTCGAAATATTTAATTCTCTAACGAGTTCCGAAACTGAATATCCCATACGTGTAGCTCCAACTACCACTCAGCAGTCAAAGTCCATTAATACCCGTCGTGGGGCCATGATCACTTCGGAATTCTTTTCACATTAATCACCCGACTGCAAATGACACCTCCGCCAATGCAGTGCCCCTTTACACCTTATGTAAGTGATACTGCAGCATGTGCATATCGGTATCCTACGACTTTTGTCACCTCAATCTATAAATGAAGCCATCTCACAGATCAGCCTTTTATTACAGCACAACAGAAATGATATCGCTTTAATGTCGACCCCATATAGCATTTCACTTTGCCGTATGTAATGATGCAACTCCCCCATGGAGTTTGCAGATCACAGACACCACATATTACCAGAAGCGACCACCCGTAAGGCCAAATCGTTGGGAACACGGTCCTTCCGGCTTGGGCTAAAGATACTCACTGCCAAATACTGTCTCAGTAAATAAAAGAACAGAGATAACTAGAGCAATCCACGAACTTTTAATAATTGTGAGGTCGAGACAGCACAAGAAAACAAGAAATTAATATAGGCCAATACTAGAAATAAGAGCAAAACGATGTAGCATGGGCGGAGTGGCGACAATGTGATTGATTGCTTCCTCTTAACGAGAGCTTACAACAAGCCATATGCCAATGATTCTCGTTCACTTCGGCTACAGACTGTTAAAAGTCACTTCCCGAGAAGATGTAGTAAATTTAATTCCTAGACAAGGCGTGGTGGGAATGACCATACAGGCTGGTGGACTAAGGCGGTATGCCGTCACTGTAATTGGTAGCGGTGTTGCAAATCATTTTTGTAGAAAAGTTAAAACCACTCCCGGCGACCTGGTCCTAATACTAACATTATAAATCACTCAAATTCATTCGTTACGTGTCGGCCACTGCGTTGAGGGGCGAACCAAGTAATAAGCATATGCTCTCAGGCATCACTCTTTTCTCAACAATGCCGCGTACGTTTATATCTTGCGCAGTAAGATGGTGACCTGAAGCATTGCGACTCTTTCAGAAGACATTTGGATTATTTATTTGTTCATTTCAACTTTAAAAGCCTGTTATCTGATATTTTTAAACAGGTTGTACATGCTATAGATTACCTTCATCATCTTTTTTGAATTTTCTTTATTTTGTTTTTAATCTGCAACGTTTGACAAAGAATAATACTTTCTGAAACAACAATTATGAGTTGTTGAAATATAAATAAAATGCTGTTGTTTTAAGAAGAATGTAAAGGGTGGAGGTGAGATTTGTTTGTGCCATCACCTATTATGACTTGCCGTGAATAAATCGTAGTGGTTTCTTTGAGCCGGCCGAGGTGGCCGAGCGGTACTAGACGCCACAGTCTGGAACCGCGCCTCGGGCATGGATGTGTGTGATGTCCTTAGGTTAGTTAGGTTTAAGTAGTTCTAAGTTCTAGGGGACTGATGACCTCAGAGATTAAGTCCCTTAGTGCTCAGAGCGATTTGAACGATTTTCGGTTCTTTGAGCTGATGACCGCCAGCCATAACAATGTGGTTTATAGTTAATAGTAGAGAAATGGTGTGGTAATTCTATGCATTATCATTGGGCACTCATCCACGTAGAGGATTGACTAAATTACCAGCACATTATACTACATTTACTCTAGTAATTGCTATCCTTAACTATCACTGACTGACATGCACAATATGTCACTGCATTTTGGCATGTTATATCTTATTCATAATTCTAGGTGTCATTACTGTAACATCTCATCTTCCTGCTCTTCCTTCTCCCGTCCGCCTGCTTAGCTGCGTGGTGACATGACTGCCTGCCATGCAACGGGCCCGGGTTGGATTCCCAGCCGGGTTGGAGATTCTGGTGGACTGTGTTGTGTTGTCGTCATCATCATTTCATCTTCACCGACCCGCAAGTTGCCCAAGGTGGCATCAAATGAAAAAAGGCTTGCAACCTGGCGGCCGAACTTCCCCGGATGGGACCTCCCGCCCATCAACCTCACACGTTCATTTCATTTTTCCTCCTCCTGTTCGTCTTCAGTGTCGCTGTTTTCGTTGTCACTATGAGTCTCGCTATCCACCCTCTGGAAGTTGTTGTTACGTTGCATGAGTGCCGCTGGCCTCCCTCTGAAGACTGTTGTTACGTTCCATATACGCTTGCCTATTGTTTCGCTTCCAGAGGTACTCTTTATGTCAAAATTGAAACAAATGAGCACTCGGTCACAATTTTTTTGTCTTATTAATCAGGTTTCAACACTGCTAAGAGTGCCTTCATCAGAATTTAGACATTTAAAGTGGTCTATAACATAATTACAAATTTGCAGCCCGTAGAGGCTCGTCTTCACACATTCCTTTTAAATATTTTGTGACGAAAGCCTCTCTGGCCTGTTATGTATTTTATACGGGACATGTAGGTACTGACTCTGTCTTGTGTTGATAGTCAGTACTTATACTTTTTTTATATAAAAGTTTTTATTCTCACAAATTTGTAATTATGTCATAGACCACTTTAAATGCCTAAATTCTGATGAAGACACTCTTATAAGTGTTGAAACCTGGTTAATAAGACTAAAAAATTCTGATCGAGCGCTCATTTGTTTCAATTTTATTTGGTAAACGGTCACTGAAACAAGCAGCCATGTTCAAAACTTTACACTTTTTGTGTTTTTTTCGAAATACTATTTGTTAATGCATTTAGTTATGTCCATTGTTCTTCGTCTCTTATTGACGTGTGCATATAAACGTCTGTTTCTGTGTATGTCTATTGTTCGCATATTGCCTGCAGAAGAAGGTAGTGTGTACTGCGGACCCTTCCTCCCAGCATGTGCTTGGAGACGGCTGTCTCATTTTGGGATGGCCCAGATGCTATCTTAGAAGTGCCGAGAGCGACGAGCGGCTGACTGAACCTGGTAGCAACGTGAACAGTGAAGACGACGGATGTCAGTGCTTCCTGGATGGCGCCGGAGGGGAAAGAAAGGCAGCAAGCTGGCAGAGAATGAAGGGAGCGGCTCCGTGTTTTTAATATGTTGCTGAGCCCCCGAGCGCCGCAGTAATCAACGGTGAACGGTGGCGGCTCGATGATTAGCGCCCCGGCAGACGTATGGTTGGACAATCTTGCGCGTTATTGCTGCCTGCGTCCGCTGCCGTCTCCCCTTCTCCTCCTGCGGGATGGCCTCCTCGGGGCGATATATGGGAAGGAGCGGGCTGGGGCGAGGTAGGCTGCGCTACCTGACCAGATTTCGCTGGAGGGGCTCCGGCCGGCAGCCGGCGGCGATCACGGCGGACGAGCATCCCCCCTCACCCACCCCCTCCTCCAATCCCCCACCCCTGCAGCCAGCGTGCAGCCAGAGGGTGTGTCGTCAGCACCTGCCTGCGGTGCGCACATCTCTCTTCATTCCCAGCCCTAGTCCCTGAGCTTACCACTTAATTTGGCAGCGCCATTTCCCCGCTACCCGCAGAACTAGTGGTATTGCCAAGTTGCAAAGTGGCTAAGTCTGCTACAGCTCTACCTTTCGTGAAGAAAATGGAACTGACAGTGACAACGTCTGGGAATATACCCACCATTTTAATATCTATTAAGTCTTGTAGTTTTATATGACATTTCCCCAACCAAAGTTTGCGATTTTAAACAGGAAACGAACGGTAATTTCATGTTCTCTGCGATACACTTGGAGACATTAATGAAACATGTTCCAAGGACAGGGATTCTTGTGATGTTCTGTATTTTGAAAATTATTTTAAACAGTTAGAGACCCAGCTTTTGACAGAAACACCGAGACAGATGCCACAAAAGTAAGCACTCGACCCTAGTTCTAGAGGATGTCGGGTAAGGTTCTCATATGACCATCCAGGTTTAGGGTTTCTGTGGTTTTCCTAAATTAAAAATGGTTCAAATGGCACTGAGCAGTACGGGACTTAACATCGTAGGTCATCAGTCCCCTAGACTTAGAACTACTTTAACCTAACTAACCTAAGAACATCACACACATCCTTGCCCGAGGCAGGATTCGAACATGCGACCGTAGCAGCAGCGCGGTTCCGGAGTGAAGCGCCTAGAACCACTCGGCCTCAGCAGCCGGATCTTTCTTAGGGAAATTGTTTACATATCCTGGTGTCAAACAGGCCCAATCGATTCGACTCATTTAACCCAAAGAGGGAATCAAAACTATATTTCTATACTGTAAATTCAAGTGATAAGAAACCCACAAAAATATTTATACTGTACTTAACTAGTGTAAAAATTCATCTCTGGGTATACGGTTATGGTCTGTAGGAACGTGGCGGCATTTTACGGGATACTATGTTTACTTTTACTTTCAGGACTTGTTTTTGGTCATTTTCTCCTAGCTACTTGTAATTGTCCAGAGCAGTGTAGCTAAGAGGGAACAAGGCAAGCCTACATGGTTGCCAGATCCTCCTCCCCCCACCCCCTGTCTCATGTAGTCGAATTTCCCTACACACAAAATGATGGGAAATTCAAAATATGGAGAAAATTCAAATAGCTCAGTTGCGATACAGGGTTTCCTCCACACCTGTGATGTCACAGTAGGAGAAAAATGGCGCGAAATTTAAAAAACTTCCTAGCTAAGGTATCTCCCTATTGGTGTGAAATTCAAAATATTTAAAATGGCAGAGCTGTGGAATATGAGCTGAACCATGTGACATCAGATTCCAAGACGACGACCTATGGAGTATGATTGCAGACTCCACGCTGGCGACACAAGATGATGGGTCTAGGTTACTGAGGGCAGCCCTATGGGATTACAATTCAATTCGATCAACCTGAGGGATACAGGCACAGACCTCATGGTTGCAAGGTCACTTCCGCTAAGTATAAAATATGGTTCTAAGTTTAAATTAGTGGGAAATTCAAAACATCATTGGTTTTCCTCACCCCTCTGATATCACAGTTTAATCAGTCATCACATTAAGTTTAAATTCTCTTTTGCTATGCTTACACAACTGCAACCACTGCTAGGACATAACACAAATAAATGCGTTTTTATATTTAAACAAATATCGCACTGGGGAGGGCCCCTTCCACAGTTCCCGTAGTTCATGACTACTGGGGTAGTTGGGAAGTATAGGTCAAGCCATGTGCATTCTGCATCATTACTTATTTGAACTTCCAGCTGCATTTTAATCCTAACATTGTGCGACTAGACACTAGTAGCTCAAATGATTTTATGTTGTTGTACTATATACCTGGGTACTATTGTGACCTCACAAATTTTGTTTATCAAATTCGATGGCACAACTCTCAAATTCGTTCAAATGGCTATGAGCACTATGGGACTTAACATCTGAGGTCATCAGTACCCTAGAACTTAGAACTACTTAAACCTAACTAACCTATGGACATCACACGCATCCACGCCCTACGCAGGATCCGAACCTGCGACCGTAGCGGTCGCGCGGTTCCAGACTGAGGTGCGAACCGCTCGGCCACCAGCGGCCGGCTAACGTGTTATAAGTTCTTTATTTGATTACAGTTCGATGGGCCACAATGACTTTGCTGTGCATTATCCACGGGAAGCAGTCTCATCTGCGCATGTAATTTATATTATTCTCTCTTGTCCCGCCAATGTTGTACTATTTGGTATGCAGCAGAGTGGATTGTCCCGCACTGTTGTTGTTATGGCTATTCGATTTCGAATCTTCTTGTATAAGGTCAAGAGAGTCCAGCACAGATATAAAGTGTTCAACATCAGTTTAATATACATGAACTAATTTGTCCCACATATTCAGCGGCAGCTTAGCCTTTAGGATTCCTAGAACGTCCTGATTAGATAATCGACTCATCCCAATATTCTGTACTTTCAAAGAATTTACGGATGCTGGTGCGGGTCTCCTGCATCGTCCCCTACGCTCCTTGGAGTATGGGACCTCATCATCATCATCACGCTTTCTACTATTGTAGGTTTCTGGATTAAAGACTTTCTTTTGCAGTCTTTCCTGGACATACCTTGACCAGTACTTAGCTAAGAATTCTCCGGCAAGTTACACATAATTTTCACACTTCTCTGTCGTCTTGGTGGCCAACATGAGAGTCTCCTCCTCAATCAAGCGTGTGATGAAGTGAAGTCTTTGTTGATCGGTCCACGACCTTGGTGAAATACCTTTGAACAGCTTGTCGAATAATTTTGTATACAGATTGAACACTCGAAATTTTCTATGCTTTAGTAAGCTCTCATCCAACAGAACAGGTGACAATTGAGGTGCTGTCCGCAGCCCATACAATGCAGGGTTAGGTGACATACTTATGTGGCTCATAAAATTAGCATACCTTCTCCCACATCTGTAGATTTAATATTTTCATATTCTACTCTAACAACAGGAGTTGCTGAGCCAATTATTTATTTATTTTATTTATTTATTTATGCATTTATTTTACCTGGCAAGATTAGGGCCTTCAGGCCCTCTCTTACACCTAACCAGGCATACTCATATTCAACAAATTTCAGTTTCTACAGAACATTAAGGACATATTACATGTTATACAGTATTAATGTTAAGAAAAAAAATAGAGATTATAAACTTAGTACAATGATAATTATAACAATCTAAAATTAATTATAACAATCAAGAATAATAATAATAGTAATAATAATAATAATAATAATGACTATGTATATGAAAGTAAACATATTTTTCTTTTATGAATGTCAGTCCTATTGCTAGTTGGGAATTTTCTCGTTATATTCTTGCAGCTTGTGAGTTATTCTCATCAAGCAGAGACATAAGACGATAGAATGGGGTGAAAGAGATATAGAAGAGGTAGATAGGTTAGAGGAAGAGAAATAGAATGGTAAAATTCGAAGCTATGATGGAGAGGAGAAAGAAAGAGATGAGAGGGGCCCAACAATGGTGGCTATACCGTCCCTAATATGTAAGTCTTGAGTTCACTCTTGAATGTTGAGTGGTTCCGGATAAGACGCAGATCACAGGGGAGCGCGTTCCATAGTCGTATGGCTGAGATGGAGAATGACATGGAGAAAGATTTTGTGTTATGTAAAGGTACAGCCAAGATGCTAGACGTATCCGATCTGGTATTGCGGTTGTGGAATGATGATAGGTGTTTAATGTGAGACAATTACTCCCTGCCATTGTGGTAACTCTTTGTCTAGCGCCATTTTAATTTGGCTTAACTCCATGTGAATTGCTTCTCCTGAAGTGCCTCCCTGAGATAACACCTCACTAACTATCTACTGAACAATAAATGGTAGTTCTGAATTTAATCCTCCATTGTTATTGGTTTCCCTATCTGAAATCCATCTGGAATAATCTTTCTCATAATTGTCTCTTTGAATGTGAAATTGAAGTTTAATCCTGGCCTTATGCTCTGCAGTGGAATTCTCCACCTTTGAATTTAGCTTGCAAACAGACTCTTTAATTTGTACTTGTTTGTCAGACTATTGTTTCATTGTTGCAGGCAAATTCTCGTAGACATCTTCCAATGCAACGATTTTAGCAGTTATTGCATTTTGCTGAGTTAACTTTTCATTTCATTGCAACTGTTAACTTTGACACAATGGTTGTTAAACCTGTTATTCGAAAGGAAATCTCATTATGGCAGTCATCATTTTTAGACGATGTTTCATTATGGATTTCGCCTTTTTTAGCTGACATTTCATTACACATTGCTGACATTTCACTAAGTATAGTAGACATTTCATTTTACATTCATTAATTAAAATTACTTCGCATGACAAAACGAGCGTCTGACAATAAAACATGTTCTGACACACTATACGTGGAATAAAATCCATACTTACAATCCACATAAAAAGGGAAAATACCGATAATGAGAAGCTCCTAGCCTGAAAAAGTAAAACATACAACTTTGTAAAAGCCAGTATAAAAAGTTTAAAATTAAAATCACATCTATATAATGAAATCTTCCAGCACGACAAAACAATTACTGTAACCGTAAGTGTAACGTCATTAACGAAACAGTGACTGTTAATTAGAAAATTAATGTGTCGCATTAGAGGAGGAGTAATATCTAAAATAACATTCATTCTACAGTGCGCACTTAAGACGAAAACACAAATTTCGTCCAATGTTGTGTTTCTGTTTATTCTACCTCCACTATGAGAAAATACAACGTACATATGCTGCGTCAAACGAAATCTAGGTACAGAACAACGTAACTGTTATATCACTGCTATGAAAGAACCAGCTATATTGTGTTCTTTTGGTCATGGCAACCTGCTTGTATGAGCTAACAGCGAGTTCTGTGTCTTATCTTTCGATATTATAAGTTTTTCGAAGACTGTTATAAATTAATTTTAGTAATTAATCACCTTTTAGTTATTACATTTCATCCACATGTCATGTTTCCTGATACTGTCGTTTCAGACTCGGTAACGTCTCGAAACTGTGTGTTTGAATGTAATTGTTAAACATTCTCTAAACAGATACTGAATATTAATATCAAAATTAATTTAGAGTGGTTTTCTAAAAATTTCTGTACATACAGGCTGAATCATCTAAAACATGCACCGCAAATATTGCGAAAATGGAATGTGTTATTGATGTGCGGTTTTCACCGAATGGGTGTTAGTCAGTGGCTCCTGTTGTTAGCCAATCAATAGATGGTAACAATACTTAGAAGGTGTATTTTTCCCCAAACAAAAACTTTGTATGGAGATCAATACCTATTGACATTAATAAACCAAAAATATGGTAAATTAGAATGTCGGTGGTGTTTCTTGCAGGATTCTACTGCGCGATATCACATTTTCAAAATTTCCCACACTGACACTTGTAAAATACCAGAGGTACCACACACTAAAGAACCACAGAAGTACATACACTAGTTACGTGGATTCTAATCAGTAACGAGACAATCGAACATAAAGGGTTGTGTTCAAAATTACCACCGCCAAGCTGCCGCGGTGGCCGAGCGGTTCTAGACACTACAGTCCGGAACCGCGCTGCTGCTGCGGTCGCAGGTTCGAATCCTGCTTCGAGAATTGATGTGTGTGATGTCCTTAGGTTAGTTAGGTTTAAGTAGTTCGAAGTCTTGGGGACTGATGACCTCAGATGTTAAGTCCTATAGTGCTCAGAGCCATTTGAACCATACCACCGCCAGCGGCGATACACGCTTCCAGTCTGATTTGGAACAACTGCTGCACACGTGCAAGGATTTCAGCGGAGATATGCGAGCAGGCTGCAGTAATACATAGTCGATATGTCCTTGTATACAGCGTCTTTCAGCTTTCCCCACTGAATAAATGACTACAGGCGTCAAATACGGGGAACGAGCTGGTCATAGTACAGATCCTCTGCGTTCAAACCAACGATCTGGAAACAATTCGTGAAGACATGCTGCATTACTTCGTGCGCTATATGCTTGACAGCCATCATGTTGGTACCACAGGTTCCTCGTAGCCTCCAGAGGGACTTCCTCCAGCAACCGTGGAAGATGATCTGTTAGGAGGTTGCGATACTTGTGCGCGTTAAGTGTTCAGTCTATGAAGTATGAGCCTGTGAGCTGATGGTTCATAATTCCAAACCAGACGTCAGCACTCCATGGACGTTGACGTTCCACCTGATTAAGCCGACGGGGATTGTCAACATACCAGTAGTGTATCTTTCGGTGGATTACGTGGCCATGACTGGTAAATGTCCATGTCGGCTTTTTCTGCATCGGTAAATCCCATCCTCCACTCACGACGCATGCCTGGGCTGCCACACGCTGACTGACTAGCAAGATACAGTGCACTCAAGGAACACACAAGCAATAAGCACACTGTAAGGAGACATAACGACATCGTACCTAGCAACTAAACAGGTTGAATGACACACTAAAAAGTATGCGTGGAAACTTTTCAAAATTCGATATCTCGTAAACGACTCGTACCAGAATCCTGCAACAAACACCATTGGCATTCTAATTTATGGTACTTTTAGATTGTTAATGTCAATATGCGTTATCCCGTTTAAAAATATGTATGTTAACACGAAAAGTACATTTTCTAGGTGAGATTTTAGTGCCACTTAGGCGCCAGCACAATCGGTTCCTGAAAGGTAGGACCGGACCCCAAGACACAGAAAAATAATTTCTCAAATTTTTCATAGTACTTTATTGTAATATAAGTATAAAAGAAATAGTGAATGATTAAATGCAACAGTCAAAGAATTACAGAAGCCAAGCAGGGTTATCATTAAAGGGCATTCATTAATTTACAGTAAGTGATAATTGTTTTTCCTTAGTAGTAAATTTGGAAATATACACAAGGAGCAATGCAAGCCAATGAAGGAAAATTTAAAATTATTCATTTACTCAGAGCAGGCTCTTTTCAAATGACAACTGCCACTCGTGCAAGCTATATAAAGTTCTTTGATTTATAACTTTAAATTAGTAAAGCACATAATCATACGCATCTGATGTAGTGTCTCAGAGAGCTGTACAAATTAAACTGTTTAACATCTCTAAAAATTAAACCCATCATGGCGGCCTTGTAGACCCATATTAGCAATTCAGTATTTAATCAATAGCGAAAAACCTAATTAGAAAACAAATGCGGGATAACAAGAACATATATGAGTTCAATAGCTCGGACTAATAAGGTAATCGAGTGACGATAAATGAAAGCAGAGACTACAGAGATTAGTTAATTGATTAAAGATCCCCTCAAAAATTTAGTTACGACAACTACTGCACAAATTTGGCTTCATAAGTTAAGGGCTACAAATCCATTACGGAAGAAATATGCACTTACAGTGACATCGCTACAGGTGATAGTTTCAATTAATTAGATATAACAATTTCACTATTTTTTTGGGTTAAAGTTTATTCCGGCTCAGACTCCTCACAGGCGTCGGTCCAATCATAGGCCACTGGGACCTATAGGATAACCAGAGCCCATTCTTGAACAAATTAAGCTTTCAGATGAGTACCCGTTTGGCACTGGCGTAAAAAGAGGTCATATGGAAATACATTTTACAATCGGAGTTCTACAATTATATACATACAAAGTATCGCATAGTGATGAGTGAGAAATACGCAGCAGCTTGAGTGAGATTTGAGCTAAAGGTGGCAGCCCGTAGTCGAACCGAAGCTACTTGAAGCAGTTGCTTAGACTGGTAAATCCTGTGACACATACGTGGCTAGAATACCCGCCAAATGCCGCTGCAGACGAGTTGGTTATGAGAGTAGCAAGTGCATGATAAGTATCTACAGGAAATAACTGAGCTCAACCAGTTGGCTGCTAGAAGTTCCACCTCGTCTTGGGATAGTATTATATTTCACTCCAAACAGCCCTAAAACACAGCTCACACAAATAACGTGTTATCTTTACTCGAAAGCACTTGAGAATTTACCAGCCAATTTTAAAACAGCAGTATTTACGACAGCCAAATTTTAACCTGAACACGACTGTCTCTTTCAATAACAGACAGTAGTTCACTTACACCACTGGATACTTTAACAAATAGTCCAATAATTATTTAGGCACAACCCTGAATAAACGCACAAGTTTCAAACAATGTAATCGTTTAATGAAACGCACAAGCGCCCAGCTATTAACACCAGTACACGAAGCCTACCAAATCCTTAAGCGAATCATCAAGAGTACCTAAGGTCTCTTTTGATAAGCGTGAATACGGGGACTGCCTTCAGGAGGTGCAATTCCACTTTCCAGAGGCACTACACCAGAACTGCCCACTTTTCAACTGGCCACCTTGCTTTCCGTCCCGGTGTTTTAGACCCAAAAATGTCCACCAAACTCCCTGTCAAAGATCCACGCGGACCGGCCGCGGTGGCCGATCGGTTCTAGGCGCTACAGTCTGGAACCGCGCGACCGCTACGGCCAGAGGTTCGAATCCTGTCTCGGGCGTGGATGTATGTGCTGTCCTTAGGTTAGTTAGGTTTAAGTAGTTCCAAGTTGTAGGGGACTGATGACCTCAGAAGTTAAGTCCCATAGTGCTCAGAGCTATTTGAACCATTTGATCCTCGCGGTATTCTGTGATGAGCGACAGCTGCTGCATAACGCTGGGCAGTGTCCTTGTGTGGTCAACTCATTTGAGTCGGTATAGCTCATCCTCCCTCACTTAAACGGAACAGCAGCCCGGCTCTCCCTCTTCAAGACCATAGACTACAGCCTCAACTCTCTATTTTACTTGGGAAACATGCACCCTGGATGGTCTGCCGGTAGCTGGGAACCGTAGCAAGAGGCTGACTAGGTTCAGGATAATGAAAATGTTACAGGGACCTATAAATCGGGGTGATAATTTGCGGGATATTGCCCCCTCGGGCTTCCCTCCCCACATGCTGCGTATGAAGACTTCCTCTCCAACATGAACTAGGGAGGGTTGGTGCACCTGGGCGTATCGCCTGACTTGCCTTTGGTGTGAACACCAGATGTTGGCTCTGGCACTCCGTCAGTTCTGTTGAATGTGCTGCGGAGAGAACCAGAGGTTGGCCACAGGATATTAATCGGATATTCCAACGTAAAGGAAGCAGGTGTGACGTTGGTGAATGCAACCACCCTTTCGCGTCCAGTATATAAACAAAAATGTGCGCCGAACTCGCCGTGAAAGATCCTCGCAGTGGGCTGCGATGATTGATGGCAGACGGATGTCGCTGGGACGTGGCCCTGTCGTGGCTCCAGCAGCTCAGCCGAATCACCATCACTCACTAAGGATTATTACTGTCCATTTATTGACTAACACTACAAACTACTGGCTACCAGTCCATTGCGTATAGCACTTTCCATTTCCGCAATATTTGCCTTTTAAGTTTTAGGCGATTCACCCTCTACACACACACACACACACACACACACACACTTTCTCTATTTAACACGTCATAACACGGAAACTAATTACCTACAAGGACCAAACTTGGTAGCATTAATATCAAGGACAAGGGGAAGAGAAATAATGCAAAATCAATTGAATTGAAACACTTTACATGTGCCGCTATGGTAGATCACACCATCACATAGTGATTACTTTACCGCTACAAAAGGCGCTCATTACGGAGTCCATCAGTGTCCAGAAGAGTCTGGAAGCTCAGGACTGCATTCAGCACAGCAGAACGAAGCATCCGTAGGTGCCCTTCAGATCGGCGCATGTGGTAATGTTGCTCTGGTAAAATCTGTGTCCTCCAGGTAGCCCCATAACCAGAAATCACAGGGAGTAGGAATCAGGTGATCTTGTCCACTGATAATCCGATCGTTTCCAAATGTGTTTCGGAGAAGCAGGTGAACATCGCGAGTGATGTGCGATGGGGATCAATCTTGCATGAAAAATGCTGAGTAAAAAAAAAAAAAAAAAAAAGGTTCAAATGGCTCTAAGCACTCTGGGACTTGACATCTGAGGTCATCAGTCCCCTATACTTAGAACTACGTAAACCTAAGTAACCTAAGGACATCACACACATCCATGCCCGAGGCATGATTCGAACCTGCGACTGTAGCAGCAGCGCGGTTCGGGACTGAAGCGCCTAGAACCGCATGGCCACAGCGGATGGCAATGCTGAGTTCAATGCGTCTCTCTCCTGTATGGCGGGTACGACATGCTGGCGAATCGTATCGCAGTAACGCTGGCCAGTCACAATGCACGTCTTTGATCTTGAATGTCAACCTGTTCAAAAAAGAATAGGCCAATGATGACCATAGCCGTGAAGCCGTACCGTACTGTTCACAATACAGAGGAACTACATGCACAGTGACTGAAAGTGAAGGTAACTACACTCGGCAATTCTGTGTGTTCACCTCATTCGTCAGAGAAAAATCAGCTTCGACTCTCCTAGGATGGTCCAGGGTAAGTCCTCGTCAATTTCAATCCTTCGGAGAAAGTGCAGAGCGAAGTCAACACGTCGTTGTGAGTCCTGTGGTACAAGCTGCTGTACGGTATGGATCTTGTACGGATACCATCTGACAATGGCTCGAAGCGCCTTCCGTACAGTGGACCACGCGATGTTCAACTGTCGTGACACACCATGCGCACTGCCTGACGATCGGGAATTGCGTGCAGCGTTGTCTGCCATAGCAATAGCGATTTCATCAACCACCTGTGGCTATAGTTAGAACTGGACGGTGGCGCTGTGACGCAAGGAAATCATGCACTCCATACTCTTACTCTGGACGTTACCAACATTGGTATTCGTACGGTAGTTATTTTCCGTGTTATAATGAATTAAATAGGGAAAGTTTAACTATAACCACCCAGTATTGTAACAAAATTCAATGCTAACCCATCAGTTATTTAATACTGCCCACGACTAGTGGTTGCTTACGTCATTTAGGCAGGTCAGACATTTAGTGACACTTCAACGTGATAATTGCTATAAAGTTGAAAATAAAAAAAATCAAATAACTGCATAGTAAGTTACAGCCTAAAGATGGAAGTTTCTTTCGAAAAGGTTGCACATAAAGCGAGAATGCTGCTAGTCCGCGATTATACTTGCGAAATCGTGTACTCGCTCTCCTTTCTACGCGGAACGAGTCTGTTTGTACTCGGCAGCAGACTTAAGTGATGAATGAACAGCGGCGGAGACTCACTGGACTCTCCGAGCACACGGATACGGCGAGTTCGTAGGTGACGTCATAGGACTCGTTGTCAAGTCTGAAGCGAGTGTACGGAGCTCATTTATGATGTCTAGTATAAATATCACAAACTAAGATAGGGTAGGCCCTACTTGCTTCGCCTCTGCCCTACATTCTTTTGAATGCTCAGGAAAATGTAGTTCATCCACGTAAGAGGTGTGCTTCAAAAGTCTCTTTCGCCCGATTTTTGAATACTTATCGCCACTCTGAGAGGTTTGCGTTGTAAGATTACTAGCCGGGATGTAGAAGATTCAATGAAGAGTGGCACGATTTGTCCCGGACTAGTTTAGTAAGCGCGAGAACTTACTAGCACCATAAAGACAGAGTTAACGGTACTTGCTCACCTGAAACTTCCTGACTGATTAAAACTATGTGCCGGACCGAGACTCGAACTCGGGACCTTTGCCTTTCGCGGGCATGTGCTCTACCAATTGAGCTACCCAAGCACGACTCACGCCACGTCCTCACAGCTTTACTTCTGCCAGTACCTCGTCTCCTACCCGGTTCGGTCCCGAGCTCGAGTCTCGGTCCGGCACACAGTTTTAATCTGCCAGGAAGTTTCATATCAGCGCACACTCCGCTGCAGAGTGAAAATCTCATTCTGGAAACTTGCTCACCTGTTGTTAATTAGAAGTTACTATCGATGACTAATAACCGGTGGCTGTCTTTGGTTGTGTGATGGAGCTAGCTGGCTACGTTGTTTCAGTTGTCTTTCTTCATACGGCGTGTTATGGTTTTCTGTCAGCTTCGCCCCACATGGTGAGGCATAAAATTTTCTAGGATGGCCCTTCAAAAAATGGTTCAAATGGCTCTGAGCACTATGGGACTTAACATCTGTGGTCACCAGTCCCCTAGAACTTAAAACTACTTAAACCTAACTAACCTAAGGACATCACACACATCCATGCCCGAGGCAGGATTCGAACATGCGACCGTAGCAGTCGCGCGGTACCGGACTGAGCGCCTAGAACCGCGAGACCACCGCGGCCGGCTAGGATGGCCCTCTCGTTGCTTTAGCTTCTTGGAAATGTTGCGATCTCCACCTGTGTAAACATCGGTGGTTGTCAAA
This sequence comes from Schistocerca nitens, assembly GCF_023898315.1. Lineage (NCBI taxonomy): Eukaryota > Metazoa > Arthropoda > Insecta > Orthoptera > Acrididae > Schistocerca > Schistocerca nitens. The sequence continues at coordinate 285,729,307 of NC_064614.1, forward strand.
GACGTCACAAAAAAACTGTTTTGCTGTATTTGAGACTTATTTGTTTTCTAAATTACAGCACTGTTATACCCATAAATTTTCAGTCCCTTGAGTCACTGTTGATTGATGCGTAATCAAAATCAACGTATTTCAGCTCTTTTCCACCGAGGTCGTGGCTGCTGTAATGTAGCCTACCTTCAGTAACTGATACGTAAAAGAAACTTTATTATTTGTCCTCGGATATTCTTTCCGAGCGACCGAGGGACGCCATCTCAAGCAATTGCCATATTAAAACAAAGACCTGCGTAAGACAGAGAAAACTCTTTTTAACTGTGGTGGCCTCTTTCTCTGGGGTATGCATATTTATGAAGATATTTCAGTTTAACTCCTCAGAAGTTTTTCTCTGATTCAATTACCCAGCATTACTGTTAAAGCTCTCCCCCTGACAAAGGGACGCGCGTAGCGAGCGGCCAGTGGCAATCCGAGGCGGCGCGGCTTAAGAAGTCATGGGTCGGCTTTCGTCAGACATTATCGCCCTTCCGAAATGAGTTCCGCTGAAATATTCCACCTACTTCTGCTGCCTTTAGAAAGCCCACCAGCTGCGTGCCAAAGATACTGCGTGATATCGCTCCCGCATTATCGCTGATTTCGGAACAGTAACGAGTACTATTCAATAGTCATCCACTTTCTACAGATTTGCATAAAGAAATTGTCCACAAAGATAGGATTTCCTTCCTTCATCAGCTTCGCAATATGATATTTTAGGGGCACTGGTGGCAATAATAGCAGCTAAAAGCTCTGCGAACTTCTTATTTAAAAATCACGCGAGTTCCGTCGTCAACGAATGCCATTTTCAGGTGACACCATGCACCTCCAGTCAAATGTGAAACAAACATAATTAGCTCTGTACGAAGTACATTGTAAAACGCAGCACTAATAAAACCAGCAACATATATTACGTAAATGTTCAAGAACAGAGGATATATACCCGTCTGTCGATCTTATAGGCGAAGCTGGCGGTGAGGATATCCCGCCAATGTATTATAAGCAATGAAAGAAAGTTCTCTTGAAATTGCGATGGCAAATTTAATAGTTTAGCTAATCTGAGTGCTGAGTAGCATTGTATTAGTCAATTTTTTTTCGTTAAACCGTATTACTCCCTTCCTTTTGTGCTTTAGAATCTCGTTTTCGTGACAGATGATTTGGTGAGAATTGAGCGGATAATGAATGTCTAGGTTTTTTTTTTACCTTAAAATTATGCAGAATAGCAAAACTATACTTTACTACAGGTCAATTTACATAATTTTCACATTTAACATTCCACCTACTCCGCAATCCAGTTCCCAGGAGAGTTAGCGGTGTCCCTGCCCACAATTGTTTCCTCTATCAGTAAGTTATATGTGTGTGCAATGTTTGTCGGAAATTACTCAAGATTTACAGAGTTCTCAGAAAACGGCCTTTACTAATTATTTTCATATGAGTTTCTCTCAGGTGACATTTGCTTAATCATTGCCTTGCTGATGATTACTGATGAAAAATGTAAGTAATTTCAGCGGCTTATTAAAATCACGAGGACTATATTTAGCGAATTGATACTAATTTTCGTTAGTAGAGACGAACTGTTTTGTACGCAAAAATAGTTCTTTGCAATCACAATGAACAATCTCCAACTGGTACAAAGCTTGGCACACATTAAGACAACAAGAATGATCTAAATTGGAGTTGATTCCCTCATATTACCTTCAACGGATATGCTAGACTTTGATCCAGTTTGGATATTGTTTGATTATTATTCTTTTAGTGCACACGAGTTTTATTCCAATATGTGAAGTAAATATTTTGAATAACAGGGAAAAGTTTTAAAATGTTTAATTTTCTTCATTAATTTTAGGGCATAACTGAGCAAAAACGAAATCAATAACAGCACACAAGAAAATGTGAAAGATCTTGGTCGCAAGTTAATGTACTGAATATTCCGATGCACCATCATCAGACAAACCACACAGAAGTTGGCAAGTAAGACAGTGACAAATAAGTCTCTCGCAGAAGAGCTTCTGTAAAGTTTGGAAGGTAGGAGACGAGATACTGGCAGAAGTAAAGCTGTGAGTACCGGGCGTGAGGCGTGCTTCGGTAGCTCAGATGGTAGAGCACGTGCCCGCGAAAGGCAAAGGTCCCGAGTTCGAGTCTCGGTCGGGCACACAGTTTTAAACTGCCAGGAAGTTTAATATCAGCGCACACTCCGCTGCAGAGTGAAAATCTCATTTTGGAAGTCTCATATATATTACAATGATCAACGGCATTAGGATGCAGAAGGCAATGGAAACCATTGCATTAAAGACACATGAGGTGTATCCACACGACATGTGGCCTGTAATTGAAAAAGTGTCATGATGATCTCTCCACTGGCAAAAGACTGCGGAGTAGTCCCCCATTCGGATCTCCAGGAGGGGACTGCCAAGGGGGAACTGACCATGAGAAAAAGCATGACTAACCAATGCAAGGATAACATCCTACGAGTCGGGACGTGGAATGTCAGAAGCTTGAACGTGGCAGGGAAGCTAGAAAATCTGAAAAGGGAAATGCGAAGGCTCAATCTAGATATAGTAGGGTCACTGAATTGAAATGGAAAGAAGACTAGAATATCTGATCAGATGAATGTAGGGTTATATCAACAGTAGTGGAAAATGGCTTAAAATGGTTCAAATGGCTCTGATCACTATGCGACTTAACTTCTGAGGTCATCAGTCGCCTAGAACTTAGAACTAATTAAACCTAACTAACCTAAGGACATCACACACATCCATGCCCGAGGCAGGATTCGAACCTGCGACCGTAGCGGTCGCGCGGTTCCAAACTGAAGCGCCTAGTACCGCTCAGCCACACCGGCCGGCGGAAAATGGTATAACTGGAGTAGTATTCGTTATGAATAGGAAGGTGGGACAGAAAGTGTGTTACTGTGAACATTTCAGTGATGGGGTTATTCTTATCAGAATCGACAGTAAACCAACTCCAACGACGGTATTTCAGGTACAAACGGCAACGTCGCAAGCTGAAGAGTTGAAGAAAGTATTTGGGGTTATTGAAAGGTTAATACAGTATGTAAAGGGAGATGAAACAGTCATAGGGGACTGGAATGCAGTTGTAGGGGAAGGAGTAGAAGAAATTTTACAGGAGAATTTAGGCTTGGGACAGGAAATGAGGGAGGAGAAAGAATACTTGAGTTCTTTTGTAAAGTTCAGTTAGTAATGGCGAATACCCTGTTCAAGAATCACAAGAGGAGGAAGTATGCTTGGAAAAGACCGGGTGATAGGGGAAGATTTCATTTAGATTACATCATGGTCAGACAGAAATTCCGAAATTAGATACTGCATTGTAGGACGTACCCAGAAGCAAATATAGACTCATTCCACAATGTAGCAGTCATGAAGAGTAGGCTGAAGTTTAAGACATTAGTCAGGAAGTATCAATACGCAAAGAAGTGGCATGCGGAAGTACTATGGAATGACGAGATATATTTGAAGTTCTCTAAGACTGAAGGTAAGCAATTAACAATAACCCAGTAGGCATTACAGTTGAAGAGCAATGGACATCTCTAACAATTCTGACAATCTGGAAAGGAAAACATAGGTACAAAGAAGGCAACTGCGAAGAAATCATGGGCAACAGAAGAAATACTTCAGTTGATCGATGAAAGAAGGGAGTACAAAAATGTTCAGGGAAATTCAGTAATGCCTGAATACGAGTCGCTAAGGAATGAAATAAATAGGAAAGGCAGGGAAGCTAAGATAAATTGGTTGCATGAAAAATGTGAAAAAATTGAAAAAGAAATGTTTGTCGGAAGGGCTGACTCAGCATACAGAAAAGTCAAAACAATCTTCGGTGAAATTAAAAGCAAGGGTGGTAACATTAAAAGTGCGACGTGAATTCTACTATTAAATGCAGACGAGAGAGCGGATAGGTGGAAAGAGTTCACTGAAGGCCTATATGAGGGGGAAGATTTGTCTCATGTGGTAGTAGAAGAAACAGGAGTCGATTTAGAAGAGATAGGAGATCCAGTATTGGAAACAGAATTTCAGAGAAAGCTTTGGGGGACTTAAAATCAGATAAGGCTGAAGGGATTGATAAAATTCCATCAGCATTTCTAAGATCATTGGGGGAAGTGGTAACAAAACGACTATTTACGTTGGTGAGTAGAATGTATGAATCTGGGGACATACCATCTGACTTTCGGAAAAATATCATGCACACAATTCCGAAGACTGCAAGAGCCGACCAGTGCGACAATTAGAGCACGATCAGCTTAATAGCCCATGCATTCAAGTTGCTTACAAGAATAGTATACAGAAGGACCGGAAAGAAAACTGAAGATGTGTTAGATGATGATCGGTTTGACTTTAGGAAAGGTAAAAGCCCACAGGGGAAACTCTGAAGCTGCGGTTGATAATGGAAGCAAGACAAAAGGAAATTAAGACACGTTAGCAGGATTTGTCGACCGGGGAAAAGTGTTCGACATTGTGAAATGGCGCAAGATGTTCGAAATTCTGAGTAAAATACGGGTGACCTATAGTGAGAGACAGGTTATACACGTAATGTGCAAGATCCAAGAGAGAGTAATAAGACTGGATGACCAAGAACGAAGTGCTCGGATTGAAAACGGTGTAAATCAAATGTAGTCTTTTAATCCAACTGCTCAGTCTGTACATTGAGGAAGCAATGATTGAATTAATAGAAAGGTTCAGGAACGGAATTAAAATTCAAGCTGAAAGGGTATCAATGATACGATCCGCTGATGACATTGCTATACTGAGTGAAAGTGAAGAAGAATTATATGATAGGCGGAATGGAATGAACAATCTAATGAGTTAAGGATATGGACTGAGAGTAAATCGAAGAAAGACGAAAGTAATGAGAAGTATGTGGAACGTTTTGTGTATCTCAACACGTAGAAGAAGCAAAATGAAATTTATTATAAGCAGGAAGGCTTTTAAATCAGTCTTAGAAGTGACTTACAGAATAGATTTGAACATAAACGTAATGATCTGTAAACAAAATACTGACTCGAGCTAATAACAGCGGAAATAAGAACTGCGAGAAACTGAACATCAGGACTGATGGTCATGAAGTAGATGAAGTTAAGGAATTCCACTATAAAGGCAGCAAAATAACCAGTAACTGGCGACGCAAGGAGGACATAAAAAGCAGATTAGCAATGGCAAAAAGAGCATTTCTGGCCAAGAGAAGTCTACTAGTATCAAACATAGGCCTTAATTTGAGGAAGAAATTTCTGAGTATGTACGTTTGGAGCACTGCATTGCATGGTAGTGAAGCATGGATTGCGGGAAGATCGGTACAGAGCAGAATCAGAGTATCTGGGATGTGGTACTATAGACGAATGTTCAAAATTAGGTGGACTGATAGCTGAGGAATTAGGAAGTTCTGCGCAGATTCGGAGAGGAAAGGAATCTGCAAAAAACACTGATAAAGAGAAGGGACAGGATGATAGGACATCTATTAAGACAGGAGAGAATGACTTCCATGGTACTAGAGGAACTTGTCGAGGGTAAAACTGTAGATTAAAGCAGAGATTGGACAACATCCAGAAAATAATTGAGGACGTAATTTGCAAGCCCCACTCTGGGATGAAGAGGTTGGCATAGGGGACGGATTCGGGGCGGACCCCATTGAATCAGTCAGAAGATTGATGACTCAATAAAGAAAAAAAATTACTCAATAAAGAAATAACAATGTTGTGCCATGTGCCACACTCAAGTTTGCCTACTGCCCTCTTATATGTGGCTTGTTCTTGTACTTTATTTTATGTCTGATGATCCATCGAAACTAGCTAATAAATTAGTTTGCAAACAAGACCTTTCATTATTAATTGTGTGCCAATTCTCAATGGTCGTCTGTTTCATAGATGGAACCATTCCCCTATCAACACCAGGAGAATCCACTATTTTCAACTATGTTTAGTTTCTATTACGACATTCATTTACAAGGTAATGTAAACTATTATTTGACATTAAATTAATTCCTGTTTATGTAAGCGAAAAACTGGGAAGTCTAATTACATTCCGACAGTAATCGTAAAAGTATGTAATTCTGATTTTGACAGGCTTAGCTAGAGTCAATATTTCGTTTACAGTTCATTACGTTTATGTGGAAATCTAGTCTATTCCACGTAAGTCACTTATAAGGCTGATTTAAAAGCTTCTCTGTTTATAATAAATTTCATTTTGCTTCTTCTAAGTGTCTAGATACATAAAACGTTTTCAAAATATGCAACTTTTGTTTTGAATTTATCTGTGATCGTAACACCGGCAGAAAATATACACACATTGTGATTTAAAATTAAAATGGTTCTTCAGAGCAGACAGAACACCGAGATCTGTGTTTTATGGATAGTGATTTACCTTCTGAGCTACGCGTGCAATCCCCCACTGAAATCAAATTTTAACAGTGTCGTACGCTTCGCCTCAGTCTTTCTCTGTTTGTGATCCTATAGGATGAGCACTACTGGGAAAATGGGGTGGAAGGTTTCCTTCTCCACAGTCTCAAACCTGAGCTGAGGAAAGTGTAAGATATGTGCGAAGAATGTAGCCCATAGGTTACTATCCGTGAAAGACAGGTATCGGGACTCGACTTCTGGAACATTAATAATTCAATAACAGAATGGAGCGTATTCCTGTGTCTGTAGTAACTTCATAAATTTGTACCACCGATAAAGTAAATAGTAGAGATAATTTTTTGAAACTATATCAACATTCAGAAAGCTAAGCCACATACAGGGTGCCGGCCGGAGTGGTCGAGCGGTTCTAGGCGCTTCAGTCTCGAACCGCGCGTCCGCTACGGTTGCAGGTTCGAATCCTGCCTCGGGCCTGGATGTGTGTGATGTCCTTAGGTTAGTTAGGTTTAAGTAGTTCTAAGTTCCAGGGGACTGATGACCTCCGATGTTAAGTCCCATAGTGCTCAGAGCCATTTGAACCACATACAGGGTTTTAGTGAAAAACAATAAAACAGTTTCTCGGGCCAACTTTCGCTTCATTTTGGCAGGCGTACTCAGTAAGAACAGATCGAATGGTCATTGTCAGGTGTGCTGATCGACTGGTGTGAGGAAGCCGAAATCTTCTTACCAGTCCTTGCCCGTCTTTATTAGTTTTCGTTTAATTATTTACAGGTTCCATGGTTCATTACATAATCTGTCGCTATAATGTGGAACCAGTCGGGTTTACAGTTATCGTATACTATACCGGTGAAAAGTTGCCAACGTGCAAACCATTAAATCTTTTTTACTTACTTTCATAAATATCTTCATACGTAATAAAAATACAAAGTAAAGTCAATATGTTCAATCTTACAATGTGCAGCTGGAGTCAGCCAAAACAAAAACTGCTCGTCATGTCTTTCATGCGGCGCCTAATGTCAACGGTAGAGTTGCCAACTTTAGCTGGAGCCAAAACAGGACAACTCAAAAATGTATTTTTTTCTACCAATCGCATTGACCAACTAGGATCACGTTAACAACTTCAGTTCCTCTAAATGCCTGCAGCAATGAGAAAAACAGACCGAAAGTGGAAATGCTGAAAGCCGAACTATTTGTAAATTTTAACTACTGTATGAAATGTGCTTAATCTGCAACATCTGCCAAATCCTACAAGTGGAAAGAACTTGTTAAAACTTTGAAATGAGGAAAGAAGCAAACTTCAAAATATAACTAGCAACGATACTAGAGACTCGCGGAAATGGGTGCACTCGCAGCATTAACAGGTAGTATCGTTTTAAATAAATGCTTGCTTCCTCTTGTAGCAACTACGAGGTATGTATTGTGAAATGTGTTATGAATAATAATGACAATAATTATAACAAAAATATAATAACAATAATACAAAAATAATACAGAAAAAGTTCCTGACGACTGAAAATGTGAACTAATCCATCCACTGCACAAGAAGGAAGATGGAACGAATGTGAACAACTACAGAGGAATCTTCTTGCTACAAAGCACCTACAAAATTTTCTCAGCATGTTTACTCCAGAGAACACGAGAAAAGTTAAACACAAAATTGATGAATACCAAGCAGGCTTTCGCCCCGGTCGTTCATGCACAGAACAAATCCTCAATCTGAAAATAATTCTAAAATACAAGGCCATCAGGAATGTGCCAATCATTTGCACCTCCACAAACCAATCATCATCATCATCATCATCAACGTGTCTGTTGCCCCACACTTAGACCTTCTTAGCACACAAGTGACGTCTCAGAGTTGTAAGGGGCTAATATTTGATTTCACAGATCTACATTCGCACAAAGCACAGGATCGGCAAAACGCAGCGGGAAGGAGTGGAACTGTATAGCGTACGCTATGAGCCAGTGAGAAAGTGATATTACTTAAGAAAATACTTCCACGTCTTCGACAACACTAAAGTAAAGGAAACAATAATTGGAGAAGGTCACGATTTACCCCCAAGAACTGCAGACAAAATTTCTTAATGAACAATCTGTTCCCCTTATCGGGTCCATAAATGGTTTTACTACATTATCGAATCTAGTTGATCAATAAAGAAATATTATCAGCAGTTCTTAGGCGGGAAATCATGCCTTCTCGTATGTTTAGTAGCTGTGCGGCATCATCTTAAAATATAGTCATGAGCAACAAACATTACTAGGGATCAGCGTTCTTCGTGCTGAACTCGTAGCGTCGGAAGAGCAATGCGAAAGAAGTGTTTTCAGGTTACGAAAACGTAGTGTTTAAAGTGTTTATACTGTTGGTTTAGCTGCGAGTCGGAAGTTATAAGTTACGGAAGACAGCCAAGTTAGTGACAACGTCACACTCCTTTGCAGGCTCGACCAAAAGTTCGTAACACAGTATAAACATAGAACGCTATTTCTTGGGAACGGGAACAAGGGTCATAGGGTCGTTACGCTGTGCTTAATTTGTGTTTGAGCATTAAATTTGTTGTCACTAAATTTGATGACTCCATGTGGGGAAGTAGACAGGAGATAACAAAACAGTAACTGTAGTAGCATATAGGTAGTTAATTCCAGAGGATGCGGTCAGAGTCCTTTTCCATTTGTGTTTATGTGATGCCACTTTATTTTTCCTTTACCTGCTACCTCGGCTGGGTATTTAGGATAATGTGAACGTTGACGGAGCAACATAAAATAATATCGTGTAACTGCCAATCTGACTCAAATCTTTCGTTATGACGTAACTTCAGCGGCTTGTATGCCAGTTTTGCTCGACGAAAGATCCGTACAACAGATTGGAAAGTTGAGCAGATCACAACAGTATTCAAGAAAGGCAATAGGAGTAATCAGCTAAATTGCAGGCCTATCTCTTTTACATCGATATGCAGCTGGATTTTGGACCATACTTAGTGTTCGAACATTAGGAATTATCTCGTAGCGAACGGTCTATTGGCACATAGTCAGCATGGATTCAGACAACATCGTGTTGCGTAACACAACTAGCTCTTTATTCACACGAATTGTTGAGTGCTATCGACAAACGATTACAAATTGATTCCGTATTTCTAGATTTCCAGAAGACTTTTGACAATGTACCTCACAAGCAGCTTTAAATCAAATAGCGTGCTTACGGAATATCGTCCCAATAATGCTACTGGATTCGTGACTTTCCGTCAGACGCGTCACTGTCAATAGTAACTGACTGAAAGTCATCGATTAAAACTGAAGTGATTTCTGGCGTTTCCCAAGGTAGTGTTTTAGGCCCTACATTGTTCCTTATCTATATCAACGATTTAGGAGACAATCTGAGCAGCCGTCTTAGGTTATTTGCAGATGATGCTGCCGTTTATCATCTATTAACGTCATCAGATGATCAAAACCAAATGCAAAACGATTTAGAAATGATATCTGTATGGTGCGAAAATTGGCAATTGACCCTAACTAATGAAAAGTGTGTAGTCATCCACATGAGCCCAAAAGGAATATGTTATACTTCAGTTACATGATAAATCAATGAAATCTAAAGGCCGTAAATTCAAATACCTAGGAATTACAATTACGAAACACATAAATTGGAAATAATACATGCAAATTGTTGAGCGGAAGGCGAACCAAAGACTGCGTTTTATTGGCAGAACGCTTAGAATAAGAAAAAGGTCTGTTAAAGAGACTGAGAAATGGCTTTCCACTATCTCACTTTAAAAACATTGTCAGATTCACATTCAAATTTTCGATCATGCTCTCTGTGACACCAGTACTACATTTGGTACATTATGAGGTTTTACGTGAGGAAATTGTGGTCAGGATGTTATTATAGCTGCATGTATTACCTGTCGAGAACTTGTACCTGAGGGGCCGTATTGGTGGTGATGGGGAACAGGGAGAGAGATGAATTGGGGGCCTTAATGCTGAACGCAGCGACCTGGCAGTGTGAGTGATTCTGGGAATCAGCGCTCAGTGGATCGTACCTGTAGAGGGACTTGTGACCGAATCCTCTCCTCCTTCCGCTTAGGATCGAAAGGGTGCTGATTTGCAAGACATTTTACCTGCGCCAGGCGGCAGTCTGTCACAAACGCGGCCAGTTGGTGAAATGTGGGTCGAGGAAGCCATTTAAGAGAGGCAGATGTAAACAGACCCTTTGTGCAAACGGTGGAAGGTCAAGAAACTCTGTGCATTGTCATTTTAGAAGCTGAGACAATACGGACACAGTGGCTGCTGCACGTGTTCAGTGGAGTTAAGAATGCAAACCAGCCCCCTCCCCCCTCCCCTTTCTCGATGCCAAGAAGTCGCCAGGTTTCTTTAAAGAGCAGCAAAAACGTATCTTTTATGGGAACGGCTGTATGGGAGGGACTGTGGTCTCAACTAGGTAGATGTTTTTTGCCAAAAATGGGCATGCTTACCGTCAGAGAACGGCGCCCCCTATTCTAATATCTTCTTTTTTCAGACAAGACAGATATGAAGTCGCTCACTAGGTCCTCTTACGATATGCAAAAAATGGTTCAAATGGCTCTGAGCACTATGGGACTTAACTTCTGAGGCCACCAGTCCCCTAGAACTTAGAACTACTTAAACCTAACTAACCTAAGGACACCACGCACATCCATGCCCGAAGCAGGATTCGAACCTGCGACCGTAGCGGTCGCGCGGTTCCAGACTGTAGCGCCTAGAACCGCTCGGCCACTCCGGCCGGCACGATATGCAAACTGCAGGCTTGCTCTCCCAGTGTGGGAACTCTAGTGCTGTATCTGGATTGGCTGCCAGGCCAACGGAACAGTCAAGAGGGGAGATTCAATGTGTGGAGGATAGTTTGATTGGTTTATGCAATGGGGGGATGGCATCGTGTTTGCTGATTCGGCTCCCGTACCGAGCCTTTTGGAAAGTGGTAGTGATTCTTTGCCTTCTTCGTCTTTTGGTTCTCCCCTGGTGGAGAACTTCCGGTCTTTTCCTAGTGTGTGAGACTTGTGGTCTGTATCTTGTGGTGGCCTAAGAGCCAATGGCAGTTTCCAACTGTACAGATTGTGGAACTGTATATCACCTCGGACGTATCCTGTATCATGAGGGTAAACTTATTCGTCCTGATTCGGCCGTCTGGCGTTCGACAATTCCAGCAAGCATCGTCGTGCCTTTGAGTCAAATTTATTTGGCCACACCAGCGAAAGGGTGTACCTTACAGTGAAATCTGCCGAGATTTCAGGGCTCTGATAGGGAAGTCTCCCTCTTTTGATAATCAGAACACCACACTGCGTAGTTTGCACATTTTCGTGAACTCTTCAGAGCATTACAGTTGCTGTAGCACACCGCTTCCGACGGTGCGGGTTGCTTTCTCATTATCCATTAAACAATATGTCCACCCACCTGGATAGGTTTCAGGTTGTCTGCCCCTTCACTGTTCGATGGTAGATATTGGTTTAGCCGATAAAAGGAGCGTTGATGAAATTTCGAATTTATGCCTACAACGCAAATGGTTCAAATGGCTCTGAGCACTATGGGACTTAACATCTGAGGTCCTCAGCCCCCTAGACTTAGAACTACTTCAACCTAACTAACCTAAGGACATCACACACATCCATGCACGAGACAGGATTTGAACCCGCGACCGTAGCAAAAGCGCTGTTCCAGACAGAAGCTCCTAGAACCGCACGACCACAACGGCCGGAAAAGGCCACATAACTCCAGTCCATGGGCAGCACCTGAAAGTTAGTTAAACTAACGGGCTTTCGGGATTCCTGTATGACTCGTTTGAAAAATGTCTAAAATTTCATGTAAGTTGATTTATTGCCTTTAAAACACAGAAAATGGCTATCAAGTCCGTATTTAATATCCAGACGTCTGTTATGCTATATTACCTACTGTTCCTGTTAGGAGTTCACACTCGAAAGCAGCCAGCCGATATTTAGTGCGAAGTGATATTCTGAACGTCCTATACAGTCACTGACCCACAACTATTTGCGAGTTAGTGGAGTGGCCGAGCGGTTTGAGGCGCCACGTCACGGATTGCGCCGGAGGTTTGAGTCCTCCCTCGAGTATGTGTGTGTGTGTGTGTGTGTGTGTGTGTGTGTGTTTGCGTTGTTCTTAGTATGTTATTTTGAGCATTGTGTAAGTCTAGGGACCGATGACCTTAGCAGTTTGGTCCCTTAGGAATTCACACACGTCTGAACATTTGAACTTGCGAATTAACATATTCAGTCGTTCAGTAGGCTCCTTGTAAGTAAGTGCTCGCTCAAAATTTCACAAAATACTCAAAACTGTAGTCGCTCTTCGTCAATGAAAACGGAACCGATCAAACGTGGGCATTTCTTCATTTTGGTACAAATTCGATCAGCGCGGTTTAACATAGATGTTTTCCAGAAGACGGCTCCCGACCGAATCTCTCGACTCATAGATCTGAGGCGCAAAGCCCAGCTCATACGCGCAGGAAATGTTGAATTCCTATTGGATAGTATGTCAAGCAACCCATCAGATCATCTCGAGCACTTCTATACTCGCGATATTTCGAACGTCACCCAGACAGTTCACCAGAAGTAATTTAGACTAGAAATTTCGTAATTCTGAAACTAAATAAAATTTAATGAAAACGGAAATAAGGCTCATTTCTACAAAATAAATTACTAATTACTTGAGTATCTTCTGGCTGCCTTCTACAAAAGCAAGCTCACTCAGACATAAGTCACAAATTTCCCTATGGCACAACAGGTCTCTTACGCATACATTTACGTAGTATCAATAAAATACGATATTCTCATTTTACCTATGTCCTCCATTCACTCTCTCAGTCTCTCCAAAACACTCACACAACCAAAACACTATGAAACAATAATTTTCCAAATTACTTTTAATTACGTCAGAAATCTGTGATAATGAAGCTAAAGATAATTCTAGAAAATTAGATTATGTAAACCTATCTTCTTTGTTGTAGTTTCAATTGATACTATAGACGAATACATTACTGTCCCTAACTCTGTTTCACAATACCAACACAGATACTATATGTTTTAGGTACAAATTTGTATCTCCAACAATATTGAAGTTATTGATTTGAAATCTAGCAGTACGATTGTATTACCCATATAATTTTGAACACTAAGTATGAAAAAGATCGATTAACATTTAATAATACTTCTTCAGATTCGTAGGGAGGATGTGTAACTTATTGCACGCATCATTATTCATGTACACTGCTCACCTGGACCAGTAGTCAGCGTCTGCTCTATGGCAAGCTACGTTTTCAATGCAAGGTGACAGTTCGTAATAATTTGCTACGTTACACGCTTCTCGCCCACAGCGCGCTGTTTTTGCTGCTGTCTGAATGAAGGTGAAAGTGTAAAATACAGCTGCAATGGCGCAGCATTGTTAAATAATATTCATAGCTCCCTGTTCTCCGAGAACCATAGTTCATCAACATCTGCATCTAAATGGATATTCTGCAAATCACATTTAAGTGCTGTCTTTCTTTGAACTTTTTTGATGTGCTCCGTCAGTCCTATCTGGTAAGGATCCCACACCGTGCAGCAGTATTCTAAAACAGGACGGACAAGGATAGTGTACGCTGTCTCCTTAGTAGGTCTGTTACATTTTCTAAGTGTCCTGCCAATAAAAAGCAGTCTTCGGTTAGCCTTCCCCACAACATTTTCTATATGTTCCTTCCATTTAAGTTGTTCGTAATTGTAATACCTAGGATTTCAGTTGAATTTACAGCTTTTAGATTAGACTGATTTATCGTCTAACCGATGTTTAACGAGTTCCTTTTAACACTCATAAGGATGACCTCACGCTTTTCGTTATTTAGGGTCATCTCCCAATTTTCGCACCATTCAGATGTTGTTGTTGTTGTTGTTGTGGTCTTCAGTCCTGAGACTGGTTTGATGCAGCTCTCCATGCTACTCTATCCTGTGCAAGCTTCTTCATCTCCCAGTACCTACTGCAACCTACATCCTTCTGAATCTGCTTAGTGTATTCATCTCTTGGTCTCCCCCTACGATTTTTACCCTCCACGCTGCCCTCCAATACTAAATTGGTGATCCCTTGATGCCTCAGAACATGTCCTACCAACCGATCCCTTCTTCTGGTCAAGTTGTGCCACAAACTCCTCTTCTCCCCAATCCTATTCAGTACCTCCTCATTAGTTATGTGATCTACCCATCTAATCTTCAGCATTCTTCTGTAGCACCACATTTCGAAAGCTTCTATTCTCTTCTTGTCCAATCTATTTACCGTCCATGTTTCACTTCCATACATGGCTACACTCCATACAAATACTTTCAGAAATGACTTCCTGACACTTAAATCTATACTCGATGTTAACAAATTTCTCTTCTTCAGAAACGCTTTCCTTGCCATTGCCAGTCTACATTTTATATCATCTCGACTTCGACCATCATCAGTTATTTTGCTCCCCAAATAGCAAAACTCCTTTACTACTTTAAGTGTCTCATTTCCTAATCTAATACCCTCATCATCACCCGACTTAATTCGACTACATTCCATTATCCTCGTTTTGCTTTTGTTGATGTTCATCTTATACCCACCTTTCAAGACACTGTCCATTCCGTTCAACTGCTCTTCCAAGTCCTTTGCTGTCTCTGACAGAATTACAATGTCTTCTCCATGGATTTTAATACCTACTCCGAACTTTTCTTTTGTTTCCTTTATTGCTTGCTCAATATAAAGTTTGAATAACATCGGGGATATGCTACAACCCTGACTCACTCGCTTCCCAACCACTGCTTCCCTTCATACCCCTCGACTCTTATAACTGCCATCTGGTTTCTGTACAAATTGTAAATAGCCTTTCGCTCCCTGTATTTTACCCCTGCCACCTTTAGAATTTGAAAGAGAGTATTCCAGTCAACATTGTCAAAAGCTTTCTCTAAGTCTACAAATGCTAGAAACGTAGGTTTGCCTTTCCTTAATCTTTCTTCTAAGATAAGTCGAAAGGTCAGTATTGCCTCACGTGTTCTAGTATTTCTACGGAATCCAAACTGATCTTCCCCGAGGTCGGCTTCTACTAGTTTTTCCATTCGTCTGTAAAGAATTCGTGTTAGTATTTTGCAGCTGTGGCTTATTAAACTGATTGTTCGGTAATTCTCACATCTGTCAACACCTGCTTTCTTTGGGATTGGAATTATTATATTCTTCTTGAAGTCTGAGGGTATTTCGCCTGTTTCATACATATTACCCACCAGATGGTAGAGTTTTGTCAGGACTGGCTCTCCCAAGGCCGTCAGTAGTTCCGATGGAATGTTGTCTACACCGGGGGCCTTGTTTCGACTCAGGTCTTTCAGTGCTCTGTCAAACTCTTCACGCAGTATCGTATCTCCCATTTCATCTTCATCTACATCCTCTTCCATTTCCATAATATTGTCCTCAAGTACATCGCCCTTGTATAGACCCTCTATATACTCCTTCCACCTTTCTGCTTTCCCTTCTTTGCTTAGAACTGGGTTTCCATCTGAGCTCTTGATGTTCATACAAGTGGTTCTCTTCACTCCAAAGGTCTCTTTAATTTTCCTGTAGGCTGTATCTATCTTACCCCTAGTGAGATAAGCCTCTACATCCTTACATTTGTCCTTTAGCCATCCCTGCTTAGCCATTTTGCACTTCCTGTCGATCTCATTTTTGAGGCGTTTGTATTCCTTTTTGCCTGCTTCATTTACTGCGTTTTTATATTTTCTCCTTTCATCAATTAAATTCAATATTTCTTCTGTTACCCAAGGATTTCTACTAGCCCTCATCTTTTTACCTACTTGATCCTCTGCTGCCTTCACTACTTCATCCCTCAAAGCTACCCATTCTTCTTCTACTGTATTTCTTTCCCCCATTCCTGTCAATTGTTCCCTTATGCTCTCCATGAAACTCTCTACAACCTCTGGTTCTTTCAGTTTATCCAGGTCCCATCTCCTTAAATTCCCACCTTTTTGCAGTTTCTTCAGTTTTAATCTACAGGTCATAACCAATAGATTGTGGTCAGAGTCCACATCTGACCCTAGAAATGTCTTAAAATTTAAAACCTGGTTCCTAAATCTCTGTCTTACCATTATATAATCTATCTGATACCTTTTAGTATCGCCGGGATTCTTCCATGTATACAACCTTCTTTTATGATTCTTCAACCAAGTGATAGCTATGATTAAGTTGTGCTCTGTGCAAAATTCTACCAGGCGGCTTCCTCTTTCATTTCTCATCCCCAATCCATATTCACCTACTACGTTTCCTTCTCTCCCTTTTTTTACACTCGAATTCCAGTCACCCATGACTATTAAATTTTCGTCTCCCTTCACTATCTGAATAATTTTTTTTATTTCATCATACATTTCTTCAATTTCTTCGTCATCTGCAGAGCTAGTTGGCATATAAACTTGTACTACTGTAGTAGGTGTGGGCTTCGTATCTATCTTGGCCACAATAATGCGTTCACTATGCTGTTTGTAGTAGCTTACCCGCATTCCGATTTTCCTATTCATTATTAAACCTACTCCTGCATTACCCCTATTTGACTTTGTGTTTGTAGCCCTGTAGTCACCTGACCAGAAGTCTTGTTCCTCCTGCCACCGAACTTCACTAATTCCCACTATATCTAACTTTAACCTATCCATTTCCCTTTTCAAATTTTCTAACCCACCTGCCCGATTAAGGGATCTGACATTCCACGCTCCGATCCGTAGAACGCCAGTTTTCTTTCTCCTGATAACGACATCCTCTTGAGTAGTTCCCGCCCGGAGATCCGAATGGGGGACTATTTTACCTCCGGAATATTTTACCCAAGAGGACGCCATCATCATTTAATCATACAGTAAAGCTGCATGCCCTCGGGAAAAATTACGGCCGTAGTTTCCCCTTGCTTTCAGCCGTTCGCAGTACCAGCACAGCAAGGCCGTTTTGGTTATTGTTACAAGGCTAGATCAGTCAATCATCCAGACTGTTGCCCTAGCAACTACTGAAAAGGCTGCTGCCCCTCTTCAGGAACCACACGTTTGTCTGGCCTCTCAACAGATACCCCTCCGTTGTGATTGTACCTACGGTACGGCTATCTGTATCGCTGAGGCACGCAAGCCTCCCCACCAACGGCAAGGTCCATGGTTCATGGGGGAGGACCATTCAGATATCTTTTCTAAATCGTTTTGCAGTTTGTTTTGATCTTCTGATGACTTCATTAGTCGATAAACGACAGCGTCATCTGCAAGCAACCTAAGACTGCTGCTCAGATTGTCTTCTGTTGTGAAGGCATTTCAGAAGGCTGTGTTCAGTACCTCTGCTTTTGCTGCAGTGTTTTCGATAGTATCTCCATTGCTATCGCGCAGGAAAGGCATTGATTGTTTCTTGCTGCTAACGTACTTCACATATGACCACAATCTCTTTGGATTTGCTGCCAGGTTTCGAGACAAAGTTTCGTTGTGGAAACTGTTATAAGCATCTCGCATTACGTCCGCGCTAAATTTCGAGCTTCTTAAAACATCGCCAATCTTGGGGATTTTTCGTCTGTTTAAATTTAGCTTGTTTGTTTCGTTGTTTCTGCAACAGTGTTCTAACCCGTTTTGTGACCAAGGAGGATCAGCTCCGCCATTTGTTAATTCGTAGTTTGTGGTCTACTTGGTCGTAGTTTATTCCATTTGAATAAAACTGGGCTTCACAGTGGATTCATGTAAACAAAGTCAGATTGCTTTGTAGTAATGATTAATTCAGGAGAGAATTTATGTAGCTTTCACCAAAATGTATGCTTTGCCAATCAGACAACATTCCTTTTCTGATTTGAGTTTGTCATTTTTGTGTAAGATTTATCAGCTAAATTTAGTCACAAAAGTATTAACGAAACTTTTCATTATTTTTTAAACCTAATTACGCCACTGTTGTCTCTCATACTACCTCAACTATTCGCTGTTTTTATTCTGTTGTGGTGGTACGTGGATATACCAGCAATTTATGGTTTAGTCTTATTAATTTATTGATTTGATTGTTAAGTTCTGAAAGTGACCACAGACAAGGAAACAAAAGTGCCATGAGTTAATGAATTCATAAACAAAAAATTAAGGGTGTAGCTCAAGATCTGGAGGTTATTGAGAACATTATACTTTTCTTTATGTAAAAAGTAATAACATTTAGCATCACTGAGACATATATTTATGATTAAAACAAGTGACGGCTTGTAGTTGGCGTCCCTTGACCAGGATCTCGAATGATGGCACTTTTGTGAGTTAGTTAATGTGTTATCTTGTGAAACAGACACTTTGTTTTCCTTTATTTTCCAAAGTAAGGCTATGGTGCGCTGAGAATATTTGGAGTTGGGTTGGGCTCTATGCGTTGTATCTCAGCAATTTTTATTATGTTGTAGTCATTTTATTTCAGTGTATGTATTGTTTCTGTTTTTTTTTCTCATTGTGTCTTGTCAGTGACTTCTGCGTAACTTTTTGTCTGATCTTGCGTCGTTGCTAATAGCGTTGTGCAAGTATTTGCGGAACAAATTTAATTTTGGGGATATTTACAACGCTTTAGAATAGGTTTTGTTTCAAGGACTTAGGCACAGATGTGTGCATTATTTAAAAGAAGATCAGAGTAGAGCAGTGGCGCATGATGCTTTAGAATCGGAAACTTGCGGAAGCAGCAGCCGATTTGAATGCTTACCAGAAGCAAAGCATGTTTATACAGTGGGAAAGGTTGCACACTTATGTCGTTCAAAATGGGACTCGAGCTAGATACTGATGCAGAACAAGATAGAATAGTGGAAGAAGTTAATTTACATCAGTCGGCAAACAGGGTGCAAATGGCAAATACAGAATACTCGGATGATGAGGGTTCAGTACACTCAGGATGAAAGAGAAAACGATTCCGAGGCGGCAGATAGTCGCTGTAAATACGGAAAAAGGTACAGTCATGGAAAGTAACAGTTCGATATCGCTGACAAGTGGGTCTAGTCCAGGGTACGTTACTGGAAGTGCGCCTCTTGCGTTCAATTTATGCAAGACTCAGAGAAGGGACAACAGGAAATGGAAGAGAAGAGACGACAGGGAGAAGAAAAACAGAGGAAGGAAAGGGAAGAGACGGTAGAAAATAGACCAAAGACAGGAGATCCTCGTTAATGAAATGAGGGTAATTCAGGAGCGACAAGACAAGGAGGAAATGAGACAGGACGAAGTCATGAAAGAAATTAAGGAAATTCAAAAGAGGGCTGATGAGCTTGTCGAAAACGTCAGGTCAGGAATGAAGTTACGGGTGTAAAATCCGAGGTTGAAGACATTAGGAAAACGTCAGATGAGACGCGAGAAATAGTGGTGAGGTCCAAGCTTGAGGCTAGGAAAGCCATATTAATAGCACGAGTTGCACGAAAAATGCCTAAATTGCAGGATATCAGGCAGCGCTGGCAAGGCCGAAGTGAGCGCAACCAAGAAGGCTTTTTCTGCGCTTAAGAAACAGGGACAGAGAGTAGTTGGAAAGACACAGGAAGAAATGTTAGAAATCAAAGACGAGAAACACATCTCACTACCCACCAGAACGAGCTCGCGGATGAGACGAGACAAATGGTCGACCATGAAATCTTGCTTTAGGTAACTCCTAAGTAAGTGGAGATAAATACTGTCACTGCATTTGTATATCTTTCATCATCCAAAATCCTTGGAACGCCCCTCTCGCTTCAGACTCGCTGATGTTCTAGCCACACCGTATCGGGCGTTTGAACAATTCTTTTTGTTAAATGATGTGGCTGCCACTGCTTTCTCAGCAGTTGATGTGCATGCTTTTCCTGACTGCCTATTCATTTTTATTATGTCCCTTCTCCACTTGTCTGTGTTCTTACTTCTTTTTCTCGTTTTATTTTCCTTTCGAACTTCATTTCCTCTGACAGAGTGCCCAGCTTCTGTATAATTAGAATCAAAAGTCACTATACTTACTTCATCCTGTAACACCTTCATTAACATCACAAAACCATTGCCCAGACAAACTGAAGAATCAGAAATGAATAACTGATTTCTCGGTGAATGGGGATTTACGTAAATTATCCTCTTTTTTACACTACCTGAAAAGGAGAAAATTATATTTTTGACGTTAGTGCCTTACCTAGCATTATATATAACACTGATTATCTATGAATCTTACACACTTATGATGTGCAGTAATTCCGACAAAATCTACCAGTTCACACAGAGACAAAATAATGTGGCCCTATATCTACTGAAATGCAATTGTGTACTTCTCTTAGTAACAATTATCACAAGAAATAAATGAGTATCTAATCCAGGAACGCTAAGGAAAGGTGATTACACAATCACATTAAAACGATAGTCTCCGTATACATTCTTTTAACTACACATTCAAATAACTCGTGACTGAGAAATCAGCATTTGAAATGTTAAGCAAGACCCACAGAGAAAACAGATTATTATTTTACTTACTTAGATTTTCTAATGATTGTTACGTTTTAAGTTGAACTGCAGCTCTCCTTTCCTTTGGCTTTGGAGATAATGGTGATGATGATGATGATGATGATGATGAATAATCCGTTCTGCTTTCAGGTACTTAATTATCTGATGAAGCCAAACCAAGCACTTTGGATTCATTAGATTCTTCTTCACTCAACTCTGGCAGTCGTTCCATATAGAAACTGTTTTGTATTACAGACGAGGTTTCACCACTCTTTCCTTTTGCTTCTGTAATTTCTAAAATATACACTTAAGAGCCAAAGAAACTCGTATAGGTATGCGTATTTGAATACAAAGATATGTAAACAGGCAGAATACGGCACTGCGGTCAGCAACGCCTGTATAAGACAACAAGTACCTGGCACAGTTGTTGGATAGGTTACTGATGCGACAATGTCAGGTTATCAAGATTTAAGTGAGATTGAAAGTGGTGTTATAGTTGGCGCCGAGCGCTCGAATGCAGCGGCCACTGAAGGGGAATCGTTCAACGTGACAGAAATGCAACACTTTCCCAAATTGACGCAGATTTCAATGCCGAGCCATCAACAACTGTCAGCGTACGAACCATTCAACGAAACAATATCGATATCGGCTTTCGGAGGCGAAGGCCCATTAGTGTTCCCTTGATGATTGCACGACACAAAGCCGGCCTGGGCCCGTCAACACCGACATTGGACTGTTGTTGACCGGAAACATGTTGCCTGGTAGGCCGAATCACGTTTCAAACTGTATCGAAAATATGGACTTGTACGGGTATGGAGACAACCTCATGAATCCATGGGCCATGCATATCAGCAGGGACTGTTTAAGCTTGTGGAGGCTCTGCAATGGTGTGGGCGTGCGCAGATGGAGTCATGTGGGACTCCTGATACGTCTAGATACGACTATGACAGGTGACACGTACGTAAGCATTCTGTCTGATCACTGGCATCCATTCATGTCCACTGTGCATTCCGAAGAACTTGGGCGGTTCCAGCAGGACAATACGACACCCCACACGTCCAGAATTGCTACAGAGTGGCTCCAGGAACACTCTTCTGAATTTAAACACTTGCGCTGGCCACCAAACTCCCCAGATATGAACATTATTGAGCATATCTGGGATGCCTTGCTACGTGCTGTTCAAAAGAGATCTCCACCACCTCATACTCTTACGGATTTATGGGAAGTTTTGCGGCACTTCAGCGTGCTCGCGGAGGCCCTACAGGATACTAAGCAGGCGTACTAGTTTCTTTGGCTCTTCAGTGTATAGATAATGAATAGGAGCCAAGTCGCTCAAACTAACGATATACATCTCCTTGGATGGCTATCACGTAAATAAAATCAACAGTAATTAGTTTTATCTTCATCGGATGTTGAATTCCTTTCATTGCGGTAATTTTGAAGCAGTAGCTCAACCATTCTCCTTCCTGTGAAGAAATTTTTATAACAGAGAGCGCATACTAACATTAACCTCTCCACAGTGAATACTTCGCGAAAGTAAACAAACTGTGACTTGACAGTGAAAGTAATGTGACTGCGTTGACAATGGTTACAAAGGGTGCTCATCGTTTAGTCTGACGAATCTCCACTTGCTTATTATTGCAAGGGACATGCAATAGCTTGAAACCTCGTAAGTATAGTGTTACGAGAATTCACGGACAGGCAAATGATTCAGCAGTGAGACATGATGCGACGTATCCATCACAATCTTTGTTGTTAGCTTATAGACAACATATGCTTATCTTTCAGCACACAAGAAAATAGCACACAAATGCAGTGAAAATGTATTGTGCAAAACAAGCAGGTAATGGTGTCTACTGGGTTAAACTTATTTCTAGCTTTACTTGATGAAGTAATCAGTCAGAAGAACGTAAGTGCCCTTTTGATGATCTGAAAATTGAGATGCACTTACTCAAGACTGAAGAACATAAGTGCCAATACATCTGTCTCTAAAATAACCTCAAAACTTGGAGATACGCAGCACCTTATTCTCTCAAGGAGAGGAGATACAGATACGCCGTTTTGACACAACAAGGAGCTGATTACCGTGAGGACATGCGTTAAAAAAATTAAAATAAAGTTTTTGGAGATAAGTTCCTGTGACGCTCACATGAAGATGTATAACATGAGACACACCACAAAACCACTGAGCAGACAAACTGAAGAACCAGGACTGCTGATTTGTCGGTGAATGGGAATTTACGTAATTTATCCCCTTTGTGACATTGCTTGGAGTGGAGGTGATGGATAACAAGGAGAGATGAACTGGCGGTCATAAGCGCTAAGTGCCAGGCTGTGTGAGTGATCCTGAGATGCCCCGCGCTCTGTTGATCGTACCTGCAGAGAGACTTCTGACGAAAGCCCTCGCCTCCTTCCACATAGAATGGCCTGAAGGGTACTGGTTTGCTAAATATTTTACCTAGGAGAGGTGGCACTCTATCATGAAAGCGGCCAGTTGGCGGCAGTGGGTGGAGCAGGCCCATTAAGATAGACTACTGTGAAGTGAGCCTTTGCGCAAATGATGGAAAGGTAATAAAACTCTGTGCATTCTCATGTTAGAACCTGGGACAATAGTGACAGAGGGGTGGTGCACATGTTTAATTGAGAGAAGACTGTAACCCCTCTGACAGGAGGAGGTCGCCAGGTTCTTTTATAGAATGGCAGAAATATGTACTTCACAGGCACAACTGCCTGGAAAGATTAACAGCCTTCTTTCAGGAACTGGAAATGGTCGGTCTGGAAAGATTAGATCTGTCTATAAATGAGGGAATGTGGCCCCTATAGGTAGACGTTTTTTGCCAAAGATGGACACGCTTACGGTGAGAACGTCCAAGAGAGATTTGGCGTCGCCAATTGGATCTACTTAGGATATACAAAGTGGAAGCTTGCTCTGCCAGTGTGGGAACTCTGGTGCTGTGTCTTAATTGGTTCCCAGGTCAACAGAACATTCAACAGGGGAGATTCAGTGACTAGAGGATAGTTAGATTGATTTGTACAATGTGGGAGCGGTTACGTTTTTGCTAATTCGGGTCCCGTACCGCTCGTTGGTGGAAATTGGTTGTGATTCTTTGCCTTCTTCATCTTCTGGTCCTCCCCTGTTGGAGAATTTCAGCTACTTCCCTAAAGGGTGAGACTTGTGGTTTGTATCTTGTGGTGGACTAACAGCCAGTGGCAGTTTCCAAGTGTACCGACAGCGGAACTGCATATCATCTCGGAAATATCATGTGTTACGAGGGTGAACTTATTCGTACTGAGTCAGCCGACTGACGTTTGACAATTCTAGCATGCACCGTCATATCTGTGAGTCACATTGGTTTGTCCAGACTAGTTAATGGGTGTACCTCACACTGAAATCTGCCGGTATTTCGGGGCTCTGGTACAAAAGTGTAAAATACTGCTGCACTGGAGCAGGGTTGTTAAACGATATTCACAGCTCCCTGTTCTCTAGTGAACCATAGTTTGTGGTATATTTGGTCGTGATTGATTCCATTGTAACAGAGTTAGGCCTCACAGTGGAATCGTGTAAACAACCTCAGATTGCTTTGTAATAAGGATTAATTTTGGGGAGAAGTTGCATAGCTTCCACCCCAATATATGCTTGTGATTTGTGTTTGGCATTTTTTCTGTAAGATTTATCAGCTAGTTGAAATCACAAAAGGATTAATAAAACCTGTCATCATTTTGTAAACCTAATTACGGCATAATTCTCATTCATACTTCCCCAACGATTCATTTTTTTATTGTATTGTGTTAGTACATGGGTACACCAGCAATTTAAGGCTCAATCTTATTACATTAATTAATTTGAAAGTGACCGAAAGCATAGGCAGCAAAAGTGCCATAAGTAAATTCACTAATTCATGTATAAAAAATGAAGGGTGTTTATCACGATTTGAAGGTCTTTGAGAAGGTATCACTTTTTGTTATGTAAACAATAATAACATTCATTGTCACTCAGACACATACACTGCTGGCCACCGTAAATGCAACACCCTGAAGGAAGCATCCGAATCAAGTGAAATTTACTCCATGGGTTTGCAGCGATGAGATATGCAACTGATTAGAATTTCAGCGCAGACGCACACCACGTGCGCCTGTGGCGCCACCTCATAGCGCCATTTAAGGCTTGGCGATTTCGACGAGTGTACGTTCGGCACGTGTGTTTACCTTGTGGTTGTTTCACAAGACGATCAGTTATGACTCGTAGACAACAGCGAACATCTTTTGATCAAGTATCCGAGTTCGACAGAGGAAGGATAGTGGCTTACCGAGATTGTGGATTATCATACAGAGAAATCGCTAGTCGTGTTGGACGAAACCAAACAACTGTAATGCGGATATGTGACCTTTGGATGCAGGAGGGTATGACGGACCGACGTGGTCTATCGCATTCACCTCGGTGCACCACTGCACGTGCTGATAGGCAAATTGTGCGCATGGCAGTGACGGATCGCTCAGTGACATCCCGAACCATAGCACAGCACATTGCGTCTGTAACGCATCATCCAGTGTCTGCGCGTACCATTCGACGCCGTTTACAGCAGAGTGGTCTGTCCGCAAGACGTCCATTGCTTCGTCTACCATTGACGCAGAACCACAGACGTCTCCGTCGCCAATGGTGTGATGACAGACGGATGTGGACGGCAGAATGGAATGACGTTGTCTTTACTGACGAGGCACGCTTCTGTCTGCAGCACCACGATGGTCGGATTCGAGTGTGGAGACACCGTGGAGAGAGGATGCTGGACAGCTACATTATGCACCGTCACACTGGTCTTGCACCGGGTATTATGGTATGGCGCGGCATTGGATATTACTCTCGCACTTCTCTAGTACGCATTGCCGGTACTTTAAATAGCCGGCGCTACATATCCGAGGTGCTGGAGCCAGTTGTCCTTCCTTACCTTCAGGGCTCGGCCACAGCCATATTTCAACAGGATAATGCACGACCACACGTGGCACGCATTGTCCAAAGGTTCTTCGTCAATAACCAGATTGAATTGCTTCCCTGGCCGGCTCGCTCTCCGGATCTTTCGCCGATAGAAAACATGTGGTCCATGGTTGCTCAACGAGTGACCCAGATTACATCCCCAGCTGCCGCACCAGATGATCTTTGGCAACGTGTGGAAGCTGCTTGGGCTGCTGTACCCCAGGAACACATCCAACGTCTCTTTGACTCAATGCCGAGACGTGTGGCAGCGGTGATCAACAATGGCGGCTACTATGGCTGCTGATTCTGGCAGGAACCACATGTCACAGACGTCTGTAAACGTAATCATTTGATACTTGGTCAACATGTTATCTACAAAATAAATCTTGTTGTGCTACCTCTTGTCTTTCTTGGTGTTGCATTTACGGTGGCCAGCAGTGTATTTACGACTAAAGCAAATGGCATCTTGCACGACTGCCTACACTAAGTTGTCCATCTTCTCTTGTAATACTTCTGCGCGGTGTGGGAGCCATACTAGATAGGATTAACGAAGTACATCGGGAGAGTTCAAAGAAGGGCAGCATGTTTCGTATTATTGAGGTATGGGGGAGATAGTGTCACGGGCTTGATACAGGATTTGGGGTAGATAAAAAGTGTTTCTCGTTGTGGCGGAATCTTCTTACGAAATTCCAGCACCACCTTTCTCCTCAGAATACGAAAATAATTTGTTGATGCCGACCTACGTAGAAAGAAACGATCATCAAAAAAAAAAAAAAAAGGTGAATCAGAGCTCTCACTAAAAGATATAGATATTCTTTTTTCCGTGCGTTGTTCGAGTGTGAAATAACAGAATTATTGTGAAGGTGGTTCGACGAACCCTCTGCGAGGGACTTAAGAGTAGTTTGCAGATCGGTCCTGTAGATGCTGACGTAATGTAAGTTTTTCCTCGCTGTTTGTCATCTGGCTGCAATGGGTGGAGCTGATCCGTCCAGATGTACCACCGTAGATTTCCGACATGATCACCGGAATCTCCACGTTTGTAATTCGTTACTCTAACCACTAGACTTAAGCGGAGAACTTTAGAGGCGAAGACGGAGAAGAAGTCGAAAGGAGATTGCCCCAAGGTGTGGAGTGGGCTCTATAGTAGTCACTGAAGGTGGTTTAGAGCGTTAAAGCATGGTTCAATCTTCAAGAGAACGATGCAATGTACCAGGGTGTTTCAAAAATACTTTTACAAGCTTTGAGGACAGGTTCCTTACACGAAAACAAGATAAAACAGTAATATACACAAGCTCTAAGATGCGTGCCTTCTCTCGTTTATCTTCGACACTGCGATATAACTGACTTCTACTGCAAGCTCTTTGCTTTCCATAATTAGGGACGAGGTAGTACGGACCAAAACAAGAAAAAAGTCCAGTAAATATCCTCTCTGAGGAACATCACTTGTTTAACAGAAGAGATGTGTTTCACAGTAGCGAACGTGAAGAAGTACTAATAGCTGTTAGGGTATGCATTTCAGAGCCTACGTTCACTAGGCATTTTTTGTTTTTGTTTTTATGTTACGGGACCTGTCCCCAAAGTTTTTAAATTATTTTTGAAACATTCAGTATAAATGGACATCTTCGTCACTTCAAACAGCATGTTGAGGAAACACAAAGCAATGATAAAACACATGTCATATTTGGATTCACACTGTTCCCACAGTCACGAAAAGAAATTTTGACGTTGCCTGTGACCTAAAGATTGAGATTATCACATAATTTTTACGGGGGGGGAAGAAAATGGTTGGGAAAGATTTTTACTTAGCACTAAAGAAAAGACACCCAGAGCTAAGTTGCAGCTAATCCCACTCTACCAGGTTAAATTTTTTGTGCTGATGAAAACGGAGTTTGGAATACCTAAGAAACCCGTCAGCATAGTTGGAATTTGTTTCACTGATTCAAAAGGCAAAGCGAAGCTCGGGAACCAACTCACGGAGAGCTTTGATATAAACACAGGGTTGAGACAAGGAGATGGTGTGTTACCCATATTGTTCAACCTGACACTTGAAAAGATAATGAGAAAAGTCTCTCGTAAAAGCTTCGAGGGTACAGAGGTAGAGTGTGAGAAAATCACACATCTCGCGTTTGCTGATGATGTGGCCCTGTTGTCTAGATCTTAGGAGGAACTAATGCGGATGAGTGAAAGTTTGGAGGCGGAAGCAAGCAAAATTGGACTCCTTGTGAATGAATGAATGAAAGACGGAATATCTGGTGATGAGCAGTACCAATGCTTATTCAAGAAACAGACTTCAGCCTTTGATAGTCGGAAACCGGTTCTACAAAACAGTTCGTGAATTTAAATATCTCGGGGTAATCTTTACAGAAGACGCAGCATGTGAAGCAGAAATCAAAGCGAGGATCCAAGACGCAAACCAATCATACTTTGGTCTCAGTCAACTTCTTGCATCGCGTGGTCTCTCGAGGAATTTCAAACTCAAGCTGTATAAAACAATGATTCAACCCATAGTACTGAATGGTTGTGAAGCTTGGAGTGTCCGGAAAAAAGAGTTGAACAATCTTTTTGTTTTTGAGCGGAAAGTGTTAAGGAAGATCTTTGGTCCGGTACAAGATGAGAACACTGGAGAATGGAGGATCAGACACAGTTGTGAGCTAGACGAAATGTGCAATAGACCAAACATTGTAGGATTCATGAGAACAAAGCTCCTTGTATGGGCAGGGCATGCCAGTCGGATGGATAAATGCCGATGGCCTTTGAAAGCTATGGATCATACTCCTTATGGAAGACGCTCACTAGGAAGACCAAAGAAGTGATAGAGGGATGGAATCCATGAGGACTTGCTACAGATTGGAAAAGAGAATGACTGCCACCAGGAGGCACAAAACAGAACCCAGTGGAGCAGGAACCTTGTAGCAGCGCACGGTCCTCTGGACCTGATCGCGTAAAGTGAAGTATGAGTAAGTAAGTGCTGATGAAAAAATGTTGTTCAGAATGTTTGGCTACTGAACTTTCTACACAGTGGAGGATCTGTTTTGCAAACATTTGAGCATTGTAAATTTAAGAACTTATAGTTCATGTTAAGTTGTCAAAAACACTGAAATACAATGCAATCCTTTACAAAATTATATTGTCTTGTATCTGACAAAATATCTGTTTCGTTTAATGCATTCGTGCTTTCGTTGTGAACCCTGAAATAGGTCAGAAAAGCAAACAGCATGAAATCGGAGGTAACTTGGAAGTGTTAAAAATCCCTCTTACATCAATTACTCCGCTTCTTTATCTAAGCTGCACACTTCTGAAACACGGTCTGCTTAAAATAGGTCTGTAAACTTTGAGATTTATAGAAGTCATCAGCGTATTTATTCACCGGGATTTCCTCTTGTTTAACAAAAAAACTATATTCGATGGCCGGTCGGAGTGGCCGTGCGGTTCTGGGCGCTACAGTCTGGAGCCGAGCGAACGCTACCGTCGCAGGTTCGAATCCTGCCTCGGGCATGGATGTGTGTGATGTCCTTAGGTTAGTTAGGTTTCATTAGTTCTAAGTTCTAGGCGACTGATGATCTCAGAAGTTAAGTCGCATAGTGCTCAGAGCCATTTGAACCATATATTCGATGTTCAGAAAGCACATTAACAACAGAAGGCATTCACAACATTGAAATCTGGCAAATGGTAAGCAATGAAATATTTAGTCTGTTGCTTGTCTCTTAAGCGCCAAGCGCTAACGTCTGTAACGGAATGTGAACAAACAAAACAAGTTCGTTTGTAAATGCAATCTTATTTATTTAAAACTGATCATAGAATTTGTCGTCTTCCGAACTTAAAAGAGGGATGAAAACGTTGAAATGACGCCACTGTGTTAGTTGTACAAAAGATTTTAATGGGAAATCGGTGCCCACGGAAAAAAAAAGTTATTTTTTCTCCGTAGCGAAAACGGTAGAAAATTTCGAGCGAGTCTGTTACTGTTTCCTGCTATAGACCGAAACAACGTGCGCAGCATGGACATGGAAACGTTCTCGGTGTTCAGTTTGAGCAAGTATACAGTCACGTGGACGCAATATCAGCTGGGTGGCAAAATGGGACGGTCGGAGGCGAATGCGGGAGGAGGCAGATGCTACGAGAGGTGGAGGATAGAGTTGATGGGGAGAGGTGGAGTACAAGTCACTGGGCAGAGGTGGGCAGGCCAAAGCTAACGCGCAGTATTCACCGGACGGCAGGGGGCTTGTAATCCGGTGCCCGCCGTACGGGCCACCTCTCAATTAAGTCTTTATGCCAGGCGGAGCGCGGATTAGGACCGGTTCGACCTAGCTGCACGAATGGTGAGATTCCGCTGCGGACACAAATGCGTGGATAGCTTTCGGTCGTAACTCCCTTTGTGCGAAGGCGCGAGGTTGTGCTGTCTCTTCCTCTGGGCCTCGTAACTGGTCCAACAACTCCGTGTGTTCAAGCCTGGACCAAACACTGAGTGAGCTGTCTGCAATAGCAGACAGTCTCTCTAGTTCCTGTGTATGCAATGACTCATTTCTGTCACGGAGTTCTGATCAGGCTCAACTGATACTTCCGGGACAGCTGAAAGTTATCGTCAATCCTTGCCTCTCCACACCATAGAAGATGATCAGCTATATTCGAGGCCCATGTTCTTTCGAAGACCTACTGCATTGAGATTTTCTCACCGTAACTGACTGTAAGACTCTTAGTTTCAATTTTTATATGTTTTTTCGATGCTATGAGAAGCCAGTACTTCATAAGGACTATGGTATTGTTAGCAGCACGTATCTGTCAATTAACAGATAGATTTCTAAAGCCAGCTTTGATGCGAATCTGTGTTTTGGCGCCTGATAATACGGGAGCCAGATGACAATCCTCCATTGCCGATTTTGACCCTTCCGACCCTGTTTATAGTCACTGTAGACGACATAATCGTATTGAGAGATTCGGCAACTGTATAGATATTTAATTCTCATTTGTACCATCTCAGTTGCACAAACATGTTTCAATCACGCTGGATCATATTCAGATCCAAGTAGCTGCGTTAGCAACCCGTCTTGTCTACTCAGAACCAATAAACAAGCCAACAGTGAAAGTTTAACTGGCATGAAGTAAATGTTTGTTTACTACATCTACCGTGCTGTTGACGTAAATGACAATGAAAATCTCGAATTAGCTCTTGTTAAAAGGGAGTGCATTTAATTGTTTTTTACTAACGTCATTCTCAGTCCCTTCCTACATAGGCTCCGAAGGCCCGTTGATGGTAGAGAGAGAATTATGAAATTTCAGGCAACATTAGCGGTATGCACTTTGACGCTATTTTTAGCCCAGGCTCGTTGCCACAAGGGAAAGAGGAACAGAAAGGGCGGGAGGAACGGATTATGTTAAAGCGCAGTTTCAATCTGTTAAAAGCTGTGTTCTGTTCGTATGCTGGATAACGTGTTAGTGAAGAGTAGTAAGTGCGTGTGGTCACTGCAATTTCTGTGATTCAATGTGTCTATCAAATATGTAAACAGAGCTGACAATTTTTGCTAAATTTGTGAACAGGCTGCACTGAAATCGAAACGGAGGCCAATAACGCCATATATTAGGAAATTGGTTGTGAAATGGGGGGCCAGGACAAGAACCGGGCCCCTCATGTATGTTGCAGATCTTGTGTCTCAAGTCATCATTCATGGTTGAATCGTAGATCATCCATTCACTTTGCTGTGCCCATGATCTGGTGAGCACCTTCAAACCATATGAATGATTGTTACTTTGAGTGACAAATCCATTAACACATGGTATTTCGAAGAAGAAAATGTCCTCCTTGACATATCCTAACATACCGTCGTCCAAGAGACCAGTTCCTCACGCAGACGAACGAGCTGTTCAAGTCCTAAATGATTATGATAGTGACGTGATGATAGTGGAACTAGTATTGCATCATCATCTTCAAAACTCAGTTCTTCGAAATATTCCGAATTTGTAGGTAAGGATGAGTGTACAGAGATTCACAAAATAACAATGACCTAGTGAGAGATCGTTAATTACCGAAAGGTAAAGCAGAAATGTTGGCTTCAGGAAAACAACAGTGAAATCGTCTCGAAAAGACGGTAAATGTGAGTGCGTTACGTAATCGCCAAATACCATTCTCTCCATTTTTCGAAAGTGAAAAGAACTTGGTATTTCGTAGTGGTGTACAGGGACCAATGGCAGCACTGAGATTTAACTATAGAAGTGGTCAGTGGAAGTTGTTCATCGATTCCTCCAAAATAAGTCACAAGCGTGTGCTACAGCATAATGGCAAAGTGTTAAAATCGATTCCAATTGAGGATGCACCTTACATGAAATAAAAACATAATAACACGAAACAGCTGTTATTGCGATTGAAATACGACAAGTTTAAATGGTGGATTTCCGGTCATCTGAAAGTCATAGGCATATTACTTGGGCTACAACACTGCTACAACAAATTCTGTTGCTTCCTTTACCGCTGGGATAGCCGCCACGATTCACTTCCACTATAAAGAGAAAGACTGGCCTAAGCGTCAGTCACATGAACCAGGATCTCACAATGCTCTGCATGAAGCACTTGTCGAATCCACTAACACAATTCTCTCTGCTCTTCATATAAAAATGAGGCTAATGAAAAACTTCGTTAAGGCCGTGGACAAAACGGGTAAAGCATTTCTCTATACACGTGAAAAATTTCCACGTCCTAGTGAGGCGAAATTAGCAGAGTGGATTTTCGTATGTCCACAGATACGCAAACTGTACACAGATGAGCATTTAACGTCATCCTGAAACGTGATGAAGACTTAGCTTGGGATGCGTTTGTTCAAGTGTCAATGATCTTTCTAGGGAATAAGAGGGCAGAAAATTGTAACGATCTTGAGAGAAATCTTCTGCACTGCTATAATAGACCGATGCGCAACATATCCTTAAAGTTACATTTCCTAGATTACCACTTGGACTTGTTCGCTGACAACTACTGCATTGTAACCGATGCGCACGGAGATCGCTTCCACCAGCAGATTTCGTACGTGTAAATGAGATACCAGGTGGAGTGAATCAGTGTTAAGCGATTACTACTGAACACTAAACAGAGTATCATTAGCAGAAAACTGCAAACAGCAGGCAAAGGGGTCTTTCAGTGACCTTTCTCCGAGGGATAACACCAAGGTAAACTCATGTATAAGATCATATAGGCTATAACGTAAAATTATCATAAATCGAATATTAGAGCTAAGGTTGCATTTTCATTAACATTTTCGTTATCAGCACACCAGGAAACATAAAGATTAGCTGTTTCCGTACGAGTTACAGAAAAAAAGTAAAATTTTGTTATCTAGTGATAACAGACTGTTGTTTATAATGTGTGCATGTGTGAGTATTTTGAGACATTCCATTATTAGAGTCGTCAAAGCGCTTTGGGCACAAACTGAAACATCATGTACACAGCGCCCACTACCACTGGACCATTCATAAATTTAATTTCTTTCCGGAATATGATAGGTTCTGTTTATGCACGCTACTGCATCTTGAATTTCTGGCCATAGGGGGCTGGCGGCTCCTCGGTTTTTCACTGTCAGTGTACGATCGTGGTATCACGTGAAAAAGTGAGAGGTCGCCACCACCAGTCGTATGGGGCCAAAACACAAATCTGACGATGGCTTTAACGTAACCCGAAACCGGTCATAATAAACAAATGTTACTAGGACCTCTACTGCAGTTTTTAACCAAAGTATGGAAACAGATCGCTGCGCTCCTAGGACAATATTGTCTAAATTTATGATCTTCATTCAGTGTTTCGTTTACTTTATCGTTGTGTTTATTAAGTAATATCACAGTGTTCCTGGCTCGTAACTTACGCTACACAGTTCCACTCACTCCTCTTGCGTTTTGCCGATCCTGTGCTTTGTACGCACGTGGACTTTCGAAATCAAATATTGGAACCTTACAACGGTTAGACGTCAGTTGTGTGTTAAGAATGTCTAAGTGTGGGGCAGCAGAAGTGTGTGTAGCATACGCCTGCGCAACACCATATGGAAGCAAATGAGAATTTAAAACAAGGAAAATCTAGTACTAAAATCCTTCGAAAACTTAAAAATTAATCAGTCTTCAGGTTGGCTGTAATTAGATCGATAATTTCCACAAAAATCGATGTCTTACAGTACTTTTAGGTTGACTGAAAGTTTATATTTCCATAGCAAATGTGTTATGGCTGAAAAACGTGCTGTGGATGTGTCTGTATTGTACGTTCAATATTTATCAAGTTTTTCAAGGAATTGTAAATTGTGGCCTGTTGTTGTTTCTCCCTCCATAGCTAAAATGGTGATCCCATGGTGACTCAGAACATGTCCTACCAACCGATCCCCTCTTCTCGTCAAGTTGTGTCGCAAATTTCTTTTTTTCTGTAATTCTATCAGTGCATCCGCATTAGTTATGTGATCTACCCATCTAATGCTCAGCGTTCTTCTGTAGCACCACATTTCGAAAGCTTCTGTACTCTTGTGTTTATCGTCCACGTTTTATTTCCATATACGGATACACTCCAGACATGTACCTTTAGATAAGACTTCCTAATACTTAAATCTAAATTAGATGTTATCTACCCATTAGACATAAGTCACCCTCTAGTTAGTGCCGCACAATATACTGGTCATAAAATGGTAAGGATCTACCGAATTTCAAGGGTACAGCGGATACAGGCTGCGCAGTTCAGGAAGAAGACGACCAATCAAAGCTCTCTGTAAAACTTTGTACAAACATATTTATTGGAATAGATGCTCGAAATTTTAATACAACATTCGCTCGATATAAAAAGTATCAAAACGTAGATACAATACCGACTGAGATATCGTTAGAAATTTAGTGTATTGAGAGGGTACTTTTCAAGTATAGAGCTGGCTGCCCTGGCGGTCAAGATTTGAGTGTTCTGGTTTCCGTCTGCACCTAGGACAAGTAAGCAACCAATTTAGTGCAGTCATTGTCAATGACAGTGAGTCAGCAGTTGTATTTGACCTGTCTGTTAGAGCTCCACGAGGTATTCACTTGTGATCACAGTCGCAACCGTGAGCGTTAGCCTCGGATGGCTGTAACTAGAGTAACGTTAAATTACCGCCAGCGACATTAATGTCGTACTTGATTTGCATAGCATAAAACTCAACTTTTATGTGAACATCAGACAATTATTTGCCTCATCCGTTTCCATTTCGCGATTTTTTGTACACCACTCTTATACATTATGTGATCAAAAGTATCCGGACATCCCCAAAAAATCTACGTTTTTCCTATTACGTGCGTTGCGCTGCCACCTACTGCCAAGTACTCCATATCAGCGACCATAGTAGTCATTAGACATCGTGAGATAGCAGAATCGGGCGCTCCGCGGAACTCACTGACTTCGAACGTGGTCAGGTGATTGGAGGTCACTTGTATCATACGTCTGTAAGCGAGATTTCCACACTCCTTAACATCCCTAGGTCCACAGTTTCCGAGGTGACAGTGAAGTGGAAACGTGAAGGGATACGTACAGCACAAAGACGTATAGGCGGACCTAGTCTGTTGACTGACAGAGGCTGCCGACAGTTGAAGAGGTTCGTAATGTTTAATAGGCAGACATCTATCCAGACCATCACACAGGAATTCCAAACTGCATCAGAATCCACTGCAGGTACTATTACAGTTAGGGGGAGAAGAGAAAACTTGGATTTCATGGTCGGACGGCTGCTCATAAGCCACACATTAGGCCGGTAAATGCCAAAGGATGCCTCGCTTGGTGTAAGGAGCTTAAACATTGGACGACTGAACAGTGGAAAAACGTTGTGTGGAGTGACGAATCACGGTACACAATGTGGAGATCCGATGGCAGGGTGTGGGTATGGTGAATGCCCGGTGAACGTCATCTGCCAGCGTGTGCAGTGCCAACAGTAAAACTCTGAGGCGATGGTGATATGATGTGGTAGTGTATTGCATGCTGTGGGCTTGCATCCCTTGTTGTTTTGCGTGGCGCCATCACAGCACAGTCCCACATTGACGTTTTAGGCACCTTCTTGCTTCCCACTGTTGAAGAGCACCTGTTCATAATGCACGACCAGTGGCGGAGTGCTTACACGACAATAATATCCCTGTAATGTACTGGCCTGCACAGAGTCCTGACATGAATCCTATAGAACACGTTTGGGATGTTTTGGAACGCCACTCCGTGCCAGGCCTCACCGACCGACAACCATACCTCTCCTCAGTGCAGCTCTCCGTGAATAATGGTCTGCCACTGCCCAAGAAACCTTTCAGCATCTGATTGAACGTATGCCTGCGAGAGTGGAAGCTGTCATCAAGGCAAAGGGTGCGCCAACATCATACTGAATTCCAGCATTACCTATGGAGTACGCCACGAACTTGTAAGTCATTTTCAGACAGGTGTCCGAACACTTTTGATCACATAGTGTAAAAGCATCTCACAGCGGGTGGAGTTTACTCTTTGAGGCGAACAAAGCTAACGCTAACATAAGTACGTAGACTTTTGCGGCCGGTGTCATGATGATTATAATTCTTCTGGGTATTATACCGTGTCATTGTATGAAAGACTTTAAACTAAAAATCAACGTTTCGGTCGTATTACAGCGACCTTCCTCGGGGCAGACTGGTTTTCGTGGAGGAAGGTAGCTCTATTTATTGCACGCGATCGGTGACAATAAGTCATATTTTTGAAACTTTACTAGCGTAGACATGACGTTTTTTAGTTTCCAATTAAAATATTTTGTACAATGCCGTGAGACAACACGCGGAAGAAATTAATCATCATGACGCTGACTAGTCTTGCCGATGTCTCATAGTATTTTGTGCATGTTCAATGAAGGAAATTTGAATATATGAATTTTTCCGGGAACAGGGGTTAAATAATTTCAACTGGTTCTTTCCTCATCTCTTCACATTCTCAAGTAAAAGCTTTCTTTTCCAGCTATGGAGAGCTGGATATGTCAACAAGAAGCATGCACACTACAGGTAACTATTTTGTTACTACTTCAAGATTAGCTCTGTCTGTAGTTTGCAGGTCCTTATTCCATGGCTAGACAATTGGTATATTAGGGCAAATAAGTGAAAACAATTAACCCGGCATTCCACATAATGATCAAGTGACTGAAGGTCATTTCATCAGAAAATAGGCATTATTAGTAGCGGAATAATCCCGTATAGCTTTTCTAGGCCGTTGTGGGATGTGGTTTAAGGTTTTATTGTCATTTACACGTTCAGCACATTTCTGCTCTATGGATCTCCCTATTCAATCATAGACGAACCGCCGGAAGAATGACTATCGAAAATCCTAGGCATGAGAACGAATCTTTCTCTAATTTTCATACATTGTGTATGATTTCTATGGATACACGTGCAGCGCCGTGATGCGCTCGTGTAGTTGTCGTTATGGAATGCAAAGAAGGAAAGTGACAAAATTAGATACTGACACCCAAAGCATACTGTTATATTTAGGAGGCTGCAGAGCTTAACATCCCATCCGATGGCGGATCATCATCAAAATTGTCAATGATCTCACTCTACTACAAACTGCAGGCGATCAAGGATTTTATCTACGACATTAGCGGTCAGTCCAGTGAACAATGATGAAAGCTTCTTCCGCCATCAGGATTTAAACAGACCACCTCAGCGTCGGCTACAGTAGACTAGAGTTCGCTAACGACCAGGTTAAGAAGCCAGTTGTTGTGTGTCTATTCGTAAAAGAGGTGTTAACTATCCACAGAGAAGATTACTTAATGACGTCATAGACGTGCAGGGAAAATATACCGACTGTAGTTATGCGCACATTGCTAAGCTGTTGTTCAAATAACTTACGGGAAAGCAGCCGGATGACCTCGTTGACAAACGCTTGGCGGTTGTCAACTACGCCAACCAGCTGCATTCATATAAGTTATCTGAACACTGTACATGCCGGGAGGAACTCAGGTCTCACATTGCTAAGCAGTTGTTATGGTGGCGCTTCATTTTATTAATTCTCTTACACACATGCAAATATTCGTCGTGAGTCTTTTAATCTCGCTAAAAGCGCCGGTGCTTACCTCTAAGCAGGAGGAACGGACGTCGCGGCAACATCTCCTGTAATTTTCTTGAATGACGCGAAGTTAGCGGACAGTAAGTATAGTGAAGAAGGCTTATATTTATCTCGCAGTGCGAAACTGCTGAAAGGAAAAATCTCATTTCTGGAGTGCTTATAAATTTTCATTCTGTGCCACATTTTGCTTGGTGAGTGCAACAGATCTTCCTTATATTTGAGCAGTGTAACACTCGAGAAATTAGGAACAGATTATCATTTTCCCGAAGACGCGTCCCAGTGTGGTACTCGCAGCAACAGAGAAATGATAAACAGCGTAAAACTTTATGCAGAGATCTGTGCTGCAGCTACGAGATTCGAACTGTCCACAGCAGAGTACAGTGTAGACTGTAGAAGATAAAGCGTTATTCGGTTACCTGCATGTCATGGGCTTCGTTTGGAAATGAATGTTACATAAATTATTGATTTCTAGGAATCAGGTTAAACTTCACTCCTCACGACCTGTTATTGAAACTTACCGGGTTGGCAAAGACGTCAGACAATGGACTCGCACTATGGAAGACGTAGCTTCAAATGCCTGCCTCCGGCTATTATTTAAATTTTCCATAATTCCCTAAATCGGTTAAGGTATAAATGCTAGAACAGCTCCTTTCAAAAGGGCACTGCCGATTTCACTCCTCGTCTTTCCCCATTCCGAGTTTGTGTTCCGACTCTAATGAACTCCTCGTCGACGGAACGTTAAACCATAATCGTCCTTCCTTTTTATTTAAACTGAATATTTCAGGTCTGCATTTATACAGTGGTGACATGGACTCGGCAGAAGAGCGACAAATTCGTGGGGCGACACATTTTATAGAAAAAAAAGTAGAGAATATGTAACTTCAAATATCGCATTTCTGCAGAGCTATGGGGTGATGAATTTAAACGCTTCATACCATCCAGTCAGTGTTCCGACTTCTCGGCTCAGTAATAGTACGTAGTGTGTCCAACGCGACTGTCGAAGAAAGCTGGAGTTCCATAGCTCGTGTCGTCAATAGTTTTATCCTTTTGGTGACTATCAAAGTATTCATGATTCTAATCTCCCTGGTGTGATGCTTTCGTTGTTATTCGTATCTTCTTTTCCCTATGTTTGTCCTGTTGCAAATGATAATGCCGTGTGACTTGAGTTTGCATTATGTCAAAGCGGCGCTAATAAATTTTAGGCTAACTGTATTGGGGCGCCAGCGATGTTAGGCGCAGATTCTACACGAAGCTAACAACGCCCCCGGCATGTGCTGCCATTTCCTGTGTGCTTCCGACAGTTCTAGAGCGATCTACTTCTCCTTTCTTTATTCTCGATATGCGCACGTCAATGTTTGGAGAATCACAACTGGATACAGATGTAAACTCAGTTCTAAAACATTTGTTTGTTCTACAGTATCTCCGACGTGACGCAAATCACATTTTTATGTAATAAACTA
The DNA here is from genome assembly GCF_023898315.1 of Schistocerca nitens. Lineage (NCBI taxonomy): Eukaryota > Metazoa > Arthropoda > Insecta > Orthoptera > Acrididae > Schistocerca > Schistocerca nitens. Next base: position 285,768,566 of record NC_064614.1, read on the forward strand.
ATTGCGTGTGCAAGTCAATACGAAAACATTGTCTGCGTAAAATACGCATCGTTAGGCATTTACGTATTCTTGTGGTCGCATGACTGAGATAAAATCTAGTAAAGAGAAAAAAATATTTCCATTGATTTGTAGCGTCAGAACACTTTAATGTACAGACAAACGGTTGATTACAATATCAGAAAAATTGGATTACTTAGTCAAGAGAAAGAGCCTGACAAATTGAGCAAACCATTAACGACTTAGTCTGTCTCTGGCCCTTAGGCAAGCAGTTTTTCGGCTTGGCGTTGGTTAACAGATTTGTTAAATACGCACATGAGAGATGTGGTGCCAGATACCATGTGATTGGGTCGTTATATCGTCAAAATATCGAGATGGGTGAAGAGCCCTGTCGATACGCTCCAAATGTTTTCAGTTGGGGAGATGGTTCAAATGGCTCTGAGCCCTATGGGACTTAACATCTGAGGTCATCAGTCCCCTAGACTTAGAACTAAACTAAGGACGTCACACACACCCATGCCCGAGGCAAGATTCGAACCTGCGACCGTAGCAGCAGCGCGGGTTGGGACTGAAGAGCCTAGAACCGCTCGGCCACAGCGGCTGGCAACTGGAGAGAGATCCGGTGACTTTGCAGACCAAGGTAGAATTTGGCAAGCACGAATGCAAGCAGCAGAAACTTTCGCCTTGTGGGGGTGGGTACTGCATTGCTCAAATGTAACACTACGATGCCTTGCTGCTATTAGAAGAAAGACTACCACTCCTGGTTGTTGGGCCGTATGGTGGTGGAGCGGGGTGGGGGGTGGGGGTTCCGGGAGGGTGGGGGGAGGCGGGGAGGAGGGGAGGGGCGGGGAAGCGGTTACAGTCAGGTCGGTACCTTATTGTTGTCCATGCGTCGTCGGCCTGCAGTCTGTTGACTGGAGGTAGAATTGTCTTCAGTGATGAGTCGTGCTTCCAACTGAGCCCCAATGACCAGTGAAGACGCGTCTGGAGATGCCCCAGGTAGTGGCGGGATACAGTCTTTACTGTCGCCTGTCCGACAACTAGGAGTGATGGTCTGCAGCGCCACTTCTTTTCATAGAAGGGACCATTTGGTTTGTCATCCGCAGTCCCGTTTTCTTGCTGTTGACGACAAGCCGTCCCGGCAGTTTAATAAGCAGCAATTGATTGGAGGTCCAAATGTTTTTCGTGGACTCCATCTGAACTTCACTTGTGATGTACAGGCTGTGTTTGGAGGTAGTACATGGCTAACACTTGCTGTTGTATGGGGCAATCAAGCAGATTATGGTGGCTTTGAAGCTTTTCCAGATGCTAACATATTGGCTTGGAAAACTTGGAGTATAGCAGAGACTACAGGACTGTTGGCTAAACAGCCTTATGGTACTCTTGTTCCAAGCATGCCATTTGTTTTGACTACAAGAAAGAAGAAGAAACTCAATGCTGATGAGTACTTGTTTATATGGGCGAAAGTCGGCAATGGCAATTGTAAAATAAAGATTAACGGTGATTGTATGATTTATTATAGGCAATAAAGTGTGTTCTGTCCTTTACTTATCTCTTTTCCTTATCTCCCTCCATGTTTTTATTCAAAAAATGTATTCACTTTTTGTTTTGGTGGCCGTGCCGCTCTTGGTTGCACGCTAGGCGGGTGGCCTTGAGCGGGACTTAGCCGCTGGACGAGGCTGCCGGGCAACACGGGCCCTAGTATTACTAGGCCCGTGTTGCAGAAGAATTAACTTCCGGCCGGGCTGATAACGCTCGCATACGGCGAGAGTTTTTCTGCTTGTCGTCGCGCTTGCCAAACCCTTTCTCGGCCAACAAAGTCACCGGATCTCTCCCCAATTGAGAACATTCGGAGCATTATGGGCAGGGACCTCCAACCTGCTTGGGATTTTGACGAGCTGATGCGCGAGTTGGACAGAACTTGTCACGATATCCCTCACTAGGATATCCAACAATTATATCAACCAGTGCCGAGCCATAGAACTGCTTGAATAAGGTTCAGGGGTAGACCAAAGCGTTACTGACTTACTCAGTTTCTGAAGCTCTGTCTCTAACCATTTTAACTGGAGAAAGATGTGATAGGGATGGAAACTATGTCGATGGAGAATGCCTAGGACAATGAATGACTCATGACACTTCTCGTGCGATTTCGCGGGAACTACCGGTAACTTGCGAATCAACTGCAGCAGCAGTTCAATATTATTAATGTCCCCCTCTCCTGTCGTCGCTTGTTTCCCTCTGGTACGTTGTCTGCGTGTTACACTACTACTTCCACGATACTGGCTGAAGAGGATGATACATAATTGCCGAGATGGTTGACGTCTATTGGGATATCTCTCTACATACACCGTACAAGAAGATATACCTTTTTCCTACACTCTCCATACACCTTGAGCATGTCGGCTTTCACTGCGTTGGTAAACCCCATCGTTCACTCACGACCTTGGACTGTCACACTCTACTGGCTAACAAGTCCCAATGCACTAAAGGAACACATAGTAAGTGAACATAATAACATCGTACCTAGCAAATACGCAGGTTGAATGGCTGAAAGATATATCAGTCTGGAAACTTTTCAATACACGATATCTCGTAAACGACTCGTACTAGAATCCTGCAATACACACCACTGACATTCTAATTTACCCTAATTTTAGTACGTTGCCGTCAATAGCCACTGGCCCACTTAAAAAAGTGTATTTTTGCGCAAAAAGTAAACTTTATAAGTATTATTACAGTCTGGTTGTTGGCTAACAAGACGAGCCCCTGAGTAGCAATTCATTCTGTGAAAACCGCACATCAATAGCGCTTTCCATTTCCACAATAGTAGCGGGGTAAATTTTAGGTGATTCACCATATATATGTATGTATATATATTTTCACTTTTATTGCGATACGGAGATCCTGATGATTAGCAATGGCACACTGAAAACAGGGAAAGGACATGACAAATGGGAGGCTTAGACGTCCTGTCAGTATCAAGGCGAACTGCGATGCAAGAAGCATCGGGATCCAACAAAAATAGTTTCACATAAGTCTACGAGAACTGAAAGAGCCCATTAACTTTAGGTTACAGCCACAAGGCAAACTTGTAAAGGACCACATTGTAAAGGACACACAGCATTCGTATACAGAAAGTCTAACGTTTTTCTTTTTCCGAGTATTCACATATAATGCTACATTGCATTATATATAATTATTTAAACAGTATGCCAAAATGATTCTTTCATTTTCAATCAGCCTTGTAAGTTCTGCCAATGTATTATCAAAATGCTTAGAATCTTTAACCAAATGAAATAAGCATTCAACGCCCACTGTCGTAGATACGTGATATACCAAATTACAACAGACAGCTATAACATATGTTAGATTTGACTTGTGTAGTATATAATAATTCATTATCGGCTACAAAATATTTTTTTTCAAGCAGGAATTTATACAGGTATTGAGGGGTTAATATTTCTAATGTGGCTTCATTGCTGCTACTGATACAATAGATATATACGTTTCTTCGTGCAAATGATAATCATTCAGCAACAATAATAGAATGTGATTAGCAACTGCATGTTGCTTAAACAGGAGACAAATTACATTTCCTCAGAAATCTCCCAATGCATGTCACTCCACCGTAGATTTTTTTCAGAAAACAGCTCCTAGGTAAATTATGTTTCTGTCCGAACCAGTGGAGCTCTGTAAAGCCCAAAACTAACGCTAAACTCTCGTTCAGTGTAGGTCTACATACTCGGACATTACACGCTATTACGTCTCATGCCCCTTCTACCGTCACCGTCATCTCTAGTAAAGCTATACCGATTGGAAAATTGCTGTTTGTTACCTGATACCCAGACCATTTCTCAGTGGACGTGCCTAATGCGCCTGAGATCGTCTTTGGTATGACACTATGTAGACATGTACAGCGGAATATGCGTGTGCAGGAGTTTCCTGTACAGACTCGCTAACCTGAAGGAACACCTTGTCACTCTACACAGAGCCCTACGAAAACTGAGTTGCTGGTAAGGTGTACATATTCGTAACTCTGTAGTAGTTTCACATTTTATGCCCCATTGCACTTTTTTAAATGTATTTCCCAACAAACTGTAAGTAATTACTTATTTACATAATTAAACGAGTAGTGAAATTTTTGACAATCTAAAAATAACAAAACTGTATTGTTCTAAATCAAACTAAAGATGTCTTAGGGTAGGAAAAAGAGGAAACGCTTCTAAGAAAAATAAATTAAGATGCAGCAAGAAAAGGCGGATTTATTTACAAAACAAGTATTTGATTTCGGTATGTGCTCATACAGCCATCTCAATAATGGAACATCAATTATGACGATATGAACGTAAGGACAGCACAACCCCCATTCCACGGGCGAAGAAAATCTCCTTTCCAGCTGGGGATCACAACCCACCGTGCTGACCGCGCAGCTACAGTGGTGGACACCCACTGCGCTTTCAGGAGTGGATCTGTTCTTTACGGTCCAGACGTTCTATACACTTGCTTTTGTCTGTAGTAGCATTATGACGCTCAGTTTTACGGACCGTCACATCATACGCAGACCGACGATTAGTCTCTGTATAAACTTAGAAACATTTCTTGTAAATTCTTTTCCGGCCGCGGTGGTCTAGCGGTTCTGGCGCTGCAGTCCGGAACCGCGAGACTGCTACGGTCGCAGGTTCGAATCCTGCCTCGGGCATGGGTGTGTGTGATGTCCTTAGGTTAGTTAGGTTTAAGTAGTTCTAAGTTCTAGGGGACTTATGACCTAAGATGTTGAGTCCCATAGTGCTCAGAGCCATTTGAACCATTTTTTGTAAATTCTTTCTTCGAAATACTTTTTTTATGGCAACGTTGGCCTCATGCAAACGGCGGTACATAACTTGCAACACTCATATAGTGCTTTTATACTTGTACATACCGTTAGTATTCAGATGTCGACTGATGTCCGATACTAAATATTCCTCTCTCGCCTTGATGATTTGCGTCTGATAACATACCGTGAACACCTTTACAGTTTGACAGCGTTACCATACTAACTTAATAGTTAAAGCTCTACAGATTTCACACGATTTATAGGGACTTAACGGTAGCGTAATTCCGAATACGTAAAAAATAGTTCTATCTCTAAATTAAATTGGTGATTACCTCGATATACTACCTTCCTGTTAGGGATAGATTGCAGCCGTTGGCAAGTGTGAACATACAAACTGCAAATTATATTCGAAAGTGAGTACTATAAAGGGGTAGAAAGTATAATATAATATTTACAGAAATGGATAGTAACAGGAACAATAGCAGACAGGTCAAGTACACAAAGTTATCGTGAGTGTTTGTAGCATCCAAACGAGAGCGAATACAATGTGTAGCCGGTCACATCTTATAGACGCAAATGTCGAATTATAATCAGAAATGAAGAGCTTTTCAGTCGTCTCTGTCCACTACATTGTGATGCTAAACCTTACATAATAAGGTTTTGTCTTTCGTTTGTTGCTAATTTCATTGCGTGAGTCTCTTTTGAAAGTTTAAGTTTCTTTAGGTTTCACAGTAGGCAGAAATTTCGTCATTCAGCATAAAGCGATTACGTCAGACGTTGCAAAGTGTGTTTCTTGGGATCCTTAGAACTTCACAGTTGTAATATTCGATATCCCACAGCTGAAGAATGATACGTAGCTATTCCGTTTTATTGATGGTGGCTATAAGACGCTGTGCTCGCATTCGGAACGACTTGGCGCCCTGCCCGGACACAACTCGTAGGTTGTACCCATTTCTACTTCAGTGAAACGCTCCCCATAAACTTAGAAAAGTACGTATTCTTGCTCTATAAGGACTGAAATGAGAAGCCTAAGAAATACATGTCTCAGAATTTTTGCTTAGTTTCCAACTTCACTTACTTAGCTAACTTGTTTCGGAAATCAATACTACTTTCTTTGTGTTCCTATTCGGAATTGTGTATTCCTGAAAAATATTTTCTTGACATCCCCCCTTTCTGCGCTGGTTTCATCAATTTTTTCCACATGCAATCCAATCATCCACGTCTACTTTGCAGGCTTTATTTGCCGCATTAGCGTTCCGTTGTAGGTCCTAAACCTGGGCACCCCAATCGCACCTCGTACAACTCAAACTCCCATAAGGAAAGAAGTGTAGGATTTAACGCCTCATCGAGGTTGAGGTCACAACCTAGAAGCATGGAAAGAATGAGGAGAAAAATCGGCAGTGGCCTCTTCAAAGGAATCATCCCAACATTCACCTTAACTTTTTAGGGAATCCACGAGCAACCCAAACCTGGATCTTCGGTCAGGGACATGAACTACCGCTCTCCCTGGTGACCATTGTACCACCTCGTTCTTCTGCTGGGACTAATAAAGGTAGAAGAAAACGATTTTGTGTATCGTTGCATTAAAAACTCAACACATTTGTTACAGAGCACATGTCATATTATTTTGCCATCAGAATTATAAGCAATAATTACTTCTTATAAAACGCAAAAGAAAGATAAAATTATATTTTGCAGGCTATGATTCACAGCAATGTCTTAATAACAATGATCGAAAGATAAGGAACTGACCGATTGTATGTCATTCAGCAGAATGGCTCATACCTAAGAAATATTTTTTTTTTTTTACGACACGCATCTTATTTAAATAGTTCTATGACAGAAACTGTTTGTAGAGTGAGGAATTATGGCAACGTGTACTATTTCGTATTTTGAAAGTGTCTGCTGCTGTTGCCTATTCTCAACACGTTGAAAACTTTTACATAATCCATGATCCTTCTCGAAACAGGACAGATATATTTCACCTTCCACACATTTCCAACTGTTTAGAACTTTATTATTCCAATGTTCGATCCTATTTTACTTTGTATCTGTGTTTAGTTGTGCTGGGAAGTGCAAAAGCAGATGGGTTAAGTCTAAGTAAAACATCATTGTATCGTCATGAAACTGTTGTTGTTGTTATAACCCTCAATCCGAAGACTGGTTTGATGCTGCTCTGCGTGCTGCTGTATCCTGTGCAAGTCCCGCCATCGCCGAACAACTACCGGAACCTACATCCCTCTGAATACGCTTACTGTATTCAACTCTTGGTCTTCCTCTATAATCTCCCCTCCACACATACATCGTGCAAGCAAGCACACACACACATACACACAAAACCAATACAAATTTGGTGATCCCTTGATACCGCAGTATTTGTCCCATCAACGGATCCCATCTTCTAGTCAGGTTGTGCCACAAATTTCTTACCTGCTCAGTTCTGTTTAGGATCTCCTCATTAGTTACGTAACCTACGCACTTAATCTTCAGCATTCTTCTGCATCACCAAATTTCAAAAGTAAATATTTTCTTCTTGTCTAAACTCCTTATCGTCCATATTTCACCTCCATACCTGGCTACACTCCAGACAAATATCTTCAGAGAAGACTTCCTAAACACCGTCAGGAAACACTTCTTAACACTTAAACTTAATATTATAATATTAACAAATTTCTCATCTCCAGAAACGCTTTTCTTACCATTGCCAATATACATTCCATATCCTCTATACTTCACCCATCAGCAATTATTTTGCGGCCAAAATAGCAAAACTCATCTACTACTTTAAGTGTCTCCTAAAATTACAATACCATCGATAAGTTTTTATTTCTTCACCCCGAAATTTATTTCCTACTCCAGATTTTCCTTTTGTTTCAAAAAAAAGTTCAAATGGCTCTGAGCACTATGGGACTTAACATCTTTGGTCATCAGTCCCCTAGAACTTAGAACTACTTAAACCTAACTAACCCAAGGACATCACACAACACCCGGTCATCACGAGGCAGAGAAAATCCCTGACCCCGCCGGGAATCGAACCCGGGAACCCGGGCGCGGGAAGCGTCTTTTTGTTTCCTTTACTGCTTTCTCGATGCACAGATTGAATAACATCTGCGATAAGCTACAACCCTCTCTCACCCCCTTCTCAAAATCTGCTTCTCTTTCATGCCCCTCGTCTCTTATAACTGCTATGTGATTACTGTACGAGTTGTAAGTAGCGTTTCGTTCCCTATATTTTACCCCTGCTATCTCCAGAATTTCAGGGAGAGTATTAGAGTCAAAATTTTCAAAAGCTTTCTCTAAATCTACAAATGCTATAAACCTGGGTTTGCTTTTCCTTAACCTATCTTCTGAGATAAGTCGTAGCGTCAGTATTGCCTTGTGTATTCCTACATTTCTCCGTAATCCAAACTGATATTCTCAAAGGTCGACTTGTACCAATTTTCCACTCTTCTGCTAAGAATAAAGAATTCGTGTTGGCATTTTCCAATGATAGATTATTAAACTGATAATTCGGTACTATTCACACCTGTCAGAGCCTTTTATTTTTGGATTTGGAACTATTACATTGCTCTTGAAATCTAAGGGTACTTCGCCTGTCTCATACACATTGCACACCTGTACTTACACTGTCTCTGTGAAACACAGAAAAAGTATGTCTGAATTCTGCTTTGTCTATTACTCGACGTTGACTCTTTCGATAGTCGATAGTCGATAGCTTCCATTAAATTTCAGAACAACCCTTACGTCGTTTTATTTATGGAAGTTATCAAGACAATCAGTGTTAGTAAAATTATTATGTCACCTAATAAACAATAAGGTAAGTTCATACCACATAAAATCGTCTAACTTCTGGTTAGCTCAATGTATCCACTTTTGTACGATAACGTATCAGACACATCTCGTTAAATTAGATTAGAGCTCACTGAAAGATGGTGTAAAACCGCATCAGTCACTATGATTTGGAGTTGCCAGTTTGTGACAGCGTTAAACTATGAACACCATGACTGAACGAGACCCAACCGATGCTCCAGTATTCTCATGGCTATGAGGTGTGTTGATTAAAGTTTCCTACCTACGTGTGCTTACTGAACGCGTATTCCAGTATCGAAAAACGCAATTAGTGCAGATGAAGAATGGTGCAAGAACATAATGGATATTGGATGTGTCTAACACTGCTAGTAATTTTCAGTCGGAGATCTGAATACAACTTATCCAGAGGACGAGCTGGTGTGCTTTTTCAACGTCTTTCAATCTTCGGGAAAGATCTAATCATTGTGATGAGGGGCATGGGAGTAGCATTCCGACAGACTGCACAGACAGTTGGCTGCAAGGCAATGACTGCAAAAGGAGTAGTAATTAGATAAACTTAGGACAATAAATTGACAAAGAACGGCAGGTACGGATACATTCAGAAGGACTAAACAGCTACTAAATCGAAGGATTGTGAGTCAGGAGAACAGACGGATGAAAACAACTGAGGTCGGGGCATACGTTACGAGCAGAGTGTCGCCACGAACCGATAGGAGCATATAATTGAATCTGGGTTGGCATTTCGAGTTTTCATGCGTCTTTTAGCGTTGACACCCTAGCTGAGACTAGCTCGGTGTAGGACCAGAGTCAACTGGAACACTGGGTGACATTCTGAAGTGTTTAGTAATGACTCTCGCTCCTGTCCGCAGCAGAAAAAACGACGCTAACGTGTCGACGGAGGATCTGGTGAGAGGTCACAATGAACAGGGATTCTTTGTACCCATACTTCTCGAACACCTGAATCAAGATGTGGGGAGCTGTTGGAAGCCACAACAGCACTTATTTGATAATCATAATCGAATGGAGATTAATGGTCGCTAGTATGTGGAAAGACTCGTAAACACTATTGTTCACTTAAAGACCAAGGTAAAAGATATTATGCAAGACCTAACACCACAAGTCATCCCAAATCGTCATGAGGAATGCAAGGACCCTTCATTTGGCTGCCCACTCAAAAATGGCTCAAATGGCTCTGAGCACTATGGGACTTAACATCTGAGGTCATCAGCCCCATAGAACTTAGAACTACTTAAACCTAACTAACCTAAGGACATCACACACACATCCATGCCCGAGACAGGATTCGAACCTGCGGCCGTACGGGCACGCGTTTACTGACTGAAGCGCCTAGAACCGCTCGGCCACAACGGCCGGCGGCTGCTCAGTCCTCTTATTATTCATAGAGAATTTCTTGGAAGCAAATTGTGAGATGTATCCTTTCATATCAGCTTCCTCCTTGGAGTCATCATCAACTGGCACAAAATGAGTTTCGATAGCAACAAACTCTTCAAAATACCATTCAGAGACTGTTTGTTTCTACACTACAATGAATACACGTATGTATTCGTTCCTGTGGGTATCACATCTTATACGTATGTTGGTAATGGACTTTATTCCAAATTTATTTAAAGTTTAATCTTTGAACATCAGTTGCAGGACGAAAACCTCCACAAGGTTCTATAAATACTGGGCTGCTTCATGGTGTCACACTTCCCATTTCCATTAGTGTACATTCCAACTTCTCTCAGCCGACTGATAAATAAGAAGACTGCGTGCGCAACACGCTGTGTTAAAAGTCACGGGTTACCCCCTTATACCATGTCGGACCTCCCCCTCCCTTTGCCCGGTGTAGTGCAGCAGCTTGACATTTCATCTACTCAACAAGTCACTGGAAGTCCCCTGCAGAAATACTGAGCCATGCCGCCTCTATAACCGTCGGAAGTTCCAAAAGTGCTGTCGGTCCAGGATTTTAAGCACGAACAGACCTCTCCATTATGTGCCATAAATGTTCGATGGAACTCATGTCGTGTGATCTGGGTGGCCAACAATTCGCTCGAATTGTCCAGAATGATCTTCAAATCAATCGCGAACAATTGTGGCCCGTCGACAAGGCGCACTGTCATCCATAAAAAATCCATCGTTGTTTGGGAACATTAAGTCCTTGAATAGGTGAAAATAGTCTCCAAGTAGCTGAAAATGACCATTTCCAGTCAACGATCGGACAGTTCGACCAGAGGACCCAGTCCATTTCATGTAAACACAACCCACGCCATTATAGAGCCACCACCAGCTTGCACAGTTCTTTGATGACATTTTGGGTCCATGGCTTCGTGGGATATGAGCCTCACCGGAACCCTACCATCAGCTGTTACCAACTGGAATTGGGATTCATCTGACCAGGCCACAGTTTACTAGTCGTCTAGGGTACAACCGGTATGGTCACGAGCACATGAGAGGTGCTGCAGCCGGCCGCTGTGGCCGAGAGTTTGTATACGCTTCAGTCCGGAACCGCGCTGCTGCTATGGTCGCAGGTTCGAATCCTGTCTCGGGCGTGGATGTGTGTGTTGTACTTAGGTTAATTAGGTTTAAGTAGTTCTAAGTCTAGGAGACTGATGACCTCAGATGTTAAGTCCCATAGTGCCTAGAGCCATTTGAACCATTTACAGGTTCTGCAGGCGATGTCGTGCTGTTAGCAAAGGCACTTGCGTCGGCCTTCTGCTGCCACAGTCCATTAACGCTACATTTCGCCGCACTGCCCTAACGGATACTTTCGTCGTACGTCCCACATTGATTTCTGTGGTTATTTCACGCAGCGTTGTTTCTCTGTTAGCCTTGACAACTCAACACAAACGCCGCCGTTTTCGGTCATTATGCGAACGCCGTCGGCCATTGCGTTGTCTGTGGTGTGAGAAATGCCTGGAGTTCTGTATTCTTGACATACTGTAGATCTTAGAATACTAAATTCCTCAACGATTTCCGTTATGGAATGTTCCATGCGCCTAGCTCCAACTGGCACTCTGCGCTCAAAGTCTGTTAATCCCTGTCGAGCGGCCTTAATCACGCCGTAAACCTTTTCACATGAATCATCTGAGTAGAAAGGACAGCTGTACCAATGTACTGCCATTTTGTATCTCGTGTACGTTGTACTATCAACATCTGTATATGTGTGTATCGCTACCCCATGACTTTTCTCACCTCAGTGTATCTGCTCCCATCCACAAGTTAAGCATGGCACTCAGTACTGCGTTTGGTAATCCACCTTTCTGAACTTGTTGTAGCTGTCATGGAACGTGGAGGAACATGCAGTTCTTTTGCGACACCCGGAGGCATGAGTAGATTGAGTTCCTCTTGCCTTCGTGTAGTAAAGCAAACAGAATGGTCTCGAGTCACGAGGATGAGATAAGTACGCGTCGGCACCGCGTAGCCTCACACTGCCAGCCCGTGAACCGATGCTGCCAGCAGAGGTGTCGCAGGGGTCAAGCCGATGCAAATGCTGCTGCTGTTTAATTAATACGGCAGACGCAATTAGCTCAATTTACGGCGCTAACATAATGGCACTGTCGATGAAAACTACTGAAATCCGGAAAGAGCATAATTAACTCGGATGTCCGCCACGCAGGCTTTGGTTTTAGAAGTTAATTATAACGCGTAATGCGTTTAAACCAGTTAGGCCTGGAACTGCGGTCAGTGTCAAAGTACAAAGCACATAAATCTTCACCTAGCGTGTCTCAGTGTCAGACCTGTGGAGGAGAGGAGACCAAAAATATTGCGTCTTATCGCTTGATGAACCTCCTACATCTTTTACATCTGTATCTGTTTCACTAAATTTACACATTCTTACACAAATCGAAATCTATATGATCGTGAAGTGTACGTGGTACCTTATTTTCGTTATCATCAAACATCTCAATCCCAGAAAGATCAGGTTGTACGTACGCGGGCTGGGGGGGGGGGGGGACTACCTACAGCACGGTAATTAGTTTATGCCCACATGTAGGACGGAACACAAGACAGTGTTTGAATCTATAGACGTAGAGGTCGACTTTGACCTAGTATGAGGAGCTACTCCAGCATTCATCTGAACTTACTCAGGGAATCCAAAACTAATGTGGCTGGAAGACAATCTGAACTTAAGTCGTGTTTTTATTAACAACTGGAACTCTCTCATGGTATATGTTTTGCCTGCGGTGGAATGTTTCGAAAGAATGTAAGTCTGAAATGAGAAGCCAAGTGGTTTATTGGATCAAGCAAATAATACCGTCGAACTAATCAACTGACTTCAGTCGAGGGATTTCTGATTTTGGAAAACATTATCTAATCACCTCAGGGCAAAATCTTTTCCCTTGTTTGAGGGCAGTAGTTTATTTCCTGGTATTCTAATAAATCAGAAATTTTTCTGTATCATTATGCCGATACATAAAAGACGGTTTTGACGTTGGTGTTCACAAGGTTTTGAGTAGAGGACGATGGGTTGACATCTTGAATGTTCGTTAAATGATACTAAGGTAAATCTACCTAAGCGTCTCAAACTCACATACACTATGTGATCGAAAATATCCGGACACCTGGCTGAAAATGACTTACAAGTTCGTGGCCCCCTTGAATTCAATATGGTGTTGACCCAACCTTGAGGACAGCTTCCACTCTCACAGGCATACGTTCAATCAGGTACTGGAAGGTTTCTTGGGGAATGGCAGCCCATTCTTCACGGAGTGCTGCACTGAATAGAAGTATCGATGTCAGTCGGTGAGGCCTGGCACGAAGTCGGCGTTCCAAATATCCCAAATGTGTTCTATAGGATTGAGGTCATGTCGTGTAATCACTCCGCCACTGGCCGTGCATTATGAACATCAGCTCGATCGTCTTGAAAGGTGCAATCGCCATCCCAGAATTGCTCTTCAATAGTGGGAGGCAAGAGGGGACTTAAAACGTCAATGTGGGCCTGTGCTGTGGCAGAGCCATGCAAAACAACAAGGGGTGCAAGTCCCCTCCATGAAAAACACGACCACACCATAACTCCTCGGCCTCCGAATTTTACTATTGGCACTACACACGCTGGTACTGGCACTGTTGGTACGCTGGCAGATGACGTTCACCGGGCATTCGCCATACCCATACCCTGCCATCGGATCACCACGTTGTGTACCGTGATTCGTCCAATGTTTAAGCTCCTTACACCAAGCGAGGCATCCTTTGGCATTTACCGGCCTAATGTGTGGCTTATGAGCAGCCGCCCGACCATGAAATCCAAGTTTTCTCACCTCCCGCGTAACTGTCATAGTACTTGCAGTGGATCCTGATGCAGTTTGGAATTCCTCTGCGATGGTCTGGATAGGTGTCTGCCTATTAAACATTACGAACCTCTTCAAATGACGGCGGCCTCTGTCAGTCAACAGGCGAGGTCGTCCTGTACGCCTTTGTGCTGTACGTGTCCCTTCACGTTTCCACTTCACTGTCACATCGGGAACTGTGGACCTAGGGATGTTTAGCTGTGTGGAAATCTCACGTACAGGCGTATGTCACAAATGACACCCAATGACCTGACCACGTTCGAAGTCAGTGAGTTCCGCGGAGTGCCCCATTCTGCTACCTCACGATGTCTAATGAGTACTGAGGTCGCTTATATGGAGACCTGGCAGTAGGTGGCACCACAATGCATCTAATATGAAAAACGTAGATTTTTGGGGGTGTCCGGATACTTTTGACCACATAATGTAGTTTGTTACACATCACACGAAGTGAACGTAGAAAGACTGATAGATAAAATACACATAAGGTGAGAAAGAAGCATTTCGGTATTTCTTATCAAGCATTAGAATGACGAGATTTCGGAATTAAGGTTACAATGTCTCATTTGAACTGAGTAACAGTTGCTTCTACATTATTAGTAATACCACTTGAATAGAAAGTGGAAATATGAGTAGTGGTGTCAGAGGTAAATGAATCATTAAAATGAGTGAAATTTTAGAAGACAACATGGACGACGCTTTGCTGTTGAGCTATCGCGTTGAAAGTATACTGTCGAAATAACAGTATTTAGGAATTACTGGAGGCAACTGATACATGGTGTCATAAGTTCAGTGTGGTTATAGATTGTCTCCAGTCTACGATTTCGTCAAACTGGGTCGAGCATCGCAGTGGCCGATGGTAAGTGGAGACACACTGCAAAGTGCGCGCTTCTTCTTTCCTGCTACTATCGAACGTAAAGCTAGATGAGTATCCGGCAGAGACCTCGAGGAAAAGGCACACAACAATGAAACAGAAGTACAAAATAAATACATTAACCAGAGAGAAAGCAAAGGTGCGATACCCTCGCTGCCCCTCTCTGAAGAAGAAACAACCTCGATGACGGACGTAAATACAGGTTTCTCCGCAATAGGGGCCCTCGTGATGCGATTCATTGAATTTGTAATCGAGAAGAATTAAATGTCCGTGGGGGCCACTGTGATCTCTATCGTTTTCTGTAATAGAAAAAATTCCCAGTAACAGTTATGTTCTAAGGTTACAATTACTTCGCTGGAGATTATCAAGAATTACTAGTAGTCAGGTAATAGCCTGCGGTGCTGTGGAAAGATTTAGTGTGACTGGTGATTGTATTGTGCATACTAGATGTTAATAAAGGAAAACACAACACCTTGTATTAATCCTTTGTTTTAAAACTTTCCGATACCTTTTTACCAACCTTCGCAAGTGCCTTGCATTCGTGATAAATCTTTTCATCAACTCCATTAATGCACCATCCACTCCAACGTTTTCCGCTGTTGTTTACTTCCTTGGGAAGAATCATAGACCTTTTCTAAATCACAAATGAAGATTTTTGAATTTTGCTATGATTTTGACACATCTGGCGTTGTTGTTATGATCACGGCTTTTTACGGCAATAAAACCCCACTGTTTCTGAAATACAACGACATGAACGATCTTTTCCAATCCGTTCTTTACTATGCTGCTGATAAACATAATCACAGAAGTAATTACACTTATTCCCCCGTAAATAGTCGAATCTCTCGTGCTCCCTTTCTTACAAATGGCGATAACATCTTCCATCCTTGGGGTGTTTCATTTCATTGAACCACATTATTAAAAATTGTTGCTATTTTTCCCCCCTCCCTGTTCCCACTGGCCGCAACGCAGACGGGTCTTCTTGGATGAAAACTCTCATAAAGAGACTGAATGGCATAATGCAATTGACCCAAGCATCTCTTGCCTTCGTTGCAGTTCGTCTATGGGTCTTGCAGTTCCTGGAGAAAGAGTAAGCTACCTCTTCATCATGTCACATAAGCACTCAACTGGCGAGAGATCTGGTAACTTGCTGGCCAAGGCAGTTATTTTGCACCACGAAAGGCACATTGCAACTCCGAAGTCTTATATAGGCCTGCATTTTCCTGCTGAAAAGGAAAATCATTTTTCCTGTAGAAGAAATGGCAGTAGCTCTGGGATAACAGTTTTTGCATCGTAGCGGGCAGCGGTTATTTTACCCTGAAGAAACATCAACTGTGGCCGCGATATGTAACTGATAGCCAAAAGTGCGGTTAAAGGCGCTGCAGTCTGGAACCGCAAGACCGCTACGGTCGCAGGTTCGAATCCTGCCTCGGGCATGGATGTTTGTGATGTCCTTAGGTTAGTTAGGTTTAACTAGTTCTAAGTTCTAGGGGACTAATGACCTCAGCGGTTGAGTCCCATAGTGCTCAGAGCCATTTGAACCATTTTTTTTATAGCCAAAACCAAACCATGAATACTGGGATGCCGGCTGTGTGTCATGGGCGAATGCATTCTGGAATAGACAGATCATCAGTTCTGCGCCACCCACGTGTACGTCGATCACTCCCATACTGACAGAACCCACTTTCGTCGCTGAAGACAGAGGAGCGCCGTTGCACCCTCCGGTCAACTCCTCCACGACACCACAGCCGCCACGCTGGGCGGCGTCGCGGTGTCATTGGCAGACTGGCCAGCGGCAGCCGCGATGTTAATCTTGCCGCAGGAAAGTCCTCCGTAGTTCAATAAATCCATTACCGCCTCTCAAGTTTTTCTTTTATTTTGAAAGGCATGATAAATTTCAGTGTCAGCCACCTCTACAATAGAATAAATCACCACTTCGTTCTACTCTCCTCGAAACTTTACCCCACATTCTGTAGGAAGACCTTCAAACTGTGTCTTCAATTTCGAAGTGGCAGTCATTATAGATCCTCTTCTAATTTTAACGGGAGCTCTGTTGACGACCTGTTGTAGTGGTTCAAATGGCTCTGAGCACTATGGACTTAACATCTGAGGTCATCACTCCCCTAGAACTTAGAACTACTTAAACCTAACTAACCTAAGGACATCACACACATCCACGCCCGAGGCAGGATTCGAACCTATGACCGTATCGGTTGCGCGGTTCCAGACTGAAGCGCCTAGAACCGCTCGGCCACACCGGCCGGCCCTGTTGTAGTCAACTAATGTTCTACGTCGCTACAGTTCTTCTTCTTCCACCACTCCACTTTAACTCAAATAACCATCATGTTTCCTTTTTTCTTAATTGTATATTAGTGATATCCATCTTCCTTCCTTTCAGAGCCGAACCATTTCTGGTCGGCTGTCTTCTTTTCTTCCGCCCTTGCCGCGCGGGATTAGCCGAGCGGTCTCAGGCGCTGCAGTCATGGAGTGTGCAGCTGATCACGGCGTGTGTGTGTTTGTCCTTGGGATAGTTTAGGTTAACTAGTGTGTAAGCGTAGGGAGTGATGACCTTAGCAGTGAGGTGCCATTACATTTCACACACATTTGAACATTCTTCCGTCCTTACTCTTAAGGGTGGAACTATGAACTATAAGAAAGGGGCAGATAGAGAGAATGGGAGACGAACATCTAAAAAGAACATTTTGTAACTTAATCGAGCATGGAAATATGTCTTAGGGTAAAAATATCTTTAATATTAAAACTGTCTCAGACCAGCACCCGAGACCACTCGTGAGGCTATCTAAGATTCTTCCAAAATGAACTGTTCTAAGGCTCTTCCTAAACATGCACGTAACTTCCAGCTATCAGTTTGACTCCTATCTGTACCCCACAAATTCTATTGTAGGTGGCAGAGAACGGAGGATTTTCGTGTGAAACATGAGAAGCAGGTATATAATTGTCCTCCATTCTCATGTTATTTATTCTTTCCTGCTCTGTCTGATTAATCTGACTATCCGAGTGAACTACACGAATTTCGCGTGTCACTTCCGTCTGTATTTTATCGTCTAAGTGTTTCTCTTTGTTATCTATCCGTCTTTCTACTTTTTCTACGACCTTTTTAGTATGTTCCACTAGGCAGTTCTGTAATCTTTCCTCATTTCCTATCTCTATATTTTCTACCCTCTCGGTTATGTTCTGGATATCTTCCTGCATGCTATTCTACTCTATCTCCAGATTGTGTAAGTCTGTTGTTAGACTGGCTACTAAATTTGGCAAATCTTGGTACGCTTGTTTCAAATTGGCTCTCTACATTCATGACTTTGAAACTTTTAAGCTGTTCGTATATTCTGTTTTCCCTCTCTTTTTCCCTTTCCTCTCTCCCTCTTTCACTCTCCTCCTGATGTTTCTGGAACTGATCTGACTTCATTAGAACTGCAGTTACAGCGTCGTAACCTTGCGTGGCGCATGTAACTGTTTGCTTATTTACGGGCGCTGCTGTTTCCCCCCGCAACAGTTGGCAACACACTGCTATCAACGCTACACACTATCTCTGCGCGCTGATTTGCAGTCTCTACTTCGTGACCCGTAATTTTACTTGCATCTTTCTATTAGATGTAGATCCCATGGGGATTTCCTTCAATTCGTCATCACTACCCTCTCGTGAATCTCCTTCCATATCAATTTCTCTCCTAGACTTACTACGTAACCTCATGGACTTTGAACGAGACATTATTCTGTCACAATTATTTTCACACGGAAATCACCACAAAAATAATAATAATACAATCAAAAATTTCTAAACCTACACAAAATTTATAGCAAATATAAATATTCGTGCCTACTTGAATTACTGTTTGCAAAACACTACCAGAGATACGAACCATGAATACTGGCAAACAACTAGACACTCGAAAGCAAGAGATATTTTCAGAAGCCCTTACCTTCGTTTTTATTGTCGGTTCTACTCTTACTCAAATCAGGAGTTGGTTCCAGGTCTTCAGTTTCTCTTAACATCAAAGGTTCTAATCCTCGTACATATGAAACTGATTCATATACAAGAATTAATTTTCTTATCTTAATAATATATAATATATTCTTTTCACATACATAAATTTTATGGATGATCGATCCCAGAGCATGGACTGAGAAACAAAAGATACAGTTTATTGTTTCGCACATAGTAGGAGATGATGCTGTATGGGTGACAGATGTAGCTGAAACTAGCTACACCTGTGGACAATTTGAGAAAGCATTTTTAAATAAGTACGGATCACCTTGTATTCAGGAAAGACTTAGAAATGAAATATACAGTCCAGAGGCATATAGTCCTAAACAAGAAAGCCTAAGAAAGTATTTCGAAAAATATATTATCAAAACGCGATATTGGGACGAACCGATCTCAAATCGTGATGTGATCAGGTTATTAAAAACCAGACTTCCAACCAATGTTAGAGAGATACTAATCCATGTACCAGACAATCATTTGAATAACTTCTTGTCTGTCTTGTATTCAATAGACTTAATTCAGGAAGACTTGAAGTTGCAACATAGCAATGGAAATGGTTACGAGTATAAAGAAAAGCACAACAATAGACAAAATGTTTGGTATATTGTGGGAATTGTTCTAATGGACGAAACCACAATATTAAACCTATGAACGGAAATCATTCATTTAACAGTCATCCGAACAATGACAAAGGTAATAACAATAGACAGGCTTGGGGAAACAGTTCACCTCAATACAGACGAAAACGAAGATATGAGAAAAGATTTTGCCCAGGAGGTGGCAATCAGCAGCAGATGCGAGACGCGGGGCCACAGGGGAAGAATAGGTTTGCAATGCCCTGAGATCCGAGACGGAACAATCAGAATAACCCCAAAAGATACTCTAACAATAGCAATAGTAGGAACGAACACGGTCAAGTAGGTACTTCAAACAACCTGGCCTGGCAGAACTAAAATCAAAGTGTGAGAAGAGTTGATGTGACGAATGATAAGCATCCTACATAAACCTATTCGAAAAACTAAAGACGGCTGCAATTAGCTCTTCGTTGTTGGTCGTGGGACGCGGGGAGAGCTCACTAGAGACTAAAGAGAAACAGGATGTAGTCGGTATGTTAAGATATAACAACGGTGTTAGAATGAAGGAGGAACTTTTATATGAGAATAAGAGAAGTAACAAATTAGATAGTGAGTTGATACAGGCTGTGGTTCAGGCTAAAGTTCTTAGTATACCGGTAAATATCATAATAGATACAGGAGCTACGGTTAATGTGATGAGTTATGATTTCTGTACGAAATTGTGCCATTTGCATAAAGTGCCAGTGTTGCCAGTCCAGAATTGCGAAGTGCCAGGTGCCATTGGTGCCCAAGCACAGGTAGTTAAGAGCCAGGTACAGCTGGACGTATTTATGAGAAATGGAGCATTTAATTGCACGTTCCTAGTAGTAAAGGGATTGAGAGTCGCCTGTATTCTGGGTTGGGAGTTTTTGAGAGAAAGGAATGCCTATATGGACCTCTCTCAAGGTATTTTCAGTTTAGAGAATGCAGAAGTAAGAGTGAAACAGAAATGCTGCACACAAAAACTGCACATGGCAAATATTGTCAGAATGTTAAAGTCAAATGTAACCTGCCAAAAAAACTGTATATCCAGCATTGTTTTGGGGAGCGAGATTATATCCGTCACAGTGGAGAGAATGTTAGTACCACAGAGTCCTGTTAGTCAATAAAAGAGAAAGTATAGGAATCCACATATCTGACACCAGAGCAGCAATTACAATTATCTCAGCTGTTAAAGAAACATATAGAAATATTCTCTGAGAGACCAGGTGTCATCATAGGTTATACCTATAATATTGATGTGATACCACACAAGACATTTTGTAATGCTGCTTACTCCGTTCCATGGTCGGAAAAGGAGGCAGTAAAACTAGAAATACGTACAATTCTAGAGTGGTGAATAATTGAGCCGTCAGTGTCACCTTACAGCAGCCCATTACTAGCAGTTACAATATACCCATATAAGGACTTGAAAATTTTTTATAAATAATATGTATGTATGTAATAGATGTAAGTTTAGGCTTAATAAGTATTTCTTTTCATTAATGAATGTTCTCTTTATTGATAGTGAAGACGGAAGTTTTTTTCCTAGTATGTAGTAAAAGTTTTATGCATTTAATATGATAATAGAATTTGTTAGAGATATGCAATGACAAATGCAATGAACTAGAATTATGAAAGGGACTAAAGAATTTATTAATTTGTCATGAGCTTAGTACACCTAACGGTGCAAGCCATGAAATAACGAATTAACCAAAAAAAAATCCAATAGGTAGAAACGAGGTAGTTTTATCTACCGATCTTATAAGAAAATAAAATATCACTAAATACGTTCGCGTTTTAGTGAACCGGACTGTCAAGTACAGTGATTTAAAAACCATCACGAAATCAGAGACATATTCAGGAGTCCTGTATTCAATATATATATATATATATATATATATATATATATATATATATATATATATATATATATATATATATATATCCTAATATGTAACAAACTGAGTTTTTGTATAAACCAGACCAGTGTCGAACAGTCAAAAAAATTGTCTAATTGGCTAAGCATATGTAACAGGTAGGAACTCATGCTACCAATACATAACGTACGTTGTAATGAGTTATAATGTGCGTTCGAATGCATTATGTATGTATTTCGTCATGTAAATAAAATGTTAAAGTTTTCATGAACGATTTAATGTGCCACAAGAGACTGTAAAGAACAGTGACTGTGTGTGCATAGACCCAAATTAACGTTGTATCAATAAACTGAATTCAGTGTGACAAAAAGTAACGTCAATCGCGGGAACTATAGTGTAATGAACAGTGTTCATGAAACAATATAACGGTACAACGCCAGAGACGTTGGTTTTATTATAGTGTATAAATGTTAAATGTAGTAAATAGCTTACCGACCGTGGCGAATTAATAACTGTGTTTCGGACAAGGACTTTATTTAACGTATAGCACAGCTGATCTAAAGGGACGTCAGCAAATCAATATCTCCCCGATGATCGGAGTGGAGTAAGGCAACAATGGGAATCCGCCCGCGCAAGCGAACAGAACAGCTGATATGTGCAAGCGTGTCCGGAAATACCTGTTTGTGACAGATAAACAGTGTGGTGTGTGACAGAAATAGTGAGACTGTGTAAACCGCCTACTCTGTGGCACAACTGTGTGAAACAGAAGTTAACGTATGACAAAGTGTGCATTTGAACAGTGCCATACAGCAATACGAGACGGAAATATAAAGTGCAACAAAAGTGTGACGAACTTTACTTTGACAGTGTCATGCAGTGGACTTCGTATGGATTAACAAGTGAACGATTAATTCATACGCAAACCGGCATAAACTGGTGCTGGATGAAACAATAAAACAGGACGAATAATCATGTGTTTTCCCCATCCACAGGAATAAACATCTATTTACCTACAATGAACTGATGCTGCTGTTCTTGCATTTCATGAAATTTTGCTGTGGAGCAGTGGTGGAGAACACCTACAAGGAGGCTAGAAGACGGCGCACTTCTGGTACGCGGTTGTATGCGGATCGTCGCCGTCGCGCGTCAGCTGATCGCTCGCCTCGGTGACGTCACATCCTGCAGTACGCGCTGTCGGGGGCGCAGTCCGGCGCCCACTCCCTCATCAGTTCACCAGCTTACCGCGGAAGAAGATTAACAATGAACATTCTAAATTTTGTAAAAATGAACTGAACTGAAATCATTTATACCTATTTAATGTCTTTAAATGTTGAATAAGAGTACAGTCTTGTAGCTCTGCCCTGGTTTTCCCTCGGTTTTCCAGTAGCTTTTACCCAAATGGAGAGCATAAGTTAAATTATTCAGAGGAAAGATAGTAAAAGGACTGCACTCAACTTCAGAATAAAATCATCCATGTGCAAGAACTGCAAGAAAGCACAATGATCAATCTGTCGTCACCTGTTTGGATGCAGACGAATTCAATCAATAATAATAATAAAATAAATCATATAAATCTGTAGTCACCAGTTTGGACGCAGGCAAACTTAAAATATGTTAATTCCATGAGTAAACGTCACCTGTTTGGACGTAGACATTATAAACGGAAATATGCTATCGTGGAATGCCATTTAGAAGACTGTATGTTACTATGCAAATGACATTCCAGGGGGTTTTTATAGCATAGCCTCCGGAGAAAAAAGGAGTATAAATTAAACTATCGATACAAAACAATGGAAGCGTTACATGCCCTTCATAATAGTAATGTATAGTATCTTTGTCATTTGGTACAATAGGGATGAACGTTTTTCTTGGTTCTAATGTTCTAGCTGACGGACACTTATTGTTCTCGGTCTGTAACTAACACAATTATCTATAGTAACACTAGTAATATTTTGAATATATATAAAATAATCGTTCAAAATTGTATTTTTGTCAGTTGCAAGTTTTTCTTTTTTTGCCCATGATTTACTTACCTAAAATTAAAGGTTACCCTGGCCATTTTGTATAGGCTTACTGTTGTAGCGACGCCATTAATAATAAAAATGATATATGTTTTTTAATAGTCATTTAATGCTAAAAGTATTTAAAAAATAATCTCAATAAATGCAAAACGGCGTCTTGTAATATTTTCCAATTAATTTTCGTCCAGAGGTACAGTTTTATTATAACGTAAGTAAATCATGGGCAGGAAAGGAACTTGCTACTGACAAAAACACAATTTTGAATGATTATTTTTATTTATATTCAAACTTTACTAGTATTACTACAGATAATTGTATTAGTTACACAGACCGTGAACAATAAGCGTCCGTTAGGTAGAACATCAGAACCGAGAAGACAATGAAACAAAAAACGTTCATCCCTTTTGTACCAAATGACAAAGATACTACACATTACTATTCCGAGAGCGCATATAGCGCTTCCATTGTTGTGTATCGATAATTTAATTTACACTCTTTCTTTCTCCGGAGGCTTTGCTATACTGGGTACAATCAAATAACTGTAGTCACCAGTTTGAGTAATATTATTACAAAACAAACGATTCTAACTGTACTGTTCACAGTTAACCATTCGTTCACCAAATTTATCCACAAACTAATTGCACTCCTGAATTCTTGACGTTGCAGGTAAGCCAACTCATTGTGCTGACTGATTATCGACATATCAGCCGAGGTTCACTTGTTTCATGGGCACTCTGACAGTGTAAGGCACAGACATTCAGTCTGTCACAATAAGGTTATATTTCCAGAGATCTGATTACAGTATAAAGAGATTACTTCCTCGTAATGTAAACCACTTTCCTGCAGCATTCGTTACTTAAAATCGTCTCCGAAATGATGCGAGCGCTTACACGTCTCGATCACTTTCTGGTTAATTTCTCCCGTACTGTTTGCGCTACCCTCCACGCTCGCACAGAACACGCGCCTCTTCTGCGGTTCTGCAGCGACTCCAGAGTCACGCAGCTAACAATCACTGGCTCACACGCTCGCCCAACTGTCAGCTTCGATGCCGTAGGCAGCCACACTACTTAACTGCTCAAAAGCTTCATTGACATTTTAAATGTCACTAAATTTTGTGAAAACTATTCTGACGAATCACTAAAGAGAAAAACAAAACCTTCTTGTATGATGGCATCAAGGGAATTTGCTCGGATATTCATAATCGCATTGTCTTCTTGGTTTTATTCATTTAAACATTGTGTTATGCTTTTTTGTGCAGCTCATCTACATGGATCAGCCAAAAATTCATGGCCACCGCAGACTGCGAGATTTTACGCTGCTTGGTGGCGGTGTGGGCTCGTGACACTTTCAGGAGGGTGCAGCGTGAAAACTTCCTAATTTAAAACGCGCGCCACACAGCGGCCATTACTCATTGTTGCATTGTTGTGTGAGGTTCAGTGGATTCAAAAGGGAAGAACATCTTTTTAAGGTTAGTTCAGTAGCGGTCATGCAGTGGACGAGAGAGGAGCGCGCAATCGACGTCGCGACGTTCTTTCCAATGGCCGTTCGGTCATCGCAAGCCAGCGTGCTAACAGGGAACAGTTTAATATCGCCCCTGCACGTCGTGTTCATTAAAGGAAATCGAGTTTTATGTGGGTGGACACGTTTTTGGATGTTGATAGTGTGCACAAAAAGAAACCAGGACCACCAGGAACCACCAGGGCACCAGAAATCGTCCAGAAAGTAAGGCTTGCAATTTCAGATCGCACATCGCACAGTAGCACGAGTTCTTCATGAAGATCTGAAATTTCACCCATGCAAACGGGCTGTGGTGCACACACTTAGTCCATGCGATTTTGTTTCACGAAAAAATGCATATGAGGTCTTGACGTAAAACCTGCCTCATGATGCCCTTGTGTTAAAAAATGTAGTTAAAAGTTCTTTGAAACAGAAGATCGTAATAGTAAAAAAGTGTCAAACATATTTTATAGTTTTGAAAAATCCGGAATTATTATTATTATTATTATTATTATTATTGCATTTACAGATCTTTATGATCCGTATTAACATTTATAAGTAAATTACGGAAATTATAAATTACAGATATAATTTCCCTTTGCTTGAGTAGATCTGGTTCAGACAATATTTTTCTATAGGTACATATCGCTGATGACTCCCCTTTTTGATGTATTTTCAGTAGTTGTAAGATGAGATTTGTAATAATTTTTGTAGAGAAGTGTGTTTTGTGGCCCGATGTGGTATTAACCCTTTCATCCTCTGGCTACAACTGTTTGCATTAACTTTTACTTTGTCTTAGCTGCAGCAGAAGTATTGTTTCCCAATGGAAATCTGAGGTATACATTTGTGAATGTTCAATCTTTTCATCATGAGCAAGTGCTGTCACCTGATGGGCATCAATTTGGTAACATCAGGAAATCCATGTGGCAGTGTACAGAAGCTAATGACCACCAGAATGTACGGATGTGTTCGGTTCGCTATGTTCCGATGTGTAATTGAGTGTTGTTGTTGTTATTTCAAATGGTAATTATCGAATGATCATTTTGATAATTATTACTGTAGACAATATTTCGTAACTACTTACCTCAGTCCATAAAATAAACCTAAGTGTTCAAAGTATGTTTTGGAAATGGATACATAGTTTTGTATAAAGGAGTCATTATAAATCATTACCCCAAAAATATTTCCCTTCCTCTATAAAAATGCAGATGTCAAAGGGCTAAGGCGGACATTTTCACAGAAAATTTTTTTCTAATGTATGATTTTGTATGTTATCATGTGTGCTTCAAAACAAATTATTATAATATGTACGCAATCATGAGAACCGGTTTCGCAACTAATCATTTCCAAAGTTCAATCCTAGATTTCTCCTCTTCAAATACGTTGCATGGGGGCTTAATTAAAAAGAAAAAACTAATATTAATGAATAAATGCAATAATTTTACTAGCTGTGTGACCGGTTACGAAGTCTCGTAACCGGTTGGCCCTGACCTGACTGCATAAAATAAAAATAAAGAGTGACAAGGAATTTCCATTAACACAATTGATTAATTAAGTCCCCTGCAACTATAAAAGCTACGAAACAACAAAGCACAAGTGTAACTGTTCTGTGTGTGGTAGGGTGACTCAACGTACATGTATCTGGCTCGGTTCTTTCTCAATACGACAAAATATTTTAAACACCATTTACAATGAACTAATTGAAAAACCAGAAATACTATAATTGCACATAGAAACCAGAATTACAAGTCTAATGCCAGATGCCTTGTTGACTGTACCGGTGAGCAAGAGGCATTGTCATTAAAGAAAACTGTAATACCTTTTTACCTCATCATATATTGACCAAAATTTTCCATTACACCAGCATCATAAATCAAAAGCCCATGTCTTCAAATACACTCTGACAATTGCAACTTCTTCCATCTATACATTACACCAACCGAACAGCATCTACTCTCTCGCCCAACAGAACAACAACTGCCCTCGACATCCTCTGAACTACTACTGCCCAGTGGAGGCGGCGGAATAATAATCGTTGGCGCAATATCTGGCGCTGTGACTCAGTGTAGCTACCTTTCAAAGTAACATACTTCTTGACGTACTATGCCAATGAGAAACATCGAGAAAACTACAAAGTAACATACAGTTTTACAAGCTTTGTCAATTACTGTAGCACACAATTTGGTTCACCACTCTTTTGTGTTCTAAAGGTGTTGAGAATTATTTATTCAGACAATACCAGTTTCCACCATTGAGATTTATTGAACCATTTTAAATATTATTTTTGTCTTATTGGGAAAGATTAGGTCAGAGCTGCCAGCTGTTGACTACATGAAACCCACTGGATATCGATTGCTTCCCTACATATTTGTTGTCTTCCCCAAAGGCGACAGTGTCTTCCAGCAGGATAACTGTCCATGCCATAAGGCTAGCATCGTGCCACAGTGGTTTGAGGAACACGAAAATGAACTCTCCTTTTTGTCTTGGCCACCAAATTCGCCTCATCTGAGCCCAAAGGAACACATCTGGGGCGTTATCAGGTGCCATCTGTATGCCCGCAATTCACCAGCCCGTAATTTACGAGAATAGTGTGACCTGTGCATAGAGGTATGGAGTCACATACCACTGGAAAGCTACCAAGGACTTATCGAATCCATGCAACGCAGGATCGTTGCTGTGTTGCACTCCAAGGGTGGATCTTGACGCTATTAAGCAGGCAGTCATAATGTTGTGCCTCTTAGTGAACGTACTGTAGTTGACCCGGCTGAGCGCGGCAGCTTTGCGGGCATACGTGCACCAATAAGACGAATGCGATTTTGTAACCGTCCTCATGGCAACATCTCAGTGTTGTCACAGCTCTGTAGACGGTTACTGTTTTCGCCTGCGGCCAATGGCGCTTGACGCTGAAAGCTGGCAACAGCGCTGCGAGCTGTCAAAAATTTCACGCTGTCTCGATTATAGTTCTGAACATACAAGGCGAACCCGAAAGAAAGGTACATTCTTTGAGATGTGATGGTATTGGTGATTCTGGACAAAAAAGTCAAAGGACCGTATGCCCTTTTCTTAGCCGTATCTGACATACAACTGTCTGAAAAACGCGGGCATCAGTGGCTTGTCATTCTTTACCAACATTTACGTGCGAATATAACCAAAGAGACAGTGAGTTACATATTATTGTCTTTACTGGCCCTTTCAATCCAAACTTCAGTTGCGCTCTTCACTTTGAGTGGTGAATACATGTTCGGAATATACACTCCTGATAAACAGTGGTTACGGCAACTAGTTAATGTATAGATCCTATGACACATGAGCCAATGACCGGAAGTACTTATTTGGTTAATAGTAGGACGAGAATATGACTCAAACGTAGCGTTGAAACAAGTCGTCTGAGTAATAAATACTTTGAAAATAAGGCTGTGGTTTTACATTTCCGTCACATCTGCATCGTGTGGAGACAAGTCTTACAGGTGTACAGGATACTTACAGCATGTCTCAGTAGTACAGTGGTTCCACCTGCGTACTACAGTGTTGTTATGTATACAGTTAACACAGTACAGGTCCGTGTAGTGAAAAACAGTACGGGTCAGCGTGGTGAAAAAGCGCCAAGTTTTCACGGATGCGAAATGTGATGACGCCCGCATCTCGTGGTCGTGCGGTAGCGTTCTCGCTTCCTACGCCCGAGTTCCCGGGTTCGATTCCCGGCGGGGTCAGGGATTTTCTCTGCCTCGTGATGGCTGGGTGTTGTGTGCTGTCCTTAGGTTAGTTAGGTTTAAGTAGTTCTAAGTTCTAGGGGACTTATGACCACAGCAGTTGAGTCCCATAGTGCTCAGAGCCATTTGAACCATTTGAATGTGATGACATTTGTCTACGGATTTTGCATTGAACAGGTCGCCGTGGTCTCATTTCTCGACCACCAAGGTCACCCAAGGTCACCAAGGGTAAGAAAAGAAAGGAAAGAGAAGCAAACACCAATATCAGCTGAATCAGGAATGAAATCCATACACGTAGGATGGGGTAGGACAAGGAAAGCATGGAAGGGCAAACCCAGACTAGCAACGTCATTTGTCGTTTGGGTGGTTACATTTATTGAACCACCGCATAATACCATGAATAAATAAATGCAGTAATCACAAATAATCATGAGCGACAGTGTAAGGCTAATTAGTGGCCTACAGTAATAATCGGTTTTAAGAAATGATTTTACCTGAACAACTCACAAAACACAGTGTCAGAATAAATATAAAACAGTAATTTTTCTTAAAAAAAACTTCTTTCTTTATAAAACAGATGCTACTCAAATGGCAACACCAAAGATAGTTTAAGACAGTTTAACAAAAGGTTCTTTAAGGCCTTAAAAGGGTTTTTGGGAAACTAAATAATATATTTTTTTAACCAGACAGGCCCTTAACACACAAGAGAGCAAACACACTGCCAAAATCAGCTTAAAGCTACTGAAATGTTATCAAGTACCAAAACAGCAAAATAGATTAATGTTGTCCACATGTTAGGCAACTACAATCCGAGTTTAGGCTCAGACCAGAAATTATGGTTAAATGATTTGGAAATATTCGAGTAATGTAATAATCAAGACAGTACCTTGTGCTTAAGTGTATTTAGAACACAACTAGCTGCCCGACGTTCATGACATGGGCAATACAAGCATATTCCAAAGGAGATATACAACTTTAAGTAAAACTTTAAGAAACGTTCCATAGATCCGAACATTAAATAATATAACCACTACTTATATTAAACTTTATTAGCAGGCAGTGAAAACCAGTGCGCTAAGACAATAACAGATGCTCCTCAAACGCAGCCAATAAACAACGCAGTGCATGACAGCAACAAGCCCCCACGTCCACCAGCCACTGAAAAAATGGTTCAAATGGCTCTGAGCACTATGGGACTCAACTGCTGAGGTCATTAGTCCCCTAGAACTTAG
Source organism: Schistocerca nitens (assembly GCF_023898315.1). Lineage (NCBI taxonomy): Eukaryota > Metazoa > Arthropoda > Insecta > Orthoptera > Acrididae > Schistocerca > Schistocerca nitens. Next base: position 285,798,287 of record NC_064614.1, read on the forward strand.
AACTAGTTAAACCTAACTAACCTAAGGACATCACAAACATCCATGCCCGAGGCAGGATTCGAACCTGCGACCGTAGCGGTCTTGCGGTTCCAGACTGCAGCGCCTTTAACCGCACGGCCACTTCGGCCGGCCAGCCACTGAAAAACCGTCCACGAACCTCAGAGGGCTAAGTAGGGCTAGACGAGAAGGCACTTAATAATTGTTACAAGCAATGCTCTCTTCCATGGTTTATATACGTAGAAATCATAAACGCACAATGTGGCAGATATTTGATAATCCTGGAAATATCCAGTGCGGCTGCCAGCATGGAGTCCCGCACAGCATGGAATATCAAAGCCAGACAAACCAGGGCCTGCTTTAGTACTCGCTCTGCCAGAGACAATCAGCGACAAGCTACAATCGATTTGTGCTGCCAACAGTAGCGCCCGAAATTAAGGCACGTGAAGTCGACTGCGAGCCCCCTTTCCCCGCCCCCCCCCCCAGCTCAACCACCCCCACTCAACCCAAAAGAACTTCTTCCTCTTCAGGATTGGAGGGAAACGGGTGAGGCTTTTTCGTCAGTTTCAACTGTCTCACATGAACCTTAAATTTCTTCCAGTAGGCAGGTTGTGAACGTACAATTTGACAGGACTTAAGATTCTAACAGTGGAACAAGGACCCACAAATGAAGCAGCTAGTTTCCCAGTAATTCCACCATGCTGTCCCTCACCAAATTATAGTTCCGAAAGAAAATCTTGTCCCCCGCATTCCACTGAAAGGGTTGTCTGCTTCGATTACAGCGTCTCCCTTAACCGCAATTGGCAAAGTCAGTATTCCTCTTAGTTCTAACCCTGTTCTGTTCAATCACATCAGAGCTGATACACTCACGCAAAAGATAATTTATTTTCCACAGGTTTGCAAGGGGAGAATTATAGGTGTAGGCAAACATAAGAGCCGCTGGAACCACCTTAGAGGCCGGCCGGAGTGGCCGAGCGGTTCTAGGCGCTACAGCCTGGAACCGCGCGACCGCTACGGTCGCAGGTTCGAATCCTGCCTCGGGCATGGATGTGCGTGGTGTACTTAGTTAGGTTTAAGTAGTTCTAAGTTCTAGGGGACAGATGACCTCATAAGTTAAGTCCCATAGTGCTCAGAGCCATTTGAACCATTTTTGAACCACCTTAGAGGCCTCATGTTGCACCGAATTAAATGCGAAATTGATCCAAAGGAGAAAAGTATCCCACGTGGTCAGCCTTCGCATGATAAATGATTAAATCTGCCTTTAGATTCCTGTTAACTCTTTCAGACAAGGAGGGCTGAGGATAACAGCGAGTGGTAATACTATGTTTAACGGTATTACTGAAACAACAACGCTTAAACTCACTAGAAATGAAGGCAGCAGTATTATTGCCTTACGTGGTCTAAACAAAGAAAACATATTAGTAAGATGACGAATAGTGAGTGATGCAGTGACTCCTCTGATGGGAAGTAACCAGACAAACCTAGAAAAACCATCCACTAATACCAGTGCATGACCTTTCCTTCCCCTTGTCCGGGGAAGGGGACCCATATAATCAGTAAATAATTTATCCATTAGGTGCTTTTCTCGCTCACATTGCAATAGTCCCTCACATGAGTTGTTCTTGGGTTTACCCATTTTACCCAGTTCACACTCGCCGACTAAACGACGAACGTCCTTATGTAATGAAGGCCAGCGAAGATGACAACGCAGTGTAGCAAGGGTCTTACGAAGGCGCAAACGACTAACCAATAATGAACCATGAAAATAATAAAAGACGAAAGGCACCAGTTCAATGCGTAAACAAATCTCAGCCTCAGGTTATTTACCGGCCTGACGACTCAAAATACCATTTCTCCAAAAATAAACAGGACCAACCACCCCAGCCAATACATGCTTCCTAATCCGTCCAAAATAAGTATCATCGTCCTGTTTAACATTGAGATCCTCAAAGAGCTGAGGTACGACAGTTAAAACACAATAGACTGGTAGTTGGCCAACAATGAACAGCCTTAGGTACCTGAGTGCCATCATCAAACATGCGGCTAAGCGCATCAGGAACCTGATTATCGGAGCCTCTAAAATGACGCACTCTGAAACGGAAGGCAGGTATACGAACGGCCCAAGCCCCTAGGGTGTGCCAATACCCAAGGCTTGGTTTCTGATCAAGTCATAGTCCCTAAGCTCGAGACAGAATTCCTCAAGAGCAAATGAGACAGCAAATACCAGACTGTCATTTACCAAGTACTTAAATTCAGAAGCTGCTAATCTCCTCGAGGCAAAAGCTAAAGGACGCCTTTCACCTAAATCTTTCTGTAAGCGTACAGCAGCAACTCCGGCATTGGGATCATCAGTCTGCACTATAAATTTCTTTCCAGAGTCCGGGATAGCCAATACAGGACGGTTGCTGAGGACGGTCTTCATGACTTCAAAGTCGGGTCGCCTACTCTCTCAGCAAACAAATTTTCCTCCCGTTTTACTCAGGCTGTTAAGAGGAACAACAAGTTGGGTGAAATTAGGGACGAACTTCCCGAAATAATTGGCCACACCAATGAATCTGGCCACCCTTTTTTATTCTTTGGGGGACGTATTTTCTCAAATCGTAAGTTCGTTCTTGACCAACCTTAATGCAATCCGTGGAAACCAGGTTATGCAGGAAATAATTCTGCTACCTAGTGAGAGTAATTTTCCATGGTTTGACAGCTATCCAGCAGATCGAGGCATTGACAATAACTGCTCAATATGAGAAAGATGTTCAACAAAAGAGCGACTGCAGACCACCACATAAACATAACGTCGCGCAAAACATGGTCTAAAAGTCTTGAAATAGCCGCAGCCTCGGTAGGCAAACCAAATGGTACCCGATAAATTCTTACTGATTTCAATTGCGCAAAAGGCAGTAACGTGCATAGATTCCTGATAGCACGCCTGATTTCATTCAGGTACGATTAAACAGCAGGCACCAGCAAGCCATGTGAAATAATTATGGGGATCATAAATGCAAACTGACTCCAAAATAACCTTCTCATTAGGGGCTCGATAAGCGACTACCGGCCTATAATCCTTACCCATTCCCATATGGACGAGAAATGGAGTTGAAGCATATTGGGAAGTTTATGGTCTAACAACTCCATCCCACAGTATATCGTTTATCTTCTTTCTTAATATTCTCATCCCACCCATGAACCATGGACCTTGCCGTTGGTGGGGAGGCTTGCGTGCCTCAGCGATACAGATGGCCGTACCGTAGGTGCAACCAAAACGGAGGGGTATCTGTTGAGAGTCCAGACAAACATATGGTTCCTGAAGAGGGGCAGCAGCCTTTTCAGTAGTTGCAGGGGCAACAGTCTGGATGATTGACTGATCTGGCCTTGTAACATTAACTAAAACGGCCTTGCTGTGCTGGTACTGCGAACGGCTGAAATCAAGGGGAAACTACAGCAGTAATCTTTCCCGAGGACAAGCAGCTATACTGTATGATTAAATGATGATGGTGTCCTCTTGGGTAAAATATTCCGGAGGTAAAATAGTCCCCCATTCGGATCTCCGGGCGGGGATTACTCAAGAGAACGTCGTTATCAGGAGAAAGAAAACTGGCGTTCTACGGATCGGAGCGTGGAATGTCAGATCCCTTAATCGGGCAGGTAGGTTAGAAAATTTAAAAAGGGAAATGGATAGGTTAAAGTTAGATATAGTGGGAATTAGTGAAGTTCTGTGGCAGGAGGAACAAGAGTTTTGGTCAGGTGATTACAGGATTATAAATACAAAATCAAATAGGGGTAATGCAGGAGTAGGTTTAATAATGAATAACAAATAGGAGTGCGGGTTAGCTACTATAAACAGCATAGTGAACGCATTATTGTGGCCAAGATAGACACAAAGCCCATGCCTACTACAGTAGTACAAGTTTATATGCCAACTAGCTCTGCAGATGATGAAGAAATAGATGAAATGTATGACGAGATAAAAAAAATTATTCAGGTAGTGAAGGGAGACGAAAATTTAATAGTCATGGGTGACTGGAATTCGTCAGTAGGAAAAGGGAGAGAAGGAAACATAGTAGGTGAATATGGATTGGGGGGAAGAAATGAAAGAGGAAGCCGCCTTGTAGAATTTTGCACAGAGCATAACTTAATCATAGCTAACACTTGGTTCAAGAATCATAAAAGAAGGTTGTATACCTGGAAGAATCCTGGAGATACTAAAAGGTATCAGATAGATTATATAATGGTAAGGCAGAGATTTAGGAACCAGGTTTTAAATTGTAAGACATTTCCAGGGGCAGAGGTGGATTCTGACCACAATCTATTGGTTATGAACCGCAGATTGAAACTGGAGAAACTGCAAAATGGTGGGAATTTAAGGAGATGGGAGCTGGATAAATTGAAAGAACCAGAGGTTGTAGAAAGTTTCAGGGAGAGCATAAGGGAACAATTGACAGGAATGGGGGAAAGAAATACAGTAGAAGAAGAATGGGTAGCTCTGAGGGATGAAGTAATGAAGGTAGCAGACGAATCAAGTAGGGCTAATAGAAATCCTTGGGTAACAGAAGAAATATTGAATTTAATTGATAAAAGGAGAAAATATAAAAATGCAGTAAATGAAGCAGGCAAAAGGGAATACAAACGTCTCAAAAATGAGATCGACAGGAAGTGTAAAATGGCTAAGCTGGGATGGCTAGAGAGGACAAATGTAAGGATGTAGAGGCTTGTCTCACTAGGGGTAAGATAGATACTGCCTACAGGAAAATTAAAGAGACCTTTGGAGACAAGAGAACCACTTGTATGAATATCAAGAGCTCAGATGGCAACCCAGTTCTAAGCAAAGAAGGGAAGACAGAAAGGTGGAAGGAGTATATAGAGGGTTTATACAAGGGCGATGTACTTGAGGACAAAAAAATGGTTCAGATGGCTCTGAGCACTATGGGACTTAACTTCTAAGGTCATCAGTCCCCTAGAACTTAGAACTACTTAAACCTAACTAACCTAAGGACATCACACACATCCATGCCCGAGGCAGGATTCAAACCTGCGACCGTAGCGGTCGCGCGGTTCCAGACTGTAGCGCCTTTAACCGTTTGGCCACCACGGCCGGCACTTGAGGACAATATTATGGAAATGGAAGAGGATGTAGATGAAGACGAAATGGGAGATAAGATACTGCGTGAAGAGTTTGACAGAGCACTGAAAGACCTGAGTCGAAACAAGGCCCCGGGAGTTGGTGAACTACTGATGGCCTTGGGAGAGCCAGTCATGACAAAACTCTACCATCTGGTGAGCAAGATGTATGAGACAGGCGAAATACCCCCAGACTTCAAGAAGAATATAATAATTCCAATCCCAAAGAAAGCAGGTGTTGACAGATGTGAAAATTACCGAACTATCAGTTTAATAAGTCACAGCTGCAAAGTACTAACGCGAATTCTTTACAGACGAATGGAAAAACTGGTAGAAGCCGACCTCGGGGAAGATCAGTTTGGATTCCGTAGAAATGTTGGAACACGTGATAATTCTAACCTTACGACTTATCCTAGAAGAAAGATTAAGAAAAGGCAAACCTACGTTTCTAGCATTTGTAGACTTAGAAAAAGCTTTTGACAATGTTAACTGGAATACTCTCTTTCAAATTCTGAAGGTGGCAGGAGTAAAATACAGGGAGCGAAAGGCTATTTACAATTTGTACAGAAACCAGATGGCAGTTAGAAGAGTCGAGGGGCATGAAAGGGAAGCAGTGGTTGGGAAAGGAGTGAGACAGGGTTGTAGCCTCTCCCCGATGTTATTCAATCTGTATATTGAGCAAGCAGTAAAGGAAACAAAAGAAAAATTCGGAGTAGGTATTAAAATTCATGGAGAAGAAGTAAAAACTTTGAGGTTCGCCGATGACATTGTAATTCTGTCAGAGACAGCAAAGGACTTGGAAGAGCAGTTGAACGGAATGCACAGTGTCTTGAAAGGAGGATATAAGATGAACATCAACAAAAGCAAAACGAGGATAATGGAATGTAGTCAAATTAAATCGGATGATGCTGAGGGAATTAGATTAGGAAATGAGGCACTTAAAGTAGTAAAGGAGTTTTGCTATTTAGGGAGTAAAATAACTGATGATGGTCGAAGTAGAGAGGATATAAAATGTAGACAGGCAATGGCAAGGAAATCGTTTCTGAAGAAGAGAAATTTGTTAACATCGAGTGTAGATTTAAGTGTCAGGAAGTCGTTTCTGAAAGTATTTGTATGGAGTGTAGCCACGTATGGAAGTGAAACATGGACGATAACTAGTTTGGACAAGAAGAGAATAGAAGCTTTCGAAATGTGGTGCTACAGAAGAATGCTGAAGATAAGGTGGCTAGATCACGTAACTAATGAGGAGGTATTGAATAGAATTGGGGAGAAGAGAATTTTGTGGCACAACTTGACTAGAAGAAGGGATAGGTTGATAGGACATGTTTTGAGGCATCAAGGGATCACAAATTTAGCATTGGAGGGCAGCGTGGAGGGTAAAAATCGTAGAGGGAGACCAAGAGATGAATACACTAAGCAGATTCAGAAGGATGTAGGTTGCAGTAGGTACTGCGAGATGAAGGAGCTTGCACAGGATAGAGTAGCATGGAGAGCTGCATCAAACCAGTCCCAGGACTGAAGACCACAACAACAACAACTCATCTTAGTGGGTGAGAGACGATATGGAGTATGCCGTGCCGGGATGTCGTCGGTCAGAGGGAGTTTGTATTGAATTAGATTAGTTACGCCCAATTTGTTAGTCAATACATCGGGAAACTGTTCTACAAGAGCCATTAACTGTTTAGCCTGGTCACTAATGAGGAGACTGGAGACTAACTAACCTCGAATTCCGAGGGCTCTGCCATCAAAGAACAGATGTAATTGATACAATGACAAAAGCATAGGGCTATTTTCTTAGATGGTCGGAATCTAAATAAAAAGTTGATACTGGCAAAGTCGAGAACCAAGCCTGTCCGTTGGATGAAATACGCCCAAACGACAAGTTAACAGACAAATTCTTAACGACAATGAATCTAACAGGCCAAGAAAAATCACAAGTAGGTAAACACCAGCGCACCTCACCAACCAGAGGCAACTCTTGCCCATTGGCTAAACGACGTCTGTGGGAAGAGGGGCATATGGGACGCACACTACACAATTACGGAATTCGAGACACCAACAATAGTCGAGCAAGAAAACGGATCTTCCAGAATACAGAAGTGCACAAACATGTTCCCGGTTAATAAGATTACAAACATATGGAAGAGCACCTCTATTAACAGCGGGAATACGTGTGCAATGAGCGGAAACTTCACTTGGAAAAGTTTCACCCCGTATTTTGTATGGCCTAGGCCTAGGACAACGTCTAACTGGGTACCCGCGCACGGGATAACTAGTGGCACGACACTGAAAACAACGTTTGCCGGCTAATGAATCAGAATGCGACTGCCGATTATTACCATTTCGGAGAGGAGGTTCAGATTGAAAACCCATGTCCCACTCTCGTAGCTTGTCTGAAAATATAAGTGTTTCGATAGAACAAAGTAATTCGCTTAACTCACAGAGCTTAGTGATCAGCAACAGTAGACTGTATACAGTTGCTCGATCAAATGAAAGATCTACGAGTTAGGACTGGTTCATTGAGTTTGGAGTCAAGTGCGTAGTTTGGGACAGGGTAGTTCGGCCAACAATCAGTTACTAAATTAAATAGAGATCTGTGCTCGAGGTCTTGATTGTTTGGGCTCTGATGCACTCGTTAATTTACCTGCCCCAATCATGTGTTTGTTTGTAGTATTTACGAGTTATCTGTTTATCACTTAGATCAAGTTCGACGGGTGTTCTGGTTACTTGTTCGATTTGAATTTCATGCCGATGCCTTGCACATATCGCATTGTGTGATGCTTCCTCCGCTTTATCATTTGTAGAAGGAGTTGTTAAGTTTTTTGTTCTGTGAGATAATTAGAAATCAAAAAAACCCTAAGTCGGTTCAGGACTCTTACAATACAGAAGAAGTTATCACCACGTATGCGTTATGAAGGCAGGTACAAGCATCTACCCCGACCTTGAGTCAATATATTGATCTTCATGGCTTTACGCGCAAATACAAAGTGCGGCCGATCTTCGGACCTCATGCCTTACAAAATTTTCGAGATACAATCCTGTTCAGCAACCTCCATATTCAAAGCCGAGACAGCAATGCGAAAACGCAAAGGTCTGGGTAGATGCTTATACCTGCCAATAGTGCATATGCTCAAGTTCATTACAAATACGTGGTGATGACTTCATCGAGAGCTTAAGTAACATCCACACGCGCGAAAGAACAGACACAAAGCATTTATATAATTACTCCATTAAACTACTCTCTGTGGGGTTGGCTTAAGAGAGAAGTTGTTCAAAATGTTCAAATGTGTGTGAAATCGTATGGGACTTAACTGCTAAGGTCATCAGTCCCTAAGCTTACACACTACTTAACCTAAATTATCCTAAGGACAAACACACACACCCATGCCCGAGGGAGGACTCGAACCTCAGCCGCGACCAGCCGCACAGTCCATGACTGCAGCGCCCCAGACCGCTCGGTTAACCCCTCGCGGCTAACAAGGGGAGGCCGCCAGTTGTGAAATTCAGATTCGATTCATACTGCGCATAATAAATAATGTGGCAAAGCACCAAGATGCACTTCTCAGCCGTTGTCGAGAAAATCGACAGTTAAACAAAGCGTTGCCGTGAAATACTCTCTACGATCATCAATTTTCTACAGCGTCGTGGCGCAGCGGTACGCGCTAGGGTTCGTAATCCGAAGGTCGCCGGATCGAATCTCGCGCCATGCAACATTTTTTTTAGTGTTAGTTTATATATATATTAATGAATTGCTTATGCATGTTGGTGCAGGCGGATCGCTCTCCAATTGTACCGCCTCCATTTTTCCGTTTGTTTAACAGGGTGTACCAAAGCTCTCACGTCCGCACTGATTTTCGGCGATGTTATCAGTTGCGCTAGGGACCGCATCTACCTTCTTTCGAAGTTAGCAGGCAACTACGCTGTTATGCGGCGGCTCGTTTCGGCCCATTCAACGTCTGTCCTTCAAGTGTAACGAGCGAGTAACGGAGTTTACATTTCATACCTGCCACAGCAAATTTGTGTTCGTGGGGTTTCTATTCTACACTCCTGGAAATTGAAATAAGAACACTGTGAATTCATTGTCCCAGGAAGGGGAAACTTTATTGACACATTCCTGGGGTCAGATACATCACATGATCACACTGACAGAACCACAGGCACATAGACACAGGCAACAGAGCATGCACAATGTCGGCACTAGTACAGTGTATATCCACCTTTCGCAGCAGTGCAGGCTGCTATTCTCCCATGGAGACGATCGTAGAGATGCTGGATGTAGTCCTGTGGAACGGCTTGCCATGCCATTTCCACCTGGCGCCTCAGTTGGACCAGCGTTCGTGCTGGACGTGCAGACCGCGTGAGACGACGCTTCATCTAGTCCCAAACATGCTCAATGGGGGACAGATCCGGAGATCTTGCTGGCCAGGGTAGTTGACTTACACCTTCTAGAGCACGTTGGGTGGCACGGGATACATGCGGACGTGCATTGTCCTGTTGGAACAGCAAGTTCCCTTGCCGGTCTAGGAATGGTAGAACGATGGGTTCGATGACGGTTTGGATGTACCGTGCACTATTCAGTGTCCCCTCGACGATCACCAGTGGTGTACGGCCAGTGTAGGAGATCGCTTCCCACACCATGATGCCGGGTGTTGGCCCTGTGTGCCTCGGTCGTATGCAGTCCTGATTGTGGCGCTCACCTGCACGGCGCCAAACACGCATACGACCATCATTGGCACCAAGGCAGAAGCGACTCTCATCGCTGAAGACGACACGTCTCCATTCGTCCCTCCATTCACGCCTGTCGCGACACCACTGGAGGCGGGCTGCACGATGTTGGGGCGTGAGCGGAAGACGGCTTAACGGTGTGCGGGACCGTATCCCAGCTTCATGGAGACGGTTGCGAATGGTCCTCGCCGATACCCCAGGAGCAACAGTGTCCCTAATTTGCTGGGAAGTGGCGGTGCGGTCCCCTACGGCACTGCGTAGGATCCTACGGTCTTGGCGTGCATCCGTGCGTCGCTGCGGTCCGGTCCCAGGTCGACGGGCACGTGCACCTTCCGCCGACCACTGGCGACAACATCGATGTACTGTGGAGACCTCACGCCCCACGTGTTGAGCAATTCGGCGGTACGTCCACCCGGCCTCCCGCATGCCCACTATACGCCCTCGCTCAAAGTCCGTCAACTGCACATACGGTTCACGTCCACGCTGTCGCGGCATGCTACCAGTGTTAAAGACTGCGATGGAGCTCCGTTCAAAAATGGTTCAAATGGCTCTGAGCACTATGGGAAAAAATGGCTCTGAGCACTATGGGACTCAACTGCTGAGGTCATTAGTCCCCTAGAACTTAGAACTAGTTAAACCTAACTAACCTAAGGACATCACAAACATCCATGCCCGAGGCAGGATTCGAACCTGCGACCGTAGCGGTCTTGCGGTTCCAGACTGCAGCGCCTTTAACCGCACGGCCACTTCGGCCGGCGCACTATGGGACTCAACTGCTGAGGTCATTAGTCCCCTAGAACTTAGAACTAGTTAAACCTAACTAACCTAAGGACATCACAAACATCCATGCCCGAGGCAGGATTCGAACCTGCGACCGTAGCGGTCTTGCGGTTCCAGACTGCAGCGCCTTTAACCGCACGGCCACTTCGGCCGGCCGATGGAGCTCCGTATGCCACGGCAAACTGGCTGACACTGACGGCGGCGGTGCACAAATGCTGCGCAGCTAGCGCCATTCGACGGCCAACACCGCGGTTCCTGGTGTGTCCGCTGTGCCGTGCGTGTGATCATTGCTTGTACAGCCCTGTCACAGCGTCCGGAGCAAGTATGGTGGGTCTGACACACCGGTGTCAATGTGTTCTTTTTTCCATTTCCAGGAGTGTAATTCGAACGTTTGACTTACGCTATACGTATTCGTTTCGGAATATCGTTTCTACGTCTTCCGTTAACTATATGTGGTTAACATTATGAAGACAATTAATAACATTTGTGAAATACAACTTTGTTTGCGGAAAACATAATGATGTTCGAAGTCGCCAGTTTTTCCACGACAAACGACTTTCAACAACTTATTATATGCATAATTATTGCAACTGATTGCCGGGAATATATATATATATTACAAAAAATACTTAAGAAAAAAAAATTTGCATGGCGCGAAATTCGATCCTTCGACCTTCGAACCCGAGTGCTTACCGCTGCGCCACGACACTGTAGGAAATTGTTAATCGTAGAGAGTATTTCACAGCAACGGTTTATTTTAACTGTCGATTTTCTCGACAACGACTGAGAAGTGCATCTTGGTGCTTTGCCACATTACACCTCTGGCCATGAGCTTTTCTTATGCGCAGTATGAATTGAATCTGACTTTCACAATTGGCGGATTCCCCTTGTAAGAGAGAAATCTACAAGTGCAGAGTGAGCACAGAGGAGCAGCTTCTCACTCGTATTTCACATACGTTTTGCTAGTGTAAAGGACTATACGTATGAGCTCAGATCAACAACACAGTAACTGTACACAACAGCTGCAAAATGCGTTGCAGTTCATGGTGGACTTTTTGAAAGTCTTTCGTGAGGAAATGTTCACAGTTAAACAAAACCTTTGATCACAGTGTTCCATTAACTATTACTTGGATATGTTCTGCTCCCCAGTGTTGTCATTAGTTTCCTCGGAAACAGTCAGGGATAGGACAAATGTTTACACTATGTTTTTTGTTCGGAATCACTAATACTATCACTCCTCAAAGCATTAGCCTTTCCTCTCGATCCGCCCTGTTGCGTGTAGTGCCTGCGTTTAAGACGCTTCCGCAAGACGCGGGTGGGGTGACCGCGTGACCCAGAGCGGGCCGCGCCTGCGGCAGGTGTTGCGGCTGGTGCACTGGTTGCGGCCGGAGGGTAGGTGGTGGAGGGTGGGCCTGCGTGCCGCGGACCCGGCCCGGCCGATTAGGAGACGGCGGTGGGCGGCGGTGGGCGGCGGCCGACGCTAAGCCCCCAGGACGGGCCGCGTGCACGCCGCCGGCGCCCGCTTTCAGACTGGAGTAGCCGACACTTAGGCCGGCCCGCTGGTGTCGTTTTCGCTGCGGAGAGCACTTTAGCCAACCAGAGATCTTCAGATGAACGGCCGGCATCGACTCTTCATTATATTACAGTGGTGTAATATTCGAAGATATTTGCTATTTTACAAACCAGTTTCGGGTATTACGTCATTCTCAGGAACAGAGACAAATGTGTGTGGGTGTGAAATTTTTGTGAGGTCCATGATTTTTAAATTGTGCAACTACAGAGTACCTCATTTGGTTCCGAAGATGACGATTTTAATCTTTTTCTAAAATGAGAGAGAACATTTAAGGAAAAAATTGATGTAATATATTTAGGTCAGGTAAAATATGCGACAGATTAAATATTGAACTACATTAGAAATTACGGTTAAAGTGCACTTACAGTGTCGGTGCCACTGACTTTCCGTGCTGCAGCTAGCAATTCGTTTCCTTTGATCGTTGTAGCCAATGAGAATCCCTGAACCTAATGACTTATTTCGGCGGAAAATACGATTTGATGACGTTCGTTTTCGACATGGATAGTGCTGATTTATGAATCTACATGGCTTATAAAGTTGTTTACTGGTTTTCGTATGTATTTCTTGTACTATAAGTTTCTAAGAACGTGACAGGATTTCTTGCGGGTGTTGTTTCCTATTATGGTGTTACAGTTTGGTTGTAAGCTGGTGATCCCACCGGAATGTGACTAGAGGAAAACTGACCGTGGTAACGGACTGATCTGTAGCATAGCGTGATGTCTAGGTTAGGATGACGTCTAGCAGTTTGGTTGTGAGTTGGCGAAGCCAACAAATGTGAGTGTAAGAAAATGGTTTTGGTTACAGGCTGATTTGTAGCGCAGCCAGAGGTGTAGCTTAGGCTGCACTGATGAATTTGTTTTGAGTTGTCGAAGCCAAACGAATGTGACTGGAGACAAGCTAGCTACGGTGATGTACTGACATGTAGCGCTATCCACTAATCGCTTCGAAAACTTTGTACGGTATTTTCTAAATGTCCCTATTTCCGAGGTTGTGATTATGCAGGAAAAGAAGAGTACAATTTCAATTTTACGGTGTATTCTGTTTTATATGACACCATTATGCACAATATATTTCATTGCATCCCACATCATGACGACTTTTATTGAACACTATTTTCTCATTGGTTCCGCCATCTAACTATCATCCACCGCACAAACAGTTACCAATTGCAACACGCAAAGCAAAAGCCGCTAACACCGTAAGTGTACTTTTATCGGAATTGCATCAACTGCTCTAAGAGGAAACATTTGGTGATCCGTTCCAAGGAGATGACTGAAGAAAGATAAAATATTACAAAGGGAACCTCAGACAGCTTTATGCTAACGTACATTTTCACCGCAACGTGTAATAAGCGTTTTAGTCTCCTGAAGAAGATAACTTTGTAACTATCGAAACCTAGGTCAGAGTTCTAATAAACTTTTGTTGAGCTACTGGTTGGTTGGTTTTCCATCCGTTATAAGACAAACAGATACAACACAACTAATGAGACTAAACACGTAAATAAAGCAACAATAATTGCACAAAGGAAAATATTTTTCATGTGGCAAGTAAACCTACTTTAATCTAAATATTTTACATCCCGTTTTTACTCAAATAATCCCTCTCGTTTTAGTCGAACATTAACAGCTATCATCCTCGGAACCAACTGATGTACTATGCAACCGCAAAATTTTAAAATCCCTGATACTGCGAAAACGTGAAGGTCACAAATATTAATCTTTGTACTTGACGATGGCGTAATATCTAAAAATCGGTATGTTAAAAATTAAATATATTACAGAGTATATTTAGACACAGTGAGGGTCGGCGAAGTGGGATAGAAAGAAGACAAGTATTTCTTGTCAGGCGAGTGTAGGGTAATATCAACAGCAGCAGAAAATTGTATTACGGGAGTAGGATTCGTTATGAATAGTATGGTAAGGCAGAAAGTGAGTTACTGTTAACATGAACTGTTAACAGTAACTCACTTTCTGTCGTACCATACTATTCATAACGAATCCTACTCCCGTCATACAATTTTCTGCTGTTTGCTCTTATCGGGATCGATGGCAAACCAACACCCATAACAATAGTTCCGGTACACAAGCAAGTGTCGCAAACTGAGGATGAAGAGAGAAATAAAGGCCCGCATCTCGTGGTCGTGCGGTAGCGTTCTCGCTTCCCACGCTCGGGTTCCCGGGTTCGATTCCCGGCGGGTTCAGGGATTTTCTCTGCCTCGTGATGGCTGGGTGTTGTGTGATGTCCTTAGGTTAGTTAGGTTTAACTAGTTCTAAGTTCTAGGGGACTGATGACCATAGATGTTTAGTCCCATAATGCTCAGAGCCATTTGAGAAATAAAGTACATGACGGTACTGAAAGGGTAATTAAATACTAAAGGGGAGATGAAAATCTAATAGTCATGGTTTGTACGGGAAGGAGTAGAAGAAAGGATTACAGGAGAATACGGGTTTGCTATTAGGAAGGAGAGGGGAAAAAGACTAATTGTGTTCTGTAATAAATTTCAGCTATTACAAGTGAATAATCTGTTCGTGAATCACAAGATTAGGCAGTATGCTTGTCAAAGCGGGATACGGGAAAATACGGGAAAATTTCAGTTTGATTATACACTCCTGGAAATTGAAATAAGAACACTGTGAATTCATTGTCCCAGGAAGGGGAAACTTTATTGACACATTCCTGGGGTCAGATACATCACATGATCACACTGACAGAACCACAGGCACATAGACACAGGCAACAGAGCATGCACAATGTCGGCACTAGTACAGTGTATATCCACCTTTCGCAGCAATGCAGGCTGCTATTCTCCCATGGAGACGATCGTAGAGATGCTGGATGTAGTCCTGTGGAACGGCTTGCCATGCCATTTCCACCTGGCGCCTCAGTTGGACCAGCGTTCGTGCTGGACGTGCAGACCGCGTGAGACGACGCTTCATCCAGTCCCAAACATGCTCAATGGGGGACAGATCCGGAGATCTTGCTGGCCAGGGTAGTTGACTTACACCTTCTAGAGCACGTTGGGTGGCACGGGATACATGCGGACGTGCATTGTGCTGTTGGAACAGCACGTTCCCTTGCCGGTCTAGGAATGGTAGAACGATGGGTTCGATGACGGTTTGGATGTACCGTGCACTATTCAGTGTCCCCTCGACGATCACCAATGGTGTACGGCCAGTGTAGGAGATCGCTCCCCACACCATGATGCCGGGTGTTGGCCCTGTGTGCCTCGGTCGTATGCAGTCCTGATTGTGGCGCTCACCTGCACGGCGCCAAACACGCATACGACCATCATTGGCACCAAGGCAGAAGCGACTCTCATCGCTGAAGACGACACGTCTCCATTCGTCCCTCCATTCACGCCTGTCGCGACACCACTGGAGGCGGGCTGCACGATGTTGGGGCGTGAGCGGAAGACGGCCTAACGGTGTGCGGGACCGTAGCCCAGCTTCATGGAGACGGTTGCGAATGGTCCTCGCCGATACCCCAGGAGCAACAGTCTGTCACAGCTCTTTTAAATGCTGATTCTATTACTGGATCCCCTATCTCTTCCCTGTCGACTCCTGTCTCTTCCTCGAGCACGTTCCACAGCACGTAATTTGCTGAGAAGTGGCGGTGCGGTCCCCTACGGCACTGCGTAGGATCCTACGGTCTTGGTGTGCATCCGTGCGTCGCTGCGGTCCGGTCCCAGGTCGACGGGCACGTGCACCTTCCGCCGACCACTGGCGACAACATCGATATACTGTGGAGACCTCACGCCCCACGTGTTGAGCAATTCGGCGGTACGTCCACCCGGCCTCCAGCATGCCCACTATACGCCCTCGCTCAAAGTCCGTCAACTGCACATACGGTTCACGTCCACGCTGTCGCGGCATGCTACCAGTGTTAAAGACTGCGATGGAGCTCCGTATGCCACGGCAAACTGGCTGACACTGACGGCGGCGGTGCACAAATGCTGCGCAGCTAGCGCCATTCGACGGCCAACACCGCGGTTCCTGGTGTGTCCGCTGTGCCGTGCGTGTGATCATTGCTTGCACAGCCCTCTCGCAGTGTCCGGAGCAAGTATGGTGGGTCTGACACACCGGTGTCAATGTGTTCTTTTTTCCATTTCCAGGAGTGTATCATGGTCAGCTAGGGATTCCGAACTCACCTATTGCTTTGTAAGTCGTACCCAGGAGCTGATATAGACTCAGATTACAATTTAGTTATAATGAAGAATATGTTGAAGTTTAAGAGACCAGTCGGAAAGAATCAGTGCGCAAATAAATGTGGTACTGAAGTACTAAGAAATGTAGACCCACGCTTGAAGTTCTCTGAGGCTGTAGATACTACGGTAGTAAACAGACCAGTGGGCAGTTCACCTGAAGAGGAATGGACATCTCTAAAAAAGGCAGTCATAGAAGTAGGACAGAAAGCCGTAGGCTGAATGAGAGCAAATGCAAAGATGCAACAGATGAAATAACAGAGGAAAGAATGAAGTACAACATGCTCAGGGAAATTCAGGAATACAGAAATGCAAGTCACATGGGAAGTAAATAATTAGAAAGTATAGGGAAGCTAAGACACAGCCGCTGCATGAAAAATGTGAAAAAATCGGAAAAGAAATGATCGTCGAAGGACGGAATCAGCATATAGAAAAGTCAAAACATCCTTCGCTGAAATTAAAAGCAAGGGCGGAAACATTCCGGGTGCGATGGCAACCCCACTGCTGAGTACAGAGGAGAGAGAGAGGAAGGATGGGTGGAAAAAGTACACAGAAAACCTCAGTGAGGTGGAAGACTTGTCTGATGACGTGCTCGAGGAAGAGACAGGAGTCGACAGGGAAGAGATAGGGGATCCAGTAATAGAATCAGCATTTAAAAGAGCTGTGACAGACTGAAGATCAAATAAGCAGAAGGGATTGATAACATTCCATCAGAATTTCTAAAATCGTTGGGGGAAGTGGTAACAAGACGACTATTTGTGTAGAACGTATGAGTCTGACGATATACCATCTGACTTTCAGAACATTATCCACACAATTCCGAAGATTGCAAGAGCCAACAAGTACGAGAATTATGGCACCATCAGCCCAACAACTCATGCATCGAAGTTTCTGACTAGAATAATATACAGCAGACTGTAAAAGAAAATTGAGGATACGTTAGGCGACGGACACTTTGGTTTTAGGCAAGGTAAAGTCACCAGAGAGGCAGTTCTGACATTGGATTTGATAATGGAAGCAAGACTGAAGGAAAATCGAGACATTTTCACGGGATTTTTCACCTGGAAAAGTGTTTGACAATGTAAAATGATGCAAGAACTTCCAAACTCTGAGAAAAGTATGGATAAGCTATAGGTAAAGACGGGTAATATACAATATGTACAAGAACCAAGAGGGAACAATAATAGTGGAAAACCAAGAACGAAGTGCTCGGATTAAAAAGTGTGCAAGACAGGGATATAGTCCATCTCCACGACTGTTCCATCTACACAGCGAAGAAGCAATCACGGTAATAAAAGAAAGGTTCAAGGGTGACTTTAAAATTCAAGGTGAGAGGATGTCAATGATAAGATTCGCAGATGACGTTGCTATCCTGAGAGAAAATAAAGAGGAATTTCAGAATATGTTGAATGGAATGAACGGTGTAATGTGTTGTGGCGTAACAAGCTAGTCACGCCACACTGAGGAGGAAGCCGAAAGGCACGCGTACACACACGCCGACTGGCGTCAAGTCTGGAACAGGATACGTATTGAATACTATAAAGAAAATACGTATCTTTGGAATATACTTAACTTTTAATCAATCCTTGTGATACATCTCTCTTGACTATACAAATGAGACTCGTAAGATACATGCACTGTGACAATTGGCGCCTTGCTAAGTCGTAGCCATCAACTTAGCTGAAGGCTATTCTAACTGTCTCTCGGCAAATGAGAGCAAAGGCTTCGTCCGTATAGTCGCTAGCAACGTCGTCGTACAACTGGGCCGAGTTCTCGTACGTCTCTCGAGACCTGCCGTGTGGTGGCGCTCGGTCTGCGATCACACAGTGGCGACACGCGGGTCCGACATGTACTAATGGACCGCGGCCGATTTAAGCTACCACCTAGCAAGTGTGGTGTCTGGCAGTGACACCACATTCCTCCCCCGCAAATCGGCGAACGGTCTTGTTATAAGGCTTCCGCCCGTCGTGGGGAGGACCCCATGTTGACGTAGGCGATGAGGTGGGGAGCCTAACAACAGGCGAGGCTGTGCCACCCGCACCCGGCCATTCGGTCCGAGGGGAGCTAGGAAACGCTTGAAAACCTAGTCCAGGGTGCACGTCAACATGCGGTGTATGCGCCCATAGAGAGACAGGAGGGGCCGAAGGGTCGACCTCCATGTGGTCGGGGCACCCGACGGGCGAAGACGACATCTGGTCCGGAGCGGGCAAGAGTTCCATGGCGGAGGACAGCTGGCCACGTGAAGCGATCGGCGGCGCGTGACCCAGGGAGACGCCAGGCGGGTGCAGCGACGCGTCCACTGCGGGCGGCGCCGGCGGGAGAACAGGCGGCGGCGGCGGCGGCGCGTCGCCATGAGGCAAAATGGAAGGCAGCGTCGGTAACACCTGGGGATGAGGCGAGCCAGTAGATGGGTCCCCAGGGCGCTGACCGGACGGCACCGTCGCTGAAAGCAGACGGGGAGCGGCAGAACCCAGGCGACGACAGAGGCGCAGCTGATTGAGATGCCGACGCACCTCACCAGAGGCCCCCAAAACCAAATACATCGTGTGGCCGAGGCAGCGAAGAATGCGCCCTGCGAGCCAACGCCGTGAACCGCGATAACTGCGATAGAAAACAACGTCGCCAGGAGCAAAAGCAGTAGTCTGCCGCTGCACTGGAACCTGATGCGGCGGATGCAGCAAAGACATCAAGGTTCGATGAGGACGACCATGGAGCAACTCAGCCGGCGACCGACCATCGCGGGGCTGAGAGCGATACGAAGACAAAAAGAGCAACAATGCATCCTCCCGAGAATGCGACTCTTTCAACTTCAACATCTGTGACTTGAAAGTCCGGACCAACCGTTCAGCGGCACCGTTTGACTGAGGCGAAAACGGCGCGGATGTCAGATGTTGAATACCATTGGCCTTGCAGAATGACTGAAATTCTGCGGACATGAATTGTGGGCCATTGTCGGAAACAATAGTCTGGGGAAGACCTTCAATGCAAAAAATAGCGGACAACGTTTGGATGGTGGCAGATGACGTCGTGGAAGACATCCGGACAACAAAAGGAAAATTACTGAAGGAATCGACAACAACCAACCATCGAGCATTCCAGAATGGACCAGCAAAATCGATGTGCAAGCGTTGCCAAGGGGAAGTGGCTGTCGGCCATGCAAAGAATTTCCGCGGCGGGGCGGATTGGTGTTCGGCACATGCCACGCAAGAAGAGCACATATTCGCAATCGCAGCATCGATTCCGAACCAAGTACAGTGCTGACGAGCAAGTTGTTTCGTACGCGCTATACCCCAATGTCCTTGGTGAAGAAGCCGTAAGACAGAGGAATGTAACGAACGTGGGACCACGACTCTGGATTGATCATTATCCGAACGCAACAACAAAACACCACGTCGTACAAAAAGTCTCTCCCTGTGAGCAAAAAATCGGCGAACCAGCGGATCCTCGATCCGTGACTTTGACAAGGGCCATTGCGTAGCAACAAAACGCAAAACAGTAGCAAGGACAGGGACAGCAGCTGTGGCTGTAGCTACACGACGAAAATCAATCGGAAACGATTCGACCACGTCATCGGTTTCCGAATCAAGGAACATGCAAGCAAGTTCGGAAGAATCGAATGCTTTATCCTCAGCAACAGGCAAACGGGACAACGCATCAGCGTTACCGTGCTTAGCAGTGGACCGATACAAGATATCGTAGCGGTACTGCGAGAGGAAAAGAGACCAGCGAATGAATTTCTGCGCTGTACGTGAAGTTACAGGCTTGTTCGGATGAAAAAGCGATGGCAAAGGTTTGTGGTCCGTGATGATGGTAAAGTGACGACCATACAAGAAATCATGGAACTTAGTAACACCAAACACGAGAGCTAAAGCTTCTTTCTCCATCTGGGAATAATTGTGTTGCGCAGACGAGAGTAATTTTGAAGCAAAGGCAATAGGACGATCATGCGATCCATCTTTGTGCGCAAGCACAGCACCGATCCCAAAATCCGATGCATCGACCATCAACAGAAGTGGTTTCTGGGGATCGAATGGCGTAAGGCAAGTATTTGAAAGCAACGCCGATTTCAACCGGCGAAAGGCGCGTTCGCATTCCGTCGTCCAGACGAACGGAACACCTTTACGGCGTAAGCGATGAAGCGGAGCTGAAATGGAAGAAGCGCGCGGCACAAACCTGGCATAGTAGGTAATTTTTCCCAACACACTCTGAAGCTGTTTCAAGGTCTGTGGCGAAGGTAACTCCTGTATGGCACGGAGGTGCTCTGGACTCGGATGTATGCCTTGGGCATTAATGACATG
Source organism: Schistocerca nitens (assembly GCF_023898315.1). Lineage (NCBI taxonomy): Eukaryota > Metazoa > Arthropoda > Insecta > Orthoptera > Acrididae > Schistocerca > Schistocerca nitens. The sequence goes on from NC_064614.1 coordinate 285,818,976, forward strand.
TCCCAAGTATGGCAAGTCACGAGCAAAAAACACACATTTGTCCTTCCTCAAGCGAAGACCATTTTGTCGCAAGACCTGAAATAACGTTCGTAGGTTGGCTAAATGTTCGGCTTCTGTCTTTCCGGAGATCACAATATCGTCCAGATAGTTCGCAGCAGTAGGGACCGACGCACAAACAGTTTGTAAATATTGCTGAAACAATGCAGGGGCGGATGCACACCTGAATGGCAGTCTTTTGAATCGGTACAATCCAAGATGCGTGTTAACCACCAAGACGTGCTGGGATTCTGCGTCCACCGGTATTTGCAAGTACGCATCTGCTAGGTCCAATTTCGAAAAATAGTTTCCCGGGCACAGTTTGTCAAAAAGATCTTCCGGGCGTGGCAAAGGAAAAGTAGCAGTCACAAGTTGTGGATTCACAGTTGCCTTGAAGTCCACGCAAAGTCTCAATTTTCCGGAAGGTTTTGGCAAAATTACTAAGGGTGAGGCCCAGAGAGAAGCCTGCACATGTTCAATTACACCTTGAGATTCTAAACCGTGTAATGTTCTTGCAACCTCATCACGCAATGCGTGGGGAACATTGCGCGCTCTGAAAAATTTCGGTTGCGCGTTCACTTTTAGTTCCAAATGTGCTTCATAGTTCTTAGCGCAACCAAGGCCCGGTCCAAAAATGTCTGCAAATTCCTCACATAGACTAGAAACACTGGCCGAAGGCACAGTCTGGTTCACGGATAGGACCTGATTTACGATAGACAAGTTAAACAACTGAAATAAATCTAAACCAAACAAGTTCACTGCCGTAGAAGAACGAAGAACGTAAAATGACACAAGTTTTGTTTGTCCCTTGTATGTGGCAAGAAGGCTGCACTGTCCTAACACAGGTATCTGCTGTCCTGAGTAACTATTGAGCTGAACATTTGCGGCACGCAACGGAGGTTTGCCCAGTTGTTTGTACGTGTCTTGATTGAGCAATGAAACTGCAGCTCCGGTATCGAGCTGGAATGGTATCACTTTGCCTCCAAAGTCTAAGTCTACAAAAAGTTTATTGTCCTGCTGACGACAAGAGCGACTTTCACGTGCAATTTGAACTGATACAGGTACAGAAGCACTTGCGACTTTACGGGAGTTCCGGCGACGTCGACGCACACTTTGTGCGGGACGAACACAGTCACTGTGAGATAAAGTGGCACTGGACGGGGTGGAATTAACGACATGAATGTCCATGGGTGAAGGTCCACGAGCCTGATTGTCCCTGGTTCGATTCCGGCGCGAAGCAAAGGGCCTGGAATGGTTTTGATTGTCTGATCTCAGCTTTTTCTGGCAAACACTTTGAACATGTCCTTTCTTATGACAGTAAAAGCAAATAGCTTGGCGTGACGGGCAATTGTCACGCGAATGTCTAGTTGCACACCGCGGGCATGATTTGAGCACGGCATTGGCCTGCTTACACAGCACACGTGTTTGCGAGCTAGGCTGCAGCTGCTCGGACGTGCGCGAGAGCCGTTTAACGTCCCGTGCTGCGCGCCCGGCGGGCCGGTTAATGTGACACACTGCTGGCGAAGTTTCAAATGATTCCTGAGCAAAGTCAAGTGTGTCTTGCCTATCCAATATGTCTATCACTTGTTGAAGGGGGGGATTAACTAGTTTCAAAATCTGTTCCCGTATGTGGACATCAGAAACGTTCTGTGCTATTGCATCACGCACCATAGTATCTGAATACGGAAGTCCACATTCACATGCAAAATCACAATCCCGAGTAAGTCCTTGCAATGTTGTCCCTATTAGTCTGACCGGCCGTACGTTTGGTGCGAAAGAACGTATACCTTTTGGCAACTACATTAACTGTTTCTTTGAAATAGGCATCTAAAGCAGACAAAATTTCGTCGTAGGACAGAGTTGCTATGTCGCGTCGGGGAAACAATTTCACTATCACACGGTAGGTGGACACACCGACACAAGAAAGCAAAAACGGCTGCCGCTCATTACCTTGAATTCTGTAGGCGGCTAGATGGAATCCAAACTGGCGTGACCATTCTGGCCACGTTTCTTGCGTTGAATCAAAATTACGGAAGGATGGTGCAACGGCGTGGTGTGGCTGCGGTAGCGATGAAGCGGCGGCGGCCGCATCGGGGTGCAGCGCACATTGACCCTGGACGAGCTGTCCAAGGGCATCCAATAACGCCTGCGTCTGCTGATTCTGCAAGCGATAAAATTCGGACAGTACATCTGGAGATTGTGGCGAAGCCATGACACAAATAATTCAGAGCAAAGCAAGTAGAAAGAACACGATCCTGTAATCCTCGTCGCCAATCTGTTGTGGCGTAACAAGCTAATCACGCCACACTGAGGAGGAAGCCGAAAGGAACGCGTACACACACGCCGACTGGCGTCAAGTCTGGAACAGGATACGTATTGAATACTATAAAGAAAATACATATCTTTGGAATATACTTAACTTTTAATCAATCCTTGTGATACATCTCTCTTGACTATACAAATGAGACTCGTAAGATACATGCACTGTGACAATTGGCGCCTTGCTAAGTCGTAGTCATTAACTTAGCTGAAGGCTATTCTAACTGTCTCTCGGCAAATGAGAGCAAAGGCTTCGTCCGTATAGTCGCTAGCAACGTCGTCGTACAACTGGGCCGAGTTCTCGTACGTCTCTCGAGACCTGCCGTGTAGTGGCGCTCGGTCTGCGATCACACAGTGGCGACACGCGGGTCCGACATGTACTAATGGACCGCGGCCGATTTAAGCTACCACCTAGCAAGTGTGGTGTCTGGCAGTGACACCACATAATGAGTACAGAATATGGATTTAGGGTAAATAGAAGAAAGGCGAAAGTAATGAAAAGTAGCAGAAGTGAGAACAGCGGCCGGCCGAAGTGGCCGTGCGGTTAAAGGCGCTGCAGTCTGGAACCGCAAGACCGCTACGGTCGCAGGTTCGAATCCTGCCTCGGGCATGGATGTTTGTGATGTCCTTAGGTTAGTTGGGTTTAACTAGTTCTAAGTTCTAGGGGACTAATGACCTCAGCAGTTGAGTCCCAAAGTGCTCAGAGCCATTTTTTTGAGAACAGCGAGAAACTTAACATCAGAACTGGTGACCACGACGAAGTCGAAGGAATTCTGGTACCTAGGTAGAAAAATAATACATGACGAACGGGGCAAGGAGGACATAAGAAGCAGACTAGCACTGGCAAAAAAGACATTCCTAGCCAGGAGTCTCCTAGTTCAGCCGTGTCGGCTTCCTTTCCTTTCATAACTTACCCGACTCGACTGGAAGGGTTCGTAGCCGCGGTGTAGATTGCACTGTTTATCAAGGTGAAGTGATGGTTGTGTCGCTATCGGAGAAGCGATTCAGTGCCACGGATAGTAGTGAGCTGTGTTCAACGGTGCTTTGGCGGTGACGTCATCCTCTCTCGGAGCCAAGGGGGTCACGCGGCTTGGAACTGTGACTGGCGAAGCATAATGACTTTGTGCATTGGGAACTTCGTGTGTCTGCAACGGCATTTTTAGTGCAGTTGTTGGAGGAAAGGAACATGTGGAAAACACTGACGAAAAGAAGAGACTGGATAATAGGACGTATGCTGAGACACAAGGGAATAGTTCCGTGGTACTAGACGGAGCTGTAGAGGAAGACAGAGAATGGGATACACCCAGAAAATAATTGAGGACGTAGGTTGCAAGTGTTACACTGAGATGAAGAGGTTGGCAAGGAGAGGAATTAGTGACGGGCCGTATCAATCCAGTCAGAAGACTGATGAGTCATAAAAAATGTATCCAGACTGTTGTGTTTCTTCATTCATAATGTGTACAATTTTCCTAACGATAACGAACTATTTATCAGCTTCTATCTTTGGTCTAGTGTAGACTGCATCAGGGAAGTGTATCACAGCAATGACAGTAATTGTCCGGCTGACAGTGGGAGACTTGATTCCGAGCTTATAAAAATTCCAATTGGTCCACTTTCAGTTCTGTGCACAATGCTTTCCTAGAGTACATTACATTCAGCGACCCTGGAAATTCTTATAAACTACCCTTCTACGGTTGCCGAGACTCCTTAAATGACATTGATGTACTCAGTTAACCAGAAAACCATCACCAAAATTTCTTCATTCTTTAATCTGCGGTTACAGTTTTGGGACATTCTTCAAGTAAAGCGTCTCGCAAACAAGTGCAGGTTTGTTTAAATTCAGCCACTCATTTCGTTTTGCTGTTATTGCAGCTCTCCATGCTACTGTATCCTGTGCAAGACTCTTCATCTCTGCAAGAAATTGCCATGTTTGTTACTAGTTCACTGTCTTAAGCAGTCTGTAGCTACGACCCTTGACACGGCATCCGAATTCATTCGTTCAGTCGTGCAAATGTCTACAGTATGCGCTTTGTGGCTTGCCTGGGCACAAACTGGATCAATTCATTCACGCTACTTGTTGCTGACAACAGTAATGCCAACTTCATATTTCATTCTCAAGCCTGGAGAAGTACTGTTAGCTTCCGTCCCGCGTTTGTTTTTCAGCATTGTTAACTGTACATGAAAAGGGGTACACTTCAGTATCGATACGTTTATTGGAAAAGAGTTGGCCTATACGCACTTCTTGTAAGGGTTCACCTTCTGAGATGGAAGACCGGCACATTGGCTCTATGTTGAACTGTTTCACAGCTACGACTACCGCACCAAAGTATAATACTTTAGCAGCTACCGAAAGACATTCGACTTGCATTTGGGAGGACGATGGTGCAAGTCACCTTCTGGCAATCGAGATTTAGGTTTTTCGTGGTGTTCCGAAACCCCTTCCGTAAATTCAGGGAAATGTTGTATAAAACATTCTCGGACTCGATGCCGCTTCAGTTCAAGTTAAAACCACAAGATATCGACGGTTGCCTCCATCCTCTTCGTCAGGAGCAACTGACTGTCAAACCTGTTGCTTTGGTGGCCTTATATAGCTCACAGACAGCTTCTGATTGGTCGGTAATAGCGTAATGCTGTCGCAGATGATGTCAACGTCCGCGCTAGTCTGTTCTGTGAAAGCCTCATCATCTCCGCATGTCTGCCTAAACCTTCATTCCTTTAACCCACTTACTGTATTCAAGCCTTGTCTCGCTCTAAAATTTTTGCCTCTTCCCCACTCTCCCCCATCCATCCCCCCCTCCCCCCCCCCCTCCCCGCTACTTTCCACAATCAATTTGACAGTTTTGTGACGACTCAGGGTGTGCCTTATCATATGATCCCTTCTTTTGGTCAAGTTTTGCCATAAATTCCTTTTTCTCCCAATTCGATTCAGTATCCCGTCATCTGGCATTCGATCTACCCTTCTTATTTTCAGGTTGCTTCTATAGCACCACATTTCTAAAGCGGTTTTTCTGTTGTATGCTCTTGAGGTTTGGACGAATGTGTCTCTTCACATGTATTCGTGCTCTGTTCGATATCTATCAAAAATCATTAAAGTGTCAATGGCATTGAAAATTGTAAGTGACTGTTAAACAAGCAACTTCAAACTGAAATCGGAGGAAAACAGTGCACTAGTATTATCATGATTAACAAAAGATATCGATAAAAAAGTAACACGACAAATATGTGCTGACATTTCTCGAGGAACCATAGGTCAACGCCGAAGGATGGAGAGAAATGCTGGCAATGAAAAGCGGCAGTGGAACGTGTGGACTTTACTTGCGCTGTAGGCGGTAGCGTCGCGACGCTCAGGTGTAGACGGCATGACGACGGTTCACCGTTCGCGTAAATCGTGGAAATAATTCACATCCCGCGGACGGCAACACCTCGCTCTCTACTCCTCTGGGAGTCAGTACAACACTAGTCAACATGACGTCCAACATGAGGCCTCTTGTGGTGGACACTGGCTCCAGGACGTGGACGTTGCGTGTTGGCTGCGCCAGAAAACCAACAAAAGAGAGTCCGAGCGATCCTGCTGGATCCCATTTATAGACGCGAACCCAACAACAGTACTGCAAGCTGTCGTGAAATCCAGTATTTTCTGTTGCCACCTGAAGTATGTATTCCTACTATTATGAACAAGTTCCAAAGGAACTACACGGATGTATTAGCCTGTCATTAGCTGTCTGGTCCTAGTCACCAATTGCCGTCCAGTGGATGTATTCTGCCACTCATACAACGACTCTGTTACCGTAGTTAACGAATGATCTTACCCAATTTTCATCTTCTCACCTATGGAACAGATAGAAAACCGTAATTAAAATATTAGCTCTTATGAATTAATTTCGTTGGCTAAAATAAATGTTACTTACTGTCGAAACGAAACTTTAATATTGGCCGTAGTGATCCACAAATACGTTACGATATCAATACATTTGTTTGTGTGCAATGTAATTCTACTGAAACAGTACGTATATCAACCGTGAGGCCGCAATATTTGGCGTCTATGGCACTCGTGTCACCTGTAAACAATGAAGCACTTGTGCTGTGTGTCGTTACAAGAGTTGATACTTCAGAATGATTCGGACAACAATAACGTAAGATAAGAGACTCCGTAGGCCTATATCCACTATAATGGAGCAGGGAATGTGTGGTGGACGTCGCAGGGGAGTCAAAATGATGTCTCCTCGAACAAGTTCTAGAGAGAAGAGCAGGTGACATTCGTCACAGAAGTGAACACGGGAGTAAAACACTAGATGTGCATGATTGATATCTGTGTATAACAACAAGCAAATTGAACACAAACGGTACGACATGTGCTCCACGAGCTGAGGTTATATGCCAGAAGACCTTTATAGGCTCCTCCTCTAAATCGGGGTCGGAAAGGGCCCCGTATCGCGTGGACACGAAACCACTCTTTGTGGGACACAAAGCTCTTTCCTGATGACACCGTATCTGTCTCCACGCTGACAATACTGACATTCGTGTGTGGAGGCAACGAGGACAATCTTTACACCCTAACTGTATCCTAGACGGCCAACCTTTTAAAGACGGTTCACTCATGTTTTGAGATGGGATCATGTATGACCACAACCCAGCCCTTGTGGCAAAAATAGGAGAATCACTGGTTTGAAGTCCTTGACGCATTGTGGCTCCATTTGGTGAACATATTGAAGCGGGATTCATGCTAACAACAATGCACGCCCTCAGCATCACAATCTTGTGAACACCTTCCTAGTGGAACATAGAAACAGTCGGTTGTAATGGCCTCCGTATTCTCCACATCGCATCTACACTGAAAATGCATGGACCACGCTAAAGTGAGCGCTTTGCAATTTTCCTGCCCCACCAGAGACCTTACAGGGCATCATAAGGCCACTGTGAAGAAATGGGACAATATGATACGGAGTATGCGTAACGCCATATCAAAGTATCTCCAAATTACAAGAGGGTCAGTTGGTTCATAAATAATGTGTTACACAAGATTTCAGTGGGAAGAAACTATAGTGTTTGTAGTGTCACCTTTTGCAAGGTTTGGGATTGGTTTCTTTGTGTTTATCACTTGGAAAACTGTTCCTGTTCTCTATTTTCGTTTTCTTGTTACTGCAGCTGACAGAGCAATCACTTATGACTCTTATTATGTCGATTATTGACAATAAAATAACAATCAACATTCATTTTAATCATTGTAGTTATTCGCTACACAAACTATAATTTCGTAGGCTTCCTCGGCCAGTGTCAGTTTGAATAAAACCATTTTAGGTATTAGGCCACGAGGGAAACACTACCCCAGGGTACAATCTGCCGATTCACTATTGCCTACCAGTCACCTGGCAGAGTAACACAGCCAGTAGCCTACTACACAGCCACCCCTCCACAGCTGCCTTTACTTCGAATTCTCCAATGGCATCCCAGAAATTGAAGTCAGAAGCCATCTTACAACCGAAGTAAGTCAGTATATATCAGAATACCATCAACAGGATCCAGCAGTTAGTTGCGCCGAAGACGACTGCTGCAAAGTCGGCCGAACTATCCTCATTTATTTGTTTGTGTTTCATAATGACAAGGTCTAACACCCAGAATGATTTTACTCAAATTATCATAACTCAGCAGCCGGCCAGGGTAGCCGAGCGGTTCTAGCCGCTACAGTCTGGAACCGCGCGACCGCAACGGTCGCAGGTTCGAATCCTGCCTCGGGCATGGATTTGTGTGATGTCCTTAGGTTAGTTAGGTTTAAGTAGTTCTAAGTTGTAGGGGACTGATGACCTCAGAAGTTGAGTCCCATAGTGCTCAGAGCCATTTCAACCATTTTTATAACTCAGCTACATTTACTGTACCTCTACTTTGACAAATACAATTGAAACCACTTTGACTTACTTGGGTGCTGCAGTGCAGTCAGTTCTCAATAATACATCTCTACTGTGGCCTGAAGTCTTTACTTTCTTACGGCATTGCAGTTTGGTATGTAGTTAATAAGAGGTTGTAAATCGTTTCGTTTTATGTCTATACAACCTGAAATTTAATTCATAACATATGTAAAGGAAGTTCATAATTAAATAACAATGAATTAGTAAGAAAACTTGTACATGAGTTTAATGTTAGATAAGTGACATATATAGAAATCGTGGTAATGTCATTAGTTCCCACGAATATTGCACTGATAAGCCAAAACATTATGACCACTGCCCACCGCGAGATTAGATGTCGCCTGCTGACGTTTCCGACACGTGATGGGCTTTGAAAAGTATGTAAGCGCAGCAGAGACTGATGGGGATCACACTAGCGAAGATATGGACTGCAAATTGGGGTGTCCACTGAGATAAGCGACTTTGTCAAAGGTCAGATTATTATTACACAAAGCCTGTGATCGAGTATCTAGAAAATGGCGAAGCTTGTTGAATGTTCACGTGCTGCTTTCGTGATAATCTACAGAAAGAGGTAGGGCAGTGAAACCACCACTAGGCGCTAAATGGTTGGACGACTCTTCACAGAACGTGGGGTTCGGAGGCTTGTCAGCTGCATACCACCCCTACGTATTCACATGTCGACACAACGCCATTGACAGTTACGGTTTCAGTTGGCACGGGGCCATCGGGATTCGACCGTCGATCAATGAAAACATGCCGGCTCTTCGGGTGAATCACACTTTTGCTACACTAGGTCGATGGTCGTCTCCACAGACGCCGTCGTCGAGGTGAACGGCGGCTGGAAACGTGCAGCGCGTCGTAGCCGCAGGCTGGTGGGAGACAACCGCCTGCGCTTGCATGAGACCTGTGATAGTAATCGAAGGCACAATGACAGCTGCGAATCGCCTGCATTCCTCCATGATTGATGTCTTCTCCGACGGCGATGTCATTTTTTGGTAGTATAATCATCGGTGAGTCGGAGCCGAAACCATTTTACATAGGTTTGAGGAGAATTGTAGTGAACTCACATTGATGCCTCGGTGACCAAATTCGCCTGATGTAAATCCTATGTACGTCGCTATCGGATACCATCATCAGGTACCCAAGTCAGCGGACCGTTACTTATGCGAATTACATGACCTGGGCATAGACATTTAATGCCACATGCCTCCAAACATCTAGGAACAAGGTGTCGGGTCCGCGGTACGCAAAATCTGTCATATATTTTGTTCGAAAGACGGACAGACAAGCTATTAAGCAGGTGGTCATTAAGTTTTGGCTCATCAGTGTATATATATTTTTAGTGTTCTTTTGGACGACTCATTCTATTCCATGGACGAATTTCAGTTTTACAACTGGTAGCCTGTTTTCTTTTTTCTTTAAAAAACAACCTTGTTTTATGTATAGTTGCACGTGTGGAACTAAAAAATGTATTCATTTATGTTACCATTAATCATGAACACACATCCTGTAAACTGACTCGTTCCACATAACTTCGATAGTAAAAATTTTCAGTTGAAAAATAGAATATGTAGCCAACTGAGAACGTTTTCATTAGACGTGAGAAAATGTATAATCTCATTGCAGTAGAGCAGTTCCCTACTGCACTCGTAGTGACTTTCATTAATTAATAATGTTACATCTATTTCGTGATACTGGATTTCGTAGAACCAGTCCCTTTTCCGCGACGCCCTTGTTATCCACATCCATATGATGCCAACATCTGCAAACTGCAAAGCAGCATCGGTGGCAACGGTCTCGTCTCAGTAGAAAGTAGTCAGACCCGCACCGGACAACTTAAACGAATTAAATAGGGTTTCTTATGATTCCAAAATATTATTAAACTAACTAAATACTTCTTCAAAATTTGATACCCAGATCGAATACTTCTGATCACACAATCTTTTATTAAAACATACTTGCATGATGATTTTTTTTTTATTTTCTCTTGCGAAATTCAAACGAAAACTCTGCTGGATGGAATCATCGATCAACCTGGGAAGGACAAATAAATGTAGGGTTACTTTGATGGTGATCGTAGAATTAAGTAGGGATCTAGAGAACTATTAGGAAACAGTACCCGTTTGGGTGTGACTAGGTAAAGATTGGTGTGTTTGAGGAACAGTTGATCATATATATAGAAGGTTAGGCACTAGCAAGGACTATTCATAAGCTAGCAGGTAAGTGATGTAATGTGATCGAGTATGTTGGGCCTCCTAAATGCAGCCTAAGTGGACCTTCGTTTTCAGCAAGACTCTTTAAGATAGTATACTGGGAACGTACGGTTTAAGATCTGTACAACCTTCAGAAGTGTAGATGGTCGACGTAAACAATAGGAGTAAAATGACTGGTTGGACGATTTTCTTTAGTTTCCAGTACTTCCGTCAAAGCAATGGCCCACGTCTCCGGCGAAGATGAAACAAATTAGTTCTTCTTTGATTCGAAGGCAATATGTGCTATGTACTTATGTTTTCACCAAATTAGGGTGTGAGTCATAGCAACGCCTGAGTATGTGTTACAGATGTAGATACAGGGCTGTCAGAAACATTCTTAAAAGCTTGCAAGGATATTGCAGCGCAGGTTGTGCTGAGAAAGAATTGTTCGGAAAAAAATTCGATACCCTGGGGCGTTTCAGAGTTAATCAGCATTGAAGTCAGACAAACGGGATGAAGTCAGACAAACGGGGGCCGTTGTGCGCGCAGATTCAAGCGGCCTGCTAGACGCAGTTAGTGTTAGTTGTCCTTGAAGAGTAGATGACAGCGCACTAAGATTGCTCAAACTTTGGCTCAGATTCGATCCTTACTAGCGTCCCATATCCAACATTTTTAACGCTTTCTTTTTCAGTTTTAGGAACCGAACACGTTTGGCGACATCTTTGAAGGGCCTTTAAATTTGCGCGTGGATGATCCTGATTGGCTAGCTTCTCTGTTAACTAACGGAAACGGCGGAGCGTATTTAATTTTTTTTTTTAAGAATTATTTCTCAGCACAACCTGCCCTGAAACACCCTTACAAGTTTCTCAGACTGTTCCTGACCAACTTGAATGCATGTTATGTGCATCACTACAACTTCGTTCGTACATTGGGACATTTAGAATTGAAAGTAAAGCCAGGCTAATAGATTCCATAGCAGCCACATAATTCGCTACAGCCCTGGAGAGATATATCCTATCCCCAACTTCGAAAAAGCAGATACAACACTTAGTGAAACATACACTGACTGAACCTCCGTAGTAACACAGTCTAATATATACAGTCGTGACACTCACTGCTGTGAAAGTTGTCACCTTGTGACAGTTCAAGTGACACTAGCGCCACTAGTGGCCAGAAAGCTCGCCTTCCTCTGATGGCAGATGCGGCGTAAAAATAATGTTTGTTTTTAATTCGTTTTTTACGTAATTTACAAAATAGTATATATTTGCGTCACAAGTGTTAGGAGAACAGTGAGAGACATAAATGATCGTGAAATATAAGTAAACAGGGCTCGAACTACTGAATGAAGTGACATAAGCTACAACATATTGCCGGTCTAGTGGTTCTAGGCGCTCAGTCCGGAGCCACGCGACCGCTACGGTCGCAGGTTCGAATCCTGCCTCGGGCATGGATGTCTGTGATGTCATTAAGTTAGTTAGGTTTAAGTAGTTCTACGTTCTAGGGGACTAATGACCACAGATGTTAAGTCCCATAGTGCTCAGAGCCATTTGAACCATTTTGCAACATATTCTTGAAGAAATAATTAAGAAGTAGCATACAATCGCACTTTTTCCACTGAAAGTAAGAGAATACACACTGTATATCCCACATAAGAAGTATATAGATGCTCTTCCTGGTGTAAAAATGAAGTGACACATCACTTTTCATTACGTTCTGCTTTGCAGGAAGCCTGCTTCCAAAAATACAATTTCCATCTTATTCTTTGTGGTATCAGGTTATCTCAATAAAACGCATGACTGTTTCAAAACTTTATTATATTCCATTGATACATTTAACGAAAATAAAATTAAATGAATGAGTTAGTCCTAACACTTTAGCAACCCAAATGAGCCAGCTTCATCACTTTTTTATTTCTTCTCTTGCTTCTACAGACTAAATTTTCATTCCTGTATTTAATAATGTAAAAGAGCCTCACTTTCATAAACAGTCTTGTTAACAGCAGCTTCTTTTCAGCGCAGCACCCAGGTGGAAAACTGGGGATGTCCATCAACACGTTCACAAAGAAAGCACCACAATTACTTATATGAGCATATTCATCAAAAGTAGAAGTCATCTTAGTCTCACAATGAGTTAAAAATTCTTTGACATCTTCTGTACAAATAAATAGGCTTCCAAAGTTGCCTTCATAACTTTTAAAATGACAATAAACTTTGTCATTTGCATCTAAGTCTTGGCTGCCATCTACAAGTACTGCACTACATTTATAACAGTCATGAATTGTAAAGAGTATCTTTAATACATAACCAAACACGTATCTCATGCTGTTTGCCTCTCTGAGGTCTGTTTGGACTTCCACATTTAGTAGTCTGATCACTGAAAGCGTGTCACTGATGTCAAACAGTAGTGAAACAAGTAGTTTGGGCGCTGCTTTCATATCCACCATTGTCTGACCCCAGTTGATCCCCTCACAATTTGAGGTAGCTACACTGTGTGTGTTCATTAATTTGCTTACAGCACAATTATTGAATGCAGTACAAAACTGTCGAGGTGATGGGTTGCTACAAAAACCACCTTTATGCTTTATCACTGAGAAAACGTTTTGTAGTGGATCTTGATTAATTTTGCTTATTAATAAATATAACTTGGTTCCATCCAAAACATCATCAACAAACATGTTCAAAGCTCTTATGTTACCCAGAAGTCCTTTAACACACTTAATCCTAGATGAAAAATCTTTCCCATCAACATCTACAAATTTCCATGACAGTATTTATGGCTTCAGTGTCTTTAATATTTCCAAACGTCTTGAGGCACTTGCAAATGCAGTTCCTTAAGGGTACAGTCCCTTTAACACTATATGCATTAAATATGTAAAAAATACCGTTTACTTTTTGGCAAAAATCTGCAGTAGCAGTAGTAGATGATGATATGGTGCCACAAGTAACTAGTGTCTCAGTGCCTGCTGCTACTGTATGACTCAACACACGAACTGCGGTGCTTATCTTCATTTTTGAAAATGCTAGCGGCTGTACAGCTCTTTTAGTGAGCTTGGGGGCCAACTTGTACTTCCTTTCACAATCACTTGAGTACAACTGACAAATGTCCTTCCATGAAGCAGTGCCAATCCATCCTTCATCCGTTGTGTGGATAATGTTATACCTGAATACATTATTACGTATGCTTTTTATCAAGTGTGAGGTGTCATAAGAAAGTTTATCTTACTCCCTTCGTGTATTAAGCATGGATTAACTGGTGTGATACCCAGTCTATGCCTCCACTCAACAAAATTCGAGCCTTGGTCAGTCACACATGCTTTTACAACCAAACCAATCTCTGTGAGTTTTTTGACAACTTCAAAAAATATGCGCGTCAGATGGGTGGCTCCTACTGGTCCTCTAGACAAATAATATAATAATGGCTGTTTAAAATTTGAGAAGATGCCGTTAATCATTATAGCGAATGCAGTATTGGCAACCACAGATGTACATATGAAACCCATGTCTTCAAATCCAATAACACGATCCCTAGAGCTGTCATATATCAAATTTTCCATTAGTGACATCTCATCCATAGACAAATTAACATTTATATCAGTTTCTGGTAACTGCTGCACTTTCTGCTTTAAAAGATGAAATATGTTATTATTTATCCTACAATTTAATTGTATATCTTCCACATACCTTTGGAAGGTAGGTCCTGATGGAAGGCTAAAACAGTGCGATAAAAAACTACATGCCTGAGTACTATAATACAACAAATTAAGTGCAAATAATTTAGTTTCATCTTTCCATCTCGCACCACGTTTTCCATTAAATGATATACTGATTTGCTTATCAATAAATCTAGAGCATCTTTTTTCAAGTACTTGTAACCAAAATGTTTTTAAAATGAGCTTGTTCTTTTGTAATTGTGTCCTGTGACGTTGTGGTTGCAGTTTATTCTTACGATGGGCACTTTTCCTTGTCACGTAGTAGTTTTGTACGAAGTCTAATGATTTGCACGTTTTTACATTTCACACGATTTTCCAACATGCGAATAATTTCACGTAATCTAAGCATTTCATCTTCAAAAGATGTCTGTGTTATAGATTCCGTTGTTAGTGATTTTATATATGTCTCTCGTGTAGGAACACGTGTGGTAGCTGTTTCTTCTGTGTCAGAAGAGAGTTTTATTGTTTTTACAGTAAACCATTTCTTGCTCCTAAAAAATAAGAACAAATTCAGTAATTCAATACAGTCTAGAGAAAAATCGTAAATAAAGAGCGCTCTAATGTGATGTTTCTTACCTCTCAGGGTCCTTAGGAAACCTGAAGAATGACAAATGTGGTGTCTTATTCCTATTATTACTGCAATTGATTGAGCTACATACGCTGCCTTCCGAAACCCATGTTGAAAATGAATATAATCCTTACTGTTTACATTTACTGAATACCGTATTCAGCAGCGTAGCTTCTCCACGGCTTGGGGCGTTATATACCAAAAATCAGCGAGTGTGTCGCGACTGTACGTAATAAACTGTGGCAATAGCTTAAGTAGCCATACACATTCTCCTCAATGATTTCTATCCAGGCAGTCTACGCACCTGCAATTGACACTGACATTCGATCGCGGTAATGTCCCTACAGAATGTAATATTATTGTAATATTCCGTCTGTGAGTACCAACGATGATGCGCTACCGTAATTGAGACGACAACGCTCTTTGATGTGATAAAAAAGAGCATTTATGCTTTTTGTAGTTGTCTGAGATAAGGAATGCCGATTGGACATTGTGTTTTTTTGGGGTCAGATAAGTTTGCATATAGACGTAATTTGAAGTGCAGAGGAGATACAACTCGTAATGCTATTATCAAAAAATTTACTTAGTGAAAAAGAAGGTAAATATCATCTACGAACTTTTATTCGATGTTGGATCCCCGGACCTTCATAAAACGATCAGTGTGTTTAGCAATGTAAATTAAGAATAATGGGCGAATCTGCTACCACCACGGTCCGAACGACGCGAAATATTTCGCCGTCAGCTTGTGTGTTAAAGACGTTCCCCAAGAGACCAGTTTTTTTTAGTAAGAAGATATCATATTGCCACTCTTGTTCGATCTTCTCATTCTGAAAGTGTTTCCAGAAAATATTAAGGGGAACCAGAGGTGCCTATGCTGCCCATGTTAAAATCACTAAATTTGAGGAACATTTATGAATATACTACCAAATAGAAAAATTTGAATTTTTTTTTTACATATAGAGTGGTTTAGTATTGCAGTTATGGCAGAGAGATTTTGGAGTATCTTTTCAAGTTTCCTTCCAATTATTTTTTTTTATTAATGACCCAATTTTTTTTTACAAATAATTGCTTTATAATTAAACTGAAATGAAACTACTGAACATATTGCCAAATGGCTGTGTTACAATGTAAGTTTGACCACTAGGAGTGCTGTATAAAAATTTCATCTCTCTAGCTTGAGTGGATTTTGAGAAAATGTTCCTTATATTCGAAAAATTCTAATTTACGGGAAATGGCTATCAAAGTTTCTCAATACATTCCTGCACTACAGGATGGATTATCAGGGTCTTCTTCTTCATCCTCCAAAAGCTTCCTCTTCTGTCTTCTTTTCTGGGCTGTTGTTCCATCATACTTCATATGCCTTTCTCTTCTTCCTGCTCCTCTTGTCCTTTCTCTGTCAATATTTCTTAGTGCTCGTACAGTGTTCACCCCAGCTGTAAGTCCTAATGCCTTCAGAACTTCACACTTCACACTGTTCCCTTGGTTGTAGGTTGCTATTGCATCATAAATGCCAAAGTGCAGTGTTTTTATGCTTACAAACACCCTTTTAGGAATCACTTTCCAAATCAAATTGTTTACGCTCTCATTAGGATTCTGTGTCTTTCCGTGTAGACATTTATGTAACAATTCTGGCTGTGCTAAGTCATGAAAAATTGGTTTTATTGCATTTATCACAGCTGCTGGCAAACCATGTTTGTGATCATAGTCCTTTTTTGCATTATATTTGCACCAGGAATCTTTTGGGCACAGGCTGTGTTGAGGGTATTCATTGGAAGAGGTAGTATGAAGGAACAATACCCACACTGCTTTTCGCATGTCACTAACATTACTAGTATTTTGCCTTATAGCATACCCATAGTATATCCGTAGACGTTCAATCACCTTATCAGTAAGCCTGTCCCCCCCCCCCCCCCTCCTATTGTCTTTCCATCACTAAGCTTACTTGAACCCAAAGTTTGTTTGAGCCTTCGAAGCCGTGCACCCATACGCTTTTGCACATGCCCAATGCATTCCAACGTTTCAACTACAAATTCATTTCCATATGGTTTCAGTTCCTCTATAGTCTTGAAACCTTAGGAGTCACCAACCCCTAGGTAGTATTTGTACCTAACGTTGTATCTGGGAACTGAATGTTCAAAAATTTGTTTCACTCCATCCACTTCCATTGCTCCACTTGATCTACTAAAATTTGCCTCACAGGTGCCACTTTGCTCTCCTTTGATTTTATTTTTGCACCTACAATGTTTTGATAATATTGCAACATCTATCACTTTTGCACTATCACCACATGTAGCCGTTACAACCCCATTCATGGATTTATGACCCTTCTTTTGCAAGGAACCATCTAATTCCACTACCAAATCACTAGAACCACCGTTCATTTCTACAGATTCCTCCACTGCTTCCTTCATGGTTTTCAAAGCCACATCTTCAACAGAGGGTCCTGCCAGTTCATAGTAGTACCCAAATTTGCTTGGAGGCGATGGCAAGTTCATAATACCACAAAACAGTTTACCAGCAGCAGACCTTTTCCAATGGATCGAAGACCATACACAAGTCGAACATTCACAGCAAACACTCTAGATCGTCCATTTTCACCAAAGAGACCGGCATGTGAATTGTAGAAAGTCACTTGATACTTGCAACATGCACAGATTATCTTCATCTCACAAGCTAAACCAAAGTGCTTTGTTATCTCTAGTCCCACTCCTACACTTGAACACATTTTGCACAGAACACTTTCTTTCAGCACAGAAGATAATAATCCAATACTCAGTACTTCGTTAATATCATCACTGTCACTAACATATTCACGATATGTGTCACTTCCACCAGTCAGCTTCTTGCTAGAAGATGTCACAGGGCTATGGCCGGCCATGTGTTGCTTAGCAGAAGAACGCACTGTTTCAGTAATTGTAGTATCGCAACTTGGTATTAGTGTTAATTTTCTTTTCCCTACATTCTTCCTCTTCCTATATACACGGTTACTAAAACGTGGCATCGTAACCAGAACAACGCTTTACACAAGAAGTATAATACTACCAACAACAGGCGCAACACTGAACTAATTCGAAACGGTAAACAGTAAAGAGACGATGTTCCGCCCTCTTAGCGCTTCATTTGTCTCAGAAAACAATGCAGTCAACCCTTGCACACTCTCTGTATGTGGAACATAAGGCGCTGTATGCGTAACAGGCCGAGAAAATCTAAAGCAGGAAGTCACGAGAGGGTGTTAGATGCATTCAGCGGCCGCCCATTTCCTCTGCAGGCGTGGGAGAAAATGGTAATAACTCCACTTCTAGGGCGAGTATAACAATAATTCAAAGTTTACATTAAAGAGGAATTTTCCAATTAATTTTCGGTATCAAAAAAAATCGTAATTTTTTGGATTTGACCACCTCCGGCTCCCCTTAACGGTAACTCTGAGTACTTTAGCTGCTATGAGAGACGGAGTTTTCATCGCGAGTTGTAGCAGTTTTCTCCGACTTTGCCTGACGTTCTCTAAGACCCTGAGAAACGGAAACCTCCGACCGCAAACTCATCCTGTACCTAACCAGTTCTCTCCTTATAGCAAAAATGGTTAAAATGGCTCTGAGCACTATGGGACTTAACATTTGAGGTCATCAGTCCCCTAGAACTTAGAACTACTTAAACCTAACTAAGGGCATCACACACATCCATGCCCGAGGCAGGATTTGGACCTGCGCCTAGAACCACTCGGCCTCAGCGGCCGGCTCCTTAAGCAGCCACGAAGAAAACATATTTTATCTATAGTCAAAATTTTTTACAGAATTTTATATTAGGCCGGTAAAATATTTTAAAATATATGCATCTAGGCAAAAAAATCAAAGGAGAGTACCTTTACATGTCTTATCTGTCAAGCTTAAAGGTTAAGTTACTTAATTTTTCTTTACGACGTAGCAGATCATTATAGAGTGACGACCAATTGACAGGTCTGCTTGCAAAGTTAGGGAATTTTTTAGGATTCCATGTATGTATGCTATTGGTAAGAAGTGTACTATAACGTGTGTTTCTGTTGAAACGTCCCCTTATAACCATTTATACACGACTGTGCTTAAACTGACACACAGTATTTTTTAGCGCAACGCAATCTGACTTTCAAAAATCCCTACAAAAGAATGGCCCTGACTAACATTCACCTATACGTTTCACAGATCACTTACCTCACAAAAATCTTCGCTACTCAAGCTACTGCAATACAGCGAGCGCCACTACTGCCAGTTAAATAAAAGATTCAAACTACCGAAGGAACTAACTACTGATAGGCATAGTTAGCAAATGAAAGATTTTGATAGAGAACAAACAATGTATTTACCTCAATAGTACTAATATATATAGCAGTTCATGACAAATTACAAAACTCCGCCATCTCTCTCCCTACATCCACCACTGCTGGCGGCTCACCTCCAACTGCGCAACGCTACGTGCTGTTCACAGCCAGCTGCCTAACACTACAATGGCGAGTATTACAACAATGCAAAGCAGCCACAGACTGCACACAGCACACCCAGTGATTTTCATACCGAGGTGGCGTTACCAATAAAAAAAAACCTAAACAGCCTACTTACATAGACCCCATGCTCCCCACAAAAAATTTTACAAATTGTTTTGGGCACTGGGCAATACATATTTGTTAAAATTTTTCATAATCGTAATTACAATAACAGAGAAATCAAATGCACACACTTATTGATACAATGTTGGTCAAAAGCTAAAATTTTCTCACAGTCCATAAACATAGTTCTGATCATTCATCATAATAGTAATTACAGGTTTTTTTTCACAAAGTCTCATTAGTGTAAGAAATTGCACACAGAAGTAGTGGATTTTCATGCAGTCTTGAAGAAGTAGTGTTGTCCTTCCAACGGAAAGACAGTGCTGACTCTTGACATGCTGACAGGTAATGGGCCACAACAGAGCAAACCCACAGCGGAGTCAGTCGAAGTTTTGAAGAGTATTGGTGGGTAGGTCATCACAGAGCAGACCCACTGTAGTCCTGGTAGAGATTACGGTATTGGTGGGCCACCAGAGGTGCAGACCCACTGCAGTCCTTGTAGAAATAATGGTATTGGTGGGCCACCAGAGGTGCAGACCCACTGCAGTACTTGTAGAAATAATGGTATTGGTGGGCCACCAGAGGTGCAGACCCACTGCAGTCCTTGTAGAAATAATGGTATTGATGGATCATCAAAGATGTAGACCCACTGTAGTCCTTGTAGAGATAATGGTACTGGTGGGTCATCAAAGATGCAGACCCACTGTAGTCCTTGTAGAGATGGCCAGCAGCCATCTGTTGTGACTATGCAGGTGCACAATCACCATTGAAGAGTCTTGCGGATAATAGAGCAAGTCCATAACCACCACTTGTGCACTCACAAAGTTTTTGAATTGTCCTGAGAACCAGCAATGCTGTTAACCAGTCCCTTGCTGAATTATCAACACACGTGCAAACACTAACAGTCCCTACTTCTCACATATTGTCCATATACTATGACCAATAGAAACGTGTGCAGTGAAATGTAACTTACAAGTTAATAATATGATGAACTGGTGTCAATTACAATTTTATAACATAAGAATACAATTACAAAGGTACAAAATACATCATTAAAGAACATAACAATACAGAGAACATTTGTAATACAGGCTTTACAAAAGAATCGAAATAACATATACGTCAGTGTTACAGGAATTATGACATGAGTACATACATAAAAGATCAGAATAACTTTCGAAACATCAACTTCACACATGAGCATTAAAACAAAACAGAATAAATAATGTCTAAACATCTTTACAAAGAAAATAACATAGTATTTGAAAAATTCTACAACATAAATCTTATTAGCTAAACACATAAAGACAGGAAAAACACAAATATACAAGAGTACACAAACACATAGTGGGATAACACAAGGAAAGGACAGGGTTTGTTTTACTGCAGTATTTTGCAAACAAAACTTTCTTTACTTCTCGGAGATCTCCCTTCATTCGTCATTATTCCCAAAAAGTCCTATCTATACCTGCTTTCTGTATTCTATTCATATTTCTTTCAAAATAATTATTTCTGATTGTACAATACTCATTTTGGCCCAAATCTTTTTTCATATAACTTCGCAATGCATTCTTTACCTATTCTCCATAGTCAGTTTCTTATATAGTCTACCCCTCTTAAGCTAACTTAAATCTTCTGAGCTCAGATGCTAAACTAAGGGACGAGGCAATGCAGCAGCACAAAACAATTAACACCAACATCAATGACAAAAAAATGCAGATTTGCGAAGCATGCAGCATTATAGAAATTAGCAAAGCAATTGAAATATTACAACTAATATAAGGCAATGTGCAGCAAACAATAAAAATAAATCATTAGTAAAACTGGCTTAACAGAATAATACAAAGTCAAATTCAGTAACACTATGCCTGGCAAACAGCAGAAGCAAAGGTAATAAATTATATCTAAACATGACAATGTTCAAGCAGAAAAATCTTACACTAAAAATGGCCATGTCTAATACCTCTGTCACATCTTAACACTAGAGTGATGCATCACGAGAACTTACACTAGCAGATAAGTTACCAAATCGTAAAGAAATTATTTATGCAATTCCTGTGAAGGGAATGTCTATTTATGTGCCCTCGTTTTCTTGGAAAAAGGTCATAAATTTCTTATTGACTGTATCTGTAGGCATAAAATAACTATATTAGTACATATATTAAATTTTATTTTAACCAATGCTACAGTGCAGCTAGAAACTAGATATTAAAAAATGAGCAAATACGTACAAAGGACGGCATGAAACATCATTCATTAGCCATATGGCATTTCATAAGGCAGTAAAAATTCTCTCAATTCTCGTAGAAAGACACTTGTCCTAATCAGGTGTGCAGTTGTACGAATATTTCCCATCAATTCATAAGCATTTCAGTAAGTAGCACAAAATACGAGTAATCATATGTTTCCAAGTAATGAGCGTGTCGTATTTGCGATGCTTTCTACAAAGGAATGTCAATAGCGAGATTAATGGCCTCTTTTTTCTCCACCTAATGGATGTTTCTCCAGGTGGCTGGCACAGGTGGCCGCTCAAGACGCATTACATCAAGGTCACTTACCTTTCTTACCGAAAT
Organism: Schistocerca nitens; assembly: GCF_023898315.1. Taxonomy (NCBI): domain Eukaryota; kingdom Metazoa; phylum Arthropoda; class Insecta; order Orthoptera; family Acrididae; genus Schistocerca; species Schistocerca nitens. The sequence continues at coordinate 285,840,852 of NC_064614.1, forward strand.
ATTTATGACAACAGTTTCCGCTACAGTGGCAGTCTCGTATATAAATATTTCACAGGTCAAGAATTTGCGTTACAAATCTGTAGAAACAAAATCTTATTGATAAAACAGTGTCCAAAAAAAATTTTCGTCGACATTGTGATACATTCACGCATTTACACACATTTCATAACTCTTAAAGTACGATTCTTGGTTTCCAACATCCTTTTTCACAAGTCAGAGTCCCTAATCACTACTCATTATTCCTTACCTTTTTACACATATACATATTCGTCGACACTTCTTCAATATTTCCTCATAACAGATACGTAGCATAATCAAATAACTCATATAGCATCAGCTTATTGATCATAAACATACCTCAGCAGCATAATACACATCGTCGTCGTAAAAATAACATCATAACACCTCAGTCAAATCTCAAAAACGTCGTAGCTTTCTGCAATAATGTCAAAACCTAAAAAAAAATTCTCTGCTCATTTCAATAGTGTCATCTACCTCAAACGTACTTTAAAAATCATGATCCCACACCAAATACATCATTCAAAGCTCTCATAGCATCACAATGGTTCCGAAAAATTATGAACAGTTCACAAAGTACAGACAAAATACAATTTCATAAGTGTGAAGTTATCCAACTGTGTAATTGCGTAAGCATGAGTCTCTGATGTAGTAAAAAAAAAGTTTGTCTCTCGCAGTTAAATGATCAGATAGCTGTGTAATTTATGTGTTAGAGAAATATGGTACCGAAGTGTAAAGTTGTATAAGCAAATACCATATTAGCTAGGGCTCCTTGTGCTTGCCAAACACATGGTACACAAAGTAAGCGTGTACCCCCCTGAGGATTAATGTAATTATACCCTCAGGTGTTACAGATTATTGCAATGGAATAAAATGTATCATGGAAAACTTTCTTTGTAATTCAAAAACCTTTAAAAATATATGTTTTAAGTATAAAATTAATCACTCAAATACATGTACTGTAGCGCTAAACTGTGCGTCTTGTTGTAAGATAATCTCTGTGGAAGTGTCGTAGTTGTTGTCCTCCGAAAGCTAAGTTCTGCAGAAGTCAATGTACTTACCTCATGATAAACAAAAGTGAAATGCTTTGCGTATAGATATCTTAGTTATTACGCTTATTGCCATGATGAAGAAAGTACTGTGCTGTAACGTATAGTTGTGCCACGAAAAAGGCTGTCTCATTGTTGCTATACCACAAAAGTTACTACTAAAACATGTTTTACTTTCCAGAAGAATTCAGAAAACTGTGCAGATATAAAACAGAAACACTAAAAAAGCAACATTGTAAATTGTCACTCATTAGTAGCGTCGTGATAAAATCGTGTAGCTGTCACATAAACTAAACACTGTGTCATCTGGTATCTCACAGAAAGTACTTTAAATCCAGAATGTATTTTCAAGTAAACTAAAATGTTGCATTAAAATCTCATAAGCAGTACTGGTAAATGTTCTAAGTATGTGAGCCTTATAGTCGTTACGTAATCGTGCAACTAACAAGCAACAATGTACAAATAACAACATTGTGTCGTCTGTTCACTATAACAATGCATTCGCAATTTCTGTTGAAATAAGTTCTCTTGGTTCTTGACTGAATATTTAACTTCAAACATTGTTGCATGTTAACAGATTCTAAGTCTGACAAGCATACTAGTAATGTAAAGTGAAAAGTTTTATAGCAAAGACTAAGTTAAAAAGCAGATCATCTCTCAATAAACGGTTTTACATGTGAAATGTGGTGTAAACCTTTACTCTTCCTAGTACGCAGAGTTTCAACTTCAACGCAATTATCATGTTGTATACATCGGTAAAGAATGCTAAAATTTTTCTCAAGGCTAGCGTCTTATGTTATTTTTCTCGGAGCCAGCGGGCGCACGCGGCTGCCTGCTGTGCGAGTCATTGTCTGTCCCTTTGTTGGCGCGCGTCGTTATTGGGATTTGGAGACCTAACTTCTACAAATTCACCGTGACGAGAGGGCCCCGCCCTGTTTAAATCCCGCCAGTTCTGATGCAATTCAGGTCTGTCGTTACGATCACATCGTCTGTCGTCATGTCGGTAGTTCCTGTAGTTTCTTTCTTGTCGGTTAAGTGGTGGAGAATTTCTCCCTGAATCGTAACTGCGCGCTGGACCGTTGCGACAAAAGTTATTCTGTCTCTCGTAATAATAATTGTTTTGGTTCCCATATTGTCTGTTTCTCTGATTGTCTCTGTGATAGTCATTACCGCAGAGAGGTGATCTTTCCCTGTAATTATTACTACTCTGCCAACGGTTGTTATACGTGTGGTGTCTGTTTCGGTCACGATTTGTGTTGTGAGAATAGCCTTGTCGCGTCCAGTTATTATTTCTTTCATCGCGGAATTGCGACGGATGTGATCTATAATTGTTGTGCTCCTGCGTTCTGCGATTGTCAGTGTCAATTTCCAGTTCTTGTAACAGTCCCTGAAAAGCTTCAATGTCGTCTTTGCAACGTCCTGCTAAAATAATATGTCGTAAATGTTCAGGCAATTTTATTAAGCAAATGCGGATGAGTTCTGAGGGGCTGTATGGGTTTGACAGGTACTGATTCTTGTGCAACATGTCTTCAAAATATTTCACAAGACTGGAGAATTCAGATTGTTCGAAATGTTTCATCATTATGATGCCATGTTTTACTCGGTCTTGTGTGGCTTGAGACCAATATGCTGAGAGGAAGGCATGGTAAAATTCTCCTTCACTGTGGCAATCGTGAATGACCGATCGCATTCTTACAGCTGGTTCATTCTCTAAGTAGCCACACATAAATTCTAATCTGTGTTCTAACGACCAGTTGGGAGGAAAACAATGAGAGAATTGATGGAGCCATGCTTGTGGATGAATGTCGTTGCCAGAATTCTTGAATGTTTTGAATTTACGTGTAGTAATGAACAGCTTATAGTCAAAATCATCATGTCAACAAGTCGCATGTCGGTCATTGTTACGTCGTTTCGGCGGTTCCATCTCAAAATTCGATGTACCTTGCCAATTTCTTTCATAATTTCCGAAGTGCCCTGTGTTGTTATTTTGTGTCTGTTCCGTATTTCTATGTCCCTCTTCCCGTACTGGAGCGCGAGTGTCCTCTGAAATATGTAATTCTTGTATTACTTGTGCCAAATGATCTTGTACTTCCCGGATTTCTCTTTTGTACTGTGTATTGATTTGATTTTGATTTTGTTTGAATTTTCTAATTTGTTCATACTCTTCTGTGTCAGTGAAGGCTACAGGTCTTGTGTCATTCAGATCATCATCTACCTTTGTAGATAAGTTAGTGACCTGATCCGAAAGTTCGGCTACTTTCTCCAATAGTGAACACATTTCCTCAGTGTGTTTTTCTGAACCAAGTTTCAGAGTGTCCATTTGTGTTGAAATCGAATATACTGTGTCCTTCAAGTTTTCCTGAGTTTTTGCAAGTTGCGTAACCGAATCGGTAGATGCAACTGAGTCAATTTTAGCCCACAAGGTCTCATGATTATCATGAACAATGGTTTGCAGTTCTTTTATGGCTGCTTCGTGATTCTGTAATGCATTTTCATGCCGCGAAAAAATAGGTTGAAAATGCTCACAAATTTGTGTTTTTACGTCATTACAGACTTTTTGACATTCCGATTCAATGTTATGTAACTCAGTAGTTAAATCTTCACGTGTTTGTTCAAGTGTGGTGTGTAACTTTTGAAGATTTTGTTCCATTGTGTCTAACTTTTTAAGATTTTGTTCCACCGTGTCTAACTTTTGAAGCTTTTGCTGTGTTTGTCTCTGATTTTGTTCCATTGTGTCTAACTGTTGCTGTGTTTGTCTCTGGTGTTGTTCCATTGTGTCTAACTTTTGAAGATTTTGTTCCATTCTGTCTAACTTTTGATGATTTCGTCCCATTTGTTGCATTAATTGCAATAATAATGTATTAGTGTCTGGAATCTGTTTCTCTATGCTTTTTTGCAGTGCATTTTCACCGGCAACATTCACAATTTGACAAGCAGAAAATGTGTCTTGACTCATTTGAGAAAACGGTGAGGACACAAAACCTGAGTCTACAATATTCGCAAAATTGTGTCCTGTCATTCCCGATTCCTGAGGCGAGCTGTTGCCTACCGATCGATCGATAATGCTTCCCTCTTCACTAATTGTTTCACTGTCCACACCATTGTTTGCCACCCGCTCCATTTCCCTATGCACAGTTACCAAATTACTACTTTGAATATTAGTTAATTCATTACACGGTGGCGCTAACACACTGCTTTCGTCTTCGCTGTCATTTCTCAATTTACTTTGGAGCCTAGTGTTACGTTTTTCACACGCCATTATTGTCACAATATTTCACACGACAACACAGAAAAACACAATTTGAAGAGCAAAAATAGGGGAACACATTAACATAGCACTGAAAATAATATCTAGTTAATTGCAGCTGCGAAATACTTCGTGCAAATCTACATGCGTGCCACACCTGTTTTACTGTACAACAATGAAAGACTGCAACTACAAAGGAGATTCTCTCTACAATTACGCGCTAGCAATAAACAAAATCTACACTAATTACACAAACTACAAGAAAAAATCAGAAGATTCCAGTGAGGTATCCTAGGCTAAGGGTCGACATATGAAACGTCCCCTTATAACCATTTATACACAACTGTGCTTAAACTGACACACAGTATTTTTTAGCGCAACGCAATCTGACTTTCAAAAATCCCTACAAAAGAATGGCCCTGACTAACATTCACCTATACGTTTCACAGATCACTTACCTCACAAAAATCTTCGCTACTCAAGCTACTGCAATACAGCGAGCGCCACTACTGCCAGCTAAATAAAAGATTCAAACTACCGAAGGAACTAACTACTGATAGGCATAGTTAGCAAATGAAAGATTTTGATAGAGAACAAACAATGTATTTACCTCAATAGTACTAATATATATAGCAGTTCACGACAAATTACAAAACTCCGCCATCTCTCTCCCCACATCCACCACTGCTGGCGGCTCACCTCCAACTGCGCAACGCTACGTGCTGTTCACAGCCAGCTGCCTAACACTACAATGGCGAGTATTACAACAATGCAAAGCAGCCACAGACTGCACACAGCACACCCAGTGATTTTCATACAGAGGTGGCGTTACCAATAAAAAAAACCTAAACAGCCTACTTACACTGTGTTGTACATCCTGTCCTTATTCGAGACCACAACGGAGACAGAGAGGCCGGCAGGCTGATGCTGTACGCACGGTTCATCTTAACACATCACCGGAATGTCCAGGCCGCAGGCAAGCAACAGCACGTTTACCCGTCTGGTATCTAATACTGTCTTTTCTGTAAAGTCTTCCTATTTCTATTAGTTATAGACGTATATTTAAAAAAATTCATGCATAGATTTGCACTGATTTTATGTGTGTATTTATAAACTATGTGGTTCGTGTGAAGATTTTTCTTTTTGGTTACCAGCCGGCCGAAGTGGCCGTGCGGTTAAAGGCGCTGCAGTCTGGAACCGCAAGACCGCTACGGTCGCAGGTTCGAATCCTGCCTCGGGCATGGATGTTTGTGATGTCCTGAGGTTAGTTAGGTTTAACTAGTTCTAAGTTCTAGGGGACTAATGACCTCAGCAGTTGAGTCCCATAGTGGTCAGAGCCATTTGAACCATTGTTTGGTTACCGACTTATGGTTAGGACACGCATCCAATCGAGAATGGAACGGGAAGAGAATACAACGGACAATATTCAGTCAGTTGTGGAGGTCCCTTCGACTGATAGTTCAATACTTATAATGACCACAGCTAGGTCTGAGGAGTTGACATTAAAGATATTTTATTTAGTATATCCCAATCGGTGCAGACGTTTACTGAAAATCAAAAATTAATGTTCGCTAAAGTGTAATCTGTAGCACAAGAATCAATGTCAGCATAAAAAGACGATATTTCCACTATAGTTCATACTATAGCAGTAGAACAGGCAATTATCTGCTAAGCAAGACGGTCCGGTTAACCAGCAGGAGGCACTAGTAACTGAACTAGCAAATATCAGGCTTAACTATGCAAGATGTTATAGCTATGGTTGAGTCATTGTCGACCAAACAGGATTTGGAGGGTTGAAATGCGAAGTGGATCATTTAAGCATTCAGCAAAGCGAACTTGCTACGAGAAGGCAAATCTTAAGTTGTCTCAGGAAAGTTCCTGAGGAAATCTCTAAAATCCATATCGAAGGAAACGATGTTACCGCAACCGTAGATTCTTTTGTGTCCAAATTGGAACTTGTTAAATCAGACTGTGCCGCATTTAGAGAAGAAAGGGTGACACAATGTGTTAATGAACAACTGCAACAAACTGTGCAAACTGTTCAACTGGCTAATGTATCGGATTCCACAAGGTGAAGAGTTCCCGAAGTGGAAAGACAATGTAACCAAATCGATTGAAGAATGTTCCAAGTCAATAAAGGAAATAAGAGTCAGTGGATCTGACACACATATCACATTTTCCGACGAACGGAAGCAAAATATGATGAATTTGACGTCAGTGATGAGTAACCCGACGCCTTCGACGAAAAGTGCGCATGTGGTATACCACCTAACAATGTATACGTCCAAATGTTGATGGAAGAGAAGCTCCTAAAGCACCGGCAGTTCAAAGCCTTCCGTCCGGAGAAGAAAACTGTTAACCCTTTCGTTTTCATTCGCGGTTTCAGAGGTGTTTTACACCGTGCATGGACTGATGCGCAAAAGATTTCTTTTGTCGCTGGCTACGTTATGGTGCACGGATATTATGGAAACCTGTGGATACTAGGATTTTGAGCGAGCATTCTTGAGTAGATATTGGTCTAAGGGACTTCAAGAACGACTGAAAAAGAGGTTTATAATCCAGAACCATTTTCAGTCAAGAGTAGGAACTTGCGTCGGTAAATTGAGAAGTACTTGAATAAAAGTAGGTATTGGGAGACTCCAGTCCCACAGGTTGATATTTTGAAGATCATTGATGCAAAATTACCGGTCGAGATACGTGCAAAACTCCCGAAGACAATGTCGAAGACTTCTTCTCTGTTGTCGACACCATCGACCCGTTAAACTAAAGGAGTCATGGGAATGGGTCGTCGACTAGTGTAAACAAGAACTTCGCATATCACCCAAGACCGAGCAGCAACAATAGTACTTAACGCAGCAGAGCTCCGGCTTCCAATCTCAGCAACAAAACAAACAGCTGAACGGCGGCGAAAGATTGAATGCCAATGCGGTGCAGTTCCAGCCTTACTGGGCGAAAAATAAACCATCGAGGAAGATTCAACCTGATGCAAACCACGAATCAAAATAACCACTACCAAAATAGAATAATCAGCAATTCCACGGGAATAATCCGAACTGGCAACCACAAAATATTAACCAGGAATCTCCGAATATAAATGACTGGGGGCGGTTTCGATGATCATGATCCTTATTTGCATATTTTTCGACCTAATCGGTTCTTATATTAGAACTTCTCGTTTCCGGCATAGTTTCCTGTTGAAAACACCAGTCATAAGGAAACGCAAAGAGAACAGATCTCCTCGCATCATTTACGTCATTATAACTCCAACAGTAATGTCTGCTCATCGACGAGATAACAACAGACCCAAGGACAGGGAGACGCAAACTAGGTGGCTATAAGTAATCTTTTAGCAGCTGTCATCACTGACAAGTTTTCTGTGCTAGCAACCTTGCATCGGTTTGGAAATGTTTCAAGTACTATTGCAAGCGGAGAACCCCACGGCGATGAACAGAAATCATGGAGAATACTTAGACACCCCCATTAAGATATTGTACCTATCCTGTACGATATCAAACGTATTTTTTTGTCCATGCCTTTTGTTTATTACACAATTTGGCATTGAGCGCTAGAACGTGGACTCCTCGTAGGCCTTTTATTGAACTAGGTCCAAGCAAATCGATAGCGGAATAAATAGAAGTATTTAGGTGGAGTTCCGTACTGCCTGCATTTGTCTTCATAATATCTTTTTTTAACGTACCATCTCTATCATAAAGTAGGATGAACTGCATCAGATCCAGCACACTGTAGAGATCAGTTCTTTTCCGCGAGATAACAGCAAAGTGGAGATGGGGTAACAGACAGACAGGCATTTGCCTCACAACGGAAGGAAACCTCCAGAAAATGTTGGTCGGAACAAGGGTGGAATGGACATATTTTTAGTTTATCTTTTTGGGGCCTTGAGTTCCAGATGAGTCGTAGTTTGTGAATATGTATGTTAATGAGTGTAACAGAGAAAAGTCGATGCGTTGCTCTACATGGGATGTGTACCTAACTGGGTGCCGAATGCTTAATTTTTTTCTTCAGTACGTTTAATTTGTCTACTTCTTCGGAGTTCTTTAATTCCTCATCGACTTTTAACCACTACATTACTCCGCAAGCCACCGTACTACGTACTACTAGTCGTTTCCCGTACTGTTCCACTCGCAGATAGAGCGAGAGAAAAACGACTATCTATATGCGTCAGGATGAGCCCTAATTTCTCACATGCCGTGATATGTATGTTAGCGGCAGTAGTATTGTTCTGCAGCCAGTTTCAGAAACAAGTCCTGTAAGACATTTCAATAAGATTCCTCGAAAAGAACGTCGGCTTCCCTTCTGCGATTCCCAATTTGTTTCCCAAAGCATCTCCGTAACACTTGCGTGTTGTTCGAACGTGCCAGTAACAAATCTAGCAGCCAGCTAAAATTCTTCCAATAAACACGAAGTCGACTGTCGCCTTCCCTATTACAGTCTTCATATTCTCGTTCCATTTCAGATCAGTTTGCTTCGTTCCGAAAAGATACTTAAACAATACGACTGTCTATCAAAACACAAGTAATGCTGTATCGTAACTTTACGGATTTGTTTTTCCTACTCATCCGCATTAACTAACATTTTTCTCCATTTACAGTGAGCTAATCCTATCAACTAGAAATTTTGTCTAAGTCACCTCGTATCATCCTACATCCTTCGACATCTTCTCGCACACTACCGCATCATCAGTAAACAACCTCAGATTGCTGCCCACCCTGTACGCCACATCGTGTATGCAGGTTGGACTACTGTTTTCCCTCGTTTTCCTTCTGTCTCAATACGAGATCTACATCCCTTTTACCGTTTATCCCGTCGCAAGGTGTGTGCTATTTTTCATTATTTGACAAATTCATTTTTATATATTATCTTTGTGGCCGACTCCTCTCCCTATCGTCACCATCGTCATTTCTTAACCTAAGGGACGAAAACCGTCTCTCTGTGAATCATGTATACTTAGTTCTGTTTGATAACTTATTTTAGCTGTTTCTGTATCGTATTTTGGGGACCAACCCTGCATTTTCCAAAACAAGATTGGAAAACCGCCTAAAAACCATGCTCAGACTGGCCGCTGTTAACAGTCCGACGGTTGTTAATCCCCCGCCCGAGTTCGATCCGGGCACGGTTCATCACCCTGTCGCGCACACTACCCCCTGTGCGCTCATCTAAGCCAGGAAGGTTTCATAAAGACATACACTTTAATTTTACTAGCATGAAAGTGTCTCAAGGCGGACAAGAATCCTCAGATGGTGCAACTGTTATCTACGCAGGGACGAAGTAACTTTAAACAGAACGTGGAGAGAGCCGGCCGCCCTTCTAAGACGAGACATGCCACTGGCGACTGCGAGAGTCGCGTCGCTACAGCGGCGTCGGCGGCACAGTCCCGGCACCCCCTCGCCCCCGCGGCCGCCGCCATTACGACAACAATTGCAGCATGACCGGGCGCGGCTCGTAAATCCGGCCGGCTGTAACTCCTTTGATGATATCTGCAAGGCTGGTCGGCGAGCCGCTCAGATTTTATGGTCGGCAGCGGCGAGAGGCGAGGGGAGGGGAGGGGACGCAAACAGTGGCGTCTCGCACTCCGCCCATGCCGACTCCGGGCGTACGACGTCTGCTACTGCTGTTGTTCACAGCTCTTCGATTCCTTTTCTCTCGTTCCTTATTCCGCATCTTTCTTTCCTTCTCCGGATGCTGGCAACAGCCTGAGCGTCAAATGCAACAGGAATCACAGTAAAAATAACGTAACTCAATATTTTCTAGATATTGCATGTATGTCATAAGGAGCAGAAACTATCGCCCGAAACACTAGTGCACGGTGTTCTCATTTTCCAGATTTCGCGTTTCTCACTGGACCAGAAGCCTTGCTCTACATTATTAGTTAACAGTTTCATTCACATTGAAGCGGTGTCCTGATCGGATTAATAGTCCATTTCCGTTCCACACCTTTACATTGCTGTCGTTATCGAAGCAGCTCTCCATGTACCTCAGTTACCCTTCCTCTTCAGCTGCATTCACAACTTGGCAGTAATGTACTCTGAGCTCCTTCTCTAGAAAACCTCGTTTCTTCTGTCTTCTCAACATTAATCTACAGTCAGCCTTGCTTCGGAACTATTTCTACTTTTTTCCTCAAGCCACTTTTTCAATACTGTATCACACAGTAGTTGAGAAATAACACCATCTTGTTGCAAAGTTGTGCAACTGCCACAGACAGCCGCTGTTATTTGACTTTTTTTCCCTGCTCCATATTCTTTCACCATGTCTCCTAGCTTCTTTGGTACCCCATATTCACCGAGGATGCTTTATGGGCTCAGTCAGTAGATATAGTTAAACACCTGGGAGAAACCAGTAAATGTTGAAATTATATCTTCCTCCCCCCCTCCCCCTCAAAACGAGAAGCAGATTCACATTTTGAACAGTGTAGCCCAAATTTCTGTCAACTCATCATCATATGGTTTCCCAACGTTTAACATTCTAAACGGAAAAACGAATAACCTGCATCCTCACCACTCACGTACCAAACATTTGATGTCGATAAGGCCCGAAAGATCGCCTCTGGTTGGCTTTGCCTTACCCTCAGGATATAGGTGCATCAAGTTGTCAAAGATACATGTTAACTGAATGTTGAGGCTAAATGGATTGTCAGTGCTCAAGAACGCAATAATTGTAAGCGAAATGTAATATTGGTGCCTACTTTCCATGATTCGAAGCACCGAGAATAACAAGAAAGCAGTCAACGTTTATTTCTCACATCATTAAGTAGATAGCAGCTCCCAGCGAGAATTTAGAACAATCACAATTAGCGATTGAATGAATATGGCAGTAAGGCAGGGGTGGTTACAGAATTTTTCTGGGGGGGGGGGGGGGGGGCACAAGGATTACGAGGGGAGGATGTCTTTATAGGTTATGTCAGTCTAGATTCAAAACAGGTACACGAAACATAGAGATATTCAGTTGCCCCTACCCACGGGTTCCATGCAACTCACAACGCCTGCAAATACCACGCGCAAATTTTCATATTCTCTCCCTTGCTATACGCAAACTATTACTCCTACAGCAAAAATGAACAGGATAACAGGATATTTTTTAAGTAAATTTAATGTAGTGGAATCTTGTACTGGGATACTTTTTCGCCGGTATTTTCAAATTATTCAGGAAAAACGTACAAAAGCGACCTTCAAACGCGTTTTTCTTGCATAACTCGAAAACAGTTGCCCCCAGCGTAAACATATCTCCGTACAAAATTTAACAACATCAAATTTCCTACAAAAAGGTCCAGTTCATTTTTTCTTTGGGACAAATACTTACCCCTACCAAGCGAGAGAATATAAAAATCATCTGCGTGCTTTTTGAAGGTGTTGCAGGCAGCATAAAACCAATAGGTATGGGTAGCTGAACCACCGTGTATAACTACCACATGTTACATATTAGAAATTAATTTTATTAGTCGTATGCACAAAAAATATAATTTTATTAAAGTGATAATTTTATCATAGTCGTTACTACATCTGATGCAACGAAAGTTTCTTCTTGTGTTTCCTACAAGAGACATACAACAGTTCGTCAGAGTTCATCGTTGATGCCATATCGTCTGCATATGCACTAGTGCCATTCCATTTATACTATCTTCTGTCATCCTGCTACTTCTTATAGGAAATGTGCACAAGAACTGACACTGGATGATAATATTTGGCAGCACCGTTGCTCTTTTATAGACCTCTACTGAAGGCACGTTCATATTATCGTGCATTTATTTTCAAATTTGTACCTCTCCCTTCAAAGCTACAGAGCAAGGGAGATCGTCTTTGTATGGTTCGGCACTTAAAAATGCTCTATAATTTTATCACAAAATTTTGGGACAGAAATTTTTATAGATGTGGGATTCTTTGTAGCTGAGTTGTAACGAGTTTAGATGACATTTCATTTAACAAATAATCGAGGAATAGTATGTGAATGGTAATACTATTCTACAGACTATGTCTGACAACTTGGTCTGTTGATCTATACAAAACACAGCGTACATCACTATATAAACAGAGTGCCACATGTGAGCGTATCCGGAAGTCCTCTATCGATTAGTAATAGTGTCCCTTTAGTTACACATTTAAATTAGGGTTTACCCACGGTTTCGGTCAGGTATCATTAGTGTTGTTAAGCTGAATAAGTGTAGCAATGTGAGTCGTCCCTGCGCTGACCCGTCGCACCGAGTCAGCTCCGACACGAAAGCATCGACTTCAATGCATATTTTTCATTTGTTTGGAGGCTACTTCAATCAGATTTGTCACGACATATGTTTGATGGAAGTTTAATCAGCTTTTTAAAGGTAACTTGCTATATACAGTTAAATGTTTGCCAGCAACAACAAGCTGCCAAATTAATATGTGGTACATATTTTTATGTCATACTAAAATATGGATCTCGGAAATATCTACAAAGAATTCCGGGAGAACATGTATATCTTTTATGGCTCATCCACAATCGCCATTTTTATTATGTCTTTCGGATTTGCTGCGCCAGGTGCAATCAGAAGACAAACATTTGATTACGGGTGAACCACAAAAGATAACCATATGTTCTCCTGCGCTTTTCTGTAGACCTTTGAGATCTACCGTTTCCTACTTTCCACGTAGCTCTGATCGCCTGCGCGAAGTATTGTAAAAGTGTGCATTCCGAACAAACGTTTTGATACCTTGTTTCACTATTATCAACCATTATCACTCCTGTCTTTTGATTTAATTGTTTTGAGTAGCATATGTTCTTCCTCACTGTTCAAGCTATCTCTATACCAAACTTCATCAAATTCGATTCAGTGTTTCAGACGTGAAAAGGTGACGGACAGGGTTAGTTTCACATTTATGGATCACTCACTGTGCCTTTCAACAAGAACTGCAGCGTTGTATCCTGACTGAAATATACTGGTTCTTGATAAAAATTCCAAACAGGACACAAGGTACTATGTGCCAACAAAAGATGTTGGTGAGAAGTCAAGGCGCATAGAACAGCCAATGTTCTGGCTGTAACAAACCTGACGGTGAAGTAAAATCTAAACGCGTAGCTTCAAGTAAAGCTGTTAATAGTAACCGGTGGCAGTGCTATTTCTTACTAACTAGGAAAAGAATCCAGAGAGATCAAGTATTTACCGAAAAATGAATGTGTGAGCCTGAGCGCAACACTAGAAATTTACAAATGTTTCATAATGCACAAGATTTTTCTGCACTTGTATTGCTACGCAATGATGACACATTAAACGACGTAACCTCTTATTGTACATTACTACTAGATTCTGACAAACAAGAAACGAGAAGCAATGAAATAATGGTATAACACAAGAAGTCACACGTTCAGTTAATCCCACACTTTCTGAATTTTAGTAAACAGACAACGACATGCTGCCCGTAAGAAAAAACTGTGATTATGCCGAGATTCTATCTCTCTTTCTCTATCTGTCTCTATGTCTCTACCTCTCTTTCTCTCTCGCTGTCTCTCTCTCTCCCTCTCTCTCTCTCTCTCTCTCTCTCTCTTTCTCACTCTCACTCATTCTCACTCTCTCTCTCTCTCTCTCTCTCTCTCTCTCTCTCTCTCTCTGTGTGTGTGTGTGTGTGTGTGTGTGTGTGTGTCTGTCTGTCTGTCTGTCTGCCTCTCTCTCTCTTAGTCTCTATGGCTTTCTGGGGGAGGTGGATGCAATTGCCTCCGTTGCCGCCCCCCCCCCCTCTCTGCAGAATCCCCCCCTGCAGTTATCCAGTTGTCGATGGTGGTTCTGTTAACACAATGAAAGGTTTTAGCTCAATAACACTTAACTTCAAACACTGTTTTACCCTCACGTTAGGCAACTTTTTACAAGATGGAAGACTTTTGTACCTAGGGGCCACTGTACCTAGGAAAAAATGTTTCCTCGTCGGTGTTTCAATCTGGTGACAGATTTTAGAATCATATGAAGGAATGCGCACTAGAAACAGCAATAAGAAGTTTTCGCCATTTTTTGTTCTAGTAACCGGAATCCAGCACTATCGGGAGGCGCAGGCCGACTGGCCGAGGGGCTTGACGGTGAGTCGCAGTGACAATAACTCAGGGTGATCCACTGCTGGTGGGGTAGACTGGAGACAGGGACGGAGTTGGTTCATGTGCCAACGCTCCCAACCTCTCAGTGTATCAGCTGTTGTAAGGTGCCTCCACTGTAGCTGGCATCCATCATGGTTTTGCCAAATAGGAATGTGCCCAAACAGCCGAACCAGGAGGGTATCGTCCAAAGTGTCAGGTCTGCGGTCCCTTGGGTTGGGGTGCCAGGAGATGGAGGAGGGTATGCGGCTGTCGACCATGCAGGAGTTCTGCTGGACTGTGGTCTTGGACTGGTGTGGACCTGTAGTTGCTCAGGAACTTTGCGAGTGGCGCTGTCGTAGTAGATGCCCCTATGGCCCTCAACATTTGTTGCTTAAATGTGCACACCATCCACTCCACCACGCCATTGGAGTAGGGGTGAAACGGAGGGTTACACAGATGTTTGATACCATTAGCGGTGTGGAACTATTTGAAGGCCATAGAAGTGAATTGGGGCCCACTGTCAGTGGCAATGGTGCAGGGAAGCCCTTCAATGGTGAGAATCAGTAGAAGGGCAATGAGCATGGCCACTGTGGTGGTGAAAGCCATTGTAGCCACGTAGGGGGTGGTGGTTTGAATAAGCATCCACAACAATAAGCCACATCAAGCCGAGGAAGGAGGCAGCAAAATCTACATGAATGTGATCCCAAGGGTGACGGGGCGAAAGACTGGGGTGGAGCAGCCTGGTGTTGAGCACAGGCAGAAAAGCGGCGCACCATAGCCTACATGTCCTTGCTCAGTTCTGGCCAGTGGATAAGTCGCCTGGCCAGAGCTTTCATCCGAGACGTACCATAGAGCCCGCGATGGAGAAGTTCCAAGACGTCAGTGCGTAAGGCACTCAGGATTACAGAAAGATGGGTACCCACCTCCGCATCCTGCAGGAGCAATTGGAGACGACAAACAAACGATGAGAGAGACGAGCCCAGGCCCCGAGTTTGGGAGCAGATGACTTCGAAAAATATGTGGGCCACCCATGAAGGACATAGTACGCGACATTCCGCAAGATGGGGTCACGGCGCGTGCCCGCCGGCAAGTGACTAGTGGGACTGGGAAACCCATCCAAGACGTGTTGTCGTTCCATATAGATTTGAAAACGTGGTAGCTCCAGTTCGTCAAACGTTGGGTCTGGTCCTGATAACAGACCTGAGAGAGCGACAACATTTGAGTATTGTGCAGTACTTGATGATGTAATTTTAGTAGTTAAGAAAATGACCCCAACGTTGGAGCCTCTGGACCGTTTGCTCTGGAAGCCGAAAGTGGGGCCCGAAGAGTCTACGAGCGGTTTATGCTCTGTAACGAGTGTAAGCCGGGACCCAAATAGCTGCACATGGAATTTCTTCACGGCAAAGATGATCGCCAAAGCCTCTTTCTCGATCTTCGAGTAATTGTGTTGGGCAGGCGTCAGTGTTTTGGATACAAAGGCGATAGGTTGGTCCGTACGATCACCATTACGGCGTGCCAGCATTGCACCAATGCCATAGGGAGAAGCGTCCGCAGCTAAAACAAGTGGTTGTGAAAGGGAAAAGGGAACAAGGCAAGGTGCCGAACGTAACATGCGCATCAGCTGTGTTAAGGCGTGCTCACAGGCTGCCCACCACTGAAACTGAACGCCTTCCTCAACTGGTTTGGGGGAATGCATGATTTGTGCTGTCTGCAGAAGGAATTTACAATAATAATTCACTTTCCTTTAAAAGCAAGCAACTCCTGGAGGTTTTGGCGACATGGGAGACAGTCAATAAAAGAAACATTACGGTCAGTGGGCTGAATCCTGTCTTTGGTGCGCAAGTGGCCGGAAGTCCACTTATTCCTGGAAAAACCGGTATTTTAACACGTGGCACTTGGGCCCTGCACCACGCAATGTTCTCATAGTAAAGAGGGGACGAAGGTTATGCAGATGGTGTTAGTGCATACTACCCTTAACTGTCAAGCTAATTAAGGTAATTGGTACAAGACGGGATGGACATTTTGAACAGTTCCAGGTATCTCTGAAAGATCGCTGGAACAGAATAGATCGCAAACAGCAAACACTTGCGTGTGTATAAGCCAAAAGATGTACTGATGATAACAACGCGTTGCGATTCCTCATCTAGTGGAAACTGTAAGTAAGCATCAGCAAAAATCTATTTTAGAAAAACATTCACCTCCAACAAGCTTTAAGAGGAGGTCTTCTTGACGTACTATGGGGTAAGTTTCCACCAGAACTTGGGCACTTCAAAAATTCAAATGGCTCTAAGCACTATGGGGCTTAACATCTGAGGTCATCAGGCCCCTAGAATTAGAACTACTTAAATCTAACTAAGCTATGGACATCACACACATCCATGCTCGTGGTAGGATTCGAACGTGCGACCGTAGCAGCAGCGCGGTTCCGGACTGAAGCGCCTAGAAGCGCTCGGCCACAGCGGCCGACGAACTTGGGCACTGATCGTCGACTTAAAATCGCCACAAAGCCGGAGGGAACAATTTGGCCTCTGTACTACGGCCAGGGGTGTGGGCAAAGCACTAATTTTGACCGGTTCTATGACCCAAGCGTCGTAAAGGCTATCGAGTTCGAGCTTAACGGCCGTCCATAAAGAGACTGGAAGAGGACGTGCACGACAGAAACGTGACACCGCATCTGTGCCTCAAAATTAGTAGCGCACCCGAAGCCAGGCTCAAATAAAGACACGAACGAGGCACAAAGGTCACGAAGTTCCCGGAAGTGGGCCATGTCTGATACGAGTTGAACTTCGTCCGTGTTGGAGAACCCGAAAGCATCCACCACGAAAATGGTGCAATGGTATGACTGTTGACGATGTACAGCGTTACCAGCCGTGTAACGACTTTGCAGGTGGCCATAGTGGTGAACTGACCTCTGAGCGGAATAGAGCTATCACCATATGCAACCAACCTGCGAGAGGGCGCTTACAACTACGGGAAAGCCAGACAAGCGTATGTCAGGAGACTGACCAGGGAAACCGTCGTTCCCCTGTCGACTTGGAAACGAACGTCCTGACGAGCAATCTTGAGAGCAATGTACAACCTGGTGGTGTAAAGTTTGCCCTGATGAAGATGACCTGAAGGTCATGCACCGTCGCATGACGCAAGTTAGTAGTGGGGTTAGACTGACCTGACGGCTTACTGCAGGCAGTACGGAGATGTCCATCCTTGCCACAACGAGTGCAGTGCGCCCAACGATCAGGGCAATGCCCGTTGGTGCATCACAAAATAGTCAGGACAAGAAAGTAGACCCCGCTGGTTGTGCCGACGCGGCTGGACTGGCTGCTCAGAGGTCACTGGCACGTCCAAAAGTGACGAACCACAACGCCGCCGTTGGTAAGAAGACTGGTGAAAATTCTGACCCCGCGGCGCTGGATGAAACGCAGCGATCAGGAGGCGGGCGTAAGACGTTCATTGGCAGCCTGCGCGATCACAAAAGAGTGCGCGATGTTCAGTATGTCATCCGAAGAGGGATTGTCGAGCTCAGGGCTGCAGTATTAACTTCTGGATCTGGAGCCAACTGAACCACTAAGTCACGAATCATGGAATCGGCATACGAGGTTTTGCACCTTGCAAATCCGTCATCCACGATCGATAGGACTGGCCCGCTTGCTTGTGGTACTGATGAAACTCGAGGTACGAAGCGACCGCGTGGAATTATTGTGAATAATAGCTCGGTAGCAACGAACACATTTCCTCGAAAGTGAGTGCAATCGGGTTTGAAAGGGAAGCCAACATATTGAGAAAAATGTCTCTGGGGAAGCCCCAGAAAGGAAGAGCGACCGTTGGAGAAAGTGATCAGAAACCCGAAAAGTGGCGAAGTGGTGTTTCAGGTGCTGCAGATACGTGTACCGATCCTCCCTGTATCGTTAAACGGAGGAAATTTGAGTGAGCGGGACTCTGTCTGGGAGGTGACTACAGTCGGGACAAGTTATGAACCTTGTGCCTGTTATCTGTCCGACAGCAGCTGAATCTCCTGACGCAAAATGTCCATAATGCACCTGTAACCTTTTACCACGTCCACAATTCTAGTAACTGGAATCCAGCATGATAGGGAGACGTAGGTCGACCGGCCGAAGGCGTCGACAGTAAGTCGCTAAACCCCACTGAAAGACAGCTATGGGCAACAACGAAGACAACAGGTACGAACGGATACGGCAGTATAAAAGTCGTAAGAGTAAACCAGATCGAAAGCCTAGACGTAGCCAGATCAGGAACCAGCGATGAAGAAGAGCGCAGTCGGAACACGACTGACTTATGATCCCCTGCGTTGCCGGCATTCTAGGGCCCCCGGGGTGAGTACCGATAGGCTGGCGCGGCAGGTGCGGACCGCGCACAACGCTGCGATGGCAACAGCAGTACTCGCTGGTTGAAGGGGCGTTGCCCAGCGGCGTTGCCTGTTGTCAACGTCCGTGCCTTCTGGCGGGCTGTCCAAATTGTCGGACAGGGATACCATATCATAGGTTTTGTTGTTGTGAAGCATGCGGTTGTTTCATGTGGCGTTTGCATATATCAGGATTTCTATATTTTGAAGTACTTTATAGTATATTGAAACTATTTGAAGGATGTTGTTAATTCTTGCAACAGTGCGTTAAGTTGAGTAAAACTGCCTATATTTTTAAAACTTGGTATATCACATGTGTACGGTTAACCCATAGTGTACTTCGTACCTTGGAGTGGGAGATTGCCTTACACCATGGAACGATTGATTATTGCAAATGAAATTAGTGTAGGAGGAGGAGGAGATTAGATTTTAACTTTTAGTCTACAACGACGTCATTAGAGGGGGGAACTAAGCTTATTTAATGTCTTAACAAAAAAATGGTTCAAATGGCTCTGAGCACTATGGGACTCAACAACTTAGGTCATAAGTCCCCTAGAACTTAGAACTACTTAAACCTAACTAACCTAAGGACATCACACACACCCATGCCCGAGGCAGGATTCGAACCTACGACCGTAGCAGTCCCGCGGTTCCGGACTGCAGCGCCAGAACCGCTAGACCACCGCAGCCGGCTAATGTCTTAACAACTTTCCCTAACTTGAAAATGGAAATTTCTATTAGTTGCCAATAGCTTCTCTTTCAAAATGTTCTTAACTTTTCTTTCTTGATAATACTTCTTCCTAAATTGATTCACTTACTGATTATTGGTGTGTAATAAAGTAACAAAGGAACACACAGGCTATTAAGCACAGTATTTTCATAATTTTCCCCAGTGCAACACTTCAATATTTGAATGGAATATTTGTTCCGTGGTTCATGACCATGTTGCAAGCTGGAACAGTTTTCCCATTTGGAAAAACCCACTTTTTGAGTAATTTTTATAGTTTCTGAAACAGAATGCAGCACACATAAATTGAATGCTACCACTTAAAACTGTAATAAGAAAATACAGTATATTAAACTTCTGGTACATGGCTCGCTAATGGCGGAATTCTGAAGTGTGAATGAAGGCACAACACTCACTGCTGCTATTAACTTCAAAATATTTTATTTTCCTTTTTCTTTTTTCATTGTCTTAGAACTAAAAAGGCATCGATTTTAACGTAGTGAAAAAAATAGAAAAAGAAAGCAGTGTTAAAAGTACATAACAGGAAAGATTACACGTTTACACTGTGGGACCTCCATTCCCAAAAATTTGTCTCCTTAGACAGAGGACGACGCAGGCTTTTTGTTCGGCATTGCGTGGTCCAGAAGGACCGATAGTGGAGCCTGCGTACTGCGATCACTAAGTCAGTGATACTGTCGTGGCCATCGTATCCGGCATTATCGAGTGAAGTGCCACAATGGTAAGACAATTGATCGTATTCGTAACGCCTTTTGCCGTGGGTTTACTAAATTCCTAATGGCAAGGGCCACGATGGTTTCTGTGAAAAGGACAAGTTCTACAAGTTCAGTTTCTACATCTACATATATACTCTGCAAGCCACCGTAAGGTGAATCGCGGAAGATACTAAATACTACTCATAGTCGTCTTCTTTCCTGTTCCATTAGCAGGTAGAGCGATGGAAAAACGACTGTCTAAAAGCCTCCGTACGAGGCCTAATTTGTCACATCCTACCTTCGTGAACCTTACGCAAAATGCAACTTGGCAGCAGTAGAATCGTTCTGCGGTCGGTCTCAAATCGCGGTTCTCTAGAGCGCATTTCGCACAGAAATTGAGTGGCACCGACGAGCCCTGAGCAACTAACAGTGAAGTGGCGCTGCGACAGACGCTGGAGAGTCGTGCTACGAATGGATCAAAATAAGTCGTCTTCATCCGAAACTTGTGATTCGTAAATGTTGAGCAGCGAAGAATATACAACTGGCCATCACGTTTCCGACTTCGATAAAGGTCGGATTGCAGCCTATCGCGAATGCGGTTTATCGTATCCCGACATTGGTGTTCGCGTTGGTCGAGATCCAATGACTGTTAGCAGAATATGGAATCGGTGGGTTCGGGAGGGTAATACGGAACGCCGTGCTGGATCCCAACGGCTTCGTATCACTAGCAGTCGAGATGACAGGCATCTTATCCCCATGGCTGTAGCGGATCGTGCAGTCACGTGTCGATCCCTGAGTCAACAGATGGGGACGTTTGCAAGACAACAACCATCCGCAAGAAACAGTTCGCCGACGTTTGCAGCAGCAGGGACTATCAGCTCGGAGACCAGGGCTGCGGTTACCCTTGACGCTGCATCATAGACAGGAGCGCCTGCGATGGTGTACTCAACGACGAACCTGGGTGCAAGAAAGGCAAAACGTTATTTTTTCGGATGAATCCAGGTTCTGTTTACAGCATCATGATGGTCGCATCCGTGTTTGGCGACATCGCCATGAACGCACATTGGAAGCTTGTATTCGTCATCGCCATACTGGCGATATCACCCGGCGTGATGGTATGGGGTGCCATTGGCTACACGTCTCGGTCACCTCTTCATATCTCGTTATGAATACAAAAACTTACACTTAGTGGAATCCATTTTCTGACAAAATTAAAATATAGACGAAACCCGTCAGTCAAATATAAAATCTGACATTCATAACAAATAAAAACATGCACAACATGGTTATTGTCTTAATGTATTTCCTCACCAACGCACAGCTAGTGCACTAGCGTCACACGAGCAACGCTTGCTCTAAGGAAAGCTTTTGGCAACAGAGGGCACTATAGTACCATCCACGAACGATGGCGGTTGTCTCATGTCGAAGCACGGACGGGGATGCCGTGGATGACTATTCCAAGCGACAGTTGCGGTATGTGCAAGCGCGTGTCTTCCGCTTGAAGGGAGCGTATATCTTGCAGATTACATCTCTCGCTTGCTTATGCAGAATTTATCAGTTACCACCACCATCAGCGATAACAACTGGCAAGAAATGAAACGTAATTTCACTAAACAATTCACTACGATCACGTTTAATGCTCGCGTTAGCTATTGCATCAGAGCAGAGCGCTCAGAACACTACAGAACGCCCATTAACTGTGTCGGAGTATGCGCGACGTAGGTGCACAGAACAAGCCTAAGCTCGACCACAATCGTTCTTGACGTAAACTATAGTAGTATGCGCAAGGAAGATGCGCGATAGTGAATGAAACTTTATCACGGCAGACTTGCTTCAAAGGTTAAAATTAAATTCATAAGATTAAAAAGTAGATCATATTTATCTGTGACATACATAAAAGTAATATAATCGCAACAAACAATAAATAAGCATCTATGAAAAGGTAGAAACAAATTACGTTAAAACTTAAATAGTGTAAATACTAGTAATAACAGCTAAAGGAACCAGGGCAGGGAAATGGGGTGGTGGGGAATAGAGTAAAGAGGAGTAGTGGCAGAGAGAGGGAAGGAAAGTGGAGTGGAAAGAGATAGTGGTTTAGGGGGTGGAGGGGGGGGGAGAAGATGGTAAAACGCTTGTAACTGTCAGATATAAAATATCTGAAAAACTGTGAACATCAAACCTCCAGAAATATGTTACATCATAATAAAGTGACGCGCGGGGTAGCCGTGCGGTCTGAGGCGTCTTGTCACAGTCCGCGCGGCTCCCCTTGTCGGAGGTTCGAGTCCTCCGCCCGGTGTGAATGTGTGTGTCGTCCTTAGCGCAAGTTAGATTAAGTAGTGTGTAAGCTTAGGGACCGATGACCTCAGTAGTTTGGTCCCATAAGACCTTACCACGAATTTACAGTTTCATAACAATGAAGAAATACAAGTACCACTAGCATTAAAAGGCGAGGAAATTGACATACCCTGTAGTCATATGGAAGATCGAGCCAGTTCTCTGCTACTTTACCGAAAGTAGAGGACTGAAGCCCTAGAAAATTTCTGTTTTTGAGTTGCCCCTGTTCATTTAAAATGTATCCATCTTTGAAAGTAAAATGTTCAAAAATCTCTAATTCTTCGAGCAGGCCTCACCTGTAACCCTTACTTCCCTAATGTAAAAGTTCTAAGTCTTCTAGTCTCCGTGGTGTGTTTTGGAGAAGCTGCAGCTGTTCAGCA
Organism: Schistocerca nitens; assembly: GCF_023898315.1. Taxonomy (NCBI): domain Eukaryota; kingdom Metazoa; phylum Arthropoda; class Insecta; order Orthoptera; family Acrididae; genus Schistocerca; species Schistocerca nitens. The sequence continues at coordinate 285,863,724 of NC_064614.1, forward strand.
TCTTCTCTCTCAGTAAGAGAGCGATGGCACATTTTAAAGCACAATAGTCTCTAACACTGGACAAAGCGGCACTGAATAAGAAGGAAAAAGAAACAATCACAAACCAAAGAGAAATTAATCATCGTTGAGATACTGTTACTACCCACACAGAGGATTTCAGTGTTCACAGGTCTACACTGCCGAAATGTTATAATTTATGGAATAAGACATTCTTTGTCAAATCACATCTACTACTAAGGAGGTACATTTTATGACGACCGCCATTAGAATTAAATTAGGTTCAGCTGAAAAAAATTGAATATTTATAAAATTTCTTAGAGAAAGTAATAAAAATAATAAAGGTTTTTTTCAGAATTTTAAAATATCAGTCTAAATTACAATATTTACAAAAGGAAGGCACAAGGTACATCCCCCAACCCCTCCACCCCGCCACCTTCTTGGTACTGTAAAGGTTCAGTGAAACGACATCGTAGTTAAAATTGATGCGAGAAAGAAAACTAAGCCACACGTTTTCACAGAACAGCATACCAAAGCATTTTTTTTCTCGCAGACGATCTCAATATAAAACCTGTACAGTGTTGTTTAAGAAAATACCTAGCCTAAGTCCACCTTATTAAAGCATTGTGCAAGAACGTGAAGTAATTCGATCAAACACTTTTTGAGATTTTTGCCAACACCTTTACTCTTTTGTGCCTCATATACACTGACAGGAAAAAATTGCAACACCGAAAAATAATTGATGTAGAATATTGAAATTTCGGGAATACTTTTGTCTAGGTAACATACTCAAGTGACTAACGTTGGCCGGCCGGTGTGGCCGTGCGGTTCTAGGCGCTTCAGTGTGGAACCGCGTGACTGCTACGGTCGCAGGTTTGAATCCTGCCTCGGGCATGGATGTGTGAGATGTCCTTAGGTTAGTTAGGTTTAAGTAGTTTTAAGTTCTAGGGGACTGATGACCACAGATGTTAAGTCCCATAGTGCTCAGAGCTATTAGAATCATTTGACTAACGTTGTAAGATCAGAGGTAAATGTAAGCACGAGGTTATCCATTGCAAATGTGAAACACTGGTACATTAACAAACGATATAACCGTCAGAATGTTGAATGCAAGCATGCAAATGTACGTGCATTGTATTGTATAGGTGCCGGATGGCAGTTTGTGCAATGGTTGCTCGGTCAATAGCAGGACAGTTCAAAAAATGGTTCCTCAGTCCCCTAGAACTTAGAACTACTTAAACCTAACTAACCTAAGGACATCACACAACACCCAGCCATCACGAGGCAGAGAAAATCCCTGACCCCGCCGGTAATCGAACCCGGGAACCCGGGCGTGGGAAGCGAGAACGCTACCGCACGACCACGAGATGCGGGCACCAGGACAGTTAATGCTGGTTGTGGATGACGCTGGAGTTGTCCGATGATGTTCCATATGTGCTCGATTCGAGATTTCGACACTCTATAGAACATGTTGTGTTACAGCAGCGGTCATGTGGGCTAGCGTTATACTGTTGCAAAACACCCCTTCAATGCTGTTCACTAATGACAGCAAAACAGGTCGAATCACCAGACTGACGTACAAATTTACAGTCAGGATAAGTGGGATAAACACGAGAGTGCTCCAGTTGTCATACGAAATCCCACCTCTGACCATAACTCCAGGTGTGTAGACCCGTGTATCTGGCAAATAGTCAGGCTGCTTGAAGGCCTTCAACTGGCTTCCTTCTTTGCAATACAAGGCCATCACTGGCACTGAGACATATCCAAATTCAATCAGAAAACACTACAAACCTCCACTCTTCCCTACAATGAGCTCTCCCTTGACACCCCCAAATCGAAAGCGGTAGTGGTTTGAGATCAGTGAAATGCACGCTATAGAACTTCTGGCTCGGATATGTCATTGACCTAGCCAATTTTAAACAGTTCGTCGTCCCTGTGGGGCCAACTGCTGTTGCAGGTGCTGATCAGTGCGCCACAGCCACTTGCAGCACGCGATGGTCTTCCCTCTCGGTGGTGTCACGTGGCCGTCAAGAGCCTAGATTTGTTGCGACCGTACATTCTCGTCACCACTATTGCCAGCGATCACGTACACCGACTACATTCATGCCAAGACTTTCTGTTGTGGTGTCACCGCCAGACACCACACTTGCTAGGTGGTAGCCTTTAAATCGGCCGCGGTCCGTTAGTATACGTCGGACCCGCGTGTCGCCACTATCAGTGATTGCAGACCGAGCGCATCCACACGGCAGGTCTAGTCTAGAGAGACTCTCTAGCATTCGCCCCAGTTGCACAGATAGCGATGGTTCACTGCTACATACGCTCTCATTTGCAGAGACGACAATTTAGCATAGCCTTGAGCTACGTCAAGCTACTTCAAGAATGTATTCTGAACACAGAATATTGTCAATCTTGTACCGTCAAGAGTGACGTTCGTCATTAATGGATTAAAGTTAAGTATCAAACTAATTACGTCCGCTTTCTGAATTCTCATTCCTTGTCATGTTCCAGACCTCACGTCAGTATAGTTCTTCCCTCCTCACGCCAGCCTGCGTGAGCTAAAACGCGTGCATTTCGGCCTGCACTCCTAACACGGTGTTGACTCTTCTGCTAACACAAAATCTGTGATATCGCAAAACCCCAAAAAGGGCTTGAAATGTTGTGTGATGTGGTTAGTATATGTGAGGTTACTTGTTTTGGTATAGCCGTGTTGCCTTTCGACTATTCCATCTGCTGGGCTGCGCACAAACACCATCTCAGCTTGTTCCCGATATGAATACTGGATTGTTCTGCTGCACCAATCACAGAGCGTGCGATACACAAGGAACACACAGCACATGATTAGAGGAATTGTTATCCTCTGACCGACCGAACGTGTAGTAAAGTATCGCGTAAAATTTAAGTAAACCGGTCAGGAACTTCTCGAGATCTTTCGTAACAATGTATGTATCAATGTATCATTGCCACAGATACAACTACTACAACGCCGCGCCAACACAACGTTGGCAGGCCGTCGTCCGCCGAGCACAGCGCAATCTAGCGGGCTGTGTAGCTCGTCGGAACTGGAGTGTGCCTCGTTCACTTCTCAGCTAGATTTCAACCTAGGCAGTCTCCCTTTCATAATCGGCCCTCAGCCAGTTCTGTTGTACTGATTCTCTGAGGAGGGCCCATGAGGCTTAGTCCCTGAGAATATGTTTTATTAGTTCATGGTATTCCATGTTTCGAGATGGATAGTTCAGAGCCGCAGCTGCAGTCCTACAAACTACTGAAGATAAGTAATTTCATTGTACTATGTGTTTCTTGAATAATAATCCTTCTCTCTAACAGTGTGCCGTGCCAGATATTATTGCAACCTGGACTCCTTCAGCTCCTATAAAGTCGGCCTTCTACTTGTTTGCATTTAGTAACGAGCTGAAAACACCCACGCGTTTTGTGCCTCTAAACAGTGAGACACAATATTGTATTTGATAGAAGTATAGGTATACCTACATATATGAAAAATACATAACCGACGTCCATCCAAATGTTCATTAGAGCACAAAATGTGTAAAAATTTGAAGCATTGCAGTCAGTAGCTTAGGGATTTTTGCTAACAATGTTTCCCCTTATTTTTCGTGTAAAAATACACTATTTTTAAAAATAGGGTAAACCAGAATGTCAGTGTGGGTTGTTGCAGGGTGCCAGTGCGAGTCATTTACGAGATATCATTGAGCCGTGTTGGCTCGTTCTGTCTTTTACATCCCTGCCTATTGGCGCGGTCCGCATCTTCTAGTCGCCAGGTGGTGCCTTGGTGGCCCCTTAGTAGAGTCTTTGGTTTTAATTCCTTGGACAGCTTGTTGATGACATTGGCGGGTCAGTCGGTCGTAGTCAGGGGAGAGAGACAGACAGACAGTGGCACATGTGACGTACGGCGGGCTGTGCAAGGAGACTGTGGGCACACGATTATCTAAGTAACGGCCGTCACTAAAGTCGTGTTTGTCGGCAATACTTGGGTCTAAGGTCGACGTAGCCGATCTACCCGGCATTATGGAGGCATAGTTACTGATACGGGCGTTGGAGCGCTGTTCATTTTTTAATGCCACCTGGTCTGCTCTTGCGGGTAAGGTACTCGTCACTTGTTTGCCGCATATCCTGTCGTGTTGAAGTTGCTCCCGCTACGCTGGATTGCCTGCGTTTCTCCATCACTCTGTTTCAACATCTGAATTTATCTTTTGGTGTCTCTCTGACATTATTTGAATGCCACATTTGTGTTTTAAAATTTCCTTTAGTTACAATTTCTTCAATGTCTGCTTATTGGTCAGCTGCGTCTGAAATTGTCTTATGTTCTAGGCCGCCACGTGTGTTAGTGACCACTGAGGTCGAAATTGACTCTGATCTGTAATAGAAGTTGTTGCATCCCTGACTGATGTAGCGACTATAAAATTGCCTACAGCTGTGGTAAGCAAACGCAAGCGGCCAGTGAATCTTAGCTCTTTGCGTAATTGGATTCCTTTCCTATGGAGAGATTTACCTTATCGTGAAAATCAATATTTGTTTCGAATATGATTACGACTATATGCAGTTGTTTGAATGCTAGCACTCAAGATTTGCTTGTTACCTTCTAAGCCAGTTAAGTTAATTTGACTGGCTGTTGTGTGTATTTTTTACATTAATTTTTATATTTTATTGCAACATTTACCGGTTAATCATTAATATTTCTTGGTAAAACTCTGGTTGGTCGGGGCTTGTTGCCACGCTCACGTTGAGCTTTGGCCTTGGTCTGAGCATGTTCATATGTTCCATGGTTATTATGCATGATTTACATGTTTGCTTGTTTTCTCTCGGCCTTCCAAGCTGTTTGTAGCGTCTGGAGACGCTGCTCCATGGTCTTATTTGTTACTCGACGGTCCTCCGGGCGTAGCCAATCCGCGTCGGCTGTATATGTGCGCGCGGGCGGCGTTCCGTTTCCCGTCCCACCGTAACTTCTGAGACGTTACAGCCTCCTGCTTCGCCATTGCACCCTTTAAAGTTGAGTTGGTATCTCGTAGCAATCGGGCATTAATTCAGCCAGTCGCGCCGTTATTTTTATTTTATTTTTTTTTTCATCTTATTCAGACCTGGCCTGCCGCACCTTCGCCTTTCTTGTTTTCGCTGTCTGAAGTTTGGATTTTTTAACAAATGTAAGTAGGCTGTTTAGGTTTTTATGTTGGTAACGCCACGTAGCGCTCTGTATGAAAATCGCTGACTGTGCTGTGTGCAGTCTGTGGCTGTTGGCATTGTTGGAATATTCGCTATTGTAGTGTTGGGCAGCTGGATGTGAACAGCGCGTAGCGTTGCGCAGTTGGAGGTGATACGCCAGCAGTCGTGGATGTGGAGAGAGAGATGCCAGAGTTTTGAGAACGGACGATCTGGACGTGTGTCCGCCAGAAAAAGGAAATTTGTAAAGATGGATGACATGAATTGATAGATGTATATATGATGACTTTTGAACGTTTTTAAGCAAATACATTGTTTGTTCTCTATCAAAATCTTTCATTTGCTAACTATGCCTATCAGTAGGTAGTGCCTTCAGTAGTTAGAATCTTTTATTTAGCTGGGAGTATTGGCGCCTGCTGTATTGCAGTAGTTCGAGTAACGAAGATTTTTGTTAAGTAAGTGATTGATGAAAGGTATAGGTTATTGTTAGTCAGGGCCATTCTTTTGTGGGGATTGTTGAAAGTCAGATTGCGTTGCGCTAAAAATATTGTGTGTCAGTTTTGTGATGATCACAATAAGTAAAGAGAGAAATGTCTGAGTACGTTCAGTTTTACTCAGCTGTTTGAAAAGCAAATAATGTAAGAGGTTTACCAGCACAGTCATACATAATTTTCCAAAGGGGACGTCTCACATAATGGTTTTAATGTTGATGTAATACTCAGTTGTTACATGGTGTTTTATTATTGTTTCACTCCAGTATCTTAAATATGTCAAGGAGCCTTCCCTGACTCATTGAATGTTCTCGAGTGATTCATTTTGGCCAGGGTTGCAAGAAATTTATCTTTGTTATTTATTTGTATTGAACCTACTGTGTGTCGTTTATCTGGAAATTTAAACTGAGTAGTTCCCATTTGGTTGAGAAATTCTCTATATTTATGGTGATGAGATGGAGTAAAAGAATTCAGAGGAAATGTGTTTTGCCATATAGCCTTCTCCGGCCTTCTCCAATTGATTAAATGTTTTCAGAATTGTGAGTCATCTTTGGCCAGTGTCTCTATAATTTATTTATTTATTTATATTGAATCTATTCTTCTGTTTAGCTGTAAATCTGAATCGATGTACGTTTGAACAATATATATATATATATATATAGATTCGGTGCGAATGTGTTTTGTCAGCAGTTGAAATATAAGAGTTGTCTGTGCAGTAAAATATTGTTGGACTTTTTTCAAGTAACAAATGACTTGTGATAAATTGCCTGCACCTCCCCATGCCGGTTTAGTTGTTCCTTATCGTGTGGGGTCCAATGAGATTTCAATCATGTTTTGAGAAGTTCCCACACTGACATTTGTACAGTACACGTGGTAGCACACACTAAGGTACAGCACAAGTGCATACACTAGTTGTGTTGTTTCTGAACAGTCGCGAGACAACTGACCATCACACGTTGTGTTCAAAGTGACCACCGGCAAACGTAATACACGTTTCCAGCCCGGTATGGAACGACTGCTACACGCTACCGCTTTAATGGAGATGTCCAAGCAGACTTCAGTAATACGTTGTAGCATATCATTGGATGTAGTTGGTATGTCGTTATGGACAGAGTCTTTCACTTTTCTCCACAGAAATCCAATGATCTGAAAAAAAAGTGAAGATATGTTCTAGCACTTACTGCACTATGAGCTGGACAACCATCACGTTGGTACCACAGGTTCCTCGTACGTTGCAGAGGAACGTCTTCTAGTATCCGTGGAAGATGGTCAGTTAGGAGGCTGTGATACTTGTGTTTGTTCAATGTTCCGTCCATGAAAAACGGGCCTAAGAGCTGATAGTTCAGTATCCCACACCACATGTTTCCACTCCATCGACCAAGACGTTCCACCCATCGAAGCCAACGGGGATTATCAACATAGCAGTTGTGCTTGTCTCGGTGCTTTACCTGGCCATGATTGGCAAATATGGCGTCATCACTAAGTAAAATACTCATTTGGACTATCCTGCATTATGCCCATGTACACAAGTTAACGCGGTTCTCATAATCGTTACCCGTTAGCTATTGATGGAGAGATTTGATACGGATGGAACCTGTGCCGATGGAGAATGCGTAGGACATTTGCCTGAGGCAAGTCATTTCCGCGTGTGATTGCGCGGGAGATAACGTGTGGATCAGATGCGACAGCAGCAAGAACATTAACTTTCCTCTCTTCTATCGTCACTTATTATCTTCCCTTGCGTTGTCTAGGTGTCACACTACCAGTTCCACGTAACTGGTTGAAGAGGTTGATAAATAACTGCCGATGTGGTTGACATCTATTGGGATATCTTACCGCACACACCGTATAAGAACAAACTGCATTCTTCCTACACCATAAGCATGTCAGAGTTCTCTGCATTTGTAAATCCCCTTACCCACACACGATCTACCGCTTTTACGGTCACACACTGACTAGCAAGTTGCAGTGCACTCAAGGAACACACAAGCACAAGTGTCGGCGTGGAAACTTTTCAAAATACGATATCTCATAAACGACTAACACTATAACCCTGCAACAAAAATCACGAACATTCGAAGTTACCCTACTTCTCCGTTTTAGTGTCAATAGGCATTTTTCCACTTAAAAAGTGTGTCTTTGCAAGTTATTACAATCCGTTTATTGGCTAATAATGCAAGTCCCTGACTCCCGTTCCATTCTGTGGAAGCAGACGTCCATACCACTTCCCATTTCCATAGTATTTACAGTGCAAGTGTTAGGTGATTCGGTGATTCACCGTATCTCTCTCTCTCTCTCTCTCTCTCTCTATATATATATATATATATATATATATATATATATATATATATATATAAACGGGTTGTCTCCAGCATATATATATGATGATGCAGATCTCCATAATACTCTATCCTGTGGAAGTCTCTTCAGCTCGCAATAGCTTTTAAAACATATGTCCCTCTTAATCTGCTTACCGTATTTATCTCTTGGTCTCCCTCTACGACTTTTACCCCCCACACTTCACTCGAATACTAAAGTGGCGATCCTTTGATGTCTCAGAATGTGTCCTATATCTATCCTTTCTTCTTATCAGGATTTACAGACTGAGTTAATGAACGACATTATGGAAGACGAAGTTATCGACGCCAGCGGTAAAGGAGCGTCGAACATGTCTCCTGGCCCTGACGGGCTCCCTGTGGAGTTTTATAGAACTTTCCAGTACTTACTGACTCCCAAGTTGACAGACATCTGTCGGAAGCTTATGTTCTCCGTGGTGCCCTTCGAAGAAGGAATAATTATACCGGATCACAAGCCTAAAGGTGGGCCTCGAATACAAGATTACCGCCCGCTAACACTCGTCAACTGTGACATGAAGATATTCACCAGACTATTAGCAAACCGTATACGACCGATACCGCCTCACGTCCTCTCACCAGATCAGGCCTCCCTAGTGGGTATCAGTAACATCCACACAGCACTGTGCCGATACCGTGACATACTTCCCCTAGCGAGGGCACGCCGCATGTCGAGAGCGTTGGCGTCACTAGATTTTAGCCAAGCTGTCGATAGTGGATCACGCGTACCTAACGTCCGTTCTCCAATACATGCAGTACCCACAGCGATTCACAGTCGTGATGCGCCTCATCCTAGAGGTGACTTCCAATGTTCTCGTTAGCAGGCGTCTCGCGCAGTCCCTCCCGATTTTCGGATAGGTGCGTCAAGGCTGCCCCCTGTCCATCTTGCTCCACACTCTGGCACTGGACCCGCTCCTCTGTGGCCTCACCGAACTCACCTTACGTGACGTCACATGCCACTGTACAGCATGTGTAGACGACCTAGTTCTCGTACTCCACAATCGTGAGGATGTAACCAGCGCACTAGAATGGGTTACCGCATACGGTGTGGCTTCCGGCGGCTGTCTCAATGTCACCAAATCGGTCGCCGTGGCCATAGGAGACGGGTTGACTCCAGCGTGTGTCGACCCCCTACAGCTTAGTGGCACTATCCAATGTCTCGGAATAGTTTCACGCCGACATACAGCGCACTTCCGCCTCTTATTACAACAAATTCTAGTACAGATCTCCAACTTTCGTCTGCGGACCCTCAACATTCTTCAAAAGACACATTTCGTTTATGTTTACCTTACGTCGCGCGCACAGCGCGTGTCCTTTCAATTCCGTTGCTGTTGGCTCGACATCTAATAGCGGCATTCGGAGTCTACGTCAGTGCAGGCATGCTCTTCAAAGTCAGTTCTGAGTCGCTGACCCCTCCCCGGAAAGGGGACGTCTTGGTCTAGTCCATGTCCACGACAGAGCGGTGACCCTTGTAAGAGGTGTATTGTTCATGCGCTGCCTGCGATATGCAAGGTATAAGAAAATCTCTGACCAGAGAGCAGTGTTGACGGCAGTAGGAACTGTGTAGCTGTAGCAGTAAGTTGTTGCGTGTCTGGAGTCTGCTCTGGTCTGGTATCGTGTATCGTGTTGGCTGGCCCGGTCGCGGTGCAGCGATGTCGGGGCCTGAGTATTATTGTATAAGGTAAAAAGCAGCCTCGCGCATATGTAGTAATGTTATCTCAAGTCGCTTGTAAATGTTTTAAAACTCTCGTAATAATAATCCTCCTCAGAAAAAGTAACTTTTAACAACCATTCATTTCAATTTAAAGAATTTACTAATTCCTCCCATCCATGATCATCCCGATTATTGCAATAGAAAAATCAGTTGCTTCCTTTCATAAATGACAGATAGGTCGGCCAGCATTGCACAGAGCTGTGCCGGAAAAATTTATTGTAAGAGCAGATATATCCGGCGACTTCATTGCGGTAAGAATTTTTCCTTTTTTATTCAAAATGATCTTTCAGGGCCATGACGCAGCACTTCTGTCGTCCAAAATTTACCAGGTTAAATTCACAGTGAATTACTGAAAAGTCATAAGTGAGCGACAAGTTAATTGAGAGGTTAGTTACATTGTTTTTTTTACCAGGATACTGAATTCATTTTTTTATTGGGACGTTATACTGAATGTGAACGACATAATTATAATTTTGGCAACAATAGAGGCTTTTCTCCGCAACAGCATCAAAACCAGCCGGTTAGCATACCTAACCAACAATGTAATGTGCAAGGTCAACCAAGCTTTAATGTTTTGCAGCCTACACGTATAGCGTCGGCTCCGCCAAATAGTAACGCACAGCAACAAGTACAGAAAACACACCATTTCAACTCATATCGCAATGCACCGTATAGAAATGACTATCATGACAGACGTAAAAGTAATGAGCACAATTTTCAGCCTACGTTTAATAACAGTCGGTCTTACCAGCAGCAAAATCATCCGCAACAACAGATTATCATGAATGAACCAGACAGTCGGTATTATCCCGAACCTAATGCGTCAGGACGAAATAACAGAACAGTACAAATAGTCGAAATGCCACAGCATCCTCCCGCAAATAATAGCACGTCAGATAGAATTTGACTAGATACAGTACAGGTTGCATCTTCCAGCAACGCAAGCAATACTTTTGACACACAGAATCTTGTTCACGAAAATGTTATTACTTTTGACGACATCCGAGACACTCTTTTGCAGGAAAAACCAGTTATTCAAAGAACCATTTCACACCCTGTCATTGAAGTAAAGATTGGATCATCCAAATTTTCAGCAGTAATCGATTCTGGATCACCTATGTCAGTTATAAATGAGGAAACTTTCAACGAATGTAACAAAGAGAATACCTATCCTACGTTACCATTAGGCAAAACTAAAGTAAAAGGAGCAGTATGTGGTAAAGGAGTAGATGTAAAATTACAGACACATTTATCATTTTGTATTGCAGGACATACATTTCACTCAAATTTTTGGATTGTTCCCTTATTGACAACAGACGTTATTTTAGGTAGGAATTTTCTGGTACAACATGACGCAATTATTGACTTTCAAAACTCCTATTTAATGTTAAAGGATGAAAATGTACAACTGGCTTTAGAATTTCAGCACTCTTTATCTATAGAAAAACAAACAATTAATCGTACAGAGGTCATTTCCGCATCACGAAATATAGACTGTCATTCCACATTGTTCACAGATACATACGTACACAACTATAATACACCAGACGAAGCCGACTATGACGTTATGCAAATAATTTCTGATAAAGTTAAACAGAGCAGTGCAAATACAGACGACGAACGCACGCAACTAAGCAAAATTCTTTTACAGCAAGCTCCAGTTTTTGACAACATTCCTAGTACTATGTCCGGTTTTATGTATGAATTTCAAGTTAAACCGCACGATACATTTAAAGCCAAACATTATCCCATTCCTTATATTCACACAGAACAAGTTAAGAAAGAATTGCAAGCTATGCTTGACCAAGGTATTATTGAACCGGCAGTTAGTCCGTACATAAACCCGCTCCATATTGTTAAGAAAAAGGATGGTTCACTTCGCCTCGTACTTGATTCGCGTCACATCAATGACATTATTATTAATGAAACAGATCGCCCACAGACACTAGAAGAACTTCCACAGAAATTTCATGGTACTGTTATTTATTCTACATTAGATTTGAAATCGGGATTTTGGCAAATTCAGCTCCATCCGAACTGCAGAAAGTACACAGCTTTTCTCTGTTTTGGTGACTGTTATCAATTTTGTAAATTACCGTTCGGTTTAACTATTTCTTCAGCAGCATTTATTCGCGGTTTGAATACTATACTTCCGACAGAACTAAAATACAGAATCACATCGTATTTGACGACATTCTCATTGCAGAAGCTAACTGGTCTGAACACAATCTGATTCTTGAACAACTGTTGCAAACTTTTCGTGCACAAGGACTCATAGTTAATCTTAGCAAATCACACTTTGGCAAAACTTCTTTGAAATTTCTTGGAGATGTAATTTCAGCAGAAGGCATTGCGCCTGACCCGGAAAAACTTCAAGCTTTGCGTGACATTACTGTTCCTACGACGAAGAAACAACTACGCAGCTTTTTGGGTTTAATTAACTTTTTTCGTAAATTTATTCATTACTCTGCTTTAGACACCCCTAGATTATGTCAATTGACGGGTAAAAACACTATTTGGTCCTGGGATAGCCAAGCACATTCTGAATTTGTGAACCTGAAAGAAGCTTTGTTGAATGCACCACTTTTATCACATCCATATCTTACTAGAAATTTTTCCATTGTCACCGACAGTTCTAACACCGCTTTAGGCGTACATATTTTTCAGGAAATTGAAGAAGATGGTTCTACAGCAATTAAAAACATCGCCTTTGCGAGTCGCATTCTGTCACCTGCTGAACGCAATTATTCTGTCACAGAACTTGAAAAATTATGTGTTGTATGAGATTGAGGCATTTTCGTTATGGAAGACACACTACTGTTTACACAGATCATAGAGCTATACAGTTTTTACTTTCAGCAAAATTTACAAATGACACGTTAAGCAGATGGAAACACTGTTTACAGGAATTTAATTTTACAATTGTTCAGATTCCCGGTACGCAAAATATTGTAGCAGACGCACTATCACGTTCTCTCAGCAACAGTCAGCAAGACATCGCAACCAACTTCTGCCAAGCAAATTTCAGCGTCATGTATATTCAACAAGTTGCATTTGAAAATTTCATTTCGGCGTCATTACGAGATATAGCACAAGAGCAGAGTAAAGACAACGTATGGAAAGAAATTAAACACCTTTGGCAAGATATAAATAATGTTACCATCAGAAACCATTACACTGTACGCAATAATATTCTGTTTCGCCGCTCTCACCCTGACAGCAACAACTGGTTATTATACATTCCTGACGAGGTTGTTAACAAATTAATTTGGTATACTCATTTAAGTTACGCACATTACGGAACCAGAAAATGTTTTCTTATACTGAGACAGAACTGTTATTTTGCCAACATGGAGAAACGTATTCGACGAGTTTTAGCGTCATGTAAAATCTGCCAGAAAGCTAAGTCAGACACGGCTTCACATATTCCTCCGTTAAATCCCATTGTACCTGTTAAATTGAGACACATGGCCGCTGTAGACATTTTTGGTCCGATTCCCAGAACTAATAGAGGTTTCTGCTACATCTTTGTCGCTGTTGAACTCACTTCAAAATTTGTAACCTTCACTCCGTTACGCAAAGCTACTACTAAAACTGTTTCGAAAGCATTTGTAAAACATTTTCTATTTCATGTAGGGCATGTATTGAAAGTAATTTCCGACAATGGACCACAGTTTCGATCTGCTATATGGACACGTATGTTACGAACAAGAAACATTTCTCCGATCTATATATCCAAGTATCAAGCTTCTTCGAACCCTTGTGAACGACTAATGAAAGAAATTGGTAAACTATGTAGAATATACTGCTATAAAAAACATATTGATTGGGATACACACATACTGTCATTCCAGGATGTAATTAACTCCATACCAAATCAATCTACTATGTTATCTCCGACAGTTATACTGAAAAATGTTGAACCAACCTACAAAATTATAGAATTAGTATCCTTTCCTACATCTCGTCGATTACGATACCATGAAATAATTGACATTGCACTCAACAACATCAAACGTGCCGCAGAGCGCCGAAGAAGACAGCAAAGACAGGTTTGTACACGCCGTGACTTTCACATTGGACAGAAGATATTAGTACGCACACATTATTTATCCAACAGAGGAAAGAGTAGATGTAGTAAATTTGAGCTTCTATACGCAGGTCCATATCGAATTCGCAGCATTCCTCACCCCAATGTAGTACACGTCGAAACTTTGAGCACCAGAAAAAGTAAAGGCAATCACGTCTCCAATATTAAAGCCTTTATTGAATGAACATACTTTATGATTTATCACACTGTAATGCCATTTCCTGATTTTTATATGACCACTTATGCAATTATATTTATATGAACACTTACTGATGATTATCATATTTTTTCTTGGCAAATGCCCGGCAAGGTAAGGTTAGCAGGTCGCTTTTCTTGCCCTTACACATCAGACCGTGCACATTTTTCCAGATACACTTACATATTTTATGACCACTTATGCAATTCTATCTATGTGACTACTTACTGATGATTATCTTTTTTTTTTCTTGGCAAGTGCCCGGCTAGGTAAGGTTAGCAGGTCGCTTTTCTTGTCGTTACACATCATACTGTGCACATTTTTCCGGATAAAGTTACATATTTTATGACCAATTATGCAATTCTATCTAGTGACATTAATTTTATCAAATTCTTTCTCCATTAAAGTCTTCAACTCTCGCCTCTATCCACTACACAACAGACATGCTGAACACAAAGAAAGTCATTTCTTGTCGTTATATATCAGACCGTGCACATTTTCCATTTTTTGTGTATGTATGATTGTTTTCCTGTTTTGTTTGTATGCACTACGAAATCTTTAAGATATAACAAACACCAGTTGACTTTGACATTTTTCCTTATGATATCTCAACATCGTGACTATTTTACATTTTTTTACTACTACATTATGATACTCTCTGTACATTTTTTGCACTTGAAAACTGTCTATGTTTTTGACATAATACGTTTTCTGTCATGCTATGCTGTATGCTTAATTATATCACTAGAAACAAGTTTTTATTTAATGGGTATATGATTTAAATGCAAGATATTAATCCTTATTCATCGTTTTCAGAAAGCAATAATGTGTAAAAGAAATGAATTAAACAAACCACAGTGGATTACTATGAAATGGGAATTTGACCTTCGGAATGAACGAAAGAAAATGGAATACCTTGTGATGAAGAGTAAATGGACCAGAATTAACAAGCATTAACAAGAATATACTATCCACATCGTATGATAGCAGTCTTAACTATTTTTTTTTTCTTTCAGAACACGAGGCGATTGATGTAGGCTGTCAGACAGAACTACACATCTTAGTTTTAGTGATGAAATATGCTAGAAATAAGAAACTCTATACTATGAATAGTTATATGAAGTAATTGGTAATGTGAATAATGAATAATGAAGTGTGAAATTTCCTGGCAGATTAAAACTGTGTGCCCGACCGAGACTCGAACTCTGGACCTTTGCCTTTCGCGGGCAAGTGCTCATTGCCCGCGAAAGGCAAAGGTCCCGAGTTCGAGTCTCGGTCGGGCACACAGTTTTAATCTGCCAGGAAGTTTCATATCAGCGCACACTCCGCTGCAGAGTAAAAATCTCATTCTGAATAATGAAGGGTCTTTTTGCAGATGATAATGAATGATGATGAATAGTTATATGAAGAATATGCTAATATGAATAATGAAGTTTTTCTTTGCAGGTGATGATAGTGATGAATTTTATATGGCCACTTAAGGCACCACTTTTAAGTTTTTCTTTGCAGATGAGAATAATGATGAAGTTTATATATTAGTTAAGAGATGCTATGTAGTTATTTAAGTATTTGTTGCAGTTCGTTTTGACAGTATGTCTTATGTCGCATGGTATAATGACTGAATGTTTTGGAAAGGACAGCTAGAGTACATGCATATTGAGTACACGTTTCATTACCTGTTAATTCGAAGTTCACTACTTTTCAGCATAATATGCGATTCTTCTTTCAGCTGAATAATCCATTTTGTATTTTTTCCAGGACGAGCTATTCATGAAATTAATGTGCTATAAGCAGTTAGTTATTAAACCTGTTCTAGTACTGGCATTTTTTTACCCATTTGTGTGTGTCATTCATGAATGTGATCATGTATGCTCTACTTTTTTCATAACCTTGCTACAGCTGACTCATGACGAGTGACGTTACTAATCCTTATTTGCAGCAATAAGTCAAAAGCAAATTTTTTCGTGCCCCAGCAATTAATTATCGATCCTAAGCAATGCATTGCTAGCACAAAAAAAATAGACCTTGAATAATAGGTACAGTATGTTACATTTTAAATATGCCTTATGTCACTTGAATGATGAGTTCTGAGTAATACTGAATGATGTTTTCTAACCATAGACCTTGAATAATAGTTACAGTGTGTTACATTTTAAATATGTCTTATGTCACTTGAATTATGATTTCTGAGTAATACTGAATGATGTTTGGTAATAATGCATAAATGCTATGCCAATAATTTCTGTAAATAATATTTTTGTTATACTTTATAAATGCTATGCTAATAATTAACTCTCATTTTGAATGATGACTTCTGAATAATACTGAATAATGTTTTATAAAACTATATGAATACTTTGTAACTGGCCAATGAATGCCACTGTTTCTTATATTTTAAATTTGTCTTATGTCACTTACATGCTATTATATATGAATACCAGTAACTTGATGCTACACTCATTAACTCCTGTTTTGAATGATGACTTCTGAACAATGCATAAAATGGTTTGTAACTGGCCAATAAGTGCCAATGATTACTATAATTAGATGAATTATGTTAATACTATGCCATTAATTAACTCCTGTTTTGAATTATGACTTCTGAACAATGCATAAAAATGATTGGTAACTGGCCAATGAGTGCCAATGATTGCTATAATTAGATGAATTATGTAGATGGTATGCCATTAACTAACTCTTGCTTTGAATGATGACTTCTGAATAATGCATAAATATGGTTTGTAACTAGCCAATGAGTGCCAATATTTAGTGTAATCAGATAACTTATGAATAATGTTCTGTAATTCTCCATACATAGTACAGAAATGTTTAGTAACTAGGCAATGAGTGCCAACAATTACTGAAATCGGTTGATAGACTAGTGTAATTCTCTATGATGACTAGTATAAGACTTAATGTCCTTCACCTTCTGACCTAAATACAATATCCGTTTGTCCTGTCCATCCTCATGATCATGGAGCACTATATTTGGATTTTGCACTAATTCTACGTTGGTGAAAAATATCAATTCTGCAAGAGTGTGATGTTGACACATCATGCTGTCCATCACCTTGAACGATGGAGGTGTTATTATGGTCCCACTGTTTGGTGTACCTAATGTACTACCAAAATGATAACATTGAATATTAATACGACATTTCAGTGTCTTTGCTACACTGATTAATACTTCAGGGAAGGGAACTTCAGATTGTCTCACTTGGTGTTGTGCTTCTGTAGAAAGATATGGACTTTCAGTGCAGCTACATGCAACCTACTGTGCTACAACCATGATGCAATCCTTCCCTTTCCTATCCTAGTTCTTGTAAAATGGTAGAGATATATACAGTGCGTGTATACTTTATGTCATTTGTTAATATGTTTTGTGCTCATTGCGTATCCTAGTTCTTGTAAAATGGTAGAGATATCTACAGAGCATGTGCACTTTATGTCATTTGTTAATATGTTTTGTACTCATTGCGTATACATTTGGTCATTACATGATATGTTCTGTACTCAGTGCATGTGCACTCTATTTCATTTCATGTTCTGCACTTATATATATATATATATATATATATATATATATATATATATATATATATATATATATATATATATATATATATATTCTGTGACTATCAACTTAGTTAATTAAGTAGATTTTAGAAAAATTTGTTGCACATGGCAAGTCCAATTGACTCACCATCGCTGCCAAATTTTTGCACCCCCCCAGTGGAGCGTCATGTAAGAGGTGTATTGTACATGCGCTGCCTGCGATATGCAAGGTATAAGAAAATCTCTGACCAAAGTGCAGTGTTGACGGCAGTAGGAACTGTGTAGCTGTAGCAGTAAGTTGTTGCGTGTCTGGAGTCTGCTCTGGTCTGGTATCGTGTATCGTGTTGGCTGGCCCGGTCGCGGTGCAGCGATGTCGGGGCCTGAGTATTATTGTATAAGGTAAAAAGCAGCCTCGCGCATATGTAGTAATGTTATCTCAAGTCGCTTGTAAATGTTTTAAAACTCTCGTAATAATAATCCTCCTCAGAAAAAGTAACTTTTAACAACCATTCATTTCAATTTAAAGAATTTACCAATTCCTCCCATCCATGATCATCCCGATTATTGCAATAGAAAAATCAGTTGCTTCCTTTCATAAATGACAGATAGGTCGGCCAGCATTGCACAGAGCTGTGCCAGAAAAATTTATTGTAAGAGCAGATATATCCGGCGACTTCATTGAGGTAAGAATTTTTCCTTTTTTATTCAAAATGATCCTTCAGGGCCATGACGCAGCACTGCTGTCGTCCAAAATTTACCAGGTTAAATTCACAGTGAATTACTGAAAAGTCATAAGTGAGCGACAATTTAATTGAGAGGTTAGTTAGATTGTTTTTTTTTTACCAGGATACTGATTCATTTTTTTATTGGGACGTTACACTGAATGTGAACGACATAATTATAATTTTTACTGTTGAGAGGTTTAGGAATTTTTCTGTTTTGAGCTTACACTAAACGTGAATAATATTTATGTTAATGTTTTCTGTTTTGAGGTTACGCTAAATGTGAATGAATTTTGAACTTAGATTATATCAGAAAGAATTTTTGTGGGGAGATTAAATGTAAATGAATTTAGTGGGGAGGTTAAATGAGAATATTATTCATATTATTTATTTAAATTTTGTGTTGGGAGGTTACACCCTGGCTGTCAGCTCACACAACTCGGGAAGATTGACAGGTTTGCTGCTGGAGTCCCTAACGTCGTCTTCCCTTATGTGCCCACTGGCGACGCTTCTACTACTTCGGACAGTTTTACATTGAACACAGTTATGTTCGTATCGCAGTACCACCGACGAAACAGGCGCCAGTGCGGGATCCTACAGCAGTGACGCCCACCAAAGACCGTGGAGGCCAAAAGCCCTCAGGTTAGTTGGAAGGTGGTGTGGTGGACGATCCACTCGGTTACGCTGGATACAGACGTCCGATCCACATGGTAGATCAGTCAACGCTAAACAGATCACCCGATCACGCTTCCATAAGACAAATATGGCAGACTCGGCTCTACGTGCAGAATGCGGAATACCGGACACGGACGAGCACCGTCTCACATGTGGCGTGGCAGAAGACGTATGGCGCTTGGTGCGATAAATTTTGTCGTATTTTCTACGATTGACATCGGAATACATCACACCTCGACTTCTACTGTTTCCATATGAACAGTATTTCCCGCGCACCAAAACCAACGCAGTCACGTGCGTCCATGGGCATGAGGTACACTACTCATTTCACGATGGACCTAAAGGTGTACTGGACTTTTGGATCTACTTACAAGAACGTCATTGCAAGATTGTACGGAACCTAAAATATGAACAGTATTTTTCTAATTATTTAGGGAGTGCTTTACGCGACCCTCCACGCAGCTAGATCAACAACGGATAGGAGAAGATACCCATCGACTGAGCTGACAAGAACAGGTCCGATTTTCGGTGGAACAACATACGACATGCGTGAAGACGTACCTGCATGATGAAGCGTAAGGAGAGTAGCAAAACACCCTCCTACATCGTGCACGAAGCACATTTTTCGTTTCCCCTTATATATTATCTCGGTGTAGGAAAGTACCGAGATAATTTGTTTACTCAGAGCACGATGATGTCTTGGTACATTTATTTTCGGTGTGGTATAAAGTAAATACAAATTACAACTATATTTAAAAATAAATAAAGAAAGAAAGAAAATCCCACAACTGATTCCCCTCACCATACCTCGGTGGTCGAGGCGGACACTGTGGCCAGGCCTCGGGTTATGATCCCTGCTCAATCTCTCCTCCCTGCCCTCCCTTCCAAAATTAAAAAAAAGGGTAGCTTCTTTAATTAGTAATAAAATCGTCCTCGGTCTCGGGTTCGAAACCCTCCACCGCTTAAATTTTGACTAATAATCAGCATTGTCCGAAGACTTCCGGCATTGGAAGTCAACCTCATTCCGCCGACGGCCTTGTAAAATAGGGCGGAGGAGAGGACTGACGTACAGGGCAATCTCTTGTCTTCGCGATTGGAAACTGTCTCTAAAGGCGGAAGAATCAACAATGGTCAATGGCATGAGGATGAAGAAGGCAATGGAAACCACTGAATTAAAGACATTTAGCGTGTATTCACATGTGCCCTTTAATTGAAAGAGTGTCATGATTATCTCTCCATTGGCAAAAGATTCCGGAATAGTCCCCCATTCGGATCTCCGGGAGGGGATTGCCAGGGGGAGGCGACCATGATAAAAAGATTGAATAATCACCGAACAAATAACGTTCTACGAGAAAGGGGATGAATTGTCAGAAGCTTGAATGTGCTAGGGAAGATAGAATGTCTGAAAAGGGAAATGCAAAGGCTCACTAGACATAGTAGGGGCTAGTGAAGTGAAATGGAAAGAAGGCAAGGGTTTCTAGCCAGATGACTGTTGGGTAATATCAACAGCAGCAGAGAATGGTATAACGAGAGTAGAACTCGTTATGAATAGGAAGATAAGGGAAAAGAGAGTGTAAAGGTAAACAGCTCAGTGACAGCAAACCAACACGGACAATGATAGTTAAGGTTTACATGCCGACGTCGCAACAGATACAGAAAGTATATGAGGACGCTGAAAGGTAATACACTACATAAAGGGAGATCAAAATCTAATGGTCATGGTGGACTGGAATGCAGTTGTAGGGGAAGGAGTAGAAGAAAAGGTTACGAGAGAATATGGACTTGGAACAAGGAATGAGAGAGGAGAGAGAATAATTGAATTCTGTAATAAAATTCAACTAGTAAGAGCGAACACTCTGTTCAAGAATCACAAGAGAAGGAGGTGTACTTTGAAAAGACCGGGTGGTACGGAAAGATTTCAGTTAGATTACGTCATGGTCAGACAGAGATTCCGAATTAGATACTGGGTTGTGAGGCGTATCTAGGAGCAATATAGACTACGGTCACAATTTAGAAATTCAAGAGATTAGTTACGAAGAACCAATAAACAAAGAAATGGGATACAGAAGTACTAAGGAATAACGAGATACGCTTGAACTTCTCTAAGGCTATAGATACAGCGATAAGGAATAGCTCGGTAGGCAGTACGGTTGAAGAGAAGTGGACATCTGTAAAAAGAGCAATCAGAGAAGCTGAAGAGAAAAACACAGGTACGAAGCATGTAACTGAGAAGAAACCATCGGTAACAGAAGAAATACTTCAGTTGTTCTATGAAAGTAGGAAGTACAAACGTTTTCAGGGAAATTAAGGCATACAGAAACACAAGTCGCCGAGAAATGATATAAATAGGAAGCTAAGACGAAATGGCTGCATGAAAAATGTGAAGAAATCGCAAAAGAATTGACTGTCGGAAGGACAGACTCAGCGTACAGGAAAGTCAAAACAAGCTTTGGTGAGATTAAAAGCAAGTGTGGTAACGTTAAGAGTGCAAAGAGAATGTCACTGTCAAATGCAGAAGAGAGAGCGGATAGGTGGAAGAGTACACTGAAGCCCTCTACAAGGGGTAAGATTTGTCTGATGTGGTAGAAGAAGAAACAGGAGTCGATTTAGAAGAGATAGGAGATCCAGTATTATAAACATAATTTAAGATAGCTTTGGAGGACGTAAGATCAAATAAGGCAGAAGGGACAGACAACATTCCATCAGAATTTCTAAAATCATTCGGGGATTTGGCAACAAAACGACTATTCACGTTGGTGTGTAAGATGTATGAGTCTGGCGAAACACTATCTGCTTTTCGGAAAAACGACATCCACACCATTTCGAAAACTGCAAGAGCTGACAAGTGCGAGAACCGTCGCAAAATCAACTCACGCATTCAAAGTGCTGACAAGAATAATATATAGAAGAATGGAAAAGAAAACTGAGGGTGTTAGATGACGATCGGTTTGGCTTTAGAAAAGTAATGACACCAGAGAGCAATTCTGACGTTGCGGTTGATAATGGAAGCAAGACTAAAGAAAAATCAAGACACGTTCATAGCATTTGTCGACATGGAAAAAGCGTTTGACAATGTAAAATGGAGCAAGATGTTCGAAATTCTGAGAAAAATAGGGGTAGCTATAGGGAGAGGTGGGTAATATACATATATACAAAAGCCAAAAACGAATAATAAGAGTTGACGACCAAGAACGAAGCGCTAGGATTAAAAAGGCTGTAAGACAGAGATGGAGTCTTTACCGCCTGCTGTTCAAGACTGAAGCAATGATGGAAATAAAAGAAATGTTCAGGAGTGGAATTAAAATAGAAGGTGAAAAGGTATGAATAATACGATTCGTTGATGACATTGCTATCCTGAGTGAAAGTGAAGAAGAATTACATGATATGCTGAATGGAATGAACAATCTAAAGAGTACAGAAAATGGATTGAGAGTAAATCGAAGAAAGACGAAAGTAATGAGAAGTAGTGGAAATGAGGACAGCAAGAAACTTAACATCAGGACTGATGGTCATAATGTACTTGCGTTAAGGAATTCTGCTACCTAGGCAACAAAATAACCAACGACGAACGGAGCAAGGAAGATACCAAAGCAGACTAGCACTATTATAAAGGCATTCCTGGCCAAGAGAAGTCTACCAGTATCGAACATAGGCCTTAATTTGAGGAAGTAATTTCTGAGAATGTACGTCTGGTGCACAGCATTGTGTGGTATTGAAACATGGACTGTAGGAAAACAGGAACATAAGAATGTTCTCCGCACAATCGAAGAGGAAAGGTATATGTGCAAAACACTGAAAATGAGAAGGGACAGGATAACAGGACATCTGTTAAGACATTAGGGACTAGAGGGAGCTGTAGAGGGCACAAACTGTAGAGGAAGACAGTGATTGGAGTACATCGAGGAAGACTGAAGACCCCCGCCCCCCCCCCCCCCCCACCCCACCCAAAAAAAGAGGCCCTCAATATCCAGAATTTAAATCCAAAGGAATATTATGCAGGTAATACTCAGCTCCTAAACTGCATGATATTACTTAGACATCAGTATGTGGGACGAAATTAATGTTATATCACGCTATTCTTCACGAAAATCGTCGACATCAGTAGTAATTGTGAGAGGCAGAATCCACATCTACCTTAATCACGTATGTACCTGGATGAATGCAAGGCTAATTGTAATAAGACTGCACATAAGGTTTTCGGTATTCTCCACTTTTCCTATTTCACAGGTCAGCGGCAGAAACATATCGATTTATCGCTCCTCCCTGATCATGACAAGCAACATTACTACTGGATAAAGAACATCTCATACCTAATTCCTTCCTAGTTAAATACATATCACGGCACTTAGATGCCAGAACGTGTTTTATATGAGTGATTAATTATCAGAGCATCAACAAGTTTGCCCTATACAAGCCGCAGTAAGTGTAGATACTCCTACAGAGGCAGGTAAATTTGCAAATTTTAAGAGTTTTCTCCGTGAGTATCATGTTCTGGATATGCCGACTTTGGATGCCTTCTCACTCCTGTGGCATACTGTAAGGGTGATCCCACTACCTCATATACTGTCATCAAGGGGAACACATACAACTAATTACACATATAATTTGCAGCCACTTATCAAATTAAGTGCGCATACACGTCAACTTCTAATTATTTGGGGAAGATACTGGAAGATAGCTGCTCTCTGAGATCTCCCAAAGAAAGTTTGTGTTTCATTGCACTGCATTTTTATGACCGGTAGTTCCCGCAGTGCAGCACATAATTCGTGCAACTGAGTACAAACCCCTCCGACACATCCCCACTTTCTCCACAATTTTTGTGGGTTTTATGGTCAGTTCCTTATTGAGCCCTTACGTGAATTTGGTTTGTGCGATGATCGTATTACTGTTATAGCTGAGAGCGATGCAGAAACTTCCTGAAACCATGCTTGTAGAGGATATGCACCTCTCTTGAGCTGTACATATTGATGACGCTACATTTTCACTCAGAAACGAGTCTTTCCTTACCAATATTTTGAGTTGGATATACTCAATACAGCAGCATTCTCCAGTAAACTTACTGGCGACAGTAAGAGATTAAGATCTCTAATTTAGCGGTGTATGCTGGTCATTGTATGAATACCGATGTGTGTTTACTTGGAGACATCTTCGAGCAGTTCCAGAATTTATGCATGGGAACGTATGAGTTGGATCGTGCTTTCTATTCATAACACCATGTCGTCCATGGTACACAGTGCTGAAAAAGATACATGCAGTGTTACAAGTATTAACAGATGTTGACATGTTACTGTTTTTGAATGAGGGGTTTGCAGAGTAGTTAACCTAGGCCCACATAGTTATACAGAGGTAAATAATCAGCAAATGACGGCATGATCCGACAAAAAATTTTTTGATTCAAGTTACATCCTATATCTGGATGTTAACAATTTGTGCGGAAATTCCATACAACAATCTATACGTATTGAAGGGTTTCGGTGGCTACCTAATTATGAAATCGTCAAATGACGTGATTTCTCATCTGTGGCAGCTGATGGCAGCTGATTATAAGATAGGATATGTCTTGGAGGTAGACATGAGATATCATTATGTCTACAGAAAGTTACCACTCCATCCACAGCATCGAGTTCTGCAGAACGGTTCTCAACTGGAGCTTATTGGCAACTATGGAAGCAAAAACCAGCTACATCATACATCATAGAAACCTTATGCATTGTCTAAAGCTGGAGAGGAAACTGAGTAAACTCCATTGCGCTATTGAATCCGATCAGTGATTTTGCTGTAGGAGTACCTTGATTCAAATATTAAAAAACAGCTTTGGCAACTTTTTCCTCG
Organism: Schistocerca nitens; assembly: GCF_023898315.1. NCBI lineage: Eukaryota > Metazoa > Arthropoda > Insecta > Orthoptera > Acrididae > Schistocerca > Schistocerca nitens. The sequence goes on from NC_064614.1 coordinate 285,888,522, forward strand.
GAAAATGCTTTCTACATACTAATTAACAATGCAATGTACAAAATAACCACACAAAAGTTCGAAAGTGCTGTGATATTTATTTAGTCTTTCCTTGGGGTGGGCATTCTGGCTGAAGGCAATTGATTGCCAAGCCAAATTTTAAATGTGCTACAACCCTCGATATAAAATTTTGCTACTCTGGAGGTTGGGAAGCTTCCAGAACAGTTCACGAAAACTATTTGTGCAGGAATGTATATGTTGATTTATCTAAACTACACATGATCCATTATGAGTGCTAAATTTCATTTTAAGACCCTAAGTCGCTTTGTATGGATACTGACAGCTTCATTTATTGGCTGCAGTGTTGTGATCCATGTGAAGTGATAAGGTGCCATCCCAATTAATTCGACATGTCTGGATATGCGGCTAGTAATCCCTATGGCATTAAGCCTGCAAACAATGAGGTTATCGATCTAATTAAAGACTGAGCAAAGTTGATGCATCTACGTTCCAAAATGTACGCATAAGGTACAGACAAAAATACAACCCTCAGATGGAGTAAGGGTGTTTAGCATGATTGACAATTACTTACAGTGTCTGTATGGTGGTGCTGGCGATGGTTCTCCTCCACCCTCCTCATATGGTGCGTTGTCGATTTTGAATTAAGAAAACGTGATGCATACTCTATTACAAGGAGGATCGGACTCTTGATTGCCAAGCCAAATTTTAAATGTTCTCCAACCTTCGATACGAAATTTTGCTACTCTGGAGGTTGGGATCATATGTGAGTATGGAACTGAAACGTAACATACCTGCACTATTCACTGAATGAGTGAAATAATTTATTTTGCGAGCGCGCGTGCGCGCGCTCGCGCGCATGTGTGTGTGTATGTGTGTGTGTGTGTGTGTGTGTGTGTGTGTGTGTATCTAGCATACTAAGTATACATTAGCTAGAGTGACATTAGTTTACGTTTCCAGCTGCTGGTCATAAAAATCATATATTTTTCCTCTATGTAAATAAATACTATTGTTACATAGTAGCGTGGGAATTGCTTCTGTAAATAATATATTGTAAGTAATCTTTAAGTATCAAAAATGTATGCAAAAATAAATAATTATTAAGTCCTTTTATTATTTTTTCCCTTATTCTGACAGTACTTATGGACTCTGTGTGATATTTAAACCAATGGGACGAATGACATGCTTTGGTATTGCATCTGTAAGTTCAGGTTGAATGGATTTAATTCCTGTAGGGGTGATAGCAGCAGTATTTGGTACTGCGTGCGTAGTACCATTTATACATTGTTCCAAACCCTCATGTACGCTATATTCACATACATAACACACAGTATCATCAAATAGTGTATTGGAATACAGCTGCCATCGACTTAGTCTGTTTTTACAACACATACTGCACCATACAGCCACTGCAAGCTAACCACACTTGAACGATGTAAATATATAAACTGAGAAGAGTTTTCAGATCTTAAATTCAGTGTAAGACTTCCATACAGGTTGGTGATGAATGCGTTGTTGCTAAAGACGTTGATGTTTGGAGAAAGATGCAGTGGATTATATTGTGTTGTCACAGCCCTTCGATGTGCTTCATCTTGCTACATAGATGTTTCCACTCCAACTCAGTAAACTGAACTTTAGTATTATGCCCCACATTCTGAAATTCTGTTAGTATTTCACATTTACAACCTAGTACTACCCCAACTTATACTCATTTCAACGCATATGGTGTTAACATGTATGTACTGTTAAACTATAGCACTCCGCAGTGAACTAGCAGTATGATTTAACAGTCTTTGTATTCATATGCACAAGCGCTCCATGGCTGTGGAGTGTTACTTATGTGATGTAACAGTTGTGTATGACCTTACAGCTGCAGAACTGAGCAATTGGTCGGATTTATAGGAGTGAGCTGTATTGAAATAGCTAAATGCTAAGGGCATTGGACATAAAAATATATTAAGAAAAGTGTGCATGCTGGGGTGGAACCAAGACCCATACCCTTACTGCGATTTTAGGGCAATTGGCTGGATGTGATAATGGGGGTTGTACTTACGTGTATTGAGCTATTTCAGATGCAAAATTTCAATTAAACTGGTTGAAAATTAAGAAAATTAAATATGCCACCGTTCGATCCGAGAACCTTCCGCTTAAACATATCTTGGAAATTAGAAACTCCGGTAAGGTCATATGACCTTGGATTGTCTTGGGACACTGTCCTTGGATTGCATCATAGTTGTTTGTTTAAGACGTACAACAATTGCATAAAAGTGAAAGTAGATTAGGATGATTAGTAATGGCCTCGAATTGATACAGAAAGATCAGTTACCCCCTACTTTCCTGGACGGCAGGAAGAAAATCGACGGGCGTCTAACGTGCAAAATACAAGGAACATGTATGTTTAACAGTCAATGTGCCAAATTTTATGAGGTACGCAGGTAACTTGTATCGTCTATATCTTCTGAACTACGACGCCAAATTTGTTTCTTTTTGTAAATGGGAAGATATGATATTTCTGTGGCAACGGAAGGAGCCTCGAAAGAGGACTTTTTCCGAGATTCTATTTTGTTTCTCTGCCAGATGTTAATACTCCTTGATATTAAAATAGGCCTATGCTATATTATAATTTTGAAATCTGCAATGCTTTAAAGATTCAAGTTAATAGTTAAAGAGTAAATGACAAAAATTAAAATGTATCGTACAAATCAGTTGAATTCTCTCACTGCCAACACATGTTAAAGATTATTAGAGAATATTTTACTAACGATTATTGCGCAATATAGTAATATAATTAAGAGGAAACGTGTTTCTGAGTTAAATTTCTATAGGTTTAATAAGATAGTGAAATGTGCAACCACAAACGACTTTCCTTGTGGAAAAGATTTTCGGAGGAGGTATTAGCTGCCACCTAAAATACCGTAGTTACCTTATCTTAAATGTTACGGCACTCGTCAACAAGATTATGTTTCTGTAAATATTAGTGTACCATGTTTGACGACAGTCGGAACTGTGGCTGCATTCGATAAAGTTTACATCAGAATTCATCTTGTTGTGATCAAATTGTGTATGACCATGAACAGTTCATTGTGGGTCACACGTTAATTTTGCAATAATATTACCTCTTTAGGCTATCTTTTCCTGGAGTCAGATATGAAGTGCTACTTCGCTCCATATGTTTGAGTTTATGAGAGTATGTGTAGGTATCGCGAGATACTGAACGTTGCAGTCATCACATGGATGCCTGCGCGCTGGATAATTTTTAGGCCTGTACAGTTTGGTTGCAGCGGGCCCTGCAGTAACAATTGGTGGTGACAGTGGCGCTGCTGGCGGCAGTCGGCTGCAACTACGCCAATTACGCGGCGCTGGCGCGGGCGGACTGCCGTAAACAAACATTGTGGCTCATTAACTGCAACAGGCGGGCCCCACTGCTGCCGCGCTGTGCTACTCATTTTTACATATCGCTAAATTTTTTATCGCCAACTCTTTGGAAAAAAATTAAAGAAGCGAAATGAGTGGCGAAAAATGTTTTCTGTTTACGGCAGTTGCAGTATATGTTAGAAAACTATCATATGTTTCATTAGTTTAACGCAGATAATTACTAATGAACAGTCCACAGCAACGTTAATTGTGACACCTTCTCTAGAATTTTTGCACTGCACTCCAGCGTTGTTTTATCAATAAGGTGTTAAGGTATAAATTTTCATCCACACTGATACCACAATAAGCGAATTTCTCAGCGAGCGCGAAGTTTATAGCTATCAAATAACGGCTGACGACATAGATACATTTCACAACAAGCCTAGATGGTAATGTGAATAGAATTAATGGAACGAACAGTAGGAAAAGAGAAATCATCAGGACATTGAAGAAGTAACCAAAATTATGATACTGACTTAACGCAACAGTGTATAAATGAATAGCATTTTACTCGCAAATACGAAACTGGGGAAAAGAATAAATGTAAGAATAGTATTTCGGATCAGAGACAAGTAGTTAAGTAGTTGCATGTGACAACGAAGCAGGCGGTTGCTAAAGAGAAGAGCAATTAAATGGGCAACTCAGTCAACAAAAAGTCGCAAACAGACATAACGAAGGAGAGACTAATCAAAAGAAGGATGTTAATCCCTGTATTCAGTGCTTTATTCATGAGTGGAATACGCAGAAGAAGACCTGAGACGAAACAAATATGTCCAGTAGGGAGTACAATTTACCCTACTGATGTCCATATTCTTCAACAAAAAATCATTCGATGAAACTATAAACTATAGAAGTCGACATAAAAATATGGAAAATGTTATTGAATTAAATCGCGTTACATTGGGTAATTGGTTATCCAGAACAACATCCAAGAGTATATACAGAAGGTTTTTAGAATGGCAGAGTTGTTAACAAAATTATTGCCTGAAGTTTTTATAAATTTAGTCTACATTCAGGGTCAAACGTCACGGAGAAGAAAAAACTGCTGTGAACTGAACAAACATATCCTTCTAGGCGTTCGGAAGTAAATATCATCCAGCACTATTAGTTAGTACTTTTTTATTATTAGTATTAATAGAGGTAGTAGTGGCAACAGTAGTAAGGCATAACAGTATCGAACTGGTATATTAAACATGTCGATTACATGAAGCATATGTTTATATACACAATCAATGGTTGAACTATGGGCAACACGAGCCGTATACCTCATTCCTGGTGGAACGACTAGATCTGATCGACTGTCGGACCCCCTCCGTCCAGTAGGTGCTGCTCATGCATGGTTGTTTACACCTTTGGGCGGGTTTAGTGATATCTCTGAACAGTCAAAGGAAATGTGTCTTTCATACAATATCCACAGTCAACGTATATCTTCAGGAGTTCTGGGAACTGGGGTGATGCAAAACTATTTTTGATGTGTGTATAACCAGTCTCAAAACTTACGGGGTCTCCAGGTCTCTTTCGCATACACACCCTTCTTCTATGATTCATAAACCAGGGTTTAGCGATGATTAAATTACGCTCTGTGCAAAATTCCACCAGACGGCTTCCTCTTTCATTCCTTGCCCCGAGTATACAGGGCGTTACAAAAAGGTAAGGCCAAACTTTCAGGAAACATTCCTCACACACAAAGAAAGAAAATATGTTATGTGGACATGTGTCCGGAAACGCTTACTTTCCATGTTAGAGCTCATTTTATTACTTCTCTTCAAATCACATTAATCATGGAATGGAAACACACAGCAACAGAACGTACCAGCGTGACTTCAAACACTTTGTTACAGGAAATGTTCAAAATGTCCTCCGTTAGCGAGGATACATGCAACCACCCTCCGTCGCATGGAATCCCTGATGCGCTGATGCAGCCCTGGAGAATGGCGTATTGTATCACAGCCGTCCACAATACGAGCACGAAGAGTCTCTACATTTGGTACCGGGGTTGCGGAGACAAGAGCTTTCAAATGCCCCCATAAATGAAAGTCAAGAGGGTTGAGGTCAGGAGAGCGTGGAGGCCATGGAATTGGTCCGCCTCTACCAATCCATCGGTCACCGAATCTGTTGTTGAGAAGCGTACGAACACTTCGACTGAAATGTGCAGGAGCTCCATCGTGCATGAATCACATGTTGTGTCGTACTTGTAAAGGCACATGTTTTAGCAGCACAGGTAGAGTATCCCGTATGAAATCATGATAACGTGTTCCATTGAGCGTAGGTGGAAGAACATGGGGCCCAATCAAGACACCACCAACAATGCCTTCCCAAACATTCACAGAAAATCTGTGTTGATGACGTGATTGCACAATTGCGTGCGGATTCTCGTCAGGCCACACATTTACAATTTGATCACGTTGGAATGAAGCCTCATCCGTAAAGAGAACATTTGCACTGCAATGAGGATTGACACATTGTTGGATGAACCATTCACAGAAGTGTACCCGTGGAGGCCAGTCAGCTGCTGATAGTGCCTGCACACGCTGTACATGGTACGGAAACAGCTAGTTCTCCCGTAGCACTCTCCATACAGTGACGTGGTCAACGTTACCTTGTACAGCAGCAACTTCTCTGACGCTGACATTAGGATTATCGTCAACTGCACGACGAATTGCCTCGTCCATTGCAGGTGTCCTCGTCGTTCTAGGTCTTCCCCAGTCGCGAGTCGTAGGCTGGAATGTTCCGTGCTCCCTAAGACGCCGATCAGTTGCTTCGAACGTCTTCCTGTCGGGACACCTTAGTTCTGGAAATCTGTCTCGATACAAACGTACCGCGCCACGGCTATTGCCTCGTGCTAATCCATACATCAAATGGGCATCTGCCAACTCCGCATTTGTAAACATTGCACTGACTGCAAAACCACGTTCGTGATGAACACTAACCTGTTGATGCTACGTACTGATGTGCTTGATGCTAGTACTGTAGAGCAATGAGTCGCATGTCAACACAAGCACCAAAGTCAACATTACCTTCCTTCAATTGGGCCAACTGGCGGTGAATCGAGGAAGTACAGTACATACTGACGAAACTAAAATGACCTCTAACATGGAAATTAAGCGTTTCCGGACACATGTCCACATAAAATCTTTTCTTTATTTGTGTGTGAGGAAAGTTTCCTGAAAGTTTGGCCGTACCTTTTTGTAACACCCTCTATATTCACCTACTATTTTACCTTCTTTTCCTTTTCCTACCGTCGAATTCCAGTCTCCCACCCCAATTAAATATTCGTCTTGTTTAACTATCTGAATAATTTCTTTTATCGTACATTTCTTCAGTCCCTTCATCATCTGCGGAGCTAGTTGGAATTTAAACTTGTACTACTGTAGTAGTCGTGGGCTTTGTGTCTGCCTTGGCTACGATAATGCGTTCACTATGCTGGTCATGGTAGTTTACCTGTATCCCTATTTTCTTGTTCATTATTAAATCCACTCCTTCAATGCCATTATCTGATTCTGTGTTCACCTGGCCAGAAGCCCTGTTCCTCCTGTTACCGAACTCCACTAACTCCCACTACACCTAACTTCAGCCTATCCGTTTTCTTTTTAAAATTTTCTAACCTACCAGCCTGACTAAGGGATCAACACTGCGATCTGTAGATCGCCAGTTTTGTTTCTCCTACTGGGGACATCCTCATGCATAGTCCCCGACCGGAGATCCAGATAGGGGATTATTTTACCTCCGGAATATTTTATCCAAGACGACGCCATCATCATTTAACCATACATTAGATCTGCATGCCCTGGGGAAAAATTATGGCCGTAGTTTCTCCTTGCTTTCAACCGTTCCCAGTACCAGCACAGCAAGGCCGTTTTGGTTGATGTTACAAGCCCAGATCAGTCATCCATCCCTGTTGCCCAGAAACTCCTGAAAAGGCTGCTGCCTCTCTTCAGGAAGCACACGTTGGTCTGTCCTCTCAACAGATATCCCTCTGTTGTGGCTGTACCTACGGTACGACTATATGTATCGCTGAGGCACGCAAGCGATCCAACTGACAGCTACGTCCATAGTTCACGGGGTCTTAATGATTCAGGGGGTGTTAATGTCGCTTTCTACTGCAAAAATGATGCTGCTGCTAATAGAAATTCGTTCTGAAACTAAAATTCGTAGTTGGAAACATTGCACGAGCATGGTTGTAATGCTATATTATTAAATTTTAATCGTACTGTGGAACTGTACATTTTTCCGTTAGGCCTTGTGGTCTAGTAGTAAAGCGAGTGCATGGAAGCCGAGAGGTTGCGGCATCAAATCCCTCTCCCTTTAATCTAGTCTTCAGCTGTCAACTATGTGAGGAGTCACTAGGAAAGACACGTAGTTATCATTCCACATACGCTGTTGGTCTCCTTTCCCGGCATTGGCAACTGGGCTAAGTTAGGAACACGCAAGTCGCCGAAGTGGCACCCAATTGATAGACTTGCACCCGGACAGTGAGATACTCGCAGTAATGTATATATACATATTTTATAGTAATCGTATTTGTAAAGGAAGTTAAACAATTAGTAGAAATGCACATTTTTACACCTTACTTGTCCATAAACAATCGAGCAACATGAGGTAATAGTATAAACATCCGTTGCCGCGGTACAAGACAGAGACTTTTACTAGTTAGAACAGAATGAGTAAGTATTTAGCCCTCGACATAAAATGAATAAATTAAATTTACTAAAGAAAACAGTAAAAATCGCATTCAGAGAAAATGAGCAAATATTTTGATGAACTTTATTTACATGCTAAGTCTGGATGGTTTATCAGGAAGCACAGCACTTTGGAAAATCTAAGTTGTATTTCAGAACAACGCCTCACAACTTCAATAGTTTTGTGTTTCACAAGAGACACCAAAAAGAAAAAGAAGGAAATCTACTGGATGTGCAAGCTTTTTGTTATTGGCAACCATTATTTATTTCGTGACTTAAATCACTTTTCTTTTCTGGGCACTGAAGAAGTAGTGGTTTCCAGTGTGAAGACTGGTTTAATACAGCTCTCTGCGTTAGTGTATTCAGTACAAGGCTCTTCATTTCTGTATAACTGCTTCAACATATACCCATTTGAACCTGTGTATTGTACTCAGGCCGTGGTCTCATTAGGCTATACAATTTTTACCATCCACACTACCTTCCATTGTGAAACTACCGGTACCTTGATTTCTCTGGATGTATACTACCAATTGATCCCTTCTTTTAGTCAAATAGCACCATAAATTTCTTTCCTCCCCAATTCTGTTTGGTATATGTTCAGTTACGCGCTCAACCAACCTAATCTTCAACTTTCTCCTATAGCACCACTTTTCAAAAGTTTTTATCCTCTTTTCATCTGAAGTGTTTATCCTGCCACGTATCATTGCAGTACAAGCCTACACTTCATACCTGTAAAAAGACATCCCAACACTTAAATTTACGTTCAATGTTAACAAATTTTTCTTTTATGGGAACGAAGTTTACACAACAATAGAACTATAATTTCTAAGAAAAATACATCATAAGCAGAATGTTAGTAAAAGTGTTTTATCACATTTAATTAGAAACAATCACGTTATCGTCAACGGGACTTCTGAAATCGACATAACGGAAACTAGGCTTCTGATAAACTATTCATGATGAATTTTGACATGAGTTCACCAGTATCCTACGAGGTATGATGTGCCATATACCTACATGTGTGTTCAGTTGTACCCTGCTAGTGTTTGCTGACTTGCTTGTATAGATAGTATATGAAATAGAGGAATCTCTTTACATAACATGTGCAGTTTGCGTCGTAGTCGGACTTATTGACAAAAGTAACTGCTTATTTTACTGATTTCCTTGTAACAATTAGTAACCACATGTCGATTAGAGAGCGTAACCGAAAGCTCTGAACCTTTCTTCAGATTGCGTGTTTTGATTACTTAGGAGTGTGGGCAAACTTCTTTTTCTATTTTGTGTTGTCATTTGTATTATCACTGACTGCAAAATTGTCTCAAGAGTAATAGAACAAGCAACCAGTCACTGATGAGTACTATAACGTCATGAACAATTGATAACTGCTCATAGTCTCTTTTTCATTTCATAATCAAAGTCCAGAATAGTCTGTAGCTATCGACTAACTTCACCTGATAAACCAATTTGATGATCAGTACCCAAGGATAAACATGAGAGATTTTAATAAAGCCTTCATCTACTGTTTCATCATTATCATAATCTTCTTCTTCTTCTTATCCTGCACTTCATGGCTGAGGCACTTATACCTGTTCTGTCTTTCCTTTCCACTGCCACTTCAGTTTGGGTCTTACTACGCCCCTTCTTTTCCTTGGCGGGTACAACAAGACCAGATGGAAGATTCTTGAGTTGGGTTGTTTGGGGGAAGAGACCAAACAGCGAGGTCATTGGTCTCGTCGGATTAGGAGAGGACGCGGAAGGAAGTCGGCCGTGCCCTTTCAAAGGAACCATCCCGGCATTTGCCTTGAGCGATTTAGGGAAATCACGGAAAACCTAAATCAGGATGGCCGGACGCGGGATTGAACCGTCGTCCTCCCGAACGCGAGTCCAGCGTGCTAACCACTGAGCCTTCTCGCTCGGTGGGAAGATTCTGTAAGCACTCATTCTTTGTAGATGATGTGCCCATGCTATTTTTTTATGTTTAGTCTTTTCACTACTATGATAAATATCTAGTTTATTCCCAGTACCTTCATTCCTCGTACATCTACCCTGGTAACACCTCTCCCTTTCCTAGGAAATCTCATTTATGTTGTTTATATTTTTTCCTTTGTCGCCTTTTTAGGGGTCCAGGAGTCACTTCTATGCAGCACTACAGGCGGCGCCGTGGTTTTATAAAATTTTACATCCTTCCGTATTTTGTACTGGAATGTTTTGGTTATCATTCCATGTATTGATAGATACATTTCAATCTTATTTCATATGTTATCTTCCATGTCATAGCTTGCATTACATACCAAAGAGTTAAATTTCGACTATTATCTATTATAATTTTTGAGTGTATGTGGTATTTCTCATGATGAGCCATCATTTTAGTTTTGTTCGTCGACATTCGTAAGTTATATGCCCTTTATAGACTACTTTGAAGCTCGTCTTCGCTTTCGTCCAAAATGGTAACATTATCTGTACACATAGGAATATTAACGTATTTATTTCTATTAATTTTTATACCCAAATTTACTTTGTATCTGCAGTTTTTTATCAAATCATTTATATACATAGTAGACGTAGTTGGTCTTAGGCTACAGCCTTGTTTGGGTCCCTTATTTGAGCTCATTTCTTGAGTTTTATTATTGCCAACTTATTATTTTTGTGTCTGTTTATAAGCTTTCTATAGTTTCAGTAAGATGTCTAGGGTAGCCAGATTTATTCATAACGTCCCACAGTTTCTTTCTGTCCACACAGTCAAAAGATTTGTCAAAGTCAATAAAAGCTATGTGTGTTTCGAAACTTAATTCTCGTCGTTGCTCTAAAATTCTATGTTGGTAGATATATTATCATTGCATGAACAACCTTCCCGGAATCCCCATTGCTCTTCTTAAACGATTATTGTACATTTTTGCATACATTTTACAGGCTGAGTATGGAAGTCTACATCCTCTATAAATTTCATAAAGTTTTTTTTTATTTTTTCCTAAAATTCGATATCACTTCTGCTACTTTCCAAGAGTTTGGGATTTTATACCAGTGCCAACATTCATTAAATAAATGTAATAATCAACAATCAAGAAAGAGCCAGCGTATTTTAAAAGTTCCATATTAATACAATCTGGTCCTTATGATTTTTTTTTTGTTTTCATACTTTTTAAAACTACAGGCGGTTCATGTATTATGACTGAATCCACCATTCTGTTATGCAATGTGATCTCCTCCCCCTCCTTCAGTTGTGGGCCTTCTATTCACCTAATTTTTTTAGTAAAGTTCTTTCCACTAACCTTCACAATAATATTTATTTGTGCACTATCTTTCTCCATTCTGTTTTTTTATGGATTTCTCTTTCATTAAAAGAAAGTTACTATCATTTATTGAACTATCTTGTTTACAGTTAAGTTTAAGTGATTAACATCTTTAATCGAATAATGACGAAACGTTTCATTAACCAAAACCGCCCAAATACAGCTCGTTAGGACCCGCCAGGTGAGGCCCACGCCTCTCAGGAGGTGGGAGACGGGGCGGGAAGCCGAGCGTTGCGAAGGCGGCACTCTGAATGCACAGCTCGCCTTCCAAGGGCCTTCCCTCCACTCAGCCCTCCATGGATCTGCCTTCCTCTAATAAAGTCAATTTGCCTGATGGCTGAAACTTTTCTCAAGAGCGTTAAACAGGAGGCGTCAACTCTGGTGAAGTTCCCTCCGACTTAGCGATAATAAACTGCCGCTAAAATGACTCACCGCCTCGCCGGGGCGGAAATCACTGAAGTCGATACTCGGCGCCGGCCGACGCCGTACCGCGACCATTTTCTTTTCAAAAACGGTGATTAGTCTCTTATTTACCGAATGTAAAAACTTCGAACATTCCCCCTAAAACAAACAGAAATCTCATTATTTAGAATAAACACACATCCGCTCCAAATTGAGAAGTTCCGGAATGGAATCCTTTGATCCCCATCTCCCACCTGACAAGTGCCGCGAGACCCGGTTCCGCCCGGAACTTTTTACGGGATGGAGTTGCGCGCCGAAGAAGAATATACGCAGAGCGAACGCCTGAAATAGAATATGTTTGGATATGATGTCGTTTGACAAGTGGATTCTGTTCTCGCAGAAATAAACATAACAAACTTAGAGACCTTTGTTTCGCCGGCAGGGATTCGCCTGCCTGAGTTTCGCGAGCGCTCGCTCGCCGATATTGAATTCACGACCAACTTTTCAGACTGCTGCGCCTCACTCCATGGCTGAGCCCGCTGCGGTCTTCACTTCGCAAACAGCCTGCGCCACAGGTGGACCACCCCTCAGCCCTGCCTCTCCCGCTACTTCGCATTCTGCGAGTCTTTCTTACAGGAAACCTCTTACGTTTTGACATTCATCATTAAAACTGTAAATGTCGTGTGACTAGGGCCTCCCGTCGGGTAGACTGTTCGCCGGGTGCAAGTCTTTCGATTTGACTGCACTTCGGCGATTTGCCCGTCGATGGGGATTAGGAGAACACGACACCCAGCCCCCGAGCGGAGAAAAACTTCGGCCCAGCCGGGAATTGAACCTGGGCATTGAAGATTGATTTTTTTTTTTTTTCATTTGAACCATTTGAATGGGCCTGGCGTGTCAGCAATACAAGAGGGGAGTAGTACCGGCCGCCTGCATCTACAATCCATCTGACGTAGTCAGGTGAATTACAAACTAATCACATTCTGTACAATAGAGAGCTTTAAAACCCCTGATAGTAATAAATGAGGGGATATGAGATCTCAGGTCAATTCGGGCGACACGAACACCAATTTACACTTTATAATCGGTATTTCCTGATCAGAGTTCTGAGGTAATTGGAAAGTACATGCCTAATACTATTGTAACTGATCTCAAAGAAGTTTGTAAATTTTTACAGAGCGAATTCCTAAACTGTGACGTTACGCACCTCACCGGAATTGTGGTGATATTCTGCCATCCCACTAGTGGGTGTCATATCCGGTTGCAGTCTTCATCCTTCAGTAGCTTGACATGAATAGTGTTGCTAATAAAGTCGTACTGCAGGCCGAGGACATCGTTTTCTGGTACCCCGGTACCGTAAACTTTCCGATAAATCGCATGTCGAATTCCAGGATCTGAGGACGGCTGACACCAAAGGTGAAACTAAACTTATAAAGTTGAATGTCGCACTTGAGAGTCCATTTCACACTATAGATTTCACTTGTAAACAATACGTGTGCTCGCTGCGGCCGCAAAGCAGCAAGTGCTATACGAGGAACAGAATTGGAAAGCTCATGACAAACATTGATCAGTAAAGGTGTCTAGAACTTTATTCAGTAATACAATGGCCTTCAGTATGCCACAACATGGGGGTAATGTATAATTAATAATCGGATGAACTTTCGACATTGCAAGCTGCAGGATATTTCTCATACAGATATAGAAAACATAAATTAAAACAGCATCTACTACATCGAATGAATGCACTTTCCGCGGATGCACAAGGGATTTTCAGAGTTTCTGAGGAAAAACAAAACTCGTTGACTTTTGAAAAATTTCTCGTTCTTTCAACAATTCGGATGCATACCATGCAGAAACCAACAGTTAAGTAAATATCGGTGCCGAAATTTGCCAGTGTATGATTGAATGTATTTTAATAGCACCAACACTAGAAGCAACTTCTGCTTCGTTAACAATCAAATATGAACAAGTCTGAAGCCACTTGACAAAGCTTTTAACTTGCCTACAGAAATAAAATTGGATAATATTTGTTGTAGTAATAAAAATACTAAAGAGCCAAATAACATTGTAAATTAAAGAAAATTAATGTAAATACACGTATCTTTTCATCATATTATCTTTCAGATGTAATACGTGTGAAATAATATGACTAGTGCTGAAAAAATAAAAATAAAAAAAGGAATGAGCAGGACTCGATCCAGCGGTCACGGAGCATAAACGCTAACTGTTTGGTTGCCGCCATCTTGTACTTTTTTTTTAACAGGAAAGCAGGGTAAAAAAACAATCTTTATGCCACTCAGCTACCGGGGGCGTACACATTCATCATTTATATTACAGAATATAATCGAATGTGTCATTAGCAGCCTTCTTACTACAATATATTTTCAGAAGGTGTTGCCCCACAGCTCTTAAATATTTGAAGAAAGTCGTGATTTACCGCCAAGAGCTGCTGATAAAATTTCTTTATTTAACAATAAGTTTCGGTTCACATATCATAATCAGCTTCTTGTAAACCAACTGAAAGACATATAAAGAGAATTAGGGGAATAAATTGTCGCAATAATGTAAAATGATGTACACGTTAACGAAAATCCACATGTAAGAAAATATAACATACTCACATAAAATAATTTACAACATCTTACAAGGCAATATAAAATCAATGGCGTAAGATAATAAAGTTCGTGAATTCGTCTCTGGTAATACAACACACATAATAATGTAAGCAGTTATGAACAGAGCATATCATAGAGACACAGATACATTGGATTTATACAGAATTACCTGTTGTCACATAGTAATATAAATAACACTTTCAATCATACAACTGACTGACTATGTTTGCATTCATCATATATCAACAGTCAACGCTACGAGCGAAGGCATACTGCATACTGTAAACTGCACTGCTAGTCACTGTTTACCAGTTGAGACAACGATGATCTAGAGGTTTGCATACATCAATAGTCCCAGTACGATTTTAATTGCTAGCATGTTATGATTATATAAGGTGTGTGCGCTATTTTTGACACCACTGATTTTATATTGCCTGGTATGATGACGTAATTGCTTTTATGTGACAATGTGATATTTTATTACGTGTGGGTTTTCGTTACATGTACGTAACAGTTTAATCTTGTAATGCTATTTATATGGTTTTTCAGTTGGTGTACAGGAACCTGATGACGGTTCATGACCCGAAACTGGTTGCAGAATAAAGAAAATTTATCAGCAGCTCTTGGCGGTTAATCATGACATTCTTCTAAGCACAACCTCTTGACCTTCATTTTGACATTTTATATACACGACTCCTTTTTATATGAACCTTTTTACAAACTGACATTGACCGCTATATTATAGACTATAATCCAATGTGTTATTAGGAGTCTTCTTAGTAAAAGCTTCTGACCTACTCGTACATTGTTACATATATATGAGAGTAGCAAAAATGTAAACAAGCAAGCAACAAGATTTGCAATTATATCTGGATCTAAAACATATAAAGCACCTTCAATTATTTCAATGGCCTGAATCACTCTGTGCAAACTGTGTAGAGGGCAACAACAATATCATTGTCTGCTGTCTTCTGTGATTATAAAAAGCAACTCATTCACCACATCGCTAAGCAAAGTGTGGTACGCTATTACTCATTAGTGAGAAGACTCTGTAAGTAAACTTTTCCCACTTGTCACATAATGAGGTAACCTTGAAAGTGCTAAGTTCTACAAGATTTTTAAGCGTATGTTTGGAGTTTTTATGGATGTGTGTGTGAGAGAGAGAAAGACAGTGAGAGAGTGAGAAAGAGAGAAAGAGTTTATGCCTTTAATTCATTAAGTCAGGGAACAATCGTATAGTACTGTTCTTGCTGAAAGTTAACTATACATACGGGAATGACGTTACATCAGTCTCCTCCTACAGCATCAGCATACAAAATGTCTATTGAAGAAGAAATTTCCTCGTAGTAAAGATTCGTAGTAAGAAATGTCTTCTGAGCAGAGTCATGTATGCATTACTTTGTTTCTTCGGTGAGGTTGGCCAGGGAACCTGACGCTAATCTCCAATGGTTGGAAACGCAGGTCTGAACGACCTCCACTTGACTGGTAGCCTCGGGGCAGAAAGAACACCTACTCTGAGAGTATTAGACGCACCTCACTGAGGGATGTGGCTTTACTGTTGATTATGCGTGCCGCAAATGACCCTCATCTACCGTATTACTTATTCACTCTCGAGATGAACGCACCGTCATTGAAGTCTCATTCCAGTCGCTACACGGCAAACACATGGCGGTATGCTGCGGAATTAATAATTCTTAGAGCCGAGGGATCGGGGTGGTGGCAGAAAGGGCATCCAGCCACTCTCTGCAACTAACACTGCCGAATCCGTAATAACAAGGCCGACCCCACGTTGGAGCTTGACAATGGCCCAGAGAAAGAAAGAAAGAAAGAGAGTTCTCCATCATTTGCAACTATTTTTGTTCTTTGTATTAATTATTTTTGTCCCCATTATAATTACAGAACTGCACTTAGCTGGCCCACACGACTTGAGTTCTAAAATCACAAGAATAGCAATCCAAAGCCCGATTAGGCCCATAAAGACATTCTTACTTCTCCGGCTCTTCCTTTATACCATGTTACACTACTTCTCAATTTGTTTCCTCTGAGCTGTTGTAACTATATTTGGTGTAACATTTCGTCTAGTGTACGTTTCAGTAACACGTGGCCACGCACAGTTTTTGGCCCTGTGTCTATACATATTGTTTGAGATAACAACCCAACCGGTTTTACTAACTGTACTTACAATATAGAGATTTACACTACATCGTTTATCGCTTTCTTTAACACAAACTAATAATTTTTCGATTATTTCCTCCTAGGACTCCCTAAACTTGTAATTACGTATGCTTTCGACAGATAACGCTACGCGAACAAACAACGGGCATTTACAGGGGATGGAGAAAAATATGGAAACACCGCGAGAAATGCATGCTCAAACTTAAGTGCGGATCCTGCAGGTTGCGCTGTTGCAGCTGAACACGAACAGCACCTGTGCAATGTCCTCAATACGTTACTTGCGTCAGTTGTGTTCACAACAGTGTTCTGAGTAGGAGCGTGGGCGAAATGTTGTTGCTCGTATGGTGGCCGAACTATTTGATGTTTGAAGATTCATATCGCATACAGGGAAAGCGGAAAAACATCATCTGCCAAGTCGAAAGAGAACGAAAGTGTGCTGAGTGATCCTGATGGACGGTCCTTAAACAGGACTGTGACAAAAAATAAAAGGACGACAGCTGCAGAAAAGAACGTCGCACTCACGAACTCTGACAGCACTAAAACATCACGAAGAGAGCTCCATAAATATGAAATTGCAGTGTGAACTGAAATTCCAAAACCACACATCAGTGATGCAAATGCCTATAACAGTAAAATGTGGTGCCGAAGCCAAAAAATCTCGAAGAAGGAGCAATGGGGAAGGAGGGGGGGGGGGGGAGTGATATACCCGGATGTGTCTTGCTTCACAATTTTGATAACTTCTGGCCAACTTTAGGCTTTAGGTCCCAAGAGTGAAACAGGGCGGGGGTTCGATGATGGTTTGGCAGCCATACTGTGGTATTCCATGGCCTCCTTGGTTACTCTGTAAGGTAGCATTATTGACAAGGATGATGTAACGATTTTGGCTGATCTGGTCTGTCCTATGGATTCACCACGGGTGATGTCCGCCCGGATAGCTGAATGGATGCCGGCACGGTAGCTCAGCATGTTTGGTCAGACGGCTGCTCGCCCTCTGTAAAGGAATCAACGATCAACTTGAACGGATGTCTCGTGACGTCCGCCCAGACCAAACGCAACGAACAATACAGAACAAAATTTAAAAAACGTGGTCAGCGTGACGGACTGCCGTCCTAAGGGGCCGGGGTTCGATTACTGGCTGGTTCGGGGATTTTCTCCGCTCTGGAACTGCGTGTTGTGTTGTCTTCATCATCATTTCATTCCCATCCGGCGCGCAGATCGCCCAATGTGGCGCCGAATGTAATAAGACCCGCACCAAGGTGACCGGACCTGCCCCATAAGGGGCCTCCTGGCGAATGACGCCAAACTCTCATTTCCATTTTTTACCAACTGTGATGCTTGTTCTAAGATGACAAGACCTCCATTCACACAGCTTGTATCGTCTAGGACTGGTTTTGTGAACACAAGTATGATTTGTCGCATCTACTGTGGTCACCACAGTCATCAGAACGCATTACTATTGAACCTTTGTGGTCTACTTTGGAGAGAAGGGTCCACGATCTCTGTCGACCTGCATCATCGTTATCCGAACTTGCCACTATTTCGTAGGAAGAGTGGTATAGGAATCTCTTGAAAACCATACAGTAGCTGTATTTATCGATTCGGAGACAACTGGAGCTGTTTTGAATACCACCGAGATGGTAAGTGTTGTGTTCTCATTGTTCAATATTTATGTCCAGCCTTTGAAAATGTACTCTCTTTCAGCGTGCCAAGTAAATTCCTCGCTGTACGAGTCCACGAGATGCAGTGCAGACATGGCACAGATTATCCTTGAGCACAGTCACAGGATCAACAAATAGGTTTCCAGTTTCAGGGATTAATTCTGTCAGTACATTCACATTAAAGTTAAGGTTATGTCCTTTCTTCAAGAGATACACCAGAATTCTGTTTACTTAGCAACATGAGCACAGTAACATAACAGGAGTTTTTCTTTAAATCCTGTCCTAAGAATTTATTCAAGTGTAAGTAGGCTGTATAGGGTTTTTAATTGGTAACGCCGCGTAGCGCTCTGTATGAAAATCACTGGCTGTGCTGTGTGCAGTCTGTGGTTAGTTTCCATTGTTGTCTGCCATTGTAGCGTTGGGCAGCTGGATGTGAACAGCACGTAGCGTTGCGCAGTGGGAGGTGAGCCGCCAGCAGCGGTGGATGTGGGAAGTGAGATGGCGGATTTTTGAGAGCGGATGATCTGGACGTGTGTCCATCAGAAACAGTACATTTGTAAGAATGGATGTCATGAACTGCTATATATATTATGACTTTTGAACACTATTAAGGTAAATACATTGTTTGTTCTCTATCAAAATCTTTCATTTGCTAACTATGCCTATCAGTAGTTAGTGCCTTCAGTAGTTTGAATCTTTTATTTAGCTGGCAATAGTGGCGCTCGCCGTATTGCAGTAGTTCGAGTAACGAAGATTTTTGTGAGGTAAGTGATTTGTGAAAGGTATAGGTTAGTGTTAGTCATGGCCATTCTTTTGTAGGGATTATTAAAAGTCAGATTGCGTTGCGCTATAAATATTTTGTGTCAGTTTAGTGTTGATCAGAATAGGTAAAGAGCGAAATGTCTGAGTACGTTCAGTTTTGCTCAGCTGTTTGAAAATCAAATAATGTAAGAGATTTATCAGCATAGTAATTCATTAATTTTTCTAAGGGGACGTTGCATATGTCGACCCTTAACCGAGGATACCTCACTGGAATCTTCTGATTTTTTTCTTGTAGTTTGTGTAATTAGTGTAGCTTTTGTTTATTGCTAGCGCGTAATTGTAGAGAGAATCTCCTTTGTAGTTGCAGTCTTTCATTGTTGTACAGTAAAACAGTTGTGGCATGCATGTAGATTTGCACCGAGTATTTTGTAGCAGCGCTTGCAATTAACTAGATATTATTTTCAGTGCTATGTTAATGTGTTCTCTTATTTTTGCTCTTCAAATTTTGCTTTTCTGTGTTATCGTGTGAAATATTGTGACAATAATGTCGTGTGAAAAACGTAACACTAGGCTCCAAAGAAAACTGAGAAATAATAGTGACGACGAGCGTAGCTTATCAGCACCACTGTGTAATTAATTAACAGACATTCGAAGTAGTAATTTGGTAATTGTGCGTAGGGAAATGGAGCGGACGGCAAATAATTGTGTAGACAGTGAAACAAGTAGTGAACAGGGAAGCATTATCGATCGATCGGTCGGCAACAGCTCGCCTCAGGAATCCGAAATGACAGAACACAATATTGCAAATAGTGAGGACTCAGGTTTTGGGTCCTCACCGTATTCTCAAATGAGTCAAGACACATTTTCTGCTTGTCAAAATGTGAATGTTGCCGGTGAAGATGCACTGCCAAAAAGCATATAGAAACAGATTCCAGACACTAATACATTATTATTGCAATTAATGCAACAAATAGAACGAAATCAGAGACAAACACAGCAAAAGCTTCAAAAGTTAGACACAATGGAACAAAATCAGAGACAAACACAGCAAAAGCTTCAAAAGTTAGACACAATGGAACAAAATCTTCGGAAGTTAGACACCACGCTTGAACAAACACGTGCAGATTTAACTACTGAGTTACATAACATTGAATCGAAATGTCAAAAAGTCTGTAATGACGTAAAAACACAAATTTGTGAGCATTTTCAACCTATTTTTTCGCGGAATGAAAATGCATTACAGAATCACGAAGCAGCCATAAAAGAACTGCAAACTATTGTTCATGAAAATCATGAGACCTTGCAAGCTAAAATTGACTCAGTTGCATCTACCGATTTGGTTACGCAACTTGCAAAAACTCAGGAAAACTTAAAGGACACAGTAGATACTTTGAAAATTGGTTCAGAAAGACACATGGAGGAAATTAGTTCATTATCATAGAAAGTAGTTGAACTTACGGATCAGCTAAATAATTTATCTACGAAAGTAGATGATAATCTGAATGACACAAAACCGGTAGTCTTTAATGACACAGAAGAGTGCGTACAAATTAGGAAATACAAACAAAATCAGAATCAAATTAATACGCAACACCAAAGAGAAATCCGGGAAGTACAAGATCAGCTGACACAGGTAATACAAGAATTACGTATTTCAGAGGACACTCGCGCTCCAATACGGGAAGAGGGACATAGAAATACGGAACAGCCACAAAATAACACGGGGTACTTCGGAAATTATGAAAGAAATTGGCAAGGTACACCGAATTTTGAGATGGAACCGCCGAAACGAAGTAACAATGACCGATATGCGACTCGCCGACATGATGATTTTGACTATAAGCTGTTTATTACTACATGTAAATTCAAAACATTTAAGAATTCCGGCAACGACATTCATCCACAAGCGTGGCTTCATCAGTTCTCTCATTGTTGTCCTCCCAACTGGTCATTACAGCACAGATTAGAATTTATGTGTGGCTACTTAGAGAATGAACCAGCTGTAAGAATGCGATCGGTCATTCACGATTGCCACAGTGAAGGAGAATTTTACCATGCCTTCCTCTCAGCATATTGGTCTCAAGCCACACAAGACCGAGTAAAACATAGCATCATAATGATGAAACAATCTGAATTTTCCAGTCTTGTGAAATATTTTGAAG
This sequence comes from Schistocerca nitens, assembly GCF_023898315.1. Classification (NCBI taxonomy): domain Eukaryota; kingdom Metazoa; phylum Arthropoda; class Insecta; order Orthoptera; family Acrididae; genus Schistocerca; species Schistocerca nitens. Next base: position 285,909,676 of record NC_064614.1, read on the forward strand.
ACATGTTGCACAAGAATCAGTACCTTTCAAACCCATACAGCCCCTCAGAACTCATCCGCATTTGCTTAATCAAATTACCTGAACATTTACGACATATTATTTTGGCAGGACGTTGCAAAGACGACATTGAAGCTTTTCAGGGACTGTTACAAGAATTAGAAATTGACTCTGACAATCGCGGAACGCGAAAACAGGAACAAATGGCTGCAAATGGCTCTGAGCACTATGGGACTCAACTGCTGTGGTCATAAGTCCCCTAGAACTTAGAACTACTTAAACCTAACTAACCTAAGGACAGCACACAACACCCAGCCATCACGAGGCAGAGAAAATCCCTGACCCCGCCGGGAATCGAACCCGGGAACCCGGGCGTGGGAAGCGAGAACGCTACCGCACGACCACGAGATGCGGGCAAAAACAGGAACACAACAATTACAGGTCACATCCATCGCAATTCCGCGATGAAAGAAATAATAACTGGACACGACAAGGCTATTCTCACAATGTAAATCGTGACCAAAACAGACACCACTCGTATGACAACCGTTGGCAGAATAATAGTTACAGAGAAAGATCGCTTTTCCATAGTAATGAATGTGACAGAGACAACCATAGAAACAGATAATATGGGAACCAAAATAATTATTATCAAGGGAGACAAAATAACTTCAGACGCAACGGTCCACCACGCAGTTACAATTCCGGAAGAAATTCTCCACCACATGACTGACAAACAAGAAACTATGTAAACTACCGACAAAACGACAGACCTGAATTCCATCAGAACTGGCGAGCCTCAAACAGGGTAGGGCCTTCTCGTCAAGGTGAATTTGTAGAAGTTAGGTCTCCTGATCCCAATAACGACGCGCGCCAATAGACAATGGCTCGCGCCGCAGGCAGCCACGTGCGCCGGCTGGCTCAGCGAAAAATAACATAGACGCTAACCTGGAGAAAAATTTTAGCATTCCTTACCGACGTATACAACATGATAATTGCTTTGAAGTTTAAACTCTGTCCACTAGGAAGAGTAAAGGATTGCACCACATTTCACATGTAAAACCATTTATTGAGAGATAATCTGCCTTTTAACTTAGTCTTTCCTATAAAATTTTTCACTTCACGTTACTAGTATGCGTTGTCACACCTGGAAACTGTTATCATGCAACAATGTTTTGAAGCTAACTATCGAATCTAGAACCTAGGGAACATATTAAGAGAGTAATTACCACTGCATTATGATAGTGAAAAGAGGACACAGTGTTACTGTGTGTGTACATTCTTGCTTGTTAGTTGCACGATTATGTAACGACTATAAGGCTTACATACTTAGAACATATACTGCTAATGAGATTTTAATGCAACATTTTGGTTTGAAAAGACATTCTTTATTTGAAGTAATTTCTGTGAGATTAAAGATGACTTAGTATTTGATTTCTTTGACAGCTACACGATTTTATCACGACGCTACTAATGAGTGACAATTTACAATGTTGCTTTTGCGGTGTTTCTGTTTTATATCTGCACAGTTTTTCTGTATTTTCTGGAAAGTAAAACATGTTTTAGTAGTAACTTTTGTGGTATAGCTACAATGAGACAGCCTTTTCCGTAGCACAACAATACGTTACAGCACAGTACTTTCTTCATCATGGCAATAAGCGTAATAACTAAGATATCTATACTCAAAGCATTTCCCTTTTGTTTATCATGAGGTAAGTACATTGACTTCTGCAGAACTTAGCTTTTGGAGGACGATAACTACGACACTTCCACAGAGATTATCTTACAACAAGACGCACAGTTTAGCGCTACAGTACACGTATTTGAGTGATTAATTTTGTACTTAAAACATTTATTCTTAAAGATTTTTGAATTACAAGGATACAAAGGTTTTCCGTGATACATTTCATTCCATTGCTCTAATTTGTAACACCTGAGGGTATAATTACATTAATCCTCAGGGGGGTACACGTTTACTTTGTGTACCAAGTGTATGGCAAACACAAGGAGCCCTAGCTACTATGGTGTTTCCTTATACAACATTACACATCGGTACCATTTCTCTGACACAGAATTACACAGCTATTTGATTATTTTAACAGAGAAGCAAACATATTTTTACTACATCAGTGACAGATGTTTACGTAATTACACAGTTGGATAACTTCACAATTATGAAATTGTATTTTGTCTGTCCTTTGTGAACAGTTCATATATTTTTGGAACCATTGTGATACTATGAGAGCTTTGAATGACGTATTTGGCATGGGATAATGATTTTTAAAGTACGTTTGAGGTAGATGACATTATTGAAATGAGCAGAGAATTTTCTTTAGGTTTTGATTTTATTGGAGGGAGCTACGACGATTTTGAGATTTGACTGAGGTGTTATGATATTATTACGACGACCATGTGTATTTTGCTGTTGAGGTATGTTTATGATCAATAAGCTGATGCTATATGAGGAATTTGATTATGCTATGTATTTATTGAGATGAAATATTGAAGAAGTGTCGACGAATATGTATATGTGTAATAAGGTAAGGAATAATGACTAGTGGTTAGGGACTCTTACTTGTGAAAAAGGATGCTGGAAACCAAGAATCGTACTTTAAGAGTTATGAAATGTGTGAAAATGCGTGAATGTATCACAATGCCGGCGAAAAATTTTTGGACACTGTTATATTTATAGGATTTTGTTTCTACACATTTGAAACGCAAATTCTCGACCTGTGAAAATTTTTATATGAGACTGTCACTGTAGTGCAAACGGGTGTCGTAAATATTTCGGTAAGAAAGTAGGTCACTGTAAGTACCCAGCAGCGCAACAGTCACCTGGAAAAAAAGTAATTAGTGTGTGCCTTTCAGAGGCACAGGTGGAGAGAAAAAAAAAGAGGCCACTATCCTCGCTATTGACATTCCTTTGTAGAAAGCATCGCAAATACGACACGCTCATTACTTGGAAACATATTGTACTTTGTGCTACTTACTGAAATGCTTATGAACTGATGGGAAATATTCTTACATCTGCACACCTGATTATGACAAGCGTCTTTCTACGAGAATTGAGAGAATTTCTACTAACTTATGAAATGCTGCATGACTATTGAATGATATTTTTATGCTTTGCTTTAGATAGTTGCTTATTTCATTTGATATCTGGTTTCCAGGTGTGTTGCATCATTGGTTTTATAAAATAAAATTAAATGCATTTGCTAATGTGAACACTTTCTGTCAACAGATCTGTTAGATAATAATTTTGTGACCCACATTCCGCAAAAAAAGGAGCACTTGGAAAGGAAAGAACAATAAGAAGGGACTAGTAACAGTAACTGCATACATAATTTTCTTTTCAAGTACTTGGTAATTTTTATGGTGGAGTAAGTTGTGGTGCACCACTTTAATTACATAGACATTAAGATGTGAATATACATTTCCCTTATCTGCATTGTTGTCTTTAGTGTAATATTTTTTCTGCTTGAGCTTTGTCATGTTTAGGTGTAAGTTACAGCATTTACTGCTGCTGTTTGCCAGGCATAGTGCTACTGAATTTCACTTTTTATTACTCTGTTAAGCCAGTTTTACTACTGATTTATTTTTCTTGTTGCTACACATTGGCTCATATTAGTTGTAATGTTGCATTTGCTCTGCTAATTTAGATATACTGCTGCTTGCTTTGCCAATTTCATTTTTTTTTGTCATTGCTGTTTGTTTTAATTGTTTTGTACTGCTGCATTGCCTCGTCCCTTAGTATGTACATCTGAGCTCAGTAGATTTAAGTTAGCTTAAGAGGGGGTAGACTATATAAGAAACTAACTATGATGAATTGGAAGAAATTCATTGAGAAGCTATAAGAAAATGGTTTGGCCAAAAAAGTAGTGTACAGTGGAGAAAAACTATTTTTGAAAGAGGATGTGAACAGAATACAGAAAGCATGCTGAATAGGATTTTTTTGGTGGAAACAAATGTTGAAATAAGAGGATAGACCTATGGAATGAAGTTTTGGGTTGGACTGCAGTACCAAATGTTACAGTGAAAACGAACCCTGTCCTTCCCTTTTGTGTTATTTCGCTATGTGTTTGTGTACCCTTGTGTATTTGTGTTGTTCCTGTCTTTATGTGTTTATCTGATAAGACTTATGTTGTAGAATTTTTCTAATACTCAGCCACATTCACTATAATGAGGAATACAATTATCCTCAAATGTAATTTGCATTTATAATATGTTATTTACTTTGTAAAGATGTTTAGACATTATTTATTCTGTTTTGTTTTAATGCTCACATGTGAATTTGATGTTTCGAAAGTTATTCTGATCTTTTATGTATGTACTTATGTCGTAATTCCTGTAACACTGATGTATCTGTTTATTTCTATTCTTTTGTAAAGGTTGTACTACTACAAAAGTTATCTGTATTGTTATGTTCTTTAATGATGTATTTTGTACCTTTGTAATTGTATTCTTATGTTGTAAATTTATAATTAGACACCAGTTCTTAAAATTAAGTTTCATTTCACTGCACACGATTTTTTTGGTCATATGTGAGTAAAAAAGGGGACTGGTAGCATTTTAACGTGTGTTGATAATTCAGGAAGGGATTGGTTAGCAGCATTGCTGGTTCTAAGGACAATTCCAAAAACTTTGTGAGTTCACAAGTGGTGGTTTATGGACTTGCTATAATCTCCGCAAGACTCTTCGATGGTGATTGTGCACCTGCACAGTTGCAACAGATGGCTGCTGGCCATCTCTACAAGGACTACAGTGGGTCTGCATCTTTGATGGCCCACCAATACCGTAATCTCTACCAGGACTACAGTGGGTCTGCATCTTTGATGGCCCACCAATACCGTAATCTCTACCAGGACTACAGTGGAACTGCTCTGTGATGACCTACCTACCAATATTCTTCAACTTCGACTGGCTCTGCTGTGGGTTTGCTCTGTTGTGGCCCATTACCTGTCTGCATGTCAAGAGTCAGCACAGTCTTTCCGTTGGAAGGACAACACTACTTCTTCAAGACTGCATGGAAATCCACTACTTCTGTGTGCATTTTCTTTTACTGCTCAGACTTTGAGAAAAACACTGCCATTTTACTGTGATGAACGATCAGGACTGTCGTTAAGGACTGTGAGAAAATTTTAGCTTTTGACCAACATTGTATCAATGAGTGTGTGCATTTGATTTCTTTGTTATAATAACTGTCTTTTTTTTTTAGTGTGTATTATTTGCCTTTGGGCTTTTGGAAGAAACCACGACACAGCAATATACATCTACAACTATGTTCGTCAACTCATCTTGTGTATTGTGACAGAGGGTCGTTTGCTTACCAATGTCATTTGCCCTCTTTTCAATTCTAGTCGCGAATGGTGTGCGCTTGATAAGCGTTCGCGTGAGCGCCTATGTCTCTTATTTTATTTCAGCGGTCTTTCTGCGAGAAATACGTACGAGTAAGCACTACATCGGTTGTCTCTTTTATGAAAGTACGCTCTCGGACTTTCAATAGCAAACCACACCGTGATGGAGAACGTCTTTCTTGCAGTATACCACTGGAGTTGGCTGAGCATCCGTGGCACCTCCACTTTACTAAACGTACATGTGAGGGAACGCGACGCTATTCTTTGGATCATCTCTGCTTCCTTTATCAGTCCTGTGTAGTACGTGTCCCAGACTGACGAACAATATTCAAGCATGGATTGAGCGAAGGCTTTGTAGCTACCTGCTTCGTGGTTGGATTACACTTCCTCGGGATTTTTCCAATGAATCTCAGTCTGCTACACGCATTTGCTGCGATTAGTTTCACTGGTTTGTTTCACTTTAAACTACTCTGCACTCATTATTTCAAGTATTTAACTCACCTGACTGCTTGCAATAATTATTATTACACAACTGTGGAACAGGTGATTTAGTCACACAATAATGGGTCTGTCTATTTATGTTTAAGACCTTGACTATGTTGTGAGTTAGCTGCCAATCACTGTACCATGTCTTGCTGCGTTGCACTACTAATTTCTACGAGGATAATTCCAAATATAAGGGCTCCTATTTTTTATAAATACAGAACTTTGTTTGTGTAGCAGTTGGTCACACTGCTACGAAGAGTGCTTCTCGCGCTGTGGGTAAATATGCGCACGCCGCACTGAGGCGCTCAGTCTTGGTTCGGCAGCCGTTGAGAATGGAGCTCCCGTTCGATGTTAGCGCCAAGTACGAATTGCGAGCAGTTATTCGATTTTTTGACGCAAAGGGAACTGCGCCGATTGAAATCCGTCGCCAACTGACGAAGCGTATTGTGAGTCGTCCATGGATGTCAAAAATGTTCGTAAGTGGTGTAGAGAGTTTGCAGCTGGTCGGACCGAAATTCACGACGAACAAACGAGCGGGAGACTGTCAATTTCTGAGGAGACAGTGTTGAAGGTTGAGCAAACCATGCGTGAAGATCGGCGGATCAACCTGGATGATCTCTACACGTTGGTTCCTGAGGTTTCCCGAAGCACCGCTCAAAGAATTTTAACGGAAACATTGAACTACCGGAAGGTGTGCGCAAGATGGGTGCCACGTATGCTGACTGAGGACTACATGCGGCAACGAGTTGATGCTTCTCGCGCATTTCTTCACCGCCTTGCAGCCGAACAGGACAACTTTCTGGACTCAATTACCAAGGGTGACAAAACCTGGGCATGCCACTTTACAACTGAGACCAAGCAACAATCACGCCAGTTCATAACTTTCTGAACAGCATGGTGGCGAGCTGGTATGACATGGGTATACAAAAACTGCCACAGCGCCTACAAAAATTCATCGACAGAAATGGTGATTATGTCAAAAAATAGCTAAATGTTCAAGCTGTAAACTGATGTAAACCATTGTAGAAATAAACAGGTCTACGTACCTATAAAAATAGGAGACCTGGCTTTTGGGATTACCCTCGTAGCATTGCGCCGTCTCTAACTATAACAGCGTCAGAATAGTAAGGGTATATTGCATAACTATAGAAGCTACTTTTCCATTTGGAGATTTCTTTCACTTTAGAATGCGTTCTTCTATTTGCTAGAAACCCTTCAAACTAATTGCGAAGCTATTCTGATAATAGGCTCGTATTTTGATCATTAGATGATCGTCCAGGACTGTACTGAACTTACTGCGGAATTCAACGTACGAAGCGTCATCGCGGTATCCAACACCTTGTGGCTGCCACGGACAAGTAGAGTGAGCTGGAGTTAACACGACCTGTGAGCCACTTAGATTCCTACAGAGGAAATCACAGATCTCCATGACGGTCATAACAAGCTAGCATAAAACACGTTCTAAAATTGTACAACAGAATGACATGAGCGATGTAGACGTACAGCAGTGTGCTTGTCCTCCACGCTCCTTCTTGGAAATGGAAATGATCTGTGCAGTTTTCTCATCACTAGGATCACTTCGTAGGTTGATTATTACAAAGAAAAAGACAGCAACCAGCCACTGTAACTCTAATTTTGACGTTCGTGTGATCATTGAAAGGAGGAACAATAGCACAGTCCTCCGCAGTCAGTTTTGGAAGAAATATTTTAGTATATCTGCATTCTCCACGTCATCCTCAGTTTCGTTCCTTTATGGGCACAGTGTTTCTGAACAGATGGCGTTCATCCATTTGCTGTTTTAACATACGAACAAAGCTTCTGAGGATTATTTTACACCGACGGAAAAAAATCGCAAAACGAGGAAGGAGTTGTTCGACACAAACGAAAATCGGATAGCCTGCTTCTACTTCTGAAAGATGATGTCTATTGAAATTTTGCACAAATCGAATAAGCGTGGCGCTAGTAGCGAGATTATGAGGATGGAAATCAGGTTTGCCTAAAATACACGCTGTAACAGTCGTGAGCGTTAGTTATCTTTGAGATTGCACGTGATGAGTTGGTGTTAGTCAAGAATGCCTTTTTAAGTCGACAAAGACGCCATTATCAGCACCTTACTGTTTCAACGACGTCGTGCAATAGGCCTACGAGAAGCTGGCTGTTCCTTCTGCGATACTCTGCATAGAGTTGGCAGTTAAGTAGCCACTGTACATAATTGCTGGCAGCGCTGGTCACGAGAATGTACGGTCACAAGAAGATCGGACTCCGGACGGCCACGTGGCACTACGGCGAGGGAAAACTTCGCGTTCGGCGTTTGGCTCTGGCGCATCGTACTGCATCTGCAGCAGCAATTTCAGCAACAGTTGGCACAACTGTTTCAAATTGGTTACTTCAACGACAGCGACGAACCAGACGCACTGTATCGTGCATTCCACCGACACCAGTTGAGCGCCATTGTAACTTCAGTGGAGACAAGGGAGAGCTCAGTGAAGGTCAGGGTGGAGGTCTGTTGTGTTTTCTGTTGGAAAGTGATTCTGCCTCGGCGCCAGTGATGGTTGGGTGTTGGTCAGAAGGAAGCCAGTTGAGGGCGTGCAAAACATTCTGTCTGCGTGCTAGACATACTGGACCTACATCTAGAATTACGTTCTAGCGTGTGATTTATTATGACAGCAGGAGTAATGCCATGGTAATCCACGCACCCTGACGGCAAATTTGTAGCTCAATCTGGTGTTTCGACTAGTTGTGCTGCCATTTATGAGCAGCATTCCAGTGGGTCTTTTACAGTAGGATAACGCTCGCCCATATACCGCTGTTGTAACCCAACACGCCTTGCAGAGTATCGACATGTTGCCTTGGTCTGCTCGATCACGAGGCCTGTCTCCAATCGAGCACATAAGGGACATCAACGGACGTCAACTCCAGCGCCATCCACAATCAGAATTAAACGTCCCTCTACTGACCGACAGAGTGCAACAGGCATGGGACTCCATCCCACAAACCGACATTTGGTGCCTATACACCACAGTGCATGAATGTCTTCATGCTTGCATTCAACACTCTTCCGGTTATGCCCCTTATTAATGTACTAGCATTCCATATTTTCAACGACTTATCTCGCGCTTGTGATCTTGTAATGTTAAGCACTTAAATAGACTACTGGCCATTAAAATTGCTACACCAAGAAGAAATGCAGATGATAAACGGGTATTCATTGGACAAATATATTATACTATAACTGACATGTGATTACATTTTCACGCAATTTGGGTGCATAGATCCTGAGAAATCAGTATCCAGAACAACCATCTCTCGCCGTAATAGCGGCCTTGATACGCCTGGGCATTGAGTCAAACAGAGCTTGGATGGCGTGTACAGGTACAGCTGCCCATGCAGCTTCAACACGATACCACAGTTCATCAAGAGTAGTGACTGGCATATTGCGACGAGCCAGTTGCTCGGCCACCATTGACCAGACGTTTTCAGTTGGTGAAAGATCTGGACTATGTGCTAGCTAGGGCAGCAGTCGAACATTTTCTGTATCCAGAAAGGCCAGTGCAGGACCTACAACATGCGGTCGTGAATTATCCTGCTGAAATGTAGGGTTTCGGAGATATCGAATGAAGGGTAAAGTCACAGGTAGTAACACAATCTGAAATGTAACGTCCACTGTTCAAAGTGCCGTCAGTGCGAACAAGAGGTGACCGAGACGTGTAAACAATGGCACCCCATACCATCACGCCGTGTGCTACGCTAGTATGGCGATGACGAATACACGCTTCTAATGTGCGTTCACCGCGATGTCACCAAACACGGACGCGACCATCACGATGCTGTAAACAGAAACTGGATTCATCCGAAAAAATGACGTTTTGCCATTCGTGCATCCAGTTTCGAGGTTGAGTACGCCATCGCAGGCGCTCGTGTCTGTGATGCAGCGTCAAGGGTAACCGCAGCCATGGTCTCCGAGCTGATAGTCCATGCTGTTGCAAACGTCGTCGAACTGTTCGTGCAGATGGTTGTTGTCTTGCAAACGTCCCCATCTGTTGACTCAGGGATCGAGGCGTGGCTGCACGATCCGCTACAGCCATGCGGATGAGATGCCTGTCATCGCGACTGCTAGTTATACGACGCCATTGGGATCCAACACGGCCATCCGTATTACCCTCCTGAACCCACCAATTCCATATTCTGCTAACAGTCATTGGATCTCGACCAACGCGAGCAGCCATGTCGCGATACGATAAACCGCAAACCGCGATAGGCTATAATCCGACCTTTATCAAAGTCGGAAACGTGATGGTACTCATTTCTCCTCCTTACACGAGGCATCACAACAACGTTTCACCAGGCAACGCCGGTCAACTGCTGTTTGTGTATGAGAAATCGGTTGGAAACTTCCCGCATGTCAGCACGTTGTAGGTGTCGCCACCGGCGCCAACCTTGTGTGAATGCTCTGAAAAGCTAATCATTTGCACATCACAGCATCTTCTTCCTGTCGGTTAAATTTCGCGTCTGTAGCACGTCATCTTGGTGGTGTAGCAATTTTAATGGCCAGTAGTGTATCTTTCTTTGTCTGCGCTTCCGTCTCTCTTCAAACGCCTTCGCTACTTTTTGTCCCTTGTAATACTCTAGGAACGGTCCGGAACGCTTAAAAGTTGTCCTTGTATATTTGTATTAAAATAACGTGGAGACGGCTGGACTGCAGCGCTCCACCCGCAGGCGGACGTCGTAACTCGCGGACGGCGGGCCATGCGTCAGCGGCCGACTGGGCGCAGTGCGGCGCGGCGAGAGACTACCAGCAGGACCGAAGCCGAGGCGAAGAGAGGCGAGCGGCCTGCACTCGCGCCGATCGAAGCACCACGATGCCCGGAGACAAATAAATGGGTCGGGGCGGTGGCGACGGCGACGGCGACGGCGACGGCCGTATACATAACGGGCGCGGGACGTTGCCAACTCGCCGGCACCGCGCCCAAATAAACACGAGTGTACTTTGCATGGCTAGGAGGCCGCGGCGGGGCGCGTTGTTCCGTTCTGCGAAGCACCCACGCGTAAGGGGGGAGCCTCTGACCCAACCACCCCCTGCCCCGCGCCCTTTTATTCGCGGGATTTACATGCGCTACAGCGCCTGCCTCCACCCTCTGCTATTTGGTTGCTCTTATCGCTGCTGCGTACCGAATAATTCTTGATGGTTATGCTTCATTCGGAGCCTGGTGAGCCGCATGTTTCCCCGAACAGTTACGACGCTAGACGCGTGCGCTGTTGCAGTACTCCTATTTGCCTCTCTCAGATTTTTTCACCCATCTTCTCTTTTGCATTCTTTCCTTTTCGGTATTGTTTCTGCTAGATAAATTTTGAAACGGTGGACCATAACAGCTACACAACAACTGCGTTGAATGAGATGGGCAACGCCGGCCGGAGTGGCTGTGCGCTTCTAGTCGCTGCAGTCTGGAACCGAGCGACCGCTACGGTCGTAGGTTCGAATCCTGCCTCGGGCATGGATGTGTGTGATGTTCTTAGGTTAGTTAGGTTTAATTAGTTCTAAGTTCTAGGAGACTGATGACCTCAGAAGTTAAGTCGCATAGTTCTCAGAGCCATTTGAACCAGATTGGAAACTTTTTCATAACTATAAATTATTTGTACAACGCAACATCCGGGAGTGATTTGATACGTCTGGTAAAAAAAGCAAGTCAAAGAGTTTGTTTCGTAAACAACTCACCTTACTTTTCGACATTGTCTCCTTTGAGGGAGATGTACTTGGTCCAGCGATCCTCCAGTTTCCTCATTCCATCGAAAAAATAGGTTTGTCAAATTCTGGAAAAATACTCGTTTCCTGCAACTATCAATTCATCAGTTGATCATAATTTATTCCCAGCAAGACAGATTTTCAACTTGGATAACAGGAAGATGTTACCTGGGGTAGTGAATAGGTAGTTGTTGTTGTGGTCTTCAGTCCTGAGACTGGTTTGATGCAGCTCTCCATGCTACTCTATCCTGTGCAAGCTTCTTCATCTCCCAGTACCTACTGCAACCTACATCCTTCTGAATCTGCTTAGTGTATTGATCTATTGGTTTCCCTCTACGATTTTTACCCTCCACGCTGCCCTCCAATGCTAAATTTGTGATCCCTTGATGCCTCAAAACATGTCCTACCAACCGATCCCTTCTTCTGGTCAAGTTGTGCCACAAACTTCTCTTCTCCCCAATCCTATTCAATACCTCCTCAGTAGTTACTTGATCTACCCACCTTATCTTCAGCATTCTTCTGTAGCACCACATTTCGAAAGCTTCTATTCTCTTCTTGTCCAAACTGGTTATCGTCCATGTTTCACTTCCATACATGGCTACACTCCATACAAATACTTTCAGAAACGACTTCCTGACACTTAAATCTATACTCGATGTTAACATATTTCTCTTATTCAGAAACGATTTCCTTGCCATTGCCAGTCTACATTTTATATCCTCTCTACTTCGACCATCATCAGTTATTTTACTCCCTAAATAGCAAAACTCCTTTACTACTTTAAGTGTCTCATTTCCTAATCTAATCCCCTCAGCATCACCAGATTTAATTTGACTACATTCCATTATCCTCGTTTTGCTTTTGTTGATGTTCATCTTATATCCTCCTTTCAAGACACTGTCCATTCCGTTCAACTGCTCTTCCAAGTCCTTTGCTGTCTCTGACAGAATTACAATGTCATCGGCGAACCTCAAAGTTTTTACTTCTTCTCCATGAATTTTAATACCTACTCCGAATTTTTCTTTTGTTTCCTTTACTGCTTGCTCTATATACAGATTGAATAACATCGGGGAGAGGCTACAACCCTGTCTCACTCCTTTCCCAACCACTGCTTCCCTTTCATGCCCCTCGACTCTTATAACTGCCATCTGGTTTCTGTACAAATTGTAAATAGCCTTTCGCTCCCTGTATTTTACCCCTGCCACCTTCAGAATTTGAAAGACTGCCACCTTCAGAATTTGAAAGAGAGTATTCCAGTTAACGTTGTCAAAAGCTTTCTCTAAGTCTACAAATGCTAGAAACGTAGGTTTGCCTTTTCTTAATCTTTCTTCTAAGATAAGTCGTAAGGTTAGTATTGCCTCACGTGTTCCAACATTTCTACGGAATCCAAACTGATCTTCCCCGAGGTCCGCTTCTACCAGCTTTTCCATTCGTCTGTAAATAATTCGCGTTAGTATTTTGCAGCTGTGACTTATTAAACTGATAGTTCGGTAATTTTCACATCTGTCAACACCTGCTTTCTTTGGGATTGGAATTATTATATTCTTCTTGAAGTCTGAGGGTATTTCGCCTGTCTCATACATCTTGCTCACCAGATGGTACAGTTTTGTCATGACTGGCTCTCCCAAGGCCATCAGTAGTTCTAATGGAATGTTGTCTACTCCCGGGGCCTTGTTTCGACTCAGGTCTTTCAGTGCTCTGTCAAACTCTTCACGCAGTATCTTATCTCCCATTTCATCTTCATCTACATCCTCTCCCATTTCCATAATATTGTCCTCAAGTACATCGCCCTTGTATAAACCCTCTATATACTCCTTCCACCTTTCTGCCTTCCCTTCTTTGCTTAGAACTGGGTTGCCATCTGAACTCTTGAATAGGGTATATGAGAAAACAATTTAAAGCCCAGTTCATGCACTTTCGCTATTGTTATCGCCGATGTGTGCGATGCTGCATTATCCTGGTGAAAGAGCACTTTTTTGCGTGACAGTCTTCGCATGTTTCAAACGATCCCCCATTGAAACATGATATGGTCCATGTAGGATTCTGCTTGGGTAGCTCAGTAGAGCGCTTGCCCCCGAAAGGCAAAGATCCCGAGTTCGAGTCTCGGTCCGGCACACAGTTTTAATCTGCCAGGAAGTTACATACTACACTCCGCTGTAGAGTGAAAAATTCATTCTAGATACTCTAAGTCTTCTCTAACAGCAGATAAAGGCGCGCGAAGAATATTGCTTTACCATTGGTCAGTTTACTCAACAGCCAATAGCAAAACAACATTCTCCCGCGTCAGACCGCGCTTTTCATCAATAACCAATCGCGAAATAGTAAACCTAATGACTGCACTGTTTCACGACGTAATTATCTAATATGCTGAAGTTTTGCTTATGCATAAAGTTATTTACTATTGTTATTTATACCTGAATTAACTTTCCCTTTACCATAAACTTACTTTACAAATCCATTCTACAAAATTCCCCTTTGTCCACATCCATACGTCTTCGAAATATTCCAACACTAAATCCCACTACATAACTCGTTAAACAATTATCTTCATATTAACCTTAAATCACACTCACGCATCATTCATACTGCTAAACATATTTATAACATTGTAAATACACAAAAAGACATAATAACACTTTATGAAAATACTAGAACAGTTGCCGGCCGCGGTGGCCGTGCGGTTCTGGCGCTGCAGTCCGGAACCGCGGGACTGCTACGGTCGCAGGTTCGAATCCTGCCTCGGGCGTGGATGTGTCTGATGTCCTTAGGTTAGTTAGGTTTAAGTAGTTCTAAGTTCTAGGGGACTGATGACCTAAGATGTTAAGTCCCATAGTGCTCAGAGCCATTTGAACCATTTTGAACCACTAGAACAGTTTATGAAAAACATTCTATTACTTTAGTGCACTCTAGTGGTCACAATCGTCACTAAAGTCACAGTCCCCCTATTCAATATTGTCCTCTATCGGCTGATACATAAACTACGTGCGCGTCCACTCTCGCGTCACCATCTGTCACTCTCCAGCTCTGAGACACATCTCCCACTTAACTGCCTCCAAGGCAGGATCGTTATATAGCGCTACGCCCCAATCAGTCCCTTAGAACTTAGAACTACTTAAACCTAACCTAAGGACATCACACACACATCCATGCCCGAGGCAGGATTCGAACCTGCGACCGTAGAAGTTCGCGGGGTTCCAGACTGTAGCGCCTAGAACCGCTCGGCCACCCCGGCCGGCCTTGGGACTTAACATCTGAGGTCATCAGTCCCCTAGGCTTAGAACTACTTAAACCTAACTAACCTAAGGACATCACGCACATCCATGCCCGAGGCAGGATTCGAACCTGCGACCGCACCAGCTGCGCGGTTCCGGACTGAAGCGCATAGAACCGCTCGGCCACAGAGGCCGGCGGTTCACCAAGGCCAAGTATGATGTAGCCCGTAGCGTGAGATCCCAGGATACAAACTGGTACCTCACAACAGCACCACAATTTAAAGTTGCGGCCAACCGCAGCAAAGGTTGGCAGACGCTGATGTAGGCATATCCTCAAGAGTTTCCCTTACCCGCCGTTGTCGGAGTCTCACTTACTTCAGAGTGCAGCGCTGCTCAGTCCACTCTGAAATCATCGCCTACAAGGACAGCGTCTTACCTCCGACCTAACTGAAAAGTCAGTTAATACTGTATATACAAGTTTATAGTCAATTGTATGAGGGGCATTCAGTAAGTAATGCAATACATTTTCTTCTGAAAACTGGTTGGTTTTACTCACGGCTCCAATAGATCATATTACTCCCCACTCTTTTGACTACAAAACACTGTTTTTCAAACGTAACCTCTGCTCAATGCGCCTTATGCCACCTCATTGGGAGAGCCTATATGACCACATGGTGCTACTCTTCTGGTCGACGTCAGAGCCAACGACTTGCTGCATCAATAACCTGTCCATGATCCACGTAGTGCTTCTAGCTGACTGCATCCTTCACTGGGACATCCAGATGGAAGTCGGAAGGTACGGTATCCGGACTGTAAGGTGGATGACGAAGAACAGTGCGATGGCGTCTTTTTGGCTCCTAACCAGTGCGCAGACTGTGAGCCCTAGCGTTGACAAAGACAACAAGTTAGTTTGCATTTTGTGGCGACGAACAGATGGAAGACGTTTCTTCAGTTAACGGAGGGATTTTAATAGTCTTAGAGTTGATCGTTGCACTATTCGAGAGGACATCAAACACTATAATCCCTTCAATGTCCCAGAAGACCTTCGCCATCAATTTAGAGGTGGTGTGGCGCCACTCCATGAAATGCCGTTTTGTTTCCGCTTCGTAGTGATGAACTCATGTTTCATGATGTTTAACGATGTTCGACAAAAAATTGTCACAATCAACTTCGTGACGTGCAAGACACTCCTCACAGATGTCCTTCGTTGCTCCTTATGGTCTTGTGTTGGGCGGTGAGCAACCCAGCTGGCACACACCTTTCAGTACCACAACTGTTGGACGATTGTGTCGGCACTACCAACAGAGACAACAAGTTGAGCAGCGATGTGTCTGATTGTGATCCGTAGATCACCTCGAATGAGAGTGGCCGCGAGTTCGAACATTGCAGGAGTCACAGCTGCGCGACTTTATTACGATGATAACAGATGCCTCGCCCAATGATTACCGTGCTTTTGTGCACTGCTAGGTCTCAGTAAGCATTCTGCAAGCGCCTATGAATATCTTCGATGATCTCGTTTTCCGCCAGAAGAAATTCAGTAACAGCTCTCTGCTTAGAACACACGTCCCTTACAACCGCCATTTAGGGGGATAGGCATAGCGCCGCCACCTATCGGAATTTCATGAAACCAAGGGTGCTCAAGGGGGAATATTACACGATTTCTCACAGTGAATTCCTCATTTCTTCAACCGAAACTGGCCTAGTACTAACTGCGTTGCATTACTTATTGAAAAGCCCTCATACATTGAGACATGACTATCACTCTGTATTGTGTCGAGTGATAATAGCTGTAGTGAGCAACAACAGTAGCAAATGCATTCCTGTAGACATGGACAGTTTCCAAGTTAAGTATTCCAGATTGGGCTAAACATAAGCCAAGACAGAGTACCTCGTTATGACACGTGGCCATGTCAGACTGCTGGTCATCTACTGTAGGCGCCTCGGTGGTGCCGGTCGCCTACGGTGGACTGGAGGCCGAGCGGTGACCTCTCCAGTTGTCAGGATGCTAGGAAATGACTGTGGACCCGTCAGAAACGCCAAAGAAACATTATTAATTCGTAACACCTTTATTCCTGCCGAGTACAATGTGGCTTGGTGATATCAAGAACCTTCCTGAGTCCTCACTGACTCGTAGCGATGACACCAGCTCCGGGCCGCACAGTCTTGCTAGTGCACAACCGCGTGCTGTGACGTAGCGAAGGAATGTCCTTACTTCGAACTTCGGCCGCGCGTGGCAAGTGGCGCCCGGCTGGCCGGCCGGCTCGGCTGCGGACAGCAAGCCGCTGCGCGTAGGAGGCTCCGGGTAGGAGTCCCGGCGCTGTCAGCATGAGAGGCTTTCTCGAAGTGTGGAGTGTACTCTATCCCACTCTGTCTTCTTCCCTGCTCCATCTGGTGGCTCGTCCGTGGTAAACGGGCGGAATGGTCTGCAGTCCCCCAGCATCGTCGGCTCACCCGGTTGTGACAGCGGATGCACAGGGCCTAGGCCCCGCACGATCTGGACGACAGCTCACTGATGTGTTCAGCATTGGTGGCGAGCGAGTCTGCCGCGATGTCTGCTAATCCTGGGTTGATGATTGACAGCGGCAGCATAGAGGACCAGAGCTGGTACTGTCCCCTCACGTCTGCTGCTGGATGGGCCGCCCTTACTGCAACATCTCCTTAATAAAGATTAACACGTCGATCACCGAGCTGAGCGCTACGCAGCGACCCAGTACACTTCTAACTGCAAGTCTAACTGCGAGTGCCTTGTTACTATCAAAGCTGGCGTATTTAAAGGAAGCACGAGCGACGTCCTGACCTCATGCTCGTTTGTAATGAACGCATTCGTTCCACTTATACTGCTGATTCATCTGTCGTACTCGCCCCTTAGGTGTTCTTGCGACAGAGTTACGTGTTGTTACGGCAGACTTATGCGAAGTTGTGAAATGCAGTACAGCTGACGCTATACCTCTGTCTTACACTCTACGAAAGTCTCCGTGTAACACAAACCCGCGTGCTAAGCAATTCTCTCTCGCCTGTTGTGTGTAACCAGGCCGTTGCCCCCGCGTGACGACACATTCCGTACATGTGCAATCCTCTTACCTCTTGGCTAACCTACTGCATCTGGCTCTTGGCATAGGCAACAAAACTTTGACAATATTCCACGTTTCCAACTCTTTACTACTCCGCGACACTACACTGCTGGTTGGGGACCATTCCTACAAGAGTGTGTATGAATTCAAATACCTGGGGGCACTTTTCACTGAGAACTCGTCATGTGAAGCAGAGATCAATGCCAGAATACAAGGAGGAAACCGATCTTACCACAGCCTAGCACAACTGCTTCAGCCCAGAGACCTCTCCAGACAGTTCAAGATTCGACTGTACAAAACCCTGATCCAGCCTGTTGTTCTATATGGCTGTGAGACATGGAGTATCCGGAAACAGGACTTCCATAAGCTCCTTGTTTTTGAGAGAAAAGTGTTTCGGAAGATCTTCGGTCCGGTTCTGGATGCAGATACAGGGGAATGGAGGATCAGATGCAACCAAGGGCTTGAAGAACTATACCAGCAGTCCAACATAGCAGGTACTGTCAAAGCCAAACGAATGCAGTGAGCCGGCCATGTGGCCCGGATGGAGGATCGCAGATGGCCTCGGAATCTCCTGGATTTCACACCTACAGGAAAGAGACCGCCAAGGAGACCCAACAGCGCTGGAGGGATGGACTCCGTGAAGATTTAAACCAAGTGTGAATAGATGTGGACAGATGACGGATAGCAGCAATGGACAGATACAGTGGAGGAGGAAGCTTGTAGATGCGTCCGGTCCGGCCGGCCGAAATGGCCGAGCGGTTCTAGGCGCTACAGTCTGAAACCGCGCGACCACTACAGTCGCAGGTTCGAATCCTGCCCCGGTCATGGATGTGTGTGATGTACTTAGTTAGGTTTAAGTAGTTCTAAGTTCTAGGGGACTGATGACCTCAGAAGTTAAGTCCCATAGTGCTCAGAGCCATTTGAACCATTTTTTGCGTCCGGTCCACTGGGCATGATCACGTAGTAGTAGTAGTAGTAGTAGTAGTAGTAGCTCACAGGAAAAAGTAAAGGTTGCGTCTTAGGGTCCCGGTTTCGATTCCCGGCCGGGTTGGAGATTTTGTTGCCGTCACCATTTCATCATCATCATTCGTGACAGTAGCTAGATTGCATTGTGTAAAAACTGGACTGTGTAAAAACTGGAGCTTTGTACGAGCGCTGATGACCGCGCAGTTTAGCGCCCCACAAACCAAACATCATCACACTCTGTTCCAGGTGCGGTCTGACAAACGCTACATTTAAATAGCCGTAAAAAATTGCATTCAGGAGTTTCAGTGATGCAGTTCAGTTTGTTATGTAAAAGATTACATTAATAACGCACAAAAAATGTATTCAAATAAACTTTAAAGTTTATTTTTATGAAAAAAGGCATTTAAACAAAAAAACTGCACAAAAGGAACATAATATTACTTGATAGTGTTAATGATATGAAAACTGGAATACCCTGCATTCTAAATCTTACTTTTTACTGTACCTTTATTGTTTATTATACATGTAGTCATAAAAACATAAAAAAAATTCATCAAACATTCAAAAAATGAAAATCACACTAGTAATTTTTGGGTTTCTAGTTGTCTTCTCAGATGTTATCTTTGCACGCATATGAAATTGTTGTAGAGAAATCAAACTAGATTGGTTTCTTGCCACAATGAGAAATATAAAACGTCTTTTTCTTCTCTTTTGGGTCACAGGTCGAACATGTTTTGTGTTTTCCAATCGCTCTACAACGACTTCTACTCATGGTTCTTCTACACCCAAAACATGGTGAATGACTGCACAAAGTGAAAGGTTGTGTGATAGTTGCTGACTCGCCCTTTATGTGTGGTGCCACCAGTGGGTTTGCAAGCTCCGGTCTTCATCAGTTTGATCACTTGTTTCATTCAAGGATTTCAGAGATGGCAAAACAAATTCGTCTTCACTTTCACACTATTCCTGTTCTGAATTTTGTTCACTTCCGATTTCGTTGTCACTATCTAAACCAGCATCACTTCCTAAGCTGTTCTGAAACCATTTTACAACAGTATCCTCAAAGTCAGGGCCCATAATATGAAGAGTAGATGAAGACTTGTCTACTGAATCTATAACGCAAAGTCCCAGGTGTGCTCTCAGAGACGGTTAGCACGAAAGAAGCAGTAACTGTATAGGTTCATGTCACATTAAAGTGGGTGCTTACAAAGGAAATCACTGCAGCTTCGGGAAAGAACAACTAGATAAAACTGTATTCTGCTATTCCACACCTATGCATTAGCAACAAAGTAACAATAAACGCTAGCTGTCTGTGAGACCACGTCTGGGACGTTAAGGGTTACATTTTACATATAGAAGACAGAGAAAGGGGAACTGGGTATGGCGTTTTGCAAATACACAACTTCTAAATTTGAATCTGCATCTTGCAGCGTGATTCAGGTATCTAGATCCATTTGACAAAAAGAAATTAATAAATGCTTTTCCACATTTACTGCGATGACACAATCAAATGAAGCAAAGAACATAATAACTTTCAAGAGAGTTATTCCTCAGAGTCAATAGATCGGCCTGTTCGTTAATATAGTGCTGCCTGTAGAGAGGGGTTTTATCTGTTTATGTGACGTGCTTGCATCTCACCATCTACTCGTACTTTGTGTGACAGTTATGATTCCTGTGTGGAGACAAGGTACAGTCGTCCGCTCCTAATCTGAAACTTCAGCTTGTTGTTGCTGTGGTCCTCAGTCCTGAGACTGGTTTGATGCAGCTCTCCATGCTACTCTCAGCTTACGTCACTTATATTGGCGGATCTGGAGTCCAGCAGTGTGACGGTAAGGACGATATGCACTCGTCGACGACTTCGGCGTGCATCTCAGTGATTACTGCGAGCCAGCAGTAAATGATAAGCGGCAGCTATCACCATTCTATGAATGCAGAATTAGTAGCTCATTCACAAAACATAAGACATGCCACTCCTCATTTCGAGCATGGACTTATTGACACATTACCTCTGACAGTAGATTGCCTAAGACGTGATCAGTGATATGCAAAGAGGAGAAGGTAATGCAAGCCAGAAAAATAATATAGAAGTAACACAATAAAGAAATAAGTAACACCGCCCCCATGGGTAAAACCATTTTGTTATTTAGTAGTCCCCTAATTGTGACTTTTTCTGTGGTTACGGCTGATTTCACTTTATAGAATGGAGTCTGGTGATTTTTCCCCCAGTTACAGACCTTGTTATAAATCTTTTACACTATTCGACCTCTCTGACATTCTCCTTTTTGTTAGTCCTTCTACCACCGAACGTTTCCGAAGACTTCGGAATGTACCTTTCCCAGTACAGTGTGAACAGGGCACGTGCAGTTTGCTGGCATCCCAGTTTACACGGCTTCCAATGTTCTGTCGCATCTGCTTATCTTTCCAGGCGAATGCATACCTAAGCTCTCTAGCTGTCCGCCAGTCTCAGGCAGTGAACAGCGGTAGCTACTGCCACTTACGGGATATCTTCCCGTACTGTGTGTGCTCCACAACTGAAATACGAGAATCAGTGAGTTGTGAAATTCAAATCTGCTATCGACAACTGCGACCCTCACTCGCTATTACCTCAATACCATTGCGCCCCTAAGTTACTTTGTCCAATGATAAAACGATTAATTGCCCATGCAAACGAGATAGCCCGCAATTGGAGTTGTTCGCTCACTGAAGAGAGCGGTGGAACCATTAATTTTAGTCTGTCTGTAATAACTTCATAGTCGCCTCTACATACAGAGTTGTAAAATATGTAATGTGAACAGTATGAGGCGAACACCGTCACAATTTGCGGTTGGCGTTGGACTTTAACAGTAAAAGCAACAGACTCCTACATTACTTCGGCTTCACTATCCTCCATTATTATGGACACATCAGTAACGTCATGAAACGGATCTGTTTACAACGCTGTAAATAAATGAGACACAAAATACTGCGAGGTGTCTGTAAGAGGTGCAACAAACCACAGGAACGAACAAAGGCAGCTAAAATTAATGCTCCAGGAGGGCCCAAAATAGCAAGGCTTATCTAACTGATAATTTGCCTACAGTATCACAGACATTTGGCGCATATGAAGTTAAAGGACCTGACAGTATTTAGAACTCAATTTAAAAAAAAAACAGTTTTTTACAAATATCTGTGAAGTTAACATCAATCGGGAATTAATTTAGAGAAACATTTTTTCAAAGATGTGTTTTATTCAGCTTCAGAAAGAACGGCCTTAAGAAACGGCAATGGAGATTGTGTACGAATAATTCTATTGGCGAGAAGAACACTATAGTGTTCCCAGTTGGACATACGGACACGCCGGGAGCAAATTTCACATAACGGCAACAAACTCTCATTAGCGTTGCGATCTTCGTGCTGTGGCGCACTTCGCTGCTAGGGCTTACGTATTACGCCTTACATTCAGGTGCCGAATGTTAAGAAGTGGCAATCGTGAGAGTGATAGCCATTCTTTGTTCATCATAAGAATATACGCCGCCGGCTGTGGCCGAGCGGTTCTAGGCGCTTCAGTCCGGAACCGCGCTGCTGCTATGGTCGCAGGTTCGCATCCTGCCTCGGGCATGGGTGTGTGTGATGTCATTAGGTTAGTTAGGTGTAAGTAGTTCTAAGTTTATTGGACTGATGACCTCAGATGTTAAGTCCCATTTACAGCCATTTGAACCATTTTTTAAATAAAATACCTGATGCAAGAAACACAAACGAGTGATTGATCAGCAGCCGTCACCTACGTACACACGTGTTGTTATGCTCTTGGAAGTAGGTCCTATTTATGTATTAGGTATGTTATTACTATGTTACGGTAAAGGAAAGTTTAAGGTATTCTAGCATACTAACAACCGTCGTTTTTCTCAATGTATATTTTCTACATATAGTTATATTTCAAAAAAACGGTTCAAATGGCTCTGAGCACTATGCAACTTAATTTCTGAGGTCATCAGTCGCCTAGAACTTAGAACTAATTAAACCTAACTAACCTAAGGACATCACACACATCCATGCCCGAGGCAGGATTCGAACCTGCAACCGTATCGGTCACTCGGCTCCAGACTGTAGCGCTCAGAACCGCACGGTCACTCCGGCCGGCAGTTATATTTCAAAAATCGTGTACAGTTGCAGGATCTGTACGGTTGTGGTGTGCATGTCGCCCTGTTAACACATAGAGTGAAAGTGGCTGACGCTGCTTCCTGCTCCATGGTGAAATGCGGGCATGGAACGCAGTTAAAAAGTAGCGAGAAATACATTGTTCTTAATATGTTTCACAAATTTACAAGAAAAAAAATTAGCTTTGAAATTTTCCAAGTAGCTGTGTTAATTAAGGGGCTCCGGAACGCCCTATACTTGCAATGTTAAAATAACGCTTATAAATTACATCTTTCCTCACAAAGTATTTGAGGTAGGAAGTTGAACTTTTTACAGATTATTTATTGGAATATGAGCTACAACTTAACACAGGTGTTTTACAAAATTTTAGTTCAGTTATTAAAGATGATTTTTTTCAATTGTAATGAAAATTCACAACATTTTTTTGCACTTTTTAATTATAGATTCAAAAATATACAGTTTTTTTGGAAAAAGGCTGTGTTAAATTATGCAGAAGGTACTGTGTAACATTTACTGAAAGTTTGAAACAAATATGTTTGGAAAATCCTTAGAAAACATGTAATTAGTGTGGTGTCACCGCTAGACACCACACTTGCTAGGTGGTAACTTAAAACGGCCGCGGTCCTGTAGTACATGTCGGACCCGCGTGTCGCCACTGTGTACTCGCAATCCTAGCGCCACCACATGGCAGGTCACAAGACACGGACTTCACCTCGCCCCAGTTGTACGGACGACATAGCTTGCGACTAGACCTACCAAGTATTCCTCTCATTTGCCGAGAGACAGATTAAATAGCCTTCAGCTAGTCCATCGCTACTACCTAGCAAGGCGCCATGTGTATCATTGCTAATTGCTTACTACTATGCAAGAGATGTATTTCAACAAGAACAAGACTACATTAAAGTTAAGTATATTAAAATCTCTCTTCTTTTCTTTATAGTTTTCATCCAGTCTCCTGTTTCAGAATTTACGCCCGTCTGCGTTAGTTTCGCGTGCACCTAGCCACTCATTGTGTCGAGACCTTAGGGAATCGACACAACAATATTTTGGCGCCGAGGAGTGGTGCCGCGCCCACGTTGCAGTCTTTGTGTTATACTTGCTCTAATTTGCTTGTGTCATGGCTTCGCCGCATTCTCCAGATGTACTGTCCGAATTTTTTCGCTTGCAGAATCAGCAGACGCAGGCGTTATTGGAAGCCCTTGGACAGCTCGTCCAGGGTCAACGTGCGCTGCAAACCGATGCGGCGGCAGCCGCTTCATCGCTACCGCAGCCACACAACGCTGTCGCACCGCCATTTAGGCCCTTTGAGGCCACAACCGAAAGCTGGACTGAGTGGGCCGATCAGTTCCGGTTCCACCTCACAGCTTATGGAATTCAAGGTAACGAGCGGCAGCCGTTTTTGCTTTCTTGTGTCGGTGTGTCTACCTACCGTGTGATAGTGAAATTGTTTCCCCGACGCGACGTAGCAACTCTGTCCTACGAAGAAATTTTGTCTGCTTTGGATGCCTATTTCAAAGAAACAGTAAATGTAGTTGCCAAACGGTATACGTTTTTTCGTACAAAACGTACGGCCGGTCAGACTAATAGGGAGTGGGTAGCAACTTTGCAAGGACTTACTAGAGACTGCGCGTTTGCCTGTGAATGTGGCCTACCATATTCAGATACTATGGTGCGTGATGCAATTGCACAGAACGTTTCTGATGTTCGCATAAGGGAACAGATTTTGAAGCTAGTTAATCCCTCCCTGCAACAAGTGATAGACATATTGGACAGGCACGACACACTTGACTTTGCTCAGGCATCATTTGAACCTTCGCCGGCAGTGTGTCACGTTAATCGGCCCGCCGGGCCCGCTGCACGGGACGCTAAGCGGCCCTCGCGCCCGACTTCGCTGCGGCCGCCTCGCTTGCAACCACGTGCGCCGCGTAAGCAAGCAAATGCAGTGAAATCTTGCCCGCGGTGTGCAACTAGACATTCGCGTGAAAATTGCCCGTCACGCCAAGCTATTTGCTTTTACTGTCACAAGAAAGGACATGTACAACGTGTTTGCCAGAAAAAGTTAAGATCAGACAATAACACAAATTCCAGGCCCTTTGCTTCGCGCCGGAATCGAACCCAGGACAATCAGGCTCGTGGACCTTCACCCATGGACATCCATGTAGTACATTCCCACCCGTCCAGTGACACTTTAGCTAACAGTGACTGTGTTCGTCCCACCCAAAGTGTGCGTCGACGTCGCCGGAAATCCCGTAAAGTTGCAAGTGCTTCTGGACCTGTATCAGTTCAAATTGCACGAGACAGTCGCTCTTGTCGTCAACAAGACAATAAACTTTTTGTGGACTTAGACTTTGCAGGACAAGTGATACCATTCCAGCTCGATACCGGAGCTGCAGTTTCATTGCTCAATCACGACACGTACAAACAACTGGGCGCCCCGACATTGCGTGCCGCAAATGTTACGTTAACTAGTTACTCAGGACAGCATATACCTGTGTTAGGCCAGTGCAGCCTTCTTGCCGCATACAACGGACAGACAAAACTTGTGTCATTTTATGTTCTTCGTTCCTCTAGTGCAGTGAACTTGTTTGGTTTAGATTTGTTTCAATTGTTTAATTTGTCTATAGTGAATCAGGTCCTATCAGTGAATCAGACTGTGCCTTCCGCCAGTGTTTCTAGTCTTTGTGAAGAATTTGCAGACATTTTTGCACCGGGCCTTGGTTGCGCTAAGAACTATGAAGCGCATTTGGAACTGAAAGACAACGCGCAACCGAAATTTTTCAGAGCGCGCACTGTTCCCCACGCATTGCGTGATGAGGTCGCACGAACATTAGCCGAATTAGAATCTCAAGGTGTCATTGAACGAGTGCAGGCTTCTCTCTGGGCCTCACCCTTAGTAATTTTGCCCAAACCTTCCGGAAAATTGAGACTTTGCGTGGACTTCAAAGCAACTGTGAATCCACAACTTGTGACTGCTACTTTTCCTTTGCCCCGCCCGGAAGATCTTTTTGACAAACTGTGCCCGGGAAAATATTTTTCAAAATTGGACCTAGCAGATGCGTACTTGCAAATACCTGTGGACGAAGAATCCCAGCGCGTCTTAGTGGTCAACACGCATCTTGGCTTGTATCGCTTCAAAAGACTGCCATTCGGGTGTGCATCCGCCCCTGCTTTATTTCAGCAATATTTACAAACTCTTTGTGCGTCGGTCCCTACGGCTGCGAACTATCTGGACGATATTGTGCTCTCAGGAAAGACAGAAGCCGAACATTTGCAGAATCTCCGAACATTATTTCAGGTATTGCGTCAGAATGGTCTTCGCTTGAGGAAGGACAAATGTGTGTTTTTTGCTCGTGACTTACCGTACCTGGGGCATGTCATAAATGCCCAAGGTATACATCCGAGTCCAGAGCACCTTCGTGCCATTCAGGACTTGCCGTCACCGCAGAACTTAAAACAGCTACAGAGTGTGCTGGGTAAGGTAAATTATTATCACCGATTTGTGCGCAATGCTTCTTCCATTTCAGCTCCGCTTCATCGCTTACGCCGTAAAGGTGTTCCGTTCGTCTGGACGACGGAATGCGAACGCGCCTTTCGCCAGTTGAAATCGGCGTTACTTTCCCATACTTGCCTTACGCAATTCGATCCCCGCAAACCCCTTTTGTTGATGGTAGATGCATCGGATTTCGGGATCGGTGCTGTGCTTGCGCACAAGGATGGCTCGCATGATCGCCCTATTGCCTTTGCGTCCAAATTGCTCTCTTCTGCGCAAAGAAATTATTCACAAATAGAGAAGGAAGCTTTGGCTCTTGTGTTTGGTGTTTCAAAGTTCCATGATTTCTTGTATGGTCGTCACTTTACCATCATCACGGACCACAAGCCTTTGACATCGCTTTTTCATCCGAACAAGCCTGTACCTCCACGTACAGCGCAGAAATTCATTCGCTGGTCACTTTTTCTCTCGCAGTACCGCTACGATATCTTGTATCGGTCCACTGCTAAGCACGGCAACGCTGATGCGTTGTCCCGTTTGCCTGTTGCTGAGGATAAAGCATTCGATTCTTCCGAACTTGCTTGCATGTTCATTGATTCGGAAGCCGATGACGTGGTCGCATCGTTTCCGATTGATTTTCGTCGTGTAGCTACTGCCACAGCTGCTGACCCTGTCCTTGCTTCCGTTTTGCGTTTTGTTGCTACGCACTGGCCCTTGTCACAGTCACGGATCGAGGATCCTTTGGTTCGCCGTTTTTTTGCTCACAAGGAGAGACTTTTTGTCCGACGTGGTGTTTTGTTGTTGCGTTCCGATAATGATCAATCCCGAGTCGTGGTCCCACGTTCGTTACAGTCCTCTGTCTTAAAGCTTCTTCACCAAGGACATTGGGGTATCGTGCGAACGAAACAGCTTGCTCGTCAGCACTGTACTTGGTTCGGAATCGATGCTGCGATTACGAATATGTGCTCCTCTTGCGTGGCGTGTGCCGAACAACAATCCGCACCGCCGCGGAAATTCTTTGCATGGCCAAAAGCCACTTCCCCTTGGCAACGCTTGCACATCGATTTTGCTGGTCCGTTCTGGAATGCTCGATGGTTGGTTGTGGTCGATGCTTTCAGTAATTTTCCTTTTGTTGTCCGGATGTCTTCCACGACGTCTTCTGCCACAATCCAAGCCTTGTCTGCTATCTTTTGCATTGAGGGTCTTCCGCAGACTATTGTTTCCGACAATGGCCCACAATTCATGTCCGCAGAATTTCAGTCATTCTGCCAGGCCAATGGTATTCAACATCTGACATCCGCGCCGTTTTCGCCTCAGTCAAACGGTGCCGCGGAACGATTGGTCCGGACTTTCAAGTCACAGATGTTGAAGTTGAAAGAGTCGCATTCTCGGGAGGACGCTTTGTTGCTCTTTTTGTCTTCATATCGCTCTCAGCCTCGCGATGGTCGCTCGCCGGCTGAGTTGCTCCACGGTCGTCCTCATCGCAACCTGATGTCTTTGCTGCATCCGCCACATCCGGTTCCTGTGCAGCGGCAGTCTCCTGCTTTTGCTCCTGGCGACGTTGTCTATTATCGCAACTATCGCGGTTCACGGCGTTGGCTCGCAGGGCGCATTCTTCGCTGCCTCGGCCGCGCGATGTATTTGGTTTTGGGGGCCTCTGGTGAGGTGCGTCGGCATCTCAATCAGCTGCGCCTCTGTCGTCGCCTGGGTTCTGCCGCTCCCCGTCTGCTTTCAGCGACGGAGCCGTCGGGTCAGCGCCCTGGGGACCCATCTACTGGCTCGCCTCATCCCCAGGTGTTACCGACGATGCCTTCCATTTTGCCTCATGGCGTCGCGCCGCCGCAGCCGCCGCCGGCGCCGCCCGCAGCGGACGCTTCGCTGCAACCGCATGGCGCCTCCCTGGGTCACGCGCCGCCGCTTGCTTCCCGTGACCAGCCGTCCTCCGCCATGGACCTCTTGCCCGCTCCGGACCAGATGTAGTCTTCGCCCGTCGGGTGCTCCGACCACATGGAGGTCGACCCTTCTGTCTCATTAAGTGCGCATACACCTCATGTTGACGTGCACCCTGGACTAGGTTTGCAGGCGTTTCCTAGCTCCCCTCGGACCGAATGGCCGGGTGCGGGTGGCACAGCCTCGCCTGTTGTTAGGCTCCCCACCTCATCGCATACGTCAACATGGGGTCCTCCCCACGGCGGGCGGACGCCTTATCTCACGACCGTTCGCCGATTTGCGGGGGAGGAATGTGGTGTCACCGCTAGACACCACACTTGCTAGGTGGTAACTTAAAACGGCCGCGGTCCTGTAGTACATGTCGGACCCGCGTGTCGCCACTGTGTACTCGCAATCCTAGCGCCACCACATGGCAGGTCACAAGACACGGACTTCACCTCGCCCCAGTTGTACGGACGACATAGCTTGCGACTAGACCTACCAAGTATTCCTCTCATTTGCCGAGAGACAGATTAAATAGCCTTCAGCTAGTCCATCGCTACTACCTAGCAAGGCGCCATGTGTATCATTGCTAATTGCTTACTACTATGCAAGAGATGTATTTCAACAAGAACAAGACTACATTAAAGTTAAGTATATTAAAATCTCTCTTCTTTTCTTTATAGTTTTCATCCAGTCTCCTGTTTCAGAATTTACGCCCGTCTGCGTTAGTTTCGCGTGCACCTAGCCACTCATTGTGTCGAGACCTTAGGGAATCGACACAACAATTAGTATGAGAAAATAAAAGTTTTGGGAATCGAGCGACCAAGATTGGATTAACTTTTTAGTGCATTCCAGGTCCATAGGATGGATTATCTTCATCCTCTGCAAACTCCTCCTCCAGCTTCCTCTTGTTCCTCCTCCTGTTTACTCTTGCTTGAATTTCTAGACTCTTTACAGCCCTGTCTGCAGCCCGAAGGCGTTCCTTGTCTAAAGCAAGCATCGCTCGTACCATGTTAGAACCTATCTTCATTCCCATATTTCTAAATACCTTGCACCTTACAATGTTGCCATCATTGAAAGTCGCAACAGCATCATACATACCAAAGTGAAGTGTTTCTATTCCAACAAATACAGTCTTGGGGATTCTCGACCATATAACACTATTTACACTTTCATTGGGGTTTTGAGTTTTTCCGTGAATACACTTTTTCAACAGTTCAGGTGCTGCTAGGTCTCTGAAAATAGGTTTTATCACCTCCATTATTGCATGAGGCAGACTATGCTTATGAGTGTACACTTCACCAGTTAGCAATCCTTTGTTATATTTACACCAACTGTCTTCTTCCTTGGGACACAAGCTATGTTGGGGATTTTCATCGTCTTTAATGTTTACAGTAATAACACATACCTTTGGCTTTCCAACATTTCTCCTTTTCTTAAAAGCCTTCAGAGGATTTCTAATAACTTTACTTTCACTCATTATTATACTTCAACAAAACAGAGACTCAAGAAACAGAATTAATTACGAATATTTTCGAGATAACGACAGAGTAAATAAACATGAAACAATCGACAATCACACCAGCGATATATATTGAACCATCACAGGTTAGCCACAACACATACTTTATCTCACATCACTAAAATGTACACGGACGTTAATAATAACACCATTTGACAGCAGTTTAACAGCGCCACAGTGGGTCACGCCCATGTAGAACACATTTCAAAAAAAAATTTAATAATAGTTGTAGTCTTCGGAATTGAATAAATTATATATCTATTAAAAGGTAATAGTCTGCAGATTCAGAAAACGCAAAAAAGTAAAAATTGAACTTTTCATGATTTTGAGCCTTTCCGGAGCCCCTTAAAGTCAAGGAAATCTTATAAACGGCGTGCATCGCTGAATCGATATCGTTGTAGAATGGTGGATAGGTAACAATCCATGAATCGAGGGCTCAAGCCTTGATTTGGTGTAAAATTCGTATGCTAATTAACACGTGCCTAATCATCATTCTTTTATGAAAAATGGACGACGTCTTCTTTCTAATTACATATTGCATGTAGAATTCCAATTCTCATTGTAAATATGAATTCTTTACTGTCGACATTTTATGAAAGATCGTTAATAAAGGCTGCTTAAATTAATAAAACACCACAAATCATATTTTAGGACAAAAATGAGAAATCAAATATGCTTTATTTCGACTGTGTCCACTGTTTTATACCACAGATGTGGCCTCACACGAACCAGAGTGGTAAGTGTCGTGAAAACGTGGAAAACAGTAGTTTTCACAGCATCGAGCTCACGACACAAATGCTGCAGTTTTAGTTGCCACCGTACCACTGCAATATGAACCCAACAGAACTGATCTGGAAGCATGTTAAGGATAGGTCGCAAAAAATAATAAGGCATATAAGCTTCCAGACGTACTGGAACTAATGCACGAAGCTTTGTCATACGTCACTGCCGAACGCTGCCGGGATACAGAACGTCACGTCATAAGAGCAGAGGAAAAATGTGTCGCTTGGATGGCGTCGTGGACTCCGTCGTTGGTCGACTTGTTCTCAATGTAGAATATGACAGTTCCACTTCTGAAATATATTTCTGAGTTTCGTAAATGGAAGGAGTTGAGAGATTACTACACGACTGTAATACCTTCAGTGGCTTCAACATTTAACAATACAGTGAAATCCCTGCAATATGCCTTTGCGTCTCACATATCTTGCGCAGAAAAATTACCCTGTGTTCAAGATAGGAATTTTAATCACTCTTGCTTTCAATTACAGTACTGTCTTACGTAAGAACGGGAACATGCTTTACGTCTGGTCCCCTAAGAAGTGTGTGGTATTGCTGGATTTTTGCCGAATATTGTTTCATTCTCTTTAAAAATTAAATGACACTCGAACTGTATTGTTTCTCTGTTCGTCTCTTTTTACTTCGTCACTGCATCTGCTCACATCACTGCAGGTCACTTGTACCAACTGGCTGGCCAGTGCTGTCCAACTTAAATGCACCAGTAAACCTGTTGTCCTTTATTATAGTATCCTTGTAATCGTATTTGACTGTATTCGAGACAGCTTGGCTTCCGATACACGTGAAACGAAATTCAAAGAGGGTCCAGCAAACTCGGAAGAACACATGGTGTAATGTTCACATCAAGCTTATTCTTATGAAGAACACAAGTTTAGTAGACGCCTGGTCTAGCTCAGTAAGACTGTCATCACAGCCATAGGCGCAACCACCGTCCTGGCCTTCACACCAGTCTCACGGCGTAAAATAAATGTCAAACATCGCCTTGTAACCAGAATGAGATTTTCCCTCTGCAGCGGAGTGTGCGCTGATATGAAACTTCCTGGCAGATTAAAACTGTGTGCCGGTCCGAGACTTGAAATCGGGACCTTTGCCTTTCGCGGGCAAGTGCTCTACCATCAGAGTTACCCAAGCACGACTCACGACCCCTCCTCACAGCTTCAATTCTGCCAGAACCTCGTCTTCTACTTTCCAAACTTCACAGAAGGTTCGCAGAAGAGCTTCTGTGAAGTTTGGAAGGTAGGAGGCGAGGTACTGGCGGAATTGAAGCTGTGAGGAGGGGTCGTGAGTCGTGCTTGGGTAACTCAGATGGTAGAGCACTTGCTCGCGAAAGGCCAGGGTCCCGATTTCGAGACTCGGACCGGCACACAGTTTTAGTCTGCCAGGAAGTTTCATCGCCTTGTAATATAAGCACTTCCGTAAGTCTATCTACAAATGTTACTCTTCTCTTAAAGTTATGCCTAACACCGAGGAAAATAAGTTTTTTTAAAGGGTAAATGCAGTCAATCTAGCGATCGTCCTTGTCACACATATTTGTGAAAATGTAAGTAACTGTAATGTACTCTGCTTTCTTGCACTTGTCAGATCTAATATTCTCTGCTAATTCTCAACCCAAGTTCAATTATTTATAATAGTTAAACGTCCTTAACATAATTAGTTTCCTGAACTACAGCTTAATTAACTTCTATAGGGGGACGAACAAAAACGTTACGAAGCTAGACATGTGCTTGACGTGGAACTAATTAGGAAAAAATTATCCACTACCATATCGATAGGAGAGACAACCAGTAGTCAGATGATTCGTTACCAAAAGAAACTGCTACAAGTTGGTTTTATATTGTGAAATACGTATGTATTCGGTAGCAGCGATGGCGAGGCATGACAGAATCTCTGACCAGAGAGATATTTATCGTTGCTAGTCTGCGCTTGACCGCGCGTGAGGGCAATTCGATACCAGTAGCGCGTGGGAGATGACACAGTTGCGAGGTAGTAGTTGTACGTAGCGAGTCGCGAGAGCGTGTAGTTCGTTCGTGCCAGTAGCGCGCGAGAGACGGAGTTGTGTGTGAGGAGTCGGCGGGCGTCGATATGGGTCTCTGGTCAAGATTCGGGACGAGATATATTTTTAAATAAGGTAATGGAGCAGCATTGAGCACATGTGATAATGTAATGTATATTAACTGTAATTAATTTGTTCAAGAATGCCCCAATAATAATTTTGTTTTCAAACCAATCTTTTTTAAGAAAAGAATCATTACAATTGAAATAATACTTCCTATGCTTTTCCTGCCAGAATCAATTTATCAGATTTGCACAGGGCCTAAGGTCAGCGCAGATGACCTTATAAAATTTTGCAAGTTGATCTTAACGTTAATTTTGTAGGGACTTAACATTTTTGCACATTTTATTATCATTGACTTTTATTACTGTGGGAAGCTAACATTTGGCACTATTTGCAATTCTATTCAATTCTTTTCATTTTGCTTATTTTTACCGGGAGGTTACGTTTACCAGAATGAATATTCACATTTAAAAATTATCTTACATTTCTCCGGGGAGGTTACACTTGGCTCTATGTCCATTGGCATTTAAAATATTTTCTTTTACATTTCTCCGGGGAGGTTACACTTGGCGACATCCGGTCCACGATCGTATTTCGTTGAGAATCTTCTGAGAAGTAGTTAGATATCTGCTCTTATTAACTAAAATATAATTAGCATTTGGCGCAACGCTTTTACTAATTTTATGACTTTATTTCCTCAGATCATCGGCAATTCGTTGCTCTGTTGTATTTGTGTTTGTTGCTTTTTGCATTGTGCTTATTTCATTTGTGAATAATTGTGACTATTGTAAAAATGCCGCAAAAGACTGTGAATAGTGTATCGCGAGGTATTATGAATGAAATAACCGAATTAAATAACTTCACCGATAGTACTTGCGACACGCAATATAATGATGACAATCCACCGTTTACTGAAAATCATCCTAGTGATGAACAGACGAATTGAATTGTGTCGTCTGTTAACGACAATTGATGATGCGGGGCGCTCTATCGTAATGAGCGCTGTCCAGCTTAACACACCCGGTTTGGAAAATTCAAGTAACGTACAGACAAATTTTTCTAATGAAAATGAACAGAATACTCAAAGTAGGAGAGATTTATTTAATTCCGAAATAGTGTCTGACAGTGTACATCCGACTAATAAACCTTTTTGTAAATTACAGAATGACCAAATGTTCACACAAAACGCGACAATTGCAAATACACCGTCACACAGTACAGAGAATGGAGTGGATAATGTTACATTGGGTCAAATTATGGCAATATTGCTACAAAATAGCGAAGTTAACAAACAATTTAAAGAAAATTTCAGACAACAGAGTGAAGATAACAAACAATTTAAAGAAAATTTCAAACAACTTAGTGAACAGGTCAGACAACAGAATGAAAAACAAGACAGTCTTAAAGAAGATCTCAAACAACAACTTAGTGAACAGAACGAACAGTTAAACGAAAAATTAGACAACAATTCCAGACAGCTTAGTGAACAAATTAGAGACGTTGCCGCGCAGTGTCATGATACTAAGGAACAGTTACGCGTGGAAATTGAGGCTTGTTCAAAGAAAAATAGCGAAGAAATTAGATCTGTTGCTCAGGAATTGAGGGATATGCAAACAGCCACAACAAAAACACTTAGAGACGAAATAAGTGCAGTCGGTAAACAATGCTCTGAAAAGGCTACACAATTACGCGACGAGTTTAAATTAATGACAGCAGAACTTTCGCGGACAATGGATGCTAAGATAGACGCGAAATTCGACCAACAGAACACTCAGATTGACAAACGTTTTAATCACCACATACAAAACAGTGATACGCGTTTCCGTAAATTTATTCAGGATCAAAATGAAGTAAAACGTCAAGTAATGGAAACAATCACAGCACAGAGACAAGTAGACAAACGTAAATTGTTTGCGAAGGCAAAAACATACGTAGACAACAATATTGCTACAGTGTCCGACAAAATTAATACCATCGAACAGTTGAACGCGGAATTACGTGATGAGATTTCTGACCTTAAATCAAAAACAGATACACACACAACAGATTTTCAAACAGTGACCGACAGACTTGAACAATTAGAACTAACACAGGATTCCGATGTCGTCAAAGCTGACGTTAAAAAACTGAACGAAACTACACGTAAATTGCAAAAACAGATTAATGCCTCTGACACTAAAACCTATGATCAGGTAAAAATACTGACTGAAAAATGTGATGAATTGGCCAGTCGTATTGACGTTATTGAAAGTAATAATGACAGCAAATCAGACGATACCTCACCGGTTTCATTTAATCAAACACCTGAATTTCAAAATCTACAGCAGACAATTAATGAGATCAATTCGTCTAATAACACGTTGCGTAGAAAATTGTCAAGTTTACAGCAAGAAGTAACAGAGATGAAAAGTATTTCAGTTAATAACACATCACAGCAGACGCCACTTTGCGAACATTTGTCAGACTCACGCAGTGCGTATAATTTAGGTAATCAACAGAGAGTATACGACTTAGATTCCGAACAGACACAGACAAATAGATTCTCTT
Organism: Schistocerca nitens; assembly: GCF_023898315.1. Classification (NCBI taxonomy): domain Eukaryota; kingdom Metazoa; phylum Arthropoda; class Insecta; order Orthoptera; family Acrididae; genus Schistocerca; species Schistocerca nitens. The sequence continues at coordinate 285,944,978 of NC_064614.1, forward strand.
AGAATCATGAACCTGTTCCAACGTACAGAGACGATAATTTTGATTACAAACATTTTCTGTCAGTGAGAAAATTTAAAGTGTTTAAAAATGACAGAACACAGATTCATCCGTTAGATTGGATACAACAATTTAGCTTTGCTTTTCCACCGACTTGGCCCGTAACACACAAACTTGAATTTATTTGCAGTTTTTTGGAAGGCGAACCGGCAACTCGTATGAGACCGATCGCGAGACAATGTTATTCAGTAGAAGAATTTCAGAATGCTTTTCTGTCAGCGTACTGGTCGAAGACGACACAGCGCGGAATTAAAGATCAACTAATTAGTTTGCCAAATTATGAGAACACAAATTTTCCCAGTGTCACGCAATTTTTTGAGCACATGGTCCAACAAAACCAGTACTTAAGTGAACCGTACAGTGAATCTGCACTCATAAAATTATGCATTTCTAAATTACCACGGTCATTAAGAGTGTTACTTCTGACGGGTCAGCAAAAAGAAAACATTTCGGCATTCAGGGATCTGCTGCAGCTTTTAGAAGTGCAGCAATCAGATTATTCTTTCGTAAACAAAAATTTTTCGTATAACAACCAAGGCCAACAAACGTACAGCAATTATGATCAGACACGTAATTTCAATAGGAAAGGTAACAGACGCTTTAGGAACGACAACCACCAGAACTTTAATAGCAGACAAAATTTTGATTATCAATATCGTCAAAATTTTCAGCAACAGGAGCCACATTTTAGTAACAATAGAGGTTTTACACAACAACAGCATCAAAACCAGTCGGTTAGCATACCTAACCAACAATGTAATGCACAAGATCAACATAACTTTAATGTTTCGCCGCGTGGACGTATAGTCCCTGGTACAACAAATAGTAACGCACGGCTGCAAAGAAACAACTACGTACAGAAAACGCAGTATTTCAATTCCTATCGCAATGCACCGTATAGGAATGACTATCACGACAGACGTAAAAAGAATGAGCATAATTACCAACATACGTTTAATAACAGTCGGTCTTACCAGCAGCAAATTGATCAGGAACAACATATTCTCATGAATGAACCCGACAGTAGGTATCATCCAGAACGCAATACGTCTGGAAGAAATAACAGAACCGTACAAATAGTCGAAATGCCACAGAATCGTCCTGACAATAATAATACGTCAGATAGAATTTGACTAGATACTGTACAGGTCGCATCTTCCAGTAACACAAGCACTACTTTTGACACGCAAAATGTTGTTCACGAAAATGTTATTACTTTTGACGACACCCGAGACACTCTTTTACAGGAAAGACCAGTTGTTCAGAAAACTATTTCACATCCTGTCATCGAAATTAAAATTGGTTCATCGAAATTTTCAGCAGTAATTGATTCTGGATCTCCTATGTCAGTAATAAATGAAGAAACTTTCAACGAATGTAACAAAGAGAATACGTATCCTACATTACCATTAGGCAAAACGAAAGTAAAAGGAGCAGTATCGAGTAAAGGAGTAGACGTTAAATTACAGACACATTTATCATTTTGTATTGCAGGTCATACTTTTCACTCAAATTTTTGGATTGTTCCTTTATTGACAACAGACGTTATTTTAGGTACTAATTTTCTCGTACAACACGACGCAGTGGTTGATTTTCAGAATTCCTATTTAATGTTGAAGGATGAAAATGTGAAATTGGCTTTAGAATTTCAGCATTCTTTATCTGCGGAAGAACAAACAATTAATCGTAAAGAGGTCATTTCCGCAACACGTAACATAGACTGTAATTCCACATTGTTCGCTGATACGTACGTACATAACTATAACACTCCAGACGAAGCTGACTACGATGTAATGCAGATGATTTCTGATAAAGTTAAACAAAGCAGTGCAAATACAGACGACGAACGCAAGCACCTATATAAAATTCTTTCACAGCAAGCTCCAGTTTTTGACAACATTCCTGGTACTATGTCCGGTTTTATGTATGAATTTCAAGTCAAACAGCACGACACATTTAAAGCTAAACATTATCCCATTCCATATATCCACCGAGAACAAGTTAGAAAAGAGTTACAAGATATGCTCGACCAATGAACCGGCAGTTAGTCCGTACATAAACCCGCTACATATTGTTAAGAAAAAAGATGGCTCACTTCGCCTCGTACTTGATTCACGTCACATTAATGACATTATTATTAATGAAACAGATCGACCTCAGACACTAGAGGAACTTTTACAGAAATTTCATGGTACTGCTATTTATTCCACACTAGATTTGAAATCGGGATTTTGGCAAATTCAACTTCATCCGAATTGCAGAAAGTATACAGCTTTTCTCTGTTTTGGTGACTGTTATCAATTTTGCAAATTACCATTCGGTTTAACTATTTCTTCTGCAGCTTTTATTCGCAGTTTGAACACAATACTTCCGACAGAACTTAAGGACAGAATTACGACGTACGTAGACGACATTCTTATCGCAGAAGCTAACTGGTGTGAACACAATGTGATTTTAGAATGACTGTTACAAACTTTTCGTGCACAAGGACTCACAGTTAATCTTAGTAAATCGCATTTTGGTAAAACTTCTATAAAATTTCTTGGACACGTAATTTCAGCAGAAGGCATTGCGTCTGATCCGGAAAAACTTCAAGCTCTACGTGACATTACTATTCCTACAACGAAGAAGCAACTACGCAGTTTTTTGGGCTTAATTAACGTTTTTCGTAAATTTATTCATCACTCTGCTTTAGACACACCTAAATTATGCCAATTGACAGGTAAAAACAGTATTTGGTCATGGGATAAGCAAGCACATTCTGAATTTATGAACCTAAAACATGCTTTGTTGAATGCACCACTTTTATCGCACCCAGATCTTACCAGAAAATTTTCCGTTGCCACCGACAGTTCCAACACCGCTTTAGGGGTACATATTTTTCAGGAAATTGAAGAAGATGGCTCTACAGTAATTAAAAACATCGCATTTGCAAGCCGCATTTTGTCACCTGCGGAACGAAATTATTCTGTTACAGAACTGTAAACGTTATGTGTTGTTTGGGCTTTTACGAGATTTCGGCACTTTCTTTATGGCAGACATACCACCGTCTACACAGACCACAGAGCTATACAATTCTTACTTTCGGCTAAATTCACTCATGACAGATTAAGCAGATGGAAACTTTATTTACAGGGATTTAGTTTTACAATTGTTCACATTCCCGGCACACAAAATGTTATGGCAGACGCACTATCTCGTTCTCTCAGAAATAATCACCAATACGTCGCAACCAACTTCTGCAAAGCAAATTTCAGCGTCATGTACATTCAGCAAGTTGCATTTGAAAATTTTATTTCGTCGTCATTACAGGACATAGCAAAAGAGCAAAATAAAGACAACGTGTGGAAAGAAATTAAACACCTTTGGCAAGATAAGAATAATGTTACCACTAGAAACCATTACACTGTACGCAATGACATTCTGTTTCGCCGTTGTCATCCTGACAGCAACAATTGGTTATTATGCATTCCTGACGAACTGGTTAACAAATTAATATGGCATACTCATTTAAGTTACGCACACTACGGAGCGAGAAAATGTTTTCTTATACTGAGACAGAACTGTTATTTTACCAACATGGAAAAACGTATACGACGAGTTTTAGCGTCATGTAAAATTTGCCAGAAAGCTAAGTCAGACACCACTTCACATATTCCTCCATTATATCCCATTGTACCTGTTAAATTAAGACACATGGCCGCAGTAGACATTTTTGGTCCAATTCCGAGAACTAACAGAGGTTTTTGCTACATCTTTGTCGCTGTTGAACTCACTTCAAAATTTGTTACTTTCACTCCGTTACGCAAAGCTACTGCTGAAACCGTTTCGAAAGCATTTGTAAAGCATTTTCTATTTCATGTAGGGCATGTGTTCAAATGGTTCAAATGGCTCTGAGCACTATGGGACTCAACTGCTGTGGTCATTAGTCCCCTAGAACTTAGAACTACTTAAACCTAACTAACCTAAGGACATCACACACATCCATGCCCGAGGCAGGATTCGAACCTGCGACCGTAGGAGTCGCGCGGTTCCGGACTGCGCGTCTAGAACCGCTAGACCACCGCGGCGGCCTAGGGCATATGTTAAAAGTAATTTCTGACAATGGATCACAATTTCGTTCTGCTATATGGACACGTATGTTACGAGCTATAAACATTTCTCCGATCTATATATCCAAGTACCACGCTTCTTCGAACCCCTGTGAACGATTAATGAAAGAAATTGGTAAACTGTGTAGAAAATACTGCCACAAAAGACATATTGATTGGGACACACATATATTCTCATTCCAAAATGTAATTAATTCCGTTCCAAATGAATCCACTATGCTATCTCCGTCTGTTATACTGAAAAATGTTGAACCACCAAACAAAATTACAGAATTAGTAAATTTTCCTACATCTCGTCGATTACGACACCACGAAATAATTGACATTGCGCTGAACAACATCAAACGTGCCGCAGAGCACCGGAGAAGACAGCAAAAACAGGTTTGTACACGCCGAGACTTTCGCATTGGACAGAAGATATTAGTACGTACACACTATTTATTCAGCAGAATAAAAGGTAAGTGCAGTAAATTTGAACTTCTATACGCAGGTCCATATCGGATTCGCAGCATTCCTCACCCCAATGTTGCACACGTCGAAACTCTGAGAACCAGAAAAAGTAAAGGCAACCACAATGTCTCTAACATTAAACCGTTTATTGAATGAAGACACTTTATGATTTAACATGCTATGATGCCATTTACACATTTTATGACTATTTCTGCAATTATATTCACATGACTACCTATTGATGATTATCGTATTTTTTCTTGGTAAGTGCCCGACAAGGTAAGGTTAGCAGGTCGCTCTTCTTGTCGTTACACATCAGACCGTGCATATTTTTCCAGATGAACTTACACATTTTATGACTACTTATGCAATTATATTCACATGACTACTTATTGATGATTATCGCATTTTTTCTTGGCAAGTTGTCATCATTTGTTTATGTATGTACGATTGTTTTCATGTTTTGTTTGTATGCACTATGAAATGGTTAAGATATAACAAACACCAGTTGACTTTGACATTTTCTTTTGTCCTATGACATCTCAAGATCGTGACTGTTTTACATTTTTTTTTTTTTTTTTTTTGCTGCTGCATTGTGATATTCTGTGTACACTTTTTGCATCTGAACACTGTCAATGTCTTTGACATTTTACGTTTTCTGTCATGGTATGCTGTATGCTCAAATTATGTTACCATAAACCAGTCATTATTTAGTGAGTATATGATGTAAATGCACGAGATTAATCTTTATTCATCATTTTCAGAAAGAAATAACGTGTAAAGGAAATAAATTAAACAGAAATGGGAATTTCACATACGGAATAAACGAAAGAAGATGCAAAAACCCTATGAGGAAGAGTAAATGGATCAGAATTAACAAGCATTAACAAGAATATACTATACACATCGCAGAATAGCAGTCTTAACTAATTTTTTCTTTCAGAATACGAAGCGATTGATGCAGGCTGTCAGACAGAGCTACACATCTTAGTTTTAGTGATGAAATATGCTAGAGATAAGGAATAGTTATGTAATGAGTAATGAAGTGATTTTTTGCAGATGATAATGAATGCTGATGAATAATGATGAAGAATATGCTACTATGGATAAGGAAGTTTTTCTTTACAGGTGATGTTAATAATGGAGTTATGATAATATAAGTAATGAAGTGATGGATAATGAAGTTTTTTTTTGTTTACAGATGAGGATATTGTTGAAGTTATGTATTTATGCTATATAGATATTTAAGTATTTGTTGCAGTTCGTTTTGACAGCAGGTGTTATATTGCATAGTATAATGACGGAAGGTTTTGGAAAGGACAGCTATGGAACACATTTTTATACACATTTCACTACCTGTTAATTCGAAGTTCACTACTTTTCAGCATATAATGCACTTCTTCTTTCAGCTTAATAATCCATTTTTTATATATTTTTGCAGGAGAAATTATTTATGAAATTAATGTGCTATAAGCAGTGGTTCAATAAATCTATGTCATCTATGAATGTGATTACATATACTCTACTTGTTTCATAATCTTGCCACAGCTGACTTATGACGAATGACGTTACACATTTTCATTTACACCAATAACTCAGAAGCAAATTTTTCTCTCTTGCTTTCCCCTATAATTACCCAACGCAATGCATTGCTAACAAAAAAACAAAAAAAAATGTATTACCAGTCCCAAATAATGATACCAGTTTAAGAGAGGTCTGAGTAATGCTGATCAGCTATGAATAATATGTCACCTGAAAAATGAATAGTACTAATTACTGTATAGAGATGACCAATGCTTTGTAACTAGAAAGAACTGGTAATAATGCTTTGTAACTAGGAAAATACTACTAATTACTATATAGAGATAACCAATGCTTTGTAACTAAAAAGAATGCTACTAATTATGCTTTGTAACTAGAAAATGAATGCTATTCATTATGCTTTGTAACTGGAAAAAGAATGCGATTATTTAATAATGTTTTGTAATTAGGAAAAGACGGCTACTGATTATTACTATATTGAAATGACAAATGATTAATTAATGAATGCTAGCTTTGTAACTAGAAAATGAATACTATTCATTATGCTTTGTAACTAGAGAATGAATGCTATTTATTATGCTTTGTAACTGGGAAAAGAATGCGATTATTTAATGCTTTGTAACTAGGAAAAGAATGGTACTAATTATGCTTTGTAACTATAAAATGAATGCTATTCATTATGCTTTGTAACTGGGAAAAGAATGCGATTATTTAATAATGCTTTGTAATTAGGAAAAGAAGGCTACTGATTATTACTATATTGAAATTACAAATGATTAATTAATGAATGCTAGCTTTGTAACTAGAAAATGAATGCTATACATTACGCTTTGTACCTAGAGAATGAATACTATTTATTATGCTTTGTAACTGGGAAAAGAATGCGATTATTTAATAATGCTTTGTAAATAGGAAATGAATGCTACTAATTATGCTTTGTAACTAGAAAATGAATGCTATTCATTATGCTTTGTAACTGGGAAAAGAATGCGATTATTTAATAATGCTTTGTAACTAGGAAAAGAATGCTACTAATTATGCTTTGTAACTATAAAATGAATGCTATTCATTATGCTTTGTAACTGGGAAAAGAATGCGATTATTTAATAATGCTTTGTAATTAGGAAAAGAAGGCTACTGATTATTACTATATTGAAATGACAAATGATTAATTAATAATGTTTCGTAACTGGAAAATGAATGCTACTAATTAATAATGCTTTGTAACTGAGAAATGATGACTGTATTGGGATGACCAATGATTGAGTATCAACATTATTATTGACTACCTCCTGTTTTAAGTAATGACTTCTGATGATTTGTAATTAGAGAATGGGTGCAAATATTCTATGTAAAACAATTAATGAACATTTTTCTGTAATACTACATACATGGTACAGAAATGCTCAATAACTAGGCTATGAATGCCGTAAACTACTAATGTAATTCCTAATGAAGACTAGTATGTAACTTAATGTCCTTCACCTTCTGACCTCACTACCCTGAATTACTGCAATATCCATTTGTCCTGTACATCCTCCTGATCATGGAGCACTATATTTGGTTTTTGCACTAATTCTACGTTGGTGTGCCTTGTAAGAGCGTGGTGTTGACACGACATGCTGTCCACCACCGTGAGCGATGGAGACGTTATTATGGTCCCATTGTTTGGTGTACCTAATGTACTGCCAAAGTGAAAACTTGGATTATTACTACGACATTTCAGTGTCTTGGCTACGCTGATAAATACTTCTGGGAAAAGAACTTCAAATTGTCTCACTTGGTGTTGTACTTCTGTGGAAAGATATGGACTTTCAGTGCAGCTACGTGCAACCTAAAGTGCTACAACCATGATGCAATCCTTCCCTTTCCTATCCTAATTCTTGTAACATAGTGAAAATCATTTTTTTTTTTTTGCTAACATCATTTATATTCATCGCCTATACATTTTTTCGATTTGCTGAACTGCAGCACATGTGCACTTATGTCACTTGTCAACATGATTTTTTGCCATTATGTTTATTTGTTGTGAAAATGCTAAAGAGTTTTTCAGTGCGTGTGCACTTATGTCATTTGTTTTGTACTCACATTTTGTCATTGTCTAATATGTTTTGTACTTGATGCATGTGCACCATATTTACGTCACGTTTTACATCTGTATATTCTGTGATTGTAAAGTTAATTAGTCAAGAAAAAGTTTGTTGCTCATGGCAAGTCCAAATGACTCACCATCGCTGCCAAATTTTTGTCCCCCCGGTGGAGGGTTATGAAACACGTATGTATTCGGTAGCAGCGATGGCGAGGCATGACAGAATCTCTAACCAGAGAGTTATTTATCGTTGCTAGTCTGCGCTTGACCGCACGTGAAGGCAATTCGAGACCAGTAGCGCGTGGGAGATGACACAGTTGCGAGGTAGTAGTTGCACGTAGCGAGTCGCGAGAGCATGTAGTTCGTTCGTGCCAGTAACGCGCGAGAGACAGTCGGAGTTGTGTGTGAGGAGTCGGCGGGCGTCGACATGGGTCTCTGGTCAAGATTCGGGACGAGATATATTTTTAAATAAGGTAATGAAGCAGCATTGCGCACATGTGATAATGTAATGTACATTAACTGTAATTAATTTGTTCAAGAATGCCCCAATAATAATTTTGTTTTCAAACCAATCTTTTTTAAGAAAAGAATCATTACAATTGAAACAATACTTCCTATGCTTTTCCTGCCAGAATCTATTTATCAGATTTGCACAGGGCCTAAGGTCAGCGCAGATGACCTTATAAAATTTTGCAAGTTGATCCTAACGTTAATTTTGTAGGGACTTAACATTTTTGCACATTTTATTATCATTGACTTTTATTACTGTGGGAAGCTAACATTTGGCACTATTTGCAATTCTATTCAATTCTTTTCGTTTTGCTTATTTTTACCGGGAGGTTATGTTTACCAGAATGAATATTCACATTTAAAAATTATCTTACATTTCTCTGGGGAGGTTACACTTGGCTCTATGTCCATTGGCATTTAAAATATTTTCTTTTACATTTCTCCGGGGAGGTTACATTGGGTAAACTTCATTATATTATATTTATTACATAGATACACTCTACATTAATTTTGTGAATACCTAATTTAGTAGCCACGCACTTCAAAAAGGTTTGCTGCAAGTCGGCCATTACATCTGTTTTAGTACACGTACTTACTTTTTACAGTTAATGTCGTAAATATTTAATGAAATAACCATGCGAACGACGAAGTTCCGACAGCAAAATTTGTAATGACCAAGCCAAACTCAACAACGTCAATACCCCACAAGCAACCAGACGGTATGTGGTGGAGGAGAGTACTTCTGATACCCCCCCCCCCCGTCTCTTCATTGTTCAATTCGCGAGCGGCGTGCGAAAAAATGCTTGTCGGTAAGCCTCTGTATTAGCGCAAATTTCTTGAATTTTCCCATAGTGGTCATTTCGCGAGACGTATATGGGAGGAAGTAGTATGTTCTCCGGCGATTCCCGTAGAGTTCTCCCTAGTAATGTCAGTAGTTAACGTCCCAACAACGCCTCTATTGTGTCGTCTGCCACTGGAGTTTGTTGAGCATCTCCGTAATGCCCTCACGCGAGCTAAGCGATCACATGGCGAAAGTGGCCTCACTTTGTTGGATCTTCGTTATCTCTTCTGTCAGTCCTGCACATCAGAGTATAGCGTTCTAGGAACTGCTTTAACAAACATGCAACCTGTTTTTGTCAATGATCTGAACACGCTGCAGCCAGAGTTAGAGGAAACCGATAAACAATATAACAGGTTTCATAACTGCATGATGACGCCGACCCACACGTCGATGACATGACTAAAGTAACAGTCCAAAGGATGTTTGGAATTTCTTCTGGTTTCATCAGTGCGCCCTAAGAATCCTGCTATTTTCGTTTCCTATTCATAAATACATCAGAATGTATTGAAAATGAAAATCTTAGTTGTATGATTTCATCAATTTATAACAAACAGGTAGCCACAGGATATATAATCTCTGCATAGCTATTCAGCAATAAATGATATTGTTTTATTTGTTTCCGATTAGTTGACAATTTCCTTTAAGTTTTAAACAGTGTAAATTTTATATATTCATGTAACAAAAATCCGTTTCAAAATTTTATTGTCGTCTGAATATTTTACACATTTATTGAAATTTACTGGTCATGCTTATTTTACTATATAATGTAATTCGTCTTTTATAAAAGATGAATCACTGGAATTTCTAAAAATGGCATTACTATCACTGCCTCAATTCCACTGATAACCGGGAAAGACGATGATGCGGTTGTTGAGTCGCTTGCTGGTTCTGGAACGGTTGTACTGAATGATCTCTGCAACATTTCAAGTCAACGGCAGAAGGGAAAAAGCATCGTCAGATTTCCACAAATGTGTTACACCTGGCTGGTTGAAACTGAGTATCCGACCTAAAAACTCCCTCCAAAGCTGTGTAAACGAGCGCGGGTTGGGGAGTGGGGGGCGGGAAGGCGGGAGAATCGTGAAAGGTGCCTCGAGAACTCAGTCAGTAACGGAGTTGTCCACAAAAGGCAAAATTCCAAATTATTGTTCCATTACGGCACACGGTTTTAATATGCCAGGAAGTTTCAAATCAGCGCACACTCCGCTGCAGACTCAATGATTCATTCAGTTACATCTGTGTGTTCAAATAAATCAGACTAAATTACAGAGAGATCCAGTTTACGATCGAGGGTATCCCTTACATGAGGGGACTTCAAAAAGTAAGTTATATATATCGTCCCAGGTTATACCATTGCACAAAAGAATGGCAAATTGTCAGAAGAGAGTCCATGTTTTGTGTTTCCTCCAGACGCAGTTCTGCTATATTATGGATAACAAGTGCATTAGAGTATGGGAGTGAAACGGTGCGGCGACTGGAAACGTACTTCAAAGTTCAAGTACGACTCTTGTGGACAAATTTATAGACTGCACACGGATTTACCATAGAGTTCTGGCGGAATACGGAGCGAAGGGAGATAGCTTCTCGCAGTAGCGTAATGGTACCAACCGTTTGACTGATGCCGTACAGACGTGGCTGCTGATCAGCGGGGTAGAAGGCCATTGACATCGACCATATACGACAGTTTTAAAGCACACGAGGAATTTGCGATTGCAGGCTTTCTCGGCGAATTTCAGCTATGAAATCATCACGGGTTATCAGCCGAGTTCCGTCGTCTTCTAGTCGCAACTTTTCAGTCGATTGCGTATCCATCATCTTCAGGCGAAGAAGACGTCGCCACTCGGAAGATAACCCGTGAAGATTTCATAAACGAGGAATTGTTTCGCAGCAGTCGCAGAGTTTCCAACGATGAGGACGTTCACGAAACGGCTATCGAATTGCTCCGTGACCAAAGAATGGATTTCTGTCGTCGAAGAGTTGATCGATTGTTAAAACATTCAGGTCATTGTTTGCTGAGACTTGCTGACTAAGTCGGAAAATAATGTGATACATCTGTGTTACCTTGAAGTGTAGCGCAGCAGCGTGCTTAATTCTTAAAATTTTTGCTGCCGGAAAACACCTCTTCAGTCACACAAATGTCTCTCCCCCACTTAACCATAAAAAGCATATTTGTTTGGAAATTGCGATTAAACTTACAATGAGAAATCATGAACATGTGTCCAGTATTTGCTAGTAAAGCATTTAGTGATGAACGACTGTGAAGGTATCTCTGGCCCGTCGTGGTCACTTGCAAATCCGACTTCCCGAAGACTTAGGAGAAAACAGAACGGGAGACACGGAGTCAGATGTGTAATAAATGCTTTAGATGTCATTTGTTGGTTGGTTGGTTCGGGGCAGGGGACCAAACAGCGATATCATCGGTCCCGTCGGATGAGGGAAGGATGTCGGCCGTGCCCTTTCAAAGGAACCATCCCGGCATTTGCCTGAAGCGATTTAAGGGAATCACGGAAAACCTAAATCAGGATCGCCGGAGGCGTATTTGAACCATCGTCCTCCCGAATACGTGTCCATTGTGCTAACCACTGTGCCACCTCGCTCGGCTGATGTCATTTGTCTTCTGTTCATTAAGTAACTGCGAAGAGCAAAAATCAGATTTTGTTTCTGTGAACACTTCGCAAGTACATCTCACATAACAGCTTTCACTCATTGTAAAATACAGCCAGAGTTTTACTCTTCATAGAGTATTGACGAATCGTTGAATAGTGCATGTAGTAGCCAGAAAAGCAAGGGCAATTAATACAGCATTGCTCGTAGGAAGAAAAACTCAGTATATTTATCAATAATATCAGTGACTGAGAGATTTATGGGTATTTGTGCTCTCATAGAAAAAAAATTATATCACAGAGTTGCTTCAGACAGAAGTTATTGATGGCATATTTGTTAGCCGCTTTGGCTCAGAAAACACTTGGCTTTGCCGAGCTGTAAATTATCACGTACACATGTAACAGCGTACTAAATTTAATGTGAGTAGTTTAGACGAGACAAATACTGGTACCCATTCAGAGAGCATCTAGATGTCCGATATGTGCAAAAGATTGCAGAGTGCGCCTAATCTACATCTGCATCATACTACGCAAGCCCCCTAATGGTATGTGTCGGAAGGTACTTTCGGTACCACTACCTGACCCCTCCAACCCTGTTCCACTCGCCAGTAGTGCATGGTAAGAATGATTGCCGATAAGCCTCTGTACTGGCTCTAATTTCTCGAATTTTCTCTGGCGGTCAATACGCGAGATGTATGTGGGGGGAAGGAACATGTTTTCCGGCTTCTCCTGAAAAGTGCTGTCCCGAAATTTCAATAGCAAATCTCTCCGTGATGTACAACGCCTCTCTCGTAACTTCTGACAGTGGATCCCAGATAGATTAACAGTACTCAAGAATCGGGCGAACAACGCCTTATAAGCCACTTCTTTCGTGGGTGAGTCTTTAAGATTCTTCCGATGAATCTGAGTCTGGTGTCTGCTTTTTCCACTATCTTTTTTATATGGTCATTCCACTTAAGATCGCTCTGGATACTTACGCCTCGATATTTTTTGGCAGGCGCTGTCTCCAGCTGTTTGTCATCAAAAGTGTAGCTGTACAGTAGTGGATTTCTTTTCCTATGTATGCGCAATATGTTACATTTATTTACGTTCAGGGTCAACTGCCAGTCTCTGCACCATTCATCAATTCTCTGCAGGTCTTTCTGCAAATTCTTACTATCTTCTCGCGTTGCTACTTTGCTATACACAACTGCATCTTCTGCGAATAGCCTTAAAGAGCATCCGACCCTTTCTATTACATCATTTATATATATTGTAAAGCAGCGATCCTATAACACTTCCCTGTGGTACTCCAAATATTACCTTTACATCTGTCGATTTAGTTCAGTTAGGAGCGATGTGTTGAGTTCTATCTGCAATAAAGTCTTGAATCCAATCGCAGGTCTGCTCCGATACTCTGTAAGCTCGTTTTTTTAATTATTTTTCATTAAACGTCAATGCGGGACGGTGTCAAATGCCTTACTGAAATCAGGGAACACGGCATCAACCGGAGCGCCGTTGTCCACTCCGCTGTGGATCTCAGGGAGAAACAGAGCAAGCAGAGTTTCGCAGGATCTCCTTTAGCAGAATCCATGTTGATTTTTGCAGAGGAGATGTTCAATTTTCCAAAAACGTCATAATTCTTGAGCATAAAACATGTTCCATAATTCTACAAAAGATTGACGCAACGATATAGGTCTTCTCATCTGGTCCTGAAGCCATTCCACTACTAAGGGATTGTAGCTGATTTTTAGTTCCGTGATTGGTTATCTCAATATCTACCATTCCGATGTTCGTACGACGATTTAAGGGAGGGACAGTGTTACGATCATCCGCAGTGAAACAACTTCAGAAGACCGAATTCAGTATTTCGGCCTTCTCTCCGTTGTCTTCCGTTTCGGTGCCGGTGTGGTCGCTGAGAGAATGAATAGATGATTTTGACCCATTTACTGATTTTACATATGACCAAAATCTCTTAGGACCTTTACTCAGGACGGTTGACAACGTCTTACTTTCAAAATCATTGCCCTCCTTACGCTCATTTTCGCTTCGTTCAGATTTTGTTTGTCGCCTAGGTTTTTACTTCTCTTGAATCCGTGATGAAGTGCTCTTTGTTTTCGTAGCGCTTTTCTTACACTTCTATTAAACCATGGCGGATCTTTCCCACTACTTAAAACCTTACTCGAAACATACACTATGTGATCAAAGGTATCCGGACACCTGGCTGAAAATGACTTACAAGTTCGTGGCACCCTCCATCGGTAACGCTGGAATTCAATATGGTGTTGGCCCACCCTTAGCTTTGATGACAGTTTCCACACTCGCAGGTGTACGTTCAATCAGGTGTCGGAAGGTTTCTTGGGGAATGCCAGCCCATTCTTCACGAAGTACTGCAGTGAGGAGAGGTTTCGACGTCGGTCGGTGAGTCCTGGCACGAAGCCGGCGTTCCAAAACATCACAGACATGTTCTATAGGATTCAGGTCAGGACACTGTGCAGGCCAGTCCACTACAGGGATGTAATCACATCGGAAACAGTGGACCTAGGGATGTTCAGGAGTGTGGAAATCTCGCTTACAGACGTATGACACAAGTGAGACCCGATCACCTGACCACGTTCGAAGTCCGTGAGTTGCGCGGAGTGTCCCTTTCTTCTCTCACACAATGGCTAATGACTACTGAGGTCGCTGATATGGAGTACCTGGCATTAGAATTGCAGCACAATGCACCTAAAATGAAAAACATATGTTTTGGGAGGTGCCCGGATACTTTTCATCACATAGTGTGCTTGTCTAGGGCATATTGAACGATGCCTTATAATTTTTTTCCGTTTATTCTCCGCATCTTCGTCCTCATCACCGAATATCTGATGTTGACTGCTGAGATATTCTGAAATTTGTATCCTGTCACCCTTGCTGAGCAAATTAATCTTCCTACCTTTCTTAACATTCCTTGTAGGACCTGTCCTCATACATGCTGTCACAGCCTTATCATCACTGGTACCTTCATCTACGTTAAAGGTCAGGTCTGTTTGTTGACAGAAGGTCTAAGACGTTGGCCTGTCGTGTTCGTTCTCTATCGCTCAAGATAATTTTCGAACAAAACATCCAGAACAATGTCACACGATTCTCTGTTTCTGGCACCAGTTTAGAAGGCATAAAACTTCCAATCTATACCTGGCAAGTTGAAGTCACCGCCTATTACAACGGCATGATCAGGAAAATTACTAATGATATTATGCAAGTTCTGTCTGAAGCGCTCTGCAGCTACAGATTCTGACCCAAGTGGTCTATAAAAGCATCCTGTCATCATTTTTGAACGTTCTTATGTGGTGTCACCGCCAGACACCACACTTGCTAGGTGGTAGCCTTTAAATCGGCCGCGGTCCATTAGTATACGCCGGACCCGCGTGTCGCCACTGTCAGTAATTGCAGACCGAGCGCCACCACACGGCAGGTCTAGAGAGACGTCCTGGCACTCGCCCCAGTTGTACAGATGACTTTGCAAGGAAAGGTTCACTGACAAATACGCTCTCATTTGCCGAGACGATAGCATAGCCTTCAGCTACATTTGCTACGACCTATAAAGGCGCCGTATTCAATTGATATTGAGATTCTATTAATGTACCATCAAGAGCGATGTTATACAAATGTGGATTAAAGTTAAGTATTCCAGAAGCTACGTACTTTTCTTTATAGCATTCATTACGTAACCTGTTTCAGACCTCACGCCAGCCTGCGTGAGTTTAAGCGCATGCCTTTCGGCTTCCTCTCATTGTGTCTAGGCTGTCTTGTCTAGACACAACATCTTATATACTAAATTTCACCCAGATTAATTCACATTCGCAATCCGTGACAACCTCGTTAGATTTTAACGGACTTTTTACTGCAATAAACACACCGCCACCATCATTACGATAAACACTCCAATCTGAACTTAGGATTTCGTTGTCATTGACATCTGGTTTCAACTAGCTTTCTGTTCCCAATACTATCTAGGCAGTATAACATTCAGTAAGTGATACTAATTCTGGGACCTTCCCTTGGATGCTCCTGCAGTTTACTAAAATCATATTGATCTTTTCTATCTTTGATCTGCGAGGACCAAGATTCTCTGAGGTCGGTGTGGCTCATTTAACAGGCAAACCGTCTTTGCTCCAAAGGGAGGAGTTTTCTAACCTAAAAAAGCCCCATGTGCACGCCACACTTACTTCGCTACCCTAGTAGCCGCGTCCTGCGTGTAGTGCACGCCTGACCTATTAAGGGGAACCCTACAATTCTGCACCCGATAGCAGAGGTCGAGAAATTCGCATCCGATACCGTCGCAGAGTCGTCTGAGCCTCTGGTTTAGACCTTCCACTCTGCTCCAAACCAAAGGACCGCGATCAACCCTGTGTACGATGCTACAAATACAAAGCTTAGCCTGAACTCCGCGTGCGTTGCTAGTTGTCTTCACCAAACCAGCCAGCCGCCGAAAGGAGCTGAGGTTGCCACAGAATACAAGCGGCAGGCGTCATTCGTGCCGACATATGCCACTACATGCAGCCGGTTGCACCCAGTTCGCTCGACAGCCGCCAGCAGGGCATCCTCCACGTTACGGATGAGACCTCCCGGCAAACATACCGAATGCACACTGGAATTCTTCCCCGCCTTGCCTGCTATCTCCCTGAGGGGCTCCATCACCCGCATAACAATGGAGCTCCTCTGTACTTGTCCCGACTGGGCAGGAAAATCGACCAATGGCCCAACAGGAGAGGCATTCCGTGCTGGCTCAGTGTTATCATCAACACAGGGTAGCACCTCGTACCTGTTGCTACGACGTAGGGAGCCAGCCACACGGCCTGCTCCCTCTTTCGCCTTCCGCCCAGTGACACGCGAACCCACCACTGCCTGCCACCCACTCTGGAGTGAGGACGGACCGGTCAGATGTTGCGTATCGGAAGCCTCAGCGACGTCCGGGGTCACCAGGGGATTCCAGTGGCACTAAAGGTGTCACAGGTCTCGTCACTGGCGCCCGACATCACCCCAACTTTGAGCAGTAGCTACAAGCTTATCGACGGTAGCCAACGCAGCTTCCAGCTGTTTACGGACGTAGCCAACTCTCATTGTATCTGCTCACAACAAACACAGTTCCTAGCCATGTCGTACTGTGTATAAAATAGATATATGGTCTCAAATGGCGCTACTAAGTTTTAAAATATTTCAAAGGAGAATGAAATAATACTAAAAGTTGCTGTGCAGATTTCATCTGCATCTACATCTATATCTACATGGATACTCTGCAAATTACATTTAAGTGCCTGGCAGAGGGTTCATAGAACCACCATTACAATTCTCTGTTATTCCAATCTCGTATAGCGCTCGGAAAGAATGAACACCTATATCTTTCCCTACGAGCTCTGATTTCCGGGTTCGATTCCCGGCTGGGTCGGAGATTTTCTCCACTCAGGGACTGGGTGTTGTGTTGTCCTAATCATCATCATTTCATCCCCATCGACGCACAAGTCGCCGAAGTGGCGTCAAATCGAAAGACTTGCATCAGGCGAGCGGCCTACCCGACGGGAGGCCCTCGTCACACGACATTTCATTTCATCATGGTGATCGTTCCTCCCTATGTAGGTCGGTGCCAACAAAATATTTTCGCATTCGGAGGAGAAAGTTGGTGACTGGAATTCCGTGAGAAGATTCCGTCGCAAGGAAAAACGCCTTTCTTTTAATGATTCCCAGCCCAAATGTTGTATCGTTTCTGTGACACTCTCTCCCATATTTCTCGATAATATAAGACGTGCTGCCTTTCTTTGAACTTTATCGATGTACTCCGTCAGTCCTATCTGGTAAGGATCTCACACCGCGCAGCAGTATTCTGAAAGGACAGACAAGCCTAGTGTAGGCAGTCTCCTTAGTAGCCTGTTACACTTTCTAAGTGTCCTGCCAATTAAACGCAGTCTTTGGTTAGCCTTCCCCACAACATTTTCTGTGTGTTCCTTCCAATTTAAGTTGTGCGTAACTGTAATACCTAGGTATTTAGTTGAATTTACGGCTTTTAGATTAGACTGATTTATCGTGTAGCCGAAGTTTAACAAGTTCCTTTTAGCACTCATGTGGATGACCTCACACTTTTCGTTATTTAGGGTCAACTGCCACTTTTCGCACCATTCAGATATTTTTTCTAAATCGTTTTGCAGTTTGTTTTGATATTCTGATGACTTTATTAGTCGGTAAACGACAGCGTCATCTGCAAACAACCGAAGACGGCTGCTCAGATTGTCTCCAAAATCGTTTATATAGATAAGGAACAGCAAAGGGCCTGTAATACTACCTTGGCGAACGTCAGAAATCAATTCTGCTTTACTCGATGACTTTCCGTCAATTACTACGAAGTGTGACCTCTCTGACAGGAAATCACAAATCCAGTCACATAACTGAGACGATATTCCATAAACACGAAATTTCACTACGAGCCGTTTGTGTGGTACAGTGTCAAAACCCTTCCAGAAATCCAGAAATACGGAATCGATCTGAAATGCCTTGTCAATAGCACTCAACCCTTCATGTAAATAAAGAGCTAGTTGTGTTTCACAGGAAAGATGTTTTCTAAACCCATGTTGACTGTATGTCAATAGACCGTTTTCTTAGAGGTAATTCATAATGTTCGAACATAATATATGTTCTAAAATCCTGCTGTATATCGACGTTGACGATATGGGCCTGTAATTTACTGGATTACTCCTACTACCTTTCTTAAATATTGGCGTGACCTGTGCAAATTTCCAGTCTTTGGGTAGGGATCTTTCGTCGAGCGAACGGTATATGATTGGTAAGTATGGAGCTAATGTATAAGCATACTCCGAAAGGAATCTAATTTGTATACAGTTTGGACCAGAAGACTT
Organism: Schistocerca nitens; assembly: GCF_023898315.1. Classification (NCBI taxonomy): domain Eukaryota; kingdom Metazoa; phylum Arthropoda; class Insecta; order Orthoptera; family Acrididae; genus Schistocerca; species Schistocerca nitens. The sequence continues at coordinate 285,964,045 of NC_064614.1, forward strand.
GCTTTTATTAAGTGATTTAAGTTGCTTCACTACTCCGAGAATATTTACTTCTACGTTACTCATGTTGGCAGTAGTTCTCTATTCGAATTCTGGAATATTTACTTCCGTCTTCTTTTTCTCACTGTACTCTGAAACTGCAAGCTATTAAACAGAAATAAATTGCTCTACTGAAGTCGATGTATTTACAGATACCTGTTATTAGAAATTCTGTTTGACGAAAAGTTACTGCACGAGACAAATATTCAAACTAGAATGTTTGCTGTTTAAAACATTAATCGCTGATTCCCACCACGCCAAGCCAGCCCTGCGAAATGTGAATGAACGCCGATTCCGGCTTTAGCCTACAGATGCCTACGGGAATAGCCTCATTTCGAGTCTGAATGTCTGGACTGACAGGAACGTTCCCTTGTTTAAAATAACTCACCAAGTTTCCTTAAGCAAGCTACACTTGCTTTCAGCATTATGAAGTGGCAAAACTGGGATTATTGCAGAGGTGAACTAACGGCGATTTATCATTTCTTATTGTATTACCAGTAGGAGTTTTGCAGCATACTATCTCTGTGTAACCAGTGTTCCATCTTTGTCTTGGTTACTCGTTTGAGTATACTGTCGATGTAAAATTTGTTTTATACGTCGAACTCTGTCCTATGTGACATCGTACCAGGATAAGACTTGAACTAATGCACAATCCGACTTCTCAAAACAAACTGCAGCATAACATTTCCAGTGTTGAGATGGTTGGATGGGCACGTTCCTAAAATCAATTAATTAAAAATATATATATATATGCGAAACGTACTCTTGGCTGTCTTCTAGTGAATAAAACTATGAAGCTGCTGTGAAAGCGGTCATACGGCAAAGTGCAGTGTATTCGGTACCGCATGTGGTGTTCTGTGTAACCAAACAATGCTTCACGAAGCGCTGTGTTTAGCTATTGTTGAAGACTGCGTCGGGGAGTTTCACTCCGCTTCTGTTGCCTTCGAAGAAGTCCATAAAGCAAGCCGTCACGACAAGCAAGAGCGGCGTTTGCCGCTTTCGTTTGATCCGAAGTACAGCGAGTTCATTATTATGAAGTGAGAACCGCTCGCAAACAAATGAAGCCCTTTCTCCATAGTCGGCAGTCTGTTGTTACACTTTTTAATGAGAGGATGGCAAATACTGTAGTACTGTCTCACTGGAATCAGCCACATAATGCTAAACGAGAGATTTGCAAAATCACTGGGAATCACTGGCGATTCACAAACTATGGCGGTACGCGCATGTCGAGACATGGACGGGGATTCCAACGTTGCCGTTTACAAGCGAAAGTTGAGGTACACACATAAACATACTTCGCGCTTGAAGGGGGCATGTATCCTGCAAATTATGCCTCTCGCTTTATTGTGTAGAATTTGACAGTTACTACCACCATCAGCAATGACAGCTTGCAACAAATGGAATAAAATCCACTAAGTAACTCGCTACATTAGGTTTAACACTTGATTAGTCACACAGCGTTTTTCTTTTTTTATGTTGTCGCTCGTACTAGTTTTCCATAAATGTGAATTTGTATGCCTTCGAGTTCCACTTTAAAGGTCAGTATTTCACAATTGTTTTTTGAACGTGGCTATTGTTAGATGTTGTTGTTGTGGTCTTCAGTCCTGAGACTGGTTTGATGCAGCTCTCCATACTACTCTATCCTGTGCAATCTTCTTCATCTCCCAGTACCTACTGCAGCCTACATCCTTCTGAATCTGCTTAGTGTATTAATCTCTTGGTCTCCCCCTACGATTTTTACCCTCCACGCTGCCCTCCAATGCTAAATTTGTGATCCGTTGATGCCTCAAAACATGTCCTACCAACCGATCCCTTCTTCTAGTCAAGTTGTGCCACAAACTTCTCTTCTCCCCAATCCTACTCAATACCTCCTCATTAGTTACGTGATCTACCCACCTTATCTTCAGTATTCTTCTGTAGCACCACATTTCGAAAGCTTCTATTCTCTTCTTGTCCAAACTAGTTATCGTCCATGTTTCACTTCCATACATGGCTACACTCCATACAAATACTTTCAGAAACGACTTCCTGACACTTAAATCTATACTCGATGTTAACAAATTTCTCTTATTCATAAACGATTTCCTTGCCATTGCCATTCTACATTTTATATCCTCTCTACTTCGACCATCATCAGTTATTTTACTCCCTAAATAGCAAAACTCCTTTACTACTTTAAGTGTCTCATTTCCTAATCTGATTCCCTCAGCATCACCCGATTTAATTTGACTACATTCCATTATCCTCGTTTTGCTTTTGTTGATGTTCATCTTATATCCTCCTTTGAAGACACTGTCCATTCCGTTCAGCTGCTCTTCCACGTCCTTTGCTGTCTCTGACAGAATTACAATGTCATCGGCAAACCTCAATGTTTTTACTTCTTCTCTATGAATTTTAATACCTACTCCGAATTTTTCTTTTGTTTCCTTTACTGCTTGCTCAATATACAGATTGAATAACATCGGGGAGAGGCTACAACCCTGCCTCACTCCATTCCCAACCACTGCTTCCCTTTCATGCCCCTCGACTCTTATAACTGCCATCTGCTTTCTGTACAAATTGTAAATAGCCTTTCGCTCCCTGTATTTTACCCCTGCCACCTTCAGAATTTGAAAGAGAGTATTCCAGTTAACATTGTCAAAAGCTTTCTCTAAGTCTACAAATGCTAGAAACGTAGGTTTGCCTTTTCTTAATCTTTCTTCTAAGATAAGTCGTAAGGTTAGTATTGCCTCACGTGTTCCAACATTTCTACGGAATCCAAACTGATCTTCCCCGAGGTCCGCTTCTACCAGCTTTTCCATTCGTCTGTAAATAATTCGCGTTAGTATTTTGCAGCTGTGACTTATTAAACTGATAGTTCGGTAATTTTCACATCTGTCAACACCTGCTTTCTTTGGGATTGGAATTATTATATTCGTCTTGAAGTCTGAGGGTATTTCGCCTGTCTCATACATCTTGCTCACCAGATGGTAGAGTTTTGTCATGACTGGCTCTCCCAAGGCCATCAGTAGTTCTAATGGAATGTTGTCTACTCTCGGGGCCTTGTTTCGACTCAGGTCTTTCAGTGCTCTGTCAAACTCTTCACGCAGTATCTTATCTCCCATTTCGTCTTCGTCTACATCCTCTTCCATTTCCATAATATTATCCTCAAGTACATCGCCCTTGTATAAACCCTCTATATACTCCTTCCACCTTTCTGCCTTCCCTTCTTTGCTTAGAACTGGGTTGCCATCTGAGCTCTTGATATTCATACAAGTGGTTCTCTTCTCTCCAATTTTCCTGTAGGCAGTATCTATCTTACCCCTAGTGAGACAAGCCGCTATATCCTTAAATTTGTCCTCTAGCCATGCCTGCTTAGCCATTTTGCACTTCCTGTCGATCTCATTTTTGAGACGTTTGTATTCCTTTTTGCCTGCTTCATTCACTGCATTTTTATATTTTCTCCTTTCATCAATTAAATTCAATATTTCTTCTGTTACCCAAGGATTTCTATTAGCCCTCGCCTTTTTACCTATTTGATCGTCTGCTGCCTTCACTACTTCATCCCTCAGTGCTACCCATTCTTCTTCTACTGTATTTCTTTCCCCCATTCCTGTCAATTGTTCCCTTATGCTCTCCCTGAAACTCTGTACAACCTCTGGTTCTTTCAGTTTATCCAGGTCCCATCTCCTTAAATTCCCACCTTTTTGCAGTTTCTTCAGTTTCAATCTGCAGTTCATAACCAATAGATTGTGGTCAGAATCCACATCTGCCCCTGGAAATGTCTTACAATTTAAAACCTGGTTCCTAAATCTCTGTCTTACCATTATATAATCTATCTGATACCTTTTAGTATCTCCAGGATTCTTCCAGGTATACAACCTTCTTTTATGATTCTTGAACCAAGTGTTAGCTATGATTAAGTTATGCTCTGTGCAAAATTCTACAAGGCGGCTTCCTCTTTCATTTTTTCCCCCCAATCCATATTCACCTACTATGTTTCCTTCTCTCCCTTTTCCTACTGACGAATTCCAGTCACCCATGACTATTACATTTTCGTCTCCCTTCACTACCTGAATAATTTCTTTTATCTCGTCATACATTTCTTCAATTTCTTCATCATCTGCAGAGCTAGTTGGCATATAAACTTGTACTACTGTAGTAGGCAAGAGCTTTGTGTCTATCTTGGCCACAATAATGCGTTCACTATGCTGTTGGTAGTAGCTAACCCGCACTCCTATTTTATTTTCATTATTAAACCTACTCCTGCATTACCCCTATTTGATTTTGTATTTATAACCCAGTAATCAACTGACCAAAAGTCTTGTTCCTCCTGCCACCGAACTTCACTAATCCCCACTATATCTAACTTTAACCTATCCATTACCCTTTTTAAATTTTCTAACCTACCTGCCCGATTATGGGATCTGACATTCCACGCTCCGATCCGTAGAACGCCAGTTTTCTTTCTCCTGGTAATGACGTCCCCTTGAGTAGTCCCCGCCAGGAGATCCGAATGGGGGACTATTTTACCTCCGGAATATTTTACCCAAGAGGACACCATCATCATTTAATCATACAGTAAAGCTGCATGTCCTCGGGAAAAGTTACTCCTGTAGTTTCCCCTTGCTTTCAGCCGTTCGCAGTACCAGCACAGCAAGGCCGTTTTGGTTAATGTTACAAGGCCAGATCAGTCAATCATCCAGACTGTTGCCCCTGCAACTACTGAAAAGGCTGCTGCCCCTCTTCAGGAACCACATGTTTGTCTGGCCTCTCAACAGATGTCCCTCCGTTGTGGTTGCACCTACGGTACGGCCATCTGAATCGCTGAGGCACGCAAGCCTCCCCACCGACGGCAAGGTCCATGGTTCATGGGGGGATTGTAAGTTAAGTATAAAAAATAAGTTTATCCACATCGTGTGGTCTGGTTGGCAATTGTCACCTACAAGAGCACTGGTGTTACTATTTCCGTTTACTTCGGTATGCAAGTTATTTATTTCTCCGAGTTTAATTCAGTAAAAATGAAGGAAAAGCGCTGACGGGAACTACTTTCCTAACCAATACTGCAGGGGAATTTATAAAGTCCCAAACAGAAAGTAGATGTCAAGCACCACAGATACCTTAGATCATGAGGCGTAGACTTCCACTGCGTGGAATGTAGGAGACTGTAAACAGGCCGGAAGAGGAAATAAAGGGAAAAAGAGGAAGGTATTACTAGTGTGGTAGAGCATGGGACAAATCAACCAAGTGTGATGTGTTTGGCCTGATAAGTGGACATGTCCTGACCATTTGAAGGAAGTTTATGTCTATTGTTTGGACAGTGCGGACTGAAACAATACACGTGTTCGAAAAGTAATTATGAAAATGTTGGTTTAATTGTTATATTACTGAGGCTCATATAAAGGTTTTGCAGCGTATGTTTCACAAACTATACTTATTATTATTTTTACTGCAATATATGTTCACTTTTGTTTGTTTTCAGTAAAATAAGTTATTTGTGGATATTACAATACATACAGCGCGTTCAGGTCTGGAGTTAAGCAATGAAATGGATTCGACATCATAATGCATGCTTATATACTATTTTGTTTCATAGTTGTTAAAATAACTTTGAAAACAATGGTGAGTGACAGCTGTCACTCACGAGACTAATGACGTGGCAGAAATTCACGTGATTACTGCTGGGATAATGCACACACTGGCTACGGTGTTCAAAGCAAGGTGTTCAGAACACCACTGAACGCTCGTTGGCTGTTGGAGAATGCGTGACATAGGTGCGCAGAACAAGCCTAAATTCGCCGGCCATTGTTTGTGACTTCAACTATAGAAGTGTATGAGAATGCTTTAATGAACAGAAAGTCTCTGGACTACATTCCAGGGGATAGGGGGGGGGGGGCAAGCGCGCCTCCTGACCCTGCCCCCCCCCCCCTCCCCCTTGCGGATACCTATGAGGGGAAGGATGTTCACATATGAAAGTACATTATAAGAAGCTCATTTTCAAACGTTCCTTACATTCCTTTTTTCTCTATTTCTCGTTGATACAGACAATACGAGAAGTCGCCTTGCTATTAGATATCTTGAGTTTGCTGGCAGTCGTAAACAGAAGACAGTAAACACGGACTTTACCAATATGGTAAATTTGGATGGTAAATTATAGATACGTTGCGATTTAATACACGTGTACTGATTTAAAACTCCGACGCCGACTTGTTCCAGTAAGTTCAAATAAAATTCCTTCGAGGTGCTGGAACACCATTCCTTTTTGAATCCTCTCGTATTTATATAGAGTACGGAAGACCATGGTCGCATACATTATAAGATTTGATATTTGCACGGCAACCACACTTTAAGGACAGGTTGCGATATGAAGCTCCGAAGAAATATGAAAGAATACTTGCAGTATTGGCAACCACAGAATATAGAAAGGCAGAAGATATCCTGCAACTTTTCTAGGAAAACATACGTCAGTCACAAAATTTACAAACCCAAACATTACAGTTGGTGGTGGAAAATTACGAATGATAGGCGCTTAGTAAAAAGTGTATTTCCCCTTGGTACCTCCTCTCTCTTTCTTCGTTACTTTCTCGGCAAAAAGGTTACATACAAGTAGTGATACTCTTGTAACTTTACGTCCATTCACCTGTAACTTTTGTTTCTTGATTATATCTAAGTAATGATACTTTTAGCTGTGTACAGCGCAATGGGTATAAAGATTTTGTGTCTGAATGTATTAGAGGGTAGTGAAAAATTGTTCTATAGAAGCAGGTCGCTCTTCTGAGCCTATGGGTAGAAACAGACGTCCGTGTAATCGATACAGCGGGCGGAGCTGCGATATCGACGCTGGCAATCTGCCCATAATTGGTTTGTCAAACCAAGGCGACCTTCTTCCCTGCCTAACCACTTAGCCAGCGCTATCTCGCCGGTGCGCAGCATATTGAGGCCCCCTCCCAAAGCCACAGTAGGCTGTTTTGCCAAATGAGAGTTTTGCCAGATCAGTTCCTCTCGACATCAGCTAAAATCCTTCTCTGCTGGTGAGGAGGAAAAGACACGTCAGAACCCAAGAGAACGTGTCTTCAAGACACCAGATCATGTATGTTAAATTCGCAGGCATTTATTTAAGCGTCAGACACCACGATTACCATCAAAATTTCCAGTACAGTGATCTAAATATTGTTTTTCCATTGGTCCTCCATAAGCATCAACTGCTATGTAGACCTCATCGCAGTAACACAATGTTGAAAAGATAAATCCGTTTTTCTTCTGTGCAATTGTTGTTTTGTTATTTTTAGGGAAGTTGATAGTCTTTTGCACAGAAGCTTTCACATGACGCGAGTAAATTACGATGAGTAAAATTGTCACGTTTCAAAAATGTATCTTGTCTGTTAACTCTTCTTTATCTTAGCTTCTTTTCTGTGAGCCACCAACGAAATACTTTATTGCAGTAGTTTTCCTTTTCAAAAGTTTTTTTTTTTTTATTAATTTCAATCAACACTGTGATTACAATCTGAAGGACAATCTTGTAACTCGCCGCTCCTGCGACCTTCGCACTGATATTTGCATTTATCAGTAGCATAGAATATTCCTGACACTGTTTACTATATTCCGTTTAAAATATGATACCTTACATCACCATGACTGTGAGAATATTATCTCAGTATTTTATATTTTTATCGACAGTATTTATACAAAATGGGGAACATAACAATGAGCTGCTGTCAAAATATAGCACATTTTCAATACGATGCTTTGTCGATACAATCTTGGTACACAATAACAGAATGTTCAAGGCAAGCGTATTTCTTGCCATTTTTACAAGCCTATCTGGTTTTTCTGTTTTTATGTTTGCAGTCCACTCATTACCATCGTGAGCTCGCAGTTACTTTAATTTCAGAACTTTTCACACCAAATAGCTCTCCTATTCTCTCAGTTGCTTTTTTCCCAAAGTTTTTAACATTGCCCTTTGTGGAAGATGGTCCTACAGACGCGCAAACTAAAGCTGCCTCAAGAATTCTCTTCTTCGCAGTTGTTCTTTCTTATTTGTGCTGTGTTCTTGATACTACGAAGTACGACCATTGAACATCTACTTGAATTTTTACTTACATTATTTACTGCACTCATTCCGTTTATCGTCATCTACACCTTTAGTAAATTTACAGAATGTTATGATTTCTAGTTTTTTATCATTCCCTTTATTTTCATCAATATTTTCATTGCGATCAGTCTTAGACAGAAGTAACACCAGTTTATTTTGTTTCGGCCATAACTGACTAATGCACCATTTTCCTGAAAGTCGAACATAGATAAGTTTTCAAGTCTGTTTTAGTGTTAGTCACTCGCAAGAGGACCTTGTAAAATAATTGTCGCAAGTTATGTTGAACCCTGTATTCACAGTAGGTCGGCAAAGTTTCTGAACAAGTTCAGTTGACCTGTGGTCCTGCTTATATAGGCCTTAATGTGCATAATTTATTCATCGCAAAACAGTTCCCACACTGCAGGGAGTTTGTAGCACTTCTGCAGCATTTTTCACACCCAGTAAATGAGTAAGGGTTTTATGAGAAAATATGCGCGAGTTCTTTGGTGGAGCACGTGATTTCCAAACTATTCCGCCATTGCCAACAAGCACTTCACTATCTGCTTTATAATCATTGTCTCGTGTTTACTCATCCGTTGATTGTTGTTCGGTGTTGTAATCACTTTACACTCATTGTCTTTTACTTCTTAAAAATCGAATTCTCCATTTTCGGAATCATCAGCTTCGCTCTCAGCGATCAGTTCTCCAAACAGCAGCCTAATTATCTCCTCTCCTGCCTCGTACGAATATGCCATCATGCAGTTACAGTACTTACGAGACACTAACATAAGGTACCAACCACGAAAATGCCTCTCCTAACATTAAAGAAATCCAATACTCCATTCATGTACACAAGGGAATAAGTGGAGCTAACAATAAACTGGCACCAGTGCACACGCCTGGTCGATGATATCCTAGAATTGTTTGTTGTGCTATCTGAAAGTGCTACTGTTAAACTCTAAATCATCTCGCTTTTACACACTTCAGATTAATAGCACCAGCAGCGAACTACTAAAACGTCTCCACCATGCCACTTCTGTGTTAACTGGGCCTTATGGACCTTGTGATGCAGTCATTTAGTACTAAGCGATTTGAGGCAGTGATGTGATGACGCTACTACGCAGACCTTGCGGGGATCCGAAAAAAAAACTAGAAAAATAGTTCGGCTTGCTGAGCATGTCTGAAGCTACAGACCATGATGTTGTCTCCAGCATTAGGAGGGAAAATTTTGGGCACGCAAACATGGCATGGACAGTAGCGTAATGCCCGTACAACAAACACCTGAACTGTATGTTTTGTTTAGAACTGTCTACGCGTTTGCCTGATGTGGATCGTAACCTTTATTGGCCGGCACTACTTGAAAGTCCCTTCCTCCTTATAGTGTCATAAAACAGCATGGAGTTGGCTTCATGCACTTGTGTCCTTACGGTGCATCTGCGTCCTTCTGCTGACTAATGCGGCATGGGAAATTCTTTGGCTGTAATAATTCATCATCTCTGTAAAATACAGATTGTTTTACCTCTTTGTTCTTCATTATGTGATAATTTAAGAGCCCTGTTGATATGAAATGACATGGTTTTGACGGTTTTAATGTTAATATTCCACTCTCTATAACTCTTCCATAGTTATTTCCATAAATGCTACCAAGTAAATCAGCCAACGGCTTTGCCGCAGTGGTAACACCGGTCACCGAATTTAAGTGCTCTCGGGGTTGGTTGGCAGTTGGACGGGTGACCAGCCGGGAAGCCGAGCGCTGCTGGCAAGAGGGGTGCACTCAGATCTTGTGAGGCAAACTGACGAGCTACTTGACTGAGAAGTAGCGTCTTCGGTCTTGTAAATTGACAAAACGGCCAGGAGAGCTGTGTGCCGACCACAGGCCCCTACGTATCCGCCTGTGGGCTGAGGATGATACGGCGGCTGGTCAGTACCGTTGGGCCTTCGTTGCCTGTTCGGAGGGACTTTAGTTAGTATAGCTTAGCTACCAAGTAAATCACCTGATCAGATGCGAGAATTATATCCTCACAGGACTCAAAAATCCCACCCGTGGTCCGTATATAAACTAAAAAAAATTATTTATGACAATTCACTATTCTATTTATAGTTACTTTGAGAATATTCTTGCGAAATTTAAATCTTTTGGTACAGCAAGTGCGCCGCCAGGATCTTACGATAAGGTAGGTAAGCCTACTTTTATAAAAACAGCCATTTTTGCTAAGTTTAAATCGCTCGGTGTTCGAATGTGAATCTCAATAGCCATAACGCGCCTACATGTGAAACTGTGTCTCTGAAACACACCTCTGTTATTGCCGCGCTGCGTGGTGTGTGCTTGTATGTGGTTGTGTGGGGTGAGGATCTGGGGGAGAGGTGGCACAAAAAGTAAACAATACTTTGCTTACCCTAGTATCCGCGAGTAATTTTTGTGCACGGGTGTTCGTTGCCTTAAATATGAGTTATATAAGGCGTTTTCTGTGCAAAATACCCAAGATTAACATTTACGATGGTGATACTACTTGTATTACAGCATGCAATTTAGTTATGCTACACCTTTATGAGCACCCATATTAATTCCTTTGCCTTTTATTGTTTTTGCACATCATAAACTTGTTACTCCTTAAAACTGTATTAATGAAGTTATTGATAATTCGACGGATATCGTGCACGCCATACATATAGCACGTATTGATTGTTTGCCATTCTTGTTTGTAGTTTAACAGTATGTAACACTACGCTACTGCGCACAATACTCTTTAAAGCCTGTACTATGCTAAGTTGACGGGCTTCACCTTATAAGAAAGGATTTTGGTATATACACTCCTGGAAATGGAAAAAAGAACACATTGACACCGGTGTGTCAAACCCACCATACTTGCTCCGGACACTGCGAGAGGGCTGCACAAGCAATGATCACACGTACGGCACAGCGGACACACCAGGAACCGCGGTGTTGGCCGTCGAATGACGCTAGCTGCGCAGCATTTGTGCACCGCCGCCGTCAGTGTCAGCCAGTTTGCCGTGGCATACGGAGCTCCATCGCAGTCTTTAACACTGGTAGCATGCCGCGACAGCGTGGACGTGAACCGTATGTGCAGTTGACGGACTTTGAGCGAGGGCGTATAGTGGGCATGCGGGAGGCCGGGTGGACGTACCGCCGAATTGCTCAACACGTGCGGCGTGAGGTCTCCACAGTACATCGATGTTGTCGCCAGTGGTCGGCGGAAGGTGCACGTGCCCGTCGACCTGGGACCGGACCGCAGCGACCCACGGATGCACGCCAAGACCGTAGGATGCTACGCAGTGCCGTAGGGGACCGCACCGCCACTTCCCAGCAAATTAGGGACACTCCATGAAGCTGGGCTACGGTCCCGCACACCGTTAGGCCGTCTTCCGCTCACGCCCCAACATCGTGCAGCCCGCCTCCAGTGGTGTCGCGACAGGCGTGAATGGAGGGACGAATGGAGACGTGTCGTCTTCAGCGATGAGAGTCGCTTCTGCCTTGGTGCCAATGATGGTCGTATGCGTGTTTGGCGCCGTGCAGGTGAGCGCCACAATCAGGACTGCATACGACCGAGGCACACAGGGCCAACACCCGGCATCATGGTGTGGGGAGCGATCTCCTACACTGGCTGTACACCACTGGTGATCGTCGAGGGGACACTGAATAGTGCACGGTACATCCAAACCGTCATCGAACCCATCGTTCTACCATTCCTAGACGGGCAAGGGAACTTGCTGTTCCAACAGGACAATGCACGTCCGCATGTATCCCGTGCCACCCAACGTGATCTAGAAGGTGTAAGTCAACTACCCTGGCCAGCAAGATCTCCGGATCTGTCCCCCATTAAGCATGTTTGGGACTGGATGAAGCGTCGTCTCACGCGGTCTGCACGTCCAGCACGAACGCTGGTCCAACTGAGGCGCCAGGTGGAAATGGCATGGCAAGCCGTTCCACAGGACTACATCCAGCATCTCTACGATCGTCTCCATGGGAGAATAGCAGCCTGCATTGCTGCGAAAGGTGGATATACACTGTACTAGTGCCGACATTGTGCATGCTCTGTTGCCTGTGTCTATGTGCCTGTGGTTTTGTCAGTGTGATCAAGTGATGTATCTGACCCCAGGAATGTGTCAATAAAGTTTCCCCTTCCTGGGACAATGAATTCACGGTGTTCTTATTTCAATTTCCAGGAGTGTATGTTGACCGCGTGTACCTGAATGGAGGCAAAATCAGACTTTCACCCATTCAGTAACAACAATGATACATCAAGCAAGTCTGAAGTGCTACTACACGTTAGGACGGACAAGAAACAACACAGCAGATGCTACCACATTGTTAATAAAACGGTCGCCAGCCTAATTAGGCATTAGCTGAGTTTCTTCCCTGTACAAGTTGCTGTACTTTCATACAAAACACACGTAATAACACTGCATAATATGGTAATTTTTAGAACCAAAAATCTACTGAACTAATAATTTCGCTTTCTGTACTAATATGGACAAGTCATAAATACACAACAATACACTATAATGTTTACTACAAACTTCGTACTGTCTATTGATCTGATTAAAATCGGGCATAGGTTACCCTAGAAATAGCACTTTCGAAACACACATACAATGTCAATTTTGGAAAAAGTAAAACACTAATAACTTTGATTTTATATTGACTTTAAATTTACTGGTCAAATCAGTTCAGTACACTTCAGAATCTAACTGAATAGGAAAGAAAAGGGGGGGGGGGGGAACCCTGAAACTGTTATGATCACTGTACCGAAATTTTGATCAATGAAAGTATTAAGCACTCAAGATTTCCAATATATGAGTTATTACTCTTTTTAGATTATTTCCTGCTCATTTAACTACCATTATTTTTGTCTCAAATTGACTAAACTTCGTTACTAAACCAGTTTCAAAATTATCTTTCAATTTTATCAGACCTATATATTCATTAACAACAAAGTTCTTTAAACATCGTTGTAACATAGATAGGTCTGCAGGTAAGTATTATTAACATAAACTTTAAATCTTCATTTCGGGACACTCGGATTGCACAACATGTGGAAAGGACCCTGTCTACGTTAGTGATGATGATAATTAAATGATAGGACAGTTCTGGTAAAAGCTAAGTTGTTATTGAACAGTCAGGAACAAAAGTAATACTGGTCCATACGAATACAGTACTAAAAGTTTCAACCTGTTCGTATCGATGCGGCGGTTGGCGGGCGGCGAGATGGCGAGGCGCAGAGCAGACATAGAATCACAGCTATGGCTCTTGATGTATCGGCACTTTACTTCTTCATAGCGTCGCAATATTTTTCCGTTTAGTGCCTATGGAATACTGCCATGCTGTATAGGCGTCGGAAACGGCACATCCGAGGCTCAATGAAACTACGTTTTCCAAGAGAGCCTCCTCGATCCAGAACGTGTTGCTCAGATCAAAGCCCAACTCCGACCACTACTGCTGAGCCCGTTATGCCGTGCCGCGCCCGTGTGCATTTTCCCGCGCTCGCCTGCCATCCACCTTTTACCGCTCCCCTACAGACAGGGTATTCACATTGCCTACGTATGGACCAGGCGCACAATTACAACTTTAACATCTTACAACAGTTTCAACATGGGTTACACTTCAATTCTGTTATAGCATTGCTTGAAATTTGACATAAATATTAATATTCACATCGAAAGTTGTTTACAGTTTCTTTAACATAATGACATGAAAAGAAAAAGAAATGAAATCAAAACATTGCGTGCACTAATTTATCGAAAATCAGAAAAAAAATTCATATGTACAATAGTATAGCGTTGGTGTTGTTACACATGCCCCTGTTTCCATTAAATTTCACTAAGTGCAAATTTGATGGGAACACTAAATTTTACATTTATACAGTGGTTCTGTATCTTTATGTGAATGTCCCAAAAAAAAATTTATACCACAAACTTCCTTTCACTCACATTATATAGGTCTACACATTTTAACATATCAAGAACATTTACTTGTCATTTACTTAAGTGCCTTTTGCAAAGTCCAACCTGCTATCACAACATTATTAAAATAGCAAATTACTCATTTTTACTAAATTTCTCAAAGAATTAATTTCAAAATCTGGTACACAACCATTTAACTACAAAAGCAAATGCAAATATCTATATACACTATAAGACAATTTGTTGCTGCTTGTATTGAATGGCAGTCCATTTCCTTACTTACTAAAGAAAAACAAACACACAATAATATTTAGAAAAATCACTACATATATTTGCAGCCTATTATTCAGATTTGTGCAGTCCATTTCGCATTGTTTTACCACATCACCTGTACCACACTTACAATTCTCCATTGACTATTTATCTGCCCTCATTGGTGTTTGGCAGTCCTTTATATTATGACTCATATACTGCCCACTTTGATTTTCGGCAGTCCCATCTTTTATCTGGCTTGCAGCATTTACTAATTCTTTTCAGTTCTTTTCTCCATACATTTTTACATTTACAGTACATCTGGTAATCTGAAACTCACACAAGTACATTAGCACACTGATATTGGTACACGTATATTTACAAAGATTAGTTACATTTGGAATAAATTAGTTTCAGCATAAGATACAGCATATTTACTACAAATTGCTTTCTGATTGTACTTAGTTTACTCACTCCTAGGAACATACAGTTTCAGGTCCACAACATTTCTTACACCTAAAGGTCTTTTGGATTTTGGGTAGATCAGGTAGTAAGCATTATCGTGTGGAATGTTGTGTATTATATACGGTCCATTATAAATATATTTAAATTTGGAAATTTCATGGTTCAGTTCACTAGACTTTTCGTGGGTTTTTAAAAGAACATAATCCCCAGTTTTAAATTTTGAAACTTTCAGATTTTTACTGTGTCTTTTAGATCTAGATTCAGCTTTTTGCTTTGCCCTTTTTCTGACTAATTCTTTCTTTTGACCCAACCCCAAACTTGTACAAGGTGGAAACTCTAGTTTTTCTTCAATTAAACTTTTACTCCTGCTGCCTAACAAAATTTCTTCCGGTGGGAACCCAGTAGATTCATGATGTAAGGTGTTCATGACATTCTCAAAGTCCGATATAAATCTGCCCCAGACTCTAATTCATGCCCCTTCCTGCTTTTTCCGCAACGCACCTTGGTCGACTGTGACATCGTCCCAAGATACGTTCCTGACCTGTGAATCATTTCCATCTTGTGGCTTTCTAGGTTTCTGGAGTTCAAAGTCTTTACTTACTTGAACTCTTTGCAAAATAAACACTGAGTCGTCCGGTGGCTCTTTCTTTCTTTGTTCAGTCTCAACATCTGGATTTTGGTTTGAAACTACGTCATCATTAGGTACAATATCGCAATTAGCTGTATCCCCATTATTTTCACTAGTTCCGAAATATTCGTCATCTGAACTATCGTCAGAATCCGACCATTCTGGATCGCTTTCAGGTTCTAACATAAAAGCTTTTCTGAGACAGGCACTAAGTTCTCCCTCTGCATTTTCGTCAGGCTCTAATTTTAATTCAATATCCTCTTTTGGCGAAACGGCCTCATTATCCACTTTACTCACATCCACTGTTACTTCATATTTAGTGTAATCCTCGTGGAATCAATTACTTTTAGGTAATTATCTGCCCCTTCTCCACGGTGCCTTTCGGTAGCAGCTTGTACTGTTGGCGGATTGTTAACAGAAGTTACTTCCTCGTCAATGCTTAGGATTTCATCCTCCAATTCCTTTCTATCTTTAACCTTCGTCCTATCGGCAGCTCGCGTACTTTGCGCGGCGCTATTTACTCTCTCCTCTTCAAATTCGGGCCACGTTACCTTATCGACGTCCCTACTATCTCCTTTTTCACTAATTAACCTCCTTGTCTCATACTGCTTCTTAAAATCCTCCCACTCACATTTCTTAAGGCCCTTGTACAGATCGTCGATCTGCACACGCCAATTACTTACTTCCGCTAGTTCACTCTCGCCATTTACTTCATTGCTAACACTGCTTACCGCACCTCTCAGTGTATCCACAGTTTCATCTATTATTTCCTTCGCCACGGAATTACCACTCGTTATGTATTCACCAGTTCTTACGGCAATGTTCGTACCTAATGCTGCCGCCTTGCTAGCGGCTTCTCTCTGAACAGCTGTTCTGCTAGACTGGGCCGTTGCCCTCTGATGCTCCACTCGCCTGTTAACATGTACCACTGTGCGCAGCGAAGATAAGTCATCTGTGTGCGCACCTGACGCTTGTTCCGCAACGACACGTTGCGTCGTTCCACGCCTGTCTCTAACCTGTCTCATAATTTTACTGTTAGCCCGGTAACATTTCTTAAATCGGGGCCGGTATATATTGTCCGCTTCCGTTTGGCCCGCAACGTTCGCGGAAATCAGTTTCCCGCGTCGTTATTATTTTGTGCGGTGTACCCTCTACCGCGACCTGAATAACTCCCTCTTCCTCTTCCTCTGCCGCTACCTCTCTGTATCATATTGACGCGAAATCCATCGCCGTCATTTCTCTCGTCATTATTACGATTATTTCTATTACCAAAATTCTGATAATTGGCACGACTTTCGCGCCAGTGGTCTTCGTCTTCGACCCTCTCGAGAAACGCTTGGAAGCTGCGATGATTGCTTCCCACGTATCTCTTCGAATCTTCTGGAAGCTTTTTATATAGCTCCCATATGATTTCAGAATCGGATCTTCTCCCTCTTAAGTGTGTCAACTTTCGGTACCAATATTCGCAGAAATCTTTCAAAGAATTTCTGCCCGTGTTATCATGAAGCTTGGCCATGATAAACTCGCGCCACAAAAGATCCTGTTTTTGTTCGGACCAATATTCTTCCGTAAACTTTTGCTTTAATTCTTCGAACGTCATTCGTTCGGTATTCAAATTAATTCCCCAGCGCTTAGCATCACCTGCTAAGGCGCTAAGTACAACGTTTATCTTTTCCTGATCAGACAAGTGTTCAGGAAATATCCTCTCGCAATTTTTGATGAAATCTAACGGATGCCATCCGTTATGTTTCTTGGCGGGATCGAAGCGTTCCTCACCTTCCAACAGCTTCGTAAATGGTGTGCCATTACAGACAACACCAGGTCTATCTTTAATTTTACTCTCAAGATCGAAAATTTTGCCTTGAATTTTCGAAGTATTTTGTTCACATTTTTGTACACATCCGGTAACTTTTTCACCTAAATCTCTTTCAGTGTCTGAAACTGCCTTTTTCAACTGTGCGATTCCGTGTTGACATTCGTTTACGATCTCAGTATTAAGACCGAAAACTTTTTCGTCTACTTTTGTTTCGACTAGAGGCTCTACTTTCTCTTGGATGTTGAGAATTTCAACATCAAACCTACTGTTAATGTTGTCAATTTCCCCCTGCATAGTATCCATATTTTTGTTAATTGTGTCAGTTTCAAATTTCATAGTATTTACTACTGAACTTAAATTACCCACTTTTTGTTCTACCTGTTCTATTTGTTTACTAATTGTAATTCCTTGCTCTTCGACCTGTGCTTTAATCTGACCAACTTGTGTTTTAAGCTGCTCGTCAACGTGTGTTTTGAGCTGATTAACCTGATTACTGACTTGTCTTTGAAGCTGCTCATTCTGTGTTTTGAGCTGTTCGGCAACGTGTGTTTTAAGCTGATTATTCTGTGTTTTGAGCTGCTCACTCTGTACTGCAATTTGTTGGGTTAATTGTTCAAATAAATCGTTCATGCTTAAAATCTTCACTCTGTTTTGTTCTACGGAATCGGTGTGTTCCGATCCTACCTCAAAATTTTCTTTCGGTTCTTTCTTTATCTGTGGTGAATCAAACATGTCAGTGCACTCATTCACATACCCACTCTCATCTACAAAGTCATCCTCTACTTCCTGTTTTATTCCTTGATGTGTTCGAGACGATCTCGACATTTCAATCTGTTCGTTAACGTGTTCGTGATATTGTATGTACGCCAATTGTCTTCCGCTAACGCCATCTGTTATCTGGCTGCGTACACTCCTGTCATTGCCAGCCGCATTTTCCATTTCGCTCGTCACATCTACTGTTTCTACGTTCTTGTCCATACTGAATGAAAATTACACCACACTACCGTACTTGACGTTCACTACTATTTACTTTACTGAATATTATTACAGTTCGTGCCACTGAACATCCACTGTTCGGTATTCACATTAATTTGTGACCGACAACAACTGGATGTCCTGTCACCGGGAAGCCACTTGTAACCCTACGCTACTGCGCACAATACTCTTTAAAGCCTGTACTATGCTAAGTTGACGGGCTTCACCTTATAAGAAAGGATTTTGGTATATATGTTGACCGCGTGTACCTGAATGGAGGCAAAATCAGACTTTCACCCACTCAGTAACAACAATGATACATCAAGCAAATCTGAAGTGCTACTACACGTTAGGACGGACAAGAAACAACACAGCAGATGCTACCAAATTGTTAATAAAACGGTCGCCAGCCTAATTAGGCATTAGCTGAGTTTCTTCCCTGTACAAGTTGCTGTACTTTCATACAAAACACACGTAATAACACTGCATAATATGGTAATTTTTAGAACCAAAAATCTACTGAACTAATAATTTCGCTTTCTGTACTAATATGGACAAGCCATAAATACACAACAATACACTATAATGTTTACTACAAACTTCGTACTGTCTATTGATCTGATTAAAATGGGGCATAGGTTACCCTAGAAATAGCACTTTCGAAACACACATACAATGTCAATTTTGGAAAAAGTAAAACACTAATAAATTTTAATTTTATATTGACTTTAAATTTACTGGTCAAATCAGTTCAGTACACTTCAGAATCTAACTGAATAGAAAAGAAAAGGGGGGGGGGGGACCCTGAAACTGTTATGATCACTGTACCGAAATTTTGATTATTGAAAGTATTAAGCACTCAAGATTTCCAATATATGAGTTATTACTCTTTTTAGCTTATTTCCTGCTCATTTAACTACCATTATTTTTGTCTCAAATTGACTAAACTTCATTACTAAACCAGTTCCAAAATTATCTTCCAACTTTATCAGACCTATATATTCATTAACAACAAAGTTCTTTAAACATCGTTGTAACATAGATAGGTCTGCAGGTAAATATTATTAACATAAACTTTAAATCTTCATTTCGGGACACTCGGATTGCACAACATGTGGAAAGGACCCTGTCTACGTTAGTGATGATGATAATTAAATGATAGGACAGTTCTGGTAAAAGCTAAGTTGTTATTGAACAGTCAGGAACAAAAGTAACACTGGTCCATACGAATACAGTACTAAAAGTTTCAACCTGTTCGTATCGATGCGGCGGTTGGCGGGCGGCGAGATGGCGAGGCACAGAGCACACATAGAATCACAGCTATGGCTCTTGATGTATCGGCACTTTACTTCTTCATAGCGTCGCAATATTTTTCCGTTTAGTGCCTATGGAATACTGCCATGCTGTATAGGCGTCGGAAACGGCACATCCGAGGCTCAATGAAACTACGTTTTCCAAGAGAGCCTCCTCGATCCAGAACGTGTTGCTCAGATCAAAGCCCAACTCCGACCACTACTGCTGAGCCCGTTATGCCGTGCCGCGCCCGTGTGCATTTTCCCGCGCTCGCCTGCCATCCACCTTTTACCGCTCCCCTACAGACAGGGTATTCACATTGCCTACGTATGGACCAGGCGCACAATTACAACTTTAACATCTTACAACAGTTTCAACATGGGTTACACTTCAATTCTGTTATAGCATTGCTTGAAATTTGACATAAATATTAATATTCACATCGAAAGTTGTTTACAGTTTCTTTAACATAATGACATGAAAAGAAAAAGAAATGAAATCAAAACATTGCGTGCACTAATTTATCGAAAATCAGAAAAAAAATTCATATGTACAATAGTATAGCGTTGGTGTTGTTACAAGTACACTAGTTTTAATTTACAAAGCGTGATCAGGATATGGCGATTTACGTGTCCACGACGTTCAGTTAGGTTGGGAAGCTGTTGGCTTTAATTTAGTTAGTGTGATGTGGGTATGGCGAGTTATATGGACTGCATTCCGTAAAATATCGAAATAGGGTTGACTTTACAAACTTCTTTCTAGCAAACAATATATTCGCTAATTTCTGGTGTACATTCAGTAGTTCAATTTTAGAGTGTAAGTACACATGCGTTAATAAAAATCTCCTCTTTTTCTTGTAGGTACCAATAAACAAATTCTACATCATGCATCGCTCGATTTCGTTAATAGTAGCACAATTAATTCGTTATTAGATTAGGTTGTGTTTTGGTTCTAATTATCGAGCCAATGACGGCCTACGTTTGAAGTTATTGAGAAATCCTTGTGCGGCTTGTAAAACTTACAATTTTAAAACTGATAAAAGCCTTGAGAGTAAACGAGCATTCTTGTCTGAACGGCTTACAGTCTATCCATGATTGCCCTCCTCTGCAATAGCTTTCTTTAGACTTCCAGTAAACGCGGTCTACAAGGACGGTTCACCATTTCTCCTTGCCTTAAATTCTGGTAGTTTCATGAAGCTGCACCGTCTCAGGGGAAGGGTAAGTGGCCTTGTGACGTGTTGGATGCTTCATAAACATTAGAACAGGTCATGGACAAAAACGCACTGAATGTACATGCTTGCTTAACTACGGCGTATGACGAGGAAGTTGATGAAAACCGTGTGAAACTTCGGTCAACTGTGTCAACCATTTAATTTAGCACACAGCATCATCTCTCACTTCGTGGGCAAGTCGATGAACGTTCTGTTTTCACGGGTCAGCTACAATTTCGTGCTGATTCTGGGGACGAGATTCTGAAAAATAATTTGGAGTCGAGAGTTAAAGCCTCCTTGTATTTATCGAATTCAAAATGAACTGATTGAAAGTTTCTATGAAGCAAAATAAGTGACGAGGTGAAGCAGGCTTCTGCTTATTCGGTTTTGGCTGATGAGACGGCTGACATTAGTGGTAGACAACTATTAGAGACTGGAGATCGCTGTCCACATTGTGATCCACGTAATAAAAAACCAATACTTTTTAAATTATTTTTGGAATATGTGCTGCTCCAACAACTGTATGTCAAAGCCCTTTCGGGAACAATATTCAGTTTTTACAAGATTGTAGTTTCAGTTTAAGTAAACTTGTTGATCGAGCATACGACGGCTGTGTTGCAGTGGCCGGTCATACAGGTTGTGTCCAAAACGTTATTAAAGACAAATATCCCACAACCCTGTTCTACCACTGTGCAAGGCATATATGAAATGTTGTCATCAATGATATGAGAAATCTTGCTGGGACAATGAAGGATATCATACATTTATTTAGAGCGAGTAGCCGGCCGGAGTAGTTCTAAGTTCTAGGGGACTGATGACCACAGCAGTTAAGTCCCGTAGTGCGAGTACACTACGGCAAGATTAAATGCAAAATATTCCTCATGTCTAAGAAACACGTTTAACAGCGAAGTGCAAGAGTATCAGAAAATTTTCTGAGACCCTTATTATTACGATACGAACTTTAGAAGAGCTCTCGCACAATGCATCAAATTGAAAACGAAAATAAAAGCATGTCAGCCCCACACGACTGTAAAAAGTGCATCGTATATTGTGACACTCATAGTGATGGCTGCCTATTCTGCCAAAGTCGAAGATGTGTACAATAAATCACCACAAGTAATTACAAACGTAAAGAGAGATAACCATATAAATAAATTAACGGGTGTGCTGCAACCACATCGCGATGTTGACTTGACGGAGCTCAGAGTTATCTTCAAGAAAAGTCAAAAATTTACAAATAACTGAATGCTTAACTGAAAAGACCTCGAGTTATGAGAAGACAGATCTGTGGATCAAGTCAGCCATCTGAAAATCTAAATGAATTCAGAATATCTGTCTTTATCCCGTACTTAATCTCTCTACTTTCTTCTTTGTTCTACACATAAAAAAGCATTTTCGATTATACAGCTCTATTTGGAAAATATGAGAAAGTAGACAAATCTTCAATTTTATCTATTGGAGGAGACATACAGAACTTTTATGGAGGTTTTATACAGAATTTTGCCGAAGCTGTCACGTGGTACGGAATGTTTAAGGCAAAAGATGCGAGTAATGTAACCTTAAATAAATACATGGATTACGCAGATGAATGATGTCATCCGCTCTATCCAGCTGTGTACGAGGCAGTCAAGAATGACCTGACTGTTTCAGTGATGCCACGTAGTACTGAATATTCATTTAGGATGCTACGACGTGTCAAGTCGAGGAGTTGTTCTACGATGGGAGACCTGGGGCTCAGCGATCTGTGCATGTCCGGTGTTCATAGGCGAAGGGAGAGGGAGGACATGGAATTCATTGACACGGTGTTCAGCAGTTTTGGGGACAACAGCCTAGACGCCACTGGTTTCTATTCGCACGGTGGTAGCCCCCAAAGCATACAATGACATAGTTATATTTCTTTACATAATATAATAATAAAATTTTTATTTCCTCGTCTATTTCTGTGCGTATTTTGTTACAAGATTGGAGGTTCAAGTGCAACCCCTTGAATCCCCCCTCCCCCCTCTTCCCAGCGCAATGTGGTACATAATTTCATAGTCTGGGTAGGAAAAGCTTTGGGGTCGGCGTCTGTAAGTAGATATAGATAATTAATTTTGAGAGATCCGCTTTAGCTATATTAATTATTTTTTGAACCACGACCGCTCTCAGGATTTTAAAATAACATCTTCAAGCGTATGAAATCATCGTACTGCTACGTACATGACACTGTTGTATAACGGTTTTTAATAAATCTGTCAAGAACCGACCGAGTTGTGCCAAAACCGTTCGCCCTCTGTATGACGAGATTTTTGGAAAAAGCGTTCACCGGTTGTATGAAGTAATAGTAATTGGCCTTCCAACCGTACGGCTGCCCGGCGGCGGGCAGATTCCGCCAACATACAGTGATTGGAGCCCCTGCACTGACTTGTCTGCCCGCATGTTATGTGTTACCAAATACAATAATTTCATCCACCTGAAGATGGGATTTTAAAATGCCGAAACCGGTAGTGGATTGAATAAATAGTTAATAAAAGTGAAGCTGATCTCTGTCTAAATCAATTATCGTACCTTTCATTTGCGGATATCCTACATACCAACTCAGATACAGATAAACTTCATAACGGTTCAAGTGGCTCAGAGCACTATGGGGCTCAACTGCTGAGGTCATCAGTCCTCTAGAACGTAGAATTACTTAAACCTAACTAACCTAAGGACATCACACACATCTATGCCCGAGGCAGGATTCGAACCCGCGACCGTAGCAGTCGCGCGGCTCCAGACTGTAGCGTCTAGAACCGCTCGGCCTCTGCGTCCGGTAAACTTCATAACGATTCAGAGAGTACATGTATATTGTGCAATCGTTACCGATAATTTCGACCATTAAGAACGAAAATAAACAGATATCTCGCTTTTTGCACACAAGAAGAGAGTACGGCGCCTCCTCTGTGACCTTCTCGATACAGTTCTGTTCCAAACCATGCGCGTGCAACAGTCAGAACTCATCAAGAGCGCCGGCGCGGCGGTAAGCGCGAGTGAATGGGTACACAGCGTCAGATTTCGGGCCGCCACCTGAGGCAGTTCCACTCGCTCCGTTTGTGCGGGTGAGCGCAAGCGATTACCTCGCGAAATGGCGTCTCTGGGAGGTGCGGCGCGGAGCGGCGGTTGTAGCAGGAGAGGTTAGTAGTAGTAGGAGGGGGAGGCGGCGAGAGGAGGAGGAGGAAGAGGTGGAGCAGGAGGAGGAGGGCCTAGGGGAGGAAAGATCTGAGAGGGCACGCCGTAATGGTCCGCGGAGCCATTAGTCTGGCAGTTGATACGGAATCGATACTTGGAGGAGAAGGCTGGCAGGGTCGCGGTCCCTCGCAATCTGCGTAAAGCGGGACCGGGAGCGCAGGCGTGGGGGCCGACACGGCCAGCGTGGCGGCGCGCACTCTCACTAATCACCGGCGCGGCCTCGCCGCCGAATTAAGGCGCCCCGGCGGGACGGCCGGCCGACGCCGCCCCCGTGCCGCCTTCCGGACCCGCGGGCCTCCAAACGCTCCCTGACACACGGCGCCCGCTGAAGAAACTAGCGGTCAGCCACACCGTCGTGGTAACCGCCAAACCGCGACCAATCCGCCGGATACAAGTGAAGTTTACTACGCTAATGATCTCAGCTCACCCAGCTATCAAAGGCCTTACGGGCCATCCGCCGCACTAGGTATGTGCGATGTTGGCAAATCATCGATGCTCATTTTGATTTCAAAATGTTTCAAAATGGCTCTGAGCACTATGCAACTTAACTTCTGAGGTCATCAGTCGCCTAGAACCTAGAACTAACTAAACCTAACAAACCTAAGGACATCACACACATCCATGCCCGTAGCGGTCGCTCGGTTCCAGACTGTAGCGCCTAGAACCGCACGGCCACTCTGGCCGGCTCAAAATGTTTCAAATGTGTGTGAATTCCTAAGGGACTAAACTGCTGAGGTCATCGATCCATACACTTAAACACTACTTAAACTTACTTATACTAAGAACAACACACACATCCATGTCCCAGGTAGGACTCGAACCTTAGGCGAGAGGGGCCGCGCAATCCGTGACGTGGCACCCTAAACTGTACGGGCACTCCGCGAGGCCATTTTGATTTCTTCATCGACGTCTAAACATAGGTGGCCGATAACAATCGATCCCCAAACACCGACATTAAATGATCAGTTTCCGGAATGGCGTAATGAGTAATAGATAAATATGTCTAATATCATATTTATTAAACAATAAATGCTGAAATAATTAACATTACGTATAATACACGTAAAAAAACGGTAACTCTGTCCACGCCTAGCGAACGCCGTGTTATCGTCTGCCACTGGTGTTATTACACTGAAGAGCGTAAGAAACTGGAACACCTGCCTAATGACGAGTAGGGTCACCGCGAGCACGTAGAAGTGCCGCAACACGACGTGGCATGGACTCGACTAATGTCTGAACTAGTGCTGGAGGGAATTGACACCATGAATCGCCGCGCGGGATTAGCCGAGCGGTCTGGGGCGTGCAGTCATGGACTGTGCGGCTCATCCAGGCGGAGGTTCGAGTCCTCCCTCGGGCATGGGTGTGTGTGTTTGTCCTTAGGGTAATTTAGGTTAAGTAGTGTGTAAGCTTAGGGACTGGTGACTTTAGCAGTTAAGTCCCATAAGATTTCACACACATTTGAACATTCTGAACACTATGAATCCTGCAGGGCTGTCCATAAATCCGTAAGAGTATGAGGCGGCGGAGGTCTCTTCTGAGCAGCGCATTACCAGGCATCCCAGATATGTTCAATAGTGTTCATGTCTGAGGAGTTCAGTGGCCAGCGGAAGTGTTTAAACTAAGAACAGTGTTCCTGGAGCCACCTTGTAGCAATTCTGGACGTGTGGGGTGTCGCATTGTCCTGCTGGAATTATTCAAGTTCGTCGGAATGCACAGTAGACATGAATGGATGCGTGTGATCAGACAGTGACGTGCGTGTCTCCTGTCAGAGTCTTATCTAGTCGTAGTCGTATCAGAGGTCCCATTTCACTCCAGCTGCAAGCGCGCCGCACCATTGCAGAGCCTCCACCAGCTTCAACACTCCGCTGTTGATATGCAGGGTCCATGGCTTCATGAGGTTATCTCCATACCCGTAGACATCCATCCGCTTGACACAATTTGAAACGAGATTCGTCCGACCAGGCAACATATTTTCAGTCATCAACAGTCCAATGCTGGTGCTGATGGGCCCAGGCAAGGCGTAAAGCTTCATATCGTGCAGTCATCAAGGGTAAACGAGTGGGCCTTCGGCTCGGAAAGCCAATATCGGTGTGTGTCGTTGAATGTTTCGCACTCTGACACTTGTTGATGGCGCAGCACTGAAATCCACAGCAATTTCCGGAAGGGTTGCACTTCCGTCACGTTGAACGATTCTCTTCACTTGTCGTTGGTCCCGTTCTTGCAGGATCTCTTTCCGGCAACAGCGATGTCGGAGATTTGATGTATTATCGATTCCTGATATTCACGGTACATTCGTGAAATGGTCGTATGGTTAAGTCCCCAATTCATCGCTACCTCGGAGATGCTGTTTCCCATCGCTCGTGCGCCGACTATCAGACCACTTTCAAACTCACTTAAGTCTTGATAGCCTGTCGTTGTAGTAGCAGTAACCCATCTAACAATTGCCCCAGACACTTGTTGTCTCATATAGGCGTTGCCGACCGCAGCGCCGTATTCTGCCTGTTAATGTATGTCTGTGTTTGAATACGTACGCCTATACCAGTTTCTTTGGCGCTTCAGTTTATGTACTGTATGGAGGGTGTGAGGTCAGCATACCGCTCTTCCGGCTGCTGTCGACGTTTAGACCCGGGGGCCGCTGTATTTCAACCATGTAGCTCCTCGAATGACATGATGAAGCTGAGTGCGCCGCGTTCTAGCCCTCCTACCAAGGAAAAATCCTTGGCAGTACCGGGAATCGAATCCAGTCCTCCGCCTGGCAGCCATCTACACTGACCACACAGCTACGGAGGCGGGACACTTATACAGAGTCCACACATTTTAGTCTATAGACTGTGAAAACAACACCTTTGAGAAAAGTTTCCCGTCTAGTCTATTGCGTTGTTGGCTGAAAGAATATCCTGTTTTCGTTAACACTCTTTCAGTGGCCTACGATGTTGCGATACAGCTTGAATATTTAAGTGGATATTTTGTAGCTAGTGCCGATCATGTGATTATTTATTTCTAACCGATATTGTTCAATATCTAGAAAGCGATCTTTCAGATAACCCATCCTTGCTGGTAAACCCGTTTCTGTTCGAGTTTTTAAGTTATTCTTTTCTTGTCCTGCCTTATAATCTCCACTCCAAATTTGGGTTGTCTGTTTTTCCGTAATTTTTCACATTCTATTTGACAGCATGAAAGCACAAACTGAATGAAGAAGGAAAGCCATTAGTTTTGTAAAGTTCATTAATGTTTAACTAATTCATAGCTCCACCGCCAATACTTGCAAATAAATACTTCCTAATTACAGCCGGTTTCATTCCTCAGATCGTTCAGTCATTTAAAACAGATTACATGACGATATGAAACAATGTCGTTCAGTATCACAAAATACATCTTAACTTGTGTTGACAAATATTAAAATATGTTACATTGTTAATAATATTATGTGCTCATCAAATTATTTGACTGCTTGTTAGCAGGGAGTTATGATGAATTTTGTGATAGTTCGCCCGCTCTGCCTGTGAGTGGACATGTGGCTGCTCCTTCAGCAAGGTCCGAGCAGGCACACGGGGAGAGGTGTTTGTAAGTTATTGGGAGCTCCAACGTTAGGCGGGTGATGGAGCCCCTTAGGGAAATAGCGAAAAGGTCGGGGAAGAAGGCCAGTGTTCAATCTGTCTGCTTGCCAGGGGGTCTCATCTGAGATGTGGAGGAGGCCCTACCGGCGGCGATAGACAGCACTGGGTGCACCCGACTGCAAATTGTTGCTCATGTCGGCACCAATGACTCCTGCCGTCTGGGTTCAGAGGTCATCCTCAGTTCGTACAGGCGGTTGGCGGAATTGGTGAAGGTGGAAAGCCTCGCTCGCGGGGTGGAATCAGAGCTAACTATTTGTAGTATCGTGCCCAGAACCGATCGCGGTCCTCTGGTTTGGAGCCGAGTGGAAGGCTTAAATCAGAGGCTCAGACCATTCTGCGGAGATCTGGGGTGCAAATTTCTCGACCTCCGCTATCAGGTGGAGAAATGTAGGGTCCCCCTGAATAGCTCAGGCGTGCACTACACGCCGGAAGCGGCTACAAGGGTAGCGGAGTACGTGTGGAGTGCACGTGGGGGTTTCTTAGGTTAGAGAATTCCCTCCCTAGGCCCGACAAGACGCCTCCTGAGACGCGGCAAGGTAGGAGTAGGCAAAATGCAACAGGGAATAACAATATTAATGTGCTAATAGTAAACTGCAGGAGCGTCTATAGAAAGGTCCCAGAACTTCTCTCATTAATAAACGGCCACAACGCCCATATAGTACTAGGGACAGATAGTTGGCTGAAACCAGACGTAAACAGTAATGAAATCCTAAACTCAGATTGCAATGTATATCGCAGAGACAGGCTGGACAGTGAAGGGGGAGGCGTGTTTATAGCGATAAGAAGTGCAATAGTATCGCAGGAAATTGACGGAGATCCGAAATGTGAAATGATTTGGGTGAAGGTCACGGTTAAAGCACGCTCAGACATGGCAATTGGATGTCTTTATAGGCCCCCTGGCTCAGAAGCTGTTGTGGCTGAGCACCTGAAGGATAATTTGGAAAATATTTCGAGTAGATTTCCCATGTTATAGTTCTGGGTGGAGATTTCAATTTGCCGGATATAGACTGGGAGACTCAAACGTTCATAACGGGTGGCAGGGACAAAGAATCCAGTGAAATTTTTTTAAGTGCTTTATCTGAAAACTACCTTGAGCAGTTAATCAGAGAACCGACTCGTGGCGATAACATATTAGACTTTCTGGTGACAAACAGACCCGAACTATTTGAAACAGCTAACGCAGAACAGGGAATCAGCAATCATAAAGCGGTTACGGCATCGATGATTTCAGCCGTAAATAGAAATATTAAAAAAGGTAGGAAGATTTTTCTGTTTAGCAAAAGTGACAAAAAGCAGATTACAGAGTACCTGACGGCTCAACACAAAAGTTTTGTCTCAAGTACAGATAGTGTTGAGGATCAGTGGGCAAAGTTCAAAACCATCGTACAATATGCGTTAGATGAGTATGTGTCAAGCAAGATCGTAAGAGATGGAAAAGAGCCACCGTGGTTCAACAACCGAGTTAGAAAACTGCTGCGGAAGCAAAGGGAACTTCACAGCAAACATAAACATAGGCAAAGCCTTGCAGACAAACAAAAATTACGCGAAGCGAAATGTAGTGTGAGGAGGGCTATCGAGAGGCGTTCAATGAATTCGAAAGTAAAGTTCTATGTACTGACTTGGCAGAAAATCCTAAGAAATTCTGGTCTTATGTCAAAGCGGTAGGTGGATCAAAACAAAATGTCCAGAAACTCTGTGACCAAAATGGTACTGAGACAGAGGATGACTGACTAAAGGCCGAAATACTAAATGTCTTTTTCCAAAGCTGTTTCACAGAGGAAGACTGCACTGTAGTTCCTTCTCTAGATTGTCGCACAGATGACAAAATGGTAGATATCGAAATAGACGACAGAAGGATAGAGAAACAATTAAAATCGCTCAAAAGAGGAAAGGCCGCTGGACCTGATGGGATACCAGTTCTATTTTACACAGAGTACGCGAAGGAACTTGCCCCCCTTCTTGCAGCGGTGTACCGTAGGTCTCTAGAAGAGCGTAGCGTTCCAAAGGATTGGAAAAGGGCACAGGTCATCCCCGTTTTCAAGAAGGGACGTCGAACAGATGTGCAGAACTATAGACCTATATCTCTAACATCGATAAGTTGTAGAATTTTGGAACACGTGTTCGAGTATAATGACTTTCCTGGAGACTAGAAATCTACTCTGTAGGAATCAGCATGGGTTTCGAAAAAGACGTGTGAAACCCAGCTCTCGCTATTCGTTCACGAGACTCAGAGGGCCATAGACACGGGTTCACAGGTAGATGCCGTGTTCCTTGACTTCCGCAAGGCGTTCGATACAGTTCCCCACAGTCGTTTAATGAACAAAGTAAGAGCATATGGACTATCAGACCAATTGTGTGATTGGATTGAGGAGTTCCTAGGTAGCAGAACGCAGCATATCATTCCCAATGGAGAGAAGTCTTCAAAAGTAAGAGTGATTTCAGGTGTGCCACAGGGGAGTGTCATGGGACCGTTGCTATTCACAATATACATAAATGACCTGGTGGATGACATCGGAAGTTCACTGAGGCTTTTTGCAGATGATGCTGTGGTGTATCGAGAGGTTGTAACAATGGAAAATTGTACTGAAATGCAGGAGGATCTGCAGCGAATTGACGCATGGTGCAGGGAATGGCAATTGAATCTCAGTGTAGACAAGTGTAATGTGCTGCGAATACATAGAAAGATAGATCCCTTATCATTTAGCTACAAAATAGCAGGTCAGCAACTGGAAGCAGTTAATTCCATAAATTATCTGCGAGTACGCATTAGGAGTGATTTAAAATGGAATGATCATATAAAGTTGATCGTCGGTAAAGCAGATGCCAGACTGAGATTCATTGGAAGAATCCTAAGGAAATGCAATCCGAAAACAAAGGAAGTAGGTTACAGTACGCTTGTTCGCCCACTGCTTGAATACTGCTCAGCGGTGTGGGATCCGTACCAGATAGGGTTGATAGAAGAGATAGAGAAGATCCAACGGAGAGCAGCGCGCTTCGTTACAGGATCATTTAGTAATCGCGAAAGCGTTACGGAGATGATAGATAAACTCCAGTGGAAGACTCTGCAGGAGAGACGCTCAGTAGCTCGGTACGGGCTTTTGTTGAAGTTTCGAGAACATACCTTCACCGAAGAGTCAAGAAGTATATTGCTCCCTCCTACGCATATCTCGCGAAGAGACCATGAGGATAAAATCAGAGAGATTAGAGCCCACACAGAAGCATACAGACAATCCTTCTTTCCACGAACAATACGAGACTGGAATAGAAGGGAGAACCGATAGAGGTACTCAGGGTACCCTCCGCCACACACCGTCAGGTGGCTTGCGGAGTATGGATGTAGATGTAGATGTAGATGTAGATAGTTGACCCGTATCTTAGCAGTGTCTTGCAATCTGTTTTAAATGGTTTAAGATTTCTGAGTATGAAGTGAGGACTAAAGCTGATTGTAATAAACAATTATTTGCTATCAACTTTTGGCGATAGAGCTAAGACGCTTAGCTACAACAGCCAACGGTCCTGCCTCAGTTCATTCAAAAATACTGCTTCCCCCAAAGACCCGTCCCATGTTCACGTTACACAAGCCGGAAATATATGGCTCTTGTGTCGTTATGAGACATGTTCTGAGAAAGATTCGTTTAAATGTCTAAAAATTTAATTGACTGTGATAACAAGTACTCTGATTTTCCTTACCAACACCGGAGGTCAATATTTTAACTTCGTTGTTATGTTTTTTGGAAGACGTCAGCACATAAATTGAAATATAGGTTTCTAAGCTCCTAACGTTGGTATTTCCTAAGCATCGACGATCAGGTATCATCCACACGCTGCATCGTCGATCTGTCTATCAGATGCTAAGTACAACGGAATAAAAGATCAGTCACCCCTGCAGATCCATCACGTCACTGACCTGTAACACCGCCTCAAGCATTGTTAACGACGCCAGTTCGGCTGGGAAGGTAGTCCATAAATTTCTCCAGCTAAAGCCAGTTATAAGTAATCCGATGCCACAGAGCTACTGCATTGGTTCTTCTTATCCGTTGAACGAAACAGCTCCAGACATTTTCTATGGGATTCACCAGAGTAGGGTGCCTGAAAACTCGTCAAATCAGAAACATGTACGTGCAGCTCTGTGAACACGGCTGTTATCCATCCTGGATGACGTGTTGTACACAGCACACTCACAATGAACATGTACTAGAAGAAAGGGCAGCTCTTCGTCCCCGAAAATGTTTAACTGAAGATCATGGTTGATGGTTACGGTAGCCTATATGTGTGGGCCTAGGTCAAGACACGAAAAACATCCCCAAAGCATCTCAAAAGCACGTCCGGACTGACCTACAGTCTCCAGACATTGCTGAAGGACGGCATCATTCGTTCATCTATGCACTGTACTCCTCGGCATCGTTTAGAAAAAAAGGCAAAAATTCGACTTTCCTGCCAATCCTACAAGCCTCCAGTCAACTACTGGCCCGTTTCAAAATGTTCACTTGGGAAATGGTTGACTGCACCTGCATTCACTGAAAGTTGCTATCTTACAGTCTTCAAATGAATACTTGACTGATAGTACCCTGTGCATTATCCTGAACGGTGAACCTTCGACAGAAACGAAACTAACGTCGGATGTGCACCATCGAAGTTTAATAATATATCTGACGTTCTTAATATACAAAGACGATTTATGACTGAGAACCGCCACCTCTATAAGATTCTTTTATGTAGCCTAGAAGGAAGTATCGACATTTGTTGACTAAATTTTGAAACAAACGCACTATGTTCAGTTCTGTACAACGAAGTCATACAACAATTGATGTAGCACAAAGGCAGGAGTCAGTATAAAGAGTATCAACGGTTGCGACGCAATAATTACAATTTGTTTGTGTTGTCGAACCACTGAATGTGTGCTTCACCAGTAGAACCGTCACCAGCCTGTTCTGGGTGGTTCAAATCTCTCTGAGCACTATGGGACTTAACTTCTGACGTCACCAGTCCCCTAGAACTTAGAACTACTTAAACCTAACTAACCAAAGGACAACACACACATCCATGCCCGAGGCAGGATTCGAACCTGAGACCGTAGAGGTCGCGCGGTTCCAGACTGTAGCGCGTAGCCGGCCGCGGTGGTCTCGCGGTTCTAGGCGCTCAGTCCGGAACCGCGCGACTGCTACGGTCGCAGATTCGAATCCTGCCTCGGGCATGGATGTGTGTGATGTCCTTAGATTAGTTAGGTTTAAGTGGTTCTAAGTTCTAGGGACTGATGACCACAGATGTTAAGTCCCATAGTGCTCAGAGCCATTTGAACCATATGTAGCGCTTAGAACCTCTCGGCCACTCCTGCCGGAGCACCCTGTTCTGTATTAAGATGTAGCCTCTGAGATCGTGAAA
Source organism: Schistocerca nitens (assembly GCF_023898315.1). Classification (NCBI taxonomy): domain Eukaryota; kingdom Metazoa; phylum Arthropoda; class Insecta; order Orthoptera; family Acrididae; genus Schistocerca; species Schistocerca nitens. The sequence continues at coordinate 285,996,901 of NC_064614.1, forward strand.
GCAGCGACGATATTTCAGTATCACAGATGTTTATGAACACACGAAGTGTTCGTTTAAGTGTTTCCCTATAGAGTTGTAGCGAAGTTTCTGTCTTCATTGGGTGTTTGCGCAGCTGAAGGGCGTTCTAATGAAACATGCACATTAAGCAAATTGTCAAATCCTTGGACTGAGAAATTGATTACAGAAGACGTAGCTCCGTCAGAAACGTCTGCATGACAATGGTAACATATGAAACACGAAGATATCGGACATTCACATACATGCAACACCTCGAAGGCGGCAGGCAACAAGTGTCAAACTAGCATGCTTGAATACATGAATGACTAGCTCTTCAGCGTCACCGCTAACAGCAGGAAGATTGACGCAATCTAAAGCATTCTGTGCGTAAGGAAAGGCTATGCAGCTGGTTTGTCATTCAGGATTTACTTTTGAATGCTGGTCGTTTGCGAGAAGATCAAATTATGCCTCGTGTGAGAGAGATATTGACCAGCACGTTTCGAAATTTATCAGCGGCTTCTTACATAGATCGGGATCCGACTGTCATATGGAATATGGAATTCATGGATTGCGGAGGGCCATACACAACGACGACGCGCAGTATCTCAATTGCCCATGCAACTGGCGCCTGACAGGATGGACCTGTTGTTCGCCCGGCTTGCAAGGTTGCACAGCCACGTCATGGATCTTCAAACATGAAAGTGGCTTTTCTGAAGCAACACAAGTATTCATGAGGAAAACATGACGTCTGGAGCACAACTTAATGCGACGGCGGAGCTCCATATCGCGTCCAGCCATCCAGTTTTCCGTAGTTTCCCTAATCGATTAAGGCGAGTGTTGAGTGGTTCATTTGAAAAGAAATCGACGATACCTTTCTCCGGGATTCCTTTCTTTCAAATCTGACAACTTGCATTCAGTGTGAGAATTGAGAGGTTCTTCAACGAGTTTTGACTGTGCTGGAACAGATTAACCACAAGATCTGGAACAGTTATGAGAGGCACATGCTTCTCTCTTTGAGACATCCACAACTGTTGATAGCCATCTTCAGAGATAAGATGTGGTGGCGCTGTAAAATTTTTTGTTTGCTGAGAGGAAAGGACAGCCCGGTTTCGGGACCTGTGTCCGAATCTTCCGCTGCATCTGCAATGTTGTAGGTAAGTAATGACGTCTATCCAAATTGTTAAAAATGAAAATGCCAAAGAGAACTTATACTAAAATTCGTAAGAAAGAAAAGCATGTAAGTACATAAAATGTAAGACCATAACATTCGAATAACAGAGGTTAAAGTACGTTCAATAGTGCATCGTTGGTACACGGCATTAAACGAGAGACCCTCTCAGATCCTGGGCTATGAAGTGTGGTGTAATTTTCTTTCCATTTGCTTCACTTTATCAAAGTTCTGAATGGGTGAAAATTAGTGACTATTTCGACTATGCTGTCATAACGAGCTATATGATTTGTTGAATGGTATTATAGGAATTATATCCATTTACTAGATTTTGGACCCATTTGTTGATTTATATTGTGTTTGCGGCATGCGCTGTACGTTCGTGTGTGTGGTACATGAGTGAAATTAGCTTTCACTACTGTCGGTGCTAGCCTGTGAGTTCTTAGACCTGACAGTAAAGGTTATGTCGTCTCAGATTTCAAACGTCAATTGACGTGAGCAGTGCCGTCGCTAACATTAGGGCTTTACGCCCTGTCCGGCCAGCATTTCAACTACAATGCTTGCTTGGCAGGGGCCTTATGGGTGTGTATGCATCGCTGATAAGACGCAACTTTTACTCAAGAGTCACATTATGTATACACCAATGTCTGCATGAACACAGATTATACACCCTTTTTTTGTTCCTTTCATTGTTTGCAAGACCGCCAACCTATCTTTATGCGGATCCATGTTTGGTAAGCCCTTAAGCTTCCACCTTTGTAAGCTCTGGAGCGGGGATTATTGAATGTTGAGTAGAATAATAGTTGATATTTTCATTTTATTTAGAGTGGCTCTACTCTTGCAAGTAGGGAGTTTACGTCGTTTTATGTAGGTCATGCTCTGTGAGAGGCTTTCCGGTTCGCCTAGGAATTGAGAGGGTCTCTTTTTAATGCTATGTACCAGGGACGCAATATTTTAAAGTAATGTAACCTCCGTTAATCGAGTTTTATGGGCTCATAATTTATACACGTACATGGTTTTTTCTTAAGTATTTTATTGTAAGTGCTGTTTAGCGTTTTTAATGCTAACAATTTTTATAGACTTTATTATATTTATAACTTTGCATATGCCTCTGAAGATGCGACACAGCCCCAGAAACCGGGCTGTTATTTCCTTTTAAGAAATCAAACATTTTTGCGATTGTGTCGGATCTTATCATTGATGGGTTATGAGAGAACTGATATATCTGTAATTCATTTTTTCAAGAGTGAACCAAACCTTTTCAGAAAGCATTCGGTCGAGGGAGACTGTTGACCGATGTGTTCGAATGTTGCCAACTGAGACCTCTGTACACAAGCACCGTCCTCCATGAAAACAAAATTAATTGATGTCGATTCGGCCGCACTACAGAAAGAATTTTGCGACAGTCTCGTTACTAAAATTGGCACTAAACAAAGAAAAGTGTGAAGTCATCCACATGGGTACTAAAAGAAATCGCACAAATCTAAGGGCTGTCAATTCAACTAAATACCTAGGAATTACAATTACGAGCAACGTAAATTGGAAAGACTATATAAGTAATATTGTGGGGAAGGCGAAACAAAGGCTGCGCTTTGTTGGCAGTACACATAGAAGTTGCGATTAACCTACTAAAGAGACAGCCTACATTACACTTGTCCGTCCTCTGCTGGAATATTGCTGCGCGGTGTGGGATCCCTACCAAATAGGATTGACGGAGGACATCGAAAAAGTACAAAGAAGAGCAGCTCGTTTCGTGTTATCGCTCAATACGGATGAGTGTGTCACTGATATGGTACGCGAGTTGTGGTGGCAGTCACTAAAACAAAGGCGGTTTTCTTTGCGGCGAGATCTATTTACGAAATTTCAATCAACAACTTTCTCTTCCGAATGCGAAAATATTTTGTTGACACCCACCTACGTAGGGAGTAATGATCATCATAATAAAATAAGAGAAATCAGAGCTCGAACGGAAGGATTTAGGTGTTCCTTTTTCCCACGAGCCATTCTATAGTGGAATGGTAGAGAAGTAGTATGAAAATGGTTCGATGAACCCTCTGCCAGGCACTTAGGTGTGAATTGCAGAGTATCCATGTAGATGTAGATGTAGATCCTTCCGAATGACTCATCTTCCTCATTTGTGCTCATTCCGTCAGTTCTCCATGAACTAGTTCGTAGGGGTTGTTCTCTCCACTTACTGTTCTGGTATAAAGGCGTCTGTTGTGAGTCCTGACACAACATCACAATGCGTGGGAGAACAAAACACGACTCCATCCTCCACGATGGTCATCCGCCAAATTTATTCGAACGTTACTGTGTTATTAATAAGAAGCATTCACAGACGTGTCCACGCGTGCGAAAAACGTACCTTCAGAATGGTCTTAGTTTTGGTTGTTATTCTACTCGCTGTTATTCTTTTCAGGGCTCTCTTGCAGTTAAGCTCTTCTAAAATGTTTGCCAGCAGTCGTGAGTTTATACATATTGTAAGTGCAGTGTACTCGTAATATGAAGCTAAACGCTATGCCCCTCAGAGCCCAGATCCGGTGACCATGTAGATCCTCTTTACTTTAAATGAAGTGACCACTACCAGCGGTGCTACAACAATATCATCAATCACATTGACTGGCTGACGAATCTAGGATTGAGAATTTGACGTACATGTATCAGACACGGAACACTAGTTCAGTGCGGTCAAGATCTTTTTTAAAGACTCCCTTCCCAAAACGCAATCATGTGAAGTTTCGTTTTTTGCCTTACGTATATTTCGAAGGAGTTATGTCCCCTTCAGTAGACGACTTTTATTTAATGATCTGAATTTTTTGTTGAAACAGGTTCAAAATAGTCACATTACAGATTTTCATCATAACAGTTGCACCTTGAAACTACCTTGAAAAAATGTTAAATCATTTAATGAAAAGGTCCACTTAGAACAATATGCCTGTATCCTAACATTTTTGGAGAGAGTACATACAACTACGTTTCGCACACATTCATAAAATAACAAACAATAGTTTTCAGTCAGCATTTAGATTCCAGTCGTGTGACATTACAGGCGAAGTATCGTCACGTTAGACCAGAGGCTCCGTATAAATCAGCTCATTGCCTTCGAGACAAATATACTGGTACTTGTTTTGACTGGTTTATGACAATCACAGCAGAGTAAATACGATCGGAGCTAAAACCATACACTGTCCCGATTAAGCACAAACTTTCGGAATAGCGAAAAGATTCACTGAAGTACATCGTGCTTTTGTTCTACAGTCGTTGCTTGCACATTGTGTATCATGGTCTTCATTTATTCAGTATAGCATGGTGGATTAATACTTGGTAAAAAACATAATACGTAATTATATCAAGAATTTGTGTGTTATAATGCGAACTGTAGTATCTGAGAAAGTCAACTAATCTTAGCAAGAACGAGCAAACCTTGCAGCACAATCGTACAACCATATCCATCAATACTCGGGTGAAAGTACCTTATTGCAAGTTTACATAAACGTATTTTATATCCAAGAGTCCCTTCAACAGTACACAACATTTCACGATATTTTTCTTAAATGCGCCATTTTCAGTGGCCTCCTACGAAATAAAAAAAGTAGTTAAATATAACCTAGGTTAAAATATCCTATTGATTTTATGAAAAGCTAACCACGTAGCATAAATTAAATTGCCTAATAGAAATGAACACGTAATATCAAAATAATTTTAACAAAATCATTCAACTAGACGTAAAAATAACATATCAATGTAAGATAGCAGCGTGAAGTACATTCAGAATAAATTTTCATTACTAGTAATTGTGAAACGGATCACATTTCTCTCACGGCAGCTCACTTTCGGAGACAAAATTAAAGCGCAGACTGAATACAAGCTGTGATGCATACGCCTTGGAGAAGGTGGGGAAAGTTAAACGAAAAGTCGCACTAAGTGCTTCAAAGCTCTTTCCAACTGATTGAAAGGGCGCAGCGAACAGTGCTCCCCGAGAAAAGAAATTCTTCCACTCAGATGTTGCGGAAACATCACGCGCGACAAGATAACATTGCATTAGCGAAGTTTGAAGACTTTGCCGATGGTCTGGCGGGAGGAGAAGGGGAAATAAAAGTACAGCCAACTCTGGGCAAGGAGTAATAAATCACTGTCGCCCGAAATAATTTCCGAAGGGACAGAGGAATCACTTGTGATTTATCCGAGTCAGGCGCAGTTGCACGGAAACAAATAAAGAAAAGTTGGCGGCACTGCAGCGTGCGCGGGCTCCGACTGAAACAATGACGGATGGCGACGCTCGCGGGCGTGGCCGGGCAGGGGGCATTGCATCGCACCCGTGGGCGGCTTACCAGGAGGCGGCGGGCGCGCTACAAGTGACGAATTGTTTTTCAGGGGAGCCATCCCGACGTCGGGGGCATTGTCAAAACTATTCCCAGTAACCACACTTCGTCCTCAACCTGAAGCTTGAAGGACTTTCTACGCTTGGTTCTACTAACGGTACTGTTCCTTAATCTTCCTCTGATGTCGAACTGATTAAGCCATCAAGCTATAGAGGGACCTCTTGTTTCACATGATCCGCAAGTAGCAGTAAAGAATCATTACCAAAGATGAAGCAGTCGACAGAAATATTCTCTCCTTCACATATGTCTTTACTGCTTTTGACGGCTGTATTACAGTGAAGTGGTTTCGAAACTAATGAGACATCATCACGAGTAATGTTTCTGTCTTGTTGGAAAATAACATATCAAGTCGTCATCAAGCACTCCTTGTTGTCGTTTAAAATAAAAATTCATAACAGGATATTCAAGTCGCATTAGAATCGAAACCGGTTAACTGTAGTACAGCCACAAAATACTATCAAGTTTCGTGAATAAAATACTATTACGTGCTCTAATGTCACTACGTCAGATATCATTAAGTGACAGAAATAAATGCTTGTATCTATTGAGAACTGAATCCCAAACCTTTGGATGTGTAGTTTGACGCTTACCCACTTAGTCACCGAATCAGACATTACTAATATAAAGACTAACATCTTTTTTGCTCATTGGTTCCCATAAACTAGACATGAACGGGGAAAGAGCAGTACTTCAGTAAAAAACTAAGTTATCCACTCACAGCACTGGTGGTGGACAAAACAACCATGAAAATAAATGAAGATGGTATCTGTTCTTTCGGATATGTCCGAAAGATCAGATACCATCTTCATATATGTATATAGTTAAGGCTTACCGGCCATTTGACCATCTTCTTCTGTGCGGATGCACAAACAGTGCCCGAACTCGTACGGGAATCGGCAAAAAGTCGCTATAATGAGTATAACGTTCAGAGGCTCTTTGAATATAGTGCGGAACAATAAGCTGAGAATGTGAGTCTCACGGGAGGCGTGCCAGAGGTAAGGCCTTGCAGTCGCGCTATCCTCTGTGTCCTCGGTGGCTCAGATGGGTGCCGGCCGGCACGGTAGCTCAGCGTGTTCGGTCAGAGAGCTGGTTGGCCTCTGTAATAAAAAAACTGAGTGGAAGGATCAACAAACGAACAAAAAAAATGGATAGAGCATCTGCCATGTAAGCAGGAGATCGAGCTCCGGTCGGGGCAGACATTTTCAACTGTCCCCGTTGGCGTATATCAAAAAACTAAGTGACTTTTTTTGCGTTAGATTCATGAGGCACGGCTAACACTTACCTGAGGACTAGAGAACACTGTGTTGAAAACGAGTCCATGGACATGAAATAAAAATCAAAATAAAATTTAAAAAATACAGCTGTAAGGAAGCTGGATTTCATTAAAACAGATTGAAGGCTTGTGGCATATTGGACGCAGATGAAAATCGCTGGTGGAAACGTTGTTGGATATTGCAACAGTTCCCAATTTCAGATTCGACACACAGGACATTCAATCAAAGACGCCGAAGCGTGACGCGCGAAAGATGACTGACAATTAAGTGTTTTCGGAAAGGGACTCTACCCGTTTCCTCCTTTTGACTCATACATATTTGGCTGATTTTTACAGGAAGAAACAGGACCGCAGTTCTTTACTGTCTATCACCTATCCATGTTCCAATATTCGGAAGAGACGTGTAATCGAGAAAAGCAAACATAACTTTTCATTTCTTGAAGGTTGTATTTATAAGAGGTGCCCATTGACAGTATAATTCTCACTGCTCTTCACGAAAAAGTGCTTTCATGGAGTCACCAACACTAACAGTAGACTACCGATAAGTCAAGGGCCTTCTCCTTACTGTTTTGTAAATTGAAGGGGGGGGGGGGATAATACGAGGGCGGTTCAGAAAGTAACCTCCGATTGGTTGTGCGGGTTGTGGGGGAGTAGCGACGCCATCTGTGCGTTCACTGCACTCAACAGGTCAGTCGGCATCAAGCCGTGGTCGAGTGAACGTCGTACCTGCGCTAGTTTAGTTTTTGTGGCAGTTTGAAATGTGTGCTGCAATAGAAAACCCTGCCAAATGTGAAGTGCGTGCTGTCATAAGGTTTTTTACAGCCAAAGGATATTCTGCAGCAGCTATTCATCGTGAGCTTTGTGCCGTGTACGGACCAAGAGTTATGAGTGAAGGAGTTGTCCGTGAATGGGTACGTTTATTTAAAAGTGGGCGATAAAACGTTCATGATGAAGAGAGGAGTGGTAGACCATCATTGGTGACTGACGAACTCGTTCAGACAGTTGATGCAAAAGTTCGTGAAAATCGACGTTTCTCAATGTCGGAGTTGTCTACTGGTTTTCCACAGATTTCTAAGACTCTCTTGGACGAGATAGTGACAGCAAGATGCGGTCACAGGCTGGCTCCAGGCACAAGCGGGTGATTTTTATGCAGAAGGAATTTCAAAGCTTGTGAAGAGATACGATAAGTGCCTCAATCGCTATGGAGACTATGTAGAAAAATAGTGCAAAGATGTAGTTGTAAGATGTATATATTAAAATATTTTTATTTAACTTGGTGTATTTTTTTAAATCAACCGGAGGTTACTTTCTGAAAGGCCCTCGTACATATAATACATATGGATAATACATAATATGTATCACAGATGCGGATCCCGAGTGGTGTCTGTTCTTTCGGACATATCCAAAAGAATAGTCACCACGCATTCATAGCATATCACTGTCTCATTAAACACGAAAACCGTGTCGTCGATCAGTCATTTGCAAAATGAGTTACCTTCAGATGAGACTTTATATAGCGATGTATGTTTGGGCTGACGCACAAAGATTCGTGCCTTCTCAGTACTTGTGGATTACATCTACATCTACATTTATATATACACTCCTGGAAATGGAAAAAAGAACACATTGACACCGGTGTGTCAGACCCACCATACTTTCTCCGGACACTGCGAGAGGGCTGTACAAGCAATGATCACACGCACGGAACAGCGGACACACTAGGAACCGCGGTGTTGGCCGTCGAATGGCGCTAGCTGCGCAGCATTTGTGCACAGCCGCCGTCAGTGTCAGCCAGTTTGCCGTGGCATACGGAGCTCCATCGCAGTCTTTAACACTGGTAGCATGCCGCGACAGCGTGGACGTGAACCGTATGTGCAGTTGACGGACTTTGAGCGAGGGCGTATAGTGGGCATGCGGGAGGCCGGGTGGACGTACCGCCGAATTGCTCAACACGTGGGGCGTGAGGTCTCCACAGTACATCGATGTTGTCGCCAGTGGTCGGCGGAAGGTGCACGTGCCCGTCGACCTGGGACCGGACCGCAGCGACGCACGGATGCACGCCAAGACCGTAGGATCCTACGCAGTGCCGTAGGGGACCGCACCGCCACTTCCCAGCAAATTAGGGACACTGTTGCTCCTGGGGTATCGGCGAGGACCATTCGCAACCGTCTCCATGAAGCTGGGCTACGGTCCCGCACACCGTTAGGCCGTCTTCCGCTCACGCCCCAACATCGTGCAGCCCGCCTCCAGTGGTGTCGCGACAGGCGTGAATGGAGGGACGAATGGAGACGTGTCGTCTTCAGCGATGAGAGTCACTTCTGCCTTGGTGCCAATGATGGTCGTATGCGTGTTTGGCGCCGTGCAGGTGAGCGCCACAATCAGGACTGCATACGACCGAGGCACACAGGGCCAACACCCAGCATCATGGTGTGGGGAGCGATCTCCTACACTGGCCGTACACCACTGGTGATCGTCGAGGGGACACTGAATAGTGCACGGTACATCCAAACCGTCATCGAACCCATCGTTCTACCATTCCTAGACCGGCAAGGGAACTTGCTGTTCCAACAGGACAATGCACGTCCGCGTGTACCCCGTGCCACCCAACGTGCTCTAGAAGGTGTAAGTCAACTACCCTGGCCAGCAAGATCTCCGGATCTGTCCCCCATTGAGCATGTTTGGGACTGGATGAAGCGTCGTCTCACGCGGTCTGCACGTCCAGCACGAACGCTGGTCCAACTGAGGCGCCAGGTGGAAATGGCATGGCAAGCCGTTCCACAGGACTACATCCAGCATCTCTACGATCGTCTCCATGGGAGAATAGCAGCCTGCATTGCTGCGAAAGGTGGATATACACTGTACTAGTGCCGACATTGTGCATGCTCTGTTGCCTGTGTCTATGTGCCTGTGGTTCTGTCAGTGTGATCATGTGATGTATCTGACCCCAGGAATGTGTCAATAAAGTTTCCCCTTCCTGGGACAATGAATTCACGGTGTTCTTATTTCAATTTCCAGGAGTGTATTTGTGTAACATTGGATTTCGTAGTTACGAATCAGTGGATGTCGGGAGACTTTGATCCACTAGACCTTCGAACCTTACTCTTCTGACAATAACAGTATTGTTTGTAGCGTCTTAGTATCCAGTAAGTTGTAAAACGTGGCTTTGAACCGTCGGTTTGTTTTGACATGTGTGGTGAAATAACTCTTGGCCCATCCACTTTCTGGAGAACACGACTGAAAAATGTTGCAAGGAGTGTCACCCGTACTTCCGTACGTGCTAGACACGAAGCACGGAGCATACGTGTTAGTATCACCGCGTCAAGAAACCAGAAGGGTGCTCAAAGGAGCTTTCTTCCTTCGCTCCCCACGTGTCCTATCAGCGATGAAGAAAAATCAAATACTACGTCCTTATGTCGGTGCAGATGATACTGGTTTCATACAATGCAATGCCAACACTTCAAAACACAGATCTCGTCTCTTTGGCATGTAACTTAGAGATAAACAATTTAATGACGACAGTAGACAATAGGATCTGCTAACGTGAAGCAAATATCGAAGGGTTGGATGAAATAGAAAGTTTTATTGTAAGTCGTAGTCCTTGACCTCAGACCCTTGCCACATTGAGAGCAGGTGGGTTATCATACTCTGCATTGACATTATTTGTGCTGTAGGAAGACAAAACGCCTGCTTTGTACATTTCAAAACAGTTTTTATATTGAAAGTACATTCCAAGTCAGCAACGGCAATTGAATGCCTTGTTAGTGATGTATCCTGTATTTACATTGTTAGCTAAGAATCCTTTCTCCCTAAGCGTTTGATTTTAGTTGTCATTATACTTTGAGATGCTTTGTGTTTTATGAAGACGATACCATCGACAAAATTATCTGCATGGAAAACGTAACATCAGCTAAATATCGTGTTCTTTTATTCAAATTTCGTAAGAACGGAAGACATTAAATTCAAAATCTTAGTAATTCTTATTTTTCCTTCTTCGGCCCTATTCTGATTGCTGAGAAAAAGTGTGAAATCTGAATCAACGCATATATTCAGAATCTGTCGATTTTGTCACACTGTTAATAAGGATTAGGTATTATTTCACATCTAACTTTTACGAGGTCTTGCTGAAAATAAAAATGCCTCCATTTTTTCATCTGAAAACTATTGAAGCTTTTTCAATAAAACAAACGTTACTAAAATTTTACACCTATATTCGTCACCCAGGCGACGAACATAATTTTACCAACGAGAGATTAGTCAGTTAATACCGTCACTGAGTCACTGTAGAATGTTTGGCTCTATTGGAGGACCCACAGTCTCACCTCTGCTTGCACCACTTCATCTCTATCGGAGTGAAGTCCTTGAAGGTATTCCTTAAGTTCTGGAAACAGATGAAAATCGGATGGGGCAAAGTCGGGACTGTATGGAGAATGATTAATGGCAGTGAACCCGAGGAGTAGGATTGTTCTGATGTCAAAGCACTCGTGTGTGATCAGGCGTTGTCATGCTGAAGTAATTGGTGCTTCCAGTTTTCTGAGGGATTACAGAACGCTGTTTCTCACTCACCGATATAGTTACACTACACACCGTCATGTTATACGCTACACTTCGGAACCCTCTGGCGACAGTTGTAACTTGCGCCATCGAAACAAAAAAGCCAATAGAGTACTATGCATGACATGTAATATCTCAACCAATATTGAGAACAGAATAAAAAATTCATAGGCATTGTTTCTCAGCATGCCGTCGTATAATAATAGTAATAATAATAATTTCGTGTGGCTCAATGACCTGGGGCATGTCTTGCAACCGGATGCCACTCCGGCTACATGCATGTCCCTGACCCCGCACATTTACCTAACGGGCAAAAGGGGACCTATAATTTAACATGGAATCCGACACGTGTCGTTCCTGGCAACTCCCCACATTGTTGAGAGGTGAAAGCTAGGTTAGCGACAGAATGAAAACTCCTTGTCCGATAAGGATTCGATCACGTGATCTTTCGGTTTTCAGGCGCTTGCTTTACCGCTAGACCGCCAATCCCGTCTTCAGTTTTATAATAATCCATAAAATAGCACCGACGCTTATTCATTATCAAACAAACAGTTGCTCAAAGGCGTTTTTAGTGTCTCTTCTTTCAAGAACATTTTGCATCGGCTTTGCGCTCTCTTTTATTTTCCATACGGACGAAAATACTGCTTAAATTCTGTAAATGTCTGACTGATAGCCTCAGGATTGCGCACTTCGATTGCACTAGTCGAATATAACTAAACGTACAAAACCTTAAAATGAATTCGAAATTGCGAATAAGGACAATCATCAGCTCTAGAATGGTGTGACGACAGTGAAAATCCGTGCCGGTCCGGAACTCGAATCCTGACTTGCCGCTTATCGCAAGCGGTCGACTTACCATTTGGCTACCCCTGCACAAATGACGGCCATGCCCGAAATTCCATACATCGTCAACAATGTGTCTACGACCTCTACTCCTACATCCATTATGTACACTACTGGCCATGAAAATTGCCACACCAAGAAGAAATGCAGATGTCAAACAGAGCTTGGATGGCGTGTACAGGTACAGCTGCCCATGCAGCTTCAACACGATACCACAGTTCATCAAGAGTAGTGACTGGCGTATTGTGACGAGCCAGTTGCTCGGCCACCTTTGACCAGGCGTTTTCAATTGGTGAGAGATCTGGAGAATGTGCTGGCCAGGGCAGCAATCCAACATTTTCTGTATCCAGAAAGGCTCGTACAGGACCTGCAACATGCGGTCGTGCATTATCCTGCTGAATGTAGGCTTTCGCAGGGATCGAATGAAGGGTAGAGCCACGGGTCGTAACACATCTGAAATGTAACGTCCACTGTTCAAAGTGCCGTCAATGCGAACAAGAGGTGACCGAGACGTGTAACCAATGGCACCCCATACCATCACGATGGGTGATACGCCAGTATGGCGATGTCAAATACACGCTTCTAATGTGCGTTCACCGCCATGTCACCAAACACGGAAGCGACCATCACGATGCTGTAAACAAAACCTGGATTCATCCGAAAAAATGACGTTTTGCCATTCGTGCACCCAGGTTCGCCGTTGAGTACAGCATCGCAGGCGCTCCTGTCTGTGATAAGGCGTCAAAGGTACCGCAGCCATGGTCTCCGAGCTGATAGTCCATGTTGCTGCAAACGGTGTCGAACTGTTCGTGCAGATGGTCGTTTTCTTGCAAACGTCCCCATCTGTTGACTCAGGGATCGAGACGTGGCTGCACGATCCGTTACAGCCATGCGGATTAGATGCCTGTCATCTCGACTGCTACTGATACGAGGCCGTTGGGATCCAGCACGGCGCTCCGTATTACCCTCCTGAACCCACCGATTCCATATTCTTCTAACAGTCATTGGATCTCGACCAACGCGAGCAGCAATGTCGCGATACGATAAACCGCAATCGCGATAGGCTACAATCCGACCTTTATCAAAGTCGGAAACGTGATGGTATGCATTTCTCCTCCTTACACGAGGCATCACAACAACGTTTCACGAGGCAACGCCGGTCAACTGGTGTTTGCGTATGAGAAATCGGTTGGAAACATTCCTCGTGTCAGCACGTTGTAGGTGACGCCACCGGTGCCAACGTTGTGTGAATGCTCTGAAAAGCTAATCATTTGCATATCACAGCATCTTCTTCCTGTCGGTTAAATTTCGCGTCTATAGCACGTCATCTTCGTGGTGTAGCAATTTTAATGGCCAGTAGTGTATATTCCCATACAGGTCAGACGTTGTACTTGAAAGTCGCTTGCCCGGTATAGGCTGATAAATGCGATATTGCAGTGTCTGTGTTATTCTGATTACGATGCAAAGTATAGAAGTTTAGGTCTAGCCGCGACTTACGCACGGATAGCCAAATGGTAAGGCAACCGCTCGGAAATCCGCGGCACAAATTTTCATTGTCGTCATTCCATTCTACAGCTGATAGTTGTCCTTATTCGCAATTGCGAATTCGTTTAATGTGTTCCATAACGGCTGTAGTCGCCGCAGTGCCTGTTCCAAGGAACTTTGCCTCGTAATCAGAATAACTCAGGCATTGCAATATTGTACAAACGTACAAATGATTGTTGTGATGAACCTGAACGAAATGACGAAATTAGGAAGCGACAAAGCTATCTGAAGATCAAAAATCAATGGTCGATAACCGATGACGGAAAGAAAAGAGTACGGAAGGGAATGAGTAACGCTACATATTTTGAGAGTATACATTGAATAATAAAAACCCGCGTAAGTACGAGGATCACACGGCGACGGGAGACCAGATCCTTTCCACAGTCCGAGAGAGCTACTAAAATGATTTTGGCGATGGAGATCTTCCGCATTTTTAGGTATAAGGCGTGTGTAAATTGTAGAAATTTTGAAGATATAACGAAGGACTCTTCCCCCATGAACCATGGACCTTGCCGTTGGTGGGGAGGCTTGCGTGCCTCAGCGATACAGATGGCCGTACCGTAGGTGCAACCACAACGGAGGGGTATCTGTTGAGAGGCCAGACAAACATGTGGTTCCTGAAGAGGGGCAGCAGCCTTTTCAGTAGTTGCAGGGGCAACAGTCTGGATGATTGACTGATTTGGCCTTGTAACATTAACCAAAACGGCCTTGCTGTGCTGGTACTGCGAACGGCTGAAAGCAAGGGGAAACTACAGCCGTAATTTTTCCCGAGGACATGCAGCTTTACTGTATGATTAAATGATGATGGCGTCCTCTTGGGTAAAATATTCCGGAGGTAAAATAGTCCCCCATTCGGATCTCCGGGCGGGGACTACTCAAGAGGACGTCGTTATCAGGAGAAAGAAAAATGGCATTCTACGGATCGGAGCGTGGAATGTCAGATCCCTTAATCGGGCAGGTAGGTTAGAAAATTTAAAAAGGGAAATGGATAGGTTAAAGTTAGATATAGTGGGAATTAGCGAAGTTCGGTGGCAGGAGGAACAAGACTTTTGGTCAGGTGATTACAGGGTTATAAATACAAAATCAAATAGGGGTAACGCAGGAGTAGGTTTAATAATGAATAAAAAAATAGGAGTCCGGGTTAGCTACTACAAACAGCATAGTGAACGCATTATTGTGGCCAAGATAGACACAAAGCCCATGCCTACTACAGTAGTACAAGTTTATATGCCAACTAGCTCTGCAGATGATGAAGAAATTGATGAAATGTATGACGAGATAAAAGAAATTATTCAGGTAGTGAAGGGAGACGAAAATTTAATAGTCATGGGTGACTGGAATTCGTCAGTAGGAAAAGGGAGAGAAGGAAACATAGTGGGTGAATATGGATTGGGGGGAAGAAATGAAAGAGGAAGCCGCCTTGTAGAATTTTGCACAGAGCATAACTTAATCATAGCTAACACTTGGTTCAAGAATCATAAAAGAAGGTTGTATACCTGGAAGGATCCTGGAGATACTAATAGGTATCAGATAGATTATATAATGGTAAGACAAAGATTTAGGAACCAGGTTTTAAATTGTAAGACATTTCCAGGGGCAGATGTGGTTTCTGACCACAATCTATTGGTTATGAACTGCAGATTGAAACTGAAGAAACTGCAAAAAGGTGGGAATTTAAGGAGATGGGGCCTGGATAAACTGAAAGAACCAGAGGTTGTAGAGAGTTTCAGGGAGAGCATAAGGGAACAATTGACAGGAATGGGGGAAAGAAATACAGTAGAAGAAGAATGGGTAGCTCTGAGGGATGAAGTAGTGAAGGCAGCAGACGATCAAGTAGGTAAAAAGACGAGGGCTAATAGAAATCCTTGGGTAACAGAAGAAATATTGAATTTAATTGATGAAAGGACAAAATATAAAAATGCAGTAAATGAAGCAGTCAAAAGGGAATACAAACGTCTCAAAAATGAGATCGACAGGAAGTGCAAAATGGCTAAGCAGGGATGGCTAGAGGACAAATGTAAGGATGTAGAGGCTTGTCTCACTAGGGGTAAGATAGATACTGCCTACAGGAAAATTAAAGAGACCTTTGGAGAGAAGAGAACCACTTGTATGAATATCAAGAGCTCAGATGGCAACCCAGTTCTAAGCAAAGAAGGGAAGGCAGAACGGTGGAAGGAGTATGTAGAGGGTTTATACAAGGGCGATGTACTTGAGGACAATATTATGGAAATGGAAGAGGATGTAGATGAAGATGAAATGGGAGATAAGATACTGCGTGAAGAGTTTGACAGAGCACTGAAAGACCTGAGTCGAAACAAGGCCCCGGGAGTAGACAACATTCCATTAGAACTACTGATGGCCTTGGGAGAGCCAGTCACGACAAAACTCTACCATCTAGTGAGCAAGATGTATGAGACAGGCGAAATACCCACAGACTTCAAGAAGAATATAATAATTCCAATACCAAAGAAAGCAGGTGTTGACAGATGTGAAAATTACCGAACAATCAGTTTAATAAGTCACAGATGCAAAATACTAACGCGAATTCTTTACAGACGAATGGAAAAACTGGTAGAAGCGGACCTCGGGGAAGATCAGTTTGGATTCCGTAGAAATGTTGGAACACGTGAGGCAATACTAACCTTACGACTTATCTTAGAAGAAAGATTAAGAAAAGGCAAACCTACGTTTCTAGCATTTGTAGACTTAGAGAAAGCTTTTGACAACGTTAACTGGAATACTCTCTTTCAAATTCTGAAGGTGGCAGGGGTAAAATACAGGGAGCGAAAGGCTATTTACAATTTGTACAGAAACCAGGTGGCAGTTATAAGAGTCGAGGGAAATGAAAGGGAAGCAGTGCTTGGGAAAGGAGTGAGACAGGGTTGTAGCCTCTCCCCGATGTTATTCAATCTGTATATTGAGCAAGCAGTAAAGGAAACAAAAGAAAAATTCGGAATAGGTATTAAAATTCATGGAGAAGAAGTAAAAACTTTGAGGTTCGCCGATGACATTGTAATTCTGTCAGAGACAGCAAAGGACTTGGAAGAGCAGTTGAACGGAATGGACAGTGTCTTGAAAGGAGGATATAAGATGAACATCAACAAAAGCAAAACGAGGATAATGGAATGTAGTCAAATTAAATCGGGAGATGCTGAGGGGATTAGATTAGGAAATGAGACACTTAAAGTAGTAAAGGAGTTTTGCTATTTGGGGAGTAAAATAACTGATGATGGTCGAAGTAGAGAGGATATAAAATGTAGACTGGCAATGGCAAGGAAATCGTTTCTGAAGAAGAGAAATTTGTTAACATCGAGTATAGATTTAAGTGTCAGGAAGTCGTTTCTGAAAGTATTTGTATGGAGTGTAGCCATGTATGGAAGTGAAACATGGACGATAACCAGTTTGGACAAGAAGAGAATAGAAGCTTTCGAAATGTGGTGCTACAGAAGAATGCTGAAGATAAGGTGGGTAGATCACGTAACTAATGAGGAGGTATTGAATAGGATTGGGGAGAAGAGAAGTTTGTGGCACAACTTGACTAGAAGAAGGGATCGGTTGGTAGGACATGTTTTGAGGCATCAAGGGATCACAAATTTAGCATTGGAGGGCAGCGTGGAGGGTAAAAATCGTAGAGGGAGACCAAGAGATCAATACACTAAGCAGATTCAGAAGGATGTAGGTTGCAGTAGGTACTGGGAGATGAAGAAGCTTGCACAGGATAGAGTAGCATGGAGAGCTGCATCTAACCAGTCTCAGGACTGAAGACCACAACAACAACAACAACGAAGGACTGCACGAACGTAATAGAGGATTAGGTAGCATTAAAATACCAATCAGTAAGTCGACAACAGTAACTATGAAAGGAAACTACGAAACACTAATGTAATACTCTATGAAGAAATCACACAGCAGAAAACTTCTGTTAAATCTCTGTGTTACACTACACACTATCTGATCAAAAATATTCAGGCTCTTGTCAGTATACTTTAATGTGGGGGAGGGGGAGCCCACGCTTCACCTTTATGATGGCGCGAACTCTTTTGGGAACGCTTTGAAGGAGGTGTCTGTACGTGTTTGGGGGAAAGGCGGTCCATTTCTTCCCGAGAGCCGAAACCAGAGAGGATAGTAAGTTTGGACGCTAGGGCTTGGAGCGAAGCCGACGTTCTAACACATCTCAGGGATATTGCATTGGGTTCCTGGCAGGAGTCTGGGCAAGTTAGTCCATTTCAGCAGGTAACTGTCGACAAACGTTTGCTTTATGACAGGGGGCACTGTGAAGTTGATATGAAAAGTTATCGTCTACCAACTGTTGCTGTAATGTTCGAAGTACACAGTACTGTAAAATATGTTGACATCATTCAGCTTTAGCGTTTTCTTAAGCGCAGTGAGGGAACTACACCCAAACCACGAAAACCACTCCCACAACCTTACAGCATCTCTTCTGTAACTCAATATTGGGAGACCACCACGACGGCAGGTAAACTCCAAAAATTCGCCTAACCTAAAGCCTTCAAGGGACTGTTACAGGTTATAGCGGTATTCATCACTCCAAATTGTTTCCAGACACCCACTGTCGCCGGCCAGTGTGGCCTAGCGGTTCTAGACGCTTCAGTCTGGAACAGCGCTACAACTACGGTCGCAGGTTCGAATCCTGCCTCGGGCATGGATATGTGTGTTGTCCTTAGGTTAGTTAGGTTTAAGTAGTTCTAAGTTCAAGGGACTGATGACTTCAGATGTTAAGTCCCATAGTGCTCGGAGCCATTTGAACCATTTTGAACACCCACTGTCGGGTGTCGTCGCTCTTAACAGCAACTAAAAGGGTCGCTTAGCGTTTACGGCATAAATTTGTGGCTTATGAAGAGTTACTCAACCATTGTATCCAATTCTTTGTAACTCCCTGCGCAGTCATTCTGATAGCTGGACTACTGGTAACACTTTTTCGTCCAATTAGGGATTCCTTTCACTGATTTCATCCTATTTTCTTACAACCACTCTCCACAATATTCGACGGACCGTGTTCGTCAGAGGTCTGCCTGATCTTGTTGTTTTAGCTGTGAGTGTTTCCACTTCAAAAACACATGACCGACAGTCGACGCACGCATTTTTAGACTGGTGGAAATACCCAATAAATAGTCTACGTTCCAAGTCACGGACCTCCCTGATCGACCCATTCTCCTCTTACTGCTTCTCTGCTGACAACAAAATTTTTACTTCAGGAAATGCATGTTAATTTTGCTGTATTGAATTTTACGTATTTGTTCCGACTAGTTTCTGTTGTCAAGCATCATAAGGAGAAAATCAGTTAACAATACTACTTTTACATCTCATATGTTTCCATGTGTGGAAGTCTCTATATCTCAGATGAATAACTCACAGTATTTCGCTGATAGGTACTGACGTTTATGCCCTGTGGCATGGCATTCGTCTGTAGCATGATATGTTGTATTTTTGTGATCTTCAGTCTGGTGACTGGTTTGATGCAGCTCTCCATGTTACTCTCACCTGTGCGAGTCTCTTCATCTCCGAATAGCTATAGCAACCTACATCCTTCTCAATCTGCTTACTGTATTCATCGCTTGGTACTCCTCCACCCCCCACACTATCCTCCAATACTAAATTGGTGATCCCTTGGTGTCTCAGAACCTGCTCTATCAACCATTTCCTTCTTTTGGTAAAGTTTTGCCACCACTTTCTTGTCTCCCCAATTCTATTCAGTACCTCCCCAACAGTTACGTGGTCGAACCCAGTTACCTTCAACATTTTTCCGCATCACTTCATTTCGAAAGATTCCATTTTCTTTTTGTCTGAACTGTTTATCTTCCACTTTTCCCTTTCATACATAGCTGCACTCCAGACAAATATATTCAGAAAGGACTTCCTGACACTTAAATCTATAATCGAAATGCTTTACTTGCCTTTCCAGTCCACATTTTACATCCTCTCTACTTCGGCCATCATCAGTTATTTTGCTGATCAAATAGCAAAAGTCATCTACTACTTGAACTGTCTCCTTTCCCAATCTAATTCCCTTAGCATCACCCGATTTAATTCGACTACATTCCATTATCCTTGTCTTGCTATTATTGATATTCATCTTAAATACTCATTTCAAGACACTGCCCACTCCGTTCAACTGCACTTCCAAATCCTTTGCTGTCTATGACAGAATTAGAATGTTATCGACAAACCTCAAAGTTTTTATTTTTTCTCTCTGAATTTTAATTGATACTCCAAATTTTTCTTTACTTCTTGTTCAGTGCACAGATTGAATAACATCGAGGACGGGCTACCGCCCTATCACACTCCCACCTCAACCACTGGTTCCCTTTTATGCTTCTCAACTGTTACAACTGACGTCTGGTTTCTGTACAACTTTTAAATAGCCATTCTCTCCCTGCATTTTATCCATGCTACCCTCAGAATTTCAAAAAGAGTATTCCAGTCAAAATCGTCAAAAGCTTTCTCTAAAGTCTCCAGATGCTATAAGCATAGATTTGTCTTTTGTTAACCTATCTTCTAAGATCAGTCATAGGGTCAGTATTATCGAGTGTTCCTGCATTTCTCTGGAATCCAAATTGATCTTCCCCGAGGTCGGCGTCTACCAGTTTTTCCGTTCTTCTGTAAAGAATTCGTGTAACTGTGACTCATTAAACGGATAGTTCGGTAATTTTCACATCTGTCAGCAACTGGAATTACTACATTCTTTTCGAAGTTTGAGAGAATTTCGTGTCTCATACATCTTCCACACCAGATGCAAGAGTTTTGTAATGGCTGCCTCTCCCAAGACAATCATTATTTGGCCTTGTTTCGACGTAGACCTTCCAGGGCTCTATCAAATTCTTCTCGCAATGTCATATCTCCCACCTCATCTTGATCTACGTCCACTTCCTTTTTCATAATATTGCCTTCAATGTTATCACCCTTGTTGTGACCGTCTATACACTCCTTCGAACTTTCAGCTTTCCCTTCTTTGCTTAAGACTGGTCTTTCATCTCAGCTCTGGATATTAATGTAGCTGCATCTCTTTTCTCCAAAGGCCTATTTAATTTTCCTGTAGGCCTTATCTATCTTTCCCCTAGAGATACATGCTTCTAAATCCTCACATTTGTACCCCAGCCATTCCTGCTTAGGCATTTTGCAATTCCTGTTGTAAACTGCACTGCCAGAATACGAAAATGAACCATAGCAGTTGCACAGCTATGGGACCTAGCGTTCGCCAAACAGCATACAAGGAATGTATGCTCTACTGAGGAACAAGTATATACAACATAACATAGTATACAATATATCATGGTAAAATTCATCATGAAAGCATTTAAAATTCCTATAAAATCCATTATAAAATATTTTCTTACAATTTTTTTTACAGCTTCAGTTCGGTCACATTTCGTAGGCCAAACAGTCTGCCAGAAATTTGGTAGACTAGACGGTAAGCGTTCGGATGTGGGTTGTCCTGAATTCTGAAAGGTCCAATGTATACGTCAAAAAACTTTTTTAATTCACCTCTGATAGCTTTAGATTTCTCTTGTGTTTTAACAAGGACTAAGTCATCAATTTTAAATTGTATAGGGTTCAATCTTTTGTCATGTCTATGATTCCTTATATCACCTTGAGATTTCATGGTTTTTCTTACAATTTCCTCTCTCTCTTGTCATTACCCCAGGACCAATTTCGATTATCCGATTCTCTGTTTCAGTTATAGTACTGATAATTCCTACTGAAATTTTTCTCTCGTTGCCATTATAATCATCCCTGTTATTATTAAAGTCTATTCGTTATTATTATTATTATTATTATTATTATTTATTCCCCCGGTTTGGTGCCCATCCTCTCTCTGACGAACCTCTAAACTCATTTGGATTAACATTAAATCTGTTATTCTGTTCAAAGGCTCTGTTAAGTTTGTCGATTATTTCAATAACAGTAATTGTTCTATGGACTCATCTGGTCCATAGACTAGACCCCACTGTACAGTTTTTGGAAGCCTCCGTTTTAATGCATCCATCCAGATTCATTCATTTTTGTAACAGTTTCTCACAATAGGCTTTCATTGTCCCGTTAGATTCTTTATAGCTAGGACCGTTCAAGAATTCACTTTAAATTCGTGCTTGCTCAGTTTCAGACTAAAATTTAGTTAGAAAACATTTTTCAGAATCTTCGAAAGAGGTTTCCATGGAACAATTCTGATTGGCCCACGAAAGTGCCTCACAATCAAGTAATTTCTTTACATATTTTATCTTAACAGTATTAAACATATCAAAACTGCCCAGCAGCAGCCACGTTGTGCCGAACATTAGCTAAGCAACCAGGTGATGCCGCACAACGGCCAGATCATGCGGCTGGGAATTCCATGGTGATGCTGTGTTGATGAAGGAGACACACCGGAAGTGCCAAAGATGGCGGACTTGGTGAAACCATCATGGCAAACATTTCACAGTTCGTATAGAAATTAATAGTAGCCAGATGAATCATGATACCTCAAAAAGAATCATGTACATTACCATTATTTGCAGGACGATTCTGATGGTGTAATCAGATTTTCAATATCTTTATTAGTTTAAAGTTCAGTATCTGATGGTAAATTATACAAATAACACCTAGCAACGAATTTCCAAAATCCAAACGTTTCATCCGATTTCGTCGATCCATGTGTCTTTAGAAAGGTATAAGTGTAAACCTAAATTGGTGTAAATTACAGTCATGTAACTTGAATAGCACATGAGTTGTTGGAGGTCAATGTGACCGATTACTATCGATAGTGTCAGGCCATAAGTACTCCACAGTTACATGAAAAAACGGTAGCAGCATGCTTTTAAATATATTTATTCATCTGTGTCTTTGTTTATATCCGATATATGCTATTCATGAAGAAATTGGTTAAATATTTACTGTGGTTTAGAAAGCACAGAGACATTAGACTACTGGCCAACCTTTTGTTGCTATTCCTTTGATATATGTTCATTTAATTTGTTTATGTATTTAATAATGTATGTTAGAGCGTGTTTATGGTCCAGCCGTAGGAATATTTAGTTAGGTTCAAGTTATTTAAATGTAAATCCAATATCTCGTATGTGTTTCATTATGTTTGTGTGGGTGCGTTGACATGAAGATATGGCGCCAGCGCTCTAGCCAATCACAGCGCTCGTGAATGGGGAGACCAAATGGAAGAGAGTTCGGAAGAGTGCGGCAGTGCTGGAAAGCTCTGGATGCGACGGCGCGACGTACGCGGAGTCGCGGAGGGACTTGGAGAGTGTGGAGCGGTTTGCGCGTGGTCGCGACAGATAGAAATACTTCGGAGTGCCGCCTTGGAAGTGAATATCTCGCGAGCTATGTTGTTCTTTATAACTAATTACGTGAAGTAGGAATCTATTGTTTCCCTGTTATTCAACTTATATTTTATTTAATTGCTGCCCCATCGACAACAGTAAGTGTTTTGCAGAAATATACCAGATTCTCAAAAGTACTTCTGCTATCGTACTCACCATTTAAAGTCGTTAAGATAGTACCTGCAGATTTTACTTAATTTCAATTTTTCATTTATAAATTTATATGTTACATTCATAATTCGCAATTGCCGGGTGATAGAAACCTTCATTCATGTGTGTATTCTTATCGTATAGTGTAGACTCAGCATTACGATAGCAGAAGTACTTTTGAGAATGTAATGCGGTAACAACGTATCCCAGCTGCTAGACAACGAAACCAGCCAAAACTTTTAATATTGCGACGTTGAGTCAGAGTGTGCGTAGTTGAGGGCCACCACACACCTCATTTCATGCATCATTTTATATTTCGAAAGCCCGCAATAGGGGACTCGTCCGGGATTTGTGCACTGCAAAGTCCGCAAGATTCATCAAGAGAAGATGGCACCCTTACTTATTAAATGTCATAAGGATTGTCTGTTCGAAGTCTGATCATAGCTCTGGAAAATTTACTATCGATAGGCTACGACATTCACCATACTGAGTGGAAATAAAATAAATTTTCAAATCTTCATAAATTCTTATTTTCTATGGGGAAAACAATATATTCTCTGGAATGATATTTTAATCTAATATTTAACGCTACAAAATATGTTCCTGTCATATTTTCTTAGGTGACCCACAAACAATTCTTTTTCCCGTGGCTGATGAATAGAAATACTTTAATTCGCCCTTTCGTTTGATTGAACTTTGTCCCATGTTAATGCATTGTTTTGATGCAGAACGCCACTACTAAATTTAATAACAGCAGTTTGACTTCCAGTTAGTGGTCCAGATCCTTTGCTAGTTTCCACTGACGAAATTAAATCTGTCCGGCAAATATATTAAAGTAGTGACATACCTAATGAGTCGCAACAAATATCCATTTACTTATTTTCGTCAATAGTTTCAAAAGTGCAAATAAGAGTCATTTAATCATAGTTTTTATTCAAAATGATCAACTTGTAAAATAAAAAGACTAATGAAAATTAAAATGTTGAACATGTCTCGACAAAGAATGCTAAACACAACAACTGAAAAACTCATGCATTAAACACAGGAACAGGAGTTTTGACGCCGATAACCATATTATCAAGAACGAACTACTTTCAAACAAGACTGAATTTTTCACTCTGAAGCGGAATGCTTGTTGCTTTGAAGTTTTCTTGCAGGTTAAAACTGTGTGGTGGACGAGGACTCGAACTGGGAAACTTGTAAGACTATTGTCTGTGGAAGGAAAGATTCCAGGTTTCTGGCCCCAGCTGTCAACACAATTTTAATCTACCACATACTTAAAAAAGAAAAGGCCATAATGTGATCACTCGGAATTGTCCTAGAGTTATTGCACACAACCTTAGTCTTCAGAAGAAGTGAAAATTTTGAACAACGTCATTTCTCTTTGCATTCTCTAATTTCTTCATCGTTTTGAAAGTAAAAAAAAGGTAATCCTAGCAGAATAATGTATGTGAACCAACTGAATATTTTCTTCTTGGTTTATTCTTTTTTGTAACAATTTCAATATCTTATTCGACAATTTAAAATGGGTTGTCCCTTACATAATTATTTCAAAATATATTTTTATTGTACGAGTGATCGATGGGATGACATATTACCAGTGAACTGTGCTTCAGACGAACCATAAAAGTGAGTGCATAACAGACCAAAAGAGCTGTGCGTTCCTTTACTGAGAAACGTGTATAATTTTTTTTTTCAGTAAGATGAATTCAGACTTCTCGCTACACATTTTGTTCCACTAAGTTTTAAACTGTTAAGTTATTCGTTTGATGTAAAACGTCACATGCTTCAATGGAATTGACTAAAAAGAGTTTTGTGAGTAATTCAGCCTTTTTGTTATTGTCCGTTAGTGAGATGAAGTTTGCCTTGTCCCTTTGTTAACATACTTAAGAATATTCTTTCACCAGTAGTCTCTGCTGTAAATCGTCTGCCTCTACAAACAGAAAAATAAATTTTGCATCTTTCGTCAATAGTCTTCCCTTTCAGAAATTACTTTGCATAAAGCCAGAGCTAGATACCACTAAATGGAGTTGAAGATTTTAGACAGTAACCAGGAATCAGATTTAATGAAGAAAATTAAGACAAACTTCACCAAGACGCGGTTTCAGTTTGCCTATATTAACTAGCTAAATGTCGTCTCGCTAGTGGCAACTGAACGTTCGAATTTCTTGGAAGATATTCCGCAATGGCGATTACATTAGCTACTTGGGGGCTTGGAATGCAGAGTGGAGCTTCTCAGTTGGACTCGAGAGAGTCCAGCTGGAATCGCATTCCAGACCCGACAACAGGGAGGCCCTGTGTTTGGCACCTTAGCAATGCATCGTCCTAATTCGCAGTAGCAAATTAGTTTGCTGAATTCCATAGAGACGACACCACAACTCTCTCCCAGTATGTAGGGCACCATTTGTCCCTTAGTAGGCTTAGCCAGAGAGGTATGCGCTGTGCTATCTTTGGCGGAACACAGATATTACTGGCACAACTTTATCGCGCTTGAAATTCAGTTTACTACACCGTGCCCAGCACTATCGTACGTCGTATAAATCTAGTCTGGTACTTTTTCTCCGAACAGCAACTATTTAATGAATTGGGGATTGCCTGCATTGACATTTTCCACTCATTCAATCTAGAATTTTTAGAAATTCTTATTACCTCAGTACAGTCAGTGCATTGTGTTCTATCAAACATTATCTGAGCTCATTCGCAAATAAAATCAATGAACTACACACGGTACCACCAGAACTAAAATTTTTGTAGTCAATTGAGGAACGGGATGCAGAAGAGTACATGAATCTAGACGTTCAATTAATCATTATTTTTAATTTCAGTAAATCTCATTGGTCACTATTTATCGTTACGACGTATTCATTCTAAACAGCACCCCATTTTCACATGGCTGTTGTTTATTTACTTTTAAAGTTTTTTTTGTCACTCTGTGTTAGTCTAGGTTGTCTGATGTGGACAACATTATTCTATAAATAGCTACTCTCATCAAATGTAAATTGTTACGGAACTAATAAAATGAGCTGATAACATAAATATCGCCTAGGGTTGAGAATTGTGTGAGAATGTACCACACTGATTAATGATTATGTGTTTTTTCATCTCAAAACAAATTTTTCACTAAATCCAAAACACCGTACTGACTTTTCTATCAACACGGAAATTGCTCTTTTCCCGGATGCCATTTATCCTCAACCAAGCATCATCTTTAGAGAAGCAGTCTGGCTGCTTTTTTACGATGAGTTTACTAGATACTCTTTCCGCTGTAACTAACTCAACTTTTGCAATTTATTTTTGACTTTCTTCGTGACCTAAGCACCTGTTTTCCTAGCTGTTACCAGACATACTGTTCTAGTATCCAAACTTAGAATCATGAGATGCGAGTTCATGTTCTAAGCAGAAAAAGTGTCTGAACATAAGTATTGTATAAAAAAGTATTTGGATGCATCGTTTAATAAAGTATTTGGTTCGTTCAGTACAACTCACTAAGTCACTCCTATCGCGCCACACAACGGAAACGTGATCGAAAGGAAAATAATGTAATACTGGATATGACGCTTCATTTAGTGTAAAGAAGTAAAGAGTTGTTGTGCTTTACTGGCTGGGAGACAACGAGGGCTTGTTCAGCCGCCTGGTCGGGAAGTTTCTCTTCCTCCGCACGCACCCTCTCG
Organism: Schistocerca nitens; assembly: GCF_023898315.1. NCBI lineage: Eukaryota > Metazoa > Arthropoda > Insecta > Orthoptera > Acrididae > Schistocerca > Schistocerca nitens. The sequence continues at coordinate 286,023,807 of NC_064614.1, forward strand.
TCGCTGCGAGTGGGAGTTGTGTCTTTAGTGTGTCTGTTGTACGTCGGTGACGGTAAAGGATGTGTGTTTAGTGTGGTGTCATGTTTCTGTTGTGTAATGATGAAAGAAAGAAGAATGTGAAAATTTGCACGAATACATACACTGAAGGAAAAACAATAGCAACACCAAAAAATTGTTAATGTAGAGTTACTGGCATACAAACCTGCAGTTAGGGTGCTTCGGATAACCACGAGAGCGATCCTGCTGTCACACAAAATCGCACCTCGACCAAGACTCCACGTGAGGGTCCTGTGTTTCTAGCTCGCAGACACGTTGGCTGCAGGCCGTCACCTGGCCTCCTTCTAACCAACACACTGGCGTCGAGGTAAAAACCAGCTTCCATCAGAAAACCGCGCCTCTCAATGAGCTCTAATTTGACACCACTGAAGTCGCAAATGGTGCACAACAGGGGTAAGCGGAATGCACGTTACAGGACGTGTCACTGCGGTGCCAACTGCTGCTCGAAGTGCTGCTGCAGATGCAGTACGATGCGCCAGAGCCATACTCCGATCACGATGGTCTCCCCCGTCGGTAGTGCCACACGGCCGTCCGGAGCCCGGGCGACCGTACATTTCCGTGACCAACGCTGCCAGCAATCACGCACTATGGCTACGTTCCTGTCATGTCTTCCCGCAGTATCTAAGATACAACATCCGGCTTCTCATAGCCCTTTTACACGACCTCGTTCAAACTGAGTGAGGTGTTCATAATGGCGTCTTTGTCGTCTTAAGTGCATTCATGACTAATAGAAACTCACCACCCGAAACTTCAAAGGCAACAAACGCTCACGACCGTTGCAGGTTGTTTTTAAAACTGTATTTGCATCCTCTTAGTGCGCTACGAGTGCCACTCTTATGCGACTGGCGCGAAATACGAATGTACATCGTCTTTCATATATAGAAACACGCTTACCAACCTAAGTTTACGTCGCGCAACTCCTTCTTGGTGTTTCAATTTTCTTTTGCCGTCGGTGTCTTAAGTGTTCGTTTTCCTGCACGCTGTTAGTCGAACTGTAGAGAAATAGTGTGAAAGTGGTGCGATGAATCCTCTGCCAGGCTCTTAATCGTAAATTGCAGAGTAATCACGTAGATGTGTATACAGGGTGAGTCACCTAACGTTACCGCTGCATATATTTCGTAAACCACATCAAATACTGACGAACCGATTCCACAGACCGAACGTAAGGAGAGGGGCTAGTGTAATTGTTTAATACAAACCATACAAAAATGCACGGAAATATGTTTTTTAACACAAACCTACGTTTTTTTAAATGGAACCACGTTAGTTTTGTTAGCACATCTGAACATATAAACAAATACGTTATCAGTGCCGTTTGTTGCATTGTAAAATGTTAATTACATCCGGAGATATTGTAATCTAAAGTTGACGCTTGAGTACCACTCCTCCGCTGTTCGATCGTGTGTATCCGAGAGCACCGAATTTCGTAGGGATCCAAATGGAACGGTGATGGACCTTAGGTACAGAAGAGACTGGAACAGCACATTACGTCCACATGCTAACACCTTTTTATTGGTCTTTATCACTGACGCACATGTACATTACCATGAGGGGTGAGGTACACGTACACACGTGGTTTCCGTTTTCAATTACGGAGTGGAATAGAGTGTGTCCCGACATGTCAGGCCAACAGATGTTCAATGTGGTGGCCATCATTTGCTGCACACAATTGCAATCTCTGGCGTAATGAATGTCGTACACGCCGCTGTATATCTGGTGTAATGTCGCCGCAGGCTGCCACAATACGTTCTTTCATATCCTCTGGTGTTGTAGGCACATCACGGTACACATTCTCCTTTAACGTACCCCACAGAAAGAAGTCCAGAGGTGTAAGATCAGGAGAACGGGCTGGCCAATTTATGAGTCCTCCACGTCCTATGAATCGCCCGTCGAACATCCTGTCAAGGGTCAGCCTAGTGTTAATTGCGGAATGTGCAGGTGCACCATCATGCTGATACCACATACGTCGACGCGTTTCCAGTGGGACATTTTCGAGCAACGTTGGCAGATCATTCTGTAGAAACGCGATGTATGTTGCAGTGCTCTCCGATACACACGATCGAACAGCGGAGGAGTGGTACTCAAGCGTCAACTTTAGGTTAAAATATCTCCGGATGTAATTAACATTTTACAATGCAACAAACGGAACTGATTACGTATTTGTTTATATGTTCAGATGTGCTAACAAAACTAACGTGGTTCCATTTAAAAAAACGTGGGTTTGTGTTAAAAAACATACTTCCGCGCATTTTTGTATGGTTTGTATTAAACAATTACACTAGCCCCTCTTCTCACGTTCGGTCTGTGGAATCGGTTCGTCAGTATTTGATGTGGTTTACGAAATATATCCAGCGGTAACGTTAGGTGACTCACCGTGTATATAGGGCAGAACCCAGTTCCTATATTAAGCCTTTTCTCCTCGAGAACCACGAAGCGGACCTCCGAGCCCAACGTCACCATCCTACCGTCAAATCAACACCAACAGTAACACATACTCTCGTTCCACGAGACATCGCAGAGAGATGCGTTAGCGCCATTGCCTACAAAGGCGTTTGGATTCTGTGCATCCAGTCTCCTATGGACTCTTCTTCCTTGCGGTTCCTCAGATATGAAGTAAAATTTAACTTACGACATCCCTCGTCCGGATTTCAATTTTCATCAACTCTCTGCCATCTTAGGCTCTACACTAGTAAGTAGCAAAAGACCACGCAGCAGAGTGTCAGCACTGCGTGTACGGCAGCCAGTTATGTCTCACCAGAATGTTGTAGTGTATCCTATGCTTACTTACATTGGAAGTAACATTAGTTTACTATCAATACATTTTAATTTGTTGGTTCGTGGTGTACAAACGAAATTTCTCATAAGCTCTGTAAATTTGAGTGAATTGCATTCCTCCGGTGAACAGCTTCGTGTAGTAAGTAACTTATAAGACCATAATTATCATCGATCTATTTAGACAGAACCTACACTGCATCAGTACTGATGTGAATTTCACGGTGAAGAGTACCTACATCTTGTCCGAAGAATTTTTGACGCGTTTCAGACTCCGCTATCCTTTTTAAGGAACCTCTGCCTCTATAAACATCTTAAGAAGGCTAAATGATAAAAGAAAGTCATACAGGGATTTCCTTTGTTTCTTCCTAGAAAACATATACATAATCTGCAAAACGGTTATACATGCTCAACTTCATATTAATTTCACCTTTTTTCACTGTCTACTTAAGGTGTGTAATTTCTAAATCCTTTGAAATGCGAGAATATATTCCAAGTAATAAACTTGCAGGACTGCAACAGAAGGAGTGTACGGTATGGTACTTATGTTGGTTTTTTAAAGATTATAGTATCCTTCACAGAGATTATATTGCTTCTTAACGTAACTTCTTAATGCAGTTTTACGTAATGTCCCTTCCGAATCCTGGCGAATCTAGCTTTGGTACCTATTTAGCTTGTCTCGTATGGGTCCCATGTTACCGAGGAATACTGCACAATCAACTGGTAGAAGAAGTTTCTAGAAGCCTACTCTCTCCCATATGATTCACATTACTTTATTGGTGTTGCAGTGATTCTCAGTATGACATTTGCCTCTCCTGTAGGTGTTCTGTGTGAGCAGTTCATTTTAAATCATTCTGTACGTAAACTTCAATTATCAAAACGTTGTGACTACGTCTAGTGATTGCTCGTTAATTTTATAATCAAATTATAATGCAACTTTCCATCTATTACATTAAGCATGTTTTTATGTTTGTGGCAACTGGTAGCTCTTACATTCTTAATAAATATTCTAGGCAAACATGTTCATCATCGGTTCAGGTGTCTAACAGTGTGGTGTCCCAACAATTTACAAGTATTGTATCTAAATTGAAGGTGAATGGGGGATAAATTACCGGAAAGGGACTACTGATATCAGCTGCATAGGGATTTTACTCAAAATCGAGAGGCGAGGAGTTAAATTGTATGCCAGACTGGGATTCGAACCCACGATCTCCTGCACCATCCAAACACAGCGCTTGTCGCGGTTGCGTGCACTATCTCGGCACGCCTTTCGGTCGACTCACACTCCCACCCATCGTCACCTATCCGCAGCGCAGTCCGTGGCCCTCCATAATCGCTACTTCGCGATGCCTGCAGGTCAGACGATATTGTGCATCCGCACTGAAACTGCTGGATTCAAAAAATGGTTCAAATGGCTCTGAGCACTATGGGACTTAACAGGTGAGGTCATCAGTCCCCTAGAACTTAGAACTAATTAAACCTAACTAACCTAAGGACATTACACACATCCATGCCCGAGGCAGGATTCGAACCTGCGACCGTAGCTGTCACGCGGTTCCAGACTGAAGCGCCTAGAAGCGCACGGCCACAACGGCCGGCTAGGTGGATTCATTCCCTATTGAGGGAATCATATGAATACGTGGTGTCTGTTCTTTTGGCCTTGAACGACCTCCTTTGCGGGTGAAGTACACTTGCTTAAATCTCGGACAGAAATATGCCTTCTACCTTAAGTTGCTCCAGACAAACAAACACTCCTAGGTACTTAATGTCTATAACCGATACCTTTGATTGTCGCTGATCTATCTTAGTCAAATGACTTCGGTCTTTTTCATCTATTTACACGCAGCTGATTACATTTATGTACGTTTAGGGCTAGCTGCTAATCTTGGTAAAGGTAAAGCTGTCCTTAAACCGAAGGCTGATTTGAAACCTGTAGTGCTGCATTGCTAATTGTCTGTTACCGGTAAATCGTGAAATCCGACATTTTATGGAATGCCTAAGGCAATGTGTGGTATTCTAAAAACCGTTGGGCACCGAATGAAACCATATCTTATTTAATACTTCGCCTAGGCATTTATTAGAATATCTGTTGCGTTTGAGGTAAAGTATGAAAGAGTGATAATTTAAATATTTTTACAGTTACACGATCGACAGACATTGCTAAAACAGTTTCAGTCCATTTCGGTTGGGATTCAGTTGTGCCACAGTGTCACCTTCGTTAGATTATACATTTGCAACAACAGCTAAACTGAGTCACATGCGAAAACGTTATCGTTAGCTGGAAAAGGATATACAGTTACAGTTACAGCTTCTGAAATTGATAACGGTCGTGGAGACATTATGGCTGTCGTTGTTGATGTGATAGATTTTTTTTATAAACTGGGCACCAAAGGAGGAATTCTAAAGCAATTATATACAAGGTCACAACTCACAGCACGCAAGAAATCTCTCCTAAAGTCCAAAGATGTTGCAATGGACAAAGAAATATCTAAAATATTTCTCAGGTCAGATGCACCTTCGCAGTCTACCGGGGCTGGACAAGGGTCTGTGAAGTGCATGTGCAAAAATAAATGCCAGAACTTCACGAGTTTCTGTGTAAAGAAAGGACGTTATTTACAATTCAAAATGTAATTTTAATTCATCTTGTTGCAATGAATGAAGTATAAAATAAGTACGGTCTCGCAGTTATATAATAACTGAAAGTTAAGATTCAGTTATTGTTTATTATCGTATATTTGTAATAGTTGTTAAAAACTGTTTCTTTCAGTTTTCACAGTAGCAGTGGATAAGACTGACCTCCGCCTTACACAAACTAAGATCATTCTTCATACACTACTGGCCATTAAAATTGCCACACCGCGAAGATGTACTACGGACGCGAAATTTAACCGACAGGAAGAAGATGCTGTAATAAGCAAATGATTAGCTTTTCAGAGCATTCACACAACGTTGGCGGCGGTGGCGACACCTCCAACGTGCTGACATGACGAAAGTTTCCAACTGATTTCTCAAACAGAAACAGCAGTTGACCGGTGTTGCCTGGTGAAACGTTGTTGTGATGCCTCGTGTAAGGAGGAAAAATGCGAACCATCACGTTTCCGACTTTGATAAAGGTCGGATTGTAGTCTATCGCGATTCTGGTTTATCGTATCGCGACATAGCTGCTCGCGTTGGTCGAGATCCAATGACTGTTAGAAGAATATGGGATCGGTGGGTTCAGGAGGGTAATACGGAACGCCGTACTGGATCCCAACGGCCTCCTATCACTAGCAGTCGAGGTGACTGGCATCTTACCCGCATGGCTGTAACGGATCGTGCAGCCACGTCTCGATCCCTGAGCCAACAGATGGGGACGTTTGCAAGACAACAACCATTTGCACGAACAGTTCAACGAAGTTTGCAGCAGCATGCACTATCAGCTCGGAGACCATGGCTGCGGTAACCCCTGACGCTGCATCACAGACAGGAGCGCCTGCGATGCTGTACTCAACGACGAACCTGGGTGCACCAATGGCAAAAAGTCGTCTTTTCGGATAAATCGAGGTTCTGTTTACAGCATCATGGTGGTCGCATCCGTTTTTGATGACATCGTGGTGAACGAACATTGGAAGCGTGTATTCGTCATCGACATACTGGCGTGATGGTATTGGTTACACGTCTAGGTAACCTCTTGTTCGCACTGACGGCACTTTGAACCGGGGGCGTTACATTTCAGATGTGTTACGACCCGTGGCTCTACCCTTCATTCGATCCCTGCGAAACTCTACATTTCAGCAGGATAATGCACGACCTGGACGGGTCTTTCTGGATACAGAAAATGTTTGACTGCTGCCCAGGCCAGCAATTGAAAACGTCTGGTCAATGGTGGTCGAGTTTCTGGCTCTTCACAATACGCCAGTCACTACTCTTGATGAACTGTGGTATCGTGGTGAAGCTGCATGGGCAGCTGTACCTGTACACGCCATCCAAGCTCTGTTTGACTCAATGCCCAGGCGTATCAAGGGCGTTATTACGGCCAGAGGTGGTTGTTCTGGGTACTGATTTCTCAGGATCTATGCACCCAAACTGCGCGAAAATTTAATCACATGTCAGTACTAATTTAATATATTTGTCCAATGAATGCCCGTTTATCATCTGCATTTCTTCTTGGTGTAGCAATTTTAATGGCCGGTATAGTAGATCCTAGGGGGTCACCAGTCCACGATGTTGGTCCAAAAGCACACGCCACACTGTGTTTGCGCAAAAAAAAAGATCAATCCAGTTTTAAATGCTACATGCAGAAAGCAAAACGCCTAGACTTAGGTGCCATCTCGTTATTTCTGTCACTCACTCTCTTCATGGTAGGTCGGTAGAGCAATGCGCGGCTGATCTGTCTTTCGGTATAACCATTCTGACGAAAAGGGACTTCGATGTGGGTCGCTTCCCTTATTACTGTGATGACAGGAAGCAGTTCTTTACAGCTCGCCAGTAGCGTTATAATTCCCCTTGAGAGCGTTGCACTGCAGTTCTCTTAGAATGCTGTAGATCTCAGGATCATTTATTCAACAAGTATTTCCACAGAATATATACTCCACAAGGAACGAATGTCTCTTGCGCCCTGTTACTTGAGTTCCTAAGCCTAGTCTTGTTCAGTAACTTAATAATAGATGATCTACAGGGGCGATTAGTACGTGAAACAGAACAGCACTGTATTACAATAGGAAGATTCAATCCAGAATCACAGCTTTGCTTTTGGCATCAAAGAGCTGCAACCGACATACACTTACAGCTATGAGATGCACTAGCTGTCACAACGGATAACCATATACTACCCGTATTAGTTGTGTATGTGAAAACGGCCATCCCTTATAAACAATTTACTCTGTTACTTTGTTGAATCATTGCAGTAAAATAACATACATTCTCCCTCGATAGCAGGGAGTGCTGTGCAACGAACAAGCTTCTGCACTACGTTTTTAAAGAAGTCTCTTCGCATTCACCATGATTACTAAGGCTGTGAAAACGATACTCGCGTTCGAAGGAACTCGATATTTCCCGATACGTCACAGAGGTTTATACAATACCGAGTGCTGCTCGAACAACCACGTGACGTTTGACTCACGCGACGTGAGAGCAAGCGATCGCAAGGAAAAAAATAATTTTCACAAGAGCAAACTATATCTTTTCTAGAAATCTAACAGTTTCATGAACCACAGGTGTAAATGGCAATAAATCTTACCACCGTATTGTATTTGAACTAATTTAACATAACCCTCTCATGAAGTGTTTATGGATATCATATATAAGCAATTGTGATTTTTTATGTAAAGCTACAAGTCATATGCGAAAGTATTGTCCTCCAGTCTTGTGAAGTCAATACGGTGTTTTATTTGGTTGTCAGAGACTGTAATAACTTATCAAGTGAGTTGCAAATCAGCTTCTCGATTCCTGTACACATATTAAGAGTAATTTGTAAAGAAGTCAGTCAACTTTGAAACAAAATGTTAAAGTTAGATGAAGAAAGAATTTATTTCTTATTAATATGTTTCTTTGTTAATATGGAACTGAATGCTTAAGAAACAAAATAATTCGTATTAAACTAACTGCAAAAGCGATCGCCAGAATACAAAAACTGTGGCAAGCCCCGCTGGGAAGATAGTACCAGCGAACGTCACTAGACCACAGGACGAACTAAAGCCCGAGAATTAGATCATAACGTAATTATGATCATTTAGTTATTAGTGGCTGTGTTTACATACAATAAACACACCACAAAATATTACAGTATGTATTTCATGGTTACTTTTGCGATACGTTAATAACACTATCAGATATCATTGAGATCGTACCAAAGAAGTGACTGGATAGTGCGGTTATTGAAAGATCGAACCAAGCCCGAGATTTATCGAGCAATGACGTCAACTGCTCGAATAGTTCGGGCCACGCAGCATCTAGAACTGAAGCAACGTACTACTGTCTACAGGCTTGTATTGTAGTACTATGCAACAAATTAAAAAACTCATACATTCTTTCATTGAAGGTATTCAATATCCATTTCATGAATTTCACTTCATTGTAACCACAGCTAATTTTACTGTAACTGAGATTATTGGAGTTAATAATTCACGTCACACTTACATATGTAGCTACGTGAATGATTGCACTGTATGCTGCCGTTATTAGTTTATTAAGAGAGTAACTGTTAATTAACATTACCTGCCAATTTCAAACGTAATGATCTCCAAAGATATGTAGTTGAAAAATGTAAATATCCCTTGTTATATGGCTTTTCTACTAAACGTTTCCACGCATATATAGTGTTGTGAAATCATGGAGCTAAAAATACGGGAAGATGACGATACGTACATAGTGTCCAAGCTGTATGTTGTTTTGAAGCCAGAGACGTCACGTCACATGCCCCAAAACTTTAGCAGATTATAGTTTACATGGAAACTGTTTATATTTGCTTTTTGTTCGTAATTTCTGAAGTGTACACGCGACAGTTGTTTTAAACAGTAAATATTACAGTGCTTACGCTAATAACATAGTATCAGGAGGCATTTTTAAACGTTATCCTGGCCTTACGTGCGTCTTTGAGCCAGTAATGCGTCGAATTTGCCCTCGTAAATGAAGCTTTCTTCTTGTTCTTACATTTCGAATAACTAACATGTGATGTGAAAATGATGCTTTCCTATTCTATTTCAGTTTTCTTTTACCGTTTTTGTGTGGATACCTGATGAAACTAGAACTCAGAAAACTAAGTTTGTTTGTCTACTGGTACTGATTCTTACTCGTTACATTTTCAACTTTCAGATCATGTGCACAAAGGTTTAATACTCACGTTTTTAAAAAACCCTTCTTTGTTAACCCATAAATATGTACAACGGGGAAGAAGGAATCAAGGTATGCTGTCATGACTTGTGGAGGGCCGGGCCTTGTGGCCGAGCGGTTCTAGGCGCTTAAGTCCGGAATCGCGCGACCGCTACAGTCACAGTTTCGAATCCTGCCTTGGGCATGGATGTGTGTGCTGTCCTTAGGTTGGTTAGGTTTAAGTAGTTCTACGTCTAGGGGACTGATGATATTAAGTCCCGTAGTGCTTAGAGCCATTTGAACCATTTTCGAACTTATGGACAACAAAGTTGAAGGTTCTAGAAATGTCGAAGAAAAGAATTGCGTGGAGGTATACATCCACGTAGATGTTCTTGTTTTATTAGACTGCCAGTTGTGAAGATAACACTACAGGCTGATATTTTTTTTCGTTCTTCCTTTATTTTATTTTCTTCTTTCCTACTTTATTTTCATCATACACTGAAAACGTTATTTCAAAATGAGTTTTGTGAATTTAATTCTTGCTATACTCATGTTTCTGTTTATATAATGCACCTGTTATGAATGTCACTGCCTTTTTCAATTACTCTGTTGTTGCATACTTTCTTATTTGTTAACATGATATTCGATTTCATTTTATATGGACAGAGCATATGCATGTAATCAGCATTTTTGAAAGTGTTATGTGAAGCAAGCTGTATGCGCGATTCAGAATTATGTCGATATGTCAACATAGAAGATATGAACCAAGAGTGAGAAGGAAAGTGAAGGTGATTGTCGAGCCGAGTGAATACTGTCAATCGTTGTGTTGGTGGACGCTGAAAAATGTTTTTGGACAGTGTCACGTATGTGATCTCCATGGGTACTGCCACTAAAGAACTAGTGACTTAACGTGTCGCGTTGCACATTGCCGGAGCCGCGTTTTGACTTTGATATGCAGACCGGTAAGCTATGTGCACGCCGTAAAGATATCGTTTTCGATTGTAGACAGTAAAAACTGTTTAGTGCATACCACGGACAGTGAGCTAAACAGAAATACAGTAACTCGTTATTTTCGTGTCGTATATTGATACGAAAAACTGTGAGTGTATAGTGTGCTAATCGCCACGTGATTGAAGAGATTGCCTAGGCAATTGTGCACGCCACTTATTGCTCTGTTTAAACCATGAATTAAAGATTTCCAAAACATTCGGTAGTGCGGGCGGATATATTGTGAAAAGTGGGGTGCCGTGATTTTCACCTGAAAACTGTGACTAAAGTGTGTAACAAACACTATGAGATCAGAGTGCGTCACGAGTTAATGGAAAGAAGAATGTTTTACTGTCGTCGTTGTATGCAGATATGCAGATTGGAGTTAATTCTTTAAACACCGAGCGTACCTGTTACATTCACAACAGGCCCTCACGATCAAAGAGATCAGCAAGACGATACCAATTACTGGATTACACACTCAAGGATCATGGACTAACGACGCGGACGTCGACGATTCGCCGGTATCATTAACCAAGTGGAAACTATTTTGAAGGAACACTGGCTAAGAGGAACCGCGAACTATGTCGTTCTAATTGGTGATGTAAAACCTCTTTATATAGAAACACAATAACTTTTCTTGGTCATACATTTTCCGTCACTGTAAACTGTCTTACTGTAATACTATTCCGCTTTTTTTCAGTAACATTCAAAACAGTATTTAAAACTTGGTTTCATTCAGTTAATTGTTTCTTATCATAACCATCATAACTTTGCAAACTCATTAATTTCCGACACAGTCATTGTTTTCAAACTTTAGTTACTAATACTAATCAGATAAGATTTTCGGTTTCTTTTCATTTGCTTTTAACTTTCAATGTCTCTTTATTTCTGTAGTCTGTCATTGTTTACCTAAATCTACATGTTCTGTTGTCTCCGTTTTACCTCGTACAATTTATTGTGGTCTGTCGACGAATTTTGCATTAGTCGCCATTGCTTTAGTAGGTAGAAACGCTTCACGAGTTGTTCACTTTGTTTAGGAGAATATTTTATCAGTGGTAATCTTTTTGAGTTCTGTTAACGGGTGATCGTTCCTATCGTCATAGATTTTGAGTAATTACTTGCATGTGTGAATACAATGTTGGGCAAAATTGAAGTAGAGTATTTCTGGTTTCAGTTGACTTAAAATTCCCGTGCGCGGTAAATTCAGGGGAGACGGATCGTAGTGTTGTCAGTCCAAGCAGCTGAACACTGTGGTTCTAGCGCAGTTGAGGTTCGAGGTGGTTTCTGGAATATTGCTCAAGTGCGTAGGACCCCTTCCCGATAAGAGTAACAGGGCGTATTGAAAGTATACGGTGAAGGGCAGCACGAATGGTCACAGATTTGGTTAATACTTGGAAGAGTGTCATATTGAAGTAACTGAACTGGAATACACTTGAAGATAGCCGGCCGGTGTGGCGGTGTGGTTCTAGGTGCTTCAGTCTGGAACCGCGTGACCGCTACGGTCGCAGGTTCGAATCCTGCCTCGGGCATGGATGTGTGTGATGTCCTTAGGTTAGTTACGTTTAATTAGTTCTAAGTCCTAGGCGACTGATGACCTCAGAAGTTAAGTCGCATAGTGGAGCCATTTGAACCATTTTTTTTGAAGATAGGCATATACTATCCCGACAAAATCTATTAACGAAGGTTAAAGAACCGGCTTTAAATGATTAGGAATATACTATAGCCCCCTATGTTTCGCTCATATAGGAAGGATATGATTAAAATAATTATTGCACGCAGAGAGGCATTCAGACAATCATTATTTCTGCACTCAATACAAGAATGGAACAGGAAGATACCCTAATAACTGGTACAAAACGACGTACTGTCTGCCATGCAGCTCGTGGTGTTTTGCACAGTATTGGTGTAAATTACATTTTGTGATACCCTCTGATCCATTATCGCCACATAGCACATAGTGGACCAACGTTATTGCAGCTCACACATATTTTCACTCCTAAATCTCACATATGAACTGTAAATCAGTGTGTGTACAATAATACTAAAAATGATAAATTTATTTTCGAAAGCATATTCCAGCAATTTTCAATTCAATGAATGTTACCAGTAAGTAGTGGTAATGATATTAAAGAACATTTAAACCAATACCTCCCATATTTAATGTAAAAGACCGCATTGTGAATAACGGAATCGTCTCAATATCAAACACACTGTAAAATTAATATTTTGCTTCAACACGTATGTAACTACGTATTTGTTTTGGGAATGATTACCTAACTTCTGTAGCACATACATGCTACTTAAAATGGTGTTTCACATATATTTTAGTTAGGATTTAATTAATATCATGTTGTTCCACACCTTGTTTTCACACTAAATTGTGTATCTTTTTAAGTGTAGTCTACTTCCTTCATTTCCCAGAATATTCCTTAGCAGTACCAGTCTGTGACAGTTTTTCAGGAATAACTTGTTTAATTTCACTTTGAATTTCATTTTGAGGTTTTCAACGTAAAGTCTACACCAAGCTTTGTATTAACCCAATAACAAAAGTGGGATGTTATGCAACTACTGCTTTTATTTATTCACTCATCCATCATACAGGAGATCAAATTCGGAGAAAAACTATCAAGGCCGACTCGGTGCTGAAGACGAACGATCGACATCCATTTCCTGCTTAGAGCTTTTTTCTTCTCCTTTAATGTTGCATCTCCTCCATGTTACTGGTTTTCCAACAATACTTGCCAATCATTCACACATTGTAAGCGAAGTTCCAGCTGTTCTGTTGTTCAGTTATAAAACAAAGACTGATGTAACATTGCGCCAGATTGTGCATCCAAAGCACGATGAGGAAAAGAATTTTCTAGGTAAGTTTAGTAGAAACGCTCAAGTGTTACTTTTACCAAGATAGTGCATAAAGTTTATAAAATGAAGGCATCACAAATTTCGGAAAATGAAGATGAGTTTTCGAGCCCTGTGCAGAATACAAGGAAAAGTATCGTGTTGGGTATGATTTATGTCCTTACGATTGAGATGTTTTTAGAATGTTGTTTGCAGAAGGGAACAGATTAATGACGGAATTCAGTCATGCAACACAACACTTACGTTACTGGACGTATCATTGTATATCCTCTGATGCTAAAAACTCGATGGATATGTCCAGATGAAGCTGCAAGTTACGATTTCTCGTACGTCTATAATGTGTATATTAGTAGAGATGAATAAATACAGGATACTGATGTATGTCAACCAACACACTTGGCTTTGCAAGGCACCATCAACAGACGTCTTATTAGTCTTAAAAAGACATTGGCTACCGCAGCAAAATTACATATAGAGGCTAGAGGAGAACGTAACACTAAACGAACATAAATTAGAAACCTTATCTAAAGCGCAACTGTTTCGGAGAATGATGGCGAAATAATTATGTGGATTCCATTTAAACAAGACCGTACTCATTCTCACATTTGATTGTTCTTTTTTCCTTTGCTTCATTTTCAGCCACAGACGGTAATATTACCGATAAGAATATAATCAATCTTGACTTTAATTTATTAATACATTTATTGCATTACTGAATGTTGCCAGATACTTTATACACTAGGAAATCACAAGTAAACACAACCCCTGAAAACATAAATGTTTTCCGGGAAAGGCAAAATTCATAATGCTACGGTGTTAAATATAGGCGTTACTTCCACGTCTAGAGATATCTCTGCCTTAAAAGCGACGACTTGTGTTGTGTTAGCAATGTATCCTTTAATTTGATCACAAAATTTGCTGATCGTCCATAACTATATACCTATTTGGTAGGTGGTAGTGCAATTTTGTGTATCCTTTAACTTGACCACATACTTTGCCGATTGTCCATAAATATTTACCTATTTGGTAGGTGGAAGGGTAGTTTTGTATAATAGACTTTTCAGAAGGTAAAAAACATGTTATCAGCCAGGAGTCTGCTATCTATAGCCTCCTAGATCTTGTGGATGACCAAACCGAGCTGACATTCATATTAAAGGAGATTTCGAAATCCATGTTGGCTCCCTCACAAACGTACAGTCCCTACAATACACTGTTCCAAGAGAAAAGGTTATACTTCTGCATTTTTTATACAGACTGGTGAGACAAAACGTTTCATCACTGCCCATTCCGAAGGTCGATGACGCCTGTTGAGATTGCTGGCCGGGGTGGCCAAGCGGTTCTAGGCGCTACAGTCTGGAACCGCGAGACCGCTACGCTCGCAGGTTCGAATCCTGCCTCGACCATGGATGTGTGTGATGTCCTTAGGTTAGTTAGGTTTAATTAGTTCTAAGTCCTAGGCAGTATTTTTGCAGTAGGTGGAGCCATCGAAACCCCGTCTGTATGACCGTAATAATGGGTGTTGTACAGTAGGCCGACCGCTGTGGCCGAGCTGTTCTAGGCGCGGAACCGCGCTGCTGCTGCGGTCGCAGGTTCGAATACTGCCTCGGGCATGGATGTGTGTGGTGTCCTTAGGTTAGTTAGGTTTAAGTAGTTCTAAGTTCTAGACCTCAGATGTTGAGTCCCATTGTGCTCAGAGCCATTTGAGCCATTACTGTCAGTATCAAACAACACTATAAATGTTAGGACCCACTAATGTAGTAAGGTAGTGGGTTATTTTTGTATCATTATAAACGGTATGATAATAAAGAATCTTTAAAAAAAAAAAAAAAAAAAAAAAAAGTCCTAGGCGACTAATGACCTCAGAAGTTAAGTCGCATAGTGCTCAGAGCCATTTGAACCATTTTTCTGAAGATAGGCGTAAACTATCCCGACAAAATCTATTAACGAAGGTTAAAGAACCGGCTTTAAATGGTTAGGAATATACTATAGCTCCCTAAGTATCGCTCATATAGGAACTTGACTTGTTCCAAGAACAAGTCAAGTTTTTCACGCCCGTGGGGCTAATTGACGAGCGCGTCGTCAACGTATCGGAAAAGATAACTAGGCTTTAATAGGACCGTGTCTTATGCAATATCCTCAAAATTCTCCTTAAATATTTTTGCAGTAGGTGGAGCCATCGAAACCCCGTCTGTATGACCGTAATAATGGGTGTTGTACAGTAGGCCGACCGCTGTGGCCGAGCTGTTCTAGGCGCGGAACCGCGCTGCTGCTGCGGTCGCAGGTTCGAATACTGCCTCGGGCATGGATGTGTGTGGGATGTGTGTGGTGTCCTTAGGTTAGTTAGGTTTAAGTAGTTCTAAGTTCTAGACCTCAGATGTTGAGTCCCATTGTGCTCAGAGCCATTTGAGCCATTACTGTCAGTATCAAACAACACTAAACACCTTGCCTCATCATGATGACCTGTAATATTTGTGGACCCAGACACTCGACCCACCCCAGTATGAGCCCTCACTGTTGTGGGGCATAATTTTCTATATGACAGTCTCTGCATCAACCATGACCTCTGTTAATTCCCCTAAAATTCGACCGATCTCTTCCTCCTGTACTTCCTACATTTACTTGGTTCACTCTGTTAGTCTGTTCTCAGTTCTCCTGGTGACACTCGGAATATCTGTTTTTATTAAATGAATCATTTGTTTGCCATCTGTCCACCTCCCTCAAGTTATTATTTTACATTGTTTTTATGCCCTATCAATCCAAGCTTCTTATTAGGAAGTAAATTCCCCATTAATACCTGTATAGTACCGGTATGTCTGTCACTCCAAGTAGTATCTAAATGTTTCAATCTAATAATCCACCCTTCACAACATTCTCTGATACTTTCTCTGTTTCTCCTATCATACCATGGAGCAGTCTTCAAAGCTTCAATATCAGCACTTTGTTTTATTTTGGACCAGTACTCTCCCAGAAAAGTCGACTCAGATTCCTCAAAAGTTTCATATTTAATAGGTGCACCTGTCCACCAATCTAAAATCTCACAAATCTGATGTGGTGTGGGAAAAAAACGCTCTCTGATTTCTTACTAACAAAAGTTTGATCACTTTGCCTAATATTTATGTTTGCATACACAATTGCTGTCAGAGTCAGCAAAGGACCTGGAAGAGCAGTTGAATGGAATGGACAGTGTCTTGGAAGGAGGCTATAAGATGAATATCAACAAAAGCAAAAAGAGAATAATGCAATGTAGTCTAATTAAATCAAGTGATGCTGAGGGAATTAGATTAGGAAATGAGACACTTAAAGAAGTAGATGAGTTTTGCTATTTCGGGAGCAAAATAACTGATGATGGTCGAAGTAGGGAGGATATAAAACGTAGTCTGGCAATGGTGAGAAAAGCGTTTCTGATGTAGAGAAATTTGTTAACATCGAGTATAGATTTAAGGGTCAGGAAGTATTTTCTCAAAGTATTTGTATGGAGTGTAGTCATGTATGGATGTGAAACGTGGAAGAAAAATAGTTTAGACAAGAAAAGAATAGAAGCTTTCGAAATGTGGTGCTACAGAATGGTTCAAATGGTTCAAATGGCTCTGAGCACTATGGGACTCAACATCTTAGGTCATAAGTCCCCTAGAACTTAGAACTACTTAAACCTAACTAACCTAAGGACATCACACACACCCATGCCCGAGGCAGGATTCGAACCTGCGACCGTAGCAGTCCCGCGGTTCCGGACTGCAGTGCCAGAACCGCTAGACCACCGCGGCCGGCGGTGCTACAGAAGAATCCTGAAGATTATATGGGTAGATAACATAACTAATGAGGAGGTACTGAATAGAATTGGGGAGAGGAGGAATTTGTGGCACAACGTGACTACCAGAAGGGATCGGTTGGTAGAACATGTTCTGAGGCATCAAGGAATCACCACTTTAGTAAAGGAGGGCAGCGTGGAGGGTAAAAATCGTAGAGGGAGACCAAGAGATGAGTAATTAAGCAGATTCAGAACACTGTAGGGTGCATTAGTTATTTTGAAATGAAGAAGCATGCACAGGATAGAGTAGTGAGGAGAGCTGCATCAAACCAGTCTCTGGACTGAAGACCACCACAACAACAACACAGTTAAGCACGGTACAACTGCATGCATATATGGTTATGATGATGTGGCAATAAGACGTTTACTTCTAAGTGAGAATACAGCACTTACTCTGACACTTGTTATTATGTTTACTCACATACGCGTATATTGCACCAGTCGAGTGAAAGTAGCTCTGCTGACATTGGCTGTTGCATTCAGCTTAATGGTGGATACAATGCCTAAATGATTGCACATTAAATTTAATCACACAAATTCGGTGCACACATATTCACACGTACCAAAAGATAATTAAAATGGCAGACAGTGCCAGCAGTGCTAACATTATGCACCAAAAAAAAAAAAATAGGCATAGGATTGGAAACAGCTACACTAATAGAGGTCAACAATGTCTACATTCATAACAAAATTTCGCTAACATGACATTTATTTTAAAGAAGAAGAAAATTAAAGATTAATTTCTTTGAGCAAGTTTCAAATAGAAGGTTTACAATTTTACTATCTTTTTAGTCTTTGACGAGAGTGAAAGCAACTATCTTTATCTGTTACAATACAGATGGTGAGGTGCAATGTCGTCGGCCTCTTGCAGTTGCAGACAGCGTGTTGAAATCAGCTCTCTCATACGGAATATTACTTTCCACTCGGCGATGATTTCATCAGTGGCATATTATAGGCCACTGGATAGTTACAAGTTGTTACAGTTGTTTTCAACATTCGGGCTTGCACTAGCGATTTAATACCTCTCTGATGCACAACGCTAAAGTAATACCGTTCAGTAGAGGGTTTTAAAGTTATTTCGATCGCGTAATTACAATCTGTTCGTTTATCAAGCGAATAATGCGACGTCGAACTCGCCATTGTTGGCAGTAACATGCACACTCATAATAAACAGTTTCTATACGCCTCTGGCACAATTAACGGTTCATGCACACAGTAGTCAGCGACGGCACGGATATGCTTTATAAAGTATTTAAAATACACACAGCACAGTCGCAGTTCTTTCCAAAACACGATTACTACAATGTCGTCTCTCCATAGCTGTATTGTCGTAGTTACGCGACAAAGTTCGTTTGGCGGTTTAACACAGTCCAGCTTCTCTGTCCACTTTAAACGCTTTTACATTCAATTACAGGAAGAGGCAGAAATGTATCTCATTGTGAATGACTTCCGTTCCCATCAGTTATTTAACGACGCGACGTAGTCAGCACACTTTTAATCTCCTTACACCATCTACGTACAAACATGATTGCCACACATGCTCTACTCACACTGTTCGACCCTCACAATCAATATTCTAATCGCTCTCGCTCTGCTTGTACAGTATCTCAGTATACATTTAACTTTACATGTCATTCCAATCAAAATTACTGCACTAAACTATAAACGAAAAATCCAAATTTTTACATATTCAATAGACAATAAAACCTAATTATTAATTTGAAAAGGGGAATTAATACCATTTTCGTATTATTATTTTCAACAAATAGCTACTCATTATGTTCCAGAACAAAATGAACACCATGCCATATCACCATAAAATCATGTACAACTACGAAAAAACAAAGAAAGCTTATACAGGTAGCAACAAGCGATGCTTTCACAAGCACCATATCTCAAATGCTCCTATTCTCTTCTATTCCAATTTTCCGACAGCCAATGTTTCACTACGATACAATGTTGAGCTCCAAACGTAAGTTGTGAGAAATTTCTTCCTCAAATTAAGGCCTATGTTTGATACTCGTAGACTACTCTTGGCCAGGAATACCATTTTTTGCCATTGATTGTCTGCTTTTGATATCCTCCTTGCTCTTACCGTCATGGATTATTTTGCTGCCTAGGTATCAAAAATTTTTAAATTCATCTACTCTGTGATCACCAATCTTTATGTAAAGATTCTCGCTCTTCTCATTTTTGCTACTTCTCATTACTTTCATCATTCCTCGATTTACTCTCAATCCATAGTTTGTACTCATTAGACTGTTCATTCCATTCAGTAAAAACCGTAATACTTGACGTTCATTGAGGATAGCAATATCATCAGGGAATCGTATCACTGACATCATTTTCCCTTTAATTTTAACTCAATCTTGAACCTTTCTTTTATTTTCGTAGAGACTGAACAGTAGGGCCAAAGAATGTACACTCCTGGAAATTGAAATAAGAACACCGTGAATTCATTGTCCCAGGAAGGGGAAACTTTATTGACACATTCCTGGGGTCAGATACATCACATGATCACACTGACAGAACCACAGGCACATAGACACAGGCAACAGAGCATGCACAATGTCGGCACTAGTACAGTGTATATCCACCTTTCGCAGCAATGCAGGCTGCTATTCTCCCATGGAGACGATCGTAGAGATGCTGGATGTAGTCCTGTGGAACGGCTTGCCATGCCATTTCCACCTGGCGCCTCAGTTGGACCAGCGTTCGTGCTGGACGTGCAGACCGCGTGAGACGACGCTTCATCCAGTCCCAAACATGCTCAATGGGGGACAGATCCGGAGATCTTGCTGGCCAGGGTAGTTGACTTACACCTTCTAGAGCACGTTGGGTGGCACGGGATACATGCGGACGTGCATTGTCCTGTTGGAACAGCGAGTTCCCTTGCCGGTCTAGGAATGGTAGAACGATGGGTTCGATGACGGTTTGGATGTACCGTGCACTATTCAGTGTCCCCTCGACGATCACCAGTGGTGTACGGCCAGTGTAGGAGATCGCTCCCCACACCATGATGCCGGGTGTTGGCCCTGTGTGCCTCGGTCGTATGCAGTCCTGATTGTGGCGCTCACCTGCACGGCGCCAAACACGCATACGACCATCATTGGCACCAAGGCAGAAGCGACTCTCATCGCTGAAGACGACACGTCTCCATTCGTCCCTCCATTCACGCCTGTCGCGACACCACTGGAGGCGGGCTGCACGATGTTGGGGCGTGAGCGTAAGACGGCCTAACGGTGTGCGGGACCGTAGCCCAGCTTCATGGAGACGATTGCGAATGGTCCTCGCCGATACCCCAGGAGCAACAGTGTCCCTAATTTGCTGGGAAGTGGCGGTGCGGTCCCCTACGGCACTGCGTAGGATCCTACGGTCTTGGCGTGCATCCGTGCGTCGCTGCGGTCCGGTCCCAGGTCGACGGGCACGTGCACCTTCCGCCGACCACTGGCGACAACATCGATGTACTGTGGAGACCTCACGCCCCACGTGTTGAGCAATTCGGCGGTACGTCCACCCAACCTCCCGCATGCCCACTATACGCCCTCGCTCAAAGTCCGTCAACTGCACATACGGTTCACGTCCACGCTGTCGCGGCATGCTACCAGTGTTAAAGACTGCGATGGAGCTCCGTATGCCACGGCAAACTGGCTGACACTGACGGCGGCGGTGCACAAATGCTGCGCAGCTAGCGCCATTCGACGGCCAACACGGCGGTTCCTGGTGTGTCCGCTGTGCCGTGCGTGTGATCATTGCTTGTACAGCCCTCTCGCAGTGTCCGGAGCAAGTATGGTGGGTCTGACACACCGGTGTCAATGTGTTCTTTTTTCCATTTCTAGGAGTGTATCACCGTCTTAGACCCGTCCTAATTCTAGCACTTCGTTCTTCGTCTCCCACTCTTACTGTACCCATTTGGTTCTTGCAAATATTGTATGTTACCCGCCTTTACTTATAGCGTATTCCAATTTTTCTCAAAATTCGAACAGGTGGCACCATTTTACATTGCCGAAAGCTTTTTCCAGAGAAATTATATGAACGTACCTTGATTTTTCTTCAGTCTTGTTTCCATTATCAACCGGAACGTCAGAACTGCCTCTCTGGAGCGTTTATCTTTCCTTAAGTCAAACTGATCGTCATCCAACAGATCTTCAGTTTTCTTTTCCATTGTTCTGTATCTTATTCTTGTCAGCAACTTGGATGCATGAGCTGTTAAGCTGACTGTGCAATAATTCTCAGACTTGTCGGTTCTGGCAGTCGTCGGGATTGTGTGGATGCTGTTTGTTTCGGAACTCAGATGGTATATCGCCAGACTCATACATTCTACATAAAAAAGTGAATAGTCGCTTTGTAACCACTACCCCCCAAATATTTAAGAAATTCTAAGGGAATGTTATTTGTCAGCTCTGCCTTATTTGATCTTAAGTGTGTCGAAGCTCTTTTAAATTCTAATTCTTACACTGGGTTCCCTATCTCTTCTTTATCGATTTCTAGTTCTTCTCCTATCACATCATCAGACAAGTCTTCCTCCTCAGAAATGCCTTCACTGTGCTCTTTCCACCTGTCTGCTCTCTTCTCTGCATTTAACGGTGGAATTTCCATTGCACTCTTAATGTTACCACGTTTGGTTTTAATTTGATTAAGTTTGTTTCGACTTTCCTATATGCTGAGTCAATCCTTCCAACATCATTTCTTTTTCGATTTGTACTCATTTTCATGCAGCTACTTCGCCCTTAGCTTGCCCGCACTTCCTATATGTTTCACTCCTAAGTGACTTGTATGTCTGCATTCCTGAATTTCTCTGAACATTTTTGTATTTCCTTCTTTCAACTGGGGTTTTTCTTGTATTACCCATGGTTTCTTCGCAGTTACCTTCTTTGTACTTGTGTTTTTCTTTCCAGCGTCTGTAACTGTCCTTTTCAGAGATATCCATTCCTCTTCAACCGAACAGCGTACTGAGCTATTCCCTATGGCAGTGTGTATAGCCTCAGACAACTTCAAACGTATCTCGTCATTCCTTAGTAATTCTGTATCCCACTTCTCCAGCCTAGTCTTCATCATTAAATTCTGATCTGAGTCTATATCTGCTTCTCGATACGACTTACAATCCAGTATGTGATATCCGAAATTCTGCCTGACCATGACGTAATCTAATTGAAATATTCCAGTTTCTCCCTGCCTTCTCCAAGTATACCTCCTTCTCCCCCTCCTCCCGTCATTCTTAAACAGAGTATTCGCTGTTGCTAGGTGAAGCTTATAACAGAACTCCTTCGTCATTCCAAGTACGAAGCCCATATTCTCCCGTAACCCTTTCTTCTAGTCCTTCCCCTACAACTGCATTCCAGTCCACCATGACTGTCAGATCTTCATACCCCTTTACGTTCTGAATTACCTGTTTCTCTATCTCTTCATCTTCGAGTTGCGACGTCGGCATGTATACCGGAACTATCGTCGTCGGTGTTGCTTTACTGTCGATTCTAATGAGGACAACCCTGTCACTGAGTTGTTCACAGTAACTCAATCTCTGTCCTGCCTTCCTATTCGTAACGAATCCTACTTCTGTTATATCATTTTCTGCTGCTGTTGGTATTACCTTATACTCATCTGACCAGAAATCCTCGTCTTATACCCATTTCACTTCACTGATCCTGACTATATGTAAAACGGTGGTTCTCAACGTTTCTTAAACCGAATCCCCTGAGTGCAATCAGACATTGCTAGCACCCCCGCCCTCGCCCTCTCCTCCCATCCCCACATTATCACCAACTTTAGTACCCTGCTAAACTGTAGAATGAAAGATTTTTCTTGGAATTTTTTATTTTTAAAATGATGGATGTATGATATTTAGTTTGTGTGTGTGTGTGGGGGGGGGGGGGGGGGGGTTAGAATGAATGATGAAGGAATTCGTGATGCATCGCAAGTACTACCCACAACTCCTTCTCAGATAAGAAAACTAATTATCCAGTAGACACTTGTACATGCTTCTCCTGCATTACTCCTTTCCACTATGGAACTTGTTTGACCTGTGCAGTGCAACCCAGTTTAAAATAAAAAAAGTTCAGATGTGTGCACTATATGTATTGTTCGCAAATCACTTGATTGCCACACTCCTTACTTCCGAACTTGCAGAAACTGGAAGACTTCAGGCTGTTAATGCTTTTTGTCTAACTACTCTAATAATAATAATAATAATAATAATAATAATAATAATAATAAACCCCGTGGAGGCCCGGGAAAAGAATAGGCCTCCGGTATGTTCTGCCAGTCGTAAAAGGCGACGAAAAGAACAAACCACTAATAGGGCTAACCCCCCTTTTAGTGTGATTACTTGGTTCAGGACAGAACTAAAGAAGCCTCGGACAAGCGCCGTCATGGTCGGGGACGGCGCTTGAACCCTATGCCCGCCCACAATGGTAATGACACTGCTAGCCAACTGGAAAATGATTTAAATCCAAATAGAGGTGTTTTGCAGGATATGCTTCCTGCAACCACCCTAGAAGGAAAACAAAGACAGAGGATGAGATGGTCAGATGAAGTTAATCGACACCTCATGTTCTGTTATTACCAAGCAACAAACCTAGGAACCAACACAACTGGATACAGATCACAAGTATACACAACCTTTATTACCAGATACCCAGAATTAAAATTTTTAACAGAACAACGTCTAGCTGATCAGATTCGTGTAATAATAAAAAATAACAGGATACCCCAGTCAGAATTAGAAAACATCAAACAACAAGTACAACAAATACTGGAACAAAATAATGTGCAATTAGAAGAAGAAGAAAATACAGTAATGGACTCAAACATCCCAGAGCAAACAAACAAAGAACAACACGCATCAATTAAACAATCAGAGGAAAATGAAATTTTAAGACAGCCACCAGCACAAGCACAAATAGAACACGAAGTGACACACATGTTAGATATAGAAGAAAAATTTCAGTTGACATATATAGAATACAAAGACACAAATACAGACATTAGACCATTCTTGCATAGACCACCAAATAGCCCACAAGTCGAAACAACAATAAAAACTATCAACACAATCATACACAACAAAATAAATGAATACACAACTATGGAAGAGTTACAACTACTGGTTTATGTAGGAGCACTCACTACACTAAATATACACACTAGGCAGATATCAGAACCAACCAACACACAGAAGAAACCCACAAAACCAGCATGGCAACACAGGCTACAGATCAGAATAGAAAAACTGAGAAAAGACATCGGACAGTTAACACAATTTATAAGAAATGAAATATCAGACAAAAAACGAAAAAGGTTAGGTAAAATCTCACAACAAGAAGCAATAGAGCAATTAGATGAAAAGAAGCAAAAATTACAAGCTTTGGCGAAACGACTTAGAAGATACAAAAAAAGTGAAAATAGAAGGAAACAAAACCAAACATTCAACACAAACCAAAAGAAATTTTACCAAACAATAGATAACACACACATTAAAATAGACAATCCACCAAACATAAGAGACATGGAACACTTCTGGAGCAGCATATGGTCAAACCCGGTACAACATAACAGGCATGCACGGTGGATACAAGCAGAAACAGATACATACAAGATGATACCACAAATGCCTGAAGTGATAATTTTGCAACATGAAGTCACCCGAGCAATTAATTCTACGCACAATTGGAAAGCCCCTGGAAACGATAAAATAGCAAATTTCTGGCTAAAGAAGTTCACCTCAACACATTCACATCTAACTAAATTATTTAACAGTTACATTGCAGACCCATACATATTCCCTGATACACTTACACATGGAATAACTTATCTGAAACCTAAAGATCAAGCAGACACAGCAAACCCAGCTAAATATCGCCCCATAACATGCCTACCAACAATCTACAAAATATTAACTTCAGTCATTACACAGAAATTAATGACACATACAACACAGAACAAAATTATAAATGAAGAACAAAAAGGCTGCTGCAAAGGAGCGCGAGGATGTAAAGAGCAACTGATAATAGATGCAGAGGTGACATATCAAGCTAAAACTAAACAAAGGTCTCTACACTACGCATACATTGATTACCAAAAAGCTTTTGATAGTGTACCCCACTCATGGTTACTACAAATATTGGAAATATACAAAGTAGATCCTAAATTGATACAGTTCCTAAACATAGTAATGAAAAACTGGAAAACCACACTTAATATCCAAACAAATTCAGATAATATCACATCACAGCCAATACAGATTAAGCGTGGAATATACCAAGGAGACTCATTAAGTCCTTTCTGGTTCTGCCTTGCTCTGAACCCACTATCCAACATGCTAAATAATACAAATTATGGATACAATATTACTGGAACATACCCACACAAAATCACACATTTGCTATACATGGATGATCTAAAACTACTGGCAGCAACAAATCAACAACTCAACCAATTACTAAAGATAACAGAAGTATTCAGCAATGATATAAGTATGGCGTTTGGAACAGACAAATGTAAGAAAAATAGCATAGTCAAGGGAAAACACACTAAACAAGAAGATTACATATTGGATAACCACAGCGACTGCATAGAAGCGATGGAAAAAACGGATGCCTATAAATATCTAGGATACAGACAAAAAATAGGAATAGATAATACAAATATTAAAGAAGAACTAAAAGAAAAATATAGACAAAGACTAACAAAAATACTGAAAACAGAATTGACAGCAAGAAACAAGACCAAAGCTATAAATACTTATGCCATACCAATATTGACCTACTCATTTGGAGTAGTGAAATGGAGTAACACAGACCTAGAAGCACTCAATACACTTACACGATCACAATGCCATAAATATAGAATACATCACATACATTCAGCAACAGAAAGATTCACATTAAGCAGAAAGGAAGGAGGAAGGGGATTTATCGATATAAAAAACCTACATTATGGACAGGTAGACAATTTAAGAAAATTCTTTATAGAACGAGCAGAAACTAGCAAAATACACAAAGCAATCACTCATATAAATACATTGGCTACACCACTACAATTTCATAACCACCTCTACAACCCGTTAGACCACATAACATCAACAGATACGAAGAAAGTAAATTGGAAAAAGAAAACACTTCATGGCAAGCACCCGTATCATCTAACACAGCCACACATCGATCAAGACGCATCCAACACATGGCTAAGAAAAGGCAATATATACAGTGAGACAGAAGGATTCATGATTGCAATACAGGATCAAACAATAAACACCAGGTATTACAGCAAGCATATTATTAAAGATCCCAATACCACAACAGATAAATGCAGACTTTGTAAACAACAAATAGAAACAGTAGATCACATCACAAGCGGATGTACAATACTAGCAAATACAGAATACCCCAGAAGACATGACAATGTCGCAAAAATAATACATCAACAGCTTGCCTTACAACATAAACTTTTAAAACAACAAGTTCCTACATACAAGTATGCACCACAAAATGTACTGGAGAATGATGAATACAAATTATACTGGAACAGAACCATTATAACAGATAAAACAACGCCACATAACAAACCTGACATCATACTCACCAATAAAAAGAAGAAATTAACACAACTAATCGAAATATCCATACCCAATACAACAAATATACAAAAGAAAACAGGAGAAAAAATTGAAAAATACATCCAACTGGCTGAGGAAGTCAAAGACATGTGGCATCAGGATAAAGTTGACATCATACCAATTATACTATCAACTACAGGAGTCATACCACACAATATCCACCAGTACATCAATGCAATAGAGCTACATCCAAACGTATATATACAACTACAGAAATCAGTAATTATTGATACATGTTCAATTACCCGAAAGTTCCTAAATGCAATATAACACATACCATACAGTTAAAAGGAAGTGACGCCTGATCAAGGTCCGCGTCACTTTTCATTTTTAACCAGACTTAACGTCTGAGAGGGTAAGGAATAATAATAATGTACTCAACACTATAGTAGCACTTATGTAATTACTGCTGTGTCGTGCTGGCAGTTAATTCATTAATATGTTTCGATGCGAGCAATGAAGCAATTCGTGGACTACTGCAGGTACTATCTACAACTTAGAGAAGACATTGTCTTGAGATATTTAGGTTTTGTTCCGTTTATGTCTCAATTCTTATGTGTATAGTAGGTGGACTGTATAAGGAACCTGTAACCCCGACCACATTGATGCTACTAATTGAGACGAAGTAACTACTGAAACTTACATAATCAATATTAGTCCTACAAAACTGTGACAATAGTAATGATCTTTTTAAAATAATTTACACCTCAAAAAATTTTACACCTCAAAAAATTTCGTTTTACTCCTCAACGGGTAATTACCACCACGTTGGGAACCACTGATCTAAATTGAATATTAGCATTTCACCTTTCGGGTTTTATAGCTTCCACACGACGTTTGAACTTCAAATATTTCACGCCCCGACTCGTACAACGTTATACTTTCGTTGGTTGTTCAATGTTTTTCTCATGGCCACCTCTTGCTAGGCAGTCTCATCCTGGAGATCCGAATGGGGGACTGGTCCGGAATCTTTTTCCAATGGAATAATCGTCATGACACTTTTTCAATTAAAGACCCACATGTCGTGTGCATACACATTTCGTATCTTTAATGCAATAGTTTACATTTCCTTCTGCATCCTCATGCCGTTAATCGTTGGTGATTCTTCCGCCTTCAGGGTTAGTGTCCCACCCCAAGGCGAAGAGGGTGCCCTGAACCACTGTCCGCTTTTCCGCCCTCTTTAACAAGGTCGTTGGCTGAATGAGGATGAATTTTTATAACGGAAGTCTTCGGCCGCCAATTTTATGATTTTTATTCAAAATTTGAGCGGTGAATGATTCCAACCGGGACCGAGGACGATTTGATTAATAATCAAAACCGCTACCTCTAGACCAGGGGTGCATGTAGGAAATATGCAGACCCAAAATAGTGAAATGTAGTGATACAAGCAACTTTTA
This sequence comes from Schistocerca nitens, assembly GCF_023898315.1. Taxonomy (NCBI): domain Eukaryota; kingdom Metazoa; phylum Arthropoda; class Insecta; order Orthoptera; family Acrididae; genus Schistocerca; species Schistocerca nitens. The sequence continues at coordinate 286,052,092 of NC_064614.1, forward strand.
CAAAAGACAGGGTGTTATGGCCCGACGAAGGGAACCAGCAACTCTGAAAGAGCGAAACTGGTCGGCTGTTCGCGTTGTTACTGTCGTGTGTATCTACGGAAAGCGTATGAAGGACGTCGAAACCAAGGGCAGGGAACATGTTAGAGTGCCCAGGACTCACCACGCGATGTGAAGAAGGCATACCTGCTTTGTAAAGCAGTATGTAAGGCCATATATAAGTTATGGGGAGATTTAACACACAAAATTCAAATGAATGTTTGAACGCGTGTGTTTGGAAGTTAGCCCCGAAGCATTAGCATTCTGGCGCGAAGACTGAGGAGATTGCGACTTTCCTGGCAGTGAGCAGCTTCAACGCAGGGTATTCAGCAATGCTGAAGACCGTGACAACGATGGACGCCACCCTGGGACTCTATTCGACGCAGTTCGACAAGCATTTGGACGACCACCGAATTCAAGCGACCGAAAACCACTTGTCACCGGCCGTACGAGCGGCTCTGGAGCAGCACAGGAAGGCCCAGATCGAGCAGAACGCCCTCTATGAGGAAGAGGAAGGACTAGTTTATGGACCCGGAGTAGCAGATTGAAGGTACGTTGCACAATATTGCATTTATATGTAGTGAAATGTTCAAACGCGTTTTTCTCGAAATGACGTTTTTATCGCGCGGTATGGTAACTTCAAATCTACTGAACCGATTGGCATGATTCTTTGTTGCCGACGAAGCTAACTAATTTGACTAGGAGTTGTACCACTTTTATTCCGATCCATCAACTATAAATATTTTTACTTGGCCGACGAAATCGAAAAATCGATGAAGAAAACCCTATTTTTTTCAACTGGCCGTCATTTTGTTTCCTATCGTCCAAATATCTTAAGCGAGTTACAATCCTAAAGAATCTTATATACTTCGCTAACTTCAACTCAATTTGATTTCAGACGAGCCGGCTGACCTGTGACATACCGTGCGTGGAGGTCTACATCGAAATTTTGTTTCGTTCCGACGGCACTTCCACCTCTGATCTTCGACATTACCGGTCGAAAAAATTCCAGTTTGTAGAGGAAACATCAATACACATTTTGACTAAATTTGACATTGATATCTATAACACATCCCGAGAAAAAAATTCTCTAAAACATACTTTTTTCGGGCCAAAGTAAACCTCCCCTTACTGCGGATAAATATGGTTCAAATGGCTCTGAGCTCTATGGGACTCAACTTCTGAGGTCATTAGTCCCCTAGAACTTAGAACTAGTTAAACCTAACTAACCTAAGGACATCACAAACATCCATGCCCGAGGCAGGATTTGAACCTGCGACCGTAGCGGTCTTGCGGTTCCAGACTGCAGCGCCTTTAACCGCACGGCCACTTCGGCCGGCTGGATAAATATGAAAACAACCCTTTAACGTTCGGACACTGCGTTAGTAATGTGGCTGCTTGACATAGTTACCTTGATTAAATATCTAAGCGTAACATTACAGAGCAATATGAAATGGAATGAGCACATCACGTTGCTAGATGGGAAGGCGAATCCTCGACTTCGGTTTATTTGGGAATTTCGGGAAAGTGTAGCTCATCTATAAAGCAGACAATGTATAGAACCCTATTGTGATCCATTCTTGAGTACTGCTCTCGACTGTTTGGGATCCCCATGCGGTAAGATTAAACGAAGACATCGAAGGAATTCATAGGCGCGCTGCTACATTCGTTAGCGGCGGGTTAGATCAACCTGCAAATAGTACGGAGATTCTTCGTGAACTGAAATGGAAATCCATGAAGGCAAGACGATTCTCTTTTCGCAAGGCCCTATTGCTGAAATTTAGAGAAATTAAGGCTCTCACGGTGACTTTTTGACAGTTGTCTCACACTCGCTGTATTTGCGAGTGGGGCAGAACGTTTAAGGCAAAGCATGAAAAAAAGATTATTTAAGTATTAAACGAAGTACAGCTCAGAAGTATAAAAAATTGTTTATTACACATTTGTAATGAATGTTAAAAAACTGTTTTCCAGTTGTTTTTCACACGTTAGTGATTATAGAAGAACTAGTAAGTCACATTTACTTCGGAATCAGCCAGTTCTGAGACACGAAGAACAGTGACAATTTTCATGCTTAACTTTCCTTAAATATATAAATTTCTGGCTTGAACTCGTAATTTGATTGCAATTTTATACATTTCTTGTACCCACTTCGCATTTAAAAAAGTATCTAGGCATTTAATACACTTCCTAGGAAAATTATTAAATTAAACACATTGCTAAGAAATTTCAGGCATTCTGTATATTGTCTAAACATTCTATTCAATGTCTTTATTTGTGGCTGCTGGTGATATATCACTGATGAGTCAAGACATTAATGCCCCCTGGTTACTATCATGGCGGTCTGCCTTTGGAACACAATAGAGTGATAATTCGACGTTGCAGGTATTCGACAAGTCGTTGGTAGTTTTCCACATGGGTGTTGTGCCAAATACCTACGCACAGGTCACACAGTTTCCACTAAATGTGGGATTGGTGTATTGTGGGTGCAGAGAATTTCCATAGCTTCCCAGATGTGTTCCAGCGGGTTCAGATCAAGAGTACATGGTGTCCAAGACATCGGTGTGTGTTCAGTATCATACTCCTCAAACCAATGTACCACTATTGTGGTCTTGAGATACGAACACTGGTTCTTCTGGAAGACGTTATCACTGTAGTAGAAGGCGTCAAGCATGAAGGGATGCAGATGGTCTGCAACGATGATTACATAGTCCACAACTGTCATGGTGCCTCCTATTACTACCGCCGCCCCACAGACAGCCAGTAGAACGTTCACCACAGCGTAATACTGCCACCATCGGTCTGCCACCCAAGTGCAGTGCACGTTTCGAGCAGCCGATCGCTAGGATGGCTACGTATCTGGACACGGCCATCGACCTGATGTACCAAGCTACTTGATTCAGCCGACCGGCCAGCATGTTTCCATTGACTCACGATTCAATTTCTGTGATCCGGAGCCCACTGTAGTCGCAATGGACAACGAGCTTCCAGCAGGAGCGACTTAATTATTTACAGATACCCTGTGTAGTTAGTAGATTATTTTTGTAATTTCTAGCGTGTTCGAGTGCCTACTATGCACAAGCTTTTATTTTAATAACAGTATAGCGTACAGTACCGCCGTTTCTATCAACCCTTATATCGACCCTCTAATCGTACAAGGTTTTGTTTGTTTTGGTTAGTGTAGCTCATTGTTGCTTAGACCTTATATGAGAGAGCACTTCGAATTCCTGCTGCTAATAAGCCAAGTACACCATTCGTTTGTTGTATATTTTTACGAGCTTCAAACGGGAGCGACTGCAGTAATGGATAGAAACTGTAATTGCTGTATACAGATGCGAGCTGAGTTGGCGACCCTTTGCTCACAGCTCCAGGCTGTGTTGGCTTCCGTCGCACAGCTTGAGGCTGCTGCCAAGGGGCATCACTGTAGGAGGTCAGACGTGGGGATGTGAGAGATTTTGAGCACGTCCCACGTGTCTCCCGTTTAGTCCAATGTTGTGGCCGCCCCAGGTACTGCCTGCACTGTGGTTAACCCCTCACCCATGGCTGAGTAGGAGATCATTCCAAGGTCTGGCAGGAAGTGAAAAACTTTTCGAGGGGCAGATCGTAGGGCCTCCCCAGTTCGCTTGACGAACAGGTTTCGGGCGTTATCTGTGGCTTACATTGTCTCTGAGTCGAATTCAGTCGTCCACCCTGTTACAGAGGAAGCTTCTCGGCCTGCAAGGTCTGGCGTTGACAGAGGATGGGTTTGCTGGTAGCTGGGAACGCACGTAATGGGGCCCCTTAGGAACACGGCTGCCAAGGAGGGGAAGGAAGCCAGTGTGCACTCGGTGTGCATACCGGGGGGAGTCATTCCAGATGTGGAAAGGCTGCTTCCGGTTGCCATGAAGAGTACAGGGTGCAGCCAACTGCAGGTGGCTCATGTGGGTACCAATGACGTGTGTCGCTTTGGACTGGAGGAGATTCTCTCTGGTTTAGGGCGGCTAGCGGAAATGGTAAAGACTGCTAGTCTTGCTAGTGAGATGAAGACGGAGTTCATCACCTGCAGCATCGTCTATAGAACCGACTGTGGTCCTTTGGTGCAGAGCCGAGTGGAGGATCTGAATCAGAGGCTCAGGTGGTTCTGTGACCGTGTAGGCTGCAGATTCCTTCATTTCGCCATCGGGTGGTGGGTTTCCGGCTTCCGCTTAATAGGTCAGGAGTCCACTACATACAAGAAGCGGCTACACGGATAGCGAGGGCTGTGTGGAAGAGACTGGGCGGTTTTTTTTTAGGTTAGAGGGCCTCAGGGAACCATAGAAATGACGTCCGTCTAAAGGGGGCAGGTAAAAAACAGTAAGTTAGTTGTAGTAACGATCGGTATTGTAATTGTAAATTGTCGTATCTGTGTTGGGAAAGAACCAGTGCTCCAAGCCCTAATATAAACAATGAAGCTCAGAAACTTATAGGTACAAAAAGCTGGTTAAAGCGGGAAATAAACTCAGCATAATTTTTTTCTAACGATCTAAAGGTGTTCAGAAAGAATAGATTAAATACAGTTCGTGGTGGAGTATTTATTGCTGTCAAAAGTAATGCCTTTTAGTGAAACTGAAGTAGATATTTCCTGCGAAATGGTATGTATGATGGAAAAATTATACGTTTAAAGTCGGTGGCAAGCATGAAACGTCATCCGAAATAGTGCTGAATGCTTTCTCAGAAAATTATTTTCAGCAATTAGCTAATGAGCCCACTCGAAGCGTAAATGGTTGCGAAACCATACTTGACTTCTTAGCAACAAATAATCCTGGACAAATAGTGAATATCGTGACGAATACAGGGATTAGTTGTAGAAACGATCGGTATTGTAGTTGTAAATTGTCGTATCTGTGTTGGGAAAGAACCAGTGCTCCAAGCCCTAATATAAACAATGAAGCTCAGAAACCTATAGGTACAAAAAGCTGGTTAAAGCGGGAAATAAACTCAACATAATTTTTTTCTAACGATCTAAAGGTGTTCAGAAAGAATAGATTAAATACAGTTCGTGGTGGAGTATTTATTGCTGTCAAAAACTGAAGTAGATATTTCCTGCGAAATGGTATGTATGCTGAAAAAATTATACGTTTAAAGTCGGTGGCAAACATAAAACGTCTAGGTTGAATACCGTAACTCCTACAACTATATAAAAGAAACGCAAAATATATCTGTTTAAAGAAGGTGATAAAAATATTCTTAACGGCTTTTTAAGAGACAGTCTGTACTCCTTCCGATCTGACCATGTAAGCGTAGAAAAGTTGTGGAATGATTCCAAAGAGATAGTAACGACAGCAATTGAGAGATGTACACCACATAAATTAATAAGTGATGGTACTGATCCCCCATGGTACACAAAACGCGTCAGATCGCTGTTGCGGAAGGAGCGAAAAAAGCATGCATAAATTTAAAAGAACGCAAAATCCCAAAGACTGGCAAAGTTTTGCAGAAGTTCGAAATATAGCGCGTACTTCAATGCGAGATGCTTTCAATACTTTTCACAACGATACTCTGTCCCGAAATCTGGCAAAAAACCCAAAGAGATTCTGGTCATACATAAAATACACCAGTGGCAAGACGCAATTAATACCTTCACTGCGCGATAACAACAGTGAAGTCACTGATGTCAGTGCCACTGAAGCAGAGTTATTAAACACGATTTTCCGAAACTCCTTCACCAAAGAAGACGAAGTAAACATTCCTGAATTGCAATCAAGAACAGCTGCCAAGATGAGAAATATAGAAATAGGTATCCTCGGTGTCGCAAAGCACCTTAAATCACTTAATAAAACCAAGGCTTCCCGTCTAGATTATATACCAGTCAGGTTCCTCTCAGAATATGCCGATACAATAGCTCCATATTTCACAATTATATACAAACGCTCGCTCACAGAAGGATCCGTACCTCAAGACTGGAAAATTGCTCAAGCAAAAGGGAAGCAGTAGTAATCCGTTGAATTTCAGGCCTATATCACTAACGTCGATTTGTAGTGAGGTTTTGGAACATATACCGTATTCGAACATTATGAAGTACCTCGAAGAAAACGATTTATTGACACGTAGTCAGCACGGATTCAGAAAATATCGTTCTTGCGAAACACAATTAGCTCTTTACACTCATGAAGTAATGAGTGCTATCGACAGGAGACGTCAAATTGTTTCCATATTTTTAGATTTCCAGAAGGCTTTCGACACCATTCCTTACAAGCGTCTTCTAATCAAACTGCGTGCCTATGGAATATATCCCCTCAGCTGTGCGATTGGATTCGTGATTTCCTGTCAGAAAGGCCACAGTTCGTAGTAATAGACGGAAAGTCATCGAGTAAAGCTGAAATAATATCCAGCGTTCCCCAAGGAAGTGTTATAGGCCCTCTAATGTTCATGATCCACATTAACGACATAGGAGACAATCTGAATAGCCGTCATCAGATGACCAAAACGAATTGCAAAATTATTTAGATAAGATATCCGTATGGTGTGGAAAGTGGCAATTGACCTTGAGTAAAGAAAAGTTTGAAGTTATTCAAATGAGTACTAAACGAAATCCGTTATATTTGGATTACGCGATAAGTCACACAATCTGAAGGCTGTAAATTCCACTAAATACTTAGGGATTACAATTACAAATACCCTAAATTGGAACGATCTCATAGATAATGTAGTGCGTAGAGCCAACCAAAGACTACGATTCATTGGCAGAACACTTAGAAGGTGCAACAGGTCTACTAAAGAGACTGCTTAAACCACGCTTGTCCGCCCAATTCTGGAGTATTGGTGTGCGGTGTTGGATCCGCATCAGATGTGACTGACGGACGACATCGAAAAAGTACAAAGAAGGTCAGCTCGTTTTGTATTATAGCGAAGTGGGGATATGATACATGAATTGGAGTGGCAATCATTAAAAGAAAGGCGTTTTTCGTAGCGACGGGATATTCTCATGAAATTTCAATCACCAGTTTTCTCCTCAGATTGCGACAACATTCTGTTGGCACCCACCTACGTAGGGAGAAATGATCATCACGATAAAATAAGAGAAATCAGGGCTCGCACAGAAAAATTTAAGGGCTCGTTTTTCCCGCGCACCGTTCGAGAGTGGAACGGTAGAGAGAGAGCTTCAAGGTGGTTCAATGAACCCTCTGCCAGTCATCTTATGGTGAATAGCAGAGTAATCACGTAGATGTAGACGTAGATATAGATGTCGTTGGCCGTACGCGGAAACACGTAGGGGTCATTTGCTGCGTAGCATCGTGCGCTGAACGATGGGTTCCGGTACATTAGTCCCTGTTGTTTTGGTTACATAAGTGGGAGACCAAGACAGATGTGCTGTATCCGATTTTAATAAGTTTATTTTACTGTTATTGATTATAAAATATTTACATTCTTGCCATGTTTTACCACTTGACCCCCTTTCTGGGCTCCTTCATCTTCATACTTCCTGTCCCTTTCTCCGAGCCCTCCATTCTCCCCCTATATTTCTCCCCCTTCCCCCTACATTTTCCCACCCCCTTTCCCCATTCCTATGCCTGCGAGTGTGATTATGAGATGCCTTCCCCCAGGATGGACAGTAACATTTGCTTATAACTTTTAATATACACTGCGTGTTTGGTACCCCTTTCTAGTTCTTTGATTGAACGGATACGTATGGTTTATAGTGCCCTTAGGGGCTCTAATTTTTGGTACTTTGCGGTTTAATGGCTGCTTTTACTTGGGAAATGCCAGAAATTATTTCATCTTTATACAGTTATGTAAGGTTTGTTATGATAAAGCTTTTACGCTCATACAGGGATGGAGCTGATGAAGATTTTTTAACGTCCTGTCATTAGTTTTATTGTACTACTAAAGTTGTGCTTCTCATTTAATAATTTTTACCTACCATCGTGGCATTCAACTGTGTCATAGCGCAGTATTTGGCGTTGCTGTGTTTTGCTGTTCGGTGATTGTAAGCATTTTAGTGTTTTTGATAAAAAAATTAAAAGTATTAATTATATTGTTTAGTTGTACTGATATTGTGTTAATTGTTGTATTTTTGCTGATTAGAGCATATTAATAAGTGAAAAAGATATTGCCTTTACCCTGATAGGGCGCCTCCGCTTCCCGAGGTTTCCTTACGCCTACGGGAGGAGTAGACCGACAGTTATCTGTACGCTCTGAGACTGCTCACTTTCACTCTCTTATTTCTTGTATTTTGGGAAATGCCACTTTGACTACCTGATACAGCCGACGGCGGTGGCCGTGCGGTTTGAAAACAAGCAGGAAAAATGCATCTACACACTGTAAAACTTTCATACATGCAGAATGAAAACTGCATTTTTACAAAAATAGTGTGCATTTCTTTTGGAGTGACCCTTGTATCTATGAATAAACTGTGAATTCATTAGTCAAAGCCGAAGGGTTGCATCCCATTCTTCAGTTGACCACAAGAGCTGCTTTATCAGACGATTAGAACAGCAGCAGCAGAGATACAGAAGCAGTCGTGACGAGATATGATGAATCAGATGGCGAAGACTTTGTGGTTTCTATTCTCCCGCATCAAGAATAAAGTAACGTCTACATTCGATATTTTATACGTAACATCTGTGCATCTTGCTGTCCCTCGTTAATGTCGAAAATCTATTTGTGTGTGTTTGTGTAAGGAAGCAAACACTGCTAGTTCATGGGAAAAACATTAGATCAAGTAACACATTGATCAGTAGATCTCTGCCAACAATGAATGGTGCAGCACTGCTAGGCCTTTCTAGCCCTGGCTGCCGCGGGGCTGAATGGCGGGAGGGGACGGTCCGTCTTCCCGCTCCCTGCCACCCCAGCCGCTGGCCCACTGCACTCCCTGTCGAATAATGGCAACTGCGCTGCCCTCTGTTAGAGCTCTTCTCTCACCCTACGCGGTGTAGTGCTTTTGTCTCGTTGCAAGTTCTTTTGTAAACTTCATAAGACTCTTGCGTTTTAGGTGTTTTGTGCTTCAGACAGGCACATCTCTTTGTTTCACACATGTCTTTAATCTCTTTGCGAAACCGTGGTGTTCTGTTTGTTTTCCTCTCTTGCTTTATAACTTGTGTAACCAACGCTTCTTGGGCTGCTACTTCAGTACTTTTTCTGATTTTCTCCATACTTTGATCTGTGTTACCCTCGGCATTAATGAGTTTCTCCTTTATTTTCTCTGCCAATTGTTTCTAGTATAAAAGTTTTGTAGATTCATTCCATAATGACTCTATATCAAATTATTCTTCTTTTAAGATTGGTTCCACCAGTCTTGGTCCTTCCTACAAGCAATCTGATTTTTGCCATGTTTAGGCTGTGGTCACTTATGTTGGCCGAGTGTAAAGTTCTAACATCTAACACTGAATGAGAATTGATGTTCATCTTCGTAACAATGTAATCTACCGTAGATATGTGACCTCTTGTACTTATAATGTTCTCTGTGATCACAGAAGGTATTATTTATTCTCAGTTCATTGCTTGAGCATAAGTTGATCATAATCTCACCATTATCATTTAAAAATTCATTAAATCACTGGTTAACTCCAGGGATGACGCGATTTGCAACACAAGTATTAAAATTCTCCGTAATGACTGTAATTCCGTTTGGAGGTATCAGACTGATAACTTCTTGTAAACTCTCGTCAAAGGCCTCTCTCTTTGTTCTTGGTTTATGCTCCTCTGGGCTGTACAGAGAGATAATGATCAATTTGTAGTACTAAGCGTGGTTTGGCAGTGGTTAGCACAATGGACTCGTATTCTGGAGGAAGACGGTTAGAACCCTCGCCAGGCCTTCCAAATTTAGGTTTTCTGTGATTTCCCTAAATCGCTCCAGGAAAATGCCTGGATGGTTCCACAGCCGCCGTCCTTCACCATCCTTGACACAATCCGAGCTTGTGCTCCGTCTCTAATGACCTCGATGTCGAGGGGACGTTAAACCAAATCTCCGTTCCTTCAGTTTGTAGTGAGCAAGTTAAGGTTTAATAAAACTATTCTTCCAGAGATGTACAGGCGGTCCACAATGAGATCTTGGTATTTCTTGTGGATAAATATCCCTACCCCTGCTTTAGATCTAGTCTACTCCTCCACTACAAATGTTGTTCAGGAACTCACATTTTCAATAACTTGCCAGCAGCCGTAAAAAGTTCAACAACCATGAAACTCAGTTTAAGAGAAGCCTAAAGGATTTATTGGTTGTCAACTCCTTCTACTCCATTGATGAATTTCTCAGTAGCACCAACCCTATAATGTATCACAGTGGACCATTCACTGAAACACAACGTTATTAATGACATACCACAACACTGACTTTGAACCAGGGATCACAATCTCGTCCACTTGCTGGAGTCGTCAGAAAATAAATGAAAACCAAGTAAAATATAACACAAAATTGACTTTGATTCTCCTGCACCATTGCCCAGGAGTAGAACATACAAAGTGGTGACCCTGGACACCGATACACGGGTGCTCTCGTTGAATGAAGGAATCATTTACTGATTCCAGTGTTGCCTTCTGAAGAGAATTACAAGCAAGCACGATGCGTTCGTGCATGTCCTCTGGAGTTGTTGGACTATCGCGATAGACAACGTCTTTAATGCATCCCTAAAGAAAAAAGTCCTGAGGATTTAAATCAGGAGACCTAGCAGGCCAAGTAACTGTTCGTCCTCGACCAATCCATCTGGTAGGATACCTTCGGTTCAGAATACGACGTGCACGCAAGGCGTTATGTGCTAGACATCCATCGTGTTGATACCACATAGCCCGCATCTCGTGGTCGTGCGGTAGCGTTCTCGCTTCCCATGCCCGGGTTCCCGGGTTCGATTCCCGGCGGGGTCAGGGATTTTCTCTGCCTCGTGATGGTTGGGTGTTGTGTGATGTCCTTAGGTTAGTTAGGTTTAAGTAGTTCTAAGTTCTAGGGGACTGATGACCATAGATGTTAAGTCCCATAGTGCTCAGAGCCATTTGATCCATTTGATACCACATAAGTATTCTGGTTCATAGCGGCACTTCATCCAGAAGAGGAGGAAGAATTCGTCTGAGGAAGTTGGCATACGCTGTGCCGTTTAGACTACCATTGATGGAATAAGTGCCAATATTCGTAGTGCCAAGCATCCAACACCAGACGTTAACTCACCACTGACGCTGATGAACCACCTGTCTAAGCTATCGTGGGTTGTTGCTGGACCAATAATGCATGTTCCTTTGTTTGAGAAGGAACATTCATCGGTAAATAGAACATTGGAAAAGAAGTTAGGGTTGGCGAGGATTTGCTGCTGTGCCCACTGATAGAACTGTACACGATTCTGGAAATCATTCCCATGCAATTCTTGATGTAGGTTTACATGGTAAGGATGGAACCGGTGACGTGTAAGAATACGATGTACACTGGTTTTAGGAATGCCAGTTTCCTGTTCAAGCTGCCGTGTGCTCACATGTGGATTCATAGCAGCGGAGCGAGAACAGTAACTTCGGCAGCTTCGTCCGTGCGAGTGCTACGAAGATTGCGTGGTCGTGGGTTGAAACTTCCCGTTTCCTGAAGCGTCGCAACAAGACGAGAAAACATCCTTTGGGAAGGTGGGTTTTTGTCAGGATATCGCCCTCTGTACAGTTCCGCTGCCTGCGTAGCATTCGCTTACCTTCAACAACAACAACAACATTAGAAACGTTATGTCGATGCAGTTTGTAGGAAGGACAGCTTTTACTGTATGCCAGCTCTACATAACATTATTTAAAAGGACTAAACTACTGTATTAAATGTACCTGTACATAAGGAAACAGTATTGCAGTTACTGTTCTGCTAACTTACATTGCCCATAGATGAGTAGCATTTCTACCTTCTCTTTCTTGGTGTACATTCTACTCACACAACTCTTCAACTGACGATGGTTGACGGAATGACGGGTGTTCATTCTACTTATGTTTACATTTGTCCTCTGTCAACATCAGCACATGGATGTGTTCCATTACCCCGAGTACCTGCACTAAGCGCTGCGAGCGTCAATGTCAGTGTTGTGTTACGTAATTAATAACGTTGTGTTTCAGTGAATGGTTCACTGTAATACATTGTTGAATAGGTTTTTAGGAGAGGAAATGAATTACCGAATAAAAAATACATGGTGCCATTTAAGAAAGTCATACCACTGTTCATATCTTTGTAAAAACCTAAGCTACAAAGAAGGCATTCATGCTGATTGATGTGCCCCTAATGGCTAAAGAACATTTGCTTGAAACATTTTTTAATTTGCATCTGGACAAACAGTTATTTAGGGCGGTCAAGATAAATGTACAATCTGATTTCTGCACCATTTCAGTGCAGCAATGTGTTCAGTGTAAATAAGTATTGTAGTAGTTCTATTATATGTTTTTTATCCCATAAATAAGAAAACATTTTTTTTATTTTTAAATTCAGTGTATTAATGCAATCTTAGTAAATGAGTGTTGTAAAATTATCCTTTCATATCGTTTTCATTAAAAAAAGATCATCATTCCACTTGGGACCTGTGAAAGGTACATTAGCTTATTTGTTTTAGTTGTAAATATTTATCATGTATTATTGTTTTTCTGACATGTTCTACATCCTGGAGAACCTCCTCATTACAGATCAATTGGAATGAAAGTACCGGGTGATCAAAAAAGATACAAAATTTCGAAAAATGTCCGTCAGATGGCGCTTCATCTAATCAGAATAGTAATAATGAGCATAACAAAGTAAGACAAAGCAAAGATGATGTTCTTTACAGGAAATTCTCATCATGTCCACCATCATTCGTCAACAATAGCTGTAGTCTAGGAATAATGTTGTGAACAGCACTGTAAAGCATGTCCGGAGTTATGGTGAGGCATTGACGTCGGATGTTGTCTTTCAGCATACCTAGAGATGTCGGTCGATCACGATACACTTCAGGTAACCCCAGAGCCAATAATCGCATGGACTGAGGCCTGGGGACCTGGGAGGCCAAGCATCACGAAATTGGCGGCTGAGCACACGATCATCACCAAACAACGCGCGCAAGAGATCTTTCACGCGTCTGACAATATGGGGTGGAGCGCCATCCTAAATTTTGATTCTAATAAAACCCCATGTCATTCCAAGCAGATGTGTCAATTTTTACCTCTCTATCTACATTATTTGTGGTTTATTAAGTTTTCAAATTTATACTGACTTTTTGATCACCCTGTAAATCTAATCTGAATGGGTACTCGCCCGATTCCTTCTGCCGTTTACCTTTCATTTTTCTCTGTTCGACAATACATATTGAGATTTCATGATCTTTCAGTTCTCCTATAAGCTCTTGATATTTGTTATTCACTGTACTGAAACTAGATAAGTTACTTCACCCGAGTGCTTAACTACAAAATTTAAATTGTCGTTTCCCAGCAATGGCAACAAATATTAATATTTCTCTCTTTTACTATAGGCATAATGAGCGATGAAACAGTTTCCATTTGATTGCGTTCCTGGAGTTTGTATTGAACCTAGTGCTGTATAAGGTCCGTCATGTAGGCAAACGCCTTCGAAGGAATCTCCCTTAAGTGTGGTAGGTGATTTGCCCAGAGGGAGGAGATTTTTTAAAATTGTTCCTTCAATGGTCAACGTATGTTGTATTCACTTGAGAATTTTTAAATAAATTTATTATCTTAGCAATAATTAATTAGTAGCAATAAATAAGCTTGCTAGGAAATAACACGGTCGGAAGGCGACGCAGAAAAGTGAGAAGATCTGAAAGGAAATGCAGTCAGTCTGCAAAGTAATTCTTTACAATTTAGCCATGTGATCCATCCTAGACTATTGCTCAATTATGTGAGACTCGTAATAAATAGGAATAACAGGAGATACTGAACGTATGCAGAGAAGGACAGCACGAATGGTTACGTTTTTTGGCGGGCGGAAGTTTGTCACAGAGATACTGAAGAAAGTCAACTGGCAGACACTTGAAGACAGACACGTTGAAACGTCCCCTTAGAAAAATTATAAATGACTGTGTTTCAACTGAGACACAATATTTTTAGCGCAACGCAATCTGACTTTCAATACGAATGGCCCTGACTAACATTAACCTATATCTTTCACGAATCACTTACCTCACAGAAATCTTCGTTACTCGAACTACTGCAACACAGCGAGCGCCACTACTGCCAGCTAAATAAAAGATTCTAACTACTGAAGGCACAAACTACTGATAGGCATACCTAGCAAATGAAAGATTTTGATAGAGAACAAACAATGTATTTACCTTAATAGTGTTCAAAAGTCATAATATATATATCAGTTCATGACATCCAGTCTTACAAATTTACTGTCTGTGATGGACACACATCCAGATCATCCGCTCTCAAAACTCCGTCTCTCTCCCCACATCCACCACTGCTGGCGACTCACCTGTAACTGCGCAACGCTACGCGCTGTTCACATCCAACTGCCCAACACTACAATGGCGAATATTCCAACAATGCCAACCAGCCACATAGTGCACACAGCACAGCCAGTGATTTTCATACAGAGCACTACATGGCGTTACCAACATAAAAACCTAAACAGCCCACTTACAACGTACTTGCCAGAGTAAGCCTACTTGCAATGTTTCAAGCCTACTTGCAATGTTCCCGCGCATACGTGAATGGTTCAAATGGCTCTGAGCACTATGGGACTCAACTGCTGAGGTTATTAGTCCCCTAGAACTTAGAACTAGTTAAACCTAACTAACCTAAGGACATCACAAACATCCATGCCCGAGGCAGGATTCGAACCTGCGACCGTAGCGGTCTTGCGGTTCCAGACTGCAGCGCCTTTAACCGCACGGCCACTTCGGCCGGCTACGTGAATGAAACGGGAAGTAATAAGTGGTACAATGGTACGTATCGTCTGCCAGCACTTCACAGTGGTTTTCCGAGTATGGCCGTAAATGTAGAGGTCCAGCATATTTCGTCGTTATTTCGTCCAGCAAGTGCGAGTGCCTTATGGGGAGGCGTTGTGCATTCCGAAATCGTAAAACTCGGATAAGAAATTACTTCCTCCCATACAAATTCGCAATATGGCCACGGCGGAGATAACCGAGAAATACTAGGTCATACGAAGGCTTACCGACGAAATATACCGTCAAAGCTAAAAACGGTATCAGTGTTGTAGACCATTTGCATTCCTTTACGTTAAAGTCTTCCCGCACGATATGACATTTACGAACAGGACCGTCCCATTGCTACAAGGCAAAAATTACCCTTAGGAGGTTTGAATAGCGTACTACGGCTTATCATACAATTACCTTCTTTTTGCTTCTGAGCTGGTTTTGCACTGAACATTGCTACACCGCGGACGGTGCGAATGGAAATGTGAGAGCGATTCGTCCAGAATTGCTTGCGATGCGGTGCATACGCCGCCTCCAGAGCAGTTTAGGCCATGCTTTTCGCGGTCGCCGCCTCCCCGGTCTTGTAACTGCGCCTGCTGACATTAAGGGGCGGCGGGCGGACGTCATAAAGAGCAGGGCGCCGGCGCCTACAGATTACACGCCGTCTAGCACATCGGGGTGCGCCTCTCTACTGTGTGGGGTGTGGGGAGGGGGAAGGGGGAGGTCAGGCTCCGTGCTGAATCTCCGCGAAATACGACGCCTACAGCCAAGCCCTCTCGGATACGGAACATTTCGTAACATGCTATGTGAAACTGATGCGTTGTGATAAAGGAAAAGGAACGCTTGTGTGAAGATGAATTAATTCAAAACTATACCAGAGGAAAAATGCTCCTATAGAAGAAAAAATATATTCTGGTTTATTTAAAAGAAAATTGGAGTGCCAGCATCCTAATCGCAGTTTCCTAAGCACCTTTAAAATTTTTGCCGAATATTTTGGCGTGCAAAAATATTCGTGGTTTTTTTAGCATGCCACTGAACTCAAACTCTCCCAAGGTTTCTTAAATGTAACTCAATCACGCCCATTATCCATACATTCCCAGTTGACCTTTCGCACTCACTCGTTCAGCCCATATCATTGTCATCTCTTTCTGTCTCTCTGTCGTTGTCTCCTGTATCACAGCCACAGTTTCCTGTGTTCTGATCTACAAATATAACTACAGACTCCTCTTACTTTCCCACTCTCCCTCTTGCTCTCTCTTACTATTACACTACTGACCATTAAAATTGCTACACCACGAAGATGACGTGCTACAGACGCGAAATTTAACCGACAGGATGAAGATGCTGTGATATGCAAATGATTGGCTTTTGAGAGCATTCACACAAGGTTGGCGCCGGTGGTGACACCTACAACGAGCTGACATGAGGAAAGTTTCCAACCGATTTCTCATACACACAAACAACAGTTGACCGGCGTTGCCTGGTGAAACGTTGTTGTGATGCCTCGTGTAAGGATGAGAAATGCGTACCATCACGTCTCCGACTTTGATAAAGGTCGGATCTTAACCTATCGTGATTGCGGTTTATCGTATCGCGACGTTGCTGCTCGCGTTGGTCGAGATCCAATGACTATTAGTAGAATATGGAATCGGTGGGTTCAGGAGGGTAATACGGAACGCCGTGCTGGATCCCAACGGCCTCGTATCACTAGCAGTCGAGATGACAGGCATCTTATCGGCATGGCTGTAACGGATCGTGCAGCCACGTCTCGATCCCTGAGTCAACAGATGGGGACGTTTGCAAGACAATAACCATCTGCACGAACAGTTCGACGACGTTTGCAGCAGCATGGACTATCAGCTCGGAGACCATGGCTGCGGTTACCCTAGACGCTGCATCACAGACAGGAGCGCCTGCAATGGTGTACTCAACGACGAACCTGGGTGCACGGATGGCAAAACGTCATTTTTTCGGATGAATCCAGGTTCTGTTTACAGCATCATGATGGTTGCATCAGTGTTTGGCGACATCGCGGTGAACGCACATTGGAAGCGTGTTTTCGCATCGTCATACTGGCGTCTCATCCGGCGTGATGGTATGGGGTGCCATTGGTTACACGTCTCGGTCACCTCTTGTTCGCATTGACGGCACATTGAACAGTGGACGTTACATTTCAAAAGTGTTACGACACGTGGTTCTATCCTTCATTCGATCCCTGCGGAACCCTACATTTCAACAAGATAATGCACGACTTCATGTTGCAGGTCCTGTACAGGCCTTTCTTGATACAGAAAATGTTCGACTGCTGCCCTCGCCAGCACATTCTCCAGATCTCTCACCAATTGAAAACTTCTGGTCAATGGTGGCCGAGCAACTGGCTCGTCACAATACGCCAGTCACTACTCTTGATGAACTGTGGTATCGTGTTGAAGCTGCATGGACAGCTGTAGATGTACACGCCATCCAAGGTCTGTTTGACTCAATGCCCAGGCGTATCAAGGGCGTTATTACCGCCAGAGGTGCTTGTTCTGGGTACTGATTTCTCAGGATCTATGGACCCAAATAGCGTGTAAATGTAATCACATGTCTAGTATAATATATTTGTGCAATGAATACCCGTTTATCATCTGCATTTCTTCTTGGTGTAGCAATTTTAATGGCCAGTAGTGTATTTAGCACATTCCTTCTTTTCTACCGCTGCTGTCTCTTCTCACTGTCACTATCCCTCTCTTCCTCTCACCCACTTGCACTTTCTCTTTCTCTTTATTCGTTCCCTCTCCCTCCCACTTGCACTGTCTCCTTCACCGTTTCCTAACAATGTTTTGCCACTCTCAACTATGTCTCACTGCCACTGTGTCCCTCTCTCCTTCGCCTTTTCTATAATACAACCAATGTCTACCATCTTCTAGCATTTTCCGTCTCTTTGCCACTGCCACTCTCTTCTCCTCCCTCAGCATAAAAAAGAGCAAATATATTCGTATGCCGAAACGTTTGCGAATTTTTTTTTAAGATGCTGAGAAAGGCAGAATGGTTGGTTGGTTGGTTGATTTGGGGGAGGGACCAGACAGCGAGGTCATCGGCCTCATCCGATTATGGAAGGAGGTCAGCCGTGCCCGGGAACCATCCCGGCATTTGTCTTAAGCGATTTAGGAAAATCACGGAAAACCTAAATCAGGATGGCCGGACGCGGGATCGAACCGTCGTCCTCCTCAGTGCGAGTGTGCTAGCCACTGGGATACCTAGCCCTGTAGGTAGAATGAGCCAGCTGGTACTCCAGTTTTAAGTCGGAGTCTTTTAGATATACAGGAACGTATTGAAGCATTACATGGGCAGATACCCTTAATTTCAGGCAAACTTTAAGTCGCAAAAACGACATAAAACACAAAAATGTACACTTACCTATTCATGAACTGTAAATAACTTCAAATCTAAATATCTTACGTAAATTAATTTTGTGAAATGTAATTATTATTTCATAAATAATATTTCAAAGATATAGTGGCAGTCAGCCTGTGGTTGACTGTGATCGATTGTAAAACGTTTTTTTGTTCTAGAAAGTAAGTGAAGAGCATACCTGCTCGTCTCTCTCTCTCTCTCTCTCTCTCTCTCTCTTGTCTGTTAGCCTCTAGACTAATAGGACGCACGATAGCTGCGTTCCTTGCTTTAATTAACCTTTCTTTTGCGTAGGCAAATGTGATATGACATGTATTGGCTCTAGGACCATTTGCTAATAACTTAATGTAAATTAGTTAAGTTTCATGAGTTCTTCTTTCAACAGTTCTCCTAAAACATATACGTATGATACATGAAGTGTTAAAATGCTTTATTGTTATGGCCGACGACCAATAGGAGCTTAAAGGATCATGGCGTAGAGACGCAATGGCCGAATACAGGTTGTATTCTGCGATTTATTCATTTGCAATTTGCTGTAGCGTCCCTGAGATTAATTGCCGATCATCATGAAGCGTTTTAAAACTTGAATGCAAACGCGGAACCTTAAATGATTTGGTCTCAGTCTCTAAGCCATTATTCCGTTTCGCTCGTAAATAATAGATACTGGCGTCGCAAAATTGATGGTGGTATTGAAAGGTGTAATATTTTCTAAATTTTATAGCATTTTCTGGAAGTCAGTGTGGCTTTTAACAAAGATGCATCCACCATCAATAATGGCCGTCTGCTCCAGTTAATTTTAACAATTCTCTTTCCAGCGATTAATTTCAGTTTATGTTTAAAGCCAAATAATCACTTGTTTCAGTAATCCTACGTGGGCAGACGCGTCAATATTCGCATTTTTTGTGCTCCGATAGGAGCATTTTCCCCTGGTTCTCTTCTTTTCCCTACTGCAGCAGGGCACGTAACTCATATAATAAGATACTAAAGGTCATTAAAATTTAGATAGTTTACGTATGTGAAACTCAAACAACGCAAAACTAATTTTGCGTTGCAGAACGAATCTTACGCGTAAAAAAAAAATGCTTGTGCTTCCGCGATACAACATGGATTCACAGAACACTTCTTATGATAACGGAGACACTTTGCAGACTCTTTATCCTGGTGCGCCGCACAGCACATTTTACGTGTACAAATAGGGTAACTTCGAAAATCTGTGACTCGTAACAGGATAAATATATGAAGACAATGTCCAAGGCTGTTCGAGATTGGTAAACATAACAGTCATTTTCTGTGCATATCCCTCTCGGAATCTGCGGCTGAGTTTTGGTACACAAGAATCAGGTTGTTGTGGTATTTCTCGATAATGGATAAACATTTTTGAAAACGGAGAAGTGGGTCTTCTAGATAATTGCCTAGAGAACATACCGTTAAATTTTGAGCAATTTTCTGTTGTTATTTATTATTTCAATTTCGGCTTTTACCGGATATTATGTGTAGAAGTTGGGTAGCTTTGAACCTCAGTATCTTTGGAACGGATAAGATACTAAGAAAATCTTCAAGGTGCTTCGAGATCGCAATTTTGGGAATATATCGTAAAACTTTCCACCATTTTGTTTTCTTAGCCGTCTTTGAATCCTCGGCTCGGTTTTTGGTCTGCTGGTGACGGTGAAAATATAGTAAAAAAATTGTGCTGTTTTTCGAGAAAGCACATATGAACTAACGGTGGCTACGTATATCTCATCAAGCGTTTAGACGGTCACATCAAATGCATAAAGAACCAACTGATGTATTCCACCGGCCTAAGCAGGAGGAAGTGTGGAATATTCATACTGACCCTGTGCAGTATGGTACTGACAGTAAGGCGCTCCGCTTGTTAGGTTTACAGGTGGTCCCTTGCTCAGGAGCTATCCAAAACACCAGAACATACCTTTTTATCACACATAGAATCCGAGGCACGAGCAACGGGAAATACACTTTTCATGCGCGGAATTTGAGAACATAGTTGCGCATGCTGTCGCGTGCATACAGAGAGTGTAGCAAATAACGGATTTTCCTTATTTTGCATGTACATAAGGATAATATGTAATCTGTAGGTGATTTCGAGCTATGCAGGGTATCATATTAAATAGCCAGTGCTGCCGCCTCTGGCATCAGCAATGTCTCTCACATGGCTGGGCATCAAGACGAAATGAGCTAGGATGATACCGATAGGTCACCTCTTACTGCTTCAGCTCTATCAAGAGTTAATCGATAGGCGGCGGATGGTAACGTTCCAGAACCTCGGTATCCCATGAAAAGATATTTCCAACGGGTGAACGATCTGGAGAACATGTTGTCAGGACAACATTCGATCAACCTCTGCATTGAGACAGATCAGGACAGGACAGACAATACAAGGGTTTCCATTATATCGTTGAAGGATAACGTCCCGGAGACCTCGAAGCTAGGTCATACCCATCAACCATAACACGTCCGAACTGTAACAGCTGCTGTACAAATTACCAACTATTAAATCTATACCATTCACCCGATGGAAATGAAACTTTGGTGAGTTGTGGGCTCATCTGTGAAGGCTTCTAAAGGGTTAACAACAAACCACAAGAGTCGTGGTAAAAAGGGAATGATGCAAAATGTTAACTCAGGAACGTCTAGAGCAATTCCAATCAAAATCTCTGCAAACATGTATTATTATTTTTATAGTTATTGCTGTAAAAATATTGCGGGGGTAATACACCCCAAACACCACTATGGGGGGGGGGGAGTGGAGATGAGGAGATGTGACGTGTAAAAATATTCGATAATAGCCCGTATTACTATCGAATCCATAATTTTTATGGTCAGTAGACTTACTGGAGACAGTCAGGATTATGTTTCATTCCAAGAGTAGGGGACAGGGACGTGGACGGGGAAGGGAGGGGTGAGAGGACTGCAAAGGCAACGAAATATTGGAATGTATCTCTGTAACGTGGTAAGGCATTTCTACCAAAATTTGTATACTGCGTATCACTATTTGGAAACCCCTAGCTCCCCTATGGCAGAGGATTTCGCTTTGAAAAGGAATGACGTAAAAAAATAACTCAGGAACGCCTGGGGCAGTTTCTACCAAATCTGACATGGACACGACTCACCATATGTTTAAATACATTGTGGGAGGAAGATACTCCTATTATCGCTAGCGGTGCGGCTGACGATGAGAAGAGATGACGTGTATAAACGTCCGCGAACGACCTGTAACTACACTCCTGGAAATGGAAAAAAGAACACATTGACACCGGTGTGTCAGACCCACCATACTTGCTCCGGACACAACGAGAGGGCTGTACAAGCAATGATCACACGCACGGCACAGCGGACACACCAGGAACCGCGGTGTTGGCCGTCGAATGGCGCTAGCCGCGCAGCATTTGAGCACCGCCGCCGTCAGTGTCAGCCAGTTTGCCGTGGCATACGGAGCTCCATCGCAGTCTTTAACACTGGTAGCATGCCGCGACAGCGTGGACGTGAACCGTATGTGCAGTTGACGGACTTTGAGCGAGGGCGTATAGTTGGCATGCGGGAGGCCGGGTGGACGTACTGCCGAATTGCTCAACACGGGGGGCGTGAGGTCTCCACAGTACATCGATGTTGTCGCCAGTGGTCGGCGGAAGGTGCACGTGCCCGTCGACCTGGGACCGGACCGCAGCGACGCACGGATGCACGCCAAGACCGTAGGATCCTACGCAGTGCCGTAGGGGACCGCACCGCCACTTCCCAGCAAATTAGGGACACTGTTGCTCCTGGGGTATCGGCGAGGACCATTCGCAACCGTCTCCATGAAGCTGGGCTACGGTCCCGCACACCGTTAGGCCGTCTTCCGCTCACGCCCCAACATCGTGCAGCCCGCCTCCAGTGGTGTCGCGACAGGCGTGAATGGAGGGACGAATGGAGACGTGTCGTCTTCAGCGATGAGAGTCGCTTCTGCCTTGGTGCCAATGATGGTCGTATGCGTGTTTGGCGCCGTGCAGGTGAGCGCCACAATCAGGACTGCATACGACCGAGGCACACAGGGCCAACACCCGGCATCATGGTGTGGGGAGCGATCTCCTACACTGGCCGTACACCACTGGTGATCGTCGAGGGGACACTGAATAGTGCACGGTACATCCAAACCGTCATCGAACCCATCGTTCTACCATTCCTAGACCGGCAAGGGAACGTGCTGTTCCAACAGGACAATGTACGTCCGCATGTATCCCGTGCCACCCAACGTGCTCTAGAAAGTGTAAGTTAACTACCCTGGCCAGCAAGATCTCCGGATCTGTCCCCCATTGAGCATGTTTGGGACTGGATGAAGCGTCGTCTCACGCGGTCTGCACGTCCAGCACGAACGCTGGTCCAACTGAGGCGCCAGGTGGAAATGGCATGGCAAGCCGTTCCACAGGACTACATCCAGCATCTCTACGATCGTCTCCATGGGAGAATAGCAGCCTGCATTGCTGCGAAAGGTGGATATACACTGTACTAGTGCCGACATTGTGCATGCTCTGTTGCCTGTGTCTATGTGCCTGTGGTTCTGTCAGTGTGATCATGTGATGTATCTGACCCCAGGAATGTGTCAATAAAGTTTCCCCTTCCTGGGACAATGAATTCACGGTGTTCTTATTTCAATTTCCAGGAGTATATTTGACTGGGAATACTGCATAAGCAGGCCTATGAAGCGCTTTGCCCAGTGCATCAACCGTATAGTGAGAATGAGCACTGCAGCGAGTCAGTAATATTGCCAGAGTGTGTTTCGGGGCCGAAACTCATCCAACACGTCTCAGTACCACAGATACACGAAATATATTCTCTGGCCAGAGGTAGTGTTTATATATAGAAGAATTTTCCTGGAGCCACTCTTAGCAATTCTGGACATGTAGGTTGTCGGATTATCCTGCTAGAATTACCCAGGTCCGTCGGAATGCACAATAGACATGAATCGATGTAGTTGATCAGACATGATGCTTACGTTCGTGTCACCAGTCAGAGTCGTATGTAGACGTATCAGGGGTCCCATATCACTCCAGCTGCATTCGCCCCACACCATTACGGAGTCTCAACCAGCTTGACCAATCTCCTGCTGAGATGCAGGGTCCATGGATTCATGAGGTTGTGTCCTTACTCGTACACATCCATCCGCCAAATACAATTTTAAACGAGACTCGTCCGACCAGGCAGCATGTTTCCAGTCATAAACAGTCCAATGTCGGTGTTGACGGGCCAAGGCGAGGCGTAAGCTTTGTGTTGTGCAGACATCTAGCGTACACGAGTGGGGCTTCGGCTCCGAAAACCAGTATCGATGATGTTTCGAATGGTTCGCACGCTGACACTTGTTGATGGCCGAGGATTGAAATCTGCAGCGATTTGCGGAAGGGTTGCACTTCTGTCACGTTGAACGATTCTCTTCAGTCGTCGTTGGTCCCGTTCTTTTAGGATCTATTCCGGTTGCAGCGATATGATGTTTTACCGGATTCCTGATATTCACGGTACACTCGTGATATGGTAGTATGCGAAAGCTCCCCTTCATCACTGCCTCAGACTATAACACCGCGTTGAAAGTAACTTAAATCTTGATAAACTGTCATTGTAGCTGCAGTAACCGATCTAACAACTGCGCCAGACGCTTGTTGTCTTATATAGACGTTGCCGACCGCGATGTAGAATTCTGCCTGTTTACATATCTCTGTATTTGAAGCCGGCCGGAGTGGCCGTGCGGTTCTAGGAGCTACAGTCTCAACTGCGCGACCGCTACGGTCGCAGGTTCGAATCCTGCCTCGGCATGGATGTGTGTGATGTCCTTAGGTTAGTTAGGTTTAAGTAGTTCTAAGTTTTAGGGGACTGATGACCTCAGAAGTTGAGTCCCATAGTGCTCAGAGCCAGTTTCTGTCATTTGAATACGCATACCTGTATCAGTTTGTTTGGCTCTTCAGTGTATATTGGGTGAAGCAGTATGACCTGAGAACAGAAACCTGAAAAAATACAATAGCTGAAATTTAATTTAATATCATTAACAGGCATTTAAAATGATTGGTTTAGACCTGTTGAACATTAATCTAGATCATATTTAGTGGACAGACGTTGACTGAAATTTTTTCATGTCAATTTTTAAAGTAATTCAAAGTACCAGTAATTAAAATACCGATTTGTGGTGGAGGTTATCTGAAACGAGATGTTTTGACCTTATACTGTGGTCGACATAACTCAGTTACTGGAAAATTACTTTGTAAGACATACCTACAAGCAAGTCTTATGTACTTTGGTATCAGTTTGGCTGGGTTAGTTCGGGAAAGCTATGCTCCACGAAACCTATTTTATTACTATGAATAAAAAGTAGTATTTTCAGTACATGTTAGCAACGTCAGGCATAATTTATAGACAGGAAAACAGACGTGTAAAAGCGGAATCGTGTGTTATTTGTTTAAGTAAATGAATACGAAATGTTTGGTACTAAAGGAAACAAGTACTTTCAAGCAATCTTTCGTCGTATCAGATAGTATTTATTACGTAAAATGAGAACTTCCTGATACGAGATCAAAATTTAAGTTAACAAAACCAAAGATCTTTGAGTGAGAAGCAATAGTCAGGTACTGACTGAGTCCCTGTTATTGGTTTCTCGATACTGACAAAAGCGGACAGTGAGATTTATGTCACAATCTTTATCAGATGAACGGGTAGAAAGGTGCAGTATAGAACCTAGGCAAACCTAAACATAGGAGACATTTCAGGCCCTTCCCTCTTTTTCGTAATCGTTCAGCTTTCATCATGGTACTACTACACAGCAGCGGCAAATCCGACAGGTAAAACTTCAGCCACCGCTGTTTGTAGTTCAAAGTTCCACAAATTTCTCCGTAAACAAAGTACAGGAGCTTTGTGGGAACTCATCGCGTTTGGACTTACACTGGTTATCCGCTCCTTTGAGGCTTCTAATTAAGAGGCTTATGTAGCTGTCCATTTTGTTTGGCGCAAAGAAAATTTTCGGAATTTAGAAACCTCTTCCTCTCGTTTGGGCTCTTCTGAGAAATCATCAGAAGATAAAGTCTGCAAGATCCCCATACACCATGCAAATGTGCTTTTAACTTGTAACGGATTCTGAGAGCTGTCGTCGCTCCTGCTTTCCAAATGACAGAATCAGGAGAATGATAGAAATTTCTCTTGAATTACAATAAGGAGCGAAGCAGGCAGTTGACATGTTTATCCGTTGCTGTTGTCACCGCCCAAATTACACTGAGGAACGGTAATGAATTGCTATTCCGAATATTTGATCAAGTGAATTCCTCGAAATTTTTACTAAAGAAGCCGGCAGATATGTAGAACTGAAATATTTAACTCGTGTATTGGTACACTTATTTGTATAAACTAATGGTTAAATAGAGAAGAGACTTTAAATATATATTCAAGCTTTTACCAGAAAAAGTTTTTGAACTTACATTTCACTAACTGTTTTGCAGAAATTACGCATACTAAATAGTTAATGTTGAATGATAGCCATTCGTTACACGATCGACACGAAATGTTGCTGACTCTGGCTCATGTTATTCGCGTCAAGAACTTACTCATTTGGAACATTGTCTTTTGAAAACGGGAAAGAAGGGTGGCCAAAATTGCTTTTACCATTATCTCGGCGACTTCTTTTGAAGCAATTATTAGAACCACCTCAACATGTCATTTCATAAAGGCCTGGAAAGCAATGAACAATGAGCATCCTTCTTTCCCACATGATAGTCTTTTCCCTACAAAACTGGTTGTGCAATTGTGCTCTCGACTGAAGAATACGGTATTTTGGGGAGTTACGAAAAAAATCTTTGAGAGAAGCTGACGTTCTGCATGCAGAATTTCTCATCCTCAGGTGACGTGAGTGACACAAAGGATGGACTCTTCTTTTTCTTTTTTGGGTCATCAGTCTTCTGACTGGTTGGATGCGATCCGCCACGAATTCCTCTCCTGTGCTAACCCCTTCATCTCAGAGTATCACTTGAAACCTACGCCCTCTATTATTTGCTGGATGTATTCCAATCTCTGTCTTCCTCTACAGTTTCTACCTTCTACAAGTCCCCCTAGTACCATGGAAGTCATTCCCTCATGCCTTAACAGATGTCCTACCATCCTGCCCCTGCTCCTTATCAGTGTTTTCCACATATTCCTTTCCTCTTCATTCTGCACAGAACCTCCCCATTCCTTATCTTATCAGTCCACCTAATTTTCAACATTCGTCTGTAGCATCGATTCTCTTCTGTTCCGATTTTCCCACAGTCCATGTTTCACTACCATACAAAGCTGCACTCCGGACGTACATTCTCAGAAATTTCTTCCTCAAATTAAGGCCGGTATTTGATATTAGTAGACTTCTCTTGGCCAGGAATGACCTTTTTGTGATTGATGTCTCTTTTTGATGTCCTCCTTGCTCCGTCCGTCACTCGTTATTTTACTGCCTGGGTAGCAGAATTCCTTAACTTCATCTACTTCGCGACCATCGATCCTGATATTAAGTTCCTCGCTGTTCTCGTTTCAGCTACTTCTCATGATCGTCGTCTTTCTTCGATTTACGCTCAATTCATGCTCTGTACACATTAGACTGTTCATTCCATTCAGCAGATCACGCAATTCTTCTTCACTTTCCCCCAGGATAGCAATGCCATCAGCGAATCGTATCGTTTATATCTTTTCACCTTGAATTTTAATTCCACTCCTGAAACTTTCTTTTATTTCCATCATTGTTTCCTCGATGTACAGATTGAACAGTAGGGCGAAAAAAAAATGGTTCAAATGGCTCTGGGCACTATGGGACTTAACATCTGTGGTCATCAGTCCCCTAGAACTTAGAACTACTTAAACCTAACTAACCTAAGGACATCACACACATCCATGCCCGTGGCAGGATTAGAACCTGCGACCGTAGTGGTAACGCGGTTCCAGACTGAAGTGCCTAGAACCGCACGGGCACACCGGCCGGCAGTAGGGCGAAAGACTACATCCATGTCTTACACCCTTTTTAATACGAGCACTTCTTTCTTGGTCGTCCACTATTATTATTCCCTCTTGGCTGTACACATTGTATGTGACCCATCTCTCCCTATAGCTTACCCCTATTTTTCTCAGAATTTCGAGCATCTTGCACCATTTTACATTGTCGAACCCTTTTTCCAGGTCGACAAATCCTATGCGTGTCTTGATTTTTCTTAAGTCTTGCTTCCATTATTAACCACAACGTCAGAATTGCCTCCCTCTTGCCTTTACGTTTCCTAAAGCCAAACTGATCCTCATCTAGCGCATCCTCAGTTTTCTTTCCCTTTCTTCTGTATATTATTCTAGTCAGCAAATTGGATGCATGAGCTGTTACACTGATTGTGCGATAATTCTCGCACTTGTCTGCTCTTGCCGTCTTCGAAATTGTGTGGATTATGTGAGATGGTATGTTGCCAGATTCATACTTTCTACACACCAACGTGAATAGCCGTTTTGTTGCCACTTTCCTCAACGGTTTTTAGAAATTTAGAATGTTATCTATCCCATCCTCCTTATTTGAACTTAAGTCCTGCAAAGCTTTCTTAAATTTTGATTCTAATACCAGGTCCCCTATCTCTTCTAAATCGGCTCCTGTTTCTCCTTTCCATCACATCAGACAAATCTTCCCCTCTTAGAGGCTTTCAATGTATTGTTTCCACCTATCCACTCTCTCGTCAGCATTTAACAGTGGAATTCCCGTTGCACTCTTAATGTTATCAGCCTTGTTTCTAATGTCACGGAAGGTTGTTTTGACTTTTCTGTGTGCTGAGTCAGTCCTACAAACAATCATTTCTTTTTCGATTTCTTCACATTTTTCGTGCAGACATTTCGTCTTAGCTTCCCTGCACTTCCTATTTATTTTATTCCGCAGCAACTTGTATTTCTGTATTCCTGAGTCTCCCGGAACATTTTTGTACTTCCTCCTTTCTTCGATCACTTCAAGTATTTCTTCTGTTACCCATGGCTTCTTCGCAGTTACCTTCTTTGTACCTATGTTTTCCTTCCCAAATTCTGTTATCACCCTTTTTAGTGATTTCCATTCTTCTTCACTGTGCTGCCTATTGAACTATTACTTACTGGTGTATCTATAGTGTTACAGAACTTCAAGCGTATCTCGTCCTTCCTTAGTACTTCCGAATCCCACTTCTTTGTGTATTGATTCTTCCTGACTAATGTCTTAAACTTAAGCCTACTCTTCATCACTACTAAGTTGTCTGCTCCTGGATACGCCTTACAAACCAATATCTGATTTCACAATCTCTGTCTGCCCATGTTGTAATCTAACTAAAATCTTCCGTATCTCCCGGCCTTTCCACGTTTGCCTCCTCCTCTTGTGATTCCTGAACAGAGTATCGATATTACTAGCTGAAGTTTATTACAGAACTCAATTAATCTTTGTCCTCTCTCATTCCGTATCCCAAGCCCATATTCTCCTGTAACCTTTTCTTCTACTGCTTCCTCTACAACTGCATTCCAGCCCCGCATGACTATTACATATTCATCTCCTTTTACATACTATATTACCCTTTCAATAGCTCTTAAACCTATTCTATCTCTTCATTTCAGCTTACGACATCGGCATGTATACCTGAACTATCGTTGTCGGTGTTTGTTTTCTGTCGATTCTGATAATAATAACCCAATCATTGAACTGTCGACAACAACACACTCTCTGCCCCATCTTCCTATTCATAACGAATTCTACTCCCGTTATACCATTTTCTGTTGCTGTTGATGTTACCCTATTCTCATCTGACCAGAAATCCTTGTCTTCTTTCCAATTCACTTCACTGGCCCCTACTATATCTAGAATGGCCTTTGCATTTCCCTTTTCAGGTATTCTAGTTTCCCTACCACGTTCAAGCTTCTGACAGTCCACGCCACGACTCGTAGAATGTTATTGTTTCGTTGATTACTCAATCTTTTTCTCATGGTAACCTCCCCTTTGGCAGTCCCCTCCCGGAGATCCGAATGGGGGCTACTCCGGAATCCTTTGCTAAAGGAGAGATCATCATGACACTTCTTCAATTACAGGCCACCTTTCCTGTGGATACACGTTACGTGTCTTTAATGCAGTGGTTTCCATTGCCTTCTGCATCCTCATGCCGTTGATCTTTATTTATTCTTCCACCGGGGCATTTTCCCACCCCTAGGACAAGAGAGTGCCCTGAACCTCTGTCCGCTCCTCCGCCCTCTTTGTCAAGACCGTTGGCAGAATGAGGGTGACTTCTTATGCTGGAAGTCTTCGGCCCCAATGCTAATTATTAATCAAAATTTAAGCAGTGGCAGGATTTGAACACGGGACCGAAGATATTTAGATTATGAATCAAAGACGCCACCCCAAGATCACGGATTTATAGACTTTGCTGGATGACAAACACTTGTCAGTAAATGGGAAACAAGTGATGGCACCGAGATAGCAAGCAACTTGTAATGACAACGGGAAGTACCATTTTCGATCCTGTGACAAGTTCTTTCGTACATTTCATTCTGTGATCTTTTATTACTTTATTTATTTGACATTGACTTTTGACCTGGTGCCTAGGTGCTATAGCAGGCCATGTTATATACTTCACTACAATTTTTGTTTCATTGTACATGTGTTCTGCTCAGCAAGGTGTGTATACCATTCAGCTTAGCTACGATAATTAGTTAATATACTGTATCTATTAGTCATAGTCTGTTTATGGTATAAACTTTTTTGGGTCACCAGGCCTCTGACTGATAGGAAGAGATTGACACATGTGGGGAGGTAATGGCGGGCTGCATCCGACGAGAGTATACGTTCAACGTGCTCAGTTACTTTTTGGATATACTAGAGTGTCTGTCTTGACCTGCAGCCTAGAGCGTAGGATTTGGGTGAAGTGGGCGTCGGGCTGGGGTTTGTTCAGGCGTGGTCTAAATTTTACAAACAATTTATTAAATAAATCGTCCCACTCCATGGTTATGTTGAAACAACCTTACAGATATGCTTTCAGTAAGAAGAACGTTCAGTGTTGCAAATGACAGCAGAAGCTCTAATTACGCCTTTCGTCTTAGCAATGCTGCACGCCTTCGTCGAAGGAGCATACCAAAATATTAGCTATTTATGACTAATGCGTTATCCGCAGTTCCAAAACAAATTCTGCAGGTGCCTCAAAAAGGCGAAAAGTGTAAGTAAAACTTTGCAAGCTAGACAATTTATTAAACATGAAATATGTTTCTTGACAATACAACCAAATTTAATTTGCAGCCCAACTAGTTCTTGAAGGCAGGGCTCGAAATAAGAGGATCAAAACATAAACTTCCTTCCTAACAATTTGAGAAATTTAAATTACACTTCGCACCAGTAAGAAAAACTGATCCAACTACAAAAGTAGTTCACAGCATGTGGCCAGTGATAGTAGCTTCCACAAATAACGTCTCTGAACGGGTACAAAACCAGAAGACAACTCTGTCGCTTAATTACGGCTTACTTATGTCGGAACTATACTAAATCTAGATATATGAGTACTCCTATCACCAACTACTCATCAAAACATCGCTGGTGTCAACTCACTACAATACTACCAACTAAAATGT
Organism: Schistocerca nitens; assembly: GCF_023898315.1. Taxonomy (NCBI): domain Eukaryota; kingdom Metazoa; phylum Arthropoda; class Insecta; order Orthoptera; family Acrididae; genus Schistocerca; species Schistocerca nitens. The sequence continues at coordinate 286,082,922 of NC_064614.1, forward strand.
TATACAGAATGAGATTTTCACTCTGCAGCGGAGTGTGCGCTGATATGAAACTTCCTGGCAAATTAAAACTGTGTGCCCGACCGAGACTCGAACTCGGGACCTTCGCCTTTCGCGGGCAAGTGCTCTGCCATCTGAGCTACCGAAGCACGACTCACGCCCGCAGGAGAGCTTCTGTAAAGTTTGGAAGGTAGGAGACGAGATACTGGCAGAAGTAAAGCTGTGAGGACCGGGCGTGAGTCGTGCTTCGGTAGCTCAGATGGCAGAGCACTTGCCCGCGAAAGGCAAAGGTCCCGAGTTCGATTCTCGGTCGGGCACACAGTTTCAATCTGCCAGGAAGTTTAAAATGTTATAATTACAATTTTCTGGACAATGGCACGTGAAAAATCAAACACAATCGCAATACTATAATAATAAAATAATTTTTCGTACGGCACATACAAAATCAAGCTCACAACGTAACACTAACGAAATATGGGTTTCGCTTAGGGAAAACAATCGCACGCCCAGCTTGCCAATATACAGTAAGTTCAACACGCCACACAGTACACTGACCTTCCGTGTGGAATATTACTGATAATTCATCACACTGAATGCACAGCCTGTACCGCTTCACTGTACACTACGTCACAGCATTCAGTCGCCAAAATACCTCCGTAGGTCGCTGAAGCACGCTGCTAGTGCTCCTGCTGTAGTGTGGAAGACCCGGTCCGCCTCGGATCCGCCGACCTTTCACCCAGGAAAAGACTCCCACTGTCCCACTCATTGCCTGTGTCCACACTCCGAGCTGACCGTTAGTGAATAACCGAAATTGGCTCCTGGGTGCACCAGATGTCGCGAAGGCTTCCCGTTCTTGTCTGTCCGCCGCTCCCAGTCCACTTCTTGATCCAGAAGATGCAGCTGCAGCCACTGCGATGGCTTTGGCCTGACACGCTGATTTCGACGATTCGACTTAATGCCCCAATACTATACCGGCGCCTTGCCACGTCTTGTCAGCCGCAGATAACACGGCTATCGGTGGAGGCCCATGTTGATGTCTCTGCATCTCGTGCTCTGCATACCGCACCTCCAACTGTAGCCCGCAACAGGAACCTCGACCGCCCTGCAGTGTCTCCCGGTGACGCAGCAGGCTTTCAGACGACTGCCTTGTGGTCAAGGCACTCGCTTCCAGGACGTATGTCCACGCTGACAATGGAGCAAACAAATTACTACGTTCCATCTCGCGACGCCCCAACAAGGCTTAGAGCTGCGCTAGCTGCGACATTGATACCTCCGAACGTGTCCTTAGCCAAGTACGAGTGAATGCAGCGCTCATGCGGTTACCAGGGCGAGGCAAGAAAAAAGACGTGCAGAAAATTAAAAATTCATGGCACACTCTACTCCATCCGCCCCTCCCCCAACCCCCACAAAACTGGTCTCCACCCCTTAAGCATGGGCCGGCCGAAGTGGCCGCGCGGTTCTGGCGCTGCAGTCTGGAACCGCGAGACCGCTACGGTCGCAGGTTCGAATCCTGCCTCGGGCATGGATGTGTGTGATGTCCTTAGGTTAGTTACGTTTACCTAGTTCTAAGTTCTAGGGGACTAATAACCTCAGCAGTTGAGTCCCATAGTGCTCAGAGCCATTTGAACCAACCTTAAGCAGGTTTGTTCTTATTTCCGAGAGGCGTTCAACAAGTAATCTAACACATTTTTTTTCTGAATGCAGGTTGGTTTTATTTTGGATTCCAATACCCCATATTATTCATCACTCTTTTGCCTACAAAATCCTATTTTTAATATAATTTCCGTCCAGTGCGACAGCCTTTCGCCACTTTACTGGGAGGGCCTGTATGCCACCCTGGTACCACTCTACCGGTCGACTTCGAACCCGACGCCTTTCTGTAATAGAGCCTCCCCATCATCCACGTACTGCTTTCCGCGGAGTGTATCCCTCATTGCACCACAGCAAATGGTCCTTCATTGGTCTTTTTGGTCTTCTGATAGGCGGCAAGAAACGCAGCAGGCATAGATCATTGAATATCCTAACTACACTGCCAACAGAGACGTCCATTTGAGCAGCGAGGTGTTACGTTGTGATACATCGATCACCTAGAATGAGATGGTCCGCACCTTCCAACATTGCAGGAGTTACAGCTGTGTGTGCGGGATATCGGACAGGTTTGCACGATCTTGCGATAATGACAGACGCCTCACCCAACGACTCACAGTGCTTTTGTTCACTGGCAGCTCTCCGTAGACATTCTGCAAGCGCCTATGAATATCTACGATGCTCTGGTTTTCCTCCAGAAGAACCTCGATGACGGAGCTTTGCCTGGAAAGCACCTCCGCTACAGATGCCATTTTTCAGCGCTACATAAAGCGCCGCCATCTATCATAACTTGATGAAACTCTAGAGGCTGAAGATGTCCTCAATAAATTCCGAATTTTTTCAACCGAAATTGGCCGAGAAAGGAATATGTTCCATTACTTTTTGAGTGCCATTCGTATTCAGTCTTCACAATAAAAACCTAATATCTGAACACCTAAAATGGGTCATACAAATAACATTTTCTTAAATACAGGGTGAGACACGTAAGACGCAACAACACTTTTATTTCGTGAACGGTTACACGTATCGAAACGTGGTTTTCTGGCAAATGTTAGAGTTTTGGAGCCGTGTACATTTTATAAATGCATTCCATAGACCTTGAAAAGACAATTACGATGATACAGCGTTTGTTAATGTTGGCATTGGAACCTGTCGTAAAAAATAGAAAAATGTGAGAGCACAGTGGCCGGAAAAAGCAGGCGTCTCGAACCAGGATATGTAGTTGTATATCGTAAGGTAGGCCAGCGCTACGAGAATAAAGCTTTATTTTCCCTCGGACCAACTCACGACCTACATACAGGTTCACCAACGAACGTTGCATATAAGAATACGACATAGGTTAGAATCTAGCGTATCACAAACGGCTTAAGAAAACTACTTCACTTGTGTATCCTCCCAGGTTTAGATGAGCTGAGACAGAGAAATCAACTGTTCTTTCTTCAAAAATAAAGACGTCTTATACGCTGCAAAAAGCAACTACTGAAATAAACATCTAAATGTTAGAAGGGAGATTTGACCTCTTTTCTTCCTGTAAGTGGCTGTATGCTTCTTAGAGGTAAAATGCATGCTGTCGGATAACTGTCTCTACTTACAGTATTCTAAATTATATCGTATGGGATATATCCGTTGAACTAAACATAAATAAATACTTTGGTACACTGCGAAATAAATATTTTTCTTAACGAATCGCCGTTTAATGCTGAAAGTAAGCGCGTAATGACAGTTTTACATGCTATGTGCAATAGACGCTGTCGACTTATTTAATGTTGCAGTGCAATTTCGTATACACGTAAATGAAATAGATACTTTATTAACAATGATTTCGTAATCGCCCAAATCATATAATATAAATTTTGTCTTCCAAAAAATAAATTCATCATTTATTTAAGCGTATGTCCAAACTGTTGACCGTAGACTGAAAGGCACATTTGGAATCGATGTTCGAGAGAACGATGAACAGATATAATTACGGTGGATTATATGGTAGAGCAAGAACTGGCGATTTGACGACACGTATCGTCTGGCGTAATTGGGGCTTCGTCATAGACTGCATCTTTCCGTGTTCACCTAAGAAAGAAAACGAGAGGAGTCGAATGGCGGGACTCCCGGGTCATTTGACAAAAGGACGTCCAGGAAAGTTCTCATTCAGTATCTGCGTTGCAAAACGCGACAAGTGGGCTGGACAACCGTCATATTGCAGCCACATACGCTGCCGAATATCTAGTGACACATCTTCTAGAAGAAATGATGGAATGTTCATCAGAAAGAGTGCGTACGAGTATCTATTTAGAACGCCTGAAATCAAATAACGTCCCATAATGTAATGTCCAGCGATGAAGCGCTCTACGTTCATGCTCCAAGGCTGTTGATGTTACATCTGAAGAAGCCAGTGTTGATTTTCGGCTGCCCAGTGCTGCATTTTATGCAACTATACATTAGCATGGTTATTAAACGTTGCTTCATCGGTAAAGAGCGCATGTTGGAAAAACGTAGGGTCGTCTCTCTGTTGCTGAAGGGCAAACCGGCAAAATTCTGTACGACGTTCGAAAGCACTGTCGTCGAGTGCCTGATTGTAGCGATAGATATACGGATAGAAATTCTGTCGATGCAGGACGTGAATAACACTCGTTTGACTGATTCCAGACAATATGTCTCGTACCACTGTACGGATTCGTTACCTCGTAGGCAGGACAGCTTCTTCGTGTTCTTTGTCAGTTGTTGTCTTCCTTCTTGTTCTCTTGTTGACGTTCACGCAGCCTATCCGCACTAGCGTCACAGTAATTCGTGCAACTGACTCGCACGTCGGACATTGGCGATTCGGGTAGATATCCCTACACCATTGTACTGTTTTTACGGTATTTCATTTACATTCTGTGGTGTCACCGCCAGACACCACACTTGCTAGGTGGTAGCTTAAATCGGCCGCGGTCCATTAGTACATGTCGGACCCGCGTGTCGCCACTGGCAGTGATCGCAGACCGAGCGCCACCACACGGCAGGTCTCGAGAGACGTACTAGCACTCGCCCCAGTTGTACGACGACGTTGCTAGCGACTACACGTACGAAGCCTTTCTCTCATTTGCCGAGAGACAGTTAGAATAGCCTTCAGATAAGTCCATGGCTACGACCTAGCAAGGCGCCATTAGTTACTTCATGAATCTAAAGAGTCTCACTTGTATAATCAAGAATGCTGTATACCAAAGGACGATATAAAAGTTAAGTGTTCTAGTAGCTACGTTCTTTTCTTTATTTATTTTTTATTTATTTATTTATTTATTGTTCCGTGGGACCAAATTAAGGAGAAATCTCCATGGTCATGGAACGAGTCAATACATGAAATTATAACACGATATTAGAAACAGATAAAATGAAATATAGAAAAAAAAAACATATTCAGGTGACAAGTCATAAGTTTAAATGAAGACAATCAACAATGTAACACTGGAATTTGCTTAATTTTTTAGCTCTTCCAGGAGCTCCTCGACAGAATAGAAGGAGTGAGCCATGAGGAAACTCTTCAGTTTAGACTTAAAAGAGTTTGGGCTACTGCTAAGATTTTTGAGTTCTTGTGGTAGCTTATTGAAAATGGATGCAGCAGAATACTGCACTCCTTTCTGCACAAGAGTCAAGGAACTGCATTCTACATGCAGATTTGATTTCTGCCTAGTATTAACTGAGTGAAAGCTGCTAACTCTTGGGAATAGGCTAATATTGCTAACAACAAACGACATTAAAGAAAATATATACTGTGAGGGCAATGTCAGAATTCCCAGATTTTTGAATAGGGGTCGACAAGAGGTTCTCGAACTTACACCACATATAGCTCGAACAGCCCGTTTTTGAGCCAAAAATACCCTTTTTGAATCAGAAGAATTACCCAAAAAATAATACCATACGACATAAGCATATGAAAATATGCGAAGTAGACTACTTTTCGTGTTGAAGTGTCACTTATTTCAGATACTATTCTAATGGTAAATAAAGCAGCATTTAGTTTCTGAACAAGATCCTGAACATGGGCTTTCCACAACAGCTTACTATCTATCCGTACGCCTAGGAACTTGAACTGTTCCGTCTCGCTTATAACATGCCCATTCTGTCTGATTAAAATGTCAGTTCTTGTTGAATTGTGAGTTAGAAACTGTAAAAACTGAGTCTTACTGTGATTTAGCATCAAATTATTTTCCACAAGCCACGAACTTATTTCATGAACTAAATTATTTGTTACTGTTTCAATATTACACACAAGATCCTTCACTATCAAGCTGGTGTCATCAGCAAACAGAAATATTTTTGAATCACCTGTAATACTAGAAGGCATATCATTTATATAAATAAGAAACAGCAGTGGCCCCAGCACCGACCCTTGGGGAACGCCCCACTTAACAGTGCCCCATTGGGACTGAACATCACTACCACTCTCAATATTGCGGAGAATTACCCTCTGCTTTCTGTTCTTAAAGTAAGAGGCGAACCAATTGTAAGCTACTCCCCTTACTCCATAATGGTCCAACTTCTGCAGTAATATTTTGTGGTCAACACACTCAAAAGCCTTCGTTAAATCAAAGAAAACACCTAGCGTTCGCAACCTTTTATTTAATCCGTCGAAAACCTCACAGAGAAAAGAGAATATAGCATTTTCAGTTGTTAAACCATTTCTAAAACCAAACTGAACATTTGACAGCAAATTATGTGAATTTAAATGCTCCAGTAACCTTGTATATACAACCTTCTCGATAACTTTAGCAAACACCGATGGCATAGAAATAGGTCTAAAATTGTCAACATTATCAATGTCTCCCTTTTTATAAAGTGGCTTCACTACCGAGTATTTTAATCGATCAGGAAACCGACCACTCCTAAAGGAAAAGTTACAGATATGGCTAAGTACTGGGCTAACATACATAGAACAATACTTCAGTATTCTGCTAGATACCCCGTCATATCCATGAGAGTTCTTGGTCTTTAGTGATTTAATTATTAACTCAATCTCCCTCTTGTCAGTATCATGGAGGAGCATTTCAGGTAACAGTCTCGGAACACTTTTTTCTAAGAGCGCTATATGATTCCCTGTTGGAATTAGGTTTCTATTTAGTTCACCTGCTATATTCAGAAAGTGATTATTAAATACTGTACATATATGCGACTTATCAGTAACACGGACATTCCCACTACGCACTGATTCTATATCCTCGACCTGTCTCTGCAGACCAGCAACTTCCTTTACGACTGACCATATGGTTTTAATTTTATCCTGAGACTTAGCTATTCTATCTGCATACCACATACTTTTTGCCTTCCTAATAACATTTTTAAGCACCTTACAATACTGTTTGTAATGGGCTGCTGCATTTAGATTTTGACTGTTTCTAACGTTTTGATATAATTGCCACTTTGTTCTACAAGATATTCTTATCCCTCTAGTCAGCCACCCAGGCTGCCTGTTTGTGCTAGTACCCTGTTTTAAACGTTGTAACGGAAAGCAACTTTCAAAGAGCATGAGAAATGTCTTTAGAAAAGCATTATATTTATCGTTTACTGTCTCAGCGCTATAAACATCTTGCCACTCTTGTTCCTTTATAAGGTTTACAAAGGTCTCTACAGCAACCGGATCAGCTTTCCTGAACAGCTGATGACTATATTTAACACGAGTTGCAGCATAAAAATCTTTTAAAGTTAAAATTTGCGCATCATGATCTGAAAGGCCATTCACCTTTTTTCTAACAGAATGCCCTTCTAGTAATGAGGAATGAACAAAAATGTTGTCTATGGTTGTTCTACTGTTCCCTTGCACTCTCGTTGGAAAGAATACGGTTTGCATAAGATTATATGAATTAAAGAGGTCTACCAGCATCCTCTTCCTTGCACAATCACTTATACAATTACTATTGAAGTCACCACATATAACTAACTTTTTGTATTTCCTATAAAGTGAACCAAGAACCTCCTCTAGCTTTAGCAAAAATGCTGTGAAATCGGAGTCTGGGGATCTATAAATAACAACAGTTACAAGTTTAACTCCGTTAAATTTAACCACACCTGCACAACATTCAAACACCTTTTCAGTGCAGTATTTTGAAACATCAATTGACTCAAATGCGATGCCGTTTTTCACATACATGGCTACTCCCCCACACCGCAAAGAGCTCCTCGAAAAGCAGCCAGCCAACCTGTATCCTGGTAAAGGAAGCCTCTGAATTATCTCCTTATTTAAGAAGTGTTCAGATATACCAATAATTTCAGAGTCAACATCTATAAGCAGTTCACTAACTTTATCCCTAATACCTTGTATATTTTGATGAAATATACTAATTCCCTCATTACTCGGATACCTAAGCTTTGTCAAAAGTGATTCCCTTGTTAGAGAGACTTCCCTTAAGCAGGAATACCTATCAGCTGACTTCAATCTAAAAAAGGTGCAGCTCTAACACACACTACTGCAGGAATTTTCCCATGAGTGATCCCACCAACCCCACCTATGCTGTCACCTATAAGCTTTGCCAACCTCCCCTTCCCATACCTGTTGAGGTGCAGGCCGTGTCTAGTGAAACCCGTCCTGCTGATAGACTCCACCGACACCACTGAAATGTGACCCATGCTTTCTGTCATCAGCGCACCCCCAAGTCTCATGTTATTACGCCTGACGGCTGTATTAAGATGAGGCCGATCGTGACGCTGAAACAGTTCCACGAAATGCACATTCGTGTTGCCAGTCTGAGTGGCTATCTTTTCCAGGTCACCATCTATGTTATACTCCCCATCCCTACCAATACTATTACCAGCCCCACCCACAATCACTACCTGATCCTCTTTAGTAAAATCCCTACATAACCCCCCTATGTTAACAGTCACCTGAGCCAACCCTGCATTAGGCTTCACAATGCTGGTGACCTGGTACTCACTTCCCAGCACTTCCTGCAACTGCTGGCCTACACCTCTGCCGTGTGAACTACCTAACAGCAGAACCTTCTTCTTCCTCTTTGACTTTGCAACTGTTCTAGGCACAGTAACTACTGAGGTCTGCTGCATACTTCCTACATCTACAGCTACTAGAGATTCCTCTCCACTAGACTCTGACAGTTGGTCATATCTATTGTAAACACCAATAGTAAAACTATCTGAAAATCTTCTTCTCCTAGCAGATCTCTTGCCAACAGCCAGCTCCCATTCCCCAACCCCCTTCTCCCTCCTCATCCTATCTAGCTCCTCCTGTGCGTTTTTCAACTCCACCTGAAGGGCACAGATCTTACGCTCCTGCTCCTCTATCAGTTTACTCTTGCTACATAACCTGCAGTTCCAGGAGAGGATCTCATCAGAATGCCCACCGGCTTCCCCACTGCATTCCCCCCAGTGAAAATACTTCGAACAAGTGTCACACCGCAATCCACTACTCACGAACCTACGGCAAAGCCCACACTTCTCACTCATGGTAAAATTTTACTTTTTCTAAGTTCCGCTACTACAATAAGAAGATGCTAAAAACCTGACTACAATAATCACAAACTTACTCTACAAGGGAAGTAACTACTATTATTAACAGTATTAATAAACAACAAATGTGAATATAACAAAAGACTAATACAGAAAGAGAATCAAACGTCTAATCACACAGTAACGAGCTGTAAACACTTCCCAAAAGGTTCTTCTGAAATTATTTCACCAGAAAACACCACGAACACCGGTTGAAGACTACTAAAGTTCCTAAATAAATCACTATGCACAAACAATTAATTAGTACTTAGCTTTCGATGCGCCGCTACAGCTGCAACTGGTCAGCGCGGAATGTAAACACAGGCAAGAGGTTAAGTTGCTCGATACGAAACACTCACAAATATCAGGCCACAACAGAAGAAAGGCAGAGCTGAATGAAGAAACCACTAATACGTCACTTATATAGTAAATATTATCACAAAAACCGTTAAAATATGTATCTGGAACCTAAAAATATATGAAAACTTAGAGAGCGATCTCACACGCAGTCACTCGCTTATGACGTCACACCATCTAACCAATTCTTTATCACATTCATCTAACCACATTCTTTATCACATTCATCACGTACACTGTTCCAGACTTAACGCCAGACGGCGTGAGTTGACGCGTGCCCTTTCGGCTACTTCAATGTGGACTGGCTGCCTTAACAGTCCACTACACATTCACCGTATAGAAGTAGCATATCCAACTTCTCCTCATTGGTGTACATGTCTGCACGCAACGAATGTTGAAGCAGGGAAGGAGCGGCCTACAGCGCAGGCAAATGGGTGACATTCTGACACGGCGTAATATGAGAGCTCTATCTGCTCGTGTTTGCATCGCTAATGCCGATTTCGACTACCGTACTCTCAAATTGTAGCACATTTCTCCAATATTTTTACGACAGATTTCAACGTCAACATTCACAAACACTATATCACCGCAATTTTCTTTTCCACAGCTGTAGAATACAGTTATGAAAAGTATACAGTTTCATTTTAAAAAAAAAAGTACTCTCGATTGATACGACGCTAGAAGCATTAACCAGCCAAAAAAAAAATGTGTATCCCTCGACGCTCTAACATTTGTCGAAAACCACGTTTCGATATTTGTAACCCTTGACGAAATAAAAGGGATGTCACGTCTTACGTGACTCACCCTGTATTAACTATTCATTTCTGAAAATTATTATTTTTTTTTGTGCTGCAACTACTTCTATTACTACAATAACACCATTAACCAGTTACCCTATTATTGACACTACTGATAGCAATACAGAATTGTTGTGTTTTCTTTTTTCATTTATTTTCGTGCATTTAACCTGTGGATGGCTGTTCCCACTAGTGGGTGTGCCCCCATACTGTATCGGTCAACAGCCATCGTCTGCTGGATTCCCTGGGCGTCGGACAGCAAGTCAGCAGGGTTCCACTATAACAAGCAGTTCCACTATTTATTATTACTTCTTACAGTCCACACTTCAACCATCGCAATTTAAATTCTGGAGGAACCATGTCATTCAGTGGCCATCGCTGACAATTGTCTCTCTCCATCTTCAGAGTATGTCTAGCCGGGGTGATAGCATACTGACCTGTGGTTGAATGCCCCGTGATGCCATCATTGGCCTTCCTGGATATTGCGGCTGCAGTGTCGTCCAATATGCGCCAGGTCGACTCGCTCCTCAGTGCTGCTCTGGGATCCAGCATCTTTAATACCGGACGGCCATTACCCGCCACATCTTAGTAGAGTGCGCAGTCCCATAACCTGTGTTCTGCTGTAACCACACTGCCATAGGTACAACTATCACCTGTCTGTCTTTTGATTGTGTATAGATACGTAGTATAGGTGCCATGACCGGTACGGATTAAAAAATCTCACTTTTAGCCTCTCCCTGATGTTATGGAGAAATTCATTTTGCCACAACTGTTTATTAACTTTTTCATATTGGCCTTACTTCGAAGCATCCTTCGTACTTCCATTTGATTGCCTTTCTTTAACCAGTAAAGGGTTCCCCCGTTCATTATTTTCGAGTCCAATGGACATATTCCTGGAATTACTAACAAAGCATCATTCGGGGTAGTGCAGTAGGCTCCTGTTAATCTTGGTACCGTTCCTCGTTGATCTCTTCTCACTAATGAGGCTGTCTTCGCTAGATGCTATCTGTGAGCCCAAACGCTCGCATAATATTCTTCGACTGATGTGTAGATTAGTGGTATGCTCTGATGGCTTTCAAGGCAAACCGAAATTCCCTATTTGCGATGATTATTATTTTATCCATCAAGTTTATACCTTTTCTGCCTGCTTCTTCTATATGATGTGCAGAGCTATACGATGTTTGTCCAGAAATACTCAAAGATATCTCGTTACTGCGATTCCTCTGTTACATCATTTAAGTTTATTTTAGAGTTTCTCGCTAGTTTCCCTTTCAGCAGGAGGAACGTAGTTTTTTGAGGTGGTAGGGACAGCCCGCATCTCGTGGTCGTGCGGTAGCGTTCTCGCTTCCCACGCCCGCGTTCCCGGGTTCGATTCCCGGCGGGATCAGGGATTTTCTCTGCCTCGTGATGGCTGGGTGTTGTGTGTGATGTCGTTAGGTTTAAGTAGCTCTAAGTTCTAGGGGACTGATGACCATAGATGTTAAGTCCCATAGTGCTCAGAGCCATTTTTTTTTTTTTTTTTTTTTTTTGCTAGGGACAATGTTACACTTCGACACCATCCTTCAAGTTCATAGATCACCTAGTTTTTGTCTTTTGTAATTCTTCTGGTGTCACCGCTTACAACGGACAGTACATCAGGAAATACTAACTATCCGTTTGCAATGCCGTTGTGTAACTTCAGTAGTAAGTGCTCCAGTGCTACATCCTAAAACTCTGGGCCACACACTGATCCCTGGGAACAGCCCTTTGGTATTGTTTTCGTTAATTTCTTTGCAGGGTGTATCAAAGAATCATGTCTCCCATGGCAGTAATCTCTCAGGAAGTTTGCAGCGTTTCTGGACGCTCCAATTCCCTAAGGTGACCAAAGAAATATGGCTACAACAGGTCACAGAAAGTGCCTGGAACAACGATCATCATCCCTAGAGCCTACGTAAAGTGAGTACGTTATCTGTCGCTAGTGATATCACCTTGTTAATTGCCTCTTCAATTGACTTGCCTCACCGTGCTGGTGAGGGCCCATCCTGTGTACCAATCTATGCTCTTGTAATGTCATGGATAATAGTTTTTCGGACATCTGACGTACATGTGACAAACCGTTCTGTATGTCTTCGTTATCGTCGGATCTTTGACTTGCCCGGAACTAATTATCACCACTTCAACATTCTTTCACAGTGCAGGGACCCTGCCTCGCAAGAGACACACGTCGTACCCCTTGCGCAGGTAAATATGTAATTGGTCACATAGGATTCGTATTAATTCGGTGGGATTCCATCCGGTCCTAGAGATTTTTTTTCACTCTTAAAATTATTTGCCTAATTTCTTCTTGTAGGAATGGATACACTATTTTTCGTAACGTATGCTGATCTCCTTCTCTGTTGGCAGGAAGCACTATTTTCATTAGCAGGGCAGCTGGGTAGATAGAGGGTGAAACACACACCAAGTGCAAATAAAGCCACAATAAAGACACCAAGCACAATAAACAAAACAAGGCATGGCCGCAACATGTCACACCAATATACACCTATCACACAAGCAAATGTATAAAAAAATTTTAGAAACTGGTCCTGCCTTCACCTACTCTGCAAGCAACCACGATCGGTACACAAGGCTAGTTTCCCCGTCAACTACTGCCAACAAAACTTTAACTCTATTGTCATATTTTTCATAATATATTGTCCTTGCTGCAACCTGCACACCTGCCCCCGGGAAGGCGATTCACCTTCCAGGAATTGCAATGCTAATTCTAATACTGAGTCTGCCAAACCAATAACATTTATCTCGGTGCTCACTTTCGTAAGATGTTAACTGCACCGGGTCAACCACTGCCGGCCGAAGATGCTGGGATTCCTCCACTACTGTGCTCGAAGCTCGACCACAGACTGCTATCTCATACGAGATTTCCTCCTACGCCCGGCACGCCCCTACAGGCCATAATTACAACTGCACGTCGGAAAGCAAGATGCAGTCTCTTGTGTACAACCACGAAGATAAGACAGGAGAAACGAGGACTTTTACGGAGCAAGTGAACAAAGAAAAAAGTGAATAGTAGTGATATAGGGTATCCTTCGACACGCGCCTTGTGGTGACTTACGAAGTTTGTATGGTGGATGTAGATGTAGATGCTACCTGGCTGTGGCTACCTGGCACTAGGCAAAACTGCTTCCTGCTACCAATTATAGAGTAGGGTTTGGGTGCAATGGGATTAGGGCTGGGGTTTGTGAATGTGTGGGCCTAATTTTACAATCAGTTCACTAAATATAAAATATCCTTCTTGACAATACAACTGAAGCGCAATTACAGCAATTACAGTTCTCGGGTGCAGGACTTGAAATAAGAGGATAACAACATAAAATTACTGCAGCGCATTATAACCAAATTTAAATTAGGTTCAGCCCCAGTAAGGAAAACTGTACCAACAAGAACAAAGTTCACAATATTTGGCTCTTGGTCACAGGTACCTATATGGCCAATGAAAACAGTTCCACAAAAATCCTCTCTGAACAAGTACAAATTCAGAAGACAACTCCTAGCTTGATCAGAGCTTACTTACATTACCACTAAACTAAATGTAGATATTTAAGCACTCCCATCACCAACTACTCAGCAAAACGTTTCTCAATTACAGTTTTCTGTTCAAGAGCACCTACACAATCAAAAAACAACCACCGCGTAATGATAATAAATTTTCGTACTCACATACAAAATCAATCTCACAGCTTAAAATTGACAAGATAAATATGGGTTTCGCTTACACAAAACAACCGCACACCCAGCGTCCCATTACAGAATAAAGTCAACACTGCCAGACTGTACGCAATGGCTTTCCGTGTGTAAGATTACTGGTAATTCGTCACACTGAATGCACCATCGGTACTCTTCATTATCCATTTTGTTACGTCACTCAGCCGACCAAAATTTCGCTGACAGTCACTAAATCACTCTACTAGTGCTCCTCTTGTATTGTGTCCACGTCTCCTCTGGAGTAGTAGGAAACAACATTCTTGGATGCAAAAACAGCGTAAGCTTCATTGACGCGCTCAGCCTTTTTGAGGCATCTTCAGAATTCCTAAATGGGAAAAATACGTAAAAGGAGATTAGGGTATGGTCCTACCCAGCATGAGAAAGTGATAAAAACTGTTCTAAACTTCTATGAAAACATCAGAGTGAAGGGGGACTTACGTGTAATAACCGGGGGTAACTGATTAGTCACAAATAGCTAAAATACTGGTGTGCACCTAAAATGTTAAAGCAAAAACATTTTTAGAAACGTCCTACACTGGCAATGATGAGTGAAATTGCTTATTGGTACAGGAACCGTAAAAGAGGCGAAGCAACGCTCCTTAACTTCGGAGAAGGCAAGAAGCTATGCTTTGGTAGGACCACACATCCAATCTTGACGCAAATACTGGTATACAAATTGTAGTGGCATTGAATGCATGATCGCATGTGCGCATGCTGTGTGAGACTGGAAGGGCAGGACGCTGCCGATGCAGCGGACGGAAGCTCTGCTAGGCGGCATTCACATGTCTGAAATTACAATAAATAGGAATAAAGTAAAACATTTAGTGACAACGTGAATGCAAATAAAAAACGTATATAAAATAATTGATACAATTAATTCAGATGTAAAAACACTCTAAGAAAACATAAAGTATCTACAACATGATACCATGTTCGCAATTACCTTCCCTCTGCCTATATGTGTCTTTCCAACTTCTACGATTGCGCTTTTTGGAAATGATCACTCCTCTTCAACTGAACTTCATACAGTGGTATTCACTGTAGTAGTATCTACCGCCCCAAAGAACTTCAAACGCACGTTGTCATTCCTCAGTGCGGCAGTTCCCACTTCTTACCACTTCACTCTTCCTCATGATTCACTTGAAATAAAGCGTACTCTTCATCATTACTAATGTGTGGTTTGTGCCACTATCTGCACCTGGATAAGACTTACCGTCCAATATCTGATTTCTGAATCTCTGTCTCACTATAATGTTCCAGCTGCGATGTTTCTGTGTCACGGGGCTTTTTCCAAGTATATCCACTCCTTTTGAGATTTTTGAGCAGTGTATTTGCTGCTACTATCTGAAATTATTGCAAAACTCAATTAGTCTTCCTCCTCTCTTATTCCTACTACGGAGCCCATGCTTTCCCGTAGCACGAACTTCTTTTCCCTTCCTTAGCACGGGTTTCGAATCCCCATAATTATCAAATTATCACTTCCTTTTACGTATGCGTTACTCATTCAGTGCTTTCATATGCGTTATCTCTTTAACTTCTGCTTGTGACGTTAGCATGTATACCTGCACAATTGTTTCCGCTGATTTGTTATCTTGCTATGTAGGGAAACTAAGTGGCTAAAAATGGGTTTTCTTTTAGAGCTCGCATTGCTAAAAAATTGTACACACGTTCTAAAAGCCAAGAGTGCAGATTCGCTTGCTCACCCGGAAAAAGCTTAGATTGATTTTGGGTAGTTCCGTGGATGGGATGGTAGGCAAGTACCACAAGTCTGGGGTGTATAGGATCAGGTGTGAATCATGTGATTGTATTTATGATGGACAGGCTGGGAGGGATTTCGCTACCAGAATTAGGGAACACGCATACAAAAATAATACGGTCTTAGGCTGCCACTTGCAAAACAAGAGCATACCATGCATCCGATTGACAGAGGAATGAATGTGCTCCGTGTTGAACCTACAAGGCGTGAGTTGGACATTCTGGAAGAGGTAGAGAGCTATATGCACGAATCATACGACTCGCTTGCAGAAGTGAATGAACAGTTGCAGTCGAAATTCCAACGATTTGATACAATAAAGATAAGCCTAAGGAGGAGAAACCTGCTGTGGAACCAAATTGTGGAAGACGAATGGTGGAAAGACAGAGTAAAGTGGCGAAGTACCATTAGTACCCCAACCCGACCAGATGTTGGATAGAGGGGAAACGAAGATGATGATGGCTTTTATTTTTTCATGCTTCATCTTTTTATAGTGCTATACGTAAATAATTATCTAGTACACTCATAAGTCCAAGTCTTATTTAAAGAGGAAAAATGATTACATACGAAATTTATAATTGTTCCAGTATGGATGTTTGTTGCATTGCCACCCTTAAGGTAACAGTAATGCCGTACTTAAATGCTCAAGTTGTTTTTTGACTCATAAGTCATAATTTTTGTCATAGGGGAACGACGATTTTTTAAACATTTACACAGTTTCTAAAAATGTCTTCCTATTTTACGTAGGCAAAATTATTTTATGATATTTCTCTGTCATGTTATCCCCACATGCCATCAGTTTAATTACACTACTGGCCATTAAAATTGCTACACCACGAAGAAATGCAGATGATAAACGGGTATTTATTGGACAAATACATTATACTAGAACTGACATGTGATTACATTTTCACGCAATTTGGGTGCATAGATCCTGAGAAATCAGTACCCAGAACAACCACCTCTGGCGGTAATAACGGCCTTGATACGCCTGGGCATTGAGTAAAACAGAGCTTGGATAGCGTGTACAGGTACAGCTGCCCATGCAGCTTCAACACGATACCACAGTTCATCAAGAGTAGTGACTGGCGTATTGTGACGAGCCAGTTGCTTGGCCACCATAGACTAGACGTTTGCAATTGGTGAGAGATCTGGAGAATGCGCTGGCCAGGGCAGCAGTCGAACATTTCCTGTACCCAGAAAGGCCCGTACAGGACATGCAACATGCGGTCGTGCATTATCCTGCTGAAATGTAGGGTTTCGCGAGCATCGAATGAAGGGTAGAGCCACGGGTCGTAACACATCTGAAATGTAACATCCACTGTTCAAAGTGCGGTCAATGCGAACATGAGGTGACCGAGACGTGTAACCAATGGCACCCCACACAATCAGTCTGGGTGATACGCCAGTATGGCAATGACGAATACACGCTTCCAATGTGCGTTCACTGCGATGACGCCAAACACGGATGCGACCATTATGATGCTGTAAACAGAACCTGGATTCATCCGAAAAGACGACTTTTTGCCATTGGTGCACCCAAGTTCGTCGTTGAGTACACCATTGCAGGCACTCCTGTCTGTGATGCAGCGTCAAGGGTAACCGCAGCCATGGTCGCCGAGCTGATAGTCCATGCTCTGCAAACGTCGTCGAACTGTTCGTGCAGATGGTTGTTGTCTTGCAAACATCCCCATCTGTTGACCCAGGGATCGAGACGTGGCTGCACGATCCGTTACAGCCATACGGATAAGATGCGTGTCATCTCGACTGCTAGTGATACGAGGCCGTCGGGATCCAGCACGGCGTTCCGTATTATCCTCCTGAACCCACCGATTCCATATTCTGCTAACAGGATCTCGACCAACGCGAGCAGCAATGTCGCGATACGATAAACCGCAATCGCGATAAGCTACAATCCGACCTTTATCAAAGTCGGGAACGGGATGGTATGCATTTCTCCTGCTTACAAGAGGTACTACAACGTTTCAGCAGGCAACGCTTGTCAACTGCTGTTTGTGTATGAGAAATCGGTTGGAAACTTTCCTCATGTCAACACGTTGTAGGTGTCGCCACCGGCGCCAACTTTGTATGAATGCTCTGAAAAGCTAATCATTTGCATAGCACAGCATCTTCTTCCTGTCGGTTAAATTTCGCGTCTGTAGCACGTCATCTTGGTGGTGTAGCAATTTTAATGGTCAGTAGTTTATATGCATGTTTTATATTGTTGGCTGGATCTTCTGTCAATCGAATTTTGTGTAATTCTTTAAAAACTTATAGCACATAGAGAGTTTTTTGGTCTTGTCGCTGTGTATCCCCAATAAGGATACAATATCGCCACCTAACGGCAGAATTTTGTTTTGTGGGACCCTACACACTGTGAATCCGTTTTTCTGCCTCTGACACTTAATGTGTACAACTCGATGTATCAGTTAATGTGTCCATTACTTTATCCCGTGGATATTTTTGTGATGCGCCATGGCAGCGCTGTTGCTCTAACTACATGAATTTTTATTTTCTGTTTCACAGATATCTGATGATGGGTTATCGCGAAACGCGTAATTTTAAAGTTATTGAGTCACCAGCTCACGACGTATTATTAAGCGACCTATTCACCATTTATACATGACTGTTTTAATTATTCAATACGGTCGTATGTTTCATGTACGATTTTTCGTCATGCTTCCAATTGATCCTTATCTTCTTTCCATTTTTCGCTGACGCTCACTATATCTGGATTCAGTCTTTACACTTGCCTTTTCAGGTTCAGCCTTCTGACAGAAAAGTGAAGTGGACTGGAATGAACGAATTCTCAAGAGGAATTATCAGCAGTAGTCGAACAGCAGTCCACTACAAAACCGGAAAAATCCGAAACTCAGACTCGAAAAATAACTGCTTGTAGAAGAAATGAGAAACAGTGCAGGAGACTCAACCAATTACGGAGTAAAGAAGGTGATTAGCAGAGATCAGGGAACCCGAACACAAGACCACAAGAAAACGTGCAAGTAGGGCTTGCGCTCTGAGGATTACGTACAATCGTAACTACATATACAGATAGTTCATCTACAAGTACTGATTACTGAATGTCGAGTATCAGAATATGTGACGTAAATTACCGTATCTTCTGACTACATTTACTTAGAAGCTTAAGGTTTTTACACCACAAAGGAGTCGTAGATCTTACTACTTACCATAAATTTCCACTTTATACCACTTCCATTACGGAACCCTGAGAACAGCGGGAACTTGAGAGTTCTTAGTCTATTAAGGGACAAGCTGTTCATCCACAAAA
Source organism: Schistocerca nitens (assembly GCF_023898315.1). Taxonomy (NCBI): domain Eukaryota; kingdom Metazoa; phylum Arthropoda; class Insecta; order Orthoptera; family Acrididae; genus Schistocerca; species Schistocerca nitens. The sequence goes on from NC_064614.1 coordinate 286,101,913, forward strand.
TTCGGAATTGCAGAGGAGGCGTTATGTAGCTCTACAGTCAACCAGTGACAAGATGAAACCTGCACAATGAATCACGAAGATCTGTTATAATAGCGGGATCGGAAAAATTGGAGCGTATCGATAGAAATGAAATGGAAACAGTTGTGAAACAACTCAATAATTGTGAGGCGCCAGGAGATCATAGCACGAGCGATATGCTCGAAATTAGAGGAGAGACTGAGGAAACACTCCTAATTCTATTAAACAAATTTCTCGAGGAACGGAAGATTCGATAGTCATGCGGAAGTCATACGCCTCTTCAAAAAATGTGAAAACACTAACATCGATAGTTACTGGCCTATTGCTCCTTCATGTCTCTTTTGAAAGCTTCTAGCAGAAATCATAACGAACCTCTTGAGTCAAAACCTGACTTTTGCAAGCCAGTCGATCAGGGTGGATTCAGAAAAGGTTTCAGTACAATTGACCATATCTAGCAGTGCGCACACTGATAGAGAAGTGTACGGAGTACAGTATCTCATTTCACTTGGCCTTCATAGACTACCAGAAAGTGTACGATACGATCGAAACCTTGGCAGTATTGCGGGCGTTGAACAGAGCCCACTTTTACTGCAGGTATGGCAAATTAATCCGCTACAATTACGTGAAGGCCACTTTACATATGGAAATACGATAGTCTTGATCACTGGAAAGGTTCCCGTGAGAAGAGCTGTCACAGAAAGAGAGACAGTCCCACCTTGGCACTGGAGTTCAAGTGTCTATCCCGCAGTCAGAAACGTATCAAGAGAGAAGGAAAGCGTCTCAACCTCTTAAGCTCTTTAGCAGCGACACAGGCCCCCAAGCTATGGGCTCCAAAATAAACCTTTGAAAGTACAAAGTCCTAAGCCCTGCCAATGTTACGTTCTCTTTCGAAAGTAATGGTCTGTAAGCAGGAAGAACTTCACCACAGGCCCCCAAGCTATGGGCTCCAAAATAAACCTTTGAAAGTACAAAGTCCTAAGCCCTGCCAATGTTACGTTCTCTTTCGAAAGTAATGGTCTGTAAGCAGGAAGAACTTCAAATGGAGCAAAAAACTGATGCAGTGGCCTCTGGGGGACTCAAAAGAGAAATATCGGACGTCTTATGACGAGATGGAGATCGAGACGGGCCAGCAAATACTTTCTGAGAAATAGCTACATGGTCCCCATTGAGATTCATTTAACAATGATCTTCGGAAAAGCTATGTGCTAGCTTTGCTTCATCCTTTTTCAAAGAAAATTGAGATTGATTTCAGATGAAAGGATAGGTAGAGATTAATTGCACAATTTTATTTGTCGTGGGGTCGCAATTTCGTACAATGTTTTATATAACTTCATATTCACCATCGACTGTACTGTACAGTCGATAGCGAATATGAAGTTGTTTAAAAAAGAGATTAATTAGTGTCATGTCAATTTTTTTGCTCTTATGTGTCGGAAATGCTCCTTCTGTTTAGCTGAAGTCCTTTCGATGCCTGTTTGTTCGTTAAAGTCCCCTAGGAGTATAAGAAGTTAGATTTTTTTGGGTTTGGATATTTCATAGACCTAGAGATTGCAGAGTTCTTCGGCTTTGCTTGGATTTTTCCTTTTATTTTCATTTATTGGAGCACGACAGTTAACAAACGTATATATTGTTGCATTTCATTGTGAGAAGAGATAACCTTCATGTACATTACAGCTTGTACCCGTTAGTGGCATTCCTTTCAGTTTGGCTCCTCATTTACCTTTAAAGACTGTATCAATTTCCTTCTGTGATATTCTCATCCAGAAACTGCGTCTCTGGAAAGGCTAAGAATTGGACTTCATTAATATCTAAGGAAATATCTTTTTTTTATGTTTGCCGGATTTCAGCAAGGAATTTATATTAAGAATGCCTGCAAAGAATCTCTTCTTAAATTTCAGCCCGGAAGGATTGCAAAGATGCTACAATTCATCCTTCTTGCAGCTAGTGGAATTCTTCAGAACGCCAAGTCCGGATGCATTGCGCGAAGAGATGATAGATTTCTCCTGCAAGTTACCGTCTATGGCAATGCTTCCTTTCATTATACTTCCCATTCTGCAACTGAAGAGGGTCAACTGAAGAAGGGGATACAACCCGTCGACTTTGACGAATGACGTCATCATTTACTCATAGATACTAATGTCTTTATTTTCGAGCCATAGATAATAAATCAGTTATCTTAGTATACTGATATAAATGAATGTGTTTTTAAAAGACAGGACTAGATACTGGGTACAATTTTTGGCGCTTGTATTAATTCAGATCACAAGTTCGATCCAATTCATTCGGTACTTATTTTCATTCTTAGTGAGTTTAAGATATTTTGGATTTTTTTTTCATTCTGGACAGTTTTTGCTTCTCGAGTTTCGTTTGTAGCTATGGATTTATCAGCTCAACTGAAGAATGGGAGAATGGTGAAAAAAAAAAAAAAAAAAAAAAGAAGAAGAAGAAACTGAAGTATAGGATACTAGTGCTAGCGAAGGCGAAAAATAGACACATACGTAAGGTTTGTACCCCGTACTGCAGTTGATTTATAGTGGTCAAATGAAGAACATGATACTACTTTCGTAGTTAAAATGTGTTACAGGATGTCAATGTTACTTATGTCACTTTTTTCGTCTTTGCTAGTGCTAGTATCCTATTCTTCAGTTGACCTATATAGGTCAACGGAAGTACGATATACAAATTTTTCGTATGTCGATCTTTTTGCCTCCTATAGTACTAGACTCGACTGAAAAATATCGTAGTAATACTAGTGCTAGCGAAGGTGAAAAAAAAGCGACAGCTGTAAAATTCGTATTGCCTAATGCAGTTGACGAACCCTGCTTCCAGTCTTCCATATTCATAGGAATAGATAAATCAGGTAAACTGAAGAATAGGATACTAGGACTCAAAGAAAATATACGCTTAACATTATGTTTGAAATATTAATGTACGTGCTATATGCTTCCATCTGTTTTCTCTGTCTTACATTCCTTTGTTTCCCAATACTCGTCTTTACTGTTAAATCTGTACAATACATTATCTGTGGTGTGATATTGTTTTTCAGTCATCTCCTTAAAAATCTTATAAATTTGTGGTAAGGTGCTGTAGGACTAAACTGCTAAGGTCATCGGTCCCTAGGCTTACAAATTAATTAAACTAACTTAAACTAAATTACGCTAAGGACAACACACACACACACCCATGCCCAAGGGAGGACTCGAACCTCCGGCTGGAGGAGCCGCGCGAACCATGACAAGAGCCTCAGGCCGCACGGCTACCCCGCGCGGCATCTCCTTAAACATCATCTAATTTTGTACAGTTTTCTCAGCAGTTTCAAAATTTCTCCAGTGAGAAAAAGCTAAGTATTTAACTCTTTGTTACGCACCTTGGAAAGCGAATTTCAACAACCTTTATAATTTTAGGTAAATTATTGTTGTACTGGAACACAGCTGGTGGGGAACATTTGCCTTTTTACGCTAGAGTCCGTGCACTCGGCAGTCCACTATGTAAAGTGGATGAGTGTATCCTGTGCAAGATGAGAAACTGGTAAACATGAGGCCAAGCCATACTTTACTAGCCACTCTGGGAGTGACGTGTGTGGACAGATGAATTGAACTCCAAATAACCTCGAGATTATGCTCTATGATTGTCTGCAATTGACGAGACAGTCCACGTAACAACCGACGCCGACAGTGTCGTGTCTCCCAACAGAAGCGGCAAACTGTAACACTGTTCACATCAGTTTATGTTAGAACTTCTGCAGGTCATAAGCAGTGAATTTCACTGAAGTCTGAAAAGTAACGCTAGTCATGAAAAGTTTTAACTCTCCAATCTTGCCATTAATCTTAGTTGTTATTGTATGCACTACTGTACTTCACATACCCTGTGTAGTTTATGGCCACCTGATTTGTCAATTAATTATATATATTTGTAAACTGATGCCACTTTTTTTGCTGAAAAACGGTCTAAATTGTTGAGTAATAACGTTTGTTCAATATAACAATCAAAGTATCACAAATAATTGCAGTTCGAATGAAAGTGATAGTAAAATTATTTCAGTGCGACAATACTGTCAAACTAATACTGATTCTTTTGAAATATGCATGGTTCGTATTTCGGCGTGTCATTTCCGTTGAATTTTGATCATTATTAATCAGAATAAATATTTTCTAATTATTTAAAACGGGGAAATTGTAATATGTTTATTTTGGAAGTTAAAGCATTCTGCCCGCGGAATGTACATTCCTGGAAATGGAAAAAAGAACACATTGACACCGGTGTGTCAGACCCACCATACTTGCTCCGGACACTGCGAGAGGGCTGTACAAGCAATGATCACACGCACGGCACAGCGGACACACCAGGAACCGCGGTGTTGGCCGTCGAATGGCGCTAGCTGCGCAGCATTTGTGCACCGCCGCCGTCAGTGTCAGCCAGTTTGCCGTGGCATACGGAGCTCCATCGCAGTCTTTAACACTGGTAGCATGCCGCGACAGCGTGGACGTGAACCGTATGTGCAGTTGACGGACTTTGAGCGAGGGCGTATAGTGGGCATGCGGGAGGCCGGGTGGACGTACCGCCGAATTGCTCAACACGTGGGGCGTGAGGTCTCCACAGTACATCGAAGTTGTCGCCAGTGGTCGGCGGAAGGTGCACGTGCCCGTCGACCTGGGACCGGACCGCAGCGACGCACGGATGCACGCCAAGACCGTAGGATCCTACGCAGTGCCGTAGGGGACCGCACCGCCACTTCCCAGCAAATTAGGGACACTGTTGCTCCTGGGGTATCGGCGAGGACCATTCGCAACCGTCTCCATGAAGCTGGGCTACGGTCCCGCACACCGTTAGGCCGTCTTCCGCTCACGCCCCAATGTCGTGCAGCCCGCCTCCAGTGGTGTCGCGGCAGGCGTGAATGGAGGGACGAATGGAGACGTGTCGTCTTCAGCGATGAGAGTCGCTTCTGCCTTGGTGCCAATGATGGTCGTATGCGTGTTTGGCGCCGTGCAGGTGAGCGCCACAATCAGGACTGCATACGACCGAGGCACACAGGGCCAACACCCGGCATCATGGTGTGGGGAGCGATCTCCTACACTGGCCGTACACCACTGGTGATCGTCGAGGGGACACTGAATAGTGCACGGTACATCCAAACCGTCATCGAACCCATCGTTCTACCATTCCTAGACCGGCAAGGGAACTTGCTGTTCCAACAGGACAATGCACGTCCGCATGTATTCCGTGCCACCCAACGTGCTCTAGAAGGTGTAAGTCAACTACCCTGGCCAGCAAGATCTCCGGATCTGTCCCCCATTGAGCGTGTTTGGGACTGGATGAAGCGTCGTCTCACGCGGTCTGCACGTCCGGCACGAACGCTGGTCCAACTGAGGCGCCAGGTGGAAATGGCATGGCAAGCCGTTCCACAGGACTACATCCAGCATCTCTACGATCGTCTCCATGGGAGAATAGCAGCCTGCATTGCTGCGAAAGGTGGATATACACTGTACTAGTGCCGACATTGTGCATGCTCTGTTGCCTGTGTCTATGTGCCTGTGGTTCTGTCAGGGTGATCATGTGATGTATCTGACCCCAGGAATGTGTCAATAAAGTTTCCCCTTCCTGGGACAATGAATTCACGGTGTTCTTATTTCAATTTCCAGGAGTGTATCAGCCTAGTACAAATCAAAGGCAGATGACTTCATTAAAGTTGTGGAATGGTCGGCTATGGATCTGAAAGAACTCATAAAGACCTCAATTAAACTCATAAAGACTTCAATTCAGCTTGAGTAATACACTTACGTTGATCCAAAACCAGACATCCCTATGAATTTCCGTAACACACACATATCAAGATATCTCTACTGAAGGCTTAAAACGAAGGACAGTAAATTTAAACAACTTTCACAATAGTCAGATAATTAATTTCAGAATAAGTTGACATAATAGAAGGATGTTTCTAAATGGGCACAGGGAATGCTTGACGTAAGTGAATTGAGTTACTGCTCTCTAACTCCATTCCCTAGTGTCCCTAAACACATCAAAATAATTTTTAATGCTCTCAGTTGTAATTGACAATGGCTTTATTTGGATAGAACTGTACAGACATTTCATGATGTAAATCCCGTCTTCAGGCGTTGGATTCCTAAGAGAAAATCGTACCCGTCATGTAAAAATCCAGCAAATTTATCAAGTAGCATGCGAGATCCCGCGCGAGTGCGGCACGGAATGATACTCTGAGCCAACCAATACCAGACTGGGTAAAGGGCGCCGTATAATCTCCCAGTCCGCCTCATGTCGTGGACGCCCAGTGAGACCACTCAGCACTTTGCAAAAAACTGAAGTCCAATGACCATAGATTGTTGATGAACCCATCCATCATTCTGTTGCGAAGGTAGTTTAGACTACGCTGCAGAAGTATCGCTGGGAAACAGTTACACGTCCTCCATAGAGTCCTGATCTCTCTTCATATGATTTCCACACTTTTGGAGCCCTATAAAAAGACATTTGTGGCCGTCGACTTGCTTCGGACTAAGAGGTGCGCGCGTAGGAACAATCACCGTTCCGTAGGCAACCATTTTTCCATGAAGGCAATGACCACCTTGTCGCACAATGGGGACAAATGTATTAACAATTAAGGCAATTACTTTTGAAATAATAAATTTTTCTTATTTTTTCAGTTGTTTCGTTTACATTTGACTGTCTGCTGTGTTTTCTGTTTTGAAGAAACTTTACAAAACGTGCTCTTCCGGAAGGCTCTGTGCATTGGAAAAATTGTATTTATTCCAAACGCTCTCTTCAGAGGCTCGAAAATGAGGTCCGCTAAGCTGTCGTGGCAGACGACAGACAGAGCGGTTGGCAGTGCATCTAAAAGCTGATGGCGATTGGGAGAAATCCTCACTTGCTTCCCCACAGTTTAGTGGTATTTATGAAAAATTCTACGCATACTTCTCCAGAGTGACAAACTTGAAATGAGAATTGGGATCAAGGCGTCGACGAAATTAAGGATTTCTGCTGCCTAGGCAGCAAAATAACCCCTGACGGACGGAGCAGGGAGGACATAAAAAGCAGAATAGTACTGGCGAAAAGGGCATTCCTGAACAAGATAAGTCTGCTAATATAAAAACTTAGGTCTTAATTTGAGGAATAAATTTCTGAGAACGTACGTCTGGAGTACAGTATTGAATGGTAATGAAACATGGACTTCGGGAAAACCCTAACAGGTGAGATTAGAAGCATCTGAGATGTGCTGCTAGAGAAGAATGTTGAAAATTAGATAATCCGATAAGGTAAGGAATGAGGGGGTTATCCACAGAACCGGAGGGCAAAACACTGACAAGAAAAAGGGACAGGATGATAGGACATCTGTTAAGACATCAATGAATAACTTCTGTGGTACTAGGGAGAGCTGTAGAGGGCAAGAACTGTAGAGGAATACTGAGGTTGGAATACATTCAGCAAATAATTGAGGACATAGGATGCAAGTGTTACTCTCAGATGAAAAGTTTGACACAGGAGAAGAATTCGTGCTCTGTCACATCAAACCAGTCAGAAGACTGATGATAAACAAAGTCATCTGCTTCCGAAAGCTTTGGAACCGCTTTTTAGGATATTCAGTTAAATATCTGGAAGAGGAGAACTTACGGAGAAATAGCCCACGCAAACTCCTGTATTGTAACCTGGGGGAGACACGAAAAGTCGCTCCTAAAATTGAACAATTGCTTTGTCCTCTTGTGCAGAAAAAATCATGTTGCACTATTGCCTCGACCACGCGTCGGCTTTATTAATGGTCGAAGAACACTAGACAACGTAACAATTTTGCGCACTGACATTTCCTAAGCTTTCCAAGAAAATAAATTCTTAATATCATTATTCTCAGTTGTGACATCAGCTTACGGTAATGTCTAAGTCTCTATCCTTTAAGGAAAACTGAGGTTAATTGGACTTCCAATCAGCTGGATATTTTATATTAGTACTTTCACGCGAAGAGAACGATACACGTAAGGTATAGGAACCAGTTAATTGAATCTTTGGTTCTACCCATTGGCTTATCCCGAGAGGGAGGGGGGAGGGGGGAGGGGGAAAGGGTAATACTTCGTCTCTTGTTATACACAATTTATTTGACACATCTCGAAGAAATTATTCCTCCCAATGCACAGATACTGCAGTATGGTGATGATATGTGCTTATTATCTGGCTCCACATAGGATTACGACATCGGAAAATCTGGTAGCGGCAGTAATAGAAGTGGATGACAGGTTCCACGTGTAAACGGCCTTCAGTTATTATTTTTTATACATGACATGTGTCCCCTAATGAATTTCGATCAAGAAATAATTCACTCCATGTTAGACCGTCAGTCAAATTCTTTGGAATGTGATTAGATTCCAGGTTCAGCTGGATTCCGCACATCAATATCAGTATCGTGGACATCACCAGATCATTACCTAGAGTTTTGTGGGGGCAAATCCAGTACAGTTTTACAGTGGATGGTAATAATAGCGAAAATAATATCCATAAATTGGATAATTTTTCAATATAGCTACATCCAGATTTGTGTTGGGGCGGAGATGTCAGCTCTCACAAACTCTCTAACAGTAGGGTTACAGGTTTCTTCAGTTTAGGCGCTAATGGCTTTCAAGCAAACATCTACTGCGAAGGATAGTGCTAACTACTCAGTGCTACACACTTCACTGTATAACGAAATGTTATATCGATCTCCATATTATTTTAGATTTTTTCGGACACTGGGAAATCTATCCAAAAGAATAATAACAACTAGGACACTTGGTACGCATGAATGACCTTTCCGCCTTCACACGGCTTCCGCTACAGTACTATACCCTGAATTTAGTGTACACACAGGCAACAACCTCAACTTTTACACGAAAGATGGAGCGACGCTCTTCATATATACACTGATGCGTCAAGAACGCTTCAGAACGTAACACTGTGTGTTGTCGCATGTGTCGAAGAACAGGTCTCAGCGAACAGTGTAAACTACTATCTCTAGCCTCTCCGTATACAGCGGAAGGATCCTCAATCATGTAGACAGCCACACCCGGTTTAACTCAGACAGACGAAAAGGCTCCTCTCGAAGAAATGAATATATTTATGTGTTTTGGATAAAACTTCACGTAGGAATTTTGTGTAGCGGAACAGTAGAGCAGTAGCCCAAGGAGCTTATTGCATCCGGAGCTTAACATTGTTAATTATACAGTTACCTCTCTACAACTTCTCACATCAAATACACATGCAAGTCCAGTTCCAGTGGCAAGAAGAATGCGAAACATCAGAAGTAAATAAAGAAAAGTATTATGGTTGTGTCCAATGCCAGATAACTCGCCTATCTTGGTTCATAACATATAACTACACCAAAGAGATATGTCTCCAATCATTCGGATAAGATTCAGTTACAGTAGCATTTGTATCACCCACACTACGAAACCCAGACATTTGCGCTGGGAATAAGTCGGGCTTTGGAGACACTAATCACTTAATGTTCGCTTTTTCCTAATTTCATCAATACAGAGAATGATTCTCCGTAGAACTGACGGAGCTCAGGGTACTGGTCTTTGTTCAGAATGACAAAGTAGTTCGTAGGTGACTGATAAGATTTATTTTAGTTATGTTTTAAAATCAGACCACAGAGCTATAGGATAGGTGCAGTCACCGTTTTTAGTTGTTAATTAATAAACTGCTTTGAATTTCAAAAGCTAGCGACTGTACGAACTTGTTTGTAAATACCTTTCGTAAATAAAAATTTTTATATTGCTTCTATGTTTAGGAATTAAAAAGCTCTCACTTTCTTTATAATAGTGAAGAAATATCGTACAGCTATTTTTTAAGTAATATTTGGATTTTTCTTTCTAATTCTTATCGGCAGAATAATGTATCTGTTGAAAGCTAAGGAGTGTTTCCACAATCCTAAACATCCCTAGGGGCACCGTTTCCGATGTGATAGTGAAGTGGAAACGTGAAGGGACACGTACAGCACAAAGGCGTACAGGTCGACTTTGTCTGTTGACTGACAGAAACCGCCGACAGTTGAAGAGGGTCGTAATATGTAATAGGCAGACATCTATCCGGACTATGACAGTTAGGCGGGAGTGAGAAAACTTGGATTTCATGGCCGAGCGGCTGCCCATAAGCTACCCATCACGCCGGTAAATGCCAAAGGACGCCTCGCTTGGTGTAAGGGGCGTAAACTTTGGACGATTGAACGGTGTAAAAACGTTGTGTGGAATGACGAATCACGGTCCACAATGTGGCGATCCGATGGTATAGTCTGGGTATGGCGAATGCCCGGTGAATGTTATCTATCAACGTGTGCAGTGCCAACAGTAAAATTCGGAGGTGGTGGTGTTATGCTGTGGTGGTGTTTTTCATGGAGGGGGCTTGCACCCCTTGTTGTTTTGCGTTGCACTATCATAGCACAGGCCTATATTAATGTTTTAAGCACCTTCTTGCTTCCCACTGTTGAAGAGCAATTCGGGGATGGCGATTGCATCTTTCCACACAATCGAGCTCCTGTTCATAATGCATGGTCTGTGGCGGAGTGGTTACACGACAATAACATCCCTGTAATGGACTGGCCTGCAGTGTCCTGACCTGAATCCTACAGAACACCTTTGGGATGTTTTGAAACGCTGACTTCGTGCCAGGCCTCATCGGCCGACATCGATACCTCTCCTCAGTGCAGCACTCCGTGAAGATTAGGCTGCCATTCCCCACGAAGCCTTCCAGCACCTGCTTGAATGTATGTCTGCGAGAGTGGAAGCTGTCATAGAGGCTAAGGGCCAACACCATATTGAATTCCAGCATTACCGATGGAGGGCCCCACGAACGTGTAAGTCATTTTCAGCCAGGTGTCCGGATACTTTTGATTACATAGTGTATAAGTGAGAGAGAATTTTAATATTGTTGTAAGGTACATCCTTGTCAACAGGCTCTTCCCATATCGTCTTGTTTAATATTGTACATTTTTTGTGCTTTGCACTTTTTTCATTTACTGTTCTCTAGGCAGGGCTTTCATCATTTAAAACACTCGTTTGGGTATAATGAAACAATTCACAACCAGTCTCCTGGGATAGCAGACGAACGACTAAATTAATGTAGTGGTGTGCTCGTCCTTCGCTGGTCAGGCAGCAACAAATTGGTTTCAGCTGACGATTACTTTCACTTTATTTATTTATTATCATAAAGCTTCCAGTAAGTTGCAGTCTGCTATAAAATTTTTCTAATGGTGTAGAAGCCTTTGCGGGGTGCCGAGACGGACGTGTCCTGTTGACAGCACGCGAACTAATCTGATGTCCGGTGCCGGCTGGCGCTTGCCGATGCAGAGGTGAAGGGGAGGAGCAGGCTGCCCCATGTCCCGCTGACGCTGAATGGATTTCAATTCCAGGGGGCGAGTTGCGAGTCAAATGCAGCGCTGTCACCCCAGTCGCTGACGGCTAATTGCTGCCTGACCAGGATGGTGCCAAGGGTCCAGCTGCGGCCCAGAAGCTGGCCAAGATGCCGGTTGCTGCCCACACGCCAGATGGTGCGAGACGAGAGGAAACGCTAGAGACGTCTGCCGCCATTTCTGCCACATCGTGTAATGAGAGGGGGCAATTCCACTCTGGCATAAATTGCCGTTTTCAGTCCTACCAGTCACAGTTTGTGTGAGTGCATGAGTGCCATGTTTTCAATTTGTGTGACATTTTCAATTACAAATTTATCTCCGCAGGGACCCTTGTGGAGGGAGAGATGGGATACCTTTCTGTAATATCATTATGTAATAAAATGGTTCAAACGGCTCCGAGCACTATGTGACTTAACTTCTGAGGTCATCAACGCCTAGAACTTAGAACTAATTAAACCTAACTAACCTAAGGACATCACACACATCCATGCCCTAGGCAGGATTCGAACCTGCGACCGTAGCGGTCGTTCGGCTCCAGACTGTAGCGCCTAGAACCGCACGGCCACTCCGGCCGGCATTATGTAATATCTTTTGTGTTTTTGTATGTATCAAATTAACTGTCTTGTTTGTGAGATATATTTGTCTGCACATTTATAAATGCTCTGATTATGTGCCTGTATTTGTTTTCATGTCTTAAAATAATACACAAATTTACATAACGTAGAAAATAAGACAAACAGATTTCACATGTGACTTTCTTGTTCATTGAGAATTTGAGAAGCCGACCTCGGGGAAGATCAGTTTGGATTCCGTAGAAATATTGGAACACGTGAGGCAATACTGACCTTACGACTTATCTTAGAAGAAAGATTAAGGAAAGGCAAACCTACATTTCTAGCATTTGTAGACTTAGAGAAAGCTTTTGACAATGTTGACTGGAATACTCTCTTTCAAATTTTAAAGGTGGCAGGGGTAAAATACAGGGAGCGAAAGGCTATTTACAATTTGTACAGAAACCAGATGGCAGTTAAAAGAGTCGAGGGGCATGAAAGGGAAGCAGTGGTTGGGAAGGGAGTCAGACAGGGTTGTAGCTTATCCCCGACGTTATTCAATCTGTATATTGAGCAAGCAATAAAGGAAACAAAAGAAAAGTTCAGAGTAGATATTAAAATCTATGGAGAAGAAATAAAAACTTTGAGGTTCGCCGATGACATTGTAATTCTGTCAGAGAAAGCAAAGGACTTGGAAGAGCAGTTGAACAGAATGGACAGTGTCTCGATAGGAAGATGTAAGATGAACATCAACAAAAGGGAAAAGAGGATAATGGAATGTAGTCGAATTAAGTCGGGCGATGCTGAGGGAATTGGATTAGGAAATGTGAGACATTTAAAGTAGTAAAGGAGTTTTGCTGTATGGAGAGCAAAATAACTGATGATGGTCGAAGTAGAGAAGATATAAAATGTAGACTGGCAATGGCAAGGAAAGCGTTTCTGAAGAAGAGAAATTTGTTAACATCGAGTATAGATTTAAGTGTGAGGAAGTCGTTTCTGAAAGTACACTCCTGGAAATTGAAATAAGAACACCGTGAATTCATTGTCCCAGGAAGGGGAAACTTTATTGACACATTCCTGGGGTCAGATCCATCACATGATCACACTGACAGAACCACAGGCACATAGACACAGGCAACAGAGCATGCACAATGTCGGCACTAGTACAGTGTATATCCACCTTTCGCAGCAATGCAGGCTGCTATTCTCCCATGGAGACGATCGTAGAGATGCTGGATGTAGTCCTGTGGAACGGCTTGCCATGCCATTTCCACCTGGCGCCTCAGTTGGACCAGCGTTCGTGCTGGACGTGCAGACCGCGTGAGACGACGCTTCATCCAGTCCCAAACATGCTCAATGGGGGACAGATCCGGAGATCTTGCTGGCCAGGGTAGTTGACTTACACCTTCTAGAGCACATTGGGTGGCACGGGATACATGCGGACGTGCATTGTCCTGTTGGAACAGCAAGTTCCCTTGCCGGTCTAGGAATGGTAGAACGATGGGTTCGATGACGGTTTGGATGTACCGTGCACTATTCAGCGTCCCCTCGACGATCACCAGTGGTGTACGGCCAGTGTAGGAGATCGCTCCCCACACCATGATGCCGGGTGTTGGCCCTGTGTGCCTCGGTCGTATGCAGTCCTGATTGTGGCGCTCACCTGCACGGCGCCAAACACGCATACGACCATCATTGGCACCAAGGCAGAAGCGACTCTCATCGCTGAAGACGACACGTCTCCATTCGTCCCTTCATTCACGCCTGTCGCGGCACCACTGGAGGCGGGCTGCACGATGTTGGGGCGTGAGCGGAAGACGGCCTAACGGTGTGCGGGACCGTATCCCAGCTTCATGGAGACGGTTGCGAATGGTCCTCGCCGATACCCCAGGAGCAACAGTGTCCCTAATTTGCTGGGAAGTGGCGGTGCGGTCCCCTACGGCACTGGGTAGGATCCTACGGTCTTGGCGTGCATCCGTGCGTCGCTGCGGTCCGGTCCCAGGTCGACGGGCACGTGCACCTTCCGCCGACCACTGGCGACAACATCGATGTACTGTGGAGACCTCACGCCCCACGTGTTGAGCAATTCGGCGGTACGTCCACCCACTATACGCCCTCGCTCAAAGTCCGTCAACTGCACATACGGTTCACGTCCACGCTGTCGCGGCATGCTACCAGTGTTAAAGACTGCGATGGAGCTCCGTATGCCACGGCAAACTGGCTGACACTGACGGCAGCGGTGCACAAGTGCTGCGCAGCTAGCGCCATTCGACGGCCGACACCGCGGTTCCTGGTGTGTCCGCTGTGCCGTGCGTGTGATCATTGCTTGTACAGCCCTCTCGCAGTGTCCGGAGCAAGTATGGTGGGTCTGACACACCGGTGTCAATGTGTTCTTTTTTCCATTTCCAGGAGTGTATTTGTATGGAGTGTAGCCATGTATGGAAGTGAAACATGGACGATAAATAGTTTAGACAAGAAGAGAATAGAAGCTTTCGAAATGTTGTGCTACAGAAGAATGCTGAAGATTAGATGGGTAGATCACATAACTAATGAGGAGGTATTGAACAGAATTGGGGAGAAGAGGAGTTTGTGGCACACCTTGACAAGAAGAATGAACCGGTTGGTAGGATATCTTCTGAGGCATCAAGGGATCACAAATTTAGCGTTGGAGGGCAGCGTGGAGGGTAAAAATCGTAGAGGAAGACCAAGAGATGAATACACTAAGCAGATTCAGAAGGATGTAAGTTGCAGTAAATACTGGGAGATGAAGAAATATGCACAGGGTAGAGTAGCATGGAGTGCTGCATCACACCAGTCTCAGGACTGAAGACCACAACAACAACAACATTTGTTTGATGATTGAGACCAAATGAGTGATAGAGCAGGGGTAAATCAATGAGCAGAGAACAGTCCATACTCCAGGACATTGTAAATGGTTAGAGACATTAGACATCTATGACCTCAGGATATGGTGTGAATAGGTATATTTCTTTGCTGCAAGGCCTTTTAACCGCCTGTCAAATGTTTATCGTAAGTCTGAGATGTAACAATGACCTGCGAGTCTAACGTAATTCACACTACTCACGGAAAAGTTTATATGTATTCTTACTGGCTTCCAGTTTCATAGTTTCATGTGAGTGAATGACCTGTGAAATAAATGAGGTCAAGCTAGGATGTATTGTAACCATTCGCAGTCCTGACTGGCAGAGTTACCTTTTATCACACACACCACACACACACACACACACACACACACACACACATATATATATATATATATATATATATATATATATATATATGTTATCAGGATTCTCCTACTATTTTCAGTGATTTCCTCTGGTTCATGGCTGTGCGGAGTGGCTGTGTGGTGTGAGACACCATGTCACGGATTGCACAGCCCCCCCCCCCCCCCCCACCGAAGGATTGAGTCCTCCCTCGGGCGTGTGTGTGTGTTTTTCTTGGCAGAAGCTAGTTTAAGGTAGTTTAAGTAGTGTGTAAGTCTAGGGACCGATGACCTCAGTAGTTTGGTCCCTTAGGAATTCCCACAAATTTGAAAATTTTTTCTGGTGCATGTCACACTAAACAATATTGAAGTGAGACACTACCCATGCAGAAATAAAGGGCAGGTAGAGGGCAGTGAGAGAGGGCAAGTTACAAGTTACTCTCTCACATGTTTTTCGTATATGGAAAATTATTAAAGATTTTGTTACAACATAATGCACCTTGAGCAAGACTCTAGAAAGTTAAGGGCTGAGCAGACGTTGATGGAGTCTGGTAGGGCGCTAAAAGCATGAGGTATTTTTATTGTTCTTAGCTTATAGAAACGGCATGTTTGGAGATGAAAGCCACTGGCGGAAAGCCCATCCCTCAGTAATCTTGCCAGACAGGTCCACAGCCGTACAGGGCTGTAATTGACAGTTTCTTCTTTTTCCAGAGACGCAGGTTTCTTAAATCTAGCTTTGGTTCGACAGGAGTTTGTGCTGCCATGTGGGAGGGAAGATTTAGCACCTCTAGAGCCCAGTGATTGGCTCAAGATGGTGTGAAATTAATGTTGTTCATACACTTTGCAGGAAAACGTAATTTTTTTCTGTAGAGGTGCGAAGCACTTGTATGCTGGACTTCAATCTGGAAGACTTCTGGTCAAAGCTCTGGCATGTGTGGTTGGTGCTTGGGACCTGTCCTGAGACTGACTTCACTTGAGAGTAGTTAGACTGGAGAGCTGACTGTGCTGAAGTTATTACTGTACCAAAATTTTTAGAATTAACTACACAAGCTTAAAGTAATGTAAAATTTCACTGGTAAAACTAATAACTGAAGATAGAGAACAAATTAAGAGTGCACAATTTCATTTATTATGTATTTAGCTTAGCGAGTGACTTCTGCTTGCTTGGTATGTACCTTATTGTTCTTATGTTGAAAGTAAAACCAGTTGCTTACCTTTGGATTACGCTATGCTAAGGTTACTGAAAGTAATTTTTTACGTAACGAAGTTTCAGTTACAGTCAGTCATTTATTTAATCAGCAACTTCATTTAACTTCACTTTCAAAATTTGGCATTTCAGATTAAGTAACTGAAAACTTAGTGCTTTCTGAATCATTTATTTTCTCGTGAACTGTTGCGTTGTAGAAAAGCGTGACAACCTTCTGTTGCCACGCCAGTGATTATTGCGGAATTTTCTTTGCCGTAACCTTTCTTATGATTCTGGATTTCATTGCCCTAGTGAGATGGCGAACGTTTAATTATGCTTTTGTTTTTGCTAATCAGTATTTTTTGGTATTAAGTATTTCGTGGTACCCTATTCCCCTGTGTGGTTCGTGAGCGATTGCATTAAATTCCACCCACTTCAAAATTATCAGTATTTAAATTAGGTTTAAAATATATTTTTCCTTCACAAGGGTCTCTTGTACGCTTTCCGTCTACTAACTGGCATTATTTTCCTTCGGTAACAATAGCCTTACTCACTGCAAAATTTCATTAGGCATACATGATCACGGTCGGACCGAGCCTCGAACTCGGTATCTTTACCTTTCGCAGGCAATTGTTCTACCACCAGAGCGACCCAAGCATGACTCACGAACCGTCCTCACAGCTTCAATTCTGCCAGTACCTCGTTTCCTACCTTCCAAACTTCACAGAAGCTCTTCAGTGAACCTTGCAGAAATAGCTCTCTTGGAAGAAAGGATATTGCGGAGGCATGGCTTAGCCGCAGCTTGGTGGATGTTTCCAGAATGAGATTTTCACTCTGCAGTGGAGTGTGTGCTGATATGAAACTTCGTGGCAGATTAAAACAGTGTGCCGGACCGAGACTCGAACTCGGGACCTTTGCCTTTCGCGAGCAAGTGCTCTACCAGGTACTGACAGAGTTAAAGCCGTGAGGACGGGTCGTGAGTCATGCTTGGGGAGCTCTGATGGTAGAGCACTTGCCCGCAAGAGGCGAAGGACCTGAGTTCGAGTCTCAGTGCGACACACAGTTTTAATCTACCAGGAAGTTTTATATGAGTGCACACTCCGCTGCAGAGTGAAAATCTCATTCTGGATGGTCACGGTCCATTACATAGCAATCCAGTAGACCAGTTAGGAAGGGGGAGGTTAAACCATCCCTGAGCAAACCCGATTACTTTGCATCATATCCCTCTGATATATTCTCTATCTCTGATGATCCTCACTTTGACTACTTCCTACTGTTCATCTCATACAGACACCCAATCACGCTTCTAGCTCCCAGCTTCCGGTACTTGGACAACATACCAGAAACAGAATTTAATACTCCAACCTCATCACATGGAACGCAACCCATCTCCAGGTCACGACCCATATGACCTATCGATATGTTAGAGAGTGCGCTCTTTCCTTTCTGATCACCCCTGCAACCCCGTATACCACTATCTACAGCTACTATCCTGGCCTGTGGAAAACCTCCAAAGTCCTGCTTTTTCTCAAACCAAACAAATCTTCCACTGATACCTCCTTGTACTACCCCATCTGCTTCACCTCAGTGTTTAGCAAGATCTTTTGATCTGTTCTCTCTCTATGCATTTACTGACATCTGCACCAACGTCATCTGTTTCTTATTACTCATTGTGATTTTGTTCCTCCTTCTGTTCAAATGTGTGTGAAATCTTATGGGACTTAACTGCTAAGGTCATCAGTCCCTAAGCTTACACACTACTTAACCTAAATTATCCTAAGGACAAACACACACACACCCATGCCCGAGGGAGGACTCGAACCTCCGCCGGGACCAGCCTCACAGGTTCCTCCTTCTCTTCTGATGATCAACTCCCAATAGTTCAACAACCGTAAATCCACCATTTTGTCTCCCATGACCGAGAGAAAACATACGACTGTGTACAGCACTGATCTTCTTTTCAGACTCCAGAGTCATGCAATTTCATTCAACTATGTCAACTTTATGTCATCCTTTCGTACCAGTCATCCATCCTATGTCATTGTTAACAAAACCAAACCCTGTACCCTCCACTTCACAGCAGGAGCGCCCCAATGTTCCGTTATCATCCCTCTCCTTGACCTCTTGTACACTACTGATAAACCCAAACCACCTCCTCCCATGCACCTCCTTCAGTAGGCTGACGACGCAGTTCTTTTCACCCTCTGTCCTACACTCCAAATACACTTCAATCAGTTTGCCACCTGGTGTGACCAATAACTCATTAAGATTAACCCCTTCAAAACCCAGGCAATAAAAATAGGACGCACTATCCACATCTTCCATCTCCGTGCCTTACGACTGTGCCGGCCGGAGTGGCCGAGCGGTTCTAGGCGCTACAGTCTGGAACCGCGCGACCGCTACGGTCGCAGGTTCGAATCCTGCCTCGGGCATGGATGTGTGTGACGTCCTTAGGTTAGTTAGGCTTAAGTAGTTCTAAGTTCTAGGGGACGTATGACCTCAGCAGTTATGTCCCATAGTGCTCAGAGCCATTTGAACCATTTGAACCTTACGACTGTCCTATCCAGCAAACTAACACACTAAAATACCTTTGACTGGCAATTAACCTGGAAGAGCACAATAGATTAAATCTACTGAGCAGCTGAACATGAGACTACACCACTCCACTGCCCTTCACACATACAAATCCCTAGCGCGCACCACCCCTTGCTATGCAAATGTTGCATGGATAACTGCCCATCCCAAGTTCTATAAGCCACTCCAGATCCTTGATCGCCATGCACTCCACCTTGCTTTTCCTCACAAGGATCATTTTCCAGCTCATCACATTCCCACCTCTCCTCATTGATACTGAACGCCTCTGAACAATCTACACTATCCGCAACTTTGACTCGTATAATTTCTACTCCACTTTCCAAGCGTCATCTGCTGCCATACCCTTACCAATACATCCCACCAACCCTCCACTTACAATCCCTCCACAGGCTCTCCTAACGAAATTTCAACCATACCCCTTCCAGGTCATGAACTCTGCCCTGGCATTTACCCATCCTACCAACTATAGGTCCACCCCACCCAATCCACCTTATCAGGGCTTCCTCTCCCTCCCCTTCCTAACCTTCCTTACCCCCTTTTTCCCCACCTGTCTTTCTGTCCCCATCCCGCCATTTCTGAACAACTATTAGTGTTGTCCTTCTACACTGCCCCCTCTTCTGTCCCAACAGCTGCTCCCATCCCACTGCTGCAGTGGACCAGTCCTCCATCCTTATACCATCACAGTCCTATCCTCTTTACTGGCCATCATTTTCTCCTTCAACAACTGGCACCCTACCCTATGGCAGCTCCTGCTAGTGACAGGAAAGTACTTCTTTCAAATACCAGTGTTTCAGGACCATGTTTTAAATGTGCACTTCTTAGGTTTCATTTTACCTATTTTAACTACCAGTGCAAAAAGTCATCTATCATGTATCTCAAAACTTCCATTTTATTTTTTACCTCTAAAGAGTTTTAAATTGGTTGTATATATCTCCGCTATCTGTTTCTTGTTTTTCCATCTAATTTACTTTTTATTGTCCATTGGCTGAAGAGCAGGTAGCCTTTACCGCCGACAGCCCAGGCCCCAGCCCGTATGGGGCGTTGGGGATGAAATAACAATAAAGGGAAAAAAAACAACAGACAAGTCGTCTGGCTGTAGATAGTGTTATGCTTGCAGAGCACGTCTAGTCTACTTCTGCAATCACAACTGTACTTCACAATTTACGTTGTGGTGGCGGGTGGTTTGTGTACCACTGTCATTTTAACATTCTCTCTAATTTTGCCTTCATGGTCTCTTCACGTGATATACGTGGGGGACGACATATATGCAGTGCTCAAGTATCAGTTGAATGAGGGCTCAGTAAGGTACCCCCCACGTGGGTGGGCTGCACGGCTTCTTCCAATGGATTCCAGTATGGAAACTGCCTTTTCTCCATTTACTTTTATTCAGTTGTCACATTTTAAACAGCTCCATATGCATACTCTCCAATACGCAACAAACCTCGACCCTTGCAGATCTTCTTGAATTTTGCTACAATCCCTAGCATTGCGACGCCTCTGTGTACAGCGGCATCATCTGCGAGCAGCCTCATGGGGCTTCCGACGTTGTCCGCTAGGTTATTTATGTTTCCTTCCCTATAAAACTCCTTTAGAGTGCTCCCGAGGGTAGTAATACATTTGCTCTCCCGTAAGAACTACATGTTGTGTTCTATATCGTAGGAAATCTCCAGTCCTAACACATTATTGTTCTGATATTCCGTTTGTTTTTCATGAGGTTATAGAGAGGAACTATTTCGAATACTCTTTAGAAGTACTGGAGCATAGCGTCAACTGTGGTTCCAGTATCCACTAACATCTGAAGAACCGCCACAAGTTTTAAATTACATCTCCATTGATGTCCTTGCTCTTTTCTTCAATCATGTATTCGTTTCTAACACCGCCACTTGTGGGGAAATTTTCAGTCACAGTGATGCCTTACTTCCGTTTTTGACGAGAATGCACGCATTTTGCACACTAGCGTGTTCACATCCTCGAAATTACGTGTATTCGTCGTATAGACATCGCCAACGTCTCCAACAGTATTTTCAATTTTCTTACACGACGCTCTTTTCGCATTTGAGTTTGATTGTTTCATCAGCCTCTTACGAACCATCAGATACATCTCCTTGCAGAGCAGATCTCAGTTATTGACGGTGACGAGTGTAAGGGAAGTGTCTGCGTGGCGGAACGCCGGGACAGGTGAACGCCGTTAATTGGAAGGGTAAGTGGTGAGGGGAGTGGTCGGTTGGAGGTTAGGGGAAGGGGGAAGGGGGGTAGGGGGTGGGGGAGGGGGTCGGCCGGACGGCGACGTCAAACAGTGACTAATGCTGGCCGGTGACTCAGCGGCGCGTCTTGCGGCGCCGCCGCTGCGAGATTAATTGGGAGGTGTAACAAGGCACGACAATTAATGGCGGGGCCTTCGCGCCAGGGATTCATGGGCCTCCTAAACACTCGGCGATAAATTCACGTCCTAGTGCTGCTGCAGCGGGGCGGCCACTGGCCACCTCCCCACAAGACGGGCCCCTATCGAGGGGGCGGCTCCGCACTGTGCTCTTGCTAACACGGTCCACTTCTTACCAGCGGCGTGCTTACCTCGAATGTGCCCCTTGTAAATTAAAACTGATAAGATTCGGTATTTTCGAACTGCAGGTGGTATTGAATTAGAGATTTCTGCTCTCAGTAAATGCAAGAAAAAATTACAGAAGCTGTGGACTGAAGTGAATAGTGTACTGAATACAGAATAAGGACTGAGACTCATAGAAAGACGTTAGTTATGAAGACGAGTGGAAATGGGATCAGCGAGAAATTTAATATAATAATGACAGACGATTAAGGAGGATATAAGAGGGCGACTAGCATAGGCAAAGGGAGCATTTCTCAATAAAGTAAAGCTACTAGATTGAGTATTGCTCTCAAAGTGAAGAAGAAATATCTCTGAAGGTACGGTTCTAGCGCTGTATTGTCTGGAAGTGATCCACAGACTGCGAGAAAACTGAAAACTGGAGAACTGAAGGTTTTAGCTGCAGTGTTACAGAAGAATACTGAAAGTTAAATGGACTTGTAAGAAATAAGGGGTTTCTTATCAGAATAGGCGAATATACGAAAAACGCTGTCTGTAAGAAACGACAGGTTGATAGGGAATGTTTTAAGGTATCAGGGAGCAACATCCATGGTACAAGAGGGACCAATAGAAAAAATTTCAGCGGAAGGCAAGGGTTCGAATACATAAAATTAAGGGTGAAGCCCGTATTATCTGGTAGAGGATGGCTCAACAGGTTGTCACAAGCAAGTCGATGGTATCAGGAGCCTTTCATTTACTTTCCAACAATTTCTATTTGTGACACATTCCCACGGATCTCGGTGGCAAAGAGTTGTCATCAAGACCCACAAGTCGCTACACCAGGTGCAGCCCAACAGTGTGGCAGCCTTGCGTGATCGGCATTCTTGATGGCGCTGTCAGGTGCTGGCTCAGCAGTTTGGGGGCGTTATGGTGTCAGCCAGCCGGTAGGGACCTGTCCAGGCACGAAAAATGACGGAAGCATAGGCACCCAATGTGCGACCCCAGGCCTCGACATCTGGCTGGAGGTGTTTGGTGCTGGAGGGCACCCAGTGGTTCGACGATCGATAGGGCCCCAGTTCTCGGCCCATCAATGCTGCAGGTGTCCTGTCAGGATGGCGGTCGAGCGGTAGCGGTCTCACAGCAGATTACTTGCCGATTTGATGAAGTGCCCATCTGAAGACCAACCTGGTCGGAAGGCTGGAGTTTATACTCACCGAAGCGAGTGTGTTTCCGTGTCGCTGCTGCAGATGTTACTCACAACATCGTCACTAACCGATAGCTGGGATGCGACAGCTAAGTAAATGCCATGGTGCAATGCCGTGCCAGGGCATTACGGCAACTGGCTGCCTTGCAGCAACGAGCCCTCTTAGGTTAGACTCGTGTCGTTACGTATCCAACAAATAATCAAGGATGTTGCGTATACCTGTTAAGTGCTAATTAGGGAAGTCTCTGCAAGCCACATCAAACGAATTAGAAGACTGATGACCCAGAAAAAAATTCAAACGGATAGGTAGTACCGTCTCCTCTAAGAAGAAAATACCATCTCACTTAAATTTAGTTAGTAAGTCCCTATCGTACTGGGCCGAGTGTAAAGGAAAATAAAATCCCCTCTGACATGGGAAGGGTATTCAGGCAGCTAGTTTATTGGCATTCTTTCGGTGAAAATACCGGGGATGATTTATACATGCACAACTCATATGAGATAGCCGTTATTTTTGGAAATACGCACGTTCCTACTAACGACAGTTGTACATAACGCACAAGGTATGTCTCATTTCACCAGTTGTTCGTATACTTAAAGCTGAGAAGTAAATTACATCACAAAACAGGAACTCGCCACAATACTCTAGGAAAAGCACTTTGTCCTTCCTGTCACAGTACATTTAGAGTCTACGTAAGAAAATACGTTCCGGATCTACACCTCTACCTGTATTACACGAGCGTCATCAAGATACGTTACAAATGTTCTGTCTCAAATACGTAGTAAGATCTACACGTAAATCAGTTTTAATACGATTATGTTGAAGAGTACAAGAAAGCAGCTCTTTGATTTTATTACTTTCTCTCAATACATATTGCCATCTTTCTTCCAGTGTATGCTTCTTGCCTACTTCCTGTAAGTTGTAAACAACTATTTCCTTTCACTCAGCTAAATATCCTAAGGACATCACACACAGCCATGCCCGAGGCAGGATTCGAATCTGCAACCGTAGCAGCAGCGCGGATCCGCACCTACAAACACTCGGCCACAGCGGCCGGCACACCTCTACTAATATGATACATAACATAACTGTATATAACTGATGTTCTACCTTACTGAAATTAATTTTCTTCTTTTTTGCTTTCTGCAAATATACGAAGAATATGTGGTATCATGGCTGTGAGAGAAGTTACCATTACCATTACAAATATAGCCACTAATCGTTTGACGTCTGATTCTGGTGAAAGACTTCCAGATTTATTTATTCTTGTTTTCTAATATCGTCTAACCATTTTGAATTAGTCCATGTATTTAGCGTCGGTAGCAGGTCTCCACTGTTCGATACAGCAAGTCAAATTAAACACCTTTCAGCCGTCAGTTGTCAGCTTTATTTTATTGGGCCCAATAAAATAAGGTTAACAATTGACGGATGAAGGGTGTTTTATTTGACATCCTCCATCCTGAATTAGACTGCTGTGTCGGTATTTTCCAGTCTCTTACATTTCAGCGTAGAACGTTTTGGTTGCCTGCCATCCACTCACCATGTCCCACCCATTTATGTCCTTTTCATTCCATTCACAGCTGTGTCTTCCACTCCACCCTGTTCAGCACCACGTTGGCTTGTTTCCCTGTCTCTCTTAGTAACCATCAATGTACTTCACTGTTATTCAGTAAAATCACAGAATTTCTCAACAAGCATCTCTCCATTGCTAGCTTACTATCCCTCATTTAGTTTATGATTCTCACATTAAAAATCTATGTGTCATGGCTATAAGTCGAAACTGGAAATATGCGCAATTATTGTAAACATATCTCTTCAGAGTCACTGTCTGCTTAGTTTTGAAAAACATTTAGTTTTCCAAAAGAACATCAGGCTATTTTTACTCCTCTGCAAGTCGTCTGTCAATACAGTCATTATCTTCAACTACCCTAAATGCTAATGTTGAAGTTTACCTCTATTAGAGATAAGCAGTATAAAAAGAATCTGGAAAGTGGAGGTAGTTCAAATAAGTTCCATTCACATTCATTCTTTATTCATTATCAGCGTGAATAACTCAAAAACCCCTTTAGGAATGGTGAAAACACTTTTGATAATACGGAATCTCCTTGATATACTACTTTTCGAAATCTAATTATCCCAGTATTCATATAAAATCTAGTGGATGCTGTATCATTGACGAACATTTTCTTCAGTTCATGGTCATAGTTTGAATCAGTGTCTTTGTCATTACAGGCTGTCAGATTTTGTTGAAAATAATTCAGAAGTTTTCTCAGGATCTATAAATACCATATGAAGTGGTAATTAATACTCATTACTCTGTTCTGAAATTTTGTTCACTATTGGGAATGGTCAATTCTTTTTGTATTTTCTGTGCATGCTGAATTGGTGGGAGGGGGCTGGAGTTGGAGGGGGTACTGAAATGGTGGGGGGGGGGCTGAAGTGGGTGGGGGCTGCTAGAATAGGGGTGGGGCTGGAGTAAGCGTGGGCTGAAGTGAGAGGGGGGTTGGATGGATTGGCGATATGAAGTGGGGGGGGGCCTTAAGTGGGATGCGGCTGGAGCGGGCAGGGCTGGAGTTGGGTGAGAGAGTGGAGGGTATGGGGGGTTTCTATCAGTCTTCTGACTGGTTTAACACTGGTTTAACACAACTGTCTAAGAATTTCTCGCCTGTGCCCACCTATTCATCTCAGAGCAGCACTTCCACCCAACATTCTCAACTACTTCTTGGATACAACATCTGTACAAAATGTTCTGAGACTGATTTATACCTGGCATATAAGCGACGTTCCAGTACGGTGATAATTGTAGAGAACAGACACGCATTCGACCAGTCATTTGTGAGCGGACAGAGTCAAGTACTGTGAATATGTTGTGTTACAAACTGCAGTCGAGCCACATCTATTAATCAATTATTCAAGACATTCTCCAGAATGTTGTGTTGGAGGACAGTATGTACAAAGTTGGTCCCCCACACCCAGACTTCTGAACCTTGACAACGAATCATAAGACGCCTGCTGCGTTTTCTCTGAAACTGAAGAGGCAGATAATTCTTTTCTGGAAAAAATCGTCATGTGTAACGAGACTCAATTTTATCAGTACAAACATACCACAAAACGGCAAAGTGCAGAAATTCACATGAAAGGTCGTGGAATTGATGAAGTGACAGACATTCAAGTCATTGTGACGCTGGAGTAGGACAACATGCCAACGAAGGAATTTCTGAGATTTTCACGTGGCGAAGTAAACGTTCTGTGTATTTTACTCAAGTGGACGGGAGCAGAGACTATGTAGAACATCTGAATCATTGACATCACCATCTTCACGCTTCTCTATTTTTATTAATCCGGTCTAGAAGCTTTATGGACTGGCAGAGTACATTACTGCTTGTGTTATTAAGTGAGTTTCCCAAATTTGTATTTTTTACAGCCAGTTCCCATTTTCTCCTTCCCAGTTAATGGGAGTGAGGTGGGAGGAAGGGCTCCTTCTATTTGACACTGCATGGTTCTACTAAACTATAATAACCTAAAATACATTTAAGAGCAAACATATTTTTCTTGAGATATAGAGCAGCTCCTAGTGATTTAAAACTGATAATCTATACAAGTCACAGGTGAGAAATGATTCAGATGATTAGGACTGTTTTGGAACTCTAGGGGTAATTTTCAGATATTTACTGGCTGATTACCCATTAATAAGTCAATTTCGTCACCACTAATGTAGTCTCAATCTTTTAAAAAAATACAATTAATTCATTTGTGACTTATTTATAAGCAATCAACTAGTACAGATCTGAAGATGGTTCCCAGAGGCCTACACCGGTCATAATCACGTGAATCTGTGTCTGAAATACATAACAAGTTTTGAAAGACGTCTTAATTACCAAATATAAATTATGTATCTTCCAAGCTAGGGGTCTTAAACAAATCACACAATTAAAATTAATCGAAATCACTTTAAATTACAGCTCAAAGTAGAAATTATTAATTCATTATAGTTGGTTTTAATTTAGTTGGTGATATGAGAAGGTAAGATGTGCGACATTGAGTTTTTATCACTGGCAGTTCGCGGCTCCCCAACGTAAACAGACTATATCTCCAAGTTTGCGAAAGCAGTGGACTCTTTACGAGTAAAGGACTCCAGTAAGAACAGTGGTAGACTGCTGATGGGTCAAACGTCGTAGGTAGCAATGCGTGATAGATTGCAACATCGAACATACGTGCCATATTAAAGCAAATCAT
Organism: Schistocerca nitens; assembly: GCF_023898315.1. Taxonomy (NCBI): domain Eukaryota; kingdom Metazoa; phylum Arthropoda; class Insecta; order Orthoptera; family Acrididae; genus Schistocerca; species Schistocerca nitens. Next base: position 286,128,843 of record NC_064614.1, read on the forward strand.
TTCCCACATTTAATGGTGGACAAATAGTTCTTGAATAACGATAATATCGAGAATCAGTTCTGCGCTTGTGGTACAGACGCCATTGTCGTGCACCTGCTTCTGGACATTGTTTGTCGTCAACTAAAGAGAGTGGTTCAAAAAAAAAAAAATGGTTCAAATAGCTCTGAGCACTATGGGACTTAACATCTGTGGTCATCAGTCCCCTAGAACTTAGAACTACTTAAACCTAACTAACCTAAGGACATCACACACACACCCATACCCGAGGCAGGATTCGAACCTGCGACCGTAGCAGTCGCACGGTTCCGGACTGAGCGCCTAGAACCGCTAGACCACCGCGGCCGGCAAAGAGTGTGCATCCACATCTACATGACACTGAAATTCACTTTTAAGTGCCTGGCAGAGAGTTTTTTGAACTACATTCAGACTAGCTACTGATCCACTAATAGAGGATGGGAAAAATAAGTACTTAAATCTTTTACATCTGAATTGTCTTATTTTTGTTACGATGGTCGTTTCTCTCTTTGTAGGCAGGGACAACAAAATATTTTCACATTCAGATGCTAAAGTTGACTGCAACTTCGTGAAAAGATACCACCGCAACGAAAAACACCTTTGTTTTAGTCATTGCCACCCCAATTCGCCTATCATATCCGTGACTCTCTGTCCCTTATTTCGCAATTATACAAAACTGGTGCCCTTATTTGGTCTTTTTCGATGTCCTCCACCAAACCTATGATAAGGACCCGGTATCGCACTCCAGTACTAGTACTCTAGCATAGGACGGATAAGAGTAGTATAGGCAGTCTCTTTAGTAGGCCTGTTGCACCTTCTAAGTATTCTTCCAATACAACGCATTCTGTAGTTTGCCTTCCCCAAAATATTACCTAAGAGATTGTTCCAATTTAAGCTGTTCGTAATTGTAATTCATAGGTTTTCAGTTGAACTGACAGCCTTTCAATTTGTGTGATTTATCGTGTACCCCAAATTTAACAGATTTCTTTTCGTACTCGTATGGATGACCTCATACTTTTTTTTATTGAGGTGCAATTACCACTTTTCGCACCGAACAGATACCGTCTTCCAGTCATTTTGCAGTTGGTTTTGATCTTCTAATGACTCTACTAGACGATAAATGACAGCATCATCTACAAACAATCTAAGAGGGCCACTCAGTTATCCTTCTAAATCGTTTATATGCATTAGGCACACAGATTGTCCTATAACTCTCCCTTTGTTTTATTTAAAGATTTTCCATCGAATGGAAACCAGGAATCCAGTCGTACAACTGAAGCAATACTCTATAGGCACGCAGTCTGTATTGAAGTCTCTTGTGAGGAACGGTATCAGAAACCATCTGGAAATGTAGAAATATGGAAGCAATTCGAGATCCCCTGCTGGTATTATCTGAATTCCTGCTATGTGTCAATAGACTGTTACCTTCCAGGTAATTCATAGTCTTGGAACACAATATACGTTCTTAAATCGTACTGCAAATCGACGTCAGTGATATGGGACTGTAATTCGGAGGATTACTCCTATTTCATGTTTTGAGTATTTGTGTGACCTACGCTACATTCCAATCTTTTGGTACGCATCTTTCGTCAAGCGAGCGATTGTATATGATTGCTAGGTATGGGGCTATTGTATCAGCATACACTGAAAGTCTCCTAATTGGTGTAATGTGTGGACCGGAAGATCGATTTTTATTAATCTAAGTTGCTTCTCTACACCAGGGATATCAGCTTCTAAGATACACTTGTTGATAGCTGTTCTTGATTCAAATTCTAGAATATGTACTTCGTATTCTTTGGTGAAGAAATTTCAGAAAACTGTGTATAATAATTTCGCTTTAGTGGTGCTGTCATTTATAATATTGCCATCGATATCACGGTGTGAAGATATTGCTTGTGCATCGTCACGGGAGCCACTGGGCGCTAGTAGCACTGAAACACTTCGGTGAGACTGGTGTGTGGTGGTACACGTTGGTTTCAGCGCTGGAAAGATAACGAGTGCGTCGTAAAATGCATGAGGCGAAGTTATTGCGCTTTTTAGTTTGGTTCAGTTGAAGCAAGTGGTCGATGCATTCTCACATGGATGATGTTCACATGGGACTAAATTTACAGGTCACCTCACATCAAACATATTGAGCACAGTGACACTCCATCGCCGAGGATGTACATGTGTCGGACGTAGGTCTGGTCCAACCTGGTGACTTGTGGGTGATAGTTGAGTGATAACACTGAAGAACAATTTTGAAGTGAAAGTGTGTAAATTGAATGATTTTGAATTAGTTATGTTTATTTCAGTATAAAATTATACAAAATCATAATCTTCATAAATATTTAGCTCTAGTTTTTAAAAAAAGTAATCTACATATTTGTATAAATAACTCACTAACCAAATATGCATTCATGTTCCAAGATTCAGCATAACAAATTTTAAGTAAATGAATACTTGAATTATGTTATGTGTTATGCAGTGATAAATTTCAGTGCCGTTCTGGAAGCACAAAAGTAAAATTTTAAGAAAAAATTAAGATAATATTACATGAATGAAAATACTTTGTAAGTCTGTTAGGTACCAGAACTATGTAAAGCACAAAAGAAAATATATAAATTAACTGGTTACAAATGTTAAATGTCCATATGTACAGTATATACAATTACATATTTTGTTCAGAGATAAATTCAGAATATGACCATTTTAGCTTGGGTTAACGTTTATGCACATACTCGGGAACATACCTTATGACAGTTTAGTAGTAATCTGCTAAAATAGTAGGGCTCCACTTTCCAGCCTACCTCTTCTCAAGCGTGGGAATATCTTGATGAAATCGCTCCCCATGTTCATCACTTACTGCGCCACAATCTTTGGGGAAGAAGTCAAGATGACTATGTAAGAAATGCATTTTCAGTGATATAATGCAACCAAGTTTTCCATAAGATGACAACATGTTATCTACAATCGTATTGTAATTTATTGCTCGTTCTTTTCCTAAGACCTGTAAACAGACTGTCTTAAAACATTCCCATGCATGATTCTCATCAAAAGTATGGTCTCCAAAAAGCTCTCGAATCTGTGTGCCTACATGTATGCCCTCCTTTACTTTGACATCACTTAAGTAAAGGAGTTTTTGCCTTAAGTACATAATCGCGTCAACATCTTTGTTCATTCCCTTAAAGTTTTTCATGAGACCCAATTTGATGTGCAAGGGTGGGAGCAGAATCTTTATCGGGTCAACTAGAGGATCACTCTTAATGTTCTTTCTACCTGGTTGAAGTGATTTTCTGGTGGGCCATTTATGTTTATTGCAAAGAGATGCACGAGCTTCGCTATCCCATTCACAGGGAAATCAGCCATATTAAATATACCCTAACTGCATACCTAACAGCAGTCCAACCACTTTCAAGTCACCACAGATCTGCCATTGAGAGTCGTTATACTTGATGGTTTCTAGTAAAATTTTCATGTTTTGGTATGACTCTTTTATATGCACACTGTGACCAACTGGAATAGAAGGAAGCTCATTACCAATATGTAAAAGCACTGCTTTTAAGCTCAACTTTGACAAATCACTAAAGAGCCTCCACTCATCAGGGTTGTAATTAATTAGAAGAGCCTTCATTAGACCAGATAGGTTCACACGTGCCACAAGGCTATCTTGCATGTTAAAAAAAGGAGAGAACTGTTGCGCTGTTCTACAGTAGAATGAAACATTTACATTGCTTTCCAGAAAATTGCGATGCTGCAATCTTGATGCTAAAATCTCAGCCTTTGCTTTAGAGAGCTTCAAGTATGTAATGAGACTACTTAACTCATTTTGAGACAATTTTTGTGGATCATCAGTTGATGATATATTTGGAAGAAACTCTGGATCTTGTGATATACATTGTTCAGTATATTCAGAATCCCCATCAGAAGTAATCTCGTACTCTGTCGGTGTTCCCTATGTAGAACTGAACGTATGGAACATGGAATGTTAGTATAAATCACTGTCTGCTTCTTCTTCTTAGATATTCCCTTCTTGATAGGAGGAACCATACAAAAGTAGCAGTAACAGACATGGTTAGCTGGCTCACGCCAGATCATGGGCACTACAAAGGGCATTAAACGTCCTTTCCCATGCATCCAATACCTGAGGTTGCTGGCACAAGTGTTGCAGATCACATGTGGAGCCAAGGTTTTATCTTGATCACCTGTTTTGCAGCCAAAATAACAACTGTAAGCTTTTTTAAGCAATGGAGTTATTTGCTGTTTTTTGTGAAGCAATGGTCACTTCTCCACACACATAGCAAAATGTGTCAGCATTGTTAACACAAATTCGTGGCATTTTTGTTCCGTTCAACAGCAGTAAACCTGAACAACTGGTAGTTAATCTGGAAACAAATGTGCAAAAATTATTACATGCATTAATAAAGTCACTGAAGTTGAAGAGCAGGGAGACAAAAAAGATCACCAAAATTGGTATCAAAATGTTCATATCCAAAATATTGCACCAGGGACACTAATATAATCCATTGTTACTAGTTATGACTTTGACAAACCATTATAATATTTTGGCTACGAAGTCTTTCGCGACGTATTTCTTGCATAAAAATCTCTCGGTGTACATGCCGCGTCAATTCAGGATAAAACTCCAAGCTTTCGATCACTACCTCCATGGTCGTCGTCAGGGCTAAAACTGACTGTCGTGAACTAGCGAGGTTCCCACTTTTATATGCACAGGACGGCTTCTGATTGGCTGGAATACATCATAGCAACAGCGATATGGCGCGTAGTGAAGTGGTGCCCTCTACTTCCATAGATGTAGTTTTTATCCCGCGTTGCTTGCAGCCCAAGTGATATCATGGTCAGCCTCGACGTGGTTTCTTTGTTCACCAAAGTACCTGTGGATGACACATTACAACTGTTGGCTGCTCATTTTTCCTCAGAAATTTTGAAGTTGTTACGGCATAACTTCACGACCACTTACTTTTTATACAGTGGCAATTATTACGAAATGACGGATGGAACAGCCATGGGTTTGCCACTGTCACCAGCAATAGCGAATTTTTTCATGGAGGACTTTGAAGAACGAGCGTTGAGCAGTGCTCACCTCCGCCCATCATGCTTCTGCAGATACGTCGACGATACTTTTTTAATCTGGCCACACGGCAGCGACACGCTGCAGCAGTTTGTCGAACATTTAAATAGTGTACATCCAAACATAAAATTTACATTGGAGGTAGAGGAGGAATGGAAGTTACCTTTTTTAGATGTGTTGGTGGAGCGAAAGCCGGATGGACGACTGGGCCATTCTGTGTACAGGAAGCCAACTCATACAGACTTATATCTGCATAGCCATAGCTTCCATCATCCGTCTCAGAAGAGAGCTATGCTGAATACTTTAGTACACAGAGCCAGGACTATTTCCGACAAGGACCGCCTCGGTCCCGAGATTAACCATTTGACGACTGTTTTCAATAGGAATGGTTATTCTGCCGGTGAAATTAAATCAGTATTGTCCAAGAAAGTAAGACACGATGCCGGCCATATGCAAGAAGAGGACCAACACATAGCGCGGCTTCCTTTTTGCGGTGCTTCAACGAGCAAGATAGCCAGAGTCCTGAAGAGGCAAGGAATAAAACCAGTTTTCTGACCACCTAGGAAAATTAAGGAAATGTTGAGATCGGTCAAAGATAGTCTCGGCATAAGAGTGCCGGGAATTTATACTGTTCCTTGTGAATGCGGCAAGAATTACGTGGGCCAGTCTGTAAGAACCGTTGCCGACCGCTGCATCGAGCACCAGGGCCACCTGAAATGCAGGTATTTGGGAAAATCAGCGGTGGCTGAACATAGCCTGCTTAACAAGCATAAGATTTTATTTGAAGAAACCAGAGTAATAGCCCACGCATCGAATTACTGGGACTCTGTGATCTGGGAAGCAGTCGAAATTAGACTTAGCAATAATAACTTTAACAGAGAGAACGGCTATGCACTTAGCAACACTTGGAAGAGTGCATTGGATAAAGAAAAATCGCAGAGAAAAACTTCCCGCACTTTACCTCCTGATTCAAGGGATGGCGCTGCAAGCAACGCTGGATAGAAACTACATCTATGGAAGTAGAGGGCACCACTTCACTACGTGCCATATCGCTGTTGCTATGACGTATTCCAGCCAATCAGAAGCCGTCCTTTGCATATAAAAGTGGGAACCTCGCTAGTTCACGACAGTCAGTTTTAGCCCTGACGACGACCATGGAGGTAGTGGTCGAAAGCTTGGAGTTTTATCCTGAATTGACGCGGCATGTACACCGAGAGATTTTTACGCATTATAATATTTTATTTTAAACTTAACATAAAAATCCATGTATAATTATCTCACTGTAATAAAACAGTATAAAATGAAAACTGTACCTAATTTTGAATTGTCTGTGATATTCTCAATCTGCACATTAGAAATGATAGGAACTGGCTATTTTCATTCGATTTATATTTTCATTGTTGCACAGTGTAATGGGTCATGATGACCCCCAATGCTACTGGTACCTGGAGTATCTCGTGGAAGACATGTAACAACGGGTCTCTTTCGTCACCAGTGGAAAGTGAGTATTACATGCTACCTCTAGGCAGATACTCATTTGAGCTTGAGTATACTTTCTAGTAGCTTAAGAGAAAAAAGCGATTTACATACTCCACATTAATTGTTTTGTATTATTTATGAACACAGAACGGTTTAGCTTTTTGAACAAGGAATCTTCAGCGGGTGTCTTGGACATGATTGCTTTGGTCGTCACATTCTTTTTTTAGTTCGTTATAATAAAATGGAAAGGTACTTAAAATACAGCCTCTAATTCATAATTTCAAAACCATGCAGTTTCCTTGATAAGAAAAATCGTTTGAAAGCCTATACTTTTTCGTATAGTCACTGTGGTTTCGTAAAATACCGTTTCAGCTGCCATTTTCAGTTTCTGTAGTGTCGTTTGTTTTTGTAAGTGTTGCCAACATGAGGGACAGCTGAATGGTTTTTAGATAATGAATTGGGCGCTTTACTCTAATTCTCCACTTTATTACAAAATATTTCTGTGAACTGTTATTAAATCTGTAACTAGTATGTGACAACGAAATAATCATGTAATAATTTAGGATAAGCACAGAACCTGCCTTGATTAAGTCGCGCGGAGTGGCCGCGCGGTTAGAGGCGCCATGTCACTGACTGCGCGACTCCTCTCGCCGGAGGTTCGAGTCCTCTCTTGGGCGTGGGTGTGTGTGTTGTTCTTAGCATAGGTTAGTTTAAGTAGAGTGTAAGTCTAGGGACCGATGACCTGTGCAGTTTGGTCCCTTAAGAACTCACAAACATCTGAACATTTTTTTATGCCTTGTTAAAAAGACGAAGCCCGAGTGCGTGCATAAATAAAATAAAGAATTAATGTGCAGTGTGCAAAAGGCGTTTTTCTTCTAAACTAATTATAATGAATCTTGCCTCCTCAGAAATTTCGCATGTTAACAAAAATAGTCGATTCTCTATAAATTTTAGCGACTTCGGTTAATGGTTCAAATGGCTCGGAGCACTATGGGACTTAACATCTCATCTGAGGTCATCAGTCCCCTAGAACTTAGAACTACTTAAACCTAACTAACCTAAGGACAAAACATACATCCATGCCCGAGGCAGGATTCGAACCTGCGACCGTAGCAGTCGCGCGGTTCCGGACTGAGCGCCTAGAACCGCTAGACCCCCGCGGCCGGCAACTTCGGTTAATTTTCTTAAGTATATATATATATATATATATATATATATATATATAGTCTGTGGATGTCTCTTTAAACGTATTTGACTGCCTAAAATCTAGTTTCGTTAATATATGTTTATTATTCATGTCGCTGTATTTGGTAGTATCAATCTTGGGACATGAAAACCGGTCACCACACTTGTCAGTTTTAACGATCTAAAAACAAATTTACAGTAAACAATATTGTCATGCTGCAGTTGTGCAAAATAAATTTCTGCCTCCATTTATCATTTTCCCAATTTTACTATCGATAATGATGGAAGGAGTACTTAGAGGGTCTATACAAGGGCGATGTACTTGAGGGCAATATTATGGATATGGAAGAGGATGTATACGAGGATGAAATGGGAATTATGATACTGCGTGAAGAGTTTGACAGAGCACTGAAAGACCTAAGTCGAAACAAGGCCCCAGGAATAGACAACATTCCATTAGAACTACTGACTGCCTTGGGAGAGCCAGTCCTGACAACACTCAACCATCTGGTGAGCAAAATGTATGAGATAGGTGAAATATCCTCAGACTTCAAAAAGAATATAATAATTCCAATCCCAAAGAAAGCAGGCGTTGACAGATGTGAAAATTACGGAACTATCAGTTTAATAAGTCACGGCTGCAAAATACTAACACGAATTCTTTACAGACGAATGGAAAAACTGGTGGAGGCCGACCTCGGGGAAGATCAGTTTGGATTCCGGAGAAATATTGGAACACGTGAGGCAATACTGACCATACGACTTATCTTAGAAGCTAGATTAAGGAAAGGCAAACCTACGTTTCTAGCATTTGTAGACTTAGAGAAAGCTTTTGACAATGTTGACCGGAATACTCTCTTTCGAATTCTGAAGGTGGCAGGGGTAAAATACAGGGAGCGAAAGGCTATTTACAATTGGCACGGAAACCAGCTGGCAATTATAAGAGTCGAGGGGCATGCAAGGGAAGCAGTGGTTGGGAAGGGAGTCAGGGCTGTAGCCTCTCCCCGACGTTATTAAATCAGTATATTGAGCAAGCAGTAAAGGAAACTAAAGAAAAATTTGGAGTAGGTATTAAAATCCATGGAGAAGAATTTAAAACTTTGAGGTTCCCCGATGACATTGTAATTCTGTCAGAGACAGCAAAGGACTTGGAAGAGCAGTTGAACGGAATGGATGGTGTCTTGAAGGGAGGATATAAGATGAACATCAACAAAAGCAAAACGAGGATAATGGAATGTAGTCGAATTAAGTCGGGTGATGCTGAGGGTATTAGACTAGGAAATGAGCCACTTAAAGTAGTAAAGGAGTTTTGCTATTTGGGGAGCAAAATAACTGATGATGGTCGAAGTAGAGAGGATATAAAATGTAGACTGGCAATGGCAAGGAAAGCGTTTCTGAAGAAGAGAAATTTGTTAGCATCGGGTATAGATTTAAGTGTGAGGAAGTCGTTTCTGAAAGTATTTGTATGGAGTGTAGCCATGTATGGAAGTGAAACATGGACGATAAATAGTTTAGAAAAGAAGAGAATAGAAGCTTTCGAAATGTGGTGCTACAGAAGAATGCTGAAAATTAGATGGGTAGATCACATAACTAATGAGGAGGTATTGAATAGAATTGGGGAGAAGAGGAGTTTGTGGCACAGCTTGACTAGAAGAAGGAATCGGTTGGTAGGACATGTTCTGAGGCATCAAGGGATCATCAATGTAGTATTGGAGGGCAGCGTGGAGGGTAAAAATCGTAGAGGGAGCCCAAGAGATGAATACACTAAGCAGATTCAGAAGGATGTAGGTTGCAGTAGGTACTGGGAGATGAAGCAGCTTGCACAGGACAGAGTAGCATGGAGAGCTGCATCAAACCAGTCTCAGGACTGAAGACCACAACAACAACAACAACAATGAATAGATCTTATAAAATAACAAGAAGTTATTATTTTTCATATTGTCAACATTTCCAATCTTTGTTAAATCTTTTGGTTTATGAATTACATGCAAATAATTATTTCCAAAAAACATCATATAAATTAATTCTGAAAAACAGTTTCAGTTGAGATAGTCTTATTGATACCAGTTTGGACTACATCCAGTTGTAGAATGTACTAGAAGCTGGGTTCGTAATAAAGTGGGTTTAGTAACTTCAGAGTGGGTTTAGCAAATATTGAAGTTGGTATATGTTGCTGCGTGTTGGATTACATTCTTGGCCGGCTGAAGAAAGTTTCAGAATGCATATTCCAGAAATGTTATTGAAAATGTTTGTCAAGTACAGACAAGCAAACGAAGAAAATAGTTAAAAGCAACCTGCTATTCTGGCAGCTTATCGTTTAAACAAGCGTAGGAATAAAGAAGCCAGCCCAGACACTGAGACCGACTTTACAAGATAAGTCCTATTTATCAGAAAATATTACGCTTCTGCTCTTACTAAATAGCACAAACGTTGTTTATACTGTCATGTGTTAAGTACAACATTGTAATTTTGCTTCGCTGTATATGAACAATAAGTAAGGGAGGGCTTTATATGTGGTATCATAGAGCCATACCACTCTCACCGGCGTCTCACAGTTAGCAACGGGTACACACTTTCCGTCAGACGCCGGTAACAGTCAAACGGGTACCCGCCGGATTCAATTATGCGCACCTGCTGCGTCACGCCTTCATCGATTCGACTACGAGCACCATTAGCGGCCGCGAAATAGGATGACCAGCAGCAGCTACACGGCCAGTCTCAGTCTTAGCCAGCCTTCGACAGTTCGGTCACCCATTAAAAGCGGGAGCCTCACATTGCCTGATGCTCTTTGGTTGGATTCTTGTAATAGATGGATTTTGTTGCTGTTTGTTCTTTTGCTAAGTTTCTTCGCAACGCTTGATGAAAGTGATAAGTTAAGTAGTACTTTTGTTTACTGTACTTATGTATTTGCTAATCTTTTCTACTCCTGCTCAGCTTGCCTACGATGACAGCTGCCGCATCATCCTGTAGCCCATCTCTGCTTACCATTGCGTATGAAGTACTGTAATTTATATACAGTTGCTACGAAAAATGCCACCACAAGACATGTTGTGTGCACTTATTTACCTAGTTTCAATATCGCTCTTTCAAGATCTCATGTGCATTTTAAATGGTTCAAATGGCTCTGAGCACTATGGGACTTAACATCTATGGTCATCAGTCCCATAGAACTTAGAACTACTTAAACCTAACTAACCTAAGGACATCACACAACACCCAGTCATCACGAGGTAGAGAAAATCCCTGACCCCGCCGGGAATCGAACCCGGGCGCGGGAAGCGAGAACGCTACCGCACGACCACTAGCTGCGGACTGCATTTTAAATATATGTAGATTATGATTGTATTACAATGTATACACAAGCCACGTACAGTAAAGCCATATTTCACATTGCAACTCAGCCAGTGGGCTTGGCTGATAGGCACCTGGGGTTGATTGCGCGGCTCCTTTTACCACGAGGCCGATCCTCTCCTTACAGCGCGGCACATCCCCCGGGGTAGCAAGGGAGATTTTGGCGGCGCCGGTATTCTCGGTGGCAAGTCTGACAAGAGCACTGTCGGCCAAACGGCTCGGCCCGCCGGAGGAAGTCGCCGAGGAAGTAGCGAGGCGGGGAGTCACCGCTGGCCGCATTGTGCTCTGTAATTAACCTGCGGCCGTTAATTAGCGCCATGACGGCGGCCGCGATACAATCTGGCCCCCTCCGCCTCCGCCTCCGGGAGCCGCCCCCGTAATTCGTGGCGCCCGTCTGCCTGTCAGCCGCCCAGGCCTCAGCCCGCCACCGCCTCCGGCTGCTCTTCGGCTGCAGAGGGCGCCGACCTCACACCGGCTTTCCGTCCTCAGGTGGCGTCTCCAGCCACGGAGTCTCACCGCTCGCCTTTCCACAACGTTCTAGCTGTAGTCGAAGTACGAGGGCTATCCACAAAGTACATTACGTTTTGGAATTAAAAATAAATAAAGTATTGGAATTTTTTTATTATATACAGATGAAAGCCACACTTAAATACTACTTTTCTACATAGTTGCCATTTAAATTAAGGCACTTATCGTAGCGATGGACGAGCTTGGAAATTCCTTAGTCGTAAAATTCGGCCGCCTGCCCCTTCAACCACGTGGTTACCTCTTCTTGAAGCTGTGCGTCGTCATCAAAACGCTGCATAGCCAACCACTTCTTCATTGCTGGGAATAAGTGGAAGTCGCTCGGTGCCAGGTCGGGAGTGTACGGCGGATGAGGAAACAACTGCCAATTAAAAGATTCGAGAACTTAACGAGTGGCATTTGCCGTGTGTGCCCGAGCGTTGTCGTGAATCAGCAAGATCTTTGAGCCCAACTTTCCCCTGCGCTTGTTTAGTATTGCTCTTCTGAGGTTGTGCAGAGTTTGGCAATACCTTTGAGAGTTTACTGTAGTGCCTCTTTCCAGGAAATCCACAAAAATCACACCTTTTCTGTCCCAAAAGACAGTCGCCATCACCTTCCTTCCCGACATTGTCTGCATGCATTTCTTGGGTTTTTGGGGGGAATTTGTGTGCCCCCACTGCATTGACTGCAATTTTGTCTCGCAGTACACATGCTTAACCCAAGTTTCGTCACCAGTAACGATGCGATCGAGTAATGAGTCACCATCTTTCTCGTAAGCGTCCAAAAACGTTAACGCTGCAGCCATTCGCTGATTTTTGTGAATCTCTGTCAAGATTTTTGGTATCCATCTTGCACAAAACTTGGGGTAACCAAGCTTTTCGGTAATGATTTCGTGCAACAAACTTGGTGAAATTTGTGGAAAACTCATAGAGACTTCCGTTATTGTGAAATTACGGTTTTCACGGACCGCGGCATCGACTTTTTCGACAAGTTCGGCAGTCACTATGCTGGGTCTTCCACTTCGCTCTTCGTCGTGAACGTTAGTTCGGCCATTTTTAAATTTTATGACCCATTGACGCACTCCACCTTCAGTGATTATGTTGTCACCATACACTTCACGAATCTGCCGATAGATTGCTATCGGTGTACAGTTTTTTGCAGTCAGAAACCTTATTACAGCAAGCACTTCACACTTCGCGTCATTTTCAATTAACGCCGACATTTTTAACTGTCACAGTAACTCAACGGAGTACAGCACGAGCCTCTCACTAGCACGGCAAGATGCCGACTGAGCGGCGGAATGCCATGACAAAAAGATGGCCGCGCTAGCCCCGCCCCTAACGGACACAAACGAAAACGTAATGTACTTTGTGGATAGCCCTCGTAATTGTTATTTTTGAGCAGTAAACTCATTCCTGCTTTGTCAGATAAAATGGTCAGCAGTAGGTGCCACTACTGAGTGCTATTTTTAAGTGACCAATTAATCCGAAATTTCAGTCATAAGTGTGTTAAGACAAGTTTGTATTTCCTTTGCTATCAATGTTACCTATTAGATTGGTGACCTTTTACCTTGAATAATTTTTACGACACCATCTTTCAATTTTTCATAATTAATCAATGTACTTTTGTTGATATACCTAACTAAGCACTCCGTCCTCAGGCCACAAGTGGCCCATCGGGACCATCCGACCGCCGTGTCAGATAAGGATGCGGATAGGAGGGGCGTGTGGTCAGCACACCGCTCTCCCAGTCGTTTCGATGGTTTTCTGTGACCGGAGCCGCTACTATTCGGTCGAGTAGCTCCTCAATTGGCATCACGAGGCTCAGTGCACCCCGAAAAACGACAACAGCGCATGACGGCCCAGATGGTCACCCACCCAAGTGCCGGCCACACTCGACAGCGCTTAACTCCGGTGATCTGACGGGAACCGGAGTATCCACTGTGGTAAAGCCGTTGCCCAGATATACCTAACTAAAGTTATTGAAAAATTCGTGTTTGAAGCGTTTTATGCTACATTTCACAAACATTTAATTTTTCTGGCAGAATTTTGTAAATAAATGAAAAAAAAGCTAAACAACATAGATTATTTTTGTTATCCTAGATCCATATGTGTTGAATCTTACTCCTGGCACGGTTTGAAAATTTCGTGAGTCTGCCTTCATTAGGTTTTGAGAAAATGGGTCATTTAAAGCAGAGAGAGTAGATCTAAGATATTGAGGTTCAAAGTTATTTTAATTACGAACTTTTATAGAGATTTATAATTCTGACGCCTTCGTGAACTAGAATTGTTCTGTCCCATATTCTGTATCTTCTTCAGTGCCACAATCGCCCAACGCTTGCCTTCTTTCCTTTTTGCTTCTTTTACCATTTTCTGAACAGAAGACTACTTGTCTTTCAAGAAGCAAATTCAGCTTGCCCACTCCTCTAGCTGTGTTCTGCCCTCATGTTACTCTAACTACTCCAGCAACTCCTCCTACCGTAAAAATCTTATTACAGCATGAGACACTGTTAAATTTAAATTCGTGAGATCAACATAAAACTTTTTAGGCACACGTCACCATACAACGTTATTGAAGGATACATTCACATTCTGGGTCTTTACACGCACGAATTATTTTAATAGGTCTGCGTTTGTCAAATCTTCTATTATAGGTCTTATTGCCTAAATTACTGCCAAACACAGTTGTTGTTGTTGTTGTCTTCAGTCCTGAGACTGGTTTGATGCAGCTCTCCATGCTACTCTATCCTGTGCAAGCTTCTTCATCTCCCAGTACTTACTGCAACCTACATCCTTCTGAATCTGTTTAGTGTATTCGTCTCTTGGTCTCCCTCTACGATTTTTACCCTCCACGCTGCCCTCCAATGCTAAACTTGTGATCCCTTGATGCCTCAGAAGATATCCTACCAACCGGTCCCTTCTTCTTGTCAAGTTGTGCCACAAACTCCTCTTTTCCCCAATCCTATCCAATACCTCCTCATTAGTTATGTGATCTACCCATCTAATTTTCAGCATTCTTCTGTAGCACCAAATTTCGAAAGCTTCTATTCTCTTCTTGTCCAAACTATTTATCGTCCATGTTTCACTTCCATACATGGCAACACTCCGTACAAATACTTTCAGAAACGACTTCCTCACACTTAAATCTATACCCTATGTTAACAAATTTCTCTTCTTCAGAAACGCTTTCCTTGCCATTGCCAGTCTACATTTTATATCCTCTCTACTTCGACCATCATCGGTTATTTTGCTCCCCAAATAGCAAAACTCCTTTACTACTTTAAGTGTCTCATTTCCTAATCTAATTCCCTCAGCATCACCCGACTTAATTCGTCTACATTCCATAATGCTCGTTTTGCTTTTGTTGATGTTCATCTTATATCCTCTCTTCAAGACACCATCCATTCCGTTCAACTGCTCTTCCAAGTCCTTTGCTGTCTCTGACAGAACTACAATGTCATCGGCGAACCTCAACGTTTTTATTTCTTCTCCATGGACTTTAATACCTACTCCGAATTTTTCTTTTGTTTCCTTTACTGCTTGCTCAATATACAGATTGAATAACATCGGGGACAGGCTACAAACCTGTCTCACTCCCTTCCCAACCGCTGCTTCCCTTTCATGTCCCTCGACTCTTATAACTGCCATCTGGTTTCTGTACAAATTGTACATAGCCTTTCGCTCCCTGTATTTTACCCCTGCCACCTTTAGAATTTGAAAGAGGGTATTCCAGTCAACATTGTCAAAAGCTTTCTCTAAGTCTACAAATGCTAGAAATGTAGGTTTCCCTTTCTTTAATCTATTTTCTAAGATAAGTCGTAGGGTCAGTATTGCCTCACGTGTTCCAACATTATTTTTTTATTCATTATTAAACCTACTGCTGCATTTCCCCTATTTGATTTTGTATTTATAACCCTGTATTCACCTTACCAAAAGTCTTGTTCCTCCTGCCACCGAACTTCACTAATTCCCACTATATCAAACTTCAACCTATCCATTTCCCTTTTTAAATTTTCTAACCTACCTGCCCGATTAAGGGATCTGACATTCCACGCTCCGATCCGTAGAACGCCAGTATTTATGTGTAAAAGCATCTAGGTGGCCAGAAAATTCAGCTTGCCAATATTTCCACCTAGCGTTATGGGACGTGGTCACTTCAGAAACATTATTCTGGTTATTTACGCTTCCTTCACCGTTTCTGCACCTGTGTTTTCTACAATTTCAGAAGCTAATTCATATCTGAAACATCTGTTTCCTGCAAACCTGAGTTTCTTTTAACCTTAGTCATTTTACACAGGTATAAAAGAAAAATGGTTCAAATGGCTCTGAGCATTATGGGACCTAACTGCTGAGGTCATTAGTCCCCTAGAACTTAGAACTAATTAAACCTAAGTAACTTAAGGACAGCACACTCATCCATACCCGAGGCAGGATTCGAACCTGCGACCGTAGCGTTCACGCGGTTCCAGACTGTAACGCCTAGAACCGTTCGGCCACTCCGGCCGGCGGTCTAAAAGAACAATAAATGCAAGTTCACCACAGAAATGTATGACTAGCACATTATTTTCTAACAGACTAGTTCCGGAACGAGGGACTGATTGGTTTATACGTAAAGCCAACATCTCAGTCGTAACAGTGGCATCGAAACAACGCAGTTAACAGCCTTCTAGACTATGTATTTCCCAAGATGTGACTGTTTAACTCTGTCAGTGTGGACGAGATGGTGAAAATTGTCACTCACATATCGGAATTAAAAATATTATGTTAACGTATTAAAATTGTCTGTTTTTCGTGTATTTTACACTAAAGTATTTAGGAGGCTCTACGGAATAGGAAACAGGAAATCTCAAGTCTCCCCGTAATACACTAAAGTATTCAGGAGGAAAGAGGAAATCTCAAGTCTGCCCTTAAAGTAATGGAATAAGTTAGCTTTTATAGACACATATATGAGCAACTGGAGAAACCTGCTGTGTTGGAGTGTACAGTTCTCTTGCACATGGTGAGCATAAGGTCTTTCCCTGGTTACAAAATTTATTTGTAAGGAACTATGCTAGATGAAACTATGCGGTTTGTTGCAAATAGTAGCCTAACTCGTGAAGCTTTTTCAAGATACACTACCACATATGCTCCGAGGTTTTTCACGTCTGGAACTGGTAAATCGACATTTTATCCCTAACGTAATCTCAGAAATAATGAGTCAGTAGGGGGTATGTCTGGTGAATGTGGTTCCCATGATTTTGGAACGCCTCTACTGATTCACCTCTCCAGATTTATTCGAAAAAGTGGCGAACGAGTAACCCCCAGTTTGCCGGTGCACCATCTTGTTGAAACACTCTTGTAACTGAGGTGTGTAACGTAGCCAGTTATTACGAGTTGTCACCTTGCATTGAAAACGTAGCTTTGCCGTGGAGCCGGGAGGAGAGGAAATGTTGGTTCTCACGTTCGCACAGCTGACGCTGGCGTTAGGGCCGGCCGAGCGGTATACCTGCCTAAAGCTGCGTGCAATACGCCATACTCTCCATGAATCTGAAGGAATGCTATTAAATATTAATCGATCTTTTTCATATTTGGTACACCAGATTCTATGGATAACACAACAATACTGTTAAAATTTCAAATCAATAAGTTCATTACTTTCGTAGATATAAATTTTTACCTAAACAACATAATAAACGTGTTGGCGTTGTGAAACCGAGTTAGTTTTAGTTACTTGTGGTAATCTGATTGGCTAACAATAGAAATACCGCGAGTGTAGAAGTGCTCGAGATGATTTGATTGGCTGCTTAACATACAAATCAATAAGAGTTCAGTATATGCTTGCTGCAGAGGATGGAAACACAAACAAACTTGTTACAGAGCATTTTGTCTAAATGATGCCAGTGTTGCATATTAATTTACGTAATTAAAATGTATACATTGAATGTTATAACAGAGCAATAAGTATATATTAAAATACAGAGCGTATTGTCTAAAGGTTGCAAGTGTTACATATTAATTTTCACAGTTAAAAGAACTCAGTCTTAATTAAAATCTACAAGATACAACTTAATGTGTACTATCAGAAATTAATTAGTTATTCGTGCATATTCTGAAATCCTCTGTAACGTAATGGAAGTATTCATAAAACAGAAGTGTGACAGTAATGTAACGATCAGTTCAGTACATCCATTGCTTGCAAAAAGGTATGGTTGTACGGGGCAGACTCTATTGATTTTGTCAAAAAGTAGAAGACGGGTAAAGGGACCGACTAATCATATGTAAAGTAGGTACCGGGATCACATCAGGTGAACTAAAGGGGGTACGCTACAAGCAATGGGACTACTTACAGCAAGTGTACAAAAGGACCGATACATTAGAAAGGCATTATATCTATTGAAACACTGTAGCTGTACTCAATTGTTATTAGACAATATTCCACAGGGAGGAACCAAAAGAACACTCTAGGATGATGGCTGTAAGAGGTAAAAACTAAAAATACGAAAAGTAAAAAAGTAAACATGTGTCCACCCATGTGATAAGACCTTGGATACCACACCCGAAAAGTGGATATTGCATATGTTAACTTTTCAATAAGCACACCTTTTCCAACAATAACCAAAGGATTTTATGTTTCTGTTTGTACGAACACTATTTGGAAGATGGAACCTCATCAATTATGGGGGCAGAAAGTTCCTAATATCATACCTGAGGGGAGTATCTACGGAATGAATAAAATAGTAGTAGTCTCGTTATATCAAGTAGCTCAAAAAACAAATATATTATTAGACTACGTCACTACGGATTTTAAATATCGAATAGTGTTGAACCAATCAGGACCATGACTGTTCCATATAGATTGCAGGGGAACGCAAATCAAGAGCTAACCTCAAGTACATAACAGGGAATGTTAAATTAAATGAGAGTCCATATTGGGTCCAAAATTAACAAAGTACAGGATGATACATTTTACATCATATGATATCCTAATATCTCTCTTCTTAATCATGTAATCGCGGAACAGTCACTAGAAAATAATCGCCACTACAGAGACCATCGTTACGATATTTAAATGCAGATGAAAATTGCATAGATGCGACAGTTACATCCGTGATTACGGTACAGTAAAACGGAATGGACAGAAAACATCTACGTAACTAAACCTAAAGTACTCATACCTTAATGGACAACTATACAAAACATGTCGTGTAAATCCACTACTACTTGTTACGTCGGACCTACATTCAGCCATAATTAACCACAGACACAGATCAACACGAGAGGGTGTCTACTCACCTGCTTCAATCGAGTAACCTTCGTGTTACAAAATACAGCATCACTTTAACTGATATCATAACCATTATTTTGAAGAGAGAGGTGAACATGAGTAATAAAGTAACGATAAATATATCACGGCTAAGATCCAGTACCCTCAAGAACATATTCACATGGGCATGCGTGCTCGTTGGACAACTGTCAGCAACTGTGAAAACATCTATTCAAACTAGAGGGCCAAAGATGACATCACAGCCTGTTCCATATCCCCTGGAAGAGCCTACTTGAGACGAGTCGATATATCGCAGTTCAGTTAATGGCACAGGAAGGACTTAGGATATATCATAAGAAGAAGGACGCAAACTTGACAAGGAGGCCGATGAATGAACGACAAGTAATACCTAGTGCCCACCTAAACCCCCACATCAGGTATACCATCGTCAACCTCTAAAATAGTACAAATATCAGGGAATTCGCAAGATATAAAACTTACGACAAGTTTATAGGACGATATTCCATTACTATTAACACTTCTGTATAACAAATTTAGTCAGAAATAAATATACATTACATAAAACATATGGGTAATTGATAAAATTAAAAGAATTCATTAAATGTTTTAAAGAACTGCTCATTTAACAGGTCATCAGGTTCATTACCCAAATGGATAAATATCTCCATCTCTTGTAGTAGATCAATCGTTACCCCTTTATCTACAAAGTGTAAAATCTCTAAATTGTCAACTATGCTTTCTACGTGAGTTCTTTAAACGTTGAATGTTTCATTTATGTGGGGACGAGTGCTCTCGGAATCGTTCCTTAAATAATCTACTAGTTTGGCCAATGTAGAAAGCATTACAATTACTACATCTAATTTTACAAATGCTAGCCTTCATCAGAGGGTCACTGTGCTCAATTGAGTGCGTTAGTACTTTACCTGAAGTATTTTTATTACTGAAACCTATGTTAACATTATTTATCTTAAACGCAATTGCTATCTTACCAGATATCTGGCCCTTGTACTCCACACTTGTATAAACTTTATGCACTGAGTTTTCCCAGTCAAGAGTTATCTCATTTAACAGGTTTGAATCTTTCCTCAGTATTCTAGTATGAATTTTATCAACAATGTCCGGTGAGAAACCATTACTCACCGCTATGTCCTTGAGTATATTCTTTCCTTTTCTGATCTCTTCATTATCAAGTGGAATTCTAGTAAGCCTACTAACAAGGCTGTAAAAGAAGGACGTTTTGTACTGGTTGAAATGCGCTGAATGAAACGGAATAACAGCATCTGAAGTGGAAGGTTTTCGGTAAATTGCAAAAACTTGTGTGCACCATTGTTGTTAATCAAAGAGATATCTAAAAAATTAATTTTATTATCAACATGTTGTTCATAAGTGAATGTAATTTTCTGATGTAAACTGTTAGGATTGCCGATATCCTATCAAAGCTACCATTTTCGCCATTATATAGTAATATTGTGTCATCCACGTACTGGTAGTAATAGGTAATAACCTCTTTCAACTCTGCGTTGTGTTCAAACGTAGTATTCTCAAGGTGGTTCAGAAAGATATTGGCCAGGGTCCCTGACAAACTACATCCCTTGGCTAAACCGTCCTGGTATCTATATACGAGTATAGTTACCTACAGAATGTCTTCTGTGTTTGATATGATTGTTTATTTAAAATATCGGGTCGGACTACGTATCTTCTGGTTCCTTTTGGGTATGAACTTGTTGCAGAAAGAGTCAGTGACATAGCGTAATTAGAGTCGGGCTATTACATAGGGACTTGATAGCCATTTCCTGTGTTTTAAAGACAGTAATCCAGCTTACAGGAAATTTTAGATATTTTTCAAGTGAGTGATGCAAAAAATCTCGAACGCCCAAGAGTTCAACTAACTTTCAGATGCTGCCCATGGACTGGGGTTACGAGGCTTTTGTCTCCTAAGCCAGTATCTACCATTTCTAATTACATAGTGTGAGTTAACGAGCATTTCGCTCTCATTTAAGTATATGGCCGAAAGAGTCATCCTTCGTCGAGGACCGGATGACACAAAGGGCGCAGATTTACCACGAGATGGGGAAACTCACAAGCGTGTATTGACTATTGAGGCCCAAGCGCTGTAGCGTGCGAGTGAGACAGACGAAAAACTACGTCATAGGGAAAGCCTGTAGAAGGCTTTTGGGGTCATGGAGATTTAGCAGTGTTAAATATGGCGGACCTAAGATCGGCTATAAAGAGAAACATTTATGGAAACTGTTTAATTCTATAGTAGTGCAGGGAATCAAGCCACAGTAATTTAAACTTGCCTTCCTCCATAACTTTTCATGGTGATCCCAATAAAACTTGAATACTGATCAAATCTATAATAGTTTAGGATTTACTGTTAAAGTGAAATTAACAAGTTTTGTAACAAAGACCTAAATGCTAAAAATTTGAACGCTTAGGTCGATCTTAACGATCGACATTTCATATAGAAGCGCATCATTAAAGTGATAAATACTGTAAATATAAACGCTGTAACTTTATTTGTTTAACAGATACAATAAATTTAAATTATCAATATTTTCAGTTAAGCATCAGATCATCATTTCCTCCATACAAAATACATTGAACGATGACAGCATGATACCTTATTGAATTCTTAGGTAACAGAATATTTGTTGTAAAGTTTAGTGCATAATAGTTACTTTTGTTCTTCATTTATTTATCGGGATGCACATGGGTGCAAGGCTACTGGCCGTGACATTCAAAGTTAAGAAGGAAATTGTATTGGTTTGTGTAAAAGAATGTAACGTTTATTATGTAATGGATATAATTGTTACTCTATTTCGAACATGAAAGTGGTCAAACTTCGATTATTTAAATATGTTAAAATGTAAAATAACGAAGAATAAGCTGCAGCCAATCACATGGACGGCTTCAGGAAAGGGAACAGTTGAGTGACGATGTTCGACGCGCGAGAAAACGCGGCCGGAGACGGGCAGAGGGGGACAGTTCTGGTCTAGACACCAAAGGGTGCAGTGCTGGTAGAGACGCGAAAGCGGACGGTCGGTCTTTAGATGGCTAGGAAGTGAAACGACTTTGAAAATTTCGCGTCGTGTGGTATCGTGGGACTTAGTCTCTGAGCGGTGAGCAGCCGCGCGCCTGGTGTGAACTCTAACTTTTCGCTTAGTTAACGAGGTACAGTAATGGGCTTGTGAGATGAGATTGTGAATGATCGAACTGTGTCAAATGGATATGCGCTCGAGTGTAATAGTAATTCTAAATACGACCACTTTCGCTATTGGTATTCTTTCTGAATAAACATTATTCTAACCAAATCGTAACTGTGTGACCTACGTCATTTATGGGTCGTTAATTTAGCTCCCGATATTATTGTTACTGTTATTATAGGTTATATTAACTTTGTATTTCGCAAACTTGCCATCAGCCAGACAATTTAACCAAAGGGTCACAAGTGTCTAATTTAGGGCGTGTAATGCGACACTTGCGGTTCAATCCCTAGACGTGTTTGAGCCAAGACATTTTGACGAAGAGGAACCACAAGTGGGCCCGAACATCTTTGGGATGTTAGCTCGCAAGATTGACCCAGTTTTACAGGTTTAAAATCATATTTCGAGCGGAAGGTGCATCCGCCAAGGCGGAGGAGGAACGAGCTACAAAGCTTAACGACCTGACAGAGCCAGAAACAAAGAGAACAGCAATGATCAACGTAAGAACGAGATCGAGACAGAAGACTAGAGCCATGGAGACCGATCTAACGAAACACAGTTCTACTGGCAACGGCCAGTCGTCAAGCTCCGGTGCCACGTCCAACCGTACCGGACGAAATACACTTCGCTCCGTACAACTGAAACATAAATCAACTACAACAGCATACTTGCAATTGCACATACATATTACATAAAGGAATAAAACATAACACTGAAACAGGAAGGCTCGCTAAAAGAATTTTTTAAAAACTCAACACTTTAGAATTAGAATTTAGAACACCGCAATACACGCGTAATCAAGACTGTTCCTTGAAACGCAAGAGCAACCGCTCAGTAGCACTTTAAACGGGCAAGAGCCCACCAGAACTACAATTTCATGGAATCTGATGCAATTTTACGAGACAACATAGTATTTCATTACTCGTTAATTAAGGTGCCAATTTTGGGTACTTAATCACAGAGGTTACGACAAAAAATGGTTCAAATGGCTCTGAGCACTGTGGGACTTAACTTCTGAGGGCATCAGTCCCCTAGAACTTAGAACTAACCTAAGGACATCACACACATCCATGCCCGAGGCAGGATTCGAACCTGCGACCGTAGTGGTCGCGCGGTTCCAGACTGTAGCGCCAAGAACCGCTCGGCCGCCAAGACTGGCCCGGTTACGACAACTTTAGATACGCTATCACTCAGTGATAAGGAGCTCACCGGGTTTCCTTACATATAGTTGCAGATCTTTCCTGAAGTGGTAGGAAACTTAGCCTGAAGTGGTAGGAAACTAAGATGGAAAGTCCAAGCCCCGTTTTCATACCACGTGTGACGTAACTTTGACATATCAGACTCGTCACTGAAGACAATATTAGTTAACCATTAACATATATACTGCACGTGTTTAAATCACACACACACACCATATGCCCAGGCGAACGGTTAATACCAGGTGACGCTCCGGCCAGCTCTTCTACTCAAAATGCACTGCGTGGCGAGAAAAGCCTAGTACCACGCCTCGTGCAGGAACCCAAAACGTTTCCGCCGTCTCCGGCAGCAGCACTCTAGTAATACCACGCGCAATGAGCATGCTCACCACGTAAGCGCCAACCTCCCGACCGTGCTGTAACCACAACCGACAGACCACACCGTGGAGCCCTGCTGCCCCGTCGCTGCAGATATAAATAGCCGAACCCGCGATGGACAACTGATCTCCGGCAGTACCTCGTACGGAGTACCGCCCTTCGATTCGTGATTTCCTGTCACTAATCGAAGCGTTTGGTTTGCAGGTGCCAGCCAGCCATCCAGCCAGCCAGCCAGCCTGTAGTAGCAGCGGTCCAGCCATCCAGCAGCGGTCCAGCCAGCAGCAGCAGCAGCAGCAGCGGTCCAGCCAGCCAGCAGCGGTCCAGCCAGCAGCAGCAGCAGCGGCGGTCCAGTCAGCCAGCAGCGATCCAGCCAACCAGCAGCGGTCCAGCCAGCAGCAGCCAAGCCAGCAGCAGCAGCGGCGTACCTGCCAGCCAGCGTTCCTGCCGGCAGTCGCCTCCCGCCAGCGCCAGCAGCGTGGGCCTGTGGCCCCAGTTGTCGTCCGTCTTCGTCCGTCTACTGTTGTCCTCTATACGTTTCGTCCTGTCCTGTCTTAGTTCCTACTTGTCCTCATGTCAGCCCCCACCACCACTACCACTACCACTACCACCACCACCGCAATAGTCTATACTTCCCCCTTTGCCGCCACCACCACCATGACAAGGTGTGCCCAGTTGCCCCCCACCCCCTCATTCCATCCCTCCCCTTCTCACTCTCTCTTCGCCCTCACTCTTCGTCGCCCCCTCCCCAGCTTCTTCCTCCCGCACCTCCACCTCTGATCCTTTCCCCCCACTCCCCCCGCCTGTTACTGCAGCTCACGCTAGAGTGGTGGCCCGACGGGACATGCCCAGCTCTCACCCTCGCCTTCGCCATCGCCGTCATCACCGTCAACGCCGTCGCCTTCACCATCGCCATCCCCATTTCAGGCGCCGACACCAGCGTCCACGCCAGGACCTCCCATTTACCGCCACCTCCCTGTTGCTCCTGTCCCACACGTCTCCACTCACCCTTCTGTTGCCCTCAAACGTCCTAGTGGCACCACCACCTCCTCAACTTCCAAAAAGGCCCCACCCTGTCCTCCTTCCTCCCCCCAGGATGCCTTGGATGTTTCCCCATCTGGCCTGCTCCCTCCACCTCCTCATCCTCCCCTCCCTCTTCCTACAAATACCTCCTCTCTCGTCCCGATCCTTCCCTCCTCGAGGCCCGAAACCTCTCACTCCTCCTCAGCCAACACTTTCCTAGAGTCCCCCATCTCCCTCCTCACTCCCAGAAGAGACTCCGTTCTTATCTCCTCCCCGAGCCCTACCCTTCATACTGACATCCTTTCCTGCATCCCCATCACCCAGTTTGGCCCCAACGCATCCCTCACCCCTGCTCCTTCCCCGTCTCCTACCCGCCAACCCAAACCCCCGCGTCGCCCACCAACCCTCACCGCCTTGATCACTCGGCTTAGTCCGACGATTACGGAGGACTAGGTGTTGGCGGAGCTCAAGGTGCATCCCTCGCTGGAGGTCCGGGCGGTCCACCGCATGTTTTACTCCACCGGCCTCACCCGCCTTATGCGGGTTTTCTCGGAGGACGCCCCCTGCATTGACCGTCTCCTGAAGGAGGGGGCCCTCCTCTTCAACCAAAGATACAAGGTTGACCCCTCCCATTCCCCTCCTCAATCCCTCCGCTGCCAGAGGTGTCTGCACTACAACACACACACAACAGCTGAGTGCCACAAGGCCCCCACCTGCCCGCACTGTAAGCAAGCACATTTCCACTGGCAGTGCCCTAATCTTCAGTCCCCCCTCCTGTAATACCTGTAATCTCCTGCATCCCACATACTCTCAAAAATGTAAAGCCCGACCCCCTCTGACCACTGCTGAACTCACCATCCCTGTCCGCCCTCTGGACGCCCCCCCCCACCACCGCTGAGGACATTATCAGGTTCCTCACCATTGTTCTACAAAATGTCCACCCTTTCCAGCGCCCTCAGACCATCCAGCAGATATCCCTCGCCACCCGTTCTGTCTTCCACCTTAAAATGTATGCTACCTACTCCCACAACCAGTCCCATTTCACCTTCTCCCGTCTCAACACCCTCGTCTAAATCGCTGTCATGGTGCGACAGCACCGTATCCTGTTCAACAACATCCGTTCCCTTCCTGCCAACAAGAACCTCTTCATGCACACCCTCGCCACCCGCCACGTGGATGCCTTCATCCTCAATGAAACCTTTCTTCAGCCCCACCACACCCTAAACACTTCGCCCTACCTCCTTCACCGCTTCGACAATCCCTTCCTGATAGCGTGTGGCGGAGTTGCCATTGGTCGCCATCCCCAGATCCCAGTTTGGCTCCAATCTCTCCTTCCTGACCCCACCAAACACCTGATCCTTAGTCTCTTCTTCCCTGGCCTTACCATCACCTGCGCCACCATTTGTGTTCACTCTAACACCCCTATTCCTTTTGACTTCCTCTCCCACATTGACCGTACCTTCTCCTCCGACGTGATCGCCGCCGACCTCAACATCCATAGTCGTTCCGCCACCCGGTTACGGCGGTGGCATCAGTTCCTCTCCTCTCTCCAAGGCAACCTCATCCCCATTCCCCAGCACACACGCCACAAATCCAACTCCACTCCTGATGTCGTCCTCTCCTCCCCTAACCTCCTTGGCCGCATAACAGTGGATGTCCTGGACCCCAATGGTAGTGACCATCTCCCTGTCCTCCTCACCATTTCAGACGGTCGTCGCCCCTGCCCCAACACCCGTCATGACCCTCCCTGAAGCACGTCCATGATTATTCCTGTGCCAACTGGAATGCCTACGTGGATACCCTGTACACCCAGGTCAATGGCCACCCCTTCACCTACCGCCACCCTGATGATATTATCCATGCCGCCTCCTTTCTCCAGCAGACCTTGTCTGAGGCTGTGGAGGCCCACTTCCCTTCTGTCGCCATCCACCCCCACCGTTCAACCTTACCCCCACAGGCCGTCCTCCTCCTCCGTGAATCCCGCCATCTCTACCATGCATTTCTCCGCACACGTGACCCGGACACACTACGACGCCACCGGCAACTCCAGAGACACATCCGTAACTTGCTTGCGTCTAAGAAACACCGGGACTGCCGACAGACATGCACTCATTTAAACGCTACCCTTCCTATAAACTCGTCCAAGTACTGGTCAGCCTTCTGCTGTCTCACCGGATCTAAACACCCCCCCCCCTACTGTCCTCTCCTTCATGATAACCAACCCTTCCCTGACAACCACAGTAAGGCCAATCACTTTGCCTCCTACCTCTCCGATGTCTTCAACATCCCCAACAATCCCCAGTT
The DNA here is from genome assembly GCF_023898315.1 of Schistocerca nitens. Classification (NCBI taxonomy): domain Eukaryota; kingdom Metazoa; phylum Arthropoda; class Insecta; order Orthoptera; family Acrididae; genus Schistocerca; species Schistocerca nitens. Next base: position 286,155,815 of record NC_064614.1, read on the forward strand.
CGATTACTCCCTCTTCCCAGATGTCCGCGATCGAATTGACACCTCTGTCTCTCCCCTCACACCTGGTTTCCAGTACTTGGACAACATTGCACACACAGACCTCAATGTCCCTATCACTACACAGGATCTCATCGCTACACTCTGCATGAAACGCAACACCACTCCTGGTCACGATCATGTCACCTATCGCCACCTTCGTGAAGCTCCTGCCTCTTTCCTCTCCACCCTGGCCAGGCTCTACAACGTAGTCCTGTCCACCAGCTACTACCCCGACCTGTAAAAAACCTCCAGTATCCTGATGTTCCTTAAACCCGATAAACCACCGTCCGCTGTCTCCTCCTACCATCCCATCAGCCTTACCTCGGTCTTCAGCAAGGTCCTGAAATCCATCATCACCCGCATCCACCAGCATCTCCGCCAGCACCGCCTCCTTCCTATTACCTAGTGTTACTTTCGGCCGTCCTTCTCTTCCGATGACCTTCTCCTTCACCTCACTCATCTCCTCTCAGAACAGCTTAATTCCCGTCACTCCGCTATCTTCCTCTCCCTTGACCTTGAACGAGCCTATGACCGCGTGTGGCATTCCGGTCTCCTCTTCAAGCTCCTAACCTTCGCCCTTCCTATTAACTATGTCTGTCTGATTGGCTCCTTTTTCTTCCCAATGTCCTTCCTACGACACCATCCACAACACGGATTCCTACACCTTTTTCCCCTCAACCGGTGTGCCCCAAGGTTCCGTCCTCTTCCCTCTTCTGTACATATTGTATACAGCGGACATGCCGCCGCCTTCACCCCCCAACCACCTTCTCCAGTACGCCGATGACTCCACCTTCCTTGCCCTTGCCCTCACCCTGCAGCCCTCTCAACACCTTCTCCAATCCCATCTTGACCGGTTCACCGCTTGGTGCAACCAGTGGTTGCTTAAGGTCAATCCTTCCAAAACCCAGGCGATCATTGTAGGGAAAACCACCCCTTCCTTCCGCCTCCTCGAGTTCTACATCACCATCTATGGCTGTCCTATCGCCCTCATCCACACCCTAAAGTACCTTGGTGCCACCCTTGACCATCGCCTCTCCTGGACCCCCCAGCTCCGGACTATACAAACCAAGGCATGCTCCCGACTCTGTCTCCTCAAGCTCCTTTCTGGCCATACTTGGGGTCTGGACCCCTCCGCCATCCTCCATACCTATAAATCCCTCATTCGCCCTATCCTTTGCTACGCCCACCCTGCCTGGATCTCCGCTCCCCCTACCTTTTACAAATCCCTTCAGATCCCAGAACGCCATGCTCTTCGCCTCGCCTATCGCATCCGTCTCCCCTCCTCCATGTGGATCCTGTACGACCTAATTCCCTTCCCCCACCTGCTCCTTTTCCTCGAACGGATACTGATCCTCTACACCTCCCGTAAACTTGATCCTCCTCACCCACTGGTCTCTACCATCCTCTCCCACCCACATCCGCTGCCGCTCCTGTACTCCCACGTCCCACCTGCTCTTAATCTCTCCACTCTCCATACCCTCTCCCAAGGTGGCTTCCGCCAGCTCCACCTCCCCGATGATTCCCTCCTCCCCTCCATCTACCCCTCCTACCAACTTTGATCCTACCTCCCTTCCTATGGGCACCCTCTCTCCCATCTCTCCCCCTTCCCCTCCCTCCTCCCTTTCCCCCACTCCTCCCCCAGGCTTCCCCCTACCCCTCCTCCTTCCATCTCTGCCACTGACATCTTTTCTCTCCCCTCTCCCTCCCCCCCTTTTCCCCTCTTGGCAGGTCCCCAGACTCGCACACGCTACGTGGACATTCGCGCGCCGGAGATCATTGCAGATCGTTTTCTCGTGTGTGTGCCATCCTGTATGTGTTTAGTGTTCGCTGTCACGCTCCTACGTTCACCGTGCCGTCGAAGTCGTCAGTGTTTGTGCGCCGTGCCAACGTGTTTCAGTGTATTTTTCGTCGAGTGTGAAGGGCTCCGTGTTTTTGCATTCTGTGTCTACTGTTTTTTGCCCGTCAATATGTCTATTATGTGTCTTCTTTGTGTTTGCTCATTGTCTACTCTAATGCTGAAGAGCAGCTTAGGATGCTACTGCCAGCCTACCTGATGTACAGGTATTAAAATTACAATAAAGGAAAAAAAATGGACAACTGACTCGCGGCCGGCCAAAGCAATATCTATGGCAAAGATGGCGCTACTGGAAATGGAAATTCCGTGTGGCTAGAGCCTCCAGTTGGGTAGACCGTTCGCCTGGTGTAAGTCTTTCGAGTTGATGCCACTACGGCGACTTGCGTATCGATGGAGATGAAATGATGATAAGGGCAACATAACACCCAGTCCCTGAGCGGAGAAAATCTCCGACCACGCCGGGTATCGAACCCGGACCGTTACGTATGACATTCCGTCCCGCTGACCACTCAGCCACCAGGGGCGTGTGGGGCGGCGAATAATTTGTTGAAAAATAATTCTGCTGTATAAATGTTTGTTTGTTGAATCAGTTTCTGGCTATTAGAATGTTGTTAATGCTGTCTCTCGCCGTTCTCAACACTGGCCCTCTAATTCATTTTTGGCCCCCAGAAAGTGATTTAACAAAACGTGAAGCCTGTAATTAGAGTTCCTAGTGCCCACTTCAGATGAGAATATAATTATAGCTGCAGCTTATAGCTCTGAGGAATTAGGAGATTGTCCGGGATTTCTAATCAAAAACGATTTTCCAAAATAGTTGAGTATATTCTCAAAGTCACAAATAAAAAACACAAGTATCCCTACAACCTAACTAACAGAGCAGTTCAGAGTCTAATGCGCTGATGCAACTATAAATGTCCGAATTAAATGTTAAAAAGAATGCTCGCCATAATTTGATGAGAGTATTTCATCAAACGCCACACTAAATATTTGGTAGAATGTCTGTCCCGCGACGGCACGTGAAAATAAGACAATACGCAAACTGAAGCTAGAAAATGCAAATCACTTGAAATGATTTCATGGTTACGCGCATCTCGAGTAACTGAATACGGCACCCGAGGCTGTTTGTAGCAGTGATACCGACGCGACGCGACTGCCGACACAGATGGCGTGTTATTCAGCGTCTGGAGAGAACTGGGGCCTTCCTTTCTCGCGCAGCGCTCTTATATATAAAGCCGCGGTGCGGACGGCTAAGGGAACGCCTGATCAAATCGGCTGTCCCGACTAGCCGCTGGGCTAGTAACGCACCACTTCAAGTTACATAATAAATTATAGCTTCTCTTGCTGATGGCCGAATAAGCTCTTAATTTAAATGTGCCTTCAGCACGCAGGTAAGTATTGATAATAAAATTTTGACGTGGCTAAATTAAATATTTTGGGCGAGAGAATTAATTTAATTACACTGCATGCAGCAGATGAGCTCTGAACTGTCCCTTTTGAGATCCGCTATCGCTATAATTTTATAGGTATTCAAAAGAAACTTTTCACATCTTCATATTCATAGCGGACCTCCAACCTATTTAAATCTAAACATCCTAGCCTTATTTATTAGTCAACTTAATCTATCTTGCTTCCTTCAGTTTTGAGACGAAAACCACAAAATCATGAATCTCCACTAAAATCTTAATCTGTGAAATCCAAAGTACTGTTTTTATTAAATCATTATGAAAGATGAATCTAAATATAAATTTTGAAGTCTCTAGCTCTTTTCTGTTGCGCCAATGATTTTTACAGAAAAACGTCCAAATTTCGAAAACGGCTAAAGTTATCGAACTGATATTTAACACACATTAATTTAGTATTATTCCTGACATGCTACAAAAGTTTTATGTCATTTGCTTGATTTTTAAGGTATTGCGCAACATTTATGACGTCAGAGCTAGTTACAGCAGACTGGCTGGCACACAATGGAAACTGATGTGAATTTACTACAGCGTGAGTAGGCTGCTTCCCTACATCACCCTCTACTTAAATTTTTTTGTTTATGAATGTTAATGAATGAAAAAAAATTTAATTACATACAGGGAAGCAAGAGTACAGTTTAACTCCCTATGAAAAATCAAAATTGAAATGTAAACATGTAGAAACATTAAAAGAAAACTGATTACCTACAGTAATTATTTAAATTGTGGGCATGTTCACTGCCATTTTAAACAATGTCATTACTCAAAATTTTAAGCAAAGTCAATGAAATATTTTGGCATACATATTGCCTTAGACAAACAAACACATACAAATTGAAAAATTATGAAAATCTTAGATCCATTAAATACATTAAATACATTTTTACATACACAAATTCAAAGAAAATAACATGATACATAAACAGATGATTATCTCTTAGCAGTCTTTTCTAAACCTGAAAGAAAAGTTCACAACTAATTTTTTTACACACGTGGTTGTAGCCGCTTTGGCTGGCGTCCTACACTTCCATTCACAAGGGTAGAGGAGGGGAAGTTGCTATGGTGTGCGTCCTTCACGTTCTCTCTAAATTACATGGGGAAAGGGGAGGGGTCACTGTGAGTTGTGTCCAAGTCACTCCACGCTTTCACGCAGCTACCAGGCTGCCATTATCTGGTTTGTCCTGTAGAACAAACAAAAAGAGTGCCTCAGACTCTGTTCACTTAATATATATGGGTGGGTCACAATGAAATGGGGATATATACATTTTATCCTTCAATATTTTGCTGGAACAAAGTTAACAGAACTTTTTCAGTATTACTCTCGTGGTTACTTAATTGTCAAAATCGTTAAACAAATGGCTCAAAACGCCTTTAGTCATGTACTAGAGAAAATTTATGCTCCTAAGGCATACAATCATAAATCATATTTAATCTGAATTTATTATTTCTGGGCCGGAACACTGAACCAATGCTCGGTACATTCCTGATACATTTGTATTTTAAGCACTTAACTGACTCATCTTTGATTACCTTATTCTTAGAGATAGTATGAGTACAGTTTTCTAAGCTTCCTTGTACATGTGAGTAACTTTTGGTAATAGTACAGTTCTGAGGGTTCAAAAAACGCTACGTTTAGTTGACTACTAAATCCACTTATTGGTCCTCTGCTGTTGTCAGTTCCACATCTGCAATTAGGTACTTACTTACTTTGAAGTGTATTTATACTGAGCTAAAATAATGTTTTACGTCTGCCATTATGTTACTTATTTACTTTTGTAGTGTATGTACTTATTTAACACTCACTCTATTAATATTTAAAGCATAGGATAGCACATTTTATTTCATAACTTTAGTGTATTGCAGCTGATCAGTTTGCTCACGTGGCAATCCATTTCCACTCGATCGGACGCTGAAACCACAGGTAGTCTCTCTCGACCTACCACTAAAGTGCATCAAGTAATTATGGACGAGCGTAATGCTAATTTCCTTAAACCTATAGGACACCATGAGCTGCTCTGTCTCATCTAACATAAGGGTACCTATGGTCGCATTCATGCCTCCAACTCATAATCTCAATACGTGTAGGTGTATCCTGTCACACACTACACCAAAATAATGGCCAGCTCCAACCTTATAAATACTTCAGGGACGTGTCCTTCACGTCTCAACCACAAACACTGCTCAAATCTATTACATTGTCTTTCCTTGCTACACCAGGTGAGTTTATTCTTACAAATTATCTGCATATTTTTCATTACACTAAGCACTCTCTCTTACTATTTATTAGTTAGCTCTACAGCATACAATAGGTTTCACTGCCACTTCAGATCCTGCTTGTACATGAATTTGTACATCTTTTTAAAATATTATTGGTGGACTATTTCCAATAAAACAACACTTTGTTCTTACAATATTACCAGGGTACTATACATAATTGTTACTGAAATACATTTGTATCTTAATTACGTCATACTTCTCTCTTGTTTATGTCACTGTTAGGTTTGTCACATTAGGTATTTTTCTTCACTAATCGGTGGATAGAATAGTTACATAACTCATGGCTTGATAGCCATGACAGAAAATTTACTGTGGTGGAAAGAAAAGGTCGAAATTTTTGGGGACAGGAAAGATGAAGAATGAGTGAGACCGGAAATGGAAAGAAGATCTCACACAGCTGGGACTGCACAGCTGCCACACTGTGTAGAGGTTACAGAACAACCTCCTCCCTACAGCATTCATTGGCTGAATGCTGACTTGATAGTCGTAACGGAAAATTTTGTGTTGGAAAGAAGAGGTCGAAATTTTTGGGGACAGGAAAGATGAAGAATGAGTGAGACCTGAAATGGAAAGAAGATCTCACACAGCTGGGACTGCACAGCTGCCACACTGTGTAGAGGTTACAGAACAACCTCCTCCCTACAGCATTCATTAGTTGAATGCTGGCTTAATAGTCATACCGGAAATTTTTCATATTGGAAAGAAGAAGTCGAAATTTTTGTAGATAGGAAAGATGAAGTATGAGTGAGACCCGAAACGGGAAAGAAGATCTCACACAGCTGGGACTGCACAGCTGCCACACTGTGTAGAGGTTACAGAACAACCTCCTCCCTACAGCATTCATTCATAACCTTTGAATTTCTTTAGGTCGATCTGAAAATACTTTATGATGCCTTTTTAGAACCTGTCTCAGTTCTTCCTTTTGATTGTCTGAAATCTTATCGATTTCCTGCAATTTAGCTTCTATTTTGTCCAAAATTATTGCTTCTTCTTCTTCTGTGTTTAGCTTACTTGTACTAAGATTAACACCTTCGTCCCAATATCTCCTATTTTTCAGAACTCGTATAGGCAGCTCCCAAGTTTCATCATCAGTTACTTCTTTTTTATCACTAAAAGATACTATAATTACTCCAGTTATTGGCAAGACCATTTTTAACTGGCTTCTTTCAAAGTCAACAACACTCTGATATTTTGACAAGAAATCTATGCCAATTAAAACCTCAATACTGAGATTGTTTACAATTAAACATGGATGATCAATTAAATTACCATTAATGTTAAACGGCAGTAAAGCTTCTTGCTTTACCGTTTTTGACACCTTGCCAGTAGCACCAATTATTCTTAGTCCTGATACCCTCATTACTGTAAGCTTGTCTTTACCAGGTAATGCATCAAAGAAGGACTGAGATATTGCACTCACCTCACTTCCACTGTCTAAGAGACAACGTACATTGATACCCAACATATTCACTATTATTATAGGGTGGCTTATTCTAGGTTGTACAGGTGGTTCCTCAAATTCATCTATTAGTTCCTTTTGGATTTGTCTCCAACTAAAGTGATCGACATCTGTCTTCATTACATTTAGGTCACAGTGTGTAGGGGTTTCCTGAATTACATTTTCAGCTGCCTTTTCCAGTCGGTCTATTAATTTTAAATCGAAACACCGCACGACTTCATTACATTTAGTTTGCTGAACATAACCCAAATTACTGTAGTCTGAGCGATTCTGCGTCTCCAGACCGGGCATAACACTAGTTACAGCTAAACCACTTTTACCATTATCGTCGGTTTCCTTCTCAAGTGACAACTGGTCACAGCTACTGGGTTCATCGACCCCCAACAAACTACCCTCTACATTCTCACTTACCTCCTGTCCTAAATCTATTAGTACATTATCAACATCCTGCACAGGCACTTTAGATACGAGCACATCATCCTCATCGTAAATATAAGCATGAATTTCTTCTGCTTCTTCACCTGACAATTCAGTATTTTGTAGCTCTTCCCTACTGTTACACTGCTGCGCCTTCTCTTTCTCTTCCCACTTAGAAAGCGTCTCTAACACGGTATCTATCAAATACTGTGAGTGATCTAATATTTCTGTTGTATCCTTGCTACCGACTCTTCATCCACATGTTCAGTTTGAGTATTCTGATCTGTCTTACCAATTCCCTTAACTACTGGCTTAGGAAAAGTAACCGCCTGGTGAGCGCCAGTGTCCTCATAGACGGGAACTAGTTTTCCTGCCTCGGCCTACTGCTGTTTCCTTTAGTTTCATTATAGTTAGCTGGCATAGCATTGCTTTCCGTACTGTTGTTTACATGCATATTTCTGTTTGGAACAAAATTATTATCCCTTGGACGCCATTGTTGGTTCTGATAATTAGTTCCCCAATTCCTACCTCTCTTAGGATGGCGAACACCTACTGTTCTGATGTTTACATTGCCATTTTGCTCGTTCCTAAAATTACTACTATTGTTATTAGCATTTCTATTATTACGTGCTTGCTCCTCATTGGCAGCAACACGTTCTACACGTTCCAGATACTCAATGAAACGATCCAGATTGTCTCTAGGGGCTGATATAATTCTAGTTTGCCAATACCAGGGCAGTTTGGCTTCAAGACCTAGTATAATCATTTCAGGTTTTAGCTTTTCGTCCAAATGTGACAAACGTGTGATCCATGACCTAGCAAACTCTTTAATTGATTCCTTGCCTGCATTGAAGCGTTTTCCACTCCAAAATTCTCTCAACACTTCATTTTGCTTGTTACTAGACCAATACTCATTAATGAAAGCAGTTTTAAACTCCGCTAATGTTTTACACTTCAACATAACATCAGCTGACCAACGCATGGCGTCACCTGCTAAATGGCTTCTAATAAATGAGATTTTCTCTCGTTCAGACCAAGTTGGTGGAATTACATCTTCAAAATCGTTCCAGAAATCTAGCGGGTGGATATTTTTATCTGGATCGAACCGCAAGAACTGCCGACACCCGATAAAAGCGGCGTTTGCAGCTACAACTTGTTGTATACTACCATTACCAGAAGCTACTTTACTTTCAAGGTTAGCAATGTTAGTACTTATATTTTCTACTTTCATTTCAACATTATCTACTCTTTGTACAATATGAGTAGTATCAGTTTTGATCGCATCTACTTCTGCTTGACATATGTTTACTTTTATATTAACATCTTTAAATCTATCTGAGCACAGTTCAGATTCCGCCTCGATCTTTTCTGTTAACTTGCGCTCCAGCTTCGCATCTTCCATTTGGAAGTCTTTGCGAACCTCAGCAACTTCGGATTTTACTGTTTTATACATTTCTGAAAATTGTTGAGCAACCTTTTTCTTAATATCCTCATGATTGTAATCAATTTTATAATTCAAACTGTCTAGATCCTCTTTCAACTTATTGCAACCAGCCTTGAAGGTATCGTCCATTACCTCCAATCGTTTATTAAAATTTGTTTGGCTGGCCACAATCCTGTAATTTTCCTCAATTATATCAGATTTTAATTCAGCATTACTCTTTTGACCTGTTCACTTATTTCAGACTTTAATTCAGCTGTCATTTTAGCATTACTGGCAGCTATTGCTTGTAATATAACATTTAAATCAATAGCCCCAGCATCTTTGGGTTGCTTACTAGCTGGCTTTTTATCACACTCAGGTGACGAAAAACTAGCTCCAATACCAGAATCATCAAAACTACATGAAACTGCAGATTGATCAGTTATATCTAACTTCTCCTTCTTAAACTCTACCATCTCTGATGACTGTTTCATTATTAATTCATCAGAGAAACTATCATCCAATAAATTTACAATTTCTGCTTTCTGCTTTACTACAGGGGTCTCTATTATTGAATCATTGCCCCTTCGCCCACTATTGTCAGGAGGCAATACTTCATATTTCACTTTAACATTACTACTTTCATGCATATTTACACTTGAACCGTTGTCTAAATTTACAGTTCCCTCAACAGACATAGGTTCTAATTTAAGTTTAAACTCAGTTTCTTTTGGCGGTTCCATCGCCGAAAGTCTTTTAGTGCAGGTTAGTAAAATTTTTAACAGCTTTTCACTTAACTTAGTTCCTTCTGCACGACGTATGGCGTTGCCGGCGCGGCGTACCAGGATTACTGAGACGACGTGGCACGTTGAACTGCAGACGGCACTCCGACGGCTGTTGTGTGTTTGCGAGGCCCGCAATTGCAGGCGCGATTCCGGCTGCTCCAGCGGACTACTGCGGTGAGGTGAAACTGGCGTCTCTCGATGCCGGCAGCACCGCTAGACTCAATGCCAGCTCCGTCAATGCGTCAATGCGTTGTTAATCCAATTGCGTCGTCCACATGCACACGTAACACTTTCACTGTTCTATTACTCAGCTGCATGTCGCATTTCACTCGCGAATCCGAATAGTTAAACATCACTTTCACTTAGTTGATTTCCCGGCCGATGCACCATATGTGGGGCGGCGGGTTAGTTAGGATTGAAAATTAATCGTTTGCTTTATAAAAGTTTGAATCTAAAATCAGTTTCTGGCTATTAGAATGTTGTTAATGCTGTCTCTCACCGTTCTCAACACTGGCTCTCTAATTCATTTTTGGCCCCCAGAAAGTGATTTAACAAAACGTGAAGCCTGTAATTAGAGTTCCTAGTGCCCACTTCAGATGAGAATATAATTATAGCTGTAGCTTATAGCTCTGAGGAATTAGGAGATTGTCCGGGATTTCTAATCAAAAACTATTTTCCAAAATAGTTGAGTATATTCTCAAAGTCACAAATAAAAAACACAAGTATCCCTACAACCTAACTAACAGAGCAGTTCAGAGTCTAATGCGCTGATGCAACTATAAATGTCCGAATTAAATGTTAAAAAGAATGCTCGCCATAATTTGATGAGAGTATTTCATCAAACGCCACGCTAAATATTTGGTAGAATGTCTGTCCCGCGACGGCACGTGAAAATAAGACAATACGCAAACTGAAGCTAGAAAATGCAAATCACTTGAAATGATTTCATGGTTACGCGCATCTCGAGTAACTGAATACGGCACCCGAGGCTGTTTGTAGCAGTGATACCGACGCGACGCGACTGCCGACACAGATGGCGTGTTATTCAGCGTCTGGAGAGAACTGGGGCCTTCCTTTCTCGCGCAGCGCTCTTATATATAAAGCCGCGGTGCGGACGGCTAAGGGAACGCCTGATCAAATCGGCTGTCCCGACTAGCCGCTGGGCTAGTAACGCACCACTTCAAGTTACATAATAAATTATAGCTTCTCTTGCTGATGGCCGAATAAGCTCTTAATTTAAATGTGCCTTCAGCACGCAGGTAAGTATTGATAATAAAATTTTGACGTGGCTAAATTAAATATTTTGGGCGAGAGAATCAATTTAATTACACTGCACGCAGCAGATGAGCTCTGAACTGTCCCTTTTGAGATCCGCTATCGCTATAATTTTATAGGTATTCAAAAGAAACTTTTCACATCTTCATATTCATAGCGGACCTCCAACCTATTTAAATCTAAACATCCTAGCCTTATTTATTAGTCAACTTAATCTATCTTGCTTCCTTCAGTTTTGAGACGAAAACCACAAAATCATGAATCTCCACTAAAATCTTAATCTGTGAAATCCAAAGTACTGTTTTTATTAAATCATTATGAAAGATGAATCTAAATATAAATTTTGAAGTCTCTAGCTCTTTTCTGTTGCGCCAATGATTTTTACAGAAAAACGTCCAAATTTCGAAAACGGCTAAAGTTATCGAACTGATATTTAACACACATTAATTTAGTATTATTCCTGACATGCTACAAAAGTTTTAGGTCATTTGCTTGATTTTTAAGGTATTGCGCAACATTTATGACGTCAGAGCTAGTTACAGCAGACTGGCTGGCACACAATGGAAACTGATGTGAATTTACTACAGCGTGAGTAGGCTGCTTCCCTACAGGCGGACGACACTACTGGAAAGGGGCACTGGTGAAAGCCGCGCAACGTATCAACTATGTTCTGTGAGGAAGATACATAGTAGCTTAAAGGCTAAAATAAGGTTTATTGTTAGCATTGGGATATAGAAGCGTTCGAAACTCTCTACGGATTATTAATTCACTTATAGTATTAACAAAAGGATAGTTCGGTTTCAGTAAAGCTCACTTACTTACATCAGATTTAACAACTTGTTCTCTCCAGAGTAACAAAAATGTATGAATTGAAACAATCACAAAATTGTCCAACAGCTACCAGAATGTTAGCAAAAAAGGATGAATACCGGTAAGCGAAAGTAAGAGAGACATGTAAAAAAACAGTTTTTACTGAAACCACAACTGTGATAATTCACCTCGTGAGTCTTTGAGTCTTTGCGAAATGAACTTCATCTCTGCTGAGCGACGCTGTTTTATCTCTCTCTCTCGTGCTGTACTAGAAGCTTAGCTGTGTTATAATTTTAATTAATTTCATCGGAGTGTTCCTTCCTTAAAACAGCTTATCCTTTGCCGCAGAAGATTGTGTGTGTAAGTGTGTGTGTGTGTGTGTGTGTGTGTGTGTGACTGAGAGAGTGCGTGCGTGCGTTTAAAGTAATTCTACTTAAAAATAAATGCGGATAACTTTGTACAGAGTGCGTGCGGCACCAACTCCGAAGGGATTGTAGAATTTTCGTTCTACTCTGCCGAAAGAGTTGAAGCAGGCCACCCCACAGCAGGGGGAGATTTATTTTAGCGGGCGGAGTTGTGAAACAGCTGAAAGAGCAGGCAGCCCGGCTCAGCGTCGGTGTGACTCGGAAGCGGCGGCGGCGGCGGCGGCCGTGTGCCGTGCCGTGCCGTGCTGTGCAAACAACAACTTGCTTAGCCCCGCCCGGCCGACACCGCTTCCTCAAACAAACGCGCCAAAGTGTAATCTCATTGTCCGCGCCGTAATACGAATAATGCCGCGCCCCTTTAAACTACTGCATTGTTCGCTTCGCAATATGAGTTAAAGCGAACAGAGTTACGCCGACCGCGCGGCTGCACCTTTGGGCCAAATCCGAGGCAATTATTTTAAGCAGCAGACGCACACCCGACCAAGGGTTGAAGCCTGTGGATGGGAGTAAACTTTAACTGCTGTATCGCCTCAGCGCTGTTGCACCACTCCAGTTCTAAGCGCCGGTGCAAGAGTTGGCGAGCCCGTGCAAATGCAAGGCAAGCGGGGTGCAAGGCGAAGGCTAGGGCTTATCCAGAGGAATCAGTTTGTGCCGGTCCTATTCGTGAGCTGAGTGTTTCATCACCCTAAGCTCCAGCACTGAAGCCAGAGCAGTACAATGATCTCGTTGCTGCTACGTAATACGTACCAGTTTCAGAGTTGTTCCTCCGTTCATTACCTACACTGCACAGAATCCTTACAAAGCAGAGAGCCCTCTTAAATGCCGGCCAGTGTGACCGAGCGGTTCTAGGCGCTTCAGTCTGGACCGCTACGGTCGCAGGTTCGAGTCCTGCCTCAGGCATGGATGTGTGTGATGTCCTTAGGTTAGTTAGGTTTGAGTAGTTCTAAGTTATAGCGCACTGATGACCTCAGATGTTAAGTCCCATAGTGCTCAGAGCCATTTGAACCATTTAGTAGTCCACTACTAGTATTGAGCTCTTGATGTAAGTCACTTGACGTGTCTTGGTGAAGTAGATAAATAAGGCGACTGGCAAGCATTCTGTACATTCTCATGAGACGACATTTCATGATGCGCTCTGCTTCGCTCGGACAATATTGTTGACTATGACCCTCCTGCTGGACCTGTAGACTGGGACATCCTGAACACGCTATCACTAACGTATTATAACAAATCACATTCGCCTTGATAACATCACACGCAGTCGTGTATCACAGCCTGTACTACCAACAAAACCACTTTCCCTATTAATTCTGGCTTTTCTTTGCTTCGGACAGCTACCATTTGTCCTCTTAGTCGCGGAGAGCATGAGACATACTGACGAAAGGTAGTGATACTAAGTGTACAGAGCGCTGTCCTCTAAAACTTGAAGACTCTCGCCACAGTGTGCCTCAACACATGTAGCGTCTCTGTATGAACCACAAGTGTTGGATAAAAATGTAGAAACACCAAAAACACTACATATTACTAGATGTAATACGGTGTACGAAACCTGCTGGCATTCAAAACAGCTTCCATTCGTCAGAGACCAAATACAAGTCCTGAATGGTTGTCAAGGGCGTCTTGTACCATTTTTACCGAGCGAAGTGGCGCAGTGGTTAGCACACTAGACTCGCATTTGGGAGGGCGACGATTCACCACGTCCGGCCATCCAGATTTAGGTTTTCCATGATTTCCTTTAACCGCTCCAGTAAAGGCCGGGATGTGTCCTTTGAAATGGCACGGCCGATTTCCTTCTCCATCCTTGACACAATACGAGCTGCTGCTCCGTCTCTAATGAAGTCGATGTCGACGGGATCTTAAACATAATCTTCCTTTTTTTTTTTTCGAAGATGTTTTTACTATCTGTGATGGCCTCAGTTTTGATCACTCGGTGGGTACCCCACACCATGCTCCCTCCTGCTAGTACCTACACAACACCGCACTGAACACACCGATAGCAGCTCAGGACATGTATTGGCACTGTTACGGAAGCATTACACAGCTTCCAGTCATAATTCCATAACTTTTTTTAAGGTTATCATTTCTTCTGCTGCTTTGATACTGCCCTCCATCTTTCCTCTCCTAAGACAATCGTTTTTAATTTATGGAACTAATTTGCATATTCTTGTTTTTGGTCTGCCTCATCTACTTTTCTCCTCCTTCCTTTCGTGTACCAGGTCCGGGTATTCCCCAGATATCAGTCTCTTCTTCTGCTATATGCCTTTCACAGAATCCTGACATTATTTTTTTACATTTAATTTTTAACATTCCTCGTTGGCACCATAATTCACAGTCTTCCAATATTCCCCGCTTTAGATCTCGTACACCAATATCAAATATCAGAAGAGCTGTAATATCAATAGAGCTCTTTTATTCAATAAAACTACCTTAAAGAATGTTTTCTGTATTATCTCAAAACCTTCCCAAGCTATACAACACTATGCTTTGTACTGAACTCTCCGGAGCCGTGAAAATCTAAATCCTTTATTTCCTTTACTCACCAAATCCATTAATAAAACCTCTTCTTCTTGACCTAACAGTCACCCATTTTCAACAACGTTCTGAAATCTATCCTTGCCAACCGAATGCCTGAAGGTCTTGAGCATATGTAACTTCCGAACAACCAACGGGCACCCCGTCCTAAATATTATGCCGATGACCACCTCCACAAGCTCACCCATTTCCTTCCCCAACAACTTATACTTACTAAAAGTTTCAGGCCATGTGAGGCAATATGATTTCCTGTTTGCATTCCAAATCTACATACGTTCAACCAGTTTTATCCTTCCGATTTTTTCCGTTCTGTCTCATTGCACTTCGTTTACTACCGTCGTATCCAGTCTCGCTCTTCCTTCCACTGGAGTGCGCCAGCGGTCTACCAATCCCGACTAACATATCTTCTTTACAGAATCGTCCGCCCCGATAGCTGAGTGGTGAGCGTGACGGATTGCCGTCGTACGGGCCCTGGTTCGATTCCCGGCTGTGTCGGGGAATTTTCTCCGCTTAGGGACTGCGCGTTGTGTTGTCTTCATCATCATTTCATCCCCATCCGGCGCGCAGGTCACCCAATATGACGTCGAATTTAATGAGACCTGCACCAGCCAATGGCGCTAAACGCTAATTTCCATTTACAGATTAGGGTATGTCCAAGTTAACTTCTCAAATCTTCCTGTTCCAAAAACGCCGACGGAACTGTGTTCCCTCTTTACCACCCAACACCTGTCTTCACGAAGCAGCCGATGATAGTTAACAGTTAACTCCGACAATAGCAACAATAAAGGCGCTGCAGTCTGGAACCGCAAGACCGCTACTGTCGCAGGTTCGAATCCTGCCTCGGGCATGGATGTTTGTGATGTCCTTAGGTTAGTTAGGTTTAACTAGTTCTAAGTTCTAGGGGACTAATGACCTCAGCAGCTGAGTCCCATAGTGCTCAGAGCCATTTGAACCATTTGAATAGCAACAATATTAACAACCCCCGATTCCTCTTATTGACTTCATCATGCACTCCATCCAACTTATTATAACACTAAAATACTTTGGCCTACAGACCAATCTCGAAACATTACTTTGTTAATGCCCAACAATGGGTTGACAATGGAGTAAAACTAGTTATAGGTCGAACATGATGATCGCATCGACATTCATACCTTACTTCCGCCAAAGTTGCTACGATTAATACTGCTCTCGAATTTTATAACTCCACACAAGTCCTTCAAGTCATGCTCTCCGCCTCCTGTTGCGCATCCGCCTAACATTATCTATACAAACTGCCTATTGGCTTCTGTCTCGGGTTCTTCGGCCGACGTTCATCTAATGATCATTAGATGAACGTCGGCCGAAGAACCCGAGACAGAAACCAATAGGCAGTTTGTCAACAAGTGGCCACGAAAGCCTCAACAATTTTGTATTATCTATACACTTGTATTAGCAGCTAGTCAAGATTACATCACTCTACAAATTTCTGAGACAGCTATAAAAATACTATATAACCCATAAACTACACCATAAAAGTTCCATGGTGCACACATTCCTCACCCAACCAGTGTCCATGCGATGCCGATAGCAAGACATACCACCTTCATCCTTCACGCCAGCTCTGTAAATTGCTCTTTCTGAGGGCTAGTCTTCGTAGTGTCTCCAGTGCTCTTCCTCTAGCGAACATATATTGTTATTGATTCATAATATTACCTCACTTCCGCGTATCAACATATTCACCTATCTACAATAGAATGCAGCAATTCGTTCACCTGCAGAGCAAGCCATCTAACTGTAAACATCACCATATTCACGAAAATATTTTATATATTTTTAGTTATTCATTTATTACCTCATTCAGTATTTTGAAATAGTTCTATAATCTCCAGACTGTCATATTGATTGAAAAACGCCACAGCGAGAGCACACAGCCGGGGCCCATCATGTGAGAATAAAATAAAAATTCCTATACAGATTTCACTGTCATCAAGGGTCAAGAGTAGCAAAAATGAGTATTTCTTGACTATTTTGTTTTATGCAAGAAATCTATGCCAGGAAAAGGTGAACATTCGAAGAAAGAAAATAAAACTCGTACCAGTCGGATATTCTGTGGCCATCAGACCCATTCTCATAAGCTACGAGTTCAGGAAGGTGAACAAAATTTATGACTTTCACATCAATATATCCAGAAACTGTAATTTGTTTCGACAATGAGATACGTAAATACACTCTGATATCTTTATCTAAAAGACACTTTAAAATGTACCTAAAGAATCTGTATTTTTCAGTAATAAAATTGTGAATAGCAAAAGACATACATCAGTCTACCTAAATTCTGTATAGAGAATCGTTTGCACCATTTCCTAAATAAGTTTAATCTTTCGGATTTTGTATATGAAAATAACTGTGTTTGAAGAAATAATTCAGACTGAAACACAGCAATGGTTAGCGTAACTAAAAATTTCTTCGCACGTCAACGCTATTGAAGCGAATTTAATTTCGGCCAACAATTTACATAATTTACTGTTGCGAATTAGCCGCTTTATCGGTTCAGGAAGTATGTCGCACATTTTGTGGACAACTTTTCGCCCCCGTTTGCTGAGCAGTCAGCGCGGCAGAATGGCCAAGGGGCCCGGGTTCGATTCCCGGCTGGGGCAGGAGATTTCCTCTGCTCAGGGACCGGGTGTTGTGTTGTTCTCACCTCATTTCATTCCCATCTCCAACGCGCAAGTCACCCAATGTGGCGTCGAATGCAATAAGTACTTGCCCCTGACGGCCGAACTTCCTCGAATGGAGGACTCCCGGCTCACAATGCCATCCGCTCATTTTCCGTTTGTGGACAACTGGTCCCGACACCATATCCTACACCAGTATATACATGATTACTCGCAAGTTCACGTGTAAGTGTTTGGTTGGAGGTGCGTAGAACCACTTTCAGACTGTTGCACTGCCGTTCCAGCCTCTAACAACTAGTGGGACAAATGAACACTTGAATTTTCTTCATACTAATTCTTAATGCTTTTATTTAGTCACTGTTGTTCAAATGGTTCAAATGGCTCTGAGCACTATGGGACTTCTCAGGTCATCAGTCCCCTAGAGCTTAGAACTACTTAAACCTAACTAACCTAAGGGCATCACACACGTCCATGCCCGAGGCAGGATTCGAACCTACGACCGTAGCAGTCGCGCGGTTCCAGACTGACGCGCCTAGAACCGCTCGGCCACAGCGGCCGGCTAGTCACTATTGTCTTCTTTCTCTATGTAAGGGGAAGTCAACAACATTATTTGACATTCGAAGCAGCAAGACTTATCATATCTGTGACACATTCCTCCCTGTATAAAACGAGCTGATCTTCTATGAACTTCCGCGATATTCTCCGTCAATTCCATCTGGTAAGGATTCCCAACGCGCAGCATTCCTCCCTGACGACAGTCAAACGTATTGTAATGTCTCTTTGGAGAATTTTTCCACTTTCTAAGTATTCCGCCAATAAAGTGTAATCTTTGGTTCACCTTTCCCACAACATTCCCTATCTGATGCTTGCAATTTAAGTTGTTCATAAGTGTATTCGGTATGTATGTAGCTGAATCGACAACTTATATCATTTATGTAAAACTTCCTGGCACATTAAAACTGTGTGCCGGACAGACACTCCAATTCGGGACCTTTGCCTTTCGCGGGCAAATGCTCTATCGTCTGAGCCACCTAAACATGACTCACGGCCCGTCCTCGCAGCTTCACTTCTGCCAGCACCTCGCCTCCTACCTTCCAAACTTCACACAAGGTCTCCAGCGAAAGTTGCAGAACTAGCACTCCTGGAAGGAAGGATACTGCGGAGTCATGGCTTTGTCACAGCCTTGGGGATGTTTCCAGAATGACATTTTCACTCTGCAGCGGAGTGTGCGCTGACATGAAAATCCTGCCAGCTTAAAGCTGTGTACTGGACCGAGACTCTAACTCGGGACCTTTGCCTTTCGCGGGTTAGTGCTCTAACGTCTGAGCTACACAAGCAAGTGAAGTTTGTAAGGTAGGAGGCGAGGTACTGGCAGAAGTGAAGCTGTGAGGATAACCTCTCAGTCCTGTTTGGGTAGCTGTGACAGTAGGGCACTTGCACGTGAAACGCGAAGGTCCTGAGTTCGAGTCTCACACCGGCACACGGTTTTAATCTGCCAGGAAGTTTCATATCAGTGCACACTCCGCTGCAGAGTGAAAATCTCATTCTATGTCATTTATGTATTTCAACATTATTTTGGGGAAAGGCCAGCAACTTAGATTTGATAATTCTTTATTTAAATTTTTTGTAGCAGTTTTCTGTAATTTGTACGAGTTACTAGTTTTGACCGTAGCCGCTTATCAAAGCGCACTTCCACTGTACTATTTGGGTAACAACAGATATGGAGTGTCCTTATTACATGAGTGATACATTAAACACATGCAGTTTCATCTATTGAATGTGTCGCACACGTAATAAGATCACTCGGTATCTGGTGTAAAAACTGTGCGTTGTGTGGACGTTACCAAAGTATGTCAGAGGAATTTCGCTCTGATAAGCACTTTTACTGCAGGTCTGGTTTGAGAATTAAAAGCTACTTCAAAAACTAATGGCCAGTAAAACTACACGCAACTGTGACAAAATTAAATAAGGAATAACCTGTAACGTAGTTTATTTAGTGCCATGGGTGGCAGGCGTGATGGTTATCGTCGCTATTCACGTCTTCTGTTTGATGCAGCTCTTCATGCAGGGATATCGTAACTTCTTAATCGCTGCAACACTACTGTAAACGACAGCCATTTCAACCTGCTAAGTGTTTTCATCGCTTGGTCGCTAACAATTTTTACCTCCTACGCTTCCCCTCTTGAGGAAATTGACGGTTCCTTCATGCCTTGGGTTCTAGGCGCTTCAGTCCGGAACCGCGCGACTGCTACGGTCGCAGGCTCGAATCCTGCCTCGGACATGGATGTGTGTGATGTCCTTAGGTTCTAAGTTCTAGGCGACTGATGAGCTCAGATGTTAAGTCCCATAGTGCTCAGAGCCATTTGAACCATTTGATCTGAACCATTTATCGTACAAGTTTCACTTCCATACAAGGCTATACTCAAGATAAATACCTCTAGAAAAGACTTCATAAGAGTTGAATTTATATTAAATGTTAAAAAATCTTCGTATTCAGAAATCCTTTACGTGCTGTTGCCAGTTGGCATTTTATATCCTCTCTGCATCGGCCATCGTCAGATACTTTCCTGGCGAAATATACTATCTGATCAGAAGTATCCAGACACCCCCAAAAACATACGTTTTTCATATTACGTGCATTGCGCTGCCACCTACTGCCAGGTACTCCGTATCAGCGACTTTAGTAGTCATTAGACATCGCGAGAGAGCAGAATGGGACGCTCCGTGTAACTCACGGACTTCGAACGTGTCAGGTGATTGCGTGCCACTTGTGTCATACGTCTGCGCGAGAGATACCCACTTACAGCACAAAAGCGTACAGGTCGACCTCGTCTGCTGACTAACAGAGACCGCCGACAACTGAAGAGGGTCGTAATGTGTAATAGGCAGACATCTATCCAGACCACCACACAGAAATTCCAGAGGAATACCGATGGAGGGCGCCACGAACTCGTATGTAATTTTCAGCCAGTTTCTGGATACTTTTGATCACATAGTGTAGCAAAACTAGTCAACATATTCTGTTGTGTCATTTCCTAATCTAATTCATTTAGTATCTCCTGTTTTATTTCGGCAACATTCCATTACACTTGTTTTACTTTTGTTGATATTCATATTGTAACTTCCTTTCAACACATTATTCACTCTGTTCAACTGTTCTTTCAAGCGTTTCTTACTATCTCTGACAGAATTACAGTGTCACCAACAAACCTTGCGACGGTACCTAACGACTACAGCTATAAAGTCTATTCACCGAGAGCTGGGACGAAACATAAACAGTGTCACGTGAGCGACTACGCTCGTTTCCAGAGAAAGCATTCGGTGTTCACGTGATACGTAGGGGTGTGGAAAATCCTTGGCGCACGCTTTGCAGCTGGCGGCGTTCGGCTGGCTGCCGAGCTGTCACTGCGGACCGTGAGAAACCTGGGCAACAATGTAGGAAATAAATTTAACAATAATGTTAAAATTATGTTAAACTGAGTTCATTCTGTCGAAGAAGATTTATTTTCATTCAGGTTGCTAACAAAACGCTCCATTCAAACACAATTAATTGTTAATTTTAATAACAATATCAGTAATAATAATGATAAGGACGAAACAAGGTTCACTCTGTCGAACTTGACCTGTTTTCATTGAGGTTTATAACAAACAGCTCCTCTCTCTTCTCTATAATGCAGTCTAATTTCCACATTTGAGTTTCCACCTTTTCTACGACATGGAGGACGCACTTGTTCCAATCCTCTGCAGTCACTGTTCTTGCTGCTGTTTTTCGCTTTGATTCTGGCCCACATTAACTCGATTGCGTTTAATTCACAGTGGTATGGAGGAATTCTGAGAACAGTTTTCCCTGCATTCTTCGCCATTTCTTCTATTGCGTATTCGTTGTGCGCTGTTCTGTGATTTTTAACTATATCTAAAAGTTCTTTCTTCAACATACCGTCTTCTAAATCGATGTTTTTAGATTTTAGCCACTCTGATATTTCGTGCTTATTGGAATTCGCATTGGGAACTTTTTCTTTTCTCCGAGAATGGTATGGCGCGTTATCAAGAACAATAACTGCATTTTCCTGAAGCCGAGGAAGAACATCTTGAAACCACTTCTCGAAGGTTTCTGCGCACATCTCCTCATAATAATCTCCACTTTTCTGGATTCGAAAGTCCACAGACATCCTTCAACGAACCCTGCTTTGCTGCCAATGTGTGTAATAATCAGATGTTTCCCTTTACCTGATGGGCCCTTGCTTCCGGTGGATAATCCGGACAGAAACGCTTGTTTTCAGGAATTGATAGTGCCATCTACCCAGACCTAACTTCGGGTATGTCCTGCGTTCACCCACGTCTCGTCCAAATAGTAAATGGGTGTGCCTTCATCTCTCAACCGTTTAATGGTTCGAAGATAACGCCGCCTCCATAAAGTGATGTCATCCCTGTCTATTAGCATGCTATCGCGCCCACGCCGGACATATTTGAAAATCATTTCTCTCAATAACTTATAAAATGTAGTTCTCCGAAAATTTCCCATATCTGCATCTTCGTTCACGACTGTAAGCACTTTGTCCATTGTTGGCAATTCGTTACGAAAAAAAAAATCGTGTACTTTCCTTCGTATCGCATTTCTATCGAAGTCATCAACACTTTCAGAAAGTTTCTGTCGTAATTTTCCTTTCTTGGGAGACTTCAAAGAGTGTGTGGCCTTGTACTCACTTATCACACGATACACTGAAGAACGTCCAACACCTGTAGCTGCAGGTGTTTTCGAAACAGTCATTCATCGACTGCTCTGGATGTAACAGTTCCGTTTTATACACATTAAGCACCATGTGCTTATCAGAAGAACTTAATGATTTCTTCTTTGCTCGCTTCTTTGGTGGACTCAGAACTGACACGTCGACCTCGCTCGCTGAATCCGTGGATGACATAATGAGGACAGCCGTATGTGATGCTAATGAAATAAGTGAATATATAAAATAAGAAACAATGCGATGCTATTGGATGCGCACATAAACAGTGAATACTTAGGAGATATGGCGTGATAAATATACAGGGTGATTCAAAAAGAATACCACAACTTTAAAAATGTGTATTTAATGAAAGAAACATAATATAACCTTCTGTTATACATCATTACAAAGAGTATTTAAAAAGGTTTTTTTTCACTCAAAAACAAGTTCAGAGATGTTCAATATGGCCCCCTCCAGACACTCGAGCAATATCAACCCGATACTCCAACTCGTTCCACACTCTCTGTAGCATATCAGGCGTAACAGTTTGGATAGCTGCTGTTATTTCTCGTTTCAAATCATCAATGGTGGCTGGGAGAGGTGGCCGAAACACCATATCCTTAACATACCCCCATAAGAAAAAATCGCAGGGGGTAAGATCAGGGCTTCTTGGAGGCCAGAGATGAAGTGCTCTGTCACGGGCTGCCTGGCGGCCGATCCATCGCCTCGGGTAGTTGACGTTCAGGTAGTTACGGACAGATAAGTGCCAATGTGGTGGCGCTCCATCCTGCTGAAATATGAATTGTTGTGCTTCTTGTTCGAGCTGAGGGAACAGCCAATTCTCTAACATCTCCAGATACTGTAGTCCAGTTACAGTAGCACCTTCGAAGAAAAAGGGACCAAAAACTTTATTGGCTGAAATGGCACAGAAAACGTTCACCTTAGGCGAGTCACGTTCATACTGAGTTGTTTCCCGTGGATTCTCAGTGCCCCATATACAGACATTGTGACGTTTGACTTTCCCGTTAGTGTGGAAAGTTGCTTCATCACTAAACACAATCTTTGAAACGAAAGATTCATCTGTTTCCATTTGAGCAAGGATAAAATCACAGAAATCGATTATTTTAATCTTATCAGCTGCAGACAGTGCTTGAACCAATTTCAGACGATAAGGTTTCATAACTAACCTTTTTCGTAGGACTCTCCATACAGTTGATTGTGGAATTTGCAGCTCTCTGCTAGCTCTGCGAGTCGATTTTCCTGGGCTGCGAACAAATGCTTGCTGGATGCGTGCTACATTTTCATCACTCGTTCTCGGCCATCCAGAACTTTTCCCTTTGCACAAACACCCATCCTCTGCAAACTGTTTATACCAACGTTTAATACACCACCTATCAGGAGGTTTAACACCATACTTCGTTCGAAATGCACGCTGAACAACTGTCGTCGATTCATTTCTGCCGTACTCAATAACACAAAAAGCTTTCTGTTGAGCGGTCGCCATCTTAGCATCAACTGACGCTGACGCCTAGTCAACAGCGCCTCAAGCGAACAAATGTACAACTAAATGAAACTTTATAGCTCCCTTAATTCGCCGACAGATAGTGCTTAGCTCTGCCTTTTGTCATTGCAGAGTTTTAAATTCCTAAAGTTGTGGTATTCTTTTTGAATCACCCTGTAGTTACGCGAAAAACAACTTTTCCTGAAAGCTTAAATATTTCTCTTTTTCAGTGACAATAAATTTTAATGTAATGTAGTAAAAGGTGTCGGAAGGTAGTTCTCGGATCACTTTATCATGTTCAGGTGCCAAATTATAAAAAACACGACTTTCATCTTTTAATTTCTGACGCCACGGCCTTGTACACTCCTCGACGGCAGTGCTGTGGTCACGCGCCTTGCCGTGTTTACAGTACGTCTCTTGTTTCGGTGAATGGAGTTTAGTGTAGTTCGCTCTTCTAAGCAGCAGCCCATACGAGCATAGCAGTTGCGACTTTGCCTGATATTGCTCATACTTTAGGTAGCTGGACTATGCGCAACTCTATTTAAAAAGAATAGCACGATGTAGTACGTCTGCTTTCGTGACCCGCACCTAACTCGCTGCAAATAATAACCCGATGCTGTGAGTCTACAGTCAAAAAGTCTATGCATTGTCTAGAATTGCGAATTAATAAAATACACAAAAATATAAAGTAGAAGATAAATGAATTATTTAGTAAAAAAGAGTTCCGTTCCAATGTCTGTAATTGATATGGACGGAAGTGAATTATCTTGAATAATGTTCATTCAAAAAAGGGCATCTCAGGTAAACGGAAGTGATCATGCGATAAACAGGTGTAATACAGACTGAAATGGCCTTTTAAAATGCAGTAAAATCACGTTGAGAGCGTCACGAGAACGGTAGCAAAATCCATGCCTTCTAGACTCCCTTCTTTCAGATTCACGCATATCGGCGACACTGCTCGTCTCTGTGCCTGGCGCTTCAGTACCGGTCGCTGCGGCGCTTTGGCTAAGACGGCCACGCCGCGCCCTGAGCCCCAGGCCCGCACAATCAAATTCACCCTACGTCGCACCTAGGCGACTGGCTAGCTCGCCTAACACGCATAACGTTACACCTCAAAGATTTCATATCCACTATCTGAAATTCAGTTCCCTTTGGAAATTTCTCTTTAGTTTACTTTTATGCTCGTTCGATGTACAGACTGAATAACATCGGATGGAGGCCACAACCGTACTGCACTCGCTTTTCAACAATAGCTTCCTTTTAGTGCCCTTTATTTTTAACTACAGTCTAGTTTCTGTACAAGTATTGCATGACTTTGCGCACTCTGTATTCTATCCCCACTATTTTCATAATTTAGAAGAGTTTATTCTAGTACGCATAGTCAAAAACGTGCCCTAAATGTTCAGATGTTGCAAAAATAGGTATGCCTTCATTCACTCTATCGCCTAACGCATTCCGTCGGATCGGTATGGGTATACACGATCCTACATTCCTCTAGAACCCAAACTGGTCTTCCTAAAAGGTTCAATCCCGCGTCCGGCCATCCAGATTTAGGTTTTCCGTGATTTCCCTAAATCACTCCAGGTAAATGCTGGGATGGTTCCTCTGAAAGGGCACGGCCGACTTCCTTCCCCATCCTTCCCTAATCCGAAGAGACCGATGACCACGCTGTCTGGTCTCCTTCCCCAAACCAACCAACCAAATCTTCCTAAAAGTCAACTTTTACCAAGTTTTCCGTTATTTTGTAAATATTTCTTGTCAGTATGTTACAAGCATGACTTATTAAACAGATACTTCGATAACATTCACACCTGAGAACACCTGCCTTTATTGAAATGGGAATTATTTCACTACTTCTTGATGGCTGAGCTTATTTCGCCTGGTGTATCTTGAACACGATGTGGAAAAGTTTTTCCATGCCTCGCTCTCCCAAGAATCTCAATAGTTTTGAGGAAATTTCATCTATTCCGGTGGACTTGCTAGCACATAGGTCAAATTTTCTCGCATTACCATGTATCCTATCTAATTCGAATTAACTACATCTTTGAGTATTATTGTCTTCCAGTTCATTTCCGTTGTGCGGCCCCTTCTATATAACTCTTCCACGTTTTGCACGGAATGTGTTAATACCCATTCAAGAGACATCAATAAACTTCTTACTGGTGCTGCTATGTAATTTTACAAATTCCAATAGTTAAAGTGATGTACACTGTCTCAAAAGTCTGTGAATGCTGAAATGAGCAAGTCAGAGTAAGTTTTACCGCCACAATAAAAGAGATACATTCCTGTAACAGATCCCATCCAAGATATATGAAATTATTACAAGGTCTGTGGGAAAACGTAACTGCTTCATAGAATCACAAACAAGGAGGCTTAACATGTAACTGAAAACTGCGTCAAGTCAGCAATTTTCGTGTTGGGAATCACTTGATACAGGCATTGAAGTCCTTAAGACTTTGCAACAGGCATGCCGTTGCCTCGTAAAACTTGCATATTAAGGCTTGTAACCTCCCTCTTCGTAATCGACCTATCCTGTTTGCGATATAAAATATGACCGTGGATCGCGTGTATGCCTAATGGATTTTTTCTAATTGTATAAGGCTACCTTTCCCAAAGAAGTGATACCGATAAGTAGGAGGAAAGTGTACAACCGACCTTCTGGTGGAAAGTCTACTAAAACTAAAAAGTAATTAAACCGAACAGGGCTATAATTTGGAAAATGAAAGTTATAATGTGCAGTCACTCACGAACAACACTGGACACTAAAGGGATACCACTGATCATGAATCCAAAAGTTACCTAATGACCGAAAAGGAAATAATTAACGATCGCCAGCCCACTACGGCAGATTACATCCAAAATCCTGTACAAGATGATGGGAAAGAAAAACATGTATTATCAAACACTGACGTGGCAACTGAAGGTGATCACGTTTTTGACACTAATTTTAAGTGAGTATGTAATGATAAAGAAAACTGAGAAGTCACTCTTACGTTCTGTTTGGCATTAAATTTTGAAAAAGGCAATCGAGTAATGGTTTGAAAATATGTAATTAAACTGTATGTTAGTACTGAAATTCGTTACGTAAACAATGACTTTCAGTGACCTCAATATTCCGTCATGAAAGAAATTTAGGAAAAAAGCAAGCACTTTTTACTTTGCCGTTACTTATTTTGCAAATTGGATTTCATATTATTGTCTGAACAGCTGAGCCTTTTTTACTGACCTGAACAGAATCAAATACTAGAATACGTACCAAACCAAACAGCCATGTGCTCCAAGCTATATGTAAAATAAATAAAACTTCCGCACTCTTCATTTGCGCATTTCTTTAGATTTTGATTTTTTCCAGTGATTGATTCTCAAACTTGAAAAATGAAATTGCTTTACTTTAGTCATATACTGAAGCCTCTGTTGTACAACAGTTAATTGAAAGTAGACTGAGGCTAAAATTCTTAAAAGAGAAATTACTCATTAATAAATTGGTTGTAACTATTCAATTTGTTTCTTATGACACTCAGTTAGCATATTAGTGGGAAAAAAGGAACAAGGATCCTGCTTGGTAACAATGTCTGGGGGCAATGAGGACACAATCGCCCTGAGTTTAACTGACTATTATTTAAATAAATCTTACCAATTAAATCACATTCAGTTGTGCTGCTGGGTTAGTCGTTAATACTTTCTACCAATGAACAGTCTTACTTCAGTGCTGTGCATACGACGAAACTCGAAGCCGACGACGAACTGGAACTGCTGCTGTTGTTGAAGACGGTAGCATCTTGTGGAGCCACGGCTTATTATAGGAACGGGCAAACGTAATTAATACAGCCTCTTCCGCCCGTCCACTGTCCGTACTCCTGCTCTAGATATCTGGCCGGCGCGCGTACATCATGCCGCCGAAATGGTACTCTCTACTGCGAGAGCGTCAACACCACGCTTCCGCACACTACAAGCGCTGGAACCCGTCTCCCCTCTCTCCGCGTGCTCTGCGCAACAACTCCCTACCCAAAGATTTTACAACGCACAAGCACTGCTATTATGGTTGCTAATCGATGAAAATAACAATTCCTATGGCTTTTTCCCAGAGCTTGTAAGTTTCACAGTAAAACACAGATAAATACCATGAAACGTCAACAGACTTCTACCTAAATGTACACATACAGTGAAGCAATGTCCTTACTTATTAACAGAAAGCATTTCAATTACAAATATTTACAAACAATTCAAAAAAAGTTATATATCGGTAGCAGGTGCCATGCATCCTGCATTTTCGGTGTAACAGGCTAGAATTGCAGAAGCAGTCACGCCGTTAGTGGTGGCCAGTGGGACTAAGATTCTGTGGCTGCATCGCAAATGACTGAATGTGTGTGAATTGTTAAATGTTGAAAACCCGATGGGTAACGAGTCTCTTGAGACTTAATGAGCTCGCTACTGGTTCATGCATATTTTCAACCACAGCAATTGTACGAGGGTTGGACAAAAATGTGAAAACACCGCGAGCAGTGAATGCTTGAATGTAACTGCATGTGCTAGCCAAGCCTGCAGGTTGCGCTGTTGTATTTGACCACGAACGGCACCTGTGCAGTGTCTTCAATACGTTGCAAGTCTCATTCGTGGTTAGGACAGTGTTCTGTGAAAGTCGTGATGAGTGGATTGTGTCAGAGCTAAGTGAATTCGTAGGCAAGATGTTGGTGCTTGTATTGTAGGTTCTATGTTTCAAGAGGCACCATATCGAAGACTTATTCCGCATGCAGGGAAAGCAGAAAAATAGCATCCGCTAAGTCACAACGATGACGAAAGCGTGTGTTCAGTGACAGTGGCAAACGGTCATTGGAGATGATTGTGACGGAAAATAAGAAGACGACACCTGTAAAAGACAATGCGGAACTGCATGCTACACTCGCGAACCTATCAGCGACAAAACAACATGAGGGGAGCTAAGCAGAGAAAACTAGAGCCAGCTGCAATTTCAAAACCGTCCATCAGTGATGCAAATGCTCGTCGTACCGAATCCATAAAACCTGGATTATGGAACGGTGGAAGAAAGACATTGCACAATGAAACTTCCTGGCAGATTAAAACTGTGTGCCCGACCTAGACTCGAACTTGGGACCTTTGCCTTTCGCGCGCAAGTGCTCTACCATCTGAGCTACCGAAGCACGACTCACGCCCGGTACTCACAGCTTTACTTCTGCCAGTATCTCGTCTCCTACCTTCCAAACTTTACAGAAGCTCTCCTGCGAACCTTGCAGAACTAGCACTCCTGAAAGAAAGGATATAGCGGAGACATGGCTTAGCCACAGCCTGGGGGATGTTTCCAGAATGAGATTTTCACTCTGCAGCGGAGTGTGCGCTGATATGAAACTTCCTGGCAGAGTAAAACTGTGTGCCCAACCGAGACTCGAACTCGGGAAAAGGTAGGAGACGAAATACTGGCAGAAGTAAAGCTGTTAGGACCGGGCGTGAGTCGTGCTTCGGTAGCTCAGATGGTAGAGCACTTGCCCGCGAAAGGCAAAGGTTCCGAGTTCGAGTCTCGGTCAGCCACACAGTTTTAATCTGCCAGGAAGTTTCATATCAGCGCACACTCCGCTGCAGAGTGAAATTCTCATTCTGGGAACATTGCACAATGTTTCCAACTTCTGGTCGAGTTTATGTCCCAAGAGTGAAAGACGGTGGGAGCTCAGTGATGATTTGGACACCCAAATCGTGATATTCCATGAGCCCCAGGGTTACTCTGCAAGGCGACATTACTGCGAAAGATTATTTTGGCTGACCATCTGCAACCCATGGTACGATGTTTGTGCTCCAATGGTGATGTGCTCAAAGACGGCTGTCTGTATTCTCACACCTCGGATCGCCCAAAACTGGTTTGGTCACAATAACCACAACACCTCATTATTTCGGTGCTTTTGTGGATTTACTTAGGAGAGAAGGCTGCGTGATCACTATCTACCTGAACCATCGTCACCTGAAGTTGCCACCATTTTGCAGTAAGAATGGTATTTAGAAAAAAAGGAAGCAAGATTTGGTTTTTTACGACCTGTTGGCATCGAGGTGATTAGACACGGACCACAAGCTCGGATTGGGGAATGGGGAAGGAAATCGGCCGCGCCCTTTCAAAGGAACCATCGCAACATATACTGGAGCGATTTAGGGAAATCACGGGAAACCTAAATGTGGATGATCGGACGCGGGTTTGAAACGTTGACGTCCCAAATGCGAGTCCAGTGTGCTAACCACTATGTCACCTCACTCGGTAAGAATGGAATAAGATTCCCCTGACAATCTTACAGAACCCGTATTTAATCTCTGACGAATGGAAGCTTTTTTGAATGCAAACGGGTTTCGTACACCGTTCAAAAGATGGTTCAAATGGCTCTGAGCACTATGCGACTTAACTTCTGAGGTCATCAGTCGCCTAGAACTTAGAACTAAGTAAACCTAACTAACCTAAGGACATCACACACATCCATACCCGAGGCAGGATTCGAACCTGCGACCGGAGCGGTCGCTCGGTTCCAGACTTCAGCGCCTAGAACCGCACGGCCACTCCGG
This sequence comes from Schistocerca nitens, assembly GCF_023898315.1. Classification (NCBI taxonomy): domain Eukaryota; kingdom Metazoa; phylum Arthropoda; class Insecta; order Orthoptera; family Acrididae; genus Schistocerca; species Schistocerca nitens. Next base: position 286,186,006 of record NC_064614.1, read on the forward strand.
CCAGCTTTCCTACACCGTAGTAGGTGTAGTAACGCGTAGTGTTTTTGGTGTTTCTACATTTTTATCGAACTCCTGTAGTTCATACAGAGACGCTACATGTGTGACGAGGGGCTTCAGGTGTCAGGTTACACAAAACCTCTGACAAAGTATCACTATCTGTCGTCAGTATGTCTCACGCTCTCCGCATGTCTCACGCTCTCCGCATCTCTACCGCTCTCCGCGACTAAGTGGACAAATGGTAGCTGTCCGAAGCAAAGAAAATACATAATTAATAGTGAAACAGAAAACCAGAGTGGTTTCGTTGGTAGTATAGACTGTAGTACAAGACTTTGCGTTTGCTATCAATGCGAAAGTGTAATGTCTCATTATCTGAGACTAGACTCCGAATAACAGAAGGTATCTAATTTCACCTTTGCCATGAGCGCAATACTTCACTGGCCATTAAAGTGTCGTGTGGTGCAAGTGCTTGGTGCTAGTCTTTCAATTGGGCGCCATTACAGCGACTTGAGTGTCGCTGCATCAACGCCACTAGGTTTTTTCCGGAGGTCACTCACTCAGATGTTAAACAGGACTGACCTCGCTGATAGGATGATAACCATCGTATCCAACGTGGTCCAACGTCGCAAGGCCGTTTGGCGTTGACCGTTTAAAACCAGACACCGCTGTTCGTAATGCAAAGACGCTGGAAACGTTACGGTAGACTGACACCAACTGGAATCATTTTGTTGATAGTATTTTTTGGAGTATGATGAAGGCTGTACCTGAGTCTAGTTCATGGTGTGGTCTTGAATACTAATTTTGCTGTGACATGACTTTCTCCATTTATTATCAGTGTGCTTTCTTTTCCCGCTTACATATAACAGTTACCCATGCCGGTCGTAGTACGGGGCGCGTTGGCACTCGGGTGGGACACTCAGAATGTGTACTGCAGAAGCACTGTGAGCAACTGCAAACAGAAAAGGTGCCATGTGATTGCTTCTGCAAAGTACTAATATTTCTGTCGATTCCATTACGAACAGGCCTCTGGATGAAAGACACTGTATGAGCGCAATTCACACGTCGCAAACAACGAGATCGCAGTGAATAGAGCTTAAAGATCCAGTGCAGCTAATGCGGGCAGCCGTGTCACAGGCCACAATGCGGAACCCGTATGCTTGCATGCCCGACTGTATCATCTCCTGTACTGTATCTAATCAAACGCAAAGGCAGTCCAATAGCGCAGCAGAGCAACACAGCTATCTGCAATGAAGTATTTATTTGGTGTGGCAGTTTGATATCTACGGGCTCTTATCTTTTTTAATTATTCAGGTTGTAGCTATTCCACGTACCGTTATTTCAGTATCAATTTTCAGTGTTGTTCTGAATGACTTCAGTTGTACTCAGTTTGTGGTACTGTAGTTCATACGGCAATTCTTCTTCGTTCTTTTATATGCAACACCAAAATATCATTTTATGCGACAATCCGAAAACTGATTAAATGCGTTTCCTCTCCTTTCAGCTTTCTCGACACACAAACTTTCGGGAACATTTTCAAAATTATTTACATCGCATTTATGCCACCACTTTATACTCCTGACCAAATGTTCAATTTGCTTAAAATATTTTGTGAACAAAGGGAAAAAAGTCATCCACTGAATCGTATAGGAGTCCTTCATCCGTATTCAGTTATCGCCTTTCAAATGACGTTTGCTTCGTGACACTGAACCAATGCAACAGGTACCAAATCAGTTGCAACAGAATAATCAGTACAAATTCCTCACGTTGTAATGATAAAAGAGGCAAGTGACGGATTTAGATCTTGGAAGGATAGTTTCCTGCGCCTGTGCGACTCGAGGAGGAGAAAATGTTCCAGTTACGGTAAAGAAAACTACTTTCTAATGCTGAGTAACCTGAAGTTTTGGATTCCGACAGGTGCATATGGCTGATTGTAACAGTCTTATCCAGATAGTCATGTTCCCTGCTTCTTCATATTTTTTTGGAGTAAGAGGCAGTTTCACGTCAACAACTCGTCTATCGTCACACACTTGCGAAGAATTTAAAAAAATTGTAAGAAAAGTTCTTTACACTTCAGTGTGATGTTGCAGAAAAATGAATCACAAAATCTCTAGTCTGTGTGTATCCGCATTTTTACTTTTCGTGTGATGTACTTCCGAGGAGATATGAGGAACCGGCCCTTTATTTACCAGCATGAGTGTGGAGAAGTCAAAGTCGTTGACATAAGCCGCATTCGATCCCTATTTGGCCTTCCTCCTTCGAGTCCCACATGTCAGAGCAACTTGTTTTAAATTATATAATAGTCTGTGTATCTGCACCTCACGTTACATGACTTTCTGTAAGATTTTTTTCATATCATAATCTCATTCTCTTGCAGAAAACAAAAACATAAGCAACAAAGTAGTTAACATACTTTAATATATGTAGCCGTATGTCCATTACTGCCTGTGTCTCATGTTACGATTCCTCTTTACTAGCTTTCCCCTTTTTCCTTTCCTAAACGATTCCACTTATCTCTATTTAAAGGATTGTCGTTTAATGAGTTCCAGATTTATGACCTAATTATTTGCATCTCGTCAGTGAGTACAGAACTAAGTCTTTTTCTGCTGTAGTTCGTGACTTACGTGCAGGGAAATTCTTTTCAAATTTTAAGCAATTAATACTGTGCTACGTAAATGCTTTGCTAAATTAACACATTGCCCTTTGGCAGGTACCTAGCATGGCCTGGCAAAAACTACACCAACAAAAATATGTTAGCTAAAATTATGGCTGGCATACTGCATTAAGTGTCTAGGATGCAAAGACGTATCACCCACGGCTGTTCTTCATCGTAACTTGACTCAGACCTTTATACAGTTTCTTCCGACATTTTTGCAGAACGTTACACATAACTTTGTAAGGAAGAGTGACTTTTCGGGTCCGTAACGTAACCAATTGACGCCTTAGTGGGGAGTCCCTTAGCAGTCGCACGCGCTGTGGTTGTGTAGCAGGGAAGCGAACAACGGTGAGAAGCCGCCGAGCGATTCAGCCACGAACTCGCTGAACAATCAGTTTTGATGTCGCGGAGGATCTCAACTCCTGCCAGATTTCAATTAAATGTCTTCTGATCGCCTCGTTGCGGAGAGCAAACTTCTCAACCACGAGCTCGTTGCAATCAAGATTTTTTCCGACTTGGCCTTTTCCTTCAGAGACCACAGGCCGGCAAGTATTTTTAATGAAGACCCTCGATTGATGGCGGGAGTATTAATTTAATTACCGTCCCCCTGGTAGCATTGCGGCAGAGGTCCCCCCGCATTACCCGTGCCACCACCGTTCCCTCGCCCAACGTAAGGAGCATGCAAGGGGTGGACTGGTGAAGACTGGGAGTCCGGCGTACACAGATCCCTCTTAAAGCGGGCTTTCTGCGTTCGAAACTGAAGCTAAGCCGATGAGTACGCAGAATTATGGGATCTGTTTCATACGACTCTCCTCTTGCTCGAACGCGACGTGTCCACAAGGGAGAAAAAGGGAAAAAACGTGTACGGTTTTATTATGTGTTAGCAGTCTTTTCTACACTGCATTCATTTTGCAAGGTTTCTCTCTCTCATTCTCTCTGCTCGGATTTTCCGTTGAAGTCCAGCGAGTAAAATCTGATTGAGTTTTTTTCATTTCAGATTTATCAGCGAACTTAAGGGGAAAATGTAATTATTGAAAAAGGAATTCCCTTTAGTATCACATCGGCATGAATATCACCGAATTAACACTTTATTTAGCAATTCTGTTTACTTCCGTAATTGCGCCTTCTGAGCGCGTTCGGAAGATAACGAACGCTGTAAGCTTTATTATACATTCACAATTTTAAATACGCTGAAACTTGAATGAAGCCGCTTGTATCGCATTGTACCTTTTTGCGGAACGGAAGCGGCAATGATAGAATAGATAAATCTGATGTTAGCAGACCATACAGATATTTTAAAATGTTAATTGCAACTCGTTATCCCCTAATAAACATCTGAATGTTGCAGAATTCCGAAGTTTGTATATCTTTGCGTATGTACTGTTAATACATCTTGACATAGTTACCATCAAAATGATATATAACGTTTTTATTTATGTGCTAACACTGCATTTATTTGTTTCACATTACGATTAACTTTGTACTACCCACCGCTTTCTCTTTCAATATACACTCCTGGAAATTGAAATAAGAACACCGTGAATTCATTGTCCCAGGAAGGGGAAACTTTATTGACACATTCCTGGGGTCAGATACATCACATGATCACACTGACAGAACCACAGGCACATAGACACAGGCAACAGAGCATGCACAATGTCGGCACTAGTACAGTGTATATCCACCTTTCGCAGCAATGCAGGCTGCTATTCTCCCATGGAGACGATCGTAGAGATGCTAGATGTAGTCCTGTGGAACGGCTTGCCATGCCGTTTCCACCTGGCGCCTCAGTTGGACCAGCGTTCGTGCTGGACGTGCAGACCGCGTGAGACGACGCTTCATCCAGTCCCAAACATGCTCAATGGGGGACAGATCCGGAGATCGTGCTGGCCAGGGTAGTTGACTTACACCTTCTAGAGCACGTTGGGTGGCACGGGATACATGCGGACGTGCATTGTCCTGTTGGAAAAGCAAGTTCCCTTGCCGGTCTAGGAATGGTAGAACGATGGGTTCGATGACGGTTTGGATGTACCGTGCACTATTCAGTGTCCCCTCGACGATCACCAGTGGTATACGGCCAGTGTAGGAGATCGCTCCCCACACCATGATGCCGGGTGTTGGCCCTGTGTGCCTCGGCCGTATGCAGTCCTGATTGTGGCGCTCACCTGCACGGCGCCAAACACGCATACGACCATCATTGGCACCAAGGCAGAAGCGACTCTCATCGCTGAAGACGACACGTCTCCATTCGTCCCTCCATTCACGCCTGTCGCGACACCACTGGAGGCGGGCTGCACGATGTTGGGGCGTGAGCGGAAGACGGCCTAACGGTGTGCGGGACCGTAGCCCAGCTTCATGGAGACGGTTGCGAATGGTCCTCGCCGATACCCCAGGAGCAACAGTGTCCCTAATTTGCTGGGAAGTGGCGGTGCGGTCCCCTACGGCACTGCGTAGGATCCTACGGTCTTGGCGTGCATCCGTGCGTCGCTGCGGTCCGGTCCCAGGTCGACGGGCACGTGCACCTTCCACCGACCACTGGCGACAACATCGATGTAGTGTGGAGACCTCACGCCCCACGTGTTGAGCAATTCGGCGGTACGTCCACCCGGCCTCCCGCATGCCCACTATACGCCCTCGCTCAAAGTTCGTCAACTGCACCTATGGTTCACGTCCACGCTGTCGCGGCATGCTACCAGTGTTAAAGACTGCGATGGATTTCCGTATGCCACGGCAAACTGGCTGACACTGACGGCGGCGGTGCACAAATGCTGCGCAGCTAGCGCCATTCGACGGCCAACACCGCGGTTGCTGGTGTGTCCGCTGTGCCGTGCGTGTGATCATTGCTTGTACAGCCCTCTCGCAGTGTCCGGAGCAAGTATGGTGGATCTGACACACCGGTGTCAATGTGTTCTTTTTTCCATTTCCAGGAGTGTATATGAATCTGAGAATGACCTTTAATTAAGCAACTGAGAGATATAATACGAAATAAATTAACAAACGACGGAGCTGATCCCTCTTGATACCCAAAACGAGCCGGAACATGTGGTATTATTAGATTTCAGACATTTTGCATGTGAGAAAAGGATAGCCATCGAGCTGTAGTTTGTAATGATACTAAGCATGACAACGCGAGAGTAAAGAAACGAAATCTGTTTATAACGTGCGCCTATACCAAGACGCGCGACCAGCGTTTAAAAGGTACTTTTAAACACTATGACTCGCTGGGCGCAGATATTTAAAATCATTGCCGCAGCGCTTGATAACAAGAAGCTGCGAAACAGAAGAAAGAACAATTTATCATTTGTTAGGAAAATTCTAGAGTCTTTATAGTTAGTTGTACTTCTGGTCGCCGATATGTTAATATGTACATCATTACCTTTGATGTTTTGCCGAGCGGTTCTAGGCTCTACAGTCTGGAACCGCGCCACCGCTACGGTCGCAGGTTCGAATCCTGCCTCGGGCATGGATGTGTGTGATGTCCTTAGGTTAGTTAGGTTTAAGTAGTTCTAAGTTCTAGGGGACTGATGACCTCAGAAGTTAAGTCCCATAGTGCTCAGAGCCATTTGAACCATTTGAACCTTTGATGTTTGGTCGCTGACTTGTTAAGACGTGTGGTGTAGCACCGCTACAAGTTATATTTCATTTAGTGGGAAAAACCACGTTATCACCAAGAAAAACAAAAACGCTTTTGTAAACCTTGTGCCGATAAAAAAATACTTACGCGCACGCCAGGATATTTAAGTTTTACAAAATATCACACATACAAAGGCAGCGATTGTTGGACTGCTCCATGTATGAGAAAAACATAAAAATGTAAGTTTTGTATTCATTGTAAATTTGTTAATGTTTATAGTTTAACGCCTTTGTTCTTTGAGAATATATTGATGCTTCACTGTACAGAAAATCTATGCTTATTCTTTTCTTTAAATTAACCACAAATAATGTTTATGTTTAAATGAACTTTGTTACAGGTTCGCTCTTTATCGCGGTATTTCGATTGTATTTGGGAGACCATTAATGTGTTCAATTTCCGATCTGACAACTTTTTTAAAAAAATTCCTGTTTTGCATTCATTTCCAATTTTTTTTATTATTCAAATAGGTCCCTTAGGTAATTTCATTGAAGAGTCTGATTACGTGAAAGCAATCCGGGTTAAGAGGTCATTTGAGAAACTATTTTCGCGCATTCAATCTGTACGTCTCATGAACACAATCGAGAACCGACGCATCGGCGATCATTCATTAATTTTTCTCTCTTTCCAAGTCGTACCAAAAAACGGCCAAGGAGAACTGCCGTGAGTACGCAATCTAGTGTTAAAGGTTGCATTCTTTATCTTGTCGGCAAACATTACCATAAATTATCATCATCAATGTTATATTTGGTTAAATGTGAAAAGCAAGACCTTTTAACGCTAGATGTGGCGCCCGAACAGGGACCCGACTAAAAAACTAATTTGTTCTTTTTATTTTCATGCTACCATCTGGAGAAAATTGGAAGTCAAAACCAGTGATAAAAAAAAGGACGCATATGCAGAAAATTGCAGTAAGAATCCACAACAGCAATAAATAGCAGCGCGCAAGACAACTAATGTGAGTACGATTTTTCATTACGTTTGAAGCTTTGCCTACCGAGCATTCAGTCGGATCGTGACATTCACTCTCTACGCTTTTTTCCTTTTCCTCAAGCAATTTAATTTCCAAATTTCTGTTTCCTTTTGCTATTAGATCCGCCTCTATCACATCATTTCGCTTACAATAATTAGAAATAGTTAGGAAGAATTTCCATTGTTGTGCATTTTAGTGAATCACAATGGCCGCTATCTGTGCCAGTTTCAGTGCTCTATAAGTGTTTTTCATTTATTTTATCACTCCCGTTGCCATATTGGCATTTTCGTGTGTTAAGAGTTTCAATTGTTTATAACGCGCAAGCAATATCTGAGAAATCTGGACGCGAAATCCTTGGCGCACCTGACAAGTGAAAATCATAATTTAAAAAAATTATCTTTTCTAGCTCGCGCAGTGTAACTACTTTAATTTTACGATGGCTGATGAGCAACCAAGGCAACTTAGACCGCGCGCGGGTGTATACAAATCTGAATCTCGTAGTGAGGGAACAACAGACGACGAAGCGACACGTGAGCTGTCGGCGCCACAGACCGCGTCGCAGTCACGTGAATGCTCGCTGTCAGATATACTAAAATTGTTTGCTGATATGAAAACCAGTTTTGAAGCAAACATGGTACAGCTTACAAACAAGAGTGATAACATTGAAGCTCACATGGGTAATCTTGACACTCGAATGGGACAGTTAACAAACCAAAGTGACTATATTGAAACGCAAATCAGTCAGTTAGCAAATCAAAGTGACAGCAGGTTCAACAGTTTAGAATCAAGGATAGAGGACACTCAAGTGCGAATGAACAATATAAATTCTGTTATTACCGACATCCAAGCACAAATCAAAAATTCGAATGACACCATGGAGGAAAAAATTAAAGCCATTACCACTGCTTACGCAAGCGAGCTAAACGCAAGCGTACACGCAAAAATTAATAGTGTTCTTTCGGTGGTGGAATCCGCCGAGACCAATATTGGTAGCAAGTTCACAGATATGCAGGCCCAAATAGATATGTGTAAATCAACTGCGAGTGACTCTTTGAAACGTTACAGTGATGTTTCAAAGAGAGTAAGCCAATTGACAGAAGGTGGCAACCACGTTGGCGAGCGAGTTGAAGACCTTGCTCAGCAAATATCCCATGTCAATATTGACAAAAAGACCGCAGATGTTAACACCGGTATAAGCAATACACTTAATAGGGAATTTGAAGAGTGGATGTTTTCCAAAGAACAGTACATTGTCAGCAAGGTACACGCTGAACTAAAGGGTACGGTTAAATCTGCTACAGCAGAAATCTTAACCGCTCCCGGTACTTCTGGTGACACTTTAACCAGTGAATTAGGTGAAATCAGACGAGCATTTAGCCACGATCTTCCGGAATCGAAACGTCAGCTAAGCAATGATATAGATCAACTGAAACGACAAGTTACGGAATTGCAAGGTGACAATCAAAGTGAGTATTCGCTACCGCCAGAACACGATAATCGTCAATATCCCGAGTGTCAGGTACAATTCTCACCAACAGTAAATAATACGCGTGACGAAACTTCCACTTCACGTAGTCATGCCGATGAACTAACACTCGTTGAACTAATGCGAGACGAGAGTGTGCTAAAACATAGAGTTTTTCAGCCTTTTATACCTGAAAAACAAAATATACATCCCATGGTATTTCTAAAACCATTCACAGGTGCTTTTCCAGAATCATGGAACGACAGGCAACGGATACAATTCATCTTAGGCTATGTACAAGGTGAAGGATCAATTTGGTTCACAGAAATAATAGACAAATGTCATACCTATGCAGATTTTGAAAAGCATTTTTTGAATAAATTCTGGAGTTCAGGTACACAACAAAGACTCCGAAAGGAGGTTTACAACGCCGAAACTTTCAACACCAAAGGAGGAGGTTTGAGACGTTATTTTGAAAAATATGTACGTAAAATTCAGTACTGGGACACGCCCATTTCAACCAAATATGTAATCATGATCTTAAAGTCAAAACTTCCTGTGTCAATAAGAGAAAAACTAGTTAATGTGAGTGAAGAAGACCTAGAAGCCTTTCTTTCTGTTCTTGACAATTTGGATATGATCTATGAGGATGTGCGTACGAGAGCGGGGAATAATTATAATAATGGACCGCCCGCTCCGCAACAGCACATAACGAATTACGTCAATGGAATGTCGTACCGACATAACACGGGACAACCAAACGCTCAGCCTTACGGCAATCATAACAGTTTCAACCGCCGTAATGGAAAACAATATAACAAATATCCACACCAGAATAGATACAATCCGATTTATCAAAACACACAGCAACAATACGGTAATTCACCGATAAATCACAACGGTAATTACCAGTACCAGAACAACAAGACGAATAATGGAAATCGTCGCAAGGGAAAGAAATGGAACAATTATAACAGACTACAACAGTACAGTCAGCCGAGTCACTTCACTCCCTCTCACCAAATGAATTTTTCACAGCCGAAAAATGCGACATTTTCTCACCAACCCAACCAACAGTTTAGGAACAATAGTCAGGACAATTTGTCGCATGCTTTTCCTGACACCGCCGGTCATAATAGTCAAGGAAATCCGACCATTTTCTACACACAGGCGAACCAAGCACCAAACGCGATGTCAAATAACACGCAATCAAGAGATGTATGTCGCAAAATACTAGTCACGTAAAAATAACTGACATTTCAGCTCCACCCCAGTCGGAAAACCGTTACCAGCTTCTTTAGGCCTCCACGGGGAAGCTGCGGAACCAATGGGGGGCAACTTCATTAAAAGACATATCAACGTAATTAGATACGAAGACGACAGAGACTTACGGGACGAACTATTAGGCGAAAAGAACACCTACGAAAACAACGACCTTTGGGAAAACCAAGTACAAGCGTCAACTCTGATTCACTTTTATGATATACCAATAATTGCCATCATCGACACAGGTGCAAATATTAATGCTATGTCTATGTGTGTATATAAAAAGGTGTGCTCTGTAACAAAAATTCCTTCATTTCCTGTACAAGGATGTACTGTACCCGGAGCAGTAGGCTCCCTAGTACAGAAGGTTAGCTTGCAAGTACAAGCAACAGTACAATTTAAATCCGACTGTATACAGTGCACATTTTTAGTAGTAAAGAACCTGTCAGTGCCATGCTTGTTAGGAATGGACTTTCTACGAAGAAATAGTGCCATCATTGATTTAGCTGAAGGTAAGTGCACGTTAAGACTAGATGATAGGACACTGGTCATACATCTAATGAGAACCAAAGTCAGGATAACCAACCTGGAACGTAAACTGAAAATACGTAGACTTTCTGACAGGCAACATTACCACCGTGCGGTTGACGAGTTCAGTGACGTCAACAATGACCCTGACTTATTACCAACTGCCGACGAGTTACGCATAAAAATTGTGGAAACAGACGGACTCGACGACAGACAGAAGTATGAACTACATGACCTATTATCAACATTTGTGAACATTTTTTTCCAGAAAACGAGGTATCATAGCAGACTATGAACTTAACATGAGAGTGAAACCCCATGATACTTTTTGCAAAACAACCTCTTCAGTTCCGCAGTCCCGTAAAGAAGCCGTCAAACAAGAAATACGTAAAATGCTTAAGTGGAAAATCATAGAACCGTCCGACTCTCCCTACAGTAGCCCGTTGTTACCTGTTTTCAAACACGATGGAAGCGTCAGACTTGTCTTGGACGCAATGAATATTAATAAAATCATCATTCCAGTATGCACAAGACCAGAACCACTGGAGGAACAACTACAAAAATTCCATAGTGTGAGGTTCTTATCCTCAATAGACCTCCGAAGCAGCTATTGGCAGGTAAAACTATCATCATCATCGAGGAAGTACACAGCCTTTATCTTTGCCGGCAGATCCTATCATTTTCGTGTAGTACCTTTCGGTCTCAACATTAGTTCTGGTGTTTTTATTGCAACACTTGATCATGTGCTAGGACCAGAGTTACTTGACCAAGTCACCGTCTATGTTGATGATTTACTGATAGCAACGACTTCCTGGGAAGAACATTTAACTCTCCTACAAAAGATCTTTCAAAGATTCTCTGATTTTGGTGTTACCGCAAATTTACAAAAATCCATATTTGCCAAGAAAGAAGTCAAGTTTTTAGGACATATAATTTCTTCGGAAGGAATCTCACCTGATTCCAGCAAGTTAACAGCAATAGAAAATTTCCCTGTGCCTTGCACTAAATGGCAACTAAAAGGTTTCATTGGATTAGCTACATTCTTCCGTCGCTTCATTCCGAATCAATCAATGAACAATCCCGCATTGTTAAATTTGCTCAATAAAAACGTCCACTGGATGTAGACTTCTGAATGCCAAAAAGCCTTTGACAAGATCAAAGAAGCTCTTCTAAAGAGTACCATTTTAAGACATCCAAACATGAGTTTAGATTTCTGCATTTCTTGCGATGCATCGTTTCAAGGATTAGGTGCATGTTTATTTCAAATAGACAAAACTGATGGGCAGGAGGAAGTCAAAATAATCAGTTTTGCCAGTCGGGTCTTAACCGAATGTGAGAGATCATATTCGGTAACCGAATTAGAGGGATTAGCCATTGTGTGGGCTTTCCGCAGCTTTAATTACTATATTTAAGGTCACAAAATCAGAGTATACTCAGATCATCAAGCACTGAGCTTCTTACTCTCTTGCAAACTGTATCATCCTCGGCTTACTCGATGGTGTTTATTTCTAAAAGAGTATGATTTTGAAATTATTTACGTAAAGGGCCAGAATAACATTATTGCTGATGCATTGTCACGTATGCCGGAAGGATTGCCGGAGCCTACTGAATTAATAGAACAGATTTCTAATCACAAAATTCTTCTTATGAAAGATCCTCTACATCGGAGTTACTTTTTGCGACTTTGCCGTCAAATGAATACTCTTCAAGACACAGATCGCAATTGGCCAGAAATTATGATATTTACGTAAATAATTTCAAAATCAGAGCTTCTTCAAAACAACCCTGATCACTCGTTGTCAAAATTTTATAAAGTACACAATGGAGTTTTGTTTCACCGAACTTCTCTGTTGACAGGAAGGTGGTGTGTCTGTATTCCTAAAGATTATGTTGAACATCTCATTTGGTACACTCACCTCTCCTGGGGTCACTACGGCCCAGAAAAATGCAAACGCAAGATTTCAACATACTGCTATGTACCTAATCTTCACAAGAAGGTGAACCAATTATTAAGAAATTGTTCCATTTGCCAAAAGGCGAAACCTTTCAACTCATAAAATGCCTTACCTTTAAACCCGAGACGTACAGAAAGACCAAACCAAATCGTCAGTTTGGATTATGCAGGTCCACTTCCTCAGGGAAGTGGAGGTGTGAACTATCTGGTCGTATTGTTAGATCTTTTTACCAAACACGTGAGACTCTATGCAATGAAGTCATCTAATATACTTCCACTAATTAAACGTATTGAGAAAGACTATTTTCCTCGCTTTGGCAAGCCTGAAGCCATGTTATCTGATAACGCATCAACTTTCGTGGGGAAACTATGGAGAAATTTCATTGTAACCAACAACATCAGACAAATTTTGATATCCCGGTACCGACTGCAAAGTAATCCCACAGAAAGAGTATTCAAAGAGTTCAATCGTTTCATACGAACGTATATTCCAAACCAGCAGACACGGTGGATTGATTTCGTCACACCCTTTGAAGAGATTGTTAATAATTTACCTCACACATCAACTGGTTTCACACCATCAGAACTAGTCTCTAAACGACTAGAAAGAAATGAATGGGTAGACCCCATCCCAAAATTACAACATCCTGAAGTAACATTAGACGACAAGTTAAGACAAGCTCTCATATCTTTAACCACTCATGCCAACCTAAGAAAAAAGGCGCATGGCAAACACATTAGCAAAGCCTTATCATATCGTATAAATGAACGAGTGCAATTAAAGATCCACTTCAAACCATCTTTGATTCATGATAAGAATCGCAAGTGGCAGCACTTGTATGAAGGACCATATATTATATTAAGAAAGGCGCACATTGGTTGCTAACTCTTAGCTGACCCTGTATCTGGACGAATAAAAGGATTGTTTCATCACGCAGACTTGAAGAAATACCGAGTTGACCATTGAAAATACCTGTTAAGTTAAGCTGCTAAAATAAAATATACACACACTATAAGTTGTCATACTATGTGTGAAGTACCAACGTATGTAAGAGTAATGCACAGGACTAACACCCTGACGAACTGCCACAACAAGATAAGTAATTTATATGAGCACCTGAAGTAAAATACATTTATTGTAGGAGAGCAAGATTTGCCTTAGAGGTAAGTTATTTTTAAGTTAATTGAGCCATGAACGGCCACAGCCGAAAGAGCTGACAAATAAATATTATAGTACGGACGTGTTAAGTGCCACCTGCTACCACTAGTTTTATGTATAGCAAAGCTCTCTCCTCTTGAATGAAATAAATAAAAATGATCATTCAGACCAGAATGATTGCTCGTAGGTAAAAAAAAAAAATATTAAGGTCGCTTACCCTAATGAGGTAAATGTTATGTTATGCATAAGGAGTGTGTGACAACAAATTTTATGAGACCACCTATGAAACGGAGCAGGCAAAAAGCAGCAGCTTAGCATATAAGAATCAAGTAAGTCAATAACGATCCAGGTAGCAGGAAAGAAGTGCGCAACTCAATTATTTTATTATAATACGGAGAAAACCGTATACGCTCATAACAATTTTACGGCACAGTGCAGCTGAAATACTTACAAAGATCATTTATAAATAAACTAATTTAGTACTAGAAATATCTATTTCAGGTCCTCTAGATACGACGATTTTTTCATTTAATTTTTTTGTGAGAAAACCAATTTTACTATACATGGAACAGAAGATAGTTAACAGACACAGTTCACTGCTAATGCATGGTTTAAGTAATTTTAGATATGCATAGAAAATTGTTTAGAGAGCTGGATCAGACGACACTGAAACTACTGTATCGATTTAATTAATTTGTCATGAAAAACTAAGGTGATAATAATTTATGTTAAGTTCATCATATCATACGTCGTTAACACTGTGTCTTCAAATCTCTTCACTCCATAAAAGTCTTTTGTGTTTTCCTCTAACCAGTATCCTTACCATCCTACCTTATCCAGTAGAGAAGTGAATTTTACGAGCTGGTTGCATGATTGATACATGCAGGCTATACGAATGGATAGTCTTGACACATTGGTTGTCGACGGGCTATGCTTATTCTCAGCAAATTTCGAGTTCAATTAAGATTTGTTATGTGCAATTGCACGACAGGGAACACCAAGCTTCCCAATTTCCCTAATGGTAGTTTGAACACGAACTGCTCAACACGTAAACGAAACCACGTTGACTATGTCTTCAAACTAACGACGTAATACAGAGAAAATAAAAGAGCTGAACTTGAGAAAAGAATAACTATTGTAAAAAGAAAAGAATAACAAGATTTCGAACAAAGTGTAAACCTAAAGTGCCTTGGAAGCACAAACTACGAACAAGAGACACGCTTTTCGTCAGGCCTTGTAGTCACAGAGACTAAATATTTCTTTGTAAATAATTTTTAGACATGATATGTATACTAAATGTTAACTGTACTTTGTAGTAATAATGCAGTCAGTAATAAATGGACACGTATATTCTGCTGCGTGTGAACCGACTATAGACAAGTAATTAATGGACACGTATAAAAGTGGTGCGTGTGAACCTTAACATGACGACCAAATAAATGTGAACACGAATTAATAATAACGTATGAACTGAAAAGGTGATAACGCCAAGGACACGTGTGAAATACCGCGTGTGAGGTAATGTTATAAGTACTTGTACCACGAAACCACGATATAGAAAGCCGAAGAGTGAAAGTGAATAAGTGTTGTACTTACCACAAACGGTACTGTACGCCTTTCCACGGACACATTCTTCGAAACAGCTCCGGGAGTCGCCGCATCTGGCTGCTTCCGTAATCCAGAGTCGATGAAAAACTGTGTAAAAACTCACACCACGGCTAGTAGACACCAAACGCTCTGCTTCTCGCAGAATACTGCTGCTAGCGTTGTGGAACTTCAAGTTATTATCACGTGATTGTGACCAACAGAGGTAACACTGTGTACGCTGAGCGCTCAACAATCAATTTTTCTTTGCACAACGAGCGCGGATGCCAAATGTGTTTGAAATGCATTCAAAATAAAATATGATAAATCAATGAATTAAGCACTCATGTACCTTGTCAAATTATAAAGACACTAATCGGAAGAGTCTTAAGCTCGATTTTGACAATTGCTACCGAATTTACTGACCAGGCCGAGTAATGACGAAAACGTGTCGAACCAAATAAAACCAGAGAAATAGATAAATATGAGAACTAAGCATTCCTAAGAGAATGATACCTTATGTACATAAACAATTGTTATCCTTACCTAATCCAATTTTCTTTTAGACTAAGTTATTAGTAAGTAAGCACATTCTAATACAGATTTTTTTTTTTATTTTTCATGTACGAAAACATAAATGGAAGCACGGACATGTGTCAAGTGAAATAGAGACCGCCACCATACGGCTCAACATGTTGCAGAACCAATCTTCCAGTTCCTGACTCACGACGTATTTCCAACGCAACATCACACCCCGACAACTACTCCAACTTCCTCAGTGAAAGTGATGCCCTACTTTTCCTCCACTGTGAAAGTGTAATCAATTTTCCCACTCAAGTGCAGTGATATCATTTATACCCGAAGTTCTACCACTCCCAGTGCAACTCATACCTACCCAAGTGTAGTGAAACATTTTTTTGCAGGTCACGAAAGCCACAAATAAGTAAAGTGCTACGTATTTACTGCAAGAAATCTTCGACGAAACAATGACAAAAATATTCCTGTAATATGTCATTGTAAAACAAGAATGTAAATTTTTCGTAACATATTTTTTCCACGAGTGCGCACAGCACCCAGACTTCCTGCAAAGTCAAGTAATTTATTTCTTTGTTATTTTTTAATATTTATTATGCCATGTATAATGTATTTGTTATCCTTGTACAATACATTAGAAAGAGCGCAGTTCAATTGTCATGCAGTTAGCCTATGGACAAATTACTATCAATTTCAGTCGTACGAATATACTTACCTGATACTCTGTATGTAGTGTGTAAAATCTATTGTAAAGAATTTTTGCAAGTAATACTAACTTGTTTCACGAAAGCAATAATATCACGACTACGCGTGAGTCGCGATGATTCTGACGGAGTCATCGCTCCTCACGCGGGAAGCAATGTGATATTATTGGATTTCAGACATTTTGCATATGAGAAAAGGACAGCCATCGAGCTGTAGTTTGTAATGGTACTAAGCATGACAACGCGAGAGTAAAGAAACGAAATCTGTTTATAACGTGCGCCTATACCAAGACGCGCGGCCAGCGTTTAAAAGGTACTTTTAAACACTATGACTCGGTGGGAGCAGATATTTAAAATCATTGCCGCAGCGCTTGATAACAAGAAGCTGCGAAACAGAAGAAAGAACAATTTATCATTTGTTAGGAAAATTCTAGAGTCTTTATAGTTAGTTGTACTTCTGGTCGCCGATATGTTAACATGTACTTCATTACCTTTGATGTTTGGTCGCCGACTTGTTAAGACGTGTTGTGTATCACCGCTATAAGTTATATTTCATATAGTGTGAAAAACCACGTTATCACCAAGAAAAACAAAAACGCTTTTGTAAACCTTGTGACGATAAAAAAATACTTACGCGCACGCCAGGACATTTAATGTTTACAAAATATCACACATACAAAAGCAGCGATTGTTCGACTGCTCCGTGTATGAGAAAAACATAAAAATGTATGTTTTGTATTCATTGTAAATTTGTTAATTTTTATAGTTTAACGCCTTTGTTCTTTGAGAATATATTGATGCTTCACTGTACAGAAAATCTATGCTTATTCTTTTCTTTAAATTAACCACAAGTAATGTTTATGTTTAAATGAACTTTGTTACAGGTTCGCTCTTTATCGCGGTGTCTCGATTGTATCTGGGAGACCATTAATGTGTTGAATTTCCGATCTGACAACTTTTTTTACAAAATTTCACTGTTTTGCATTCATTTCCAATTTTTTTTTTTTTATTATTCAAATACGTACCTTAGGTAATTTCATTGAAGAGTCTGATTGCGTGAAAGCAATCCAGGTTAAGAAGTCATTTGAGAAACTACACTCCTGGAAATTGAAATAAGAACACCGTGAATTCATTGTCCCAGGAAGGGGAAACTTTATTGACACATTCCTGGGGTCAGATACATCACATGATCACACTGACAGAACCACAGGCACATAGACACAGGCAACAGAGCATGCACAATGTCGGCACTAGTACAGTGTATATCCACCTTTCGCAGCAATGCAGGCTGCTATTCTCCCATGGAGACGATCGTAGAGATGCTGGATGTAGTCCTGTGGAACGGCTTGCCATGCCATTTCCACCTGGCGCCTCAGTTGGACCAGCGTTCGTGCTGGACGTGCAGACCGCGTGAGACGACGCTTCATCCAGTCCCAAACATGCTCAATGGGGGACAGATCCGGAGATCTTGCTGGCCAGGGTAGTTGACTTACACCTTCTAGAGCACGTTGGGTGGCACGGGATACATGCGGACGTGCATTGTCCTGTTGGAACAGCAAGTTCCCTTGCCGGTCTAGGAATGGTAGAACGATGGGTTCGATGACGGTTTGGATGTACCGTGCACTATTCAGTGTCCCCTCGACGATCACCGGTGGTGTACGGCCAGTGTAGGAGATCGCTCCCCACACCATGATGCCGGGTGTTGGCCCTGTGTGCCTCGGTCGTATGCAGTCCTGATTGTGGCGCTCACCTGCACGGCGCCAAACACGCATACGACCATCATTGGCACCAAGGCAGAAGCGACTCTCATCGCTGAAGACGACACGTCTCCATTCGTCCCTCCATTCACGCCTGTCGCGACACCACTGGAGGCGGGCTGCACGATGTTGGGGCGTGAGCGGAAGACGGCCTAACGGTGTGCGGGACCGTAGCCCAGCTTCATGGAGACGGTTGCGAATGGTCCTCGCCGATACCCCAGGAGCAACAGTGTCCCTAATTTGCTGGGAAGTGGCGGTGCGGTCCCCTACGGCACTGCGTAGGATCCTACGGTCTTGGCGTGCATCCGTGCGTCGCTGCGGTCCGGTCCCAGGTCGACGGGCACGTGCACCTTCCGCCGACCACTGGCGACAACATCGATGTACTGTGGAGACCTCACGCCCCACGTGTTGAGCAATTCGGCGGTACGTCCACCCGGCCTCCCGCATGCCCACTATACGCCCTCGCTCAAAGTCCGTCAACTGCACATACGGTTCACGTCCACGCTGTCGCGGCATGCTACCAGTGTTAAAGACTGCGATGGAGCTCCGTATGCCACGGCAAACTGGCTGACACTGACGGCGGCGGTGCACAAATGCTGCGCAGCTAGCGCCATTCGACGGCCAACACCGCGGTTCCTGGTGTGTCCGCTGTGCCGTGCGTGTGATCATTGCTTGTACAGCCCTCTCGCAGTGTCCGGAGCAAGTATGGTGGGTCTGACACACCGGTGTCAATGTGTTCTTTTTTCCATTTCCAGGAGTGTATTTTCGCGCAGTCAATCTGTACGTCTCCTGAACACAATCGAGAACCGACGCATCGGCGATCATTCATTAATTTTTCTCTCTTTCCAAGTCGTACCAAAAAACGGCCAAGGAGAACTGCCGTGAGTACGCAATCTCGTGTTAAAGGTTGCATTCTTTATCTTGTCGGTAAACATTGCCATAAATTATCATCGTCAATGTTATATTTGGTTAAATGTGAAAAGCAAAACCTTTTTACGCTAGAAACATTGTTGCCAAAACAACGAAAAAGATGCTGAATTTAAACGGACGCAAAATCTCCAAGATTGACGATCTTTTACAGACACTCCAAATTTAGCGGGGACTTCAATGCAAGATGCTTATAATATTTTCACATCGAAACCTGGCAGAAAATCCAGGCAAGACACATTCGATGCCTTCTCTGCGCGATAGCAATGGATGTACTTTCGACGACAGTGCTCCCAAAGCAGAGTTACTAACCACAGCCTTCCGAAATTCATTCACAAAAGAAGACGAAGTAAATATTGCAGAACTGGAATCAAGAACAGCTATCAATATGAGTAACATAGAAGTAGATATCCTCAGAGTAGTGGAGCAACGTATATCACTTAATAAAAGCAAATCTTCTGGTCCAGACTCTATACCAATCAGGTTTCTTTCAGAGTATGCTCCATACTGAACAACCGTTCGCTCGACGAAACATCCGTAGCCAAAGACTGGGAACACCAATATTCAAGATAGGTAGTAGGAGTAATCCACTAAATTACAGGCTCATATCATTAACGTCGACATGCACCAGGATTTTGGAACATATATTGTGTTCGAACGTTATGAATTACCTCGAAGAAAACGGTCTATTGACACACAGTCTACACGGATTTAGAAAATATTGTTCTTGTTGAGTGTTACTGACAACAGATTTCAAATTTATTCCGTATTTCTAGATTTCCAAAAGGCTTTTGACAATGTACCACACAAGCGGCCTATAGTGAAATGGCGTGCTTGTGGAGTATCGTTTCAGGTATGCGACTTAAATTAGAAGCAACATATAGAAAATGTTGTTGAGAAAGCCAACCAAAGCCTAAGTTTTATTGGCGGAACACTGACAAAATGTGACAGATCTACTAAAGAGACTGCCTACACTATGCTTGTCCGTCCTCTTTTATGATACTGCTGCGCGGTGTGGAATCCTTATCAGATACAATTGACGGAGTACATCGATAAAGTTCAGAGAAGAGCAGCATGTTTTGTATTATGGCGAAATAGGGGAGAGAGTGTGACTGAAATGATACAGGATTTGGGGTGGGCATCGTTAAAACAGAGACGTTTTTCGCTGCGGCGGAATCTTCTCACGAAATTTCAAAAATTTCAATCACCAACTTTCTCCTCCGAATGAGAAAATATATTGTTGACGCCAGCCTACATTGGGAGAAACGACCACCTTAATAAAACAAGGGAAATCAGAACTCACACGGAAAGATATATAGACGTTTGTTTTTCCGTACACTGTACGAGATTGTAATAATAGAGAACTTAAGTGCACTTAAATGTGACTTGCAGAGCATCCATGCGGATGTTGATGTAGAAGCAGTTAATAAAATCGGTATTACGGCCAGTTCGAGAAAGAGGGGGGGGGGGGGGGGGGGTAGCGTAGCGATGAAAAGAAAATTACTTCAACACTTTGGGAAAGGAACTACAGCATATATTTTAAGAGTCAGATATATATTTTAAGAGTCATCGCACCACGCACCATGTACTGTTTGAAAGGCAGCAGTCTTCAACTTTCGAGTTCTGTACATTTGATGTGACGCCCTGGGACCTTCCTTCTTAACCTGTCTCTAGATAAGCGCCGTTCCGTCGCTGACATGGTGTTATTGTCTGTGAGCACGGTGCCTGTTATCTGCAATGATTAGCTTGCAGGGACGGCGTAAATGCAATCTTTGGAAGCTGAGCTCAGTTAAGGCAAACACAGTCAGATGTTCATAGTTTCAAGCATCAGACAGCAAGACTAGAATGGAAAATGAGGATGTCACAAAGTGATTATTTTAACGAAATGAATGCAAGGATCCGACCTGAAGTCTGAAAACGGAGTGAACAACAGGCATACCTCCCGAAGATGAAGTTTGTGCACTTTGTGCGAAACATCGTGTAAATGACTTAGTGTACTGCCTGACTGACCATCAGACGAAAAAGATGCTACTTAGTTTTCTCTGTTCTCTAACTGGGATCACGGAGTCCTCATTCCCTGATTACTTCATTTTAACCTAGATATCCCTCATAATAACCTCCTAAATGATCTATCTCGCCAATGCCCTGCCCGGCAATTTACTTCATTTTCCTTCACTCTGCCTTCGTCCCTCGGTGTATCGTCTTTGTCATAATCTCACCCAATGAACGACTGACACTTGTTAACCCCACCTACTTCCGTGCATGTCCCCAAAGTTTCCAATTTTTCAGGTAGAAAAGACACTGGGTGGTAGCTGGCGCATGAAATAACTGGTATTTGTCATTGTTGGCTGCTGGTTCCATAGTGGCTTACATGCCAGGTTTTGTTGTGAAAACCGTTAATTATTCCTTCATGTGTTTATCTGCATTCTCGAATTCTCAAGAATCCTACAACTCGAGATCAAGCCCGCTTGTTTGTAATGGGTGAACGTGTAAGCCACCGATCACCTGCTCACCCCCCCCCCCCCCTTTCTCCTCCTCTCAGTCGCTGGGAAGCGTTCATGTGCTGTCAGTCGGTCTTTAAACGGGACAAGCCTTTCAGAGTGAAGCAAACATATCAGTTATCCCGTAGCTGTCTGTATTCTGTGGCTTTCGCGACTTCCATGTGCGGCTTATTTGGAGCACTTTTGTCTCTGAGCACCTAGTGTCGAAGTATTATACCAGTTTTCAGATCTTATCTGAACTCTTCGTTACCTTAAGGCTCTGGGCGTTGCATAGAGGGGTGAAAGAGTAAAATTTAAAAACCAGTCGACGACAACATCGGTAGAGACGGAGCTCAAGTTTGCACATAGGAAGCATGGGGTAGGAAACTGGCTGTACCAATTGCAAAGGAACTATCCCAGAATACTCCTAAATCGGTTTACAGAAACCATGGAAAAAATCTAGCTGACCGGACAGGGAACTGAAAACCTAGTCATCTTGAAAGCGAGTCCAGTGTCTTAACAGTATCATACCTTGGTGTTTTTGCCTGGTCAGCTCCCTGTGTTGATCTATTAAGAGCAGTTAGATGCTAACCCATAGTTTGCCACATAATAGCATCAGTGTTGTGCAACTCACTCAAAAATAAGGAACCAAGACTATAACATCACTTCGATGGCAAAGTCGTTAAAGACGTTAGGTCAACGTTGGGGACAAAGGCGACTGTCCTTCTTTCTTAAACCATCCCCAACTTCCCATCAGTAGATTTAGGGAAAACACAGAAAGCCTGAACATGAATCAGAGAGCGGAGAAGTGAACACAGTTAATTGGGAATGTGGTTTTAATAACTTAAACAGTGCACAGCATCGCTCAGCGCAACGCACCTAACCTAGTAACTGAGTGAATCTCGGAAACTACTACAAATGGAGGAGAACCGAAATCGGGCGCCGCTCCCGCTTCAACCTTTCGATGGCCGGGTCGCACGCTGTGACAACTCATGAGGCATGTATTATCACGCTAACTAACAGTTTCTGGAACTGCATAATAAAAGAAGAGATCGAAATAAAAATTTGTGACAACACGTTCAGTAAAGACGGCAGCCTGCAGCTAAGCACAGTAAAACTGCAGAGGAAATTCGCCGAGAAACGAGCCGCATTCTTTCTAAATCCAAGCCGCTGACTTCGAACATGACAAGAGCTGAGTGTAATGGTCTCCGCGAACCCCGCAACAATCCACACCTCGTAGTCCTGCCGGCTGACAAGGGCAATGCAGCCGTCATTGTGGAACGAGCTGACTATAACGCTAAGATTCGGTTGATGCTGGAGGAGACACATCAAAAACTGTCAAAGGGCCGAACTTGAAGAATAATGAGGAAGATGTCGAGGCTCCTCAAGAGATCTTCGCTGGAAGAAAACGTCATAAAAAATCTCCTCCCTCGGGCACCTCGACCACCTACATTGTATGGGCTTCCAAAGCTTCAGAAAAAGAACACTCCTCTACGCCCCATCGCGAGCACCATTGCATCACCAACTTACAGACTCGCGAAACATCTGGCCAACCCCCTTACCCAAAAAGGTTGGTCGCTGTGTGCACCACATCAAGAATACAGCTGGCTTCATCAGAAGAATTAAATGCCTACGCCTTAGAGAAGGAGATATTATGGTCAGCTTTGATGTAGTGTCATTGTTCACGCGCGTTTTCATTAACGTCTCTATAGATCTGCTCTCCCAGTTATTTGACGAGAGTGTTGTGGATTTATTCAAGCATACTCTGACGTCATCGTATTTCTTGTATGATGGAGACTATTTCATCCAGACGGACGGCGTTGCGATGGGAAGGCCAATAGCTCCAGTTGCAGCCAATCTGTTCATGGAGTACTCTGAAAACATCGCCCTGGACACGGCTCCTGAAACGCCTACTTGCTTTTATCGTTATGTCTACGACACATTCGTTGTCTGGTCTCATGGACGTGAAAAGCTGGGAGGATTCTTGGACCACATCATCAACATCCATGACAACATCAAGTTCACGGTGGAGGTAGAGACAGATGGTGCCTTTTCGTTCCTTGATGCCCTCGTCCGCCGCAAAGCAAATGAGTGTCTCAGCCACAGCGTTTACCGACAATCCACCGACACAGACCAATATCTGCACGCTAACAGCTATCACCATCCGTCGCAGAGACGTTCTGTTCTGAGAACCTTAGTGCATCGAGCCGAAACCGCCTCAGATTCCGCAAACTTGCCGCAGGAACTGAGCCACTTACGGAAAGTATTCAAGGAAAACTGCTACAACAACCGCCAGATTTCGCAAGCTATCTTTCCAAAAAAACGTAAGCAGAAAGACTCCGAGGAGCACTCACAGAAATTTGCGTTCTTGCCGTTCTGTGGCTCAATAACAGGAGAGATAAGCCAGCTCGTAAAGAGGCATAAAGTCGATTCGGTCTTCAGGGCTCCAGCAAAAATTCAACTCTTGAAGCTGTGAAAGACGACGTACGCCTCAGAACGCCAGGAGTATATGAAATACCACGTGGGTGTGGACAGTTCTGTATCGGACAGACTGTGCGCACCATTCAACAGCGCTGTGTAGAAAACGAGAGATGTTTTAGTCTATGGTACCCAGAGAAATCAGCGGTGGCAGAGCATGCATTAGAAAACGGTCATCGTATTGAATTCGACGAGATATCCAAGATCACACGGACTAACAGTTTTTGGGATAGCATAATGAAAGAAGCGATCGAAGTAAAAATTTCTGACAACACGCACAATAAAGGCGGCGGCCCGCAGCTAAGCCTAGCGTGGGACCCGGCCATCGGAAGGTTGAAGCGGGCGCGGCAGCCACACAACGCAAACATTACCATATATGGTGCCGGAGCGGATAACAATGACGTCACGGAAGACAGAGTGGCTATATGAGGACGGCAGCAGCAACGAGAAGAGAGCCACCACTTGGCAGTGGCGAGGAGTACTCGGCCGAAAGCTCGTAGGTTTTACACCACTTGACGCAGCTGGAAGCCCGAGAAACTTTTAGTACCACATATCGCCATGAAACTGTGCACTCCTATTATGAATTCTGTTCTTTCTTTTTGAATCAACCTGTATGTATATCAATAATCTGACGACGACCAATGATTCTTTCTTTCAGTGTGGCTGCACGCCATGCTCAATCTCTTACGGTTGTTATGGATATATGAGTAAGGGATTCACGATTAGGTGACGCTACGTCAATAGTTTTTAACAGACTGGGAATTTGGGTCGAAAAGGAAAGAGTCCTAGGATGGCAGAGGAGGTTAGGCGACCGCTCACGTAAAACGGGAAATCCCGTTGTCGAGTTCAAATTTTCCCATGTTATCATTGATCCATTTCAGTGGCAAAATGTGGCTAACATCAATGAAACCTTTGAACAACAATCAAAATTATTGAGAAATTGCATCCTAGTCCATTAATATGGTCGTTGTGAAGGTACAGAATTTCTGTGATTAGAATATATAGGTTTTATCTTGTCAGTATGGTTAACTGTCTGTTTGCGACTGCTCCTGCATCAGAGGAGGGTGACGTTAGGCTTTGATATCTAGATCCTTTGGAAATTGCACTAGTTCCCTTGCAGATGGATATGTGAAGGATAGAGCTACAACAACGCTGAACGACATAATGTGAAGGGCAATCAAACAATTTAAAATGAGAGATGGTAAAATAGGCTCTATTAAAACTGAATGAAAGTCCAATCCGCATTAGCTGAAGAGATACCTCCAGGATATGAAACCGATCGTCATACAATGAAACACAATATACATCTATTGCTGATTTGGACTTTTTTAATATAGACTGTTTTACCATCCGTGTTTTTAAATTGTTTGATTGTTCTTCACATTATGTACAAGTTTCTTACCTATGGTTGCGTGACCTCTTAGGTTATTTGAAAGCTGAAGGAACTGACTGGTCATTCACCTTGTAATATAAGTGATCATACCACTTTAACCGTTTGAGGTCATTTTCGAATATGTATTGATTGGTTGTAGGGGAACATGTCACACTCGGCGCCATGAACGCCTGTGTCTACATTAAAACACTTTTAATGTAAACTATCGAGCTACTATTGTGTTGGTTCGTAAGCAGATTCATTGCTTCCTAAAGCCTCACAAATGTAAAAGAGTAACATAAACTATCGTTTTTTATTGTGCTGGATGTGGTTCGGTCTGTCTGTCTATTCTGATTTAGGTTTCCTGCGATTTTCCTACATCACTTTGCGGCGGCGCGGTTCTTTCCGTCCCTTTAGGACCAACCTGCACCTACCTGTGAACATTGTCTCAGTAGATCATCAGTAGGAAAGCCGAGATAAACCTACTGTACTTCGACGTGAAACAGGGTGCAATTAAAGTCACTATCTACGTTCCGGGACAAAGTTTTCACAGGAAATGAAAGATTGCAAATTTTGTCCTTAATTAATATATTCTGAAACTTAGGTGAACAAGTATCACTGCCAAGCCCGTGCTAGTCTCAACACAGTCACTCACAATCCCTTTCACTCAAGCTTATGGTGTTGCATTTCCCGCAAAACGTAATAGCTACAAAAATACGGATTGTTTTTGATTGAGAACGCTTGCCAAATATTAAGTCTGTCGGTACCAAATGCAGTCACAGTTTTTAGCCACCGACCTGCTCAATACGCCATATATATCTTTTCTCGTCACAAAATTCACTTAAAAATTCCGATATTTCTACACACCTATCGGAATGATTATGTCGTCACTTTACCACACTTTTGATGTATGAAACACTGCTAGATCCGGCAACTTATCGTTTCCATCGGAACTACTACTGCACACGTCAGAATTGTTTCATGGCTAGGCTCCCCTCCTCTCTAGAATACTGTAAGTCTACTCTACCAGCAGAGAAAGGCGCGCGAAGAATATTGCTTTACCATTGGTCAATAACAAAACAACACTCTCCCACGACAATCAGCGCTTTTCGTCAACAACCAATCGCAAAATAGTAAACCTAACGACTGCACTTTTTACCGACGTAATTATTTAATATGCTGAAATTTTGCTTAAGCATGAAGTTATTTACTATTGTTATTTATACCTGAATTAACTTTCTCTTTACCATAAACTTACTTTACAAAACTATTCTACCAAAATCCCCTTTATCCACATCCATACTTCTTCGAAATGCTCCCACAATAAATCCCACTACACAACTCGTTAAACAGTTATCTTCATATTAACCTTAAACCACACTCACGCATCATTCATACTGCTAAAACACATTTATAACATTTTACATACACAAAAAGAAATAATAACACTTTATGAAAATACTAGAACAGTTTATGAAAAACATTCTATTACTTTAGTGCACTCTAGTGGGCACAATCTAAACTAAAATCACAGTCCCCCTATCCAATATTGTCCTTTATCGGCTGATACATAAACTACGTGCGCGTCCAGTCTCGCGTCACTATCTGTCACTATCCAGCTCTGAGACACATCTCCCACTTAACCGCCTCCAAGGCAAGATCGGTATACGGCGCTACGCCTCAACTTCACATAATGCCAGGATGGTTCCTTCATCAAGGAGCATACTTGAGTACTCTGAATATTTCTATATTTTGAGCCGTTGATTCTTATGGTATTACTGTGACAACTTCTTTGCCATTGTAAGATGATGAGATGATCCTTGGATGAAATAAATACATCAATAAAACATTGTGCCATTTAACGTTGGGCTTATGTAGGCGAGCGATTTGGCCGCCCGAAGTTGGTATGAGTTGCCTGAGTGCCTGTGCGGCCCCAAGGCCGAGGGCGTGTCGCATCTGGTCCGGTTAGGCGATCCAGGTACAAAGATGAGGGGTGTGGTCACTTGTTGGTAAATCTCACCATTGAGAATTTTTATGACGAATTGTTACTTAAGAGGACAGACAGTGCTCTAAGAAATGATAGAGTGTCAGACAATATTCAAGATGGCTAACTTACTATTCTCTGAGATTCGACAGCAGTTCACAGTAAAGTATAAGCTAATCTGAGCACATCTGCGATCTCAGAAAAATGAGTCGCATCCAATGACAACAATATTTTCAATATCTTTAAATCAAAATAAGTTAATATTCACGTAGATTACACATTTTCGCCGTGAACCTCTGAATTAACAACTTTTAAAAACTTCTTGCGGTTTCGACAAACGGTGTCTCAGATTTCAGGTATTTTCGGATATGCAGCCGGATCCCATCAACATTCTGCCACGATATTTCGGCTCAGAGACGTCGGGTCATCCTCAGGTGAGTAAACAGAGTACTCCAGAGATCTGATGCAGTCATGATATTAAAGCGAATTCCGCTCATACGAATCGTACTGGCGGTTTACGGCGCATGCATTAGGTGGTGACATGCGCGAGGCAGCCACGTTGTGTGTAAGCTGCCCTCAGTGGTGAAGCAAGAACAATCTAATCTCTGAGTATCAACTGAACATGTCGATTCCGTTGTGACCGTATACTTTTCATAGCTGGATTCCAATTTTTATGCAGCTGAAAGCCGTTATCACGATTCGTTAAATTATCAGCAAGAGGTATTTCCACGGATTCTTTAATTACAGAGCTCAGTAGCTGGAAACCGGTGCTAAAATTTTGGTATTATTGTATTCCATTGAATATCCAATGGAAATGCAATGTTCTGCTACAGCTGATTTCTAAGGTTACGTCAGACAGGTGTGTCTTTCGTGTTCTACACAGCGTTCCAGGACCGTTCGTGTCGTCTGATCTATATATGCAGAGCCACACTCACAGGGAAATTTATAAACACCCTTCTTCCTCAATTGTAAATCGTCTTTAACGCATCCGACTAAAGCCCTACTCTTTGCTGATGTACGGAAGGTGACATTAATATTATTCTTTCTAACCAATCTGCCTATTTTAGAAGGCACGTTCCTGGCATATGGAAGGAACGCAGTTGATTTATAGTCGTCATCGGTCTCCTCACAGCGTTGCTTCTTGTTATTATAATTGTGCATGGTCTTCCGTATTTGACGCGAAGTATAGCCATTCTCTTTAAAAACCTTCTCCAGATGCAGTAATTCTTCGTGAAGGCTATCAGCATCCGATATTACATGCACCCGATGAATTAAGGTACTACGAACACTGGCCGTTTTTGAAGGGTGATGGCAGCTGGACGCCTGAATGTATAGGTATGTATGTGTGGGTTTTCTGTACACCGAATGTCCCAAAGACCCATCATTCTTACGCCGTACTAACACATTTAGAAAGGGTGAAGTCCCATCTTTCTCAGTCTCCTTAGTAAACCTGATGTTCTAATGTAATGAGTTGATATTACAAAGGAATTTTTTCCAGTTCTTGTCTGCCATTAAGCCATACAACGAAAGTGACATCTACGTAACGCCAGAAAACCGTAGGTTTTAAGACGGTAGATTCAAGAGTTTTCTCCTCAAAGTGTTCCATAAAAAGTTTGGGCACCACTGTGGACAAGGGACTCCCCACCGCGACACCGTTAGATTATTCAAAAAATTCGTTATTAAATAAAAAATAAGTTGAGGAGAGAGTATGTTCAAACAAACCGTCAAATAATCACTGAAAAAGTTACCAATAAGATGTAGCGAGTCAAATAAAGGCACTTTGGTAAAAAAACGAGACCACATTGAAACTAACTACACTCCTGGAAATTGAAATAAGAACACCGTGAATTCATTGTCCCAGGAAGGGGAAACTTTATTGACACATTCCTGGGGTCAGATACATCACATTATCACACTGACAGAACCACAGGCACATAGACACAGGCAACAGAGCATGCACGATGTCGGCACTAGTACAGTGTATATCCACCTTTCGCAGCAATGCAGGCTGCTATTCTTCCATGGAGACGATCGTAGAGATGCTGGATGTAGTCCTGTGGAACGGCTTGCCATGCCATTTCCACCTGGCGCCTCAGTTGGACCAGCGTTCGTACTGGACGTGCACACCGCGTGAGACGACGCTTCATCCAGTCCCAAACATGCTCAATGGGGGACAGATCCGGAGATCTTGCTGGCCAGGGTAGTTGACTTACACCTTCTAGAGCACGTTGGGTGGCACGGGATACATGCGGACGTGCATTGTCCTGTTGGAACAGCAAGTTCCCTTGCCGGTCTAGGAATGGTAGAACGATGGGTTCGATGACGGTTTGGATGTACCGTGCACTATTCAGTGTCCCCTCGACGATCACCAGTGGTGTACGGCCAGTGTAGGAGATCGCTCCCCACACCATGATGCCGGGTGTTGGCCCTGTGTGCCTCGGTCGTATGCAGTCCTGATTGTGGCGCTCACCTGCACGGCGCCAAACACGCATACGACCATCATTGGCACCAAGGCAGAAGCGACTCTCATCGCTGAAGACGACACGTCTCCATTCGTCCCTCCATTCACGCCTGTCGCGACACCACTGGAGGCGGGCTGCACGATGTTGGGGCGTGAGCGGAAGACGGCCTAACGGTGTGCGGGACCGTAGCCCAGCTTCATGGAGACGGTTGCGAATGGTCCTCGCCGATACCCCAGGAGCAACAGTGTCCCTAATTTGCTGGGAAGTGGCGGTGCGGTCCCCTACGGCACTGCGTAGGATCCTACGGTCTTGGCGTGCATCCGTGCGTCGCTGCGGTCCGGTCCCAGGTCGACGGGCACGTGCACCTTCCGCCGACCACTGGCGACAACATCGATGTACTGTGGAGACCTCACGCCCCAGCAATTCGGCGGTACGTCCACCCGGCCTCCCGCATGCCCACTATACGCCCTCGCTCAAAGTCCGCCAACTGCACATACGGTTCACGTCCACGCTGTCGCGGCATGCTACCAGTGTTAAAGACTGCGATGGAGCTCCGTATGCCACGGCTGACACTGACGGCGGCGGTGCACAAATGCTGCGGAGCTAGCGCCATTCGACGGCCAACACCGCGGTTCCTGGTGTGTCCGCTGTGCCGTGCGTGTGTTCATTGCTTGTACAGCCCTCTCGCAGAGTCCGGAGCAAGTATGGTGGGTCTGACACACCGGTGTCAATGTGTTCTTTTTTCTATTTCCAGGAGTCTAGTAACTGCGAGCTGTTCACCTTAACAGTCTCCAAACGATTGATAAAATCCCTGGAATTACGCATATGGTGGCAGCACTTACCCATATACGGCTTGAGTAGGGAGGCCAGATGTTCTTCAGTCGAGCAAGTAGAAGCACTCACTATCAGTCTAACCTTACGCATGCGCCGTAAACCGCCAGTACGATACGCATGCGCGGAATTCGCTATAAATACCATGGCTGCATCAGGTCTCTTCAGTACTTCGTGTACTCAACTGAGGATGACCGTATCGTGTATCGTGGCAGAATGTTGATGGGATCCGGCTGAAAACCCGAAAATTACTGGAAGAAGAAATACGCTGGGAAAATTTCAGAAGTGATACCTCAGATGATAGCATTGCACTAATCCTGTCAACTCTGAAAGCTACATGGTTGTATCTATTTTATTTCTTGATTTATTCAAATGTTTCTCATAACTTCGTATTTTCCACCGTTACACATCAAATGAATACAGCATGAATACATCACTTATCGTCAACCTTGTTTAGTTTTTTGATGGACAGCTTACTATTTTGCCAAGAACTTTATTTAAACATTCATTACAAGTGCTGTTAAAAACCATGGTAATTTAAGAAGCGGCCAGTCGCACGCATTAGCTGACACCATTAGTGTAAAGAGTACCAAGTGACGTTTCTGAAAAGCAGGCCTAAATAACTGTTGAAACAATATTTAACCACAATCTGTTGTCATTTACCGAGTGCCCAAATTTGCAAGAGTTTATTTATGAACAAATCTTTATTTATATTCATTGGGGATTGTGTGAGTGTGATGTTTATAACAGTTCTTTTGTTTAAATATTGATTTAATATATTTGTTTAGTCCGCAGCTCGTGGTCGTGCGGTAGCGTTCTCGCTTCCCGCGCCCGGG
This sequence comes from Schistocerca nitens, assembly GCF_023898315.1. Classification (NCBI taxonomy): domain Eukaryota; kingdom Metazoa; phylum Arthropoda; class Insecta; order Orthoptera; family Acrididae; genus Schistocerca; species Schistocerca nitens. The sequence goes on from NC_064614.1 coordinate 286,217,581, forward strand.
TTCCCGGGTTCGATTCCCGGCGGGGTCAGGGATTTTCTCTGCCTCGTGATGACTGGGTGTTGTGTGATGTCCTTAGGTTAGTTAGGTTTAAGTAGTTCTAAGTTCTAGGGGACTGATGACCATAGATGTTAAGTCCCATAGTGCTCAGAGCCATTTGAACCAGCCAATATATTTGTTTAGTGCGGCATGTGATCAAATTGAGTCACATCATTTCTGAAGAATGTAAGAATGATGTATTCTTGGTGTGGACGACATTCAGCCAATGGAAAAGCAGACGGTAGCGGAACACTATGGGAGTTAAGTGCATACTGGGACTTTTTGAGTGAAGAAGTCAAGGGAGTGATTCTGGATACTTTTTAAGTCGTGTTCTTGAAGAAGGCAGACCTGTATGTGGCATTATGTGGTATTTAATCGTGTAGGTGACTGATTCTGGCGTTGAACATCTGCTACCATATTTTCACATCTGAAGGGACTTTATATTTAGAGAGGTCTGCATGTGCTCCAGCGTAGGACTCTAACGTTTTCCACTTTCATTATGGAACGGAGTATGACTTACTATTCTTTATAGCACATGTGTTAATTTGTGGTTCAAGATATTTAATTAACTCTGAACTATTTTGATCTGTTGAATATCTCCTGCATTGCGATCACAAAACAGTCTTAGTTTTCGAGTCTCGCAACGCTCTCAGTGTAACTTTACGGCATTTGATAATGGTATTTTCTGTATGTATTTTAAATGGATAATGTAGGACGATTTTCCATTTAATTCAACTGTCCTTTCTTGAATAAATATTAGTCAAATAATTCTCTATCGCCTACGTCAATTGCAGACGTTAAAATAGTAAACCCTTCATTAAACTGCACGTTTATCTTTTATACACTACTGGCCATTAAAATTACTACACCACGAAGATGACGTGCTACAGACACGAAATTTAACCGACAGGAAGAAGATGCCATGATATGCAAATGATTAGCTTTTCAGAGTATTCACACAACGTTGGCGCGGTGGCGACACCTACAACGTGCTGACATGAGGAAAGTTTCCAACCGATTTCTCATACACAAACAGCAGTTGACCGGCGTTGCCTGGTGAAACGCCGGCCGAAGTGGCCGTGCGGTTAAAGGCGCTGCAGCCTGGAACCGCAAGACCGCTACGGTCGCAGGTTCGAATCCTGCCTCGGGCATGGATATTTGTGATGTCCTTAGGTTAGTTAGGTTTAACTAGTTCTAAGTTCTAGGGGACTAATGACCTCAGCAGTTGAGTCCAATAGTGCTCAGAGCCATTTGAACCTGGTGAAACGTTGTTGTGATGCCTCGTGTAAGGATGAGAAATGCGTACCATCACGTCTCCGACTTTCATAAAGGTCGGATTGTAGCCTATCGCGATTGCGGTTAATCGTATCACCACATTGCTGTAGGTCGAGATTCAATGACAGTTAGCAGAATATGGAATCGGTGAGTTCAGGAGGGTAATACGGAACGCCGTGCTGGATCCCAACGGCCTCGTATCACTAGCAGTAGTGATGACAGGCATCTTATCCGCAAGGCTGTAACGGATCGTGCAGCCACGTCTCGATCCCTGAGTCAACAGATGGGGACGTTTGCAAGACAACAACCATCTGCACGAACAGTTCGACGACGTTTGCATCAGCATGGACTATCAACTCGGAGATTATGGCTGCGATTACCCTTGACGGTGAATCACAGACAGGAGCGCCTGCGATGGTGTACTCAACGACGAACCTGGGTGCACGAATGGCAAAACGTCATTTTTTCGGATGAATCCAGGTTCTGTTTACAGCATCATGATCGTCGCATCCGTGTTTGGCGACATCGCGGTGAATGCACATTACAAGCGTGTATTCGTCATCGCCATACTAGCGTATTACCCGACGTGATGGTATGGGGTGCCATTGGTTACACGTCTCGGTCACCCCTTGTTCTCATTGACGGCACTTTGAACAGTGGACGTTACATTTCAGATGTGTTACGACCCGTGGCTCTACCCTTCATTCGATCCCTGTGAAAACCTACATTTCAGCAGGATAATGCACGACCGCATGTTGCAGGTCCTGTACGGGCCTTTCTGGATACAGAAAATGTTCGACTGCTGCCCTGGTCAGCACATTCTCCAGATATCTCACCAATTGAAAATGTCTGGGCAATGGTGGCCGAGCAACGTGCTCGTCACAATACGCCAGTCACTACTCTTGATGAACTGTGGTACCGTGTTGAAGCTGCATGTGCAGCTGTACCTGTACACGCAATCCAAGCTCTGTTTGACTCAATACCCAGGCGTATCAAGGCCGTTATTACGGCCAGAGGTGGTTGTTCTGGGTACTGATTTCTCAGGATCTATGCACCCAAATTGCGTGAAAATGTAATCACATGTTAGTTCTAGTATAATATATTTGTCCAATGAATACCCGTTTATCATCTGCATTTCTTCTTGGTGTAGCAATTTTAATGGCCAGTAGTGTATATATTTCTGAGTATTTTACTAAACCGCACCTATTGCCAATGCATAGACTATTTGACTGTAGGAGCACCGCTACATGTTATTATTTGCAGCGGGTAACTGCTGGGCATGAAAGTATGTAGCTCGACCCTGTGACTACATCGAGTTGTTCTTTTTAAAAAGCTTTGCAACGCCCAACTATCTAAGGTGCGAGCAACAGCAGGTAAATTCACAACTGGTTGTGTCGTATGATGTTCAGAGAGCAACTCAGCTTCAGCACATCGTTAGGTGGCGTCGCAAGCAGCCACAATGTGACTATTTCTCCTACATAACATGAGTTATTTGACGGCCTTAAGCAACAGGAAATTGCCCTGACGACTGTCACATGACAGAAATCTGTTGCACATGGGTGTCTCGGGATAGCTGAGAGGCCAGAGAAACCAAAGTTATCTTCAATACTATACTTTCCTGTGGTTTCTGTCTCCTCTACAAGAAGTACGAAATCTCTCACTATCAGTCCACTTGACTGTGAGTGGTCTGTCAGTACAGGAGAGACAGAGCTCAGGGTAATTCAGGTATTCGCTTTTTTTGCCGGCCGCGGTGGTCTAGCGGTTCTGGCGCTGCAGTCCGGAACCGCGGGACTGCTACGGTCGCAGGTTCGAATCCTGCCTCGGGCATTGGTGTGTGTGATGTCCTTAGGTTAGTTAGGTTTAAGTAGTTCTAAGTTCTAGGGGACTTCTGACCTAAGATGTTGAGTCCCATAGTGCTCAGAGCCATTTGAACCATATTCGCTTTTTTTTTAATATTTGTGCCATCAGCTGTACAATTATAAGATTATTCTCTACCAGATTCAGTACCATCTTCATAGGAGAAAAACAGTAAGATTCTTGTTACAACCAAATCCGGTAGAGAATAAATATACAATTGGCAGCTGATGGCGCTAATATGTTTTTTTTTTTTTTCAAAACATTTAACAGCAGTAGGAAGTCCCCTAAGAAAACTTTTATAGAATACAGTGTGTTATACCAATACGTTGGTGCTTCTTCCAATTTATAATCACAAATTCTCACGCCGTACAAGACAAAGTCCATAAAATACTATATTGTAATTAAATTCTCACGTATTTGGATAAAGATGCTGAAGTTGAACGAATCTACATTGTCAAATAAGAATTGTCGCAGAAGGAGGTGTTACCAAGGAGGCTGACAGTGACACTTAGTCGAACATGGCTAATCGCACGATTAAATAACCACCGCAGTACAGCCTGCTACGGACCGTGTTTGTGTTTATTAAGCATCCCTACAAAAAAAATTTTTCGCTTTCTTGATTGGATAGTCGATCTTGCATTAAGCGATTCGCATGTTACGGAGAAAATATAATCAGGTTTACGTTTAAATCATAAGGGAACTTGAATGAGATTAGTGTGTTGAATTTTACCATGAGTAAATGTTTTTTTATTTGTTACATACGTCAGTAGACTTTATTGCTGGAACTTTACGTAGACAAAGGATTTTGGAGTACGTTACATAGCAGACAAAAGATTTTCGACGATTAACAGACTAACTCTGTGCTGTGTATTACATTTAGATAATGATAAATATATTTTTGTACAAATCGATCAGCGGTGCTTCATTGAGCTTCATGGAATTTTGAATGATATCGCCCTGCGACGAATTGTTGTTGTTGTTGTGGTATTCAGTCCTGAGACTGGTTTTATGCAGCACTCCATGCAACCATATACCGTGGAAGCTACTTCATCTCCCAGTACTTACTGCAACCCACATCCTTCTGAATCTGCTGAGTGTATTCATCTCTTGGTCTCCCTCTACGGTTTTCACCCTCCACGCTGCCCTCCAATACTAAATTTGTGATCCCCTGATGCCTCAGAACATGCCCTACTAACCGGTCCCTTCTTTTTGTCAAGTTGTGCCACATACTCCTCTTCTCCCCAATTCTATTCAATACCTCCTCATTAGTTATGTGATCTACCTATCTAATCTTCAGCATTCTTCTGTAGCACCACATTTCGAAAGCTTCTATTCTCTTCTTGTCCAAACTATTTATCGTCCATGTCTCACTTCCATACATGGCTACACTCCATACAAATACTTTCAGAAACGACTTCCTGACACTTAAATCTATACTCGATGTTAACAAATTTCTCTTCTTCAGAAACGCTTTCCTTGCCATTGCCAGTCTACATTTTATATCTTCTCTACTTCGACCATCATCAGTTATTTTGCTCCCCAAATAGCAAAACTCCTTTACTACTTTAAGTGTCTCATTTCCTAATCTAATTCCCTCAGCATCACCCGACTTAATTCGACCGCATTCCATTATCCTCGTTTTGCTTTTGTTGATGTTCATCTTATATCCTCCTTTCAAGACACTGTCCATTCCGATCAACTGCTCTTCCAAGTCCTTTGCTGTCTCTGATAGAATTACAATGTCATCGGCGAACCTCAAAGTTTTAATTTCTTCTCCATGGATTTTAATACCTACTCCGAATTTTTCTTTTGTTTCCTTTACTGCTTGCTCAATATACAGATTGAATAACATCGGGGAGAGGCTACAACCCTGCCTCACTCCCTTCCCAACCACTACTTCCCTTTCATGCCCCTCGACTCTTATAACTGCCATCTGGTTTCTGTACAAATTGTAAATAGCCTTTCGCTCCCTGTATTTTACCCCTCCCACCTTCAGAATTTGAAAGAGAGTATTCCAGTCAACATTGTCAAAAGCGTTCTCTAAGTCTACAAATGCTAGAAACGTAGGTTTGCCTTTCCTTAATCTTTCTTCTGAGATAAGTCGTAAGGTCAGTATTGCCTCACGTGTTCCAAACTGAAGTTCCCCGAGGTCGGCTTCTACCAGTTTTTCCATTCGTCTGTAAAGAATTCGCATTATTACTTTGCAGCTGTGACTTATTAAACTGATAGTTCGGTAATTTTCACATCTGTCAACACCTGCTTTCTTTGGGATTGGAATTATTATATTCTTCTTGAAGTCTGAGGGTATTTCCCCTGTCTCATACATCTTGCTCACCAGATGGTAGAGTTTTGGCAGGACTGGCTCTCCCAAGGCCGTCAGTAGTTCTAATGGAATGTTGTCTACTGCCGGGGCCTTGTTTCGACTCAGGTCTTTCAGTGATCTGTCAAACTCTTCACGCAGTATCTTATCTCCCATTTCATCTTCATCTACATCCTCTTCCATTTCCATAATATTGTCCTCAAGTACATCGCCCTTGTATAGACCCTCTATATACTCCTTCCACCTTTCTGCTTTCCCTTCTTTGCTTAGAACTGGGTTTCCATCTGAGCTCTTGATATTCATACAAGTGGTTCTCTTTTCTCCAAACGTTTCTTCAATTTTCCTGTAGGCAGTATCTATCTTACCCCTAGTGAGATAAGCCTCTACATCCTTTCATTTGTCCTCTAGCTATCCAAGCTTAGCCATTTTGCACATTCTGTCGATTTGATTTTTGAGACGTTTGTATTCCTTTTTGCCTGCTTCATTTACTGCATTTTTATATTTTCTCCTTTTATCAATTAAGTTCAATATTTCTTCTGTTACTCAAGGAGTTCTACTAGCCCTCGTCTTTTTACCTACTTGATCCTCTGCTGCCTTCACTACGTCATCCCTCAGAGCTACCCATTCTTCTTCTACTGTACTTCTTTCCCCCATTGCTGTCAATTATTCCCTTATGCTCTCCCTGAAACTCTGTACAACCTCTGGTTCTTTCAGCTTATCCAGGTCCCATCTCCTTAAATTCCCACATTTTTGCAGTTTCTTCAGTTTTAATCTACAGTTCATAACCAATAGATTAATCTATATTCTATAATCTATATTAATATCTAGCAAGAAAAATAATGTGAGTGTTTTCTAGGAACTGCATTAGCAGTTAGAGCACCTGCAGCTACACGGTGTAAGGAACATTGGTCTTGCAAAGACCCTGTCCAACGGATATCGGAGACAAGTGTCATATCTTGTCAGCAACAATCGATTTTAGTCCTGACAGGAATTTCTGATATCAGTAAATACGGGTTCATCTCCTACAGTTTCTGAACGAACATTGCGAATGGAACTTCGCACAATGAACATTTGGGGTCCAGGACCTCGCAAAAGCCCCTTGCTCATCACAAACAATAGATGAAACAACACAGAAATTTTACAGTAGCTCAGTGGAAGGGTGTAGTGTGTCTCGACGAATCGCGATTTTGCATATTTTCAAATTGCGTGAGGGTTCGAGTACAGTGACAATCCAATGAGGTTTTTCAACCTGGAGTATGTGGCGAATGTAGGTCAAGCCAGAGGTGGGTCCGTAATATTTTGATCCTGTTTTTCGTAATAGACTTGGGCTCACTCATTCAGGTCAACTCAAACGTGAACCAGGTTGTTTATTTCAACAATCTTGGTGATATTCCTTCCATAACTTCATGATGAGAGTGCTGTTGACACACTGTCATCCACGATAACAATCGTAAACACCGAATTACATGAATTCGTCCCTGGTTTGACGAACAGTCAGACAGCCTGTTAGGTCTCAAATTGTGGATTTAAACAAACCCAGTGTACTGACTGACACCACTGACGTCGGGTTGCACATTTCGTAATACCTGTGAACAAAGTTATGAAAAACGTTGGTTCCTTTAATCTTTCCAGACGACTATCAATTTTTAAACATTTGTTCCTCGGAAAGGAACAATGTTTCGAAAAGATTCATTCTATATTACGAAACCGTATCTTACCGAGCGGGGTAGAGCAGTGGTCAGCACACAGGACATGCATTCGGGAGGCGCCGGTTCAAACCCGCGTCTAGCCATCCAGATTTAAGTTTTTCGTGATTTCCCTAAATCGCTTAATGCAAATGCCGGGATGGTTCCTCCGAAAGAGCACGGCCGCCTTTCTTCTCAATGCTTCCCTTATCCGAGCTTGTGCTCCGTCTCTGATGACCTCTTTGTTGATGGGACTTTAAACACTGATCTACTCCTCCTTCTCCTCATCCTCCTCCTCCTCCTTATACATGAACGAGGATGGAACTGGGGTGAATTTCAACTTATTCATCGAAACTGAAAGTTAAGCTCTGAAACAGTGTGAGTCGCTGGGCCGCGTGGTGCCAGCACGGATCTTCCTGGAACAGATCGCTCGGTCGTTTGTTCTTTACCCAACATGCGCCCATACTCCCTCTGATCAGTCATGCAGGCAGATTACTGTCTTTTAACTTAACTTGGAGATGTATACTTTATATTGATTTTATGTGCACCTGACACTGGGTTGAAACTTTGAAAGCGGGTTGTATAAGACTTCAGTAATAAAAATTTTGTGCAAATGTAGCGGAAGTTTCAATTATGAACAATACAATTATAGCTGTGCAGCGTGATTTTCGCCGACGCTACCGGAGTGAACCTCCTAACCATTCGATGATGGTATCAGTAGTCTCAAGGCACAGGTTATTTCTTTAATGGGAAAATGGCTGATCTCGCAGTGTGGGTGTTTGTGAGCGACTCTGTCTATGAGGCTCCCCGACGAGTATCTTTCGTTGAACTGCGACGCCATGCAGCAACAGCAGGGAATTCAGTAGCTCCAGACATGCTCGCCAGAGTATGCGAAGAGTCTGACAAGCGTCTAAATATTTGCCGCTTGTGCTGTGCACTGCACATTGAACATTTGTGAATGGTAAATGGAAACATTGAGCCCACACGTAAATATAACAAATGCACTTGGGTTGTGTGTGCATGTATGTGAATGATACACCCTGAAAAATCGGATGGTTGTTTTCAAAACAGAAACCAGTAACCTGAAATTTATCTCAAGTTCCTTTATTCACTCGCGAAACTTATATAGTCATGAAATCCGACAGATCTTTTCGAAATAACCTCTACATTGTCACAAACATCTAATAATCCGTATACTTTAATCTTTCTGGAATGCTGGAGACATTACAATATTCGCCTCTGAGTTCTGAAGAGAATCATTGATCCAGGGAATGTTGATATTAATTTTTTCAATCCCAGTGCTTGACCGCATACTACATCAATTTTATATATATATATATATATATATATATATATATATATATATATATATATATATATATATATATGCTCTGTGTAAACTACGCAGGGTATCATGGGTATCATAATACCAACAGTGCTGCTCAATGTGCATAGGTAGTAAAACAGTCTAGAAATACATGCCATAATGTCAATATGATGTCAATATGAAAAAAAGTCATGGAATGATGATGGTTATCCCAACTCAGCAGCGTCAGTTAAAATAAAGTACGGAGTACATCCAAAGTGTCCACTTATAAAAGCCGGCCGGTGGGGCCGAGCGGTTCAAGGCGCTTCAGTCTGGAACCGCGCGACCGCAATGGTCACAGGTTCGAATCCTGCCTCGTGCATGGATGTGTGTGATGTCCTTAGGTTAGTTAGGTTTAAGTAGTTCTAAGTTCTAGGGGACTGATGACGTCAGATGTTAAGTCCCATAGTGCTCAGAGCCATTTGAACCATTTGAACCACTTATAAAAATCCTAACACCCAAAATGTGGAGACTTCAGCCATGAAGAACAGATGGTGGGACTGCCGCCAAGTGTGCTCGTTTTCTGCTGTCGTGATTGCACCGAAATACGACGTCAACGGTAAAATCAGTTAGTTGTTCGTGTATTATTGTGATTACACTGGACATTAAAGTTTTTATTCCTCTGCGGAATAAGCCTATATCGTATTTCATTGTGATCCAGTCGTCGTGTTGGCATAATAACTTTTGTTGGGATTTTTTTTTACATACAGCCATTCAGGTATGTTTACCTGTCCTATGTTTAATACCTATGCAAGTGTAGAAATTGGAAATTTGTGGTAATTCCTAGGGAACCAAACTGCTGAGGTAACAGGTCCCTAGGCTTACACTCTACTTAATGTAACGTTAACTTACGCTAAGGAAAACACACACACCCATGCCCGAGGGAAGAGTCGAACCTCTGACCGGGAGAACCGTGTGAACCGTGACAAGGCGCCTCACCCCGCGCGGTTACCCCGCACGGCTGTAAGTGTGGCAGCAGCGTCTACTACAATGTAACATAAGGTAATTTACGTTGTATATTTAGATGTATTCATATTCTTCCATAATAAAATAGATATGTGGATGGTCATTACAGAATGAGATCTGTAAAAACTGTTGACACGAAATGGGGAACGTGAATGTGCGCATTGGCAAAATTTAAGTAAACAAGAAAAAAGTACGACATATTAACATTACAGATCGATTTATTCCAATGACTTCAAGGTACGATACTTTCAGGCCGTTTGCAACACCTGGCAGAAAAAGTATTGCGGAAGAATAATAAGTAAAAAATTTTTAAAAAATATGAAAATGAAAGTTAGGTTGGAGTGGCGCGCTTCACTTCCAACGAATCAGTGAATGCGCACAGCATCACCTCAGTTTTATCTCATAAGTAACATACAATACAGTATAGACATCATTAACACAACGAGAAATAAAATTTCCTGCATTTCTCTTCAAGAAAATCGACCACGGGTTATACACCCGTCTTTTTTTGGGCACTTAATTTTTTGGTCAGTGAAGGAGAGGAGTATTTCCTAGGCTGGGAAAATCATGCAGTTACATGATATTTTGTTTTATTTCATTATGCTGCACAATACCCAGTTAAATTCAAATGATTTCGACTTACGTCATGCTGTGGTGTTTCTTTCTGGGCAACCAATGTCCTTTGTGCTTACGGCTTTCCTTTAATTATTATCTCAGTATTCTTCATTATGTTTTTAGCCTTCGCTCTACTTTTCTTCATAAAGGGTTTGCCACAACACATTCACGCCGGAAATAACTGAAAAGAAGTAAATTGTACTGTTGCTTGTTGTTTGTCGGAAGGCGAGAGTGAAACAGGTTATAACAGGTTTAAAAATGGTTCAAATGGCTCTGAGTACTATGGGATTTAACATCTGAGGTCGTCAATACCCTAGAACGTAGGACTACTTAAACCTAACTAACCTAAGGACATCACATACATCCATACCCAAGGCAGGATTCGAACCTACGACCGTAGCAGTCGCGCGGTTCCACACTGAAGCGCTTAGAACTGCTTGGCAACCGCGGCCGGCTATAACAGATTTACCAGCGTGGTCAGACACGTTCGGCACATTGAGCGTTCCTCTAGTCATCAATAAAGAAACTTATACATTGCTAAATCACTTTTATTATTATTTTTAATAGTAATCTTTATTACTCCTTTTATCACTTCGTACAATGTTTTGTCTTAATTTTGCACACTATGTTTTAAATCATGTAAGTCATGTCTCATCACTTCTTTCCCTCATTCTCGCTCACTCACCCACTCAGACACAAACACACAAACACACACACACACACACATACACACACACACACACACATGCAGACGCACGCACACATTTGCAGCTTTTACGACGAGATTACTTTAAAAGTTTTATGAGTGCCCGACTGCAGTTAATTGTTGTATCTGGGTTTGTGAAATGCAGGGAGACTTCTCTTGTACTTCCAACCTATCTCAGGCTATTAGCCATGGCACATTCGGTAGTGTAGCGGAAAAACCCGGATAATACCCAATTTTCGCCGTTAAGGGGGGTAGGACGTCAAACGGGCCGACTTGGAGCAGGAGAGGCACCACAGAACATTTTAATTTCCAATGTCTATACTTTTACAAAAAAATTTGTCAGCATCACCGGGAAGGATTCAGGATTCACACTCATTGCAGTGGAAGATCGAAAACATAACAAAATAAAGTTTTTTCACGTGTGAAATTTCATCATTTTTTCACTTACTAATGGCAGCATTTGTTGATATAGGTACACTTTTCTTCAGAAGTTAGAGAGATTCTTCGATGAATTTTGCACAGCATACAAACCATACTTACAAGTGTATGAAACTCTAGAATTTATTTATGTAAAAACGAATGAACTGTTATATTTTAAACTTCATGTTTAGAAAAAACACCAATTTTCTAGGTAATTGCCTGAATTTTTACCACAGTTTTTAATAGATTTGTAAAATTCTAGAGTTTCATACACCTTTGAGTATGGTTTGTATGCTGTGCAAAATTCATCGAAGAATCTCTCTTACTTATGAAGAAAAGTGTACCTATAGCAACAAATGCTGCAATTAGTAAGTGAAAAAAAATGATGAAATTTCACATGTAAAAAAAATTTATTTTGTTATGTTTTCGAACTTCCACTGCTGTGAGTGAAAATTCTGAATCCTTCCTTGTCATGCTGACAAAGTCTTATGAATTTATTTGTAAAAGTATAGACAGTGGAAATTAAAATGTTCTGTGATGCCTCTCCTGCTCCAAGTCGGCCCGTTTGACGTCCTACCCCCCTTAAACGTTTCCCACTTCCTCCCTTCAGCAGGTATGTTTACAATGAAGTACTGAGATTACAGGGAGTTTAAAAGCACGATATAATTTGCCAGTGACACCACGAAGCGCTTATAGTCCCAAAAACACGGTAACGAAACACTTTCATTGCGTTGGCCTTTTGTATGAAACGGTGCACAGCGATACGAATTAGGACGAGCAGCTGCAGGTAGCGTAGCGGCCCCTGCGCCGCTAGACGCGACGCGCTGCGCCGTGCTGCCTACCCTGGCGGCGCTCAGAAGCGCAGCGGCGCTGCAGCCGGAGCGTTGCGTCCCGCGAGGCGCATTGCGCGTGAGTTTAATTAGTCACCCCGGCCCGGGCCGGCTGCCGGGTCGGCTGCGCTATCGCTCCCTGCGGCACGCCCCGGCCCAGAGCCGCCCTACCCGGCCCTGCGCTCTGGATTGATCGCCCTGCAACAGCAATTATTTTTAAACTGAACACCGCGGTTGCCCGAAAGACAATTTAAGTCCCCGTGGCTAAGGAGCCGCAGCGCAGGGCCCCTGTTGCCTGTTGCGGTCACGGCTTAGGCCGTCCGTCGGCTAAAGAGATGCCTGCGCAGGGAAGCGGGTGCTGCAGCACGCGAGTCCTCTCCCTCCCGTCATCGCCGAGTTTATTTATTTATTTTTTTCTTCTGTGTCGCAATTGTATTCCTTCTAGCATACAGGTTGCATCAGAGTTAACTCGGAAAACTGACACAAATGAATGTACACAATACTAAAAACAAGTGTTCAACACACTTCGAAATGTACCCGTTTCCGACATCATTCTCACTATATACATATACATACACAATATACATAAATGACCTTGTCGATGACATCGGAAGTTCACTGAGGCTTTTTGCGGATGATGCTGTGGTATATCGAGAGGTTGTAACAATGGAAAATTGTACTGAAATGCAGGAGGATCTGCAGCGAATTGACGCATGGTGCAGGGAATAGCAATTGAATAGCAATTGAATCTCAATGTAGACGAGTGTAATGTGCTGCTAATACATAGAAAGATAGATCCCTTATCATTTAGCTACAAAATAGCAGGTCAGCAACTGGAAGCAGTTAATTCCATAAATTATCTGCGAGTACGCATTAGGAGTGATTTAAAATGGAGTGATCATATAAAGTTGATCGTTGGTAAAGCAGATGCCAGACTTTCATTGGAAGAATCCTAAGGAAATGCAATCCGAAAACAAAGGAAGTAGGTTACAGTACGCTTGTTCGCCCACTGCTTGAATACTGCTCAGCAGTGTGGGATCCGTACCAGATAGGGTTGATAGAAGAGATAGAGAAGATCCAACGGAGAGCAGCGCGCTTCGTTGCAGGATCATTTAGTAATCGCGAAAGCATTACGAAGATGATAGATAAACTCCAGTGGAAGACTCTGCAGGAGAGACGCTCAGTAGCTCGGTACGGGCTTTTGTTGAAGTTTCGAGAACATACCTTCACCGAAGGGTCAAGAAGTATATTGCTCCCTCCTACGTATATCTCGCGAAGAGACCATGAGGATAAAATCAGAGAGATTAGAGCCCACACAGAAGCATACCGACAATCCTTCTTTCCACGAAAAATACGACGCTGGAATAGAAGGGAGAACCGATAGAGGTACTAAGGGTACCCTCCGCCACTCACCGTCAGGTGGCTTGCGGAGTATGGATGTAGATGTAGATGTAGATATGGTTGCGTCACCACTGACTTCAGTATGAAATATTATCCTCCATACCACTAAAGCTGTTTAATTAGGATCAAATGTCAGCTACAGGACATAGATCGGAAATGTTGTACATGCATTATGGAATAGCGGCAAGTTTTTTGCTAAGATTACATCTGACACGATAATATGTTCCAAGATCTATCAAGGCTTCCACACTGGCCTATGGACATTTTTTGTCGGGGTCAGCCGGGCGAAGTGGCCGTGCGGTTCTAGGCGCAGCAGTCTGGAACCGCGAGACCGCTACGGTCGCAGGTTCGAATCCTGCCTCGGGCATGGATGTGTGTGATGTCCTTAGGTTAGTTAGGTTTAACTAGTTCTAAGTTGTAGGGGACTAATGACCTCAGAAGTTGAGTCCCATAGTGCTCAGAGCCATTTGAACCATTTGTCAGGGTCACCTCAACAGCCAAGGGTACTGCACTCTTGTTGGTGCGATTGAAGATCTGGGTCAGCGAATTGTACACGGTTTCTTCTTTCAATGATGTTTGAATTAATTCATAATGAGACGGTTTTGAATCAAATAATAGATATCTGAAAATCAAATTAGCAAATGAGTATAGTTTTTCGGTCATTGAGCTATGGAGCAACGATCGTTGTTGATGGTGGCGCCGGTTATTCCTACTGCGTCTGATACGCATATAAAGAATGCGTTGATGTCAAAATAAAATTGTCTTCTAAATTTTTTACCGTGTACGAGCCGTAGTTATTTAACACCTCCGTCGGTTCGGCGATTAAAACCGAGAGATTCTACAACTGGCAGAAAATTTTCCACGATGTCTACGGGTACGTGGATGAACTTTTCTCGAAAACTAATCGACAATTTGCTTTTTAGTTCAAAAATATGGCTTTGAGCACTATGGGACTTAACTTTTCGGGTCATCAGTCCCTTGAACTTAGAACTACTTAAACCTAACTAACCTAAGGACAGCACACACATCCATGCCCGAGACAGAATTCGGACCTGCGATCTTAGCGGTCGCGCGGTTCCAGACTGTAGCGCCTAGAACCGCTCGGTCACCCCGGCCGGCTGCTTTATAGTATTCCAACTACATCGTTATGCGCTATGGTATTATATTAGTAGAAGGTTCTTCCTATCTATTTTTAGAGGTATTTCCTGAGCCATCCTTGTTTTCGGTTGTAAGACTCAGAACGAAATACTTCTCTCCTCAAACGCGCTTGGATCTGAGGCGATTAATTTCTTTTCAAGACCGCATGTTCACATTATTCAAATATTGCACGGATTAAGAAGTACCTTCTGCCGACATTCGCCATACATATATGAGGCCGCGATTTGAATCTTATGCCTTTCATTCCATGTTTTACCTGTATCTCACAGAAGCGAGAGTAACAGTTTCAAATGAAACATCTGGGAGATCAAAACTGTGTGCCGGACTGAGACTCGAACTCGGGACCTTTGCCTTTCGGGGGCAAGTGCTCTACCATCTGAGCTACCCATGCACGACTCGCGCCCCGTCCACACAGATCTGATCTGCAGGAAGTTTCGTATCAGAGTACACTCTGCTGCAGAGTGAAAATTTCATTTTGGAAACAGATCACAGATCGGAGAAAATGGACAGATCATACCGTATGTAATTTTTGCTTGCTCAGAATGACCGCAAGTCAGTGTTGAATAATCCATAAATAATCTCCTTTATTTTGCTATACAACAATCGAAAATACATCACTGACCTAAATTCACAGTTCATACACATTTTGTTACATTTTTTTAAGAGACAACATGAAACATTTCCTTACGAAAAGAGCGCATATTTGCGCAAGAAACTCGCTTTAAAATATTTTTTTCCTATATTTAAAAGAGAGGACTTTCTCCAGGTACCCCTCCAACGCCAACTCGAAGGCTTGAAGCTGTTGTGCTTACGAATTGATTTCAAGGCTTAGACAAAACTTTACGAAATGTTCATTAAACTGAGTTCGGTTGAGGAAAATGTCTTTTGATTGCGATATTTGATTATTATTTATACCAGGTATGCTTGCTTTTAAATATTTGGTATTTCTTCTATACACAAATCAAATGACATGTACTTTTATGTATGTGGAAAGTGAAAACAGCAATTTACATAGACGTACGTACAGTTTGATTTTATACGCTGATACATATTGAATTGTTGGCACAAAAAGCAAATCTTGCAATTTTTCTCTTTCGTTAAAAGTTATTACCTTTGAATTTGTAACCAATAGAGAGAAGTTAATTCTATTTTCTTTGTTATATCGAAATTTACAGTTTTGAAATGTTTTTTCTTTATACGATGCAACGTAGACTCTTTAAATGCAGACAATAGATGGATTTATAATAAATTGGTGATACAACTTGGTTTTGAGCGATTTGTTATTGTTTTGACTCTCGGCGACGGTCGATGTGGGTGTGGCACGGAAGAGTCGGAGGAACCATATCACCCCGTCCCCAAAATCCCTCTCCATTTAGACAGTAAGTGCTGGGACTCGCCAGCGCGTGACCGGATCAGGCTGTCTTGGCCTGCGTTGACAACTGACGATCGTGGCTCGTCGGGAATGCTGCAGTAGTTTTGCCAACTCCTACCATTGACGTCCGAGTTTGATTACGAAAGATGAAACAGCAGTAACAATTGTACGACAACGATTGTAAAGCCAAAACTGCAACACAGACACACTGTCAAATTGTTTATTGACATTCATTGTGTTTGCAGTTATTTTATGTGACCACGAGCTGTAGGTATAGGATTTGGTGCTGTACACAGATTCGAAGTTGGTATTCGCCCGTGTCTGTGGTTTCACACTGCTCAAACTAAATCAGTTCTTTTTGCTGCTACAGCAGTTTTTTATTTAATGTTTTCACTTCAGAACAAACTAATTTCTGTGTGAACAAGAGTGTTTTGTCCTGTATACCTAGTCACTCAAGTACAGATAACTACTTAAAAATTCAAACAGCACTTAACGCTCTAACAATCAGTTCTTGTAGCAGAGACCATTGTTGTCGGCGGCAGCTTACTTCGGCGACCTGTCACGGATTTATTACGTGTGCAATCGTGCAAACATTGTAGAAGTTGTGTCTGTGTTTGCAGCATCCCGTCATTTCACAGGATACTGTGTTTATAAGTTCATTATTTGTTTCAGCCTATCACAGCAACGCAGAGGTAACTTCAATTGCACAAATTCACATTTTTTGGTTTCAGTACCTTTTTATTTCACTTCGGTAACACAGCTTGTCCTATTAAAACGTCTTTGGCTGACCATTGTGTTTCTAAAAGTGCAGTTCCTATTTACATTATCCATAAATTTACACGCTACAGTTGGATTTTTGTGAGGAACTCATACTTTTTTTGTTATTAAAGCCGATCGTTATAATTATTTACAGAATACGGTTCAATATACAAGTTTTTCATTTGTAGTACAATCATAGCATACAATTTGTTTTCTCCAAAGAGAATACCTACATATTTAGAGTTCTTCAAGTGTGGAATATTTCGGTCAGATACTTTTGTCTTGGCCCAACTCTCTACATACTTCGAAGATTGTTGTAGAAGAGGTTAGGACAGCAGGTTCTGTACATCCGGCTATAGCGTCATACAAGGGTTCTAACAGAACGAAATACAAGAACGTAAATGACAAAACGTCAGCAAACCCAAATGACACAAACGGTCATGAATAGAAATGAAAAGCTGTATCCATCGCGATTTCCACTTTCGCGTAAGTAACGCTAGGCTCTCCTTTGTCTACGATACCAAGGCTGTACATATATACACAGATGAATGCAATGAAACCGTAGACAAAGAAACAAGTTATATTTTAGATCTAACGTACGTCAGTGAAAACTGCAAATGTAATATCATACTTCTCTAAGCTGAATTATCATTTGCTTTTGTTGGTTACTCAAACTAACCCACAGACGTAGGTACAAGTATGTGCATTGTAATTTGAACATGCCTTCTTATTTACAACTATGCAAATGACACAAATGACACAAGACTTGTAACATTGTAAAGCACGTAGCACTATGTCTTTGTACACTAAGCAAATTGTCAACAATTGACGTTTTACAGGTTCTCAACCCTATGTTTTTATGAAAGTTCTTTTGTCTTGTAAGAAAAACTTAAAATATAGGTTATTATTTACAGAATAAATATATGTTTTCTCTATAATACTGCTTTAGTTGGCCCAGGTCACGTATTTGCGCTACATGGACAAGATTGTGGCAGGGCTTGAAATGTACATTCGTATTCATTCATTTTCTTTCAGCCAACTTCTTTACATCACTAACGACTCTTCTTGCAAATATTCAGTATATATAACGTAGAGTTGCATATTAAAATTTTCAGCCTTCAGTTGACCTGACATATTTTATCAATATTTGCGTTAACATGTAATTTCATGAACGTTCTATCAATAATATCCAATACAAGCACATTAAAATAATAAATTCATACATATACAGACTGACTTTTTCCACTGCGCACAAGCTCTGGGGACTGACGGATGAGAGGATACGGACAACCGAGCGAGGTGGCGCAGTGGCTAGCACACTGGACTCGCATTCGGGAGGACGACGGTTCAATCCCGCGTCCGGCCGTCCTGATTTAGGTTTTCCGTGATTTCCCTAAATCGCTCCAGGCAAATGCCGGGATGGTTCCTTTGAAAAGGCACGGCCGACTACCTTCCCCGTCCTTCCCTAATCCGATGAGATCGATGACCTCGCTGTCTGGTCTCCTCCCCCGAACAACCAACCCAACCGATACGGACAAACTAGTCTAATGAATTTATGTCTGGTAATGCGTGGTTTCCTTGCTAGAAACCATTTATTCAGTCATACGTCGTTACAGAGACTGCGGTCGAATACACGCTTTACCATGCAACCACAGTTACAGTATGTGCTGAAAACGGTTCCCACGTGCCTCAACGCATGCGTGTACGCGCCGTAGCATGTTCTGTCTCACATGTTCACATCGGCCTTGCTGCATCTGAACAGTGTTAAAGGCAACATGAATACGGTGCTCCAGCAAGGAACGTCCATAGTTCCGGACTATTAGGCGACGTGGAAGGAAGACTGGTCCCAAATACGGTCACCAATTAACCCGGCCCACACATTCTGGCTGCACTGATGCTGATAATTCGTAGTCACCATACCATGACGGTTCTGCATACTATACCACAGATGGCTGTTGCGAGAGTTGAAGATACCCCTCCGCGTAAAGGTGGACTCATCTGTATACACGATGGATGACACAGATCCCAGAATCGTGGTTGCCCGGTGTGGAAAGTTTGACACTAGTAAGCCCTGCGCACGCTGCAAGTGATAAGGGTAGTAACAATTGTCATGGAGAATGTTCCACACGGCCGTCTGGCTTACTCTGTACTGGCGGAACAACTACCTGGTACTACAAAGCGATCGCTTTTCACAGTGTTGACCACATTTTTGTCAATGTCTGGTATTCGAACATTTCTGGTACGTCCTTCATGATTTTCATCTTCCTGAAACGACCCTGTCTCAGACAAACGACGGAACACTGTTGCAAGCTTGTTGGGGTTCTTATCGGCGGGGAAAGTTCTGCTGATACAACCTTCCTGCCGCCGCTCGTTGCCATTTGCTTTTCAGTAAGTAAACACCATGTCGGCAAGCTCTCGATCTGCATATGCATCCACTATGTACAACGCTGTATCAAACTACTACAAGGTGAGTCAGCAACGAAATTGAATCGGACACAACAAATGCTATGGCAGGAGAGGACGCTAGGGCATGACGCATGAGGAACAATACCACCTTCTTGGAGGGAACCGTGCATACTGTAACTGTGACTGAATAGTATAGCGAGTATTAGACTGCAGTTTCTGTCACAGTGTATGACTGAACAAATGGTCTCTAGCATGCAAACTATGCATTTCCAGACATGGGTTCATTAGACCTTTTCCGTTCCATATCCTCTCATCGATCAATCCCTAGAGTTTTTACATGGTGGAAAAAATCACCCTGCATGGTTATAGAAGACATAAACTGTCACTGACAGATTTCTTTATTTCAGGAAAATACGTCTTTACCCGATATACCTTTTTAGTTCTCAGTGAGATTACAAGCCTCTGATCTTGTTGATGTTAGAGTATTTTAAAAAATATGATACTGCATGCGGAGTTTTAACAATTTTTAATGGATTGTTGAACAATAATTGCAAAATCTTGTTCTTGCATTTATGCACAGATTATTTGTGATGACCTTTAAGTGGAACCAAATCTCCTACAAAGTATTTATCAATGCACCCTAGCCGTTTTTCATAAGCATTCATTCTAGTTTACAAATGCTTTTAAGGAAATGATTGCTTGACATATTTTTTCTTGAGAAGATATGCTATTGTTCAGTGTCTCAGGAAGCGGATCTATCCATTCATTTCTTTGTTCTTTTCACAACATGATCCTGTCTGGAATTACCTTTTCCCAACATGATCTTGTCTGGGATTAACATTTCTAAAGGTGTACCTAACACTTCATTATCTGTTCAAGCAGGGTGACAAATTCTATCCAATGAGTTTGTCGATTGGGTAAATAAGTGCGTAAAAACTCGTTAAATTTTCTAAAAATACTTCAGTCGGGTTTGTTTCCGGATGAAAGATTGATATTAAAATCTGTCTTCTTCCATATTCCTTCAAAAATGTTCGCCACGTTTTTCCAGTAAAATTTCAGGCATTGTCAGATAAATAGCATTGGGCATTCCGAATAGTGGAAAGTAATCTTCTTTCAACATTTCACAATAGCTGCTGCTTTTGTTGATTTTGTTATGTATAACCGCATGTGTCTGAGGAACAAATAATGTAGTGTCACTAGCTACTGTTCCCCTACCTTGAGGGTATTGTCCGGTGATGTCAACTGCTGTTATTTCCCCAGGTTCAGTTGTCAGAATGGGATGTAATGATATCTCAGTAGATATATTTATTGGCTTAGCTCTTTGATAGATGTAGTAATTTCTCAATAACTGATCCACACTTCTGTGCAGATGTGGGAGGTAACAGTTAGTGCTAGTTTTTGCTAACATTTCTCTGCTCCCACCTGTTCCTACGCCAAGTGCTTCTATCAAATGAGACCTTCGCCATTCGCTTATGATATACAAACACATTACGATTCAGATTCAGCATTAATTCGATTGAAGAAAACATTATTGTATAGCCTGTGAAATTTCGTTACCTTGTGGTTGGGCTGATGCTGAATGATCTGAATTACCTCTTTCCATCTGGGGTCTGTGTTTTGTAAACCACGCATGCTTTTACGCACCTCAAGATAATATTTGTCATGCACTCTTTTTTTCGTTAGGTATATTTTACAATCACTTGCTTGTTCTACTAGTTCAGCAAATTCAGATAACTCTTACAGAAACTTGGAAAGCGCACCTGCTATTAGATTTTCACTGCCTCTAATGTAAACAATCTCAAAATCATATTCCTGCAAGAAAAGACAGGATCTAGTTCATATTTGGTGAATAAAATTACTGGATAGCAGAAAATTCAAAGTCTTGTGAGCAGAGAGAACTTTTACATAATGACTGTAAGTGCTGTAATTGAATTTAGCAAATGATGCTAAATGCCTCTAATTCTGTTGTCACGTCAGCTCTTTCATATTGAGATAACACGCTGCTTGTAAGGCTAATGATACGTATTTCAGTGTTCCTTTCATTCTCTGTTCTTTCAAGGAGATGTGAGCTGAGTGCTAAACAGGACATGTCTGATGCAGTACAAAAGTTCTTATTCATATTTGGATGGAGAAGTGTATTAGAAGATACGAATGCTTTTTTATATCATCCAAAGCTTAATGGCATTTTTCTGACGGTATCAGGGAGCATTTCTCTTCAAACAATTTAATAGTTCCTGATTTTTCAGCAGATGTTTGGATTTCTGAACATTTCGTAATATACATTTCAACAATAGAATATTTTCTTCCTATGTAAGCGTAGCAATCAATGTCATCAACATATGCTTTGATTTAGTCTAACAAATTGCGGCCTAAAACAGTGACAATGGCTGCAATAAATACAACAGAACTAACACTTAATCCAAACGGTAGTACTGCGAAAAGGTCCGAACGTCCGGGAAAAATGAACGCCGTATATTTGCGTGACCCTTCTGAAAATACAACCTGCCAAAACGACTATCTTAGATCGATCGTGGATGAGAATTTTATTCCATGGAATCTCTGAAGTTGTTCTTAGAGTAACTCTGGTCTGGTAGTAACAGGTACTGTGATATTATTTACGTTGCGAGCGCCCTGAACCAAACGCACACCTCCTCATGCTCCACTGACTGCTAACAATGGACTGCTGTACAGTGACACTGGTTTCTATGATGTTTCAAGACAGCATTTTTCGGTATTTCTACTACCTCCTTCTTCGCATACGGAATGGAATAGGTTTGTCGAGTAGATATTTCATGGGGATCGGCATTCATCTTGTATACATAACCTTCCATGACTCCTGGTCTGTGAGAAAATATATAACAATAATAATCAGACAGCTCTGTTTTCCGCTGTTCGTTAAGGTATTGAGATTCTTATGCCTTAGTGAGCACTTTACTTGTATCAAGTAAATATGAGTTTATATCGAGAATGAATTTTCACTCTGCAGCAGAGTGTGCGCTGATATGAAACTTCCTGGCAGATCAAAACTGTGTGCTGGACTGAGACTCACACTCGGGGCCTTTCATGGGCAACTGCTCTACCAATTGAGCTACCCAAGCACGACTCACGCGCACAGTTTTAATCTGCCAGGAAGTTTCATGAGTTTATATCAGTTGACACTAGTTCGCTATTTACGTAGTCAACAAATCACTGTCTGCCCACAGTATTTTGCAGACCATTATCTCTAATTTGAGGTTCTGGAAAAATTTGGATTGACTTTCCACAGTGCGCATCAAGCCCAAAATAATTTCTTTCTCCCCGACATTTAAACGACATGTTTCACTGCGGAGGTCGACTTTTTCATTCCTTCTTCATAGGAACTGTATACTGAGTATACTAGACACAGACAAACCCTTAACTATGAAAAAAGTATGGTTGTATCGCCCTGCTTTCAAACATCACTTCAGTCTGTGCCTGCTTTTCAGTCCTTTATGTGTGTGAACCAATAGCTTCCGAGACAACACAATTTTGTACTGGCAAACTCGTAACTTTTATTTATTTCAAGTATCTTACTGCAACAATGTCAAGCAAGAATATTTAATTGTTAGTGTGAATAACTATAGTGGTTGGTATACCTCCCACTACAGCATTTACTGCTTCCTGCACTTGTTCTTCTTAACATTCTACAGTTGACATAGAATCATTACAGTTTTCTTCTCTTTTGTCCATCCTCCGTTCTAACGAACCATGTTCATCTATTCATTTCACTCCCATCCCATTCCACTGCCGATATCCTGGAGCGTGGTAGGACCGCCTCTAGCTTAACGCCTGATTCCTGGGTTGAAGTCGCTCTTCCGTTACCTCAGTCAAACTTACTGATCCAGTGTGATGCTGTTCTGTTGTTGTTGATTTTACCAGCCAGGAGGAGGCTGAGAATGGTTTGCCGGTGGTGACCGCAGAAAATTTGGCTGCCACTGATCCTCGTGTGCTGTTGCACCAGTATCTCCGATTGTAAGTATATTATTCTGGTATCCAGGACGATACCAGTTGTGATTTTTTTATTCCTTTGTGCAAAACCAGAGCACTTTTTGCGATGATTTTGCGAATTGTCACTTATGTGTTCTGCAGGAGGCGTGGCATCGCCGCTGCTACCAGGGTGATTCCGTCAATTGTTGTGTTACCTTGCGGAATGCTCCATTCCCGCGCCACCGTTACAATTCAAATGTCTTGCGTCTTCTTGAATTAGATGAAGAGATGCTACAACTGATAGAAGATTTTCCACGGTGTTTACAGGTACGCTGGTGAGCTTTTCTCAAATACTAATCGACAATTTGCTTTTTAGTATTCAAATTACATCTTAAAGCGCCATGGTATTATTTAATTAAAAACTTTTTCTATTTTTCTAGATATTTCCTGAGGCTCCCTTGTTTTCGATTATAAGACTCAGAATTGTCTGACATCGAAATAATTGTCCAAGGAATAGAAAAGCAACTGAAAACACTCAACAGAGGGAAGTCCATTGGTCCTGATAGGATACCAAGTCGATTCTACACAGAGTACGCGAAAGAACTTGCCCCCCTTCTAACAGCCGTGTACCGCAAGTCTCTAGAGGAACGGAAGGTTCCAAATGATTGTAAAAGAGCAGATGCGCAAAACTATAGGCTTATATCTCTGGCATCGATCTGTTGTAGAATTTTAGAACATGTTTTTTGCTGGCGTATCATGTCATTTCTGGAAACCCAGAATCTACTCTGTAGGAATCAACATGGATTCCGGAAACAGCGATCGTGTGAGACCCAACTCGCTTTATTTATTCATGAGTCTCAGAAAATATTAGATACAGGCTCCCAGGTAGATGCTATATTCCTTTACTTTCGGAAGGCGTTCGATACAGTTCCGCACTGTCGTCTGATAAACAAAGTAAGAGCCTCGAAATATCAGACCACTTGTGTGGCTGGATTGAAGAGTTTTTAGCAAACGGAACACAGCATGTTGTTCTCAATGGAGAGACGTCTACAGATGTTACAGTAACCTCTGGCGTGCCACAGGGGAATGTTGTGGGACCATTGATTTTCACAATATACATAAATGACCTAGTAGATAGTGTCGGAAGTTCCATGCGGACTTTCGCGGATGATGCTGTAGTATACAGAGAAGTTGCAGCATTAGAAAATTGCAGCGAAATGCAGGAAGATCTGCAGCGGATAGGCACTGGGTGCAGGTAGTGGCAACTGACCTTAACATAGACAAATGTAATGTATTGCGAATACATAGAAAGAAGGATCCTTTATTGTATGATTATGTGATAGTGGAACAAACACTGGTGGCAGTTACTTCTGTAAAATATCTGGGTGTATGCGTGCGGAACGATTTGAAGTGGAATGATCATATAAAATTAATTGTTGGTAAGGCGGGTGCCAGACTGAGATTCATTGGGAGACTCCTTAGAAAATGTAGTCCATCAACAAAGGACGTGGCTTACAAAACACTCGTCCGACCTATACTTGAGTATTGCTCATCAGTGTGGGATCGGTACCAGGTCGGGTTGACAGAGGAGATAGAGAAGATCCAAAGAAGAGCAGCGCGTTTCGTCACAGGGTTATTTGGTAAGCGTGATAGCGTTACGGAGATGTTTAGCAAACTCAAGTGGCAGACTCTGCAAGAGAGGCGCTCTGCATCGGGTGTAGCTTGCTGTCCACGTTTCGAGAGGGTGCGTTTCTGGATTAGGTATTGAATATAAATTTTATTATTAAATATTAACTTAGTAAATTTTAACTTAGACCTATGACTACAAAGATTTTATCGTCATAAGAACAATCAAATTTTAAAAGGGTAAATATTTTACGTGGATGCACATTCAACCTCTGAGTACTTTTTACGATTACTTTTCATTCATCTTTTGCAGGTGTCCTCCCCGTAACATACAATCAGACGATAGTGAAACTCATCCCAAACTTGTGAGAGCGTATCTGGAATCACTGATGCAGCTACGTAGTGACACAGTTCATCCAATGTTGTGGGAAGGGAAGGCAATAGATAGAGACTTTCATAAGTCCCATAAAAATTAATCACATGCCATGAGATCAGGCGATCTTGTGGGCCAAGGGTGCACTGGCAGGTACGTGTAGGCCTTATGGCCGATGCGTCGCTGAGGCCGCTCCTTGTTCACAAACGCTTTTGCAAGCAGGGACCTAGTGGATTGATGTGTCCTCTGGACAAATGAAATATTCATCATGCGCTCGCGACTGTAGAAGTAGCCAGGTATCGCATATATCCCAGTACGTGATTTCTGTAACTGTCCTTTTCATTAAAAAAAGAAAAAAAAAGGGCCATATATATTTTATCTGGAAACCTGTGCGAGTCCCTCATGCTCGACTACGGTACTCGGCTGCTGTCCTCCCCTTATTCTCTTGTTGCTTAAATGGAACACTAAACATGAAAAATATTATCGTCCATCTCTGCGCCTAGAACGCATTCAGAAAATTGTAGTCACTGCTGTCATCAGCATCATGAAAGGCTTGTAGTAAGTGAATCCTGTATAATTTCAAACATAGCCACAGAACGCACCAGACGGGTGCCTGAAAAATGGATAACTACCGAGTGGCACGACTGGCAGACTTCTGTGGACTACGTACAGGTGGAAAGCGGTGTACGTCTTGAACGAACCTGTGGTTTTTCCCTTACAGAAACAACTAGCGTCTTGCAACTGCTGCTGCGATCGTTGAATACTTTGTACTGTAGGATATGCGGTGTCGTAGTCTTCACGAGAGTCACACCGCTTAGTTGCTTCCGAATTACAAGCCAAACACCTACTGTTGCCATGTTATCGCCATCTTCACTCGGCGCGTGCTGGATAATGAACGAGCGAGAGCTAAGATAGCTGCACCAGGCAGACCCCTTCTCGTAACTTATATAACTTAAAACTGGTGTCAAGGAAAACTTTACTGAGGTAAAATTTACCCCAAGTTTCCATCTCCATTCATGTAGAGGACGTAGTCTTGTGAAACGAGGTGTATCTTCATGACACACATTGTAATATTTCACTTATGATGGATGAGCACGTACCTATCACATTTTGATTAGAAATTCTAGTCCGGAGAGTTGCCAAGGTGCAACGCCGAACATGTTGTGTGTTATCTGTGTCAGTAGACTACGACAACCTACAAGCTGTCTGCGAAATGTAATAAACCGATTTCTTGTGTACATAGTTGCTAACACTGCAGACTTGCAGACGTGAATATTGAGGGCAGAAAACCCCACGAATTCACTTCAGATTATATGTTGCATACATTTTCGTGTTCATTCGTGTTGATATACGCTATTACACTGCAGGTGACGTTTACCAGTTACAGCGCACAGCCGACGATCCTTACTCAAAGGATTTTGTATATAGTTACGGAATTATCAGACGTGTTAACCGTGTAAATGTTAAGAGTAATTTAGTTGACATGCAGCATGAGGCAAGATACTACGGAAAGAGACATCCTAGGATCACCATAGTTTCAGTGTTGTTCCAACAGATGAAATGAACAGAGAAAATGGTATCACATCGAACTGAACGAATTTACGACCTGGAAAAGCAGTGCCTGTTCTAGTGAGTGAATAGTATGGGATCGCATCCTCTTCCTCCCTACTTAACTGCAACAGTATATACTGTGGGTCTAACAGACACACTCCACGATGATGGAAGATGTCCCAGTTGATCTTCCTGGACTTACATAGTACAGTCCTTCGAAATCTTGCTCGTGAGTACCTACGTCAGACGTGCCACATAAGCTAAATCGGAATGAGAGGGCTTGTTTCTTAAACAGCTTGTCACATGATCTGAACCCACTTAAATTCTTTTTGCAGGGTCACAGAGATTAAGTTCTTCAATAAGACGAATGCCGAATTTTCACTGGATTTCTTGTACCAGCATCAGAGTCGTTCGAACGGTTGCGACAGAATTTAGATTTCGTGTCACCTCAGAAGCTACCCGACGCTGTTTTGGAACAACAACCGGTGTGCAGGTAGAGCGCCCTGTGCGAACAGTGCAGATAAAAGTATCACATAAGGTTTGGTTTTTCGTTATTATAAGCTTGCCAGTGGATGGCTGAATTTTTTTCATATTCTGATTTTCTACAAGGTCTATTCAGAGGAATAAGGATCCGCCTCATACTGCAAGTAAATGATATCCCATTTTACGTTATCACGATCTAACCTTATCTCCACATCTCAGAAGCGTCGAAATCGACAATTTTTTAAAAATTTATTTAATATGCTCCATTACATTGCAATAGTACATGTGTGAAAACAAACTTGAAGTAATTTGTATAATCTTAATTCGAGGAAGTTAATACAAATTCCTCTTTCACAACAGGTTCATTTCATTATAATTGCCAGATAATAATATATCAAGGCTTCACAATATTGTGAAAGATCACATTTCATCTACATAGATCTTTTTCTTGGGCTATGATTACAAATCCTTTAGCCTTCTAGTATACATCCCGGTTTTTCAGGGTATGTGTGAAGTTATAGCTGATACCAAAGGATTGTCATGTAAGTAAGAATCTTACTGAGTTACAAAATTTATAAAAATCTGAAGTCTATTTATGACGTACCTGTCATTTACTGATGTGACATCGTCCTCCTTTTTTCAGTTTTTGCTGCCTGAGAGTGTTCCTTCCTGTCCGTAAATCACTCCACACTAAGCGCCGGTTTGGCTTCCTCCGTTACATATGCATCTTCAATTTCTTGGAACTATTTATAAAAGGCTTTCAATTTCCTGTGGCCTGTTTACCTGGCTGTAAATTTGATGATACTGGTAGTTTGATCGACGAACGTTGAAGGATCTTAGGAAAATACTGTTTGGCATTTTCCCCGTTTGTAGTTTGTTGCCATTCAATACATCATTAGCTTTTTTTTTTTTTTTTTTTTTTTTCTGAACTGCCGGCCGCGGTGGTCTAGCGGTTCTAGGCGCTCAGTCCGGAACCGCGTGACTGCTACGGTCGCAGGTTCAAATCCTGCCTCGGGCATGGATGTGTGTGATGTCCACAGGTTAATTAGGTTTAAGTAGTTCTAAGTTCTAGGAGACTGATGACCACAGATGTTAAGTCCCATAGTGCTCAGAGCCATTTGAACCATTTCTTTACCGAAGTTATAGGTATTTTTCTGTAGCTTGCTTTTTTCCATGGTCGGATCTCCCCTACATAACCAGCTAGTTCAGTGCTCTACTCCCTTGTATGAGCCTTAATTAATCCTTAAGCTAACTGCCATTTGTGCAGCTGTTATCTTCTGATTATGCACTGCGTATCTTCAATCAGGACGTTATGATTCTTCGGGCTTAGTAACAAACCTAAGGTTATCTTGCTGTCAGTGTTCATTACCGTAACTCTGTCAATATTTGTTAGTTTGTTCATTGACTTAAATGTATTTAGAATGATAATTGTTTTGCATGGTTATTGAGCATTCTTTATCCAATTTGAGCTGTAATTGGCTAGTAAGCTTCTTGTTGATACATATTGCTATCCTTGAACCTACTCCGTGTTCTGATTTGCTTCCATTCGTGTATACTTCAATAGAGCACTGTAGTACTTAAGTTCTTCCTCCTCAATTATTCTTGAAATGTCTGTAGAAAGTGGCCAACTTCTGTACTCTAGGGCGATGCGTACTGTCGGTAAATTAACATGTATTTTCATAATTGATGACGTCAGGCCACTTAAAACACATAGCGCTTCAATGGATGTCGACCTGTTAGCTTTCACTATGTTTCATTAATCGTTGATGTGATTGTGTTGTCGCTCTAGTGCTTCTGACCACACTGGCGAGGCGTACGATAGCACTGGTATCATCAACACTTTATAAATTGTTCGTAGTGCTTCAGGGCCTGAGTATAACTCCTCTTGAGAGATCTTTAGTTAAAGCTACATCTACATCTCGTCTATTGAATTTAAATTACCATCGAATATGAGACAGAGATAATTCAGATAATCTACCTCCGTACGTTCTTTGTTATTAAGGTAAATGCTAATCTTTTATATGTGACGTAGTCTTTTTCTTGTAAAGTAAAGAACCTTAGATTTTTGTTAGATGAATCATATTTTGTTGCTGTCCACCAGAGTCGTGATTTATTACAGTTCTTTGTTTCAGATGTTCTTACTTTTCAGAGTGTGTTACTAGAGATGACAATTACATCGTCCGCAAAAGCAATTATGAGTGAGTGACTTGAGTAAGGTAAGCTAAACAGCGATTTATATGATATATTCGTAGATCTGGCGCGGACCGACTTTGTGGACATCCTTTGGTAGCTGTTCACTCTTTTCTAAGGTTATTGACGGTTTACGTTGTGCGGATGGAATATCTGCCTCCTTAGTTGTATAGTTTCCATGTAATTTCAGATTAATGTTTTTAAAATACTAAGCCGCAAAGGCGCGTCGAAAGTTCCTCGTACATCAAGACTCGCCGTGATTACAAACATTTTGGTATTGAGACTGCTGTCTACAAATTTTTTACTGCTATTAACACATCGGTCGTATCTGTTTGTGGGGTGAAAGCGTATTGACCTTTATATAGATCTCCCGAAAAGATGAGATGCATTATTCGATTTATTAAAAGTACTTTCTATTGTCTTCGCTTCTATCAATGGAAACCTTAGTGAGCAGAACTTGCGTTCTTTACCAGGCTTAACTATCGGTACAACCATAACTGTTTTCCATAGTTATGAAAATCATCTAGTTAGAAGGTACAATCTTAACTGTTTTCCATAGTTACGGAAATCATCTAGTTAGAAGGTATGATTTTAGATTCTTGTAACAATTGAGATACAAGCATATTTGAATATTTTAAGAAGAATTGTACTATGAATGGCGTTTCTTCTCGTTTCTTTATTTTTATTTTTGGTATCGACATATTCAAATACTTCACGAATAAACAGTTGTGTAAAACCATAATCGTCATCTGTTCTTCCAGATGTTGGAGTATAGTGCCTAAGTTACTTAAGACATTCATTATCTTCGTCTTCTTTATCTACTGGTATGGAATAATCTAACAAGTAGTTCATTGTATCTTCTAAGTTTAATGTCATGGCACCGCCTTTTGTCGTAAAGTCGTCAGGCAGAATGTCTTTCTCACTTAGTAAGATGCTAAACGATAGACTGCGTTCCATAGACTGTTTCCAGATGTGAAACTACAATACTCCTTCCATGATTGTAGTTTTTCTTCATGAATTCTTCAACCTGGTGACGCTACATCTCTTTACCTTGACTTCTTAATGTCTCGTCGTTCTTCGTTCTTTGATACAATCGCCTTGCAGCATTACCTTTTTCCTTCTTATTTTTTAATTCGGCTGTTCACCGTAGGATTGACTGCCGTATAGGAGTAGTTCATAATGGGTTTGTTGTTAATAAAACCTTCTTGCAAGCAGTGTTAAATGTTGTTTCGTAATTTGCTATAAATCTGTCGATGGCCGTTTGCTTTTCCGCCAATCTACTCAGCCCTGCCTCCACGTTTTTTGAAGTCATTACGGCAGTGTTATTCAGATAATTCTGGTCCCGTTCTTTTTAATATTCTCCTCAAAATGGTTAAGTGGGTTCTCACTGACTATGTACTTAATACTGACTAAATTAGTGACACTGTGATGTAGTGCCGGTGTTAGATATTAAAAGCGACAATTCTTTGATCTGAGCACTTCCTTCGTCGCAACATTCTAGTCATTCAATGATCGTACGTTACAGTCACTGGTTGGAATTATACAGGGGGAGTCACCCAACGTTACCGCTGGATATGTTTCGTAAACCACATCAAATACTGACGAATCGATTCCACTGACC
Source organism: Schistocerca nitens (assembly GCF_023898315.1). Lineage (NCBI taxonomy): Eukaryota > Metazoa > Arthropoda > Insecta > Orthoptera > Acrididae > Schistocerca > Schistocerca nitens. The sequence goes on from NC_064614.1 coordinate 286,248,542, forward strand.
GAACGTGAGGAGAGGGGCTAGTGTAATTGTTTAATACAAACCATACAAAAATGCACAGAAGTATGTTTTTTAACACAAACCTACGTTTTTTAAAATGGAACCACATTAGTTTTGTTAGCACATCTGAACATATAAACAAATACGTAATCAGTGCCGTTTGTTGCATTGTAAAATGTTAATTACATCCGGAGATATTGTAACCTAAAGTTGACGCTCGAGTACCACTCCTCCGCTGTTCGATCGTGTGTATCGGAGAGCACCGAATTACGTAGGGATCCAAAGGGAACGGTGATGGACCTTAGGTACAGAAGAGACTGGAACAGCACATTACGTCCACATTCTAACACCTTTTTATTGGTCTTTTTCACTGACGCACATGTACATTACCATGACGTGGAGGACGCATAAATTGGCCAGCCCGTTATCCTGATCTTACACGTCTGGACTTCTTCTGTGGGGTACATTAAAGGAGAATGTCTACCGTGATGTGCCTACAACCCCAGAGGATATGAAATAACGTATTGTGGCAGCCTGCGGCGACATTACACCAGATGTACTGCGGCGTGTACGACATTCATTACGCCAGAGATTGCAATTGTGTGCAGCAAATGATGGCCACCACATTGAACATCTATTGTCTTGACATGTCGGGACACAGGCTATTCCACTCCGTAATTTAAAACGGAAACCACGTGTGTACGTGTACCTCACCCCTCATAGTAATGTACATGTGCGTCAGTGAAAAAGACCGATAAAAAGGTGTTAGCATGTGGACGTAATGTGCTGTTCCAGTCTCTTCTGTACCTAAGGTCCATCACCGTTCCCTTTGGATTCCTGCGTAATTCGGTGCTCTGCAATACACACTATCGAGCAGCGGAGGAGTGGTACTCAAGCGTCAACTTTAGGTTACAATATCTCCGGATGTAATTAACATTTTACAATGCAACAAACGGTACTGATTACGTATTTGTTTATATGTTCAGATGGGCTAACAAAACTAACGGGGTTCCATTTTAAAAAAAACGTAGGTTTGTGTTAAAAAACGTACTTCGGTGCAGTTTTTTATGGTTTGTATTAACTAATTACACTAGCCCCTCTCCTCACGTTCGGTCTGTGGAATCGATTCGTCAGTATTTGATGTGGTTTACGAAATATATCCAACAGTAATGTTAGGTGACTCATGCTGTATTTAAATAACTTTTAATTTAATTGTCTTGATCGCAGAGGTTTTTGAACAGAATTACCGGTTTCGGGTACACAATAGCCATCTTTAGAATCTCTCATTCTTCTGCACTGCAACAAGTTCTAATCATGTAAAAACATTTTGACTTGTGTTTTCATATGATTATGATTTGTTGCAGTGCAGAAGAATGAGAAATTCTTAAGATGGTTACTGTATAGCCAAAACCAGTAGTTCTATTGAAGAAACTCTGCGATCAAAACTATGAAATAAAATTTGTGTAGACCATATGATCGCTCTTCAGATTGTCATTTTATGTCATATTCTGTTCATTATAAAATTTTCTCCAATGCTACTCTCGAATGTGGTAATTTTACACTGCTCGTTTATGGTAAAAACATTATTAGCATTCAAATATGCTTCCATCTCGTTCCGTCTGTCATTAGCAGTTAGGATGTGCCTCCTCTGACCGAGAGCTACCGTCCACAGCAATTTTATCACTCCAATTTCTCTATTAAATCTTTAAATGATTAGTTTACCGCAGTCAGTATTATTATCACTTATATGTCCATATGCGTTCTGGCGACATCAAACTTGAAAGATCCTTTGGTGATCTTGCGGACCACTATGTCTTCATTTAAAAGTTGGTAAATTTTTATGATGTGTGTTAATTTGTTGGTCTCTTCCTCAGAGTTCCTGCAGAAAGTACTCTATAGTTACTTTCTATTTCGACTGCTTTATTGTTTGAACAGTAGGGTTGTTGGAGAAATATAACCTCAGTGTTGCAGTGAATGACAAGTTGCAGAAGATAGTGTGTAGCCGGTTGAGAGTGCTGTAGATTTACTTGCGTGCATTGCTTTCGTAACTGATGTTTATTATTTAAAAATACTGTATTACAACTGTCGAGTGACGCGCTGTTTGTAACGCCGGAAATGCACATCCTCCTATTTCCATCTATTGTACTACAATTTTTTTCCTTCTTTTGTTACCTGAAGATATGACATTTCGGTGTCTTTATATATTGTAATTGTTTTACAAATATCTGCATTTATGTCGAAGTACAATTGGTTTGTTTCGTAATTTTGTATTTTTACGCTGGGTCTTGCCTAGGGAAAACTATGCTATCGAACGATTACATCGATAGGTCGTGTGGAGAACCAGAGGTTTAGGATCTTGGGTAGTGCTAACTCTGCCGCGTGGAGCGGGGGCAGAGCAGAGTCTGGCTGGAGTAGGGCGGTGGAGCAGGTGTGTTGTGTAACGCACCCCCGAGTTGCCGCGCTTTCGGGGTTTGGCAGCATGTAATTGCGCTCGACTGGCTATGATAGTTTCTGACACGGTGTCGCGCACGGAAAGCATTAGCTGGCACACATCAAGAGCCCGACCGTGTCGAGAAGAAGGTGCGCCAACATCCAGCTTTTGCAACAGCGACGGCCGACAATAAGTGATTGTCGCCACCTCCTCGATCGACGACTTCAAACCTTTAATCAGCCAACAAGGAAGACTGAAAGCACGTAAAGTTTTAGAACTCTATGGCAGATCTCAGCTTTTCAAACTGTTCCATTTGCATCACTAAAATACAGCAACTTAGCATGAACCTTTGATGATCATTGTCCCAATTGCATTACCAAGCAGGGTCCCTTCCTTTTCCGAAATGAACCCGAGTGTCGTTGAAATTCAAACGCCAGCATTAAAGTAATATCATTCCATTTCACTGCTTTAATTTCAAAGTTCAGTTAAAGTATTCATAGCTGGCTACAAAACCAAACAGAACTATATTTAGATTACACAAGCACAAATTAAGAGTGCGAGTTTTGTTAGCATATTTTAGCTTACCTGTGACTGCAGCTCAGCTTGGTACGTACTATATTTTACTATTGTTAATTGTTCAAAATCATTTAATTCAAGTTCAAAGTTAAATCTCTTATTTCTAAATTGCGTAGATTCAAGTTCCTTTTGAGATGATTGTTGAGGTAGCCCAAGACTAACCTTATTTTATCTAATTTCATAGTGTTTTAGAAACAAAGTTCACTATTAATTTCAGTCACTAAATTAACTTTCAATTTTCCGGTTTTATTAATTCTTTTGCTAAATTAAGTAATAGTGTAGCGAAATTTATTACTTCTGACAAACATTCAGTTTTCACACAACACTTGTCAACCTTCAGTTGCCACGCTTTTAGTGCAAATTATATGTGCATTAACCTTTCTTTTTCAGTTATGATAGTAGTTGTCCATAGGACTGGCGACCGTAATTTTCCCCAAATCTCAAATATCTAATTAACACCAGTTAATTGTTAACGTAACAACCTCACATTTACTTTCTGTATTAACTTTACCCTTTTCAAAATTAATTTACACCAATTCCATTTGCATTTTTCCTTTCATTTAGATGTAACCCTTTCCTCCCTCTTTACCCACTAATTAACATCGGTGATGATTGCTTTTCCCAAATATCCATTAGGTACACGCGGTTTACTTTTTTCAATGTCATTAAGGTCGATAAGTGAGGTGGTGGTTAAATGTTAACCTTTTTTTTCTGAAGCTATACTGCTTCTAGTTTGTTGCGTACATTTATGTCTTCTGTTTTGACGAGGTTTTCGTGAAGGCTTCGTAGTCCTTTGCATATTTTATGGCAATAGACAATATATTTCTACATTTCCTGGTAGTCTTCACAAATGATTTAAATTTTTCCGCAGAAAAAAATCTTCGTCAGATCCTTCAGCAAAGTACAACAAATTGCGGAAGCACATTTCGAACTTTTATCATCACACTCGTCTCGATATTCTGTAGTTGTAGGCTGGAGAGAATTATGGTTTGACTGTGTATAAGAGAAGGCACAGTCTGCTTGACGTAAGCTTGTTTCACACTGAAAGTGATCGCCATATGTTGACAGGGAAAGTGATTTATATGGCGAATCACTGATATTTGGAGTCTGACAAACATCTATTTTGCTTATGAGCTCTTCGTATTATGTTCTGGCGTAGCTTCGTTTGTCCAGGGAACAATATCAAAACTGTTGGAAGAGAGACGTCGACGTCTTATTCCGACCCGTACAGTGCTTGCGTCTGAACTGGCGCTTCTCGCGTTGATCGACTTACAGACATTGTGGCTTCAAGGGTACGAAAGTCGCTGACGATACCTATATCTACATCTAAATACACTCCCCACAAGCAACCTTACGGTGAATGGCGGAGGGTAGCTTGTACAGCTACTAATCCTCTTTCCAGTTCCATTCGCAAATTCGTGGGGGCCAAACGACTATCTATGTACTTCCGTACAAATTCTATTTTCTCTTAAGTGTCTTCGCAGTCCTTCCACGAACTTCACTCTGGCGGTGGTAGAATCGTTCTGGAGTCCTGTTGGTTCGCGAAATTTTCGCAGTGTAGTGTTCCGCGAAAAGAACATCGTCTTCCCTTCGGGGAATCTCATTTCCCCCCTCGAACCGTCTCCGTAATACTCACGTGTTGATCAAATCTACCGGTAACATACCTAGTAACACCCCTCAGAATGGCTTCGATGTCTTCCTTTAATCTGACACGCAGTGAATCCTAAATCCTCGAGAAGTACTCAAGAATTGGTCACACTAGAGTTCTCCTTTACAGGTGAGCTACGCTTTCCCAAATTTCTCCCAATAAGTTGAGGTCGACCTTCGCCTTCCCTACTATCGTCCTTACGTGCTCGTCCTATTTAAAAACGCTCTGAAACATTACAGTGTAGGTATCTAATCAGCCACACTATGCCAAGCAGTACACTACCAAAGCTTTCTCTTACTCATCTGCATTAACTCACATTTTTGTACATTCAGAAATTTTGTCTAAATCATCCTATATCTTCCTATAATAGCTGAACGATGACATTTTCCCACACACTGCTGCGTAATCAGCCAACGGCAGCCGATTGCTACCCACCCAACCCGCCAGACCTTTGACGTAAGGAGAGCATAAGGACGGTCCTGTTACAGTTACCTGTGACACTTCTTACGATACCCATATCACTGATGAACACTTGTCTTCGGGTCACTCGCATATTTAAGAGACTGTTCCCTAAGCTCGGCCATTCGTTAACAGTCTGCAACTTGGATGGCAATTTATTAAAATCTGCAGTCATATAAATTTTGCGGTACGGCGAAAGGACTTTATGTGGTAAGAGCCCTGTATCTTGGTTCCGGACGGTATTTTGCGTGTGTTTCCAAGGGTGCGGCCGTATTTAGACACTTGGTTAACACCTGAGCTGTAAGGTATGAAAGGAAACGTACCGGAATAAACAGTTCGTGGAGTTGACTTTTTGGAATACCTGAGTCACGCAAAATTCCCCGTAACTGTTGCACCAGCGGTACTGGTGTTGCCACCTACGATGCGAGAGCAGGGCTTGTGTATATGTTATACACTCCTGGAAATGGAAAAAAGAACACATTGACACCGGTGTGTCAGACCCACCATACTTGCTCCGGACACTGCGAGAGGGCTGTACAAGCAATGATCACACGCACGGCACAGCGGACACACCAGGAACCGCGGTGTTGGCCGTCGAATGGCGCTAGCTGCGCAGCATTTGTGCACCGCCGCCGTCAGTGTCAGCCAGTTTGCCGTGGCATACGGAGCTCCATCGCAGTCTTTAACACTGGTAGCATGCCGCGACAGCGTGGACGTGAACCGTATGTGCAGTTGACGGACTTTGAGCGAGGGCGTATAGTGGGCATGCGGGAGGCCGGGTGGACGTACCGCCGAATTGCTCAACACGTGGGGCGTGAGGTCTCCACAGTACATCGATGTTGTCGCCAGTGGTCGGCGGAAGGTGCACGTGCCCGTCGACCTGGGACCGGACCGCAGCGACGCACGGATGCACGCCAAGACCGTAGGATCCTACGCAGTGCCGTAGGGGACCGCACCGCCACTTCCCAGCAAATTAGGGACACTGTTGCTCCTGGGGTATCGGCGAGGACCATTCGCAACCGTCTCCATGAAGCTGGGCTACGGTCCCGCACACCGTTAGGCCGTCTTCCGCTCACGCCCCAACATCGTGCAGCCCGCCTCCAGTGGTGTCGCGACAGACGTGAATGGAGGGACGAATGGAGACGTGTCGTCTTCAGCGATGAGAGTCGCTTCTGCCTTGGTGCCAATGATGGTCGTATGCGTGTTTGGCGCCGTGCAGGTGAGCGCCACAATCAGGACTGCATACGACCGAGGCACACAGGGCCAACACCCGGCATCATGGTGTGGGGAGCGATCTCCTACACTGGCCGTACACCACTGGTGATCGTCGAGGGGACACTGAATAGTGCACGGTACATCCATCCGTCATCGAACCCATCGTTCTACCATTCCTAGACCGGCAAGGGAACTTGCTATTCCAACAGGACAATGCACGTCCGCATGTATCCCGTGCCACCCAACGTGCTCTAGAAGGTGTAAGTCAACTACCCTGGCCAGCAAGATCTCCGGATCTGTCCCCCATTGAGCATGTTTGGGACTGGATGAAGCGTCGTCTCACGCGGTCTGCACGTCCAGCACGAACGCTGGTCCAACTGAGGCGCCAGGTGGAAATGGCATGGCAAGCCGTTCCACAGGACTACATCCAGCATCTCTACGATCGTCTCCATGGGAGAATAGCAGCCTGCATTGCTGCGAAAGGTGGATATACACTGTACTAGTGCCGACATTGTGCATGCTCTGTTGCCTGTGTCTATGTGCCTGTGGTTCTGTCAGTGTGATCATGTGATGTATCTGACCCCAGGAATGTGTCAATAAAGTTTCCCCTTCCTTGGACAATGAATTCACGGTGTTCTTATTTCAATTTCCAGGAGTGTAACTTTCCTTTTAATTACAAACTAAAATATGTGACACACCTTTTTTTGCATACACCGTATTTAAAATGAATATACAATAAATAAAACTTTAGTCACTGGATGACCGAATACCAATGTATTTTGCTATGAAGACGAGCCTGAGAGGCTAGCCATATGCTACAGTATCTTCTATTATCAGGCTTACATACACATTCTTTGTGTGTCTTGTCGTTGTGGAGGCAATATGTAAATGTCCGCTTACGGTATAATAAGTTAAATTCAATTGTCTAACTGTGTTTAATCTACAGTGCCAGATGAGATACATTATCTGGAAAACATTTTTGGATCACAGGGGTTATTTGTGATTTTAGGACACCGTCTTCAGAAGGAATGAGCAGGATTGTTCAATGACCGAACGTTTCGAGTTTCATTTGTGCTCTTTCGCTGATCATTCTAGTAATAGGGAAACAACCTCTCTTTGTGAGTATCGAAGTTCGATTAGATTAATTTCTATTTTTTTTTTCAGTGTAATCGTTTTCTTAAACTTTGACAGTAGAGCGTCACTGAATAATAACGGCAGACAAACAAAACACATTGGACTGAGATATCATTTTTCGTGCTGGAAATAATTATTACTGACATCAATCATGCAACCCCATCATCATCGTCATGTGCCTCCTCGACAGGAAAAAATACGTGGTCGAAAATTTTAAATAATTCATGTATTTCATTGTCGTTTAGTATGAGGTTTTCTTTTTTTTTCCTTTGAAGACCTTTCTACACCGAGAGGGCACGTTTCAGTGTACCAGTCATATCATTTACAACCTGTAAGTAGTCGTCGATGGCGGTGTCAGATACTTTCCCGATGGGGGCCGCTTTGTCTAGAGCAGGGCTTCACAACATACGTGCTCGCGGAGCAAGCTGTGAGCAGCAAGGCGCGAGCACGGAGCAGCGCGAGCACGCTACCCCCACTACCAGACCAGAGCGGAGAATGGGGAGAGTCACGTGGGGTACACAAAACCTGCCGCCAGTCAATGTAAATCCGCGGCCACCTGCAGGGATATCACTCACGAATTATTACTGCGACAAATGAAACAAATAAAGGAGAATGTACACGTGCCACATAATTTTATTAGCTTAGTGTATGCCTCTACCATCTGTAGACACTGAAACTAAAGAATTCCACGACAATCCTATATTTTCAACACTTTCTTCAACACTATTTAAAATATCACCTCCGGTTGTAGTGTTCTTCATGGCTACTACTTCGAGGAGCTCCTCCCTCACCTGAAGATCTCTGTTAACACCTCTAATAAATATGGCAAGCTGCGCTGTTCCAGTGATATCAACACTTTCGTCCAGAGCTAGAGAAGACGCCATAAAATCTTTACAGATATTTGCAAGCTGGCTCTGGACGTCGTCTGCCATGTCCTGTATGCGACGCATAATGGTCATGTTAGATAATGGCACAATCCGAAACTGTTCAACTTGAGATGGACACAAATGTTCCGCTGCAACTACCAAACATTCTTTTATTAAATCGCCATCAGTTAAGGGGCGCAGGGATTTTGCTAAAAGCAAAGCAATTTTGTAACCCACTCTGAGAGCTGCCTCAGTTGATTTTTCTTCGTCGTCCAGATCTTCTTCGGATAGCTTCCTTTTAAGTTTAATAACTTCCTGTGCACGATCTGGTCAATCACATTTTCCACGTCCGTAGTCTTTCGCGTGGTACGACATATAATGTCGCTGCAAATTAAATTTCGTAAAAGAATTCAGCGTTTTGTGACATACTAAACATTTTGCAACACCATCTTTTTCAGTAAACCGATACAATTCCTCCCAATGGGGGTTGAACTGTGAAAGCATGGTTGGGGTTACACAACGGCGACTTCACATGATTCTTAACCAGCGAAGTGACTGTTAAGAGCTGATCGCAGTACTTTAAACGTTACACAGTCGGCGCGAATTCAATAGGCACGCTGCGGCCCTATTCAAACGTGCGCGCGCATTTCCCCTCCCTCCCCTCCCACCCCTCCCTCCGTACTCCGCGACCTTGCAGCTGCTCGCGAGCACGTCCCTGAGCAGACGGGAGTACTCGCGCTCAAAACCGGCCAGTTGTTAAGCCCTGGTCTAGAGAGATATCGTGGTCGGGGACGACGGATGGCTGTTGGCATATTGACGTACCCGATGTCAGCTGCAGCCACCCGGTCGCAGATGTGCCATATGAACGCGCATCGTCTCGCTCCATTATTACTTCGATGTTACGGGACTGGGGCCACAGCGCCGCCGCGTAGCTTGTCGTGGAACCAGCCACTAGCCTTGTCGATTGTTTATATTTCGAGTTATTTTAATTTCTTAACAGAAAAGTCATAATCGTCTATACGAAGTTATCTACGTCTACAATAATAACACTTAGGCGCAGTAAACGAACAAACAAGATATAAACAGAAAACCTCAGTCACTTAATCTCGGAAAGTATACATGCCCACACGAATTTGCTATTAAACTGAATCACAATCGGAAGTGCTGTTAATTACATTGAATTTATGCAACATATTTCGCAGTATTGCTTTAGTCTTCGCTATTGGTGTTACTAACCAGAGATCCAACTCTCGAAATCGATTACTTTAAATGAAGAATGGAAGGTTATTTAACAGAAGTCTGAGGCAAATTCTTCCTTACTCTAAATTTACTACTGTCCCGCGGCGAGAACTTAAAAAATTATACGGCTGCCTTTCTCTATCGTCCCAAAACATTTGTTACATTTACGAACCTCCAATATGCTGGAATAATTATAGGTCAGCAATTTCTGTTAATCAGTACAACTAACAACCAGCTAAGTTGCAAATTTCACTTTCTCTATTCATTAGGTGACTAGTTTCTGACCAGGATGACTTGAAAATGGGTCCCGGCCCGAAGCTAGTCATCGAATGAATAAAAAAGTAAAATTTTTCAACTTTGGTTGGTTTTCGGTTGTACTGAAATTTGTATCACTACTGGAACAGTCATGTATCTTACTATGTTACTTATTTGAAGCAGTGACATGTTTTAGCAAAAGATCTCGAACAGGCCTGACTATCAGACAATTTAGCAACCGTTCTCAGGACGCAGCAATAGCTACCTGTTTACAGATATCATCTCAGCAGTATCAGAAATTACAGATGGCAGACCTAGAAAGGTAAAGTAGTAAGTGCTTCTATGTGAGTTTACAATAAATTCCTACGGCTCACAGTCCACAGTCTCTCTGTATTATTAAATAAATGAATGTATTATCGAGATTCGAAGACGGCGCACAAATTTTCAAAAATACTGATCAATCGGCTGCAGTTCCGTGGTCATGAATTGTGACTATTTGGGTGTTATTTCTAGGGCCGTGGTACCCATGTAAGCTACGCATATAATTTTGTTAGTCTTCCACTGTGGCACCCCGATTTTAAATTAATAACGCTACTTGTCGCAATACACGTTCTGCTGTAGCCACATTTGCTAAAGAACGAGCTATCCTCTGAAAAGACAAAAGAAAGTATATTTGGTCATGGATATGTCCAACATAAGAGGAGTATATAGGACATACGTTTCTCACGCTCGGATATCTGCAAGTCACATCAGCGGTAGTTTATGTATGGCAGCGTAAAGGACAATATACTAATAGGGTGGCAACCATTCGTCAAAGTATGTTGCAGTCACTCGACTCCATTTCTTTTCTTTCTCCATTCTTCCATAAACCAACTTTTTGCTTTGCTTCCAATGACCTACTCATCGACGAGACTTGAGGCCTTCTCTTCCTCCAGTTTTTACAGAAATAAGCTCTGATTCCTATAATTTTACACGGCTTCTAGTTTACTACCATTTTAAATATAAAAATGTTCCCTGTAAATTACATTTGTGAACGGAGTTTCCGTTGCGTAACGTTTCATTCGTCGAACTTCTATACCAGAAGATCATGAGTTCGATAGTGACCGTGACATACAATCAGTGAAATCTCTTGCGCTGGCAACAGAAATTTTCTGGGTTAAGAGTTGCCCTCATTCTGCTAACAACCTCGTAAAAAGAGAGTTGGAGAGAGAACAGAGGTTTGAGGCATCGACTCGCTCAGGTGATTAGAAATCGGCTGTGTTGGTCAGAGAATCAGTAAAGAGAAACGGGACTGAGAAAAAAACACAGCTGCATCAAGAACAGTTTTTAGCGTATTTGGGAAGGCGCGTAGTCGTCATAATCTCATCAGTCACTAATATTAAGTTTGTCTTACGTCACCCGCATATTACACTGAAGATTTTGACTTGTAGCAACGTTAGACATCACGGGATACAGACGTGTGAAGTCAGGCGCACTGCGCAAGAGTTGCGTAGTTCATCAGCGACGCACCTCTAGGGACTACCGGAAGCCTTGCAATATTAGTGGCGGTATAACCACGCCGAAGTATTTTTTATTACTATTGATAATGCTACGTCCTGTTTGTAGCATCTACCTTTAATTTTTTAACATGATGAGTGTCAAAATATGGTCAATTGCTACCTTAAAAACAACAGGATGGCTGTTGAAAGAATGTTCTTACGTAGAAATAGTTGAAAATTTACTAAATAATTGGTCTACGTTAATCGGTTTGTATTGCTCAAACTCTGAATTCCGTATTTTAATTTTGTAAATCTGCCTGTCGTTTTGAAAGGACACATGAAAAGACGACAGGCAAAAGCAAATGCGATCAGTTTTACGACTCGTTTTCTCCGTTCTCTTGCAAAACTTCTTTTCATTAATAAAAAACTTGCTTTTTCTAATTAGAGCCTTCTTAGTTCTTGTAAAATAGCGTTTTCCTCCGCTCTTCGTGGGTAATTATTAGTAATAGCTTCGGAGTCTTGCTGTGGATTTGTGGATTTCGAATATCCCTTATGGACATGAATTTTGACGTTCTCACGTGTCAATCGCTAGCAAGCTCATAGTACAATCAGAGATATACACAACTGCTTCTTGTCTGAAAAGTATCGTGATGTAAAATTACTCTTATGTTTTATGCGTCCAAACTGGGCACAGATTTTCTCTGTAGGGACACAAACTGCTCGAGAAGAAACGTTTTCCAGCTTTTGATAGAGACAAATTTAAATAAAGTGTGTTAACATATAATATACTACTGAGTAGTTTGTCCAAGGATGGGTGATAATGAACTAAAATTACTACCTGATAACATGGAAATTAATGTAGAACTTACATTACATTTTCAGTTGCTGCAGGTACATCAATCTTAAGAATCTAATATTTCATGCCTAGTCTTAAAATATTCGAGTTGACTGGGATGCATTGATTTTCAGTCTGACACAAATATAACTGCGATGCTAGTGCCTATTTACATTTCCTGATCCACGTGTTGTGTTCTACCTCAAAAAATGGTTCAAATGGCTCTGAGCACTATGGGACTTAACATCTATGGTCATCAGTTCCCTAGAACTTAGAACTACTTAAACCTAACTAACCTAAGCACATCACACACATCCATGCCCTAGGCAGGATTCGAACCTGCGACCGTAGCAGTCGCGCGGCTCCGGACTGAGCGCCTAGAACAGCTAGACCACCGCGGCCGGCGCTGTTCTACCTCGGTGGTTGTCTATGGCAGTGACTGAAATTTGTCAAAGCATCCTTCTTTGCTCAGTGTAATATATTGAGTCTATATTACATACACCTATCACTTCTTCCATCCCTGGTAATGATTTTCTATCGTGAAAAACGCCAACAGACTTATTTATTTTGCCTTGTCACTGCCACAGTGTGTTCTTCTCCCTTACAGGTTGAATTTAAGTCGATATGCATGATCATAGAACTGAGGAAAGAAAGTAAAACTCCTAGTCGCTGAACAAAAAATGGTTCAAATGGCTCTAAGCACTATGAGACTTAACATCTGAGGTCATCAGTCCCCTAGACTTAGAACTACTTAAACCTAACTTAAGGACATCACATACATCCATTCCCGAGGCAGTATTCGAACCTGTGACCGCAGCAGCAGCGCGGTTCCGGACTGAAGCGCCTAGAACCGCTCGGCCACAGCGGCCGGCTCGCTGAACAAGCTTTCTCGTCTTAACTACAGCTAGGAGTATCACCAAGATTAAGTAAGAGTGTTAGTCAAATGAAAACCTTAAATATTTTTTACTTGGAGCAGAGAGTATCAGTTTTGACAGAGTCTCTCTGAAGTTCGACATACTTCCTCAAGCACACAGGTAGCGCACTGGTTTCTCTGGAAAAGTTTTTTGTGTCGCGTACACATCCACTCGTGCACCGACTGACTGAGTGGTCCAAACGTGTAGTAGTCACGTGGGCGAAGTGTGGTTTGGTATGGCTGATGTGTAAGAATATCAAAGGCAGTGATGGTAGGAACTACTGCATGGGCACTATGAGGTCGATCATACACGTGTCACGAAATGGCACCTATGCTAAGGGGTCCACGTCGATCTGACTGCAGGCAGAAGATGACTTTTAAGCAAATCGGGATACGACACAATGGTAACAGTGCTTCCCCTATGGGTGTAGTGTTCCTAGATAACACCTATTTCATCCCGAAAAAGACAGCCTAACCTTCCCTGCAGATGAGTGCGCATTGAATATCTTGGGTTCTGATAATGAGGAATGGAGCCGTTACTTGCGTACTTTTCTAGTTTCGAGCTTGTGTTAGTGCACTGCATTTCCTGTAACTGTTCTCTCAAGGAAGCCATCACTTGCTACCTCCAGCCACCGAGAAATTCATTCTCAGTCGTCAACGCATTGCTTTTTCATTTTAGAGTGGTATTCTGTGGCACAAACATTGCAAACTCTTTGCGAAATATAATGTCGTAGTGAATAATGTAATGTGCTGAGTTGTGACTAATGTTCGGATCTACGGCTATTCATCCACTGTCACACGGCAATTATTCATCACTGAGGTACCAGCTGCTGTGATAGGTTCTAATGTCACTATGTGAAGTGCTTGACGTGGGCGGAGAATGTCTGCAACTGAAGGCACTGCCACATAAGGAACGCTATTCTATATTTTCTAGTCCACTCGTACACTTGTCGCTGTGATAAACGTTCCTCACCATACTGAGGAGATTTCAGTAGATTTCGAATCTTCATTGCTAAGAAAAGGTACGACAGAACACTTTTCCTCGTCGGTACATTTCGTAAGCGGCGAACCCATTCTAAACTGGTATTGTGCCAGTGTTTCTCTTGTCAACAATATGCTTCCATGTTTTGGGGGTTCTTTAACTACTTACAGATCAGTAGCTTGGGACACAAATGCTTATTACTTCTTTTTTAGTTCTTCATTTGATTATTCATTGTCTCTGTCCAGCTAGGGGTGGCCGAGCGGTTCTAGGCGCTACAGCTTGGAACCGCGTGACCGCTACGGTCGCAGTTTCGAATCCTGCCTCGGGCATGGATGTGTGTGATGTCTTTAGGTTAGTTAGGTTTAAGTAGGTCTAAGTTCAAGGAGACTGATGATCTCAGAAGTTAAGTCTCGTATGGCTCAGAGTCATTTGAACCATCTGCCCAGCAGAAATATCACCATGAACACCAGCCGCGCGGGATTAGCCGAGCGGTCTAAGGCGCTTCAGTCATGGACTGTGCGGTTGGTCCCGGCGGAGGTTCGAGTCCTCCCTCGGGCATGTGTGTGTGTGTGTGTGTTTGTCCTTAGGATAATTTAGGTTAAGTAGTGTGTAAGCTTAGGGACTGATGATCTTAGCAGTTAAGTCCCATACGATTTCACATACATTTGAACCATGAACAACCATCCTTACTTCAAAACACACTGTGAAGTTGAAATCAGGACACTGACTCGTAGAATGGTTGTTACGAACATCACTATCTCACCTCCCCTCGTCGGTTAAATATATCGCTGATTTTTTGAACGTATAGGAGTCGGACCGAATACCTCCAAGTTACGCAGTCACCATACGGACAAGATTCTTCAAAGTAACTTTGATGGCTGAGAAAACTCTGTAGTATCTGCTGCTGTGACTGTTCCGCCCGGCTTTCCGTTATGTAGTAGTCGAGCAATTTCCATTAAACCCCCCTGATACTGAAACTTTACACAATATTACATTCATGTATGCTATTCATGAGAAGCGCTATGTGTTACCCCACGATAAGGGGTGTGTCGCGAAATACCGACAATCACTGACTCATCGTATTTACGTTAGTAGAATAAGGCTCTGCCAATGACAATGGCCAGCGCCGAGTGTCGTGTTTATTTAACTGTAGGGAGCGGGGGGGGGGGGGGCGTCGCCCGCGTGTAGCGGCCGTTGCGCCAGCTGCATTGCGAACGCCTGCCTCTCCATTTAGCAGCCACGTTCGACGGATTCGTCAAAAAATAAAACGTGTTTGTTTTACGTCCGCAGAATCCGAAGTGTGTTGATACTGCTGATGAGTGGCGTACAGAGGCGAGCGCAAGACGAAGTGGCCGTCCACTCGAGGACGCTTGCTGCGGCAGGGGCGAGGGGCGGCCCTGTTTCAGATTCGTCGGCTGCGGCGTTCTACACAGCTGGCCGCTAATGTTATTGCCTCCCGCGGCGGCGCCGGCCGAGCTCCGAGTAGCAGAATAAATACCACCGTACACTTATGTCTTCGTGGAAGTCTGTCAAAGGGAGAACTCGTCTCCCGCGCAGCAGGTGATCAGCGATATAAACACAAATGTTTTTGATAAGTGAGACTTGAAGGTGTTCGAATTTTATGGAACAGATAAATGCTAAAAAGTATGGTGCCTCCAATACGAACAGTGTTTCTTTCTCCAGGAACAGATCATACGGGAAGGCAGTTCAATAAGTCTGCTAAAATACACACCAATTAATTGTTCGAAAGCAAACATGAAATTAGTTTACCTTCGACTGCGATACACCTAAACCTGATAGTGTCCAGGTCATTGTTTTCCTTTTTAATCCCAATCGAAAAGTAGGACTTATTGTTCGATACGTTGATACTGGTATGTAATGGAAATATTCTTTGACGCCCGTGGAATGACCTGTATTAGGAAGTCGGTACACGTGTTGGCATCCAGTGATAGGTCTTGGTAAAACTGTGCTATGGGATGATGACGCGCTATATCGTACTTCATAGTTGCTCTCCGTATATTATGCCGACGATACAATTTGCGAAGAGAAAGGAATTTGTTTGCAGGTAGCCACAGGCATTGTGCTAGCTGTAGCTCTTTTTCTCCATATCAAATAGGCAAGGCGAGAGACGTCGAACAAGTTTGGAGGCGTGCTCCTAGAATCGTAACTAAATGGTTCAAATGGCTCTGAGCACTATGGGACTCAAATGCTGAGGTCATAAGTCCCCTAGAACTTAGAACTACTTAAACCTAACTAACCTAAGGACATCACACACATCCATGCCCGAGGAAGGATTCGAACCTGCGACCGTAGCGGTCACGCGGTTCCAAACTGTAGCGCCTAGAACCGCTTGGCCACTCCGGCCTGCAGAATCGTAACAGTTTCATACAGACCTTCTCGGCGATCATAAATGGAAATACTTGGAAGAAAGACATAGTTCTTGTGAAATCCTGATAGGTAAATTTTGAGAAACTGTATTCGAAGAAGACTGTGGAACTATTGTGCTGCTACCGATGTGTATCTCGCGTAGGGATCACGAGAAAGACATAAGAGAAGCTAGGACGCGTGAAGTGTCCGCGAATGAAATAGCAAAGGAAATCGATAATTTTGGTACGATGTACCCTCTGCCACACGCTGTACAGTGGCTTGCGAAATATATGTGTTGACTGCACCTAATTTCTGGTGTGCTAACGCAGATTCAAGGGAACAAAAGGGCATCCGTCAAAACTGGCTGAACACACCCACTTTGCTGTAGATTTCACAAGTTACCTTAGTCTTTTACCGAGACACACATTAAATGTCCATTAATTATGTTAGTACCAGGAACTGACCATTCTTTAAAGAATGAACTGCCATCTACAAAACAACTTTAAATATCTGATTACTTTAGATCGGTTAATGTGTTAAATGTATGACGTTAAGCACGAAAGCGACAAAAAAGTTTAGATAAGGTTTACAGGTCTTTGGGTTCCGCTAAGCGCTCTCACTATTAAAAACACGACGAATATAGTCTGTGTAATTTGCGCACCATTTTAAGCAAAAGCAAGTTTCTAACATATCTCAATGATTCTGACGTCAAATCTCTTAAACTACGCCTCGCACAATGATACGATTTTACAAGTTTATTCAGTTCTATGTGTAGATATTGCATGAAAAATGTGGTGGGAATAGAGTGTGTAGTAATGAAGTAACAAATTAAAATTTCATGCCTAGCTGCCGAAGTAATCCTGCACGAACAGTGAAAAAGTTGTAAGTAGTACACTTATTTCCTTTCAACATTTTGTGGGGGTGTCAGCGGGAAAAATTACTAAAAGGTTTGTAATAAATCGTAAATTTTGTTCAAAGACTAAGTGCTCTCATTCTCTAACACTAGTTGAATAAAGTTAGGATAATGTTCTCGCCTTGAGCAACACTGCCTCCACACTGTAATACCTAACCTATTGTGGTAAACCTTTAATATAAGTTTTACTTCCACGTTTGGATGAACATTGTTCACGACAGACAGCCGCCAGAAATTACTTCGAAATAATTTCGCTGAATGCGAGATACTTGGTTTCAGCTGTATTAGGTACAGATGTACTGCTTATTGGTACCATATGAATATTTGACAACGTTAACTGGAATACTCTCTTTCAAATTCTGAAGGTGGCAGGGATAAAATACAAGGAGCGAAAGGCTATTTACAATTTGTACAGAAACCAGATGGCAGTTATAAGAGCCGAGGGACATGAAATGGAAGCAGTTGTTGGGAAAGGAGTGAGACAGGGTTGTAGCCTCTCCCCGATGTTATTCAATCTGTATATTGAGCAAGCAGTAAAGGAAACAAAAGAAAAATTCGGAGTAGGTATTAAAATTCATGGAGAAGAAGTAAAAACTTTGAGGTTCGCCGATGACATTGTAATTCTGTCAGAGACAGCAAAGGACTTGGAAGAGCAGTTGAACGGAATGGACAGTGTCTTGAAAGGAGGATATAAGATGAACATCAACAGAAGCAAAACGAGGATCATGGAATGTAGTCAAATTAAATCGGGTGATGCTGAGGGGATTAGATTAGGAAATGAGACACTTAAAGTAGTAAAGGAGTTTAGCTATTTGGGGAGCAAAAAAAATGGTTCAAATGGCTCTGAGCACTATGGGACTTAACATCTATGGTCATCAGTCCCCTAGAACTTAGAACTACTTAAACCTAACTAACCTAAGGACAGCACACAACACCCAGCCATCACGAGGCAGAGAAAATCCCTGACCCCGCCGGGAATCGAACCCGGGAACCCGGGTGTGGGAAGCGAAAACGCTACCGCACGACCACGAGATGCGGGCAGGGGGGGGGGGGGGAGCAAAATAACTGATGATGGTCGAACTAGAGAGGATGTAAAATCTATACTTTCAATGGGAAGGAAAGCGTTTCTGAAGAAGAGAAATTTGTTAACATCGAGTACAGATTTCAGTGTCAGGAAGTCGTTTCTGAAAGTATTTGTATGGAGTGTAGCCATGTATGGAAGTGAAACATGGACGATAACCAGTTTGGACAAGAAGAGAATAGAAGCTTTCGAAATGTGGTGCTACAGAAGAATGCTGAAGATAAGGTGGGTAGATCACGTAACTAGTGAGGAGGTATTGAATAGGATTGGGGAGAAGAGAAGTTTGTGGCACAACTTGACTAGAAGAAGGGATCGGTTGGTAGGACATGTTTTGAGGCATCAAGGGATCACAAATTTAGCATTGGAGGGCAGCGTGGAGGGTAAAAATCGTAGAGGGAGACCAAGAGATGACTACACTAAGCAGATTCAGAAGGATGTAGGTTGCAGTAGGTACTGGGAGATGAAGAAGCTTGCACAGGATAGAGTAGCATGGAGAGCTGCATCAAACCAGTCTCAGGACTGAAGACCACAACAACAACAACATGAATATTTGCACTGGAGCGGGACTCGAACCCGGATTTCCGCTTACCCATTACACCTTTGTGCACTCCTGCCGGACACAGAATTGCTACACCACGAAGATGACGTGCTACAGACGCGAAACTTAACCGACAGGAAGAAGATGCTGTGATATGCAAATGATTAGCTTTTCAGAGCATTCACACAAGGTTGCCGCCGGTGGCGACACCTACAACGTGCTGACATGAGGAAAGTTTCCAACCGATTTCTCATACACAAACAGCAGTTGACCGGCGTTGCCTGGTGAAATGTTGTTGTGATGCCTCGTGTAAGGAGGAGAAATGCGTACCCTCACGTTTCCGACTTTGATAAAGGTCGGATTGTAGCCTATCGCGAATGCGGTTTATCGTATCGCTACATTGCTGCTCGTGTTCGTCGGGATCCAATAGTTGTTAGCAGAATATGGAATCGGTGGGTTCAGGAGGGTAATACGGAACGCCGTGCTGGATCCCAACGGCCTTGTATCACTAGCAGTCGAGATGACAGGCATCTTATCCGCATGGCTGTAACGGATCGTGCAGCCACGTCTCGATCCCTGAGTCAACAGATGGGAACGTTTGCAAGACAACAACCACCTGCACGAACAGTTCGACGACGTTTGCAGCAACATGGACTATCAGCTCGGAGACCATGGCTGCGGTTACCCTTGACGCTGCATCACAGACAGGAACGCCTGTGATGGTGTACTCAAACATGAACCTGGGTGCACGAATGGCAAAACGTCATTTTTGGGGATGAATCCAGGTTCTGTGTACAGCATCATGATGGTCGCATCCGTGTTTGGCGACACCACGGTGAACGCACATTGGAAGCGTGTATTCGTCATCGCCATACTGGCGTATCACCCGGCGTGATGGTATAGGGTGCCATTGGTTACACGTCTCGGTCACCTCTTTTTCGCATTGACGGCACTTTGAACAGTGGACGTTACATTTCAGATGTGTTACGATCCGTGGCTCTACCCTACATTGGATCCCTGTGAAACCCTACATTTCAGCAGGATAATGCACGACCGCATGTTGCATGTCCTGTACGGGCCTTTCTGGACACAGAAAATGTTCGACTGCTGCCCTGGCGAGCACATTCTCAAGATCTCTCCCCAATTGAAAACGTCTGGTCAATGGTGGCCGAGCAACTGGCTCGTCACAATACGCCAGTCACTAATCTTGATGAACTGTGGTATGGTGTTGGAGCTGCATCGGCAGCTGTACCTGTACACGCCATCCAAGCTCTGTTTGACTCAATGCCCAGGCGTATTAAGGCCGTTATTACGGCCAGAGGTCGTTGTTCTGGGTACTGATTTCTCAGGATCTATGCACCCAAATTGAGTGAAAATGTAATCATGTGTCAGTTCTAGTATAATATATTTGTCCACTGAATATCCGTTTACGATCTGCATTTCTTCTTGGTGTAGCAATTTTAATGGCCAGTAGTGTACTTCCATACGTCACATTATGTACATCCCTATACCACAGTCAGATTATGGCTTTAGACGAGCCGATTATGACAGAATTTTAATTTATTCGGTGAATAACTGTACGAAATATCGGGAAAAGATTGTGGCCCTGGAAGGTGTTAGATAGGCAACCTGCAACTGGCACCAGGTGACAGAGCCCGGGATTAGCCATTTAGTAACATATACACTGTATAGGAAACTAAGAGTACGTGTTTCTAGCGAAGCGAAGTTGATGTGTGTTGCAATTTCTACAGAGATAACGCCGTCTATAACAGGTCGTTACCTAGAAACAGAAATTCATATTCAAGTCTAAGCTAATAATTTCGTATCTGAAAGAAATTTATGTGACAGTGCTTAAACTGAAAACAAAAACGACTACTTTCTTAATAACTATAGAGTTAAGCTACTTTTCACTACACTGCGTGTAGAATAAATTGGTTTTAGACAGAATATGAAGTTGTGAAATAGAAAACGGAATTAAGACAAACAAAAACTTACCTAACAACATACCTAACATATGGCCAAAGGCCTTGCCGCAATGGTAACAACGGTTCCTGTCAGATTACCGAATTTAAGCACTGTCGGGCTGGGCTAGCACTAGGATGGGTGATCCTCCGGTCTGTCGAGAGTTGTTGGCAAGCGGGGTGCACTCAGCCCTTGTGAGGCAAACTGAGGAGCTACTTGATTGAGAAGTAGCGGCTCCGGTATCGTAAACTGACGAACGGCCGGGAGACTGGTGTGCTGACCACATGACGCTCCATATCAGCATCCAGTGACACAAGTGGGCTGAGGATGATACGGCGGCCGGTCTTTATCATTGGGCCTTCACGCCTTGTTCGGGCGTAGTTTAGTTTTAGTTTTAGATTATACATAAGAGATTCGAACCAAAGCGCAACTTCCCCAAAACAATAATAGTGAAAGGTCGTTAATAACCGTGGATCAGATTTATATTAACTGAAGAAAATGGGGTGCACGATAGACTAGAGATGGCCTGTAAAGTCATGAAGTATGTTAACAAGCAAGGTGGAGTTACTAAAAGAATAAGTGTCATAGATACTTAAACAAAACACTACCAAATGGCAATGGTTCAAATGGCTCTGAGCACTATGGGACTCAACTGCTGTGGTCATCAGTCCCCTAGAACTTAGAACTACTTAAACCTAACTAACCTAAGGACATCACACACATCCACGCCCGAGGCAGGATTCGAACCTGCGACCGGAGCGGTCACGCGGTTCCAGACTGAAGCGCCTAGACCGCACGGCCACACCGGCCGGCTCACTACCAAAGTCTATGGAATGAAGAAGCTGACAAAGAGGAAGAAGTAACAACTACGGAGCATGAAATTAACCAACTTATGTACCAAGGAGCTGACATTACACTAAATGAGATACAGAAGCCATGAAACAAATGAAAAAAGAGGAAAGCTCCAAGAGCTAATGAAATCAGCGTTAAAAAACCGTCTAAATGCTTCTTACAAACCGTACGCAAGAATTATTTACAGTAGAGTGAGAAAGATAGTTGACAGGAGAAAAATGTCTTTACAAAGGACGATCTGGAAGTGACATACTTCTAATGTATGACAGTTAACTGACAAACGACGGCAATACGACCTGGAGACTTACGTCGCAGTGGTAGTGTATGAAAAGTCTATCGATAGAGTAAACAGAAGCAAACGTTGAAACATAATGGTGAAATGAGTACGTCTGAGACGTTCAATACAAATAATAAAAAGTTTGTATCCGCACACAGGGAAAGAGGAGATAGGACTAACAAAGTTCACCAGAGGACTGCGCCAAGGGTCCAGCCTTTCATCTATTACATTCGATAGATACTTAATTGACACTGTTAGACAAGGGAAACAGAAAATTAAAGTGAAGTGTCAGATTAATGCTAGGGCACACGCAGATATATATTCGCTGCTCTTTAACTATGACCAAATAATTTCTCAGAAGGCAGAAGATGACCTCCAGTTTGTAAAATATCACCTAAATCAAATTTGTAAGAGCTATCCCAAAGGTTTCAGTGAAAAAAGCTGAAATTCCTTTTAAAGGGAATTCAGTTCCCTCCAAGGCTGTCCCAGATGAACAAGCAGTATAACGCGTGTCACATTTGCAGCTATTTCGCTGCGGTATCAGCTATGAATTTGAAAACGATCTCACTTTTAAAATAAATATGTTTGTTCAAGTGATATGCGGAACAGTACACAGAACACAGGGTAACATGACATGGGAGGCTACAAAGCAAAAAGTTTTCAAAGTAATGGCTACCCATATATGACGTATGGAAGTGAATCTTAAGACAGTAACTAAGAAAGAAGAATACAGTCGACTGAAAGGAAATTTTTAAGGAAAATTGACGTCAGATATCAAATGCAAAATAAAATTCTAAAAGAACCACATACTATATACAGTACAAATGAGAAAATAGTGCAAGGATACATAAAATGGAAATAACACATCAACAGAATTGGGAAGAGATTAGTTAAACAAGTAACCAACAATAAACGTGTAGGAAAGGGAAATGTAGAACGGCAGAAGAACAAATGGATTCAGTGACGACGGAATAGCCTAATGCATGAAATCATGAAGAAGACGACGACAATATTTTCAAATGTATTGTAACTACTCGTAAATTAAATCCGTTGTTAACTTACATGCTTCGGCGAATTGTTCAGGAAGTGTAGTTTCGATATTTTGTATACGTCTCAACCCAAGAAACTGACAAATAAATTCGATTCACTCATCCAGTCAAGTAATTTATTTAAAATTCCAATTTACACTATCTTTCTTAGTTTATCACAATATATTTCTTGGTCTGTGGGTCATTAAATCATGCGCTCTGATACATTTATCAACGAAAGCTTGATTTTTCTCCATTCACTGCAGCATGCTTTCTTTATTGTTGGCAAACACCATACGAATAAACCTACAGCTAACCACCAAGATATATGAGTACACATTCACTCCTCAAACAATCGAATCAATCGCGTCATCTGTTGGAGTAAATAGTGCTCAAGATTTTCAGAAAGTCAAGGAGATATGCACTTTGGCGAGTGCGTTCTATTTCCTACAAAATATATAGTGCAGTCCTTGCCATCCTTGAGCTGGTGAAATCGTCGAGCACAAGAACAAAATTTAATAGAAAAATACGTAGAGAGAACATTTCTTCAGAATGTAATGACATTTTATGAATAGTATAATCCTCTTTCCATTCAGCCAGTATAAACTGTGAATTTGGTTTCAAAAATTGACATCACCCTGTTCGGCTCTGAGCACTACGCGACTTAACTTCTGAGGTCATCAGTCCCCTAGAACTTAACTACTTAAACCTAACTAACCTAAGGACACCACACACATCCATGCCCGAGGCAGGATTCGAACCTGCGACCGTATCGGTCGCTTGGTTCCAGACTGAAGCGCCTAGAACCGCTCGGCCACCTCGGCCGGCGCCATGCGTTACATTTCACAAGAAGGCGAAAATATTATCCGTTGATTAAATCACTTGAGTGATCCAGAGGAAAGAATATGTATGGCCAGATTTTATATAGATGCAAAGGCTTCTGTGGCAGGCCAGATTTGGATAAATTCTTTTGGTCTTTAGGCCACGTCGTTTTGAAGTTAAAACCACCGTCAAAAGTGAGGTCTTGGCTGTCTTCGCACCGGACCTCTACAGGTACACGAAACTGCTGGGGAAGGACTTCCACATGTATTATCCCATTTCGTTTGTCACGTGACAGTCTACACCACTTACTTGAAAGTGATTAGAGAGTTCAAAACGAAGATGTCTATGGAGAGATGATCACTGACTTTAATCAATATTTTGCGACTTCGGCGCATTTATGTCAGTCCTGACCTACCCAGATGCATATCCAACAATCTTGCAGCAGTTTGTCTCTGCTCATTGTTACTGACTAATGCGTTTCTGCTGCATTCAATGTGTATTCTATTTGGGTCATATTCGGATCCTGGTAGTGGCCAGTATTTGGCTGGCAAGGAGAGGAGAGGTGATGGCCTAAGATTCCTGATCACCACTCTTTGCCCAAGAGTCCTGGATTAAATTTCAAACCTATCCATAGCGTCTCATGAAATGAGGGGTACTGACACTGATAATGCTGACCCAGGCGTCCGATGGGGACGTTACACTCAGCAGTCCTCTTGGTGTTATTCGCGATGAGTTGGTTAAGTGCCGGCACTGTGTTTCACCCTCTTCCTTCCCTTCATCCATAGCAACACAAATGCAGCGCTGTGCTGTATACACACTCACCACTGTCGTCCACACGACACAGATACACACTTGACACTTCATAACACGTCGGAGGAAAACAACGGCAAATGATTTCCATCAGGAACTTGCGAGGGGTGGCGGGGCATGATACCAGCATGCTTCCCTTGAGTAGGGCATTATCTATCTCTAAATGGGATGTCCCAAGAGGCATGGTCATATTTCAGAGATGTGACTGGAACGACAATTTGAGACAAAATAGCTAGTAAACAAGGGCTCTTAAAAGCATTCCTTAACAGCTGTGAGCACTTATTCATCTTCGCTACTGTGAAACACATGTCTTCTACTGAACAACTGCTCATAACTCTTAAGATATGCTGTTTAGAGCCCATGTTTACTGCACTTTTTTTCCTAGAATGATCGTTCCTGTCATATCCCTTAATATTGTCCATTCCTCCTGGGACACCCTGTACACATTGTGCAGGATCTTTAAGCTGCCCCTACCGATGAGTTTTATGCAACCTGCAACACCCTAAAAATCCGCGCGCGAAATTTTCATATTCTCTACCTCGCTGGTACAAACTGTTAGTCCTTCTGAAAAATTGAATGAGACCTTTTTGTAGAAAAATTAGTTAAATTTTGCACCAGGATACGTTTCACTGGAGGCCACAGCTTTAGAATTATTCAAGAAAAACGCGTTTGAAGGTCACTTATGTACATTTCTTTTGAATAATTCGAAAACTAAGGGCTCTTGCGAAAACGTATCCAAGAACAAAATTTAAATTTTCTGCAAAAAGGCCCCACGCAGATTTTCTGTAGGACTAATAAACTAAAGAGCCAAATAAATTGGTACATCTGCCTAATATCGTGTAGGGCCCCCGCGAGCACGCAGAACAGCCACAACACGACGTGGCATGGATTCTACTGGTGTCTGAAGTAGCGCTGGAGGCAATTGACACCATGAATCCTGCAGGGCTGTCCTTAAATCCGTAAGAGTTCGAGGGGGTGGAGATCTCTTCCTAACAGCACGATGCAAGGCTTGCAAGATATGGTCAATAATGTTCATGTCTAGGGAGTTTAATGCCAGCGGAAGTGTTTAAACTCAGGAGAGTGTTCCCGTAGCCACTGTGTAGCAATTATGGACGTGTGGGGCGACGCATTGTCCTGCTGGAATTGCCCAAATGCGTCAGAATGCACAATGGACGTGAATAGAAGCAGGTGATCAAACAGGATGCTTACTTACGTGTCACCTCTCAGAGTTGTATCCAGACGTATCCCATATCACTCTCACTGCACACGCCCTACACCATTACAGAGCATCCAATACCTTGAACAGTTCCCTGCTGGCACACAGGGTTCACGGATTCATGAGGTAGTCTCCATACCCGTAGACGTCCATCTCCTCGATACAATTTGAAACCAGACTCATCCGACCAGCAACATATTTCCAGTCACCAAGAGCCCAATGACAGTGTTGGCGGGCCTAGGGGAGGCGTAAAGGCTCGTATCGTAAAATCATCAAGGGTATACGAGTGGTCCCATATCGATGATGTTTCGTACAATGGTTCTGAAGCTGACACTTGTAGATGACCCACCACTGAAGTCTGCAGCACTTTGCGGAAGGGTTGTATTTCTGTCACGTTGAAAGATTCTCTTCAGTCGTCGTTGGTACCGTTCTTGCAGGATCTTTTCCCGGCCGCAGCGATGTCGGAAATTTGATGTTTTACCGGATTCCTGATTCTCACGGTACACTCGTGAAATCGTCGTACCAGAAAATCAAATGGTTCAAATAGCTCTGAGCACTATAGGACTTAACTTCTAAGGTCATCAGTCCCCTAGAAGTTAGAACTACTTAAAGCTAACTAACCTGAGGGCATCACACACATCCATGCCCGAGGCAGGATTCGAACCTGCGACCGTAGCAGTCGCGCGGTTCCGGACTACAGTGCCTAGAACCGCATGGCCACCGCGGCCGGCTAAAACCCATCGCTAGTGCTTTTGAGTCACCCTAAGTATATCGGATGTCTCTACTACGACTCGTTACCTGAATTTTCTCTGATTTTGGGCAGACTTTTGCAATGTCGGTTTTGCAAAGTGTAGCTCGAGTCAGCCGAAGCAAATACTACTCATGATATCTTTCATTAGAAGTTCACCGTTAACTGGAAGCGTCGGTTTATTTTCCGTTACAAACAAATGATTTGTAAACTGTAAATTTGCCTGGCGGTAGGAGATTGCCTATGGCGGGGCGGTACATGCTTCGCTGCTGGAGTGTTGGTTACTCTTTCTACTTTACTATTCTGACAATGTGCACCTAAAAAAACTAATATCGCGCAAGACTTATTTGTGGCTGCTCTATCGAATGGGTACGCTAAATTCCGTATTAAAAAGAATTTTGTTTCGGACGTCAACCGAATCGACGCTTCCGGTCGACATAGGGCCTTGCCTGAAAGACGTGGTGGGCATTAGCTTTGTATGCTGACTGCAGCTACACATCGTGCAAACGAAGTTGCAGATATCTGTCGAAAAACCAGAGAAAATGCGCCTGACGAGTCCTCGGAGGGACATCGTGTACATACACGCGGTCCAGCCACATTGACGTGACCACCACCTATGTCTGACGTCAATGTACAATAACCACGCACAGACGTCAGGTGGCAGCACTAGGAGTGGAGGGTATATAAATAGCGAGAACTGACTAGGTTTGTGTACAGGCGAATAGGCGTGCAACTGTTGAGCAGCTGACCCCCAGATGAACCCAGGGACTACCAACAGTGCCTCCTCAACGACTGTTCAGCGAACGTTGTTACTTATTGGCCTCCACAGCACGTGCTTCGTCAATAAATTCTTGATGACTGCTGTTCATCCTCGATAAAAGCTGTAATTTGCCGGCCGCGGTGGCCGTGCGGTTCTGGCGCTGCAGTCCGGAACCGCGGGACTGCTACGGTCGCAGGTTCGAATCCTGCCTCGGGCATGGGTGTGTGTGATGTCCTTAGGTTAGTTAGGTTTAAGTAGTTCTAAGTTCTAGGGGACTTATGACCTAAGGTGTTGAGTCCCATAGTGCTCAGAGCCATTTGAACCATTTGAAAAGCTGGAATTTTCACTGCAGTACTGCAACTGGACGTCCACTGAGTGGCGACACGTGGTCTCTTCAGATGAATCAAGTTTTATACACCATCAGACAGATGGCCGTTGGTATGTAAGGCGTGGAACGACTGACAGCAAAGAAGGAGGGAGCGTTATGGTCTGAGGAACCTTTTCATGGTTTTCCTTGGGCGATCTCGTCATTCTGTAGGGCACAATTAAAAGGCAACAGAACATTTATACCGCTGGAAATGACATAATGGGCTGTTTCTACGTTAAACCGTAATTTTATGTATATGGATTAAATCAATATATTAGGACATTACTTTACCGCTACAGAGACGAAGTATAACATTGTTAAATTGGATCAAGCAGTCTATTTGAAACACTCTTTTATTCACGACTGCCTTGATAGCATTTGGCAAATTCAGTCACTGTGTTTAAGGACAAAAGAGTGTACAGAGAGTAATTCTATGCATCAGTGAGCCTGCTGAAGATACTGTACAGCGAACAAAGATTCCTTCAGGGTGTAAATGACAATATTCACAATTATTTCTAGTGTAGTCGTATAAGAAACTGCACTGCCATGCAGATTAGATCCACTGTTAAAGCACTCCGTCTTCAGGCCACAAGTGGCCCATCGGGATAAACCGGCCGTCGTGTCATCCTCAGCTGAGGATGTGAATAGGAGGGGCGTGTGGTCACCACACCGCTCTGCCGGTCGTTGCGATGGTTTTCTTTGACCGGAGCTGCTACTATTCGGTCGAGTAGCTCCTCAATTGGCATCATGAGGCTGAATGCACCCCGAAAAATGGCAACAGTGCATTGCGACCCGGATGGTCACCCATCCAAGTGCCAGCCAGCACCAAAAGACAACTTCGCTAATCTGACAGGAACTGATGTATCCACTGCGGCAAGGCCGTTGCCCAATTCTACTGTTAGCTTAGTTGTAAAACACGGCATTGTGCTGTTTAGGTAATGAATGGTAGTAAAACAATTGCTGTTAAAACATCAGTTTTTCAGCTACGAGTAATTACATTTTCTTAATTACAGGTTTCGGAAAGCAAACCATCCCCAGAACACGTTTGCAAAATAATCACTACCTAAGTACAATGCTATCATTACTAACTTTAACGCAATTTATGCTTCCTAAAGAATCAGTACTTAAGTTCAATGTTGGCCATAACACCATAGTTACTAAACGTTACTCAGATCACACTTACTAAGGAATCTGCAACTAAATAGAATGTTCGCCACATCATCGTTACTAACAAGTTGTAATTGTGACTAACTCGTCAATACTAAAAAGTTGATCAAAGCATAAATGTTAACATATAAAACTAGGAGAACACTAGGTCTGCTACTAATTTAGAAAATACAGAGAAAATTTACAGAGAAGATGAGTGGCTTCTTTGGTGGAGTCACTGAAGCTTAAGAAATGTTAGAAGGCCGACCAAACAAATGGTCTTTCAGAAATTAGACATTTCAGCAGAGCCCATACCTGTGAGATACTTCTGGTTTAGAAAATATTGTGAAATATGGCGTATTTATGTAGTTAAAATACAAAATCTCTCATCGTGCTTGTAACAAAGTTATTTGTTAATTGAGTTTGGCGCTTACTGATTTATTTATTCCGATTGCTGACACAAATCTGTTCACGTTAATTTTCTGCCGTACATAATCCTTTCATACCATATAACTAGACAGATAATATAATTACAGTATGCAGACATACCTTTGATTTCTGTGCTACTCGTATATTATTCGTTTTGACAGCAACAAAAAGCGTCAGTTCGTGTAATTCGATTTTTGGCAGAAAATATAAGCTATCTACGAGAATGATTGCAGGTAGTGGAAGGACGAAAAATTCTTCGTTTCCTAAAATGATTTATTCAGAGTGTAGATATTCAGAATCTAGAAAAATAGCTAAACAACGGATGTGATCCTTCACTTTTTCTGAGAGTATATCAGAAATAAAAATTATCAGGAGAACAGCTACGTCGCCGAAGCAAACATGCACATGAGATTAATGAAATAACTAGGTTTATTCGCATGAAACCAGTCAGAAGGCTAAAGACTCAAAAAAATTTTATTCGCAAGCATCAACATGCTGTAAAAAGGAGCTTAACGATTTGAAAAATTAAGGTACACATAACTCTTAGCCATAAAAAGTTATTAATTCTGATGTGTTATTCCTTTCGACACATCGAAATTCAACACATAACCAGTTGCCATACATTTCTTTATTACAAACACACGCTGTTAATGAAACCAATAGTAACAACGATTATAATTAAAGGCACCTGCCCTACAAAAACAGCAGCAGTACTCAGAATAGAACATTAATGCATTTAAGTGCGATAGACACAGATCTTTCAAAATTTACTCAACCAATTTTCACTAATTAAAACAATGTACATAAAACAACCGTTAATCAAATTTAACTGACGTAACTGAATGCTTCATGACTAGCTTTCAGACAACTCATATTCAATTCTAAAACTGCTTCCAACAACTAAGACATCTACCATGGACTGATCTTAAGTAATTGTAACAATTTAAAAGCATAATCAGATTAATACACTCAAGTAAGCTCCTCTTTAGTATTACTCACAGGTACGAGGTTTTTATACATTTCATGGCCAGAATATAATAATAGCATATTAAATAGTCTTAAAATAGAGCCGTTTCAATTTTACGTTGAAAATTAGTGATGGACGCAAGCAGACGGAAAGGTTCTACAGATACAGGAGATTGACGGACCAGAATGTGAAGTGGAACTATACTCAACTTTGAGCTACAATTAAGGTTCCAGCAAACCACAACGCTCCACCGGAAAGATGGAATTGCAGGACACTAACAACTTAACCAGACGTGAGGTCTCATGCTCATCATGTCATTCAAACCCTTCGAACATTGCTTAGCACAAATATTTTTCATAATCAATGGAAGTAATCCATACAATAGAGACTCTTCTCCACTAGGATACTTTTTCTATAAGTGTCTTATTTTGAAATCTTCTTTAAAGTCGCAATAGATCAGTTTGGTGAATCATACTTTAAGTACAATTTTACTTACAATATCATACGAGGACGATACACACTACATACACAGAGAAATTAAAAGTGCCTTACAGAGCACAAAAGAATGTATAGAGGGAGAGACTGCTGGATTCAATTATATTGTCTAGGATTCAGTTCCAATATGCCCAAACAGCACATTTAATTGGAGTGGAAATAATGAAATATGATTTTTCTTATTGTGACGTGCCAAAGAAGATCCAGAATCGGTAGAATTTGTCGAGCAGATTAGTGTCACATACGAGTCTTCGTTTGTACTCTCCAACTACTTCTCCACCAAGAGAAATTACGTCCCATTCATTTCTGACTGTTCCGCTGCTACTGCGACACGCTTTAAAAAAAAAAAAAAAAAAAAAAAAAAAAAAACTTCACTTTCATTACAAATATTCCACGCGCCACATTCATACAGAAGACTCAGGATTATCATTACTAACAACATATTTGTCTGAATCTCAGCATTTATGTCGTTTCCCAGCATTGTAGTAGCTGGCATACCTATCTGAGAAATTGAGTAGTTCGCTATTAATATCACCTCCAGCCTCGCCCCCGCGCATGACCGAAGATCTTGCCGACGTATGGCGACTTGTTGGTAATGCAAACTGCTGAAATGAAAGGGAAACTACAGATTTTTTTTATGAGAGCATGCGGCTTTATTGTAGGGCTTAATGCAGAAGACATCATCTTGGGTGAAATGTTCCGATTGTAAAATAATTCCCGTTCGGACATCTGGGTGGGGGTTACTGAGAAGGGTGCCATCAGCGGCAAAAACAAAACTACGGTTCTACAGGCTGGAACGTGGAATTTTAGAGCGATTGATCGGGTAGATATGATAAAAAATTTAAAACGGGAGATAAATAGGTTGAGGCCAGATATAGTAGGAATTACTTAAGGGTGGTAGCAGGAAGAACAGCAGCTCCAGTCAGTTGAATACAGACGTATACATACAAAATCAACACGGGTCACACAGGAATAGTTCTAATAATAAGTAAGATTATAAATGTGGGTTACTATGAATAGCGCGGTGAATACATTATCTTATTCAAGGTGAAAACGAAGCTAACATCTATCACACTACTACAAATTTTTATGCCTACTAGCTCTGCAGATGATGAAGAGACTGAAACAATGTACGATGAGTGAAAAGAAATTATCCAGACAGATAAGGGAGACGAAAATTTAATTGACATGGACGGCTGGAATTCAGTAGAGGGGAAATGAAAGGAAGGATTACATTATATAATGGTAATATAAAATGTTGAATCTAGATTTTTATCTGCAACTTTTCCAAAGTCAGTTGTCGACATTAATCATAATTCATTCGTTACGAGCTACGAGTTAAAAAGAAGAAATTACAGGAAAACAGGAAATTAAGGCGTTGAAACATGGATTAATTGAAAGTGCAACAGGTCTTTGGAGTTTCAACGCGATCATTCGAAAACGATTGACTGAAAGAGGTGAAAAGGATAC
This sequence comes from Schistocerca nitens, assembly GCF_023898315.1. Lineage (NCBI taxonomy): Eukaryota > Metazoa > Arthropoda > Insecta > Orthoptera > Acrididae > Schistocerca > Schistocerca nitens. The sequence goes on from NC_064614.1 coordinate 286,280,818, forward strand.
AACAGAAGACGAATGGTTAGTTTTTGGAGATGAAAATTGAACATGGGATCAAACAGACATAAAGACGAGGAATGCCTCTTGGAAAACCTATGAGGTTTTCAGTTTTATTGGCGAAAAAAGAAAATGTAAAAATGTAAGAAATGAAGCATGCAGAATGTAATGTAGGTGATGTAAGGTATCTACATTACCAGGATGTATGTTTGCCACATAGAGTGTCTTTGGACACCTGAACACATGGGTGACTCATAACTCTTTGGTTACCACAGGATGTGTTAGGAGCAGATAAAGTCACTGTCGTTCTGCCGCGAGCAGGAGTCTGTTCTCGGTGGTCGGTGAGAGAGGAGCACCGACAGCATGTTGTAAACAGCATACTCATTTAATACGCAACAGTTGTCCATTGCAGTTTTTGATTGTTGATGATGAAGTAATTCAGTACATCACAGGTAATTAATCTTTACATTTAACTATTAATCACTTAGAGACTGTCAGGCTCAGTTAAATATCACGTATTTGATGAAATTTACGAAATTAATGTTTATATTAAATAGTAGGCACTTCTACTTTACAGTATTGTGGCGACACTGTAATCAGAATTTACAACACTTCTTTCTACGTTCCGAATAGTACATAAAGCTACATCGCGGAGGTAGTCACTCAGATAGGAACGTAACTTAACACACTAGAAGACTTGTACTTGTCTACCTTTCTGCCTATGATACAATCTTCTTGTTGCTTTTAGCTCAACAGGTAGATGAAAAGCTCTGTTCTGCAGCTGCATCTGCCACAAAATGCTTTAGCTGTACTCTGATCTTTTCGTCTATATACACACATCAAAAAAAGTTTTGCATCACCCCGGTTCCCAAAACTCCTGAACATAGACGTTGGCTGTGGATATTGTATCACAGACACAGTCCCTTTGACTGTTCAGAGATGTCTCTAAACCCACCCAAAGATATAAACAACAATGCATGAGCAACGCCTATTAGACGAAGAGGTCTGACAGCTGATCAGTTCCAGTCATTCCACGAGGAAGGAGGTACACGGCTCGCGTTGTCCTTAATTCAACCATGCCTAGATGGTCAGTACCGCGATTCGATCGTGTCCGCATTGTTACTTAGTGCCAGGAATGGCTCTCAACAAGGGAAGTGTCCAGGGGTGAACCAAAGTGAGTGTGTTGAGGGCGGGATGAGTTCTTTGTCGTAGTAATTCTCCGGTAGAAGATTCATTTGTCTTCTCCAGGAAATTGCTCTTTTGTAGCTTCTCTGTAAAGTTGGCGGTGATTTGTGTTTATATATTTTGGGTGATTGATTTTGGGTGTTCGTGTTTCTTGTGTGTGTGCTGATTGCTGGCCTATCCCGATCTGGGTTCACCGAGTGTCAGCACAGCCTCGCTCCTGTGGGCGCCATTTCTACACCTGTCCAAGTTTAAGACAATAAATTATTTGTCACTATTGACTCCATTCAACTTCTGCAATTACTCTCCACTCTCCATTCGCCGCAAGCTGTCAAAAACCTCATAAAACTAGTTACCAAACTTTGATGGTGTTGAGATAGCAATTAGCCACAAATTTAAGTTCCTTTACTCAAAATGTACCGTGGGGAACTTAAAATAAATTTGTGGCTGGTTGCTGTCTCAAGACCACCAACATTTGTCTTCAAATAACAGCCACGGTCTCCAACCATGTCATCAAATGACAAAATCGCAAAAAGATACCAAACTGTCTGGTCCTCCACGTTAGGGAATTGTGGCACTGGGCTTGCACCCTGTACCATGGAAAAAGTTTCACGCTGTATAAACTGGCCAAAATAAACCTCGGATTTTGGATCTGTGGTGAAGGTATAATATAACGACGCACCAGCAGCAGCAAAAGAGCGACAGTTGTCTGATGTACAGCAAGTTAGTTTCGGTCTTGTAAGTTTTTTTTTTTTTTTGACGTGTTTCTTTAAAGGAGTGAATTATACCTGTGTATCTTATTGTGTAGACTTTGGTTAGTAAATCACTATAGGTTTTTATTTTTGCTTAAATCTTGGTGCATATCCTTGTGTAAGGTGGCTTCCTAGAGTAATTTTCCCGCGTCGGACCGCAACGTCAACCCACAAAGATTAAATCTCGTCCCGGGACACAGCATATAGTTTAGATCAGTGAATTCTAGTTTGCGTACTTACCTCGCGCAGTAGCTTTCGGGTAAGCAATGTTTCCAGCAACAGGTAACTGTAGATACATCCACTTCAGCAGAGAAATTTATTTCTGTTTAAGAGTTTGCCGTCTCAGGGTATGTTGAAAAAACTGCAGCGTAGTTTGTAGTGTTTCTTTATTCTCCTCTTTATATTTTGAGTACATTTGAGATCTTTTATCTATTTTTACACACTACGATATGCCTATGGACTGTGCTTGCTGTAAACATCTGTCGGTAAACAGCTGGAAGCCACGCTGGTTACCATCGACATGATTCTGGCTAATGATTACAGCTGCGGCGATATTAGGACGCTGGGAACGAGACGTGCGACAACTTCGGTGCCGTTGGAATCTCCTGGTGACCCGAGTGTCGCTGCACCTTCTGCTACACACCATCTGGCCGATCCGTCCTCACTCGAGAGTGGGTGGCAGACAGTTGTGGGTTTGCTAGTCACTGGACTGGGCGGTAGGCGAAAGAGGGAGGAGGTCGTGCTGCTGGCTCCCTACGCCTTAGCAACAGATACGAGGCGCTACCCTGTGCTGATGATGACTCTGAGCCCGCACGAAATGCCTCTCCTGTTGGGCCAGCGGCCGATTTTCCTGCCCAGTGCCCAAAGTGCAGAGGGTGGGTACGCTTGTCATTGGGAGCTCTACTGTTGGGGGGTTATATAGCCCCCAGGGAAATAGCAGGCAAGGCGGGAAAGAATGCCAGCATGAACTCGGTATGTTTGCCGGGCGGTCTTGCCCGTGATGTGGAATATACCCTGCCGGTGGTTATTGAGGGCACTGGGTACAACCGGCCGCTTATAGTGGCACATGTCGGCACGAGTGACGCCTGCTGCTTGGGTTCTGAGGGCGTCCTCGGCTACTTGCGTCGGATGGCTGATTTATTAGCAAGACAACTAGCGTCGCACGCGGGTTGCAGGTTAAGATATATATTTGTAGCATCGTATCAGGGTTGATCGCTGTCGTCTGGTTTTTAGGAGAGTTCAACATCTAAGCCAGAGGCGACTCTGCGATGGTATCGGATGCTAATTTCTCGACCTCCTCTTTCGGATACAGAACGGTAGGGTTCCCCTTAATAGGTCAGGCGTGCTCTCCACGCAAGAAACGGCTACAAGGGTAGCGGAGTATGTTTGGCGTGCACATGGGGATGAAAGACGACTTGCCTGATAAATTAGCCATGATGTCCTCAGAGAACGTTCCTCGTCGCATTATCAATGATGGGAAAGGTTAATATGATTTTAGTAAACTTCAGAAGCAACCAAGGGAACGTCCCAAAATTAGTGTCGCTTACAGAAGCTTGTAATGCAGAGATAGTATTAGGAACAGAAAGTTGGTTGAAACCAGACGTTAATGACAGTTAAAGTTCAGATTGGAATATTCATCGTAATGATAAGTCATTCGACAGTAGGGGCGACGTGTTTCTTGCAGTAAAGAATTCGATAAAATCTAGCGACGTCATCACGGATTCCGATTGTGAATTAATATGGGTGAAGTTACGTAGGAAATATCGATTAAAAATGGTAATCGGGTGCTTTTATAGGTCTCCTGATTGAGGAGCCCTAGTAATAGAGCGCTTCAGACAGGACTTTTAGAATATCATCAGTAATCTTCGTGGTCATGCTTTTGTAATAGAGGGTGACTTCAAGTTGCCAGGTGAAGATTCGGAGTGTCATGCTATCAAAACTGGTGCCAGAGACAGGGATTCATGTGTCCGATAATTACTTTCAGTAGGTAGTTAGAGAACCAATTCGTGAGGGTAACGTCTTAGACCTCCTGGCAACAAACATACCAGAACTTAATGAATTAGTTAGCGAAGAGAAAAGTATCAGTGATCACACGGTGGTGATAGCATGTATGACAACGGCTATTAGAAAGTATTTTAAGAAAGGTGGGAAGATATTTTTGTTTAGCAAGTGCGACAGGATACAAATTTCAGAGTCGGTGAGCAGGCAGCATAAAATATTCCATGATAAGGACGCTGTGGAAAATAAATGGAAATACCTCGCTATTGATAAAATGCAACAATTGGTGCATTTCTCGTGATTTTCAGTAAATATCGAGTGGCGGGTTGATGTGTTTAGAGCCCTGTGGTGGGTAATATTTCAGATGGTGTTCCCACTGTGTCGCGGTTAGTGTTGCGCTATCATAGCAGTGGAGTCTGAGGGAGAAATTGTCAGCTAGGAGCAAGAATGACTTGGTCAATCAGGGTTTGTTCCGTGTTGAACGCCACTGTCAGGTGCCAGACTCTTAATCGCCACTGACACCAGTATCAGCCAACAACATGAAACCCGAGTGGGTCACCGCAGGTCATTGTCATGCTCCGCAGCAGAATCGAGGCCGCTGTAACGCAGTGTGGGGCACATGTTCACGTTACGGCTTCGCCTGCAGACTACCAGACGTCAGCCCACAAGACTTCGGTCAAATTCCTGGAGCAGCGGTCTTGCCGTCCAACCAGGACGACAACAGGAGTCAACAGAATTCTACCGTGTCACTGTCACGACACGCCAGCCAAGGATGACGAGAAGACAAAGAGCTGTGAATCTGAAAGAATAAATATTAAATTGCTTAAGATTCATCAGACATCTGACTGGTTTGATGCGGCCCTCTTCTTTGCCAGACTCTTGGTCTCAGAGTAGTAACTGCAACTTAAATCCTAATTATTTTCTAGATGTATTCCAGTCTTCGTCTACCTCTACAGTTATTACCTTCTACAGCACCCTCTAATTCCATGGAAGTCCTATCATCCTGTTCTTTCTTCTTGTCAGTGTTTTCTATATATCATTTCCTCGCAGATTCTGCGGAAAACCTCCTCATTCCTTACTTTATCAGTCCCCCTAAAATGTAGCGCGACATCTCAAATGCTTTGATTCTCTTTTGTTCCGGTTTTCCCGCAGTTCATATTTCACTGCCATACAATGATGTGCTCCAAACGTACATTTTCAGAAATTTCTTCCTCAGATTAAGGCATATGTTTGATACTAGTAGACTTCTCTTGGGCAGGAATGTCCTTTTTGCCAGTGCCGTTTTGACGTTTATGTCATCCTTGCTCCGTCCATATTGATTATTTTGCTTCCTAGGTAGCAAACCTACCTGTGTCTAATTCGTGACCCCTACTCCTCTTAAGTTAAGTTTCTCGCAGTTCTCATTTCTGCTACTGCTCATTACTTTCGTCTTTCTTAGACTTATTCTCGTTCAATATTCGGTACTCAATAGACTGTTCATCCCGTTAAACAGACCCTGTAATTCTTCTTTACCTTTAGTGACGATAGCATTGTCATCAGTAAATGTTTCACTGGTATCTTTTCACCCTGAATTTTAATTACACTCTTGAACTTGTCTTTTATTTCTGCCATTGCTTCTTCGATGTATAGATTGAACAGTAGGGACAAAACGCTACATCCCTGTCTCATACCCTTTACAATCCGAGTGCTTCGTTCTTGGTCCTCCAGTTTCACTGTTCCCTCTTTCTTCTTGTACATACTGTATATTACCTCTCCTTCGCTATAGTTTACCTGCAAATCTTTCATAATTTCGAACATCTTACACCATTTTGAAATGTCGAATGCTCTTTCCAGGTCGACAAATCCTTTGAACTTCTCTTATTTTTCTTCAATCTTACTCCAGTTATCAACCGCAACGCCAGATCAACGATAATAGAGATAATGCCTCCAGAGCAGTGGATAACACATTACATTAGACTGCCAGAATACAGAAGCAGTGTATGACAGAAATTAGAATGCTAGAGGACACAGTAGAAAATAGCAAGGAAGATCTAAAAAAAAAAGTAGTCTAGGATAAGTTACAATGGAACTCTTGAAATATGGAAACAAAAATGTAATACAATGTTTGTTTTGTGTGTAATTTTTTACCAAAAGGGAACATGTTTTTCTTGCAACGTCTGTAAAAATTTGGACAAGACGTCTTGTTCAAATTATAGGGTAACCAGAGTCATGCCTTCAGCAGTGTAAGGGTGCGGAGGTGGCCCCTACGGAGGCAGGTGAATTTGATGAGGGCAAGTCAGTACTAGCGCTGTCTCCCTGACTTACGTTGGCCGAAGGTGCGGTGGTGCCTGGAACTGTCAGTAAAATAGAGCTCGTTGTAATAGTTCTTTATTGATGTGAATTCAAAGATGGAGCTTTACCCGGAGAGAAATTTATTGGTCTCCGTTGTGAGACAAGGGGTGGCGGGGGGCTCTCAGCGTTTCCCTACAAGATAGCCGACGCGTACTACCGGAAGCCGCAGCTACTGACGCCCTAGCGATCTTAGAGGCCTGGTGCAGGCGCTCACCCTGGGCGATGGTCTGCAGCCATATAGGCTCGTACATGTAGATGCTAGATGCAGACGCCTACCAGATGACAGCAACAGTTTAGGTGGGCAGCAAACCAGTTCAGGCTCGGTCCCACAGCCCACAATGGGGGTGCCCGACAGCAAATGCTACTGCTTCCAGCTGGTAAATCAACAGCCACGAATGTCTTTCTTGAGGGAACCAAAACTATGGAAATATGCATGGGTTCAAATGGCTCCAAGCACTATGGGACTTAAAATCTGAGGTCATCAGTCCCCTAGACTTAGAACTACTTAAACCTGACTAACCTAAGGACATCACATACATACATCCCCGAGGCAGCTTTCGAAGCTGCGAGCGTAGCAGCAGCGCGGTTCCGTATTGAGGCCCCTAGAACCGCTTGGTCACAGCGGCCGGCTATGCATCGGGAAAGAACGGTCCTCCGGCGGAACGTCTGCAGCGTACTCGAAATAGCCTTGGCTACAAGCGGGCGCACAAAGAGGTGTACTTCTGAGTACTATAATGATTCTGTAGGCAACTAAAATATTTTTCCACGAAGGCACTGACTATCTTGTCTCACAATGTGATGAATGTACTAACAGTTATGGGTATCACTTTTAAAATAATAAACGGTTTACTTCCTTTTTCTTCCATGCATCTCATTTTCATTTGACTGTCCCTCATATAGTGTGATTCAGCTGCCAGTACCTGTGGGTTTTACGCAACCTGCAATGGCTCCACAACCCACCTGTGACATTTTCTTACTGTCTTGTTCACTGTGCACGAACTATTAGTCCCACAGAGAAAAGGAACAGCACCTTTATGTACGAAATTAAATGTTGTTAAAAGTTTCTACTGTGATACTTTTTCGCTAGAAGCCGTGGTTTTCGACTTAATCAAGAAAAACGTGTTTGAAAGTCGATTTTATACGTTTTTCTGAAACAATTCGAAAAGCACAGCCTGTAGCAAAAACGTATCCCAGTAACAAAATTTTGCTACATTAAATTTCTTACAAAAAAGTAGCATTTAATTTCTCTGTAGGACTAATTGTTTGCTCTTAGTGAGCGAGAGAATATGAAAGTCTTGCATGTGGTATTTGAAGGCATTTCAGGTTGCATAACGCCCATCAGTAGGGACAGCTGTATATCATAGTGGTTGCACTAGTGAGTACATTTGGCTGATTTTTTTTCCTTGGGTAACATTTTGCCATGTCACGGTTTGTTATTTAATTTCGTTGGTGGTCCCCGGGGAAACCTTACAACAAAACAACCAAGCATTACATCACTGTGTAAGGAAAATTTCAGATTTTACCGCCGGCCGGAGTGGCCGAATGGTCCTAGGCGCTTCAGTGTGGAACCGCGCGATTGCAACGGTCGCAGGTTCGAATCCTTCCTCGGGCATGGATGTGTGTGATGTCCTTAGGTTAGTTAGGTTTAGGTAGTTCTAAGTTCTAGGGGATGACCTCAGAAGTTATGTCCCATAGTGCTCAGAGCCATTTGAGCCATTTTTGAACCAGATTTTACACAACTGATATCTTTCCTTTCCTGAACATGTCATTTGCGTGGTACGCCGTCCATGGAGTATGTATTGGATAAGTCGATGACTCACTGACCAAGGTCGCCCACGATGCAACACAGCTATATTTTGCACTTTGGTAGAAAGTGTTGCACGGTTTGTAGGGCACACTCCTTAAATCTCATTGTTTCTTCAGATCACTATGGACTATGCTTTTATTTTTCATCCTTTCCTCACAGAGTTGAATTTTCACGTTTCCACATTTCCGTGTATCAAGAGTTAAACTTTTCAAATTAATAGTAATTTTTTCTGCTTTTTTACTGATGGAAAACATTTACTTGAAGCCTTGGTTTTTGACTTAATCAAGAAAAACGTGTTTGAAAGTCGCTTTTATGCGTTTTTCTTAAACAATTCGAAAACTGCAATCTCTTGCAAAAACGTATCTCAGTACAAAATTGAACTATGCTAAATTTCCCACAAAAAAGTCCGATTCACTTTCTCTGTAGGACTAATAGTTTGCTCTTAGTGAGCGAGAGAATATGAAAATCTTGCATGTAGTATTTGAAGGCACTGCAGGTTGCATAAAGCCCATCAGAAGGAACAGCTGTATATCATAGTGGTTGCACTAGTGAGTAGATTACAGAGTTGAATTTTCAAGTTCCCACATTTCCGTGTATCAGACTTAAAGTTTTCAAATTAAGAGGAATTTTTTTCTGCTTTTATACTAATGGAAAACATTTACTTGTTACGGAAAAGCTGTTTTAAAACTGTTTGTGGTAGTATTCGCCACAGACAGCACGGCTTATGCGGCTGGGCCAACAGGACTCGTGTTTTCTGTAACTTCTGTGTAAAGCGAGAGACGAACACGAGTAAGAGAGCGACAGAGTTTAATGCTGTTGCGCAGGCCGGCAGCACAGCTGAGCCAGATGGCAGTGTCCGGTAACCGCCAGACGGCAGCACCGGCGGTGAGGCGCGGGGGCGAGTGGGCGGGCCTGGGGCTTTACTGCCGGCCTGCGTCGTAAAGAGCCGCGGCTGGACGTGGCGCACCGCCGCGCGTCCACTCGGAGCGTGATTCTGGCCGACGCCGCCGCCGCCGCCCCCGCCGCCCCTGCTCGATCGCCGAGGCTACCGTTCTGCGTGGCCACAGCCTCCACTTCAAATACAGCCTGTATCTGCCAGTGACGGCGAATGCGTATTGCGGTATATAAATCACCAGTTTCCTAACTAATAGTAGTAAAATGTTACACAGAACAGTCTTGATCGCATAAAAGCACACTTTTATTCATTAAGTGGTGACCGGTTTCGACGCGATCTGGATCTCCTTCGGACCATACTCCAGTGGGGACGCGTGGAGACGATGGCATAGAGCAGGAACTGTGGATACCCACTGATGTCGACATTAGTGGGTGGTATCCATAGTTCCTCCGTACCATCGTCTTCACATGTCATCACTGCAGTATGGTCCGTAGACGATCCAGATCGGGTCGAAACCGGTCATCATTTATGAATAAAACTTAATTTTTATACGATTAAGACCTTTCTGTATAATATTTCATTTCTAGTTAACTGGATCGCTGCTGTTCCCCCTATGAATACAAAGTGCATAACTAATAACTTTCCGGATTCCCTGTGCTCATTGTAGATCACGATGAAAATATTGCGTATTCCATAATGTTTTCAAAGTCATCTTTATTTCGAGTGGGTCGATGACGTATTAAGTTTTCTCCTACCTTGTGCCGAATTTTCAGCGTGAAACATCCCCTTTGGAAAATTAAGAATGACAGTGCTGGTAAACCTTTTTCGTTATTTGATTTTGAAACAGCTCAGCAAAACTGAACGTACTCAGACATTACTCTCTTACTTATTCTGACCAACACTAAACTGACACACAATATTTTTAGCGCAACGCAATCTGACTTTCAATAATCCCTACAAAAGAATGACCCTGACTAACAATAACCTATACCTTATATGCATCACTTACCTCACAATAATCTACGTTACTCGAACTACTGCAATACAGCGAGCGCGACTACTGCCAGCTAAATAAAAGATTCTAACTACTGAAGTCACTAACTACTGGCAGGCATAGTTAGCAAATGAGAGGTTTTGGTAGAGAACAAACAATGTATTTACCTTAATAGTGTTCAAAAGTCATAATATATATATCAGTTCATGACATCCAGTCTTATAAATTTCCTTTTTCTGACGGACACACGTCCACATCGTCCGCTCTTAAAATTCTGCCATCTCTCTCCCCACATCCACCACTGCTGGCGGCTCACCTCCAACTGCACAACGCTATGCACTGTTCACATCCAACTGCCCAACACTACAATAGCGAATATTCTGACAATGCCAACCAGTCACAGATTGCACACAGCACAGTCAGTGATTTTCATACAGAGCGCTACGTGGCGTTACCAACATAAAAGCTTAAACAGCCTACTTACAAGCTCCAAGTAATTACAGAGTGGTCCAGAGAAAAGTGTTCCAGGATAGGAAGAAACACAGTGAAGGAAACGAAATACAGTACTAACATGACTCTAGCAGATGTTGAAAGTGACCACGATTCATCTCTTGGCACTTTTGGGTCCTGTTCAGCAAGTTGTTGAAGGCGGATCCAAGTTGGATTGCTGGAAACTGGTGCAATCTCATCCGACATGTTCTGCTGCATTTCTTGAAGACTATGAGGGTTGATGCTATACATCTTCCACACGCAATAACTGCACACTAACAGGTGGGTTGGGTCGCCATCTAGGACCGCGAATGGTTTGATCAATGCTAACGATTCTGACAGGCGTGAAGATTGTGCAAATTTACTCTAACACTCGATGTGGATCAGGCAGACGTACACGTGGTGTGTGCATCACAGGATGTGGCTATATGCATACATTCACTTCCAATCGTATCCACTTGTTAGGGGCACATTTATAAGCCCCACCCTCGATTACAAGTCTCATTCTCTAGAATCTGTTTTACTTTTTCTAGTATTGCTGTGCTCCTGCTAAATTTGCTTTCTGTTGCTCCTTTTAGCGGCAAGTTCACTATTACTGGATGCCTAGTATACATCCCACGGCGTTGTCTCTTCTTCTGGGAAGTAACTTCACTGGACAATACATTAGTCACCCTCATAAATGAGCGCACTAGTCGCTTTGAAGTGCTGTATAGTTGAAATGGTAAAAGGAGGTCGTATGCACCTCCACTTCTGCTGTAATTCACGGCAGTGAAGCGGTGTGCCTGCACCATTTGGCTGGGTGGAATTTGTTCTGTAACATGGGTCGTCGTGAGGACGTGACAGAGTGGCAGAAAGTACCTGCCCTGCTTGAACGTACCCATGACCACACTACGAAAAAAGCTGCCTAGTTGGTGTGCCAACGCGTGCTGTCCAGTATGTCTACACAAAATGGTGTGCCACGCAGCGAGCTGGAAGAACAGTGATCGTAAGCACGCCTTGTCAATGCAATAGGTGCCAAACCCGGCAATAATTGCTGTCAGTGACTTCAGGTCCATCCCAGCTAGTATCCGAATGAACTTTGTGACCTGAACGGCATGGGCGTGCAATGGATATTTGAGGTCGATTAAAGCTGCACGTCTTCAGTGGTCCAAACAAGAAGAGTACAAGACTGTACACATACTTTTCTCGTTCGATGAACATTCCAGCACAATATCGCACCTCGGGCTGGCCCGCTAAATCTCACGAATCGTAATCCTACAGAAAGTGTCTGGGAGTTTTTGAAACAGCGAATGAAGAATAGCTGTCATCCACGCAGGATCTAATGACCAGTAAGTAAGAATCTGTGGGATTCCGTGGATTCTCAACCGAGAAACCTAGCGCACTTGCTCACGGCGCTGGAATCAGCATGGCTCTATATCCCTGTCGGTACGTCCCTGAATACCTCCCTGAACCTTATTGACGCTCTTCGTGCACATCTCGCAGCGGTTCCCGCTGAAAAAGGTGGTTATGTAGGCTTTTTGACAGGTGGTCACGTTAATGAGATTGAACACTTTATTGGATGTATTGCAATCGCTGTCTTCCCCCAAAGTTTTTACGCTCTACAGCTGCCTCAACTACCAAGGAAGTTATTCCCTGATGCCTTAACATAATGTCCCGTCATCCTGTCCATTCTTCTTGTCAGTGCTTTCCATTTTCTCCTTTCTTGGCCAATTCTGCATTGAACCTGCTTTATTTTATCAGTCCATCTAATTTCAACATCCTTATGTAGCACCACACCTCATACGCTTCAATTCTCTTCTTTTCGAGATTTTCCACGGTCTATGATCCACTACCATATAATTCTGTGCTCAGAAATTTCATCCACAGAAATTTCTTTCTCTAACCGAGGGTAAGTTTTGATACTAGTGGACTTCTCTTATTCAGGAATGCTCTCTATGGCTGCGCCATTCTGTTTTTTCTTATTTGTTTTTTTTTTCCTTTGCTTCGTCCGGCATATGTTACTTTGGTTTCAAAGTAGAGGAATTCCCTAACTTCGTTTACTTCGTGGTCCCCAATTCTGACGTTATGATCATCACTAACCCCATTTATGCTACTCATCATTACTTTCGTCTTTCTTCGGTTTAGTCTGACACCACATTCTGTATTCATTAGAGTGTTCATTACATTGAACACGTCTTCAACTTCTACTTCACTTTCACTGAGGAGAACAATGTCGTCATCGTATCTTATCATTGACCTCCTTTCATTCGGAATTTTAATCCCAGTTTTTCTGTTGCACGCGTTATTGTTTCTTCTATTTATAGACTGAGTGAAAGACTTATCACTGTCTTACAACGTTTTTAATCGGAGCATTTCGTCTTTCATTCATATTGTTCCCTTCTCGATCATGTACGTACTGCATATTATCCATATTTCTCAATAGTGTAATCCCATTTTCCTCAGAGTTTCGAGCATCGTGCACCATTTTAATTTTGTCGAATGTTTTCTTCATGTCGAAAGGCCTATGAGCATTACTTTAAATTTCTAAAGTCTTATTTCCACTATCAACCTCTACGTCAGAACTGCCTCTCTGGTGTCCTTACTTATCCGAATGCCAAATCGATTATCTTCCATATCCATAATTTTTATTTCCATTATTTCGTAGGTTATTCTCGTCGGCAGTCGTTAATGTGCATGTGTCATAGGTCGCATACTTATCCGCTCTTGCTATTTTCGGGCTTTTGTTGATGATATTTTTCCAAACGTCTGGTGGTATGTCTCCAGACACACAGATTCTACACACAGACTTGAATGGTCGTTTGGTTGCTACTTCCCCCAACGATTTCAGAAATTACGTTGGGGTATTATCTATACTTTCTGCATTATGGAGTCGCAGGTCTTCTGAAGCTGTGTTAAACTCCGACTCTAGAACTGGATCTACTGGCACTCAAAACATTATATAGCTCATAAAGCGGTTGTTACCATCACAAGAACGTCGTCGTGTGGACAGCGGTTCCAGGCAATGTCTTATTGTGAAGGCGTAGTCGTTTTACTGCGGCCCGGCGAAGGGTGTAGCGTCCGTCCACCGCTGTCCTGTCGGCTTCTCGGCGTCGGAGTGGCGATGGCAACTGGTGACGAACGTGGTGGCAGAGATGTTATTCATATGCAATGAGAGAACGGTCTTGACTATCAGATTTGATGCGTCATGCTGCCAATAGATGGTGTCAATATCAGCGCTTGTGGGGCTATTCTCCTGTAAGAAAGGGAACAGTAAGGCGAATTTCATCATCGAGAGCTCACTTCCGTGCACCACTAAAATTATGTCTGCTGTTATCGCACATTCTAATTTCTAGAACGTGCGAGAACAGCTTCTAGCAGGACAGCAGATATAATTCCTAGAGCTTCTATAATAACAAACTCTGGATGTATTGGTCATTCATCCGGGGGTAGGAACCAATCCTCCCCTCGGAAAAATAACTGGGTTGCTCTCAGGGTTTAAAGCTCGACAGAAGAAAGGCTCCCCACCTCGCCTTCGTTGTTCTAGTCATCGTCTTTGATGCCAGCGATCGCATTTGCTACCGGCCTTCGCCATCACTGCAAGCCATTGTCCTCGTTGCCAGTCCTCGTCTTTCCCACTATAACACCGTTATTCAGTCTTGTAAATTTATAAAAAAAAATTTTGCGTTGAACATTTGTCGTAATATAGCTGTGATATGCAAAGACTATTTGAAATGTATGATATATGTGAAATTAAAGTGCGTTGCTAATGTATGTTTGCAACTTATATAAAGAAATATATTAAATGTATGTTTTACTAAATAACATTTTGTCACAGATTAATGAAATGAAAATGTTTGTGTGTGTAATTTAATATATTTGTGATTTGTATTCGTATAAAGTAGTACATACTTAGGGACAATGTGTAGGATACGCGTTACGTAAAAGATGGAGCTCTGTCGTATTGTACTGAGGTTGCTACGGGAAGAGTAAAAGGTGGCTTGCGTTTTTGGTGTGCCACCTGCAGACCGAGCGGGAACAAGAGGACACTGTCTGTAGACAGCAGTGAAAGAGGCAACAATCGGACGTAGCATACGGTGTCTTGCCTGAAAAAATTGCACAGTAGCCTCGAATGACGATTACAGAATTATTACGACCTTGGTACAAGCTAAGGGCCTATGTTATGGACGTTATAAAGACGCGAAGAAGAATTAATTAATCCATGCTTCAAGAAACTACTACGCCGTACCAACAGTCGCTATTACTATCCGCCACAGCCAACGCCTATAGCCAATAGGTTACGAACTGTATAAGTGGAATTGTAGAAGCGTGAATCGTAAATTCTAAATTAATTCTTTTTAAAATAAGTATTGTGTTAGAAAAAAAAATGGTTCAAATGGCTCTGAGCACTATGGGACTCAACTGCTGAGGTCATAAGTCCCCTAGAACTTAGAACTACTTAAACCTAACTAACCTAAGGACATCACACACATCCATGCCCGAGGCAGGATTCGAACCTGCGACCGTAGCGGTCGCGCGGTTCCAGACTGTAGCGCCAGAACCGCTCGGCCACCAGCGGCCGGCTATTGTGTTAGAGATAAAATTTGGTTCACCCTGTTATTTATTACTAATTGTACACCTATGTAGGGCCCTTTCTGGTGTTTGATTATTCCGGATAAACTTATTATAAAAACATTTGAAGTGCTTTATGCTTTATTCAGTATCTACATGCATTAATTTTCATCTTTGAATAAATGTCTAAAAACAATTGTTGTGAATTAACTTTTAAACTGAAAGTAAAAGTGCTGTATGATTTATGTAATAGATGTGCTAAAGTGAAATTTTGCTTAAATACTGAAGTAGATGATTTCAGACAAATTTAGCGATTTAGTATTCTTCCTCTCTTTGTGGCAATAAGTAAAGTGAAAGTGGGTAAATACGTTTTGAGTAAACTACAGATAAGATTCTTACAGTTATAAATGAAATTCAGTAAAGTACAGATTCAGTAACGTAAAAAGTACAAGCAAATTGCTTATTTGTCTCATTATCACTAAAGTAGGGTCGCATATAAATAGTATATGACAATAGAAGTGACCACATCATCCCTATATTTTGCTTTTGAGAGATCATTTGTTAAGAGAAAGTTACAAACAAAGTGTCTTATGTATGTATTATGCTATTAGAATATTTAATTTGTTGCTTATACAAACAGCAAACACAGAAGTCCCCCCTGGCCAACCTTTTTTTAGCACATAGTAATAATTAAAAATTCATGGCCCTTCTAGAACAAAATTATATGGGTATGTATGTTGGTGTTGTAGCTAAAATATTATTGTATCTTTCTCAGAACCATGTCCTTAAAGTTATGTTTATTTGTGAAGTTATATTAAGGAACAGCAGGAAAGTTGGCCAAATTTACTTCTACTTTTCTGAAACTTTACCTTATCTTTGCGTAGAGATGCTGGCGCCCGTAAATCCCCTAGATAAACCACTTAATGAACTTGGGGCAGAGAGGTCCTAGATTCAGTATTATCCCGATTAACTGCGTTTCTTTCCAACAGTTAGGAAACTCTTAGGAAAAGAAACTAATAGTCTGATTTCCATATCCTTTAGTCATACATAAAGGTCAAATCCTGTAAAAGGATTAACACTGTACTATAGGCACAATTCCCAGTAAATAGTGTTATACGTAGCCTTTCCATTAGCAGGACTATTTGTTCTGTTGAAGTATAGTGTTACGCCACCAGTCAACACTGATTCATTGACAGCGTCTCACCACAACCGTCGAGGTTCTCCCACCTTCCAGTTTCAGTGTCACTGCGCTTATAGTCTACAATGTACAAATCCATGACTAAAGTGTCCACAATCATCTTCTCGCATCTGTACTCCACTCCCATTTCAACTTATTCCTTTATTATCCTCTACTTACTACCCCAGCTGTTCTCCCAACTTTGAGTCCTTCTTAACTACTCAAATGACTCCATCCATCTTCCCACTTTCACACAGTATACCCAAATTTACCAGACACCTAGTTTGCAAATAACGTCACTCCAGTGCAAGCTACAGCTCCACTGCCACCGCCGCAGTCACCACCACCACAATCACCATCCCCACCATCACCATCATCATTAGAACTGCATCAGTCAACGTCACGGGCCCTTACCGCTACTCCTTCTCCACCACCATCATCAGTACGTCTGATCCAGAAGAAGAAGCTTGCGCTTCAACTACTCAGGCCACAACGAAACCTGCACCGGCACCATATGCAGCAACTATGACTACACGAGCCACGTATACACGAGCATCAACGTGCGTGCGGTTCGATTTAAAGTGGAACGACCACGTAAGACTAATCGCAGAGAAGGGAGATTGAAGATTGCAAGACTTCTCAGGAAGTGTTGGAGGTAGTTTACAAAACACTCGTTTCATTAACTTTGGAATACTGTTCGTCGGTGTGGGATCCATGCCAAGCAGCACGTTTCGTTACAGGTTCATTTAGGAAGCGAGAAAGAGTCACGTATATTGTCATCTAACTACAGTGGCAGGCGCTCCAAGAGAGGCGTTCCGCGTAACGATGTGATTTTCTGTTAACACCGTGTTACCGTTCATTACTGGTCAACCAACGCACTGCTTCCTCCTGCGTATAGCTCGATAAAAACCCACGAACGAAAAATTAGAAGTATTCGAGCTCATATGGAGGGTTGATAGCAACTGTACTTCTCGCAAACCGCTCGCGATTAGAACAGAAAAAGGGGGAAATGCCAGTTGTATATAAACTACTATCAAAAACACACCATAATAGAACTTGCAGGGTATAGATGTAGATTTAAATGTTGATCAGCGACGCCGTGTGAGGGATGCTGCAACGCCTGTTCAGCTCTGCTAATAATAACAACAGGTAACAGTTCGTGGTGTAGGAGCCACGTTTACCTCCATATTCACGGCCGAAATGATTCCTCCGTCTTGATTCTTGTCCGAGAGTTTGACGACAGTGAGTGCTGCTCCGAGAGATGACATCGTTCTTTGTGTAACTGCAATCCGATCAAATTTTTTTGTTTGTTTTGCAGTTAGACTGGTGTGATGACTCTTTGATGAGCCACCGTCGACATACCAGTCCACTCCTAGACGTGAATTGAAAGAGCTGCAGGTAAAAAGAGATGGCAGTTATACAAGCACCGTGGTTAACATCCAGTTTTTACCTTGTACGTCTCGCCTTCCCTTTAACAGAAGCCAAGCTACTCGTCCGTGAAATACCCTTTACATGTGGCGACGTTATATGATGTTTAATAACAGGAAATTTAGGTATGATCTCCTTATCTCAACACCTTCGCGTAGTTACAAAATTACTCTGCAACTGTGCCTATTTCGAGTGCAGCTTTTCCATATGACGAACCTGGAGAACAGTGCAGTGTCCTCCCCATACATGAAACTAATATGAGACCAAAGCTTCTTCAGTCGACATTCTTGTATAAAACACTGTCCGACTTCTTGCCTCGTCAATTCTGGGTAAAACCTCAAGCTTTCGAAACTTACCATCGTCATTTTTGTTAGGTACAACTTTGTTAATCATCAGTCTTCCGAATGAGTTGATGTGGCCTTCCATTATTTCTTTTATTGTGCCGACCTCTTAATCTTCGAGTCTTAACAGTGGTAGTCTTAACTCATTTCTCGCTACCTCCTGGATGTGCAGTCACAGTGCGCATGGTGTGGTGTCGCTTGAAATAGCGCTGCCTGACTGCTGACAGAGCGCTTATTCTTGGCAGTAATGATGAGGCCATAATTGCGTAGACTGGATATCTTGTCTATCAAATGCGCATCAAGACATGTATTTTTTCTTTGGATCATCAGTATTCTGAATTGTATGATGCGGTCAGCTATACATTTGTCTCCTGTGCCAATATTTTCATCTAAGAGCAGCAATTGCAACCTACCTCTTCAATTATTTGCTGTATGTATTCCAGCCTCTATCTCCCTCTGCTTGTTACTCTCTACAGCTCCCTCTAGTCCCATGGAAGTTATTCCCTGATATCTTACCACATGTCCTGTAATCCTCTCCCTTCGTGTCGGTGTTTTCTTTCAAGTACAAGGCCAGTAACATTGACGCGGCTTTATACGTAAAGTACACTACTGGCCATTAAAATTGCTACACCACAAAGATGACGTTCTACAGACGCGAAATCTAACCGAAAGGCAGAAGATGCTTTGATATGCAAATGATTAGCTTTTCAGAGCATTCACACAAGGTTGGTGCCGGTGGCGACACCTACAACGTGCTGACATGAGGAAAGTTCCCAACCGACTTCTCATACATAAACAGCAGTTGAGCGGCGCTGCCTGGTGAAACGTTGTTGTGATGCCTCGTGTAAGGAGGAGAAATGCGTACTATCACGTTTCCGACTTTGATAAAGGTCGGATTGTAGCCTACCGCGATTGCGGTTTATCGTATCGCGCCATTGCTGCTCGTGTTCGTCGAGATACAATAATTGTTAGCAGAATATGGAATCGGTGGGTTCAGGAGGGTAATACGGAACGCCGTGCTGGATCCCAACGGCATCACAGTGAACGCACATTGGAAGCGTGTATTCGTCATCGACATACTGGCGTATCACCCGGCGTGATGGTATGGGGTGCCATTAGTTACACGTCTCGGTCACCTCTTGTTCGCTTTGACGACACTTTGAACAGTGGACGTTACATTTCAAATGTGTTACGACCCTTGGCTCTACCCTTCATTCGATCCCTGCGAAACCCTACATTTCAGCAGGATAATGCACGACCGCATGTTGCACGCCCTGAACGGGCCTTTCTGGATACAGAAAATGTTCGACTGCTGCCCTAGCCAGCACATTCTCCAGATCTCTCACCAACTGAAAACTTCTGGTCAATGGTGGCCGAACAATTGGCTCGTCACAATACGCTAGTCACTATTCTTGATGAACTGTGGTATTGTGTTGAAGCTGCATCGGCAGCTGTACCTGTACACGCCATCCAAGCTCTGTTTGACTCAATGCCCAGGCGTATCAGGCCGTTATTACGGCTAGAGGTGGTTGTTCTGGGTAATGATTTCTCAGGATCTATGCGCCCAAATTGCGTGAAAATGCAATCACATGTCAGTTCTAGTGTGATATATTTGTCGAATAAATACCCGTTTATCATCTGCATTTCTTCTTGGTGTAGCACTTTTAATAGCCAGTAGTGTAGTTGCTTATTTTAAAAACAATTAGGATGGAATTCAACTTTAGACTTTTCTGAGGAGCCATCCCAGCATTCACCCGCATAGATTTTGTGGTGCTTGCAAACAAAATGTCACCATCGAATTGGATCATTGCTACCACTCGAAGATGCACAGCACAATTTTTTACAAATATACTTCATGCGCAACATGGAAGAACAACTTGATCGACGTCAAGAGAACGATGCAGCAATGAAATGGGCACTCTTCAAGATTTGCAGCAACTACTTCATGAACATCATGTGTTGGTCAGGCTGTTCAAGAGTGCTTTAGAGCGCATGCCAAATGATGGCTACAAAGTCGTGATCAGAGCAAATAAACGACCATCTGGAACACACGAATGCACATTTAACGCTCCAACAATAGATGAAGTTGCCATCCTGATTGTTGGTGAAGTTTTGGAAACACGCGATATTGTGCTTACACGTCGCGATACTGGGCAACTGCTACGAATATATGGAACAGATCGTTCATATGACACGTTGCAAATCACAATCCATGAAAATTTGTGATTTAAATCTGGAATATCCATATTTTTCACGTGGTCAGTTATCTGTGGCATGTTCACTGGTCGGAAGACCATCTGCGTTGTTTGTTCTAGGGCCTTATGATAAAACAAAAAATGTCGTGTATCACAAGGTACTTAATTGAAGAGTGGAAGCTATGCACCAAAAACATAAAGAAAAAAGAATCATTAAAATAGTTAATTTTTTTATTTGTATTTCCTAATAATAAATTGAACTTAACATCCTAAATCTGATTATTTATTGGCTTTAAGGCGGATCAGAATTCGCTGGGTCAGCTAGTTTATGAATAAAACTGAATTTTTATGCGATTAATACTTTTCTGTATAATATTTCATTTCTAGTTAACTGGCTCGCTGCTGTTCCCTCTATGAATACAAAGTGCATAACCAATAATTTTTCAGATTCCCTGTGCTCATTGTCGATCACGATGAAAATGTTGCATATTCCATAATGTTTTCAAAGTCATCTTTATTTCGAGTGGGTCGATGACGTATTCAGTTTTCTCCTATCTTGCGCCGAATTTTCACCTCTACGTATATACAGAGTGGTCCAGAATAGGAAGCAACACAGCAAAGGAATCGAAATACAGTACTAACCTGACTCTAGCAGGTGTTAAAAGTTACCACGATTCATCTCTTGGCACTTTTGGGTCCTGTTCAGCAAGATGCTGAAGGCGGATCGAAATTGGACTGCTGGAATTAGTGCAGTCTATTCCGACATGTTCTGTTGCAGTTCTTGAAGACTATGAAGGTTGTTGCCATACATCTTCCACACGCAATAACTGCACACTAACAGGTCGCCTGGGTCGCCATCTAGGGCCGCCAATAGACTGACCTATGCTAACAGTTCTATCAGACATGAAGATTGTGCAAATGTACTCCGAAGCTCGATGTGGATCACGTGGTAGACTTACATGTGGTATGAGCATCACAGGATGTGGTTATATGCATACTGTACCTGTACACGCCATCCAAGCTCCGTTTGACTCAATGCCCAGGCATATCAAGGCCGTTATTACGGCTAGAGGTGGTTGTTATGGGTAGTGATTTCTCAGGATCTATGCACCCAAATTGCGTGAAAATGTTATCACATTCAGTTCTAGTATGATATATTTGTCCAATAAATTCCTGTTTATCATCTGCATTTCTTCTTGGTGTAGCAATTTTAATAGCCAGTAGTGTAGTTGCTTATTTTAAAAACAATTTGGAAGGAATTCAACTTTAGTCTTTTCTGAGTAGTCATCCCAGCATTCACCCGCATAGATTTTGTGGTGCTTGCATACAAATTGTCACCGAGGAAAGAAAATCATCTGCGGGCTAATCGGAAGTTTCGCGTTCGGGAGATCACCGGTTCAAATGCCCGTCCAGCTATTTCCATTTACAGAGCGCTGACAGCATCGCCGTTGGACACCCGTAAGCTACAAAACACGCACACGCATTTTAATTTATAGTTTTGCTGATTTCCCTAAATCGCCTATGGGAAAAAAACGGAATGTTTCTTTGAAGAGGACTCAGATAACTTCCTTCCCGGTCTTCTCCCAATCTGAACTTGGGCTCAATGTCTAATGGCCACGTCGTCGACTCCTTCCAGAATCAGTGGTACCATCCAGTAGGTCTGAAGTTACTCATGACCCAGGGAGGCCACAGAAAACTTCTATTTGGAGAGGCCGGGTGTTCGTCACTTGGCTCTGTTACCTCATATCCATGAGCCACGTTGTTACCTTCGATTTCTTTATTCACACGAGGTGATGAATAGAGTAAATACCAGGCTCATGCAGTGCCGAGAGCCTGTGACAGGCTTCAGCTCTCCTGCTTCCAGCACACACACCTCTGTCAGCAATTCCGTACACGGACTGCGTGCGACGCCCTGCGGAATCGCATTAGCCGCTCATCACACTTGCCAGCGAGCCAACACGAGTCGTAAAGTAGCGCGCCGTCTCCCCCTGCATGAGGGAAGCGGGCTTTCCAGGGCGCCGTCTGGCCCTCGTCTGACCCCGCCGCGTCGGGGTCGCCTGCTGCCAACCCCCACGACTCGAAGCCAACACAAAGCTCCGTTTTGCTCGATAAAACAGCGTCTGCCACGGCGCGCGTGTACGAGGGGGCCGCAGTTATGCTGGCGCGTCTCTTTCCTGCAACCGTAATTACTGTCGTGCTGTTGCAGCCTCTCATTCATTTTATCATCGCTCTCAGCTGAACCAGCTACTACGCATATGAACTAAATGTTAATTTATTGGTGTTTCTCTGAAGAGTAATTTTTTTAGTGCCTAAGGCAAGTGACCTGATTTTTTTTCGTTTGGAATTTGTCTGCGACGTTACGACTTTTCTTACAGAATATTACTAGGATTCCGTGAGACCAGGAGGCTTCAGTTTTCGTAACAGGTGTGCTAGAGCCATTGACTCAGAAAGCGAGACGGTGCACTTGCTCCCACAACTGTCAGTATGCAGCGAGTACACAGTAATTGGATAAAGATACGCCCTCCTTCGCGAAATAACGTTACGTCACGTCACATCACGTGGCGTGATCCGGATATCTCCGGAGCGGAATAAAGCTGCCCACCCAGCAACAACTCAGTCTAATATTCATCCCTGCCCTCTTAACAAAAACTAGCGGTCTCTCATTCTCTCGACGATCTGCTCTGCGAACTCCCAGCCGGACAGTGTACGTGGGCCGTATCAGGACTTGCGGTATTGAACAGAGTTCGTTCTTAGCGTACTTGCTGCCAACCAGAAGTCTTCGTTCTCCAGAACGGTAGCAGAGTAGAGGGACACTCGTGGGGTATGAGATTCAGTTTAGCCAATTTTTGGACACTATTACTTCTTTTTAATCAGTCTTCTGACTGGTTTGATGCACCACGCCACGGATTCCTCTCCATTGTCAACATCTTCATCTCAGAGTAGTAATTGCAGCCTAAACCCTCTGTTATTTGCTCGACGTTCTCCAATCTCTGTCTTCCTCTACAGTTCTTAGCCTCTGCAGCTCCCTCTAGTAACATCGAAGTTATACCATGGTATCTTAACCGGGTTACTATGTCCTGCCCCTTCCTCTTGTCGTGTTTTCCATACATTCCTTTCCTCGCCGGTTCTGCAGAGAACCTCCCCATTCCTTTCCTTGCCAGTCCACCTACTTTTCAATGGTCTTCTGTAGTAACAAATCCCAAAGCGTTCGATTCTCTTCTGATCTGGTTTTCTTACAGTCCATGTTTGGCAATCATATCAAGCTGTGCTCCAAACGCACATTCCCAGGAATTTCTGCCTCAAATTAAGGCGTATGTTTCATGTTAGTAGACTCCTCTCGGCCAGGAAAGCTATATTTGCCAGCGTTAGTCTCCTACTTTACGTCCTCCTTGGTCCGACCATTATGGATTATTTTTCTAAGTAGCAGAATTCCTTAACTTCATCTACTTCGTGATCCCCAGTTTTGGTGTTAAGTTCCTCGCTGTTCGCATTTATGCTACTTTTCGTAAGTTTAGTCTTTCTTCTAGTTGCTCACAATTAGTTTTCTGTACTCATTAAATCGTTCATTCCATTCAACAAATCCTGTACTCCTTCTTCATTTTCAGTGCCGGCAATAATGTCATCAGCCATTCTGACCATTGATATCCTATAACCTTGAATTTTATTCCCACCCTTGAACCTTTCTTTCATTTCCGTCACTGATTCTTCTACGTATGGATTGGATAGTATGGGCGAAAGACCACATTCCTGTCTTACACCCTTTTTCAAGCAGCGCTTCATTCTTGGTGTTCCAGTCTTATTGTTCGCGCTTGGTACTTCTACAGACTGCTTGTTACCTACCTTCCACTACAGATACTCTATATTTCTCCAAATTTCGAACGTCTTGCACCGTTTTACGTTGTCGAACACTTTTTTCAGGTCGATGAAACCTATGAACGTGTCTTGATTATTCTTTGTTCATGCTTCCATTATGAGCCACAACGCCAGAAATGCCCTTCTGGTGGTATTACCTTTCCGAAAGCCAAACTGACAGTCATCTGAGAGATCCTCAGTTTTCTTTTCCATTCTTTTGTATATGATTCTTGTCGTCAACTTGGTTGCATGAGCTGTTAAGCTGATTGGGCAATAAATATCGCACTTGTCGGGTCTTCAATTTCGGAACTGTGTGGATGTTTCTTCCAAAATAATGATGTTATATCACCAGTCTCATACATTCCACACATCAACGAGAATAATCGTTTTGTTGCCATTTCCCCTAATGATTTTAGAAATTCCAGTGGAATGTTATCCATCCCTTCTGTCTCATTTGATGTTTAGTATTCCAAAGCTCTTCTAAATATCGATTCTGATACTGGATCCCCTACCTTTTCTCTATCCTGTCTTGTTTCTTCTTCTATTAAGTCATCAGACACGTTCTCCCCCTTAGAAAGGTCTTCAATGTACTCGTTCCCCCTATCCGACCTCACTCTGCATTTAACAGAAGAATTCCCGATTCTCTCTTAATGTTACCATCCTTGCTTTTAATTTCACAGAAGGTTGTTTTGATTTTTCTGTAAGCTATATACAGGGTGGTCCATTGATAGTGATAGAGCCAAATATCTCACGAAATAAGCATCAAACGAAAAAACTGTAAAGAACGAAACTCGCCTAGCTTGAAGGGGGAAACAAGATGGCGCTTTGGTTGGCCCGCTAGATGGCGCTG
This sequence comes from Schistocerca nitens, assembly GCF_023898315.1. NCBI lineage: Eukaryota > Metazoa > Arthropoda > Insecta > Orthoptera > Acrididae > Schistocerca > Schistocerca nitens. Next base: position 286,305,648 of record NC_064614.1, read on the forward strand.
CCATAGGTCAAACGGATATCAACTGCGTTTTTTTTTTAATAGGAACCCCCATTTTTATTACATATTCGTATGGCATGTAAAGAAATATGAATGTTTTAGTTGGACCACTTTGTGATAGATGGCGCTGTAATAGTCACAAACATATAAGTACGTGGTATCACGTAACATTCCGCACGTGCGGACGGTATTTGCTTCGTGATACATTACCCGGGTTAAAATGGACCGTTTACTAATTGCGGAAAAGGTCGATATCGTGTTGACGTATGGCTATCGCGATCAAAATGCCCAATGAGTGTGTGCTATGTGTGCTGCTCGGTATCCTGGACGACATCATCCAAGTGTCCGGATCGTTCGCTGGATAGTTACGTTATTTAAGGAAACAGGAAGTGTTCAGCCACATGTGAAACGTCAACCACGACCTGCAACAAATGATGATGCCCAAGTATGTGCTTTAGCTGCAGTCGCTGCTAATCCGCACATCAGTAGTAGACAAACTGGGCGAGAATCGGGAATCTCAAAGACGTCGGTGTCGAGAATGCTACATCAACATCGATTGCACCCGTACCATATTTCTATGCACCAGGTATTGCATGGCGACGACTTTGAACGTCGTGTACAGTTCTGCCACTGGGCACAAGAGAAATTACGGGACAATGACAGATATGTTTAACGCGTTCTATTTAGCGACGAGGCGTCATTCACCAACAGCGGTAACGTAAACCGGCATAATATGCACTATTGGGCAACGGAAAATCCACGATGGCTGCGACAAGTAGAACATCAGCGACCTTGGCGGGTTAATGTATGGTGTGGCATTATGGGAGGAAGGATAATGGGCCCCCATTTTATCGATGGCAATCTAAATCGTGCAATATATGCTGATTTCCTACGTAATGTTCTACCGATGTTACTACAAGATGTTTCACTGCATGACAGAATGGCGATGTACTTCCAACATGATGGATGTCCGGCACATAGCTCGCGTGAGGTTGAAGCGGTATTGAATAGCATATTTCATGACAGGTGGATTGGTCGTCGAAGCACCATAGCATTTCCCGCGCGTTCACCGGATCTGACGTCCCCGGATTTCTTTCTGTGGGGAAAGTTGAAGGATATTTGCTATCGTGATCCACTGACAACGCCTGACAACATGCGTCAGCGCATTGCCAATGCATGTGCGAACATTACGGAAGGCGAACTATTCGCTGTTGATAGAAATGTCGTGACACGTATTGCAAATGCATTGAGCTTGACGGACATCATTTTGAGCGTTAATTGCGTTAATGTGGTATTTACAGGTAATCACGCTGTAACAGCATGCGTTATCAGAAATGATAAGTTCACAAAGGTACGTGTATCACACTGGAATAACCGAAATAAAATGTTCAAAGGTACCAACGTTCTGTATTTTAATTTAAAAAACCTACCTGTTACCAACTGTTCGTCTAAAATTGTGGGCCATATGTTTGTGGCTATTACAGCGCCATCTGTCACAACGCGAAAAAAGTGGTCCAACTAAAACATTCATATTTCTTTACGTACTACATGAATATGTAATAAAGAAGGGGGTTCCTATTTTAAAAAACGCTGTTGATATCCGTTTGATCTATGCCAGTGTCATCTAGCGCACCAACCATAGCGCCATCTGGTTTCCCGCTTCAAGGTAGACAAGTTTCGTTCTTTGTAATTTTTTCGCTTGACGCTTCTTTCGTGAGATATTTGGCCCGGTCACGATCAGTGGACCACCCTGTATAGTTAGTCCTTAGACAATCATTTCTTTTTCGATTTCTCCGCATTTTTATGCAGCCATTTCGCCTTAGTTTCCCTGCACTTCCTATTTATTTCATACCTAAGTGATTTTTGTTCTTGTATTCCTGAATTTCCCAGAACACTTTTGTACTACCTTGTTTCGTTAATCCACTGAAGTATTTCTTCTACGAGTATTACCCTTAGTATCTTCGCAGTTTCCTTCCTTGTAGCTATGTTTTTCTTTCCAACTCCTTTTAGAGATGTCCATTTCCCTTCAAGTTAACTGTCTACTGAGCTATTCATTATCACAGTATCTAAGCCTCAGAGAACTTCAACGTATCTTTTCATTCATTGGTATTTCCGTATACCACTTCTTCGCGCGTTGATTCTTCCCGACTAATCTCTTAAACTTCATCCTTCTTTTCGTCAATGTTAAATTTTAATGTGAGTCTATATCTGCTCCTAGGTACGCCTTACAATCGAGTACGTGCTTTCGGAAGCTCCGCCTTACCATGATGGAGTCTAAGTGAAATCTTCCCGTATCACATGGCCTTTTTGAAGTATACCTCCTCCCCTTGTTATTCTTGAATAGAGTATTCGCTATCACTATATGAAATTCACTGCAGTACTTATCCTTTCTCCTCTCTCATTTCTGTTAGTAGCCCCACATTCTCCCGTAACCCCTTCTTCTACTACCTTTCCTACTATTAGATTTTCACCTCCCTCTACGTACTGGATTCCCAGTTGAGTATCATCATATACTTTATGTGTCTCTTTATCTTCAGCTTGCGAAGTCGACATGAACAACTGAACTATCGTCGGTGTGGGTTTACTGTCGAGTCTGATGAGAACAACCCTATGCAAGAAATGCTTCAGGTTTTCTAGCTGCCCTGCCACGTTCAGACTTCTACATTCCTCCTCCGATTCGTAGAACGCTACCCTTTCGTTGGCTATCCAGTCTTGTTCTCATGTTCATCTCCACTTTGGCAGCCCCTTTACCGTGATCCGAATGGGGGACTAGTTCGAAATATTTTGCCAAAGGAAAGATAATCATGCCACTTTATCAATTGCAGGCTACATGTCCTGTGGGCACATAAGTCTCTTTAATGCAGTGGCTTCCATTGTCATTCAGAGTTTAAACAATGGCGAGGTTCGAACGTGGGTTCACACATCTTGATTACTTGTCAATGACGCTATCCCTAGACCGTCGCTTTTTTCTTTGCACTAGTGATTTAGTCAGGGTGGATGGCACATAGCACATTTTCAGGTTGATCGTTTAATGGATCACTCATTTTTTTATTACAGAGGGTAGCAAGCCCTCGATAGTAGGATATGCAATTAAGCTCGGTTTTTCCCGAATGTGTCTTCAGAGTGATCTCTACATAAGCTAAGATCCATTAAATTTCGTCATCCGCATTAACAACCTGGCCACTCCACCTTACGTTCTCTCAAGAAGGGTAATACAGCGTTTATACTGCACGGAACGCAAACCTGGGGTGTGAAATCAAATTGCTCCCCACTTTCTTCATCGCACAACTTGCTCTTATCATTTTTTATAGGTTGACCCTCCATAAATCGATTCTGCAGTTACTAAGGGGGTTCTCAAATGTTTTCTCTAACGGTTAAAAATCTGATTATTCACCCTAAATGTCTAATTCAGGAGTATGCCAAAAGTTGAGTGGCTGATGAATAACGAAAGGAAATTTCATGCGTCGTACCGTCTGGAACGCTTAATATCGTAGAAAATTACGATATGTTTCGGTAACAACCGCCGTTAGATGGTAAACAGGGTGAACGAGAACTCCACTGACAAAATTTGAGAGGTTCTTCAAGGCTTTTTTCTGAATACTCTGGTATCAGACCTATGGTCACCTGTGTCTCGTTACTCAGTATTCGCATTTCGTTTGATTTCTTGCCCTCAGCTATGTTTTTATCTACAATGTTGTGGAAGTACCTGCAGAAATTGCAAACATCGATAGTATGTACTGTGTGTCTCGTTTGGAAACTCTTATTTCATTCGTTCGTGGTACTTGTTGTTCAGAAATCATCGACCTAAAGATTACATTGCATATTGCTCGGTTCTGCCTCATTTCTCTCTCTCTCTCTCTCTCTCTCTTTCTCTCTTTCGTTTTCCGGCTGAGTTAGCACTTTCTTGACAATGATACACAGCAATACGGATATGTTTACTGAGCGAGAGTTTGCCACGTTGCAGCTCGTGCATGGGTTCACTGAATGCAATGGAAACACGACACAATGTCGCCATGCAGAGATGTATTCCCATCGATAGCAAGCACATCACAGTACTTCTGCATCTCTTTCAGGGTTTTTGCGTTGTTCTATGTTTCTGACCGTCGTATTACTGACTTTTTCGCTGTTGTGGAGATACATTCTTATAAATAAAAGTAACTAGGGTGACAAACTGAATAGATCATAATTACATCATTACACTGTAACGAGCTACTGTAGACCACGGGTCCCTTATACTAAAATACCCAGAAAATATTCCTGAACAACCGCCGAAATTTTGTGAGTGGGGTTCTGATATAAAAATAATTTTTAAAAGTTCTTAACAATTGTAGCCTAATGATTTGAGGAAGATATTACCTGTATTATTATATGTTTACAATAATCAGAAAAACATTTTGTTTTGTTCAAACGATGGAAATTAATATACGATTACATACACTACTTGCCATTAAAATTGCTACACCAAGAAGAAATGCAGATGATAAACGGGTATTTATTGGACAAATATACTAGAACTGACATGTGATTACATTTTCACACGATTTGGGTGCACAGATCCTGAAAAATCAATACCCAGAACAACCACCTCTGGCCGTAATAACGCCCTTGATACGCCTGGTCATTTAGTCAACCAGAGGTTGGATGGCGTGTATAGGTACAGCTGCCAATGCAGCTTCAACACGATACCACACTTCATCAAGAGCAGTGACTGGCGTATTGTGGCGAGCCAGTTGCTCGGCCACCATTGATCAGACGTTTTCAATTGGTGAGAGATCTGGAGAATGTGCTGGCCAGGGCAGCGGTCGAACATTTTCTGTATCCAGAAAGGCCCGTACAGGACCGGCAACATGCGGTCGTACATTACCCTGCTGAAATGTAGGGTTTCACAGGGATCGAATGTAGGGTAGAGCCACGGGTCGTAACACATCTGAAATGTAACGTCCACTGTTCAAAGTGCCGTCAATGCGAACAAGAGGTGACCGAGACGTGTAACCAATGGCATCCTCTACCATCACGCCGGGTGATACGCCAGTATGGCGATGACGAATACACGCTTCCAATGTGCGTTCACCGCGATGTCGCCAATCACGGATGAGGCAATCCTGTAAACAGAACCTGCATTCATCCGAAAAAATGACGTTTTACCATTCGTGCACCCAGGTTCGTCTTTGAGTACACCATCGCAGGCGCTCCTGTCTGTGATGCAGAGTCAATGGTAACCGCAGCCATGGTTTCCGAGCTGATAGTTCATGCTGCTGCAAACGTCGTCGAACTGTTCGTGCACATGGTTGTTGTCTTGCAAACGTCCCAATCTGTTGACTCAGGGATGGAGACGTGGCTGCACGATCCGTTACAGCCATGCGGATAAGATGCCTGTCATCTAGACTGCTAGAGATACGAGGCCGTTGAGATCTAGCACGGCGTTCCGTATTACCCTCCTGAACCCACCGATTGCATATTCTGCTAACAGTCATTGGATCTCGGGCAACCCGAGCAGCAGTGGCGCGATACGATAAACCGCAATCGCGATAGGCTACAATCCGACCTTTATCAAAGTCGGAAACGTGATGGTACGCATTTCTCCTCCTTACACGAGGCATCACAACAACGTTTCACCAGGCAACGCCGGTCAAATGCTGTTTTTGTTTGAGAAATCGGTTGGAAGTTTTCCTCATGTCATCACGTTGTAGGTGTCGCCACCGGCGCCAACCTTGTATGAATGCTCTGAAAAGATAATCATTTGCATATCACAGCATGTTCTTCCTGTCGGTTAAATTTCGTGTCTGTAGCACGTCATCTTCGTGATGTATAGCAATTTTAACGGCCAGTAGTGTAGTTCGTCTTGTAACAACCACGCACGCAGATCAATTGCTGTGGTAAAACGGCAAACTGAAAATGTGTTTTCTCACCTGATTAATTTTCCTGAGCGCTCCGCTGGTGGTGGCGTGAAGGAAGTAGACGACTGCCAGCTCCTTAGTGGTAGGTGGCCCCCTCAGTCCGTCTCAACCTCGACCCTCCAGACTGTCACACGTACAGGCCGAAATCTCTTCAACTGCAATTTACCCAGTGCGTATCTTGCAACGGTGCTACTGTGACGAGTGTGACGCACCGGTAGCGGCTCGGCGAGCGGCCGTGTACGGTGAACACACACACTTAGGGCAAAACAGCAGCGCAGCGCTCCTAAATCGGGACGGAGGGGCTTGCCGCGCTCTCTAGCGAAACGCTGTAATACTCGTTGCCAAGTGGAAAGTCCACTGTATCAAAGAGGAAAGGCTTCTATCGTTCTATCGCTATCATATACAGTCCAAATGTGTCTGAATGACGTACATATCAATAACATCTTATAGGGTGTACACAATCTGGTAAATCGTGGCACCGCAATGCCTCTGCATTGTAAGGTCTTCGGGACTGGAAAAGATCCAAATGCCCGAGCGTTTGCAGAGTAGAGAGCCATTTCCTTCTTGTTAATTAATGGGTTACTCTTACAGAGTGGACTGCTGTGCCATCCCGACTTAGAATTTTCTTTGTCGCAATGTTCACGTAAAGGGGCCCTCAGTGCCCTCATATTGTTTGTACCCAGCTGTAGAGAGGTATTAATTCTCTATTGTGATAGGAAACTTTACTGTTTATTCTGAGATGTACCATAAATATGTACTTTAATCAGGGGTCGTGCGGTAGCGTTCTCGCTTCCCACGCCCGGGTTCCCGGGTTCGATTCCCGGCGGGGTCAGGGATTTTCTCTACCTTGTGATGGCTGGGTGTTGTGTGCTGTCCTTAGGTTAGTTAGGTTTAAGTAGTTCTAAGTTCTAGGGGACTTATGACCACAGCAGTTGAGTCCCATTCTTTAATCAGGAATTTTGGCCTTCAACATTTCCTCCAACATTTCGTCTCTGACTTGTTGTTCTAGTCCGATTCGTTGTTTCAATCTGTCTGTTTCCCTATCCTAGACACTTGCAGACGATGGACAGCAGCTAACGAAGTTATGTTTCCTGATGGTAAGCAAGTAACAAAATTTAATGCACCTCAACGTTTGGCGTCAGAAGTGTAGGTGAGAGGGGAACCTCTTGCTGTGGCCTATGCCCCACTGGCCTCAAGCCATATTCTCCCTCTGCACTGACAGGCATTTTAATATTTTTATGCACGTATTTTTTTATCTGATTGTTTAAGCTAATTAGCTCCCTATTCCGTACAGTCTCCATTTTCTCATCCCACTTTGGTCATAATGACTGTGAGAACATTTATTGGTGTACTAGTCAGTGTCTAGCTACTATTTTAGCTGCCTGGGCTTTATCTCAGTTTTACCTGCCTGACTTAAGTTATATCACGCAGATTTTCAACCACAACGACAAGGTCACAGATTTTGGGGCTGAAAACACTCTTTTACGCGTTTCACATAGTTTTACCTGCACTTCCAGTCAAGGAATTATTGACAAACAAGATGTTTAGTCCTTTTCAACCCATAATCATAAACATCATCATCATTCAGTTGGTTGCTCCCATCCTCCTCTCAATCTATGTCTTCGATACCGATGAGGTCCTTGCTGTAAATGGATGCTCCAAACCACTGAAACCATGTAGAGGCACATAGAAGAGATCACAATGATAACGTCCAACAGATGGGTCTTCAATATTTTGCATCTAATTATCTTTCCTGTTCTTTTTATCTTGGTTACTGCCGTCCTAATGAATTCACAACTACGACTGTTTCACCCCAGCTGCGTTTCTGTAGCAAAACACTTTGCAGCATATTATGATAGCCTGGATTAGGACTTGCAAATAAATTTACCCTACGGTAATCCAGTCAGTCACCTGCACCTTCGCGACTGATCGCGTTGTTTGAAACTGTCACCCATATCCTGTCTAAATGATGCTGACATACCCATCAGGTAATCACAGCAGTTCAGCACGCTTTTTTGAATACGGAAATGGACGTGATTAGCTGTCGATTTCATTTCTCAAATTGACTTTACGAGTTTCAAGTGTTCCTTGCAGCATATGAACTGAGCCGTGGTAAAAATTGCTGAAGAGCGCGCTGCAACGCGTAGTGTGAATCAGTCGCCCTCCGTTTCTGGCGGTGGCGCCGCTGTGGCAATCGCAGCTTTGGTGTCTCCCTCTGGTGGGAAAGGGGAAAGGTTGCCTGTTCATGTGCATGTAAGGGGCGCTATGAGCTCGCCAGTGAGTCTGTCTGGTTCAGTCTGGGGTCAGTCTATCGTCCCCAGCTTGCTAGTCTGTCTCTCGTCCGAATTTGTGAGGCAGTTAGTGTCTGTCTGTCGTCCGGAGTGTTAGTATGTTATTCGTTCGGATAAGCTGGATAAATGAGAGTCTTTCCATTCCGCCAGTAAGAGAACACAGCGAGTGGTCGCCCGGTCGGAGCTTAGTTCCTGCATCTCAGTCTGCGCGTTTGGCGGCCAGTCTGCTCGAGTTGCTCAGACAATGGTCATTGGCGGTTGGATCGATCGGTTGGTCGGTCGCGCACTGAGACACAAGATGACTTGTCCGCCTTGAGCGTCGGCGCATGTGAGGTCACCACGTGAGTCCAGCGGGTCGCGCCGTATAGCGAGGGGTAGTGGCTTCGCGGTCGACACGAGAGCAGCAGGAGTCAACCCACGACATCGGTCGGGCGGGTGCGAGCTGCGACGCCGTGAGACGGGAGAGCGGCGCGCCTTCCTGCGTTCGTTGAAGCGGCTGGCAGCGGACGGTTCGGGAGAGCGATTTGGGGGTGCTGCGCCAGTTCTTCTCGAGAAATCGCAGTTTAATAGAAGTTAAGTGATTGGTGATATGTTGTGTGATTTACTCTTGTTAAATTGTTTCCTTGGTCAGTCTCTCGTCCCCAGCTTGCTCGTCTGTCTCTCGTCCGCATTTGTTAGGCAGTTAGTGTCAGTCTGTCGTTCGGAGCTACCTCTGTCATGTTTGTAGGATTCGGTGTGTTAACGAATTTATTGCTTGGAGTGTAACGGCCTAATTGCTGAAAGATGTTTTGATCTTGCCTATCATCTTGAGAGGCGGTATCTGTGTACTGTAGAGCATGATAACTTGTTTGGCCAACCTTGTATAATTTTATATAAGATTGCATTTCATGGGCTTTTATTTAAATGGTCATTTTAGTATATAAAGTTACCACTCTCACACCGTCAGACTTTTCTTAGAAGTTAAAATCAAGTTGCACCTTCGGTGGCAAAGTTAATATTTTAATTTTAGTGTTTTGTACCATTTCAATCCCTCCTACGGGGTGCATAGTTTGTGTGCTTATGTGAATTGTTAAAACTTTTAGTTTAAAGTAATCTGGTGTGTTGCAGATTTGCACCAGTGTAGTTTTTCAGAGGTTGTTGTGAGCGGTCGTAACTACAGCCGTCTCAAGAGGAAGCGGCAAGGTTCTCAGCCCGAAAGATCATAAAGTCAAAAATTTGTTTCTTTCTGCCTCTGAATAAATTGTAACTTGATATTTAGAGGATGCTTTCTGATTATAATTTGAAAGGTCTCTGTTGGATTCCTTTCATGTTTGATTTCTTAAATCTGTTGTCATTTATGGAATAAATTCCTCTTCTAAATTTACTGTGGCGTTTCTGACTATCTGGGAGGAGACTGAGTAGTGGAACGTGTTACTTTTACACGTAAACAAGAACGATCTGTCACACTACTACACTTTAAAACACAGTTTATATGTAATTCATGTCACACAGTCTCATACAGAACCTACATCCGCTTTCTGTTATATACTGTATATGATAAGATACTGTCATCCCCCTTCCCTTCTGTGTGAGAGGATGAATGATCAAATGTGTTTGTAGTTGCATGCTTGAGTTTAGCAGACAAGGCTGTCTGCTAGAGAACAGTAGGACCAACGTCGGAACAGGTAGCTACGCTTTCTTAAAGCAGAGAGGTTTCTATTCTTAGTATGGTCCTGGCCGTCCGTTGTCATGTTGGTATAGGAAGCTGCCCCCCTGGCCCCTTCCGTTTGTCTTTGGGAGCCACCCTCAGGAAGCACGCTCGGTAGTAGGCAGTTGCAGTCTGGTAGTAGGGCAGTTGCAGTTGGTCCGTGGCGAGCGTCTGAAATGGTAAGATCTCCGGCTAAGCGAGTGTCTGCTAAGTCCGTAGGACAATGGATTTGTTAAGTTCAGCCTAACTGAAAATTTAATCACCTTTATTTCGGGTTTAGCTCTAAAATATCTAAGGTTATCTTAAATTGCAGCGTAGTGTAATTCTCGTGTGAAGTTCATATTATTTTCCGGTTGTTGCTTTGTTACTACTTTACGAGTAAAGTGGAACCACGTTTTGATCAGTAACTCTAACTAAGATCAATCTTAAATGCGAATGCTTGTGTGATTATAACGTCTCGTCTTAACAATATTTTCAATATAGCAACTTTTCTTTATGTTCAACCCACGTGGGGTGTACTTTGCGAGACCAGTACCACGTGCTTATATAACTGTTTGACCCGTCACGTTAACAGTAAGACGTTAGGAACCAGTTCGAGGTTTTTCTTTTGTAAATTGCTTTTTGATCTAATTTATTTTAATTATCAAAATTATTGTGGAGTTATACGCTTTGTGTAAACCAAGTTGACCACGTGAAGCATGTGGTGTAATCATCAAAGTAGCCCTCAGCTATTCGTTTCGCTAAGATTTCACAAAGAGTTAATATGAATTTAGTATACCAGTGTGTGGTAATTACATGAGGGACAGGATTGTGCTACGAACGTAATTTCTTTGGGTAAAAATTTGAATCTGTTTGTAGTGGTTAACTTTCTCTTGCATGCGTTTCAACGTTCTTTTTGTGTTGTTTTATGAATGCAGTGTTGTATGCAGACTCCCAATCTTGGCTCCATATTTGATGTGTTCCGTAAGATTTTCACCATCCTAAATAAGGCACTAGCTTGTTACGAATAAAATTTAATATGCTGAAATTTCATGACCAATCTTAAAAATAAATTTCCAAATATAAACTGATTTCTTTCTTTTTATTTAAATTCTCCTTTTTATATATATATATATATATATATATATATATATATATATATATATATATATATATATATATATATATATATTACCGGTTGTTTTATGACTATTAAAAGATTATCATTGATGTTAGTCTGTTTGGGAATTTGGTAAACTTAGACTAGATACCTGATGAAACAGTTGCTTAGTAATGCAAGATTAACTTCCCCAGACAGCTCACAGCTTGTAACCCGGTTTCATTGTCCATCAGTACCGCTTTCAGCATACCAAATTAAAGCTACAATCATTACAAATTTTAAATCAGTTTCTTTTAAAAAATGCTTTAGGCACCATTGAAGTGAATAAAATACCATTTGTTAAACAGGAATTTGCTTATAATTTCATCAGTTACTCCCTGGCAACTACTTCCACGCTCACATAGTGTGATTAAATGTGTTAATGTTCTTGATGAACCGCTATTAAATAAAATAAATCCTTAAGAATATTCTTTGAAAATAAAAACACGGTTCATGAACGTGTATCAAAACAATGTACATGTCCAATTATTGAAACTGAATGTTCATTATTAGGTTGCAATGAGCTACTAACAGAGTTGTCAGAAGACATCTCTAGAACCTTTTAAAGTTTCTCGTAATGTTACGAGCTTTGCGATGGATCTCTCGCAATGTTGCCAGACTGCCACCCTTAGGGTAAAGGGCACAGCGGATAGTTTGGACTTACCTCACACTCAGGAATATTACTGATATTCCGTCTTCGTGGTGTGCACGTGTGTCGATCAATGCACTCTGGATGAAGTAAGTGATAGCATTAAGTGACTGTCGTTATTAGTTTGTCTCAGTTAGATACAAGGGCTACCTGAACATGATGGACAATGATTAATGGACAAAGGACTGTGTAGTGAGGAACACCATCTTGCGGCAGCGCCAAACGCTACAGAATACCAGCTATCATTCGGAGCAGCAGCAGCTGAGCAGCATAAGAAGAAGAGTGACGCTTTTTTCAAGGTAGCTGGTTCACTTGGACGGTCGCCGAATGGTTGGATGGTTTTTCCTGTAGTTATTGTCGGGTTTTTGCAGATTTTATGGATGGTTACCACTGATTACCACAGGAAATGAAGCTGTTGTGATGGAGTTGGATGGATCGTTGAGGTGATTGGAGAAGAGGTGTGTTACAAATAACACATGCTGGAATGGGCACACAGGCGATAGCTTCTAATTAGCCTATATCCCGTGAAATACATACTTTCCTTGCACTTTCTTGAGCGGGCCTGCTTTTCCTGCCCACAGCATAAGGACACGCTAGACCAGTGACAAGTAAACACACAAAACTATTTCCGATGATATATTTCAGTTTAGTATTCCAGCTGGTAATCGTGCAAACTCTGTTGGTCAATTGAAACTGCACTGACTTGCAGGTGACATGCGAGAACTTCACATTGGCCTGACGTATGATACATGTTTGCATAAGCAAATGACAAGTATTTCAACACAACTGCACAGAGCAGGCAGGAGTATCTTTACTTAGAGTTATGATATGTGTTTCTCATTCTCTTTCTCATAAGTCGCATTTCAGCGTTGTATATTTCGACAGCAACATTGTTTTGGTCTCTCGCGGCTGCGATTTTCATTTTGCAACACTGGTGCTCGCGATGATCAGAATCCAACGACTGTCATGCGAAGGTGGAATGGATGGGTTGAGGAAAGACATTTCCAACTTTATGCACCATCTCAAGTGCCCCGGCGACTAGCGCCGGAGCGGAAAACCATACCGGTCGCTCGGCCGTGCAGGACTGTACAGTTATGTAACGTTTCTTGAGCGAGGAAATGGACTTGCTTGTAACAAGACAGGTATCGTCATAGACAGTGCGACGACTTCTAAATATCACAGACTATCAGCACTCCGTTCAATTTCGCGACTTCTCTTGAAGCTATTGCTGAAATAGGGACCCCGACAGAGGTGCACCCTACGACAATACTGGAATCAAGAATGGTACCGCGTCGTCTCTTCAGACGAATCTCGGTTCTGTCTTCCTGCATCACGATGGTCATAGCCGTGTGTGAAGGCTCTAGGGAGAATGAACATAACCTAGTTACATTCATCATCGTCAAACAGAGCTACGATCTCATGTTATGGTACAATGTACCACTGGATACACAACACGTCGCCTCTCACACGTATAGCCGGCTGTTTAGGCAACAGTCGCTATACTTCTGACATGTCAAGTGGCTGTGTCCCAATTTTGAAGTCTCTCTGAAGCTATACTTCAACAAGATAACGTAAGACCAAATGTTGGCACTGCTGTCCTCACCTACTCGAAACAGAGGGTGTTCAGATGTTGACCTACCTTCAATGTTTTCCGTATCTTCGACTCATTGAAAACATCTGTTCATTGGTTGCTGAGAGACCAGCAAGGCAATACTCGCTAACCCATACAATTTATTACCTCTGGCATTGAGTCGATGTAGCGTGAAATGACGTACCCAGGTCTATCATCCAAGCTCAGTTCGAGTTGATGCCCAGCGGGGCTAGAGGTGTGGCAGCTCTGTGAACGTAATTTCGCACGCTGTACACCTCCAAATCATATACAGATAGAATTATGTTGTGTTCCTACCACACTGTAAACGCACAACAAGCAAACTTTCATTATTTGTTATTTTCCATGCGTTTTCACTTTCAGTGGTTAGTGGCATGTATCGTATAAATCAGGGGTGCGCACCCCGCTAACCAGCTGGCAGCGCGGGAACGCAGGCGCCAGCGCCGCACGGGACAGCGTGAGCTGCGGCATCCAGCCTCGGTCACAGGCTGACGATTCTCATTCGCCGGGAAAAGCGCACTTGACGGCTGGAAATGGGATAAATTGATGGATGGGGGCATCGAGATTAGTGGCGGACGGCAAAATCGGATGACTGATAGCGCGGCTGTAGGTCAATTCGCAAAGGCTGCTACCTGCCACACAACCCGCGGCGCTCTGAACTGTAAGTTAGCACGCTCATTTCGTGCTATTATTTGCCACGGTTGATCCGCGAAATGTTCACGAGGTTCTCAGCAGGAGAAAAGGAACACCAACTCCAATGTTACAATTTTGTTAATAAATATAAGCAAACATCACTCTACGAACCATTTTCTTGATCGGTTGCCTCCTGTTGTGGTTCATCTATTTCTATTCGTTTACTTCCCCTCCACTAATATGCGCTATGTGTACTCAAACGTCATTCAGCGCCACACAGTAAGGCAAACGTAGTATCGAAATTTTTCATTTACAGTTTCTTTGTAACCCTATGATGTATGATTTCAACTCCTTCGACGATAGACGTGGCTTTTGTCCCAAAACATTACGTAAAAATTTATATTAAATCTAAATCTTCATCTAAGTGATTACTCTGCTATTCACAAGAAAGTGCCTGGCAGAGGGTTCAATGAACCACCTTCATGCTGTCTCTCTACCGTTCCACTCTCGAACGGCACGCGGGAAAAACGAGCACTTAAATTTTTCCGTGCGAGCCCTGATCTTATTTTATCGTGATGACCATTTATCCCTATGTGGGCGGGTACCAACAGAGTGTTTTCGCAATCGGAGGAGGAAACTGGTGATTGAAATTTCATGAGAAGATCCCGTCGCAACGACAACGCCTTTGTTTTAATGATTGCCACTCCAATTCACGTATCATGTCTGTGACACTATCTCCCCTATTTCGCGATAATACAAAACGAGCTGCCCTTCTTTGAGCGAGTGGTTGTATATAATTGCTAAATATGGAGCTATTTTATCAGCATACTCTGAGAGAAACCAGACTGGTATACAATCTGGAGCGGAGGCTTTACCTTTATTAACTGATTTAAGCTGCTCTGTTACACCGAGGATATATACTTCTATGTTTCTCATCTTGGCAGTTGTTCTGGATTGGAATTTAGGAACATTTACTTCGTCTTTTTTGGTGAAGGAGTTTCGGAAAACCGTGTTTAATAACTCTGCTTTAGTAGCACTGTCATCAGTGACTTCACCTTTTTTATCGCGCGGCGAAGATATTGATTGTGTCTTGCTACTGGCGTGCTTTATGTATGACCAGAATCTCTTTGGGTTTTCTGCCAGATTTCGAGACAGAATTCCGTGGTGGAAATTATTAAAATCATCTCGCATTGATGAAAGCGCCATATTTCGAACATCTGTAAAACTTTGCCAATCTTGGAGATTTTGCGTTCTTTTAAATTTGGCATGCTTTTTTCGTTGCTTCTGCAACAACGATCTGACCCGTTTTGTGTATTTTGTGTACCATGGGGGAATCAGTACCATCACTTATTAATTTATGCGGTACATATCTCTCAATTGCTGTTGATACTATCTCTTTGGAAACATTCCACAACTTTTCTACACTTACATGATCAGATCGGAAGGAGTGAAGACTGTCTCTTAAAAAGGCGTTAAGAGCATTTTTATCAGCTTTTTAAATAGATATACTTCGAGTTTCTTTTTGATGGTTGTAGGTGTTACGGTATTCAGCCTTTTGGTCGCTAATCCATGTATTCGTCACAACACTCACTACTTGTCCAGGAAGAAGAGGAAATCAACATCTGTGCTATGCCTCATCCCATGTGTAGGTAGCTTAAAAAAGGCTACGATTTTGGTGCAGTGTCACTTTTGTTCTACGTGGTACGAAATAGAACGAATCATATTTCTCATATGGTAAGTGCCCATACAAGTGTAGGTTTCTTGTTGAGTGCTTTGCCACAATGATGTTTAAATTTTTTGCTATAGAATTGAACCTTGCTGAATAAGACCGCTTCAGCTGTATGATAACTCTTTATTTCTTATCCTACTTGTTTCACGGCGTTAGAGCCACATCTTCAGATATACAGATTTATACATTATTCCAAACGATATGCAGCAGATGACCCAACATTTTTTGTCCAGTTATGATAAAACTGTTTAACTGTTGAGAGGTCGGTGGTCCAATATACAGTAGATCAGAATGTAGGGAACATCATCCTGATACAGGAAAACTGTGGCTTAACATCGTCGTGACAATATGAGGTCCACAGTGACAGCCTAGACGAAATCATACTTCTACATTAATTTGTAAAACCTGCCGAAAGATATGAAACTGATCAGAGCGGGAGCAAAAATTCCGTAACTGTGAGATGTTTCTCACTAAGTCAATCTGCGTAGCAGCTACTCCAGTGAAAGTCAGACATTAACTTCTAACAGGCAGATAGACTTTAACATATTTAGAAGGAGGCTGTCTTTAAGCACAAGACGACTTCACTTATTGCCATGCTGTTTCAAAAACCATTGTAATATTCCCCCTAACGACTTTCTAGCAAATCCATTGACTGAGGATATTCACAGCCCTAATTTATCACGCTAATCCTCTTTATTTGATCCTGGGTTGTTGTTAAGAAAGTACATAAGGAACTCAAGTAAACACATTACTAGGTTTGACAATTGATATAGTTTATCATTACTTGGGTACTGGGAAATAAAAGAACAATTTCACACTTAGATAACATGCCGAATATACATCTTCAAAGGAAGATATGTATGCATCATAAATGCTGATGTTAGCCAAGCCTGCAGATTACGCTGTTGCATTTGATAACGAAAGGAACCTGAGCGATTTCATCAATACGCAGCAAGTGTTAGTTGCGGTCATAACAGTTTCTGCGCAGTTGCTGGTGCATTACGTCGGAGCTAAATGAATTCCACCGTGGGTAAAACTGTTGGTGCTCGTATAGTGGGTGCTTCCGTAACCAAGGTGGCCGAAATGTTTGGTGTTTCAATGCACTCCCTAACGAAGAATGTTGTAGCATATGTCTATCTGACGACGCCAGACAGACAATACACATCGCCCTAAGTACAGAAGCCAGTTACTTCCAGCAGACACTTCAAGAATAACGGAAAAGGAAGAACATAAGTTGTACTCTGGTGAAGTATACACAGGTGGACGCAAATGAAACGAGTGGATTCAGGGGCAGCCATATTTATCAATAAGAAGATTACTTATCAATTTCAGCTCAAACTGGATAACGATTGCTCAAATAACCAACAATTTGGCATTATAAGTGCGCTTTGCTCAATGAAAAATGTAACGAATATTGGTAGAGTTATAGTAATCTGCATTGACAGCAGGATAACGGAAGATCTGTTACGAGATCTGAAGAACCGCAACTTCATGATTGAAGAAGTACGATGAATAAATAGATAACCACGGGTGCAGTAGATATAGGATGAATTATAGCTCATGTAGGAGCGTAGGGTAGTAAACTAGATAATAAGCTTGTTAAGATAACAGCCCGATAATGGAAAATAGAAAGCCACAGCAAAATATGTGTAAATAAAATAAAGAAAACACTAATAGAAGAGTACAGAAACAAGTGGGATATTAAAGATAAAATCTTGTGGGTTGTCAGGCGCGTCATTGTTGGTTTAAATAATCGACGTTTCGACCCCTCTGATGGGATCTTCTGCGGGATGTACCAGGTCCACTATTGCTAGAACACTGGCAGAGACCAGTGTCGCGTTCTCTTATAAAGGCATGTTTTCCCGCGTTTGTGCTGGAGAAGTAGTAATATGGTTAAAATTCTTGTGGCTGCCATTGGTGGTCCATCGTCATAGGCTAATATTCCCGCACTTATCCAGAAGAAGGGGCGATATTGGCGAATCTCGTGGTGGCCCATCGTCGTTGGATAGAAAGGCACTATTCCACACTTATGCTGGAGAAGGGTTATTGGTTGAAATTCCTCCTGCAGCTACTGGTTAGTCGTCATCATTGGCTATATGCGAAACGGACAGAGCTGGAGAGGGGGAATGTTTACTCCAAAACATTTTTGTCCGCCGAGGTGACTTGCAGCGCGTTGTTTCTGTCGTTCGCACTCCGCGGCCGAATATTCACTTCATTGATGGCGGGAAGCCACGATGCCGGAATCCTATAGCCGCCCTCTAAGTTGAAATTACATCCATTCTTGGAAATTTCAACCGCTTCTCGGACCTTACTTCTATAAATGTTTGTTTCCTTGACCAACACACGTACGTTATTAAAATCAATGTCAGAGCCACAGTTCTCATGATTTTACACTTTGTTTTAGCCGCGTGTGCCGTTCGTGTTCCTTAATGCGTCGTCTAACAGTTCTTCCCGTTTCGCCTATATACACCTTGCCGCAGGCACATGTCGCTTAATAGACGCCTGCATTGTGGAGACAATCAGGGGCATCTGTTTTCGGTCGGAAAAATCTTTTATTTTGTTTCAACTAAAGAAAGCTGTCTGGATACCATTTTTCTTTACGATTCTGCTTATGTAGTCAGTGACCCCAGAAACGAACGGTAACCTAACGGAGTGAGAAGGCGGTTCCTCGTCATTCTTATTAGCGTGGTTAATATTCCGCCTGAAAGCCCTGTCTTCTTTGCTGAAGATTTGATACTTTTCAGTAACACGTCACATATCCTCTGGACGCACATTATATTTACCGAGTGATCAAAAAGTCAGTATAAATTTTAAAACTGAATAAATCACGGAAAAGTTCAAAAAGTGTCCGACAGATGGCGCTTCATCTGATCAGAATAGCAATAATTAGCATAACAAATTAAGACAAAGCAAAGATGATGTTATTTACAGGAAATTCTCAATATGTCCACCATCATCCCTCAACAATAGCTTTAGTCGAGGAATAATGTTGTGAACAGCACTGTAAAGCATGTCCGGAGTTATGGTGAGGCATTGGCGTCGGATGTTGTCTTTCAGCATCCCTAGAGATGGCGGTCGATCACTATACACTTGCGACTTCAAGTAACCCCAAAGCCAATAATCGCACGGACTGAGGTTTGTGGACGTGGGAGGCCGAGCATGACGAAAGTGGCGGCTGAGCACACGATCATCACCAAACGATGCGCGCAAGAGATCTGTCGGACATTTTGTGAACTTTGTTTTTTTTTTCGGTTCTAATGAAACTCCATGTCGTTTCAAGCATGTGTGTCAATTTTTACCTCTCTATCTACATTAAGCCGTGGTTTATTAGGTTCTCAAATTTATACTGACTTTTTGATCACCCGGTACTTAATACAGTTGTTTCCATTATTTTCTGCATCCTCATGTCGTAGATCATTGCTTACTCTTCCGCATATGAGGGGCAGCTTCCCACCCCAACGAAAAGAGGATACCCTGACCCTCTGTCCGCTCTTTCGCCCTCTTTGACAAAATTGTTATCAGAATGAGGTCGATCTCTTATGCCTGAAATATTCGACACCATTGTCGATGGTTATGTTCGCTCCAGTGACAAAGATCGTTTTGATTACTAGTCAGAGTCGCTATCCCTAGATCACACGTTAACTCGATACAAAAATCTTAATGTTTATTGCCATTGTAACTTTGATGACATTGATTTCTTGTGAAACTTCAGGATGTACCTAAATTTGATTGGAAGAATCCTCGCATAGCTATTCATGTTTGGGTCTTGGGGAGAGCAATCCAGGGGAGCATAAAGCTGGTTACTTTTTCAATTTTACTGGTCAGCGTCAGAGGCACGTTGATTTGTTGTCATTCTTTTACGGGGAAAAGCAACACTATTGTCGGGTCGAAAACATGTCGCATCTATTTTCCTCACAGCTGTCAAAACACAAAGGTACATATTATGTTCGATCTTGGTGTCTGAAACCATTTAATACGTGTGAGTGACTAACAAAACATCTGCTGAATTGCTCTACACACGACTCAGTACCTGTGTACTGAAGCGAGTAAGTTCTTAAAATTTAGAAAATTTCATCGTCAGAAGCGTGTCCAATTTTTATATTTGCTGACTTTGAGTGCTGTTCTATGAGAGTGAACCCAATACCTCATGTATCACCTTTACAGAATGACACATACAATATGTGGCAGCGTATCACATAGATAGGTGCATACGACTTGAGTCTTACTCATGTTGAATAATATGTCGGGGAAAACCGTGCGAGACAGCTGCTCTCCTAGACTGAAAAACTTGCAAGGGAATTTGGCTTGACTTCTGGCACTAACATTCTAATAACGGAATTGCGGGAAAATGAAGAGTTATACAAGACAGCACTTAAATGCTACATTTGTGGGCTGCCATTAGGCAAAGAAGCTGAAAATCCATTTATGGATCATTGTCGTGTCACTGTCAATTATATGATGCAGCACACATTACACGCAACCTGAACTACCAATTAACACGACATATATCCATTTTTTTCCACAATTTGAGTGGATATGATGCTGAATTTCTTGTTGAGCATTTGGGTGATTTTGATGTATGCACTGATCAGGTTAATGTCCTACCTGAGAGCACAGAGAAATATATTTCATTTCTCTAGCAAATCCCCCCGAACATTATGGTACATGTCCTGGCTCACTACGAATTGTGCATTTACCACTTCAGCTTTGCGTTGCGCACTCATCAAGGGTGCACGAGTGGGCCATCGGCTCCTAAAGCCCAAATCGATGACGTTTCGTTGAATGATTCGCTCGCTGACACTTGCTGATGGCCCAGCACTGAAATCTGCAGCAGCTTGCGGAAGATTTGAACTTTTGTCACGTTGAACCATTCTCTTCAGTAGTCGTTGGTCTCGTTCTTGCAGGATCTTTTCCCGCCCGCAGTGATGTCGGAGACTTCACGTTTTACCAGATTCCTTATATTCACGGTACACTCGTGATATGATCGTACGAGAAAATCCTCACTTCATCGCTACCTCGGAGGTGCTGTGTCCCATCACTCGTCCGCCGACTATAACACCACGTTCAAACTCACTTTAATCTAGATAACCTGCCACTGTAACAGCGGTAACCGACCTAACAACTGCACCAGACACTTGTTGTCTTGTATAGGCGTTGCCGACCGCAGTGCCGTATTCTGCCTATTTATGTATCTTTGTATTTGAGTACACATGGCTATATCAGTTTCTTTGGCGTATATATATATATATATATATATATATATATATATATATATATATATATATATATATATATAGTGAGATAAAAGAAATTATTCAGACAGTGAAGGGAGACGAAAATGTAATAGTCAAGGGGGACTGAATTCGATAGTAGGAAAAGGAAGAGAAGGAAAAGTAGTGGGTGAATATGCAATGGGGGTAAGGAATGAAAGAGGATGCCGCCTGAAGAATTTTGCACAGAGCATCACTTAATCATAGCTAACACTTGGTTTAAGAAACATGAAAGAAAGTTGTATATGTGGAAGAGGTATGGAGACACTGGAAGGTTTCAGATAGATTATATAATGCTAAGACAGAGATTTAGGAACCAAGTTTTAAATTGTAACACATTTCCAAAGGCAGATGTGGACTCTGACCACAATCTATTGTTTATGAACTGTAGATTAAAAATGAAGGAACTGTAAAAGTTGGGAATTTAAGGAGATGGGACGTGGATAAACTGAAAGAACCAGAAGTTGTAGAGAGTTTCAGAGAGAGCATTAGGGAAAGATTGGCAGGAACAAGGGAAAGAAATACAACAGAAGAAGAATGGGTAGCTTTGAGTGATGAAATAGTCAAAGCAGCAGACGATCAAGTAGGTAAAAGGACGAGGGCTAATAGAAATCCTTGGGTAACAGAAGAGAGATTGAATTTAATTGATGAAAGGAGAAAATATAAAAACGCAGTAAATGAAGCAGGCAAAAAGGAATACTAAGGTCTCAAAAATTAGATCGACAGGAGGTGAAAAATGGCTAAGCAGGGGTGGCTAGAGGACAAATGTAAGGATGTAGATGCATATATCACTAGGGGTGAGATAGATATTGCCTACAGGAAAATTAAATAGACCTTTAGAGAAAAGAGAACCACTTGTATGAATATGAAGAGCTTAGATGGAAAGTCAGTTCTAAGCAAAGAAGGGAAAGCAGAAAGGTGGAAGGAGTATATAGATAGTCTGTACAAGGACGATGTACTTGAAGGCAATATTATGGAAATGGAAGAGGACGTAAGTGAAGATAAAACGGGAGATACGATACTAGATGAAGAATTTGACAGAGCACTGAAAGACCTCAGTCGAAACAAGGCCCCGAAAGTAGACAACATTCCATTAGAACTTCTAATAGCCTTGGGAGAGCCAATCCTGACAAAACTCTACCATCTGGTGACAAGATGCTTGAGACAGGCGAACTACCCTTCACCAAAAGAAGAATATAATAATTCCAATCTCAAAGAAAGCAGGTGTTAAGAGGTGTGAAAATTGCCAATCTATCAGTTTAATAAGTCAAGGCTGCAAAATAATGACACAAATTCTTTACAGACGAATGAAAAAACTGGTAAAAGCCGCCCTTGCGGTAGATCAGTTTGGATTCCGGAGAAATGTTGGAACACGTGAGGCAATATACTGACCCTACGGCTTACCTTAGAAGATAGGTTAAGGAAAGGTAAACCTACATTTTTAGCATTTGTTGACCTAAAGAAATCTTTTGAGAATGTTGACTGGATTGCTCTCTTTCAAATTCTTAAGGTGGCAGGGGCCAAATACAGGGAGAGAAAGGCTATCTACAATTTGTACAGAAACCAGATGGTAGTTACAAGAGTCGAGGAGCATGGAAGTGAAGCAGTGGTTCGGAACGGAGTGAGACAGGGCTGTAGCCTATCCCCGATGTATTTAATCTGTATATTGAGCAAGCAGTAAAGGAAGCAAAAGAAAAAATATGGAGTAGAAATTAAAATCCATGGAAAATAAATAAAAACTTTCAGGTTTGCCGATGACACTGTAATTCTGTCAGAGACAGAAAAGTACCTGAAAGACCAGTTGAACGAAATGGACAGTGTCTTGAAAGGAGGATATAAGATGAACATCAACAAAAGCAAACCGAGGATAATGGAATGTAGTCGAATTAAGTCTGGTGATGCTGAGGGAACTAGATTAGAAAATGAGACACTTAGAGTAGTAGATTAGTTTTGCTATTTGATGAGCAATATAACTGATGATGGTCCAAGTAGACAGGATATAAAATGTAGCCTAGCAATGGCAAGAAAAGCGTTTATGAAGAAGAGAAATTTGTTGACATCGATTATAGATTGAAGTGTCAGGAAGTCTTTTCTCAAAGTATTTGTATGGAGTGTAACCATGTATGGACGTGAAACATGGACAACAAATAGCTTATACAAGAAGAGGATAGAAGCTTTCGAAATGTGGTGCTACAGGAGAATGCTGAGGGTTAGACGGATAGATAACGTAAGTATAGAGGAGATACTGAACAGAATTTGGGAGAAGAGGAATTTGTGGCAGAACTTGACTAGAAGACAGGGACCGGTTGGTAGGACATATTCTGAAGTGTGAAGGGATCGCCAAGTTAGTATTGGAGAGCAGCGTGGAGGGTAAAAACCGTACAGGGAGACCAAGAGATGAATACACTAAGCAAATTCAGAAGGATGTAGGGTGCAGTGGAGATGAAGAAGCTTGCACAGTATAGAGTAGCATGGAGAGCTGCATTAAACCAGTCTCTGGACCAAAGACCACAACAATAACAACATTTAATTTGTGAAAGCCAAGCTCTCTTGATTTTAAGTAGAATGGATTAAAGGTCTTAAAATCAAACGCTCTTGGCTTTCACAAATAATATACCTGACAGCGATTTAATACCCATTCAGC
This sequence comes from Schistocerca nitens, assembly GCF_023898315.1. Taxonomy (NCBI): domain Eukaryota; kingdom Metazoa; phylum Arthropoda; class Insecta; order Orthoptera; family Acrididae; genus Schistocerca; species Schistocerca nitens. The sequence goes on from NC_064614.1 coordinate 286,329,192, forward strand.
TGAATGATGCCTCGCAGCTGCCTACTCTAGCGCAGGCAACCCCACCAAAGAAATGTCGAGGGGGCGGAATCAACGCACCGAGGTAACGATTGGTTTCATTGGCGCCTTTTACTGCACCTTCTGGGGGTTTTTCTTGCCGATTTGGAGGGGGTATGTCTGAAATGTTTCCTCGGCCACTGCAAGGACAACTGCGTGATTTCGACGCTGAACATCACGGTTCTGACCTCCATCGCAGAGGCGTCAAAAGAAGGGTTAAAATGTGGGTAAGAGGCGGTGTGAGGATCTTCCCATCGTGTGACACGTCCACTGTGGTATTGGGCAGATTTGTGGTGAAATTTGGTTACAATATAACAGTATTAATCCACCTTATACCTCATGTGAACTTTTGAGCTGTAACATTTTTATCGCATGTTCGACACCTTGCCGTTTGAAGCGTCGCTGAGCCCGAGGATGATGTCGCAGGACGCAACGCTTTTTTACCATTATGGAGTTACAGGGAAAGGTTGTAGACACGTTTCGGACAAATTTCAAACTTCTGCACCGCAAGGGGGGGGGGGGGGGGGGCAGTTACGGGGTTTCGAAAAGTGATACCTTTTCTTGCACAGTGTATACGGTGATTAAACCAAAAATATAATTTGCTACCATATATATCGCTGGTGTGGTTGGAAATGCGACTGTTTATATGTCTACGTACGAGCTCTATTATCTCTTATGTAATCTTCATGATTCGTACGCTAGACGTACGTTGGCGGTAGTAGAATTTCATTGCAGTCAACTTCAAACGCCGGTTTTATAAATTTTGTCAACAGAGTTTCATGAAAAGAACTTTGTCTTCCATCCGGGGATCCCAATTGGAGTTCACGAAGGATCTCTGTAATACCCACATGTTAAATGAACCAACTGATAACAAATCCTGCGTCATTACGTTGCAATACTGACTGCTTGTCTTCACGCATTAGTGAAGACTATATGAAGCACTTTCTCGATATATATGTCCGCACATAGTGTAAAGCACCATACACACACCATAAAGTTTTTCCACATCGAAGGATGTGTGCAAATATTGCAATATCACAACTACAACGATGCCAGAGAATTTCTCTCTCAGATGTGTTGCAGTAAGTACAGTTATGTGATAGTAGGAAATTCACGAAGTACAAACGTTTCATTACATGCAATTTATACGCAATAAGACCTGATTTCAATTTAAAAAATGGTTCAAATGGCTCTGAGCACTATGGGACTTAACATCTGAGGTCATCAGTCCCCTAGAACTTAGAACTACTTAAACCTAACTAACCTAAGGACATCACACACATCCATGCCCGAGGCAGGATTCGAACCTGCGACCGTAGCAGTCGCGCGGTTCCGGACTGAGCGCCTAGAACCGCTAGACCACCGCGGCCGGCGATTGCAATTAAGATAAACAAATAAAAAAGCCAATTTATTAGAAAAAGTTATTGAAATGTCATTACGTAAATATTACAATAGACGTTTGAAACAAAGTAAATGATAAGAGACGGTTGTACATAAATAAATATTACGTCAGTGGACGTTATATTAAAATGTGGTAACTAGTTGAAGATTAAAAGTAATTAGACTATTAAAACAAAGCATGGCTAAGCAGGCTGTTATCTTTTACGTACTGTTTCTGATTGTCTGCTAATTGTTGTCATGAAAGAGAGAAGTGTTTATTTATGTTTCAAACTGAGAATCAACGGAATGAAATTTTGAATAAAAGCTTCATTGGTTAACTCAGTCTGTTCATTGACGAGATTATGTGACAATTTGGTTTATTCACATATATTTCAATCTCTTTAACTAGATTCGTAAAGCTACCTCACTCATCATGACGCAATATCTGGATGTGGTTTTCAATGATTTTTACTCCACGATTGTTGAGGGCTGTGTACATTGCAAATATGGATTTCGATATGTTGTTCAAATTTATAGCATCTGTACACTCTCTGAACCGAGTGTCAAAGCTTCTCCCATAGTCTCCTATTTAGTAGGAGGTGCAACTTTGGCAACTGAGTTTGTGTGTGCCTGATCTTTTGAATGGGAAGTTATTATTTTTTATGTAGTGAATTGCTGTATGTTGATGTTGGTTGCTCGCGAGGAATGTTATCTTAATGTATCAGCTTTTAAACTGAGGTCTACCCCATGAGAAAGTAAGTACAACATATTTTCTGCTCTTTCTATTGTATCTTGTGGTACGTGCATGGTTGTTTGGTCTGTAGCTTTGTTGTGTGATGGGTTTTGGAACTTTTGTGATACTTTACCTATCATAAAAGGGCTATACCCGTTGTTTGAGGCAAATGTAGTTAGTTTATAGTCTCATCAGTTTCTATCAGAAAACCATATGTATGCCAAACATCTTTCTTTCCTTGTTGAATTATATCAGTTTTTGATTGCTCATTTTTTTCTTTCATTATAACAACTCATAACATTTTTTTTGTTTTTGAATTTAATGTTTCTTTAATTATTTAATGAAATTTAATGTTATTATGCGGTAATACCTTAACACATCGTAACACAAATGCTATGTTATAAGTTCTATAGCTCCCAAAAACCATTAGAAAAACCTATGTAACTTGATTACGAAGAGAGTGACTTAGTGTTGAGCAATTTCTTACGTAGTTGTATGCAGATCCATCGCCGATTGTTAAATGTAGATAGTACTGGTAATGGAGCGCGGGCTTTCTTGAGATATGGATGCAAGTACCAGAAATTACTGACAGTGTTATTTGAGATCCTACGTCCGAAGTGGGCTTACTCTCTGGAATGGATTAGTTGAAGAGAAACGTCAGTAATAGGAAGTAGCGATGTCAGTTACCTTCTTCCAGGAACTCTGTCTCCACTGCCAAAATTAGTATTATGAGTTTTCATATCCTTACATCATTTAAAACTGGTCCACTCTAGAAGTAATAGTAATGCAAGAATCCGCATAGCAGTTTTATACTTTTATTTCGTCTTTATTGTTTCAAGTAATTCAGGTACTGCTAGCTTGTGTCCGGATCACCTTTTCGTCCTGTGACTCACAGAAACTTCACCAGCAGATAAAACGCTCGAAAATGTTGCAAATCCGAATTTTAAATGAGTCAGTGGGAAAGATTTACTGAAAATTATTTCTTCTTTACAATTTAGTTATTAAGAACCTTGTTTGAACAAATTATTATGTAAGGTCAGAATATATGCTTCTTAATTGAAACTGCTCTAGATGAAACCAAGTTTGTAGCTACCGTTTACGTTAATAATATGGCGACCGTAAGATTCCCTGGATAACTGCTGCCTAGATTTCAGTTTTTTACGTAGCTTATGGTAAAATGTTTATTTCTATGTGAGTTTCCCTTTTATGTGAAGTTTTGCTGTGGCATACCACTAAAGTTTATAAATCAGAACAGTTTCCAGGAAACGTTTAATCAAAAGTGTTATAATGTTCAGGACTGTGATATGCAGATTTTAACAGTAAGTACATTTATTCTTGGTAATACTTTTGTCCTATACTGTGCAATCAGTGACATCAGAGATTTGATTAATGAGTTTATATCGGTTTATCCAACTGTCTATTGTGCAAAATTTGTCACACGAAGCGAGATACTGACGTATGAATAATGATAATGCCCCTGCTGCTGTAGCTGAAACATGTGTCAATTGTTAACAGCTATCGATTGTTCAATAAAAGTAATTACTTTTGTTTGTTACACGGTAAGTGATACTCATTCAGAGACGTAGCGAGTTTGCGAACATGTGTCACCTCATATTCTAAATTTCACAAAGGTATAGGTGAAATTCTCAGTGATATGTTCTTATCTTCCACTCACTTTGTAACAACACATGCACAAAGACGCGAAACACACGCGTTATAAACACAAACGCTGAATTTCAGTTTTAATTAATGGATAATAGTGTCCAAGAATTAAAGTAGTCCCAATCCATTGGTATCGCCCAAGATTTTCTGGAGGTTTTCTTCGTTATCAGGCGAATGCCGAAACTCGAGGTTCCCCCACAAACATGTAATAGTAGCTTTATTTCTCCGAGGGTCAACTTTACAAGAATATTGGACATTTTATGCTATTAAGATTGAAAACAATAAAGCAACGCAATTCATATGTGCAGGCCTAATTCGACGAGGATAGAACAGGTAGATGGTCGTAGGCTTATAAGAGGAACTATTCCGGCAGTTTCCTCTGCCTTACGCTTCACAGTGATTTCCAGAGTATATATGTAGAAGCAGAAGTAATATAGGTAAACCGCGGCAAACCTAACTCACGATAATCGGGTGGAGACTGGAGCATTCATTCTTCAGAATACAAGACATATCTGTTTCACAACAGCGGTATCTCATTTTGTTTACCCCTAGTGTACTGTTCACCAAAAAATTATTTAAACGCCAGTGCCAGAATTTTCACTCATTTCTCACCACCAACTACTGCACTACACTCACTATACAGAAATTATTTCATAAAATAATGTTGGCTGGTTGTGATTTGGATGGACGCTTGGTTCATTATATGTACAAAAACAGACTCATACGAAACGTTACTTCACTTAGCCCATTTCCCACCATCCAGCCTAAAAGTATTCTGTCCTCAAGTATTTTATCATACACAGTACAAACAATTTCAGACCATTATCTTTCTGGTGTGCATCGGGGATATTATTAATTTTTATTCCGATATTTTGACTGAAAATCTTACAGCTATTATCAAAGTGAGTCACTTGCAAGATTTTTAAATAACTTAACACAGATATAGCATGTTAGCTCTGACACAAGTGCGGTTACTCTGCAACACTGTGTGAAGTGAATTAAAATTTTGTAAGTGATTCACCTTGATAATGTTTTTAAGTTTTTCAACTGGTATGTCGGAACAAGAATTAATAATATACGGGATGTGAAGCATTACCTGAACAGACCCACGCAATTTCGTGAAAATTTAACGTCGCAAAAATGACGGAAAGCACAAAATTGTGCACGTATCTATTTATTTACTGTAAATAACTTTACCTGAATTCTTCAAATCCACGCCTGTACATATACGTGAAGCAGAAGTTTAACGGCATACAGACAAGAGAGAGATATCTGAGCAGGAACGCTCTTCACTTACTTTCTAAAACAAAAGAAAAAAAAAAGTATTACAACCGATCGCAATTAGCCTCAGGCTGACTGCTGCTATGTCTTTGAAATATTATACATGAAATAATAATAATTACATTTCACAAAATTAATTTACATAAATTATTTAGATTTCAAGTTATTTACGGTAAATAGATAAATAAGTGCTCATATTTGTGCTTTCCGTCGTTTTTGCGACGTTAAACTTACATGAAATTACGTGGGTCTGTGCATGAAATGCTTCATTCGCCTCCAATGACGGCTTTAAACTATTTCACGTATAAATTACTTTCGAGGTTTCGGCACATAAATTGAAAAATATTTCTTTTTAATACGGTTAAAATGACGTACTTTTGGCTGTACATGTTTGAACATTTAAAATTGTTTGTACATTAAAACTGTTGTTTCAATACGTTCGCATAAATGTCAATTAAAAAAGGACTTAAACATGCACATATATAGAAAATAAAACATTACATTAGTTGTACAAACAGAAATGCAGTAAATCATAGTACATAGGATACATGGTAGAAGGATAAAGTTTTTATACAAACTGATATGTTTCAAAGAACTATGTTGTTTGGTTATAGTATCTTTTTTTGTTGATTTCTGTAGATTTCAATGGTTTTCATTTTGTACAATGTTATGCAGACGCGTCGTCCTCTTCGAATAGGTTTACAAAGTTTTGGTGATGTCTTGAAGATCGATGGTTGTAGGTGTGGAGCCGTAGAATTTCGGGTGTATGAATTTATATAATGTGACGTAGACTCGTCGTTCGGCTGGTAGACGGAATTACAAAGGTTTGTTTTGTGTTTTGTGGCTACGTGACCCCAGACGTGGATGTGAGGTTAATACGCAGGAGGCTCCCCGCCCCCTTGTGATGGAATGTTTCCATGTGCATCTCGCCAGCATGTGACTGGCTCAGCTGTCAGCTTGCTGTGACATCTGACTCTCGGGGCAGCCTCGGCGAGAAATGAGCAGCTGCTCGTGCCGCCTACTCGTTCACCAGCGTCAGAGATTGTTTACGGTAAAGATAAAATAGCAGTATCAGTTGTTTGATAGTTGCTGCAAAATGCTAAGCTGCATAAACTGTAATTGCTGACTGACTGTTTATCTGCGTAAAGCGCATTCGAAGTTAGTTTCTGGATCACCGTTTAGAGGTTTGTGTAAGCTGGTGTTGTTCATTTTTCTAAAGCTGGCAAGGCACCTGTCCGTGGCTAGTTAGACGACACAATACGAACCGAAGTTTTTTGTTCACTCCCATAGTTCGTTTTTCACAGTTCATACATTGCACTAACCTAACATTCACATTGCGCACACGAGTTTTTTGTTACGTGTTCATTTAGTTACTCGCTCACAAAAACAATTTTAAATTTAAAACACACACTCAATGTCGCACGCTGACAATTAGGTTCTGTAGCACTCCACAGTGTTGGCGGCGGAAATGATTGGCGAGCGTTTACGGAAGCACTGATTTGTACACAGTCAATCCTAAGGACCCGGGCTCCATTCCCGGCTGGGTCGGAGATTTTCTCCGCTCAGGGACTGGGTGTTGTGTTGTCCTAATCATCATCATTTCATCCCCACCGACGCGCAAGTCGCCGAAGTGGCGTCAAATCGAAAGACTTGCACCCGGCGAACGGTCTACCCAACGGGAGGCCCTAGTCACACGACATTATTATTGCTCTAGTACGAGTGTTTTATGAATTTTGACTGTGATTTATAGCGTCCCGTTGATACCATGATATTGTATTTACTCTTTCATCATTTCTCTCTTCACGGCACACCTTGTCTAAGGTGAGTACTGCACTGTTTACACTAGCCTCACTGGTCGGTAGCAAATCGTCACATTTCAAGTCTGTTCCGCTTTCCAAAGGAGCGATTTATTTGGCTGTTTACACAATTGTTCGCGCGGAATTTATTTTCGTACTTATATTACTACGCGTCATGAACCTTTGGTATATGGCTCATCCCTACTTAGATACCATAACATACGTAGACATATGAGAAATGCAATAAATATACAACGAAAAATACAATGACACCTTCTTTCTAAGACAATTCGTAACAATGAAAAACAAGTAATACATTTTCTGTCCTAAAAGCAATATTTGCTTGCTGGCTTCTAAAGCTAACCACGAAATTCTGTGCTCTGTCTTGTGAGCATACTCTTATTTGGAATCTGCATTTTACAGAAGTCTTTAGTCTTCTTGCGTGTATAGTAACTCGCTTTTGTACATTAAAGGAATTGTCAGGGTTTAACGTGAACTGGATTTCTGTCGTTAGTCTCATGTGTGTTTAAAATTCTTTCATCTGATAACAATAAGAGCCTTACGTCTAGGTTTGTTCATGACATGAATAAATTCTTTCATTATAGCATTTCATGTCCTCTTTCTGCTGATGGGACACACTTCGTCAACATTGCATAGCCAAGCAATGTTTTACACTATATAGAAAATAGTATCTTGTCAATTTATGGCAACACGAAATAGAAATAAGATAGAAAAACAGTAAAATACACATATACATACATGACAAAATAATTATGTAAGAGCAGGTTATTGACAAGTTTTTCAAAATCCGTAAACATGTATCTTTACTGGATAAAGCTTTTCAGATCGCGATGCTGGAACAATCCTTCAAAATGTTCAAATGTGTCGTCGGTCCCTAGACTTACACACTACTTAAACTAACTTATGCTAAGAACAACACACATACCCATGCCCGAGGTAGGACTCGAAACTCCGGCGGGAGAGGCCGCTCAATCCATGACATGGCGCCTCAAACCTCCTGGGCAAACCGAGCGGCCGGTACAATCCTTTGATCTTGTTTGTGTTCCAGCATTCCGGCAAATATGATCCTTCGTGAGGTATTTTGATAATTTTGAATCGACCGTTACACGGTGTCTGCCATTTCTCGTGTTTTAGTTTACACAAGGACTGTTTTGGATTGCTTCTGAGCAAAATTAAATCTTCTACAGCGTTTCCAGAATGAAATTTTCACTCTGCAGCGGAGTGTACGCAGGTTTTGAAACTTCCTGGCAGATTAAAACTGTGAGCCGGACCGAGACTCTAACTCGGTCCCTTTGCCTTTCGCGGGAAAGTGCTCTACCAACTGAGCTACCCAAGCACGACTCACGATCCGTCCTCACAATTATACTTCGCCAGTACCTCGTCTCGTACCTTCCAAAACTTCACAGAAGTTCTCATGCTAAACTTGCAGGACTAGCACTACTGGAAGAAAGGATATTGCGGAGACATGGCTTAGCCACAGCCTGGGGGATGTTTCCAGAATGAAATTTACTCTCGAAAGGCAAAGGTCCCGAGTTCGAGTCTCGGTGCGGCACACAGTTTTAACCTGCCAGGAAGTCTCAAAACCAGCGTACACTCCGCTGCAGAGTGAAAATTTCATTCTGAGCACTTGTACTTAAGGAAAGTATTGCTTGACATATTTTCTCTTGCAATGAAGTACTATTGTTTGGAATCAGAGGAAGATTCCTCACTCGTTTGATTGTTCTTTGTCTAACATAAGATCGTCTAGAGTGAATCCTGTAAAAAGGTGTGGCAAACCATTCTTAATCTATTCAAAAGGTGCGTAAAATCCGGTTAAACTCTCTAAATATCCTGTCAGTGCAATTTGTTTCGGGGTGGAAGCGGTATATTAAAATCTGTTTGATTTCATTTTCCTTCCAGAAAGAACACGAAGTCCTACCTGTGAATTTTGCAGCATTATCAGATACGGCGACTTTTGGTTTACCGAAACGTGGGAAATAATCTCTTCACGATCGACGCTCCTTTTCTTGACTTAGCAGTGTACAGACGAACGTATTTGGTAAATAAATCAAGTACTGCAACAAGATTTTTGATACCACCTCTACCTCGAAGATATGGTCCTGCAATGTCATTTACTGTGATTCCCCCACACTCGGATGTTAGAATGGAGTTTAGTGGTGTCTTTGTGGAGGAGTTTTTTGACTGTGCTCTCTGACACACGTAGCAAGTTCTTAATAACAGATGCACACGTATGTGCAGCTCCTTTACGTAGCAGTACACTACAATCTTCTGTTTGCACTTTTCTGCTCCCACATGTCCCCACGCTAAGTGCGTGTACCAAATTAGGTTTCCTTCATGTGTATGAGGTATACAAACATGCCATACTTCACATTCAGGACAAATTCTGCGGACTAAAACATTATCATGTAATTTGTAAAATTTTACGATCTTATGTGTAGGCTGATTTTGGCTGATTTGCTTCATTTTATTCCATCTGGGATCAGTAGTCTGCAATGTGCTCACGTTTTTACACATCTCAAGATAGTATTTGCGACGGGCATTAAGTAGATCTTGCTATCGTTCCATTAAATATCTGGTATACAAAATTGCATGATGGGAGAAAACTGAACGCCTTGTGCTCACAAAATGACCATAGATGTAATAATTGAATTTACGAAATGACACACGATGCTCAGTGCTTCTAATTGTGTTGTTGAATAAGCTGTTTCACACTCAGATAACACACTGCTTGCAAAACTAATAACGTGAATCTCAGTTTTCCCATTATTTTCGGTCATCTGAAAGAGACACGCGCCAAGTCCTGAATTTGATGCGTCAGATGTGAAGAATGTTGGCAGACACCAACTCTAATTTAATATTTTCAAAAGCTTCCTTGCACTTTACTGTCCAAACTGAGGGAACATTTTTCTTTCACACGTTTAATAAGTCCTGACGGTTGAGCAGCTAGTTTGAACGAACTTTCTAAGGAATGAGGCGAGTACATAGAAACTTTTTAGTTGCCTTTTTGTAGTAGGACATTCAAAGTTCACAATTGCAGATATCTTGTCTGGATCTGGGACAATACCAGAAGAAGATATGATGTGGCCCAGATTTTAATTTCAGCTTTGGCAAATTTGGACTTGCCAAGGTTTCAATAACACCTGACTCTCAAAATTTCTCTAGTGCCGTTTTTAATAAACAACATATTCATTCCATGTAGATGTAGCAACTAATAAATCGTCTACATATACAGTCATCTTATCTAATAAATCATGGCCTAGCAAGGTGTCAAGGGCTGATATAAAAACACCTGGCGGCCAATACTTTAAATTGGTATTAGCTTCTGGAAGAAATGAACACCTTATACTTTCGAGATTCCTGAGACACCTGCCAAAACGATGATCCCAAATCGACCCAATATAGATATTTTACTCCCTGATATTTCTCAGGCTGTTCTTCCAAAACTTCAGGCCAGGTTCTCATGGATATAATACTTTTGTTTATGTTTCGAGCGTCAAGTGCAAGATGTATGCTCCTACATGCTTTATTTACTGCTAAAAGTGGACTGCTTTAAAGTGTATGGATGTTTCTATACTATTCCAGGCAAGCTTTTTTTAATTTCCCGTTTAATTACCTCCCTTTTTGACCACGGAATGGAATAAGTTTAATTTGAAAGTGTTTTCTGTGGAACAACATTTAACTTATAAACGTATCCTTTTACGAGTTCAGGTTTATAAGAAAACACATTTACAAAAGATAATAACAAATCATAAAGCTCTGCTTTCTGCTGTTCACTAAGCTATTCTGATTCCCGTGCCACAGCGAAGATCAGGTAAATGATAATTTAGTTAATTATGTACGCGCTTGCTACGTTCATAGTCAACAAGATGATTGTCTGCCCACAACACCTTGCTTCCTATAATTTCAATTTAAGGTTCTGGCAAAATTTGCCTTAACGTGTCTTAGTGCGAAAAAAATCCAGAAAAAACTCTTTACTTCCAACATTTATTGGCATATTCCACTCCGGAGGTCGACCTTCGCATCCCCCCTTCGTAGAAATTCCGTACCTAACAGTCGGGACACAGAAAACCATTAACGATGAAAAACGTGCATTTTATAGCTCCGCTTTCAAATAATACTTCACTCTGTGCCTGCTTTTCAACCCTTCGTGTCCGCACGCCAGCGGCTCTAGAGGCAACACAATTCTGCACAGGCAAAGTCGGAAGCTTTCTGGTCTCACATATCTTATTTAAAAAATTTAAAGCAAGTACATTTAGTTTAGCCCCAGTGTCTATAATGGCGGTAGTTGGTATTCGACGTACTACACCGTTTACTGCTGCATAAACTAGCTATTCTTAACATTCAGTACTCGACATTGGATCGTTATATAAATATCCCTTATGCCAGTTCCTTCGTTATAACGAATCATGTTCGTCATAACGTTATTCATTTCGCCACCATTTCATTCCGCGGCCAACATCCAGGAGAAGGATAGGGCCACTTTCAGTTTGACGCTCGATTTTGTTGTTGAGGCTGCTAATCGGTAAACTTAACTATCTGTATTGGTTTTTTATTATATCTGACTTGATGCTTCTGGTCTTGAGAGCCGGAAGGCGGCTGTGAAAAACATGCCGGTGATGACCCCCAAAAATTACGCTGCCACTGACTCCCGTTTTGGTTTTGTCCCCAGTATCCCCGATTTTGCGAGTGCCTGTTATTCTGATACCCGCGGTGATATCTGTGGTTATTGTTTTTATTTCGAGTAACAAATCCGGAACCTTTCTGGTTTTGTGATTAAGAGCTGTCATTTCTGTTCTCGCCGGTAGGTGTGGCATCGTTGCCGTTGCCAGTGTGATTCCTACCATTGTGGTTGTGTTTCGCGTTATGTTGCCAGCCGTCGCTGCGGTTGCCATTCATACTTTTCACGTATGTCTGGATTACATCAAGCGAATCCACCACAGACAGAGAGTTTCACAAAGTGTATTCGGGCATGTGTATTAGCTTTTCCTGAATATTGTGAAGTAACAGGCGAGTTGTGGCGCTCTGGAAATATATGTTCGGAGTTGGGCGGCCGCAAAGGACACTCATCAAAGCCATAGCCCAGCAGCAACCAAGTGGTACCGGATGTTGGCCGAAGCAAGAGGGGGTCCAGTTTGACCACGTGGCTGGGAATTCCATGGTGGCGATATGTCAATGAAAGAGACTTGTATGACGAGAGTGCCAAAGATGGCGGACTTTGTGAAACCTTAATGTCAGACATTTCACAGTTCGTATAGAAATGAATAGTAGCCAGATGAATCATAATACCTTAAAAAGAAAAATGTACATTACTATTATTTGCACGACGATTCTGATGGTGTAATCAGATTTTCAATGTATTTATTAGTTTAAAGTTTAGTATCTGGTGATAAATTATACAAGTAACACCCAGCAACTAGATTCCAAAATCTAAACGGTTCATCCGATTTCGTCGATCTACGTGTTTTAGAAAGTTATTAGTGTAAACCTAAATTGGTATGAATTACAGGCATGTAACGTAAGTAGTACATGAGTTATTAGACGTCAAAGTGACTGAGTACTATCGATCCCATCAGGTCATAAGTACTCCAGTTACACGAAAAAACGGTAGCAGCTTGCTCATAAATATATTTATACATCTATGTCTTTGTTTATGTCCGATATATACTATTCATGAAGAAATTGGTTAAATATTTGTTGTGTTTTAGAAAGCACAGAGACATTTGGCTACTGGCCTACCTTTTGTTGCTATTCCTTTTATATATGTTTATTTAATTTGTTTGTGTATGTAATAATGTGTGTTAGAGCGTGTTTATGGTCCAGCCGAGGGAATATTTAATTAATTTCAAGTATTTGAATGTAAATCCAGTTTTTCGTATGTGCTTAAATATGTTTGTGAGTGTACATTGGCTTGGAGACATGGAGGAAGCGCTCTAGCCAATCCCAGCGCTTGTTAAGGGTGACACTGTATGGAAGTGGGTGAGGAGGATCGGAGGATCGTTACCGGAGGACACGAGATAGTGCGGAAAGTGCGGCGAGAGGAGTACGACAGGACACGGGAAGTGCTGGACGTGACGGTGCGATGGATGCTTGGTCGCAGCAGAGACTTGGAGAGTGTGGAGCGGTTTTTGCGTGGTAGCGGCAGATAGAAATACCTTGGATTGCCGACTTGTGCACCTGTGAGATTTTCGTGGCTTTTACAGTGAAGACGTAGTGTGCATTTAGAAGTGAATATTTCGCGAGCTGTGTTGTTGTTCATAACTAATTACGTGCTGTAGGAATCTATTCTTTCCCTGTTATTCAACTTATCTTTTATTTAATTGCTGGACCATGACACTAATAAGTGTTTTGCAGAAATATACTGCATTCTCAAAAATACTTCTACTATCGTACTCATTATTTAAAGTAATTAAGATAGTACCTGCTGAATTTATTTAATTGCAATCTTTCATTTATAAGTTTATATGTTACATTCATAATTCGCAATTCCCGAGTGATAGAAACCTTCTACCAATCGATTCATGTGCGTATTCCTATCGTATACCGTAGACTCACCAGTATTTGGATTGTAATGCGGCAACTACGTATCCCAGCCCCCAGACAATGAAACCAGCCAAAACTTTTAATACTTCAACTTCAAGTCGGAGGGTACGTAGTTGAGGGCCACCTCATTTCATTCATTTTGACTGGCAGTTTCCTTTTTAAAATTCCTATCACGTATTTATCTGATGCGGATTTATCCCAGTATCATGTTTTTCCACCGTACATTTCAAAATATTACCGAAGACTTCCTTGCTTGGTGTTGTAAGCCTCCGCGTTGAATACTTCACGTCTTAGACTTGCTTGAATATGTGCTGACCAATATTTCTTTAAGAATGCCTGTTCGAACTGTTCATTTCTCGAGTAGGATTCTGCCGTTGGCGCGGCCCATTACGCGGGTTTGTCCTGCACGTACGAGGTGGCAAACTGAATTTTCTGTCGTTAGTTCAAAAAATGGTTCAAATGGCTCTGAGCACTATGGGACTCAACTGCTGTGGTCATAAGTCCCCTAGAACTTAGAACTACTTAAACCTAACTAACCTAAGGACAGCACACAACACCCAGCCATCACGAGGCAGAGAAAATCCCTGACCCCGCCGGGAATCGAACCCGGGAACCCGGGCATGGGAAGCGAGAACGCTACCGCACGACCACGAGATGCGGGCTCTGTCGTTAGTTCCACGTCTTTGGCAATATGCCCTTAAAACTACTTATAAATGTCGCTTGTTTTGGAATAAACACCTGAAATTGTCTGTGCTTAAAAAGGCTTTCTTCCCAAGCACTGCTGCTAATGTCGGTGCTATACTAGCAGAATCGTAACTGCATCCTGCACATGTACCATAATATCCTATTTCATTTTGTACTTACGATTGGCACATCGGTACATTCCCGAACGTTTGCAGCATACGCATGGGCATCTGTATTGTGTCACACCGTGTGTTAACAACTCTTTCGATCTGGTGTCTGAGGTCGGTTGCTTTAGCGTTAACTTTGTTGCGCCATTGGGGTAACTTACAACACAGAAAGACAAGATGATGTCTAATTGGAGAGAGAGCAGAGTGGTTAACTGTCCATCTTGCCGACACGCTGTGCAAGACCCCAGGAGCGGGGAATACTGCGTTGTCAGCAGTGATGCGGTGACAACGGAACGGGGCGGTCGAGAGAGCTCAGAGGTTTCGTGCATTGATTAGTCATTGGATGTCACCTGGGTAACAAATCCATCAGGGGACTTCAGCCCTTCCAAAACTGTCCAAGTCGACTGTTGGTGATGTGATTGTGGACTGGAAATGCGAGTGAACAACTACAGCTAAACCAAGGCCATGAAGATCTCGTGTATTGACAGACAGGAACCGACCAGCATTGTGGAGGGTGTTTGTAAGTACGAGGGGTGTCCGTAAAATAAGGTTCCTAATTTTTTTCACTGTGTAAGACATGTTTATTTCATGAATGCGTACATTTTTGGAAATTTCAGACTTTAACCTATTTTTCTACATAGTCGCCACTGAGGCCAATACATTTTTGCATGCGGTGTACGAGCATTTGAATGCCCGAGTCAAAAAAATCTGCCGCCAAGCCCCGCAGATACTTGAGAACCGCTTCTCCAGCTCTTCTCTGTCGCCGAAATGCGTTCCACCCAGGTGTTTCTTCATGTGAGGGAAGAGATGGTAGTCACTTGGGGCTAAGTCCGGGCTGTAGGGTGGGTGTTTGACAATACCCCATCCAAATTTTGCGATGAGCTCGTTGGTGGATTTAGCGGCGTGCGGTCGAGAGTTATCCTGACGTAAACGCACCCCCTAGGACACCATACCCTTCCTCTTGTTTTGAATTGCACGGCGCAATTTTTGCAGTGTCTCGCAGTACCCGGCAGCGTTGTTTGTTGTACCGGTAATGGTTCAATATTTTCACGTTCAGAATTGGAGTAGTATGTATGGTTTCAGAAGGGACCATCAGATTTGCCCTCTTGCTAACACTTTCGATAGACAGTATAACAGAAGTGTGCAAAGACGTAGCAGACTATAAACGTAACGTAGATGTATCTCACGCAAAGTCTGCTTGCAAAGTATGTTTCCAATTTAAAAGTGGTGCAGATTCGTACGTTTTCGTTTAAGGTAGCTGTCATAGGGATCATCACAGAAGTTTGAAGATATTTATTTCTATGACGGAAATGAAATGAAATGTCGTGTGTCGAAGGCCTCCTGGAGGGTAGACCTGATCGCCTGGTGCAAGTCTTTTGAGGTGACAGAAACCTGGGCCCATCGCTGGCGCATCACCATCAATCTTGTTGATCACCCGGAGACTCGGGAGACGCGGACCCCCTCAACGCCCCCCCCCCCCCCACCTTCACCTGCACGTACATGGATCCCAACTCCCCTGGCGCAGATCCGCCAAGTATCTCGGCGTAACCTTGGACTCGAGACTAACGTGGAAACCCCATATAAGGTCTGCGCCAGAATGTCCATCCTATACCCAATCCTCAACACAAACAGCTCCCCCCCCCCCCCTGCTCTATAGGACTAAAAGTCTTTCAGGCCCTTATACGACCAGTAATGGAGTATGCGTGCCATGTCTGGGGATACGCGGAAAAGCAGCACCTGAGGCTGCAGAACCGCGCCGTCAGGAGGGCACTGCACCTAATCATGGGATTCCCCACCGACGATCTGCACGCCGCTGCTGAAATCACACTCCTCAAAGAAAGATTCCAGGATCTGGCAAGGGCTTTCTATGAGAGCTCTTCCAGATCTGGAAATAACCTTATCCAATCCCTAGGTCGGTATGACATGCCCCACGACAAGCACAAACGCCCCATGACGATCTTCAACGACTAAGTCGAAGAGAAAATTCCAAAAATCCCCAAATCCTAACCCCAATCCTTAATCCTTAAAACACCAAACATCTCACCAACCTCAGGCAAGTACTAGACACCACCAGAACACCAAAACAACACACAGATAGATAAAACAGTCAAAGAAAATCACACACTCAGAGCGCACACAGTGGAGTAAAAGCCAACAGGCTACACACTTCGCAAAACACTTCCCCAAGGAGGGGAAAGATAAAAGGTGAGAGAGAGAGAGAGAGAGAGAGAGAGAGAGAGAGAGAGAGAAGCATGGGACGGTAATTCCCTGGTCCTGCTCCTGCTAGACTCTGACCAATATTGCGAGATGACACAGAGTATGTATTACTTCTTCTCGGACGGCAGGCATAGATGTAAAGGGTTTGCGCTGTGCCTGGTGCACAATACGGCGATCTTCCCTTGTGGTGGTCAGACGTGGTCGACCAGAACTTAACGAGTGTGCCAGCCCTAACGTTCCCAGGTCGTCCAGCGTCGGGTCACTTTCACAACATCGGCCATTGCCACAACCGAATGCCCCACAAATCTGGTTGTTTCAAAAATCGACCAGCAGGTCAAACGGAGACCCACAATGAGGCCCCTGTCAAATTCTGTCAGGTGCTAATAACGCTGTTTCACACGAGTACACAGCATCTCCAGGTCCTCCGCAGTGATCACTCAAAAGTCTGATGTTCTTCACATTCCTCGTATATCCTACCTACCAGGCCCAACACTATCCATGAACAGCACTAATGCACTCTCGTTGTTCTACTCTCGCTGTTAAATGTAACTCTTAATCATTTACATGCCCACTGATAGTGTGTACGTGTGTACAGTTGCGTCGACTTTTGACCTTGTCTTCTTGGTGCTTCGCTTTTTTATCATGCAGTGAAATAATGATTGCTTCAGTATGTGCTTCGACTAAAATTGGGAAATTATGTTATGCAGTGAACAGAACTATAAGATTCCTAACTTCAATACAATATGTAGTTTATGGATGTCCATCCCATTATATGGACGAGGACTTCAGCTGATAATATATATGAAAAAAAGTACGACGACACTGTATTTTGAGAATGACTTTATTGGCTCACACGACTATAGTTCAATTCTTTTATCTTGGCGGCTCGCGCACGCCCGCCCAGACGCGGGAGATTGCTGCGTTGCCAGTTGCAAACGACGCACGCGCCAAGAGAAGCAGCGCCATAGTATAGTATAGTTCGCAAACTTACGCGTAGTTTATGAAGTAAAGCCACCACGGCCGCATTAACCCTTTGGCTGCTACAGAGACGTGCTCCCCGCATTCCGCGCTGTGCGCGATTTTGCCATCACTGCACTGTTCAACTATGCAGAGACATGGTGTTCCGACTGCTTTCACACACGTATCATTCGATTTCACAAGTACTATTTGGCCCAAAAATTTGATTTTTACACATCTTCTTGACTGATACCTTCCCCCCGTAAATGACGTAATTTTGTTTCGATGTTCAGCGCAGTTATTTTGCAGCATTAAATGTAGTAAACCACTGTACGAAATTTTGAAGAGTTTGCAAGTGTAAAAGTCCATAGCGTATACTTTCCGTATGGTCGATTTTAGTTGGCACAATGTTGAGAATGAAATGTGGCGAAGATAACTAAGTTTCATATAAAATTTACTGTATAACAATATCTCATTTAATTTAAGTACCAGATAGGTGTCGTAAGTAACATTGAGAAATATTCCGTCTTTCGCAACTGTAATAAAACTTTTATTTATACCACAGTCATTTCGCTTTTTTTAAAAACATTCTGATTAAAACAAAGTTGGCGAAGTACACAAAACTGAATTGTGGGCGTAATAAAACATAGAAACTAAAATATATTGTCAGTGAGGCGCAGTGCGCAAACAATTTGTATTTGTCACAACGGACAGCAAAATACTTGCCAAAACATAGGTACCAGTAGACGAAAACATTGAATATGTTGTTGCCAAAGCAGCGAAGCAAAGAATTGCGTCAGGCAATCAAGTAACTCGGCAACGTACGAGCCGAAATTCTGCTCTAAATAATACTTTTAATACTGTCACAGAAAAATATATCTCCATATGAATAGTAAAACATTGACTGCGGAAGAGAAGATATACAAACAAAACAGATAACATGAATATTGTATGTGTGCCTTTTCATTGTTTTTAATTGCTGTGAAAAGAAATATTGGAGGACAAAATCAGAAAAACCGAAAACTTATTATGCTTATAATGAAGAGACAAAGCACTAGAAACTTCAAAAAATAACATTCAAATGAATAAAATTCATGATGTAAGACACTTCGATATTGTTTTTAAATAAAGAAAATATTAAACACCGAACAAGGTTTGAACTCTGAACCTTGCACTTTGCCGCCAAACACCTTAACCAATATGCTAATGCAGCTTATCGTTCAACTGCATTCATGGAGGACTATAAAACATCACACAAAATACCGACAAACACTGTTGGCAAGACTATGAATTACTGACGTTTCGTCGAAGTACAATAGGAAATAAACAATTATCGCTGTTCTTTATTGGAAAAAAGCGGTTCGTGAGAATGATACAAACACCTTTCGTTGCTGTCGCCTGAATTAGGAGGCTTATTGCTTGTTTGGTTTAATTAATTAATAGAATATGAAGCAACTGGTATAAAGAATGCTCTTTCCAAACTTTCTATAAAAGGAAGTCTGCTATCAAGACATTTCTTTTGTTCAATTACTTTATTTATGACGGAATGTTTCTAAAACTGAAGACACTTGTCCGTGTTCTGCACTACAATCGAGCTCTGGCAATGTCGTTCTCTGTTGATTGGCTGACTGTGTTTTGTGACGTCAAATGCGCAGAGCGAACCTGAACTCGGCCGCCATCGTAAATGACGCGCACTACAGTTTCGGCGACATATTATCGCCATCCTCAGGCCCCACCGCTGCCAAAACAGTATTATATTTCCTTGGCGCATTTGTTGTGGAGTCCTTGTTACTAGTACACTTGGCCTCGACAGTCGAGTAGAGACTCCTGAGGAAAGCCTACGTGTACTAGTAACAAGGACTCCACAACAAATGCGCCAAGGAAATCTAATATTCTTTTGGCAGCGGTGGGACCTGAGGACGGCGGTAATGTGTAGCCGAAAATAGTCGTGTGAGACAATGAATTCATTCTCAAAATACAACTGTGGTGTTACTTTTCTCATACAACGTGTAGTTTGTATGACATGTGTTAATTCTTGTAAATTATGAGGATAATTACGTGCTCCTCAGTATCAATATTACAATTTTTGAAGCAGCCACATTTGCTGTTGATGATTTTTTTAATACAGCAAACATATAAAAAGTTACCTTTCTGTCCAAATAATGATTTCATTAAAACCAATGAAACAATAGCAAGAAACTTACCTTTAGTTTCCTGACAGTAATGAACTGCAGAAGGTTTATATGAAGCACTAGTGGGTAAAAGGCAGTAAGAGATGTTTCAAGCGCGACCAGTGTAAGAGACTAATTAATGTGATCCACTACTACAAACGAAGTGTCCTCTTATAGTTCTGAAACCTTACATTCTTGACAGTTTCCTGTTGTTGTGTGTACGTCATTATTTTTTTGGGGCTTTGATGAAGATTATTTTCGAAATACACGGTTCCACAGATTAATAGGAGGGTAAGTCAATTATATTCTGCAATTTAGTTATATTTTTGTGTATTTTGGTAGTACTGTCGTTTTACGTTATTGATGCATGCTTTGTTTATTTGTTGTTATATCTTTGCAACTTTCAAGCTGCTAGGTTAGATTCGTTATCGTTGCCGTGCTGTTAATCATGGCTGCCCCTTTATTTGCACCAAAGAAGAGCAACGATCAGTGATCCGTTTTTTTGTGATCGGAAGGCGTATCAGGGGCCGAAATTCATCGAAGACCTTCGGTACAGTACGGAAACAGTGTTTTGCACAACAGAGTGTCTACGAACGGATTGAAAAATTCGGAAATGGTCGCACAAGTGTTAAGCACGATGAAGAAGCCGGACGACCGTTTACCGCCACAAATAAAGAAACCTTTGAGCGTTCACGTGAAATGATTCTCTTTGACAGACGATGAACTGTTGACGAAGGGGCACATCGTCTGCAGATTAGCCACGGTTCTGCCTACAAAATCATCCAAAACAGACTTGGGTTTCATAAAGTTTGTGCAAGATGGGTCATAAAAAAACCCACACAGTTGCATAAACAAACGCGCTTGGACATCTGCAAAAAACATTTGGATCGCTATGGTAACGAAGGAGACAACTTCTTAGACAGGATCATTACTGGTGACGAAACATGGATCCATCATTACGAGCCGGAGAGTAAACGGCAGAGTATGGAATGGATACATCCAAATTCGCCGTGCAAGAAAAAGTTGAAGACCCAACCGTCCGCAGGAAAACTGATGCTTACGGTTATTTGGGACGCACAGGGTCCAGTACTGGAACGTTATGGGGAAAGGGGTACAACAATAAATAGTGTACCTTACAGTGAGATGCTTACTGCCAGGCTAAAGCCTGCAATTCGAAGCAAACGCCGAGGACTGCTGTCAAAAGGTGTTGTTTTGTTGCACGACAATGCCCGTCCGCATACTGCTGCCCACACTATTGGAACGCTCCAGAAACTCAAATTTGAAGTACTGGATCATCCTCCAAATAGTCCCGATTTTGCCCCTTCTGACTATCACTCGTTTGGTCCACTCAAAGAGGCATTAAGGGGCCATCGATTTGCCTCGGACAAAGCAGTGAAAGAAGCGGTGCATTCCTGGCTCGCATCTCAACCGAGAACCTTCTTTTATGAGGGCATGAGGAAGCCTGTACAACGATGGACCAAGTGCGTTGAAACGCAAGGAGACTATTTCGAAAAATGGTGTTCTTGTAACTACTTTGCGGTTAAAAATTGACTTACCCTCGTATAACCACTACCTGTGTTCGACGTCGACGTGTAATAACCACTCACATACGGCAGGTGGTAGCACTGCAGTGGAGGGTATATAAAGCCCGTCGAAGGGACGCGGAAAACAGTGCAGTAGTTGCAATGCGGAAACGGGAGCAAATTATCTAACGTCCAAAAGCGCATGATCGTTGGCTTTCGGGCCAGGGGGCGAAGCATTTCCAAAAAAGCCAAGTCTGTGAAATATTCGCACCTCAACGTGGATAAAGTTATCTTGCATGGCAAAAGTTTGTAAGCATGGTGCAGTGACTAATGTACACCATGCATGGCAAAATGGGGCTATCCAAAACCAGCTCTCAGGCAACTGTGGTGCACCGTGGACCATAGATGAGAGGGGTGAATGACAGCTGCGGAGACGTATACCGGCAAATAGACGTGTAATTGTTGAGCAACTGACCGACCGTTCAGCAAAAGTTGGTGCATATGGGCTTCCGAAGTGGACGCCTGATTCATGCACCCATGCTCACTGCTGTTTATCGGCTACGAAGGCTAGAATTTCCACTCCAGTAGTGCGACTGGGCGTCCACTGAATGGCGAGAGGTAGCCTGCTCAAACGAATCACGTTTTATGCTCCATCGGACAGATAGCTATTAGCGTGTACGCAATGCAACAATCGTCGGAAGTGTTCATATCAGAGGAGGATGCGCTATCGTCTGGGGAATGTTATCGTGGCATTCCCTGGGTGACCTCGTCATTCCAAAAGGCACAATGGAAGAACAAAAGTATGCAGGTGCCCTTGAGGACCATATCCGCCCCTACACGCTAGGCACGGTGGTATCTACCAGCAAGACAATGCAACGTACCACACAGGTCGCAGTGTAAGAGCTTGGTTAGAAGAGCACAAGGATGAGTTTGCCATATCCCCTGTCCACCAAAGTCCCCGGATTTAAGCCGATTCGAGAATATACGGGACCACCTCCATCGCCCTGATCATGCCATAGAGCCTCAACAGAGAAACCTAATGCAATTGGCCGAGGCACGGAATCAGCACGGCTCCACAACCCTGTACGTATCTTGCAGTACCTCAATAACTCTCTTCCTGCACGTCCACGCTGACGAATGGTAGTTATTCAAGCTTTTGACAGTTGGTCACATTAATGTGACTGGACTATGTTTTCTTTATTAATCGGATTTAATAACAGTTGGGAGGAAGCAATTAGCGAACTGATGATGATAATTATCAATTACAGCAAGTAGGATGATGTCGTAGGTCAAAGGTGTCGATAGCTTCAGATAATGCAGAACTGATGGTGAAAATTGGCTCATAGCTGTGGGTTCCCGGTTTCCCCTCCCCTAACTGATAGCCCAGGAGGCTGACTGAGCACTCTGAGATGTTCACCACGAGTAATCTCTCACGGGATTTTATAGGTTGCGGACGTAGTGACCATTAACCCCTTTCAGCGGTTAGTATGCTACAGTAAGTTAAATTCGTGGTGTCATGAAGTACAAGGAAATCCATAATAATCGCGCCCGAATTGCACACATAAGCATTATTGGGATGGTGAAACTTTATAATAATTAGTTGTTACGTAGGGCATGTTAAATACATTATTTCAATTACTGAGAGATTACATGAACTGGAAGCGCAGGTGGTGGAAAAAATGTGGAAACACCAAAAACACAACGTGTTGGCTTTCAAGACAGGATCCAGTTGTCGCGGAGTGGATAAATGCAAGGCCTGAATGATCTTCAAGGTGACAGTATAGCGTTTTTTCTGCAAAATAATGGCAAGTTCAGGTAACGATAGTCAAGGTGGATAGCGATCAGGTATACTTCTCGCCAAAGTATCCCACAATGGCTCAGTAATATTGAGATCTGGTGATTGCGTGGACCGCGGAGACGCGACAATTCATACTCAGCTCACAAAACCAGCCATGAAGGATGCGAGCTGTGTGAGCAGGGGCCCTGTCATCTTGGATTGCAGCACCAGCATTGGAGAACAAATTTTGTGCCACGGAACGGACCTGATCTGCCAAGGTGGTCACATAAACCTTGGCAGTGATGCGACCTTGTGGAGTAACCATGAGATCCATGGAATTCCACGATACGGCTGCCCAAATCATGTCCGAACTGCCGCCAGGTCTCACTCATTTGACGTAAACTCGATCAGAAGTTGCAAAGAATGTGAAACAAGACTCATCCGACCACATGACAGTCTTCCATTGTTCCATAGTCCAGACTCTATGGATTATGCAATACATTTTCTAGTTACGGACAATGCATCCCTGATACTGGTTTTGGAATTCCAGGCTGCCCTGCAGTTCCATGCTTCTGTAGCTCTCTTCGCGTAGTTTTGATGCTGACAAGGGTTCGCGGGTGCAACATTCACTTCTGCAGTGACTTTCACAGCTATCGCCCTCTTATTTTTCGCCGCGAACCTCTTCAGTGACCGCCCGTAACGATCACTTCTCACACACTTTCGTTAAAGTCGTGACTTAGCGGGCGGGTTTTTCCGCTTTATCTGTGTACGGTGTAAATCTTCGGTACGTTGTTTCTTGCAACAGCAGTCACTTAGTCTCCCTTGGTTACGAAAGCCCTCACCATGCGAACAACAGCAATTTGCTTACGTTCTAACTGACTTAACTTTGACGTAATGCACTTACAGCTACTTACGCCGAATACTCTGTTTTGATCACGATTGACTCGTGCAACCAAGTGAGGACATTACAAAGGCGCCGTTCGTGGTGGAATATAACAGCGCAACCTGCAGGTTCTTCTAGCATCTGCATTTACGTTCAAGCATGTATTTCTCGCGGTGTTTCCACATTTTCGTCCAACTGTAACTGTAGTTGCCTCTTATATGCAAGGTAATCAATTTGCTTTCTCGTAACATAATCAAGACTATTATATATAATCACATATATCCTAAAATATAGCTCCTCCCATATATAACTGAGAAATGTAAATGCAGATCGCCATTGGTGTCCAACGAACAGCTTAAATGCTGTCACACACTGTGAGAGTTTACTAACTGCATTACATTTCACACAAAAAACCATTCCTAACTGTTCGAAGTAACACCTGAACACGGTTTTATAAGACGTTTTGCACACTCGAGATATTATGGGCCAAAGTATATTTTATTTTACTCCAGTAACTAAAATTCTTCAGGGCGTCTTACACATAGAAAGTTAGACCAGAATTACGATCGTTCCAACTTCTTATATTAATATCAATACCACCTATACTTACATGCTATTTTAAAAGTACCGTTCTGTAAGAGAATGGATATGTTAAAACATTGCTTGTAGTACTGGTTCATGCATATGGGACTTAGGATGGTAATAATGTAAAAAATTGAGGAAAGTCGCTACGCAGCGAAACTAGCTTGGCGGGGATAGGAAAAGTGGATTTGGCGGTCTAACTGCAAGGTTCCTTTGTGGTGAGAGTTATTGGTGGCTAGCATGCAAAGTGTTCGAATCTTGTGTGCTGAATGAGGCAAGAAGAACAGCAAGATTATTTAATATAGCCACTGATGTGGAAGAATTTGAGCTCATTATTCGTGACATACATTGTTTAGCTCTGTACTACGAAAATCCGATGCTAAGAAGAGAATTTTTGCAGAGCTTTCTTATACGCAAAGAGCCGTGGATACTTTTGCCGCCTTTTTGAGTAGCAACAGGAAATCGCCACAGCCACCAACTTTGTCTCAAATAAGGTATTAAATGCAGTATAATTGCATGCACCATAATAATGGGTTTGTGTTCCTTGTATTTTGTGTTGAGTACTCATAATTTATCCTTAGTCAATTTCCTAGACAGGGTCCTATTCGAAGTGCTGCGATATTCCCGGCTATCCTATTATATTGAACTGCCAAGTACTTGATTTCTGTAACAACATTTGTTAATGTTTGTGGAGTATTAGATTTCTTCACTGTTCAGAGAGTTTTGGCTTTGAAATACTGCACGTGTTCCTCAAAAATTAATAGTTAAAGTTTCACTGAAGTATAACAGCGAAGAAATATCTAAAGTGCTTTATTTAAATGTATTCTTATTGAAATATCAGTGCAGTATAAAAGTTACCTGCATGAAACTGTATTTAATGAGAGTAGTTACTAGCTAGTAAACTTGAAGGGCCACCATACGGAATAATTACTGTCTGGTTCTGTAATAATGTTTGTGTTTTCATGTGTTAGTAGTTAAAAGTATATTTCATACTGTGTTGAAACTAACTAGTTAGCCTTAATCTTAGGCACTGGTAGAACAGTTTCTTGGACCTCATGCTAGTTGTTGAGCCAGTTTTTCATTCGATAATGCTATAACAGATCGTTACTCGTGAAGTACAGCTATTAGTTTCATAACAGTTGTTTGATTTAATAAATAACTGGCTATACTAGATGCAGGGACAACAGGTTTCGTTTCCGCTTTAGCTAGTATAAAAAACTGAATGCTCCTTGAGAAAACAAATAGTAATCGAACAGAGTATTAGTATATATGAAAACCGTTTAATGACAGTATTTCCCTAACATTAAGCTGATTGAAGAACCTCATGTCCCAGTTAATAGTGCTCCATTACCAGTAATCCTTTGCATGCAATGAACATTAGTTTTCTCCTCCATTATGCAGATAGTGTTACTGAGAGCCTGTTTGTGCCAGAACGTTTAATACTCCTACTCTGTTGTTCCTGCCACATCAGTGGTAAAGTATTTGGTAAAACTTACTACTGTCTCGTGTCCTGTAAGTAAAAATAGAACTTCAATATCAAGTAAAGTAAATAACAACAGTTAACCTTCTTTATGACCAGTGCAAGTAGTAGGTACAACTTTGCCTAATTAGGACGGCGACCGTTTTCTTCTACGTAATCGCAGTTTACTTTGTAATTAATAGAACCTTGATTCGTGTCCCTTTTTTTTTTTTTTTTTTTTTTTTTTTTTTTTTTTTTTTTTTTTTTGCAGCTGCTTCCTTTCATTAGAATTCTTTAGAGAAACGAAATTAAGTCCGATACCTTATTCATTACAAATGATCACTGTCATTCCAAATTTCCGTTGCAGAAGTAACATTATCGGCGTATAGCTAATTTAGTAACAACTGGTAATGTCATTAACATACCTCTTTGTCTTTGTGGAATCTGCAACAATATATACACTCCTGGAAATTGAAATAAGAACACCGTGAATTCATTGTCCCAGGAAGGGGAAACTTTATTGACACATTCCTGGGGTCAGATACATCACATGATCACACTGACAGAACCACAGGCACATAGACACAGGCAACAGAGCATGCACAATGTCGGCACTAGTACGGTGTATATCCACCTTTCGCAGCAATGCAGGCTGCTATTCTCCCATGGAGATGATCGTAGAGATGCTGGATGTAGTCCTGTGGAACGGCTTGCCATGCCATTTCCACCTGGCGCCTCAGTTGGACCAGCGTTCGTGCTGGACGTGCAGACCGCGTGAGACGACGCTTCATCCAGTCCCAAACATGCTCAATGGGGGACAGATCCGGAGATCTTGCTGGCCAGGGTAGTTGACTTACACCCTCTAGAGCATGTTGGGTGGCACGGGATACATGAGGACGTGCATTGTCCTGTTGGAACAGCAAGTTCCCTTGCCGGTCTAGGAATGGTAGAATGATGGGTTCGATGACGGTTTGGATGTACCGTGCACTATTCAGTGTCCCCTCGACGATCACCAGTGGTGTACGGTCAGTGTAGGAGATCGCTCCCCACACCATGATGCCGGGTGTTGGCCCTGTGTGCCTCGGTCGTATGCAGTCCTGATTGTGGCGCTCACCTGCACGGCGCCAAACACGCATACGACCATCATTGGCACCAAGGCAGAAGCGACTCTCATCGCTGAAGACGACACGTCTCCATTCGTCCCTCCATTCACGCCTGTCGCGACACCACTGGAGGCGGGCTGCACGATGTTGGGGCGTGAGCGGAAGACGGCCTAACGGTGTGCGGGACCGTAGCCCAGCTTCGTGGAGACGGTTGCGAATGGTCCTCGCCGATACCCCAGGAGCAACAGTGTCCCTAATTTGCTGGGAAGTGGCGGTGCGGTCCCCTACGGCACTGCGTAGGATCCTACGGTCTTGGCGTGCATCCGTGCATTGCTGTGGTCCGGTCCCAGGTCGACGGGCACGTGCACCTTCCGCCGACCACTGGCGACAACATCGATGTACTGTGGAGACCTCACGCCCCACATGTTGAGCAATTCGGCGGTACATCCACCCGGCCTCCCGCATGCCCACTATACGCCCTCGCTCAAAGTCTGTCAACTGCACATACGGTTCACATCCACGCTGTCGCGGCATGCTACCAGTGTTAAAGACTGCGATGGAGCTCCGTATGCCACGGCAAACTGGCTGACACTGACGGCGGCGGTGTACAAATGCTGCGCAGCTAGCGCCATTCGACGGCCAACACCGCGGTTCCTGGTGTGTCCGCTGTGCCGTGCGTGTGATCATAGCTTGTACAGCCCTCTCGCAGTGTCTGGAGCAACTATGGTGGGTCTGACACACCGGTGTGAATGTGTTCTTTTTTCCATTTCCAGGAGTGTATATACACTCCTGGAAATGGAAAAAAGAACACATTGACACCGGTGTGTCAGACCCACCATACTTGCTCCGGACACTGCGAGAGGGCTGTACAAGCAATGATCACACGCACGGCACAGAGGACACACCAGGAACCGCGGTGTTGGCCGTCGAATGGCGCTAGCTGCGCAGCATTTGTGCACCGCCGCCGTCAGTGTCAGCCAGTTTGCCGTGGCATACGGAGCTCCATCGCAGTCTTTAACACTGGTAGCATGCCGCGACAGCGTGGACGTGAACCGTATGTGCAGTTGACGGACTTTGAGCGAGGGCGTATAGTGGGCATGCGGGAGGCCGGGTAGACGTACCGCCGAATTGCTCAACACGTGGGGCGTGAGGTCTCCACAGTACATCGATGTTGTCGCCAGTGGTCGGCGGAAGGTGCACGTGCCCGTCGACCTGGGACCGGACCGCAGCGACGCACGGATGCACGCCAAGACCGTAGGATCCTACGCAGTGCCGTAGGGGACCGCACCGCCACTTCCCAGCAAATTAGGGACACTGTTGCTCCTGGGGTATCGGCGAGGACCATTCGCAACCGTCTCCATGAAGCTGGGCTACGGTCCCGCACACCGTTAGGCCGTCTTCCGCTCACGCCCCAACATCGTGCAGCCCGCCTCCAGTGGTGTCGCGACAGGCGTGAATGGAGGGACGAATGGAGACGTGTCGTCTTCAGCGATGAGAGTCGCTTCTGCCTTGGTGCCAATGATGGTCGTATGCGTGTTTGGCGCCGTGCAGGTGAGCACCACAATCGGGACTGCATACGACTGAGGCACACAGGGCCAACACCCGGCATCATGGTGTGGGGAGCGATCTCCTACACTGGCCGTACACCACTGGTGATCGTCGAGGGGACACTGAATAGTGCACGGTACATCCAAACCGTCATCGAACCCATCGTTCTACCATTCCTAGACCGGCAAGGGAACTTGCTGTTCCAACAGGACAATGCACGTCCGCATGTATCCCGTGCCACCCAACATGCTCTAGAGGGTGTAAGTCAACTACCCTGGCCAGCAAGATCTCCGGATCTGTCCCCCATTGAGCATGTTTGGGACTGGATGAAGCGTCGTCTCACGCGGTCTGCACGTCCAGCACGAACGCTGGTCCAACTGAGGCGCCAGGTGGAAATGGCATGGCAAGCCGTTCCACAGGACTACATCCAGCATCTCTACGATCGTCTCCATGGGAGAATAGCAGCCTGCATTGCTGCGAAAGGTGGATATACACTGTACTAGTGCCGACATTGTGCATGCTCTGTTGCCTGTGTCTATGTGCCTGTGGTTCTGTCAGTGTGATCATGTGATGTATCTGACCCCAGGAATGTGTCAATAAAGTTTCCCCTTCCTGGGACAATGAATTCACGGTGTTCTTATTTCAATTTCCAGGAGTATATATATATATATATATATATATATATATATATATATATATATATATATATATATATATATATATATATATATGCAAGATCGTGCCACAGGCTCCATTGTTATCTGCAGTCAATGCAGTAGTTAATTTTGCCTCAGCCATGTTTTGCGAAAATCGTCAAAATCGATCTATGCCATCTGCTCCTCTTAAAAAACGGCTGTAATCGTCTCGTTTAGTGAGATCAGTGATTTCACATTATTCTAACTGATTGGAAATATGTTAGCTAAAACCCAAACTAATTTCTGCCTCTCGGCGCCATAAATATTTCACAATGAAAACTTTGAAAAAGGCCATAATAATTTGGTGGTAAAGACACCAGAGTTCAAACACTAAATGAATATTTTCCCATTTGGGAGCAGAAAGTGCAGTTACTATAACGAAATGTCACATCGAGCAAACTTTCTAAAATAGCGGTAGATTTTATGAATAAACCACGTTTCCACTTTGTTAGCATAAAATTGACATTGTAGTCAGTGAGTTAAAAATAAAGTTGACAGAGATATTAATTAAAGTACTACTAATGGCCAAGAAATAGTGAAAAAACACATTTATTAATTCAAATAATAAATTTGTCCCTAAACTAACGAGCTAATTTCCGAACGTAGCATCAGATGTTCTGAGCTTACAGATCGAATTACTTAATTCTGCTCTATAATTCTTGCACTTACGTAACCATTTTCCTCACTAACTGCAGAAAAATAAATTTTCCTGTGTCATGTTTAATGTTAATAATTTATTGAAAAAATTACAAATTATGCCTGCCACCAGTTCACTCAAACACGGCTCTCAAAAGAAAACTAATGTTTTACTCCAAGTCTGGTCTTAACTAGCACTATCTAAATAGATTACTAGAGTTTTGCAATAACTGAGTTCCAATACTAAAAGTCACAATCTTTAATTACGCTTGTCATTTTTAAATTCCGCGACTTTTGACTGTGTATTTACATTGCCAGAAAATGCGCCGTGGTCGGCTTCGCTTATTTCTTCAGGATTTATTAAAATGAACAGAAAAATCGATTGCTTTAGTATTTGTTGTTATCTGCCACACCACTACATTTAAAATCTACTGCGAAAAGTAATATTTCTGTACGAAATACACGTTATTGAAGATGGATGACCATTACAGTGAAATCCGTATGGAACTAGAAAAATGTGACAAAAGTAAAGGAAAAACGTTACCATCCTCTAAAATGAAATTTAACCTTATAAGAGGAAGACTTCGCCATATTTTTTAGCATCCATACTTGGTACTGGTCAACAATATTATTCCATACTTTACAAAAATCCACATAGTTGTTTACTTAGCTAAAGCATCAGCTCAGTTTTGTCAATGAGGTGAGAGTCCAAGTTGTATTTAAGAGTAGCATAATGATTTCATGGCCTTTTCATTACACTCTTCGCCATTTTTTGCAAAAACTGTAATAAAGAACGCAATAGAAGAAGGAAATTGCGCTATGTTTGTGCATAATACGCCAAGGAATTTCCTTCGCAGGAATCAACTGAGTTGATGATTTATGTAGATCAAAAGATGATAACTTGATTCTAATTACTTATTAATGGCCAATATTATCCACACAGAGAAGATTCTGATGATTTCATAATACAATTTTTCTAACTAATAACTGTATCAATTCATGTGGGGATGCTTCTGTGCACCATTTGACATTTAGTCTACAGTTAAATAATGTGTATCGCAGGAAGCTATTTGTATGAATTTCAGGCTATTGAAGAACTCTTGAGACTTGAATGTATGATGTTTACTTGTTTTGAAGAAAATAAAGAATATTAGAGTTCCTCGCCCGACGACGCAGGGGTCATTACAGACGATACACAAGCTCGGATTGGAGAATGAAGTGACAAGTAAGAGAATGTGGCGTTTTCTGTGGAACCCCCTGGACATTCACCATCATAGAAAAAGAAAAAGAAAAATAATAATACACAGTTAGCCGAGTTTGTTACTGACCGTAACGTATAAAACGTTTCAGAGAAAAAGTAAGACTCTTAGCAAGTTTCCTGTTACCGTAATAGATATTTCGTTTCGGCTGTTAATCGCTTAAGTCCTAAAAGGGTAGTGATAATGCTTGTAGTAAAACTTGTAGCGTTAGACTCATGAATTAAGAATCAGCAAGCTTAGTTTAAAGTTATTTGGCTACTGTTCAGTAAAACGTTGCTCCAGCTACAATGTAGCTCCACTGTGCTGTATCAGGCACGGGATGAGTTGGCTGCTATTCGTAAGCAACGGAAAATCGCCTTGACTACCATCAAGCGATTGTGAGCTGCTGAAATGGGTTGTGTTGGCGGGCTGCCGATAGTCACTTACCAGAGAGACCATAGTTTTCTCATGTACTATCCTCACCTGTAGTTACTGTCTCTTCTGCGGGAAATAAATAATCCATCATTAATCATCCACTTGACTGTGAGCGGCGCTTCATTGGTTGGTCTAGGCATCCAGTACATGGAAGACAGGAACCAAGGAGAACTCAGGATATTCCACCCATTCGTCTGACCGACAAGTTAGAGGAGCTGTCATCCACTGAAACCAAAACTGAGCCAGTGAGACTCACTTCACCTGATGGGAAGCCTGTTGTCTCCTGTCTCAAGAGGAGACAAATGCAAATGGATAGGGGTCTATTAATCATCGGCAATTCCATCGAGTGGCGAATAATGGTACCCCCGAGAGAAATGGCAGCATGGGAGGGAAGAAACACCGGGTGGACTCAGTGTGTATGCCCAGAGGCCTCAATCAGCATGTTGAAGAGGCTATCCCGGAAGCCAAAAAGGGAAAAGTGTGTAACCAGCTGTAAATTGTGGCACATGTGAGAGCAAATGATACCTGTTGTCTGGGCTCCAAAGTCATACATGGATCATTTTAGCGGTTACCAGAGAAGTTTGGGAATAGCAGCTGCCTTGCTCACGAAATTTCAGCGAAGATCACGATCCGTAGCATCGTTCCCAGAATGGATCGTGGCCTACTGGTTCTGCGTCGAGTGGAAGGCTTGAAAAAAAAAAGGCTGCAGAGTTTTTGTGACAAGCTAGTCCGTGACTTCGTAGACTTGCGCCATGTGGCTGAGGAATGTAGGTCCCCCTAGATCAGGGCTTCACAACATACGTGCTCGCGGAGCAAGCTGTGAGCAGCAAGGCGCGAGCACTGAGCAGCGCGAGCACGCCACCCCCACTACCGGACCAGAGCGGTGAGTGGGGAGAGTCACGTGAGGCACACAACAGCTGCCGCTAGTCAATGTAAATCCGCGGCCACCTCCAGGGATATCACTCACGAATTATACTGCGACAAATGAAACAAATAAAGGAGAATGTACACGTGCCACATAATTTTATTAGCTTAGTGTGTGCCTCTACATTCGTATTAATTTGTGAACTGTTACACAATAAAAAGTGTCACTGAAGTGTGGGATTCTCGGTTATCTTGTACTTTTTGTCCTTTACAATTGCGTTTATGTTCGGAGTAATTGTTCTTGTGCATTGTAGGCGCAGCGTGCAGTTTAAATTTCGTTCAGAAAATGCATTTCTCAGGCGCGTCTTGTTACATTTCATTGCAGAGAACAGTTGTTCACAAACATACGTGGAACCGAACATTGATATTATTGTATCCGCCAGTTTGTGCAAACGAGGAAATCTATGCTGAGGGAAGTGTCTGTAGAATTCCAAAATGTTTTTCTTGTTCTGAAATTTGTCTCTGTATTCTCTGTCACACTGCAGGTCAATAATTTCTAGTTGCAGCTCTGGACGAATCTCTTCAATATTCGCTGAATATGGAGAGGAGAACAGATCAAAATCACTGTCTAGTGCTGTCAGATCTTGAAAGCGTTGATCAAATTCTTCCTTAAGGGCAACTAAACTATGTGAATAACGTGCACAGTTTTCGTGAACATCTTGCATGGATGGTAATTTAGGAAAATGAGCTAGATTTCCTGGTTCCAGCTGACTCACCCAAAGTGTCAATTTCATTTTAAAAGCTCGTATTCGATCTATGAAATGAGTAATTAGCAGATCTATACCTCGTAGTGAAATGTTCAAAGCATTCAGATGCCTAGTTAAATCTGCTAAGAACGCGAGATCACATTTCCATGAAGGCTCTTTCAATTCAGGAACACACATGTTATTTATTTCCATGAACATATTTATCTCATCTAATAGGCAAAAAAATCGATTTAATAATTCGCCACGACTAAGCCAGCGGACCTCGCTGTAACAAGGCAGGCTACCATACTGGCTTTCTACATCCTCAAGAAAGCTTTTAAATTGTCTGTGTTGTAGCTCATGCTTCCTTATATAATTGGTTGTACGAACAACAACAAAAAAATGGTTCAAATGGCTCTGAGCACTATGGGACTCAACTGCTGAGGTCATTAGTCCCCTAGAACTTAGAACTAGTTAAACCTAACTAACCTAAGGACATCACAAACATCCATGCCCGAGGCAGGATTCGAACCTGCGATCGTAGCGGTCTTGCGGTTCCAGACTGCAGCGCCTTTAACCGCACGGCCACATCGGCCGGCAACAACAACACTCATCACATTTTTTAGAATGATACTCTTTGCACATAAGTTTGCCTGGTGGATCACACAGTGAACGCCCCTTATTTCATTCGGCACGGTCAGTTTTTGCATTTTCTCCTTCAACACCGCAACGAAACCTGATTTTTTCCCTGTCATCGCTGGTGCACCGTCTGTAAACACTGAAACTAAAGAATTCCACGACAATCCTATATTTTCAACACTTTCTTCAAAACTACTTAAAATATCACCTCCAGTTGCAGTGTTCTTCATGGCTACTACATCGAGGAGCTCCTCCCTCACCTGAAGAACACCTCTAATAAATATGGTAAGCTGTCTGTTCTAGTGATATCAACACTTTCGTCCAGAGCTAGAGAATACGCCATAAAATCTTTACAGATATTTGCAAGCTGGCTCTGGACGTCGTCTGCCATGTCCTGTATGCGACGCATAATGGTCATGTTAGATAATGGCACAATCCGAAACTGTTCAACTTGAGATGGACACAAATGTTCCGCTGCAGCTACCAAACATTCTTTTATTAAATCTCCATCAGTGAAGGGGCGCAGGGATTTTCCTAAAAGCAAAGCAATTTTGTAACTCACTCTGAGAGCTGCCTGAGTTGATTTTTCTTCGTCCTCCAGATCTTCTTCGGATAGCTTCCTTTTAAGTTTAATAACTTCCTGTGCACGATCTGGTCCATCACATTTTCCACTTCCGTAGTCTTTCGCGTGGTACGACATATAATGTCGATGCAAATTAAATTTCCTAAAAGAATTCAGCGTTTTGTGACATACTAAACATTTTGCAACTCCATCTTTTTCTGTAAACAGATACAATTCCTACCAATGGGGGTTGAACTGCGAAAGCATGGTTGGGGTTACACAACGGCGACTTGACATGATTCTTAACCAGCGAAGTGACTCTTAGAGCTGATCGTGGTACTTTAAACGTTACACAGTCGGTGCGAATTCAATAGGCATGCTGCGGCCCTATTCAATCGTGCGCGCGCATTTCCCCTCCCTCCCCTCCTTCCCTATTCCGCGACCTTGCACCTGCTCGCGAGCACATGCCTGAGCAGACGCGAGTACTCGCGCTCAAAACCGGCCAGTTGTTAAGCCCTGCCCTAGATGATTCAGATGTGTACTACACATTATGGGCACCTTCCCAGGTTGCTGCCTGTGTGTGGCGTGAACACAAGGATATTTTAGATTAGACGACTCTCCATCCAATCCTGATAACGATAGCTATAGGTAACTTGGAAGTATCAGTGGAAGAACCAAAGAAACGCACCCCCCCCCCCCCCACCATCCACACACCCACTAAGGAACACACACACACACACAGTTGAGAGTATTAAAAACCCAGTAGTTAACTGACAGAGCATTCACAACTAATTGCGAGAAAATGAAACACCCCTAAAAAGCAGTGAAGCACACATATAAATGTATACAGAAAGCTGGTTAAAACCTGAAGTTGGTAGCAGTGAGAGTTTTGGGGAATAGTACAGCACACGCTAAACGATAGGCTAAAAAAAAAAAAACGTCTGCACCAGAAGCAGGATCACACGTGGTCATAAAAGTACAAATGGATCCTTCTTCGACCAACAGACTCATCTCCCGATGTAAGCGGAGGCTTCCGCGGCCGTTGTCACTGTCAATAAAAGTCTTCTGGGCTGTTCACCGCAATTGTTCGAGTTTTCGGTCGCTGTTGCAAGTAGACTCCCTCAGGGCTAAGTTGACTGCTAAATAAGAGTGACTTAGGTCTTATATAGTAGCGGAGGAAGCAGTTTGCGTAATTTGATAGGATACTTACGGGTAGGAGGAGGAGTATTAGGCATCCTTTGTTGGTATTTATACACTGAAGCGCCAAAGAAACTCATATAGACATCCATATTCAAATAAAGAGATATGTAAATAGGCGGCCCGCATCTCGTGGTCGTGCGGTAGCGTTCTCGCTTCCCACGCCCGGGTTCCCGGGTTCGATTCCCGGCGGGGTCAAGGATTTTCTCTGCCTCGTGATGGCTGGGTGTTGCGTGTGATGTCCTTAGGTTAGTTAGGTTTAAGTAGTTCTAAGTTCTAGGGGACTGATGACCATATATTTTAAGTCCCATAGTGCTCAGAGCCATTTGAACCATTTGTAAATAGGCAGACTACGGCGCTGCAGTCGGCAGCGCCTATACAAGACAACAAGTGTCTGGCGAAGTTGTTAGATCGGTTACTGCTATTACAGTGGCAGGTTATCAGAATTTAAGTGAATTTGAAGGTGGTGTTATATTCGGTGCACAAGCGAAGGGAAACAGCATCTCAGAGGTAGCGATGAAATGGGGATTTTCCAGTACGACAATTTCACGAATGTACCGTGAATATTAGGAATCCAGTAAAACATCAAATCTACGACATCGCTGCTGGCGGAGAAAGATCCTGCCAGAACGGGACCAACGATGACTGAAGAGAATAGTTCAACGTGACAGAATAGCAACCCATCCGTAAATTGCTGTAGGTTTTAATGCTGGGCCATCAACAGCTCTCAGCGTGAGAACCATTCAACGAAACATCATCGATATGCGCTTTCGGAACCGAAGGCCCACACGTGTACCGTTGATGACTGCACGACACAAAGCCTTACACCTCGCCTGGATGCGTCAACACAGACATTGGACTGTCGATGATTACTTGCTTGGTGTCTCATTTCCAATTCTATCAAGCGGATGGACGTGCGCGGTTATGCAGACAACCTCAAGAATCCATAGACTGTTCAAGCTGGTGTAGGCCCTTTAATGCTGTGGAGCGAGTGCAGTTGGAGTGACATGGGACCACTGACACGTCTAGATACGACTCTGACAGGTGGCAAGTATGTAAGCATCCTGTTTGGACACCTGCATCCATTCACGTTCATTGTCCATTCCGACAGAGTTCCGGCAGGACATTGCGGTAGCCCACACATCATGAATTGCCACAGAGTGGCTCCAGGAACAGTATTCTGAGTTTAAACATCTTCGCTGCCCACCAAATTCCCCAGACGTGAACATTATTGAGCATGTCTGGGATGCCTTGCAACGTGCTGTTCCGAAGAGATCTCCACCTCCTCGTACTCTTACAGATTTATGGATAGCCCTACAGGATTCATAGTGTCAATTCCTTCCAGCACTATTTCAGACATTAGTCGAGTCCATGTCACGTCCTATTGCGGCACTTGTGCGTGTTCGCTAGGCTCTACACGATATTAGGCAGGTGTACCAGTTCCTTTGGCTCTTCAGTGTATTATTCCTTCCTTGTCACTGATGGATAACGACGTGCTTGATTGATGTTTGCCTCATTTTTTGCTATCGGTGGAAACAGGCGAATTATAAGCGGGTGGTAGCTGTGACGTGGCGCTGTTTACTTGTTGCCAAGCGCGGCCCGTTGTGTACCTGCTCTCTGAGTACGTACGCTCTCCGCGGTCTCCCGCGCGCCTGTGTGAGTTGCTTTGCGCGCGCTGTCCTCCCGTAGTGTTGTCACCGCTGGCAACCAGGACGACGGAAGCTTATACCCGTCCTCTCTATTCATGTTGGCGGATCGTTTGGCTATTTATATCCCTTCCCTAATCTTTCTCCTCCATGTAAATGGCTGTTCCTCCAGTACCCGGGCTTCACGGGACGTTTTCTCTTCATCGCACTCATCCTGGTGCTCCGAGACGAACATATCTTTCATGCTTTACAATTCGTGTGATGATTAGCCACTCCGTCTCACCTGCATACACCAGACCAAATTCGGGATTGATTTCGTAGACTTTTGCTACGTTTAGCATGTCGACCGCATCTTTCGTCGAGCCTATAACATCTTTTACTTTGTTATTGCTCCCGAAGATTGGCTTGATGCCGGCTCGGCGCTGAATTCTGCCTACATGTTCAGTGATCCCTTGTACATATGGTAAAAGGCTATGTTCTGTGCTTCCTTTTGGTCTTCCCTATTGCCTTCATCCTATGTCGTCATAGTTTTATGCGTCATTTTCTTGGCATAACATTGGGTCCAAAATGGGATCTGAGGTTTCGTAGTTCCACCTTCAGAAGTTCGTCATCGCTGATCCTGTGGGCCCTCCTGGTTAAATTGTGAAGGGCGTACTGGCACCGAAGATTAGACAGCTAGTGCACAGTGATAACACTAGACTAAGACAGATGAGGTACACAGTTACTGTCACGTGGAAGGGTGGGGGGCATCAAGGAGGATATCAGGCAACCCACCACCATTGCCAATGCCAAATCCAAATTAGTATGCACGCCGACCCAATGAGACGTCGTTTAAGGTCAGGAAGAAGCAGAAGTTGAGATGCTTATGCACGTGATTAATCCATGTGCTGCGTACAGGGTGAAAAATATTTAAAACGACAAACTCTGGGAGGTTGTAGGGGACATCAAAACAAATATTTTTCTCTAATGTCATTTTTTCCTATGAGGAGTATTTAAACCGGTAGAGAAAGATTTCTCTGGCGACCAAATTCATTAAACCAACAAAAAAGTCCAGAGGAGACATATCTGGGAATCGAGCAGGTCGTGGTACAGGACCACCTCTGCCAATCCAAGTTTCTGGGAACCGTCGGTCCAGGAATCGACGCACACGACGACTGAAATGTGCCGGCGCCCCGTCATGTCGGAACCACATGTGTTGTCTTGTAGGGAGCGGGACGTTTTCCAGCAATTCCGGCAATGCACTGGCGAGAAAATTGTAATAGTGCCTGCCATTTAATGGCCTAGGTAGCAGATACGGCCCAATTAAACAGTCCCCAACAACACCGACCCATACATTAACGTAGAACCGCACTTGATGAACGCTAGTAACTTTTGCATGTGGGTTATCCTCACTCCAAACACGCGACTTGTGCGTGTTGAAGACTATTACACCCGAACGTTGCTTCATCGGTAAACAACACAGAGGATGGAAATGTAGGATGCATTTCACAGTGTTCCAGATACCAATGCGAAAACTGTGCTCTGGGTGGATAATCAACTGGTTCCAGGTTGTAGACACGCTGTAAGTGAAATGGACGTAACACTTGCTCTCCAAGGACCGTTCTTTCAAATGGTTCAAATGGCTCTGAGCACTATGGGACTCAACTGCTGTGGTCATAAGTCCCCTAGAACTTAGAACTACTTAAACCTAACTAACCTAAGGACAGCACACAACACCCAGCCATCACGAGGCAGAGAAAATCCCTGACCCCGCCGGGAATCGAACCCGGGAACCCGGGCGTGGGAAGCGAGAACGCTACCGCACGACCACGAGATGCGGGCGGACCGTTCTTTGCACGAGTGCTGATTGAGGGATTCCGCTCCACATGCTGCAAGACAGCTTCCTCCAATTGCAGCGTTCTTACCGTGCGACGGCGTCCCTGTCCAGGTAATCTGCTAAATGACCCGGTCTCATGCAGACGTTGGTACACAGCAGCAAAGGTCGCATGATGCGGAATACGGCGATTAGGATATTGTTGTTGATAAACCCGCTGTGCAGCTCGTCCGTTGTGGTGCGCTACGTAGAACGCACCAGCGATATCAGTGTACTCACTCCAGGTGTATCGCTCCATTAGTAAACAGAGAGAATGCACTACTACACAGATGGACAGCAGTTGGCTACAACTGAAGAGCATAATACTCCCTCTAACAACTGAAGATCGTAATACGGCCTCTAACAAGTGAAGAGCGTAATACGGCCTCCACCGGTTTAAATAATCCTCATAGGAAAAAATGACATTAGGGAAAAATATTTGTTTTGATGTCCCCTACAACCTTCCAGAGTTTGTCGGTTTAAATACTTTTCACCCTGTATATTTCTATCGGTTCATCTTGATGGAGCCGGCCGCGGTGGTCTAGCGGTTCTAGGCGCGCAGTCCGGAACCGCGGGACTGCTACGGTCGCAGGTTCGAATCCTGCCTCGGGCATGGATGTGTGTGATGTCCTTAGGTTAGTTAGGTTTAAGTAGTTCTAAGTTCTAGGGGACTGATGACCTCAGAAGTTAAGTCCCATAGTGCTCAGAGCCATTTGAACATCTTGATGGAGTTGCCATCTGCGTTGTACTATTTTGGAGGAGTTTGTTGTATGTGATATACATTGAGTTAGTTTACCTGTACAATAACTCCGTTCCATTCCATCTTTAACATGGACTCAGAGTAGGATAGGATTTAAATAGGAAATATCTCGTTACCTAGCGTTCGAGATCAGTTTCGTAGAGGACGTTTCAGAGCCTAAACTGAAGTAATTTAGAGGAGCACCAGAAAGATGGATGTCAGCTTATATCCCATCATGTACACGCAATGTTACTATTTTGAACATGGTGCCCCATGCAAAAAATCTTTACCAGTTTTTTGTTTCACTTGTGGACGGTACGGTCACGCCGCCAGTGAATGTGGAGAGTCTGCATGGATGGCTCTTCGATGAAGAAAGTAGACGAATCTCTTGGGGAAGCAAATGCCTGTGTTGTAATAGCTAGGAGCATGAGGGGCTACTTTTACCATAGTGAAGTATAACAATGTTACAAATCGATGTTATGGTTTATGCAGTAATGACTATATGTATTTTAACTTCATAAACTGTTGTATTTCAGTCTCAACAATTTTCAAAAATCAGTCGCTGAAGAGTAGCAATATGGCCATTTCCAGAGGCAATGATTTTTTAAAATTGTTGAAACTGGAATACAACAGTTTATGAAGTTAAAATACATATGATGATGTTTATGAAAAGATGGTGAAGTGATGTACATTCAAAATCATAGTGAGGATGATGTGATGTGGTGACGACTGGGATGTGGGAAGTACTGAGGAGTATGTCTTTGGGGGAGGAATTGATTTCTGAGATGCAAGTGTTAGAGCAGGAGTGGAATCTAGACTGTGTGTGCAAAAAGGGGTGGTGTCGTGTCCCACTGACGAGTCCTAAGAGGGAGTGGAAGGACTACAAGAATACGCGTCAAAGAACTTGACAGGAGGTCTCGTGGTCGTCGGCTGCCTTCTGTGCACCTGCTCCACTAAAAAGAGGGCTGTACGGTGAGTTAGAATACGGATCTCAGCGTACACTGGATGCAATCATAAATCAGTGCATGAGGATATATACACTGGAAGTACCCCTGGCACATCCGTTTTATATACACGTTTATATACAAAGTTTACTAACTGCCTTCTTCGTAGTGTAACTTCTCATAGTTCCCTGAGCTTACGTCCCAATACAGCAGAGGCGGGCCCGCCGACTTAAGTGTTGACCACATGGAAATAAGTCTAAGTCTCCTCGTAGTTACGCAGCACTGCACTGCGATCTCACAGCATCAGAACTCCAGCTAAACCATATCTGACAGACCGACCTGCCGCTCCATCACTACCCTCACTCCCATCACTGTCCCAACAATATGGCGGCTAGCCTTTTTTTAGCGGTAATGCACCCGGCACCACTTGTTCTAGAAGTTTCCAATACTCTTGAGCATTGCGTATGTGTCACCCGGAAGCACGTGAGGCCGACGTGACGAACAGGCCGTACGCCGCTGTCCAAGGGTTGCGTCTTGCGACGGATCTCGATCCTCGTGCTACGGCATAGTCCGCTCTTGTTAGTAAAGTCACAAAAGCCACGTCTGGTCACGTCCGCCTAGCTGGTAACAGGAAATTCCAAGCCTACATCTCACTTGAGTTTTAACTCTATTTTCTATCATTCGCGACAGTGGGTTTTATTTGGGATGGATAGCATAGGATGCGTCAGGTTGTGGCTGGCAGGAGTGGTAAGTCTCAAGGGTGACTTCACAGTCTCGGAAGGGAAAGCGAATTAAATTCTGCTAGAAAAGCATGTTAAGTACTTGAAGAGGTTTAATGGGTCCTTTTGATAAAGGTGCAGTAGCAGCCCAGGGTCTCGTGGATGGGGGAGATTATAAAGTGTTGGGAATCAAGTCTACAGGAGGTGTAGGATTGTCTTAGGTGTTGTAAATGTTGAAGAAAATATTGAAATTGGTCTAACTGGTAAAGGGGATGGGTGGTCAAAACTAGATGGCTACGTATCACAAGGCGGAGAGAATGACGCTCTAGGATTATGAGGGAGTGACAACATTTTGGAGGGACAGAAACGTTGAAATGTGTGATGTGTAACAGTAATAACACCATTAATTTGCAATTAAATAAAACCAAAACGCACAGCATATGGTGTTATTGTTGCTCTACAAAAATCAAAATAACTGCTGTTTATAACGTTAAGCGTATGTAGGCGAGCTAATCTGCCGTCTAGAATTGCTACGACGAAAGATGAATTTAAATTCATGGCTGAATACTAGCAAGCCCGGGGCCCAGAGGGGCCGCAGCGGACGCTCCAAGCCAGCGGGAGAGGAGACAGGGAGAACGTCGCCGGAAACTGGAAAATCTCGTATGTGGAATTTAGATGACGCGTCGACGCTCGGAACGCAGGCACACACACATCCAACCGTCATATCACCTCTCCATATTCGCACCAAGTGGCTTACAGTCCAGACACACTCAAAAATGACTGTCTAAACACAGAAACTACGTATTACTAATCACAACAGAAAGTCTATTCACAAGATACATTTATAATTTTCTACACCACTACTGGCTTACAATACGCTATTGAGTCACGTACGCTCTCAGGCTTCGGACGTTAAAAATTCCCACCTCACGCTCGCCTTCATAAATTGCGTAGGCATTGGGTGCTACTACCTGTCGAACCGATTTTTATGGTCCCTTATACAGGTGAAAGAACTTTGCTATTTTTTTTCTTTTCGGCATCCGAAGGACTATGCATTCTCACGAGGAGTCGGTCCCCGATCTCTTAAGTATTCGTCCGTTTTCACTGCTCCCTTTCGATTCTCTTCGTCGTTTTCTCCATCGTGAACTCTCGGGCTCGATTCAAGCGTTGCTGGTGTGTCTCTGCCTCTCCTCCCGTCGGCGGTTTGACGATCCTGTCAGCAATAGACCTCTCCGGTTTCTGGAACTGTAGGTCTGTTGGTCTGTATCCTGTATTGCAATGCACGACTCTATCTTGGGTAGGTGCTGTACCCAGGCATTGTGTCTGTCGGGAACCAATATTCTAGAGAACACTCCCAGTTGCCGCATGTATCGTTCGGCAGGGTTAGATTGAGGGTTCCCAATTGAGGAGAATGCCACTTTGATCCCTTCCTTTTCTAATCCTGCCTTCCATCTCGGAGATGTGAAAATAGTGGCATGGTCTAAGAGGACTCTCTTGGGCTTCCCACATGTGCGCATACAATCTTCCGTCAACATTTTTACACAGCTTTCCGTTGCGATGCGGTTTGTAGCGTAAAGCCTGATGTATTTAGTAAATGCGTCTACAACAACGAAAATAAACTGCCGCCCGAACTGTCCCTTCGTCAGAGGACCGAAATTATCAACGCACGCCAGGTCACTCGGTGCTTCTGGTGTTATGGCACGCATTTCACCTCGCACAATCGCGTTTGGATGTTTTACGCGCTGACACATGTCGCATTTTCTAACTACCTCCGTAACTTTCCGTCTGAGAATGGTATGTTCCCACTCCTTGGCGATTATCGCATAC
Organism: Schistocerca nitens; assembly: GCF_023898315.1. Taxonomy (NCBI): domain Eukaryota; kingdom Metazoa; phylum Arthropoda; class Insecta; order Orthoptera; family Acrididae; genus Schistocerca; species Schistocerca nitens. Next base: position 286,372,451 of record NC_064614.1, read on the forward strand.
ATCTTCGTCGTCCCGCAATGGCCAAGGTGCTGGTGATAGCGATCGATTAAATTTTCTAAAAGGGCATCAGGGAGTCAAATTTTCCACCTTCGTTCATTCACGTTCCATCGGAATCTTACTCTCCTCTCTACCCTGCACAACAGAGCAGTATTTCTAATTCGCACATCCTCTCCACCGACACTGTATATCAGAAACTCGTTTACTCTCCGGATTTCTGGCTCTTGGTCTTGTGCTGTGGCTAATTCTCACCTGTATTGTCGCATGCACGCCTGGTCCCATTATTGTAACATTGCCATTATATATTCATTATTTTCTCGCGTGACGTTTTCTTCGTCGTCGTCTTCTCGCGAAGGATTTCGGCGTAACCAGTGGGCAAATTTGTTGTGTTCACCACGACAATAAGTGATTTCCATATCGAGTTCCTGAATTGCCAGGGCCCAACGCATCACTCTGTTACTCATGTATCTAACAGTCCTTAGGAACGTCAGGGCATCGTGCTCTGTATATAAACGAGTTTTTCGGCCGAGCAGATAACTCCGAAACTGTTTTGTCGCATAGACTATGGCCAACATTTCTAATTTTGTAGCGAAATTCCGTATCTCTGTGTCCAGTAGCTTGCGGCTACATGTGGCGACATCGTGCACGTTCCCATCCTTGTCTTCCTGTTGTAGACGTTCCCCAATGCCTTGTGCGCATGCGTCTGTGAAGATCTGGAAAGGTGCAGTGAAGCCAGGATGCGCCAAACAAATACTGTCATGAAACGCATTCTTAATCTTCTAGAACGCATTTTTCTCCTCGTTTCCCCAGCTCCACTTCTTGCCCTTCTTCAACAGCGGGTATAGAGGATTCAACATCTGAGAGAAGTTGACAATGTGGCCCCTCTAAAATGAAATCAGCCCCAAGAACTGTCTTAATTCTCGCACGCGAGAGGGCCGTTTCATTTTCGTGATTTCCTCCAATTTGCACTTTTCCGGCGGATATCTTCCGGCGAGGTCTCGAACTCGAGGTATACCACCCTGTCTGCGCACAAGTTCGCTTTGTCAGGCCTGAGGCTCACTCCATATCTCTGGAGTACCGCCAGAAGCTGCTTTATGTGCTACATGTGTTCTTCAAAAGTTGCAGACGCGACAATTATGTCGTCGATGTAGGTAACACAAAATTTCGTCATCTCTGGAGTGATTATACCATTCAGAGCCCTCATAAATGCCGAACTTGAGTTCTTCAGCCCGAATGGTACTCGGTTGTACACGTACTGTTCCCCTTCGAATAAGAAGGCAGTGTATTTTCGGCAGGATTGATCGAGCTCAACTTGATTGAAATCGGCTGTAATGTCAAAGATTGACAGCCAAATTTTTCTAGAGAACTGGCTCAGTATGTCCTGGATAGGTTCTGGCCTTGTTCCATCTGCCTCAATATGATCATTTAACATCCTCGCGTCGAGGCAACAACGTTCTGACCCATCTTTCTTAGGCACAATCGCGAGTGGACTCACATATTGTGACGCGTTCCGCGACATGACTCCGGCTGCCTCCATCGCTGTATCGCTTCCCTGGTAGCTGTTCGGTACTTCCAGGCCACTGGTTACGTCTTCTCTATCGGCAGCCGATCACACGTTACTCTAAACTTATGGACCGCTCCCCGAAATCTTCCCGGTAGGAACGAGAATGTATCCCTGTACTCCACGACAATTTTCTCCACCTTTTGCCTCTGCTGCAGGTTCAACCATGGGTTAGCTTCAATACTCTTTCTAAGTGTTCCCGCCGGATCAACCTCTGCGTTATCCACGCACACTTCCGGCTGATCGTCTGTACACATGGCGCCATCTACTGTGTGCCTCGTTTCTGAGTGAGAAGTGATAAATTTATCTCGCCACTTAGACCCTTGAAAACAACTGCAGTCCTCCGAAAACCGTCTTACTTTTGCAAATTTTACGACCGTGGAGGGAGCAACATCGTCTTCTACTGCAGGCGAGTGGGCATTAGTACCTCTGTGGTGCACTTCACAGTGCTTCTCTACCACTCTGCAATCGCTTTCACATTTTACACTCCACATGAAGTTCTCTGTGGCTGTGGGAGCTTCACTTTCAACCTTTTTTATTGTCTGGGAGCTCTTGTCATCACGGCATTTGACTGTCGTCTCTCTCTGTATATCATTATGTTCCGTTTTTGGACGTGTCATCTATATTCGCAAGGGCAGCTTGAGGTGTCACGGGAGAGTACTCGTTCACGGCCTGACCCTCTAAATCCTAATAGCAAATGTCCGAGGGTCTCTAACCTACGACTAGTCGCATCATGTCCGTCAGATTCGCTTTCGTCCGTGGAATTCTCATCACGACTTGCGGACGGCAAACTGACTTCATCTGGAACACCTGTTCCATCTAATAAATCACCTTTTAGCTCCCGTGGCCCATCTACGAAAATTTCCTCGTTCTCCCTACATGTTACGAAATTAACTGTGCCCTTTGTGCCCTCTGCACCCCATGCGAACGGATCTTCTAAGAAACTAACCGCGGTTTTAGTGGTCCAATGCATGACGACCGCTCTACTCGACAGTATGTCGTTCCTGATTTTAAAATCGAGCGACAACCTAGAGATGACAACTGTATTCACCTGGAAGAACTTCTTCCGTCGCTTAACGACACCAAGACTTGTTTCTCTTTCTTCTTTCTTTTCGCCTCAAAAACGGGAATTAGTGAGATTCCTTTTACTGGTATCTCAGCTAATTTACTACCACTTCCTACCAGCTTTGAGTAAAAAGACGTTGAAAGTGCTGTCACTTCCGACCAAGAATCCAGACATGGTATCGTCTTAATTCCTTCCACAGTTATTTCAATGAGGGGACACCGATTGTCCGCTTCTTCGGGCAACTCTGGTTCATCACAGTACAGGTCAATGACGTCTTCCGCTTGTGATTGCCAGTACCGCGCATTTCGTATGTGATGGCCCTTCTATACCGTGGCGTTCCCTGCAATACCTCATTTTCTCAGATTATTAATTTGTTTGATCTCACGCTCCTCTGCCTGAGTTGGAGTCAGAGGTGCTGAACCTGCATTAATCTCACGGTCTCACCCATAATGCGACGCTTGCATACAGTTCACGTGGCGTCTTTGGTTTAGCACTTCGTTCCTGCCTTTGTTCTCCATGGTGTGGACCATTACGTCTGTCTCGCTCTCGCCTATTCCTCTCTTCTCTCCTTCGTCCGTTATTGCGCCAATTCTGTCATTGCGGTGCACAAACCCTTGCGTCGCTCCATTTTCTGTCCTAACTGAGTGTCCTTTGCTGTCATTTTCTTCTCTTGCTCTTTGATTCCGTCCAAGGACCTTAAAACATTAAGGAACTGTTCTCTCGACAGTGCCCCGACGAGTACACGCTGTACCTGAGCAGGAAAATGTGAGTGCATTGCGCTGCACCTTTCCTCATCAGACATTTTGTCATCCAAGTATCCCGCCAGAACGACAAAGTGAGCAGCGTAGGTTGGCAAAGATTGACGTGACTGTGGCGCATACTGTCCCTGATATACAGGGTGGTACATTGATCGTGACCGGGCCAAATATCTAACAAAATATGTGTCAAACGAAAAAACTACAAAGAACGAAACTTGTCTAGCTTGAAGGGGGAAACCAGATGGCACTATGGTTGGCACGCTAAATGGCGCTGCCATAGGTCAAACTGATATGAATGCGTTTTTCTTTAAATAGGAACCCCTATTTTTATTACATATTTGTGTAGTACGTAAGGAAATAGGAATGTTTTAGTAGAACCACTTTTTTCGCTTTGTGATAGATATCGCAGAGCTCGTAGATCTTGTTTTCTACAACTCTTGGTATCCGCTTTATAGCACTCTACTCCCTTCGTAGGCAGCATATGTCTATTAGTGGCCATGTTTTCGGTTTCTTGGTATCTTATATGCTACTTTTACACTTAGGACAATGAAGCAGTTTACTGCTTCCTTAAAGTGGGAAGTGGTGTTACCTATTGTCAGCTACCACCTTCTAGCCAGTTGCATTTTTAGACCCAAATTGACACATTCCCCAGGTCACTTGTGGGAATCCGGTACGTCTTGACTACACCTTATGAATATGATTAGGACCCAGTTTATCAGCGTGTCAGCGTTGTCCTTACTTCCCCATACAGCTTAGGGGGAATGTTATGATGTTCTTACTAGAGACGGGTTTTGGTGTTCACGGAGTAGGATGATGTTCTTCGCACACTCATTTACCTTTTATTTTTGCCGAACCCACAACTTGCTATCTGTTATTATTTAGATGGTTTGTCATCTATAGAAAGGTCGTTAAGGTAGTGCTTTATACTCCCAGTGAGCGTATGACCTTACCGGATGACAACTTAGAGGACTCGCCTTGCTTAAGTAGGATTTGAGATACTTGTTGGTTTGTTTCACTGCGGTAATGCCGACCTGTTAAGTGAAAGGAAAGGAAATCATATCTTCTTTTTTCGATTTGCTGTATAACCTAGGCCGCAAAGTAATTGTGAATATTCTTAGCGTTCGCTTTGCACGCTATTTTCTCTTAATAAGTCGACTGTCGTTGGGTTTTTGCGTCAAGTAATTTTTGATGCTGTGACAACTAATTGTATTACTCTCTGTGATAGTGCCTAGACAGTAAACGTACATACTATTGTACTTCATAGCTTACTGTGTGACAATTTAATTTAAATGAAGTTAGCTCCTCATCTATAAGTATTTTATAGTATTATTGTATATATATGAAGTTAAAGATAAGACCTTTGTTTCAAGAGACCTCTTGATTGTATATCGTGTAATGCTGATCTTTTTAATGTATTTACATGTTCCCTTGTAAATCTGCGGTGTTAAATAGTTTTATGATTAACAAATATATACACATGTTTTAGTCTATTGACCTGGATGTACACGGAGATTTGGTTTAACGTTACTAACAAATATCTACAAATGTTTTTAGTAATTTGTGCTGGATGTACACAAAGCTTTGATTTAATGTCACTACTCTCATTTTTATGCTAAGCGGTATTATGAGTACCCGTCACTTTCTGTAAGCTTGGTTTGTACACTCTTATATACTACACGAACACTTTTTTATTATGCAGGGGCCTGAAGATGGCAAAATGAAATGCCGAAACTGGTTGCTGTCAGAATAAAGTAAAGTATCTTAAAGTATACGGCTGTTGGTGAACTTTACTGACATTTAAAATTACTTACCAGCCGATGTCCCCTGGCCGTAATGGATCAATGGAGAACTTGGGGTCTATGGTTTTGTAGGCTCTGTGCCTCACTCGAAACTTACCGGCAGCTCATACAAACTGGACCACGGCCACGGTTTTCCAGTTGTTTGTGGTGCAGCCAATACGGTCACTAGCCCAGGAGAGACGCTGCAGTCGGTCATGTTGTTATCAAAGGAACTCTTCGGTTATCTGCTATGACAGCCAATTAACGCCAAATTCCGTTCGTCGTATTCGAACATTGATGTCTGCGGCTGCTTCACGCAGTGTTGCTTCTCTGTCAGCATTAACAAATGTACGCAAATTCCACTGCTTTCTGGCGATGGGTGAAGGCCGTCGTCCACTGCGTTGCGTGCGTTGTGAGGTAATGACCGAAATTTGGTATTTTCGGTACATTCTTGAAACTGTGGATCTCGGAATATTGAATTCCCGACCGATTTGCTAAATTGAATCTCCGATGCATCTAGCTCCTTCTGCGACCAGAGTCTGTTAATTCCTGTCATGCTGTCACAATCATGTCGGAAATGTTTTCACACGAATCAGCTGAGTGCAAATGACAGCTCCGCCAATGCACTGCCCTCCTATACCTCGTGTAGGCGATACAACCGCCACCTGTACGAGATGTGGCTAGAAAAAAACCGGACTAGTACTGGTGAAACAATAAAACGAATGCAATAAGGCTGAAAGTCGCGTGGCCTGTCATGTGACTCTCGCTCCGCCTACTGCTCGAGTTTCATCTGCCTCCTGCACTCAGTCTGCCCGTGGCGTCTGTTTTAAGTAGTTGACGTTTTGTCTGTGCGTCGGAAAATGTTGAGTGTACAGAAAGAACAGCGTGTTAACATCAAATTTTGTTTCAAACTAGGAAAATCTGCAAGTGAAACGTTTGTAATGTTACAACAAGTGTACGGCGATGATTGTTTATCGCGAACACAAGTGTTTGAGTGGTTTAAACGATTTAAAGATGGCCGCGAAGACACCAGTGATGACACTCGCACTGGCAGACCATTGTCAGCAAAAACTGACATCAAAGGGATTGTGCACATTGATTGGGTACCAGAGGGACAAACAGTGAATCAGCATTACTACATTAGCGTCCTGGCTACCCTACGTGAGCGAGTACGGAGAAAACGGAACGATTTGTGGAGAAAAAAGTCATGGATCGTTCACCAAGACAATGCCCCAGCTCACAGTGCGTTGTCAGTGAAGACGTTTTTGGCAAAACACAACATTCCCATCTTAGATCATCCACCCTACTCACCTGATTTGGCCCCCTGTGACTTTTTTCTTTTCCCTAAAGTCAAGTCAGCTTTGAAAGGAACTAAATTTGAGACTGTTGAAGCAGTAAAAGAAAAAGCGACGGATGTATGGACTTACCGAAAATGATCTGCAGCATTGCTATGAACAGTGGAAAATTCGTATGGAGTGGTGTAGAGACCGAGGAGGAGAGTACATTGAAGGAGATAACATGAAATTGTAAATAATTGTAAATAAATGTTTTTTCCAGCATCAGTCCGGTTTTTTTCTAGCCGCACCTCGTATATATGGATATCGCTATCCGACAACTTCTTTTCACCTCATAGTATAGATTTATTACGATCATCCTGTTTAATAAGCCACGGCTAGAATATACTAACACAAATTCTTTACAGACGAATGGAAAAACTGGTAGAAGCCGACCTCGTGGAAGATCAGTTTGGATTCCGTAGAAACGTTGGAGCACGCGAAGCAATACTGACCCTACGACTTACCTTAGAAAATAGATTAAGGAAAGGCATTTGTAGACTTAGAGAAAGCTATTGACAATGTTGAATGCAGTACTCTCTTTCAAATTCTGAGGGTGGCAGGGGTAAAATACAGGGAGCGAAAGGCTATTTACAATTTGTACAGAAATCAGATGGCAGTTATAGGAGTCGAGGGGCATGAAAGAGAAGCAGTGGTTGGGAATGGAGTGAGACAGGGTTGTAGCCTATCCCCGATGTTATTCAATCTGTATATTGAGCAAGCAGTAAACGAAACAAAAGAAAATTCGGAGTAGGAATTAAAATCTATGGAGAAGAAATAAAAATTTTGAGGTTCGCCGATGACATTGTAATTCTGTCAGAGACAGCAAAGGACCTGGAAGAGCAGCTAAACGGAATGGACAGTGTCTTGAAAGGAGGGTATAAGATGAACATCAACAAAAGTAAAACGAGGATAATGGAATGTAGTTGAATTAAATCGGGCAATGCTGAGGGAATAAGGTTAGGAAATGAGACGCTTAAAGTAGTAAATGAGTTTTGCAATTTGGGGAGGAAAATAACTCATGATGGTCGAAGTAGAGAGGATGTAAAATGTAGACTGGTAATGGCAAGGAAAGCGTTTCTGATGAAGAGAAATTTGTTAACATCGAGTATAGATTTAAGTGTCAGGAAGTCGTTTCTGAAAGTATTAGTATGGAGTGTAGCCATGTATGGAAGTGAAACGTGCACGATAAATAGTTTAGACAAGAAGAGAATAGAAGCTTTCGAAATTTTGTGCTACAGAAGAATGCTGAAGATTAGATGGGTAGATCACATAACTAATGAGGAATTATTGAATAAAATTGAAGAGAAGAGAAATTTGTGGCACAACTTGACTAGAAGAAGGAATCGCTTGGTAGTACATATTCTGAGGCATCAAGGGATCACCAATTTAGTATTGGCAGGCAGCGTGGAGTGTAAAAATCGTAGAGGGAGACCAAGAGACGAATACACTAAACAGATTCAGAAGGATGTAGGTTTCAGTAGGTACTGGGAGATGAAGAAGCTTGCACAGGATAGAGTAGCATGGAGAGCTGCATCAAACCAGTCTCTGGACTGAAGACCACAACAACAACATGATCATCCTGAATATCCTTGCTCTCTGGCAGGCGTTACCTTACCCATCAATCCAGCCAGTTAGCCATCCGAATGTTGATACTGTCACTCACTCCATCGGACTCAGCCCCGAACAACGGCCTCGGTTCGGTTCTGCTAGAAATGAGCAGCGGTGTATAGAATCTGGTTGCGGTAGCCAATGGTGGCGACTCGCCGCCGGAGCAGACCGTCGTCGGCAGAAACAATGGGGATTAACAGGACGCGCGGAGGCGCCGTCACAAGAGGAAGACCGCTCGCCCTAATGGCTTCAGCAGGGCGGCGGCGGATCCCGGGTGATAAATAGCCGTCTGCAGCGGCTCGCGGCAGCGGAATACACAATCAGCGGCGCCGCTCCATCAGCGGTCGCAGCCCAATTACAAGCGGCGCTGCGGCCCGCGCATAGCAATCAGCCGATGGCCGACGGCCCGCTTCCTGATTAGCGGGGGCTCTGTCAGCCGACGGCCACCGCGGTCGTCAGCAATGAACGCCGTGCAGGGCCTCTTCCGTGTGGTTGCGGCGATGCACTAGATCCTGACAATCTATCGTCAAACAGCATTAATCGATATTCCTGATCATTATTGAAATCTTTGGGCATGATACACACACACAGAATACTGCGGTTGATAGGAATTAATTTCATTCTCTTCGTCATCGTATTAAGCTCACCGTACAAAATATTAGGGGCTTTAGTAAATAATGCGACACATTTCTTTTTTGAAAGCAGGTTAGTTTTATTCAGGATTCAAATACACCATTTATTCCCTTTTCTCTTGGCTACAAAACCCTATTTTTCAACAAAATCTTCGTCGAAGAGAGGACCGTACGCCACTACAGTGGGAGGGCCTGCATTCCCTCATGTTACCACTTTACTGGTCCATAAGTAACCTCCCAATCCCCCACGTAGTGTTTCCCAACGAGTGCATTCGTCACTGGGTCAAACTGATGAAAGTCAGAAGTTGTGAGATATGGGCTGTAAGGTGGATGAGGAAAAATAGTCCAATAAAGTTTTGTGAGCTCCTCTCGGATGCACAGATCGTTGCGGTGTCTTGGAGAAGCAGAATTTCGTTTGCATTTTTGTGATGAGGAACACACTGCTCTGCTTCAAGACACCTTGTGTTGCAGTTATATGGTACTGGCCACTTTCTTTGAGTTGTCAAGGCTGCACGCCTGGTTGGTTAAGAATGAGTTGAAGTTTGTGATGTCTGAAGATGGTTATAATCCCGAAACGCGTAACATGTTCTAATAAAAGAGTCAATTGAACATCACATGACTTTATTGCGACTGTACAGCATTGGTGGCCAATTATTACCATAAAAATGATCGCAGGCCTCAAACGGGATTTTATGTCCTGTATATCGAATACAATGAAGTCGTTTCTTCAATTGCTGAGAGAAGGACAATACACTTCAGAGTTGATCGTTGCACCATTTGGGAGGACATCAAACAGAGTCACAGAAGACCGTCGCTCTGACTTTACCGGCTGATGGCGAGGCTCTCAACTTTTTCTTCGGATGAGAGATGGTTTGGCACCTCTTCCGTGGATTGCCGTTTTGTTTCAGGTTCGACGTGATGAATTCATGTTCGACAAAAATTGCCACGCTCAGCCTCGTAACGCGCAAGCAACTTCACACAGACGGTCCATCGTTGGTGTTTATGGTTTTCTGTTAGGCTGCGAGGAACCCAGTGGGCACAACCTCTGTGTATTCCAGCTTGCGTACGAGTGTGTCATCGCTACACAGAGACATTCAGTTGACAGCGAGGTGTTTGACTGTGATTCGTTGATCATCTCGAATGAGAGTATCCGCACGTTCCAACACTGCAGGAGTCACAACTTTGCGCGGCCAGTCTGAACGCGGGAGATCGGACAGGTTTGGGAAACCCTGTTACGATGATGACAGACGCCTCACCCAACGACACACCGTGCTTTTGTTTACTTTCAGGTCTCCGTAGACTGTCCGCGAACGCCTATGAATAGCTGTGAAGCTCCGGCATTCCGTCAAAAGGAACTCAGTGACAACTCTCCGCTTGAAATGAGCCTCCGTTCGAAGCCCCATTTTCAAGGCTACGCATAGCGCCGCCACTTATCGGAACTTCATGAAACTATATTGGCTGAAGTATGAATATACCACTATGTTCCGTAACAATTTCAGAATTTTTTCAACCGAAATGGGGAAGAAAAATTGTCTTATTGAACGCACCTCGCATGTCACTCCCTTATAAAAAGTATACTATTCGCTTATAAGAGCGGTGGATCTCAAAGAACTGGTACCAGGTGGCCATGTGGCCCTAAATCGACGACAAAGTCGTGCCAATGAAGAGGTATGTTGTAGCTGGTTGCAAGGAATCGGCGCTGCAAGATGTGAAACTCGGGAACGTGATAGGATGAAAGAAAGAACAGCCGGCCGCTGTGGCCGAGCGGTTCTAGGCGCCTCAGTCCGGAACCGCGCAGCTGCTACGGTTGCAGGTTCGAATCCTGCCTCGGGCATGGATATGTGTGTTGTCCTTATGTTACTTAGGTTTAAGTAGTTCTAAGTCTAGGGGACTGATGACCTCAGAAGTTAAGTCCCATAGTGCTCTAAGCCATCGTGTTTCGTCATGGGGACGAGCGACAAGCCTCGTCATTGTCACTGTCAGTAAATGCAGGCCAGTCTCGTCCAGTTTCGAGCCAACATGGAAAAGGGATCTACATGTAATAGAAATTTGTTGTTGCATACTTCGCAGAACACCACATACAACACGGAGTATAAAACCGGTCAGACAATACAAGAACTATATGAAATAACACACAGCCTTGGTTGCAAAACAGCTGTTTCGCCTCACACAACGCATCTTCAGATTGGCTTATGATAAGCAGTACAACCTTTCATATAAATGCCATGGGCCCGATTTACCAAAACTGGACTAACAAGAAAAAATAAAACAACTAACTAGCAGAATATGGCGTCAAGGACATAGAATTTCGCGTACACAAATGTCCCAGCAGGATACCGCTATGGTCAAAATTTGAAAACACATTGTGAGGTGTCCTGTAAGATAAAAGAACAATACATCGGGAAATGGCTGATAAAATGTTTAGAAGTCAGTAAACAGTCTAATACATTAAAAGCCCAAAACACACTCAAACACAATTTAAAAACATATAAAAAACAATTTACTGATATAGAAGAGGTTAAATTCACGGGAAACCGCGCCTAAAACATATTAAAGCCACAGCAGGTAGCTGACTTTGTCAAATTTTTTGACAAGGGCCTTTGCAGTGTCCTATAAAACACAGCACCTCTAGAATAGCTAAGAAGTATTCAAAAACAAATAACCGACTTAGTCTCACAAGCAATACGTATATCTGTATAAACGGGCATCATATTACCTTGTCAGATATGCGGCGCCGTCCACATACGTAGATGCATCACACAGTAAAAACGTAGGAGGCACAGTTGTTTATGCTCCCGGCTCTTGACATAGTACTGGGCATCGATACGTACAAGAAGTGCACGGCTAGTATATACAGCCCACAGTAGATGGCGGTTGTAGCCGATGGTCTGCAATAGCTGCTAGGTTTCCAGATATAATCACAAAGAGAAACATGACAAAAAATAAAGCCATATAGAAGATCTTGCCTAAAACAGCAGGGTAAATGTTTATACAAATGGGTCATAATAAACAAAAGTAGATAGATTTTAAAAAATCGAAAGATATATAATGTTGTCACGCAAAAGGAAAAAACTTGCACGAGATAACCAGGGGACCTAATCTCTCAATGGGCCCTGCAGTATTACGTCTAAGAATCATTTCGTATACTTTCATCCCCTTCAGTCAAAATTAGGCCACAGAGGCGCTAAATGGCTTCTAAACACTTATCGTCCATTTTCCGATTATTTTACTGTCGTCTTACATGACACGGCACAAAGGTTTTTTTTTTTTCAAATTTTGACCTCGGTGGTTTCCTACTGGATATTTTTGTGGGCAGCAACCTATGTGCTTAACACCATGTTCTGCCATTAATTTGTTTATTTTTTCTTGATAGTCCAATTTTGCTAAATCGGAGTCATGCCATTTACATGAAATGTTGTATTATTTCTCTTAAGTCAATTGGAAGATGCCTTGTGTGAGGCGATACGTGTCATTGGAGGATAAATAAAAAGTCCAGTTTTGCTACCAAGACTGTTAGTTCCTTCCTATCGTTACCACTGGTTGCTGTATCACAACACCGTGGATTGGAATACAAAAACTAGGCAGTAGATGGATGGAGGCATGTGGTGTGGTCCAACTATTCGCGTAAACATTTTAACACCATTACTGGGTCAGGATGACAGCCACCTCGTCACTCTTAAGACTGTGAGCAACTCAGCGGAAAATAGTTAGAACAGCGTAGACCAAACCATCCCCCTTACTCCAGTAAGAGACACTAGATGGGACGGAACAACGTGTAGCAAAAGTTTGACTTGTAAGCAGTAAAGACACTGCAGACTATTCGTTAAGCAAATTTAGAAGAACTGAAGACTGCTGTCGCATCAGGAAGAGCACAAGTAATTCACTCATTACGACGGACGTCGTAGACCAGAGACTCTCCTCAACGACGTAACTACTCCACCCTCATTAGCTTTTGGCACTCGATCATTAGGATCGATGGCGTTCGCACTCGATTCTGTGGTAATGATATGGTAGCACCTCTTGTGTTTGAGATTGTTCTGCCGGCCGAAGTGGCCGTGCGGTTAAAGGCGCTGCAGTCTGGAACCGCAAGACCGCTACGGTCGCAGGTTCGAATCCTGCCTCGGGCATGGATGTTTGTGATGTCCTAGGTTAGTTAGGTTTAACTAGTTCTAAGTTCTAGGGGACTAATGACCTCAGCAGTTGAGTCCCATAGTGCTCAGAGCCATTTGAACCATTTTGAGATTGTTCTCGTGTTGGTCTTGCACTTTCTGCCCGAAGAGACGATCAGTGGCCCAAAGCCACAGCTCATGGGGTCCAGCATCCAGTAGTGACGTCAGCACACCAAATAAAAACGGTTCAAATGGCTCTGAGCACTGTGGGACTTAACGTCTGAGAACTTAGAACTACTTAAACGTAACTAACCTAGTGACATCACACACATCCATGCCCGGTGCAGGATTCGAACCTGCGACTGTAGTCAGCAGACCAGCCAGCGCTGATAGGTGGTCCGAATGACTGTCAACACAGTTCCGGTCCGGAGCAAAAGCTACCCTAAACTCCAGCGTCGCATGCGTCTGAAGGCCTACCGTACCGTTGTGCCAAGTTCAGCTTTCAGAATTACTACACGACATCCGACATCACAATCCACCTGAGGGGACAATGCGGGCAGTGACATGGAAGGGATTAGATACTCCCCAAAACGATGTGTGGATCAAAACACACACGTCGTGGTCACTGCTACCTCCAAGCAGAGCTACCGAGGGGCAAAACTTCCACGTCAGGATGTCACGGCCTTCCATTCCAAGCTGATGCAGCGTCCTCGGAAGCCGTGAATCAGCTATTGGATGCAACGGATACTTCTCCAGGATGCATAACTGTCAGTCGACGCAGAAGAAGCAACAATGAAAATAATTTTGAGTGTTGTTTTACTGCATCTAACGACGCCGGAGAGGTCCTCGTTCTGGGTCCTGACGATCTAGTAGGTGTTTCACGCCTGGTTGATGTCACCCCGACACTACCAACAATTCACTAATTCAGGTTGCCTTGGACACCATCCAGTACCGAGGATGAATTTTTCATTCTATGGTGGAGTGGGACCTGATATGAGGCTTACCGGCAGATTAAAACTTTGTGCCAGAGCGGGATTCGATCCCAGGACCTTTGCCTTTTGCTGCCATGTGTTGTACTGACTGAGCTACCCAAGTACAACTCTTCCTCTCAAATTTACTTTCACAGGGTTCGAATCCTGATCCGTCACGCAGTTTTAATCTGCCAAGAACTTCCATATCAGGATACACTCTACTCCAGAGTGAAAGATTCATTCTCGAAACATTCCCCAGGCTGTCGTTAAGCCATACCTCGACAATATCATTTCTTTCAGGTGTGCTAGTCACGCAAGGAGAACTTCTGTAAAGTATGGAATGTAGGAGGTGTACTGGCTGAAGTAAAAAAATGAGGACGGGGTCTGAATTGTGCTTGGATAGTTCAGTCGGTAAAGCAACTGATGAAGGACCTTGTTTCGAGTCCGAATCTAGCATACAGTTTTAATCTGCCTGGAAGTTTCACGAACCAGGATTTTATTCCAACAGTCAAGTGTTGCTCTTCACGTTACATATTCATCATAAGTACGGTCTGGAAACTCCTGTCTTCCAAGATGACAACAGTTGTTTCCACAGGGCTGCGTGCATACGTTCCTTTTGTGACAAATACTCAAACATCATTCAAACATCATTCACTGCTAAATCACCCAATGTTAAGGTCATAAAAAACGTCTGGCACCATTTTGAACAGAGAGGAAAACATAGCAGTCAAGATCTCCGTAATTTGATAGCTTCATGGAATCTAGTTAGCAAGAATTTGGATATGTCATAGCTGAAGACACTTATAAATCGTCTTACTTGGAAACTAAAGCCGTTACTAAATCTGGTGTCGGTATTAGAAGGTTTTAATATTCTTTTAATTTTCCTTGTAGGAGGCCTAACTTTTTGTTGGGAGAACTTACTTAAGTAAACGTTTACTCAGATAAACCCACAAGCATTCATGCTTTGGAATCTGAGCAGGCACTTAAGGACAACTTCGTTTATGCTGTAAATAGTTGAACGTTTCCAGAATGAGATTTTCACTCTGCAGCGGAGTGTGCGCTGATATGAAACTTCCTGGCAGATTAAAACTGTGTGCCCGACAGAGACTCGAACTCGGGACCTTTGCCTTTCCCGAGCAAGTGCTCTACCATCTGAGCTACACAGTTTTAATCTGCCAGGAAGTTTCATATCAGCGCACACTCCGCTGCAGAGTGAAAATCTCATTCTGGAAACATCCCCCAGGCTGTGGCTAAGCCATGTCTCCGCAGTATCCTTTCTTTCAGGAGTGCTAGTTCTGCAAGGTTCGCAGGAGAGCTTCTGTAAAGTTTGGAAGGTAGGAGACGAGGTACTGGCAGAAGTAAAGCTGTGAGGACCGGGCGTGAGTCGTGCTTCGGTAGCTCAGATGGTAGAGCACTTGCCCGCGAAAGGCAAAGGTCCCGAGTTCGAGTCTCGGTCGGGCACACAGTTTTAATCTGCCAGGAAGTTTCAGTTGAACGTTGTCTGTCATAATTGTCAACTTCCAAGTACTACGTTTTACGGGACTGTTACTCGCAAGGCGTCTTCGTTTAGATATCTGTGCCCACTAGTCGATATCTGTGTAATCACTCCTGTCTCAGTTACAATGGGTACTCTTTAACTCAGGTGTCTGGAGCTAGCAGTGGCTCAGCCAGTGACAACAGACAGCATGGCCTGAGATTTTAAACGCGAACAACTATTCCTATTCTGTTCTGGCTTCCGTTTTGCTTGGTTCTAGTGTGTCTTACGGTGTGGTAAGAGATTTTCTTTTCTTTATTGTGATTTCATTCCCCTGCCCCATATGGACAGGGGAGGGCTGTCAGTGGCACAGTCAGCCGCTCTTCAGCCGAGTGACAAGACAACTAATACAAGGATAAATTGTTACACATAAGGTGATAAAAAAGGGGGACATAAAACAGAGTAAGGGGAGATAATGGAGGTAGAAATACACAGACATGGAGGTGTTCATGGGGGGACAATTAAAAAAAGTCGACATAAAGTTAAAAAACACAGTTGGCGATTCTTAAAACACAAAGAAGGCACTGAAGGCACACGCACAAGTTAAAAGTCGGCCACACTATTAAAAACACTCTAGAACAGCACTCTTTAAACCCACGTGGAGCACACACGATCAAAAATAAAACTGCCAGGTGGGACCTGCCTAGGGAGGGGCTGGAGAGGATGGAAAAGGAGGGGAGAGCAAGGTACGGCAGGGGAGGGGGCAGGAAGAAAAGAGGAGAGACATCAGCGGGTACACCAAGAGGCAGGAGATTGGTGGGGCAGGAGGTGAAGAGGGAATACAAGGCACGAGGGAATGCAGAGACACTAACGGGGAGCACAAGAGAAGGTGGGGGAGTAAGAGGGGAAAGCCGCTCAGAAGAAGGGAGGGGGAGGAGAGGGAGCCCTGAGGAGGAGGCAGGAGGAAGATAGGGTAAGAGTTGATAGGAAGGACAGATGTCAGGGCGAAGCTCATCGTCAGGGAGGGGTAGATGGTGGAAGCTGCGTCGGGAAAGGAGGCAGAGGGTGTGGAGGTGGAGAGAGGGTGGGACACAACGGTACAGGCGCGACAACCGGCTGGGGGTGGAGAGGAAGGGAGACAGCAGGGGGTGAGGGTGATCACAGTGGCGGACAATATATAGTGTGCAGATGTGTTCAAGGAAAAGGAGAAGGTGGGGTAAGGAGATGAGGTCGTAGAGGATGCACGTGGGGGATGGAAGGCAGATGGAGAAGGCAAGGTGGAGCACATAGCATTCGAGGACTTGGAGGGATTTATAGAACCTGGGAGGGACGGAAATCCAAGCCACGATGGTATAACAGAGGATGGGGTGAATCAAAGATTTCTAGGTGTGAAGGATGGTGGAAGGATGCAGACCCCATGTCTAACTAGATAGGAGTGTCAGGAGGCAGAGTCTGTTGTGAGCTTTGTGTCGGATGGTAAGGAGATGGGGAGTCCAGGAGAGGTGGCGGTCGAGGGTGAGGCCAAGGTTTTTGAGGGTAGGAGTGAGGTGGATAGGATGGCCATAAATGGTGAGGTAGAAATCATGGAGACCGAAGGAGCAGGTGGTGTGGCCTATGATGATCGCCTGGGTTTTGGAGGGGTTGATACAGAGGAACCACTGGTTGCACCAAGGTGTGTTTGGAGGGTGCGTTGGGACTGTTGAAGGGTAGGATAAAGGGCTAGGAAGGCGGTGTCATCAGAAAACTAGAAGAGATGGACAGGTGGTGGAGGTTTGGGCATATCAACAGTGTACAGGAGATAGAGGAGAGGGGAAAGGACAGAGCCTGGGGTACGCCGGCAGATAGACAGTACAGGAGTTTGAATTGTGGGTAGTCACATAGGAGGGACGATGGGAGAGGAGGGAAGCAACGAGATGAATGAAGTTGATGGGGAGAGCATACGTCTGGAGTTTGAAGAGGAGCCTGGGACGCCAGATGCAGTCATAGGTGTTCTGGAGGTCAAGGGAAACAAAGGTAGCAGAGTGACGGGAGTTAAGTTGGAAGGAAAGATTGGTAAGGTTAAGGAGCTGGTCATCGGCAAGGAAGGAAGGCCGGAAGCCACATTGGATAAGGGGAAGCAGGAGGTGCTGGTTAAGGTGGCGGTGCATACGCTGAGAGAGGATGGTCTCGAAGACCTTACTGGACACAGAGGTGAGGCAGATGGGACGATAGGAAGAGGTATCAGACGGGGTTTGTTGGGTTTAGGGAACAGCAGGATATGGGAAGTCTTCCACAGGTCAGGGTAAAATCCAGTGTAGAGGAGGACATTGTACAGGGTAGCAAGGACAGCCAGGAAGGATGGGGGGGATTCCTTGAGGTGGCAGTAGGTGACGCCGTCATGACCAGTAGGGGTGGTGTTGCGTTTGGAGCAGAGGACAAGTGTGATGTCATATGCGGTGATGGGAGTATTGATGTCTGAGGGGGGAACTGATCCAAGTACTGGAAGCTAGGGGCGAGCGGCGGGACAGAGGTGTCAGTGTTTTCAACGACGGTGGGGAAGAGGGAGTAATCAAAATGGGGATTGTCAGGAATGGAGATGATCTCGGAGAGGTGGGAAGCAAAATGGTTAGCGTTACTGAGGTTGTCAGGGAAAGGTCGATCGCCATGGAGGAGAGGGTAATGCGAGGCGGGATGGCTACTAGTAAGGCGGTGGAAGGCGGACCAGTACTTGGAGGAGTTGACAGGGAGGGTGGAGTTGAGGCATGTGCATGTCTGGCGCCATTCCCGGCGTTTCCTTGCTGTAAGGAGGTTCCGGATGTGTCGCTGTAATTGCCCATGGCAGTGTGGTAAGAGACTTGGCTACTCTGATATACTGGCAAGAAAACCGAATAATGTACGAGTGCAGCCGAGATTGTATGCGTCATATTACAATGAGATTTGCTAACAGCACTTATCTGTCTATGAGCGCTGGAAAATAGGGTAACAAAGCTGTAAGTACACAGCCTGGTGATTCATACAGAAACGAGATGGTTCTTGTCTGTCTTCCTCTACAATCTGTACCATCTAAAGCTCCCTCTGGTACCATGGAAATTATTCCCTGATGTCTTAACACACGTCACGTTCTATCGTCCTGTCCCTTCTTCTTATCAGTATTTTCCATATATTCCTTTCCTCTCCGATTCTACTGAGAACCTCCTCAATCATTACCACACCAATCCACTAATTTTTGACATTTACCTGTAGCACCACAACTCAAACGCTTCGATTATCTTCTGTTCCGCTTTCCCAACAATCCAAGTTGGACTACCATACAAAGTTACATTTATTTCTCAAATTAAGGCTTGTGTTTGATACTAGTAGATATCTCTTGGCCGGGAACGGTCTCTTTGCTAGTGCTAGTCTGCTTTCTATGTAATCCTTGTTCTTCTACCACGGATTATTTTGCTGCCTATGTAGTAAACATACTTCGTGCTCACCAATTTTCAACTTAAGTTTTTTTGCCGTCCTCTTTTTTGCTGCTTTTAATAAGTTTCGTGTTTCCTCGATTTACTCTCGGTCTATATTCTGTTCTCATTAGTTTTTTTTTTTTTCATTCAGTTTAACATACCCGGTAATTCTTCTTTATTTTTACTCAGGAATGCAGTGTCTTCAGCGAATCCTATCACTGATATCCCATCACACTGAATTTTAATCTCACTCTTGAACCTTCCAATTATTTCCGAAATTGCTTCTTCGATGTATAAGTTGAACAGTAGCGACTAAGGACTACATCCCTGTATCTCTATTTAAATCGAGCACTTTCTTCTTGGTCTTCCAGTCGTATTATTCTCGTTTCTTGTGCATATGTATACGCTGAGGTGACAAAAGTGAGGAAATAGCGATATGTACATATACAAATGGAGGTAGTATAGCGTACACAAGGTATAAAAGGGCAAGGAATAGTCGAAGCTGTCCTTAGTATTCAGATGGTTCATGTGAAAAGCTTTCCGACGGGAACTGACGGACAATGAACGCAGAGTGGTAGTTGGAGCTAGAGGCATGGGACATTCCGTTTCGAAAACTGTTAGGGAATTCAATATTCCGAGATCCACAGTGTCAAGAGTATGCTGGAAATACTACATTTCAGGCGTTACCTCTCAATACAGCCAAGACAACAAATCGGCCGACAGCACTCACTTAACGACTGAGAGCTGCAGCGTTTGCGTATAATTATCGGTGACAACAAATAAGCTATCCTGCGTGAAACAACCGCCGATATCAATGTGGGAAGTATGACTAGCTTAATCGTTAGGACAGTGCAGGAAATATGGCGTTAAGGTGCTATGGCAGCAGACGACCGACGGCAGTGCCTTTGCTAGTAGCACGACACCGCCTGCAGCGCCTCTCCGGAGACCGTGGCCATATCGACTGGACCCTAGACTACATGAGAACCTCGGCCTGATCAGATGTGTTCCGAATTCAGTTGTTAAGAGCTGATGGTTGGATCTGAGTGTAGTGCAGATCCTACGAAGACATGACCCAGGTTGTCAACATGGTGCCGTTCAAGGCGTTGTTGGCTCCATAGTGTGACCTATTCTTGAGTACTGCTCGAGTATTTGGGATCCGTACCAGGTCGGATTAAAGGAAGACATTGAAGCAATTCAGAGGCGGGCTGCTAGATTTGTTACCGGTAAGTTCGAACAACATGGAAGTATTATGGACATGCCTCAGGAACTCAAATGAGAATCCATGGAGAGAAGGCGATATTCATTTCGAGGATATCTATTGGGGAAAATTTAGAGAATCGTCATTTGAAACTGACTGCAGAACAATTCTTCTGCCTTCAACTTTCATTGAGCGTAAGAACGACGAATATAAGATACGAGGAATTAGGGCATATATGGAGGCATATAGACAAGTCGTTTTTCCCTCACTCTATTTGCGAGTGGATTGCGGGGTACCGTATTGCGGATTGAGGAGTATCGCTAAGATGTACAAGTCAACAACGAAGGCTATATTCAGATTTTCCTATAGTTAATATAAGGGACTTATACCAATGGCGCATTTACTAATAATATTGGAGATTGTATGTTGTTTAGATATCTTTCCACTTGCGGGTTCTGTCTGGCAGGAAATGTGGTCGGCCACGCATAAGACCTAGTTTCGGAAACCTCATTCTCATTGTTCCAAAGACGAAGGTGAAAGGGAGGGGAGTGTTTGGCACTAAAACTGTTTTCAACGACTGTCAACAAAGTCGTCCACAGATTTTAGCTGGTGACCGTGAAGGCGACTGCGAGTTGCTACTGGTTCGCTGTAGTGAGGTGTTACCTACCTGAGTAACTGATTTCGTAGCACTGCCTTTTGCGCCAGCAACCATATCGGATCCTCTGGAAATGATTACACATACATATTGTTTAAATAATGCAGATGTGTCCGTCATTCCTGGTGATATGGTCTGAAGTTGTGTTGGGCCGACATGTAGTGCTCTCTTGTTTGAGGCCACATTCTGTTCAAGGAGTTCCATACTCCACTGATACCTCACTTTGGCTCGTTCGACCTGGAGTATCCGGTGAATGCAGGTGGTCGGGGGTGTTCCTCAAAATCTAGGTTTGTATTTGAAGCAGTCTTTGATATTTACGCCAACATTTGCCATTATTATCGTGGGCTGGATGTTCCTCGGCCAGAACTGATATAGCAGTAGTGTCTTTTATACTAGCAACCAGGTCGAAGGCGATTACACATAGTATAATGCAATTTTCTCGGCCATTGCTGAGTTGCAGGTCAGTTTTAGCAGCTATGCGCGAAACGTTGAGTTCGAGGTGTGAGCTACCCTGCAGGCGACACACTTCTCGCTGGGGTTGTTGCAAATACTGCTCAATTGTCTCATTCTAGGGACTTTTTTGCGCTGTTCTCCATGGTATCTTTGTCCGGAAGTGTCAGTATTTTGCAGTGATGATATAGATTATTGTAACACGGTGTGGCTTAGAAGGACTTTTATCGCGGTATGTCATTTCTTGTACATACAGTATCTTCGATTGGAGATCGATAGTGCTTATAGAATTTGCTATGATACTATTATTGTGGTGTTCTAACACATAAGCTACGACGTCACACATACCCTAGTAATGAAGTAATTCGGACGTATGCTGCATCGTGTTTGACTGAGAGCATAATGACGTTGATACGA
Organism: Schistocerca nitens; assembly: GCF_023898315.1. NCBI lineage: Eukaryota > Metazoa > Arthropoda > Insecta > Orthoptera > Acrididae > Schistocerca > Schistocerca nitens. The sequence continues at coordinate 286,393,887 of NC_064614.1, forward strand.
CGAGATGCGATGCGATGTTGACATGACGTCGGAAGAAGTGAAACGGAACTCATGTAAATGAGTAAAATTTTGGAAAAACACAGAAAAGTCAGAAAAATGAGTGAATTGTGGAAGAAAAGGAAAATACAAAAATGGATGGAAAATACCTAAAATTCGGGAAGAAAGAGCGTACTTACATATCTCCCTGGGTGCCGCAGTCTCTGTTGGTGCGCGGAATGGCGTGACTTAACTTTTCTTATTAACAGACACAGCTTGCTCGTCTCCCTGTGTTGCACAGTTCCAGAGTAAAGCCCATCAACTCAAGAGCTATAGTTATAAAAAATGAAGATGTTGCAGGGGGAGAGGAAGGGTAGCGATAGGGGTGGGAGGGACTGGGATGTGAGTGACGGGGAAGGGAGGTACGGTTCTTGTGGGAGACCTTGATCAGTTACCAGTTGTTCCCCAGGAGGAGGGGAGCGGGGATGGCGTTGAATGTAAGTCACCCGAGTTTGTAACTCGACACCAGATGGGTAAACTGGCACCAGATGTGATAAGACCTCTATCTGGATCTGAATTTGAACTGTTAACGTATTTACTGGTATATACTGCCTTCCTCCTCCACAGTCTGTTCTAGGAGTACTGCCGGTGGCCGTTCCCAAACCAGAAATTTATGACAGACTTTGCCAATGTGGCAAGCTGTACGTCGGCCAAACGATTAAGAAAATTGACCCCAGATACCAAGAACATCAGAGGACACCCAGATGAGGCAGGTAACTGAGTTAGCTATTGCTGAGCTGAGGGTTCTGGCACACACCACAGCCGTCAGCGGGGCTCGGTCGGCAGGGGCGTGGAGCAGTGTCGTCTGCAGCGGCTCAGCACGCCGCGAGGCGGCTCTGCGTCGGTCATTCAACACGAACACCGGCACAGGTAAGTTTCATCTGTGCAATCAGGCAGCAAGAAAGCACCTCTAGTCGCTATATTGACAGTGATGAAGAGTAAAATTCTCCACCTCAGCCCTTCGTTACTACGACACAATCGAGGATTCTATAACGACTTTCTGCAATCTATTCAGGAAGAACTGGGGAAAAAGAAGTGCCCATGGCGTCCTGGGCGGCCTACTACCCATATTATCTATCCTGTGTTTATATTTACACGTTACTGGGAGACCAGAAAACGCCTGGCCGTAAGAGGCTGCAAATGTGGCAGTGGACGGTGACACAGAAGCGTACTCGACTAGTTACGGTAGTGGATGTCAGTATAAAGACAGGGTTGCTATGAAATTAATAGTAACAACATATGTAGCATACGGTGTAGAATTTACTATGAAAGCAGTAGCTACATATACACTGAAGAGCCAAAGAAACTGGTAGACCTCGTCTGAAGTAGTGCTGGAGGGAACTGACACCATGAATCCTGCAGGGCTGTCCATAAATCCGCAAGAGTACGAGGGGTGAAGATCTTTTCTGAACAGCACGTTGCAAGGCATCCCACACATGCTCAATAATGTCCATGTCTGGGGAGTTTGGTAGCCAGCGGAAACGTTTAAACTCAGAAGAGTGTTCCTGAGGCCACCCTGTAGCAATTCTGGACGTGCGGGGTGTCGCATTGTGCTGCTATAATTGCTCAAGTCCGTCGGAATGCCATTGGTCATGAAGGGATACAGGTGACCAGATAGGATGCTTACGTACGTGTCGCCTATCAGAGACATATCTAGGCGTATCAAGGGTCTCATATCACTCCAGCTGCACACGCCCTACACCATTACAGATTCTCCATCAGCGTGAACAATCCCCTGCTGACATACGGGGTCCATGACTTCATGAGGTTGTCACCATACCCGAACATTTTCATCCGCTCGATACACTTTGAAACGAGACTCATCCGACCAATCGTCAACAGTCCAATGTCAGTCCTCAGTCCTACGGGTCCAGGCGAGGCCTAAAGGCCGGCCGAAGTGACCAAGCGGTTCTAGGCACTGCAGTCTGGAACCGCGCCACCGCTACGGTCACAGGTTCGAATCCTGTCTCGGGCATGGATGTGTGTGATGTCCTTAGGTTAGTTAGTTTTAAGTAGTTCTAAGATGGTTCAAATGGCTCTGAGCACTATGGGACTCAACTGCTGTGGTCATCAGTCCCCTAGAACTTAGAACTACTTAAACCTAACTAACCTAAGGACATCACACACATCCATGCCCGAGGCAGGATTCGAACCTGCGACCGTAGCAGTCGCACGGCTCCGGACTGCGCGCCTAGAACCGCGAGACCACCGCGGCCGGCTAAGTAGTTCTAAGTTCTAGGGGATTGATGACCACAGCAGTTAAGTCCCATAGTGCTTAGAGCCATTTGACCCATTTTTGAGGCCTAAAGCTTTGCGTCGTGCGGTCATCAAGGGTGACGAGTGGCCTTCGGCTACGAAAGCCCATATCGATGATTTTTCGTTGAATGGTTCGCACGCTGACAGTTGTTGATGGCCCAGCATTGAAATCTGCAACATTTGCGGTAGGGCTACACTTCTGCCACGTCTAACGATTTTCTTCAGTCGTTGTTGCTTACGTTCTTGCAGGATCTTTTTCTGGCCGCAGCGATGTCGGAGATTTTATGTTTTACCGGATTCCTGATATTCACGGTATACTAGTGAAATGGTCGTACGGGAAAATCGTTACTTCATCGCTATATCGGAGATGCTGTGTCCCATCGCTCGTGCGCCGTTCAAACTCACTTAAATCTTGATAATCTGGCACTGTAACTGCAGTAACCGGTCTAACAACTGCGCCAGACACTTGTCTTATATAGGTGTTGCCGACCGCAGCGCCGAATTCTGCCTGTTTACATATATGACATCCAATTAAACAAATTTCCTTTTTCTGACGGACTCACGTCCAGACCGTCCGCTCATAATAACCTCTCAAAACTCTGGCATCTCTCTCCCCACAGCCACCACTGCTGGCGGCTCACCTCCAACAGCCCAACGCTACGCGCTGTTCACAGCCAACTGCCCAACACTAAAAAAGCGAATATTCCAACAATGAGTCCAACCAGCCACAGACTGCACACAGCGCAGTCAGCGATTTTCATACAGAGTCCTACGTGGTGTTACCAACATAAAAACCTAAACAGCCTACTTACAATCTCTGTATTTGAATACGCATGCCTATAGCAATTTATTTGGGGCTTCAGTGTAAGACACATACAATCACTACACAGTTATATAGTTTCTTTCATAATACGAGTAAGAAAATAAAGCGTTTGCATTTCGTGGGTGGAAATTGGAATAAAGGCACTCACTGTCCTGTTGCGCCGGCCAAAGTGGCAGTGCGGTTAAAGGCGCAGCAGTCTGAAACCGCAGGACCACTACGGTCGCAGGTTCGAATCCTGCCTCGGGCATGGATGTTTGTGATGTCCTTAGGTTAGTTAGGTTTAACTAGTTCTAAGTTCTAGGGGACTAATGACCTCAGCAGTTGAGTCCCATAGTGCTCAGAGCCATTTGAACCATTTTTTTTGTCCTGTTGTGTTATTGCATTTTTGGTACTTTGTCCAACCTCCACCCTTCCTAATTAGCTCAAAAGTTCTCTTCAGCATTGATGTTGTTAGTGTTTGTTGTTCTTGCAATGAAATTACGGCCCACTCTTCTCGTATGGCACTTTTCAGCTCACATTCGGCCTCAAATTGCTTACCATTGTGATAAACACGCCTTGCAACTACTCCTTAAACGTGTTTCATGTGGTTCATGTCTGGGCTACGTGCAGACGAGAGCAACATATCGACATCTTTATCTTCAAACCACCTTTTGGTTGTATCAGAAACATGTAAGATGCATTATGTTGTTGAAACATTAGAGTCTCGTTCACTTGTTCCTTATACATTCTTATCAGTTCTCTCTCTAGCATCATAGTGTACATGTTAGAGTTCATTTTAGTGTTCAGCTAAGCAATGCGTGATGTATATTTAGCGTAGCAGGCTGACCAAATCATAATACATCCTCTATCAAAATTTCTTGCTTACTGCTCTGTTCTCAGTTCATACCAGTAACAATGAAATCCATCCGGCCCATCTAAATGAAACTTTATATGTAAATTGATGGTTGACGTGGGAAGAAATGAAAGGAAAGGGAGTACTGATGTTAGCCATATTGGAAATTTACGCTGTTTAAGCGGCGACAGGTGAAAATGTGTACCGGACTGTGATTCGAACTCGCAATCTCTTGCTTACTAGGCATTACTTGGCAGACGAGGAAACTACTGCCCAATCTGGGACACAGCATTATTGAAATTGCACCCACTACCTCGGTACGCCCGACGGCCGACCCACACCCCCACCGGGCGCCACCTGTCCACAGTCCCTGTCCATTTCCTCCATGTCCGCAACTCAGAGATTCCACCAGGCATTCATATAAATGGAACCTCCTCTCGTCACTGAAGATCAGTTTATCCAATTCTCAAGTCCATGAAATACGTTTTTCAGAAAACTCCAGTCTATACTGTTTGTGTTTGTGCAGTCGTTTCTTGAATGCAAAATGTTTGACAATTGTACACGTCTGGCAGTTACTGACAACTGTGAATTAGCAACGAATTGAAAAAAAACAACGGTTTGCGGCCCTTGCTTGGCGCAAAATAAACCGCTTCGATGCCTCAAATAATTTTATAGCCACTCCATATTTTCCTTTCTGTCCACATCGTGGGCCCAGTGTAACGAAACTGGCAATCACTGTACTCTGACGGATCAACTACTTGGTGATTTGACGATTAGAGAGTCCCATTTCCCTGTATACATCGATTTTTGCTTTTTCATCACATGATAACTGTTTCCCGCGTGGCATTGACTCAGTCGTGGTTTATAGATGTACATAACACCCACTGTGACCACTGGTGGCTGCTTCCTGGCTGCAGTAAAGACACAGAAGCTCACACTAACACCGCACAGAGCCGACTGACCTTTTTATGAGTTCCATCGTCTAGCACATGAATCGTTGATGTCTTGTTATATACTCTACTGCTGACATCAAATCCGAAACCACTCGACTGCATTTGTCTGAGTACTGGATCTCATACTATTGCATATACATTGTATGCAAACAGTCCAGCCGACAATGTTGATATTTCTACAAATATATATGTCTTTTTTGGAAATGGAAGAGGATGTAGATAAAGATGAATTGGGAGATACGATACTGCGTGAAGAGTTTGACAGAGCACTGAAAGACCTGAGTCTAAACAAGGCCCCCGGAGTAGACAACATTCCATTGGAACTACTGACGGCCTTGGGAGAGCCAATCCTGACAAAACTCTACCATCTGGTGAGCAAGATGTATGAAACAGGCGAAATACCCTCAGACTTCAAGAAGAATATAATAATTCCAATCCCAAAGAAAGCAGGTGTTGACAGATGTGAAAATTACCGAACAATCAGTTTAATAAGCCACAGCTGCAAAATACTAACACGAATTATTTACAGACGAATGGAAAAACTAGTAGAAGCCGACCTCGGGGAAGATCAGTTTGGATTCCGTAGAAATACTGGAACACGTGAGGCAATACTGACCCTACGACTTATCTTAGAAGAAAGATTAAGGAAAGGCAAACCTACGTTTCTAGCATTGGTAGACTTAGAGAAAGCTTTTGACAATGTTGATTGGAATACTCTCTTTCAAATTCTAAAGGTGGCAGGGGTAAAATACAGGGAGCGAAAGGCTATTTACAATTTGTACAGAAACCAGATGGCAGTTATAAGAGCCGAGGGACATGAAAGGGAAGCAGTGGTTGGGAAGGGAGTGAGACAGGGTTGTAGCCTCTCCCCGATGTTATTCTATCTGTATATTGAGCAAGCAGTAAAGGAAACAAAAGAAAAATTCGGAGTAGGTATTAAAATCCATGGAGAAGAAATAAAAACTTTGAGGTTCGCCGATGACATTGTAATTCTGTCAGAGACATCAAAGGACTTGGAAGAGCAGTTGAATGGAATGGACAGTGTCTTGAAAGGAGGATATAAGATGAACATCAACAAAAGCAAAACGAGGATAATGGAATGTAGTCGGATTAAGTCGGGTGATGCTGAGGGAATTAGGTTAGGAAATGAGACACTTAAAGTAGTAAATGAGTTTTGCTATTTGGGGAGCAAAATAACTGTTGATGGTCGAAGTAGAGAGGTTACAAAATGTGGACTGGCAATGGCAAGGAAAGCGTTTCTGAAGAAGAGAAATTTGTTAACATCGAGTATAGATTTAAGTGTCAGGAAGTCATTTCTGAAAGTATTTGTATGGAGTGTAGCCATGTATGGAAGTGAAACATGGACGATAAATAGTTTGGACAAGAAGAGAATAGAAGCTTTCGAAATGTGGTGCTACAGAAGAATGCTGAAGATTAGATGGGTAGACCACATAACTAATGAGGAAGTATCGAATAGGATTGGGGAGAAGAGAAGTTTGTGGCACAACTTGACCAGAAGAAGGGATCGGTTGGTAGGACATGTTCTGAGGCATCAAGTGATCACCAGTTTAGTATTGGAGGGCAGCGTGGAGGGTAAAAATTGTAGAGGGAGACCAAGAGATGACTACACTAAGCAGTTTCAGAAGGATGTAGGTTGCAGTAGGTACTGGGAGATGAAGAATCTTGCACAGGATAGAGTAGCATGGAGAGCTGCATCAAACCAGTCTCAGGACTGAAGGCCACAACAACAACATATGTCTTTTGTACTGATTTCCACTACCGTTCGTGCCAGTGTCCTTACCGAGGGCGATTGAGCGCTCTGTTGGGCCGAACGTAGCTGGGAGCTGTGGCTTGGCCTGTGGAGAGTTACTGGCGCAATCACGATGCTTGGAGTTTGTCATCTACTCTACAGTTCAAGGAATTTAACCTGCTAGGAAATCTGTTGCGTGCCCACATTGTGGACTACATCGTGAAGCCTTTCATAAAGGGCATAAATTTTGTTCTCAACCTTCGTATGAGCCACTGAATTCTGGTTGTTTTCGGGTCTGCCTGATATTTATATCGTTACTCCAGTTCGCTGTTGCGAGGCGCTACTAGGCTATCTCTGGCCGATTTGTGGCGAACGTGAAGTATATTTTGGTTTTGTCGTCTACTCGACACGCTACTGAACAACGTAACTTGCTTTTTTGTGTGTGCGTGACGCGCCTCCTGTCAAATCATGTACTTATGCCACAGTTGCCAGCCATTCTTCAGATGTTTTGTATTTTATTAAAGCAGTGCTTAACGTACTTACTGTTAAGGTCAACTGTTAACTACCTGCATGTCTCATTATCCACTGTCGTGAATTTTATGAAGGTAGTATTTATTCAGTATTCGTCAGCCTTGTAATACATTGACGGTTTTGGTATTTCATTAGAATAGTGTTTAGTGCTTGCCTGTTGTTGTTGTTGTGGTCTTCAGTCCTGAGATTGGTTTGTTGGTTTGATGCAGCTCCCCATGCTACTCTATCCTGTGCAAGCTTCTTCATCTCCCAGTAACTACTGCAATCTACATCCTTCTGAATCTGCTTAGTATATTCATCTCTTGGTCTCCCTCTACGATTTTTACCCTCCACGCTGCCCTGCCGCTGCCCTGCCCTGCTTGCCTAATTTGCTTAATTCATTGAAATACTGTTCAAAGCCTTCAGTGCTTGTGAAACTTGTTTTATGCACTGTGTCCTATACAGCGTGTTCGGAAATTCCCGTTTCAAACTTCTAGGACTTGATGAAGTTTTCTCGGGTCTCGAGCTGGGTGGTAGCGTTGATATCTAGCGACGTTTCTGGAGGTGTCAGACTACCCATCTTCTGAAGAACGCTACCACCCGGCTGGAGACCCGAGAAACCGTCATCAGTAGTTTACGCCGGGAAAGCCCGCAGTCACATATTCTAGGACTTGTATAGCGGAGTGAGTACATAAGGACTGAATAGGACCTATGTCCGGTAAGGTACCATTTTCGCTCTACAGTGGTTTCACTTCAGATTTGTAACGCGTGCACCTCTGCCGAGGGAATGAGAAAAGTCTCGGCCACAACGGCCGGCATGTGTTTTGTGCTGCAGATAATTGGCAGTGGTCGACGCGAGCAAACTGGGAGCAGAGTCCCGCGGTGGCAGAGTGATATTTAAGGCCTTACCCCCCCTTAAATCTCGGGTTATGTTGTTCCTGTCTTGTGATTCCATCCTTCCCGTGAAGAGTTATGGTGTCTGAAGCTCAATTGCAGTGGAAAGTTGAGTACATTTCTATTTCATTTGCTGTCTCGTGAATCTCTTGTATTGATTAAAATCCTTTGGTGTGCTTGCGTCTATCACTAATTCACACGCAGTATTGAAGCGGCCTTATTTTAGGGGCTATGGTCATATGGTTATGTTCTAGTAGTAATGATTTTAACATTGTTGATTAATCTACTGAGTTAAGTAAACTTGAAAATTTGTTTGGACAAATTAAAGCAACTCCTTAGTCGTGGAAGTGATTTTTATTGTAATAAAGCTTTTAGAAACAGTGTTTTATTAAGGAAAGTTGGCTAGCCAAATCTTACAAGATCTGTATACTCGCTCTTAATGTATTCTACATCTACATCTGCATGGATACTCTGCAAATCACATTTAAGTGCCTGGCAGAGGGTTCATCGAACCACTTGCACAATTCTCTATTATTCCAATCTCGTATAGCGCGCGGAAAGAATGAACACCCTAATCTTTCCGTACGAGCTCTGATTTCCCTTATTTTATCGTGGTGGTCGTTTCGCCCTATGTAGGTCGGTGTCAACAAAATATTTTCGCATTCGGAGGAGAAAGTTGATGATTGGTGTTTCGTGAGAAGATTCCGTCACAACGAAAAAAGCTTTTCTTTTAGTGATTTCCAGCCCAAATCCCGTATCAGTTCTGTGACACTCTCTCCCATATTTCGTAACAATACTAAACGTGCTGCCTTTCTTTGAACTTTTTCAATGTACTCCGTCAGTCCTACCTGGTGAGGATCCCACACCGCGCAGCAGTATTCTAAAAGAGGACGGACAATCGTAGTGTAGGCAGTCTCCTTAGTAGGTCTGTTACATTTTCTAAGCCTTTGGTTAGACTTCCCCACAAAATTTTATATGTGTTCTTTCCAATTTAAGTTGTTCGTAATTGTAATACCTAGGTATATAGTTGAATTTACAGCTTTTAGATTAGACTGATTTATCGTGTAACCGAAGTTTAACGAGTTCCTTTTTTGGTACTCATGTGGATGACCTCATACTTTTCGTTCTTTAGGGTCAACTGCCACTTTTCGCACCATTCAGATATTTTTTCTAAATCGTTTTGCAATTTGTTTTGATCTTCTGTGACTGAAGCCCATCTTGTGTTTTCTCGGGACCCTCTAACCTAAAAAAACCGCCCAGTCCACGCCATACAGCCCCTGCTAACCATGTAGCCGCCTCCTCGTATAGTGGACACCTGACCTATTCATCGGAACACGAAATCCAACCACCCTTTGGCGCAAGTCGAGGAATCTGCAGCCTACATGGTCGCAGAACTGTCTGAGCCTCTGATTCAGACCCTCCACTCGGCTCTGACTCAGAGGACCTCAATTGGTCCTGTCGACTATGCTGCAAATGGTCAGCTCTGCTTTCATCTTGCAAGCAAGACTGGCAGCCTTTACCACTTCTGTTAGCCGCTCGAAACCAGAGAGAATCTCTGCGACACACATCATTGGTACCGACGTGAGCAACCACCTGTAGTTGGCTGCACCCTGTGCTCTTCATGCCATCCGGGAGGACCCTTTCCACATCTGGAATGACTCCGCCCGGTATGTACACGGAGTGCACATTGGTTTTCTTACCCTCCTTGTCAGCCAAGTCCCATAACGCGTCTAACGTTGGAGCTCCCAACTACCAATAGTCCCACCCTCTGCGATTGCCCGGATCTTGCAAGCTGAGTGGTTTCCTCTGAAACAGGACAGACGACAGCATCCAGCTCAGCGACAGTGTCAGCCACAGACAGCACCTGGGACCTGTTTGTCAGACAAACCGGGGAGGCCTTACGTGCGGCCGCCTCGCAAGACTTTCGCCGCCTGCTTCGCCCCTGGGCGACCTCCCACTCGACCACAGGTGAGGGGTCAGCCTCAGTGCCAGCAGTAACTGGGTTGGCCACCGGTAAGGACCGATCGGAGGACTCTGACGCGCTGGACGTCCGTAGGATCCCCACGGCCGGCCCACAACAGTGGTGCCCATCCACTGCAGCCTCAAGCTGTGTAACCAAAGCCGTCACAGCCTGAAGCTGAGAGCGAAGTGTCACCAAGTCGGCTCGCATCCGCACACAACAATCGCAGTCCTGTCCATACCAAAGACCGTGGAAAACTAAACTATGCAGATAAACGGACTATCGGCACGTGCTGCGCAACTCTAATGTAGACCCTGACGAAAACGCACGAACTGTGTCTAGTAACACGCAGATATTCAAGAACCTAACTACCGAATTACTCAGATGAAACTAAATAATTTGCCCCTGATAAGGAACTTGTAATATATCACAAAATCGGTTTACTTTCTGAAGCAAACGAAAACGCGAGAACTGTGGCTATTAGATTTTAAATTTACACGCAGAAACTCAAGAAACTAAACTATTAAAGCACACAGATGATATAACAAAATTGGCTCCTGATTAGGAACTCTTAAATGTCACAAAAGCGGTTTACTTATCTGTTGCTGCGTCTGTCGCGGTCGGTTACTACTGCGTGACTCTTTAGCTGATCGGAAGTTATTAGAGTTCTCATAGGAATCGTGTGGAGATTATTTCCATCTGAGTAATGAAGTTTATCTGAGTTAGTTTGACTAGTTATATTCAAGTTTCAAGTTTTTATGGGTCTTGTTCTAGTTAAAGAAATTTGTTCGTCATTTACCCAAGTAATATGGCTTTATAAGGCAATCGCCTTTATTATTGTGATTGTGATTTGATAATGCTTTATGACTGAATAAAGTGTGTGGGAACTACAACGGATTACTATTGTGATTTCGGTGTGTCCTTACGACCCACACCTCAGGAGATATGTATCATTGACCGTTAAGCCGTATGTGCAATTGCCAATAATAATTATTTGATTGGTCTTCACCTGTAAGTCTTTGTTAACCACTAATACTGCAGCTGCTTAGAACTTTAAATTGCATTAGCTTCGCCGTAGAAGCCACTTATCACTGAGCCTTAAACCGTTAGTGGAGTTGCTAAGAATAAATTTGTTGTCCTTGACCTGTAACTCTCTGTTAACCACTTGAAGTGCAACTGCTCAAAACTTTAAATTATTTTGGTTTCGCCGTGGAAGACACTTATCATACTGGACCCGTTGTACTCGACTGGTATTACTGGTCTCACGTAGCACCTAATGAAGACGAGTCACGTAATCGAAAAATTGCGCATGGGGGTTACTGATATCCGACAGTACACCCATCACCTCGAGATGCTAATAGCAATCGTAAATGTCATTCGCCAGTATGACAAAATTAGACGAAATTAGTGATAGTGATTCTTTTAACCACCAAGTAATTATTATTGTGTATATCAGCAGATAGGCTTGTGCATGTCCTCATCAACGCTTGTTTTCATCCGAAAAGTCAGCATTTCTGTGGGTATACGGGGATATCGACATGTTTTCAGACCTCCACCTACTTCCCATAATGCTAACGTTAATCAACTTACTATATTTGCGAAGATTTGTAAAGTCAATGTCACTCTCTAAAAAACGTATCAAAAACTTCTATTAACTCAACTTTATTCACTAATTTTTCCGCTCGTAATGTGGTATAGGATGTAGTGGTCTAAAGTAGCGCTGTACTGAATTGACTGTACTGCGTTTTATGCTGATGGTCTGATGTGGTACAAAAGCAGAGCCTATCGTCGTGTTGCCTGTTGCTGGTGCAAATTAAGAGAAAGATTCACAAGGCAGATGCAAGAGAAGAGGGGAAGGTCTCGTTATCTTGAAAATTTGACGTCTGAAACAGGAAACAGACACCAATTTGAGAAAAGCTACAGCAGAGTGAAGGAAGCGAGGTTGGCAATAGTTGCTACAGAAAAGGCGAGGGTGACTGTCAAAGGGCACGTGGCAGCTGGCGCAAAACAAAGCTCTGGCAGGCGATGCATATCGAATGGCAGCGCCAGGTGGGCATCGTGACCCTGATTAGGAGCAGGGGCGCTGACTGACAAGGCAAACACGTCGCCAGTCGCCAGCCGCCACTGTTTGAGCGTCTGCTCGCTCAAAGTGCAACTGGACCCAAGGCGGGGCGCCGGCCGCATTTGTTAGCCAGTGCTGGCTGCGTTCGGGAGACAGCCCGCCTTAATTAATGGTTTTACAATAATTAGAAGGGACGGCGCTCTTCTCCCACCTGTCCCCGGCCGCCCGGCATGCCGCACTGCAGCGCCGCGCGCGGCGCACCAGTGAAACACAAAGCGGCCTACCCCCTCTGGTATCCTGTTCGCCACCCTCCGTACCGCCCCGCGCGCCCCCGTCAAAGCGAGCAAATGGCTTGTAATTCTGTAGGTAACTGGAAAACGCGCATAAATGGCGCAAACTATGGCTTAGTAATTACCGCGTCGTAATTTTCTAAATTATAGCGCGACGCGGCGCTTCTCCGGTTTTGATTTGTATTTGCGATGACGGTTGGAGGGTGCCAATTGTTATTTATGTGTGGCAGCAAAGCAATAGGCTCTGATTGAGTCTTGTTTCCCTTACAGTTGCCCTGAAAACCTATTTCCATCGTAGCAATTGCACTGTTTCATCAGTTAAATCTTGTGCTGTCATTTTGGGAAAATAGTCCCTGAATCAACAGCTGAGGCTGAAGCACTTGCTCAGAGCTAATTACTCAACGAAGCAATCGTACCACGGATTAAAAAAGGATGGGAAAGGTCTCAATGAAACATTCGTTTCCGTAAACGTGGTGCTAAACGAGTACACTAGAAAGAAACGTCAAGTTAGGTCTAGAGGAGCATGAGAAACAGAAGCATCACTCAATAAACCAGCGTGAAGGCAGCTACCGAGAAAATGACGGAGGTCACTTGTAAGGCCGTCTAGAGTGAGATGTACAGGGAACAGGGCACACAATTGAGAGATAGATTAACTTAATGTAGACAAGCAAGCTTTCATCTTTGATGTGACAGGAATTATTCTACGTTTGTCCAGAAAGTAAGTTTACTTAGAGTTAGCAGCCCTGTCTTGTTAAGTCAGGCTTGCTTTTAAACCATGTAGCCGTAAATTCATACCTGGAAATACTTTAACAAGGTAGCCATAAAATAATCAATGTCATTTATTCCTGGATAACTTGCAGGAATCCTGACGTCTACGGGTTAGCGGGAGTCCTCAGATAAATTCTGACGATTTCATCGACTATCTTGAACTGTTTGTAATACAATATAGGTGAAACATCTACAGGTGTTCGCAGCTGTCAAACGACAAAGACTAGTTCTAATTTCACCCACTAATGTATTCCGGTATATTATCCCTTGGTCCAATGAATTTCTATGAAAAAACAAACGCTTCGTCTCCGCCTGCGGCGGACAGCATGAAGTTGGGTTGTAGCTTGTTTTTATGTCCGATTCAGATCCTGGCTGGCTACTGACTTCAATAAAAGTTGATTTCCATTTTACCTAAAGCAGATGCGTGCTGTTACATGGTTTTTCTTTTTCTTTTTTTTTAATTCGTGTGCAGTTGGCCATTGTCGATTGCTGTTGTGCGCTATTGCTATCACCCCATGGTAGAAGACTGGAACACATCTTCTTTCGCAGCGGAATTTACATGCCATTCAATTTTACGCCCTCCAGCTTCCGATTACAATTATTTTTAACGATCTCCGTTGGTAGATGGCAGTCGTGGCGGTCGGTCGCACTCTCCAAGCGCTCTGACATCAGCACCGGCAGTTGCGGAACGCTGTGTGTTGTCTTGGATCCACTGTAGTGCTTCTCGTAATTTCCGAATGGTTTCTGTTTAATATTATTGTTAAAAATACAGTGCTTTTTTTTAGTAGTCATTCATTTCGTGTGTCTTGTGATTTAACACGTTTCGTCAATAGCTACCGGATGTTTACATTCTAGTAATCCGCAGGCCGTCTAGTCGTTATGTTGTTTTCGGACACATTAAAATACTTGTTAGAATTTCCTGAAGGTGTCTGTTTAAGATTGTTGTTGCAAATACCGTACTTTTTATTCTCATTCATTTCGTGTCTTTACAGATATTTAACAAATATCTGTGTGGTGTTTGCATTCTCGTGTTTTACGTCGCCCTGCTGTCGGAAGTTAGCTCCACAACTCGTCGGAAGTTAAGTAATCACTGCATTACAAGCGCGTATTAGTGTTTTTTTCGGTTTACTGTAAAAATAGCTTCATGTGCGATAAAAGTACATGTTGCTATAGGTTAGTTAATATTGAAGAAACTTGTCAGGACTTTTGGTTGACGTTTCAGTGGTGTCATTGTAACGGGGAAGCCAATAAAGTATCAGATGAGGTTCTTCCCTGGAGTTGTAGATCATGCAGTCGAGACAAGAGGATTGTGGGACAGGGACGAAAAAATTGTGCCCTTTAGGTAGAATTACGAAGGCGTATTTTGAATGAGATAGTTTGAAGGGGAAAATATAAACTGGAAACTGGGAAAAACTACACAAGTAATAGGCAAATGGAGGAAATCTCAGGAAGCACATTTCAAACTCCTGCCAGCAATCAGCTTGACTTTTTATCTTAAATAACAGAAGAGGCTAAACCAATTTCTGAGCAAAGTACGGTGTAGCAGACTCGTAAAAAAACTTTAAGAGGTCGATAGAAAAGCATGTAGAAACAAATGAATCCTGCTGCTAGGTAGTAGCCACGGGAGCGGCGCAGGCGAAATGCTACCGGAAAAGTTGGGTGCAGAATACCAGGTCATAAACAGTACGAAACATAGTGCCAAGCTTATCCAAGTGACAGAGAACATAGGGATTTCGTGCAGAGAGTTTGTTGAACAAGGTCAAGTACCTATAGTAGCAGGAGCAGGAAACAGCACGGCTAGCAACTTAGAGTAAAGATGACCTGTAGGAAACAGGTGCAACAGCAGTATGCATTCGTGTGGAGTTTATGGAGGTTTTACAGAGCCACTATCAGTCTTGTGTTAACGTAGCTGTCATTTGTGTAAACAAATAGCTAAGTGGATTGCTTGTGACTGGAACAAAGTGTTATAAATTATGTGGGCTGTACCTGTTGCTGCAATTGGGAGATGGGGATACACAAATCATGGTCTCCACCTCAACACCTTGAGACGTCCCCTTCTAACAATTATACATGGCTGAGCTTAAACTGACACACAATATTTTGTTAGCGCAACGCAATCTGACTTTCAATAATCCCTACAAAAGAATGGGCCCTGACTAACATTAAACTATACCTTTCACAAATCACTTACCTCACAAAAATCTTCGCTACTCAAGCTACTGCAATACAGCGAGCGCCACTACTGCCAGCTAAATAAAAGATTCAAAGTACTGAAGGCACTAACTACTGATAGGCATAGTTAGCAAATGAAAGATTTTGATAGAGAACAACCAATGTATTTACCTCAATAGTCATAATATATATATAGCAGTTCATGACAAATTTCAAAACTCCGCCATCTCTCTCTCCACATCCACCACTGCTGGCGGCTCACCTCCAACTGCCCAACGCTACGCGCTGTTCACAGCCAGCTGCCTAACACTACAATGGCGAGTATTACAACAATGCAAAGCAGCCACAGACTGCACACAGCACAGCCAGTGATTTTCATACAGAGGTGGCGTTACCAATAAAAAAACCTAAACAGCCTACTTACATAGCCGCCATGCTCCCCACAAAAAAATTTTACAAATTGTTTTGGGCACTGGGCAATACATATTTGTTAAAATTTTTCATAATCGTAATTACAATAACAAAGAAATCAAATGCACACACTTATTGATACAATGTTGGTCAAAAGCTAAAATTTTCTCACAGTCCATAAAGATAGTCCTGATCATTCATCATAATAGTAATTACAGTTTTTTTCACAAAGTCTCACTAGTAAAAGAAATTGCACACAGAAGTAGTGGATTTCCATGCAGTCTTGAAGAAGTGGTGTTGTCCTTCCAACGGAAAGACAGTGTTGACTCTTGACATGCTGACAGGTAATGGCCCACAACAGAGCAAACCCACAGCGGAGTCAATCGAAGTTTTGAAGAATATCGTTTGGTAGGTCATCACAGAGCAGACCCAATGCAGTCCTGGTAGAGATTACGGTATTGGTGGGCCACCAGAGGTGCAGACCCACTGCAGTCCTTGTAGAAATAATGGTATTGATGGATCATCAAAGGTGTAGACCCACTGTAGTCCTTGTAGAGATAATGGTACTGGTGGGGCATCAAAGATGCAGACCCACTGTAGTCCTTGTAGAGATGGCCAGCAGCTATCTGTTGTGACTGTGCAGGTGCACAATCACCATTGAAGAGACTTGCGGATAATATAGCAAGTCCATAACCACCACTTGTGCACTCACAAAGTTTTTGAATTGTCCTGAGAACCAGCAATGCTGTTAACCAGTCCCTTGCTGAATTATTAACACACGTGCAAACACTAACAGTCCCTACTTCTCACATATTGTCCATATACTATGACCAACAGAAACGTGTGCAGTGAAATGTAACTTACAAGTTAATAATATGATGAACTGGTGTCAATTACAATTTCATAACAGAAGAATACAATTACAAAGGTACGGAATACATCATTAAAGAACATAACAATACAGATAACATTTGTAGTACAGGCTTTACAACAGAATAGAAATAAACATATACTTCAATGTTACAGGAATTATGACACAAGTAAATAAATAAAATAATGAGAATAGTTTTCGAAACATTAATTTCACACATGAGCATTGAAACAAAACAGAATTAATAACGTCTAAGCATATTTACAAGGTAAATAACATATTATTAATGCCAATTACATTTGAGGATAACAGTATTCCTCATCATAGTGAATGTAGCTTAGTATTAGAAAAATTCTACAACATAAGTATTATCAGATAAACATATAAATACAGGAAAAACATAAATACCCAAGGGTACACAAACATATAGCGGAATAATACAAGGAAAGGACAGGGTTTGTTTTACTGCAGTATTTTGCAAACAAAACTTTCTTTACTTCTCGGTGATCTCCCTTCGTTCTTCATTATTTCCAAAAGTCCTATCTATACAAGCTTTCTGTACTTTTCTCGTATAGCCTCTCAGTGCATTTCTCAAATTCTTCGCAACTCATTCTCTTATAGGCTACCCCCTCTTAAGGTAACTTAAATGTACTGAGCTCAGATGCTAAACTAAGGGACGAGGCAATGCAGCAGCACAAAACAATTAACACAACCATTAATGACAAAAAATTTAAATAGGCAAAGTAATTGCAACATTACAACTAATATAAGGCACTGTGCAGCAAACAAGAAAAATAAATCAGTGGTAAAACTAGCTTAACAGAGTAATACAAAGTGAAATTTAGTAGCACTATGCATGGCAAAGATCGCAGAAAAAATATTACACTAAAGACAACAATGCAGACAAGGGAAATGTCTATTCACATCTTAATGTCAATGTAATTAAAGTGGTGCACCACAAGAAGTTTTTCTACCAAAAAATTACCAAGTAGTTGAAAAGAAAATTCCGTATGCAATTCCTGTGAAGGGAAATGTATTTTTATGCTCCTTCATTTTTTTTTAATAGATCATAAAATTATTTACTGGATCTGTAGGCATAAAATATTTATATTAGTACATCTATTAAATTTTATTTTAACCAATGCTGCAGTGCAGCTAGAAACTAGATATTAACGATAATGAGCAAATATGTACAAAGGACGGCATGAAACATCATTCATTAGCCATATGGCATTTCATAAGTTAGTAGAAAAATCTCTCAACTAGAGAGACAGTAGTCATAATCAGGTGTATAGACATAAAAATATTTCTCGTCATTTCATTAGGCATTTCAGTAAATATCATAAATTAAGAGCTCCACAGTGTAATCATACGTTTTCAAGTTCGACCATGTCGTTTTTGCGATGCTTTCTACAAAGGAATGTCAATAGCGAGGTTAATGGCCTCCCTTTTTTTTTCTTCTCCACCTAATGGCTTTTTCTCAAGGCGGCTGGCGCACCTGGCCGCTCACAATGCGTTACGTCACGGTCACTTACCTTTCTTACCGAAATATTTACGACAGCAGTTTCCGCTACAGTGACAGTCTCATATAAAAATATTTTCACAGGTCGAGAATTTATGTGTGGCTACTTGGAGAATGAACCAGCTGTAAGAATGCGATCGGTCATTCACGATTGTCACAGTGAAGGAGATTTTTATCATGCCTTCCTCTCAGCATATTGGTCTCAAGCCACACAAGACCGAGTAAAACATAGCATCATAATGATGAAACATTTCGAACAATCTGAATTTTCCAGTCTTGTCAAATATTTTGAAGACATGTTGCATAAGAATCAGTATCTTTCAAATCCATACAGCCCCTCAGAACTCATCCGCATTTGCTTAATCAAACTGCCTGAACATTTACGACATATTATTTTGGCAGGACGTTGCAAAGACGACATTGAAGCTTTTCAGGGACTGTTACAAGCACTGAAAATTGACACTGACAATCGCGGAACGCGAGAACAGGAGCACAACAATTACAGGTCACATCTGTCACAATTCCGCGATGACAGAAATAATACACGACAAGGCTATTCTTATAACGTAAATCGTGACCAAAACAGACACCACCCGTATGACAACCGTTGGCAGAGTGGTAATAATTACAGGGAAAGATCACCTCTCCGCGGTAATGACAATCACAGAGACAATCAGAGAAACAGTCAATATGGGAACCAAAACAATTATTATTACGGGAGACAGAATAACTTTAGACGCAACGGTCCAGCGCGCAGTTACGATTCAGGGAGAAATTCTCCACCACGTGACCGACAAGAAAGAAACTATGGAATCTATCGACATGACGACAGACGATATGATCGTAACGACAGACCTGAATTGCATCAGAACTGGTGGGATTCAAACAGAGCTGGTTCCTCTCGGAAAGGCGAATTTGTAGAAGCTAGTTCTCCTAATCCCAGTAACGACGCGCGCCAACAAAGACACAATAGGCAATGACTCACACCGCTGGCAGCCACAAAACATATGTATGAAACTGACGACGCAGCTGCCGTAGCTACTAATTACGTAAGAATGGAAGACATTAGAGACATCTTACTCCAGGAACACAACGTTAAACATAACAACATTGCATATCCTGTGATTCACATTACAGTAAATGACGTAAAATTTACGGCAGTACTTGACTCTGGCAGTCCCATTTCAGTAATTAGTGAAACAGCCTTCAGGAAATGTAACAAATCGAATGATTGCCCCACACTTCCGTTACGTAAGATTAAATTACAAGGTGCAATCTTTGGAAAAAGTGTAGATGTACGCCAACAAACCAACTTAGAATTCTTTTGTCAAAGCCACAGCTTCTCTATGAACTTTCTTATTGTTCCATTATTGCCGGCCGCGGTGGTCTCGCGGTTCTAGGCGCGCAGTCCGGAACCGTGCGACTGCTACAGTCGCAGGTTCGAATCCTGCCTCGGGCATGGATGTTTGTGATGTCCTTAGGTTAGTTAGGTTTAAGTAGTTCTAAGTTCTAGGGGACTAATGACCACAGCAGTTGAGTCCCATAGTGCTCAGAGCCATTTGAACCATTTGTTCCATTATTGTCGACGGAAATCATATTGGGAGTAGACTTTTTGAATGAATACAAAGCAATCTTAAACTTTCACGATGCTGAAATAAGTTTAGAAAAAGAAGGTAAGTCAGTAGCTTTGAAATTTGAAGATTGGCTCTCAAACCATGACGAAGAAATTAATCGGCTTTACCTCCTGTTAGACAACAGTTCGGAATTTTCGACGGAACTTGACACTAACAATCACTCTGCAAGTACTGACAGGGGTGATATCGACGGCGCATTTGATACTAATGAGTTAATTCAGAATAAAATTCAAACAATTGAGAATTGTAATGACAATGATAGGCAAGACCTTTTTGAGATTTTACAAGCACATTCCACAGTTTTTACTCACAAAACAGGAACAATCAAGGGATTTCAATACCAATTTCGTGTTCGTGAGCATACTAAATTTTGTGTTAGACCATACGTAATTCCGGCGCATTATAGGGACCGTGTTAGAACAGAAGTACAATCTATGCTTGACGAGGGCATTATTGAGCCTGCAGTAAGCTCATACAAGAATCCATTACATGTTGTTGAGAAGAAAAATGGATCGATCAGGCTTGTCTTAGATTCGAGACAAATCAATACTATCATCATTCCTGAAACAGACAGGCTGCAAACGTTGGAAGAACTTCTTCATAATTTTAATGGTGTAAAAGTGTTGTCTTCTATTGATCTCAGATCCAGCTTTTATCAGATCGAACTACATCCAGAATGTAGAAAATACACAGCTTTCCTTTGTTTCGGCGTTTGTTATCAGTTTCGGAAACTTCCTTTTGGTTTGAACATTTCTTCGGCAGCATTCATTCGCGGGCTAAATTCCATATTACCTGAGTTCTTAAAACGTCACATCACCTTATATGTGGACGATATTCTAATAGCAGAAGCTTCATGGGAACAACATAATCGCATCCTCAACAGTTTGTTACGTATTTTTGCAGAATCTGGAATTACAGTTAACTTGGAAAAGTCTGAATTCGGTAGGTCAAAGGTGAGGTTTTTGGGACATATTATTTCTTCTGAAGGTATTCGGCCGGATCCTGAAAAGTTAGAAGCAATCAGAGCCATTCCAGTTCCATCCACAAAAAAAACAAGTCCGCAGTTTTCTAGGTCTCGTAAATTTTTACCGTCGTTTTCTGAATATGCAAATTCTTGTTACACCAAAACTTTGTTCTCTCACTGGAAAAAATACTATTTGGAACTGGGACGAACAAGCACAGTTGGAATTCAATTCTTTGAAAGAATCGCTACTTAACGCGCCAATGCTAGCTCATCCAGATCTGTCACAAGATTTCTGCCTTAGCACGGATTCTTCTAAAGTCGGTCTTGGTGCCCATTTATTTCAAGAAGCCACAGAAAATGACACTACTGTTCAGAAAACCATTGCTTTTGCTAGCCGAGTGCTAACAAAATCTGAAAAAAATTATTCCGTTACTGAATTAGAAGCTTTAGCTATCGTTTGGGCATTTAACAAATTCCGTTTCTTTCTTTCTGGCAAGCACGTAAAAGTTTACAGTGATCATCGTGCATCACAATTTCTTATGTCTTCAAAATTAAATCATGACAGGTTAAAACGTTGGGCATTGTTTCTGCAAGAATTCCGCTTCACAATAGTCTACATTCCCGGCAAGGAGAACATTGTTGCGGACGCACTGTCACGCGCACCGGCTGGACTTGAGAAAAGTAACACAGAAGGCAACCTCGAGAAAAATTTCAGTATTCTTTACATTCAGAAAGTCGCCTTTGAAAACTTCATCACCACATCTTTAAAGGACATTGCTCATGAACAAGATAAAGATCCGATTTGGAAAGACATCAAAAGCAAATGGCATGAAAAGACACACACACAGATTCGGCATTATTATCTGGTTAGAAACAACATACTATTCAAACGCTGCACTGTTGATGACAAGCTATGGGTACTTTGCATTCCTGACGATTTTGTTAATAAGCTCATTTGGTACATTCATTTCAGCTACGCACATTTTGGTCCACGAAAATGTTATCATATTCTTCGAACGACTTGTTATTTTAACAATATGGAAAAGAGAATTCGAAGAGTCTTGTCTATTTGTAAACTTTGTCAAAAGGCGAAACCATCTACTGTCTCCCATCGTGCTCCGTTGTTTCCTATTATTCCTTCTAAATTAAAAGAATTTGCTGCTGTTGATCTCTTGGGACCGCTTGTCAGAACATCTAATGGATTTTCGTACGTTCTAGTCGCTGTTGAACTTACTTCAAAAGTTGTTTCTTTCACACCATTACGTAAAGCCACTGGACGGTCTGTATCCAACGCCTTTGTTAAAAATTTCTTACGTGAAGTTGGACACGTTAGTAAAGTCATTTCAGATAACGGACTGCAATTCAGATCTGCTGTTTGGTCACGCATGCTTCGCAACCATAAAATCAAACCTGTTTTTATTTCATTGTACTCACCACATTGTAACCCCTCCGAACGGATTATGAAAGAAATCAATAAGCTTTGCAGACTTTATTGTCACAGAAAGCATCAGCATTGGGACAGATATTTCCACTTATTTCAAAACGTGCTGAATGAAATGCCTCATGATTCCACTGCTTTACCACCTACTCTTGTACTGAAGAATGAAGAACCACCGAACAGAATCAGAGAGCTTGTACCTTTCCCGAATACACGTAAACTTCGACACAAAGACATAATTGATTTGGCTCTTAAAAATATAAAATCTGCAGCAGACAAAAGGAGAAAACTACACAGTAAAGCAAATGCAAAGAAATTATATATTGGTCAGAAAGTTCTCATTAAATCTCATTCATTGTCACATAAGAAGAAACACTTGAGTCACAAATTCTTTCTAGTTTACAATGGACCTTACAGAATCCGACGTATACCACATGATAATTGCGTTGAAGTTGAAACTCTGCGTACTAGGAAGAGTAAAGGTTTACACCACATTTCACATGTAAAACCGTTTATTGAAAGATAATCTGCTTTTTAACTTTGTCATTGCCATAAAACTTTTCACTTCACATTTCTAGTATGCATTGTCATACTTAGAAACTGTTACCATGCAACAATGTTTGAAGTTAAATATCCAATCAAGAACCAAGAGAACTTATTTAAACAGAAATTACGAATGCATTGTTATTGTGAACAGACGACACAGTGTTGTTATTTGTACATTCTTGCTTGTTAGTTGCACGATTACGTAACGACTATCAGGCTTACATACTTAGGACACATACTGGTACTGCTAATGAGATTCTAATGCAACATTTTGGTTTACTTGAAAATACATTCTGGATTTAAAGTACTTTCAGTGAGATACCAGATGACGTAGTGGTTAGTTTATGTGACAGCTACACGATTTTATCACGACGCTACTAATGAGTGACAATTTACAATGTTGCTTTTGCAGTGTTTCTGTTTTATATCTGCACAGTTTTCTGTTTTATTCT
Source organism: Schistocerca nitens (assembly GCF_023898315.1). Taxonomy (NCBI): domain Eukaryota; kingdom Metazoa; phylum Arthropoda; class Insecta; order Orthoptera; family Acrididae; genus Schistocerca; species Schistocerca nitens. The sequence continues at coordinate 286,417,031 of NC_064614.1, forward strand.
GGAAAGTAAAACATGTTTTAGTAGTAGCTTCTGTGGTATAGCAGCAATGAGACAGCCTTTTTCGTGGCACAACAATACGTTACTGTACAGTACTTTCTTCATCACGCCAATAAGCGTAATAACTACGATATCTATACACAAAGCATTTCACTTTTGTTTATCATGAGGTAAGTACATTGACTTCTGCAGAACTTAGCTTTCGGAGGACGATAAATACGAGACTTCCAAAGAGATTATCTTACAACATGACGCACAGTTTATCGCTACAGTACACGTATTTGAGTGATTAATTTCGCACTTAAAACATTTATTTTTTTAAGATATTTGAAGTGCAATGATACAAGGGTTTTCCGTGATACATTTCATTCCATTGCTGTAATCTGTAACACCTGAGGGTATAATTACGAGGGCAGTTCAATAAGTAATGCAACACATTTTTTTTTTCTCGGCCAATTTTGGTTGAAAAAACCGGAAATTTCTTGTGGAATATTTTCAAACATTCCCGCTTCGTCTCGTATAGCTTCATTGACTTCCGACAGGTGGCAGCGCTGTATGGAGCTGTTAAAATGGCGTCTGTAATGGATATGCGTTGCAAACAACGGGCAGTGATCGAGTTTCTTTTGGCGGAAATCCAGGGCATCTCAGATATTCATAGGCGCTTGCAGAATGTCTACGGTGATCTGGCAGTGGACAAAAGCACGGTGAGTCGTTGGGCAAAGCGTGTGTCATCATCGCCGCAAGGTCAAGCAAGACTGTCTGATCTCCCACGTGCGGGCCGGCCGTGCACAGCTGTGACTCCTGCAATGGCAGAGCGTGCGAACACACTCGTTCGAGATGATCGACGGATCACCATCAAACAACTCAGTGCTCAACTTGACATCTCTGTTGGTAGTGCTGTCACAATTGTTCACCAGTTGGGATATTCAAAGGTTTGTTCCCGCTGGGTCCCTCGTTGTCTAACCGAACACCATAAAGAGCAAAGGAGAACCATATGTGCGGAATTGCTTGCTCGTCATGTGGCTGAGGGTGACAATTTCTTGTCAAAGATTGTTACAGGCGATGAAACATGGGTTCATCACTTCGAACCTGAAACAAAACGGCAATCAATGGAGTGGCGCCACACCCACTCCCCTACCAAGAAAAAGCCGGTAAAGTCATGGTTACAGTCTTCTGGGACGCTGAAGGGGTTATTCTGTTCGATGTCCTTCCCCATGGTCAAACGATCAACTCTGAAGTGTATTGTGCTACTCTTCAGAAATTGAAGAAACGACTTCAGCGTGTTCGTAGGCACAAAAATCAGAACGAACTTCTCCTTCTTCATGACAACGCAAGACCTCACACAAGTCTTCGCACCCGAGAGGAGCTCACAAAACTTCAGTGGACTGTTCTTCCTCATGCACCCTACAGCCCCGATCTCGCACCGTCGGATTTCCATATGTTTGGCCCAATGAAGGACGCAATCCGTGGGACGCACTATGTGGATGATGAAGAAGTTATTGATGCAGTACGACGTTGGCTCCGACATCGACCAGTGGAATGGTACCATGCAGGCATACAGGCCCTCATTTCAAGGTGGTGTAAGGCCGTAGCATTGAATGGAGATTACGTTGAAAAATAGTGTTGTGTAGCTAAAAGATTGGGGAATAACCTGGTGTATTTCAATGCTGAATAAAACAACCCCTGTTTCAGAAAAAAAAAATGTGTTGCATTACTTATTGAACTGCCCTAGTACATTAATCCTCAGGGGGGGTACACGTTTACTTTGTGTACCATGTGTATGGCAAGCACAAGGAGCCCTAGCTAATATGGTATTTGCTTATACAACTTTACACATCGGTACCATATTTCTCTAACACAGAATTACACAGCTATCTGATTAGTTGACAGAGATAAACATTTTTTTTTACTACATCAGTGACAGATGTTGGATAACTTCACACTTATGAAATTGTATTTTGTCTGTACTTTGTGAACTGTTCATAATTTTTCGGAACCATTGTGATGCAATGAGAGCTTTGAATGATGTATTTGGTGTGGGATCATGATTTTTAAAGTACGTTTGAGGTAGATGACACTATTGAAATGAGCAGAGAATTTTTTTTAGGTTTTGACATTATTGCAGAAAGCTACGACGTTTTTGAGATTTGACGGAGGTGTTATGATGTTATTTTTACGACGACGATGTGTATTATGCTGCTGAGGTATGTTTATGATCAATAAGCTGATGCTATATGAGTTATTTGATTATGCTACGTCTCTTATGATGAAATATTGAAGAAGTGTCGACGAATAAGGTAAGGAATAATGAGTAGTGGCTAAGGGACTCTGGTTTGTGAAAAAGGTTGTTGGAAACCAAGAATCGTACTTTAAGAGTTATGAAACGTGTGTATATGCGTGAATGTATCACAATGCTGGCGAAAATTTTTTGGACGCTGTTATATTTACAAGATTTTGTTTCTACACATTTGTAACGCAAATTCTTGACGTGTGAAATTTTTTATATGAGACGTCCCCTTCTAACAATTATACACGATTGTGCTTAAACTGACACACAATATTTTGTTAGCGCAACGCAATCTGACTTTCAATAATCCCTACAAAAGAATGGGCCCTGACTAACATTAAACTATACCTTTCACAAATCACTTACCTCACAAAAATCTTCGCTACTCAAGCTACTGCAATACAGCGAGCGCCACTACTGCCAGCTAAATAAAAGATTCAAAGTACTGAAGGCACTAACTACTGATAGGCATAGTTAGTAAATGAAAGATTTTGATAGAGAACAACCAATGTATTTACCTCAATAGTCATAATATATATAGCAGTTCATGACAAATTTCAAAACTCCGCCATCTCTCTCTCCACATCCACCACTGCTGGCGGCTCACCTCCAACTGTCCAACGCTACGCGCTGTTCACAGCCAGCTGCCTAACACTACAATGGCGAGTACTACAACAACGCAAAGCAGCCACAGACTGCACACAGCACAGCCAGTGATTTTCATACAGAGGTGGCGTTACCAATAAAAAAACCTAAACAGCCTACTTACAACCTCAACTGTAGCGCGGAGCGGGAGCGGCAGGGGGGGTGGGGTAGGAGGGGGGGTAGAAGAGATGAGGCTCATTATGTAACATTTTCCAGAAAACTAAAATTAATTTGTGTCATAAGAACGTTAGAGTGCTGAAAAACAAGATAGATGATCTTCTGGGCCGCGCAGGATTAGCCGAGCGGTCTGGGCGCTGTAATCATAGACTGTGTGGCTGGTCCCGGCGGAGGTTCGAGTTCTTCCTCGGGCATGGGTGTGTGTGTTTGTCGTTAGGATAATTTAGGTTAAGTAGTGTGTAAGCTTAGGGATTGATGACCTTAGCAGTTAAGTCCCATAAGATTTCCACACATTTGAACTTTTTTTTAATCTTCTGGTGTGTGTAGAAGATGTTGAAAATTCTGAAGGGATAGATATTGTGCGCCTCTCTGAACACCATGTAATCACAGGGATGGAGAACTAAAATATCAGAGGTTATAGACTAGCATCAGCTGTGTGTAGAGTTAACTTGGAAATGGATGAGTTTGCAACACACGTAAAAGTTGGACAAAAAAAAAAAACAGTTAACAGTTTTTGTGTAGATCAGAACCTAGAAGCATGTGTTTGTACCTGTTACTGCAGAATTCTGCTCTTGTAATTGTAACAATTTACAGATCCCCTAGAGGAAAGATTCAACTATTTATGAGAACTCTTGATGCATTTTTGAGCTATCTGTCAGACAAGAAGAAACAGTTGGTGGTTTGTGAAGATTGAAATGTAGATCTCTAAAGATATACTCAACAGAATGAACTGGCATCATGGATGTGTCAATCTAATTTCGGTGGTTAATTTTCGAACTCATATGCAGCAAGAAACTGACTGACAACATTTTTATAGACGGTGCTCAGGATGAAAAAATTAATGGGTACCCAATTACTAATGGCCCAGCTGACCATGATGCACAATTAATGTAAATAAACAATATAGCACCTTACATCTTAGAGGCATGTACATACAAAGCAGCGAGGCTTGTTAACGAGAACAGAACACAATATTTTACGAGTAAGTATATATATGGTGTCCCACTTATCTTGACCACCCTAAATAACTGCTTGTCCAGATGCAAATTACGAAATGTTTCAAGCGAGTTTTCTTTATTCCTCAGTGGGACATCAACCTGTCGGCAGTCCCTATTCATGTCATCCGCGCTCGCTAATATTAGATTACCGCTGGAGATCGAATGTAAGTGTGCATCTGCACTGCTAATTGTTAATTCATAGCCTATCGAGGTGTAGCAGTTATGTGGCCGCGCATCTGTCTGCGATACTATTTACGGCTGGCGCTGCATCTGCTTACCAAGCAAAATCCTGACTTCGAGTCCCAGTACGGCACACGTTTTCACTCGTCGTTGCTGATTCCGCATGAAGTTCCGAGGTAGCTGATATCATCAGTTACTGCTCTTCCTTTTTCTTTTCCCGCCATCCAGTTTCCTTATTGCCATCTTTCCGAAAATATTGCTGTTGTTGTTGTGGTCTTCAGTCCTGAGACTGGTTTGATGCAGCTCTCCATGCTACTCTATCCTGTGCAAGATTCTTCATCTCCCAGTACCTACTGCAACCTACATCCTTCTGAATGTGCTTAGTATTGTCATCTCTTGCTCTCCCTCTACGATTTTTACCCTCCACGCTGCCCTCCAATACTAAATTTGTGATCCCTTGATGCCTCAGAACATGTCCTACCAACCGTCCTCTTCTTCTGGTCAAGCTGTGCCACAAACTTCTCTTCTCCCCAATCCTATTCAATACCGCCTCATTAGTTACGTGATCTACCCACCTTATCTTCAGCATTCTTCTGTAGCACCACATTTCGAAAGCTTCTATTCTCTTCTTGTCCAAACTAGTTATTGTCCATGTTTCACTTCCATACATGGCTACACTCCATACAAATACTTTCAGAAACGACTTCGTGACACTTAAATCTATACTCGATGTTAACAAATTTCTCTTCTACAGAAACGCTTTCCGTGCCATTGCAAGTCTAGATTTTATATCCTCTCTACTTCGACTATCATCAGTTATTTTGCTCCCCAAATAGCAAAACGCATTTACTACTTTAAGTGTCTCATTTCCTAATCTAATTCCCTCAGCATCACCCGACTTAATTCGACTACATTCCATTATCCTCGTTTTGCTTTTGTTGATGTTCATCTTATTTCCTCCCTTCAAGACGCTATCCATTCCATTCAACTGCTCTTCCACGTCCTTTGCTGTCTCTGACAGAATTACAATGTAATCGGCGAACCTCAAAGTTTTTATTTCTTCTCCATGGATTTTAATACCTACTCCGAATTTTTCTTTTGTTTCCTTTACTGCTTGCTCAATATACAGATTGAATGACATCGGAGAGAGGCTACAACCCTGTCTTACTCCCTTCCCAACCACTGCTTCCCTTTCATGTCCCTCGACTCTTATAACTGCCATCTTGCTACGGTCGCAGGTTCGAATCCTGCCTCGGGCATGGATGTGTGTGATGTCCTTAGGTTAGTTAGGTTTAAGTAGTTCTAAGTTCTAGGGGACTTATGACCTAAGATGTTGAGTCCCATAGTGCTCAGAGCCATTTGAACCATTTTAACTGCCATCTGGTTTCTGTACAAATTGTAAACAGCCTTTCGCTCCCTGTATTTTACCCTTGCCACCTTCAGAATTGGAAAGAGAGTATTCTAGTCAACTTTATCAAAAGCTTTCTTTAAGTCTACCAATGCTAGAAACGTAGGTTTGCCTTTCCTTAATCTTTCTTCTAAGATAAGTCGTAAGGTCAGTATTGCCTCACGTGTTCCAGTATTTCTACGGAATCCAAACTGATCTTCCCCGAGGTCGGCTTCTACCAGTTTTTCCATTCGTCTGTAAAGAATTCGTGTTAGTATTTTGCAGCTGTGGCTTATTAAACTGATTGTTCGGTAATTTTCACATCTGTCAACACCTGCTTTCTTTGGGATTGGAATTATAATATTCTTCTTGAAGTCTGAGGGTATTTCGCCGATTTCATACATCTTGCTCACCAGATGGTAGAGTTTTGTCAGGACTGGCTCTCCCAAGGCCCTCAGTAGTTCCAATGGAATGTTGTCTACTCCGGGGGCCTTGTTTCGACTCAGGTCTTTCAGTGCTCTGTCAAACTCTTCACGCAGTATCGTATCTCCCATTTCATCTTTATCTACATCCTCTTCCATTTCCATAATATTGTCCTCAAGTACATCGCCGTTGTATAGACCCTCTATATACTGCTTCCACCTTTCTGCTTTCCCTTCTTTGCTTAGAACTGGGTTTCCATCTGAGTTCTTGATGTTCATACAAGTGGTTCTCTTATCTCCACAGGTCTCTTTAATTTTCCTGTAGGCAGTATCTATCTTACCCCTAGTGAGATAAGCCTCTACATTCTTACATTTGTCCTCTAGCCATCCCTGCTTAGCCATTTTGCACTTTCTGTCGATCTCATTTTTGAGACGTTTGTACTCCTTTTTGCCTGCTTCATTCACTACATTTTTATATTTTCTCCTTTCATCAATTAAATTCAATATTTCTTCTGTTACCCAAGGATTTCTACTAGCCCTCATCTATTTACCTACTTGATCCTCTGCTGCCTTCACTACTTCATCCCTCAAAGCTACCTATTCTTCTTCTATTGTATTTCTTTCCCCCATTCCTGTCAATTGTTCCCTTATACTCTCCCTGAAACTCTGTACAAACTCTGGTTCTTTCAGTTTATCCAGGTCCCATCTCCTTAAGTTCCCACATTTTTGCAGTTTCTTCAGTTTTAATCTACAGGTTATAATCAATAGATTGTGGTCAGAGTCCACATCTGCCCCTGGAAATGTCTTACAATTTAAAACCTGGTTCCTAAATCTCTGTCTTACCATTATACAATCTATCTGATACCTTTTAGTATCTCCAGGGTTCTTCCATGTATACAACCTTCTTTCGTGATTCTTAAACCAAGTGTTAGCTATGATAAAGTTGTGCTCTGTGCAAAATTCTACCAGGCGGCTTCCTCTTTCATTTCTTAGCCCCAATCCATATTCCCCTACTACGTTTCCTTCTCTCCCTTTTCCTACTACCGAATTCCAGTCACCCATGACTATTAAATTTTCGTCACCCTTCACTATCTGAATAATTTCTTTTATTTCATCATACATTTCTTCAATTTCTTCGTCATCTGCAGAGCTAGTTGGCATATAAACTTGTACTACTGTAGTAGGTGTGGGCTTCGTATCTATCTTGGAAACAATAATGCGTTCACTATGCTGTTTGTAGTAACTTACCCGCATTACTATTTTCCTATTCATTATTAAACCTACTCCTGCATTACCCCTATTTGATTTTGTGTTTATAACCCTGTAGTCAGCTGACCAGAAGTCTTGTTCCTCCTGCCACCGAAATTCACTAATTCCCACTATATCTAACTTTAACCTATCCATTTCCCTTTTTAAATTTTCTAACCTACCTGCCCGATTAAGTGATCTGACATTCCACGCTCCGATCCGTAAATGTCAGTTTTCTTTCTCCTGATAACGACATCCTCTTGAGTAGTCCCCGCCCGGAGATCCGAATGGGGGACTATTTTACCTCCGGAATATTTTACCCAAGAGGACGCCATCATCATTTAATCATACAGTAAAGCTGCATGCCCTCGAGAAAAATTACGGCTGTAGTTTCCCCTTGCTTTCAGCCGTTCGCAGTACCAGCACAATAAAGGCCGTTTTGGGTATTGTTACAAGGCCAGATCAGTCAATCATCCAGACTGTTGCCCTTGCAACTACTGAAAAGGCTGCTGCCCCTCTTCAGGAACCACATGTTTGTCTGGCCTCTCAACAGATACCCCTCCGTTGTGGTTGCACCTACGGTACGGCTATCTGTATCGCTGAGGCACGCAAGTCTCCCCACCAACGGGAAGGTCCATGGTTCATGGGGGGAGGCCGAAAATATTAGAATATTTAATATACCCAAGTGTAGTTAGTGTCTTATTTAAGTAGAAACAATTCACTTACACTATCACAGTTTGGATTCCAGAAGGGTTGCTCGATTGAGGATGCTATTTATACGTTCACTGTTAAAGTATTACAATCTTTGAATAACAAAATACCGCCACTTCCTATTTTTTGTGATTTTTCCTAGCGTTTGATTGTGTAGATCAAGTTACATTCTTAGATAGACTTAAGTTAGATGGAATTGATAGTTTTGCACACAACTGATTTGAATCATGCTAAACAAACGGTATACAAAATGGTCTGCTGAACATCTCAAACGATGTTGCAAGTGTAAGAGATTTTTGTTACTGGTAAGAAATCGCAAAGGGAGTCCCAAAGGGTTCAATATTGGGTCCACTCCTATTCGTTTTATATGGGAATATATATGTGAATGACCTTTCACTTAACGTTTGACAAGCAGAACTGGAACTTTTCGTAGACGATGCAAGAGTAGTAATAAATCCTGTTAAAGAGAAAGCAATAGAAGAAATTGTTAAGTTTTTCAAAGAATTACGAGTTATTCTCTGAAAATGGCCTTTTCCTAAATTTTGAGAAAATACACTATGTTCAGTTCTGTACAAAAAGTAGAGACATATAAAAATTTTATGTAGCACATTAACAGTAGTCAGTAAACAGGCAGACTACTTCGAATTTTTGGGTGTACATATTGATGAAAACTTGAAATGGAAGAAGCGTGTTACTGACCTTCTCAAACAATTAAATTCAACTACTTTAACTCCTTGTATAATCGCTAATATTGGAATCATAGGAAGCAGCCTCCTGAAATATTGTACATATTTCCATTCAATAATGTTTTGTTGAAACTTTTATGGGGTAACTCATCACTTAGAAACCAAGTACTGATTGTACAAAAGCGATCAGAAGGAATAATGTGCTATGTTCAGCTTTGGACATTGTGTAGGTACCTTCTTCAGGCCTTAAGTATTTCAACTGCACCACCACAATATGTACATATATTCGCTAATGGATTTCGTCATAAATAATCCACCACAATATAAGAAGAGTAGTGATGAACATATCTACAACACTAAGAGAAAAACTACCTTTACTCCCTATTATTAAAGCTCTGTGGCTCAGAAAAAACAATACGCAGCAACAAACATTTTTGAACATTTATCCGATAACATAAAATGTCTCACAGATAGAAAAAGCTAGTTTTAAATCTAATCTAAAGTCATTTAACCTGGACACCTACTTCTATTCTATGGACGTATTTCGGTTAAGACACTGGTAACCTGCTTTTTTTTTAAAAAAAAAAAAGAAGATAGGACTAGTTTTTAAGTGTAGTTGCACGAATAGGAGTAAAAAGTAATATGTTAATTAATGTTAACACTAACTATATATTCATATTGTGTAAGTTGACTTGTTCCACATCATTTAGATAAAAGAAGTGTTGGAATTGTAATTGAGTTGTTAAGGAACTAACTACCTGTCTGAACAGTCTGCTGTAACACCCACTCGTGGCAAACAAGACCCGAGTTTCGTCAAATCGATATGATGGGTCCTGACTGCAGCCCATGTTCCATGACAGCTGATCGACTCGTTTCTCGTGTTCCTCCCCTTCTACTGCGAGATAGGGTTTGAGACGGACATTCCTAGAAACTGCAAAGTCCCTTGAAGATGTTCTCTGCAGATATGGACGAAACGTTGATTTGTCGAATAAATGAATTCGACCGTGACGTAACATTCTGGACTATTCTAATGAGTATGGAATTTCCAAGCGGGAAAGTTTACATTTTACAAAGTAAAATGAGTTTCTAAGTTAAAATGATCGTTTAGTCGACACTTGCAGTCTGTTCTAAATTGTTGGCGATCAGAACATCAGCGATAGTACTGTAACCTTGTACAGTCATTATGCAATAACAACGCTCAGTCTGTGTTGAATAGACGCACCCTCCCCGAATACTGAATAATGTTAAAAATTTTCGATCCCTCAGCCAGGTACGATCTCAGAATGACCAGCATCCAGCCTGCAGGTAGCTGATAAAACCATTCATCGCCCTCCAGAAATGCCATCCAACGAACAAGTACTACCTGGCAAACATTTGCATAGGCAAACATTTGCTACAATCCCAGTCCTCTAACAATTGCTTTCAGGTGGAGCGTGTATGAAGATGCCAGCTTCGCGAAAGCAGCCACACCATCTTCCGATGAAGTTCTCTCTTCAATGCCCACTCATTCCACGACATTATATAACCAAATATAATCGACCGTATTCCTTGTTCTTTAACAAATGCTGTACATTTGCAAGGTATCTGGCGTTGTGGCACTGTAGAGTGTTTTCAAACTTTGTCCCGCTCTAAAAGAAAAAAAAAACTGATACAAGTAATCTTCCCAGTAGGAGTAGATATATGACTCTCCAGAAACAGCCTAAACCGCCTAAGGTACATATTTTTTAAGCCCACGTGAAATTTAATGAACTGTGAGGTATGAAGAAAATTACTGATAAATAGAGAGGTGATGAGAAGTAGTTTCAACGAGCTGTGATGGCTTCCACCATTGGCAGAATAAAGTTGTTTTCGTGGTCATTAATCCAAACACCAGTTTTATGCAGCTCCACACGTGACTCTATTCTGTGAGAGCCCCTCACCCCTGAATAACTACTGCAACCTACATCCATGTGAACCTGATAATCTATTCATCCATTCTTCTTCCTCCACAGTTTCTACCTCTATACCTCCTTCCAATACCAAATTCACAATTCCCTCAGGCCTCTCGGAATGTGTACTCGATCGCCTGTTTCAGCCAAGTTGTGCCATAAATTTCATTTCTCCCCCAGTTTGGTTCAATACCTCTTCATTAGGTAGTCGTTTTATGCCTCAAAACGTGAATGTTGTTCTGTAGCACCACGTTTCAAAAGTCTCTGTTCTCTTCTTGTCTGAACTGCTTAACATCCACGTTTCACTTCCGTACAAGGCTACACTCCATACAAATATCATCAGAAAAGGCTTCCGAACATTTAACTGATATTCGATGTTAGCAAATTCTCCTTTTTCCGAAATTCTATCAGTCTGTATGTTATCCCTCTCCATCATCAGTAACTTTGCTGCCCAAATAGCTAAACTAAGCTACTACTTTTAGTGTCTCATATCTTAATATTGCTCCCATAGCAATGCCTGAGTAATTCGAACACATTCTACTACTTTTTTTCACTTTTGTTGACGCTCATGTTAAACCCTTTTTTTAAGACACTACACGTTCCGTTCAACTTCTCTTCCAAGTCCTTCGCTGTCTCTGAAAAAATTACAATGCCATCAGCAAACCTCAAGCTTTTTATTTCATCTCCCTAAGCCTAATTTTTCTTTAAATTCCTTTACTGCTTGTTGATGTACAGATTGAATAACATGAGATAGGTTACAATACTGTCTGACCCCCTCCTGAAACACTACTTCTCCTTCGTGATCTTCACAATTATGACTGTAGTCTGGTTTCCGTACAAGCTGTACGGCCGGAATGGCCAAGCGGTTCAAGGCGCTTCAGTCTGGAACCGCGCGACCGCTACGGTCGCCGGTTCGAATCCTGCCTCTGGCATGGATGTCTGTGATGTCCTTAGGTTAGTTAGGTTTAAGTAGTTCTAAGTTCTAGATGACTTATGACCTCAGATGTTGAGTGCCATAGTGCTCAGAGCCATAACTTTCCCTCCCTATATTTTACTACCACAACCTTCAGAATTTCAAAGACTGTATTTCTGTCAATATTGTAAAAATCTTTCTCTAAGGAAAGTGCTAATCCCGTAACACACCCGATGTACAGGGCAGGTGATACTTCAGGTGCTGAAACTGATTTATTTGTCGCTGGCATACAGGCCACCATACAAAGCAGGTCTACTACTACAACACAACAAGTACGGGGTGGGCTGCAATCTCAAAGGGTGCATGGCAAATACCGGACGTGCTTGGATCAAGAAACAGTCGGAATTGTAGTTGTAAATTGTTGTAGTTGTGCTGGGAAAGTCCCTGAGCTTCAAGCGCTAATAGAAAGCACAGAAGCTGAAATCGTTGTAGGTACAGAAAGCTGGATAAAGCCTGAAATAAGTTCTGCAGAAGTTTTTACGAGGTCTGAGACGGTGTTCAGGAAAGATAGATTAGGCAGAATTTGTGGTGGAGTGTTTGTGTCTGTCAGTAGTGGTTTATCTTGTAGTGAAATCGAAGTAGATACTCCGTGCGAATTGGTATGGGTGGAGGTTATACTTAATAGCCGAACTAAGTTAATAATTGGCTCCTTCTACCGACCCCCAGACTCCGATGATATAGTTGCTGAACAGTTCAGAGAAAATTTGAGTCTCGTAACAAATAAATACCCCACTCATACAGTTACAGTTGGTGGGGACTTCAACCTTCCCTCGATATGTTGGCAAAAATACTTGTTCAAAACCGCTGGCAGGCAGAAAACAACTTCCGAAATTGTCCTAAATGCTTTCTCCGAAAATTATTTCGAGCAGTTAGTCCAAGAACCCACGCGAATTGTAAATGGTTGCGAAAACACACTTGACCTCTTACCCACAAACAATCCAGAGCTAATGCAGAGCATCACGTCTGATACAGGGATTAGTGATCACAAGGTCGTTGTAGCTAGGCTCAATACCGTTTCTTCCAAATCCACCAGAAACAAACACAAAATAATTTTATTTTAAAAAGCGGATAAAGTGTCACTAGAAGCCTTCCTAAGAGACAATCTTCATTCCTTCCGAACTGACTATGCAAATGTAGACGAGTTGTGGCTCAAATTCAAGGATATAGTAGCAACAGCAATTGAGAGATTCATACCTCATAAATTGGTAAGAGATGGAACTAATGCCCCATGGTACACAAAACAGGTCCGAACGCTGTTGCAGAGGCAACAGAAAAAGCATGCGAAGTTCAGAAGAACGCGAAATCCCGGAGATTGGCTAAAATTTACAGACGCGCGAAATTTGGCACGGACTTCAATGCGAGATGCCTTTAATAGGTTCCACAACGAAACATTGTCTCGAAATTTGGTAGAGAATCCGAAGAAATTCTGGTCGTATGTAAAGTACACAAGCGGCGAGACGCAGTCAATACCTTCGCTGCGCAGTGCCGACGGTACTGTTACCGACGACTGTGCCACTAAAGCGGAGTTATTGAACGCAGTTTTCCGAAATTCCTTCACCAGGGAAGACGAATGGAATATTCCAGAATTTGAAACACGAACAGCTGCTAGCATGAGTTTCTTAGAAGTAGATACCTTAGGGGTTGCGAAGCAACTCAAATCGCTTGATACGGGCAAGTCTTCAGGTCCAGATTGTATACCGATTAGGTTCCTTTCAGATTACGCTGATACAATAGCTCTCTACTTAGCAATCATATGCAACCGCTCGCTCACCGATAGATCTGTTCCTACAGATTGGAAAATTGCGCAGGTCGCACCAGTGTTTAAGAAGGGTAGTAGGAGTAATCCATCGAACTACAGACCTATATCATTGACGTCGGTTTGCAGTAGGGTTTTGGAGCATATACGGTATTCAAATATTATGAATCACCTCGAAGGGAACGATCTATTGATACGTAATCAGCATGGTTTCAGAAAACATCGTTCTTGTGCAACGCACGAAGTAATGGCCGCTATCGACAGGGGATCTCAGGTTGATTCCGTGTTTCTGGATTTCCGGAAGGCTTTTGACACCGTTCCTCACAAGCGACTTCTAATCAAGCTGCGGGGTATCGTCTCAGTTGTGCGACTGGATTCGTGATTTCCTGTCAGGAAGGTCGCAGTTCGTAGTAATAGACGGTAAGGTCATCCGAAGACCAGTATTAGTTGCAAAGCGATTTAGGAAAGATTGCTGTATGGTGTGGCACGTGGCAGTTGACGCTAAATAACGAAAAGTGTGAGGTGATCCACATGAGTTCCAAAAGAAGTCCGTTGGAATTCGATTACTCGATAAACAGTACAATTCTCAAGGCTGTCAATTCAACTAAGTACCTGGGTGTTAAAATTACGAACAATTTCAGTTGGAAAGACCACATAGATAATATTGTGGGGAAGGCGAGCCAAAGGTTGCGTTTCATTGGCAGGACACTTAGAAGATGCAACAAGTCCACTAAAGAGACAGCTTACACTACACTCGTGCGTCCTCTGTTAGAATATTGCTGCGCGGTGTGGGATCCTTACCAGGTGGGATCGACGGAGGACATCGAAAGGGTGCAAAAAAGGGCAGCTCGTTTTGTATTATTACGTAATAGGGAGAGAGTGTGACAGATATGATAAGCGAGTTGGGATGGAAGTCATTATAGCAAAGACGTTTTTACGAAATCTCAGTCACCCACTTTCTCTTCCGAATGCGAAAATATTTTGTTGATCCCAACCTAAATAGGTAGGAATGATCATCAAAATAAAATAAGAGAAATCAGAGCTCGAACAGAAAGGTTTAGGTGTTCGTTTTTCCCGCGCGCTGTTCGGGAGTGGAATGGTAGAGAGATAGTATGATTGTGGTTCGGTGAACCCTCTGCCAAGCACTTAAATGTGAATTGCGGAGTAATCACGTAGATGTAGGCACGCCGGCCATGCATGGCAGCCTATATGTTAGGGCCAACAAAACCATTTGGTGCCCTTGCCCTGTATAGCACGTTGATTTGGTAGGCAGACACTGTTTCCACACAATATGCGTGTCATGTACAGCAGCCTTTTGTCCATGGGCTGGGAAAAACACAGTTTGCCTGTGTCTCTGCTCCTACTGGAGCCAGGTCAAAAAGCCCACAGTGCTGATACTCGGGAGTCCTGTTCTTTGTTTGCCAAATTTGCTTTAAATCGAACCAGGTTTTGGGAGTAGATCCTGGACATAAATAGTTACCCTCTGCTTTATATGTAAAAAGATTATAGGATCTGAAGAGCAGTTCTTGGACATAAATTCCCAAAAGAATATGATATAGATCTCAAAAAACTCGAAAAATGATCTTTGGATATTATAAGATATTGCAAGCAGTGTCTCACTAGCCAACATAATCGCCAGTTTCTCGATGCTTGGCTGAAGGCTTGTTACATGTAAAGTCATCGTTCTGAATACCATAAATTGCAACAGTTTTAATTACTTTTATTTAAGTTACATATTTGTTATACTGATGCATAATTTTTGGGGAAATAAATTGGAAGTGTAGGAAAACTAGAAAGAAATGGTTGCATGAAAAATGTGGATAAATCGAAAAAGAAAAGATTCTCAGAAAGACTGACTCATTAACAATTTGTCCATTTTATTTGGACTGTTGAGCTCCGTGGCCGTGGATAATGATATTTCACTATAAAAATACAGCAACCAGCCACTTTTTAATGCGTTTTATTTATGCCAATATGCATTTCGGGTTTGCACCCAACTTCAGCTGGCAAATTACATGTATCTTCAGTTTCTACAGTGGTACAATCTCGACAGCAGTTTGGATGCTGCAGCTGGCCTGTGCAAAAGCAACGATTCCAATCATTTACTTCAATTTCGCGAGTTTAAAGTTACGCGCTATCAGTTGCTCATTTTAATTACATTCTCCTCTCCTTGTTTTTTCTTGGCTTTTCCTCTTTTTTGCAACAACACAAACACTTTTTGTCACGTTTTTTACACAGGCGCACTGCGTTATCCGCCATGTTGTCGACTGACAGTTTTTGTTCACATACAAGCGGTTTATCTATGGACAGAGTTATATTATACGAAAATTTTGAGGTTCTAAGATAAGCTACTATTTTCTAAACATTGACTTGGGTGATAGAAGTATTCTAAGTACGATGTATACAATTTGTTTTTGTTACTTAGGCAATATTGAAGATAATAAACTAACATAACACATTTATACAAAGCAGTAACTCATACATTTACTATATAACAAAGATAGAATTAAGATTTTTATGTTGTATATTATTACAAGCATTTGTTGGGTTTATATTGGATTATGCTATTTCTTGATTGTGCTTAGTAAGTGGTTTGATAAGTAGAGTGTGGAAGTTTTTCAGAAATATTCGGTTTGGTAGCTCTGTTTGGTCGTTAAGTATGTCAGAAGGGGATGATGTTTATGTGAATAAATTTCGATTTCTTATAGGAGGTTCATTCTTTTTCCTTTGTTGGCTAGGTGGAGAACTTGTTGGTTATGGGATATGTCTGTTACTTGATGTTCTTCTTCTGCTACATGTTGGGCGAATGTGGATTTGTTTAAGTTTTTTAAACGAAGAGCATCCATGTGTTCTCGAAACCGTATGTTGAAGTTTCTCCCTGTTTGGCCTATGTATGTTTTTGGACATGAGTTCCAGCTAAGTTTGTATATTCCTGATTGATTGTACGGTTTGGTATTATTTTTAATGTTATGGATAGCTTTGTCCTTTATTTTGTTATTTGTATAGTAGCTGATTTTGATATCTGTTCTTCGGAACAGGTTTGCTATTTTATAAGACAGCTTTCCTACAAATGGCAAGCTTACATATTTTTCTTTTGGCTGTGTTGTGGTAGTCTTTAACGCTGTTTTGTTATTGTATTTGGTTATGTGGGGATTTATCTTAGAGTTTAGTTCATCTATTAATTTTGGGTTGTAACCATTATTGTAAGCAATTGCTTTGATGGTGTTTAGTTCTTCTATTTGGTCAGCTGGTTCTATTGGTATTTTGTGCATTCTGTTTAGCATTGCTCTGTAAGAAGCCGTCTTATGTTTATCTGGGTGGCAGGATGATTTATTAATTTTGTTATCTGTGTATGTTGGTTTCCTGTATACTTGAAATTTGCGTTTGTTGTTGGAGCTGCTTATGCAGAGATCCAGAAAATTTAAACCTACTTCTGTTTGGTGTTCTACAGTGAAGCTGATGTTCTGATGCATTTTATTCATTTCATTTGCAAGGTTATCAATTTCTTCTGCTGTCCCATCAAATAAGATTATTATATCATCAACATACCTTTTGTAATAAATTATCTTGTTACTATCTGGGGGTTTTCTTTAAAAAATTTACATTCTAAGTTATTGACGAAAATATCTGCAAGCAAACTGGCAAGGCAGCTACCCATAGCCAGGCCCTCTTTCTGCTGGTACATATTGTTATTAAAAGAAAAATAGTTGTGTGATAGTACTAGTGTTAATAGATCAATGAATTCATATATTTCTGGTAATGCCAAATTTTTATGTTTAAGTAAATTGTTTTTAATGATTTCTATTGTTTCTTTGACCGGTATGTTTGTGTAGAGGTTTGTGATGTCAAGTGATGCAAACCTAGCAGTATCAGGAATCTGAATTTCCTTTAGACAGTAAGTTCATAACTGTTCTTTACTGAGTATGTCTCTTCAAATTTGAATGTGTTGCTAAGGATCTCATTCAGTTTCTTGCTGATTTTGTAAGTTGGGCTGCTCCGAGAATTAACAGTTGTATGTATGGGACAGTTGACTTTATGGGTCTTATGTTGTTCTCGTAGACGTGGTGTATAAGGCTTCATAACAGTGCATTCATGTATATCTTTTGCATTTAAGAGGAAATCACTTTTTTTCGTCATATTTTTAAGTATATTCTGTATCTTCAATACTGCCTAAGTAACCAAACAAAAAATTGTATACATAGTACTTAGAATACTTCTATCACCCAAGTCAATGTTTAGAAAACAGTAGCTTATTTTAGAACCTCAAAACTTTCGTATAATATAACTCTGTCCATAGATAAACCGCTTGTATGTGAACAAAAACTGTCAGTCGACAACATGGCGGATCACGAAGTGCGCTTGTGTAAAATACATGACAAAAAGTGTTTGTGTTGTTGCAAAAAAGAAGAAAAGCCAAGAAAAAACAAGGAGAGGAGAATGTAAGTAAAATGAGCAACTGATAGTGCGTAACTTTAAACTCGCGAAATTGAAGTAAATGATTGGAATCGTTGCTTTTGCACAGGCCAGCTGCAGCATCCAAACTGCTGTCGAGATTGTACCACTGTAGGAACTGAAGATACATGTAATTTGCCAGCTGAAGTTGGGTGCAAACCCGAAATGCATATTGGCATAAATAAAACGCATTAAAAAGTGGCTGGTTGCTGTATTTTTATAGTGAAAGACTGACTCAGTATTAGAAAAGTCAAGGCAACCTTAAGTAAAAGCAAGTCTGCTAACATTAAGAGTGCAATGGGAATACCACTGTTAAATGCAGAGGAGAACGCAGATAGGTGGAAATGGTAAACTGAAGCCCTGTATGAAGTGGAAGATGTTTCTGATGTGATAGAAGAAGAAACGCAGGTCTATATACACACATCAAAAAAAGTGTTGCATCACCTCGCTTCCCACAACTTCTGAAGATAGACGTTGACTGTTGATATTGTATCACAGACACAGTCCCTTTGGCTGTTCAGAGATGCCACTATCCCCGCCCAAAGTCGTAAACAGCCGTGCATGTGTAGCGCCTATTAGACGGAGGGGGTGCGATAGCCGATCAGTTGCAGTCATTCCACCAGGAAGAGGGTATGCGGTTCGTGTTGTATGTAGTTCAACCATGCCTAGACGGTCAATACCGCGGTTAGATCGCGTCCACGATGTTACTTTGTGCCAGGAAGGGCTCTCAACAAGGGAAGTGTCCAGGCGTCTTGGAGTGAAACAAAGCGATGTTGTTCGGACATGGAGGCCATACAGAGAGTCAAGAACTGTTGATGACATGTCTCGCTCAGGCAAACCAAGGGCTACTACTGCAGCGGATGACCGCTACCTATGGAGGAACCCTGACTGCAACACCAGTATGGTTGAATAATGCTTTTCGCGCAGCCACTGGACGACTCAAACTGTGCACGATAGGCTGCAAGATGCGCAATTTCACTCCTGACGTCCATGGCGAGGACCATCTTTGCAACCACGACACCATGCAGCGCGGTACAGATGGGCCCAATAACATGCTGACTGGACCGCTCAGGATTGGCATGGTGTTCTATTCACTGATGGGTTTCGCATATGCCTTCAACCAGATTCGTCGGAGACGTTTGGAGGAAACGCAGTCAGACCGAATGCCTTAGACACACTGTTCTGCGAGTGCAGCAAGGTGAAGGTTCCCTGCTGTGTTCGGGTGGCATTATGTGGAGCTGACGTGCGCCGCTGGTGGTCATGGAAGGCGCCATAACAGCTGTACGATACATGAATGCCGTCCTCCGACAGGTAGTGCAACCATATCAGCAGCATATTGGAGAGGCATTTGCCTTCATGGACCACAATTTTCGCCCCCATCATGCACATCTTGTGAATGACTTCCTTCAGGATAACGACATCGCTCGACTAGAGTGGTGGCCAGCATGTTCTCCAGACATGAACCCTATCGAACATGCCTGGGATAGATTGAAAAGGGCTGTTTATGGATGACGTGACCCACCAACTATTCTGAGGGATCGATGTCAAATAGTCGTTGAGGAGTGGGACAATCTGGACCAACAGTGCTTCGATGAACTTGTGGATAGTGTACCATGAAGAATATAGGCATGGATTAATGCAAGAGGACTTGCTACTGGGTATTAGAGGTACAGCATTCTGGACCACCACCTCTGAAGGTCTCACTGTTTGGTGGTACAACATTTTGTTTTGTGCTTTTTGCCTATGAATGTCGCCTTTGGTGCGATGTTTCTCGTGAGTGGGATATTTCATTCGAGTGTGGTTACACGGATGAGCTATCGCGTCGTATGCAATTGTTGTTCACTGTGGTTATTCACTTTTGGTTTTCACATGTGGTCTTCCGCGCTATTGTGCAACGATATTCGTGATGGTTTTCGCGAGTAGTTCGTGAGCAACTGAGTTGTAGATCTCGGGCGATAGTTTGTACTATGTGGCGTGAGCACAGAATGTGTGAGTTACTTTGGTATGTTCTTGCAGAGTGAGCGAGGCACACCATCAATTTGTGAGAAAGGGAAGAACAGAAGAAATGTAGCTTTGCAGTCAAATGTCGATAATATCTTGTGCTTTTTTATGTTTGTTTCAGGAGATGGAGTGGAAAATTTGTACACCAACCTCAAAACGTTTTGTGTCGGTTTCAGCAAAAAGAGAATTTCGCGGTTGTTTTTCCCAAATAGGGCAGCGAGCAGACTGGTGACCTTGTTACTCATCGAGATTCACGTCATATACCAGCGTTAGTGCCACCATGACGACAACATAATGGGAGTCTTGTAGTTTGTATATCTTTTATACTAGTTGGGTTGCAGGAAAAAAAAATTGTTCAAATGGCTCTGAGCGCTATGGGACCTAACTGCTGTGGTCATCAGTCCCCTAGAACTTAGAACTACTTAAACCTAACCAACCCAAGGACATCACACACATCCATGCCCGTGGCAGGATTCGAACCTGCGACCGTAGCGGTCACGCGCTTCCAGACTGTAGCGCCTAGAACCGCACGACCACTCCGTCCGGCGTGCAGGAATAAGTCGTAGACTTAGATGGAATGAAAATGACTTAAATGAATGTGTAGTCTAAGCCAGCTTAGTACTTCGAATGCATGAAACGTTGTGGGAAATTAACACTACACTATCATACAGTAAAACACTTCACCACTACTTAATATTATAAGGATTTAGACACACAAACAAAAATAATCATGTAAAATAATATCAAAATATTTGTGGAATAGAATAAGATTACATTTTTGCCAAAGAGCTCTGTAAACCATTTTATTTATTTATGTTTGGTTCTTGGAGTAATCATGTAAAGCAGTCCTTTACAATTCCATTATAATTCACTGTATTTATGCTGTAAACATATTTGTAAAAACACAGCACTAAGTTTCCATGTAAGCATTGTGCAGACTATGGGCGGCTGAGTTGATGGCGATGTATCAGGCAGTTGGAGCCAGAGTGTCTGTAGCAGCTGGGCAGACGGGCCACCAAGCAGACAGGACAGTCAGGGTCGTCTGCCAGCCCTGTGAGACGGACGGGGTGCAGCTCTCTCCAGGGGGCGGTGGCCCACATAGCGACCACAGGGCAGCTGGTCGACATGACGTCATGGGGCTACGTGAATGGAGGTAGGTGAGGACAAGCCCCTTCGTGCATCAAGCTATCAACAAAGGGGTGGTGTCCCACCACCACGCGAGCACTTTCACTGCCGCTTCTACTCCAAGGTCCCGAGGGACCTACCGCTGAATGGAAGGGCGAGCCCCGTGCCAGTGGAATGCACTGTGGAGTACTGAATGGTGGTACTTACGTAACTGGAGAAAAGTATCAACACAGACGGTGGGAGGTGACTCACCTCAAACCTGTGTCCATACGCTGCCCAGGTCATTCCATGATCGTCTTCGACAGCGGCAACGCATTGCTGACTATCATGTCATCCAAGATGGTCAGCAGTCGAGACACCACTGTTTGCTGCCGACAGACAAGGTCCTGTCACACTGAGGGTGCTGCCTGTACTGTACATGCTGAGAAAAAAGGGGTAACCAACCTTGGCAAACTCATCCCACATAGCTGCCACATCTAACCTGTTACGTGACGTGTAGTGCTGTGTTTATCTGTGTGACAATAGTAAATTTAAAAATCGGAATTCCTAAAGACCTTTGAGAAAAGAGCTGTAGGAGCTTTGTTGTTGTCTGTAATTTGTTTTATGTATGTTTGTTTTACATATGTTTTATATGTGCCTGGCTGTTTTTATTTTTACAAGATCACATGAATTTTATGTGTTTTCTTATCAAGTTTTATTTTCTGTTAATGAACTCTTGTATTATTTTTGTGTAAAGATTCACATGTTTTATGTCTCTCATACGGTGTTGTGTTGTGTCGACACTTACACCTTTGTACTTAAGGAACAGACTGACACATTTTAGAGAAATAAGCTGAACATATGACACATGCAAAATGAAAACTAGGAATCTTTTATATTGGGTGAATGTGAGAGCGTTTGTGATCGATGTGCTATCAAGGAATGAATGCAGCCATGTGTATAATTGAGCAGGGGTAGTAATTTTCCAAGGGGCAGAGATTCCTCAAGACAGCAATATTATATCTTGGTTAGGGAATAACCCTCTCTGACCAATTTCAGGATGAAAGGGCAGATAAATGTCTGCATGTCTCTGTAACCATTTAGTAATTGTCAGTTAATTTTGGATCTTCAACAATATGACCCGATGTTATGCCCATCACATTTTTATTTAGATTGTATGAATGACCCCTGGTTGAATGTGGTAAAGACTGCGTATAACATTGTGCTGAAATTTATGGTGAACAAAGATTGATTCATGTTTATTTCTTTGATAATGACCCCACTAAAGTGTCACAATTTATTCTGTTCCATGTCACACTAATCTTTTAAAGTGTGACACTCCACGAGAATAAATTTGAGAGGAACGGGGAGGTTGTGAGAGATTGCAGGGCGCTCTCACTTCTGATTCGGTGTCATCCCGCTTAATGTTCTTAGGGACAATGATCTTTATTACGATCTGACTTCATACATCATGATGAAATGGTGGGCAGTAGTCAACGCTCTTGCTTGTGTGCTCTAATGAAGGACTAGTGGCAAGCTTTACCTGCATTCAAAGGAATAGACGCTGTTTCAAACGACTGCAGTAAAAGTGTTTGGTTACTGAGGGCCGAGGGGAGCGTTTCTTCTGCAGAACCTGGGTGAAAAAATTTCCAGACTGCCGAGTCCCATGGTCTCATTGGGCAGACGCGTTGGATGGGGCCTGTCAGTCGACAGCCACATCCAGGTAGGATGACTGGCGCCGAGAAGTCGCCGCTGCAATGGGCAGTGCATTGAAGACCAGCAATAAAGCAGAGGATGGGCCCTTGTTAGGCAGGAAGCTGAGACCACTGTGAGCCTTCTGCAAATTTTTGTGGGACAGGTCACTGGTTTCCAGACGTCCACACTCTGTTACAAAACATATTTCTGAAGGCACGAGGCTTTTCGTGAGTTAATGGCTGTTCTTTAGATAGTTCGAAACAGATGGAACAGGGGAGGTGACAATCTTTTTATGGAGGACTGTCGTTCCATCCTGGTCATGTTGTTAGCAAAACACATGGCGTAAACATGGGGAAAAGAGGCCACGAAGCTGAATATTTTTTTTTCCTTTTCTCCCAATTAACTTTAAAGTCTCTGACTGGTCAAATCTGTGTATGAAGAGCAAGGGGCAGTCTCCCATCTTTGAATGCGGTGCTCCAGTTCGTGATTGGCTTGTGCTAAAGTGGGAGTAGTCTAAGGTGTAAATTTGCTTTGCTACCGAGCTGGTGAGGAAAGTGAAGAGAAAGAGAAGTGGCTATTCTCTGGTTCTGATGCATCGCTAGTAAAGAACTGCAGGTCTCTACATAATTGGTGAGACTTGTGTCCTTTGCTAGTGTGCCACTTAGAGGCTGTGCCAGTCACCTTCTGAACCATCAGAGGTACAGCTTCTAGCATCAGGCACACAAAGAGTGATGTGTGGGTGTACCTATTTGTCTTGAGTCGTCCGTCTAAACATTTGACATATTCCGTCATGCATAGTCGTGGGACAGAGTCAAATTGGTTTGGCAGACCAGCAGACGGGTCCACATGCACACTGGAATCCACTGGGGTTTCAGAGGCTCGCAGACGGGTCCACATGCACACTGGAATCCACTGGGGTTTCAGAGGCTCATAGGGAAGTACCTGCATTCCGAATTAACTGAATGCAAGACCGCGTACTTGCATTTTTCGGGCGCGCGCCATTAATAACAGATTACTGCCATCCATGACTTCAGTCGCCGAAAGCATCGTGGTGTGCCGCCCTGACCAAGAGAAGGGTAAAGTATTCGCTGCTATGGCGTAGGTCTCCAATACATGTTTCTCAGCACCCTGTTCTTTCAACCATATTTTCCTTTTTGGAATAGTATAGATGTTTGATGGTTGTGTAGTCTTTGTGCCATACCCCGGATTCACGTGTATGAAGTCAGATAAAGTGATTAGTGTTCTGGTTAGTGTCTTGTGTCGATCCCCAGATGATCACTTTGTCCACCATAGACCTCATATTAGTGAAAGCATTTGTCAAATGAAAATTTTTGTGTGACGTTTCTTTAGCCTTTTTTTGTCTTGTGATGTTAAGAATGAATAAATCTATTCTTTTTTAGATCACAGCTCCTCCCTGTGTTCTGATTAACATTATCTTTGCCATTTTTATTAAAATCTTGATTACAAAAGAAAATAGCAAGCTTGTAAATTTGAGAAAGAAATTACTGAGAACGTACGTTTGGAGCGCGGCATCGTATGATAGTGCAACATGTACTTTGGGAAAACCTGAATAAAAGAGAATCGAAGCATTTGAGATGTGGTGCTACAGACTAATGTTGAAAAGTAGGTGGACTGTTAAGGTACGGCCGGCCGCGGTGGTCTAGCGGTTCTAGGCGCGCAGTCCGGAACCGTGCGACTGCTACGGTCGCAGGTTCGAATCCTGCCTCGGGCATGGATGTGTGTGATGTCCTTAGGTTAGTTAGGTTTAAGTAGTTCTAAGTTCTAGGGGACTGATGACCACAGCAGTTGAGTCCCATAGTGCTCAGAGCCATTTGAACCATTTGTTAAGGTACGGAATGAGGAGGTTCTCTGCAGAATTGGAGATTAAAGGACTATATGAAAAACATTGACAAGAAGAAGGGGCAAGGTGATAGCACATCCCTTAAGACATCAGGGAATAACTTCCATGGTCCTAGGGGGAGGGTAGACAAAGATTGGAATACATCCAGCAAATAAGGGAGGACTTATATTGCAAGTGCCACTCTTAGATGAAGAGGTTGGCACAGAAAAGGAATTGATGGTAGCCCACAACAAACGAGTCAGAAGACTGATGCCTCGAAAAAAAATTCATTAAAATTTCATACAACTTGTGAAATGGATTATTGTTAATTATAAAAATTATGTAGATCCGTAACCTGTTCAGTTACCAGAAATTAGAAAGTATTTCCATTCGGTTTGATGTCTTGCATGTCTGTGCGAAAATTTCGTCCACTGTGAAAAGCTCAACACAATTTTTTTTACGTGTGTACATTTATCCGTTGTATATGATTCCCTTGGTCACAAGGACAACATCTAATTGGCAGTCGCACAGTGCAGTGCGAGCTGCCACGACCTTCTGTCCAGTTGAGCCGCCACGCTTCTCAGCACAAAACTTCGAAAGAGTTCGCCTTTATCATGAACATAGTCCATGGAAAACGACACAAGAAGCGGCAGGGAGCTACAAGTAGGACGACAACGATTTTGATGTGTTCTAGAAATGAAACCGCCCATAAACCATATTTTACCGTAATTGGAACATGAAGACTATTGAAAATGTAGTCCATCAACAAAGGAGGTGGCTTAGAAAACACTCGTTCAACCTATACTTGAATATTGCTCATCAGTATGGGATCCGTACCAGATCGGGTTGACGGAGGAGATAGAGAAGATCCAAAGAAGAGCGGCGCGTTTCGTCACAGGGTTATTTGGTAACCGTGATAGCGTTACGGAGATGTTTAACAAACTCATGTGGCAGTCTCTGCAAGAGAGGCGCTCTGCATCGCGGTGTAGCTTGCTGTCCAGGTTTCGAGATGTAAAATGTAAAATTAGAGAGATTCGTGCGCGCACGGAGGCTTTCCGGCAGTCGTTCTTCCCGCGAACCATACGCGACTGGAACAGGAAAGGGAGGTAATGACAGTGGCACGTAAAGTGCCCTCCGCTTCACACCTTTGGGTGGTTTGCGGAGTATAAATGTAGATGTAGATGAAGACTACGTCAAACGTATGACGTACATCCTAGTAGTGCTGGACGTGTTGGTGGAAGAAGCCCTGGAGGATGCAACCTCCAACGTAAATGGCAAGGTTAATCAGCACAATATTCGAATTTGGGGTACTGAAAAGCCTTCATGTGTCACTGAACATCGGCTGAGTCAAAGTTAAGGGGTTCCGTACGATGTGAGCATAAAATTTTACGGTTAGGTTTCCTTCACTGAACTGCAGCTGGACATTCTTGAGCACTTACTAATGCTACAGCTTGATACAGATTCCATGGTTATATCTCCCTCATATTTGGGTATGAAGGTTCTGTTTTTCAAACAACGTCTCCCACACTGTTGGATCAGTCTTATTGGACGTATCGACGCCGTTTTCTGATGTTCGGCACCTAGGTACCCGGAAATGACATCGTTTTATGGATTTCTTTTTAGGGCGTTACATGGGAGACCTTGTGTTGTGCCTGTTTTGCTGAAAACTACTCCAGGACTCGAAATGCACTTTACTTATGCGTCTGCGTCGGTGACTCCACATACGTTTCGTGGCACGAAATGGATTATCACTTAGAACCTACACGTGTGTGTAGGTATGTAAAAATATTTTTTAAGTTTCTTTTTACCTTCTCTCTTTTTAATGATATATCGCTGTGCATTAAATGATAATAGCAGTTTGTAGTCGCTATGTTTAATTATAATTGCACAGTATAATAAGACCTTTTGTGGTACTTACCTTTGACGAGGAACTTTTCCTCCTTTATCATATTTCGGTTTAGCATACATTGCAGGAATAGTTATTCACCACTGCAGTTACTAAGATTAAAATTTGTAACAATAGGGCAAATACTTGTAATACTATAATCCCATCTTGGCGCAAAATTCTGAACAAACAACATTATATGGAAGGCATCGGACCAGTCTTTGGACTGAAGACCACCTCAACAAAAAGTTACTTCATTATTTGTTAATTTATTATAATTAGCTGTAAGCTTTACATAAACACCGATTACCATAACTGACATTGATAGTTTCTTTTTAATGTTACGCTACGGTCGCAGGTTCGAATCCTGCCTCGGGCATGGATGTGTGTGATGTCCTTAGGTTAGTTAGGTTTAAGTAGTTCTAAGTTCTACGGGACTGATGACCTCAGATGTTAAGTCCCATAGTGCTCAGAGCCATTTGAACCATTTTAATGTTACACTGATATTTCCTGGAGTGGAGAAGGGAAGGGGATGAAGGGGATCGGAGGGGAGAGCTTGACTTATGTGATAAGATATTGAGGTTATTTTTTGTCACATTGTAAATAAAGGGGGAGGGGTGGTTGCTGTCACATTAGATTTTGCTGTCATGCGTAGCGCTCTGACAGAGATCACATGGTGTCACAAAAGTAAACAAAGTGTATCAGATATGCTACTGAGATGGTATTCAGCCGCATTCATCTGGCCTTTGAACTGACCTACGTAGCCAGCATTAGGGGGACCTACAGTTTGCGTGGTCTCCAGACTATGTTGCAGCTCGGCATTTTTCATAGTTACAAGCATTGTCAGAGGTGCAAGAAGCGACAAGTGATAGATAAAAGTCCTAGTACAGCTCAGGGATTCAACCAGTGATATTTGGAATTGTAGTCTTGCACTTTACTACTGAGCTACTGCGATGATAGATATTAATACAATACATCGATCTTTTCTCCGATACTACAGAGTGGTATCGATCTTATGATAATATATCCAGAAAATACATCAATGTTTCCAATAAATCGATAATTTTTACTGCTGATTGCCGTTTGAATGTGTATGAAACTTAAAGAAGACAGATACTTCTGTTATCTAAGAAATATTTGATCAGAAACTACAAGGATAGTTATAACGAAAATACTTTTTCATAAACCACAAGGCTGCACGTCACTCTGACTTGGCTGCTGATGTATCAAGGACTACCATTCATACAAAAATTGAAGCACAAAATTGTCAAAAGTATTTGGATTGAAATAGGAATGCTTAAAGATATACCTGAACGATTGGCTGTAAGTCATTCATTTAGTGGCCATAATATTTGGTTATACGGTGGTGTATCATTAATGTGTTTTTGAAATGTCCTCAGGTATTCAGCCAGGTGGTGTCGCACGAATGGTTCGATATTTCTGGATTATTGCCATTTCAGGCGGTTTCGAGAACTGATTTGTCCTCGACTAAGTGACGTCTTACTTACCCACTCTTTGCCGCTGCTGAGTTCTGGTCTGTGGTACCTGCTGGTGGCTCCACTGATGAGGCGGAGGGAGAAATATGTGCTGCCAGGACACGAGCCACAGTCCCCAGTCTCCAAGCCACCACCGTAGGAATGACGATGCAGAGGAGGCACGTCTCTGCAGTCTGGTCTATGATCTGCAGTTGTCGTAGCATGAACGGGTCTTTCCACAGGGCGTTATGCTTTGATCATGCTCAAGGTTTGGTCCCAAGAGTAAATTAGCCGGAAACTGCTCTCTTTAGTTATCAGCTAATGTAGCCATATCTCAACAGACAATCCCAGAATGTGTTGGCCTTTTTAACAACATCGTGTCGTTATGCTATGTCCATCAGAGCGCCAGTGCTCCACCGCTGCTGACTTATTTGATTGTTGTTTAGCCGTGCAAAGCTTCTGCTCTGTGTATCTGAGTATATCGTCTGGCTGGTCTACCCTCGGTACATTTTCCCACGTTTTTATGTTCCTTGGTATTCGGAGTCCTAGGTCGTCCACTCCAGACTCCAGCAAAGCTTTAGTCTTTGTCAACGGGCGAAATAGATACTTGACTTTAAATTATCAGTGTGTTCTGGCATCTTTCACGAGCGGGTTACCGACGCAAGTGATAAACGCTATCACAACAGGTTTCTCTTCTTCCTCTGCAACTTGTTACCCATACACAGTTTGGCAAGAGAAGAGCTCTGATAACTGCAGTGCAGTTGCCACTATTCGACGTGAAAGTATAGTAGGACTGTGGGTGAAAAGGGGAGAGGGGGGGAGGGCGTGGAGCAGGGTGACAGACCTTCCCCTCCCACCCTTTGGCCCTGCAGCAGCCAGGGGTACAGAGCCTAACAATGCCACATGATCCATTGCAGCATCCGCGTTGGCAGCATTCAACTGAGCGATATGTTCCTTTATCAAATGTTTCTTCTCATGTGCCAGCTGTGTTCGTCTCCTTACACAAACACGTACAAATATATTCATATATTTCCTGTTAACAATTTTATATGGGTAACTATATTCGTCGTTTAATGTATCACAATTGATTTCTATGATAGTTATCAATTTTAAAGGACTGCTACATATATTTTATATAATGTGTTTTTATCAGATTATATTTTTTGCGTAAATGGTGGCTTCATCTAAGCCCACAGTAGCGACATCTAGGGAGGATGTAGGCAAACAGATTTCTGGTAGCTACTGTTACTTCAGTAGCCAGTTGCAATGATCACTGTGTGGACGATGTGGCCTATTCTACACCTTATTTTAGATCTATATGACGATGCTGTGCTGATTATATTTATATGTTTTGACGATGCCATTATGGCCTTATCACTTTAGGACACGGTGTTAAAAAGGTACGTTTTACCGTATTTTATCTGTGCATTTCCGTGGTTGTACGATAGTATATTGTGATACGTATTGCTTTATTATGTTGAAAGACACACGGCTCACTAGGTGTATATATTTGTATATTGTACATCTGAGGATGATCATTACGAACTGAAACCGGTCATCGTATAAAGAATTGATATTGTGATCAAAGACTGGAATAAAAAACATTTGACATACGAATAGATTTCTAACATTAACATGGTACAGCAAACTGCGCAAATATTGTGTGTAAAATATAGAATGCAGACATTAACCTCTACTTTTCGTCTGGGAGAACGGAAATCCCAAGACCATGGTCATTTTACGATCATCTTTCGTCTCGACCGTACAGGCTTCAGTATCTTCTCTGCTGCTGTCCTCATCGTCTGATAAAGAAATTGCTATATTTTGTATGGATTCTTCTCTTACGCCTTCTTGTATGTTCGATCTTGCAATGTCTTTCCACGCATGGTACACAACGTTCTTCGTATTTGCTGGCGTTATTCGTGTGTCTCATTTACCAGCATCTCCGTGTCTCGTGACGTAAATTTTTTATTTCGCTCCTAAGCATCTGCTTTTATTTGAGCCCAGACAAGTCCAACAGCGTTGTAATGGCAATAGTATGGTGGAAGACGTATAACTTTGTGTCCGTGGTTTTCTGCTAACGTATCAACTACATACTGTGTCGTCCACGGCTTGTATAGTTTCACTATATAAAGAAGTTCCGCTTTTCGCATATTCTGCTCAACGCCTATTTTACTATCTTTCAACCAGCTGAGTTTTTAGTTTCTCCTTACAACAGCCGTTGGTGCCTTATTTAATTGTACAGAATGGTACAGCGCACAGCGCATTGTGCATTACAAAAACACTACTAGAACTGACATTTGGAGCAAGCGAGTAACGAACCGGTCTTTAAACGTATCTGCATTCATTTGTCGTAGTAATCGACAGCGTTGACTGGAAAATCATCATAGCAC
Organism: Schistocerca nitens; assembly: GCF_023898315.1. Classification (NCBI taxonomy): domain Eukaryota; kingdom Metazoa; phylum Arthropoda; class Insecta; order Orthoptera; family Acrididae; genus Schistocerca; species Schistocerca nitens. Next base: position 286,447,271 of record NC_064614.1, read on the forward strand.
AGGGCATAAAACCGTTCATAGAGACTGCGTTAACAATAATTAGCTCTCCCTTACCAGTTGGCAGACTCACAGTTTCGTGCCGCGTGTCGTCTATCCACGCAACGGATCGTGCATGACGCGTGTTTACCTGCGTTTCGTCAATCCATATTACATTCTCCGGTTTCACTGTTAGCAGCTTACACAGGAAACGACGTCTCCATGCTATAATGTTTCCACGTTCCATTAGTACCTTTTTCCTGAGCACTTCTTCCACCGGAAGCTACTTTTTTTTGTGAGACTTGTCATTTTGCAGATGAACGATCCACTGTTCAACAGCGATGCCATCAATTTTTTTGAGTGTTGGGTCCTTCCTGCTGTATTAAGCGTATATATGTTGCCTGAGAGCATTTTCGTCATAGTTGTCTGTTTCAGTCAGATGAAACGATCTCTTCATTGACTTTCCAGGCGTCACAGTAACAAGGCTCCCAGCTGATTTGGACTCTCCGTATCACTGTCACTGTGGAAATGTTCAATGCTTCTGCCACTCTGTCAATCACTGTACACACTGTTATCAGACGCACACAACCGTCTCCTTCCACTTCAAAGTAAACACAGAATGTGTGTATAAATCAGAGTGCTTGATATTTCAGCGCAGCTCCTTTTCCAAAAGTCCTCTTCCTTGCTCTACAGGAAGCCATTTTCCACATACAAACTCTCTCTCTCTCTCTCTCTCTCTCTCACACACACACACACATACACACACGCACGCGCACACACACACAAAAAACCTCAGAAAATTAGTGGAAGGCTCACGAACACACACGAAGCTGAACGCAGCACGCGGCGCCACTGACAGAGCAAGTACGGTATACTGGGGTGTTGCCACAATAACGTAAACAAAATCTCACGATCTGATGGACCATCGTGTGCGCGCGGAGCACGTGTGCTAAGGCCACTTCAACTGTCAGAGTCCTTCTCTTGCTCTACACAGTATAGTCTCCTTTTTTTATGACATGCTTGATCCGATGGTGGTTTTTAACCGTTCTACCGAAAAATTATCTGCGAATGGTGCAACACTGTTGCTGAGCTCTTTTGGGTGGATGTTTTAAGACGATACCTTCTCGATGTGAAGGGGCATATGTAACGCGCCAATTGGCGGTACCCAATATCGAACTCACAACGACAACGGATCGTACTCTACCAACGTCGCTGTGCCGTTGATGTATGGCTTCCTGCCGCGCAAAACACCTGGGCGAACCAATCGACCACTACAGCTTTAGTCTGATACAGTTTTAATTTAAAGTCGATGTTAGGACTACGCAACGCTATCAGATTTCAGAATATTCCAGACGTAGCGGAGCGCCTGCAACTGAGCTCTTTTGGGTCGTACCGTAATCACACTCTCAAGGGAAAATTGAAGACAGATCGACCTTACTATAATTACTACTGCAGCAACCTCAACCACTGACTATACAGCCGGCTCGAATATCGAATAATGAAAGACAGCACCCTTACTATGCACAACGTCGTGATCGAACAATGACACGATTACACTGCGAATAGACACATCCAAACATTCTAATGACAATGACCACCAATGTCAAGCAGTACTTACGAGATAGGCCAATTTCGCCAAAAACTCCCGTTATCGCACTACGGGTCGAATCAAAGCATCAAACCTCTTTAAATAAAGTACCTGTTTTTATTATGTCGAGATAAATGTCACATCTAGCTTGCAGTTGTTCTCCCCACACAACGAAATTCTCACAACGCAGTATATTATCTCTGGAAAAGTGTCGTAACTTTTTAATTACTTACAAAAGTTCTATTCCATATATCGTCGTGTTTTGTCCATTTTATATTAAGACTCTTCCGGCAATATCGATAAGAATTAAAATAGTTTATGCTGCCACTATATCCCTTTCAGCTTAGCCCAGCGTTGCTATGTAAATAACACGACGGCACGTACCCCACAGATGTACCATTCTCTGTTATCGGTGTAATCGTTGACTTTTCCGTAATAAACTTCGACAACTTCCATTCAAACTAAGCTTACTTAGGACACTCTTTCCATCAATGAAATAGTTTTAACTGTTGAACATACCTGACCTCTGTATATTTAACATAAATCGACTCGATTGATGAACCGTTTTGATCGGGGAACACTTACAAATATCATCGTACACTTGTCCCTTGAGAAGCGTTATTAAGATTGCTTTTCTCACAAAATATATATGCACACACCAGCTACTAACTGAATACACGTAAGGTTTCTGTTAACCCGAGAAAACTTGAATTTATTGTCTCTAGGTATTTCAATATACTTTTATTCATGAAAGTGCGCGAGGGCCATCAAAGACTACCACACCCCACAAAACGGAAATTCAGTAATCAAAAAAAAAAGTTACAAAATCCCTAGGTGCCACCGCCACTTTAAATAACAATTTTACACAAATCTGAACCTCTTAAGCCGTTGACAATATGCGACTCGCTAAGTCCCCTAACTTGAATTCGGCCACTCGTCACTTTGGCTAATCAAGTTTTTGTTTAGCTGCGTGTTGCTTGTAAAATGGTTTCTTTCTTTTCGCATCTTATCAGCTCCACTACTGGTGCGAGCTATTATACTACTAAGAAACAGTTCGAGTCTGTACGATCCCATGTTAGGTCCGCCGTGGGATTATGGTACTTAAACAACAACAAAAATGTTCTCAACACACACACCAATCACTCACAAACCACTCCAACTAGACAGCTAACAACCCAATTACCTCTGGGCGAGCTGCGACCACTAATCATACACCACGGACTGGATATCGGTTTCACCGATTCCCAAGAACTCAGCACCTACAAATCTACTTCTCTGTCTAACCAGGCTCACGCTGGATTTACCACAGGAAACTATTTCTTACGACCGAAACTGTCCACAAGACGACAGTCAATTGATAGCTCGAGCACCCAAATTCGCCAAAACCAGTGTATCACCAGCGACTATTCATAGAATCACACGTAATGTCTGTACATTCCGTTGCTCAGCGTTGGGAGGAAACAACCGTCACAGCGACGTATATGAACAGGGGCCTAAGAGACTAAATAGCCACGCTGCCTCCGTTAGCTACAACAAATTAAAATAGTGGTTCTATCAATCAAAACTTCTTTCCCTCTCCCAAGCCTTAACCGCCAGCTGCGGTGCCTCAATACACCTCGCAACGGGTCGCTCTACTATCAGAGCTAGACACACTCTTGTTCCTTTGGGTTATGGCCACGTCGGATTAATAAGCTTACCGATCGTCTAGCGAAAGGGGGGGGGGGCGGCAGCCACCTACCTCCCGTTCTCCGTGACCGCTCCGGTGGCGGATTTGCGGCTTCACGTCAAATTTATTTTTATTTAGTCAAACGCTGTCTAATAAACGTCGTGACGAACAAGGGGACTTTCACCATGTGGCGTTCCTCCTTCCGCCCCTCCCAGTGGGAATCTACCATCCTCTGGTTTGTTCGTATCTGCCACATGTGGTACAATACAACGAAGGGGGGGGGGGGGATGGCATTCACTTAAGAAGCAAACAGAATAACATAAACTTAGGTACTTATTTATTCAATGGTATGTTCATATCCACTGAAATGTTTTGCATTATTATGTATCAGCTGTCGCGTACAAAGTGAATCAAATGAAAATACCGCTTTGACTAGCAATAGCCACAAATGGGGATAGTAACGGTCAGATAAATCCTTATGGAATTAAGTTTGAGAATAAATGTTACCAGATTACAAGCAAGGAAATCCATGACTATTACACTATAATGAAGAAAAGCGACTCTCAAATCAAGATGAATGCTTGCAGAACCATATTTAAACTACACTGCTGGCCACCGTAAATGCAACACCAAGAAAGACAAGAGGTAGCACAACAAGATTTATTTTGTAGATAACATGTTGACCAAGTATCAAATGATTACGTTTACAGACGTCTGTGACATGTGGTTCCTGCCAGAGTAGCCGCCATTGTTGGAGATCACCGCTGCCACACGTCTCGGAATTGAGTCAAAGAGACGTTGGATGTGTTCCTGGGGTACAACAGCCCAAGCAGCTTCCACACGTTGCCAAAGATCATCTGGTGTGGCAGCTGGGGATGTAATCTGGGTCACTCGTTGAGCAACCATGGACCACATGTTTTCTATCGGCGAAAGATCCGGAGAGCGAGCCGGCCAGGGAAGCAATTCAATCTGGTTATTGACGAAGAACCTTTGGACAATGCGTGCCACGTGTGGTCGCGCATTATCCTGTTGAAATATGGCTGTGGCCGAGCCCTGAAGGTAAGGAAGGACAACTGGCTCCAGCACCTCGGATATGTAGCGCCGGCTATTTAAAGTACCTGCAATGCGTACTAGAAGCGTGCGAGAGTAATATCCAATACCGCCCCATACCATAATATCCGGTGCAAGACCAGTGTGGCGGTGCATAATGCAGCTGTCCAGCATCCTCTCTCCACGGTGTCTCCACACTCGAATCCGACCATCGTGGTGCTGCAGACAGAAGCGTGCCTCGTCAGTAAAGACAACGTCATTCCATTCTGCCGTCCACATCCGTCTGTCATCACACCATTGGCGACGGAGACGTCTGTGGTTCTGCGTCAATGGTAGACGAAGCAATGGACGTCTTGCGGACAGACCACTCTGCTGTAAACGGCGTCGAATGGTACACGCAGACACTGGATGATGCATTACAGACGCAATGTGCTGTGCTATGGTTCGGGATGTCACTGAGCGATCCGTCACTCCCATGCGCACAATTTGCCTATCAGCACGTGCAGTGGCGCACCGAGGTGAATGCGATCGACCACATCGGTCCGTCGTACCCTCCTGCATCCAACGGTCACATATCCGCTTTACAGTTGTTTGGTTTCGTCCAACACGACTAGCGATTTCTCTGTATGATAATCCACAATCTCGGTAAGCCACTATCCTTCCTCTGTCGAACTCGGATACTTGATCAAACGATGTTCGCTGTTGTCTACGAGGCATAACTGATCGTCTTGTGAAACAACCACAAGGTAAACACACCTGCCGAACGTACACTCGTCGAAATCGCCAAGCCTTAAATGGCGCTATGAGGTGGCGCCACAGGCGCGCGTGATGTGCGTCTGCGCTGAAATTCTAATCAGTTGCATATCTCATCGCTGCAAACCCATGGTGTAAATTTCACTTGATTCGGATGCTTCCTTCAGGGTGTTGCATTTACGGTGGCCAGCAGTGTACGTATTATGGTATGTAAGGAATATGAAAGTCACAAAAATGTAAGTTGCTGAAATCTTAATAAGTGATTGTTTCCTATTTACTTTGCAGTTGATTTTACACAAAAATCACACATGTACTTGTTTTATTCATCCTACCCTGAAAAACATGAGTATGCCCATACATTACAGGTTGCACACCTGTACCATATTTCGCCGTGCCTTCCATAGTCAGCACTAACTGCACAATTTTCTCCGCCGGTTTCAATGTCGTCGTTCGAATTACCACCGCGCATGTTTCAGGGTCACTCTCCGATATAGTATCATCAAAGGCAGCAGCTAGCTTCCTCCTGGGACCTACAATTTCCTTCTGAACGATTGTTTTCCTCTTCTGCAAAGCCCCCTATTTCTCTTTGTTTACATTTTCCGCCTTCTTTCCCCTTTTTTATTTTAAGAATTTTCTTCATGGCGGACTCAGTAACTATAGGTGAGTGCTGCCACTTCTATTCCTATTTCCTCTGGAGTTGGCGATATTTCCGTAAATGACTTTCTGTACTGGAAGATAATGCACCCTAAGTTTCATTTGAGTTACTGGATCTTTCAGCCAGAGAAGCCAGAGAATCACAGAATGTGGACACTTCTTCCTTACTGAAGCCTGAAATCCGGCTCACTCCTTTTGATTCTGGCTTCCTTATGCCCCGAAACATTCCTCTGCAGAATTCCTGTCCAGAATACTCTCTGCTGCTACGGTCGCAGGTTCGAATCCTGCCTCGGGCATGGATGTGTGTGATGTCCTTAGGTTAGTTAGGTTTAATTAGTTCTAAGTTCTAGGGGACTGATGACCACAGCAGTTGAGTCCCATAGTGCTCAGAGCCATTTGAACCAGCCAGAATACTCTCTGCCCAACGGCAACCAGTCATACGTCCAACTGGGATGAAACTGGTAGCTATTTTGTGGCTTTCTGCAAATTCATATGCAGCTCTTCTAAGATCCGGAGAACTGAGGCTATAAAACATGTTTGCTATCATCTTGAGATGTTATGGAGTTTCTTTCTCATACTGAACAGTAACGCAACTTCCCGACCCAGTGTAAGGGCCTCCTCAACTTCCTTCTTGATTATCTCATGGAGGGCGTTGAGAGGAATTCCTGTTTCTTTTGCCACTGACCTTACAGGTTTCCCATTTTTACAAGCTTTAATATCATTTTGCAGCTGGTCTTGTGTGCATGTAGCTTTATTCGAAATTCTTTTACGATTTCTCCCCCACCCACCTGTCATCACGTTTCTTGCAAATTAGTTGAAATATTTCAGTTCGGATGATACCCCAAATTGTCACACTGATTTCCTATAAGTAGTCAAGCTATGAATCGCAAGTATTCTGCAAATTGTGTAAGAACACTCAAACAAACATCGCTTAAATCAGACAGCTGAAACTAAAAGAAAATTCATGAAACCCGTAAGACTCGTTTCTAAGCTGCACCACTAGACGATGGCTGACAGTGTTGTTTTAATTCTTATTACTGTTCCACAGATGGCAGCACCAACCAGAGCACACGAGTGAGAATTTTTTACTACGATATAAAGTGACCGGGATTGTCTGCTTGATTGGAATTCCCCCGTCTCCCCTACATTCTGCTACGTTCGTTACATTGGTTCTACAGTGTGAATGTAAATGTAGACGAAGAGACACTATTGCTCTGTCACCGTCGACAGTTCATGAAACATTTCCTTTTGGAAAGAATCTAGATTACAGCTATTGTACTTCCACATATCACCGTGCTTCATCAACCGATAATGTGGGCGGAATCTGTGCGCGCTATCTAATTTCCAGCGCACTCTAATCCGTCAGTAGAGTGTTATTACCTCATCCATCAATCTGTCCCGTGTGTGATTACGCGGCAAGCGCCGCAGACAGTTGATGAGTTTGCGCGCGCACAGTCACACTGTTGCGTCTGGCCGGTGAATTACTTAACAGGCTAATGTGGCGCTCCTCTTGTGGCGCTTATCGACCGCGTCATTGGACAGACCCGCGGAGACCCGCGCGGCCGCTCCCCGGCCCGCGGCGCTATGGTGCGGCGGCAGACATTTTCGCCGCCGGCTATGGAGATTTACTGCCGTCGGCGGGGCCGAGCCGTCTTAGGGCCGCTCCGCATCGCCCGAGCCTTCGCACCTACGGCCATAACTCACACGTCATATTAGCGCGCCGCGGGCCATCCGCGACGCTGCGACAGGGCAGCCCAGATGTGCGCAGCCAGCCGCGGCCGCCGGCTGGAGGGGAGAGCGCAACCTAGGCCGCCCGGGGCTCCTTCGAGTAGGGATGGACGATATCCGTTGATGTATAGTACAGATGCACCGGATGTGCTGTTAAAGTGCGCGTCATTTATGACGGCGGCCGAATTTAGGTTCGTTCTGCGCATCTTACGTCACATAACACAGTCAGCCAATGAACAGAGAACGACGTTGCCAGAGCTCGAATGCAGTGCAGAGCACGGACGAGTGTCTTCAGTTTTAGAAACGTTCAGTCATAAATAAAGTAATTGAACAAAAGCAATGTCTTGATAGCAGACTGCCTTTTATAGAAAGTTTGGAAAAAGCATTCTTTATACCAATTGCTTCATATTCTATTAATTAATTAAACTAAACAAGCAATAAGCCTCCTAATTCAGGCGATAGCAAGGAAAGGTGTTTGTATTATTCTCACTAACCGCTTTTTCGCAATAAATAACAGCGGTAATTGTTTATTTCCTATTGTACTTCGACGAAACGTGAGTAATACATAATCATACCAACAGTGTTTGTCGGTATTTTACATGACGTTTTAAAGTCCTCCGGGAGCTATATTGAACGACGAGCTGCATTAGCGTAATGGTTAAAGTGTATGGCTGACAAGCAAAAGGGTCTGAATTCAAGCCTTGATCAGTGCTCAATATTTTCTTTATTTTAAAAACATTATCGAAGTGTCTTACTTCATGAATTTTATTCGTTTGAATGTAATTTTTTGAAATTTCTAGTGGCAACTAAAATCGACCATACAGAAAGTATACGCTCTGGACTTTTACCTCTGCAAACTCTTCAAAATTTCGTGCAGTGGTTTACTACATCTAATGCTGCACAATAACTGCGTTGAACATCGAAATAAAATTAAATCACTTATGGGGGGAAGGTATCAGTCAAGAAGATATGTAAAAAGCAAATTTTTGGGCCAAATAGTTTTTGTGAAATCGAATGATAAAGTGTGTCAAAGCAGTCGAAACACCATGTGTCTGCACAGGTGAGCAGTGCAATGATGACAAAATCGCGCACAGCGCGGAATGCGGGGAGCACGTCTTTGTAGCAGCGAAAGGGTTAATGCGGCCGTGGTGGCTTTACTTCATAAACTGCGCTCCCCCCCCCCCCCCCCAAACGTAAGTTTGCGAACTATACTGTGGCGCTGCTTCTCTTGGCGCGTACAACTGGCAACGCAGCAATCTCCTGCGTCTGGGCGGGCATGCGCAAACCGCCAAGATAAAAGAATTGAACTATAATTCTACGACATAAGCGGTGCATCCATCTAATTTTATTCGATGACTCGATTGGGCGTACCTACCTTCCTTTTTGTTTTCTTGTCTATAATCAATTTCGTCATCAGAACGCGGACATTCAGTTGTTCCGTGAATAGTAACGTAAGCATTACTCTGAATACGCATGTGGCTAACACTCTCGCGTCAGTCTGCAGAAAAAAGCAAGACTTAGGACTGATAATAATGCATTTCTACCGCTGATACTGCTTTCACCCGTTATCTTCGCTCGTAAGTACAAACTATGTTGAAGCGTGAACCTTCATATTTTCGCGGCGCAATGACTGTTTCATAAAATTTCGGACGTGCAGCCGCATAAATTTCACTTTTTTCTATGTGTTTAAGTGTTTGAATTTAGATTTATACTTGCATGCTTCAAGCCATCATGTGTGTTGTGTCAAAACGCAAGGGTTGCGTTTGCCCTTACTAGTTCTGAGTATCCTACCCGATAACTTAATAATAATACCTGGTGGTTGCTGTAAATATACGTGTACGATGTGTTAAGAAAAAATATTTTGTAGATGATCAGAGAGCGCCAACGAAAGAAAAAAAGAAAAAAGAAAAACTGCAGGTGGTGAGCGTGTGCGACGTCAGCGATGCACCAACTCGCCATAGCTGGGTGCATAGATGATGCCTGACCGACGCGCAGCAGCCGGCCGCTGTCTTAGATGACCGATAGCATCAATGAATAATTAATTAACTGTCAAAAGTTGGCGTGGCGCTGCGTCTTTGTTCGTGAAAAAGGAAGATAGCGAGTATCTTATTATTATGAGTGAGTGGAATGCTGTGGTAGGAGACAAACAATAAGGTGAAGTGATTGGATGGCATTGATGAGGACCTAGAGAGGGCGACAATTTTTTTGGCTTTTGCGCAGAAAATTTACATCAGAATGTCCCAAGAAGACGTTATACATGTATAAAACAAGGGGACAGATGATGAAAATCATTATATTATGGTCACAAAGAAACAAAGAAACCAAATCAAACAAAGTATATCATAGCGCAGTTGATGTGTGCTGCAACCAGAATTTAGTTGCAGTGCAGTACAAAATACAAGCGAAAAAAAATTACAGATTCAGAAACACTGAGTGACAGAAAAAGCAATAGAAATTCGGTGAACTACAGCTGAAAGAAAATGTAGATCGAACAACAAACCACGGCGTAAAATTTCTCGATTCACTTGAGAGGTTCCATGCCCTCCCATTTTCATAAAATTTATTAATGTTTTATGTCACTGCATGGTCGCAACAGGCTGAATAAGGCTATTCTAATGAGGGTATTTGCACTTAGGGCTCAGAATACTTTTCACTTGATTTTTGTATATTGGTAACTTATGTGGTCGCCGGCCGGTGTGGCCGAGCGGTTCTAGGCGCTTCAGTCTGTAACCACGCGACCGCTACGGTCACAGGTTCGAATCCTGCTTCGGGCATGGATGTGTGTGATGTCCTTAGTTTAGTTAGGTTTAAGTAGTTCTAAGTTCTAGGGGACTGATGACCTCAGATGTTAACTCCCATAGTGCTCAGAGCCATTTCAACCATTTGTATGTGGTCTTGCTTTTAGTTTCCTCTGTTACTTCCCTGAGTGGCCTGTGCGAGGCGAGACACCGGAGGACACGGCACGGCACCCTGCGGTTCTGGTGGGGAGCTGCACTTCTGCAAATACTGAGAGGGTCATACATCAATGGTCTTGAGCGACTGGTGGGACGACTGACCTCAGTCGAGTTTCACCTATTGTAGGCAGGGCGAAACGACATGTGAGCCATCAGAGATTCACTACAGTATATGTGTTGACCGTTTCGGCGCGTCTGGAACGAAGACAACTGGCGCCAACTAACTGCAATGTCCTATGATTCTGAGAATACTTGTGGATCATGCCCCGCTGGGCGAGACTGTCTGGCGCCAGATGGCCAGTGGTCTATGCATGTTCTTTTCGTAGCCCGTCAAGCAGCAAGTTCAGTGCCCCAAGCTAAATAGCAGAGGCATGATTGGTCAACTGCGGCCAGCTGACGTCGTAAAGCCCTGCTCGAAATTGGAGGGAACGGTCGCTATTGGCACGACTGATGTTCTGAGATAGTGTGGGGGAAATTTGGTATCAGCACTGAATGCTGTTCGCGGTTTCCGAAGGTAGTGGGCAGTTGAGCAATGTTGGCTTCGCTCTTGCATTGCATGGGCGCAGGACATTCGGTATCTGATCTACGTCGGAGTCGGACTGTCTTGCGACTTAATCGCACCTTTTCGGCAGAACTTAGAATTCTCGGACAACCTTAAAGGCCATGGGTTGAAACAGAGTTGCTGCACAGCAGAAGTCGGCGCCTACATCATCAGAATGCTGACTACAGGCGACGTGCTGCAGGTTTCAGGACGGGTAAGGTATTTTGCCGCTCCGGCATTGTAGGACCTATCAATTTTTTACTGAAGTCGTCAGCAGCATGCGCGCTCGCTTTGCTACAATTCCATTTTGCCTATTTCTCCATGTGATCTCATTTGAGTTCTCACTACTAATTGTGTTACTGCGATATAGTCGGAGGAATAATATTTGACTCACTAGGACCTCCAGTCACTATCGTCAATGTATTGCATCACAGAGAGTAGGAGCCCCCTGTTCTTGAGCCAACTCTTATTCTCATAATAGTTCAGTATGACCTACGTTTTAGCCTACAGTTTGTATTGACAACCAAGTACCTTTGTGTTCTGATTTATAATAAATCACATTGTCATATTTAATCAGCATATCGTTTCATAGATAGATAAAGAATCCCATTTCCTGTCGTTTATTGCGATAAAATTCCCTTTTTCTTTGCTGAGTATATAATGATTCTTATTAAATTATTGTGACTGTGCACTCATTATTTTGCCAACTAGCAGGGTCCACCGCCAATGTCTTTCATTACCGTTGTGCACATAATCAATCAGGTGGTAGGTAAGGAGGGGGTCCACTGCATGTCGATACAGTTCCCCATTGTCGTTTAATGAACAAAGTAAGAGCATAAGGACTATCAGACCAATTGTGTGATTTGATTGAAGAGTTCCTAGATAACAGAACGCAGCATGTCATTCTCAATGGAGAGAAGTCTTCCGAAGTAAGAGTGATTTCAGGTGTGCCGCAGGGGAGTGTCGTAGGACCGTTGCTATTCACAATATATATAAATGACCTTGTGGGTGACATCGGAAGTTCACTGAGGCTTTTTGCGGATGATGCTGTGGTATATCGAGAGGTTGTAACAATGGAAAATTGAACTGAAATGCAGGATGATCTGCAGCGAATTGACGCATGGTGCAGGGAATGGCAATTGAATCTCAATGTAGACAAGTGTAATGTGCTGCGAATACATAGAAAGAAAGATCCCTTATCATTTAGCTACAATATAGTAGGTCAGCAACTGGAAGCAGTTAATTCCATAAATTATCTGGCAGTACGCATTAGGAGTGATTTAAAATGGAATGATCATATAAAGTTGATCGTCGGTAAAGCAGATGCCAGACTGAGATTCATTGGAAGAATCCTAAGGAAATGCAATCCGAAAACAAAGGAAGTAGGTTACAGTACGCTTGTTCGCCCACTGCCTGAAAACTGCTCAGCAGTGTGGGATCCATACCAGATAGGGTTGATAGAAGAGATAGAGAAGATCCAACGGAGAGAAGCGCGCTTCGTTACAGGATAATTTAGTAATCGCGAAAGCGTTAAGGAGATGATAGATAAACTCCAGTGGAAGACTCTGCGGGAGAGAAGCTCAGTAGCTAGGTACGGGCTTTTGTTGAAGTATCGAGAACATACCTTCACCGAGGAGTCAAGCAGTATATTATTCCCTCCTACGTATATCTCGCGAAGAGGCCATGCGGATAAAATCAGAGAGATTAGAGCCCACACAGAAGCATACCGACGATGCTTCTTTCCACGAACAATACGAGACTGGAATAGAAGGGAGAACCGATAGAGGTACTCAAGGTACCCTCCGCCACACACAGTCAGGTGGCTTGCAGAGTATGGATGTAGATGTAGATGTAGATGTAGATGTCCAGTCTCATGCAAAATACGTCAGAATGAAAGAGGTACAAACTCTTCTCCACCCTAGCACCTCACACAATTGCCGCATCACATTCGGATAAAATTCCAAGCTTTCGACCACATCCTCCATCATCTTCGTTAGGGACTAAGACTAACTGTCGTGAACTTGCAGAGTTCCCTCTTTCATACCTGCAGAACGTCATACAATTGTCTGATTTACGTCATGATGGAGAGTACAGAGGCGGCGCGCTCTACGTCCGTAGATTTTGCTTGCACTCTCTACCTAGTGTTGCTCGCAGCACCATTCATCGTTTGAGGCAGTGAACTGCGAGATATACTCCTTGTCAGTTCATAGCCAGTGTTATCTACTAAAGTTGTTTCCACGAAGTCTAATTTCCACTGCTTTTCTGATCGCAAAGACCTAATAGTTCCATATGTGAACAAGTATTCTCGTTTATTCAAATAAAATCTTCTTGCCACACTTGTGAGGAACGTTATAGATTCCCAGCACTGTTAGGCTGAGATTTTCCTTAAACGGTGGCAACAATTCTTTAATTTTTCTGGTTGGCCGAGAGACTGATCTGATTGCTTGCTTGTTTAGGACTCTGTCTATCTTGACAGTTGTTGCACCGCAGAATGGAAGCCGCGCTATGAGTTGGTCGTCTTGGTTTGTTTGCAGTTCACCGCCTGATGCGATGGATGGCGCTACAAGCAACGCTAGACAGAGAGAGAGAGAGCAAGCAAAATCGTGGATGTAGAGGGCGCCATCATAACGTAATCCGGCCAAGTGTATGCGGTTCTCGGGTATAAAAGAGGAAACCTTGCAAGTTAACTACAGTCAATTTTAGTCCCTGAAGATTGTGATGGAGAATATGATCCAAAGCTTGGAATTTTAACCGAATGTGAAGCAGCGAGTGAAAGAGAAATTTTGAAGCAAGACTCTGTCGCGAAATACTTCTTAACAAACCTCTGTTGGTAAAATCTAAATAATATCAATTAAAGCAGCAGCAAAAGACCTACCATCACCTTCGTGAAGCTCCTGTCTCTTTCCTCTCCACCCTGGCCAGGCTCTACAATGTAGTCCTGTCCACCGGTTACTACCCCGACCTGTGGAAAACCTCCCGTATCCTCATGTTCCTTAAACCCGGCAAACCACCGTCCGCCGTCTCCTCCTACCGCCCCATCTGCCTTACCTCGGTCTTCAGCAAGGTCCTGGAATCTATCCTCACCCGCCGCATGCACCAGCATCTCCGCCAGCACCGCCTCCTTCCCGTTACCCAGTGTGGCTTTCGGCCGTCCTTCTCTTCCGACGACCTTCTCCTTCACCTCACTCATCTCCTTACCGAACAGCTTAATTCCCGTCGCTCCGCAATCTTCCTCTCCCTGGACCTCGAACGTGCCTATGACCGCGTATGGCATTCCGGTCTCCTCTTCAAGCTCCAGACCTTCGCCCTTCCCATTAACTACGTCCGTCTGATCGGCTCCTTTCTCTCCCGCCGTCCTTCTTATGTCACCGTCCACAACACAGATTCCTACACCTTTTCCCCCTCTGCCGGTGTGCCCCAAGTCTCCGTCCTCTCCCCCCTTCTGTACCTCTTGTACACGGCGGATATGCCGCCGCCGTCAGCCCCCGTCCACCTTCTCCAGTTTGCCGATGACACCGCCTTCCTTGCCCTTGCCCCCACCCTACAGCGCTCCCAACACCTTCTTCAATCCCATCTTGACCGGTTCACCGCTTGGTGCAACCAGTGGTTGCTCAAGGTCAATCCCTCCAAAACCCAGGCGATCATTGTAGGCAAAACCACCCCTTCCTTCCGCCTCCTTGATTTCTACATCACCATCTATGGCCGTCCTATCGCCCTCACTCCCACCCTTAAGTACCTTGGCGTCACCCTCGACCGTCGCCTCTCCTGGACTCCCCACCTCCGGACAATCCAAGCCAAGGCACGCTCCCGACTCAATCTCCTCAAGCTCCTCTCTGGCCGTACGTGGGGTCTGGACCCCTCCACCATCCTCCACACCTATAAATCCCTCATCCGCCCTATCCTTTGTTATGCCCATCCGGCTTGGATCTCCGCCCCCCCCTCCCTTTTATAAATCCCTCCAAATCCTTGAACACCATGCTCTCCGCCTCGCCTATCGCATCTGTCTCCCCTCCCCCACGCGGATCCTGTATGATCTCATCCCCTTCCCCCACCTCCTCCTCTTCCTTGAAAGGATGCGGATCCTGTACACCTCCCGTAAACTCGACCCTCCTCACCCGCTCGTCTCCCCGATCCTCTCCCACCCCCGCCCGCTGCCGCGCCTGTATGCCCACGTCCCACCTGGTCTCCATCTCTCCACCCTCCTTACCCTCTCCCAAGGTGGCTTCCGCCAGCTCCCCCTCCCTGATGATGTCCTCCTCCCCTCCATCTACCCCTCCTATCAACTTTGACCCTGCCCCCCCCCACTTCCTGTGTCTTTTCCTTTAGGCACCCTCCCTCCCTTCTCTTCCCTTCCCTTCCCTTCCCTTCTCTTTCCTTTTTCCCCGTCACCTCCCTCCACCCCTCTTCCCCCGGGCTTCCCCTCCCCCTTCCTCCCTCCCCCCTTTTCTCCTCTGCCCGTGGCATCTCTGCTCTCCCCTCTCCCACTCCCCTTCCTCCTCCTCCTCTCTTGGCAGGTCCCCGGACTCGCACACGCATAGTGAACATTCGCGCGCCGGAGATCATCGCCATCAGTGTCTAGTGTGTGTGCTTCGTTTTGTGTTTCGTGCAGTTACATCTCAACTGTTCACATGTGCTGTCGCCTTTCTCCGTGTTTTGTGCGCCGTGTCAACAAGTTTTAGTGTTTTTATCGTCCAACGTGAACGGCTTCTTGTTTATTGTTTTGTGTATCTCCATTTTTTGCCCGCCGTTTTTTGTATTGTTTGTATCGCCTCTATGTCATGTTATTGTTCCACTTAAGGCTGAAGAGCAGCGTACTATGCTGCTGCCAGCCCGCCTGTATAGGTGATTAAAATTACAATAAAGGAAAAAAAAAAAAGCAGCAAAAGACACAACAGGTCTCTCACAAAATGAACCCAGCACACTATGAGTAAATTATCACGTGATACTATTACAGAACAGAGAATGAAGTGTAAAGACAGAAATAAATCAGAACGCAATAGATCAAGAAATAGGTAACGGGAAAGCTAAGACGCAAAATGAGAATACCTGGAAGCAGTATGCTTTGAAACTAATGATACCTTCAAGAATACAAAAGTGGAAAATAAATGCAACCAGATAAGAAAGCATTTTGAAATTAATGCAATAATAATTGAAGACAATAGAAGAAGTAACGGGAAAGCGGATAAAATGGTAATGGAGCCTGAAATTATGAAAGAAGAATTCTAAAAAGCAGTAAATGATCTGAAAGATAAGAAGGCTAGTAGTATTGATAACAAAGCATCTAATATATGTCTTAATCAGTTATATATACAAAACTGGTATTATTCTGGGACATTTTAAGAAAAATACTGTGATTACGATTCCACAGTAGAAAAAAAACAGTCACATGCGGAGGTCACAGGACTGAGCATCCTATTTCGATATTTCGATAATATTAACAAGAGTAATACACAGACTCTTTAAGAACAAAACAGAAACCAATTTTGCTGAAGACCTGTTTGACTTCCGAGAAAACAGGTGCACAAGAGAAGCTATGCTATACTTCGCAGTATACGAATAACTGAAGAAAGATCATGGCTCAGCAAAAGAATGTTACATAGCTTTCGTAGGCCTCAGGAAAGCGTTCGATGTTAACAAATGAAATAAACTAATGGATATTTGAAGAATGACTGAACTAGGCTATAAAGATAGAGGGATAATCAAAGAAAAGAAGAATAAACGGCAATAGTAAGGATGAAAAAATATTTAAAGAATGAGCTAGAATTCTTAATGGCGCTAGACGAAGATGTAATCTATCCACATCCCTATTCAGCATCTACACAGTATAAGTAAAACACAAGTGCAAAAACTGCTGTACACTTGTCGTAAGTGGAGATAGAATATAGATGCTTAGGTTTGCGGATAACGTAACTGTGCTAGCTCAGATGAAATAAATCGCCAAAGAACCTTAGAACATTGAATACAGTACTAATGGATGAGCGCAAAAGGGAAAGTAACGAAAAAAGAATAGAAACACTCCTTTGCTACAAAGACACAGAAGAAACAAACATCGAAATTAGCGGAAATAATATTACACAATCATAACCATACCGTAACACGGATTAGTTGTATATTCAGGAATATTTCCGCACAATTTCGTCCATTATATGAATGGAAATACGAAGTTTACTTTTCTATTCCTCGAGCTCTAATTTGCAGTCACACATTCTGCAGACGTCTGTGGAGACTAGTCATATTACATCCTCCTACTGCATACCGAATCCAAAAGCAGCGGTAGCTGCATTTTCTCTTATATTTCATTGCACCTTTACCAACACCATAAGTCATACCATACCCACGTAATTCTGCTACACGTACTACTCTGAGAGACAAGAAGTTGTAGCTGGTGGTGTTGACTACACGGTTATTTAATTGCAACTCGATTGTCGTCTTATATGTTAGCTCTCCACATTTGAATACCCGTAGTGGGGCCGTAACTTCAATATTAATACGAAGTCTTAGGGATTAAGTGTGAATCGTCCACTCTTCCCCGTGTTTTAATCATAATATGCTCCACTAATATCTTCAGGTGTACGTGACCTATCCATATACGAGGTGTGGCTAGAAAAAAACCGGACTAGTACTGGTGAAACAATAAAACGAATGCAATAAGGCTGAAAGTCGCGTGGCCTGTCACGTGACTCTCGCTCCGCCTACTGCTCGAGTTTCATCTGCCTCCTGCACTCAGTCTGCCCGTGGCGTCTGTTTTAAGTAGTTGACGTTTTGTCTGTGCGTCGGAAAATGTTGAGTGTACAGAAAGAACAGCGTGTTAACATCAAATTTTGTTTCAAACTAGGAAAATCTGCAAGTGAAACGTTTGTAATGTTACAACAAGTGTACGGCGATGATTGTTTATCGCGAACACAAGTGTTCGAGTGGTTTAAACGATTTAAAGATGGCCGCGAAGACACCAGTGATGACACTCGCACTGGCAGACCATTGTCAGCAAAAACTGATGCAAACATTGAAAAAATCGGTAAACTTGTTCGACAAGATCGCCGTTTAACAATCAGAGCAGTGTCTGAGTTAACAGGAGTTGACAAGGAAAGTGTTAGGCAGATTCTTCATGAAAGTTTCAACATGAACAAAGTGTGTTCAAAAATGGTTCCAAAGTGTCTCACAATTGAACAGAAGGAACGCCGAAGAATGATTTGTTCTGACATCCTGGAAAACATTGAAAGTGATCCCACCTTCTTACAAAATGTTATTACTTGCGATGAATCGTGGTTTTTTACTTACGATCCCGAAACTAAACGCCAATCGATGCATTGGAAAACTCCTGGTTCTCCACGACAAAAAAAAGCACGAATGTCAAAATCGAAATTCAAGGCAATGATGATTGTTTTTTTTTTTTTTGACATCAAAGGGATTGTGCACATTGATTGGGTACCAGAGGGACAAACAGTGAATCAGCATTACTACATTAGCGTCCTGGCTACCCTACGTGAGCGAGTACGGAAAAAACGGAACGATTTGTGGAGAAAAAAGTCATGGATCCTTCACCAAGACAATGCCCCAGCTCACAGTGCGTTGTCAGTGAAGACGTTTTTGGCAAAACACAACATTCCCATCTTAGATCATCCACCCTACTCACCTGATTTGGCCCCCTGTGACTTTTTTCTTTTCCCTAAAGTCAAGTCAGCTTTGAAAGGAACTAGATTTGAGACTGTTGAAGCAGTAAAAGAAAAAGCGACGGAAGTAATGTATGGACTTACCGAAAATGATCTGCAGCATTGCTATGAACAGTGGAAGATTCGTATGGAGCGGTGTAGAGACCGAGGAGGAGAGTACATTGAAGGAGATAACATGAAATTGTAAATAATTGTAAATAAATGTTTTTTCCAGCATCAGTCCGGTTTTTTTCTAGCCGCACCTCGTACACTATGATCAAAAGTACCCGATCACCTACTAGTGGACAGTAATATGAAGTGTACCTTTACGGCGGCTTGAATTGTGCTGGGGACCCTTTCAATGACAGGAGGTGAACCAAGAGAAGGTAGTGATGTTGGATACTAGGAACTGTGGGAACTGGAGGAAGACTATGTTCTAACTCATATCGAAGGTATATCATTGGGTTCAGGTCGGGACTGTGGCAGGACAGTCCCTTTCAGGAATGTTACTGTCCACAAACCGTCGTCTCACAGAAGCTGTCTTACGATAGAGTGCATTCTCATGCTGACAGAAGCGGACATCGTCTTCGAACTGTTCCTCTGATGTACACACTACACAATGCTGTAAAATATTTCCATATCCTCAGCATTTAGATGGTTCAGGTGGCTCTAAGCGCTACGGGACTTAACGTCTCAGATCATCAGTACCCTAGACTTAGAACTACTGAAACCTAACTAACCTAAGGACACCACACACATCCATGCCCAAGGCAGGATTCGAACCTGCGACCGTAGCAGCTGCGCGGTTCCTTACTGAAGCGCCTATAACCGCTCGGCCACAGCAGCCGGTCCTCAGCATTTAGCGTTTTGTTAAGAGCGATAAGTGGATCATACCCTAGTTACGAAAAATACCGCTGGTCTGTGTGTCCACCTCTTCCATACTTCACTGTTGTGATTCCACATGATGCTATACACCAAACCCAACCCTTCCATCGGATTGCCACAGGTTATAGCGTGAATCATCTCTGTCCGTCAATACATGAGGTCTGCTTCGTCTTCCTTTAGCTGTGGTTGTTCCTTCGCGTTTGCACTTCACAGTCATGACGAACAGTCGACTTGGACAGCTTTAGAATGGTTAAATTGTCCCTGATTGATTTGTTACTCAGGTTACATCCAATGACTAGTCCACGTTCAGACTCACTGAGCTCTTCTAACCAAGCCATTCTGTTGTCACTGCTTCTGTACTCACTGGGCAATACTCTCCGCCCACTTTTGTGCTGGCGGATCCGGCACTTACGGCAGTTCTGCATTTGAACAGATGCTGTAGACCTGCCGTGCATTTTATTGTTTCATAATGTAGGAAGATCCTAAGCTCACTGAATTTGCGGAAACGAATAATTTCGTGCAGCTCGTGAACTGTTTACATCTACATCACTGCTCCGCAATTCCCATCCAAGTGTTTGGCAGAGGGATCGCAGAACTATTTTGAGACTATTACTCGACCGTTACATTCTCTGATCCGCCAGGTTAGCCGAGACCGCTAATGCGCTGCTTCCTGGACTCGGGCAGGCGCGCCAGCCCCGGATCGAATCCGCCCGGCGGATTAGCGACGGCGGCCGGTGTCAGAGTTGGTGTGGTTTTTATGCGGTTTTCCACATCCCCCATGGTGAATACCGGACTGGTCCCCATATCCAGCCTCAGTTCCAAGGCTCACAGACATTTGAACACTCTCGTACTATTCCATAGATTACACTAGTCGCAGACAGTTGGGGTACACTACTTCTGTCCTGGGGGGGGGGGGGGTTACAGGGTGGCAGCTGGAAGGGCATCCGGCCACCCCTTCCGCTAAAATTGTCAAATCCGATTAACCATGCCAACCCTGCCTCACTGCGGGAAAAGGCAAAAGCGAAAGAAAGAAAGAAAGAACTCGACCGTTACACTCTCGGATAGCATGCGGGAATAACGGACACATAAGTCTTTCCGTGCCAACTCTGACTTCTCTTTTCTTATTTCGGTGGTCATTCCTTCCTATATAGGTGGGAGTCGACAAAATTTTTTCGAATTCGGAAGAGAAAGTTGATGATTTTATGAAAAGATCTCGCCAAAACGAAGCGATTGCCATCCCAGCTCACATACCACTTCCGTGACACTCTCTCCCCTATTTCGCGGTAATACTAAACGAACTAACCTTCTTTAACCTTTTTCGATGTTCTCAGACGATAGTAACGCGCAAGGACTCATACTGCGCACCAATACTTTAACAGAGGACGAACAAGCAAGTGTAATGTAGGCAGTCTCTGTAGCAGACATGTTGTTTCTTTGAAGTGTTCTGCTGATAAAATTTTCTATGTGATGGTTCTAACTTAAGCTGTTCGTAATTGTAAGTTCTTAGAAGAATCAACAACCTTTGAATTTGAATTACGCATCACGTAACCAAAATGTAATAGATTTTTTTTTAAGTAATCGTGTAGGGGACCTCACATTTTGTATTGTTCAAGGTCAAATGCCACTTTTCACACCATACAGATATATTGTCTAAATTATTTCGTAATTCGTGTTGATCTTATGATGACGTCACTATACGGTAAGCAACAGCATTATCTCCAAACACCTTCATGCTGAGTTTCGGTCAGTCAGAGGTACTGGCGCTGAGACTCATATAAAGATAAGTGTTTTGCAGCCAAGTAACTGAAACGTTGTTCAATTCAGCGACAACGAAGCGGCTGCTGTGTTTCGTAAAACGGCCACGGTGATAGAAACTTCACCCTTAGTTGAATGAGGACGAGATACAACAGACGTCTGGCTCCACAGTTTCGCTTCCTGCCACCAAGTCTTGAACTCGCAGGAACTAGTTTCTGCTCTTCACTTAAGGCAATTACGGAACCGTCGGCATATTAACTAGTTCTCAGAAAGATAAATCCCACGAAGTTCAGAGACTGTCGTCCTCCGTAACTAACAGGACTAAATGACGAACGAAAATAGAAGAGAAACAGGTACGTAACAATAAGAACAGAGTAATGAGATCATGCAGCATAGGAGACATACTGCGAAATCAACTCTAGTACAAAGTCCTTCGTCACCTCTATTCATATTGAGCTGGTTAACTTTTCCGTCCAGTCTTGAAACGATTTCATCCACTTTGTATATTTTCATGGCTCCTTCCAATACGTTATGATTCGTCCGCGTTATAGCTTATTGAACAATTACTTCTGCCTCTTCCTTTGCCGACGTATCCTGTAACTATCTTAAAGTACTTAAGGGGACTTATTAGGGAACACAATGGGAAATCTTCAAAAATTTGTCAGTTTTCTAAACAGTATAACTCAAAGAATAAGAGTTAAGAGCCCATGCAATGCTTTAATGATTTTTTGGGATTATTTATGTATGAACCACAGCTTTTGGTCTTACACTTTTTCTGAATTGTATGTTGTGTTGCAAGTGAAATAAAGCATATCATTTACATACAGCTTATGTACACATATCTGGAAATAAAAACAAAGTAGAAACATGATTGTTTCCGCATGTTCTTTACACTATTATGTTTAAAGTAGATTTTTAAAAAGATGTTGGTCATAGGTTACGGCTCAAAAATTTTTAAATAATGATTAGCAATAGTTTCCGTAATTAACTCACAGTTTTTCTTTAAAAAAGTCTTCGATTTTCAAATATATTAATGTTTTAAGACAGTATACAAAGTTTCAGTCCTCTCTCTTTAATAACTTTTAAACCAATGTGCACCAGAACGTAAAAAAAAATAAACTACTGCGAAATTCAAGTTAAACTTAAAGCTTTTTCTCTACCTACTGAGCACAACACTAATGCACCCCGGGTCCATATTCATATTGCTTCTGATGTTGTTCCCCCTCCCTTTTCTTCTTCATGCTTCTCTCCTTATTCTTGCTTCGTTGGTGCCTTCCAATACTGATTTCTCTGCTTCGAAGCATCTTCTACAGTCAACAACTATTGCGGTTCCTTGCGTATTTAGTCCACCAGGCATTCCCATCAATTCCATAATCTTAAACCTTGGAAATGCACCACCAGTGAAATGTAGTAGAGCATCCAGCACATCTGTTTGCGAATTGTTTTGTCCTACCAGTAGAGCTTTGGTATCCGTTCCTACAAACAGTTGTTAAAATTGTCATTTGGGTTATGACTTCTACAACTTAATTACTTCTCTAATAATCTGGTCTGACAAAGAAGTAAGAACAAAACGTGTTTTAACAGAGCTACCTGAATGACATGTGGGGTGGGGGGGGGGGGTCGTCACCTATGCTGGCACTTCTGAATTCCTCTAATTTTGGGTTTTTTTCGGTACAATTTCATCAAAGTAAACTTTTTTCTTGTTCAGAAAACTAGGGAGAATGTCTTGGACAAAAATTAATAAAAGGATTTTTTATACTTATTCATGTACCAGCACTCTTAAAAGTTTATTAAAATGTAGACGGCCCTCAAGACAGCACGACTTTCTTGTATTATAAGTCGTGAATTATGTATTTCACTTTATTAACTTTCTTTCTTCAAACGTATTGAAATAGAGGAAGGTGCTTGGGGAGCTGTGGGACCATCTCCTCAAATAAACATCATTCGATCATAAAAAGAAACTTTTGTTTAAGTTTCCCAGCACTGAGCACAACCACAAATGACAATGCAATTAAATGTCAGTGCTCAATAAATTAGGTTTTGTAGGAAGCTCTCGAACCCGACATCAGTTCATAATGTTGGAAGTGACGTTGTACAGGATCTGCCGAGTAGCGCAGTGACTTGTACTTCTAGAACAGAAAACAAAATGTGCCGTACACGGCACTATGTGTTTAGGTTGGCACTAGCCGCCTAAGTTGGTCATGCTTACCCTCGGCGCTGAGGCGCTCGTGGGGTCGAGGGACATTAGAGGCGACAGCGCGAGGACGACGCAGCGCAATGCTCATAGGCTGATAAAACAGCGGATGGAGCTCCAATCAATATTTTGCGGAAACTGAAGTACACGCTACTAAGATTATTAAGGAAATCCCTCCTCCTGAGGGACCGATGGCCTTTGTAGTCTGGTCCCTTCAACCCCCACAAACCAACTAACCAACCTCCTCCTGATTGCATATATGAGAAGAGTCATATGTTGTCATTGGTGGATGGTGTACATGGTAACTTACCTGTGTAATAAAACTGATTTTGACGTGTGTCACTGAACTCAATCGAATGTTCCATTCGCGTTCCTGTCCGATATTTCCGTTAACGTGTTTCAAGATATACACTTAAACTCAAAGCAACAAGTTCACAAAGCGAATACCTCTTTTAATTTCTTCAAAATCACTGATTATATTGCGTCTAGATAGAAACTTTTTACAACCATTATTCAAGATATTAGTAAATAATGTAAACTCAACGAATAGAACAAACAAATTACAACAAGTGTTTGTACGTGTGTTACGACAGTAGCTGTTAGCTCTTGTTAACCAAGTAGCAACAAATGTTTGCATAGTTTCAGTCGCTTAAATAAAAAGTAGAAGAAATTTAAAGTGTTTGCTTCTAAAGGAAATTCCTTAAATAATTTAAACTTTACGCATGAAAACGAACACCAAAAGCTGTAGCTTTTGGCCACGGAAATGGCTGTACACTTCTGAGTAGTTCAACAGGGAGTCTTGGTAAACTTGGTACAAGGAGAATACAGCTACCTTGAAACTTGCAAGGACAATACAAATGAGCGGAACCTAATCAAATGAAGTTAAGCAATACAGAGTGTCAAATAAAACAAGTTCCAAGAAATCACTTAAAAAAAAACTTGAGACCGAACGCACTCACTAAGCAAGGACAGACCAACCGTACCACACAAACTATTTTCGCTATCTACCCTGGACAAGCATTGATAAATGGCCAATTTAAGCGCTAGTACAGGACACTTAATTCCAACACTTAATGAGAAGAACAAAATGATGGGTGGAAACCACTGAACATGAAAATACTCCACTGCTTTCTAGCCTGTCGACAAGTATTAACCACCATAAAAGGCGACCACGCTTATAAGACACAAAGTTTGGCAAGTAACGCTGAACAAACTATGCTATATTTTAACGCCACAAGCTCACTGCACCAGCCGAGTTGTAAAACGTGCTCACCAAGTACAATTCTTTCGGATGAACAGAGAGTGTCCCATGTGGCTACGGGTACACCAGCCTTCCTCTGGCCGTCTCCCGCGACCCGGGGACTTTTTCACTCGATGTACAGCTGACTGCTTTGCCTCCTGCGCGCGCGCTCTAACAGCTGACGGCACCGACCTCTTGGACTCAGCCACGCCCTCCACTGAAACCGCCCACTCACCTCGTCCACCAGGAGTGGAGAAGGCGCTCTCATTGACAGTCGCAACTTCCTCTTATCTGTGTGGTGCTATGCGTGAAGCCGTTGCTTAGTAACAGTCAACGAGTTGATAGGACCCGACACATCTCACATACTTTGGCTATAGCAGCCCATTACTTAATAATTTCACACTTCCTTAGTACTACATGGTCCGTTGCAAGGATTTTGAACGAACAACCGGTAATATCCAAGAATGATTGCTTATCGAAGTCGCGGGGTCGAAACGATACATATCGAACGTGCGATCCTAAGTCGATCATGCGACTGTGGTGACGGGCGTTGTGATCAATTATTTGTGATCGTCATTTTTATCTTTCTTCCGTCGTTCCGTTAGTTGCTCTAAATTACATACCTATGTGAATTAATGGCAGAAAAGGAATTGTTCCCGTAGCGTACACATCACATGGACGTTCAAATGACGACAACATCGACGACGAGTAAGGTAAGTCATCTCCTTTGTAATAACAAGTCTTTTTGTAACGATCTTCGTCATTGCTGTACCGACCACTGTAAACATACTCATAACACCCACCACCAGAGTAGCGTGATCGACTTAGGATCGCACGTTCCATTTGTATCGTTTGGAACCCGCGACTTCGATAGGCAATCATTCTAGGAAATTACCGAACAATCTTACGTGTCAAGACTGCAGAGAAACGACAGGTCTCACGCATATGTTCTGTAGGTTACACCTAGTTTCATATGTTATCTTTCCAAAAGGATTCCTTCGGTTGACTGGGTCAATGGAGCATTACCGCAGATAGCCTAGGGGCTGAGCTGCCCGCTGGACTGAGAAGGGAACTCTTCATCGTCTTCCTGCTGCAGAGGGCATATTTCAGCTCAGACGTTTATGAGTTTGTAGCCCTGTTGTGCGAACCACCTAGTAAAAGCTTTCCAAGGCTGCAGAAAATAAGTTTCTCGCTGTAAGAAAATGAGAGAAAGAGAAGACATAATTAGCTAAACTGCCACTGGTAGTATTGAATACTGTCTGCAGTTGTGATGCAACATTAAAAGATCGACTACACTGACCATTGGGACGTGTATATAACATTATAAAATATTTAGTGTAACAGTTTGGGGACAAACGGTCATTTAACAATATCTCGCTATATGTGGCTGGGGATTATCCTGGTGAAATATGTAGAACTACCTGCAGGACGGACAGTGACTCAGCCTATAAGATGTCCCTGGTGTAGCGACTGCTATTCAGACTGCCTTAAACACTCAGAAGGCCAGATCGTATGTTGTATTCAATGCTTCTCCAAACCATGACCGCTGTGCTGCTCAACAGTGCAGTGCTAGGCCACATCTACATCATAGTACGCAAGCCACCTAATGGTGTGTGGCGGAGGTCTCTCCTTGTACCACTAACTGAGCCCTCAAACCCTGTTCCACTCGCGAATAACGAGTCGGAAGAATGATTGAAGGTAAGCCTCTGTTTTGGCTCTAACTTTTCGAATTTTCTTCTCATGATCATTATGCGAGAATTACGTAGGGGGAAGTAATGCGCTGTCCGACTCTTCCCGGAAAGTGCTCTCGAAATTTCAATAGGAAATCTGCCCGTGATGCACAACGCCTCTCTTGCAACGTCTGTCAATGGAGTTTGCTGAGCATCTCCGTAACGCTCTCGTGCCAACCAAACGATCCCATGACGAAACACCATCTCTTCGCTGGATCTTCTCTATCTTTTCTATCAGTCCTATCTGGTAGGGAACCCAGATAGATGAACAATGCTCAAGAATGGGTGGAAATAGCCCCTTATAAGCCACTTACTTCATGGATGTGTTTTATTTCCTTAAGATACTTCCTAAGAATCTGAGTCTGGCATCTGCTTTTCCCGCTATTTGATTTATATGGTCGCTCCGGATAGTTACTCCTAGATATTTTACGGCAGGTACTGTTTCCAGAGGTTTGTCATCAACAGTGTAGCTATACAGTAGTGGATTTCTTTTGTTATGTGTGCGCAATATGTTACATTTATTTATGGTCAGGGTCAACTGTGAGAGCCTGCACCATTCATCATCTCTGGAGGTCATTCGGTAAATTGTTATCATCTTCTGGCGTTGCTACTCTGTTATAGAGAACCGCATCATCGGCGAAGAGCCTTAAAGAGCATCCGACGCTTTCTATTAGATCATTTATGTATATTGTAAACAGTAACGGTGCTATCACACTTCCTCGGGGTACTCTGGAAATCATCTTGACATCTGTCGATTTTGTTCCGTTAAGAGAGACGTGTTGATTTCTGCCTGCAAGGAAGTCTTCAATCCAATCGCAAAGCTGCTCCGATACTCGATAAGCTCGTATTTTTCTCACAAAAAGACAGTGCGAGACTGTGTCAAATGCTTCCCTGAAGTCAATGAACACGCTATCAAACGAAGAGCCATTGTCTACGGCACTGTGGATTTCATGGAGGAACAGAGCGAGCTGAGTTTCACAGGATTTCTGCTTGCGGGATCCATGTCGATTATAAGATTTTCATTCTCCAAGAACGTCATAATTCTTGAGCCTATAACATGTTTCACAATTCTACAACAGACTGATTTCAATCGTATACGTCTATAATAGTGTGCACCTGTTCCATGGCCATTCTTAAAAACGGGAATGACCTACGCTTTCTTCCATTCGCTAGGTACCATTCGTTGCTCAAGCGATCTGTGATAAATTACTGCTAGAAGGTGAGCAAGTTCTTTCGCATAACCTTTGTAGAATCTTATAGGTATCTCATCTGGTCCTGACGCCTTACCACTTCTAAGCGATTGTAGTTGTTTTTCTATCCCGCTATCGGTTACCTCAATATGTGTCATTTCGACATCCGTACGACGATTTAAAGAAGGGACCGTGCCGCGATCTTCCGCCGTGAAACAATTTTCGAAGACCGAATTCAGTATTTCTTCTATCTGACATCTTCCGTTTTGGTGCCAGTGTGGTCACTGAGTGAATGAATAGATGACTTTGATCCACCCGCTGATTTTACATCTGACCAAAACCTCGTAGGGTTTTTATTGAGATCGTTGACAAAGTTTTACTGCCAAAGTCATTGAATGCTTCTCTCATTGCTCTCCTTATGCTCATTTTCGCTTAGTTCAGCTTTTCATTTACAATTTGTACATAAACTAGATGGCAGTTATAAGAATCGAGGAGTTTGAAAGGGAAGCAGTGCTGAACAAGGAATTGAGACAAGGTTGTAGCCTGTCTCCGATTTTACTCAGTCTTTACATTGAGCAAGCAGTAAAGGAAACAAAAGAAAAATTTGGAGTAGGAATTACAGTCCAGGGAGAAGAAATAAAAATTCTGAGGTTTTGCCGATGGCATTGTAATTCTGTCAGTGACAGCAAAGGACTTGGAAGAGTGGTTGAAAGGAATGGACAGTGTCCATAGTTAGACAAGAAGAGAATAGAAGCTTTTGAAATGTGATGGTACAAAAGAATGCTGAAGAATATATGGGTAGATCACGTAACTAATGAGGATGTACTGAACAGAATTGGGGAGAAGAGAAATTTGTGGTACACCCTGACTAGAACAAGGGTTCGGTTGGTAGGACACATTCTAAGGATCAAAGGATCACCAGTTTAGTACTGGGGGGAAGAATGGGGAGTAAAAATCATGGTGGGAGACCAATAGATAAATACAGTAAGCAGATTCAGAACAATGTAGGTTGCAGTAATTACTCGGAGATAAAGAGGCTTGCACCGGATAGAGTAGCGTGGAGAGCTGCATCAAACCATTCTTTGGACTGAAGACGACAATATCAACAGCTTTTGAAACTTCTGGGCAGATCAAAACTGTGTGCTGGACTAATACTCGAACTCGGGACCTTTGCCTTTCGCGGGCAAGTGCTCTACCGTCTGAGCTACCCAAGCTCGGCTTGTGACCCCTCCGCACACCTTCAGTTCTGCCAGTACCTCGTCTCTCATTCTGGAAACAACAGCTTTTGTTTGTCAGCTAGGTTTTTACTTCTCTTGAATTTGAGGTGAAATTTCCTTTGTTTCCGCAGTGGTTTTCTAACACAGCTATTATACCATGGTGCGTCTTTCACATTCCTTAAGACCTTACTCGGAACGTAGTTGTCTATTGCATATTGCATGATTCCTTTGAATTTTTTTCCATTTGGTTTCGAAATATTCGTCCTCATCACCGAATATTTGATGTTGACTGCTCAGATACTCTAAAGTTTGTATCCTGTCAATCTTGCTAAGCACAAACATCCAGATCCATTGTCATAGATGCTATCACAGCCTTATGATCACTGATACCTTCCTTTACGTTAACTGATTCGATAAGGTCAGGTCTTTTAGCTACCAGAAATTGATTCTCTAACTACCTGCTCAAAGTAATTTTCGGACAAGACATTCAGAACAATGTCACATGTATTCCTGTCTCTGGCATCAGTTTTGGTATTATGATACCCCCTATTACAAAGGTACGATCAGGAGAATTACTAACGATATTCTGCAAGTTCTGACTGAAGCACTCTACCACTAGAGCTCCTGACCCAGGCGGTCTATAAAAGCATCCTATTACAATTTTTTATTGATCTTTGGTACTTATTTTCACCCAGATTAATTCACAATCGGAATCCGTGATAACATCGTTCGAGTTTCTCGAATTCTATACTGCAATAAACACGTCGCCACTACTGGCGGTGACCAATCATTACGATAAATATTTCAATCGGAACTTAGGATTTCGTTGTGATTAACGTCCGGTTTCAGACAATTTTCATTTCCTAATAGTATCTGTGCTTTATAACCTTCAGTAAGCGATACTAATTCTGAAACCTTACCATGGATGGTCCTATAGTTTGCAAAAATCATAGTAACCTTTTCAATCTCTGATCTTCGACAGGGAACGTTCTCTGACGACATTGTGGCTAATTTATCAGGCAAATCGTCTTCGATCCCAAGAGAGGGTTTCCTTAACCTAAAAAAGCCCCATGTGCACGGCACACTTACTCCCCTATCGTAGTAGCCGATTCCTGCGTGTAGTGCAATCCTGACCTATGAAGGCGAAAACTGCAATTCTGTACCCGTTAGCGGATGTCGAGAAATTCGCATCCGAATAAAAAAATTACAGTAACTGATTAATCACTAGTCTACACTGTAAAATGTCCAGCTCTAGTTCCATCCTTTCTAGAAGCACGTAAAAAAATTACGGTTTATCAAGAAAATGTTGCTGCTGCTACCGATGCTGGTGCGTCCGCATGGCTCGGCGTTTGCCACTATTGCTTTGACTGCAATAGTGTGTAATACATTCGCAGCCATCACTGTAGGACAAGTGGAAGTGGATATCGTCCGATAACGCTATATTTTATCCTTCAGTATGCCTGCGACGACATTCGTGTGTCCATTGCAGTCCAAAGCGTTGATGATTTCTGATCAGTGGAACTCGATCTAATGGCATGCATGCCACCGATGCCCTCAGGAGATGGTGCCAGACAGTCGATGCAGAAATGACCACAACCATTGCAGCGCTCTAGCATCGTGCCAACCTAGTGGACGAATCTATCAGTTAAGGCCATGTGGATACGATGCCATCCTGCGCTGTGGTCACATTCTACAGTACTCACTCGTCGCTGTATACACCCCTTTTCTGTTCTCTGGTTCCTCGCTCGCATACTATCATAGGACCGTGTGCTGTATGCACCATAGTGTCATGGTACAACAAACCCGTTTCCCAGATACCAATCATTCTGCCCTAACCACACTCCCTTGCTGATAATGCGCCATTTGATGTCGACGAAGCATGTAGACATTTCTCTGCACATTTCCACTTAGTTTGACGTCTCTGCACCAACGGAGTGTGGTGCACCACTGTCATGTCTGGTTACACAAAAGAGCGCATTAAGCGTAACCCATCTCTCTGCAACTTTAATCACTTGTTGTGGATCCACTGTTCTAGGCATCCTCCGAGTTTGGAATGGTTCAGATAATGAAACTTCCTTGCAGATAAAAACTGTGTGCCGAACCAAGACCCGAACTTAGGACCTTTGCCTTTCGCGAAATCTGCCAGGAAGTTTCATATCAGCGCACACTCCGCTGCAGAGTGAAAATCTCATTCTGGTTCAGATAATTTCTCCTGAGTGTTGCAATTTTCACAAACAGTAGTGTACACTGAGGTGACAAGAGTCATGAGATAGTAATATGGACATACACAGATCGCGGTAGTATCGCGTACACAAGGTATAAAATGCAGTGCCTTGGTGGAGCCGTCAGTTTTAATCAGATGAGTCATGTGAAAAGGTTTCCAGCGTGATTATAGCCATACGAGAGTTAGCTAACAGACTTTGAACGCATAATGGCAGTTGCAGATAGAAGCATCGGCCATTACATTTCTGAATCGTTAGAGAATTCAATATTCCGAGATCCACGTTGTCAAGAGTGTGCTGAGAATACCAAATTTCAGGCACTATCTCTCATCACGGACAACGCAGTGGCCGACGGCCTTCCCTCAACGACCGAAGGCAGCGCCTTTGCGTAGAGCTGTCAGTGTTAATAGACAAGCAACACTGAGTGAAATAATTCCACAAATAAGTGTGGGACTTACGGCGAACGTATCCGCTAGGACCGTGCGGCGAAATGTTGCGTTAATGGGCCATGACAGCAGACGACCGACACGAGTGCCTTTGCTAACAGCACGACATCGCCTGCAGCGGCCCTCCTGGGTTTGTGACCATATCGATTGGACCCTAAAAGACTTAAAACCCTGGTCTCATCAGATGAGTCCCGATTTCAGGTGGTCAGAGCTGATAGTATGGTTCGACTGTGGCGCGGACCCCGCGAAGTCGAGGAACAAAAATGTTGACAGGGTACTGTGCAAGCTAATCTAGGCTGTGTTTATATGGATGGACTGGGTCGTCTGGTCCAACTGGAAATGGTTACGTTCGGCTACTTGGAGACCATCTGCAGCCACTCATGGACTTCATGTTCGCAGACAACAATGCACGGTGTCACCAGACCGCAATTGTTCGAGATTGGTTTGAAGAACATTCCAGGCCATTGGAGCGAATGATTTGGACACCCAGATCACCCGATGTGAATCCCATCGAACATTTATGGGAGTCGGCCGGAGTGGCCGTACGGTTCTAGGCGCTACAGTTCTGGAACCGAGCGACCGCTACGGTCGCAGGTTCGAATCCTGCCTCGGGCATGGATGTGTGTGATGTCCTTAGGTTAGTTAGGTTTAAGTAGTTCTAAGTTCTAGGGGACTGATGACCTCAGAAGTTAAGTCGCATAGTGCTCAGAGCCATTTGAACCATTTATGGGACATAATCGGATGTCAGTTCGGGCACAAAATCCTGCACTGGTAACACTTTCGCTATTATGGCTGGCTACAGCATGGTTCAATATTTCTGCAGGGGACTTCCAGCGATTTGTTGAGTCCATGTCACGTGGATCTGCTGCATGCTCCGACACGATATTAGGAGATATCCCATCACTTTTCTCACCTCAGTTTATATTGCGATCTCCCCTTTAAAAGTTTCACACCCCGCAAGCAACGTACGCTCACAAAACACTTCGTCTGTACGAATGGATTTTTCTGAGCCGAAAATAAGCTCGCACGTTAACGAAATTGAAACTGACACATCCGGCAGGCACGGAAATACTGGCATATCAGTTTGGTAGCGTCCCTCCCCTGTGTTTATGCCGTACCCATTTCCGTTTCCGACAGTGCAGTAGTAAGGCAGAAGAAAACGTGAGGCAGGCGCTACGTCCGTACTACTGAGAGAAGCAGCTGGCGGAAGAGAGACTTTTGGGGGGCCAGGATGTCGCCCGAGGCGCAGATCGACGGCGCGGAACTCGGTGTGATGCGAAGCGAGTCGCGACGTGACCCACAGTTGCAGCGCGTCCCCACCCCGCAGCACGTGCCGCGTCTCAGGTAGCAGTCCAGCCCGCTGTAGTCTGAGGCGGCTCGTTAGCCACCTCCCCGGCCCCCGCGGCGGCGAGACTCAAATTGTGCCCCCCAGCGCTGATGGTGGATTCTGGCAGGTGCCCGGCGCCCTGCGTCGCGCCGCTGTTGTTTAGTTTAGCCATTAAATTTAATGGCGTGAGAGCAAACAAGGTGGAGTAGTCTAAACAGGGGACCTGTGCTGGTGCACGGCGCGTTCCCGAATGCCTCTGTGACCTGTCCACGCACCGGCAGTAATGAACAGCCAGTCCTGTTTCCCAAACAACAGGTCTTCCGAATAAAACAAGGGCTCATTTTTGTATGATGAAAGTCCTAGAACTGCTTTAAGCTATTATTTTGTGGATACGCATTTTCACAGATACTGAACCCATTTCAGTTTTTTCTTCAACGTGAAAGGGTACAGTACCGCACGACATTGAAAATAGGTACAACATTATTCGTTATTCTTGTCAGAACAACATATTTTTTGTAATAATAACTCAATTTCACTAATACACCGAAGCCAGATACCAGTGTAGGAAAGAAGTACAATTCATTTATTTAATTGATCACATGTGCACTCCCACAAAATAAATCCCTACATCCAATTTGGTGAGATCTGTGAAATGAATGAATGTATGGTCGTCTGCTAACTGCAGATAGTGAATGTGCAATATGTGATCGTCTTTGAGACGGTCCTTTGGTCACCTTTGGTGGAACCAAAGAGTTGAAATTTACCTGAGCTTTGAGCGCCTGACATGTGGCTGACCAATACGGTAGCATGGTGCTCCCCCACCTCAGCGGAGGTGCGAGATGACCTGAAGAACGGCCATGTTTCAACACTCTGGCGCTGGATCTTGTGTTGGTAAGACCTGTCTTAGGTATGCTCCGTAAAGACAAGAGAGTGGAGAGAATGGTGTGCATGTGAAATACTTAAGAGTAGTTTGGAATAATTATTTCTCTGTTTCAGGAACTTTTGGGGGGAGAATTAGACAGGCAGGTAATATTAAGGGGATCGTAGTAATCTGACCAACAGTCAGGATGAAACCACGTGTAGCAATAAGTTGAAATACTTGCGAGTGCTAGTACTAAGTTGAAATACTTCCGAGTGCTAAAGTTAAGCTGAATTACTGGCGTGTATACAATAAGTTGGAAATATTTAGGAAATGGCGTATGCAGGACTTGAAATTAGAGACGAATACTTCCACGTGGTGAATACTGTGTGAGTCTCAATCTGTGTATGAGACAAAGGATAAAGAGAACTACTCGTCCATGGTATCAGTTGAGGACTCGAGTGTGTGATGAATATGTTCTTAATATTACTTTGCGTGTTATGTTTCCGTGTGACGCTTGATTCAAACTCTAATACTCCGAGAGAGAAGCAAGCTGAGTCAGCCGTCTATCCAGCAATGCCACTTGACTTGCATTGCACAGGAAGACGTGCATATATCCTCCAGAGTTCGTAGTAGGAAAGAAAAGTTACGAAGTGGGCAGTGTCGTGTGAAACTGGGATGAATACTAATTGAAGTGGGGAAGCTGAAAGTGAAGTAATTCTAACTTTGTGATTATTCTTTCTGATTGTACTCTATGTTGCCAGTGTGATGAATTTCACGTAATTTAATTATGTGTGGTTTGCATGGGAAAGTAGCAAGATAGATTCAGAGGCAGTGGGTTATGCATGTTCCTTTTTGTACCGCTAGGTCTGGAGGAAATTTTCGTGATGATAGGTGTGAGAGTCGAAGTGTGAGATATAGCAAAAGATCCACCATCCTATCCAGAAAGTGCACTGCAGCGTTAGATAATTACGAGACCATAAGATAGATAATCACCAATGTAAAGCCATGCCCACTGGGCGGAGTTTCTCATGTGTAATTGTTGTATAAAATGTAATGGTGTGTTTAGGTTATCTTTGAATCACAATAGGAATTATCGGAATAAAAAAGATAGTGAAAAGAAAAAAGATTGGTGCCTTTGTTCTTCGAATAGTGTGTAGTCATGATATCCAGAATTTATAATGTGTGCGCCATTCATATTCAGTGCGATGGCCACGTGTTGATCAAAGCCGTTGGGTAAGAAAGAAAATGTGGTATTGCCAGAGCGTAGTGAACAATCAGAGTTGTGTAAATTCCAAATAGTCACATGTGCGTTATCCGTTTCCGTTGCGTAATATTCAAACAGGAGAATAATTTTTAGCTTAATTGTGAGTACTAGAGCTCATAATCAGTCATTGATGTTACTCGATAAATAAGAATAAATCCACTCGCTTGGCACACCACTCATCTTGCAGGCCTGACTGCTTGATGCCACAGTATGAGGAAGGCATGTGGGTGCCTCTCAAACTTACAAACGAAAAGACAGAATTATTGCAACAGAGGACATATCTACATTATTCAAATGAAACCCTGTCACTATTGTAAAGTAACGGTAACGATTTTACTAACTCAAAAATGTAATTATACACAGTTACATCTACTCAAAAATAGTCGCCGAAACTGTTGGCACATTTACTGAAAGTTTGTGTTCACCGCATTGGCCGCGTGTGGGTGGGCAATTTCATGCAGGAGGATAACGCCATTGGTAGACATGCCTCGGCGTTTCGACTTGATGGCTCGTCTAAGGCTCTGTAAAGTGGCTTCATAACGCTGGGCGTTGATGGTGGTTCCCCGCTACAAGAACTCGACAAGCAGTGGACCCTTGTGGTAAAAAAAAGGACATAATGATCTTACCAGAACTGGTGTGCACGGCCTTTGATTTGTTTGGAAGTGTTGAAGTCGCATGTTTCCACTGATTGCTCTGACACTTGCTTTCCTGTTCAAAATGGTGACACCATGTTTCACTACCTGTGACAATACGCTGTTCGGTGGTTAGTTGATTGGGAACCCACTGCGCACAGATTTTTCGAAAGTTCAAGTGTTGTTGCACTATGGTGTGGGCGGTGCCCACGCTAATACCCAGTAACCGATGGCTCTCGTCCACGGTGATTCTGCGGTTTTCCAGGACTAAAGCATTCACTTCCGCAACCACTTCCAGTGTGATGACACAATGAGCTTGTCCAGGACGAGCTTCGTCCTCCAGTGACTCGCGCACCTCAAGGAACCTTTTGCGCCATTCCACAACACTTGAACGACTCAGACTGTACTCACCGTACACAGCCTCGATCCGTCCATACATTTCACGGCCTACAACTACCTCCGCCACCTAAAATCGAATCACCCTTCGTTGATCGTGCTTACTCGCCTGCATGCTCGGTAGTGGACAATAACATGTGTGACCAAATTCTCTTCGGCGTGAAACCACGCTGGCGCTATTCAACTTCAAACGGTGCGCACGCGTCATTCTCCCTACCAATAGATGGCGCCATCATACGAGCAGTTACCTTACGTGTAAGGCACAGGTAGACGCAATGACCACGTTTCATTTCAATGAGCCTCG
Source organism: Schistocerca nitens (assembly GCF_023898315.1). Lineage (NCBI taxonomy): Eukaryota > Metazoa > Arthropoda > Insecta > Orthoptera > Acrididae > Schistocerca > Schistocerca nitens. The sequence goes on from NC_064614.1 coordinate 286,483,494, forward strand.
TATATCTACAATACTACTCCGCAATTCATAATTAAACCCTCGGTTGAGGGTTCAACGAACCACCTTTAGAATAGTTCACTACTGTTTTACACTCGAATTGCATGCTGGGAAACGAACACTTAAATCTTTCTACGAGAACTCCGATCTTCCTCCTCTTCAAGCTCCAAACCTTCGCCCTTCCTATTAACCACTTCCGTCTGATCGGGTCCTTTCTTTCCCAACGTCCTTCCTACATCACCATCCATAACACGGATTCCTACACCTTCTTCCCCTCCGCCGGGTTGCCCCAGGGTTCCGTCCTATCCCCTCTTCTATACCTTTTGTATACGGCGGACATGCCACCGCCTTCACCCCCCCATCCACCTTCTCCAGTACGCCGATGACACCGCCTTCCTTGCCCTCGCCCCCACCCAGCAGCGCTCCCAACTCCTTCTCCAGTCCCATCTTGACCGATACACCACTTGGTGCAATCAGTGGTTGCTTAAGGTCAATCCTTCCAAAACCCAGGCGATCATAGTAGGCAAAACTACCCCTTCCTTCTGCCTCCTCGATTTCTATGTCACCGTCTATGGCCGTCCTATCGCCATCACCCCCACCCTTAAGTACCTTGGCGTCACCCTTGACCGTCGCCTCTCCTGGACCCCCCCGCCACCGCACAATCCAACCCAAGCCACGCTCCCGACTCCATCTCCTCAACCTCCTTTCTAGCCATACATGGGCTCTGGACCCCTCCACCATACTCCATACCTATAAATCCCTATCCTTTGCTACGCCCACCCTGCCTGGATCTCCGCTCCACTACCTTTTACAAATCCCTTCAGATCCTAGAACACCATGCTCTTCGCCTCGCCTATCGCATCCATCTCCCCTCCCCCATGTGGATCCTGTACGATCTTATTCCATTCCGCCACCTCCTCCTTTTCCTCGAACGGATACGGATCCTCTACACCTCCCGTAAACTCAATCCTCCTCACCCGCTTTCCTCTCCCATCCTCTCCCGCCCCCGTCCACTACCGCGCCTGTATTTCCACGTCCCACCTGCTATCCATCTCTCCACTCTCCGTACCCTCTCCCAAGGTGGCTTCCACCAGCTCCCCCTCCCTGATGATGCCCTCCTCCCCTCCATCTACCCCTCCTACCAACTTTGATACTCCCTCCCTCTTCCTCTGTTTGTTCCTATGGGCACCCTCTCTCCCTTCTCTCCCCCTTCCCTCCCTCCTCCCTTTCTCCCCCCTTTTCCCCTGGGCTTCCCCTACCCCCACACCTTCATTCCTCCTACCATCTCCTCTGCCATTGGCATATTTGCTCTCCCCTCTCCCTCCCCACCCGCTTCTTCCACTCTCGGCAGGTCCCTGGACTCGCACACGTTCAGTGGACATTCGCGCGCCGGAGATCATCGCCATCAGTTTCTCGTGTGTGTACCATCGTGTTGTGATTTAGTATTTTTCGCCGCCACGCTCCTTCGTTCACTTGTACCGTCTAAGTCATCAGTGTGTGTGCGCAGTGCCGACAGTTTTTGGTGTTTTTCCGTCGAGAGTGAACGGCTTCGTGTTTTTAATTTTGTATCTACTATTATTTTAACCACCAATCTGTTAGTTTTCTATCTTCATTTTCTCTTTTACTGTAATACTCGTGGCTGTAGAGCGGAATAGATTTATCCGCTGCCATCCCACCTTTGTATAAGGTGAAAAATAACAATAAAGAAAAAATCTCCGATATTCCTTGTTTTATTAAGATGACGACTTGTCCGTACGTAGGTGGAATAAGATACGGGGTGAACATAAATAAAACCAAAAAACTGCTGCGACGGATTCCTGATGGGAAATAGAGGAAGAAAGATCCTATGAACATCTGTTCGGAAATGCATCGTTGCCACGATAGATGGCACTGACGAGTGACAGTTCCTCTGGTCAAGAGCCTTGAGTGTTGCAGAGTAATGCACGGAGCGGAATGATCCGGTATTCATGTCGGGAACAAGCCGAGGTGGTGTTTGTGTTGAAAGGGTACAGTACCGCCCGACATTGAAAATAGGTACAACATAATTCATTATTTTTGTCAGAACAACACATTTTTTCTAATAATAACTCAATTTCAATTAATACAGTGAAGCCGGTTACCAGTGTGGGAAAGAATGACAATTTATTTATTTAATTGATCACATATGCACTCCCACAAAATAAAACCCTACATCCAGTTTGGTGAGATCTGTGAAATGAATGAATGTATGGTCGTCTGCTAACTGCAGATAGTGAATGTGAATATATGATCACCTTTGAGACGATCCTTTGGCCACCTTTGTACCAATGTCCGTCTCAATATCTTGTGGAACCCGGTCCTCCAGATCTGGTATACGCACAGTCCGCCACCTCCCTCCATGTTCGTCTGTCTGAACGACCCACCATGGTTTAATAACGAAATTCTCAAAAATGTTGAGGAAGCAAAGGCTGTTGCGCTCTAGGTTCAAAAGGAGACGCACAAATGACGACAAGCGAACGTCAGTAGAGATTCATTCGCCCGTGAAAAGATCCACGAGCGAAGCATACAACAGCTATCACGATCACACTTTAAGCAAAAGATCTGGCAGAGAGTCCCAGAAAATTCTGGTCGTATGTAAAATCGCTAAACGAGTCCAAGGATTCTACTCAGCCCCAGTGTGGTGTGACAGTTGTAGATAGCAAAACGAAAGTTGAAGTTTTAAATTTCACGTTCAAGAAATCGTTCACACGGGAGAATCGTACAAACATACCGTCATTTCACCATAAGACGACTCACGTGTGGACGACACAGAAACAAGCATTACAACATCACTACAAAAGACGAAGTTTTCGTATACTTCAGCTGCTATTTACTGTCATTTACTCAATCATAATTACACCGAAATATCCTATGGTTTCGATAAACTGAATTTATCCATTTTTCGTATTGCAAAGAAAAACTTGCGTATTGTGTTATTTGTTAAGAAATTTTTCTGTGAAGTGGAGGGAGTTTTGATGCATACTTGATTTAACAAATACTGGTATTGAGTATACAATCAAAGTTACTTCCGACTGAAAACTGTACCACTATTCTCCCGACGCTAAGCCAAAAGTTTTATCGAATTTCTCTCCTTGAGTCTACGAATCACGAATAAACTGTCACCAACCTAGTAATTTGATGAAGATGATGACCATCTTCAGGTCTGTCACGAAAATAGAAATAAAATCCAACTGTTGTACAAATTATGAAATAATGACACAGGATGTGAAGAAACAACGTACACAGAATATTACAGTGTTTAGAAGAGATAAAAAGAAACAAATTTTTATGTGACAAAAACGTCGTAGTTGCACCATTTCCTCGCTAGGGATCCGCGGCGCTTTTGACGCTAGTGATGTCCAGAGATCATGTTGAAACTGATAAATATTATTTTACCCATGTCACTGGAAACGTCGTCAGTTTACATTAATTCATAACTGCGTACTAATGATTGTATAACACACTCAACACAACCAGACGTTTCACGAATTACGGCGTGAATTTCAGCCAAATGGACGGCCAGTCCTTCTGAAGAGGCTATGGATGTTCTCGTACATCAAATGCTTCATCTCCGCCCACAAAATGAAATCAGTAGGCGTGAGTTGGGAAAACGTGGTGGGCGAGTTCACGGTGCTGGTCCATCCTTCTCAATCCAACAACTGTGGAACACGATCTAAATGCTCTCTGACATCAACGGCAAAGTGCGACTGGGCCCTATCATGTTGGTAGCAGAACATTCTCCAACATTTTCGGCACTACTTCACTGAGAAAGTACGGTAATTTCCGCTAATGAGCTTCTTAAACCAAACATGCGGCCGAATCACATGATCATGAACAACATCAGCCCATACATTTATGGTAAATCACTGTTGTGAGTGGAACACATGAGTTGGCATAGGATTTTCCAACTTCCAGACTGGCTATTGCGGCTGTTGAGGCTGCCTTCTCGATAGAAGAAAGTTTCTGCAGTACTCAGAACAGACGCTTGTAAGTCACGGATGTTTAAAAGTCCAGAAGAATTCCACGAGATGGGGATAGCCACAAACTGGTACTTGAACGGATGCATGCCCGTCTCGATCAGGACGTTCCATATGGTGGTACTAGAGGTATTTAGTTCCTTGGATATGAATCGTATGGTGGTGCTGGGGTTCTGCTGAAACACAGCTTCCTCCAATAGATGAGTTAGCACACTACGAGGTTTTGCCAGTTTCCTGTCGTTCTGGTCCAACGGATACTGCTTCACGAAAACGGCCACCAAGTCTTTGAAATGCTATTTGGTGAACTTATGCCAGGAACTATTCTGCATACAGGTGCTTTGCTGCTCAACCATTGCATCCTGCCTCCACACAAATGAAACGTTTGTCAGCTAACTCAGAGTGTAATCAGTCATCAAGAACCTGTAAACATCAGTAGAAAATTTCATGCAAACATAACATAATATAAACATTAATAGTGTAATTGCTTATACAGAGGCACTGGTAGCGGTAATTAAAACTTATCCTTGCTAGCTGTAAGATGCAATTATGGGGCAAATCAGATTCCAGAGTCAAAGCAACTGTTGACATAACGGAAGTCGGCATGAAATCTGTCAGGGACTTCTAACGAGGATATTTGTGTTGCATAAAAAATTGTTTCTTTTTATATCCTCTAATAACTCATGAATTATTTTTCTTACACCTTGCATATAGAAAACAAGAGCTTAAAAATGTGGTGAAACACAGTAAAATAAAACAGAATGAGTCTTATATTAATAATATTGGCATCGGAAAAACTTGCGAAGTCCTGCCGCTGTGTTTACAGGCGGCATGTTCGGAACCGACAGACCACAGGGTCAGCCAACGGCATCATTTGGAATGCGGTTGGAGGGGCGTGGGTTCAGCACACGGTATTCCCACCCGTTGTTGGCTTTGCAGACGTTGGAGTGGCTACTTCTCATTGAAGTACCTCATCTGTTTGCATCACGATGCTGAGTGAAACCCGTACCCGTCCTCACACCAAGGAAAAAGCCCTGGCAGTGCGGGGAATTGAACCAGGACCCTCCATATGGCAGGCAACTGGGCTTACCACTCAACTGTTGAGGCTGACAAAGAAGTATCTTCATTAGTTATAAACAAAGTTATCGTGTAATAACGCAGTGCAGGCCAGGCCACAATGCTGAGGAAACTACAATGGAACGACGTTGCCCTGGCAAATCCTCTGACGTCAAGCGGCCAGCTGAAATCTGCCACCACGTATGCCGGAAGCAGTTGGAAACGCGTCAGGCTAGTTCAGTGTTGACGACCTCACTGGATGCTTGGAATTTTGTGTCAGATTTCTATTTGGATAAGTCAGCTTCTGCTTTTGACCAACTTTGCTCTGTATACGGAACGATCGGCTCGCATCTTCTTCTGTGAAGCCACTTGCTTGCATCTCAGGGCGAGTATGAACTCTTGAACCTAACCTGCTACTGTTAATTCATAGACATTTAGTTGGTATGGACTCTAATCCAAGAAGTGCTTTCCGAGACTCACGTTTCTTGGTTGTGGCCTGAGCGCCGCTTTAAAGGACTCTCGTTGAGCGCATGCAAAGACAGAGTCCATAGCTTCAACGCTACGAAAGCAGGTTTACAATAGGTTAGGGATTTACACCCTATGCGGCATTTGCTGTATAAAAGAGGCAAAATGTTCCTTACCCAAAAATCTTTAATGGTTTGTGTATAAAAGACTTTTAAGAAAAATGTCCGATATTAGTGAATGAAATTCTTTTGGACAATTCTAAAAAAATATCTTGTAAACATATGTTCGGAGCAAAATAGTTGTTGATAAACAGTGGGCCATTATTTCATATGATTTGTCTGCTGGCACTAAATGACGTTTTTAATATGGTTTCCGTTCGTTCTTACACATCTTGAGCCCTCTTGCGAACTCTTATGAATATACCTGGCTGATCTGTTTCGATTGTACGAGTGGAACACGTACTCTTATAAAGTGAGAACGTTGTCTATGCTCTTAAACGTTTCCATAGACAGAAATATGAGAGATGAAAGTCAGGTGAACGAGAAGGACGAGCTATCGCGCCCACTAGGCCAATCAATTGCTCATTAAAGGTTTCTGTTAGGAACTACTGTATGAGATTTAGAAATTAGAGTGCTACCGCGTCGTGTGTGGGTCATATGCCTTGTCTTTCTTCAAGGGTATCGTCCTCAAACGCTGCAGTTAATTCTTTTCTTAGAATTTGGCGTCAAAAATCACCTGTTAATTTCTCCCATAAACTGTCAGCCAACATTCCTGCCGCACGCTGATGTTACAGCGAACCTCATGTCTTCCTTCTATGATTTCTCAAGCGTTCGCAACTGTCAGCGAGTGATTATTGCCGTAATTTCTTGACCCAGTACGTGTGTATACCGTTTCATCTGTTAATAAAATGCCTCTTTAGGGCTTCGTCCTAAAATTCATTAGCGGAACTGTAATCTAGCATGGTTATCTACGAGCCTGTCAGCTAGCAGATATTGTAAATGATATGGATAAAGTAACTGCTCGCTCAGAATTGACAGTGCAACAATAACTCTTTGCACACTTGTTGCAGGGCCATCTTCTACTCATCGTAACTCCTGATCCTCCATATAAGGCTTCTGATACCTCCTACTTGCTGTAAATGAGCTCACAGCTGCAAGTCGATTGAACAACGTACTTGACAATTTTTTAGGTGGAATAATGCGTTGAGGATGTCATTCGGTATTTGTAGCAAGTACCTATCGATTAACGCCGCTGGTGAACCCATAGTAGAATATCCTTTCCTGTGTGGAATAACAGTACTCAGTTTCAGTGTTTACGTTAAACACATTCCACAGAATCACCCATAATTTTGTTTCCATTCCAATAAAGCTTCTCTTTTTAGCCATCACTATCTCCTGTAATAATATGAGACACATATTAATAAATACCCAGCATTTTCACTACAGCTGAAGGAGGTATTGGCACCCTCAATATAGAGAACTAATCTCTCAGTTCAAAAAGTTTCGAGACTGTATTAATAAAAAATATAGTTAAGAGATGGTAGATATAATGCTTCAGTTGTTCTGCATAACCCCCTCCCCCCCTTGAGTACAAAGCAAATACCGTTCATACTACCATATGAACTGTCAGAAAGGTCCTTCTTCGTCATATTATTCAGATCGTGCCTTCTTAAATGTTGGGGAACCATCAGAGACCCATTCTGCACTTTCTCGTTTTGTGGTGGGTTCGTATTGAAAGACTTACTCCTTGAAGATATTTTCCAGAAAATAACTGCCCGCATTTTTCATTTCCATCAAGTCGCGGCAGGTGTCCTTCATTGTTTTTGCTCGGGAGTCAAAGTGAGCAGGACAAACTTTGCACAGACTTTTCTCTCCTTCAAAACATACTGGGCGCTGTCTTGAATACTTGATTTAGGGATGTTGAGTTCGTTGTTCCTGTGCGATATGTGACACAACAACGTTGACATACTACGAGCGCAGGTCTGCTTCTCAACAGTGACTGCTCCCAACTGACTGGTTTAATACATTTCTGTTGTTTGTAGCTGTTAGCTCAAGCTGCCGCCGTAGCTTCTCGCTCACGTCACTTGTACGCCAGGAATAACATTAGTTTCGGAACATCTTGGACGGTCGGTTTGTTTCAGCTACTTGCATGTGTAGCCACTGACGGGAGCTTTCCAGAGTATATTACTTGTAGCTTAACCCTGTCTGCATGGTGACTACCAATATAACTTCACAATCCTTGTAAAATAAAGTAAGCGCTGGAACATTTTCGATACGCGTAGTACAAAATGTGTTAAACAAACAGACAACAGCGCATGGGGTATATATTTAACAAAAATTAAATTATATTAATATTACATGGGACGCACGCCGATGTTAGCATAATTATATGCCCATTAACAGGATTGATCTCGCTGCTTCCATTTCCAGCACATCTAGTCCATCTTAAATATTACACAAAGTAGAGAGCACACAATCCACAATTTTAGGCTCACGTCATCCCTGCACTGACACTAAGCTTTAAGACGCAAATATCAAGTGATAAACATAGTTCTTCATTACTAATATACTCACGTTTTATTGTCTTTAAGGATTCTGATTCCATAATACTTCATTCAGATGTGAAAATTACCGAACTTACAGTTTCATAAGTCACGGCTGCAAAATACTAACGCGAATTCTTTACAGACGAATGGAAAAACTAGTAGAAGCCAACCTCGGGGAAGATCAGTTTGGATTCCGTAGAAATATTGGAACACGTGAGGCAATACTGACCCTACGACTTATCTTAGAAGCTAGATTGAGGAAAGGCAAACCTACGTTTCTAGTATTTGTAGCCTTAGAGAAAGCTTTTGACAATGTTGATTGGAATACTCTCTTTCAAATTCTGAAGGTGGCAGGGGTAAAATACAGGGAGCGAAAGGCTATTTACAATTTGTACAGAAACCAGATGGCAGTTATAAGAGTCGAGGGGCATGAAAGGGAAGCAGTGGTTGGGAAGGGAGTGAGACAGGGTTGTAGCCTCTCCCCGATGTTATTCAATCTGTATATTGAGCAAGCAGTAAAGGAAACAAAAGAAAAATTGGAGTAGGTATTAAAATCCATGGAGAAGAAATAAAAACTTTGAGGTTCGCCGATGACATTGTAATTCTGTCAGCGACAACAAAGGACTTGGAAGAGCAGTTGAACGGAATGGATAGTGTCTTGAAAGGAGGATATAAGTTAAATATCAACAAAAGTAAAACGAGGATAATGGAATGTAGTCTAATTAAGTCGGGTGGTTCTGAGGGAATTAGATTAGGAAATGAGACACTTGAAAGTAGTAAAGGAGTTTTGCTATTTGGCGAGAAAAATAACTGATGGTTGAAGTAGAGAGGATATAAAATGTAGACTGGCAATGGCAAGGAAAGCGATTCTGAAGAAGAGAAATTTGTTAACATCGAGTATAGATTTAAGTGTCAGGAAGTCGTTTCTGAAAGTATTTGCATGGAGTGTAGCCATGTATGGAAGTGAAACATGGACAATAAATAGTTTAGACGAGAAGAGAATAGAAGCTTTCGAGATGTGGTGCTACAGATGAATGCTGAAGATTAGATGGGTAGATCACATAACTAATGAGGAGGTATTGAATAGGATTGGGGAGAAGAGAAGTTTGTGGCACAACTTGACTAGAAGAAGGGACCGGTTGGTAGGACATGTTCTGAGGCATCAAGTGATCACCAATTTAGTATTGGAGGGCAGCATGGAGCGTAAAAATCGTAGAGGGAGACCAAGAGATGAATACATTAAGCAGATTCAGAAGGATGCAGGTTGCAGTAGGTACTGGGAGATGAAGAAGCTTGCACAGGATAGAGTAGCATGGAGAGCTGTATCAAACCAGTCTCAGGACTGAAGACCACAACAACAACAATACTTCATCACGCAAAAGCGATTATGTTGAGCTCTGTACGAGGTTAAGACGAAGTAACTGAAAATCCGGCCACAGCTGTTAAGGTTGTTTGCGAATATGAATGTACATGTAGTTACATGGTAATATTACTCTTGAGTATGTATAGTCGTAGTAGCATGTTAGATGTGGTAGCTTGAATAAACATAATGTACTGTCCCAGAATTAAACAAACAAATCTAAATCTTCCAACCATCTTCCCCTCTGATTTCACGTGTTTGCTCCATTTTTACCACACTGTTATCAGGTCACTTTCTTCTCTCTGTCTAATCAGTAAAAAATTTGCAACTGATTTTAGGAACTGGAGACCTGACACGTTTAAACATAGCTCAGAACTGAATCAAAATGCACTATTAACTTGGTGCCTTGTAAGTCTGTTCAGCATGCTTGGAGGTGAGGATAAGAAAGCTGGGTAGCAACTGACATCTGGGCTGCCCTGTAGATACCCTGCAGGACCAGTGTGTAGTTCAAGCACGGGTTTCAGGGAGTACATGTACCGATGGGGCATGACTAAGCAGAGAGGTGAGGAGAAGATGGAGAGTGAGAGGAGTGAGGTTGAGATGTACTTAGAGGGGCAGGAAGATGGACAGATGGAGATTGGAGGAGGAGATGGACAGAGAGAGGATAGAGGGAGAGATGGTCAGAGAGCTGGGGGGGGGGGGGGGGAGAGGAGATGGACCAAGAGATGGCAGAGAAAGAGATAGACAGAAAAAGGAGAGGAATGGATGAGCAGAGAGAGGTGGAGGAGGAGATGAGTGCAGTACATATGATGTGAATGTACAAGGGCAAATTGAGGGGTGTAAAGCCGGTAATTAAATAAAAATCTTACAAAAATTATATAAAATTAGTTTTGCTTACTTCTTTTTTTTATTTTTTAGGAAATAAACAATTAAACAGATTGGCGTTTTATTGGCAGGTAAAACTTCGTCCGAACAGGCCTTGGAAGGTCCAATGGTTCCGACCGGCCGCCGTGTCATCCTCAGCCCACAGGCGTCACTGGATGCAGATATGGAGGGCATGTGGTCAGCACACCGTTCTCCCAGCCGTATGTCAGTTTACGAGACGGGAGCCGCTACTCCTCAATCAAGTAGCTCCTCAGTTTGCCTCAGAAGGGCTGAGTGCACCTCGCTTGCCAACAGCGCTCGGCAGACCGGATGGTCACCCATCCAAGTGCTAGTCCAGTCCGACAGCACTTAACTTCGGTGATCTGACGGGAACCAGTGTTACCACTGCGGCAAGGCCATTGGAATTGGTAGGTAGGTATAACACAATTGTGTTTCAGATATTATCAGGTGAAAAGACACATAAATAAACCTGAGATTTAATGCATGTCTCTCCTACAATTTCATCAATTTGTTTAAATTCATTGAAAAATTTCACATACAAAAGACCAAAAAGCAGGAAGTAATTATTTAAATAAAAATAAAATTTTAATGTATCACGTTTAATCAGACTAAAATACATAAAATAATTTCTCCGAATCCCATACGTATTTCGAACCCACACAGATAATCCTGAAAATTTATGATTCTGAAATTTTAAACTAAGCTTTGAATCCGAGCAGACCTCGGAAGGCCCAACGGTACCGACCAGCCTCCGTTTCGTTCTAGGCCAACTGGCGTCTTCCGCATGCGGATATGAGGGGGCGTCGGATCAGCACATCGCTCTCCCAACCGTTATCAGGTTTGGTAAACTGGAGCCGCCACTACTCCGTCATGTAGCTCCTCAGTTGGTATTACGAGGCTGAATTTAACACAGTAGGTGTCACCCATCCAAATGCCAACCACATCCCACAGTGCTTAACTTCGGTGATATCGGGAAAACTGGTATTTAACGATTGTAAAATTTTAATAACTAAGAAAATACTTGTAAATTTTTAAAACGAGGAATGTGGTTCATAATCAGTATATAATAATAAGTTTCCTTTAATTTACGTCTATTGTCACAAACTTTTGTTAACAGATTACCGGTTTCGGTCTTTAATTACCATCATCAGATCTGTTTCATAAAAACGAAGTCCTAATGTACTGCAGCCATAGTGGCATCGTCAAATGTTAAATGCGGAATCAGCACCAGTATCGTCAAATACATATAAATAACATCACATGCACCTGACTATGCCACTATGGCTGCAGTACATTAGGACTTCTGTTTTTACGAAACAGATCTGATGATGCTCATTAAAGACCGAAACCGATAATCTGTTAACAAAAGTTTGTTACCATAGACGTAAATTAAAGGAAACTTATTACATATACAGGTCACTGTTTTTTCGCGACGATGTCGCGGCTTGCAATACATAATAGATGCATGAATAGTTCATCTCCTTACTATTAGACTACTTACTAATTCTTGTATTAATAAATCACCTCCTTACTATTATCTACTGCATGCCCCCAATATTTTTCGTTTTAAATCCTTCAAGCATTTTCAGAGCTATTAAAAAGTGAGATATAAAGAAGGAGAATGGTAATAATCAGTTAAATAATAGAATAATATATTCGTAAATCTGTTCTGAAACTATTCGCTGATAAAGAAGTATCACTCAGTTATTGAGATACGAATTACATACGGAAGCTCGTTGTACAGTGTACGAAGTGACTGATACAGTCATGCTCCATGCTGTGTGCCAGTTTTGTAGTTGTAGATTTTTCGTTCATTTCTAAACATATTTTAAGAATAATAATGAAGAGTTTGGGTGTTCTAAATGCAGATATGTAAATACATTATGTAAATAGATTAAAATACTTTATAAACATTCATTTTCAAGCAACGCTGTTTAGGAGCATGGCTATTAATTTGGGTAACGCTGTGTCTGCGAGGTAGGCGTTTCCCGCCTGGCCCTTGACACCTTGTCTGGTGGAGATCTCACAAGTGCTACAAAAGAGAAAAAAATACAGAATCCATGTAGAGAATATACAAGGAAGACAACACAAAGAATTACCGCAGATGAAGAATGTTTCATTTTTAGGAAAAAAAAGATAATTTTAGTTGCGTTTAAGTTAAGTATGGCAGTGAAACACGGACTCTGGAAAAACCGGAACAGAGTAGAATCCAAGCATTTGAGATGTGGTGCTACAGAACAATGTTGAAAATTTAGTGGACGAGGAGGTTCTCCTGAGAATCGACGAGGAAAGGAAGATACAGAAAACACTGACATGAAGAAGGGACAGGATGATAGGACACATAAAGGAATAACTTCCATCATACTAGATGAAGCTATAGAGGATAAAAATTGTAAAGAAAAATGGAGATTGGAAGACATCCAGTCAATAGTCGAGGACGTAGGTTCAACTGCTACTGTGAGATGAAAAGGTCGCCACAAGAGAGGAATTCGTGGTGGGCGCACCAACCCAGTCAGAAGGCCGATGACTAGAAAAAAAGTTAAGTGTATACATAAAGAATGAAGTGAAGAGGTACGAGTATGTGAAGAAAAAATACTAACGAAGATCTTGAGTAGGAAAGGGGACTTCTTACCATATGCTTTAAATATTCAGAAATACTTGACGTTTGAAAGAGTAGTAAGTAAAAAAAAGGGCAGGTGCAGATAACGGTATAACATACAGAACAGATTATTGAAACAGTTCTGTTTAACAACTATGCACATATGAAAATATTAATAGAAGACAGACTGACAGTAGAAAGATTAATGACTATATAAAATGTAGGTACCATTCTTAAGAACATGTGAAACAATATAAGAGTGATACCTGTAAAGAAATAGATATAACTTGCGGAGACTGTGAATCAGGAACTCAGGTAAAATGGAGTTTATTGTCACAACTGTGGAATTTATGAAGTACACCATGTAGTAAGACCATGGCGCGCGGAGTAAGCTTCTCCTGTCGCACTCTATCGGTAGGTGGCTCAGGTTGGCAGCAGCGCTGGTGGTGACGGTGGAGCGAGCTGTGTATCCGCCACTGCACGGTAGGCCGCATCTTATGACATGCGTTTGAAGGACAGTCGCAGTGGGAGAAGTTCTCAGTCGATTCCGGACAGGCAGTGAGCTGCGAATAAGGGCAGTGTCTTTTGGGCCGGCGGTGGGCTGGGGCAACAGTTACGCTTAAAACGTTAGCCTTTGCCGTTCCGATGTGCCTGTTGTTGCTGATTGGACAACGAATGTCGCCTGGTAGGAAAAATGTTGCCATGTGTCGGCTAGATACTTACTTGTGCTCAGCATGAGAATATCTTGAAGAACCTGTGTCACCTGTGGTGGCATGTTTCCTACCTGCCAGTCAGTTCGATGATTGGTCGTTAGGGCTGTCTGTGGATGACGACCTGTTGGTTCTTGACAACAGTTGTACGTCGAGACCATCCTCTTGGTTATTAGGGCTGCTGTTGATTTCCCCATCAATCCGCAGAAATAACAGTGAGCATTTTCTTTTACGACTGTTATGTCGTTGTACGATCTGCTCGTCTGCGTGCTCGCATTCCTGGTCAGCCAAAACCTTCTTATAAGCACAGCAGTCAACTAGTTATGTCACGTTGGCTATTAAGTGATTTCCTACCGATTGTTTGTTATTAATCTTACGGTGTCAGTGGAGCCGCTAGGCCAAGTCGGGGCGTGGGTCCGCTTCAAAATGTCAAAGCTGCATGTAATTTAAGTCACTCCTGTGAGGTGGTGGTTAAAGCTTTATTTGTTGGCTTTATGGTACCTTGTGTGCAAGAGTGGTCCCTTAATCTCAAGGTGGTCAGTTCTGTGTATCTACAGTTCGTAAATGTATTTTGACTGTTCATCTGTGCCTCGTGTTTTACATCAAGGGCATCTTTTAATCCTGTCTGTTCATTTTGTGCATCCGTGGCCCCAGGAATCGGAGCAAGCATGTAAATAATAACTCCCCTACTGAAACGGGTGACTTGATATTAAACGCTTTATGTTATTCTTAAATTGCGGAAATTGAGCTAAATTAAGAAACTAATTAGGTTATCCAAGTTTTTAGTCGATTGCTCCCAACTCAAATGCCTGTTTTGGTTTGTTTCCACTACTGTCTTCACAGTCCCATCTTACAGACGGAATTTATTGTAATTTCAGGGTATGGATAACGATATTGATTTTTTTGGTCGCCCAAATTTTTTACTTTCTTTTCTGTAGGAAATTGTCTGATTGACAGCGTCTACTGTTTGTTTTTCAAATTTAAAAATACCTCGCTGGGCTGGTACTAGTAAACGTATTTCCTCCCGTATTTTAGTAAACTACCCACTTTGAATAGTATGTATCTTTCAATTTCATTGTCAGAGCTACACTAAATTATATTTACGACAATGGTTTTTCAAAATAAAAAAAAGTTCTCCGGTTGCTAATCTCTGCGTAGCCACATGCTCATGGATTATTTTAAATTCTACCAACAATTTCCTTTCTTAGGTTCTAAGAGTAAGTCTTGCTGCAGTTGCTGTCATGCTAAAGTTACAACAGTCTTACTCATTGGTTATTCTGTTAAGATCTGCCAACAGTTGCTTTCTGTAAGCTCTAAGAGTAAATATGATAGACATTTCCTATTTAACTCGCGGGATCATTTTACTAAATTCTGTTGACTGTTGCTTTTGTTGAGGCGGAGTACTAAATCTCGTTGGTAGTTGCTTTTTAACTTTATGTTCATTTTATTAAATCCTGGCAGCAGCGATTTTTGTAAAACAGTATAGTAAATTCTGTTGGTAATGGTTGTTCAAATTTGTCGTTCCCACGGTTGCTTTTCTCAAGTGTAGTAGTGAATCTGGTTGGCAGTCTTACTTAATGTTGAAGTCACTGAATTGATATTTTCAGATTTTTTTTAGGAAACCAAGCAACCTGAATCTTTTTGTAAAGTCATATTAATAAATTCTGGTAGTATGTGCTGTTCTTATCTTGTAAACCTTACGCTTGTGAAATTTCCTGCTTGTATAAATAAAGACGCTTGTTTAAACTTGAATAATCTTATTCTGATTCACCAGCTTACCCCTCAACACCAGTTCCCTATAGTTTTCAAAGTCAACCATGCAATATTAGATCCTATGAAACACATACAGAATGAATATTACAAAGTAACTGTAACATTTTCTGAACAGTGCTATATTTGCGCCTTACCTTGTTAAAAGACATCTTGCTGTGCACCATAACAGCAGTTAATAATATTCAATTGTCCGACCGGTATTCCAGCATAGAGTTCATCATTAATGTCATATAGTGTGTGCTCTACATCAAATGATGTGTGTGTCAAGTAAGAAATCTTTACTATATTAAAATGGAAGTGGATTTCTGTGGTGCACAATGTGTCCTGTGTATTGGTCACTACTGTCGTCGAATGACGTCCATAAACTAAATACTGACAAGTTGCAGAGCACAAAGCATACACGATTTTCGTCTTACCTTGAGATTCTAGCTGAGCTAGAGGGACGACTGTTTGCTGTAAAGCCCGGAGCCACAAGTAAAGCGTCATTTAAGTTGAACGGTTTCCTTGTGGTACTTCTGATGGAGATATGAAGCCGGACAGATTGTAAAATGAAAAAATTTACGCTGAGCAAAGAAGAGGGAGCAAAACACACTGCCAGAGACACCAGTCGCTTGTCAGCCAATGCAATCAGTCAAGCGCTAGGAGTGACTGGAGTGTTGGAACGCTGCTCGAGAGACCTCTCTTCTAAAAATATCACAGTCGCCAAAGGGAAGAAAAATCTGAGTTTGACATCGCCCGAAAAATAAACTTGGAGTGAGCTTTACATCGAACACATTTTATAATATTTTAATTGTGATACCTCAGTTGAGTTCAACTTCGTCTAGGCCCCATTAGACTTAAAGTTTATGTTCAAATGGCTCTGAGCACTATGGGACTTAACATCTGAGGTAATCAGTCCCCTAAAACTTAGAACTACTTAAACCTAAGTAACCTAAGGACATCATACACATCCATGCCCGAGGCAGGATTCGAACCTGCGACCGTAGCGTTCGCGCGGTTCTAGACAGAAGCGCCTAGAACCGCTCGGCCGCAACGGCCGGCTAAAGTTTATGTCTAATTTGTGTAATACGATCTTATGCAGACATATAGTTTCTGTTGATGATAACGATGCCATAGCTGTTGTAGCGTAGAGTTTGACGAAGGTATTTTGAGGAATGAATAGTACAACGCTATGCAGTGACTGCAGTTCACAGGTTTATAACAAAGTTAATTCTTATGCATGGGTTAATACTGATTATTTACCGTTGAATACACGAAGTTGTGAAAGCTATTTTAATTACTTCTCGTAGCATACAACTCTTTTACACAATGCATGTTCTCACTGTTCATTAAAAATCGTATGATATAAATTATAAGGGAATAATTCCAGTTTTCTTTCTATAGACCCTTTCGTCTGTGAAACAATTTATATAAAACACGCAGATTATGAAATATTATTGCCAGTCGACAAGACAGCTCTAAAGAAAAGTAAGGAAGGCCGTTCTTCCAAAGAGTGTGCCGTGATTATGGACATTATAATTACCTTCATCAGTGATTAATTACTATAACTACTTTCATGAAAACTTTTCATCTACAAATGTGTTGTGAAGTCACCACACAGTTCCAGGTCGTGTTATTTATTCTGATGACTTAATTAAAATGTCTAACTCTTATACAGTGAAAACTTCTTTTCCATTAGATGATATACCACACAATATTGTTCCATAGGATATTAACAGATCAAAATAATCAAAATATGTCAGTTCAATAAATTTGTTTGTGTCTAATATTGGAAATGACCTAACAGATCAAAAATGTTGAACGTAGCAGTTGAACAGGCATTATAACGTGTTTCTTCGGATGCAGATACAAATGTACATCGTAAATTTAGATGATTCTGCCAGAGCGACGATTTGCTGTCCATTTAAGTGGGTGACGTCAATTTCAAAGTGTTTTTCCGCGAGAGCTTTTATTCCCTACTTTCGTTTATTTTTAATTTGCAAGAAAATTACCAAATAACTTGCCTTCAATTAATCTGATAAGTGATATGTATTACATGTAATGAAATATTTTGTTAAGAGTATCGCAGACTTTCTCCAATTAACACTCGATACTTGGGAACATGTTGTGCGCTGCAGTAGCAAGTACAGCCCGTTTCAGACCGAGTTATAATTTCGTAATAAATGGATGAGCGATACGTAGTTTCCTCTAGTGTGATACTATCCGATTCAGAATCCTGCTGCTCATGTTTATTGTGAGACAAACGAGTTTGCAAAAACTAGTTCTTGGTTTATGGCATGTTACGGCAGCACTAAAGGGATCATAAATGAGCTTCAAGACGAGAAGGCTACGTCTTATTGCAGTGCGAATGTCTTTCATAAAAACTTGTGAGTTATGACACTTTTTGTAACTTCTCTCGGTGTAGCAAACAAAGCACACCGATAAAGCACAAGGTTCGCAAAGGCAACAACAAGTACTCGACAGAGAAAATCGCTTACGCTTCATGATCTTCACTCTTTCTTCGTTCAGTCTCCAACAAAAATACTTCATTGAAATTTATATTCCTGGCCACCAGTGATGGTGGCATGCTTTAAAGTGACAAGTGAACACGACCGAACAAATTAAGAGTGTTGTTGATAGCTTTATATGGAAGTAAACGTTATATATGCTACACCTTCTTACAACCTCAGAAGAACATCTTATGACAAGGAATAAGACTTTATCAGGTACTTGACTGTTTATCAGGATCGTGATGGTTCATATTCTAGATTTCTATATTTTGGCGTATCCACTGGACATGCAGTTAACATTTCCATAATTTTGTAGGATTTTACATCGAATAATATTTCCGATCTCAGTTATTGCACGTTTTTCTTAGTTATTATCCTTTCAGAATTACCGTGCTTGCAAATAGTGGAGCGAGACGCAAATCTGAAGGGTGAAGGAAACGGGGTCATGGGGGAGGGAGGGCACCATGCATTCAGGCAAGCTCAAGGGTTTGTTGTGGGTTGTATAATACTGAATAACGTCAGAAGTAACGTCGTCTAATAGGGTGGGTCAAAAAGTTCGAAGTCGCTCTCCTCGCTTTGGGTTAGTCGTATAACGTCGGTGCAGAGAAATGCCGTCCGCCCTACGTACATCCTACGAAAAATAAAAGTTTAATGATGTGCCGCTTTTCCCAGTTAACAATGTGGTCGAAAGAAGTGCTTCACTCTTAAATATCGTAAACCGAGTATACTTTGACCGATTTTCAGATTTAGATCCGGTTATCATGATTTTTTTTAAATTTCTGTGATATTTATATTAGTGAAGACAGCGGCTTCTATGAAAGGATTACATACTAATTGGTACAAAACATTTTCCAAAATTCAGAGGAAGTGATGGAAAAAAACTGTATTTTGCATAGATTGGAGGATATATTAACAGGCCAGTACAACACAGCTGTCAGCTACCACGCTATTTGTTCAATATTTCAACAACACAATGACACTTTGACCACCCAGAAATAAATTCATTAATCTAAAGTTTTCTTAAGTGCTTTATTAAGTCTCATAGAAGAAAAACATAGTACGGTATATAAATCAGTGTGATCCATCATCAAAATTATAAATATAATGAAAGGTACTAGAATAGAGTATCACAGACATAGCTCCGAATTTAGCTGAGACAATGCCTTCAGTTTCATCCATCTTGGACCTGAATCTTGGTTTAGAAACATCCATTGCAGTTAGAATTAAGGTTACCTGTTCTTCATTTATCGAGACTGTGGCCAACCAAATTTCATTCTTTGTTTCCGGAGATATTTGACATTTTATGTTCTACAGTTTGCAGTTTGTGTAATATGTGACTGACATTTGTTTTTCTTAGTAGTAGGCTCATTAACAATTACAAATGAGCCTTCGTCTATATACCGATTGTTTACGTATATATTCTTTAGTTCGACACTGCCACTGGCATCAACGTTGTTTAATAAATTGTGTATCAGTAATCCTGGTGTAACAACGACCAGTTGTCAAAGCAACCCCAAAACAGAGAAATCATGCACGTGATCTTAGAAGTCGTCATATAGTGAGAGACATACACATCTGAACAAAAAACTGATCAGTGGACTGTTTTGAGAATTAATCAAGTAAGATACATGATACAGTAGAAAACACCGATCGCTTTGCAGTTAAATTTTATCGGTGGATTTCGCACAAACAGGTCTTAGCACACTTTTTCGTATATAATTACAAGTCGCAACCGGTTCGCCAACTGTTCCCCAATAAATTCGGCACTACACGACGATGTTTAGCGTATGTTGATGGAACTTTACCACCTATAAACTAAACATCAAACTGAGAGCTAGCGGAGAGCTGTAAAACTTTTGGTTTATGAGTGATCAAACTAACCCTGGCGGTCAAAGTATACACTGTTTGCGGTACAAACAAGAAGAGTGTTGCTTCGTAATCGAATGTTGTGAAAAGGAGAAAAAGTTGGAAAATAAACAAAGCAGGGCACTCTTAGAATAAATGTTGAATAGCAGATCATCAGCACAATTTTATTTCCTTAGCATTTGTTTCATCGTCATGTCTGTAAATAATATTGCGGAATGGAACGTATGACAGGGAGCAGAATATCATCATCATGAAGATAAATAACGTTGAATAGGCATAATAACGAGTTTCTTCAGATGCAGATACAAAGGTATATCGTAATTTAGATGATTCTGCCGGAGCGATGATTTGTCCATTTAAGTAGGTGACGTCAATTTCAAAGCGTTTTTTCGCGAGAGCTTTTATTTCCTAATATGAACCAATCAACCTACTTCTTGTTGAGTAACATTATTCAAACCCTGTTCCCTTTTTTAAAATCAATGTCTAATAATCAACGTCTATAATTGTTTTTCTTACTGGATGTATTTCAGTGCGATAGATCGTTGGTGCCGGAGTTCAGCAGCAGGAGCATCTCTCCTGAAAATGATAGACAGGTGGATCGCCGAAATATCGAGTCATGCTGATTTTAAGACCCGACAGCAAACCCGAAAAGAATACCACGAATGATTACGCCGGAAAAGACTATTAGTCACTTCAAGAGCCTCTGGTACTCTGAGATGGCGATACTTGTATTGAATTTTATAAACATCGGAAAAAAATGGAAAGCTGTTCCACCTGATTCGTTCATTTTATTGATAGTAGCGGAGCTAACAGTATTAAGGAGCGTGCTGATTAGGGGATGTATTCGTTTTACTCGTCGATAGCTGTATTTTATTTCCAAAGATTTATTTCGCTTACTTAATTCATTTCTTCATAATCGATGATTTTCAAAAGCCTGCAGCTGTGTCGTTCAAGACGTTAATAACGAAAAACTGCACCAGTTACTTGGTTTTTCATCCTTAACACAATTGTACACTATGTGATCAAAAGCATCCGGACACCTAGCTGAAAATGACTTACAAGTTCGTGACGCCTTCCGTAGGTAGTGCTGGCATTCAATATGGTATTGGCCCACCCTTAGCCTTGATGACAGCTTCCACTCCCGCAGACATAAGTTCAATCAGGTGCTGAAAGGTTTCTTGGGGAATGGCAGCCCAATCTTCACGGAGTGGTGCACTGAGGAGCGGCATCGATGTCGGTCGGTGAGGCCTGGCACATCCCAAAAGTGTTCTATAGTATTCAGGTCAGGAGTCTGTGCAGGCCAGTACATTACAGGGATCTTATTGTCGTGTAACAATTTCGCCACAGGCTGTGCATTATGAACAGGTGCTCGATCGTGTTGAAAGATGCAATCGCCAACAGTCGCCATCCCCGAATTGCTCTTCACCAGTGGGAAGCATGAAGGCGCTTAAAACACCAATGTAAGCCTGTGCTGTGATAGTGCCAAGAAAAACAACAAGCGGTGCAAGCCCCCCTCCATGAAAAACACGACCACACCATAACACCACCGCCTCCGAATTTTTCTATTTGCACTACACATGCTGGTAGATGACGTTCACCGGGCATTAACCATACCCAAACCCTGCCATCATATCACCACACTGTGCACCGTAACTCGTCTCTCCACAAAACTTTTTTCCACTGTTCAGTAGTACAATGATTGGGTTCCTTACACCAAGCGAGGCGTCGTTTGGCATTTAGCGGCGTGATGTGTGGCTTATGAGCAGCCGCTCGACCACGAAATCCAAGTTTTCTCACCTCCCGCCTAACTGTCATAGTACTTACAGTGGATCCTGATGCAGTTTGGAATTCCTGTGCGATGGTCTGGATAGATGTCTGCCTATTACACATTATGGCCCTCTCCTACTGTCGCCGGTCTCTGTCAATCAGCACGTACGCTTTTGCGCTGTACGTGACCCTTTACGTTTCCACTTCACTATCACATCGGAAACAGTGGACCTAGGGATGTATAGGAGTGTGGAAATCTCGCGTACAGACGCATGACCCCAGTGACACTCAATCACCTGACCACGTTTGAAGTCCGTGAGTTCCGCGGAGAGCCTCATTCTGCTCTCTCACGATGTCTAATGGCTAGTGAGGTTGCTGATATGGAGTACCTGGTAGTAGGTGGCAGCACAATGCACGTAATATGATAAACGTATGTTTGGGGGGGGGGGGGGGTGTCCGTATACTTTTGATCTCTTAGTGTATTTGTCTTTTTGAGTTTACACTGCAATCAGAAACTCGGGCAAAATGAATCTTAATCGTTGAATGTTTCTACATTCTATGTTAGAGATGGTATTTTTGTTTGTCAGCTTGCGAGTATTGTGCCTCCTCCTTAACGCAGATAATCACACAAGTAAATTATCACTTACAATGTATTTGGAATCACAAATTGCCATAAAGATACCACGACATTCTTGGTTTTTGTGGCGTACAAATATTTCAGTCTCTTCCATGAAGTCCACTGTATGCGATTTTGGGAAGTGATGGAATACCTTAGGACCTACTTCTACGTTTTCTACTGGATGTCCAGTATTTTTTTCGTAAATTGGTTATATGTGCAACAGTTGATGCGTTCAGTGTATTTAACTTGGAAGTTCCTGCTAGTTTGTACTATGTAGTAGCTGGAGGAATTTTCACATGTGATTGTTACATGTGATTTCAGAATTTTTATTTCATATGGCGTGGACTAATTTCTGTTGTAGTTTGATGTTTGTGGACGAATCCAAATAAAATATAACGCCACTGACCGTGTACGTACAAACTGTTTGCAAAACCATGATGTCGTAATCTCTCTGTAGCATGATTTGACTACAAAAACAAACAGTGTAAGTGATGATTTGCCTATGTTTGATATTATATGTAATGGAGGAAGCACGACACTTGTAAGTAGATGAACAAAAATATCATCTCTAACACAACATATAAAAACATTCCGGCACTGATTTTGTCCGATTTTCCTATTGAAGTATAATCTACAGTGAAAGAGAGTCAGAAAATCACACATGAAAACGTCTCAAAAAAAAAAAACATTTATGTTAGCAAATTCACTTGAAAATGGAAATACGAGGGTTGGATGGTTCAAATGGCTCTGAGCACTATGGGACTCAACATCTTAGGTCATAAGTCCCCTAGAACTTAGAACTACTTAAACCTAACCAACCTAAGGACACCACACACACCCATGCCCGAGGCAGGATTCGAACCTGCGACCGTAGCAGTCCCGCGGTTCCGGACTGCAGCGCCAGAACCGCTAGACCACCGCGGCCGGCTACGGGGGTTGGAACTCAAATAGTGGCAACTATTTTTTCATAACCGATACAAAAGATTTACATA
The DNA here is from genome assembly GCF_023898315.1 of Schistocerca nitens. NCBI lineage: Eukaryota > Metazoa > Arthropoda > Insecta > Orthoptera > Acrididae > Schistocerca > Schistocerca nitens. Next base: position 286,506,609 of record NC_064614.1, read on the forward strand.
TTTGCACCTGTTACTGTCCTTCAGAGTAGTCACCAGCGTTGTATAGAACCCGTTACCAGCGATGTGGAAGGCGTAGAATACCGTTAGCAGAGCCTGTTCTGTTGATGTTGCGAATGGAGCGGTCAACTGCCTGTCGAATTTCTGGAACAGTTCTGAAGCCAATGTCACGAAGTGGTTCCGTCATCTTCTGAATCAAATCAAAGTCACAAGGACTTAAGTACGGCGAGTATGGTGGACGGCCAGTACTTCCCAGTCCCATCGACCGAACAGAGCAGCCAGAGCTTGCACTGTATGCGCCCGCGCGTTGTCGTGCAAAATGATGGTGGGTTGCGCAGAAAGTGTCGCCGCTTCTTTCTCACAGCTCGTCACTGGTGATGCTCGAAAAACGAACAGTAATACCGTGCATTGACGGTCTGCCGTGGAGGAACGTAATGCGTTAGGATAACACCATCACAGTCGTACACGAGAATCATCATAACTCTTTTGTATCGGTTGTGAATAAATAGTTGCCACTATTTAAGTTCCAACACTCGTAAATTCTCTAAATCCGTTGCTCTAAGGATGAAAATATAAGTAACTGGTGCATTTTTTTCGTTATTTAAATCGTATTTTACTTACGTACAGGCCTCTTATCAAAGTTGTTAAGAAATTAATTTAACTGAAGTTAAAATCTTCTGGGCTGTCAGGTCGCATCATATTTCTTCAAACAATCGGCTTTTCGACCCCACTGCTGAGATCTTCTCAGGATCTTCTGGTGTTCACTATAGACTGAGCACTGCCAGACAAGAGTCGCCTTTTCTTATAAAGGTGAGTTTTACTGGCTAAAAATCTAGGGCTACCCTTGGTGAGTCATCGTCATTGGATAGCAAGAGAAGTTTTTCCGCTCTAATGTCGAAGAAGCGGGGGTGACACTACTGTGGCTGCCATTGGTGGGCCAACGTCGTTGATTAGAAAGGATTTTTCCTGCACTTATGATGTAGAAGAGTTATTGGTTAAAATTCCTCCTGTTGCTGCTCTTGGCGATGCCACATCATTGTCTAGAAACGAAACGGGCAGAGAATGAGAGGAGGAATGTTGACCCAAAATATTATTTTCCGCAGATGTAGCTGCCAGAAGGTTATTTGTATTGCTCCAGTGCTGCGGCCCCATATTCACGTCCTTGATAGCGGGGAGGCACGATGCCGGAACCCTATAGCTGTCCTCTCTTTTGAAGTCAAGAAATGTTTGGTAGTGGGTTGACTGTTCAACGTTGGCACTTTCAGATTTGGCACATAGGAGCGCCGTTACCAGACAGTCCTACAAATTTTAACGGCTTCAGAAAGGAATACACGTTGACAAACTGTGATTAATCTTTCAAGTAAGGAGTTGGATGGGACCACAGTGACAGTGTTGGATGAATTTCTAAATTTTTCTCGCACTCTATAGAGCCTTCTGGTTACGGAATTTCGTTAACACTAGATGATTACGTCTTTTAAATGAATTGATTGCTCAACGACCTAGCTTATAGCAGGTTACGTAGCGACTCCACGGAAAGGATTAAACGCAAGACTCTTCCACTTTTGAAAACAAGTAAATTGTCAGAAAATTTTGTGCAAGAAACTTCGTCCTAGTGCTGTTGTTCCGCCAAGGTTGGGTGGTCTGTCAAAGATACAGAAGGAAGCGATAGCCTTGCGCCATATAATTAGTAATCAGGGTGAAACCTCTTAAAAATTGATGAAGTATTTAACATGTGTTCTTCGCCAATTTGTTGGCGAGGGTGAACATCTAATTTCCGTTTGGCTTGGTTTCATTCGACGGCTGAAATCTTTGAGGCTCAAACCTTGGAAAAAAATGTTGTTTGCCTTAGTCTGTAGCCGCAGTTTTGTTTTGCATAGTGGCTACCAGCTTCGGTACCAAGTCCCAATATCTGGCCCTTCGATGGCACGCAGTCGTCGTGATCACTTCCCGGTTACGTCTGTGGTCTGTGACACACATATAGACTAAAGAAATTTTTTCCCTATTGTATTGGTCGCTATTGCAACCGATACTATGTCAGGAACATGTATCCTTCGGATTTACTTGTGACTTCGGATGTGGAGCCGGTGTCCTTACTTACACAGGTCGTTCTGGATGAGCGTTTGAGTTTTATTAGTGAAAACTGAGTGAGGGGTCGGTACTGACATTCACTATTGAGATGGCAATATTTTTCAACAGAATGACGGAATGACTATGGGTAGCCCTTTGTCGCCCATAGATGCCAGTTTACTTATGGAGGACTTCAAGGATTAGGCACTGCGAATTTCGGCTTTGCAACGGCGTGCTTTTGGAGATACATTAACCTCTTTTGTCTGGCCTCTTGTAGCTGACGATCTTACGCAGTTTTGGACCACATCAATTGTCTTCATCCCAGCACCAAAAGCCCAGTCGTTGGAGCATGACTTCCGTTATGCGGCGCCTGCGGCGTGTACGGTAGTGTAACCTATACAGGACGTCGGTTTCCAGATCTTGCATCAGTTTTCAGCGACACTCTCCTGAAGGCCATCGATATTCAAGATTGTTCTAAAAATCCGTATTTTTTACCAAACGCTATGAACTGTGAAGTTTGAAGAGTAGGAAAGCAGAGGGCGAATCATGATTCACGTCTACATGTTGGTAAGAGCACTGCCTGCGAAAAAAATCGTTGCTGGTTTGAAGCCCGGGCCGGCATGTGGTTTTAATGACAGCAAGATTCAAAAACACTCCACGGCAGAGTGAAATATTCGTTGTGGAAGACCAATGAATTTGCTGCGTATGAGTATACAGAATGATGATGGACGTTCGTGAAATAGAACTCATAAAGAACACATACTATTTCATATTTAGGCTAAACTAATAGGAGCAATAAGTGCTTACACGTGCAAACGAAATACAAAATGATGACTAGTGATCGTTTTTTTGCAATATCTCTGTTTACAACGCTAATGTTTTGTGAACTTCACTACATGTTAATTGGAACACAGATAAAATGATAAGACAGACAGCGTTCTTAGAACAACTGGGGAATATTCCCACAGCAAGATATTGCACCAGGAAGACGACATCAAAGATCGGACGAAACACTTAAGATTGCAAGGAATGTAAGTGGTGGAAGTCGTAAGATGTTAAGATTTCGAGTTGATTCGTGAGACGTACACGGATGCGGAATTCACCGTTCCTACTTTGATTCTCAGTTCGGCTAACAATTTCAAAGTATTTCACGCTTCTTGAACACACTATTTCTGTGTCCGAGAGTGCAATAATAGGAAAAACTGTAAAACATACTAGTTGTAAACCTTGCCAATTAAAAGCGTCATAAAACAAACGTGCTTTGAGGGAACTACAACATAGAGCTTTGTAAAGCTCACATCACTTGCTTGTATTCGATGTCTAAGCAATGTAGAGGGGTATTGTGCTGCTACGTTATACATCGTATATGTGTTGATAACATTCGTGTTATTTAAAACTAACACGTTAATAATAATAATAATAATATGTAATAATGATAATAAAACAGGGATTAATACATCTCGTACCTTCAGTAATTGCATGTTTTTGGAATTTATTACCTGTTGGTGTCCAGTTTTACCAGGCGGAGCCACAAAATCCCGCACAGTATTTTCGAACGAAACTGTAATGTCACAGTTATCTGTGTCAATATGTTTGGGAAGTAATCTAAAGTTTGTATATTTTGCATGGTGTCATAAAAGTATAGATATGATTAGTCATAAGCTGTAATGTTGGTAAATTGTTAATGCTAAATTGTTGCGGGAATGAGATTTCCGTTTCCTAAGATGTCAACCACGTCGTAATGCTACCTTGTACCATAGAATTCTGGAACTGTAGAAGACAAAAGAAAACTACGGAACTGTAGATATCACTGTACTTATAAATATTTCTTCTGATCACAGTTAAAAACATACTGTCATTGTTGTCCGAATGATCGGAACGTTGGTAAGAGTTTCAGCAGAAGGACGTGAGGTTACATAGAGTAATAGCTGAGTTTTGTTCCTATTAACATCTAAATCATCACTTCGCAAATGACAGACCAACATAACGTACAACATCAAATACTAGTCGGCTATTGGTATTCATCCAGTCCTATATACAAATAGAGCGTGGGAAGAACGACTCCTTAAACGTCTTTGTGTATACTATTGTCAATCTAATTGTATGCAGCGTCTAACGCAGGAAGAATATGAATGTCCGCAATTTTCGCTGTGATCGTTTCTTCTGACTGATAAGTTTACACCAGACTTTCAACTTTCGTTTTTGTTCAGATTTTTTAGCATGTTTTGCGCTTCCCCACGAAGTAAACAAGCCAGTAGGTATTCGCACTGCCCTACTTATTATATGCTCAGTTACCTATGTTAGTCTGATCTGTTACACATACAACATTTCAGCGGTGTTCTACTAAGAGTGGTAATAGAGTTTCGTATGCAACCATTTTTGTAAACATACAGCGTTTTTACCAGGATCCTGTCGACAAACCAAAGCCTGGAATTTGCTTCAGCTTTAATTCAGCAAATGTTATCACTCTGCTTCATGTCCCTACACATTGTTAATGCAAGCTGCTTATGTGATATGAGTGACTCTAGGTGTGATTAATTAAGCACAAAACCAAGGCTACAAGATTCGTATTTTTCGTTAAGTACAGGATGGCGCAAAATACACTCCTGGAAATGGAAAAAAGAACACATTGACACCGGTGTGTCAGACCCACCATACTTGCTCCGGACACTGCGAGAGGGCTGTACAAGCAATGATCACACGCACGGCACAGCGGACACACCAGGAACCGCCGTGTTGGCCGTCGAATGGCGCTAGCTGCGCAGCATTTGTGCACCGCCGCCGTCAGTGTCAGCCAGTTTGCCGTGGCATACGGAGCTCCATCGCAGTCTTTAACACTGGTAGCATGCCGCGACAGCGTGGACGTGAACCGTATGTGCAGTTGACGGACCTTGAGCGAGGGCGTATAGTGGGCATGCGGGAGGCCGGGTGGACGTACCGCCGAATTGCTCAACACGTGGGGCGTGAGGTCTCCACAGTACATCGATGTTGTCGCCAGTGGTCGGCGGAAGGTGCACGTGCCCGTCGACCTGGGACCGGACCGCAGCGACGCACTGATGCACGCCAAGACCGTAGGATCCTACGCAGTGCCGTAGGGGACCGCACCGCCACTTCCCAGCAAATTAGGGACTCTGTTGCTCCTGGGGTATCGGCGAGGACCATTCACAACCGTCTCCATGAAGCTGGGCTACGGTCCCGCACACCGTTAGGCCGTCTTCCGCTCACGCCCCAACATCGTGCAGCCCGCCTCCAGTGGTGTCGCGACAGGCGTGAATGGAGGGACGAATGGAGACGTGTCGTCTTCAGCGACGAGAGTCGCTTCTGCCTTGGTGCCAATGATGGTCGTATGCGTGTTTGGCGCCGTGCAGGTGAGCGCCACAATCAGGACTGCATACGACCGAGGCACACAGGGCCAACACCCGGCATCATGGTGTGGGGAGCGATCTCCTACACTGGCCGTACACCACTGCTGATCGTCGAGGGGACACTGAATAGTGCACGGTACATCCAAACCGTCATCGAACCCATCGTTCTACCATTCCTAGACCGGCAAGGGAACTTGCTGTTCCCACAGGACAATGCACGTCCGCATGTATCCCGTGCCACCCAACGTACTCTAGAAGGTGTAAGTCAACTACCCTGGCCAGCAAGATCTCCGGATCTGTCCCCCATTGAGCATGTTTGGGACTGGATGAAGCGTCGTCTCACGCGGTCTGCACGTCCAGCACGAACGCTGGTCCAACTGAGGCGCCAGGTGGAAATGGCATGGCACGCCGTTCCACAGGACTACATCCAGCATCTCTACGATCGTCTCCATGGGAGAATAGCAGCCTGCATTGCTGCGAAAGGTGGATATACACTGTACTAGTGCCGACATTGTGCATGCTCTGTTGCCTGTGTCTATGTGCCTGTGGTTCTGTCAGTGTGATCATGTGATGTATCTGACCCCAGGAATGTGTCAATAAAGTTTCCCCTTCCTGGGACAATGAATTCACGGTGTTCTTATTTCAATTTCCAGGAGTGTAGATGTTAGAAAGTCTACGACATATGAGGTGGCAGATACTTGTTATCGTATTTATGCTATAGCGGACAATACAAAATTAATAAAAAAATTGTCAGAGTGTTTTACTTCTGTTGTAATGAGTGTGTAGAGCCTTGAACTGGAGTCCTTGATGACATTATGAAGAACATCATTGTAGATTACACGAATCTCTCTGGAAATTGGAGTACGAGCATCCTGGAGTGCTGAAGGTACAATTTTGAAGACTGTGTCGTTTAGAGACCCCCATAACAGATAATCACATGAGTTGAGTTCGGGACTATAAGGGGCCATTCCACTCCATGTCCAGGTTTACAGCTAAGATGTCCAAGGCAGCGATCTGATCTCTGAACGTTTCCTAAAAGAAATCAAAGACGTCCACAGTACTATGTGGACTTTCTCAACTCTACATGAAACAGTAGTTTTTCTTATGTGGTGGAGTAGCAGCTTGAACGTGTAGATTATAAGTAGCCCAGTGGCGCGAGTTCTGTTCGTTGGCGTAGAAGTGTGACTCATCACTAAACCAAATCTGATACGTACCGACTACACCATTTTCAAAGGCCTCAGTCAAATGGTTCAAATGGCTCTGAGCACTATGGGACTCAACTGCTGAGGTCATTAGTCCCCTAGAACTTAGAACTAGTTAAACCTAACTAACCTAAGGACATCACAAACATCCATGCCCGAGGCAGGATTCGAACCTGCGACCGTAGCGGCCTTGCGGTTCCAGACTGCAGAGCCTTTAACCGCACGGCCACTTCGGCCGGCAAGGCCTCAGTCATCTCGTTTCCAAAAGAATATTGACGTCCACATCCCTGTCCTTCAAAGTTTGGTGCAGTTAAATTTTGTTTGGGACTTGATGTACTGCCTGTCATTTGATGTAATGGGCTCCTCAGTGACTAAAGTTCACACTTGTTCCACTTTCTCCTGGGTTACAGCTGACACTGGTCTTCCTGACTGGCGCGTAGTAGAATCACATAGGGATCAGGTCTTTCCATAACATTTCACCAACTTTTGGATGGTGCTGTTCATGGACCAAAAATGCTGTTGATTGAGCGTCTCACCACAAATATACGTCCAGAATTAGCCTAAAAGAGCTTTACGATCAACAAACTGTGCCATTCTGAAATGTGAACTGACGCATCGGTAGGTGAGCTATAGAATTTTCAGAGGTACAATAAGACAATACCAAAAGGAGTCCCACTTACGGCCCACAATTAAATCACTGTAGGCAAATGCTTTCTAACACCTACTTTGCGCCACCCTGTAGTTGACATCACACATATCTGCAGCGCACGTAGCTACATTCCAGTGCATGTACTATGTTGATATTTTATTGAGACGCGAATGTATATGACCACATTGTCTGTCAGTTAAGATTTGCTCGTAGCTAAACACGTCATTTAAAAAATTTTGTCGTACTTTTTGATACTACGTGCCTAGCCACTATAACACAACATTAAAATTAACTTGAAATTACATGTGTGTGTGTGAGTCGCCTTTCCCAGATTGACGTCCTTCTGTAACGGCATGTTACCTTCGCGAAGGCCAGTGAACCAGGAAGCTCTGCTGGTGCTTGCCGTTTCAGCATTATGTCGTCACCCGCCGCCCCTGCGGCTAGCTACTCGCCCACCACCCCGAGACCGTCAACAGCCTCGTCTCGCTGAATTCACAGTTTCCCGTCACATCACTAAATTTAAGCAACGCAAAGAGTGGCCGATACTTTGATGGGTGACCGCGCGCCGTTGACAGTTTTCCCTTTGCTTTTCCGGCAAAGGTGAGGAAGGGTGGCAGCGTGAAGTTGCTAATCGCCAGACTTCGCGCCAGTGTCCTGAGTTAAGTTCCAAACCTCTCCACAGTGTTTTATGGAACGATCGCGTGAGACACTGTTGATAGTGATTCGTCGGTCGGAAGGGGACGTTAAGCTCGGCTACCCCTTTGGTGCCATTCGAGAGGAGCTGGCTATGTGCCGGCACCGGGTCTCACCATGTCCCATCATCATACAAACATGGCATCGCACTACACGCACATCCATTACAGTAATCTACACGTATCAAATATACTTAACAGACAACTCTCACACTTTGCGAAGGATAGGAAAAGCTTCTGTAAACAGGCGGCTGCACCTGCCCCTCGGGATCTCCCAGTTAGTCATGCCATAGGAGTTGCTTTTTACCACACCGATAAATGTGCTAAAATTGGAATGCAGGGCAACCAGAATCGGTTATTGCGGTGTAAACATCACTGAGTAGAGCTCTAACGCCACATTCATTCGTTGTATCAAGTCTTTCAACTGTTTACTTGTTTCCACAAAAGATGTCCACTTAAACATAGGAAGTAGACACATTTGATATAGTTTTGCTAAGCCCATTCTGATACGCTAGTAGTTGTTATATAGTTCCTTAACACCAGTCGTAGCTGACTCTGTCTCTACATTGTATGAAATAGGACCAAGAGGAAATACGTTTCATTGCAGTAGCGTACGCTAAACTTCTTTTGCATATACCGATTGCGTAGGTGAGAGCAAATAGCCGATTCCAGTCGCGTGAGGCTTAATTTTATCACATTTCTCGGATAGTTTTGCGAAAAGTCTCATCTTCAACGTTAACAATTGTTATACCACTGAATTCGTCCCTTTAAAATTTCCGAATGCCGTTAAATAAAGTACAAAAAATATTTGTTTCAATGTATCTGATGTTGCAAGAGTATTAACAATGCAACGAAACTGTGTGTCTCTTTCCATAGGGGCCTACTATTATTTGCTGAAAATCTCGTTTCGCGATCTAGAACTACTTATGAAATACAAGTGGTGTTACGTCTTATGGCGTACGCTACGTACACTGCTGTTGACCAGGCTAAAGGAAGCAGCTTTGGAGCCCATCGTTGGAGTGGGACCTGTCCGAAGAAGTGGGTCCTTGCGGTCCATGCTGTTTTGGGTGGCAACTGCTAGTTGTGTTAAGCTGGATACAGTACTGAATGAAAATACTGCTGGGAAAAAATCGCAACACCAAGAAGGAATTGTGCGACATAAACGTAAGTTACGAGATTACAGTACCTATGTTATTCCTAATTAAGATGCAATGTCCCTTTGGACATGCATGCATCGTAATTCGGAAAACACAGGTACTGCAGTATCGTATCTATCCGCTAACACCGGTCAAGCATCCTTTAAGAAAAATGTCTCACCTGTACGGAAATGTACACAATGGATGTACGAGTAGAAGCTGACGATCTGTGGAAGTTTAAGGCTGGTCATGAGTCGTGCTCGGATAGTGCAATGGTAAGGCGAGCGCTCTTGATAAGCGGGAAATCTGGTTTAGAGTTCCAGTCCTGCACATGCATTGTCGTCATTCCACCACACAGTTGATAGTTGTCCATATTCACAGTTGCAAATACATTTCATGCAAACTAAATCTGGTATGCGTGTTTCCACACCTGAAAGATGATGTCTACTCAGATTTCGTACCAGTCGCATAAGAGCGGCGCTAGTAAGCGCCGCTGTGAGGATGCAGATCAAGTTTGCTTTAAATACACCTTGCAACAGTAGTGAGCGTCAGTAGGGATCGTACACGGTGAGTTGATGTTAGTCAAAAATGCCTTTAAGGCGGCCAAGACGCTGTTATCAAGATCCAACTGAGTTTGAACAAGCTCGTGTAGTATGGTTACGAGAATCTGGATGCTCCTTCTGCGATACTCTAGAAATAATCGACAGGAATGTGGCCACTGTACATGATTGCTGGTAGTTGTGATCAGGAGAATGTACTGTCGTAAGAATACCGAGATAGGCTCTTCCACGTGTCACTACCGAGAGGAAAGACCATCGTGTTCGGCGTTTGGCACTGGCGCATCATACTGCATCTGCAGCAGCAATTCGAGCAGCAGTAGGCGCTACAGTGACGTAACCTACTATTTCAAATCGGTTACTTCAAGGATAGCTCCGAGCCAGATGCCCTGTAGCGTGCACTCCACTGACCTCAAACCACCGACATGTGCGAATTCCATGGTATCAAGCGACAGTTCACTGGAGGACAGTGTGGAGATCTGTTATTTTTTCTTTTTTTTTATGAAAGCTGTTTCTGCCTCGCTTCCAGTGATGACCGTGTGTTTGTTAGGAGGAGGCCACTTGAGGGCCTGTAACCAACCTGCCTGCGTGCTAGACACACTGGACCTACACCTGGAGTTGTGGTCCACGTGTGACTTCATATGTCAGCAGGAGCACTCTCGTGGTTATCCCACGCACCCTGACCGCCAATTTGTAAATCAGTCTGGTGATTCTTGTGCAGTGAGATCCCCTGCTATAACGGGTAGTTTAATTTGTGGAAAGGGGCCAAAATGAGTGGGTGTCAGTTGCACTCGAACATACTACTTTATTCATTTGACAAACACTACAAGAGTAAAGAAAACATTAAAAACAGAGCAAGCCAAACATCAATTTTAGAACTTAATTCCCGGCTAAATGTGCCATTCAATCTCATGCTGCAAGGGCAAAACAACTTTAATTTAAAACCGGCTGAAGGCCAATAACTTAAGACTCAAAAACAGGAATTTGAATTTAAAAGGCAGAAGACCTTACCTTAAAGCATTTCTCTAAATTAGGCTGAAGGCCCAAACAATCTCACGCGTTTAAGGGCAAAACAACATTAATTTAAAATCGGCTAGATGCTATACATAAACAAACAACAAGGACAAATAACAAAAGGCAGCACATCAAACGGCTCTCAGAAGTTTCCAAGGGTCGGCGTGGAATTCAAACACTAACGCTCGCTTAGGTGAGACAGGCAGCCGTCCCAAGAATTCGCAATCCGACGGCAACCCAAACGACAGTCAGTCAGCAGACCAAGCGACAGGACAGCTTCCGCTCCACCCGACCAGCACATAACAAGGAGTTCAATGGAACAACGCAGAAGGTATCGGCGCCCACAACGAATTACACATTCAGCTGTCAAAGTACACGCCGTGCTGGACAGCCACAACACGACGAGGAAACTACACTACCTGAATTTATGTCAACGGCCAGGGCAGGTAACCGGAACGTTAACGGCCACAAAGGCAGAAGATTCCGCTGGTGCACTTCAATTCAAAATATTCAAGTTAAGCTCCACAGGAGGACGGCTAGAATTTCACCAACTTGAAAACACACGTTGTTGCTCGCGGAAATGTCCCAACAGCCCACAACGAAAACCAAACGACCCAATGTGAACAATTGGGGCTGGCTGGTAGATTACGTAAAGAGTCAACTTTGGTGTCCGGGATCGGTGAGCCACGGACCTCGTAGCAATGGGAACAGCCCCTCACGCTCCGACTGTGCATGGACGCCTCCAGTGGCCCCGGCCAGACACGTGGCATGGAGACTTCCTCGCTGCTCCACCCCAGCCGACCAACTGCCCGCGCAAGGCACAGCCGGGAACTATGCGAGGCTTAAGACAGTACTAGGGTGCGAATATCGATACACGCTGCTGCTGCCACTTGTGGAGATGAAGGATAACAGCGTAATCGCGACAACCGCGCGAGACTAATCACAGAATAGCAACCAAGGTTTAATGCAAAGCATAACACGAGCCAGTCACAGCTCATAGAGCATACCAGGAGGTGTTTTTAAAACTGCATACCGCTCGCACACATACCACCGCTGTAAGCCAACATGCCCTACAGAATGTCTACGTGTTGGCTTGACCTATTCGATCACAACGTCGATCTCCAGTAGAGCACATACGGGACATCATCGGCAGGCAACTCCAGCGTCATCCACAACCAGCATTTACCGTCACTGTATTGATCGACCAGGTGCAACAGGCATGGGACTCAATCTCACAAATTGACATCCAGCCCCTGTACAACACAATGCAAGCGCGTTTACATGCCTGCGTCAATATTCTGGCAGTTACACGTATGCAACTGCTTATCTCGCGCTTACATCAGCATCTGGTTTTCCATTGTTAAGCACTTTTTATGTTACCTAGGTAAATCAATTCCCGAAATTTCATTACTCTATATTAATTATTTTTTTGGTGTTACTCTTTTCTCCGTCATTGCACATTGAAGTCATCATGGTCTTGGCTACCTGCTGAACTCGTCAGCAGTCCGTGAAGTCTGACATCCAGAACAGGCGAGCTCAAGAATGGACAACCGCACAGAAGAGATCTGCTTCATCAAAGGTTTCGTCGTAGTTGCAGCCGCGACTCACGATCCACTGACGGCCGACAGCTCGTAGGTCGACCAGGCTAGCCATCCTGGCAGATCGTGCCCTATGAGGTCCGTAATACTACATTCAGTCTGTCAGAGCGTTTTCATTCAAAAATTTACAAATATGACCATAGATTCTGTACAAATATATTTTCTTTATTTACAGAATGAATTTCCACTTTGTAGTGAGTGTGTGTTGATATGAAACTTCCTGGAAGATTAAAATTGTGTGTCGGACCGGGATCCGAACCTGCAACCTTTGCTTTAGCGTACAAGCGCCCTACTTACTTTTTTTTGTTGATCTCATTTTTTTGAGGTTCGGCGATGACATTGTAATTCTGTCAGAGACAGCAAAGGACTTTGAAGAGCAGTTGAACGGAATGGACAGTGTCTTGAAAGGAGGATATAAGATGAACATCAACAAAAGCAAAACGAGGATAATGGAATGTAGTCAAATTAAATCGGGTGATGCCGAGGGGATTAGATTAGGAAATGAGACACTTAAAGTAGTAAAGGAGTTTTACTATTTAGGGAGTAAAATAACTGATGATGGTCGAAGTAGAGAGGATATAAAATGTAGACTGGCAATGGCAAGGAAATCGTTTCTGAAGAAGAGAAATTTGTTAACATCGAGTATAGATTTAAGTGTCAGGAAGTCGTTTCTGAAAGTATTTGTATGGAGTGTAGCCATGTATGGAAGTGAAACATGGACGATAACCAGTTTGGACAAGAAGAGAATAGAAGCTTTCGAAATGTGGTGCTACAGAAGAATGCTGAAGGTAAGGTGGGTAGATCACGTAACTAATGAGGAGGTATTGAATAGGATTGGGGAGAAGAGAAGTTTGTGGCACAACTTGACTAGAAGAAGGGATCGGTTGGTAGGACATGTTTTGAGGCATCAAGGGATCACAAATTTAGCATTGGAGGGCAGCGTGGAGGGTAAAAATCGTAGAGGGAGACCAAGAGATGAATACACTAAGCAGATTCAGAAGGATGTAGGTTGCAGTAGGTACTGGGAGATGAAGAAGCTTGCACAGGATAGAGTAGCATGGAGAGCTGCATCAAACCAGTCTCAGGACTGAAGACCACAACAACAACAACATTTTGTTCTATATTGTATGTTGAATTCGCTCGGGGCAGACGTCCGATGACACCCGTTCAGGCTCTTCGTTGATCCGTTCACCCAGTTTTTTTTAATTACAGAATGCAGCTAACCCGCTGACCGAACACGCTGAGCTACCGTGCAGGTAAACTTACTGAGCTATCCAAGTCGGAAGGGTAGCTCATTGTGTTCGGTCAGGGAACTGCCCACCTTCTGCAATAAAAACTTTGAAGTCCTCATCGTTGGAATTTGGAAGACGTAATGCGACATACTCAAAGAAGCGGTGACGAATGAATTATGAAGAAACAGATCGAAAACAAAGAAGACAAAAAAAATGTCAGTAGAGCGCTTCACTCACGAAAGGCAAAAGTCCCAGTTTAGAGTCCCGATACGGCACACAGTTTTAACCTGCAGGGACATTTCTTTAGATATCGTGGATGTGACACTGAAAGCTATAACGAAAGTCAGTCCCCTGCCATGTCCCGTTTAAAATTAAAGAGAATAATCCACAAATTACAATTTTTTCCTCGTTTGCATATTTTTAAGTGAATTTAACCAAACAGTTGATCACTTGAAGTAACATATATTTCAAATTTACCGCTTGTGTAATAGTAATAATGATAGTAATTATAAAGGCACTCATACCTCATGGGAAAATTTTTTAGCATTCACCACAGAAAGAATAACTTTTCGTCAGTGTTATCTCACTTCATTCCCTTCCTGGTCATTTTCATTTTATGCAGACTACAACTACGTTTGTTTTATTCACCTGATCACTTGGAAACGTGAGCATAAGGTCAAAAATAAATACCTGGGTCTCACGAAATGTGACGGTAAAGTAGTTAAAGTGTTTGTTCTCAGAATCATTGCAACTGGTCATTGCTTTTACAAGACGGACGATAGATTAAGATTATGAACCGGATACAGAACTAAATTCATTTTTCATTTGATTTTCAGCAGCTTATTTTAGGAAGTGTCTTTAGCAGCTTATAAAAAGAAATCGCACTTTGGAACATCCTAACTTTTACTCTTCTTATTTGTAATTATCGTATTCTAAGCATCGACGGGAAAACAAATTAACTTTAATCGCTTACTTTAAAACATGGAAAAAATCTCTTAGGACTAGATATAATCTTCGAAGTTAAACATCTACTGAATTTGTAATTACGCAGACTTAAACCACACGATTACCGAGTCACAATTCCAGTCTGTCATATTACACAAATATGTCGAAATAACAACGCGCGAGAATGTTAAATAGGACCATGACATAGGAAGAAATGTGGCTACAGTAAATCGTAGCATATCAGGTAACAGTAATTTGTCTGCAAAAGATATTTCTTACAAAAATTTGTGTAGTCACCTTATTTGCAATTGGAAAGAGGTGAATAATAATCTCACGAAGAGGTATCGCAAAATTATAATAAACAAATGGAATCTAAGAGTATTGCATATTCTCAGAATTATCGAACCAGCAGAGACTGTGAATAAAATAATTGGTGATTACGTTGGAGCCACTGATATTTTCGGTTTACGTAAACGGTAGGCTAACACATCAACTTCGTAGGCGCGTATGGCTCCATCAGAATTAAAATACGAGTAATTACACAGACGCTAAACTGAAAAGTTCTGAAGATTATTAGTGAACCCGAAAGCAGTAATCGCCCATATTAAATCGCAATTGTAAGCACTTGCTTCATCTCTCTACATAATTAACTCCTGATTGTAGAGGATACCTTTAGTGTAAGAAATACTGAAACAGAGATGCATAAGCATTCGTCCCACAATACATCTATGAATAGAACGGCAAGAAAAGTTAGAAAATCTTACAATACATATTACCCTTCATTCTCCTCCTGACGCTGGTTTACGGAGCAAAGAAATACTGACAGGCGTATTTGCAACTAGTTTCACAACAATTTTCTTAATGCGCTCGTAGCTACGTTTCACTATTTTCTACGGTTTTGATAGGCCTGTTTTATTGTTGCGCCTAGCCCTTGGGAGCGGCCGAGCGAACACTGAAGGATCCCGGCAACTTTCAAAGGAAAAGCTGTTAAATAGGGCGCCTCTTGGTGGAGAAGTTTGGCACGTTAGCTGCGCCCCGCTCCACCTCGTACACCACTGCGGAGATCAAAGAACTCTTTCCCGGAGATTCTTCCAAAGCCTTTCATCAGGTAATGGATGACACGTTCTCCTTAAAGGGATTAGGGGAGAGGCGCCAGGCGTGTGAAAGGCCTCTCCAAATAGATTGTAGCCGGGCACAGACTGTGAGTTCGGAAATCGCCATCACTGGTCACATCTCGCTAGTCTGGGCGCCAAGCAAGTTCCAGAGCGCTATTAGGAGATAAAAAAACTAAGTAACACAGCGATATTTTTCTTCATCGCATTTACTCCAGTGAAACATGTTCATACCTCTGCACTGTTTACAGAACGATGTCTGTGCCGATTTTTAACATGCGTTAAATACTACGTGCGCTTTGATACTTTACTTTTTATTTTAAACCGAAAATAATTTTTTGTAGTCTAAGAATTTATTTATGTGTTATGGAAGGGAATATTCATATTAGTTACAAAAGGCAATATATGAGCTCTTGTTGCTTCCATAGCGAAGGAAGTTGCGGATGTCAGCTGCGAGGTATTTCGTTGTGCAGAATAAAAGCAACTCTGCAACAGTTTTTCTCCCACATAGCTTTGTTTATTGTTTTTATGATGTGATATAGCAACGCAAATTTATCCTCTCTAGTATTGTTGTTGTTGTTGTGGTCTTCAGTCCTGAGACTGGTTTGCTGCAGCTCTCCATGCTACTCTATCCTGCGCAAGCTTCTTCATCTCCCAGTACCTACTGCAACCTACATCCTTCTGAATCTGCTTGGTGTATTCATCTCTTGGTCTCCCTCTACGATTTTTATCCTCCACGCTGCCATCCAATATTAAATTGGTGATCCATCGATGTCTCAGAACATGTCCTACCAATCGACCCCTTCTTTTAGTCAAGTTGTGCCACAAACTCCTCTTTTCCCCAATCCTATTCAATACCTCCTCGTTACTTGAAAAAAGAGACAGCATTGTTCGTATATTTTTTACTATTGCAAAATCGATGTTCTGTCACTGAGTGACCATCTTCACATAGTCTATGTGATTGCCGTAAGCTTAGTGACAACAGTGCATCCCAATTTAAGTTGTACAATATAGCACTGAAGATGGTCACTCATTGACAGAAAATCGATTTTGCAATAGTAAAAAATATACGACCAATGCTGTCTCTTTTTTCATGTATACCTATTATCTGGTCGTAGTGCACAAGACAACATGGAGTCGCCAATCAATAACCTCCTCATTAGTTATGTGATCTACCCATCTAATCTTCAGCATTCTTCTGTAGCACCACATTTCGAAAGCTTCTATTCTCTTCTTGTCTAAACTATTTATCGTCCATGTTTCACTTCCATTCATGGCTACACTCCATGCAAATACTTTCAGAAACGACTTCCTGATACTTAAATCTATTCTCGATGTTAACAAATTTCTCTCGTTCAGAAACGCTTTCCTAGCCATTACCCGCCTACATTTTATATCCTCTCTACTTCGACCATCATCAGTTATTTGCTCCCCAAGTAGCAATACTCCTTTACTACTTTAAGTGTCTCATTTCCTAATCTAATATCCTCAGCATCGCCCGACTTAATTCGACTACATTCCATTATCCTCGTTTTGATTTGTTGATGTTCATCTTATATCCTCCTTTCAAGACACTGTCCATGCCGTTCAACTGCTCTTCCAAGTCCTTTGCTGTCTCTGACAGAATTACACTGTCATCGGCGAACCTCAAAGTTTTTATTTCTTCTCCATGGATTTTAATACCTACTCCGAATTTTTCTTTTGTTTCCTTTACTGCTTGCTCAATATACAGATTGAATAACATCGGGGAGATCTACAACCCTGTCTGCTCCCTTCCCAACCAATGCTTCCCTTTCATGCCCCTCGACTCTTATAACTGCCATTTGGTTTCTATACAAATTGTAAATAGCCTTTCGCTCCCTGTATTTTACCCCTGCCACCTTCAGAATTTGAAAGAGAGTATTCCAGTCAACATTGTCAAAAGCTTTCTCTAAGTCTACAAATGCTAGAAACGTAGATTTGCCTTTCCTTAATCTACCTTCTAAGATAAGTCGTAGGGTCAGTGCTGCCTCACGTGTTCCAACATTTCTACGGAATCCAAACTGATCTTCCCCGAGGTCGGCTTCTACTAGTTTTTCCATTCGTCTGTAAAGAATTCGCGTTAGTATTTTGCAGCCGTGACTTATTAAACGGATAGTTCGGCAATTTTCACATCTGTCAACACCTGCTTTCTTTGGGATTGGAATTATTGTATTCTTCTTGAAGTCTAAGGGTATTTCGCCTGTCTCATACATCTTGCTCACCAGATGGAAGAGTTTCGTCAGGACTGGCTCTCCCAAGACTCAAAAATTCAAATGGCTCTGAGCACTATGGGACTCAACATCTTAGGTCATAAGTCCCCTAGAACTTAGAACTACTTAAACCTAACTAACCTAAGGACATCACACACACCCATGCCCAAGGCAGGATTCGAACCTGCGACCGTAGCAGTCCCGCGGGCTCCCAAGACTGTCAGTAGTTCTAATGAAATGTTATCTACTCCCGGTGACTTGTTTTGACTCAGGTCTTTCAGTAGTCTGTCAAACTCTTCACGCAGTATCGTATCTCCCATTTCATCTTCATCTACATCCTCTTCCATTTCCATAATATTGTCCTCAAGTACATCACCCTTGCATAGACCCTCTATATACTCCTTCCACCTTTCTGCTTTCCCTTCTTTGCTTAGAACTGGGTTTCCATCTGAGCTCTTGATATTCATACAACTGGTTCTCTTTTCTCGAAAGGTCTCTGTAATTTTCCTGTAGGCAGTATCTATCTTACCCCTAGTGAAATAAGCCTCTAAATCCTTACATTTGTTCTCTAGCCATCCCTGCTTAGTCATTTTGCACTTCCTGTCGATCTCATTTTTGAGATGTTTGTATTCCTTTTTGCCTGCTTCATTTACTGCATTTTTATATTTTCTCCTTACATCAACTAAATTCAATATTTCTTCTGTTAACCAAGGATTTCTACTAGCCCTCGTCTTTTTACCTACTTGATCCTCTGCTGCCTTCACTACTTCATCCCTCAAAGCTACCCATTCTTCTTCCACTGTATTTCTTTCCCCCATTCCTGTCAATTGTTCTCTTATACTCTTCCTGAAACTCTGTACGACCTCTGGTTTAGTCAGTTTACCCAGGTCCCATCTCTTTAAATTCCCACCTCTTTGCAGTTTCTTCAGTTTTAATCTACAGTTCATAACCAATAGATTGTGGTCAGAGTCCACATCTGCCTCTGGAAATGTCTACGGTCGCAGGTTCGAATCCTGCCTCGGGCATGGATGTGTGTGATGTCCTTAGGTTAGTTAGGTTCACGTAGTTCTAAGTTCTAGGGGACCGATGACCTCAGAAGTTAAGTCCCATAGTGCTCAGAGCTATGTGAGCCAGTACCAGCACAGCAAGGCCGTTTTGGTTAGTGTCACAAGGCCTGATCAGTCAATCATCCGGACTGTTGCCCCTGCAACTACTGAAAAGGCTGCTGCCCCTCTTCAGGAACCACACGTTTGTCTGGCCTCTCAACAGATACCCCTCCGTTGTGGTTGCACCTACAGTACGGCTATCTGTATCGCTGAGGCACGCAAGCCTCCGCACCAACGGCAAGGTCCTTGCTGGGGGGTGGGGTGGGGGGGGGTGGCGGAGGGAGGGGGTTTCCAGTCTTATAGTTACCAAAACTAGAGGATTCTGTGGTAAAGTGCCCGTAGTTGCTTCGAAATCGATGACAAATAAATAAAGTAATAACTGCAGCTGGTTGAAACATAAGCACACTACTTAACAAAAGACGTGATGCACCCAGAAGACGATGAGGAAATGAAATGAAACTTATGATAGAGGATATGTGACGTTACTTCAGTCATCACAAAATCGAGTTATAACATTACAGTACAATACTTCACACTTAGTATATTATTCCCTTTTGCATTTTTCAGTGTTATTCTTTGTCAATAACTGTATATATTTTCAATGTTTTCATGCGAATGCTGGTTAAATGAAATATTGTGAAATGATATTCTTGCAAATTATTGAAAACAGTTTTGAAAATGTTGTAAGTAGACGTGCTGGCGATATCAGAGACTTCGCACTGTTTGGCATCCACAGATATAGTCTGAATGACGCATCGTCTGTGTTATGAGTTCATAAAATGTTTGAGAAGTATCGTTCCTGAGTATGTATTTATTAATTTTCGGTGTTGATCTTGGATGTCGTGTTTTCAACAATATCTTGTTTAATTACTGCTAATTGTGATATCATTTAAAATTAACAATTATGTTTTATGATAATGGATTTTGATCTTCTGAAAAAGTGATTGGTAAAATACAGCAACAGTGCACGTTATAGTGAAGTCACATTTCATAATCATTACCGTGTCACCTGAGTTTTTGTTATAAAAATTCTAAAGTGCTTATTTTAATAGTAGTTATCTATTCCAAATCTTGTAGTTCTTTGGAAATTTGATGGTGTTATCATTCATGTAATTACTGTTGTCACCAGCGTACTTTCGTCCAACAGTTACGCGAGTTCAGTTTCAATCCAACACAGTCAGATTCATGATTAGTGTCCTTGAACGTAATGGGGACTGTATTATTTTATTCATTACAGTTTCAGTAAATTTCAGTCTCATAAGTATAATAATAACAATATCAATTAATTAATAAACTATTACACACTTTTGCTTCCGGTGTTTATTAGTACAGCATATTTCTTTGGCGTTTATGCCTTATTCGAAATTTAGGTACACTGTAATCATGATCGATTGCGAATATACCGAAGGGTGTAGCAGGTTACAGAGTCAGATTTACAAAGAACTTGGCAGTTTTAGCCTAACTGTCAGTGTGATGCTTTACCCCTCTGGGGTGGAAGCGTGCACTAAAGCGTTGTAGCCTCTCCTGAGGGAAGTTGGTTCACAAATTTTGTACCTCATCTTTATATCCTGTACAGGCAAAAAAAAGGAGGTGATATACCAGCTGGTCCAACACATGTTGTATCTGGGACAGATCTGGGTATCTCTCTGGCCAGTGAAGTACCTCAATATCATGCACACAGTTCATTGAGACACGTGCAGTATGTGAACGAACATTGTCCTGTTGAAAAATGGCACCACATTACTGTGGCACGAGAGCTAGCGCGCGTGGACGCAGGCTCCCTGTCACATAACATTGTGCCGTCAGAGTTCCCACACTCATTAGCAGCCGTGACCTCGTGGGAAAGCAACACTCATGGATACGTCTAATAAGGCAAGCGAGATACTGATTTTTGTGCGTCACTCTGCCAAGGTCAAAACGGCAGCACCTATACATGCCGCAAACAGAGCGAACAAAAAAACGGCTCTGAGCACTATGGGACTTAACATCTGAGGTCATCAGTCCCCTAGAACTTAGAAGTACATAAACCTAACTAACCTAAGGACATCACACACATCCATGCCAGAGGCAGGATTCGAAACTGCGACCGTAGCGGTCGCGCGGTTCCAGACTGAAGCGCCTAGAACCGCTCGACCACAGCGGTCGGCAACGTTCAAAAAATAAAAAGAACAACGCTGGCGATTCGGTGTAGTGCAGAAGCGTAATGCACTGTTGAACACAATACACACCATGGATCAGCAGTCCACGCTCCTTGTCCACAGCACAACTCCAAGTGCAGTCGCTTGTGTTCTGGTTTCAAATCAGTTCACGCATGAAACGGTAGTTCCCTAGTTGGGCTGCTGCTGGTCTCAAACGGTGCGGGATGACACAGAGTGTTGCAAGAAATCTATTACTTGGTCTCGGACAGAGGTTGCAGATGTAAAGAGGTTATGATGCGCTTGCTGCACAATATGGCGGTCCTCCCTTTGATGGTAACACACGATCGACTGAATCCTTGCTGATGAATATGCCTGTCACAACGTTCCCGTCCAGTCCGATATCGGGCTATTGTCATGTCAAGATGTCCCACAAGGAAATTCAGGATGGGGTTCATTGTTCATTTCAAACACTTTGAGGCGCTAATAACGCTGTCTTACACAAGTACGCGAAAGCTCAGTGTCTTCAACATCTCTCGCTCTTCACGCCACTTACACTATAACCCTCCCACCTCTCCGGCTAATTAGGCTTTTCTATATGACAGTCCCCCCCCCCCCCCCCATGAACCATGGACTTTGCCGTTCGTGGGGAGGCTTACGTGCCTCAGCGACACGGATAGCTGTACCGTAGGTGCAACCACAACGGAAGGGTATCTGTTGAGGGGCCAGACAAACGTGTAAACGTGTGGTTCCTGAAGAGGGGCAGCAGCCTTTTCAGTAGTTGCAGGGGCAACAGGCTGGATGATTGACTGATCTGGCCTTGTAATACTAACCAAAATGGCCTTGCTGTGCTTGTACTGCGAACGGCTGAGAGCAAGGGGAAACTACAGCCGTAATTTTTCCCGAGGGCATGCAGCTTTACTGTATGATTAAATGATGATGGCGTCCTCTTGGGTAAAATATTCCGGAGGTAAAATGATCCCCCATTCGGATCTCCGGGCGGGGACTACTCAAGAGGACGTCGTTGTCAGGAGAAAGAAAACTGGCGTTCTACGGATCGGAGCGTGGAATGTCAGATCCCTTAATCGGGCAGGTAGGTTAGAAAATTTAAAAATGGAAATGGATAGATTAAAGTTAGATATAGTGGGAATTAGTGAAGTTCGGTGGCAGGAGGAACAAGACTTTTGGTCAGGTGAATACAGGGTTATAAATACAAAATCAAATAGAGGTAATTCAGGAGTAGGTTTAATAATTAATAAAAAAGTAGGAGTACTGGTAAGCTACTACAAACAGCATAGTATACGCATTATTATGGCCAAGATAGACACGAAGTCCACGTCTACTACAGTAGTACAAGTTTATATGCCAACTAGCTCTGCAGATGACGAAGAAATTGATGGAAAGTATGAGGAGATAAAAGAAATTATTCAGGTAGTGAAGGGAGACATAAATTTAATAGTTATGGGTGACTGGAATTCGAGAGTAGGAAAAGGGAGAGAAGGAAACATAGTAGGTGAATATAGATTGGGGTTAAGAAATGGGAAGCCGCCTGGTAGAATTTAGCGCAGAGCATAACTTAATCATAGCTAACACTTGGTTCAAGAATCGTGAAAGAAGGTTGTATACATGGAAGAACCCTGGAGATACAGACAGGTTTCAGATAGATTATATAATAGTAAGACAGAGAGTTAAGAAACCAGGTTTTAAATTGTAGGACATTTCCAGGGGCAGATGTGGACTCTGACCACAATCTATTGGTTATGAACTGTAGATCAAAACTGAAGAAAATGCAAAAAGGTGGGAATTTAAAGAGATGGGACCTGGGTAAACTGACTAAACCAGAGGTCGTACAGAGTTTCAGGAAGAGTATAAGAGAACAATTGACAGGAATTGGGGAAAGAAATACAGTAGAAGAAGAATGGGTAGTTTTGAGGGATGAAATAGTGAAGGCAGCAGAGGATCAAATAGTTAAAAAGACGAGGGCTAGTAGAAACCCTTCGGTAACAGAAGAAATATTGAATTTGATTGATGAAAGGAGAAAATATAAAAATGCAGTAAATGAAGCGGGCAAAAAGGAATACAAACTTCTAAAAATGAGATCGACAGGAAGTGCAAAATGGCTAAGCAGGGATGGCTAGAGGACAAATGTAAGGATGTACAGGCTCATCTCACTAGGGGTAAGATAGATACTGCCTACAGGAAAATTACAGAGACCTTTCGAGAAAAGAGAACCACTTGTATGAATATCAAGAGCTCAGATGGAAACCCAGTTCTAAGCAATGAATGGAAAGAAGAAAGGTGGAAAGAGTATATAGAGGGTCTATGCAAGGGCGATGTACTTGAGGACAATATTATGGAAATGGAAGAGGATTTAGATGAAGATGAAATGGGAGATATGATACTGCGTTAAGAGTTTGACAGACTACTGAAAGACCTGAGTCGAAACAAGGCCCCCGGAGTAGACAACATTCCATTAGAACTACTGACAGCCTTGAGAGAGCCAATCGTGACAAAACTATACCATCTGGTGAGCAAGATGTATGAGACAGGCGAAATACCCTCAGACTTCAAGAAGAATATAATAATTCCAATCCCAAAGAAAGCAGGTGTTGACAGATGTGAAATTACCGTACTATCAGTTTAATAAGTCACAGCTGCAAAATACTAACACGAATTCTTTACAGACGAATGGAAAAACTGGTAGAAGCCGACATCGGGGAAGATCAGTTTGGATACCGTAGAAATGTTGGAACACGTGAGGCAATACTGACCCTTTGAAGAAAGATTATGGAAAGGCAAACCTACGTTTCTAGCATTTGTAGACTTAGAGAGAGCTTTTGACAATGTTGATTGGAATACTCTCTTTCAAATTCTGAAGGTGGCAGGGGTAAAATACAGGTAGCGAAAGGCTATTTACAATTTGTACAGAAACCAGATGGCAGTTAAAAGAGTCGAAGGGCATGAAAGGGAAGCAGTGGTTGGGAAGGGAGCAGACAGGGTTGTAGCTTATCCCCGATGTTATTCAATCTGTATATTGAGCAAGCAATAAAGGAAACAAGAGAAAAGTTCAGAGTAGATATTAAAATCTATGGAGAAGAAATAAAAACTTTGAGGTTCGCCGATGACATTGTAATTCTGCCAGAGAAAGCAAAGGACTTGGAAGAGCAGTTGAACAGAATGGACAGTGTCTCGAAAGGAAGATGTAAGATGAACATCAACAAAAGGAAAAAGAGGATAATGGAATGTAGTCGAATTAAGTCGGGCGATGCTGAGGGAATTAGATTAGGAAATGAGACATTCAAAGTAGTAAAGGAGTTTTGCTGTATGGAGAGCAAAATAACTGATGATGGTCGAAGTAGAGAGGATATAAAATGTTGAACAGCAATGGCAAGGAAATCATTTATGAAGAAGAAAAATTTGTTAACATCGTGTATAGATCTAAATGTCAGGAAGTCGTTTCTGAAAGTATTTGTTTGGAGTGTAGACATGTATGGAAGTGAAACATGGACGATAAATAGTTTAGACAAGAAGAGAATAGAATTTTTCGAAATGTGGTGCTACAGAAGAATGCTGAAGAGTAGATGGGTAGATAACATAACTAATGCGGAGGTATTGAATAGAATTGGGGAGAAGAGGAGCTTGTGGCACAACTTGACTAGAAGAAGGGATCGGTTGGTAGGACATGTTCTGAGACATCGAGGGATCACTAATTTAGTATGGGAGGGCAGCGAGGAGGGTAAAAATCGTAGAGGGAGTCCAAGAGATGAATACACCAAGCAGATTCAAAAGGATGTAGGCTGCAGTAGGTACTGGGAGGTGAAGAAGCTTGCACAGGATAGAGTAGCATGGAAAGTTGCATCAAACCAGTCTCAGGACTGAAGACCGCAACAACACATATGACCGTGTACCTTAAATCCCTAATCTGTGGGGAAAAGGCATCTACTCCGAAGAATAATGCAAAACCGAGAGAAGTAGATTAAGTTATAACCGAATAGTCACTGTTCAGTACTTTAGCGATGACGATTAGAAAAAAAGTTCAATTAACTTTGCATATTTTTATTACGGAAAGTAATTTTTAATTAACAGTAGGTAGTGGAAAATTTGGAAAAAAATGTTTTCAAACTATGTCATTAATGAAAATAACCAATGGTCGCCGTTCCTAACTAATTTTTAAGTAACAGTAGGTAGTGGAAAATGGGGAAAAAAGGTTTTCAAACTATGTATTTAATGAAAATAATGAATGGTCGCCGTTCCTCTCCGAACCAAGAATAATTAAATTGAAACTGAAATTTATACTCCTAACAAATGTTACGTAAGAAAAGTTATTGGCATCTTGACGAGGGAACAGTACTTAACGCATACCATACTTTCAAATACTTCACACCTCACATGTCACAGCAGTCAGATAATAATAAAACAGCAAACACATAGAACATATTAATTTTCAAAGATCAATTAAAGTAAGATTGTTTACTGGCTGTGGACAGAAACTTTTTGTTACGTTACTCACCATAGTACTGACTGTCGTAATTGTAGCAAGCAGAAAGATTGGATTTACTCATTGGTAAGGACTGTCATTTACCTAGCAGTTACTCATATATTTAGTTGTTACAAACGCTATAAATTATGCCACAAGCTATAAATTAGAAACTGTGCTTTGACAATGAAATTCAGTGGCCAAGTTACGTAAAGTTTTACTACCAATTTTTTATTATAAAGTTACTCTATTTTTAGCAAATGCTGGCTGTTGCGTCATTCTATTTCTGACAATATTCATACTACAGCCAAGGATTTCATTATTACGTAATAGGCCACAAGTTGGAAAAATTATGTTTTGGTAATGTAATAAATTAATATTCACTTAATTTTCTGATTATTTCGATTCGTACAAACACTACTTGGCTAGCGACATAGAAAAATTATTTACGCGATAATATACACGAAAACAAATGGTTCAAATGGCTCTGAGCACTATGGGACTCAACTGCTGAGGTCATTAGTCCCCTAGAACTTAGAACTAGTTAAACCTACCTAACCTAAGGACATCACAAACATCCATGCCCGAGGCAGGATTCGAACCTGCGACCGTAGCGGTCTTGCGGTTCCAGACTGCAGCGCCTTTAACCGCACGGCCATACACGAAAACAATGTCATTTAAACAATAAATTCCAATTATGCTGGTCAGTCTATTACACTTCTAGTTATAAAAAGTCTAGATCTTACTTTTCTTCATGATGCCGCTGGTTTGTCGAGCGGCTACATTTAGCGGTAAAATAGGGCGTAGGTTGATCTTCTTGCTATACCATAGCCAATAACAAGGGCCCACAGTCCTCTTGGTGTTATGTGAAATACTCTTGCTGCATTTGTACTGTGCCCAATAGCTGCTATACACATAGGTTGCTTATATTAAACATCTGCCAAAACTACCGTATAATTTTTCACTGCTC
The DNA here is from genome assembly GCF_023898315.1 of Schistocerca nitens. NCBI lineage: Eukaryota > Metazoa > Arthropoda > Insecta > Orthoptera > Acrididae > Schistocerca > Schistocerca nitens. Next base: position 286,533,094 of record NC_064614.1, read on the forward strand.
CGCACTTCGGAAACAGACTTTTTACCTCCGCACTTCTGTGTAGCCACACCGGCGAATACACACAACCAACGACAACAACAGTCTCCTCGCGAACCCGAACTGCTACCTTCTTTTGGCGTACTCGCACGCCCAGCGATAATGCATCATAGAGGGAGACCAAGAGATGAATACAGTAAGCAGATTCAGAAGTATGTAGGTTGCAGCAGTTACTCTGAGATTAAGAGGCTTGCAAGACCTGGGACTGAAGACCACAATAACAAGAAGAGGAGTCATATTGTTTTTTCTGTTGCGTAGTCTAACATAGGTCGCTTTGCAAGTAATTAATGTGACAAGGTGGTAAGACTTTGAGGTCGTTCCACGAAATCGCTACAGTCAAATATAAAGTTTCACTAGCCGGTTCTTGGAGTTACATGTACGTCAGGGTTCAATATTATTTTATCAGATTTAATAAACGTAATATGAAGCTTAGACGATGACATTGTTAAAAATGTCTAGAGAGTAGCACAGTTGTGTCTTGTAACAAAACCGGCGTATGTATTGTGCTACCGTTCTGGCATTTTTTTTTTCAAAACAATTAATGCTATTGAGTGACAAAATTTATTGAACTAGGAATCGTATTTTTTCATCCATTTTAGAGTTTTTCGATTTTTTCCGTGTCTATAATTTAGCTCAAGCTCGCACAAGATATACAGGAAAACGTCTGCGAATTTGGGAAATACGAAAGAGATCCTGGGGAAGTAGAGCTGTGATGCCGCTCGTGAACCGTGTCTCGACAGCCCAGCCGGTAGACTACTTGCTCGTAAAAGGTAAAGGTTCGGAGTTCGTGTTCCGCTCCGACACATAGTTTTCATCTGGCAGGAAGTTTCAGGTCAATGCAGACCCCGCTGGAGAGTGGAAATTCATTGCGAATTTTTTTGTATTATGTTGGTGCATAAGTTCCGTAATTTTAATAAACACAATAAATACACACAACAGAGACTTCCGCCATCAATACTGTATTCTCCTTCACTATTTACGGTAGTCTGTCAACGCTGGGGTAACTTTTCGATACTCTGAACGCGTCCAGCTACGTTCGGAGTGCATTTTCGTCCAAAAAGGAAGTTCGTTGAAGGTTATTCGATAGAGAGCGGAAAAGGTGAAAATCTGATGGTGCAAGACTAGATGAATAAGGTGGGTGCCGAACGACTTCCCAATCCAACACCCGTGCAGTGTTTTTTATCAGTCTAGCAGAACGCACGCGGGCGTTATAGTGGGGTAGTACTATTTCACGCAATCTTCCTGGCGGTTGATCTTGGATTGCGTCTGCAAGGAGTCTCTGTTGTTGACAATAAATGTCAGCGGTGATGGTTATACCTCGGGGAAGGAATTCCTAGTACACCACACCGTCGCAGTTCCATGAGACGCGTAACATTATCTTTTGTGGACACCCGCAGGTCTTTGTACGGGAAGTTGCTGCTTCCTTTGGGCTCAGTTATTCATTTCTTTTCCTTACGTTAGCCTAGAGACACCATAATTCGTCATCTTTAAGCGTACTGGACGGCAATGGTCGCTGTTGTTCACGAACCAATTGATGACGAGCAAGCAGAGCTACTTACCTGGCCACCCGCTGATTACTGCGGTTTTGGCTTAGAGCGTGCGGTACACATACATCCGATTTTCGAACCTTCCCCATTGCATACAAATATCGTACTATGGTGGAATGATCACAGTTCATCACATTTTCCAGTTCTCGAGTGCACTGATAGCTATCATTGTGGATTAATGCAGTTAAACGATCTTCATCGAAACCCTAACGGCCTTCCTGAACGGGAAGAATCACTAACGTCAAAACGGTCAATCTTAAAATAAGAAAACCATTTACGTTCCTTGCTCTGTCCAGTGGCATTACCCCACAGACGGTGTAAATGCTTCTGGCTGGCTCTGCTACTGTCACCCCTGTACTGAACTAAAACAGAACAGTACGCCGGAAATGTTTCGATTTCGCCACTTGGCACTCCATTTTCTAGCGTCCACAGCTCCGTTCACAATCTCCAAATGATAAAATGACAATACGTAAACTCAGATAGTAACACTGAACTACCAATAAAAAATCACAATCGATAACTAAATCCAGAGCAACCGGAATACAAACCTGCAAAGCAAAAACGCTACGAAGTTATGCACCAAAAATTATTCCATATTATTATACACTAATATTGTGATTATGGTCCTGAATTCATAGGTGCCATTTTGAATTTCTTATTAAATCGCTACAGGCAGAGAAATTTTTGCTTTATTAGAGCTACCATCGATACCATTACAATTATTTAATCTATGGGGAAATCAAATGTACACACATAACTTTACGAAACTGGTGTTCCAAAAAGTTGTTGCTAACTTAGCACTAAGAAAATAACGAAAAAACTTCAATATAGTGAAGTATCTGGAAATATTATATTTAATCCATACGTATTATGAAATGGATATGTATATGAGTGTATGTTCCATATCTCGTCCTAACCACTGGACCGATCTCAACCATACGTGGTAGTAACAGTTGCTATGGGGATAAGAACCACGTAGCCATCATAGTTCAGCCGATATGGCTTCATAAAGACTGAAATGCGAGAAAAACTGCCGCATTGCGCATGACGTTTAAATTTATTACTTCTTTGCTACTAACTCTATTCGCAACACATTTTGCAGGAAACTTCCACAATTTCGTTGAATGTACCTACAAAATTATATCAGTGAATGACACATAGGTGAGAGATATGACTTCATAAACACTGAGACGCGTGAAAAGCTGCCGCGTCATGCATGACGTTTAAATGTATTACTTATCTGTCACTAACTTTATTCGCAACATATTTAGCACACAGTATTCACCAATGCCGCTGAATGTACTTACACAAATATATCGTTGTACGACAAATAGTTCAAGAGATATGACGTCATAATCACTGAAGTGCGTGAAAAAGTGGCACATCATGCGTGAAGTTTTAATAAACTTATTCTTCGCAGCTAAGACACTCTGTAGGGAAGCAGCATACTCATGCCGTAGTAAATTCACATCAGGGAAGCAGCCTACTCATGCCGTAGTAAATTCACGTCAGTCTTTCCATTGTGTGCCAGCCCGTCCGTTGTAACTAGCTCTGACGTCATAAATGTTGCGCAATACTTTAAAAATCAATCAAATAACCTAAAACATTTCTAGCATGTCAGGAGTAATATTAAATTAATATGTGTTGAATATCAGTTCGATAACTTTAACCATTTTCGAAATTTGGACGTTTTTCTGTAAAAATCATTGGCGCAACAGAAAAGAGCTAGAGAGTTGAAAATTTATAATTAGATTCATTTTTCATAATTATTTAATAAAAACAGTACTTTGGATTTCACAAATTAAGATTTTAGTTGAAATTCATAATTTTCTGGTTTTTGTCTTAAAACTTAAAGAAGCAAGATAGATTAAGTAGGCTAATAAATAAGGCTAGGATGTTTATATTTAAGTAGAATGGAGATCCGCTATCACAATAAGGATGTGAGAAGTTACATTTGAATACCTATAAAACTACAGCGATAGCGTATCTCCAAAGGGCCAGTTCAGAGCTCGTCTACTGCGTGCAGTATAATTAAATTAATTCTCTCGCCCAAAATATTTAACTTAGCCACGTCAAACTTTTATTATGATTACTTACCTGTGTGCTGAATGAACATTTAAATTGAGAGCTTCATCGGCCATCAGCAAAAGAAGCTATGATTTATTCGATAACTTAATGTGGTGGATTACTAGCCCAGCGGCTAGTCGGGAGAGCTGATTTGATCAGGCATTCCCTTAGTCGTCCGCACCGCGGCTTTATATATAAGAACGCTGCGTGAGGAAGAAAGGCCCCAGTTCTCTCCAGACGCTGAATAGCACGCCATCTGTGTCGGGAGTTGCGTCGCGTCGCGTCGGTATCACTGCTACAAACAGCCTCGGATGCCGTATTGAAGTTTCTCGGGATACGTGTAACCATGAAATCATTTTCGAGTGAGGTGTTAATTCTGTGTTGACTTTAATTATCGATCTTCAGTTTGCGTATTGTCGTATTTTCACGTGCCGCCGCGGGACAAACATTCTACCATTATTAACGTGGCGTTTGATGAACATTATCATCAAATTATGGCGAGCATTCATTTAAATATTTAATTTGGACAGTTATAGTAGCATCAGCGCATTAGACTCTGAACTGCTCTGTTAGTTAGATTGTGTGGATTCTTTTGTTTTCATATGTGACTTTCAGAATACAGGACGTTTTTTCACGACTGTTTTTGGTTATAAATCCCAGACAATCTCCTAATTCCTCAGAGCTATAAGCTGTAACTATAAGTGTATTCTCAGATGAAGTGGGCACTAGGAATTCTAATTACAGGCTTCACGTTTTGCTAATCACTTTCTGGTTGCCAATATTGTAGTTAGAGAGCCAATGATGAGAACGGCGAAAGACAGCATAAATAACATTCTAAATAATAGGAACATTTTAAACAACTTATTCCACCCGCCGCCGCACATATGGTTAATCGGCCGGGAAATGCAGTGTTTCAACATTCAAACTTTTATATAACAATTAATTCTATCCGCCGTCCCACAACTCCTATAGTAAAGTCAACTTAAGGAAATCCCTGCACCCGGCAGCGCTTTTGAAAGCTTTCAACTGCGAAGCGCAAACGGCTGTATGCGAAAACAACGGTCGTCTAAAGAGGCATTAAGAAATATTGCCACACAAACATTTGCAAAGTCACGTTGTATCCACACGAAGCAGCTGCCCCCACTGCACAGAAACTGACCGAAATCATGTCACATCGAGTTTGTTGCAGAAGTACATATACTGATCAGCCTGAACACTATGCCCACCGACCTACTATCGATATAAACTCGTCCAGGCGATAGCAGCGTCACCTGGAAAGGACTGACTGCTAGTCAGACACACGCACGGTGAATGTACTATCAGTGAGCGTCCTGTCCACGTGTAGAACGGGGAACGCGCGATCTATCGGAGTTTGACGGAAAGTAGATTGTGATGGCCTGGAGGCTCAGCACGAACATTTCAGAAACTGGACGACTTGGCAAAATCAAGGTGAAACCACGTCCAGACGTCGTAGGATTGGGCGGCCACTGCTCATTACAGAATTCGGATGTCGTAGGATGGGAAGACTGGTAAAACCGGACAGCAGGCGAACCGTGGAGGAACTAACATCAGACTTTAATCCTGGGTGGAGTGCAAACGTGTCCGAACACCCTGTGCACTGAAAACTCCTAACGACGGGCGTCCGCAGCCGACGACCCGTGCATACGCCAGTGTTAACACCACGACACCGGCAGCTAGGCCCTAAATGGGCACGTGACCATAAACGTGGCAAAGCGTTTCATGGTCTGATGAATCCCGATACCTTCTTCGTAATGCCGATGAGAGGGCGCGAATCCGTCCTCTTCCAGAGGAGCAGTTCCTTGACAGCTGTGCTGCGGGACGGAGACAAGCTGGCAGCGGACCCATTATGCTCTGGGGAACCATGACGAGCAAGGAGTATCGTACACTGGCTGCAGATCACGTACACCTCTTTCATGACGATCATGTTTCCCGGTGCCAGTGGCAATTTTCAGCAAGATAATGGGCCATGACACAAGGCCAGGAGTTTGGTGGAGTGGTTCGAGGGACACAGTGGCGAGTCCCAATTGATGTCCAGACCCCACAAATCATTATACCTGAAGCCGATTGCAGCTGGGATGTGACTGAACGTGGCGTCAGAGTTTATCGCCCTCTTCGCCAGAATTTAAGGTAATTAGGTGACTTCTGTGCGCAGATGTGGTGGCAACTCCCTGCAGCGATGTACCAAGGCTTCATTGCTTCCATGCCACGGCGCGTCGCCGCTGTTATTCGTGCTAGAGATAGCGTACCGGCTGTTAGGTAGGCGGTCATAATGTTCTGACTGATCAGTGGGTAAGGTAATAGTAAACGAAAAAAAGATGTTCACCTTAATTACAGGTGAAATTGGCAAATTGAATAGCCCGGCAATGTCAGGTTTGTCAGTTAGCAGATACGTACAACAAACGTCTATTACAGCCCACTGAAGGTGCATCTCTAATAAGGTATTAACTATGATAGCAATAACAATACAGGAGGTACTAAGTGTAATGACTCTTAAGAATATTACGTTTATGTAAGTCAGAGTAGGTATTGTGTGAGTGGTTATAGTAAGGAGCGCTGTGCGAGTTCTGTTATCCCTGGTACACTTCAACTGTTGCACAAATTCTTACCAAAAAAGGAAGGTATTAAACACTACTATGGCTCTGTCTTTCGATGGAGATGACGTATTCGTACTTTCATCCAAACTCATTCGATGCATCTGAACTGTTATTATAACCTATTAGCTGTTCATATACTCTGAAGATGCTTGAAATAAAATTGTGATGGGACTAATTTACGTAATCAACAGTTGTTCTACAGATTTTTTAAACTGAACATAAAATCTTTTTCTGTTGTACGAAATTTCTTGTGAAGCACGGTTTTAGTTGCCGGCTCATGGTAGAGCACCTTTGAGCCTGCAGTTGCGGAGACTATTTCATTTTGTTTTCTGGTGATAACGATTAAAAACGTATTGGTGCTAACTGTGCAACTATACACGCATTCCAGAATGAGATTTTCACTCTTCAGCGGAGTGTGCGTTGATATGATACGGCAGCCACCCAGCGTAAGAAGATCTGTCTTCAAATAAGAAAATAAAAAAAGATAATAATAATCGAATTTCACATCTTTGATTGAAAGTGATTTTGCGAGGCAACTAATTTTTCTGGAGGAAGTAGTTTAATTGACGTCCGATTTCGAGAACGCAGTTTGGAAATTTGGAAATTTGTGGTAAGGTCTTGTGGGACCAAACTTCTAAGGTCATCGGTCCCTAGGCTTACGCACTACTTAATTTAACTTAAACTAACTTGTGCTAAGGACAACACGCACACCCATGCCCGAGGGAGGACTCCAACCTCCGACGGCGGGAGCCGCGCGGGCCGTGACAAGGCGCCATAGACCACGCGGCCAGAAAGCAGTTTCATTAAATAGTGATAAAATATTGTTTCCATTATTTTTTGTATGGTAATACAACATTTGTATTTTTCTGGTCCATGTCCTTCGGTACGAGTGGAGGAGAATTGACCAATTAATCCCAAAGGCAAGAAGAGGTTCCACGAACTTCAAGCTATCAAGCAGAAATGTATCTTAATTATTCCTCTGCTCTATCTGCTTGGACAAAGTTCACGTAGGCAAGGTTCAAAATTCACACGTAGTATCAGGCAATTCCTCTTTGTAAAATAGTATTAGTAATTATTTTTAATTTTTTGGTAAAAGAGTTGCGCGTTGCGTAAAAGTAAAGGAGAAGCGTTATGGACTGCTTCTTTGAAACGAACTAGTTGTGCTTACTTTCTGCAGTAGTTCGGCGATCTACGTGTGTTGGTGTTTGGTTGTTGTTACTTTAATAGTTACGTAGTGATGTTATGAAGCAGCTGATTTTTATGAGTGATATACACTCCTGGAAATTGAAATAAGAACACCGTGAATTCATTGTCCCAGGAAGGGGAAACTTTATTGACACATTCCTGGGGTCAGATACATCACATGATCACACTGACAGAACCACAGGCACATAGACACAGGTAACAGAGCATGCACAATGTCGGCACTAGTACAGTGTATATCCACCTTTCGCAGCAATGCAGGCTGCTATTCTCCCATGGAGACGATCGTAGAGATGCTGGATGTAGTCCTGTGGAACGGCTTGCCATGCCATTTCCACCTGGCGCCTCAGTTGGACCAGCGTTCGTGCTGGACGTGCAGACCGCGTGAGACGACGCTTCATCCAGTCCCAAACATGCTCAATGGGGGACAGATCCGGAGATCCTGCTGGCCAGGGTAGTTGACTTACACCTTCTAGAGCACGTTGGGTGGCACGGGATACATGCGGACGTTCATTGTCCTGTTGGAACAGCAAGTTCCCTTGCCGGTCTAGGAATGGTAGAACGATGGGTTCGATGACGGTTTGGATGTACCGTGCACTATTCAGTGTCCCCTCGACGATCACCAGTGGTGTACGGCCAGTGTAGGAGATCGCTCCCCACACCATGATGCCGGGTGTTGGCCCTGTGTGCCTCGGTCGTATGCAGTCCTGATTGTGGCGCTCACCTGCACGGCGCCAAACACGCATACGACCATCATTGGCACCAAGGCAGAAGCGACTCTCATCGCTGAAGACGACACGTCTCCATTCGTCCCTCCATTCACGCCAGTCGCGACACCACTGGAGGCGGGCTGCACGATGTTGGGGCGTGAGCGGAAGACGGCCTAACGGTGTGCGGGACCGTAGCCCAGCTTCATGGAGACGGTTGCGAATGGTCCTCGCCGATACCCCAGGAGCAACAGTGTCCCTAATTTGCTGGGAAGTGGCGGTGCGGTCCCCTACGGCACTGCGTAGGATCCTACGGTCTTGGCGTGCATCCGTGCGTCGCTGCGGTCCGGTCCCAGGTCGACGGGCACGTGCACCTTCCGCCGACCACTGGCGACAACATCGATGTACTGTGGAGACCTCACGCCCCACGTGTTGAGCAATTCGGCGGTACGTCCACCCGGCCTCCCGCATGCCCACTATACGCCCTCGCTCAAAGTCCGTCAACTGCACATACGGTTCACGTCCACGCTGTCGCGGCATGCTACCAGTGTTAAAGACTGCGATGGAGCTCCGTATGCCACGGCAAACTGGCTGACACTGACGGCGGCGGTGCACAAATGCTGCGCAGCTAGCGCCATTCGACGGCCAACACCGCGGTTCCTGGTGTGTCCGCTGTGCCGTGCGTGTGATCATTGCTTGTACAGCCCTCTCGCAGTGTCCGGAGCAAGTATGGTGGGTCTGACACACCGGTATCAATGTGTTCTTTTTTCCATTTCCAGGAGTGTAGTTTATAAGGAGCGACAGAAAGCATAAAAATGATAATAACATTATGAAGGCTGCAATTATATTTAGATAAATACTGTTACCAAAGCACTGAATTTCCAATTTGATATTAAAGTCTTACTTAGCAACTACATTAACAATAGAGAAAAAATCTGTGTTTCAATAAAGGTATTTCAGTCGCTAAGTTGTATCCCAGTAGGCCGGCGCATTAGTTAAATCATTGTGTTAGTATTCAAGAAGTTAGGTATGACGCAAATTTTGGTTTTGTATGATTTCCCTAGACTGATTAAAGCAAATGGCAGAATGGTTTCTTTTAAAAAGAACGGTCGATTTTCCAACCCATTTTTATACGGTCATAACTTGTGCTCAGAATCTAATGAACTCGTAGCTGAGGGACTTATTTCTCCCCCTTAAATAAGTGACAGTTATTGTGCTCCATGGCGTACTACTACTGTGGACGAAATCCTCGTATTATTATCACGAATTAATGTGATCATCAGTGTTATTGACCTATTAATTATCGTTTAAATACTGTCATCTTCTGTGTTCTAACGAGATAATGCTAATTACTATAGATTTTCAACCAATATTTCCTGAAATCATCACATTTCTTGGGGGAACGATCAGGAACTGCTGTATGTTATCTTGTCTTCATAAATTGATAATGTCTACTGCTATATTCCGAGTTACGGCGTCAGCAATGCTTTTTTTCTCTTTACAGCTTAGGTTTCACTTCTTGTAGAGATTTCAGCATCACTTATGATTTCTATGGAAAGGCAGAATCTTCTGGAAATGAGACTCGGGAAACAAACTTGTGTTTGCGCCAGTACGGAAATACCTCTTTCGTCAGTTTAGCACCTCTTTTCTTTTAGAGCCTGACGCGAAGCGGAAGGGGCAGATGGATAAAAAGAGCAGGGGACAGGTAATTCTGGCAAGTTCTCTGTGCCGCGAAGTTGTCCCCGTTGCCTTAGAGTTTTCAAATAAAATTTCTCCGTCACAAGAATAATAAATTTTCATTTGACCTGGTAAAACTGTTTCTGTAAGACCCTCGCAGCAGAAGGGCAGCCGCTCGTAGATATTAATATTTAATTTACGACTGCATAATGAAAGTATCTCGGAGAAATACGTTCTTTGATATTCAAGCTTTCTGTTACTGACTGCACTAAAGAGAAAGTTTGAACATTTATGCACGCTTCTCTGAGATGTTTCTGCGCACATTATGCTAAGAGGTTACAGTAAACTAGCTGAGAATCTTCAAATTAATTCATTTAGCCCCATCTTGGTTTGCGCTTTGGACGTATAAGCTTCAATCTCTTCTTTTTTTTTTTTTTTTTTTTTTTTTAAATACGGCAGGCGAAATATTCATCTTGAAGATTCATATTCCGTCAGACATGAACGGATAGTGCAGATAAATGGACATAGTCCGACTGTGTGTGTCTGTGTGTGGTTGGGTGTGTGTGTGTGTTTGTTTGTGTTTGTATGTGTGTGTTTGTGTGTGTGTGTATGTGTTTGAGAGAGAGAGAGAGACAGAGACAGATGATTAAGAGTCCAGTTCCAGCAGCCATACTGTATCTCTCATGAACATTCGTCAGCGTTGTCAATACTCGAGTAATGACAAAGGCGTTTTGATCTTGTTGCAATCCTTGAGCTGTGATTAGTCTACAGACATTCAGCTTCATCATTCCCTAGATACACATACCTCACATGGCGACCAGGAGAAGAACTACTGTAAAACTTTGATGAACTTCTCAGTGAGTTACCGAGAAATATGAATCTGAATGTCAATTTTGAATTCGTAGTTGAGGAAAAATGGCTCAGCGAATGACCTGCATAAACAGAAACGTTCCAGGAAGAAGAAGAAGAAATCGAGGGGACGTGAAGAATTTTTTATCGAAAGGGTAAAGTTTTCTGTTGTTTTTGGTTACACCGGACAATACATGACTGAAAGAAATTTTGTCGATCCACAGGTAATTTGTAAAACACACTTCTATTGCGAACACATTTCTCGAGATAAAGTCCATGAATTATAGGCTAAAGCACAGAGTGATATCATTACCGAACAGACTCGAATGACGTTGGCTTTGAGAGTATTTATTTATAAATATTGTGTATGATAAGAGTCATTATAGGCCTGTCTCGTATAGATTTGTGTGAAAAGTTATCGAATATTAACTGCATAGTCTTCTCGTTTTTCCCGTTCACGATACGACCTTAGTAACTTGTTTTTAGGTAATTTCAGAACTAGTATCAGTTTTGCTGATGATGAAATTAGAAGGTATGTTCAGCTCCCCTGTCTTGAAAAGTGAGACTTTTATGGCAGTGCATCAAATACTTGTAGCCTGAATGTTTAAACACTGATACCTTCAGTATCGTAAGGAAATTGTAGCTACGTTCTCTACCATCAGTGCATGGAGACATATGTTATGGCAAAGGCAGGATGAAATTGGAAATTAAACATAGGTTGTTTGAAATCCTCAAGTGAAATGGAAAAACAAGATTTTTAAGACTAAATATTTTGCACTTGCACTGGCGACAAGTGCAAGGAAAAGAATACTTTACTCTTTTTTAGATTAGTGATACTGTTAAGAATGCTACAGTTATCGAAAGAGTAAACAAACTTGCAGATACGGTAATTAACTCATAGACAGTTGTACGCTTAGTCAATCAAACAGAAAAGTGTTTGAACGTGAGGGCAGTCATTTACTTGTGTCAACTGGATATTAGTTTAAACATATAGATTCCTGTAAAGAAGTTGTTTACTTGTTTCTATTTTTGTATAAATAAATTATTTGAAGGGATGTAACAGTAGTTCATTTTCTATAGGATCTGTCCCTCCCGTTGCTATCCAGCTACTGAGAAATTTCGAGAAAGGACATAGAACGAAATATTCTGAAAGGGCACTTAAGAGTGTCCCTGCTCGGAACTTATTTTCAAGGCGTGCCAATGAATACGCCGGAAGTACTTTTTATAGTGCTTCACCACATCCCAGTTCACTATAAAAATAAAACAAAGACGTAAATGAGCACCACGGTTAGGCGAAGAAACCTCTACTGAAAGAACTTCATATGGCAGCCATTAATAAACAGCTGTGGGTCCGCTAGTTATACATGAAATTTGCATTACAAAACTCGTAGGATGTGCCGAAAAACGTTTTATTGGATATGTAGTTAGTGGTCGTACGTTACATGTAGGATATCCTGTGAGTGGTAGTGTGAGTGGAATGAAAGGGGCAATTTAGTTCTGGTTTATCTTCATTTCCTACACCAGACTGACATTTGACTGTGCAAATTTTTATTTATCAGTAGCTCGTTATTTAGGAGCTGAAATCTGTGCTGAATGGAAAATTCCATAAGCAGAAATTCAGTACTATTCTTAACCTACTTTTTGGAATTCTCCTTTACAATATGTAAACTTCTGTAACTGCTGATTGGAATAACAGATAAGTAGATAAGTTCCAGCACGGATTTTAGCTTAAACAAATAACTTTTTACATCCTGAATGCACATTTTGCTTTCAGTTATTCCGCATAATAAGTATTTAAGAGCGTCACGGTTTCCTTCCGTGTAAAATTGCTCTCACTAATAGATTTCAAATAACGACTTATTTTTAGTAATTTTTGTACACAGTATGGCGTTACGTGTCCTACAACTGCTGGTAACTTTATTCATACTCGTCCGTTTATAATCAATATTTCTAGCTACATCTTTGTTACCAGATACTCTCTGAGCAAATTTCCGTTGTCATCATACCTCGAAAAAAATCATAGGTTATCTCAAACTGTTTCGTGTGCTGCATCATTCCCTATGACGTGTTTCCGTTGGCCCTGTTTTTAATTGCGACATGTTTGTTGTAACATCTTTTGGAGCCTCAGTATTGGGCTTCGGAATGCAAAGAAGTTTGGTGGTTACTATAGTTCTATTAAAGCAATGATCGATGGAAGAAAGCCAAAAAACGCTCAGTGCAGTGACATTTTAATGGACAAAAAATATAAAAAACGTACTTGTGCTTGACTGCACATAGGTGAAGCAGACAAAAAATCTCGATGTAAATCGGATCACCGTTGAAGACTTAGAATCAAGCATAAATTGCCACCTAACCATAGCTCGTAATTTAAAATAGCTTTCATTCTTACTGTGCGCAGAAAGATATTGCTTTGTAATTTGTGGATGATGAGAGTATTTTTGTGCTTGAATATTCAGACAGCAACATCAGTGCAACAATACATATTTCCCCTGTTTCATCCTCTAAATGAATGAGTCCACATTCAACAAAGATTCATTCGCTACAACTCAGCAAGTATAGAGAGGTTGCACCGATTATTTCATCTACGGTGTCAATTTTGTAGTGATGTTGCACGCAGAAATTTCGAGCAGTAACCGTAAAATAACATTTGAGGAAAGAAGTGTGTATTAAATTTATTCTGTCCTTTGGTTTTCATTTGTGCCTTAGTCTACAGCCACTTATCTTGTTAGAATGACGGCTCATTCTTGTTATCTGAAGATTATCAAAAATTAAAACACACGCCCTCAAGATTTAGCTACTAATAAAATCGCAGCTTACAGTACCTTATTGTTGTTTTTCTCATTGCAGTGCTGTTTCGGCAGTGCAGTTCATCGCATTCTCAGGTTATTGACGTCACTGTGGCCCCTGGCGTGGCTGATTCAAAACTCAACACTTAGGGAGTATCACAGAACAAACCTATTCTGGCATAGCCAGTCTCGGATATCAATTAAAGGATGCTTATCTCTGTCTAGCATAAGCAGTTAAATTGAGCCAACGTAACTAGTACCTACTATCTTTAGCTTCACAGGTGCTAGGCAAGTTAGAACAAACCCACTCTCGTGTACGCGCTCGTGACTGACAAACTATCATTTTATGGCCAAGGTTCAGTATATTATTTCTGACCCAGTATTATCTCAGGTCCGCTATGCTGCTCTGACTTTACTATCAATACTTTTTCATTAGCGTGTATAAATGATAGCACCTTTCAATGTTCGATTTTCTGCTTTTCTAAAGCGTTTTTTATGTAGCAAGAACTGCACGTTTGTAGTCTAGTGAAGGTCTCTAATCAGCAAAACAGTTTGTGTATTCCATTGAAATCAACATAAATTCATAAGTTTCCAATTTTTATTCTTAATCGTGTTCAACGATAATCCTAAGGATACAGTTGGTCTCGCTTCCTCTGTTACGTACAGCTAGCTGAGGTTTATCAAATTCATGTATAAACATGGATGCAAAATGAATCGCACCATTGCAAGTTACACGCTACGAAAGGTGATTCAACTTGCTTTTTCGACGAAGTTACTACAGAACCCTCTATTGAGAGCAGGCAGTAACATATTTATTTTACTTATGTATTAACTGGACATTTTTTATTTTATGCAATATACCAAAATGATATCGCGATTACCCCTTTGCAGCGCTGTTGAACTGTTGTTGTCTTGATTCGCCCGTAATACTTGGATCAGAGCAACAAAGTGAAAAAAATGGCTCTGAGCACTATGGGACTCAACTGCTGTGGTCATAAGTCCCCTAGAACTTAGAACTACTTAAACCTAACTAACCTAAGGACAGCACACAACACCCAGCCATCACGAGGCAGAGAAAATCCCTGACCCCGCCGGGAATCGAACCCGGCAACAAAGTGATTTACGGGGTTTACTGGATAGCTACCACAACAGTAGCTAGCGAATGTATCTGATACACCGTTATTTCGATCGTTGTCATTTCGCTCGTTTATATGAGATACCTATTACTGCAGTCACTTTCGAGGGGCGCTTGTGGCTGGTAACGTAATTGTTGCGGTTCGATTGTCTTTTGTACCTCTTTTTCTGTTTATTTTATGAATCAGAATATCATAAACTTGTAGATAAAAAACACAGAAAGTGATAATGTGCAGTATGTGGAATAATGGTAATACGTTCAGCTCCATGCAATGAAAACTGGTTCACTTTAATTGATACGTGCGTTCCGTGTTTGTAGCGCCGGTGTCGTCTGGCCAGGGATTTTATCCTGCGATTGTATGTCTCTCGTCGGGCTCTTTGGTGTGGCGGGGTCTTGGCCATCAGGGAGCTGAGAAGGAAGTATGGAGAGGGCGCTGGTGGTACACACTACACAGTTGCGTTGGCAAAGAGTTCACAGAGGGCAGGTCGGCTTAAGCAACGGCCACGTGTGTGAAACAGGAGGGGTCTTGGGCGGAATGTCGCGGACAAGGAGTGATCCCTACCTGCAGTGGTCGCTTGGGACAGGCAGTAGCTGTCGGAGCCCAACGCATGAGAACCGTGCCTATGGCAGAACTGGGTTTCGGCGTGACACTGTGAGGTGTATCTCTCGGAATTCTGTTCGGTGTTGAGTTCGTATGAGCTGCCGTGCACTACTATTCAGACGTTTGTCGTTTGGTTCGCCGCCCTGCTCGCTACTGCTGTTCATTGGTGAGCTGCTTTATTCGAACGTTACTGGTTCGGAAACTGCTCTTTGCTTCTGTCCATAAATGGTTACCGTTAAAGCTCCCCTGCCCGCATTGCACTGCATTCTAGCATGTCACGCTGGTATACCTTGCTATTGGTTTGGCTTGGTTAAGCCCGAGTTCTTAGTTCCGTAAACGTGTCACGTTCTATGGAACTTCTTTACTTGCTAATTGGTAATTTGATGTTTGTAACTCAGAAACTTCTGTCTCTAAGGGCGATCTCTAAAAAAAAGATTTATTCACCTCTTAAAGATTGTTCATTATAAGTTTTTCTCTGTTGTGAACATTTGGTTAAAGTCCTGAAGGGTTTTAATTCACCTCTTAAAGGAAGCTCGGTGTAATTTCTTTTTAATTGTGAACATTGACTCAAAATTATGCTGTAAAGTTTTCGTATAAGCTCTTGTTAGTGGTTGTCTTAAACTCAAGCATAGGTTTGATTACTTGGTCCACTCTAACGTGTTGGTTAGCATAAGTAAGAGTATAACGTATTAATTGGTTTTTGGTGCTTTTAGGCGAACTTAATCTGTTTTGTAATAGTGCTGGAAGTTACTCCACTCGTAGTTCCGTGCCTAGACCAGTTAAGTCGTCCCACACCTGACGGCAGTGTCACGCATTGCTCCTGAGGCTCCAAGGTTTAACATTGTAAGGACATTCCTTTCCACTAATAATTTAACGAGTAAATTGTGCACATCTGAAGCTTATTCTGCGGCAAGATGAGTGGAGCAGATACGAAGGATTGATTTTGTAAATATGTTGCACACTACCATATGTTTTGTGGAATCCTACATAAGGTTATATTGAGCTTATGTGCAAGTATGTTTTCAGAATTTAATTTTACTGGAGGTCGTATTACACTGAAATCTTTTCAGTGCTTTTTTATAGAATTTAATTCCAGCGGACTGCTGCCTAAGTATTAATTCTAGTCACCTGTTTTTTTGTTTATTTATTTTTTATTTATTTTAATAACACCTAAAGATTGCGTAATCTTATAGTGATTTAGATTTGCTAACTTTGTTGTGTAGACAATCTTCGACTTAGTTGTTCTATGCATGATACCAATGTATATTGTTTGGAATATTTTGACAAAATAAACATCGTATTTCTGGTGTACCCTCTGCTTAAGTTCAGTCCTCCCGCTGCAGCAGCCAGTGTCCTGCTGTCATTCATATAATTTAGTTAATACCTCATCATTTAAAAAAAGTAGCTATAGATCTTATGATGCTATCTTTTGTATAGTATGATAAATTACACATTTGGTATGTCTAGGGGCCTGAAGATGGTGGATATTATCTCCGAAACCAGTCACAAACAAACAAAATCTAACACACACAGCCAGAGATATTATTATACATAAATATACAGCTGCTGTTTCAATTCTTTTTCAGAAAGTGGATGATCGGAAAGAGAAATTGATAAGGCTGTTTCTGTCCTAGAAAGGGTACTAAGTAGAATACGTCATGTTAACAGGGACCGGACCGTGTGAATATATTCTTTATGGAACTGTGCAGCTGTTCCTGTCACATCCATTCCGTGCGAAAATGTAACTGCGAATCGATCACGTCGCCGCTTTCCGGGTGTCACTCACTTTGATAGTCTGATCGAGGTGTATTCCACTGGCACTCATGAAGAAAGTCTGATTCTTGTCGCAGAACTGTCGTATGCTTTCAAAATGTAGAGAACAGGCCGGACCGCCATGGGTAAAATACGTTTTTTAATTCCATTCCCATATTGAAGGGTGAGTAAACTTTTCTTTAGTCATTTTAAGTGTAGCGGTAGTACTGAGTAAAGGAATGGCGTGCGGTGCCTTGGAGTTTAATGAAGATCGAGTCCAGAAATAAGAGAAAAATTTTATTATTTTTCACGTTTTCCTTGCAAACCAAACGCCACTATGTGGTTTACATGTCTTTCTTTATTTGAAATAGATGTAGTTCGTCAGTGTTGCCATGAGTTTGTCATCATCATAGGAGTTGCACGCGTATGAAATTCACCGCCATCAGCAATAAGCGTCAATAGCGCTGTACGAAGGGACGAATACTGGGTTCCTGTTGCAACAAGAGGCTGACAAATCACGCATATTAGGGAGGAGATGTAGTTTAAGGCGTCTGCAATGCACGCAAATAAAATTACATTTGAAAAACGTTACCATCCTCACAAAAGAAACCGCTGATACTTGCTTTTCGGATTTACCAAGTACAAAGAATAGATTCCAGTCAATTAAGAAATCGATTTTTTTTTACTTTCAAATAATCCGATTAACACAAAATGTTAATTTCATTAACTTTTTGGTTTTAGAAATGGATGAGATGTTGAGAGAGGTCGGCATGCCCATTAGACTATACAGGGTGTTACAAAAAGGTACGGCCAAACTTTCAGGAAACATTCCTCACACACAAATAAAGAAAAGATGTTATGTGGACATGTGTCCGGAAACGCTTAATTTCCATTTTAGAGCTCATTTTAGTTTCGTCATTCCAACGTGATCAAATTGTAAATTTTCACAATCAACATATGTGGGCTGACGAGAATCTGCACGCAATTGTGCAATCACGTCATCAACACAGATTTTCTGTGAACGTTTGGGCAGGCATTATTGGTGATGTCTTGATTGGGTCCCATGTTCTTCCACCTACGCTCAATGGAGCACGTTATCATGATTTCATACGGGAGACTCTACCTGTGCTGCTAGAACATGTGCCTTTACAAGTACGACACAACATGTGATTCATGCACGATGGAGCTCCTGCACATTTCAGTCGAAGTGTTCGTACGCTTCTCAACAACAGATTCGGTGACCGATGGATTGGTAGAGGCGGACCAATTCCATGGCCTCCACGCTCTCCTGACCTCGACCCTCTTGACTTTCATTTATGGGGGCATTTGAAAGCTCTTGTCTACGCAACCCCGGTACCAAATGTAGAGACTCTTCGTGTTCGTATTGTGGACGGCTGTGATACAATACGCCATTCTCCAGGGCTGCATCAGCTCATTAGGGATTCCATGCGACGGAGGATGGATGCATCTATCCTCGCTAACGGAGGACATTTTGAACATTTCCTGTAATCTGTTTGAAGTCACGTTGGTACGTTCTGTTGCTGTGTGTTTCCATTCCATGATTAATGTGATTTGAAGAGATGTAATAAAATGAGCTCTAACATGGAAAGAAAACGTTTCCGGACACATGTCCACATAACATATTTTCTTTCTTTGTGTGTGAGGAATGTTTCCTGAAAGTTTGGCCGTACCTTTTTGAAACACCCTGTAGAGTTGTGGAAAAACTTAGTAAATCGGAAGTTATACTAATAACAAATCTGTAAAACGCCGTGTCTGTCTGTCTTTCAACACGGTAAAAGCTCCGAAACTGCTAGATTGGTTATCATGGGGTTTTTGCTGGTAACTTTAGCATAGTTTAGGACACCATATACGTTTTAGTGATCAAAATCGAATCACGAAAAAAAAAGGATATTGTGGTTTAAAGTTCTACTATAACTTTCTTGTCTATCTGTCTGTCTGTCGGAACACGCTAATCTCCAAAACTAGTAGACGGATTTTTATAGGGTTTTCACTGGTAACTTCAGTGTGGCTAGGGGCACCTACAGGCTACACATCATCAAAATAGGATAACGAAAAAAAGGCATTCGTGCACATTATGAAAATGTACGTATACTTTTCCATTTCTCCTCCAAAATCGCTGGATCGACTTCAACCCAACTTGACACGCATCACAATTAATTTCTAGAAAGAGTCGCTGTGGGAGTAATAACTACCTTCATATCATAGGGATAAGGCTGAAAAAGAAGTACATGCCACGACGGGCGAATAACAAGATTTTATTCAATAAATATTTGAAAAGCAGCACAGTTAGTGACTTGCAGCAAACTTTACAGATAATTTCAAATCTTTAAAAAGCTTTCTCTCGCTGACAACCCCCACAAAGTGATGAAATGAAAAAATTTTATCGCTTACCACATTTTCGTTGTTCACTCAGTAAAACTGTCGCAGCAGTTATGACGTCATGATGTTTACATTTTTTTTGTCCTTCGGTGCTGTTCCAACACATTTAGCAGACGGTATGCATACACGCTGTTGAATGAACCGATGAAATTATATCATTGTAAGACACAGTTTAGGAGATAGAGGGTAGGAGGAGATGGACGGAGAGAGGGGAGGAGGACATGGACAGAGAAAAGAAGGAGGAGGAGAGGGGAGGAGGTGGACATGGAAAGGAAGCAAGAGGAGATGGACGGAGAGGGGAGAGGAGGTGATGGGCAGAGAGACGGAGGGGTAGCATAGCACAGGGAGAGAGGGGGAAGGAGGAGATGGACTAATAGAACTGAAATAAATACACAACAGGCAATGCCGGATACTCAGGTATCAGTAATAAACCTTTATTTAACAATACTGCGTGGTTGTCATTTCTTCATCAAGTCCTGAAAAAACAATGTTGCATTCCTTGGCAGGTTTTAATACGCTGACATAATTGATTCTCCATTTTGTAAAACTAGCTTTCACTTTTCTATACTACAGTATTTGTCTCCGCTAGTGGAACGTCATTTAAATCAGCTGGGAAGCATATACTTGTGTTCGGATAATAAATTACCAATGGCTCAGAAAAATATTCAGCTGTTGGTTCTTCTCTCGTCATTAGGAAATCTTCAGTTATATCTTACACATTACTTGTGCTAACATTAGTTTCAGAGTCTCCATCAACTGAAATCTCTAAACATAATTCCCCTTCAAGCACATCATACAGCAGATACTCTAGAATAATAATCTAGGCAACTGGAAGTAATGTAACTAATTACTTTACAAATATAACTTTTCCCATTGCAGATTTATTTTGCGTACATTCTCTCCTAGAGTGTCCATTGTACTCCCTAACTTATTTCATACAAATTTTTTTCTCTAAATATCTCCAAAATATTATCATGTTTTAAAGAAATGAGAAGAAGCGGTAACTAAGCGTCAGAGTATTATATTTTTCAACTGCGGATCAGCCCGTGCATTTACAGCACACCATCATCGATTTATACTTGCCAAGACTGATGAAATTTGGTAAGTTCCTATGGGACCAAACTGCTGAGGTCATCGGCCACTAGGCTTACATACTACTTAATCTAACTTAAACTAACTTACTCTGAGGACAACACACACCGATTCCCGAGGGAGGACTTGAAACTCCGACGGAGGGAGCCGCGCGAACTGTGGCAAGCCTCCGCAGACCGCGCGGCTACCCCGCGTGGAGAGAGTAATGAGCGTTCGCGATATCCAGTCCTTGCTGTCATCCCCTGCTGCCACAAAGAGTGTCGCGTGATCCCAACGGGCGAGTCTCGTAAACACTAAAGAAATGCTCTGGGTTTTAAGGACACTGCAGGCAGTACAGTGTTAAGTCTTGTCCGGCAGATAACCAAGTCGCTGGGATATCGTTTAGTCGCGAACGCCTCACTCGGCTGTGCCTTATGCGAAGTATTAGAGCGCGCCCATGGCGCTCGTTGAAGCTGACCGCAGCATAGCCGACTGGCGCCAGTGGCGGCTGCTAGCTGGCGGCGGCCGCTGGCGCCGGCGGTGTCTGCGCGCCGGACCCCTCCTGCTCGTCGCCGCCGCCATCATTGCCGCTGCCGGTGCTGCCCTCCTCTGTGTCTTCGCCTTCTCCTGGCTCCACCTCTCCGGCGTCCTCATCATCCGACGGCAGGCAGACTCCTTTGTGCACAGCAGTCAGGTCTGCGAGCAGCGACCACAGTATGTTAGTAGAAGAGACGATGATCCGTGAATAAGGTAGAGAGCTGTACTTCAAATGCTGTACCACACAATGATGCTTTTTTGTCACTAAATGCACATCTGGCCAGAAATCTCTGTCCTCTTTCCATTTCACTTCATTAATCACTACCAACTGTTTTGAACCGAAAAAGGTGGCGCAGTGATGAAACACTGGTTTCGATTCTGGAGGATAACAGCTTTTAAAATCTCATTTAACTCCCTGAAAATAAATAGCGCAATGGTTTCCTGAAATGGACGTCTCTGGATATTTGATTTACTTTTACATCCTCCTCCATCAAAGTAAGAGCATATGGACTATCAGACCAATTGTGTGATTGGATTGAAGAGTTCCTAGATAACAGAAGGCAGCGTGTCATTCTCAATGGAGAGAAGTCTTCCGAAGTAAGAGTGATTTCAAGTGTGCCGCAAGGGAGTGTCGTAGGACCGTTGCTCTTCATATTATACATAAATGACCTTTTGGATGACATCGGAAGTTCACTGGGGCTTTTTGCGGATGATGCTGTGGTATATCGAGTGGTTGTAAAAATGGAAAATTGTACTGAAATGCAGGAGGATCTGCAGCGAATTGACGCATGGTGCAGGGAATGGCAATTGAATCTCAATGTAGACAAGTGTAATGTGCTGCGAATACATAGAAAGATACATCCCATATCATTTAGCTACAATATAGCAGGTCAGCAACTGGAAGCAGTTAATTCCATAAATTATCTGGGAGTACGCATTAGGAGTGATTTAAAATGAAATGATCATATAAAGTTGATCGTCGGTAAAGCACATGCCAGACTGAGATTCATTGGAAGAATCCTAAGCAAATGCAGTCCGAAAACAAAGGAAGTGGGTTACAGTACGCTTGTTCGCCCACTGCTTGAATACTGCTCAGCAGTGTGGGATCCGTACCAGATAGGCTTGATAGAAGAGATAAAGAAGATCCAACGGAGAGCAAAGCGCTTCGTTACAAGATCATTTAGTAATCGCGAAAGCGTTACGGAGATGATAGATAAACTCGAGTGGGAGACTGCAGGAGAGACGCTCAGTAGTTCGGCACGGGCTTTTGTTGAAGTTTCGAGAACATACCTTCACCGAGGAGTCAAGCAGTATATTGCTCCCTCCTACGTATATCTCGCGAAGAGACCATGAGGATAAAATCAGAGAGATTAGAGCCCACACAGAGGCATACCGACAGTCCTTCTTTCCTCGAACAATACGAAACTGAAATAGAAGGGAGAACCGATAGAGGTACTCAAGGTACTCTCCGCCACACACCGTCAGGTGGCTTGCGGAGTATGGATGTAGATGTAGATGTAGATCTCCGTCTCCAATGATCTGGTCGGTGACGGTATAATGCAATTGATCAAAGGCAAACTTTTACTTACTAGTACACAACACAATACATGCAATAATGCTAGCACCCAAGCCATTAACATTTTTCACACAGCATCAGTTACTGATTTTCATTTATGTAGAAAGAGATGTTAAAATATAATTATTTATGCACGAATGTAATTACGAGGGTAATCCCGAAAGTAATGTCTCCTATTTTTTATAAGTACATAGACCTGTTTATTTCTACAATGGTTTAAATCATTTTACAGCTTAAACATTTAGCTATTTTTTGGCATAATCACCATTTCTGTCGATGCATTTCTGTAGACGCTGTGGCAGTTTTTGTATGCCCATGTCATACCAACTCGCCGCCATGCTGTTCAGAAAGAAAAGGACATAGTGATAGACACCCCTGGGATTGTGAAGCAGCTGAATGGGTTGAAAATAAATAAATCGCCAGGTCCTGATGGGATTCCAATTCGGTTTCCTTACTTAGCTTGCATTTATCGCGAATCTCTTTCCAAACGTAAACTCCCGAGCGACTGGAAAAAAGCGCAGGTGACGCCTGTATATAAGAAGGGTAGAAGGACGGACCCTCAAAATTACAGACCAATATCCTTAACATCGGTTTGTTGCAGGATTCTCGAACATATTCTCAGCTCGAATATAATGAATTTCCTTGAGACAGAAGTTGCTGTCCATTCATCAGCATGGGTTTAGAAAGCATCGCTCCTGCGAAACGCAACTCGCCCTTTTTTCACATATCTTGCGAACCATGGATGAAGGGTATCAGACGGATGCCATATTCCTTGACTTCCGGAAGGCGTTTGAGTCGGTGCCCCACTGAAGACTCCTAACTAAGGTACGAGCATATGGGATTGGTTCCCAAATATGTGAGTGGCTCGAAGACTTCTTAAGTAATAGAACCCGGTACGTTGTCCTCGATGGTGAGTGTTCATCGGAGGTGAGGGCATGATCTGGAGTCCCCAGGGAAGTGTGTTAGGTCCGCTGTTGTTTTCTATCTACATAAATGATCTTTTGGATAGCGTGGATAGCAATGTTCACCTGTTTGCTGATGATGCTGTGGTGTGCGGGAAGGTGTCGTCGTTGAGTGACTGTAGGAGGATACAAGATGACTTGGACAGGATTTGTGATTGGTGTAAAGAATGACAGCTAACTCTAAATATAGATAAATGTAAATTAATGCAGATGAATAGGAAAAAGAATCCCGTAATGTTTGAATACTCCATTAGTAGTGTAGGGCTTGACGCAGTCACGTCGATTAAATATTTGGGCGTAACACTGCAGAGCGATTTGAAGTGAGACAAGCATGTAATGGCAGTTGTGGGGAAGGCGGATAGTCGTCTTCGTTTCATTGGTAGAATTTTGGGAAGATGTGGTTCATCTCTAAAGGAGACCGCTTATAAAACACCAATACGACCTATTCTTGAGTACTGCTAGAACGTTTGGGATCCCTATCATGTCAGATTGAGGGAGGACATAGAAGCAATTCAGAGTCGGGCTGCTAGATTTGTTATGCAGGTAGGTTTGATCATCACAAGAGTGTTACGGAAATGCTTCAGGAACTCGGGTGGAAGTCTCTGAAGGAAAGGAGGCGTTCTTTTCGTGGTTCGCTACTGAGGAAATTCAGAGAACCAGCATTTGAGGTTGACTGCAGTACAATTTTACTGCCGCCAACTTACATTTCGCGGAAAGACCACAAAGATAAGATAAGAGAGATTAGAGCTCGTACAGAGGCATATAGGCAGTCATTTTTCCCACGTTCTGTTTGGGAGTGGAACAGGGAGAGAAGATGCTAGTTGTGGTACGCACCATATGGTGGATTGCGGAGTATGTATGTAGATGTAGATGTAGACTCTCTTCTTTCACCTCGTCGTCGGAGCTGAATCGCTTTCCGGCCAAATGTTATTTTTACCTAGGGAACTGGTGATAGTCACTGGGTGCCAAGTCAGGGTGGGTGTGTGATTATGTTCTACTGAAACTGTTGCAGGAGAGCTACGATTTGCCGAGCGATGTGTGGGCGAGCGTTGTCATGGAGAATGTGTACGCACTTGCTCAACATTCCTCCCTCCGGTTCTGAATTGTCCGTTTGAGTTTTTTCAGAGTCTCACAGTACTTGTCAGAGTTAATTGTGGTCCTAGCGATTCAGCTCCGACCACGATGCTGAAAGAAGAGGTTCATAATTTTCTGAACAGCATGGCGGGGAGCTGGTATGACATGGGCCTACAAAAACTGCCACAGCGTCTACAAAAATGCATCGACAGAAATGGTAATTATGTCAAAAAACAGTTAAATGTTCAAGCTGTAAACTGAAGTAAACCATTGTAGAAATAAACAGATCTATGTACTTATAAAAAAAATAGGAGACCTTACTTTTGGGATTACCCTCCTATTTATGTACGAATGTATTTTGGAAGAAATATCATAATACTAAAAACTTATCAAACAAATATTGTAATCTTGAAAACATCAGTAACAGTGATTATTATTATTGTTTTTACTATTTTTGTTATTACTATTTTTACTATGTACTATTCTCCTTAATACTTACAGCATTAATTTTAAATGTAAAAATAATGAAATCAAAATACTAAGATGTAAGAGTATAACACTCAACGATGATGTTATCTCATTGTCAAATTGCGTCTTTGTGCATTTAGGTATATCATTGTAACTTTTCTTTTGGTAATATCAAGTAGCTGTGAGTTGGGAGTGGCGTGTGTTACGTTGTTGATGAGCACACATATCGCACAGTTGTATTTGATGTAGTAAAGCTATAAAGGATGTATTAAAATGAATCAAGATTCAAATTACTCGTAACTTCCTGTGACCTTTTATCCAAAGTTAATTCATATGACAAAACTGAAACCAAAAAGTCCCAAAAATTTAATCTCTAATATTCAGAGTAAAATAAAAATAGATATCCTAATCATAATCTCTTTTCTTGCGCTTTTTAAGCAACTGAAAAACTTCACGCAAGCCAGAACACTGCGGAAAGACTGAGGTTTGTCAAGCAATGGTTTAATACTCAATTTTGTCATTATTTAAAGAGATTATATATGAATCGGACTTTAAAAGTTAATTATCCATTCTGCCTTTTACTATTGGGTGATGGGTAAAGAAATTTAAAGCATCAGGAGGTGTAAAAACTGCGCTCCACCATTGTCCATGTTCGGGATGTCTTGTCGCAGCCACGGCTCCCAACATGGTAAATCCTGCGGATGCCATCATTCGTGCGGACTTGCGCATCACAACTCGACGATCGGCTCTACAGCTATCAGTGAACATTGGAAGTATGTGTGCAATGATCGAGGTATTCTTGGATTTTAAGGTTGTACTAAGATCGGTTCCACGCATGCTCACAACAAACCATACGACTCAAAGAAAATTGGAGCAATTTGAGGCCAATGGAGATATTACTGGGTCACGGATTAATATGGGCCACGAGACCTGGGTGCATCACTTCGAGCTGAAAAAAAAGGCACCCACTAGAGCGGCACCATCCGCAATGATAAAAAAAGAAAAAGAAATTCAAGACAGATTCGTTTGCTGGCAAAGTTATGATTACAGTCTTTTGAATTAGTGATGGGGTCGTTCTCATCGATGTTTTGCCAAAAGGGTCAAACATTCATCAGAGTCCTATCTGAAGACTCCGACCAAACTCGGGAACCGCTCCCGACGTGCACAGCCTGCCAAGAAACTAAATGATACCTTGCTCCAACACGACAGTGCACGCCCACACGCAGGTCCCAGAACCCGGAAATAACATCGCCATATCAGGTCGGTCACAACTGCCACATCCACCCCACGGGCCACAAACCCAGGGCGTCCTCGCACTTCCATCTGCTTGGGCCACTCAATCGGTCTCTACGTGGGACACATCTTCAAGATGACGAGAGAGTAATTCAAGCAGTTACATTGCTACGAGGACAGGACAAGAGCTTTTACCAACAAGGAATACTTGCTCTTAACCGAACACTGGCATAAGGCCACAGAGCGTGATGGAGACTACATTCAAAAACTGTACGTGTGAAAGAACTGTTGACTGATATTGTCATGATATTCTAACTCTTAAGAATAAATATATCGTGAGAAAAAAATTGTGAGGGACTATTGACACCAACCGACCGCAGTCGTACACGCCAGAAAGGTAGCACTGCATCTTTGTGTAGAATCAGTCTGTCGCTTCACTCTGATAGACGAAAGGTATACAGCCATAATATCATCTGAACAAACAGAATTTCTGCGATTGTAGGTCCGAAATTTAATGTATCATTTACTGCACAGCGGAAACAAGAAGACGCACATCGACGCAATCAGTTTCTGCATACGAGCGTGGATGTAAAACTTTTGTTCACCTGTAGAATTTCAGATGTTTTCCTTATCGTCTTACAACAATAAAATGCCAATTTTTCAGTATTCCTTTGTCAGATCTGTTTTTTACTACAGCTGATGCTGGTTTTCGTAACTTACATGCTTCTGTTACCGATTATCGTCTCTATGAGATTATTTATTATTCAGTCCTCAATTTTTACAGTAATAATCTTCCGGTATGCGAATAGGAAAATTTTTTGAATCATCTGTCATTTTTAATTGCAGATCATAAATACACATGAAAAGTAGTGAACTAAGAACAGAAATTGGTGACAGCCCAGCCCTACACTCCTACACTCTTCTTCCCCTCCAGACTTAATGAAACAACAGCAGTTGCTGAGAACATATAGACTATAATATGTAGTTTATAGACTCAGTTACAGATTACTGTTTATTGACTTCCGGTTTCAGATGACACTAGTCCACCAGTAATCAATTTTTCTACATAAACCCCAAATGTAAGGTTATTGGCATACATGTTGTTGTCTCACATGATTTGAACTCTGCAAGTGTACATAATAACACCTTCAGTCACAATTTGTTCGTGTTTTATTGAATCACACGATGCATTTCGAATTCTGTAGATCCATCACCGGATGAAAAATCGTTCTATTACATTATTTACTTTTGCTCTTGGGCGAGGTGATTTGTCATAGCATTTTCCGTTATTTGATTTGTGAGTTTCGAAATGAAACATCTAACCTTCTCAAATGGCTCTGAGCACTGGGACGTAACGTCTGTGGTCATCAGTCCCCTAGAACTTAGAACTACTTAAACCTAACTAACATAAGGACATCACACACATCCATGCCCGAGGCAGGATTCGAACCTGTGACCGTAGCGGTCGCATCGTTCCAGACTGAAGCGCCTAGAACCTTCCCACAACAAGAACAAAATTTTGGATTACCTTACTCATGGGGATAAGTAAATACTGTGTTAAACGCTTTTCACCTGATGATGTATATACAGCGTCCGGAATGCGTTGTGTGATTCAAGAAAACTCGAAAAAATTGTGAACTGAAGGTATTATTATTCGTAACTCCTGTGCATTCAATACAGTCATGTACACAACTGTAAAAAATGGATAAAACTACCGTGTATTTTATATTATGATTAATGTAATTTTGGATTGGTATTTGCACTATGAGCTCTTCAGTAAGGCTCTGTAAACACTTTGTAAAATTCCTGTGATGAAGTATTGACTTCGTTACTATTTGTAAGGTGTCTCCCAACTTGATTAAGTAAGAAGATTTTTTGTAGAGCTTGCACAGTTGTCAGTAATGATAGATTTTTGCTTTTTGTAGGACATTTTTGTAAAGGGTACAAATCGCCTGAAACATGTCTTCAACAAACTGTAGTGTGCAAGTGAGACTACACTACGACAGTGGAGTCATATTCAAAATGACCTTGTTTCTTGAGAATGGAGATATTCTTAACTACATTATCAGCTGCATGACTGACAATCTTGTGGGCATCGTGTGTATCTGAGTACGATTACAGGAAAGATTCCCGGGCCACTAACTGCTTTCTTCTAGTAATCGTCTCTTTCCCCACAGACATAATACGTAAATAAGCAACTGCTGTTACTACAGCCAGTCGTCAAGTAAACTACTTTACATATTGTCGCAAGTAATCCTAGCACGTAATGCCCATATCTAAAGGGAAACGCGAGCGATAGCCTGCGACAGCATGAAATAAATATGAAGAGATCCCACAAACGTAAAGACTACACGGACTGAATTCTAATTTCTATTATTTTAAACCACACTGTTTTCTCTCTGCATTGTTGTTGTGGTCTTCAGTCCTGAGACTGGTTTGATGCAGCTCTCCATGCTACTCTATCCTGTGCAAGCTTCTTCATCTCCCAGTACCTACTGCAACCTACATCCTTCTGAATCTGCTTAGCGTATTCATCTCTTGGTCTCCCCCTACGATTTTTACCCTCCACGCTGCCCTCCAATACTAAATTGGTGATCCCTTGATGCCTCAAGAACATGTCCTACCAACTGATCCCTTCTTCTGGTCAAGTTGTGCCACAAACTCCTCTTCTCCCCAATCCTATTCAGTACCTCCTCATCAGTTATGTGATCTACCCATCTAATCTTCAGCATTCTTCTGTAGCACCACATTTCAAAAGCTTCTATTCTCTTCTTGTCCAAACTATTTACCGTCCATGTTTCACTTCCATACATGGCTACACTCCATGCAAATACTTTCAGAAATGACTTCCTGACACTTAAATCCATACTCGATGTTAACAAATTTCTCTTCTTCAGAAACGCTTTCCTTGCCATTGCCAGTCTACATTTTATATCCTCTCTACTTCGACCATCATCAGTTATTTTGCTCCCCAAATAGCAAAACTCCTTTACTACTTTAAGTGTCTCCTTTCCTAATCTAATACCCTCAACATCACCCGACTTAATTCGACTACGTTCCATTATCCTCGTTTTACTTTTGTTGATGTTCATCTTATATCCTCCCTTTAAGACACCATCCATTCCGTTCAACTGCTCTTCCAAGTCCTTTGCTGTCTCTGACAGAATTACAATGTCATCGGCGAACCTCTTTGCATACCTTATCTAAACTGTTCATTACATAGCAAACATGTAATAAATATTGTTCCTGTCAAGATCAATATAAGATGATATTGTAAATTAAAGTCAACAGTTGTCTGCACAGTTTACAGTGCAGTCAACGTACCTCTCCATCTATGCTCTGCAAGTCTCCTTATAATGTGTGGCAAGGGGTACTTTGGTCCTGCTAACCGTTCACTCTCTTCCCGTCCCATTCCAAGTGGTAAAGAACAGCGGCTTTCTGTTATGTTCCGCGAGAGCTCGATTTTCTCTGAGGTTCTCGTCATAATCGTTTAGAAATATACTGGCGATGGGAACTCATGCATTGCTCACAGAGTCGGAATTTTAATAATAATAATACCATTCCCACCTTTTTTCTTCCGTCAGAGGCTTCGTATGAGTATCTCCGCTCATTTCTTATTTCAGTCTTCCGTTTTCCTTGTGTCACTCCGACCAGGTAAGAGTCCTAAACAAACTATCAGAACTCAAGAAATGGCAGAACGACTGAAGTGTAAGCTTCATCCTTTGTTGATAAATTATATTTCCTTATCAATCGTTGAATGAACTGCAGTCGGGCATATACCTATTCTACAACTTGTTACGTGTGTTTGTTAAAACTTTAAATCGCAAGTTATTGGACAATTATTTAACGCATACAACTTTATAACATAGACAGCTACATCCGTCAGCGAGAGGCGACATACATTTACAATCTCGGCTTCCGATTTATCTAATACAAACTCGGTTTCCGATTTATCTCTTATACACCGTCAGGAGAAAGGCCCGATTGTCAACATCCTTGAAGAGGTTGAGATGGTTCGCATAAGAACACACTCCCATTGCATACTTTAAATAAACAGATGGAGCTAACACACTGCCGTATCCTAAGTAATTTTGATTATTTGAACCGTAGAATTTCACTTCTTGGCTCCCACGATCTTTAGTATTCATCAAACCTTTCTTAGGTGTCTACGGCTGTTCAGTACTTTGAGAAAAGCATATTTGTGTCAACAGCTGTACAACTGTATTCTCTGTCGGTTTCAGTTGTTAGATGGTTGTTTCAACTAAAAGCGGTAGAGAATAAACATACAACTGTGTAGCTGTTGGCACAAATATGCAATTTATATTCACTTTTGGTACCTTATTCAATCACCATTCATATGTAGCATTCTCTCTAATACAATGAGCTAGCGTGATGATAGTCACGTCAAGATTTTTATTATGTTCTTTGGTCTCTAGATACAATGTTATACTGTTAAGGCGCTCGCCAACTTTTGCAGTTCAAATTCACGTGTTGTTGTCTTCCCACCTACTAACGCCTCTGATCTTATGGCGGTACCCACCAGTTTAGTGTACAGCTGACTGCCTCAAGGGCTTTATCTTCGAGATAACCGACTACAGGATATGTAAATTTCGTACTTGGTGTATTTGAAGATTCAAGTTATGTAACGCGGTTTATTAATCTGTTCTTCTGGTTTCCTGGACTTGTCATTATAAATGGGTTTCCTATTATCTGATACGTTCATTTTTGGTACTGACTAGTTGGTTATTGGTAAGTGTGTTAAATAAGGTTTTTAATCTTATAAGATTTTTAATATTTTTAGTCCTTCAGCTGCATTAAATTTGCATATATAGGAATATAGTTTACTTAATTTGTCACTTCCTCACTTTTTATCTTGCATACCTTTCTCCATCTGGGTGTTTTTATCCTTGTAGTAACGGGGCTGGTTGATGGGTTACGTTTCTGAGTAAGATGGTGTCTTATTTTATGCTTTTTGTATTAGTATTTAATCACATTTATTTTATTAACCACTGATCTTTTTGTCATGGTACCTCAAACCCTGCACGTTTCGCCCCAATGCGAAATGAATATACAGGGTGTTTCAAAAATGACCGGTATATTTGAAACGGCAATAAAAACTAAACGAGCAGCGATAGAAATACACCGTTTGTTGCAATATGCTTGGGACAACAGTACATTTTCAGGCGGACAAACTTTCGAAATTACAGTAGTTACAATTTTCAACAAAAGATGGCGCTGCGGTCTGGGAAACTCTATAGTACGATATTTTCCACATATCCACCATGCGTAGCAATAATACGGCGTAGTCTCTGAATTAAATTACCCGAAACCTTTGACAACGTGTCTGGCGGAATGGCTTCACATGCAGATGAGATGTACTGCTTCAGCTGTTCAATTGTTTCTGGATTCTGGCGGTACACCTGGTCTTTCAAGTGTCCCCACAGAAAGACGTCACAGGGGTTCATGTCTGGCAAATAGGGAGGCCAATCCACGCCGCCTCCTGTATGCTTCGGATAGCCCAAAGCAATCACACGATCATCGAAATATTCATTCAGGAAATTAAAGACGTCGGCCGTGCGATGTGGCCGGGCACCATCTTCCATTACCACGAGGTGTTCGCAGTGTCGTCTAAGGCAGTTTGTACCGCCACAAATTCACGAAGAATGTCCAGATAGCGTGATGCAGTAATCGTTTCGGATCTGAAAAATGGGCCAATGATTCTTTTGGAAGAAATGGCGGCCCAGACCAGTACTTTTTGAGGATGCAGGGACGATGGGACTGCAACATGGGGCTTTTCGGTTCCCAATATGCGCCAGTTCTGTTTATTGACGAAGCCGTCCAGGTAAAAATAAGCTTCGTCAGTAAACCAAATGCTGCCCACATGCATATCGCCGTCATCAATCCTGTGCACTATATCGTTAGCGAATGTCTCTCGTGCAGCAATGGTAGCGGCGCTGAGGGGTTGCCGCGTTTGAATTTTGTATGGATAGAGGTGTAAACTCTGGCGCATGAGACGATACGTGGACGTTGGCGTCATTTGGACCGCAGCTGCAACACGGCGAACGGAAACCAGAGGCCGCTGTTGGATCACCTGCTGCACTAGCTGCGCGTTGCCCTCTGTGGTTGCCGTACGCGGTCGCCCTACCTTTCCAGCACGTTCATCCGTCACGTTCCCAGTCCGTTGAAATTTTTCAAACAGATCCTTTATTGTATCGCTTTTCGGTCCTTTGGTTACATTAAACATCCGTTGAAAACTTCGTCTTGTTGCAACAACACTGTGTTCTAGGTGGTGGAATTCCAACACCAGAAAAATCCTCTGTTCTAAGGAATAAACCATGTTGTCTACAGCACACTTGCACGTTGTGAACAGCACACGCTTACAGCAGAAAGACGACGTACAGAATGGCGCACCCACAGACTGCGTTGTCTTCTATATCTTTCACATCACTTGCAGCGCCATCTGTTGTTGAAAATTGTAACTACTGTAATTTCGAAAGTTTGTCCGCCTGAAAATGTACTGTTGTCCCAAGCATATTGCAACAAACGGTGTATTTCTATCGCTGCTCGTTTAGTTTTTATTGCCGTTTCAAATATACCGGTCATTTTTGAAACACCCTGTATGAGGAATGGTTTCCTTTGCATGTAGCATCACCTAAGACGCCACTTTAATGTAGTGAAACTGGTTGCGTGAATGAATCATCGACGGGTAGCTTTTTGTAGTTTTATTCAAGTTCAGCCCACCAATTATTTAACGGTTGTGAAGTGTTTCCAGTGATTGATAGCCAGACTTATAGTGAATCGTTAATCGGTCTTTCTGCCGATTTATAAGCAATACGTTACATCTATGATCGTTGGAGGCAACTGCCAGCCTCTGTGTGAATCCCCCACGCTTTGCTGGTCTTTCTACATTTCGTTAGAAACATGTTTTAACCGGGTTCTGATATTGCCTACCGATTTCGCGCAAAATTTACTATCTGTGAAAAGTTTAATATAAAAGAGACTTAAGTATCATAGTCAATATGGTTGTAACGGATGCCCAGCTTCATACCTATATTTTACGATGCTTATTTATTAATCAGGAATAAGAGTCTCCTTTTAATATTAGATCATTACAAACATCATTTTGTTGGTTTTAAAGTACTTACTGACTAGATAATTTGTATACATCATTGTCTTTGATAACTGCAGTTGTCCGTTATCTCACTCTGTCGGAGAATCTGACTTTTCTAAACAAATATACTTTCTGGAACTACAAACATGTTTGTCATTGTCGTCTTGAATTGTAACTTACCTATTAGTACTGCGACCTAAACTGCTTACACTACTTGAAAATGTTCGTCGAGTTAAAGTTAGAAGTTATGTGGCCCTACTGACAGTCTCTGATCTCTGCCCGTAGTATAATCCAGGACAAAGATTCCGAATACAAAAAACATGTTTGCATACCTAAAATTGTATATACAAGGATGTATCATAAATTCGCGATTATTATTTCCCGTCGTTCCGTTCGTTTTTAAAGATGTTTTCTCTTCATTCCCACAACGACCCTTATGCCAACGATTACTCTTATTACAAATACTGTCATTATTTAAAAATGAAAAAGTGCGAAAGTTTCGTATGGGTACTGATTCTTGACTATTTCTCAGCAGTCGGGGGACATATGATGTTAGTTCAATGGAAGCTATAGATTTTTTTAAAGTCATCAATCTTACTGGTTTCATATGGTCCGGCACTAAACTCTCTTCGTCTCAGAGGAGCACTTGCAACAACCTACCTACTCCGTTATCTGCAGGATGTATTCCAACCTCAGTCTCTCTCTACAGTTTTTGTTCTCTACAGCTCCCTCCTTGTACCGTGGAAGTTATTCCCTGGTGTCTTAACAGATGTCCTGTCATCCTGTCCCTTCTCCTTGTTTGTTTCTTCCATATATTCCTTTCCTCGTCGATTCTCATTACTTAACTTATCAGTCCACTTAATTTTCAACATTCTTCTTTTGCACCACATCTCAAATGCTTCGATTGTCTTCTGCTTCAATTTTCCTACAGTTTGTGTTACACTACCATACAATGCTGTGCTCCAAACGTGCGTTCTCAGAAATTTCTTCCTCAAATTGAGGCTTATGTTTGATACTAACAGACTTCTCTTGCCCAGGAATGTCATTTCCGCCGGTGCTAGTCTCTTTTTTATGTCCTTCTTGCTCCGTCCGATATGGGTTATTTTGCTGCCTAGGTAAAAGAATTTCTTAATTCCATATACTTCGTGCTTATCAAATATGATATTAAGTTTCTCGCTTTTCTCATTTCTGCTACTTCTCATTACTTTTGTCTTTCTTCGATTCACTCTTAATCCATATTCTTATCATTGATATCCTTACTTCAACAAATAGTGGGTGGGTTTTAGCAAAGGATACTTTAGCAAGCGCGAGAGCGTGACAGTGATGCATATCAGACGTCCACGGCAGACGTTGCAAGAGAAGCATTGTCCATCAGGGAGAGGCTACAATTTCGAGGAAGACTCGATAAACATGTTACACCTAGCTAAATGACCTCGACAAGAAAATCGGATAAATTTGAACTAATACGAACGAATATGATACTGCGTGAAGAGTTTGACAGAGCACTGAAAGATCTAAGTCGAAACAAGGCCCCGGGAGTAGACAACTTTCCATTAGAACGAATGACAGCCTTGGGAGAGCCAGGCCTAAAAAAGCTCTACCATTTAGTGAGCAAGATGTATGAGACAGGTGAAATACCCTCAGACTTCAAGAAGAATATAATAATCCCAATCCCAAAGAAAGCAGGTGTTGACAGATGTGAAAATTACGGAACTATCAGTTTAATAAGCCACGGCTGCAAAATACTAACGCGAATTCTTTACAGACGAATGGAAAAACTGGTAAAAGCCGCCCTTGGGGTGGACCAGTTTGGATTCCGTAGAAATATTTGAACACGTGAGGCAATACTGACCCTACAACTTATCTTAGAAGCTAGATTAAGGAAAGCCAAACCTAAGTTTCTAGCATTTATAGACTTAGAGAAAGCTTTTGACAATGTTGACTGGAATACTCTCTTTCAAATTCTGAAGGTGGCAGGGGTAAAATACAGGGAGCGAAAGGCTATTTACAATTTGTACAGAAACCAGATGGCAGTTATAAGAGTCGAGGGACATGAAAGGGAAGCAGTGGTTGGGAAGGGAGTGAGACAGGGTTGTAGCCTCTCCCCGATGTTATTCGATCTGTATATTAAGCAAGCAGTAAAGGAAACAAAAGAAAAATTCGGAGTAGGTATTAAAATCCACGGAGAAGAAATAAAAACTTTGTGGTTCGCCGATGACATTGTAATTCTGTCAGAGACAGCAAAGGACCTGGAAGAGGAGTAGAACGGAATGGACAATGTCTTGAAAGGAGGATATAAGATGAACATCAACAAAAGTAAAACGAAGATAATGGAATGTAGTCGAATTAAATCGGGTGAGGTTGCCGGAATTAGATTAGGAAATGAGACACTTAAAGTAGAAAAGGAGTTTTACTATTTGGGGAGCAAAGTAACTGATGATGGTCGAAGTAGAGAGGATATAAATTGTAGACTGGCAATGGCAAGGAAAGCGTTTCTGAAGAAGAGAAATTTGTTAACATCGAGTTTATATTTAAACGTCAGGAAGTCGTTTCTGAAAGTATTTGTATGGAGTGGAGCCATGTATGGAAGTGAAACGTGGACGATAAATAATTTAGCCAAGAAGAGAATAGAAGCTTTCGAAATATGGTGCTACAGAAGAATGCTGAAGATTAGATGGGTAGATCACATAACTAATGAGGAGGTATTGAATAAAATTGGGGAGAAAAGGAATTTGTGGCACAACTTCACGAGAAGAAGGGATCGGTTGGTAGGGCATATTCTGAGGCATCAAGGGATTACGAATTTAGTATTGAAGGGCAGCGTGGAGGGTAAAAATCGTAGAGGGAGACCAAGGGATGAGTACACTAAACAGATTTAAAAGGATGTAGGTTGCAGTACGCACTGGGAGACGAAGAAGCTTGCACAGGATAGAGCTGCATCAAACCAGTCTCTGGACTGAAGACCACAACAACAACAACACGAACGCTTACTGACAGCTCCCCCCAAGCGAGAAGACACTCATTCTCAGACCAGTGGAGTGGTCTTAGTTCGAGTACAGAGAGATGTACGCACCCTCGGTGGCGGTGGTCATGGCGCACATGAGCGCCAAAGGGTTGCCGTAGGTGAGTCCGTCGCTGCCGCAGACGGGCGCCGCCTGCAGCGCCTCTGGCACCAGCCGCAGCCGCTCGCACGGGTGGTCCGAGGAGTCGCACGGGATGCCCACCTTGGTGATGCTGTCTGCAACGGCCAGTACTCAAGTTTCACACTATTCGTGTTTCATACACCGCAAGAGAAACTCTCGCAAAGAAATTAACAACTATCAAAATACACGACGTAAAAAGCTAACCGCCGTGTCACAGGCGGTGCACCAGTTTCAGTCGAACTAAAAGTTTTAGGAACTATCGTGTCATCAAAAACAGCTCGTAATTCTGTCATTGCACGAACTATCCTTTCATCAATCCCACCTGTTAATACTGTCGTAGACGCTTTGGCGGCGAGTGCTCTCGCGTTGTCCGTAAGGAATAACCGCAACTCTTTTGTTACTATTTAGTTCTCTGCACTGTATCTTCCAGCTAGAAAGGGAGACCGGACTGAATGATGGGAACTTGGGTAGAAGACGTCATGATACCAAAGGATCGAAGCTACGCAACTCGTCGCTAATACACACATCAAAAACAATTTTGCATCACCTCGGTTCCGACAGTTCCGGAACCTGTACAGAAAATTGGAATAGACATTAACATAAACATCATTTCAGCCCTGTTTGTTGCTCATGAAAACCGCACACTGCATGTTGTACCACCATACAGTGAGACCTTCAGAGGTGGAGGTCCAGATTGACGTACACACCGGTACCTCTAATACCCAGTAGCACGTCCTCCTGCACTGATGCATGCCTAGATTCGTCGTAGCATACTATCCGCGAGGTCATCAAGGCACTGTTGGTCCAGATTGTCCCACTCCTCAAGGTGATTCGGCGTAGATCTCTGTGTGGTTGGTGGGTCTCGTCGTCCATAAACAGCCCTTTTCAATCTATCCCAGGTATGTTCGATAGGGTTCATGTCTGGAGAACATACTTGCCGCTCTAGTTGAGCGATGTTGTTAGCCTGAGGTAAGTCATTCACAAGATGTTCATTATGGGCCACAAATTGTTGTCCATGAAGACGAATGCTTCGTCAATATGCTGCCAATGTGGTTGCACTATCAGTCGGAGGATGGCATTCACGTATCGTACAGCAGTTATGGCGCCTTCCATGACCACCAGCGGCTTACGTCGGCCCCACATAGTGCCACCGAAAAACTCCAGGGAACCTCCACCTTGCTGCACTCGCTGGACAGTGTGTCTAGGTCGATCGGAATGACCGGGTTGCCTCCAAACTCGTCTCCGACCATTGTCTGGTTGAAGGCATATGCGACACTCATCGGCGAAGAGAATGTGATGCCAGTCCTGAGCGGTCCATTGGGCATGCTGTCGGGCCCATGCACCGCGCTGCATGGTCTCGTGGTTGCAAAGATGGACTTCGCCACGGACGTCGGAAGTGAAGCTGCGCATCATGAAGCCTCTTGCGCACAGCTTGAGTTGTAACACGACGTTCTGTGGCTCTACTAAAAGCATTATTCAACATCGTAGCGTTGGTGTCAGGGTTCCTCCGACCCATAGCCCGTAGCTAACGGCCATCCAATGCAGTAGTAGCTCTTGGGCGGCCTGAGCGAGGCATGTCATCGACAGTTCATGACTCTGTATCTCCTCCATGTCCGAACAACATCACTCTGGTTCACTCCGAGACGCCTGGACACTTCCCTTGTTGAGAGCCCTTCCTGACACAAACTAACAATGCGGACGCGGTCGAACAACGGTATTGATCGTTCAGGCATGGCTGAACTACAGACAACACGAGCCGTGAACGTCCTTGCTGGTGGAATGACTTGAACTGATATACTATATGCTGTCGGACACCCTCCGTCTTATAGGTGCTGCTCATGCATGGTTGTTTACATGTTTGGGCGGGTTTAGTGACATCTCTGAACAGTCAAAGGGACTGTGTATGTAGTACAACATCCACACTCAACGCCTATCTTCAGGAGTTCTGGGAAGATATTGATGTCGAAGTATCGGCTAATATTCCTGAGTGCCAAATAGGTCAATCGATAAGGTTTGGAACGTATGTGTACAAGACGAACTGCACCAGGACAAACTCCGGAACGAGTTCAGCAATGAAACAGTTAAAGGAAAGCTCATCGCACTTCGTTATTTCAGAAAAAGATGCTGATGACTCGCAATAGAATGCTGATAAGGAGGCTGATTAATGATGTAACATGTTTATTTAAAGCGCAAAATTATTTAAATCGCATCAAAGCAGTTAGTCAAGGAACCCAAATTAGTGATGAAATGTTTTTATTTAGAGTGCAGGGTTCTTTAAATTGTGGAAAAAAAACTTAGTCATAGGAACCCTACTAGTAGTGCGAAAGTTCGAGCACTGCCAAGCCACACACTATCGTTTGCCAGTAGTTTAATATGGCGGTGAACTTCGATGTAGGAAATTGCATAATCAGCAGTCGTGAGCAGTTCCAAGATTCCTGATTACCATTGTAACAGTTTAGGAGGAGAGGGTACGTGACTGTGAGTCTTACTTTTACTTTCATTCCACTCTTCTTGCTTCTTTGCTTTTCTACTTTTTCTGTTAATATTGCTTTAGTTGTCAATGTAATATATTTAATGTCCAACTAAAATGCATAGAATGTATAGACTCGGTTCATAGCCACAAGACTGTGGCGTTGTATGTGCAGCAGTAGATAAAATAATAAAAAATAGGTAAACAAATAAACAGGCATTGACTCAGCTACCAGAAGTTATGGATTTTTGGAAAATAATAAGTCCAACAATTCATGTTGCACTAATAGTATACACAACTAATTTCAGATAATAAAGAGGCATATGATGAAACAGATGGCAAATTCTGAAAACTCAAACTCCCACTGTTCTGCACATTCGCGTGCATAATAAAGGTAGCCCTGTCATTCTTGAAGTTTTCCTCTCGGAGAAATAATATCATCATTTTCAGGCGTGCATCCGGCACGTTAGCAATTCCTCTCGCGTGATTTCGGTTATGAATCTCACCGCCATGCTCAGCATTAGTCGGCGACTGAGTTCCGATTTCGAAAGGTGACTGTTTATACACCATCCATAACCACTTGATTCAGTGCTATATTGTGGAGAAAAATGTACATGCGTCACAGGTGACACAATCACAGATAGCATTTATGCGTCAAAGTTGAGATTATTGCCAAGCGCCGATTCTAATTATACACTGTCCATTAGATTAACGAACAGATGGATAGTTGACGCTGTCCAGTCTCACATTAACAGTTACCAACAGTGTTCACAAGGATGCCTAGAAGGCTGTCTCTGCAGTCAAGAATTCTGGAATGTAAACTCAGAGCCACTTCTCGATAAATTACAAACCAGTCAGGGATTATTTGGAATACAGACTACACTGAGGTGATAAAAGTCATTGAATAGCAATATGCACACATTCAAATGCCAGTGGCATCGTGTACACAACATATAATAGGGCAGTGCATTGGCGAAGCTGTCATTTATACTCAAGTGATCCATGTGAAAAGGTTTGCGACGTGATTATGGCCGCAAGACGACAATTAACGGTCTTTCAACGCGGAATCGTACTTGAAGCTAGACAAATGGGCCATTCAATTTCGGAAATAGTTGGGGATTCAATATTCCGAGATCCATAGTGTCAAGAGTATCCCGAGGCATTGCCTCTCACCATGGGCAGTGCATGGACAATTCACTTACCGATCGAAAGCAGCGGCGTCGTATAGAGTTGCCAGTGCTAATAGATAAGCGATAATGCGTGAAATAACAGCAGAAATCAATGTGGGACGTACGACGAACGCATTCGTTAGGATAGTGTGTGAAATTTGGCGTTAATGGGCTATGACAGCAGACGTGCCTTTGCTAACAGCCCGACACCGCCTTCACGGCTCTTCTACGCTCGTGACCATATCGGTTGGACCCTCGACGGCTGGAATACTGTTTTCTGCAGAGTCACGATTTCACGTCGTAAGAGCTGATGGTAGTGTTGGAGTGTGGCGCAGACCCCGCGAAGATATGGACCCAAGTCGTAAGCAAAGTACAGTGCAAGCTCACGGTGGCTCCATAATGGTGTAGGCTGTGTTTGCATGGAATGGACTGGGTCCTCGGGTCCAACTGGACGAGTCATTGTCTCGAAATGGTTATGTCGGCTACTTGGAGACCATTTTCAGCAAACAACGATGGAATTTTTATGGGTGACAGTGTACCATGTCAACGGACCACAGTTGTACGCGACTGGTTTGAAGAACATTCTGGACATTCGATCGAATGATTGGACCAATCAGATCGCCCGACATGAATTCCATTTAATACATACGTGAGCTAATCGAGAGATCATTTCGTGCACAAAATCCTGCACAAGTAATACTTTCGCATTTATGGTCGGCTGTAGAGGCAGCATGGCTCAGTATTTCCGCAGTGAGCTTCCAACGACTTGAGTCCGTGCCACGTCGAGATCCTGTACGACGCCGGGTAAAAGAAGATTCGACACGATATTAGGAGGTATCCCATTATCTTTGATACTTGAGCCTATACTATTGACTTGTTACTTTTAGCGCACGCCAACAACCAAGTTTCTCTAGAAAATAATAGTGTCAAACTGTTTGAAAACATTGTTGAGTTGTGATCACACTTGCGACTCAAGACAACACAAAAAAAATCGACGTACATGTTACTTTAAGGAATACTTACTAGGGCCCCATCAATAAAAACAAAACCAGCCATAATCCGAAGGCATGTCGTCAACAGATATTTAGGTGTATACACTGACGACCACTGCCCGATCATGAAAAATACGTAGCAAGAAAAAACTGTCGCACAATGAATAAAATTATTAATATGACACAAAGCGGACTTCATTTTCCCTGAATGTTCACTACTGGCCATTAAAATTGCTACACCACAAAGATGACGTGCTAGAGACGAAAAATTTAACCGACAGGAAGAAAATGCTGTGATATGCAAATGATTAGCTTTTCAGAGCATTCACACAAGGTTGGCGCCGGTGGCGGCACCTACAATGTGCTGACATGAGGAAAGTTTCCAACCGATTTCTCATACACAAACAGCAGTTGACCAGCGTTGCCTGGTGAAACGCTGTTGTGATGCCTCGTGTAAGGAGGAGAAATGCGTACCATCACGTTTCCGACTTTGATAAAGGTGGATTTCAGAATATCGCGATTGCGGTTTATGGTACCGCGACGTTGCTGCTTGCGTTGGTCGAGATCCAATGACTGTTAGCAGAATATGGCATCGGTGGCTTCGGGAGAGTATTACGGAACGCCGTAGTGGATCCCAACGGCCTCGTATCACTAGCAGTCGAGATGAGAGACATCTTATCCGCATGGCTGTAACAGATAGTGCAGCCACGTCTCGATCCCTGAGTCAACAGATGGGGACGTTTGCAAGACAACAACCATCTGCACGAACAGTTCGATGTCGTTTCCAGCAGCATGGACTA
Organism: Schistocerca nitens; assembly: GCF_023898315.1. Taxonomy (NCBI): domain Eukaryota; kingdom Metazoa; phylum Arthropoda; class Insecta; order Orthoptera; family Acrididae; genus Schistocerca; species Schistocerca nitens. Next base: position 286,575,075 of record NC_064614.1, read on the forward strand.
TCAGCTCGGAGACCATTGCTGCGGTTACCCTTGACGCTGAATCACAGACAGGAGCGCCTGCGATGGTGTACTCAACGACGAACCTAGGTGCACGAATGTCAAAACGTCATTTTTCGGATGAATCCAGGTTCTGTTTACAGCATCATGATGGTCGCATCCGTGTTTGGCGACATCGCGGTGAACGCACATTGTAAGCGTGTGTTCGTCATCGCCATACTGGCGTATCACCCGGCGTGATGGTATGGGATGCCATTGGTTACAGTCACGTCTTGTTCGCATTGACGGCACTTTGAACAGTGTACGTTACATTTCAGAGGTGTTACGACCCGTGGCTCTACCCTTCATTCGATCCCTGTGAAACCCTACATTTCAGCAGGATAATGCACGACCGCATGTTGCAGGTCCTGTACGGGCCTTTCTGGATACAGAAAATGTTCGATTGCTGCCCTGGCCAGCACATTCTCCAGATCTCTCACCAACTGAAAACGTCTGATAAATGGTGGCCGAGCAACTGCCTCGTCACAATACGCCAGTCACTACTCTTAATACAACTGTGGTATCGTGTTGAAGCTGCATGGGCAGCTGTACCTGTACACGCCATGCAAGCTCTGCTTGACTCAATGGCCAGGCGCATCAGGGCCGTTATTACGGCCAGAGGTGGTTGTTCTGGGCACTGATTTCTCAGGATCTGTGCACCCAAATTGCGTGAAAATGTAATCACATGTCAGTTTTGGTATAATATATTTGTACAATGTATCATCTGCATTTCCTCTTGGTACAGCAATTTTAATGGCCAGTAGTGTAATTAGACTACACTAATAGTCTATATTAACTGCAATTGTGGACTACATTACTGGAGTTTTGGTTCACAGGCTACCACTTGACGGACCTGCTGCTGCAGTGAGAAGAGTACAGAGAGGAATTCTGCGATGATGCTGTGGAGCCTCGACACCACATCTAAAAATGCGCTAACTACATTAATGAGTGTATATCTCCTGGACGGATAAATTAGAAACAAGGCTGCCATCTAGTGGCTGAAGAAAAGACGATATTAAAATATACACGAAATTATTGGGGCATCAGCAACAAATCCGTTAGTAAATATAATATTTGCACAATGAAAGCAGAGACGTAATTCCTCTAATATAAGAACAGAACGTTTCAATTTCTTCCTGATGTAAAGGAAAGGCCTCCTTTCTTGCTGATGTAAACGAAAGGTCTCCAATAACACGTTTTGAGCAAAATGTGGAACTGGTACACTACCTTTCCAAACAATGGGCAAGTCCTAGATATCTGAATGGATCTAGTAGGGGGGCAATGACCAGCCGTGACTGTGGCGAAATTTGTAAACTAGATCATATACCATGAGAATGAGCCCTAGCTGCACATAGGCTGTACGAAGGGCTGCTAGATAGGCTTTAAGAGATAAAACGGTTTACAACGTAATTACAGTTAAAGAGGACTTCGATAAGGAATTTGACGTCCAAAATCTTCTAGCTGATTCTGTCTTATAAAAATCAAAGCGTAACTATAAATAACAGGCACCACATCAGGGACCCGATTGCTCTACGATCGTTTGGCCCAGTAAGAGTGAAGGGAAGTAGCCACAAGAAAAGCCACAAGAAAAACGAGAAAAATAAGTGACAGGTAAATGATATGCTCTGGTCTGTTACCATGCTGTGTGAAGACAGCAGAATGTTGCTGGACTGGACAGCGTGGCGTAAAGAGGAACTAGGGACATACCGATGGCAGTAAATTTTATGTGCGTGTTACATCTTCGAGGTCAGTAAGAAGAGACAGTGAAGCTACACAAGACACTATGCTATTTAACTGTTCTGACTGGGTCTTTGAGCCTAAGATTCTAGATTGAATTTTTGCTCTGCAGCTGATTAAAACTATGCGCCGGACCGAGATTCGCTCGAGACCATTGCCTTCCACTGCCAAGTGCTCTTCCAACTGAACTACCCTCACTACTCCTCACAGCCTTACTTCCGCCAGTACGTCGAACCTAATATCATCATAAGCGATAGCAGAGGAGGTATTAGTGTGAGAACAGTACTGGTGTTAGTACAGTATTAGTGTTAGTACAGTATTAATAATATAATTTTCAGTAGTAGTAGTAGTAGCTGCTGTAGAAAAATGAAGATTGTAGTAGTAGCACGCCGCATTTTTTGTGCTGTTTCCTACATCCGACACGGTGGATACTGTGCTGGTACACATGTCTCATCTCAGATACGCGATTAGCAAACAATTCGAAAACGTTCACAGACTTCCGCAGAGCTGACCTTACACCCAAACAGATGGGGTACGCAATATCCTTCCTATGGAGGAAGTGGTGGTAACAGTAAGGACATCCGGCCACCGTCTACCACTATATTACCAAATCCAGATTAACATGCCGACCCCGCGAGCATACGAATAGAGGCCAGGAAAAAGAAGACTGTAGTAGTAGTAGTAAAGTAGTAGTAGTAGTATATGTTGGTGAAACAGTACTGATGGCATTTGGTAGTAAAGACATCTGTAAGACGCTGTAAAACCAGTTCAATGTTCAGAATTTAAAATAATATTCAGGAAAAAAATCTCAACAAGAAAAATAAATAGGTTATCATTCAGATTCACATCAATATTATTCTATATGTAGCGGTCCACTGTTGTCATCAACAAAATGGACTATGACAAATAAATGGAAATACGTCGATCCACTACTGTTACTTCGCAAGATTTCAACCTAATTCGTTTAGTTGAATACTCGGTTAAAACAGTTACGTCACGTGCTTCAATCCGAGGAAGGGACCATAGCATATGCGATGATTGGAGCTCGTTTCTCCAGTACTGCGCTTGAGTCGTACGTGAAACAAACTGCTTTTGACATATTTCTACTACGAAAGGTGATACATAAATCGTCTTAATGCCATAGCATTTTTGACACTGGATCACAAAACAAGTTCGCTGCTTGTAAAACAACGCTGTATAAAATGAGATGGGCATATTCCCCTGGTCCACTTGATGCTGTTATCACTTATCTGAAAAGTTGAAAAACTTTTGGATGAAGAAGAAGAAGGTTACGGAGGATCTTTCACCAAGTTTGGAACGAGTCTTGTGGGGTGCGCCTTGGACGGTGCGCCTATTGGCCATGTATTTCAGTATGGACTATTAAAAGTCATATACGCTAAGATGACAAAAGTCAGGAGATAGTGATATGAACACATACAGATGTTGGCAGTATCGCTTACACAAGGTATAAAAAGACAATACATTGGCGGAACTGTCATTTGTACTCAGATGATTCATGTGAAAAGGTTTACGACGTAATTACTACCGCACGACGCGAATTAACAGACTTAGAACACGGAATGGTAGTTGAAGCCGGACGCATGGGACATTCCATTTAGGAAATCATTAGGGAATTCAGTGTTCCGAGGTCCACAGTGTCAAGAGTGTGCCGAGAATACACTCTCACCAACAACAACACCCTGGCCGTCGACTTTCACCTAGCGACCGAGAGTACCGGGGTTTGGGCAGAGTTGTCAATGCCAACAGACAATCAGCCCTGGGTGAAATAACGGCAGAAATCGATGTGGGACATGCGACGAACGAAATTTGGCGTTTATGGGCTGTGACAGCAGACGACGACGCCAGACCCTTTGCTAACAGCACAACATATCCTGAAGCGCCATTCCAGGGCTCGTGACCTCATGGGTTGGACTCTAGACGAATGGAAAACAGTGGTCTGGTCAGATGAGCCTTGATTTGTGTTGGTAAAAGCTGGTAGTAGGGTTCGAGGGTGACGCAGATCGCAGTTTGTCAACGAGGTACTTTACAAGCTGCAGATAGTTTCGTAATAGTTTGAGATGTGTTTACGTGGAATGGACTGGGTCTTTTGGTCCAAGTGAACCGATAATGGGTGGAAATGGAATGGAATCTGCAGCCATTCGAATACTTCATGTTCCAAGCAACGATGGAATCTCTATGGGTGACAATGCGCCATGTCATTGGGCAACAAGTGTTCGCGATTGGTTTGAAGAACATTCTGGACAATTCGAGCGAATGAGTTGGTCACCCAGATTGCCCGATATGAATCCCATCGAACATTTGTATTGCATAATCGATAGGTCTGTTCGCGCACAAAATCCTGCATCGGCAACACTTTTGGAACTATCGACGGCTACAGAGATAGCATGATTCAATATTTGTGCAAGGCAGTTCCACCGACTTTTTGTGTCTATGCCACGTCGTGCTGCTACAGTACGCCTGGAAAACGAGGGTCCGACGCGAAATTAGGAGGTATCCCTTGACCATTGGCATCTGAGTGTAGAAGGCGGGCAAAATGAAAGTATCTCCAAAAATACTTGTAAGACAGACGCTCAACTGACCCTAGTTAACGGCCAGAAGAACTGACCATCACACCAAAAGCAGGAAACCGTGACTGCTATGCACCAATCTTGCTGTCACATGCCTGTGCATGTGCGACCACCGTATGCTCTGTCCCAGGGTACTTCGTTGTGTCATTACGTCTGAATGGGAGAGAAGATGTGTTTAGTGATCGGCTGAATGTAGCAAAAAATGGTGCTCACGTAAAAGCGGCGCGTGTTCATTATCGAGTGTTATACGAAGCACAATTCGTAAAAAAGTCGTATGCGGAACTGTTTCCGCAAGAGTTTAGGATTGGCAGTGTTTTGGAAAAACCTCCAGCTAAGTATGAAAAGCGAAATTTAGTGGAAAAATTTTCTAAAAGGGCTCTTTAGAGAATAAAAGCCGTAAAAATACGAAAAAGCGTTGGAACACCAGAAAGCACTATTCGAGTGCAGGAAAGCTTGGAACAAAGTCCGATGAAATCTCAACGCCATTTATCTGCGGAAATGGGAACCAAGATATCGTCATGTCGAAACGTTATCAAAAAGGACCTGCATCAGTACCCTTACAAATTTGCTGCTGTGAACCAATTAAAACATCCCGACGAACTTCCACGTATTGTTTTCTGTCGGTGATTTCTAACTAAAGTGGAATGAGGACTTTCGGATCATCAGTTTCTCGTTTTTTTGGATGAGACCTGACGCAGACTGTCAAGTTACGTGAACTGACAGAACATGCCCCATTGCCCATCAGCAAATTTCCATCAGTACCTTGAGGAGTCGATGCATAATCTCAAAATTGGTGTTTGTTGCGCTGTGTCTGCTGTTTGCAACGTAACACAGTCCTACATCAAACTGTTAATACTAAGTGTTGTGTCCAGAAGCTATTTTATCATTGCGGATCATGACGGTTATCACGAAAAGCAAAATCAGAGAGGCCATCGAAATACTTAAACAACCTAATAACATGAATAGGGAGGATGGACTCGCCGGTCGCGGGGGTCTCGCGGTTCTAGGTGCTCAATCCGGAACCGCGCGACTGCTACGGTCGCAGGTTCGAATCCTGCCTCGGGCATGGATGTGTGTGATGTCCTTAGGTTAGTCAGGTTTAAGTAGTTCTAAGTTCTAGGGGACTGTTGACCACAGACGTTAAGTCACATAGTGCTCAGAGCCATTTTGAGGATGGACTCAGACTTGCCCTATCCTAGCTGCCAGCAGTCAGAGCCGAACAGACGGCACTGTCAAAACGAGGCACGAGCACTACCAGCGAGTAACTGCCGCCGCGAGGCCGACGTCCAGCAGTTGGTAAACACTAGCCAACTTGTCATTCGACGGTGACCACCAATCATGGCACATAACACAAGAGCCAATAGGTAACAGAGGTTATGTTCTCCCTCCACCACAATAACCTATTAAAAGTAAAGTTCCCTCTCCTTCTTCCTTAAGTGACCAATGCTACTAACTACCTTTTTAAAATTATGATGTAATGGCGTGCGCAGTGAACAGTAACAAAAAAATATAAAGGACACTGCTTGGCTAGAACGCACCATTAGACCCAAAAGAAGGCCGCTGCAACCGTGGCTGAAATGTTGGTTTTTCTACAGCAGCAGTAGTTTTATACATTATGACGCGGTACCATACCCAGAAAACTTTCATGTCCATTGCGGATTAGTTCACGGAAGATGAACGTTTGCAAGGACATTTTCAGCAAGTCAGATCAACAGTATACACAGCATCTTGTCATGATTGCATGAGCTGTTCGGTAAGGAGAGGAGATAATACGCATAGGCAGTTCGATCTCCTGGCCACTCCTACAGCCTGCTCTCTCTCCCGTGTGATTGTTATCCGTGAGGCATATTTTGAAGGATCAGGTGTACTTAAGTAATCATCACGTTCTTGAAGAGCTACAGCTGAACACTTATAACACTGTTGCTGCTATCTCTCTCGCAGAGCTGCTACGCCTGCCCCACAGTTTTATAAAGAAAGTACAGCGCTGCATCTACGTCAGCGTTTGCGACTTCCAGCTTCTCCTGTGATGTTTATTTACAAGCATTAGTCCTGCGGCAGTACTACTGTGAATTTTTTCCTGGGCAGTTTTATTTTGTTCAGCCTGTATAACGTCACGCCACAGAACATAAGACAATGTGCTAAAACTGAAAACAGCAATACACCGGTAAGTGAAGCCAGTTTTAGCGCTACAGTTGTCCAAGAGCACCAAAACATCAGTACCGCAAGGTGGTTCTGAACTACAAGTACAGGTGCCATATGATGATTCCTTGTTTCAAAACGTATCTTCTATTATCTAGGACGTAAGTAATTAGTAACGGTAGTGTCGACGTCTGACAAAAGTAATTTCAAATATTTTTCCGTATGAACTGAAATACATTGATGTGATCAATGTTGGCTTTCAAAAAAGACTTAAGTCTTGAAGAGTAGTTTATTGTAGGTAGCTGAAGCAAGAAAGCAATCTAAACGAATAGAAAAAGGGACAGGTCAATCCTATTTCCAGGAGAGAACTTTGAGAGAACTTTTTGAGACACTTCAAAGAGGAACCGGGCAGTATCACTCGCGGAGTTCCGTTGTGTTCACATGCGGAGCTACGTCCACACTATCTGCAGAAATGCTAGCAATAGAAATTTTGTGTTAAGTACCTATGGGACCAAACTGCTGAGGTCATCGGTCCCTAGGCTTACATACTATTTAAACTAGTTAAACTAACTTACGCTAAGGACAACACACACACACACATCCCTGCCCGAGGGAGGATTCGAACTTCCGACGAGGCGGAGCCGCGTGAACCGTGGCAAGGCACCTTAAACTGCACGGCTACCCCACGCGGCGCTAGCAATAACAGCGGAGGATTACCTATGATAAGTACAGTAGTATTTAACGTGCTGCACACATCAACGACAATATCAAATATTTGTGCTGTTCACCAATGAACGTATGTTCAGTGAAAATGGCACTGTGACTTCAGATAATACTCGTAGTTGAGCAGATGAAAATCCGTTGCTCAATGAGTTGGAAGTAATCAGTACAGGTTCAGAGTGTGATGGCAGTTTTCAGCCTTAACTAACACCATCCTGAGCCATCTACCTTATTTTCGTCACAGACGTCCTTCCTACCGTACTAGATGCAGTACCACTACTCGTACACGATCTTCATGTAATTTGACTGCAAAACGACGGAGCTGCAGTTCACTTTGACGTAAGTATGTGTTACCACTTGGACGTTACAGACCCAAATTCATGGCCTGATAAAGGGAGATCCGTTCTGTTGCCACCACGGTTACCAGATCCAAAACTGCTGTCTACGAGGGTGGTTTGTTAAGTCTGGTAAAAAACCAAGAAAAATGTTTGTTTCGTAGACAACTCACTTTAGTTCTCGACGTAGTATCCTTTGAGTGATATACACTTGGTCCAGCGATCCTCTACCTTTTTCATCGCACTGGAGTAGTAGGTTCTATCAAACTCTGGAAAATTCTCGTTCACTGCAACTATGATTTCCCCATTTGATGAAAAGTTTCAAGTTAGGAGACAGGAAGACATCACTTGAGGCTACGTCGCTTTAACTGGGTGGATGAGGGTCCAATTCAAAGCACAATTCAAGCACTTTCACTATTGTTATCGCTGACGTGTGGAATGGTGCATTATGCTGGTGAAACAGCACTTTTCTACGTACCGGCCTTGATCTTTTTCCAGCCAACGCAAGTTTCAAAACGATCCAGCAATGAGGCATAATAGGGTCTAGTTATGACTCAACCTATTCCTTGCGAATTCCAAAACACTGTTGACTCCACCTTCCCAACTGACAAAATGGTCTTTGCTTTCTTCAGTGCACTTTCGCGGGAATTGTTTCCCATTATTTTGATTGCCATTTTGACTCCGAAGTCTAATGATTGATCCACGTTTCATTTGCTTGACTGAGAACAATTCCGGCACCCACCTCACACACAGCTTCCTTGTAGCCACTTGCCTATGTAGGATATTATGCACTCGCTCAGGTGAGATTCCGACATCTGAACAGTCTCAGGCGTCTTGCATTACCATGTCATGAATTTTGTCAATGGTTTCCTTCATGGTGGCGTCAATTGGACGGACAGAGCGCGCTTCGTCTTCGGTGACCGACCACCTTTAAATTCATTAATCCAAAAGTAAAGGGTCTTCAATGATGGCGCAGAATAGGCGTGAACTTCATCCAGTACAGTTTTGATTTATGCGATAGTCGAAATCTTCAAACGAAAATGACTAATAACAGTACGAAACTCGGTTTTCTCCACTTTCAATCACATTTAACACACTGATAAATTCCGAAGGTTGTCAAAAATGAACCGTGAGCTTTAAGTTGAAATTATCTGTACGATCCTTGAAATAATCAAGTTTAAAACTGTGGAGGCGCAAAAAAATGTTCCGTTCCTTCGTGGAAATTTTACCAGACTTGTGAAACCACATTTTGCTGTGGAGTTTACGAATCTTATGGTGCATGCTATTCCTGTAACATCAAAGGAGGACTTATCTTACACTGATATCCAGTTGGAAGTCAATATTTCCCCTTTGGAATTTACTGTTCGGTTTTATCTCTCATTGGATTTATGATCGCAATAAGAAATGCATGCGCATCACCATATTCGATCCATTCCCAAACTGCGACGCTCACTGATATGAATTTATCGACATGAGTTCGCTCTTAGAATAAAAGGTCAGTTTACTGTTCCGCTCGGTGTATTGTTTTTAACGCATAGTCCATGCATCCAACTTACTACGACAGCTATTTGGATGCATAAAACAAACACTGGCCAATTGGCCATGGAGACCCAACGATACCAATCGCTGCCGCGTCATCCTCAGCCCGTAGGCGTCACCAGGTGCAGATACGGAAGGGTATGTTGTCAGCGGAACACTCTGCCGACCATTTTCAATTTTCGTAATCGTTGTTGCCACTTCTCAGTCAAGTAGCTCCTCAATTGATCTCATAACGACTGCGTGCACCCCGATTGTCAACAGCACTCGACGGATCCGGATGGTACCCATCCAAGTGCTAGCGAAGCCCGGCAGCACTTAACTTCGGCGACCTAAAGGGAATCGGAGTTATCATTGCCGCAAGGCCGTTGGGCTATTGCGATACATGTCAGATTATACAATGAAGAGCCAAAGAAACTGGTACACCTGCCTAATATTGTGTAGGGTCCCCGCGAGCAGCGGAAGTGCCGCAACACGACGTGGAATGGACTCGACTAATGTCTGAAGTATTACTGGAGGCAATTGACACCATAAATCCGTAAGAGTACGAAGGTCGGAGATCTCTTTGCAAGGCAACCCAGCTATGCTCAATGATGTTCATGTCTGCGGAGTTTGGTGGCCAGCGAAGTGTGTAAACTCAGAAGAGTGTTCCTGGAGCCACTCTGTAACACTTCTGGACGTGTGGGGTGTCGCGTTGTCCTGCTGGAACTGCCCACGTCCGTCGGAATGCACAATGGTCATGAATGGATGCAGGTGATCAGACAGGATGCTTACTTATGTGTCATCTGTCATAGTCGTATCTACAACTATCAGGGTGTGACGCTACAATACGATAGCTGTAGGCAGCCAGCGCGAGCCATCTAGCGGCAAAAAGGTGACACTAAGCGGTAGTATTAACATAAAATAAAGTCGAGAGAGGGCAGCAGGGAATGGAGACAGCCAGTGAGAGGCATCTAGCGCCTTAAAAGAGAAACGGTACTGCTAGCCTTACCTCGGGCAGTACTCCCCCTTTGAAAATGTAAATAGTGTGTAATGAAAATAGATAATAAGTAAATGAGTTAAGATAATAGTTAAGCTGTACTGATGGAAGAAGATTAGATAAGAGTAAATAGACTATTAGTAAATGAACCAGTAATTTTACAAGAATAACAAGGGGAGTTTCTCCTCCCCAAGGTTACGCGGATGGAACAGTGTAGCCGGCAGGCAAGAAAAAGAACAATGATCAGAGTCAAGCTGAGGTGGCTCATGGCGGCGGACATTTCGCACGAGAGCTGGCGAGGCCTAAGTACGCAGTGCAGTGCACTAATTTTTGTTAGTTATTATAAAAGACAGCGCTGAGACGACGTCGTGTGGAGTGGAGCAGTGGCATATACATGTTAAAAACGGATGCAGAACGAGGAGAAGTATATTTCACTGATAAGGGCGGTATTGTACAATACGGCAATGACGTTGGCAACCAGTTATACCCACGGCTTTGGACTCCGCTATGGTATATACAGAGGCAACGGTAAATAAGAAAGTTGTTAAGTGCACTGTGTTGGGCCAAGCTCCTAAATATAAGTCGCTCCCAGCACCGTGAGCGATTGTAAGTGCTAAACCGCGCCGTAGAGCAAAGACCAAAAACAAACAAACAAAAAAGTATTTGTTTTTCCAGTGTGAAAGAAGTATATGTATATATATCTACTGCGCTACGAATGAAAGAGTATTAAATCAGTGTTTACCCCAAATAGTGGTTCCAGTGAATGCTATTTGTGAGTTAACCTGAGTCCATCACCACCTGGTACATGGCTTGGTTACAAGTCGTGGAGTACACAAGAGGTCTACAGGAGCATCGGCAGTCGCACTGAGGCAGAGAATTTCGCTGGTGATAGTTACTCAGAATTGACAACTGTGGATGTCACCTAGCTGGAGGGACCAGAAGACACTATAAGGTACTGTACTTCCAAGTTCTGGATGCTACGCTGTGGGTGAAAATGAGTGAGCAGAGTAACTGCGTGAAAGTTTCAAGTAATCCAAATTGAAGGATTAAGGGTAATTGCCGTGATTAAATCCAGAAAGATCACCACAGCTTAGTAGCCTTATTAGTAGTTATTGTAAAGACATTATTAGATTAGTAGATGTAATATCCTAGTAACAATCCTTGTATTGTGTAGGGAAAAGGTTTGTGACGTGATAGAAAAAGCGAGGGTCCTTACTGAAGGACATGTGTGTCTGGATAAGGGAAGCTTAAATAAAATAGAATACCTCAAAGGGAATCAACCCAAGAGTTACTGCGTGCAGTGTTGCCGATTATTCCCCATTATAAAATTCTTATATAATACAAACAGAGCGTGAGGATTGTCAACTATAGGCGCCACGAAGTGGGTCGTAGAGGGAAATCTGTCAGGCAAGAGTGCAGTCGCGCCAAACGAAGTCTGATGCAAGAATCCTGGGGAGAGCACGACCGCCACAAGGGGTCCCATATCACTCCAACTGCACACGTCCCCCACCATTGCAGAGCCTTCACCATCTTGAACAGTCCACTGCTGACATGCAGGGTCCATGTATTGTCCATACCCGTACACGTCCATCCGCTCGTTACAATTTGAAACGAAACTGGTCCGACCAGGCAACGTGTTTCTAATCATCAGTAGTCCAATGTCAGACTGAGGGGCCCAGGCGAGACGTAAAGCTTTGCATCGTGCAGTCATCAAGAGTACTCGAGTGGCCCTTCGTCTCCGAAAGCCCATATCGGCGATGTTTCGTTGAATGAGACTGACACTTGGCGATGGCCCAGCATTGAAATCTGCAGAAATCTGCGGAAAGGTTGCACTTCTGTCACGTTGAACGATTCTCTTCAGTCGTCGTTGGTCCCTTTCTTGGAGAATCTTTCTCCGGCAGCAGCCATGTCGGAGATCTGATGTTTTACCGGATTCCTGATATTCACGGTACACACGTGAAATTGTCGCACTGGAAAATCCCCACTACCTCGGAGATCCTGTGCCCCATCGCTCATTAGCCGACTATAGCACCACGTTCAAACTCATTTAAATCTTGATAAGCTGCCATTGTAGCAGTAGTAACCGATCTAACAAATGCGTCAGATGCTTGTTGTCTTATATAGGCGTTGCCGACCGCAGCGAGGTGTTCTTCCTGTTTGAATTTTTTTTTTTTTTTTTTTTTTTTTTTTTTTTTTTTTTTTTTTTTTTTTGGTGGTAAGATCCTATGGGACCAAACTGCTGAGGTCAGCGGTCTCTATCCCGCGCGATTTACATATCTCTGTATTTCAATACAGTGTCTACACCAGTTTCTTTGGCGCTTCAGTGTGATACCAATTACAGACGACCTCTGGTGCCACCATCTCAAATTTCGACGTCACAGCGTCTAAACTATGCATTGGAGACCAGTGGTTCCCGCCTGAAAATTATGTCGCCACACACGACATAGCCTATTAAATGTTGCCGATACTGTTTTCTTTTCCTCTCTCTCTTTGTCTCTCTCTATATTCCCTATAGATGTTAAATGTTACTGGTGTTTTGGTCAAGAAAATGGAGATCCGGTAGCAGAAACACAGTCCCTCCAGTGTGTACATGTTAAACCTTTCAGACCCGATTTTTTTTCTGCAGATTGAAATTTTCTTAATGTGCGTATGCTCTTCGGTTTTTTTAACATGGTTTTATAAGCTTCAGTTATACAAATATATGCACTCGTTTTGAAAATATACTTCGTACACAATTATGTACATTGTGTCTTGATAAAGATTGAAACCATTGTAGACGAAAAGTATTATTTACATTGTGCAGCTCACCTAAGTTCACATACCAATTTCTCTTATTTACATCCCCTCGCACTGTTGTTTAACACCCCAGGAAGCCATTTGCCGTACAGCTGTTCACATTCCAGGCTGATGTATAGGCTGTGAAATGGCGTGATGGCTGTGCTGACGCCCAGTGTATAAAGCACAGACTGTATGGTAGGGACCTTTCCGATCCTACTGCTCTAACAGGCGGTGTAGTTGCATAATTCCACACAAAATCTACCAGAACTCCTAAGTCGCGGCAGTAAATATAGGGTTAAAGCTAATCAGGAACAAAATCTGTTGGGTAAGTAAACCCCACTGGCACACCAACTACTGGCAACCATTTATCAGCCGGGAACAGGTCTGGTCTCACTTGGAAGCCGAAAGGAGTCAACTCACAGGGGAACCAGGTGCCGCGCAGGTGTACGGCGCAGGAGTACGCCTTGGCGTTGTAGTAGGTGCGCCCGTCGGAGGCGCAGAAGAGCGGCCTGTCGATGACCGCAGGCAGGCGGTCCGCCGCCTCGCACGGGTCCTCGCCTCGCTCCACGGGCCGGTCACACGCACCCTCGTGAAGCACTTCCACAACTGCAGACACAAAGCACACCTCTGGTTATCCATACGACCAAGCGATATTTTATATGCTATTAGATAACAAAATGCTGTCTCAGCCCCTTACCTACGGTGCATAGACTGCTTCCGATTTACACTCCCTGACGAAAAAACTGAAAATGCCTTACGAGATGGCCGGATGTCATTGTAACTTCTTTGACGTACACACCATCTGTGGATAAGTAAACTTACTAGACTTGCAATTCACTGTGAGAGGTAGAACAGCAACCACAGTGAGTGTGGTTCGTGTTTAGCGTTGTTACTATATATAAGTAATATAGCTTTACAGGCTATATAAGAGGAGTAAACAGCATCAGATGCTGAATTACCACTGCATACTCATGTAAAATAGCGTTTTCAGCACCTGACAGACTTTAAACGGAGACTCATTTTGTATCTCCATTTGGCCAGCTGCTCGAATCGTGCAATATCCAAATTTTTTGAGGCAGCTCGATGTTGAACTGCATACCCGTCATCAACGTTCTGGTCGACCATGTCTGACCACCATAACGGAAGAACGCACATAAAACATACTGAACTCTTCAAGTCTCCACCCGCCTATTGACAGCAAATAATGCACTCTTTGCAACAGTATGTGCCACGCTGCACCATTGGCTCGAGACTAATAGCAGCCACACTAGGAAATTACCTTCTAATGTGTACGCTGCCATTCACACCACAGAACAAACGGCTGCTTTTGGAGTGATACCGTGACCGGGAAACGTGGACTGATGTTGAATGACGTCGCATTGCGTTCAACGACGAATCGCGGTTTTGCACTACCTCAGATGACAGTTGATGGGATGTATGACGACGAGGTGGGGAGAGGTTCCATTCCTCAATTTTTTGGATAAGCACAGTGTTCTTACTCCTGGCGTCATGGTGTAGGGAGCCATAGGGCATGGCCACGGGTCACGGCTCGTAGTGACTGAGGGCAGTCTGATTGCACAACAATACGTCAAGGACATCCTGCGTCCTCATGTGTTACTTCTTACGTGACAGTCTAGTGGTTCCATTTTCCAGCAAGATAACGCTCGTCTACATCTACATCTACATCTATACTCCGCGAGCCACCTTACGGTGTGTGGCGGAGGGTACTTATTGTACCACTATCTGATCCCCCTTCCCTGTTCCATTCACGAATTGTGCGTGGGAAGAACGACTGCTTGTAAGTCTCCGTATTTGCTCTAATTTCTCGGATCTTTTCGTTGTGATCATTACGCGAGATATATGTGGGCGGTAGTAATATGTTGCCCATCTCTTCCCGGAATGTGCTCTCTCGTAATTTCGATAATAAACCTCTCCGTATTGCGTAACGCCTTTCTTGAAGTGTCCGCCACTGGAGCTTGTTCAGCATCTCCGTAACGCTCTCGCGCTGACTGAATGTCCCCATGACGAATCGCGCTGCTTTTCGCTGGATCATGTCTATCTCTTCTATTAATCCAACCTGGTAAGGGTCCCATACTGATGAGCAATACTCAAGAATCGGACGAACAAGCGTTTTGTAAGCTACTTCTTTCGTCGATGAGTCACATTTTCTTAGAATTCTTCCTATGAATCTCAACCTGGCGCCTGCTTTTCCCACTATTTGTTTTATGTGATCATTCCACTTCAGATCGCTCCGGATAGTAACTCCTAAGTATTTTACGGTCGTTACCGCTTCCAATGATTTACCACCTATGGCATAATCGTACTGGAATGGATTTCTGCCCCTATGTATGCGCATTATATTACATTTATCTACGTTTAGGGAAAGCTGCCAGCTGTCGCACCATTCATTAATCCTCTGCAGGTCTTCCTGGAGTACGTACGAGTCTTCTGATGTTGCTACTTTCTTGTAGACAACCGTGTCATCTGCAAATAGCCTCACGGAGCTACCGATGTTGTCAACTAAGTCATTTATGTATATTGTAAACAATAAAGGTCCTATCACGCTTCCTTGCGGTACTCCCGAAATTACCTCTACATCTGCAGATTTTGAACCGTTAAGAATGACATGTTGTGTTCTTTCTTCTAGGAAATCCTGAATCCAATCACAAACCTGGTCCGATATTCCGTAAGCACGTATTTTTTTCACTAAACGTAAGTGCGGAACCGTATCAAATGCCTTCCTGAAGTCCAGGAATACGGCATCAATCTGCTCGCCAGTGTCTACGGCACTGTGAATTTCTTGGGCAAATAGGGCGAGCTGGGTTTCACATGATCTCTGTTTGCGGAATCCATGTTGGTTATGATGAAGGAGATTTGTATTATCTAAGAACGTCATAATACGAGAACACAAAACATGTTCCATTATTCTACAACAGATTGACGTAAGTGAAATAGGCCTATAATTATTCGCATCTGATTTATGACCCTTCTTGAAAATGGGAACGACCTGTGCTTTCTTCCAGTCGCTAGGTACTTTACGTTCTTCCAGAGATCTACGATAAATTGCTGATAGAAAGGGGGCAAGTTCTTTAGCATAATCACTGTAGAATCTTAAGGGTATCTCGTCTGGTCCGGATGCTTTTCCGCTACTAAGTGATAGCAGTTGTTTTTCAATTCCGATATCGTTTATTTCAATATTTTCCATTTTGGCGTCCGTGCGACGGCTGAAGTCAGGGACCGTGTTACGATTTTCCGCAGTGAAACAGTTTCGGAACACTGAATTCAGTATTTCTGCCTTTCTTCGGTCGTCCTCTGTTTCGGTGCCATCGTGGTCAACGAGTGACTGAATAGGGGATTTAGATCCGCTTACCGATTTTACATATGACCAAAACTTTTTAGGGTTCTTGTTTAGATTGTTTGCCAATGTTTTATGTTCGAATTCGTTGAATGCTTCTCTCATTGCTCTCTTTACGCTCTTTTTCGCTTCGTTCAGCTTTTCCTTATCAGCTATGATTCGACTACTCTTAAACCTATGGTGAAGCTTTCTTTGTTTCCGTAGTACCTTTCGTACATGATTGTTATACCACGGTGGATCTTTCCCCTCGCTTTGGACCTTAGTCGGTACGAACTTATCTAAGGCGTACTGGACGATGTTTCTGAATTTTTTCCATTTTTGTTCCACATCCTCTTCCTCAGAAATGAACGTTTGATGGTGGTCACTCAGATATTCTGCGATTTGTGCCCTATCACTCTTGTTAAGCAAATATATTTTCCTTCCTTTCTTGGCATTTCTTATTACACTTGTAGTCATTGATGCAACCACTGACTTATGATCACTGATACCCTCTTCTACATTCACGGAGTCGAAAAGTTCCGGTCTATTTGTTGCTATGAGGTCTAAAACGTTAGCTTCACGAGTTGGTTCTCTAACTATCTGCTCGAAGTAATTCTCGGACAAGGCAGTCAGGATAATGTCACAAGAGTCTCTGTCCCTGGCTCCAGTTCTGATTGTGTGACTATCCCATTCTATACCTGGTAGATTGAAGTCTCCCCCTATTACAATAGTATGATCACGAAACTTCTTCACGACGTTCTGCAGGTTCTCTCTGAGGCGCTCAACTACTACGGTTGCTGATGCAGGTGGCCTATAGAAGCATCCGACTATCATATCTGACCCACCTTTGATACTTAACTTAACCCAGATTATTTCACATTCGCATTCGCTAATAACTTCACTGGATATTATTGAATTCTTTACTGCTATAAATACTCCTCCACCATTGGCGTTTATCCTATCCTTGCGGTATATATTCCATTCTGTGTCTAGGATTTCGTTACTGTTCACTTCCGGTTTTAACCAACTTTCCGTTCCTAATACTATATGCGCACTATTTCCTTCAATAAGAGATATTAATTCAGGAACCTTGCCCTGGATACTCCTGCAGTTTACCAATATTACGTTAACTTTTCCTGTTAACTTTTCCACACGTGGCACGTGCCTCAATGAATTGTCCGCGTGATGCTGAGATACATCCACCGCCAGTAAGATTCCCAGATCCATCTCCAGCAGCTGGTATGAACCAGCCCAGACATCGACTCCGTCCCATTGCTAGTATTCCGGATATCAACGACCAGTTATCACAAATGTGGGCTGACTTGCCTCAGAAGAGGATTTAACGGCTTTCTAATACCATCACCAACTGAAACGATACATTCATCCAGAGCAGACGGGGTGAATAAGTGGGGCTCATACCGCCAAGTTCTTTGTAAGTTTCACTCGATTTTTCAAACACTGAAATAACATTACATACTCTTTCAAGCTGTGAGGCATCATTCTGTTCCTTCTTCCCTTATGCGAGCTCCACTTTTTTGTCAGGCAGCGTAAACATCCTGCGACCTCGGCATTTACAGTAATGTGTCCAAACCGTGAAAAGCTGCAGGCAACACAATTACTGAAACTGAAAGGTGCGCCTTGAAAGGCTCGCCCAAACTGTAAGCTATTT
Organism: Schistocerca nitens; assembly: GCF_023898315.1. NCBI lineage: Eukaryota > Metazoa > Arthropoda > Insecta > Orthoptera > Acrididae > Schistocerca > Schistocerca nitens. Next base: position 286,592,926 of record NC_064614.1, read on the forward strand.
TATTTTTTGCGAACCATTCTCACGCACTGCCCACTACGTGTATCACACATTTTTGTACATGTATAGTAAGCAGTACTTAATATCCATTATACAATAAAGCAAAACTTTGCTAAGCATAAATACCAAACATACGACACGACGTTGCGCACTGTAGCTCCACAAATACTCTAAGAACCTATCGCAGCACCACCTGTGGTAAGCCTATGAATGCACATTGACTGTAGCATATGATGGCTTGTGCAATAAACGCGTTAGGTAACAATTAATCTGTGTCCAAGCTGTCTCATATCGAATAAAAAACACGAGCTTTCGATATCTCCGCCATTTTCAGGAGCACTCACTGTCGAGACGAACGCAGCTTCTATTTTATATCCGTTTTGCAGGAAATCATGAGCTATGGCCGAATTCTCAAGTTCCCTTTGGTTAATATGTCGATAGTCCTCAGTAATGTTCAAGCTATTTGATTTATGTAGACACTGATTCATTCGCAAGGGACACCGCACACATCAGGCACTCGAAGAGCTATGTATTCTTTAATAGGGCGTATCACAGTTCGTATTTTGGGGGTGAATGGAAACATTGGTCTCAGTCCATTTCTCTGCAGCATGCATCCTAATGTGCTGCCCGCAGCGTGGCAGGAACGCAGTCGGTTTGTCGTCTTCTGCCGATTCACAAAGCGTCCGCCATCAGTGGCACCTGACAGCTCCTGTAAACTTTCTCCCCGAACACGCGTTTCAGTCGCTGCATTTCAGACCCTAATTGATCGTCATGAAAATATTCTTTGGTCTGTGTACCCGCTTTCTTGTGTACTTGGTGGTGACACCTATTGGGATTCAAGTGCCGATCTGCGTGCGTTTGTTTTCCGTACATTGAATGACCAAGCCAGTCTCCAGCCCTCCACTCAACTAAAGCTTCCATGTCGATAGTAAGTTTAATGTTGGGATGGACACTTTTCATATGATCAACGAAATGTTGCAGTGTATTTTCACCATCAGGTAGGTGTCATCAACATGCCGGAGGAAACAAGATGGACTCAACGTTGCAGAGCTCAGAGCGTGCTCCCCAAAGTGTTCCATTAAGAAATTCACTACTGCCAGAGACCAGCAGTGATCCTACTGCGTGCCATTAATCATCTCATAATATTCGTTGTACAGGATGTTCGTAGCCGTTTGGAGATGATGGAACAACTTGACGATCCCTCATGGCAAATGTACTGGCACTCTCGTAAAAAGCGACACAACTCCCCGACTAAACTTTACGTTATTTCGGCCCGTCGTCATTTTCTTGAGTATGTCAACAAATGTGTGCGAATTCATATAGTGCTCACAGTGTCTCAGCTTGGGTGCTAATAACACTGTCAGTCTGTAGGTGGGCGAACTGTTTGCACTAACAATGAGCGCAAGATGGACATTTTCCTTGCGTATCTTCGGCAATCCATGAACCCTTGGAGGTCTGGTGGCACGAGGCATTAATGTCTTCACTACTTCGTCTAGTAAGCTAGAGTCTTTTGATAATTTATCTGTCTTTTTGTTGATGGCTGTGTCGACTGAGTATCTTGTACGTATCTACTTCTAATAAATGTAGCAATTGCAGTGTTGAGAACCACAGTGACCTATACTTTGTAGGCTAGCAAGACAATCAAGTCTTTGTTCTTATGTAACAAGCGTAAACCAATTGGTTCCTCCTGTACAATATTTGATTTCAGTCGCTTGGGTGTCTTGTTTGAGTGGAAGGCTGGCTAGATCATTCAGTGTAGAAAAAAGCAGCGCACACTACTCGGTACTTGAACCCCAATAACTTTCACCACCTCGTGCGCAAGAGAGCGGTCTTGTTCACATTAGTACATAGAGCAAAGGTTGTTTACGATGACGACCACCTACTGTTTAAATTGCAGCATTTGAGACACGTGTTCACAGAGAATGATTACGGAAATGGAGACATCCCAACCGCTTTCAGGTGCCACCAATGGAGGACGCTGTGTGACTTGGCGTTTCTGCCGTACCGCGGGGCAACGAGCAGCAAGTTACGACGTGTGCTGGATAGATATGGTCTAAGACCAGTGTTCCTCCCCTCACCCCCCCCCCCTCCCAATGTATGGTGCACCCTGTTAAAGACTAAAGACGAGATAGCTCGTCGAGAGCGAATGCAGCAGTATCTACACTCATGCTCATAAATTAAGGATAATTGCAGAATGTGGTGCCAGTGTGGCACTACACGAAACTTGCGCTAATAGCATAGGCACATTAGGCAACACACACGACACAGATCTGTAAGTCCACGGTATTGGTGATAGGTTGAAAAAACCATCCCGAAACACATGTGCTACAAAACGCCACTGTTTCCTGCACATGTACCCCAACATCAGTGTGGAATATGATCACCATGCAGACATACACAGGCCTCACAACGGGTTGGCGTACTCTGGATCAGGTGGTTGAGCAGCTCCCTGGGATATAGCCTCCCATTCTTGGACCAGTGCCTGTCGGAGCTCCTGAAGTGTTGTAGGGGTACGTCGACCGAGAGCATCCCAGACGTGCTTGATGGGGTTTAGGTGTGGAGAACAGGCAGGCCACTCCATTCGCTTGATATCTTCTGTTTCATGGTACTCCTCCACGATGGCAGCTCCGTGGGGCCGTGCGTTATCATCCATCAGGAGGAAGGTGGGACCCACTGCACCCCTTAAAAGGCGGACATACTAATGCAAAATAACGTCCCTATACACCTGACCTGTTACAGTTCCTCTGTCAAGGACATGCTGTGGTGTACGTGCACCAATCATAATTCCACCCCACACCATCAAAACACGACCTCCATACATGTCCCTTTCAAGGACATTAAGGGGTTGGTATCTGGTTCCTGGTTCAAACCGGATGAAAACCCGGCGAGAATCACTGTTCAGACTATACCTGGACTCGTCCGTGAACGTAACCTGGGACCACTGTTCCAATGACCATGTACTGTGTTCTTGACACCAGGCTTTACGGGCTCTCCTGTGACCAGGTGTCCGTGGAATGCACCTTGCAGGTCTGCAGGAGAATAAACCATGTCTGTTCAGTCGTCTGTAGACTGTGTCTGGAGACAACTGTTCCGGTGGCTGCGGTAAGGTCCCGAGCAAGGCTACCTGCAGTACTCCGTGGCCGTCTGCGGGCACTGATGGTGAGATATCGGTCTTCTTGTGGTGTATGTACACTGTGGACGTCCCGTACTGTAGCGCCTGGAGACGTTTCCTGTCTGTTGGAATCGTTGCCATAATCTTGAGATCACACTTTGTGGCACACGGAGGGCCCGTGCTACGACCTGCTGTGTTTGATCAGCCTCCAGTCTCCCCACTATTCTATCCTTCATAACGTCATCAATATATGTTCTTTGAGCCATTTTCAACACACAGTCACCATTATCATGGCCATACCCCGAGCTGATTTAAATCAGCAAACCGCCCACCAGAGCGTTGTTCCACCATGTATCAGCATTATCCTTATTTATGAGCATGAGTGTATATAGGTCAAACAGTTCGAACTTTTCAGAACGTTTTATTGAGACGTAAGGAAACTTGAGAACGCAAACAGATGAGCGTTGTTGAAAAAGTGCGTAAAATTCAATACAATATGGAAACACGATAGCCTTGGCTCACGTATCATCGTCTTGAGAAGCTTTTATAAAGGAGGCAGTTTAGATTAGAATGAACAGCAACAACTTTTACAGTGACCAGGAGTACACACCTAATAGGGCGTGGGTAAGGACTTAACATATTGAGCGAAAGTAAAGATGGATGCCTGACGCTTCTAAAGAGGCGGGAGCGGCAGTTTCAACCTTGGCGCCGTCCCCTCTCGCCACGTGACGTCTCTGCTCCTGCAGCAGACTGGTGGTGCTGTGAGCTGCGCAGTTCTTGTTCTACGCATGTCTGACTTTTGCCCTCTCCAGTTGCAGGTGCTACAATCGTATCCATATAATCAGAAAACCGTACTAGCCCCGATAGTCAGTGATTTTTATTCCTGACGGCAACAGTCGAATGCTCCAGTGTTTTACTCAATATGACGCTACTTTTAAATCGCGAATAGTTTATTCCACAATTATTTTGAGTTTTACTTTTCCTTCATCATGTTGTCTTTTTTTCTGTCAATATATGTCTGCCTAGCCACACTGTAGAAGTTGTTTCCAATTCATTCTGCGACAATAGAGTTCTTAAGGAAAATAGTTTTAAAAGCTATAATGTGTTAGTTTCACTTTCGTTTGTATTCCAAGTAGTGTTTCTTTTTCATATTAGACTGTTATGATAGCGAGAAGCGTTAAAACTGCCTTCTGGTCGAACCTATTTCAGGCTAAGTCTGCCTAAATCATTTCATCCGAATTTCGGATTGTCTCCATTTAATTTCCTGTGGATAATTTTCTGCTCCACGTCGTTTCTCAGTCTGCCAAAAGCAGTTCAGTGTAAGTAATCAAATACGACATTAAGTACACAGTCAACTCTTAGGAACTCTCAATTTCTCATCTGATGCACGACTATGACTTGAATTTCGCTGATTAACAAACAATCCTCACTTGATCTTCTCCACAACGCAGTGCAATATTTGCTGCAGGGATTTGTTGAAAGGAATATTATTTGTCGAGGTTAGCAGAAAATTTCAATGATTGCATCTGTTTCAAAGGATGGCTAGCTTATTTTAGAGATTATCAAAGAGGAACTAACGTACAACAACAACTGGTTTAATGTAGTTACCGTCTGTGTTACATTAATATACTCGGGCAATCGATTTGTTTGCAGGAGACTGTTTACGGCTCTCTGTAACGTTCTGAAGCTGTGTGTACTTTAACGATGCTCGCCGTGTCGTACATTGTTTGCTGTGAGGCAACTCACAACTTCATTACTGATTTCTGATGTTTGTTCTCTTGTTTACCTGTGGAAACGTAAATATTAATAGGGACACAGAGAATTAATATCGACTGGAGTGCACTTACAGAATGTTTCAAAAATCTTTGAGCACCTTCACAGCATTTCCACGAGATCAGATTTTCAAATCTGCTGTTTCCTTATTTCTCCCCCGGGAAACTAGTTGCCTTCAGAGTGTCCAAACGTCACAATCTTAAAAATAGTGCTGCCGGATGTAATATAAAACTGTGTGCAATGGTACTAGAATTTGAATCGGCATCCTCTCGTATGGGAGTTCATGTGATAACCACTGCACCATTGCACTCCGTGTAAATATGAGCGACAGTCGAGGTCAGTTCTTAAAGGAGAGGCACTGGATGCAATAATTATGAAGCCGCACCAACGAATATACCTCTTAAATGCAATGGAAAAATTGATGAATGATCTTTATCTCGACGATTAGAGACTCGCAAGGTCTTTTCAGGCATAAATCCGCGTACTTTTACGAAGGGAAACTCAAAAGTAGGACGCTATAAAATCGCACTGCACTTAGTCGTAAGCTAAACAACCTAGAGACACATATTAGTGGGACTGTGAAGGACCTGATTAATTATGTACTTTGGGAGTTCAATAGACAGCGATAGTTACATATTACGAAATGAAATTTGGCCAGACTCCAGCAGTACATATAACACGGAGAGAGGAAGTACTAGGGTACATACATAACTGATTACAAATAGGATTCTCTTGACGAATTTAGAACTCTACCAAGAAAAAAAAGGATGTCCATCACATGATCCACTGTAGAGGTAGGTGCCCAATTAGGTTTGACAGAAATTGCAACTACGAAAAAGAATTGGTGGTAGAATTGTTTCTCATATTTAATAAACAATTTGTGGCCTCGGCAGGTACGGAAACGAGACTATCCTGGAGTGCTAAACGCAGACCTTACTTAGTTATTCAGTTACTTTCATGTTCCATGGATCATTTTCACGATAAATCATAATCTACATCTACATGGTTACTCTGCAATTCACACTTAAGTGCCTGGCAGAGGGTTCATCGAACCATTTTCATACTACTTCTCTACCATTCCACTCTCGAATGGCGCGTGGGAAAAAGGAACACCTAAACCTTTCCGTTAGAGCTCTGATTTCTCTTATTTTATTATGATAATAATTTCTCGCTGCATAGGTGGGTGTCAACAAAATATTTTCGCATTCGGAAGAGAAAGTTGGTGACTGAAATTTCGTAAATAGATCTCGCCGCAAAGATAACCGCCTTTGTTTCAATGATTGCCACCCCAACTCGCGTATCATATCAGTGACACTCCTATTGCACGATAGCACGTAACGAACTGCCCCTCTTTGCACTTTTTCGATGTCTTCCGTCAATTCCACCTGGTAAGGATCCACACCGCGCAGCAATATTCCAGCAGAGGACGAACAAGTATAATGTAGGCTGTCTATTTAGTGGGTGTGTCGCATCTTTTAAGTGTTCTGCCAGAAAAGCACAGTCTTTGTTTCGCCTTCCCCACAATACTGTCTATGTGGTCTTTCCAATTTAAGTCGCTTGTAATTGTAGTTCCTAGGTATTTTTCCGAATTGACAGCCCTTAGGTTTGTGCGATTTATCGTATACCCTAAATTTATCGGATTTCTTTTAGTACCCATGTGGATGACCTCGCACTTTTCTTTGTTTAGTGCCAATTTCCACTTTTCGCACCATACAGAAATTCTCTCTAGATCATTTTGTAATTGAAATTGATCGTCTGATGATTTTACTAGACAGTAAAATACAGCGTCCTCTGCAAACAATCTAAGGGGACTGCTCAGATTATCACCTAGATCATTCATGTAAATCAGGAACAGCAGAAACCTGTGACACTACCGTGTGAAACGCCAGATGACACTTCTACTCGATGATTTACCGTCTGTCACTACGAACTGTGACCTCTCTGAGAGGAAATCACGAATCCAGTCACACAACTGAGACGATGCTACATACGCACGCAATTTGGTTAATAGTCGCTTGTGAGGAACGGTATCAAGAGCCTTCTGGTAGAAGGAGCCAATTATTATTTTGGTACGGCTGTTGAGTATAACCTCCACCCATAGTAATTTCCAGGAACTATACCTATATCAACTTCACTACAAGATAAACTACTACCAACAGACACAAGCACACTACCACCTACTTTATATAATCTATTCTTCCTACACACGGTTTGCCCCTCTGTAAAAATTTCGGCACAATTTATCTCTGGCTTTAGCCAGCTTCCTGTTCCTATAGCCATTTCAGCTTCAGTGCTTTCTATCAGCGCTTGAAGCTGTGGTACTTTTCCAACACAGCTACAACAGTTTACGACTACAATACCGAATGTTGCTTGGTCGATTCTCGTCGTTCCTTTGCCCTGTACCCTCTGAGACAGCAGCCCTTTTTGATCTTTCCTGAGTCTGTCTAATGATACGCAACAAGTCATTTTAGATACAGATCGCAACTTAATTTTGTAGTATGGCTATATGCTGAACAATTATAAAGTATTGTTTTTGATATATTCAGTAAGTCCTACCCATCACCTTTTACACATTAAAGTAATAGAAATTCTTCTACGCAATAGAAGATCTTGTCAGGCAGAAGCACTTCAGTTTGTTTTCCAATTTTACTTTGTTATTTTTCAGACATTTTGTGTCACAGGCAAAGTCATCAAAAATTATTGTTGCAGCATTAAGCATTCTTTTTTGTGCTAAAGGCACCCTTAATGTGGGGTAATGAATGGCATTTTACCTTTTGGCATTGTTATTATTTACTTCATTGTTCCTTCTGAGCTGCAGTTGATTATTTGCAACAAACTTCATGACAGAATTAATATACTATAAAGCGGTGTCACTCCTTAAAGAAAAGTCTACGAGATGACTGTAGGTGTGCACCACATACTACTCTTATGGCACGCTTCTGAGCAATGAAGTCTTTCTCTCTCAAAGATGAGTTACCCCAGAACATAATTCTACATGACATTATTGAATGAAAATTCGTGAAATACGTCACCTTACTGATCTGAAATGATTCTAAGTGCAACTGTGACTAAACTAAGTTTTTTAGGGGTTCCAAAATGAGCTTTTTCCATTTCAAATTGTCATCTACACACATTAAAAAAGGTTTTGCATCACCTCGGCTCCGAGAGTTCCGGAACCTGTACAGAAAATTGGAATGGAGATCAACATAAACATCATTGCCGCATTTATTACTGCTCATTAAAACCACACACTGTTTGTTGCACCACCATACAGCGAGACCTTCAGAGATGCTGGTCCATATTGTTGCACACCGCTACCTCTAATACCCAGTAGCACGTCCTCTTGCATTGATGCATGCCTGTATTCGTCGTGGCATATATCCACAAGTTTATTAAGGCACTGTTGGTCCAGATTGTCGCACTCCTCAACGGCGATTCGGCATAGATCCCTCAGAGTGGTTGGTGGGTCTCGTCGTCCATAAACAGCCCTTTTCAATCTGTCACAGGCATGTTCATCCTGGGCACTCTAGTCGAGCGATATCGTTATCCTGAAGGAAGTCATTCACAAGATTTGCGTTATGGAGACGCGAATTGTCGCCCATGAAGACTAATTCCTCGCCAATATGCTGCCGATATGGTTGCGCTATCAGTCGGACGATGGCATTCACGTATCGTACAGTCGTTACGACGCCTTCCATGACCACCAGCAGCGTGCATCGGCCTACGCAATGCCACTCCAAAGCAGCAGGGAATTCCCACCTTGCTGCACTCGCTGGGCTGTGTGTCTAAGGCGTTCAGCCTGACCGCGTTGCCTCCAAACACATCTCCGACGATTGTCTGGTTGAAGACATATGCGACACTCATCGGTGAAGAGAAAGGGTTGCCAATCCTGAGCGGCCATTCGGAATGTTGTTGGGCCCATCTGTACCTCGCTGCGTGGTGTTATGGTTGCAAAGATGGACTTCGTCGTGGGCGTCGGGAGTGACGTTGCTCGTCATGCAGCCTACTGCGCTCAGTTTTAGTCGTAACACGACGTCCTGTGGCTGCACGAAAAGCATTATTCAACATGGTGGCGTTGCTGTCAGGGTTACTCCGAGCCATAATCCACTGCAGTAGTGGTATTCCTTGGGCGGTCTGAGGGAGGCATGTCATCCAGAGTTCCTGTCTCTCTGTATCCCCTCTCATGTCTGAACAACATCGCTTTGGTTCAATCCGAGACGCCTCAACTCTTCTCTTTTTGAGAGCCCTTCCTGGCACAAAGTAACAATGCGGACGCGATCGAATCGCGGTATTGACCGTCTAGGCATGGTTGAACTACAGACAACATGAGCCGTGTGCCTCCTTCCTGGTGGAATGACTGCAACTGATCGGCTGTTGGACCCCCTCTGTCTAATAGGAGCTGCTCATGCACGGTTGTTTACATCTTTGGACGGAGATAGTGGCATCTCTGAACAGTCAAAGGGACTGTACTTTTCCAACACAGCTACAACAGTTTACGACTACAATACCGAATGTTGCTTGGTCGATTCTCGTCGTTCCTTTGCCCTGTACCCTCTGAGACAGCAGCCCTTTTTGATCTTTCCTGAGTCTGTCTAATGATACGCAACAAGTCATTTTAGATACAGTCTAATAGGAGCTGCTCATGCACGGTTGTTTACATCTTTGGACGGAGATAGTGGCATCTCTGAACAGTCAAAGGGACTGTGTCTGTGATACAACATCCACAGTCAACGTCTATCTTCAGAAGATCTGGGAACCGGGGTGATGCAAAACATTTTTTAATGTGTGTGTATAGACACCTATGAACTTTGAAGTTTCCACCCCGTTTATTATTTCCTCAGCATGTGTTACACTTTTATTTGGAGTTGTACCCGTAGATGTGCAGAACTGAATATGTTGTGTGTCTTTAAAATTGAGGGCGAGACCTTTCGCAGAAAACGAGTCAATGATACTTTTAAGAAAGCTGATTACTATTTTTTCTGTTTCTGAAAAATTGCTTGGATCGATTGCAGTACTAGTGTCATCTGCAAAAAGAACTAATTCTATTAGTTATGTGTTAGATAGAGGATCGTTTACATACATGCGGAACAAAAGTGTACCTAAGACTGAGTACTGTGGAATCCCATACGTGATTTCTCCTCAGTCAGAATAATGTCGATGGACTACATTGTTTAAATTACTAATTACAACTTTCCGCATCCTTTTCGTTAGATATGACATTATCCAACGGTTGTCTATAATATCAAACCCATAAAATTCAGTTTATCTAGGAGTACATTGTGATTTACACTATCAAATATTTTAGATGAGTCACAGAAAATAGCAACAGGCGCTGTTTTGTTGTTTAATGCTCGGAAAATTTGGTGAACATGTAAATTTCATTCTCAGTAGAAGAACTATTGTGAAATCTAAATTGTGATTTGCTGAGGATATTGTCGTTGGTCAGGTGATATACTAATCTGGAATACATCACCTTCTCAAAAAATGTCACCAGAGAAAGAGGTGGGTAGTTATGACATCTCTCTTACAACTTTTCTTAAAGAGGAGGTTAACAACGGCACGTTTCAGTCTCTCTGAAAAAATATGTTGAGCTACTGATGCATCACATATTTAAGACCAGACAGGGTTTATTGTATAGTGACCAAAATTTAATATTTCATTGGAAATAGCATCAAATCCATCGAGGTTTTCACTTTCGAGGGTACATAAAATTTTCTTAATTTGAGAGGAAGAAACTGGTGAACATTTGATTTAATTCTATGAGAGTTGCTTTTTCAACACAATTCCATGATTTTTCTCCTGAACTGTTTGTTTCTATACTTTCTGCTGTATTTAAGAAATGATTATTAAATATATTTCCTATCTGTGTCTCATCATTTACAGCGTTAAGAAAGGAAAAGTAGTAGTAAGATGATCGGATAGCTGTCTGCTGGTTAACAGCTTTCGAGTGCTAGGGGAGTATCGAAGTATACAGTCTGTCGAGTGGGAGCAAGTGCGGCAAAAAATAACACACCTTACCTCTCTATAATAATATGAAAAAATATGATAACTATTGTTTGGTAGCAGCAGTAACAATTCATTTTCATCCTTTAATTAGTTAATTATTTTAATTGTTTATCACTTTTCTTACATTTAGTATTTGCGTATTAACTGCTTTTCGTATTCGGTATAGGCCACATAAAAACTCTCTGAAGCCAGACAGCTTACATCCTGAGAAACGGAGAAAAATTTAAGTAAATGACATAGAAGAAACTTCTTCTGTTAAAATTTATGTACTTATAAATGAAAAGTCTGCAGTAGCAACAAGGCTGCAGGCTACTCAAAGCCTTTACAACGTACCAGCATGCTATTCAAACAATTTTAAATTTAAAAAGAATAACTATAATAAGGAAAAAAACCTTGCCTGGATTTTTACTGCTTCAGTTTTCATTGAGTAGCAAATTATCTCGTTCTCCTAGCTGCCAGTGTGTTACACGAGATTTTCGACATAGGCCTACTAATGAAAAGTCGACAAACTAAGTCATAAGGAGGTTTTTTGTGCTACTCAGTAAAGTATAACACTTCCTGTAGTTGGTCGTGATTGGGAAAAGAAGTACCATCCTTGGGGATGACATTCGAAGTACGGACAGACGGTCGGTATGAGAGGACTGAGGTACTTACGCCAGGGGATGAGCTCCCTCTCCTTGGCGCACTGCAGAACGAAGGGGTTGGGGTAGGTTACGCCGTCGGTGCCGCAGACGGGCAGGTAGATGGCCTGGTTGTCCGCCAGGTAGCAGACGGTGCGCGCGTTGCTCGGCATATGGATGTCGGTCAGCTGGCACGCCCCGTCGTGCACGATCCGCAGACCTGCAACAGCAATGATGGGACAGCCATAGAGCTTCGGACTGCGTGAATGCTGTTCATCACTACCTAAAGATAAATACATCTTCTCGGCATATGTGTTACAAGTATCTTCCATAATGGGTTCAAGCGAGGCAATATTGAATGATGTTACAAAGCCAGATCACTCAACATTCACACACTTGATCTGCTACTATCGAAAAGGTTGCTGCGCACCTGTAAGAACGATGTGTTAGTCTGGCCTCTACCATAGATACCCTTGTAGCGGGACGTACGAGCCACCCTATAGGGCCAAGGCCCATTGTTCGTTGGGGAGAAAGTCTTATTACATTCCAAATACTTATCTCTCACCCCATATAGTTTTTCTTCTTTTACTTCAGTGAATTTGGTCCAGACAGTCCTATACTGTAGGCTGCCCTTTTCATTCTGGCAGTAGTTGCTTGTTTTATACTAGAATGCAGTTAAGTGTTCAATCTGTATGTTACAACATATTGCCAGAATATCTTTAAATTCAGGTGCTTAATATAATTTAATGATGAAACAGGCCACTCATCTGCACATGTTCATCAGACATGGCGGAGAGGGGGCGGGGACACGGTTACATATTGGAGCTCACTGCTGGTATTCGCTTCAATATGAGTACAGGCAGCGGAAACTTTCTGTGACATCATTCTCCATAATATGTGCCATGATGTAGGCCACGACGGGGTGGGTAACACTGTGCGGAACTAAATATTATGTGTGCGCTCCCAAATACAATTTCAGCACCGAGAAACAAGCCTCCAAACAACTGGAGGCGTTCAGAGTCCATGAGCAGCTCCAGCCGAAGATGGTTACCTACTTCTCTTAAGTCCGATAGCGCTCAGAGCCATTTGAGACTACTTCTCTTATGTCGTAGGAAAAGGCAGAAAATTCGTATCAAATGCAAAGAGCTTTAAAGACAGCAACAAGATAAATATCACCCCAAGGCAATCGCAATCCTTAAAGTAGGCTTTATGCAGATGAGACCAAAAGCGCGTGAGCCGTGTGCCGCTCACGTTGGTGCCGTTGGTAGGGTGGCATCGTCTAATGGCGATAGTGGCGTCTCGTTTTCTTCTTCTGTTTACTGGCGCCACGACGTTTGCTAGCGTTGTCTTTCCGCAAGTGGCAGCAGCAGCGTTTATCGATATCTAGTATCCGTACTATCTATGGAAGGACGTGAAGTATTTTGCGGGTCGGGTGTGTCGGTAGTTCGGTTGAGACGGAGCAGCAGAGAGGTCCGGCAGCGCTAGGATATGCCAGGTCTGCTGGCGGCACGCATGCATTGCCGGATCGGGGAGCTGTAGTTGCGAGGGCCACAATCTCGTTGTCCACTGGACCCAGGGCGATGAGTTGAGTGAACATTAATCCAGTAGAGAAACCAGCAGCAAGTGGAGCGTGTCGAGTTGGCAGAATCTATTAGCCGTCTTCTACTGCCTGTTACTAGTTCTTGAATTTTGTGTTATTATTGGTGAAGTGCAACCAGCGGTATTTTACTGCCTAGTGGCCGCTAATGCCCCAGTTACCTGCCTGGAGGTTAGCGTATTTTTGTGGGATTGTACTTTTCCTCGTCTTGCCGATAGTGTCCAGCATGATGCATAGTTCGAAAGACTCCTTCACTGCGGTGTGGATTGTGGTCTCTTTTGTCTACCTTGGTTGCAGTGGTTCCTTCTGCCTTTCGATGTTTTAAGCACCGGATTCTGAAGCTGTCTGTCACTTCGTCCTCGCTTGAATTATTCCATCGTTGTACTGGCTATCACACGTTAGGTGGATTTCGTAAGAGGATTGATCGGCGTTTAAACTGTCCCTAGTTTGAGTTGCCACCCTGTTTGGTGAGCATAACTCTTGGCTGCCTGTCTCACCGCTTATGGGAGGGAGAATACTGTTTAACGTCCCGTCGACAACGAGGTCATTAGAGACGGAGCACAAGCTCGGATTAGGGAAGGATGGGGAAGGAAATCGGCCGTGCCCTTCGTAAGGAACCATCCTGGCATTTGCCTGAAGCGATTTAGGGAAATCACGGAAAACCTAAATCAGGATGGCCGGACCCAGGATTGAACAGTCGTCCTCCCGAATGCGAGTCCATTGTGCTAACCACTGCGCCACCTCGCTCGGTACCGCTTATGCTGCTGTAGGGACTTTCCTCAGGTTGATCCTTAAAGCATTGTCTGTGGATCACTCCCTTCTTCATTTTCTTCTTTTGTCTAAATTATTCCTATTGTTTATGGCCTTCAGCCAACAAATAATTTGAATTCTTTCTTAATAAGGCCTTCAGTCGTCAATGTAACGTGTGTTACAGTCATTTTTTTTAAAATGATTGTTTTTGAAAAATTATTTCCTTAAATATTGTGTATGCGTTTACTGTGCCAGCAACGGTAACTGATTAAGCCCCGTTCACACCTTTTCCTGCTTTCCCTAAGTCCCACGTTTCAGTGCGTCTCGTTAAATCTATGTAGATGGGAACCCACCAAATGGAATCTTACATTGTTTCTCAAGAACTCATGATTCGCTGTCGAGAGCGACAAAAGACCTTTTTAAATGGGACGGAAATCGATAGATGTGGTCTATACAAGTAAGTGGTTGAAATGGCTCTGAGCACTATGGGACTCAACATCTGAGGTCATCAGTCCCCTAGACTTAGAACTACTTAAACCTAACTAACCTAAGGACATCACACACATCCATGCCCGAGGCAGGATTCGAAACTGCGACCGTAGCAGCAGCGTGGTTCCGGACTGAAGCGTCTAGAACTGCTCGGCCACAACGGCCGGCTACAAGTAACTGATTACAATTTCAGAAAAACTGGTTATTTATCATAAGACAGGCCTTTACAAATTGAACAAGTCAATAACGCGTTGGTCCATCTCAGACCCTTATGCAACCTGTTATTAGGGGTGTCATTGATTGATATCGTTGTTGGATGCCCTGAAGGATACCATCTTGCCGACTTCTGTCCGCCTGAAGCGTTAGGTCGTCCAAATCCCGAGCTAGTCAGAGGGCCCTGCGCGTAGTGCACTAAACGTTCGTAGTTGGGGAGAGATCCGTCGAACTTGTTGGCCAAGCTTAACGTTTGGCAAGCACGAAGGCAAGAAATAGGAACTCTCGCCGTGTGCGGGCAGCGTTATTTTGCTGAAGTATAAGCCCAAGATGGCTTTCCATGGAAAGCAACAAAACAAGGCGTAGGTATTCATCGACGTACCGCTGTACCATAAGGGTGCCTAGAATGACAACCAAACGGGTCCTGCTATGAAATGAAACGGCACCCTAGACCATCACTCCTACCTGACCGGCCTTATGGCGGGCGACAATGAGAGTGGTATCCCAACACCATCCGGGCATCACCAGACATGTCTTCGCTGGTCATCGTGGCTCAGTTCGAAGTGGGACTCATCACTGAAGACAATTCTGCTTCAGTCAATGAGATTCCAGGCTGAAGACGTGTGGAGGCGCCTGTGATAGCGGAGGGATACCAACAAGACTGTCGCGGGACGTACGGCCCAAAAACCAGGAGTGATCATCTGGGCTGCCATTTCATTTCATAGCAGGACCCCTTTGGCTGTCATCCACGGCACTTTTACAGCACAGCGGCACATTGAAGGTAGCCTTCGCCCCGTTTTGCTGCTTTCCGTGGCAAGCCATCCTGGGTTTATATTTGAGCAAAATAATGTCGGCCGCAAACGGACAGTTCCTACTGCTCGTCTTCGTGCTTGCCAAACATCTCCCTGAGCAGCGCGGTCGCTGCATCTCTCACCAATTGATAACGTTTGGGCATTATGGGCAGCATCCTCGAACAAACTCAGGATTTTTACTATCTACCTCACCAGTTAGACATAATTTGCCGCGATATAACTCAGGGGGACATCCAACAACTTTACGAATAAGTGCCAAGCCGAATAACTGTCTTCATAAGGGCTTTAGGAGCACCGACGCTTATTTTTAGAGTGTGTGATATATGTCACCGTCTTGGTGACGGACTGGTAGTGTGGGTAACAATCAGAAATTTTAGATGTACTTACCTCCACATCACCAAAAAACGTCCTTTGGCGACTAGAATATATGTTGAAGACACGATCCTGCCTTCAATTCTGTCATTGACGATTTTTTTACTTCTTAATAAAAGTCGACTTGTGTATCCATTTTACCCTGTAGAGCTAGCATTTTCGATTGCAAAATGTGGAATAATTTTGATTTTCAGGTATGTTGTTGATATTACCCTTCGTGTGAAATATCTAAGTTTAGACTTTATCTCCCTTGTACGTGATCAGTCATCTCGAAAAAACCGCTAAGAAAAAACTTTTTTTCACTTTTTCCTCAGTAACTCGCTTCCGTTGCATTTAGACAAAAGTATACCATTATCAGTTTTAAGGAGCGTTAAATTTCCTGCGAGTTTCATACATAACTTGTTGGAAAATTCGTAACAGCCTAAGAGATATGAGGCTGTGATTATCTGCAAAAATGTCAAAAACTCCCAAAAAGTTGAATATGTGACTGGTTTCATCATGGTAACTTTTTTGTTAGTAGAATGAGATTTTCACTGTGCAACCGAGAGTGCGCTGATATGAAACTTCCTGGCAGATTAAAACTGTGTGCCCGACCGAGACTCGAACTCGGGACCTTTGCCTTTCGCGGGCAAGTGCTCTACCATCTGAGCTACCGAAGCACGACTCACGCCCGGTCCTCACAGCTTTACTTCTGCCAGTAGTGTTGTTTTGTGCACAGTGCATAATAACCACTATTGAAGACGATTTAATTTCTTCAATATCCATGTAAAATATTTGTTATTACTCCCTACACACGCCGAGAAATGTTTCATTCACAGTTTCAGTGAAAGTGGACTAGACACTGAAAATACCATCCTCTTCAAAAATACCATCCTCTTCTTTCATATTGAATTCAACCTCTGACACATTGCCACATGATTAGCATCCGTAGTGAACACACACCAAGGAGTATCGCAGTCCTGCTTTTTTCCCACTGGATTTGTTGCCACACGTCTTTCTACATTTGCATGAAATTACGTTCAGCAATGTCTTCCGAGTTTATTCTTTATTCATTGGCACTTCCAACCCACTTGAGGGCGTCTTTTCCATATCCCAACCACGTTTGAACTTGCAGATAAGTTCTTTATGCCTGATATTCAACTGCATCCCTTGTTGAAGGTAAGCGTGTAGTAGCTTTATAAAAGCTAGGGTACCGAAACTCATCTATAGACGTTTACGAGACATCTCCATAAAGTACCACAAGGAAATATTCAGTTCCTTACGATCTTCTCTTTTTCTGCAGCTGGATCCTTGAAAACATACAATAATTTTACTGTGGGAAGCATCACTGTCAAGTGTGTTGCAAAATTTAGCTTTCCTCGGTCCAAACACAGAGGAGGTGGTATCGCAACCTCATATTGCATGGAGAAATAGAATATTTTCCACCCTATCTTTAAATTTTGCAAAAGCGCACATTGTCTGGCGCTAAAGCCGTCACCAAAATCGAAAGATCAATGTCTGCTCCAATAACAACAGAATCGTGTTCAGAAGACGCTGAAATGGCAGTTTTCACAATTAGAATAACTGCATCTTATGTTGCCTGCTTCGTGATCATTTGCCCTCACAAAAATTCCTTCTGAAGCAATGGGATGAAAAAGGATTACTTTCTTGCGTTTAAAAATAATGTATGTTTTGGCACTTGCGGAAACATGATACCATCCAACAGAACTTCTGCACGAGATTGTACCCTGGAACGACGAGCTCTTTCGATGCTTTATGTGCTCCTTTAATTTTCTTTTGTAGGGTACCTATCAAAGACTACAGCACTTAGACCATAATGTCAATGTACGTAGGTCAGAAATGTTTTGAAAATAGCAGACAAACATTAGCTCCAATTCCAGTGAACTCTGTGTTCAAGGTATCCACCACTTACTACAACAGGTTTCCTCTTTCCCATTTCTGTGTCACATGGTAAGGGCCTAAAGACAAATCAAAATGTGGACTTTCTCCCTTTCCGAATGCCTTCCTCAGAAAATTTCGACAATGGAAAGGGAGCAAATATTTTCTCACGTCATCATCAGCCTGCTTAGAGACAACCATCCTGTGGAAAAGCATGATATGATCCAGAGGTACTTTTCCTTTCTTCGTTTTTATATGGTTAGCAACAATAGCTAGACACACCAATCCACATTTATGTCAGAAATATTCTCAAAATTGCTGTTCGCAATTCTGTTCATCCCTCTAGAACTAATCTCCCAAGACAGATGGCAGTTGACATCTTCACCTCCTATCACTCCATTAGTTACAGACATCAAACTTTTAATAATTGGAAAATAACTGTGACTAGAAAACCACTGAGTTAGTTTATTAATATCACTATTACCTCTAGCTATATGGGAACGTCTCATGTCGTAATGTTGTTCAGTACCAGCCGACTGCCCGCATCTCGTGGTCGTGCGGTAGCGTTCTCGCTTCCCACGCCCGGGTTCCCGGGTTCGATTCCCGGCGGGGTCAGGGATTTTCTCTGCCTCGTGATGGCTGGGTGTTGTGTGCTGTCCTTAGGTTAGTTAGATTTAAGTAGTTCTAAGTTCTAGGGGACTTATGACCTCAGCAGTTGAGTCCCATAGTGCTCAGAGCCATTTTTGAACCAGCCGACTCAAAACTGCAGAAGTTTTCATCACAAGTGAAGCGAGTGAGAACTCTGCCCGTTATACCTCGTCCATGAGTCAGGGCACCAGAACTCTTCACTATTTTCATAAAGCTTTCCTCAGTTGTCACATCTGACCATTCTCCAGACCAAAAGTTGTCAGAGCGTCTGACCGTGAACTAGCCACCAGTTGTGAATTTTTGAAATTCTAAGCATCCATTTTATCTTCAACAGTCAATTTATCTTACACATATAGGTGAGCAGATTTGGCGTAGTAGAAGTATCCACTAGAGTGATGAAAGTAGTTAATTTCTCAGCCGTGCCAAGATGAAGCTGCTAGTTATCCATCCTTTCTGCTTGGAAAAAAATTAAAAAATAAAAAAGTTTGGGAGTGTGACCGTCCGCAAATACTGAACCCACCATGTTGCTGTGCTACCAGTTTTCTCTAGTCTTTCCAGATTTCGTTAAACGTTGCACTGACACTGCACATATGTGGGCTGTCTGGTGCTGATGAGTTAACAGATCTCTCATATTCTATGAGGTTTCGGGACTGCAGCCAGATCATATAGACTTCTTGCCACAATATTTCGGTTGGCAACCGTCCAGCTATCTTCAGATGAATGCACGCCACTGGAGGCTTCTAGTACATGGTGTTGGCTTTATAGCAAAAACTGGCGCGGAGACTCATGTGCATTGGCGGCCATCACAGGAGCGTCCTTTATCGAAATCCGTGCCCTCTGCAAATACCATTCCATGTGCGACGCGCAGGAGCACGCGTAAAGGTGAAACTACATGTCCACCCTCTGTCGAAACGTGCGCTCGTGGCGCTGAAAACAAATGTCAGGTGTCGCCAGACGTGTCATTATGAATAAAGTGTTTTCTCCCAGAAGAAATTAATGAGAGCACCGGGTCACAACCTTGTCAGGTTTAAACTTTGATGCACCGGGCTTGTGTTGTTTCTTATGGAGACAGCCTTACAAAGGAAACAGAACATCTACAGTCAACGTTCGAAGATAATGGTTCCCCTCCACATCAGATTTGTACATCGCTAAGGAGAAGAAAACATGATTACTTACAACTACAAACAGATAAGGAGCTATTTAAGTCCGTGGTCTTCTCGGTTCGATAAAGGACGATCTGGGTCTGCGGAAGGCCAGAATTCACAAAAATCCTTGTCAGTGTGGCAAAGCTTACATAGGTCAGACGATACGCACAGTGCATGAAAGGTGCGTTGAACATGAGCGCCACACTCACCTTTAGCAGCCCAAAGTCGGTCGCAGATGTCCATTTTATTACCACAGGATGCTCTATGGATTATTCTGCCACAACAGTCTTGTACCAGGCGAGATTCATTTGAGGTCCAGTAATTGAAGACTGTGTGTAAATACGTCTAGCACAAGAACTATGATCTAGAAGAGTATAAAATGGACGTTACTGCATTACAAGAAACTAGATGGCTAGGGGAAGGGATATCACGTGGGACGAAATCAGTAATCTTTTATGGAGGTTATGAAGAAAATGGTAAGCATGAACATGGAACGTGATTTGTGGTGAGTGAGCGGGTGATAGGGATAGTGAAGGCCTTCAGTGCCTTCAGAAACAGAATATCGTGTCTAACTATTAGACATAGGTATGCGATCTCACCCTTGTTAATGCATATGCACCAACAAAAGTAAGTGATGAAGAGGAGAAGAGTGAATTCTTTGAACAACTGAAAGAACAATTGAGAGCATTGGCAACAGAAATCTTAAGATTATTCTGGGAGTCTTCAATGCCAAAGCGGGTCAAGAAGAGATGTTTAGACCAACAATTGGAAAAGAGAGTTTACATGCAAAAACAAATGGAAATGGACAGCGTTTTGCGTTAAGTCATAATCTTGTGGTGAGCCCAACATCTTTCCCCCACAAACAGACCCACAAAGGCATCTGGATTTCCCCATATGGGAGCACCGTCCATCAGATAGATCTTTTGCTGATAGATGAGAGGCACAAGAAGTGTGTGATGCCTGTGAGATCGTACAGAGGGGCTGATGCGGACACAGACAACTTCCTAATCACAGCCAAATGACGGTTACAATAGTGCTACAAAATGAAAAAGAACAACATGGCCAAGAGACAATTCGATATTGAGAAGCTTAAGGATCCATAGATTTGCCAGCAATATAACATTAAAGAGGGTAACAAGATTGAAGTATTGGCATCAGACCACGCCGATGAAATAAGTGCTAACAGGCGATGGGAAGAAATAAAAACCTCTGTAACTGAAGCAGCTGAAGAAATTCTTGGAGAGGAAAAACTAACGACTAAGAAGAAATGGTTCAATGAGATTTGTGAACAAGCTGTGAATCCCAGGAAGAGAGCAAGGGCGGTGCACATGCTGGACCGACAATGTGCGGAACAACAGGAAGTGCTCAAAACCGTAAGGAGAGAAACAAATAGGATTCTGGAACCAGAAAAAAGAAAGTTCACGGACAATGTGATTAATGAAATCGAAAAGGCAAATGCAATATCAGGCAGCAGGAAAATGTTACAGATGTTGAAACATGTGAAGAATGGTCACAGAAACGAAGCTTTAGTTATTAATGATATGAATGGAAATATGCTGACAGACTGAAATAAATTCTGAATAGATGGAGAGATTATTTTGAAGAGTTATTAAATGCTGAAAATGCAGAGTGTGTCTTTCCACGTGAGACTAAAACAGAGGAGAAGCCGCAAAAATTCAAGTGACGCAACAACATGCAGAAAGAGCAACGAGGAAACTAAAGAACAGTAATGCACCAGGAGAAGACAGAATAACGGCAGAGATGTTGAAGGCAGGAGGAGAAACACTTCAGAAAGAACTATACAATCTCAGAAGAGTGGAAATCAGCCATCATTATCCCACTGCATTAAAAGAACAGTAATAGGAATTGTAACAACTACAGGAGCATCTCTCTCCTAAATGTATCTTATAAAGTTCTATCTTTAATAATACTTGAAAAACTTAACCAACTCCTCCCGAACAGGCCATGAAGGCCCAAAGGTACCGACCGGCCGCCGTGTCATCCCCAGTGCACGGACGTCACTGGATGCGGCTATGGAGGGGCATGTGGTCAGCACACCGCTGTCCCGGCCGTATGGCAGTTTCCGAGACCGGAGCCGCTACTTGTCAATCAAGTAGCTCCTCAGTTTGAATCACAAGGGCTGAGTGCACCCCGGTTGCCAACAGCGCTCGGCAGACCTGATGATCACCCATCCAAGTGCTAGCCCAACCCGACAGCGCTTAACTTCGGTGACCTGACGGGATCCGGTGTTACCACTGCGCCAAGGCTGAAAAACTTAAGCCATTTGCAAAAGATATTGTAGGAGAGTACGAGGCAGAAAGCCAGAAGGGACGATCGACCATCGATCAAATTTTCACCATGAATCAAATCTGTTAAAAGTGCTTGGAATTCAATCATCGGTTTCTGGTGACGTTCGTGGACTTCTCAAAGGCTTATTACAAAATCCACAGACTAAATATGTACAACATTCTGAGACAGCTTGGTATACCAATGAAGTTAGTAAATATGGTCAAGGTGTGTACAGCGGAGACAAAATCCAAAGTCAAATACCAAGGGGAACTGCCCAAGGAATTCCATATCAGAAAGGGTGTGAGACAAGGTGATGTTATTTCACCACTGTTATTTAATCTGGTACTAAGGAAAGAAATCCGAGAAATGGAAAAAAGAAACCAAAGGGATGAGGCTAAATGGTAGGACAGATTTATTGGGCTATGCAGACGACATCGCAGTTCTAGCAGAATCAGGGGCAAGATGGCAGAAACTCTAAAGAACATAGCGCAAAAGATAAGTAAGATCGGGTTACGGATTAATGCGGAAAAGACTGAGGTAATGGAGGTATCAAGAGAAGCCCCTAATGACATCCCTTTACAGATAGGGATATGGAAATTTGCTTACGTGGAAAATTTTAAATACCTTGGTACATGGTTCAACAGGCAAAATAATTTAAAATAGGAAATAAACCAACGTATTGTGAATGGGTCTAAAACTTATTTCAGTCTAAAGCATATAATGTCAGCCAAGAATCTGTCAATTAAGACCAAACTTAAAAACATAAAATGCCGTGATAGTGCCCGTGTTGTAAGGGACAGAAACCCTAGGCACAACAAAGAAGGATGAAGAAAACTTGTTGGTCTTCGAAAGGAAAATTGTGAGAAGGTTCTTTTGGCCTATCTAGGAAGGTAGCTCGTGGAGACGTAGAAAAAACCAAGAATAGTATGAGCTGATAAGACAACCGAACATCGTTCAAAAACGGAAAGCGCGGAGAATAGGCTTGGCGGCCACAATGCTAGGAGACCAGACACCTCTCGGGCAAAAGCCGTACTTATGGGAAGACCTGATGATACCCATCCAATCGGAAGACCCAGAAAGCGATGGGAGGATGAGCTACAGAAACACTTTTGCCAGGCGAGGTAATGGAGGTATTAAGAGAAGCCCCTAATGACATCCCTTTACAGATAGGGATCTGGGTCTGCCTTCCGCAGACCCAGATCGTCCTTTATCGAACCGAGAAGACCACGGACTTAAATAGCTCCTTATCTGTTTTTAGTTGTAAGTAATCATGTTTTTATCTCCTTAGCGCTGTACAAATCTGATGTGAAGGGGAACCATTATCTTTGAACGTCTACTGTAGATGTTCTAACTCCTTTGTAAGGCTGTCTCCGTAAGAAATAACACAAGCCCAGTGCATCAAAGTTTAAACCTGACAAGGCTTGTGACCCGGTGCTCTCTTTAATTTCTCCTGCGAGGAAACACTTTATTCATAGTGACACTTCTGGCGACACCTGACATTTGTTTTTAGCGCCACGAGCGCAGATTGTGGACATGTAGTTTCACTTTTACGTGTACCCTTGCACGTCGCTTCGCACATGGAACAGTATTTGCAGAGGGCACGGATTTCGATAGAGGACACTCCCTTGAAGGCCATCATGGCGCATTCGTCTCTGCACCAATTTTTGTTATAAAGCCGACACCATGAACCTCTGATATATACAAATCCTCCACCCCTCCTAAATTCTATAAAGTCCTCCAAATCCTTGAACGCCATGCGCTCCGCCTCGCTTTCCATATCTGTTTCCCACGAGAATCCTCTATGACCTCATCCCCTTCCCACATTTCCTCCTTTCCTTGAACGTATCCATATCCTCTACACCAACTGCCGCCTCGATCCCCTTGGTGTCTCCTTTCCTCTCCACTCCCCGCCTGTTGCCGCCCCTCTGCCGATGTGTCGCACCCTCTCTCCCACGCCCTCAACCGCCGCTCCCAAAGATAGTTCCAAAGTCTCCCTGTCCAGGATGATGCGCTTCGCCCCAGCTTCCTTCTAACTCTGACTCTCCTCTTCCCCTCCCCTCCACCCTAGGCCTCCCTCTCCTCCCCCTCCCCCTCTACTATTTCCTCCCTCCTACCGCCCTGTCTTTCTCACTTCTCGTTTCCCAGTTCTTGCGCTCCTTCCTGGGCTGCTCCCTCCCCACTCTCCCCATCTCCCACCCCTTGGTATGCTACTGGCTCTCCTACATCCACCCCTTCCTCCCCTCCTTCCTCTGCCGACCATCCTTCTCACTTTTGTCTCTCCCTCCTCTCTGACCTCCTCTCCCTTGCCAGATCCTTTCAATTTTAATCCAGTTACTTTGTCGTTTTGGTGCACGGCGTGTATGTAACGTAAGTGCAGTGTGTGTTTAGTGTCATCGTCCTGTGTTCCCTCATTACTGTGAACGCAATTTTTTAATTGTGTTTTCCATTCCACCAGTGTTCATCGAGTGTAATTTTAATTATATGTGGATTTTAAGTAAACTTGCCTCTTGAAACTACACCTTTATTGTATATTTTACTTCCCATTGTTTCCCTTTCTCATGTGTAAACTTCATCTTTTATCCCAGTCTTTTATGTCTGTAACGTCTTATTTTATACAGTCACTTGGCCGAGGAGGGGGGAATTGTGCCGCTACCAGCCCACCCCTGCCCACAAGGGACAGGGACATTACATAACAACAAAGGATAAAAACCAGTAGTCACCAGTGGCGGACACTCACCTGAAGATGGCTGGATGGTTTCCAGTCGAAATATTGTAACAAGAGGACAACATGATCCGACTGCAGTCCCGAAACCTCATAGAATATTCCGTAAGCTGGTAAAGCTTCAAGAATCACACACATCAATCACTATCGTAAATAATGTTTAACAAACCAGCACATCCATCAGGAGTAATTTGAATAGCATCGATGTTAAGCTGGATAAAGCACAGTGAAATAAAACATGAGCTCTCACAGCTCGAGCATAAGCATGACCAGACATCATCAGCCCGCTCCCAGCCATAATGTAGTCTACTGCTCCCACAAATGACATTATTGTGTGAAACTCTCGGAGACGAACAATGATAGTAGTCCTTATTGGTTCTTCACAACTACATACAGTGTCAAGTGCATTTAAATACAAGGGTTGCTCAAAGGTTATAAAACAATTTTTCTGTTCAAGAGACATAGATTTTTCGACAGCTTGAAGAAGAGATGATAAAACTGTATCATAATTAATTGGCGGGGAATTTATGAGTGGCATAAAAACAATTTTTGAAGTAGCATATTACTGATCAGCCTTGACATCTTCCATGAAGACATTCAACTCGGGAAATGAGAAGCAATATGACCAATTTCAGTAAAAATACATGAAATCACAGGTTGAAAGCACAGTTTTGCCAGATAATGGATGCGATTGCTCAGTGTCCTCGGAAGCTTTTGTTTCCAATCTATTGTTCTATCTCTTTTACTCGCATCTCAACAGGATTAATTTGCCATAATAATTATTCATACGAACATTTTGTAACACGTTGAATATTTCGGCCTAGTACCACAGAGGTGCTTGAAGTAACAGTTATGATCCCTCCCAATGCATGAAATGTACCTTCTCCATTCAGTGTGTTAATGTTGAAGCCAGTGTTATCAAATGTAAACTGACAAAATGCACGTATCTGGTGAAGCACAGCAGATAGCTAAAATTTAGAAACAACATCGTAACTGGCAGAAAATCCCAGAGATGATAATATAGACACATAAAAAAAGTTTTGCATCACCCCATTTCCCAGAGCTCCTGAAGATAGACGTTGACTGTGGATGTTGTATCACAGACACAGTCCCTTTGACTGTTCAGAGATGTCACTGAACCTGTCCAAAGATGTAAACAACCATGCATGAGCAACGCCTATTAGACGGAGGTGATCCGACAGCTAATCAGTTCCAGTCATTCTACCAGGAAGGAGGTACACGGCTCGTGTTGCCTGTAGTTCAACCATGCCTAGACGTTCAATACCGCGGTTCGATCGCGTCCACATTGTTACTTTGTGCCAGGAAGGGCTCTCAACAACGAAAGTGTCCAGGCGTCTCGGAGTGAGCCAATGCGGTGTTGTTCGGACGTGGAGGAGATACAGAGAGGCAGGAACTGTCGATGACATGCCTCGCTCAGGACGCCCAAGGGCTACTACTGCATTGGATGAACGCTACCTACGGATTATGGCCGGAGGAACCCTGACAGCAACGCCACCATGTTGAATAATGCTTTTCGTGCAGCCACAGGTCGTCATGTTACGACTCAAATTGTGCACGATAGGGTGCGTGATGCGCAATTTCACTCCAGACGACCATGGCGAAGTTCATCTTTGCAACCATGACACCGTGCAATCGTCAGGCAGACCGGTCAGGCTGAACGCCTTAGGCACACTGTCCAGCGAGTGTAGCAAGGTGGAGGTAACTTGCTGTTTTGGGGTGGAATTATTTGGGCCTGACTTAGGCTCCTGGGGTCATGGAAGGCGTCGTAAGAGCTGTACGATACGTGAATGCCATCGTCGGACCGATAGTGCGACCTTATCGTAAGAGCTGTACGATACGTGAATGCCATCGTCGGACCGATAGTGCGACCTTATCGACAGCATATTGGCAATGTGTGGTTTTCATGAGGAACAAAAAGGGCGGAAGTGATGTATATGTTGATCTCTATTCCAATTTTCTGTACAGGTACCCGAACTCGCGGAACTGAGGTGATGCAAAACTTTTTTTTGATGAGTGTGGTTCAGTTCACATTAGGTTCTGTTGAGTCAAAGTTTAGCATACGCGTTTAAATTGAATAACACTTTGTGGGGACACAGTTTCTGGTACATAGACTTTTACAGAGTGAGAGGTAAAATTTGGCTAAATTCAATAAAGAAACAAAATATAGTGCGGGAGTTACACTTGATTCATCTGGGCTCTCAGTTGCTCAACAGTTTTTCGGCTTTCCACCCGTACACATCTCCGCAGCTGTCATTCCCCCTTGTCATCTATGACTCGCCATGCACTGAAGTTAGCTTGGCGCCGGTTTTTCATAGCACCAAGCTGCCTTACGCGGTACACCGCAACTACTCGGTGTCCAAATGTTTTACAGGCTTTGCCGCTTCGGAAATGCTTCCATCATTGGCTCGAAAGCCAAAGATGTCCTTTTGGACGTCAGGTAAGTCGCTCCATCTCCAGATTACAACGACTGCGTTGTTTTCCTTGTGCCCTGACACGCTTTATGCGGTATACCCTCCACTGTTAGTGCCGACACCTGCCGTCTGTGAGTAGTTACTGATATTGTATGCCTCAGACGAAATATTATTATTTCCAGAGGTGATGCGCATTTTCTATTTGTCACCATAGAATTCATTTTATTTCATCTTTACCCCCATCATCCAGAAAAAGTTCTCAGTGAGCAGGTGGAACTGAAAAATAAGAGTTACTTAATCAATTTCATTGACTGTTTTACATGTTTGAATAGACCTCTTTAGGCTATTGTAATATAACATTCCACAATAATGGGACCATTTTTTATTTCAACTGTACCCCCCACCCATCCTCCCTCCCCATCCCTTGCTCTTACCCATCTTCTTGTTTTTTAGTCCACAGGGATCTTTTACATAAATGTTTTGCTTTGACTTATGAGTCGTACTTAAGGGCTATGCCTTATGAATAATATCTGTTTTTTTACGATTATTAATTTTTCATGATACTAAATGGAGTGAATAATGTATGAGTTAGTTTATACATAATGCATGCATCCACTGTCATTTATTACATTTCTATTATAACTTTTAATCACTGCAGACCAAAAATTGTGTTTGTTTAATCCACAGGTATTAATCCTTAGCCACTCTTTCTCATCAACCCTTCCACATCGTCCCTTAATTTCATTTTCACTTCTTTACACCTTACTTTTCTTCAACCAGTTTCCAGACTGATGTAGTATTAATACTGTTCTGTTTATAACTGACGTTTCTATTTTGGTCAGTATTCATGATTGAATATAAATCTTGTCATCAGTGGATTTGGCTTTCTGGTCAGTAACCCTGATATATACATATCTGTGATATTATATGATAATTTCTCTGTATTTTGATTTTATAATTGAGTACTCTTTTCCTTTATTGATTTTTATTTGTCATTCTTGATTTTGTCTTATGACTAAGTACTAATGAAATATTTTCTTAAAATAATGTGTTAAAGTGTATGGTTATACCACGTTTTTTAATTAATTTTAGTCTGTATGACAAATGAAATTTTAATTTCATTTTATGATTGTGTAGTCATTTAGACGAAATGTTTTTCTAATCATTGTGTTAACTTTTAGATGTATACCATGTTTCTTCCTAAAAATGTTTGATTAGTCTTTAGATTTTTTGCATCTATATCTTCTACATTCATTTTGTATTTTCCTTCACTCCTAAAAATTATATTTTCATCTTATTATTTTAATTTAATGTGTATTTTCATCTGACATTGCTTGACTGACTTTAATTTCATGGACTGGTCATTAAATTGTATTTCACATGCTTACATTTTCTGAAAGGATTGTAAAATATTTTATATTCTTACATTCAATAATCATGCTTATCTATTATTTTACGTTTTATTTTATTGGTGTTTTGTGCAATTTCAATCATTGTGGAACTGCTGATACTTCAATTTGAAATTTGAATGTCACATAATTATTTAATCGCAACTTCTTTGGATGTGGTCAACACTGTCATCTTTGACCAGAAATTCTTTGACTTGTATTACTGTACATCTGTTGCTGTACTTGTGTCAGTGTGCTGTCATATAGTTAAAATTTTCGATTTTATATTAGCTTGGCAATTATGGTTTGCTGTGACAACTTATTTTCAAAGTATGTATGACATGTGATACATCTATGACCATTTTTGTGAGTATTTTGATCGATTTTACACTTCTTCTGTTTTTCTTATTTCGTTTGACATAGCCACATTGTCCACTATTGTATGTTGTACAGCTGCCACTCATGATAGTCCCAAACCAGAACCGGTAGCAAAATAAAATAACACTATTACAGGCAGAATAGTGCTATGCATTTTTTAAAATATTTCATAGAGACGTAAGAAGGTAAGCTTTTCGTAACTACAGGTATATTTGTGTTAATGGTCAGATGTGAGAGTGCCGGCCGCGGTGGCCGTGCGGTTCTGGCGCTGCAGTCCGGAACCGCGGGACTGCTACGGTCGCAGGTTCGAATCCTGCCTCGGGCATGGGTGTGTGTGATGTCCTTAGGTTAGTTAAGTTTAAGTAGTTCTAACTTCTAGGGGACTTATGACCTAAGATGTTGAGTCCCATAGTGCTCAGAGCCATTTGAACCATTTTTTTTCGGATTTGAGAAAAATTTAATCCTTCAATACTTGAGGAAGTATCCACGAATGAGCAGCACAGTGAACAAAATTTGTAGCCAGTCGATACCTAGGAGACAAGCTCTCTCCTGGGAGCATTTCTGCCTGTTAATATAAGGGCGCCACCTAAGCAAATTGGTGGCTGCTGTGCATGACCACACACACAGTGGATGACTATACCATCCTGGTGTTACAGAGGAATACACCCCCAGGACTCACAATGTAATCACTCGTCCAAGTAGGATAATGAACTATCTGCTATAGTGCCGACGATACTCGCCACAGAGATATGGTGTGCCGAGGTGAGCAATCCCCAGTCACACACAGGTATGATTCAGCGTAAGAAACTATTATCCCGAGACTGTATGGAAATCACATCCGTGTACTGTTCCACTGTCCCGACGGTCAACAAGGTCCACGTCATCACGAAGTCCAACAACAGTCCACTAGAAGTCATTGGTAAAGTCCGTTACCAGATTGGGAGTCGTTTCTTGTCGTAAGTACGCTCCAAAGACTCATTCCCGTGTACGTGTCCATGCTCGAAATCTAATCTCAAGCGTTGGATCAGAGCAAATTACCCTCTCTCTCTCTGTAAACGAATTTTATTTAATGGTTACTATTTTGAACGAAAAGACTAGTGAGTCACCCATTACCTTTTTCTGCTTCTCAGACTCGTTTCCCATTTAGTTTATATGATTTGTGTTAATAATACAGAGATAACAGTTTCCTTTGTCTGCTTCACAGACTTTTTTCCATTTATTTTAGGCGATCTGTGTTAATGATACATGTTCCTTAAAGACTAGTGAAACAAGACTCCTCCGCCTGCGTCGTACATGCATATATTATTTTCAATTTTCTGGTGTGAATAATTACGTACGTTTGCTGATTATTAGAGAGACAACAATCACCTTGGCTGCTTCGTTGTTTCTGATGTGAATAATTCATTATGTATCACAATTATTAGAGAAACAACAATCTTCTCTGACTACTTCATAGAGGTACTTTTCTACTGTCAATCATTCTGTATGGGTTTTGATTAACTGGTCCATATTGGATTTTTTGCAGAAACTGAAACAGAGGGAATTTATAGATTTCAATGCGCTGAACACGAATATCATAATAAAAATTGTCTTATAGCTCAAGCTTGCGAATAAATTATTCACTTAACATTTCATATAGTGGCATATCTCACTAGGGGTAAGATAGATATTACCTACAGGAAAATTGAAGAGACCTTTGGAGAAAAGAGAACCTCTTTTATGAATATCAAGAGCTCAGATGGAAACCCAGTTCTAAGGAAAGAAGGGAAAGCAGAAAGGTGGAAGGAGTACATAGAGGGTATATACAAGGGCGGTGTACTTGAGGACAATGTTATGGAAATGGAAGAGGATGTAGACGAAGATGAAATGGGAGATATGATACTGCGTGAAGAGTCTGACACAGCACTGAAAGATCTAAGTCGAAACAAGGCCCCAGGAGAAGACAACATTCCATTAGAACTACTGACAGCCTTGGGAGAGCCAGCTCTGACAAAACTCTACCATCTAGTGAGCAAGATGTATGAGACAGGCGAAATAACCCCAGACTTCAAGAACAATATAGTAATTCCAATCCCAAAGAAAGAAGGTGTTGACAGAAGTGAAAATTACCGAACTATCAGTTTAATAAGCCACGGCTGCAAAATACTAACACGAATTCTTTACAGACGAATGTAAATACTGGTAGAAGCCGATCTCAGGGAAAATCAGTTTGGTTCCTGTAGAAACATTGGAACACGTGAGGCAATACTGACTCTACGACTTATCTTAGAAAATAGATTAAAGAAAGGCAAACCTATGTTTCTAGTATTTGTAGATTTAGAGAAAGCTTTTGACAATGTTGGCTGGAATACTCTCTGTCAAATTCTGAAGGTGGCAGGGGAAAATACAGGGAGCGAAAGGCTAATTAAAATTTGAACAGAAGCCAGATGGCGGATATAAGAGTCGAGGGACATGAGAGGGAAGCAGTGGTTGGGAAGGGAGTGAGTCAGGGTTGTAGCCTATCCCCGTTGTTGTTGTGCAAGCAGCAAATGAAACAAAAGAAAAATTTGGAGTAGGTATTAAAACCCATGGAAAAGATATAAAAACTTTGAAGTTCGCCGATGACATTGTGATTATGTCAGAGACAGCAAAGGACTTGGAAGAGCAGTTGAACTGAATTGACAGTGTCTTGAAAGGAGGATATAAGATTAAGTCTTGCTATTTGGGGAGAAAAATAGCTGATGATGGCCGAAGTAAAGAGGATATAAAATGTAGACTGGCAATGGCAAGGAAAGCGTTCCTGAAGAAGCGAAATTTGTTAACATCGAGTACTGATTTAAGTGTTAGGAAGTCGTTTCTGAAAGTATTTGTGTAGAGTGTAGTCATGTATGGAAGTGAAACATGGACGATAAATGGTTTGGACAAGAAGAGAATAGGAGCTTTCGAAATGTGGTGCTACAGAAGAATGCTGAAGATTAGATGGTTCGATCACATAACTAATGAGGACGTATTATTTCCTGACCGATTAAAGTACTCGGTAGTGAAGCCACTTTATAAAAAGGGAGACAATTTTAGAACTATTTCTATGCCATCGGTGTTTGCTAAAGTTATCGAGAAGGTTGTATATACAAGGTTACTGGAGCATTTAAATTCACATAATTTGCTGTCAAATGTACAGTTTGGTTTTAGAAATGGTTTAACAACTGAAAATGCTATATTCTCTTTTCTCTGAGAGATTTTGGACGGATTAAATAAAAGGTTGCGAACACTAGGTGTTTTCTTTGATTTAAAGAAGGTTTTTGACTGTGTTGACCACAAAATATTACTGCAGAAGTTGGACCATTATGGAGTAAGGGGAGTAGCTTACAATTGGTTCGCCTCTTACTTTAAGAACAGAAAGCAGAAGGTAATTCTCCGCAGTATTGAGAGTGGTAGTGATGTTCAGTCCCAATGGGGCACTGTTAAGTTGGGTGTTCCCCAAGGGTCGGTGCTGGGGCCACTGCTGTTTCTTATTTATATAAATGATATGCCTTCTAGTATTACAGGTGATTCAAAAGTATTTCTGTTTGCAGATGACACCAGCTTGATAGTGATGGATCTTGAGTGTAATATTGAAACAGTAACAAATAATGTAGTTCATGAAATACGTTCGTGGCTTGTGGAAAATAATTTGATGCTAAATCACAGTAAGACTCAGTTTTTTACAGTTTCTAACTCACAATTCAACAAGAAACGATATTTTGATCAGACAGAATGGGCATATTATAAGCGAGACGGAACAGTTCAAGTTCCCAGGCGTTCGGATAGATAGTAAGCTGTTGTGGAAAGCCCATGTCCAGGATCTTGTTCAGAAACTAAATGCTGCTTTATTTACCATTAGAGCAGTATCTGAAATAAGTGACACTTCAACACTAAAAGTAGTCTACTTCGCATATTTTCATACGCTTATGTCGTATGGTATTATTTTCTGGGGTAATTCTTCTGATTCAAAAAGGGTATTTTTGGCTCAAAAACGGGCTGTTCGAGCTATATGTGGAGTACGTTCGAGAACCTCTTGTCGACCCCTATTCAATAGTCTGGGAATTCTGACATTGCCCTCACAGTATATATTTTCTTTAATGTCGTTTGTTGTTAGCAATATTAGCCTATTCCCAAGAGTTAGCAGCTTTCACTCAGTTAATACTAGGCAGAAATCAAATCTGCATGTGGAATGCACTTCCTTGACTCTTGTGCAGAAACGAGTGCAGTATTCTGCTGCACCCATTTTCAATAAGCTACCACAAGAACTCAAAAATCTTAGCAGTAGCCCAAACACTTTTAAGTCTAAACTGAAGAGTTTCCTTATGGCTCACTCCTTCTATTCTGTCGAGGAGTTCCTGGAAGGGCTAAAAAGTTAAGCAAATTCCAGTGTTACATTGTTGATTTTCTTCATTTAAACTTACGACTTGTCACCTGAATATGTTTCTTATATTTCATTTTATCTGTTTCTACTATCATGTTATAATTTCATGTATTGACTCGTTCCATGACCATGGAGACTTCTCCTTAATTTGGTCCCACGGAACAATAAATAAATTGGGGAGAAGAGAAATTTGTGGCACAACTTGACTAGAAGAAGGGATCGGTTGGTAGGACATGTTCTGAGGCATCAAGGGATCACCAGTTTAGTACTGGAGGGCAGCGTGGAGGGTAAAAATCGTAGAGGGAGACCAAGAGATGAATACACTAAGCAGATTCAGAAGGATGTAGGTTGAAGTAGGTACTGGGAGATGAAGAAGCTTGCACAGGATAGAGTAGCATGGAGAGCTGCTTCAAACCAGTCTCTGGACTGAAGACCACAACAACGTATATTGCTACAGCTAGCAGTAGAGTGTATACATTAATAGAAATTACGTAGTTTATTTGCACTGTTTCTCTGCGTTCATCTCGTGGGTGGAGCATCATTCTGTAGAATATAAGCAGGAATCAGCCAACAAAGCAGTACTCTACAGTACTGTATACCACTGTTTCATGAGAGAAATGTCATGCTGCCCATCACTGAGTGCATCACAGCTCTGGGAACACATCGCGGTAGGAGTAAAGGTGGTGCATCTTCAGGGTCATGTTGCAGCATATGACACTGAAAGC
Organism: Schistocerca nitens; assembly: GCF_023898315.1. Taxonomy (NCBI): domain Eukaryota; kingdom Metazoa; phylum Arthropoda; class Insecta; order Orthoptera; family Acrididae; genus Schistocerca; species Schistocerca nitens. Next base: position 286,626,653 of record NC_064614.1, read on the forward strand.
ATGAAACAGTACTTCCACAAAGTGCCTGTAATTTTCGGTTCTGGTGTTTCGCAAGACAAATCTAGTTACGTTACGAAACCATCGCTATGCAAGCAGCTGATCAGGGCTTGGAGGAGACTTAAAGTATGTGTTCCCCAGACAGCTGGCGTATTTGTGGACCAATAAATATTTCCTTTGTGTCTTCTCTGAGCTGAAATGTGGAAACTCTTACGCAGTTACTGAAATGCTGCTTCATTCGTGTGCACAGCCTTAGCCAAGTGCTGTCATGAGTCGCAAGTTAATGTGCAGTGGTTGAGAGAATAAAAAATGGCTCAAATGGCTCTGACCACTATGGGACTTAAGATCTGAGATTATCAGTCCCCTAGAACTTAGAACTACTTAAATCTAACTAACCTAAGGACATTACACACATCCATGCCCGAGACAAGATTCAAACCTACGACCGTAGTGGTCGAGCGGTTCCAGACTGAAGCGCCTAGAACTGCTCGGCCGCAGGGGCCGGCGGTTGAGAGAATAGATTCTTTTGATTCGTTAGAGGTTCTTCGGCAATATTTTTTGTTCTAGAGACTAAAGCTGTAAGCGAAGACGATTCGCTCCGTGTGTTTTGCTTTACGCAACTGTGCCGCTTACTCAAGTAGGAGCAATATTTACAAGGGGGGCCACGAGGTTGGGAACACGGATTTGCTTTAAACTTTGTACAGCTTTAGTAGGCCATTAAAACAATATAATGTGCAAGTAGTAAGGTGCACTACACTGGCCGTTTAGAGAAGTTTTACTCGTCTGTTATGTAACTTTTGTATCTGTGCGTAGGTGCCGGACATCACAGTTCGTGGTGCTCAAGTGTAGCATCTGAGCTTCGTAAGACGAACGTGTAAGAGGCGACTGTTCGACTCCCGCTAAAACATTCATTTTTGTAGTTCAAGTGCAATTTCTGTGATATTCAAAAAATTTGCAGTTACGCTATTCGTTCTTGTTACATTATCAACGTCTCATCGCTACGAAGATTAACTGCCATATGGGGCCTGCCTCTGTGTCTGTATAGCTCAAAGCGTCAATGTGCGCAGTAGTTACTGGTACCTTAGCAGATTGCGGGTATAAGAATTTCGCAAATCACGACAGGCATATATTTTCAGGTAAACTACATGTGTTTTTTCATTAACCTGTCGACAGCTATGAATATGTTTGTTCTAATAATTAATTTCATTAAAAATAGTGAGTAGTCAAACAACATGAAATTCACTAAAACTTCATACAAATATATGTGGCTTTTTTAATTATATTACCTCTCAAATGCCATATAAATTAAATAGTATGACCAATGATGAAAGAAATAAAGATTGAAAGTTAAGTTTCCGTGGGAGTCGAACCGTCGCCTCATACACCTTCTTGTGAAGCTCGAACTATAACCATTTGACTGCCCTAAATTTAAACATCGAGTATCTACGCACAAATACATCCATTTCATAAAAAATTAAAATAAACTCCTTCCGAACAGGCCATGAAGGCCCAAAGGTACTGAACGGCCGCTATGTCATCCTCAACCCACAGGCGTCACTGGATGTGGACATGGAGGGGCGTGTAGTCACCACAACGCTCTCCCGGTCGTAAGTCAGTTTCAGAGACCGGATCCGCCACTTCTCAATCAAGTAACTCCTCAGTTTGCCTCACAAGGGCTGAGTGCACCCCGCTTGCCAACAGCCCTGGGCAGACCGGATGGTCACCCATCCAAGTGCTAGCCCAGCCCGACAGCGCTTAACTTCGGTGCTCTGACGGGAACCGCTGTTACCACTGCGCCACTGCGGCAAGGCCGTTGGCCATCCGTTACATAATAGACTTTTAAAACTTCTCTTGCGATTTTCTCTGAATTGCCTGAGTAGTACATCTTATTATTTGAACATTATGTTGCTTTAATGGCCTACTAAAACTGTACAGTGTTTGCAGTAAATCTGTGATCCCAACGTCATGGCCTCCCCTTGTTAGTGCAATCCCCTAGTAAATCAACAGCATCACAATGCCTTTGATATCTCCACATACCAGACATTCACACTTGTTGTAATTAACATTGTTTACAACGGATTTCTATATGATATAACTTTCTTTAGCCAAGGCAGCATATGCGACAGAGATGGATGGCGTTTCATCACTTTTCTGTGACATTAGTGCGTCAGGCTTATCATTCAGGCGTGATACAGAATCTCCACTTGTATAGTATGTATGTAAATATTCAGATCTTCCAACAAATCGTCATTGTCACTGCAGAGTGTAATGTTGCCTTCAGTGCTAAAATGACACTCAAGTTTCTTCTGACGCATCGTAAACATAGACACACGTAGTACCTCAGTGAGGTGATCCCATTGCTGCTGACGTGAGACCAAAAGTTCGGCTTTATTCTTTGGAAGATCAAAATCCCTAACCAGATCGCTGAGTTCATACTGTGTAACTTTGTGTGGCTTTCCAGATGACAATGTTCGTGTAAATGTAGGATCTGTCACTGGTGGATGATTACACGTGAATCATGATGTGAAGCAGGGCCGCCAAACTGTACTGTAAATGTCCATCTCACTCAGTTACGGCAGAGGAACACTCCTCAAAATGCCTCTGCTCTTATAATGTCCCACAACTTTGACTGTAAACCGTAAAGACCTTATTTGCTTGTAATTATGAGCTATAAAACAATATTAACCTTGATACTCATGTTCACAACATCTAAATTTACAGGGTGTTACAAAAAGGTACGGCCAAACTTTCAGGAAACATTCCTCACACACAAATAAAGAAAATATGTTATGTGGACATGTGTCCGGAAACGCTTAATTTCCATGTTAGAGCTCATTTTAGTTTCGTCCACATGCGCTCAATGGAGCACGTTATCATGATTTCATACGGGATACTCTACCTGTGCTGCTAGAACATGTGCCTTTACAAGTACGACACAACATGTGGTTCATGCGCGATGGAGCTCCTGCACATTTCAGTCGAAGTGTTCGTACGCTTCTCAACAACAGATTCGGTGACCGATGGATTGGTAGAGGCGGACCAATTCCATGGCCTCCACGCTCTCCTGACCTCGACTTTCATTTATGGGGGCATTTGAAAGCTCTTGTCTACGCAACCCCGGTACCAAATGTAGAGACTCTTCGTGCTCGTATTGTGGACGGCTGTGATACAATACGCCGTTCTCCAGGGCTGCATCAGCGCATCAGGATGTGACGGAGGGTGGATGCATGTATCCTCGCTAACGGAGGACATTTAGAACATTTCCTGTAACAAAGTCTTAGAAGTCACGCTGGTACGTTCTGTTGCTGTGTGTTTCCATTCCATGATTAATGTGATTTGTGTAGAAGTAATAAAATGAGCTTTAACATGGAAAGCAAGCGTTTCCGGACACATGTCCACATAACATATTTTCTTTCTTTGTGTGTGAGGAATGTTTCCTGAAAGTTTGGCCGTACCTTTTTGTAACACCCTGTATAAAGTACAGCTGATTTCGTTTCTGTAAACGATAAAAAGTGAAAAATTCTGGATCAGTGTTGTTAGTGAGTAACAGTCTCCCCTGCCTCAAACATATTATTTTTTAAATCCAATTGTCAATAATCAGCCCGCCCCCTTAACTTGTAGTCAACGAGGATGACTGCCACTCGTAAGACCCGGGTTCGATTTCTGGTACAGCCAGGGGTTTTTCCTTGGTAGAAGAATTGGAATGGGTCCATTCAGCCTCGTGATACAAGCTGAGAAGCTACTTAAATGAGAATTTGCGGCTCCAAGATCTAGAAAGCCGACAACAACCAGGAAAGCCGTGTGCTTACCCCGCGACCCTCCATACCGCATCCAAGCGGCACCATATGGCGGAGGATGACACGCCGGCCGGTCGGTAACGCGTGGTGCTCTGGTCCTGACTGTGGAGTTACTGTCAATAATCATTAGCGAGATGCTATGGTATTCAATGTCTGCATCACAAATTCTGGTATGTTAAATTTTATTTATTATGACGACTCGATGTATTTTTGATTAACAATGAGGCACATGGCCTCTCTTCTGTCTGATTAACAGATTTGAAGATGGCAAAGCCTTTGGAAGTAATTTTAATCATGTTTGTAACTGCCTATGTTGGAAATCTCAAACAACTTCAGGAATGTCCTGCGCTATGGGATCAGCGGAAAACATTCCGGGCAATCATTCCACACGAGAGGGAGAGCGACGAGTTATCTGGTGTTACGTCATTTTCATGCCGTGCATTCATGCGTTGTTTCATAACCAGTTTTCTGTATTCACTGTTCTCGAACGTACTACGCTCGCTTTAACTACATTTAAATCTGAGAGAGAAGTAATTGCCTTCATGAGGGATAAAATTTTGGTTTTAGATGAAATTTTCAACTATCCAAGTAAGTTCGTCTCGCTATGGAATTTCTACAGCAGTGCTTGCGGAGAATGACACTAGCTCCGATCTTTTCCATTTATTAGGTGTTCTTGGATACACAGTGCAAAAGTATTTCCATCGCACGAATCACATCTGCTCAAGTGTAGCTCAAACACAAGTGTGTAGTAACTGCTTGACGTATTATGTTTTGAGCGTGTTGGTTTAACTCTAGTTAAAGACACCTTTAATTTTTCTGTTGCGCTATGTGAATGTTACTGCCGTTACAAATTTAAAACTAAGCCGATCAGATTCCGTTTATTAACAAACGGATCAGATTTCATGCAAAGGGACAATGTTTTTGGGCATTAAAAACAAGCGTTATAGTCTCTTATGGACTCGGGGTTAAAGTGTAAATTAGTGCAAGTCTTTCAAGCGGTATAAATACTTAACCACAAGAAACTCTTCTCTCATACTTAAGGAATTTTATCGTTCCAATTAACCCTCGCAAAGACGTTATTTGATTAAGACCTGATCACTTAAAACTTTTAATGTCTCTTTCAGCTGCTCTTAAATCTCTTCTTATGCACAGTCGCCTCCTACAGCAGCGTTAACGTGTTAGACCTGCCGAAAAATAGTCTCCTCTGCAGGAAAGTACTCGCTAAATATAAAATGCAACGTTCTCTGTCACTCCAGCCTCTCTCTCTTCACTACGTCAAAGTGCACTCTACAATCCTTATGACTGTCTTAATCCAAATATATATTTCCTTCAATGAGCTCTAATAAAATCATCCCACTTGAAAGTCACACTCGTCAGTAGCCTTCGTGTTTATTGTTTTAAATACTAACACACATCATGTAAGTAAGGAGTTGTATCGCTTCAAGCCAAGACTGAGGTGTTTTCAATGACGCTATAGTAGCACCTTTGCTGATCACAGTGCCATATAACATATAGTTTAAAGTGCTGCTAGCGTGAAACTGCCACCTCTGTGTTGTCGACCGAGGACATAACTTATGACTCCTCATTTTGTCATCCGGTGCTGAACTGTCCAGTGATCTGACATTCTGTGACTTTCACAGTCACAGTTACAATGAGATCACGTTTCGGCGAATCTGCCATTCATGTACTTTTGACGAAGACTAGTCCTAATAAAATTCAAGAGAACCGTGTTCCATCCTTTACTTGGCAGTCCGTTGAAAAGTGTAGCTCTTGAACGAAATGTCGTCCTTCATGTATGTGCCTACGATGATGTGATGTGACCAATCTAATATCGTGTCTTGTCCATCCTCCGTGCGAGTATAAGACGGTCAGGTAAGCTCTGAGGATATTACTGTCACACTGAAGAGCTGCACTTCTCTTGGTGCTCGGACACTACAGTCCAACATGAAAACTGCGTGATATTCAAACGTTAAAGAGGCGGATTCAAAGAGATGTTGCGAAATATGTTTCGTTACAGCAGTTTCAAATATCTCTATCGCTAGAAATAGGATATATAACATCATGTCCTTCTTTATCTAGAACACAGTGAATCCTAGTTTTTTTTTATTTAGCACTATACATTCTATGCAAACATTTATGGGTGAATTGACTGGTGAATCTCTTGTTGCCTGAAACTTACTTGCAACCGGGAGAAATATTACATGGAAAAATGGTACAAAATTAGTATCCTTAGAAATGAAGTGTTTCTGCCAGTACAGATTTTTGGTACAATGCAATAGTTAAATGCTATTATCAAATTAAGTCCTCCTCGTGCTGGGGAATTGAGCTATCCTGAAGAAAAGAAACAAACATTTGATAGAATAAATAATTTTCTTACGAACAGACTTTCATTGTTGCAATCCTGCAGATTTTACATTAACATATTTAGCTGATTTAACAGTGCAAAATTTATATTAAGCTACAACTTAATTTTTGTTTGGAAGTTGTTAGAAATGAGGACAGTGGTCTGTTATCGGGCTCCTACAACTTATGAAGTCTACTACTAACTCAGACGCCCTGGGTTTCAGATCCAATCTTATCTACTTCCTAGATTTTGAATAAAATCTAGCAGCTACATTGGTCGAAGACGGCCATTGTAAGGAGTCACTGACAGAAACGGGCGAAAGATTGGGTAGAGGTTCTACACGTAGTCTTGCCCTTGGGATGGGAAACTGCCTGTTAAGGCGGAAGAATCAGATATGATCAGTGGATTGAGGATGTAGAAGGAATTGGAAACCGTTGCATTAAGACACGTTAAGTATGTCAACAGCTCGTGCAGTCTTTCGTAATTATCTTATAATGACTTTTTCCTTTGCAAAAAAAGAAAGAAAAAAGACTAGATACCCAATCTTATCACTGAGTGATGATATAAAAAATATTATAAAAAAAGGAAGGTGAGCAAACTTAAGTTAGACTTGATGGTGATCAATGACGTGAAATGGAAAGAGCGTAGAGATTTGTCAGTCGATTATGAGATAATAACAACAGCATCAAAGAACGTTTTAACAGGTATTTGCATCGTTATGAATAGCAAGGTAATTAGATGGGTGAATTACTATGAGCAACTAATTGAGTGAATTATTCTTTTCAGAGTTGAATCCAAACCAGCTACTAATAGAGGCTTACAGGGCAGCATCACTAGCTGATAAGGGAGTAAGAGAATAATTGAGGAAACAAAGGAGATGATAAAAAATTTCAATGGAATGAAAATTTTATAATCATAAGTCGCTTACTCACTATTACAGTAAAGGCAATGGGAAGTAGGTTTACTGGAGAATAATGTAGGAAGGAAAGAGGAAACAGGTATTAGAGAGGAAGTTAGAGAATTTTCTAGAGTTCTTCCACAGGTTTCAATTGGTCATAGTGAATATTCTCTTCCAAAATAATAAGATCAGAAAGTATATTTAGATAAGACCAGGACACAGAAGTAGACGAAATGAAACAATTACTGTCATTGAAGCAAGATTACACAGGATGACCGAAACAAGGTAGACATCAAACGTATATTAGCACACATGGTTAATGCGTTCTTTAATGAAAGCGCTCTAGTATCAGAGGTTCAAATGAACTCGTGAAAGAAGTTTCTGGAAGTTTATGTCTGGAGCGCAGCATCGTACGAAAATGAAACGTGGACCTACGGAAATCTGGACATGAAAACACGGAAGCAAACTGAAATATGTCTTCGAAAACTGTTAAAAACGGACTGAACAGATAAAGCATATATTGGAGAAGTACGAAAAATAATATTCAGGAAAGAAATCTGTGGAAGACCTTTGCCAGTGAGATGTCTGTGATGGCAACCAGAATTAGTTGTACTTTGTGCTGGAACCAGCAGCAGAGATAAAAACAGTAGGAGTTGACAAAGACTAGAGTGTACGTAACAGATCACAGAGGATGACGTCAGTCCATTTCCGCCTCCCACGAGGGAGCAATATCCAGTAACTGCACAGCGGTTTTGTGTTTCACACGGCATTTAATTTAGTGCTTTTCTCGTGAGCTTGTGTCAATAAGTGAATTTATTAATATTTTTAACTGGGTTGTCTAGCGTTTATTAATGTTTTCTAAGAACTTGCGAGATTTTTAACCTGCTCAACGCTGCAGCGACGTTGGGGTAAAAGTAGCAAAACCTGTCACACGTTTTGTGCCGTTGGAATCCCCTCGTAACGCCACTATCACTTCATCTTTCGATATTCAATGTCTGACCCATCTGTCTTTACCTTAGGGTAAGTTAGCGGACAGTGGTGGATTCGCGTTTCTTTGGACGGAGGGCGAAGGCTGACTCCTAACGCTACAGCAACAGGTACGAATTGCTACCCATTTTTCATAAAACAAATGAACCAGCACGAGATGCTTGTTCTGTTTAACCAGTCAACATTTCTGCCCTAGTCCGAACAAGCGCTGAAGACGGGTATTCTAGTCACTGGCAGCTCCAACATAGGCATATAATGGAGCCCCTCGGGGAAACAGCAGGCAGGTCGCGAAGACTGTTAAAAACTTGCCAATGTGCACTTGGTGTGTTGCTGAGAGGTCTAGTCCTACTCGTGGAGGAGATTCTGCCTGCGGCTATCGAACGCACTGGGTACAACCAGCTGCTCAGGTGTCTCCGTCGTCAGGAATGACGCCTGATGCCGTCCTCGGTTCCCACACGTTCGAAATATACACTCCTGATGAAAAGCGGTCCACAGCACCCTAGTTATTGCATGCGTCCTATGATACATGAACCAATCACTGGAGGTACTTATTTGGTTTGTACCAGGACCTGAAAATGACACAAATGTAGCGTAGAAGGTAGTCGTCTGATTGATAAATACTTCGAAAATACTGCTGTGGTGTCCCACTGCCTTTACATATATTGTCAGTCAATGTCCCACGTCCACAAGAATGATCGTCTTTCAAAACAAGAACGATGTACTTTCATCAGTTCCTTTCGCTATTTGGCTGGTATGATGAAGGCAGCTAGCGTCGCACGTGGGATGCAGAATAATCTTCATATTTGCAGAATCGTACCCAGGGTCGATCCTGTTCCTTTGGTTTGAATCAGACTGAAAGGTCTAAACCATAGCCGCAGAAGTTCCTGCGATGTTGGATGAAATTTTTTCGACCTGCGCTACCGGATGGAGAACGGAAGGGCTTAGTGGAATAAGGAGTTATCCCTCAGTTTCGTGAAAGCCGAACAATGTGATTTGCGCCCGTACCATCAGTTTATTGACCCACTAGAGTGTGGGACAGCACCTTGTTACTACTAAAAAGGATAAAATAATAGGCCTTACAAAGCAGTCTCAAATTCTGAGTAGATGAAGGGTGTATCCTGCATCTCCCTGACTCCCTGATACTTGGGTACCGACTTGATAACTGATTACCAAATCGACGTTTGGGAGACCTACTTCATGCACTGGGCTTATAATCAAGATGGCTTGTACAGAAAGTGATAGCTTCTTTGTAAATGACGAAGATATAGAAATTAAAGGCAGAAAGAGGAAGAGAAATCCAGAAAAGTAGAGTGATATAGCAGGAAGAAGGCACATAAGAGTGGACAAGAATATATTACACGCAGAGGTAACATTATGCCTGTTCAAGTGTATTCCAGCGTCCACTGCTGCAAAACAGAACGATGTAGCTTCAAAGATATTGCAAAAGACATGAAGAAAGAACTTTTTTATGCTTTTGTAAATTAGGGGATCAAAATGTTCAAATGCCTGTCTTTTTGTGTCAGTTAAGTGTGTTCCTTTTGAGAGAGAGTATCTTCAGGTCAGATTAAATGCTGAAGCGTCAAGATGACGTGACAGCTATGAATATTACGTTCAGACACAAATAACCCGAAGATAGGTGGTGCAAAAATGCATTTCATTCTGTGCACGGAGTTTCAAAGAAGTGATTGGATCATTTAAAATGCGTGGATTACCTTTACTACTGTATGTCAAATGAGTTTTAAGTTAATACATATGTTTTGCACAGTATTCTTACACACTTAAGGCTCCTCGAATATAGTATGAAGCTCAGTTTTCAACCAAGATAAATTGCCTACTGAAATCAAAGATAGATCAGCCACATTATTATCAGAGATCGTTCGTCCTCGCAGATCGGAAACATGAACGGTTATGTCCTAAAATTAACATGGCGTACTCGTGTGCCATGAACAGCGTCATAAGTTGAGTGATCACTGTGAAAGAGTATGATTCGTTATGAATAGGAAGGTAAGGCAGACGGTGTGTTACTGTAAACAGTTCCCGACAACAACAGTTCAGGTATACATGACAACGTCGCAATCAGAAGCCGAACAGACAGAGAAGGTATACGAGGATATTGAACGGGTAACTCAGTACGTAATGTGAGATGAAAACCTATAGTCATTGGGGACTGGAATGCGGTTGTAGAGGAAGGAGTACAAGAAAGGGTTTCAGGAGAATGTGGGCTTGCCAGTTGGAATGAGAGAGGAGAAAGACTGATCGAGTTCTGCAATAAATTCCAGCTAGTAATAGCGAATACTCTGTACAAGAACCACAAGTGGAGGAGTATACTTGGAAAAGGTTGGCAGATACGTGAAGATTCCAGTTAGATTAATCATGGTCGGGCAGAGATTCCGAAATCACGTTCAAAAATGGCTCTGAGCACTATGGGACTTAACATCTGAGGTCATCAGTCCCCTAGAACTTAGAACTACTTAAACCTAACTAACCTTGTAACCTCCGCATGGAAATATTAAATTAAATGAATTTTAAATATTGTAACCTCTGAACAAAATTGGCTCCCATTTATAATCTCTGTGCAGAAATGCATTCACATTTAATGTACCCACAAAATTCTTTTCTCATTTAATGTTAAGTTCGAAACAGAAAAATTCCTAAACACCAAAATAATAAAAAAAATTTAGTAACCTGGTAAATTTTATGACGACAGCCACGCTGCGCCTCGGCCCTGTATTCTGAATAAAAAATTTAAAAAAGGCAAATATTCTTACCTCAATAAAAACTGCAAATATATCTGCTCTTACATAAAAATTTTCGACACAGCTCCGTGCAATGCTGGCCTATGCTTTGTGATTCGTGAAAGGAATAATTATTCATTGGAAAAAGTCTTTAAAATTGAAATGAATGCTTTTTTTAAAAAAAAATTACTTTATATTATAAAAATTATTATTGGGGCATTTTTTTGAAAGAAATTAAATGACAATTAATATACATTACTAGATATGCGCAAGGCTGCTTCTTTACCTTCTACAACAATACTCATCCTCCAGAGTCCTGACCAGAGTCCCGAGCAGAGCAGACAGCCTACACGCGCCGACTACCGCCGACTCACGCAGACTCAATACTACTGTCGACACGCGCAGACAAGCGCAGACTAGCGACAAGCAATAACTAACGACATACTGCTCTCTGGTCAGAGACTGTCCTATGCCCTGCCTATTGCAGGCAGCGCATATAGCGCATACCTCACCTCTTACAACCTAAGGACATCACACACACCCATGGCCGAGGCAGGATTCGAACCTGCGACCGTAGTGGTTGCGCGGTTCCAGACTGAAGTGCCTAGAACCGCTCGGCCACATCGGCCGGCCTAAACCACATATTGGATTGTAAGGCGTCCCCACGAGCAGATATAGATTCAGATCATAATTTAGTAGTGGTGATGAGTGGCTGAAGTTTAAGAGAACAGTCAGGAACAACCAACGCCCAACGAAGTGGGATACAGAAGTATTAAGGAATGACGATAAAGCTTGAAGTTCTCGGAGGCTGTAGATACCACAATGAGGAAAAGCTGACGAGGCAGTTAGTTTCAAGAGGAATGGATATCACTAAAAAGGGTAATCACAGAAGTTGAAAAGAAAAACACAGGAAGAAGGAATATAACTGTTAAGAAAACATGGGTAACAGAAAAAATACTTCATTTGACCAACGAAAGAAACAAGTACAGAAATGTGCAGGGAAATTCTAGAAAAAAGCAACACAAGTCGTTTAAGAATTGAATAAATCAGAAATGTATGGAAGCTAAGGCGAGATGGCTGCATGAAAAATGTGAAAAAGTTGAAAAAGAAATTATTGCCGGATTGTCGGCAGGACAGACTAAGCATATACAAAAGTGAAAACAGGGTGGTAGCATTAACAGTGCAATGGAATTCCACTGATAAATGCAGAGGCGATAGTACGTAGGTATAAAGAGTACATTGAATACCTCTGTGATGGAAGGACTTGTCTGGTGATACGATGGAAGAAGATACAGGAGTCGATAAGGAAGAGATAAGAGATCCAGTATTAGAGCCATAATTTAAAAGACCTCTGAAATACTTAAGAACAAATAAGGCGGAAAGGATACATAATATTTCATCGGAATTTCTAAAATCGCTGGGGGAAGTGACAACAAAACGACTATTCACATTAATGTGTAGAATGTATGAGACTGGCGATATACACTCCTGGAAATGGAAAAAAGAACACATTGACACCGGTGTGTCAGACCCACCATACTTGCTCCGGACACTGCGAGAGGGCTGTACAAGCAATGATCACACGCACGGCACAGCGGACACACCAGGAACCGCGGTGTTGGCCGTCGAATGGCGCTAGCTGCGCAGCATTTGTGCACCGCCGCCGTCAGTGTCAGCCAGTTTGCCGTGGCATACGGAGCTCCATCGCAGTCTTTAACACTGGTAGCATGCCGCGACAGCGTGGACGTGAACCGTATGTGCAGTTGACGGACTTTGAGCGAGGGCGTATAGTGGGCATGCGGGAGGCCGGGTGGACGTACCGCCGAATTGCTCAACACGTGGGGCGTGAGGTCTTCACAGTACATCGATGTTGTCGCCAGTGGTCGGCGGAAGGTGCACGTGCCCGTCGACCTGGGACCGGACCGCAGCGACGCACGGATGCACGCCAAGACCGTAGGATCCTACGCAGTGCCGTAGGGGACCGCACCGCCACTTCCCAGCAAATTAGGGACACTGTTGCTCCTGGGGTATCGGCGAGGACCATTCGCAACCGTCTCCATGAAGCTGGGCTACGGTCCCGCACACCGTTAGGCCGTCTTCCGCTCACGCCCCAACATCGTGCAGCCCGCCTCCAGTGGTGTCGCGACAGGCGTGAATGGAGGGACGAATGGAGACGTGTCGTCTTCAGCGATGAGAGTCGCTTCTGCCTTGGTGCCAATGATGGTCGTATGCGTGTTTGGCGCCGTGCAGGTGAGCGCCACAATCAGGACTGCATACGACCGAGGCACACAGGGCCAACACCCGGCATCATGGTGTGGGGAGCCATCTCCTACACTGGCCGTACACCACTGGTGATCGTCGAGGGGACACTGAATAGTGCACGGTACATCCAAACCGTCATCGAACCCATCGTTCTACCATTCCTAGACCGGCAAGGGAACTTCCTATTCCAACAGGACAATGCACGTCCGCATGTATCCCGTGCCACCCAACGTGCTCTAGAAGGTGTAAGTCAACTACCCTGGCCAGCAAGATCTCCGGATCTGTCCCCCATTGAGCATGTTTGGGACTGGATGAAGCGTCGTCTCACGCGGTCTGCACGTCCAGCACGAACGCTGGTCCAACTGAGGCGCCAGGTGGAAATGGCATGGCAAGCCGTTCCACAGGACTACATCCAGCATCTCTACGATCGTCTCCATGGGAGAATAGCAGCCTGCATTGCTGCGAAAGGTGGATATACACTGTACTAGTGCCGACATTGTGCATGCTCTGTTGCCTGTGTCTATGTGCCTGTGGTTCAGTCAGTGTGATCATGTGATGTATCTGACCCCAGGAATGTGTCAATAAAGTTTCCCCTTCCTGGGACAATGAATTCACGGTGTTCTTATTTCAATTTCCAGGAGTGTATAATCAGACTTTCGGAAGAACAACAGTCACACAATTCCAAAGATTCCAAGAGTCAACAAATGAGAGAATTATCACACAACCAGCTTAAAAGCTGAGGCATCCAAGTTGATGACAAGAATAATACACAGAAAAATGGAAAAGAAAAGAGTATGTGTTACGTGACGATCAATTTGCCTTTAGGAAAGAGAAAGGCACCAGAGAGGCAGTTCTCTCGTTGCGACTGTTAATGGAAACAAGATTGAAGAAGTATCAAGGTAGGTTCATAGGATTTGTCGACATGGAAAAATAGTTGGACAATGCAAAATGGTGCAAGATGTTCGAAATTCTGAGAAAAATAGGGATAAGCTATAGGGAAAGGAAGGTAATGTTCAATATGTACAAGAACCAAGAGGGAATAATACGACTGGAAGACCAAGAACGAAGTGTTTGGATTAAAAAGGGTGTAAACATCGATGTGGTCTTTCATCGTTTGTGTTCAATGTATACATCGAAGAAGCAGTGAGGTGAATAAATGAGAGTTTTAAGAGTGGGATTAAAATTCAGGGTAGAAGCATATCAGTTATAAGATTCGATGATGACATTGCTACCCTCAGTGAAAGTGGATAAAAATGACAGGATCGTTTGAATGCAATGAACAGTCTAGTGAGTACAGAATATGGATTGAGAGTAAACAGAAGAAAGACGAAAGTAAATAGAAGTAGCAGAGAAGAGAACAGAAAGAAACTTAACATCGTAGTTGGGGATGATGACGTTAAGCGATTCTGTTACCCAGGCAGCAAAATAACCCATGACGGAAGGAGCAAGGAGGACACAGGTAATGAGGATATTCCTGGCCAAGAGAAGCCTACTTACCACAGGCCTTAACTTGAGACTGTATGTCCGCAGCGCAGCATTGTATGGTAGTGAAGCATGGACTATGGGAAAACAGGAAAAAAAGAGCATCGAAGCATTTGAGCTGTGGTGCTGCAGTCGAACGTTGAAAACAAAGTGGACTGATAAGGTAAGAAATGACGAAATTCTGCCCAGGATCAGTAAGGAGAGAAATTCATCGCGAACGGTGACAAGAAGAAGGAACAGGACGATAGGACATCTATTAAGTCATCCGGAATAATCTTCTATGGTACTAGAGGGAGCTGTAGAGAGTACCAAGGAAAAAAAAAGAGATTGGAATACATCCAGTAAATAATGGAGGACGTAGGCTGCAACTGCTACTTTGAGATGAAAGGTTTGGTACATGAGAGAAATTAGTGGCGGATCGCATCAAACCAGTCAGAAGACTGAAGACTCAAGAGAAAAATACGCTACCGGGCCAGATAACAACGCTTAACATGAACAACACTAATGCACTGTGGTGTCCATCATAGAGAATTGGACCTTTAATCTTTTAGATACACCTCGATGGTGTGTACGTATGCAAAGTTTCATTCATATCCGACCATGTCTGCTGGGTGCTTCACCTTTTTTCAGGCGGTGTGTATCGTAAGGGTAGGTTATACGTCTGTGTTGGAGGGGTATTTATTTCAGTAAAACATTCGATAATGGCGAGTGAGGTCCCGTGTGAGAAATAATCTGGGTAAAGTTAAACATCGAAGGCAGATCAATCATTGTGATCGGATGTTTTTATGGATTTATAGTGACAGAATGCTACCCAGAGAACATGCATGGTTCCGTGAATATGTTTCATAATGATGCTGCTATAATAGGGGGAGACTGCCAGCTATAAAATGTGTCATGCGATCAAAACTTGTGCCACAGAGAGGGACTCGTAAGACACTACTCTAAAAGTCTTGTACGAAAATTGCCTCGAGCAGTTAGTTAGATGGTAACTTTCTAGACCTAGCAACAAGCAGACCTGAACTTATCGAATCCCTTAAGGTAGAAGAGGGCTCATTGATCATAGGGTTGTGATAACGTCAACGACTGCAGATGTTATAAGAACTGCTAAGAAAGATAGGAAAGGGTGGGAATTGCTCATTGTGATTTAAGAGCCGTGTTAGGAAGCTGCTACGTGAGGAAAGAGAGCTTCATCTCAGACCTAAGAGGAGACAAAAGAACAACGTACATGATAAACTAAAGCTGAACGAAGGAAAAATAAACATAAGGAGAGCAATGAGAGAAGCGTTCAACGACTTTGAAAAATGTATGAAAACGAGGAGTTGGCAACACTGTCACATCTTGCAGTGCATCGGGATGTACACAGGAGTGTGTAATACCGTGTGGTATTCTATTAGCCGTCTCACCTCACTGATTAGACTGCCGGGACATCAAACCGACTTCCACCATGTAGCTATGGTTCGAATCCTTGTCAAGTTCCTTGTGTTATTTTTTAGACATCCGTTCAATAGTTCTCGTCGTTTACAAGCAGGACCTCATTTTGTCCCATGACAATAGCCTATGACATAACATTGGGATCCATTAAACTGTAGACATGTGTCCATTACGCGCATAGTGCAGTACAATAACTGGTCCTGTCAAGTCCATATAGGGCTGCTTGCCGATGGAATACACAAACGATGAAAACTTTGATATACTTTTGGTTCTGGGTGCATCCGATAACCAAGCTGCTGCTGCTGGATGTGCGTTTGCTGCACATCACGATAAGAATCTTTTTCAACCGGTAATATACGTCCACAAGTAATGGAAAGATGTCGTCCAAGGACTAGACGTACTTCGTAAACAGAGCATGTGGTTCGTGAAACCGTTCACCAGTCACCTCGACGAAGTACCCGATATATTACAAGGTAGTATCAGATATCTTAAATACTGGTCGTTGAAGTGTTGCACGATGGAGAACTGCACCTTAACTGAACGCCCGCTACCAGAAGACCGCACCCATTCGCATCAAGTGCAAGATAGAAAACATATTATGAATAACATGATGATGACTGACGAATCTAGCTTCGCTCGTGAAGGTATTTTCAACCTCTACAACACTATTAGAACACAACCCACATATCGCCCGTGAACATGTCTTCCAGGCACGCTTAGCATATACCTGTGGGCTGGGTTCGTGGGAGGAATGGTTTTGGGCCCTTAACTATTGCCGGCCATTTTGGATGTACCCCCATATCTTACGTTTCTTTGCAAGACTTTGCCTGACACATTAGAAAACGTTCCTCTCCGCGTTCGGCGACAGCTATGGTTTCGGCGTGACGGTGGACCGCGACACGTTGGAACGAATGTGCGTAACTACTTAAATGAAGAATTCCCAGGGAAATTGATAGGTCATGGAGGTCCAATGTACTGGCCTCCATGTTGCCCGGACCTCACTCCACTGGATTAAACGAACATGTTTATAGTACTCCATCCGTGGATGTATAGGAGCTAATATCTTATGATCATCCCAATTCAGCAATGACGGAGGCAGGTATTGCGTAGGGCGCAGCAAAGTATGATCCACAGAGTGGTGAAGTGTTCGCAAATGCAAGGTGGTCGTTTTAAACATCTTCTCTAAACTGAACGATGCTCGTACATATACGTACCGGCTCTGTGAAGAAGAGCTTTTAAGAGAAATGAAGAATGTTGATGAATAAAGAAAGTATGCATTTCTCGATTCAAAATATCTTTTATATCTCTTTCATTATGCAAATGCTTGTCAGAACATCCTATCCTCCATCTTTGCACAACAAATGAATACAACATCAGTACCTCATATTACAACATTCTCGTGTATTTATTTACTGAATCGTTTAGTAATTTGCCAGTCACTTTAATTAAATGTTGGTCGCAAGTGCTATTAAGAAACTATGGTAATTTAAAACTGGTCAATTGCATGTGTTAGCGGAGATAACAGCTGAAAAGAATACCAAAAGATGCTTCTATTAAGAATGCATAAGTAATTGTTTAAATAACGTATAACGATAATCTGTAGTCATTAACTTGAGCGCATTTGTACAAGAACACTGACATATTTATAGGCAAACTTTTATTTATAAATATTTTAAATTATCTGGTTCAAAATGGCTCTGAGCACTATGGGATTTAACTTCTGAGGTCATCAGTCCCCTAGAACTTAGAACTACTTAAACCAAACTAACCTAAGGACATCACACACATCCATGCCCGAGGCAGGATTCGAACCGGCTAAATTATCTGAGTGTGACAGAAAGTTTATAACGTTTCTTTAATGAAATATTGTTGTAACATATTAGTTCCGTCCGGGAAGTGGTCATGTTGAATCAAATCATGACCGTAGAGCCTAAGGACGATGTATTTTTGGTGGGGATGGCCTTCAACCAATGAGAGTTGGGCAGTGGTGGAACACTGCTGGAGTCAAGTAGAGATGGCGACATCTCAAGTGAGCAGCTCAAGGGAGCGATTCTGGGCTCTTTTACGCGACTTCTGGAAGAAGGTAGACTTGTCTGAGGTAACGTGCGTGATTCGGTCGTATAGGTGGTCGATTCTGAACGGTGAACGGCCGCTACCATACTTCTAGTTCTCAAGGGTCTTTACATTTCGAGAGGTCTGAATGTATCCCATTTCAGGATTCGAACTTTTGCCGCTTAATTTAGGGAAATGAGAATAGAAAGTATACGAATAACTATTCTTTGTATCGCGTGTGATAATTTGTAAATTTTCTTTGTTGAACTCTGAACAATTTTGAACAGGAGAATATTTCGTATGTTCTGATGGCGAAATGGACTTAGCTTTCGTGTAGCTTTGATGACTATTTAGTTTTGGAATTTTGCTACCATTTTCGTAACGCATCGTGTTGGACTCTGAGCAATTTTGAACAGGAGAATATTTCGTATGTTCTGATTGCGAAATGTACGTAGTTTTCGTGTAGCTTTGATGACTATTTAGTTTGTGGATTTTGCTACCATTTTCGTAACGCTCTCAACGAAACTTTACTGCGCTTAATGAGTATATTTCCTTACTTATTTCAATCGAATATCGTAGGACCACTCTGCTCGTTTATTTGAGATGTCCTTTCTTGAATAAATATTTTCTCTATAATTCTCTGTGTTTTCATCAATTACGGAAGTCAGAACAGAGCCCCTTTTATTAAAATATAGGTTTATCTTTTATTTTATATTTCTGTGCACTTTATTAACTCGCAATTCCAGCCAATGTATAGACTACTTGACTGCAAGATCACAGCAACAAGTTATTATTTGCAGCTATTAAGCTGCGGGGCACGTAAGCAAATGTGCGCGCCTAGATCCTATGACTACATCGAGCTATTCTTTTTAAATAGAGCCGTGCATAGCCCGAGTACCTATAGTACCAGTAACTGCAGGTAAACATGTAACTGGTTTGCTCGTACAGGATGCTGGTTTGAAAGAGCAACTACACAGCAGGTACTGTCGCAATAATAGATGATTAGCACAAGATAGGTACAGTGGAGAAGAGCACTGAAGCAGTCGAATGATTGATAACCGAATAGGAAAAAATTATCAAAATACATACGGCTTCGTTATACGGACACCTTTTTTCTTTTTGTGCTGAAAAATCCTCTACTGCTTCTGGAATTCCGTGTTTCGGTTCGTCTGTCATTGTCAGCTTGATGCAGCCCACAAAATATTAATGAAGGAGAGTTAATGTGATCATCGTCTACTAATCAATCCTTCACGAAAATTTTATTAAAAATTCTTCGCTCACCGAAGCAGACGTCTCGCTGTACACCGAGATGAAAATTAGCGTTTCCGCTAAAAGATTACTTCCAAATTAAAGATATAATTTCTTACTACTACTATTCCAAAAATAATTTGTAATTGAATAAAGAACTGTAAAAACTGTTCTTAGTAGCAAGTTGAAATTTTTGTTTAGCTCATCAGTTCCAGAAATATATTTGTAATATTTTTTTTTTCGAATCGATAAAAGATAACAAAAATCTTTCTAAACAAAAACATTCTATTTTGGTAGCATCATTCAACGATGCTATTTATTCTCTAATTCACATTTTGAAATTGACTTTTCTTCGCCTTTTCTCCCATATTTTCGCGGTAAAGTGCGGTTAACCATTAACATCAGTTTTGCTATAGCAGTTTTTAATCCCCAAAATCTCGGTCTCGACGTCAAGAAAGAAGGTGGTTTGGTGGTAGGTCTGTCACCAAGAATATTATGACAAGCCGTGCTTAACGACTTTTAATTTGGTAACAAAGGAACGAGTAGTCTGTCCAGTTAATTCTTCTTATATTTCCTGGCCTTTATCGAGTATTTTCGCGGGGCCGGCATGCTAATTTTCGGATTTGGCAATGCTAGAGATAGAGGGTGGCCGAATGCCTTTCCTGTCGTCACCCATTTCCCTTCCTCGACGGAAGTCGTGTACTCCATCCGTCTGCTTCTAATGTTATCCCATGTGAAAGTGTGTTGACGTTTTCTAAATGTTTCCGAATCGTGTGCCGTAGGTAGTATATGGGTACTAACCCGGCATTCACCTAGTCTGATACGAGAAAATACCCAGAAACCAATGCAGGCTAGCGAGGGCAACGGTTCTCGTCGTTAATCCCCAAGGCGGATTCGATCCGGGGCCGGCGCACCTCCCCGAATCCCGAAAGCGGCGTCCTAATACGCACAACTATCCAGGCGGGCCACGCTGTCTCTTTAATTCTCTCCTGGAAAACATCTTCAAACTGAGGATTACTCACAATACTAAGATTCTCCAGGTTATTATGCCGTAATCTTCTTGAATCTCTTAGAAAAACCAAAGTGTCGCTCCTCTGCGAAGGACATCTACAGGGGGATCGTGGCTTCTAGGTTTGAGGTGGAAACCACCAGGTGGAGAAAAGGACTGGAAGGGAGGAGTGGCGGGGGGGGGGGGGGGGGGGGGAGGAGGGGGAGTGGGGGAGGTTTTGGCTCTGATTTCTGTGGAGGATATCTTCAAGGGAGTAGCTATGGCCTCCATGTTGGTCCCTTCCGCAGAGGGGGACGAAAAACGCTGGGTCACCTAATAGATCTCAGCCACGGTGTCATATCTCCGAGAATTTTAATGATTTTTATCTACTCGGCCGTGAAAGTCTACGTTTAACGATAAGAAAATAACCTGCTCAGTTCTTTCCCAGTAACGTATATTCCATTGACATTCACGTTCTGGTTCCTGTGCTACAAGTATTCAATGTAGGAGCCATCTGCAGGATGTGTCACATCAAAGCGACATGATAACGTCACTCATACGCTTCGCAGCATATCGATTAACTTGACAGCTGTCATTATTAGATCAGTAATTCCATCCAGGTTATATAGAAGTGAAGAAACAAAAAGATTATCTTTGACAAATTTCCGCATGAAGCAGTTGGCAGTACTGAAAGAGAAGCACGTAGACCCACTCCTGTTTTTACATATGCCTATTCCATCCGTGATATGACGTCTCAATAAAGAAATCTGTTAACTGTTTCCTACCATTTACACAGCAAACGACGGCTCTGGAACTCTCTAATCCATTGCCGAATTATTTTTCCAACAGATCATGCGCACTTCTGTATACACAGGAGAAGCGCAGTGCGTAGTTGAAATCTACATTAATTTAGAGTACAGAAAACTTTGTATTTAAGTCAGCGTTTTGCAAGAAGCAGTAAGAAAAATGTTAATGAAAGCTATGTTTGACGCAGAAGTCTGCATGATGGCGAAACATGGACATGACGGAACAGAAACGAAATGATTAACAACCTTTTTGAACATGTTTTAGATGAGACTATGGGAAAGTCCAACGAGCTGAGTATGGACTGAAGATCTGTAACGGGTGAACAAAAAAATCTGCATAACAAAGGATATAATAAATCCGAGAGCTGGAAGGGTACATAATTCGCTACTGAAACTATAGTGCATGGATGATGGAAGAAAATAATCGCAGGATCTAGTCTAAACATAAGGTAAGTTGTCGGTGACGTAGTAATGCTGAAACATGTAAGATAGTTGGCAAGCGACAGGATTAGATAACTGTTTGAAATCAATATGACCGAACCAAACGTAGCCGCACCACATGCAGCACGGAGTCACTGAGAACTGAGCAGAAAATAAAACGTGAAAATAAGTGAAATATGTGCTACGTGAATGGATTTCTTTAGTATTTTTCTTAACAAAATAAAGTTTCAGGGAACTTCCCTAGATTTTGTTTCAAAAAATAGTTACACTTCGAAATGAATCTGACGGTGAAGCTCAATAAATGTGGCCCTGCGAAAGAATTAGACCGGATGGACCCTCCAACTTTGTTTCATGGCAGTGATTAGAACGAGAATCTTTCCGGTATGTTTTGCTATTTCAATAAATAGATACGGTCACTGTGAGGTGAAACGTAAAAGCAGGTTACAGCGTGCACGTTTGTTAGGTAAGAGTATTCAGGCAAAAGTAAATTTTACAATTGCGTTCTGTCATGCATGTAGGTGACATTGGATAGCAAATAACTTGGAGCCTGACTCATCGGTCTGTAAGCAACATAACAGTGTAGTGGAAACTATTTGTTTGGTTTTAAAGCGATTTACGTGAATGTTTGCGGTGTAGGATTCTAACGCCTTTGTTGTGTGTACACACCGCTCATGCGCGCCAAGCATTCCGTTCCACACTAAGACTTGCAACAATGTGTAATCGGCTGATTTGAAAGCGAAACCACAATCATGTAATTTGGGGAATTTAATTAAGTTTGGAGCACTGCATGAGAAAGAAAACGTAAACTTTTTAGCTTTTTGTTTTAAGTGCCTACGAAAATATCAACTGCTAGTAAAAAAAAGAAAATAATTACCGGTAGCCTGGCTGAATCGATAGCATTGTGATTCTGTTTTGGCTGCAACGTGGCGTTTGCAATAATGTTAGGCAAACGAGTTCACTGTTTACAAAACATTTGACCGAAATAGCGCAAAAGTTCTCATCAAAGTTTGCGTTAATCAATGGTGCGTTGTTATTACTGCAGTCGAGTTCAGTGAAAATTCTGCGTCACGCTTGACTCGTTGCAAAGGACGTGGCGTGGAGATGGGACGTCAATAGGACAAACACAGGCACTGGGCTCTCAATAAAAGCGAATTATGATCCAATATTTTTATTTCCTTTTTACTCTCTCTCTCTCTCCCACACACACACACACACACACACACACACACACACACACACACACACACTGAGTCAAAAACTTAATTAAATTATTCGCCCTGCTTGATGGTTTGGTTTTCATAAATGTTACGCTACATTCGCTGGTACTTATAAGCCAAAATATTCATACAGAATGTAAGAGTATCATACGGAGTCATCTTAAAGCCTTCCTTGTGTTACAGGTAATGACAATTTCTTTACATATAAGTGAAGTTTAGTGTGCAGTAGGAGAGAGACAACCATTGCGGTGATGTTAAACCGAAACGCAGGAGGCTACATTTCAAATCAAGGGTGAAAAGTGTCCACTTGGCGTTTATGAAATAGCGGCAGTGTTTACAGGCACGCCAAAGAAATCCGTACTCATTGATGTCAGGCTTGCGGGAAATACGTACCGGAAGTTTCTACCGTCCCAACTGGTAGTATTAGCAGCTGAAGTTAGCAATCCATGAGATGGACCGAACAGTAGCGCTTCTATTTACGTTACTCTTTGGTTCCCAGAGGAACAGTGATTGTCCTTGCGTAAGGACTTCATTCACAGTCACAGTAGCATTTTAATTTATCCAGGTGTTAACAGTTGCGACTCTAGAGCACTCTTCAGATAGCCATCATTCGTCCATTGACGCTGTGGTGGTGCGTGTTATTGTTGCAATGCCGCACAAATCCCAATTATATTACTCTTCATGATTCCGCTTTTGGTACATCATTTTAGGCTTAGGAAACGTAATATACAGGGTGTTACAAAAAGGTACGGCCAAACTTTCAGGAAACATTCCTCAACACAAAGAAAGGAAATATGTTATGTGGACATGTGTCCGGAAACGCTTACTTTCCGTGTTAGAGCTCATTTTATTACTTCTCTTCATTCACATTAATCATGGAATGGAAACACACAGCAACAGAGCGTACCAGCGTGACTTCAAACACTTTGTTGCAGGAAATGTTCAAAATGTCCTCCGTTAGCGAGGATACATGCATCCACCCTTCGTCACATGGAATCCCTGATGCGCTGATGCAGCCCTCGAGAATGGCGTATTGTATCACAGCCGTCCACAATACGAGCACGAAGAGTCTCTACATTTGGTACCGGGGTTGCGTAGACAAGAGCCTTCAAATGCCCCCATAAATGAAAATCAAGAGGGTTCAGGTCAGGAGAGCGTGGAGGCCATGGAATTGGTCCGCCTCTACCAATCCATCGGTCACCGAATCTGTTGTTGAGAAGCATACGAACACTTCGACTGAAGCGTGCAGGAGCTCCATCGTGCATGAACCACATATTGTGTCGTACTTGTAAAGGCACATGTTCTAGCAGCACAGGTAGAGTATCCCGTATGAAATCATGATAACGTGCTCCATTGAGCGTAGGTGGAAGAACATGGGGCCCAATCAAGACATCACCAACAATGCCTGCCCAAACGTTCACAGAAAATCTGTGTTGATGACGTGATTGCACAATTGCGTGCAGATTCTCGTGAGCCCATACATGTTGATTGTGAAAATTTACAATTTGATCACGTTGAAATGAAGCCTCATCCGTAAAGAGAACGTTTGCACTGAAATGAGGACTGACACATTGTTGGATGAACCATTCGCAGAAGTGTACCCGTGGAGGCTAATCAGCTGCTGATAGTGCCTGCACACGCTGTACGTGGTACGGAAACAACTGGTTCTCACGTAGCACTCTGCATACAGTGATGTGGTCAACGTTACCTTGTACAGCAGCAACTTCTCTGACGCTGAAATTAGGGTTATCGTCAACTGCACGAAGAATTGCCTCGTCCATTGCAGGTGTCCTCGTCGTTCTAGGTCTTCCCCAGTCGCGAGTCATAGGCTGGAATGTTCCGTGCTCCCTAAGACGCCGATCAATTGCTTCGAACGTCTTCCTGTCGGAACACCTTCGTTCTGAAAATCTGTCTCGATACAAACGTACCGCGCCACGGCTATTGCCCCGTGCTAATCCATACATCAAATGGGCATCTGCCAACTCCGCATTTGTAAACATTGCACTGACTGCAAAACCACGTTCGTGTTGAACACTAACCTGTTGATGCTACGTACTGATGTGCTTGATGCTAGTACTGTAGAGCAATGAGTCGCATGTCAACACAAGCATCGAAGTCAACATTACCTTCCTTCAATTGGGCCAACTGGCGGTGAATCGAGGAAGTACAGTACATACTGACGAAACTAAAATGAGCTCTAACATGGAAATTATGCGTTTCCAGACACATGTCCACATAACATCTTTTCTTTATTTTTGTGTGAGGAATGTTTCCTGAAAGTTTGGCCGTACCTTTTTGTAACATCCTGTACACCTTGAATATGTTACAATCAATTATCATTGGTCGCCCAACGTCCTGTTGCCTCGTAATGATCCCAGAACCGCCGCCGAGTTCGGACCAAATTCAGTGGGTTTTCATTACTACGGCGACTCGCTGCGGACAGCACGGCCCATTCCACGTCGAACAGGGACGAATCGAGGCCTGCCCTTAGCGTACTGGTCACTGACATCACAGGGTGTTGCAGTCTGCATGCTAGCTCCCTGAATAGAGACGGTTCCAAATACGCCCTCTGGTTACTGTGCTACCCCCTTTTCTGAGATATTTTTTCCACTATATTGTTATCTGTTTTGTTCTGTGTACAAAGAAACTATAAATTCTGTAGAAATTTTGAAAATATTTAGGTGTACTTAATATACGCTGCATGATAGCGCGCAGCCAGAGATAACATACCACATACTATTGCAACAGTGGGTTGCGCTGTCTGTAAAATGGAGGAGGCTTACTCTTCGTAATTTATTCACACAGGGATGCAGAGAACTGTAATGAATTGGGATTAATACAGTCTGATATTCTGTGGAGATACTGAATGCAGTTGCCAGAATATATTATTCTGGGCGGACGCCTTGGTAAATTTGTAATTGACAGAATTACGTCCGACAGTGGACGAATTTTGAACTGTGATTGTGGCTAATAATTGTTAGACTGATTTTAAGAAAGAACATATGGCATTAAGCTTCAGGTACTATGCAGCATTTTTCTTGTAATTCTCTGAATCCAGTTTTCCTGCTTAAAGATTAATTTCTACGGAAGTTGTGGGGATGTGTGAAGAATGACTAGTAAGTAGAGATTGCATCTCACGGTTGTTGCTATTTGAACAATTAATTTGATTAAGTTATTTCATTTCGTAAGTACAGCTAATTAATAACCCGTTCATTCTCCATGCAGAGCGCCACAATGGTACAAATGAGGAGCCATACTACTTATAGTCACGACACAGAACGGAAGAGTGAACGCTTTTGTTAATGTGCTATGATTAGCGCATTCCAGCTCTGATGTAGCACAGCTTCGCTTAACATACGAAGTCATATCCATCTTGAGAAGGTATTCCAATTGGTTCCAGTTGACAGAACGAGGTATCACTGGTAATTTGTTGAAGTGAAGCGATAAAATTCGTAAGAGAAAGCTTTCATTCGATCACAGTATTTCACGGAAGTTAAGACTTTTCAGAGTTCCATTTCCAGTTACATACATAGTCAGAAAACATTTGCGTCAGATTATATGTCATTATTGTAGAAATACAACTTTCTGATGAGGAGAAGCTTGCTCTAAAGAACTAGGACGCTCGTTACTACTTTTAAATATTGTGCAAAGTATTAATAATGAAATCGACAGTTTGAGAGGGAGTTTAAAATGAACACTTATAAAAACTGTGATTGGTTATGTAGCTATGCAGCTAAAAAGGCAATAGTCTGTCTGTTGTTTGGAGCGGAACTCTTGTGGACGGATGTGAAAGCTACGGAAATAATTCATCTGAGTGTCGGAGTGAAGAAGCATGAATCTTGAGCTGTTGGCATACAAAACTATCTACGTAGCTGAATAGTTGGATAGCCGGTATAGAAGGAAAATTGTGGAGTATAACGAAGAAGATAGTCGTAATAGGTATGCGCCATTTTAATAAATTGTATCTGTTTCTGTGGTTCAAATAAATTGGTCTTAAGGCGTCATGATGAATCTGAATAGTCTTCCTGAACTGTATGTAGCATTGAAAAAGTTCAGTTGGAAAAGGAAACTATTTTCAAAGGAACATCCAAACAATTAAAACGAAATTTTTTAAATTATTTTGGAAGTATGCCAAGAAGAGATTTCAAAGTAAATAAGGGAATCAGAGTTTTGACTTGTTTTAGTACGTTAAACTGATGTTAATAAAATGTATTTCAAATGGCTGTTCTACACTGTTCCATATTAGCAAGTAAAGCAATAGAAAGTTTCTAGAGTGTCCTATCTCCTTCCAAATATGACGCACAGGCGTTAGCCGCGAGTTTGTTAGAAGACTTAGACAAGAAAAACGTAAATGAGACCCTGCCTAAAAAAAAAATTTATTCCGCTGATCTATGACGAGGAATCTGTTATGACTTGTTCCTCTGGTGGGGTACAAGCTATTGAGAAAAAATTCTATCCTAATGCAGAATATGTACATCGGTAATTTTATAATGAGTATTGACCAACTGCAATGTGATTTTCTTTCTTTTCTTTATATTACTTTGGAGACTGACGTTTCCATGGTCTCCTACAGCGCCACGAACCCGCAACGTCGCGCCGCCATGCGGGTCATCTCTCCAGCTCCGCAGGCGCACAGTCCGAAGTCAGCCTGGCCTGCAGGAAGCAGGCTAGTACACAGGGAGCGCAGAAGTGCAGTTCAGGCCGCCACATATACGGACCTTTTGGTGCATCCGCCGTGCCATTTTCCTCAGCCAATCCGAGCCCACATAGCTAGACCAATAGCTACCTCGCAGTCGTCCGCCACGTGGATGTAACTGTCCTCGCCCGGTGAGTAGCAGGCAGTTCCGTCTCTGCCAGCAGACTCAGAAGTTCGCCAGCACTACGCTGCCGTCCGCCCTTGCCACCCGGGACCACCGCGCGTCGCGACCCTCTGCTCCGGCTGTGAACTCAGAGCTGGAAATCCTTGTGTTGCTTGTGAGATGAGGTCTTAGTTTTCTCCCCACTGTGCATTTCAAAGACAGACGTTTTCGTTTGCAAGAGAATTTTTCAGAGGAAAGTCTCACGCAAGGATTTATTTATGTTGTTTTCCAAGAACTTTAAGTTGTCAAAGAAATCATTCTTTTATTTTCAAGAAAAAATTTTCTTGTTTGTTTCGAACTGCTAACAGAGCACAGAACTTACGTTCATGAAATAAACTGATTGTGTCAATAAATTTATTATTTATGAGTGAATCACTGAATTACTGTTAAAGTGCCCCAACCCGGGACACCACACACAGAATATGTGATTCTTCTCAAACAGCCCACGGCTGACCATATCCTTGATGACGTAGCGAAAAAGCATTTCCCTTGATCTTGTCCTACTTGGAATTGAAACCTTGATCGGCCTACACAGTTCATGACTGCGAGGAACACGTTGTTGACTGCATGAATAACATATTGGAAGATGACTCTATAATGACTGAAAGTGCAATTCACCAGCTCTTGGTTACAGAAAAGCTCTTTCCAGTTTTAGCTTTAATTATTGACTGGAATTCTGCGGAAAAATTATGTCATTAGTCAAAGTTCTCTTCGGTCAGCTACAACATAAAGATACAAATGTGTGCTCTGCCCATAAGGCAGTTTCGACCTTTGAAATGAATATTATCAAGACCCGAGAAGAAACTGACATCACTAGTGATAAAGAATCTACTGGTTGCTCTGTTAACAAAAGGAAGTTGGGCAGCACTGCGTGGAAAAGATAAGCAAAGGACGTATACGATGTGATAATTTCCGAGGCTAAATATCGTTTTAGTTTCTTAGGGCGTCATTAAGTTTGTCAGTTCAAAATGGTTCAAATGGCTCTGAGCACTATGGGACTCAACTGCTGAGGTTATTAGTCCCCTAGAACTTAGAACTAGTTAAACCTAACTAACCTAAGGACATCACAAACATCCATGCCCGAGGCAGGATTCGAACCTGCGATCGTAGCGGTCTTGCGGTTCCAGGCTGCAGCGCCTTTAACCGCACGGCCACTTCGGCCGGCTAAGTTTGTCAGTGTTTCTTATAGAAAAGTTTAGTCTGTACTGTTGTACGTTTCCTGAAGATATCTTAAAGAAAAATGTGTTCAGTGTATACACTTGTAGATAAGCTGACACTACGTCATGAAGTACTTCTGTCTACCTAGCACAAAAATTTAGATCAGGTCTGGTGCCGCTAGTCTAGCAGAGTTTCAATATAACCAACAGCCCAGGGAAGACATTCACTGAGTGCTCGAAACCTTTGGAGCTAATTCTCTCAATTCACATGGCGTCAGTCAAAACAGAAATACACTTTTCAACTTTGAAAACAATTAATATCGTTCTGGAGCAGCTCTATGAGTCAGGAAAGACTGTCGGCCTTGTCGATGCTTTCAATTGAAGGAGATCTCGTGGTGGAGGTCGCAGACTTCAATTAGCAAGTGACTAACAAGTCTGTACCAATAAAAAGGCAGGAGAGCAAGTTTCAATAGAATATGTCTACTCATGATGTACAATTTGTTTGTGATTTCCAGTCTTTTAAATGACGAATTTCAGTTCTACTATAAATGTAGCTTATTATGTAATGATAGTGATTTTTCTTGATAGTCGATAGATCGTAGCATTCTCACTGTCACGGATATTTTTCCATTACACATATATCAGTAACATTTCACAGGATCGTAATGTAGATTTTAGAAAAACTGAATTTTGTGACCATACAGCGTGAATTCTAGGGTTGTTAACATCGTAACGAATGCCGGGAAACCAGGCGCATAAATAAAGAATTTTCTCCCTCGTAAGTCTCTGAATAAAAAATGCAACGTTGAAACTTCGGTGCAACACCCAATTTCAGATACCGCGGGCCACCATTGCACAGACGTCTAATAGAGGAATCTACAGGGTGGCATGCAGCAGCATACTGTAATGAGGTGTATCTGCTAGGTAGTGGAGGACGGAATTCTTGTTAAAGCGAGCTGTGTTGGGTGAAGGCATAGAAAGAAGCTCGGTACCCGGCTGTTAACCGATCCATACGAAGACGCCCAGTTTTTACGGCAGGCGATGAAGTAGTTAACGAGCTTGAAACCCGCTGTCGGATATCCAGACTTAGGTATTCCACGATTATCCTGATTCACTTACGCAGAATGCAGAAACATACTGTTGAGAAGATGACTACTCGATCTCTGCGCTGTCCTCACATTACTGTACAGGCGAATATTAGAGAGAGTTAATGCACAGATACGGTGTAAAGGTACTGACAGAGTTTAAACTTACTCAGACATTTGTCGTGCACCTAGGCCCTAATAAGGATAACAAAATAAGTTCACGTTTTGATCCTACTGTGTTATTCTCGGAGAAAACTCGTCATCCAGATCGGAGCTAGTGCTATATTGAGAGTAAAGTCACGTGTCAGCTGGAAACTGTATGGATGGTAAAGTACGGTACGCGAAAGCTAGTACCGTAGTGGAACCACACAGTTAGGGTAGCAGATCATTCACTGTGAGTCTAAGGCGACTGACATTCGTCTTCGGCAGGAGGAAGAGAATCTTATGGAGTACTGAAGTCGAAAGGTGAGGGATGTTAAGTGCCGAAAGCGACTCTTTGGTAACACAAAGCACCCACATAATTTTTAACAACACTGTCCAGTGTTGTTCCTATAAAAAAACAAATTAACCTAAATATTTATGACTGACATTTGGTTCAAATGGCTCTGAGCACTATGGGACTTAACTTCTGTGGTCATCAGTCCCCTAGAACTTAGAACTACTTAAACCTAACTAACCTAAGGACATCACACACATCCATGCCCGAGGCAGGATTCGAACCATCGACCGTAGCGATCGCGCGGTTCCAGACTGTAGCGCCTAGAATCGTTCGGCCACCCCGGCCGGCGACGACTGACATTTGGGTTATTCGTCTGTCACCTTAGGTCTTATCTTCCAATCTTCCACAGAATTCCGAATGTAATATAAATTCTTACATTGTTTAAAAGCGTTCCGTAGTTTATTTCTTTCCATTACAACGTGAATCATTGAAGGTGCTCCTCGGACTAATTTATGTTTCGCTGCTTACTCTTAAATCCTCTTTCAGTATTACTCTGTGTTCTTCTGAGTACCACAGTACGCGAAAGACACTGTAGGCAATAATTTAAAAATTTGTATGCTTTATGCTGCTTTCCTCGAAACCTGTCTCGGCGTATCATATTTCACAGGTTCTGGGTAACGAATTAAATATTATTAATAGTATACGGCGAAGGTTTGTAATGTTTGAGAAGGATTCTGCCTCATTTACGCTGAATTTCTTTATTATTCTATAAAAAACACATCTAAGACCTCCACCAGCCAATTTTTCCACATTACTCTGAACTCATGATTACTCGACTTGCTGCAGTCCTCTTCCCCATGGCACACGCTTTCCAATAATTCTTTTTAGCTTCTCTTTTCAGTTAATTGTAAGCTCCTCATTCAGTACTAATTCTCCAAACCATGTTTTTTTGTTAATTTTAATCGTCTTTTTTTTTAATTCTACACTTTTCTCTAAGCTACTCAGCTTTTTTGTTTGTCACTGACACAGGTAAAACACGTAGGTGACCCGTACATTATAGACATCGTTTTAGAAACAAATATTTCATTGCGTGTTTTTTCTCCAACCATAAGCTGAAGTACGTGGCAGTTTCCCCCGTAGATTTCATATCTACACTTTCCTACTCTCTAACAACTCATTCGATCTTACAGACTTCCTCATTCATAATGTTCCTCTCATTTTCGACATGTTTATCCTTGCTGCTTTGCCTAGACTTACCACTGCTCACGTTAAAAATTTCATAATTGTTACTGGATTTCTTAATTTTTTTATGTCTTGAAGTGGTTCGTAAATCTTTGTCTTGTAATGACACAGATCAAGCGTACCTCTCTCTCTCTCTCCCGAGTTTTCCGCCGCTACCTCTCTCTCACAGAACCTGCCGCGAATGATCCGCGTTTTGCGTATTTTTCAGCAAATTCTATAAATTCTAATTTAATTTTATTTCATTGTAAGGTGTCACCTTGTAGTTTTGTTAACACGAATACGATTAATTTTAATAAGCAGATTAATATGTCAAAATGCCCCTATGCTGATGTTATCGATTTAATACCATGAGAATGAGAAAAGGAATCGTTCAGAAACGTACTCTGTTCCTCAGATTATCAAGTGAGAAACGCATGTTTTGCAACTGTGTACCCTTGTATCATGTTCACGTGATAAACGTACGAGTGGCAGGGGGAGATTTCCTGTTTCATAAACGCCGGTTGGGCATTCTGAAGGCGGCGACGGTCGCAGAGAGACAGAGAAGACAGACAGGCGAGAGGAGCAACAGTGAATAGCGTGCAAATTTTGGTCTGCAGTGTGTGTGTGTGTGTGTGTGTGTGTGTGTGTGTGTGTGTGTGTGTGTGTGTGTGTCTGCTGAATTGACAAAAATTAACGACTAAAAAGTCCTGTCGAGACTAAAAACAGGCACTAGACAACAGGTATTTAAATTTTCGACGAAATGTCTAACGTGATTGAAAAAGATGGTGTCGTTGGTACTAGCTCTATAATTAACACTTGGTGTCGAGAATGTACCTGAATAATAATAATTCAGAAACGCATACAGTTGTCCGTTTCTTATTTAACATAACCATCTTCTCACGAACATAAAGTCAAAAATTTAGTGACGTTGCATGACGGAGGTGACGCATTCAATCATGGTCCGCTACCTTGTTACAGGTACAGCAGATCACACTATCTGTATGATTCCGGGAAATATCACTTAGTGCATGGAGGACAGATCAAGGCACACTTTCAACATGAAAACAATGGAATTCTGTATTCAAGTGTAGACATTGCATGTCGCAGATCCTTTTACTTATGTTATGCAATGAGATTGTAAAAAAATTGATTCGTTACACAACAAACGGTTAAATGGCAGTGACAAGCCTACAAACAAAAGAATTTTACGCTACAATTTAAATACTCAACAGTAATACACTTACTTTACACTCAGGTGCCTAAAGTCATGGGGTAGCGATATGCACATGTACAGATGGCGGTAGTATCGCGTACACAAGGTATAAAAGGGCAGTGCATAGAGGAAGGTGTCATTTGCACTCGGGTGACTAATATGAAAAGGTTTTCGACGTGAATATGGCTGCACGACGAGACTTAATAGACTTTAAACGCGGAATGGTAGCTGGAGCTCGACGTCCAGGCATTAGATTTCAGAAATCGTCAGGGAATTCAGTATGCCGAGACCCACAGCGTCAAGCGTGGGCTGACCGTATCAAGTTTCAGGCATTCTCTTTCACCACAGCCAACGCAGTGGCCGACGGCCTTCGCTTAACGACCGGGAACAGAGATTTCAGTGCTAACAAAAAAGCAACATTACGTGAAGCAATTCAGTATGGGAGGTACTACGCTACTAACTTATTCGTTAGGACAGTGCGGCGAGATCTGGCGTTAAAGGTCTATTGCAGCAGACGACCAACGCGAGTGTCTTTGGTAATAGCACGACGTTGCCTACAGCGCCTCTCCTAGGCTCCTGACCACAACGGTTGGTCTCTGGACTACTGAGAAAACTAGTCCTAGTCGCGTGAGTCCTGATTTAAGTTGGTGAGAGCTGATGTAGGGTTCAAGTGTGGAGCAGACCCCACAAAGCCATGGACCCTGGCCGTCAACAAGGCACTGTGTAAGGTGCTGATGGCCCCATAATGGTGTGGGCTGTGTTTAAATGGAATGGATGGTTCAAATGGTTCTGAGCACAATGGGACTTAACTTCTGAGGTCATTAGTCCCCTAGAACTTAGAACTAGTTAAACCTAACTAACCTACGGACATCACACACATCCATGCCCGAGGCAGGATTCGAACCTGCGACCGTAGCGGTCTCGCGGTTCCAGACTGAAGCGCCTAGAACCGCTCGGCCACTCCGGCCGGCTAAATGGAATGGACTGGGTCCTCTAGTCCAACTAAACCAATCATTGACTGTAAATGGTTATATTCGGCTAAGACCATTTGGAGACATTCAACGACGGAATTTTCATGGATGACATGGCGCCGTGTCACAGGGCCACAAATGTTAGCGACTGGTCTGAAGAACATTCTGGACAATTCGAACGAATGATTTGGCTACCCAGATCGCCCAGCATGAATCCCATGCAACATTCATGGGACGTAATCGTGAGGTCGGTTCGTGCATAAAATCCTGCACCAGCCACACTCTCGCAATTACGAACAACTGTAGAGGCGGCATAACACAGTACTCAGTATTTCTTCAGGGAACTTAACAACTACTTGTTGAATCCATGCCACGCTGGGTTGCTGCACAACGCCGGCAAAAGGGGGTCCGACACGATATCCCGTGACTTTTGTCACATCAGTGTATTCCAGTTACACACCCAGTAACTTCAGTCGATCTATAACGCTATGAAAATTCGTATCTAAATAGGAACTCAGTTCTTTGGAGGAAGCCTAGAAGGACTTTTATGGAAATACACTACACGAACATGCACAGAACTCTGCGATCTAGAGGCAGCGCCGCTAACCAAGAGACTAAAGCTGTTAATGTTAACAAACCGAATTAATCTTCCTTCGTAAGGAGCGATTGGCTGTGCGTGAAGGACTACGCTCATACTCACTGGGATTGTGCTGTCGCAGACAGAGCAGGGCGCCTAGGCTGGGGTAGGTGACGCCGTTGTTGGCGCAGATGGGCTGCTGCGCATGCGCCCTGCCGGGACCTCCGCCGCGACACTCCTCTGCCGCCACGGCGCCCGCCTCGTCTGCGCATGCGCCGGTCCCAGCTATCGTGATATCTGGAAACCATCATATACGTAACAACGCTTAGACATGCTTTCACGTAACTGGTAGTACCTTAAATCTTGTTCTCTATCTTCTTCAATTCCTAATTGGGTCGGTACATAGTTCAACAAGTTTATTTGACGTGAGTTGTCTTGAGTTATTTCATCTTAGAGTGCATCTCAAAACAAACAAACAAAAAATGGATGTGCGTAGGGAGCCATGAATACTTCGTCATCTTATATTGCTACGTAAGTCATCCAAGTAAGTGCTAACTTTCACCCTCCAGACGATCGCATGTATGAGTGTGGGAACTCTCCTAAAAACAATATACATATTGGACCGTTCACTCGCGGCTCATAGACCAATACACGGATTTGATTCTCACAACCGTTACTTCCTCCAGTCAGCTGGGGACGATCGGTTTAATGCTGAGGAGGAAAGGTTATAGCTAACTACGAGACACGGGTTACTAGAAAGATATATGAAGTGATGCAGCTAAGACAGGTCACCCCAAATTCAGGCTGTTTCACAATTCGTATTACAAGTTTTCTGGGGTTTTATAGGGGACATAATAGATAAATTTTTGATAAGAAACCCATTTCCGGAAATTTACTGTTTGGATATAAAACAGATTTCGTGATCGGATCACTTTCGTATCTCCCGCATACCAGCACACGAGTGCGTCATCATCAGTCCCTGTTGTGATTATGATATCACATACAATTTTCGTCCCCTCCACTCTTTTGACTTTGAAAAAGAAGTGCTTCGTCAATTAGAAGAGAACGCGACGAGACTACTCAAAACGTTTCCCGTGCCCTGAACTTCAAACAGGTCATAGGTCACGGTCTCTGCTGTATGTGTACCGTGAACTGTGAAATTTGAAAGTGGCCCGACCTTCAAATTTGCTTTCAATCCCAATGGTGTAGTACAACAGTTTCTTATTCAAACTTTATCTATAACCTCTTGAAGCCTGTAATTGGAATTGTAGAACTTTCTGTATATGCTGAAGGAATACTTATATCGATGTACGGTTTCTGCTTCGTTATAGGGCAGAATGTGGCGAATTTTCTGGCGCACACAAGAAATTTTTAAACCGTATGTAGTGACCTGAGAGACGTCAATACAAACGCAATTTCAATACAAAAACTGATGCGTGAAATATCATTCGTTTCCGGCGTCAATAGTACGTACTGAAGCAAATAATCTTCGTCGACTATTACACTCAGGTTCCACGTCTTCGTGTAAGGCATTTGGACGTCATAGGGTTATTATTGCCATTTAAGGTGAAAAAGTAATATTAAGTTACCTGAAGATCGAAACCGGTTATAAATAAAGAATTATTTTTCAGCTTGGAGGTTGAAATACGACGTTTTCACATACTTACTAGCCGTTGGATGCCACATACACAAAACACAAGCAGTAACTCTCATAAAGGATAACTGCTGTAGGAAATGCAACGTACGTAGGTTTATCGTATACGATAAGGTCGCAAACCCACGAGAATTTTATCGAAGCAAACATGGAAAGATAACACAAGTATAAAGTTGAAAATAAGTGAGGATGATTACGAAGGAAATAGGACTCCGTTCGACATCGAACGAAGAGAGGATCACGAAACTCCAGAAAGCATTCAGACTTACTTGGAACCTCTGTAATAAAAGTAGTTCCTCCGTCAATACCAAATAAGACACTATACCACAGTGGTCTTACCAGTGCTTGTACGCCTCAGAAACAACAGGAATCAAAATCTAGGAGAGAGAAAAGCAATAGAGGAGAATGCTAAGAGAGATCTACGGACCAGTCGAGAAGGAAGAGAGCTCCAGAAAGAGACCAACAAAAGAACCGCACTTACAGACAGAGACGTTCAGTGTAAGAAGGCCAAAGTTCTATGGACATTCACATAGTATGGCTAAGGACGGGATGACCAAGATTTTTAATATAGTGACGACTAATGCTCTGAAAACCAGCTGGGTAAAGAAAACCACGGATGACCGCAGGAAACTAAACATCTGCACAGAAGACATGACAGACAGGGAAAAAAGAAAAAAAAGAAAAAGTCAGAAAACATATCTGAGCAAACACAAAAAGAAGTGGGCAGAACAGACGAAGATGAAGACTATATGAGAGATTTTAGACAAGAAAGAAGAAGGAGATGGAAAAACTGGCATAAATATTGACTCTCAATTATCACTCTCCTTGAGTGGGAATTACCGAGGGTTACAATAATGACAGTACATTCACATGCTTGTCTTCTTACACTCCTATACTTGCGACAAAGGTCGTAGCCGATATTTGTCATTATATGAGATAGGTAAAATACTCCTGAAATAAGACGAATCCTTTACGATGAGTAGATATAAAAATTATGGCCAAAACAAAAGTTACATAATTGAACTTTGGTTGTTTGCCCGTACATGTCTGCAGTCACGGTAAACATTGAAATACCAGCGCCATAATACGCTGCTAGAGAAGTCAAAACAAAATGATGACTAAGGAAGTCAATTAGATTGGCCTGAGACGGCTGCAGCATTTCCGCTGCTGCAGGAAACTAATTACCGCGTGATACTCGAGTTTCCCTGTGGCGCCTCTAGCAGTGTGCTGTGGTATTTTGCAGCAGGCCATTTCAATGTGCGTCAGCACTACAGACGTCACTGCAAACAAACAATAAAATAATTGTCAAATTTTATTTTTCCGAGGTCGTAATTAAGACCTTATGACTCCCCTCGTACTTTAGTAAGCATTTGTGTGGCATGTAGTTATCAATAATGGCTATAAGGAATGGTGCACTAGTCTAGCGGTTACTGTGGGTAGTCGAGGTACTGACTGCCGTCCATGAGGGCGGCGCACTTGAGAGCCTCGATGTTGGGGTAGGTGGCGCCGTCGGAACCGCACACCGGCTCGAAGTGGAGGCCGACGGCGCAGCGCACGCGGCACGGACCCTCGTACTGCACGCTGTTGGCTGCAACACAAACACACGAGTCGGACGAAAATACGGAGACACCGCGAGAAAACAATGCTTGAACATAAATGCAGATGCTACAGGTTGCACTGTTGTATTTGACCACAAATGGCACAGGTGGACTCTCCTAAATATGTTGCCAATGTCAGTGGCAGTCGGAATAGTGTTCTGTGTAACTGTGACTGTATTATGTCCGAACTAAGTGCATCTGAACGTCAAAATTGTTAGTGCTTCTGTGGCAGGTGTTTCCGTGACCACGATAGGTGGTGTTTGTTGTCTGAAGAAGCACCATATCCCAGACTTATACGGCATGCGGGGTAAGTGTAAAGGCTTCCTATGCTAAGTCACAACGCGGAAGAAAGTGTGTGTTGAGTGCTTTTGGCAGACTCTCAGGAGGACGATTGTGACGAAAAAGAAGAGAACGACAGCTGCTAAAGTCATCGCAGAACTGAATATCGCACTGTCAGTTCAAAACAACGTGGAGGGAGCTCCAGAAGCAGGGAACTGCAGTGCGAGCCGGTATTCTATAACCACTCACCAGTGATGGAAATGCCCGTAATAGGAAAATGTGGTGTCGAAGCCATAAAACCTAGTTCAAATGGCTCTGAGTACTATGGGACTTAACATCTGAGGCCATCAGTCCTCTAGAACTCAGAACTACTTAAACCTAACTAACCTAAGGATATCACACACATCCTTGTGCCAGGCAGGATTCGAACCTGCGACCGTAGCGGTCGGGCGGGTCCAGACTGAAGCGCCTAGAACCACTCGGCCACTGCGGCCGGCCATAAAACCTTGACTATGTATCAATGAAAGAAAGTCATTTGCTACGATGAGAGTTGTTTCACATTGTTTTCAACTTCAGGCCAAGTTTACGACTCAGGAGTGAAATACGGAGGGGGTTCGATGATGATTTGGACAGCCACATTGTAGTATTCCTTGGGTTCCCTATGTAAGCTCCATTTACTGCCAAGGATTAAGTGACCATTTTCGCTGACCCATGTCCATCCCATGGTACAATGTGTGCCCTCAGTGGTGACGCTGTGTTCCAAGATGACAGGGCCCCGGTTCGCAAAGCTCGCATCGTCCAGGACTGGTTTTGTGAGCACGAGGATGAATCGTCGCATCTCCCCTGACCACAACAATCGCCAGATGTCACTATTATTGAGCCTTTGTGGTCTATTTTGGAGAGATGGGTGTGTGATGTTGCAAAATGGTTCAAATGGCTCTGAGCACTATGGGACTTTACAGCTGAGGTCATCAGTCCCCTAGAACTTAGAACTACGTAAACCTAACTAACCTAAAGACATCACACACATCCATGCCCGTGGCAGGATTCGAACCTGCGACCGTGGCGATCGCACGGTTCCAGACTGAAGCGCCTAGAACCGCTCGGCCACATCGGCCGGCGGTGTGTGATGGTTATCCATAATCGTTACCTGTACTTGACACTACTTTGCAGGAAAAATGGTATAAGAGTGAGTTGAAAACCTAATACGACCTTTATTTATCCATTCCGAGACGACTAGAAGCTGCTCTGAATGTCAGCAGATTTCCTACACCGTGTTAGACATGGTAATGCGTCATGTTTTTGGTGTTGCATATTTTTGTCCATTTCATGTATATTCTTGCTGAGCTCACAGTTTTTATTCTGTCCGCGCTTCCCTTGAATCGCGAGGTCATACGGCATGAGAACGAAGACAAGATTAGACTAATTACAACACGCACAGAGGCAGTGAAGCAATCTTTCTTCCTGCTCTTCGTACAAGAATGGAACTGTAAGGTAATCCCAGCATCCGGTACTGTGTTGGGTACCTTCTGACATGCACTTCACAGTAGTTTTCATAGTATGGATGTAGATGTAAATGTAGATATTCTGATTACGAGAGTTTAACGTACAGGGTATTTCAGAATCCGCGGATAACATTTCGAAAGTTGACCATGAATATTTTCTATTTTTGTGTAAGTGGCCTGTGGCTCATTACAGAGTAATAATGGTTTATTACGTTTGTTACCCCAACTGTTGTCGTGATGGTCTAGCA
Source organism: Schistocerca nitens (assembly GCF_023898315.1). NCBI lineage: Eukaryota > Metazoa > Arthropoda > Insecta > Orthoptera > Acrididae > Schistocerca > Schistocerca nitens. The sequence continues at coordinate 286,666,144 of NC_064614.1, forward strand.
GAAAGAGCACTAGATTCCGGCCCTGGAGGTCTCGGGTTCATCCCAGATAGAGACAGACACTTTTTCTCGTTCCAGTCCCCTCCAGAACAGCACCAGGTGCACTCAAACTACTACCAGGAGAGTACGAGGTGTCGTTCCCGCTGGTAAAAAGCGGTCGGGGTGATGAACCTGCCATCCTCCTCATCCTAGTGTCGTGCTGAGAAAAGGCTCCACTCTACCTGCAGTCAGGTAATTCGGCCGGTCACGGGCTTGCACCACATATTTAACTTCAGCTTTACCCTACACCAGTTACCTTTGTTGCTATGAAACAACCTTCACAGAAGCTAGGGATCCTGTAATATGCAATCATCAAAAGGTACATCTCACAACATCCAGTAATGCAACAATCGTAAAGCACAAATGTATTATGATGTATTTGCGTCGCTGCAGGAGCGGCCAAACTTAGTATTGTTGTGTAACTCGTCCAGTGCAATCAGTGATCCCATATACAAGTTGTACATTGTAGAAATCTTCAGTAGTAAAACTATCCGTTGCGTACCATTGTTAACGAGTAACAAAAACGGCTTAAAATATAAACTCGACACAAATTGGAAATTTGTCGCAAGGTCTTATGCGACCAAACTGATGAGGTCATCGGTCCCTAAGCTTACGCACTACTGTATCTAACTTAAACTAACTTACTCTAAGAATGCACGTCCTCTGAACTTATCATTCTGAAGAAGGCGTAGCGCCGGCGTCAGCCGTCCTTTTTTCAAAATTTCATGTCGGTCGGTTTTACAATTTATTGAAAATGAAACCTCGGTAAGGAAGTAATGGTTTATTACTCGAAAACATTACACCGCTTCTTGTAGAAGGTTGGGCTCCGTCCAGATTCACTGCACACAGGACAACTAACGCAAGAGAAACGTAGAGATGCGGCATCCCAGCTACAGGCCTGCTGTGCCACCGAAGCAGGCAGCAACACGGCTACGACAGCCTGTACCCCCATGCAACCGAGCGTTTGCAGGCAGCCTGGCATGTGTGTGGTCTGCTCAGCAAGCTGCCTTAGGTTAGGGTTAAGCTTTCGTCCTTTGACTTACTCTCTATTGCTGGTAGGTTAGAAGAAGTAACACAAACGGGTAGCCCCTTCTACCGCAGTGTGCGGGTTACCCCTTCAACCGCAGTGTGCGAATTGCCTAGCCTTAAGATGCAGTGATGACAGCTGATGACGCGATTCATGTCATTCAAGCTGGCTGCCGTGACATCAGCTGATGACGCAGGTACTGTTATTCAAAATTGCGGCTTTTGGCGGGAAGTTTCAATTTTGACGAGAAATTGAATTAGTTGCTTCAACGGGTCACCTGGCAGTCCCCACCCCCCACCCCCACCCCCACCCCCTTTCCCGATTTTTTTCAATATGGCTTGTGAAAAACGGCGGTAAATTTGAATTTTGGACGGAATTTAGCTCTAAGTCCTTACTCTCACAGCTGAGGGTAGTTAGTGCGGTGTTGCCATCACCAGAGTGTGCTAGTGGCGCCAATGGCGAGAAACAAGAGCCTGAGTTGCCAGTGCTTGCTGAACTGCACGTGAGGAAGGAGCACGTGTTCGATAATCGAGATGAATGTGAGGGATAGAGCAGCTTTCAATAGCTGCATTACATGTACACATTCGAAGGAGGACTGTAGCCAGAGTGGCATATGTGGTATGAAAGAGTGTAGGAGAAAGAAGCAGAAGAATACAGTTCAGCAGATTGCGACAATGCAGAGGGACGGAGCCAAGATGCATGTCGTGGCCGATACATACTCGTGCACATGCTCAAACTGTCGAGATATCCAACATGAAGCATTCACTCTCCCAAAACAGAAGAGGCCGCCAGTTGAGGTCAGTTCACTTCAGTGGAAGAACACTCATGTATGCGATATATACCATTGAAGAGCAGCTGCCCATATCCATCCTCGTGGCTGTACGGAATGTGTTCTATCGAGGGACCGAGCGATGTGGCGAAGTGGTTAGACACTGGACTCGCATTCGGGAGGACGGCGGTTCAATCCCGCGTCCGGCCATCCTGATTTAGGTTTTCCGTGATTTCCCTAAATCGCTCCAGGCAAATGCCGGGATGGTTCCTTTCAAAGGGTAAGGCCGACTTCCTTCCCCGTCCTTCCCTAATCCGATGAGACCGATGACCTCGCTGTCTGGTCTCCTTCCCCGAAACAACCAACCAACCTTCTATCGAGGAGCTATTGGTGTCTGACCAGGTGTAGTTTAATAGCCAAGTTCCCTGTAAGCATACAACCGAGGACTGTCCCCATAGCCTCCTACAACTAGAATAGAAGCGAGCATTAATGCCTGAACATATGAAGAGGAAGAATACAGTCCTGCAAATAAATGCTTTGCATCGAGATGCATTAAAGAAGCATTACATAACACATGCAAACATCTGTCTCTGCTGGAACTGTCTGTCATTTCTAAAACCTACACATGAGCTCCCGCCCCACAAGAGACAACTGCCTCCGATCCAGCATGCTGAGAAGCAGCACTAGAGGGTCCTGCATAGTATTAGCCTTCATAGTACGCACCTTCTATTGAGCAACGCCCAAGAGACGTTCCAGCATAAGTGCAACAACAGATGGCTAACCGCGCTGGCGTGGATGTTGTGGATGAGAAGTTACCAAACTCCACTGCACCGCCACCTTTATTACTCGCCACATGCTGTGTGTTAACGGTTAGCGGTACAAAACGTTTTCATGTAGGAATTGAAGTTTCACAAGACGGTTGCTTGTCAAGTATGTTAGTGCTCGAAAATGTGTCTGATTTTCAGACTATGAGTGGGCGAACTCTGTAGTGCAAAAACATACATCAAGAAGCATATGACTACAGAATATGTTCCGTCCCACTCCTACCAGGACATCTACTGCGACAGTCTAAGGCTGAGTATATTATCAATGTATGATGATGGCACTCGACGAGTTAAAAGTGTTGAGGGTCAGAGTATTAACGTGCGGGCACTCGACTGTTGATAATATTTTAAAACTATACTCCGCGATAACTACTACGATGCAGAGACTAAATCGATGATTCCCATACGTTCAAGCCGTATACAGTGCTATCATTAACTGTCTTCACACATGTAGCACTCACATAGAAGATACAGACCATTGTTTTAGTACCCGTACAAGTGCACTGCCGAAGTCTTGTGCTATTCGCCGATTAGGTGTGGAAAACGTTGAACTCAAATTTACTGATGGAATACCAGACTACTGCAGTGCGCCGATAACATTGCGAGATACAGGTGCAGAATTTGAGGGGTATAAGAACCAGCTACTTTCCGAACACTGTACTGCTGTTACACCGATTAAAAAAGAAGCAAGTGATTTTTTCGAAGTTGGTGATAATGTCATGTATAAATGTAGATCGTGAATAAAAAATATATTCATAATCTCAAATTTGTGTTTGTATTATTTCTCTAGACAAAATGATCCCACATAGAAATTTCATGCACATTTACGCACGTAAATGCACTTTTACACATGTTTACGCTCGCACTTTGTGAAAAAACGATCCTACATAAAAGCCTATTGCACGCCAGTACCTAACACAAAAGATATCATGGCAGGATGGATGAAATACCCTTACCACAAGGACATGGTTTTGTGATGATGATGAAGATCCTGCTTGGAAAAAATTTCGCAACTGGACTTCAAACTTTCGCAAATATCGATCCTAATTACGTAATTAATCACAAAGATCGGTCCTAATTACACAACTACAGGGTGGTCCATTGATTGTGACGGGCCAAATATCACACGAAATAAGCGTTAAATGAAAAAACTACAAAGAACGAAACTTGTCTAGCGTGAAGGGGGAAACCAGATGGTGCATTGGTTGGCCCGCTAGATGGCGCTACCATAGGTCAAACGGATATCAACTGCGTTTTTTTAAATACGAACCCCCATTTTTATTACATATTCGTGTAGTACGAAATGAAATATGAAGTTTTAGATGGACCACTTTTTTCGCTTTGTAATAGATGGCGCTGTAATTTTAGACGAACAGTTGGTAACAGGTAGGTTTTTTAAATTAAAATACAGAATGCAGGTACGTTTGAACATTTTATTTCGGTTGTTCCAATGTGATACGTGTACCTTTATGAACTTATCATTTCTGAGAAAGCATGTTGTTACAGCGTGATTGCCTGTAAAAACCACATTAATTCAATAAATGCTCAGAATTATGTCCGTCAGCCTCAATGCATTTGGCTATACGTGTAACGACATTCCTCTCAACAGCGAGCAGTTCGCCTTCCGTAATGTTCACATATGCATTGACAACGCGCTGACGCATGTTGTCAGGCTTTGTCAGTGGATCACGACAGCAAATATCCTTCAACTTTCCCCACAGAAAGAAATCCGGGGACTGTAGATCCGGTGAACGTGGGGGCCATGGTATGGTGCTTCGACGACCAATCCACCTGTCATGAAATACGCTATTCAATACCACTTCTACTGCTTCAACCGCACGCGAGATATGTGCCGGACATCCATCATGTTGGAAGTACAAAATGGTTCAAATGGCTCTGAGCATTATGGGACTTAACTTCTGAGGTTATCAGTCCCCTAGAACTAAAAACTACTTAAACCTAACTAACCTAAGGAAATAAGGAAATCACACACATCCATGCCCGAGGCAGGATTCGAACCTGCGACCGTAGCGGTCGCGCGGTTCCAGACAGTAGCACCTAGAACCGCTCGGCCACTCCGGTCGGCTTAGGAAGTACATCGCCATTCTGTCATGCAGTGAAACATCTTGTAGTAACATTGGTAGAACATTACGTAGGAAATCAGCATACATTGCACCATTTAAAATGCTATCGATAAAATGGGGGCCAATTATCCTTCCTCCCATAATGCAGCATCATACATTAACCCGCCAAGGTCGCTGATGTTCCACTTGTCGCAGCCATCGTGGATTCTCCGTTGCCCAGTAGTGCATATTATGCCGGTTTACGTTACCGCTGTTGGTGAATGACGCTTCGTCGCTAAATAGAACGCGTGCAAACAATCTGTCATTGTCCCGTAATTTCTCTTGTGCCCAGTGGCAGAACTGTACACGACGTTCAAAGTCGTCGCCATGCAATTCCTGGTGCATAGAAATATGGTACGGGTGCAATCGATGTTGATGTAGCATTCTCGACACCGACGTTTTTGAGATTCCCGATTCTCGCGCAATTTGTCTGCTACTGGAGTGCGGATTAGCCGCGACAGCAGCTAAAATACTTACTTGGGCATCATCATTTGTTGCAGGTCGTGGTTGATGTTTCACATGTGGCTGAACACTTCCTGTTTCCTTAAATAACGTAACTATCCAGCGAACGATCTGGACACTTGGATGATGTCGTCCAGGATACCGAGCAGCACACATAGCACACGCTCGTTGGGCATTTTGATCGCAATAGCCATACGTCAACACGATATCGACTTTTTCCGCAATTAGTAAACGGTCCATTTTAACACGGGTAATGTATCACGAAGCAAATATCGTCCGCACAGGCGGAATGTTACGTGATACCACGTTTGTGACTATTACAGTGCCATCTATCACAAAGCGCAAAAAGTGGTCCAACTAAAACATTCATATTTCCTTACGTACTACACGAATATGTAATAAAAAATGGGGGTTCCTATTCAAAAATACGCAGTTGATTTCCGTTTGACCTATGGCAGCGCCATCTAGCAGGCCAATCATAGCGCCATCTGGTTTCCCCCTTCAAGCTAGAAGAGTTTCGTTCTTTGTAGTTTTTTCGTTTGATACTTATTTCGTGAGAAATTTGGCCCGGTCACTATCAATGGACACTCTATCCTTCACATTCAACAAGATGATCAAAGACATGCTCCGTCCTCACAGGCAGCTCAGCAGGCACTGACAACTCAGGCACTTGTTTCCCGCCGTTGGTGCCACTAGCACACTCTGGTGACGGCAACACCGCACTAACTACCCTTAGCAGTGAGAGTAAGGACTTAGAGCTAAATTTCCTCCAAAATTCAAATTTTCCGCCCATTTTCCACGCACCATATTTCAAAAAGTCCGAACGGGGAGGGGGGGCTGGCAAGGGACTGCCAGGTGACTCGTTGAAGCAAATAATTCAATTTACAGACACAATTCCCGCCGAAAACCGCCAACTTGAATAACGGTACCCGCGTCATCAGCTGACGTCACCGCAGCTATCGTAAATGACGCCAATCGCGTCCTCATCTGACGTCACATACTCGCGTCATCAGCTGTCGTCACTGCCCCTTAAGAGTAGGCAACCCGCACACTGCTCTTGAAGGGGTGGCAACCCTCACGTTTGGGATGACTCTCTCCTCTCTCCCCTACTTCTAAACCCCCAACTCTACTCGCTGTACTAATTGGGCAGCACATTTAAGCGGCATTTAATGTACATATAATTACAGCGCTAACAAACTGTCTTTCTTTGTCGTCAGTTTACTCCCTTGTAATCACTCAACATCTACCTATGCACAACAGCATCATCAGCAAATGCCTCAGACTGTTACTCGCCCTGCCTGTCAGATCATTTATGAATATAGCTGCCATGCAACATCGTCTAAATACATTGTTTCATAGTACTTCGTTAACCACATTCGAACCCAGTTTCTACTATGCAATCCAGCCGTTAGCTCAACAGATTCGTACAAAGCACCATGCTTCCCACTGGCAAGTCCACCACATTTTCTTTTTCGTCACCAGTAGCGCTAGCAACCCACATCACAGATAACTTACAAAGTTAGTTATTATTGTTATCATCATCATCACCATCATCAGAAACGACGAATTGTGTCTTTCCGCTTTCAGTCAGTTGGCCACTCATTCTGAATGTAATAACTACGTTTAACATACACAGATATTCTAGTTTTGTAGTTATTTCTCCTCTATGACAAGTAATTAATTTTCAATGATCATTACCATTCATGAATAATTCTGACATGTCTGACCAAGAACTGTTGTTTTCAGTGTTAAAAATAACTAATTCTTGGATAGGTATCGTACAAGAAACAGTGCACTGCATAGCATTCTTGGGCACATCAAATCAGAAAGAATTGAAAAATAAACCTAGATCAGGAATCTAAATCCCAAATTCGAGTCTTCTAATTCTAAACTCTACTTACTGCACTAATTGGGCAGCATATTTAAGCAGCATTGAATGAAGGTACTTGTTGTACGTATAATTACATTACTAACAAACTTTCTTTCTTTGTCGTCAGTTTACTACCGCAAATAAGCATGGGACGAAATTTCGTTACAGGTTTTTTTTACTGTTGTTACGCAAGGATTCGCCATGTAGTGTCAGATCGCTTGAATTTTTGTTCATTCTGCATGTGGAATCCGTTATACACTATGAGTTAAATAAGGTTCTTTAGTGATAAGCAAAAGTTTTTCAAATTTTCTGGATATGACGGAGAAAAAATGTAATGTTACTGGTCTGCAAATGTGGAGGATGTATGAGAGTTACCTGTTATTTTAAATTTAGCTGTGCTATGCCTCTAACAATACCAGTGCATAAGATATTACAAATGAATTTAGCCATGACTGGTATTGGGATATCATGTCCATCTTCAGATGGCTACGCTTGTTGTACTTCGATGTTATTTTCATTAGCAACATGTCGTACACTGCCGCAATTTGATCTAGACTTTTCTCTCACTTTGATTTTGTCTCACTCTCTTAGTTATATGTTTCTGGAAGTACCCACATATACAGGGTGGTTCACCTGCCCCTACAGATAGGTTTAATGCAACCTGCAATGCCTTCAAAAACCACATGTGAGATTTACATATTCTCTCACTCGCTATGTGAAAACGGTCAGCCCTATAGAAATTGTGAACAGAATCTTTTTGTAGGAGATTTGATGCACTACTACGATACGTTTCCGCCACAGGCCAAGGTGTTCGAATTATTCAAGGAAAACGCGTTTGAAAGATATTGAAAATCATTTTTGAACGTTTTTCTTGAGTAATTCAGAGAAATAATCTTGAGTAATTCTCTAGTGAAAACGTATCGCTGCACAAAATTCAAGTACACTAAATTTCTTACAAAAAGATCCAGTTCATTATGTTATTTTATTTTATTTATTTATTATTTTGTAGGATTAAGAGTTTGTGTGTGCCGAGCGAGAGAATATTAAAATCTCGCATGTGGTATTTGAAGGCGTTTCGGGTTGTGTAAAACCTGTGGATAAGGCAGTTGACTCACCCTGTAATACACACAAACATTCTGGCACAATTATAGCCATAGATTTCCTTATAACATTCTTAGAAGTATTGTACGTCATTGAACCCATTTAAAATGGAAAAAGGGAAGGCAAGTTTCAAAAGAGTGGAAACGTCGCGGAAGGGTGGAAGATTCATTCTGGAGAGCAGCAATTGTCTACACTACCTGCTTAGGTTACGAGAATTCATACGATATAGCTTTTACTTTTGTAGCTCACAAGTAAAGACGCCATGCGAGTGACAGCAGCTCAAGAGGTAACAAGTAGCATCAATGAGAAAAGTGCAGAGGAATTACACTGTGGCCCCCTGTCGTATGTAATTTAGATTAGTATTTGATCATCGGTTACACTGAGGGAACGTGTTAAAACTTTGAATTTGTATAGCAAGAATTCTCTTACGTTTCCAAAAAAAATATATGGAGGTACACACCTACAATATATTGACCATAAAATGCTTGGCCAAATAGGTTCGCCATATTTCGTCAGCGGGACCTTAAGAAGCAATCTTGAGGTCTTTTCTTCAGAAGTTACTCGTACATATCTAACACATTAATCTGTGTCTGTTGATTAATATCGTCTCATATAGCGTTATGCTACTGACATGTTGCATATTCAGTTAACCGTTATCATATAATTTCCTACTATACCGTAACACTAAAACACAAAGGGCATATCTCGTACACGAATATTTTATACTATGGAAATGAAAAGCAGTAAAGGAAACGAAAGAAACAATTGGAGTAGGAATTAAATTTCAGGGAGAAAAAATAAAAACATTGAGATTTGCTGATGACAATGTAGTTCTATCAGAGAGAGCAAAGGACCTGGAAGAGTAATTGAATTGATAGAACAGGGTCTTGAGAGGAGGATATAAGATGAACATCAACAAATGAAAAACAACGATAATGGAATGTAGTCGAATTAAATCAGGCGATGCTGAAGGAATTAGATTATGAAGTGAGACATTGAAAGTAATAAATGAATTTTACTATTTGGGAAGCAAAATAACCGATGATGTTCGAAGTAGAGAGGATATAAAATGTAGACTGGCTATGACAAGGAAGGCGTTTCAGAAGAAGAAAAATTTGTTAACATCGAATATAGATTTAACTGTCAGGAGGTGCTCTCTGAAAGCATTTGTACAGAGCGTAGCCATGTATGGAAGTGAAACATGAGCATTTGAAATGTGAGAAAATAAGCATTTGAAATGTGATGCTACAAAAGAATGCTGGAGATCAGATGGGTAGATCATGTAGTTAGTGAGGAGGTACTGAACATAATTGGGGAGATGAGAAATTTGTGGTACAACTTGACTAGAAGAATGGATCGATTGGTAGGACACATTCTGAGGCATTAAGGGATTACCAATGTAGTAATGGAGGGAAGAGTGGGGTGGGGGCGGGGGGAAAAAATCGTAGGGAAACACCAAGAGCTGAATACAGTAACAGATTCAGAAGGATGTAGGTTGCAGTAGCTACACGTAGATGAAGATGCTTGTGCAGGATAGTGTAGCATGGAGAGCTGCATCAAACCAATTTTTTGACTGAAGACCACAACAACAACATGGAAATGACCAGAGCCTTATGCCGGCCTCGGTCGGAGTAGCATCACTGCGATGTTCTGGAGGCGCGTGTTGCTACTTTCAGTCTTCTAGACACATGTCGCTCTGAGATCTGTTCCCCAAGAAGAATGAAACTTCCTGCAGATACCATCTTTCAGAGCATTACACATTGCTATTGAAGTTATAAGTACTACAGAAAAACCAACAAACGTAATTAATACATTAACACATGTTCTAAACCAACTGTGTTTTATTGTTCTATTTAAGTTGTGTTCCCCAATTTGATTCAATTTAATTATATTCGATACAGCAGAAGATCGTCGTTAATTTTATTATATTTATATAAGCTGTAGTTACTAGATGATCCAATAGTAATACATTGCGTAGCTTCTATAGAAATGTAAGAATGGCTCTTTATAATTCTTAATAGCAACAATGTTGCTCCATAGACACGTATCCCTGACGTGGTCTCACAACGCTTGCCTCCAGTTATACGAACATATACGCTGCTTGGTACAAACGTGAAGTAACACCGAGTGTCTGGTAAATGTAATGTCAACAGACGCTCATGTTTTAGTTAATGGAAGTGTAAACGTGCAATTCTGTGGTATAAAATATACCAATATACAAACTACAGAATTAACTACGACTTCATGTATTGACAAAAAATTAAGTATTTTGGTACTTCGCTTTTCATTGTCAGACAGAATTACAGATGTTTCGTAGATACCTGTGAAGTTCTTATTTGCTTTTAGCAATACTTTCCGGCTTTGTTTCTCATTCTGTTGCATTTGGATCATCCCTTTAATCATCGGTTAGGGACTGCGCCTCAATCAAGACAGTTTCTTTACAACAGGATGTCATGGAAGAAAAAAAGAAGGAGTGGTATTATTAGGATTTCAACATCGTCTTGGGTTAGCTGTTGCCCTCCTTAAAGAATCTTTCTGTAATATGACTGGCCGGCCGGAGCGGCCGAGCGGTTGTAGGCGCTACAGTCTCGAACCGCGCCACCACTACGATCGCATGTTCAAATCCTGCCTCGGGCATGGATGTGTGTGATGTCCTTAGGTTAGTTAGGTTTAAGTAGTTCTAAGTTCTAGGGGACTGAAAACCTTAGAAGTTAAGTCCCATATTGCCCAGAGCCATTTGAACCATTTGTTAGTAATATGATTTAGCTTCCCAGTAGGTACTGGGAGATGAAGAAGCTTGCACAGGATAGAGTAGCATGGAGAGCTGCATCAAACCAGTCTCAGGACTGAAGACCACAACAACAACAACAACATGATTTAGCTAAGACCACAGTCAGAATACTGTATACTGAAAAATTTTGCTTTGCACTTGCCTTTTGACCAGTTGCTGGAAATATAATTAGGAACTCTAATCCAGCTGTGCTGAAATGAAACATAGAGACAATAGGCGGTGATTTTGCAAGGAAAATCCATCCGTTCTCTCACTTGGAATTACACAAAGCACGAAGTACCTTTACCAGAACTTCAAGACGGACTAGTTCTCATCAATTAACCAAACACAAAGCGCAAAATTACATGAACATTCCAATGCGTAGTCGGGGAGAGGGAGGGGCAGGGTTAACATCTGGTAGAAGTCGAGGTCATTACAGACACATAATACGGCCGGAACGGAGAAGAGATAGTAAGTAAATCAGAAAAACCCTTGTTTAAAAAACAAGTCCTGCATTGTTGTTGTTGTTGTGGTTTTCAGTCCTGAGACTGGTTTGATGCAGCTCTCCATGCTACTCTATCCTGTGCAAGCTTCTTCATCTCCCCGTAACTACTGCCACCTACATCCTTCTCAATCTGCTTAGTGTATTCATCTCTTGGTCTCTCTCTACGATTTTTACCCCCCACGTTGCCCTCCAGTACTAAATTGGTGATCCCTTGATGCCTCAGAACATGTCCTACCAACCGATCCCTTCTTCTTGTCAAGTTGTGCCACGAACTTCTCTTCTCCCCAGTGCTATTCAATACCTCCTCATTAGTTATATGATCTACCCATCTAATCTTTAGCATTCTTCTGTAGCACCACATTTCGAAAACTTCTATTCCCATCTTGTCCAAACTATTTATCGTCCGTGTTTCACTTCCATACACGGCTACACTCCATACAAATACTTTCAGAAACGACTTCCTGACACTTAAATCTATACTCGATGTTAACAAATTTCTCTTCTTCAGAAACGCTTTCCTTGCCATTGCCAGTCTACATTTTATATCCTCTCTACTTCGACCATCATCAGTTATTTAGCTCCCCAGATAGCAAAACTCCTTTACCACTTTAAGTGTCTCATTTCATAATCTAATTCCCTCAGTATCACCCGACTTAATTCCTGCATTATCTGGAGTGATTTATGGATAACCTCATTCAGGATTGTCAAACGGGTACGAGACAAATTCGTTAACTGCCGCTTGTCTATTGTCGGAGCTTTTATACCTTTACGAGATAAGACAGAGAAGCGTCGCAGTTAATCTGTGGTGCTCAGTGAAAGAGTAAGAGGGAGGAAAATAGCCGGGCAGCACTCGGCTGTTCACTTGGTAGCCACGGCGATAGATTATCCGTGCGGGATCGCGGCAGTGCGTTAATTACCAGGCGCTCTCGTTAATATTCAGCCGAGTGGAGGCCGAGCTGAGGGTAAGGGGTGGCGCCTCGGCCGCCGGACGCCCAAAATTGCCGAGCCCGCGTCCACTCGTCCCTATGCTAAGCTCGCCACCGCTAATGATATATCGGCGGGCAGCCGGCCGGCCCGTAAATCTGGCGCCAGCCAGATAAGCAGGCGGCTGGCAACAAGTAGGCAAACAACTTGCTTATCGCTCGCGCAACAATTATCGCGGCGCGCTCTGCATTATGCATCAGGACGGCGCGGCGTGGCCTGCACTTCGGCAATCACTTAGGCCGCCCGCGCAACTTGCCCGCATTGCGTGCTGCGCCGCGCTGAGCTGCGTCCACTCCGGAGCGCAGGCCCATTAAGTCGCACTCCCAAACTTAGAACGCAGCACTGTGAGAGGCTATATCCATCCTGCTACCAGTCACCCATTCCAGCCAGTAGATTTTATTAGCTCTCCTCCACACCTCACCAACAACGCGGTGAGGTAGAGTTGTTCCGATAGTTTATGTCTACCGTATTCGAAAGCTCCATGCACACTTCTCGACTACAAACTACATATTTTATTCTTTTTACTTTAATTCTTTTTAAATTATGGGTTTCGGTTGAACATGAACAATCGTCAGACGTCTAGGGAACAATATTGTACGAAATACAACATTCTTATATTACCATAGGACAATCAAACGTCAACTGTACCAGCAGGAATCTGATCGCATCGGCTACAGGGGTAATCTGTCCAACTTATAGACAATAAAGTTACATGCTACGCCACAAGATACCGGGTGCAGTCCATTAATATAGCCTTCAAGGTTTCTACCAACAGGTGTCACATTTGAATAGAAGATATATACCCACACTGAATTAATAATAATTTTTTATTTCTTGAGAATACTGTTCTTGGAAGTACTTAATCAAAAGATGTGGTTTGTCAAGGTTAAAAAGCTTTATAAACATCACTAAACTTTTTTTGTAATTTAGACAGTTGATGGCTTACGTATCTATGGCGTTACTGGAGGCCTATATTCCTTGCAGCATGCTTCCTTATGGGGCCGTTGCTTTCGTGTGGATATATATTAAGTTGGTGCATAATTTCAACGTGTTTTCGTCTTGCATGTTGGTATCCGGTTGCTATGGGTTTACTCATCTATTGCTAGTTTATGTTTGTAGTTCACTGTTGGCCGAGCGGTCTAGGGCGCTGCAGTCATGGACTGTGCGGCTGGTCCCGGCGGAGGTTCGAGTCCTCCCTCGGGCATGGGTGTGTGTGTTTGCCCTTAGGATAATTTAGGTTAAGTAGTGTGTAAGCTTAGGGACTGATGACCTTAGCAGTTAAGTCCCATAAGATTTCACACACATTATTATTAGTTCGCTGTTGCTATGTCAGTTTACATATTGTCATTTCGTCATCCGGAGATGGTGAGTGGAGCTGTGGACGCTAGAAAATGGAGTTCCAAGCGGATAAATCGGAAAATTTTTGACACATTCTTCTGTTTGAGTTCAGTAGAGGGATGACAGCAGCAGAGGCAAGAGGAACATTTGCATCGTGTATGGAGATAATGTCACTGGACAGAAGGCAGCAAGAAAACGGTTTTCTCTTTATAAGGAGGATCGTTTTACATTAATGACTATCCAGGTTCAGGAAGAACTTCGGGGTTCGATGAAGAAACGCGTTAAACGGAAATGATCCATGTCAGTGTTCTCGAGAACGGGCAAATGTGATGAACTGTTATCATTCCACCATTTTGTGATATTTGCATGCAATGGGGCAGGTTCAAAAATCGGGTCTATGAGTACCGCATTCTATAAACCAAAATTACAAAAATCAGCGGGTGGCCATTTGTGTAGTGCTGCTTGCTTTTCATCAGTTGGCTCGTGAACAACATCGACAGTTCCTATCCTGCATCGTTACTCGTGACTAGAAACGGTGTCTTTGTGCTAACATAAGAAAAATAATTGAATTGTTGAGCCCAAACAAAACAGCAACACCGCGTACAAAAGGTAATAGTATGCATATGGTGTAACAGCAACGGTGAGATGTGTACGAATTACTTCCCCGATGTGCAAGCATCACTGCTGACATTTACTGTCAACAACTACGGAGTTTTGCAGACGCAATGCAAGAATACGACCAGGAAGATTGCATAAAGTGGTGCTACTCTACGATAACGCTCTCCCGCTTTCTGCTAGACTGACAAAAACACTATGCGGGAGTTAAGAAGTTATTCCCCACCCACTTTATTAACCGGATCTTGCACCCTCAGATTTTCACCTTTTTCTATCTATCGAACAGTCTTCAAGGAACTCCCGTTCCGCAATCGAAAAGTTACCACAGTGGTGGCAGATTGTTGTAAATAGTGAAGGAGAATATATTATTGATGACTGCGTCTCTGTTATCTGTATCTGTTCAATCTATTAGATTTATGGAAAAACGTTTAGAACCTATACACCGACCCAACAACTCTATTTTATTCAAATTTGACAAAAGCGCTAGTCGCCACCTGTTAGCAGTAGCCTTGTGGGTTATTTTAATAACATGGAGTCTACCAAATAAATATTTTATCTTGTGATGTAGAACGTAAATTTTGCTAATAAGCTGAATGGGTTGCTCATGTAACCAAGATAGGTCCGGTGCATCTGCTGTCTGATGGTGGTATGGTATAATAACATCGTTGTATTTATTAGAGTAATTAAGTTACTGTTATCTATAGAGCTGAGGATGCTTCATGTTGAACCTAAACAGCATATTTTGTATCAAATTTAAGCAATCTAGATGGTCAATAAAAAATTGACCTGCTTCCGGATTTTTCCAAGAACATTATGTCATTTTTGCCTCTTGATTCTGTAGACTTAGGGATATAGAGAATTCTTTTATTTGTTTCCCTTCTTTCAATACGACGAAGAGCACTGTTGGAAACGCGGTTAATAGTTCATCTTAAAGACAATGGAATCATCAATGACACTCGTGGACCAGCACACTTTGCTGTTCAGCTGCGTGAGTTCCTTGATGAACATTTTTGAAGTCGCAGACAGCGCATTATGGCAATAACAAAGGCTGATATGTCACTACGTCGGTACAAAACAAATGAAGAATTGCATAAAAGTGTTGAGGCAGCCTTTCTTGAGGTGCTCTTTGCCATATGTCAAGCAGCAGGTAGACTTGCATAGATCTCTGTGTAACGCAGATTGGTGCACATACAAATCCACTGGATACATGGTTTTTGTGTGTATATACTCCAGTATAAAATCACTGTTTTGACTTAGAGGCGAAACTCGCGGTGAGGCACTGGACGCGCATTCTGGAGGATGTCGGTTCAAATCCGCGTCTGTCCATCCATATTTAGGTTTACTACGATTTCCTTAAATTGACCTATGCAAATGCCGGGATGGTGCCTTTCAAAGAGCACAACCGATTTCCTTCCACATCCCTGAAACATTCCCAGCTTGTCCTCCGTCGTCAGTCACCTATATATCGATGAGACGTTACATTCTTATCTTCCTTCCTCTTTTCCGGAGCAGGGCGCATTCCTCCCCTGAGTGCTGGACGAGTCCGCCTCGTTGTTCCGAATGGGTAGCCACTGCAGTTGCTGGCGCCAGTTACTGTCTCTTTATTATGTAGCATTGCACCGTAGTCTTTGCTCACCGTAGATGCACGGAAGTCTCTTCATAATTAGATGCGATTAAATGTAAAGCAATTAAATATATATAAGAAGGGGAAAAAGAGGAAGAAAAATCTCATTAAAAGTATGCTTCAGAGAGTTGCAGGAACTGCTGTCTATGTTCGTTTTAACTGAAAACATTGAAATATCTCGAAACTACATATCTGATTATAAACAGCTATAATTCCAATTTGTTTGTTTCGGATGGGAACATCCAACGACACCACATTCGACCCGCCACCCCACCCCGTGCGTGTGTTGCGGGTGGTAGCTTTGAAATCTTCAATGGGAGCCCACGTTTTTTATTGCAGATTACCATTCTACACTAAAATCTACATACGTTTTGTCTGAAGCATTTTCTTCGTTTCGCCACAGATGACACTGTAATCGTAGGAATAGAAATGGATACATAATCGTAATTTACGACATGCTACTCAATAGCCCTTGAATATGCACCTCCATGCTGCGAGCGTAGGACAGTCCAGTATTTCGTAACTTCTAATTGTAAACCCCATCACAACGTTCTATATCGGGAGTAACAGACGCGGCACCGTGGCCATGTAGCGAACTACGAAGTATTATATAAGACAGTACACTGCGACCGGAGCTCACTTATCATGTAGACGTAGAACAGATAGCGGCTGTTAACGTTAAAATACTTGCGCAATGTCTGAACACCTACATCTCATTTGGAAAACAGATGTGCAAGTGGACGATGAATGTTGCAGCCACAGAAGGAAAAACTAAATGATCATGTTTTGCAGAGAATGTAGGAGAAATATTGAAGCTGCTGCTTCCTTGTATGCCTAGCATTTTCCAGAGAAAGCTCGCTCTCGTTTGTTCTTTTAACAGGTTGTGAACGCCTTCATGTCTGATGGCAGCGTACAGACCGGCAAAAGGAAATGAAGCAAACGTGTTACATGAGAAGCTAACAAAATAGCTGTTCGAGGGGCAGTGCCCCACAGCTCACGGATAAGCGCCCGGCAATTACACCGCGATTCTCGTATGTCCGTAGGTAGTATTCTCACAAAACTGCATTTTCATAAGTGTCATCCGTAGCACGTGTAGCTGCATCAAGAACTTCATGCCGCCGATTTCAATAACCTGGTAAAATGCTACGAATCTACAAAGTAGCTTAGTTAAAACACTTCGTTTATCCCATCGTTCACAATTGCTGTATTGTATGGGATCGATACCAGATAGCACTGACATGTGATACTGAAACCATACAAAGAAGGGAAGCACGAATGGCCACAACTTAGTTTGACTCATAGGAAAGCGACAAGGAAAGGCTGAAAAATCGGAATTGGTAAACGGGTGCCTGTTTATAAAGTTTCTAGAGACAGCATTAAATGAGGAATCTAGAATTATGCTAGAATTCCGTACATATTGCTCCCAGAGGGATCGCCAGGACACGATTAGACTCATTACAGCAGTGACATAGGCGTCTCAAGAGTCATTCCTCAGCGCTACATGCTTCAGAGGAACGAAAGAAACCCTAATAACCGCCACACTGATAAGTTACGCTCTGCCATGTATTTCACATCCGTTTGCAGAACATGTGTATACAAGGGAGATGCAGATGTAAATGATTGCCTGGAATGTAGGCAGCCCGCACAACTGTATTACACGGTAGCAGTTTGTGGACTCAAACTGAGAATCTATTGTAGTTCATTCATACAACGTAGGTTTTCACGGCCGGCGTCTTCTTTAGTGAAAACTCCCAGCCTCTCAGCACGTAAGTATTACACGGTAGCAGTTTGTGGACTCAAACTGAGAATCTATTGTAGTTCATTCATACAACGTAGGTTTTCACGGCCGGCGTCTTCTTTAGTGAAAACTCCCAGCCTCTCAGCACGTAAGTTTCAACTGAAAGATCTGGTTGATGTTTTGATCCAGTGTCTTTTCTTCTACTGAATGATGCATTGGAAGTGGCAAAAGAATAAGCTAACTCTTCCAATTTTTATTCTATCTGGAATATAACGACTTCAGATTAATACAACATGAGCATCAACGATGTACAGTTCTTATATTGCACTTTACTTCACCATATGTGAGATTTATAATTCGCATTTTCTAGCATCCCCATTCTGTGATGCATTTAATGAAGAAATATGTGTTGTGCAAACTATCATCTAAGTGTAAACAGACAGAAAACCTTGCCGCTAGGTGAAACGGATATTCTTGGAAGCCATTAGCTGGGAGCCTGCGACTGGTGTCGGGTATCGGGTTCTGTAATGGTTACTAATACAAACAGACATAAAAGGCGAGAATTTGCTGTGGGAAAGAGCGCCAGTTCAGTAATTGTTTGCTTCCGTTTCACCTAGCGGCAAGGTTGTCTGTCTGTTTACACTTAGATGATAGTTTGCACAGCACATATTTCTTCATTAAATGCATCACAGAATGGGGATGCTAGAAAATGCAAATTATAAATCTCACATATGGTGAAGGGGTATCTGTTGAGAGGCCAGACAAACATGTGGTTCCTGAAGAGGGGCAGCAGCCTTTTCAGTAGTTGCATGGGCAACAGTCTGGATGATTGACTGATTTGGTCTTGTAACACTAACCAAAACGGCCTTGCTGTGCTGGTACTGCGAAAGGCTGAAAGCAAGGGAAACTACAGCCGTAATTTTTCCCGAGGGCATGTATGGTTCAAATGGCTCTGAGCACTATGGGACTTAACTTCTGAGGTCATCAGTCAACTAGAACTTAGAACTACTTAAACCTAAGTAACCTAAGGACATCACACACACCCATGCCCGAGGCAGGATTCGAAACTGCGACATTAGGGGACGCGCGGTTCCACACCACATCGCCTAGAACCGATTGGCCACCGCGGCTGGCGAGGGCATGTAGCTTTACTGTATGGTTAAATGATGATGGTGTCCTCTTGGGTAAAATATTCCGGAGGTAAAATAGTCCCCTATTCGGATCTCTGGGCGGGGACTACTCAAGAGGACGTCGTTATCAGGAGAAAGAAAACCGGCGTTCAACGGATCGGAGCGTGGAATGTCAGATCCCTTAATCGCCAGGTAAGTTACAAAATTTAAAAAGGGAAATGGATAGGTTACAGTTAGATATAGTGGGAATTAGTGAAGTTCGGTGGCAGGAGGAACAACACTTTTGGTCAGGCGAATATAGGGCTATAAATACAAAATCAATTAGGGGTAATGCAGGAGTAGGTTTAATAATGAACAAAAAATAGGAGTGCGGGTAAGCTACTAGAAACAGCATAGTGAACGCATTATTGTGGCCAAGATAAGAATGAAGCCCACGCCTACTACAGTAGTACAAGTTTATATGCCAACTAGCTCTGCAGATGATGAAGAAATTGATGAAATGTATGATGAAATAAAAGAAATTATTCAGGTAGTGAAGGGAGACGAAAATTTAATAGTCATGGGTGACTGGAATTCGAGAGTAGGGCAAGGGAGAGAAGGAAACATAGTAGGTGAATATGGATTTAGGGTAAGAAATGAAAGAGGAAGCCATCTGGTAGAATTTTGCACAGAGCATAACTTAATCATAGCTAACACTTGGTTCAGGAATCATAAAAGATGGTTGTATACATGGAAGAAGCCTGGAGATACTAACAGGTTTCAGATAATGGTAAGACAAAGATTTAGGAACCAGGTTATAAATTGTAAGACATTTTCAGGGGCAGATGTGGATTCTGACCACAATCTATTGGTTATGACCTGTAGATTAAAATTGAAGAAACTGCAAAATGGTGGGAATTTAAGGAGACGGGACCTGGATAAACTGACTAAACCAGAGGTTGTACAGAGTTTCAGGGAGAGCATAAGGGAACAATTGTCACGAATGGGGGAAGGAAATACAGTAGAAGAAGAATGGGTAGCTCTGAGGGATGAAGTAGTGGAGGCAGCAGAGAATCAAGTAGGTAAAAAGACGAGGGATAGTAGAAATCCTTGGGTAACAGAAGAAATATTGAATTTAATTGATGAAAGGAGAAAATATAAAAATGCAGTAAATGAAGCAGGCAAAAAGGAATACAAACGTCTCAAAAATGAGATCGACAGGAAGTGCAAAATGGCTAAGCAGGGATGGCCAGAGGACAAATGTAAGGCTGTAGAGGCTTATCTCACTAGGGGCAAGATAGATACTGCCTACAGGAAAATTACAGAGACCTTTCGAGAAAAAAGAACAACTTGTATGAATATCAAGAGCTCAGATGGAAACCCAGTTCTAAGCAAAGAAGGGAAAGCAGAAAGGTGGAAAAAGTATATAGAGGGTCTATACAAGGGCGATGTACTTGAGGACAATATTATGGAAATGGAAGAGGATGTAGATGAAGAAGAAATGTGAGATACGATACTGCGTGAAGAGTTTGACACAGCACTGAAAGACCTGAGTCGAAACAAGGCCCCTGGAGTAGACAACATTCCATTACAACTACTGATGGCCTTGGGAGAGCCAGTCCTGACAAAACTCTACCATCTGGTGAGCAAGACGTATGAGGCAGGTGAAATACCCTCAGACTTCAAGAAAATATAATAATTCCAGTTCCACAGAAAGCAGGTGTCGACAGATGTGAAAATTATCGAACTATTAGTTAAATAAGTCAGCTGCAAGATAATAACGCGAATTCTTTACAGACGAATGAAAAAACTGGTAGAAGCCGACTTCTGGGAATATCAGTTTGGATTCCGTAAAATTATTGGAACACGTGAGGCAATACTGACTCTACGACTTATGTTAGATGAAAGATTAAGGAAAGGCAAACCTACGTTTCTAGCATTTGTAGACTTAGAGAAAGCTTTTGACAATGTTGAGTGGAATGTATTCTCTTTCAAATTGTTAAAGTGGCAGGGGTACAATACAGGGAGCGAAAGGCTATTTACAATTTGTACAGAAACCAGATGGCAGTTATAAGAATCGAGGGGCATGAAAGGGAAGCAGTGGTTGGGAAGGGAGTGAGACAGGGTTGTCGCCTCTCCCCGATTTTATTCAATCTGTATATTGAGCAAGCAGTAAAGGAAACAAAAGAAAAATTCGTAGTAGGTGTTACAATTCATGGAGAAGAAATAAAAACTTTGAGGTTCACCGATGACATTGTAATTCTGTCAGAGACAGCAGACAGCAAAAGATTTGGAAGAGCAGTTGAACGGCATGGACAGTGTGTTGAAACAAGGATATAAGATGAACATCAACAAAAGCAAGACGAGGATAATGGAATGTAGTCGAATTAAGTCGGGTGATGCTGAGGGAATCAGATTAAGAAATGAGACACTTAAAGTAGTAAAGGAGTTTTACTATTGGCGGAGCAAAATAACTGATGATGGTCGAAGTAGAGAGGATATAAAATGTAGACTGGTAATGGCAAGGAAAGCGTTTCTGAAGAAGAGAAATTTGTTAATATCGAGAATAGATTTGTCATGAAGTCGTTTCTGAAAGTATTTGTATGGAGTGTAGCCATTTACGGAAGTGAAACATGGACGATTAATAGTTTGGACAAGAAGAGAATAGAAGCTTTCGAAATGTGGTGCTACAGAAGAATGCTGAAGATTAGATGGATAGATCACACAACTAATGAGGAGGTATTGAATAGAATTGGGGAGAAGAGGAGTTTGTGGCACAACTTGACGAGAAGAAGGGACCGAATGTTAGGACATGTTCTGAGGCAGCAAGGGATCACAAATTTAGCATTGGAGGGCAACGTAGAGGGTAAAAATCGTGGAGGGAGGCCAAGAGATGAATACACTAAGCAGATTCAGAAGGATGTAGGCTGCAGGAAGTATTGGGAGATGAAGAAGCTTGCACAGGATAGAGTAGCGTCGAGAGCTGCATCAAACCAGTCTCAGTACTGAAGACCACAACAACAACAACAACAGTTTACGAGATATGGCATATACGTACATATATAGATACATTTTTATAATATGTATGGATGACAACGGCAGTGGAAGCCTACGCTTACACGGCGTTTTTATGTATTTCTTCTTTACTGCCGACTCTATTTGCAACACTGTTTGCAGACAGTATCCACGGATGACACTGAATGTCCCTGTAAAATTATATCTTTTTACAGCACATAGTTTAGGAAATATGACCTCACAGACATTAAGATGCGTAAACAAACAGCTTTTGCTTAAAATGGCGCGTAATGATACTTCATCATCCGGCATGACGTTTCGATTTAAAACGTCTTTACTACTAATTCTATTCGCAACACATTTTTCATAAAATATTTACATACACTCCTGGAAATGGAAAAAAGAACACATTGACACCGGTGTGTCAGACCCACCATACTTGCTCCGGACACTGCGAGAGGGCTGTACAAGCAATGATCACACGCACGGCACAGCGGACACACCAGGAACCGCGGTGTTGGCCGTCGAATGGCGCTAGCTGCGCAGCATTTGTGCACCGCCGCCGTCAGTGTCAGCCGGTTTGCCGTGGCATACGGAGCTCCATCGCAGTCTTTAACACTGGTAGCATGCCGCGACAGCGTGGACGTGAACCGTATGTGCAGTTGACGGACTTTGAGCGAGGGCGTATAGTGGGCATGCGGGAGGCCGGGTGGACGTACCGCCAAATTGCTCAACACGTGGGGCGTGAGGTCTCCACAGTACATCGATGTTGTCGCCAGTGGTCGGCGGAAGGTGCACGTGCCCGTCGACCTGGGACCGGACCGCAGCGACGCAAGGATGCACGCCAAGACCGTAGGATCCTACGCAGTGCCGTAGGGGACCGCACCGCCACTTCTCACCAAATTAGGGACACTGTTGATCCTGGGGTATCGGCGAGGACCATTCGCAACCGTCTCCATGAAGCTGGGCTACGGTCCCGCACACCGTTAGGCCGTCTTCCGCTCACGCCCCAACATCGTGCAGCCCGCCTCCAGTGGTGTCGCGACAGGCGTGAATGGAGGGACGAATGGAGACGTGTCGTCTTCAGCGATGAGAGTCGCTTCTGCCTTGGTGCCAATGATGGTCGTATGCGTGTTTGGCGCCGTGCAGGTGAGCGCCACAATCAGGACTGCATACGACCGAGGCACACAGGGCCAACACCCGGCATCATGGTGTGGGGAGCGATCTCCTACACTGGCCGTACACCACTGGTGATCGTCGAGGGGACACTGAATAGTGCACGGTACATCCAAACCGTCATCGAACCCATCGTTCTACCATTCCTAGACCGGCAAGGGAACTTGCTGTTCCAACAGGACAATGCACGTCCGCATGTATCCCGTGCCACCCAACGTGCTCTAGAAGGTGTAAGTCAACTACCCTGGCCGGCAAGATCTCCGGATCTGTCCCCCATTGAGCATGTTTGGTACTGGATGAAGCGTCGTCTCACGCGGTCTGCACGTCCAGCACGAACGCTGGTCCAACTGAGGCGCCAGGTGGAAATGGCATGGCAAGCCGTTCCACAGGACTACATCCAGCATCTCTACGATCGTCTCCATGGGAGAATAGCAGCCTGCATTGCTGCGAAAGGTGGATATACACTGTACTAGTGCCGACATTGTGCATGCTCTGTTGCCTGTGTCTATGTGCCTGTGGTTCTGTCAGTGTGATCATGTGATGTATCTGACCCCAGGAATGTGTCAATAAAGTTTCCCCTTCCTGGGACAATGAATTCACGGTGTTCTTATTTCAATTTCCAGGAGTGTATATCACTGACTGTACCTGTGAAATTATATCATAATACGACTCACAGTTCAGGAGATATGATGTCATAGACATTGCTTAAGGAGACCTGGACGTCATAGTCCTTAGTTTTTATTAGTATTTCGAAATGTAATAACTCGAGAACTTTTATAGGTAGTGGAATTAAACTTATACCACATAATTTGTATAGTGTGACCTCTATGTGAAAAATTTAAGAACTGTAATACATCATGGAGTAAATATCGATTTTTATCCTATGCAATCCAGTTTCTGATTTTGAATATTTTTAAAAAGAGTTTTTAGAAGTCAATTTTTTCTCCTAATATTTTAAGAAGATATGACACGCTCCAGCTTGAAATATCTAATGTATTGTTGAATAATGTGGTTCACCTTTTAAGGAAGCACTATTTTATTATCAGTACAAAATTTTGTTTCTGCAGATGTGATAATAGTACCTAACTGTACAAAAATGCTGATTACGAGAAACTGAAACTGAAGATTTGCATGTCGTTTCCTTCTCAATGATAACATGTTGCATCACTCCAAATCCATAATCTTGATGATTCTGAGTGTCGTTTTCATCTTCTTTAGTTTTGATGTATTTCCTTTGTTAGTTTGGCCTCGTTTGTAATGCTTTCAGCAGGTTCTGCAGCTATAGCGAAACATTGCCTATCCACTACTAGTAGCCCACTTACACGTTGTTACCAGTTTTGATGCCTAGTCTGATAATGGTTTTTTATTTGCTTTTTGCTCCAACATTTAAACATATTATGGCGACCATCACACAAATTACAGGAAATGTCATTGCACAATTCGTTACTTAACACATCTGACATTCCACTACAATTCCGATTTTCTCTTGTTTATGGCCTCACTAAACGTAAAGGATTTTTCACTCTTACAATATTTACATTTAGCAACAGACAAAAGCAATTCTGAAAGCCTTAAAATGTAACCATTATTTTCACTGGCTTGCGAAGAAAATAAAAAGCTTTAGCGAGCGTTCCCAACTATTGAAGCTACCTTTCGAATTCTGTGCTTCGCTATGTAAATTATTTTTCTTGGAGTTTAGAATCTGAATGATCTCTATATATTGGCTTTAGTTCTATCGTACCAGTTTCTGCAATGGAGTGTGCATTTGTATGTTTTTGTCCATTTGCTTCACATCTATTATACTTGCGCAATGAAATGTTATCTTTTGGCAAGAGAGAATATTGTGGATACTCATCAGTGGATATTGTGTGAAGAAGAGTTGTCCAAATTGCTTTTCTCATCTCACTGACATTTGCTCTGTTCCTCCTGATGTCTAGACCATAATATTCTGTGAGGTTTTCCACTTCTGATATGGTGAGTCTGCCTTGTCCACCAATTGCTTTGTCATCACAATGGTTTTTTTCCCCTTTTCTTCCTGTCATATTCTTGCAGTGTTTCCTAATTATTGACCACATTCCCTTCTGCACATGTCCTATACATTCTTTGTTTTTAATATGGTTTAGCGGCACAACACTACTGAAGCCTTTAGAGTCACCGTCAACAAGGTATTGAGTGTAAAGCACTACCAATTGATGTACTAAAAATGGAGGCTGCCCACCACCGAAACCATGAAATTTTTTGCCACATTTGTGTTCGTTTACATTATTGACACAACCTTGAGAGCCCAGCACTCTGTCTATATCTACAGAGGTGTTACAGGAAATGTCATTGCACAATTCGTTACTTAACACATCTGACATTCCACTACAATTCCGATTTTCTCTTGTTTATGGCCTCACTAAACGTAAAGGATTTTTCACTCTTACAATATTTACATTTAGCAACAGACAAAAGCAATTCTGAAAGCCTTAAAATGTAACCATTATTTTCACTGTTTACAACACCAACACCTTGTTCATTTTCGATAAGATCTTTCGACTCGCGTTTTGAAGCACTGCCTGGCGAAACTTTTAGCTTAACCTCACTCTTCATTTTTACTATATCCAACAACACGCTAGTATTGATTACCATAAAATTTACGACTGCAATTAAACTTCTTCGTTTTTGGCATTGTACGGTGTAAAATGGTTGAAATGTGCAGTCACAACAAGTTTACAACACGAACGCATACAAAAAACAAGTAAATTGACAGAAAGATCGATTGCAATAAATCCCTGCTAATCGTGCAGGCGATTTGTTCATATCTATATGGTTCATATGGCTCTGAGCACTATGGGACTTAGCATCTGAGGTCATCAGTCCCCTAGAACTAAGAACTACTTAAACCTAACTAACCTAAGGACATCACACATCCATGCCCGAGGCAGGGTTCGAACTTGCGACCGTAGCGGTCGCGCGGTTATTCTCGAGGAGAGCGCTTAACGGCTTTCTATAAACTTTACGTATAATTTTAAACTTTTTCTAAAGTTTTTTCCTAGCCACATGCTTAACGTCAAATATTTAATGCGGTAGCCAATTTGTAAAGCAAACAGATGTTTGAAGCTATTTTATACACAGGAGTTCCGGTCTTTAAAGAATCGGGTGTTTACTAGTTGTCTTAGTATAGGAAAAATAGATGGGCGGAAATATCATTTTACACTGCAACAGTATTGGCTGCCTAACTTCCCTCCTAAAAAGTCTCATTTCGGCGTCTTTCATGAGGATTAGTGAATACTATGAACGCAAGCCTTTTTTATTGCTCTTTGCGTACTGCTTCTGAGACATCATATGAACTTGTTTAAAACTAAAATTTCAACCATTATTAATCCATTCGTTGCAGCGGCACATGGTGTGAGATCATGTCATGTGAACATTCGCCAGTATGCCAATTTGAATTACTATGATGAAATTTTTTGTTTAATAGCGTATTTGAAGCCAGAGACGCTACGGGTGCCAAGCTCTCTCAAAACTAGCTTTAAATCGTATTTTGTATTTAAGTTTGCTCATTTATTTATCGCAAGTAATCTGTTCACAACGATTTATCACAAATGAAAGAAACAACCTGTATACTTTAGATAACACATAATAAATGAACGGTATGTATAGTTGGAGATAAAACGACGGGAGATTAAGGTTTAACGTCCCGTCAACGACGAAGTCATTAGAGACTGTATACCTGGATTAATCTGTTCACATGCGGTAGAAACGATTCTCGGTGTTTAGGTCAATGCTGCCGAACAGCATGAATCAATAACGCTCAGACAAGGTGTTACTTAAAACTTATGCTTGAGTGTGACGACAACTAACAACATTAACGCCAGTTATAGATTTCCTCCTGAAAAAAAAAGTTCCATTCGTTACTTTCCTCTTGCCGTCTGCTTCAAGTTGCAAAATTATCGCCCGCAACTCGTGGTAGTGCGGTAGCGTTCTCGCTTCCCACGCCCGGGTTCCCGGGTTCGATTCCCGGCGGGGTCAGGGATTTTCTCTGCCTCGTGATGGCTGGGTGTTGTGTGATGTCCTTAGGTTAGTTAGGTTTAAGTAGTTCTAAGTTCTAGGGGACTGATGACCATAGCTGTTAAGTCCCATAGTGCTCAGAGCCATTTTTTGCAAAATTATCTAACGCCCGCTTTTTATGCACATTTGACTCTGAAAAGCCGTTATGGATCAGCAGAAAATGCGTTGCATCTGAGGAGTGCCGACACATGTATGAGGTTAGCTAGTGAAATACCCAGAGCTCTGCAATTTCCAAGATGAGTTGCAGTTATCTTTGTGTGTTTTTAAGATCTCATTTGTAGTTCTTCCGTCAGAAATAAGGCGTTAGTTCGGTTGGACGCGAACGGCGTGGCAGTAACAGTATACAAAGGATATTCTGGAAGGAACTGTCAGTATTCAGGTATATGACAGGAGCACTCATTTGGAGAACATGTGCCCTATTACGAATGGTGAAACACATTTCATGTACATTTGTTTTTGGGCTAGTGTCGTACATGCATGTGTCTTACCCACCCAACCTCTTTGACATTTTATTCTAGCCCAATATACATCGTTGCCTTCAACCTCTTTGCTCTGGATGCCTTACTCGCATTAAACTTTCCCGTTAAATTCACAGCTGTCCATGGTGCGTTGTGAATAATGTAGTGCGAGAAACTCATAGTGTTTTACAAAGAAGCATCAGTTAAGTGTATTTGTATCCGCGCTCGCTAAAATACGACACATCTACACAGGTGAAGAATACGTAGATATGATATGTGTTTACGGCCTCTGCGATGGTAGTGCTCCTGCTGCTGTCGAAGAATACCGTCGACGCTTTCCGACATGTCAAATTCCGTATCGTAGAATTGTTTACCCGTGTTTTCAGGTCATTGCGTGCAGCAGTTATTTTTTCAATGCTGCCATTTTATTGTGCAGGTACAACAACACATTGTTGAAATGGTGCAGTTTAGTTCTACTACCAAAACAAGGTAACTCTCTGCACGTCTCTATGTCCTACGTACACGTATGTGGCGAACATTTCATGTGTAAAACGTGTAACTCATTTCATATACATCGTGTTCACAATCTTCACGAAGGCGTCAATGCCACACGACTTGAATTTTGTCTCTGATTAAACGACAATCGTCATTTCTTTCCATTATTATTGATAACTGGTTAAGTCATGTTTAAACGGAATGGAATCGACAACGCACGTAATGCCCATCGATGGTCAAAGGAAAATTTACACTCTACGTGCAAACCTACACTACTGGCCATTAAAATTGCTACACCACGAAGATGACGTGCTACAGACGAGAAGTTCAACCGACAGGAAGAAGATGCTGTGATATGCAAATGATTAGCTTTTCAGAGCATTCACACAAGGTTGGGGCCGGTGGCGACACCTAAAACGTGCTGACATGAGGAGAGTTTCCAACCGATTTCTCATACACAAACAGCAGTTGACCAGCGTTGCCAGGTGAAACGCTGTTGTGATGCCTCGTGTAAGGAGGAGAAATGCGTACCATCACGTTTCCGATTTTGATAAAGGTGGATTTCAGAATATCGCGATTGCGGTTTATGGTATCGCGACGTTGCTGCTTGCGTTGGTCGAGATCCAATGACTGTTAGCAGAATATGGCATCGGTGGGTTCTGGAGGGTAATACGGAACGCCGTAGTGGATCCCAACGGCCTCGTATCACTAGCAGTTGAGATGACAGGCATCTTATGCGCATGGCTGTAACAGATAGTGCAGCCACGTCTCGATCCCTGAGTCAACAGATGGGGACGTTTGCAAGACAACAACCATCTGCACGAACAGTTCGACGACGTTTCCAGCAGCATGGACTATCAGCTCGGAGACCGTGGCTGCGGTTACCCTTGACGCTGCATCACAGACAGGAGCGCCTGCGTTGGTGTACTTAACGACGAACCTGGGTGCACGAATGGCAAAACTTCATTTTTTCGGATGAATCCAGGTTCTGTTTACAGCATCATGATGGTACAGCATCCGTGTTTGGCGACATCGCGGTGAACACACATTGGAAGTGTGTATTCGTCATCGCCATACTGGCGTATCACCCGGCGTGATGGTATGGGGTGCCATCGGTTACACGTCTCGATCACCTCTTGTTCGCAATGACGGCACTTTGAACAGTGGACGTTACATTTCAGATGTGTGACGACCCGTGGCTCTACCCTTCATTCGATCCCTGCGAAACCCTACATTTCAGCAGGATAATGCACGACCGCATGTTGCAGGTCCTGTACGGGCCTTTCTGGATACAGAAAATGTTCGACTGCTGCCCTGGCCAGCACATTCTTCAGATCTCTCACCAACTGAAAACGTCTGGTCAATAGTGGCCGAGCAACTGGCCGTCACAATACGACAGTCACTACTCTTGATGAACTGTGGTAACGTGTTGAAGCTGCATGGGCAGCTGTACCTGTACACGCCATCCAAGCTCTGTTTGACTCAATGCCCAGGCGTATCAAGGCCGTTATTACGGCGAGAGGTGGTTGTTCTGGATACTGATTTCTCAGGATCTATGCACCCAAATTGCGTGAAAATGTAATCACATTTCAGTTCTAGTATAATATATTTGTCCAATGAATACCCGTTTATCATCTGCATTTCTTCTTGGTGTAGCAATTTTAATGGCCGGTAGTATATTTCCAAGTTCGTTGTCCATCAATGCTTAGCACGGTATTTCATTTAAGAAGAACGAATGATGGGACAGAATTACTTGATTTTTTGATTTTTTTAAACTCGTTTTGAACACCTTGAGGGCATTTATTTGGCCACACGTATTGCAATGTACTTCCATCGTGATGGAAACCCTCCACATTTTACCAGACGTATGAGGGAACATATCAGCGGCACTTGCACTCATCGCTGAATT
Organism: Schistocerca nitens; assembly: GCF_023898315.1. Classification (NCBI taxonomy): domain Eukaryota; kingdom Metazoa; phylum Arthropoda; class Insecta; order Orthoptera; family Acrididae; genus Schistocerca; species Schistocerca nitens. The sequence continues at coordinate 286,696,145 of NC_064614.1, forward strand.
GATCGTGGAAGTACAATTAACTGGCCGCCAAGATTACCAGACCTTATGCCATTAGATTTTTGTTTATCGTGTTGGATGAAGTCCGAGCTATGCAGTCAAAAGGTGAACACACGACATGAACTGACATCTCAATATGGATGCTGCTGCCTTTGTTAGGGAGCGAGCAGAGGCATTAAAACAAGTAACACAAGTTCTCCCAAGAGTCCACAAACGCAATGAAGTTCACGGTATGTTATTGGAACATTTATTGTCAACTATGCCACAGCTGTGACGTGACTGGTACGATAAGGGATTGTACATGTGTTCATACCTCAGGTTCTACTGGAGACAGAAAGATATGGTCTAGTATTTCGGATAGCCCTTGATCTAGGGACCATTTTTGTACGCAGAAGCAGGATCGTCTTAATGACATTACTCTACAGTACAGGGTCAAACTATGAATATTACACAATTTCTCTTGTTTAGGTAAATGAAGCATCTGATATGATGTGGTCTACTGCTGACTTGAAGGGACTTACGGAGGCACCATTAGTTCATTGGCGGTTCCCCGGAAGAAATCAGAAAAGGATCTTTTTACTATGTTTTCGCCGTCATCAGCGGAACACAACCCAGCCAAGGATTCCAAGATAGCTACGCATAGCAAAATGCTGTAATTTTACGATATATTCTAAGATTCTGGCCTCGAACAACCTTGAAATTTTTTCTTTATCCGTTTACCAGATGCAGAAATACAACGTTATCCTACTTTTGCACTTAAAATACGCACATAAATGCGATGTGAGGCGAAAACGTGGTTTACAAAGTGACGCACCACGGAGAAATATGACGTAAAATGTCTGCATTGTTATCAGGAGGGTTTTGGGAACTCCAAGCTATAGTACTGAAGCATATTCAAAATATACTCATGCTCATAAATTAAGGATAATGCTGATACCTGGTGAAACAACGCTCTGGTGGGCGGTTTTAGGGTTTAAATCAACTCGGGGTATGACCATGCGGTGCATTTGACCTGCAGTCGTCGCTCGGTGGCGCTGGCAGCAGTCCACATACGCAGAGGTGTGTTAGTGCATGTTAGAGTACGGTGCAGTGAGTAAGTGTGCAGACGTACTAATTGTGACTGTGTGTTGAAAATGGCTCAAAGAACACATATTGGTGGCGTTCTTAGGGATGGAATACTAGGGCGACTGGAGGCTGGTCAAACACAGTAGGTCATAGCACAAGCCCTACGTGTGCGACAAACTGTGATCTCAGGATTATGGCAACGATTCCAGCAGACAGGTAACGTGTTCAGGCGCTACAGTACGGGTCGTCCACGTGTACAACACCACAATAAGACCGATATCTCACCATCAGTGCCCACAGACGGCCACGGAGTACTGCAGGTAGCCTTTCAGCCTTGCTCGGGACCTTACCGCAGCCACCGAAGCAGTTATCTCTGGACACACTGTCTACATACGACTGAACAGACATGGTTTATTCGCCTGGAGACCTGCAAAGTGCATTCCACTGACCCTGGTCACAGGAGAGCCCGTAAAGCCCGGTGTCAAGAACACAGTACATGGTCATTGGAACAGTGGTCCCAGGTTATGTTCACGGGCGAGTCCAGGTATAGTCTGAACAGTGATTCTCGCCGGGTTTTCATCTGGCGTAAACCAGGAACCAGATACCAATCCCTTAATGTCCTTGAGAGGGACCCGTATGGAGGTCGTGGTTTGATGGTGTGGGGTGGGATTATGATTGGTGCATGTACACCCCTGCATGTCTTTGACAGAGGAACTGTAACAGGTCAGGTGTATCGGGACTTAATTTTGCACCAGTATGTCCGCCTTTTCAGGGGTGCATTGGGTCCCACCTTCCTCCTGATGGGTGGTAAGGCACGGTCCCACCGAGCTTCCATCGTGGAGGAGTACCTTGAATCAGAAGATATCAGGCGAATGGAGTGGCCTGCCTGTTCTCCAGACCTAAATCCCATCGAGAACGTCTGGGATGCTCTCGGTCGACGTATCGCTGCAAGTCTTCAAACCCCTAGGACTCTTCAGGAGCTCCGACAGGCACTGGTGCAAGAGTGGGAGGCTATACCCCAGCAGCCGCTCGACCACCTGATCCAGAGTATGCCAACCTGTTGTGCGGCATGTGTATGTGTGTATGGTGATCATATCCCATATTGATGTCGGGGTACATGCGCAGGAAACAGTGGAGTTTTGTATCACATGTGTTTCGGGACGGTTTTCTCAACTTATCACCAATACCGTGGACTTACAGATCTGTGTCGTAAAAGAAGAGAAAAGAAGGAAGCAGGGGATAAATGTTCCTAGCGGAGCACAAAGAAGATGAATATGCTCATCTTTATTAATAGCCTCTGAGTGACAAGTCGGGTAGTAGGTGCCTCAGCACCTTTAAAAGTTTTCTCAAAAATATTGGCATACAAGCATATTCGCGCTTTTTTACGCTGAGAGATAATAAGACAGTGGCAGTGGGAAAGAGATGGAGAAGTGGAAGAGAGTACACAATGGCTATGGTAGAAAAAAGAGTGGAGACAATGGCACTGTGAGAGAAAGATAGTGGTACAATGGCAGTGGAACTTAGTAGGCAGCAAGAGTGGTAGAGAAAGAGTGAAGGAGACAGTGCCAGTGGGAGAGGAAAAAAGAGAAAGTGGAAGTGGGTGAGAGCTAGTGTTGATGAGAGACAGAGTCTACGACAATGACGTCGAGGAATAGAGAGATAGTGACTGTGAAGCAGTGACAAGGAAAGAATGATATATCAGCTGTAAAAGAGAATATGACGGAAACAGTGAGAACGAGAGGAGACAGAAGTAGTAGCAGTAGTAGTAGTAGCAGTAGGACAGAAATCAGGTGACTATGGCTGTGAGACAGCAGACATTGAAGGAGAGCCACAAAGAGGTAATGAGCTTGGCCGATGAAAGTGAGTGGATGAGCATGAGATACTTACAGCGATTAACTAGTGAGTGTGAGCGAGTTACACGTAGGACAGGTTAGGATAGCTTGTAGAAGTGAGAGATGAGTTGCATGTTAAAAAGAGCGCGACTATGTTGGCATCCCAATGTTTTTGCCAAAATTTTTGAAGGTGCTGAGGAAGGTAGAATGAGCCAACTGGTACCCCACTTTTCAGTCAGGTTCTTTTAAAGAGGAGCATATTCGCCTTTTTTGTGCTCCGACTGGAGCATTTTTCCGCTGAAAGGGCATATGTCCATATCAAGTTTTTTGTCTTAAATGAGCGTTCCTGTCATATCCCCGAATATTGTCCTTTCCTCCTTGGACTCCCTGTACACCAGATGTCAAGTGGATTGATTAACAGAGGCAGCAATACTAAGCAAGATAAACAGTTTTAGAACCTTGTTCTGGATTTCTGAATGTAACAGCAGTAGTGCTCCTTTGTTAAAAGGTACATAGCCTGACGATTCCTTATTTATCCCTTGGTTCGCCCATCTTGTAAATGTTGTTTCTAGGTACCAGAAACTCTTTCATCGAGTGCGACTTTCCTAGATTTTACTCTTTATACGTCGCTATTCTCCTTATATTCTTCTTTGAAACAATTTGTAAGCCCTTAACTTCCTCCATCTGTCAGTATAGTGACCAGTGCCCATTAAGGCGAGTTCTCAATAGGTAATAGTGAACTGGCATCGGATAGTGAACATGCAATACATGTCGACTGTGTTCTGTCTAGGCGCTTCAGTCTGCAACCGCGCGACCGCTACGGTCGCAGGTTCAAATCCTGCCTCAGGCATGGATGTGTGTGGTGTCCTTAGGTTAGTTAGGTTTAAGTAGTTCTAAGTTATAGGGGACTGATTTAGTTGTAAGACCTACTGGCAAATGATATGTAAGGTCTACAAGAATACGACATGAAAGGTGATTTTTCAATATGTGCAAATAGTAGTTTGAAGAGGGAGAGTAAAAGCAGTTCTTTTCCATTTGTCAATGTATACAATAGTTTAAAAAAAGAATACACTGTCCGTTGTAGGCTGTATTGTGTTTTCTTAAAATACAACCTACAACGGACATTCTTAGAGGCTGTGGATTTTCAAACACAATAGTGCTGCCTCGACATTTAGATAGCGAGGAGGTGGTGGTGTGGTGAAACACTGGACTCGCATTCGGGAGTATGGTGGCTAAAATCCCCATCCGGTCTTTCGGACCTATACTTTCCGTCATCTCCCTGAACTGTTTATTTAGGGCTCCACAGCTTTGAAAATTATACAGTCGAGCATCTTCCCTAATATGGGATTGTCTTCATCTCTAAGGACTACGTGGTCGACGAGACGTTAAACAGTAATCTGCCTTTTTCTCTGACGTCTACTTTATATTGAACAACACAGGAAACAGATGCCTACAAAAGTTCTGTGCGTAATTTGTTGGATACGGAAGGCGTTTCTCGATTCCTCGCGAGAGGTATGAAAATTAAAATTAGTTAAAGAGTAAAGAGGATGCACACATGTGATTTAGGAATTTCAGTTCAGATTCCCATACAAAAAGGCACGCATACTCGACATCTCGAAATCTTCAGCCTCTAAGATTTACAGTTATGCAGATAGTGTTCGGCAGCAGGTGGTCTGTGCGTGTCACATCAGATACAAGACTCTGGCCTAGTTGCGGTCATCCTTGCTGCAGACGCTTTATGCAATGTGTCCCTAAGTACAAAATCCTTTCATTTCAGTTGTTTATTTACATACATAAGCAGTCACCCGATTTATGCTTTGTATGAGACTGTTTCATCCTTCAGATTATAATATTTTACTGTTCGTTTCATAGCCCAACATTTTTCTTGACTGTATCGAGTTTTATGTGTCGTAATATATTGTATTTTCTCAAATGTTTGCGAGTAAAATATCGTTCTAACCGTCAGTTGTAAATTACATTTCAGTTGCACACTGAGCAGCAATGGTGTGCCTCCGGGCACGCGGCCGAACTGTACATTCCATTTTTATGCACAATATTTCGACGACTTCATGTTACTCGGTGCCTAAACTCCAACCTAAATTTGAACTATTGTTGGTCTGACGCTGCCATTTACAGCTGAGTTCGACTTTCTGCTCCCACTACGCACTTCGACGCTCATTTGTTTCTAAGAGCCCACACAGTTACTCCGTGAAATGCATATTCTCTCGGCGTTTTCCACGTCTGGTGGATAGGACTGCTAGCGATATCTCCATACAGCGAGTGCTGGACTCCGGGACTTCTTTAAAATTAAACTTCTACCATGATTTATTACGTTTTCGATGTCTTTATAGATTTCGATAGACTACTGAATTATAATTACACAGAAACTTGACCTTTGCAGCACGATACCGTTCTTGTCGTATTTAATTTCACGATTAAATTCGAGGCAATTTTTGCTGACAGCACAGTTTCTTGGTTTATTTAGTTAGGCATATCGCTGATGTTCCTCGAACCTCGCCTCGGATTTTCTAGTAGTATTACCTCGAACCTATTCGTGAAATTAAATAAGAGACCAGTATGGTGGAGCATAAGTCAAGCTCCAATGACAGAATAGTTAAGGAGTCTACCGAAATAATGATTTGAATTGAACTGGTGTCCGGCCGTAGGTGTCTTCAAGCAGGAAGGAGAGAGGGGGTCAGGATGGGCGACCAAGCGGGGGCCTCTCCTGGAATCTGGGTAACGGCTTTTTATTCATTACAGAATTCTCACACTTTTCTAGCAGTGGTTATGAGGCCTGCTACTGAATTTGGACATACTTCAGCATTCATTATGTGTCGTATTTTTTGGTTATTATGTTGTTCACAGATTCGGCTCTGTTTTGCAGTCGAAATGGATGTGAGGCATTACGGAACCGTGTCGAAACAGTGTCCTCAATGTTTTATCTGTCACTCCCTCATGCGGCCCTTAACGAACTGCAGATCACCTGGAGCGCCAATTCCGACACCAATTCCCATAACAACAGAAACATGACAGCAGTATAAGGGCTCCATCATTCGTCTCTCAGTTCGTATAAAGACGCCTCCCTTCTCTGATGTAAAACGGAACCACAATAGTAGCTTACAGCTTCCTGTGGACAAAGAAGACGCTTGCTGGATTGCTGAATATATAGGGTGGGGCAAATAAAAGTGGCCCGGAGAACAGAGTTCCAGGATAAAAAGGATCATAGACGTCGAGCTGATTTCGTAGGACTCTCATGCATTTTCTAGTTGAGTGCAGCCACATTTTTCTGATGTGTGCGCACGTTTCGGAATGTCCTTTGACTTGTTTAAAGCAGATATTATCTGAAGCCATTTTCTGACTAAACGTTGCGTGGCACTGTTTGCTAGCACTTTGACACCATTAAACCGTGGTCTAGGGGTAGCGTCTTTGCTTCATAATCAAAACGTCTTCGGTCCTGCATTAGATCCCCGCCACTGCCTAAATTTTGATAAATAATCAGCACTGGCGGCCGAAGACTTCCGGCATAAGAAGTTAGCCTCATTCTGCCAACGGCCTTGTCAAAGAGGGTGGAGGAGCGGATAGAGGTTCAGGGCACTCTCTTGTCCTAGGGGTGGGAAATTGCCCCTAAAGGCGGAAGAATCAGCAATGATCAACGACATGAGGATGCAGAAGGCAATGGAAACCACTGCATTAAAGACACGTAACGTGTATCCACAGGATATGTGGCCTGTAATTGAAGAAGTGTCATGATGATCTCTCCATTGGCAAAAGATTCCGGAATAGTCCCCCATTCGGATCTCCGGGAGGGGACTGCAAAGGGGGAGGTTACCACGAGAAAAAGATTGAATAATCAACGAAAGGATAACGTTCTACGAGTCGGGGCGTGGAATGTCAGAAGCTTGAACGTGGTAGGGAAACTAGACAATCTGAAAAGGGAAATGCAAAGGCTCAATCTAGATATAGTAGGGGTCAGTGAAGTGAAGTGGAAGGAAGACAAGGATTTCTGGTCAGATGAGTATCGGGTAACATCAACAGCAGCAGAAAATGGTATAACAGGTGTAGGATTCGTTATGAATAGGAAGGTAGGGCAGAGGGTGTGGTACTGTGACAGTTCAGTGACCGGATTGTTCTAAACAGAATCGACAGCAGACCAACACCGACAACGATAGTTCAGGTATACATGCCGACGTCGCAAGCTGAAGATGAACAGATAGAGAAAGTGTATGGGGATATTGAAAGGGTAATGCAGTATGTAAAGGGGGACGAAAATCTAATAGTCATGGGCGACTGGAATGCAGTTGTAGGGGAAGGAGTAGAAGAAAAGGTTACAGGAGAATATGGGCTTGGGACGAGGAATGAAAGAGGAGAAAGACTGAGTTCTGTAACAAGTTTCAGCTAGTAATAGCGAATACCCTGTTCAAGAATCACAAGAGGAGGAGGTATACTTGGAAAAGGCCGGGAGATACGGGAAGATTTCAATTATATTACATCATGGTCAGACAGAGATTCCGAAATCAGATACTGGATTGTAAGGCGTACCCAGGAGCAGATATAGACTCAGATCACAATATAGTAGTGATGAAGAGTAGGCTGAAGTTCAAGACATTAGTCAGGAAGAATCAATAAGCAAAGAAGTGGGATACGGAAGTACTAAGGAATGACGAGATACGTTTGAAGTTCTCTAACGCTATAGATACAGCAATAAGGAATAGCGCAGTAGGCAGTACAGTTGAAGAGGAATGGACATCTCTAAAAAGGGCCATCACAGAAGTTGGGAAGGAAAACATAGGTACAAAGAAGGTAGCTGCGAAGAAACCATGGATAACAGAAGAAATACTTCAGTTGATTGATGAAAGGAGGAAGTACAAACATGTTCCGGGAAAATCAGGAATACAGAAATACAAGTCGCTGAGGACTGAAATAAATAGGAAGTGCAGGGAAGCTAAGACGAAATGGCTACAGGAAAAATGTGAAGACATCGAAAAAGATATGATTGTCGGAAGGACAGACTCAGCATACAGGAAAGTCAAAACAACCTTTGGTGACATTAAAAGCAACGGTGGTAACATTAAGAGTGCAACGGGAATTCCACTGTTAAATGCAGAGGAGAGAGCAGATAGGTAGAAAGAATACATTGAAAGCCTCTATGAGGGTGAAGATTTGTCTGATGTGATAGAAGAAGAAACAGGAGTCGATTTAGAAGGGATAGGGGATCCAGTATTAGAATCGGAATTTAAAAGAGCTTTGGAGGACTTACGGTCAAATAAGGCAGAAGGGATAGATAACATTCCATCAGAATTTCTAAAATCATTGGGGGAAGTGGCAACAAAACGACTATTCACGTTGGTGTGTAGAATATATGAGTCTGGCGACATACCATCTGACTTTCGGAAAAGCATCATCCACACAATTCCGAAGACGGCAAGAGCTGACAAGTGTGAGAATTATCGCACAATCAGCTTAACAGCTAATGCATCGAAGCTGCTTACAAGAAGAATATACAGAACAATGGAAAAGAAAATTGAGAATGCACTAGGTGACGATCAGTTGGGCTTTAGGAAAAGTAAAGGGACGAGAGAGGCAATTCTGATGTTACGGCTAATAATGGAAGCAAGGCTAAAGAAAAATCAAGACACTTTCATAGGATTTTTCGACCTGGAAAAAGCGTTCGACAACATAAAATGGTGCAAGCTGTTCGAGATTCAGAAAAAAGTAGGGGTAAGCTATAGGGAGAGACGGGTCATATACAATATGTACAACAACCAAGAGGGAATAATAAGAGTGGACGATCAAGAGCGAAGTGCTCGTATTAAGAAGGGTGTAAGACAAGTCTGTAGCCTTTCGCCCCTACTCTTCAATCTGTACATAGAGGATGCAATGATGGAAATAAAAGAAAGGTTCAGGAGTGGAATTAAAACACAAGGTGAAAGGATATCAATGACACGATTCGCTGATGACATTGCTATCCTGAGTGAAAGTGAAGAAGAATTAAATGATCTGCTGAACGGAATGAACAGTCTAATGAGTATACAGTATGGTTTGAGAGTACATTTTATATTAACATATTCTACTTTTATTTTAACTATATTTTCATATACTTATTGGCAATGGGTGAAAAAAGAAAAAAAACTAGAGATTGTGTGCATTATGTAAACCAAAAAAATTGCTCTAAGCACTGTGGGACTTAACATCTGAGGTCATCAGTCCCCTGGACTTAGAACTACTTAAACCCAACTAACCTAAGGACATCACACACATCCATGCCCAAGGCAGGATCCGAACCTGCGACCGTAGCAGCAGCGCGGTTCCGGACTGAACCGCTTAGAACGGCTCGACCACAGCGGCCAGCAGAGTTTTTGAAAGTTTTCTCTTCGTGGAACTTGAAACTGGTACTTTGTTGGTTAGCCGGCCGAAGTGGCCGTGCGGTTAAAGGCGCTGCAGTCTGGAACCGCAAGACCGCTACGGTCGCAGGTTCGAATCCTGCCTCGGGCATGGATATTTGTGATGTCCTTAGGTTAGTTAGGTTTAACTAGTTCTAAGTTCTAGGGGACTAATGACCTCAGCAGTTGAGTCCCATAGTGCTCAGAGCCATTTGAACCATTTTTTGAACTTTGTTGGTTATTTTAGTTGAAATCCGACAGAATTTTTATATTTTAGATTTTAATTTTAGTTACAGCCTAATATTATAGGAATATAACAATTTTTTGCGAATAGTTTCTACCTACATTTCACAACTCATTAGTTACCCTAGATATAATTTCAGATAAATGAATAACAAAGGTCGTACTATATCGTGTCCATACTCACATTAATAGTATCAAAACTTGTGTGGACTGTTGAAATATGGATAACGTTTACATATGAAAGTAATCTACCTTAAAATTACTGTGCGGATATTTATCAATCAAGTGAGAATAATTAGTTTTTTATACTTTCTGTCAAAATTAGTGCTTCAGGAGAGACAAGTTTTTAATTCATCGCCTCAGTTATACCAAAAAGTGCAAGCATTTTGCCACCTCTTTGTAAATATGTCGTCGGCCATTTCTTCAGAGCTACAAAACGCTCAGAGAATATCCTTATCAAACAACAACAGTGAAACCCCTGAAAAACATATGAGCATCAAAGAGCATAGCGAGCAGTCGAACTCGGCTGCGAGTCTGTTTGGAGTCCAGACAGCGAGTAAGCTAACACAGCTCGCAGCATCTGAAGTTACGATAATGTCGGCCATCGACTGTAGTGCATGAAATGGAATCAACAGCTCGGTTGTAGCCAGAAAGCACACTGTTAATCAGTTACGCCGAGAAAACCTGAAATATCGCACGGAAGAGCAGTTTCCAGATGCTAGAATAGGTTTAGGTGTCAGTGCCGCAGTGGTCCAACGGAGTACGTAGTTATTTTCCTCTGTTGTTTGGTCGCTGACGAGTGGGTACTCACGTATGCCGGTGGTCTGGGCGTGGCAGAGCAGCTCCCAGACGCTGGAGTAGGTGCGGTTGTCCTTGCCGCAGACGCGCCGCCACACGGCGAACGCCAGCGCGCAGTGCTCCGGCTCCGGGTTAGCCGCGCATGCGCCGCGCCGAGCGCTCAGGCCTCGGACTGCACACAGCAACACACCAACGGAAGCGTCAGTCATCAGTGTTGCGGTCACTTCACCGCCACACTGAAATACTCTGTCCGACGTGAAGCACCCACAAGGGGAGGAGAAAACGAAATGAAGCTTTACTGGTTGATATGGAACGTGAAGTTACAGGGGATAAAATTTGGAAATTTGTGGTAAGTTCCTATGGGACCAAACTGCTGAGGTCATCGCTTCCTGGACTCACACGCTACTTAATCCAACTTAAACTAACTTACGCTAAGGACAACACACACACCCATGTCCGAGGGAGGTCTCGAACCTCCGACGGGGGGAGCCGCGCGAACCGTGTCATGGCGCCCGAGACCGCGTTTGACGGTCAACAACGCAGGTAAGGCACGTGTGGCGCTGGACTGTGCGAGTTCAGTACGAACTAGGCATCAGTGCAGGTTGTTTACGAGAACAGTACACTTCGTATTTGCATTCAGAGGCCGAGGTCGATGTGCAATGAAAGACCTAGCATAGTTCCAAAGAGGGCAGATTGTGCGGGCCCGGTTAGCTAGATCATCAGTAACCAAGGCAGCCAACTTACTGAATGTTTCAAGAGCAACTGTTTCAACAGTCATGACAGCCTACACAAAACATGGAAAGACGTCAACCTGTAAAAGTAATAGTGGGCGCAAATCAAAACTGAATGACAGACATCGTACACCAACACGAATTGTGTCAAAACAACACAAAACTACGGCGCCTAAGGTGACTGCAGAACTCCATAGCCATCTTCGAGACCCGTATCTATCGACACTGTCCACCGAGAACTCCATAAAGCGAATATTCATGGACGAGCTGCTATACCGAAACCATTAGTGACGACAACCAACACAAAGAACCGTAAAACTTCGTGGCAGGAGCATAAGTTCTGGACGGCTGAGCAGTGGAAGCACGTCATGTGGTCCGACGAGATAACGTTTTCGTTATTTCCAACATCGGGCGAGGTTTACGTCTGGAGAACGCCAAAAGAAGCCTACAATCCTGACTGCTTGATTCCAACGGTTAAGCATGGAGGTGGAAGTGTGATAGTGTGGACAGCCGTATCATGGTATTCTGCTGGTCCCATCATTACTCTCAGATGCCGTGTCACAGCTAATCATTACGTGAACATTTTAGGTGATCAGGTGCACCACGTGATTCAAATATTGTTCCCCAACAATGATGCCACATTTCAGGACGACGATGCACCCGTTCACACAGCCAGGACAGTACAATAGTGGTGTGAAGAGCATGCAACTGAACTGCAGCGTCTTCCCTGGCCAGCATGGCCCCCGGACTTGAGCATTTTCGAACCCTTGTGGGCAGTATTGGAGCCCATACTCCGGAGCAGATTTCCGCCTCCCTCGTCACTACAGGTGTTAGAAAACGTTTTGATCGAAGAGTGGCATAACTTTCCACTGGAGACAATGCAGTCGTTATATGCCAGTATTCAAAGAAGTATCTCAGCTGTATTACGGGCAAATGGTGGTTCTACTACTACTTAATAAACCATTCCCAAGTAAGTACAGGTGTTAGATAATTTTGCCTATCCCCTGTATTTCAGTGATTACAAAATAGGGTCACATTTACAAAGAAGTCAGCTGTATGAGCGGACTTATTATTAAGACGTTGCACCCCCTCTAACCTGGACGTATACCCGGATTCGGTTGTGAATGGTGCCATAAAGCCGTTCTGTCCCTCCCTGAGGCAAGATAACCCACAGCAGTTGCAACTGGTCCTTCATATCCTAGATCAGGGGTTCTCAGACCTTTTGGCACGGTGTACCACTTGACATTTTAAACAATTTACGCGTTCCACGATACCATGTTCACTTTTAACAAACCCTAAGGTGTGGCATGCGGAAGGTGGAGGGCTCGTGCAGGTTGAGCGACGACTGCCGCAGGGGTGAACAACGGTACGTGGGAAATAACTTTCGCCGTCTTGCTTGGTACTGACAACACACATTCAGTTTTTGTGTCTCGCCGAATGAGACACACATACACATGATAAGGTTTCGTGGAACCACTTTTGCACAAATTCGCTCGTGTTCGTATGTGGTGCTTCTTCAACAGCGAAATAAGTGAGCTCTTGCAGTTGAAATATAGATGTTCCTTCAAATTATAATAGATTTCAATTCTCTTTTACACCTTATTGTTGGATAACTGAATTTTTCGTATTTCTTAGATCCCTTTTTCCCCAAAAATTACTTGCACCGTGCCTCTAACCACGGGCAGTAAGAGAGACTCATCCTTCCTTTGCAATTCTAAAACTAGCAAACAATAAGTCTTTATAAAATTAGTATGTGTTAATAAAATTTGCCATGCAAGTGCATTCTTTCTTTATAAAACGCAGATTTCCTGTGAACACATTAATACCTTTACCAACTAACTCAAAGTACTTACAACGTTGATTCCGTTTTCATAAAGAAGGCTTCATCTTTTGATTTGAAAGCAATTCCAAGCAAACAACGCATTGGAGAATTGGATTTTCACCGGTTTCTGTACCGGCCTTTGCTGTAAATGCAAATTGTAAGTTTCTTTCATAATGCAGGGTGACAATTATTAGACTATATGAAATAAAATCGTCATGACTTCTGAACGGTTTGCGTTAGGACGTTCTAACTGCACGATTGGCAGCCTGACATGATGGGAATTAGTATTGTTTGGCTTAGCGACGAAGCCCACTTTCATTTGGACGGGTTCGTCAGTAAGCAAAATTGGTGCATTTGGGGGACTGAGAATCCGTATTTCGCGATCGAGAAGTCAATTCACCCTAAACGGGTGACAGTGTGGTGTGCAATGTCCAGTCCCGGAATAATCGGTGCGATATGCCTTGATGTGAAGGTCTTGGAAGGTTATTTCATCTCCATTATCCAAACTGACCCTAATTTTGACAAGACGTAGTTCATGCAAGACGAAGCTCGACGCCATCGAAGCAGGAGGGTGTTTGATGTCCTGGAGGAGTACTTCGGGGACCGCATTCTAGTTCGAGGGTACCCAAGGGCCACTGCTACGGGCCTCGATTTGCCGCCATAATCACTGGATCTCAACGCATGCGACTCCTTTTTGTGGGGCTATATTGAAGACAAGGTGTACAGAAATAACCTCATAACCTTTACTGAGCTGAAACCAGCCATTCAGGAGGTCATCGGCAGCATCGATGTTCCGACACTTCAGCGGGTCATGCAGAATTTCGCTATTCGTCTGCGCTACATCGTAGCCATTGACGGCAGGCATATCGAACAAGTCATAATCTACATCCGCGTAGTAGTGAAGAATCAACTCGTTCAATATGCACACTCCGGTTCAAGACGCAAGCCATCTAAGGTAACGCCCAACAACGCGACAATAACAAAAATAAACCGTTCAGTGTGTAATGACTGCTGCAGCGACGCACATTGGAAAACCGTATCAGTTAGCAGAACTTGCAAAGCGATACGAAAACTTTCGAATAAAAACAGATAATATCTGATCACAATATCGCCAAAGTCCGAAGACTATGAATTATTTATCAACAATGCAGCGACGACTGATGAATGCAGCGGCGGGGAGGGTACATTCCGCCATTCTGTGTCGTGCATACAGTCGTAAACAAACATCCTGAGGTAAATAAAATTTGTTTAGTATTATACAGATGCTACGTTTAACAGTGAGTTTTCCGGCTATCATTTTGCTTCAAAGAGAAAGCAACTTGAGGGAATATATTACTTACAGCAGCACTTGTCTTGCTCACTTGCACACGTACCACCTGAAATATCCTTGCATACCACCAGCAGTACGATTACCACCGCCAGGGAACCCCTGTCCTAGATGCTGGCGCAAGGACGGAGTTGATGTCCGAGCTGGTTTCATCGGAGACAGATCTAGGGATCTTGCTGGCCACAGGAGTACTGCAACAATACGCATTCACAGAGACACGTAGCATGTATGGAGAGTATTGTCCTGTTGAAAAATGGCACCACCATACTGTTGCATGAAAGGCGACACATGAGGATTCAGGTTGTCCATGACATACCATTGTGCTGTTAGAGTGACCTGATTTCATATCCGATGGCCACCTCAGCAGGACACCAGCACTATCGCCGCTGTGCCTGTCCAAAACATTGGAACAACTGGACGTCTCTCCATTCGCCCTCACTCTCTCCAACGATGGTCAGACGGAGCAGTGCAGAACCGAGAGTCATCACTGAACATAATGCGACACTCTTTCTTAGTCTGGCTGCTTGCTGCCTGTTCCGACCAAACGTTCAGGATGACACAGAATGTTGCAGTCGGATGGCAGGCACAGATCTGAAGGAGTTTCGAGTGATTGACAGTAGGAGAACTCCTTCTTCTGTTTTTACTCACTGACGTCTTAAGACATGTCCTATCATCCTGTCCTACTAGTCAGTATTTTCCACATATTCCTTTCCTCGCCGATTGTGCGAGAACGTCCTTGCTCTACACCTTATCAACCCACATAATGTTCGACATTCTTCTGCAAACCACATCTCAGATGCTTCGACTCTCTTCTATTCCGGTTTTCCCACAGTCCATGTCTCACTACCACGCAATACTGTGTTCCAAACGTACATTCTCAGAAATTTCTTACTTAGATTAAGACCCATGTTTGATACTACGCAGTAAATTGCTCTTGGTCGGAAATGCCCTTTTTGATACTACTAGTCTTGCTTTTTATGTTCTTGCTCGTCTCATCATGGATTATTTTGCTGTCTTGGTAACAGAATTCCTTAACTTAATCTAATCCGTGATCACCAATTACGTTTCTCGCTGTTCTCGTTTCTCCTACTTCTCATTACTTTCGTCGTTTCCAATTTACTCTCAATCATTATTCTTTACTCATTAGGACTGTTCATTCCACACCACATGTCCTGTAATTCTTCCTCACTTTGAATGAGGATAGCATTATCATCACCGAATTTTAACACTGATATTCTTTCACCTTGACTTTTAATTCCTCTCTTGAAATTTTCTTTTATTTTCATCATCACTTCTTCCACGTATAGATTGAACAGCAGGAGCGAAAGATTACATCCGGGTCTTACAGCGTTTTTAACCGGTGCACTTCGTTCTCGATCTTCCACTCTTATTGTTCCTTCTTGATTCTTGAACATATTGTCTATTACCCGTCTTTCACTACAGCTTACTCCTAAGTTTCTCAGAATTCGAACATCTTGCACCACTTTATACTGTCGATCGCTGTTTCCAGGTCGCTATGAAGGTGTCTTGATTTTTCTTTAGTCTTGCTTCCATTGTCAGTCGCAACGTCAGAACTGCCTCTCTGTTGCCTTGATCTTTCCTAAAGCCAAACTGAACGTCATCTAACAGATCCTCAATTTTCGTTTATATTATTCTGTACTTTATGCTTGTCAGCAACTTTTATGCATGAGGTGTTGAGATGGTTGTGCGATCACTCTTACATTTTTCGGCTCTTGCAATCTTGGGAATTGTGTGGATGATGTTATTCCGGAAGTCATGTGGTATATCACTAGTCTCATACATTCTATTCCGTTGGATTGTTATCTAACCCTTCTGCCCAATCTGAGTTGAAGTCTTCCAAAGCTTTTTTAAATTCTGATTCTCATAGCGGATCCCCTACTTCTTCCCTATCGACTCCTGTATCTTCTTCTATCACATCATCAAGTAAGTCTTCCCCCTCATAGAGACCCTCAATATAGTCTTTTCACCTACGCGCTATCTCCTCTGCATTTATCGGTGGAATTCCTATTTCACTCAGTGTTACCGCCCTTGCTTTTAATTTCACTTACGGTTGCTTTGATTCGGTTGTCCTGACTTTTCTATATGTTCAGTCAGTCTTTCCGACAGTCATTTCATTTTAGATTTATCTACATTTTTCACGTAGCCATTGCGCCTGACGTTTCCAGCATTTCCTATTTACTTCATTCCTAAGTGACTTGTATCCTTGTATCCCTGAATTTTTCCAGACGTTTTTGTACTTCTTTCGTCGATCAGCTCAGGTATTTCTTCTTAACCCGTGCTCTCTTCGTAGTTACTTTCCTTACACTTACTTTTTTCTTTTCAACTTCTGGAATTGCCCATTGCATAGATGTCCCTTTCTCTTCAGCTGAAATGCTTACCGAGCTATTCATTAGTACAGTATCTATAGCCTCAGACAACTTTTAGCGAATCTTTTCATTCTTTTTTAGTACTTCGGTATGCCACTTCTATGCGCATAGATTCTTCCTGACTAGTCTCTTGAGCTTCAGTCTACCTTCATCATTACGAAATTGTGATCGGAACCTGTATCTGCTCTTGGGTACGCCTTACTATCCAATATCTGATTTCAGAATCTCTGCCTGGACATGATGTAATGTAACAGAAATCTTCCTGTATCTCCTGGCCTTCTCCTAGTATATCTCTTCCTCTTTTCTTGAACAGAGTATTCGCTATGGCCATAGCCAGAACTCACTCTCTCTCTTCCCTCATTCCTTCTACCAAGCCCACATTCTCCCGCAACCCTTTCTTCTACTCCTTCCCCTACAATCACATTCCAGTACCCCTTACGTACTGAATTACGTAGTCAGTGTGCACATATACTTTATCATCTCTTCATCTTATGCTGTTCTAACATTATACGAACAGACTCGTACAACGTTATCCTTTTGTTGCTTATTCAGTCTTTTCCTCATGGTCACCTGCCCCTTCGCAGTCCCCTCCCGAAGATCCGACTGGGAAAATATTCCGGAATATTTTGCCAGTGAAGAAATCACGAAGACACCTTTTCGATGGTGGACAGGATGATTTCTTATGACAGAGGCCTTCGGCCGCCATTTCTGACGATTTTCATTCAAAATTTAAGCAGCAGTGACGCTCGAAAGCGGGACCGAGGATGTTTTGATTACTAATCAAAGACGCTAGGCTTTTTGTCCTCTCTTATCAATGTATGGTTCCTACATTCAGCATGGAGAATTACAGTGTCTATTCCTTAGTAATACCGAAACGGATCCTAGCAGCTACATCCGCACTGTGCTTGGCTGTTTATTTTCTTTTTCATCCGAAGGATCCGTTCTGATGCTCAAAGGCAGGAATGGGGTCAAAGTTGGCAGTGGTCAAAACCTGAGGCCTGGGCACCATGACCCTTTTCTTCTCGCAGGAACGAAGGACATATATGCGAAGCAGGAAACCGACGTCACGAGCAGGAGAGAGTGACACACCACACTCAGTGGGACTATCGACGAGAAGAACATTCCATGACCAGAGAATAACCGGTACTAACAGCGGCACAGGCGTGGATCATCTCCTCACTGCAGAAACACCCCAGATCCGAGATTGGCTAAGAAAGACACTATAATGAAAATTAGGGTAAAATTGTCTGCTTTTGAGACTGCGGACAACTGCAGAACCTCATTCATTAATGAACTGCCAAAACTCAAGGACATTTTTCTCGACGTCAGCAAACAAGTAGTGAACTACGTGTCAAAAAAATCCACTTCACGGAGTTCGTCTTCATTTGTGGGACGTATCCTGAATCCGAAAAGAGTAGCGGGTGAGGAGGTATCTGATGAGAAGTCGTACGGGTAATTAAAGCAAGAATCTGTCGGACTAAGAACCACACACCTGCAGCAAATCAGCACACCAGGCGATTCTCATCCATGTCCAGAACATCACAGGTGACACACAACAGAATGTCTGCAAGGTGAATCCCGTGAAGGCGTGACCGGCATACTTGTTTCCCACTGATCGTAAGATACTATGCAGACTGGGCGTCAGTGGCAAGATCAGGAGCGGCCACCGATCGCCAGGCTGCACGCCTGTCGACGTCGGGATGCTGCCCCTCAAGCACATTTGGTGACTTGTTATGATGAAAAAAGCCGTAGGTCGTCTTCATGGACATCAAGTGCATTGGCAATATCGCAGTACGGGCTTCTTAGATTGAGCAAAATAAAAATGCGGTAGTAAAAGAAAGGCGGCGGGACATTCGAAACCTAGGGCTGAGAGAGAGCGTGGTGCAAGAGCCTCCAGCAACAGGCTGGTAAGGCACAAAGGCCAACGGTGCCACGGCACCATTTGAGAGTTGTCGAACAGGGCTATTGCTCTGTCAGGAACATGATACAGGTCTAAACGCCCTTGCACCTTGAGAGGGTGAGAGTAGAGACTTATCTTGAACAGCTATCCGTGACAAAGATATGAACCCAGTGCCGCTAGCATGTGGCTTACCATGGATGGCGGAATGGGAACTTTGTGTGCCACATGGGGTTTACGTGACGCCAAATATACATTTACATGTTGTGTCCCTTCCAGAAGATCGAGGGCTCGCAAACGATGATCTAAAGCCAGCCAGTAATTTGGACAGTAGGCGCCCGCAGTTGAGGCTGATCGTGCGCCGCAGATCACTTGCCAAATCGAGTCCTAATCATCGGATAGTCGTAGCTACATGCAGTGGAGCACCTGTAGCCATAGCTCTCGATTTTCGGAAGTTAAGACAGCTATCAGAAGCTTTGCCGAAGGTGGTAACCCTTGCCATTGACTCTCGGACCTCAGAACCGCTACGAATAACGATGACGAGATCGTCCGCATCAGTGCATCTGAATATGTGGCCATCGAGAGACATTCCAGACGGACAGCCTTGACGCACTAAAAGAAGGATCAAGATGGGAGAGTATGAGGGAGAGTATACGGGACGTCGCTCCGCGAAGGAGACGCATTGCGACGTCGATGGTAATATCACAGTATCCCACATTGTATCCCACATTGCAGAGCACGCCTCCCAGGTAGTTGTGATCGACCCGTTCGAACGCCTGGCTGAAGATGCTCTTGACCTCAGGCACACAACGAGGTGAGCAAGAGTGGTTATGTTTCAATAGAAACAGAGGACAATGGCACCTCCTGAGAGGTTTGATCAAGTGGAACCACGTTCTGGGCCGTCCGTTTGAGCCGTGCAGCCGACAGCCGGTAAATATCTTCGTGTTTCTGCTGAGCATCATCAAGAGGCGATAATCGCATAACCGTGATGTGCCCCGAGGCTTGTGGATGGGAACGAGAAGATCATCAAGGAAATCGACTAGATCTGCACGATAGCTGACGGAAGATCCGGACAAATTTCTACCCACTCTGGTGCGAGTAGGGGACGAAATATCCGACAAAACTCTAGTGGGAGGCCATCAGGGCCGGCGACTTGTTCATAGAACCTGCATTGCAGCATGATGGATTTCGTTCTCCATGATGTCGGCAAACAGGACCATTGTTACATCCCCAGGAACCGAGCCAAAGGAGAGTCGAGGAACTGCCGTGGAGTTGTAAGGGTGGCCATGGTGTCATTGTGAAGAGTACAGCATAAAATATTGTGCATGGACAGCAGGCCCTTTATCGCAGTGGGTTTCTAAGCGACGCCCATCATCGCTCATAACCACATTAGTATAGTACTCCGATGGTGGAGCCTTTCTGCTGTCACGTGGTACGTAGACAGACCCTCCTGCGCTAACCCATCGTGTGTGCACGCCCTGACCATAGCTCATTCGAGGTGACGACGAGAGAGGGCAGCGAGCAGTGCCTTGCTACGAGTCACTGTCGTCTGACGCTCTGAAAAATACGGGATCATAGTATATTTCTGCAGAATGGTAAAGTAGAAATCCTAGGTTCGTTGCTGCCATGCCACAACCTCCCTTCCATAACCCTTGCGGAGGGCAGGCTTTGCGCAGAGGACACACCTCAACAGGGCAGACTGATTTGCATCATGGCGTTGACGACAAGCTGTTCACATAGTCTAGAAGAGCTTCCGGCAGTTGGGTGAAGTGAAACGAATTTCCATCGTCCCTGGCCGCGCCACACCCTTTGGAGGCGGAGACTGTCGGCGCAGATATAGGCGTCATGGTCAGAGAATGGAAAGGGCCAGACTTCCGCAGTCTGCACCCCACAGATAATATTGCACGGGATATAAACACGATCGAGGCCACTGGAAGGATGGTTCGTGAAATTCATGGACATCAAGTTTGGGAGCCTCGTTGCAGTTATTGTCGCCTCCCATGATTAAGGAATCCTGCCGACCCAGGAAGAAATCCTGAACAAGAAAGTGGAACGTTCGCGGCGGCGACTCAAACCAGACGGCGAAAAGACATTGATGATCCTGACGCCAACAAACGTGAGAACCATAACCTCTGGCATCCGGGAATAGCATTAGCGAGGATACCGTCACGTAAGAGAAGCGCTACCCCACTACCAGTAGGGGAAGCGTGGGAGACATGTGCCATAAAACCATGGGGAGCATGAAAGGTTGTAACATGTAGCTCCTGAAAGAGGGCAACGTCGACGTCCGCAGCATAAAACATTTACAGCATTTTATGGAGTAATACCTGATTACGGAGCGCGCGAATGGTATTGAGATTGACAGTGGCTCTGCGGTAAGTTTGAAAAGCTGCCATCCCTAGGAGGGTGGGCGATGCAGACATGGAGGAAGCATGGAGAGCTCCCTGTTACGCCCCTGTAGAAGGGTACATCACTGGGATGGGGAGAGAACCGACGCCACCAAGGGGTCTCCATCAGCCTGTACACCTCCAGAGAGTCCACCCTCAGCATCGACGTTGTTCATCCACGAGATAACGTCTCACTGAGCTGGTTCAGTGGAACACTACCAGCTGTGCGCCCACGCGCCCACAGGTACTATCAGACACATTTAGGGAGGCAACTGCATCAGCTTCAGTCGTTGGAAGGGCGTTGTCCACAGGCGGGTGCTGACTGGAGACGGAGCGAGACGTCGCTCTGTCCGGTGCCAGGGCGTCGGAGAACAGCGCATCATCGTTGGGACGGTCGTAATCCTGAGAACACATCCGATGGACGCAGTCATCAGAAGCGTTACGTTGCTGTCTCTTCCATTTCTTAGCCAACCGTTGCTTCCTAGCATACTGCTCCGTGCCGGAAGACGAAGGACTATCGTCAGACAGTCGGCCAGAGGGCAGAGAAGCGAGGGTGGATCAACAATCATGGGGGTGACTCTGACGGCTGGCGTCTGTCGACGGCCATAGTCCGTTGGTTCTCCCTCCTGTGGCAGTAAAGGAGACATGCAAAACGCCCATCGCGTCGTCGAGAGGAGTCAACACCGGTACCGTCTGATTCAGAGACTGCGCAACAGGCAGCCCCGCCTCGAACGCGTAAGACAGAAGTAACAATGTGGCGCCGCAGGAAGAGCGACGTCTCCGATCGGCGTCTCAACCAGTCTGCTACATCAGAGACACTCAGAACCGACGTGGTCTTCCTGGAAGTAACCTGAACAAGTAGGCGTCTGGTCACCGTAGATGACGACAGGCCTACGGCCATCAAAAACAAAGTAAGAAGGCACGTGTTTCCTCAGTTCAGTTTTTATCTGACGAACACCGTTGAGGACACAGTAGCTTTCAAACGTCTTCCACGTTTCGGCAACGTGACTGACGACGTTGCCGTAATGTTTAAACTGGCCACGACTACGTCCGACGGCATCTCAAACGGAAGATCAAAAACCATCAACTTTCAGAGGCCAAAACGAGCGCCATCAGCCACAGCAGCCCCTGTATGACCGTCACAATATCGGAGCTTGACATCGTTCTCATAGCGCCGCACAAGTCGGCACACATCTCTTCATTCGCCAGATTTATGGTACACTGTGGTACTAAGAACCAAAACATGAATTCCCAGAACATCTTGTGGCGGGAGACGCATTTCGTCCAGTATAAACCGTTCTGCTTCACAAGCTTCTGGCCATTCATGATCCAAAGGAAAAGTTAATTTATTCGTGGCTTGGCGAGAGGAAAACGCCACGATGGTCGATGAATTCGGACGCGAAAACAAGTCGCTACGAGGAGGTATATCTCCTCCTCTTATGGTTCTTCAATAGAGTATTCGCTATAACTAGCTGAAATTTATTACAGAACTCAGTCTTTCTCCTCTCTCATTCTTTGTCCCAAGCCCATATTCTCCTAAAACTTTTTCTTCTACCCTTTCCCCTACAAATGCATTTCAGTCCCCCAAGACTATTAGATTTTCATCTCCCTTTACGTACTGTACTATTCTTTCAATATCATCATACGCTTTCTCTGCGACGTCGGCATGAGTACCGGAACTATCGTTGTTGGCGTTGGCTTGCTGTTGATTCTGATAAGAACAACCCTATCACTGAACTGTTCACAGCAACACACTCCCTGTCCTACCTTCCTATTCATAACAAATCCTACTCCTGTTACACCATTTTTTGCTGCTGCTGATATCGCCCTATACTCATCTGACCAAAAATCCTTGACTTCTGTCGATTTCACTTCACTGATACCTACTATATTTAGACTGAGCCTTTGAATTTCTCTTTTCAGATTTTCTGCCTTCCGTACCACATTCAAGCTTCTTACATTCCATGCCCCGACTCGCAGAACGTTATCCCTTTGTTGGTTATTTAATCCTTTTCTCCCGTAGATCCGAATGGGGGACTAATCATGAGTCTTTTGCCAACGGAGAGATCATCATGACACTTTTTCAGTTACAGGCCACATGTCCAGTGGATACACGTTATGCGTCTTTAATGCATTGGTTTCCACTTCCTTCTGCATCCTCATGCCGTTGATCATTTCTGATTCTTCCGCCTTTAGGGGCAGTGTCCCACTCGAAGGACAAGAGATTGCCCTGAACCTCCATCCGCTCCTCCACCCACTTTGGTAAGGCCGTTAGCAGAAGGAGGTTGACTTCTTACGCCTGAACTCTTCGCCCGATAATGCTCCTCCACCCACCTTGATAAGGCCGTTAGCAAAAGGAAGTTGACTTCTTACGCCTGAACTCATCGCCCGATAATGCTGATTATCAATCAATAATTTAAATGGTGGTGAGTTTTAATTACCTTCAAAGACGCTACCCCAAGACCACTGTTACAACTTCAAGTGGAATAGGAATGGAAATGAGTAGTAGTGGTACAATGAGCCCTCCGTCACAAACCATACGGTGGCTTGCGAAATTCGGGCCACTATCCTATTCAAAAGCCACACAAATCTGGATAACGCATGATTTGACAAGTCGACCAAATGGAGACCTACAATGAAGGCCATCCAAACCGTGTCAGTTGGTGATAACACTTTCTGACAGGAGTACACGGCATCTCTGTGTCCTTTACAGTGATCACTCAACACTCGACTCTGTTCACAGCTCTCACATGACCTATCTGGTCTGGTGAAAACACTATGAAAGAGACAACAGTAATGCACTCTGGTGGCTGTTCCATCTGTCACAGAGAACTGCAACTTTGATTCTTTACATACACAGTGATGGTGAGTACGTGTACGAAGCTACAGTGATGACCGACCGAATATTGTGGGAGATCCACGTTTTTGTTAGCTAGTGCATAAATCATCTGGATGTAAATGGAAAGTGTCACATCAAGAACACCAGTATTTAGATACGTGTGTAGTCCTCATTAAACTTTCTTCCTTATGCCAGTCATTACAATAAATGAAGAAAAGTTTGGGTAGGTGAGAACTGTTGGATGTGACTAACTTTACTGCATGTGCAGCTAATCACCACCTTTCGGTCTTCGAGAAAGGTCAAATCAGTGGCATGAGGGACATATGGACATCATACCGACAAATCACACACACATATGGCGGTGGTGCAATGAACTCTGAATTAGTGACGTAAAGATTCAAGACAAGAGCATGTTATGGGACCTTCCAGAAGAACTGCACTATGAGAAGGTAGCGCGATTTTAGACTGGCTCTGGCGAAACGACGGATAACAACAGCTTGACCCCAGGCGGAGGTCACAGGCAGTGTGTCGCCATGAACCGTTACTAACAGATTACGAGAAACTAGGTTGAGAATTCTAATTGTCATGCGCCACTTCGTGTAACGATTTTTAATGGTCATTTACAGCTGCCTTTTCGCAAACAACAGCGATTTTCACGGCGTAGAACTACTCAGTTGGAGCACTGAGTTGCATTCTGTGATGTTCAGCGATCAGTCTCGCTTCTGTTATGGAATAATTGTGTGGGAGCTACCGGATACAACAGGACTGATCTGGTAACTTATTAATGGAGGCTGAATATTCGCCCGTATTCGGCGAGATCAGTAAATCCTCTTGTCGCACCGTTCACGAGCACGGTACCAAATGGCATATTTCCACAGTGTAATCCACAGAGCCCACATCTCGTGGTCATGCGGTAGCGTTCCGGCTTCCCACGCCCGGGTTCCCGGGTTCGATTCCCGGCGGGGTCAGGGATTTTCTCTGCCTCGTGATGGCTGGGTGTTGTGTGATGTCCTTAGGTTAGTTAGGTTTAAGTAGTTCTAAGTTCTAGGGGGCTGATGACCATAGCTGTTACGTCCCATAGTGCTCAGAGCCATTTGAACCATTTTGTAATCCACAGAACACGTTTACCTGTCCAGATAGCCAAGAATGTTAAATTGCTCCTGGATCGAATCCACCTAGCAGGTTAACGAAGATGGTTTGTGTCGCGGCCAGCCTAGATGTGGTTTTTAGGAGATTCCCCACACTTTACTGCGTGAATACCAGGCTGGTATCCAAAGCCCGCCTCAGTTACATAATTCACAAACATTTAGAAAACTATTGCTCTCTTTCACATACATAACTGTACATGCAGACAGTTAGGGTACATATTTTCCATCCCAGTGGGAGGGGTGTTAATGGAGTGGTGACGGGAAGGGAATCCAGTCATCCCTTAAATTAATCATCACACATCCTTCAGTAACAATGCCAACCCTGCACCGATGTGTGACAAAGGAACAATAAAAAAGAAGAAGACACACTGTAATATGTGTGGCCTTATGCCTTACTCCACCTTACTTTGAATTGGTGGAGGAGCTACATGGCTGCAAGGTACCACTCTACTGGTCGACATCGGAGCCAATGTCTTGCTGCATCAGTAACCTCCCCGTCGTCCATGAAGTACATCTTTCATTGGCCCAAACAGATGTAAGTCGGAAGGTGCGAGATGTGGCCTGTAGGACTGATGGGGTAGGACGGTCCAATGAAGTTTTGTGAAATCCTCTCAGGTATGTGGACTTGTGTGAGGCCTTACTTGGTCATGAAGAAGAAGTTCGTTGGCATTTTTGTGATGATGAACATGCTAAAGTGTTTTCTTCATTTTCAGCTTCATGGCTCATCGTTACACCATGAGGGAGGACACCAAACAGAATCTCAGAAGACAGTCGCCATGACTATACCAACTAGGGCTACAGCTTTCAACATTTTCTTCACAGGGACAGTGAATAGGGGGACAAGGCCGCTTTGGTGCATTTTGTTAGCGTGGGTTGCCTACATCAGGAGCAGGTATGCACTCAGGGACAAACCTATTGTTCTCCTTTGATTGAGAGGTACTTAACCTACTGTTCTCCTGTCAATCAAAGGAGAACAATAGGGTTACCCCTGAGTGCATACCTGCCCCTGATGTAGGCAACCCACACTAATAAAATGCACCAAAAACGGCCTTGTCCCCCAACTTAGGTGGTGTGGTGCCACTCTATGGACCACCTTTCTGTTTCCGGTTCGAGGTGTTCGACAAACAATTGTTGCGATCAGCCACGTAACGCCCAAGCAATTCCACACAGATGGTCCCTCATTGTTCTTTATGGTCCTCTTTTAGGCGGCGAGGAACCCAGCAGACACACACCATTGACTACCCCACTGAAATTCTAACCACCTGCATATCAAAGCATGTTGTACACTTTACACCAATATGATATTTGCAGCACTACCATCAGAGATGTCCATTTGTGCAGCGATGTGTTTGTTTGTCATCCACTGATCACCTCGAATGAGAGTGCCCTTGCATTCAAATATTGCAAGACTCAACTGTGTACTGCCAACTGGCATGAAGTAGATCGGACAGATTTGCGCAAGCTTGTTGCGATAAGGACAGACGTTTCACCCAACAACTCATCATGCTTTTGTTCACTGTCAGGTCTCTGTAGATATTCTGGAAGCACCTATGGATACCTGCGATACTCTGATTTTCCGCCAAAAGCAACTTAATGACAGCTCTCTGCTTGGAACGTACCTTCGTTGCAGACGCCATTTGGAAGACTGTATGGCGCCACCGCCTATCGAAACTTCATGAAACTACAAGGGCTGAAGCGGGAATATTCCACGTTGTTCCACAAGAAATTTCGCATTTTTTTTTCAGCTGAAATTGACCAAAAAAATCTGTTGCATTACTCGTTGAACACCCCTCGTAAATGGCATTACTCCTACATATTTTGAGTGGTTACACTAATCATCTACATATCCAAGCCTGTAGTGCACTTCATGACAATATGGCATTCGTCGCATTCCTATTTCATGGTGGTGCGTTTTTAATGGGGTGCATTTTAATTAGCTACTCGTGTATCAGTGCCTTACAACGACAATGGGCACTGTCCGAAGGTTTATACTTTACTGTCTTTCAGTATCTGGCTATCCACTAGAAACTCCTCTGCTACAACTGTGTGGCATCAAATATGGTAACAGACGTCGGCATAGTCAGGATTCAAATATCTATGGAATCTGGGAGACTCTCTCATCTGCAACTTGTGAACGTTGTAAGCTATGTGATAAAAAAACTTCAGCACCCTAAATTACAGAAACCCTGTTGTATATCAATGGATTGTACAATACAAGTTAGTATTTGGTTTTGCCAATATTATTATTATCTTTACTTTCTCAGACGTTAAGTCTGGTGAGGAATGGAGTGACGCGGACCTTTATCAAGCGTCACTTCCTTTTTGCTGTACGGTATATGTTATATTGCATTTAGGAACTTTCGGGTAATTGAACATGTATCAATAATTACGGATTTCTGTAATTGTATATATATGTTTGGATGTAGCTGTATTGCATTGATGTATTGGTGGATATTGTGTGGTATGACTCCTGTAGTTGATAGTATAATTGGTATGATGTCTACTTTATCCTGATGCCACATGTCTTTGACTTCCTCAGCCAGTTGGATGTATTTTTCAATTTTTTCTCCTGTTTTCTTTTGTATATTTGTTGTATTGGGTATGGATATTTCGATTAGTTGTGTTAATTTCTTCTTTTTATTGGTGAGTATGATGTCAGGTTTGTTATGTGGCGTTGTTTTATCTGTTATAATGGTTCTGTTCCAGTATAATTTGTATTCATCATTCTCCAGTACATTTTGTGGTGCATACTTGTATGTAGGAACGTGTTGTTTTATAAGTTTATGTTGTAAGGCAAGCTGTTGATGTATTATTTTTGCGACATTGTCATGTCTTCTGGGGTATTCTGTATTTGCTAGTATTGTACATCCGCTTGTGATGTGATCTACTGTTTCTATTTGTTGTTTACAAAGTCTGCATTTATCTGTTGTGATATTGGGTTCTTTAATAATATGCTTGCTGAAATACCTGGTGTTTATTGTTTGATCCTGTATTGCAATCATGAATCCTTCTGTCTCACTGTATATATTGCCTTTTCTTAGCCATGTGTTGGATGCGTCTTGATCGATGTGTGGCTGTGTTAGATGATACGGGTGCTTGCCATGAAGTGTTTTCTTTTTCCAATTTACTTTCTTCGTATCTGTTGATGTTATGTGATCTAAAGGGTTGTAGAAGTGGTTATGAAATTGCAGTGGTGTAGCCGATGTATTTATATGAGTGATTGCCTTGTGTATTTTGCTAGTTTCTGCTCGTTCTAGAAAGAATTTTCTTAAATTGTCTACCTGTCCATAATGTAGGTTTTTTATGTCGATAAATCCCCTTCCTCCTTCCTTTCTGCTTAATGTGAATCTTTCTATTGCTGAATGTATGTGATGTATTCTATATTTGTGGCATTGTGATCGTGTAAGTGTATTGAGTGCTTCTAGGTCTGTGTTACTCCATTTCACTACTCCAAATGAGTAGGTCAATATTGGTATGGCATAAGTATTTATAGCTTTTGTCTTGTTTCTTGCTGTCAGTTCTGTTTTCAGTATTTTTGTTAGTCTTTGTCTATATTTTTCTTTTAGTTCTTCTTTAATATTTGTATTATCTATTCCTATTTTTTGCCTGTATCCTAGATATTTATAGGCATCCGTTTTTTCCATCGCTTCTATGCAGTCGCTGTTATCCAATATGTAATCTTCTTGTTTAGTGTGTTTTCCCTTGACTATGCTATTTTTCTTACATTTGTCTGTTCCAAAAGCCATACTTATATCATTGCTGAATCCTTCTGTTATCTTTAGTAATTGGTTGAGTTGTTGATTGGTTGCTGCCAGTAGTTTTAGATCATCCATGTATAGCAAATGTGTGATTTTGTGTGGGTATGTTCCAGTAATATTGTATCCATAATTTGTATTGTTTAGCATGTTGGATAGTGGGTTCAGAGCAAGGCAGAACCAGAAAGGACTTAATGAGTCTCCTTGGTATATTCCACGCTTAATCTGTATTGGCTGTGATGTGATATTATTAGAGTTTGTTTGGATATTAAGTGTGGTTTTCCAGTTTTTCATAACTATGTTTAGGAACTGCATCAATTTAGGATCTACTTTGTATATTTCCAATATCTGTAGTAACCATGAGTGGGGTACACTATCAAAAGCTTTTTGGTAATCAATGTATGCGTAGTGTAGTGACCTTTGTTTAGTTTTAGCTTGATATGTCACCTCTGCATCTATTATCAGTTGCTCTTTACATCCTCGTGCTCCTTTGCAACAGCCTTTTTGTTCTTCATTTATAATTTTGTTCTGTGTTGTATGTGTCATTAATTTCTGTGTAATGACTGAAGTTAATATTTTGTAGATTGTTGGTAGGCATGTTATGGGGCGATATTTAGCTGGGTTCGCTGTGTCTGCTTGATCTTTAGGTTTCAGATAGGTTATTCCATGTGTAAGTGTATCAGGGAATGTGTATGGGTCTGCAATGTAACTGTTAAATAATTTAGTTAGATGTGAATGTGTTGAGGTGAACTTCTTTAGCCAGAAATTTGCTATTTTATCATTTCCAGGGGCTTTCCAATTGTGAGTAGAATTAATTGCTCGGGTGACTTCATGTTGCAAAATTATCACTTCAGGCATTTGTGGTATCATCTTGTATGAGTCTGTTTCTGCTTGTATCCACCGTGCATGCCTGTTATGTTGTACCGGGTTTGACCATATGTTGCTCCAGAAGTGTTCCATGTCTGTTATGTTTGGTGGATTGTCTATTTTAATGTGTGTGTTATCTATTGTCTGGTAAAATTTCTTTTGGTTTGTGTTGGTTTGTGTTTGTTTGTGTTGGTTTGTCGTCACATTCCTATTTCATGGTGGTGCGTTTTTAATGGGGTGCATTTTAATTAGCTACTCGTGTATCAGTGCCTTACAACGACAATGGGCACTGTCCGAAGGTTTATACTTTACTGTCTTTCAGTATCTGGCTATCCACTAGAAACTCCTCTGCTACAACTGTGTGGCATCAAATATGGTAACAGACGTCGGCATAGTCAGGATTCAAATATCTATGGAATCTGGGAGACTCTCTCATCTGCAACTTGTGAACGTTGTAAGCTATGTGATAAAAAAACTTCAGCACCCTAAATTACAGAAACCCTGTTGTATATCAATGGATTGTACAATACAAGTTAGTATTTGGTTTTGCCAATATTATTATTATTATTATTATTATTATTTCTTTCCTTTCTCAGACCTTAGGTCTGGTTCGAAATGAAAGTGACGCGGACCTTGATCAAGCATGACTTCCTTTTAACTGTACGGTATATGTTACATTGCGTTTAGGAACTTTCGGGTAATTGAACATGTATCAATAATTACGGATTTCTGTAGTTGTATATATGTGTTTGGATGTAGCTGTATTGCATTGATGTACTGGTGGATATTGTGTGGTATGACTCCTGTAGTTGATACTATAATTGGTATGATGTCAACTTTATCCTGATGCCACATGTCTTTGACTTCCTCAGCCAGTTGGATGTATTTTTCAATTTTTTCTCCTGTTTTCTTTTGTATATTTGTTGTATTGGGTATGGATATTTCGATTAGTTGTGTTAATTTCTTCTTTTTATTGGTGAGTATGATGTCAGGTTTGTTATGTGGCGTTGTTTTATCTGTTATAATGGTTCTATTCCAGTATAATTTGTATTCATCATTCTCCAGTACATTTTGTGGTGCATACTTGTATGTAGGAACTTGTTGTTTTAAAAGTTTATGTTGTAATGCAAGCTGTTGATGTATTATTTTTGCGACATTGTCATGTCTTCTGGGGTATTCTGTATTTGCTAGTATTGTACATCCGCTTGTGATGTGATCTACTGTTTCTATTTGTTGTTTACAAAGTCTGCATTTATCTGTTGTGATATTGGGATCTTTAATAATATGCTTGCTGTAATACCTGGTGTTTATTGTTTGATCCTGTATTGCAATCATGAATCCTTCTGTCTCACTGTATATATTGCCTTTTCTTAGCCATGTGTTGGATGCGTCTTGATCGATGTGTGGCTGTGTTAGATGATACGGGTGCTTGCCATGAAGTGTTTTCTTTTTCCAATTTACTTTCTTCGTATCTGTTGATGTTATGTGGTCTAAAGGGTTGTAGAGGTGGTTGTGAAATTGTAGTGGTGTAGCCGATGTATTTATATGAGTGATTGCTTTGTGTATTTTGCTAGTTTCTGCTCGTTCTATAAAGAATTTTCTTAAATTGTCTACCTGTCCATAATGTAGGTTTTTTATGTCGATAAATCCCCTTCCTCCTTCCTTTCTGCTTAATGTGAATCTTTCTATTGCTGAATGTATGTGATGTATTCTATATTTGTGGCATTGTGATCGTGTAAGTGTATTGAGTGCTTCTAGGTCTGTGTTACTCCATTTCACTACTCCAAATGAGTAGGTCAATATTGGGATGGCATAAGTATTTATAGCTTTGGTCTTGTTTCTTGCTGTCAATTCTGTTTTCAGTATTTTTGTTAGTCTTTGTCTATATTTTTCTTTTAGTTCTTCTTTAATATTTGTATTATCTATTCCTATTTTTTGTCTGTATCCTAGATATTTATAGGCATCCGTTTTTTCCATCGCTCCTATGCAGTCGCTGTGGTTATCCAATATGTAATCTTCTTGTTTAGTGTGTTTTCCCTTGACTATGCTATTTTTCTTACATTTGTCTGTTCCAAAAGCCATATTTATATCATTGCTGAATACTTCTGTTATCTTTAGTAATTGGTTGAGTTGTTGATTTGTTGCTGCCAGTAGTTTTAGATCATCCATGTATAGCAAATGAGTGATTTTGTGTGGGTATGTTCCAGTAATATTGTATCCATAATTTGTATTATTTAGCATGTTGGATAGTGGGTTCAGAGCAAGACAGAACCAGAAAGGACTTAATGAGTCTCCTTGGTATATTCCACGCTTAATCTGTATTGGCTGTGATGTGATATTATTTGAATTTGTTTGGATATTAAGTGTGGTTTTCCAATTTCTCATTACTATGTTTAGGAACTGTATCAATTTAGGATCTACTTTGTATATTTCCAATATTTGTAGTAACCATGAGTGGGGTACACTATCAAAAGCTTTTTGGTAATCAATGTATGCGTAGTGTAGCGACCTTTGTTTAGTTTTAGCTTGATATGTCACCTCTGCATCTATTATCAGTTGCTCTTTACATCCTCGTGCTCCTTTGCAACAGCCTTTTTGTTCTTCATTTATAATTTTGTTCTGTGTTGTATGTGTCATTAATTTCTGTTTGATGATTGAAGTTAATATTTTGTATATTGTTGGTAGGCATGTTATGGGGCGATATTTAGCTGGGTTCGCTGTGTCTGCTTGATCTTTAGGTTTCAGATAAGTTATTCCATGTGTAAGTGTATCAGGGAATGTGTATGGGTCTGCAATGTAACTGTTAAATAATTTAGTTAGATGTGAATGTGTTGAGGTGAACTTCTTTAACCAGAAATTTGCTATTTTATCATTTCCAGCGGCTTTCCAATTGTGAGTAGAATTAATTGCTTGGGTGACTTCATGTTGCAAAATTATCACTTCAGGCATTTGTGGTATCATCTTGTATGTGTCTGTTTCTGCTTGTATCCACCGTGCATGCCTGTTATGTTGTACCGGGTTAGACCATATGCCGCTCCAGAAGTGTTCCATGTCTGTTATGTTTGGTGGATTGTTTATTTTAATGTGTGTGTTATCTATTGTCTGGTAAAATTTCTTTTGGTTTGTGTTGAATGTTTGGTTTTGTTTCCTTCTATTTTCACTTTTTTTGTATCTTCTGAGTCGTTTGGCTAATGCTTGTAATTTCTGCTTCTTTTCGTCTAATTGCTCTGTCGCTTCTTGTTGGGAGATTTTACCTAACGTTTTTCGTTTTTTTTCCGAGATTTCATTTCTTATAAATTGTGTTAGCTGTCCGATGTCTTTTCTCAGTTTTTCTATTCTGATCTGTAGCCTGTGTTGCCATGCTGGTTTTGTGGGTTTCTTCTGTGTGTTGGTTGGTTCTGATCTCTGCCTAGTGTGTATATTTAGTGTAGTGAGTGCTCCTATATAAACCAGTAGTTGTAACTCTTCCATAGTTGTGTTTTCATTTATTTTGTTGTGTATGATTGTGTTGATAGTTTTTATTGTTGTTTCGACTTGTGGGTTATTTGGTGGTCTATGCAAGAATGGTCTTATGTCTGTATTTGTGTCTTTGTATTCTATATATGTCAGCTGAAATTTTTCTTCTATATCTAACATGTGTGTCACTTCGTGTTCTATTTGTGCTTGTTCTGGTGGCTGTCTTAAGATTTCCTTTTCCTCTGATTGTTTAATTGGTGCGTGTTGTTCTTTGTTTGTTTGCTCTGGGATGTTTGAGTCCATTACTGTATTTTCTTCTTCTTCTGATTGCACATTATTTTGTTCCAGTATTTGTTGTACTTGTTGTTTGATGTTTTCTAATTCTGACTGGGGTATCCTGTTATTTTTGATTATTACACGGATCTGATCAGCTAGTCTTTGTTCTGTTAAAAATTTTAATTCTGGGTATCTGGTAATAAATGTTGTGTATACTTGTGATCTGTATCCAGTTGTGTTGGTTCCTAGGTTTGTTGCTTGGTAATAACAGAACATGAGGTGTCGATTAACTTCATCTGACCATCTCATCCTCTGTCTTTGTTTTCCTTCTAGGGTGGTTGCAGGAAGCATATCCTGCAAAACACCTCTATTTGGATTTAAATCATTTTCCAGTTGGCTAGCAGTGTCGTTACCATTGTGGGCGGGCATAGGGTTCAAGCGTCGTCCCCGACCATGACGGCGCTTGTCCGAGGCTTCTTTAGTTCTGTCCTGAACCAACTAATCACACTAAAGGGGGGGGGGGGGTTAGCCCTATTAGTGGTTTGTTCTTTTCGTCGCCTTTTACGACTGGCAGAACATACCGGAGGCCTATTCTTTTCCCGGGCCTCCACGGGTATTATTATTATTATTATTATTATTATTATTATTATTGGCTAAATTCCTTTAGTTGGAGATGACAAAAACCTATAAAAACTATTAAAGTATGTAAAATATTTCAGCACCTGATAAAACTTTAATCTTAGGGGAGTACTATTTGTATTTTGGGAGTAAATCTGTACAGTGTTTCGGATAACAATGTACAGCCTTGTATTCCTGAAATGGTTCGAGAAACCGAAACGAAGTTTTTGATAAGTGATTATCTACAAAGGGGAAAGAATGTCCCTGTATAGTTGATAACCATGACATTATCAAACACAAATTTCGATCAGTGAAACACGTAAACTACTTGTTTATGTGAAATATTTTTTTCTGTTATAATACTTTTACCAGAATTTGTACCCTTGAACGAATAAATTTTTGACTGCCTCCTTCCCAATATTTTTCAGCGGTACTCGAGCGCTCTTGAAAAGGACAATCCATTTAATATTTGCTGTGAGCCTCTTCACAAGACTATATGGAAAATATTCTAAAGGTGAAAGGACAGCTAAATGCAGAAAATAATACTGTGGAAACATGACACCGTTTGGTTCTTAACAAGTATGATCTCATCACGATTTTTCTTATGTAATTGTTACTAAGTGATGTCTTTGACAGTCCCGTAATGTAGCAGCCACTAGGTATTTCCCATTTAAACATTTTTTCACCTACACTGCTATATATCGAGAGAAATCAACAGTAAGACCGGGTAACCTGGAGCGAGGTGTGCTTCTTCAGACGTCTGTGAGTTACCAGAAGATCACACATAAAGGGCAGTCTTCGGCCGGCCGCTGTGGCCGAGCGGTTGTAGGCGCTTAAGTCTGGAACCGCGCGACCGCTATGGTCGCAGGTTCGAATCCTGCCTCGCGCATGGATGTGTGTGATATCCTTAGGTTAGTTAGGTTTAAGTAGTTCTAAGTTCTAAGGGACCGATGACCTCAGATGTTACGTCCCATAGTGCTCAGAGCCATTTGAGACATTTGACAATCTTCGCCAGCACAGTACATAGTGCCGTTATTACCGAGGTAGGCTCCGAAACCTGGTCATTGCAATCTTGAACTTATTTATCTACGTCATATGATATTTGCTGTGGTGTCACCGCTAGACACCACACTTGCTAGGTGGTAGCTTTAAATCGGCCGCGGTCCATTAGTACATGTCGGACCCGCGTGTCGCCACTGTGTGATCGCAGACCGAGCGCCACCACAAGGCAGGTCTCGAGAGACGTACTAGCACTCGCCCCAGTTGTACGGACGACATTGCTAGCGACTACACGTACGAAGCCTTTCTCTCATTTGCCGAGAGACAGTTAGAATAGCCTTCAGCTAAGTCCATGGCTACGACCTAGCAAGGCGCCATTAGTTACTTCATGAATCTAAAGAGTCTCACTTGTATCATCAAGAATGCTGTATACCAAAGGACGATATAAAAGTTAAGTGTTCTAGTAGCTACGTTCTTTTCTTTATCACATTCATTACGAATCCTGTTCCAGACTTCGCGCCAGTCGGCGTGTGTGTACGCGTGTCCTCTCGGCTACCCGTCACTGTGGACTGGCTGCCTTGTCAGTCCACTACATTTGCAATAGCAATGCGCTTTCCAATTATTATGTACTGATGTTGTGTAGTCTACAGTCTGACTTGGTACAACCGTCTAAGCTAATAGATCCTGTACAAGTCTCTTCATCTCGGCATAAGTACTGGAACCTACATAAATTTGATCCTGCTCATTGTATCCAAGCCTTGGTCTCATTTCGAAATTTCACCACACCATGCTTTCCACAATTACCAACTTGACGACTTCGTGATCCCTCAGGATGTGTACTATTAAGCGACCCCTTCCTTTACTCACCTAATCTTCAACATTCCTCTACTGCACAACATTTCAAAAGGTTCTATTATCTTTTTTTCTGAACTGTTTATCTTTACGTTTCAGTTCCCTCATGGCTACACTCCACAGAAATTCGGAAAAAATCGTAGCATTCGAATTTGCTTTCAACGTTAAGAAATCTCTTTTCAGCAACAGTTTTCATGCTGTTTCCAGTCTCCATTTTACGAGTACATTCGCTCTACTTCGAATTACATATGGTGTCCCATACCATAATCCACTTGCCTGAGCATCACCTGATTTACTTCGACTGCATTCCATTACCCTTGTTTTACTTTGGTTGATGATCGTAAACCATTCCCTGAAGACATTCACCCTGTTCCACCGATCTTTCAAATCCATTATCTCACAGAAACACAATATCATCAACAAACCTCGATGTTTTAGTCCTTCTCCTTCGAATTTGATTTCCTTTCCAAATTTCTCCTTGCTCCTTTTCCTTTTTCTCAATGTACAGATTGGATAACTCGGGAGATAAGTACAGTCTCTTCCCCAGTTCTTGTCAACGAGTACTTCCCTTGCATGTAGTTCGACTCTGACACTGTGGTGACAAACGTCATGGGATACCGATCTGCGCATATACAGATGGTGACAGTATCGCATACACAAAGTATAGAATGGCGGTGCTTTGTCGGAACTGTCATGTGTGCTCTGATGACCGTATGAAAAGGTTTCGAACGTGATTATGGCCGCATGACGGTAAAAAACATACTTTGAATGCCGAATGGCGCATGGCGCATTCCATTTTGGTAATCGTCAGGTAATTCCATGGCGTCAAGAGCGTGTCGAGGATACCACATTTCGACCATTACCTCTGACCATGGACAGCGAAGTAGTCGACGGCCTTCACTAAACGACCGAGTGCAGCAGCATTTGCGTAGAGTTGTCAGCGCTAACAGACAACAACACTGCGTGAAATAACCGCAGAAATCAATGTGAGACGCACGACGAACGTATCCGTTAATACAGGGCGGCGAAATCTGGCGTCAATGGGCTATGGCAGCATACGACCGATGTGTGTGCCTTTTGTTAACAGCACTACATCACCTGCTGTGACTCTCCTGGTCTCCTGGCCATATCGGTTGGACCTAGGCAAAAAACCGTGGCCTGGTTAGAAGAGTCCCGATTTCGGCTGGTTTCAACTGATGGCAGGGTTCGAGTGTTGTGCAGACCCCACGAAGCCACGGACCCAAGTTGTCAACAAGGCATTGTACAAGCTGGTGGTAACTCCATAATAGTGGGTCTGTATTTACATGGAACGGACTCGGTCCTCTAGTCCAACTGAACCGATCATTGATTGGAACAAGTTACGTTCGGCTAATTGGAAACAATTTGCAGTCGTTCATGGACTTCATGATCCAAAACAACGATGCGCCGTGTCACCGGCGACAGTTTTGTGCGATTGGTCTGAAGAATATTTTGGACAATTCGAGCGAATGATTTATTCACCCAGATTGTCCGACATGAATTACATCGAACATTTATGGGACGAAATCGAAAGGTCAGTTCGTGGACAAAATCCTGCTGCGGCAACATTTTCGCAATTACGGACGGCTATAGAGGCAGCATGGCTCCAGATTTCTCCAGGGGACTTTCAACGAATTGTTGAGTCCATGAAACGTCGCGTTGTTACATCAAACAGGGCAACAAGAAGTCCGACAAGATATTAAGAGTGAAACTGGAATTGTATTAATACCTTTAGCTGCTAACGGGCGTTGATATATATCAACGGGGACAGGTGAAAACGTGTGCCCCGACCGGGAATCGAACCCGGGATCTTCTGCTTACATGCCAGACGCTTTATCCATCTGAGCCACCGAGGGCATAGACGACAGCGCGACTGCAGGGAGTACCTCGCACACGCCTCCCGCGAGATCCACATTCTCACCTTGTATGTCCACACACTACATTCGTAGTGTCCCACCCCACCCCAACACGAGTCCCGGTCGGGGCACACATTTTGACCTGTCCCCGTTGATCTACAGAGTGTTACAAAAAGGTACGGCCAAATTTTCAGGAAACATTCCTCACACACAAATAAAGAAAAGGTGTTATGTGGACATGTGTCCGGAAACGCTTAATTTCCATGTTAGAGCTCATTTTAGTTTCGTCATTCCAACGTGATCAAATTGTAAATTTTCACAATCAACATATGTGGGCTGACGAGAATCCGCACGCAATTGTGCAATCACGTCATCAACACGGATTTTCTGTGAACGTTTGGGCAGGCATTGTTGGTGATGTCTTGATTGGGCCCCATGTTCTTCCACCTACGCTCAATGGAGCACGTTATCATGATTTCATACGGGCTACTCTACCTGTGCTGCTAGAACATGTGCCTTTACAAGTACGACACAACATGTGATTCATGCACGATGGAGCTCCTGCACGTTTAAATCGAAGTGTTCGTACGCTTCTCAACAACAGATTCGGTGACCGATGTATTGGTAGAGGCGGACCAATTCCATGGCCTCCACGCTCTCCTGACCTCGACCCTCTTGACTTTCATTTATGGGGGCATTTGGAAGCTCCTGTCTACGCAACCCCGGTACCAAATGTAGAGACTCTTCGTGCTCGTATTGTGGACGGCTGTGATACAATACGCCATCCTCCAGGGATGCATCAGCGCATCTGGGATTCCATGCGACGGAGGGTGGATGCATGTATCCTCGCTAACGGAGGACATTTTGAACATTTCCTGTAACAAAGTGTTTGAAGTCACGCTGGTACGTTCTGTTGGTGTGTGTTTCCATTCAATGATTAATGTGATTTGAAGAGAAGTACTAAAATGAGCTGTAACATGGAAAGTAAGCGTTTCCGGACACATGTCCACATAACATCTTTTCTTTATTTGTGTGTGAGGAATGTTTCCTGAAAGTTTGGCCGTACCTTTTTGTAACACCCTGTATATCAACGCGCGTTAGCAGCTGAAGGTATTAATACAATTGTAATTACATTCTAGACGGCTTCAGCTCATCAA
This sequence comes from Schistocerca nitens, assembly GCF_023898315.1. Classification (NCBI taxonomy): domain Eukaryota; kingdom Metazoa; phylum Arthropoda; class Insecta; order Orthoptera; family Acrididae; genus Schistocerca; species Schistocerca nitens. The sequence continues at coordinate 286,734,852 of NC_064614.1, forward strand.
TGGTGTCCGTTCTTTCGGACATGTCCGAAAGAACAGACAATATATCAATATAACGATATTAAGAGGTATCGCATAACATTTGTCACCTCAGTGTATAATTGCAGTGTGGTTTTTGCGCTAATCGTAGATAAACTTTCGATCTCTGTGTTTCATATCAAATAGTTTATTCCAGTCAAAGGCTTTCTCTGTTTCTAAAACTGCCGAAAATGTAGATTCGCCCTTCTGTAGCCACTCTTCTAAGAATCGATATTGCTGTGGCTGTGTTTTTCAGAAATACGATGCAATGTTCCTTCGGATGTGCATGCATGTCCGAAGGAACAGGCACTGCAGCGATTACAGCCGTTATGAAATACACTAAATGTACTCGCAGTTGCAAATATGGACAACCATCAGGTATGTAACGGAATGACGACAGTGAAAATTTATGCCGCACCGTGAGTCGAACCAGGATTTCCCGCTTGTTGCGAGCAGTCGCCTTACCATTAGGCTATCCGAGCACGTCTCACGGCCACACCCAAGCTTCGGTATGTCGTATTTATATTCCGGTACAGGGGAGATTTTTTACTTGCCCGGTATCTTCGAATAAATGCAATACTGCAGTCCCTGTGTTATTTAGTAATACTGGGCTGCCCGTTCGCTGACTTTAAGCTCCTGTAACACCTACTGGAGACGTATTGCAGCACGTCCACATGCACCAACGACCATCCGTCAGCTGTCAACCACGCTCGTGGAGGACTGGAACACCCTACCGCAAGAACTCCTAACCAACCTTGTGGCCAGCATGCAGGCACGTTTCAGATCAAGCATTGCCGTCCATGGTCATCACACACCCTATTAAGAAGCATATCCCGCGTTTTGCAATATCCAAGGAACCATCACAAATCGTGCTGGCTTCGCTGTAATTATTGTATTTGAATGAAAGTGTGATTTCTATTCGTCTCATTGCGTACTTCTTTCAGTTACTTTCTGTGCAATATTCTACCGGCTCTTTCGATGTATGAACAAAGTTTCATCGAGCTTTGTTACTTGGCGACAACTCATCATGTGAAATCACCTTCTTCGGCCGACGGGAGTGGCCGAGCGGTTCTAGCCGCTTCAGTCTGAACCGCGCGACCGCTACGGTCGCAGGTTCTAATCCTGCCTCGCGCATGGATGTGTGTGATGTCCTTAGGTTAATTAGGTTTAAGTAGTTCTAAGTCCTAGGCGACTGATGACCTCAGATGTTAAGTCCCATAGTGCTCAGAGCCTTTTTTTTCAGCTTCTTCCTTACATTTTGCACACCAACATAATTTATTCTTAATTACACTCCATCGCTTTATCCGACCTCCATAAACTCGACCTGAGTCTATTTTAATGTACGCGAAGATGGATTATTTATTGTCACAAAAGCGCGGGAATGTCTCTACATGCACATTCTCTTCCTTCTAAGGCCTGCATAGCTCTATCTGGTCAACGACGGTTTAAATATCATATAGACTGCCTCAAATCAGATTACGACCTCGTAAAGTACAGTTCTGACACGACAGTCGGTCATAATACGTAACTACACTTCACTCCTTCTCATTCACATCTTTTTCCATAGGAGTCTTATGGATGAACATTGTTTTTTAAAGTTAGTAGATCAAGTGAGCACGAAGTATGGTTCTGTTTCTCTAGTTCTATTGTCACGTGAAACAGACTTGTTTTTAAATAAAGTAACTTATATGCGTATAATGCACAAGTACCAACAGGCATTATTTTTATATAAGACACTATGTGATCAAAAGTACCCGGAAACCCCCAAAACATACGTTTTTCACATTAGGTGCATTGTGCTGCCACCTACTGCCAGGTACTCCATATTAGTGACCTCAGTACTCATTAGACATCGTGGGAGAGCAGAATGGAGCGCTCCGCAGAACTCACTGACCTCGAATGTGGTCAGGTGGTTGGGTACAGCGCAAAAACATATAGACCAACCTCGTCTGTTGACTCAGAGACCGCTGACAGTTGAAGAGGGTCGTAATAGACAGACATCTATCCAGACCATCACACAGAAATTCCAAACGCATCAGGATCCACTGCAAGTACTATGACTGTTAGGCAGGAGGTGAGAAAACTTGGATTTCATGGTCGAGCGGCTGCTCATAAGCCACACATCACGAAGGTAAATGCCAAACGACGCCTCGGTCGGTGTAAAGAGCGTAAACATTGGACAATTGAACAGTGGAAAAAAGTTGTGTGGTGTGACGAATTACGGTACACAATGTGGCGATCCGATGGCAGGGTGTGGGTTGGCGAATGCCCGCAGAACGTCATCTGCCAACGTGTGTAGTGCCAACAGTAAAATTCGGAGGCGGTGATGTTATGGTGTGGTCGTGTTTTTCATGGAGGGGGCTTGCGCCACTTGTTGTTTTGCGTGACACTGTCACAGCACAGGCCTACATTGATGTTTGAAGCACCTTCTTGCTTCCCACTGTTGAAGAGCATTTCGGGGATGGCTATTGCATATTTCAACACAATCGAGCTCCTGTTTATAATTCACGGTCTGTGGCGGAGTGGTTACACGACAATAACATCCCTGTAATAGACTGACTTGCACAGAGTCCTCGTCTGAGTCCTATAGAACACCTTTGGGATGTTTTGGACAGCCGATTTCGTGCCAGGCCTCACCGACCGACATCGATACCTCTCCTCAGCACAGACTCCGTGAATGGCCCGCCGTTCCCCATGAAACCTTCCAACAACTGATTGAACGTATGCCAGCGAGAGTGGAAGCTGTCATCAATGCTAAGGGTTGGCCAATACCATACTGAATTCCAGCACTACCGATTTCGTGCCAGGCCTCACCGACCGACATCGATACCTCTCCTCAGCACAGACTCCGTGAATGGCCCGCCGTTCCCCATGAAACCTTCCAACAACTGATTGAACGTATGCCAGCGAGAGTGGAAGCTGTCATCAATGCTAAGGGTTGGCCAATACCATACTGAATTCCAGCACTACCGATGGAGGCTGCCACGAACTTGTAAGTTATTTTCAGCCAGGTGTCCGGATATTTTTGATCACATAGTTGATGTTGGGCACCGTTCCTCTAGTGTCCTTTTATTTCCCATTAATTATTCAGTACCAAAAACAATATTAACCTGGTGTAATCTGCGTATATCATCTAATGCTGCTTTTGTCTCCCGGTTGTAATGCGTCCCCACAAAACAAACTACAGACTTGGTTCTTGCCCACTGGCCTCGGTTGCGGGCGGTGGCCAAGTGCCAGCCAGCTATCGCCGGTGAGGCGTGCGGTCTGCGACACGCCTATCTAGCCAGCCGGCGCCGGTTAGGGCTTAATATTTAGGCAGCGCTCCCCTCCTCTCCTCCCACCCTGCTGGCATGCACATTTCATGGAGTACACGTCCGCGCCCGCCCGGACCCGCCTAACGGCTCTTTTCACAGCACAAATTGCCTCGCAACTAATTAACCGCTTTAATAAGGCAGTGCGTGAACAGAGTGCCAAGGAGCGATCCGGCGAGCGGGAGCCAGCGGGGTGTGGCGGTGGCAGTGGCGAAGAGTGCAAAGAGGGGAGAGGGGAGGCGGCAGGTCGTCAGCTTCGCACTTTGCCACCAGGGTGACCATCACCAGCCGTTAAGTGCTCAGTCAGTGGTTCAGACCCTCTACAGAGTGAGCTCTCTTGGCAAAGGGGGATGGTAATCATTGCTTCCAGAGTTACGCTACGCGCATCGTGTTCGAAATTGTACTGCAGAAACAGTACATTGTATCAAGCAAATTTCTGAGTGATATGTTACACGACCGAAAGGATATTATGTAGTACATGCGATCAATAGCGAAAACTGATACTAGTGAATAACACACTCCTGGAAAAAAATTAATGCACCTGTATTAACGATGTTGATTTATTATCCGATTACAGCATATGCCACCTAGGGTATAGTAGATGCTCTGATAATGGTTTCAACATCACCCGCCAAAAGATAGCGTAGTTGCATAGCTACCAGAGCGCCATCTGTATCTAGTCTTTAATGGGGAATGCTTACAGGCAGAAGGCTCAGTGTGGTGTAAAATTGTGAGCGAGCAGGCAACCATGGCACGGAGACGTACTCCTGCTCCTTACAGGCAACTAACAAGGAGACGGCACGACCGTGGTGTCGGGGATTTGTCCGAAATTTTGTGTGGTGAAAGAGGACCCCTAACACCTCACGTGGTAAAAGTATTAGGACGCACTACTCGGAAAATCCCGAGAAAAATCGATGCAAAGTTTCTTAGGTGCCATATGAGTATAAAATGGTAGTCCATTCCCGAGTCGCCGTTTGGCCTACATGGTTAGTGCTCGGACCCTTACGCCAGCGGTCTCGGGTTCGATTATTCCTCCCGTGCTTTTTTTTCTTCTGTTGCTAGCAAAATTGCAGCGCATTGTTACAGGAGAAACGTGAAATTAATTCCCGGGAAGATTATATAAAAATTCATTCTGTAATTCACCATCAATTATCGTCACCAATATTCCGAGACATTATTCAATATTCCTGGTTTGCCTCAAAATTATCAGAAACTCAAAACATTTTCGTAAATGTTAATGGGGCATGTTTTTGTACAGATTTATTGCAAACGCCCTGTGATTGTAAAAAATCCGCTTTTATATGTTGCGCAAGATGACGCAAAAATTTGTTTTTACGATAATTTCCACTGCAGTTCTTGTTTTTAATTATTAGATGCATAAAAATTGAATGTTTCCCAATCGACTTTGTTATTATGATTAAAAACCCAATGTTTTTTCCTCATATACTTTACAATGAAAAATGGAAAACCCACCGCCATGAATTGTGTTGTTGGACATAAAGAAAATAATTTTTATTCAATAATGTAACTAATTTGTTAAAGATAATGTAGGTTTGGGAAACTTTCTGAATAATTGGTGGAATAACAAAAGAAAATGAAACAGAAGAAAAGTGCCAGAGGAGGAATCGAACCCGAGATCTCTGGCGTAATAGTCCGAGCCCTAAGCATCTAGGACAGACGGCGGCTCGGCAGTTCACCAACATTTTATACTCATATGGCACCTAAGAAACTTTGGATCGATTTTTCCCGGGATTTTCCGGGTAGTGCGTCCTAATATTTTAACCACGTGCGGTGTTAGAGGTCCTCTTTCACCAAACAAAATTTCGGACAAATCCCCGACCCCACGGTCGTGCCGTCTCCTTGTAAGTTTGAAAGGGGCCAAGTATTGGCTTACCGAGAGGCGGCATGGTCCTTTCGGAGAATCGTCACACAAGCAGAACGTGCTGCGTCAGTTGTGTAACGATGCTGGTATCACTGGTCACGTGAACTTTCTCACACCTGTAGAAGATGAGCTGGACGTCCACGCAGCACAGTCACCCGACAGTATCGACTTATTGTAAGGGCAGCAGTGGCAGACAGTACAGCTACCACAGGTCGATAGCTGGTACCTCAGAGTCTCTTGTGCTATTGATCTGTAGGTGTAGTCATTTCACGAACTCCGTATGCGTTATTGCAGCAATAAAGCTTGACTGAATTGGGAACCTCTAAAACGGTGTACTAAGAGCCGTTTGTGTTGTTGATCTAGAAATTTGATGATCATTTCACGTACTCCATATGCAGTGTTGTAACAATAAATCTTGATTCCACTGGAAACCTCTAAAAGGGTGTACCAATTTTTTGCCAGCAATGTATAAGATAATGGAACAAAAACGTTCCAATAAACCTGAGCCCAAAAAAATGGATATTTTGAAATGTATGGTTAAGAGTCGCCAATGTCTTTAGAAAAAAACATTGCCCAAATTAATATAAATGAATTTATTAAATCTCATTCCAATTGGGCTCAAATTTCACCCGTGGCACTTGGTTAGAGACAGTGACAGATACATGATGGGGCACTGAAAGATTTTGCTCCTGATACAAGACGCCATCTGAGGCGCCACTAAGTTGCAAGACAAATAAGTCTAGCAGCGCCTTTGCCTTGGCCTCTAAGAGCACCTGTCAATCCCCTCAATTGTTCTCCTTGTGGTCATCTGAAAACTGCAATCCAGCTGATATGGTTGAACAACTCGGGCAGCAAATTGTACAGTCCTGTAAAGATTTACGAGATGACCAAGGATTGTTAGAAAGAGAGGAACGTGTTGTTACAGCCAAATGCGACGGCGACAAGTGGGAAATCTTAAAAAGATGTAGTTAACTGTAGCATCCAAAGTAATGAAGCAGTGTATTATTTCTTATTGAAGCAGGTCATTGGTAAAATTTCACCTCAGTAAGATGGAGACGTAATCGAGAAGCTTACTTTTCAAATAAATTTATACTAACTAGGACAATATTTCACTCTGAAGTTAGTGAAGGTCAATAAGTGTACATCACAATTATCTTGAAAACTGGTTGTTTTCAGGCCCACATTTCTTGGATCGTTTGCCCTTCTATTAACGTCTACTTCCACCCTTGTCACTCTACGCTCTTAATTATGATACTCCACGTATGGAAAATTATCGGCCATAATATTATAAAATAAAATATCCGTGCTTATGTCAATAAAATCGCTCTGTGAATTATTCTAACGAAAATTCACCTAGTCCCACTTCCAGATTAATAAACGGCTCATTGTTAGTTCAGTTTGTCAGCTCTAACGCTTCTCTCCCTTTTCACACAACGCACTGATCCACGCCCTAGCCCCCTACTCAGTTCTGTTTCCTGTCATGCATCCCACCCTCATCTACCTACATATCCACATTACAACGACATCATCCCACTAGCCCAAGCTGATGGGGATCTGCCCTGTGTTTTAGCTAATGATGAGACGTATGTGTCAAGGGCTGTAAAGTTTTGTGATGTGTGTGGACTCTGGCCTAAACTTTTAGGCTGGAGGTTTTAGTGTATTGCACAGTGGCTGGCTCCTCCCTTTTTCCTTGCGGTCAGCCAGCCACTACCATCTACTATATTGTTTTAGTTCCCTGTACCACTTTTTTCCTGGGTTGTCCATGTTTCACTGCTGGCGGCATGCTTCGTCTCACGCTTCGATGTGGGTAGGCACATATTTTTCCAAGCTAGTTTCCTGTGTCTTATGTTCTGTTTTATCTTATTGTTCTGAGTCTTTTCTTGATACCCGTCTCAATCTGTTAACGAGCGGGCGCTTAAGACCTTTCCGTCGTGCGCTCTTAAAACCTTCTCCATTCATCCATCAGTGACATCTTTGTTTATACTCACATCCGATAATCCTACAGGACCTCTAAGTTTCTCTCTGATAACTCTCCTACTGTATTTTCTCACAAGTACAGATTCTTCCTATTTTGGTAGAGTATATGTCAACTTCTTTTATCTGTTCCCACAATTTAAATTCACAGTGCACTTACCCAAATGAGGTGGTCAGCCAGATGGTAAATCTGGTGTAGCACTCAATTTGAATATCATTGTTAGGTGGTTTTCCGCAATCTTTTAAGCAAATGGAGGACTGGTCCCCAATCTCAGAAAATACTATACATAAAAAGTTAGACGATAATACACAACGAGGTTTATACGATTCACAGACACATGGCACACGTGACGTCCCTCTTTTAGAGAGCCTACATAGACACAGCGGCCTGTCCTCAGCCAGCCGCCATGTTCATTCCTGATCGTGCACCACACCTATAATTACAGCAAGTAGAGTCGACAAAAGAAGATTTCTGACAGTTACAGTGGGTTTGGCGCCACTGCTTTACGAATCCACCTCAACCAAGCACATAAAGCGATTCTGTATATGTCTCCGTGGCAACTCCTCGGTGTTGTCATAGGTCTGTAGACAACTATTGTTCTCTCCTGCAGCCATCTGGACTTCGCAGTTGAAAGTTGGCAACAGCGGTGTCAGCAGTCAGGGGTCTAATCTCGCCGACTCTACTGTAGTAATTGTCACAACTTAAATGCAGCCGCCTATCGGCTGTAAAAAGACATCTATACGACAAGTGACCCCAAAGCAGCAATTCCAGTTTATTACTTGGTCGTAGATAAAGGAAACGCCATTCCCATGTGGTTATACATTTAATGAGGAGTATGCTGATGGAGCTTATGGGAACTGTGGAGTATACTGATGCAGGGAAGCAGTGTTTACGTCTGCCTGACGCCAAGAGTAGTTAACTGTGAGCCATGTATTACACTTTTCTTCATGTTCTGTTAATAATGGGAATCGACCAGATACGGATTCATTTCCTTTATTTCAGATGTTCTGAAGCCATTTCAGTTCCTCCTACTGGGACATTCATCGGTGAAGTTAGTGGCCTTTAAGCTATGAATATCTCTTTTCGTCCCTGCATAATATATTTTCAGTGTCTCATTGTAGACTTCATAACTTTTTCGTAAATTGGCGAAATCCAGGAGCCGTATTTCTACTCTGACAATTAGAAACGTTCACACAAGAATATTTACAAAGCAGTTTCAGAGTAGCCAATTTTAGAAGTAGAAACATTACACATTCTACATTCACACAATAGTACGAGATAATGGATGATGAGCTAATTAATTAACCACGTTATATACGAGTACAATAGCAAATTCCTCATTCTCATGTTTATATTTCTTACTCTTCATTTTCCGTAACCTGCAATTTGCTCTGTGACTTTTTAAATTTCTGTGTATTGATATTCAGTTTGTAAATAAAAAATGCGCGGTCTGTAGATTACATGTATTGCTACAGATATATCTCACAAATCTAAAATCACATTTTTTGAACATTAACGGGTCACTATTAGAGTTGAAAGAAGCTGTACCTGAAAAACAGTGCAACTGACTGAGGACTGAATCTGAAGTGTTTGACGCTATAGCAGTTAGCCAGGAAGACGCAGTCTAAAGTATGGTGTTAAATACTTACGATGCACAGTGTGTTGTGCAATAAACGAAAAACTTTAATGAGGTTTGTAGGCAAAAAAATCATCGTATGACAACTTTTTAATTGCAAAAATATGGCTTTTCTCTTTGTTCTTATGCTAGCTGTATCCTCCAACACCGAATAGCCTTGAAAGAATAACAGATACAAGGAAATGTTATTGGTTAGAAGTTACTAATGGGGTACCACAGCACGAAATACGTAGTTCACAAAGAAAGGAATAATTTGTCGGTTGCCACAAACCACCTTTGCGATTCCCGACTTCCAGGTGAATATTAACTGCCCACAATTTGAGTGTTTTTTCATTTATTGGAAATATAAGAGCCATGTTTTTACAGTCAATAGCTGAACAACCTGGAATTTCATTTATTTTGCTTATAAATTACATACATCTTATTAGTCACATTCATTAAGTGCCTCATCAATACAAAATCAGTCTACAAAAGTTTGTGTGAAAATCTAAACTGGCAATCATCTCCGGCGATTCAGCTTGCAACATGAATTTTTTCATTGCTGCTAAAATAAATATAATGAGCTGACAAAACACATGACGGAGAACATCAAGTGCTCGTATTGTATTTCTTCCTGCGAATAATTATGCCTCAGAATTGGTGTTGAGAACTTTAAAATCAATGTATATTATCACCGTCCATAGTGCACCCTCCTCCTCGACAGCAACGCAAAGCAGTGGAAACCCGGTGCCTTGCGTTCTCGACCAAACAGCTTCGATGTCACCATTGGCTACTCTCTGTCGATGTAAGCAGTCTGACCTCCTTTCTGTTAACTGATGAATGTGGTGACAGGATAGGCATCTAACACGAAGTTAAAATAATAAATTTGGCAAACCCACAGTGGACCCCGTACGACAAGACAAACACTAGGAAAGAGAAGGACGTGTCCTTCTACTTTTTCTCTGGTACTGTGCAAGTGATCATCGGTAAACGATGCGGTAGCAAAAATGACAACGAGTGCACTTTCATATCCACACGAAATGCTGTATTTTACCACCATTTTTATTTCCTGGGCCTCGTGCATGAAACTATAATATTATAGTTGCCTCGATTTGGAACGTAGTCTGGAAGCTGCTAAGTCCTTTCTATAACGGCGCAGAAGTCAGGGCACATGACACACTTCGAGAGGATCGACGCACTACCACCCATACGGGCATCCTGATTCTGATATTCCATGGTTTCTATAAACCTATTTAAACGAATAAGGGAGTTCCCTTCCGCACCCTTTTCCTGTTCGAGCATGTGTTGCATGTGCTGCCTCATTGCAGATGATGTAAAATGCTTCTCTTGCGAAGCTTCTCACGCAGTCTGAAAATGAAGAGAAGACTCATCGACTACGCAGCTTTCTTTAGCATCTTCGCTAAATCTCTGCTAATTGAAATTGGTAAGAGTTCGATACTCACAGAAAATATTGGAGATTATGGATTATACTAGGGAACTATGTATAGACATTTGCAAATGAATTTCAAAAGACATTATAATGCTAGAAAATCAGAGCATTAGTGACAAAAAAAAATGTAAATACTACATATGACTGGCGGATAAAATGACGGTGGTGATGATGGTGATGATGATGTATTATTAAAGAGGTGCTTAGTGATACGGATACCAGATTGATTCGTAATGGGAACGATCATAGTTTGATTCTCAAACGTCCATATTTATCTGCCCCGGTGTTCTCCAAAATTATTCAGACGAATGTGATGCCTTATAAAGAATTACAATCAATTTCATTACATAACGTCCCCAATTCCATGTGATGATCTGTTTCTGAAAAATTTATTTCCCAGGAGATGTTTAACCTTAAAACTAACGAAGACTCTCATAGCATTAAAGCTTCACTGCAAGACTAATTCCATTGTCTCAGAAACTGAAATGCGAAGACTATTTCCTCGCTGACTTTCACTCTTTTACCTTGTATGGTGTTATACTTCGCAGCAAACTCTGTGTGCTCACCAAGAATATTTTCAGCCCAGAAACAGGTCATCAGACTGATCTGTAGAGTCAATTTTTGAACTTCACGCAGGCTGCTGTTGTGATGTCTCTGTATTCTAACTCTGCCATTCCTGTACATATATTTCACCACGGGATTGGATGCTGATAAGGACGATTCACACAGATGCAATGCTTTGCAACTGTAAAGTCCTCATCATACAGTTGTCTTACGTGTTTTTCATTTATAATTGAGCTGATGTGACGGCAATGTGTAGTGCCATGTGATATTTATTGGGCAATGGTTATGATATTTGTTGGATATAAACCCTCTAAATTATAAGACGAAACATAATCATTCTTACTGGAAGATCCCCAGTTAGTAGATCACAGAAATGTCTTCAAAAGTTTTGTCTCTAGCTCGCCTCTACCTAAGCTACTGATCCATTGCTCAAAACAAAGTGTATTTGGGACGAACGTGCTTCAGATTTCCCTTCGAAGTTAATCCGTGCATCTTACTGTTTATAAAATGATAATACAGCGTTTAATCTAAACACACATCTGTAGTATCAACTACATTGAGAAAATATTTTTATCACGATTATTCAGAACGTCCCATTGTCTTTTCCCGGAGTGATATCTTTAACATTTCGTAAGTTTCTCATGGGAAATGCTTATTTATTATGTGGTTGTTAGTGAGATAGCAGTGCTCACACCCTGTAAGATCTTCTTCATTCGCAGTAGCTCGGCGAATCCCCAACAGCGTCCAGTTTGCTATTCCACGAAAGCGTAATTATGCGCTGCCAGATAGCCCCGCTCGGTTTTCTGCACGTTCAGGTGTTCCGAAAGAAGCTCCTTTCTCTTACCCGCGTGTACAACAATGCGCCGCTGAATCTGAGGCTCAGCGATGCAAGAAGGACGAAAAGGAATCGGACGGGGCCAATAATGTTCATTTTACCGCTGCGACTCTAGCGACAAATTGCTGTTTATTCGGAACCTTGTGCGTGCTGTAGTGTATTGGTTGTCTGAATCGAGATTTATTTCCCAATAGGCCATTACTTAGCTCGACGCGGCGAACAACGCCGTCTGACCGAGCGCACGGCGACCAGCGAGGGAGAAAATGGCTCCGCGCCTGTTTCAGAAATGCATGGGCCCTCGCCCCTCCCTCGTTTGTGTGTGTGTTATGCGTGCTGCGTCGCAGGCCGGAATAATAATACCGGCCCCTGCGTAACTGCAGCAAGCACTTCTGCTTTAAAAAAAACACTCTGTGTAAGGCAACGCCTTGTCCTAATGCACAAATACTCATTAACTTATGTCAAAAATGGCAACATTTGTTACATAAGCACGAGGGCCACCGGAAGAAAATGTGGTTATTTACAGCTCGTAAGTGTTTCTCGGTGAGTTCGTGCTGGAAGTTATAAGATCTCTATCATGCACTAACGCATTCTTGTAAACATTCCATCTTGAATTTTGGAAAAAGTGATTTACATTCAGACAAGTTTCGGAGACCCTGTGGAGCTCACACACGGATGGTTAGGATCGTTTCCACGCGCGATCACTGTCTAATCCGGTGACTTTATTCTTCTGAATACTTTACTCCGAACAAAACATCCAGAAATAACCGGAAAATCCATTTACCATTGTACAATTAAGGGCGAAAACAGAAATTACAATTACGATCCTAGCGGATTTGCTCTAAAATTATAGTTTCCCACAGAAATGTGTCTTAATCAGTGAAAGAATACTAAGAAAATATATCCCTCCACGAAGGAAATCGACTGTTACATCTGGCATCTTTGCTATTTACATGTTTAGTTAGGAGAAGGGATAACGAAGATTCAAGAAACGGATGCGACATTCAACCCTGTGTTGTTGAGTCAGTGAGAGAATGGTACAAAAATTTCCACGGCCTTCAGAGAAAGGCGCTACAAGCAATGTGCTGAGAAACTAACAAAGTTCATTCCTAAAATTACAACAGAGCATGTTCCAACACGTATGAAGAAACGCCATCACAGGCACTGACAGTGAATCTTCCAGTTGAAGCATTGCCGACAAACTCACTCTCTCTCTCTCTTTCTCTCTCTCTATGGTCTAATCCTAGTCGAGGGTGTAGTGGCATTACGTGGCAAGCTCCTTGACGGCCTGTCTGCACGAAGTTATGTCTTGGACATGGTGGCTTGCTTGCTGCAAGCCCATACCGGTAGAGTTCTTAATCTGATATATCCACGGCAATGGTGCACGTCCTCAAGGTCTTCGACGGCCAACTTCTCCCTCTATGATTGTTCTTTCCATTGCCTCTTACAATACCACAGTCTTGTTCTGATGCCGAGCTGCCTCAGGATCGATTCATTAGTTCGACGCACTGTCCATGATTTTCTAAGTAACCTTTTGTTGCACCACATTTCCAGAGCATCAATCATGCGACGATCCACTGTCTTTATCGTCAAAATTTGCAATGCATAGATCGCAATACTTTGTTTTTAAAATGTCAGTATTCAGTAGAAGAAGGACAAACTTCTTTTAATCGGTACCTCTGTAACGCCTCAACATCTGCTTACCACAGTACGTCATTTTTATATACGACTAATGATGATCCATCCCGGTTTCACACGGATAGCATTAAGTACTACTCAACAACGATGTTACTGCACTTGAGGGAGGGGACTTCGGGGTTACTGTACTTGGCCTTCCGTGGCAGTTGTCCAGCTGTCGGAAACACACCACGACTTTACAATATATAAAAGCCACATCCATTTTTTCGACTGCCATTTACACTGCGCAAGTCCGAATAGCTTCAATGTCAAGTCGTCTGGGCGTTAAAACAGCAGAACACATTCTGATGACCTTCAAGCACAGAGATAAACACACCAGCCGACCGAAGCGCTCTCACACCAAGATGCAGTAATACTGCGGTCGACTGATGTGACCAGACGACTTGGCTGGCGTAGTGGTAATTAATTGCATATACAAATCCTCCTTGCCAGTTAGTCTCCTACTGTGGAAACCGTTTCAAATTGCCTACATTAGTACCTGAGATTATTCTTCGCAAACAGACCAAATGCAGAGGTGAGGCTCTAATCTAGAGTATCTATAGAACAGACAGATAAGTATAGATTCTGCTCACGTTTCGCAGCTCTCTGGTGTTAGCCTCCCCTGTAGCTACCCAGCTCATAGGTTCGACCATTGTCACGAAATGTCACTCCAAACTCCAATTAAATATGGAACATATTGGAATAAATATATTACACTTCCATCATTAGTACAGTTGTAAATTATGTACAGAAACGTTTCTCGCGAATCAGTCTACATTAGTGGAAATCGTATAAAAATCAGTTCAGTTGTTCTTGAGACAAAAACCGCAACAGGGGACTTCATAAAATTTACAGATATCTGATTCTAAATATAATCTCCGTTGCGACTCCAAGTAACGCTGCAGTTCGATGTCATTTTTCGTGCGCAGCAACTAATTCTTAATGTTTTCTAGGAACAGTGTCTATTGTTATTTACTTGTTAGCCTCGTGACAATAGTACACAGAGATAAACAGAATCAGAACGTCAGTAACATGTCAGATTTAACAGAGCTAGGCTTTTTCGATGGGCAATACAGGCTGCATACAGTCACGGTCAAATCAGTAATGGAAGGAACAATCTAAAATAAACAACACGACAAGTTTATCGTGCATATTGTGATAAGCAATATTTAGAGGAAACAAAACACAATTACAGATTTTGGATAAGAGACATGTTCTCACCTTCCTAAGGACTCTAGTGTGTTTGCTAGATTAATATTTCGTTCATAACGTACGTCATTACGAGGGCTGCGACTGTTGATAAATACAAATAAAATAGCTTCTGCGTCAGTCACTTATTTATTTTGCCACTACCCCTTTCGATGGTTCACACCATCGTCTTCAGTTCGAGAATTGTTCCTTTACATCGCTGGCGTTGGTGAAGAGTACAGACGTCTTTTTCATAGCCGCAGACCTAGGGCAGTGTAGTTTATTTTGCGTCTTTTGCTAATGATAAATACTGTTGATTTAGAAAAGGCACTTTAGAGGTTAAAAAGGGAGAATTTCTGACAGTGGATTGTACTTACAGGGACGGTAGGGATGTAAAATGTCTCATGTATGTCCTCTCCATTGCACGTTACATTTACAATGTTACTTCAAAGATATGTTTGTTTATGTTGGATGCTCAGATAAAAGATTAAATGGTTTCTACGTAAATATGTTTTTCCCTTTTAAAAATGTGAAAGGGTTGCAGAAGAATACTGACATGTGCACATCTCAGTTACTACATTAGGTAGTTATATACATTTTTGGTAAAACCAATGTGGTGCAGCATTGGTTACAAAATATTGGTTAAATGATTTCGTACATAAATAGGTTTCACTTCTGTTTTTAAAAAAATTTAAATGCTTTGCACTTGAATATAGGTATATGCACACCTCAATTATTATTTTAATTTCTTATGTATAAAAAGATTACAACAGATCATGCATACGTATTGTAGGTTGAACTTACTGAGGGATGAATGGGAGTGGTTACAATAATTTCTGTGCATTAAAACTGTAAATTGTGACAGTGCTTTAAGTTCTTTATCAAAGCCTTTGAAAAAGTTGTTTGATCCTGTTCCACTATTGTCGTTGGGTAGATATTCCCCAAATTTCTTTCTATATATGTAGATTTCAAGTTCCTCATAGAGAGACCTTCTACATCCTCTGTTCAGTGTACAATGTACCTTAAGGTTGGTTTTACGTTGTCAAAGTGACGTCCTGTGTCTTTTATATGGGAGGCTACTGTAGATTTGTGAGGTCTGTTTTATCGGAAGACGGGGATGTGTTCTTCAAATCTGATGTGGAAGTTACGGCCTGTTTGACCTACACACTGAGCTGGGCATTTATTACATCAGATTTTATATATGCCAGCTGATGAAAATTTGCCTAAACTGCTTTTTAAGTTATGAGGAAGTACTTTGACAAATATTATTGTTTGTTTGGAATTCACTTCTTATTTTGTGTCGCTTGACAATATTGAAAATTTTTTGGAAGATACTACCGAAGAAGGGGATGCATGTTCTTGGTTCCTCGTGGTTCATTTGTTAATCTTCTTTTTTTTATTTTTTTAAAGGTAAGTAAAGTGTTGATTAGTGTGGGTTCATACCCATTAGCTGCAGCCTTTTTTATGGTTTTTATTTCATCCTGGAGTCTGTCGTCACTCACTGGGATTTTTAGACCTCTATGGACCATTGACCGGTAAGCTGCTAGTTTGTGCATGCTGGGGTGGCAGGCGGAAGCATTTATGTTTATGTCTGTGCTGATTGGTTACATGGAAATTTTGAAGACATATTTGTTATCTTGTTTCCAGATGGTTAAATTGAGGAACTTAACGAAATTATTTATTTCCTGTTCACAGGTGAACTAAAAATTTTTGTGCCTTTTCTGGAATGTTTGGAGGATTACTTGGACATCATCTTTGTTTTCCCCATCAATGATCAAAACACACCACGCAAATATGTAATAGCATCCCATATGAAAGTTACAGGACATCCATTTGACAATATAGAAAGTAACCTTGAAGTACTACATACACTGAACAGAAGATACAGAAGTTCTCTATATGAAGTACTTGAAATCTACATATACAGAAAAAAATTGGGGAACATCTGCCCAACGGTAATAGTGAAACAGGATCAACCAATTTCTTTCAAAGGCTTTGATAAAGAACTTAAAGCACTGTTACAATATATTTACAGTTTCAATGCACGGACCGCTACGGTCGCAGGTTCGAATCCTGCCTCGGGCATGGATGTGTGTGATGTCCTTAGGTTAGTTAGGTTTAAGTAGTTCTAAGTTCTAGGGGACTTATGACCACAGCAGTTGAGTCCCATAGTGCTTAGAGCCATTTGAACCATTTTTTTTTTCAATGCACAGAAATTAAAGTAACCATTCCCATTCATCCCTCAGTGAATTCAACCTACAATACGATGCATGATCTGTTGTAACATTTCTATACATGAGAAATTACTATAGTAATTGAAGTGTGCACATATCTATATTGAAGTGCAGCCCTTTTACATTTTTTTAAGCAGAAGGGAAACATATTTACGTACAGCTTTACTGTATGATTAAATGATGATGGCGTCCTCTTGGGTAAAATATTCCGGAGGTAAAATAGTCCCCCATTCGGATCTCCGGGCGGGAATTACTCAAGAGGACGTCGTTATCAGGAGAAAGAAAACTGGCGTTCTACGGATCGGAGCGTGGAAAGTCAGATCCCTTAATCGGGCAGGTAGATTAGAAAATCTAAAAAGGGAAATGGATAGGTTAAAGTTAGATATAGTGGGAATTAGTGAAGTTCGGTGTCAGGAGGAACAAAACTTTTGGTCAGGTGATTACAGGGTTATAAATACAAAATCAAGTAGGGGTAATGCAGGAGTAGGTTTAATAATGAATAAAAAAAATAGGAGTGCCGGTTAGCTACTACAAACAGCATAGTGAACGCATTATTGTGGCCAAGATAGACACAAAGCCCATGCCTACTACAGTAGTACAAGTTTATATGCCAACTAGCTCTGCAGATGATGAAGAAATTGATGAAATGTATGACGAGATAAAAGAAATTATTCAGGTAGTGAAGGGAGACGAAAATTTAATAGTCATGGGTGACTGGAATTCGTCAGTAGGAAAAGGGAGAGAAGGAAACATAGTAGGTGAATATGGATTGGGGGGAAGAAATGAAAAAGAAAGCCGAATTGTAGAATTTTGCACAGAGCATAACTTAATCATAGCTAACACTTGGTGCAAGAATCATAAAAGAAGGTTGTATACCTGGAAGAATCCTGGAGATACTAAAAGGTATCAGATAGATTATATAATGGTAAGACAGAGATTTAGGAACCAGGTTTTAAATTGTAAGACATTTCCAGGGGCAGATGTGGATTCTGACCACAATCTATTGGTTATGAACTGCAGATTGAAACTGAAGAAACTGCAAAAGTGTGAGAATTTAAAAAGATGGGACCTGGATAAACTGAAAGAACCAGAAGTTGTAGAGTGTTTCAGGGAGAGCATAAGGGAACAATTGACAGGAATGGGGGAAAGAAATACAGTAGAAGAAGAATGGGTAGCTCTGAGGGATGAAGTAGTGAAGGCAGCAGACGATCAAGTAGGTAAAAAGATGAGGGCTAATAGAAATCCTTGGGTAACAGAAGAAATATTGAATTTAATTGATGAAAGGAGAAAATATAAAAATGCAGTAAATGAAGCAGGAAAAAAGGAATACAAACGTCTCAAAAATGAGATCGACAGGAAGTGCAAAATGGCTAAGCAGGGATGGCTAGAGGACAAATGTAAGGATGTAGTGAGACAGCTCACTAGGGGCAAAATAGATACTGCCTACAGGAAAATTATAGAGACCTTTGGAGAAAAGAGAACCACTTGTATGAATATCAAGAGCTCAGATGGCAACCCAGTTCTAAGCAAAGAAGGGAAGGCAGAAAGGTGGAAGGAGTATATAGAGGGTTTATACAAGGGCGATGTACTTGAGGACAATATTATGGAAATGGAAGAGGATGTAGATGAAGATGAAATGGGAGATAAGATACTGCGTGAAGAGTTTGACAGAGCACTGAAAGACCTGAGTCGAAACAAGGCCCCGGGAGTAGACAAAATTCCATTAGAACTACTGATGGCCTTGGGAGAGCCAGTCATGACAAAACTCTACCATCTGGTGAGCAAGATGTATGAGTCAGGCGAAATACCCTCAGACTTCAAGAAGAATATAATAATTCCAATCCCAAAGAAAGCAGGTGTTGACAGATGTGAAAATTACCGAACTATCAGTTTAATAAGTCACAGTTGCAAAATACTAACGCGAATTCTTTACAGACGAATGGAAAAACTGGTAGAAGCGGACCTCGGGGAAGATCTGTTTGGATTCCGTAGAAATGTTGGAACACGTGAGGCAATACTAACCTTACGACTTATCTTAGAAGCTAGATTAAGAAAAGGCAAACCTACGTTTCTAGCATTTGTAGACTTAGAGAAAGCTTTTGACAATGTTAACTGGAATACTCTCTTTCAAATTCTGAAGGTGGCAGGGGTAAAATACAGGGAGCGAAAGGCTATTTACAATTTGTACAGAAACCAGATGGCTGTTATAAGAGTCGTGGGGCATGAAAGGGAAGCAGTGGTTGGGATAGGAGTGAGACAGGGTTGTAGCCTCTCCCCGATGTTATTCAATCTGTATATTGAGCAAGCAGTAAAGGAAACAAAAGAAAAATTCGGAGTAGGTATTAAAATTCATGGAGAAGAAGTAAAAACTTTGAGGTTTGCCGATGACATTGTAATTCTATCAGAGACCTCAATGGACTTGGAAGAGCAGTTGAACGGAATGGACAGTGTCTTGAAAGGAGGATATAAGATGAACATCAACAAAAGCAAAACGAGGATAATGGAATGTAGTCAAATTAAATCTGGTGATGCTGAGGGAATTAGATTAGGAAATGAGACACTTAAAGTAGTAAAGGAGTTTTGCTATTTAGGGAGTAAAATAACCGATGATGGTCGAAGTAGAGAGGATATAAAATGTAGACTGGCAATGGCACGGAAATCGTTTCTGAAGATGAGAAATTTGTTAACATCGAGTATAGATTTAAGTGTCAGGAAGTCGTTTCTGAAAGTATTTGTATGGAGTGTAGCCATGTATGGAAGTGAAACATGGACGATAACTAGTTTGGACAAGAAGAGAATAGAAGCTTTCGAAATGTGGTGCTACAGAAGAATGCTGAAGATAAGGTGGGTAGATCACGTAACTAATGAGGAGGTACTGAAAAGGATTGGGGAGAAGAGAAGTTTGTGGCACAACTTGACTAGAAGAAGGGATCGGTTGGTAGGACATGTTTTGAGGCATCAAGGGATCACTAATTTAGCATTGGAGGGCAGCGTGGAGGGTAAAAATCGTAGAGGGAGACCAAGAGATGAATACACTAAGCAGATTCAGAAGGATGTAGGTTGCAGTAGGTACTGGGAGATGAAGAAGCTTGCACAGGATAGAGTAGCATGGAGAGCTGCATCAAACCAGTCTCAGGACTGAAGACCACAACAACAACAACAACCATTTAACCAATATTTTGTGTCCAATGCTGCACCACATTGATATTACCAAAAAAGTGTATATAACTACCTAATGTAATAACTGAGATGTGCACATGTCAATATTCTTCTGCAACCCGTTCATATTTTAAAAAGGAAAAACATATTTATGTAGAAATCATTTAATCTTTTATCTGTGCATCCAACATAAACGAACACATCTGTGAAGTAACATTGTAAATGTAACGTGCAGTGGAGAGGATATACACCAGGCAACAGTATGCAGACTTTTTACAGCTCTACCGTCCCTATAAGCACAATCCACTGTCAGAAATTCTCCTTTTTTAACCTCTAAAGTGCCGTTTCTAATTCAACAGTATTTGTCATTACACTGCTATTGGTTGACGACGGTAAAAAGACGTTTGTACTCTTCACAAACACTAGCCATGTAAATAAAAAGTTCTCCACCTAAAGTTGATAGTATGAAACATCGAAACGCGTAGTGGCAAAATAAACAAGTGACTGACGTAGCAACTGTTTTATTTGTATGGTTGCAAGAGCTTTCCTTATTGATTTGAAAGAAAATGGTGTAACGACAAAAGCTAATTTATCGAATGAAAGAACAGTGCATATTATGGTTACAGACGAGTAACAAAATGTAGAAAATGAGAAATAATGGATACTAGGGAGAAAGTTACAATACCCTTTTAGTACAGCCCAGATAGTTATTACAGTAGTGTAAACATTGAGTAACGAATTTACAGGGTGCTTGTAATAATGTGGGAAATGTGAAGAAACGACCGCTTAGAGGAAAGGAACAAATACCCTAATCAACACAAGCTTAGAAACGTTTAGTTTCAACTCTAGTGGCATTTGTTTCATGACATGCATTTTCTTATATGGTAAGTTTGTGTGGGTGATAAATTGTAGTTCTCTGCACCTCTCTGCCTTTGTTCACTGGTATGCAAAATTTAAGAACGAAATTAACTTTCGCATGATGTGTCACTTCCATTAAATTAGCTCCATGAACCTTAGACCATATATAGAAAGAAATGCTGCAGTACGGCACCGTACAGAAGGTAATTGAAAGGAGTGTGCAATGAGACTAGCAGAAATGGTACTTTTCTTCATACAGAATAATTACAGTGAATTCACCGCGATTCATGACGGTCTGCTGGACATAGCAAACGGTGCGACGTGGTTTTTATTACGATGTGTGATCACCATGGACGGCAGTACAAGCCCTGCAACGTGCCTCCATGCTGGCCACAAAGTTCTTGTGGTAGGGAGTTCCATTCCTCCACGAGGACGGTTGGGAACTGCCGGATAGCCGTTGGTTAATGTGGACGTACTGCAAAACAACCTCCCAACGCGTCATACAATTGATCTGTGAGATATAAGTCAGGGGGACGGGCAGGCCAGTCCATTCGCCAGATATCCCCTCGTTCCAATAGCTCCTCCACTTGCGCTGTGCGATGCGGTGTCGTATTGTCAGCCACAAAAAGTAAGTCAGGGCCAAACGTACCCCTAAAAAGACGCAAATGGAGAACACACCGCCCCGATAACGTTGACCCGTGATTGTACCACGTTCGAGCGGGAATTCATTGAAGAGTTGACGCCATGGCCTGTGCAGCTGAAAAAAGTACTGCTATTTAATTCAAGAGGCTCTCGTTTTCCTTCGCTGATTCTGGTGCCCATACCTATCGCACTCTTCAGTTCCGTAACACAGGAACAGATCTTATTACTCTGTCTTATATCCACTTTCCGGACCAATTGAAAGCCTATTATGACAATTTACGTGCTCTAACGGACACTGCACACTTCAAGGCGCCATCCTCGATGGCTATCCATCCTTCTCCAATTCTCAGTGCTCATCCGTACATAACTCACTTCTCAGCGTCCTTCACGTCTCTTACAGCATTGCCCCGACACCGCTGACTTTGACCCCGTTGCCTCCAGTGGCCGCGCTGCCTCCACTCGCACCATTGCCTCCGGTGTCAGGGCGTAGACACTACTCGTACATGCAGCCGGTCTGGTTCTCGCATTCCTTCCACCTTTCCTTACGTCTGACGGAGACCCATCCTTGCTGGGGCACCTCTGCACCATTCTGCTGGATTTCAAACACTTTCCCTATCATTCCCCTCTCCTTCCGCCCGGAAAGGTCATCCTCCTCATGTTTCCAGACAAGCGACACTAGAAGATTCCCCAGCGCCATTATGCACCAGCATCGTGATGCACTAAGGCGACGACATACCAGCATCACGACGTACCAGCTCCACGACACATCATTGCCACGAGACATTAGCATCATGACGCACCAGCGCTACAATGGACCAGTGCCACGATACACCAATACCTGCCTACACCATTACACCTGGAACACCAAAACGATCGTGATCTACATCTACATCTACATCTACATGGACACTCTGCAAATCACATTCAAGTGCCTGGCAGAGGGTCCATCGAACCACCTTCACAATTCTCTATTATTCCAATCTCGTATAGCTCGCGGAATGAATGAACACCTTTATATTTCCGTACGAGCTCTGATTTCCCTTATTTTATCGTGGTGATCGTTCCTCCCTATGTAGTTCGGTGTCAACAAAATGTTTTCGCATTCGCGGGAGAAAGTTGGTGATTGGAATATCGTAAGAAGATTCCGTCACAACCAAAAACGGCTTTCTTTTAATGATTTCCAGCTCAAATCCTGTATATTTCTGTGACACTCTCTTCCACATTTCGCGATAATGCAAAACGTGCTGCCTTTATTTGAACTTTTTCGATGTACTACGTCAGTTCTATCTGGTAAGGATCCCACATCGCGCAGCATTATTCTAAAAGAGGACAGACAAGCGTGGTGTAGGCAGTCTCCTTAGTAGATCTGTTACATTTTCTAAGTGTCCTGCCAATAAAAGGCAGTCTCTGATTAGCCTTTCCCACAACATTTCCTATGTATTCCTTCCAATTGAAGTTGTTCGTAATTGTAATACCTAGATATTTAATTGAATTTACGGATTTTAGATTAGACTGATTTATCGTGTAACCGAAGTTTAACAAGTTCCTTTTGGCACTCATATGTATGACCTCTCACTCTTCGTTATTTAGGGACAACCGTCACTTTTCGCAGCATTCAGATATCTTTTCTAAATCTTTTTGCAGTTTGTTTTGATCTTCTGATGAGTTTATTAGTCGATAAACGACAGCGTCATCTGCAAACAACCGAAGACGGCTGCTCAGATTGTCTCCAGAATCGTTTGTATAGATAAGGAACAGCAAAGGGCCTATAACACTACCTTGGGGAACGCCAAAACTCACTTCTGTTTTACTCGATGACTTTCTGTCAATTACTACTAACTGTGCCCCCTCTGACAGGAAATCACAAATCCAGTCACATAACTGAGACGATACTCCATAAGCACGCAATTTCACTACGAGCCGCTTGTGTCGTACAGTGTCAAAAGCCTTCCGCAAATCCGGAAATACGGAATCGATCTGAAATCCCTTGCCAGTAGCACTCAAGACTTCATGTGAATAAAGAGCTAGTTGTGTTTCACAGGAACGATGTTTTATAAACCCATGTTGACTGTGTATCAATAGACCGTTTTCTTCGAGGTAATTCTTAATGTTAGAACACAATATATGTTCTAAAATCCTGCTGCTAGGTGTATCCTCACACGACGAGAACTGGAAACAAGTAATGCACCCACGAAACTTACCGAACATGATCTTTGAAGTGGTCCAGGTGTTATGGAGTGGGTAGGTGTAATGTTGCATGGGCTTATTAATTTCCAGATTTTTGATCACGGTACACCCACCAGTCAATGTTATTATAACACTGTACTTCTTCCCCATGTGTGCCTTTCCAGAGTTGCCTTCAGCCCTTAATTCATTGTTATGGATAAGAGATTGTACCACGCCCACATACACCAACGAACAACCACCAATTGTCAACCTCACTGGTGGAGGAATAGTGGACAAATGAAACTCCCTAACGCAATAACTCCTTACCAACCTTGTCGCCAATCAGTGCAGATCATGCACTGACATCTGTGGTGATCGCACACCCTATTATGAACCATGTCGCGCTTTTTTATGTCCAGGGGACCATGATGAATCGCGGTGACTTCACCGTAACTATTGTCTATGAATAGATGTGCCATTTCTGTTCGCCTCATTACGTATTTCAGTTACCTTCTATACTTTATCAGTTCTTTCTGAGTCCGTCAGAGACCTGTGTACACTGGAACAGAGGAGCATAATGCCTGTGGCTTGTTTGTCGTACAGACTGGTGCCTATGGGCGATTAGAGAACTCCATTTTGTTACCTGTCCGTAGGTGCCTTTACGCCCTTGTGGACTGCCTTGCACACCTCATTTATACCACATAGCACCGTGTCGTCCGCTAAAATACACTGCGCACGGTGCAAAACATATGAATAAAATCTCTATCAGGGCCACCTCTCATGATTTCTGGACTGTTTAAGACAGCGTAATTCTCTTTTAATCAACATGAATCCTGCGAAAATCGTCATTAAACGAAGTACAATCTCTTTTCAGAGATAACTGCAGAGTTATCGCTATCAACTTCGCTTTGGATCTGCACTAATTTCTACCGGAAGTACCGTAGTTTTAACATAAACGAATCCAACACCATTGTACTCATCAAAATTGTTAGTTTTCGAGTAATAACAACATCATTTAGAACTTAGGATTTGTCTGTTTTGAACATGAAACCAAATGCAAATACATTTCTCGGGCTTGCCGCCGGATCATATTGTGCGAATCCCACAATATTTGTGCGACATCTTCAGGTGATGGTAGACGCTGTTATCACTGGTACAAGACGTGATTTATGATAATCTACCGGCGGCAACCGCAGAAAGGCCCTCGGAGCTGGCGCTGTCGGCATAAGGTGACATAATCCAGCACAACGCGGTAGTGGCAAATAGAACACATGTGGTCTCAAATACCGACAGTCTGCCTGGGGAGCTACAACACTTAAGAACGGTATTCCAACAGAACGACTGTTCTGACTGATACGCCATGCATTCCGTTCTAAACAAGTTCAGAACAGGGATGTAAATGAAGATGCGGAGGCACTCACTGCAACGGCGTGCCTTCCGTATTTTGGCTGCGTATCTTCAGGAGTAGAAAGAATCCGCAAGAGACACGACATCAAGTGTGTTTTTCGGCCACCAGCAAAATTGACGGATTTTTTGTGTTCGGTCAAAGACGATCTTTACCTTAGGAAAAGTAGTGTGTATACTGATCCTATGTCAATGTGGGATATTTTATATTGGTCAGACATGCCGAACCATGCAAGAACGTTGTGTTGAACACAATCGTCACACACGGCTGGGGCAACGTGATAAATCAGCAGTAGCGGAGAATTGCTGGACACGGGACATCGCATGTCTTTGATAAGGTTGAGGTTTTATCCTCAGCATCATCTTTCAGAGACTTTGTTCTTAAAGAGCCCATACATATCGGTACAGGGATGCAGGTTTTCAATTAAGCACCACCTGGAATCCTGCACTAGCTGCCATTAAATTAAAACAGAAGAAACAAGAGCTTCCGATTCGTGACTCAACGCAGCGCACTGCTGAGATTTAATTCAGTTTTTAACAAAAGGAGTGTCCGGAAGCACAGTCTTTGCCCACAGCACGCATGCGGAAGTCATTTCTGAGGCTTCCGGCAGGGGCTCATGAGCGCCGTTTTCCTACAGCTGCGAGCGTCTTTCCATGCACGCGAATTGTCTGCCTCTGGCCTGATACATGTCGACGCCGCCACTCGATTATCATCGATCACGTCTTGTCAGGTAGTGATAACAGCCTCTACCACCACCTGAAGATGTCAGACAGCTATAGCGACGAAATATTGTGGGACTTGTCTGATATGATCCGGCGACAAAGTCGAGGAGTGCATTTGCAACAGAATCGTCGAGAAAGCCTGAAAAGTCACGAATGAAACAAAATACTGCCTTATACTGAAGTCAGAGATTATAAAGTCCCAAATAAAAAATATTTCACGTTATGTAGGAAGAAAAAAGAATGTTAAGTCGCGGGAATACCGATTTAAAATGGGCTTCGAGAAATATAACTTTAATTCTGTCTGAGTCGTTCACGTGTGTCGAGTGCAGGTTGGTTTGAAAAACATTGAAGTCTGTCACAAACAAAGAGGAACTAGTACGCTACTTCTTTGCGGAGAATCCAGAAGGAATGAGAACAGTTGACTTGTACGTAAAAAAGGCATCTCAGCAGATGATTTCCAACAAGAAAAACAGTATGCAATGTTTTCAATCGAAGCGCCGCCTGGAATCCTGCACTGGCTGCCGTTGAATTGAACCAGAAGAAAGAAGAACTTCCGATTCGTGACTAGATGCACACTATGTGCAAAATAATGTTATTGGATGGACACTGAAATACCATGCAGAGGGTAAGGAGCAATACTACAAAGAGCGAAGCGGACGAAATAGATGTTCTGCCAGCTGTTGCTCGCAATGCGCTTGCTAGTTGCAGAGAGTTTGCGAGTGTCTCTGTAATAAGTCAGCCAAGCGTTTTTGCGCCCAAACAGCTTACTGCTGTGTCGTGTCTCACTTCACTTCCAGGCAGAAAACCCCTGGACCTGCGTGCTTCGGTTCTGATACGACTTCAGGACAATATTTGTTTTCAAAGAATTATTTTTACGGATGAAGCTACCTTTACAGTTCAAGGGAAAGCGGATTATAAGAAACAGGCGTTACTGAGCCATCGCGAATCTGCACTGGCTTGTGACAGACTCAACATTAGAGGCGGTGGAGTCTAAATATCTGATGCTGGGTTGTTAAAGACTTCGTGATTGGTCCTTGCTTCATTGAGGAAACCTCAAGAAAGATTCGCCCAATTTCTTACTGAAGTGCTACCGCCTCTCGTAGAGGAAATGTCACTTGAAATAAGTGGGTACGTGGTACCAGCACGATGGATGCCCAGCTCACTGCTCGCCTTTGGTTGGGAAAGCGCTCACCTAGCTCTTTCCTAGCCCCTGGATAGGACGTGAAGGCGTTGTCAGATGGCCTGTACTTCCGCCTGATTTGATGCCACTGGACTTCTATCTCTAGCGTAATATTCAAAGCTCCGGCAACCAAAGAGAATTTAAAACGTCACGTTATCGTAGCGTATGGCATAATATTGAAGGAGTCTCTTCAGTCTATCCAGAAGTTCTTGCACTAGCGCCTGTATATGTGAATTTCAGTGGACGGTGAGCATTTCGCACACTTACACCGGCTGTAATACACACGCAAGGAATCGACAAATGGTGCCGCTGATGGTAGTTTCTTTTAATAACGTTTCTGATGAAGGTAAAATGGATTTAATAGTTTTTACTCGCATCAACTGCAGATTCAAAAAAATGGTTCAAATGGCTCTGAGCACTATGGGACTTAACTTCTAAGGTCATCAGTCCCCTAGAACTTAGAACTACTTAAACCTAACTAACCTAAGGACATCACACACATCCATGCCCGAGGCAGGATTCGAACCTGCGACCGTAGCGGTCGCGCGGTTCCAGACTGTAGCGCCTTTAACCGCTTGGCCACCACGGCCGGCAACTGCAGATTTAAGTATATAATAGCATGTGAGATCAACCCATAAAAGCGTAATAAATTCCACAACTGACATGGGAAGCAAGTACAGAAGATAAATTAGAACGTTTTGTGTTCTTATTCAGAAATCCAGTAAGAAATTACAATCTCAAAATTACAGTTGCCATTCAACAGACGGCGTGCAGTGTAATTCCACAGATATATGAAACTCAGAACAAACCAGAAATTCCTGTAAAAATGCCGGCCGGGGTGGCCGTGCGGTTCTAGGCGCTACAGTCCGGAGCCGAGCGACCACTACGGTCGCAGGTTCGAATCCTGCCTCGGGCATGGATGTGTGTGATGTCCTTAGGTTAGTTAGGTTTAATTAGTTCTAAGTTCTAGGCGACTGACGACCTCAGAAGTTAAGTCGCATAGTGCTCAGAGCCATTTGAACCTGTAATAACGTTAAATAAGTGGGAGGTTGACGTGCTTCATGACCTGCACTCACAGATGAATAAACGAAACACAAATATCGAAACTTGAACAAGGAACAAAGCCTCTCTCTTTAAGCAATTGGTCTTAGCCTTGGGTACAAAAAAATGAATAAAACAGAAAATCCGACAACCGAGTATTGGCGAAGCTTCACTTGCTAGCAACGGTTTCCCCATAAATTCCAATGCATTGCAGCATGTAAATGACCGTCGAAATAGAACATGACACAAATTATCTTGTAAGGACTAGCAGCGCCCTCCCGATGCGCGTAGTGTCGGCAACTCTTGAAGCATGACAGACCGCAATAGCATGCAGAGGTAGAGAGTGCGGGACACAGTATTCCTTTATCCTTGCAGTCTACATGGGCATCCTTCTTGCGAACTCTCAGGTGTTGACAGCTGATGGGTCAGTCAGCTGTTCTTCCAAAGTAAAGTGTACAGGCATATCTCCACGAGTCAGGCAAAGATTCTAGCATGCTTTAGTAAAATGCAGGAGTCTAGGTTAAGATGCCTTCTGTTATGATGACGGAGCGTGGAGTGCACTGAAGAAGGCTGGTCGGTATCCTGGGCACTAATGATATATTGGCGGAACAACAGTTTTTTATGTTATAGTCGTCCGTTCTTCTCCGTGGCGGTGCCCCAGGCCAGCGACTGCGGTCTCGGAGCGGGCTGACGCTGCCCCAGCAACCTTCAGAGGGCGTCGCCCCGGCTGCACCCGATAACGTGACAACGGAGTCGGACTGGTGGCAGATCTCGCTGGCGGCCGGTGTATCTCGTACGGGAGGCGTTGCTGCTAGTGACAGCGACTACGTATCACCAGAATACTCTATTGGACATCTAAAGGGTGTTCCTGAGTAATCTCTTAGCAGCTCCGCGCAGTGTAGAGAGCAAGAACAGCATAACCCTTCCGCCAAGGAAAGCCACGGATGTTGATGACTGCTTACTAGTCGGGGCAGCAACGCTTAACACGCCTCTCGATTACTGCAACATATTCGCAGTGCACCAAACAGCATCATTTCGACTCAGCAAGGGAAAAGTAGAAGTCTCCATGTCTTCGCGAGGTTAACAGCTCACAGCGACCAAGTGTGGCAGACTGGACAGACAGCCGTTTCGAAGGTGGAAGTCTTCTTGACAAATGGAAGTACCGCGTCACATGTTCGGCCTCACTGTTGGTGTAATGCAACATGATTCTCTGAAGGCTCAGAAGCCCCAGCCACGCAATTATGTTGTTCCTGGCTGGCGATGAGCGAATGTGACCTATTTTCCTGAATCAATCAACAGTCTTCACTGCCCCTTTATTTCGCAGAATGGTTTTCATGACTTCAGCTTGTTACCTTTCCACCATATCAGCAGGCGAATAGATGTTCCTGTAAAACTCTCATCAGTATGCTGTCAGAATGACGTTCTGTCTTCTCCTCGGTGAGGCAATGTTGGCGAGTCTGCGTTCGGGCCTCTCGCTCGCATGAGATGAGCAATACCTCTCGGGTCTGCTGTACTGTTCGCAATGCCGACTTTCTGGCTGTTTGTTACTCTGATGGCAACACGGGGCGTTGGGTTGGCATGCCTTTGCATAGTGCTGGCCGGAGAAGACTTTGAGAGGATTTTGCATTTTCCCATAATACGTTTCTGTTATGCAACAATAGAGTTTCTTTGCACTAACTAGCGACGTACAGCTTGCATAAGAATGAATGTTTCGAAAGATATTGTTTAACACACGACCTTCAGAGTGTGATTATTAACAGTTTTAAAGTTAACTTTTCCCCACTATTCTGTTTTTGCAAATATACTTACTTAGCTGCATCAAGCCGAAGAACCCCAGCAGGCTGATATGATAGTTCCGTAAAGACAATACGATATTCCACACAGTTTTCATGTACAAACAAGATTAAATCCTCAGTCATAAATAGTGTAATTTCCCCGACACTACTAATCGACTTTGGAAGAGGTAAACATCGTCGAAGCTACCTTTTTTAGAGTAACCATGCTAGCAGCCGAAATTACTACAGTTTGGTATGAAAAAGAAAAGGCGATAGCGTCCTCTCTATGATTAATACATGGAGCAGACAGATTGATGTGACCACCTGTCATATGTGTGAATAACCGTCTTTTACAGCGTGGACGTGCAGGAAGAGAGTCAGTGAGGTTCTGGAAGGTATCGACGGGGATGTGGAGTCATGTCGACTCCAGTGCCATGGCCAGCTGCACTAGATTTCTCAGTTGAGGATACATGGCTCGAATGGCCCGATCGATATGGTTAACAGATTTTCGATTGAGTTTAAATCCGGGAAGTCTGGTGGCCAAGGCAGTACGGTAAACTCATCCTGGTGCTTTTCTAACGACTCGCGTACATTGCGAGCTGACTGAAGCTTTGCATAGTCCTAGTGGTAAATGTCTTCGTGCCGAGGCAAAAAAAATAAAAAAAATGGTATGCAGGCGTCGACATGGTCCCCAAGATAGACGCCTCACTGCGTTGATCCATTGTGCCTTCCAGGACGACGAGATCACCCAGGGAATGCCATGAAAATATTACCCTATATTATAACTTACCTCCCTCGGCCTGTATTCTGCCGACGACTGCTGCAGGGCCGTATACGCCAAACGCCATTTGTCCGATGGAGCATCAAACGTTATTCGTCTGAAAGTGCCATCTGTCGCCACTCCAGTTGCGGTACTGGCGTGCGAATGCCAGCCTTCGTCCTCAGTGAACAGCAGTCAGCATGGGTGCATGAACCACGCTCCTGCTGTGGAGGCCCTTACACAGCAACACACGCTGAACGGTCGTTGAGTAGACACTGTTGTTAGCCCATTGGTTCATCTGTGGTATCAGTTGCTCAACAGTTGCCCATACTAATCTCCGCAGCCGTCGTTCATCTTTCTCATTTACGGCCCCTGATACACCACAGTTGTCTCTACATCTAAAACTCCATGGATACTCTGCAAATCACGTTCAAGTGCCTGGCAGAGGGTTCATCGAACCACCTTCACAATTGTCTATTATTCCAATCTCGTCTAGCGCGCGGAAAGAATGAACACCTATATCTTTCCGTACGAGCTCTGATTTCCCTTATTTTATCGTGGTGATCGTTCCTCCCTATGTAGGTCGGTGTCAACAAAATATTTTCGCATTCGGAGGAGAAAGTTGGTGACTGGAATTTCGTGAGAAGATTCCGTCGCAACGAAAAACGCCATTATTTTAATGATGTCCAGTCCAAATCCTGTATCATTTCTGTGACACTCTCTTCCACATTTCGCGATAATGCAAAACGTGCTGCCTTTCTTTGAACTTTTTCGATGTACTCCGTCAGTCCTATCTGGTAAGGATCCCACACCGCGCAGCATTATTCTAAAATAGGACGGACAAGCGTAGTGTAGGCAGTCTCCTTAGTAGGTCTGTTACATTTTCTAAGTGTCCTGCCAATAAAACGCAGCCTTTGGTTAGCCTTCCCCACAACGTTTTCTATGTGTTCCTTCCAATTTAAGTTGTTCATAATTGTAATACCTAGATATTTAATTGAATTTACGGATTTTAGATTAGACTGATTTATCGTGTAACCGAAGTTTAACAAGTTCCTTTTGGCACTCATATGTATGACCTCTCACTCTTCGTTATTTAGGGACAACCGTCACTTTTCGCAGCATTCAGATATCTTTTCTAAATCTTTTTGCAGTTTGTTTTGATCTTCTGATGACTTCATTGGTCGATAAACGATAGCGTCATCTGGAAACAACCGAAGACGGCTGCTCAGATTGTCTCGCAGATCGTTTATATATATAAGGAGCAGCAAAGGGCCTATAACACTACCTTGGGGAACGCCAGAAATCACTTCTGTTTTACTGGATGACTTTCCGTCAGTTACTACGAACTGTAACCTCTCTGGCAGGAAATCACAAATCCAGTCACATAACTGAGACGATATTGCATAAGCATGCAATTTCACTATGAGCCGCTTGTGTCGTACAGTGTCAAAAGCCTTCTGGTGTCGGTTTTGGAAAGAGCTATTTCTCCACGCACTGTATACTTCAACCACCGCTGCACGTGGTTAGTTTACAAACTTAGCCGTTGCGGAAATGCTTCCATCCTTGACCCAGAAACCAATTATCACCTCCTTTTGGATGTCAGATAAATCGGTTTGTTTCCGCCTCACAACGACTCCAATGTTTTCCGCGTCCCCACCCCTCACACCCACGCGACACGCTTTAAATACCCTCCACTGCTAGTGCTGCTACCTGCCGTCTGTGAGTGGTTATTGCACGTTGACGTCGAACATGGACGGTGGTCACATAGTGGCTTGACCGTGTATGACTATTATAAAGGAACTATTTGTAGTGTAGTCGTGATTTTTTCACAATTCATTTTAATGCAAACAGGAATACGATATCTTAAGTGATTCACGAAATATCTCAGGTGAATAGCTTAGCTGAATGACGTAGCATATCTTATCTTCACAAGGGTCGCCAAGTGCGTTTCCTTATAGTTCATAATCGCCCGGTATATTGTATATGTGTAATGCTAGGAGGCGAAATTATAAACCAAATCAGCAGAGAATGTGTGGTGTGTAAACTATGGCTAATAGAATGGTAGTGCAGTCACAAAACCACAGCTGAACACCAGTACCCATCAGTGTTTCCGAAAAACTGTAACTATTTAAACATTTTACTTCTAATGAAAG
The DNA here is from genome assembly GCF_023898315.1 of Schistocerca nitens. NCBI lineage: Eukaryota > Metazoa > Arthropoda > Insecta > Orthoptera > Acrididae > Schistocerca > Schistocerca nitens. Next base: position 286,767,456 of record NC_064614.1, read on the forward strand.
CGTTCCATGAACTACGTGAAGCGGATAATAGATATAAAAATACACTGAAAGAACCTATCACAGGAAACGACTAATGTATCATAACAGAGCAGAAACTATAGTCTCTTAATGTACAACTGAATCATGAGTTTGAGGGATTCTAGTCCGTCTTCTATTAAAAATAGAGCAGTCTCAGGAAAAAAGTCTTATTTTCTGAATGCATGTCATTATGAAAAGTGAAAACATTCATATTTAACCTTCTACTTCCCAACAGCATTAAACAGACACAAAAAAACAACGCACTGTTTCATTGTCGTAGTAGCGTACATGCGCGCATCGCTTGTCGCCTAATGCAACTTGAAAATCTCCGGAGATTTGAGAATGGGGCAGGAAAACATCGCTAATTGCACACTTCTTGGAAAGAGCTCCCCAGCGGCTGAAACAACTGGTGGAGCGTCGGCTAATAGGATTTGGATTAAGCTTCCCCGGCGCCGGACCCTTTAGAAGTGTTTACGTCTAGACCCGGTGGCCCAGACCACTCGACACCAATCACGGATCGACTGGAGCATCGCGCTGTGTTTCGGTTGCCTTTCTCAGGCACTTCAGGACTGTATTAAGATACTGCCCGCTTTGCGAGCTATTCTCTGTATTTGCATCGACTAAAAAGAATATTTTTACGTAATAGGCTCTTTGCATCTTGCTAACGGCGTCGGGTATTAAAATATTCAAGTACATCGCAGCTGCAAGGAATTTTCCAAGTACATTTTTAGTGCATTTATGGTAGCTTGTCGGACTTGGTGCTCTAGTGCCTGGAAAGTGAGAGGTCGCATGTTAGAATCCGGAAATTTTCAATCTCTCTTTAATCTGTCCTTGACCTCTCGAGTCGCCAGAAATGAGACGTTGTTCGGATTTCACGTTAAATTGTAGGTCCCATTTCCTCAGTTGGAAGTCTAATGTAGATCAGAAACAAGCAAGTCGCCGAAGAGTAGTCCAACTGAAAGTGTTACACCCGGCCCTTGGCCCCACACGAAACTGATTATTATGGGAGATGATGCCAACCGTTTACACTAACTTGAATGGAAATCACGACACATATAAAGAATGATCAGCGTGGAATCAAATTCCGGTCATGAATAAAATAGTGTACCTATGCAAATGAATAAGACTGGAGACAATATATATTGCCTCAGAAACACCCTTTCCTGTAAGACAAGAAACGGCAGTGTAACTCCAAACACAGTCAATAGCTGTCATATGAAACGGAAACATGAAAGTAAAGTGCCAACACGAGTCACAGGGTGTAAATCAGTATGTGACTGAATTTGAACGTAGCATAACAGTTGGTCGCCTGGAAATCATTTTTATCATAGTCTGACGCTTTGTCTTGTGCAAAGGTTCTGTAGGATATCTGCATCACTGCTGTGGCAATCGTCACACGTGCCGGTCTTGATCTGTGTCCTCGGTGCCCGCTTCGTCCTCACAGAAGTTGTGGCCCATTCGTTTCTCACCTTCACACGCCTTCATAAACGCTTCTTCACTGATGACATGGGCAGAGTCTGGAGATCTTACAGTTACCGCTGGTGGTGCAGTTCGATAATAAACTAGCTTAGTTTTCCGTTGCGTCCTGTGAACAACATAGACCGTTTTTCGCGTACGACGCAAGCGATCTTTCTGGAGTTGTGCGGTACTTATACTCGGGAGACCAGCTTCGATCGCTGGTGATATGTTGGTCCGTTCCTTGATTTCTGGAAGGTGGCATATCTGTTCATCCGCAGGAGACGAAACAGCAGTTGCCTTGGAAGAAGCAGACATAATGGTTCCACCATTTAGCGTGAGATGCTTTTGACTATGGGAGCTGTCACCGTAGCACCGCCGTAGAAACATTAATGGAGTGTTTCCTTGCACTGCACTGTATGAAATAACCTAAGGTCTTCCCGTTAATCGTTATTTCTCGCTGAAAAAGTTCGGTCGAACAATTCGTGCTCCACTAATTGTACACTACACCCCTATTTCCAAACGACGCAGTCAGTAGACGCACTGCCTTTTCTTTGTATGGTTTGAGTGTGAGTTTGTACACGTATCTTCACTCAGGACTCCGAAGTGACAAATGGCACATCATTTTTCTCGGTCTTACTTCCCAGGCCGGTCCTGACTTCTCGTTTCGCCTAAAACAGATACGCCACCTATCATAGTCCGAGAACGGACCGAACCGCCTGGGAGCCTGTCTTCTGGATATTAGTTCGCCGTATGTGACACACTCAGTGTTTGACAACTTCGTTTGCATGAGCAATATAATGGTCTTTAGTGTATTTTTTTCAGAAACCGAAGTAGACGGTCTTTATAGATTTCTATGTGCTAAGCATAAATATCACAATTAATATTATCTCCTAGCTCAGTGGTGACACCGGTTCCCGTCAGATCACCGAAGTTAAGCGCTGTCGGGCTGGGCTAGCACTTGGATGGGTGACCATCCCGTCCGCAGAGCGCTGTTGGCAAGCGGGGTGCTCTCAGCCCTTGTGAGGCAAACTGAGGAGCTACCTGATTCAGAAGTAGCAGCTCCGGTCTCGGAAACTGACAAACGGCCGGGAGAGCGGTGTGCTGAACACACGCCCCTCCGTATCCGCATACCGTGACGCCTGTGGGCTGAGGATGACACGGCGGCCAGTCAGTACCTTTGGGCCTTCATGGACTGTGCGGGAGGAGAGGAGCTAAGGGTTACAAGTAAAGTTGGACTTTACTTTTCACTTATATTCCTACCATAATCAATAGGATACATGCATTAATTGAACTTGCCAATTTTATTTGCACCGTTTCTTTGCTTTGCCTTTTTGGTTGATGGCTGTAACATTCAAAAGAAATTAGCCAGCATAGCAATAGTCCACCATTCTGTGTATCGTTGTGCCATTAGAGAAATGTCGTGGTGGAACCTCTCGCCGTGCCCATCACTGAAAGGACCACAGTTCTCTGGGAACACATAGAAATGCGAGTAAAGGAAGTGCATCTTCAGAGTCACTCAGCATCCAATGACCTTATAAGCATGAATGAGTTCGTCCACAAGGTCTCTGTAATTTTCGGCTCTGCTGTTTCCCAAGGACAATGTTGTCACATTACGAAAACAACAGGGATTGATGGTCGTTCATCACTATTGTGTAATAGTACTGCTTCCAGGTATGTCTTTGAGACGTATTGAATGTTCAGGTCTTTCAATAAACCGTCAGTATCACCCTTCAGTACTTAAATGACAAGCAAGTTTTTCTTTTTTTTTACGCTCCCAAAACACAGACATACGTACTGTATCAGCAAGAAGATTTCACTACTGCAATCGTAAGGCCACGATTTCAGCTTCACCCCTTGGCAGATCTAAATCCCTAATCATATTGCGGTGTTCATACTGTGTGATTTTGTGTGGTTGTCCATATGACGATGTTGGTGTTAATATAGGGTCAGTGTCACTGTCAGGTGACTGAACTTTGTCGGCACTATGTGTCGGTTCAGCATCATCGCTATCATTGCTTGATGATAGTTCATGTGGCGAAAAAGGAATAGGCAGTCCTCGCCATGAGCCACAGGGCAAGTGACAGACAGGATGTCAGAATATTGAATATTCTTCTTCCTCTCGGAGAACTCCTTTCCTGAAGGGAGGTACAATACGAAAATAGCAATACGATGCGTGATTTGTGGTTTCACGCCATATGGCAGGCACAACAAACTTCATGGAGGAGTTTTTACCATACATCCGTGCATTCAGTGTAGAACAACACGAGGTCGAGCACCTGTGTGGAGCCCATAATTTATCTTGGTTTTGAACTCAACACCCGAAATACAAGGCGTATGCTGGTGCACTGCTTTCGTTAATGGTCGACAAATTGAACCACAAATAACAACTGCACAAATGTAACAAAAGTTATCAGGTTTATTACTGCAGGTACACGACATTTTTGTGAAAACGTACACACGCACAATAACACAACTCTTAAGTTTCAACACTTCAACTCACATACATTCTCTACCAACTGCCGTAACATTCGTTACAGTAACAAGTGAACTAACGCAGCACAAGAGCACGTAACCATGACAAACGACAATTTAAATCACCTCTGGTTTCTGCAATTGACATTTAAAATCTACCATTCGCAAATAATTTTCCAGTTTACACTGAGAATACTCCGTTACGAAACTAGTCTATTCTTTGTAAAAACAAAAAATTAGAAGGTCTATTTAGTTTATTGGGTGTAGTCTTTGGAGTGTGACGAAGTCTGATGCCAATTAGACATACATTCCATGAGCGTATTCAGAGCGAAAAGTAACACGTTTGTCGTTCAAAAGCAGCAGCATGTTTGTCGTAATGGAATACATTTTTGCTATTCTCATGCAACATGGCAAGCAACCTGGACAGGTTACATTACATCACGCTAACGCCACCTCTTGCCTCTCATTTCCGATAAGTTTAGGAATGTACGCCATATCCATCCAAAGCAACTAATTGATGGCTGGATCCCGGTGAGCTACCGAATTGAGGGGGTGTTAATTGCTACAGTGTAGTTGCTGTTCCAAATAGGGACTATGAACGTATGCTTGCAGCACTGTGAACACGGCTGTTGTCTTAGTGAAATGCGGAAATGTCCACACCATGAGATGTAGAACATTTTATCAGCGAGAATTTTGAAGTAGACATTGTGATTCACGTTCAGGACAAGCTCAATGAATGAGCCCAAATCATCGTACGAAAAACTTGCACAAACCATCACAGACCGTCCTTCAGCCTGAACTGCTCCCTCTACACTAGACGCCTGAAGTCAGATACCATCCAGTTTCTGTGTTCCTTGACCCACTGACGACGTCCAGCTACATGTGCCAACGTACCCTACTACGAAGTTCCATTGCAATCTGTTCCCTTTGCAATGCACGCTCGGAAACTGGTTCAGATGGACCTACGTTCAGTGACAATAGTAATTCCTGCTGCGTTTGAAAGCGATTGACTTTGACAAGGCGTCACACTCGTCTCCGACCCTTGTCAGTTCGGATCATCTTACGACCACGCTTCTTACGCCTTCTTACATGGCACCGAGCGGGGTAGCGTAGTGGTTTGCACACTGGTCTCGCAATCGGGAAGACGACGGTTCAAACCTGCGTCTGGGCATCCCGATTTAGGTTTTCCATGATTTCCCTAAATCGCTTCAGGCAAACTCCGGGATGATTCGTTCGAAAGGGCACAGCCGATTACCGTCTCCATCCTTCCTTAATGTGAGTTTATGCTCCAACTCTAATGACTTCGTTGTGGACGGGACGTTAAACGCTACTCTCCTCCCCCTCGTCACATGGCTACGAGTGGCCATAATGCGTTGTAGGCAGGATGGACATTTTGCGTTGTTCCACCAGAAAATCTGGAAACTTCATACACGCTGTGTCCTTTGGTAGGTTGAAACACAATAGCTCCTTTGTATCTTTGTCACGGCTGCAAGCCGACCCAAGTTACTGCGATGATGCACTGATTCCATACAACAGACTGCTACATAAAGCCTCTTCACTGCCGTAACTTACGTCAGCGGTTGGTAGTCATGTGACCATCTGGTAGCAGTCCCAGATCATTCGCAGCGCTCAAAAACTTTTTTTTTAATTGTGATTTCATCCCCCTGCCCCATATGGGCAGGGGAGGCCTGTCAGCGACACAATCCGCCGCTCTTCAGCCGAGTGATATGACAGCTAATACAAGAAGAAAATGTTACATGTAAAGGCGATAAGAAAAGGGGGACGTAAAACAGAGGGAGATAATGGAGGTAAAAATACACTGACATGGAAACGCTCATGGGGGGACAATTAAAAAATTCGACATAAAGTAAAAAAACAGTTGGCGATTCGTAGAGCACAAAAAAGACACTGAAGTCACATGCACAGATTAAAAGTTGGCCACAGTATTAAAAACACTCCAGAATGACACACTTTAAACCCACTTGGAGCACACATGATGAAGAATAAAACTGCCAGTTATGACCTGTCGAGGGAGAGGCCTGAGAGGATGGAAAAGGCGGAGAGAGCAAGGTGCAACAGGGGAGGGGGCACGATTAAAAGAGTAGGGGCGTCAGTAGGTGCACCAAGAGGCAGTAGACAGGTGGGGTGGGAGATGAAGAGGGAAGACAAGGCAGGAGAGAGTGCAGAGACACTGAAGGGGAACACAGGAGAGGGAGGGGTCATAGGAGGGGAAAGCCACTCGGGAGGGGGAGGAGAGGGAGCCCCGAGGAGGAGGAAGGAGGAAGGTGGGGTTAGCGTTGGAAGAAAGGGTAGATGTCAGGGCGAAGCTCAGCATCTGTGAGGAGTAGATGCTGGAAGTTGCGTTGGGAAAGGAGGTGGAGGGTGTGGAGATGGAGAGAGGGTGGGACACAATAATACAGGTGTGGCAACGGGCTGGTGGTGGAGAGGAAGGGAGACACCAGGGGCAGCTTAATGCTGCCATTATGTTCATGGAAAAGGAGAAGGTGGGGGAAGGGGATGAGGTCGTAGAGGATGCACGTGGGCGACAGAAGGCAGATGTGGAAGGTGAGGGGGAGTGCATGGCGTTCGAGGCTTAATGCTGCCATTGTGTTCATGGAAAAGGAGAAGGTGGGGGAAGGGGATGAGGTCGTAGAGGATGCACATGGGCGATGGAAGGCAGATGTGGAAGGTGAGGGGGAGTGCATGGCGTTCGAGGCTTAATGCTGCCATTGTGTTCATGGAAAAGGAGAAGGTGGGGGAAGGGGATGAGGTCGTAGAGGATGCACATGGGCGATGGAAGGCAGATGTGGAAGGTGAGGGGGAGTGCATGGCGTTCGAGGCTTAATGCTGCCATTGTGTTCATGGAAAAGGAGAAGGTGGGGGAAGGGGATGAGGTCGTAGAGGATGCACGTGGGCGACGGAAGGCAGATGTGGAAGGTGAGGGGGAGTGCATGGCGTTCGAGGATTTGGAGAGCTTTATAGAACTTGGGAGGGGCGGAAATCCAAGCAACGCTTGCATAACAAAGGATGGGGCAGATCAGGGATTTGTAGGTGTGAAGGATGGTGGAAGGATGCAGACCCCATGTCCGACTGGAAAGGAGTTTCAGGAGTCGAAGTCTGTTGTGAGCTTTCTGTTGGATGGTAAGGAGATGGGGAGTCCAGGTTATGTGGTGGTCGAGGATGAGGGCGCTCCAAAACGACCAGAGAGCTCTTGTAAGAGTGTGACTAACACTTTGTCCAGTGAGCTTGCTTTGTGTGGCTGAGCGTCTGATGAACGTAGTTTTCTTGGTTACGAATCAAGCGTAGTTCAAGAAAAGTAAATGTAGGGGCCTACCTTTGAAGAAGCGGATGTAGCAGCGGTAGGCGAGGAAGTTGTGGAAGGTCTGCCCATTGGAGGCGCATACGGGGTCCGGCGTGGCGTTGCGCGCCGCCTCCAGGCAGATGGCGTCGCTGTTCGCGTGCACAGACCACCGGCTGGGCTGCAGTAGCGATGCCGCACCTACCAACGGAGACAGGCAAAGTGTGACAATTGTAACAGATGCGTGTGTATGGAGAGTACTCGATAAAGAGGGTATTGGCAGTATTAAGACAATTTTAAACGTTTTAATTTCACAGAAAGGGCATATGATTAGTGAAACTGAGCACTTCGAATTTCTAGGTGTTCGGATGGATAATAAACTAGAAAGCCCACGTTCAGAATCTTGTTCAAAGGCTTAATGCTGCCATTTTTACTATTTCAACGGTATCTGAAGTAAGTGATTGTTCAACGCGAAAATTAGTCTACTTTGCTTATTCTCATTCGCTTACGTCGTATGGTACACTACTGACCATTAAAATTGCTACACCAAGAACAAATGCGGATGATAAACGGGTATTCACAGGACAAATGTATTATACTAGAACTGAAATGTGATTACATTTTCACGCAATTTGGGTGCATAGATCCTGAGAAATCAGTACCCAGAACAACTACCTCTGGCCGAAATAACGGCCTTGACACGCCTGGGCATTGCGTCAAACAGAGCTTGGATGGAGTGTACAGGTACAACTGCCCATGCAGATTCAACACGATACCACAGTTCATCAAGAGTAGTGACTGTCGTATTGTGACGGCCAGTTGCTCGGCCACCATTGACCAGACGTTTTCAGTTGGTGAGAGATCTGAAGAATGTGCTGGCCAGGGCAGCAGTCGGACATTTTCTGTATCCATAAAGGCCCGTACAGGACCTGCAACACGTGGTCGTGCATTATCCTGCTGAAATGTAGGGTTTCGCATGGATCGAATGAAGGATAGAGCCACGGGTCATAACACATCTGAAATGTAACGCTCACTGTTCAAAGTGCCGTCAGTGCGAACAAGAGGTGACCGAGACGTGTAACCAATGGCACCCCATACCATCACACCGGGTGATAAGCGAGTATGGCGATGACGAATACACGCTTCCAATGTGCGTTCACCGCGATGTCGCCAAACACGGATGCGACAATCATGATTCTGTAAACAGAACCTGGATTCATTCGAAAAAATGACGTTTGCCATTCGTGCACCCACCTTCGTTGTTGAGGACACCATCGCAGGCGCTCCTGCGTGTGATGCAGCGTCAAGGGTAACCGCAGCCATGGTCTCCGAGCTGACAGTCCGTGCTGCTACAAACTTCGTCGAACTGTTCGTGCAGATGGTTGTTGTCTTGCAAACGTCCCCATGTGTTGACTCAGGGACCGAGACGTGGCTGCACGATCCGTTACAGCCATGCGGAGAAGATGCCTGTCATCTCGACTGCTACTGATACGAGGCCGTTGGGATGCAGCACGGCGTTCCGTATTACCCTCCTGAACCCACCGATTCCATATTCTGCTAACAGTCATTGGATTTCGACCAAAGCGAGCAGCAATGTCGCGATACGATAAACCGCAATCGCGATAGATTACAATCTGACCTTTATCAAAGTCGGAAACGTGATGGTACGCATTTCTCCTCCTTACAGGAGGCATCACAACAACGTTGCACCAGGCAACGCCGGTCAGCTGCTGTTTGTGTATGAGAAATCGGTTGGAAACTTTCCTCATGTCAGCACTTTGTAGGTGTCGCCACCGACTCTAACTTTGTGTGAATGCTCCGAAATCCAATCATTTGCATATCACAGTATCTTCTTCCTGTCGGTTAAATTTCGTGTCTGTAGCATGTCATCTTCGTGGTGTAGCAATTTTTGTGGCCAGTAGTGTATTATATTTTGGTGTAACTCTTCCCATTATAAAAAGGATATTTTTGGCTCAGAAACGGGCAATAAATGGTGTAAGTTCGCGTACCTCTTGTCGACCCCTGTTCACTAGACTGGGTATTTTGACATTGGCTTCCCAATACATATATTCTTCACTGTCGTTTCTTGTTAACAATATCAGCTTATTCCCAACAATAGACAGCTTTCACTCAGTTAATATTCGGCAGAAATCCAACCTGCATTTGGATCAGACTTCCTTAACTCTTTTGCAGGAAGGTGTGCAGTATACTGCTGCACCCATTTTCAATAAGCAACCACAAGAATTCAAAAATGTTAGCAGTAATCCACGCACTTTCAAATCGAAACTAAAGAGTTTCCTCATGGGTCACTAATTCTATTCTGTTGAGCAGTTCCTTAAAAAATTAAGCTGATTCTTACATTGAATTGTTGATTGCGTTTTCTTAAACTTATAGCTTAATTTTTTTGGGTTCATAAACATTTTTTATGTCATTACTTTTATGTTGTAATTTCATGTACTGCCACGTTCCATGACCTTGGAGATTTGCTCCTCAATTTGATCCTACGGAACTTGACGTGCAAATAAATAGATAAATAAATGGTGAAAGAGTTTTCTGGATGCTCTACTTTTTGGGCCGTCAGCGCCGACTTTAGAATAGACGGAGACACTTTCTAACGGTCTGAGGATTAAACTTAAATATGACGTCTAACGTAACCTCCTATTATAATAACGTTTACGAAATGTGTGTTGCTTGAGTTGATTATAGTGATCGAAGTACCCCGATAGACATCTGTAGTATGAAATTGATCATTAGTTGTCAGGACAGGCAGACCCGTCATTATAAAAGAAGGTGGGATCTGTCGTGTTGTTAGTATAGAGGCAGTAACAGCAGAATGGGTCGGTCAGGGGGCCTCAGTGGTTTCGAACATAGACTAATCACTGTTATATCACCTGACCAACAGATCCATCAGAGATATTTAAATCCTTCTAAAGCTGCCAAAATCGACTGTTGTTGATGTGATGGTGACTCAGAAACGTGAAGGGAAACCCGCAGCCAAACTTAGGCCGTGCGGACCTCTTGTACTGACCATCCAGCATTGCTGAGAGTGGTTGTAAAAAAATGCATGAAATCAGCGGATGAAATCAATCGTGAGTTCCAAAGCGCAATCAGCAGGCGAACAAGCACAATGACTGCGTAGGGAGTTAAAAATAATGGAGTACGATGATAGCTCAGCAGCTCATCAGCCACACATCGTTGCCGGCCGAAGTGGCCGTGCGGTTAAAGGCGCTGCAGTCTGGAACCGCGTGACCGCTACGGTCGCAGGTTCGAATCCTGCCTCGGGCATGGATGTTTGTGATATCCTTAGGTTAGTTAGGTTTAACTAGTTCTAAGTTCTAGGGGACTAATAACCTCAGCAGTTGAGTCCCATAGTGCTCAGAGCCATTTGAACCATTTGAACCACACATCGTTGTAGTAAACGCTGAGCGATGCTTGAGGTGGTGTAAAGAACGATGTCACTGGACAGTGAATGAGTGGGAGCGAGTGACTTGGAGTGGTGAATCACGCTGTACACTGTGCCAATCCGATGGAAGGAGTGAGATTTCTGAAAAACGAAAATCTCCTCTGTGGGAATCAATTTGGGTTTCAAAAACAACGGTAGCGTGAAACCCAGCTAGCCCTGTCCGTCCACTAGACCCAGAAAGCATTAGATGCCAACGCCCAGGTCGATACCGTGCTCCGTGACCTATGGAAATCGTTCGATACAGTTCCGCACCGCCGTCTAATGAACAAAAAAAACACAATCGTACGGAATACCAGGCCAGTGGTGTGATTGGCTTGAATATTCTCTAGCAAACAGAACACAGCATGTCACTCTCAATGAGCGAATATCTCCAGACGTAAAAGTAAATCCGGGCTTACCGAAAAGGAGTGTTATAGCACCATTACTTTTCACAATTTACATAAATGATCTAGCTGATAATGTCGGAAGTGTCATGAGGGTTTTTGCCGATGGTGCAAGGCCCGAAAATTGGACTGAAGAAGACCTGCAGAGAATTGGCGCTTGGCACGTAAGCAATTGAAATATATTGGGCGTAAATAGGCAGACGGACCTGTTATTGTCAGATTAGCCGATTGCAGAACAATCACTGAAAGTAGTCGAGCCCATAAAATATCTGTAACGATTTAAAGTGGAAGACCAAATGGAATAAATCGCCAGTAAGACGAACTCAGGTTCACTTGAAGAATCTCCAGGAAATGCAGCCCATCCACAAAGGAGGTAACTTACACAACTCTAGTTTAACCATCACTTGAATATTACTCGTTAGTGCTGTATCCTTACTAGGCAGGGTTGTTAGACGTAATAAAGAAGACCCAAAGAAGAGCAGCGCGTTTCTTTACAGGTTCACTTTGCAACCATCTCCACTGAGACGACTCTCATTCCCTGGATATGGGGCTACTTGACTTTGTACCAGAACATCTTGCAGAGGTCCCCTTCAAAAGATGTGGAATTTTGCCAGCAGTTTCACATAATGTTGTTGTTGTTGTTGTTGTTGTTGTTGTTGTTGTTGTTGTTGTGGCTACTGTACCCTGCGCAAGCTTCTTTATCTCCAAATAACTGCTGAAATCCACATCCATTCGAACCTGTTTACTGTACCCATCTCTTGGACTCCCTCTGCAGTTTTTACCCCCGCCCCACGCCCAGCTTCAATATTAAACTGACGATTCATTGCTGTCTCAGAATGCATCTTATCAACCGATCCCTTGTTTTAGTTAAGTCATGCAAAATATTGTTATAACAATGTTTCTATAACTAGTTATTTGTTATTATTTTTATTCCTACCGTGTTTGGCCACCAAAAGTCATCTTCAGATTTCGATTGGTTTGTCACAGTGTAACTCATTACATTAATCGCCGTAACTGGCTGTGCTGATGTTAAAATTAGTACTAATGTCACTTAAGTCCAACGTTGTATATCAGGAAGTAGCTGACCATGCTGTGAAGCATTTACCCACGTTCTCTCAGTCCAGTACCCTCGACAGTCCTTCTCCCGGGCCGGAGAACATCAACGTAGCAAGTACTCGGCTGCCGGCGTTTCTTCCATAACCCTACCCATGGTACAGTAGCCTGACACGGCCCAAAGAGTTTGGCGATGCACATAAATAGAGTTAAATATCGGCAGAGCCATGTTCTGTGCTCATAGGGATTCGTGATAGGCCAGAGTAGTTTTACTGATCATGTGCCACGAAAGCCCTGCTGCCTCCAACCGGTATCATCATTTATCGGTCAATCAGTCTGTCATTGGCTCAGAACGCTGTCTGCAGTGCGAGTTGAAAGCCTAGACATACACTCCTGGAAATGGAAAAAAGAACACATTGACACCGGTGTGTCAGACCCACCATACTTGCTCCGGACACTGCGAGAGGGCTGTACAAGCAATGATCACACGCACGGCACAGCGGACACACCAGGAACCGCGGTGTTGGCCGTCGAATGGCGCTAGCTGCGCAGCATTTGTGCACCGCCGCCGTCAGTGTCAGCCAGTTTGCCGTGGCATACGGAGCTCCATCGCAGTCTTTAACACTGGTAGCATGCCGCGACAGCGTGGACGTGAACCGTATGTGCAGCTGACAGACTTTGAGCGAGGGCGTATAGTGGGCATGCGGGAGGCCGGGTGGACGTACCGCCGAATTGCTCAACACGTGGGGCGTGAGGTCTCCACAGTACATCGATGTTGTCGCCAGTGGTCGGCGGAAGGTGCACGTGCCCGTCGACCTGGGACCGGACCGCAGCGACGCACGGATGCACGCCAAGACCGTAGGATCCTACGCAGTGCCGTAGGGGACCGCACCGCCACTTCCCAGCAAATTAGGGACACTGTTGCTCCTGGGGTATCGGCGAGGACCATTCGCAACCGTCTCCATGAAGCTGGGCTACGGTCCCGCACACCGTTAGGCCGTCTTCCGCTCACGCCCCAACATCGTGCAGCCCGCCTCCAGTGGTGTCGCGACAGGCGTGAATGGAGGGACGAATGGAGACGTGTCGTCTTCAGCGATGAGAGTCGCTTCTGCCTTGGTGCCAATGATGGTCGTATGCGTGTTTGGCGCCGTGCAGGTGAGCGCCACAATCAGGACTGCATACGACCGAGGCACACAGGGCCAACACCCGGCAACATGGTGTGGGGAGCGATCTCCTACACTGGCCGTACACCACTGGTGATCGTCGAGGGGACACTGAATAGTGCACGGTACATCCGAACCGTCATCGAACCCATCGTTCTACCATTCCTAGACCGGCAAGGGAACTTGCTGTTCCAACAGGACAATGCACGTCCGCATGTATCCCGTGCCACCCAACGTGCTCTAGAAGGTGTAAGTCAACTACCCTGGCCAGCAAGATCTCCGGATCTGTCCCCAATTGAGCATGTTTGGGACTGGATGAAGCGTCGTCTCACGCGGTCTGCACGTCCAGCACGAACGCTGGTCCAACTGAGGCGACAGGTGGAAATGGCATGGCAAGCCGTTCCACAGGACTACATCCAGCATCTCTACGATCGTCTCCATGGGAGAATAGCAGCCTGCATTGCTGCGAAAGGTGGATATACACTGTACTAGTGCCGACATTGTGCATGCTCTGTTGCCTGTGTCTATGTGCCTGTGGTTCTGTCAGTGTGATCATGTGATGTATCTGACCCCAGGAATGTGTCAATAAAGTTTCCCCTTCCTGGGACAATGAATTCACGGTGTTCTTATTTCAATTTCCAGGAGTGTATTTGTGCCCCCCCCCCCCCCACACACACACACCTGTTCATAAAGATAGTTACCTAATGCGTACTACCAACTCCATGGCGTTAACATCTAGATTGAAAAATGGCATCTACTGTTTCCTTAATTCTCTCTAAGACTAAGTTATTAGCAGAGAAACCTATTGCAGCCTCCTTTCATTAACAAGCAATAGGTCAAATTCTTTTGAGAAATTTGTAAATTTTCTTAAGTCTAACTTCCGATCGCACCATGGAGGTCATTTTCTTATTTATAATTTTTCTGTTTCTGTCCAGCATTTCATAAGTGCAAATTGTCACACTGTTTATGCCAAAATTCTCGTTTGTGGCATCATCGCTATCGGAAACGATAACAATTTTGATTTCCATGTCACAGATATTTGGATATCAAATAAATCCTATTTTCTACATTTGTTTCTGATTCTTAATAATTTAGAAGATTTATGGTCGACTTTTGCTGACTTATTTAAGGTTAATCAATTAAGTGTCCTCTTCTTGCAGTACTGAGTCACTTACTTCTTCCTCAACATTCTCCTCTTCTTCTCTCACGTTACTGATAACCTCATCGTCGTCTTTTACAATGTCTGTTCAAGGGTCATCTGATTTAGACATAGTTGCTGTGTTTAAGGGACAGCACTACTACATCTACAAGGAATCAGGTAGTCCGACATGTTTTATTGTGTAGACAGAGCAGGTCACCAGTGACTATTACGAAAGGTAACAGCTTATAGGCAGGTCACAGTACAGCAAATCACTTACCAATTAAGTGATGGACAACAACAAAGAACGAGAAGCCATACCACCCAGTAACCATCGCCCCAAACGCGAATCCCCGCTAGCAGTAGGTTACAGGCGACAGAGAACACCGCCATTGGACGCTATAACCGTGAAATAAGCTCTCATGGACTGATGAGTTGTGGAACGTCGTGTAATATTATGGGAATGTATTTCGCTTTCCAACAGGATACGGTTCACGAAGTTTCTACAGGCATTCTTTTATAATTAGGGTCTTTGTCGCTCCTCAGCAAACGATAAATAAGGCTGTTTTCCGGTCATCTGCTTCTGTGATTTAGCCTATAGCACCCATCGGGCGAGGAGTGTCTTCAGCAAGACCCGAATAATGTCAAAACGGTTTGAGAAACACTCCACCAACACGATGCTGGTTATGTGGTCTTCCGACTGGTTTGATGCGAGACGCCACGAATTCCTCTCCTGTTTCCTATGCCAAGCATTTGATCCCAGAGTAGCACTTGCAACCTACGTCCTCGCTTATTTGCTGGATGTACTCCAATCTCTGTCTTCCCCTACAGTTTTTACGCTCTCTGTTTCCTCACTGACATCTTTTTCAAAAACATCCAGAAAGCAATGTACTGAAGGGTAGCGCCATATTTAAGCAGGAACATTAACTCAGCATATCACATTTTGGATTTCAGAAAGGTTGCTCGATTGACAACTCTGTTTATACATCACTCATCAAATATTATAAGCCTTAATTTAAATATCTCTTGTTGATATTTTCTGTGATCTTTTCAAGGCGTTTCATTGTGTACTGTAGATCATATTACACTCAAAGAAGAACTTTTATGAAACTGATGGCCTTACATTCAATTGGTGTCCGCTTCCAGTAGCTGAGTGGTGCCGGCACGGTAGCTCAGCGTGTTCGGTCAGAGGGTTAGCCCTCTGTAATAAAAATACTGAGTAAAAGGATCAACAGTGAACTTGAACGAGTGTCAGTGGACGTCCGCCTCGAACAAATGCAACGAACATTATAGAACAAAATGAGATTTTAAAAAAAAGTGGTCAGAGTGACAGACTGTCAATCGTAAGAGCCCGGGTTCGATTCCCGGCTGGGTCGGAGATTTTCTTCGCTCAGGGACTGGGTGTTGTGTTGTCCTAATCACCATCATTTTATTCCCATCGACGCGCAAGTAGCCGGAGTGGCGTCAAATCGAAAGACTTGCACCAGGCGAACGGTCAACCTGACGGGAGGCCCTAGTCACACGACATGTACATGTACTCAACTGGTTTGAATTATACTTAACAAACAGAATGAAAAATGTTGTGCTGAATAATTCAGACAATGTTGGAAGCTTAAGAACTGTAATGACTGAGGATAAATCACAAAGGGAGTCACAGAGTCACACAGGGTTCAATTTAGGTTCCACTCCTGTTCCTTATATCGGGTGTCTCTCCTAGGAGTCGTCAGGCGCATTTTCTCTGGTGTTTCGTCAGATATCGGCACTTTCGTATTTGCGAAGTGCAACTCGATTCAGCCCGAACAAATACTTCGCATAACGTCTCTCATGCGACGTCCACTGTCGATGGGAAGAGTAGATTCGTTTCTCAATACAAACATGATTTTTGAAGCGGAATTTTAGATGCCCATCCAATAGAGCGCTTCCAAATCAGTCTAGTATGTTATTCTTTTTATGGATGTTTGTTAACAGGGGCATTAGAACGCTAAGAATAGCCAGTACTCCTCCAGCAGCGACAACACCGCCCTGGACCGCACTGGCTGTTATCGTCATACAGAAGCACTGCTCAGCTGCTGCTGGAGTACTAGGTTATTCTTCTTGTTTTGCTGATGTCGATAAAACGAATAATGCACTGGACTAATTTGGGACTGCACTATCGAATGGTAACGTAACATTACGCTTTCCGCGGATACTGGGCGCTGTATGTGAGATGTAATGAGCAGAATTTGCTTGGGCTGTTTCCATCTACAAGCATCAAAAACTAAGTCGCAAGTATGTGCCGATGCAACAGATAAAATGGGAGAAACACGTAATAATGTGACTCACCTTCCACTTAACATGCCACAAGTAGAACTGGTACTTTTTACAGACGATATTAATATTACAACACAGGTAAATCCCACTGCAGAGAACGCAACAGAATAGAACGGTAATGGTATTTTCCAAAGAATTATTATGCGATCCTCTGAAAATAGACTCTCCCTAAATTTTGAAAAAAAAGTGCATTACATCCAGTTCTATACAGCAAATAGAGTCACCTAACGATCGATGTAGCACATGAGCAGGAGTCAGTAACACGGTAGAATGCTCTAAATTATTAAAAATTTAAGCGCTCTTTTCTTCTTCTTCAAAATATTTATATAGCCTTTAACATTTTCACATAATAACATTACATAACAGAACATAATAGAAAACAAATTATTGTTGTAAATATAAATAATTATGTACTCCATAAATAATTATATCCTCCCCAGAGGATACCGCCTTGGCATCTTATGTGACGGGCAGGGAGGCTTTTGAGCTCTGAAGAAGCTGCTGTTGGCATTGTCACTCAATCTGGACTTGCCCCAGTGGAAGTGCCGGACGAAGCGTGTCCCACACCATAGAGTAGGGGAAGGCAGAGAGGGGGGGGGGGGTCTCTATAGACCAGGTCTTCAACCTCGAAATGAAACACTGGTCTTCCAACTTGGGGACTGAGCGTAGGTCATGATCAGGCCAGTTGTGACCTACGGATGTGAAACATGGAAACTAACGAGTGCTGAAGAGCAGCAACTCAGGATATTTGAACGCTGGGCTCTGCGGAAGATCTACGGGGCAATTCTGGATAACAACGTTTCTTGAGACCCATAAGAAACACTGAAATGAACAGCCTCAGACCAGGAATTTACATAGTAAGGACAATAAAAAGCAGCGCAGCCTGGCTTCGACATGTCCTTAGAACGGATACTGGACGAACAACTAAGAAGGTTTTTGAATGGAGGCCAACTGGAAGAGGAGAGAAAGGAAGAAGATATGAAATCTCACAGAGTTAGAGTATGGCGAAGAAGTGCGCTAGGACAGAATGGAGGTAACTTGTTGAAGAGCCTAAGACCCATGAAGGATTGTAGCGCCATGAGAAGACGAAGTTAAATAATTATATACTCTACAACACATTTACATTTCAGTCGTCAATACTGAAATCAGCAAGAAATCGTTCCATTGTCTATAGAGTTATTTCTTAGGTAACACTTATGCAGAATGAACATTAGTTTCTTAATATCAAAATATTGTCATAAGCTTTACGTATTGGAAACTTGAAAAAATTTGCGTGTGTGATCTTATATTTTAGATGACGAGTTACTTTCTCGTGTTCATCCCATAAGTATGCCAGATACTGTACTGTACTGTACTACTGGCTGTCCGTTAACTTAAGTCCAAAATTTCTATGAATTTTGTGCGACATGATCACGTTGTTGTATGTCGCTTTGCTTTGGAAAAAAGTTCCCGTTCGGGTACCATGGCATTACGGGCCTGCATATTGCAGATAGCCGGTCTACTCATCAATCGAATCATGTCTCTTGCTGTGCTCCATATCGCGATAAATTTTGGGTACTCAAAATTATATTCGATTGGGTCCTCAGAATTAGAGTTTCTACATGCGGCCGACGGTTTCAGCTGCATGGTGTAAGGCTTAGAGTTGCTCGTTGTTGTCCGGTTTATCACTTTGTACCGGCGGAGGTTCGAGTCCTCCCTCGGGCATGGGTGTGTGTGTTTGTCGTTAGGATAATTTAGGTTAAGCAGTGTGTAAGCTTAGGGACTGATGACCTTAGCAGTTAAGTCCCATAAGATGTCACACACATTTTTGAACAACTCGTCGTTGTGCGTCCTGTGGTGCAAGCTGCTGTAGGATATGGATCTGTACGGTTACCATTTGAGAATGGTTCGAAGCACCTTCCGTGCAGGGGACCATGGATATTCAAATGTCGTGACACAGCACGCACATGCGTCACGATCGGGAACTGTACGCAGCGTTGTCTGCCATAGCAACAGCGATTTCATCAATCACCTGTGGTGCAACCGATCGTCGGCCTCTTCCCCAAGAAACGCCCAGTTGATTCGAACTTCCTCATCATGTTCCGCCTAGAAGGTGGAGAAAGAGGATCCTTCCGTAACTCTTTCAGCCGGCGATATTCTCGAAGTGCAGCTGCAGCATTACTGTTGTTTTGATAATAGAGCTTCACAAATAATGCCCTGCTCCTTTTGTCCTAACTCATGCGACTGATAAAGTGTGTGAGACTATGAATCACTATGATCACGACACCTGGTGGCCATAGTTGGAACTGGACGATGGCGCTGTGACGCATGGAAATCATGCACTCCATACTCTGGACATTAGTCCTACCAAGTCTGGTACTCATCCGGTAATTTGTTTCCGTGTCACAACGTGTTAAATAGGGAAAGTCTAATTATAACCACCCGGTATATGCAACAGGAAGAGCACTGGTCGTCCACGCAAGTCTAATGAAAATGTTGAGCGTATCCGAGATGCTTTCACACGGAGCCCTCGGAAGTTCACAAGACGGTTAGGCCAGGAACTTTAGCGTACTCAAACAATGGTGTGGCGTGTTCTGAAATGACGCCTGCATATGAAGCCTTACAAATTACAGTTACGTTCCAGCGACCATAACAGAAGGTATGAATTTTGCATTTCACTTCTCCAGGATATGGCAGACCACATTTTTTCCGACTAATTCATCTTTTCGGACGAATCTACGTTTCATGCATCGGCTAAAGTAATCGGCCGTAATGTAAGAATATAGCGGTCACAAAACCTGGGCCGACCGGTGTGGCCGAGCGGTTCTAGGCGCTTCAGTATGGATCTGCGCGACCGCTAGGGTCGCAGGTTCGAATCCTGCCTCGGGCATGGATGTGTGTGATGTCCTTAGGTTAGTTAGGTTTAAGTAGTTCTAAGTTCTAGGGGACTGATGACCTCAGATGTTAAGTCCCATAGTGCTCAGAGCCATTTGAACAAAACCTGGCATCTTCGTTGAAAGTGAAAGAGACTCACCGAAACTGAATTTGTTTTTTGCCGTTTCTGTTCACACTGTTTGTGGACCTCTCTCTTTTGCGGAGGGATCTGTGACAGGAATGTCATACCTGGACATGCTCCAAAATTTCCTCAACCTCATGAGGTTTCCAATGATTTCATTTTTATGCGTGATGGCGCCCCACCTTGCTTTCACCTTGAGGCGCGACGTTGTCTTAACAATACCATACCACAGTGCTGCATTGGAAGAGATGGACAACAAGATCTCGTTTCTTGCTTTTGGCCTCTCAGGTCACCAGATCTTATGTTGTGTACCACTTTGTACACAACGGTAAGGAGAGATGGGATACAGACTGGTGTGACGACCGCCATCGTAGGGAAACCAGATAGGAGCAGAAATGATCATAAAATACACTCCTGGAAATTGAAATAAGAACACCGTGAATTCATTGTCCCAGGAAGGGGAAACTTTATTGACACATTCCTCGGGTCAGATACATCACATGATCACACTGACAGAACCACAGGCACATAGACACAGGCAACAGACCATGCACAATGTCGGCACTAGTACAGTGTATATCCACCTTTCGCAGCCATGCAGGCTGCTATTCTCCCATGGAGACGATCGTAGAGATGCTGGATGTAGTCCTGTGGAACGGCTTGCCATGCCATTTCCACCTGGCGCCTCAGTTGGACCAGCGTTCGTGCTGGACGTGCAGACCGCGTGAGACGACGCTTCATCCAGTCCCAAACATGCTCAATGGGGGACAGATCCGGAGATCTTGCTGGCCAGGGTAGTTGACTTACACCTTCTAGAGCACGTTGGGTGGCACGGGATACATGCGGACGTGCATTGTCCTGTTGGAACAGCAAGTTCCCTTGCCGGTCTAGGAATGGTAGAACGATGGGTTCGATGACGGTTTGGATGTACCGTGCACTATTCAGTGTCCCCTCGACGATCACCAGTGGTGTACGGCCAGTGTAGGAGATCGCTCCCCACACCATGATGCCGGGTGTTGGCCCTGTGTGCCTCGGTCGTATGCAGTCCTGATTGTGGCGCTCACCTGCACGGCGCCAAACACGCATACGACCATCATTGGCACCAAGGCAGAAGCGACTCTCATCGCTGAAGACGACACGTCTCCATTCGTCCCTCCATTCACGCCTGTCGCGACACCACTGGAGGCGGGCTGCACGATGTTGGGGCGTGAGCGGAAGACGGCCTAACGGTGTGCGGGACCGTAGCCCAGCTTCATGGAGACGGTTGCGAATGGTCCTCGCCGATACCCCAGGAGCAACAGTGTCCCTAATTTGCTGGGAAGTGGCGGTGCGGTCCCCTACGGCACTGCGTAGGATCCTACGGTCTTGGCGTGCATCCGTACGTCGCTGCGGTCCGGTCCCAGGTCGACGGGCACGTGCACCTTCCGCCGACCACTGGCGACAACATCGATGTACTGTGGAGACCTCACGCCCCACGTGTTGAGCAATTCGGCGGTACGTCCACCCGGCCTCCCGCATGCCCACTATACGCCCTCGCTCAAAGTCCGTCAACTGCACATACAGTTCACGTCCACGCTGTCGCGGCATGCTACCAGTGTTAAAGACTGCGATGGAGCTCCGTATGCCACGGCAAACTGGCTGACACTGACGGCGGCGGTGCACAAATGCTGCGCAGCTAGCGCCATTCGACGGCCAACACCGCGGTTCCTGGTGTGTCCGCTGTGCCGTGCGTGTGATCATTGCTTGTACAACCCTCTCGCAGTGTCCGGAGCAAGTATGGTGGGTCTGACACACCGGTGTCAATGTGTTCTTTTTTCCATTTCCAGGAGTGTAGATTAACACAGTAAATGCAAAATTTACTTAACTTGTGCTTCTCGAAGAGTATGAAGACTCGTTAGAAATTATGGTTCAAATGGCTCTTAACACTACGGGAGATCATCAGTCCCCTACACTTAGAACTACTTAAACCTAACTAACTTAAGCACAATACACACATCCATGCCCGAGACAGGATTCGAACCAGCGACCGTAGCAGCTGTGCGGTTCCGGATTGAAGCGCTTAGAACCGCTCGGCCACAGCGGGTCGGCTACAAACTATGCAACAAGAAACAGAGTGCACCTACGATAACGTCAGCAAGAATGAGGGTTTCTGAAATAATCATGAACGATGGTGTAGGAGTTGCGACAAGGTGGTCTCTGCAAAGCGTCACGTGGCAAGAGGCTCCATTTGCGAGGAGGCTGTGTGGCTGCCACCGACCGTCCCAAATCGCTACGGTATGGGCCGCTCATGGTCGGAGCCGGTGGAGGCGTGGCTCAGTGAGCGAGTACCATTGGGTCTGCCGAATCCTGCGCGACCGCTATCGGCGTCTGAGGGAAATTTACAGTTCCGTTGCCAACTTTGATGCCTGTGGGATGGTATGGGAACGTGTTACCACACCTCACACCTACCGATTTTTTTTGATTTTTTTGTGATGATACATAGAAGACAATCTGTTTGTCCCACCTAAGGCAGCTTCAAGAGCTGAGAAATCGAACTGTTGCTGACGGTTCAATAAATAGGGACCTGCTTGTTCGTGTGTGCAATGAAATGAACTACCGTTTAGACGTTTTTTGAGCAACACATGGTACTCAAATTGGGGCTATGGTATGGTGTCTGTGTGAACATAAAACTTTGAACCTTCCTCTATCCGTTGACATGTTCATTGTGTCTTTCATAGTTTGTAATAAAGAACTGAAATCTGTTCTCTCTTTTTGAATCACCCTGTACTATCGTGTGGTTACCATTGCTGCGGGAAAAGCTCAACATAGCTTCATTGTGCTGCCTTTCCATTGCATTCAGTGAAGCCGTACGCAAGGTGCATATCGGCCAGTTTTTCATCAGTAAACCTATCCAAGCCGTTGTGTGTCACTATTAACGTAGAACTAACAATGCCCGAAAAACAAACCCGAGACAGAACCAAGCACTATTGAATGAAAAGTCTACGACGAAGCGTGAAGTGGACATTACAGTTATCAACAGCATTTACCATGAGAGGATGGAGCGAGGTTGGTTTCGAGCTAGACACTCAGCGAATACCGTCAACATTTGCACTGCTTTCTACATAGTTTCAGTGCAATACTGATAAAAAATAAAAGGAGTAAAAAACCAAGCAAAATTCACTTAATCTGTAACGAGATACTGGAGAGCACGAGTTCTTTAAACCAAAACACCCAGAAAATATCCCTAAACAACCTCAGAAATACTGTCAGCTGAGTTTGAGTTGCACTTGTTATTTCCCCAGAAGTAACCTGTAAACATATGTTTAGTGCCTGCACCAATCAGTGAATATGAATATTACATTTACGTTTGAGAGTCTTGTAATTATGCTTATTTTTTCGGCAAGGCTGTAAACCAGTTGTTTCATTGCATGCAAAAACTTCCTTTGTTAATGAGCAAATGATATGATGAACAATTTTCTTTTATTTTTTTCATAAATTGACATAAATATGAGTAATTCAGTCACAAAAAGGGACAACGACACATTGCATGTGCTTCGGTGGGAAATATTAATGCGATAGTTTTATGGTGACTCCATGAAATTTTGTTACGTTACATGAGAAGATGGATAAATATCAGCAATAAAAAACATTCCTTTTGCATTACGTATAATAGAATATGGACAGAGGAAAACGAATCGAGAGAGAAGAGGCTGTATATAAATCTGAAGCACGGTGAATTCCGTTGCAATGTCGGTGTTCGGTTGCTGTTCGACATTTAACAAACCGACGGCAGAAAATTTAGACAGACAGTATCAGTGGAACAATCGCTCTGTTCTGGTGCATGTTGTATCTGACAGCAGGAATCTAACATGTGAGGGATAAGCTTTGCTGCTGGAAATCAGCTTTTTCAGTTACCACACGACGTTGAAAAATGTTGGTCCCTGGAAATAACGGCACAAAATCTACTTCTCATCTAAATTGTGAATGTCTGTAATAAGTAACTAAAATTCATTTAACTGACGATCAGAAAAACTAAATAGGGGAGAATATACCTCCATTTAAAATATCGCTTTGGAATCAGCAAGAGAATTACAGAAACGTGCAGGGAGGAGAGAAACGATTCAATGAAATTATCTGCATTGCATGTGGTAAGATAAAATTGCGTTCTCGACAGAGATTCGAATCCAATTGCCTACCTTTCATTGTCTAGCATTTACGCCGTCCAAGCACGCCCATAGGCTCTTCCCGCTTCATTGTATACTACGTAGACGCACCCACCATTCCTTCATTGATGGCAGCGGTGCTCTGGCAAGGCAATGAGAACTACGTTGGAAAAATTCACGCTAGTTGTATACCTTTCTCAATCTATACCCACTTTCAGATAAGTAATTGATGTCCTTGTCCGTCTATTTCAAATGCTCGTATCCTGTAAATGTCAAACAGAGAAAAATCTTTGGCAAATAAGAATTGTGTCACAAAGCGCTGAAAACATTTGAACGCAGCCGACACTACGAATTTCTGTGCTATGGTTATAAGGAACTCTCCCTTACGTGAAAGATTTACCAAAGTCGTTAAAATCATCTCTCTGGCTGTAGTATTAATTACCAAACTTTCCGCTATGGTGGTGTATCCCCTAATCCGTGGCATCCGATCTGTCATTTTCATTTCATTGTCCTTTTCATATGGAAAAGTGAACCCAAGCTTTGTACGAAGGGTCCTGGGAAACTGCTGTGCATCTATAAAGGAAATAGCATTCAGGACGTTAGGGCAACCAATTCTAAAGTATTGTTCTAACGTTTTTAGTCCTACTGTAATAGACAGAACAGACTTCGAATGAAATCAGAGACGTGCTGCTAGAATCAAAACAGGTCAATACAGCCACCATGAGAGTGTAACATAAATGTTTGGGGATGTTAAATAGTAATCGCTGAAAGACAGACGACGTGATTCCCGCAAAACACTAAGTCGGTATATTTAGGCTACACTGAAAAATGCTCCTATCATACCACGAAAGAAGGTGTATACGTCCTGGGCAGAGTTAGGGATGTAAAAGAAGGGAAACAGTTTTTCGGCCTATATAGCAGCTTCAAAGACATTTTAATCAAATCATCTTGACATATCGCGCTCTTTTACTGGTTAGTGGTAGTACCCATATCATGTAATACAATGCATCGTGTCAATTTAAGTAACATGATACATGACATCATATCGTATAACATGACATATGCCATCATGTCATCCAGCATGGCTTTTGTCATGTCGTGCAGTATGACACAACGTAACATTAGAGTTTAGGATGCATGCTTCCCCGCTCTGGGATATTTCCTATTATAGATGCACCCCGATTCATGGATACTTGCTATTGTAGATTCTTTCTCCTCGGGGGAAAAATCAACCCTCCCCCCAATCCCTGAGAAAAAAAGATTGTTTTGGCGTCCTCTCCCACCCCCTACTCCCCCCCCCCCTCGTCAGGAACAAATCCACCCCTAGAAAGTTTATCCCCCGACAAAAACTTTTTAGATATTACATGTACACTCTTCAGTAAATAGATATTTTATATTGTTTACTATGGCTGGCGGATTTTGTGGATTTTGGGCACAGGATCTAGGACTTTATCCTATAAATTGCAACACGTAGTTTTGCAAACGCCATGCAGCTAAGAGGGTTCACTGCGCTTGGGAAGTAGGAGTAATTCGTCAGAAAGCGCGAATGTATCGAGGTTTTGATTTAAATGTCTTTGAATTTGTCAGATAAGTCAAAAAGCTAGTGCCCTACTTCTACATCTCTAACTCTGCACAGGACAATTTTGCCATTTTTGTCCTATGGTAGGAGTATTTTTCAGTCTGGTACCCAACTTTCACTCTACCACAATTTTGACATTAGACTCCCAAATATCGGCAATCGATGTGGATTTTTGTTGAACTCTGGAGACGACTGATCCGATAAAGATGTTCTTATTGTCTTTCGAACCATGTTGCTTCTGACGTGGCAACCAATAAAGATTTCACAAAATAAAAGGACGATCATTAATTACATATATCCCATCTTCTTACAAAATTTGGAGCGATTCGCACGAATTTAAAACATAGAAGTGGCTCGTGGAAAAAGACGCACAGAAAACATGTTTTTTGCACGTAAAGTTTGAAAGAAGCTAGATCTTTGAAAGGAAGTTCTCAATTTTAGCGTGAGAATGTTTTTTTATTTATTTATTTGATTCAATTTAACCCGTTTCCACGCATTCAGTTCACGTAAGAACGAATTGTACGTTCTGCATTTAGCTCGAATTTAAACCATCGTCTCTTGACAACGGATACAGATTACTAGATTCAAAAAAAAATCGTTTTGACTATCTATATATCTAACTTCGTGCAAAGTTTGAACCTATTTATACAAGTTTACAGTATAAAAGCGTCACGTTTCAAAAACCTCCCAGAAGAACGTACTTTTTTTATGTTCTGTACGTAAAATCCGAACGGTGCACATACAAATGGTGCCATTAAGTTAGCATTAATTTCGGCCCAATTAAAATCTTTTCCACAACGAATTAATCGATTTTCACAATTTCCCTGGCCGCCAGCTCCGATTCGTCGTTTAAACCTTGTTTAATATACTGTAACATAGCTACAGTAAGATAGATGTTCGAATGGCTATGCAAATGCCCGCTGGTTTGGGCTAAACCAAAACGTTTTACCCCATGTTGCTAGCTCAAACAGGAACCAAGCAAAAATTTTCCCCTCCCCAAACCTCGATTCTGAGTGGTGAATATTTGTTACAGTGTTTCCGTGCTGTAACGGTAATCCATATCAGATGAAATCTGTGAGACAACTATGCCGTCATCATCGTGTATCTCATTTAGGGATCATGGGCATACGTTTAGAGTGATTGGGATGTGTACGAAGGCATGAGTGAAGCGGCAACCAAATGGCTATTCAAGTTGGTTTGTAGAATTTATAAGACTGGCGATATACCATCAGACTTCCAAAAAAGAAATCATCCATAGAACCCCAAAGATGCTAAGAACTGATAAGTACGAGAACTATTGCACAAGCAGCTTAACACCTCTTGCATTCAAGCTTCTGAGTTGCTGACAGGAATAATATACAGAAGAATGGAAAAGAAAATTGAGAGTCTGTTAGATGATGACTAATTTGACTTTAGGAAAAGGTAAAGACACCAGAGAGGCTGTCCTGACATTGCGGTTGATAATGGAAACAAGGGTGAAGTAAAATCAATACAAGTTCATAGGAGTTGTTGATTTGAAAAAAGCTTTCAACGAAGTAAAATGGTGCAAGATGTTCGAAAATCTGATAAAACATAGGGGTAAATTATAGATAATGACCGGTAACATTCAACATGTACAAGACCCAAGAGGGAAAAAGAGGACTTGACGACCAAATGTAATGTGTAATGTCGCTACTCAGTCTCTGAACAAATGCAATAACTCTTACGGAAAAGTAATAAGAAGTAGTGGGGAGGCCGCTGTGAAGTATTGCATTAGCAGCTGCAGACAGGCAGCCGCAGTGTGGCGACTTACGGTTCCAGAATAACACACACATAAGGAGATTGTGAGACTAGGCTAGCGACTCTTAACGGAAAACTGCAACCCACGGCGATAATGACAGTCGTGAGCGGGTCGTTGTCACCACACCAGGGCAAGTCCCTTGCTATGGGCAACGCGATTAGGTGCTGAGTTTTAGTGAGAGAAATACGCATCAGAGGCGTATAAGTAAGTCTGAATTTTGAGGAAGGGCGCAGTTCTCATCGTCGGACTCCAACGGCACCACCACGACATTCAGGCTACGCCCGACAGCTAGACGACTGGATATCACCAGCAGCAGCTGTGATGTGGCAGTTTTTCGGAAAGTCTAGCCACATTTTCACATCGGTAATGAAACTGCTATTTAATCGGACAAGATTCTCTGAAGTGTAGTGCATACGATCCGAAGACGGCAACATAATTTGGCAAAGTCAGCAATCTGAATGAATACTCTACTAAAGCGACCATGAAATTTTGAAGTTTGTCACTTCTATTTTCATATCCGTCTAGATCTCTCGCTGTTCTCTTACTCTTAATCCATATTTGCTTGCAATTTAGGAGTGGAAAATGTTTAAAATTCCACGAGA
Organism: Schistocerca nitens; assembly: GCF_023898315.1. Classification (NCBI taxonomy): domain Eukaryota; kingdom Metazoa; phylum Arthropoda; class Insecta; order Orthoptera; family Acrididae; genus Schistocerca; species Schistocerca nitens. Next base: position 286,795,310 of record NC_064614.1, read on the forward strand.
CAATGAGCAGGGCCGAGAGCGGGCCGAATCTGCAAAAGAATCGCATCCCAGGGACAAGTTCTTTGAAAGGCCGCCGGAGTTGGTCCGGGAGGACATTGGCCACCAAGCAGAGACTGTTGCTGTGCAAAAGCGTCGCAAGAAGTCGAGCCATTGTATAGAAATGCAGACAGCATCTCCCATGGAGAAACGCCTGGTGAAAATGGTTTACCAGCAGAAAATGGAATGAGAACCCGGTCTCTTAAGCTGCAACACACCTTTGTAAATAAGATGTGGAAATCTCGGCGTTTCTTCAGAAAACCACAGAAAACTAAAGATAAACATCTCAGTGGTGGATAGGGGACATTTGATCCTGGGTCTTTGAAATTGTGGGAAACCGCAAAATGCCATGACTTTCCAGAAACACAGTGTTTATTTAAAATGAAGCCTGCCGCTATTGGCTAGCGTAAACAAACTCTAAGTTAGAAATGGATACCAGACAGTGATGAGACAGAGCACCTCACTGGTCAAACAAAGAGACAGAGGGAGAAGAGTGATGTGTGTCTTTTCGATAGAGTATGGTAGGACACAAGTCACTGGTTAACCAGTCTGAGGAAGGAGAGAAATTTTTGTAACGAGGACTTTGACTGGTCGGCACTCAGAAGATACAGAGCTGAGCCAACAAATACTGTGAGAGATTGAAAATGCAGCAGTGCAACGTTTCCTCTTACTTCAAACTCAATTGGAAATCAAATGGGAAGATAGAATTCGGAGATCAAGATCCGGAGCCTCCATCGTCCGACTTCAAGACAGAGTCACCACACCGTCCCCCAAGCTAATGCACAGGGGACAGAAACATTTTGGGCTAATTTGAGCTTAGCCACTGACGAGGGTCGTTGGTTCCACCAGTTATCGATTGTACAGCCACTTGAACCACCGCCTGGAATACTATGTTGAGATATGCTGCACCTTCAGGATGAGGTGTAGCGAAGTCCAATTATTTCAAGTTTCACTCTCAATATTTGCATTTTGTCAGTAATAAACAATTTTTTTTCAGTTTCACCCACAGGTGAGATGCTTTTCCTTTCTGTAACAGGAGTTACTTCTACGGATCTTATAACAGTCACTACGCATTCTGCGGTTATACATAACTTTCTTGTCAGGTATTTAGCTCCCGTTCATCCCACACACACCACATCCCTCCCCCCCCCCCCCCCACACACACACACCAATCTCGGTGTCAGTTATACCAAGGATGTTAAAGTTATCACAGGTAGCCATTCAGTTATTTATTAACAAGATTATTTATTAACAAGATGAATCTTGTTAATATTGTCACAAGTTGCCACTGTTTCAGATTCATTTTATTCTAATAAGCCCAAGTTATTATGAACAGTGTTTCCTTTAACATTCGTACATTCCTTCTTTACAGTTTTGTAGGGCACATTTGTATACGTTTTATCGATGCCTGTAACACCCCCCCCCCCCCGCTCCTTGGAGTCAAAAGAAGAATAAAGTATAAAATAATCTCTTACACAGCCATGAGTTCGAGACTGGGCTGCGCCATCTGCCATCGGCACTAAATTACTAAATTCTTCATGATAACTTGATGCCACAGCACCACCAACCGGCAATCCGTGGATGCTGCCACCAATGCTGAGTTTCTAGTGGAACTTGGTGCATCAGCACCAGCCACTATCCAACTCCTACCAGCGGACAGTAAGTCAAATCCCGTACACTGCCGTCTCCATAAACCAGCACGGTGATGTATGAAGAGCTGAGGAGCAGCCAGGCTCCACGCCACTGAGGGAAGTAAGACGCCTCTGACGTCAATGACCATGGCCCCCAGAGGCTGAAGGTCTACCATGGGACTGCCATCAGCTTGCAAGGTTGAAACTGCCCCCCCCCCCCCCCCATACTTCACCGCCAGCCAGGGACAGCAGAAGGAGGCATATTTGTATTGCTGAGGTGTGACATGTCATGTATTGAAGTGTCCAAACCACAGCCTACAGTGCCGGTCGAAGTGGCCGAGCGGTACTAGGCGCTACAGTCTGGAACCGCGCGACCGCTACGGTGGCAGGTTCGAGTCCTGCCTCGGGAATGTATGTGTGTGATGTTCTTACGTTAGTTAGGTTTAAGTAGTTCTAAGTTTTAGGGGACTGATGACCTCAGAAGTTAAGTCCCATAGTGCTCAGAGCCATTTGTACCATTTTGAACCACAGCCTACAGTATCGTCATTTTGGGTAAGTGCGACTATTTTGTTTTTTTGTGGTAACAATCGTGGGTTTGAGGATTAAGGGACGTGGTAAGAGTAGGGTTATTTTTGTAAAACCGGAGGAACCAGCTGACTTATCGCAGTTTAAGGCGAATTCCTGAGATGAGTGGTTCGTATCTGTGCATTGCACACAGTGCATGCCGACCGTTGTGCCGAGTCTGTAGCAGTTGTTTGCTTTATGTGTAATCGTTTTGATTACATGGCTAGACAGTGTGTAGAGTCCAGGTATCTCATGATTAGACAAAAGAAGTAGGTCAGGTAGCTGCGGACTGTATCATCTCGGTTATTGGTGGGTTATTATTTTTATGTCATTTTGGAGTATTAATTCCGAGTCGTTAAGATGAGTAACAATGAAGCAGTGGTAAAATCAGAGACACAAGGTGTCAGCAGTGAGAAAGCTATACAGTTATTGGTGAATGAGATATCCCAATTAAGAGCGGGTAGCTTCAGATGATAAACAAGTGAAGAAAAAGAAGGAAATAGAGGTGTTAAAGTCACAGGCTCTAGGAGTGGATCCAGCTATTGCTAAACTTGTTTCTCCATTTTCTGGTACGTCGTGGATGTGTTAGTACATGTGAAGGATCTCAGGGGATTGGCTAACACAGGGGGTTGGTCAACTAAGAAATTATTGCGAATAGTAAGGTTACATTTAACAGGAGAAGCAAAGTCATTTGTGCGGTGTGAAGAGGTGCCACGCAGACCAGAGTATTTTGATCAAGTCAGGCAAGGATTATACCAAAGGTAAAGAAAACAGAACCGTGCACGGTTTTCCATGAGTAGTTGACTATAGTTTTCAAAAGGCATACTGAAGCTGTTGAAGGTTTTCCAGATAGTATTAGGAAACTTAATATGTACATATTTATGAGTTAACGCAGGGAGAGGAGGTGAACAAAGTGTTGCTACAGGAAGCAGAGTAACATAGGTTTCGTACTTTTCTGAGATGTTTGGTACCAGAGATGTTTAGGAAGCTTCACACTGAGATGTGTAAAGACCTCCATGCAGCGGTTAAATTAGCATTGGAGTATGAACACTGATGTGTCAATAGGTATAAGTGGACGAAGAAACCTGATTGCTTCGAATGTAAAATGCTTTAATTGTGGACGTGCAGAGGATATGCAGAGGCAATGCTACTAGCCACACAGGTGTAATAAGGGCTGGCGTGGACTCTCAACAATGGAAGTATAAGTAGGAGTGGTATTGGTATAGATCAACGACAGGGATGTAGGGCTAATGGGAAAGTTGGTGTTGGGGGTAAGAAGTATACGTTAAACTCAGGAGGAAACACTGGAAGGACGTCCCAGTAAAAATAAATGCAGCAGAAACGAATGCAAGCGTGGAACGTGCCATACGAGGTGTAATAGGCGGTAGGGAACATAAAGTTTTGTTGGACGCAGGGGTACATGCGTCAGTGGCCTCAAGAGAGTTAGTGGGAATGAGGGCGTCGAAACCACCATGTTACAATTTGCGTGGAGTAGGGGATAGTGATATGACAAGTGTAGTCGGTAACGCTCAATTTTTAGTTTGAAGCAACCATATTTATTCAATGTGTGTAAGCGGTGTCTCATGTAACCGAGAGCTACAGCATCAGCCTAGGATTAGACTTTCCGCATCAGTCTTGCCATAATTGACCTTCGCCGATGTATAGTGGATCTTAATGGCAAGACATTCCTGCTAGGGAAAGCTGCTGTCAATGTTTATCTTGTCACGAGAAGCATTTAGTCTACACAACAGTCCAGTTAGACTGTGAGCAACGATATTATGTCTTAATTCACATGACTGTGTGTTCAATGGCACCAGAAAGTCCTTTGGGAGAATGTGGAGCCTGACTTGCAAAGTGACGTGTTGTGTATAGCGGAATCGCTGAAAGGTAGTGAGATCATGGATGCATCGTGTTGTCTGGTGAAACGTAGTGTTGTACGTAAACAGCAGAGGGACAGAGGCAAGGTACTATCCATCGTTGTGGATAATTTTGGCGCCAAGGACGTTACAATATTGAAGGGAACATTGTTGGAGAATCCAGATGAGGAAGATTGTCATGCAGAGGATGTAGGCCACAAGAGGACACAGGATGTCTGCTAGGACTGCATTTCATGAAAAACTGAAGCATATAAAGTGGACAGAAAGCACACAGATGGAGGACCTATTGCTAGAATTTCAGGATCTGTTTTTTCAAGGATCTGTTTGTTTTTTCAGGATCTGTTTTTTTCTGTTACACCAGTATCACAACACAGGATTCCGACAGGGAACAAAGGACCGGCGTATCGGAGCTTGTAAGAACACATGATCACTACAACAAGCTTTCGAGGAATTTATAAATTAACAGCTGGCTGATAGGATAACAGAAGAGAGTAGTAGCCCCTGTGGGCAGGAATTGCAATTACGTCCAAGAAGTCTATAGGTGGCTCAAAGAAGTATCACTTTTGTTGTGATTACTGCTATTTGAGTAGCAAGACTACGACAGATGCCTACCCAATTCCAAATATCACAGACATGATAGATAATCCAGGGCAATACAATTACTTCTCAATAATGGACTTGAAGAATGGATACCATCAATTAGGAGTTGCTCTGGAGTGTAAACTGGAAACGATGTTTTCAGCACCTTGAGGGCACTAAATATAGAAGCATGCCGTTTGTGTCAAAAAAGGCACCGGCAACATTGCAGCGTTTAATGGATGGGATGCCTAAGGGACTGAAATCGTGTCAGTGTCTGGTGTATCTCGACAACATAACAGTCTATTCATGGAATACGTAGCTGCAAATACATCAACTGAGGGAAGTATTCAAGAGGTTATGATCAGCTCATTTGACAGTAATTACTGAGAAATGTCACTTGCTTTAGAAGACGTCAACTATTTACGTCATGAGATCAGTAAGGATGGTGTAAGACCTGATTCTTGATTACTGCAAGCAGTGCAAGATTTTCCAATATCAGGAACAACCAAGGAGTTGCAATCTCTCCTGGCTCTCGCAAGTTATTATAGGAAATTCATGAATGGATCTGTGGATATTGCGCAGCGGCTTACACAGTTGTTGAAGAAGGGTGTGAAGTTGGTACATGAAAGCATGCACACAGGAGTTGTAAGTTTGCATCAAGAGAGACTGGACGTAAGTAATGGCGAAAGTGTGGTGTGCAAAAATTTGTATTTGACCTCTGTTGTAAAACAACGTTGGGAAAAGCACTGTGAAAACAACAGGCAATAGTAAGGGCCAAAGCACAATAATTATTTTAGAAGAATTTCCAGATTATTAATGAAATAATAGTACTGCGTGGCCAGATGTACTTAATCCACCTTGCAAATGAAAGGAAAAAACCTGTTGCCTAATGACTGTCATCATCAAATTGTCATACTGTGCATACAGCAACTCCACATCAAAGTAAGACTGCGCCATTTCAGATATTTATAAATGTAAAGGACTTGCCAGCGTATTACAGCCAGCAGCTGGATATTACGTAGAGATGACGAAAAGTCGTAGGATCAATCCTCTCTCCCAGCGTAGTGCAGCAACTTGCTGTGGCATGTATTTAACAAGTCTTTGATAGTCCTCTGCAGAAATACTCAGCCATGCTGTCTCTATAGTAGTCCATCAGTGTGAAAGTGTTGTCGGTGCATGATTTTGTGCATGAACTCATTATGTCCCATGTGTTTCATCGGATTCATTTCAGGCGATCTAGGTGGCCAAATCATTCGCTTGAACTATCCAGAATGTTATTCAAACGAATCACGTGCAATTTTGTCCCTGTAACATGGCGCATTGTCATCCATAAAAATGTCATCGTTGTTTGGGAATATTAAGTCCATGAAGCCGAACATACTCATTTCCAGTCAGTGATCAGTTCAGTTGGACGAGAGAGCCCAGTCCATTCCACGTAAAGACAGTCCACTCCATTATGGAGCCACTACCAGCTTTCATAGTATAGGGTCTGTGCCACACTCGAACCCTACCATCAGCTGCTCCCAACTGAGATCGTAACTCATCTGATCAGGGCAAGGTTTCCCACGCCCGGGTTCCCGGGTTCGATTCCCGGCGGGGTCAGGGATTTTCTCTGCCTCGTGATGGCTGGGTGTTGTGTGCTGTCCTTAGGTTAGTTAGGTTTAAGTAGTTCTAAGTTCTAGGGGACTGATGACCATAGATGTTAAGTCCCATAGTGCTCAGAGCCATTTGAACCTTTTCAGGGCAAGGTTTCCAATTATGTAGGATCGAACCGATATACAGTGGTCTCCAAAATTAAAGCAACAAACCGCTATTTCACCGTTCTAATTCACGAAATAATCTTACAAACTGTCAACCAGATGTCCAGTAAAAATGTTCAAATGCGTGTGAGATCGTAAGGACTTAACTGCTAAGGTCATCAGTCCCTAAGCTTAGACACTACTTAACCTAAATTATCCGAAGGACAAACACACACACCCATGCCCGAGGGAGGACTCGGACCTCCGCCGGGACCAGCCGCACAGTCCATGACTGCAGCGCCTAAGACCGCTCGGCTAATCCCGCGTGGCAATCAGATGTCCGTAGGATCGTGTTCTGCGTGGAAGATGGCATTCCAGTCAGTGGACAACGATGACGTCAGGGCACCTGTGAAACGATCTTGTGTTTGCTAGGTAGCCCCACATCCACAATCGCTATGCACACAGTTACAGACGTGCAGAACGGCACAGAGAAGATGCCTACCAAACTCTCTGCGGTGGACGGCCGGAGAAAGAAAGGAAGCAGGACAGCCGCAAACTGATGTGGGCCGATGGCTTAGTGTGAATCATTCTGTTGTTTCTCGGATGTGGTGACATTTTATAAAGACCGAAACTGTATCCCGAAGATCAGGGCAGAGTTGACCACGTCTGATTTCAGAAGGGAGGACCGTTATTTCGCTGTAAGGGCACAACAGCATGTCTGGGATGAACTAGGGAGACGGCTTGCATTATGTCAGCATTTACCAACAACTCTTCAAGACTGCGAACAGCTCTGCAGAAAAAATGGGCGTTTTTTCCTCAACACGAGTCTGGTGACGTCACTCACAGTACGCCCCCTCGTTGTCAGAACTGTATTGCTGCCAGAGGTGGTCACATCCCTTCCTAAGAACATTAATCTGTTGTCGGAATGTGTGTGCAAATCCGTTAAGTGGGAAAAAAACGAAGGAAATTTTTGTCTACCGTTATCCATGTTGCAGTTGTTTACGTTCTGTATTCTTTAGGTTGCTTCAACTTTACCATCACCTGTTTATACTGTTTTGTGGCAAAATAAAAGCGATCTTGCAAAATTTCAGTTTGTTGTTTTAATTTTTGACACCTATGTAGTCACGAGGCCAGGAGAGACAGTGCAGACGATGTTGTGCTGTTAGCAAAGGCACTCACGTCGGTCGTCTGCTGCCATAGCCCACTGACGCCAAACTCTGCCGCAGTAATCTAGTGGATACGTTCGTCGAACGTCCCACATTGGTTTCTGCTATCGTCATTATCGCGACGTGTTACGTTGCCATAGTAACTTCCAATTGTAAACTTATTCGCATTTTTTCGATACAAAATTATTAGGAACAGAAGCCTTTCCTAGAAACTACAGGGGAATGCGATACACATTTATGTGAATAAGTTGCCGGCTGTCTTAAAATTTTGAGCTGTTAGGTTCAAATATGACCAGAGGGCACGCGCTCGATCAGGGACAACAGTTCATTGCACGCTTTGGAGAGTTTGCTCCCAAGCACACCCGGTCACCTAACGTTCAACCGGCTGAGACGCGCCTCCAGCCGTGGAGACAGGAGCTGTTAGCACCTTCCCTTCCAGTTATGTTGGTTCGTGAGACTTTTCACCTGTCGCGGATTTGCACTGTGCAGAGGTATCCGTGATAACAAAAGTCCCCAGCTCCAATCGTAGACAGTTGCCTGACGATGCTAGACGTGTCGCTTCGTGAGTAACCGTAACACCAAAGTTGCAGCCATCTTAGTTGAAGGCCGATTTCCTACAACTTTGGAAGTAGCCTCGAGTGACATTCTGCTGCTGTCGAGTACCATGATTACCTATCGGGAGCTTACAGCAAATACGGTGGTTGCTCATGCGTTGTTACACGAAATGTCACGCTCGCGTCTTGTCCTGTGAGTCTCTCAACACTGATGTAAGTTACAACGAGCCACCCCTTGTTTATGCTTTCACACCCGAACTCACGCGGTTGGCTTTTAAAACGGTCGAGGTATAATTCTCCTAATCTCCCTCTCTCTCTCTCTACATTGATTAGATGTCGATTTCATTGTTTCATTGACCTTCTTATGTATCTGTCTTGTACATTACTCGGCGTTCGCCGGCATGGAAGCTCACCATTTCTCTCAACATTCGTGACTTGACAATAGTAACTGTCGTAAAAGCGCTAAATCAATTTGTGTTCTCCATTGCATAAAATAAACGAGGGGCGTAATACAGCAAAATTTTTTCCTCAGTTTCGGTTGAAATTTTGAGGAATTTGTTGTGGGACACGTGGAACATTCTTTCTTCGGATCCTACAGTTTCATGAATTTACGATGGGTGACGACCCTATAGCTAGACTTCAAAATGGCGTCTGTAGCGGATGTGCGTTCCAAACAGAGAGCTGAGCTTTTGAAAAAAAAACCAGAGCATCGCAGATATTCACAGGCGCTTGCAGAATGACTACAGAGACCGGAGACGGAACAAAATCGCGATGAGCCTTTGGGCGAGCCGACTGCCATCATCGCAACAAGGGAGCGAAAATGTCCGATCTCCTGCGTGTTGGCCGGCCAGACACAGCTGTGACTCCTACAATGTTGGAAGTGCGGACACTCTGATTAGAAGAGATAGACGGATCACAACAAACACCTCGCTGCACAACTGGACATCTCTGTCGGTGGCGCTGACACTCGGCCACCAGTTGGGTTACTCAGAGCTGTGTACCCACTGGGTTCCTCGCTGCCTAACTGAAGACCATAAAGAGCAACGAAGAACCGTTTATGCGGAACTGCTTGAGCGTTCTAGGCTGACTGTGACAAAACAAAACGGTATCTATGGAACGGCACCACACGACCTCTCCTCCGAAAGAAAAAGTTCAAAGCCGCACCCTCAGCCGGTAATATTTGGCGACGGTCTTGTAGGACTCTGAATGGGTTATACTGTTTCATATCCTCCCTCATGGCGCGATGATCAGCTCTACATCTACATCCATACTCCGCAAGCCACCTGACGGTGTGTGGCGGAAGGTACCCTGAGTACCTCAATCGGTTCTCCCTTCTATTCCAGTCTCGTATCGTTCGTGGAAAGAAGGATTGTCGGTATGCTTCTGTGTGGGCTCTAATCTCTCTGATTTTATCCTCATGGTCTCTTCGCGAGATATACGTAGGAGGGAGAAATATACTGCTTGACTCTTCGGTGAAAGTATGTTCTCGAAACTTTAACAAAAGCCCGTACCGAGCTACTGAGCGTCTCTCCCGCAGAATCTTCCACTGGAGTTTATCTATCATCTCCGTAACGCTTTCGCGATTACTAAATGATCCTGTAACGAAGCGCGCTGCTCTGCGTTGGATCTTCTCTATCTCTTCTATCAACCCTATCTGGTACGGATCCCACACTGCTGAGCAGTATTCAAGCAGTGGGCGAACAAGTGTACTGTAACCTACTTCCTTTGTTTTCTGATTGCATTTCCTTAGGATTCTTCCAATGAATCTCAGTCTGGCATCTGCTTTACCGACGATCAACTTTATATGATCATTCCATTTTAAATCACTCCTAATGCGTACTCCCAGATAATTTATGGAATTAACTGCTTCCAGTTGCTGACCTGCTATTTTGTAGCTAAATGATAAGGGATCTATCTTTCTATGTATTCGCAGCACATTACACTTGTCTACATTGAGATTCAATTGCCATTCCCTGCACCATGCGTCAATTCGCTGCAGATCCTCCCTCATTTCAGTACAATTTTCCATTGTTACAACCTCTCGATACACCACAACATCATCTGCAAAAAGCCTCAGTGAACTTCCGATGTCATCCACAAGGTCATTTATGTATATTGTGAATAGCAACGGTCCTATGACACTCCCCTGCGGCACACCTGAAATCACTCTTACTTCGGAAGACTTCTCTCCATTGAGAATGACATGCTGCGTTCTGTTATCTAGGAACTCTTCAATCCAATCACACAATTGGTCTGATAGTCCATATGCTCTTACTTTGTTCATTAAACGACTGTGGGGAACTGTATCGAACGCCTTGCGGAAGTCAAGAAACACAGCATCTACCTAGGAACCCGTGTCAATGGCCCTCTGAGTCTCGTGGACGAATAGCGCGAGCTGGGTTTCAGACGACCGTCTTTTTCGAAACCCATGCTGATTCCTACAGAGTAGATTTCTAGTCTCCAGGAAAGTCATTATACTCGAACATAATACGTGTTCCAAAATTCTACAACTTATCGACGTTAGAGATATAGGTCTATAGTTCTGCACATTTGTTCGACGTCCCTTCTTGAAAACGGGGATGACCTGTGCCCTTTTCCAATCCTTTGGAACGCTACGCTCTTCTAGAGACCTACGGTACACCGCTGCAAGAAGGGAGGGGGGGGGGGGGGGGGGGCAAGTTCCTTCGCGTACTCTGTGTAAAATCGAACTGGTATCCCATCAGGTCCAGCGGCCTTTCCTCTTTTGAGCGATTTTAATTGTTTCTCTATCCCTCTGTCGTTTATTTCGATATCTACCATTTTGTCATCTGTGCGACAATCTAGAGAAGGAACTACAGTGCACTCTTCCTCTGTGAAACAGCTTTGGAAAAAGACATTTAGTATTTCGGCCTTTAGTCTGTCATCCTCTGTTTCAGTACCATTTTGGTCACAGAGTGTCTGGACATTTTGTTTTGATCCACCTACCGCTTTGACATAAGACCAAAATTTCTTAGGATTTTCTGCCAAGTCAGTACATAGAACTTTACTTTCGAAGTCATTGAACGCCTCTCGCATAGCCCTCCTCACACTACATTTCGCTTCGCGTAATTTTTGTTTGTCTGCAAGGCTTAGGCTATGTTTATGTTTGCTGTGAAGTTCCCTTTGCTTCCGCAGCAGTTTTCTAACTCGGTTGTTGTACCACGGTGGCTCTTTTCCATCTCTTACGATCTTGCTTGGCACATACTCATCTAACGCATATTGTACGATGGTTTTGAACTTTGTCCACTGATCCTCAACACTATCTATACTTGAGACAAAACTTTTGTGTTGAGCCGTCAGGTACTCTGTAATCTGCTTTTTGTCACTTTTGCTAAACAGAAAAATCTTCCTACCTTTTTTAATATTTCTATTTACGGCTGAAATCGTCGATGCCGTAACCGCTTTATGATCGCTGATTCCCTGTTCTGCGTAAACTGTTTCAAATAGTTCGGGTCTGTTTGTCACCAGAAGGTCTAATATGTTATCGCCACGAGTCGGTTCTCTGTTTAACTGCTCAAGGTAGTTTTCAGATAAAGCACTTAAAAAAATTTCACTGGATTCTTTGTCCCTGCCACCCGTTATGAACGTTTGAGCCTTCCAGTCTATATCCGGCAAATTAAAATCTCCACCCAGAACTATAACATGGTGGGGAAATCTACTCGAAATATTTTCTAAATTATCCTTCAGGTGCTCAGCCACAACACGCTATAAACACGCCTCCCCCTTCACTGTCCAGCCTGTCTCTGCGGTATACATTCCAATCTGAGTTTAGGATTTCATTACTGTTTACATCTGGTTTCAGCCAACTTTCCGTCCCTAGTACTATATGGGCGTTGTGACCGTTTATTAATGAGAGCAGTTCTGGGACCTTTCTATAGACGCTCCTGTAGTTTACTATTAGCACATTAATATTGTTATTCCCTGTTGCATTTTGCCTACGCCTACCTTGCCGCGTCTCAGGAGGCGTCTTGTCGGGCCTAGGGAGGGAATTCTCTAACCTAAAAAACCCCCATGTGCACTCCACACGTACTCCGCTACCCTTGTAGCCGCTTCCGACGTGTAGTGCACGCCTGACCTATTCAGGGGAACCCTACATTTCTCCACCCGATAGCGGAGGTCGAGAAATTTGCACCCCAGATCTCCGCAGAATCGTCTGAGCCTCTGGTTTAAGCCTTCCACTCGGCTCCAAACCAGAGGACCGCGATCGGTTCTGGGAACGATACTACAAATAGTTAGCTCTGATTCCACCCCGCGAGCGAGGCTTTCCGCCTTCACCAATTCCGTCAACCGCCTGTACGAACTGAGGATGACCTCTGAACCCAGACGGCAGGAGTCATTGGTGCCGACATGAGCAACAATTTGCAGTCGGGTGCACCCAGTGCTCTTTATCGCCGCCGGTAGGGCCTCCTCCACATCTCGGATGAGACCACCCGGCAAGCAGACAGAGTGAACACTGGCCTTCTTCCCCGACCTTTCCGCTATGAGGAAGTTTGTTGCACTACCCTCAGAAAACTGAAGAAGCGACTGCAGCTTGTTCGTTGTCAAAAAAATGCAGGCGGAGTTCTACTTCTCCGTGATACCGCAAGACTCCACTCAAGCCTGCGCATACGAGAGGAGCTCACAAAACGTCATTGGACTCTTCTTCGTCATCCACCCAACAGCCATCTGTTCGGCCCGATGAAGGCTGCACTTCGCGAGAAGTACGTGAATGATGGGGAGGTTGTTGATGCGACAAAACGTTGGCCCCGACGTCGACCGGTAGAGTGGCGCTATGTGGGCATATAGGCCCTCCCAGTAATGTGGAATAAGACTGTCGTCGTGAACGGAGATTATAATTTTTTGAAATATTTTACCTTGTGTAAGTAGGCTGTTTATGTTTTCTTATTGGCAACGCCACGTAGCGCTCTGTATGAAAATCACTGGCTGTGCTGTGTGCAGTCTGTGGCTGCTTTGCATTGTTGTAATACTCGCCATTGTAGCGTTGGGCAGTTGGCTGTTAACAGCGCGTAGCGTTGTGCAGTTGGAGGTGAGCCGCCAGCAGTGGTGGATGTGGGGAGAGCGATGGCGGAGTTTTGAAATTTGTTAGACTGGATGTCAATTATGACTATTAAGGTAAATACATTGTTTGTTCTCTATTAAAATCTTTCATTTGCTAACTATGCCTATCAGTGGTTAGTGCCTTAAGTTTGATGGATTGGAAGAAATGCATTGAGAAGCTATAAGAAAATGGTTTGGCCAAAAAAAGTAGTGTACAATGGAGAAAAACTATTTTTGAAAAAGGATGTGAACAGAATACAGAAAGCATGCTTGGATAGGATTTTCTTTTTTGGCTGGAGCAAATGTCGAACTAAGAGGAACGATCTATGGAATGAAGTTTTGGGTTGGACTGTAGTACCAAATGTTGCACTGAAAACAAACCCTGTCCTTTCCTTTTGTGTTATCCCACTATGTGTTTGTGCACTCTTGTGTATTTGTGTTTTTCCTGTCTTTATGTGTTTATCTGATAAGTGATATGTTGTAGAATTTTTCAAATACTATGTTATTTACTTTGTAAAGATGTTTAGACATTATTTATCTGTTCCGTTTTGTTGCTCATGTGTGAAGTTGATGTTTCAAAAGCTATTCTGATCTTTCATGTATGTACTTATGCCATAATTCCTGTAACACTGATGTATATGTATATTTCTATTCTTTTGTAAAGCCTGTGTTACTACAATTGTTATCTATATTGTTATGTTCTTTAATGATGTATTTTGTACCTTTGTTATTGTATTCTTATGTTATAAAATTGTAATTGACACCAGTTCATCAAATTAAGTAACTTGTAAGTTACATTTCATTGCACACATTTCTGTTGGTCATAGTATATGGGCAATATGTGAGAAGTAGGGACTGTTAGTGTTTGCACGTGTGTTAATAATTCAGCAAGGGACTGGATAACAGCATTGCTGGTTCTGAGGACAATTCCAAAAACTTTGTGAGTGCACAAGTGGTGGTTATGGACTTGCTATATTCTCCGCAAGAATCTTCGATGGTGATTGTGCACCTACACAGTCGCAACGGATGGCTGCTAGCCATCTCTACAAGGACTACAGTGGGTCTGCATCTTTGATGGCCCACCAATACCATTATTTCTACAAGGACTGCAGTGGGTCTGCACCTCTGGTGGCCCACCAATACCGTAATCTCTATCAGGACTACAGTGGGTCTACTCTGTGATGACCTACCTACCAGTATTCTTCAAAACTTCGACTGACTCTGCTGTGGGTTTGCTCTGTTGTGGCCCATTACCTGTCTGCATGTCAAGAGTCAGCACTGTCTTTCCGTTGGAAGGACAACACTACTTCTTCAAGACTGCATGGAAATCCACTACTTCTGTGTGCATTTTCTTTTACTGCTCAGACTTTGAGAAAAACGCTGCTATTTTACTGTGATGAACGATCAGGACTGTCTTTATGGACTGTGAGAAAATTTTAGCTTTTGACCAACATTGTATCAATAAGTGTGTGCATTTGATTTCTTCGTTATTGTAATTATGAAAAATTTTATCAAATCATTATTGGCCACTTCCCAAAACAATTTGTAAAATTTTTTGTGGGGAGCATGGGGGCTATGTAAGTAGGCTGTTTATGTTTTCTTATTGGCAACGCCACGTAGCGCTCTGTATGAAAATCACTGGCTGTGCTGTGTGCAGTCTGTGGCTGCTTTGCATTGTTGTAATACTCGCCATTGTAGCGTTGGGCAGTTGGCTGTTAACAGCGCGTAGCGTTGCGCAGTTGGAGGTGAGCCGCCAGCAGTGGTGGATGTGGGGAGAGAGATGGCGGAGTTTTGAAATTTGTTAGACTGGATGTCAATTATGACTATTAAGGTAAATACATTGTTTGTTCTCTATTAAAATCTTTCATTTGCTAACTATGCCTATCAGTGGTTAGTGCCTTCAGTAGTTTGAATCTTTTATTTAGCTGGCAGTAGTGGCGCTCGCTGTATTGCAGTAGCTTGAGTACCGAAGATTTTTTGTGAGGTAAGTGATTTGTGAAAGGTATAGGTTAATGTTAGTCAGGGCCATTCTTTTGTAGGGATTTCTGAAAGTCAGATTGCGTTGCGCTAAAAATACTGTGTGTCAGTTTAAGCACAGTCAAGTATAATTGTTGAAAGGGGGAAAGGGGATGTTTTACTTGTTACAATTGGAAGGTCAGCGACTATAACAAATGTTAATTTTTTATTACAATAAAATAGCCGCAACAGCATTAACATGTTTATTTTTTTACTGGTGACCGGTTTCGACTACTGTTTTGGTCATCATCAGACCGCTTACTCCACGGGTGTCTGTCGAGGAGATGGCGCCACTCAATGAGCATATAACGCACACTGGTTATATGCCTCCACGAGTGGCGCCAGCTGCTCTGCAGCTTTAGCAGACTCCCAAGGACTAAACTGTCTCGTTATGACCAGAACAGTGGTCGAAACCAGTCACCAGTAAAAAAATAAACTTCTTTATGCGGTTGGATTTGTTTTATTATAATAAAATAAATTTAATGGAGATTATGATGGAAAATATGGTTTGGTAGCCAAAACAGGGGGAATAATAACCATATTATCCTGAATAAAACCAACTTTCTTTGAGAAGAAAATGTGTTGCATTGCTTATTGAACGTCCACTTGTTTTCAGATTAACGTTTTAAAAGACCTTTAACTGACTTCTAATTCTATTAACTCTGTCAACGTTTAGACAACCAACCCCTCTGTCAGTTGGAGAAGAATACGGATGCCTACGCAGTCAAAGGCTAGAATATCACCAGGTGAGTGACTGTCTCTCTCTCTGACAGGAAGAAGGTGAGAAATCATTTACCAGTCTTTAAACGCAGTCACCTCAGACGTGTCGACTCCCTCGATCACAGTAAGACTGTTTTACATCCCTACGATTAACAATCCTCCAGTCGCTACAGCGTCATGTTTTCTCTATCGTATCACTGGTAACCAAGCGATTCGACCTAAAAAGAGTGTTTTCTTATAGTTACCACTATTAAACAACAGGTTAGTATGAGACACTGCATTGTAAACTGGTTTCGGAAATTGCGTTCATGGTGTGATAATGTCGTCACTTGGAAGTTCTTGGCTGTAAGGACTTTTAAGGCACAATCTGTAGTAAATCGTTGTTCTTTTGTGCTGGGGCTTTGCTATGAACGGTACGTAGGCAGTCAGAGTGGCATGGGCTTTGCAGGCTTTCAGGTGCAGTGGACTGTGAGGGCAGGTGGGGAACGGTGCCAAGCGCGGTGCGTGCTAGCTGCCGCGTGACCGCGTGGGCCATTGTCTGCGGCTAACGCGGGCCAGCGGCCGGACCCAGTGTTCCTACTCGTTCTGCGTGGCCGCCTTGCTGGACTCCATATCAGTGACCACTGTGAGCTTCCATTACCTTAATGCAAGGCGACACGAATGTTTGGCAGATGAGAATGTGAGTTCAAATGCTGTCAAAAAATGGCGCCATGTCGGATGAAAGGGCAAAGCAAGGTCGAGACAAGAATTCCGCCGCGGTATCTGCGTGGTAATCACCGCGGCATTCGCCTTATCTGAATTAGGCCCAACAATACAAGACATTAAGTTATCGTCAGCGGCTGAATTTCGCGTCTTAAATGACATAATTTTCGTCATCTACTGTAATTATTGTTTACTTTCCACTATTGTCCAGTTTCGGATATAATGCCGAAGGGAAATTAACTTCTTAGGTTTGTCAGCTCGATTGAGTACGGTGGAGAATTTTAACAACTCGCTGAATAGAAAGAGAGCTAAGCTAAACGAGCACTTATTGACCACCTCGGAAGGACTACCAAAGTTTTTAAGCAATTAAGGAAATTTGAGTCAACATGCTACGGTTTCGCCAAATGTGGTGTAAATTACCAAGACATCAATAACCCGCGAAACATAAATGAGTTGGCGAGAAAGCAGCATTGTACAAAACTTCATCACGCAAACCATTGACGCTGCTAATCAGAATGTGTCATCCTGCCATAGCAAATGCATATTTGAGAGATGAGAGATATGTGGTACATTTAAGGTGGATGGGTTTC
This sequence comes from Schistocerca nitens, assembly GCF_023898315.1. Classification (NCBI taxonomy): domain Eukaryota; kingdom Metazoa; phylum Arthropoda; class Insecta; order Orthoptera; family Acrididae; genus Schistocerca; species Schistocerca nitens. The sequence continues at coordinate 286,812,539 of NC_064614.1, forward strand.
GTCCAATGGCGAAGTGCCATCGTTTGTACAACAGACAGCGATACAGTATCATTGGCAGACTGGAGACGGATCGAGCACAGTTTACACGACTGTCATCGTGCAGTTTAAAGAATGTATCAGTTTCTATACAAGTGTTCAAGTGAGTATTGACCTTACGCGCCATGTACCAACTAAGGCCTACTTTTGCTGCAGTCACCGGAAACAATGGAGTTCTATACGAAAAATGCGTCAGGAAGGTGGTATCAAATGTAAACTTATGCACTTTTCACGTGAACGACAGTTTGCAGTGGCACGTGTCATAACCTGTACACTTCAGTCAGGTTTTATCAAATACAACACATAAGTAAATGAATAACAACTACTTTTGTGGTTCTCCTCGACTTACCTTAGTTTTATAATCAGGGTAATATGCATTAAACGTTAACGAGTAATTGGTTATAAGTATCTATTAGCGTGCAGAAATCATATTGGCCTGATAACAGTGACAATTTGTCGTAGGTATGCCCAATATGATTAAAGTTGCATGACCGCGCCTTCATGTACGTAGAATGTTCTTCAGATCACTCCAACACAACCTGGACGTGATGAGATTGTCGTATCGATAGCTACGATGCCACAACGTAGGTACGCTCTGCTAAGTTGGCACTACGGCAGACACCGACGACAGCGCCCTCTAGCCGGTGCTGTGGAGGTCTACGAGCTCCGCTGCAGATTCTTCCCATTTCATCAAGAGCAGACGGCCTGGAAACATCGCTTCACCCTCTCCTTGCGATTGAGACTATGTACTACTTACGACGGGTCTAAGGCTTCGCACCTCAGTACAAAGTTATGTATGCCCTGTATATATTCATGCACCACTAAACCACTTTTACTTTCTAGCAGTATCGAGAGTCTTACCTCACCTGCTCCTGCTCACTTCCTACATTCGGCCTACCCATTCAGTTTACAGGAGCAGACCCACGAGCCGCCTTCCAGGCGGGATCCAAAAGAGATGCTTTGGGTTCAAATGGCTCTGAGCACTATGGGACTTAACATCTGTGGTCATCAGTCCCCTAGAACTTAGAACTACTTAAACCTAACTAACCTAAGGACATCACACACATCCATGCCCGAGGCAGGATTCGAACCTGCGACCGTAGCGGTCACGCGGTTCCAGACTGAAGCGCCTAGAACCGCACGGCCACACCGGCCGGCAGAGATGCTTTGTCTTACTGAATATACAGCGGGTGAACGAAAATATGGAAACATCAAAAACACAACAGATGCCTAAGACGGTGTAAGAAAACCTTCGGCTTTCAAAACAGCTTCCAGTCACCTCAGAATCAAGAAGTACATGCACTGTAAGGTTTCAAAGAGAACCTTATACAATATTTCCTGCACAGTGGCGCCAAGTACAGGTAACGATGCTTAAGATGGTGGTGTTAAGTTCCTATGGGACTGCTGAGGTCATCGGTCCCTAGGCTTACTCAATACTTAATCTAAATTAAACTAACTTAATCTAAGGATAACACACACACTCATGCCCGAGGGAGGACTCGAACCTCCAATGGCAGGAGCCGCGCCAACCATAGCAAGGCGCCTCAGACCAGGCGGCGATGCTGAAGTTCCAAGGCAACCACGCGCTCTTCTCTCCAAAGTACACCACAAACACTCAATAATACTGAGACCCGGTGACTGTGGTGTCCAGGGTATATGCGAAAGTTCCTCCTTGTCCTCAAAAAACCAGTCTGAGATGATGAAAACTGTGTGAACAGGGGCCCTGTCGTCTTGGAAAACAGCGTGACCATCGGGGAATCAACATTGGACCATGGGAAGGACTTAATCAGCCAAAACTGCCACACAGTTCTTGGCAGTAATGCAGCCTTGTAGAGGGTACCACGGAATACCACGATACATCTGCCGAAATCTTTGAACGCCTCCAAGATTCACTCTTGAGACATTAACTCAGCCAGAAGTTGGAAATAGAGTGAAATAGAACTCATCTGACCAAGTGACTTCCTTCCCTTGCTCCGTAGGCCAGATGTTATAGGTTCGGCGCCACATTTTTCTCTTACGGGCGTTTGTCTCACAATGGGGGTTTTGGAATTCCATCTCCCTCTGCAATTCCGTGCATATGGAACTCTCTTCGAGTTGTTTTGGTGCTGACATTCACTTTTGCAGTGATTTTGCAGCCGTCGTCCTCTCATTTTTCGGCACACTCCAGTCCCATTGACCGTCAGTCACGATCACTAAAGTTAATCTTTCGTCCGCGCTGTAAGTGGCGCATGATGTTTTTCCGCTTTCCCTGTACGCGGTATAAATCCTCGATACGGTGCCTCTTGAGCAGTCTAACACGTTGCGTCGGCGCGGTTTCTTTCGTCCATTACCTGTAGCTACCTGTGAACTCGTTGCAACAGGTCGCCGGTAGCAAAGCCGAGCAGAAACCTACCGTACTGCAACTCGCACCAGGCCGCATACAATGTAACTATTCCAAGAATCGGGAAAAGTTTTTAATTTTGAATGAAAGGTGGAAATACTGGCAAAACTTCGGTATATTCTGAAACTTGATGATGTACACGTTCACTGCCAAGCCCGTGCTAATCTTAACACAGTCATGCAAAAACCCTTTCATTCACGCTAGCAAATTTATGGTAACGTATTTCCTGAAATCTGTAAGCTACTAAGCACGGATTGTTCATAAATGAAAATGCTCGCCATACTATTAAGTTTATCGGTGTCTAACGAACTCAAAATTTTAGTCACCGATCTGCTGAATATGCCACGCAGGATTATTGTCTTTCCCCGTACACAAAATTTCTTAAAAAATCCATACTTTCTAAAAAAAACACATCGGAATAAATATGTCTACACTTTAAAACCCTTTTGAGGCACGTACCACAACTAAAACCGGCAAACTATAACTTCCTTCGGAGTTCATACTACACACGACCGCACTATTGAAAGGCTGGGCTTCGACTACTTAGACTGCTGTAAGCATTCTATATCTCCAAGAGAAAAGACGCGCTAAGAATATTCTGTTCTGATTGGTAAGTTTTCTTTAACGCCAATAGAAAAACATTATTCTCGCGCGTTAGTCCGCGCTTTTCATAACCAACCAATCAGCAAATAACACAGTTCTGAATCGTACTTTTTCCTGGAATAAATATTTAACATTCTGATATTTTGTTTATACTTTACGTTATTAACTATTTTCATTTCACTCGAATTAATTTCCTTTTGCCATAAACTTAAATAACATATTATGATACAAAATTCCCCGTCGTTTACATTCACACTGTCTTGAAAGTTTCTCACGCTAGTTCGTATAGCATTTATCGTTTGACGTCATTTAGCTCTGACGTAATGTACCCATAACAAGGCCGAACACCGTTCTCACAACAATTGACATTAGCAAGGTATTAAGGACATTGCACAGCTCAGCTTGCAGGCTTGGCTGCATTTGTGTTCAAGCGTGCATTTCTCGCGGTGTTTCCTCATTTTCGTTCAACCCCTGCACATCTCACTTCCAGGATGCAATCAATCAACAAAGTGTTCACGTATCGTTCCCCAGCGAGAGAAGAAGGCACCCATTTCATCTTGTGCAAAAATCACTCACGAAAACCTGCTCAACCTGCCTGAACTACGTCCGCGTGATAAATCAAAATACATTTCTTCATGGTTTTCGGTTTAATTATATCTTGATATTGACGCCCACCAACGTGAGCCGCAACTATTTGCATGCTTCAAGTGTCCAATGCAGCATTTCTTGTATGCAGGGTGCATTGTTTGATCCTGTTTTCGTACACAGCTATAAAATGCCGCCGTGCGTCTTCAGATTATGCTACCCTTTTTCCCAACGTGGTCTCTGAGTATGAATTCTCTAACATGCTTTTACTACAGGAAACAGTCGGTGGTTGGGTACTCATCAGATACTCAACTTCTACATATGCTCATTTACAATTATGGTGTTTCTAAAAGATTCATTCTATGTCAAGTGACTCAATGTTGTACATGACTAAAGATGGAAACTTGGAGTGCAATTTAACTTACACGTAGAACTACAAAAATTTTATTAAAAAAAATGACCATCAGATTTTACATTATTGTATCCTTTACATTAATGTATATAGCAGCTTAGGGTACCGTCTGCAACCACATTTAGAATCAAAGTTTTCATTTATCTCCTACAAACGTTCAACGTGCAATCCACCAGGTTCACGACAGACATCCAGACGACAGTCAAACTAGTCCAGCACTTTTGCTATCAAGTGTGGAGCTACTGCAGTCACTGATGTTGGTCTGCGGTGTCGCGGTTAACCTAAATTTTAGGAGGCGTAGGTAAATAGATTAAGTCTTTCGCAAACCCAGAAAAAAATCGCATGCATAGAGCGGCATACGACGCCAAAATACTGTGTGACATACGTATAAACCTAATGGCCGAGGGGGTGCAGTGCCATGATCGTGACGCTATCAAGCCCCACTGCATCTGAACTGCATCTGTTGAAATGGAGAGCGAAAAACTCTTTTGTCGCCGTGTTACTATCATCTGTATTCGATGCACATTGCGTAATAAACGAGCGAGCGAGATAATTGTACCACGAGGACCCCTGTCGAAAATCAAGTTAACCGATAACTTACAGCTGGTGCCAAGGTAAACTTTTAGTATCAATGTGTAAATTAAAATTTTGCCACAAGTTCCTATCCTCGATAAGGTGGAAGATATAGTCTTTTGAAATCAGTTGAAACCTTTTGATACACCTTTTGACATCGATCCGTTCATCTGAGATGAATACCAACCTCCTTGCGTTACTCCGTTGCCCCTTTAGAGATACGAAATATAATGTATTTGTTATTTGAACAAGGCCTTAAGATTCAGTGCTTAAGGGGCTGAATGTACACTACTGGCCATTAAAATTGCTACACCAAGAAGAAATGCAGATGATAAACGGCTATTCATTGGACAAATATATTATACTAGAACTGACATGTCATTACATTTCCACGCAATTTGGGTGCTTAGATCCTGAGAAATCAGTACCCAGAACACCCACCTCTGGCCGCAATAACGGCCTTGATACGCCTAGACATTGGGTCAAACAGAGCTTTGATGGCGTGTACAGGTAGAGCTGCCCATGCAGCTTCAACATGATACCACAGTTCATCAAGAGTACTGACTGGTGTATTGTGACGAACCAGTTGCTCGGCCACCATTGACCAGACGTTTTCAATTGGTGAGAGATCTGGAGAATGTGCTGGCCAGGGCAGCAGTCGAACATTTTCTGTATCCAGAAAGGCACATACAGGACCTGCAATATGCGGTCGTGCATTATCTTGCTGAAATGTAGGGTTTCTGCATCTACATCTACATTTATAATCCGCAAGCCACCCAACGGTGTGTGGCGGAGGGCACTTTACGTGCCACTGTCATTACCTCCCTTTCCTGTTCCAGTCGCGTATGGTTCGCGGGAAGAACGACTGTCTGAAAGCCTCCGTGCGCGCTCTAATCTCTCCAATTTTACATTCGTGATCTCCTCGGGAGGTATAAGTAGGGGGAAGCAATATATTCGATACCTCATCCAGAAACGCACCCTCTCGAAACCTGGCGAGCAAGCTACACCGCGATGCAGAGAGCCTATCTTGCAGAGTCTGCCACTTGAGTTTATTAAACATCTCCGTAACGCTATCACGGTTACCAAATAACCCTGTGACGAAACGCGCCGCTCTTCTTTGGATCTTCTCTATCTCCTCCGTCAACCCGATCTGGTACGGATCCCACACTGATGAGCAATACTCAAGTATAGGTCGAACGAGTGTTTTGTAAGCCACCTCCTTTGTTGATGGACTACATTTTCTAAGCACTCTCCCAATGAATCTCAACCTGGTACCCGCCTTACCAACAATTAATTTTATATGATCATTCCACTTCAAATCGTTCCGCACGCATACTCCCAGATATTTTACAGAAGTAACTGCTACCAGTGTTTGTCCCGTTATCATATAATCATACAATAAAGGATCCTTCTTTCTATGTATTCGCAATACATTACATTTGTCTATGTTAAGGGACAGTTGCCACTCCCTGCACCAAGTGCCTATCCTCTGCAGATCTTCCTGCATTTCGCTACAATTTTCTAATGCTGCAACTTCTCTGTATACTACAGCATCATCCGCGAAAAGCCGCATGGAACTTCCGACACTATCTATTAGGTCATTTATATATATTGTGAAAAGCAATGGTCCCATAACACTCCCCTGTGGCACGCCAGAGGTTACTTTAACGCCTGTAGACGTCTGTCCATTGAGAACAACATGCTGTGTTCTGTTTGCTAAAAACTCTTCAATCCAGCCACACAGCTGGTCTTACTTTGTTTATCAGGCGACAGTGCGGAACTGTATCGAACGCCTTCCGGAAGTCAAGAAAAATAGCATCTACCTGGGAGCCTGTATCTAATATTTTCTGGGTCTCATGAACAAATAAAGCGAGTTGGGTCTCACACGATCGCTGTTTCCGGAATCCATGTTGATTCGTACATAGTAGATTCTGGGTTACCAAAAACGACATGATACTCGAGCAAAAAACATCTTCTAAAATTCTACAACAGATCGACGTCAGAGATATAGGTCTATAGTTTTGCGCATCTGCTCGACGACCCTTCTTGAAGACTGGGACTACCTGTGCTCTTTTCCAATCATTTGGAACCCTCCGTTCCTCTAGAGACTTGCGGTACACGGCTGTTAGAAGGGGGGCAAGTTTTTTCGCGTACTCTGTGTAGAATCGAATTGGTATCCCGTCAGGTCCAGTGGACTTTCCTCTGTTGAGTGATTCCAGTTGCTTTTCTATTCCTTGGACACTTATTTCGATGTCAGCCAATTTTTCGTTTGTGCGAGGATTTAGAGAAGGAACTGCAGTGCGGTCTTCCTCTGTGAAACAGCTTTGGAAAAAGGTGTTTAGTATTTCAGCTTTACGCGTGTCATCCTCTGTTTCAATGCCATCATCATCCCGGAGTGTCTGGATATGCTGTTTCGAGCCACTTACTGATTTAACGTAAGACCAGAACTTCCTAGGATTTTCTGTCAAGTCGGTACATAGAATTTTACTTTCGAATTCACTGAACGCTTCACACATAGCCCTCCTTACGCTAACTTTGACATCGTTAAGCTTCTGTTTGTCTGAGAGGTTTTGGCTGCGTTTAAACTTGGAGTGAGGCTCTCTTTGCTTTCGCAGTAGTTTCCTAACTTTGTTGTTGTACCACGGTGGGTTTTTCCGTCTCTAACAGTTTTACTCGGCACGTACCTGTCTAAAACGCATTTTACGATTGCCTTGAACTTTTTCCATAAACACTCAACATTGTCAGTGTCGGAACAGAAATTTTCGTTTTGATCTGTTAGGTGGTCTGAAATCTGCCTTCTATTACTCTTGCTAAACAGATAAACCTTCCTCCCTTTTTTTATATTCCTATTAACTTCCATATTCAGGGATGCTGCAACGGCCTTATGATCACTGATTCCCTGTTCTGCACATACAGAGTCGAAAAGTTCGGGTCTGTTTGTTATCAGTAGGTCCAAGATGTTATCTCCACGAGTCGGTTCTCTGTTTAATTGCTCGAGGTAATTTTCGGATAGTGCACTCAGTATAATGTCACTCGATGCTCTGTCTCTACCACCCATCCTAAACATCTGAGTGTCCCAGTCTATATCTGGTAAATGGAAATCTCCACCTAAGACTATAACATGCTGAGAAAATTTATGTGAAATGTATTCCAAATTTTCTCTCAGTTGTTCTGCCACTAATGCTGCTGAGTCGGGAGGTCGGTAAAAGGAGCCAATTATTAACCTAGCTCGGTTGTTGAGTGTAACCTCCACCCATAATAATTCACAGGAACTATCCACTTCTACTTCACTACAGGATAAACTACTACTAGCAGCGACGAACACTCCACCACCGGTTGCATGCAATCTATCCTTTCTAAACACCGTCTGTACCTTTGTAAAAATTTCGGCAGAATTTATCTCTGGTTTCAGCCAGCTTTCTGTACCTATAACGATTTCAGCTTCGGTGCTTTCTATCACCGCTTGAAGTTCCGGTACTTTACCAACGCAGCTTCGACAGTTGACAATTACAATACCGATTGCTGCTTGGTCCCCGCATGTCCTGACTTTGCCTCGCACCCGTTGAGGCTGTTGCCCTTTCTGTACTTGCCCAAGACCATCTAACCTAAAAAACCGCCCAGCCCACGCCACACAACCCCTGCTACCCGTGTAGCCGCTTGTTGCGTGTAGTGGACTCCTGACCTATCCAGCGGAACCCGAAACCCCACCACCCTGTGGCGCAAGTCGAGGAATCTGCAGCCCACATGGTCGCAGAACCGTCTCAGCCTCTGATTCAGACCCTCCACTCGGCTCTGTACCAAAGGTCCGCAGTCAGTCCTGTCGACGATGCTGCAGATGGTGAGCTCTGCTTTCATCCCGCTAGCGAGACTGGCAGTCTTCACCAAATCAGATAGCCGCCGGAAGCCAGAGAGGATTTCCTCCGATCCATAGCGACACACATCATTGGTGCCGACATGAGCGACCAACTGCAGATGGGTGCACCCTGTACCCTTCATGGCATCCGGAAGGACCCTTTCCACATCTGGAATGACTCCCCCCGGTATGCACACGGAGTGCACATTGGTTTTCTTCCCCTCTCTTGCTACCATTTCCCTAAGGGTCCCCATTACGCGCCTGACGTTGGAGCTCCCAACTACCAGTAAGCCCACCCTCTGCGACCGCCCGGATCTTGCAGACTGAGGGGCAACCTCTGGAACAGGACAAGCAGCCATGTCAGGCCGAAGATCAGTATCAGCCTGAGACAGAGCCTGAAACCGGTTCGTCAGACAAACTGGAGAGGCCTTCCGTTCAGCCCTCCAGAATGTCTTTCGCCCCCTGCCACATCTTGAGACGACCTCCCACTCTACCACAGGTGAGGGATCAGCCTCAATGCGGGCAGTATCCCGGGCAACCACAGCCGTAGTCCGATCGGGGGATGCGTGGGACGAGCTGGCCGTCCCCGACAAACCCCCATCCGGACCCCCACAGTGATGCCCATTGACAACAGCCTCAAGCTGTGTGACCGAAGCCAACACTGCCTGAAGCTGGGAGCGAAGGGATGCGAACTCAGCCTGCATCCGAACACAGCAGTTGCAGTCCCTATCCATGCTAAAAACTGTTGTGCAAAGAACGTCTGAACTAATCTACACGCTACGGTCGCAGGTTCGAATCCTGCCTCGGGCATGGATGTGTGTGATGTCCTTAGGTTAGTTAGGTTTAACTAGTTCTAAGTTCTAGGGGACTAATGACCTCAGCAGTTGAGTCCCATAGTGCTCAGAGCCATTTGAACCATTTTTTGAACTAATCTACAGAGAGCGCAAACAAATCGACAAAATTTAAACGGTTATTAAAATACAAGATTGCCTAGTAAATGCAGTAATGCTGCTACTTGCGCACTGCTGACACACTGCTCGGCGGCGGAAGGAGACTACGCGATTTTACACTATTCAGGTACTAAAACGCGATGCTACAACTCTCAAATACTATAATACGCCCGAAATTTATGAATTAAACAATGCAGGTTCCAAGAACACGCAAAGAAATTAAGAATTAAACTATGTAACAAATGAGTGAGCTAGGAGTATACGACTTGCTGCTGCAGCTGCTTATGCAACGGCGGCAGGGAGCACACTGACTGTGACCAACCGACACTGGCCGTTCAAAATAAAAACAGAAGACAAACGACTACGCGAATTTACACTATTCAGGTACTAAAACGCGATGCTACAACTCTCAAATACTATAATACGCCCGAAATTTATGAATTAAACAATGCAAGTACCAAAAACACGCAAAGAAATTAAGAATTAAACTATGTAACAAATGAGTGAGCTAGGAGTATACGACTTGCTGCTGCAGCTGCTTATCCAACGGCGGCAGGGAGCACACTGACTGTGACCAACCAACACTGGCCGTTCAAAACAAAAACAGAAGACAAACGACTACGCGAATTTACACTATTCAGGTACTAAAACGCGATGCTACAACTCTCAAATACTATAATACGCCCGAAATTTATGAATTAAACAATGCAAGTACCAAAAACACTCAAATAAATTAAGAATTAAACTATGTAACAAATGAGTTAGCTAGGAGTATACGAATGAAGGGTAGAGCCACGGGTCGTAACACATCTGAAATGTAACGTCCACTGTTTAAAGTGCCGTCAATGCGAACAAGAGGTGACCGAGACGTGTAATCAATGGCACCCCATACCATCACGCCGGCTGATACGCCAGTATGGCGATGACGAATACACGCTTCCAATGTGCGTTCACCGCGATGTCGCCAAACACGGATGCGACCATCATGATGCTGTAAACAGAACCTGGATTCATCCGAAAAAATGACGTTCTGCCATTCGTGCACCCAGGTTCGTCGTTGAGTACACCATCGCAGGCGCTCCTGTCTGTGATGCAGCGTCAATGCTAACCGCAGCCATTGTCTCCGAGCTGTAGTCCATGCTGCTGCAAACGTCGTCGAAATGTTCGTGCAGATGGTTGTTGTCTTGAAAACGTTCCCATCTGTTCAGTCAGGGACCGAGACGTGGCTGCACGATCCGTTACAGCCATGCGGATAAGGTGCCTGTCATCTCTTCTGCTAGTGATACGAGGCCGTTGGGATCCAGCACGGCCTTCCGTATTATCCTCCTGAACCCACCGACACCATATTCTGGTAACAGTCATTGGATCTTGACCAGCGCGAGCAGCAATGTCGCGATACGATAAACCGCAATCGCGATAGGTTACAATACGACCTTTATCAAAGTCGGAAACGTAATGGTACGCATTTCTCCTCCTTACACGAGGCATCACAACAACGTTTCACCAGGCAAAGCCGGTCAATTGCTGTTTGTGTGTGAGAAATCGGTTCGAAAGTTTCCTCGTGTCAGCACGTTGTAGGTGCAGCAATTTTAATGGCCAGTAGTGTATTTTGCGGCGACTGTATTTCTTTACTGGCATTGAGAGTTGCATTGCTCAATCGATTCGTAAAGTTTTGGTAGCAATAACACAGAGTAAGCACACCACTTGCTGCTACAACACGCAACAAGACAATTCGAGTTCAGTACCTATTCCACAGATCAAACTTCATTCAACGTAATCGTAAAGTTTATTATTTCATTTTTATTAAGGAAAGTTACAACCTTTCTCACTAATCTTAATCTGACGATTATCCATGATAGTTCCGCGAATTTCATAGGTTCACTAGCTGACAAATGCGGCATTGCCCGGGTATTCATTATTTCAATTTTTCATTCGAAACGGAAAAAAATGAACTACACTCCTGGAAATTGAAATAAGAACACCGTGAATTCATTGTCCCAGGAAGAGGAAACTTTATTGACACATTCCTGGGGTCAGATACATCACATGATCACACTGACAGAGCCACAGGCACATAGACACAGGCAACAGAGCATGCACAATGTCGGCACTAGTACAGTGTATATCCACCTTTCGCAGCAATGCAGGCTGATATTCTCCCATGGAGACGATCGTAGAGATGCTGGATGTAGTCCTGTGGAACGGCTTGCCATGCCATTTCCACCTGGCTCCTCAGTTGGACCAGCGTTCGTGCTGGACGTGCAGACCGCGTGAGACGACGCTTCATCCAGTCCCAAACATGCTCAATGGGGGACAGATCCGGAGATCTTGCTGGCCAGGGTAGTTGACTTACACCTTCTAGAGCACGTTGGGTGGCACGGGATACATGCGGACGTGCATTGTCCTGTTGGAACAGCAAGTTCCCTTGCCGGTCTAGGAATGGTAGAACGATGGGTTCGATGACGGTTTGGATGTACCGTGCACTATTCAGTGTCCCCTCGACGATCACCAGTGGTGTACGGCCAGTGTAGGAGATCGCTCCCCACACCATTATGCCGGGTGTTGGCCCTGTGTGCCTCGGTCGTATGCAGTCCTGATTGTGGCGCTCACCTGCACGGCGCCAAACACGCATACGACCATCATTGGCACCAAGGCAGAAGCGACTCTCATCGCTGAAGACGACACGTCTCCATTCGTCCCTCCATTCACGCCTGTCGCGACACCACTGGAGGCGGGCTGCACGATGTTGGGGCGTGAGCGGAAGACGGCCTAACGGTGTGCGGGACCGTAGCCCAGCTTCATGGAGACGGTTGCGAATGGTCCTCGCCGATACCCCAGGAGCAACAGTGTCCCTAATTTGCTGGGAAGTGGCGGTGCGGTCCCCTACGGCACTGCGTAGGATCCTACGGTCTTGGCGTGCATCCGTGCGTCGCTGCGGTCCGGTCCCAGGTCGACGGGCACGTGCACCTTCCGCCGACCACTGGCGACAACATCGATGTACTGTGGAGACCTCACGCCCCACGTGTTGAGCAATTCGGCGGTACGTCCACCCGGCCTCCCGCATGCCCACTATACGCCCTCGCTCAAAGTCCGTCAACTGCACATACGGTTCACGTCCACGCTGTCGCGGCATGCTACCAGTGTTAAAGACTGCGATGTAGCTCCGTATGCCACGGCAAACTGGCTGACACTGACGGCGGCAGTGCACAAATGCTGCGCAGCTAGCGCCATTCGACGGCCAACACCGCGGTTCCTGGTGTGTCCGCTGTGCCGTGCGTGTGATCATTGCTTGTACAGCCCTCTCGCAGTGTCCGGAGCAAGTATGGTGGGTCTGACACACCGGTGTCAATGTGTTCTTTTTTCCATTTCCAGGAGTGTATGTTTGTAGTGTAATATGGAAAAAATTTCACTTCCATGTATGCGTGAAAACACTACTGAAATTATGAACCAGTCGTACAGAAATATATGTATAATGTACAAATGCATAAGTACAACCGCTTCGTGTGTCTACAACTCGATTTTGTAAACATCTCTATGGCAACGCCTCTTGATAGCTCTATAGAAGGCTATTGTTTGCGCTTAAAATCGTTTGCACTTTGCAGTTGAAAGTTGTCAAAAGCCATTCGATGGTTAGCATGCCCTTGCCAAGGAACTGCTGTTACCCAGACTATGGTGCCAGCTGCAGGAACTTAAGTTGAGAGAACATACCTTCGTCTGTCACGTGCATGTGGACGATCTGGTGTTTTCAATGTGTATGCCAGATAAGTCCAACGATCACTGGACTGGATTGCCCAATATGGTGTCATAGCCAGAAACTGTGTGAATCTGGAGAATCTGGTGCGCTGGTTATCTGTAGTGGCTATGCAGAAGGCCCACCTTGTGTCCAGGCTATGGTCAAATGTTTGGGAGTCATCTTTAAGTGTGACAGTTAATGGGTGGCGCACCTTACTTATACTACTCGCCTCCTTCAAGGCATATGTATGGATGTCCACAGCAACCTTCTGTAGCATTTGAACACGGTCCATTGGGTGGCTTAGGTCATCGTCTCTAATCGCCAAAGGCAATAAGCATGCAGTCTAGAGGAAGTCTTTGGTTACTTCACCAGTGATAATGCGAGTCCATCACTGTGTCCAACTGAAAGCCATCTTCCCTCGGTTACTTGGCGAATGGTTTCGCGTTCATTGCACAGCGCTCTCCCCGATCCGAGTGTAAGAACCCTGGTATTTGGTGGTCAACCACAAATACATCACTAGACAGAGATCCATTCGTTATGTATGGCAGAGTCTTCATTATGTCTCCAGTTCCATCTACCAAGTGCGGATGAACATCATGCGGACTGTGGATCTGCCGTGCAAGTGTGGAGGTTGACTAAACTGGTATTGGCCCCCATTCAGTACATGGCCCCAACTGCAGTGACTCCGTCCTCCCTTCTCTTCGCGGATATGATGCTTTATCCACTTACTAAGATGCTTGGAGTGACATGGATCTAGGGGTTTATCTGGACGGAATGAGCACTTTCTCGTTTTTTGAATCTTCCTGTTGGAACAATTCACTCGTCTCCGACGCCATCCTCCAATATTCTGCAAATCATCTAGAACCCTGCCCTCAGTTGGAGTGTGCTGGGTATGATAAGTTAATCTCTTGCGCAAGTCAGTTTTACGCACCGGAAAAAGTGTCAGAACTATATGGGACCTTGCTTTGTGAAGACGTGCCCGGCATGTTAGGAGGATCTCAGAACGTCTTACCGCTAGTAGCCGCGGGTGTAGTGTCTAACACTGGTTCCGCCGGAAGGTGGCCCTATACGTTGTATTCATGCTTTAGTTTTCTTTTTGCTGTTTGTATACTTTTTTACCCCTAGAAGGGCACAACTACATGAGAAAAGATTTCTTGTTTAACCTGTATTTCTAACACCCAATTACACAAAATCGGATGGCGCGGTCCAGGACGGCGACAGGGAGGCACTGTGGCCAAACTTCTGTTCCGACCTCTGCCCACCTTGTCTCCAACAGCCTTCCTTAAGATAACTAAAGAAATGTGGCCAACAAAAAATTTTAAAAGAGGTCGTGAAGGCAAGCGTTATAGGAGGTCAAGATAACCGTTTTTGTCAAACGGAAAAATTCGGTTTAGAGTCCCGGTGTGACCCAAATTTTAAACTTTCCCCATTGATATATTTCATTTCCCCATGGCAGCTAATGTCTTCTTTTCCTTTGTTTCATTTGTTGGAAGTGGCTAGGTGCTCTCATTAAGAAATACTGGATAAATATATTGCCGCGCGGGATTAGCGGAGCGGTCTAAGGCGCCGCAGTCATGGACTGTGCGGCTGGTCCCGGCGGAGGGAGTCCTCCCTCTGGCATGGGTGTGTGTGTTTGTCCTTAGGATAATTTAGTTTAAGTAGTGTGTAACCTTAGGGACTGATGACCTTAGCACTTAAGTCCCATAATATTTCACACACATTTGAACTTTTTTTTATTTTTGATAAATATACTCTGGATATTTAGCGCTCCATTTCAAGCAAAAGCAAGTTTTTCACACACCTCAATATTATCGTCATCATATCTCTTGAACTACGTGGCGTACAATGATATAATTCGCAGGTACATACAGTGAGTGATGTATGTGGATATTTTCTGCAAAGTATGTTGCGAATAAAATTAGTAACAAAGAAGAAATACATTAATATGTCGTCCTGATGTTGAAGTTTTACTGCGCGCCATTTTAAGCATTTTAAGCACAAGCATTTCTCATGCAGCTAAATGCCTGTGACGTCACACCTCTTAAACTATGTAATTTTGCAAGTACATTCAGGGTATATGTGGATACCGTCTGAAAACTGTGTTACTGATAGAGTCGGCAGTGAAGAAGCAATAAATTAAAACGCCATTCCTAGCTGCTAATGTTTTACTGCATAAATAGTGAAAATGTAATGAGCGATAAACTTTCTTCCTTTCGTCATTTTGTGGGGAATGTCAGAGAGAAAAAATTTCGTAAAATTTTAAATTTATGTGTAAAGTTTGTTGGAAGTCGCTTAAGTGATCTCATTCTCAAATACTGGATGAATGAAGTATTGATACTTGCTCGTCGCCAGTAACGCTGGCTCAAGACAAACACGGTTTCTAAAACTAATACTTGCCTTATTGTGTTGAACTTTTAATATAGGATCTTAATGAGGAGATTATGACAACATTTTAAATTTTTAATTCGCTCAATAACTATGCGAAGTACTGAAAATCAAATTTTCGTTGGCCCTGGAGGGTGTCAGATAGGCAACCAAGTTCTGGATTCCGAGAGAGTCGCTTATTAATACAGATTGTTCCTAGCCGTCATACAATTTTCAGAACCGCTTAACTCAGCAGTTCTCATTATCTGTAAATGGAGTTAAGATTGATTAACCATTACTAGAGGGTCTAATATACGTCTATTTTACGACGGGCGAAACCCTCCTTCGTTGCTAGAAACGGTAATTTCCACACAAGACCGGAGTTCACAATATTCCGGTTGACCGATTAATTTTACTGGAGACACCATTAGCTGGTCTGCTGATAGAAATTAATACTGATTTCTCTGAATTAAATCGAAAGCCCACATATTTTCTCCTTAACATACTATTTTATCT
Organism: Schistocerca nitens; assembly: GCF_023898315.1. Lineage (NCBI taxonomy): Eukaryota > Metazoa > Arthropoda > Insecta > Orthoptera > Acrididae > Schistocerca > Schistocerca nitens. The sequence continues at coordinate 286,828,544 of NC_064614.1, forward strand.
CGTGTACGCTCTAAAGCAGCCGCGCTGTTTCGATTATTACAAAGTTGATTACACCTGCGCTTTCCGATTGAAATAGTCAACAATTTACAAAGACTAATATCGTTGCAGTCGGGCAGGTGAATCCAGACGCAGTAAAAGAAAAACGAATACAGTCTGCAGAAGAGTGCCATTGCTACTTCACAAAATAACTCTAAAATTAAAGCATTGCCACTTTTGACTCAAAGTATTCCTATGGAAATTTTGAGAAACCCTAAAACGTGTGCTCAGTAATATTCCAAATTTTTACGGTATTGCTAAATGAGGTTTCCTTCATCCGTTTCACACTGTTAAATAACTTCGTTTGATGTTATGTGATTAGATTGGCGAAGTACGCAGCGCTTTACAAAGCCTGCACAAGTAAAATGAAACACCCTTCCAGTTCACTAGTTGTATTGATAAACCAAATCCACAGAAGTGGAGTTACGTAAACTTTCGTAAATGCACTTGCGTCTCCGGAAGAACTCCCCCAGTATTGTTTAATTAACCTCACTTACGAATGCTGAATACAGACATGCGTAGCTGAAGCTTTCAGTAACACTGGGTAAGAGCACACACTCAGACTCCACATGGATATTTCGGCCCTAAGCTTTCATGGTGGGGCTTAGAACAGCGACAAAAAATTCGGAGTTCGATTCCCAGTTTTTCTAACAACTTGCCTTTTTGTTTCAGATATTTTACAGTGTAAATGGAACTTTAAGGCCCCACATCTTTAGGTTGCTAGATGTCTGTAAGGTGACTCAGTTTTCAGATCAGAATAAGGAAAATATACAATACAATATGTAACAGGATAGTTGAAAGACATGAAAGTGTGTGCTGTCTTCAAGACAAGTTATATTCAGCCAGTAAAATATCTAACCTTCTCCTACTCGTTTTCTCAACAAAACACCTCGTACTATTATGTGTAACTGGAGCATAATACAGACACTGCTGTCAACATTCTGGAGGGATGTGAAAAGCGTCGCGTGGAAGGACTCATGGGCCAGATAACTGCTTTCCTGATAAACGTACGTTGTTAACCAAAAAAAAATAATAATAATAATAATAAATGAAGGTCAGAGTTTTACGGCCAGTCGATGCTGAGCACGTTGGATGCAGAACATATTCTTAGTTCGGATAAATATCATCTTCTTTCGTTCATTGCAGCTGTTCTGCACTAACACTATTTATATCATTGTGATTGTTGCAATTCTTACCACTGATCGCACATTTCAGGACCGCTAGAGTTTTTTCCTCAGGGTTTTTCTTCCAGAATGTTTTCGATGGAGTTGTCAGACCATATGTTTTGGTGTAGCCTTAACAATCCTTTTCTTGTTAATTTCTTAAAATTATTGCTCATAGGGATGCTTTCGAGAGTCTCCCCTATATTCACATTCATATTGCTTCCATTCCTTCCTTTGAAAGCTCGAGATACGCAACAGCAGCTTAATTTTATGAAACCATCGTGATTGATTTCATACTTGTTTCCATATTAAGGTGTTAGTTTGTCAATGATGTACTCTTATTTCTTAAAGTTTCTTTACTGTTTAGTCAATTTTTTCTTTTAATATACATTATAATTCTGTTATCATAATTGACAGAACAACACAATAAACAAATTTAGGTAATAACTAGGCAGAGCATGAGGCATAACTAGTAACATATATCTGGACAAGGCCAGCGATGAAAATAGGGTTAATCTTTTTAAGAAACCATCCTGTTATTCGTGTTAAATGATTTAAAGGGACACCGGAGAACTTAAAAATCGATGGTCGAATGGGGCTTTGAAGTATTTTCTCCCAAATGCGAGCTTAGAATCTTAGCCATTGCACCATTTAACTCGATGTACTGAGGGACATTTTATACTGCTGTATTGTTGTTCAAATAATTTATGGAAATGCGGCCGTGCGACATCATCTACAACCGGTTACATTTCGCTGGAGCACACCCTGCCACTTTCAAGGCAAAACTGCAGCAAATAAGAGCTGCACAAGGAAATTTAAAACGTCGGTTTTCCCAGAAGCTACGTAATATAACGCAGAGGGACAGAGTTTTTAACCTAACTCACCCCTTGATTATTAATTTGACTATAAATAATTTCTGATGTCGGTCATCTTTGGTTTGTGGTGGCGCTAGTATTTACACAAAGTGTGTGTGTGTGTGTGTGTGTGTGTGTGTGTGTGTGAGTTTTGCCTTTATGGAGTTTCTGTGAAAACAGAGGTTTTAAATTCACTTGCACAGCGTTTGCTTGCTGCAGTTTTGCTTTGAAAATGGCTGGGTGCGCTCCTGTCGAAATATCGGTGGTTGTCGACAATGTCACCCGGCTGCGTTACCGTAAGTTACACTATGTGATCAAAAGTATCGGGGTACCCCCAAAAACACACGTTTTTCATATTAGGTGCACTGTGCTGCCACCTACTGTCACGTACTCCACACTAGTGATCTCAATGATTATTAGACATTGTCAGAGAGCAAAATGGGGCGCTCTGCGGAGCTCACGGACTGCGAACGTGGTCAGGTGACTGGGTGTCACTTGTGCCATACGTCTCTACGCGAGATTTACACACTCCTAACATTCCTAGCTCCACTATTTCCGATGTAATAGTGAAGTCGAAACGTGAAGGGATACTTACAGCACAAAAGCGTAGAGGCTGACCTCGTTTGTTGACTGACAGAGACCGCCGGCAGTTGAAGAGGGTCGTAATGTGTAATAGGCAGACTATCCTGACCATCACACAGGAATTCCTAACTACATCAGGTTCCACTGTAAGTACTATGACAGTTAGGCGGGAGGTGAGAAAACTTGGATTTCATGGTCGAGTGGCTGCTCATAAGCCACACATCACGCCGGTAAATGCCAAAAGACGCCCCGCTTGGTGTAAGGAGCGTAAACAATGACGATTGAACAGTGGAAAAACGTTGTCGCGGTACTCAATGTGGCGATCCGATGTCAGGGTGTGGGTATGGCGAATGCCCGGTGGACGTCATCTGTCAGCGTGTATAGTGCCAACAGTAAAATTCGAAGGCAGTGGTGTTATGGTGTGGTCGTGTTTTTCATGGAGGGGGCTTGCACCCTTGTTGTTTTGGGTGGCTCTATCACAGCACAGGCCCACATTGACGTTTTAAGTCCTTTCTTACTTCCCACCGTTGAAGAGCAATTCGTGGATGGCAACTGCATCTTTCAACACGATCGAGTACCTGTTCATAATGCACGGTCTGTTGCGGAATGGTTACACGGAAATAACATCCCTGTAATGGACTGGCCAGCACAGAGTCCTGGTCTGAATCCTACACAACAGCTTTGGGATGCTTTGGAACGCCGACTTCGTGCCAGGCCTCACCGACCGACGTCGATACCTCTCCTTAGTGCAGCGCTCCGTGAAGAATAGGCTGCCATTCCCCAAGAAACCTTCCAGCACCTGATTAAACGTATGCCTGCGAGAGTGGAAGCTGTCATCAAGGCTAAAGGTGGGCCAACACCATATTGAATTCCAGCATTACCGATGGAGGGCGCCACGAACTTGTAAGTCATTTTCTGCCAAGTGTCCGGATACAGTTCATCACATTGTGTATTTGAACATTGAAGCGATTTGAAACTAATGTCCCAGACTGCTGCATTGTTACTACATTGTTATAATATTTGTTGCACCTCGACCCAGCTCATGGCGAAGCAGCAGAGTCCTGTAAGTGTCTCGACAACAGGACATCATAGGAAGAATGGCGCAGGAAACCTCAGTATTAGGTGTTCTTGTGCAAGAAATTGTATTGAGAACGCTAGCATTGCAGAAGAAAGGGATAGATTTATGAGGTTCAAGGAACTAGATTATGAGGTCATTTGTCCCCCAGCCCTTTTTGTGTCAAGGAGGGTATAGTCCCCAAAGAAGGCAAATCACAATGAACCGGACCGTGTCCGAGGAAACAAGAGATAGAAGCAAGAAGAGGTGCGAGAGGAATAAAGAGTGAAAGTGGAAGAGTTGTCCAACACAGAAAGCAGCTGGAAGTTCCTGGAACACATGTGACGGGAAGCGCACCCTCTGCATCCGACCGTGGCTTCCACACCCTCCAATATCACAAGAAAAGTACGTATGTGGGGAGAGGTCGGGACTGTATGGGCGACAAGTACAGACTTCGCTGCGAAACGTATGCAGCGTGCTCGAAACAACCTTGGCAGTTTGTAGGTTAGCATTATTCAGCAACAGAATGATGCCGTCCATCAACATTCCCGGGCGTTTGGATCTGGTGGGACCCTTCAGTTTTTGTAAAGTGTCCACGTACGTCTGTGCGTTAATTTCGGGGCCGTGTTCAAAAACGTCAATGAGCAAATATGGAGCTATTGCATCAGCATACTCTGAAAGGAACCTAATTGGCATACAATCTGTACCAGAAGACTTGCTTTTCTTATTTGATTTAAGTTGCTTCACTTCTCCGAGGATATCGATCTGTAAGTTACTGTTGTTGGCAGCTGATATTGATTCGAATTCCGGAATATTTACTTCGTCTTCGTTGGTGAAGGAATTTCGGAAGGCTATGTTTAGTAACTTTGCTTTAGCAGCACTGTCATTGATAGATTCCCATAGCTATCGCACAGAGAAACATTGATTGTGTCTTGCCGCTAGCATACTTTACACACGACCAGAATTCCTTTGCATTTTCTGCGAAGATTTGAGACAAAGCTTCGTTGTGGAAACTATCATAAGCATCTCGTATTGAAGTCTCCGCTTAATTTCCTACTTCTGTAAAAGATAAAACATTGTTGGAGGTTTTGTGTTCGTTTAAAATTGGTACGTTTTTCTCGTTGTTTCTGCAACAGTGTTATGACCTGTTTTGTGTATCATGGGGGATCAGCTCAGTTGTTTATTAATTTATGTGGTATAAATCGTTCAGTTGGTGTCGATCTTATTTCTTTGAATTCAAGCAACATTGTTAATCTGAAAGGAGTGGAGACCGTCTCTGAGGAAGGTGCCAAGAGAAGTTTTATCTACTTTCCTGAATAGATATATTTTTCATTTTTTATTGGGTTTAAGAGTTACGGTATTCAGTGACAACGGTGAAGGGAATCACTCACTAGTTCCAAAGTGTTACTAGTATTACAGCTAGCACAATGACTGTGCGTAAGGAGTTAAAAAGAGTGGGGTACAATGGTCGAGCAAATCCTCATAAACTACATATTTCTGTAGTCAGAGCTAAGTAATACTTGAAGTGATGGCAAGAGCGGCGCTAGAGGACAATGGAGGACTGTAGACGAGTGATTTAATCTGATGAATCACGTTTTACCATGCAGGAATCCGAAGGAAAGGTTCTGGTTTCGCGAATGCCTGGAGACTGTTACCTGCCATCTGGTTTAGTGCCAACAGTGAAGTACGGTGGATGTTGTGTTGCGGTATGAGGGTGCTATTTGTGGTTAGGGTGTGGTCCCCCTATTACGCTTAAGAAAACGCTAAAATGGAAAGATACGGAACCATTATACAGCGTTGTGTATCGTGTACAGTAGAGGAACAGTCTGGAGACCGCATGAAAGTCCACCCTGTCATAAAACAACATCTGTGGGACAATGATTCATGGACAATATCGTTCATTAAATAGACTAGCCTGACCCGAGTCACGATCTGAAGGCAATGGAACACCTCTGGGCAAGTTACAACGTCAGCTTCAATACAGACCCCAGTGTCCAACATCACTACCTTCTCTTGTTAGGCCTCTTGAGGAAGAATGGGCTTCCACTATTCTGCAGACACTCAAGCACATTATTGAAAGACCCCTCAGCAGACTTAAAGCCATCCTGACGGCTAAGGGCGGATACAGCCATTATAATGCCCGCATATATATGTGCAGATACCCCTCATCATCAATAAAGTCACTTGCCCTCACTCCGAGAGACACTGCAGAGGGGTTTGTAAATTTATCCAAGGTCTGAAGTGTCTGATGATCAGGAGCTTTACGTCACCACATATCCTCCCCTTGACGGACAATTAAAAGCAGTAAAAATTCTTTGATTGTTGTATAACTGCTCCAGTTGGCTAAAAAGCTTTCTATTTTACTCCAAGGATGGTATCTCCTTTTACATTTCCTGATTTTATACACACATTAAAAAAGTTTTGCGTCACCCCGGTTCCCAGAACTACCTACGGATATAGACGTTGGCTGTGGATTTTGTATCACAGACACAGTCCCTTTGACTGTTCATAGATGTCACTAAACCTGTCCAAAGATGTAAACAACCATGCATGATCAGCGCCTATTAGACGGAGGGGATCCGACAGCCGAACAGTTCCAGTCATTAAACCAGGAAGGAGTACACGGCTCGTGTTGTCTGTAGTTCAACAATGCCTATAAGGTCCATACCACGGTTCGATCGCATCCGCATTTTTACTTGGTGCCAGGAAGGGCTCTCAAAAAGGGAAGTATCCACGCGTCTCGGAGTGAACCAAAGCGATGTTGTTCAGAGATGGAGGAGATACAGAGAGACAGGAACTGTCGATGACATGCCTCGCTCAGGCCGTCCAAGGGCTACTACTGCAATGGATGACCGCTACCTACGGATTATGGCTCGGAGGAATCCTGACAGCAACGGTACCATGTTTAATAATGCTTTTCGTGCAGCCACAAGACGTCGTGTTACGACTCAAACTGTGCGCGGTAGGCTGCGTGATGCGCAACTTCACTCCCAACGTCCATGGCGAGGTCAATCTTCGCAACCATGACACCATGAAGCGCCAAAAACATGCCGAATGCACCGCTCAGGATTGGCATCACGTTCAGTTCAGCGATGAGTGTCGCATATGCCTTCAACCAGACAATCGTCGGAGACGTGTTTGGAGGCAACACGGTCAGGCTGAACGCCTTGGACACACTGTCCAGCGAGTGCAGCAAGATGGAGGTTCCCTGATGTTTTGGGGTGGCATTATGTGGGGCCGACGTACGCTTCTGGTGTTCATGGAAGGCGCCATAACTGCTGTACGATACGTGAATACCATCCTCCGATCGATAGTGCAACCATATCGGCAGCATATTGCCGAGGCATTCGTCTTTATGGACGACAATTCGCACCCCCATTATGCACATCTTGTGAATGACTTCCTTCAGGATAACGACATCACTCGACTAAAGTGACCAGCATGTTCTCAAAACATGAAACTTATCGAACATTTTTTTTTGTTTTTGTTTTTTTTTGTTTGGGTTTAAGGGCGCTCAACTGCTGAGGTCATTAGCGCCCAGTCACTGTTGTGAGAGCACATGGAATCTGGTAAAACTCAAGGGGATGGGGGGGACACCAGAAGGACCTGACAAATATGCAGATAAAATAAGTAAAAAGGTTAAATGTCTTTGGACAAGCCAGTTAAAGTTATAAAACGCAGAATACGAGCAGCTGCTCGAGCGTCATCAGCTAAAACATCCGGTAAAGTAGATGGCAGGGACAGGACAACACGAAATTGACTAAAACGGGGACACGACAATAAAACATGGCGCACTGTTAATGCCTGACCACAAGGGCACTGCGGGGCTGGGTCACCGGAGAGCAGGTAGCGGTGGCTAAACCGGCAATGCCCAATCCGCAACCTGGTCAGAAGGACCTCCTCGCGCCGAGATGGTCGGGAGGATGTTGTCCAAGCAGTTGGGAGCGGTTTTACTGCCCGGAGCTTGTTTCCTTGGAGGGATGACCAAGCATCCCACCACAACGACACAAGCCTCTTACATACATCCCCACGAACGTCAGATGACGGGACACAATGGGAGGCTGGCCGAGGCAGGAGGACTGCAGCCTTGGCTGCAGCATCCGCAGCCTCATTCCCAGGCACTCCTACATGTCGGGGAACCCACAGAAAGCTGACAGAACCACCATTATCAGCGAAAGAATGGAGGGACTGCTGTATCCGTTGAATCAAGGGATGGACCGGATAGGGAGCTGCAAGGCTCTGAAGAGCACTGAGTGAGTCAGAGCAGAGTACATACGATGAATGGCGGTGGCGGCGGGCATACTGAACGGCCTGATGGAGAGCAAAAAGCTCGGCCGTAAAGCTGGAACATTGGTCGAGGAGCCGGTATTTAAAGGTGGCGGCCCCGACGACAAAGGCACAGCCGACACACACCATCGTCAGTTTTGGAGCCATCGGTGTAAATAAAGGTGTGACCGGCAAGTCGAGCACGAAGTTCGACAAACCGTGAGCAATACACTGCAGCCGGAGTACCCTCCTTCGGGAGTGAGCTGAGGTCGAGATAAATACGAACCGGAGCCTGGAGCCAAGGTGGTGTCGGGCTCTCACCCTCTCTGAAGGTGGTAGGGAGGGCAAAATCCAATTGTCGAAGCAGGCGACGGAAGCGGACTCCGGGGGGCAGCAGGGCAGACACATACAACCCGTACTGACGGTCGAGAGAATCGGCGAAGAAGGACTTGTAAGAGGGGTGGTCGGGCATAGACAACAGCCGGCAGGCATACCGACACAGCAGTACGTCGCGCCGGTAGGTCAATGGTAACTCGGCAGCTTCAGCATACAGACTCTCGACAGGACTAGTGTAGAAGGCTCCGGTCGCAAGACGTATCCCCCGATGGTGGATGGAGTTGAGCCGGCGTAAGAGGGATGGCCGAGCGGACGAGTAGACGAAGCTCCCATAATCCAGCTTCGATCGGACTATGGACCGATACAAGCGAAGCAGGACAGTGCGATCCGCTCCCCAAGATGAACCGCTAAGAACTCTGAGGACATTAAGGGCACGTGTACAACGGGCCGCCAAATAAGAGACATGTGGAGACCAACACAGTTTCCTGTCCAACGTGAGCCCTAGAAACTTAGTTGTGTCCACGAATGGGAGAACAACGGGACCGAGATGTAAGGATGGCGGAAGGAACGCTTTATATCGCCAAAAGTTGATACAAACCGTCTTCTCTTCAGAGAATCGGAAGATATTTGCCACGCTCCATGAGTAGAGGCTGTCTAGACAACGCTGAAGGCAGCGCTCCAGGAGGCATGTTCTCTGGGCACTGCAGTAGATCGCGAAGTCATCGACAAAGAGAGAGCCTGAGACATTAGGTGGAATGCAATCCATAATTGGATTGATCGCGATGGCAAAAAGGGCTACGCTCAAGACGGAGCCCTGAGGCACTCTCCGTTCTCCTGGAGGAAGACGTCGGACAATACGGAACCCACACGTACCCTAAACTTTCGATCCGTTAAAAAAGAATCAATAAAAAGGGGCAGTCGACCGCGTAGGCCTCACCTGTGCATACTGCGGAGGATACCTCCTCTCCAACAGGTATCATAAGCCTTCTCCAAGTCGAAGAACACGGCTACCGTTTGGCGCCTTCGCAGAAAGTTGTTCATGATGAATGTCGACAAGGTCACAAGGTGGTCAACAGCGGAGCGGCGGCGACGAAAGCCGCATTGGACATTAGTAAGTAGCCGTCGAGATTCAAGAATCCAGACTAACCGAGCATTAACCATGCGCTCCATCACCTTACAGACACAGCTTGTAAGAGAAATGGGGCGGTAACTAGAAGGAAGGTGTCTATCCTTCCTGGGTTTGGGTATAGGAACAACAACGGCGTCACGCCAACGCATGGGGACTTGACCTTCGGTCCAGACGCGATTGTAGGTACGAAGAAGGAAGCTTTTGCCCGCCGGAGAAAGGTGTGCCAGCATCTGAACGTGAATGGCATCTGGCCCCGGAGCAGAGGACCGGGACAGTGCAAGCGCACGTTCGAGTTCCCGCATAGTAAAGGGGGCATTATAAGTTTCCAGATTCAGCGAGTGGAAGGAAGGTCGCCGAGCCTCTTCTGCCTCTTTCCTGGGAAGGAAGGCAGGATGGTAATGGGCGGAGCTTGAAACCTCCGCGAAAAAGCGGCCAAAGGCGTTGGAGACAGCCACAGGATCAACAAGGACCTCATTACCTGAGGTCAGGCCAGGTACCGAGGAGTGGGCCTTAATGCCCGACAGCCGGCGCAGGCTACCCCAAACGACGGAAGAGGGAGTAAAACCGTTAAAGGAGCTGGTGAAAGAGGCCCAACAACCTTTTTTACTGTCTTTGATGACTCTACGGCATTGCGCTCGGAGTCGTTTGTATTCAACACAATTCGCCAACGTAGGATGGCGGCGAAAGGTGCGTAAAGCACGTCGTCGAGCACGGATAGCGTCCCTACAAGCCTCGTTCCACCAGGGGACGGAAACGCGACGTGAAGAAGAAGTAGTACGAGGAATGGAACGTTCGGCAGCATTGATGATAACAGCCGTGAGGTATTCGACCTGACTGCCACAACTGGGAAAATCGTGGTCCGGAAAGGTCGCCAGGGAGGAGTAAAGTCCCCAGTCAGCTTTCAGTATGTTCCAGCTCGAAGGACGTGGGGATGGGGTGTGGTGCAGGAGACGAACGACACAGGGGAAGTGGTCGCTCGAATAGGTGTCAGAAAGGACATACCACTCGAACCGACGGGCAAGAGTGGTAGAACAGATCGAGAGGTCCAAGTGGGAGTAGGTATGAGTAGAGTCCGAGAGGAAAGTCAGGGCGCCAGTATTGAGGCAGACAAGATTGAGATGGTTGAAGACATCCGCCAAGAGTGAGCCTCTTTGACAGGATGCAGGAGAGCCCCAAAGGGGATGATGGGCATTGAAGTCGCCAAACAATAAAAACGGCGGGGGAAGCTGAACGATCAGGTGCATCATGTCAGCCCGACTAACAGCAGATGACGGTGGAGTGTAGATGGTACAAACTGAAAAAGTAAAAGCAGAAAGAGTAATGTGGACAGCTATTGCTTGGAGTGGGGTGGTCAATGGGATGGGATGGTAATAGACATCGTCCCGAATGAGCAACATGACCCCACCATGAGCTGGGACACCGTCCACAGGGGTGAGGTCATACCGCTCCGAGGTATAGTGGGTAAAGGCAATACGGTCAGTCGGGCGCAACATGGTTTCCTGGAGACCAAGGACGAGCGGACAGTGCAGGCGGAGGAGCAGTTGTAATTCCTCCCGATTAGATCGAATACCTCTTATGTTCCAATGAAACAACGCCATCGCTAGTCAAAAAGTTGGGGGAACGAGACGGGGGAAGAGCTGGTCACCTCGACGGCCGTGGAGGGCCAGGTTGCGAGGGAACAACGCTACAACCGACGGGAGGCGGATCCGGTGCCATCGACTTGTCGCCAGCTGCGGCCGCTGTCCCTGGTTGTGTAGGAGGGGCAGCATCGTTTGCTGACGAAAGGCCAGCTGAGCGCCTGGCAGCAGAGCGTCCCGGCGAAACTGAGGACAGCCGGGAGCAGCGACTCACGGATGGAGCGTCAGACGAAACGCGCCGGGGTGGAGAGGGGGATAGAGACTTCTTCTTGGAGGCCTTCTTGGAAGGCCGAGGAGGCACAGGGATGGTGGGCTGGACCCGAAGAAGGTCCTCACGCGCGGGGTCCGTTTTGGAACGCCGGACCTCGGAAGCTGGGGTCCGGAACGTTTCCCCGATGGACGCCTGAGAAGAGGATCGCTTCTCAGGTGGCGTGGGGGCAGGAGGAGGAGGAAGGGTGGCCCCTGGGGCAGAGGGGGTGGGGGCCACGGGGGAGGAGGATTTGGAAGGGAGGGATTTTGGAGGCGGAGGCAGAGCCCCCTGATGGGCGGAGGAGGCGGAGGGGGGACAGGATAGGGGTGAGGATACCGCGGAAGGAGTGGACACAACTGAAGCAAACGAAGTGGTCAATGGCACGGGATGGAGGCGGTCATACTTCTTCCTGGCCTCAGAATAAGAGAGCCGATCCAAAGTTTTGATTTCTTGTATCTTCTTCTCCTTCTGATAGGCGGGGCAGTCTGAGGATCTAGGCGAGTGGACGCCAGGACAATTAATGCACCGAGGTTGTGGGGTGCATGTATGTTCCTCACGAAGAGGACGTCCACAATCGCCACAAAGGGGCTCAGCCTCACACCGTGACGACATGTGCCCAAAGCGCAAACACCTAAAACAGCGCATAGGAGGCGGGACGTAAGGTCGCACGTCACACCGGTAGCACATCACCTTTACCTTCTCCGGAAGAACGTCCCCCTCGAAGGCGAGGATAAAGGCCCCGGTGTCGATGCGACGGTCTTTGGGGCCGCGCTGGACTCGCCGGACGAAATGCACGCCTCGGCGCTCCAGGTTGGCCCTGAGCTCCTCATCAGATTGTAGCAGGAGGTCACGATGAAAAATAACCCCCTGCGTTCTATTCAGTGCCAGATGTGGGACAATGGATACTGGGATGTCCCCTAGGCGGTCGCACGCCTGGAGCGCCGCCGACTGTGTGGCAGAGGTGGTCTTGATAAGAACAGACCCTGAACGCATCTTGCTGAGAGCCTCGATTTCCCCGAAGATGTCCTCAATGTGCTGAACAAAGAACATGGGCTTGGAGGTGGCGAATGTCCCCCATCGGTTCGAGAACAGACCAAATAGCGGGGGAAGTACTTCGCCCCAAGCCGGCGGGCCTGTCCCTCCTCCCATGGAGTGGCCAAGGGGGAAAGGGCAGGAGAACCAGAACTAGAAACGGTACCTTTTCTTTTGAAAGACTCGGCCGCAGAGCGACCTGATACGTGTTGGCGTTTCAACTGCGAAACGTCCGCCCCGATACCACCCACTCCGACCAGGGGCTCTCCCCACGGGCGCCACCCAGCTGCAGCAAGGGCCACCTGGCAGGATGACCATTGCCGAGAGTCCTGATGCCCCAAGGAGACAGGCATCTATTCCTTGGCCGACGTGGGGAGGGTGCAGCTCAGTTATTGGCAGTACAATCCCTGTGTTGTCAGGGGGCTACAACCTAGAGGGTACATGACGACCCCACCACAACGGGCTGGCTACCGTGCTGGATTTCTGGTGCCATGGAAAGTCCATCATGATCGCTGGTGCAGATGGAGATGCACTATGGGCGTAACTTGGACAACCAATCAAGCGTTTAGGCCCAATTTGAGGAATAGTGGGTATGGTTACAACGCCGGTGCAATGCTGAGTGCCAAGGTCTTAGTGCACTTAGGACCAGTGGTACACCACGTAAGGTGTCCTTCCCCAAAAGGTTCGTACTTCTGTAGAATTTTGAAAAATGGAGGTCAAACCCCAAGGGGGACCATCACATGGAAGGCCGAAACGGTTGAAACTCCTTTTAGTCGCCTCGTACGACAGGCAGGAATACCTCAGGCCTATTCTTACCCCGGACCCGCAGGGGGACTTATCGAACATGCCTGGAATAGATTGAAAAGGGTTGTTTATGGACGACGTGACCCACCAACCACTCTGAGGGATCTTCGCCGAATCGTCGTTGACGAATACAAGCATGCATCAATGCAAGAGGACGTGCTACTGGGTATCAGAGATACCAGTGTGTACTGCAATCTGGAACACCAACTCTGAAGGTCTCGCTGTATGGTGGTACAACGTGCAATGTGTGGTTTTCAAGAGCAATGAAAAGGACGGAAATGATGTTTATGTTAATCTCTGTTCCGAAACTCTCGGAACCGAGGTGATGCAAAACTTTTTTTTTATATGTGTCTTTTTTGGTGGACTCTGTGTCTAAGGCTAGCATCTTTACCCAGGAATCAAAACGTATTGGATCGCGGGTGCGACACCAACCATCGTTTAAATTTTCAGTAAAAAACACCAGCAATGGCTGCCGAAAACTGGCAGCATAAGACGTCACCACCGTTCTGCCAACTGCCGTTTTAAGGAGGGCGAAGGAGCGTAAAGAGGTTCAGGGCACTCTCTTGACTTGGGATGGGAAACTGCCCATTTAGGTGGATGAATCATAATGATTGACGTATTGAGGATACAGAAGTTAGTGCAACTGCATTAAAGATAAATAACGTGTGGCCTGTAACTGAAAAGAACTTTTGATGATCTCTGCACTGGCAAAAGATTCCGGCCTAGTCCCCCATTCGGATCCCCAAGATGGTACTGCTAAGGTGAATTTTATCGTGATAAAAAGATGGAGCCGGAGCGGCCGAGCGGTTCTAGGCGCTGCAGTCTGGAACCGCGCGACCGCTACGGTGGCAGGTTCGAATCCTGCCTCGGGCATGGATGTGTGTGATGTCCTTAGGTTAGTTAGGTTTAAGAAGTTCTAAGTTCTAGGGGACTGATGACCTCAGCAGCTAAGTCCCATAGTGCTCAGAGCCATTTTAACCATTAAAAAGATGGACTAAGCAAGGAAGGGATAACATTCTAAGGGTCGGAGCATGGACTGTCACAATTTTAAACGTAGTAGGGAAGCTAGAAAATCTGAAAAGGGAAACGCTAAGTCTTATCTTAGATACAGAATGGGTCAGTGAAGTGAAGGGGAAAGAAGAGAAGAATTCTGATCAGACGAATATAGGGTAATAGCAACAGTAGCAGAAAATGGTATGACGGAAGTATGATTCGTTATAAATAGGAAGGTAGGACAGAATGGGCTACTGTGAACAATTCAGTAATACGGTTCTTCTCATCAGATTCGACAGAAAACCAGCGCCAGCAGCGATAATTCAGGAATATATGCCGACGCTGTAAGCAGAAGATGAAGAGACAGAAAAAGTATATGAAGATACTGATTATGTATTTTAGTATGTAAAGGGAAATGAAAATCTAATAATCATGGGGGATTTGAATCCGATTGTACAGGAAGGAATAGAACGAACGTTTACAGGAGAATATGAGCTTGGCAGTAGGAAAGAGAGCGGTGAAAGACAGTTCTGCAATAAATTTCATATGGTAATGGTGAATACTCTGTTTAAGAATCACAAGCGGAGGAGGTATACTTGAAAAAGCCCCGGAGACACGGAAAGATTCCAGCTGGATTACATCGTGGTTCGACAGAGACTCCGAAATCAGATTTCTAGTTGTAAAGCGCACGTAGGAGCAGATTTAGACTCCAGTCAAAATTCACTATGATGAGGAGTAGTCTGACGTTTAAGAGAATCATTCAGAAGAATAATTTTGGCAGGAAGTGGGATAGTGATGTACTGAGGAATAATAAGACGGACGTGCAGTTCGCTAAGGGAGTGGATGCTGCAGTAGGGAATACCACAGTAGGCAGGTTGATTGAAGAGGAGTGGACGTCGCTTAAAAATGGCTATCACACATATTGGCAAGACAAACATAAATACCAGCAAAGTAAATGAGAAGAAATCTTAGGTAAATTGACTAAAGATGTTCAGGAAATGAGAGGGAATACAGCAATGTAAATCACTTTGGAGTGACATAAATGGGAACAGCAGGACAGCGAGGGAAAATGGTTTCAGGAAAAATGGTAAGAAATCGAAATAGAAATGATCTTCGGAAAGACTGACTCAGTATATAGAAAAGTCAAAACAACCTACGGTGAAGTTAAAGGCAATGGCAGTATCATTGAGAGTGCTGAGGGAATTCCACTGTTAAACGCAGAGGTGAGAGCGGACGGGTGTAAAGGGTACACTGGAGGCCTCTGTGAGGAGTAGCGCTTGTCTGATGACGTGATTGAAGGAGATATTGGGGTCATAGGGGATCCAGTATTGGGAACAGATGGTAAAAGAGATTTCTAAGGTTTGAGGTCAAATAAGATCGAAGGAATAGATAACATTCCATCGGATTTTCTAAAATCACTGGGGAAAGTTGCGACCAAACGCCTACTCAAGTTAGTGCGTAAAAATCTGTGAGACTGGTGACATACCGTAGACTTTCGGAAAACTATTATTCACACAATTACGTAGACAGCAAGAGCTGACAAGTGCGAGAATTATCGCACAATCAGCTTAATAGCTCATGCATGCAAGTTGCTAACAAGAGCCCGCATCTCGTGGTCGTGCGGTAGCGTTCTCGCTTCCCACGCCCGGGTTCCCGGGTTCGATTCCCGGCGGGGTCAGGGATTTTCTCTGCCTCGTGATGGCTGGGTGTTGTGTGCTGTCCTTAGGTTAGTTAGGTTTAAGTAGTTCTAAGTTCTAGGGGACTTATGACCACAGCAGTTTAGTCCCATAGTGCTCAGAGCCATTTGAACCATTTTTTTGCTAACAAGAATAATATACAGAAAAATGGAAACGAAAACTGAGAGTCTGTTACATCACGATCTGTTCGGCTATAGGAAATGTAAAGGCACCAGAGAGGCACCTCGGACGTTGCGGTTGATAATAGAAGCAGGACAGAAGAAAACATAACAAGTTCACAGCATTTGTCGATCTATAAAATGCATTCGATAATGTAAAATTACCCGTAAACTTCAAAATTCAGGTAAAACAGGAGTAAGCTATAGTGAAAGACGGGTAATATCCAGTACGTGTAAGAACCAAGACGGAACAATAAGATTAGAAGACCAAAAACAAAGTGCTCGAATTATAAAGGGTGTAAGACAGGCATGTACGCTATCCCTCCTACTGTTCAGAGTATACATCAAAGAAGCAATAATGGAAATAAAAGACATGTTCGAGAGTGAGATTAAAATTCAAGGTCAAAGGATAACAATGATAAGATTCGCTGACGACATGGCTATCCTCTGCGAAAATGAAGAAGAATTAAGGGACATGTTGGACTGAATGAACAGTATAAAATATGGATCGAGAGTAAACCGAAAAAAGATAATAGTAATGAGAAGTAGCAGAAATGAGAATAGCGAGAAACTTAATATCAAAATTTGTGATGACGAAGTAGAGGCAGTTAAGGAATTCTGGTACATAGGTAGCAAAAAAACCAATGACGGACGAAGCAAGAGGGAGAAAAAAGCAGCCTAGCACAGTCAAAGAAGGCTTTCTTGGCCAAGAGAAGTCTGCTGGTATCAAACGTATGACGTAATTTGAGGAAGAAACTTCTGAGAACCTGCGTTTGGAACACATCACTGTATGGTGAGAAAACCGGAACAGAAGAGAATCGAAGGATTTGTGATGTGAAACTACAGACGAATGTTGAAAATTAGGTTGACTGGTAAGATATAGAATAAGGAGGTCCCCGCAGAATCGAGGGAGAAACGAATATATGGGAAACACTGACAAGAGCAAGGGACGGGTTGATAAGACATATGTTAAGGCATGAGGAAATAACCTCCATGATACTAGAGGGGCCTATTGAGGGTAAAAACTGTAGTGGAAGACAGGCATTGGAACGCATGCAACAAAAAACTGAAGGCACAGAATGAATGTTGAACTCTGGGATGAAAAAGTAGGCTCAGGAAAGGAAATCATCGCAGACAGCATCAAACCTGTCAGAAGACGGATGACTCAAAAAATTAGTTTCAATATAGAAGGATACACAGGTCTTGCAATAAAATAAAGAACTTATAAGCAGTTGGAGCTGTTGTTCATAATTTCAGTGAAGCGGCGGCGCTTTAAAAACATGGGGAAACTAGTAAGTGAGAATATCTTCCACCTCGAAAATTTGAACCAGTGTCCCACCGCGCTGAGTGACACCGCACAGACGTGCGTTAGCGACTGCGATTACAGAGGGAGGTTTACCAGATGTTAAGTCGCAGAACATATATAGATAGGTCACTACAGATAACGTTCGCAAGTGGGTGAGAAACTGAACAGGGAAGCCTTTTTCTTGGAAGGGGGGGGGGGGGGAGATAATCGATATCTTTGCGGAAAAATGTGGGTATTAAAGTGACGACTGCTGAAAATTGAAGTCTCTACGTTAATTAAAAATTAAAAACAACAATTTGAAGATTTTTTCTCAGTTTTTGTACAAGCAACGAGAACATAAATTACATCTCTTTAAAAATGCTCTACATGTCCAAAAAGTGCATCTTTTTTTTCCAGAACAAGATCATATATCTCTAACATTCTTTGTTCTTGTGTTTAACATTATCTTCATAGAAAGACCACTTCCCAACTATTGTCGTCAGAGATTCATCTCACAAAGAGTCCTTTTTCGAAAGCACGTCGAAAGGAGTGACCAGTGTCCCTGACAAGCAATAGTTGCCATCATCATTTACGCATAGTCGAAGCCTAGTTGTGTGTTCTGCCTCATCTGAATCATCGAAAGAGATTTATTTTGTTGAATATTATGACAAACTTTCCCATTTTTTGCATTGGTGTTACTTTATTTTTAGTTACTTTCCCATCTACTACGATATCATTTAGAGAAAATGCACTTACTGCAGACAACTATACAATATTTTGTTCTTCGGTTCTTTGTCCTCCATCCAAGCGGGTTTAGTATAGTTACTATTGAATTTGGTACGGTTAATTTAAGGGGTGGCTAGTTGCCCTTCCTGTCGCCACCCCATTATCCCCGGGAGGAAATATGTGTACCCCAAATGTATGGGTAAATGTAGGCGTTATCCATGTGAAACAGTGCGAACGTTTTCTGACTGTTTGCGAATGATGTAACTGATGTTAAACAGGAGTACCAACCCGGTATTCACCTAGTGGAATATGGAAAACAGCCTAAAAACCTCACCCAAGCTGACTGACAGACCGGCCCTCGTCGTTAAACCGTCGGATCATTCGATCAGCGGACGGCATAGCTCCCTGAATCCCAGAAATGCCGTGCTAACAAGTACGGCTGTTTGAGCGGATTGCAGACGACCGTACAACGAGATGGGGAATAGCTCCCTAAGGATCCATTACTACATACATAAAAAAATCTGCCACCACTATTTCGTGGCCGAGTTTCGTATCCCCGGATAATGTTAAAACTGATATCGTCGTGTGCAGGGCGCAGAACGACATTGAGCCACATACAGCTGCATCCTGTCATTCGCACGCGATCTGCTATTTACGACCTTCACACAGTTTTGCTATGAATGTTGTTTTGAAACACAGTAGGAGCCGTGACTTTTTCTGAGTGAGTTTCACTCGCAGTTTGGCTTAACGGCTGCGAATGGATTTCACCAAACATCAGACAAATTTCGTTGCTAGTGTTTCTTGAAATGCTGAAAAATCTGTAACTATGATTCGCAAGAGATATGTTTTGATACTAATTTGCGATTTTGTCTGACTAAGAGCGTTTGCAATGAAGAAACATTGTATATCTATCTCTGCTGATGCTAATCAACTTCAGGTAAACGTACCAAAAACTCCAAACTGTATGATCAACTTCTCTTGACTAAAATTCACAGACACGCAAAATTTTGTAAATGACGTAACAGTCACTTTTGACTATAAGATTATTTATTTGCACTGTTGCAGTCTCGGCCATGTGGCCATTATCGAGGGATATGAATGTGCCTTAGGACATGAAAAAATGTGTGTGTGTGTGTGTGTGTGTGTGTGTGTGTGTGTGTGTGTGTATTAGTATGTGTGTGTGTGTGTGTGTGTGTGTGTGTGTGTGTGTCATCGTTGCATTCGTATGATGGATCTTTTGACTCTGAGGTGCCTTAATATGAAAATCATTACTCGTCTACTGTTTACTCGACAACGAAGGTATAACAGTTAACATGTAAACATTGCATGCGAGTAGTGATTTCGTGGAATTCATGTTAAAGATGTTAACAACGTTAAAAAATCAATATACAGATACCGCGATGACATTTATAGCTGTCAGAAGATTTTTAGATTTTGGCATGTGCTAATGCGCAGTTATAGCATCTGATAATGGCGATATGGCCGAAATTAAAACAGTCAGTCAAAGGCTACTATGAGGTCAAAACTGTATATTATTGTTAAGGCTACTGGAACCTAAGAGCTTTTCCTGTTATGTGCATCCAGTCATCTCTGCCCGAAACAAGCGCAGCATCCCGTTCTGTTTACACCTCCAAGAGAGCTCTCAGCGCACTCAATCTTCAGTGTTTAAAAACTCTCCGCTGGATTTCCCCCGGCAATTTCTTGAGTCGCCGAACTCGAGAACTTAGTTTGAGAAAACAAAAAAGAAAATATTTGAAAGATACAACCAATTCTTTACATCAGCACAGTAAAAAACGCACTGTAGAAGATCGTATTTGCTAATTATTGACAAACAAAGCGGAACAATGCCTAACTAAAACATTACGGCATCCAATTTTTTGAATGTACCTATTGATTTGTTGATAAATAAGAAATATAAATAAAAGGTATTTCCACTTTCATCCGAATGCGGGATAGTTACCGTAATTATATCTGCATCAGCTACAACCATTCGATTACAGACATATGTACACAAATTGTTTTAATGTCAGCAGCAGACCACAATTCCGCTTTAGTACGAGATACATGCGGCGCAGTTTTTCGCTAAAATACCTCCAAAAACTACTGTACACACGACTTTCAGTAGTATTTTTAATCTGTAACTAGAGGTAGCTGTAAAGACAGCACTGAGTAGCAATAAAAGGAGAAAATATGGACCGAAATGGTAATATTTCAAACGTGTCGCATTTAACTCGTTCTAATATAGGTCAAGTTCATCTTAAAACATTGTTAGGAGCTTCCAAAAATTAGAAAAATCTTTTCAGTTTTCGGGCTAATCTCATATTCAGAAAAAAAACTAGTTAAGCCATGTTGCTCAGAAGGAATATTTCAGGTTCGATATTTTGTTAACGGAACGTCTACGACTGTGGAAACATGGTCAGACAGCACTACCTTGCCCTTGACATATGTTTCAGGAGACCTCTAAGATGCATAATAACAAAATCTTTGGCCAGAATTAAGCCGTTTCGCGACCTCAATTTTAATACGGACCCCAATAGACAATTAATAGTTTTCAAAGTGCACTTATATAGACGACACAGACGAAAATCATGCTAAGATTTACTCCATATTTACTTTAATCCGTGCTGCGAATTTTGTTTTGTTTCTGATTTAAGAAATGTTTATCATTACTAAATATTAATTTTATTATTATGATTGTGTAAATTACGTGGAGGCGCAGAATTCTATGGAAACAAACGAACTGGTCGGGGAAACTCTGAGACAACGTATCTGAGAAGCATATGTACGAATTTGTAGCCCAAAAACAATATAGTCCAATATAGAAGTACCTGCACAGGTCTGGGACAGAGACGATGACGGGATAAAAGGGACAAGTAGAAAATGTAACGCTAAAGTATGAAAATTTAGCCTGCTTTGAGTAATATTGGTTACAGACAAATCGTCGTCAAACGGATTTTAGAAACCTAAATCACACACCACTGACAATCATCTTTTTTTATCTTTTAGTAAGTACAGATTGTGTACTAGGACAGGCAGGAACAATTAACAAATTAAGAAACTCAAATGACTCAATCGTTTTCGGTTAGAGTTTCGTTTACTTTAAAAATATACATTCCATAATAATCCAAGACAAAGATACTAGCAAGGGTGAGTTTCGTGAGACAACGATATATCTTAAAAACTACGCGTCTGATTAAACACGGAAAAATACGTGTTAAATATTTGTATAAATGCTATCCGGCTATACCATTGTTGACAACCCTGCCCCATCTCCAGAAGATGGCAATTTTGAAACCTTAAGTATGACTTTTTTTGCAGACTCGGATTCTACGGGAAAAGATAAGTAACTTTTGTATGTAACACTTTTGTCGTGCGGTATAGGGCGCTGTAGTCGACTAATAACGCAATTTAGTTCCAAAACGGTATTATCCCGAGAAAAATGCAACGGATCAAAAAAGAAAACTTGTTCAGTAACTGTTAAAAAAACGTTGTTTGAGGTGTGTCTTCTCACCTCTCATCAACGGGGTACTTGTCTGTAAGAACTATTTCACAGTAAGTGCTCAAAATTGTCGCCGCTCACTTCGATGCACATGGAGTGATTCGATGCAACTGAAACCTATTTCCTATGTAAATGAGAGAAAATAGAGGTTTCGAGTTTCTTGTGTTGCAGTCAAACCTCGAAATAGCGACAGCATTACAATTATTGTGGACAACAGTTAGCGAGGTAGCCTTCAGAAGATACTTTCAAACTTGTTATAATTCATAGAACTATTGTAGGTTACAGTCTACATGTCCCTAGTGATGACTGTATACTAATAGTTTGATTAGATTGGAGACGTTACGACAATAATAATTTAGACGTAGAGACTGTGGTCATGTGGCACAAAATGCAGCCTTGAGACGCTGCATGCATAAAATAACTGGAGAAATTCCATATTTCGATGCAATCTATCTGCTTTGATCACTGATGCTATCAACAAGATGACCATCTGTACGCCCGGGTTCCCGGGTTCGATTCCCGGCGGGGTCGGGGATTTTCTCTGCCTCGTGATGACTGGGTGTTGTGTGCTGTCCTTAGGTTAGTTAGGTTTAAGTAGTTCTAAGTTCTAGGGGACTGGTGACCATAGATGTTAAGTCCCATAGCGCTCAGAGCCATTTGACCATCTGTCACGCGTACGTAACTGATGTGGACGTCTTTGACGTCACATTATTTCGGATACTGCAAACTGAATTATCGATACAGAGGGAAAAAGTGAGTTATAGCGCTAAAATAATAATAACTAAACACATTGAGATGATAAATGCCATGGGATACCTCCTAATGTCATGTTGGACCTCCTCCTGTCCAACGTAGTACAGCAACTCGCAGTGGCATGGACACAAGAAGTCGTTGGAAGTCCCTTGCAGAAATACTGACTCATGATGCCTCTATAGCCGTCCATAACTGCGAAAGTGTTGCTGCTGCACAATTTTTGTGCGCGAATTAATCTCTCGATTACATCCACAAATTTTCGATGGGATTCAAGTCGGGCTATCTGGGTGCCCAAACCATTCGCTCGAATTATCCAGAATGTTCTTCAAGCCAATGGCGAATAGTTGTGGCCCAGTGACAGTTCCGTCGTTATTTGGGAACATCAAGTCCACCAATGGCTGCAAATGGTCACCAAGTAGCCGAACAACTACCATCAATGATTGGTTCACTTGTACCAGAGTATCCAGTCCAATCCACGTAAATTAGCCCACGCCATTATGGAGCTACCATCTGCTAACACAGTGCCCTTTCAACAACTTGGGTCCATGGTGTTGTGAGGTCTGCGCCACACTAGAACCTTACAGTCCTTTCCATCAGTTCTTACCAACTGAAATCGGGGCTCATCGAACAAGGCCATGGTTTTCGAGTCGATATGGTCACGAGTCCTGGAGAGGCGCTGTTAGCAAAGGCACTCGCATCGGACACCTGCCACCATTGCCCGTTAACTCCAAATTTCCCCGCACTGCCCTAACGCATACGTCCGTCGTACGTCCCACATTGATTTCTGCAGTTACTTCATGCAGAGTTGCTTGTCTGTTAGCACCGATGACTTTACGCAAACCCCGCTGCTCTCGTTCGTTAAGTGAAGGCCGTCAGCCGCTGTGTTGTCGGAGGTGAGAAGTAATGTCTGAAATTTGGCATTCTCGACACACTCTTGACACTGTAGATTACGCAATATTGAATTCCGTAACATTTACCGTAACGGAATGTCCCATGCGTCTAGCTCCAACTACCGTTCCGTGTAATAGTGTAATGATTCCCGACGTGCGACCGTACTCACACAGTAAACTTTTCACATATATAACTGAGTACATATGACTGCTCCACCGAAGCACTGCCGGTTTTTACCTTGTGTGCGCGATACTGCCGCAATCCCTCGCCTTACATCAACTCAGTTTATAAAATGCAGCCTAAGGATTGACACGCATTATAAATTTTATAAATTTTTCATTATCAGGACTCCCTTACGAAACAAAGAGTTATGGGAGGGGAAATTGTTATAATCAATATATATATATATATATATATATATATATATATATATATGCCACTGTAACTCCGCAACCCACCCCCGCAGCCTCGTGAGGATTAGACAGTACGGTGGGAACGGCAGCAGTTGTGTTCGAAGATATGACTGTCAAAAAATGGCATCGCACCAATGGACTGCTTTTGGGAAACCAGTAGAGCATGTGGGAAACGAGTGTCGAAGACTGGCCAGAATGTCCTTCCAGAATGTTCGAGAATGCTGGAGAATGTTATAGAATATTCGAGAATATTGTATAGTGGTCAAGAAAGCTCCAGAATGTTATAGAGGTTCCAGAAGGTTCTATCTAGAATGCTGTAAAATGTTCCAAGGTGTTCGTGAATGTTCTCAGATGTTCCACTGTCCTGTTGCGGTGGGGATACGTTCCAGCTCAAAGAGTGATGGCGACATGTATGACTCAACGTACTTCTGAAAATCGTTTAGAGCGGATGAAGTGTTAGAGAGTGAAATAAATGTAAGAGAAAGAGAATTGCTTAAGGTAATGAACTGTATATTAAATATACTTTTACTGTCTACCTAATATTAAAATTTAGCATGATGCTGAAACGTAAAATAGCAGATTTTGCCAGTGGTGAATTGAAAACAGGGAAACAGAAATAACAGCGAAGAAAAGGAAGAAATGAGGAGTGAGAAACACGTTTAGCTTCACAACTGAAGATAATGAATACACTGAGAGAAAATTTAACAGACGAACAACGAGGTGAAAGTACAGAGAACAAGTGAGCGAGATACTCAGCAAGCAAACATACGGAAACTGCTGAAGCAACACGATTGCCAAAGCTACTAAGTGTATTTTCAATGAGTGAAGTTCGTGAAAAATAGCGAACGGAAGCACATGAACAAAAAATTTGTTTACTAGAAGTGCAAAGCAGAAGAAGTAGAGATTATAGTTCGTGAGATGAATCATCCGTTATGATTCCTCTAAGGCGTAAAATGGAACAAGTGTCTCAGTTCTGTGGTGCCAAAAACTTCAGCAGAGAAACACATGAAAGAAAAAATTCGGTTATCATCATTGCTTCCATCAGTATTATTTCGTAACATGACTGGAGAAATATTTTCTACAAAATACGAGGGCGTATAATGTTTGTTTTCAAATGCCATCTTCTGGTGCTGTGTTCATGAACAGTGAAGGAGATCACTATCCTCATCAAATACAAGTGTGTCATAGCGCGAGATCTTTATTACCATATCACTGAGCAAATATAAGTGGACCGTGACAAGAAATCATTAAAAACCTGCAGAGAAAGGGTTAGTGATATCTATCGCGCAACGGCAGAAGCGTTACATACAAAAGTTTCGCATTTTTCACGCAGAATCCGAAGCTGAAATAAAAATCCTACTTATGATTTCAAAGTTTATCCCCCCATCCCCCCCCCCCCCCGCCCCCCACCCAATCCGCGAGTATGGCATGATGGTCCACATTGGTATCACCGGATAGCATTTTTACAAATTTTTCGCTTTTTAATCCGATGTGCAGTTTTAGAGATATTTCTTTGTCTCGGAATGTTAAAATACGATCAGTTGATTCACGTAATCAAAACAGCATTGCATCAAATGGTATCCCATGAGTATAAAGTTGTGATGCGAACCGTGCAAAGACCAGCTGGATAACACGAACGTCAATTCAGCACACTTCAAGTCAATGAAATTGCCACTGCAATTACAGACAGTGAGTATACTAGTGGTTATAGAACTATTCGAACAAACAAGAGAAGAATTACAACGTATCACACAAACAAGTCGATCTCACGATGCACTTCAATATCCATTACCTTTTGTAACAGAAGAAGAATGTTAGCGTTCCAGTTTGAAACAAGTGAACCCAAATACAGGCGATATTGTCTGAAATAGCCAAAAATGAAAATTCCAAAGGGAGCACCTCTCAAAAGAAACGGAGGCTTGCACATCAGGGTGGTAATCAAGTAACTCCACTATTTCGCGAAAAAGTTAAAAGAATTGGTTGACAAAGGAATCGGCAACTCCTGAAACTCCTGACTCCAGGCAACCTACGTCAGGTCGAATGGACGTCGATACGACAGCAGCCTGTGCAATGGGTTCAACAGTAAGAGGCGCTTGGTGAAATGATCTGCAGACCCTCCCAACATCCAAAGCCGTATCTTCATGAATTACAATAAAACGGGAGATACTTTATACCAGACCACACAAACAGGCAATTGGACAGAGGAAATGGAAGAAATTGGTATGAATACCGACATGGCTGCAATCCAGAAAACTGAGTGGGAGTCTTTTTCATCATAAACGGAGCAGCACATAACTATAAGAGGAAGTTGCAAGGACACAACGACTTTGGAATGTGGTCCTTCAGTGGTTTGCTACCAAAGTAAGGAATATTAAGCTCCCAACACGTACTTTACAACTGAATCCAGCCTAAAATCTATAAAATTGCCACTTTAAATATAAATAAGATCCTGTCTTATCTGCACCTTCGCATTCTACCAAAACCTCTTATGTACTGCAGATATAGACATTCTGTTACTACAGCAAGCAGCTGCCATTGAGCTAGACCGAAGAACTGGATACAGTGTTACCACTAATCCGGGCATTGGAACGGATTTAGGGGCAGTCTTTTTAGCAAAAGAAGGGATTATCATGACAGACATCGAAAAACTACCAAACTGCACGGGAATCGTTGTCATTGTCAACCACACACATATAATCAATGTAGCAATCGGCGAGGAAGGGCAGGCTTCTTTAACAGCGAAATAGTCCCACTTTTTGTAAGCACCACGACCATCTAATATTGGCAGATGATTTCAGCTGTATGCTAAGCCCAAAAGACCAGACGCCTAATTTCAATAAATCGGTAAAACTAGAAAGTATCGTTAACGAAATTCGTTTAACTGATACATGGGAATAGACGCATGGTACGACCCCTTGTTTCGCACAAGATACAGGCCACTCTGCCGTCGGCTGGGCTGAATTTATGTTTCGAAACAACTGATAATGCAGATCCTACACTCAGAAGTTTGACAATTTTTTCTGGTCATGTCGGGGCAGATGGAAACTCAACAATATGGAAATTCAATAATAGTCATCTACAAGATGTGGACTGTCGGCGAGCCTTTAACAACATGTGGAGCGAATACGGAAAGCTGCAAAATACAGCTCGGTAACCGAATGGTGCCTAAAACATCCCAAACCAAAAATAACGAAAACGTTTCAAACTCACGCAAGAGAAAATTATTCGTGGCAAAAGACTACAACAGAATTTTATTTTACTTGTCCCAGACACCTATACAAATTAGGAGACTCAGTAATAGAAAATTACTTACAGATGAAAAAAATAAAGCAAAACTTTTGAAACTCAAGAGGTAGCAGTCAGAAAACTATAAAATAAGTTCTAGGTCGCAGAATGTGACAGAGCAAGAAGAACTATCTATGCTCGTCGCAATCCTTTAAATTACAAAAGGGAAGAGGAAAATCATAACACAAATCAAGGTAAGTGATGTCACCACGCGCCTGAAGGAAAACGAAATCTAAACCTCAATCCATAAACACGTGGAAGAGCTGCTGGCGGTAAAACACACTGACTGTGAAATACAGCAAGAATTACTACAAAACCTCCTAATGCGATTAAGTGCTGCTGAAGTCGAAAACCTCTTACACGAAATTGATGATGTGGAACCTGAATACGTTCTGTCATGTCCCTAAAAATAAATCACCAGGACCCGACGGTCTAGAGGCAGAATTTTACTGTTTTCCAAGATCAATTGAAGCCTAAGTTATTATGTATATACAATGAATTACTGTAACCGAATTTTAATGTCCTAAAGATCTCATGGCAGGTATCACTGTGTTTTAATCGCTAAACACCCAAGAAGCAATTTTATTGATGATTTTAGACCGCTTGCTTTACGAAACAGTGACTGTAAAATCACGGCACAAATTATTTCCTACATACTTAAAACACTGATGCACACAGCTAACTGTCGGTATCAGACGAGCTCCAGTACCGACAGAAAGGTCATTCACAACTTACGTGAGTACAGAGGTGTCATTGCCACTACAGATGCTTGCAACATCAAGTGTGCTTTAGTATCACTTGATTTTGCAAAGACATTCGACAGAGTTAACCACTAATATGTTATGGGGCTTCCACCACAGTTTACTAACTTAATACGTGAAATTCTCAGTAAAGGAGTTACAACACTAATGATTAATGGCCAGCTGACTAAGGAAATTAAAATAATCAGCTCGTTGAGAGAGTGTTGTCCGATATCGATGGCACTATTTGAGATCATTATTGAACCTTTATTTGCCACATTGACCTAACGTTTACGAAGCTTAACCATCAATGGACACAAGATCGTTTTTAATGCCTATGCACGGAAGATCACGAAGGTCTTCAGATAAATGATAAAGACGAGCTTGTCTCAGGAGTGAAGCTGAATAAAAGGAAGTTTTGTATTACCAATACAGGACGCGGCATATCTCTGCATCTCTCTAAAATGAAATGCCTAGCCTTTTATTACAGAAGGAACATAAGGCACACGATCGCTGTTAGCTACAGATCTTCCTGCGAGCATACGTGCCTTTTTACAGACGCACTCTATCGGGAAACTTGATGAAATAAAGAAAGTAACCTTAGCAAACGCCTAAATAACATCAAAGATAAATTATGTTGCATAAGTGTTGGCGATATCGCAAGAGACGATGAAGTGAGTCATGTCAGATTTAGGCCATTTTGTCACACGAAAATATGAATTTGAAGTCAAGTATTATTGCTAAGATTGGTCACTTGACACACATGTTTAAACATAATAGGTATTAAAAAGAATTCACTAGTGTTATTTGTGAGTAACACATACAAACAGCGGAGAACCCAACCGAACAGTTTAACAGCACGCGTGTTAAATGAAATAGCGCCGACCAGTCTGCAACCTTCCATTAATGTACAACATACTCCGAATGAACTGTTTCACGTCAAAACCTTTATAACTGGGGTAAGGGACGTCAAACACCCCAGAAAAGGAGCTCGCGACGATGAAGACAGTTTGTAGGAAGTTGATGGAAAACAAGAACAGGAACATTATCAAACAAAAATACCCAAATTACAGGTGGCTAGTACTCTGGAAGAATATACAATCCAGTTATCTGACAACGATAGTGAAATCAGCTTGGTACTGAGCAGTCAACAGAAAAATACCAACTCAAAGCTTCTGACCATGCACGTGGCGGACTTACCACTGTCCATAACGTACAACTTAATAGTTGATGAAGAACATCGTTTTGTGTACACCAGTGTTGAAGATGTCTGGACTGTCATTGGACAAACGATGGCAACCATCATAAGAACTTCCCCGAATTACACTACGTCACCAAAGTATCCGGACACCTGGCAGAAAATGACTTACAAGTTCGTGGCGCCCACCAACGGTAATACTGGAATCCAGTATGGGGTTGGCCCACCCTTAGCCTTGATGACAGTTTACACTCTTGCAGGCATATGTTCAATCAGATGCTGGAAGGTTTCTTGGGGAATGGCGGCCCCTTCTTCACGGAGTGCTGCACTGAGGAGAGGTATCGGTGAGGCCTGGCACGAAGTCGGCGTTCCAGCAGGACTCTGTGCAGACCAGTCCATTAAGGAATTTATCGTCGTGTAACCACTCCGCCACAGGCCGTGCATTACGAACAGGTGCTCCATCGTCTTGAAAGTGGGAAGCAAGAAGGTACTTAAAACAACAGTGTAGGCCTGTGCTGTGATAGTGCCACACAAAACAACAAGGTTGGAAGCCCCCTCCATGAAAAATACGACCCCATCCTAACACTACTAGCTCTGAATTTTACTGTTGCCACTACACACGCTGCCAAATGACGTTCACCGGGCATTCGCCATCCCCACACGCTGCCATCGGATCGCCACATTGTGTACCGTGATTCGTTTTTCCACTGTTCAATCGTCCAATGTTTACGCTCCTTACACCAAGCGAAGCGTCGTTTGGCATTTACCGGCGTCATGTGCGGCTTATGAGCAGCCTCTCGACCATGAAATCCAAGTTTTCTCACCTCCCGCCTAACTGTCATAGTACTTGCAGTGGATTGTGATGCAGTTGGGAATTCCTCTTTGGTGGTATGGATAGATGTCTGCCTATACACATTACGACCCTCTTCAACCGTCGGCGGTCTCTGTCAGTCAAGAGACGAGGTCGGCCTGTACGCTTTTGTGCTGTACGTGTCCCTTCACGTTTCCACTTCACTATCACATCGGAAACAGTGGACCTATGGGTGTTTAGGAGTGTGGAAATATCGCGTACAGACGTATGACACAAGTGACATCCAATCATCTGATCGCGTTCGAAGTCCGTGAGTTCCGCGGGGCGCCCCATTCTGCTTTCTCACGATGTCTAATGACTACTGAGGTCACTGATATGGAGTACCTGGCAGTATGTGAGAGTGTAATGCACCTAACACGAAAAACGTGCGTTTTCGGGGGTGTCCGGATACTTTTGATCACATAATGTACATTACTCCTGATGACTTTTTGTTTCCAGACTCAATTCCGTATTCTAACGCAAAACTGAATTCCATTGACACGCTGAAGAGACATTCACGCCGTTATTTAATATCAGACGCTACCAAACGTAAGTATGAGTTCTGTGTATATGTTGCATCCCAACTCCATCTACTTACAACAACAAGATCTTTTATGAATAACTTTTCCAGATTCCTAGAAGTAATTCTAGGATAAAAAGATTACACTGAATCAGGAATTAAGATTTTACAGCAAGGACATAAACCAGAAAAAATTATGTCTCTCTTCATATTCACAGAGAGCAGGTTTTTCTTATTATTTTTTTCGTATTATACGTTTTAACTTCACTTATTAAGTTTCTTTCTGTGTTTTAAAGGCGAGAAGGGGCCTTAAATTATTTTAAACATATAAAAACGAAATTATCTTAGTTTTAGCCACACGTGACTTTCACATTCGCTGGAAGCCCTATCAGAGACTCTTCGACACCAGGAGGAGATGTGTATATTTAATTTTTCGCAATATTTTTTCTGACAACAAACTTATTTAGTTCCCGAAAACGTCGAAAACGATGGGTGCGTCATTACACAAGAGACGTAGCAATAATGAATCAGTGCCCTTATAAAACACAAACAGGTGACCACAGGCCAGAGATTTTATCCGCTCAGGGAGTGGGTGTTGCGTTGGCCTCATCAATGTTTCATCGTCATCGACGCGCTAGTCGCTGTAGTGGCGTCAAATAGAAAGACTTGCACTACGCTACCGAACAACCTCTGGTGCTGTATCTCAGCCAATAATGCCATACGATCATTTCATTTCATCTGAGACGAAGCATGAGACAGAACAGCACAAGATCTCTGAGGTAATTCAGAGTTAGTGGGAAGCGCATCAGTTATACATTCTGGGGTTTTCGGCAAACGCTTCCAATTATTCCAAAACCAACTCCAGCAAGTGACATGAATGATTTTTTTTAAGTAATCATTTTTTTCACCTCGAATGAATAAAATACAATTAAGAACAAATATGAGAGTCCGGCTTTCCATTGATGAATAAGCGAGATATTTTGCCAGAAAACTCTTACAAACTGGTGAATGTACTCACCCTGTTGGCTATGTAATTAGTCAAACTGAACTTACAAATGACCTGTGTAACATTGTCAGCAGTCCAGATGAATCATTAGATAAAGTTTATTCGAAGCTCATTCAAAATTACACAGATTTAAATCGGATATCCGAAAGAGCCATTTTAGCAGTAAGAAATGAAGCAGTTGAAAAAATAATTCAAAATTCAAAATAATATGCCTGGCGAGAAAAAGAATATGTAGATCAATTGATTCGGTGGTTGGTGCCTACGAAACTGTTAATTCTCCCAACGAATTTTTGAGGTGAGTGCATCTGTCAGGAATGCCTTTACATGTTTTAAGATTAAAAATAGCTCACTAATTATTTTGTTGAGAAATTTAGATTTGCCAAAACTTCTAAAGGAAAAATTATGACCGTGAAACACTTAATAAACAATATAATTGAAGCAAAAATAATGTCAGAAAATGATAAAGAAAAAACAACATTTATACAAATGATTCCGCTCATATCTACCGAACTTCTGTTTCAATTCAAAAGACTGCGATTTCCAATAAGAGTAGCATTTAAAATCTCTATAACGTTCAGGTACAAGTAGCTTGTCGCAGAGGGGGAAACCAAAGAATTTATGCAGGGTGAACCAAAATTCGAGCACTCGGGCGCCACAACGCAATTCCTTGCATACTAACTGCACAAAACTGTTGCTTACAACATATCATCCCGAGCATATTTTCGGTAGAAAACGAACGTCATATGAAGGCAGCTTGACGATAGTGTAATACAACTTACGAGAAGTGCTACGTTGTTAGAACAGTGGATAGAGTTTTTTGTTCGAGTTCTCGAGTTAAAGCGCTCGATTCTGGGTCTAGGCGTTTTATTACTTATGATTTCCGAATCTGAGGCTAGTTCGTAAGCAAATATTGTAACAGAATAACTTAAGTAAGTGTGAAATTAAGTGAAGGTAAAGCAGAGTTTTCATTTAGTAAATTAAATACAACTGTTTAAGAGTACCACCAGCCTCAATCTAAAGCCCATTCCACTGCGTGTGGTCAACGGCTAACAAAGAATCTGAATCTGTAGCCGAGGTCGCAAACACATGCGTATTCAGTAGCGGTCGACTCGAAGGTAAGTTAGTTTGAAGCCTGATGGTAGCAAATTTTCATGGCCAATATTTGGCCCACAAGATGAGAAGAAGTTCTGATCACCATTCCCTGTGCCAATGTTCTGCATCAAATTTCAAACCTCTCCGCACTGACTCATGAAACGAGAGCATGTGTCAATGTTGGTTACATTTGATGTTGCTGTTGTTGTGGTCTTCAGTCCTGAGACTGGTTTGATGCAGCTCTCCATGCTACCATATCCTGTGCAAGTTTCTTCATCTCCCAGTACCTACTGTAACCTACATCCTTCTGAATCTGCTTAGTGTGTTCATCTCTTGGTCTCCCTCTACGATTTTCACTCTCCACGCTGCCCTCTAATGCTAAATTTGTGATCCCTTGATGCCTCAGAACATGTCCTACCAACCGGTCTCTTCTTCTCGTCAAGTTGTGCCACAAACTTCTCTTCTCCCCAATCCTATTCAATACCTCCTCATTAGTTATGTGATCTACCCATCTAATCTTCAGCATTCTTCTGTAGCACCACATTTCGAAAGCTTCTATGCTCTTCCTGTACAAACTATTTATCGTCCATGTTTCACTTCCATACATGGCTACACTCCATACAAATACTTTCAGAAACGACTTCCTGACACTTAATTCTATACTCGATGTTAACAAATTTCTCTTCTTCAGAAACGCTTTCCTTTCCATTGCCAGTCTACATTTTATATCCTCTCTACTTCGACCATCATCAGTTATTTTGCTCCCCAAATAGCAAAACTCCTTTACTACTTTAAGTGTCTCATTTCCTAATCTAATTCCCACAGCATCACCCGACTTAATTCGACTACATTCCATTATCCTCGTTTTGCTTTTGTTGATGTTCATCTTATATCCTCCTTTCAAGACACTGTCCATTCCGTTCAACTGCTCTTCCAAGTCCTTTGCCGTCTCTGACAGAATTACAATGTCATCGGCGAACCTCAAAGTTTTTATTTCTTCTCCGTGGATTTTAATACCTACTCCGAATTTTTCTTTTGTTTTCTTTACTGCTTGCTCAATATACAGATTGAATAACATTGGGGAGAGGCTACAACCCTGTCTCACTCCCTTCCCAACCACTGCTTCCCTTTTATGCCCCTGGACTCTTATAACTGCCATCTGGTTTCTGTACAAATTGTAAATAGCCTTTCGCTCCCTGTATTTTACCCCTGCCACCTTTAGAATTTGAAAGAGAGTATTCCAGTTAACGTTGTCAAAAGCTTTCTCTAAGTCTACAAATGCTAGAAACGTAGGTTTGCCTTTCCTTAATTTTTCTTCTAAGTCGTAAGGTCAGTATTGCCTCACGTGTTCCATTATTTCTACGGAATCCAAACTGATCTTCCCCGATGTCGGCTTCTACCAGTTTTTCCATTCGTCTGTAAAGAGTTCGTGTTAGTATTTTGCAGCTGTGACTTATTAAACTGATAGTTCGGTAATGTCACATCTGTCAACACCTGCTTTCTTTGGGATTGGAATTATTATATTCTTCTTGAAATCTGAGGGTACTTCGCCTGTCTCATACATCTTGCTCACCATATGGTAGAGTTTTGTCAGGTCTGGCTCTCCCAAGGCCGTCAGTAGTTCTAATGGAACGTTGTCTACTCCCGGGGCCTTGTTTCGACTCAGGTCTTTCAGTGCTATGTCAAACTCTTCACGCAGTATCGTATCTCCCATTTCCTTTTCATCTACATTCTCTTCCATTTCTATAATATTGTCCTCAAGTAGATCGCCCTTGTATAGACCCTCTATATACTTTTTACACCTTTCTGCTTTCCCTTCTTTGGTTAGAACTGGGTTTCCATCTGAGCTCTTGATATTCATACAAGTGGTTCTCCTTTCTCCAAACGTCTCTTTAATTTTCCTGTAGGCAGTATCTATCTTATCCCTAGTGAGATAAGCCTCTACATCCTTATATTTGTCCTCTAGCCATGCCTGCTTAGCCATTTTGCACTTCCTGTCGATCTCATTTTTGGGACGTTTGTATTCCTTTTTGCCTGCTTCATTTACTGCATTTTTATATTTTCTCCTTTCATCAATTAAATTCAATATTTCTTCTGTTATCCAAGGATTTCTACTAGCCCTCGTCTCTTTACCTAATTGATCCTCTGCTGGCTGCACTACTTCATCCCTCAGAGCTACCCATTCTTCTTCTACTGTACTTCTTTCCCCCACTGCTGTCAATTGTTCCCTTATGCTCTCCCTGAAACTCTGTACAACCTCTGGTTCTTTCAGTTTATCCAGGTCCCATCTCCTTAAATTCCCACCTTTTTGCAGTTTCTTCAATTTTAATCTGCAGTTCATAACCAATAGATTGTGGTCAGAGTCCACATCTGCCCCTGGAAATGTCTTTACAATTTAAAACCTAGTTCCTAAATCTTTGTCTTACCATTATATAATCTATCTGATACCTTTTAATATCTCCGGGTTTCTTCCATGTATTAACCTTCTTTTATGATTCTTGAACCAAGTGTTAGCTATGATTAAGTTATGCTCTGTGCAAAATTCTACCAGACGGCTTCCTCTTTCATTTCTTCCCCCCAATCCATATTCACCTACTATGTTTCCTTCTCTCCCTTTTCCTACTGACGAATTCCAGTCACCCATGACTATTAAATTTTCGTCTCCCTTCACTACCTGAATAATTTCTTTTATCTCATCATACATTTCATCAATTTCTTCATCATCTGCAGAGCTAGTTGGCATATAAACTTGTACTACTGTAGTAGGCGTGGGCTTCGTGTCTATCTTGGCCACAATAATGCGTTCACTATGCTGTTTGTTGTAGCTTACCCGCACGCCTATTTTTTTATTCATTATTAAACCTACTCCTGCATTACCTCTATTTGATTTTGTATTTGTAACCCTGTATTGGCCTGACCAAAAGTCTTGTTCCTCCTGCCACCGAACTTCACTAATTCCCACTATATCTAACTTTAACCTATCCATTTCCCTTTTTAAATTTTCTAACCTACCTGCCCGATTAAGGGATCTGACATTCCACGCTCCGATCCGTAGAACGTCAGTTTTCTTTCTCCTGATAACATTTGATAGCCTACATATATTATGTACAGGGTGAATCACCTAAAACTTGCACCGCAGATTCTGCGGAAATGGAAAGGGCTATCGATGTGCAGTTTTCACAAAATGACAAAATGGATTGGTACTCAGGGACTCGTATTTTTAGCCGATCAACTGATTGTAATAATACTTAGAAAGTGCATTTTTTGTGCAAACATACAAAATACTGTCTCGAAGACGACTAGCACCAGACTGCTGCAACAAACGCCACCGACATTTTAATTTTCCCTACTTTTAGTTTTTTAAGGTCAATAGGCACTGTTCCACTTAAGAAGTATATTTTGCACAAAAAATACACTTTCTAAGTACTATTACAATCTTTTGCTTGGCTAACATTACGAACCAATGGCTATCAATCCATTCTGCAAAAACCACACATAAATAGTAGTTTTCATTTCCGTAACATTTGTAGCGCCTTGAATAGTGTTTGTGGTCATGGAGATGAGAGTGTTTGAAGTGGTCGATATCATATTGCGGTGATCACGAGGGTATATTTCGTCTCTTTATCATCAATGTATATTTCAAGAGAAAAAATTGGAGATTAATCTAATGTTCTCGAGCCTTGACGAATATTATTCTATGTTAACGAATGCTTTCTAATGATCTAAAGTATTTTCTTCGAATGTTCTACTACGCTCCACAGTGTTCTAGAATATCCTGGAGTATTCTTTAATGTTTCCTATGTTCATGAATGTTTTAGAATCTTCTGCAATGCTCCAAAAGATTCCAGAAAGTTCTTAACGTTCTCGAATATCTATGAATGTTTTGCAACGTCCACAGTGTTCTACAAAGGAACGTAAAAGAGAGTGGCAGAGTAGGTTCTACGTTGTTTCGAATGTGTGTATTACAGAATACTTTATTGGATTTAAGTGTACTTAAGAGTATTAGTGAGCTTAGAAAGTATTTTTGAATGTGCAGTACTAATATTTCTTACGATTCTTTTTTTTTTTTAATTTTAATTTTCATCATGTTGCAGAATATTCTCAAGTGCTCTGGAATTTTCTTAGAAACAAATCAAAATAAAGACCAAGCAAAGTGGGTGTTTTTCAACTAGTTTGTAAACAAAAAGAGAACTGCATACAAATCACACGAATAATTTAGTATGAGAGTAATAAATGTATCGCAAACTGAAATTGACGGCTATAGTTCAAACACAGAATGTGATACTCCAGGTGTGTGAGAACAACCAACTTCAGATCATTTCTCAGTATCCTCTTCGATTTAATGACACTCTGCACTCACATCAGCAACAACATCCATTTCTACGCCAAATAAACTGAGATTCAATTTAGACTAGAACCTACTCCACGTTATAGTTTTAATCAATGAGTAGGCCCAAACATAAAAAACCATAAACTGTTCCTTTCTTTTTCAAGATGTAAGACACCGTGGATAAAGAAAGCCATGAGAGATAAAAACTTACTGAGATACTACCGAAAAAAGCAGCTCTCACAGCAGACATAAAAAGTGCAGAAATAGAAGAAGCCATACTAAAAGTGAAGAACAGTGTGCCAGGAGTATATGGCATAAAGCGGCACTTAATCCCCCAAGTATCCAGAGAAAAATATCATCACAAGCCTAAAAAGACTACGCAACTCAGTCAAAGTTAAGCTACATCCCAAAACGGTGAAAGCAGGCCACTATTACACTACCAAAACCACGGAAGGCACCTAATGATCCACGTTCATATTGGCCTATTTTGAGGTCATCAGCGACAGACTCTAGACATTCGCCGAAAAAACGAACATCATGCCAGACTGGCAAGCGGGATTCCGCAAGCACCAGTCAACCGTCGACCCTTTAGTGACCTTTCGTAGTGACGTGACTAGAGGTCTCAATAGTCAGGACTGTACATCTGCACTTTTCTTACACATAGAAAGGGCGTTCGACACGGTGTGGCACTCTTGTCGAATATTATAGACAGCTCTCCTCCAGAACAGTCGTTAATGAATACGAATCGAACCCTTCCGGCCAGAGTCAGGTGAACAACAGGGGGCCAACTTCTTTCCTTGCTATTTTGGAAATTTGTAGTAAGGTCTTATGGAACCTAACTGCGGAGGCCATCGATCGCTAAGCTTACACACTACTTAATCTAAGTTAAACTAACTTACGCTAAGGACGACACACACACACCCATGCGAGAGGGAGGACTCGAACCTCCGACGGGGGGAGCCGCGTGGACCGTGACAAAGACGCCTTCAGACCGCGCGGCTACCCCTCGCGGCTCTGCTGTGTAGCCTTTCACGTCAGACATACAACGTCCAAGTAAGTAGAATGAAGGACTAAAGCTTTAAGCCGACGACACCGCTTATTGGTGTCACCCACCAACGACAGAGGAAACAAACCAGCAAACTCAGCATTACGTAAGCCATTTGGAACACTGGATCAGCAAATGGAAAATTAAACTTAACGAAAACGCTATTAATACTATTTAAACACAAGACAAATCACGAAATCCGAAACAAAAACCCAAAGAAGGAAACAAAAATTATGGAGGAAGTCACTGCAAAGGATACTCCGAAACACTTAGGGATCACCCTAGACAAACGCACGCCGTATATATATATAAAAACAAAAGCGAAAATAAGAAAATGGTTCAAATGGCTCTGAGCACTATGGGACTCAACTGCTGTGGTCATTAGTCCCCTAGAACTTAGAACTACTTAAACCTAACTAACCTAAGGACATCACACACATCCATGCCCGAGGCAGGATTCGAACCTGCGACCGTAGCAGTCGCACGGTTCCGGACTGCGCGCCTAGAACCGCGAGACCACCGCGGCCGGCCGCGAAAATAAGACTAAACCTACTTCCAATGCTATGAGGCAGAACAAATGGAGGAAAAAACGACAATATTGTGTACATCTGCATAACATTTGCCGGCCCACTTTAGTAGGCCTGTAGGCCGCCCAACGCTCAAAAAATAATTGCAACAGAATATCAAGAATAGCAAGGAAAATGAACTTCAGAGCTAAACATGGCTTACAGAAACGCAAAAACTAAAACAATGAGGACAGGATGTCTAGAAGGCCAACATAGAATTTTGCTAACCTAAATAAAAATTTCGATATCCGCCTAAAATCAGCAAAACGTGCATTAAGACACGTAGTACACGGATAACGTAGACGCCACAGACATAGATGGGGGCAAGATATAGCACGTACTGCGCAGAAAACGAAGCACAGGGTAAAGAAAATAGCTAAAAGGAATTAACAAACACAAAACAAGGGCAAACACAGAATAAAACACAAAGTGAAGAACTCAACCAAACAAGAACAGAACTAACAGATCGTTGCTCGGGCTCTGAGGAGGTTTTCATCAGTACTTGAGGAAATGCCAGGATCAGCAACCACCGTCCCAGGCGAAAAGAAGCGGTTAATAAAGAATAGATACTCATAAAAGCAATCGGAAAACCGTACTGAATAAATGGAATGTCTCCATAGCATAAGTTAATATAAGACACCAAAGAGCAATAGGCTTCTTACGAGACCGTATGAAATCGCCTGTAATTATGGATAAGAAAAGATTCAAACTTCTTTATTACAAACCAAAACAGTACGTGTATCTTATTATGAGTATATTACCATCAAAAACAATATTTACGAAACAATGCATTTCTGAGAGCGGTCGAGATATATCAGTGGCATCACATTGCTTGCGCCAGTGGTCAAACTCGGCGCTTCTGTTGCAGACTGGAATACATCTCACGGTTTTATATTATGTTGCTGTTTAATGTAGAATATTAATACGAATAGACCGAATCAGACCAATGTTAATTATATAAGCACGTATGTTTCATATTCAGAGCTCATCATTTATAGTGTTTGTAACATGAAACTGAGCTGAGGTACATTATCTGTCACTGAAAAGACCTTCCGGTACTTGTGTTTATGGAGGGAAGACTACGTTTTCATGCTATGACTTTCGGTGAGGGCCAACAACAAACTACGGAGTCCTTCTCCGTAGTTATATTTACCTTCTTTAATTAAGAGAGCAAACAGACATTTATTCGGTTATTCGCACAGCGAATTAATTACATATTTGCAACTTTGCCTGGCGCTACCAGCTATTTATTTGCTGTTGAATCTGTAAGCAAATAATGTCTCAGAATTTCAGTAAGTACTGCCAGTTTCCGATCATTTGCTTATATTCATCGCCAACTATAGGTTATTAAATTAGGTGCTAATATTTTCTTTTCAACTGGGCCTGTAGCGTAGAATACGTCATAATACGATATGTTATAATGAACAATTCCAGGTAAACTGCAAATAGTTTAATTAGTATTGTTTTTCTTTACTTTTGAAAATTTTACTGTCAGTTCAATATATTTTCTTCTTGGAAGTTTTGCCATATCGATGGCATTTTCCTTCTAACTATTACGTGTTTAATGGAAGTGTTGTGAAGTTTTAGGTCCATGTTGTACTACAGACCTTTGTTAAGAGGATTTTTTTCTTCACCTGTAAATTAAACTATTACTTAGGCGTAAGTGAGCTATATACAGTTTTTCGCTCAATTCTTCGTTGTCACGTAGCTTGTTCTTGATTTCTTGTTTTATCCATATTATATCTTCGATGTTCCTGATGTGTGTCACTAAATTGGACTTTGTACTTGCTTTGTGCATATGTGTGACTGAATAGTTTTGTGTTTTATAAAATACGGATTAAACTATTTGCAGCTTACCTGAAATTATTTATTATTTCAGATGAATATTGGAACGCCCCCTCCTTACGTAGCACCACCATATGTAAGCAGACTTTGAGAATATGCCATGTTTTCTGCTATTTTTAATTATTGCAGACATCACCTGTTCAGTTAAGTTTTCCACAGTATGAAGATCGTAATTGTTTACCACTGTACACCCCAAAGCTCAACTCTGCTTATGAACAATTCCTTATTGTGTTTCAGATCCTATAAGTAGGTCTTAAAGTTCATATTTTGTCAGTGAACGACAGTTTAGAAATCTGTCATACATTTTTTGGGAGAGAAAACACGAAAACCATGTGCTAGTTCGTTGGATGT
This sequence comes from Schistocerca nitens, assembly GCF_023898315.1. Classification (NCBI taxonomy): domain Eukaryota; kingdom Metazoa; phylum Arthropoda; class Insecta; order Orthoptera; family Acrididae; genus Schistocerca; species Schistocerca nitens. The sequence continues at coordinate 286,868,930 of NC_064614.1, forward strand.
CGTAAAAAACAGCAGCAAGGCGTGTTTCCGTTCTAACAACAAAAAGCTTGTGAATGGGGTTTGGCAGGAGCTTTGGAACCTATTGATGAACTGCCAATGCTAGTCCCATGTCTTCGAGTTCTCGATTGTTTCAATTTACTAGTGCCTGTCTTTAAGTAGTAATCTCACCACCATAGCGGAGACCACTAATTGGTTAGTGCCCCTAAAAATACTCGAAAAATATTGTTGGGTTTAAGTAGTAACTTTTGGTACATTAAAAACAACAATAAGACGAAACGGACATGTCGACATCTTTGCAACGGTGTTCATCAGGATGACACTGTCTGATATCGAACAGGATTTTATTAACAGACGTGCAGCAGTCGTTTAAATTTCGCAACATCTCCTAAAGTGAGTGCACGTTACGCGGTTTGGGACGGTTAGCTCGTTGGCCCACTTGATGCTACTAGAAAGTAATAGGCTGTACGTTGGCATCGGGCTGGCAAGGAGTCACCACTACTATCTACACGATACAGACACACACTTTCACATGCCTCTTCCTCACGATCTGTTTCAATATCACTTGTGGAAATAAATCGTAAAGTTCGTAATAGAAGTGCATGTGACCCACTACCTGATACTGAATTTGAAATAGAAGTCCATGTGACCCACCATATTATACTGAATTAAGAATCGTCTTCTTCCCCTCTACAAACACTGTGACCTACATAACGTATATGTTCCTAATGTTTCCTAAACGTTTGAAGTTATCGAAGTATAGTGCGACTGCTTTGCGTTATGGTTTTAATCTAACCCCATTTTTTAATGGGATAATGATGTTTTACGAAATAAATAGGGTAGGACGTAAAGTTACTTTTGGTTTCAGTTAATCTTTTCGCGAAAAGAAGCGCGACTGGTATTAATCAAAACGTCCCATGCTGCCCGTTCAGCATACTTGTCATTCCGGTATACTATGAGGGGCGCTAAGTAAGTAATGCAACACATTTTTTTCTGAAAGCAGATTAGTTTTATTCAGAATTCCAATACACTAAATTATTCCTCATTCTTTTGGCCACAAAATCCAATTTTTCAACATAATCTTCGTTCAATGCGACGGCCTTACGCGGCGTCTATGTCAATATAATACCACTCTACTGGTCGACGTTGGAGCCAACGTCTTGCTACATCAGTAACCTCCCCGTCATCCTCGTACTTACAATCAGCCCCGTAACGCGCAAACAAATCCGCAGAGATGGACCTTCGTTGTTTCTTACGATCTTCTGTTAGGCGGTGATGAACCCAGTGGGTACACACACCTTTGAGTACCCCACTGATGGACGAGTGTGTCATCACCACCAAACGGGACGTCCAGTTGTGCAGCAAGGTGTTTGTGATCCGCCGATCACCTCGAATGAGAGTGTCCGCACGTTCCGGCATTTCAGGAGTCACAGCCGTGTATGGCCGGCCGGCACGCGGGAGATCGGACTGGTATGCGCAACCTTACTGCGATGATGATAACAGATGCCTTTTCCAACTACTAACCATGCTTTTGCTCACTGTCAGGGCCCCATAGGCATTCTGCAGGTGCTTATGAATATCTGTGTTTCCCTGGTTTTCTGCCAAAAGAAACTTAAAGACAGCTGACTGATTGGAATGCAAATCCGCTACAGACGCCATATTGAACGGTACGTATAGAGCCGCCACCAATCGGAACTTCATGAAACTACAGGGGCTGAAGTGGGAATATTCCACCGTGTCCCACAACAAGTTCCGCACATTTTCAATAGAAACTGGCCAAGAAAAAAAAATATGTTTCATTACTTATTGAACGCTCCTCCTATTAGACGTGATCACATTACGTATCTCACACAACAAAACATCTATGTATGTGAATATCGCTATCCTAAGACTTTTGTCACCTCAGTGTATCTCACATGAAGTTCCAAAGAACACAATAAATTCTGCACCAATGAACACACAGGACATATACGGTAAAGGAGCATTACAAATCCACATCCATGCCCAAGGCGTGACTCTAATCGGATTCCTCGATTGTTTACGAGGCAGTTACACCAGCCTGTATCACGGAGGCCGGCTGATTGCTTGTTATCAGAACTGTCGCAATGACGGAGGTCTGTAGTTTGGTCGTCTGCAGTACAGTTACATCCAGCAAAAGATTGCTATGAGCAGCTCATACAATCGAACCACGAAATTTAAATTTCATCCGTTGTCATGGAGGATTCAGACTCATTCAATTCGGGAGGCTAACATGGCCAGTTCTTGAATGAACGTGATGCTCAATGCAGGATCTTTCCATTATGATCCAAACTTTCAGGATGAGGGGGACAGGCAAACTGTAACAATTTGATTCAGGGAACCCTCGTATGGAAACGAATGAATCGGGAGCTATAAGCGATAGTAAATAATCAGATTTACCACTGGTGGGCTGAAGATAATAAAAATCAAATGAATCACATATTTTGTAATCATTTTACTTATCTTAAAAGCTTAAGTGCACAGAAGTTGTTTGAAACAAGACGTGCCCCAGCTTCAGTGCAGGCGTGACATCTACGTGTAATGTTTTGTCGTACATCAGTATTATTTGAAACTATCACTGGCACGAGTATTCGGTCGAATATTTCTTCTTCAGTACCAACACGCATCTCGTACATAACGGTGTTATAAGAAGAAGTCTAATGGTGTCAGATCAAGTTAAACAGTTAAGTGCGAAACAAGATTTCATCATTTTATCTAATTTTCAGGAAACATCTGACACAGTAGAACACGCGAGAAGTGAGATCTAATGTTGGAAGAAAATAAGTATTCGTGTATCAAATCTTCTGTAGAGCATTATTGGAGCTTTTTGTAGCTACGAATCATTGTGTGCTCCTACATCCTGGTCGAATTTGCACCCTCTGTATTGTTAGCAACTAATGTCTATCTTTAGATCTACATACATACTCCGGAAGCGAAAACACAGTGAATAAGGGAGGGTACCACGTACCCTGTATGTTATTCCCTTTCCTGTTCCACTCGCAGATGGGGCGGAGGAAAAACGACTGTTCAAAAATGGCTCTGAGCACTATGGGACTCAACTGCTGAGGTCATTAGTCCCCTAGAACTTAGAACTAGTTAAACCTAACTAACCTAAGGACATCACAAACAGCCATGCCCGAGGCAGGATTTGAACATGCGACCGTAGCGGTCTTGCAGTTCCAGACTGCAGCGCCTTTAACCGCACGGCCACTTCGGCCGGCAAAAACGACTGTCAAATGTGCTTCAGCACAAGCCCTCATTTCTCTTATCTTGTCTTGGTGGTCGTTAAGTGAGATGTAGTTGGTGGTAGATGATCTTTGCTCACTCTATCGCAGATGCCGGCCCTCTAAACTTTCTGATTAGCACTAAGTGAAAAAAACGTCTTCGCTCTAGGGTTTCCTATTTGAGTTCACGTAACATTTACGTAATGCTCGCGTGTTGATCGATACCGCCGGTAACAAATCTAGCAACACGTCTCTGAACTGCTTCGACTGTTTCTGGATTGTCCTGGTGGGGATGCAAAATACTCAAACAGTACGCTAGAATACGTCGTACAAGTTCTGCTCCCTGCCGTGTTTAAGATGAGGTACACTTTCCCAAAATTCTCCCAATAAACACAAGTCTATCATCAGCCTTCCTTACAAACGAACTTATATTCTCGTTCAATTTCCTATCGCTTTGCAACGTTACGCCTAGTTATTTAATGGACGTGACTGACAAGCAGCTTACCACTAATTCTGTATTCGAAAAGTAGGAGACTGTTGATGTTACTCATCTGTATTAGCTTACGTTTTTGCTCGTTTAGAGCTAGCAGTCGTTCATCACACCAAACAGAAATTCTATCCAAGTCATTACATGCACCGTCCGTCCAAAGACTTCCGAGACTGGATTGCTGGTGTATAAGGAACGTTATATGTGGAAATAAAATTGCAAACAACCGATGTGTATGCATCCGGTCAGCTATGAGCAGGCCTCCTTAAGTAATGAAACTGCTACCGTCGTGTGTCAAAGTTTGTGCGTCGCTAATTGCAATGGAACAAGAAGATCTCTCAATCAAATGTTCCAGGCATTCGTGACGTTTTGAAGAAGAGCAAAGTGTGTGCAATGTCATCCCGCGCAACTTGACTACCGAAGAAAAATAACAATGCCTGGACACCTATAGCGACTTGAGTCAAATGCAAAAGAGGGACAGTTCTTTTCTGAAAAAACCATCATCGGTGACTAGACCTTGTGTTATCAATACGAACTACCACAAAACGAGAAAGTGCAGAAAATCACATGAAAGACCAAGACGGCATAACCGAAATTCAAGCCTATGTGATGCGCGAGTAGAACGATGTGTCAGAAAAGGACTTTTCTGACAGTAACATCGTTTTATGAAAGTTCTGTGTGTTGTCAACACACATGAAGTATTAAAATGGTTCAAACTGCTCTAAGCACTATGGGACTTAACTTCTGAGGTCATCAGTCCCCTAGACTTAGAACTACTTAAACTTAACTAACCTAAGGAGATCACACACATCCATGCCCGAGGCAGGATTCGAACCTCCAACCGTAGTAGTCACGCGATTCCAGACTGAAGCGCCTAGAACCGCTTGGCCACTGCGGCTGGCCATGAAGTATTAAAACCACCATCTTAACTTGTCTATATTTTTTATTATCCACTCTCGAAACGTTTTGGTCTGACGAGGGAACCTTCTGCAGTCGCTCAAAGACGTCGCTTCCCAGTGCACTGTAGTGTCGTAAGCAAATCAGTTTGTTACGTCGTACACACAACGATTCTGAGGTTCTCGTTTTTGTTGGGAAACTTACTCTACAACCTGTTTGGCGTCGTGATTTTCGACTCAATCTTGTCCGGACCCAGGGTTCTTTATGATAGACTGATTCATTTGTGTGTCTCCATAATCCCTCAAAGTTTGTCCATCGTCACGGAAACACCACATACACATGGTGAGGACAAGTGGTTCACGGTGAGGTGATCCGTTAAATGCGACGTGGCACGAGACGAGTGGGATTAACGCGTGATGAATGAGAGGATTTGGGGACACGACGTAAAAGGGACAGGTGTATCTGTAGCGTGCCGCGGCACAGACCTGCGAGCACGACGAGCAGCAGGCGGTGTGGCATGGCGAGGCGCGGCGTGGCAGTCCGTGGCGTGGCTCGGTCTCCGCCGCTGCGCAGTGGCTGCAGCCGCGCCGGTCCGGCAGGTAATAACCCGGCCGGCGCGCGTTATGAGCTGCATACACAGGAAGCGCGCGCATCTGGGTCACGCCGCGCCGCCGCGCAGCCAGCTTAACGCCCCGCCGGCCGCCACCACCGCTCCCACTCTTCCCGTACGTTACTCGCCGTAATGAGAGACGTCTGGCAGCGGGCACGACACTGCGCCAGGGGAGACCGTCGTCTGCCTAGCCACTGTCCAGCACCGCTAAACGCGTCGCTGAAAGCACTGTGCGAGAAAATTTCACGCAGTGTGCGAGACGCTAACGCAGAAAATGAGTTGGATTCTACACTACTGGCCATTAAAATTGCTACATCAAGAAGAAATGCAGACGATAAACGGATATTCATTGGACAAATATGTTATACTAGAACTGACATGTGATTACATTTTCACGCAATTTGGGTGCATAGATCCTGAGAAATCAGTACCCAGAACAACCACCTCTGGCCGTAATAACGGTCTTGATACGCCTGGGTATTGAGTCAAACAGAGCTTGGATGGAGTGTACAGGTACAGCTGCCCATGCGGCTTCAACACGATACTACAGTTCATCAAGAGTAGTGACTGGCATATTGTGACGAGCCAGTTGCTCGCCCACCATTGACCAGACGTTTTCAGTTGGGGAGGGATCTGGAGAATGTGCTGGCCAGGGCAGCAGTCGAAGATTTTCTATATCCAGAAAGGCCCGTACAGGACCTGCAACATGCGGCCGTGCATTATCCTGCTGAAATGTAGGGTTTCGCAGGGGTCGAATGAAGGGTAGAGCCACGGGTCGTGACACATCTGAAATGTAACGTATACTGTTCAAAGTGCCGTCAATGCGAACAAGAGGTGACCGAGACGTGTAACCAATGGCACCCCGCACCATCACGCCGGCTGATACGCCAGTATGGCGATGACGAATACACGCTTCCAATGTGCGTTAACCCCGATGTCGCCAAACACTGATGCGACCATCGTGATGCTGTAAACAGAACCTGGATTCATCCGAAAAAATGACGTTTTGCCATTCGTGCACCCAGGTTCGTCGTTGAGTACACCATCGCAGGCGCTCCTGTCTGTGATGCAGCGTCAAGGGTAACCACAGCCATGGTTTCCGAGCTGATAGTCCACGCTGCTGCAAACGTCATCGAACTGTTCGTGCATCTACATCTACATCCATACCCCGCAAGCCACCTGACGGTGTGTGGCGGAGGGTACCTTGAGTACCTCTATCGGTTCTCCCTTCTATTCCAGTCTCGTATTGTTCGTGGAAGGAAGGATTGTCGATATGCCTCTGTGTGGGCTCTAATCTCTCTGATTTTATCCTCATGGTCTCTTCGCGAGATATACATAGGAGGGAGCAATATACTGCTTGACTCCTCGGTGAAAGTATGTTCTCGAAACTTCATCAAAAGCCCGTACAGAGCTACTGAGCGTCTCTCCTGCAGATTCTTCCACTGGAGTCTATCTATCATCTCCGTAACGCTTTCGCGATTACTAAATGATCCTGTAACGAAGCGCGCTGCTCTCCGTTGGATCTTCTCTATCTCTTCTATCAACCCTATCTGGTACGGATCCCACACCGCTGAGCAGCATTCAAGCAATGGGCGGACAAGTGTACTGTAACCTACTTCCTTTGTTTTCGGATTGCATTTCCTTAGGATTCTTCCAATGAATCTTAGTCTGGCATCTGCTTTACCGACGATCAACTTTATATGATCATTCCATTTTAAATCACTCCTAATACCTACTCCCAGATAATTTATGGAATTAACTGCTTCCAGTTGCTGACCTGCTATATTGTAGCTAAATGATAAGGGATCTTTCTTTCTGTGTATTCGCAGCACATTACACTTGCCTACATTGAGATTCCATTGCCATTCCCTGCACCATGCGTCAATTCGCTGCAGATCCTCCTGCATTTCAGTACAATTTTCCATTGTTACAATCCCTCGATATACCACAGCATCATCCGCAAAAAGCCTCAGTGAACTTCCGATGTCATCCACAAGGTCATTTATGTATATTGTGAATAGCAACGGTCCTACGACACTCCCCTGCGGCACACCTGAAATCACTCTTACTTCGGAAGACTTTTCTCCATTGAGAATGACATGTTGCGTTCTGTTATCTAGTAACTCTTCAGTCCATCACACAATTGGTCTGATAGTCCATATGCACTTACTTTGTTCATTAAACGACTGTGGGGAACTGTATCGAACGCCTTGCGGAAGTCAAGAAACACGGCATCTACCTGGGAACCCGTATCTATGGCCCTCTGAGTCTCGTGGTCGAATAGTGCGAGCTGGATTTCACACGATTGTCTTTTTTGAAACCCATGCTGATTCCTACAGAGTAGATTTCTAGTCTCCAGAAAAGTCATTATACTCGAACATAATCCGTGTTCCAAAATTCTACAACTGATCGACGTTAGAGATATAGGTCTATAGTTCTGCACATCTGTTCGACGTCCCTTCTTGAAAACAGGGATGACCTGTGCCCTTTTCCAATCCTTTGGAACGCTACGCTCTTCTAGAGACCTACGGTACACCGCTGCAAGAAGGGGGGCAAGTTCCTTCGCGTACTCTGTGTAAAATCGAACTGGTATCCCATCAGGTCCAGCGGCCTTTCCTCTTTTGATCGATTTTAATTGTTTCTCTATCCCTCTGTCGTCTATTTCGATATCTACCATTTTGTCATCTGTGCGACAATCTAGAGAAGGAACTACAGTGCAGTCTTCCTCTGTGAAACAGCTTTGGAAAAAGACATTTCGTATTTCGACCTTTAGTCTGTCATCCTCTGCTTCAGTACCATTTTGGTCACAGAGTGTCTGAACATTTTGTTTTGATCCACCTACAGCTTTGACATAAGACCAAAATTTCTTAGGATTTTCTGCCAAGTCAGTACATAGAACTTTACTTTCGAATTCACTGAACGCCTCTCCCATAGCCCTCCTCACACTACATTTCGCTTCGCGTAATTTTTGTTTGTCTGCAAGGCTTTGCCTATGTTTATGTTTGCTGTGAAGTTCCCTTTGCTTCCGCAGCAGTTTTATAACTCGGCTGTTGTACCACAAGTGGCTCTTTTCCATCTCTTACGATCTTGCTTGGCACATACTCATCTAACGCATATTGTACGATTGTTTTGAACTTTGTCCACTGATCCTCAACACTATCTGTACTTGAGACAAAACTTTTATGTTGAGCCGTCAGGTACTCTGAAATCTGCTTTTTGTCACTTTTGCTAAATAGAAAAATCTTCCTACCTTTTTTAATATTTCTATTTACGGCTGAAATCATCGATGCAGTAACCGCTTTATGATCACTGACTCCCTGTTCTGCGTTAACTGTTTCGAATAGTTCGGGTCTGTTTGTCACCAGAAGGTATAATATATTATCGCCACGAGTCGGTTCTCTGTTTAACTGCTCAAGATAGTTTTCAGATAAAGCACTTTAAAAAATTGCACTGGATCCTTTGTCCCTGCCACCCGTTATGAACGTTTGAGTCTCCCAGTCTATATCCGGCAAATTAAAATCTCCACCCAGAACTATAACATGGTGGGGAAATCTACTCGAAATATTTTCCAAATTTTCCTTCAGGTGCTCAGCCACAACAGCTACTGAGCCAGGGGGCCTATAGAGACATCCAATTACCATGGTTGTTGTCTTGCAAACGTCCCCATCTCTTGACTCAGGGATCGAGACGTGGCTGCACGATCCGTTACAGCCATGCGGATAAGATGCCTGCCATCTCGACTGCTAGTAATACGAGGCCGTTGGGATCCAGCACGGCGTTCCGTATTACCCTCCTGAACCCACCGATTCCATATTCTGCTAACAGTCATTGGATCTCGACCAACGCGAGCAGCAATGTCGCGATACGATAAACCGCAATCGCGATAGGCTACAATCCGACCTTTATCAAAGTCGGAAACGTGATGGTACGCATTTCTCCTCCTTACACGAGGCATCACAACAACGTTTCACCAGGCAACGCTGGTCAACTGCTGTTTGTGTATGAGAAATCGGTTGGAAACTTTCCTCACATCAGCACATTGTAGGTGTCGCCACCGGCGCCAACCTTGTGTGAATGCTCTGAAAAGCTAATCATATGCATATCACAGCATCTTCTTCCTGTCGGTTAAATTTTTCGTCTGTAGCACGTCATCTTCGTGGTGTAGCAATTTTAATGGCCAGTAGTGTATTTAGGAGGACTTGAACTGAAATTTCCTGACAAACTGTAAGAGAGTGCCGGCACGGAGACTGGTCCTGTGCAGGTAATGTTGCAACGTTACTTAGTCATTTTCTGTCGAGTAGCGGCTGTCTAACCAGCGGTTCATACTAGCAAACCATATGCGACTCTATCTGATGTTGCTCACACCTTAGGTAATTGGGCTATGTAGAGCTCTGTTGAAAAAGATTACCTCCATAATGTCGTAGGGTCGAGCCGCACACGTCTTGTTTCATGCCCAGCAGCTTGTAGGCTGCCTCATACGTGAGGAAGACATTTTTACCAGTTTTAATAAATTATTGTCTCTTATTGATGTATTCACGATACTTAGTAAGTGCCGTAGTCCTTAACCGACCATGAGTCGGAGAGCATTTCCCTCGCTGGCTGGCTAGGTAACGAAGCGACCATATGTCGCGCCTAGTGGGGTGGGGCTCGCCGCTGGACCGAAGCAACAAGCGTCAGCCTGGGAAATATACATGACGGGAAGTACCGCCATCTTGGCGCCAAAGTCACCGATTTTGTTTATTTATATTTAACAATTAAAGTCATTTATGACAACATGAATACTAGGAGGAGCCTCTGGATGTTTAAAACTACACTCCTGGAAATTGAAATAAGAACACCGTGAATTCATTGTCCCAGGAAGGGGAAACTTTATTGACACATTCCTGGGGTCAGATACATCACATGATCACACTGACAGAACCACAGGCACATAGACACAGGCAACAGAGCATGCACAATGTCGGCACTAGTACAGTGTATATCCACCTTTCGCAGCAATGCAGGCTGCTATTCTCCCATGGAGACGATCGTAGAGATGCTGGATGTAGTCCTGTGGAACGGCTTGCCATGCCATTTCCACCTGGCGCCTCAGTTGGACCAGCGTTCGTGCTGGACGTGCAGACCGCGTGAGACGACGCTTCATCCAGTCCCAAACATGCTCAATGGGGGACAGATCCGGAGATCTTGCTGGCCAGGGTAGTTGACTTACACCTTCTAGAGCACGTTGGGTGGCACGGGATACATGCGGACGTGCATTGTCCTGTTGGAACAGCAAGTTCCCTTGCCGGTCTAGGAATGGTAGAACGATGGGTTCGATGACGGTTTGGATGTACCGTGCACTATTCAGTGTCCCCTCGACGATCACCAGTGGTGTACGGCCAGTGTAGGAGATCGCTCCCCACACCATGATGCCGGGTGTTGGCCCTGTGTGCCTCGGTCGTATGCAGTCCTGATTGTGGCGCTCACCTGCACGGCGCCAAACACGCATACGACCATCATTGGCACCAAGGCAGAAGCGACTCTCATCGCTGAAGACGACACGTCTCCATTCGTCCCTCCATTCACGCCTGTCGCGACACCACTGGAGGCGGGATGCACGATGTTGGGGCGTGAGCGGAAGACGGCCTAACGGTGTGCGGGACCGTAGCCCAGCTTCATGGAGACGGTTGCGAATGGTCCTCGCCGATACCCCAGGAGCAACAGTGTCCCTAATTTGCTGGGAAGTGGCGGTGCGGTCCCCTACGGCACTGCGTAGGATCCTACGGTCTTGGCGTGCATCCGTGCGTCGCTGCGGTCCGGTCCCAGGTCGACGGGCACGTGCACCTTCCGCCGACCACTGGCGACAACATCGATGTACTGTGGAGACCTCACGCCCCACGTGTTGAGCAATTCGGCGGTACGTCCACCCGGCCTCCCGCATGCCCACTATACGCCCTCGCTCAAAGTCCGTCAACTGCACATACGGTTCACGTCCACGCTGTCGCGGCATGCTACCAGTGTTAAAGACTGCGATGGAGCTCCGTATGCCACGGCAAACTGACTGACACTGACGGCGGCGGTGCACAAATGCTGCGCAGCTAGCGCCATTCGACGGCCAACACCGCGGTTCCTGGTGTGTCCGCTGTGCCGTGCGTGTGATCATTGCTTGTACAGCCCTCTCGCAGTGTCCGGAGCAAGTATGGTGGGTCTGACACACCGGTGTCAATGTGTTCTTTTTTCCATTTCCAGGAGTGTATTTATCATAATTTTGCCTCGTTAAAACTCACACCATTTCATTAACAAATGCATATCTTAGTATGTACGAACTTGATCGTAAATCCACGAACTCTGATGAAACTAGAAGAGATACGGGCTGCGCGCCAAAGTCGGCAGTGGGCGTTAAGAGCTCTTCCTGTCTTGTTTCGATGGTAGCCATGCTCTCGGTTACGAGTAGTTTGTGGCATGAGTGTTTTATTGTTGATCTAATAGGAATAAAAATGATATTACGGCATTCTGAATGTTAATTTCGAGTAAATAGATACCCCGAAGTTGATCGACAGCAATTTCAGATAATTAGCTTCCACCGACAGAGACATCCAATGCGCCAATGAAGAATCTGCACCTTTACGAGAGTTGCACCGCGTCGAGGTAGGAGGATATCCGACGACACGGCCCACCAAGGCGGACCAAGGAAGGTCCGACTTAAACTCGCAAATTCCGGGTGGAAATGCTGACCAGTTATACTGTACGTCACATATACCTTCCTCTACGGACTCGAGGCTAAGCTGAGTAATAACAGTATCAGTTAAGAAGCGAGGTGATCTTGCAATCTACACCCAGCAAATAATAACCTGTCGTTATGATCCTGCAGTCGAATAGTCTTTGCGTTCGCTAAAATTGACAGTTAATAATATATATATATATATATATATATATATGGACATTAAATAAAAGATAAATGAATAATTAATAAAAGGGTACTTTTATAACGTCTGTAATTGATTTAGGTGGCAGACAATTATGTTAAATAATATTTATTCAACAAAGTACATCTCAAGGCGCGTAAACACTAGGCCGATAATGCCAACGAACGACAGATACTGGACTCAATCGAACTTTCGTCGCCAATTCATTGGTGTTCGGCTTCTGATCCACATCAAACGATGGGCTTGCGGGCTAAGCATTCGGCCATGTGACATAGCAGTTGGCTCTGATAACTTACTGAAGTTGTTCCCTTTTTGTCATTGATATAGTGATCTAATCACAATATTATGAGAGAAGGATTTAGCAGTCGTCGCATCTGCAGCATTTATTTTACGGCAAGAATATGGTCATCATAAAGGGAAGAAGAAAAGACGACACAGATGCACGATATCTCATTCAAAATATAGGGAGCAGTGTGATAGGACAAAATTGATGTCAGACCTTAAAGCTCAATTGGAATATGGGCTATTTCATAATTTTTTTCCTAAAGAAAGCAGCGTATTTCGATTGTTATTGAATTGTGCAGGCTCTAAAATTTCCAAAGATAACATCTCTTTAAGGAAAGCTGTAGCTGCAACAGAATGTTAATAGTCAATCCCATTTTCGTTTGTCTCTCTTTGTCGCTTACGGCGAAATGATGTTCATAAAGACAACATTTTCTTTTCCACATCGTGCAAATCACTCTCTAATAGCTGAATCCAGTCTTTTCAGTTTGCTTTTATAGTCGCAGTTCTTAGGGGTCCACAAACATTCCCGTTCACGATAAAACTCTGTCTGGTTTAATGCTTTCTCCATATTCCACTCTATACTCTAGTATTTTTAAATACAATAAATACGCACAGTTGGCGACAGCAGGCATTGCCTGCCAGTGACTGTTGAAATCACATTTTTCAGGACAGCCACAAGTCGTTCTCAATATGTTTTATATATTTCATTGACTGGTTTCCCTCTTTAATTCAACAGCCAATAACTGTACTTTAAACTGTAAATTAAGACTTTCTGATGATTCTCTTGTTAAATTAAAGTAGAATGTACTATGTGCGACTTGTGGCTGTCCTCAAAAACGTAAGTACACGTCCGTTCTAGAGAAACGACAAATCGCTACTGAACCAACGAACATTCGACCGGGAATCCACACTAGGAGAGTGATCCCAACGCCACCCAGCTGCCAACGCTTTCATGTTACCGCCAGCAGACCGAACCGCAATCAAGGCCAACTGCTTCGTTCGTTCCCATTTGCCGCCCATACATACTAAGCAAATTTCGATCAACAAAGTGGTCGACTGTCGTTCGATGGTCTTCCTTAGTCTTCGTTGACCTTAGTTGGCCTAGTGTGTATGCCTCTTCAAGTAAGTGGAAAATTTTACTACATTATCAAATTAAAATATAGGCAGAAAGTAACTTTATAAATGCGCTGAAGTTGAGTTGAAAGGGCTACGAGAATAGCAACAGAATCCACTAGCTAAATTGTCATCCAAGATGCGCGAAAAAGTCATCAGAGGACATGAAATATTATCAACTCAAAATAATTCAGAGTTCAGTATGGCAATTTACACAATAACACTTGAGTGAGAACGAGTAGAAACTCATTTCTGTCTGTTCTCAATCCCGTAGTGCAATCGGAAGAAGCTAGAGTTCTGCACTGGAGCACATTCAGTCCTCGTGAAAACTAATTCCTTACAAAAGTTAAAGTACTACAGCGGTTGTTTCCGCTCAGAACCAGTAACACTTGTGATCGAATAACCCACATTAGCACAGACAGGTCTGTCTTCCATCAGATTTCAATGTAAACGCCTTCAAAAGTTAATCGAAGCGGACGTCCACCACCCAGAACGTACACTATGTGATCAAAAGTATCCGAACACCCAGAAAAACAAACGTTTTTCATATTAGGTGCATTGAGCTGTCACCTGTTGCCAGGTACTCCATATCAGCGACCTCAGTAGTCATAGGACGTCGTGAGAGAGCCGAATGGGGCGGACTTTGAACGTGGTCAGGTGATTAGGTGTCATTTGCGTAATATGTCTGTAAGCGCGATTTCCAAACTCCTAAACATCCCTAGGTCCACTGCTTCAGATGCGATAGTGAAGTGGGACGTACAGCACAAAAGCATACCGGCCGAACTCGTCTCTTGACTGACAGAGACCGCCGACACTTGAAGATGGACGTAATGTGTAATAGGCAGACATCTATCCAGACCATCAAACTGGAATTCCAAACTGCGCCAGGATCCACTGCAAGTACTATGAAATTAGGCAGTAGGTGAGAAAACTTGGATTTCATGGCCGAGAGGCTGCTCATAAGCGACACATCACGGTGGTAAATGCTAAACGACGCCTCACTTGCGGAAAAGATTGATATCGTGTTGATGTATAGCTAATGTGATCAAAATGCCCAACGGGCGTGTGTTATGTACGCTGATCGGTAACCTGGAAGACATCATCCAAGTGTCCGGACCGTTCGCCGGATAGTTACGTTATTTAAGGAAACAGGAAGTGTTCAGCCACATGTGAAACGTCAACCACGACCTGCAACAAATGATGATGCCCAAGTAGGTGTTTTAGCTGCTGTCGCGGCTAATCCGCACATCAGTAGCAGACAAATTGCGCGAGCATCGGGAATCTCAAAAATGTCGGTGTTCAGAATGCTACATCAACATCGACTGCACCCATACCATATTTCTATGCACCGGGAATTGCATGGCGATTACTCTGAACGTCGTGTACAGTTCTGCCACTGGCCACAAGAGAAATTAAGTGACGATGACAGATTTTTTGCCTGCGTTTTATTTAGCGACGAAGCGTCATTCACCAATAGCGGTAACGTAAACCGGCATAATATGCACTACTGGGCAACGGAAAATCCACGATGGCTGCGACGAGTGGAACATCAGCGACCTTGGCGGGTTAACGTATGGTGTGGCATTATGGGAGGAAGGATAATTGGCCCCCATTTTATCGATGGCAATCTAAATGGTGCAATGTATGCTGATTTCCTACGTAATGTTCTACAGATGTTACTACAAGATGTTTCAATGCATAACAGATTGACGATGTACTTCCAACATGATGGATATCCGGCACATAGTTCGCGTGCGGCTGAAGCGGTATTGAATAGCATATTTCATGACAGGTGAATTGGTCATCGAAGCACCATACCATGGCCCGCACGTTCACCGGATATGACGTCCCCGGATTTCTGTCTGTGGAGAAAGTTGAAGGATATTTGCTATCGTGATCCACCGGCAACGCCTGACAACATGCGTCAGCGCATTGTCAATGCATGTGCGGACATTACGGAAGGCTAACTACTCGCTGTTGATAGGAATGTCGTTATACGTATTGCCAAATGCATTGAGGTTGACGGACATAATTTTGAGCATTGATTGCATTAATGTGGTATTTACAGGTAATCACGCTGTAACAGCATGCGTTCTCAGAAATGATAAGTTCACAAAGGTACATGTATCACATTGGAACAACTGAAATAAAATGTTCAAACGTACAGTCGTGGACAAAACGAGCAAGACCCCTCGCCTTTTCGTTATGCTGATCCGCACGGCTTTAAAGTCTGCTACACAGCATAACAGGCAAGGCGACGAAGTGCTACCAACATACTATGCGCAGGCGTGAAATTGACAAACTATCTGAACTTTTTTAGACTGTATTCCATAATTTCTAAGACTATATTAATGCTGATTAGTGTGTTAAATACAACACGTAAACATAAGACAGAACTGAAAGAAGAAACGCTAATTTGTATGAAACGGACGAATAAAAATGAATTTCAGCTTATCCAGATAACAGACAAAGAACCCCAGACCGTTACGAATTAGCAAAATATTATCCGCATTCGCCCGCGAAACGGTCTGTGTCAACGTTCAGACCAGTCATACTGGATTACCATTGCTGACCTACCATGAAAGTGTGCAAATTTAGCAATGCGTGAAGATTCATAACGAAATTCACTTAAACATCATTCAGTGCCACACTTAAGTCAATTCCATTATTGACAGAAGCGGAAAAAGGAGGCAGTATCATGTATGAAATTCTACAAGAGTGTCATATTGACATCCACAGAGCGCCAGTACAGAATAAAGGTAGCGATAAATCGTATTGAGTGCGCGAGAATTTCTTAAAATTGCTTTACTGATATTCTACCTGCCTCCATAGAGATTAGAACCGAAAACAAACCAGACCTTCCTTTCACTATGCTAGCAGACAACCTAGGCAAACAGCCCTCTATTATTACCCCAGACATGAACAAGCCGGCAATTTCGCAATAAAAATCTGCAGTTTCTGTTGCATAGAGCTTTCTGGACTCAAAAACATGAATTTTCTTCCTTTATGTCACCACTTATGCGACAATCATTCGGGATGATTATCGAAATAACAAATTACTGTTATTAGAGAGTAAATTTTGTAGGATAATTCTGCACCACCCCAGGAAATAAACGGCTACATAGCTGCCAAACGTATTCTGCATTGTTTCGAATTCTCCACTAGACTCGCCACAGCCAGAAAACGTTCATTAGCAGAAGTGTTTCTTAAGCTAGCTAGCAATGAGAATGTTCGTACTTCTAAAACGCGGTGGCATTAATACTGGGATGTGAATTACCACGTGTATAGGCAAATACATTCTATTTGCATTCCTGTAAACGTGATTTGGATCGAAAACGTAGCTACGACTAATATGCTTATGTATCGACAGCAACTAGAACATTTCGAATAAAGAGTAGCGGGTGTTATTTATGCGGCCCTCATCTTCAGTGTTTTCGTTGTTAGGATTTCGTCACCTAAACCGGTAAAAACGGAACCCTACTAGTCTCACTTTCTTGACCGTCTATCGGTCTACCCAACCCTTAAAACCCGTTTACCTCCAGAACGGGTGGACATAATAAGCGGAAATGTATCGCACTTCTTGCTGTAACCGGTCCCTTGCTGGTGTAAAAAAGTGAGCTTCTATGTCAACGCAATCAAAAGATACGACGGTTTATGTAAAGAAAATTTACGCGAAAGGTCAAAAAATGGCTTCAAGAACTATGCGACCTAACTGCTTAGGTCATCAGCCCCTAGACCTAGAACTACTTAAACCTAGCTAGCCTAAGGGCATCACAGACATCTATTCCCGAGGTAGAATTCCAACCTGCGACTGAAGCAGCCGTGCGGTTCGTCACTGAAGCGCCTGGAACCGCTCGGCCACCGCAACGCGGCGAAACCCTACTCACCTCATGTATAATGATAATATATACTGTCTAGTGAGGATAAACTGTATTCTCCAGCAACTCAGATCGTTTGATCACGGAACTTTTACGAAGCTACATTCAAACTTTGTCGAAGTCGTCTGCAATATCCATTACAAACACCCTAGGAACTTCGTATGCGATATCCACTTCTGAATACGCTGGCAGATAATGCAGTACTATAACAAGTAGGTGGGAACTTATTGTTATTGGTCCATGCATGACACTTTATTTCAATATCACTTTAACGCGCCTAGGTGTTCGTATATGGCTGAAATTAATGAACAAAAAGTAAATAAACAGTAAACAACTTCGATGTTCAGATCAAGTGAAAGTCACATGTCGTAATTACAACATAATTTCGTTGTTACATCTACATGACTACATCAACAGGATTTCTTTGCAATCCGGACTTACGTGCCTGGCAGAAGGTTCGGATTATTTCTCTACCGTCCCACTCATTAACAGTGTGCGGGAAAAGGGACTACTTAAATCTTTTCTTGCGAGCCTTGAATTACATTATTACTATGGTTTCTTCTTGTGTAAGTACCCTAGGAAATAATGTTTTGGCATTCAGAACATATGGTGGTGATTGAAATTTCGTGAAAAGATCTCGTGGCAACGAAAAACGCATATGTTTTCATGAATGTTACCCCAACTCGATTATCAAATCTGGGATCCTCTCTCCCCTATTTCGTGACATTACAAAGCGTGCTACCGTTCCTTGGACGTTTTTGCGTGCACAGTCAATCACGTCTGTCAAGGATATTATAGCAGTGGACGGACAAACGTAGTGTAGGCAGTGTTTTCAGTTGGCCTGTTGCGTATTCTTAGTGTGCGGCCAATAAAACGCAGTCATTCGTTTGCCTTCCCCACAAAAGTATGTTTTCGATCTTTCCAGTTTAAGTTTTACTGGGTACTGAGATGAACGGACAGTGCTTCGACTTGTGTTTTGTCATATAACCGAAAGTTAATTATTGTTATTGGACGCAGCTTTCGTGTTTAATGTATTCCTCAGTCAACAACAGTAGACTCCTCGTACACCACACATAACTGTTTCAAAGTATTAAATTGTTACTGATCTTACCATGTTGCAGTGGTCATCTTAACTTGCCGTTTTGAAAAAAAGGAAAATATTTTAGCGAAATGTAGCAACTAAGAAGCGGAGTATCCAAACAAACAAACGTTTCCGGTTTAAGTAGTTGCAGTAGGTCTACTACACAGTAACGTAAATTAGGAGCAAAGTCCATAAGTAGATCCTCATCAGGAAAACCAGCCCTCATAATGCAAAGTGCAACTACAACAAAGAAAGTTTCCAAACATGTCAATGAGTAGTCGAGGAAAGTGGACGCATTCTGTCTACTGAATCCCAACGCACGCAATTTACGAGGGGGCACGCCAAGTGTCAGACCCCGATCTTGCTTTTAACTACGCTCATTGAAAGAGGGGACAAAATAAGCTTAAACTCTACCGCTTCTGAGAAAACGACGGTCAAAGTGTTCAATGCGTTGTTGCTATAGTGTAGATACCGCTTAGCGGTTAAGGATTCAACTGAAGCGGTGGCTCTGCGGCTACCATAGCGACTTCGGAACTTTGCGCTGCGAGTTCGAAACCCGGTTTTTCCTTTTTTCCCCCCTCACTCTCTGAATTATCTACGAATGTTTATTCCAATTTATGATGAAACACTGTTGTCGTTATTCGTCAGTTAATTTACTGTGTAAAGAAATAAGTTAAAAAGGGAACACACAGTGCGTAGTGGGGCGATCACTCTGTTGTAGAAATAATTCAGAAGCCAAGATCGCTTAAATACTGTCTACTGGATAACCGGTTTCAACACACTAAAGGTGCCATTATCGGATCTAAATGTAGATTAACATTGATAAACCATTTGGATATAACGATACATGAGGCAGACGAGATGATTTTATATCAGCTTGTCTCATTCGTTTATTATTTTTTTAATTCATTAATTACACATAAAGTTAATTGTCGAGTAATGACAACATTATTTCAACATAAATTAGAAAAAAAAACATTCGAAGATAATTCTGATAGAGAGGCAGGAAAATAAAATAATTAAAAAACCCAATATGGTCTCGAACACGGGAATCAATGCTAAGAAGGAACGACGGTAACCACTGAGCCACCGCTTCAATTGCGTTCTCGGCTGCAGAATGTATCTACACTAGAGCAACAGCGCGTTGATAACTTTGGCCGTCGTTTTCTCGGAAACGGTCGAGTGTCTGCAGATAAGCCGAAACACAAGTTCGCTTATTTTGTCCTCTCCTTCACTGACAAGGGGAGGCCGCCAATTGTGAAATTCAGATTCGATTCATACCGCGCATAATAAAAGCTCATGGCCAGAGGTGTAATGTGGCAAAGCACCAAGATGCACTTCTCAGCCGTTGTCGAGAAAATCGACAGTTAGAAGAAACCGCTGCGGTGAAATACTCTCAACGATTCGTAATTTTCTACAGCGTCGTGGCGCAGCGGTAAGCGCTCGAGTTCGTAATCCGAAGGTCGGCCGATCGAATCTCGCTCCATGCAACTTTTTTTTTTTTTAGTATTTGTTTTTTGTAATTCAAATGTGTGTATAAACACACACACACACACACACACATATATATATATATATATATATATATATATATATATATATATATATATATATATATAATTCCCGGCAACAGGTTGCAACAATTATGCATATAATAAGTTGTTGAAAGTCGTTTGTCGTGGAAAAACTGGCGACTTCGAACATCATTATGTTTTCCGCAAACAAATTTGTATTTCACAAATGTTATTAATTGTCTTCATAATGTTAACCACGTATAGTTAGCGGAAGACGTAGAAACGATATTCCGAAACGAATACGTATAGCGTAAGTCAAACGTTCGAATTAGAATAGAAACCCCACGAACACAAATTTGCTGTGGCAGGTATGAAATATAAACTCCGTTAATCGCTCGTTACACTTGAAGGACAGATGTTGAATGGGCCGAAACGAGCCGCCGCATAACAGCGTAGTTGCCTGCTAACTTCGAAAGAAGGTAGATGCGGTCCCTAGCACAACTTATAACACCGTCGAAAATCAGTGCGGACGTGAGAGCTTTGGTACACCCTGTTAAACAAACGGTAAAATGGAGGCGGTACAATTGGAGAGCGATCCGCCTTCACCAACATGCATAAGCAATTCATTAATAGTATATATATATATATATATATATATATATATATATATATATATATTTGAATTACAAAAAAATAATAATAATAAAAAAATGTTGCATGGCGTGAGATTCGATCCGGCGACCTTCGGATTACGAACTCGAGCGCTTACCGCTGCGCCACAACGCTGTAGAAAATTATTAATCGTAGAGAGTATTTCACCGCAACGGTTTCTTCTAACCGTCGATTTTCTCGACAACAGCTGAGAAGTGCATCTTGGTGCTTTGCCACATTACACCTCTGGCCATGAGCTTTTATTATGCGCAGTATGAATCGAATCTGAATTTCACATTTGGCGGCCTCCCCTTGTGAGCAAAGTTTCGGGACAATCAGCCTATGACACTTGGCGAGTTCCCCTCGCTCGTCGAGTCGCTTCTTACGCCCGGCGAGAATTATGTATGCCTCCGAGTAAACTGCGCCACCTGGAAACACGGCGAGCGGGGATAAACACGTTTTCCTTCTTATAAGGCAACCCTCTACAGATAAAATTCATGAAGTGTTCTTCAGGTTGCCTCAGATATTTCAGAAATGTTTCTTGCCTCAGGCCTGCCGCATATGCAAAACGTAAACATTTCATTTCATGTAATATTTATCAGGATAAGATATGACAAGAGTGGACCAGTCACTTCTGAGAAAAATTAGAGATTTTAAGTTGCTCCACTATGTAATGACACGGGTATGGGCTTGCGATCTCTCTTTTATGCCATCGATTTCCGTGTTACACATACTTGGCCACTGCGTTGTGGCTGCCATCGTGGAGGAGGCAGTCTGTTTCCTGCCAGCGCTGTTTCCGCAGCCAATATTAACCGCGACGAATCATTCAGTCAACGCTAAATGGCCCATCTGGCTGAGGCAGACAAGGGCGCTATAATAGAACTCCATGCAGAGGGATCTTCAAATGCCGACATAGCAAGAACTATGGGTCTTCACAAGTCGACGGTAGCCAGGTGGATCAGACGAAAGGAAGAGAGTGGTAACTTGAATGGGAGGCCTCATGGCCGTCGCCGCAAAACAACAGCAGCTCAGGATCAGCAGATACGCCGTTTCAGTGAGAACCACCCATTTGTCAACGCACGACAAATTCAGCAAACTTTGGGTCTCAATGTTAGCAGTAAGACCGTCACTCCTCGTGTAAGGGAAGGTGGACTGAGAGCAAGAAGCGCTGCTGTGAAAGAGACATTGACTGTTTCCCAAAGAGAAGCTTGCCTTGCTTTTGCTACTGAAAATGGCGACAAACTTCTCCAGTTTTGGAGGCGAGTGATTTTCACGCACCAAAAAGTTTTCTCTACGGCATCATCCGGAAAAGTACTAGTTTACCGGCCTAAATGTGCTAGGTATAATCGAAAATATATTTACAGTTGCCGAAGGAGTGGCAGGTTGTCGGTGCCGGCCGGTGTGGCCGTGCGGTTCGAGGCGCTTCAGTCTGGAACCGCGTGACCGCTACGGTCGCAGGTTCGAATCCTGCCTCGCGCATGGATGTGTGTGATGTCCTTAGGTTAGTTAGGTTTAAGTAGTTCTACGTTCTAGGGGACTGATGACCACAGATGTTAAGTCCCACAGTGCTCAGAGCCATTTGTAGTCGGTAACGGTATGGGCGTGGATATCGGCCGAAGGGTGTGGGCTCCTGTGGGAAGTGGAAGGAAGATTCGATGCGCGCAATTACATATCAATTCTGGAGAACGTGATGTTGCCTGCTGTGGCAGCAAGATTTGGCGATGATCAGATCATGTTCCAACAAGATCGCTCGTCTATTCATATGGCACGTGTGGTTAAGAGGCGGGTCGACGACCATAGTAATATTACTGTAACGGAATGGCCACCTAAAGGAGCTGACACGAATCCCATTGAGAATATCTGGGCAGAAATGGTCAGAGTAATACGAGAAAAGGGCAGTCACCGTCGACTCGCCGACAGCTTTCTGATGTGATTCATGACACTTGGAATGAGTTACTTGAATCTCCTAGTTATGTGGCTCGAGTTGTGGGCTCAATGCCCAACAGACTTCGAGCTGTTGTGGAAGCCAAAGGAGGCTTCACCAATCAGCTGTTTCAAGCTTTGTTTCTTTCTTCTTCGTCTTTTTTTTTTTTTACTTACAGACGTATATTTTATATAATTTCAAGGAAACGCAGTAAATGGAATGTGGACTGATTTTTGAGGCTTCATTTTGTGACGGCTAAACAGTGCTGCATCATGGGACCCGCTATTTGTCCACATGTGGCTGAACATCAGAGGTGTAAAAAATTTTGAGGTGCCGAAGTTCTCTGGAAGAATAACGTCTTTTAGACAAGGAGATGATTTTTAGTTCATTTCATTTTAACCATTCACACTATGATTTGACATTCTAATCTTTGATTTCATTTTATTATTATGTATCTTTTCTCCAGTGAAAGTCAACGGTAGTAAGTTTCAAGATATGAAGAATAACTGGAAGTTTCTAATTTGTGGAAAGCGTATTTAACAGTTAATATTTTCGACAAATCTGTAGTTATAGGACATATTAAGAAGCGAGTCAAAAATGGCATTGTGGAATGATCAGGTTGGTCTCTAAAGGGTAACGACGATAAAATAGCAAATATGAAACTATGGGTAACAACTATTGTTGATGGTGAGGAGCCATAATCGATATGTCACTTTTCCGTAATTGTATTTCTGAAGTTTATCGTCAATCCTAGGACTGACACCGATACTCTGTTTTACGTAAAGAATACAACCTTCAAAATTTATTTAGCAGCGCAGAATATTAAATCACAGTTTATAGATCAGGAACCCAATCCAACTGCCTTTAATTTTATTTTCACGGATGACATTGAGACAGTAAATAACAAGAGAAATAAGAAAACTCTCAGAATCAATATAGAGAATTCAAGTATCATGTGAATTCAAAAGTTTGCTATAATAGCGATTAATTGCTTTTTACAGACCCCTTCATGCCTACGTTTTCCGTCAGACAGACAATGTTTGAAACTAGGACTAACGAGGTAAACAATTTTTCCACAAATTGTCAAATTGGAAGTCGGAGAGCCAGTTACATAAATTACGATGACAACAAACGTTTTTCAAGTAAACTGATCACAGGAGGCATCCAACGCATTTATTGTGAGTTACATGCACAGTATGTAAACTGGCAACGCCACCAACACACAATACCACTAACAAGGGAACATCCCCATCGCACCGCCCTCAGATTTAGTTATAAGTTGATACAGGGGATAGGCCTTGAAAAACTGAACACAGATCAATCGAGAAAACAGGAAGAAGTTGTGTGGAAGTATGAAAAAAATAAGCAAAATATACAAACTGAGTAGTCCATGCGCAAGATAGGCAACATCAAGGATAGGGTGAGCTCAGGAGCGCCGTGATCCCGTGGTTAGCGCACGCAGCTGCGGAACGAGAGGTCCTTCCGTCAAATTTTCCCAGGAGTGAAAAGTTTAATTTTTATTTTCAGACAATTATTATCTGTCCGTCCGTCCGTCCGATGCGAGGTAACCGCGCCGTAGTATGATGACGCTACACCTAAAAAACATCGAAAGACATGACGTCAGTCGACTATAGCGCACGGAAGAGAGAGTATTCCTGCTAATGAGGCTCCCTGGCTGGCAGTTAACTGTTCGCTACTTTGGACGAGAGTGCATTAAATACGTGCGATGCATTGCGTGGGCAATATGAATCCAGCAAATATAGCTCGTGACTCCAATAACAATGTCAATGAATATTTTCCGAACTGTAAGGCATCGGAAAGTTCCTTAAGGGATCGAACGATTGTCGAACATTTGTATGATTATTTCCTACATTTGTTGAATAACAGTACGTGTGGTGATGATTGTCTGAAAATAAAAAAAATCAAACAACTAACCCGAGGGAAGACTTAAACCAACGACCTCTCGTTCTGCAGCTCCTCACGCTAACCACGCGACCACTGCGCTCCCGTGCTCAAGCTATCCTTGATGTTGCTTATCATGCACACGGACTACTCAGTTTGTTTGGTTTGAATATTTTTTTCATAGGTCCACACAACTTCTTCCTGTTTTTCGAATGATCTGTGTTCAGTTTTCAAGGCCTATCCACTGTGTCAACTTATAACTAAATCTGAGGAGGGTGCGATGGGAAGGTTCCCTTGTTAGCTATGAAACAACTGTAGCAAAACGGAGCATCCTCGTTATCCATGTGATGGATAAGACGACTAATTCGCAACATAAATGTCAATGTAAGCATCAGTTTCTGTTGGAACGTGCTTCCCGGACCAAATAACATACATTTCCTACGTCTTCAATGCGAATCATGTAGCAAATGTAATTTAAAGGACATAAAAATATCGAGTGAATTTACTAAAATAATTATGAACCACTTGAATTTGCATTCAACAGGCAATGTTCAGAAGTCTGGTGTAGGAGTACTGCATGCTCTAATTCGAAACAACAAAAATCAACAGAGTAACTATTATTGAACGTCATCAGGTCACTCATCGAGCATTTCTATGCAGTACTGTTACTGGTGACGTGTTATGATGCCTTTATCGTTAACTTCCTAAGAAGAAATGAAAGGCTGAGCCCCACCAAAAGACGTAAACTCGAGGAAAGAGTTGCGTGAACATATTATTTTACATCTGATAAATCCAAAAGTGTGTTTTGGGCTACGAATTCTGCCCCCAGGGTGTGTGCAACACAGCTGGAATTTGTTGCCAACAACTGAGACACCTTTCGGTCACAGTGTAAGAAAATCGAGCAACAAAACTACATCACCTGTGCTACTGCATGATAACGCACTATGTTGATTTGAGAAACAAAACTATCCAGGAGATTGATAGGAAAGTCGTCTCTCAGGCACATTTGTATTGATAGGGAAGTCCTCTCTCAAGCACTTGTCCCTCTCGTCATATATTTGTAAAATTTTACCTTTCCCACTCTAGATCGATCAACCGTCAAGGCAATTCATTTCTAGACGAAAATACTTTTAAAACTACTCTGGTTTATTGACATCGTTAGAACAAGTAGGTTTCTACAGGCGTAGAATTTGTAAACAACTTTAGCATTGTCATATCGTTTTAGATATCGTGAAAGAAAATTCTGCTGCTAATTAATTTCTCTTTGATAATTACTGTTGCGTTTAGTAAACTAATGGAAAATGCAATTAAAATATTCACTGTACTAATACAAACTAAAGTCAGCTTAATACAGAAACATCACGACGGCAGTCTATCTTAATAAAGCATTAAGTTTCTGTGAGACAATTGGGCTTATTTTAACAGAATTAGTAGGATATTACAGACTTTACACTTAGAAAAGATCTGTATTTATTTCATTTCCTGTACCATTCGTAAGTGTTATGAAAATGGGGCTTTTCATAGATAAAATTATGTATTCACAACAACAAAAAAATGTCGGCAGAAAACAAAAGTGGCATTATGAATCTGGCAGTACCGTAAGGTTTTCACTCTGACACTAAGAGTTACTGAAAGTAGCAAGAAGAATTTTGCTCGAGCGTTGTCTTACGATTCCCTTATTAAGTTTTTATCTGCCTGCTTGTAGCTGTGCTACAAAAGAATTAAAAATCTGGCTTTCAGCAAGTCTCGAAAGGCGAACAAAAGCAGCTTGCACCTGGTTACTAAGCATGTTACCTGGGGACTGGTTTTTTCTTAAAGCGGGAAGACATCCTTTTGTGGTTCAATTGGCAAATGTCAGTCAGACGTGTGACGTTAGTCTAAGCGTTTCGGTGTGTTGAATTTGTACCAATGATTTTTCTACACGTTTTTTCTGTCCCAAATAGAGTTGAAGTCTCCCATTAGTATTTTCACGTCATCTTGGTGAATTTTGCTCATGGTATTTTCGAGTGTGTTCCAGAATTTTTCAACATTGTCGATGTTTTTCTTATTTTCGATGTTGGTGGGTTCAAATGGTTCAAATGGCTCTGAGCACTATGGGACTTAACTGCTGTGGTCATCAGTCCCCTAGAACTTAGAACTAGTTAAACCTAACTAACCTAAGGACATCGCACACATCCATGCCCGAGGCAGGATGCGAACCTGCGACCGTAGCGGTCGCGCGGTTCCAGACTGTAGCGCCTAGAACCTCTCGAACACTCCGGCCGTCGATGTTGGTGGGGACACGTGCATTGATGAGTGTATATGTTTTACTGGGGCTCTGAATGACCATAGTCATAAGTCGCTTGTTGACGGGCCAGCCGCGGTGGCCGAGCGGTTCTTGGCTCTTCAGTCCGGAACCGCGCGACTGCTACGGTCGCAGGTTCGAATCCAGCCTTGGGCATGAATTTGTGTGATGTCCTTAGATTAGCTAGGTATAAGTAGTTCTAAGTTCTAGGAGACTGATGACCTCCACTGTTAAGTTCCATAGTGCTCAGAGCCATTGGAACCTTTTGATTGTCGATCGGTGTGATTTCTTTGACAGAGTTGATAAATCGGTGTTCGAGAAATGCAATGCCGAAGATTGGTACGCCTTTCGTTACCTTTTGTTGTATTCTGCTCTTGAAGATGCAATGGTTTCCCTAATGCACGGTTTCATTGTCAGTTAGTCGTGGTTCTTGAAGTGCAAGGATGAGAATTTTTTGTCGGTCCATTTCTTTTGTGAGATTATTTAGTTTTCGTGTTTGGATCAAGGTATCGATGTTTACTTTTAAATGCATGTTTTTTGCTTGTAGGGAAATTTACCAGAGATCTTCGATATTCTCTGTCGTGCTAACCTGGACTCCCCAGAATCCGAAAATCCAACTGCCGCCTGTCGACAGCCGGGTTGTGTACCACCTGGGATAAAGTTGACTTTGCTTGCATAGTTTACGTTTGCTTGTGTTTCATTGGTTGTGATTGGGTGATACCAGGACCGGACAGGACCAGAGGGTGTTGAAGCCTTTGAAAGCAAATATTTTCAGCCAAGCTCATTGAGCTAACACGGTGACCAGAGTAACGGTGATTTTCACTCAGACGTGTCTGGATTTTGCGTTCAACGGATTGAGTAGCCGTTCAGGATTGTGTTAGTATTTGGTTCACCCCTAGTATTTGATTTCCTCGGTACCACCCATATGGGGGAGGGTTTCCACTATCCGCCACACGCGATTATTATTATTATTATTATTATTATTATTATTGTCATTATGTCTCAGCAAATCCCATATGGTGTATCTTCCCACCACTGAAATAGATGTGTATTGTTCGATTCAGTATTTCCATCACATAAATGTGGTTTATAATTACGTTACATTGCTACTAGTAGACATATTTCTCACTTTTTCTTAGACAGTTGCTACCTGTTACTCCATCATAGGAATTTATGTGCGAAGCATTGTTGAAATACAGACGTTCAAATTATACGATTTCTGTAATTTCATTTCGATACCAGATCGTTCTAATCGGATTCAGCCAGGTAGTCTTAATGTGGATATCCGACCACGACTGTCATCATATGATAGACTGTGTAAACCACATTCTTTATCGGACTGTTGAATATAGATCACTTATCTATGACAGGACCTGAATTCTTAAACACTGTGGAAAATAATAATCCGATGTGCTTATTACAAATACGTTATTCCAATATAAATATGTGAACTAACGAGATAACAGTTTATTTACAGGAGCAGAACTAATGTTCAAATGTTCAAATGTGTGTGAAATCGTATGGGACTTAACTGCTAAGGTCATCAGTACCTAAGCTTACACACTACTTAACCTAAATCATCCTAAGGACAAACACACACACCCATGCCCGAGGGAGGACTCGAACCTCCGCCGGGATCAGCCACGCAGCTCATGACTGCAGCGCCCCTGACCGCTCGGCTAATCCCGCGCGGCTACTAAAAGTATACTCGTCCACAAAACCCATGTGGACAATTATCTGATAATCGGTCAAGCTTTGCTTTGTCGCAGCTCTTTAGGACAAAAGAATGGACAGCTCCCTGCTTTTTGCGTTTCCGATAGCGCCTACGATAAGAATCTGGTGTCATATTATGTTTCAGAGCCGTAAACTGTTTATTTTTTCACCTCATACTAAAACAAAAGCTATGATATGAGACGAGGAAATGACTTATATGCTTCTCAGGAACTTAAGTTTTTCGCGTTAATTTTCTCACTTCATTCTAAAACAAGGACGTTAATATGAGAAGAGAAATGAAATATACGCTTCCAAGACATATTGTTTCCTTGTGTGCTACTACTGCATACATGAAAGCCCTGCAGTTAATTTTTGTACGTTGGATAAATTTTGATATCACCTCACATTCCTTTGTGAGAAGGTTCCTATTTTCTTAGGATTCAAATAGAGTGGACATTTCATCACTGGTTAATATTCTCATGACTAATGACATGATACCCGTTGCAATTGCTCCATGGCACCTGTGAGTAGAGTCTCACGTTGGTTACTATAAGAACACGCAGGCAGTGATATCCGCTCACTGCAGTCAGAGCCAAGGTGATTTCTTTCTGTTTATGGCGAAGCGTCTGCTGCAGTGTCCACGCTCAGCCAACATAAACAAATCGCGGCGGCATTGGGCAGTGCTGATCGCTGCGCTTGTCGCAGGCCTCGACAACAAGAGCGCACTCTCTGCTAACGATACTATGGAGTTAATACATCTTACTTAATGTAATATGCAGGACGTGGGTTAGGTGAAAATTCAGTTTGTAACTTCCCATCGCATTAACATACTTTACAGTCATATTTGATGCCCGGTTGTCTGTCTGATGTTAATAGTATTGATTCAGATTGTGCATTAACACGAAAACTCACTCACACACACACACACACACACACACACACACACGCACACACTCATTGATTCCAGTGAGGGTGACAACTACTGTGTGTTGAACAACACATGCACCAGTCAGTTCCTCAGTTGGCGTCGAGTGGATGAGTTTTTTCAATTACCTTGCATTGCAAGAATTGTATGTAAGAGCCTGAAAGTAAATGGACTTGTATCCTAAAGAGCTGCGACAAAGCAAAGCTTGACCGATTATCAGATAATTGTCCACATGGGTTTTGTGGACGAGTATACTTTTAGTAGCCGCGCGGGATTAGCCGAGCGGTCAGGGGCGCTGCAGTCATGAGCTGTGTGGCTGATCCCGGCGGAGGTTCGAGTCCTCCCTCGGGCATGGGTGTGTGTGTTTGTCCTTAGGATGATTTAGGTTAAGTAGTGTGTAAGCTTAGGTACTGATGACCTTAGCAGTTAAGTCCCATACGATTTCACACACATTTGAACATTTGAACATTAGTTCTGCTCCTGTAAATAAACTGTTATCTCGTTAGTTCACATATTTATATTGGAATAACGTATTTGTAATAAGCACATCGGATTATTATTTTCCACAGTGTTTAAGAATTCAGGTCCTGTCATAGATAAGTGATCTATATTCAACAGTCCGATAAAGAATGTGGTTTACACAGTCTATCATATGATGACAGTCGTGGTCGGATATCCACATTAAGACTACCTGGCTGAATCCGATTAGAACGATCTGGTATCGAAATGAAATTACAGAAATCGGATAATTTGAACGTCTGTATTTCAACAATGCTTCGCACATAAATTCCTATGATGGAGTAACAGGTAGCAACTGTCTAAGAAAAAGTGAGAAATATGTCTACTAGTAGCAATGTAACGTAATTATAAACCACATTTATGTGATGGAAATACTGAATCGAACAATACACATCTATTTCAGTGGTGGGAAGATACACCATATGGGATTTGCTGAGACATAATGACAATAATAATAATAATAATAATAATAATAATAATAATAATAATCGCGTGTGGCGGATAGTGGAAACCCTCCCCCATATGGGTGGTACCGAGGAAATCAAATACTAGGGGTGAACCAAATACTAACACAATCCTGAACGGCTACTCAATCCGTTGAACGCAAAATCCAGACACGTCTGAGTGAAAATCACCGTTACTCTGGTCACCGTGTTAGCTCAACGAGCTTGGCTGAAAATATTTGCTTTCAAAGGCTTCAACACCCTCTGGTCCTGTCCGGTCCTGGTATCACCCAATCACAACCAATGAAACACAAGCAAACGTAAACTATGCAAGCAAAGTCAACTTTATCCCAGGTGGTACACAACCCGGCTGTCGACAGGCGGCAGTTGGATTTTCGGATTCTGGGGAGTCCAGGTTAGCACGACAGAGAATATCGAAGATCTCTGGTAAATTTCCCTACAAGCAAAAAACATGCATTTAAAAGTAAACATCGATACCTTGATCCAAACACGAAAACTAAATAATTTCACAAAAGAAATGGACCGACAAAAAATTCTCATCCTTGCACTTCAAGAACCACGACTAACTGACAATGAAACCGTGTATTAGGGAAACCATTGCATCTTCAAGAGCAGAATACAACAAAAGGTAACGAAAGGCGTACCAATCTTCGGCATTGCATTTCTCGAACACCGATCTATCAACTCTGCCAAAGAATTCACACCGATCGACAATCAAAAGGTTCCAATGGCTCTGAGCACTATGGAACTTAACAGTGGAGGTCATCAGTCTCCTAGAACTTAGAACTACTTATACCTAGCTAATCTAAGGACATCACACAAATTCATGCCCAAGGCTGGATTCGAACCTGCGACCGTAGCAGTCGCGCGGTTCCAGACTGAAGAGCCAAGAACCGCTCGGCCACCGCGGCTGGCCCGTCAACAAGCGACTTATGACTATGGTCATTCAGAGCCCCAGTAAAACATATACACTCATCAATGCACGTGTCCCCACCAACATCGACGGCCGGAGTGTTCGAGAGGTTCTAGGCGCTACAGTCTGGAACCGCGCGACCGCTACGGTCGCAGGTTCGCATCCTGCCTCGGGCATGGATGTGTGCGATGTCCTTAGGTTAGTTAGGTTTAACTAGTTCTAAGTTCTAGGGGACTGATGACCACAGCAGTTAAGTCCCATAGTGCTCAGAGCCATTTGAACCATTTGAACCCACCAACATCGAAAATAAGAAAAACATCGACAATGTTGAAAAATTCTGGAACACACTCGAAAATACCATGAGCAAAATTCACCAAGATGACGTGAAAATACTAATGGGAGACTTCAACTCTATTTGGGACAGAAAAAACGTGTAGAAAAATCATTGGTACAAATTCAACACACCGAAACGCTTAGACTAACGTCACACGTCTGACTGACATTTGCCAATTGAACCACAAAAGGATGTCTTCCCGCTTTAAGAAAAAACCAGTCCCCAGGTAACATGCTTAGTAACCAGGTGCAAGCTGCTTTTGTTCGCCTTTCGAGACTTGCTGAAAGCCAGATTTTTAATTCTTTTGTAGCACAGCTACAAGCAGGCAGATAAAAACTTAATAAGGGAATCGTAAGACAACGCTCGAGCAAAATTCTTCTTGCTACTTTCAGTAACTCTTAGTGTCAGAGTGAAAACCTTACGGTACTGCCAGATTCATAATGCCACTTTTGTTTTCTGCCGACATTTTTTTGTTGTTGTGAATACATAATTTTATCTATGAAAAGCCCCATTTTCATAACACTTACGAATGGTACAGGAAATGAAATAAATACAGATCTTTTCTAAGTGTAAAGTCTGTAATATCCTACTAATTCGTGTTAAAATAAGCCCAATTGTCTCACAGAAACTTAATGCTTTATTAAGATAGACTGCCGTCGTGATGTTTCTGTATTAAGCTGACTTTAGTTTGTATTAGTACAGTGAATATTTTAATTGCATTTTCCATTAGTTTACTAAACGCAACAGTAATTATCAAAGAGAAATTAATTAGCAGCAGAATTTTCTTTCACGATATCTAAAACGATATGACAATGCTAAAGTTGTTTACAAATTCTACGCCTGTAGAAACCTACTTGTTCTAACGATGTCAATAAACCAGAGTAGTTTTAAAAGTATTTTCGTCTAGAAATGAATTGCCTTGACGGTTGATCGATCTAGAGTGGGAAAGGTAAAATTTTACAAATATATGACGAGAGGGACAAGTGCTTGAGAGAGGACTTCCCTATCAATACAAATGTGCCTGAGAGACGACTTTCCTATCAATCTCCTGGATAGTTTTGTTTCTCAAATCAACATAGTGCGTTATCATGCAGTAGCACAGGTGATGTAGTTTTGTTGCTCGATTTTCTTACACTGTGACCGAAAGGTGACTCAGTTGTTGGCAACAAATTCCAGCTGTGTTGCACACACCCTGGGGGCAGAATTCGTAGCCCAAAACACACTTTTGGATTTATCAGATGTAAAATAATATGTTCACGCAACTCTCTCCTCGAGTTTACGTCTTTTGGTGGGGCTCAGCCTTTCATTTCTTCTTAGGAAGTTAACGATAAAGGCATCATAACACGTCACCAGTAACAGTACTGCATAGGAATGCTCGATGAGTGACCTGATGACGTTCAATAATAGTTACTCTGTTGATTTTTGTTGTTTCGAATTAGAGCATGCAGTACTCCTACACCAGACTTCTGAACATTGCCTGTTGAATGCAAATTCAAGTGGTTCATAATTATTTTAGTAAATTCACTCGATATTTTTATGTCCTTTAAATTACATTTGCTACATGATTCGCATTGAAGACGTAGGAAATGTATGTTATTTGGTCCGGGAAGCACGTTCCAACAGAAACTGATGCTTACATTGACATTTATGTTGCGAATTAGTCGTCTTATCCATCACATGGATAACGAGGATGCTCCGTTTTGCTACAGTTGTTTCATAGCTAACAAGGGAACCTTCCCATCGCACCCTCCTCAGATTTAGTTATAAGTTGACACAGTGGATAGGCCTTGAAAACTGAACACAGATCATTCGAAAAACAGGAAGAAGTTGTGTGGACCTATGAAAAAAATATTCAAACCAAACAAACTGAGTAGTCCGTGTGCATGATAAGCAACATCAAGGATAGCTTGAGCACGGGAGCGCAGTGGTCGCGTGGTTAGCGTGAGGAGCTGCAGAACGAGAGGTCGTTGGTTTAAGTCTTCCCTCGGGTTAGTTGTTTGATTTTTTTTATTTTCAGACAATCATCACCACACGTACTGTTATTCAACAAATGTAGGAAATAATCATACAAATGTTCGACAATCGTTCGATCCCTTAAGGAACTTTCCGATGCCTTACAGTTCGGAAAATATTCATTGACATTGTTATTGGAGTCACGAGCTATATTTGCTGGATTCATATTGCCCACGCAATGCATCGCACGTATTTAATGCACTCTCGTCCAAAGTAGCGAACAGTTAACTGCCAGCCAGGGAGCCTCATTAGCAGGAATACTCTCTCTTCCGTGCGCTATAGTCGACTGACGTCATGTCTTTCGATGTTTTTTAGGTGTAGCGTCATCATACTACGGCGCGGTTACCTCGCATCGGACGGACGGACGGACAGATAATAATTGTCTGAAAATAAAAATTAAACTTTTCACTCCTGGGAAAATTTGACGGAAGGACCTCTCGTTCCGCAGCTGCGTGCGCTAACCACGGGATCACGGCGCTCCTGAGCTCACCCTATCCTTGATGTTGCCTATCTTGCGCATGGACTACTCAGTTTGTATATTTTGCTTATTTTTTTCATACTTCCACACAACTTCTTCCTGTTTTCTCGATTGATCTGTGTTCAGTTTTTCAAGGCCTATCCCCTGTATCAACTTATAACTAAATCTGAGGGCGGTGCGATGGGGATGTTCCCTTGTTAGTGGTATTGTGTGTTGGTGGCGTTGCCAGTTTACATACTGTGCATGTAACTCACAATAAATGCGTTGGATGCCTCCTGTGATCAGTTTACTTGAAAAACGTTTGTTGTCATCGTAATTTGTGTAACTGTCTCTCCGACTTCCAATTTGACAATTTGTGGAAAAATTGTTTACCTTCTTAGTCCTAGTTTCAAACATTGTCTGATAGAAAATGTAGGCATGAAGGAGTCTGTAAAAGCAATTAATCGCTATTATAGCAAACTTTTGAATCCACTGGACACTTGAATTCTATATATTGATTCTGAGAGTTTTGTTATTTCTCTTGTTATTTACTGTCCCAAAGTCATCCGTGAGAATAAAATTAAAGGCAGTTGGATTAGGTTCCTGATCTATAAACTGTGATTTAATATTCTGCGCTGCTAAATAAATTTTGAAGGTTGTATTCTTTACGTAAAACAGAGTATCGATGTCAGTCCTAGGATTGACGATAAACTTCAGAAATACAATTACGGAAAAGTGACATATCGATTACGGCTACTCACCATCAACAATAGTTGTTACCCATTGTTTAGTATTTGCTATTTTACCGTCGTTACCCTTTAGAGGCCAACCTGATCTTTCCACAGTGCCATTTTTACTTGCTTCTTAATATGTCCTATAACTACAGATTTGTTGAAAATATGAACTGTTAAATACGCTATTCCACAAATTAAAAACTTCCAGTTATTCTTCATATCTTGAAACTTACTACCGTTGACTTTCACTGAAGGAAAGATACGTAATAATAAAATGAAATCAAAGATTAGAATGTCGAAGCATAGTGTGAATGGTTAAAATGAAATGAACTAAAAATCATCTTCTTGTCTAAAACACTTTACTCTTCCAGAGAACTTCGGTACCTCTCAAAATTTTTTCAGCTCTGATGTTTAGCCACATGTGGAAAAATAGCGGGTCTCATGATGCAGCACTGTTTAGCCGTCACAAAATAAAGCCTCAAAAATCAGTAAATAAAACTATTCTTGTACAGTTGCTCCGAATCGCATATACCAACCGCCCTTTGCTGCGACAACTACTCAAAGTCTATTGGGTATTTGATTTTGTTCTGCTTTTTCGGGCCTCCTTACCTCTCCTTCTAGCCCAACCTTTGTTCTGCAATTACGTCTTCATCGGGGAGCTTCTCCTCAACATTTTTATTTTGTGCTGAACTGTTTTGTACCCTTCTTGCATACACACGTGTGTCACGTATTTTATAGAGACTGAATGAATATATAAGGTGAGTATTTCTTCTCTTATCAAATTAAATATTACATATCTTGCTGTGAATTAATTTGTTTGTCCCCATTCCACTTATTGCGTTTCCTTGAAATTATATAAAACATAAGTCTGTAAAAAAAAATCGCGTATAGCCTCCTTTGGCTTCCACAACAGCTGGAAGTCTGTTGGGCATTGAGCCCACAACTCGAGCCACAGAACTAGGAGATTCAAGTAACTCATTCCAAGCTTCATGAATTTGCTGATTTGTCGTGCGTTGACAAATGGGTGGTTCTCACTGAAACGGCGTATCTGCTGATCCTGAGCTTGCGTTGTTTTGCGGCGACGGCCATGAGGCCTCCCATTCAAGTTACCACTCTCTTCCTTTCGTCTGATCCACCTGGCTACCGTCGACTTGTGAAGACCCATAGTTCTCGCTATGTCGGCATTTGAAGATCCCTCTGCATGGAGTATTATAGCGCCCTTGTCTGCCTCAGCCAGATGGGCCATTTAGCGTTGACTGAATGATTCGTCGCGGTTAATATTGGCTGCGGAAACAGCGCTGGCAGGAAACAGACTGCCTCCTCCAAGATGGCAGCCGCAACGCAGTGGCCAAGTATGTGTAACACGGAAATCGATGGCATAAAAGACAGATCGCAAGCCCGTGTCATTACATAGTGGAGCAACTTAGAATCTCTAATTTTTCTCAGAAGTGACTGGTCCACTCTTGTCATGTCTTATCCTGATAAATATTACATGAAATGAAATGTTTACGTTTTGCATATGCGGCAGGCCTGAGGCAAGAAACATTTCTGAAATATCTGAGGCAACCTGAAGAACACTTCGTGAATATTATCTGTAGAAGGTTGCCTTATAAGAAGGAAAACGTGTTTATCCCCGCTCGCCGTGTTTCCAGGTGGCGCAGTTTACTCGGAGGCATACATAATTCTCGCCGGGCGTAAGAAGCGACTCGACGAGCGAGGGGAACTCGCCAAATGCCATAGGCTGATTGTCCCGAAACTTTGCTCAGTGAAGGAGAGGACAAAATAAGCGAACATGTGTTTCGGCTTATCTGCAGACACTCGACCGTTTCCGAGAAAACGACGGTCAAAGTTATCAACGCGCTGTTGCTCTAGTGTAGATACCTTCTGCAGCCGAGAACGCAATTGAAGCGGTGGCTACCGTCGTTCCTTCTTAACACTGATTCCCGTGTTCGATACCATATTGGGTTTTTTAATTATTTTATTTTCCTGCCTCTCTATCAGAATTATCTACGAATGTTTTTTTCTAAGTTATGTTGAAATAATGTTGTCATTATTCGCCAATTAACTTTATGTGTAATTAATGAATTAAAAAGTAATAAACGAATGAGACAAGCTGATCTAACATCATCTGGGCTGCCTCATGTATCGTTATAACCAAATATTTTATAAATGTTAATCTACATTCAGATCCGATGATGGCACCTTTAGTGTGTTGAAACCGGTTATCCAGTAAACAATATTTAAGCGATCTTGGCTTCTGAATTATTTCTACAACAGAGTGATCGCCCCACTACGCACTGTGTGTTCCCTTTTTAACTTATTTCTTTACACAGTAAATTAACTGACGAATAACGACAACAGTGTTTCAACATAAATTGGAATAAACATTCGTAGATAATTCAGAGAGTGAGGGAAAAAAAAAGGAAAAACCGGGTTTCGAACTCGCAGCGCAAAGTTCAGAAATCGCTATGGTAGCCGCAGAGCCACCGCTCCAGTTGAATGCTTACCCGCTAAGAGGTGTCTACACTATAGTAACAGCGCATTGAAAACTTTGACGGTCGTTTTCTCAGAAGCGGTAGAGTGTAAGCAGATAAGCCGAGACACGTGTTCGCTTATTTTGTCCCCGCTTTCACTGAGCGAAGTTTCAGCAAGATCGGGGTATTTCCTCGGGAACACAGGAAGAAACCATAGTAATAATGTAATTCAAGGCTCGCAAGAAAAGATTTAAGTGGTCCTTTTTCCCGCACACTGTTAATGAGTGGGACGGTAGAGAAATAACCCTAACCTTCTGCCAGGCACGTAAGTCCGGATTGCCAAGAAATCCTGTTGATGTAGTCATGTAGATGTAACGACGAAATTATGTTTTAATTACGACATGTGACTTTCATTTGATTTAAACATCGAAGTTGTTTGCTGTTTCAAAATGGTTCAAATGCCTCTGAGCACTATGGGACTCAACTGCTGTGGTCATAAGTCCCCTAGAACATAGAACTACTTAAACCTAACTAACCTAAGGACATCACACACATCCATGCCCCAGGCAGGATTCGGACCAGCGACCGTAGCAGTCGCACGGTTCCGGACTGCGCGCCTAGAACCGCGAGACCACCGCGGCCGGCTCGTTTGTTGTTTATTTACTTTTTGTTCAATAGTTTCAGGCATATACAAACACCTAGGCGCGTTAAATTGATATTGAAATAAAGTGTCATGCGTGGACCAATAACAATAAATTCCCACCTACTTGTTATAGTACTGCAGTATCTGCCAGCGTCTTCAGAAGTGGATATCGCATACGAAGTTCCTAGGGTGTTTGTAATGGATATTGCAGACGACTTCGACAAAGTTTGAATGTAGCTTCGTAAAAGTTCCGTGAGCAAACGATCTGAGTTGCTGGCGAATACAATTTATCCTCACTAGACAGTATATATTATCATTATACATGAGGTGAGTAGGGTTTCGCCGCGTTGCGGTGGCCGAGCGGTTCCAGGCGCTTCAGTGACGAACCGCACGGCTGCTTCAGTCGCAGGTTGGAATTCTACCTCGGGCATAGATGTCTGTGATGCCCTTAGGCTAGCTAGGTTTAAGTAGTTCTAGGTCTAGGGGCTGATGACCTAAGCAGTTAGGTCGCATAGTTCTTGAAGCCATTTTTTGACCTTTCGCGTAAATTTTCTTTACATAAACCGTCGTATCTTTTGATTGCGTTGACATAGAAGCTCACTTTTTTACACCAGCATGGGACCGGTTACAGCAAGAAGTGCGATACATTTCCGCTTATTATGTCCACCCGTTCTGGAGGTAAACGGGTTTTAAGGGTTGGGTAGACCGATAGACGGTCAAGAAAGTGAGACTAGTAGGGTTCCGTTTTTACCGGTTTAGGTGACGAAATCCTAACAACGAAAACACTGAAGATGAGGGCCGCATAAATAACACCCGCTACTCTTTATTCGAAATGTTCTAGTTGCTGTCGATACATAAGCATATTAGTCGTAGCTACGTTTTCGATCCAAATCACGTTTACAGGAATGCAAATAGAATGTATTTGCCTATACACGTGGTAATTCACATCCCAGTATTAATGCCACCGCGTTTTAGAAGTACGAACATTCTCATTGCTAGCTAGCTTAAGAAACACTTCTGCTAATGAACGTTTTCTGGCTGTGGCGAGTCTAGTGGAGAATTCGAAACAATGCAGAATACGTTTGGCAGCTATGTAGCCGTTTATTTCCTGGGGTGGTGCAGAATTATCCTACAAAATTTACTCTCTAATAACAGTAATTTGTTATTTCGATAAACATCCCGAATGATTGTCACATAAGCGGTGACATAAAGGAAGAAAATTCATGTTTTTGAGTCCAGAAAGCTCTATGCAACAGAAACTGCAGATTTTCATTTCGAAATTGCCTGCTTGTTCATGTCTGGGGTAATAATAGAGGGCTGTTTGCCTAGGTTGTCTGCTAGCATAGTGAAAGGAAGGTCTGGTTTGTTTTCGGTTCTAATCTCTATGGAGGCAGGTAGAATATCAGTAAAGCAATTTTAAGAAATTCTCGCGCACCCAATACGTTTTATCGCTACCTTTATTCTGTACTGGCGCCCTGTGCATGTCAATATGACACTCTTGTAGAATTTCATACATGTTACTGCCTACTTTTTCCGCTTCTGTCAATAATGGAATTGACTTAAGCGTGGCACTGAATGATTTTTAACTGAATTTCGTTATGAATCTTCACGCATTGCTAAATTTGCACACTTTCATGGTAGGTCAGCAACGGTAATCCAGTATGACTGGTCTGAACGTTGACACAGACCGTTTCGCGGCCGAATGCGGATAATATTTTGCTACTTCGTAACGATCTGGGGTTCTTTGTCTTACTGAAACAGTTAAGTCATCTCGATAAGTTGAAATTCATTTTTATTTGTCCAGTTCATACCAATTAGCGTTTGTTCTTTCAGTTCTGTCTTATATTTACGTGTTGTATTTAACACACTAATCAGCATTAATATAGTCTTACAAATTATGGAATACAGTCTAAAAAAGTTCAGATAGTTTGTCAATTTCACGCCTGCGCATAGTATGTTGGTAGCACTTCGTCGCCTTGCCTGTTATGCTGTGTAGCAGACTTTAAAGCCGTGCGGATCAGCATAACGAAAAGGCGAGGGGTCTCGCTCGTTTTGTCCACGACTGTACCTACGTTCTGTATTTTAATTTAAAAATCCTACCTGTTACCAACTATTCGTCTAAAATTGCGAGCCGTATGTTTGTGACTATTACAGCGCCATCTATCACAAAGCGAAAAAAGTGGTCCAACTAAAACATTCGTATTTCTTTACGTACTACACGAATATGTAATAAAAAGTGGGGTTCCTACTTAAAAAAACGCGGTTGATATCCATTTGACCTATGGCCATCTAGCGGGCCAACCATAGCGCCATCTGATTTCCCCCTTCAAGCTAGACAAGTTTCGTTCTTTGTAATTTTTTCTTTTGACGCTTATTTCGTGAGATATTTGGCCCGGTCACGATCAGCGGACCACCCTGAATAGTGTGTTCTCAACCACACATATGCATACACCCTACCCCCTATGATATGCGGTTCAGCCACGTGTTCCATACACACAACCAGTATTTACAAATAACTACACATCTGCACACTCAATCATTCAAGTGAAAAATTTGATAACATGAGGAGCCCAATCCCATCCTCACAGATGAACCATTCTTCACCATGATGCGACAGGTTGACTATCAGCTGCCTCACGATCAAAAGACTACTTGACATACCATATGTAGAGCACTGGCAATGCCCTTGAGCAGGTACTTCATGTAATTCTGTGTCGTAATGTTTATTGGTCGCATTTATACTCAGTGAGTGACACCTAAGATTACACAATTCTGGGCAGTATGTTGCCACTGGATTGTGTGAGAGACAGGGCAAATAAACTGGGGACAGACAACGTCTTGCATAGCGTCCGTAGTGGCAGTCACGTAAGGAGACGGCCTTTGGTGGATCCCAGAAGGCAATATATAGGCAACAAAGTGGAGAGCTCTGATTGGCCGAAACCACAGGTAAAGTTTCCTACCCTGTGTCAAGGTAACAAAGCAGCTATCGGGAAGAAAGAGCGGAGATAAGCGGTTGTGTGCTGGGCGTAGATCCTTCTGATCACGTTACAATGTGCCTTATCAGTTAAATTAGGGCACTGATTAGAGTTTGTTAAATGAATTGTCATTTTTTTAGCTCGATACACGATTGTAAGACCGTTGTAATCCTCATATGGAGCATATGGATGATAAGTAATTGTATAAACATGTTTTATAAACCATCACAAAGGAAATTACTAGAATTAAAAATGGCATCCCTTCAAAAAACGTGCGCGCTATTATTCGACCACTAACTCCTGTCAGATTTCACATCATTCTGCACCGTTACAGCCATAAATCCACATCCTGAGTCTAGCGAAACCACTATAAGTGCTTCTATTGTGCAGAGGGAACATCATCATCTGAGAGACGCGGGACAGTGTATTTCAGGTACCTACAGCGAGATGCGACGGACGTGAGTCTCTCCACCAGCAACCTCGCCGATTTTTCCATGGTTTTGCCGAAAACAGGATTATTCATTAAATTAAAAAATATTTTCCAAAATCAGACATCGCAAAAGCCCTCCTTTTGGTATTTACGTCAATATTCTACACAGTCAGCGTAACTGCTTGAAAGGGATGGTGCTGTGACTAATAAGCTTCATCCCTAAACTGAGACGTTGTTGTAGGTTTTTGTAGTGCAGAATGAACTATCTCTGCTTATTCCTCAGTGTTGCGATCGGCTTGGGAATGGAACCACTGTGTTCGACTAGATGCCTTGAACTGAGCGGTAAGACGCTACAGGCGTCATGCAAATGGGCAGGATAAGCCATGTCTGCCTCCACGACATATCCTTCATCGGAATACACAGCCACATGTTGTATCTTTTTTTCCAGTCTGACGATTTCCACTCTGGAGAGCTATCAGAACCCTCCAGTCGGCAGAGATTGTTGCACGGCGTGCCCATACACGTTTACGTCCAAGTAAATGATGTAACTTAAAACTTAAATCATCAGATGGTCTGTACGCCTCCAGTCTCAAAGGTAACTGACGCTCACGTACCTTACAATTTGTATTTAAAGAAAACCTGATTTTCGTCTTAATACTGGCGCAATTAGCGTCACTCTTAGGCGACTGGCGCGATATTTTGATAGACATCATCTTTCAGATGGAGAAACACGCCTACCAACTTTCGTTTTTGTAGCGCAAGCTGTTCTTGGTGCTGCAATTTTTTTCCACCAGTATATATACGTATATATGTTTTTCCTAACCTATGCAAGCCGAGCTTGTATCTGTGCTCTCTATTAGTACAGTTCACCTCGCTGTTACAAACGCGACGCAGAAGCACGACAGGCAGTTTCTGAGGTTGTGATCATTACTGTGACATGTTATTCTGTAACAAACATAATGACTATGTTTCCTACAATATGTATTTACATTTTATTTCTTATATTTTACAGTAACTATTGGTATTCTGTCCTTTCTGTTCTTTAGTTCCGATGATGGCAGGGGAGCAGTTCAAATCGGTCAATCTTATTAGTCATTTCTGTGATCATGATAATTTCAATAATAACTTCTACAAACGTATCGACATTTACCAAACCTTACTGTGAAGAAAATCAGTATTTCACGACACGGCGTGCACAGGAAGAGTCTGTTCAACAATGGACTTGAGTACAGTTCTTATTCGCTTTCCTGAAATATGCTCGCATTGTTATAAGTAACTTTTGAAACCAGTTTAGGAAACATTAACTCACCTTCACTTCCATCTGTAACGCCTGTATATTTGGATTTACACCCAAATATCTATTTGGAGCAAAAAATAGAAATGAAATTTGTTCAACAGACCTGAGACCATTTTTTGTATCAGTATTGTTTCATTCTTTTACTGCTAACTGATTCTTCATTTAACAGTATCACTGGAAACACAAACAGTATTGCTCTCGTACTGGAAAAAAGTCAGTACCTTAGTCTTAGTCACATCATAAAACTAACTTTGCTACTGAAGCTGCTTATAGTTTTGTATCCGGCAGACAGGAAAGAATAAAGTAGCACTTGCTGAAGCGCCTGGTCGTGTATATCAGTTTCATCTAGAAAGAGTGCTCCTTCTCGGAATACATTAGCAGGAGCATGGATCTCAAGATACAAGCGGCTCGATGGTGAAACCCTTGATGTATTATAAACGATCTTGTCGGCGAAGTGCCGCTGGGCGCCAAGTAGCACTTCGCTCTAAGAGCCACCTCCCCTACTTTCCTGGACCACGCTAAGGACAACTTCTGGAAAATCGTGCTCGTAAAGTCTCCGGTTAGTTACGTCCGTTCCAAGATGAAATCCTTCTTTAACGTCTCACTGGCATTCAGGTCATTAGATACACCACACTCTCAACTTGCACGTAATTTATTCGGCATTATATCTAATGGAGGAAACCTGTGTGCACAGCCCTCGTGCGAATCGTGTGAAATGTCAATCATTTTATATTTGTTTGCGAACAGAATACATCTCTTAATTCGTCCAGTACACGTCAGCAACACGTAACATTCGGGATACACTTTGAGGTACGACAGGTTTCGTCGAACCAATTTAGCAGTCTAAAGACCCCTGTAAACGATCGAACAATTTGTCACACTTTACTAGTTTGTAAAACTATTTTACAGTGTGCTGCTTTATTTGATGTACTTCTCATACACAGACCATGAGTGACGTGTTCGAGAGAAACTGTTATTGAAGGCAGATTAGACAAGATGTCGGACATTGTTTGTGTTGATGTTTCGTCGCACATGTTTAGCGAGAAAAAGTCTCTCTCACTGTATCGTGAGTTTCCATAATTTGAAAACTGCGAGCAAAAGAATTTAAGAGTAAAAACAAAAGAGCACTGGCAGATACCAAACTAACAGAGGTGTTGGATCTTTCCCAGCCGTATTTTACGGAGGAAACATTAAGAAAATTAAAATTCAGAACATACTAGCGAGACTGCAAAAAATCAAAAAAATAGAAGGTATCCTATTCTTCCACGGACAATGTATATGTTACTGCGTCGTGGTCATTTAACGAACTTTCGTTACGTTTTCACGGGTATTTTTATCTGTCAATTTCAGTCATTTTCTGGACCATCTCTTTGGTTTTTTCTTTCTTTATACACAGTCTGTCTGCATTGGTAGCAAAGTGAGGACATTGACAGTCAGTTCCACTACTGACAAAATAGTTCGCGACAGCTGCTACAAAATTGAGATTGAATCTGACAAACTTTGTTGGTACGGTGCATCTGCGCGATTGTTTGACAAACCCGTGGAAATGAAACAGAGAATTCGACAAACAATTTTGATCGTTTACAGGAGTATTAATAGATAAAATGCTAATTTCAATTGGCCACGGTTCCCCGAATCGCACATGACGTTAGCTGGTATCGTTCCTTGCAATCGAAAATTAAGTATCTAAACATTCTGCGTGGTGTCTGTTTGTTCTATATCGTGTCTCCCTACCACTTTCGCGCAACGACGCTCTGAGCGTGTTTTTTAGGGAATTGACTAGTTTGAACCTGGGACCTGTTGCTGGTAAGGAGACGTCAGACCACACATGACATGTAGAATTCAGAAGAGTTCAGTGAGACTAGCGATGATATAACCAAATACTTAATGATTTCAGCGTCGGCTCCACTGCACTCCCTGTAAAAGAATCTTAATACTAACTAAATTTAGTGGAAGGGGTTCAAGGCTTTCCTATTTTTAGTTAGCTGGTAAAATAACGTCGAAAAAGCAGTTAAGTTACCATTGGAAATTTTATTCTACTCACAAAACATTGTTTATAAATTGCACTATTGATAAAAGGAAATGTTTTAATACAGGATGGTAAAAACCAACTGCGTTCAACAAAAATGTGAACGAATATTCCCTGAATGGGTTTCCAAGTTCTACAATGGATCGAAGGATGGCCTATGCCATATCACATATATAATCTAGGTTTAAATTAAGTTTCACAAATGAGAAAACTATCAAAATGGTCTACAGTGACCCTCAATTATCTTTAATTACT
Organism: Schistocerca nitens; assembly: GCF_023898315.1. Classification (NCBI taxonomy): domain Eukaryota; kingdom Metazoa; phylum Arthropoda; class Insecta; order Orthoptera; family Acrididae; genus Schistocerca; species Schistocerca nitens. Next base: position 286,913,875 of record NC_064614.1, read on the forward strand.
TAGCCGGCCGGAGTGGCCGAGCGGTTAAAGGCGCTACAGTCTGGATCCGCACGACCGCTACGGTCGCAGGTTCGAATCCTGCCTCGGGCATGGGTGTGTGTGATGTCCTTAGGTTAGTTAGGTTTAAGTAGTTCTAAGTTCTAGGGGACTTATGACCACAGCAGTTGAGTCCCATAGTGCTCAGAGCCATTTGAACCATTTTAATTACTTATCTAATTTGTCGTAAATTACAGTGGCTGATGTGGCTTCTCAATAACTATATAACAGAAAAATCATCGCGTTTCGGATTTTTACTTCAAGTGGCAAATGTGAACACCATGAGCGTTAATTGACGATTGACAGTAGTATTACGCAAAAAGGGGACGTAACAGATGAGACTTCTGCAGTTCTGAGTGAAGCCTTATGCGCTCAAAAATGCGGCATCGCGTGCGTTGATTACCTTGTCAGTGTTCGTCAGGGGGCGGCGGGCAGCACAGCTCCGCTCACCTCGCCGTCTCGGAAGTAACTCTCTGTCCTAACTTCTTCTTACTACAATTTACCGAAGTTGGTTTAAAAAAAAACTATCTGGCTGTGTTTTCATCTGACCAATCAGAGTCTCAATGTTAACCTTAAGCTCCGCCTACAAAAATTCTGTCTATCCAATGAGAAACGTTATACTTTTCGTGGTGGGGCAATGTTTTTTAAAGTTTGCAACGTAACAGAGACGCGAAAAAGTCTCACGCTAAAACTTGCAGCTGGTGTGGTCCTTTAGTGTAATCGTAACATTTATACTGTTCTTCTGGAGGGCTCTATCTTTTAACATGGGCTGGTGGGTGGTCCTAACGTAACAGAGACGCGAAAAAGTCTCACGCTAAAACTTGCGGGTGGTGTAGCCCTTTTTGTGTTATCGTAAGAACTATATTGTTCTTCTGGAGGGCTCTATCTTTTAACATGGGCTGGTGGGTGGTCCTAACGTAACAGAGACGCGAAAAAGTCTCACGCTAAAACTTGCGGGTGGTGTGGTCCTAGCAGTTAGCTGGCGACGTGGGTGTCCGTCCGTCCCTTATCGTAGGGCCTTCCAGCTTGACACGGTTCTGCTCTCGGCTTCTGTTCTCGTTTCTCCCCTCGGAACTGCGTCTGTCCCACGGTGGGAAGGTATGACATGCATTTAGGCATTCTTGTGTTAGTCTGTGGTATTCCATTTGCTCACTCGTTACTCGTATTACTTTGGTTAATTTAATGTCACGATTTATTCGGAGCTATGTGACATACTACTGGATTTGCTTATCATGTCAGGGTTTTCATGGAAGGTGTTGGATTTGCCTGAGACCTTACAAGTATTGCCGCAACCCCGTGACAGTACTATTCATGGTGTGCTGCAATTTAAGATTAACCAGCAAAGTCTTGAAAGAGGACACAGTGATTAAAACATTCAACTTGTATTCTAGAGAGGTTCGTACGGGCTCGCTCTTTTGACTGTTAGGTAGTTTACTTAATTTATATTAAATGCCGTTAAGCTCGACACTGCCATTGGCGCTAATCAAGAGGAGTAGGCTGTGCCCCGACAGCGGGTTTCACCCTCTCCCTTTCTTCATCATCATACAATACAAACATGGATACATCGATGGAACGAAGTGCGCGTGTGTGTGTGTGTGTGTGCGCGCGCGCCACATCACCTCCTAAACTTTCAACCAAACTTGGAACGCATATCCCTTCCTGTCAGGTAACAACCGCTATGACGTCAGAACCACCTACCAATCATAGTTCAGGAGATATGACGTCATTAAGATTTCGATGCGTGAAAAACAGCCGCTTCATGGATGACGTTTAAATTTGTTACTTCTGGGCTGCTAACTTTGTTCGCAATAAATTTAGCAGACAGTACTACGTATTCCGCTGAATGTACGTACAAAATTATATCACTGTATGACTATATGTACCAGGAGATTGGACGTCATAAACAATGAGATGCACGAAAAACTGCCGCATCAAATATAACGTTAAATGCAATACTTCTTTGTTGTATGTAGACAAATATATCATTCAACGACACATAGTTCAAGAGATGTGATGACATAAACACTGAGATGCGTAAAAATTGCCGCACCATGCAAAAAGTTTTCATACATTTATTCTCTACTACTAAGACACTCCTGCAGTCGAGTCAACTTACGGAAACCCCTAAGACCTGGAATCGCTTTTGACAACTTTGAACTGCGAAGCGCAAATGGCTATAGACGAAAACAATGGCCGTCTATAGAATATGAAGCACGTTGCCGTAGAAATGTTTACAGTCGTGTTGTAGACACGCGAAGTATCTGCACCCAGCGTACAGTAATACTATGTTTCTTAATGGGGGTACTGTACTTGCACATCTGTACATTATGCTTATTTCTTTGCACGACTGTTAGTTTCAAAGGTATTTTCATGAATTCAAGGGAGCGAATTTTTCTCGATATGACACTACAAACACAGTTTCTAATAGAAAATTGGCAAAATTAATATCCGAACAATGCAGGGTTTGCCAGTTAGTAGATAATAAAACAGAAACTGAAATCATATTAACTTTTATTGACTTCACAACTATTTACGCCTCACAGAAAATTTTCTAAATATGTAATAAGTACTACTAGCATCACCTGTGTTCGAAATTCAACCGACTGTGTCGACGTTATAAAAATAACTGCACATAATATGGTGAACGACCATACGTAAAAGTTGTTTCGTGGTAGTGGTGTTCAGATCAAAGACTGGTTTGATGCAACTCTCGATGCTACTCTATCCTGTGCAAGCCTCTTCATCCCCGAGTAACCTCTGCAACCCATATCTTTCTGAATCAGTTTGTTGTGTTTATCTCTTGGTCTCCATCTACGATTTTACTCCCCCCCCCCCCTCCTCCCCCTCCTCCGTCCGCTCAAATGCTCCCCTCCAATGCTAAATTGGTGGTCCCTTAAAGTTTCAAAATATGTCGTACCAACCGATTTCTTCTTCTAGTCAGGTTATGCCACAAATTTCCTTGCTCCCCAGTTCCATTCAGTACTTCCTCTTAAGTTACGTGATCTACCCATACAATCTTCAACATCCTTGTGTAGCACAACATTACAAAACCTTCTTCTTGTCGAAACTGCTTGTTATCCATGTTTCACTTCATACATAGCTACACTCCATACTAATACTTTCAGAAATGACTTTCTGACTCTTAAATTTATGCTTGATGTTACATTTCTCATCTTCAGAAACTCATATCTTGCCATTGCCAGTCTACATTTTATATCCCCTCTACTTCGGTCATCATCAGATATTTTACTGCCCGAATAGCGAAACTCACCTACTACTTTAAGTGTGTCGTTTACTAATCTAATTCCATTAGCAGCCCCTGATTTAATTTGACTACATTCCGTTATCCTTGTTTTGCTTCTGTTTATATTCATGTAATGTTTTCCATTCAAAACACTTTCCATTCCGTTCAACTGCTCTTCCAAGTCCTTTGCCGTCTATGATAGAAGTACAATGTCATCAGCAAATCTTAAAGTTTGAATTTCTTCTCCCTGAACTTTAATTCCTACTTAGAATTTTTCTTTGGTTTCTTTTACTTCTCGTTCAATGTACATATAGAATAACTTCGGGGATAGGCTACAACCCTATCTCACCCACTTCTCAACCACTGCATCACTTTCACACCCCTCAACCCTTACAACCGCCGTCTGTTTTCGGTACAAGTCGTAAATAGCCTTTCGCTCCCTGTATTTTAGCCCTGCTACCCTAAGTATTTCAAAGAGTGTATTCCAGTCAACATTGTGAAAAGCTTTCTCTAAGTCTACTAATGCTATAAAAGTAGGTTTACCTTTCCTCGGCCTGTCTTCTAAGAGAATTCGTAGTGTCAGCATTGCCTTGCGTGTTCCTACATTTCTCCGGATTCCAAACTGGTCTCGCCAAAGATCGGTTTCTACCAGATTTTCCATTATTTTGTAAAGAATTCGTGTTAGCGTTTTGGAACCATGATTTATTACATTGATAGTTGGGTAATTTTCACACCTATCAGCACCTGCTTTCCAAAGAAATTGGAATTATTGTACTCTTTTTGAAATCTGAGGGTATTTCGCCTGTTTCATACATCTTGCTCACGAAATGGAAGAGTGTGGGCATGGCTGGCTCTTCCAAGGTTATCAGTAGTCAATTGTTTTTTATTCCGGTCTTTGACCACAATATAAATTCCTTTGACGATGACCGGTTTCATTCAGTAATGACCATCTTCAGATCTGTTCTACACCATGTCCTAATGTGATAAAGCCGTCAAAACATATACACTCAGCACAGCATGGTCATGTAGATCTAAAATATGTTGTAAAACAGGCCAACTGGCGATACTGTACAAAACCTACTGAAGTGCAGTAGCTACCCTACTTCAGTAGGTTTTGTACAATATCGCCAGTTGGCCTGTTTTACAACATATTTTAGATCTACATGACGGTGCTGAGCTGAGTGTATTTATATGATTTGACGATGCTGTTACGGCTTTATCACATTAGGACAAGGTGTAGAACAGACCTGAATGGTCATGACTGACTGAAACTGGTCATCGTCAAAGGAATTTATATTGCGATCAAAGACTGGAATAAAAAAGCATTTTACAGTATTGGATCACTGTATATATTCGCGACTATGTAGCATCTAGGGAAGCGATCAGTAGTTCTAATGGAATGTCGTCTACTCCCAGGGCCTTGTTTCCACTTAGGTCTTTCAGTGCTCTGTCAAGTTCTTCTCGCAGTATCATATCTACCATCTCAGCTTTATCTACGTCCTCTTCCATTATACTGCCCTCAACAATGTCTCCCTTGTATAGAGCCTCTATGTACTCCTTCCACCCTTCAGCGTTCCTTTCTTTGCTTAGGACTGGTTACCCATCCGAGCTCCTGATATTCATACAGATCATTCTCTTTTCTCCAAAGGACTAATTTTCCTGCAGGCTGTAACCTTCCTTCCCCTACTGATATATGCTTCTAAATCCTTATGTTTGTCCTCCAACCATTCCTGCTTAGCCATTTTGCACTTCCTGTCAATCTCATATTTTAGACGTTTGTATTCCCTTTAGCCTGCTTCATTTATTGCATTTTTATATTTTTTCCTTTCATCAATTCAGTATCTCTACTACGCCTCGTCTTTTTGACAATTTGATCCTTTGCTGCCTTCACTATTTCGTCTCTCAAAGTTACCCATTCGTCTTCTACTGTATTTCTTTCCGCTGTTCTTGTCAATCGTTCCCTAACCCTCCTTGTAAAACTTTCAAAAACCTCTCGTTCTTTCAGTTTTTCCAGATCCCATCTTCTTAGTTTCCTACCTTCTAGCAATTTTTTCAGTTTTAATCTACAATTCATAACCAATAAATTGTGGTCAGAGTCCACTTCTGCCCCTGGAACTATATTACAATTCAAAATCTGAGTCCGAAATCTGTCTTACCAATATATAATCAATCTGAGACCTTCTGGTGTCTCCATCTCTTCCACGTACACATCCTTCTTTCTTGATTCTTAAATCAAGCGTTGGCGATGATTAAATTACGCTGTGTGCAAAATTCTACGAGGCGGCTTCCTCTTTCATTCCTTTTCCCTAGTCCATATTCACCTACTACTCTTCCTTCTCTTCCAGTTCCTACTGCCGAATTCCAGTACCCCACCACTATTAAATTTTCGTCTCTCTTAAGTATATGAATAATTTGTTTTGCCTCATCATACATTCCTTCTATCTTTTCTTCGTCTGCAGAGTTAGTTAGCAGATAGACTTGTACTAAAATGAAACGTCCTAGCAGATTAAAACTGTGTGCCCGACCGAGACTCGAACTCGGGACCTTTTCCTTTCACGGGCAAGTGCTCTACCAACTTTTTTTTTCCTTCTTTTTTGAATGTTCATTTTGTTCACTTTAGTTCGTTGTACCTGCTCGGGGCGGACGTCGTAAGACATCGATTTAAGTTCGTTTTTTTTTTTTATCTGTTAACTCAGTTTTTTTATTACAGAGGGCACATTACCCTCTGACCGAACACGCTGAGCTACCGTGGCAAAGTTCATTACTGGACACAGACGCTACTCATTACGCTAAACATACAACACGACCAACTGAGCTACCGAAGCACGACTCACGCCCGGTACTCACAGCTTTACTTCTGCCAGTACCTCGTCTCCTACCTTCCAAACTTTACAGAAGCTCTCCTACGAACCTTGCAGAACTAGCACTCCTGAAAGAAAGGATATTGGGGAGACGAGGTACTGGCAGAAGTACCGGGCGTGAGTCGTGCTTCGGTAGCTCAGTTGGTAGAGCACTTGCCCGCGAAAGGCAAAGGTCCCGAGTTGGAGTCTCGGTCGGGCACACAGTTTTAATCTGCAAGGAAGTTTCATATCAGCACACACTCCGCTGCAGAGTGAAAATCTCATTCTGGAGACTCGTACTACATTGGTGGGTGTGGGCTTCGTGTCTGTCTTGGCTACAATACGGCGTTAACTATGTTGTTCGTAGTAGTTGTAGCATATAGCAGTTATAAGTATAAAAAATATTTGCAATTACTTTCACTGCACTGTTAAACGTTTTTTGCTTTTTCAAAACAACAAGAGAATTATCACTAGCAATGTCTACATTATCCCCATTTTTCTACGCAAAAACTGTTTTTCTCTAGCTATTTGTCTTCGCTCCGACATATTAGTGTTCTTTTACAACGCATAGAAACAAATATAGTTTCAATATACTAAGCTAACTCGTTGCTATTCGAAATGGAGAAATTGAAAACAGTGTTGTATTCTACTGTAAAATCTGAAGATGGCTTAATCCGTCAGAAACCGGTCACAACAATCAGTAAAAAGCGATGTTTTGATTATTAAATAAAACGTATGTCGTCACTTGACGTCGTGTTTCAGCTCTGGTTTAAGAATTGTAACTGCAGTTGAGTCAATTTAAAACTGTATCTTCACTTTAGTTGATCACTGATATATAATAATGAAATTGTCGTTTCTTTCGCAGGTATCAAGTGGTTGACACAAAGCCCTGAGGCAAGTGCCCAACATGGTGTAACACATTCTGCAGTTCCATGAGATGCAGCGACACTTCTTTTCATTAACTAAATACTCTCATGATGGATGGTCTCTGGAGAAATATTGGTTCGAGCTTTTATTACAGCTATCAGCAGCCTCATAGTATTTCCTGCAGAATACATTAACAGTGATCGAAATATTTCTTAGTTTAATTGTCTCCGTTGAATGACATAAATGAGACCGTAAACATAAACATTTTTGATTTAGCTGCACCTACCGCTTTCGTTTTATGCAGCCTGAAGAGTTAAATCTGACCTCCGAAGACCACACTCGAGATTATCGTATTCTCTCGCCCGCTACAGGAAAAATGAACGAGGCCTTTATTTGTAGGAAATTTAATGTAGGCCACGGTTTTCAAGTTATTCAAGAAAAACGTACAAAAGTCACTCTCAAGTGCACCTACAATCCTACACTCATTCCTCACCAATCAGGATTTCTCGTATCGTTTTCTTAACATTCCCTGGTACCACTGTACAAAAACTTCCGACTATCCGTGCTATACCCAGTATTCGACCTTTCCTGGTCTCTGTTGATTGGGCTATTACACCTGCAGCATAGTCGGTTATTTTGTTAACATTATTAATTTAAACGTGCCCATGAGAAAGAAAAACGACTTTCGTAAACGTTACGCTAAGACTAATTACGTTGATAATTCTGTCCAAACTGAACCCCTACGAGAGCAATAGTTTCGTAGCCAGAAGGCCTGACGAGTACAACTCACAAAATCGTTAGGTAAAATTTACACAAACGTCAGTTTTACAATTTGTAAGTGCTCGACTGAGCCGGTGGCGTAACAAGGTTAGTCAATGAATATTAAAAACGGTCGAATATGGGAAACATTTCATGCAGTCGCATATTTCTGTACAATAAAACACTAAAAATCCCAGTACAAAATTTAGCTGTATTAAATTTCCTACAAAAAAGGTCCCTTTCATTTTTTCTGTAGAACTAATAGTTTGCGCATAGCGAGCGGGACAGTATGAAAATCTCACATGTGGTTTTTGAAGACCTGATACATCACTGCGGGTTGCATAAAATGATAGCGGTAGGGGAAGCTGAGTCACCCCGTATAGTTGCTATCACTCTCGCCACGAAATGTTCAGTATCTAAATCATTTAGTTAGTGCCAGCCACGAACGCAACACTGGATCTGAAACAACCGATAGCATGCCGCATTTTACAAAGCCATAAACTTTCAATTATCTACACTCTTTGTCAAGTTGTAAGAATGGCTGCCACATCCAAAGTAAACTAAGCAACACCTCATTACACATTCTCATACATGAGCGTAGTAGTCACCGCTTCAAACTGTAAGTTCATTCTACCGTAATGTCGTGAATTTTTACGTTCAAAACCCATAATATGATCCATTCACGTAGAACCTCTGATCAGCTCATAGTATATTCATCTCCAAAAGATAAAAAATGATGGTGTATTTCCAGAACAGGTTAGCAAAAGTGCTGCAGGAAAAGATGAGGTTTAATCAGAAGACTTTTGGATCACTACTGTGTCCTACATATGTAATTAGAAAACAAATGAAACGTAATAAAAGTCTCAACCAGGGAAATCAAAATCGCAAAACAAATGGAGTGTACCTGGTTACCATTATTTAGTGGTGTCACATGTTTTCTATATTGGGACAAAGACGCAGTACCGCGATGTCAAGGAGGAAATCTGGGAAACGGTGCTGCACTTACCGTCCAGAACGCAAGCGTTTGACGACTAGGGTTGGACGAACGATACTGGCGTTCGAATGGGCTCGAAATTTCCCGATACGCTGTAGCGTTCGATACAATATCGAACTTGTCAGAACAATTACGTGACTTCTCCCTCGCAGGGGATACGCAAGAAACAACGAACTACCCACAACAATTAGCCATGGCTTTGATTGAAATTTAAAATTTGACAATTTCGAGACACACTGGAGGAAATAGCAATAATTCCTACCACTGCACAAACTCCTCCTGTGTTTGAATAAATTTGCAATAGAGATGACATGCACTAACAGAGAAAGACGAAAATACTCTCCAAAAAATATTACTTGACTGAACCCAGTACAGTATTTTAGTATTTTACTTGTTATGTGTGGCCCGCCATTGTAGCCGAGCTGTTCTAGGCGCTTCAGTCTGGAACCAGCGACCGCTATGGTCGCAGGTTCGAATCCTGCCTCGGGCATGGGTGTGTGTAATGTCCTTAAGTTGGTTAGGTTTGAGTAGTTCTACGTTCTAGGGGACTGATGACCTCAGACGTTAAGTCCCACAGGCTCACAGCCATTTCAACCATTTTTGTTATGAGTGACGGTATTGATTTATCAGGTAGCATGTAAAGTGAAACGTCCCCTTCGAACAATTATACATGGCTGTGCTTAAACTGACACACAATATTTTTAGCGCAACGCAATCTGACTTTCAAAAATCCCTACAAAAGAATGGCTCTGACTAACATTAACCTATACGTTTCACAAATCACTTACCTCACAAAAATCTTCGTTACTCGAACTACTGTAATACAGCGAGCGCCACTACTGCCAGCTAAATACAAGATTCAAACTACTAAAGGCACTAACTACAGATAGGCATAGTTAGCAAATGAAAGATTTTGATAGAGAACAAACAATGTATTTACCTTAATAGTGTTCAAAAGTCATAATATATACAGCAGTTCATGACATCCAGTCTTACAAATTTCAAAACTCCGCCATTTCTCTCCCCACATCCACCACTACTGGCGGCTCACCTCCAACTGCGCAACGCTACGCGCTGTTCACATCCAGCTGCCCAACACTACAATGGCAGACAACAATGCAAACTAGCCACAGACTGCACACAGCACAGCCAGTGATTTTCATACAAAGCGCTACGTGGCGTTACCAATATAAGAACCTAAACAGCCTACTTACATAGCCCCCATGCTCCCCACAAAAAATTTTACAAATTGTTTTGGGCAGTGGCCAATACAGATTTGAAAAAAATTTTCATAATTACAATAACAAAGAAATCAAATGCACACACTTATTGATACAATGTTGGTCAAAAGCTAAAATTTTCTCACAGTCCATAAAGACAGTCCTGATCACCCATCACAGTAAAATTGCAGTGTTTTTTTTTTCAAAGTCTGAGCAGTAAAAGAAAATGCACACAGAAGTAGTGGAGTTCCATGCAGTCTTGAACAAGTAGTGTTGTCCTTCCAACAGAAAGACAGTGCTGACTCTTGACATGCAGACAGGTAATGGGCCAGAACAGAGCAAACCCACAGCAGAGTCAGTCCAAGTTCAAGAATATTGGTAGGTAGGTCATCACAGAGCAGACCCACTGTAGTCCTGGTAGAGACGGCCAGCAACCATCTGTTGCGACTGTGCAGGTGCACAATCACCATCGAAAAGTCTTGCGGACAATATAGCAAGTCCATAAACCACCTCTTCTGCACTCACAAAGCTTTTTTTTAATTGTCCTTAGAACCAGCAATGCTGTTATCCAGTCCCTTGCTGAATTATTAACACACGTGCAAACACTATGAGTCCCTACTTCTCACATATTGTCCATATACTATTACCAACAGAAACGTGTGCAGTGAAATGTAACTTACAAGTTACTTAATTTGATGAACTGGTGTCAATTACAATTTTATAACATAAGAATACAATAACAAAGGTACAAAAAACATAATTAAAGAACATAATAGTACAGATAACATTTGTAGTAATACGGGCTTTACAAAAGGATAGAAATAGACATATGCATCAGCGTTACAGGAATTATGACATAAGTAAATACATAAAAGATCAGAATAACGTTAGAAACACCAACTTCACACAAGAGCATTAAAACAAAGCAGAATAAATAATGTCTAAACATCTTTACAAAGTAAATAACATAGTATCAGAAAAATTCTACAACGTAAATCTTATTAGCTAAACACAAAAAGACAAGAAAAACACAAATTCACATAATGTAATAACACAAAAATACAGGACAGTGTTTGTTTTCAGTGTGATATTTGGTACTGCAGTCCAACCCAAAACTTCATTCCGTAGATCTTTCGCCTTATTTCAACATTTGTTCCCACCAAAAAAAAATCCAACCCAAGCATGCTTTCTGTATTTATATGTTCACATATTTCTTACCTCATTATTCATTTTCCATTACCTTACCTCATCATTTATTTCCAAGAAAATCCTACCTAAACTTGTTGTCCCTAAACCCTACTTTTTCTTCATATCCTCTTTCAAAATACTTTTTTGGCCAAACTATTTTCTTATAGCTTCTCAATGCATTTCTTCCAGTTCATCACAACTCGTTCTCTCATATAGCCTACCCTATCTTAAGCTAACTTAAATCTACTGAGCTCAGATGCTAAACTAAGGGACGAGGCAATGCAGCAGCACAAAACAATTAACACAAACAGCAATGACAAAATTCAAATTGGCAAAGCAAGCAGCATATATAGGTTAGCAAAGCAAATGCAACATTATCACTAATATGAGCCAATGCGCAGCAAAAAGAAAAATAAATCAGTAGTAAAACTGGCTTAACAGAGTAATACAAAGTGAAATTTAGTAGCACTATACCTGGCAAACAGCAGCAGCAAATGCAATAACTAATATCTAAACATGACAAAGCTCAAGCAGAAAAATATTACAGTAAAAATGGCCATGTTTAATACCTATGTCGCATCTTAACACTAGAGTGGTGCATCACGAGAACTTACTCTAGTAGACAAGTTACCAAATTGTAAAAAAATTATTTATGCAATTCCTGTGAAGGGAAATGATATTTATGTTCCCTCGTTTTCTTGGAAGTAGATCATAAAATTATTTTTTACTGGATCTGTAGGCATAAAATAACTATATTAGTACATCTATTAAATTTTATTTTAACCAATGCTGCAGTGCAGCCAGAAACTAAATATTAAACAAAATAGGCAAAGCAAGGCGTGAAACGTCATTCGCTAGCCATAAGGTATTTCATAATGCAGTAAACAATCTTTCAACTAGAAAGACAATAGACGTGAAATGTTTCTCATCATTTCATTTCAGTAAATATCATAAATTAAGAGCTCCACAGTGTAACCATATGTTTTCAAGTCTGGGCGTGTCGTATTTGCGATGCTTTCTACGAAGAAATGTCAATAGCGAGGTTAATGGCCTCTTTTTTTTCCACCTTTGCCTCTGAAAGGCACACACTAATGGCTTTTTTCCAGGTGACTGTTGCGCAGCTGGGTGCTTACAGTGACCTACTTTCTTACCGAAATATTTACGACACCAGTTTCCGCTACAGTGACAGTCTCATATAAAAAAATTTACAGGTCGAGAATTTGCGTTTCAAATGTGTAGAAACAAAATCCTATGAATATAACAGTGTGCAAAAAATTTTCGCCCTCATTGTGATACATTCACACATTTACACACATTTCATAACTCTTAAAGTACGATTCTCAGCTTATTGATCATAAACATACCTAAACAGCATAATACACATCGTCATCGTAATAATAAAATCATAACAGATCAATCACATCTCAGAATCGTCACAGCTTCTTTCAATAATTTCAAGACCTTCAATAAAGTCATCTACCTCAAACGTACTTCAAAAATCATGATCCCTTACCAAATACATCATCCAAAGCTCTCATAGTATCACAATGGTTCCGAAAAAATATGAACAGTTCACAAAGTACAGACAAAATGCAGTTTCATAAGTGTGAAGTTATCCAACTGTGTAATTGTGTTAACATGTGTCACTGATGTAGTAAAAAAAATGTTTGTCTCTCTCAGTTAAATGATCAGATGGCTGTGTAATTTATGTGTTAGAGAAACATGGTACCGATCTGTAAAGTTGTATAAGCAAATACCATATTAGCTAGGGTTCCTTGTGCTTGCCAAACACATGGTACACAAAGTAAGCGTGTACCCCCCTGAGGATCAATGTAATTATACCCTCACGTGTTACAGATTACAGCAATGGAATGAAATGTATCACAGAAAACCTTTGTATCATTGTACTTCAAATATATTTAAAAATAAATGTTTTAAATACAAAATTAATCACTCAAATACGTGTACTGTAGCGCTAAACTGTGCATCTTGTTGTAAGATAATCTCTGTGGAAGTGTCGTAGTTATCGTCCTCCGAAAGCTAAGTTCTGCAAAAGTCAATGTACTTACCTCATGATAAACAAAAGTGAAATGCTTTGAGTATAGATAGCTTAGTTATTACACTTATTGCCGTGATGAAGAAAGTACTGTGCTGTAACGTATTGTTGCGCTACGGAAAAGGCTGCCTCATTGTAGCTATACCACAAAAGTTATTACTAAGACATGTTTTACTTTCCAGAATAATTCAGAAAAACTGTGCAGATATAAAACAGAAACTCCGCAAAAGCAACATTGTAAATTGTCACTCATTAGTAGCGTCGTGATAAAATCGTGTAGCTGTCACATAAACTAACCACTGTGTCATCTGGTATCTCACAGAAAGTACTTTAAATCCAGAATGTATTTTCAGGTAAACCAAAATGTTGCATTAAAATCTCATTAGCAGTACTGCTAAGTATTCTAAGTATGTGAGCCTTATAGTCGTTATGTAATCGTGCAACTAACAAGCAATAATGTACACACACAATAACACTGTGTCGTCTGTTCACAATAACAATGCATTCGTAATTTCTGTTTAAATAAGTTCTCTTGGTTCTTGACTGGATATTTAACTTCAAACATTGTTGCATGTTAACAGATTCTAAGTCTGACAAAGCATACTAGAAATGTGAAGTGAAAAGTTATATGGCAAAGACAAAGTTAAAAAGGAGATTATCTTCCAATAAACGGTTTTTCATGTGAAATGTGGTGTAAACCTTTACTCTTCCTAGTACGCAGAGTTTCAACTTCAACGCAATTATCATGTGGTATACGTCGGATTCTGTAAGGTCCATTGTAAACTAGAAAGAATTTGTGACTCAAGTGTTTCTTCTTATGTGACAATGAATGAGCTTTAATGAGAACTTTCTGACCAATATACAATTTCTTTGCATTTGCTTTACCGTGTAGTTTTCTCCTTTTGTCTGCTGCAGATTTTATATTTTTAATAGCCAAATCTATTATGTCTTTGTGTCTAAGTTTACGTGTATTCGGGAAAGGTACAAGTTCTCTGATTCTGTTCGGTGGTTCTTCATTCTTCAGTACAAGTGTAGGTGGTAAAGCAGTGGAGCCATGAGGCATTTCATTCAGCACGTTTTGAAATAAGTGTAGCTATCTGTCCCAATGCTGATGCTTTCTGTGACAATAAAGTCTGCAAAGCTTATTGATTTCTTTCATAATCCGCTCGGAGGGGTTACAATGTGGTGAGTACAATGAAATAAAAACAGGTTTGATTTTATGATTCCGAAGCATGCGTGACCAAACAGCAGATCTGAATTGCCGTCCGTTATCTGAAATGACTTTAGCAACGTGGCCAACTTCACGTAAGAAATTTTTAACAAAGGCGTTGGATACAGACCGTCCAGTGGCTTTACGTAACCGAGTGAAAGAAACAAATTTTGAAGTAAGTTCAACAGCGACTAGAACGTACGAAAATCCATTCGATGTTCTGACAAGGGGTCCCAAGAGATCAACAGCAGCAAATTCTTTTAATTTAGAAGGAATGATAGGAAACAACGGAGCACGATGTGAGATAGTAGATGGTTCCGCCTTTTGACACAGTTTACAAATAGACAAGACTCTTCGAATTCTCTTTTCCATATTGTTAAAATAACAAGTCGTCCGAAGAATATGATAACATTTTCGTGGGCCAAAATGTGCATAGCTGAAATGAATGTACCAAAATAGCTTGTCATCAACAGTGCAGCGTTTGAACAGTATTTTGTTTCTAACCAGATAATAATGCTGAATCTGTGTGTGTGTCTTTTCATGCCATTTGTTTTTGATGTCTTTCCAAATCGGATCTTTATCTTGTTCATGAGAAATGTCCTTTAAAGATGTGGATATGAAGTTTTCAAAGGCGACTTTCTGAATGTAAAGAATACTGAAATTTTTCTCGAGGTTGCCTTCTGTGTTACTTTTCTCAAGCCCAGCCGGTGCGCGTGACAGTGCGTCCGCATCAATGTTCTCCTTGCCGGGAATGTAGACTATTGTGAAGTGGAATTCTTGCAGAAACAATGCCCAACGTTTTAACCTGTCATGATTTAATTTTGAA
This sequence comes from Schistocerca nitens, assembly GCF_023898315.1. Classification (NCBI taxonomy): domain Eukaryota; kingdom Metazoa; phylum Arthropoda; class Insecta; order Orthoptera; family Acrididae; genus Schistocerca; species Schistocerca nitens. Next base: position 286,929,115 of record NC_064614.1, read on the forward strand.
GACATAAGAAGTTGTAATGCACGATGATCACTGTATACTTTTACGTGCTTACCAGAAAGAAAGAAACGGAATTTGTTAAATGCCCAAACGATAGCTAAAGCTTCTAATTCAGTAACGGAATAATTTTTTTCAGATTTTGTTAGCACTCGGCTAGCAAAAGCGATGGTTTTCTGAACAGTAGTGTCATTTTCTATGACTTCTTGAAATAAATGGGCACAAGACCGACTTTAGAAGAATACGTGCTAAGGCAGAAATCTTGTGACAGATCTGGATGATCTAGTATTGGCGGGTTATGTAGCGATTCTTTCAAAGAATTGAATTCGAATTGTGCTTGTTCGTCCCAGTTCCAAATAGTATTTTTTCCAGTGAGAGAACAAAGTTTTGGTGTAACTAGATTGCGCATATTCAGAAAACGACGGTAAAAATTTACGAGACCTAGAAAACTACGGACTTGTTTTTTTGTGGATGGAACTGGAATGGCTCTGATTACTTCTAACTTTTCAGGATCCGGCTGAATGCCTTCAGAAGAAACAATATGTCCCAAAAACCTCACCTTTGACCTACCGAATTCAGACTTTTCCAAGTTAACTGTAATTCCAGATTCTGCAAAAATATGTAACACGCTGTTGAGGATGCGATTGTGTTGTTCCCATGAGGCTTATGCTATCAGAATATCGTCCACATATAAGGTGATGTGACGTTTTAAGAACTCAGGTAATATGCAATTTAGCCCGCGAATGAATGCTGCCGAAGAAATGTAGAAACCAAAAGAAAGTTTCCGAAACTGATAACAAACGCCGAAACAAAGGAAAGCTGTGTATTTTCTACATTCTGGATGAAGTTCGATATGATAAAAGCTGGATCTGAGATCAATGGAAGACAACACTTTCACACCATTAAAATTTTGAAGAAGTTCTTCTAACGTTTGCTGCCTGTCTGTTTCAGGAATGATGATAGTATTGATTTGTCTCAAATCTAAGACAAGCCTGATCGATCCATTTTTCTTCTCAACAACATGTAATGGATTGTTGTATGAGCTTACTGCAGGCTCAATAATGCCCTCGTCAAGCATAGATTGTATTTCTGTTCTAACACGGTCCCTATAATGCGCCGGAATTACGTATGGTCTAACACAAAATTTAGTATGCTAACGAACACGAAATTGGTATTGAAATCCCTTGATTGTTCCTGTTTTGTGAGTAAAAACTGTAGAATGTGCTTGTAAAATCTCAAAAAGGTCTTGCCTATCAGTGTCATTACAATTCTCAATTATTTGAATTTTATTCTGAATTAACTCATTAGTATCAAATGCGCCGTCGATATCATCCCTGTCAGTACTTGCAGAGTGATTGTTAGTGTCAAGTTCCGTCGAAAATTCCGAACTGTTGTCTGACAGGAGGTAAAGCCGATTAATTTCTTCGTCATGGTTTGAGAGCCAATCTTCAAATTTCAAAGCTATTGACTTACCTTCTTTCTCTAAACTTATGTCAGCATCGTGAAAGTTTAAGATTGTTTTGTATTCATTCAAAATGTCTACTCCTAATATAATTTCCGTGACGATAATGGAACAATAAGAAAGTTCATAGAGAAGCTGTGGCTATCACAAAAGAATTCTAAGTTGGTTTGTTGGCGTACATCTACACTTTTTCCAACGATTGCACCTTGTAATTTAATCTTACTTGACGGAAGTGTGGGGCAAACGTTCGATTTGTTGCATTTGCTAAAGGCTGTTTCACTAATTACTGAAATGGGACTGACAGAGTCAAGTACTGCCGTAAATTTTACGTCATTTACAGTAATGTGAATCACAGGATATGCAATGTTGTTATGTTTTACGTCGTGTTCCTGGAGTAAGATGTCCCTAATGTCTTCCATTTTTACGTAATTACTAGCTACGGCAGCTGCGTCGTCAGTTTCAGAAGTACGTTTTGTGGCTGCCAGCGTTATGAGTTATTGCCTATTGTCTCTTTGATGGCGCGCGTCGTTATTGGGATTTGGAGACCTAACTTCTACAAATTCACCTTGTCGAGAGGGCCCGCCCTGTTTGAATCCCGCCAGTTCTGATGCAATTCAGGTCTGTCGTTACGATCATATCGTCTGTCGTCATGTCGGTAGATTCCATAGTTTCTTTCTTGTCGGTCACGTGGTGGAGAATTTCTCCCTGAATTGTAACTGCGCGCTGGACCGTTGCGTCTAAAGTTATTCTGTCTCCCTTGATAATAGTTATTTTGGTTCCCATATTACCTGTTTCTCTGATTGTCTCTGTGATAGTCATTACCGCGGAGAGGTGATCTTTCCCTGTAATTAGTACTACTCTGCCAACGGTTGTCATACGGGTGGTGTCTGTTTTGGTCACGATTTACGTTATAAGAACAGCCTTCTCGTGTATTATTTCTGTCATCGCGGAATTGTGACAGATGTGACCTGCAATTGTTGTGCTCCAGTTTTCGCGTTCCGCGATTGTCAGTGTCAGTTTCCAGTTCTTGTAACAGTCCCTGAAAAGCTTCAATGTCGTCTTTGCAACGTCCTGCTAAAATAATATGTCGTAAATGTTCAGGCAGTTTGATTAAGCAAATGCGGATGAGTTCTGAGGGGCTGTATGGGTTTGAAAGATACTGATTCTTATGCAACATGTCTTCAAAATATTTGATAAGACTGGAAACCTCAGATTGTTCGAAACGTTTCATCATTATGATGCTATGTTTTACTCGGTCTTGTGTAGCTTGAGACCAATACGCTTAGAGGAAGGCATGATAAAATTCTCCTTCACTGTGACAATCGTGAATGACCGATCGCATTCTTACAGCTGGTTCATTCTCCAAGTAGCCACACATAAATTCTAACCTGTGCTCCAATGACCAGTTGGGAGGAAAACAATGAGAGAATTGATGAAGCCATGCTTGTGGATGAATGTCGTTGTCAGAATTCTTAAATGTTTTGAATTTACGTGTAGTAATGAACAGCTTATAGTCAAAATCATCATGTCGGCGAGTAGCATATCGGTCATTGTTACTTCGTTTCGGCGGTTCCATCTCAAAATTCGGTGTACCTTGCCAATTTCTTTCATAATTTCCGAAATGCCCTGTGTTATTATTTTGTGGCTTTTCCGTATTTCTTTGTCCCTCTTCCCGTGTTGGAGCGCGAGTGTCCTCTGAAATATGTAATTTTTGTATTACTTGTGCCAACTGCTCTTGTACTTCCAGGATTTCTCTTTTGTGTTGCGTATTAATTTGATTCTGATTTTGTTTGAATTTCTTAATTTGTTCATACTCTTCTGTGTCAGTGATGGCTACAGGTCTTGTGTCATTCAGATCATCATCTACCTTTGCAGATAAGTTAGTGAACTGATCTGAAAGTTCGCCTACTTTCTCCGATAGTGTACTTATTTCCTCAGTGTGTATAAAGGCACATTTGCATGCCGTGTGTGAGTTTCCTCGGAAACGCGAAATCTTAATTAAATAATTAATCTCTGACAAATAAATAAAGCCTATGGCACAGAACTGCAGCGCTATGTCGCTGATAAAACAAAATACAATTAGGACACTCTGATGTTTCATTGACAAGAATGAGGTCATGTACAATAACTGGTGCGTGAAGCACGTATATTTTATTAACTGGCACACTGCCATATTTGATGTTATATAAGAACACTGCGAGTTGCAATCTTACTAGGCACTCGATTCTGTAAAGAATTTATATTTATGAAAGTAAGTAGAATTATTTAACTGTAGGCTTATTCGTTGAATATATCTGATTTAACTAACTGTGTAAATTTTTTATGTTTAGTACACAGTCACCTCTGTACGACGTATTGACATGGCAGGCAAATTATGCTAATATTGAGATTTAGATTATGAGTCCGCACCTACCGCAGCAGTCTTTGGAAACGATTTAAATACGAAGTCCGATTATTTGAATCACATTTCACGGTCAACTACGAATAACATTGCATTTACGAAAAAGCCATTGTCAAGCGTCTGATACCAAATAATTAAACGTCCACGTTCCAGATAAGCAAATATTAATTACAACCAATCACTATCATACATATACAATAAATAATATTTTATTTATTTTATATGTGTTTTTCTGAACCAAGTTTCAGAGTGTCCATTTGTGTTGAAATCGTATCTACTGTGTACTTTAAGTTTTCCTGAGTTTTTGCAAGTAGCGTAACCGAATCGGTAGATGCAACTGAGTCAATTTTAGCCCACAAGGTCTCATGATTTTCATGAACAATGGTTTGCAGTTCTTTTATGGCTGTTTCGTGATTCTGTAATGCATTTTCATGCCGCGAAAAAATAGGTTGAAAATGCTCACAAATTTGTGTTTTTACGTCATTACAGACTTTTTGACATTTCGATTCAATGTTATGTAACTCAGTAGTTAAATCTTCACGTGTTTGTTCAAGTGTGGTGTCTAACTTTTGAAGCTTTTGCTGTGTTTGTCTCTGATTTTGTTCCATTGTGTCTAACTTTTGAAGCTTTTGCTGTGTTTGTCTCTGATTTTGTTCCATTGTGTCTAACTGTTGCTGTATTTGTCTCTGATTTTGTTCCATTGTGTCTAACTGTTGCTGTATTTGTCTCTCATTTTGTTCCATTGTGTCTAACTGTTGCTGTGTTTGTCTCTGGTGTTGTTCCATTGTGTCTAACTTTTGAAGATTTTATTCCATTGTGTCTAACTTTTGAAGCTTTTGTCCCATTTGTTGCATTAATTGTAATTACAATGCACTGGTGTCTGAAATATGTTCCTCAGTGCTATTCGGCAATGCATTTGAACCGGCAATATTCGCATTTTGAAAAGCAGAAAATGTGTCTTGACTTATTTGAGAAAATGGCGAGGACGCAAAACCTGAATCTACAGTATTTGCAAGATTGGGTCCTGTCATTTCGGATTCCTGAGGCAAGCTGTTCCCAACCGATCGATCGATAATGCTTCCCTGTTCACTAATTGTTTCACTGCCTACATCATTATTTGCAGCCCGCTCCATTTGCCTATGCACAATTACCAAATTACTACTTTGAACATTAGTTAATTCATTACACGGTGGCGCTAACACACTGCTTTCGGCTTCACTGTCATTTCTCAGTTTACTTTGGAGCCTAGTATTACGTTTTTCACACGCCATTATTGTCACAATATTTCACACGACAACACAGAAAAGCACAATTTGAAGACCAAAATAAGAAAACACATTAACATAGCATTGAAAATGATATCTCGTTAATTGCAAGCGCAGCTGCGAAATACTGGGTGCAAATCTGCATGCATGCCACAACTGTTTTACTGTACAACAATGAAAAACTACAACTACAAAGGAAATTCTCTCTACAATTACGCGCTAGCAATAAACAAAGGCTGCACTAATTGCACAAACTACAAGAAAAAATCAGAAGATTCCAGTGAGGTATCCTCGGCTAAGGGTCGACATATGAAACGTCCCCTTAGAACAATTATACATGACTGTGCTTAAACTGACACACAATATTTTTTAGCGCAACGCAATCTGACTTTCAAAAATCCCTACAAAAGAATGGCCCTGACTAACATTAACCTATACCTTTCACAAATCACTTACCTCACCAAAAATCTTCGTTACTCGAACTACTGCAATACAGCAAGCGCCACTACTGCTAGCTAAATAAAAGATTCAAACTACTGAAGGCACTAACTACTGATAGGCATAGTTAGCAAATGAAAGATTTTGATAGAGAACAAACAATGTATTTACCTTAATAGTGTTCAAAAGTCATAATATATACTATAGCAGTTCATGACATCCAGTCTTACAAATTTCAAAACTCCGCCATTTCTCTCCCCACATCCACCACTACTGGCGGCTCACCTCCAACTGCGCAACGCTACGCGCTGTTCACATCCAGCTGCCCAACACTACAATGGCAGACAACAATGCAAACTAGCCACAGACTGCACACAGCACATCCAGTGATTTTCATACAAACCGCTACGTGGCGTTACCAATATAAGAACCTAAACAGCCTACTTACAAAAGGAGCAATTCCATCTCTTTTCACGTTTTAAAGTAATAGGTAATAACGTTACCAGACTTTAATCAGTTTGAGACAAGGCAGCATCATCCAGATGAATCAATCAAGGAAGCTAATCGAAACTCAAACATCAACATAATGAATTGCAGCAGCAAGCTACGTCTTGGCAGTGGTACCGCTAGATATCACTAGACCGAAAGTTCGAAAACTGGACAGAATCACGATTACAATCTTGTGTTTATTTGTTAGTTATCGTTGTTACTTGCAACCTGCAACCTACAAGATATTTCAGTCCGTGCTTCACAGTTGTTTTCCTTATTAAAAACCACAGAGCATTGAAAAACAACAAAAGACACTAGACCGCAGGCCGATCAAAAGGTCGAATAGAACACGAGATTTCCCGAACTGTGATATGAACTTTTCGAACAGTTCGAGAAATTTTCAGAGCCGATCTGCTGAGCGCTGCACGACTCCTCGATGCGGCATTGCACCAACCGACGATGCCTGCCTTCGCTACCAGGCAGCTGAACAAACGGTCGCTGGGGCGTTATTTACGAAGGTTATCCAGAAATAAGTTCCGATCGGTCGCGAAATGGAAACCACTGGCAAAATCCGGTAAAGCTTTGCACAGATGTGTTGGGCAATGTCTCTAGTATGCCCGTCGATCGTGCTGCACCGCTCTTTTCAGTTTTGAGTGAACAATGAGCACATAAAGATGCGTAGGGAATAGTGTCTCCCTCCAAGTATGAGAGCCTGGTTAGAGATTTCGCCTGTGTCATGCAGCCCACGTAACACAACTGCAGAGCAGTTCCTTCTTCATGCCAATTCTCGGCCGCACACTGCAGGGGCACTGAAGACGCTCCTGCAGCGTTTCCGATGAGAAATGTTTGGTCAGCCACAATACAGTGAGCTTCATCTCTGCTCACAAGAACCGCTGCCTACGCAGACAAAATTTTTCCAGTGCAGATAGCTGGCCGAAAGCACAAGCAGCTACTTTCTATGACGAAGATATTGGAAAGTTGATACAACACTACGACAAAACTCGAAGTCGGAGCGATGACTATGCACAGAAGTAGGTGGAAAGTGTACGTAACTGTTGCAAATAAAACGTTTCTGGTTTTCACTGTGGTTTCTATTTCGCGACCGATCGGAACTTACTTTGTGGACAACCCTCGTATACGCGCCAATCGAGCCGCGATGCAGATTCGCGCCAGCGACCGTAACCATACAGCCACCGTGTTGCTGCCCCTCCCCCCCCCCCCCCCACACACACACACACCCGTCGAGGCATCCGCTGCACAGCCGTCGTCATCGCCAGCCGGCACTCCTACGGAGAGGACCAGAGTTCAGGATACCGTGCCTCCACGACGCAGTCTGCGCCTACACACCTGCTCTGCTAACCTCGGCCTGCAGGTAAGCTGCGCTGGACCTCAGCTGGTCGCCGGTACCAGACGGCGCCATTCACCGCACTTGCCACCAGCAACACATGTAAACGCTAGGCTGCGTCACCATATGACTGTGTGCATCTGCATCTTCTCTAGTTTAGTGGAGCAATAGAGAGTTTTCCTGAAGTCCGTCTGTCTAGCTGCAGCCGCCTTCTCCTCTGACGGATTTTCCGCCAACCCGTAGAACGCACAACGAACACATGGGAGAGCCGATCGCATTCCTGAGAACAACAGGTCCTCATCAATGAGCATAGAAGTCAACACAACCAAAGCCTCTGCAGTGAGATGGATCAGGAACTCTGCTAGTAATCGATTCAGTTGCTGAGAAAGAGGTTCGGGAGCGCCCTTGTGGTGCCTGATGAGCTTGAATTCATATCACCAAAGCATTCCACATTTTCGCCTCGCAGGCGATGGTGCTTCTTATCAGCGACGAATTCATCCAACAGAGCAGTTCGATGTGGATTGGCATTTTCTTCAAAATGGTTCAAATGGCTCTGAGCACTATGGGAATTAACATCTGAGATCATCAGTCCCCTAGAATTTAGAACTACTTAAACCAAACTAACCTAAGGATATCACACATATCCATGCCCAAGGCAGGATTCGAACCTGCGGCCGTAGCAGTCACGCGGTTCCGGGCTGAAGCGCCTAGAACCGCTCGGCCACCGCGGCCGGCGGCATTTTGTTCCATGAGAAGGTAGTCTGGGTTATGTAACCCTGTCGATAGGTGCACAAATGTTCACTGTATCTCTCATCTGCGGCCTTGTACCTTATCAGTGTTACTACGACTGTCAACGAAAATGTGAAGTCCATCCAATATGATATTTTCGTTACCAGGACTCCCGTACCTACAAACTGATCTCATTTTATAATGTCCATGTGACCCTGCCGATTACCACTTCCCTGCCAGAAATTGAGAGAGGAGAAACCAGTGCTGGATTCGTCTGATTTATCTGTGAACATTAAATCCTACATTCTTGCTGGTCCAGTCTATTTGTTGTTAACTCTACAATATGCGGGCCCCCTCTGGTCTGTCTTGATCGGGACACAAATTGTCAGACGTGTGGTACACATATCAATTACTTACCCTCCGGTATACAGCTTGTCAGAATCGTGTAAATCCCGAAGTAGCTGTAAGCTTAATAGACAATTATCTTGTATACCTCAGTGTATTTCCTAGTATAGTTTATACCAAATACTCTGCGGTGGCAAAGGACATCCTTTTGCCCGGCGTAGTGCAGCAACGACGTGGCATGGACTCAATTTATTAGAAATATTCTGTAAAAATATTGAGCAATGCTGCTTCTATAGCCGTCCATAATTGCGAAAAAATTGCCGGTGCAGGATTTCGTGTGCGAACCGACTTCTCGATCGCAAAAAATTGTGGTCCTGCGATGCAGCACATTGCCATCCATAAAAATTCTATAGTTGTTTGGGAACATGACGCCCATGAATGGCTGCAAATGGTCTCCAAATACCCGAACGTCCATAATACCCAGTCCATTCCATGTAAAAACAGCCCACACCAATACGAAGCCACCATCAGTTGCACAGCGCCTTGTCGACAACTTGGGCCTATGGGTCAGTGCGGTCTGCGTCAAACTCAAAACCTACCTTCAGCTCTTACCAACAGAAATAGGGAATCATCTGACCAGACCAAGGTTTTCCAGTCGTCTAAGGACCAATCGTTATGTTGACGAGCCCAGGACAGGCGCTGGAGGAGATGTCGTGCCGTTAGCCTTACACTCGCGTCGTTCGCCTGCTGCCACAGCCCATTAATACCAAATTTCCCCTCACTGTCCTAACGGATTATTCGTATGCCCCACTTTGATTTCTGCATTTATTTCACAGAGTTTTGCCTGACTGTTTGCACTGACAACTCTATGCAAAAGCCGCTGCTCTCTGTCGCTAAGTGAAGAGCGTCGGCCACTACGTTTTTCACGGTGAAAGGTAATGCATAAAATGTGGCAAATATTGACGTCGGTAACCTTTTCACATTAATTACCTGAGTTCAAATGAAAGCTCCGCCAATGCACTGGCTTTCATACCCTGTGCAGGTGATACTACCGCCATCTATATATGTGCATATCACTGTCCCATGAGTTACGTCAGCTCAGTGTATGCTCCTGCTGTCGAACGGTTAATCTTGCTCTACCTACGACGAAAATGTCCTTTGAAATTTCACTGGGTGAAACGTTCAGTGCTCCTGAAATTGCAGGCTTTTGATTATATCTTTTTTCTCAGTGAGTGCTGCACTTTCTCTTTCTGCTTTTCCATTGTCTCGATTACTTTAAAATTTGGTGACAGTGTAACTGACCTGAACATGTAGATGCGAAATGTACCGGGTGATAAAAAAGTCAGTACAAATTTGAAAACTGAATAAATCACGGAATAATGTAGATAGAGAGGTACAAATGGACACACATGCTTGGAATGACATGGGGTTTTATTAGCACCAAAGAAATAAAAAAGTTCAAAAAATGTCCGACAGATGGCGCTTCATCTAACCAGAATAGCAATAATTAACATAACAAAGTAAGACAAAGCAAAGACGATGTTCTTTACAGGAAATGCTCAATATGTCCACCTTCATTCCTCAACAACAGCTGTAGTCGAGGAATAATGTTGTGAACAGCACTGTAAAGCATGTCCGGAGTTATGGTGAGGCACTGGCGTCGGATGTTGTCTTTCAGCATCCCTAGAGATGTCGGTCGATCACGATACACTTGCGACTTCAGGTAACCCCAAAGCCAATAACCGCACGGACTGATGTCTGGGGACCTGGCAGGCCAAGCATGACGAAAGTTGTGGCTGAGCACACGATCATCACCAAACGACGCGCGCAAGAGATCTTTCACGCGTCTAGCAATATGGGGTGGAGCGCCATCCTGCATAAACATCGTACGTTCCAGCAGGTGTTTATCAGCCAGGCTGGGGATGATGCGATTTTGTAACATATCGGCGTACCTCTCAGCCGTCACTGTAGCAATTACTGGCGTTTTGCTGTCCAGCGCCATCTGTCGGACATTTTGTGAACTTTGTTTGTTTTTTTTATGCTAATAAAACCCCATGTCATTCCAAGCATGTGTGTCAATTTTTACCTCTCTATCTACATTATTCCGTGGTTTATTAAGTTTTCAAATTTATACTGACTTTTTGATCACCCGGTACTTCCATGTCTGCTCACCAATACGGTAAGAAACACGGGGACATAGTATTTTAAAAGCATAACAATAAAAACATTCAACACTCACTAATCGTTCAAATTATCGTAAAAATTACAACAATTAAAAATTCAAGAATCATGAAGTGTTTCTAAAAGCCGCATAGCTGTATGAAGGTGCTTTATTCGCAAATGTCGGTTTCACGTCAGAATAGACGCATTTTCAGGTTTATCTGTCAAAAATACAAGTCATGTGTGAATTATTTTAAATGGTAGAAATAAAGGACATTCGATAAGAAACGATGACGGGTATTCACAATGGTTATATTTCCATAATGTAACTGGATAATTACAGAGTCCCAGCTTTCGGGAAGTTATCCACGTTAAAAGTCAAACCACAATGGTGGAATGTCATAACAAAATTGAGTACAACCAAAAGATGCTTGCAAAATGCACAAAGCCTGACTACTGAACGATCCAGGTCTAGAAAGAAGCGGGGGAAAAACTAATAATGAGTGGATCATTACTGTGAACAGGGATTAAATGCCTAAAACTAACAAACGTTTAGAGATAGTACTATAATGCACTGGAAATATTAACCCAAAAATAATAATCCAGTACGGAACCAAAACGTCGAGAATGGAAGAAATCTGGAAAGTAGCTTACCGAATAGCACAATGTAGGATGTATTAAAAGATCCGGAAGACACCAGCTGTATAAAATCAATAAAGGTAAACTTAAAATCCCGTGTAATGCGCAAACTTCCGCTGTATTGATACCCAGCGATGAGGTGTAAGCAGTCCGTGAAGGCTAACAATACACTGGAAGGCGGGGAGCCCCGTTAACTAAGAGGCAATCAAAGTACACACAGGATCAGCTGCAAGGAGGAAATCATGAGTAGGAAAACAACTGAATGCAGGGAACCGTATTACATAACTTTATAAATCCATAGTTTATTGCAGGTACAAATGAAAAATAAAATGTAATTTGCTTTTCATCAGTATCTCAGTATTATAAAATTACCAATGGGTTAATATTTGCGTATTATTCTCTTCCTAAATAAAATCGTCCTAACAGCTACTGGCGATAATTCAAATAACCAAAATTCGATAAAATACTTATGTAAACAAATGTACTTGACAATGAGAATAAATTCTCTAAATACGTCGTGCTGAGCATGACAAAATATGTAACTGGTGCGGTTTTCATTGCTTAAATCAATAATTCAGTCTAAACCGAAGCAATTGTCGCCGCTAATGTCGTACATTTTGATAGTCTCAGTTTCATCAGCATTTGAACGCCTGTCGTTTTTTAATTCATATACTGCGTTTATGAATATTGGCTGCGGAAGTTATGAAGGTGCAGTAGTTGTCTCTGACTATACAACACTCGATGGTTCTTCCTGATAATAGCTAATTATTTCTTCTATATTTCCATTTAATATTCCTCGTCAGGGCCAGTCAATTGAGAATGGGCTGTCAACGGTAACATTTTTCTCCGTTCTCTGTCCAAACAATTTGAAATATATAAATGTGGAAGCGGGGGTTTAAGCGAATATTAAAATGTATTCCCTAAATATAAAATGCAAATGACTTACTTGGTAGTGTAATCAACATAAAGAGCGGACTTTCGTGATTTATTTGAAACATACTTGGGATTTCTATGATTTTGTAATTTTATATGTATCACGTACTTTATGAGAATGACCTTTCCGAATAGAATGGAAAAATTAGAGTCTTTTGTAGGAATTTTTTGGGAAGTGTTGGGGTGGATCAACCCGACAGTAACCGCTTACCGAAGCAGTTGCATACATCTGGAGTAAGTCGTTCTGTCTTATATTTAAGTGTAATACTAAGGAGCAGCATAGCTTGGGTTGAAAACATAAAATAAGTATTAATAAGGACGTCAAACGAATAGAAAACTTAGATTGGAGAAACTCCAGTGTAGCTCTAAGTTAATTGCATACAAGAGGCGAGAGTGACCAATTACAGATGACTGTTCTATCGTTCGGAGTTTTTACCAGTGCGCGTGATAGCAGAAACTGGACGAATTCAGTGGCGCGCGGCTAGGATCACAACAGGTCCAATACAAAAGTGTAATTCAGATTATCAGGAAACTACTATGTTAATGTCTGGAAGAAAGAAGATGTTCTTGTCGGCCGCTGTGGCAGAGCGGTTCTAGGCGCTTCAGTCTGGAACCTCGCTGCTGCTACAGTCGCAGGTTCGAATCCTGCCTCGGGCATGTATGTGTGTGATGTCCTTAGATTAGTTAGGTTTAAGTAGTTCTAAGTCTAGGGGACTGATGACCTCAGATGTTACATCCCACAGTGCTTAGAGCCATTTTTTGAAGAAGTTCTTCTTCTCTTGAAATGCTGACGAGTAGATATAGAAAACATCATTCGACGAAGATTGAGTGACAATTCTGCTGCCATTGATGAGAATCAAATAAGAGAGATTAGAGCGCGTACACAGGCCTACAGGCAGTCGTTTGTCCCTCTCTCAGCATGCAAATGGAACTGGACGGAAAATCACTAAGAATGTTATGAAAATACTCTCCACCTGGAGCTGTATGGTGGTCTGTGAAGTACAATCTAAGACAAAAATAGGACGCATCACGAAGGAATTATCCGAATGGGACGGAAATCGGTAGATGTGATGTACATGTACAAACAAATGATTACAGTTTCAGAAAATTTCGATGATTTATTTAATAGAAAGAGCTTCAGAAATTTAGCATTTCAGTAAAACGTTGGTCCACCTCTGGCCCTTATGCAAGCAGTTATTCGGCTTGGAATTGATTGATTGAGCTTTTGTGTGTCTTTTTGAGATATATCGCGACAAATTCTGTCCAACTGGCGCGTTAGATCGTCAAAATCCTGAGATGGTTAGACGGCCGTGTCCTCAATGCTCAGACATTCTCAACTGGGCAGAGATCTGGCGACCTTGCTGACCAAGGTAATGTGTAGTTGGGCATTATCTTGCGAAAATGTAAGCCTGTGGTAGCTTGCCATGAAGGGCAACAAAACAGGGCGTAGAACATCGTCGACCTATCGCTACTTTGTAAGGGTGCTGCGAATAACAAAAAATGGGTCCTGATGTGAAAAGAAATGGCACCTCAGACCATCACTCCTGGTTGTTGGGCTGTGTGGCAGGCGACAGTCAGGTTGATATCCCACCGCTGTCTGGGGCGTGAGCTAGGCACGTCCTCGGCCTGGAACCTCACTGACTGGAGTAGAGTTGTCTTCAGTGATGAATCTCGCTTCGAAATGAGACCCGATTACCTTCGAAGACGTGTCTGGAGACACCCCAGAAAGCGTTGGGATACCCATCTGACTACTGGACGCCCTATGGTCTGACAAACCAGGACTGATTGTCTTGGGTGGCATTTCATTACACATCAGGACCCCCTTCGTTGTCACCACCGGTACCTTCACAGCACAGTAGTACGTCGACGATATTCTGCGCCCCATTTGGTTGCAGTTCATGCCAAGCCATCCTGGGTGTACATTTCAGCAAGATAATGCCCGTCTGCACAGGGGAGAGTTGTTACTGCTTGTCTTCATGCTTGCTAAATCCTGCCTTGGCTAGCAATGTCGCCGGATGTCTCCCCAGATGAGAACGTTTAGAGCATTATGGGGAGGAACCTCCAACCATCTTGGAATTTTGACGATCTAACGCACCAGTTGGATAGAATTTGATATGTTATCCCCAGGGGAGAGTCTAACAACTCTATCAATCAATGCCATGCCGAACAATTGCTTGCATAAGGGCCAGAGGTGTATCTAAGCTTTACTGACTCAGTTTGTGAAGCGTTTCCTCTTGAAGAAATCATCCAATTTTTCTGAAATCGTAATCATTTGTCTTTACATGTACATCACATTATCGATTTCTGTCACATTGGGATAATTTCTTCGTGGTACCCTGTCTTTTTTATACAGTGTGTGTATGTAAATTTAGTGAGTTAAACGACAGATAAACGATGGAACGTTGGAACGAGAGATTGTTTGCGAGAGGGAAAGAAGAGGATGGTTTCAAAGAGAATCCTAAACCAAACAGTTGGAGGGACGAGTGAGACTAAGGCTGCCCAGGTGTGAAGAGGAGGAGAATCCCGTTAAATCTAGATAAGTGATAAATGTCTCGCAGGATTTCAAGATGAGATTGTAGGCAGTGCTGTTGGGACAGGGTATGGAAAACGTGTAGGTTTAAGGTCTGTGGGTTGGTGGGGAAGGGGAGAAGAAGGTCTACGTGTTGTTGAAGTCCTGGTTATCTATCTGTATTCGACAGTCATAGATGGGGGTAATTGGTGGAACAACAGAATGTCCTCAGATGATGGATATGGAACATAGCTGGGCATGCATAACTTAACTAGTGACAACAGAAACACCGTTAATATGAGAGTTCCTCTTGCCTTTGTCATTTAATTTATATTAATCAAGTTTAATGGGAATATGTGAGAGAAAGTTATTCGGTCATGAAACGAACTGCTACATTATTCACGGAAAGTTAATGCCAAAATTTAAAAGCGAAAAAAGAAGACCACAGAACTATAAAACAAAATAAATTACAATATTTCGCATATTCAATAAATAACAAGTTTCAGTTCAATTGGCAATGCGACAATTGCTTCATTTGCTGTGCAACAGTCAGTGCTCTTATTCAAACGGAGCTCGTCCACGGAGCACCCTACAAGTTTTGATAACGATTCGGCTTTTTCCATTGCTACTCATCTCTCGTAGCAGCACTTAATTCTCCTAAACCCAATTTAGTGGAGTGCTTCTTTCATGTTACAAAAAATGCCATCAGAATTTGTTTTAAAAAATAATTTTTAAATATCTTCAGTACCCAAATTTTCTTTTTAATAATTTTGAAAAGCCATGTAATACTTCATCGTTTGAATATTTTAATTGTATATGTGTGTATTTCCAAAATACACTTAACTGAAAAGCGTCAAATGCATCATTTCTATCCTATCCTCTCCTGATAAGACGAAGAAATAAAATGTCTGCAAAGGAAAAGAAGACAAGCGTTCTCTTTCATTAAAAGATGACAAAATCCGGTCTGACCTAAGAAAAATTCCAGTATACTTTATAACCGCACAGTGAGATGTTACAGTTAACAGAAAAAGACAACCTTTTACAAAGTGCCATGTACAGACTAACCTTACTTAAAATTACTTAATATCTACTCACCCCTTGGATCTGTCGTGCCTCTGAGCCACTCATACCACACTTCTCAGGCCTGACTACCAGAGCAACAGATCCTTCTCGACCACACAGCAAGTTACAGTTCGTGCCCTATTTACACCAAACCAAATCAACTTATTCACATTTTCCATGTTTCTCCCCCTCTTAGAAGATCAGCTTCACAACCCAGTTGTACGAGGCTCTAGTACAAGGTCACTTCATCGAGTGAAAACGAAATTAGTCCCCTCGTTTTCAATGGCTAAGAGTTTCAAAAGTTCCACAAGCGACACACCATCATTTTGTATAATATGGCTACCATGGCGTGCCGTCTTCTTCCTCCGAACTAGAGATACACTGTGCATGTGCCTTCCTTCACACACGCACGCTCATCTGCTGCCAGCAGCCTCACCAAAGCACATCCACCGGCTAGCCGTTACGCACGAGCCACTTGCCATCCTTCCCCGCGAGCGCTCTATGTCTCTATGGCCTCGTACCACCAAAGACATTCTACGAAGACAAACCAGTCAATCGATCCCAGCGGAAAACCGTGTAACGTGGTTCACTTTGAAACGTGTTGCAGATATAAATAAACGGTGACATAACAGTAAATTTGTTGTTTCGTTCAAGGTACCACTTTATTTGTTGCACATGAACACGGACCACAAGCACTTAGTAAACGCTGAAATGATGGAGAAGGATTCCCTAAGCTTTTCGAAATAACCCACGACAACGCCACTTTCCACAGTGCAGACAAAACATATGTATCTCTTGAGGAGTAGGAATCGCGAATCTATACATTTCAGTATCCATCTAAATCTTATTAAAATGTTCTTTTGCTTCCAAAAAGGTCAAGATGACGTTTTTGGACATCGTTTGTTCTTGTCTGCATCTCTGTCTGCCAGCGAAGCTTCCACGAACTGCATATCAAAGAAGTCATATCGTGTGGTCTTTACTAAATAGTGCTACGAGGTGTATAAATGTTGAGGGGCTTTGTAAAGTAAAAGTGAAGTCATAATTTCTAAAAAGTGTGAATTATACACTGTTTTCTCAGAGCTTTCATTCAACTTCACGTAGCTATTTTACGAGCGAGAAATTATGCTCTGTTTCTCAATATTCGACATGTATTCCAACGGATTTTGTCCGCCTCTGCAGCTGAGTGAGCAATGCATCTCACTGACATATGGAGCGCCCGGGTTCACGGAACTAACAGGAATTTTTCCTTGGTAGGAGGATTGGGATGCGGTCGTTTCAGACTCGTGGTGTCAGTTTAGCTATTTGAAAGACAAGTAGCACTTGCAGCGTCTGGAAAGCCGCCGACAGGCCATACCCTCCATACTGCACTCGAATGGTTCCGTATGGCAGAGAAGTTATGGCTCTAGTTTTTTATTCAGCATCTCCTAGTGATACTAAAAAAAGAACACAAGCATTTCATTAATCTGAATTGTAATGAAGAAATGACAGTTCGGTTCTCGAGCGTTTTTCGCTGGTTCAGACTGCGTGCATTTCGTCTTCGCTCCTTAGAGCTTGTTAATTGCACCCGGTGGTGTTACCCGCAGTTAAACAGTTACTTATGAAGACATGTTAATGTCGAAACTCATCTACGCGTACGCGCCATCACAAAAGTTATCTCTTGCAGATATTAAACAGCGAGCCACTTGCCGCGCAGCAAACCGCGCGATATCGAAAAAAAAAACACCAGATTTCGAGACAACAGAAAAGCTAACAGAATACCTGTCGTTCACAGCTCACTCGTTTACTTAAGGAAAAAACTAATCTCTACGCTAAATGTAATTCATTCATTTGATAGTTAACTTTCATGGATCACTTTTCAGTCACGTTACCCATCCCACGGGAACAGTGACTTTCGCAGTAAAAGGTAGCCTATGTGTTAAATCAGGGTATAAGCTATCTCCATTCCAAAGTTCATTCAGATCTGTCCAGCTGCTTTAGCGTGATGAATAATAAACATACAAACTCGACGAAGAAAGAAAATAATTTCTAGTTAGATGCAGAGCAAATTTTATAATAGTTGTGCTTGCAACGACCTCACTTGCTGTT
The DNA here is from genome assembly GCF_023898315.1 of Schistocerca nitens. Taxonomy (NCBI): domain Eukaryota; kingdom Metazoa; phylum Arthropoda; class Insecta; order Orthoptera; family Acrididae; genus Schistocerca; species Schistocerca nitens. The sequence continues at coordinate 286,946,971 of NC_064614.1, forward strand.
ATGCGCGTGCCTCTTACCATCAGATACGCTCGCTTATCATAATCAGACGCAGCCTCACTAAAAGCCTACCACGTTCTACACGTAAAGGCACGACGTCTCTCTGTCGTACAGCATTTACATGACACAGTCGTTGTGAGTCTTCAAATGTCTCATAAGCTGTAAGATATGCCTGATCATGGCGATAAAAAAAAGGGCGTTTTCATTACGTTAAAAACTTGAAGCCAGAGTCAGGTATCTTACGTACAAAAATTAGGTTCACCGCATTCATAGCCCCATGGTTCACCGCGGTGATACTACCCCTTGACGTTACTCAGGCGTAACCGTGCCCAATGTCGGCCGCTGGTGATGTCTATCGACTTTCGTGGTCGTATCCTAAATAGCATCTGGTGCCTTGATTGTGTGGAGACGTAGCTGTTTCAACAAAAATACAAGTTTGTTTCGCTTGTGGGGGTACTAATAGATCTGATCGTCGTAATCTAAAGTTTAAAAAATCAAATTTCATTCGTAAGTGGAGCTGTTCAAGCAATATTTTCTTTTTTATACGCGATTTGTGCTTACGCTATTTATTTTTATTGTAGTGGTTTATTTCTGTCATTTGACTTTACATTTCCTATCAGTCCAACTCGCAAACTCCTCTGGGTGAACCCTGCAGGAAAGACGACTGGAAACCAAAGCGATTTGGCAGAATATGTTCACAGCATTTCCGGGAAGAGAACACAGACCGAATAACAGTTTCGATAGTGCTTATTAGGGAAAATGCTGTTCCTGCGATTTCTCCTGACCTAGAAAAGGTAAGTAAAGTGAAGAATATCAATTTTGAACTCAGCTCCTTGCTTTCTGCAAGGTATCAAACATTGTTTTTGTTGCTATGTACGTTAATTCAGAATTAATATGTAGTTATATATGACTTATTTTTTGAGGAATTCGTAACATGCAGCACCTTTAATTACATTTGTTAAATTTCTCTTTTGTCTTTAAGAATGAGCAGAAGAGACTACCCCACCATTACAGCAGCAGCAGATGGCTGCTGTAAGTATTGTCAATCTACATTTACATCTACGTGAGTACTCTGCTATTAACAATAAAGTGCCTGGCAGAGGGTTCAATGAACCACCTTCATGCTGTCTCTCTACCGTTCCACTCTCGAACAGATCGCTGGAAAAACGAGAACTTAAATTTTTCTGTGAAAGCCCTGATTTCTCTTATTTTATCGTGATGATCATTTCTCTCTATGTAGGCGGGTGCCAACAGAATGTTTTCGCAATCTGAGGAGAAAACTAGTGATTGAAATTTCATGAGAATATCCCGTCGCAACGAAAAACGCCTTTGTTTTAATGATTGCCACTCCAATTCACGTATCATATCTGTACCACTATCTCCCCTTTTTCACGATAATACAAAACGAGCTGCCCTTCTTTGTACTTTTTCGATGGCATCCGTCAGTCCCACCTGATGCGGATCCCACACCGCACAGCAATACTCCAGAATAGGGCGGACAAGGGTAGTGTAAGCAGTCTCTTTGGTAGACCTGTTGCACCTTCTAAGTGTTCTGCCAATAAATAGCAGTCTTTGGTTTGCTCTACCCACAATATTGTGTATGTGATCGTTCGAATTTAGGTTATTTGTAATTGTAATCCCTAAGTATTTAGTTGAATTTACAGCCCTCAGATTTGTGTTACTTATCGCGTAATCGAAATTTAGCTGATTTCTTTTAGTACTCACACTTTTCTTTATTCAGTGTCAATTGCCACTTTTCGCAGCAGCAGACATCTCATCTAAATCATTTTGCAAGTCGTTTCGATCATCTAATGACTTTACAAGACGGTAAATGACAGCATCATCTGCAAACAATCTAGACGGCTACTCAGATTGTCTCCTATGTCGTTAATATAGATCAGGAACAACAGAGGGCCTATAACATTTCCTTGGGGAACGCCGGATATTACTTCTGCTTTACTCGATGACTTTACGTCTATTACTACGAACTGTGACCTTTCAGACAGGAAATCACGAATCCCGTCGCACAACTGAGGCGATACTCCGTAGGCACACAGTTTGTTAGAAGACGCTTTTGACGAACGGTGTCGTAAGCCTTCTGGAAATCGAAAAATATGGAATCAATTTGACATCGCCTGTCGATAGTACTTATTACTTCATGAATATAAAGAGCTAGTTGTGTTTCAAAAGAACGATATTTTCTGAATCCGTGCTGACTATATGTCAATAAATCGTTTTCATCGAGGTACTTCACAATGTTCGAATACAGTATACGTTCTAAAACCCTACTGCAAATCGATGTTAGTGATATATGCCTGTAATTCAGTGGATTACTCCTACTTCCCTTTTTGGGTATTGGTGTGAGGTGAGCAGTTTTCCACTCTTTAGGTACGGATGTACCTGCTGCCGCTGGAACTGACAATGAAGTGTCGTCTCTTGCTGCTACTGCCCTTTAGGTTTGAAAGGAAAGCTCAATGAAGAATCAGAAGCTGTGAAAATTCTCTAGAGTTGATTACAGTGTTCTGTTAGCAAAAAATGAAGAACTCAAGAAAAGAATGAAGCCTCTTCAAGAATCAAAGCGACAACTAAAGAAGAAAGTTTTACTGAATACAGTAATATTGATGAAATGAGACCAAAACATCTTGTTTGCAAAAGTGGCCTTAGTGTTCTGGAAAACATGCCTATAATGAACAAAAAATTGTTGCAGCAATCTGCAAAGGCTACCTGTCAAAGTGTGCCAAAAACATACCAACCAGAACTGTTCATTTGCCCTCACTTTACATTTTTACTCATCAAGGGCATATACGTATGCTACACGCTGCTTTAACATATGCCTACCTGCCGGCCGCTGTGGCCGAACGTTTCTAGGCACTTCAGTTCGGAACCGCGCTGCTGCTACGATCGCAGGTTCGAATCCTGCCTCGGGCATGTATATGTGTAATCTCCTTAGGTTACTTAGGTTTAAGTAGTTCTAAGTCTAGGGGACTGATGACCGCAGATGTTAAGTCCCATAGTGCTTAGAGCCATTTGAAACATATGCCTACCAATACAGAACATCAGCAAGATGGTTCGAGTGTGTGGTGGTGCACTTGGTTTTACCTCCGAGGCTTTTTCCGTAAACATATCCATCAGGGATCCAGTAATGCCATTCTCTGCAGTCTATTAGTTGACAAGATCGCATTCAGGCAACACTTTGAGACTGACGATACTCAGTGTTACAAGGGTTCCTCTGTTGTCATGGATGAGTTACCTGTCACTAAAGATGCATTTTTACTGATGCTGGTTGCTGTTAATGGCTCTTGGAAACTTCCAGTGGGGCATTTTTTGACTTGTGGGATAACTGGGGAGCGGAAAGCTAACAATGCATCAGCCTTACCTGTTCCAGTGGCTTTTGGGTACTGTCTCATCCTTGTCATGGTTGTCCACTAACCTTTCCACGGCCAAATGACCCCATGATCTGAAGACTAAATGTTCTTGAGATATCAACGATGAAGTGGCATTTATGTTAGATCCTCCACACATGTTGGAACTCGTTAGGAACACTTTGGGAGGAAAGAATCGTTTGCGGGATGAGCAAGGTGATATCACCTCACGGTATCCCTTTGAACTACTTCATAATGTGCAGGTAAAAGAAGGATTCTGTTTCGGCAACGGGATTACAAGCTGTCACGCTTATTTCCTCAATAATTAAATGAAACTGAGGTTAGCAGCCCACCTGCTCAGTAACTCTGTTGCATATGCAATGCAATATCGCTGTGGCATGAAGGTACCTGGTTTGGACGATGCATTTGCAACGAAAAAATTCATCCGCATATTCAACGGCCTTTTTCACGTGCTGAATTCGAGAAGCCTTATCCACAATCAGTGGAAGCCGCCCTTGACAGTTCAGAACTTTAGATTTGTGGAAAAATTTTTGTTGGTTGCACCGAAGTGCGTCAAAGCCTTACAGAGCCACCATTACCTCAAGGTCCAAGAGTTGCGGACTCGGACAGGAAGACAGGCTTTGTTGGTTTCCTTATTTCAATTGTTTTACATCTTTGCGCAACCTTAGCTGACCCTCAGTCTTCTGCATCCGTACTGAAATTTCTTCCCACTCAAGTACTCTCACGACTATTTAAAATGTTTTTCAGTGCCATTCGTAGTCACTTCATGTCTACCCACAAGAGACTGTTAACACATAATGAAATTCGTGGGTCTGAGAAAAGCAACTGTGTAACACTGGAAGAAATTCCTATTCTGATTTATTGTGGAACACATTAATGTCACTTCAGATCGTTCACAATTAATAGATGTGGTGAGCCACTTGATGACTCTAGTTCATGACCATGTTGCAAATGTTCAAATGTGTGTGAAATCTTATGGGACTTAACTGCGGAGGTCATCAGTCCCTAAGCTTACACACTACTTACCCTAAATTATCCTAAGGACAAACACACACACCCATGCCCAAGGGAGGACTCGAACCTCCGCCGGGACCAACCGCACAGTCCATGACTGCAGCGCCCTAGACCGCTCGGCTAATCCCACGTGGCGACCATGTTGCAACTGGTGTGTTTCTCTTTGAAGTGGCGGCCTATATTGTTGTGTACATTGCAGAATCGGGAATGAAATGACAAAGTACTTCAACAGGGTGCTAGATGGAGATGGGGAAAACACAGCCATCAACGACTGTAGAGTAATTAATGAAGTCCAAAGCAACAGACATCCTTTAACATGGCGTCAGGTAGAAACAGCATTAAAGAGCATGCGGAATGGAAAATCGACAAACTTGAATGATCTCGGCTTAAATATGATAAAGACAGATGGAATATTTTGTTTAAATTGCCTGTATAGAGTGTTATCGGTGATTTGTGAAGAAAATAAAATCCCAAAAGATTGGAGCAAAGGAGTCATCATCCGTCTGTTCAAAAAGATCAGTCGACGAAAATTTGGATATTACAGAAGGCTGTCAGACAACCTGAAGCTGTTGGAAAAAATCATAGAACTGAGACTCAAAAAGATAGTAGAACCTTTGCTTGAGGAAGAACAACATTAATTCAGGAAGGACTGCGGTACTATGGGTCTCATTTTTTCAGTATGGATGCTGACAGAAAAGTACTGGGAATGTGGAAGAAATCTTGTGATCGTATTTGTGGACATTGGAAAGCGTATGACAGTGTTCCTCGAAACAAGATATGGGAATGTTTGGAAGACCTAAATGTGCCAAAATACCTAAAAAAAAAGTGTTAGAGCTGTGTCCACATAGGCAACGGACGATCAGAATGTTTTGAAACAAAGAGATGCGTCCAACAAGGTGATGCCTTATCATTACTCCTGTTTGTAATAGTAATGGACAAATTCATAAAATATATCAAGAAAATAGACACCGAATCAAACTCCCTGCTTTCCGCTGTTGATCTGATAGTGTGGGGAGAGGCAGAAGCTGAAGCACAGAAGAAGCTCAATGAGTGGAACAAAACATTCAAGAATTTCGGACTAAAAATAAGTAAAACAAAGACAGTAGAAGTGACCATCAACAGGCAAGGAACAACCACAAATATACTTCTAGAAGGAATCAAAGTAGAATCTGTTTCTCATTTTAAGTACCTAGGAAGCAAGATCTCGAAAGACAACACCATTAAGCAGGAAATACTCAGCAGGACACAAAGAGCATCCAATTTTTAAAGTCAAATGAGAAATCTTCTCTGGTCTAATAAAATACCACGAAAAGCAAAAGCTTATTTCGCACCATTCCTTACATATGGTTTAGAAACATATACCCAACTAAACAAAGACCTCAGCAGAATTCAGGCAACAGAATTGAGATTCATTAGAGGTATGAATCAGACAACTAGAAATGATAAAATCAGGAATGCGGTGAACAGAAAAGTAGCTGGTATTGAGGTTCCTTTTACTATTGTCATAAAGAAACGTAGGTTCAAATGGTTCAAATGGCTCTAAGCACTATGGGACTTAACATCTGAGGTCATCAGTCCCCTAGACTTATAACTACTTAAACCTAACTAACTTAAGGACCTCACACACATCCTGGCCCGAGGCAGGATTCGAACCAGCGACTGTAGCAGCAGCGCGGTTCCAGACTGAAGCGCCTGGAACCGCTCGGCCACAAAAATGCAGGCTTCAGTGGTATGGGCACATAATGAGAATGAACAGCGAAAGACGTGGCAAAAAGTATTTCAAACTGACACTCGTAGGAAGTAGAGTACGGGGAAGACCAAGATAACGCTGGATAGAAACTGTAATATCAGATGTGGAGGAGAAAGGACACCAATATAGGAAGATGTCCTGGAATAGAAGATGTATGAAGACTGAAGCAGTTGGCGAGCGCTTGTACAGCACACCCGGGAAACTGGAGTTGGAAAGTGATGACGATGATGACATTGCAGAATTTGCTGTTCGGTACTTAGAAAATTGAGTTCGGTGTGAGCCATGTTTATCAGTGCTGCGAAATGATGGCACTCATACTGATTGTGATTCTCTTACGCTCAGGAAGGACAGGGGTGGTTTAGTTTCACCATCAAATGATGTTGTAGACATTTATCTTTGTGCAAAAACAACATTTAAAAAGGACAGTACTGGAAATTGGTAAGTGCCAGAAAAAATCTTTTCTCTAAGTGCATGTCAGAGAAACTTTTCTATTTTCTGTTCAGACCAGTGTTCACTGACTTGGCTGGACGTATGAAGGATCAGCATCCATTTAACAATCATGTACGCTGATCAAGGCGACTGCCGAGAGATACTTGCTGACACGGCAGAAAAACTCGGCAAAAATGTGCAACAGGTGCATTACATGCATAAATATTATCGGACTACACCAAACTTGTAGGTACTTTTTAAGGGCCAGTTAATTTCAGTGTTCTCCTTCTCATAGGTGATAATATTTTTCCATATGTGAATCTGATACATTAGACAGAACGGTAAATGTTTTGACATTCACATTCGTTGCCAACTCGCAACCAAACTGTCACCTTTCAGCCTAACGTGGAACTTGGGCTACACGACTCTATCAGACCTTTTCAGGGGTGGGTGGGTGGGGGGGGGGGGGGGGGAGTTCAGCATCGTATCCTGCTGTTTGTTCATATTTCGATATTTCGTCCAGGATTTTCCAGTGTTTTATGTTGTTACATACAGTACAGCCACCTTTCCAGTTTTGATTGTACTTGGACGAGTTGTTAGAGGAGGTCATTCGTCATACACTGTGGTACGTGTGATGTCATTTTGGAACTTCTAAAACTGCTTAGTTCAGCCACATTTGCACTTGGAGTCATTGCAAATCCTGGGGAAAGTCAGATCAGTGAGTAGACATGTTTTGCATATTTCCATTCAGTATTGGCGTATGGAATAATGTTCTGGGGTAACGTATCTTTAAGAAAGAAGATATTCATTGGTCCACAACGTGCTGCGAGAACATGATTTGGTTTTTTGGTGTTCACCAACGATCATCTTGCAGACATCTGTATAAGATGTTAGGCATTTAGACTACTTCTTCGCAGTATATCAAACAGTGGAACAGAAAGTACAGGATGGAATATTAGCAATATTGTGAAAAAGAATAGAGAGCTACTCACTGTAAAGAAGACACGTCGAGCAGTAAATCAGTGAATACTGTCGATATTACAAGCTGGACATCCCATTGTTTGATTTTGCATGACAGCTTTTCTTCTGTCCCATAAACCAATCGTTTTCATTTGTTACTATCCTCTAAAGTGTTACTTTACTCGGTGTCCGTTCTCTCTCCACTTTCCTGTGTTTTTCATTGTCTTCCAAACCGCAAACGCTCAGACATCAGTGTCACACTGCATCAACGGTCTCGTCCCTGTACAACACACGGCTACGTGACCCGACCTCATTGTTGGTGCAGCATCTCGTGCCCCAAATTCCGTGTGTGTGTGTGTGTGTGTGTGTGTGTGTGTGTGTGTGTGTGTGTGTGTTGTGTGTGCGTTGTGTTGTGTGTATGACTGTATGAACGTGTGCATGTGTGTGTGCTTTGCTTCCTTTTTGAAGAAGGCTTTGGCCGGAAACCTTCGTCAAAAATTCTTTTCGTCGCGCCCGCCTAATGCTTGGGGTGTGACAGTCTCTACGCTTCACAGTATAGTTATTTCTTCATGATTTTTATCGTAAACTATCCACTGCATTTCAAATAGAACAGTAATCACTACCAGAAGAAAAAATGACATTCATTACACCACATCAAGTTTGTCTGTAGCACAGACACACAATGCTGTAACCAGAAGTTTTGATCACTTACTCACTGATATAAAATGCCTGACAGAGAGCAAAGTAAAATTTGAAACTAAACTGGAAATGTTTCTCTTTTAGTTACTCCTTCTATTCCGCAGAGGACTACCTGTTACGGTACTGTGTAAATGATGGTTGGTAGGAATTACTAATATCTGTCTGTTTTTAATTTAAAAAGCCAAAAAAATCTGACAAATGATCAGCATGAAGGCACATTTATGAAACAATTGATGTTAATCTAAAATGATTCGTTCCATATCATTACAATTTATTGTGCAAATGGTACATTGAACATGACACTACCTAACTAACTACTGGTATATCAGAAAGCATGGTTCAGGGTTATACACTTTTAAAACCTCAAAATGAAATTCAAAAGTAAGAAGAAGCATATGACCAAAGTAGATGTATATTCCAGTTGTTATATGTTTGGTTATTCTCGAAAAACTGACAGAGTTGGCGAGAAATTTTGCGGGAAATAAAGCAAATAGGTTACTGTTGGAAAAATAGTCCTACATATTACACAGATTTGGCTACCATTATAAAAAAATACTTACATACACGGTAAAGCAAAATATGCATTTTACGGGGTCTAAGTGTTTGGAGCACTCCCTAACTCACATTTATAGCATTGCGCAATGCTGAAACATGCTTATCAAAATTGCATCGTTTTTAAACTGTAAACTGCTGTTATTGGCCGCACATTGGATGACGCAGCATGTGTAAGATTTCTAAATGAGAAGATGTGTGAACTACAGTGAGACTAATACACTGACAATCTATTAAAACGAGAACTCCATTGTGCGTGGACGTATACCTCTATCAAATCCATTTCTTTGACATTTGAATAATCGTTCACTTTGTTGACATGCACAATATACAATAAAATACCTTGCTTGTTTCATCATTGCACGCACTTATGGATAATAAAGAACACATGGGTAAGATGTTTGAAAACGTGAACATTAAAAATCTTGTGCATACAAGTTGAAAGGTATAAACGTAACGACCAAGAAGCAGTACCAGCAATCAAACATTCGTTTGGGAGTTCCAGCTTCATTTGCTACCGATACAAATACGGTATTGGCGCAATTAAACGGATTACGAAAGCGTCCTTTTCACATCCCATCCTTCTCTTCTTGGTTGTGCGAAATGTATCAAGAAAGCCGGCTGGAGTGGCCGAGCGGTTCTAGGCGCTACAGTCTGGAATCGCGCGACCGCTACGGTCACAGGTTCGAATCCTGCCTTGGGCATGGGTGTGTGTGATGTACTTCGGTTAGTTAAGTTTAAGTAGTTCTAAGTTCTAGGGGACCGATGACTGAGTAGTTAAGTCCCATAGTGCTCAGAGCCATTTGAACCATTTGATTTTGTATCAAGAAAAAACAAGTTACATTAACAAGGCCAAATTTGTTGTATTACTAGGGCAAACACACATTCTAGAATTAAAAAACAATCGAAATTACCTGCCTGATACAATATTACTTATGTAAGGACTGTATTTTTTTAATTTAAAATAGGTGTTGCCTGCATACGACAAAAACAATGACCAAGAAGCAATCGTAAATAGTAGCTAATGCTTTGGGTTATTTAAGATGGCGGCAGGCCCCGCCCAGTCTGGCTTCAAAGCAACGTACAGAGGAAATCTATAGCTCTGTGTAAACATTGTGTTCATTAAGTATTACGCATGGCATATAAACAAACAGAAGTATACTCTTAAATACGATATAGTTCAAAAGTCAAAGAGTAAATAGCTCTTTCTAAGAGTAATTATTGTTCCACATTTCACGCTATGTTCTTGAAATCCATAAATGTCTTATGCTACATGACTTTAAAAATAACCTATGTGTTAATTTAAGGTACAAGCTAATTCCATTTCAAATTATTTTTCCAAGTCCGTCCGGCAGTTTCAGTGTGAAGGAGCAACGAACATACACATAAATTTTCGCATTAATAAAATACGTACGACTAATGTGGACATCGCTCATTAATAGTCTAACTTTTCTGATCCTCCGTTACCTAAATAAGAGTGTAACAAGCTAATTAATTTACCCAATAACAGTCATGCTAATGTGGTATTTACTTGTCTCAGCAATTGCCAAAAGATTCATATGCTGTGCTTAACTTAATACCCAACCCATCGTACAGTGTTTGACGAAATAGAATTACTTAAGAGTGAGGATATTAGTGCTCCCATCATGCAAAAAAATGTGAGGACTTTCTTCTGTTCAGATTACAACTGCGTTATTCTCAATGTTACAGCCAGAAACCTTAACAGGCTATTCCTACCCCGCTACGCCCATAGGACGGATGTCAACACGTTGTGCTACAGACGATCTCGTCGTCCCGCAGGATTCTGAAAATGAGAGCAAAATAATAAATTAAATGAAATTGTGCAACACGTGGGTCGTGTACCCGCCGTCTTACAACGTTGCTGTATTTTTAAGGCGCGGAACGCGAAGTACGGTGTGTCTTGCACTTGAAAGCTAATATTTCGACAAGAGAGCATGGCACACATAGAAAGTTTTAACTGGTCGTAAAAACTTTAGTGCCTTTCCCGCAGCGGCACGTAAACTGCTACTTGGCGGCGTCTCGCTCCAGCTGACAGCGCGTATTTCGCTGCGCGGAATAATATTCGAGAACGCCAGGGGCTGTCGCAGGGAGACGGTGTGGCGGGGAGGGAAGCGACGTGCCTGGCCGCTTGTTGCTCGATTCCAACCAAGATTTTTCTGCTCATTCACTTTTGTCGCACCAAGGCTTTCTGCTTGGATAGATTTTCCTTTTTTTTCCTTTTTTGGTCAACTTAGCCACCATTTCGTCCAGTCCGACGCTGCCATTCATCTCTTCCTGTTCCCTGCTAACGTCAACTCTGCATCACTGCTACGTACAGAATCCTCAATACTCGGTTTTACATACTCTAATCATTATATGTAGCTAGAAGTTTCCCCCACTACCGCTGCTTCCAATGCCGAGTTAATTACCACTGAGTTGCTATTCAGATGCTCCGCTAACTATTTTTTTCTTCTAACCGAGATTTTCCACTGAATTTTCTCCATTATTTATTCGTCTACACTAATGGAAAAAAAACCGTAACACCAAGAAGGGCCGGCCGAGGTGGCCGAGCGGTTCTAGGCGCTACAGTCTGGAACCGCGCTGCTGCTACGGTCACAGGTTCGAATCCTGCCTCGGGCATGGATGTGTGTGATGTCCTTAGGTTAGTTAGGTTTAAGTAGTTCTAAGTTCTAGAGGACTGATGACCTTAGAAGTTAAGTCCCATAGTGCTCAGAGCCATTTGAATTTGAACCAAGAAGGATTTCTGCGACATAAACGAAAGTTGGAAGGCGGGATTGTATATCTGAAACATGATGGCTATGCAAATTTCGCGTCAGTCACATAAGAGACGGCCAGAGTAGCAGAGCGGTTCTAGGCGCTACAGTCTGGAACCGCGCGACCGCTACGGTCGCAGGTTCGAATCCTACCTCGGGCATGGGTGTGTGTGATGTCCTTAGGTTAGTTAGGTTTAAGTAGTTCTAGGTTCTAGGGGACTGATGACCTCAGAAGTTAAGTCCCATAGTGCTCAGAGCCATTTTTGAAAGTCACATAAGAGTGGCGCTAGCAGCGCCACTATAAGGACGCAAATCAAGGTTCCTTAAATATACGCAGTAATTGTGGTGAGCGTTACCTTTCACACTGGACGTGGGGAGCTGATTATAGTAAATAACGCCTTCAAGGCGACAAAGACGCCATTATCAACACCTCATTGAGTTCAATAGGGATACGAGAAGCTGGCTGTTCCTTCTGCGATACTTCAGAAAGACAAGGCACGAATGTAGCCACTGCTCATGATTGTTGGTAGCGGTGATCACGAAAATGTACGGTCGCAGAAAAATTGGGCTCCGGATGGGCATGTGGCACCACCGAAAGGGAAGACCATCGTGCTCTGCGTCTTGTTCTGGCGCATCGTACTGCAACTGCAGCAGCAGTTTGAACAGCAGTCGGCACCACAGTGAAACATCGAACTGTTAGAAATCGGTTACTTCAAGGACATTTCCGAGCCAAATGTCCTGTAGCGTGTGTTCCATTGAACCCAAACCACCTTCATTTGCAACGTCGGTGGTGTCAAGCGAGAGCTCATTGGAGGGCAGGGTGGAGGGGTGTCGTGTTTTCTGATGGAAGTTGGTTCTGCCACAGAGCCAGCTGTGATTTGGTTAGGAGAAGACCAGTTGAGGGCCTACAACCATTCTGTCTGCGTGCTAGGCACACTGGACCTACACCTGGAGTTATGGTCTGGGGTGCGATTTCGTACGACAGTTGGAGCACTCTCATGGTTATCCCACGTACCCTCACCAAAAATCTGTACGTCAGTCTGGTGATTCTGTACGTAGGCTGTTTAGGTTTTCTCATTGGTAACGCCACTTAGCGCTCTGTATGAAAATCACTGGCTGTGCTGTGTGCAGTCTGTGGCTAGTTTGCATTGTTGTCTGCCATTGTAGTGTTGGGCAGCGGCAGCTGGATGTGAACAGCGCGTAGCGTTGGGCAGTTGGAGGTGAGCCGCCAGCGGTGGATGTGGGGAGAGAGATGGCGGAGTTTTGAAATTTTTAAAACTGGATGTCATGAACTGCTATGTATATTATGAGTTTTCAACATTATTAAGGTAAATACATTGTTTGTTCTCTATTAAAATCTTTCATTTGCTAACTATGCCTATCAGTAGTTAGTGCCTTCAGTAGTTTGAATCTTTTATTTAGCTGGCAGTAGTGGCGCTCGCTGTATTGCGGTAGTTCGAGTAACGAAGATGTTTGTGAGGTAAGTGATTTGTGAAAGGTATAGGTTAATGTTAGTCAGGGCCACTCTTTTGTAGGGATTTTTGAAAGTCAGATAGCGTTGCGCTAAAAAATATTTCGTGTCAGTTTTAGCACAGTCAGGTATAATTCATCAAGTCCTGTTGTGTTGCCACTCGTGAACAGCAATATAGTGGGTGTTTTCCAGCAGGATAACGTTCATCCGCATACCGCTCTTGTAAACCTACATGCTCTACAGAGTGTCAACATGTTGCCTTAGCCCGCTCGATCGCCAGATTTGTCTCCAATCGGGCACGTATGGGACATCATCAAACGACAATTCCAGCGTTATCCACAACCAGCATGACCCGTCTCTGTATTGACCGAACAAGTGCAACAGGCATGGAACTCTGTCCCACAAACTGACACCCGGTACCTGTACAATGCAATGTGTGCACCTTTACATCCTTGCGTTCAACATTCTGGCGGCTACACCGGTTGTTAATGTACCACCATTTCACATTTGGAGTGGCTTATGCGTGAATTCCTAAGGGACCAAATTTCTGAGGTCATCGGTCCCTAGACTTACACACTACTTCAACTAACTTAAACTAACTTATGCTAAGAACAACACACAAACCCATGCCCGAGGGAGGACTCGAACCTCCTGCGGGAGAGATCGCGCAATCCGTGACATGGCGCCCCAAACCAGGCGGCCATTCCGCGCAGCTATAGTGGCTTATCTCGCGCTTACATTAACCCGCGCTCTTGCAATACTAATCACTTAAATATGTTACCCATGCAAACGTATTACCGAAATTTCATTATTCTACATTAATTATTTTTTAGTACTGCGATTTTTTCCGTCAGTGTTTGATTTTGTTTGGTACGTAATGTCATCTACGTCCTTTGTTCTCGATAATTTAATTTATGACAGACTCTTTTTCTCTTGTTTTCCCACGGTCCATGTTACACTTCCACTCAATGCTTTGCTCTAGGCGTACAATTTCAGAAGCATCTTTCTGATATTCGGGTCAATGTTCGATATTAGTAGACAGTTTTTGATGAAAGCCGCTTTCTTCTTCTGTGGCTATTTTCTTCCATTTGTCTCCCGAGCTTCTGCCATCTTCAGTACCCATACTCTCTAGAGGGGCCGCCTCTGCAATTAATATAACTGCCCAAGAAACTATATATATATTACTTTCCTTCGGACATGTACCACAGTTTTACAAACTTTCGTAAGTGACAACACTTCCGCCAACGGAAACGGCGTGACTGCTTGTCATAAGTTTTATGTTTCCCCGCCGCGTACTGGAGTCTGTACAGCTCGGCGGCTTTTCCATATGCACGTCAGCAACTGCTTGTAAACGGTTGTTTGTTTGTTGTGGTCTTCAGTTCTGAGACTGGATTGATGCAGCTCTCCATGCTACTCTATCCTGTGCAAGCTTCTTCATCTCCCAGTACCTACTGCAACCTACATCCTTCTGAATCTGCTTAGTGTATTGATCTCTTGGTCTCCCTCTACGAGTTTTACCCTCCACGCTGCCCTCCAATGCTAAACTTGTGATCCCTTGATGCCTCAAAACATGTCCTACCAACCGATCCCTTCTTCTAGTCAAGTTGTGCCACAAACTTCTCTTCTACCCAACCCTATTCAATACCTCCTCATTAGTTACGTGATCTACCCACCTTATCTTCAGCATTCTTCTGTAGCACCACATTTCGAAAGCTTCTATTCTCTTCTTGTCCAAACTGGTTATCGTCCATGCTTCACTTCCATACATGGCTACACTCCATACAAATACTTTCAGAAACGACTTCCTGACACTTAAATCTATACTCGATGTTAACAAATTTCTCTTCTTCAGAAACGATTTCCTTGCCATTGCCAGTCTACATTTTATATCCTCTCTACTTCGACCATCATCAGTTATTTTACTCCCTAAATAGCAAAACTCCTTTACTACTTTAAGTGTCTCATTTCCTAATCTAATCCCCTCAGCATCACCCGATTTAATTTGAATACATTCCATTATCCTCGTTTTGCTTTTGTTGATGTTCATCTTATATCCTCCTTTCAGGACACTGTCCATTCCGTTCAACTGCTCTTCCAAGTCCTTTGCTGTCTCTGACAGAATTACAATGTCATCGGCAAACCTCAAAGTTTTTACTTCTTCTCCATGAATTTTAATACCTACTCCGAATTTTTCTTTTGTTTCCTTTAATGCTTGCTCAATATACAGATTGAATAACATCGGGGAGAGGCTACAACCCTGTCTCACTCCTTTCCCAACCACTGCTTCCCTTTCATGCCCCTCGACTCTTATGACTGCCCTCTGGTTGCTGTACAAATTGTAAATAGCCTTTCGCTCCCTGTATTTTACCCCTGCCACCTTCAGAATTTGAAAGAGAGTATTCCAGTTAACGTTGTCAAAAGCTTTCTCTAAGTCTACAAATGCTAGAAACGTAGGTTTGCCTTTCCTTAATCTTTCTTCTAAGATAAGTCGTAAGGTTAGTATTGCCTCACGTGTTCCAACATTTCTACGGAATCCAAACTGATCTTCCCCGAGGTCCGCTTCTACCAGTTTTTCCATTCGTCTGTAAAGAATTCGCGTTAGTATTTTGCAGCTGTGACTTATTAAACTGATAGTTCGGTAATTTTCACATCTGTCAACACCTGCTTTCTTTGGTATTGGAATTATTATATTCTTCTTGAAGTCTGTGGGTATTTCGCCTGTTTCATACATCTTGCTCGCCAGATGGTAGAGTTTTGTCAGGACTGGCTCTCCCAAGGCCATCAGTAGTTCTAATGGAATGTTGTCTACTCCCGGGGCCTTGTTTCGACTCAGATCTTTCAGTGCTCTGTCAAACTCTTCACGCAGTATCTTATCTCCCATTTCGTCTTCATCTACATCCTCTTCCATTTCCATAATATTGTCCTCAAGTACATCGCCCTCGTATAAACCCTCTATATACTCCTTCCACCTTTCTGCCTTCCCTTCTTTGCTTAGAATTGGGTTGCCATCAGAGCTCTTGATATTCATACAAGTGGTTCTCTTCTCTCCAAAGGTCTCTTTAATTTTCCTGTAGGCAGTATCTATCTTACCCCTAGTGAGACAAGCCTCTACATCCTTACATTTGTCCTCTAGCCATCCCTGCTTAGCCATTTTGCACTTTCTGTCGATCTCATTTCTGAGACGTTTGTCTTCCTTTTTGCCTGCTTCATTTACTGCATTTTTATATTTTCTCCTTTCATCAATTAAATTCATATTTCTTCTGTTACCCAAGGATTTCTATTAGCCCTCGTCTTTTTACCTACTTGATCCTCTGCTGCCTTCACTACTTCATCCCTCAGAGCTACTCATTCTTCTTCTACTGTATTTCTTTCCCCCATTCCTGTCAATTGTTCCCTCATGCTCTCCCTGAAACTCTCTACAACCTCTGGTTCTTTCAGTTTATCCAGGTCCCATCTCCTTAAATTCCCACCTTTTTGCAGTTTCTTCAGTTTCAATCTGCAGTTCATAACCAATAGATTGTGGTCAGAATCCACATCTGCCCCTGGAAATGTCTTACAATTTAAAACCTGGTTCCTAAATCTCTGTCTTACCATTATATAATCTATCTGATACCTATTAGTATCTCCAGGATTCTTCCAGGTATACAACCTTCTTTTATGATTCTTGAACCAAGTGTTAGCTATGATTAAGTTATGCTCTGTGCAAAATTCTACAAGGCGGCTTCCTCTTTCATTTCTTCCCCCCAATCCATATTCACCTACTATGTTTCCTTCTCTCCCTTTTCCTACTGACGAATTCCAGTCACCCATGACTATTAAATTTTCGTCTCCCTTCACTACCTGAATAATTTCTTTTATCTCGTCATACATTTCATCAATTTCTTCATCATCTGCAGAGCTAGTTGGCATATAAACTTGTACTACTGTAGTAGGCATGGGCTTTGTGTCTATCTTGGCCACAATAATGCGTTCACTATGCTGTTTGTAGTAGCTAACCCGCACTCCTATTTTTTTATTCATTATTAAACCTACTCCTGCATTACCCCTATTTGATTTTGTATTTATAACCCTGTAATCACCTGACCAAAAGTCTTGTTCCTGCTGCCACCGAACTTCACTAATTCCCACTATATATAACTTTAACCTATCCATTTCCCTTTTTAAATTTTCTAACCTACCTGCCCGATTAAGGGATCTGACATTCCACGCTCCGATCCGTAGAATGCCAGTTTTCTTTCTCCTGATAACGACGTCCTCTTGAGTAGTCCCCGCCCGGAGATCCGAATGGGGGACTATTTTACCTCCGGAATATTTTACCCAAGAGGACGCCATCATCATTTAATCATACAGTAAAGCTGCATGTCCTCGGGAAAAATTACGGCTGTAGTTTCCCCTTGCTTTCAGCCGTTCGCAGTACCAGCACAGCAAGGCCGTTTTGGTTAATGTTACAAGGCCAGATCAGTCAATCATCCAGACTGTTGCCCCTGCAACTACTGAAAAGGCTGCTGCCCCTCTTCAGGAACCACATGTTTGTCTGGCCTCTCAACAGATACCCCTCCGTTGTGGTTGCACCTACGGTACGGCCATCTGTATCGCTGAGGCACGCAAGCCTCCCCACCAACGGCAAGGTCAATGGTTCATGGGGGAAGTTGTAAACGGTATGATAGCCGAAGTTGGCCGTTAGTGGAAAATGAACAGAAATTACAGTCGACGGCGGAAATGATGTTATTTCAGAAACTATATGCCGTTTAGTGTGGTCTTTCTTACAATTCACCTAGCTGAAAACAGAATTATGATATCTTAAACGGTTCCGGAAATACTTGATGTGAACTGTTTATCTGTGTAACAGGCCTTGCTGCAGCCGAAATACATTGTTTAGTAGCATTCGTAAATAAACCTGATCATACAGTAAGTTTACCTTATTTATTTATCCTGGTAATAATACAGCCATCGGGCCCTCTTTATATATATATATATATATATATATATATATATATATATATATATATATATATATATAATGAATGGATGAAAATGGGGAAGAAATGGCTTTAAATATTTTTGTTATTTACTCTTTCAGTACGAACTTTGTTGTAGAACCCCTTTTTTACGTGTGGCAATAAAAATTCATTTAGACAGAATTAAGCACATTTAAAATTACGTGAACTTTAGCAAGCCTCTCATGCTGATAAATTAAAACTAACTGATTAATAACATTTATGACTTTGAAAATTATTTAAATTAAATTTTTTTTACGTATTTCGGCCTTGGCACATATTTTCTGGATGCAGTGGGTTTTTAAATATTTACTGAATCTTTCCCGGCGTTAGCTATGGAACACAAGACTGTCTCTGTTAGCATAAAATGGTTAAATATTGCCAAGCCGACCTGAACGTTTAATTATCATTGACAAAACACACTTCACTATACGTTTAAGTTATTTGCTTTAGAAATTGAAGGAACCAACAGATTAACAACTTCAACGTTAATTATCCGCCTATGAATGCACAAATGTAAAACCAGTAATAAATTCAGTCAGCCTCAGGATCGCTGTAAAAGGAAAATATTTCTTAATTCACTGCTAATTTTACCTGCTCCCGATTTACGGATTTGGTTAATTTTATAGCGGAACAATTTTTAAAATGTGCCGCCGCTGCAAATCGTTCGGTCGCGGCACAGCCCAGCAACACCAACGATAATCGCTAAAAGTGCTGAAAATTCTTTAAAGAAATATTATAGAAGACATGGGCATGCTAATTTACATTAGTAATACACAATTTTGATAAATTATAATGTATTTAGACCATAACAATAATTAAAATTACTCACCTTTATAATTTCTCCTCTAATGGAGGCTAAAGATAGATACAGACAAAAGAAGTCTACTCGTTCATATAATGCTACGTCACAGGTTCCTCTCTCTCTCAGCTCTCGAGGGAGACGACAAAGAATGCACATTATGTAGTGCTATTTATACTATTGCTGATTATGAATATCTCTTTGTAATCTTACAACATTATTTTCCTCTGTGGCTATATTTTACATTTTTTCATCGCAGATATTAACATATTTCGTAATTACATTATGAGTATAGAAATATTACAATCATAAATACATCGAGAATATTATTACAGAAAATATTACAATAATAACCAACGTCCTTTATACAAAATTAAATAATTTTTTTGTTAAACAATTACAGTATATACGAATTGCTTCATAGCGGCGTACATAGTACAATTAAATGTAATTTTAGTTTATTAATAGTGTGTGTGCTGCCAGGGAACGTTACACATTTAACCAAGCATTCCTTCTTTTTTACGTTATCTTCGTAACGGCACACGCTATAAAAATATTTATATCTAATGAAAGATACAACACTCAAGAATAACTAAAACATGAATAGTGGTAATCAGTAGTAACTATAGTAGCAAAGAGCGCAATTTATATTAGTTCATGAAAAGCAGGACAACAAAGTTAGATTTCTGACATATAGACTGAGGGCTCAGGCAGCAATTAACATAAGAGACTGCAGGAGAGAGAGAGGAAGAGAGGAAGGGGGAGGAGAACAAAGAGAGGGGGAAGAGTAATGTGAAAGAATACAAGTATTGAAGCGAGGGGAAAAGAAAGTAATATGACCGACTGAAAAATGAAAAGATAAAGACTCATAACTGGAACAAAATGGAAGCATTTGCACTACTGTTTGTCAGAGAGAATCTCGCCATGTATGTTAATTTTTTAGGGAAAAGTTTGAGATCGACGAAATAAGTGCTTCAGCTGTTTCTTAAATACAACATGTATTAGAAGTTCTATAAAACTTACTTTTGCTATTGACTTTGTGAGCTATAAATATTTCTCTTTGCTCAGTAACTGTCACCATCAGTATCCAAGATAGATGAATATCTGCACGTACTGAGTGTCCTATACCTCTGGTACATTCAACCATCTTCCTGCTCGAGCTGAATAACATCAATTGATTTTTCCTGGGTTGGGGACCACAGTCATGATATGTTTCTTGAATCAACTTATTGCTGGCATTTGACAGGAAGTTTTTGTTATTCATTTATTTCACTATAGAGATCTCACATTCTATTTCGGGTTTTATAACATTATATGTATGAAAACTGTTTAGGGACCAGTAATTTGCATTTATTGCATGTAGGTTACGTGTATACATTAAGAACGCATTTAATAGCTTGAGGTTTTGGCAGATGCTAGTATGATTATAAATATATAAAACTGTGTCGAACGCCAGGTGGAATTAACAATCTGTTGCCCTTTCTTAATAAAATATGGTGCTAGCACTCAAAAGGTTATGTAACTCAGATAGCAATTGCACCTAAACAATGATCTCTGAAGTGATACAGATGAATATCACTATTGGTTCTTGCTTACGACAGAACTGCGTTGGCCAGCATTATCAGAGCACAATGAGTTGAAGAGTGTCTGCCGTACTTAATGTCAGCTACAATACCTGCACTCGCACCTTATGATAAGACGGCCGGTATATATGTCGACATATGTTTAGTAATGTTTCGGCAACGACATGTAGTTCAGATGTATTTGATATTTACTGACCTCGTAAGTGATGCCCCTTAATATGTGTTTACCCAATATATTCACATTGTGCGTCGCACTTCGTTTTTTTATAGATGTTATTGTTTTCAGTTTTCAGCACTGCACTTGAAGTTGCGGTAGTGAAACAAATAAATAATAAAATCTTACAATCAAATGGCAGCAACGCTTTCATTTTTTTAGAAAAGGAATAATATTAGTTATCATCTTATCATCAACAATCTATCGTGAATGATACTGGCGGGATGTCAGATTTTCATTGCAGTAAACTGTGTCAATTGAAATATTGAAGTGCCACCTAATATTTCAGCGTACGTGAAAGAACTGTCTGCTCTTCAGACAACAGCTAAAGAGGAAACGACAGCAACTTTGAGATATCACTCGAGAAAATGTTCAAAGGATCGAAAAACACTTCGCCCGATGGACAAGCATTAGCCCGCGAGACACTGGCAGTTTTGCGAGAACGGTTCTGGTAACGAGTCTCCAAACTCTGTCTTAAACGATGCTACCGCCCAGCCTCAGGTGAAAGGCCGCTGTAGATACCAATTGCCAAGCCGTGTCTGAGTGCTAGGGAAATACTGGAATACGATCTACGTATTATTTTAAAGAACATCCGTAGCATCGAGGAAAAAAAATACACAAAGGTACAAAAAAAAAAGAACGATACAAGGGGATGAGGAACTGGTTTCTTAAAATTTTGTTTCGCATTTCCTTGTGTTAAACCGAAATGTCGCAAACATTTTGAATATTTATTTTTATTTATACAAAACATGTGGAAAACAACTTAAGGTCGGCACCATCTAACCACTTACGGTGGAATAAATTCTCGATTATTGACTTCTGCCCGAACTTAGTTTTTCATCAGTATCGTTTGCTTTATTAAAATCGTTGATCTATGTAGTATCTCATTTTAATACATTTCAGGTCTTTTAAGCAGCAGACCGTAAGTATTTTGCAAGACAGTGGCCTTTATTTGCCTGCGTCTCCTCTTTTATAAAGCGTTTTATAGTTTTAGTTAAACCAAAAAATATGTATATTTTTGACTGAACTTGACCGAAATTGGAAAAGAACAAAGTCAGAAACGAAAAGACGTAAATGTAACGGATGCAGTCCAAACAAATGTACGATCCATTCTGCTGCTAGAGTTATACACATTCTCACACTCTGATACTGGAATTACGAGTACGAAGCTTAAAATATATATATATAATAATTTACGTGTCTTTAACTAAATATACTTACCCATTCATTTTTATCAGCTGTAGTTACTTTCTTGCTTAATAGAAAACGATTTTTCTTTTCGATATAAACAAACTTTCTTCAGAGTAAAATTTCTTCTAGTGGATCGCTATAACGGCCTCGGATCTGATGAAACAGCTACGTAAGCGTACATTATGTGAGACCAGAAGTGTTACATTTAAATGGCACAATCTCATCCAAAGACAGAACAAAACTGACTCTGTCTTTTATTTTAAAGATCAGATTTTAGCGCTAGTGTTTAGGTTGGGCAAATTTTAGTGACAAATAAATATCAAGAATTTCGTATCAGAGGTGTAAAGCAAATGTTTCCTGAATTCAAACTTTTCAGTACTTACAAAATACGTACATTGTTAACGATGTGCTCCAAGAACAGTATTTGCGCGTCTGCTCTCGAAGTTACTAAAATCATACACGGTAGGTTTAATAAGGTAAACACATCGCTGTTATTAAGAAGATAACTGAACACTTATTAGTGAAAGCAGGAAAGTCCTTATTGAATACATTATATCTGGAGGTTGGATATGTATAGCCGGCCGGGGTGGCCGAGCGGTTCTAGGCGCACAGTCGGGAACCACAGCACCGCTACGGTCGCAGGTTCGAATCCTGCCTCGGGCATGGATGTGTGTGATGTCCTTAGGTTAGTTAGGTTTAAGTAGTTTTAGGGGACTGATGATCTCAGAAGTTAAGTCTCATAGTGCTCAGAGCCATTTTGAACGCCCTTCATAACCGGGCAACTAACCACTAATTTTCAAGTTCTCGATTTGTGTTGGTTTTGCTTTCGTAAGTCCATACTCCGACCACGACAGCATTACAAGTTGCAGTCCTCCCTGAAGTGCCCAATAACATGATCAGCTGTCCCACATCTACTTTCCAGTGACGCTACCACATTTATCAAGGGTGCGTACATAGTCTGCGTCAGATGCAGATTCTCTTCCGCCTGACAAAGAGATTTCTTACCACCTTTGCTCCAGAAGTATTACAGGCGTATCCAACAAACCATTTACATACAGCGGGTAGCCTTAAATGAGTTGAAGTGATTCAGTGACAACAGATCTGAAGGTTGTATCCCTTCATAAAAATATAAAGCATTTGCCTCTACTACTCTCAGTGTTACTGAACATATTTTGGTAAATGGCATTGCATCGTCATCGATATATTTAACTTCGCTGGTGTCGGCCCCTCAGACGGCCGTCACCATCATCGCCTGCTGCTGTCTTCGCTCGCTGTGAGTACAGTGCTTCTTTCTCTTGTTCTTGCAGTTTCGTACATGTCTTATTTGAACCACACATATATCTTCTGTCTCTTCATGCAATCTTTTCGTTATCTGTTCCACAATGACCTGCCTCATTCGATTCCACAGTAACTCTATTCCCACCATATCCTAGTATTTTCAAACTTCTTTGGGATGTCATCTGCATTTCTTCGCAAATGTCCTAAGTCTGAGAAAGTTCACATGTTTTCTTTATTTAGTTGTCACCTTTTGTTGTCCGAATGCAACGTCGATCTTGAACTGCGTATCGTGTGGAAATCGTTTGTTGCCTGTCTCTCACCACAGCGATTCTAGAACGCCATATAATTCCCTCTTTTGCCTCCAGTTGATCATGGTCTTCATTTCAAGCAGCTACCTTCGCTTTTTTACCTGCACTTTTTCCAGTTTGACGGTCATTATATTTGTCTTCGATATCTCTGGTTCATCCTATACTCCCCTGGGGGTTCTTTTCGTTTTTGCAGCTCCTGTACTATACCTTTTAAGTACTAAGGGCCTCTCTCAACAAGAAAACCCTTCACTGAAGTTGTCCCCATGTTTAGCGTTTCGTACTTCAGTCTGTAAAAACGTAACTCTTGTGGGATCACTTTTTTGTCTGATGGCTGCGTGTCTGGCCGTTACGAACTCCTTTTCTCAATAACGGGTAGACGTAATAAGTTGAATTGTACATCACATACTAAATTCTACTGCCAGATGGCGATGTAAAAAATTGAAGCTTCTACGTCAATGCAATCATAAGATACAGACATTTATGTCACATATTTTAATGTCCAGCCAGTATCGACATAGATAACAGGCAAAAATTGTCGAAATTCTCTGTTCCTGGGATGGATAAGCCATCTATATACACAATAAAGTTTGTACACAACGCTCGGTGCGTGATTCCTGCTAGTACTTATCCGAATTTTCTTACTCAATGTCCAAAACAACGTACAAGTACTAAAAACCGAATACCAGTGTAAGTAGGCTGTTTATGTTTTCTTATTGGCAACGTTACGTAGCGCTCTGTATGAAAATCACTGGCTGTGGTGTGTGCAGTCTGTGGCTAGTTTGCATTGTTGTCTGCCATTGTAGTGTTGGGCAGCGGCAGCTGGATGTGAACAGCGCGTAGCGTTGCGCAGTTGGAGGTGAGCCGCCAGCAGTGGTGGATGTGGGGAGAGAAATGGCGGAGTTTTGAAATTTGTAAGACTGGATTTCATGAACGGCTATGTATTTTATGATTTTTAGCACTATTAAGGTAAATACATTGTTTGTTCTCTATTAAAATCTTTCATTTGCTAACTATGCCTATCAGTAGTTAGTGCCTTCCGTAGTTTGAATCTTTTATTTAGCTGGCAGTAGTGGCGCTCGCTGTATTGCAGTAGTTCGAGTAACGAAGATTTTTGTGAGGTAAGTGATTTGTGAAAGGAATAGGTTAATGATAGTCAGGGCCATTCTTTTGTAGGGATTATTGAAAGTCAGATTGCTTTGCGCTAAAAATATTGTGTGTCAGTTTAAGCACAGTCATGTATAATTGTTCAAAAGGGGGCGTTTCATATGTCGACCCTTAGCCGAGGATACCTCACTGGAATCTTCTGATTTTTTTTTGTAGTTTGTGTATTTTTTGTAGCAATTGTTTATTGCTATCGCGTAATTGTAGAGAGAATCTCCTTTGTAGTTGCAGTCTTTCATTACTGTTGTGGCATGCATGTAGATTTGCACCAAGTATTTCGCAGCTGCGCTTGCAATTAACTAGATATTATTTTCAGTGCTATGTTAATGTGTTTTCTTATTTTGCTCTTCAAATTGTGCTTTTCTGTGTTGTCGTGTGAAATATTGTGACAATAATGGCGTGTGAAAAACGTAATACTAGGCTCCAAAGTAAACTGAGAAATGACAGTGAAGACGAAAGCGGTGTGTTAGCGCCACCGTGTAATGAATTAACTAATGTTGAAACTAGTGATTTGGTAATTGTGCATAGGGAAATGGAGCGGGCGGCAAATAATGGCGTAGACAGTGAAACAATTAGTGAACAGGGAAGCATTATCGATCGATCGGTCGGCAATAGCTCGCCTCAGGAATCCGAAATGACAGGACACAATCTCGCAAATACTGTAGATTCAGGTTTTGGGTCCTCACCGTTTTCTCAAATAAGTCAAGACACATTTTCTGCTTGTCAAAATGTGAATGTTGCCGGTGCAACTTCACTGCCGAAAAGCACTGAGGAACATGTTTCAGACACCAGTGCATTGTTATTACAGTTAATGCAACAAATGGGACAAAGGCTACAAAAGTTAGACACAACGCTTGAACAAAATCAGAAACAAATGGGACAAAATCTTCAAAAGTTAGACACAATGGAACAAAATCAGAGACAAACACAGCAAAAGCTTCAAAAGTTAGACACCACACTTGAACAAACACGTGAAGATTTAACTACTGAGTTACATAACATTGAATCGAAATGTCAAAAAGTCTGTAATGACGTAAAAACACAAATTTGTGAGCATTTCCAACCTATTTTTTCGCGGCATGAAAATGCATTACAGAATCACGAAGCAGCCATAAAAGAACTGCAAACCATTGTTCATGAAAATCATGAGACCTTGTGGGCTAAAATTGACCCAGTTGCATCTACCGATTCGGTTACGCTACTTGCAAAAACTCAGGAAAACTTAAAGTACACAGTAGATACGATTTCAACACAAATGGACACTCTGAAACTTGGTTCAGAAAAACACACTGAGGAAATAAGTACACTATCGGAGAAAGTAGACGAACTTTCAGATCAGTTCACTAACTTATCTGCAAAGGTAGATGATGATCTGAATGACACAAGACCTGTAGCCATCACTGACACAGAAGAGTATGAACAAATTAAGAAATTCAAACAAACTCAGAATCAAATTAATACGCAACACAAAAGAGAAATCCTGGAAGTACAAGATCAGTTGGCACAAGTAATACAAAAATTACATATTTCAGAGGACACTCGCGCTCCAACACGGGAAGAGGGACAAAGAAATACGGAAAAGTCACAAAATAATAACACAGGGCATTTCGGAAATTATGAAAGAAATTGACAAGGTACACCGAATTTTGAGATGGAACCGCCGAAACGAAGTAACAATGACCGATATGCGACTCGCCGACATGATGATTTTGACTATAAGCTGTTCATTACTACACGTAAATTCAAAACATTTAAGAATTCTGACAACGACATTCATCCACAAGCATGGCTTCATCAATTCTCTCATTGTTTTCCTCCCAACTGGTCATTGGAGCACAGGTTAGAATTTATGTGTGGCTACTTGGAGAATGAACCAGCTGCAAGAATGCGATCGGTCATTCACGATTGTCACAGTGAAGGAGAATTTTATCATGCCTTCCTCTCAGCGTATTGGTCTCAAGCTACACAAGACCGAGTAAAACATAGCATCATAATGATGAAACGTTTCGAACAATCTGAAGTTTCCAGTCTTATCAAATATTTTGAAGACATGTTGCATAAGAATCAGTATCTTTCAAACCCATACAGCCCCTCAGAACTCATCCGCATTTGCTTAATCAAACTGCCTGAACATTTACGACATATTATTTTAGCAGGACGTTGCAAAGACGACATTTAAGCTTTTCAGGGACTGTTACAAGAACTGGAAACTGACACTGACAATCGCGGAACGCGAAAACAGGAGCACAACAATTACAGGTCACATCTGTCACAATTCCGCGATGACAGACATAATACACGACAAGGCTATTCTTACAACGTAAATCGTGACCAAAACAGACACCACCCGTATGACAACCGTTGGCAGAGTAGTAGTAATTACAGGGAAAGATCACCTCTCCACGGTAATGACTATCGCAGAGACAATCAGAGAAACAGGTGAAATTGTAGAAGTTAGGTCTCCAAATCCCAATAACGAAGCGCTCCAACAAAGGCACAATAGGCAATGACTCATACCGCTGGCAGCTACAAAACGTACTTATGAAACTGACGATGCAGCTGCCATAGCTAGTAATTACGTAAAAATGGAAGACATTAGGGACATCTTACTCCAGGAACACGACGTAAAACATAACAACATTGCATATCCTGTGATTCACATTACTGTAAATGACGTAAAATTTACGGCAGTACTTGACTTTGTCAGTCCCATTTCAGTAATTAGTGAAACAGCCTTTAGCAAATGCAACAAATCGAACGATTGCCCCACACTTCCGTTACGTAAGATTTAATTACAAGGTGCAATCGTTGGAAAAAGTGTAGATGTACGCCAACAAACCAACTTAGAATTCTTTTGTCAAAGCCACAGCTTCTCTATGAACTTTCTTATTGTTCCATTATTGTCGACGGAAATTATATTGGGAGTAGACATTTTAAATGAATACAAAGCAATCTTAAACTTTCACGATGCTGAAATAAGTTTAGAGAAAGAAGGTAAGTCAATGGCTTTGAAATTTGAAGATTGGCTCTCAAACCATGACGAGGAAATTAATCGGCTTTACCTTCTGTTAGACAACAGTTCAGAATTTTCTACGGAACTAGACACTAACAATCACTCTGCAAGTACTGACAGGGATGATATCGACGCCATATTTGAAACTAATGAGTTAATTCAGAATAAAATTGAAACAATAGAGAATTGTAATGACACTGATAGGTAGGACCTTTTTGATATTTTAGAAGCACATTCTACAGTTTTTACTCACAAAACAGGAACAATCAAGGGTTTTCAATACCAATTTCGTGTTCGTTAGCATACTAAATTTTATGTTAGACCATACGTAATTCCAGCACATTATAGGGACCGTGTTAGAACAGAAATACAATCTATGCTTGACGAGGGCATTATTGAGCCTGCAGTAAGCTCATACAACAATCCATTACATGTTGTTGAGAAGAAAAATGGATTGATCATGCTTGTCTTAGATTCGATTGTAGCCTTTGTCCCATTTGTTGCATTAACTGTAATAACAATGCACTGGTGTCTGAAACATGTTCCTCAGTGCTTTTCGGCAGTGAAGTTGCACCGGCAACATTCACA
Source organism: Schistocerca nitens (assembly GCF_023898315.1). NCBI lineage: Eukaryota > Metazoa > Arthropoda > Insecta > Orthoptera > Acrididae > Schistocerca > Schistocerca nitens. The sequence goes on from NC_064614.1 coordinate 286,975,135, forward strand.
TTTTGACAAGCAGAAAATGTGTCTTGACTTATTTGAGAAAACGGTGAGGACCCAAAACCTGAATCTACAGTATTTGCGAGATTGTGTCCTGTCATTTCGGATTCCTGAGGCGAGCTATTGCCGACCGATCGATCGATAATGCTTCCCTGTTCACTAATTGTTTCACTGTCTACGCCATTATTTGCCGCCCGCTCCATTTCCCTATGCACAATTACCAAATCACTAGTTTCAACATTAGTTAATTCATTACACGGTGGCGCTAACACACCGCTTTCGTCTTCACTGTCATTTCTCAGTTTACTTTGGAGCCTAGTATTACGTTTTTCACACGCCATTATTGTCACAATATTTCACACGACAACACAGAAAAGCACAATTTGAAGAGCAAAATAAGAAAACACATTAACATAGCACTGAAAATAATATCTAGTTAATTGCAAGCGCAGCTGCGAAATACTTGGTGCAAATCTACATGCATGCCACAACAGTAATGAAAGACTGCAACTACAAAGGAGATTCTCTCTACAATTACGCGCTAGCAATAAACAATTGCTACAAAAAATACACAAACTACCAAAAAAAATCAGAAGATTCCAGTGAGGTATCCTCGGCTAAGGGTCGACATACTATCATCAATACTATCATTATTCCTGAAACAGACAGGCCGCAAACGTTGGAAGAACTTCTTCAAAATTTTAATGGTGTAAAAGTGTTGTCTTCCATTGATCTCAGATCCAGCTTTTATCAGATCGAACTTCATCCAGAATGTAGAAAATACACAGCTTTCCTTTGTTTCGGCGTTTGTTATCAGTTTCGGAAACTTCCTTTTGGTTTGAACATTTCTTCAGCAGCATTCATTCGCTGGCTAAATTCCATATTATCTGAGTTCTTAAAACGTCACATCAACTTATATGTGGACGATATTCCAATAGCAGAAGCTTCATGGGAACAACATAATCGCAACCTCAACAGTTTGTTACGTATTTTTTTCAGAATCTGGAATTACAGTTAACTTGGAAAAGTCTGAATTCGGTAGGTCAAAGGTGAGGTTTTTGGGTCATATTATTTCTTCTGAAGGCATTCAGCCAGATCCTGAAAAGTTAGAAGCAATCAGAGCCATTCCAGTTCCATCCACAAAAAAACAAGTCCGCAGTTTTCTAGGTCTCGTAAATTTTTACCGTCGTTTTCTGAATATGCAAATTCTTGTTACACGAAAAGTTTGTTCTCTCACAGGAAAAAATACTATTTGGAACTGAGACGAACAAGCACAGTTCGAATTCAATTCTTTGAAAGAATCGCTACTTAACGCGCCAATACTAGCTCATCCAGATCTGTCACAAGATTTCTGCCTTAGCACGGATTCTTCTAAAGTCGGTCTTGGTGCTCATTTATTCAAGAAGCCATAGAAAATGACACTACCGTTCAGAAAACCATTGCTTTTGCTAGCCGAGTGCTAACAAAATCTGAAAAAAAATTATTCCGTTACTGAATTAGAAGCTTTAGCTATCGTTTGGGCATTTAACAAATTCCGTTTCTTTCTTTCTGGTAAGCACGTAAAAGTATACTGTGATCATCGTTCATTACAATTTCTTATGTCTTCAAAATTAAATCATGACAGGTTAAAACGTTGGGCATTGTTTCTGCAAGAATTCCACTTCACAATAGTCTACATTCCCGGCAAGGAGAACACTGTTGCGGACGCACTGTCACGCGCACCGGCTGGGCTTGAGAAAAGTAACACAGAAGGCAACCTCGAGAAATTTCGGTATTCTTTACATTCAGAAAGTCGCCTTTGAAAACTTCATCACCACATCTTTAAAGGACATTGCTCATGAACAAGATAAGGATCTGATTTGGAAAGACATCAAAAGCAAATGGCATGAAAAGACACACACACAGATTCGGCATTATTATCTGGTTAGAAACAACATACTGTTCAAACGCTGCACTGTTGATGACAAGCTATGGGTACTTTGCATTCCTGAAGATTTTGTTAATAAGCTCATTTGGTACATTCATTTCAGCTACGCACATTTTGGTCCACGAAAATGTTACCATATTCTTCGAACGACTTGTTATTTTAACAATATGGAAAAGAGAATTCGAAGAGTCTTGTCTATTTGTAAACTTTGTCAAAAGGCGAAACCATCTACTATCTCACATCGTGCTCCGCTGTTTCCTATCATTCCTTCTAAATTAAAAGAATTGGCTGCTGTTGATCTCTTGGGACCGCTTGTCAGAACATCTAATGGATTTTCGTACGTTCTAGTCGCTGTTGAACTTACTTCAAAATTTGTTTCTTTCACTCCGTTACTTACTGGACGGTCTGTATCCAACGCCTTTGTTAAAAATTTCTTACGTGAAGTTGGCCACGTTGCTAAAGTCATTTCAGATAACGGACCGCAATTCAGATCTGTTGTTTGGTCACGCATGCTTCGGAACCATAAAATCAAACCTGTTTTTATTTCATTGTACTCACCACATTGTAACCCCTCCAAGCGGATTATGAAAGAAATCAATAAGCTTTGCAGACTTGATTGTCACAGAAAGCATCAGCACTGGGACAGATATTTACACTTATTTCAAAATGTGCTGAATGAAATGCCTCATGACTCCACTGCCTTACCAGCTACTCTTGTACTGAAGAATGAAGAACCACCGAACAGAATCAGAGAGCTTGTACCTTTCCCGAATACACTTAAACTTCGACACAAAGACATAATTTGTTTGGCTATTAAAAATATAGAATCTGCAGCAGACAAAAGGAGAAAACTAGACGGTAAAGCAAATGCAAAGAAATCATATATTGGTCAGATAGTTCTCATTAAGGCTCATTCATTGTCACATAACAAGAAACACTTGAGTCACAAATTCTTTCTACTTTACAATGGACCTTACAGAATCCGACGTATACCACATGATAATTGCGTTGAAGTTGAAACTCTGCGTACTAGGAAGAGTAAAGGTTTTCACCACATTTCACATGTACAACCGTTTGTTGAAAGATAATTTGCTTTTTAACTTTGCCTTTGCCATAAATCTTTTCACTTCACATTTCTAGTATGCTTTGTCAGACTTAGAATCTGTTAACATGCAACAATGTTTGAAGTTAAATATCCAGTCAAGAACCAAGAGAACTTATTTAAACAGAAATTACGAATGCATTGTTATAGTTAACAGACGACACAGTGTTGTACATTCTTGCAACAAGTTGCACGATTACGTAACGACTATCAGGCTTACATACTTAGAGCTTATACTGCTAATGAGATTTTAATGCAACATTTTGGTTTACATGAAAAGATACTCTTTATTAGAAGTTCATTCGGTGAGATTAAAGATGACTTAGCATTTGGTTTCTTTGATAGCTACACGATTATATCACAACGCTATTAATATGTGACACAATTTATATTGTTGCTTTTGCAGTGTATCTGTTTTATATCTGCACAGTTTTTCTGAATTCTTCTGGAAAGTAAAACATGTTTTAGTAGTAACTTTTATGGTATAGCTACAAGGAGACAGCCTTTTTCATAGCACAACAATATGTTACATTATAGTACTTTCTTCATCACGGCAATAAGCGTAATAACTGAGATATCTATACGCAAAGCATTTCACTTTTGTTTATCATGAGGTAAGTACATTGACTTCTGCAGAACTTAGCTTTCGGAGGACGATAACTACGACACTTCCACAGAGATTATCTTACAACAAGACGCACAGTTTAGCGCTACAGTACACGTATTTGAGTGATTAATTTTGTACTGAGGGTATAATTACATTAATCCTCAGGGGTACACGCTTACTTTGTGTACCATGTGTCTGGCAAACACAAGGAACCCTAGCTAATATGGTATTTGCTTATACAACTTTACACATCGGTACCATATTTCTCTAACAAATAAATTACACAGCTATCTGATCATTTAACTGAGAGAGACAAACATTGTTCTTTTACTACGTCAGTGACAGATGTTTACGCAATTACACAGCTGGATAACTTCACACTTATGAAATTGTATTTTGTCTGTACTGTGTGAACCCTTCATATTTTTCGGAACCATCGTGATACTATGAGAGCTTTGAATGATGTATTTGGTATGGGATCATGATTTTTAAAGTACGGTTGAGGTAGATGACACTATTGAAATGAGCAGAGAAATTTTTTTTGTTTTTAAATTATTGCAGAAAGCTACGACGTTTTTGAGATTTGACTGAGGTGTTATGATGTTATTTTTACGACGACGATGTGTATTATGCTGTTGAGGTATGTATATGATCAATAAGCTGATGCTATATGAGGAATTTGATTATGCTACGTATTTGTTATGATGAAATATTGAAGAAGTGTCGACGAATATGTATATGTGTAATAAGGTAAGGAATAATGAGTAGTGGTTAGGGACTCTGGTTTGTGAAAAAGGTTGTTGGAAACCAAGAATCGTACTTTAAGAGTTATGAAATGTATGTAAATGCGTGAATGTATTACAATGCCGACGAAAATTTTTTGGACACTGTTATATTAATAGGATTTTGTTTCTACACATCTGTAACGCAAATTCTTGACCTGTGAAACTTTTTATATGAGACTGCCACTGTAGTGCAAACTGGTGTCGTAAATATTTCGGTAAGAAAGGCAAGTGACCTTGACGTAATGCGTCTTGAGCGCCTGCTGTGTCAGACGCCTGGAGAAAAAGCCATTAGTGTGTGCCTTTTCAGAGGCACAGGTAGAAAAAAAAGGAGGCCATTATCCTCGCTATTGACATTTCTTTGTCGAAATCATCGAAAAATACGACACGCTCAAACTTGAAAACATATGATTACACTGTGGTGCTCTTAATTTATGATGTTTACTAAAATGCCTAATGAAATGATGAGAAACATTTTACATCTATTGTCTTTCTAGTTGGGAGATTGCTCATTTTGTTTAATATCTAGTTTCCAGCTGTGTTGCAGCATTGGTTTTATAAAATAAAATAAAATGCATTTGCTAATGTGTACACTTTCTGTCAACAGATCTATTAAATAATAATTTTGTGATCCATATTCTTCGAAAAAGGAGCACTTGGAATGAAAAGAACAATAAGAAGGGATTAATAACAGTAACTGCATACATAATTTTCTTTTCAACTACTTGGTAATTGTTTTGGTAGAGTAAGTTATCGTGATGCATCACTCTAGCATTAAGATGTGACATAGGTATTAAACATGGCCATTTTTACTGTAATATTTTTTCTGCTTGAGCTTTGTCATGTTTAGATATAAGTTATTGCATTTGCTGCTGCTGTTTGCCAGGCATAGTGTTACTGAATTTGACTTTGTATTCCTCTGTTAAGCAGCTTTACTACTGATTTATTTTTCTTGTTTGCTGCACAGTGCCTTATATTAGTTGTAATATTGCAATTGCTTTGCTAATTTAGATGTCCTGCTGCTTGCTTTGCCAATTTGCATTTTTATCATTGCTGTTTGTGTTAATTGTTTTGTGCTGCTGCATTGCCTCGTCCCTTAGTATATATATCTGAGCTCAGTAGATTTAAGTTAGCTTAAAATGGGGTAGGCTATATAAGAGAACAACTTGTGATGAATTGGAAGAAATGCATTGAGAAACTATAACAAAATGGTTTGGCCAAAAAAGTATTTTGAAAGAGGATATGAACAAAAAAAGTAGGGTTTAGGGACAACAGGTTTAGGTAGGATTTTCTTGGAAATAAATGATGAGGTAAGATAATGGAAAATAAATAATGAGGTAAGAACTGTGTGAACATATAAATACAGAAAGCATGCTTGGATAGAATTTTTCTAGTGGAAACAAATGTTGAAATAAGAGGAAAGATATATGGAATGAAGTTTTGGGCTGGACTGCAGTACCAAATGTCACACTGAAAACAAACCCTGTCCTGTATTTTTGTGTTATTACACTATGTGAATTTGTGTTTTTCCTGTCTTAATGTGTTTAGCTAATAAGACTTATGTTGTAGAATTTTTCTGATCATATGTTATTTTCTTTGTAAAGATGTTTAGACATTATTTATTCTGTTCTGTTTTAATGCTCATGTGTGAAGTTGATGTTTCGAAAGTTATTCTGATCTTTTATGTAAGTACTCATGTCATAATTCCTGTAACACTGATGTATATGTTATTTCGATTCTTTTGTAAAGCCTGTACTACAAATGTTATCGGTATTGTTATGTTCTTTAATAATGTATTTTGTACCTTTGTTATTGTATTCTCATGTTATAAAATTGTAATTGACACCAGTTCATCAAATTTCTGATGGTCATGGTATATGCAAAATATGTGAGAAGTTCGGACTGTTAGTGATTGGATGTGTGTTAATAATTCAGCAAGGGATTGGTTAACAGCATTGCTGGTTCTAAGGATAATTCCAGAAACTTTGTGAGTGCACAAGTGGTGGTTTATGGACTTGCTATATTGTCCGCAAGACTCTTCGATGGTGATTGTGCGCCTGCACAGTCACAACAGATGGCTGCTGGCCGTCTCTACATGGACTACAGTGGGTCTGCATCTTTGATGGCCCACCAATACCATTATTTCTACGAGGGCTGCAGTGGGTCTGCACCTCTGGTGGCCCACCGATACCATAATCTCTACCAGGACTACAGTGGGTATGCTCTGTGATGACCTACCTACCAATATTCTTCAAAACTTCCACTGACTCTGCTGTGGGTTTGCTCTGTTGTAGCGCATTACCTGTCTGCATGTCAAGAGTCAGCACTGTCTTTCCGTTGGAAGGACAACACTACTTCTTCAAGACTGCATGGAAATCCACTACTTCCATGTGAATTCTCTGTTACTGCTCAGACTTTGAGAAAAAAAACACTGCAATTTTACTGTGATGAATGATCAGGAGTGTCTTTATGGACTGTGAGAAAATTTTAGCTTTTGACCAACATTGTATCAATAAGTGTGTGCATTTGATATCTTTGTTATTGTAATTATGAAAAATTTTATCAAATCATTACTGGCCACTGCCCAAAACAATTTGTAAAATTTTTTGTGGAGAGCATGGGGGCTATGTAAGTAGGCTGCTTATGTTTTCTTATTGGCAATGTTACGTAGCGCTCTGTATGAAAATCACTGGCTGTGGTGTGTGCAGTCTGTGACTAGTTTGCATTGTTGTCTGCCATTGTAGTGTTGGGCAGCGGCAGCTGGATGTAAACAGCGCGTAGCGTTGCGCAGTTGGAGGTGAGCCGCCAGCAGTGGTGGATGTGGGGAGAGAAGTGGCGGAGTTTTGAAATTTGTAAGACTGGATGTCATGAACTGCTATGTATTTTATGATTTTTAACACTATTAAGGTGAATACATTGTTTGTTCTCTATTAAAATCTTTCATTTGCTAACTATGCCTATCAGTAGTTAGTGCCTTCCGTAGTTTGAAGCTTTTATTTAGCTGGCAGTAGTGGCGCTCGCTGTGTTGCAGTAGTTCGAGTAACGAAGATTTTTGTGAGGTAAGTGTGAAAGGTATAGGTTACTGATAGTCAGGGCCATTCTTTTGTAGGGATTATTGAAAGTCAGGTTGCGTTGCGCTAAAAATATTGTGTGTCAGTTTAAGCACAGTCATGTATAATTTTTCTAAGGGGACGTTTCACCAGTAACAAATACTTGCTCTGGTTTCAGTGGTTCCACACTGATCGTCTCGCCGTTCTGCTCTGCTCCCAAGAGCTCGTCTCAGCGCTGAGATATCTATCTTGTGCGAGTTTCATAGCTACTTCTGAGTGGTTATCAATAATTTGGAAGTCTATCTCATTTAATATTGTTTCGGCTGCCATCTGCACCTATCCTCTCAAGGACAGATCAGTCCCGGATCGGAGACAGTAGACCTTGCTGGTATGTCCCTTGAAACCTGTGTCATCTGAGTCGTTTGAATATATTCAAGTTTCTGAGCTTCTAGGAATCATTCTGAAGACATGCTCCCTCAGTTATCCAAGGACTTATTTCTCTACATGGAACGTGTTCGCACTTTGCGTCATTGGCTTAAGGTAGTTATACAATGTCCACTTGTTGCCAAAATCATTTGGTGCAATTTTTTCTTTGTACATAACAATGTCCACTTGTTGCCAAAATCATTCGGTGCAATATTTTCCTTGTACATAACAACGCCCTCAATCGAGGCTGTAAGAGGGATAATTTATCACCTCTTTCATACCTGCCGTCCACATTCTTTATTGGCCCTTCGTAACTAATTTGGTAACGCGTTGTGTTCCTTGATTAGGTTCAGTTTTTCCTTTCAAATAAATGCGTGCATAATACAGGCGAAAAGTGAGAGTGTTGAAGATACTGCAGCACTATTGTTGGTGTTCTCATCTTATTAAATAGAGGCTTATATGAGGTTCTTGAAATAACACCAGGGTGGCATGCTTTTGAAATTATTTGTTTCCGACTTGACGGATTTGCCTCAGCGTGGAAGCATGCAAAGAACGTCAATTTACGTTTATCGCAGGTGCTGACTGTGTGCAATATTCTCATCGTAAGGGTAGCTGTATTCAAACTTCTGACAGTAGTCACATGGCGCCGTCCAGTATACAGCCATCAAACCACGGCTTTCGATGAGGATCAGTGGCAGCACAAGCAGCTGGGATATTGATAGATATTAGCTGACAGCGAAGACTCTCAAATTTATATAAAAGCCCGCTTGTGACGTCGCCATCTGTACAGCCGGGAGGAAAACTGAAATATTATCATATATGAGAGAGAGCAAAGAATATTTTCAACAGCTGGCAGCGGGCCGTAACTCTCGCCCGCCGGCGGCGTGATACATGGCATCAATATCTGGGCGGGAGCGACGCCCACCTTGTCGGCGCGGGCTGCCTTTAAAAAGCGATAACTTCCGGCGGTCCCCGGTCACATATGAGTTCCGGCCGGGCCGGGGCAGCCCGTCCGCCCGCACAGGTGCCGCCGGCGGGCGCGGCTGACGGCCGATTGGGGGCCCGTGTCCGCGCCAATATATCGGTAGGAGGGGGCGGTGGCGTCAGCAGACTCAGCGCGGTGCCACCGGAGGGAGAAGGAGAGAGAACCCTCTAACACCATGACTGCTAGACTACCCAGTACCTGTCTCCAAAGCCTAGGTCGCAAATTAATGGTGTTTCCGAATGAATATCACTGTCTTCATTATTTACCACAGTTCCTTTCTATTAAAACTTAGGGGAGGAGAGGCCGTGGCCGTTGAATAAAACTACTGAGCGGTAGCAATATCTTTGCAGTAGAACATCACTACATCTACTGTTGGCCATAAATTTGCTACACGCGAAATTTAACCGACAGGAAGAAGATGCTGTGATATGCAAATGATTAGCTTTTCAGAGCAGTCACGACAAGGTTGGCGCCGATGGCGACACCTACAACGTGCTGACATGAGGAAAGTTTCCAACCGATTTCTCAAACACAAACAGCAGTTGACCGGCGTTGCCTGGTGAAACGTTGTTGTGATGCCTCGTGTAAGCAGGAGAAATGCGTACCATCACGTTTCCGACTTTGATAAAGGTCGGATTGTAGCCTATCGCGACTGCGGTTTATCGTATCGTGACATTGCTGCTCGCGTTGGTCGAGATCCGATGACTGTTAGCAGAATATGGAATCAGTGGGTTCAGGAGGGTAATACGGAACGCCGTGGAGGATCCCAACGGCCTCGTATTACTAGCAGTCGTGATGACAGGCATCTTATCCGCACGACTGTAACGGATCGTGCAGCCACGTCTCGATCCCTGAGTCAACAGATGAGGACGTTTGCAAGACAACAACCATCTGCACGAACAGTTCGACGACGTTTTCAGCAGCATGGTCTATCAGCTCGGAAACCATGGCTGCGGTTACCCTTGACGCTGCATCACAGATAGGAGCGCCTGCGATGGTGTATTCAACGACGAACCTGGGTGCACGAATGGCACAACGTCATTTTTTCGGACGAATCCAGTTTCTGTTTACAGCATCATGACGGTCGCATCCGTGTTTGGCGACATCGCAGTGAACGCACATTGGGAGCGCCTTACTGGCGTATCACCCGGCGTGATGATATGAGGTGCCATTGGTTACAAGTCTCGGTCACCTCTTATTTGCATTGACGGCACTTTGAACAGTATACGTTACATTTCAGATGTGTTACGATCAGTGGCTCTACCCTTCATTCGATCCCTGCAAAACCCTACATTTCAGCAGGATAATGCACGACCGCATGTTGCAAGTCCTGTACGGGCCTTTCTGGATACAGAAAATGTTCGACTGCTGCCCTGGCGAGCACATTCTCCAGATCTCTCACCAATTGAAAACGTCTGGTCAATGGTGACCGAGCAACTGGCTCGTCACAATATGCCAGTCACTACTCTTGATGAACTGTGGTATCGTGTTGAAGCTGCATGGGCAGCTGTACATGTACCCGCCATCCAAGCTCTGTTTGACTCAATGCTCAGGCGTATCAAGGCCATTATTACGGTCAGAGGTGGTTGTTCTGGGTACTGATTTCTCAGGATCTATGGTCCCAAATTGCGTGAAAATGTAATCACATGTCAGTTCTAGTATAATACATTTGTCTAATGAATACCCGTTTATCATCTGCATTTCTTCTTGGTGTAGCAATTTTAATGGCCAGTAGTGTAGTTACGTCAACTTAGCGATGTGTAGAAAAGGAACATACAAGGAGCGTTCAGTAAGAAGTGCAATATTTCTTTTTATCCTCAACCAGTTTCCTTTATAAAAAAGCGAAATTTACTCTCCGACATTGTGTAATATTCTCGCTTCAGCCCCTATAATTTCATGACCGATAGGTGGTGGTGCTGTACGAAGCCTTCAAGGTGGAATCTTTAACAAGAGTGCGTTCCAAGCAGATAGCTGGCATTGAATTTCTTTTGACCAGAGCATCGCAGATATTCGCAGGCGCTTGCAGAATGTCTACGGAGATCTGGTGGTGAACAGAAGCACGGTGAGTCGTTGGGCGAGCCGTCTGTCATCGTCACAACAAGGTCCCGCATACCTGTGCGATCTCCCGCGTGCCGGCTGACTGCACAAAGTTGTGATTCCTACAATGCTGGAACGTATGAGCACTCTCATTCGAGGTGATCGACGGGTCAAAATCAAACTCTTTGGTGCTCAACTGGACGTCTCTGTTGGTGGTGCTGACTCGCTCGTCCACCGGTTGATGCACTCAAAGGTCTGTGCTCGCTGGATTTCTGGCAGCCTCACAGAAGACCATAAAGAGCAATGAGGGACTATCGGGGCGGAAATGGTTGCGAGTTATAAATCTGATCGTAACAGTGTTCCGTCGAATATCACTACAGGCGTTGAAACATGGGTTCATCACTTCGAACTGGAAATAAAACGGTAGTACATGGAGTGGTGCCACACTACCTCTCCTCCGAAGAAAAAGTTCAAAGCTGCACCCTCAGCTGATAAAGTCATGGCGAAAGTCTTCTGGAGTTCAGAAGCAGTTATTCTGAGAAACTGAAGAAACGACAGTAGCGTGTCGTCCCCAAAAAAATGCAAACGAACTTCTTCTCCGTGACAAAGCATGTCCTCATGCAAGTCGACGCACCCTAGAGGTGCTCATAAAACATCGTTGGAATGTTCTTTCTCATCCACCCTATAATCCGGAAAGTCATAGCGAAAGTCTTCTGGAGCACTGAAGCAGTTATTCTGGGAAACTGAAGAAACGACAGTAGCGTGTCGTCGCCACAAACATGCAAACGAACATCTCCTTCTCCGTGACAAAGCATGGCCTCGTGCAAGTCGGCGCACCCTAGAGGTGCTCATAAGGTGGATGGTTTCTGGGGGAAGAGACCAAACAGCGAGGTCATCGGTCTCATAGGATTAGGGAAGGAAGTCGGCCGTGCCCTTTCAGAGGAACCATCCCGGCATTTGCCTGGAGCGATTTAGGGAAATCACGGAAAACCTAAATCAGTATGGCCGGACGCGGGATTGAACCGTCGACCTCCCGAATGCGAGTCCAGTGTGCTAACCACTGCGCCACCTCGCTCGGTAGGTGCTCATAAAACATCATTGAAATGTTCTTTCTCATCCACTTTATAATCCGGATCTCGCACCTTACAACTACCATCCATTTGTCCCAGTGAAGGACGCACTCCGCGGGATGCAGTACATGGATGATGGGAGTGTTATTGATGCCGCAAACGTTGGCTTCCACGTCGAGCGGTAGAGAGTTACCATCAGAGCATACAGGCACTCACAGATACGTCCAGTAAGGTGGCCTAAGGATGTCACATTGAATGGATATTACGTTAAAAACTTGGATTTTGTAGCCGAAAGAGTGTCAAATAATATGGGGTATTGGGATCCCGAATAAAAACAAGCTGCTTTCAGAAACAAGTATTGCGTTACTTCTTGAATGTCCCTCGTACCTTTGCATCTCTCACAATCGATACCCGTAAGGCTGTTATAGCTTCGGTACCTGAGTGGAGACATGTAGCCCACGTAAACTCTGTCTTAACTGGATGTCGTACTCCAGTTGTCTAAGAGAGCCAGCCAAAGATCCTCATACTTCGTATCCTGTCCAACTACATTGTGCAACACAATCAAAAGGTCACTTTTTCGAAATCGAATAACTGTCCCTCATCGCAACGCAGAAGTGTCACTTTTTCGAAATCGAATAACTGTCCCTCATCGCAACGCAGAAGTTTGAAATCTCAAGCAAAGGTGCTACAATTTTCTTCTGTAACGATGACGTCACCCTCGGGATCAGCGATGCTTCAAACAGCGAGGTCTCGACACATCCAAAATAAAAGCCAGAGCTCAGAAGTCCATGACAGGTGTAAGGTGGGTTAATGATGTGGCACTGTCACCAAATTTCACCATAAATCTGCCCATCGCCACCGTGAAAGTGTCACACGATGGGTACGTCCCCACATACCGTTTCCCCTCATTCCACCCCTTATCTGGACGCTTCTACGATGGTGGTCAGAACCGCGGCGTCTAGCGTTGAAATCACTCAGATTTCTAAGGGGTGGCCGAGAAAAACGTTTCAGACACACCGCCGCTTACAATAGACACGAAAAGGCCTCAGTGGCGTCAATGAAACCACCCTTTCTCTTGGGGAGTTGATTCCCACACACTTCGCGATCGGAAACGACAGTTTGCAGTGCAGTGTGCAGCAGAGCGATGTTCTTGCCAATCTTTGAAACTGCTAGCACCCCCGGACGATTTAACTTTCCTCTAAGATCATCGTGGGGCTGCAACCCATTAAACGTGATCTGACCCCTTTGGAAAGTAGCGCGACCGCAATTTTTGCTCTGATATTCCGTTTGGAACCACTAGAAAACGTTCAGTGCCATCGACGACATTTGAATGTGACCCGAAGCAGCAAAGGAATTTTATGCTTTTTCAGCCCCCCTGTTTCGCGCGTACCTGTTGCTTGATCACGATAGGTTGCGAGATTGACACAGATGTGAATCAAATGGCAAAGAGTACCTCTTACGACCTCACAGTTCAGTAAAATCCTCGGTGCCTCCCACGCACCTTCGTTGGGGATTTTAAAAATGTTCCTGTGCAGAGACATCCAGTGAGTGGTTTCTAGATACCGGTGTGACAGGCAACCATTTCGATGCCACTCAGCTGACTGCCGTTACGTCGCTGAAGTAGCGCCTGCTGGTAGCATGCGAAATGTAAGGGGTGTCGAAAGGGATGCCTGTCACACTGGCGCCTGGAAATCGGTCACTAGCTGTCTCTGTACAGAAACATCGTTCAGTAAAGTGACCCTTTAATTGTGTTGCGCAATTCACAAGGCCAAAAAGTGACAATAGAATGCAAATGAAAACGGTTTCCGATTCTACAGCCCCTTGAGCTTATTACATCTCATATTACTGATTTCAGGAGAAGAACTGGCTCAAAAAACGGCGATAATTCTGATGTATCATTTAAAAAATATCCGGTGATTCGACCATTGACAGGAGTATTAGAATAATGATTTTGTTTTATTTATCATACGTTTTACTCATATATTCCGTTATCGAGCACAAAAACGCCATGGGATGCAGCTGAAATGAATAAATTAGATATTATCCTAGCCAAATCTTTAAATACGTATAACTCGTAAAATGAAGAACTGCAAACAATGCAGGCGCTCTTGAACAAAGTTCGACATCGTTGCTCAGACATGCCAATGCTAATAAATAATATATATTACTTAGTATGTACTTATATCCAGAGCCAAAGAAACTGGTACACCTCCTAATATCATGTAGGGCTCCCGCGAGTGCTCAGAAATGCCGCAGCACGACGTGGTATGGACTCGACTAATGTCTGAAGTAGTGCTGGATGGAAATGACACCATAAATCCTGCGGGCCTGTAAATAAATCCGTAAGAGTACAATGGGGTGGAGATCTCTTCCTAACAACATGTTGCAAGGCATCCCAGATATGCTCAATAATGTTCATATCTGGCGAACTTGGTGGCCAGAGGAAGTATTGAAACTCAGAAGAGTGTTCCGGGAGCCACTCGGTAGCAATTCTTAACGTGTGGGTTGTTGCATTGTCATGCTGGAATTGCCCAACTCCGTTAGCATGCTCACTGGATGCAGGTGATCAGACGGGATGCTCACGTACGTGTAACCTGTCAGAGTCGTATCTAGACGTATCAGCGGCCCCATGTCACTCCAACTGCACACACCCTACACCATTACATATCCTCCACCAGCTAGAACAGTCCCATGCTGACATACATGGTCCATGCAATAGTGAGGTTGTCTCCCTATCCGTACACGTCCATCCGTTCGATACAATTTGAAACGAGACTCGTCCGGCCAGGCAACACGTTTCCAGTCATCAACAGTCCAATGTCGACGTTGATGGGCCCAGGCGAGGTGTAAAGCTTTGTGTCGTGCAGTCATCAAGGGTACACGAATGGGTTTTCGACTCCGAAAGCCCATATCGATGATCTTTCGTTGAATAGTTAGAACGCTGACACTTGTTGATAGCCCAGCATTGAAATCTGCAGCAATGTGCGGAAGGGTTGCACTTCTGTCACTTTGAACGATTCTCTTCAGTCGTCGTTGGTCTCGTTCCTGTAGGATCTTTTTCCGGCCGCTGCAATGTCGGAGATTTGATGTTTTACCGGATTCCTGATATTCACGGTACACTCGTGAAACGGTTGTACGGGAAAATCTCCACTTCATCGCGACCCCGGAGATGCTGTGTCCCATCGCTCGTGTGCCAACTATGACATCACGTTCAAACTCACCTACATCTTGATAACCTGCCATTGTGGCACCTGTAACCGATCTAACTACTGCGCCAGAAACTTTCTGCCTTATATAGACGCTGCCGACCGCAGTGCCGTATTCTATCTGTTTACATATCTCTGTATTCGAATACGCATGCCTATACCAGTTTCTTTGGCGTTCCAGTGCAAAAGGCAATGTACTGACTGACTGACTCATCATCATCAAGCCCAACCCGCTAAGGACAGAAACTGAAATTTGGAGAAGATGTGGATCTTATACTGTAGGCGTCGTTTAAAAAGGAATTTTTCGAAATTCCAACCCGAAGGGGGTGAAACAGGGGATGAACAGGTTTTTTGAAAAATGTCGCTATTAACGCAATTTTAAAACTTGACCTACCAAAAGTGGTACTTGGTTTCTTGTTCAGATATAAGAAAGTGTGTATTTTAGCGTTTTTTGGAATTTAACTCTATGGGGGCGAAATAGAGGGTGAAAGCTTATTTTGGAAATATATCATTATTAAAGAACTACTAAAGTATTTTTAAAGCTTCATCTAAGAACATTGATATTTGACTTCTTGGTTACAAATGAAAAATTATTGCTTCAGTGTTTTGGAAATTGATCTCCTTATGGGGTGAAGTAGGTGATGAGACTTCTTGCGAAAATATTTTACTATGGGAGTATTTTTAAAGCTAAATCTATTAAAAATTTAAATTTAGCTTCTCAATTAGAAATAAAAAAATACATGTTTCACTGTTTTTAGAAATTCAACCCCTATGCGGGTGAGACGGGGATGAAATTTTTTATGGAAATTTTCATTGTCCAATCATTTTTGAAGATAAATCAATGAAAATTTGTATTCGACTTCTCTGTTAGAAGCAAAACGTAAACATGTCACTGTTTTTGGAAATTCAACCACTAAGGGGGTGAAATAGGGTTAGACTGATGGGCACGAAAGGCTATTTTAAAGTATGTCACTACTAAGGGAATTTTTATGCTAGAACTACGAAAGCTGATATTTGGTTTCTCAGTAAGAAAATAAAAAAATACGTGTTTCAGCATTTTTGGAAATTCAACCACTAAGGGGTTCCAGTAGTGGGTGAAAGTTTTTTTGAAAATAAATAATTACTAAAGAGCTACTAAAGGATTTTTAAGGCTACGTCTACGACTACTGGTAATTGACCTCTCGGTTATAAATTAAAGAAATATGAGTTTCACTGTCTCTGGAAATTCAATCCCTAAGGGAGTACAATAGGGCATAAAAATTTTTTAGAAAATATTTCGTTACATTAAAGATATTTTAAAGCTAAATTTATGAAATTTGGTAGTTCACTCCTCACTTAGCTATAAATAAATATTTGTTGGGGGATGAAAGTTGCTATGGAAATATCTCCACAAGAAAGCAAAAGGCGTGATTAACAAACACTTTGGATTCCAACTACCAGAATCGCTTTTTGGTCAGAAGTACATTCGCATAAGACCATGATTATATGGCCCTAATTAGCGTAAAAAGTTTAGAAGGTATTTCAGTTTGTGACCACATAAAAATATCGATTAAATAAAAACAAAAAGAAAACTACAATCTACGCGAGCGAAGCAGCGGACGCTATGCTAGCTATATATAAACTGACATTAAAACGTGGAATGACCCCTGCATCTCTGTCCAAAATGAAATACATTTTAATAATTAGTATCTGAAGTGCTACAATGACTAGCATTTATGTTTCCAGTCGATGTTAGAGGCAAGTAACGCAAATGCGACAGTATATTTTTTTCAACGTAGCTTGAAAATTGAGTTTTCAAGAAAATTATCTACACTGTTGCTGAGCGATCGGACACAGATGCTACATGTTTTCTAATTTGATATACACATGCAAATACCAGGTGGCAGATTTCTGGTATGGTGTTGCAAATTGTTTTTAGTTTCTTGTAGTATACACACGCTAAAGACACAAAGTGCAGAAAATATTTCTGCATTAATAAATTTTCTGTTAGCATTTTCAGGAACAAAACCACCAGAGAGATTGACAATTCATAGCATGCCAGAAGGAAGCAGCTGCTCTGGTCATGGACGCTCTTCTAATGTAGTACTGCAATATTCTGCTGACATCGCAATTCCCTGATTCAATTACTGTTGTAGTCTATGAGATAAAGTTTATAATCTGAAATGGGTAAGCCGGCCGGAGTAGCCGTGCGGTTCTAGGCGCTACAGTCTGGAACCGAGCGCCCGCTACGTTCGCAGGTTCGAATCCTGCCTCGGGCATGGATATGTGTGATGTCCTTAGGTTAGTTAGGTTTGATTAGTTCTAAGTTCTAGGCGACTGATGACCTCAGAAGTTAAGTCGCATAGTGCTCAGAGCCATTTGAACATTTTGAAATGAGTAAATAAAATTTAATCAGGTATAGAACGGTCGAAGCTTTTTGGCGAACTACAACTTGGCGGACAATGCAATGTACAGGACTCAGTTGACATGCGAAAGCTTTATGCTCAGAGATCGGAGCTCTGAACCCAGGCAGTACAGAGTAGTACTTGAAAACAGTATCCTCAGTTGTTTATTAGGTATATGACAATCTCTATCTTCCCCACCTTATTCTCTTTAGCTCCCTCAAGTACCGTTGAAGTTATTCCTTGATGTCTTAACAATCATCCTGTTCCTTCTTCTCATTAACGATTTCCGTAACTTCCTCTCCTCGCTAATTCTTTGAGGACCTTTCCATTTCTTATCAGTCCACTAAAAATTAAACACAAAAGATCACAGTTCCACTGACATTACCAACTACCAATTGCACGACTGTTAACTGGAAAAAAAGTCCGCATATGTTAACATACAGTTACAGTAAACTTCGAATATCGAGAGTAATATTATTCCCAGATGCTTATATCTTGCTTCCATCATCAAGCACAATGTCAGAATAGCTCCTCTGGCGTGTTTACCTTTCCTATTGCCAAACCGATCACCATCTATCATTACTTGTTCATTCTGCTGTATATAATTTTAGTCAATGGCTCAGATGCTTGAGCTGTTAAGCTGATGGTTGGGTTATATTTTTCCGGCGGTCTGACGGTACTTTTCCAGACTCAAGGAGGATTCTACAAACCAACTTGAATAGCCGTTTGGTTGTCATTTCTTCCAATGATTTTAGAAATTCCGAAATTTGATCGCAGGTCTTCCAAAGCTCTGCTAAACTGTGTCTCTAATCAGATCCTCTACGTCTTGCATATGACTGCCCTTCCTTCTTCTGCCATGTCATCAGACCGTTCCTCCGCCTTGTAAAGGTCTTCAATCTATTCTTTTCCCCTGTACTCTCTCTGCTCTGCGTTTTACAGTGTAATACCTCTCGTTCACTTAATGTTGACATCTTCGCTTTTAGTTTTACCAGAAGTTGTTTCCACTTTTCTGTGTGCTAAATCAGTGCTTCCTACGATCAGTGCTTCCTACGAAATTTTTTTCGATTACTTCGCATTTCTCCAGCAGTCATATCGCCTTGTTTTCTCTGCGCTTTTCATTTATTTAATTCCTAAGTGCCATACTGCTATATTCCTGTCGTTACGGACATTTTTGTGCTTCATTCTTCCGTAGATTAAACGAAGTTACCCAAGGTTTCCTCACCTTATCTTCCTTGTACCTGTGTTTGCCTGCCCAAATTCAGTGATCGCCTTTCTTATAGATGTCCATGCCTCTTCAACTGAACTGACAGTTACTGTAATCAATATCGCAGTATCAAGAACTGTATAGAACTTCAGACGTGCCTTATCATTCCCCAGTACTTCAGTATCCCAATTCTTTACACACTCATTCCTTCACACTTCAATTCGGTCTACTCTTCATTAACGCTTAATTTTGATCTGAGGCAATATCTGCTCCTTGGTACGCCTTACAACCCAATATCTGATTTCAGGATATCTGTCTGACCATGATTTAATACATCTGGAATTTTACCATGTCTCCATGCCTTCTCCGAGTGATTTTTGAGCACTCTCCGCTATTATTAGCTGCAATTTATTACGGAACTATGTCTTTGTCCTCTCTCATACCTGCTACGTAGCCTGCATTCCCCGTCACTTTGTCTATCATCCTTCCCCTACTACAGTGTTCCCGTCCCCCATGATTATTAAATTTTCTTCATCCCTTATTACTGAATTACACGTTCAATATTCTCATATACTGTCTTTATATCTTCATATTACGTTTGTGGCGTTATCATGTACACCTGAACTATTGTTGTTGATATTGGTTTGTTATGGATTCTGATGAGAATAATACTATCATTGAACTCCTCACAGTAAATCACTACCTAACCTTCCCATCCACAACTAATCTTATTCTCTTTCCATCATTTTCTGCTGCTGTTGATATTACCTTACATTCATCTGACCAGAGTTCTTTATATCCTTTTCATTTCACTTCACCGACGCCCACTATATCTAGATCGCGCCTTTGCATTTTCCAGCTTCAGCCTACCTCTCGTTTAACAGTAGAGAGAAAATACAATATTTTCTAGAGATACGACCTTTTAACCTTACTTATTCTAGCCGCTTCAGGCCTGAAACTTGAAGCAAATTACGTAATTAGTGTATGTTCCGCGAGCCCAGTAACTTTCGTAACTATTGCTATCTCTTTCGTCAATTAAAGAGAGAAACTTAAGTCACAGTTTAATCTTTCTGTACCTGAAGTGTAGCTTGTATAACGGTATAACGAACGACTGGTAATTCAGCAAATGTTCAAGGCGATATGAATATAAATGTTTCTCGTGTTGTTCCTTCATGATATCTTACACTTTCCATTCATATGTGTTTCTTGATGTTTCTGTAATCATAATTGGTTCAAATGGCTCTGAGCACTATGGGACTTAAAATCTGAGGTTATCAGTCCCCTAGAACTTAGAACTACTTAAACCTAACTAACCTAAGGACATCACACACATCCATGCCCGAGCGGTTCCAGACTGAAGCGCCTATAACCGCTCGGCCACACAGGCCGGCTGTAATCACAATTAATGTATAACATTGTGCAGGTTATATCTCAGTGACACGTAGACATGCAGTGTGTGCCTTCAGTTATTGTGAACGTGGACTTAAATTAACGTTTGTAGATGGAATCACCGTTGTTTTCGGCTATTATTTTTCTCTCTAATACGTATATTCATTCAAAGAGGTTGGTAATTTTTTTGCTCACCCCGAATATTACTTTCCATAGATCCCGTCCCTGCTTTCCCAAGGTCACCTACCTCGCCCTTCTCTAACATGTGAAGCTGTGTACATTAAATGAACCACCACATTAACGACTTTTCTTTTAGCGTATAAGGTGAGTTGAAGGTGAACGAGTCTACAAGGGGCGGGACAGCGACACACACAATTTCCGTTGCGCTTAATATCACAGGTCAAGCTTCCAATACGTCTCTGTTTAAGGGCATAAATGATGGTCATTAAGTCCATGTTAAAGTTACGAGTCTTTTTCAAGGAATAAGCTCACATCATTTAGATTACTTCTTGTACAAAGCAGAGCAGAGCTTAACTTGCGTGCGTTCGATTAAACTCGCGATGAAAGTTCACAGGTAGTATTAAAAGCTTGGTTTCAGCCTTACGTAATTAAACAAAATAAAAAAAACGTAGTTTTCCAATTCAGTAAAGTTTCGGACCCGTCTGCGGGACAACATCGGAGATGAATCATGGGCAATACTGGCAACTGTTTCATCTCTGAAGATGTCCCCTGCAGATGGAAACGTAACTTTAGTGAATAAGCACGTAGGAAAAAAATTAGTCATGTGCAGGAGACGTCATGGCAACACAATGACAATGGCCACAATCAGCCGAGAAAATGAGTCCACAAATTTCGTGAGGATAGCCCTATCTAGGGCCACTCAGTGATAATTATGTCTCGCAGAACTACTAAATAGAAGGGATGTTGATTGCTAATATGAGCTCTATGTTCCAAAAAGTCCCAAACATGTTCCACAGGATTTAGATCGGACGATGTAGCGAGACAAGGGTGCCAGTGTGTTCGATCAAGCAGGATTGCATGCGTGCACCTCTAAGAACACGAATGTTGTCATCTTGGAAGATGCGATGTCCACACCATATTCATCTTGAAGTTGTAGAAGAAAGGCCCATATGCGATCACCGATAATTTGAAAAATGGTTCAAATGGCTCTGAGCACTATGGGACTCAACTGCTGTGGTCATAAGTCCCCTAGAACTTAGAACTACTTAAACCTAACTAACCTAAGGACAACACACACATCCATGCCCGAGGCAGGATTCGAACCTGCGACCGTAGCGGTCGTGCGGATCCAGAGTGTAGCGCCTTTAACCGCTCGGCCACTCCGGCCGGCGATAATTTTAAAATAAACCTCCTTGTTCACGTCCCGGCAAACTGAATAAGAGGACATAAGTCATGGCGCACAAACATCCCCAAACCATCGAAAACCCACAATCTGTCGACACTACACCCTCTACACACTGTGAGCTAAACGGCTCATTTAGCTATCAGTGCACGCATGCCTCGCATCATTTGAAAAGAGGCGTAATCGACACTTTTTTGCCTACACACCTCCAGTCGGCTGCTGTCTCATTTCCGTGTTGGTTAGCCAACTGAAAACATGCAACATTTTCTGCCACTGTGAATAGTGGCGCCCCCAGGGTGGTCGAGCGGTTCTAGGCGCTACAGTCTGGAACCGTGCGACCGCTACGGTCGCAGGTTCGAATCTTGCCTCGGGCATGGATGTGTGTGATGTCCTTAGGTTAGTTACGTTTAAGTAGTTCTAAGTTCTAGGGGACTGATGACCTCAGAAGTTAAGTCCCATAGTGCTCAGAACCATTGAACCATTGCCATTGGACTGATGACCTCAGAAAAAAAATGGCTCTGAGCGCTATGGGACTTAACATCTATGGTCATCAGTCCCCTAGAACTTGGAACTACTTAAACCTAACTAACCTAAGGACAGCACACAACACCCAGCCATCACGAGGCAGAGAAAATCCCTGACCCCGCCGGGAATCGAACCCGGGAACCCGGGCGTGGGAAGCGAGAACGCTACCGCACGACCACGAGATGCGGGCGATGACCTCAGAAGTTAAGTCCCATAGTGCTCAGAGCCATTTGAACCATTTTTTGAACAGTGGCGCTTTCCGAGGTACTTGACCCTAGAGTTCTATTTCATGCAGTTCCCTTCGCAAAATTCGCTCTTATGCAAAGTTCGATCGTAAACTGGTTGAGATGGGCCTGCACACGCTCACACCAACAATTCTTGTCGGGTTTGAAACCGATTGTTACTGAAAAAGAGTGACAGTTGTCTCTGTTTTCTGTCTACTGTGGTCTTCCTTGACCACTGCGAGCCACAAGTTGGACATCTACGTCGACACACCGACAAATCGGGTAGCTTCTTTCACAGTGTGGTCATGGGCGTGTCCAAACACGATAAATCCTTTCTGCCTTTCTATCGCATCTCCACTTCCTTTCATCTTATTGCGCTTATCCCATGCAAGCGACTGACACGTACATGCCATTTCACTGCCATCTAACGTGAGATGAAGATGTTGAATGACAGCGTGGTACCAGTTCTACACCATCCACAATGCTCCTAACCGACCAGTGTGCTCTTTGAAAGGGGTGACATATTTTGTCTGGTGAGTCTGGAAGCAGTTCCGTTTGCCAGTCACTTTTCACTGTGAACATTTACTGACGGTGTTCTGGTCACTATGAGTTTCATGACAGTAGTAGGATGTTAATGAAGATCCTGGACCAAAAATGTCCTTTGACCTTTGGGTTACATACATGCAGGGGCAGGGCAATGACTTTCGACATTTAACCTTGACTTTGACCTTCAATACATTATGTTAGCATCAAGTGAGCTGGCACAGTGGTTAGCACATTGCACTAGCATTCTCCATTTGACCAACCAGATTTAGGTTTCTCATGATTTCCTATGATCACTGAAGGCAAAAACAGAAAGTTTCCTTCGTCAATGGGAACAGTCAGTTTCCTTCCCTACCCTTCCGTAATCTGAGTTTGCATTCATCTCTAATAACTCACTATCATTGGGGTGTTAAGCCCTAATCTTACTTTTTTCACTACATAATGAAGCCCCTCCCTACCAATCAAAATCCAAGATGGTGGAACTAGCCCAGTTGTGCTAAAGGAAAAAGGTCCATGACAGTGAACTAGCCCATTTGTGCTTTATGCTGCTTTCCTTTCCTCTCCAGCCAATCACACCTCAGTGTTAATACGAAACAATCAGTTGCGTAAAAATAGAGCCAAGTTCGAAGATGTGCAGTAAAAAAACTACATAACTTTCGCTTGGCACTAAGGCCAAAGATATTTATCGTTTCCCTGTACATCAAAGATATTTGCATATACATACATTTCTCTGTACTTAATAATCATAACATTAAAATGTTGCAAAAATGTGGTATCAAGTTGCAATATAAGTCAAAGATATCTGCGTATACATACATATCTCTGTGTTTAATCAGCATAATATTCGACTCAAGCACAAAATGGTGCCAAGTCCCACTATTCCCATGAAAGTTAAAGGTATTCCACACACACACACACACACACACACACACACACACACACACACACACACACACAGTAATGTACTACTGTACCACATATGTAAATACGTGTATTGTCTCGTCATTTAAATTTCATCTCACAAGATAAATATTTCCTATCGCTCTCTCTCTCTCTCTCTCTCTCTCTCTCTCTCTCTCTTTCTCTCCCTCTCTCCCTCTCTCTCTTTCTCTATCCACCTCTCTTCACCTCTTCCTCATCATTTTGTTACAGAGGTAATAAAAATAGAAATAAAAAATATTATGAATTTAAATTTGATTATAAAAATGTTCAGAGCGAACTTTTATGATGTCACACACAGCGGAAAATAACAATTTAAGTTACATTTTACTTCGGCTTCAACACTTTTTAGAATATCATCTATTGTAAACAACAGGTTGTTACAATCTGAGTAAATATTTAAGACAACTCCATTAGAAATCCAAGTTCTGACTGCTGCATCTGCCCTAATAAAATCGAAATGGCACTGAATTTCGTTTTTCAGCCAAGCTGTATACAGTATGTATAATGCGAGGGACATTGAACAGTTTAAGAGGTGAACTGATACAGAAAAAACTGTATTTTTACAATATGAGTCGTTTACTACTTCTCCCCACCATTATTAATACACTTGTCCCGACGATGAACTAGATATTTCTTTTTACTTTATTGAAAGTCTTTTCTTGCCATTTTAGCCACTTTCGCACCAATTCTTTGACCTCCACGTGGAACTTTTATCCACGTAATACCTCCTTGAGTAAGGAAAGTCCGAGGGAGCCAAATATGGACTGTAGGGAAGGTGAGGCAGCACCTACCAATCCATTTTTCCTTGGTTTCTTGGGTCAGCTCGGCAGTGTGAAGGCGACAATTCTCGTGTAGCAATATCGCACCTTGTCTTTTAGATCAGCGGTGGTTTTTTCTTTTTCATTGCGGACTTTACTTTGCTCATCAGCATGTCTGAGCAGGCACTGTTTATTGTACGCTGATCTTCCAAATAATCGAAAAGACGACACCTTGGACATCCCAAGGATGGACAACATAATTGTTCCCACTGATGCTTAGGTTCTGATTTTCTTTCGGACAGGGGAGCTGGTGCGCTTCCATCCCAAGCTTTCTCGTTTGAACTCTGGTCCAAAATGGTTAATCAAAGTACACTAAAAGTTAAAATACTTTTTAGTTAATGATCACTTTCTCTTTTTCTTGCGAATCAGATAAGAACAACAATAATCTTCTTTCAGAGATCTAATATTAAAATCTCTTTTAGATCCGCTGCTACATACTTTGTGAACGGAAAGTGACTTTTTTGTGTTCTGAATCATCAGTCTTCTGACTGGTTTTATATGCCCCCCCCCCCACGAATTTCTCTCCTGTGCCAATGTCTTCATCTCACAGTAGCACTCGCAACGTACGTCCTCAATTATTTGCTGGATGTATTTCAATCTCCGTCTTCCTGTGCAGTTTTTGCCCTCTACAGCTCCCTCTAGTACCATGGAAATCAGTCCCTGACGTCTTAATGGATGTCTATCATCCTCTCCCTTCTCCTTGTCAGTGTTTTCCACATATTCCTTTCCTCTCTGATTCTGTGCACAACCTCCCCATTCTTTATCTTATCAGTCCACATAATTTTCAACATTTGTGTGTAGCACCGCATCTCAAAGACTTTGATTCTCTTCTGTTCCGATTTTCCCACAGTCCATGTTTCACTAACATACAATGCTGTACTCCAAACGTATATTCTCGAAAATATTCTCCTCAGATTAAGGTCTATGTTTGATACTAGTAGACTTCTCTTGGCCAGGAATGCTCTTTTTGCCAGTGGTAGTCTGCTTTTGATGTCCTCCTTGCTCCGTCCGTCATTGTTTATTTTGCTACATACACTCCTGGAAATTGAAATAAGAACACCGTGAATTCATTGTCCCGGGAAGGGGAAACTTTATTGACACATTCCTGGGGTCAGATACATCACATGATCACACTGACAGAACCACAGGCACATAGACACAGGCAACAGAGCATGCACAATGTCGGCACTAGTACAGTGTATATCCACCTTTCGCAGCAATGCAGGCTGCTATTCTCCCATGGAGACGATCGTAGAGATGCTGGATGTAGTCCTGTGGAACGGCTTGCCATGCCATTTCCACCTGGCGCCTCAGTTGGACCAGCGTTCGTGCTGGACGTGCAGACCGCGTGAGACGACGCTTCATCCAGTCCCAAACATGCTCAATGGGGGACAGATCCGGAGATCTTGCTGGCCAGGGTAGTTGACTTACACCTTCTAGAGCACGTTGGGTGGCACGGGATACATGCGGACGTGCATTGTCCTGTTGGAACAGCAAGTTCCCTTGCCGGTCTAGGAATGGTAGAACGATGGGTTCGATGACGGTTTGGATGTACCGTGCACTATTCAGTGTCCCCTCGACGATCACCAGTGGTGTACGGCCAGTGTAGGAGATCGCTCCCCACACCATGATGCCGGGTGTTGGCCCTGTGTGCCTCGGTCGTATGCAGTCCTGATTGTGGCGCTCACCTGCACGGCGCCAAACACGCATACGACCATCATTGGCACCAAGGCAGAAGCGACTCTCATCGCTGAAGACGACACGTCTCCATTCGTCCCTCCATTCACGCCTGTCGCGACACCACTGGAGGCGGGCTGCACAATGTTGGGGCGTGAGCGGAAGACGGCCTAACGGTGTGCGGGACCGTAGCCCAGCTTCATGGAGACGGTTGCGAATGGTCCTCGCCGATACCCCAGGAGCAACAGTGTCCCTAATTTGCTGGGAAGTGGCGGTGCGGTCCCCTACGGCACTGCGTAGGATCCTACGGTCTTGGCGTGCATCCGTGCGTCGCTGCGGTCCGGTCCCAGGTCGACGGGCACGTGCACCTTCCGCCGACCACTGGCGACAACATCGATGTACTGTGGAGACCTCACGCCCCACGTGTTGAGCAATTCGGCGGTACGTCCACCCGGCCTCCCGCATGCCCACTATACGCCCTCGCTCAAAGTCCGTCAACTGCACATACGGTTCACGTCCACGCTGTCGCGGCATGCTACCAGTGTTAAAGACTGCGATGGAGCTCCGTATGCCACGGCAAACTGGCTGACACTGACGGCGGCGGTGCACAAATGCTGCGCAGCTAGCGCCATTCGACGGCCAACACCGCGGTTCCTGGTGTGTCCGCTGTGCCGTGCGTGTGATCATTGCTTGTACAGCCCTCTCGCAGTGTCCGGAGCAAGTATGGTGGGTCTGACACACCGGTGTCAATGTGTTCTTTTTTCCATTTCCAGGAGTGTAGTTAGTAGAGTTCCTTAACTTCGTCTACTTCGTGACCATCAATTCCGATGTTTAGTTTCTCACTGCTCTCATTATTGCCACTTCTCATTGCTTTCGTCTTTCTTCGATTTGCCCTAAATCCATATTCTGTATTCATTAGACTGTTCATACTATTCAGCAGATCACGTAATTCTTCTTCACTTTCACCCAGGATAGCAATGTCATCAGCGAATCGTATCATTCATACCCTTTCACCTTGAATTCTAATTCCACTACTGAGCCTTTCTTTTATTTCCATCATTGCTTCTTCGAAGTACAGATTGAACAGTAGGGGCGAAAGACTACATCCCTTCCTTACCACCTTTTTAATCCGAGCATTTCGTTCTTGGTCTCCCACTCTTATTATTTCCTCTTGGTTCTTTTACGTATTGTGTATGATTCGTCTTTCCCTATAGCTTACCCCAATTTTTCTCATAATTTCGAACATCTTGCACCATTTTACAATGTCGAACGCTTTTTCTAGGTCGAGGAGCCCTATGAATGTGTCTTGATGTTTCTTTAGTCTTGCTTCAATTATCAACAGCAATGTCAGAATCGTCTCTCTGGTCTCTATACCTTTCCTAAAGTCAAACTGATAATCATCTAAGACATCCTCAACTGCGGTGGTCTCGCGGTTCTAGGCGCGCAGTCCGGAACCGTGCGACTGCTACGGTCGCAGGTTCGAATCCTGCCTCGAGCATGGATGTGTGTGATGTCCTTAGGTTAGTTAGGTTTAAGTAGTTCTAAGTTCTAGGGGACTAATGACCACAGCAGTTGAGTCCCATAGTGCTCAGAGCCATTTGAACCATTTTTCAATTTTCTGTTCCATTCTTCTCTATATATTGTTCTTGTAAGGAACATGGATACATGAGCTGTTAAGCTGATTGTGCGATATTTCTCGCACTTGTATGCTCTTGCATTCTTCGGAATTGTGTGGATGACATTTTCCGAATTTCAAACGGTATACTGTCGAACTCATATACTCTACAAACCAACGTGAATAGTCGTTTTGTTGCCACTAACCTAACGATTTTAGAAATTCTGATGGAATGTTATCGATCCCTTCTGCCTTATATGATCTTAAATCCTCCACAGCTCTCTAAATTCTGATTCTAATACTGGATCCTCTATCTCTTCTAAATCGACTCCTGTTTCTTCTTCTGTCACAGCGGACAAATCTCCCTAATAGAGGCCTTTAATATACTCTTTCCACCTATCCGCTCTCTCCCCTGCATTTAACAATGGAATTGCGGTTGCACTCTTAATGTTACCACCCTTGTTTTTAATTTCACCGAAGGTTGTTTTGACTTTCCTATATGCTGAGTCAGTCCTTCCGACTATCATTTCTTTTTCTATTTCTTCACATTTTTCATGCAGCCATTTCGTCTTAGCTTTCCTGCACTTCCTATTTATTTCGTTCCTCAGCGACTTGTATTTGTGTATTCCTGAATTTTCCTGAACATTTTTGTACTCCTTTCTCTCATAGATCAGATGAAGTATTTTTCTGTTACCCATGGTTTCTTTGCAGTTACCTTCTTTGTAGCTATGTTTTTCTTTCCAGCTTCTGTGATTGCCCTTTTTAGACATGTCCATTCCTCTTCATCTGTACTGCCTACTGGACTATTCTTTATTGCTGTATCTACATCCTTAGAGAACTTCCTTGTCCCAAGCCCATATTCTCCTGTAACCGGTTCTTCTGCTCCTTCCCCTACAACTGCATTCCAGTTCCTCCCTCCCCCCCCCAATAACTATTATATTTTCATCTCCCTTTGCTTATTGTATTACCCTTACAGTATCCTCATATACTTTCTCTATATCTTCATCTTCAGCTCGCGACGTCGTCATGTATAGCTGAACTATCGTTGTCGGTGTGATTTGGTGTCGATTCTGATGAGAATAAACCTATCACTTAATTGTTCACAGTAACATACTCTCTGCCCCACCTTCCTATTCATAACGAATCCTACTCCCATTATACCATTTTCTGCTGCTGTTGATATTACCCTATATTCATCTGACCAGAAATCCTTGTCTTCTTTCCATTTCACTTCACTGACCCCTACCATATGTAGATTCAGTCTTAGCATTTCCCGTTTCAGATTTTCTAGCTTCACTACCACATTCAAGCTTCTGACATTCCACGCCCCGACACACAGGGTGAAGGATGAAGTTTTTATTTATATGTGCATCATTCTTGAACCCTTGACAGGGGCATAGTCTACTTGCAAAATGTAGCAAATATTACATGAGATAATAAAAACAATCCACACTTGGAGAATGAAACATAGAACAAAAATATTATAAAAATCACTGTACGTAAAACAAAAATAAGACCATTTGAAGAGAAAATGCTAAAACAGATTCTGTGTCTCAAGATGTTAACAATAACCAAAAGAAGTTTGAATGTCAATTTTTCAAATTATTTACTAAAAAGTGATTTTGGATGTCACAATTTCTGCACTAATTTTCTCATGACCATGTTTCTACTGCATTGTGTAACTACACCATGATATCTTTTATTTTTCTCCCTTAGAAGCAGATGAACTCTTGTTCCCAAAACACTGTGAATTATTTTCTCCTGTACACTGTAGCAGGCTGCGAAAACTACTTTCTCCTTCGCTCATGCAACCACAGAAGTGGCTACATCAGAGAGCAACAATTCACCTGTGAGTAATTTCTTCTTTTTGTTTCTCAGATACATCTCTGCTGTTTGCAATACACTGGAAAGCTCACTTGAGGGCTGAATAAGTGAGGTCTCTGTAAGGGACTTCAGATGTAAAAGCATGTTCACAGACATACAGGGATTTTCTTTAGGTGCTATTAGGCTTTCGTCGCAAAATTTGCAAAGTGCATGACGCTTCATATCTTGCCTAACAATGTGACCACATAAATAGTATAGGGACTGCTGTTCACCATCACACACCATCAGGGGCGCTGACTTATAAAAAATATTGAGGGGGCCCATTCTGAGGGTCTTGCCTCAGGAAATTTTCTAAATTTTAGATGAAAAATAAGGAGTTTTAAAGTTTTTTTCATGATCAACATTAGAACCCCGAAAACTGGACTCTCGATAACTCGACACTCCAGGAAACTCGAGAAACCTGACACATTTCTTGGCTTTGAAAAATGAAACAGAAGATAAACACGCACAGTATTTTTGTAAAAAGCTAATTTAATTTGCACTAACAATCATGCTTATATATTATTAAAGAGCAGTGAATATATAGCTCTGAAAAGACTGAAATTATATTTAAATATATCCTAAACTATCATTACAAGAATAAAACATAAAATATCGCTGTCGCACATTAATAGCACTTTGATTGATAAGTGAAATAGATAATTTAAGCTTACTCTGAATAAGGCTCAAAGTTAATGCTTTAATACAGTATGCCTAATACTTTCAGTCAAAAAGTATGTAAATGGCGGGTTTTAATTGAGTCTTATACCCTAAAAATATTTAAGTATTTGAAAATAACTAATACAGTACTATAATAACATAGTAATACAGCACTAAACTAGTACTAATATTTCGAAACTGAAAATTTAACATTATGTATGTATTTAACTCTCTATTTTATAAAGATTTTTAATATTGCTCTAAATGCCATTATTAGCTCTAGAGTGTCTTTCAAAAGGTGCAAATGTCGACCATCTGACTGTATTACTGAATATGAAGTCATTGATGACTGGTCGGATATCCAATTCATCCAAAACATCTCGGAGGGCATGAAGAACAGCCAAGTTGTTCAGTCGTTTCTGTCCCATTGTTGATCGGAGATATGACTTCAGACGTCTAAGGGCGCTAAATGACCGTTCTGCTGTTTCTATCATGATTGGAACTACTTGGAGAAGCTTAATGCACTTGACTATTTCACATAACATTTCTCCAACTGCAGGCTCTTGTGTAATGTACTTTCTTACATCACGCGTGTTTTTAAGACCAGTTGCTTTTTATTAGCGATATCGGATAACATATTCAAGTGTAAAGCAGTTTCTCAATGTCTAGGTAATTTTTGAAAAATTTAATTGATTTTTCCAAATTTGTTTCACCTCTGTTTACTAAAAGCAAGCTCTCTTGTTCAACTGCAATGACCTGTGTGAGTCCAGTTGAGCAAAACGCTCAGTAATGCAAGATTACACCATTTCACAAACTTCACTGTAAATAGCTTTGTAGTATTCCTTGGTGTTTTGAAAGTATGCGGTGAGTTGGCTTCGTTGTTTTCATACTTCTTCGGTATACTTCGATTCCGAGGAAGCGAAGGATCATAAACTTGAGAAGGTTTTTCTTCTAAACACAATTCCCAAACGTGTTCATAAATATCATGACTTCCATTCAATATACAAATGAAGCCCTCATATATTTTTTTTCCAGATCAGTAACACTTAGATGAGGGCACAGAATTTTTTCATTGACACCCTCTACTGGATTCCTTGCATGGCAATAAAGACGTAAAAAGAAATAAGTCTTGAACTGTAACATTGACTCAAGGTAGCCTGCACATTTATAACCTGCCTCTGCTTTGTCCTCTCCAGAAAATATTTCAAAAAAATCTAGAAGTTCTTCAAAGTTTTTCAGTATTCTCAAGATACTAGAAGCTCGCATAGTCCATCGAGTCAGGTAAAGGGGTCATAGACCAGCTTGTTCGTTGGTGCTCTCACAGTGTATGCTTCTGAAGAGTCCCATCCTTTTGTTGGATCCCCTTACGGCGTTTATTAAGTCCTTTGCTAAAGCCATAATATCGCTCATAGACGTTAGATGGTGGAGACTGTCCACAACTGCCAAGTTTAAAGCAGTACAATGCACATAACGTGCCTTTGGTTGTATATCGAAAACATTTTTTTGTCCTTTGTACTTGCCTCTCATATTCGAGGCATCATTTATTTATTTATTTATTTATTTATTGTTCCGTGGGACCAAATTAAGGAGAAGTCTCCATGGTCATGGAACGAGACAATACATGAAATTATAACACGACATTAGAAACAGATAAAATGAAATATAAAAAAAAATATTCAGGTGACAAGTCGTAAGTTTAAATAAAGAAAATCAACAATGTAACACTGGAATTTGCTTAATTTTTTAGCTCTTCCAGGAGTGAGCCATGAGGAAACTCTTCAGTTTTGACTTAAAAGAGTTTGGGCTACTGCTAAGATTTTTGAGTTCTTGTGGTAGCTTATTGAAAATGGATGCAGCATAATACTGCACTCCTTTCTGCATAAGAGTCAAGGAAGTGCATTCCACATGCAGATTGGATTTCTGCCTAGTATTAACTGAGTGAAAGCTGTTAACTCTTGGGAATAGGCTAATATTGCTAACAACAAACGACATTAAAGAAAATATATACTGTGAGGGCAATGTCAGAATTCCCAGACAACTGAAAAGGGCTCGACAAGAGGTTCTCGAACTTACACCACATATAGCTCAAACAGCCTGTCTTTGAGCCAAAAATACTCTTTTTGAATCAGAAGAATTACCCCAAAAAATAATACCACACGACATAAGCGTATGAAAATATGCAAAGTACACTACTTTTCGTGTTGAAGTGTCACTTATTTCAGATACTATTCTAATGGTAAATAAAGCAGTATTTAGTTTCTGAACAAGATCCTGCACATGGGATTTCCACAACAGCTTACTATCTATCCGAACGCCTAGGAACTTGAACTGTTCCGTCTCGCTTATAATATGCCCATTCTGTCTGATCAAAATATCGGTTCTTGTTGAATTGTGAGTTAGAAACTGTAAAAACTGAGTCTTACTGTGATTTAGCATCAAATTATTTTCCACAAGCCACGAACTTATTTCATGAACTACATTATTTGATACTGTTTCAATATTACACACAAGATCCTTCACTATCAAGCTGGTGTCATCAGCAAACAGAAATATTTTTTAATCACCTGTAATACTAGAAGGCATATCATTTATATAAATAAGAAACAGCAGTGGCCCCAGCACCGACCCTTGGGGAACGCCCCACTTAACAGTGCCCCATTGGGACTGAACATCATTACCACTCTCAATATCGTGGAGAATTACTTTCTGCTTTCTGTTCTTAAAGTAAGAGGCGAACCAATTGTAAGCTACTCCCCTTACTCCATAATGGTCCAACTTCTGCAGTAATATTTTGTGGTCAACACAGTCAAAAGCCTTCGTTAAATCAAAGAAAACACCTAGCGTTCGCAACCTTTTATTTAATCCGTCCAAAACCTCACAGAGAAAAGAGAATATAGTTTTTTCAGTTGTTAAACCATTTCTAAAACCAAACTGAACATTTGACAGCAAATTATGTGAATTTAAATGCTCCAGTAACCTTGTATATACAATCTTCTCGATGACTTTAGCAAACACCGATGGCATAGAAATAGGTCTAAAATTGTCAACATTATCAATGTCTCCCTTTTTATAAAGTGGCTTCACTACCGAGTTCTTTAATTGGTCAGGAAACCGACCACTCCTAAAGGAAAAGTTACAGATATGGCTAAGTACTGAGCTAACATACATAGAACAATACCTCAGTATTCTGCTAGATACCCCGTCATATCCATGAGAGTTCTTGGTCTTTAGTGATTTAATTATTAACTCAATCTCCCTCTTGTCAGTACCATGGAGGAGCCTTTCAGGTAACAGTCTCGGAACACTTTTTTCTAAGAGCGCTATATGATTCCCTGTTGAGACTAGGTTTCTATTTAGTTCACCTGCTATATTCAGAAAGTGATTATTAAATACTGTACATATATGCGACTTATCAGTAACACGGACATTCCCACTAAGCACTGATTCTATATCCTCGACCTGTCTCTGCAGACCAGCCACTTCCTTTACGACTGACCATATGGTTTTAATTTTATCCTGAGACTTAGCTATTCTATCTGCATACCACGTACTTTTTGCCTTCCTAATAACATTTTTAAGCACCTTACAATACTGTTTGTAATGGGATGCTGCATTTAGATTTTGAGTGTTTCTAACGTTTTGATATAATTGCCACTTTGTTCTACAAGATATTCTTATCCCTATAGTCAGCCACCCATGCTGCCTGTTTGTGCTAGTACCCTGTTTTGAACGTTCTAACGGAAAGCAACTTTCAAAGAGCACGAGAAAAGTCTTGAGAAAAGCATTATATTTATCGTCTACTGTATCAGCGCTATAAACATCTTGCCACTCTTGTTCCTTCATAAGGTTTACAAAGGTCTCTACAGCAACTGGATCAGCTTTCCTAAACATCTGATGACTATATTTAACACGTGTTGCAGCACAAAAATCTTTTAGAGTTAAAATTTGTGCATCATGATCTGAAAGGCCATTCACCTTTTTGCTAACAGAATGAGGAATGAACAAAAATGTTGTCTATGGTTGTTCTACTGTTCCCTTGCACTCTCGTTGGAAAGAATACGGTTTGCATAAAATTATATGAATTAAGGAGGTCTACCAGCATCCTCTTCCTTGCACAATCACTTATACAAT
Source organism: Schistocerca nitens (assembly GCF_023898315.1). Taxonomy (NCBI): domain Eukaryota; kingdom Metazoa; phylum Arthropoda; class Insecta; order Orthoptera; family Acrididae; genus Schistocerca; species Schistocerca nitens. The sequence goes on from NC_064614.1 coordinate 287,009,659, forward strand.
TAATATTGAAGTCACCACATGTAACTAACTTTTTGTATTTCCTATAAAGTGAATCAAGAACCTCCTCTAGCTTTAGCAAAAATGTTGTGAAATCGGAGTCTGGGGATCTATAAATAACAACAGTTAGAAGTTTAGCTCCGTTAAATTTAACCACACCTGCACAACATTCAAACACCTTTTCAGTGCAGTACTTTGAAACATCAATTGACTCAAATGGGATGCCGTTTTTCACATACATGGCTACTCCCCCACACCGCAAAGAGCTCCTTGAAAAGCTGCCAGCCAACCTGTATCCTAGTAAAGGAAGCCTCTGAATTATCTCCTTATTTAAGAAGTGTTCAGATATACCAATAATTTCAGAGTCAACATCTATAAGCAGTTCACTAACTTTATCTCTAATACCTTGTATATTTTGATGAAATATTCTAATTCCCTCATTACTCGGATACCTAAGCTTTGTCAAAAGTGGTTCCTTTGTTAGAGAGACTTCCCTTAAGCAGGAATACCTATCAGCTGACTTCAAACTAAAAAAGGTGCAGCTCTAACACCCACTACTGCAGGAATTTTCCCATGAGTGATCCCACCAACCCCACCTATGCTGTCACCTATAAGCTTTGCCAACCTCCCCTTCCCATACCTGTTGAGGTGCAGGCCATGTCTAGTGAAACCCGTCCTGCTGATAGACTCCACCGACACCACTGAAATGTGAACCATGCTTTCTGTCATCAGCGCACCCCCAAGTCTCATGTTATTACGCCTGACGGCTGTATTAAGATGAAGCCGATCGTGACGCTGAAACAGTTCGACGAAATGCACATTCGTGTTGCCAGTCTGAGTGGCTATCTTTTCCAGGTCACCATCTATGTCATACTCCCCATCCCTATCAATACTATTACCAGCCCCACCCACAATCACTACCTGATCCTCTTTAGTAAAATCCCTACATAACCCCCCTATGTTAACAGTCACCTGAGCCAATCCTGCATTAGCCTTCACAATGCTGGTGACCTGGTACTCACTCCCCAGCACTTCCTGCAACTGCTGGCCTACACCTCTGCCATGAGAACTAACTAACAGCAGAACCTTCTTCTTCCTCTTCGACTTTGCAACTGTTCTAGCCACCGTAACTACTGAGGTCTGCTGCATACTTCCTACATCTACAGCTACTAGAGATTCCTCTCCACTAGACTCTGACAGTTGGTCATATCTATTGTAAACACCAATAGTAAAACTATCTGAAAATCTTCTTCTCCTAGCAGATCTCTTGCCAACAGCCAGCTCCCATTCCCCAACCCCCTTCTCCCTCCTCATCCTATCTAGCTCCTCCTGTGCGTTTTTCAACTGCACCTGAAGGGCACAGATCTTACGCTCCTGCTCCTCTATCAACTTACTCTTGCTACATAACCTGCAGTTCCAGGAGAGGATCTCACCAGAATGCCCACTGGCTTCCCCACTGCATTCCCCCCAGTGAAAATACTTCGAACAAGTCTCACACCGCAATCCACTACTCACAAACCTACGGCAAAGCCCACACTTCTCACTCATGGTAAAATTTTACTTTTTTTTTAAGTTCCGCTACTACAATAAGAAGATATTAAAAACCTGACTACAATAATCACAAACTTACTCTACAAGGGAAGTAACTACTATTATTAACAGTATTAATAAACAACAAATGTGAATATAACAAAAGACTAATACAGAAAGAGAATCAAACGTCTAATGACACAGTAACGAAGCTGAAAACAGTTCCCAAAAGGTTCTTCTGTGATTATTTCACTAGAAAACACAAAAAACTCCGGTTGAAGACTACTAAAGTTCCTAAATAAACCACTATACACAAACAATTAATTAGTACTTAGCTTTCGATGCGCCGCTACAGCTGCAACTGGTCAGCGCGGAATGTAAACACAGGTAAGAGGTTACGTTTCTCGATACGAAACACAAATATCAGGTCACAACACAAGAAAGGCAGAGCTGAATGAAGAAACCACTAATAAGTCACTTATATAGTAAATATTATCACAAAAACCATTAAAACATGTATCTGAAACCTAAAAATATATAAAAACTTGGAGAGCTATCTCACACGCAGTCACTCGCTTATGACGTCACACCATCATAGCACTATCCTCTTAAGTTATCCATCGACAAATGAAGACGAGCAAAAACGTCTTTTAAAATACTAAACAGAGTTTGTTATTCAGTGTTGAGGGTCTCGTATAAGCGAATAGTCTTCATTGATGATTAAGGATTCATCGATAGTACGAATACAAAATGACACTCGTTCGTGAATCGAAGAATCAGTTGTTTCATCAACCATAATAGAAAAATGTTCAGTCTATTGATTGAAGCCAATACCTTTCTCAACACAGACTTTCCTAGTTGATCAATGACCTCCTGTTGAATATGGTGGGATGTCCACTTATACCCCGAACGCCCTAACCACTCTATAAACTCAGGTATGTCATTCTTTCGAAGTTCCAACATTGCAAAAATTTGAGTTTACATCTTCGTGCCCTCTAATTGCTAGACTTTGTCGGCATAGAAATTTCACGATAGTAAAAACTGTCTCAAGAGCTAAACGGCCTTTCTTCATATCATTATCTACATCTACATCTACATCTATACTCCGCGAGCCACCTTACGGTGTGTGGCGGAGGGTACTTATTGTACCACTATCTGATCCCCCCTTCCCTGTTCCATTCACGAATTGTGCGTGGGAAGAACGACTGCTTGTAAGTCTCCGTATTTGCTCTAATTTCTCGGATCTTTTCGTTGTGATCATTACGCGAGATATATGTGGGCGGTAGTAATATGTTGCCCATCTCTTCCCGGAATGTGCTCTCTCGTAATTTCGATAATAAACCTCTCCGTATTGCGTAACGCCTTTCTTGAAGTGTCCGCCACTGGAGCTTGTTCAGCATCTCCGTAACGCTCTCGCGCTGACTAAATGTCCCCATGACGAATCGCGCTGCTTTTCGCTGGATCATGTCTATCTCTTCTATTAATCCAACCTGGTAAGGGTCCCATACTGATGAGCAATACTCAAGAATCGGACGAACAAGCGTTTTGTAAGCTACTTCTTTCGTCGATGAGTCACATTTTCTTAGAATTCTTCCTATGAATCTCAACCTGGCGCCTGCTTTTCCCACTATTTGTTTTATGTGATCATTCCACTTCAGATCGCTCCGGATAGTAACTCCTAAGTATTTTACGGTCGTTACCGCTTCCAATGATTTACCACCTATGGCATAATCGTACTGGAATGGATTTCTGCCCCTATGTATGCGCATTATATTACATTTATCTACGTTTAGGGAAAGCTGCCAGCTGTCGCACCATTCATTAATCCTCTGCAGGTCTTCCTGGAGTACGTACGAGTCTTCTGATGTTGCTACTTTCTTGTAGACAACCGTGTCATCTGCAAATAGCCTCACGGAGCTACCGATGTTGTCAACTAAGTCATTTATGTATATTGTAAACAATAAAGGTCCTATCACGCTTCCTTGCGGTACTCCCGAAATTACCTCTACATCTGCAGATTTTGAACCGTTAAGAATGACATGTTGTGTTCTTTCTTCTAGGAAATCCTGAATCCAATCACAAACCTGGTCCGATATTCCGTAAGCACGTATTTTTTTCACTAAACGTAAGTGCGGAACCGTATCAAATGCCTTCCTGAAGTCCAGGAATACGGCATCAATCTGCTCGCCAGTGTCTACGGCACTGTGAATTTCTTGGGCAAATAGGGCGAGCTGGGTTTCACATGATCTCTGTTTGCGGAATCCATGTTGGTTATGATGAAGGAGATTTGTATTATCTAAGAACGTCATAATACGAGAACACAAAACATGTTCCATTATTCTACAACAGATTGACGTAAGTGAAATAGGCCTATAATTATTCGCATCTGATTTATGACCCTTCTTGAAAATGGGAACGACCTGTGCTTTCTTCCAGTCGCTAGGTACTTTACGTTCTTCCAGAGATCTACGATAAATTGCTGATAGAAAGGGGGCAAGTTCTTTAGCATAATCACTGTAGAATCTTACGGGTATCTCGTCTGGTCCGGATGCTTTTCCGCTACTAAGTGATAGTAGTTGTTTTTCAATTCCGATATCGTTTATTTCAATATTTTCCATTTTGGCGTCCGTGCGACGGCTGAAGTCAGGGACCGTGTTACGATTTTCCGCAGTGAAACAGTTTCGGAACACTGAATTCAGTATTTCTGCCTTTCTTCGGTCGTCCTCTGTTTCGGTGCCATCGTGGTCAACGAGTGACTGAATAGGGGATTTAGATCCGCTTACCGATTTTACATATGACCAAAACTTTTTAGGGTTCTTGTTTAGATTGTTTGCCAATGTTTTATGTTCGAATTCGTTGAATGCTTCTCTCATTGCTCTCTTTACGCTCTTTTTCGCTTCGTTCAGCTTTTCCTTATCAGCTATGATTCGACTACTCTTAAACCTATGATGAAGCTTTCTTTGTTTCCGTAGTACCTTTCGTACATGATTGTTATACCACGGTGGATCTTTCCCCTCGCTTTGGACCTTAGTCGGTACGAACTTATCTAAGGCGTACTGGACGATGTTTCTGAATTTTTTCCATTTTTGTTCCACATCCTCTTCCTCAGAAATGAACGTTTGATGGTGGTCACTCAGATATTCTGCGATTTGTGCCCTATCACTCTTGTTAAGCAAATAGATTTTCCTTCCTTTCTTGGCATTTCTTATTACACTTGTAGTCATTGATGCAACCACTGACTTATGATCACTGATACCCTCTTCTACATTCACGGAGTCGAAAAGTTCCGGTCTATTTGTTGCTATGAGGTCTAAAACGTTAGCTTCACGAGTTGGTTCTCTAACTATCTGCTCGAAGTAATTCTCGGACAAGGCAGTCAGGATAATGTCACAAGAGTATCTGTCCCTGGCTCCAGTTCTGATTGTGTGACTATCCCATTCTATACCTGGTAGATTGAAGTCTCCCCCTATTACAATAGTATGATCACGAAACTTCTTCACGACGTTATGCAGGTTCTCTCTGAGGCGCTCAACTACTACGGTTGCTGATGCAGGTGGCCTATAGAAGCATCCGACTATCATATCTGACCCACCTTTGATACTTAACTTAACCCAGATTATTTCACATTCGCATTCGCTAATAACTTCACTGGATATTATTGAATTCTTTACTGCTATAAATACTCCTCCACCATTGGCGTTTATCCTATCCTTGCGGTATATATTCCATTCTGTGTCTAGGATTTCGTTACTGTTCACTTCCGGTTTTAACCAACTTTCCGTTCCTAATACTATATGCGCACTATTTCCTTCAATAAGAGATACTAATTCAGGAACCTTGCCCTGGATACTCCTGCAGTTTACCAATATTACGTTAACTTTTCCTGTTTTTGGTCTCTGAGGACGGACGTTCTTTATCAACGATGATAATGTTCTCTCTGGTAAGCCGTCAGGTATTTTATCGTTTCGCCCAAGGGGGGGGTCCCTCTAACCTAAAAAACCCCCGTGTGCACGCCACACGTACTCTGCTACCCTAGTAGCTGCTTCCGGTGTGTAGTGCACGCCTGACCTGTCTAGGGGGGCCCTACAGTTCTCCACCCAATAACGGAGGTCGATGAATTTGCAACCATTATAGTCGCAGAGTCGTCTGAGCCTCCGGTTTAGACCCTCCACACGGCTCCAAACCAGAGGACCGCGATCGACTCTGGGCACTATGCTGCAGATATTAAGCTCAGCTTGCACTCCGCGTGCGATGCTGGTTGTCTTCACCAAATCAGCCAGCCGCCGGAAGGAACCAAGGATGGCCTCAGAACCCAAGCGGCAGGCGTCATTCGTTCCGACATGTGCTACTATCTGCAGCCGGTCACACCCAGTGCGTTCAATAGCTGCCGGAAGGGCCTCCTCCACATTACGGACGAGACCCCCCGGCAAGCACACCGAGTGCACACTGGCATTCTTCCCCGACCTACCCGCTATTTTCCTGAGGGGCTCCATAACCCGCCTAACGTTGGAGCTCCCTATAACTAATAGGCCCGCCCTCTGTGACTGTCGGGACCTTGCCGGAGAATCGGCCACTGGCCCAACAGGCGAGGCATCCTGTGGTGGCTCGGAAACGATGTCATCACCACTAGGAAGCACCCCGTACCTGTTGGAAAGGGGTAAGGCAGCCGCCACGCGGCCAGATCCCACCTTCGCCTTTCGGCCAGGCACGCGCGAGCCCACCACTGTCCGCCATTCACCCTGGAGTGATGGCTGACCGGTAAGATGCTCACTGCCGGAAGACGCAGCGACATCAGGGGTTCCATGTGATTCCAAGGCCACCGAAGTAGGCATAGGTCTCACCACAGTTGCCCCAACGCCACTACGAGCCGACGCCTGCGCCTCGAGCTCGATGAGCCTAACAGACAAAGCCTCCACCTGTCCCCGAAGAGTGGCCAATTCTCCTTGCGTCCGCTCACAACAACCACAGTCCCTACACATGACTATGTTTACCCTACTCTATACGGTGACAAATTCCCAAGATAATCTTCTGATGAGCTACTCTGATAATCAAGAAACACTCACTGAAATACGAGACGCGAAAACTACGCTAGGTTTTCCCAGAAAAACTATTTAAAAGCTAAGCGCAGCAAATAAGTACAAAAACACTGTTATTGAAATAAAAGGTTCTACCTAGTAAGCACTCGAACACGCAAGAAATTACAAAAATAAACTAGTAATTACACAGATAACTGAAAATAAGTCGCTGCTGTTTGTAAAATATGTAAGAAGCAAACGGTGTACTCGCCTTAGTAGTAGCAGGAGCTAGCGATGCGCTCTCGCTGACGGTCTAACTGTTCATTCAGTTGGGAGGCCAAACTTCGGATAGTGGTAGAATTTAGTTTCTGAACACCTTCTTTATGCGAAAACGTATTTTCATTAAGATGGAATTTTTTCAAAGCCTTTTTCCCGTTAGAAAACCCTACGGAAGTAAATGCATCTTCTTTTTTGAAGAAAATTGTAATAGATTTTTAGTATCTGCCTCTCTTCAGGTTTTGCAAAACACTTTTTTCGGTAATGTCTCATATTCTAGCCATGTATATTTGAGCAAAAAAGACTTCTGAAATTATCTTCCCTTACCAGATTGTCCAGGTTTCAGCTGTGAACGGTTCTCGCCTGAAGATGACGAAGCAATTGACGACACAATAATTGTTGGAGATTGACTTGATGTATGATCAACTTCCAAGCACGCCTTTTTGTAACAAATTTATGCATTACAAACTTAGTTCACAATACACTAAGAGTGTCAAGTAAGCAATAAAATATACTCATATAAAATAGTCCACTAGACACTAAAGTTGGAACTCTGAACACGTCTGCAGCATGCACTGAACGAAACTTTCCGCACTCAATGACTGCAACAGCAGGGTGGGCTTTATACATCGTCATGTCTCGAAGCATGAAGGCGATGCGAGGCGGAGGGTTCGAGGTGCTTCTGCTCCAGTCCGCCCGCCTGCGCCAAATTTTTCCCGAAGGTTCGCGCACAAGGGACAAATTCTAAATGTGCCCACAGCACCGTAACACTATCACGATTCACACCACTCGTTTTCAGTTAATCTGCTTACCACAGTAATAATTATTTGTTTGTACTCATTACTGAATGTATTTCAAAAGGTAACTATCATCAAACAAGGAAAATAAAAAATTCCAACATAATTCTGTGATTTTACAAAGCATAATATAACTAATATTTTCTTAAATTTTGAGGGGACTTGGACCCCCTCAGGCCCCATGGAGTCGCTGCCTGTGCACATCATGTTACAAAGTGGTTCGTCAACTTCCTCAGCACACACATCCTAATCCTCACTTGGAGATTCTCCCACTAATTTTGCCAGGAAACTACTGTCTTCATTTTTATTATTGTAATTGGCAGTAGTAAAGAACTGAGAAAGAGTAATAATCCTCAGTGCTCATTTCAATTCTCGTGGTGTTGGCACTGGATTTTTGAAGTGGACCATTGAAAACAGATTTTCTAAGGCATCTTGTGTAAATCTACTTCTTAACACAAGTTTAAAATTCTTCTCATTCAGGAATCTGTCATGCAGTTTCAAAATACCTGCAGTTGTCAAAACTACACCAGACTTAACTGGTTTCCAGGCACCTCTCAGGCCAATTTTTCAGTTTTCAAATAAGCACAGAGTGTCTTTAAGATGACAGGGAGACTCACTGTATGTCTGTTCATCAGAACGACTCAGAGCCATAACTGGAACTCTAGATGTCATGAGGTACATCTACATGGATACTCTGAAAATAATATTTAAGTGCCTGGCAGAGGGTTAATCGAACCACCTTCACAATTCTCATTAATTCCAATCTCATATAGAGCGCGGAAAGAACGAACACCTATATCTTTCCCTTATTTTATCGTGGTGATCGTTTCTCCCTATGTACATCTGTGTCAAAAAAATATTTTCGCATTCAGAGGAGAAAGTTCGTGATCGGAATTTCGTGAGAAGATTCCGTCGCAACTAAAAACGCTTTTCTTTTAATGATGTCCAGCCCAAATCCTGTATCATTTCAGTGACACTGTCTCCCACATTTCACTATAATACAAAACGTGCTCTTCTTCTTTGAACTTTTTCGATGTACTCCGTCAGTCCTATCTGGTAAGGATCCCACACCGCGCAGCAGTATTCTACAAGAGGAGGGACAAGCGTAGTGTAGGTAGTCTCCTTAGTAGATCTGTTACAATTTCTAAGTGTCCTGCCAATAAAACGCAGTCTTCGGTTAGCCTTCTCCACAACATTTTCTATGTGTTCCTTCCAATTCAAGTTGTTCGTAATTGTAATTCCTAGGTATTTGGTTGAATTTACACCCATTAGATTAGGTTGATTTATCGTGTAACCGAAGTTAACGAATTCATGTGGATGACCTCACACTTTTCGTTGTTCAGGGTCAACCAACAATTTTCGCACCATTCAGATATCTTTTCTAAATCGTTTGGTAATTTTTTTTATCTTCTGATGACTTTATTAATCGATAAACGACAGGATCATCTGCAAACAACCTAAGACGGCTGCTCAGATTGTCTCCCAAATCGTTCATATAAATAAGGAACAGCAAAGGGCCTATAACACTACCCTGGGGAACGTCAGACATCACTTCTGTTTCACTCGATGACTTTCCGCCACTTACTACGATCTGTGACCTCTCTGACAGGATTATCACAAATCCAGTCACATGACTGAGACGATATTCCATAAACACGCAATTTCACTATAAGCCGCTTGTGTGGTACAGTGTCAAAAGCCTTCCGGAAATCCAGAAATACGGAATCGATCTGAAATCCCTTGTCAGTAGCACTCAATACTTCACGCCAATAAAGAGCTAGTTGTGTTCCACAAGAACGATGTTTACTGAACCCACGTTTAAAATGGTTCAAATGGCTCTGAGCACTATGGGACTTAACATCTCATGTCATCAGTCCCCTAGAACTTAGAACTACATAGCCCTAACTAACCTAAGGACATCACACACATCCATTCCCGAGGCAGGATTCGAAGCGGCGACCGTAGCGGTCACGCGGTTCCAGACTATAGCGCCTAGAACCGCACGGCCATCAGCGGCCGGCCGAACCCACGTTTACTGTGTGTCAATAGATCGTTTTCTTCGAGGTAATTTATAATGTTCGAACACAATATACTTTCCAAAATTCTGCTGCATATCGACGTTAATGATATGGGCCTGTAATTAAGTGGATTACTCCTACTACCTTTCTTGAATGTTGATGTGACCTGTGCATCTTTCCAGGGATCTTTCGTCGAGTGAACGGTTGTATATGATAGTTAAGTATGGAGCTAATGCACCAGCATACTCTGAAAGGAACCTAATTGGTACACAGTCTGGACCAGAAGACTTGCTTTTACTAAGTGATTCAAGTTGCTTCACTACTCCGAGGATATTTACTTCTACGTTACTCATGTTGGCAGCTGTTCTAGATTCGAATTCCGGAATATTTACTTCGTCTTCTTTTGTGAAGGCATTTCGGAAGGCAGTGTTTAGTAACTCTACTTTGGCAGCACTATTTTCGATAGTATCTATATTGCTATCGCGCAGAGAAGGCATTGATTGTTTCTTGCCGCTAACGTACTTCACATACGACCAGAATCTCTTTGGATTTCTGCCAGGTTTCGAGACAAAATTTCGTTGTGGAAACTTTTATAAGCATCTCGCATTGAATTCCACGCTAAATTTCGAGCTTCTGTAAAAGATCACCAATCTTGGGTATTTTGCGTCTGTTAAAATTTGGCATGTTTGTTTCGTTGTTTCTGCAACAGTGTTCTGATCCGTTTTGTGCACAATTGAGAATCAGCTCCGTCTTTTGTTAATTTATTTGGTATAAATCTCTCAATTGCTACCAATACTATTTCTTTGAATTCAAGCCACATCTGGTTTGCACTTATATTATTAGTTTGAAAGCAGAGGAGATTGTCTCTCAGGAAGAGGTCAAGTGAATTTTTATCTGCTTTTTTGAATAGGTGTATTTTTCGTTTATTTTTGGAGGATTAGGGGTTTACAATATTCAGTCTCGCTACGATAACCCTGTGTTCACTAATCCCTGTAGCCGTTTTGAGCTTGTTATTAATTCAGGATTATTTGTTGCTAATTGGTCAAGTGTGTGTTCACAAGCGTTTACTATTCGCATGGGCTCATGAACTAACTGCTCGAGATAATTTTCGGAGAATGCGTTCAGCACAATTTCGGATGATGTTTTATGCGTAATCCCGGAATTAAACATGTATTTCCGCCACAATATCGAGGGTAAATTAAAGTACCCACCAACTATAATCATATGAGTCGGGTACGTGTTTGAAATCCAACTCAAGTTTTCTTTGAACTTTTCAGCAACTGCATCACCTGAATTGGGAGTCGGTAAAAGGATCCAATTATTATTTTATTTCGGTTGCCAACAATGACTTCTGCCCATACTAACTCACAGGAACTATCTACTTCAGTTTCGCGACAAGATAAACTACTTCTAACAGTAACAAACACGCCACCACCAACCGTATTTAGTCTATTCCTTTCGGAACACCGTTAGGTTCCTCGCAAAAATTTCGACTGAGCTTATATCCGGCTTTAGCCAGCTTTCAGTGCCTATAAAGATTTGAGCATCAGTTCTTTCTGTTAGCGCTTGGCGCTCTGGTACTTTCAGCTGCAGAGAATTCTTACGGGTTGTATGGCCGTAGTCCATGCCGACTTGGTCAGCAAGACTCAGCACAACCAGGAGCACCTCCGAAGATGCCTAACGTCGCTTTCGACGAAACGTCAGAGAGTTCCATGGACCACGGCCATACAACCCGGAAGAATACCCGGCAGCTGAAACATCCGGTCGTGAAAGCCTTCTCTGGTACTTTCCCAACACAGCTATGGCAATTTACATCTGTTATACCGTTTTCCTGTATCTATGTTCTTCCTGTGTTCGGCCCGCACCTTTGCTGGCTGAAGCCCTTCTTGTGTTTTCCCGAGACTCTCCAACCCAAAAAAAAAAAAACCGCCCAGTCCACGCCACACAGCCCCTGCTACCCGTGTAGTCACCTCCTGCGTATTGTGGACACCTGACCTGTTCAGCGGAACCCGAAACCTAACCACCCCTTGGCGCAAGTCGAGGAATTTGCAGCCTAAACAGTCGCAGAACCGTCTGAGCCTCTGATTCAGACCCTCCAATCGGCTCTGTACCAGACGTCCGCAATCGGTCATGTCGACTATGCTGCAAATGGTCAGCTCTGCTTTCATCTTGCAAGTAAGACTGGCAGCCTTTACCACTTCTGTTAGCCGCTCGAAACCAGAGAGAATCTCTTCTCATCCAAAGTGACACACATCATTGGTACCGACGTGAGCAACCACCTGCAGCTGGCTGCACCCTGTGCTCTTCATGGCATCCGGGAGGACCCGTTCCACATCTGGGATGACTCCACCCGCTATGCACGCGGAGTGCACACAGGTTTTCTTTCCCTTCTTGGCAGCCATGTCCCTAAGGGGCCCCATAACGCGTAACAGGGAAAAACCACTTGTGAACGTGCTTTGGAAGCTATGCTGTGGTTAAAGTATTTTTCTGCAGTTTCTCTGTCTTGACAGCGTACTCAATGGCTGCTGCAGTCTGGCTGTTAATTAGGACAGTAGCCAAGCCAACTTTCATTTTATCATAATGGTTGGCATCAAACTCCTCTCACACATCTGTGGTGCCAGTTTATGACTTAAACCATTGTATGTTTCAAGCAACTGTTAAACCATTGTATGTCTCAAGCAATTGTTTTACATAATTTCTATGTGCCTCACTACAAGGTAGACAATGTTCCTCGACATTTTGTGGAAGGAAGGCTGACTGAACACTGACTAAGTGATTCCTCATATGTCTCAAAATGTGTGGTGTATCTGCGAGAAAAGTTAGCTTCCTCTTATTATCACAAGTATTCTGGCAGAAATTGATTAATTTTGAAAACCTGCCAACAACAATTCCAAATTCTCGCCATACTGCTTGATTTTACCTCCCCCCCCTTTTACCCCCCCCCCCCCCCATATCTGACACGATGCAGAGAAAATTGCTACCGAGTGCCTCAGATTCTCTAATAATGCTTTATATATGATGTAATGGTAACCAATTGTTTGTTTCCATCTTGAGATAATACCACCCAGCATAAAAACTAATGCATGAGAAGCTATAGTTGTTGCAAGGGCAAGATTCGATAGAGCTATGATAGCATTACCAATGATGCAGCCAATGCTTGAATCATGTTCCAATAATGGAGTGATATTAACCTCATCCATCATGAGAACAGCATGTCTTTCCTCTGGTAGCACGAGGTCCAGCTTGGCTTTTGCGAAACTCACGAGTTCCCTCAGCACGGCAGATCTAAATTTTACATTCTGTAGGGTTCTGCCTGAAGGAAATGGAACTTTATTTTCCAACAGGACTTTGTAACTGTACTACTACAAGCTAGTCTTGTTTTTTGCCCTTTGTGCAGTGTTTCCACTGACCGTTTCCTAACTTTACATGTCCTCTTTTTTAATACTACAAACTGATCTGCATCGAATAAACTATGCAGTTTCAGCCTGAAGCTGTTGTACTAGGTTTTTCAGGGTGGTGAGTTCATCTTCTGTTGTGTCCAAGTTCTCTGCAGGAGAGCTTCTGAAGGTTCTCCAATCTCTGGAACACAAATTTGCAACATTTTTACTAGGGTTTGTCCAAAAAAAAAAATAGGCTTGAAAACGATGTACCTTTTAAAGACAAACTTGACCGGCTTTAGGCTATTCGCATATAATTATGCACCAATCTGATCACGAAGTGAGTCAAAATACAGCAAGTTTGTTACACAGCAAATCTTAAACCTTAAGATGATTTGCACTAATGAATAAAAACTTTGCTTACCGCCAGTTGCCTTTGCTTATTTTCATCAGCCATATTCTCCTTCTTGTTGCAACTCTCCCTTCGGAAGGAATTCTATAGTTTTCCTCCCTTTTTGCCTTGAAAGGAACAGCCAAAAGCACAGCACTGACGCATTATTCTAGCTAAAGCTTCGAAAATACACAATACTTCCTATGCTTCACACGTAACGCTTGGATCCACAATGGCTGCTAATGTCACGTGACTCGGTTTCAGGCAGTCCTGAACTGCGGACGGCGGCAAACGCAGAGGAATAGGATGGCCATGTTTTCCTTTATACAGAGCTTTAGGTTGCGCAATTTATCGTGCCGTGGTTTCCTCCTCACAGAACGGTTATTCTTTTGGCAAATCATATTATCTCCTAATGCATACCTAGATGCTTATTGCTTACGATATATATAGTTTAAAGATTACATAATTTGAAAGAAAAACTTATACTTAGGTGCTATAACCAATAAATCTGGAGGAGCTCTTCAAGATTACATGTGAAGGCGTCGCTAGAGAAGGACAATTGAATGTAGTTTTCCATTGTTGGTCAGTATTACCGATGTAGAGAAAGTTCCACCGCGAACTCTTTACCAGGCGCGTACTCTCATCCGATCTTACCCACTTTATCAAAATTTAATTTCAAGTCTGACAATTACATTTTCACCATAAAACGTAACAATGCCAACAAAGATGGCCATATAAAGTCATTACACAAATTAAACAGTTTTTCTCAATCTCTCATAAATGTGTATCGGTTGACTTAAGCCTGCTTAAAAATTCAATTATGTTTTACAAGGGTCAGCTGACATCAAATGGCCGAATCGCAAAACAGAATAATTTTCGGAAGTAAACACTAATGTAAAATCCTCTATTTGCACTCTTTTAGCTGGATCACCTTATGCTGTTATTTGTCGTTAATTACAATTGCTACATAAAAGTATAATTATTTTGTAGCTAATAAATGTAACTAAACTAAATTAACTGCCAAGATCGGGGTAACCAAATCCAATCGCAGCATAAATGGCACCCAATGTTGGGCCAGGCTAATTGCACACTGCATAAATTGCGTCAAACGTCGGGCTTATCTAATTGCAGACTACTGTTTTAAAACCGTGCTCGTTTCAGAAACTCTCCTGTTACCTGATTAGGAAGCACAAAGGAAGGCTGTTCACTCCGCACAGTCTGTCGCAGACTCGGCCCTATGCCGCCTGACCTAGGCGGGCCGTGGGAAGGGCGCAGGATAATTGTAATCAATTGGAGACGGCGCAGGGCTGCCGGCCCGGCGCGGCGTGCCGCCTGGCCGCGGCCGGTGCTAATCTGACGGCAGGAAACTGCATTTCCCAGCCCGCGTCACGCCAATTTATCTCCGCCGGGGAGCTGTCCGCCCACGGGTAGTTCTCTGGAACGCCGGCGCCGGAGACGTGGGAGGGTGCGGTGGAGGGGGGCAGATCCGGCGGGGCAGTTCCCACCTGCCCATCCTGTTCCGGACTGCTCTGGCTTACGTCGTGGTCTCGCAGTTGTCTAACCATCTTGCATTAGGACACCAAGAGCATGATCAAGCAAAACTGTTATTTGTACGTAACAAAGCCCCCAAGAATGCAAAACCTAGGGAAAACTTAAAGCAGACTGGAAGGCTTTCGGACATCCAGCCGGACATATTGGTCGTTGTAGAACAAATTTTCGACGACGTAATGACCACCACCATCATCATCAGGCTATGCTTTCTTGCTACGCGTTGAGCTGGAGGCTCTGATATGCAGGGTCAATCACGTAATATGTTTACCGAAAATATTGCGGAAATGGAAAGTGCTTCTGATATGCGGTTTTCACAGAATGGATTGGCAGTCAGGGGTTTGCATTATTAATCGATAAACAGATTTTTTTGAATATACTTTCTTTCAAAAATGGAACAATGCCTATTGACATTAACAGACTAAAAGTAGTGTATATTAGAATGTCAGTGGTGTTTGTTGCAGGACATAACAACTAGACCCGGTTATATGTAACGACATATTACTGCAGACTCCTCGGACATCTCTAGTGCAATGCTATCACGTGTGCAAAACTTGTTCCATACCACACAGGAAGCGTGTATTGCCGCTGCCGGTAGTCATTTTCGACACGACCTGCGGTGGTCAGTTGTCTCGTTCCTGGTCAGAACCCACATACACTAGAGTATGCACTTGTTGTTCTTTAGTGTGTGCTACCACAATTATTGTGCAAGTGTCGATGTGGGAACATTTCAAAATACGATATCTCGTAAACAAGTTAAAGCAAGACTAATATTACCCTTGATCTTTTGACCTACCACAAGACACGGGGTGGTCGACTCTTTCCCTGGCCAGTAAGTTATCCAGAGCCATCATCTGCTGAAAACATCTGGTCATGTGCTGAGAGATTGGCATGCCAACCAGTACGATTCATGAGATCTGTCATTCAAAGACAGCTCGTGTCAGTACTCAGCCGGAATAGAGCCACTGTTGCGGCCAGAAGTTGCAACTCAGTGTACTAAATTTCACATCCCGTTTACCTCCAGCTCACCAAAATGTTCAAATGTGTGTGAAGTCCTATGGGACCAAACTGCTGAAGTCATCGGTCCCTAGTCTTACACACTTCTTAAACTAACTTATGCTAAGAACAACACATACACCCCTGCCTGAGGGAGGACTCGAAACTCCGGCGGGAGGGGCCGCGCAGTCTGTGACATGGCGCCTCAAACAGCTCGGCCACTCCGTGCGGCTCCAGCTCAGCTAAAAATGTAAACACGTATTATTTCTTCTACACTAATGGCCGTGAAACTGCAGCCCATGGGAGGCATGCGGCCTTAATGAAATATATTTGTGCGGCCCTCAGTTCTCAGCGATATTTTGTAATAATATGCACATACCAACTAACAGCCAAATCGAGAACCGTCAACTAATGTAAAGAGTGTTGTTCCCCGCTCACACTCAGTGTCAAACAAAATACTTACAGAGACAGTAATATTTTAACATATGCTTACTTTTAATTGACGTTGGTGTAATCGGCCGTGAGGTAAGTAAAGTTAGCTGCTTACCTCAAGGCAGTCGAGAAAGTAGCGCGGCCACTGTTGGATGAGAGGTTGTGAGAGGGGGAATGTTTATTGTATGTCTTCCAGTATTGACAACATTGTAAAGACACTCATCTTCAAATGCGCCACCTATTTGTAGCAAGGAATACGAAATTGTATTAAGGCTGTTGTAATAAAGCGCAATGAGTATAAGAAAAATGGCATTCGAAACATTTAGTAACATTTGCGACCGTCTTTCAGATGCCATAAAGTATTTAAATATAAGTACAATTACTGTTATTAGTCAATTAACCACCAATCACACAGACAACACACCAACAACATTAAGTCAGGCAATTACCAAATCACAACTTTCACACGAGGTGTTCCAAATAGTGCTGACTTTTAACGATCAGTACTTGGGCGCCGGCGGCCAATTCATCGCCCCCTTCCTATCGCTAGTCCACAGGGGGCTATTTAATGTATGTAGATGTGTGGCCCGAGGTGCCATCCAACAGTGTCACTATTGGCTCTTGAACAAATACTGTACTACCCCGTGTACTCACAATAACTAAAATTTAGATTTTAGGTATCCTTCCTGGTCTTGCAGTTTCAGTGGCCTGCAGTGAAGTTTTTGTGATAAGGAATCTTCCTGCTGGGCAGCCCATGTTAAGTTAACTTAAATAAATCCACCTGATCTAAGGCGGGATATGAGGTGGTTCTTTTGAAAATGGCGACTGTAGACGGCGTAGCTTTTAAAGGGACTTCCCCATTGTGAGCAGCTTAGGTGATATATCCTCGGCCGTCCGGAGTGGCCGCGCGGTCTCAGGCGCCATGTCACGGACTGCGCAGCCCCTCCTGCCGGAGGTTCGAGTCCTCCTTCGGGCATGGGTGTGTGTGCTGTTCTTAGCATAATTTAATTTAAGTTAGTTTAAGAAGTGTGTAAGGCTAGGAACTGATGACCTCAGCTACTTGGTCCCTTAGGAATTCACACACATTTGAACATATATCCTCACAGCTGCTCATGTTGTTTGAGTACACGTACTGATGCGGTGACATTCAATTTATGATCTCACTTAAAACAATGTTGCCATTCTATGTACTTTCACCAGTGGGGAGGCGTCATGGGGGCCACGAAATGCCCATGCTCCCACTTTGCTAAAAGCGTTTATATTTATTTGTCATCTGACCATCAGTGTAGATTTTTATTTAGTTGCGACTGATCAGACAGTCAGCACTTGCAATTATTTGTGGTAGCCTCAGTTGGGAGTTAAATTTATTTTGTGATACAACAAACAGTGTGGACTTGCATTTACTCTCAACATTTGGGTACCAGTTTCCAAATTTGTCAGTTAACTTTCGAAGAATAAAGTAGCATGAAAACAAACTGTGGAAAACTGAAAGCTGTGTTTAACACATAACAGTCGTCAGTTGTCTGTACAGAGGGCCAGATCTGTGGCCTCTTTGTCGCCAGGATAGTGTAGAGTGGAGTGCTTTGGTGAAGATCTGTCGAATGCTCAAAGCCGCTAATGTACATTTTTTTCAGAATACACATTTATTATTCATGGAGATTCAGTTGTCTCCCTACACGAAAGCCAGCAGCGGAATAAGCAGAAGGGCACTGGCAAGCCAGTATGCGCTGACACCAGCGTTTCTCACAGCCTTGGTTGCCACTGATAGCAAGGCAAATACACAGTGCCCCACGAAGTCACAGTCAGCTAGCTTTAACTTGGCCGGTGTTACCCGTGCTGCCTCTGGCAGCCAGCAGCTTATCAGTGTGCACTCACTGACGTCTTGCACAGCACCTTATAGAGGCAGCTGGCAGCTCTGCATGAGGTGGTCATAGTCAGAAAGCGTTATGCCACAGCCTCTCAGTCAGAGACTGGCCATTGCCACCAATGTCCATTTGTAGACATTCGTCAGGTAGAAGGGGTGTGTGTGTGGGGGGGGGGGGGGGGAGAAAGCTGCTGCAGTCTCCTGGTTAATGGTAGTTCAGTAAATTACCCCATACCATCGGCTACGGCTCCTGGTGGTCTGTTGGTAGGAAGCAACCAAATCTTCTCAACAACAGAGGCGGAAATGAGGAGCAGTGTTCGACAGCATAAAAGTTCTTCGGGCCAGGCTAGCTGTTTGTTGCATTGTATATTGTAGTCATCTAGATGAGCTGCAAATGGAGCTGCATAGATCTCACTTGCGGTTGGTTAGCTGAAAACTGAGAACTAAGTTTTGGAAGTCAGGGAATTTGTACCAGTTGGTTTATGCTGATGACTTTATCCTGATGGCAAGAATGATTGAATGTGCCCTAGTTTTCAGAACCCGTCAGTGCTCTGCACCACACCACATGTCCCGACTCCATTATTCAGGAGCCGGCCGAAGTGGCCGTGCGGTTAAAGGCGCTGCAGTCTGGAACCGCAAGACCGCTACGGTCGCAGGTTCGAATCCTGCCTCGGGCATGGATGTTTGTGATGTCCTTAGGTTAGTTAGGTTTAACTAGTTCTAAGTTCTAGGGGACTAATGACCTCAGCAGTTGAGTCCCATAGTGCTCAGAACCAACCATTATTCAGGTTTTCAGTTCAGTTATTTTTGCAGCATCTGTGTGCTGAAAGTTGTTCTTGCATACAACTTATGCTTTGTTGCTTCATTATGCATGCTCAACAGAATGACATTATTTTCCCTTCTCTATGAGGTCACTTTGCGGCATCAGCACCTCGGTCCTCCAGCTTATTGTTGTGTGGCAGTTTAGCTCAATGGTGTGCTTATGCTGCATGCAATATCAGCTGATCTTTACGGTTGTCATTCAGATCTAGATATTGCATATTAGCATGCCTTGACTTCTGCTCTGCGTCCAGAGGAAACCTTAAAATTTTCGCATCTGCACAAAATATATTTCTGGGGATTAACATTTGTCTCACAGTTAGCTACATTAATGGACTTGCGATCCGACTAGCTCCAGTAAACCTTTCAGCCTGGTATAGACTCTCATTCGCTGGCTGACCGTATCTGCTTCAGCAACAAAGCTGATATGGTTCATGGGTCCACAGGAGAAACAGTAAACCATAGGAAGCTGAGTACGCAAAACAGGAGGCGAAGACCCTCTGCAAAGAAAAACATTACAGCAAGAATGAATTCCCAAACCATACACGGAAATGACTGAAAGAAACAGCAACACATTCACAAGTCATGCTCCGCTAGCCGTTGATCTCAGTGGGAGTACTACATGAAATATTGTTAATGGCATCCTAAACAAATTTTCTAACAGGCACTAGTATATACAAATTAATATGGTGTTAAAATATTTTATTGTTGTTACGCGCCTATGACATGTTAAAAGTTGGGGCGACAGCAAGTTATATTGGACAGGATTGCGAGGGAGGGGGGGGGGGGGGTGGAGGGAGTGTAGGTGGAGATGACCATTAACTAACTGTGTGTCCCCAGAAGGGAACCCTGGATCCACTTCTTTGACTGGTGGCTTTCGTTAGAAAGTTCCTTGGATAGTTTTCGTGCTGGATTTTATGTGTCGCATTTTTCTCCATAACTGTAGCACTTTGAGCGACCAGTCTTCTCTTCAGAAGAATGAGTAGTAGTGGTTCTGTATTTATATCTGCCTTCATAGCCAAGGTCGCAATTGCACACCTATGTGGTTGCAATCAGCTCAGAAGCAACCTGGTTCGAATCCTGGTGATGTATAAAACTTTTATTGCCAGTACTTAACTGGCAACGGAAGGAGAGGTGATGACGTAAAGTTTCTGATCACCACTCTTTGCGCCATTGTTCTGAATTAAATTCCATACATCTCCACAGTGTCTCATAAACTGAGGGTGCGTGACACTGTCGATGGTGATCCATCTGTTAGATAGGGACATTAAGCTCGACAGCCCTCTTGGTGCCATTCTAGAGGAGTAGGCTATGTCCCAGCATTGCCATCCCCCCTCCCTTCCAATCCTGTCCAATATAACTTGCTGTCACCCCAACTTTTAACATGTCATTGGTGCCTAATATTTTCATAATAAAAACAATAAAATATAGGAGCGTGTTGCAATGAAGGGTGTGGCAGATCACTGTCCAGCGGCGCTTGCGTCATCAGCCGCTGCATCTGGCCCCCCGTCTACGACGATCCAGCTTACAACTCCCAGACAAGGCACCGACGATGGAATTGTTTTGATGCCACATTCACACGCGCGAAGACAAGACGATCTCATTCATGCAGCATCTCGACACCTATGGCTCCCTATACCATTGCAAGAATGATGAACACAGGCTCAGCACTGCACAGAAGAAGCAGCCTCCCACTACAACGCCAGGCAAGATCTATCAAGCAACTACTGCACTTCCTGGAGGGGCTAAGCAAGTCGTAGCGACACAAGACACTTCTGCATCACCTTCGAATGCTCCACCACTCGCAGCCACTCAAGCGGTCACTGTACTGCCCAAGGAGATGCTGCCAGTTGTGGCTCTCCCAGAAGAAGCTACAGTACTGCCGAGTACAGCCCTGCAAGTGGTGACTCCACAAAAGGTCACAGCACTCCGTACAACTGCCCAGCCAGACATGGCAAATGAAGATGACATTGATCTGCCAGAGGCAAACTTGGTTGACCTGAAGGTTTTGTCACAGCAGACACAACCACCGCAGATGACTGAATGGATGTTTTGCAGGCCGCATGAAAGCAGCATGCAGTGGAGGATGGAGACAATTCCTTGTCTTCATCCACACCTACCCCGCAAATGTTAAGAAAGAGGGCACAGAGGCGTGCCCCTCCTCCTCCTCCACGGCCAGATTAGGATAGCCTCATCGCCCAGAAACAGACTGTTCTGGCCCAGGTGTTCGAGCAAGTGCAACCGTCACCAATCCAGAGCGACAACTGCTTCAAGGCCATGCTCGAAACAGCTACAGGCAAAGATGATGCGGCGCCTCCAGCGAGGAAACCTTCTCCCCCCCCCTCCTATCCAATCGTTATCCTCTGGCAGGGAGCCTACAAGACTTCCAGCTGATGGTATAGACACAACCATCACAAAAATTTGAGTCACTCTGGATGACATGTGCAGGGTTCGCGTGGCCACCACCAATGACCACACAAAACTGATGAAGTACATTCTCACTATGAGACTCCACTGCTTCCTACACAATGTGGAGACCCTCTGCCTGCAAAAGGTCGTCTTCCACTGCCTCCCTCTCAAGACGGATCCAGCCCATCTTAAAGAAGAATTGCTGGCCCTAGGGTTTAGTGTCCAGGCCACTGAAATCATATGGTCACCCAGGAAGCAATGAAACATGCTATAGTTTCTCATAGTCCTGTTCAACAACGCTAATAACAGGAAAATATTCCAGATCTCCAGGATTTCCAGCATTGCTGTGGAGGTGAAACCTCTCCATGCCAAAGGAAGATGGACACAATGACAATCTTGCCAGGGCCTCAGAAAATGTAGAGGTACTGCATGACACCATCCCACTGTCTCAACTGTGCTGGCTCACATTAGAGCTGAGAGTGCATAAACAAAAGGTGATCCACCCCACGGTGCTGCAACTGCAGTGAACAACATGTGGCCAGCTACCATGACTGCCCTGCCTTTAAACGCCTTCACTATGGTGGCAGAGAAGTGCAGAAAGTGCAGCCTTGCACCAGCTTCACAGATATTGCCAGGGGGCAGGTGTCAGCCCTCCTCCCTCCTGCCAGGTGCCTCCAAACTGGTCCCACCACTGCCGGCCACCCCACCAGTGGAAATGGCTGCTGACCAGTCGGCCTCTCCTGCTGTCCCCAGGACTACTCCCTATCAGTGTAGGCGCTGTCCAGACCAACCCAGCACCACCAGAGTGCCACAGCCTACCAAGAGTGCCCCCACCAGCAAGCCGCTGCTTGCCACCCCAGCTGCACAGGGGCCACTAGCAGCCACCACCCGGACCCTGTGGGTCAACACAGTTGAGCTGCACACCTTACTGCACTCCCTCAGGTCCCTCCTTTCTCAGTTGCTTTTGCTCATCACTACTGTCACGATAGTCCTCCAGGCTACCGTTGCTGCCATACAGGAAGACCATAACTGACAAACATATCTATGGCCTTAATGTCTGCACTTTTAACACTAACAGTCTCTGGCCACAGCAGGGTGAGTTTCGCCAGTTACTCTGTAATGAGGCAATTAATATCTACCTCATCTGTGAAACTCACTTGAAGCCAGGTGTCTCCATGCAAACAGCCAATTTCAGCTGCTATTGCACTGATAGGCTGACAGTGTGCAGCAGGATGGCCATCGATGAGAGGATGTTGCTGTGCCACTACCAGATCCACTTGCTCTCCTGGACCACCTTGAGGAGACGAGCATGGTAGTTACCACCTTGATCGGCAAGATCACCTTCATCATGGCCACCCAGAGATGTGCCCCAGAAGACGGACTTTCATGCCCAGCCAGATGATAGGTGGGATGCCAGATTTTCATTGTAGGCGACTTCAATGCACAGAGCATGCAGTGGAGCTCTCACCTCACCAATATTAGCAGGCATTGCCTCCGTGGTGCAGAGGCATGGCGCCATCATTCAAGGGCCCTTTGACCCCACCATCTGTCCTATCAGAGGACAACTGGATATGTTTGATGTTGCATACGGCATACGGCATACGGCATACGGCACCACACTTCTGCCACCATGATCACTAACACATCTTCTGATCCCCTCCTGATGATCTTTGAAGTGTACATGGTTGGCACAGCGATGCTGCTTCGGCGCCCTTCCTACCAGTGCCTGGATGGTGAACGCTTTCAGGCTAAAGTGCTTAGTGTGGTCACTGACACATCTGCTACAGATATTGTGGAGACTGATGAAGCTCCGGCCTTCCTCACCAGAGGGATACTTCAGGTTGCAGATGCAGCCTCTCCTGGTCAGACTCAACAGCCACATGACTGCTCCTGCAATCTCTCTCATTATCTGCCGGCCGCGGTGGTCTCGCAGTTCTAGGCGCGCAATCCGGAACCGCACGACTGCTACGGTCGCAGGTTCGAATCCTGCCTCGGGCATGGATGTGTGTGATGTCCTTAGGCTAGTTAGGTTTAAGTAGTTCTAAGTTCTAGGGGACTGATGACCACAGTTGTTAAGTCCCATAGTGCTCAGAGCCATTTGAACCATTTTTTCTCTCATTATCTCCTGGTTGCCATCAAAGAGGAGAACCAGCTGTCAGCTCACTCTCCAGCTGGCTACCATGAACCAACTAAACTGAATGCACATTAAGATCAAGGCCATTGTTCAAGAACACCACAACAAGGACTGGGTGGACCTCATCTCCATTCTTGATCCTCAGGATAGCAGCAGCTGGTACATTGTCTGCAGTTTTCTGCGCCACCAGCAGCTCATGACCCCTATCCAGCATGGCCAAGTCGTCATTTGCGACTCTGAAGCGAAGGCCAGCATCTTGACTGACATGTTCGAAGACAACTTCTCATTGGTGGCAGATGTCGATGACGATCATATCTGGCTTGTCACTGACTGACTGCCTGCTTCTCTCATTGCCCAAGACGAAGCTGATGTTATCCCTCCCAACTCCGAGGAGGAAGTTGCCCTGCAGCTCCAATCCCTTATCACCAGATGGATGGGAGACACTGATAAAATCACCAATGTCCTGCTGTAGAACCTGCTGCTGGGGCTCCATCAGTTCCTGGCTGATGTCTTCAATCACGGTTTTCCACCCATCCACATGGAAGTGTGTGCTGATCTATCTCCTCCCATTCCTCTCAGAAGTCTTCCAGAGATTTTATCTGTGCTGCCTCATGGTGTACATCACAGATGAATACCTTCTGCCAGAGGAGCACTTGGCTTCTGTGATGGCCACGCCACCTTCCATCAGCTGCTATGCCTGCTACTTGGTCCTATTCTGTACTCCATCTACACTGCAGATGATCCACGGACGTGGAGAACATGGACCACCACCTTCAGCCGGGCTGTGATGTTCTGGCTGCTTGTGCCACGAAGTGGCACATCGACTTCGACCCTGCAAAGTGCCAGGCAATAGTCTTCAAAATACGGCGAGTCCCAATGGCTCTCACTCTAGTCACCATTGCAGGAGGCACAGCTCCCGGACCAAGACTGCCACCTACCTCTCCTGGCTCCTGTACATCCACAAGAACCACAACAGGGCCGTGGGGAGCCTACACGTACTCTATCCCTCCTTAACCACACATTGACACTTCTACCTGATACAGAATCATCCTCCACCTGACACTGGTTCATCCAGTGCTGGAGTATGTCGCTGTGGTGTGGGAGAAAACTGCCGACTCCCACATTGCTGCCCTTCAATGGCCACAAAATCAGGTGCTGAAATTGTCACTGCACCTCCCCGGGCTGTACCCTATGCGTCAGCTACACGATGATGCAGTCCTCCTGCTGCTATGGGACAGTTTCTGCAATGCCGCTCATGCATTCTACAAGACGGCTGGACTCTCTCGCAACCGACTCATCAGCGATTTGTGCCACGAACACCACCACCGACCAACCACGCGTTGGCCGGACTTTTTGCGTGTGTACTGTTCTCACACACACACACACAATCCCAGGACAATCCATTACACTGCGCTAACCCTCTCCATGCACTAAGGAAATGCAGGAATAGCACTTGGTGCTTAATCTTCCACAGGATGGGCTCAGGACACTCGGTTGTTCAAGTGATACGAAGCGAAGGTATTGGGGAATTTCAGAGTCTGACATGTGCTGAAGCAAAATGCAAGTGAATATTATTTTCACCTTTTTGTAATGTATAACTGCCTACAAATGTTTGTGCAGTTTTGTATATACACTCTGTGCTTCATTTTAATATTCTTTTAACTTTTGCAATACCACTTGAAAATGAATGAAACAGCAGTTGTGAAATAAATCAATTCTACATTTAATGGCGAATATGATGCCCGTTAAAAATATTCCGTGATGATGTTTCAAGCTTATTGTAACCTATTCTTGAGATATTTACATTTATTTACGTTCAGTGAACATTATTTCTTTACTAACAGTGCTGCAGAATTTTACAATGGAAGTTTTTAAGATAGCTATTATAAAACGCCATAGGTAAAGAAACAATGTTCATGACACATCTGAAGATGGGGTGAACCTGAATGCTCTTAAAAATTGGGACTTTAGAGGCATAAGTAGTTTGTGTGGCGTGTCGAGATGGATACGTGATTGATATTGGTGCGTAAACCCATAAGCATTAACGTCACGGGCCCTATAGTTTTGACTTTAAGCGCTAGGAGCGCTGCTGTCACGTCGCATGACACTACTGACCATTAAAATTGCTACACCACGAAGATGACGTGCTACAGGCGCGAAATTTAACCGACAGGAAGAAGATGCTGTGATATGCAAATGATTAGCTTTTCAGAGCATTCACACAAGGTTGGCGCCGTTGGCGACACCTACAACGTGCTGACGTGAGGAAAGTTTCCAACCGATTTCTCATACACAGACAGCAGTTGACCGGCGTTACCTGGTGAAACGTTGTTGTGATGCCTCGTGTAAGGAGCAGAAATGCGTACCATCACTTTTCCGACTTTGATAAAGGTCGGATTGCAGCCTATCGCGATTACGGTTTACCGTATCGCGACGTTGCTGCTCGCGGTGGTCGAGATCCAATGACTGTTAGCAGAATATGGAATCGGTGGATTCAGGAGGGTAATACGAAACGCCGTGCTGGATCCCAACGGCCTCGTATCACTAGCAGTCGAGATGACAGGCGTCTTATCTGCATTTCTGTAACGGATCGTGCAGCCACGTCTCGATCCCTGAGAACAGATGGGAACGTTTGCAAGACAACCATCTGCACGAACAGTTCGACGACGTTTGCAGCAGCATGGACTATCAGCTCGGAGACCATGGGTACGGTTACCCTTGGTGCTGCATCACAGACCGGAGCGCCTGCGATGGTGTACTCAACGACGAACCTGTGTGCACGAATGGCAAAACGTCATTTTTTCGGATGAATCAATGTTCTGTTTACAGCATCATGATGGTCGCATCCGTGTTTGGTGACATCACGGTGAACGCACATTGGAAGCGTGTATTCGTCATCGCCATTCTGGCGTATCTCCCGGCGTGATGGTATGGGGTGCCATTGGTTACACGTCTCGAGCACCTCTTGTTCGTAATGGCGGCACTTCGAACAGTGGACGTTACATTTCAGATGTGTTACGACCCGTGGCTCTACACTTCATTCTATCCCTGCGAAACCCTACATTTCAGCAGGATAATACACGACCGCATATTGCAGGTCCTGTACGGGCCTTTCTGGATACAGAAAATGTTCGACTGCTGCCCTGGCGAGCACATTCTCCATATCTCTTACCGATTGAAAACGTCTGGTCAATGGTGACCGAGCAACTGGCTCGTCACAATACGCCAGTCACTACTCTTGATGAACTGTGGTATCGTGTTGAAGCTGCATGGGCAGCTGTACCTGTACACACCATCCAAGCTCTGTTTGACTCAATGCCCAGGCGTATAAAGGCCGTTATTACGGCCTTAGGTGGTTGAATACCCGTTTATCATCTGCATTTCTTCTTGGTGTAGCAATTTTAATGGTCAGTTGTGTATATGAAACAGGCCCGCGAAGGTTGCCTATGCCTGATTTAGATGGTTGTGGGGGAAATTTTCATCGCTGACTGTCAGCGAGCTCTAACGCAATCAGTATTTCTGTCACCAAAAACATTAAGATATTGGAGAAAAATACAACATTTTGTTCAAGGAGACGGTGATCAGATTGTTATAAAGTTGTGTTTATTTCTCTACAAAAACGCTTTTTTATGACTCACTCATGACCGGTTTCGGCCACAGTGTCATCTTCAGATCCTAAAAACTGCATTAGGAAACACCTGATAATGCGTTGTCAAATTGACAACTGACAACCATGAACACGTGTTCACTGAATGTCGCTTTTAGCATCTGCAGATGGTCACTGTCGCCGAAACCAGTTCTGATTGTGTCATAAAAAGTGACTGTGTCAAGAAATAAACAGCTTTAGAAATAAGTTTGTGCGCGTCGCTGCCCTGTTTAGGAACGAGCTGGCTCGTCGCGCTGTGCGACACTGGAAGCGAAAGCAAGTGCCAGAGTTGCGACCCCGGCTCTCCCAGGGTGACCCTTCAGCCGGCGTTTGTCTTGCAGACCGGCGAGGAGGCCCGACCGGCCGAGTTGCGGGCGGACAATGGCAGGTGGCAGCGGCTGCCGTAACCTAGTTACCGAGTGTCCCGCAGGGCTAGCCACGGCGCTCACAGCACGCGCTCGGGGCACCCCAGCCGTCCCGTCCCGTGCCTGTTTAACTTCACTCTCAATTAGAGCCGGCATCTAGGCCCAGCGCGACCCGCTCTAGCCCTGCTTCGTCTGAGCTAAACGCGCTGACATACAGCACGTGCAGATTCAAGAGCCAAGCTAGAGTTACAGCTGAAATAAAATAAGGAAATCTCTGTTACTAATCGAAAATAATATTCTGAAGAGGGCAATTATTAGCGCCTAGACAAGCACTAGTGACTAGTTTCGACCATTAGAGACAAAATATGTTATTAATCCATGCCGGATCTTACTGTACTCCGTGGCTAAGATTCACTTAAAAGATTGCTGAGGGAGACTGCAAAGAGCAACAAATACACTGATGAGCCAAAACATTATAACCACAGCCCACTGCGACGCAGGATGCCGCCTGGTGGCGTTGCCGGAACGTAACGCGGTTACAGAAGTATGTAAGAGGAGCAGACACGGATGGGGAATCACCCTAGCGAAGATATGGGCTGCAAATGGGGAAATCCATGGAGATAAGCGACTTTTACAAATTGTAGGTTATTATTACACAGAGCCTTAGAATGAGTATCTCGAAAACGGCGAAGCTGGTCGAATGTTCACGTGCTACTGTCGTCAGCATCTACGGAAAGAGGTAGAAGGACAGTAAAATAACCACTAGGCGCTAAATGGTTGGACGTCCACGACTCTTCACGAAATGTGGGGTACAGAGGTTTGTCTGCTCTGTAAAGTAGAATAGACGATGGTCTGTGGCGTCTCTGTCGAAAGAGAACAATGCTGGTGCACACAGAAGTTTAATGGAGCACACCGTTCATCGTACATTTTAGAACATGGAGCTCCGCAGCAGACTACCTCTATGTGTTCACATGTTGACCCTACGACATTGTCAATTACGATTGTAAGGGGAACCGGACCATTCAGACTCGACCGTCGATCAATGGAAACGTGTCAGCTCTTCGGGTGAATCACATTTTTGGTTCGATGGTCGTCCCCACAGATGCCGTCATCGAGGTGAGCGGCGGCTCGAAATGTGCAGCGCCACGGGCGCGGGCTGGTGGGAGCAGCATTATGTTATGGGACCTGTGGCAGTAATCGAGGACACGCTGACAGCTTCAAACTACCTACATCCCTTCGAGCTTGTCGTCTTCCCCGACGGCGATTTCGTCTTTCAGCAGTATAATTGTCCATGTCTCGGAGCCAGAACCGTGCTACAGTGGTTTGAGGAGCATTATAGTGAACTCAGATTAATGTCTTGAGGACCAAATTCACCTGATCTAAATCCTATGGAACTCATATGGGTCGCTATCGGGCGCCACCACCACGTACGCGAATCAGAGGCCCGTTATTTACGCGAATTACATGACTTGTGAGTATATATATATATGTGTGTGTGTGTGTGTGTGTGTGTGTGTGTGTGTGTGTGTGTGTGTGTGCACATCCTCGTGGGTGCAACCTGGCACTGATTCTTGGCATTTTCGTATCGGTGTCGTGGTAGCCGTCAGCCCGGAAGGTTACTCACGCTGCTGGCAGGAGTCCGCTTAAGCATCGTTGAGTAGCACCAGTGGCGACGAGGCCAGCTAAAGCTAGAGCGGAATTCTTGCAGGACGGAGCGACTATACATAGCACAAACGGCGGTGGCTAGGCGACGGCTTCACTGGATACCAAGAGCAGCCCGGCGGCGTCGAACCTCAGACCCTGATGAGCGTGGGCAGTGATGGCCCAGCGAAGTCACTGACACACTGCTCCGCTGCACTCTGAGCCGTGTGGCTCGATCAGCGATATTCGCGCCGCCGGTATGGATCATCTTTCCAGCGGTGTGCGCAGAGCGCGCGCTGGCGCCACCTGCCGGGCCGATCGGGAGCGAGAGGAAAATCTGAGGAAGAGGGAGTCATTTGGTTCTTGGACGCCGAGCAGTAACGGCGTTTTGGGAACTATGGCGGACAGCTAGGATCTGGTGTCAGCCAGCAAGCAGGACACGTCTAAAAGGGGCTGTTACACGGGTGACGGCGCCGTGGCAAATATCGCTGGGGTTGAAAGAGACGTTACTGGGAAGCCGTTGTTGTTTTCTGCGCTTGCTTCATGTCTCCTGGCATCGGGATCTGCGACGGCTGGCTTCGTCGAACAAGCAAGAGGGTAAGGGCCTTGCTTGTCCTGTAAATTGTGGTCGGAATCCACTACTGAGATCTGTGCGATTGACTATATTTTCTTGGGCGGTCGTCGCTACTCCTACTGTCTGGCCTTCAATGTGTTGATTTTAATTGGTTTAATACGTAATGTTTTAAAGTGTCTGTGGTGTGATCATTAACATTTACGAGGGCCTGGAGTGCTGAGACATTCCGTTGTAGATCCCTACCGTCAAGGTTTAACCGCTATTGAAAGCAGTTTGCTCGCCATTGTTTAAGTACCGCCTGGTTCAAATGGCTCTGAGCACTATGGCACTAAACATCTGAGGTCATCAGTCCCCTAGAACTTAGAACTAGTTAATCTAACTAACCTAAGGACATCACACACATCCATGCCCGAGGCAGGATTCGAACCTGCGACCGTAGCCGTCGCGAGGCTACAGACTGAAGCACCTAGAACCGCTCGACCACACCGGCCTGCAAGTACCACTTGGTTATTGTATTTATATCACACCACGGAGTTATATGACCTCAGAAGTTAAGTCGCATAGTGCTCAGAGCCATTTGAACCATTAGTAACTGAGTATAACAATAGATGTACATCGCAGAGAGTTATCTACAAAATCTGATGAGCCTATGGTACAAAATAAGTAAAGAAACGTGCTGCTTCTTCCAAGACATGTCTCGCACAATGACCAAGATGCCAAAATCAGATAAATTAAGGCCCTTAAGGAGAGGTACGAAGTACTTCATCCCACGCACCAACCACGAATGGAGTAAGAGGGAACGAAAATGGGACTGGTACACTGCGCATCCTTTGCCACAAACTGTATGGAGATTTATGAAGTGCAGATTTAGATGTAAAAAACAACAAAGAAATATTACAATCTAATGGCCAGTAGACGTTGACATCATTAAATAAGGGACAAGAGCTCGGATTGGATAAGATGGGAAATGTTTGAGGAGTCAACCAAGCATTCCTCTGAAGTAACTTACGGAACTCAAAGAAACCCTAAATATAAATGTCTGGATGGGGATGTGAGCCTTTGCCTGCGAAATACGAGTGGTGTGATTTAAGAGCAAATAACTAGCACCGTGCGACACTGTACTGTTGTCATTTGTAAAAATTATTGTTACATTTTTAAGTTAAGGTGTATGTATTGTTGCAGAAAAGCGCTATGGGTGAAAAGGACGCAACTAACTCGGTGGTGATGAATGTTCCAACCAAGTAGCAACCTGAGCGGCAAATACATTACTGGAAGCCGCACCTGGCCTCTATCTGAAGCCACGAAGACACACCACGAGAATTTGAAATTGTTAAAAGTGCTAATAACGCTCTTCCTTTATTCTTTCTTATTGGTTTCTCACTGGTTTTGATTATTTGAACAGTCAGTATAGTTTTGGAAGTGGAACGGATTTGATCAGGTCCCCGATAGATAATTATCTGACCGTGCGCGTACTCGAAGTTTATGGGGTAGGTAAGCAAGGGTGCTGAACATTCTTCGAAAGTTGTCGCGGTTTAGACATTCTGTGATAATTTTCTCAAGATTTACGTAGGTTCCGCATGTACAGCTGTGTTGGGCTCTTGCAGTTAAACCATAGAAGATACAGCGTGCTAATTTTTCGAAGAATATCACAGATCCCGGGTGTATAGTTGTGTTCGACAGTTCCAATTAAATCACAGGGGACATATTACACAGAACTTTGGTGATTATTAGGAACAGATAAATACTAGCGTCCTTAGGGAATTTGTCGTGAATTGGTTGTACGAAAGTCAAATTAACTGTCGGTTTGTGATTACGTATTGTTGAAATTATTTAATCGGTGTGGAGTCCATTGTTATTCCGATATTTTGGAATAGTGGTCTGGCCCAGAACCCGCTCATACAGACTGGTATCTGATTGTAGGTGTAGTGTGTGGATTGGTATTATGAAAGTTGCAGTGAGTCTGTAGTGACAGCTCATTTGCATATTATAATAGAGGCTTGCATTATTATTTATGACTGCGGAACTTTTGATTTACAGTGCAGTATAACTAGTCCGAAATTGTATAAAGACTCTCACTTGCTTTCATTATGTATTTTGGCACAGTAAAGGAACCATTAAGATAACCCACTTGAAGAAAAAATCTGCGACGACTGTCCAAATTGTTAAATAATTCACGGAATAAAAAGTTAGTACGGAGTCAACGCCTGAAGTGGCTGAGATTTTGCTTACTAATTTTAAATGTGAGGCCAAAGTGGCGGTGGCGGCTTTTTTGTGATTCTTTAGAGTCTGTGTAGTTGTACTGGGGCGCACGGGCGCTCGTGTAGGCCTACGTCACCGATTGATTGTACTGGCACTTACAGAAATAAAGATCATGTTATTTATAAAAATAAAAGCCAAGGATCCCGACTTCGCCATTTTACCCCACAAAAATTAAAAATTAAATCAATTTCACGATCTAATTTTAATAGACATGCAAGCAGTGAACGGATATTATAAAAAGAAAAGAAAAGAAATACAACCAAAAGTATATGAAAAATAGTCTCAACCAGGGCGGTGGTAACGCGGGGGGGGGGGGGGGGGCTATAGCCCCCCCTATGGAGTATCATATTACACTGGGTAAAATGGCTTCAGAAATCAGCGAATATATTACTCCAACAGCTTCAATCATTTTTTTATAATTATGTAGCAATATAGGTTGCAATGTATTCCAAACACGTTTTAACAAAACAATAAGAGCGGCAGACAGCTTACTAATTAAACCAGTAAGTATCATTTAGCTTAAAATAGGCGTCTTATTATTTATTAATATACATTTTTTACCCTGAACTCCAAGACACTTACCAAAAACTACTTTAAGCAACACCAAATTTTACCAGTTTGTCGGTAGAGGACCACAAGTTACGGCGGACATGAGATAGCTCTGAGGTTTTCTGGATTCGAGTAACTTTCGCAGCTTGAGCTCTTTTAGAACTATACGCTGAGTCAGACTTACGTTTGCGAGGCTTACCGTCCGATTTTATTGCTGTGTCTCCAAAAAACCTCTTCAGCTATGCTAGATGGTGTATGAACTTAATATCACGTACCACGCGCACATTAACACTGATTTTATGCTGAAGGCCGAATAAAATAAATGAACAAAATAACATCATAGAATAATCTATAGACATTAAGAGACGCCAACCACGACGCCAGTGGCGTCTGCATGCCACTCAGGTATATCATATTTAAAAATGTTTATAATAATCGAAAAGATAACAACTCTCTAAGGAGCCTGTGGTCTTCCTTAGTTTTCAAATTATCTCCATACTAAATGCCATCGAAATCGGTTCCGCGGTAGAGTCGTGAAAACATAACAGACTGAATTACTTTCGCAATTAATATTACTGTTATTAGTATGGTATCATGGATTAAATACGTTGAGAATTGAAGAAGCATTGTATTGACTTCGTTGGATCATATTACGTAGAACACATCAACCAATAAATGCAATTTCTCAAACGCGACAAATTTCAAAAATGAAATGGCTTTTTCAAAGACCAAATATTTTTCATTAATTTGTGTCATATTCTTCAAATCATTAAATATCTTGCACCACACACTCTGTCAAGGAACCTGTCTTCTTCATCTCTCGCCAAATTTCATGGATATCTGTTCAGCTGGTCAGTCGTGAAAGCTTTACAGAGTTACTTTCGCATTTATATTATTAGTATGGAAGTTTGGGTTGTCATAGATTAAATACGTCGAGGATTATATAAGCACTGTATTCTGTTACCCGCGCTTGCGGTCGGTTATCAGTAAAATGAAATGAAATGTACATGACTTTATTGGTCGGGAGACCTGCCTGGGATGTTCAGGATCTTGGCACAAGTCTTTTTGTTTGACGCCTATTCGGTGACTTGCACGTCTATGATGATGAAATGATGATGAGGACAACGCACATTTCCAGACGTGAGCAGAAAAAAACCGAGCCCGGCGGGAATTGAATCGGGATCCCATGGCCAAGAACTCTTCTCGTAAATTTGAACTGAACAAAGAAGTTATAGTAGACGCAAGAGGCACAGCGGCCAAAATGCGACGTTTTTGTGACAGACATTAGTATGGAAGTATGGATTAAACACGTAGAGGATTGTATAAACATTGTATGCATTACGTTGAATCGTATTTTGTAGAACATATCAAACAATAAAAACATTTTCACAAATGTGATAGAGTTCAAAAGTCAAAGAGCAAATAGCTTTCACAAAGAGTACTTATTGTTCCAATTTCGTGTTATATTCTTCAAATGAATAAATATGTTATACTACACAATTTTTAAAGTCACTTATGCTCTTCTTCAGCGTACAAGCATTCTCCATAGCAAATTTTATCAAAATCCGTTCAGCAGTTTAGACGTGAAAGCGTGGCAGAGGGAGTTACTTTCCCATTTGTAATGTTAGTTTGGATATGGGCATAGATGATGGAAGAACTCGTGCTGTCATGTGCAGCGTGATACCGCTAATATTGCATAAAATCTTCAAGTTATCGTAACAAAATTCTCTGCGAGTGAGTATACGTTATAGGTTTTTTATTGTACGGAGTATGTTATCAAAATAGTGAAGCAGTTATTATTCTTTTTATGGAACAGTGCACATATGTTAACGGCATTGGAGAGTTCTTAAAAGGAGTAATTCAGTACTCGTTAATTAAGCAAAAATAGCGGAGACATGCGCGAAATACAAACCCTGAAACTGCTGACAAAGTGCAGTTTCATTATCAGTTGGTGTCTTAAGACGCTATATTTTTTAATCGCTGAGGCTGACAAACATTGCGTTCCTCTTTCGAAGAGATCTCATATGCTGTTAGCAAGTGTACTTCGTACAATTTGAAAAAAACTGTAGTTGCTTCAACATCTCAGTACATCATAAAAAGAGCTCTTCTTCTTGCAGCAAACCACTCGTTGCTTACTCTCACCTGTTAAAAATCGTAACTATATATACGTTATCTTGTACTACACAAAGTAACAGAAGGTTGGACGCTGTGTACCGCGCAAACACAGTATGTGGTTTCTGACCTTTCAGTTTCACTGAGTACGTTGTTCAGAGACGTCGGTAAAATGTTTTCTACAAGAATGTGGGAATTTCAGGTGGCTTGTTACTTTTAAATGTTAGACTGCTACTATTTTCCCTGGGCGCTCAGGTTGTTAAACATGGTGTCCGACAGCCCAATAACAAAAATTAAGCTACTTATAATTGTCTTCTGACCTACAATTGTGAGTAATGAAGAATGTGAACAAAAGGGTACCAAAATTTACGCTATTAATGAAATAACCTCGTGCTGATATGTACTTTCCTGTAACGTTCAAGAGGTATTGTTCCATTACAGCAGCTGTTACATGGACAGCGATAACCCTAGTTTGTACAGTGGTGCGTCAGACTCTCGCATACTTTCCAGGACCACACCACAATGATGCCGGTTCACAACGGATGCATTTGCCTAGCAGGCAGGTCCACAGCATCAGCTGCTAGAGACCCGTTAATCCTTTCAAGGCTGAATTAATTTCCATATCTCATGTCGCTGTAATAATTATTGGATTATTTCTCGAATGCACAATGCGTAACCCTTGGTTTGTAATTCTCACCTGGTATTTACAGTTTTATCAGTGTTTTGTGTGAGACTTACATGTTCCACTGAACTCGAGATGAAATGAAATTGAGGAACCGTTCAAAGGGAAAATTAAGTTCAATCTGTAAAAAGATGAGGATAAGGAGTAATATTGCTTTAAAGTTATTCAATTACTCAGCAGTGAAGTATGTAATGTTCTTGTAATATGATTTTGTTTTTATTTGCCAATGAATATGAAATGCGTAGTGTTTGTGTCATGCAAATTTACTGTGTGATGTGTTGTTGAGCACATGGTGTGTTTAATCAGTTTTACTGCAATAAAAAAATTAAACAACTTAATCTGAAAAAACAGTGTGCAATGCCTATAATGAAATCAATCCCTCTGAAATTTACCCAGTCTCTTGAGCACCGAGTTCTATGGCCCTGTACAAAAAACTGACAAAATTCCCTGTGCAAATAAACAATCAAATTTTCCTTAGCTGCAGAGTCGCCACGGATGTAATCTTGGTATTCTGTTCTTTCCACAGTAGGCATAGAAAATATTCAATCTTGGCACAGCCGTATAATAGCTTCATACAAATAATAACGGTAGATTGGTTGATACATGAGTAACTTGCAAATATTCAGTGAAAATACTTGATATTGGCTCTGCACTGTGCAATGCTGCCCGCATTGAAACTGTTACAAACATTAATACCTTTGTGATACTGGCGCATCAATATTTTTCCGATTCTAATTGAAAAAAGATTTCTTTAAAATTATTCATTGGATTTAAATAAACACGACATGAAAAAGGATGAGGTACTGATAAGGGGATGTGCTAAGACAGTATACTTCAGTTTGAAAATTCTATTCAAAATAAAGTTTCTCCTTCACAAAATCTCATATGAAACATCCTACTTTAACTTCAATATCAGTGAACTTCTTGACTGTTCTACAATTCTCACTTACTGTCGTAATTAAAAACACTTGGATTGTCACATGACAAAAAGTATGCCATCGTTTGACAAAATATATTCCAAAATTTAACTTCTCTGTATCAGGATTACAAAACACACAAAATATTACCAATCGGGTATAACTAATCAACCTATACATTAAATCTGATGGAAAATACTTGGTTCCTACATTCAAGGGTCAGTACTTTAAAATTCAGCGAAATTCACAAATTATGTTGCTGCATGTTATGTTATGTTATGTTATGTTATGTTAACCAGGGACCTAGAAACGACGGAGAGGCTCCGTCCCCGCCGCAGCCACAGTGGTCCGCAACCCCACGACGACTACCGCAGTCCACTTCACCCCTCCGCCGCCCCACACCGAACCCAGGGTTATTGTGCGGTTCGGCCCCCGGTGGACCCTCCAGGGAACGTCTCACACCAGACGAGTGTAATCCCTATGTTTGCGTGGTAGAGTAATGGTGGTGTACGCGTACGTGGAGAACTTGTTTGCGCAGCAATCGCCGACATAGAGTAGCTGAGTCGGAATAAGGGGAACCAGCCCGCATTTGCCGAAGCAGATGGAAAACCACCTAAAAACCACCCACATACTGGGCGGCTCACCGGACCTCGACACAAATCCACCGGGCGGATTCGTGCCGGGGACCAAGGCGCTCCTTCCCGCCCGGTAAGCCGTGCGTTAGACCGTACGGACAACCGGGCGGGCATGTTGCTGCATACTTAAAATTAAATATACAAAATTTCGTTACCTCACAAATTTGTTGCAGTTGCTTTCCCTTTGAGTTACAGTATCAATTCATTACTCTCCTCTAATTTCCATGGACAGTGGTCAACATTTGTTAACGATAAGTATCACTTCAATTCTTGATTATCTTATAGCCTTACAAATTAGTAATACACAGTTTACACTTTTATAGAAATAGCTATGACCTAACATTTATGAGCTCTGTGTGAGCACAAACAATACCGTTCATATAAAAATTGTATTATGCTGCGTCTGTAGACCAACAACTAAATTCCCACAGCTAGCCACTAGCTTCAAGTCTTACGTACTACCTATAACAGAGTGCAACAGCAACTGCTACTGCGCTATGCATGCCCTACTTACAATCGATTCTGCCATTCTGGCAACATCTTTGGTTTCAGTGGTGTCAAAAATACAATCCCTTCTACATACGACAATCGTTTCAGGTCATTTTTCATGGATTACATTACAAAATCGGGTTCCACGAACAAGTGGACCCCTCACAAGTAGTATGACATTTTTGAAAGTAAGTATGGCTATCCATTGTCCTTTTGTAATAACAACATATAGTGTTAGTTCTTATTTCTTGCTTTCGTGTGCTGGATTATCCGTATCACCTCCCTGTGCTCTTTACTAAAAAATACATTCCTACATTTTGTACCCATGTATTGTGAGGAATTCCTCTTCACTCCTGGTTTAGTTTCTGTGTGAAAAGCTTGCCGTCTCCTCCATCTTATCTTTCGTTCAACTAAAGGCTGCCTCACAAGACCAAGGCGAAAAGTCCCTCGGCCACAACGTCCACTATTGTTGCGGTTCCGCATTATGAGTACTACTTTTTGGTTTCAATAACTGCAGCACGCCTACGAAGTGCGGTTATTTGAGCCCACATGTTCTCCACAAGAGAAGAAAAATAATTCACGGAAACGTATACAACATAAAATAAAAGCCTAAAACGTGATTTCTTCAACACAATATGGCTACAAGGTAAAAACAACAGATCACTTCAAGAGTAATTTGTTAGTGAACATACGTGCTGAACGAGTGACGTAATAAACGTAAAAAATATATTGCCTGACCTTACTTCACACAAAAACCAAAGTAACACAGTAACTACAAACCGAAAATCTGTCGGGTGGTCTCTGGGAAAAAAATATATCGATGTGGCCCACCGATCAGGAAAGTGTTAAGCAATCCCAGATTCCTGTATGATTCCACGCATATACTGCAGCTTCCCGCAGACATCTTCAGCTTTTAGAAGGAATTAGGTACCCAACGCCTATTTAAATGTAATGATTGTTAATGTAAATTACAAAGTTCAGGAAATATTTCTTTACAATGGGGCTACCGATAATCATCTTGCTTGAGATATCCTTGATCCTCCAGAACAATATGTGGTCAGTTCCAAATAATCAACTGTAGACATCTTCCCATTACCTGGTCATTATGTGTAATTTTAGATTGATTTTTTACAAAATGATGTTTCTATTAATATTCATTGTATTTAATTATTAGTCACTCGATACAATAACATGATTCAAGATAATATGGCAGGGCAGTGGTAAAGGAGTTATTGTCACACCTGCTGTCACACAGCACCGCTACAATAAATTCTTAATTCAGCCATACTGCACGTTAAACGCTTTGCCTACCGTCGACTGAAAAGCATATTAGGGTTCCACTTCATCAAAATGTTATACAACCGCAACAAGCTTAGCAGGATGTTTTCAGTAAATTTTGGGCTAATTAACCCTTCAAAAGTAATTAAATACAGGAAGAAAAATAAAATTAATACCATACTCAGAAACGACTAACTGGGGACTACTGCTTATTTCTCTCTGTCATCGTCCCTAAGCAATGTATTGAGTTTTGTCTCTAGATATCGCCTCTAGCCTTCGCAAAATATTACAATTCTTAATTGTTTTCGTGTTATTTCAGTGTCTAGTTTCTCAAATACCTGAAAAGAATCTATCATTTATGACTGTTTTACGAAACGGAGTTACTGAAATTTTCCGCGCGAGTGTACAACTGCCACAGATACTTGTCTCACTTCGGCTGATAAATTATTACAAAATTACAGTTTCTTTGCACGCTGTTAAAATTCTAACACTGCCGGTGGTCACGAAAGCCCGTATAGATTATCATTTGTAATATCCCTGCTTTCTCACTCTAGAATTCTGAAACGGTTTCTGCAGCGGCCTCCCATTTTTATCGAAAATGAGTGTGGCTGCTTTGAGATTCCCGGAGCGTGGTCGGTGACAAACTTGCGCTCCCCTCTGTACACTTCGCGGCGAGGTGCAGAGGGCTTAACACCGGGCCTAACTTGGCAAACTTGCGGCCAAGTGTTGATCGCATAAGCTCTTTTATTCCCGCCACATTGTACCATTCTCACAGAACTCAAGCCGGCGGCGGCCGCAGCCGGCGCACTCACCATTCTCCAAGTTATAATCCTTTCGCGTTAAATTAAGACCGGCAGCTTTTCATGGCATCCTATTCACTCCTGTACGAGCTCTCAGCTACATATTTGCCTTCAGATATCTACTAGAGTATCGTCTACGAACCAGTATACATTACGGACTGAAAAATCCCCTGTGACGAACTGACAGCAGAGAAGAAAGTCTAATCCACAACACTTGGTTTCTCCACTTTACTTTTGTTTATTTTTGGCTGTCGGTCGACTGGTAAGGTTCTCACCTTCTTCTTAGTGTGTTGTCTTTCAACAGAAAATTATTTCTAGTCAGTCTGTTGTTATACTCAGTTACAAATTACTGCTAATGATCGTGTACGCCGAAGTGACAAAAGTCGTTGGCTAGCAATATGCACATGTACAGTTGGCGGTAGTATCGAGTACACAAGCTACAAAAGGGCAGTGCATTGGTGTAGCTGTCATTTGTACTCACACGTGAAAAGGTGTCCGACGTGATTATCACGAAGGAAATTAACAGACTTGGAACGTGCAATGATAGTTGGAGCTAGACGCATGGGACAGTCCATTTCGGAAATCTTTAGGTAATTCAATACTCCTAGATCCACATTGTCAAGAGCGTGCCACGAATATCAAATTTCAGGCATTACCTTTCACCATGGTTAAGGCAGAGGCTGACGGCCTTCACTTAACGAGCGAGAGTTGTGGCGTTTGCTTGTAGTAGTCAGTGCTAACAGACAAGCAACATTGCTTGAAATAACCCAGAAATCTATGTGGGACGTACGACTAACGTATCTGTGAGGACAATGTGGCAAAGATTGGTGTTAATGGGCTATGGCAGCAGACGACCCACGAGAATGCCTTTGCTAACAGCATGACATCACCGACAGCGCCTCTCCTGGGTTCGTGACCATATCAATTGGACCGCAGACTACTGGAAAACCTTGCCCTGGTCAGATGAATCCCAGTTTCAATTGGTAAGGGATGATGGTAGAGTTCAAGTGTGATACAGACCTAACGAAGCAATGGGTTTAAGCTGTCAACAAGGCAAGGTGCAAGCTGGTGCTGGCTGTGTTTACATGGAATGTACTGGGTCCTCTGGTCCAACTGAACCGATCATTCAATGTAAATGCTTATGTTCGGCTGCTTGGAGACAATTTACAGCCATTAATGTACTTCATTTTCTCAAAGATGTCACAGGCCACAGTTGTTCACAATGGGTTTGAGTAACATCCTGGACAATTCGAGGGAGTGATTTGGCCACATAGATCGCTCGGCATGAATCCCATCGGACATTTATGTGACATAATTGAGAGGTTAGTTCATTCACGAAATTCTGGATTGGCAACATTTTCTTAATTGTGGACGGCACAATATTTCTGCAGGAGACTTCCCAACCACTTGTTAAGTTGATGCCACGTCGAATTGCTGCACTATGCTGGGCAAGAGGAGGTCCAACACGAAAATAGGAGGTATCCCATGACTTTTATCACCTCAGTGTGTATCTAAGGAATGGAAGAATATTTTTGTTTTTATTTTTGTTCGTTGTTTGTCTACTGACTGATGCGAAAAAAATGAAGTTAAGCACGCACTTTTTATGAACGGTGACATTGGTAACATTTATCAGAGGTACTCGGGGAAAACAGCATTGGCATCTACAGAATTTTAAAATCGCCATTTTTCTTTGTTTTGTTTATGTGATTCCATGAGTTTGATGATGGTATTATTAGTATGTTTGTGGGTACTATATTTTTTTGAATTAATCTCTACGATTAAATCCAGCATGTATTCAACAAAATGTTCAACAATATTAAACAGGAAACACTTCCTACTGTTCTGCAACATTATATTTATTTAGTTACAAACTGGCTTTCAGCTTCATAGGCCATCTTCAGGTGACAGCTGGATGTAACAAACACAAATGAAATTACGTACAAGTACAACTCACAAAGATATTATTTAGACAGAAGATGTAAAACACACATAAATTAAGACATGTAGTGTGTTTACATAGAAAAGCATGATCTGATCCTGGACGATAATAATTAAGAAACATGGGATGCGCTGGCAAGGAAATATGTATTGCTTGAATAGGCGTGGCCCAGAGTTTCAGAAAGTCGCCATTAGATGTCAGTCTTGGGTCTTTTCACTTTGCAGTCAGTCAGAAGTAAGATGGCGTCCACGCGACAGATGGCGTTTTGTGTGCTGCAGTTTGCGAATAATGAGTCTGAGATTTCGGTCCAGGTGCTTTTCGTCAGCGTTTTGGCAGTGATATCCCTGTACCTAAAAACGTTCGTC
The DNA here is from genome assembly GCF_023898315.1 of Schistocerca nitens. Lineage (NCBI taxonomy): Eukaryota > Metazoa > Arthropoda > Insecta > Orthoptera > Acrididae > Schistocerca > Schistocerca nitens. Next base: position 287,051,513 of record NC_064614.1, read on the forward strand.
GTTGGTATTGCCAGTTTGAAGACAGGATGCTTGTGCAAAAGTAAGAGTTCGGGTCAACCTCGCACTTCTGATGACATGGTGGAAGGAATTCGTCAAAAGTTTGAGCGAAGTCAACGAAAGTCTACTCGCCACACAAGCAGATAACTGGCAATGCCTCATACGACTGTCTGGCGAGTGTAAAAGCGTCATTTGGTCTATAAACCATACAGACTGCAATTAGTGCAAGCTCTTCAGTTGGCGATAAAATGAAAGGGGTGGACTTCAGCAGCATTCTGCTACAGGAGATGCAAGACAATATATTTTTACCATGGTTAATTTTCAGTGATGCAGCGACATTTCATGTTAGCAGTAAAGTAAACCAACATATTGTGCGCATATGGAGACACCAAAACCCTCATGACATTAACGAGCACGAAAGAGACTCACCTAAAGTAAACGTTTTCGGTGCCATTTCTCATGAAGAAGTTTACAGTCGTTTCTTTTTGGAGGAAAACATAGTTTCTCAATGACACTCTACCTGAACACTGGATAGGGCGGACGGAACCCTAGACACTGCCCTTCATTCTTGGACTCTAAGATCACCGGACATGATCAGACGCGATTTTTTCTCATGGGGGATTTGTGAAGGAAAGTGTGTTTATCTCGTGAATTAGAAGAAGTGAAGCACAGAATAACAGCCCCATTGCTTCTGTAAAAGCAGACACATTGTGTAAATTTTATGACGAATTTAACTGTCGTCTAGATGTTGTTTGTGCTGCTGTTGGTGGACATACGCATTTGTAATTGCATATCTAAAATTTCAAGTTTTTGTCAGTATCTTGCAATCCATCCCATTTCTGTAGTATGTTTTTATCAATAAATATGAAATTTTTAAATCAGGTCATTCTTTTTGAAACACTCTGTAGGTGGATTAACTAATAAAGGAAACAAAAAGTTCTTTTATGCGGAGACACATTTAACAGCTGATGAAAAATAAAGTTAAATCACAATTTAAATCTATATTTTGTAACTAAAACTTTATTTAACAGAGGGGGGAAAAAGAAACTGTGTTTGATTGTTAAGGTTCAGTACCTCAGTTGGGAAAAATGGAACCCTTATATGACCACTTTTATATGAATGCATGGTGTATATTCTTTAGAACAGACACCACGCAAAATCTTCAGCTGTGATCTGTATCATACATAACATGTGATACATGTTGTACATAATATGTATCATAACTATGGATTCCACATGGTGACTGTTCTTTCAGACATATCCAAAAGAAGAGACACCATGCAACATATATTTAATTTGTCTTGATGGACATGAATCCACAACTTTCAGTGTGGCTGCACATTTCAGTCGACCTCTGTGCTGGAATCTAAAATCAACGAGCATGGAGGACACGGACAGGATTGCAGAAAGTTGCTGCTAGGTGTGAATATGAGTCCTCGGGGAAGTGTGCCGAGATAGTCCGCGCTTTTCGATAAACACTGTGTCTAGATGGTACAGTGGCGAATGCAACTGCTTAGTAAGCGGAAGATCCCAAGTCTGAGTCTCAATCTGGCACACATTTTCACTTGTCGCCTCCAATTCTGCACGAAGTCCTGATGCAGCTGGCGTCATTTGTCCGTTTACTTTCCTTTTAGGATCACTTTGTTGTCCATCTGTCTGTCTGTCCAACTGTTCTAAAGCATTTTTCTCAGGAACAGGTAGACGTATCAAGTTGAAATTTGTGTCACTTATTAAGGTCCATGGCCCCTTGATAGTGTAAAAAGATACGGCCATTTATGTTACATATTTGACATAGAATCATGAAATTTGGCAAGGAGGAATTTTTCACAGGTCGAATGAGGGAAAAAATATCATAAAATTGTTCATTTGTAATTGCATCAAATGAAAAATATTAGTTTTGTCATTTGTTATTCGATTTCGGACTTGAGATAAAAATGTTCTCGAAAGTTTTGGAATACCTGGGACCGACATCTTGCCAGTATCAATGTCACAACATGGAAAAATCGTCGAGACCCTTAATTCCTGGAATGTTTATTTATATACTGGTATACATAACCAAGTTCGTAGGGAAGTCTCAGTGTGTGAGTCCTACTAGCACCTTGCCTGTTTTTTAATACAAAGTTGGTATTCTGTACCATATATTTTCATTTCCAGGATGTAAAACTGTGTGTGAAGTTTTATATTCTGCTAAGAAGATCGGAGGTAAGAGACTACTGGAAACTATGAAAATCGGCAAACATATGGCATACAGTGTCAGCTTAGGCTTAAAACACCAGACACAATTTCCTATTTCACATCTGTTAAATTATTGTTTATTTACACTTGCTTCGCCTGAGGCCAGGGAATTATGCTTGGTAGCATGTTGTGCTGGTAGCATGAAGAGGGTCACTGACACAGCACCTCTGGTGTCAAGGAGTAAAGAGTTGGTTGATAGCCAAAAATGGGAATCCTTCTCAAAGCTGGTGCACCAAGGAGCTGTCTGTGATTCTTCAGTAACGCAACACAGGGAGTAACTGCTGCGTGGACAAAAGCAACTCGGTGTGGCGATTGTTTTTGGCTGAGTAAGAGTACAGCAATTTCAGTAGACATCAAGACAGAGGCTTCAAGAGTCCAAGTGGATTGCTAACTGGGTAGTTTAGTGGATGACAGCAGTAGTTATCTTGATATGTGACACAACATACAGGAAGAGTAAAGTCTGTGCCTTTAGTATATTGAATGCATATTAATATTACGCACACACTGTTTATAGGTACAGTGTGGTGTACTATGGCTGTTGTGTATCGACACACCCCCTGGGTGCCCAGATATTTCCTCCAAGAACCAGTCATATTAATTTTGTTATTTGTATGCAATGAGAGTGAATGATTTTGTATGTACCATCACACATAAGGTTATCTTCTTATTAATATGCAGTGAGCGTGGCTGATTTGTCTACATCTACATCTACATCCATACTCCGCAAGCCAACTGACGGTGTGTGTCGGAGGGTACCTTGAGTACCTCTATCGGTTCTCCCTTCTATTCCAGCCTCGTATTGTTCGTGGAAAGATAGATTATCGGTATGCCTCTGTGTGGGCTCTAATCTCTCTGATTTTATCCTCATGTTTTCTTCGCGAGATATACGTAGGAGGTAGCAATATACTGCTTGACTCCTTGGTGAAAGTATGTTCTCGAAACTTCAACAAAAGCCTGTACCGAGCTATTGAGCACCTCTCTTGCAGAGTCTTCCTCTGGAGTTTATCTATCATCTCTGTAACGCTTTCACAGTTACAAAATGATCCTGTAACGATGCGTGCTGCTCTCCATTGGATCTTCTCTATCTCTTCTATCAACCCTATCTGGTATGGATCCCACACCGGTGACAAGCATTCAAGCAGTGGGCGAACAAGTGTACTGTAACCTACTTCCTTTGTTTTCGGACTGCATTTCCTTAGGATTCTTCCAATGACTCTCAGTCTGGCATCTGCTTTACGACAATTAATTTTATGTGGTCATTCCATTTTAAATCACTCCTAATGCCTACTCCCAGATAATTTATGGAATTAACTGCTTCCAATTGCTGAACTGCTATATTGTAGCTAAATGATAAAGGATCTTTCTTTCTATGTATTCGCAGCACATTATACTTGTCTACACTGGTGTGGTATCCGACGCCAAATGCGGCGTGAAGACACCAAATGTAGTGGCCGAGTGCCAGAAGATGCCGTATTAAAACTCGTCCGAGCTTTTCAAATGATTTACTTGTTTCTACTAAAATGCTCCATTCCCCTCAGTCCACATCAACGGCCCCGCAATGCTGAAGTAGCACCCCAGCAGCCTATGCAACGCGTGTCGTGCCGGCCTTGTACGCCAGCGGAGTACGGCGTCATCAGGATGCCATGGTTGACTCGGCGGTCTGCATCCCTGCCAACTCAGTGCTGCTCAGTGTGAGCTGCAGGCAGCCAGCTGTGTCCTTCTTCTCGCTGGCGTGGCTGTGACGAAGAAGCGCCCGCTATCCAGAGATGGTAACTGCGGCCCTCGCTTCAGAAGTCTCCGGCGTGTGTCAGGAGCAGAGCCGAGGAGTGGCCCACTGCTGGCTGGCTGCGGACCCCACGTCAGCCTCAGAGGGTTGAACCAACGACAAGCTGTGGACTGGAATGCTGGCGGCCCATCTGCTCTGCATGTAGCTGGTGGTGCGACATGCCCCGCCATCCAGCAGAGCTGTCACACTTCAATGAATCTCATCAAAAATGGCACCTATTTATACTCGTTTTCGCTAACGTGCCGCTTCATGTCACGTATGTGTAACACTTAGGTTGGCCAGTCGCCCCCTTCTGCCTGTGACTTACGCCATGAAAACTGCTGTGTGTGCCCTCTCCGGCAGTTCTATGCCCCTGTGGCCTCTATTTGGCTTCGCATCTGCTGGTATGCCTAACTTACTGCAATCCAACCCGCACCTGGCTGTAACTTGTGCTCCGAATATCGCACAAAACTAAGTTCCCCTATCCTAAACGGTGGTGCCGCTACAACATAGAGATTCAATCGCCATTCCCTGCACCATGCATCTATTCATTGCAGATCCTCATGCATTTCAGTACAATTTTCAATTGTTGCAACCTCTCGATATACAACAGTATCATGCCCAAAAAGCCTCAGTGAACTTTCGATGTTATCCACAAGGTCATTTATATATCTTGTAGATAGCAACAGTCCTATAACACTCCCCTGCGCCACACCTGAAATCATTCTTACTTCCGAAGACTTCTCTCCATTGTTACTCTGTCTGGATGTCATATTGTGAAGAAAATTGTATTGACAATGTTACTTAGGCAGAACTGTAAATGGTTGGTAGCATCTTTGCTTTAGTGACTAGCTGGTTAAAAAAGTTGTCATCGATCTCTATTTAGATGGGTGGTAATGCAAGCAACCATGCTTAAATCAGAGAATTGTCTTCCAGTTTTGTGTGCTCCAGAATAATTTATTGTCATTTTTCTACCTGTGCCCATCTGCCATAAATTGTACACCATTATTATCTTTGGCACAGTTGTACCTGCTGGGGTGAAGTCTGGAATTTTGTTTTCATTCTCATAAAGCTATTTTCCGTTATTCTGTTCAGTTCTGCATTCAAAAAAACTGTATCAGGCGGTAAATTAAGTTCTTTTTTGTTTTTATTTCTCAGATTTCAAAAATAATATTTAATGTTTAACAACTTCTGTGATAAACTGAGCCCACACCTACCCAACCCCCAGCACATATCCCTACTGCATCCAAGAACTATGCCGCAATTGCTAGCAGAGAATGGTTGTGCATTACACTGGTGTGTGACCTGTAGCCAGGTAGCATCAGAATATAGATTCCCATGTGCTGTTACAAGTATGGCCGCTAGGGACGAGCCATACACAACATGACTAAGCACGGAGGAGCTCTTCTACAAGATGACAGTATGGGGACAGGTGGCTATTGTGCACAGTGGCAGAAATATACCAGCTGTTTCAGTAGGTCATAGGTGAGTGGCTGCAGTTGATGGTGGGAGAACACAGGGATGTGAGTAGTGAGATGAATACTATCTGTTCTCCCATCTCTGTGTTTACGTCTGTAGTGCAATTTCTACAAAGTGAGTCACTTTCTCAGATTCACATGTGTAGGTTACATGCAAGGACCACACATTTGTAGGAATAGAGTTAATGATTTGTTGGGAGTACTTGAAGATAAGACTAGGGATGTGCTGGATCAGTTGCAGGAGAGAATGGCAACCCTAGAAGCTATGAATGATGATTTGTTAACAGCAGCTTGGGTGCGAGGAAATTAGGCAATTTAAATTTAGTAGTGTGAGACAATGAGAAGGAACAGGGTGAATTGTGGAAGGCACAACACACTAGGAGTAGATATTATATGACGATTATGTACCAAAAGTCTATTTTTAAAAAACCCTGTTTTATTAATTATTTAATTAAATCCATTAATCAATCAAGTAACTATAATCATTTATTTTTAAATATCCTGATATAAAACCGAGATTTTAATTTTACTGTACCCAAGTTGAAAATTTATCTTTACCCATAAACGAAATTTTCATTTAATTAAAAAAATAAAATTTATTCAATTAAAAATTAAATATTCAACAAACTAAATTTATTCAATTAAAACATTAAAAAATCTGAAATTCATTCAATAATTCATTCAATCAATCGATCAAATTCAATAACATGAATATAATTAATTTTATTTTGCTTTTTATCTCTATATATGAAATTTAATCTAAAGTTTTCTCTTGATTTTGTTCATGATTTATTAAGACAGAAAAATTCATCAAGCTTCAGCTAAAGCAGACTTCTAGTCTATGACTAAGACACTTTTATAATTACATTGAAGCCGAATTTCTATTTTTATCTGTTATAGTAATTACTAAATTTTGAATAGTATCAAAAATTGGAATATTTACAAGGTAATTTGATCCACAAATCATTGGCTCACCAATACTATTAGTTTCCCTATGAAAATGATCAGTACTTTTAACAAATATTTGATCAAACAAATTAAAATTAATATTTATTAATTCAAATGAAATAATTTTAGAAACATCATTAACAATTGTTTTGCCATTAGACTCAATTATTTGTGTATTAAGTCATAAAATTTGCTAAATAAAATCTTCTTTCTTTATCAGTAATTTAGTATCACTTTCAATAACAACTCTGTTTAAAATTTTATTTTCTTTAATGTGAATGTTAGTGTTTTTAGATTAAAAAAATTTCAAATTTTTCAAACTATACTGATGAACATTAATTTCTATTATTTTTTTATCATACCATAGGTTAGAGGCATCTCATGCTGGTGTACTATACAATTTCTTATTTTTGGACATAATATTTGACGTTCAAAAAGTTGAATAAAAAATGTAGGATTTTTATAAGTTTCAGTTATTAGAACAGTTAATCTTTTTTTAAGAACAGAAATAATCTATTCATTTATATTAGTAAAATCTATGTACATAAATAACAAATAGGGAACCAAAAATTAAAAAGTTGTTAGAACAGTTAATCTTTTTTTAAGAACAGAAATATTCTATTCATTTATATTAGTAAAATCTATGTACATAAATAACAAATAGGGAACGTAAAATTAAATAAATCTAGAAAAAATAAAAAAAACACAGTAAACTATTATCAAATTCTGTTTGATGTGCTAACAGGACCAAGTGAATGCAGAAACTACATTAATTATTGACAGTTGTATTTTAGCTCCTGGACGGTTAAATTAGAATAAATTTAATCATTTGTACATTTAGATCAACTAAAATGTCGCCAATTTACGAAAGTGTGAAAAAACTGAAAGTTAAATTACTGAAAAAGTTATTTTTATTGAAAATAATGAGTAAATTATTCCATTAGATGAATGTGAAAATAATTCAGTTGTGATTTTGGATGTTTTAATTCTTGAAAGTCACGATATAAATAGTTTAAAATTTTAAATATTTTCAGACATTGTGACAAATTTAAATCATATTTGTATGTGTTATTGGGTGTGATTTAACGATTGCTGGTTTTAAAGAAATAGATAGTAATTGTTGGGATAAAGATGAATTCGGTTTTATTATGATAGGTATGACAAGAAAAATTAATTAAGGTAAATATAGAGAAAAGATTAAAATTTTTTAAACATTAAAAAATAAACAATGATCGTAAATGATGAAGATTAAAAACATAATTGCTTATATTCATCATTAGTAAATATTTACACAATATGATCGTCCTAAAGGTCTATTAAAAAAGCTATACCAAATAGAAAAACAATTAAAAAAGTGTTTAAAAATGGAAGGAACAATCAAGAACACAAAATGAGAAATTTAAAAGGAATATCAACCAGTTATCAATGCAACGGAACAAGTTAAACAAGGAACTGAAGGACTAGGTTATAACATGTTAAGAGTGACTGCAGAAAACACACAAAGTTGAAAAATAAATGATTCATTGTAATCACATTATTGAAAAGAATTTTGTGATATTACAACAATCAAACAGTATGAAAGTGATAAAAGAGATTATACATTAAGTGAATCAGAAGTACAAGAGTTACTGAATAAAAATGAAGAAGAACTTCAGATTAATACCTGCCGGTGCATTTAAATATATTGGAAAATTACCAGTAAACTTTGAAGAAGTAAACTTAATAATTGGAAAAAGAACGTATGAAACAACTAATGGATTAATGAATATTTTAACTAAAAACAAATAACTATAGAAGATATGAATAGACTATTTACTGCTTCTGATTTATCAAATTATACTGATATAGTATACCATTCAGGATAATTATATTCTGAAAAAATACTTATAAGATAATATCAAGTAAAGGTAATAAATAGAAATATACAATAAAAGAAATTGTCAATGTTTTTTTGAAAAAATAACCAGTAATTTTAGATTCAAGACTATATTCAAATTTTGATGAAAAATGGGTGAGGCATTAATTAAAAAACATACAGGAAAACAAGTCAAATGTATTGGGATGAATGATGCTCGTCAATTAATTGATAGATTAGCAGTAATTCATGGAGAAGAATTAACTGGAAAGAAAAATTGTCATATGGAAAAGCTGAAATAACAAAAATTTACACAAATAGATATAGTGCTTTTATTATTAATAATCTAAAAGTAGTCCCTCATTTGATTATACATACACAGGGTGGTCAGAAAATGTGTGAAATGCTTGTAGGGATGTTACAGGGCAGGTTGTACTGAGAGATAAATGTTACGAAAGAAATTCGATACATTGCTCCGTTTCCGAGTTATTTAGCATGGAATTTAGCCAATGGGGCGTTGCGAACTGGCATTCAAGCGGCCTGCCAGGGGCAGTGTTGCCCAACAAGTGCTTTGTCTCGTTAGCTGAAACTTGAATTTACGTGCGCGACGATCTGATTGGCTAACTTCAATGCTAAATAACTCGGAAACGGCGCAACTTATCGAATTTCTTTCTTAACATTTGTGTCTCAGTACAACCTGCCCTGTAACATCCCTACAAGCATTTCACACATTTTCTGACCACCCTGTGTATGTATAATCAAATGAGGGACTACTTTTAGATTATTAATAATAAAAGCACTATATCTATTTGTGTAAATTTTTGTTATTTCAGCTTTTCCATATATATACACTCCTGGAAATGGAAAAAAGAACACATTGACACCGGTGTGTCAGACCCACCATACTTGCTCCGGACACTGCGAGAGGGCTGTACAAGCAATGATCACACGCACGGCACAGCGGACACACCAGGAACCGCGGTGTTGGCCGTCGAATGGCGCTAGCTGCGCAGCATTTGTGCACCGCCGCCGTCAGTGTCAGCCAGTTTGCCGTGGCATACGGAGCTCCATCGCAGTCTTTAACACTGGTAGCATGCCGCGACAGCGTGGACGTGAACCGTATGTGCACTTGACGGACTTTGAGCGAGGGCGTATAGTGGGCATGCGGGAGGCCGGGTGGACGTACCGCCGAATTGCTCAACACGTGGGGCGTGAGGTCTCCACAGTACATCGATGTTGTCGCCAGTGGTCGGCGGAAGGTGCACGTGCCCGTCGACCTGGGACCGGACCGCAGCGACGCACGGATGCACGCCAAGACCGTAGGATCCTACGCAGTGCCGTAGGGGACCGCACCGCCACTTCCCAGCAAATTAGGGACACTGTTGCTCCTGGGGTATCGGCGAGGACCATTCGCAACCGTCTCCATGAAGCTGGGCTACGGTCCCGCACACCGTTAGGCCGTCTTCCGCTCACGCCCCAACATCGTGCAGCCCGCCTCCAGTGGTGTCGCGACAGGCGTGAATGGAGGGACGAATGGAGACGTGTCGTCTTCAGCGATGAGAGTCTCTTCTGCCTTGGTGCCAATGATGGTCGTATGCGTGTTTGGCGCCGTGCAGGTGAGCGCCACAATCAGGACTGCATACGACCGAGGCACACAGGGCCAACACCCGGCATCATGGTGTGGGGAGCGATCTCCTACACTGGCCGTACACCACTGGTGATCGTCGAGGGGACACTGAATAGTGCACGGTACATCCAAACCGTCATCGAACCCATCGTTCTACCATTCCTAGACCGGCAAGGGAACTTGCTGTTCCAACAGGACAATGCACGTCCGCATGTATCCCGTGCCACCCAACGTGCTCTAGAAGGTGTAAGTCAACTACCCTGACCAGCAAGATCTCCGGATCTGTCCTCCATTGAGCATGTTTGGGACTGGATGAAGCGTCGTCTCACGCGGTCTGCACGTCCAGCACGAACGCTGGTCCAGCTGAGGCGCCGGGTGGAAATGGCATGGCAAGCCGTTCCACAGGACTACATCCAGCATCTCTACGATCGTCTCCATGGGAGAATAGCAGCCTGCATTGCTGCGAAAGGTGGATATACACTGTACTAGTGCCGACATTGTGCATGCTCTGCTGCCTGTGTCTATGTGCCTGTGGTTCTGTCAGTGTGATCATGTGATGTATCTGACCCCAGGAATGTGTCAATAAAGTTTCCCCTTCCTGGGACAATGAATTCACGGTGTTCTTATTTCAATTTCCAGGAGTGTATATATATATATATATATATATATATATATATATATATATATATATATATATATATATATATATATATACCCTATCCGAGCCTCAGGTACAGGGCGGGTCGCAGGTGGCGGATAGCGAACGATCCATCAGATATGGTGGACAGCTGCGAATAAGGGGAAACCCAAATAAGCAGTCCCGGACCGAGGCGGCAGCATCACGAGGGTGTGGGAGTGTGACTTTTGGCAAGGGTCACACTCATTCAAAAACCACAGAACCCGAAGACGTTGCTGTGTCATGGCGAGTAAGTGCCGCCATTACAATAAGCACCGTCAACACCCAAATCCAGGACGCGTCTGAAGTGGGAACCATCGGCATCCTGGTCAGCATCTGTTCACACAATGTGCGGCTGGTCATAATGCTCCAGGAACTAACAATCCCTGGTTCTAAACACCCAGTGGAAACACTGGACCAACTTGATTACAAGCAAGTATGACTCGTGCAAGTAATAACAACATTACCCCAGGTGGTAACCAATCCACCCATCAACAGATGGCAACCAGGAATTCGGATTCTGGGGAACCTGGACTTACACGATTACATCAGAGAAAGTCGGAGCTCTCTGGCAAACTTCCACTTAAAACACCTACATACATTGGAACCTTTAACATAAATACATTAACCCAACCAGGAAAACTTCTAAACCTTACAACAGAACTTGAAAAGCAAAAGATAGTAATACTAGCTTTACAGGAGACACGTTTTACAGATGAAGAAACATCAGATTATGGCAACTATCGCATCTTTAAGAGCAAGACGGATAAACGAATCGGAAGTGGAGCCCCCCATCTCGGGATGGCGTTTATCATACACAAGAGCGTGCTCAGCTCCATCAAGGAAGTTACTCCCGTAAATAATAGGATAATGACGATGCGCTTACAATGTGCCAACAAAACATACACAATGGTTAATGTTCATGCTCCCACAAACGGAGACAACAAGAAAAACCCCATAGAAACAGAAAAGTTCTGGGAAAATTTGGAGAATATAATGGCCAGGATTCCAAAAGATGATACAAAAGTTCTACTCGGCGATTTTAATGCCCAAATGGGTAGAGAGAAAATCCACCAAAAAACCGTAGGCAAATATCCTGCACATAAATTTACCAATAAAAATGGTACAAGGCTCGTCGAACTATGTAAGCAGAATAACCTGAAGATAATGTCAACATCTCTAAGAAAATGTCCAAGAAAACAAAAGACATGGAGATCTCCTATACAACAAATTGGCGAGTTTCAAATAGATCATGCGGCGATTTCATACCCAGTACAAAAAGAAATTTACGACGTCCAAGTACGCAGAGGAGCAAACATTGATTCAGACCATTACCTAACTAGAATTAAAATCAAGTTTACAGCACGAAGAAGTCATCAGAAGAAAACAGAAATACAGAAATATGACACCAAGAAGATTAAAGAATCTAAAGTAAAAGAAGAATGGAAGAAGGAAAAGGCAAACACATGGGAAGAATTTCATTCTAAAAAAACGCGAATAGCTAAGGAAACTATTCCCTTGAAAAAGATATTCAAACACCCTTGGTGGGATTCGGACTGTGAAAATGCATTGGAAAGGAGAAAAAAGGCATTTCAAGAATATAACAGTAAAAAATCACAAGAAAGTCTACATTTATTTAACGAGGTTAGAAAACAGGTTTCAAAATCTATTAGGCAAGCAAAAAGGAAGTACACAAAGGCACAACTGGATGCCATAGAAGAAAATTTCCAAACCTATAATACAAGAGACTTCTACAGAACTTTCGCAGATAAAATACGAGGATATATCCCTCAAAATTTATGTTTCAGAAAACCAGATGGTAAATTAGCCCTAACAAACCAGGAAAACTGTCAAGTATTGGCTCAATATTTTTCTAACCTACTAAATTGCCCAGAACCTAGTTTAAGGTTTCCCAAAGAAATCTGTGCCAACGCTCAACCGGATTCATTACCACCAACACAGGAAGAAATCAAATGTCACATTAAAAACTTAAAAAATAATAGAACATCTGGCGAAGATGGCATTGTTGCAGAGCTATTAAAAAACCTAGGACCAAAGACGTTGCAAGAGCTCACAAAAATAATAACAAAAATATGGGAAACAGAAAAATTACCAGAGGAGTGGAAATGTGTCCTTATTCACCCGTTACATAAAAAAGGAGACATAACAAATGTCAATAATTACAGGGGAATCTCACTTTTACAAGTCACCTACAAAATTCTCTCAACATGCCTGCTGAAAAGAACACAAGAGCAGCTGGAATGCCAAATTGGTGATTATCAAGCAGGCTTCCGCCCCAGTCGCTCATGCATAGAACAAATATTTAATTTAAAGACAATATTAAAACACAAAGCAATTAGAAATGCCCCCATAATTTGTACATTTGTAGATTTTAAGAAAGCCTATGACTCAATTGACCGGCAATCTTTGTTTAACATTTTAGAGGAACTTGGACTTGACTCCAAAACACTAAGGCTTATCAAAGAATCACTGACAGACACTGTATCTAAAGTTAAATTCAGGGTAGAAATCTCTGAACCTTTTCTCATAAAAACTGGAGTACGTCAAGGTGACGGGCTATCTCCACTTTTGTTTAATATAATCCTGGATAAAGTCATTAAGGAATGGGAAAAAGAATTAAAAAATCAATCCTACTGGAAATCAATCCATCTTGGTAGAACCAAAGACAACGTGGAGATATCTTGTTTAGCATTCGCGGACGACTTGGCCATACTTGCAGATGATGAAGAAATCGCCACCAAACAAATAGAGATCCTTAAGGAATGCGCAGATAAAGTAGGTTTACAAATTTCGTTTCAAAAGACAGAATTTTTCTGTACAAAATTCCATATACACAGTTTGAACACAAAATATGGAAAAATAAATAGAGTAAAACATTTTAAATACCTAGGTGAAATTTTGGAGCCAACCGGAGGAGAGAAAGTTGCACAGAAGATCAGGCAACAGAAAATGAAGAGAGCATATGGTATGACACATGAAATATACAATAAAAAATGCATCTCCTCGAACACAAAAATCAGACACTACTGCGCAGTAATTAAGCCAGCAGCACTATATGCTAGTGAAACGCTCACACTCCACACAAAATGTGATTTAGAAAAAATACTAAAAGAAGAACGAAAAACTATGAGAAAGATTTTAGGTCCAAAATTAACAGAAGAAGGATACCGGATACAATCAAGAAGAACCACAGAAACTATATCAAACCTGGCAGCAGACATAAGAAGGCGAAGATTAAAATTTTATGGACATGTCACTAGACTTCCCCCCACACGACTCACCAACAGAATTCTCACTTACATAGAAAAAGTCAAATCAACAACACCATGGATTAGCCAAGTAAAATTAGATTTACAATAAGCAAATATTGAACTTAAAGATGTCAAAGATAGAAAAACTTTTAGAAATAAGGTGGAAAAGTGGAATGTATTGTCGGAGAAGGAAGCACTAAAGAGACCAGGAACAAAATGGACAGAAGAAAGAAAAAGAAAACATGGAGAACGAATGAAAGAAGTATGGAAGAAACGACGTCAGAAAGCTTTGCGTGATCCTTCTGGGTCCATTCGCGATAAGTAAGTATATATATATAGTGGTCCTGGAACAAAATAAGAAAACTGCTTAGCTAGATGAGATAAGGAATTAATCCATTAGATGAAATGTCTAAAAATATGATATTGCTAATGGAGATAACTAAGATTTAGAAAAAAACACGAAGCAGACAAGGAACTTCAATTAACTGCAAAAGAAAGAAATCATTCTAAAAATATTAACAACAACTGTAATTAGAGGAATAATGTACAGAAAACGAAAATTCAGAATGGATGTTGATAATGATGATAAAGGATTTGGTTTATACAAAAATTCTTTATTTATTTTTAATCTTAATCAAAATATCCACGGGTGTACTGCCGGTCTACAGTGTCCAACGGGCACAATATTTCGGCGATCATACATGTCGCCATCATCAGGTGAACTGACGGACTGAGCTCCTGTGAACGTACCGGCACGGAGATCCGTACACTATGGCTGCTCAGGGGGAACTGGGTTCGGTCGCGGCGGCTGCCGATTTAAATACCCTCCGCCCGCGGCGCGCTCACTCCGCCGTCCGCGCCCCGCGCCACGGTCGCGCGGTGGAACAGATTGCGGCGGCGTCTGAGATGACGTCGGTGTGATGGCTCTGTCCGCCGTGGTCGTCACAACTATACATTTGACTGTGGCTATAATCTTAACAGGGCGTGGGAACCAGCGATTGGGTTAATCAAGAGTAAATCGAGCAAATGTATAGTTGTGACGACCACGGCGGACAGAGCCATCACACCGACGTCATCTCAGACGCCGTCGCAATCTGTTCCACCGCGCGACCGTGGCGCGGCGCGCGGACGGCGGAGTGAGCGCGTCGCGGGCGGAGGGTATTTAAATCGGCCGCCGCCGCGACCGAACCATCAGAGGGTTGGATCCCCTCATTCGAAGGCGCCAGATTCCAAAGCCTGGGCTACTCTCTGGTTGGAATCTCCGCTTTCGACGATTGTGTTCGTCTGTCTGTCTGTCTGTCTGCCCGCCGCTTACTGTTGTAGCTGTTCGTCCGTCCGTCCGTCCGTCCGTCAGCCTGCCTGCTCGCTGTCCGTCTCCGCTGCTGCCTGCTGTCCGTCTGTTCGCCGCCGCCGCCGCCGCCGCCGCCTGCTGTCCGTCCGTCTGTTCGCCGCCGCCGCCGTCGCCGCCGGCCGGTGCTCGCCGCCGCCGGTGCTCGCCGCTGCCGCCGCCGCCGGTGCTCGCCGCCGCCGTCGCCGCCGCCGGTGCTCGCCGCCGCCGCCGTCCGCCCTGGTCGTCCGACCGTCTGCGTCTTCGCCTGTTCTCAGTTTGTGTCATTTCCTTTTAGTGCTGTGCGTTTTTTCCTCCTGTCGTCATGTCCGCCCCCGCCACCACCGTCACTACTACCACCACCGCCATCGTCTATACATCCCCTTCCGCCGCCTCCACCACTATAACTTGGTGTGCCCAGTCCCACCCCCCTCCTTCCATCCCACCTCTCCTCACTCTCCCTTCACCCTCTATCTTTGTCGCCCCCTCTCCCGCTTCTCCCTCTCGCTCCTGTCGTTCCGATCCTTTCCCCCCACTCCCCCAGCCTGTCACTGCAGCTCCGGCTCGGGTGGTGGCCCGTCGGGCCACTGTCCACGCCCAGCTCTCCCCGCCACCTTCGCCATCACCGCCGCCACTGCCACCGTCATCGTCGCCGTCGCCTTCGCCTTCACCGTCACCGTCACCGTCACCATCTCCGGCGCCGACTCCGGCCCCGGGACCTGCCCCTCCCCGCCATATTCCAGTTGTTCCCATCCCCCACACCTCCTCCGCCACCGTCAGGCGCCCCAGTGGCACTCCTGTCTCGTCTGCTCCAAAAAAGGCTCCGCCTCGTCCCCCTTCCCCCACCCCTGATGCCATGGATGTCTCCCCGCCCGTCCCTGCCCCCTCCTCCTCCTCCTCTACCCCCTCCTCCTACCGCTACCTCCTCTCCCGTCCAGATCCCTCCCTCCTTGAAGCCCGGAACCTCACCCTCTTCCTTCGCCAGAATTGTCCTGGTGCCCCCATCTCCCTCCTCACTCCTCGCCGTGATTCGGTACTCATCTCCTCCCCCAGCCCTACCCTCCACACGGACCTCCTTTCCCGCATCCCTATCACCCGATTTGGCCCTCTTGCCTCTCTCACCCCTGCTCCCTCGCCACCTCCCTCCCGCCAACCCCAACCTCCGCGTCGCCCGCCGACCCTCACCGCCGTGATCACTCGGCTCAGTCCAGTGATCACGGAGGAGGAGGTGTTGGCGGAGCTTCAGGCCCATCCCCATCTGGAGGTGCGTGCGGTTCGCCGGATCCATAACGCTGCCGGCCCCACCCGCCTTATGCGCGTTTTTTCTGAGCACGCCCCCTCCATAGACCGTCTCCTGAAGGAGGGTGCCCTCCTTTTTAACCAGTGTTATAAGGTTGACCCCTCCCGTTCCCCTCCTCAATCCCTGCGCTGCCAGAGGTGTCTGCGCTATAACGCGCACCCCACAGCTGAGTGCCGCGAGGCCCCCACCTGCCCGCATTGTAGGCAAGTGCACTTCCTCAGGCAGTGCCCTAACCTCCAATCCCCGCCTTCCTGCAATACCTGCAATCTCCCCCATCCCACCTACTCCCAAAAGTGTAAAGCCCGACCCCCTCCGACCGCTCCTGAACTCACCGTCCCTGTCCGTCCCCTGGACGCCCCCACCCCTCCTGGCAATTCCCTTCGTCCCACCCCCACCGCTGAGGACATCATCAGGTTCATCACCATCGTCCTTCAAAATGTTCATCCCTTTCAGCGCCCCCACACCCTCCAGCAGATCTCCCTTGCCGCCCGTTCCATCTTCCAACTCAAGATGTACGCCACCTACTCCAACAACCAGGCCCATTTCACCTTCTCCCGTCTTGACACCCTCGTCTAAATCCCTGTCATGGCGCGACAGCAACGTATCCTTTTCAACAATATCCGCTCCCTCTCCGCCAACAAGAACCTCTTCCTGCACACCCTTGCCACCCACCGCGTGGATGCCTTCCTCCTCAATGAAACCTTCCTCCAACCCCACCACTCCATCCACACCTCACCCTGTCTCCTCCACAGTTCCGATAACCCCCTCCCAATTGCGCGTGGCGGAGTTGCCATTGGTCACCACCGCCAGATCCCCGTTCGGCTCCAACCTCTCCTTCCCGACCCCACCGAACACCTGATCCTTAGTCTCTTCTTCCCCGGCCTTACCGTTACCTGCGCCACCATCTATGTCCGCCCTAATGCCCCTATTCCCTTCGACTTCCTCTCCCACATTGACCGTACCTTCTCCTCCTATGTGATCGCCACCGACCTCAACATCCATAGTCGTTCCGCCGCCCAGTTATGGCGGTGGCATCGGTTCCTCTCCACCCTTCAAGGCGACCTCATCCCCATCCCCCAGCATACCCGTCCCGAATCCAACTCCACTCCTGATGTTATCCTCTCCTCCCCCAACCTCCTTGGCCGCATCACGGTGGCTGTCCTGGAGCCTATTGGTAGCGACCATCTCCCTGTCCTCCTCACCGTTTCAGACGGTCGTCGCCCTCGCCCCGACCCTCGTACTGACCCTCCCCCTAAGTATGTCCACGACTATTCCCATGCCAACTGGAATGCCTACCGGGATACCCTCTCCACCCAGGTCGATAGCCACCCTTTCACCTACCACCACCCCGATGATATCACCCATGCTGCCACCTTTCTCCAGCAGACCTTGTCTGAGGCCGTGGAGGCCCACGTCCCTACTGTCGCCATCCACCCCCACCGTCCTACCTTACCCCCACAGGCCGTCCTCCTCCTCCGTGAATCCCGCCGTCTCTACCGTGCCTTCCTCCACACGCGTGATCCAGACACACTACGACGCCACCAGCAACTCCAACGACACATTCGCAATTTGCTCACGGCTAAGAAACGCCGGGACTGGCGACAGACATGCACCCGGTTAAATGCTACCCTACCAATCAACTCGTCCAAGTTCTGGTCAGCCTTCAGTCGCCTTACCGGAACTAAACCCTCCCCCTACTATCCTCTCCTCCATGATTATCACCCCTTCCCTGACACCCTTAGTAAGGCCAACCACTTTGCCTCCTACCTCTCCGATGTATTTTCCATCCCCGATGATCCCCAGTTTGATTACTCCCTCTTCCCGGATATCCGCGATCGAACTGACACCTCTGTCCCTCCCCTCGCTCCTGGTTTCCAGTACTTGGACAACATTACACACACGGAACTCAATGCCCCTATCACTACACAGGATCTCATTGCTACACTCCGCACAAAACGCAACACCGCTCCTGGTCACGATCGTGTCACCTACCGTCACCTTCGTGAAGCTCCTGTCTCTTTCCTCTCCACCCTGGCCAGGCTCTACAATGTAGTCCTGTCCACCGGTTAATACCCCGACCTGTGGAAAACCTCCCGTATCCTCATGTTCCTTAAACCCGGCAAACCGCCGTCCACCGTCTCCTCCTACCGCCCCATCAGCCTTACCTCGGTCTTCAGCAAGGTCCTGGAATCTATCCTCACCCGCCGCATCCACCAGCATCTCCGCCAGCACCGCCTCCTTCCCATCACCCAGTGTGGCTTTCGGCCGTCCTTCTCTTCCGACGACCTTCTCCTTCACCTCACTCATCTCCTTTCCGAACAGCTTAATTCCCGTCACTCCGCAATCTTCCTCTCCCTGGACCTCGAACGTGCCTATGACGGCGTATGGCATTCCGGTCTCCTCTTCAAGCTCCAAACCTTCGCCCTTCCCATTAACTACGTCCGTCTGATCGGCTCCTTTCTCTCCCACCGTCCTTCCTATGTCACCGTCCATAACTCAGATTCCTACACCTTTTTCCCCTCTGCCGGTGTGCCCCAAGGCTCCGTCCTCTCCCCCCTTCTGTACCTTATGTACACGGCGGACATGCCGCTGCCGTCAGCCCCCGTCCACCTTCTCCAGTTTGCCGATGACACCGCCTTCCTTGCCCTTGCCCCCACCCTACAGCGCTCCCAACACCTTCTCCAATCCCATCTTGACCGGTTCACCGCTTGGTGCAACCAGTGGTTGCTCAAGGTCAATCCCTCCACAACCCAGGCGATCATTGTAGGCAAAACCACCCCTTCCTTCCGCCTCCTTGATTTCTACATCACCATCTATGGCCGTCCCATCGCCCTCACTCCCACCCTTAAGTACCTTGGCGTCACCCTCGACCGTCGCCTCTCCTGGACTCCCCACCTCCGGACAATCCAAGCCAAGGCACGCTCCCGACTCAGTCTCCTCAAGCTCCTCTCCGGCCGTACGTGGGGTCTGGACCCCTCCACCATCCTCCACACCTATAAATCCCTCATCCGCCCTATCCTTTGTTATGCCCATCCAGCTTGGATCTCCGCCCCCCCTCCCTTTTATAAATCCCTCCAAATCCTTGAACGCCATGCTCTCCGCCTCGCCTATCGCATCCGTCTCCCCTCCCCCACGCGGATCCTGTATGATCTCATCCCCTTCCCCCACCTCCTCCTTTTCCTTGAAAGGATACGGATCCTGTACACCTCCCGTAAACTCGACCCTCCTCACCCGCTCGTCTCCCCGATCCTCACCCATCCCCGCCCGCTGCCGCGCCTGTATTCCCATGTCCCACCCGGTCTCCATCTCTCAACCCTCATTACCCTCTCCCAAGGTGGCTTCCGCCAGCTCCCCCTCCCTGATGATGTCCTCCTCCCCTGCATCTACCCCTCCTATCAACTTTGACCCTGCCTCACCCCCCACTTCCGGTGTCCTTTCCCTTAGGCACCCTCCCTCCCTTCTCTTCCCTTCCCTTCTCTTTCCTTTTCCCACATCCCCTCCCTCCACCGCTCTTCCCCCGGGCTTCCCCTCCCCATTCCTCCCTCCCCCCCTTTCTCCCCTGCCCGTGGCATCTCTGCTCTCCCCTCTCGCTCTCCCACTCCCCTTCCTCCTCCTCCTCTCTTGGCAGGTCCCCGGACTCGCACACGCATAGTGAACATTCACGCGCCGGAGGTCATCGCCATTAGTGTCTCGTGTGTGTGTCTTCGTTTGTGTTTAGTGTTTGTTCGCCGGAACGCCGCCACTGTTCACGTGTACCATCGCCATCATCCCTGTTTTGTGCACCGTGTCCACTAGTGTCAGTGATGTTTTCTCATCAGGCGTGAACGGCTCCGTGTTTTTTGTTTTTTGGTGTCTACATTGTTTTGCCCGCCATTTTTGATTGTATTCTCTGTGTCCCCTCTATTTCTTACTTATTGTAAATCTCAAGGCTGAAGAGCGGCATACTCAGCTGCTGACAGCCCGCCTTGTGTAAGGTGATAAAAATTACAATAAAGAAAAAAAAAAAAAAGTGACCGAACCCAGTTCCCCCTGAGCAGCCATAGTGTACGGATCTCCGTGCCGGCACGTTCACAGGAGCTCAGTCCGTCAGTTCACCTGATGATGGCGACATGTATGATCGCCAAAATATTGTGCCCGTTGGACACTGTAGACCGGCAGTACACCCGTGGATATTTTGATTATCAAATACGCCGGGAGAAACTCAAGAATCACATTTTAAATCTTGTAAATGAAAAACTTTAGTATTGATTAGCCTAATTTTCCAAATGGTAAAATTAAACCATCAGCAACAAAAGTTAAAACAGTATTGATAATTTTCTCATACTCAAAAAAGAAAGAGAGATAAAAAGCAGGTGGAAATTTACATTTGGTATTCCTGTTGTATTCCTGATGTAAAGCAATATTCAGTGAAAAAGAAAATGCAAAACATGATGGTGGATTTTTACCAATTTTACTTGCCGTGTTGGCTGCACTTTGTTTATTAGCTGCGACTGCAGTAGCAATTGCAAAATAAGTTCAAGATAAACAATAAAATAATGAAGAATTAGAAGGAGAATGAGACACAATCGAATAATGGAAAAGAAAGCTGGTGTTGGGTTTCCAAAAGTAAAATAAAAAAAAAAAAGGTTGTGAAGAAATAATTAAAAAATATAATAATTTTCCATCAAATTTCGATATAGAAAAACTTGTTAAACAATTAATAATTAAATATTTTTGTGATGAATTACCTACTAAATTAAAAATATTGAATGTGGAATTAGTTACTTTACATAGATATGATCATGTTGGTACTCATTGGACTTGTTATAATAAGAATAAAGCTATAAAATATGTATTTGATTCATTTGGTGGAAATATACCAAAACAACTAGTACATTATTTAAGAGAAAAGACCTTATATTAGGATAACAAAAAAATACAAAATTTTAATGAATTTATATGTGCTCATTTGTGTTCCATTGTCTTAAAATTGTTATCAGCTAATTATAAATTTCAAGATATTTATATATAATAAATGGAACCATTATTAGAGCTATAAAATAAATTAAAGCTATCCAAAGTTTACAGTCATCAGTAAATATAAAAATATATCATGTAATCAAGAAAACTCATACTGAATCGAGAGAAATTTTTGTTGTTGGTAAGAGTTATATTACTTTTTATGTTAGACGAATAGTATATGTGAATGATCCAATCTATAAAAAACGTATTTAACAAACAGTATTTAGAAGAAGAATTGTCAAATCATGTTACAAAACCTGAATACATAATTATTTTAACACCACTGAATAACTATGTCAATAAAGAAGAATTACAAATCTTGGTACAAAGAGTGAAGGTCTTAAGATTTTAGAAGTAATCAGTGACTGCATCTACAAAACAGATTTTAGTCGTATAATTAATCAATTTCATAGTGGTAAGTGTAACACTGTAACAAATCTTGAAAAAGTTGGGTGAGTATGAATACAAATATTACATTCCTTTAATACACATAGTAGATTAGAAAACATAGTACATGATAAACAAATACCTGATTTAACATCTATGACTGGTAATGAACAAAAAATACATGATTTCGAACACGATATCAGGCTTAAAACAATTATTGTTAATGGTAAGAATATAAATAAAAATTGAAATTTGATGATTTTTATATTACAGTAAATGTATTTGGTAATTTATGTGAAGTAAAGAATAATAATAATAATCAACAACTATACACAAACCAAATTTTTAACTACAACATTAAAACATAGTTAAACTGTCCCTGTATATGTAAAGTTAATTATATTAATAACTAATATTAACATCTGAAGTAATCAGCTCATTGGTGCAGCAGCAGAGGCAAATGCAGTAATACTGGATCTTAATATTAATTGTGGTATAATAGAAGTGTTTGTGTTAGTGCAATCAATATATGGAGATAACTATTTACCTACAGAAGTGTATCATGGTACAGCCTTTTCTAACATTACAGAATTACAACTTTAAACATAGTTGCCTGGAGTAATGTATGTGGAAAGAATAAGCAACATTTGTATGTACATCACCCTTCAGGCTAGAATCTCAGGCAATTTAATGGAATGTTGAGCAAATAATAGTTTTTCTAAGTGGTAGTTTTGTCTGATTGGTAATGAGAGTTAAGTTGGCCTTAGAATAAGGATCTGTTACTGAGGAGTGTTTTTCAGTAGACTCAATTGTGCATTAGACAAGCAGAGCAGGTGTTTAGTTATTAAAATAATGAAATAATAACATAATGAATACTGTTAGGGTCTTAATGGTTAGCAAGCGGGATATTTTTCGAGAATGCAGTCCACTAGCTAACAAGGTAAGAAACGTAAGTGAAATAATGTAACTGACAGACTTGATTAATGCAAAAGATAACTGTATATAAACAAATGTGGTGTAACTGTATTGATGATCTGTTTTTGATCTAGGCAACATTGGGTACTGTGTATATTGTGTAATTCATGACACTGCAGCTAGGAATGAGAGCTTTACAGAAAGAGCAATATTTTGTGTGATACAAGCCATATATTGCTGCATCATTGGATCTATAGGTTATCTGAAAACTTATATTGGTGTTCTGAGGAATTATGAGCTTAAAGTGGTAATACTGGAATGAAGAGGAGTAATTCTCCTGATTAACTGATACCTGTGGCACTAGACTGATATGAATGTTTCTGACAGGTCAACTACTTGGTAACATTTTGTGATATTATGAGGATTTAATTTTCTGGTTAAATGAGAGTAGTACACAGAGTGGAGAAATAGGCAATGACTTAGTACAACTCCCATCCCCATAATTTTGATTTGAATAGTAATTAAGCTATGTAATGGTGACTCTATTCTTTTTTCATAAGTTAATGATTAGTAAATCTATGCTACTGCACATCCTGAGTTTTTGCTATTTTGCAAGTGGGAAAGAAACAAACATGTTTCAAGTTTTACCAGTTTCAGACAGTTATGATGTAGAGTAATGTTTTGTAGTGTGATGTGCATTTGATTTAAGATTTTTATAGTCCCCCACCTTTCCTACTACAGTCAATTTTAGTGACAATCATCATAATGTTATGAGAACTATGTAATGTATTTATTTATGATGTAATGACTATCATTTGCCATTAGTGTTAAACATTTTAGTCTTCATTTAGAAGTACAAGTAGGTGTAATAAAGTAGGGTATTTTTTCTAATTTTTTCATGTACTGTGGCAGGGGGGAGTCACCTCCAAAGGAACTGATAGCAGTGCATTTCCTTGCACCTGTTGACGGTGTGGACAACTTGGTGAGAAAATGTGGAAAAACTTATTGAAAGTGTGAAAGTGCTTGTGAAAAATACTAAACATTGAGCAAGTGAAATTTTCTGACTTAAACAGTGAACTGCAATGTGCAGTGTAATTTAACTTTTTAGAACCCATGAGAATTTAATTTTTTTTAGCAAGGCAGGACTTTTATAAAGTGATATATATATTAAAATGTAATCTTTGTTTACCCAAATAGGACATCACTTTTGAGGAAGATGCCTAATTGCGGATATTTTGTGCAAATGTACAATACACTGTATGTAAATATTTTGTATGGTGATTTTCATATTTCCAGTTCATATAAGTAGAAATCTAAAAAAACATATGTACTGTAGTTTTGATAAGATTTCGTATGTAATATTTTTTGTGTGTAGATTTTTAACCCACTGTCTGGGGTCACTTGTCATTGAATTACCCAGTTAGCTATTTGCAATATCTACCTGGTCAATCCAATGAGGCGGGTGATGTGCTGAAGCAAGCCGGGATAATTTTACTTCCCCTCTTGTTTTGCCACCTGCTTCCTTAAAATTTGTTTTTCCAATTTTAACTAATTACCATTAACATGTGTGAGTATAATCAGCATTTTCATAAAAGAGAAAGATTGGCAGTCAGTTTTAAAGAATATAACACCAGGTCTAATTTTGTGCTTAGTTTTAAGTATGTAATTGATTTTCTAATTTAGTTTGACTATTCCTAATTAGTATCTTTTGTTAGAGGGTGAAATCAGTAATCGTTTCGTAACTTAAATTCTGTTGTTGACATATAAATAAACATAAATTCTATACTAATTATAAACATTTGGAGGGACAACTAATAGTTTTCCTAAAGGATCTATTTGACTCTATTCGAAAACATGTTAGCAAAGCCAGCCCTTAATTAATTCCGAAGTAGCTAATTAACAGTTTTGTCAAAAGTATTGTTTGCGTAACGATATTTGTTAATTTCAAGATTTAAACAAATAATTCAGCCTAACTCTTGCTGTAGGAGAAACTGTTAAAAAGACAGAAGTTTTCAATGTATTCAGTTAATTTAATGAGTTATGTTTTATTTGTAATTTCTGTAAATTAAACTTTGAACAATAAGTAGTTTCAGTACCTATTATTGGGAGGATGTACAGGGTGTTCAACAAAGTCTCTCTGCAGTGCCGTATGCCGCAGTGAATATACCGAAATGAAACTCAGTGAAATACAAGTTAATAATTGACTGAATATTCATTATTACTTACAAACATTGAAACGTGTGCTGTATGCGTGGTTGCACCATCTTGTTGCAAAATAACAATTCAGTATTTCACTTACCAAAAGTTCTCCTATGAATGGGTACAGAAGATCACTGCAGTATCATTGCGCGTTTAATGTTTCGTTGAAAAATATGGGATCCACAATCTGATGTCTAGAAATTGCAATCCAAACTTCTGTTTTCACAGGATGAAGTGGTTCCTCATGAATACACAATGGATTTGCAGTACCGTACTCCACATATGAGAATTTTGCGAGTTCATGTACCCGGATAAATGAAACCATGCCTCATCAGTGAAAAACGTTTCAGTAATAATATCCCTTCCATTTTGTTGAACGAAATTTTGAACCATTGACAATAATGCAGTCTCTTGCCATGATCAGTATGTTTCGGTTCTTGCACGACTGTCACTTTGTATGGGAAAAGTTATAATTTTTTCCTTACAGCTGTGTGGGCCATTTCGACACTAACATTGATTTCCTGGGCGTGTTTTCCTACTGTCTTGTTCGGACTCATTGACATTTTATTGGAAATATCGAGTAGTTTATCATCAGACAAAACGCTAGGACGACCACTTCTTGGTGCATCTGTCACTGAACCCGTACTTCGAAATTTGTTAATCAAATCTCGCACAGTATCGCGATGTGGGAGTGTTGTCTCCAGGAAAACTGAATTAAATTTTTGAAGAACTGAAACTGTGTATTTACCGCCAGCTTTGAACACTTGTTCAACTAAAAACACATGTTCTTCAATGGTTAGCATTTTAACAGTGACAAAAATGAAACAAACGAACAAAGGAACTAAACTTAAAAACGTTCACGTTAACACATAACGACACACACTTACAATACTACTGACGCTGTCTGAGATAAACGAAATAGTGGAATGTTGGGAGAGTCCACTTGAAGGGAAGTAACCCAGGCAGGCAAACAATCATACGGCACGTGCAGCTAACAATCATATGGCACTGTGGAGAGACTTTTTAAACACCCCGTGTAAGGGCCTGAGACAGTCAGTTCGCGACCGAGTTTCAGACGAGGAACCTGTATCAGTTAGATCAACAACAATGCATCTGCAAAATAAGTGTAACACAATTAAGCCCTGTGTTAAAACAGTGATAGTGTCTGTTCCATACATACCTTATTATTCTACAAGAACTGTGAAGCATGTGGTTAGGCTTTTACTGCTCGTAGATGTTCAACAGTAAACTATTGTAGCAGTATGTGGATGTTTGCCTGCAACCTATTAGTGAGGGTTATTGAAAGTTAAACAATAATGCACTGGCCCTATAACTGTGTAATATTGGGGGGTTGAGAACAGAGAAAGTAAAAAAAATATGAAAAGCAAATGTGCACCTGTCAACTATGTCATTTAAAGTAGTCAGTGCTGTACTTACACACCCCATTTTTCAGCCAATGTAGCAATGCAGTATGTCAACACCAAGGACAATTAACCAGGAAATAAAGCAGGTGAATGTCACAGGTGCTCCAGGATCGGCCATGCCCAAGCTACTGAGAGCATGCAGGCAGAACCATCTGCAGGTGGACAATGGAAACTCATTGCTGTGACAGAGGCGGCTGATGAATGAAAGGCTGCAGTCCTTGCCCTGGTGATCCAAGGAACTGGTCAGCAGATGCGGTCAGTCAACTGGAGGTTCCAAGCCGTTGTTGGGTAGAGTGAGCATGAAGAGTTTTACAAAAGGGTCCACTGGAACTGCAGCATACTCTCATTTGCCAAATTGTGGAATCTGAGTGATGTTAAACAGCCATGTAAAAAAGAAGGCGGGGTTGGTCGAGATGGCCATTTAAAACTGTCTAGACTATGTAGATTAGAGTGGCCATTACAGCTTGTAAAGGCATATTTACTGCTCAGATGTGTAGTTGGTTGTAGTGAAGTACATTAATAGGGTGCATTCATTGCAATTGTACTGAGTCCACATGGTTTTGGGTGGGTATGCTAACCATGACCATAATCATATTCATTACATTCTGTGGCATTCATTTGAGTTTGGTGCATCCTGTTTTCATTTGATTATTGTTGAAAAAGTTTTCATTCACATTTTTGAAAGAGGGGTAATGTTAATGTGTGAACTATCAATTCAATGTAGTAGGCTAATTGATTTGTCTACTGTGAAAGGACTACCTGTGGTCATTTTAATATTATTTATTCTGAAATGGAGGATGGTGAACTCAGTGCATAACTTTAATCCTTTGTTGTTAATTGTTAGTGAGATCTGTGTGATTTCTGCCTGCCCTGTTAGTTGATGGGATTTGTATTTTATGTGAAGATTACCTGTGGGTGCTTATGTCATGCTAGTTCATTGGCTGCTGTCTTAATATTAGTTGTTTCTTAAAGATAAAATGGAATGAAAGTTTAAATTGAAATATACTGCTTGACTCCTCGGTGAAGGTATGTTCTCGAAACTTCAACAAAAGCACATGCCAAGCTACTGAGCGTCTCTCCTGAAAAGTCTTCCAATGGAGTTTATCTATCATCTCCATAACACTTTCACGGTTACCAAATGATCCTGTAACAAAGCGTGCTGCTCTCCGTTGGATCTTCTCTATCTCTTCTATCAACCCTATCTGATACAGATCCACACTGGTGAGCAATATTCAAACAGTGGACGAACAAGTGTATTGTAACTACTTCCTTTGTTTCGAACTGCATTTCCTTAGGATTCTTCCAATGAATCTCAGTCTGGCATCTGCTTTACCGACGATCAACTTTATATGATCATCCCAGTTTAAATCACTCCTAATGCCTACTCCCAGATAATTTATGGAATTAATTGCTTCCAGTTGCTGACCTGCTATATTGTAGCTAAATGATAAAGGATCTTTCTTTCTATGTATTTGCAGCACATTACACTTGTCTACATTGAGATTCAATTGACATTCCCTGCACCATGAGTCAATTTGTTGCAGATTCTCCTGCATTTCAGTGCAATTTTCCATTGTTACAACCTCTCGATATACTACAGCATCATCCGCAAAAAGCCTCAGTGAACTTCCGATGTTATCCACAAGGTCATTTACGTATATTGTGAATAGCAACGGTCCTACGACACTCCCCTGTGGCACACCTGAAATCACTCCTACTTTGGAAGACTTCTCTCCATTGAGAATGACATGCTGCATTCTGTTATCTATGAATTCTTCAATCCAATCACACAATTGGCCTGATAGTCCATATGCTCTTATTTTGTTCATTAAATGACTGTCGGGAACTGTATCGAATGCCTTGTGGAAGTCAAGAAACACGGCATCTACCTGGGAACCCGTGACTATGGCCTTCTGAGTCTCGTGGACGAATAGCGCGAGTTGGGTTTCACACGATCGTCTTTTTCTAAACCCATGCTGATTCCTACAGAGTAGATATGCACTAGAGATACAGTTTCACAGTTGTTTGCAGCACTTTTCAAATGGTGGATGGTAGAATGATCAACTGTTATGACACCACTTGTGTACTGCTTGAAGGCTGCATATTGTGTCCAGTATTTTCAGCTGCAGCAGCTGTAACTGCTTGAACAATTAGTTGTGCAGTTGGCTATTGACCTCTCTCAGGATCAACTCCTGAATTACCAATTAATTCAAACTTCCAAATTATGTTCGTTGAACCCCATGCAGAAAGAGGACCTCTTAGTATTCCTTTAATACATCAATACTTGCAAAGAGGAGCAGCACTATTGCTGTAAAGCCCTGCTCAACTTGTCCAGAACTGTGTTGACCATCTGCAAATGTAATGAACACTGATTCTCATGTTTCAGCTCTGTGTTGCCATAGCAGGATTGGCACCTAATGGCAAGTCAAGACACTAACACTATAATAATGCAATCCTGGATCATACATTCTGAAAATCATTCCTATAAGCTTTGGTACCCATATAGTAAATAGTTTTCCATCTACACTGTGTCTAGTAGTAAAACTTTGATTTTAACCATCCTGTACAGTACCGTTTTGCAAGAGAGTTATCTGGCTGTGTAAAATGCTAGCGCAACATTTCACTGTGCCAGTCACCGCACATGCCCCACAGACTTTATTTCACAAAAGAACACCACACACATTTTTATAATTTTTGTGTTATCACAGAAGTATCATCAGCATTTAATTTAACAATATCATTTTCCTCCTATTCGAACTGAAATTCATGCAATCTGTTTTCCGTATGTTCAATATCACTTTATTGCATACCGGTACTGGCCAACTGCAAGCTTTGTTGAGTTTTCATTTGCTTTCTCTACAATGAGTTCTCTTGTTTTCTCAGTCATTATAATACTGATCTCATCAGCAAAGAGAATTTTTCCCTATTACTGACTGTGACTAACACTATTGGTAAAGCCACTGAAGTACGAAAACAATATTGGTCCTAATATACTATCCTGAGGAACTTCTATATTAATATATTTTGGTTCTGATAAGTGTTTCACTAAAAGTGTAACGTTACTTGAGGTCTGTAACAATATTATGAAAGGGATAGTTGTTACTCACCATATAGTGGAGATGCTGAGTTGCAGGTGGGCACAACAAAAAAACTGTCGGAAATGAGCCAGTTTGGCTTCAGCACCCTGAGACTTTGGTCATGTGTGTGAATTACTTTTGCATGAGTGTGTGTGCATATGTTGTCTATTTTTGATAAAGGCTTTGTTGGCTGAAAGCTCACTTTCTGACAGTCTTTTTGTTGTGCCTATCTGTGATTCAGCACCTCCCCTGTACGGTGAGTAGCAACTGCCCTTTTCATAATATTGTTACATTCCATCTTGGATTCTCCATTGCTTGATTACTTGAGGTTTGTGTTATCTCTGCTCTTTGTACCCAATGGAACCATTCATTAGCTACACCAATTATTCCTAATAATTATAGTTTTTTATGAGTTGAGGGGTATGGTGGGTATTCTCTGAAAGAGGATGGTGGGTCATATGAGTCACAAGCAGCTCATTGTCAGCAGAATCCTTTCATTTACTTCCAAACATTTCATTGCAATATCCCATGCCCATATCTGGTAGGAGATAAATAGTGGACGTTGGTCCATAAACCCCCTCACTGATAAAGCACTGTCATGAAGATTCTTGCAGTCACAGTGACCAGAATGATCCAGGTGCAATACAACTATAAGTAGTTAATAATTCCCAGCTGGTGGCTAAGCTGCATCAGGAGGTACTGTGGCAGACTGGTATGGCCAGCCCTACTTCAAGATGCAGTGACAACCTGTCCCAGCTGTGATGAGTGACAGGAGAGTAGATGTCCAGGGTGCAAACTCAAGTCTGGCAATTGCTACTGGCAGACACCCTGTGGCTCAGTGGCTAGGAGAACCTCAATTTGATCCTCATCCCATTAGTGCTGTGGCTGAACCCCCTGGCAGTGGCCATCAGCAATTCGGTAACCAACCTGGCTGAATCGCCTGTATTTATACATGTCAAAGCAGCTTTGTTGTGGTGTGGCTGCTGCAAATTCCATGCATGCCATGTGCCCAAGTATCCTGGTTTTGGTGGCACACTGGTCATTGAATGAAAGGCAGGCAGCAGTGCTTAAATGGGCATCATAGTGCAGTGCTGCACAAGCGCATTTTACCAAGTCACTACTTGTGGCAACAAGCCCTCTCACATTAGCTTCACATCATTACACTCTTCCTCTCCTGCAAGAAGTCAGCCCTTCAAATTCTCTCTGCTGGAACAAGTTAACATTTCACAGTTCATCTCACACATTCTGTTAGTTTCTGGCTGACACTGTACATGGGAGACCCTGTTGCTAAGCTTCATTCCCAAGGGTGCTGACACAATACACCAGGAGGTGATGTAAGGAGGGTTGAGTCCAGAGTAGCATTCATCTAAGTCACGTTCTTCCTGGGGAGAGTTTCGAAGTGAATAGCAGTTAGGTAGGGTAAGGAATAGGTGGTGTTCAAGGATGTGGATCTGGTAATGGTTTTTGGTAGCCAAAATGAGGGACTAGAGATGACACAATGATTTCCACAGGTTTTTAAGCCTTGTCCTTATAGCTCTAATCATTGTGTGTTACTTAACCATCCTTGCTGATAACAATTAACCTGATCTGCCACTGAAAAGAGCTAATCTGAGACTATCACTTAGAAGTATTCATTTCTGCCCACAGTTACTGCCCAATAATACTCAGTCCAAGTTCTCCTTGCAGAACAGGTTGAGTTCAAATGACCTGGGGGATGCTGTAATTTGCCTGACTTGACACTGCAGCAATTCCGAAGTGGAGAGTATTGTTTTTAGCTTCCTGTTAGGTGCAGCGAAACATATTAAAAAGTACAAACTTCTTCAGAGCCACCTATCTTAAATGAATGAGTTTGCTTAACAAACAACCCATTTTCCAGAAATACAAAGAATCAATAACCTTGCAACTAAGTAGCAAAGCCTAAATCTCTCTCTCTCTCTCTCTCTCTCTTGTTAAGAACCTACTTTCTGTTACAAATCTGTCCAACTACTTTCATCCAAACCATCATTGTTATGACAAGTACCCAGAACACAAAATAAACAACATATTACAATACATAACACTGATTTTTCCTACCGGTCCAGATTAAACATGCTTAGCTTGTACTGTCAGTAACAACATTCCACATACCTCATAAATACAAATCTCACCTAAAAATTCCTTTAAGATATTACCTAAACACATACTCCAACTGTAGTTAAATGTTTCCTTTACCCTCATTTCTAAGCCTTGCGCATAAATGGAAAACATTATATGATTTGAATCCCCATACTTACAAATGTAAACTTAACCATAACATACATGCATCCATATTCCCAAAAGCTCATAAGAAAAAATTCAGATAAAGTTCACAAATAACTTGACCCTAGAGGAAGAGGAAATTCCCAGTTACCTCACTAGGCCACCTCATCACATTAGTGGATACTTATAAGCTGCTGTAAAACTAGGGTCTAACTAATCTTCTTCCCTGCTTCCCTCCATTCTTTTGCAGAAGCCACTGGTAACAGAAGCAGGGCTTCTAGGGCACCTATACTCATCCCATGTACACTACAGTGATACAAGGTGGGAATTGCAGCTTTAGTTGGCCATAGATGTGATTCCAATTACCTGATAATGCCACTGGTATCACATAACGAATTTCTTTGTATCTCTCTTAGGTACATAAGGGTTGGTCAACAGAACCCATTGCTTGACATCTAGTTGGGCAACTTGGCCTTTCATTGACTGCCTTACTGCCACTCCAGAACTGTTGTTTTTGCTTTTTTAGTCTGGGGCCATATGCCCCTCAATCTCTTAGTAAAATCATGTAGAGCTGACATGTCTTCCCCAGGGGGTAATTTACACAATTTCAAAGAGGAGCACATCTTCATACCATAAATAACCTCTTACAGCAACAGTCCCATACTTACAAGGAACCACTTGAATGCAAGCTCACAGGTCCAGTCTTTAGTAAGGCTCATTTGAAACTGTTGTGTTAACAATTGTGACAGGAAAAACATTAGCTGCTAATGGCTTACCACATGCATCAGGAGGGCAATGGGAAATGAGTATCTAGGAGCTGTAGAGATCAACCCTTTATGGGATGAATGTATTATAATTCACAAAACGAGCATCATCAATATTCAAGACATGTTCAAAACAAACCAATAACTTGCACCATGAACACTGGATGAAAAATGGTGCGTTGCAGTGATCCCAAAGGTTCAAACCAAAATTGAAGACAAACTTCTTTGAAGTTACAAACCATGCAGGATGATCAGCTAGGTATCCTCTCTTAAGGAAAGCACATAAAATCATATTGGAGTAACGGGGTGATGCGAACTGATGGAATGTGATGGCATGCGGCTGAATGTGAAACTGGCTGTCCTTGAAGGCATAGCTGCAGATAGTGTGATAGTATGTTTTATAGTCATGAAAAAAAAAAGAAACATTCACAGGCTGAATTTGTCCAGTGGTTCCAGGTCTTATGAATTGCAATGTCACATACTTTTCAGGAGGGTTAGCTTGCTCTACAGGAGTACGATTTTTATATTCAGGTCAGGATTCAAGCAAAAGCAAGTTATTTTGACCCGCTGTTGGCCAAAAGCAGTGCTCATACCATAGTTTTAGTTCTCTCCCACCCATTTTCCCACTCTAGCTTCCTGTGATGTAAATATTCCCTACTGCCCCTGCAAGGTCATGCACATGAGAAAGCATCAGCTGGAGCAGAGCACCTCCAAATTATCGCAGCACAATAAATAACTTTCCAGCTAATGTACCATCCAGATTAACAGCAACATAATTGTATATGAATGGATTAAGGCATTGATGTTTGTTGAATTTGATACAGCTCTCTTGGTATCTCTAATTTCCAGGGTTGCTTTCATATGCAGTTCCTCTTTAAGTTGTGATTAGACAGAGCTGACAACAAATTTCTTATGGAACGACGGGATAAGTTTGTTTATATCACCTACAAATTTTTGGATCAGTTCTGCAGTCTGCTGTGCATTGCCAGGTCAATGCTTTGTCTGAAATTTCATTATCTTGTGTCTTCCAATTCTGTGGCACTGTTTGAAGTTATGCAACCATACACTGCTTCCATTGGAATCACTGTAATCACCATCTGATGCACATAACGTAGTAGGTCATGCCCTTTAAATTGTATTGAACATCCCAGAAACATATAAACACCAGTTTTTGTAACAAGTGTTCTTGTCCTCCCTTGAATATCTGTAGTTTCTCTTATGCACTACATGGCCATATTGCTGTGGACTTACTTGAAATCTGTGAATGATCTTTCATGTATGTAATTATGCTATGTTAAGTACCACTCGTTGTACAAAAATTATCCTTTACTATGTTTCACTGGAGACAGAATTGATGGCACCCTGATGAACTATGTGGCTTGACACCTGTTTCAATATCACTTTCTTTTGCTAAGCACTTTTCCTCACGTACACCGTCCACACAGTCAAGCATATATGGCACCACACATTCCACTGAATCATCTTGCAGAAATACTAATATTTCATCTGTCACTTCTTTTTCAACTTGTGAAACTCCTTGCGTTCCTTCCTGACAAAATGTCAACTTCAACAACTGTTGTTGTGTTAATATAAAAGGAATATCAGCGTTGGCCATAATATTGATGTTGCATTGATAACTTAATACCAGTGTCTGAGTTTAATTTGTACAGCACTGAAGATGATCACCATGTGATCGAAAATCGATTCTGCTATCAATAAGTACTTGATACCAGTGTCTGAGTTTAATTTGT
Organism: Schistocerca nitens; assembly: GCF_023898315.1. NCBI lineage: Eukaryota > Metazoa > Arthropoda > Insecta > Orthoptera > Acrididae > Schistocerca > Schistocerca nitens. Next base: position 287,085,749 of record NC_064614.1, read on the forward strand.
ACAGCACTGAAGATGATCACCATGTGATCGAAAATCGATTCTGCTATCAATAAGTACTTGATACCAGTGTCTGAGTTTAATTTGTACAGCACTGAAGATGATCACCATGTAATCGAAAATCGATTCTGCTATCAATAAAACATCAATATTACGGCCAACGCTAACCCTCCTTTTAATTTAACATACCTGGTCATCGTGCACACAGCACTCCATGCAGTCGCCAATCAATAAAACTGTTGTTGTAGATATAATCAATGTTTGCTGTATTTATTGTTGCCATTGCTCTCCTTTGTATCAACAACACCAGCACTGTAGCACTGTTGTGAGTTATTTGTCAACTAAGCAGTTCAACCAGTCTTTGTAGCCCCATACTGTGCTCACCATAGGATACCTCCAAGGTCCCCTCCCCTGTTGTCATTAGCAGCGAATATTGTGGTTGCATGGTAGACAGTACAAGGGGCATCGAATGCTGTAAACATTATTGGCCTTTTGCGACCTCACACTCAAGTAGTTCCTTGTTATATAAATTTTTGAGTTACAGTGTATTATCACATATGATACTACAGTATCCCAGATACTATGATCACTGTTCATGAAATAACTGAACATTTTCCCTATGGTTTCATGCAACTGTTCCATCCTCTCATTTGCTTGCAGATGTAATTCTGTTGTTTGCAATTTCCAAATTAACAGAAGCCTACAAAACTGTTTCACTAACTCCGACATCAAATTGGTATCCTGATCAATTATTGCTGTCTCTGGTGTCCCAAACTTTAAAATCCAGTGGTTCACCAGAGCCTGAGCTACTATCTCTGTTTGTTGGTTCAGGACAACAATCATTGCCAGATAATGTGAAAAGTGAATGATTATACGTAAAACATACTAATTTCTTGACAGTCTCTGTGCAAATGGTTTGAGAATGTCCATATCATTTATCTGGAATGGTCTGTTGGCCTCTGTAATTTCTGTAATGCAGTTTTCTGATGAATAAGTTCAGACTTTCGTGCACAGAGTAAACAGTTTTTCACACACCTGCTCCATATACTGCTTGCATGAGGTGCTCAGTAGTTTGTGAGACCAATACCTTCTTGAGAAAGTCATGGGCCTGCCTCAATACATCACTATGTAAACTTGCTAGCATCATTATAAGTCATCCACAGTTTTATAATACTCCATCCACAGCGCAAGCCACTTGTCAGCAGAAACACAAACACTTTCCACCAAGTGTACTTTGCAACTTAATACATTACCATTGCCGTGTGTTTTCCCAGGGCAACATACAACTTCAAAATTAAACTCCCTCAGCCATAAAAGCCCATCTGTTTAAGCAAATAGTTAAATCTTTAAACCATGATTGCTCACACTTGATAAAAAATCTAACATTCATGATTTTATTGAAATATCTGAATATATTTTAATGCTACTGAAGTGTTGATCTAGCAATGCTCTGTTTGACATCTCTACCTGCATTCCACACATCTTTCATCAGCCAAATTACAAGTAAAGCATGCTAGTGGCAGCTTTATTTGAAGCAGCACACATTGTTAGATTTTTCCTCACATGCGAGTTATTACATAACAATTTCTTGTCCATTCCTGAAACACCACCTTGCTTCTCTTTTAGTCTGTTTCTTTGTGCTAGTAAGATGCAGATGTATTAATTTTTTCTGCTGGATATATTCTGTATCTCCCCCCATGAACCACGGACCTTGCCTTAGGTGGGGATGCTTGCGTGCCTCAGCAATACAGATAGCTGTACCATAGGTTCAACCACAACGGAGGGGTATCTGTTGAGAGGCCAGACAAACGTGTGGTTCCTGAAGAGTGGCAGCAGCCTTTTCAGTAGTTGCAAGGGCAACAGTCTGGATGATTGACTGATCTGGCCTTGTTACAATAACCAAAACGGCCTTGCTGTGCTGGTACTGCGAACGGCTGAAAGCAAGGGGAAACTACGGCCGTAATTTTTCCCGAGGGCATGCAGCTTTACTGTATGATTAAATGATGATGGTGTCCTCTTGGGTAAAATATTCCGGAGGTAAAATAGTCCCCCATTCAGATCTCTGGGCAGGGACTACTCAAGAGGATGTTTTTATCAGGAGGAAGAAAACTGGCGTTCTACGGATCGGAGCGTGGTATGTTGGATCCCTTAATCGGGCAGGTAGGTTAGAAAATTTAAAAAGGGAAATGGATAGGTTAAAGTTAGATATAGTGTGAATTAGTGAAGTTCGGTGGCAGGAGGAACAAGACTTCTGGTCAGGTGACTACAGGGTTATAAACACAAAATCAAATAGGGATAATGCAGGAGTAGGTTTAATAATGAATAGGAAAATAGGAATGCGGGTAAGCTACTACAAACAGCATAGTGAACGCATTATTGTGGCCAAGATAGATACAAAGCCCATACCTACTACAGTAGTACAAGTTTATATGCCAACTAGCTCTGCAGATGACGAAGAAATTGAAGAAATGTATGATGAAATAAAAGAAATTATTCAGATAGTGAAGGGTGACGAAAATTTAATAGTCATGGGTGACTGGAATTCGGTAGTAGGAAAAGGGAGAAAAGGAAATGTAGTAGGTGAATATGGATTGGGGCTAAGAAATGAAAGAGGAAGCCGTCTGGTAGAATTTTGCACAGAGCACAACTTAATCATAGCTAATACTTGGTTCAAGAATCATAAAAGAAGGCTGTATACATGGAAGAAGCCTGGAGATACTGATAGGTTTCAGATAGATTATATAATGGTAAGACAGAGATTTAGGAACCAGGTTTTAAATTGTAAGACGTTTCCAGGGGCAGATGTGGACTCTGACCACAATCTATTGGTTATGACTTGTAGATTAAAACTGAAGAAACTGCAAAAAGGTGGGAATCTAAGGAGATGGGACCTGGATAAAATGACTAAACCAGAGGTTGTACAGAGTTTCAGGGAGAGCATAAGGGAACAATTGACAGGAATTGGGGAAAGAAATACAGTAGAAGAAGAATGGGTAGCTTTGAGGGATGAAGTAGTGAAGGCAGCAGAGGATTAAGTAGGTAAAAAGATGAGGGCTAGTAGAAATCCTTGTGTGACAGATGAAATACTGAATTTAATTGATGAAAGGAGAAAATATAAAAATGCAGTAAATGAAGCAGGCAAAAAGGAATACAAATGTCTCAAAAATGAGATCGACGGGAAGTGCAAAATGGCTAAGCAGGGATAGCTAGAGGACAAATGTAAGGATGTAGACACTTATCTCACTAGGGGTAAGATAGATACTGCCTACAGGAAAATTAAAGATACCTTTGGAGATAAGAGATCCACTTGTATGAACATCAAGAACTCAGATGGAAACCCAGTTCTAAGTAAAGAAGGGAAAGCAGAAAGGTGGAAGGAGTATATAGAGGGTCTATACAAGGGACAATATTACGGAAATGGAAGAGGATGTAGATGAAGATAAAATGGGAGATACGATACTGCGTGAAGAGTTTAACAGAGCACTGAAAGACCTGAGTCGAAACAAGGCCCCCAGAGTAGACAACATTCCATTGGAACTACTCAGACTTCAAGAAGAATATAATAATTCCAATCCCAAAGAAAGCAGGTGTTGACAGATGTGAAAATTACTGAACTATCAGTTTAATAAGTCACAGCTGCAAAATACTAATGCGAATTCTTTACAGACGAATCGAAAAACTAGTAGAAGCCGACCTCGGGGAAGATCAGTTTGGTTTCCGTAGAAATGTTGGAACATGTGAGGCAATACTGACCCTATGATTTATCTTAGAAGCTAGATTAAGGAAGGGCAAACCTACATTTTTAGCATTTGTAGCCTTAGAGAAAGCTTTTGACAATGTTGACTGGAATATTCTCTTTCAAATTCTGAAGGTGGCAGGGGTAAAATAAAGGGAGCGAAAGGCTATTTACAATTTATACAGAAACCAGATGGCACGTATAAGAGTCAAGGGACATGAAAGGGAAGCGGTGGTTGGGAAGGTAGTGAGACAGGGTTGTAGTCTCTCCTCGATGTTATTCAATCTGTATATTGAGCAAGCAGTGAAGGAAACAAAAGAAAAATTCGGAGTAGGTATTAAAATCCATGGAGAAGAAATAAAAACTTTGAGGTTCGCCGATGACATTGTAATTCTGTCAGAGACAGCAAAGGACTTGGAAGAGCAGTTGAACGGAATGGATAGTGTCTTGAAAGGAGGATATAAGATGAACATCAACAAAAGCAAAATGAGGATAATGGAATGTATTTGAATTAAGTAGAGTGATGCTGAGGGAATTAGATTAGGAAATGAGACACTTAAAGTAGGAAAGGAGTTTTGCTATTTGGGGAGCAAAATAACTGATGATGGTCGAAGTAGAGAGGATATAAAATGTAGACTGGCAATGGCAAGGAAAGCGTTTCTGAAGAAGAGAAATTTGTTAACATTGAGTATAGATTTAAGAGTCAGGAAGTTATTTCGGAAAGTATTTGTATGGAGTGTAGCCATGTATGGAAGTGAAACATGGACGATAAATAGTTTGGACAAGAAGAGAATAGAAGCTTTCAAAATGTGGTGCTACAGAAGAATGCTGAAGATTAAATGGGTAGATCACGTAACTAATGAGGAAGTATTGAATAGGATTGGGGAGAAGATAAGTCTGTGGCACAACTTGACCAGAAGAAGGGATTGGTTGGTAGGACATGTTCTGAGGCATCAAGGGATCACCAGTTTAGTATTGGAGGGCAGCGTGGAGGGTAAAAATCGTAGAGGGAGACCAAGAGATGAATACACTAAGCAGATTCAGAAGGATGTAGGTTGCAGTAGGTACTGGGAGATGAAGAAGCTTGCACAGGATAGAATAGCTTGGAGAGCTGCATCAAACCAGTCTCAGGACTGAAGACTACAACAACAACAACAATATTCTGTATGTGTTATATCTTTAATATTCAAATTAAGTATTCTTATTGGGTTTTACATACTGAATGAAGTAGTTGTGTACACTGAATATGTGACATGCTCTGTCAGCTCTGTCAGACGTGATAATATATAAAATTTTAGAGTAAAGAAGTCATGTCAGGTGAACAAACAGCTGTTCATGTAGCTAGAGGAACCATTAAATAAGGCTATCCACATAGGGAGCTATCTTCCAGTATCAACACACAGTCTGAGTATGAAGAGATCAGCACAAAAAGAGAGCAGTCTGACAGTGATTCTGAAACTACATTATAGTAGCCATAATTTATGCAAAGCATGATGTGTATCAACATAAGTATGAGGCAGGGGGGGGGGCACAAAGATAGAAAAAAACAGGATGATTCAAGCACAGAGCTCATCCAGCATAAATTAGCTGTCAGAATATGGTGACGGTATCCACAAATGAAAGGGGAGCAAAAAATTTGAAAATGGTTCTGGATTGCTGGAAGCTATTTTTTCAAACAGTGCAATTGACTGCATTGTAAAATACAGAATGTCAGCAGCTTACTCATGGAGTGACTACCCAGAGACAGATTTTGATGGATTATTTGCTTTTATTGGTGTTTTATATATTTCAGGTAGGTTATCTGACTCACATGAGTAAAATAGGAATGAATTTGACCTTAGTTATTCATTCACTATGATTATTTCAAAGTGCTGTTAAAAAAGATGTGAATGTAATGATAAACTGTGTGTAACAATTGCATACTGAAATAGTTTTAGGTTAAGCAATACAGCAATATATGTGTTATATTTTATTTTTTATATATTTGTAATGTTTTGGTAATAATAAAGAAGTAATTTAATTTAAAATATATTTTTGTATGAAATTTACAGCTAAAAAATGCAAAAGTTTTCTTTCTTAGAAAAAAATCTAACATGAGAGTTACTGTGTGTCAACGATGTGCATGAGCTATCTGGGGTGAAAGCTCATCAGCATTGTAATCATGTGTAATCTGTTATAACTTTGGAATGCTCGCCATATACATAGCAAAAAAATATGTGATACTATACATCTGGCAGAGCATCTCCTCTGTAGTCGAGTAATTCTTTTCTGCTTATTCAGCTGCATAGTCTATCAGGCACTCTGCCCCACTTATTTCTTGCTGTAACACTTATCTTCAGGCATGAATGGAGACATCATAACTTAATATAAATTGTTTTTTGATAATCCAGGAATGTGAAACAGGAGAAAAGGTCAATAGGACCTTTGAACACACTGTAATGGCACTTGCTAAATGTTCCCAAAGAGGTATACGAAAGATAAAAAAGAGAGCAGTGTGCTGTAGCTGAGATGCTGTTAGGTGAGAGACATATGACCATGACTTTTTCTTAAGTCTGCAGAAAGAGAGTAGCCCGTAGTGTGTCTTGAGGAAGGGAGGATGTGATCATTTTTATCTATCAGTCAATCTCTCTATTCATCCATTAACAATATACATTGTATCGATGTAGTCGATTACAATATAGTTTCTTATCTTTAATTTGTTTCAAAAACTTGGATAATAAATACAAATATTTTAGATCAGTATATATAAATAATATTACTTATCCATATTCAGATATTCTTCAATGTTGTAAAAACTATGTGTTAGTAAAAATTGTTTAAGGTTTATGAAATACTTTAATTTTCTTTATTGTAGAAGGCAATGCACTAAAAAGTATTTTGGGCTGATAGTTTACACTTTTTTGGTAGGGTGCTCCTTTGTGGGGGTCTCTGTGAAAATCATCCCTGTTCCTTGTTTCATGGTTATGAACCTGAATATTTAATTTTGAAAATTCCTGGTGAGTTTTCAGAAAGCACACACATTCATAGATATAGAAGCTAGGAAGAGTCATTATTTTAAATTCTTTAGATATTTCCCTGCATGACACTCTGCAGGGAACCCCTTTCGTTATTCTATCAGCCCTTTTTTGAAGTTTGAAAGCTTGTTTTGCCATACCTGTATTTCCCTGAATATCACACCATATATAAGAAAATTGTTCATGTAAACATAATAGGCACACAGCAATGATTCAGTGTTGCAACATTCCCGAAGCATTCTTAGCAAATAGCAGCATTTACTTAATTTTTTACTCAAAACTTCTGGATGCTTTTCCCATCTCAAGTGCTCATCCACCCATGTACTGAGGAATTTTGGGTATGGAGCTTGTGCAATAACATAGTTCCCTAACTCAGCTTTTACTCTTCTTCTAGCTTTACTTTTAATATTACTGAAATTCATCAATACCGTTTTATCCTTATTTATGATCATTATCGGTAACCATTTTCCTTTCTCATTTATTGTCCTAGATCCACTCTGGTGTAGATTATCCTCAGTGTATCCTTTTATAAAACTGCTAGTGTCATCAGCGAACATCACCATTCTGCAACTGTCAGTTGGTTTGGCAATCCGTTTATGTACAGCAAGAACAACAGAGGGCCTAACACGGAACCCTGGGGCACTCCATAGCCAGTTTTTTTGAAATCTGAAAGATACTCTTTGCCTTCATGGCATATTTGTACTTTCTGTTGTCTATCAGAGAGATAGCATACTATTAAATACCCTTATGTTGTTTGCATTAATAAGTCTTCCTTGTACATATTTTTCAGTGACTGTGTATGTCTTATTGTTCTCATTCCTTATCATTCTAGTTTCATAAGCAATAAGTCATGACTGATTAAATCAAATGCTTTATATAAATCTAAGAATATTCCACAGCTTAATTCATTCTTGTGCAAGGCATTTAGAACCAATTTCATGAATTGGAAGAATGCCATTTCTATGGATCTGTTCTTTCTAAACCCATTTTGAGCATTAGTCAGTATTTTATTTTTATTCAGGAAGTCAGCTAGCCTTTCATACATTACTCTTTCAATTACTTTAGAGAAACCTAACAATATAGACACTGGCCTATAATTATTTATGTACTATCCTTTTTGTGAAGTGGCTTTATTATGGAGAGTTTTAGTTTTGATGGGAACATCCCTGTCCTGAAAGAAGTATTGGTAATGTCATTTTGGTGAGTATCTATACTGTTTGATTACCTTGTCTGGAATTCTGTCAATACCACAGGACATTTTATTTTTTAGTTTATTAATAGCATTTGTAACTTCACATTCTGTTACTGGATACAGAAACATTTTATGTTTTTGTTGTTTGAATTGCAGACTATTAATTATGTTTGATGCTATATTCACATAATGTTCATTGAATATATTGGCTACCTGTTTAGCATCTTCAATCACTTTTCCCTCACTTTTAATTTCGAAATTATTGGTCTTGGTTATACATTTTCCTAAGCTATTGTTTATAACCTTACAAATCAATTTTGATTTATTGCTTCCCTTATTAATGTATGAATTATTGATTAGCCTTTTTTCTGACTGTAAAACTTTCCTATAGACACTTCTATATTTCCTATAATATGGTTTTATTGTTGTATTTATTTTAGCATGTTTGCTTAGGTTCCTAAGGATGGTTGCTGAGTTTTTAATCCCTTGTGTTACCCATGTGTTTGTCTTTTCACTGACTTTAATCATTTTTAATGGGAATGCTAATTCGTAGCAAAATTTATAATCAGTGAGAAAGCTGTCATACTTTTTGTCTGCATCATCAGTTTGTTCTATGCCCCATTGCACCTTTTTTAGCATACAATCAAATACCCTTATGTTTTTTTCATTAATAAGTCTTCTTTGTACATATTTTTCAGTGACTGTGTGTTTCTTATTGTTCTCATTTCTTATCATCATTTTTAAAGCTGTATGGTCAGAGAAGCCGGTATCTGTTACTTCAACATTGAACTCACAGCTTTGTTTGTTGGTAAATATCTGATCAAGTGTTGTTTCAGACCCATCCACATATCTGGTAATTTCCTGCACTGTAGGGTGCATGTTGTATGTGTTAAACAGATTTAATAATTGTACCTTGTTCTTATTACTTTTGTTAAAATTAATGTTAAAGTCATCAAGAAGTAGTGTGCATTTTCACCTGCCTCTCAATTCATTTAAAAGATCATCTATATAACTGGGTAAAGTCACCTGACGAGGATCTATAGATGTGAGGGTGATATTCGGGTTAGTTACAGCAAACAACCCCCATTTCGCAGTAGTTCATTTATTCACCCAAACACAAGCAAGGCTCACAAAAAACTGGCTATGGCGGAAGAGGCCAAAGATAATCTTAGCTTAGTTCAAAGATGGATGCTTCGATGTTGGTGTCACTTTCATCGGCACCACATAGCCCCCCACCCCCTGCAGTATGGAGTACTCTTAAGAGGTTGGAGGCGGGGGGGGGGGGACTATGGCGTCGGCAGGAGTGGTCCACAGGAGCCAGACCACGGTCAGCTCGACAGCATCATCGGGGAGCTGTGTGGGTAGATCTCATGAAGGAAGGTTCGGCCACCGAACCTGGAAGTCGTTGAAGCGAGCCGGGCATCGTACTGGGCGTACTGGGCGTGCGGCGACAGGGAGGCCAGTGGTTTGCACGTGGAACGGAGCAATGATGATGATGTCTCCTGTGGGCATGGCGAACACATGAAGAATGTCCAGGTCGACGTTGGGTGGGAGGGAAACACATTTCACCAGGTGGCAGGGAATGGCGGAGGTTGTGTCATGAGCACTGGATGAAGAGAAACGCACGACGAACAGTGTATAATCGCGCATTATTATTGAGATGTCATGGATTATGTCTGAGGGGACAGATACAAACACCTTGAGTGAGGGCACGTTCAAAATGGTGGTGGGGGGGGGGGGGGGGATGGGCGTGAGGAACCTCAACAGGGCGAGGCAGGCGACGGTGGAGAGGCTGAAGGAATCAGCAAAGGGTCCGGCTGCGAAGGCGTGATCGTAGGTAAGCTCAACGTGGGGAGCATGTGGTTACTCGACAGAGTGCGTGAGACCAGAGAGTAGAGGGTGAGGTCGGAGGAGAGCTCGACGACTGGAGCTGGAAGTCGCTCGACCGAGTGTGTAAGTCCGACGTGGAGGGAGTGGTCGGAGCGTCGTGAGCCACGACAGTGAGTGGCGTGGTCATGACCTGAAGGGGGGTAGAAGAAGAAGAAGGCTCGACATGAGCAGGCTGTAACAGCTGAATCTTTCATCTGGATGTCATAGGTGTTGGTTGTGCGCCAGAGAACTCGGTACGGGCCTTTATATGGAGGTTGGAGGGGAGCACGGACAGTGTCATCTCGGAGCATGACGTACTCGCAATTGTCCAGAGATTTTGGGACGTGAACCTTAGGGCGGGAGTGGCTGGCGGGCAGAGGGATATGGAGGTTGATGAAGTGGCGTCTGATGTGGACCACAAAGGAAGGTAAGTCAGACTGAGGGAGAGAAGCGGAAGGACTCACAAGTTCGCCAGGGAGAAGAATTTCTGGCCATGTACGAACTCGGCTACTGTGCCTTTGAGGTCTTCCTTATAGATCGCATAAGGGGAAGGGCCTCTGTCCATAGAGAGACATGACATCGAAGAGCCACCTTGAAAGTGCGGTGCCAGCGCTCAACTAGCCCATTACTTTGCGGGTGATATGCTGTGGTATGGATGCGCCGGATGCCGCAAATGTTACAAATCTTGTTGAACAGGGCCGACTCAAATTGTCTGCCCTGGTAAGTCGTGATGTTAGCTGGACATCCGAAACACGATACCCATGACTCGACAAAAGCTCGAGCAACAGTTTCTGCCGTAATTGGGGAGGGGGACAGCCTCGACCCAGCGAGCTGTTCAGTCGATAGATGAGAGAACATAATGAAAGCCGTTAGAGGGGGGAAGAGGGCCGACAATGTCAATATGAATATGCTGGAAACGCCCAGGAGGGATCGAAAAGGCACCGAGGGGGGCTGAAGTGTGCTTGTGTACTTTGCAGCATTGGCACACGACACAGGAGCGTGCCCATTTCTGTCAGTCCTTGTTGACATTTCTCCACACAAAGCACTCTGCTACGAGGCAGGCAGCCGCACGAACACCGGGGTGGGCTAAATTATGCAATGCGTTGAAGACAGCTCGACAGAGCGTGGTTGGGATGAGGTGGCGTAACGTGCCCATACTGTCATCGCACCAGATCTCACCAGAAATGCCAGGGAAGGTGGTGCGGATGAAGTGTAGTGAAGAGGTAGAGTCTGAAATCAGGTTTTGTGTTTCCTTGTCGGCGGGTTGGAGGTTAGGCAGTTCAGAGAGGTGTAACAGCGAATGGATGGTGTCGACTCGTGAGAAAGGAAATCAGCAACTACATTGTCAGCGCCCTTTATGTGTCTGACATCGGTGGTGAACTGAGATATGAAGACCACGTATCTGAAGCTGCGAGGAGGCGGGTCAGCTGGCGGGTTTGTAATTGCCGCAGCCAGGGGTTTGTGGTCCATTAAAATATAGAAAGGGCGTCTCTCAACGTCAGTCTTAAAATGCTTGATCATTTCATAAACCGCAAGCAGCTCCCTGTCAAATGTGGAATATTTCCGTTGTGCATTGGTGAGCTTGTGTGAGAAGAACTGCAGAGTAGAAGTTTGGCTGTCAATTGTCTGGCTAAGGACAGTGCTGATGGCAGTATCGCTCGCACCTGTGGTGATGAAAAGCTGTGCATCGGGATGAGGATGCGTGATGGTGCAGGCCACAGCAAGAAGATTTTTGAGGGCAGTGAAAGAGTCAGTCAAAGCAGGGGTCCATGGAACGGGCCAAGATGCAGAAGTGTTGGTCCCTGCAAAGGCGTCCGTCAGTGGAACCTGAATCTCCGCAGCCCGAGGTAGATGTCGGCGATAATAATTAAGAGTCCCCAGAAAGCGCCAGAGCTCTTTGAATGATGAAAGTCTGGGTAGGTTTACTATTGTTTGTACTTTCTCAGGGGGTGGTGAAATGCCGTCGGCAGAGACCCAAAAACCAAGAAAAGTGACAGCGGGTTGATGTAGCTGCAATTTGTCCTGGTTGGTCTCGATGCCTGCTGCCGCAAGAGTGTTCATAACAGTTTGCACATGTCGAATGTTGTTCTTGACGGAGGAGCTGAACACAAGAATACCATCAAGATATGCAAAGCAGAATTTTAGGTCAAATAGTACTTCGTTGATAAAGCGTTGCCAGGTCTGGGTTGCGTTTTTCAGACCGAAGGGCATGAATCGAAACTGAAATAACCAGATCGGGGTGGTGATTGCCATCTTCTCGATGTCTTCAGGTGCCATGGGGATCTGGTGGTAAGCCCATTTGCAATCAATGACAGAGAATGTGGTCGCCCCAGTGAGGGAACTGGTAAAGACGGCAATGTTGGGTATGGGGTATGTGTCCATAATTGTTCGTGCATTTAGTCGACGGTAGTCTCTGCACATGCGTCAGGACCCGTCTTTCTTGGGTGTCATATGTATGGGCATAGACCAGCTACTGGCAGAGGGTTCAATGACGCCGGAGCTTAGTAGTTCAGAAATCTGATTTTTAAGGTCGGAGAGGCGCTTGGGACAAAGTCGACATGGTTTACTGGAGATCGGGGGACCTGGCATGAGGCGAAGCTTGTGAATCGTGCTGTTGGTGATGACGGAAATGTTGCCGGCCGCACGGGAGGCGGTTTGTTTACAATGTGTGGCGTGCAGGGCAGGTGACTCGTGGTCATGGTGTTCGGAGCTACTCGGCGGATCAAGCGGGACCCGAGGCAGCAAAGTGTCCCAGGAGTCAACGCGACAAGATGGTCGCCAGCCCAAAGCAGTGGCACTGTGGTCGGGTGAGCTCGGTAGAGCCCGTGAGCCGTTAGTGAGTCCATTATCTGAGGGCGCGGCCTGTGGCAGCACGGTCGCGGGCAAAACGCTTGGTGCGAGTGCACTGTTTGTGTTGTCAGTGGTGGTTGCACGGCAGCATGCAGGAGCCGAAGTTGCAGAGTTTGAGGTGCTGTCCACGAGGGGTGGGGTAGGAGCCATCAGTTCGGGAACACGTGATGCTCATCGCACATGCGCACCTGTGTCCGGCCGAGTGTCAAACGCTGCAGTGTTAGGAGCGTGTGGCCCTGCGGAGCTGTCAGTACATGTTATGGCAGTCTTGATAGCACGGTTGGGAGAGGTAGTGGGAGGTAAACACACAGAGGCTCGATTGCTAGGACTGCAAGCAGATTCAGCGCACTTACTGACCTTGGTTTGTCCTTGCTGTAGTGTCTGTAATTCCTTTGCTGCATCAGAGAGCTGGAGTTGTGTTTTGTGGAGCCGGAGGGAGAGCTCGAAGTGTGTGGTTTCTTGTAACGTCGTCGACAGAGATGAGCATGTACGGATGAGATGAGCACGGACCAATGTGTCATGGGGGGGAGAGGGGGGGGTTGCTCGACGGAGCACAGGGGAAGTGAGTCTTGGACGGATGATGAAACATGGTGTTTCGCACTAGGTCCAGTGAAAGTTTGTGGTGTCACAAGAAGTCAATGCCTAGTATAAGTTTGTCAATATCGCACACTAAAAAAGTCCACTCAAGTTTGCAGTTTGCAGAGAGTGAGACGATGTGGGAAGTTGAACCCGAGAATTGTAGTTTAGTTGAATTCACGGCGCACAGTGAAGTATGATGAGGGCGGATTTTCAACGACACTAAGGATGTAGGCAGCAGCGAAACATCAGCGCCTGTGTCCACTAGGAAAAGGTATCCCGACGAAATGTCTTTAATGTAAAGTCGTCCGCAATTATCTGGTCATTCCCGGACAGAATGGAGCACTAGGGGGTGCCTGTCATGTTGTGCACAGGAGGCGGCACCCGGACCTACCTGCAATTGGCGTTTGGGAAGTAGCAGGGTGGTCTGCAGTTCCGTGCCGCCTCACCAAACCGTGTGTGGAAGTAACAGTACGGGTAGTGCAGTTGCATTTCCTGTGGAAAGTTCATTGCCAGTGGCAGTGGCTGTGGTTCTGTGGCCGCAGCAGGTTCAGTTGCAGGAGGGAATGTGAGTGTGGGTAGAGCCAGTGGCGTCCCAGTTGCTTGTTTACTGCTTCCCAGAGCGAGCAGAATGGTCAGCACAGTACGGCCCTGGCCGCATCCGGCCGCAGGGCGATGAGCCTGAACCTGAGACTTGTCAGGTAGGTAGTGGCTGGCAAAATAGAGCAGCGATGCATCGTGTAGCTTGTCAGCAATTGTCATTCTTTGCTCGACAGGTTTGGGGCACAGAAACCTAGTTGACTCGTCGAGTTTGTAATCTCCCCCTCGCCTGTATTACAGAGGAGTATCAATACCAGAGAAGTAAAGTTGCTACTCACCATATAGCGGAGCTTCTGAGTCGCGATAGGCACAATAAAAAGATTCACACAAAGCTTTCAGCCAATAAGGCCTATGTCAGCAGTAGACAAACACACACACACACACACACACACACACACACACACACACACACACACACACATAAATGCAACTTGCTGCACACACATCTGCAGTCTCAGAGAGCTGAGACCAGTGTGGTCTCAGCTCTCTGAGACTGCAGATGTGTGTGCAAGTTTTGTGTGTGTGTGTGTGTGTGTGTGTGTGTGTGTGTGTGTGTGTGTGTGTGTGTGTTTGTCTACTGCTGACATAGGCCTTAATGTCCAAAAGCTTTAATTGTGTGAATCTTTTTATTGTACCTATCACGACACAGCATCTCCACTGTACGGTGAGTAGCAACTTTCCTTCTCTGGTATTGATACTCCTCTGTAATACAGGCAAGGGGGAGATTAAGTCAATAATTACATCACTGAAGACTAAGGATTCTCATGGATATGATGCAAAGCATAGCAGAATATTGAAGTACTGAGCTGCACATCTTAACACTGTACTTAGCCATATTGTAATTTTTCCTTTAGAAATGGTCAGTTTCCTGAATGATTAAAGTATCAGTAGTAAAGTCCCTTTATAAAAAGGGAGAAAGGGATAATGTAGACAATTTTAGACCTATTTCTACGCCATCAGTATTTGCTAAAGTTATTGAAAAAGCTGTGTATGTAAGGATAATTGATCATGTTATATCACATAATTTACTATCAAATGTACAGTTTGGCTGTAGAAGTCGTTTAACAACTGAAAATGCTACATTCTCTTTTCTCTGTGAGGTACGGGATGGGTTCAACAAAATATTCCAAATGCTAAGCATATTTTTTTGATTTAATTCAGGTCTTTGATTGTGTTGATCACAAAATATTGCTCCAGGAGTTGGACCATTACAGAAAATGGGGAGTAGCTCACAATTGGTTCATCTCATACTTTAACAACAGACAACAAAAGTTCATTATTCACATTGTTGAGAATGGCTGTGATGTGGGGTCTGAGTGGGGTACAGTCAAATGGGGCTACTACATGGATCAGTGTTGTGGCCGCTCCTATTCCTTATTTATATAAATGATATGCCCTCTGGTATTACGGCTAACTCTAAAATATATCTGTTTGCTGATGACATTAGCTTGGTAGTAAAGGATGTTGTGTGCAACATTGGCTCGGTTTCAAGTAGTGCAGTTCATGACATAAATTCATGGCTTGTAGGAAATAAACTAATGCTAAATCACAGTAAGACTCAGTTTTTACAGTTTCTAACACATGATTCAACAAAACTCTACATTTTAATTTCACAGAATGGACGTATGATTAGTGAAACTGAACAGTTCAAATTACTAGGTGTTCAGATAGATAGAAAACTGTCATGGAAAGCACATGTTCAGGATCTTTTTCAGAGACTTAATGCTGCCATTTTTATTATTTGAATGGTATCTGAAGTAAGTGATCAGTCCCCTAGAACTTAGAACTACTTAAACTTAACTAACCTAAGGACATCACGCACATCCATGCCCGAGGCAGGATTCGAACCTGCGACCGTAGCGGTCGCGTGGTTCCAGAATGAAGTGCCCAGAATCGCTCGGCCACCAGTGGCCAGTGTTCGCTAACATCTTATTAACCCTGTTCACTAGTCTGGGATTTTGACATTGGCCTCTCAATAAATACATTCTTTACTGTCATTTCTTGTTAACAATATCAGCTTATTTCAGCTTATTCCCAAGATTAATCAGCTTTCACTCAGTTAATACTCAGCAGAAATCTAACCTGCATTTGGATCAGACTTCCTTAACTCTTGTGCTTAAAGGTATGCTTGTTAGTAACAGATGTTGCGTGCAGTGTTGGCTCAGTTTCAAATAGTGCAGTTCATGACATAAGTTCATGGCTTGTAGGAAATAAACTAATAGTAAATCACAGTAAAATTCAAAAATCTTAGCACTAATCAATGTACTTTCAAATAGAAAATGGAGGTTTTGTCATGGGTCACTTTTTCTATTCTGTTCAGGAGCTCCTTGGAAAATTAAGCTGATTCTTGTGTTATATTGTTGACTGTGGATACTTAAACTTATGGCTTGATTTTTTTGGGTTCATACACATTTTACTTTTATCTGTTATTACTTTTATGTTGTAATTTCATTTACTGACACATTCCATGACCTCGGAGATTGGCTCATCAGTTTGGTCCTATGGAACTTGACGTGTAAATAAATTTCAAATGGATAAAAGTCAGAACATTATAAACTTGCTGAGTTTTGTCCACTTGACATCTTTTGCATGATGATCAATGTAAAATGAACATGTTTTACAACCAAAAGATGTTTAACACCTGAAGATGACAACAAAAACTGTTGAAACAGGTTGTGTCAAATAAAGAAATATTCTATGCAGTCTTGGCTTTTGAGTCGTTTTTAACAAAATGACACTTTTCTAAATTAAGTGTTAGTTGTGCCACTTGCAATTGATTAAAGACGGCCCACAAACATACCGATTGTTGCTGGATGTTTTTAAAAAATAATATAATACTTTCTAAGTATACTGCACTGTTTCAGTTTTAGGCCTCATAATACTCCATCCAATAAACAATGGAACATTTCTAGCACACTCTTCAAGTCAAATGGCATTCACTGGTGGTGTTAATGACCAGATGGAACAATAACAACAATGGTGTTATGTCTGTCCTTCAGAGCTACTTCCAATTGATGGTACATACTCCACAGATTCATAGTTTTAAAATGATAGCATTGCCTCAAATTATCCAAGGTCTGTGTGATGTTTAGCATTGGATATACATCTGTTACTGATTCAATATGAATGGTCAACAAGAGCATCAGGAGGGTTTATTATCATCCAATCTGTTCTTTGGGATAACAACAACCAGCACCCCCATGATCTGGTATTCTCTTCTATTGTTCCATCACAGAGGTATTGGTTTATAAATTCCCCCATCACCAGTTGATGTTGATGTGGAAGTTGGGTTGGTTTCTTCTACACCAGCTGTTCATTCTCAGTAGGAAGCCTATGTGCCACGTTACAGGCATAGCTGCCAATAATACAAAAGGATTGAATAATTCTGAATGTATCACTAACAATATTTTCATTGCCTCCATAACACTCCATTGCAAATTTTCCAAATTTCCCTGCAGCACAGCTAAATCAGCATACAGTCCTGGCTTAGAACACTTTGTGCTAACATCCCTATCCATCTCTTCTTCCTCCACCACTTCCAGGTTGGCTGTCAGTGCGCCTCATGATAGTACTTCTTCTTTGGACCCAAAATTATCTACATTGATGGGCATTATCTCACATCCCAAAACCTCTTGTACATATGACAGTTCCTCATTTTCTGCCAAGAGGTCAACTGTTGTTGATGTATTCTTCAGTCCAAAGACTGATTTGATGCAGCCCTCCATGCTACTCTATCCTGTACAAGCCTCTTCACCTCCAAGTAACTACTGCAACCTACATCCTTCTTAATCTGCTTAATGTTATTGGTCTCCCTCTATGATTTTTACCCCCTCACTTCCCTCCAGTACTAAACTGGTAATCCCTTGAGGCCTCAGAATGTGTTCTATCAACTGATTCCTTCTTCTAGTCAGGTTGTGCCACAAATTTCTCTTCTCCCCAATTCTGTTCAGTACCTCCTCATTAGTTACATGATCTACCCATCTAATCTTCGTTGTTGTTCTGTAGCGCCACATTTCAAAAGCTTCAATTCTCTTCTTGTCTAAACTGTTTATCATCCATGTTTCACCTCCATACATGGCTGCACTCCATGCGAATACTTTCAGAAAAGGCTTCATGACATTTAAATCTATACTTAATGTTAACAAATTTCTCTTCTTCAGAAATGCTTTTCTTGCCATTGACAATTTACATTTTATATCCTCCCTACTTTGACCATCATCACTTATTTTGCTTCTCAAACATAAACTCATATATTACTTTAAGTGTCTCATTTCATAATCTAATTCCCTCAGCATCACTTGACTTAATTCGACTACAGTCTATTATCACCATTTTGCTTTTGTTGATGTTTATGTTATATCCTCCTTTCAAGACACTGTCCATCCCATTCAACTGCTCTTCCAAGTCCTTTGCTGTCTTTGACAGAATTGCAGTGTCATCAGTAAATCTCAGGGTTTTTATTTCTTCTCCCTGTATTTTAATTCCTACCGAAATTTTTCTTTTGTTCTCTTTACTCCTTGCCCAATATACAGATTGAATAACATCAGGGATAGGCTACAACCCTGTCTCACTCCCTTCTCAGCCACTGCTTCCCTTTCATGCCCATTGACTCTTATAACTTCCATCTGGTTCCTGTACAAATTGTAAATAGCCTTTCACTCTTTGTATTTTACCCCTGCCACCTTTAGAATTTGAAAGAGAGTATTCCACTCAACATTGTCAAAATATTTCTCTAAGTCTATAAATGCTATAAACTAGTTTTGCCTTTCCTTAAGCTTTCTTCTATGAGAAGTCATAGAGCCACTATTGCCTTGCATATTCCTACAATCCTCTGGAATGGCTGAGGCTGGATTCTATCAGTTTTTCCATTCTTCTCTACAGGATTCATGTTACTATTTTGCAACCGTGACTTATGAAACTGATAGTTCAGTAATTTTCACACCCCTCAGCACCTGTTTTCTTTGGAATTGGTATTATTATATTCTTCTTGAAATCTGAGAGTATTTTGCCTGTCTCATACATCTTGCTCAGCAGCTGGAAGAGTTTTGTTATAGCTGGCTCTCCTCAGGCTGTCAGCAGCTCTAACAGTAGCTCTCTCCTGGTGCCTCGTTTCAACTTAAGTCTTTCAGTGCTTCGTCGAATTCTTCACCCAACATTACGTCTCCCTTCTCACCTACATCTACACTCCTGGAAATTGAAATAAGAACACCGTGAATTCATTGTCCCAGGAAGGGGAAACTTTATTGACACATTCCTGGGGTCAGATACATCACATGATCACACTGACAGAACCACAGGCACATAGACACAGGCAACAGAGCATGCACAATGTCGGCACTAGTACAGTGTATATCCACCTTTCGCAGCAATGCAGGCTGCTATTCTCCCATGGAGACGATCGTAGAGATGCTGGATGTAGTCCTGTGGAACGGCTTGCCATGCCATTTCCACCTGGCGCCTCAGTTGGACCAGCGTTCGTGCTGGACGTGCAGACCGTGTGAGACGACGCTTCATCCAGTCCCAAACATGCTCAATGGGGGACAGATCCGGAGATCTTGCTGGCCAGGGTAGTTGACTTACACCTTCTAGAGCACGCTGGGTGGCACGGGATACATGCGGACGTGCATTGTCCTGTTGGAACAGCAAGTTCCCTTGCCGGTCTAGGAATGGTAGAACGATGGGTTCGATGACGGTTTGGATGTACCGTGCACTATTCAGTGTCCCCTCGACGATCACCAGTGGTGTACGGCCAGTGTAGGAGATCGCTCCCCACACCATGATGCCGGGTGTTGGCCCTGTGTGCCTCGGTCGTATGCAGTCCTGATTGTGGCGCTCACCTGCACGGCGCCAAACACGCATACGACCATCATTGGCACCAAGGCAGAAGCGACTCTCATCGCTGAAGACGACACTTCTCCATTCGTCCCTCCATTCACGCCTGTCGCGGCACCACTGGAGGCGGGCTGCACGATGTTGGGGCGTGAGCGGAAGACGGCCTAACGGTGTGCGGGACCGTAGCCCAGCTTCATGGAGACGGTTGCAAATGGTCCTCGCCGATACCCCAGGAGCAACAGTGTCCCTAATTTGCTGGGAAGTGGCGGTGCGGTCCCCTACGGCACTGCGTAGGATCCCACGGTCTTGGTGTGCATCTGTGCGTCGCTGCGGTCCGGTCCCAGGTCGACGGGCACGTGCACCTTCCGCCGACCACTGGCGACAACATCGATGTACTGTGGAGACCTCACGCCCCACGTGTTGAGCAATTCGGCGGTACGTCCACCCGGCCTCCCGCATGCCCACTATACGCCCTCGCTCAAAGTCCGTCAACTGCACATACGGTTCACGTCCACGCTGTCGCGGCATGCTACCAGTGTTAAAGACTGCGATGGAGCTCCGTATGCCACGGCAAACTGGCTGACACTGACGGCGGCGGTGCACAAATGCTGCGCAGCTAGCGCCATTCGACGGCCAACACCGCGGTTCCTGGTGTGTCCGCTGTGCCGTGCGTGTGATCATTGCTTGTACAGCCCTCCCGCAGTGTCCGGAGCAAGTATGGTGGGTCTGACACACCGGTGTCAATGTGTTCTTTTTTCCATTTCCATTTCCTTTCCATAATATTGCCCTCTAGTAAATATCCCTTGTATAGATCCTCTATATATTCCTTCCATCTAGTGCATAAAGTAAGTTACTTTGAGAGTTTAACGAGCTTAAGGTAAACATATTATGGTGTATACATGTGGATTAGTAATTGTTCTCTGCTTGTAACTAAAAGTATGGCAATCTGTTGAAAGAACAGGGACATACCGTGTTTTGTAGCTAACTAGTGCACAATGGCCATGACCAGTTCAGAAAATTTGAATACTATTTATGAAGTAAGTGAGGAAGCGTGAAATAAAACATGTTCCTGTAACGAAACAGCAAGAAAAGGCATGAGTTGTGCAAAGTGTAAGAGGGAATTCCATTACTCATGTGTAAATGCAACAAACGGAGTGAAAAGCTGGAAAGGCAGTGAATTGTTTTCATACTGAATGTAATGATATGGACAAAATCAAAACAGATCCATTAAAAACGTGTGTGTGCGAAAAGTTAAAGAATGAACTCAGAATAGTAAGAAAGTGTTAGCAGAGCAAGGTTAGACACTGAAAAAGATAAGTAACAGATTGTCCATAATACTTATATTCTGATAACAACACATTACATGTAGCACACTTTAGAGAGTGAACATCAAGAACAAAGATAATCTTCTCATCATACTTGAATTATATAAACAAAAGAGTCAAGGAGCCAGATTTCCAACATAATACTACAACTTAATCTGATGACAGTTTCAATTTATGAACAAGATACGTGTGTTGCTCTCTGGCAAGTGGTATTTCCTTTGACTGCAAATACTTAACAACAATCTCATTTCTTTTAACACATTGTCTAATAAAATGTCCTTCAGCACAAACATGTTTTAATCTAGAATGCAACACATGATTTTGTGGCAGTCTAATAGAACTTTGGTTGTCATGGAAAATTATTACAGGATTCTTCTGAATATTATTTAACAATTCACTTATTAGATGTCTCAAATAAAGTGCCTCTTTGGGTGCAGAATTCAAAGCTGATTACTCAGCTTTGGTAGTTGAGGTTGCTACATCCTTCAGTTTCTTGGTCTCCCATGAAATTATGTTTTTTCCCCAAAAGAAAAACACTTCCATATTGTGACAACCATGTAATTAAATCGTCTACAAAATTGAATCAACAAAACCAGTTATATTCAGATCCTTGAAATCTTCTTTGTCAAACACAATGCCATAATCTATAGCATCCTTGAGATGACAATGCACCCTTTTTGGTGCCTTCCAGTGAACAATAGTAAACTTACAATTATACTGGCTTAAAATACTTGCTGCATAAGATATTTCAGGTCTTGTGTTAGTGTTTATATAGCAAACAACCTGTAAGTTCTTGATATGGCACTTGAACTTTATCACCCTGCATATCCCAAAGCCTTAATCCAGCTTCCAGTGGTCTTCTAACAGGAGCATAATTGACCATATCAAAGCATTTCAGTACATCTGCAATACAACCCTTCTGGTCAAGTTTTCAACTACTTTCCTCCCAGTTTCTAGTTATACACATACCCAGACAGGACTTTGCTTCTCCTAGGTCTTTAACTTCAAAATTCTCAGACAATCCCTGATACAACTTGTCTATCATCACACTGTTATTACACAAGACATAAAAATCATCTACATACAAAGCAATAATTGCAACATTTTTACCTGACTGATTAATGAACACTCAGTCTTCATCGGTATTTGCAACGTAACATAGGTTAAAAGCATACATTTTGCCTTTTCAATTCCACTGTCTGGCTAATTGTTTCAAACTGTAAATGGCCTTAGTTAATTTATAGACTTTACCTTCACTCCCTTTTAAAACAAAACCATCTGGTTGCTTCATGAGAATAGTTTACACCAAGTCCCCATACAGAAAAGCAGTCTTAATATCAAAATGATATATCTTAAAATCAAGATTTACAGTTAAACTAACGAGAGCTCTAAGAATACTATGTCCACAACAGGTGAACCATTCCCACAATAATCAATACCAAATTTTTGTATAAACCCTTTACTAAAGTCTAGCGTGGTGGAGTGCTGTACCACCCACATCCATTTTCAGCTTAAATACCCACTTGTTACCTACAATACTTTTATTACTCTTTGGTGGACCCACAAGTTTCCAAACACCATTGTTTTGGAAACACTTAATTTCCTCTTTCATGGCCTTTATCCAGTCTTCTTTGTCACTCCTCAACATGGCATCCTCCAAGTTCACAGGATCTTCACCCAAACTAGAAAAATCACATACCAAATAGGTGACATAATCCAGGTACTCCTTGGTTTTGGGTACATGGGCTGACCTTCTGATTGGTTGATCCTCTTCTGAAGCATGAGGGTCCATCGGCTACACCTCAGTCTCTTCTGTGTCTGCCACAGACTGAGCATCTGGGATGTAGTGTGGGTCTTGATCTCTGTCACTTCCCGCACTGCTGACGTCTTCTCCTTCCTCTGCCTCTCCCTATTCAGTATAATGTTTATTTGACCAGAACATACAGTAATCTTCATTATTAACAGCTGGTGTTCTGATATTGTCAGTCATGCATCATTCTCCAAAAAATCAACACTCCTGCCTTTCACTGTTTTCTTGGGGTTCTGTAAATCAATTAGTCTGTAACCTTTGGTCATTTCATCATAACCTACAAACAAGTTCTTTAGCTTTGGCATCCCACTTTCTTCAGTTTTGATCTGGTATATGGAGAAGAGCTCGACAACCAAACACCTTTAAATGGTTCAAATGAGATGCTTTTCTAGTCCATTATTCCTGTGGAGTCTTACCATTAAGTGCTCTGTGTGGAACATGGTTCTTTATGTAAACAGCTGTATTGCATGCCTCTGCCCAATACTGCTTAAGTAGACCAGATTCAAATAGCATGCACCATGCCATCTCACAAATTGATCTGTTGGTCCTCTCCATAACCCCATTCTGTTCTGGGTTACAGGGCACACTAATCTGATGTTCTCTTCCAATCTGTCTAAGCAGTAAATCAAAATTTGAGTTCACAAATTCACTGCCATTATCAGATCTAATTGATTTTATCTTTGCACCAATTCTATTTTCTACCCAAGTTTTAAATCCACAGAAAAATTCAAATGTTTGATCTTTACTCTTGAGAAAGTAACAGAATGTCCTTCTGTAATAATCACCCATTAGTACATACAAGTACTAAGCCATATGATGTGACATTTGCTCCATGGGGCCACATAAATCCAAATGCACAAGGCCGAGCAACTCAGATGCATGTTGCCCCCCAGTCTTAGGAAATGGGTACTTCAACATCTTACCTAGTACACACAATTTACACTTGTCAAGAGTTTCAGAGTCACAGTACTCCAACTTTATGTCACCACTCTGTAAACATAGCTTAAGTCCACTGTCCACTCTAACATGACCAAGTCTACGGTGCCATAAGTCTTCCAGATTACTAAAATTTTTAACAGCAAGAGCATGCTCATCTGACAATACAGGCTCAGCACTTTTTAGTTTATAAATGCCATTTGACTCTGATCTAGAACAAATTATCTCACCACTTTTGAGTATCTTACATCTATCTTTGTCAAAAACAAAATTTATGCCTATCTTGACTAAAGCAGAAACTGACAACAAATTAGTCACTAAGTCAGGGACAAGAGTAACATTCTTTATTGAGGATATATCTGGTGAATTGACAATAACATCACCTTTCCCTTCGTTCACTAATTCAACATTATCAGCACACTTCACAATTTTTTGTTTGCTATTTTCTGTTTCAAAATCTTTAAGCCATTCCTTTCTTGGTGTCATGTGTGATGATGCTCTGGAATCACTGATCCACTCTTTCTGGTTGAAATATGACACACCAAGTGCACAAAACAATGACATTTCTGTTCCCTTTGATTCTTTCTTTGACAATTCTTGCTTCTATGGACATTCAGACTTGAAGTGACCATACTTCCAGCAATTGAAACATTTCACTTTCTTCTTTACTTGCTTGTCTTTTGAGAAACCCTGATGTCATTACTTGTAAACAAAGCACTATCACTGCCATATTTGTCCAACTTGAGGTATTCTTCCACACTGCCATTCAGCAACTTTGCTTTGATATTTTCTGATGTGAAATTTTTGTCCATTGTATATACCCATCCAGTATGGTAAACAAACCTTTGGTAAACCTCTAAGCATAATCACTGCAATTAGCCCATCATCAACTGGTTTGCCCAAGCTCTGCAGCTTGATAGCCATGGCAGAGACTGTGCAAGAAACATTTTAAATTTAGCTGATACCAGGTGCCCCCACTAGCATAATAGTACAAAAATGCAATGACCTGCATAAGCTGACAAATGAAGATTGTGCAGTTATTTGGGCAGGAGCTAACAAGGTACCAAAGAATTAAGCCAACTTGGCAATTCATTCACTACAAAAAGCCTTGTCAGCATCACAAAATACAAATGTGATTGTAGTTGGAGTACAACACAGGCATGATCTGCCTAAATCTTGTGTAAACTAAGAAATTCAATCCATAATAATAATAATAATAATAATAATAATAATAGTGAAAGGCTTCCATAACACTTGTTTTATTAATACTCCTAGTAACAAGGAAGTATATACAGCACATGGACATCAACTAAATGCAACTAGTAAAGAAGTAATTGCCACAAGAATTCATGAATCAATGGAAACAAACAGGGAAGTGTTCAAAACAGCAATAGAACTTAAACAGAAAGAAACTGCAGTTTCAGATAAGAAACCAGTGAGCACTGTTACTGACACAACTCCTGCACAAATAACAACAGAATCCTTAAAAGTGAATTCTGTATGTGTGGAGAGCACAATTACTCAAGCAATAAACATATCCAAGAGATCAGTGCAAAAGTTAGAAGAAGTAGCAAATGATGTGTCAGGAAAGAAGACACCATATAAGAAGAGAGACCTACTTGCAGGAAGAAGAATAGCAACTCAAACTCAAGGAGTGAGAATACCAACAGTCGGAATATGGCAGTCAACCCAAAGAACGAAACCACAACTAAGGGACCAGGATTTTTGGTGGGATCAGTGGTGAGAGGTGTAGTGGACTGACAAGGCAGCCAGTCCACAGTGACGGGTAGCCGAGAGGGCACACGTACACACACGCCGACTGGCGCGAAGTCTGGAACAGGATACGTGATGAATGTGATAAAGAAAAGAACGTAGCTACTAGAACACTTAACTTTTATATCGTCCTTTGGTATACAGCATTCCTGATGATACAAGTGAGACTATCTTGAGATACATGCAATGGTACAAATGGCGCCTTGCTAGGTCGTAGCCATTAACTTAGCTGAAGGCTATTCTAACTGTCTCTCGGCAATTGAGAGAAAGGCTTCGTCAGTGTAGTCTCTAGCAACGTCGTCGTACAACTGGGGCGAGTGCTAGTACATCTCTCGAGACCTGCCTTGTGGTGGCGCTCGGTCTGCGATCCTGACAGTGGCGACACGTGGGTCCGACATGTACTAATGGACCGCGGCCGATTTAAGCTACCACCTAGCAAGTGTGGTGTCTGGCGGTGACACCACAAGAGGTATACAGACAGAGACAAACTACTTTTCTGCAAGTTAATGTATCTTCTATTAGAAATAAGATTTTAGAATTAGAACATTTGTAACACTGAGCATGTAGATATTACATGTGTGTCTGAGCACTGGTTAACCGAAGAACAAGAAAATATATTTGCTACCCAAGGGTATGTTGTGGGAGACGTGATATGTAGAAAACAGAGAAAGAATGGTGGGGCTGGAATTTTTGTCAAAGAAGGAATAAAGTTTTCCAGAATTGATGTATTTATGTACTCCTCAGAACTAGATGTGGAGTTTAGTTGTGTAAAACTAATGAATGAAAATATAGTAGTAGTTAGTTTATATAGGTCAACAGATGATGATGTAAATTTGTTTACTGAAAAATGTGAATAAATAGTTAAAAAGATATTGAAGAGTAAGAAAAGAATTGCTATATGTTGTGATTTCAACATAGAAATGGCAAACAAACAGAGGCTAGTCACAGGGATATTCTTGAATATGCTAAGATCTTTAGACCTCTATTGTACAAATAACCGTTCCACACATAAGAATGCGTGCATAGACAATATTGTTGTGTAATATTCTGCTTGAGTGTGCAGCCGGATCATAACGTCATCTTGACACAATATTTCCACGGTCCAACTGGCCTCCATCTTCAGGTGAGAGTGCTGATACATTTCTCAGAGCAAGCGGCGGCCCCTATATAGGTCACAGAAGGCCCATAATGCATGCACAAGAAGGTGCCGTAACTGCCCTCTAGCACAAGTAAACATATTATGCCGCCAGTAGTGGAAACAGATGAAATCGAGATATCGCTATCAAAAATTTTAAAAAAATTAAAAATTTGTTCTGACGATCGAAACGTAGAATATTGTTTTTTAATGTCTGATAACACCGGGTTCCAAGCCTTACTTAAAAGATAACCCTTGTCTCTATTAATAAGATTATCAGATAAACAAACCTCTATGGATTCTTTTAAAACACAGTCCCAATAGCGAGATGCAGGGGTAACCATTCGTGTCTCATCATACAGCATTCTATGTCCCTCAGTGAGACAGTGCTCCACCACTGCAGATTTCTCAGGTTGAAGCAACCGTGTGTGCTGCTGGTGCTCAACACATCGTTCCTGAATGGTCCGGATTATCTGACCAATATAAGCCTTCCCACAGTGGCAAGGGATCTTGTACACACTGGGCTTCCTCAAACCCAAGTCATCCTTAACAAAGCCAAGAAGCACTCTAATCTTGGCTGGCAGACGAAAAATACTTTTGATATGATATATTTTTAGAATTCTTCCTATCTTCGAGGAAATGCTCCCAGCAAAAGGCAGAAAAGCCACCGATTTGCAGGTATCTTCTGGTGGTTCAGGCGAAGGTCCAAACTGGAAAGCATGACGGATCTGTTTTTCTGTATAGACATTCTGCTTGAACACAACCTTAAGATGGTCCAATTCTTGTGTCAAGCTTTCTCCATCTGAAATGGCATAAGCTCTTTTGGCCAACGTCTGCAGGACCCCAGTACGCTGGAATGGTGGATGACAGCTAGAAGCATGCAGGTAACAGTCCGTGTGCATAGGCTTTCGATAAACACTGTGTCCCAGTGTCCCATCATCATTTCTGTACACCAGAACATCCAGAAACGGAAGCTTTCCATCACTTTCCATCTCCATGGTAAACTTGATGCTAGGATGCAGGGAATTAAAATGATCTGGGAGGCGGTCAAGAGCGTCTCTCCCATGAGGCCACACCATAAACATATCGTCGACGTACCTCCAGAAAGAGGTTGGTTTTAAAGACGCCGTCTTCAGCGCCATGGCATCAAAATCTTCCATAAAAAGATTGGCGACTGTTGGGGACAATGGGATCCCCATGCCACTCCATAAGTCTGTTCAAAATATTTGTCATTGAATAAAAAGTACGTCGATGTCAGCACATGATGACAGAGCCTGGTTGTTTCCTCATACAGTTTCTCACCAATTACTTGCGAGGATTCTTCCAGATGAACCCAGGTAAAAAGCAAAGATGGCGGCCAGTTGTACTGCAGAAATACTGTGTCAAGATGACATTATGATCTGGCTGCACACCTGAGAAGAATATTAACAATTATTACACTGGGAAAGCCTTCGTAATCACAATATTGTTGTGAATTTCCATAGGGAAGATTTTATAATCAGACTTGCAGGAAGCGGTCTTGAAGATCGTGAGCCACTTCTCCTTACACTCTGTAAGAGGCAACCAGTTAAAATTGAAGAACCTAAAGTAGTTAATGATATGAGGGCAAAAGGAAGAGCACATAAGTATGTTTGTTGATAGATTAGGAAGTGCAAATTGGGACTTTATATATAATCGTCAATCTGAAAAAAGGGAAGCTGAAATTATCTTTGATAACTTCTTCAAAAAGTACACAAATTTATGGTATTCTTCCTCACCAGTAAAAAAAAATTATATCCAAGTGAAATGAAAAGTCTGAACTGGTTTACAGAAGAGCTATCAGAAATTAGAGGAAACATGCATATACTGCACCAGATGCGTAAACAATCCCCTAACCAAGGGGCAGAACAGAGTGTGAACATTCATAGATCATATCTGAAATGCAAAAAATTCTACAAAGCTAAACTTCTTCTGGCAAAAAAGTGAGCAATGGAAAACTATTTAGGAAGGACACCTAATATATGCAAGGCAGCATGGCAAATAATAAAACAAGAGAATACACCAAACTGCACAGTAACAGCTCTGCTTGAACCCAAGGAATTAAATCAGTACTTTTTAAATTCAGTTAACGAAATATGTAACAGTATTAAAGCAACAAATTCATCTGCAATGGAACTTGTTGGAACACCACTGCCTGTTAACCTGATATTTCGATGTAGGGCTGTCACACATGCTGATGTTATAAAAGCTGTCTCCAAATATTCAAGTTCTAAAAGTATGGACTGTTATTGGTTACCTAATAACATAATTAAAAAGACACTACACTCAATTGCCAAACCATTAGCTTTTATTTTTAATAAATGTGGCGAATATGGAGTTTTTCTGGAGGCACTTAAGGTATCAAAAGTTGTCCTAGTGTTTAAGAAAGGGGACAAACATCTTCCCCTGTGATTTCCCTAAATCAGTCCAGGCAAATGCCGGGATGGTTCCTCCGAAAGGGCACGGCCGACTTCCTTCCCCATCCTTCCCTAATCCGATGAGACCGATGACCACGCAGTCTGGTCTCCTTCCCCAAACCAACCAACCAAACATCTTCCCCAAAGCTACAGACCAGTCTCCATTGTTCCAATATTCTCAAAGATATTTGAGGCACTGATACACACACAAATAAGCAGCTTCTTTGAAAAACACAACAGCCTATGAAGTTTGATTTTCACAAGGGGGAAAACAGAACAGTGGCCATCTTTGAAATCACTGACCAGCTTTTGAAAACAATAACATGGTATCACTGGTATTATTTGACTTAAGCAAAGCTTTTGATTGCATTCCTGTTGACGTACTATTGAGGTAACTAGAGTTTTATGGGGTGAGAGGAAGCACTGTAACTGTGATAAGTTCTTATTTAAGTAACCGAAAACGATTTGTTTCAGTCAGAAATGTAAATTCTGTAATCAGCACAGATGTACCGCAAGGGTCTATCCTTGGACCCTTCTTCTTCATTGTAGCTATCAATGATTTACCTAAAAACTTATCCCATCCTGCCATATGCTGTGCTGGTGATACAACACTACTTACCATACTTCAGAACATTTCAGATACGAATAGCATAATAAAAGAAGCACTTGATAAGGCCTTGCACTGGTTTGCAGCCAATAAGCTCCTGTGCAATCCTGATAAAACCCAACAACTTTTAATGGGAATATCAAATGAAGTAGGCAATAAGTCAGTAAAACTCTTAGGTATTCACTTTGACTCAAAACTCTATTGGGAGGAACATGTCAATGACGTATGTGAAAAAATATCTTGGGTGCCATATCTTATCTTGAAACTGAGGGAGGTAGCGAGCTTGGAGTACCTTAGAGTGACATACTTCGGGCTATTCCAGTCACATATTTCATATGGCCTGACTATATGGGGGCACTCCCCTCACATCAAAAACATCTTGAAATTACAAAAAAAGTCTTATGCATAATACGTAAAAGAGGTCATAGGGACCACTGTCATCCTCTTTTTTATAGACTCAGAATACTCATAATTATAAATTTATATATTTACATGTCTGTACTCTATATGAAAAATAATATTTGAGAATGTATTGCCAGAGGGGAAATACATGAACACAATAGCAGAGCTAAGGGTAATTTAGACATACCGTGCCTCACATTAGCAAGAACAGGAAATTCCCACAAAGTAACCCCACTCAAAATGTTCAATAAACTGCCAATTAATGTTCAGTCTATGAACGTAATTTTTTTTAAAATTAAGTTGTACAGTTGGCTGTTAGATCATCCATTCTATGACAGTAAAGAATTCTTTGAGATGCCTGAGGAGGATTTTAGCATTTAAAAGGTATTTGTAGTTAAACATATTGTTTTGTGTTGTGGTTAAATGGTTCAAATGGCTCTGAGCACTACGGGACTTATCTTCTGAGGTCATCAGTCCCCTAGAACTTAGAACTACTTAAACCTAACTAACCTAAGGAGATCACACACATCCATGCCCGAGGCAGGATTCGAACCTGCGACCATAGTGGTCGCACAGTTCCAGACTGAAGCGCCTAGAACCGCTTGGCCATCCCGACCGGCTGCTGTGGTTAATCGTGTGTAATTACATAGTGTATACAGTACACAATACACTAAGTACAGGGTGTACTATACTATACAATACTATATATATTCAATAATATGGGAAAGCAATATGTCTGTACACAAATGAAAAAGCTCATCTGGAAATTTATTGACAAGAAAGATGATGATTCTGTTATATTACAAATGGAAGCAGAAGACCCAACATGTGTATAGATATGAAGGTAACAACCACAGTACCTTCTCTAACTATGAAAACTGTGCCTAAAAGACTAGTCCAAAACAAATTATGTACTCCAACAGTTTCAAGAACCAATGTAATAACAAGTGCAGTACAGCTCACTCCTGCTGGAACAAGCACACAGAAGTCTGAAAACAAGATCTATAATTCAGGGAAACACTCCACTGTTCCAAGTAGTTGCAATAATAACGGAAAAACAAGATCAGTGCAGCCTACAGTGACAACTGACACACCAAAGAATGGAAAAAACAACCTTCAAGAATGAACCAGGATTTTTTCTACCCCAGAACAGGAAAAGTTGCAGTATAGAACTTTCAACAAATGTGCAGACAACCAACTTCTGTACTACTAGTTTGATAAAACAAACTGTAAGTGTAACTAAATCTAGGTTCCCATCAAATTCTTTTCAGGTTAAGAATCTAAATATTCAGTCTCTAAGAAATAAATACCTTGAATTAGAAGTTGCTTTAGATGAGTTTAACATTGAGTGCTTGTGTCTTTCAGAGCATTGGTGTAGGGAATATAATTTAAACAACATCATTATACACCCTTTTAGACTAGCTAGCTCTTACTGTAGGGCAAATGCCAGAAGTGATGGTATCTGTATTTATACAAAACAGGGATAAAATTCAAAAGGAGATGTAATATTGAAAAGTTAAATGTAGAAAAGCATTTTGAAGCAGCTGCTATTGAGCTGAAGCAAAGGAAAATGATAGTAATGATTGTGTACAGGTCACCATGTGGAGATGTAGATAATTTTTTTTCAAAACTAGAAAATATGTTGAACATTCGGTACAATGAAAAAGCTACTATGCTTCTTTGTGGGGATTTTAATATAAATCTTGTGTGCAATAATATGGTTAAAGATAAATTTCTGAATATTTTACAGAGTTTTAACATGTTACCCCATGTAATAGGTCCACCCGAATAACACACACATCACAGACCCACACAGATAATATATTCTCAAACATAGATTCCAATGAAGTGGAGGTAAATAACACTGACCTTGGTTTATCTGATCACAATGCTCTCATGCTTAACAGTTCCCCCAATGCATGTGAAAAAAACATCTTGCCACACTCATAAAAGAATTTTTTTCTAAAGAAAACTGCACACGTTTTGTTAACTGTCTAGCCAACGAAAGCTGGACAGATGTGAGATCAGAATCAAGTGCAAATAATGCATATAATACCTTTTCTTCTATATTCATGTGACAATTTTAAATGTGTTTCCCTAAGAAGTTAGTGAGGTTCAAGTCTTCAGAACAAAAAGCACACAAACCTTGGATAACTACAGGCATTAGGATTTCCAGTGTAACCATGAAAAGACTGAACCAAGCAATTTAAACTTGCTCAGATCCACAGTTAGTAGAATATGTAAAAACATACAGAAAAATATACCAAAAGGCAATAGGAAAGGTAAAGTTGCTATATAATGACAATTTAATCAGTAACTCAGACAACAAACCACAAACCATATGGGACATTGTGAGGAACGAAACTACTACCTTGGGAGAAGGGGAAAAATAATACTCAAAAGCAGTGAAAATTGCAATATAGAAAGGAAGGAAATGGCAAACAATATTAATAACTATTTTTTAAATGTACCACTAAACTTAAACTTCACAAAACAAAAAATTAAACATGCTCCAAGGGTTGCCGGCAGCATGAATATTCCTTCAACAAATTAACAGGGAGTAATTAGAGTGATTAGAAGCTTAAAACCAAAAATGGCAGCAGGTGTTGATGAAGTACCAGTTTCAATCATAATAAGGACTGCAGTGCACATTGCAAAACCTTTAGCACATATTGCAATTTTATCCTTTAGTGAAGGGGTGTTTCCTCAGTGATTGAAGATCTCAAAAGTGAGTCCACTATTTAAAAATGGAGACAGACATAAAATAGAAAACTACCGTCCCATATCACTTCTTCCTGCTTCCTCCAAAATATTAGAGAAATTGATGTAATTGAGAGTCACTTGTTACCTAGACAATAATAAACTTTGGAATAGTAATCAACATGGTTTTCATGCAAAACGAAACACAGAAACTGCAGTCATAGACTACACCCAAGAAATAATTAAAAATTTGGAGAAAAACAAAAGTGTAGTAGGAATCAATTTAGATCTATCTAAAGCTTTCAATACAGTCTGCCATGAAATCCTCCTTGATAAGCTGGAAGCAGTAGGTATTAGACGAAGAGTTAAAATGTGGTTTGAGTCATATCTCAAAAACAGCTCTCAGATTGTAGAGCTCACCACTGTAAATTCAAATCAAAAATTAAGGTTAGTTTCAGAAGCAAAAGAAGTTCCTTTAGGAGTACCCCAGGGCAGCATCTTAGGGCCACTACTCTTTCTCACATATGTCAATGATTTACAGTTAGAATATGATACAGCCAAAATTGTACTATATGCAGATGACACAAGTCTGATAGTGAGCGACTTTAAAGACTTGTTACAGTCAACTACAGACAAAATCCTAAAAAGTATTGAGACTTGGTTCAGTGCAAATAAACTTACACTCAATGCCAAGAAAACAAATTACGTACAGTTTGGTAAAATGATTCAGGATGAAGACATTAATCTAGAACTGGATGGCAGACTAATAGAGAGAGTGCATTTTGCAAATGTGTTAGGAATGAATACAGATGAAGCTATGAATTGGAAACACCATGTAAAATTTCTTACACACAAACTTAACTTAGCCTGCTTTGCACTGACAGTTATTGCAAATGTCTGCACTCTAGAAGGCATCAGAATGGCATACTTCGGACACTTTCATTCTGTTGCCTCATTTGGAATAGAGTTCTGGACCAGCTCAAAATCTAATTTGAAAGACATTTTTATTTTACAAAAATGCAGACCTACATCTACATCTACATTTACATTTATACTCCGCAAGCCACCCAACGGTGTGTGGCGGAGGGCACTTTACGTGTCACTGTCATTACCTCCCTTTTCTGTTCCAGTCACGTATGGTTCGCAGGAAGAACAACTGTCTGAAAGCCTCCGTGCACGCTCGAATCTCTCTAATTTTACATTCAAAGAGTTAGGAATACTTACTCTGCCATCAGTCTATATACTTAAATGTGTACTTAACCAAAGCTAATCTAAGCAATCTCCACACAAATGCAGACTGTCACAACTATAACACAAGGAACAAGACTGATCTCCACATAGAACAAGTAATAAGAACACGAACTCAGAAGCATGTAAGCCACATGGGCATTAAGCTCTATATGCACTGCCTCAGTACATTAAAGATTTAAAGGACAATACAAATTTTAAATTGGAACTTAGAAAATTTTTAATTGATAAATGTTGCTACTCAATAGATGAATATCTTGAAGACCAAGAAAATGACTTTACAAACTAACTTCCAAAATTTTCTATCTTCATTTGCTAAATAAATAAATAAATATTAGGTTATAGTACAGTTTTTACATTAACTTTTAGATACTATCCTGTTGTAATTTGGTACACTGCCATGCTTAAAATGTATGCTATATTGGTTTGACACTAGTTTATTTTATTAGTGAATAGTGAATAGTGTTTTATTCGTCTCATAACATACAATTTCTAATCATATGATTAGCATACAGGAGACACGTCAAAGAAATGGATAACACTACTTAGGCCTAATTGGTACAAAGAATTTTAACATTAATATAAACTTTTATTTTTCTTTCCTCCCTTTTGTGAAGGACAACTACATTTACACACAAGACTATATGTAAATTTATCCTGCTCAAATGTTCAGTTCATCCTTCATGAACTCCTCAACAGTGTAGTAGCAGCGTTTGACAAGTATATCACATAGCTTTGTTTTCAGTGTCTCTAGGTTCATACTCAGAACATTCTTTCCTTTTAGCTTGTTATGAATTTTCATTGCCATATACTGAGGAGACTGCGCATATAGGTTTAAGCGATGAGTGGGAAGCATAAAATTGTCTTTGTTTCTCGTGTTATACGCATGATTGAAACAGTTTTTCTCGAATAACTCTAAATTGCTATGTAGGAAGATGATAATATTATATATGTATATGGAGGGAACTGTTAATAACTGTTGTTTTTCAAATAGTGGGTGAGATGATGTCCTTGGATGGGCAGTACACATGTTCCTTATTATTCTTTTCTGTAACTTTAGTATGTGCAATATATTGCTAGAATTTCCCCAAAAAATAATACCATACCTTACAACTGATTGAAAGTAGCTGTGGTATGCAATTAGCCTTGTATTCATGTCTGTTGCACCAGCTAATATTTGCATAGGAAATGCAAAGCTACATAATTTGGTTAACAGGTAGTCAACATGTTTATTCCAATTTAAATTTTTATCTAGGTTTAACCCTAAAAACTTCACAGAATCTACTTCTTCTATATCCTGATTTTTATGAGTTATTTTAATTTCCTGGGGCTTTGACTGTTTTGTTCTGAACTGGACCATGTGGGTTTTGGGGATGTTCAATCTTAATCCATTCAGTTGGAACCATGTTTCTAGTTTGTTCATTGTGTTTATTATGTAGAAAGGGATGTTTTCTGGCTCTGGGTTTTCAATTAATACAGATGTGTCATCCGCAAATAAAATCGATGGAGCATTTATATTGTTCGGTAAATCATTAACATAGAACAAGAACAAAATAGGTCCTAGAATCGAGCCTTGAGGGACACCTTGGGCTACTGTTTTCCATTTTGAATAATAATTTGCTGCATTTGATGAGACAATCACTCTTTGTTTCCTATTTGATAAGTATGAAGTAAGCCAATTTAGAACATTACCCTTGATCCCATACTTGTCGAGCTTATAGATGAGCAGTGCATGATTTACAGAGTCAAAGGCTTTTGTGAGATCACAAAAGATTCCTGCAACTTTATTATGGTTGTCTAATGATGTGCTGATCTTGTCGATAAACTTGTTAATTGCATCAGTGGTACTTTTGCCACGCTGGAAACCAAATTGGTTTTCCGTAATAATATCATATTTCTCCATAAAATTTCGAATCTGATTAGCAGCAGCATTTTCAAAGATTTTTGATAGAACTGGAAGGAGGGAG
Source organism: Schistocerca nitens (assembly GCF_023898315.1). Lineage (NCBI taxonomy): Eukaryota > Metazoa > Arthropoda > Insecta > Orthoptera > Acrididae > Schistocerca > Schistocerca nitens. The sequence goes on from NC_064614.1 coordinate 287,121,753, forward strand.
ATGGGACGATAATTCTCCATATCCTCTCTTGATCCTTTTTTGAGCAACGGTTTTACTTCTGCATACTTCAGCACCTCTTGGAAGCTTCCCTGTTCAAAAGATTGGTTTATTATTTCAGATAGTGGGTATCCTATTATTTTACACACAAATTTAAGCACTTTTGCTGGTATTCCATCCCAACCTGCAGAATTTTTGTTTTTTAGTTTTAATATAATTTTTTCTACATCTGTTGTTGAAACTGTTTTGAATTTTGTGAGGCATTCAGAATTATGATTTAGTCCAAAGGGGCACACATTGTTCTCATAATCTGCAACATTAACCTCTGGTTTCACTACATTAATGAAGAACTCATTGAAGCATTCTGAAATTTGAGCTCGATTTACAATGATCTCATCTTCAAGCTTAATTGTGCTAATTCCATGTCTAGAGGCTTTGATACCTAATTCGTGCATTACAGCTGACCACACTGCCTTTGATTTATTCTCATGTTTTAAGATTAATTTAGTATTTGTCATTTGCTTTGCTGCTTTGACAACTTTCTTAAATGTACTTTTGTATCGTTTAACATATTCAATACATTCAATTTTTTTATTATGTCTTAGTTCCTTATGTAGCTGCCTTTTCTTAGCACTGGAGATTTTTATACCTTTAGTGATCCATTTTAATTTTGTCATTTTATTAAAATAAGTTTTTTGTGGAAACATTTCATTGAAAACACTTAGAAAATCCCTTAGAAATGCTTCAAAATTTGCCGTGCATCAAATATTTTTATCAAAGTGCCATTCTGTCTCCTTGAGCTTATCATGAAATAGAATCAAAGTTTCTTGGTTGAAGATCCTTTTTACATAAGCTTTTTTACATGGGACTTCTCTACCTGCTCTGTGTAACTCAATGAATAATGCTGAATGATCAGAAATTCGTAGATCTAGACAAAATTTATATCCATCTTCAAATGCGTAATTCGTTAAAATATTGTCAATGCATGTAGCTGACTGAGCATTTTCTCTTGCAGACTCAGAAAAATTTAATTTGAAGCCACATTTTTTTATTAAGTCTGTAAATTTTGATACCTCAGATGTTTCATTCAACACACTGATGTTGAAATCAGCAGCAACCACAATTTTTTTCCTCTTTTCTTTACTGAGGTATTCTAACAAACTCTGAAATTTACGTAGGAAATGCTCCGTTGTCACCTTCCCTGGGAGTCTATAAATTGATATTATAACAACATTTAAGTCCTTTATCTCAACACAGCAACTTTCAAAAATACACTCTTCATTAAAACAACTGAAGTCACATCTTACATGGTAATCTAAATCAGAATGAATGAGTATGCATGAACCTCCTCGTGACTTATTTATCCTACAAAAGCTGGTAGCTGCCTTGAAGTTTTCAATTTTATTTAAGATTTTTATGGTATCACTACTAAGCCAGTGTTCATTTAAACAAATTACTTTAACATTTAGAAATTCAGATAAAAAAACTTGTAGCTCATCTAACTCAGTGCTTCTGTCACATGAGTATTCAGCACTTAAGCCATTTATATTACAATGCATTATATTGTTACTACTAAGATCATCAACTTTATTTTTTAAAGACCTAATATTTAGTAATGAGCCATCATCACAAAAGGGTAGGTCTGGATTCTTCTGTAGCAGCCCATCAGCTTGCTCACTTGGCTTGTACATTTCTTTGTCACTTTGATATTGTGTACTTACATCCATGGTTACATTCTTGATGGCACTGAATCTGGAGTGTGCTGAAGTGATTTCCCTGGTGCCAGCCATAAAAAAATCACTGTTCCTCTCTGGAGCTTTCCTTGTTCTGGAAGACACTCGTACAGCAGCTTGTTTGTCTTCCAGTATTTTTGGGGCTTGCAAAATTTGTGCTTCATTTCTTTTTGGCTTGAACCATTTCGTAATTTGTGTTTGTTTCCCTGCTTGAATGTTACTTTCTGGCCTATTGGTTTTAAACCATTTCGTGATTTGACACTGAATGATGGCTATATTGTTCGCTGCATGAAAAGAACGCTTTGTTACTTGCGATCGATTTCCACTTGTCCTGGGTTCTTCATTGCACCGCGAAATACGAGTAAAAATTTTTTCCGTAAGTACTTCCTTTCCTAATGCATTCAAATGAAGACCGTGAACTGTATGGAGTCTTCGCTCCAAACTGTTTATGTCAATAATGTCTGTATTTACGAAGTGAGTACATATTTCACTGAAACTCTTGTTTGCGGCATGAATTTCACTGTTTACACAGACCACCTCGGTAAATTGTGACGATGCGGGATATTTACAACGAGTACATTCGTGAGATAAATTATTGAGGCATTTTCTCAATTCTGTGCTAGCCTTGAACGACTCATTTCTATATGCGTCATTTGATCCTCCCAGCAATACAACAAAGTCATCCTTACACAAACTAGTTACTTCACGTAATTTTGTAAGGTTTTTCAGTTCACTTAATGGAGCCCCAGGCTTCACGAAACCGTTTGCCCTGTAATTATATTTTTCCGTTAGCACTGCGGCAATTCCACGGCCGTGGCTATCGCCTAACATGCATATTTTTCCGTATTTTACAATGTTAGCAGTCGGAAGTTCACCGTGCAACAGTCTGTTTACTTTTTGTGGTTCATTTTGTAACTTTTCGACTTGGGCTGGCGTGTTCATTGCATCTTCAGTAGTGAATACTCCCACAAGGTCGTTATACGTTCTAGTTTGACAGTTTTTATGCATTAAAGTTTCACTGTTGATACACATTGAAGTTTCACTGCTGTTTTGAGATTGTACTTTCTGAGTGCAGTTTTTATGCATTAAAGTTTCACTGTTTATACACATTGAAGTTTCACTGCTGCTTTGAGATTGTACTTAATGAGTGCAGTTTTTATGCATTAAAGTTTCATTGTTTATACATACTGAAGTTTCACTGCTATTTTGGGATTGTACTTTCCGAGTGCAGTTTTCTCCCGTCATTGTTTGCCACTTGTGTGCAGAGGTCGAGTCTTCTTGCTTCTTCAGCGACTCACCTTTTTCTGCATGAAGTTTCTGTATGTCCAGCTTTAAAGCACCGATTATCATTTGTAAACTGGATATTCGTTAGCTTCGAGATCTCGTCCTTACAATTTACACACGCATTCTTTTTACTACCAAAATTTACTTTTTTTTGCGGGGATACACGAATTACTTTTACACTCGCCGCCATCTTGTGCCAATGTAGCAGACAAAAGTGAATACACATGTCTAAAAATGAAATGGACAGAAAATACAATATGTGTGTTCTACTACATGCTGCATGATGAAGCCAATATCATTGTAAAATGATTTATGGTGGATAAAATTCTTGATTCTTGATTGATTCTTGATTCTTTCTGCTTAGAATAGGTTTTCCATTAGAGTTCTTGATATTCCTACAGATGGTTGTCTGTTCTGCAGAGGTCTCTTTAATTTTCCTGTATGCAGCATCTGTCTTACACCTAGTCATATATGTTACTACATCCTTACATTTGTCCTTTAGCCATTGCTGCTTAGCCATTTTGCACTTCCTGTCAATATTATTTTTTAGACATTTGTATTCCCCTTCACTTGCTTCACTATTGCATTTTTATATTTCCTCCTTTCATTGATTAATTCAATGTCTCCTGTGTTGCCCAAGGATTTCTACTGGTCCTTGTATTTTTACCCACTTCATCATCTGCTGCCTTCACTATTTCATGTGTCAAAGCTACCCATTCTTCTTCTACAATATTCCTCTGCCCTGTTCTTGTCAATTGTTCTCTAATGCTCCCTCTGAAACTCACTACAACCTCTGGTTCTTTCAGTTTATCCAAGTTCCATCTCCTTAAATTCCTGCCTTTTGAGGCTTCTTCAGTTTTAATCTGCAGTTCATAACCAATTAACTGTGGTCAGAGTCCATATCTGCCCCTGGAAATGTCTTGCAATTTAAAACCTGGTTCCAAAATCTCTGTCTTATCATTATATAATCAATCTGAAACCTTCCTGGGTCTCCAGGTCTCTTCCATGTATACAACCTTCTTTCATTCTTAAACCAAGCGTTAGCTGTGATTAAATTACATTCTGTGCAAAATTCTATCACATGACTTCCTGTTTCATTCATTTCCCCCAGTCGATATTCACCTACTAATTTCTTTTCCTACTATCAAATTCCATTAAAATTCTACTAATTTTTTGTCTTCCTTAACTATCTGAATAATTTCTTTCATCTCATCTGTGGAGCTAGTTAGTGTATAAACTTTTACTACTGTGGTGGATGTGGGCGTAGTGTCTAACTTGGATACGTTAATGTGTTCACTATGCTGTTCATAGTAGCTTAGCAGCATTCCTATTTTTTATTCATTATTAAACATATTCCTGCATTAGCCTTATTTGATTCTGTTTTTATAACCCTGTATTCACCTGACCAGAAGTCCTGTTCCTACCGGCCCAGAACTTCACTAATTTCCATTATATCCAGCTATACAGAACTTATTAACTGGTAAACTTGCTCCTACATCTACCTCTACTAGTTTCCCTGTGCCTTCCAGTAGTTTTCCCATGCATCAAGTCTAAGGAATTGTGCACACCATTTAGATGGTTTTCCCAAAGTCTGGGACTATCTTGCTGGAATGCGGTTTTTCCTCTAAAAAAAAATCTAAACAGAATGTTGTAACTTCCAGCTCACCATGTGCCATTCCAGATCGACTTAGGCACGATGTTTGCTCATAAAATCCAGTCCAAGTATGAATTTGTAACTTTTCCAGTTTGAGGAAGTAATTCCACATAAGACCAAAAGTCTTTCCCTCCCACTCAGAAGTTCACCCATGTCAAACCAAGCAAATGAATATCATCCCCACCTACACCATTTATTCTATAAGGAGGTGAATTCAAACTCTTTATGCCAAGTATACCCTGACTTATTACAGATACATGTGACCCCGCAACATAACAGTCCACCTACACAGTGTAATCTAACCCTCCCTCATTTGACGATTGTCAGTGACTTCATAATAAACTCTTTTAATAAGCTTCAATAGGAGTAAGATTTACAATAATCTTTTTAACTTATCTTCTTTTCTCATAGTTGGTTCCAGTTCTTCACGTCTAGGGACTGATTCCTGAAGATGAAATTTTTGACTTTTTGTTTTCTCATGGTTCCAATTGGTCTGATAACTTTTGAAAGAAGTGCCTGAGAAGTAATTTCCGTTTCTGTAAGTTTTATTCTTTCATATTTTTCTATATCACACTGTCTTTACAATTTCCACTTCAAAATCAAAAATTATGTTGTTATTGTCAAACATAAAAGCACATCTGATCACATAAGAGGCATGCCCACTACTACTCCATTCTGCAATACTAACAATATTTCAAAGAGTTTACAAATTTTCTTATCAAATGAATTTCCACCAATTTGTATCATTATTTTATAAATGAATCCAGAAGCAAACATAATAAATATCATCTGATTGCAAAATTAGTAATAGGAATTTCAAGTGTGTCAGATATTTCGTAATTTCAAATGTTTCTAAGAGAAAAGTAATTTTACTGTACACACAGAGTTAATACATATCGATTGTAACAACAACAAAGTAATTTCTTTTTATTCACTTTAGCCTGAACTATAATACATCATGTACAAAATCATATGCAATTCTTTTAGAAAAACAGTTGACATACCAGTAATATTAACATGTTTAAAAATTCGTGAATATTTTTTGGTATCACCTACTTCTGTTGAAGAAAAGTAATGCTACAGGAGGGTGTCCCTTTACAACATACAATCACACAATAGCTTCCCACTGATTCAGCACATGGGTATCCTGTGCTCACATTTGCTGGGAACACTGCACAGTGGCTGTATTGTTCCCTTTCTCATTTAGTGCCAGGGTGTATGCTCTAAACTGTGACCAGCTTTCTTGTGGCTGTGAATACTGTGAAATGTGTTTTATTCATCTCATAATGTACCCAATTTCACACATATGTCTGATGTACGGGAGACATGTCAAGGTTACAAGTAGCTTATTTGCAATTTTGTCACACTTACAATAACACTTCGTGGAGAATTTACTTATTTAAAATTTGTCAAACTTAGAGTATTTACACCTATTACAACTATCATAAATTTTTATTCCATTTTAGGGATCTAGCTCAAAGTATCACTTTGTCCTTCATGAAATCTTCCACAGAGGAGCAGCATTGTTCAATTAAAAATCATGTAACTTGCTTTTTAAAATATTTATCTTTATATTCATTATGTCACACCCTTTTATTGTGTAGTGAATTTTCATGGCTGTATACTGAGGAGTCTGAGCATGCAGTTTTAATTGATGTGTGTTGTATGAGTGTTCAAAATTATTATTTTTGAATAGATGAGCTCTGCTGCATAGGAAAAGAACCACCTCAAAGATGGGTAAAGAGGGGACAGTTAATATTTTTAGGTCCTTAAATAATGGTCGACATGATGCTCTTGGCTGTGCAGAGCACATGTTGCGAATGATTCTTTGTTGCAACTTTAAAATTCGTGTAACATTTCCTGAGTCTTCCCAAAAAATTATGCCATATTGAATAACAGACTGGAAGTAGCTCTAGTATGCTATTTTCCTTGGGGCCATATAGCGGCACAGGCTAAAATTTCCATTGCTAATGAAAGGCTGTTTAATTTATTTGCTAGGTATTCTATATGGGAATTTCAACTCAAAGTTCTGTCTAAGTTTATTCCCAGGAACCTGGCTGAGTCAAGGTCTTCCATTTTTTTTAATATTGTGAGTGATACAGATTTCTTCAGTTTTTGACTGTTTGGTTTTAAAACTCATCATGTGGGTTTTTGAAATGTTTAGCCTTCAGCCATTTAGACTGAACCATGTTTCCAAGTTACTTAATGTATTCATGACATTCTGTGGTATATTGTCAGAATTTTCATTTTCAATCAGGGCAGAAGTGTCATCTGCAAATAAAGTTAAATTCTGTACTTCTCACACTTAGGCTTCCTGCAATTCCACAGAATGTAACCTGGCTGATCACATCGATAGTACACAATTTTTGCATAAAAGACTAGATGCTCTTCTCTCATCCTGATTGCTGTGTCTGTATATGCTAACAACAACACTGTTGCTACAGCTATGGTTTAAAGCTTTCAGGAATTTCACTCATACTTTGCACAAAATTTCAGGTGGCAAACCCTACGAGAATATATTTAGCACCCTCTGCTGTGTCTCCTACAGAATGACTTTGTTAGCATTATAATCATTCGTTAACTCATTAGTATTGATGTTCATTTCTCTAATTCAGTCGTCCACAGCTTGTGATCGTGCGGTAGCGTTCTCGCTTCCCACGCCCGGGTTCCCGGGTTCGATTCCCGGCGGGGTCAGGGATTTTCTCTGCCTCGTGATGACTGGGTGTTGTGTGATGTCCTTAGGTTAGTTAGGTTTAAGTAGTTCTAAGTTCTAGGGCACTGATGACCATAGATGTTAAGTCCCATAGTGCTCAGAGCCATTTGAACCATTTTCTAATGCAGTCAGTAAAACTTTCTTCACACTTCCTTTGCTGTTGTTGTATACTATTAGGCTGCTCATGATAGAACCAAGGGGCATGTTATCTCTTTTATTGTTCTATGGTGCATTATACATACTCTTGCATCCCCTTTTAGTTCTAAACGAGTCATACTTAATAACTGGTAGTCATTCAATCTTCCTCCCTCCCCTCCACCCTCCCCCACCCCCCCCCCTCCCCCCTCAATTTTGCAGCCATAAGTAAATTATCTATAAAAGTCCAAAATATCTTCTCCTTATTTGCCTGAAAAAGATGTTACTTACAAGATGGTAATGGTATGTAGGACAATTATGGATGAGTTAGGGAGGACTGTTCCCTCCTCTTCTTCCTTAAATTTTCTAGTTACTTACGCAATTCTAAATTTTCCTCCAGTAACCCCTCAAGTTCCTTATGTTTCTCTAAATTGTCTGCATGTGTTGAGGAACTTGATACAGAAAATGTTGAATTCCATTCCAAGGTGACACATTCTTACCCTTGAACTATACCACAGCATAACAGTCAATTAGCAAATACTCATCTTCATTTCTCAGATCTCTGATCCTGCAGTAGCTGTAAATGAATTTGCGAGTTATCTGCTATGCCAAAATTTGCAGCAGCTTGCTGCGTTCTTGGCACTGCAGCTATAGATTTCATATTCATAGTTCTAAGAGAAATGTCAAGAAATTCATGTTGACAAGCTGTTCTCTTTCAAAATCACATGTTTATTGCATAATGCCGTAACTGAATTGGATTCAAAAATCGGGAAACTGCCCCCCCCCCCTCCCCCCACATTGCTGATTTGCCATTCCTTATGTATATTTGTAAGAATCACTGCCTACATCATCCACTATTAGAAACAGAAAATTTATGGTTTCCAGTCAAAATCTTACTAGTGTATACAGACTGCCATCATTCAGTTATGGGTTAACACACTCCTCTCACATTGTGACAAAGTTTTACATGGCTTTTAGCTTTTAATATTGAAGTTTGTGAAATAGTTTTGCTAACAATGTTTTTTATAAAAGTTGCTTGTATCATAAATATTATTAACTGGTAAATGTTCCTAACATTTTTGTGAATTTATTATACAAATAAAAATGGACTACTAATTTCAATCCTTTTCAAAAACTAAAGAATTGTTTATATTTTATGTTCAAGCATCAATTAGTAACATCAAACCAGTGCAGGGATGTTGGAAGGAAAGTAGTGACAGAATATGAATAATATGTATAATAAATTGAATTCTAAATGACCAGATAACTGAAATAAGGTTGTTACAGAATTTATATAAACCTGTAAATGTGGGCCGGTCGGGGTGGCCGAGCATTTCTAGGCGCTACAGTCTGGAACCGCGCGAGCGCTATGGTCACAGGTTCGAATCCTGCCTCGGGCATGGGTGTGTGTGATGTCCTTAGGTTAGTTAGGTTTAAGTAGTTCTAAGTTCTAGGGGACTGATGACCTCAGAAGTTAAGTCCCATAGTGCTCAGAGCCATTTGAACCATTTGTAAATGTGGCAGCCACACACCTGAGGTCAAATCTTTGTGTCATACTTATCCTAACAATCATATATGGTTATGTTTCAACATGCTCCCAGCAGTTCATAGATAGGAATCAGTTATAATACTCATCAAAAATAGAACTTCAATCAATTTCCAGAAAGATAGTTTACTTTGGTGAACATAAAATGTGACACTGAGTGTAGTTGATCAAATGTGCAAAAATTATGAAAACATGCAGAGAGCAAAACTTAGCACAAAGATTCATATTTAAACCTTGTCCACTTCCACATAATTTGAAAAAGAAATAAATTAATCAATTACACAAAATTATAAAGAAAAAAATGTATATATTCCTCTTACATGCTTGTCTCATTGCTTGAGAAAATTCCAGTCCATTTGTAGTAATTCCTTCTTACAGTCTCTTTATATTACTCTGGGGCTTTCACACACACAGTCTGTGTTCAGTAATTTCTGAAAATACATACAGTTGACCATTAGTCCCTACTCATCACTGCAACATACACGGCATAGTGTGCAAAGAAAGAGAACAGGAGATGCTCAAATACGTAGATATAGTGCTTATCTTAAAGTCTCACATTTCATTATCATTAAATAAATATTTTCCCTAGATAGTAGCTTTGTAGCAAGTTAAGTTTTGGTCAATTCTACCAATATGGGTGCATGACTTCCTGAAATGGCATTTGTGGGTATCATGTATATTCTCAAATATCAGTTACAAGTCAGAAAAAAAGTTAAAACCGGTGTAGATAGCAAGATAATCAATTTGTGTTTTAACTTATACAAGTAATTTTCAGTTTCTTTGCATGTTTGCATATTCATTGTGACATTATACTTGCTCTCCCTGGACATAACTCAGAAAACATAAAAACATTAGGTTTTTTTCTTTTTCAGAACAAGAAAATACTGTGCAGGCACATGCTTTTGTGCTCGGGTCCATCTTATGTCAGAAAAGTAATGTGTATATTCACAAAGTAAAAAAATTAGCAATTAATAATTTCTTTCCTTCAATTTCTCAGTACTGTACAATTATGGGCACCAAGGGTAAGGAATACTGTGCAGGCAAACATTTTTGTGCAAGTATTTCATATTAATATATAATAAAATTTCCAAACAAATTCACTCAGTGTGTAAATTATATGATTAATGATTATTAATCCAGTCAGATGTGTCACTATTGGTGATAGTTACAGGCAAATTCTATTCTGCTAATTCCTTTTCTGAGCCAACAAAGCCACATTACAGTAAGGAAACAACTATCCTTTACTATAGCTCATCCAAATTCCTTTCAAATTCCCTTAAATGTACTGCATAAATAGCATTCATTGTGTCTGTCATACAAGTATGGAAATGTACACATCATGGCTCAATAGCAGACTAGTACATAGTTATGAATATAATAGAGGGAAACGTTCCACACGGGAAAAATATATCTAAAAACAAAGATGATGTGACTTACCGAACGAAAGTGCTGGCAGATCGATAGACACACAAACAAACACAAACATACACACAAAATTCAAGCTTTCACAACAAACTGTTGCTTCATCAGGAAAGAGGGAAGGAGAGGGAAAGACGAAAGGATGTGGGTTTTAAGGGAGAGGGTAAGGAGTCATTCCAATCCTGGGAGCGGAAAGACTTACCTTAGGGGGAAAAAAGGACAGGTATACACTCGCACGCTCACACATATCCATCCGCACATACACAGACCTTGTGTCAATGATTTGTTTAAATGAATATGTCTCCTAAGTTGTTTTTCACAAAATGCTTTCATACTTTCCTGCCCCTCTATATAAGTTGGCCCATTCAAAAGTTCACTATTTATTCTTGCTTTCTCTGTTTGAGAGCAAAATTTATTTATAAAACACCTCTCAATTTCATAATAAGCTGTCTCATATTAATATTTTGATTTGTCCATGATAGTGTCTCCTCATCCAAACACTTCTTGAAAAATTTGATTTTTAGATTATCAGTCATATCACTTACAAAGTTGTCCCTACATTGGTGTAAAAGATAAACTGGGTGAATTTTACCGTCACTGGCAAATTGATTAATTGAGGTTTTATCCCACAAGCCATCACAGTTATTACTAAAGCTTTCAACTACAAAATTTTTCTGCAACTCAGTAAATTTCTTGTTAATATTATTCATTTTGCTACTACAAGCATTGATATTGGTAGTTACAAACTTTTCTACATTAATTACTTTGAGTCTAACTCTGATACTTCATTGTTGCAGTGATCTTCTAATTTTTTGAATTTAAATTCTAAGTCTGACTTGTTATTATTTATTACATTTTTCAGTATATGACACTTATTCCATTCTTCTGAACAACTTTGAAACTGTGTTCGGTATGAGCAATTTCTACATTGAGTTCTGTTTCAAGAGTACCAGTTTTGATTTCCATAGACCAAACTCAAAAATCATCCTGTTTCCGATCTATTTGTACCTCATTTTTAATCTTTGTGATCCCCACTTGGTTTTTTTATTATTATTACTATTTTAATTGTATTTTAAGGTCCTTCAAAGTACTGTCTGTTTCAGCAATTTGTCCAATTAAGGTACTAGTTAAAATAGGCTGTTTTGATATTTCTGCCATCCAAGGTTAAAGTGTTAGCTGTTTTGATTAATGACCTTGACAACAATGCTGCAATTCCACTGTTCAGTGCTACAACTTCAGTTTTGACAAAACCAAGGAATGTTGAACAAGCACTCACATTTCTATTTCCTACTGCCTCATTGTCACAAATCTGGTTCTTAGCTACCACACTGTTTACTTCCATTTCACTTTCATTATCGGTGCTGCTCAACATTGTCTACTACTTGTTCCTGATTTTCTATTGAACGACTGTCTAAGTTACTATTATTTTCCATATTGATAAATAAACTACTATAGCAAGAACAAATATGATTTATGGATCAACAGTAATACAGGTTAAAGAATAGGTTGAGCTTTCGTTTGTGAATGCTTAAATAATACTGTTTCTTTCACAGCTTACCCGAGCAAGGCAGGGGGCCAACCCAGGTGGCTCCTATAAGCAGGTGTGTGAAGTGTGGATGGACAGTCTCTGAAATCATACACATCATGAGTGACAGTACATCACTCTTCCCCTCCATGGGGTGGTGGGAAAATGACATACATAAAGGAAACAATAGGCACAGAAAAATCCGGGGTACAGAAAAAATGCAGGGTACCGAGAAAAGCACTGGCACTGAAAAAATTCGCTAGTACACAAAAAGTCACTGGTAGCCATAAAGCACTGATACTGTGAAAAAAAGAAAAACATTGATCTCACTAGGCACCGAGATTACTAGTCACAGAAAACACCAATGACAGCACTGATGTCCATTTCATTGCCCAACAATGGTGACTGCTATGGCAAGTGGTGGGCAGGCAATGGTGTGTAGGTGTGGAAGTGATACGGGGGTGGTTTAGTGCACTGTACCCCTCTTATGAGAGGCTGTAGGGCAGAACCAGGGATGACATCACCATAGCAACATCGTCATCGAGGTCAGCAGTCGGTGCCAGAGGTGTTAGTGAGGCATCAGAGATAACGTTCACAGAGGACACAGCAACAGAGGTAGTGATGGCTGCATTTTCATGTCCAGTGGGGGCTGCACAGGCGACTGCAGTCGAGGAGTGAGGGCAGAGGTATGGAAGATTCCCCAATGACCAAACTGTAGAAACCACAGTACATTACCATGTAAGGAAGTGAGAACGACAACCCATGAATCAGCATCCCCCATAGCTAATTAACAAACCCCATCAAACACAGAAAGGCAGTGCTGGAGGTAAAAGTAATTATGCAAGGGATCTGAGGAACAGTCCAGAGGTTTTTCCAGCCACCGTGCTGCACAAAAGAGTGGACCCCCACTAAGTACAGGATCTGCAGTGATGGCCAGTGCTATCGTGTCGCTAGTGATGGTAAAACCATCAGCCACATTCTGGTTCTCAGTACCTAAACAGAAGAAAAACAAACCCATTCTGATTGAATGATGGGTCCAGCCCAATTGGAAGGTGAGCATTGGTGTATTGTGTCATCAGCCAGTAACAGATCTGTTAATGACAGTGGGAGAGGAAGAGAGCCCTGTGCTGCAAACAGTGCGCTGCCTTGTCTGGCATGGAAGCCAAAGGGTTACAAAGAGCAACCAACGGCTTGTGTTCCATGATTAAATGGAACTTTGAACCACACAAGAAGAAGTGAAATTTCCTGAAGATGAACACAATTGCTAAAGCTTCCTTTTCAATCAGAATACCACTGCTGTGAGTACACAACTTTATGTAGAAATGCCTGCAGTTCCTTAACAGAGGTCAACTGTGTCAAAGCTCCAATTGCATCAACATGGTGACACAATGGCTTGATCCCTGTGTGAAAAACCTAAAAAGCTAGGTACTCAATTGACAGCTGAAAAAATTGAGATTTGGCAAGCCTGAATTTGAGACCTGCAGATGGCAAAACAGGAAACAACGTGCAGAGACTGTTAAGGTAGTCATCGGTGGAAGAACCTGAAACAATAATATTGTCAAGGTAATTGATAGACAAACATTGATATTGGTATAGGCCTGAAGGTGTATTGACAATAAGAAGGCACCTAGTAGCTTCATCCAATGGGAGCTGGAGGTATGTTTTCAACAAACCAGTCTTGAAAAAGTAGTAGCCACTTGATAATTTTGAGAGCAATTCATCAGGTGGAGCAAAGGGTATGTATCTAGCATGAACTGTGCATTAATCATGACACTGAAGTTGCTGCAGAGGCAAAACTTACCCATTGGCTTCTTAATGATGACTCAGTGGTGTAACCCATTCACTGGAAAAACTAAGCTGAATGACACTGAGCGATGTCAAATGGTCTAATTCGGCCTTGACAGAGGTGTGCAGTATGACAGGCACTTGACACATTCAAAAAAATAAGGGCAGGAGGACTCTTTCATGGTAATGGGGCTGAAAACTGGTAGCACAACCAAGCTCAGGGGAAAACATTGACGAAAACGCAGAGCAAAGGGACTTCAGTTGCTGGTACAGAACTTGATCTGGCACTGAATTTACCTCATTGGCAATGGAGAAACCAAAAGCGTTAGAGGCATCTAACCCGAAAAATCCTGTGATATTCAAATGATCCACAGCAAGTAAGGTGAGAGGGTGAAGAACAAATTCGTGAGATACAGGAGTGGAGAACTGACCTAGAATCAGAATCTGCTGTTTATTGTAGCTAACCAACTTTTGTAAAACCTGTGTGAGGGGAGGGGAGCCCAAGTCCACATAAGTTTATGTGTTTACTAAAGACACTGCAGCCCCTGTGTCCACTTGCATTTTTAGTGCTTTATTAAACACGCAGACTTCAATAAACAGTTAGTTCTGGGAGATATTCATTGTTGAGATATAGTTTATGTCTGTCAATACTACTATGTCCCCCATGTTTGAAGAGGAGCTACACACTGATGCAATGTGACCTTTCTTCTGATACTTGCTGCAAAAACAGCCCAATGGTTAGGGCACACAGCACACTCATGTTTGATGAAGCAGAGTGGGCAAGATGGAAGGAGAGCATGCGGCCACTGTTGTTGTGCAGCCTGTTGCTGCTGTGGCCATAACCGATGCTGCCCCATACGACACTGAGTCAAAGGTTGTACTGCTGCAACGGCTTCCCCATCATCTTGCACACATGTATCATGCCTAACAGGGATGACTGAGAAACTTCCGATACCTCCCCTCATGCAGCGCAATCTGATTGCCTGTGGCTCATGACTCTTAAAATGACTGTGCTGTATTCAGCAAATCTGTAAGCATCAGACTCTCTCACTGAAGTGCTTTTTCATGAACTTCCTTATCCAGGGACAGACAAATAATATCTTGCACCATGTGATCAAATGGTTCAAATGGCTCTGAGCACTATGGGACTTAACATCTGAAGTCATCAGTCCCCTAGAACTTAGAACTACGGGACTTAAACCTAACTAACCTAAGGACATCACACACATCCACGCCCGAGGCAGGATTCGAACCTGCGACCATAGCAGTCGCGCGGTTCCAGACTGAAGCGCCTAGGACCGCTCGGCCACCACGGCGCCCATGTGATCAGCACAGGATTCGTGATCGGTACTAGTGACAAATTCTGATCAAGATGGCGCCGGTAGAGACACTTCAGTCTCAGCTAAAAAGAAGTTTCATGACAACTCAGAGTGTAAAGAATGCAAAAAAAAAAAAAAAACGTGTGATTAAAGGCATCCTCTGTGTAAAATGTAACTTCTGGTTACACGAAAATTGTGTGAATGTGAATCCTCAAGTTCGCTAATGACGATATTAGGTGGTCATGTCGTAGCTATGTTAGTGATCAACGTGAAGATTTCCTCAACACGATAAATTCAAAAGACGAAATTATCAAGTTACTGAATTGTGACATTGAGACTCTCAGAAAAGAAATTGTAATCTCGAAGCAAGAAAATGCGAAACTATTAAATGAAAAACGTTTATGAATCCGTGGAAACAGTGAATCACTGAAGGAAAATGGCCAAAAACACAGTGAGACTCAAAGTGTTAAAAGCGATATGCAAAACGAAAAAAGTGATGATAATGATGAAAATCGCGAAGAAAGAAATACAAAATATGTCAAACCTTTCATTGCCTGCTGATGACGTTTGAACTGTTCAGTGATAATTCGCTCTTGCACTTTAAACACATTTTCTATTTGATATTAATGTATGACTGAACTTTTACACTTGTGGCCGATTCCTGATCTATTTTTGTCAGCAATTCAGTTTTAATTGCGGCCTACACCGACATTATTTCTTTCATCCTGTGTAGCTAACACGTGTTTCGTCAGTACTGTACGACTTCCTAATCCATGATGCAAATCGTGTACCTGACTAACAGCGTTTACTGGTGGGTTTTCTTCATGATCTGATTCCATTTTAGAAAACTCTAAAACTGAATTACCTCCGCACACACACACACACACACACACTCACTCACACTCACACATTGATAATCACACAAAATAATACGCTAAGAGTGGCAAATCTGATTGTAACATGATCTGGAAAATTCTTGCACAAAATATATTTACTGCAACTGCATGCAGGGGACTAATGACTGATAACAGGAAAACTCTGACTTTTTTATTCCATTGTAGGGTGGCGACGTCGGCTCGTTTCGTGTCAGCAGTTCTCGATCTTATTCTGGGCTTGACATATTCCTTCCAAGTAGTGGTTGGAATTTCACACAACAGAGAAAGAATACATATATTAGTTTATAGTAAATTAAGTCCTTTAAACGGTCACCATTGAGATGATCAAAAAAGGTTTGTAAAAGAAAAAAAGCTCTTGCTAATTGATCTTCATGTAAGGATGTTCGATAAATCTTTCTGTGTCTTAAATATTTCAGCAAGTCAAATAAGAAATTGCAAAATAAACTGTAATCATGATAAACGCAGGAAAATTATACGGGGTGTGCCCATAATATGAGGTCTCCAATTTTTTCCCCGAGGAAACGCGTTCATCGGCAACGAATGTTAAATTGGTGAAAAGGCTGGACTTCCAGCTATTTATCGACGTAATCACGATTGTGATCGATGTACATCTGCATGCGCTATGTCATTTTTCGAGAACACTTGTCACAGAACTTTCCCACCACATTGTGCAGGTAGCACTCGATCTTGTTTTTCAAGTCGTCGTCAGTCTGGAAATGTGTTCCACCCAGACGTGATTTCAACTCAGGAAATATAAAAATCTGTGGGTGGTAAGTCTGGGCTGTATGGAGGATGGGTGAGGATACCCCATCCGAATTCATCCAGGAGCTGACTTTTGCATTCCCCTCCGATTTTGAATGGCACGACACAGTTGATTCACAATAGCTATCAGTATTTATTATTTTTGTCGTTGTAGGCGTAAACTCACATAACAATATACCTTTTCTGCCTTTTCTGTTCCAGAACGCAATGGCCACCACTTTGCTGGCAGACAATGTTTGTGTGAACTTCCGCAATTTCGGCAAATTAGAATGCCGCCACTGACGAGACTTTTCCTTAGTTTCAGGTGTCGTGTAGTGTAACCAGTGTACATAGGGTTTCACCACCAGTGACAGCTGAATCCAAAAATTCATCGCCCTGTCCTACATAGCGGTCCAGGAATCCATGGGTGTCCGCGGCTCGTGGTCGTGCGGTAGCGTTCTCGCTTCCCGCGCCCGGGTTCCCGGGTTCGATTCCCGGCGGGGTCAGGGATTTTCTCTGACTAGTGATGACTGGGTGTTGTGTGATGTCCTTAGGTTAGTTAGGTTTAAATAGTTCTAAGTTCTAGGGGACTGATGACCATAGATGTTAAGTCCCATAGTGCTCAGAGCCATTTGAACCATTTGAATCCATGGGCTGCTTCAACATGTTGATGTTTATGGTGAGCATTTTGGGGACCCATATAGCACACATATTGTGAAAATGCAAATGTTCAGTCAAAATCCTACTCTTGTCGACTTCAGCGATCCATTCACACAGCTTGCAATCTCTCGCGCACTTATCTTTAAGCATGCTTTCTCTGCTTTTGCAGTTGTTTCGGCCAAAACCGAAGGTCGACCAGAACACTTTTGATCATGGACGCTGTGCGTCCTTGAAGATTCTGGCCCACTTCCGCACTTTTTGACGTCAATACACTGTGACCCATAGATTTCGCGTAGCTGACGACGAATGTCAATGGCGATAGTGCCATTGGCACCCAGAAAATGGATCACCGTGCGCAACTTGCGTCTGACGGGAGAAGTGAGGAGGAGCACCATTGCGAACAACTGCCCAGTCGAGACTGAGCGTCGCATTGGGATTGGTTGGGATTTGAACTTAACGCCAGTGTTCCTGGATCTTGCGTAAAGCGTTCCTCACGGCTCCAGCGCCTTGGAGACCTTATTTTACGGACACTCTAGTAGCAGCAATGCCGTATGCTAACGAGCAAGCGCACTGTATAAATATATCACCCTTTTTTTTATTGCAGCTAGGTAATTCCTATCACAAGGGAGATGTGCTATTGAATAACTCAAACAAAATTCCGTATAACACTTTTAATAATTATAAAGATTAGTCTAAACTGCAAATGATGAATGCTTCAAAGATAGTCTGCCTTCTTAATTATTCAGTCTGCAGATAACCAAGGTACATGACATATTTTGCAATCGCCACCGTGCCTTCTGAGTGTACGTTATTTACTCTTACCATTATACATATTTTCAATTGAAATTCTAATTCAAACAGAACTGTGGCCTTTGTACTCAACTGAAACAAAAAATGCCATAAGAGGATCGGAGACCAAACAAAAGCAAATGATTTGCAAGAGTATTTTTCGGATTACTTTACAAAACTGTAATAATATTCATACAAAATAGTGTCTGAGTTATCTGACATTACACTAGCCTCTCTGCACTTGTGGCCAAACTTTAGAGCTAGCACTGCAGCAGCTCTGACCACGGTCATCTTTATTCTGTGGTCTTGTATCGTTCTCAGTATAGCCCGCATCTCGTGGTCGTGCGGTAGCGTTCTCGCTTCCCACGCCCGGGTTCCCGGGTTCGATTCCCGGCGGGGTCAGGGATTTTCTCTGCCTCGTGATGGCTGGGTGTTGTGTGCTGTCCTTAGGTTAGTTAGGTTTAAGTAGTTCTAAGTTCTAGGGGACTGATGACCATAGATGTTAAGTCCCATAGTGCTCAGAGCCGTTCTCAGTATGCATTGTTGTTTTGGGTTCAGGTTTTACTACACCTTTCTCTCTTGAACACTCGTTAGACTTGTTATTCTCTGTGCCGTGTCCATCGCCCGTCTTGCTCCTGTTGTTGTCCTACAATTCGCACTCGGCGACCCACTGTTGAGGGCCCTTGGCCGGTCGGCTAGTTTCTGTGGGTTCTTCAATCGTCCAGATTTCGGTAACTATTACTGCTTTGTGACAGTGTACACCGTCATGTTGACACAAATTGTCGTTGTCTGCGAACTGTTCCTCTGCTGTAGAAAGTAAATAATACTGTAAATTGCGTATATACAGGGTGTGTCAAAAAAATGTATACACACTTTGAACTATCATAGACTATTTATTTCCCGTTCTGTGAGAAAGTAATGATACGTTTCTTCAACAGGTGACAGCAGTGGCAAGGAAGTAACTGCAGCCAGCCAGAGTGGCCGTGCGGTTCTAGGCGCTGTAGTCTGGAACCGAGCGACCGCTACGGCCGCAGGTTCGAATCCTGCCTCGGGCATGGATGTGTGTGATGTCCTTAGAGTAGTTAGGTTTAATTAGTTCTAAGTTCTAGGCGACTGATGACCTTAGAAGTTAAGTCGCATAGTGCTCAGAGCCATTTTGAAGTAACTGCAATTTGGCGGACGTGCGTTTGAGCTTTGAAGCGCGGAAGCAGATAATTAAGTGGTACTGGAAGTTTGAGAATGTAGCTGCGGTTCGAAGACAGTGGAGAAGTGAGTATGGTACAGAACTACCTTCAAGATTAACAATTACACGTCTACGAGACAAATTCGAAATTCATGGAACAGTGTGTGATGTGCATAAAGGTTGATCAGGGCGACCTTGTAAAGCTACAAGTGATGATTCCACAACTGCGGTCTTGGAACTGTTTCAGCATTCGCCTCAAAAATCTTCAAGGCAAGCGGCACGTGACAGTAATGTAAGTGCTAGTAGTGTGCTACGCATTCTGAAGAAAGGCAAATTTAGTGTGTACATTCCAAGGCTGGTGGTGCAACAACTAAGTGACGACGATCCAGATCGAAGGTTAGAATTTTGTGAACGGGTTCAGGAGATGGTGAGACATGAACTGGCATTTATGGGTAGCATAATTTGGTCGGATGAAGCCCAATTCAAACTCAATAGAACTGTCAATAGGCACAATTGTGTGTACTGGGCTGAAGATAATCCTCACATTACAGTTGAAAAGGCTGTGAATTTGCTAGTGTAAATGTGTGGTGTGGTTTGTCTGCAAGGGGGCTCATTGGGCCTTTCCGCTTTGAAGGTACTGTTACTGGAGAAACGTACCTAACAACGCTTGCTGACTCCATATTCCCTGCCATTCATGCATTATACGGTAATGATGAGTTTTATTTCCAACAAGATGGCACCCCACCGCACTATCATAGGGACGTACGAGCATACCTGGATCATAATGTGCCAGACCAGTGGATAGGACGCAGGGGACCAATCGAGTTTCCTGCACGCTCTCCAGACCTCACGCCGCTGGATTTCTTCTTATGGGGCACAGTAAAAGATGAGGTGTACAAACGTAAACCACGTAACCTGGACACGCTTTGGAATGAGATTCAGGCGGTGTGCGCAGAAATCTCATTGGACACTTTGGTACGATGTACGGAATCAGTGGTGACTCGTACTCAGAAATTTATTGATGCTGAAGGCCACCAGTATCAACATAAATCACATTTGAAAAGTACATTTATTCTTCCAATTGGACTTTAAGCTTTCCATTTCCAGAAATTTAACATTGTAGAACGGGAAATAAATTTTCTATGACGCTTCAAAGTGTGTACACATTTTTTGACGCACACTGTATATCCTTCTAGATTTAGCGTTTTCTGAAATTGAATACGGAACCCAACCCTGATCATGAAAAACACTCCCATACCGAAACAACATGTCCTCTGTACTTCACTGCTGACACTACATGCTAACGTTCTCCAGGCATTCGTCAAACGACACTCTTCTTTGGGATTACCATAGGGTATCGCGTGATTCATCACTCCAAATCTGTGATTTCCTGTCATTCACTTCCAGTGGCGTCGCTCTTTACGCCACTTCAAGCGTCGCTTAACATTGACTACAGAAATGTATGGCATATGAGGAGCTCCTCGATCACTCTGTACCCCATTCTTTTGAACTCCCTATGTACAGACATTGTGCTAGCTGTACTGATAGTAGCACTATGGAACTCACGAGTGATTTTATCCGCTGATATCATGCGATTTTTTTTTTACAACCAACCCCTGTCTGTCAGTACATGAAATCTACCTCGTCTTGGTTTAGCTGTGGTTTTTCCTAGCGTTTCCACTTCACAGTCACGTCGCCAACAATGGACTCGAGCACTTTTGCAGGAGACGAAGTGTCACTAATATTTCTTTTGAAACACGGTGACGTTTGAAGTCACTAAGCTTCTGTGAGTAAAAATCTCTCGGTGTACATGCCGCGTCAATTCAGGATAAAACTCCAAGCTTTTGACCACTACCTCCATGGTCGTCGTCATGGCTAAAACTGACTGTCGTGAACTAGCGAGGTTCCCACTTTTATATGCAAAGGACGGCTCCTGATTGGCTGGAATACGTCATAGCAACAGCGATATGGCGCATAGTGAAGTGGTGCCCTCTACTTCCATAGATGTAGTTCCTATCACGCTTTGCTTGCAGCGCCATCCCTTGGATCAGGAGGTAAAGTGCGGGAAGTTTTTCTCTGCAATTTTTCTTTAACCAGTGCACTCTTCCAAGTGTTGCTAAGTGAATTGCCGTTGTCTCTGTTAAAGTTGCTATCGCTAAGTCTAATTTCGACTGCTTCCCGGATCACAGAGTCCCAGGAATTAGATGTGTGGGCTATTACTCTGGTTTCTTCAAATAAAATCTTATGCTTGTTAAGCAGGCTATGTTCAGCCACCGCTGATTATTCCAAATACCTGTATTTCAGGTGGCGTATCTTTTATCCCACGGCTGGCGTCCCCCATGGTTCTGTCCTCTCCCCTCTCCTTTATCTCTTGTATACGGCTGATACGCCCAAGCCACCCCCACCAGTCCACCTTCTCCAGTATGCTGATGACACCGCCTTCCTGGCTCTCTATCCTACCCTTCAATGGTCCCAACGTACCCTCCAAACCCACCTTAACCAGTTCACCACTTGGTGTAACTAGTGGTTCCTCCGTCTCAACCCCTCCAAAACCCAGGCAATCATCATAGGCCGCACCGCTCGCTCCTTTCGCCTCCATGATTTCTACCTCTCCCTTTATGGTCGTCCCACCCAGCTCACCCCCACCCTGAAATACCTTGGCCTCACCCTCGACCGACACCTCACCTGGACCCCTCATCTCCAGACCGTCCAGCAGAAAGCCCATTCCCGCCTCCACCTTCTGAAACACCTGTCTGGCCGGACATGGGGATTGTATCCTTCTACCATCCTCCACACTTACAAATCCCTCATCCGTCCTATCCTCTGCTATGCCAGCGTTGCCTGGATCTCCGCCCCCACCCACTTTTACAAGGCCCTCCAAATCCTTGAACGCCATGCACTCCGCCTTGCCTTCCGTATCCGCCTTCCTTCCCCCACACAGCTCCTGTATGAACTGATCCCCTTCCCCCACCTCCTCCTGTTCCTCCAACATCTCCGCATCCTTTACATTGTCTGCAGGCTTGATCCCCCCCACCCTCTGGTTTCCTCCTTCCTCTCCACCCCCGTCTGTTGCCGCGCCTCTCTCCACCTCCACACCCTCCATCTCCTTCATCAGGGCAATTTCCAACACCTCCCCCTCCCGGATGGCGAACTTTGCCATGAAATCTACCCTTCCTTCCAACTATAACCTGGCCTTGTTCCCCCCCTCCCCAGGGCCCCCTTTTTCCTCTCCCCTCCTTCTCCCAGAGCGGATTTTCCTCCTTCTCCCCCTGAGACCCTGCACCCCATACCTGCCTCTTTCCTTCCCACATCCCTCCCTACCTGGCCCTCTTCAGCGCGTCCCCCCGCTCATCTCCCCCCTTTCTTCCCCTCCCTCCCTCCCACCCTCCTTCCAGTCTCCCTCATCTCCTTGCACCTGGCAGATCCTATGTTTTGATCATTGTCAGTGTGCCACATCAGTGTTGGTTTAGTGCTGTTTCTCCTGTGCATCAAGGGGTGTGATTTTAATTGTGTACTGCCTTGAGGTTCGCCGTCAGTGTTTGTTCTGTGCTACGCCATCCGTTAATACCTTTTATGCTCCGGTCATACTGTGCCTTGTGTTCTTTTAATCGTTGCAGTGTGTGGCTTTTTGTGTGTGCTACTTTTAAACAGTTTTTTATCTCCATTTTAGCGTCACCGCGTTTTTTTTTTTTTGTATCTATTGCTTTCCATGATGTTCCCCCTTTTTTATATCAATGTTCACCATATTCTCTCCTTTGTTATTTTTAAATGTCTTCTATTGTTTGTTCTATGTCTTTCGGCTGAAGAGCAGCGCATATGCTGCTGCCAGCCCGCCCCGATGGGGAATTGAAATACAATAAAGAAAAAAAAATAGTTCACGACAGTCAGTTTTAGCCCTGACGACGACCATGGAGGTAGTGGTCGAAAGCTTGGAGTTTTATCCTGAATTGACGCGGCATGTACACCGAGAGATTTTTACTCAAGAATACGTCGCGAAAGACTTCGTAGCCATACTAAGCTTCTGTGACTAACCCATTCGGCAGGTACCGACCGCTTCTCGACTGACAAAGTTTTCTCCATCTCCTTTTTTACTGGCGGGTGCGCTTCTCGTGACATCTAGTGGTCAATTTCCACATTAGATAGCAGTAGAGTGAACAGAAGTGCGGATTAATCCGGACATGTCCTCCTTTTTAGGTCTTTGTCTGGGGTCCGGGCGGATTTTTACAGTGTCCGGCTTTTTCGCAAAGTTGAGCGTAATACAGTTAAATTTGCAATTCGTCCCGTTCTATTGCTCTTTTCTTAAATACTTTAACTATTGGCAGAGCCTTCGTGATAAACATGCACGAAGGCGGTGTTAGTATGTGGCACCAGGATCGTCGATGTTGTCGTTGATCGATCTATAAGCGAATGCAAATATCGATTATTTAAAATTTTCGTTTCGTATCTTCGCTGTGTATTGGCTTGGCTTCCTGTAGTGCACGTGTGATTTGTGAGTGTACTTTTTAACCGAGTGAGTTACGTAAAATATTGGGCTATGCCTAAACGAAAGTGTACATTTTCTGATGTCCTTTCCTGCAAATATCCAGCTTTCAGGAAAGGGAGAAACGAATTTGAAGTGGAATGTATGATATGTGGAGCTGTAACGTACATCTTAGTGAGTGGCCAATAAAGGTAAGAAATAACTCGACAGATTAACTGTCATGGTTTTATTTCATTGGTTCATAGTCATTCAATTTATTTGTATTCGGAAGGTTAAAGTGCAGTGTACATGTCGTCAGCTGCTGCTTGAATTGTAGATGTTGGTAGCGGTGTGTCGAATGAAGGGAGGTGAATGGTCTTACGTTTTTCGCTTTGTAACCAATTCCGTGTTGTTGACATAACAGAACAATTGACGCCACACTGTCACCACAATCAATGTTTTTAATTTTTTTATATTGTTCAGTTGACCACCACCTGACCATCAGTAACAATTAACTACTGGTTTTACCGGTAATTCCCGGCAGTCACTTGACTTGTACTAAGCTGTCGGGTGATATCCTCGTCTGCAGTTGACCCGTTTGATGTGTCCTCTTTTTTCTTCCTTTGTCCTCCTTTTTGAAGCTGTTTGTCCTCCTTTTTAAACAATTGCATCTGGTCACCCTAGATAGCAGTGTCTGGACACTTTTCATTAAATAATGCATACACTATGTGCACAAGGTGATCCATCTTATTCCTTGTTGCCACTTTCCTAGGCGAGAAAATGTGCTGACAATTAACCGTCCCACTAACATTTCACGTTTGCTTCTCCGTGAAACGAAACAAGAGTGATGTTTCACACTGCCTCAATTCTGATTCCAGTTGTCGACAGCACCTGGCCCCTGTTCTCTGACTCGCTTGTACAGGACCACAAGAACTGCCAGTAACTCAGCATTCAGATCATAGCTGTCTATTAGTTATAGATCCGGTATTTTTTGAAGAGAAGATAGTATCCACAGAAGGAGATATTATTAGTGGTAGCTTTGGTATTTCTGGTACCTCACTCGCGTTAATTCGTCCAGTAGAACCACTCACAGCAGCTTAGAATGGCTTGTCAACAGTCAAGGCGCTTTTCATCTGCTTATGAACAGCAGATAACTCGTCCATTGCCTGAGAAAAGTATTCACCGTGGGGTTGCATTCTGACCAGAGCAATGTATGTATTTATAACAACTAGGACTTAACTTCAAATTAACTTGCTGATACTCTTGTTAATTTCAGGATCTGTTAGGCTACAAGGATTACAAGTTCTGTTTAAGAAAGAAAGCTAGAACGCTGAACAAAGTGTTGTATAATGGAAGAAAATCATGGTATAAGATTTATTAATTTTCTGGAGATGTTCGTAAGTGCGTGCGTGAATTTTCATCGCGTAACAAATTCGATAGTAGTTAAAAAGTAATGAAATAACATACGCTGAGAGGGGGGGGGGGGGGCTAACTGGAACACTGTATGCCAGTTACAATATGCACGAATAAAGATTACGAAACAGCGATAGTGAGTTATCGAACACTTCCTGGGGGAAAAAAGGAAAAAAAAAGCTGGTCAATACACGGAAAACGTGGATATGTTACGTTAACCACGCAACCACCTATTTTAATTATGGGAAAATACTTTTCCAAAGATAATATTGCTGTTAAAGTTTATAGCATACACAACTGTAACTCACAAACATCGGTTTACTACTAACTACGTTGTGCAAGAAAATTGTAAGATTCCGAAAATTCCCAAAAATATACCCTTAATCACGCAGATAAACATTGAAAATCGGGGATAACGACTGTCTGAGCGAGTATAATACTGTAAAAATGGAGAGAAAAAGCGCAGTTATAATTTGACAGTGATAATACCATAGGAATTTTGAAAATACACCATTCATCACGACATTTGCAAGCTTGAATAGAATCATGAAGGATAAAGGGAAAACGACACAAAATTACGACAATGTGCACTGCTAACCATTAAAATTGTAAGACGAGGAAGGATAACAAATAACGAAATTTTACTTATTGTCCTTGTACAATATAATATCAAGAAGATACAAGGTGCGCAATTTAGACGGAGCATCTCTTGGCAGCAACAATAGTTCTAAGGGCAACAACGCACTGGCCCGCCAACCATCTAAGTGTGTGGCACGCGGTTCTGCGATTTCCGCGCGGTACAACGCACTGGCCCGCCGAAAGCTGCGGCGTGTGGAATAGATCTGTTATCTCTGCTACGGGTCCCGTAGCAATTCCTATCACAGTCCAACCTAACAGTTGCGACACTCCGTCTCGTTTTCGCTACCACCAGTGATTGCAGCGCTCCAAGCGGCCATCAAGCGACACTTCTGAATGCAATGTCGGATGAGTGCGAATACTAACGTTTATACAGATTTGTAACATAATTCTTACAATAGGGAATGTATGTAGTGCCATAAAAATCGACAATAACTAAAAACTTACACCACATTTGTAATAATTTAGTGTCCTAAAGACCCTCAGAGATACAAAACGGTGAATTACACGACAGTTTTTTTACGATTCTCTTCTAACGAACAGAAATTTACTGATTAATGTCGTTTTCCTTTAATAACAAATAATTCTAATAAACACTGGATGACCCGTCGTTTTGCAGAAAGATGTGTATCTACCCAACAAAGAGTAATTTTGTTCGCTACACTCTCAGACAAGTCAGTGAATGTGGAGCGTAGGAAGCCTATATGGACTGTAATAGCAACATTATTTAACGTAAAAAAAAGCCACCACACCTGTAGCTTACGGGAAACCACGCAGGTGTGATAATAAATTGTCAAAAGCAATAAAGCTCTTTCCCAACACTGAAGAAACCAATTCCATACTTGTTACTAAATCTGGGCCACAAACGGCAAGAACCTTCAACACATTCACTTTTGAAGCGAAGGAATTATATTTACAAAAATATTAGTGTATTAGGAAGTCGATTGAAGTGCATAAATGGACGAAATATTAAGACTCCACAAAAAATTTTAAGTGTCCAGGAAAGTGCCTAAGATAATAACAACAAACATCAAACAGAAATATGCATGAAATACGTCCTTGTATCCTCTTTCTTTCAGCACAGTAAGCTGCAACTATACACGTATCGGAAAACATATCATAAATAAGCTGTAGCTTTTGTCATTGAATCATTGTGATTCGGCTGTTTTTATATGTATTTCGTGATAAGTCATCTCTTGATAATTTACTAACGCTCAGAACGCAAAAATATATCAACTATTTCGTTAATCAATAGAAAATAATTAAAAACAAACATTATCTTACGATGCAAATGCCTGTTTTCTAACCGTTTGGAGCGCTAGTGTCGCTCCAGCTGTCAAACGGTAACAGCTTTTGCACCAGAAAGTGTGGTGACTGTATTTTTTAGACTGTGCTTCCCATTCTGTCACTCGTTTTGATCAGAATACGGAGGACAGGTGAAATATGTTTATTCCGAGTGTTAGAAATAATACACACAACAAAGAAAGTTTTGCGTCACCTCGGTTCCGAGAGTTCCGGAAACTGTACAGAAAATTGGAATAGAGATCAACATAAACATCATTTCCGCCCTTTTTATTGCTTATAAAAACCACATATTGCATGTTGTACCACCATACACGGAGACCTTCAGAGATGGTGGTCCAGATTTCTGTACACACCGGTACCTCTAATACCCAGTAGCACGTCCTCTTTCATTAATGCATGCCTGTATTCGGCGTGGCATACTATCCACAAGTTCATCACAGCACTGTTGGTCCAGATTGTCCCACTCCTCAACGACGTTTCGGCATAGACCCCTCAGAGTGGTTGGTGGCTCACGTCGTCCATAAGCAGCTCTTTTCAAACTGTTCCAAGCATGTTCGATAGGGTTCATGTCTGTAGAACATGCTGGCCACTCATGTTGAGAGATGACGTTATCCTGAAGGAAGTCATTCACAAAGATGTGCACGATGGGGGCGCAAATTGTCGTCCATCAAGACGAATACCTCGCCGATATGCTGCCGATATTGATGCACTATCGGTCGGAGGATGACATTCACGTATCGTACAGCCATTACGGCGCCTTCCATGACCACCAGCGAAGTACGTCGGCCCCACATAATGTCACCCTAAAACATCAGGGAACCTCCACCTTGTTGCACTCGCTGGACAGTGTGTCTAGGTCTTCAGCCTGACCGGGTTGCCTCCAAACACGTCTCAGACTACCATCTGAAGGCATATGTGACACTTATCGGTGAAGAGAACGTGATGCCAATCCTGAGCAGTCCATTCAGAATGTTGTTGGACCCATCTCTACCAAGCTGCATGGTGTCGTGGTTGCAAAGATGGACCTCGCCAAGGACGTCGAGAGAGAAGTTGCGCATGATGCAGCCCATTGCGCTTAATTTGAGTCTTAACACGATGCCTGTGGCTGCACGAAAAGCATTATTCAACATGGTGGCGTTGATGTCAGCCTCCGAGCCATAATCCGTAGGTGGCCGTCATCCACTGCAGTAGTAGCCCTTGAGCGGCCTGAGCGAGGCATGTCATCGACAGTTCCTGTCTCTCTGTATCTCCTCCATATCCGAACAATATCGCATTGGTCACTCGAGATGCCTGGACACTTCCTTTGTTGAGAGCCCTTCCTGGCACAAAGTAACAATGCGGACGCGATCGAACCGCAGTGTTGACTGTCAAGGCACGGTTCAAATGGCTCTGACCACTATGGGTCTTAACTTTTGAGGTCATCAGTCCCCTAAATTTGTTGTTGTTGTTGTGGTCTTCAGTCCTGAGACTGGTTTGATGCAGCTCTCCATGCTACTCTATCCTGTGCAAGCTTCTTCATCTCCCAGTACTTACTGCAACCTACATCCTTCCGAATCTGCTTAGTGTATTCATCTCTTGGTCTCCCTCTACGATTTTTACCCTCCACGCTGCCCTCCAATGCTAAATTTGTGATCCCTTGATGCCTCAAAACATGTCCTACCAACCGGCCCTTCTTTTTGTCAAGTTGTGCCACAAACTCCTCTTCTCCCCAATTCTATTCAATACCTCCTCATTAGTTACGTGATCTACCCATCTAATCTTCAGCATTCTTCTGTAGCACCACATTTCGAGAGCTTCTATTCTCTTCTTGTCCAAACTATTTATCGTCCATGTTTCACTTCCATACATGGCTACACTCCATACAAATACTTTCAGAAACGACTTCCTGACACTTAAATCTATACTCGATGTTAACAAATTTCTCTTCTTCAGAAACGCTTTCCTTGCCATTGCCAGTCTACATTTTATATCCTCTCTACTTCGACCATCATCAGTTATTTTACTCCCTAAATAGCAAAACTCCTTTACTACTTACTCATTTCCTAATCTAATTCCCTCAGCATCACCCGATTTAATTTGACTACATTCCATTATCCTCGTTTTGCTTTTGTTGATGTTCATCTTATATCCTCCTTTCAAGACACTATCCATTCTGTTCAACTGCTCTTCCAAGTCCTTTGCTGTCTCTGACAGAATTACAATGTCATCGGCGAACCTCAAAGTTTTTATTTCTTCTCCATGAATTTTAATACCTAGTCCGAATTTTTCTTTTGTTTCCTTTACTGCTTGCTCAATATACAGATTGAATAACATCGGGGAGAGGCTACAACCCTGTCTCACTCCCTTCCCAACCACTGCTTCCCTTTCATGCCCCTCGACTCTTATAACTGCCATCTGATTTCTGTACAAATTGTAAATAGCCTTTCGCTCCCTGTATTTTACCCCTGCCACCTTCAGAATTTGAAAGAGAGTATTCCAGTCAACATTGTCAAAAGCTTCCTTGTCTACAAATGCTAGAAACGTAGTTTGCCTTTCCTTAATCTAGCTTCCAAGATAAGTCGTAGGGTCAGTAGGCCTATTGCCTCACGTGTTCCCATATTTCTACGGAATCCAAACTGATGTTCCCCGAGGTCGACTTCTACTAGTTTTTCCATTCGTCTGTAAGGAATTCGCGTTAGTATTTTACAGCCATGACTTATTAAACTGATACTTCGGTAATTTTCACATCTGTCAACACCTGCTTTCTTTGGGATTGGAATTATTATATTCTTCTTGAAGTCTGAGGGTATTTCGCCTGTCTCATACATCTTGCTCACCAGATGGTAGAGTTTTGTCATGACTGGCTCTCCCAAGGCTGTCAGTAGGTCTAATGAGTCCCCTAGACTTAGAACTACTTAAACCTAACCAACCTAAAGACATCACATACATCCATGCCCGAGGCAGGATTAGAACCTGCGACCGTAGCGCTCGCGTGGTTCCAGACTGAAGCGCCTAGAACCGCTCGGCCACAACAGTCGGTTTCTAGGCATGGTTGAATTACAGACAACATGAGCCGTGTACCTCCTTCCTGGTGGAATGACTGGAAATGATCGGCTGTCTCACCCACTCCGTCTAATATGCTCTGCTCAGGCATGGTAGTTTACATCTTTGGCCGGGTCTAGTGACATCCCTAAACAGTCAAAGGGACTGTGTCTGTGATACAGTATCCACAGTCAGTATCTGTCTTCAGGAGTTCTGGGAACCGGGGTGATGTAGAACTTTTATTGATGTGTGTATTTATAGAACTAACAATATGAGTCTCGAAATTCTCTCTCTACTAAGAAAGCAGCTACTTTTATTAATACTACTAAACCACAACTAATACCAATACCAACAAAACTACACAAAATTTATTAGTTAAAACCAGAAATTTAAGCGGCCACTAGAACACTCAACGAAGTTAAAACATTGAGTGAAAATTTTACTGAAATATTTCACTAGAAACAATAAGAAACGTCAGCTGAAAACTAAAGTACGAAATTTACGACTTCAACGCACAGAAAACTAAAAAACAGTGAGCGAAAGTTTCCAAAAGTTTATTAAATCGTTATTTCGCCACAAACAGCACGAAACACCGTTGAAAACTATTAAATTTAATAACTGTACAGCAGTCCACAAATACTTTTGTCAGTACTTAGCTTTAAAGCCGCTACAGCTGCTACCTCACGCCGCGAAATGTAAACACACTGTCACTGTCTGCTTTACCACTGGCTGAAAACCGTCCCCATTATGTACATCGTTCTCAAGCTCTACAGATATGATACGACTCAAGATGACCACTTCCCAGACTAAACTGATACATTACAACAATATTTAAATAAAGAGATGTTATAAATATTGAGAGGTGGCATGAGCCCCCTCTCATATTTCTATCTTACGATTCTCCTCTCTAATTGCATGCGGTGGAAAGTTGCTATTCCTTCACACGCGGACTTCCCACGCAGCGTCTCTCGTCACCCGGGTGGTCCGGTGACAGGCGGGCTCTGTTGAACTGGAGAGGGTTAAGCCTACGGGTGCAAGGAAGTCGAGTGAATGCTTTGCAGACGCCGACATTGTCAAAAGACACGCCCAGAGGGGTTTGAAGTAGCGGCTGGGCTAGAGGTTCCGTTACTTCGCAGAATCTTAGCGAAAACACTTTCTGGCGGGCTACCAGCGAGGCGTGGGAATGACTTGTGTACCCAGGCAGTTGTGGCGGGAAAATTCCCGCGCTTTCTGCAAAATAGTAACTGTGATTGGCTTGCTCAGGGCATAGCTCCGTGACGTAGCAAAATCAGCACAGAAATTGGCGCCAAGAATCTCCATTGGTGGAATGGTAGTGCTCCGGCAATGGAGTGGAATTACCGCTGGTTTTCGAGTTGCTGATTGGAATGTTTAACCACGGCCACTGTCGTGGGGGCGGGAATGTTGTGTGTTCGGCCTGTATGGGTGCTCTAAGTAGTCGGCTCTCCCCTTTCGGTCGAGGACGTCGAAGCAACCAGCCTTCGCCTCCGGTACGCCAGATCGTGTTTCGGGCAGTTAAGAAGACAGTTTGGTAATGTATGTCCGCAGCACCGGCAGATAGGGATTTTCCTAGGTGATAATCAGAGCTCAGCAGAGCGCGCCTGTTCGTCTTTTTCTAACTTTGTTCTGTCTTGAGTAGCAGCAATTACTGTTGGGTTAGCTGTGTGTCTCTCTTGAGATTTGAGTGGCAAGGAATTGGCTCCACATACCACTTCGTCTTAAACCTCACGATCTAGTTTAGGGACAACTTCACCTTTACAGTGTTTGTATGTTTATCCAATTTGAGCCAATTTGATGTATTATAAATTAGAATTCATGTGTTTTTGTTTATTATTTTGTGTTTAGTCTTAATAAATCATATTGTTATTTTGGACAGAACTTTCATTCTGTTAATCGGTAGAGCAACCCATCATTTCTCACTACGTTTATGAAACCTTCCTTTATTTAACTTATTTATCAAATTAAATTATTGCAGGTGCCAAACTCTTTTCTACTCCACTTGCAGGGTTGATTACAGTCAGTTCGCGTATAATTTTTAATCCTTGTCCAACAGCAAAAGTCGGAGTTATAATAGGGGGGGGGGGCTTAGAGCATCATTTACATATGTAGATTCTAGAATTTAGTGTTAAATACACTGCTGGCCCCGGCACCTCGCATAAAAATGGCGACCCTTAGCCTCGGATCTTTCCTGCGAATCTTCTGATAAGCAAGCAGTAATATTAGTAGGGACACTCAGAACTTTTTTTGCTTAATTTTTTATTGATTAATACCCAAGTTTTTTCTGGTAGTTCCGCATTTAGTTTTTAAGTAGCGGCGCATGTTTACTGTTTTTGTTTTCAGTGTATATATTTGTTTGTTTGTTCATTGTTTTATATGTTTCTTTGATGTGGTGTCCGTACCACTTCACACTTTGTCGTGTTTGTGTGCAGTTTCTGTACCACAACAAATCGTGCGTATAATTACAGCGTTGGAGCGGCGTTGTTGAAATTTTATGTTTATGTGTAAAAATATATGGAGTAGATTCATTTTATTGTGCATTTTAGATAAATTTGTTTTTCATGAATGATAACGAGAAGTAAGGCACGACTATTATCGAGCGAAGCTAAAACAAAAGAGGATAGCATAATGGATAAGGGGCAGTTTACTGACGGGAATAGGTTCGGAGATGAGATGGGCACATTTTTAGCAGGACAGGACGCCAGGGCCATCGATGAGGAAGGTGATTTGGACGCGATCTCAGAGCAGCGTTGCGGCCGTGATTATGATAGTGAAGTAGAGGATGAAACAGAGACATGCACACAGGTCGAGACGGTAGCAGAAGTTTATAATCAAACGAACGAGAGCAGACAGGGGCTAGCTCGGCCACGTCAGAGCTCTAGCGCCCAGGTGTCCAGAGTTACATCTCCCACGTTTGAAGAGGATCAAAAAGATGACGTAAACCCAATACTGAGTTTCCTACGATCAATGAAAGAAGAAGCTGACGAACAGCGTAAGAAGGAGAAGGAAGAAGCTGACGAACAGCGTAAGAGGGAGAAGGAAGAAGAGGAGAAACAACGTAAGAAGGAGAAGGAAGAAGCTGACGAACAGCGTAAGAGGGAGAAGGAAGAAGAGGAGAAACAACGTAAGAAGGAGAAGGAAGAAGCTGACGAACAGCGTAAGACGGAGAAGGAAGAAGAGGAGAAACAACGTAAGAAGGAGAAGGAAGAAGCTGACGAACAGCGTAAGAGGGAGAAGGAAGAAGAGGAGAAACAACGTAAGAAGGAGAAGGAAGAAGCTGACGAACAGCGTAAGAAGGACACTGAGGCAATAATTTCCCATATAGGGGAAATTCGTGGAGAATTACTAACAATAAAGAAAGAATGTGGAGAAGTAAAACAAATGTCAATGGCTGCACAAAAAGTAGCAGGCCTGGCCAAAACGGCAGCAATAGGGGCAATGAAAGTCGCGGAAGCAACTTCTAAACTCGCAGGGCGCTTGCGACGTACAACACAATCCCACTCAAAATCCCTAGCATTCTTAAAAACTCAAGGTAATATCGCGGTTGCGAACACCACGAAACGAATGGAAGAAGTAGAGAGTCGGATAGCAAAACTAGAGCAAAACGGGCACACGAGCACTGCGCGTTCGGATACCAATGATGGAGTACAAAGAATTGTGTCTCCGAGAAGAAGCCCGCCGTGCTCTAGCCCATTGACCGAGTGCGGAACTAACAATGCACACGCAGAAACAGCGAGTAATAGCTCCAATAATTATAGCCCACTTAGGAGAGTGAATTCTGAGTGCCACTTCCACTGTGATACAGTGGTTGCACATCACAGTTATCAGCAAGATAGAACAGGACACTCAGCAGACGTGCAAGTATCGGAAACGAGTGACAACACCAGTGCAAGGATCAGACAGGATTTTGATCACAATCACTTCCTGTCGATACTAAAATTCCAGAAGTTCAAAGAAAATGGAGGGTCGATGCATCCGAAGAGCTGGGTGATGCAGTTTACAAATTCATTACCGGCATCATGGCCAACCCAGGCAAAATTAGAATTCATGTGTGGACACATCGAAGGCCAAGCCGCGGAAAAGATGCGGGGTGTGGCAGTGACGTGTCGGACTTATCAGGAATTTGTTGGTGCATTCCTGCGGACCTACTGGTCAAAGGAAACGCAAGACAGGATTAAAGAGGAAATAATATTTTGTCCTGAACTGGAAGTGTCCGGGCATAGGAGCGCAACCAAATTTCTTGATGATTTACTCAAGAAGAATCAATTTTTAGATAGTCCATATAGCAACGGAGAAATCATTAAATTCTGCTTTTCCAAATTACCAGTTAGGTACCAACAGACACTTGTCGGGAAGTGTGGATCTGACATAGAAGCATTCAAGAGTCTATTGCGCGAACTCGAAGTAGTCTTTGATAAACAAGACGCAAAGGACAGGAAGAAGGGGCAAAGTAACAAATACCACGGGCCAGGAAGGGAAGACGACAACAGATCGCATAATCGCACTGGCCAGTTAGGAAACCAGGGTTACGGAAGTCAAGGTTACGCTGTTCAAGGTTATGGAAACCAAAGACACGGAAACCAGAACGTCAGGGAGCAGGGTCAATCTAGACAAGGAATCTGGGATAGGAGGAATAACGAACGGCAAAGCGACCGTAATTGGAGAGAGCGAAACCAAGGACAACAGTGGAACCAGGAGATTGAAACTAGACCCGCAAATCCTAATGCACGTCAGAGGAGGGGGAGCTTAACTAGGGATTGACGCCAGACTAGTGCGAACACAGGCCGCCGGAATTTCGCACGTAATCTCGGACCTGGCCAACTGCGGATGATACATTACGAAGATTTATCAGAAATCCTGCTCGAGGAACATAAAGCAACTCCTCGACATGATCGGCAGCCTCTTATCACAGTAGCAATAGCTGAAAAGAGTCTGAATGCGATAATAGATAGTGGAAGCTACATAACAGCAATATCTGAGGCAGCATACAAGAGGTGCTCTCAGGAGATGGACTGGCCTGTCCTATCGGTTAAGAAAACCAAAATAAAAGGGGCATTAGCGGGTAAATGTACCGAGGTCACCCAACAAACAAGACTGGAATTCTCCTGCCAAGGACACAAAATAGAGTCTAACTTCTGGATCGTGCCAAATCTGGCGATCGACATGATAATAGGAACGGACTTCCTAAATGAACATGAAGCGAGAGTGGATCTAGGACGAGGTGAAGTGGTTTTGAGGAAAGGGAATCCCGTCCACATTAAGTTCGACGACCAGCTGATCCCAGCTCAACTACCGTCTAACTGTGTTCGGATAAACTATGCGTGTCAGAAAGACAGAAAGGAAGAACAGGTCGACGTTGTGGGTAGGGGAGAGGACACGGATGAGAATGAAGTCGGAATAATGGGAGAAATAAAGGAGAAAATAGGAGAAAAAGTGGAAGCAATAAAGAATATAAGGTGCGAACACCGCAAAGAACTTCAGAAATTACTAGTAGAACATGCGGAGGTCTTCCTTCCCAAGACAGGATCAATAAAGAACTTCCAATATGAATTTCGTGTACGTCCGCACAACCAGTTTCGTGTGCCACCCTATCCAATCCCCTAGGCATATCGACAGAAAGTAGCATCTGAAATTACGCGAATGCTGAGTGAAGGAATAATAGAACCTACGGCTTCAGCCTATAATAACCCGTTAAGAGTAGTCGAGAAGGCAGATGGTAGTATTCGGTTAGTCTTGGATTCGCGACAAATTAATACCATAATAGAACCCGAAACAGACAGACCGGAACGATTAGAGGAACTCTTACAATACTTCCATGGAATATCAATCTTCTCATCAGTTGATCTAAAATCGAGTTTCTGGCAGATCGAGCTCCATCCAAATTGCAGACAGTACACAGCCTTTTTAGCATTTGGAAGATGTTACCGGTTTCGTCGTCTCCCATTTGGTTTGAACATTTCGTCTGCCGCATTCATTCGCGGGCTGGACGGCATACTAAGCGATAATTTGAAACGTCATGTCACCAGCTATGTGGACGATTTGCTGATCGCGGAGAAATCTTGGGGAGAGCACAATGCGGTCCTCGGTGAACTCCTTGCGACATTCAAGGAATACGGAGTGACTATCAATATCGAAAAATCGAATTTTGGGACGTCCTCTGTCAAATTTCTAGGACATATCATCACGGGTGAGGGCATTGCGCCAAATCCCGAAAAGATCGAAGCGATTGAAAAGTTTCCCATTCCTACGACAAAGAAGCAGTTAAGGGGGTTCTTGGGGATCATAAATTTTTACAACCGCTTTATACATGTCAAAACTCAGAGCAGTCCTAGGTTGCATCAACTTACAGGAAAGAAGATTCCTTGGGAATGGGATGAGGCGGCCGAATCCGAATGGAAAGCATTAAAATTCGCATTATTACAAGCACCCATCCTATCACACCCTAATTTAGCAGAAGAGCTTTGCATAGTAACGGACAGTTCATACTCAGGTCTGGGTGTCATGGTGTTCCAAGACTATGTACATGAAGGAAACAGGGTGTGGAAGACAATTGCGTTTGGTAGCAGAGTACTAGCCAAGAGTGAGAGGAATTACTCAGTAACCGAGTTAGAGGCGCTGGCTATTGTACGGGCGTTTGAAAAATTCAGATACCTTCTGTTTGGTCGCAAGACGAGGGTCTACACAGACCACAAGGCACTCGAGTTCTTGATGACTGCAAAGCTTAATCACAGGCGGCTCATTAGGTGGGCATCATATCTGCAGCAGTACAACTTTTCTATAGAATATATCCCCGGCAGTCAGAACATTATTGCAGACGCCTTATCACGGTCACCGATCGGATTTGAGCACAACATGGAAGAAGATCTGGAGGAAAATCACTACTGCCTTTTCTATATGCAGAAAGTAGCCTTTGAAAATTTTATTACCTGTAGTATGCAGGACATCAAGAAGGAGCAAGACAAGGACCCTGCCCTAGTGTTATTGAAACAGAAATGGATAGACAGAAGACACGCCACCATCAGGCAGTTCTACCTCTTGCGGAAAGGCATAATTTTCCACCGAAATTATGCCAATGACACTGAATGGGGGGTATGCATCCCTGAACACCTAATAAACAAGGTTATATGGCATACTCACCTCAGCTATGGACACTTCGGACCACGCAAGTGCAATCTCAAGCTAAGGACCATGTGTTACTTTCGAAACATGGAGCGTCGAATACGGAGGGTACTGTCGGTGTGTAAAGACTGCCGAAAGGCTAAGCACACCACTGTGAGCATGCAGGCACCATTATACCCAATCATACCGACCAAATTAAGACAATTAGCAGCAACAGATTTGATGGGACCTTTGCCAAGAACAAGAAGAGGATATACTTACGTATTAGTGTTTGTTGAACTAACGTCCAAATACGTTACCTTTACGCCACTGAAGAGGGCGACAGGACGAACTGTATCACGAGCCCTAATCCGGGATTTCCTACCACAGGTTGGTCATGTGAGTAAAATTATTTCTGATAACGGGCCACAGTTTAAGTCAAAAACATGGAAGGAGACGTTGCGTGGATGTAAAATTGATCCCATTTTTATATCTTCACACCATCCGAGCTCGAATGCTGCAGAACGGGTTATTAAGGAACTCGGAAACTTGTGCCGGTTGTACTGTAACAAACAGCACACGACATGCGACGTTTTCCTTAAAGACTTCCAGGAGGTGATCAATGAGGCACCCCATGGGATAACAAAATTGGCACCCATTACAGTTCTGAAAAACCGGATTCCTAAGGACTTGATAACCGAGGTCGTAAACTTCCCACCAAGGGTGCGAACGCAGCACCAAGCCATAGTGGATTTGGCTCTCAAGAGGATACGGGCTGCAGCAGAGGTCAGGAAGAGACGTGCCGACAGGGGAGCTCGTCTACGACACTTCCAAATTGGACAAAAGGTGCTCGTGAAGTCTTTCCGACTTTCGAACAAACAAAAAATGAAATGCCAAAAGTTCTATTCTGTTTACAACGGCCCGTACCGTATAAGGAGAGCAGCTCACCACAATGCTTATGAATTGGAGACGCTGAAAGGAAAGAAGTCCATAGGACTCCACCACATCTCTCACATAAAGGAGTTCGTGGAATAGTAGTAGTGTAAGTGGTGTACATAGTAGAATGGGCAAATACATGAACCTTGCTATAGTAGTAGTGTAAGTGGTGTACATAGTAGAATAGACAAATATATGAACCTTTCTTCGGGGAACGATAATCGTTGCATTAATAGATTAAGATTGTCAAAGTATTAACACGCTGCATAAGAATTTACTGCTGTTAACGTTTTTTTTTTTTTTTTTTGTCTATGTTCGCGATCTCCTCTGTCTTTGCGATAAGAGGCACTACCTTTCCATGAGCAATGTTTTTTTTGTCCTTTCCTATCTGGTGTCCATGTTAAGGGATAAAGATGAGTGACGAGATGTCGCACAAACGGGCGCATACAAGAACGTGCTCTTAGAAGCGTTCTGAGAAGTAGTGATACGCTCCTTAGCGGCCACAACCAGTTCGTGAGACGTTCATACCAATGCTTGCAGGCACGCGTCAGTGCACTGCAAGATTGTGGTATATTGCGTGATTTCGAGGATGAATATGGGCAGTATAGTTTTTACAGTGATGCGCCAGCATCGTTGTCTTGCAAGTCGGGGTGAACCTGTGAGCGTTTGACTCCAATGGTGCCCTAGACGGTAGAAATGCGGGCATAAAGCCTACCATGCCAATGTGCTGGTTGGGGATTTAGCATGATGCTTGCGACTGTCACAGATGAATAACCAGTGACTCATACTAGGATATTCGTGACATACTGTGTAGCTGGCGTGTGGTGGGCGACTGAATCCTCAACGGGAACCAGACTTGGCTTGGTCAAATTACATTGCCTCTGGAAAGGTGCGCTTTCATTGCTAAAACTGCATCACATACAAAATTAAGTTCAACTATAAATTTATTGTCTTGTATAGCCATGGCTAACCCAGTCTCCGGAGTTTCAGTGAGGCGTAATGAAAACTCGGAGGTCATGTCGTACGGCGCGCACATCACTGTCGTCAATAGCGGCGAGCAGCGAGACATCTCAACGCAACAGGAATTATGTAAGAGTATTGTATAAGGTAAACAAAAAAAATATAAATAAATAAATAAATAAAATAAATAAATAAATAAATAAAAGGGAAAGTACGATATACTAGGATAAGTTAAACTATAGGATTTAACAATAACTAGATTAATATTGTGGGGGTTTTCTACCACAAGTGTGGCGAGCGACTGTTGGGATGCTATTTTTCAGGTCATCAAATCACAGGCCCGAGATGGAGGGACGACCAGCGAGCAAAGTTGCATGTTCTTTATAGCTCAGTAAAACTTCAGCCTGCATAATAACATAATTTATTCAGAAGACATAGA
Organism: Schistocerca nitens; assembly: GCF_023898315.1. NCBI lineage: Eukaryota > Metazoa > Arthropoda > Insecta > Orthoptera > Acrididae > Schistocerca > Schistocerca nitens. The sequence continues at coordinate 287,161,414 of NC_064614.1, forward strand.
ATGTAGATCGTTGGCATATGGTAGTTAATTCTTGAGCATGTCTACTGTCGATCTATATAATTAATAGTAATATTAGTGCGGGCCCGCACATTTAGTTCTTCATCCAATATAGCGTCACACACCATGTACAATAGTGAGATCGGTCTCTACACAAATATCAAGATAAATTATTTCCATGATTTTTGTTATGATAGCTACAGATAAATAACTATAAAATTAAAATTAGAGTGTCTGAAATGACAGACCATCAATGTATCGTGATGTAAATTTATTATAACATAGAAGGTCATGGGGAAAAGTTAGGCATAAGATTTTTGTAAGAATTGTGCAGATGATGGGGATCATGGCAATGCAGGGGCCAGCCGGAGGTCATCGGCTACCTGCAAGAAGAAAGCGTCAGCGCGCTACCTGACGTGAAGGGCGGGAGAGCGTCCGGTCCTACAAGCTGACAGCACTGGGCCGTGTACCTGAGGGATTAGGCGGCAGACAGCCCTCGCCGGGCCACAAGCGAAAGTGGGGCTGGCCGTTGACACTGACACGCGACCCACACGCGACAGCCTGCTAGCTCTCTGGATGCGGCAGCCGTTTGGAGGGATTCCCTGCGGCAGACCACGTTGTCGTGAGTACACGAAGAAGATCACATATCATGTCAGAACCTGCGCCTCATGTGCCTCAGGACAGAAAGGGACGCTATATACTCACCTGTTTGGGTTTTTACAACTCACTAGCATTGGCCGATCTGCATACACAAAGCAGTATCGTGCCACACTAACAAATGTATGGTCTCATTTCTAACTTCTCCTCTCTATTAGAGAGCAGTTTTAGCAATCGTCACTCCTAGTTCGATCCTGTATGGATGACCTCACACACTTGTGGAGTCACTCCGCGTGCCATCATCCCTCGTCGAACTGCAATATTGGGAAACATAAAGTACTGTCCAGTGAGAGAAGAGGCCTAGACTAGTGATGTATCCCAACAAGTAGACCTCAGAGACAATTAATCGACGTGAGGAGAGCCTATCACTGTGTCTTCCTACCATACTGCCGTCATCATATGCGTGGGTCTTGGTCTGATCTCAACAGAGTACTGCAGATGCTCCAGCATACCCTATTGCCGTTGCAACAACGTAGCAACAACACCCGACATTTACCCATATGTAATGTCAGTAAGGTGTAATGTGTGAAGTGCTTCGAATATTTCTAACAATGTGATTTAGTGCCTCATTCTCAGCACAGTCGTGAACATTGTGCAATGTGCACGCACAACTTGATGCCCCATGAACCTTTTTTTTTCTTTTCTTTCTTAAATTTCTTTCTCTAGTGTTGGTTTTGTAATGTATGTTATACCTTGTATCTGTTTGTGTTTTACACTGTAATTCTTATTACAAATTACTGTATTGTTCTCCACACCATGTTTTTTTTGTATTTTGTATTTATTGTTGTGTGTATGCGAACAGTGTGCCTGAAGTCCCCATAAACTGAAGCAGATACCACCACTGTCATTGTGAATGGACCATCAGTTCAGGGAACATTTTGTGAAGGTTATTCTTGCTGCAGGGAGACAGAATGAATCGGAGGTTGTAATTAGATTCTGAAAGCTCACAAAGAGATTGTTAACTTAAATAGTATCATGTGTGAGTGAGTTCAGGTTAGTTTAATGATACAAATTGTTGTAACATCTTGGGCATTTAATTGCGGAGCATTCCAACTCTGATTGTAAAGAATAAACTGCTCCATATTTGGCTCAGATGCCCAGGCCATATTTAGAGCGTGAATGTCTGTGTGAATCGGTGTTTGGAAGGGGCTCCCTGGGTATGGATGTGTGATGTGAGTGTTAGTGTTCCATATTAAGAAGGTGAAGTTGGCTACATCATAAATAATCCTCCCTCTATGAGCTGCATTTTTCAGTTGCAGTGATTTTCTTTATAGAGTGCGGCATGTGGAGTCAGTTTGCGAGATTGTTCTTAGGCGATTGACTCACTACCTTGCTCCTAAGTGAGCCAACCGCTCACCAATTACAATCTAAAAATGGCGTAGGGGCAATGAGAGGTGGCATGAGCCCCCTCTCATATTTCTATCTTACGATTCTCCTCTCTAATTGCATGCGGTGGAAAGTTGCTATTCCTTCACACGCGGACTTCCCACGCAGCGTCTCTCGTCACCCGGGTGGTCCGGTGACAGGCGGGATCTGTTGAACTGGAGAGGGTTAAGCCGACGGGTGCGAGGAAGTCGAGTGAATGCTTTGCAGACGCCGACATTGTCAAAAGACACGCCCGGAGGGGTTTGAAGTAGCGGCTGGGCTAGAGGTTCCGTTACTTCGCAGAATCTTAGCGAAAACACTTTCTGGCGGGCTACCAGCGAGGCGTGGGAATGACTTGTGTACCCAGGCAGTTGTGGCGGGAAAATTCCCGCGCTTTCTGCAAAATAGTAACTGTGATTGGCTTGCTCAGGGCATAGCTCCGTGACGTAGCAAAATCAGCACAGAAATTGGCGCCAAGAATCTCCATTGGTGGAATGGTAGTGCTCCGGCAATGGAGTGGAATTACCGCTGGTTTTCGAGTTGCTGATTGGAACGTTTAACCACGGCCACTGTCGTGGGGGCGGGAATGTTGTGTGTTCGGCCTGTACGGGTGCTCTAAGTAGTCGGCTCTCCCCTTTCGGTCGAGGACGTCGAAGCAACCAGCCTTCGCCTCCGGTACGCCAGATCGTGTTTCGGGCAGTTAAGAAGACAGTTTGGTAATGTATGTCCGCAGCACCGGCAGATAGGGATTTTCCTAGGTGATAATCAGAGCTCAGCAGAGCGCGCCTGTTCGTCTTTTTCTAACTTTGTTCTGTCTTGAGTAGCAGCAATTACTGTTGGGTTAGCTGTGTGTCTCTCTTGAGATTTGAGTGGCAAGGAATTGGCTCCACATACCACTTCGTCTTAAACCTCACGATCTAGTTTAGGGACAACTTCACCTTTACAGTGTTTGTATGTGTATCCAATTTGAGCCAATTTGATGTATTATAAATTAGAATTCATGTGTTTTTGTTTATTATTTTGTGTTTAGTCTTAATAAATCATATTGTTATTTTGGACAGAACCTTCATTCTGTTAATCGGTAGAGCAACCCATCATTTCTCACTACGTTTATAAAACCTTCCTTTATTTAACTTATTTATCAAATTAAATTATTGCAGGTGCCAAACTCTTTTCTACTCCACTTGCAGGGTTGATTACAGTCAGTTCGCGTATAATTTTTAATCCTTGTCCAACAGCAAAAGTCGGAGTTAGAATAGGGGGGGGCTTAGAGCATCATTTACATATGTAGATTCTAGAATTTAGTGTTAAATACACTGCTGGCCCCGGCACCTCGCAATATGCAGTCACATTCAGATCACACACAATAATTGCTAATAGAAGTTTGCTCAGAAATAAATAACCTAATACGCTTGTGCACGTGCGCTCAGATTAAATGACATGGAACTGTCATTAGATTATGTTTCAACTATTATTTAAACCTTCTTGGCAGAAGCATCTTTTGGTTCTCTTTTCAATTGTGGTGTCCACTGACACATGCCTTGGGCCACTTTTAAATTAGCACAGTTTTTTTAATAGCACTTGCACCAACAACTGAATGAAGTTACTGGCAAAAGTGTAGACTGTTCATTAAATAAATACACAAGTATGAAAAAATATGAAGTATTCATATTGTAATCATTTGCTGTATGGAGAATATGATGTTCTGCCAAGCATTTACATAGCAAAAAAAGTTGTAAAAGACATGATAAGTCACTATATAAAAGGGACACAGATACACAACTGTCAGAGATGATAGCTACAGTGTAATGCTATCGTCTCAGATATCGTATGTTGAAATCGCAATAGCGTTTAAAAGTTTTTAATTCAGAGATTAATTGTGAAAATGTTTATTCATTGTGAAATATTAACTTCTGTAGTTTCAAATATATTGAAAATATTGTTGTCATTGGCTGCACCTCATTTTTCTGATATCGCTCATTTATTCAGTTTTGCATCAGTATTTGACTGAAATTTGCTTTCTGCGGAAAGGCCAAACGAGCAACAAATTCCCAGCTTTTGGATTTACCCATTTTCGGTCACGCTGCTCGCATCTGCAATATTTGCTGCTGCGTTCCCTGTTGCGGCGCTGTGAGCCCTTGGCGCAGATAAGTCTGCTCTCATTCTGCCTTAGTTCATTCGTCAAGACACGTCTCGAAGTGCTCGTTTTAGTACGTTAATGGCAAATTTCATGGTAAAATCATGGGCTTAGTCTTTCACCAAGTAAATAAATTCTTTGTAAAATTGCAAAATGTTCTTATATCGAGCTATACGAATCTCATTCTACCATTCAGCAATTCCTTATAATCATTATTTGTAATAAAATAACACAGCATCGTTTCAAGTTACGAAACGAATTTGAAAGGTATTGTAAATGAGAGAGTGGACGTGATGAGGTTCATGTTACTTCAGAACAGTCAATATTGTAAACGTATAATTTATTTCATTATAATGACAATAATTATTTGTTTCAGTCATTGTGTAAATATTATCCTTAAGTGATAACACAATTTTTTGTGTCTTTGGAGAGTTAAAGCTACTCTTGATCCTAATTAAAATCCTACGTAAGTACGACGTGTTCTACATCTAAATCATGCTTCACAGGGTACCATTAACTGATCCTCCTTTCCTGTGCCACTCACGAATGGCTCGTGAGAAGAACGATTGTCGGTAAGCCTCTGTATTAGATCTGATTTCTCGAATTTTCTCGTCGTGGTCATTTCGTGAGGTCTATCTGGGAGGAAGTAATATGTTATCCGACTCTTCCCAGAAAGTGCTCACTCCGTATTTCAATAGTATACCTCTTCGTGAAGCACAAGGCCTCTCTTGTAACGTCTGCGGCTGGAGTTTGTTGAGCATCCCCGTAACGCTCCCGCGCCGACTAAACGAACCCCTGACGAAACCTGCCGGTCTTCATAGGATCTTATCTATGTCTTCTGTCAGTCCCACCTAGAAAGAGTCACAGGCTGACGAACAATATTCAAGAAAGCCACTTCCTTAGTGGATGAGTTTCATTTCAGTGGGATCCTTCCTATGAATCTCAGTCTGACATCTGCTTTTCGTACTGTTTGTTTTATATGGTAACCCCACTTATGACTCCTCTGGATACGTACTCCTAGATATTTTGCAGTAGATACTGTTTCCAGCAATTTGTCATCAATAGTTTAACTGTACGTTTGTGGATTTCTTTTCCTATGTAAGCTGAATATGTTGCATTTATTTACGGTCGGGGTCAACTGCCAGAGCCTACACCGTTCATCAATCCTCTGCAGGTTACTCTGCTAATTGATACTGCCTTCTGGCGTTGCTACTTTGTTATAGTTAACCACATCTTCTGCGAACGGTGTGCAAGAGCTTCCGACGCTTTCTACTAGACCATTAATATAAAACTTAAACTGTAACAGTCCCATGATACATCCTCGGAGTGCTCCGGATATCACCTTTACATCTGTCGGTTTTTTTCCGCTAAGAGCGACGTGTTGATTTCTGTCTGCAAGGAAGTCTTGAATCCAGTAGCAAATCTCGTATTTTTTTCTCTGAAAGGCAGTGCGGTGCAGGATGGTATCAAATGCCTTCCTGAAGTCAAAGAACACGGCATCTACCCGAGGGCCGTTGTCTACAGCGCTTTGGATCCCACGGAGGAACAGAGAAGAAATTCGTTCTCCAAAAACGTCACAATTTTTGAGCATAATATGTGTCCCATAATTCCGCAACAGACTGACGTCAGTGTTATTAGCCTATAATTATATGCATCTGCCCTAAACCCTTCTCGTAAACGGGAATGAGCTGTGCTTTTTTTTCAGTTGCTAGGTACCCTTCGTTGCTCCAGCGATCTACGATAAACTGCTGCCAGAAGGGGTGCAAGTTCCTTTGTATAATCTTTGTAGAATCTTACAGATATCTCATCTGATTATGATGCCTTTCCACCACTAAACGTTTGTCGTTGCTTTCCTATTCCGCGGTCGGTTATCTCAGTATCTGACACTCCAACCTTCGTACGGTGATTGAAAGAGGGGACCGTATTACGATCTTCCGGGGTGAAACAGTTTCCGTAGACCGAATTGGGTATTTCGCTTTTCTCTCTGTTACCTTTTGTTTCGGTGCCAGTACAGTCACTGAGTGAATGAATAGAGGATATCATACAGCTTACTGGATTTACGTTAAATGAAAACATCTTAGGGATTTTATTCAGATCGAATGACAAAAGTTTACTTTCAAAGTCATTGATCGCTTCTCTCGTTGCTCTCCTTGCGCTGTTTTTCACTTCGTTCAGTTTTTGTTTGGCGACTAGCTTTTGACTTGACTTCTCTTGAATCTGCGACGAAGCTTACTTTGTTTACGTAGCAGTTTTCTGACACAGCTATTAAATCACGGCGGGCCTCTTCCACCCTTTAAGGCCTTGCTCGGAACATACTCGTCTAATGAATACTGAACGATGCTTTTGAATTTTTCCATTTGTACTCCAGATCTTTGTCTTCAGCGCTGAATGTTCGATGCTGACTGCTGAGATACTCTGCAATTTGTATCCTGTCATTCTTGCTGAGCAAAAATATTTTCCTACCTTCCTTAACATTCCTTGTAATATTCGTAGTCATAGTGGCTATCACAGCCTTATGATCACTGATACTTTCATCTACGTTAAATGATTCGGTAAATTGATTTCTGTTTGTGGCTACGGGGTCTGAGGCGTTACATTCTCCAGTTGTTTCTTTAATTATCTGTCGGAAGTAATTTTCGGACAAGACATCCAGAATAATATTACACGAATCCCTGTCTCTGGCAGCAATTTTGATAGCACGACTCTCCCAATCTATCTATACCTGGCAAGTTGAAACCCCTATTACAACAGGATGATTAGAAAAATTATTAATGATATTCTGCAGTTTCTATCTGAAGTGCTCTACCACTACAGCTTCAGACTCAGGCGGTCTAGAAAAGCACCCGGTTGCCATTTTTGACCGACGTTTGATATTTAACTTCACCTAGATTAAGTCACATTCAGATTCTGTGATAACCTCGCTAGATTTTATGGAGTTCTTACGTTAAATACTGAAAACTATTTGTGTTGGCACAAGCACTGAGTAATGACTGTTTTGCTCAGTAGTGCAAATTTGGGTTATAAAATGAAGAAATATAATGGGTAAAGGAACCGTTTTATTTACAGCAACTGCGACCTATTAGAACGTCGACTAACTTTAAAAATAAAAACAAGGCGGAACTGTTGAGATAAAAACCTTATTTTCCGACCCACCTTCAGTGTATTGTAAATAGCATCCATTACCCCAAATAAACATTTAGAATTATTGCTCTTTGGAATTCGATATTTGTATTGCAGTGGCGATAAATTGTCTCCATTTGCCAAATACCGCAATGATACTTGTTATTTAATAAGAGTTGGCACAGTATCTCGTTGACATGTATTAGACTTTCGTATAGAACCAGAAATGTGTCTCAAAAGGTATTAAAAATTGATTTTACTCATCTGAAAATGTCTTTTCGAACGAAACTTCATTCAGGGACATACCTTCCATATTAATGTATCCCTACGATTCCTACGAGATACCCATTCCCATACTCAGTATTTCTGAGTTTGTTTCTTCTCCGCTAACGTTAGTACAAGTTCTTCGGCTAAAAGCTGCGCGACCATACCAACTCCCGTACAAATAACTTCACGTGTCGACATATTTAAAGCCGCGTCAGCAGAGTTTCCAGCTTTGCCACGTGGAACATTAACTTGCATGTAACGGTAATGGTGGGAGAGATGCAGATGTAAGAAATTCACGTCTGTGGAAACCTGGCTTAATGTTCCACTTGTCTACGCTGGCCCAGGTGGCTGCAGCTTGTGGCAGCGAATTGGCGGACAACCGCCTCGGAGCGAGACTCGAGCGATACAAGCGACGCGACCATTACGAGTTTAAGTAAAGGAAGCAAAATGGTCTTGGACATAAGGAGTTTTCCGCTCTAGTACCAGAAGTCCGGCTCGCTAAAGATGATGTTGCGTGAGTTTCTAATCAAGCTGTGGCCAAACAGCCTGCATATGTTGATCCATCTCAGACAACGGAAATGGCTCTCAAATCGAAACTGAAACCGCTGCTCCCAATTCCGTCACGCATCTCTCAAATAAGATTGAAAAGACCCTAAAGGAAAAACCAAATAACTGGGCGATACAATCATCTCCAGACAAAAGGAAAGTATAAATTATCGGCCGGCCGGTGTGACCGAGCGGTTCTAGGCGCTTCAGTCTGGAACCGCGCGACCGCTACGGTCGCAGGTTCGAATCCTGCCTCGGGCATGGATGTGTGTGATGTCCTTAGGTTAGTTAGGTTTAAGTAGTTCTAAGTTCTACGGGACTGATGACCTCAGATGTTAAGTCCGATAGTGCTCAGAGCCATTTGAACCAATTTTTTATAAATTATCCAGAGACAGGACGCCGTAACAAAAGAAAAAATGAAAAAGTGCAAAGAGAAACAGAAAACATCAAAGAAGAGGGAAACAGCCAACAAAATCCTGTGACAATTCCAAGCGCGGAAGTCATGGAAAAGAGCCGCTACGGCACGGAGTGGTCTTACCCGGAACAAGGAGGAGGAACAGATACGAGGGTGCTCAAAAAATAAGTCGCAAACGCCAGAATACTGCATATCGTTTTAAATTTTGTGACTGTACTTGTCCAGCAGGTGGCAGCAAATGTGTGGAAGGTAGCCGATACGCAGTATTTCGCGGGCGGTGGTTAATGATTTGATTGAAGACGAAGATGGTGGGTGTGCTCTGAGTGTGTACGCGACTAGAACAATGCGATTTTTGTGAGCCGAGGGACTGTCCGCAGAGCACGTTCATCGCGAAGTTCACGCCTTATATGGTTAGAATTGTATTTCATGAAAATTTGGGTCCAATTGGATGCAAGAATTCAGCAATAAACAAAAAAAGTCACAAACAAGGAGCGTCCTGATGGACATGGTTATTGTTTCCCCATCTAAGGGTATTTCGCTACCCCAGGGACACATCGGTCTTGTGGGTTGCAGCAATTTAAGGAACCAAATAAACTTGTTATATCCCGAGAGGTCATTCCTTAGACACGAACGCTGCCACAAAAATTCTATGCTGCAGACTTTTAACGTGTTGTCGAACGATGGGATAAGTATATAAGTATACTAGGAGAGTGTGTTGAAAAGGAAAATAAATTTCAGGCTGGTACACGCAGATCCCAAAGAAAGCAGGTGTTGACATGTGAAAATTACCGAGCTGTCAGTTTAATAAGTCACAGCTGCAAAATACTAACGCTAATTCTTTACAGACGAATGGAAAAACTGATAGAAGCCGACCTCTGGGAAGATCAGTTTGGATTGCTTAGAAATGTTGGAACACGTGAGGCAATACTAACCTTACGACTTATCTTAGAAGAAAGATTAAGGAAAGGCAAACCTACGTTTCTAGCATTTGTAGACTTAGAGAAAGCTTTTGACAATGTTGACTGGAATACTCTCTTTCAAATTCTAAAGGTGGCAGGGGTAAAAAACAGGGAGCGAAAGTCTATTTACAATTTGTACAGAAACCAGATGGCAGTTATAAGAGTCGAGGGGCATGAAAGGGAAGCAGTGGTTGGGAAGGGAGTGAGACAGGGTTGTAGCCTCTCCCCGATGTTATTCAATCTGTGTATTGAGCGAGCAGTAAAGGAAACAAAAGAAAAATTCGGAGTAGATATTAAAATCCATGGACAAGAAATAAAAACTTTGAGGTTCGCCGATGACATTGTAATTCTGTCAGAGACAGCAAAGGACTTGGAAGAGCAGTTGAACGGAATGGATAGCGTCTTGAAAGGAGGATATAAGATCAACATCAACCAAAGCAAAACGAGGATAATGGAATGTGATCAAATTAAGTCGGGTGATGCTGAGGGAATTAGATTAGGAAATGAGACACTTAAAGTAGTAAATGAGTTTTGCTATTTAGGGAGTAAAATAACTGATGATGGTCGAAGTAGAGAGGATATAAAATGTAGACTGGCAATGGCAAGGAAAGCGTTTCTGAAGAAGAGAAGTTTGTTAACATCGAGTATAGATTTAAGTGTCAGGAAGTCGTTTCTGAAAGTATTTGTATGGAGTGTAGCCATGTGTGGAAGTGAAACATTGACCATAAATAGTTTGGACAAGAAGAGAATCGAAGCTTTCGAAATGTGGTGCTACAGAAGAATGCTGAAGATTAGATGGGTAGATCACATAACTAATGATGAAGTATTGAATAGAATTGGGGAGGAGTATGTGACACAACTTGACAAAAAGAAGGGACCAGTTAGTAGGACATGTTCTGAGGCATCAAGGGATCACAACTTTAGCACTGGTTGGCAGCGTGGAGGGTAAAAATCGTAGAGGGAGACCAAGAGATGAATACACTAGGCGCTACAGTCTGGAGCTGCGCGACCGCTACGGTCGCAGGTTCGAATCGTGCCTCGGGCATGTATGTGTGTGATGTCCTTAGGTTAGTTAGGTTTAAGTAGTTCTAAGTTCTAGGGGACTGATGACCTCAGCAGGTACGTCCCATAGTACTCAGAGCCATTTGAATCTTTTTAATAGGAATACACTAAGCAGATTCAGAAGGATGTAGGTTGCAGTAAGTACTGGGAGATGAAGAAGCTTGCACAGGATAGGGTAGCATGTAGAGCTGCATCAAACCAGTCTCAGGACTGAAGACCACAACAACAACAACAACACGCAGCTCTGATGTATCTTATTTATTGCTCACCCTCGTATCTTCTAAAGCCATGACTTCACTACAACATCTCGATGTTGCGAATTTGAACTTAAACAGAATCCAAAACGCTGTAAAACAACGACCACTGTCAAATTTTTTCTATGGCAAAAATGTGGACAATACACTGTTTCAGAAACTACTTAGTAAAGTCGCCGTTGTAGAATATCTAATAATCACTAATCTTAACAATCAGAGCCAATGATCACGGAAAATATAATTGCGCAAAGTGATCAGTTTTACAGAAGCAAAGTATCTCACGAGCGGGAGAGGGAATCATGTCGTGTAAACGGAGTTTTAATTGCCGATGTGTATTCGGTTCTTTTAACGGAAATCTTGTCCTTGGGTGGTTCAAAATGGTTCAAATGGCTCCAAGCACTATTGGACTTAACATATGAGGTCATCAGTCCCCTAGCCTTGAATTACTTAAATCTAACTAACCTAAGGATGTCACACACATCCATGCCCGAGACAGGATTCGAACCAGCGACCGAAGTAGCAGCGCGGTTCCAGACTGAAGTGCCTAGAAACGCTCGACTACAGGGCCGACTCCTTGGGTGGGGATTTTAACTGTGTGATAAGTGTTAGTGACCAAATTCCAAACAAACATAAACACAAAGAGCTAGAGCAACTTGTTCAAGACACGTGGCAGAAACTTCATCCTGAGCGTTCGGCTTACACTTACGTGATTAATGTTCCGCGAGACGAATAGATAGAATTTGTTCCTCACAAGGTCTCTGGGAACATGTAATGAATGATGATATCGCTCCTGTCAGTGTCTCCGATTACTGCGCTTATCAGACCTACATAAACCTCTGACGTGCAAACTTTTATCGCCGTAGAGGGCTTTGGGAGCTGAACACCAGTCTCTTGCAGGGCAGTCAACTAGACGAGGAAACAACGCAAGCTTGGTATCAATTCTTGCGACACAAAAGGAGCTGCACTTGTGTTCTGCAATGGTGCACATGCGTAGCTAAACGTAAAATAAGGAACACTATCGTACAATGCCCCTGACAAGAAGCCATCTGGCAGAAAGAAACAACAGAGTTTTATAATCAGTGTCTTCGGGACTTATATTTACGCATCACTGTCCTCACTGATGTCTTTAGGGATAGCGAAGTCTACGAAGCCAAACAAAGTAACGGCCCTTCAAAGGTGGAAAATAGAAGCCAACTTGGTATGCTTGCAGCCCAAAGGTGCAGCTTCCGAGGAAGCCCCCCTGTTTCTTCGTCTTCTCTCTCTCTCTCTCTCTCTCTCTCTCTCTCTCTTTTCCGATGTGACCGTCAAAGCGGGAAACAAACTACTAAATCTGCACAAAATCATAATAAACATGCTGAAATATTATAGCAATCTCTACAGCAAACAAGAATTTGAAGAGCATTTTGGTGACAGGTTGATTGGTTGGTTGATTAGGGGGAGGGGACCAAACAGTGAGGTCATCGGTTCCATCGGTTTAGGGAAGGATGGGGAAGGAAGTCGGCCGTGCCCTTTCAAAGGAACCATCGCCGCATTTGCCTGAAGCGATTTAGGGAAATCACGGAAAACCTAAATCAGGATGGCCGGACGCTGGTTTGAGCCGTCGTCCTCGCGAATGCGAGTCCAGTGTGCTAACCACAGCGCCACCTCTCTCGGTAATGAAACAGTGAATCGACATCAAGGGCTCTGTTAGAAAAACCACAAAAATGAAACCACCAGGACCGAACAGGCTCCCCGCAGAGATCTGTTAACATTACTGGGGTCTTTCGGGATCCAAGCTAAAGGTATCAAACGAGTTTATGCGACGCCGGAAATGTATCTGTCGCACTCTAAGGTGGCACCTAGCGCTAGGAATGGCGATTATCGCTTAAACAACCGGTTTTATGTTATATCGGTTTTTTCAAAACTAGTTTACCCAGCTGCGAAAACCGCTCAAAATAAATGGTTTCTGAAACAACTTATTTTCGGTTTTTTATTCCTTTTGTTTCCTGTAATAAAGTAGAAACAGAAAGGTGGTTGAAATATTTTGGCTTCCTCAATTTCAAGATACGTAAAATCAAAATATTAAATAGGCAAATAAAAGAAAACTTGGTCAGTCCACCGTTCGCTGATTTTGTCCAGGAGTGAAAAGGAGTTGAGTACAACAAAAAATCACCAATATTCTTCGATTCCAGTTTTGTGAAATACTATTCAAAAACCATTTTAATCGGTCCAGTATTTGGACATTGCGAATAATCAGTGTTAAAGAGTGAAAACTAAAGCTGAATTACTCTATTTTGCGCCTTAATTTGCCTTTTTTTAAAGGCTAAAAGCAGATAAAAGAATGTTATGTAGACACAGGCAACATATCGCCTGCTTTCTATTTTTATTATTAGCTATGAATAAACTTTTCAGTTGTAACGTTTCTCCTTATATTATGTCGCAAGTTTCGTGTGGCTCCCTCCGTTTCTAATCTTTCAAAGCATATCGAGCATTGTATTTCATTGATACCGCACTTCGCAAAATACTTGCAGACTAGGAATGGTGCTGTTTTGTAATATAGCTGATGTCCGCCAACAGTGAGAAACTACCTCTTAGACGAGACGGGGCAAGTCTTGAACACTGCATACACACGTGTACCACCTACTAGGACACGCCTTGTAGTAAGAGGTACATTATTGACTCAGCAATGCTGTACCAATTCTTCTGCCATGTGTTTCTTGCGCGTTTCTGTCAAAATTGTTATTAAAATAGCACAGATCGCTTTTCCCCATTTTCTATAATAAAGTAATATTTCGAAGCGATGTTAATTTAACAAGTAAAAATTCCTCGTTCTTTAAAAAAATTCTTTAAAAACCTAACGGAACCATTGCTAATTTATGTTTCGGTTTTTTACTCGGGTATTAGTAAAAAATAGTTCACCCCCGGTAACTGAATGGTCAGCGTGACGGATTGTCAATCCTCTGGGCCCGGGTTCGATTCCCGGCTGGGTCGGGGAATTTTCTCCGCCCAGGGACTGGGTGTTGTGCTGTCCTCATCATCAACCTATCACCCTCATCGACTGCAGGTCGCCGCAGTGGCGTCAAATTGAAAGACCAGCACCCGGCGAACGGTCTGCCCAACGGGGGGCCCTAGCCATACGAATAAATAAATAAAAGTAAAAAAATAAAAACATCCGTTGTAACCGAGACCAATCAAACACAGAAAATTACCGGTTATTCAGTCCTAAAATACCATTATCGGTTTTAACCGGTAGATTTTTCCCGTCCGTACCTCATTGCACTACATAAGAAGTGCAAAAGCAAGATTATTAATAAAACGAAGACTATCACTCTCTCAAATTCTGACTACAAGATAACAGTTAGAGCAGTTCAACTGCAAATCCAACTAGTTTAATGGAACTTCGACCCATGTCAATACAGCGCCCTAGGCGATGGAAGCGTAATATCTGCCGTCTGTGACTTCAACGACATAATTAGTGCCTCTGCACACAGCAAGGTTGCTTTCCATTTTATTTTTGCACTTTGAGAAGGCATACGATCTCATCAGTCATGAATATCTCTGCAAATTCATTCAGAAAATGGGATAGTTGGCACGTCACATGAAAGTAAATAAAGGCCTCACTGCAGACGCTTCCTCGCAAGCTCTGATCAATGTACATTTTAATAAGCATCTTAAAATTGAGCGTTTGACAAGCAGGAATGTCAAGAAACGTCACGCAGCATACGCCGAGGATCAGGTCCGACCAGAGGGGTTGGCAGGAGGTGGAAGAGGGATAAAACCCCGGGATCGTAGCCTCCTGGGGAGCCAAGTCCCTCAAAGGTTCGGATCGCCAAAGATACTAAATTGTAAAAGATCGTCCAGCCATTGTAAAATAAATTTTGTCATATAGTAAACAGATGGACATCATCCCAGCACCAGCACAACCAATCTTCCTTTCCGCTTCAGTTTTTCAGTTTTATGGGTCATACAGCTCAGATGTATAGAACTCTATTTCATATTTAATCTTGAAAACATTATATTTTTTTAAATATTGAGCACTAAAACCACGATGTGGTGGAGTAGAAAAAGAGCTTTCTTTAAATGTCACGAAAAACGAGTATATTTTGCATTCAAGAGTAACACTAAACAAAATGTTTCTATCTGTCCTGGAAGAATTCGTGAAAGTGAAGAAATGAAATGACATGAAAGATGTATGCTGATGCTCGTAATTGAAGAGGTAATGTTTTATTGATCGTCCACAGAATACCCAACTTGCATTAGAGTTCTCGGGTTACTTGATGTAATATTATTTTGTTAATTGACTTGCTATGTTTTCTTGGTCAAAGAGACTTGGCATTCAGAGGTTCAGCTCAGAAAATTGCAGATACAAATAATGGAAATTTCTTCTGAATATGAGAAATCTTGAATCTACTATGATCCAAGACATTAGCAAGGTCAGAGTCCAACATTAATCTGTAAAGCGTTTACATGTGTATTATCTATCACGTGAGAGAGTGAATTTATTTCTAGTTGTGCCCTTCATGTCAGTGAAGTCATCTTGGAACAGGGAGAAAACGAGAAGCGTTATACAATTATTGTTACTGCAACTTCTGATTTAAATCATTTTGGACAAACAACATTCATCATGCATTATATTTACTTCAACAAGGAAACTGATAAATATAAAATAAATGAACGACTCTGGAATTCTTAGATTGTAATCAGAAAACGATGATTGCTGCTGCACATTTAGTTCGACCAGCACTTGTGAAACACTCAATTCCTATTAGTGAATGCTCCAGACAAGGTTATGACAGCGGAAATAATATTAGAGGGTCATATAACGGAGCTCAGACACATTTTCTTCAGCGAAAACCTCCTATAAAATGTTCCCCCTGTGCTTGTCATAGCCTTATGAGGAGTACAAGCAGCTGAGCGTTGCCATGAAGCAGGTACTTCATTCAGAGAGATTCAGCATTTTTACAACCTGTTCAGTAGCAGTCCACAACGCTAGGAAATTCTGAAACAGTGTGTTGGAACATCTTTAATTCCATGTCTGATATGCATTGGAATTCCCGGGTTGACGCGGCAACAACAATTGCAGCTCACTTTGATAAGCTTGCCATTGCTGTTGAAACTCTCAGTGAGTTAAATTTGTCAGGTGTAACACGTTCTGGGCATGGGCTGTTTTGAATTATGTGAGATCATTAACGTTTTTAATCATGGCGTTTATTTAACTAAAGTTGTTGGCACCAATTGACTAGAGAAGAAAATTACTATAAGCTCGAGATACAACCACTGATGTTGAGGGAACACACTCTGAGACCTTATTAAGTGACTCAAAGTATGTTCGCGAAAACTGGGACGCGATTCCCTCTGATCTAAAGTTGTTGCTAGTGCAATTAATATCGTTCCTGAATTGCGGGAGGTGAGTGCTAAGAAGAGGAAATCATTTCATGAGGAAACCAGGAACAAATTTATTAAAGGTAAATATATTTTATGTCATCATTGACAATCTAGTGCCTAACCTGAAAACTCGATATGTAACAGTGGAGATTTTAGATGAAACATTTCTTGAAGGAAAGGCTCGCAAAGCACCATTGATGATGTTATAGGCGATAAGGTTATAATATTCTACCCATTGCATGAATAATGGTGGTTTACATGACAGTGCGCTGAAGTCTATGTACGGGAATGTGTGGACACGTCAGGGAACGAGTGGCGTCAGATCACTCTATATTGCAGCAAATCAGTTTTTAAGTGTTTTGAAGTGAAGTCGAAGTAAATTAAACTAATTTTTTAAAAAATAAAATGGAACACACTTACATTGTACAATAACTCATTTTTTGGTAGAATCTGAAGTCGAATCAGTTATCTCGCTTGCCATGTACGTCATGGTTGAACTACCATCCTGTGATGGTCTTGGAGTCCTGATAACCGTTTTCGTCACTACTTTTAAAACCAATTTATTACTATTCTTTCAGTTTCCTGTTCCATGAAAGCATCATGGCGCTGGTATTCTTTCTCGATATATTTAACCTTTGCACACTCCTCCATGATTTATCTGGTGTCTGTTGTTTCAAAGCCGCAGTGGAAAACTGGAGATATGTTTTACGACAATTTTTTTTTTTTGCCAGATTCCAAATAATTTTAATTTTAATAGAACATTATATATTATGTGTCATAATAGCTTTACTAGTTTTCTGAAGTAATAGAGGGCATTAAATTAAATATTTTTCTTAATAAAGCGATGTCCAGTATTGCGTTATGTAATTAAAGTGCTGAAAGTACTTCACTGCAATGCAAGTGTGAAATTTTGAGAACGAACTCAACAATGGCACATCACGCTGGTATACTTATGTTTTCTTTATATAAAATTATTGTAATGAAATACAATGAAAATTGCAAATATGTTTATAAATGTTATATAAATTTGTAGATAGTGTAGTCTACTGTGATTCTGACTGAAAATGTTGTAGAAACCAGAAATGTGAATACAGAGAATATGTTTGGAAAAAAGTTATTTACTGGAACTAGAAAATTTAATTTTCAATGTCAGTTCTGTAACTAGGAACCCTTTCTTTCCTCACTTTCGTAGTAAAACAATGTTAAATATTTTAATGCTCGAAAATAAGGCGCTACAGTCTGGAACCGCGCGACCGCTACGGTCGCAGGTTCGAATCCTGCCTCGGGCATGGATGTGTGTGATGTCCTTAGGTTAGTTAGGTTTAAGTAGTTCTAAGTTCTATGGGACTGATGACCTCAGAAGTTAAGTCCCATAGTGCACAGAGCCATTTGAACCATTCGAAAATAAGTCAACAAATTTCACAGAAGATATTCTGTGACCGATAGTAACAAATTAACTTTGGTGTTCCTGGTTTCCGTGGTAAGAAAAACTGTTGAAGCAAAAGCATCTAAAATCGAAGTGATGAAGGTTGGTTTTTGTACAGAAACTGAAGCATTGGCGGGCATTGTTTTATTGATGAGTAATGTTTACATTGTCTGCCGCTCGTGGTCTCGCCGTAGCGTTCCCGCTTCGCGAGCACGGGGTCCCGGGTTCGATTCCCGGCGGGATCAGGGGTTTTCACCTGCCCCGAGATGACTGGGTGTTGTGTCGTCTTCATAATCATCATTCATCCGACCATTACGGTCGGAGGAAGGCAACAGAAAACAACTCCATTAGGACCTTCCTAGTAAGGCGGTGCGGGTCACCCTCGTCGTTCCCCTATGCTCTGTCAAGAAGCATGGGACTTCATTTCCAACGTTTACATTCTTGTCCTCTACCACATCAGAAAATTAGGAACTTAAATGCTCACTTGTTCTGCGGTACAAGTAAACACTGCATTCAAAGTGCATCCGAAACTAGTACTGTTAATAGTGGCTCGATGATACATGGGTATACACTACCGCATTCTCTGATTGAACCCATCGCACCACGAACAACCGTTAAAGCGCTTTAATTCCGTCAGCATAGTATAAAGCAGCAAAAAAATGCTCTTGTCGGAGCACATAAAAGACAGGTTCGAATCCTGCCTCGGGCATGGATGTGTGTGATGTCCTTAGGTTAGTTAGGTTTAAGTAGTTCTAAGTTCTAGGGGACTGTCTCCTTTTATTTTTCTTTGCCACTGTCACTGCCACTGTCTACACGACACCTCGGCAGCTCAAAAATTCTGGGGCATCCAAGTTATTTTTTTTCCCTATACCTACGTGTTTAAGATTTCTGTCCAACATGTGCCATCCTCCATACCTATGTGATAAAGTTCGCCAGTCTGAAAGGGTCCGAACCCCTCTCCCCAAAGCCTATGTATGGTGCCCACTAATTTCTCTTTTTCGTCTGTCTCCTCTCTCTTTTCCCCCCACTATTTCGCTCTCCATGCATCTCTCCTTCCCTTTTACTGTCACTGTCTCTCACTGACCATCAATATCTCCTCTTTTTTTAGGTAAATTTCCACCATTTCACTGTTAATTATTCATTCGTTTTCTAAAGTTACGCCGGCCGCGGTGGTCTCGCGGTTCTAGGCGCTCAGTCCGGAACCGCGCGACTGCTACGGTCGCAGGTTCGAATCCTGCCTCGGACATGGATGTGTGTGATGTCCTTAGGTTAGTTAGGTTTAAGTAGTTCTAAGTTCTAGGGGACTGATGACCACAGATGTTAAGTCCCATAGTGCTCAGAGCCATTTTCTAAAGTTACGATTTCGGTTTCGTAGCCGTTCTTAGTTCATGTTGAAATGTTAAAATATGTCTGGCCTGTCTGTGACTTGTCATCGTCGAAAAGACATATTTATGGTTTTATAAGATGAGTTTTCGTATTGCAGGAAACGAGTACATATCGAATATACATAGTATGGTTGACACTGTGTGTACTGAAAAAACACAACTGATCTGTAATACATTTTAACATTTCAATATGCACTCGACAATAGCTATAAAGTCGAAAATCATTACATCTACATCCACATGACTACTCTGCAATTCACATTTAAGTGCTTGGCAGGGGGTTCATCGAACCACAATCATACTATCTCTCTACCATTCCACTCCCGAACAGCGCGCGGGAAAAACGAACACTTAAACCTTTCTGTTCGAGCTCTGATTTCTCTTATTTTATTTTGATGATCATTCCTACCTATGTAGGTTGGGCTCAACAGAATATTTTCACATTCGGAAGAGAAAGTTGGTGACTGAAATTTCTTAAATAGATCTCGCCGCGACGAAAAACGCCTTTGCTTTAATGACTTCCATCCCAACTCGCGTATCATATCTGCCACACTCTCTCCCCTATTACGTGATAATACAAAACGAGCTGCCCTTTTTTGCACCCTTTCGATGTCCTCCGTCAATCCCACCTGGTAAGGATCCCACACCGCGCAGCAATATTCTAACAGAGGACGAACGAGTGTAGTGTAAGCTGTCTCTTTAGTGTAAAATTAATGTAAAGTTAACTTTCGCATGACGGAAATTCGTTTCAAAAAACAAAGGAAATATCGTGAATATATTCTCTCTCTTTGGTGCCCACTGCTATTGTCTTCATCCATCTCTATTTCTCTTTCAATGGCGCTTTCTCTGTCCTACCTTCACTATCTCCTTTCTCTCTCTCTCTCTCTCTCTCTCTCTCTCCTACTGCCACTGTCTCCTTCGTCTTCCACCATCACTGATCATTGTCACTCTGCTATCTCTCTCTCAGCACAAAAATCCGCAAGGTGTCCCAAGTTAGGGTGTTCACGTGCACTTCTGCTTTTACACAGCAGCTGCCACTGGTTACAACAAAGGCATTCAAAAGTCAAAACTTCAAAAACGGAACATAAGAGTCATTACATGTGGCACTTGAGCAGGACAAAATAGAAGGTACATATGTCTGCAGGTCCTTTTCTTACGCCTCACAATTACAAATGCACGTTTCACCATGACACAGACACAAATTTGAATACAGAGAACAGACATGTTGGGGCTGATGACCTCAGATGTTGAGTTCCATAGTGTTCAGAGCCTTTTGAACCATTTGAACTGGCGTGTTAATAACCGGACGAACAGTTCATAATTTTATGAAAAAAAATTGGTGCATGAGCGAGATTTGAATCTAGATCTTCCCATTCACGGTCTAACACCGTAACCACATAGACACAATGCTGTCGCTACACAACTCTGCTCCCTGCTGTACATTTTGAGCTTGGACCATTCACTGTTTCTATTTTGCTTATTTTTCACAGTTCAGTACACCTTCTTCCTGTTTTCATACTTGATCTGCGTGCATCCACTAGGCCATTTTACGACTAAATCTGAGGGAGGTGCGATGGTGAGTTTCCTGTGTAAACAATGGCCTGTCAAGGCATGTGTTACTGATTATAATGTCAACAAGACCATGTCCATCCAGGGTGCCACACTTTCAATCACCATAGTAAAAACTTCTCCCTAGGTGAACGCTATGTAAGACTCCACTTGTAAACTAAGTATCACGAGCTGATCTCCACTACGAACTGTGGCTAAGAACTGCAACCTCGGAACTCTGTAATTGAACTCTTGTACGCTAACATCAAACATGGGCCGTCCGTTGCTGCGTGTGGCCCCTGCTTGTCACAATGCAGAAGTCCATTTCGTTGGCAGGAGCACAGAGGCTGCTGATAGGGCTGTGCCTGTGTTTGGTGATGATGAACTTCAAAGTGCCACCGCTGGCACCAGTCAGAAACTGTCTCAGCACGCTAGCACCAGTTGCACCCATTGGCGAGGACACAACAGTCCTCCGCCCCCCCCCCCTTTCCAAATTTCCTCGCCATTTTCGTGTAGTGTCGGATGGTGTTACGATGGCGGAAGGGGGGGGGGGGATGTGCGGATGCAGCAAGCAACGAGACCTGAGTCTGTAGATGATGTCGAGCCCTGCTCATGCCCTGGCATTCACCTTGCGACTGCCCCAGAACGCCAGTTGAAAAACGCGGTGGAGGGCACACTCCTGCATCCGACAACAGAGCTCAGACTTCATGGTATTGACTCACAATGGCGTTCTGATGTGGGATGGTGGCCCCCCTTGATAGGCTGCAGCATGGAGTGGACCATTCCCAGAAGACATCTGTTGTCCACTCGGTGCTGGCTGAATCGTCTGGTCCAGGTCTATTCGTTTGGGGCCTGCTAGAGGCGACGTGGGACACCAGGTCGTTGGATGGAATGAAGGCTGCATCATCTGTGCAGGCAACGAATCTAAACAAAGACTCAGTGGCAGGATCACGCAAATTACAAGTGTGAAATTGGTTCCAGTGCCAACACTGCAAACCTCCTGGACCCCGCACAAGAAACAGGGATCTACCTAATGATTTTACAATACAGTCGTTCTCACAGGTCTTCCGTCTGCCTTAAAACTGGAAAAATGTTAACTAGCTTTATACATTGCCTGAGTGAGTGGATTAGGCGCTGGCCACAGCGGTGGGTGCAGCAACTGAAGCACTGTGTGGTGACGCCATCCACGGAGCAACTCCACTGTGAAGGGCTGTTGTGAGTTTACATAATAATTTCATTATATGTAATACATACATTTTTTCAGTTAACAGAGCGTATCAGTGATGAATTCTTCTCGGGTTATCAGCCGAGTGGTGGCGTCGTCTTGTCGCAACGTTTCAATGAGTTTCGTACCCGTCAGCTTCGCCAGAAGATGATGGGTACGAAATTCATTGAAACGTTGCGACAAGACTACACCACCACTCGGCTGATAACCCGAGAAGAATTCATGAGTGGAATAAGCCGAGAAAGACCGCAAGGGCGTATCAGCTTACTTCATTATTTCGATAAACAGCAGAAGACATACTTGCAAAAAGGCAAGTGTTCTCTTATTACAGATTCAAAGGAAGTCGTCATGGCACAACGTGTGGCCATTTTCCTTTCTTTTTTTTTTCACTGGGTAAAACAGCACGTCTGTTGTTATGGAAGACAGACCGACTTACAACCAAATGAAGCCCGCGGTCCATAATCGAGTGTCTGGCCTCATATTTTGTAAAGAGAATATGATAACTTCTACAACATTATTTCAGTGGTACAGGGTGGCGCACGAAAAATTGTCCCGTGTAACAGACTGCCCACTGTTACCCACCACTCGTCGTCTGCTGTTTCGAAGTTGTTGTTTGCATTAGCTCATTTGTTCTTCCTTTACTGCCTAATTATTACATGTTTATCTATTCTTGCCGTAGCGATCAACAAATCACGCGTAATTGGCGAGCAGTCTGTACTCGGGGCCGGTTTTTCGTGCGCCACCTTATATTATTTCACTACGATTAGCCACATAACACTATAGTTGGCTAAACGGGAGGTTCTGCATAATCATGGAAATTACCTCTACAAGTGAGTGAGAACTCTGTACCCCAGGGGGAAGGCAAGTGCCCCCTCTTGGCGCCTTCCATCCTTCAGTCACCTATGCTACTAATTTTCAATTTTTCGTAAGAACCGTAACTGTAGATCCCCCTGACTGGCGGATGACGTATGTCTACAAGTATTTGCTTTTGTAATAAGGCAGCCAGAAAGGTAATAAGAGGACAATCAGTTCTAAAGTATATTTCAAGCATAGTTTTCTCTTAGTTTTCGTTTGGTTTGGTTTGGTGGAACATTTTGTTAATATTTGCAGCATGAAGTGACGTAAATGCATCTGCAAATGTTGATAGGAGTAAAACAGTTCAAGCGCGAATATGATCTTGAAAGATTGTTCTGATTGACTGTTCGTTTTGATCAACCAATCAGAGTAAAGTCTTTCCCATGCACTGGAATGAGTTAAAAGCCCTGAAAACAAAGGCATTCAGACAGTCATGGACTAGCTGCCGGACGAGAAGGTCATGTTAGACGTGTCCGAAAAAGTTATTTGTAAAATGAAGAAGTGACTGTCATTTCGCGTTCGGTTTATATCGCCGTGCAAACAGATGCATTTACGGACAGTTATGTCACGTGTATGAGGATATTGAAAGGGTAATGCAGTATGTAAAGGGGGACGAAAATCTAATAGTCATGGGCGACTGGAATGCAGTTGTAGGGGAAGGAGTAGAAGAAAAGGTTACAGGAGAATATGGGCTTGGGACAAGGAATGAAAGAGGAGAAAGACTAATTGAGTTCTGTAACAAGTTTCGGCTAGTAATAGCGAATACCCTGTTCAAGAATCACAAGAGGAGGAGGTATACTTGGAAAAGGCCGGGAGATACGGGAAGATTTCAATTAGATTACATCATGGTCAGACAGAGATTCCGAAATCAGATACTGGATTGTAAGGCGTACCCAGGAGCAGATATAGACTCAGATCACAATATAGTAGTGATGAAGAGTAGGCTGAAGTTCAAGACATTAGTCAGGAAGAATCAATACGCAAAGAAGTGGGATACGGAAGTACTAAGGAATGACGAGATACGTTTGAAGTTCTCTAACGCTATAGATACAGCAATAAGGAATAGCGCAGTAGGCAGTACAGTTGAAGAGGAATGGACATCTCTAAAAAGGACCATCACAGAAGTTGGGAAGGAAAACATAGGTACAAAGAAGGTAGCTGCGAAGAAATCATGGGTAACAGAAGAAATACTTCAGTTGATTGATGAAAGGAGGAAGTACAAACATGTTCCGGGAAAATCAGGAATACAGAAACACAAGTCGCTGAGGAATGAAATAAATAGGAAGTGCAGGGAAGCTAAGACGAAATGGTTGCAGGAAAAATGTGAAGACATCGAAAAAGATATGATTGTCGGAAGGACAGACTCAGCATACAGGAAAGTCAAAACAACCTTTGGTGACATTAAAAGGAACGGTGGTAACATTAAGAGTGCAACGGGAATTCCACTGCTAAATGCAGAGGAGAGAGCAGATAGGTGGAAAGAATACATTGAAAGCCTCTATGAGGGTGAAGAGTTGTCTGATGTGATAGAAGAAGAAAAAGGAGTCGATTTAGAAGAGATAGGGGATCCAGTATTAGAATCGGAATTTAAAAGAGCTTTGGAGGACTTACGGTCAAATAAGGCAGAAGGGATAGATAACATTCCATCAGAATTTCTAAAATCATTGGGGGAAGTGGCAACAAAACGACTATTCACGTTGGTGTGTAGAATATATGAGTCTGGCGATATACCATCTGACTTTCGGAAAAGCATTATCCACACAATTCCGAAGACGGCAAGAGCTGACAAGTGCGAGAATTATCGCACAATCAGCTTAACAGCTCATGCATCGAAGCTGCTTACAAGAATAATATACAGAAGAATGGAAAAGAAAATTGAGAATGCGCTAGGTGACGATCAGTTTGGCTTTAGGAAAAGTAAAGGGACGAGAGAGGCCATTCTGACGTTACGGCTAATAATGGAAGCAAGGCTAAAGAAAAATCAAGACACTTTCATAGGATTTGTCGACCTGGAAAAAGCGTTCGACAATATAAAATGGTGTAAGCTGTTCGAGATTATGAAAAAAGTAGGGGTAAGCTATAGGGAGAGACGGGTCATATACAATATGTACAACAACCAAGAGGGAATAATAAGAGTGGACGATCAAGAACGAAGTGCTCGTATTAAGAAGGGTGTAAGACAAGGCTGTAGCCTTTCGCCCCTACTCTTCAATCTGTACATCGAGGAAGCAATGAAGGAAATAAAACAAAGGTTCAGGAGTGGAATTAAAATACAAGGTGAAAGGATATCAATGATACGATTCGCTGATGACATTGCTATCCTGAGTGAAAGTGAAGAAGAATTAAATGATCTGCTGAACGGAATGAACAGTCTAATGAGTACACAGTATGGTTTGAGAGTAAATCGGAGAAAGACGAAGGTAATGAGAAGTAGTAGAAATGAGAACAGCGAGAAACTTAACATCAGGATTGATGGTCACGAAGTCAATGAAGTTAAGGAATTCTGCTACCTAGGCAGTAAAATAACTAATGACGGACGGAGCAAGGAGGACATCAAAAGCAGACTCGCTACGGCAAAAAAGGCATTTCTGGCCAAGAGAAGTCTACTAATATCAAATACCGACCTTAATTTGAGGAAGAAATTTCTGAGGATGTACGTCTGGAGTACAGCATTGTATGGTAGTGAAACATGGACTGTGGGAAAACCGGAACAGAAGAGAATCGAAGCATTTGAGATGTGGTGCTATAGACGAATGTTGAAAATTAGGTGGACTGATAAGGTAAGGAATGAGGAGGTTCTACGCAGAATCGGAGAGGAAAGGAATATGTGGAAAACACTGATAACGAGAAGGGACAGGATGATAGGACATCTGCTACGACATGAGGGAATGACTTCCATGGTACTAGAGGGAGCTGTAGAGGGCAAAAACTGTAGAGGAACACAGAGATTGGAATACGTCAAGCAAATAATTGAGGACTTAGGTTGCAAGTGCTACTCTGAGATGAAGAGATTAGCACAGGAAAGGAATTTGTGGCGGGCTGCATCAAACCAGTCAGTAGACTGATGACCAAAAAAAAAAAAAAAATGTCACGTTCGGGATATTTTTGAGTGTTTGTTGTAGAGAAAATCGCATGCGAAACTATCGGCCTTTGTGGAGAATTCTGCGTGGCGTGTTCTGTACGCATTTCCAGAACATTTTTTGGCGAGCATCTTCTTTTGAAGAATCCACTGAAAAGGACCGAGTGTGAAACTCATTTCGTAGCAGAGTATGGACTGTATTAATCTCGTAATATTTCGGGTTGGACTTAGTACATTTCTGGCTGTCTTGTGTGTGATATAAGCTGCATGAACTAGTAGTAGATGTGCTATCGACGTAAATGTGGGCTTGTTGGCACCATAACTAAAAGACATTAAAAAACTTTAGTATCGGGAAGCGGACATTTTCAATGAAGGAAGGAAGCATCCTCTTTTGCCCGTTATTACTAGAGATTTACAGGTTTATTTTGTTACCTGAGTTACGCGATCTATGCACTCTTAGGTAAGGATGATGGTTTTCTTCAACGCTGCTTTTAACATCGTCTACATGGTACCTACGAATGCTGAGCAACGGATGGTGAACGAACGCTGTACTGAGGTAGGTGTACATTAATTTGCCGCTTGCTTCACTCATTGCTCCGCCGCAGTAGGGCTCAACACCAGCTACAGACTTTGGTCCCGTTCCATCGTTGCTTGCTGCATCCACACATCTCCCTCCCCCCCCCCCCCCCCTCCCGCCATCGTAACACCAACCGACACTACACGATAAAGGTGAGGAAATTTGGAAGGGGGGGAGGGGAGGACTCTTGTGTCCTCGCCAATGGATGCAACCGGAGCTGGCATGCTGAGATAGTTTCTGACTGGTGCCACAGGCGGCACTTTGAAGTTCATCATCACCAAACACAGGCACAGCCCTATCAGCAACCTGTGTGCTGCCGCCAATGAAATGGACTTCTGCATTGCGACAAGCAGGGGCCACACACAGCAACATACGGTTCATGTTTGATGTTAGCGTACGAGAGTTCTATTATAGAGTTCCAGGGTTGCAGTTCTTAGCCACAGTTCCTAGTGGAGACCAGCCCGTGATACTTACAAGGGAACCTCCTCATCGCACCCCCCCTCAGATTTAGTTATAAGTTGGCACAGTGGATAGACCTTGAAAAACTGAAGACAGATCAATCGAGCAAACAGGAAGAAGTTGTGTGGAACTATGAAAAAAATAAGCAAAACATACAAACTGAGTACTCCATGCGCAACATCACGGATTGTGTGAGCTCAGGAGCGCCGTGGTCCCGTGGTTAGCGTGAGCACCTGCGGAACGAGAGGTCCTTGGTTCAAGTCTTCCCTCGAGTGAAAAGTTTATTTTTTTTATTTCCGCAACGTTATGATCTGTCCGTTCGTTCACTGACGTCTCTGTTCACTGTAATAAATTTAGTGTCTGTGTTTTGCGACCGCACCGCAAAACCGTGCGATTAGTAGACGAAAGGACGTGCCTCTCCAAAAAATGGTTCAAATGGCTCTGAGCACTATGGGACTTAACATCTATGGTCATCAGTCCCCTAGAACTTAGAACTACTTAAACCTAACTAACCTAAGGACATCACACAACACCCAGCCATCACGAGGCAGAGAAAATCCCAGACCCCCCCGGGAATCGAACCCGGGAACTCGGGCGTGGGAAGCGAGAACGCTACCGCACGACCACGAGATGCGGGCGATGAGCCTCTCCAATGGGAACCGAAAACATTTGATCGCAAGGTCATAGGTCAACCGATTCCTCCACCGGAAAACACGTTTGATATATGCTATACGACACTGGTGACGGCATGTGCGTCACATGACAGGAGTATGTTGTCGACCCACCTAACTTGCACACCTGGCGAATGGGTAAAAAGATTCTTCTACCTTGCCTGATTTAGGTTTTCTTGTGGATAGATAATCACTCCCTAAAAAGGGATGAAAACATAAGAGTTTGTCAGATAATAATTGTCTGAAAATGAAAAATTAAAATTTGCACTCGAGGGAAGACTTAAATCAAGGACCTCTGGCTCCGCAGATGCTCACGCTAACCACGGGACCACGGCGCTCCTGAACTCACTTTCACCTTGATGTTGTCTATCTTATCATGGACTACTCAGTTTGTATATTTTGCTTATTTTTTTCATAGTTCCACACAACTTCTTCCTGTTTTCTCGATTGATCTGTGTTCAGTTTTTCAAGGCCTATCCACTGTGCCAACTTATAACTATATCTGAGGGGGATGTGATGGGGAGGTTCCCTTGTTAGTCTACAAGTGTAGTCGTGTATAGCGTTCACATAGGGAGAAGTTTTTACTATGGTGATTGAAAGTGTGGCACCCATGATGGACATATTCTTGTTGACATTGTAATCCAGGGCAGGCCAAACGCTGCACAGTGTGCAGACGTGCAGAAGTACTACACATGTGCGACAGCAAGCGACAGCGACATCTGTTATTAGACATGTGTCCTAAATGAACGGCGGCGGCTCCACTTCCCTGTTTAAGTGGTACAAGCAAGAGCGCAACATACCCAGTCTCGTTTACCCCTGGTAACCGTAACCTTAACAGAGAAGTACTGAGAAATGGCAGGTACTGTGAAAAAGCAAAGGACGCGAGATCTATGTTCTCAGTCGTTTAAAAATGACTGGGAATTGCAATTCTTTTTTGTTGCCGTTGGCGAAAACTCAGTGTTTGCTGTGCCGCCGAATAATAGGCGACCAGCGTAAGTTTTCAATTGAAAGACACTACAGTACATATCACAAAGACGAGTGTAGTGTACTCAACAGTGAAGAACGGCAAGCAAAATTAAATGTCCTTAAGAAAATGGATGAGACACATCAAATCGATTTTACTGTACGTCACAGTAACTGATACTTCTTGAACTCTTAGTTTCTTGTGTTACATTTATGTC
Source organism: Schistocerca nitens (assembly GCF_023898315.1). Taxonomy (NCBI): domain Eukaryota; kingdom Metazoa; phylum Arthropoda; class Insecta; order Orthoptera; family Acrididae; genus Schistocerca; species Schistocerca nitens. The sequence continues at coordinate 287,189,963 of NC_064614.1, forward strand.
TATTTTACTGTACGCTGTACAATGTACTGTTTTCAATTTTCCAGAATGACAACCACGCAAAATCTTCACTGCGAGCTAGTGAACCTATGTTGGCTTCAAATGGCTCTGAGCACTATGGGACTTAACATCTGAGGTCATCAGTCCCATAGAACTTAGAACTACTTAAACCTAACTAACCTAAGGACATCACACACATCCATGCCCGAGGCAGGATTCGAACCTGCGACCGTAGCGGTCGCGCGGTTCCAGACTGAAGCGCCTAGAACCGCTCGGCCACACCGGCCGGCGAACCTATGTTGGAAGACCCTTGTTGGATATCAGACCTTGCATTTCTCGTGGACATTGAGTCTCACATGAACAGCCTGAACGTCAGTTTGCAAGGTGAAAATAATTTAATTTCTGACATGTTGTAAAAAGTAAATGCCTTTGAAAGGAAGCTTGCGCTTTGGGAGAGCCAGCTATTGACAGTCCGACTCTTGGACTGGTCCATAAAAGTGCTAGATTTCAAGAATACGTGTAAATAATTGTAAAAATTAAGGAACAATTTCGAGCACAATTTGCAGATGTTACGAGTTTGTCTCGTGTCATTCGCCTCTTTGCTCCACCGTTCTCGTCGTCAGTTGATGATGCTCCGAATGATCTACAGATGGAACTGATCGACCTACAGTGCAATACAACACTGAAGGACAAGTTCTTTGCAGTGCGAAGTACAAAAGAATTCTACGAAAATTTTTCACAAGAATTTCCACGCCTGCATCGAGAAGCCGCGAGAGTTATGTCCATGTTCGGGTCGACATATGTTTGTGAAAGATTTTTCTCGGTGATGAAAATGAATAAATCAAGGTTTCGATCAAGCATAAGTGATGAAAATCATCGCAACTGCTTGCATTTGTCAACGAACCGTGCTTTTGTGCCCGATATCAGCTATATCATTTCTCATGACCACTGATAAACGTGTTTGGATTTATTCCTTTCATAACTAAAAATTATTGTTTACAAACTGTGAATTATTGCCTCATTCTGCTCCATGTTACATTATTATCAGGGAAATAGGTCATTAAACCGATTGTTCCAATGTATACTTACATTTAGGGTTTTTTTTTTTTAATGTGTGAAGGGCTACGCTCGGCTGAAGTCGATAAAACATAACATTCATCTGATTGTCGGTTATTATGCAGATTTCAGACGGAACTGATGAAAGATATAGCAATAATGGTATTGAAATAACAGGTGATCATCGAGATGTCTGCGGTTATCATTCTGTTCAGAGGTCAGTGAGACATAAATTATGAGGGTGTAACTGAGGGCACCGATAATTAGTTATAGTGAGAGGCACCCACTTGCCTTTCTCATACTGTGGCATCAAGCAGTCAGGCCTGCAAGATGAGTGGTTTGCCAAGCGAGTGGATTCTTCCTTAGTTTATCGAGTAACATGAAATCTCGTATCTTACTATTTAGTTACAAATTATCCTCCTGTGTGAATAACACGCAACGGAAACACGCATCTGACTATCAGTGATTTATAGAACTCTGACTGCACACTACGCATTGGCAATACCACATTTACTTTTTGTCTTTGATTTAACGGCTTTTATATAAATTCGGGATATTATGACAACATACAATTTAATGAAAAAGGCCACCAATCTCTTTCTTTTCACTATTTGATTTATTCCTAAACACACAAATTCTACGACCTACAACAATATAACATGAGAATTTCCGCCCAATGGGCATGGCTTTACATTAGTGAACCTCTATACTATGGTCTCGTAATCTATTTACCGCAACAGTGCACTTCCTGGATAGGATGGTGGATCTTTTATTATACCTCACACTTCGACTCTCACAATCATCCTCACGAAACTTTCCTCCAGATCGAGCGATACAGAAGGAACAAGCATAACCCACAAATCTTTCGAAACTACCTTGCTACTCCCATATAAAACACACATACCCAAATTACATGACATACACAACACAACAATATGAAATACTACACAAAGAACTGTTACAACATCATCACTTTCCGCTTTCCCACTTCAATCAATATTTATCCCAGTTTCACACGACACTGCCCCACTTTGTAATTCTACTTTCCTACTGTGAACTCTGGAGATAAACGCACGTCTTCCTGTGCAATGCAAGCCAAGTGGCGTTGCTGGAAAGACGGCCGACTCACCTTGATTCTCTCTCAGAGTTTAAATTTAGCGTCACACGGAATGATATTTCTTAAATATTTCAACTTATGATACACACGCTATTTCTTAAATATTTCAGCTTATTGTACACACGCTATTAATTCAGCTTAACTTAAGCACACGGAAGTATCTCAACTTACAACTACACGTGGGCTCATTGTGACCGTTGGTTTACTACAATCCCCTTAAAATTACCTGCCTCACATTTAATTCTCCCCACAAAAGTTCCTGAGAAAGAGAAATTATTAATTCTAACTACTCTTAAATATTCCACATCCATACCATGCCTCCACTCTTTCATTACGGAGCACAACAAAAAACAGGTCTTTACAGCAGAAGGTCCAGCGGCAGAGTGCCGAAACATGGCCGTATTCCGGTTCTCTCGCACCTCTGTCGAAGTGGGAGAAGCACCTTGCTACCTTATAGGTCAGCCACATTTCAGACGCTCAAAGCTCTGGTAACTTCCATCTCTTTGGTCCCACCAAAGGTGGCGAAAGGATCGACTCAAAGATGATCATATATTCCCATTCACTATCTGTGGTTAGCAGACGACCATACATTCATTCATTTCACAGATCTCACCAAACTGGATGTAGGGATTTATTTTGAGGGAGCGCACATGTGATCAATTAAATAAATAAATTGTCATTCTTTCCCACACTGGTATCCGGCTTCGCTGTATTAATTGAAATTGAGTTACTTTTACACAAAAAATGTGTTGTTCTGACAAAAATATCGAAGTATTTCGTACCTATTTTCAATGTCGGGCGGTACTGTACCCTTTCACCACCGGCTACCCATGCAGAAAAAAATGGCACGGTACTATCCTTGCAATGCGAGGGTAGTTCCGAACATTTTTTTTTTAAGAAAACTGTATTAGAACAAACATAGCAAGTCATCAAAATACCCAGGAGGAGACCTTAGCCCCTGGTGAGCTCAAATAGACGACCAAATATTGTTACTTTACCAAATTATTGACAGTTGTTGCATTATTGTACTCTCCACAATCCGGAGTGACGTACACATACAAATTTACAACAATCTACATGACAAATGAAACATTATATCATACAAATAAAAAAAAATAATGTTGAAATAAAAATTTGCTTTAGTTACTGGGACCTTCGTTATTTTTATGAGTAATCCAAATTTCAATAATTCTAAAACAAATAAAAAAATACTAATTGTACTCATGAAATTTTAAATAGCTCACCGTCCAAACGCAGAGCAAGTAATCTGACATTCATAAATTGCGCTGTAAAAACCTTTACACAGCAAAGTCTAAATACAAAACAAAATCAACAAAAAAAGAAAAACATTGCGTACACTAGTTACACGTAGAATGTCAGGCTCCATACCATTACTCTAAAATATACCTCAAACCTACAGAGAAATAAAACTGAGAAGAAAAACAATGAAATATACCACAAGTTACATACTGGTTACGTAATATAGTTCGTCCAAGACATCATGTCATACCTCATTAACTATCATCACCTAAGCAATTGCCACAACTACTCGACAGTGAGTTTAACTTTATCCTATAGCCATCAGTACAAATACCTGCTGCTGAGCTAGTCAGTCCATCAACTTTGATCAATACACGCAATAAATAGTTAGCAATAAGTGCTTGAATCTACCAGTAGCTCTCTTATCTTACTCTACTGCTTATTTCTCTGTTGTCACACATTTAGACGACAAGAACTTGCATTTCGACTAGCCTTCGTTACACTTTAATGTGAAACACCACCACTGTGATAATGAAAATAAGTGGCTTCAGTCAAAACACCAACAAGATTATTACTATGCACTACATCAAAATGCATCAATTAATTCCGATATTCGTTGTGCAATGCAAACTCTTCTCCCCTGTGACAACCTTACTGATCAATGCTACAAGAGCCGCTACGTTAGTATTACGCCACTGGCTAATAATTAGAGCATCATTGTACCAAATATTCTAATAAACATGCTACGTGAACTTGATAACCCAGAACAGACAAAAAACAAACACTAACTATAATAAAAACACAAATATTAATAAAATACAATTACGCTTGCTGTCCCTTCAGGAATGAAACATACGAAAAACATTTACACAATTACAAATACATTATTCCCTATCTTGCGAGTCACACGGAAACATTTCATTCTGTGATTTTCTTGAGGTCAAAAAGTTGCTGATAGTTTTCCTAGAACCACTGTCTCGGTGTCAAAGCTCTCCCATGGTTACCCGGACAAAAGTCTTTGAGTCACTCAAATCGGCATTTTGAACACGCACTGAACAGTAAACTGTATCTCACATTAAACACAAATGTCATAGTCACTCTCAGAGTACCATCCACACGAATCTGTTCGTCCAAAAAATGGCCCTACAACTACTATTACCCACGGTTCTGTCCTTTCAGTTCATGGTGTAATTAAAAGTCGTAAGTTTCAACAAACAGCACTTATTCCCGCGCCAATTCAAGAAATGTCTCCTACTACAGACGCAAATGTCCATGTCCCACTCTAGTTTCTTGCCTTCATACAATAATTGTTCACCAAACGACAACTGTCCTCTAAGTATACCAAGTGTCCCACATGCAATTCACAAAGCACACTTAACAAGTCACTGCCTAAAGTTTATGGATCCCACCATTCAGTGGTCAAGACAAAACAAAACAATCGTCCTGTCTGCTAAAGACAAAATCTTTTCCACCACTCACAACGTGGAATCACCAGTCCTTCACTTTCCACCTTATAGAAAGTCGCAGTCATCTTGTTTCACGGCTCCACAGTCCAGTACTAGTTAATAGTTGCTGGTAACAAATGCTCGCCGGGCTCTGCCACACCTCGTCCATTCTGCAGTAGCGCCGCTGCGCGCGCCATTGAGCAGAAGACACCACCCGCTGTTGCCTCCGCGGGATACCTTCCCCAGTCGTAAGGGTGGCGGAACTCATGAATGGCCAGTGGTACGTGCGTGTCGCCCCAGGCCGTTGACCTGCTGTAGCGGGCGCGTGGAGTGTACCTCATCCGACAGTGGAGTGGGGAGTGCCGCGGCTCTGTCGCCCGTCGACATGGCAACGTCAGCTCGGCCCGCTAGCGGTATGGGCGTTACGACACCCAATCAGTCAGAGCCTTCCGTGCATCTCGCAACATTACAGACAAAAGGATATTCTTACATTATTTAAATACTCATTGATTACATGTATGATCTATTAGATACATTGGTAATAAAAGAATCTTTGTTCTAAAAAACATAAAATTATACACCCTAGTTTTCTACACATACAACATCAACATTTATCTCTTTTCTATAGACAGCCCACACTCGTGCTATTCATTGTACCTGTCGTCCCTCATACAAAACATGAAAGTGTAAAAAAAAACAAAAGGAATAATAAACAATCTATACAGCTCATAATTACAATATCAAATAGTAGGCTACTCTAACATCCTATCACAGTGAAAATATTAGAAACTTTATTCTAAAACTACAATATACAATGAACTTTTGTGCTTGTGACAGACTGAAGGTAATACCCCTTGAAAGTGTTCTAACAAAAAAATAAGAATAATCTACACAGCTCACAATTACCTACCACATGTTATTAAATAGTAAACTACTTTAACACCCTAACACAACAAACATTTTAGAAACTGGTGACTCTAAATCTACAACATACAATGCACCTTTGTGCTTGTGACAGACTGAAATTAGTATCTCTCTATATATTTCACCTTTTTATATAACATCATTTCTAGGACACGTATGAACCATCCACATGATGTCAGATCCTGACCTGCCATCGAGGTTCATCCAAATCAAACAATACATAATAATGTTTTAGTGACAGATTGGTAGCATCCCCTTTACAGGAGTGTGCGCATTGATCACACTACTCTACGACTCTCACTCACCAGACATCACATTTTCCCCCTCATTCAATCCATTAATACACTAACAGAATAGGTCTAGAAGTCAGCAAACCTTAAAACCACCACACTCACGACAACATACCATACCTTTGCTCCCTTATACTCAACGACATAACACATGAAGCTGCTTCGGAGATAGCTTTCCAGTCTCCGAATTCGTCCTTTCACTCTGGCATCTCTCTCCATCGGCTTACCTCCGCATTCGCTTTACCCATTAATCATTCTGCTAAACACCAACTTTAGAATTGCGACATTTCATCTAAGAACAAAAAATACACAAATTATTCAACCTCCAAAATAACTGTACACATTATTGGTACCGTTTTGATTAGTTCTACTGGTACCAGGCTCCAACAACAACAAAAAATATTATTTTTGCCAAATCGCAAATGTTGTGCTAAGAATTAGATCTACACTTATATTACATCTTACGTCAGTATTCCATAACGTTCACCATCTGGGTCTCATACTCCCTTTGCGTCCTTTCACATTGTGCAGTTGTCCTCATCTCTTCATTCGTATTTCGGCTCTCCGTCCGTCCATTACTCCATCATTTCCTGGTCTTCCTTCGCCATTGGCATCAATCTCTATTGCAGCATACACAGGCCTCTCTGTAACATACATCTAAGACGTCTCCACATTATTCAATTCCACTCACCTTTATTTACCACTGTTTCATCACGTCGAATCTCTCTTTATTAATCACACTGCTTCACGTCGCTTCTTTCCTTACATATCACCTTTATCCACTACTATTTATCACGTCGCTTCTCTATCTACTATCTTTATTCACTCATTAATCATCACGTCGTTTCTGCTTGATCCTTATTCACGCGACAAAAAATACGTACATACACCACTCTGTCGACTCCTGTTCATGACTCATTTGACCAGTCTATTCCGTCATACTTCCTGACATCCCGCCTGAAAATTCTTATGTTCGATTTGACCCTGCACAACGTTACACACCACAAATAAATACACTGACTATCTACCATAAATTGCCTACCTTAGATCTATCCTTAACTTTTCCATAATTTGATGTTAGAAATGTGATGAAGCCAACGAGATTGTTTTCCCTTGATCGTCTCAATTGTGACAATGATTGTCCTGTCGTGAACGCAATGACTGCCTATCCTATCTTCGCCCATCATTTTGATTTTCCCTTCTTCCATCTCTGTCCCATCTTCTATTTTCCCGGTTTGACGGTCGATATTCCCATGAACTCTGCCCCCTATTTCCTCGCCATCTTCCATTCCCGTCATTCCTCTGATTCCCTGCTCTCCTGCCATTCTGATAGTTTCTGCCGTTCCTATCCTCGACTCTGTCTGACCTGTGAGTCGTGTCTCCGTTCACGATGTTCTTCTCATTACCCAGTTCCTGTAACAAGTGCTGAAATGACGCAGAATCGTCTAAGCCTCTGCCTGCTATCACTATATCTCTGCGCAATCTCACTGGCAACTTCGTTATACAGATCCTAATGAGCTCCCCAGGTTGGTATGGCACATCCAAATACCTATTTCGTCTCAGCATTTCCTGATGGCACGCCACTGGATCTCTTATACTACCTTCGTTACAATTTGGCATCATCAATATGCTTTGCTTAACCTGGTCCTGCTTACTTTTCGGCCAGAAGTCATTTAAAAACTTGTCACAAAATATCTTGTAGCTACTACAGTCTTTAATAACTTCCTGCATTTTTTCTCTAGCCTCGTCCCTCAAATGGTTACACACAAACTTCATTTTGAGGAGCGGTCCCCACGATGCAGGTAATGAATCTTGAAATTGAGACAGCCACAGACATGGATGTTGGTAGTTATCAGGATCCGGAAAGCAAGTGAACTTTTGTACCGACACGAAGTGCCTCCTACATTCTTCTTCCGCATTTATGTTTTCCGACCATGGGCTATACCCAGTTGGGTTTGCCACCTGTTTTATCCGACACAACCGTTCTTCTAACTCTCTGAGTTCGTCTTCCTCTTTCTGCCTATTTTCTTTTTTTGAATTTATCTCACTCTCCCTCTGCAATCTACCTGGTGGTGTGTCACCTCCGCTACTGCATGCTAATTGCAACTGTGCTAGTTCTTCCCTATGTTTCCTATTTATTTCTAATTGCGCCTCTTTAAACTGTAATAGTGATTGTATCTCTTCCTGTTTGGCATAAACCTCTCGCTGCGTACTGTCAGAGCCTGTCTCGCCTCTTACACTGACCTTTTCCACATCTGCACTAATTGTATTCATTCTGACCACTGCCTCCGCAACTTCATCCCTGTATTTATTTAGCGCCACTTCCTGCTGGGTGACTTGAGCTTCCACGCTGTCTAATGCCCGTTGTTTATCTGCAAGCAAGTCCTCCACTACCTCTTTGATTCGCTCATCTGGCAACACGTCCCTACGTTCTGTGATATCCCTTTCTATTGCAATTATTCGTACCCCCAAATTATTGGTTTTTTCTTTCACGGCGTCCCATACTTGCTTCAACGCACCCAGATTCTTCTCCCCCTCATCTAACCGATTATTAACTGCGGACAGACGCTCATCAATAACTGAGAGTAGCTTCCTCATTGCCTCTTTATTTCCCTTATCCATTGCTTCCAATCTTTCCTTATTTGCTTCAAATCTTTCCTTATCTCCCTATCTCTCTCCTTATTCTCTCTATCCATCGCGTCCAATATATCATTAATTGCTTCAAATCTTTCCTTATTATCTCTATCCATCCTCTGTAAAAACTGCAGTAGCCCACTGTCATTTGCTACTGTCGACGCGCTCACCTCGTTCGCCTGAGAAACCGTAGCTTCGCTAAGGGTAGCTGCACTTTCACTGAATACCTGAAATAGTCCCGAGCCCGCGTCGTCGGGAAAAGCCCGCGTTTGTGGACAAAGCCCGCCGCATAGAGGATCACCTTGCAGCGGTCCACTGAACAATACAGCCCCTTCGGAGTGTTTGCCGTCCCCGCTCATTAAGCCATGGTCAACAGCTACTTCCTGCAGCACTACTACATTCGCCCCAGAATCGCTATTCTCCATGGAGGCTACACTTTTCAACTGCGATCTAGTTACTACGGACATTGCGCAAAAAAAATTATACAACGATCTTCCAACCTTAGATGAAGTAGCAAGCATTACATAAAAAACATAAAAGATCCTCACCAATCCAGAAAGAAATTGCCAACAAAAAAAATTTTTTCTTCTTAGCGCTATCACAATACATTCCATAAAAAAAATCTTAACAGCAAACCCTAACAGCAGAATCCTGGCAAAATATCCTGGCAAAATATACCCTGGCCAAATCATCCTGGCAACAAATTAAATATCCTGGTAACAAAATTATCGTGGCAAAAAACGGAATCCTGGCAACAAAATATCTTAACAAAAATAATCCTGGCAAAAAAATTATCGTGGCAAAAAAAAACGGAATCCTGGCAGCAAAATAATCCTAACTAAAGGAATCCTGGCAGGGTCGAAATTATGAGAGGCACCCACTTGCCTTTCTCATACTGTGGCATCAAGCAGTCAGGCCTGCAAGATGAGTGGTTTGCCAAGCGAGTGGATTCTTCCTTAGTTTATCGAGTAACATGAAATCTCGTATCTTACTATTTAGTTACAAATTATCCTCCTGTGTGAATAACACGCAACGGAAACACGCATCTGACTATCAGTGATTTATAGAACTCTGACTGCATACTACGCATTGGCAATACCACATTTACTTTTTGTCTTTGATTTAACGGCTTTTATATAAATTCGGGATATTATGACAACATACAATTTAATGAAAAAGGCCACCAATCTCTTTCTTTTCACTATTTGATTTATTCCTAAACACACAAATTCTACGACCTACAACAATATAACATGAGAATTTCCGCCCAATGGGCATGGCTTTACATTAGTGAACCTCTATACTATGGTCTCGTAATCTATTTACCGCAACAGTGCACTTCCTGGATAGGATGGTGGATCTTTTATTATACCTCACACTTCGACTCTCACAATCATCCTCACGAAACTTTCCTCCAGATCGAGCGATACAGAAGGAACAAGCATAACCCACAAATCTTTCGAAACTACCTTGCTACTCCCATACAAAACACACATACCCAAATTACATGACATACACAACACAACAATATGAAATACTATACAAAGAACTGTTACAACATCATCACTTTCCGCTTTCCCACTTCAATCAATATTTATCCCAGTTTCACACGACACTGCCCCACTTTGTAATTCTACTTTCCTACTGTGAACTCTGGAGATAAACGCACGTCTTCCTGTGCAATGCAAGCCAAGTGGCGTTGCTGGAAAGACGGCCGACTCACCTTGATTCTCTCTCAGAGTTTAAATTTAGCGTCACACGGAATGATATTTCTTAAATATTTCAACTTATGATACACACGCTATTTCTTAAATATTTCAGCTTATTGTACACACGCTATTAATTCAGCTTAACTTAAGCACACGGAAGTATCTCAACTTACAACTACACGTGGGCTCATTGTGACCGTTGGTTTACTACAATCCCCTTAAAATTACCTGCCTCACATTTAATTCTCCCCACAAAAGTTCCTGATAAAGAGAAATTATTAATTCTAACTACTCTTAAATATTCCACATCCATACCATGCCTCCACTCTTTCATTACGGAGCACAACAAAAAACAGGTCTTTACAGCAGAAGGTCCAGCGGCAGAGTGCCGAAACATGGCCGTATTCCGGTTCTCTCGCACCTCTGTCGAAGTGGGAGAAGCACCTTGCTACCTTATAGGTCAGCCACATTTCAGACGCTCAAAGCTCTGGTAACTTCCATCTCTTTGGTCCCACCAAAGGTGGCGAAAGGATCGACTCAAAGATGATCATATATTCCCATTCACTATCTGTGGTTAGCAGACGACCATACATTCATTCCTTTCACAGATCTCACCAAACTGGATGTAGGGATTTATTTTGAGGGAGTGCACATGTGATCAATTAAATAAATAAATTGTCATTCTTTCCCACACTGGTATCCGGCTTCGCTGTATTAATTGAAATTGAGTTACTTTTACACAAAAAATGTGTTGTTCTGACAAAAATATCGAAATATTTCGTACCTATTTTCAATGTCGGGCGGTACTGTACCCTTTCAATAGGAAACCTTTCATTAGTTTAATGTTATTTGAAATCATGAGTAAGGTTCGTTGGAAGTTGCTAAGTGTTCTCTTTCTTAAATACTAGATCAAAAACATTACGTGTATTTACGTGCCGTCAGTCAAGCTGCCTTAATAAAAACCCACGGTTGTTAACTGTATTACTTGTCTTACTGGGTTAAACAGTTAACATAAAAGTAGACGTCTCAATGAGTAGACTGTGACAGTATTTTAAATGTTTAATACGCGAAATACCTTCCAATGGTTGGCTATCAAGCTGTGGAAAGAGCACTAGAATGCGCCGGTACAGAGCATCCCAACAAGTGGATAAAGCGACATCTGTGCGTAGAAATATGCACTACATGAACACTGACGGCTGCGGCGTACACGCTGTGACCCGGAAGTTGTACATGTGCTGGAGCAGCGCACGCGTGCAGAATTTCTGGCCGGCCCTGTTATAATCAGTAACACATGCCTTGACAGGTCAGTGTTTACACAGGAAACTCTCCATCGCACCTCCCTCAGATTTATTCGTGAAATGGCCCAGTGGATGCACACAGAGCAAGTATGAAAACAGGAAGAAGAAACAGTGAATGGTGCAAGCTCAAAATGTACAGCAGCGAGCAGAGTTGTGTAGCTATAGCGTTGTGGCTATGTGGTTACGGTGTTGGACTGTGAATGGGAATATCTGGATTCAATTTTTTCACAAAATTATGAACTGTTCGTCCAGTTATTAACATGTCTGTTCTCTGTATTCAAATTTGTGTCTATGTCATTGTGTAACGTCCATTTGTAATTGTGAGGTGTAAGAAAAGGATCTCCAGACATATGTACCTCCTATTTTGTCCTACTCAGGTGCCACATGTTATGACTCTTGTGTTCCATTTCTGGAGTTTTGACTTTTGAATCCTTTGTTATAACCAGTGGCAGCTGCTGTGTAAAAGCAGAAGTGCACATGAACACCCTAACATGGGACACCTGGCGGATTTATTGGTTATGTTTCTTTGAATGCTGTTAAAAGCGTATCATAGATGCTGCAATCTGAATGATACCGCACTTACATCTACCGCGCTACTGCTTCTCTAGACTGTGAAATTTGACAACAGGATAGTGAGCACAGCTTCACTTGTGCACATTTTAAGGAGCTTTTGCGCATGTGCAACTCGCGTAATGTAGTTGCCTTTCGGGCCAAATACATACGGATTTGATAAACAACGTACGCGATTCACGATGTTGCAGCTCAACTAGAAGTTTATGTCAGTGCCACCAGATGGTAGCACCACAGTCTAACATAACAGTCGCGACACTTCGCCTCGATTTTGTTGCCTACCGCACCAGCAGCGCCCCAAGCGGCCAGTAAATTAAACTCTGGTTTCGGCGCGATCCTCAAAGCGAATAGTGGTTGTTTATTTTGATTTCTACAATGGTTTTTACAAGCTGGAGCGTTTGTAGCCCAATAAATTGCAGCAACAACAGGAAGAAGATACCACAGCTGTCTTTTTTACGTTTCCTAAGGATCCTGAGAGGTATATACCATCATGTTACTAAACTGTATCGTCAGGATTCTCTTGCAAACTACATGTGTATTAATGATTAATGTTTCGTTCTAGGAGCAGAAAATGATTAGTTAGTAGCAGAGGAGAAGACCTTATGAAAAAAGACCCAGTTTACCTGTATAATAATATTAGGTTTTGTTCGCTACATTTCGAACAAAACCAGTTCATGAACGCAGACAATAATAAACTCGTGTAGAATGCAGTGCCCACACTGTTTGACATCCCAAGTAAGCCACCTCAACTGACGATGAAGAGGATACTGCCACAAAGATTCGACAATCCATCTAAAGCTGTAAAACAGTCCTATGACACAGAAGCAGCCAGTTCAACTCTCCATGTATCAGTGCCAAATTCGTGTGAATCGTCAACACAGACATGCTTTGACGATGAAGTGGTTAGATTAAGTGGAGTTATTCGTGTCTTACAAAAGCGTTTGGTATGTATTTCATTCACTTCTGTTGTTAGTCACTTAACCTTCACGCGCCCTCGCGGGCGGTGAAGTGACCGCCTTTTTGCAATTTCGCGCCATACTTACTCCACAAAGGTATCGAGGTGGCGGGAGGGACATGTATTCTCTAGTTACACCTTTTTCCGACAGATGCTGCTCAAAGTTCGTCCAAGTCGCACCTCTCTGCCTCTCAGGACAAGTTCAAATAGGTCCGAACACGTTCGGCGGTCAGTTTACCGCCTTGCAAGCGCTTACGGCACTTACAAAAACGGTCAGTTACTGCCTTGCGAACGCTTACGAGACCTTTTTTCTACTCGTCTACTTCGGAATGTAAGTATTTCTTTTTGTAATTCCCCTATAATTCCTCAATTTTATAGACTCTTCCAATTCTCTAGTGACTGTGCATTACTTTCTATAAATTTTGCCATTCACAAATTCTGTATTTCTTTCTACTTTAGCACTTCGTCATTCTAAGAAATTTCTGTTGGCGAAAGTAATAATTATTTTTATTTTTTAAAGGGAACGACGAAACCTTACGTCTGATGACACACATAGAATCTTGGCTGAAATGGAGAGAGAGGAAGCAGAGGGGAAAGGCCATAATCCCTAGAAGGTGACGTTTCCGATGACCCAGATTATGAACAAGAAGGGATTGAAGATGATATACATCAAAGTGAGTCGGAAACTGATTTGGAAAATGGGGGAGAAAATGACATAGATCAACAGGAGCTACCAACAAATGACATCAGATTTTATATAGGTAAGGACATGGAAACTATTTGGGCTAGTAGTGCCAATACTACCAGCACAAAATCAAAGTCATAAAATATAATCAAAACTCTACCAGGTCCTAGAGGACAAGCCAGACAATGTGAAACTCGACTGGAAAGTTTTCAGTGTATAATAACCCCCGAAATGGTAGAAGGGATCGTAAGGTACACGAATATTTATATTGAAAGGAAAAAATTGGCTCGTCAAGCACTGGCAGAAGGTAGAAGTAACTCTGAAGTACATGAAAAGGATTGTAAGCCGACAACAACGGCTGAAATGCTAGCATTGTTTGGTGCTCTGTTTTTTATTGCGGCCAAAAGAGGAAACCGTGAAAATTTCTCTGAATATATCGATAGCAACGGAACAGGCCTGACAATTTTGCGAGCCAATTTCAGCCTAAATATATTTAGACTTTTGCTACGAGCTATAAGATTTCATGACCTAAACACGAGATTGGAACGTCAAGCAACGTACAAACTTGCTCCTATACGAGAAATTTTGTCTTCTTTCATTTACCGTAAGATTTGTTAGTATTTTTGGAAAATTACAGAGAGAGTGACGTAGTTTATCCAGCTGTATCAACCCCTACATGGAGAGGAATATGTTATTTGTGTGGCTCAAAAAAGAATATAAAAACAAAGCGAGAATGCAGTGAATGTGGAAGAAACGTCTGTCTACGACATTCAACCACGACAGTTACGTGCAATAATTGTTGTCAGCCTCAAAACAAAAATGAAATGGATACAGACTGATCAGCATTTTTCATCTGACAGAAATGTTTGTGACGTTTTCCATCAAAAATTCTTTTTTCAAAGCAAAATTAGCTTTTCTTGTGACGAGTTAAGACAATGAACAACTCTAGGCTTAAGTATTACATTATATAGTCCCAAAACACTACAATTAAAAATGTTCTTATATTTCATTTGGGTATTTGGCTTCCTTTTGTATTCCATTGCATATTTTATTGTTAAATAAATAATTTTGATTACAAATGTGTTTGCAATATTGTGTGAGATATCCTACGTCGATATTTTATGGAAATATGGCCTTTAAAAACGGAAAACCTCAAGAGATTGACGAAAACTCTCGGGCGGTCGGCCGACCGCCCGCGCGAGCGCTCGCGTGACTGTTTCTAGCGCGAGCGCATGAAGGTTTTGCTTCCTTCGTGTGATGACATTATTTTGTTAGCACCTTGTTCACTGACAGAGTGTTTGAAAATTATTCAAATACTTGGTTTTGCGTGAAATGTAATGTAATCAGCTCATTATAATGTTTTCAACATATTTCTCCCACTATTTGGCAGTTGCTTGTCCCACTTAGAATAATATAAAGATGAAGGTCGTACTTGTGGCAACAGGCGACAACAATGACAAACACAGTACCTATGCCTACAGAACGATAAATGAGCTGTCGATCGCTTTTGCATGTAGAGGTTCATGTCTGTGCTTCTTACGTGTGAATCTGTGTGTTTATATTCTTTTGATATCAACGTGCTAAACTGCAGGTCTATCCAATGTCACAAGTGTTTTTTCACGAACGTGTTGTAGCTTGCCACTCGATTCACGGTTTTTGTCCATACTTGCGCTTATTTTAGAATCATTTTTAGAAACATATATGCCTTCTGATACTACACAAACCCTTAGAGGAAAGAAAGTAACTGAAATATTTCGTAAATTACGTAGAAAATGGATGTAAAACAAACGACACGTCTGACGTTCATCTTACTCGCCGCTTGGACCGCTAGTGTCGCTCCATCTGTCAAACGGTAACAACTTTTACAGCAGTGAGTGTTGCGACTGTTTTGTTAGACTGTGGTAGCACTCTGCGGCAGACTTTCATCCCCATTCGCTCAGCATAAATCGTACTAGATGATAGCACACATCTCAGATATGCTGATTCACTCACTGTAGATTGTGGGTAAAATTAAACCAGATGTCCATATATGTTAAAGCTGTACTGGCAGTAAACCTATTTTGTGGGTTTCTGAATGAGTTATAGTATACTAAGGTACGCATTTTATCATACAGTAATCCATTTTCGATTGTGAGATTGTAGCATTTACTCATCTTTCGAAATCTGTTGATCTTATGGTGAGATATCAAGTTTATCTGCGTTGTAGGCCCACATTATATATAGGAAATTCACGAAAAGCTGTATCACTCGTTTCTCTGATATTTACTTAAATGTGGGATCAACGGCAGTATGCTTTAGCACCTCGTTTATATTCTAGTCAAGTGCCCATGCTGGTAGACATT
Organism: Schistocerca nitens; assembly: GCF_023898315.1. Classification (NCBI taxonomy): domain Eukaryota; kingdom Metazoa; phylum Arthropoda; class Insecta; order Orthoptera; family Acrididae; genus Schistocerca; species Schistocerca nitens. Next base: position 287,206,245 of record NC_064614.1, read on the forward strand.
ACTACTTCAGTTTAATCATTTCACAAACAGCACTTTGTGCTTGGAGTTGGTTGTTTACTGTGTGGGAATCGGCTTTCGTTTACAGTGTAAACATGAACTATGTTGAATATTAACAGAGAAGTAAAGCTGTAAGGATGGGTCACGAGCCGTGCTTGGGTAGCTCTTTCGGTCCAGCACTTGCCTGCGAAAGGTAAAGTTCTCGAGTTCGTATCTCGGTCTGGCACACAGTTTTAATTTACCAGGAAGTTTCATATCAGCGCTCACTCTGCTATAGAGTGAAAATCTCATTCTGGGAACAGAAAAGTAAATTACCAATAAAAGTTAGCCGCAAAGGAACTAGGGCCTCCGAGAACAGGTCCTTTGCTTGAGAGAGTGACGAAATCAGATAACCACTACTACAAGCATACATTTAACAAGGAAGTGCCCACATAGCACGAGTTATTGATTGAGTGTGGCGTGAGAATATCTGATTTTCAGTCCAGAAGTAAATTCGTGAACTAATACATCTGTTAGGAATCTTGTACTTTTGTCTGAAAAGGATTGAAAAGCACAAAAACTCCCACTTATACAAAAATGCGAAATGGGTAGTTGCGAAAACTTACACATTTTTTTCGTTACTACCCTAAACTGTACTTAATTATGTGTAAAACAACAAAATTCCACAAAACAATTGTTTCTTTTGTCAGATAAGTTATACATATTATTATTATTGTTGTTCTTATTACTATTGGCAGTGGCTGTAGTTGTAAAAACTTGTAGGCTCACGAGCCTCCACTGGTTGTAGCATTGTTCACACCTGCTTATTTGTTGTTTTCATTTCAGTGAAAGGTCGATGCAGCATCATGCCTGCTCTCACTATACATCACAGTTACTTGCGACAGTAATATATTCTTACTACATGACAGCTGCCAAGACTGCAGAAGGAGAAAAGACATGTCAACGACCAGACGGAAAGTTCATAACTTTCTGAAAAAAAATTTGGGTCAAGAGTGAGATTTGAACACGGATCCCTCCTTCACACCTCAACACCATGACCATCTCACTACGAACTCCTAGCTGCACAATCATCCGCGGTGCTGCACATCTTCAGCTTGGACTGTTTACTGTTTCTATTTTTCTTCTTTTTTCATAGATAGATACAACTTCTACCTGTTTTCATGTTTGATCTGTTTTTGACAGGCTACACATTGGGCCATCTTGCAACTAAATTTGATGGGGGTGCGATGGAGAGTTTCCCTTATTAATAGCATCTGTCTACATCCAACGAATTGCTGCACAACTTTAGTTAAGTATCACAGCGCAATACAGTGTATATTTCTGTGTCACTAATTTGTTTACACTGTCTCAGTTCCTCCATCCACCTCAAAGCACCTAAACCTGATACAACATGTGTGACCTTTTTTACTCAGACAACCTGTACACATCAGATTTATTACCGACTTACAATAAGAGGATGCAGACTGAGTGGGACAAAGAATGACATGATTCCCAGAAAACTAAAGGAAGATACTATGCACAAATAGCACTGGTGCTACCACGTTGGCCTTGGTGTGTTATCATACAACATTTCACTTGCCATAACACGATTTAAGTTCACCCATGGTCAGTTTGCACAAAACGTACACTCCATAAGCACAATACAACCTCCACTTTGTTACTGCGATGAAATGGAAGACACAGATCATATATTTTTAGGGCGTATTAACTGTTGGTACTTCACACCAGAGCTGCTAAGTAGTAGTGCAAGAAATGCCAATTACCAACATCTGTGTCAGCTTTGTTGCAACCAAAGATCTTTCAGTGCATTAAGAACTTTACTCCTTTGTAAGACGTTCAATAATATTGACAATATTTCCCAGATGTGCAATAATATTGAGCATCTAAGAGTGAGATTGAGAGTTGTGCGATAATAAAGAGAACATCAAAAACTTTGGAAATCTGTTGTGCTGCCTGGAAATATTGTGCCATTTGTGGAATATTATTGACAATATCCTTCACATCATTGCCGTCATTATAGGATATTGGGGAAATGGGCATAAAAACACAACTGTTAAGAATGATGAATCTTATGATTTGTTTTTCAGAAAATATATGAAACAACCATGAAGCAAGAAGTTTTCAAAAAATTTAATTTGTCACATTATCAATAAAAGTGTATTTGGATATTTATACCTGTGTATACATTACTTCCCTGAATAAAATCCTTTAGTGCACATATTATTGCATAACATGTTTCCATGTATCTCAAATACAGTAAGGTGAAACTGCACTCGTAATTTTCAAGTATTTGAAATAATTGGCAACAGAAAGGTATTGTAGTGTAATAGATAAGTGTTGACCTGGTGGAACTGCATCTCTCATTGTCAATAAAATTCTTCTGGGCTGTTGACCACATCGTCAATATTTAAAATTGTTCAGCGACTATTAGAAGCGACCTTCCTCAGTGCTTTGTACTTTGGGGGCGGGGGTGGCGGATGGCGGAGGGAGGAGTTACAGGACGAGGGCCAATGTATGGGGATGCCAATGTAAGGTGAAAACCATTTTCAGCAATGTATCAAATGTAGGACCATCAACACACAAAAAGTTGTATCTCCTCGAAACAACTTTTAATCCACCTTTTTTCTGTTTGCAACAAATTAGAGCAATTATCACAGCAGCAATGTCTTTCTTGATCAATATTCCGAAACACAGTAATATTGCATAATATTACTGACGATATACAAATATTTGATAATATTATCGAGCAGACTGGTGTGAACGTCAGTAATATTGCACAATGTTATTACAATTGCAACAATTTTGACCATGTTAGACACAATATTTTTGTCAACAGCAATGGACACTCCCTCTCCTACGACTTCAGATCTGTCTTTGCCGCGGTTTGAGGCACCATGTCAGAGACTGCGCGGCCCCTCCCGCCGGAAGTTCGAGTCCTCCGTCGGGCATGTGTCGATGAACTCAACACTTTGGTCCCTTAGAAATTCACACACATTTGAATCTTTTTTCTGTGGGAACGAGAAACCAGGCAGTAAGATGCATTGTTTATTTCTAGGAAGCATAGCGAGTTTTATAATAAGACTTATTTCTTTCTGATCTAGAACTGTGATTTCTGATTGAGATCAAGAAAAATAAACGTGAAATATACGTAGTTTTCGTTTCTGGTCTACTTAACTGATGACCCGAGAAGAAGAATGGTTTCAGTTACAACAACATTTTTCACATTCCATGCATTAAACATGGAAGGTTCAAATATCTGTTTACGCGTCATTGGTGATACGATCAGGCAACTGCAGAAAAGACTGCAGTTTTAGAACTTTCAACGTTGAGAGACCATAGCAAGATGAACATGACGAAATCACTAGTTCCAACAGTCGCAGTCGCTCCACGAGTGTATGTCCACACTAAATATGTTTTACTTGCCGGCTCAATCATGTCAACTACGCTGCATCTACAATTGTGAACACTACCATTTATATATCACAACCAGACACATGGTCTGCTATCTTGGACAACAATTCCACATGACAACAGATCAATGCACATCGTGGACAATTTACCCTGGCAATTAGCAATTCGGACAAGGGAGTGATGGTAGTTTCCAACGTAATTCTACACCCACCTCTCCAAAAAACATACCTCTCAGTGAAGACTCCGATAATCACACGCTGGGCCAAATTACCTGAGAAGAGGCTTTTACAGGTACTTTACCAAGAGAAACATGCGATCAGAAACCCATTGGAACTTTGGAGGCACCTGCACACGACAGTAGATGTTCGCGTAATGTCTAATGAGGTGCTGCTACATATTTGGTGATAACAGCTTCCGCCTCGAGTGCAGTTGACATAAATAACGTATGAAGGACAACCGTTGGATAAGCTACCACAAGTAGCTGGCAGTGCTTCTGCCGTTTTGGAGTCAGCTGCTGTGGCATTTACAGCAGTGATAACTACCAGTGTCTCAGCAGAAGGCAACAAACAGAGACTGGAGTTCTTGGTAGAGCCGATACTGAATTGTGGTACGACAGCTTATCTACAATCACTAAACACCACTGAGGAACTCCGAGAGTTAAAGACCACAGTTGGAGAGATTGTCACACAGTTATAGAAAAAAATGGTTCAAATGGCTCTGAGCACTATGGGACTCAACTGCTGTGGTCATCAGTCCCATAGAACTTAGAACTACTTAAACCTAACTAACCTAAGGACATCACACACACCCATGCCCGAGGCAGGATTCGAACCTGCGACCGTAGCAGCAGCGCGGCTCCGGACTGGAGCGCCTAGAACCGCACCGCCACCGCGGCCGGCTACAGTTATAGAATTTGGAGTTGTGGACAGAGGATATGTTCGACGTCTACATCCAATCTACAGCCATCAGATTGCAGTCAAGGTTAAACTAGCGCCGATAATATCTGCTGGAACCAAAGACGTTACCCCCCCCCCCAAACTACAACGTGCCTGGAGCTGGGTGGGTACCAGAATGGAAAGAGCAGTTCGAATTAGATTCCATGCACTGCAGCGCTCACAAATGGTGCCAGGAACAGAAGAAGAGTAATATCACAGTTGCGTGCAGTGAAGATAAGGCACAATGTGTCACGCACTCTTCTATTCCAAAACGTCGCAGCACAGCATCACATCAATTGCTCATGGTTGGTAACATTTTGGGCTTAAGGTGTTTAATAGACACCGGCTCAGAGATCAGCACCCGTCTGGTCATGAGCACAATTACAATGACAATGCATCAGCCCTTACTGCTGCAGTCTGTGAACGACTCTAGCGTTGGCACATATGGGCACAAAGATCTGACGAAATGATTTGGTACATCTACTCAATACAAGTGAGTTTCAGGGTGGCGGACATCATGTAAGCTATATTAGGTGCAAATTTCCTGTCACACTTTGCACTGGTAATAGACTAGGCAAATGCCTGACTTATATGCAGAAAAGAAAGCGACAGAGTAAAGGGAATTCAAAGACGTTCTGTGGGCAACATAATAAGTGTGATCAATAAATCGAGTAAACTGTTTGTGCTACAAGGTTAGATGCAGCCAAGCAGCATTAAGCATAATATATGCACAACTTCAGGTCCATCTGTTTCACAACGCATCTGTAGAATAGCTGTGAAGTGGTTGGCTAAGACTAAAGCAATATTCGAAGAGATGCTCTAAGCTAGTGTTATGAGAACGTCAGACAGTCCATAGGCAGCTTGTGCGCAAGAAGGATGGCACATGGCGTCCCTATAACGATTACCATAGATTGAAAGAAACAAAGTTTCCAGATAAATACCCAATACCTAATATCAAAGGCTATCCTATGCCCTGGTGGGCACAAAAATTTTCTCAGAGTTGGATTGTCGGAAAGATTACCCACTGGCACATATCGATATGGAAAATGCAGTAGCGATTACGCCTTTTAGCCCTTTTCAGTTTTTGTTTATGCCTTTCTGACTTAAAAATGCATCATCACAGACCTATCAGAAGTCCGCTGATTAATTGCTACAAGGCTTGCCATTTTGCTTCTCATATCGAGCTGACACATTAATATTCTCAGCAAATACACAAGTTCATTACAGGTACATACACGAAGTATGGCAGAGGTTGTGTAACTATGGGGTAGTATTAAACGAGGACAAGTGCGTCATGTGCAAAAGTAAGGTAACCTTCCTACACCACGGCTGACAGGATCTGACATTTGCCTGAAAAAATAGCCATATCACATAATCTGCCAACGCCAATGGACTACAACCAACTAGACGGTTTTCAGGCATGGTAAATTTTTGCCCCTGTCTTTTCCGGTAACAGCTGCCATCTAGCCACCACTAATGGATGCACTTGCAGGTAAGAACACTAACAACAAGCGAATATTACAATGGACGCTGGAAATGAGCAAGTTTTCAGCCAATTACAAGCCACCCTTGAAGCGGCAGTGTTGCTTGCCCACCCCATCCTGTCAGCACTATTGAATGTTGTGGTAGTCGCCAGCCAAATAGCGATTGGAGTAACACTCCACCAAGAAGTTAATGGACACTGGCAGTCTTTGAGTTTTTTTTCCTTTTTCAAAGAAGTTACAGTGCAGTCAGAAAAAGTGGAAGGCATACGATAGGGAATTGCTAGCAATATACGAGAGTGTAGGACATTATCGTACTTACATTGAAGCTCAGCCAGGGAAAGTTTTCATGGACCATAAACCTATCATGTCAGCCCTCCGCAACATCAGTGATGAATGTTTGCCCCGACAGTTCTGGCCTTTGTAGTTCGTCAGCCACTTCACCAAGGACATAAGGCATGTTAGGGGTGCAGAGAATAAAGTCGCCGACTATTTTTCGTGAGTACGCAGTTTAGTCAGCATCTTAAATTACAACGACCTTGTCACAGCACAAGAGACATATCAAGAGCTGTAGGACTTATTGACAAATCGGCCCACACTGGTGCAAACAGACATGTTGGAAAGCAAGAAGATATGATGCAACACTTAACGATAGAGGCACGGCCCTGCATTACCAAGCAATTCTCCAAAGTGGTATTTGACAGTCCACAGCCTAGTGCACACAAGGGCAAATGACACTGCCAAGCTGCTAAATGAGTAGTTTATGTGGCCAGTGGTCCAAAAGGATGACAGGAATTGGACTCACTCATGCCATCAATGTCAGCATTGTAAAGCAGGACGACATAACCGTGCAAAGGTCGGAAACTTTTCAGGATCACCAGCAGTGCTTGGTCACATACACATTTACTTAATTGGACCACTTCCACCCTCAGAGGATTATAGATGCTTGCTGAAGGCAGTAGATGGGTGCACACACAATATGAGCGAAGGCCATACCAGTCACAGAAATAGCAGCTGGGACGATACCAAAGTCGTTCGTTCATCGCATGTTGGTTAGCATCTTTCAGGTGCTCTCTGAATGTTACGATAGATGCTCTCTGAATGTTACGATAGAGGAGCATGGACAATATGAAACTAATCTGCTCAATGAACTGCCTAGATTGTGTGAGTTCTGGTGCTATCGCACAACCAGCTATCATCTAGTGACCAACGAAATGGTGAAAAGGTTGAACAGAACACTGAAGGCTGCCCTCAAGTGTCACAGAGTGTTTGATGAAGGAATTACTGCTACTTCTTCTAGGTTTACAGACAGTGTGCCCCTCTGGCGGAGCTGATTTATGAGGAGTCATTGAGAATTCCAGCAGAATATCTCACAACTACACGACTACCTGCACTAACGGAGCTACCACTGCTTGTGCAGCAGACTCGTTACCACGTGGAAAAGGATGAGAATGCCACATGCATCCTGAGACAGTGAAAAGTCGCCCTTCATGCACAAGGTGTCAGTGGATTATTTGCCTGTCACACTGCACAGGCACTGTCCAGGATCCTCTGTAATCCCCATATACTGAGCCTTACCAAGGACTATGATGTGATGCCCATACGACAGACATGCTGCAAAATGGAAAAGAACATTAGGGTGTCCATTCTAGAGTAAAGTCAGCATGGATTTTATCATCGACGACGCTCGATAGAGCTCCTTTGGTTGAGGATGACCCAGTTTGATATGAGACTACACTCAGTCGGCCTGAAGAGTCAAAGCCAAAATGCCAGAGAATCACAGAACAGCTGGTATGCCTGAGCTCGACCGGTACTACGAATGGTCGTCCCTACTAGAGCCGGAAGACAAATCAGATTCAAGTACCTCTGCATCGCAGGTGCTCCACACTTTAAGCGCCCCTCCACTTAACGTGTGTTGCACTGTTTATTCCTTGCAAACGTAGTGGATTTTAGAGTAAGACTTCTACTAATTGCTGATTTAGAACTGTGATCGAGAAAAAAAAATGTTGTGAAATATATGTGTGCTTCATATCTGGTCTATATTTCGATACACGTTCCATGCCTCACTAAATATTTCGGAGCTTGATAAACAGTGGTGTAAAAAGAAAAAAAGTATTCACTTGTTTCAGCTGTAGCTGGCTCACCTTGTTGGATCAAATTAACTAAGGTAATGCTCCTTTCACACTACTTACCTCAAATGTGACGTCATTTTAACCTCACGCACAATATCGACTACTGTATGATCGATTGTCGACTTTCGTTAGCATTCGATACTGGCCTCTTACGAGATTTCATGCGCGCGAACGATAGAGCAAATATCTCTGGAGTGAGCATCGCGTTCTGCGCATGTTGTCAACATTAAACCGGGATTGTCACGTGTTTTCGGGACTTAGCTGTGCGTGTGTGCTTGCTGCAGCGTTTGAAGTTTATAATATCAAGACTTTTTGTTGTGTTTCACCGTTTGTTGATAGTGTAATAGCGAGGGTGAATTACTGTTGTTGCTACGGATGCAACGAAAAATATGTGAAAGGAGGGATAGCAACTTTTCATGGGTACATACCATGTAGCTCTATTTATAGTTATATTAGTAAGAGACACTGTATATGTTCAAAAATTTCGAGACGCCTTATAATTAAGGCTTGATTCTGCAGACCTATTTTTCTACGATTTTATGACTATATAACAGATATTACGGCTTGTACAAAAGCTTACAAACAATCGCTCCCTCTCGTAAATTTGCTAGTGGAACAGGAAAGGGAATGGTTAGTTGTTTCAGTAAATACTATCCTCCATGCATTTATCAGCGACTTGTCGATTATGTATATAGATTACTCAGTCTACTGTTTATTTAATAAACTGGGAGCAAGTACTTAAAATGCGTTAAATAAATACCTCAAAGTGCCAGCAGTAAGAAAAATTGTGCCTTAGGTCGCAAAAACGAGAAAATAAATACGCAGAAATACAAGAAAAAAAGACGTATTAGCAGGGATATAACCGCTAATAACTTGCAAAAGTACTAGCGTACTGTCAATTGGTTTTGCAAGACCATCACTGCAAAAATGTACGTCAGGCTCTGTAATACTATAAAGTGCCGTATCATACCGAAAACTACCAAAAATCGAGTGCATCTGAATTGTGACACCTATCGCAAAGAAGCAGAATGTAATATCACTTGCCCCTTAAAAGTTACGTAGCTGGTTTATTCCCGGTATCAACTGGATACTGTTAATATGTCTGTGTAACATATATAAATAATCCACGACATGTACGAAAAGAATCCGTCTGTACTAGGGATGTAGTGACATTTTAAATATACAGGGCGCTATGTGGACAAACACACGACGTCCCGAGATCACGTGACCGGGCCGGCAATGTATGTTGACAACACAAAATCTGTTCTGCGCATGTGAATGCTCACTCCAGAAATATTTGCTCTATGGCGCGAACTGGAGATTTACAAAAGCATGTCATCCTTGAATGATTTTTTATAATTATTGCTATAATAAAATGTCGCGTGAAAACTTATCGAGGACTGACGCCTTCATGTAAGAGTTATCTCTTACGAGTGAGTTATTATCGTCAATAATTTACAAATTAAAAATGAAACACAATTGTTTTATAATTTGCAGTATTCCTTTTCACTGTAATGGAGCACGAAAATTTATCAAAAACACATCAGTATTATCATTGGATGTCACCATTATCATTGTATCATCAACGATTCTAGATAGAAGATGATAATCTACTATTGACCTTACGTCAGTGACTCAAGACACTTCATCGGTCTTAGTCCCTCCACAGTCTAGAGCAATACAAGACCCTGCTCCACTTGATGTGTCTCCACCATCGTCAGTGCTAACAGAGGCAACCAGAAGAAGCACAAGAACCTAGAAATGCACAACTCTACAGGATTTTTGGGATCCAGTCTCAGTTCCAGGACTAACTTAAGTCAAAAACCTGCAGGCACACTACCTATAATCCCTGATTTCAGTTTACAACAAAACAGGGACATCAGAACAAAGAGTTTAAGAAATGATAAATTGCATTTTTCATAAGAATGTAATGGATGTAAGAAACAAACTGGACCAGTTGTCTGTTTGCACTAATGACACTGATGCAATCAACCATGCCCATATATTTAAGAAATCACAAACTTTGTATTCTTCCTCAAAATATAATTGGTATAAGAAACAAACTGGACCAGTTGTATGTTTGCACTAATGACACCGATGCAATACACTGTGGCCACATATTGTGATTTACGGAACATCATTTGAAGGAAAACATTGAAATGGTGCAACCATATAAGTACAACCTAGCACCTTATTATATTAAAAATACAGAGTATAAAGGTGGTGCAATAATTTATGTTAAAAATAATATAGTTTACAGGTCTATAGATGTAAAAAATTACTGTGTTGATCAACTTTTTGAGGCTTGTTGCATTGAATTCCAATACTTTGCCTGTTTATGTTATTACTGTTTACAGACACCCGCAGGAAAGCTCAGTACATTCCTCAAGCAAAAAGAATTCTTTTTAGCTCTCCTGTTCTCAAAAAGAAAAAAAAGACAAAGAAATAATCATGCTTGGCGATTTTAATGTTAATTTCCATACCTGTAATAATAATAACAGATTTTGAAAATGTAATGAGCTCTTTTAATCTGTGGACAGTTGTTGATTTTCCAGAAAGGGTTACGAAAAACTGCACAAGTCTTATTGACAATATTTTTTGGACAATAACAGAATTGATAACTTATGTGTAACACAAATCTTAAATGGCCTATCTGACCATGGTGGGCAGTTGTTGACAATGCATGATGTAAGCCCAGCTAACAAAAGTAGTTTTACCAATAGAGCTTTCAGACTAATCAATGGTAAGAATCTGGAAACTTTCTGCAGACATTTGCAGCAGTTGGAATAGAATGCAGAATATCAGGCTAAAAACGTCAATGATAAATTTAATGTATTTCTGAATGAATTCGTTACCATTTTTGAAGCTGTATTTCCCAACAGAATTTCAAAAAACTCAAGTCTGAGTGATTGCAGGGACAAAGGCTCACTATGGGCATCAAAATATCCGACAGAACAAAGAGAATTCTTTATGTCTCACTCATAAATTTTAACAAACCTCAGGTTAGGGAGCACTACAAATTGTACTGTAGCCTCTTAAAGAGTGTCATTAAAATATCCATGAGAATGTTTATTAAATCTGGAATTAACATTTCAAATAATAAAATAAAACTATTTGGAAGGTGTTCAATAGGGATACAGGGAAAATTACGGAAGATACGGACAGTATCGCGTCTAGAGTTGAAACCATGAATCTTCTACAAAAATCAGTGCAGAACAGAATTAGTGTGATGCATGTACCCTATATTGCAACCAAAGAGATTGAGAAGGTAATAAGGCAAATGAAAACTAAACATTCCACTGGTGTGGATATTATATCTATCAACGTACTGATGCAGTGCTGTGCATTTATTCTTGAAGTTCTCTGTCGCATATTTAATGAGTCCATTAACCAAGGTACTGCCCCTAATAGACTCAAATATGGAATTGCAAAACGACTTTTCAAAAAAGGTGATAAATCTCATGTTTCCAACTTCTGGTCAACTTCAGTGTTAACAAATCTCTCTAAAATCCTAGAGAAACTAATATTCAAAAGTATCATGGATCATTTTAATAAAAATAAAATCCTTAATAAAAATCAGTTTGAAACCCAAAAGGGCACTTCAACTGAACATTCCATTTTCTCATTTTTAACCTACTCCTCGAATCCATAAACAATAAAATGTCACCAATTGCAATTTTCTGTGATCTGTCTAAAGAATTCGACTGTGTAGATCACAAAATTCTACTTACAAAGGCTGAGCACTATGGATTAAATGGTAAAGTAAGGGTGTGGCTTGAGTCATACCTAGACGACAGAAGACAGTATTGAACAATTCTGTAATGGCAATGCGTGCTCTGACTGGGGCACAATACAATGTGGAGTGCCACAGAGCTCGGTGCTGGGTCACTTACTCTGATTCATCTTTATCAATGACCTGCCGTGCTGTATGACACAAAAAGCACACTTCACCCTGGTCGCTGATGACTCGACTATTATGATTGACAAAACATCCAATTGTAGACAAGAGAACACAGCGACCACTGTATTCAAAGAAGCTCGAGATTGGTTCACTTCAAATGGTCTGTCACTCAATCTGAACAAGACTCAATTCATTCAGTTTCAAACAGCAAATAAAAAACAGGAAAATATTGAAATAAAATATGGTGACAAATATTGTGAGTTAAGTCTTCCGGATTCCTGGGATTACACATAAACTACGGTCTATACTGGTCAGTTCACGTCAATGACCTACACGAAAGACTCAATTCAGCAACATTTGCTATTCCCTCAATCACCTCTGTTTGTGACTTGGAAACAATTAAAGCTGCATACCTAGGATATTTCGATTCACTTCTGACGTATGGCATCATATTTTGGGGCAACCAGTCACGAGCAAAACGAAGTCTTTATTGCACAAAAAAGAGTCATCAGAATTAAGGCTAGAGTGCACTCCAGATGCTCTTCCAGAAACTTATTCAAACAGCTTGGGATCCTCACCAAGCCATATCGGTACATTTTTTTCTGTAAAGTGCTTTGTGAACAATAATCATACAATGTACAAAATCAAACAGTGAATATCATGATCAAGATACAAGAAGTAAACATGATCTTCACAAAGATATAAAAAAATCTCAGCATGGTAGAGGAAGGAGAACATTATTTAAACATAAAAGTTACAATAAACTTCCATTTATGTTAAATCAGTCGTTGGGGATATGACTAAATTTTAAAAAAAGTTGAAACTTGATCTTTTGAATTGTTCTTTCCATTCTTTACAGGAATCATTTGAGAGCGTGTAACAATTAGTACAATGTACTTAATTTTAAGCATTCCTATAACAGCTGATTATACAGCACTGGCATATCAATTGATGACAGAATGATTTTTATATGTATTAGAATGTAAGACTTACAATTTGTTTGTGTAATCATCATTACTACTATAATCTGTGAGGTTGTTTAAACACTTGAAACTCATGTATCTGTTTGTATATGATTAAGTTTGTAAGGCTCATGACTATTTAGATATGGTTATTACTGTAATAATGTGAATTGTTCTATATCCTAGCGACACACTCACACCAAGGATCTGTGAAATAAATAATAAAATAAATAAATAAAGACCAGATTCAAACCCCACATGATTAATTGCTTGCATAGTAAATATAGTCGTGGTTTCTAGAGTCGAAAGTTGTTGGTTCCCATCCCGTTGTATGCAATTTTTCTTTTTCGTGTTAGTGTTGTTAACACATTCTGTTACTTTCTTTTGAATGTGGTACAAGTATGTTTTGCAATACTGGATTTATTTACATTCAGTCTGATCTAAGAGCGAAGGATGAAATAAATATTTAGCAATTTCCGGGCATGTGCTTAGCCTGGAACCTAAGAGGACAGTGTTAATTTCTACCACTGAAACGAGAAAAAATAAAAGTCATATTTTCCTTCTCACAAATATTTGGCTCTTTATTTCCGAATATGTGCCGCCTTTCCAGTGTGCGTTAAGGTAGGAACCTAAGAGAACAGTTTAAATTGTTGCTAGTGAAACGACGAGCATTAACATTTATATTCTTTCTTATCACAAATATTTCGCTGTTTATTTTCGAATGTGGCACTTTCCGTGGGTGTGGTTAGCCAGGAACCTAAGAGTATAGTTTTAATTGCTGCAACTGAAATGAGCAGCAATGAAATTCATATTCTGCTTTTCACTAATATTTGGCTCTTTATTTCCTAATATGTAACAAATTCCGACTATGCGGTCTGGCAGGCACCTAAGAGGACAGTTTAAATTGTTGCGAGCGAATCGAGAAGCAATAATATTTATATTCAGCCTTTTCACTAAGATTTGGCTCTATATTTCCGAATAAGTAGCGACTTCCGAGTGTGGTTAGGCGGGAACCTAAAGCCCAGTCCACACGCAACGATCTGTCTGCGCAGACATTGGCGCAGATGTCTGTACATGTGAAAGATCGCTGCAAATGTGGTTTGTTCACACGACACAAACCCCAATCTACTACTCGCCCGTAATCTGTCAGTGTAGAAAATAAATTTCAGTGGCAAGTGACTACGTTCCCTGTAAACGTCAAAAATTTAATTCGGTTATTTTGAAATATAGAAATGGAAGAAGTTCTGTTGTGGTCTGTGTTCGCAACTTGTGTTGCAAAAAACATTCAGACCAACTGCAGGAAACAGAGAAAGCATTCAAAATGGTGTAGACAGTGGCTGGTAAAGCGAAAGCAGTTTTCTCACGTAAATTTACTGCGACAGTTGCAGGGCGAACCTAACAACTGGCGAAATTATTTGCGGATGGATGTCGAAACTTATAATTTTCTCTTAAAGCTTGTAACCCCTCATATTATGAGAAAAAATACTTGTATGAGAAGGGCAATTTCTCCTCATGAATGGCTGGTGACAACATTAAGATTCCTAGCAACAGGAAGGAGCTACAAGGATTTGGAATTTTCAACTGCAATATCGAAACAAGCGTTGAGTGAAATAATACCCAACACATGTGAAGCTATTTACGCTGTCCTGAAGGATGAGTTCTTTTTATAATAGCAATTAATTTTCTATTTTGTTTAAACACAAATATATTCCTTTAAATAAACTTTTGGCAAACGTATGTGAAATATATTGTTTTACATTACCTCGTGTTCCATTTCCTCGCACATTGACACACCAATTTCATCTTCAATTGTACTCCTGCTTGATCTTGGCGTTTCTTGGTCACTTAGAAAGCCAAGCAGTCAAAATATCATAACTTTGGCTGATATACTTGATCTTCTCCTACACCAGATCTTCTAGATTTATGAACTTTAGATAACTCTTTTCTGTAAACAGGACGCAACGAATTTTTTTTTAAATTACTGTTTGTTTGCCGAGGCGTCAACTGCCCGCAATTTTTTAATTAGAGCATTGTATGCTGCTGTCTTTTTTTCTCGGTCACTATATTCTTTACTTTTAATGTTCCACAAACATGTTGGGTTTCTATATATTTCAATGAATTCACTTACAAACTCTCGAGAACACTGACAAGTATCAGCCATTTTAATGCCCTGTGCGCACAAATACAAACACTAGACTGCGCAAACAGCTGTTTCACGCCAGATTTGCGGCGATCTCCTGTCCACACGCTCGAACTTGTCTGCGCAGATGTGGTTTGAACCCACAGATTTGAGAGCTTTCGCTCAAACCTCCAACTCCAACTTCCAGGTTTGCACACACCTCAGGTTGGTGCAAATCTTCTGTCCACACGCAACGATCTGTCTGCGCAGATGTAATGTGCGCAGACATTTGCGCAGACAGATCGTTGCGTGTGGACGGGCCTTTATACATATTCTTCCTTGTCACGAAGTCGATACCCGATTATGCGGTCTTCGATATTGCGCGTGACGTCAGGTGTGCAGAATTAGTGAAACCAACATTACCCTATTAACTATCATCATAAGATTTTACGTTGCTACTGAATATGATAGGAACTGACGTTGCACATATTGACTAACTTCATGAGCTCTAGGTCGACCCACATCACATTAGCTTTCAAGCGTAATTTTAAAATGATAACAAATTTTAATTGCTTAAAAACCAAAGTTTATACTGTGTGTATCACAGAATTCTCTGAGTAAAAGTTTCATTCCAGTCATATTGTTGTTTTAGAGTGGGGTACTAATAATTTGTTAAACCTTACGTTTTTTCTAAATGTTTGTATGTGGCATCTATATTTCAGTCCGACTGTATATGGAAGATTGCACTATCAGTTGTGACTTTTGTTTGCGAAAAGGACTGGTTTCTAATTTTTATTCTGAAAAATTTTTGCGGTGGTTGTGAATGACAAATTGACATCCTGGCTGAGTTAGAAATTTTCATTATTTATCCACTTGAATTTTCGTGTGTTTCATCGCAGAGACTTCCCATATAATATTATGAAATGGAGATCTGATTCCGCAGAGGACATGACTTACATGTTATTGTTATACTTGTATGGAAAACATAAATCCGATACGAGCCAACTGAAGATTTTCAATTTTGTTACTATCGATATGTAATTTAGTTCATTCGAGTTTGTGATACTTCGATGAAAGTAATACGGAATCTATGATCAGTGATGGCAGTGCTCTTGTGCGTGTGGGTGTTTGCGGCTAGGTGAAACATGTATAGTTTGGCCATCCCCCAAAAGTCATTAGTTCGTCAGTGGAAAAATATTGCAAAAGGTATGTACGCACGTGTCTGTATGCGTATTCAATACTTTCATTTGTGATTATCTAAGAAGTATGTGCGAAATGATGTCATGCTTCTTCTGTGTTTGTCATTGTTTATCATTGTAATTTGTTGTCATACTCTTACTTTTTGTTTCGGACTGACATGCCTGTTTGTGTATTGCAGGATGCTGTGGTTGTCATCAGCGAAATGTGATTGCGAAACATCCAACGGTACGATTAGCTCCATTACTATTAACACCGAAACACTGTTACACAACGAATATACAGTGGTTACTACCCGAAATAATACGGACTAGCTCTCTCGCTTACGTACAAACGAATGCTACAGGTAAATTCAGTTCCGGCTATGTTGCCGGAACAAATAGACTTCACAGTGCTGTTTTTGTGAGAAGATTCTATGCCGGCCCGATTCTTCGGAAAGAAGCGCCCCTAAAACCATCGTCAAAGGTAGAAGAAACGGTTCAAGCAATAAAGAGTAAACTAAAGGAGGGAGAGAAGCCACCAGATGCTCCAGTGCCAGTGAAAGTTAAGAAAACTATAAGACAGAGGATAGTGGATGAAGTCCTTCATTATTACCACGGATTCAGATTACTGTTTATTGACATTAAAATATCTCTGAAACTGTCATGGAGAATTTTGCAGGGCAAGAGTTTAACGAGACGGGAACATAGGCTTGTAAGTCTTACTTCTCATAGTAATTACATTACCGTATGTGAAATATATTTCACGATACTTCTAAATAACACTATAGTTCTTGTAAGTTAGTTTAGTAGACCTAGCAGCAAACAACCTCACATTTCATGTTTGTAACATTAGTAAATGTCTTATCTAACGTCATTTAACGAGTTTCACTCGTAAATGTACGCAGGCTATTAGCGTTCATTCTCAAAATCACACACTTCCTAAATGCTTCGTATTTCTTATGCAAAAGGAAAATCTAATGTCCGTTTGGAGGACAACATTTGGTAAAATCGTGATAACTAATAAAAACCCCGCCCCCAACAATCTTGGCATTTTCAGCCTGTAGTTTGTCACTCAGTTGAACCTAGACAGCATTGTGATAGGTGTATCAGGTTTCAGTAGTTCTTTGTATAGTTTGCAGTTAGACATGGTGTAACAGTTTGTAAGCAGTGGTCAGACTCCGCACTATAGCTCCTGAGCTACTCATCGCTAAATATTTGACATTGCACTTGATGTAGAGGAACTCTGAGGGATACAGAACAAATAATTAGGTATTATTTACTATTTCTGTGAAATATATTTTTTAATTGACTACCATTAAATTGATGCAATTTTTTGTGCATTACAGATATTCAGAAGAGTGGTAAATGGTTACTGATAGTACCACCCACTGAATCAAAAATATAAACTAGTTTTCTAATGATCCTTTTGTCAGGAGATAGCAATGCATCCAGTGCTATGAAATCCAGAAAAAGTTGTGAGGAAAAAGTCACAGGTCTGCACAGCTTATTGTTATAGTTTGGTGTCAGCTGCTCTTTCCACTTCATGTCACATGAGACTGAGCACTCTGTGTCAGTAAAATGTGATCCACAGTTTTTTATGTGACTTTTCATACTTGGGAGGGAAATTAGTTTTTCCCACATCTTCCTAGTTCTTGCTGATAGCTTTCATGGCATATGATACATCTCTGCATAACATGATCTTCTGGTTCTTTAATGGTTTGTTAAAAGAGAGTTTTGTTCCTTTGATTTGTAAACAGAGAAAAAAACAGCAACCATGCTTGACATGCAATGCAAGCAGATTGCAGTCTCTAGAATGTTTTCCTGATTTGAGAATTGCACGCTGCTATGCACAAAGAGACAAAAACTAATTCTTTCACTTCTAGCCATACTGTTTACAAAATACAGAAAAAATAAAAATTACACATGTAACAAAATACTTGAAATCCTCAGGATCTGGACCTGAGCACTGAGCAGTAATAAAATAACTTGTGAAGTTGCCAATATTTACAGTGAGTTAAAGTGCACTCACAGTGTCCATGTCTCTAACATTTCATGCTAACGTTGACAATCCATTGACATCTATCATAGCCAGTGAGAATTGCTGAATCTAATGATTTCTATCAGCAGAAGAAACAAATTGATTACATTTGTCTTCAGTGTGCAGATTGTCAGAATAACTTTTGAATGATCTGAATGTCATGAATTTTAGGGTTAGTTAATGATTTTTGTATTTATGTAGTGAATGGGAGAAACTTAAGTGTGCTGGTGAGCAGACACATAACAAAGACCCAGCCTTAGGTTAGGTTCGAATGTGACAGTTTACTTGAGAGTTTGTGAAGCCAGTGACTCTCATTCTAGAAATATTACTGCTGTAATTCGTAAAATAAGGGAAAGGCAACTCTCACCTGTAGTGGATCAGAAAACAGCATTCAGACTAGATTTCAAGCAGTAGCTTTTTTCCCAGCAATAGTTCACACATTCGTACATACAGCTGTACAGACACCCAAATGAAGTGTGCTTGTGTGTGAGAATGTGTGTATTATTTCTAGAGAAAGAGCAAGGGCTAGTGATTGATTACACGTTACTGTGCGCTGCGCATCAATCTGCTATAGATGAGTGCTTGCATTTCCCTTCTTTTACATGTTGCTAAGTCCAAGAATTTCCATTATTGTTAAGGTTGCTGCAATTTGTGTGTGGCGTAGCCCAAGACATGGTCATTTTTCAATAACCTACTTGTGTGTCTTGTTTCTGATTTTGCTGAAAGTTTTGATGTGATTAAATTGTAACCTAATGTGTAAAAAATATCCTCTAACTTTATTTAGGGACCATAAGAAATTATAAATGACCATTTTGATTGGCAGTCAACTTGTGTTTCGTTGTGTTCAGTTGCCATTGTTAATTGCGCGCATTGTTAAAATTATCTTCTCAAGTGATGCAACTGCTGCAGACATCACAAGTTTCCTTTTACTATTACAGCATTAAGTCACATGAAATTTGAGCTGAAGGCAAAAGAGTTGTCAATACTACAACAACACACAGAGTATATGCTGCCCTGCCACTGTATCCTCCTGGCTTGTGCAGACACATAAGAACACTCATTCACTTTTCTCAATTTAAAAAAAATTAGTTGTATTGCCAGTTCATTGGAGAGGAACATGGAAAGAACAATTCTGGATTTACAACTCAGTATGTGACACTATGCACAGATTGCATTTTCTCATTAATGACTCATTATACAGGATTATTGGAAAATCATTTTCTGTAGGGCAAGTAGGGTTAACCAGAACTCCAATGAGAAACGTTTTGAGATGGTACTATGGGCCAAATTAAGGATCAATGTGTAGTAAGAAACGGCCCTAAATTGCGTGGCTAAAGAGCTATGAACTACCATGACACACATCTCGTGTACTGAGCAACTACTCCTAGCTCTTATGGTATGCATTTTAGAGCCCTTGTTTACTGGACACTTGTTCCTTGTTTTGGTACATGCTAACACCTCTCAAAATATGGACAGCAAAGAGCTTGCAATAGAAGAGATTTGTTTCACAGTATGATGAAGATGAAGTAGTGCTCATAGCCCTTAAGGTATACATTTTGGATCCCGTGTTTACTGGGATTTTTTTCTGGTTTTGGTCCATACTACCACCTCTGAAAATTTGTCAGTGGTGTTCTGGTTCACCATTTGTCCTATGGGACATGGGTTTTGAATAATACTGTATACAGAATGAGATTTTCACTCTGCAGCGGAGTGTGCGCTGATATGAAACTTCCTGGCAGGAGAGCTTCTGTTAAGTTTGAAAGGTAGGAGACAAGGTACTGGCAGAAGTAAAGCTGTGAGGACGGGGCGTGAGTCGTGCTTGGGTAGCTCAGTTGGTAGAGCACTTGCCCGTGAAAGGCAAAGGTCCCGAGTTCGAGTCTCAGTCCGGCACACAGTTTTAATCTGCCAGGAAGTTTAATACTGTATACAATGTACATTCAGTTCCTGCTAGAAGTTCTTGGTACCTTTGCATGCAGACAATCATCTTCAAAAGTTTTCATGAACATGCTTTCCTTTCTGTATGGCATTGTGTTAAATGGAGATTACATTTTCCTTCACCTTTGGAGTAGGACTATCCTTACAACCTGCATATGGCTTGTTTTTGGTCCTCCATTCTTTCAAAAATGTGTCAGACATCCAGTTCACACACACACACACTCACTGAAATTCATTCTGGATACCTAAACTATATTGATTTTCTTTTTATAAACATTGTAATGCGCTCGGCAATAGCATTTTTGCCAGCAGCATTTTCTGATGTATGTAAACTTAAACATAGCTGCTTCCCAGAATGACATTTAAGGTTTATTAAAACGTGCATTGTCAGTTTCAGTCCACTTTCCTTTACTAAATAGCTGCCTCATTTGTTTGCTCATTGCCTTGTCTGAGAGTACTGCAGGTAACCAGAAGAAGCACCCTAATCGGAAGCTCCTGTTTTGAAACCAGTTAACTGGATGTTCTGACTAGCTGTATTCCAATCAAATGACTGCTTCCTGTTCACTGCAAGGAGGCTGGCCAAGTGTAGTTAACAGACAGCCTCTGGGGCGTGCACTGCACATAAGTTGTATTTGTCTTACTTTTGCACATTGGGCTGTCTTTGGCTAAACATTTGTTTCCCTGGTACTAATACCCTACAAACTAAGAAAACTCTACAGCCACGTAACAGGGAAATGTAAGTAGTGGACCTGAAAGGGGACATATGTATTAAGGTGTATTTATTATGATTAAAATAATGTTCAATAGGGTCTCCTTCCTATATCCAAAATGCATTACACTGTATAATGACATGCTTAAAATCAGGAAAACAGCTTAGGAACAGTACACTATTTTTTGAAATGATCATTTTTAAACATGGTAACCTGCTCTTTAAATGCAAAAGAGGTTTGAGGGCACTGTTTTACGATGAGGGAAAATATAATTTCCTTTACTCAAAGAAATATATGGTCTCGTACCATAACATTTAACAACTAATACCAAGGAATGGTCTGAAGGAATAGTAGAAGGAATGGTAACATATTTCAGAAACATTAAGTGGGTGAGTAGTAGGCTTCAATGTGTTTTAAGTATTAGTAATACAACTACACAATGCTTCCATGTAATGGTCAGGTAATGTGTGGCAAATATAGTGATACGGCTCAGAAAGGAGGACTCTCATGCTCACTTACAGATTTTATCAGTTTTTTCATGAAAACAAAGCTTCAGAATATTTTGGGAGGAAAAGAGTAACCAGAAATAGGTCATCAAGCACATTCCTTAAGCCGAGGGAAAAAAAATAGTAAAAATCATTACCATTACCATCTTGCTCATCATCTTTTGCTTCAGTGACCAAGATGCCTGTTGCAAAAATCAACATGTCTACTCAGACAGTAGTTGCAGAACAGTCCATATTTTCACTCTGATACCAGGCAGAGAGCAAGGTTCATAACAACAAAGATTGATACGTAACACAGTAAGCAAACTTGTTTGTCTCCACCAATAAAAGATAAAAGACAAAAAGAAACATAAAAGTGCGATTCAAAAACCAGGAGACTACCTCTCACTTAATTTGGGTGATGGGTTGAAAGAAAATCTACAGAAGTAGCAGTGTAGCCTATAAAGTCTGTTGGAGGTAATAAGAAGTCCTTCCACTGAACCATCAGCTATTGCATGTTTGCAGTTACGGCAATGAGAGTATAAGCAAATGTAGAAAACCATCACTGATGAATTCAGTTCAGGACACACATGGAAGAATTGAAAGTGTTAGAACAGGGATGGTATTAGTTCATATGTTTGATATACATTTCTGACTTACTGATAAGAAGACTTCATAGATGTAGTCCCCAACAAAACAGATTTCCTTGCTGAGGGGAGAATTTAAGCTGGTCTATCAGTCATAGTTAATAAAACATGTCACACCCCACCCCTCTCGCTCACTCTAAACTTGCAAATAGTTGGTGTAATATTGTATATGCCATATTAAGTAACTGTATATTATGTTTCCAGAATGAGATTTTCACTCTGCAGCGGAGTGTGCGCTGATATGAAACTTTGTATGTTATGTACTCTACTCCCATAATGACGTTTTTGGAGTTAAGGCTCTAACTGAAATCAGTGCAAGGTTCCCTGACCATTTCTCCATGTTGACTGTAATGCATGCAGTATGTAATTGGACAATGCTACTGTCTGCTCCAGGGGTGTAGTTATTGATTTCCTTTTGTTTTCAAAAGCACCGTCATTTGCATACTGGGCACAGCATGCTTCATTTCAGGATTGCTACCTGGTCATTCCTTGCTACAGGTATCACAAGGTTGCTCTCTATCCCTGTGAGGCACAGCTTAGTGAGGATGGTCAGTAACTTTCACACCAGTGACCATTCTCTGATCTGGATACGTCCAGTATCAAAAAAGTGGTTGTGTTGCAAGGCTAACTAAATGCAGTACAATCAGCTGGATGTACAAGGTCTGTTCAGAAAATTCCAGAACATTCGTAATTTCATTCCAATGGTGTGTTGGAGTGAAAGGTGGTTGACTTCCTAACACACGCCTTTGTTTTTATTGTGTTACTGGTGGAAGTGACATTGTCTTATGTCAGTTATTTATTGTTCAGTGGTGTATTTAGTAGAAAATTGTGTCGCACAGTTTGCAAATTTCAAGATGACGGAGTGCGAGGAGTGACACGTCTTCATTAAATTTTGCATAAAACTCAAGAAAGCCTTACTCAGTGTTAAGAGTGATTCTCGCAATCGCCGGATGGAAGTTGTTGAAGATGACCCTCATTCAGGATGGCCTTCTGTGTCTATCAGCGATGCTCATGTCAGGAATGTTAGTAAAATTGTGCGTGCCAATCGAAGACAGACTGTCCGAGAGGTTGCAGAAGAACGCAACATTTCAGTTGAATCGTCATGAAATCCTGATTCAACATCTTGGAATGCATTGTGTTGCCACCAAGTTCGTCCCATGGCTCATGATTCAAGATTAGAAAGAACTTCACCTCACAATCTGCATCTATACTCTGCAAACCCTCGTGATGTGCGTGATAGAGGGTATGTCCCATTGTACCAGAGATTAGTGTTTCTTCCTGTAACATTCGCGTATGGAGCGTTGGAATAGTAACTATTTGACTGCAGTGCGTGCAGTAATTATCCTAATCTTATCTTCACAATCTGTACATGAGCGATACATAGGGGTTGTAGTGGATTCCTAGAGTAATCATTTAAAGCCAGTTCTTAAAACTTTGTTAATAGATTTTCTTGGGGTAGTTTACATCTGTCCTCAAGAGTTTTCCAGTTCAGTTCCTTCATTATCTCTGTGACCCTCTCCCATGGATTAAACAAATCTGTGACCATTCGTGCTGCCCTTCTGTGTATTCCCTGTTAGTCGTATCTGGTACAGTTTCCACACACTTGAGCGATATTCTAGAACCAGTCACAAGAGTAATTTGTAAGCAATCTCCCTTGTAGATTGATTGCACTTACCCAGTATTCTATCCATAAATCAAATTCTACCACTTGCTGTATCCATGACTGAACGTTTTTGGACATTTAATTTCACTTCCCTACAGTGTGTTACACCCTGGTATTTGGATGAGTTGTCTGATTCCAGCAGTGGCTCATTGATATTATAGTCATAAGACACTACGTTTCTTTATTTTGTGAAGTGCAAAATTTTACATTTCTGAACATTTAAAGCAAGTTGCCAATCTCTGCACCACTTTGAAATCTTACCAAGATCTGAATGAATATTTATGCAGCTTCTTTCAAATAGTACTTCATTGTAGATCACTGCATCATCTGCAAAAAGCCTGATTTTACTATTAATATTGTTTGCAAGGTCATTAATATACAATATAAACAGCAAGGGTCCCAACACACTTCTCTGTGGCACACCCAAAGTTACTTCTACTCTAACAATGACTCTCCATCCAAGATAACATGTTGCGTCCTTCCTACCAAATAGTCCTCAATCCAGTCAAAAACTTCTCTTGACACCCCATATGTGTGTTCTTTTGAAAATAAGCTTAAGTGCTGTACTGAGTCGAATGCTTTTGGAATTCGAGAAATACTGCATCTACCTGAATGCCTTGATCCAAAGCTTTCAGTATGTCACGTGAGAAAAGTGAGTTGGGTTTCACTTGATCGTGTTTCTGAAATTGTGCTGGTTGGCATTGAGGAGGTCATTCTGTTCAAGAAACCTCATTGTGTTTGAGCTCAGAATATGTTCTAAAATTGTACAACAAATCAGTGTCAACAGTGTCAAGGATATTGGATGCTAGTTTTGTGGATCACTTCTACTACCATTCATTTAGATGGATATGACCTGTGCCCCCATTTTTTTTAGAACTGGGCATGGTGCTTTGTTAGAGGAACCTATGATAGAATATAGTTGGAAGAGAGGTGACTCGTCCACAAATTCAATATTGAATCTGACTGGGATTGCATTGGGCCCTGGAGCTTTGTTCAGTTTAATGATTTCAGCTGTTTTTCAACACCACTGACACTAATAGTTATCTTGTTCATCTTTTCAGTGGTACGAGGATTAAATTGGGGCGATTCTACTGGCTTTTCCTTTCTGAAGGAACATTTGATAATGGACTTCAGCATTTCAGCTTTTGCTTTGTTGCCCTCAATTTCAGTTCCTGCGGACTGGACACTTAACTTTGGTGCCACTAACAGCTTTTACATGTGAACAGATTTTATTTGGGTTCTATGAAAGATCACTTGATAGTATTGGGGTACTGTAGTCATTGAAGGCATCACTCACTGCTCTCTTGACAGCAAAATGTGTTTCATTCAGTATCTATCTTTCAAATAGCCCTACACTTTGTTTTACACCTATTATGCAGTAGTTTCTGTTTCTTTAGAAGTTTCTTTACAGTTACTGTATACCACAGAGGTTCCCTCCCATTATGAACTGATCTACTGCATATATATCTATCCAGTGCATGGTCAAATATTCTTTTAAACTTCAACCAGAGTTCCTCTACATGCTCCTTCCCTGTGCTGAAAGTATCAGGGAAGTGCAGGGAGTGGCAACTGACCCTTAACATAGACAGATGTAATGTATTGCGAATACATAGAAAGAAGGCTCCTTTATTGTATGATTATATGATGGCGGAACAAACACTGGTAGCAGTTACTTCTGTAAAATATCTGGGAGTATGCGTACAGAATGATTTGAAGTGGAATGATCATATAAAATTAATTGTTGGTAAGGCGGGTGCCAGGTTGAGATTCATTGGGAGAGTCCTTAGAAAATGTAGTTCATCAACAAAGGAGGTGGCTTCCAAAACACTCGTTCAACCTATACTTGACTATTGATCATCAGTGTGGGACCTGTACCAGGTCGGTTTGACAGAGGAGATAGATAAGTTCCAAAGAAGAGCAACGCATTTCGTCACAGGGTTATTTGGTAAGCATGATAGCGTTACAGAGATGTTTAGCAAACTCAAGTGGCAGACTCTGCAAGAGAGGCGCTCTGCATCGTGGTGTAGCTTGCTGTCCAGGTTTCGAGAGGGTGTGTTTCTGGATGAGGTATTGAGTATATTGCTTCCCCCTACTTATACCTCCTGAGGAGACCACGAATGTAAAATTGGAGAGATTCGAGCGTACACAGAGGCTTTCTGGCAGTTGTTCTTCCCGCGAACCGTATGCGACTGGAACAGGAAAGGGAGGTAATGACAGTGGCATGTAAAGTGCTCTCTTCCACACACCGTTGGGTGGCTTGCATAATATAAATGTAGATGAAGGGGAACCCTACAGTTCTGAACCGTATGGCGCAAGTCCGGGAAGTGCAGCCTACCTTGGCACAGGACTTTCAAAGTTCAGTCCTTCCACTCGACTCAGAACCAAAGGGCCACGATCAGTTCTGGGGGCAATGCTGCCAATTGCGAGCTTCATTGAAACTCTGCCAGTCACTGGAATGACCTAAGAATGATCTTGGGAGTCCAGACGATAGGCATTATTTGTTCCAATGCGCCACAATCTTCAGCTAATTGCACCCAGTCCCCTCCATGGCTGTGGGAATAGCATCTTCAACATGTTGAATGAGGCCCCCAGATATACACACCAAAATAGACCCCCTACCTTTTTGCATTTGCTTCCTCCTGATACTGGTCAAAACAGGTTTCCCCAAAACAGGTGAAGTGTATCCCACTGGCTCAGTTTTAGTGAAATACCGCACCTCAGATATTTGTTGGTTGGGGGATCGGTGCAACACCCTGAGTCCTCCCTGGTCCGCATCCACAGAACACGGAGATCTACCATTGACACGCAGTCAAGTAGACAATTACAGATCCTGTACTTTCTGCAGAGGATACAGGATCTACGGGAGAGGATAGCACTTAATGTACCTCTGGTACAGGTATCGCAGGAGTTCTTCCAACGCACCAATTCACAGCAGCTGCAATTGTTTGACAGTAGTCAGAGCAATTTCCAGCTGCTTACCAACATCAACCAACTCATCCCATGTTCGAGAACAGCATTCACAGTGGAGTTTCATTTTGGCTGGTGCAGTGTATTGTTAAGGCAATGAACAAATGACTTTAAATTAAGCCTTTTGATTATTTTTTAATCTGTTGAGCTAAAAAGTTACTAATTCCCTATAAAAATTTAAACACACACACACACAAAACAAGATATCTTTGAAGAGTTTTCGGATTGTGCAAATGAGAACGAGATGTTCCTCAAAAGGATCATAACTGGTGATAAGACACGGGTCTACGGTTATGATGTTGAGACCATGGTTCAGTCTTCACAGTGGTTCAGGAAGGTTCTCCAAGACCAAAAAAAGCTCGTCAGGTCAAATGTCAAAACCATGCAGGTAGTTTTCTTTGACTTTGAAGGATTAGTTCATTATGAATTCATGCCACAGGGACAAACTGTTAATCAATGGTACTATCAGGACATGTTGCGATGCCTGCAAGAATGTGAGAATGAAGTGGCCTGAAATGTGGCGAGACAATTCATGGCTCTTGCATGGCGCCTGCACATTCATCCCTATTGGTGCATGACAGTTGCACATAAAACAAAATCTCTGTACTGCCTCATCCTCTATACTCTCCAGACCTGTGTCCTGCGGACTTTCTTTTATTTCCAGAATTGAAAATCCCATTGAAAGGATGAAGATTTGCAATGAAAGATGAGATAGAAGAAAATTTTCAGAGACAGCACTTTGCGTGATCTAGCAAGAGATGCACTAAGACAGCTTCCGTGTTTGGAAATGTCTTTGGGAACCATGTATTAATTGTGGAGGAGAGTATTTCAAAAGAGACCATGCACAATATGTAAAATATAAGCGTAGAAAAATTTTATGGGCAAAGTTCTGGAATTTATTTGAACAGACCTTGTATTTGAACACAGTGACAGTATCCAGGAATGGATTGACCAAATTAAGTATGTGACTACCATGCCAGAGATGCATCTTTTCAGCCTTGGAGTGAAGAAATGCTACATAGGAATCAGAAGCAGGTATGTAGTTCTGTTCAAAATGAATAAAGTACAGTATACTCCAACATCTTGGAAGTAAACGAAAGGACAGTCTTCTACAACTTTTGATAAAATATGGCCGCTGTTCCATTTCTTGAATCATGGAAGGAGGCAGTTTTGGTCCCCCCTCCCTTCTCACACCAGGGAAGGACAGAACAGGTCACAGAAGCATTGCAGTGCTGCACTGTGTAGGAAAGAACTCGGAGTGAATGGTCAGCCATTGTCTGGTCTGGATACTGTAGACCAGATGATCTTGCAGCCACTGTCAAAGTGAGCTGAAGATTTGCCGATCTACCACCAACAGCCCAACCCTTTGAAATCAGACATACAACAGACTTTCATATTGAGACTCTGTTTATTTAGCATGATTCATGATGTACAAAGGGCATGTGATAATACTAGAAGGCACAGTGTACTCAAAAACGCCATAAGTAGAGATTTCATGGCTTGGTATCCATACTCATATGGTTCTTGTCTATCCCAACAGCTTTTTTAAGTACCTAATTGGTGAAGTTTCATCTGACAGACTTGTATAGTAAAGCAGTGTACATCAAGGAAGCATTTTAAATGGAACCCTCTTCACCATGCCATAAATAGCATAATGTCCATGATAAGGAGTCCAGTCCAGTGCTGCTTTATTTCTGGACAATTACACTGACCGCTATTCCTTCCATTACAACACAGTGGTGTGTGTGTGTGTGTGTGTGTGTGTGTGTGTGTGTGTGTGTGTGTCCACCACATGATCATCTGCTTAGGTCAGAAACAGCAATCCGACAGGTTTTCAATCCAAATGAAGTGGTCCAATAAAAATAAGTTGATTGCTTGACCATTTTGAAATACTTTAATTTTTTCGTATGTGATTACCCTAAAAGTGAGAAGTTCAAAACAGTTTTTAAAAATTTTTACCTTTGGCCTTTAGTGAATGGCGGCCATTTTCGTTTGTAAGCACGCGACGATGTTTCAGTTTATAGATGTTAGCAAAAATACAAATATATCTGCACTGGGTTAAGTTACAACATTGCAGTTGACATGATTGCTTTAGAAAATTGTCCTGTACAACATTGTCTACTACACAAAATACTCTAAATTCAAAAATAACAAGCCAAAATGACTTCCAAAGTTTGGTATCCAAATTTTCAAAAATCCACTTTTTAGGCCCAAAAATAAAAAACAAGAAGTGATTTGAGAGTCAATTTTTTACTATAGTTAGATATCATACACTACTAGGCTCATATAGAGCAAATGTTTCCTTAATTTTTTATGAATTTTTGAAATTTGAAAATTTTCATTTTTTGTAAAGTTTGGGGTTAGTTATCTCAGGTGGGACTGAATACAAGAATATGGTTTTTGCACAGCTTGTACACCTATATGATAGCAATGTACTGTCAAAATTTCAACATTGATATCTGACTGTGAACAAAGATATTAATTTTTGAAAATGAGGAGATGATTCACATTACTCTACAACTGATCTTATGGCTTTGCCTATTCATGTGTGATATTGGCGGAATATAACCAATTATTATTGAAGTAAGGTACTGAATTATATACAAAAAGTGGAAACATCACTGAAATTAACATTTATATTATTTTGACATAAGTACTTAAAATAAATATTTTCAATTAACATCCTTCGAGATGTGACTATTCCTAAACCTGGTGGTGAATGTTAAGATCACTTATTTCTTCAGGCAGCTTCTTTGATATAGAATAAGGCCTCCCAGTTGCTGTGGTAAGTTCAAGCACTGAAAATTTCCTTAACCAAATTTTCATTGGTATCCAAACTTTGTCACTAGTAGATTTCTTGAATGATATTCTTGGGCCAGAAGGGTGTTAAAAATGCACTTAAGCATCATTGTTTTCCAAACTTAGTCTTTCAACCTCTGCAAGCCACCACTGCCCATCATACACACATGCCACTATGTCATTCAACATTAAAGACAGAGATGTAATTTTACTGACACAATGATCCTCATAAATTTCAGTTTCTGATGTTACGTAGCATCGAACTAAGTTTTCTGCAATACTGAGGAATTTGTGGAAATGCCGTTTTCCTTTTATTGCTATACAGTTTTCAAATCTGGTTTGAAGTGTTGTTTTCATATTCAGAACCACCTCTTCTTTCTTGATCAGAAAATAGGTAATGCCTTAAATATTATCCTTGCTAAAGACATACACGTCCCGTACTGTGAGAATTTGGTCTGTGGTTGGTCTTTGTAGGCTGGCTTTACTTACTTCACGTTTTGTTGAACCTCCTACTCCATCACATGCATTTTTACCATGGCAGGATGCAAAAAAGTGCCATTCAGCCTCCAACCCAAAGTCTACTTTGTGGTTGCACAGATTTGAAAATACATTTTGTTCTTATACTGACTACCACTTCCATCTGAAAAGTATATCAGCTTCTCAACATTGGGAAAATTTTGTTTTATGTAGTTTATTACATACTTTGGAAACACATGTTCGGCCAAAGTGTTGTGCTCCAAGTAGTCGCTTAGAATGCAAATTGAAGAACTGCAAACTTCATCTTTCTCCTTGTATTGCATTCTGAATCACAAATGTAAAAATTTCTGCAAAATCAGCTAGCACTATGCATTCAGTTTCATGAAGTTGTGCTTTATTTTGTTCTTCAAAACTTACATTTGATTTTAGAAATATAGTGGTGACTTGAGTTTTTGTAAGTTATTAATTAAAGATTCCAAGTACTCTTGCTGAGATTTAACCACTGTTATCATTTCTGCCCTGTCAGTTGTGACCCACTGTTTGAAGGTAATACTGTCTGGCATTCCCTCCTCATATTCGTGAAACAATTCAATAACGGTTTCCTTACCAGGGCATTTATTACGCAAATTCATCACGCAGTCATAACTGTTAGTGTCACAGACCATTAAATCTAAAAACTCTTTGTAATTAAGATCACTGAGTTTTGCACCCACAATCATCAGTTTGACATTTTGATGATATAAACAAACAAATACAGTGTGTGTCCCTGAGGAACCAGCCAAAATACACCACTTAGGGTGGATGTCACAAAATTTTGACCTTCCAGTTTCACATTCAGGGTGAGAATTTTTGAAAGCTACATACAGCTCATTTAAATTTAACAGCACTAGTCATTTCTGCTTTGTTACTTCAACTCCATTTATAACAACTGTTTTGCTATCTTTTCAACCTGGGCACATTCTACTGTTTTCATCATCTTCAAAAAAACTGCTGGATCTTTTTAATTGTTTCTTCACGTATACCTACTCCTTTCTTCTTTCCTAAAACTGGAAGAATGCCTTGCTCTTTCACTAATTTTCAGGTTGGTTAAACCAAACGACAAGAAATGGTGAGTTCATGAACCATTTTTTCTCTTGACCATGAGTCAGGGAGCTAACTTAAAATTTTAACTTTTTCCTCTTTAGATGTCACTGAACATTTAATTTTTAATTTCTCTATTAAGCTCAAATATTCAGTGTCAGATGATGCTGGTGGTAGATTTTGTTCTTCTTTAGAAATAATGTTAGTATCTGTATTATTAAAGCATGATTCCAAGTCTCTTCTAATTTTGCCTGAAATTGGTTGTAGGCCTACTTTATTTTCAGTAGCTGGTTTTCTTTTTCTGCTACTTTATTTTATTATTTTCAAAGCAGGAGATAGGTCTAACTTAAAACAAGCAAAATCCAATGTGCTAACAGCTTCCTCATTAGGAATATAAATGTCATTAACAAGGTTACATGATTCTTGTTCTGGATTCACAACAAATATTTTTGAGTAACAAGTTGGTCACAGTGAATTTCCAGGAATCACATTATGTTTCACTTGGGAATCTGTTTCACTCTCACATTACAAGGACAAATGCTCAAGTTTTATTTCCCTTGAACCTTTAGTAATAGGCTTTTTATGAACTTTAAGTGGATCACAGCATTTTCTTCCAAAAATGTGGTTGTACTTCAGAATATATTTCTTCTCATGATGCTCACACACTGATGTTACAGAAGAACTTACTCGAAATTTAAACAAAGTTTGTCTAACTTCATCAAAGTCATTGACATTTATCAAGTTTTCTGAAATTGAACTGTAAACAGTTTTGTGACCCACTTTACTTGCTATCTGTTCTACAGAGCACTGTTCATCCATGATATTGCATTCCAGTTAATCTCTCCAAGTTAATTACAGATTACACACAAAGCAGAGAACATAACACATTCTACACCCTTGAAGAATGTACATCCACTTTAACAGAGGTTTCAGAACAGACTGACTACAACAATGCCTCACCCAGCAATAATGTACTTCTTTATTGACACTAAACGTAAATGGGCATTTTTATTACCGTAGAACAGAAGCGAAAGCTCCTATTGTTTAATATTGCATTATTAAAAATAAATAAACTAAATTAATATTGGGTGATAGTGTTAACTTAATATATGTCGCAAGTAAATTTTATTACAATGAAACAATAAACCATTTAAATAGATGTGAATTATTTCCTCATTTTCAAAAAATCATCTCTTTGTTCACAGTCAGATATCAATGATGAAATTTTTACAATACATTGCTATCATATAGGTGTACAAACTGTGCAAAAATCATATTTTTATATTCAGTCCCACCTGAGATAACTAACTCCAAACTTTACAAAACATTAAAATTTTCAAATTTCAAAAATTCATAAAAAATTAAGGAAACATTTGTAAGTGTTTTTGCTCTATATGAGGCTAGTAGTGTATGATATCTAACTGTAGGAAAAAAATAGTCTCAAATCACTCCTTGTTTGGATACCAAACTTTGGAGGTAATTTTGACTGGTTAGTTTTTAATTTAGGGTATTTTGAGTTATATCGTAGAGGACACTTTTCTAAAAACAATCATGTAAATTGCAATTTTGTAACATAACCCAATGCAGAGATATTCAAATTTTCGCTAATGTCTCCAGACTGAAAAATCTTTGTGCGCCTACAAACAAAAATGGCCACCATCCAGTAAAGGTCCAAGATAAATTATTTGAAAAAACTGTTTTGAAATTCTCAAATATAGGGCAATCACATATAAGAAAATTAAAATATTTAAAAATGGTCAAGCAACCATCACTGGACCACTTCATATGGATTGACCCCTACATAAGGCTTATTACACTGTTTGGTGCCATCGAATTTTACATTCCTGCATAACTGGGACTTTTAGGCTCCCTGCCGATTTGTGTTTGTCATCGGTTTTTATCCCACTGTATGTTTCGGGTTAGAGCTGGTACATGACTTAGCTTCCCGTGGGCCCAAGAGGCTGGCATTATGCAGGGTTCCAAGCTGAGTGTTATACCCCTCCTTACCCCTTGTGTCCACATTGGGTTACACAGGTAACCTTTATAACTGTAACAGCCAATTTTCATGTGTATTGAAAACCAGTGTACATAAGCTTTGGGTTATTCCTTGTCTCTCCCACATTGGTTTTACCAGTTTAACCCATAGTTTCAGTTTGTGTAATGGGTCACTCCCACTTGGTTGCAGAGCCTTACAGACTGTATCTCGCATTGTCGCAGAATGCCCCACTTCTTGGCTCTCCATGGCAAACATGGTCTTCCAGATTCTTTCACTCTAATATTGGCAGACAATCCAAGGATAGTTGAACTGGTTCTCCCTGAAAGTGGTTTTTATTGTACTTTTAAACTATAAGAGGCAACCAAAAAATCTCTGTTTGAATGCCATACAGTACAGAATCAGTATGCCAATCAGGCAAAATCACCATGAGCATTGAGACAGTCATCCCACCAATGCACCCCCCCCCCCCCCACCCCCTTCAGGGGCTCAGAATTCGTTTGCTGAGTACGGCCTTGGTGACCCCATTCTTCCTGAGCTGGGGACCGGTAAGCACCGCCAGCCCTCTGTCACCATATGCTCTGGGCATAATTCAGCAACCACCGTGCTACACGTCAGTGGAATGTTGTGTGTTCCGGAGAACAGGGGTCTTGGCTTCACCTCCTGCACTGCAAGGAAGGTACATACCTCTATAAAAACCCCTCAGCCTCAAGGTGTGCTACTTGTTGATGTGAATGGATATTAAGGTAAAACAGTCTCTGTCTGGCAACCACTGGGGCACCTGCTTCTCCCCACTTGTATAAGGCTTGCTCAGGCATGCAGGGCTGTGCCTGGGTCGACGATTGTTTCCCTAGTGTCTTTTGGGATCCTTATAGAAAGGTTTCATCAAAGTACTACTCCTGATGGGACAGGTGTACCGTCAGGCAGTACCTACACCCACCCCTCAAAGAGAGCTCGATTGGTCAATCCTCCAGAAAAGAAGTCTCAGAATCATCGTAGCAGGGCACTTTCATTGTAATCAAGCGAACAGGGGGAATCTTTGAGAGCATCTCCCATTTCTATATTCACAAGGCATTGGAAGGTATTGCTGGGTCTCTGAAAAGTCTTAAATGACTTCGTAATGGAACACATTTAGTTGAAACTGCTAATTCCAACCAAATATCTAAGCTTCTGGGATCCTAAGGCCTTAGGTGACTAACCAGTCGAGGCTGAATTGCATAACACCATTATCTTTAGTAAGTGCGTGGTTATCTTCTCAGATATAATGGATGTGGACCCCACGGAGTTATGTGAAGAATGAAAAAATATGGTCATCTCAGAAGTGCAGAAAG
Source organism: Schistocerca nitens (assembly GCF_023898315.1). Lineage (NCBI taxonomy): Eukaryota > Metazoa > Arthropoda > Insecta > Orthoptera > Acrididae > Schistocerca > Schistocerca nitens. The sequence goes on from NC_064614.1 coordinate 287,240,486, forward strand.
TCAATGGCAAACTGGAAAAATCGGCAACATTTATTCTACAATTTAGTACTCCAGAATTACCTGAACATATCCTTGCAGGCTATATCCGTCTTAAGGTTCGCACATTTGTTCCTAACCCAATGTGATGCTACAAATGTCAAAGATTCGGCCATACCACTATGGGATGTAATGGGAAGGCTACATGTGGCAATTGTGGAGGCTCAGCTCACGAGTCAGGCAATTGTTACACACTTCCTCTGAAATGTGTAAACTGCTCTGGGGATCACCCAGTGTGGGGTTTACACCAAGGAAAGGAAAATTCAGGAGTTGAATGTAAAGAGACGCACATCATATGGTGAAACTGAAAAAGCTTTCAAAGCTGTGCAACCACTGGTTTTTGCTACTTCTTTTGTGTCAGCCCTTAAGACACCAGTTACTAAGTGTGTTGCCTCCACACAAACTCTGACCACAGATTCAAATACGAGCACATGCACTTGTCGGTGTACCTGTGGGGGAAACACTCTACTTGAAACTGATGTCGTTCAGAAGCTGTCAGCAGTAGGCTTACCACCCAAGCCACATACCACTACCTAACATCAGAAGCCAACTAAGTCATCCCCACAACCCAGGCAACCAGCTCCTCCTGTCAGTAAAGGAAGAATCCTTTGAAAAGTAGTTCTAAGCAGTAGTTAAACCTCTGGATCAGCGAGCTCTCTCTCGCTTTTTGACAGGGACCTTGCTCTTGAGGATATGGAGTTCCAATCGGAGGAACCACAGGGCAAGGAACTGGCTAATTTTCCCCTTGACCTTCCCGGTAAATCACTGCCTCCAAGTGAGAAGGAAAAGGACAACTATCGCTAATCAATGGCTGTGACCGGGACCTCTGTGTTGCAGTGGAGTTTGAACGGATATCAACCACATCCGGAAAAATTTCAGCTACTGGTCCGGGGGAAACCTTTCTGTATTTGCTTACAAGAAATGCATCTTAGTCACAGGCACACCAGCATTATGGGCTACCACGTGTACAGGAAGGACAATACTACTGGAGACAGGGCTAAAGGTGGAGTGACCATATTCCTTGATGGCAGATGCCTGTCCTCTTACCACGACCATGCAAGCAATTTCTGTGAAAGTTCTCGCACCCTTTAATATCACAGTGTGTTCTTTGTACCTGCCCCCTAATGATGCTTTGGATGCAGACGCTCCGGCAGAACTCTTCCAGGCACTCCCACACAAATTCCTCCTTGTGGGGGGACTTCAGTGCACACAATGTGCTGTGGGGCTCGGCTACAACTTGCTCCAGGGGTCAGATGATCGAACAACTCGTCCATTCTGAGAATATCTGCCATCTGAACTTGGGTCAGATGACTCACTTTTCCACAGCTACAGGTCTTTTTCAGCCATTGTACTTTTTGTTTGTTCCCCAGCAATTACAGACTCAGTTCAGTGGGAAGTGGCTTCAGATTTACATTCTACTGACCACTTTCCAGTGTGAATCTGTCTGCCAACTAGGATGGTGGCCAACAGGAGACCACGCAGATGGATGACACAAAGAGCAAATTGGTTACAGTACAGTCGACAGGCTATTTTTGAACAAAAGAATTGTGCACAGTTGGCAGTGGCCCATATCACTTGTGAGATCCAACGGGCTGCTGCAGAGTCCATCCCCAGGTCTAGTAACCACCTGAGACGATGGTCTGTACCTTGGTGGAATGACGACTGTTGATTGGCAATCAGGGTTAGACAAACAGCTCTTCGGAACTTCAAACACTGCCCAACTACAATCTTCATGCCTTCAGGTCTGCGAGAGCACATGCAGGGTGCGTGATCAAAGAACGGAAGAGGACTTCCTGAAGGGAATTCACTACTTCCATTAAACAGTCCACTTCCATGGCGCAAGTTTGGGAATCAATAAGACGGATTTCAGGCAATGGTAGTTCACGTCCCCTTATGGCCTTGTCAAATAATGGGGTCTCGGTGGACATGCCAGAAGACATGGCTCAGGTTTTAGCTGAACACTTCTTTACTGTTACTAAGTCATCCAGACAAACTCCCACTTTTCAGGTGCTCCATAGGACTGCAGAGATGAGGAAGCTCAATTTCTTCTCACATAATGAGGAAGTCTACAACCTTCCGTTCTCCGTGTAGGAACTGGAATCCGCTTTGTCTGCAGCCAGAGACACTGCTGCAGGTCCTGATGAGATCGATTATGCCACGCTTTGTCATCTGTGCCCTGAAGCAAAAGGACAGCTCCTCTCTTGTTTCATTCAGATCTGGTTTGATGGACAGTACCCCATAACTTGGAAGGAAGCAATATTAATACCATTCTGGAAACCAGGCAAGGACGTAGCACCCCTGATAGCTACCAGCGTGTTGCCCTTACCAGTTGTATGGATAAGACTCCTCAACGCTTGGTAGACTGCTGCCTCATCTGGGTGCTCGAATCCCAGGATCACCTGGAACCGCTCCCAGTGCAGTTTCAGGCACTATCGTCCTACATGTGACAGCTTAATTGTACTGGAGACGACAATACAGGAGTCCTTCTTTCGCCGAAACCATTTGGTTTGGGTGTTTTTTTACCTCAAAAAAGCATATGACACTACTTGGATGTGCAACATCCTTCGCCAACTTCATTGATGGGGACTATGTGGATGCCTGCCACTTCTGATCCAATCCTTTCTTGAGGACTGGTATTTTCATTATCGCATTGGCAATATCATTTCTGATTGCTATGTTCTGGAGAATGGGGTGCCCGAGGGCAGTGTCACATTGTTCTCCATAACTATCAATGGCATTTCCTCTGCAGTCAGGAGACCTGTCAAATGCTCTTTGTTTGTGGATGAGTTAGCAATCTTCTACTCATTGCCTGATCTTACAGCGATGGTGAGGCAGCTACAGCTGACCATTAAGAGGCTGGAAATGTGGGCCCGGATAACTGGTTTTTGGTTCTCACCAGAAAAGACCACATGCATCAATTTTAACGACACTCCTCGGAGTTTTAACCAACCAGTGCTCATAATGGGGGACAATATTTTACATTTTCATTGTTTGCTTTTTTGGGGTTATTATTTGACTTGAAATTAACTTGGCTCCCACATCTAAAGACCTACGAACAAAGGGCGTCTAGTCACTGAATATTTTGAAATGTCTTGGTGGGAGAGCTGCCAGGTCCCGCCTCCTGCAGTTTTATAGGGCATTTGTTCGATCATGCTTAGATTATAGCAGTGTGGTCTATGGATTGGCCCATCCTTCCTGCCTCAGGATGTTAGATGCTGTCCACCATGAGGGCGTTCGGATATTGACTGGAGCCTATCGAAGCAGCCCAGTTCCGAGTATGTGTGCAGAGGCTGATGAACCACCACTCTGGATTCGGCAACATATCCTTTTGGCTCAACAGGCAGCGAAAATCTCAGCGTCACCTCAGTCATTGGCATTTAGTTCAGTGGTCCAACCCACATTTAAATGACTGTTCAGGAATCGCCCCCCAAGCTACAAAGCTATTTGGTACGCGTGCTACAGACTGTCTCAAGGATCTGGATCTCTCAGGCAACAAAATACACACCTAGGGTTGGAATGCACTGCCGCCTTGACATCTTCCGATGCCACAAGTGATTTTAAACTTGACACAATACAAGGAAACTTGTTCTCCGGCTTTTGTTTTTACAACTTTGTTTTTGTCTATTTTAAGTATGTACCACAGTTTTATCGTTATTTATACAGATGGATCCCAGCAGGAGAATGCTCGCGGTTGTTCTGCTGTTTTTCCTGATAGAGTTTTTAAAGTGCGTTTTCCAGAACAATTTATAAATTATGATGCGGAGTTATATGGCATTCTGGTGGCACTGGAGAGGGTTCACAGACATCACCGTACAAGGTTTCTTGTCTGTTACAGCTCTTTTAGTGCACTGCAAGCACTTCACCAAATGTATCCAGTAGACTCGCTGATTCAACTCATTCGTGACTCCTTACAGTGCCTCCAACACCATGGCAGGGAGGTGATCTTTTGCTGGGTACCTAGCCACATTGGGATACAGGGCAGTGACATGGCCGACAAAGCTGCCAAGGAAGCATGTTGGGATAGTGCTGTCCGCCAATGTCTCATCCCGTTGCACACCATCATCTCATTTTCTGACAGACACATCATCCATCAGTGGGAGACTGAATGATTGTAGGTGACAGACAACAGACTGTGGCCACTCAAATCAACCACAAAGGCTTGGTGGACTACATGTCAGCCTCGCCGCTGGAAGGGGGCTCTGCTTACCAGACTGCCCATTGGACATAGCCCTTTCACATGTGGCTTCCTCCTCCGGTGGGAGGATCCACCTCTCTGTGGAGTTTGTGATATGCCGCTTTCAGTTCAGCACATTGTGGCTATTTGTGTCCTATATACTGATATTAGGGCAGCTCTCAGTTTCACCGGAGATCTGACACCATCCTCGCAGATACCAATACCAATGTTACACGGGTGGTGAAATTTTGTGATTTGTCAGGCCTCATCCCTTAATTGTTGGGGAAGGGCGGCAGACTTTAATACATTATAAACTGCTCTGTATGTGGGGAGAGTCCTCCCCCCCCCCCTCCCCCATGAGATGTACATGCTGACTTCTCATCAGGGTGCTGATGACCATGATGTCAAGCAATCCCCCCTCAACCCAAATAATCAACCAACCACCAATGCTCCATGTTGAAGATACCTGTTTGATAAAACTCCATGTCCTGCTGTGTGAAGAAGTCGTAACTGCCTGCTAGAGAATCTCATCCAACAGGGATCGTTGACTCTTCACATCCTTTTTTAAGGGACTGGGGGCATGATAATCATGTAGGAAGAGATCAGGACTAAAGGGTGGGTGCTCAAATGTCTCTCACTTGAGTTGGTAAAACGACGCTTGCTATATGGGGATGTGTGTTGTCATGAAGTTGGAGTACCATTCCACAGTGGTAGCTTTTGACAGGCATAGTGCCTCGTAGACATCCTTCATTCTCTGGTGGGCGTCTGTTGCTGTTTGTCCTTCGGCAGCCAAGAAAAGAATAACAGCACCTTGGTCCTGTTTGGACACATTTGAGAATAACATTGTCACAGTTTTACTCTCTTTTAATTTGTTTCCGATTTGATTATCCCCTTTTTATGTCGCAGCCTGTTTTCCATTGTAGGGTTAGCACTTTGATGAATAGCAGGTGCTGTTCCCCTCTTTAATACTTTGATACAAATTAGATTGGGCATGGGGGCATCTGTGGGACCGATGGCGAATGCCCTCGTCACATTCAGAGTCCCAGGGGACACTTGCCTGGTCCACCCTCCTGCTGACCTGATTATTTCTCTCACTTTATTTTATTGTCATAAATCTAACTGATGCCAGTTACATTTTTAGCCTTCTCAGTCATACTATTAAAAATCTCCCGGACAGGATGTACCCTTTACTCTGTAATTGTCTTCACCCTTAGTTGGTTGATGATGGGTCAGATGCAGGTGGGGTTTCTATCATCGCAGATGAGTCCAGGGAGACCTCTCAGCCAATGAAACCTTTGTACTTCTCCGTAAATTATTTCCCAGCTCTGGGATCAGTATGGTTTCAAGTGCCTCGATTTTACCACTCATATTTATGTTAATAATGTGATTAAATTTCTGGTTGATGTTACAAACTGAAGATGTGTTACCTCTTGACCGAGAGGCTGATTACCTTGCTGTTTTGTGCCCTAATCCACAACCAACCCTTACCTAGTGTCTGCACTGAAGCTAGGTGGCCACCACATATCATCCAGTGGCAGCTCCTCATGGTGCGTCAGGTACAAAAGTTTATCATTCCAGAATCATCTCTATAGGAAATCATTGTTCACCCTGATATGGAACCTTTGTTCATAAATTATCACAAGCAATGTGACCATTTCAGATCTGTGTAGTGTATGACCCATTGGCACTCATACTAGCGACTGGAATGCAATGCCATTCTGATTGCTATAAAAGGCTCACAATAATTTTACATTTTTTGGAGTGCAGGGGAGATTTCAGTGACTTGTGAAATTTTAAATGAGCTCCAGAACTTTGTATTCATAGAAGAGTCTAAGCAGGGACACTCACATGGCTGCTACGTGGTTTTCCATCTGTATGTTATCAAAATCCATCTACGTAAGGAGTTTACTTTGTAGGATGTAGAATGACACACGTTCTCTCAAGCTGTAGCAGCCAAGATTTATTCCGGTTGCAAAAATCCTCATCTTCATGGGCTCCGTGGGTGCCATTTAATATCCGCAGTATTTGCACCCAATAGCTACTAAGATTGTGGAACAAAGTGTTACTCTGCTTGTTAACAAAATACATTGATATCCAGGGAACTGAATCAGCAGATGTGACAACCAAGGAGGCACATTGTGATTATCAGATGATTGAGGGCACACTAAAGTATTGATCAGTGGCTCAGTGATAAAGTGCCAGACTATGAATCCCAAAGTCCCTGATTTGATCCCCTGTCAGTCCTCTCTCTTCTTTCGCCTCTTGCAATATCTGTTGATGTAAAAATGCTGACTTGCACCTTGGTTCGGAGACCACATTAAACTGTAGGTCCATCTACAACGGGCTGGGTACGTTAGTTCAGAGGTCAGAGAAAGGCAACGGCATACCACCTCCCCCAGGGCCAATCAACTCCATTTTTTAACTGACTGTGTTTTATATTCTGACAAGTGAGCAGAGGTTCGTCTACCTATGGATCAGCCCTTTTAGTTGACAACGAGATAGCGTTGGTACAAATTTTCAGATTTGTGAAATGCTTTTTAGTAAGATTTTAGGGCAATGGACAAACTTAATTTTTTTAGAGTTTGAATTATGAATTGAATGTATGGTTGGACATAAGACAGTGAGTAAAATTTCAACAAATTTTAGTTGCACTTCGTTTTTTGCTTTTTAACTATAGGGCAAAGATAATCTCACAGTTGAGTGCCCTTAAATGTGAGATGCAAGCACATGCTGCCGCTTGCTCCTCCTCCCCCCCCCCCCCCACCTCTAGCCCCCCTCCCCCCACATACAATTCTCTGTTACAAATGACCTCTTCATATATGAAGTATTAAACTCATTAAAGAAGAATGGGTTTATTGGATACCTATTCCCTCTTTTTTTTACACTACTCTCGGAGACACAGTTGTCATCTGATATGAGGGTAAGTAAAAAATTATCCATAATGTACCTATACCTTTTATTACAACGCATGTAGGACATGTACATTAACATTTTTCAGCACACTTGGTCCATCATTGCACAAGCTTCCTGATGCCTTCAGGGGGCTCACCACTGTTTGGCGAGTTCATACTTGGCTACTACTGGGCCCCAGCCTTTGCAGCATCCTTTCTCTTCCCTGATGCATGTCTGTCCTCTTACTGTTCTTTTTCCCCCTGTCAGGGAACATGTGTGGGATGTTTCTGGAGAGGTGTTCTGCATTTTCAGTAGCCGATATCAGAATAGGCTTTCCACTGTTTTTCGTTCCTTTGTTCTTTCTTCATTTGCCTTTTCCTGTCCTTCATCCATATGGGCATCTGAGGTTCCTCATTTTCTTCTTCTTCGTTCCTGTGCGCTCCTGAATGGCAGCCCATGCGTCTGACACACAACAGGTTACTGGGTAACACATAATTTCTATCCCCGGTTGAGAGTTTGCATGTACCCCCTGGTACAAACCAGGACCAGGGAGGGGTGATTGGTCTCTCTGTGATATGTTTGGGAAGCGTGACCTGAAGTGTGAACAGTCACCTAAGGCGGGTGCACTCCTTTCTGAGGGGAGCCCCAGTTGGAAGGAGCTGGCAGTCATGAGGGCTTTTCTCGCAATGAGCCAGTCGTCTTCTTCACCATCAACATCTACTTAACGTGAACGAAATGAGGCTAATGATTCACCACGGTTCCTCATTGTTTCACATCCTGAAGGAGGTCAGTCCTTTGGTACGGTAAATCCGTTTATTATCCAGAAAGGTGTTGATGCGATAGCTGGCCCTGTGAAATCCTGCTATTGTTTATGCAATGGCACGTTGCTTTTGTAAGCTACTTCTGATTTTCAAGCACAACTGCTTGCAGCTTCGCTCCTCCATGGCGAGGCCCATCGAACGCTGAATTCTTCCCGTAGTGTTATTTATACTAGGCTGCCCGATGGTCTGACTGAGGCAGAAATCCAAACATACTTCTCTGATCAGGGTGTCATTGCAGCTAGTTGAGTGATGAAGAAGATAGATCCATCCTTAGTGCCCACACACACTCTTTCTGTCACTTTTGATAGAGTGGTGCTTCCGTCAAAGATCACAGCAGGATATGAAGATATCACAGTCCAACCATACATTCTGAACTTGATGCATTGCTGCCAGTGTCTTCGACACAACCACACTCGAGTGTCTTGTCTACATCCGGCCAAATGTGTAGCTTGCAGTAGGGATGCCCATGAGGGTGATTGTCCACCTCCTTCTCCACGCTGTATCAACTGCAATTGTGACATGCTGGCTCCTCCCGAGATTATCCTGTGTATCTCAAAGAGTGGGCTGTCTTAAGAGATAAGGTTGAAGGAAAAAAGTGCCTTACCTGGTTGCTCTCAAGTTGTTGGCTAGTTGGAAACCCTGTGTTCTACCATCTGACACTTACAGTACTGTTCTTGCTACGTCTTGCTCCAAGACACAAATGGCCATGCAGATATGTGACCTCAAGTTCAGCACTGCTATTGTAAATTTACCCAGTGTTATGGTAGCATCCCCATCTTCTCCTCTAGCTGTGCAACAAGCTACCAAAATTTCCCCTCATAGGGCGAAGTCACAGCAGGCCAAAAGTACTCACATGAAGACTTCTTATGTACGTTCAGCCAACAAACATCTGAGTCTTAGACTGCCAACCAGAAAGACTGCAAGAAGTCAAACAAAGGCAAACAGTCTTCCCCTTCGCCGGCTCAGAGGTCATCTACGATGGTGTTGCCACGTTATACCATCATTCGGCCAACTCCGTATCACCGCTGCCCACTGCCAACCTTTTTTCTGCCCAGCTGAAGGAGAATGCCAACGCCTCAGTGGATCTCATGGAGCAGGATCCTCCAGCCTCTGTGCCCTGTAGCAATGAGTCTTCGAAGCCTGTTCATTTTTTTGCTTCACCTCCCCCCCGAGAATGCCCCCCAGTGGGACCAGGGTAAGAATAGGCCAGAAGTATTCCTGCCAGTCATAACAGGCGACTTAAAGGAGTTTCACACATTTCAGCCTTTATGTGATGGTCCCCTGTACAGTTTGACCTTCATTCTTCAAAATTTTCCCGAAGAGCGAACCAGTTGGTGAAGGGCACCTTACGTGGTGCATTGTGTCCATCGCACATTGAGATCTTTAGCCCACTTTCTTGTTGTCACATTTCAGTCCCGCTCATTCTCCATCTCTTGGGTGAAGACACCTTCCTGAATGCGTTTTCCACCATGCACTCTGCAGTGTCGCTTTCTGTGTCGACGATGGCGATGGACTTCTTTGACCTGATATCCAGCACAGTAGCCAGTCCGTTGTGGTGGGGCCTCCTTTTACCCTGTTGGTTGTAGCCCCTTGACCACACAGGGATCGCTCTGCTGATGCCTGCGCCGTTAACTCCCCACATATGCCAAGGGGTAGATGCCCATCCCCCAGGGGCATCGGGACTCCCGGCAATGGCCATCCTGCCAGGTGGCCTTCGCCGCGGCTGGCTGGTGCCCATGGGGAGGGCCCCTGGTCGGAATGGGTGGCATCAGGGCGGATGACACACGATGAAGCATAGTCCACCATATCTTGCTGGTGGTGAAACACCAGCAGTCTCTAAGTATTCACGAGCTCAATTCAATGCACAGAAGTACAACCCCAAATCGTTCCCCTCCCTGGCCACACCATGGGAGGAACGTCAGGCTAAGGATGGCAACAGATCTTATTCGCCCCGGTACCTTGTATGTTCAAGAGCTATGGGGAATCTGTCATGACAATAGAGGACAAGTTTGGGGAGGTGGAGGGATTGTTCAAAATGAGGTCTGGGTCAGTTTTGATCAAGAGTATCCTCTGCCCAGTCTCGGATGTTACTCGCTTGTGACAAGCTGAGGGATGTTTCTGTAAGCATCACGCCCCGTAAGAGCTTAAATATGGTCCAGGGTATCCTATTTCACAGGGACCTTCTTTTTCAGTCTGACGATGAGCTGTGCGCCAATTTAGAGTGGAGAGGTGTACATTTTGTCTGATGTGTCCACTGGTGTCTGAGGGATAATCGGGTTACCACCAGTGCCTTCATCTTGGCCTTCGAGGGTGATACATTGCCCGAGATGGTCAAGGTGATGGTCTATCGCTGTAATGTAAAGCCCTATATCCCTTCCTCAATGCGGTGCTTTAAGTGCTGGAAGTTGGCCATATGTCTTCCCGCTGTACTTCCAACATCAAATTTTGTAATTATGGACGCCCGCCGCATCCCAAAACTCCATGTGCCCTGCCTCCCATCTGTGTCAACTGCAGAGAGCACCATTCTCCTTGCTCGCCAGACTGCAGGATTCTCCAGGAAGAAGAAAAATAATGGAGTGCAATACCCTGGACTGATTGACCTACACTGAGGCTAAGAGAAAATTTGGATGCCTGCATCCTGTACGTATGACATCGTCTTACACCGCTGCTGCAACAGTCCTCGCACCATCAGCTCCGCCAACCCCAATCACCTTTCAGGGCCGGAAGACTACACCTGCCACCTTGATGGCGGAGGGCATTCCCCCCCCCCCCCCTCCCCCATTTGTTCCCACACCACCTACTTCAGGAGCAACACCCTCCCCCCCCTCTCCCCCAACCATTAGGGACGTCCGTCCCCACTTCTAAGCCGGAGAAGTGTAAGTCGTCTTCGGCTTCTCTCACTAAGAAGGGGTCCCTGGAGTCACTCCCTTCCCAGGTTTCTGCTTGTCAGAAAGATGACACCCACCAGTGTCTGAAGAGCTCAAAAGCATCTGGCCGTAGGGCTTCACACTCATCCTCAGTCCTGGAGACTGAGCCAGTGAAGTCCTCCCAGCCAGGGAAACCCAAGGAGCAGCGAGATAAATCCAAAAAGAAGACTCCTAAGACCAAGGAAATAACGGTGGAACTCACACCACCACTACCTGCAAACTCTGCGTCTGCATCTGAGGATGAGGTGGAGATCTCGTCAGACCCTCAGACACAATGGATATAGACTGCTCAGGCAAAAAATCGTGGCAGCAGGTGACTCTGAGGCGTAAACTGCCTCATTGAATGTTCCGTGCCTTCCCAGTCTCACAATGACGTCATTCTCCAGTAGAATTGTGCCAGTGTTTTCAAATGCCTGGCTAAGCTACAGCAACTGTTAAGCTTTACACCTGCAATTTGCGTTGCCCTCCAGGAAACCTGGTTCCCGGCAATGTGGACCCCTGTGCTCTGCGGTCATAAGGGATATTACAGGAACTGTAGCAACTTTCATTGAGTGTCAGGTGGAGTATGCGTTTATGTCCTAAACTCAGTCTGTAGTGACACTGTGCCCCTTCAAACCCCTCTTGAAGCTGTGGCTGTCAGAATAAGGACGACACAGGAAATAACTGTCTGTAATGTGTATCTTCCTTCAGATGGTGTAGTACCGCTGAATGTATTAGCTGCACTGATTGATCAACTCCCTAAACCTTTCCTACTTCTTGGAGATTTTAATGCCCATAACCCCCTTGTGGGGTGGCACTGTGCTTACTGGCCAAGGCAGAGATGTCGAAGCTTTACTGTCTCTTTGACTTCTGCCTCTTATACTGGTGCCGCCACACATTGCAGTGTGCTCATGGTAGTTACTCGGCCATTGATTTATCAGTTTGCAGCCCAGGACTTCTCCCATCTATCCAATGGACAGCACATGACAACTTGTGTGGTAGTGACCATTTCCCTATCTTCCTGTCACAGATGCCCGCCCAGGTGGGCTTTAAACAAGGCGGACTGGGAAACTTTCACCTCTACTGTCTCCGTTGAATCTCCCCCACACGGTAACATCAATGTTGTGGTTGAGCAGGTGACTACCAAAATTGTTTCTGCAGCAGAAAATGTGATTCCTCGCTCTCTAGGGTGCCACCAGTATAAGGCAGTCCCTTGGTGGTCACCAGAAGTCGCTGAAGCAATTAAGAGCGTCGGTGAGCTCTACAGTAGCATAAGAGGCACCCTTCTCTGGAGCACCTCGTAGCCTTTAAACGGCTCCATGCCCGCGTTCGCCAACTTATCAAACGACGGAAGCAGGAGTGTTGAGAGAGATAATGTCTTGACCATTGGGTGCCATATGTCACGTTCCCAAGTGTGGGCAAAGATCAAACTCCTTTTCGGGCACCAGACCCCAACAGGTGTTCCCAATACCATAAATGGCGTTATCTACCGATGCAAACACAATTTCCGAGCACTTTGCTCGAGCCTCTGTGTTGGAGAATTATCACCCAGCCTTTCACACTCTCAAATGGCAGCTGGAAGGGAAAGTCCTCTCATTCACTACATGCCACAGTGAATCCTATAACTCCCCATTTACTGAGTGGGAGCTCCTCAGTGCCTTGCACGTTGCCCCGACACAGCTCCTGGGCCTGATCGGATCCACAGCCAGATGATTAAACATCTCTCATCTGACAAGGGACATATCCTCGTCATCTTCAACCGGATAGGGTGTGATGGTGTCTTTCCATCCCAATGGTGGGAGAGTCCATCATTTTGGTGCTCAAACCCGGTAAAAACCCACTTGATGTGGGTAGCTATTGGCACATTAGGCTCACCAACATTCTTTGTAAGCTGCTGGAACGTACGGTATCAGCGGTTGGGTTGGGTCCTGGAGTCATGTAAGGGCAGCTTCCGCCAGGGTCGCTCTACCACTGATAAACTTGTGTCCCTTGAGTCTGCCATCCAAACAGCCTTTTCCAGATGCCAACACCTGGTTGCCGTCTTTTTTTACTTACGTAAAGCATACGATATGACCTGGCGACATCATATCCTTGCCACATTGTATGAGTCTGGTCTTCGTGGCCTGCTCCCGATTTTTATCCAAAACTTCCTGTCACTCTGTACTTAGTGTCCAAGTTGGTGCCTCCCATAGTTCGCGCCATATCCAGAAGAATGGAGTCCCGTGGGGCTCTGTTTGAGTCTCTCTCTATTTTTAGTGGCCATTAATGGTCTAGCAGCAGCTGTCGGGCGCTCCGTCTCACCTTCTCTGTATGCAGACGACTTCTACATTTTGTACTGCTGCTCCAGTACTGGTGCTGCTGAGCAGTGCCTACAGGGAGCCATCCACAAGGCACAGTCACGGGCTCTAGCGCATGACTTCCAGTTTTCAGCCACAAAGTCTTGTGTCTTGCATTTCTGTCGGTGTCGTACCATTCATCCGGATCTACAACTTTACCTTCATGATTATCCACTCACTGTAGTTGACATATCGATTCTTAGGACTGGTTTTCGATGCTCGATTGATGTGGATTCCTCATCTTCGTCAGCTTAAGTGGAAGTGCTGGTAGCACCTCAATGCCCTCCATTGCCTTAGCAACACCAGTTGGGGTGCAGATCGCCCAACGCTGCTGCAGCTCTACAGAGCCCCTGTCCAGTCCCGAATTGACTATGGGAGTGTGGTTTATGGTTCGGCAGCACCCTCAGTGTTGCATTAACTCGACCCTGTGCACCACTGCGGGGTTCGACTAACGATAGGAGCTTTTAGGAGGAGTCCGGTGACAAGCGTACTGGTGTAGGCTGGGGTCCCTCCATTGCAGATCAGATGCGCACAACTGCTCGCCAGTTATGCTGCACATATTCGTAGTTCTCCTGATCATCTGAATTACTGTCTCCTTCTCTCCAAACTGGAGTCCTTCCCTTTACCACCTCTACCTGCGGTCCATTCATGTATGCCTCCATGGTGTATGCCTTGGCCGCAGCTTCGTCTGGACCTTTAGCGTGGCCCTAAGGACTCTGTTAACCTCGCCACTCTCCGCTGTCACTTCCTCTCGATTCTTGACGTGTTCCGGGGCTCTGACATGGTTTACACCGATGGCTTGGTGGCTGATGGTCATGTAAGCTTTGAAATTGAACAGCACTCCTTGCCAGATGTATGCAGTGTTTCCACTGCAGAGCTGGCAGCCATATCTCGTGCTCTTGAGCACATCCGCTCGTGCCCTGGCGCGTCATTTCTCCTGTGTACCGACTCATTGAGCAGCCTACAGGCTATCTACCAGTGCTACCCTCACCATCCTCTGATGGAATCCATCCAGGAGTCCATCTATGCCCTGGAATGGTCCCGTCATTCAGCAGTGTTTGTGTGGACCCCAGGACATATCTGAATCCTAGGCAACGAACTTGTCAACAGGCTGCCCAAACAGGCGATGCGGAAACCGCTTCTGGAGATGGGCATCTCTGAAGCTGACCTGCGTTTTGTCTTACGCCACAGGGTTTTCAGGCTTTTGGAAACGGAATGGCATAAAGTATGCACAACAAGCTGCGCGTCATTAAGGAGATAACGAATGTGTGGAAGTCTTTTATGCGGTCTCTTGCAGGGAATCAGTTGTTCTCTGCCGGCTTCGCATTAGCCATACATGGCTAACGCATGGTTACCTACTCTGTTGTGGCTGTGGCTCCCAAATGACAGTTGTCCACCTCTTGCTGGACTGCCCGCTTTTAGCCGCTCTTCGGCAGACTTTTAACTTTCCCAGCCCCCTACCGTCGGTGTTGGGCGACGATGCCTCAGCAGCAGCTTTTTTACATTTTATCTGTGAGAGTGGGTTTTATGCTTCTATGTAGGTTTTAGCGCATGTCCTTTGTCCCTCTGTGTCCTCCACCCTATTGCTTTAAGGGTGGAAGTTTTAATGTGTTGCAGAGTGGCTAACTTTTCTTTTTTATTCTCGTGGTCAGCCAGCCACTGTAATGGGCTTTCTTGTTTTACTCTCTTCTGTTCCTAGCGTCTCTCTGTTGTTATCTTGTCCTCTTTTGTTCCTTTTAGTGTTCATTGCCTTTTCTTCATTCTTGTGGTTTTTCCTTTCTTTCCATTTGGTGTTATATGTTTTGTCCATTTTATTCTCATACTTGTGGCATTGTGTTATTAGGAACAAGGGACAGTCATTCTATGTCACCAGGGCAGACTTCCTCCAGCTTATTGGGCAACTCCCTCAACGTTTTCTGCTGCTCGGAGACTTTAATGCGCACCATCCCCCTTTGGGGTTCTCCCAGAACCTGTCAAAGAGGTACCCTCTTGGCAGACTTTCTCAATCAGCTTAACTTAATCTGCCTTAACAAAGGAGCACCCTCATTCAGTTTAGACTCCACTCACACCTGTTCCCATTTGGACCTGACTTTCTGTACTGCCCAGCTTGCCCATCATCTTGAGTTAGTGGACCATTCTGTCTGACATGTACTTGAGCAACCACCTCCCACGTGCTATCCAATTACTGTCTCCTACCCTACCTACGTCCACACCAAATGGCAGCTTTCTAAGGCCAACTGGAGGCTTTACTTCTTCCTGGCTACCTTTGATGAACAATACTTCCCCAGTTTCAATGACGAGGTAGAATATCTTACAAACATTATCCTTACTGCCGCAGAATGTTCCATTCCTCGCCCTTGCTCTTTACTATGCCGTGCCCTGGCCCCTTGGTGGACTGAAGTGTGCCGCGACACGTATACGGATGTGTGCTCTCTGCATTTTTAACAGTCATCCTATAGTGGCAAACTGCATTCGTGACACACAGTTGTGTGCAGTATCATCACATTCTTCAGGATAGCAGAATAGCTAGCTGGATTTCCTTTACTAGTTCTTTTAAGAATACCACTCTCTCTTCCATCGCATGGGCCAACCTCCAATTGCTCTCTGGGACCAAGGTCCATTCTTCAATTTCCAGCCTGACAGTAGCAGATGATGTCATAGTGGACCCTATTGCTATCTTCAACAGCTTGGACCACTATTTAGTGGAGATTTTGAGCTCCACCCATTATCACCCTGCCATCCTCCATCACAATCGACTGGAGGAGGCCCTGGCAATACCTTTCTCGTCTCAGAATTATGAGTGCTACAATGCAGCCTTTACTATGAGGTAGCTGGATCACGCTCTCATTTCATCCCAACCTCCGCCCCAGGGCTGCACGATGTTAACAATCAGATGTTGCCTAACCTTTCTCTTGCAAGCAAGCACTTTTTCCTTCATAAGTACAATTATATCTGGGCAGAGAGCATGTTTCCCAGATGCTGACAGTGAGGCCACTGTGATACCCATACCTAAGACTGGCAAGGACAAATACCTTCACTCTAGTTATCGCCATATTTCTCTCACCAGCTGTGTCAGTGAGGTGAAGGAACATATGATTCATGCTTGAGTCTCACAATTTACTAACCACTACACACTGTGGATTTTGAGTGTGCTATTCTGCAGTTGACAATCTCGTCTCTTTGTCAACCAATGTCATGAATGGTTTTCTGCGGAAATACTAGACTGTGGTCGCGTTTTTCAATTTGGAGAAAGTCTGTGACTCCTGCTGGAGAACTGCTGTCCTACCGTACTCTCTACATGTGGGGATTCTGTGACTGCATGTCCCATTTCGTGCAGGAATTTTTAAAAGACATATTTTTCAAGGTACTTGTGGGTTCTGCTGTGTCAGATACCTTTATCCAGGAAAACGATGTGCCTCAGGGTTCTGTACTGAGCTTCATCCTCTTTGCTATCGCCATCAACCATGTAATGGTCTGTCTCCCCCCAGGCAACTCTGGCTCCCTCTTCATTAATGAATTTGCGATTTATTGTATTTCTCCATGGACTTGTCTCGAGCGGCGTCATCAGCGATGTCTCGATCTTCTTTACTCATGGAGCACCAACAGTGGCTTTCGCATTTCCATGAACAAACCGTTTCTTTGAATTTCTGGCAGCTCAATTGGTCTCTTCCATCTTTACATCTTGGGCCTGTTGCACTTCCATTCATTGCAATTACGAAATTCCTGGGGCTCATGGTGCTCCCATGTGTCTTACCTGTGCCCACTGTATGTGCTCTCTCAATGTCCTGTGTGTCCTCAGTGGTATTTCCTGGGAAGCAGATCAGACCACTCTCCTCGGTTTGTATCCATCCCTTGTCCATTCGAAACTAGATTATGGGTGTTTCATTTATGCATCTGCAGATCTGTCCCTCTTATGCCTCCTCAGTACCGTCCACCATTGTGGCGTCCGTTTGGCCACTGACGCCTTTTAAATATGCCTACCGTTTGTCTACCATGCCGGGCCACCCATCCTACTTCTCCTTCTTAAATGGCTCCTTTCATCATCAGTATTGGGTGTGTCCCTCTTCTCTGTTACATCCTGGAAATCACCTTCGGCCCTTGCTCCGGCAGCTTAACTTAACGTTACATGCCACTTTTCCGATACATGTAAACCCTTCACCACCTTGGCTTCGTGTGGCAGTCCATGTTCACCTTGGCCTTCATTCGCTTCCTAAAGACACTACTCGAGACCCGCCTGTGGGTCCTGGGATGAATAGGCCCAAGGTATTCCTGCCTGTCGTAAGAGGTGACTAAAAGGAGTCTTCCCTCTTTTCGGCCCTGTAAGTTGAAGTCCAATTTTATGGTTTGACCTGCCACGTTCCAGATTCTACAGAAGTGCGGGCCATATGGGAAAGAACGCCTTAATTGCTTCACCAGTTATCCATAGTGCCATTAGATTTGATCTCCTTAACCTCTTCTCGTCGTGGCTTTGCATCTCTACCTGTAATTCCACTATTTGGGTGAGGACACTTTCTGGGGTATGTCATCTCCTTACGTTGTCTCCTGTCCTCTTTCGCCCCCATGATACTATTGGATTTCTCTGTGCCCAGTATCCAGCACGGTAGCCAGTCCGTTGTGGTGGGGCCGTCATGTACCCATTTGGTGGTAGCCCCCTGACAACACAGCGATCACTCTGGTGATGCCTGAGCTGTAAACTCTGCATGTGTGCCAAGGAGTAGATGTCTGTCCAGCAACTGCCATCATGCCAGGTGCCCTTTGCTGTGGCTGGGTGGCACCCATGGGGAGAGCCCCTCATCAGAGTGGGTGGCATCAGGGCAGAAGACCCGTGATGAAGTTGACAAAGTTATCTTTTTCTAAAGACTGAATGGCACCAGCAGTCTCGAAGAAAAGAAAGGTTGGTTTTCATGCTGACAGGTGTGACCCTAAATCGTTCCCCTCCCTAGCAACACCTTTGGAGGAACATAGGGCTTCAGAGTAATAGGATTCATATTCACCTCGTTACTTAGTGTGCGTCAGAACTGATGGTTACTCCTTTCTGGAAATGAAGCATCTGTTTTTTTGTTGAGCACCTGGAGGATAAGTTTGGGGAAGTGACAACGCTGTCCAAAATGCGCAATGGGTCGGTTTTGATTCAGTCGGCATCCCCAACCCAGTCCTGGATGCTACTCACCTGTGACAGGCTGGGTGGTATTTGTTTCGGTCACTCCCCACAAAAGCCTTAATATGGTCCAGGGAATTATTTTTCATGGTGACCTTTGGTTACAGTCTGATGACGAGCTACATGCCAGTTTGGAATGGCAGGGTGTTCATTTCGTACGGCGCATTTACAGGGGACCCAAAGGTAATAGGGTTCCCACCAGTGCCTTCATCTTGGCCTTTGAGGGTGATTCATTACCTGGAAAGGTCAAGGTGATGGTGTTCCGATGTGACTTCAAACCCTATGTCCCTCCCCCTATGCGGTGCTTCAAGTGCTGGAAATTCAGGCACATGTCCTCCCGTTGATCTTAGAGCGCCACATGTAGAAACTGCAGACGTTCGCTGCATCTGAATACTCCATGTGCGCATCCTCCCACCTGTGTGAACTGTGGACAGCATCACTCCCCCTGCTTGCCCAAATGCACAGTATTCCAGAAGGAGTGCAAAATTATGGCATACAAGATCCTGGACAGGCTGTCTTAACCGTGAGGCTAAACTTAAATGTGAAAGAGTAAAACCTATTCCTATGCTATCTTCTTACGTTGCCACACGATGGCATCGCCATTGATGACGCCATTACACCCACATCTAAGGTTACCCCAGTGGGCCCTCAGGGCTGCCCATCTTCCTCCCCCTCCAGTTGGCTGGGGGCACATTTTCTGTTGCTCTCAAAGCTTCTACTTTGGGACTCTACTTTCCATGCTCCCCTCCCAGTAGTCCAGTAGACATCAGCCAGTGGTTGAAAGAGCCATTGGTTGCTGGTTGAAGGGTTTCAAGGTCTTCCTTTGTCGCTGAAGCTACTTCAGTGAAGCCCTCCCAGCAAGCCTCTAAGGAGTGGTGGGAGGGCAAAACTTCAAAGAAGAAGTCCTCTGAGAAATGGGAGCCTCCAGTGCCCCCTAAACCAGCACTCCCCCATGGCTCTGCGTCCGAGAATGAGGTGGAGATTCTGGTGTCCCCTGAGGGCCTTGATCTTGCCGGCGCCTCAGAGCGCAATGGTACCGGAGGCCAACACTCAACCAGTGGCGACAGGTGATGCTGAGGCCTAATTTGCCTCCTTGGTCACTCAATGCCACTCCAGACAACAGAAAGCGTCATCTCCCGTGGAACTGAGGCGTTTTTTTTTTTCCCACCTGGCTGAGTTATGTCAACTTTTAAGCAGTACATCTGCTTTTTGCATTGTCCTTCAAGAGCTCTGGTTTCCTGCAAAGCGGACCATCCCGGCTCCCCCCCCCCCCCCCTCCGTTGCCCCCCCCCTCCGCCCTTTGTGGCTATTGGAACTGCTATAAAAACCATCCTGCCTGTGACAGACTGTCAGGTGGAGTATGTAGTTTCATCCCTACCTCTGTCTGTAGTAAACCTGTACCCCTTCGAACACCTTTAGAAGCTGTGGGTGTCAGGCTGAGGACAATGCAAGAAATTACCATCTGTAACATCTACCTCCCTCCAGATTGTGAAGCACCACCCCATGTTTTGGCTGCACTCATTTTGCATCCCCCACCCCCACCTTTTCTCCTTCTGTGTGATTTTAACACCAAAACCCGTTGTGGGGTGGAGCCAAGGTTAATGGCCGTGGCAAAGATGTTTGAGGACCTACTAACTCACCTCGATCTTTGCCTCCTAAATATAGGTGCCTCCACACATTTCAGTGTGGCACATGGCACATATTCAGCCATTGATCTCTTGGTCTGCAGTTCTGGCCTTTCCTATCTTTCCACTGGAGAGCACATAACGACTTGGGTGGTAGTGACCACTTTCCACTCTTCCTGCTCCTACCCCAATGTCCCTCATCTCGACACTTGCTCAGGTGGGTTCTTCCCAAAGCTGACTGGGGCACTTACATTGAGTATCCGTTGTATGCCACTATCGATTAAGTAATCCATGTCGTCACTAATGTCGTTGTTGGTGCAACTGAATCAGCAATCCCATGTTCCTCCATTTGCCCCCAGCGGAAGTCAATGTCTTGATGGTCGCCGGAAAACACTGTGGCCATTAGACACAACGGCGGGCCCTCTAATGTCATAAGTGCCACCCCTCCCTGGAGAACCTTATTGTCTTCAAACGGCTCCATACCCAGGTTTGCCTTCTCATCAAACGAAGGAAGCAGGAGTGTTGGGAAAGCTATGTCTCCACCATTGGGACACGAACCTCCCCCTCCCAGGTTTGGACCAAGCTCCACCGACTTTACGACTATCAGAACCTAACAGGTGTAACAGGAGTTTCCACAAATGGAGCTGTATCTGCTGATCCAGAAGTAATTGCAAAGCGTCTTGCTGAGCATTATGCTTGCATCTCTGCATCTGAGAACTACCACCCCACAACAGCAGCTCTCTTTCACTCCACGCCACTCTGAGCCTTATATAATGCTCCCTTCGGTGAGTGAGAATTTCTCAGTGCCCTTGCGCTGACCGTCCTGACACATCCACTGGCCCAGACTGCATCCATTCTCAAAAGTTGAATCATTTGTCAGTGGATTCCCAGTGCCACCTCCTTGCTGTCTTCAACTGCATTTGGAGCAATGGCAAATTCCCATCACAATGGCAGGATGGTATCATCATTCCAGTGCTAAAGCCTGGGAAAAACCCACTAGAAGTTGACAGTTATCCTCCCATCAGCCTCATCAACATTCTGTGCAAGCTGCTGGAACATATGGTGAGCTGGCAGTTGTGTTGGCTCCTTGAGTCTCGGGACCTTCTGACTTCGTCCCAGGACAGTTTTCGCCAAGGATGCTCCACCGTCGACAACTTGGTGTACCTGGAGTCTGCCGTTCAATCAACATTTTCCTGGCTACAACACCTTATTGCTGTCTTTTTCGACCTCTAGAAGGCCTATGATACCACTTGGCAACACCACATCCTCACTACTCTGCATGAATGGTGTCTCTGGGGCCCGCTCTCGATTTTTATACAGAGAAATTTTTGTCGCACTGCACTTCTAAGAGTTCAAGTTGGTGCTTCCCACAGTGCACCCCATACACAATAAATTGGGGTCCCACAGAGCTCTGTCCTAAGTGTCCCACTCTTTTTAATTGCCATCAATGGTCTCACCTTAGCTGGCTCCATATTGGCCACACGTGACTAACATATGGTTAACTCCTCCGTCACGAGGGCCCACCTTGGTGTGACTCCCATATGACCGTCATTCACATCGTGCTGGACAGCCCAATTTTAACCACTCCCCAATGGACTTTTAAGCTTACCAGCACCCTACCTTCAGTGCTGGGCGACAATGCCTCAACACCTGATTTAGTTTTATGTTTTTATCATACCATCTAAGGGTGGGCATTTGGCCATCTCTCCAAGGCCTCCACACTCCTTCAATTTCAACTCTCTGTCGCCCTTTCTTTGCATTTATTTGTCTTGTTGTTCGTCTTTTTCCTACATGTGTTCATCTCGCCTTGTCTTTTTGGGGCGGACATTTTAGTGTCTTGCAGAGTGGCCTCTTTTATTCTTGTGATCAGCCAGGCCAGACCATCTGCTCTATAGTTTTAATACCTTCTTCTACTTTTCTTTGTGGTATACGTTTTCCTCATATTTTGTTCGTTCCATTCATTTCCTTTTTAGGTGTGGTTTCCCGTTCCTTTTCCCCTTTTACTGTCCCAAATGTACTTGTTTTACCTTGAGCCTTGTTTGCATCAGGAAAAAGTGACTTATGACCCTGTAGTTTGGTCCCTTTATACCGCAAACCAACTAACTACTCGAGACTCACTCTGTCGCCATAGGTTTCTTGACCTTTGCACGGAACTTTGCGATAGTACCCTTGCGTATACTGATAGCTCTTGAGCTGACTATGGTGTCAGGTGTGCCTTCACCATTGGCACCAACAATTTTTGTGTCGGCTTCCGGAATACTCTTAGTATTTACAGCAGAGCTCTTCACCCTGTATCAGGCCATCAGTACATCTAGTGACACAGGCTTTTCAATTGCATTCATCTGCTCCAAATCTCTCAGTACCCTTCAGAGTCTCTATGTGCTGTACATTGTCCATCTCTTTGTGCAACCGGTCCAGGAAAGCTGTCATTTGCTCATTCTTCATGGAACCATAGTGATGTTTAAGTGGGTTCTTGGTCACCTCAGTCTGATGAGAAACAAGGCCGCTGACACTGCTACCAAGGCTGCAGTACTCATACCTCAGCTTGCTAGACCTTCCACTACCTCCTATGATCTCTGTGTTGCCGTCTGTCAGCAGGTGATGTCACTTTGGCATCACCACTGGTCACCCCTTCATGCGAACAAGCTCTGGGGAATTAAGCCTCTCAGCAGCAGCTCAGATGACCTCCACTCGGCCCTCTCGCCACAAGGAGGTCATTTTAGCTAGGTTGCATACTGAGCACTGTCTTTTTAGCCATTGCCATTTGCTAGTGGTGCTGCTCCACTGCCCTATGCTCATTGCCCTCAACCTCTGATGATTCACCATTTCCTGACAGAATCCCTTTTGTTAACCACTTATGTTCTCATTTGTGTTTTCTGTCTGAGTTATTGGCCATTTTAGAGAACGATGCGCAAGCTGTCAACCGCGTTTTACTTTTTATCTGTTGTAGCAAGATGATAAAGGACATTTAATCTTTAGTTCAGGATCTCCGTTTCTCTATGGTGTATTTTATGGACCTTTCCTTCCATTGACTGGGCTTAATGTGCAGTCCTTTTGTAACTATCTTTCTTCCCCCGTGCCCCCCTCGTGTCCATGGTTCTGACATGTGTGCACATGACCCTAGTTGTTTTTGCGCCCCAAAACAAACCACATCCTTTAAAACTTAATTGAAGGTCCATTTCTCTATGGTCTATTTTATGGACCTTTTCTTCCGTTGACTGGGCTTAATGTGTTGTCATTTTTAACTCCCTTTCTTTTTTCCCCCTGTTTTATGTGGTTCTGACGCAGGTGCGTCTCACCCTAGTTGCCCTTGTTCCCCAAAATAAATTAAAACAAACCCCATCCTTTACAACTTAATCAAAGGCGAACTGATGGTCCCTTAATGCCTCTTTCAGTGGACCAAACAAGTGACAGTTGAAAGGGGCAAGATCAGGACTATACAGAGGAGAAGCCACTACTACAAACTTGAGTTTCCAGAGCATTTCAGCATTGTGGGCAGTGGTGGTATGTGGACAGACATTGTCGTGTAACAACACAACGCCTTTCAACAGTAGTTCTCGGCACTTGCTTCAAATTGTAGACTTTAGCTTGTCAGTAAGCATCTTGCCGTAATACACACTGTTTTACTGTTGTTCCACTGTCCTGGTAATGTTCCAGTTCTGGGCCTTATGCATCCCAAAAAATGGTAAGCATAAGTTTTCCTGTAGGTGGTTCGGCGTTGAGCTTTTTCCTGTTGGGCGATTGTGGATGTTTCCATTCCATACTACTCCATTTACTGTCCAGCTCATAGTGGTGGATCCATGTTTCGTCGTCAGTGATGATTCTGATTGCGAACCCATCACATTCGTTAGCATGGCAGTCTAACTGTAAATATTTTTGGCAGATATCGAAACACATTTGTGTATGCAACATTGAGTTGTTTCGGGATTCACCTTCCACAAACTTTATGAAACCCAGGTCTGTTGTGAATGATTTCATAGGCAGACACATGACTAATTTGCAGACAGTGTGCCACTTTATCAATAGTCACTCATCTGTCTACTAGAACAATGTCATTTAAGGTCAATGTTGTCTTCATCCGTGGCTGTGGATGGTCATCTGGCTTCTTTCTCATATGTATCACTAGTGTGATCATTTTTGAATTTTGCAGTGCTTTCCTAGACACTTCATTGTGGCAAAACACTGTTGCAGATGGATTGTGACTCCCGATACACCTTCTGACCATAAAAATTGCATTACTACTTGTTATTCCTCTTTATTGCTAATTACTTATGGAGCAGCCACAGTCTATCTGCAACAGGAGGAAGACAAATGGAGAAATTAGGATCAAATTTTCATAGCAGGAGCAGAACGGCATATCTCTAAAATATGTGAGCAGAGAAATCAGTGTGAACAACATGAGAAGAGTTATGTCAACATTGCAGATAATTTTTGACTTATCCTCATATAATAATAGTCATTGTTGTCCTTTTGATATACGCTACTGGATAGAAGTCTCCTTTAGATTTATCAGTGCATTACAGTTTTCAGTAATGAGCATATGAGCTGATATAATCTTCTTGGGTTGACAGCCGAGTCAACGTGTCATACTGACAATGTTTCAGCAAGTTTTTTACGTGCCATCTTGAGGCAAAGTGTCAGGTTCACATCTCGTTTGGATCTTTGTAGCCACTGAATCACGGGCTTCTCTGCATCCTTGGTGCCAGTCAGGCCAATCAGGCACGAGTGGAGTGAAATTGGCGTGGTGGTGCATGGTGGGGTGGGGTGGGGTGGGGTGGGGGGGGGGGGGGAGCTACGGGTACCATATCCCAGCGTCTTCTTTCAGTGCGCCCTGTTTATTCCATTTGCCGCCACCATCCTGCCTCCCATCAGTGCGCTTACTTCATATTCTTGCTAATGTTTTCCCCCAATGCAGTGCTGAGTTGGAAGTCACTATCCCAGTTGACCAGGTTATCATATGTCTCGTACCTCTACTGCTTCCCCACCACCACCACCACCACCACCACCACCACCACCGCGCCGATTCTGCTCACACCTCATTGGCCCAAGCAGCACTGAGAGCGGAGAGAAGCCTGTGGTCCAGCGGCTATAAAGATCCATACGAGACATGAACCCAACACTTTTCATGAAGGTGGCAAGTAAGAAACTTGCATGAGAATGCAATTGAAACCATTGTGTTAAAGACACATAATGTGTATCCACAAGACATGTTGCCTCCAATTGAAAAAGTGCAATGATGATATTTCTACTGTCAAAAGATTTAGGTTTAGCCCCTCTTTTGGATATCTGGGAGGGGCTGCCTAGTGGGAGGTAATCATGAGAAAAATATTAATAACTAACAAAAGAGTAACGTTCCAAGGATCAGGGTATGAGTTGTTAGAAGCTTGAACTCTGTGGGGGTGTTATAAAACCTGAAAAGCAAACTGCAAAGGCAGTCTAGATGTAGTGGTTATTAGTGCAGTGAAATGGAAAGAAGGCAAGAATTTCTGGTGAGACAAAAATAGGGTAACTTCGGTGGCAGCAGAAAACGATGTAACGGGGGAGGATTAGTTGCGAATAGTAAGGTAGGGCTGAGGTCATCACAACAATTTTCATTGTCTAAAGGGAGATATAATCATGGTGGATTGGATTTTGGTAATAGGGAAAGGACTAGAAGATACAATTATGGGAGGATATGGGCTTGGTAGTGGAATGAGAGAGGACAAAGACTAATTGAGTTCTGCAACACATATCAAGACACTGTTCAAAAATCATATGTGGATGAGGTGTAATTACATCATGCTCAAACAAAGACTCTGATATCAGATACTGGATTGTAATGCATTTCCAGGTGCAGATGTAGATTAGCTCACAATTAAGTAATGATGAAGAGTAGACTAAAGATTAGGAGAATTTTGCAGAAGAATCGATGTGCAATGGAAGGGATACTGAAGTACTGAGGAATGATGAGATGCATTTGAAGTTCTCAAAGGCTATAGATACATCCCTTCCACAACAAAAAATTGGAAAAATAACAACCAGTCTACCAACTGTTCATCAGAATGAATGGCCACTGCCTAACTGTTGCCAAGAACAAAGTTGATCACCCAGTGGAATCTGGACCTTCTGGATCCTTGCCTCCATCACCAGTTATTCAGGTAACAAATCCTTTGCTCTTGTAACCCTCCTAGCCTCAGTAACTGTGCCACCCTTCCCTCTCATATTCTTAGCCAGCAAACCTGCCACCTCCCTCCCAAGCCACTAGCTGCCCGCCCCAACCATGCTTCCTGCCTTCTGTCCCTCTCTCTCCTACCCACCCCATCCGACACAACCCCGATCTCACCCTAGTCCACCTGCTGAAACGCAATTCCAAGCATCGTGTGTCCAGCCGACACAGTGTAGGGCCATAGGTGCGTATATGTGCATGTGTATTTGTACATTAGCATAACAAAGGATTTAATCCAAAAGCTAGCAAGTTTTCGTACTCTTTTGTGTGTGCCTGTCAATGACAACATGCTTCTGCTGTTTGGTGAGTAGTCTCCTTTAGTCCTAAAGTAAATACAGAAATTCGACAGAAAAACTTAGATACAAGGAAGGTAACTGCAAAGAAACATTCGGTAATAGATGACATATTTCAGTTGATCAATGAAAGCAGGAAGTACAAATGTGTTCAGTTAAATACAGGAATGAAATAAATAGGAAGTGCAGGGAACACAAAGTGAACTAGCTGCAGCAAAAATGTGAAGCAACAGAAAGAGAAATGATTATTGGAAGCACTGGCTCAGCTTATAGAAAAGTCCAAACAAGCTTCACTGAAATTAAAAGCAAGAGCATCGACATTAAGGGTACAGTGTGACTTCCACTACTAAATACAGAGGAGAGAGCAAATAGGTGGAAAGAGTAGATTGAAGTCCTGTACAAAGGGGAGGAAATGTCTGATTAAATGATAAAAGAAGAAATGGGGATAGATATGGAAGACAGAGGGATCCAGTATTTGTTGGAGTTTAACAGAGCTTTGGGAAAATCCTATCAAATAAGACAGAAGGGATAGGTAGCATATCTTGGGAATTCTTAAATGCGTTGGGGAAGTTCAGCCAAACAAATATTCAAGTTGCTGTATAGAATCTGAGACTAGACATGTAAAATCAGACCTTAGGAAAACTGCCATCCACACAATCATAAAGATAGCAATGACAAACAAATGCAAGAACTATCATCCAATCAGCTAATGAGCAGGTGCACCAAAGATGTTAACTAGAGTAATACGCAGAAGAATGAGAAACAAAATTGAAGATATGTTAGATGACTGTGAGTTGGGCTTTCAGTAACATTAAAGGCACCAAAGCTAGTTTTGACATTGCTTTTGATAATGTAAACAAGACTTAAGAAAAGTAAAGGCACATAAATAGGATTCATGGACCTATAAAAAACATTCAATAATGTAAAATGGTGCACAGTTTTCAAAATTCTGAGAAACGTAGAAGTAAGCTAAAGGGTAGTGATAGTCAACCTTTTTTTACCCCCCCACCAACTTTTGTTTTTCTGTTAGTATTAAATTGTTCTAACCACCCACCAGTTCCAATGTAATGTGACGTGGGGAAGTAGCTTCATATAATTTACATTACAGCAAGTTAAACCATATAATAATAATTACTTAAGAAAAACTTTTTCAAAATTTTATGAAAACCTATGGAAAATGTTTTTAAAATCTCTACCACTCACCATGATAGCTGGAACTCCCAGTAGCGGGCGGGCATTAGGGACCAGGTTGACTCCACAGTTGTAGGGAAAGATGAGTAACGCACAATGTATGCAAGAACCAAGACGGAACAGTGGGAATGGAAGACCAAGAACAAAGTGCTTGGATTAAAAAGGGTGTAGGACAGGTATGCAGTCTTTTGTACCTACTGTTTGGTCTAGACACTGGCTATTTAAAAAAATTTTAAAAATTAAAAAAAAAAAAAAAATAAGATTCAGGAGTGGAATTCAGGGTGAAAAGATGCCACTGAGAAGATTTGCTGATGCCATTGCTATCCTCGGTTTAAATGGGGAACAATTACAGGAACTGTTAAATGGAATGAACAGTCTAATGAATGCGGAAGTAAACCGAAGAAAGATGAAAGTAATGAGATGTAGCAGGAATGAGATTATTGATAAACTTATCTTCAGAATTAGTGACCATCAAAGTTAAGGGATTCTGCTACCAAGGAAGCAAAGTAACACACAACAGACAAAGCAAAGAGGACAAAAAAAGTAGACTAGCACAGTCACAGATAGTTTTTCTGGCCAAACAAAGTCTACTAGTACCAAATATTAGCCTTAATTTGAGGAAGAAATTTCTGAGAATGTACATTTTGATCCTAGTATTGTATGGTAATGAATCATGGTCAGTGAGAAAACTGAATAAGAAGAGAAAAGAAGTGCTTGAGCTATGGTGCTGTATAAGGATGTTGAAAATTAGGTGTACCTGGAGAATAAACAATCAAGAAAGGAACATACGGAAAACACTGACAAGCAAAAGAGACAGGATAATGAAACATTTGGGACATAGGGGGATAACTTCCATGGTGCTACAGCAGCTGTGTAAGAGGTAAAAACTGTAGGGGAAGACAGAGATTAGAATACATTCAATAAATAATTGTGAAGGATGCAAGTGTTACTCTGAGAAGATGTTAATATGAGAGGAATTTACCTTGGACTGCATCACGTGACTCAAGACTTTTTGTAGGGAGCGCATTGTGCTCGTGTGGGAGCGATCTAGGTGCTGTAACACAATAAACTGGTAGCCAAGATCGCAGGAATTCTTTTTATTCCATGATTACCGGTTTCAGTGAAACTAAAGCCGCCATCTTTGGATCTTAGGACACATGCAGGTTACAACATCAGAGCAAACAATGATGCTATTAATAGTTGCCTATAACATGCAGGCCTTACAAAATTGTCATGAGTAGCACATAGGTGTCAAAGAGAGATGACATTATAAATGTTAATTGTCTCCATCACATACAAGCATGCACCGGTAATCATGGATTGAAAAGAATTCCTGCGATCTTGGATACCAGTTTATTGTGTTTCAATAAAGACTGATGATAAAAAAGGGGAAAAAACATCGACAGTGTATTCTTGTACACTATGCCTGTCACCATTCCCTAAATGATGTAATTGTAGCCAGAGAACACATTAGTGTGTGAGTGGCACCATGAAACTCAGTTACCTGATTTTGTGCTATTGGTCTTGCCACATGGAACTTGCACAGATATGACTTTAATTTACTACATTGCTAAATGGCTGCCTCTCAATTGTTTAACAGTATCTGCAAATAGCCAAAACAACACAATAAATATAACCATGTTTCTTTAGAAAAATGCTTTAAAATACATTTTAAAGGTCCGTACTATTTTCCTTTTTACCCCATGACTACCTCTTTTGGTCAAGTCCATTTTTGCAAAAGGGATGTTCTCTCACATTTTCTATGCAGTATCTTCACCACAGAAAAAGTATTCCTCCACAAGAACCTTCTAGAAGTTTCCAAGTTATGGTTACACTTCACTCTGAACTGACCTGCATTATGACTTGTCTTAAGAAAATAGGCTCATATTTATGCAGTACTTGAAATGATCAAATGAGTAAATAAAGTATAAAATAAATCAATACAAGAAAACTCTTTCCATTTATGTGACAACTGAATTGAAAAGTTGTGAATTTTATAAACATGAACTGAAGATCCTGACTCATTTTATCTTTTATTACTTGGTGTTCAGGATTGAGTTGGAACATATAGGGATTATCAGTCTCACAGGTTATTATTTACAGATGAACACTTTAGGAATGTGGGTGCTATTTACATAGTCACGTGACAAGCTAGCACTTATTACTTGTTAATATCAGTTACGTGTTTGAGAAGTGGGACATTGTTTGTAGAAACATCTACTTCTCAACAAGAATCCAACTATGTTAGTGCCTATGAGAATGTCAACACATCCTTGAACTTTAACGGTGATGTTTTCTTGCTAAGATGTAATTGAAAGTAACTCTGTCTCTGAATTGGAAATGGCCCATTAATGCTTCATACTTTGATGGGAAGACCTTCCAGTCTGTTGTGTTTGTGGTAATATTTCCTTTGTTTTAGTTAATTATGAGCAAGTGTAGCAAAGCTCTTAAGATTTTGTGAATTGTCTGGACTTCAGTCTAAGCTCACAGAATGCATGTCTTATTGCCACTGAAAGATTTTCTCATTGTCTTGTAGTCCAATGACAGCTTTCCATATGTATCTGCTTGTATTTTCATTTTATTTATTTATTTATTTTTTTTTATTTTTTTATTTCTTGGTGTGACTCAGTGCCAGACTATAGATCCAAATGTATAAAGTTCAATACCGAGTCTGTCTTGGGAATTTTAGCTGTCACTTACTACGTTTTTCTGCTTTGGCAATGTTTGGTCACATGACAATGCCTTCTTCTTCTTCTTCTTCTTCTTCTTCTTTCACCTGGGTCAGAATATTGATGTCCCAGGAAATCGTACAGCCCTACTCATGGTATACAATCCTGTCCGTATCCAAAGAATTTCCTGATATGTGAGCTGGAAGATCTAAACTGACATCATTTTTCAACTAGAAATGAGTACTTCTAAATCTCAGGGCCTGAGAGCAACATCTCCGGTTTGGTGAGCAGCCCATCTCATTTGTCTCCTGTGTGGCAATCCATCCTGTTAAATTGCCCTAGAGGTACTGACACCTGCGAGATATGAATGTCTGGGTTGAACATTGTCCTCGACTTCAGTCATTATCCCTAACCTCTCTCAAATTACCACATTTTGCAGTCACATGTAACTGGGTATCGCATTTTTAAACTGTTGATGAAGTGTGTGTGTCAGATTTTTCTGTATGCTATAAAATAATTATGATGTTAAATTGTGCTTCAGCAAGAGATAATTCAGTTTTAAAAAATTTCTCATTACAGTTGGTGAGAACCGTGTCAGATTTATTTCGACTGGTCCCATTTTCAGTATTCATCATTGTACCCTTTATGGAGCTGTTATTACCAGTGGCAATAAAATTATTTCCTGGAATGCTACCATCAACATTTCAAACTGCAAGAGAGAAGGTAAGTTAAGTATGTTTGCAGTTGAGTATGTTTGCCTTCAAAACTGAATTTCAGTTATAAAAGATTAGGCTACATATATATTTAGTATTTCCCCAGAAATATCCTTGAAATGTACATAATAAATCATAAAACAATTTTCAATAATGGATAGCTAGAAACAAAATCCCATACTTTGTAAATGCATATTAAAATAGTATTGATTAATGAAGTGAAGTGAGTATGACAATAGTGCAGTAAAGATAGAAAGTTAGTGATACTTCAGGTAATTCTCATGTCATCCTCTGTAACTGAAAGGAAATAAGAAAGAGCATGATTTTCAGCCAAGCAGCTTCTAGGCATACTGTGAATGGAAGACAGCAATGTGCTGAATATAAGCAATAATTCAGCATCCCGACATAAGGAAGATTCCAACCACAAATGTAAGAATAAGAATTACAGTGATGTAGAACAGGAAAAGAAAATTGTTTGTACTTATTTGACTCCCTTATAGACAGTTCTGTGAGTTTATTTCAGTGCTATTTAATGTGACATGTATGAAATCTAATGACAATCTACCCTCTTTTACAGTGATTTCTCTATGAAGTGGAAGTGTTAGTGTCTCTAAAAATTTCTTGTGAAGTTAATCATAATTTTAAATTTTCATTTGGTTGTCATAGCATGGACCTTTCAATGTAATGTTTCATTTTGTTTACCTTTCAGGAGGATAAAATGAAACAAGCATTGAAAGTGAAGCTTGAAATGGCAAAATTTCTTCAGAAAACGCTGGATGACATGGCTGTTCAAGGAAAGGGACACAGCTCTGAAAGAGCTAAAGAATTCCATGACTTCTTTGTAAAGGTAGTGTTAGGTGTATAATTACTTTCACATTTTTTTTCTTCCAGTAAGAGATCCAATTGCTCCAATCCAAATTCTTAAACATATGGCTATTACAAGAAGGTAAGGTGAGTGCAAATTACTTGGTCAGAAGAAAACTGTATTAGTTAATATCATTTTAAGTTGTGATTTTTGGAAAACGAAAAGTCAAAAGAATTTGTGAGTAACTGTTTATTTCAGTAAAGTATGTTGAAACTCTTAAGTTAGTCAGATTCTCCATGAGCTTCTGGAATTGCACTCTCTGCTACACAAGAGTTACAAGAAGTATGTCCTAAATGAAAGTGCATTTAACATGTAGAGGTTCTTAAATTTCATTTCCTTGTCTTTGATTAAAACGGTGATATGTATTGAAACGACAGCTTAATTACATTAGGACATGGTATACCTGTTGAACCACAGAATAGCCCTAGATATATTTATATAGAAATGGTCTGAATAGTAGTTAGAAGTTGTGAGAGGCTTGTTCGGCTGAATACTAGACTTGTCCACCAAAGTAATTGAAAACCTAGGAAATGTTACCCATTCAGCTATATATGTGATTCTCCTTTCTCAATAGTGCTATATCGTATTGAATTTTCTGTAAAGCCATTTTGAAAGTCTTCTCTTTAAACCAAATGGAGCAAGTAGTTCAGGAATCCACCTGTTATATCAAAGAACTTAATGAAGGAACTGTGCCAGAATTGCAGATATATGTTGATTCATTACATGAAAATTACATTATAAGTTGACAGATGTGGCGGAGACCCTCCATTGTAAACAAAGTAAACTGGAGAGCTTCTTTAAAGGAAACTGTACCACAGTAGGCATAAAGCAGAGTGTACTAAATGAGCATATGCAATTTTCAACTGAAAAATGTTCAGTTAGCAGATAACGAATGCACGATGCTTTCAATGAATGCTGTAGCAGATCCTTGTAATAGGACCCCTCTCGTAAGCTCAAGAATTCTTGGACATACCAAGTCTGTTAGTAACACAAAAATTAAAGTCCAAGCATTTCTTCACCGCATTGGGACAAACTACATAAAAGCTAAAGAAAGCATGAATCTCGGTGTAGAGGGATTGCAATCAAAATAAAGCAGTAACACATCCCTTTTTACTTGTAATTCATCATGAGAATTGCATAGGCATATCCTTCTGGTTGAATATGAATGGATGTTGCTTGAGGATTCACAGGCATGAAATTGTCTGGATCTTCTAGGAGGTATGGACTACTTAAGCATAGTATAATTAGTAATAATGTTGTTAACACAAATTTTGTGCACTTCATTAAGTTTAATAGTTTCGTATCTTCTCGCTATATGCTGAGCCAAGAATCAGTTACAAGTAGAACAAGTGACAGGCTTGATTTTTTGCCAAGACACTGAAAAATTTTGGTTCCAGTACAAAAGAAATTCAATATAAAAACATGTACTGAAACACTGCTAAATGTGTTGGATCCATGTTATTTGGAATAACTGTACACATAAAGAGTATTAAAAAAATGGCAGTGTCACCAGACACAGATTTATTGGCTCTCAAAATAGTGTATGTGGTATTTTTTTCTTCTCTTACGCTGTCATTTATTTATTTTCATGATTGGTTTGTGGCCTATTAAGCCATTGTCTTCTGAATAAATTTGCCAAAAGTCTAAATTGGCAGTGCCTTTGCAATCTGTGCCTCAATTCATATTGGTTTACACATTGTTTGAGGTTTTTTGATATTTATTTTGTGCATATAAGATGGGAAATATGCACAAATTAAAAATCAAAACACCTAGAACATATTGTAAACTAATATGAATTGAGACAGATTGTGGAAATGCTGCCAATTTAGATATTCAGCATATTTAAAGACGGCTTCACAAGTTGCACTGATAGTGACAGATAAATAACAGTAGAAGTGAAGAAAAATGCTGCCTTCATTAAATAAATATTCAGCTATGGTACCCTCCAAGAAGGAGATCCAGAAAAAGTTTCCTGGAAATATTGACAAAATTGTGAACTGCTGGGTACTCTCTTAATAATGTATTGCTTGAAAATTTCAGCACTTCATGCCAACTCATTGTAATTGTGGCACTAAACATGACATATTGGTCATGTTGATTATGTGAATGTGCATATCATGTTGTAGACAGTTATTCAGATTCCTGTTTGACCATCGAGATTTGAGTTTTCCTTGGTTTCCATAAACTGCTTAAGGCAAATGTTGGTATACTGTCTTTGGAAAGGTCTGATTTCCTTCCCCAGCCTGATCTTTTAGTCTTCCTTTTGTTAATGCCTCTTAATGTAGTGTATTTTTACAATGAGCTCTTGTTTCATCAGTCAACCAGTAAGTTTCATTTTGCAGTACACATGACCCAGAAGTCACCTTTTTTTATTATACATATAAAAGAAAAGCCTTTAATATCTTATTTTTCATATCTGCCTGTGGGAAACTTTACTCCATAAATTATATGCAGTTCAATTTTATTGCAGAATTTCTGTTCACAAAGTGTGATGGAATAGTATTTGACTCTGGAACCACATTTTGGAAGCATGCATACAGGCACCATTCAGTGATACTAAGCAAGATTGATCAAGTCAGTCTGTAGGAACACCAAGACAATTCGTTTACTATGATCATTGGCTATTCCTTACCATATCCTTCCTTGAGCTGAGCTAGTGCTCTACCTCTAATGACTGCTGATGAAAGAAATTCTAATAAGTTCCCCACTTTTTTTCCACAGTCTTACCTTAGCTTACCTTTATTCCCTTTCCCTCAGTGTATTATTTCTGTTCTTTTACAACCCTTTCAGATTCCCCTAAATCTGCAAGTTCATTATTATTACTAGTATGGGTGATGACGTAACAGTCATAGCAGATTCTGCAGGGGGCACAAACTATATATTAAAACTATTGTCTGATGCTATGGACAACCATAAATGGAAAATAAACACAAACAAACAATTTGGAAGCACGGTAACCAATGACAACAGAAGAATAATAAATATTAAAAGAAGAGTTGCAGTAACCAAATAAGCCTTCAGAAATAAGAATAATTTATTGACAAACAACTTATCTCAATACAGAAACAATAAAAAAATTATCAAGACATTTATTTGGAGCATTTTAAGTCACTGATGTGCGGAGTGACCACTGGGGAAAGAGGAAAATAATGAAATTAGTACCAGCAGAGATGTGGGTGTGAAGAACAGCTACAAAAAGATCCTGAACTGAAAGAATATTCAATAAACAAATACTGGAAGAAATCATTAACATTATAGAGAGACCGATAACTAAATTAATTGTATACCTAATTCAATTTAACAGTGTTAGTATAAGTAATAGTCTTGTCCACTTTACTGTCCTACACAGAATAGGTAGCAAAAGTTCAGTATCAGTCAGTGTGGAGGGACATTGTGACCAGTGGAACAAATGACAGTTTTAAGTGGTCATTAATGACTAAGTTCATATAGGAAACAGCGGGCTAGAAACAAGAGTCCTAAACACAGCAAGGTTATTGTAAGCATTCGAAATTATTCACAAGTGAATACCAAGAGAGAGATAAGATACAAAAAGCACAAGTCACTCACAGTGTCAAATGGCACAGTCTAAAAGTTTCAAGATATAACAGGAAAGTTGTTCTACGGGACTGCATGCATGTATTTAAACACAGATCTACACCAGAGGGTGCAGAAAAGGGATGTGAGAAAAAGATAATCGAAAGAAGCGAAAGGGAATGATTTGGATGGTTTAGTTTAAATTGAACCAAGGAACAGATATAGTGTGTTACCTGTCAAAGGAGAAGAGCTTCATTCAGCTATAGAAAAAAAGCAAACTAGGATCAGGGTACCAGATCACAATTATTGCAAAACCTAGTCGAAGCTTGGCCAGGTAATAGAGGTTATTAAGGTACTGACTGTAGATTTGAGTGAAAAGACTAGATATTGATAGTTGGGGAGCAGGCAACAGCCTGGCCCATAATAATACAATATCAGCAGTGATCTGGGGAAGCTAGAGGCAGCAACCTTACCCATAAATACGGACTTCATTGAGGTTCTGCAGTGTCACAATTCTGGATTAACAAAGCCATCGGATGAGTTAATCATGTGAACTGTGACTGGTTTGCTACTGAGTTCAGGTGGGGCTCACACTGGTGCCACACCAGTTTTTGCCACTGGGAGAAGAGATGCACACGACACAGCCTACACCTTAACAAGAGGAGGAAGGTGGATAAACAGAACCAACAGCTGAAAATAAATGTAGGGGGGGGGGGGGTGGCACAGTTAGAATTCCTGTGGGTATAGGTGTGAGAGATAAGCCTTTTTTAAGTTAAATGCCCCATTCAGACAGACAGCTGTAAAAGGGGTCCAGATACGTTGAGTGACACATGGAAAGATCTTGTATGGATAAGCTTACCATTATGCATCAGAATGTTAGATGACTAGAAAATAAAGTTAATGAACATTGTATTTTTTTTTATATGATCTAGAATGTCAAAGAAAGTTGGTGTATTATGCCTCACTGAACATTGTGTAAATATAGGAATCTGTATGTTAAACATGTAGGAAATTAAATTAGCAGTCAATTTGTGTAAAGAAAATATGGAAATAAGATGAGTTGTCATATAACTTGTGTAAAGAAAATATGGAAATAAGATGAGTTGTCGTATAAACGAATCTGTTGGCCAAGCGAGGTGGTGCAGTGGTTAGCACACTGGCTTCACATTTGGGAGGTTGACTGTTCAAACCTGCATCTACCCATCCTGATTCAGGTTTTCCATGATTTCCCTCAACTGCTTCAGGTAAATGCTGTGATGAAAGGGCATGGCCTATTTCCTTCCCCATCTTTCTCTAATCCAAGCATGTACTCCATCTCTAATGACGACATTGCCAATGGGATGTTAAAAACCAATCTCCGTCTCCTCCAAATCTGTTGAAACCAGTAGTTTCTGCTTATATCAACAATTGGAACCCTGTGCTTGTGAATTTCTGCTATCATAAAAGTAATTTATATTTCTTGCAATACATGGATCCCCACCAGGAAGCTTTCAAATATTCTTACAAAATTTGTGTCATTATTATGTCACAGAGCAGATATTACTCTGTGGAAATTCTAATTTTAATTTTCTGTAGGATTTGGATGACAGAGAAAATTTGTAAGTGTTACTCAACACTTATAAAGTTGTAGCTCTTCAGGCTTTCCCGGCGATCTAATGACATCTTGGGTTGTCGGGTGTTCTGCCGGATATCAGCGTCGTACTTGCACGATATTTCGATCACGTAGCTCGTAACCTTCATCAGGTGCGACCTGAGACTGCTCCTCGAGTGGACCTGGTCCAGTATTTATGCCTATGGCCTTCCCCCTCCACCAACGGCTGCAGGCGCTTCCTCTGTGGTCCGCGCCCATTCCCTGCGACCTGCTGGAGCGTTGCTGCTCCGTTTTCCGTCCGCTGCGGTTCTAGGTGTTCCCTCTGCGGTCCGCGCCCACCAACCCCGCTCCTGGGGGTTTCATCTACGGTCTGGGGTACCAAGCGTTCCCCCTGCGGTCCGCGCCCGCTCACCACGACCTGTTGGAGCGTTGCCGCTCCGTTTTTCGTCCACTGCTGCTCTGGATGTTCCCTCTGTGGTCCGCGCCCACCAGTCCCACTTCTGGGTGTTCCATCTTCGGTCTGGTGCTCCTGGCAGTCCGTCAGGGGCTCGTTTTCCATCTCCATGTCTCTGGTTCTTCTGTTTGTGCAGTGTTGCAGCTGGCCCCGTTGCTCCTTTAACAATTCCAGAGCCGGATCCCAGGCTCTGCTTAGCTGGTACCCTGTGTCACGGTTCATAAGATCGTCAGCCATTTTAATTTCTATCGATTCTCTTATAACACTGACCCAAAATCTGGGTGTTTGTGCTAGAATCCTGGTATCCTCATACTTCATGGCATGATCTAGTTCTAGACAGTGTTCAGCAATGGCTGACTTAGTCACCTGTCTTAATCTAGTGTGCCTCTGATGTTCTTTGCACCTGATCTCCACAGTTCTTGTCGTCTGGCCAATGTAGGACCTGCCACATTGACAAGGTATGTTGTAAATCCCTGGTTTTCGTAACCCCAGGTTGTCTTTGACACTCCCCAGCAGTCCCCCAATCTTGTTGGATGGACAGAAAACACACTTGATATTGTGTTTACGGAGGATCCTACTGATTCTGGCAGAAATAGAGCCAGCATAGGGCAGATATGCCACCTTCTTTGTTTCATCTTGGTCTTCTTCAGGAACCTGTGGTATGGTGGCTGGTTGGAGTGCCCTCTCAATTTGTCTGTCCGTGTATCCATTCTTGGAGAAAACTGTTTTGAGACGTTCTATCTCTATAGGTAGATTCTCTTGGTCTGACAGGGCATGTGCTCTGTGGACCAAAGTCTTCAGAACCCCATTCTTCTGTGCAGGGTGGTGACAGCTGCTGGCCTGCAGATATAAATCAGTGTGTGTTGGTTTTCGGTACACACTGTGGCCAATTGATCCATCTGCTTTCCTCTGGACTAGTACATCCAGAAATGGCAGCTGGCCATTCTTCTCCAGTTCCATGGTGAACTTGATATTAGGGTGGCATGAGTTAAGATGTTCAAGAAACTCATTGAGCCTGTCCATCCCATGTGGCCAGATCACGAACGTGTCATCCACATACCTAAAGAAGCATGTGGGTTTAAATGTGGCTGTCTCCAATGCCCTCTCCTCAAAACTCTCCATAAACATGTTGGCAACCACAGGGGACAGTGGGCTGCCCATAGCTACACCTTCAGTTTGCTCGTAATATTGGTTTCTGTACAGGAAATACGTGGATGTCAGTGTATGACTGAACAGGTCCAACAGAGCACCGTCAAATTTCTCTGCAATCAGTTCTAGTGAGTCCTTCAGTGGGACCTTGGTGAACAGCGATACCACATCAAAACTGACCATGATGTCCGAATCTGTGATGTGCAGTTGCTTGAGGCGTTGCAGGAAATCTTCTGAGTTGCGGATGTGGTGAATACATTTGCCCACATATGGAGACAGGAGACCTTTCAAGTACTTGGCTGTTGTGTACGTAGGTGCCCCAATATTACTGACAATTGGACGTAGGGGCACGCCCTCCTTGTGTATTTTAGGCAGACCATACAGTCTAGGTGGCACTGGCGCTTTTTCCCGTAGTTGTCTGATGATCTTATCAGGCATCCCTGTTTCCTTCAAGAGAGCACTAGTCTTCTTGGCCACCTTGTCCGTGGGGTCACACTCCAGAATTCTATATGCTGGGTCCTCCAGAAGTTGGCGTACTTTCTCATCATAATCCACCCGCTGCAAGATGACAGTGGAGTTCCCTTTGTCTGCTGGCAGTACCACAATGCTGTTGTCTTTGCGGAGTTTCTTGAGTGCAAGCCTCTCCTCGGTTGTGATGTTCGATTTCGGCGGCCTGGCCTTGGTGAGGGCCCTGCAGGTCTCTCGGCGGACTTCTTCTGCCACATTAGGTGGAAGTGTGGCTGGAACTTGCTCTACTGCACTGACGAAACCTGAAATGGGTACATTTCTGGGGGTTGTAGCAAAGTTGAGACCCTTGCTGAGTACCTTTAAGGTTGTATCATCAAACTGTATGCCACTCAGATTCGCCACAGTGCGTGTCTCTTCCATCTGCTGTGCTTTCTTACTCATGCGGTCAAACTTTGCAGATTGGCAAGATGAGGCATTCCTTCTAGCACACTCAGCTAAAGACCAGGAGGCACGGTCTACCCAATCCCAATCTTCTCTTGTTAAGGAGGCTGCCATGTACAGATGAATGTGTAACAGCTCCCTGGCCACAACATCTAACCTGTGGCGCATATCTCGAATCCTCTCTCTCACCAGTGCCATGCTGGCTCTGTGTTTTATCTTGTTCGCCGCTCTGGAGTTGATGTGATGTTTAATTCTGGCAAATACTGGTACCACTTCTCCATCTCGACACCTCAGCAAAAAACTGAGAGAACTCAGCATCTTCCCTTTCTTCTGCCGAAGCTTGTCCAGCTTCTTGATATTCTGATACATCTCCTCCCCGTAGAGACTTTTGATGTAACTCTTCAGGCTTTCCCGGCGATCTAATGACATCTTGGGTTGTCGGGTGTTCTGCCGGATATCAGCGTCGTACTTGCACGATATTTCGGTCACGTAGCTCGTAACCTTCATCAGGTGCGACCTGAGACTGCTCCTCGAGTGGACCTGGTCCAGTATTTATGCCTATGGCCTTCCCCCTCCACCAACGGCTGCAGGCGCTTCCTCTGTGGTCCGCGCCCATTCCCTGCGACCTGGAGAGGCTTGCACTCAAGAAACTCCGCAAAGACAACAGCATTGTGGTACTGCCAGCAGACAAAGGGAACTCCACTGTCATCTTGCAGCGGGTGGATTATGATGAGAAAGTACGCCAACTTCTGGAGGACCCAGCATATAGAATTCTGGAGTGTGACCCCACGGACAAGGTGGCCAAGAAGACTAGTGCTCTCTTGAAGGAAACAGGGATGCCTGATAAGATCATCAGACAACTACGGGAAAAAGTGCCAGTGCCACCTAGACTGTATGGTCTGCCTAAAATACACAAGGAGGGCGTGCCCCTACGTCCAATTGTCAGTAATATTGGGGCACCTACGTACACAACAGCCAAGTACTTGAAAGGTCTCCTGTCTCCATATGTGGGCAAATGTATTCACCACATCCGCAACTCAGATTATTTCCTGCAACGCCTCAAGCAACTGCACATCACAGATTCGGACATCATGGTCAGTTTTGATGTGGTATCGCTGTTCACCAGGGTCCCACTGAAGGACTCACTAGAACTGATTGCAGAGAAATTTGACGGTGCTCTGTTGGACCTGTTCAGTCATACACTGACATCCACGTATTTCCTGTACAGAAACCAATATTACGAGCAAACTGAAGGTGTAGCTATGGGCAGCCCACTGTCCCCTGTGGTTGCCAACATGTTTATGGAGAGTTTTGAGGAGAGGGCATTGGAGACAGCCACATTTAAACCCACATGCTTCTTTAGGTATGTGGATGACACGTTCGTGATCTGGCCACATGGGATGGACAGGCTCAATGAGTTTCTTGAACATCTTAACTCATGCCACCCTAATATCAAGTTCACCATGGAACTGGAGAAGAATGGCCAGCTGCCATTTCTGGATGTACTAGTCCAGAGGAAAGCAGATGGATCAATTGGCCACAGTGTGTACCGAAAACCAACACACACTGATTTATATCTGCAGGCCAGCAGCTGTCACCACCCTGCACAGAAGAATGGGGTTCTGAAGACTTTGGTCCACAGAGCACATGCCCTGTCAGACCAAGAGAATCTACCTATAGAGATAGAACGTCTCAAAACAGTTTTCTCCAAGAATGGATACACGGACAGACAAATTGAGAGGGCACTCCAACCAGCCACCATACCACAGGTTCCTGAAGAAGACCAAGATGAAATAAAGAAGGTGGCATATCTGCCCTATGCTGGCTCTATTTCTGCCAGAATCAGTAGGATCCTCCGTAAACACAATATCAAGTGTGTTTTCTGTCCATCCAACAAGATTGGGGGACTGCTGGGGAGTGTCAAAGACGACCTGGGGTTACGAAAACCAGGGATTTACAATATACCTTGTCAATGTGGCAG
The DNA here is from genome assembly GCF_023898315.1 of Schistocerca nitens. NCBI lineage: Eukaryota > Metazoa > Arthropoda > Insecta > Orthoptera > Acrididae > Schistocerca > Schistocerca nitens. The sequence goes on from NC_064614.1 coordinate 287,281,988, forward strand.
GTCCTACATTGGCCAGACGACAAGAACTGTGGAGATCAGGTGCAAAGAACATCAGATGCACACTAGATTAAGACAGGTGACTAAGTCAGCCATTGTCTAGAACTAGAACACTGTCTAGAACTAGATCATGCCATGAAGTATGAGGATACCAGGATTCTAGCACAAACACCCAGATTTTGGGACAGTGTTATAAGAGAATCGATAGAAATTAAAATGGCTGACGATCTTATGAACCGTGACACAGGGTACCAGCTAAGCAGAGCCTGGGATCCGGCTCTGGAATTGTTAAAGGAGCAACGGGGCCAGCTGCAACACTGCACAAACAGAAGAACCAGAGACATGGAGATGGAAAACGAGCCCCTGACGGACTGCCAGGAGCACCAGACCGAAGATGGAACACCCAGAAGTGGGACTGGTGGGCGCGGACCACAGAGGGAACATCCAGAGCCGCAGTGGACGAAAAACGGAGCGGCAACGCTCCAACAGGTCGTGGTGAGCGGGCGCGGACCGCAGGGGGAACGCTTGGTACCCCAGACCGTAGATGAAACCCCCAGGAGCGGGGTTGGTGGGCGCGGACCACAGAGGGAACACCTAGAACCGCAGCGGACGGAAAACGGAGCAGCAACGCTCCAGCAGGTCGCAGGGAATGGGCGCGGACCACAGAGGAAGCGCCTGCAGCCGTTGGTGGAGGGGGAAGGCCATAGGCATAAATACTGGACCAGGTCCACTCGAGGAGCAGTCTCAGGTCGCACCTGATGAAGGTTACGAGCTATGTGTCCGAAATATCGTGCAAGTACGACGCTGATATCTGGCAGAACACCCGACAACCCAAGATGTCACTTGTAAAGTTAGTACTGTAGTTCAATTTTCCATCAGAATTACACGAGCAGGACGCAAATTGCCAAAATTTTTTACGTGAGCACACACTGACGTAAATGTTTTTCCAGTGATGACTAATCTCTGAACATGTTGCACAGCTAACCAGACTAAGTAATTTACATGATTACAGTGAAATTGTATCATGGTAAACAGAATAATTAACAAACAAACAACAGAAGGTTATCAGGCTGCAAGACAGGAAGCTTATGGGAATAATGTGTATAATGTGACTGATGTCAGTTCCAGATTTAATGTATTTGTAGATGGTCTTTTAATTGTTGACAAGTGTTTTCCCAAGGGAAAAAAGTATGGTGCTAATGTGACATCAGAAAAGCCCTGGATAACAAAAGAATCAAAATATGTAAAATGAAAAGGAAATTGTTTGAATTGGTTTGATAAACAGAGAAGTAGGGCCATTACATATTACGACAGCATGCTGAAAAGTAATGACTTTGAATTTTTTATGTGAAAACTCTTAAAGCTTTTTAAATAAAACAAATGCTACTAACATTCTACAGCTTTCTTCTTCATATCTACATATTTATTTCTCATCATAGTCACCTAGCAATGAACACACTTCTCCTAACAAGAGACCGATTTGTTGATACCATCTCTGTAGAATGTTTGGCTTTGTTGATGGAGCCACAATCTCACCTCTATTTGCACCACATCATCACAATCAAAGTGAAGTCCTTGATGGTCAGATCGTTGCAGATGTTGCAGCACTTGTCTGTGGTGTGGCATTGTCTTGCTGAAAGAGTGTGCGCTTCATGGGTGGACAAACTCTTCAAATTCGGAACTCAATCACAGAACGCTGTTTCTCGTGCCATGTGTAGTTACATTACACATGGCCAATTTACATGTCAAAATTCAGAGCACCCATACAAGAAAAGGTGATCAAAAAGTAAAAAAAGAAAAAAAAATCTTTGTATACTGTTTGAGGTTAATAGTTTGGATAATAAAATTAAGTCTGTATGGAATCACTGTTGTGTTGTTGTGATCTTCAGTCCAGAGACTGGTTTGATGCAGCTCTCCATGCTACTCTATCCTGTGCAAGCTTCATCATCTCCCATTACCTACTGCAACCTGCCTCTTTCTGAATCAGTGTTGGCATCAGTATGCTTCTAAATTGTAAAGGATTATTTGTTAGTGAGTTTGTATACAGTACTGTAAAGGTGCAGTTAAAACGCCCAACCCCTTGAAGAGATAACTACAAGATGACTGCAGATAAACACCACATAATATTCCTACTGCTAGGAAGGAGAGGCACTTAGCAGTCAGTTGCAATCCCTTTAATTTTTATTATTCTTGCTTGTCTCAATTTTGGCTGTAAATAACCATCTTGAGTGTTAAAATACAAGGAAAATACAGAATCAGAACTAATGTAATTTACATAATGATAAGAAAAATACCATGTTGTCCAATAGCAGCTGTACATTCTGATCAACATACCATTTGAGTTCCAATCCAACAAACTCACGGCAGTACATGTCACCATACAATCTTATTGATGTGTAGGGAGAACGAAACTGAGGTAATTGTTTACAGCAATTGTAGCAGCCTTAGTTTGTCATGTAGTGCAAGCAACACCCTCTATGTTCCAAATTAACTAACAGAGTTTCATTTCAATAAAGTAGCTTTAAATTTTTTTTTTAAATATCCAAAATCAACAAGTATATTTGCATATTGTTTCGAAATATTCAAGAAATGCCAACTTATAACATTCTTGGTTGTATTTTAGTGGTGAAGTGATCCACCAAAATATATGCAAAGAATCATTAATAGGTTCAGGTAACTGTGTTATACAAAATTGTTGCGTCACTTTAGGAATAAAAATTTTAAAAATTAAAAAAAAGTCTTGTCTCTGATCAACATCAGTTTGTTTCTCCCTGTACTTCAGTAAGATCACGTTGTGGTACTGCCATGAGTTTATTGGAGTGTAACTCAAATGATATGTTGACCAGAATGTGCAGCTGCCAGTGGATGATGTGGTGTTTTTCTTATTGTTCTGTTTAAAATAAATTAATTCTGGTTCTGTAATTTCCTTGTATTTCAGCACTCAAGATGGCTATTCATAACCAAAATTTAGATATGCAAGAGAAATAGGGAATCAAAGTTGATTCTTACTTATCGCTTCTGTGCAAATCAGTACTTTCTCTAAGTTATGAGTTGCCCAGAAAATTATTGAGTGAAAAGATGCAAAATGTGTTTGGATGTTGTTTCATTTGTTACCAAGACTAGCAATTGTACAAGGAGCGTAAGTTGCTAAAATTATTTGCCTAAGCAGCTCACTAATATGGTTCTCCCATTTCAAGTTTCCATCAATTTGGAACTTCCTACCATGTTTATTGATACCTGTTCATTTGCTACCTTTCTTCGTATGACTATTTGTTGTACAGAAGTGAATGTATTTTCTTAGAATTAAGTGGTAATCCATTTTCACAGAACTACTCAAAAATTCTTTGAAAAACATTATTAACAATTTCTTACACACACACACACACACACACACACACACACAGGGTTTATTATAGTATTAACATCATCTCAGAAAGTACAAGTTCTGCTTGATAAATAAGTGAAAGGTCATATACAGTGTGTCTCCAAAAGCCATCTTCTCCCAAGACATGAAAATTCATGTGGACTAGGAGCCGGTGATGTTGCAGCAATGAATTCCATGTTCCACTACACTGTGGGGTCTAAAATGAAAAATCTGAGATGTTGAACTTCTGACTCGTGGAGAGGAATGCGGCCGATGAGATGCGACATCGTTTTATGCCACAAGCAGAATTTATGAGCTACCTATTATATTGAGTCACACTACATATTTGGTGGGCTTTCTTTGTCATACAGTACTTGATATTAATATAAGCTGTTTCAAACCATCAGAAAATCCAGGATCTCTCGAAAATACATCATTTTACCCACAATTTGCTGTAATAAAATGACAGGAAACTACTATTGGTAGACCAAGACTTTCTGCGCTTGGTGTTTTCATTATTATAACGTGTGTGCTATGAAAGTATATCATTTCAATGCTACAGTGTCATGATGAGCTATTAAAAATGCTCATTTTAAAACAATTTATCATAGTGAAATATCAAATAATGACATGTGGAGATAATTTTTAGACAGTGTGTACCGTATATGGAGACCTAGATGCTATAAAAGTCATAGCTAAGCTGAACTGCTGTTAGCTGTAAAGTGAAAGATAGCAGGTTTATGTCAACCTCCTTTCAAAAAAATATTTTTTACATTTTGTTTTCTAAAAGATTCTGGGTCTTTATCATTAATTTAATAGTCGGTGTTTTATATTATAAATAATAAATTTATTGCAATTCTTGGTGCAAAGATTGACAATCGGAATGCTTATGTAATGGTCAGGAATTTTAATGTAACTGCCAGTTTGACCAGTAAGTAAACTCAGGTTACACACACAGTTTTTTCTGTGATGAAACATTGGGAAAATATGTATAGATAGCTACTGGTTATATGGGCTGCTCACATTTTTATCTTGTCAATAAATACCTTCGTCAATGGGCAGTGATGAGCAGCTCTGACAAAATCTCCTCTTCCATTCAAATTAAATTACGAAATAAATCTCCATCTTGAAATGATGAAGTATGTTGCTTCAGATTGATGGTAGTCAATGCAACATCAACGCTATGGATACTATGCGGATGTAGACTGACATTAGACACTATTTCTATATTCAATTTAAAACCAAAAATGGGATGAAGATTCAATTGAGTTAATGAAAAACTTCTTCCGGTATGTGTATTGTATTGTTGTACAGCATTATTCACTGTTCAAGCTATCGGCGAGCCCAGAATCGTCTTTGCTATTTCCTCCACTTTTCTTCAATAGTCACTAACAGTGTTAACACAGCTATTTTACGCATGTATATTTTCACAGTGAAACTGTGATTTACATGCCAGATGCCACAGAATGTCACTGGAGATCACTGGGGTCACAAATCTTGAAGAGGAGCATGTTCTGTAAGCTGTAGTAGATTGTTTCAGAGCACATGGCAACCACGACATACACTATGTCTGGAATGCTTCACAGTGAAACAATATTATGAAAAGGAAAGTTGCCATTCACCATATAGCGGAGATGCTGGGTCACATATAGGCACAACAAAAAGACTGTCACGAATAAAGCTTTCGGCCAGGAAGGCAATCATCAAAAATAGATGACAGACGCACACGCACGCGCGCGCACACAGCACACGCACGCGCGCGCACACAGCACACGCACGCGCGCACAAACACACACACACACACACACACACACACACACACACACACACACACACACACGACGGCAGTCTCGAGCAACTGAAACCACACTCGCAATGAGAAACACATCCCATGTGAGGATAGCTTAAGAGACATCAGAAGCATTGCCTCTGGTGTTTCGGTGTATATTTGCGATTTCTTTTTGACAGTGTGAAGTTGGAGTCAGCCCAAACAAATACTGCTCATTGTGTCTTTTATGTTGGTGCCCTCTGTCTATTGAAGTGTCAATTTGTTTCCAGTTACAATCAAAATAATTTTCGAAGTAGGCTTTTACATGCCCATGTGATAAGATTGGACCTGAATTAGTGTAGTGTGATATTCATTTTATCAATATGTATTAACAGAAACAGTAAAACAATAGTATTCCAGCAGCAACAGTACCACCCTAGCCTGCACTGACAGCTACCACAACGCAGTAGTGCTGCTGAGGCACTGCTGCAGTAATTGTTATTCTTCGTGTTGTACTGCCCCTGTCAGTACAGTATATTGACCCTTCAGTTTCCAAGCTTTTTCACACCTCTATTTAACAAGCAGGGTATTTGGACTACCCCAAAAGAGTTTTGTGTTTTATTGTAATATTTGTTCTCAGATATAGTTATTTCCATTGAATGGGTTTATTTAGTATTGAAAAACAGCTTTTCAGGTTATTGGAAATATTTAATCAGATCACAGATACAAAGTACAAAAAATAATTTATATCTTTCACTAAATTCAGTACTCAACGAACAGAAAATTAATAATCTATGTTCCTCAACAGTCACTGCAGTAAAATAACACAAGACTTTTTTCAACTTTTCAGTCCAGTACATTTTTGCACTGCATGCACTTCAGAGTAACAGTTTTTTCTCTGTGTATATTACAAACAGGTTTCTTGCATGTTACACAACAGAATCTTGTTTTCTGATCTTTGTTTCTCTTGCAATCTTGACAGCATTGTGGCGTTGGTAACTTGGAACACTGGGTCTGGATCACTGCTGTAGGAATTGCAATACCACAAGCTTTCAGTGGATCTTGTACTTCTTTATGAAGACCATTGATATATTTGGCTCTTTCTTCCATGTTGCCTTTGCTGAGTCCAAATGCCAGTTCAGTTGTGAAGAGTTTATGTCGGCTTCAGTTATTCTTCTGGCATTCAGGAAATCTTTGAGTAACACAACTGTATTCTCTTGTCATTTTGTCCCCATTATCTACAGCGTCTTTAGTTTTGTTGAAGTACAGTATGATTTCGGGATTGTGTTCACTTTCTTCACCACTCACATGTCTCTCACTATGCTGAGTAGAGAGTAGTATTACTGCCTTTCCCTTCTTTGGAAAATAGGAAACTAGGGTCAAGTCATTTGTGAAACCAAACATTGAAGAGTGAACTTCTCTCTTTCTGTTTGGCAAGAATTCCTTCGTAATCTCTTTCTTATTTGAACGCAAGGTACCAACCACTGTCGTGTTTCGTTTTCGTAGTTCAGCAGCCAGTGGAAAACTGGTGAAAAAATTCAGTTGTTACACCATGACCGTTATTCAGAAATGGTTCCATCAGATCCAAAACAACTCTGTCCTTGATTCACCTCCCGAGTATTGTCCACCATTCCTGTGTAAATTTGGATCCGTAATAAGTAAGATGTCTTCACATCAGCACAAACCCAAATTTTAATACCATACTTGCCAAGCTTGCTCTTCATATAAACCCTAAAAGGGCAGTTTCCTCGGTATGTTGCTAATCGTTCCTCAATAGTCACGTATTCAAAGGATAGAAGTTCTTGCAAAAGTTAGATTGAAATTTGTCAAACACTACCCTGATGGCTTGTAGCTTGTCCTTGGTTTCTTCAATTCTCTGTCCTCTTGTGTCTCTGTTGTCAAATCGCAAGAATTTCAGTATAGACAAAAATCGGTTTCGTGACATGGCAACAGAAAAGAATGGTTGCCGAAAGGCAACATTACCTCCCCACAGATTGAAAGCACTTGTGTGATGTCCAACGAGTTCGACCAGCTCCTATTAAAATTGCTAATACAGCATACGCTTCAGTTGCATTAATATCTCTCCATGTCGTTTTGTTCGAAGAATGAGCTGCATTCCACAAAGAAATTACTTGTTTGGCTTCCCTGTTCATTTCTTCTACAATGATGCTCACAATTTCCGGTGAGATAAATAAGAAAAATGACTGCTATTCTTTTGATCGTTTTTCCATCACTCACTGGCCGAGGTGTTACGTTCAAAATGTTGCGACGTCGACGCCGCCCACCTTTTGGTGGTTCATTAGAAAATTGTAGTCCACTTCTAGAAACAAACAAATCTCCAGTGTCTTCTTCTTCATTGTCGTCTTCTTCTTCATTGTCGTCTTCTTCTTCATTGTCGTCTTCTTCTTCTTCATTGTCGTCTTCTTCTTCTTCATTGTCGTCTTCTTCTTCTTCATTGTCGTCTTCTTCTTCTTCATTGTCGTCTTCTTCTTCTTCATTGTCGTCTTCTTCTTCTTCATTGTCGTCTTCTTCTTCTTCATTGTCGTCTTCTTCTTCTTCATTGTCGTCTTCTTCTTCTTCATTGTCGTCTTCTTCTTCTTCATTGTCGTCTTCTTCTTCTTCATTGTCGTCTTCTTCTTCTTCATTGTCGTCTTCTTCTTCTTCATTGTCGTCTTCTTCTTCTTCATTGTCGTCTTCTTCTTCTTCATTGTCGTCTTCTTCTTCTTCATTGTCGTCTTCTTCTTCTTCATTGTCGTCTTCTTCTTCTTCTTCATTGTCGTCTTCTTCTTCTTCATTGTCGTCTTCTTCTTCTTCTTCTTCATTGTCGTCTTCTTCTTCTTCTTCTTCATTGTCGTCTTCTTCTTCTTCTTCATTGTCGTCTTCTTCTTCTTCTTCATTGTCGTCTTCTTCTTCTTCTTCATTGTCGTCGTCTTCTTCATTGTCGTCGTCTTCTTCATTGTCGTCGTCTTCTTCATTGTCGTCGTCTTCTTCATTGTCGTCGTCTTCTTCATTGTCGTCGTCTTCTTCATTGTCGTCGTCTTCTTCATTGTCGTCGTCTTCTTCATTGTCGTCGTCTTCTTCATTGTCGTCGTCTTCTTCATTGTCGTCGTCTTCTTCATTGTCGTCTTCTTCTTCATCATTGTCTTCTTCTTCTTCATCATTGTCTTCTTCTTCTTCATCATTGTCTTCTTCTTCTTCATCATTGTCTTCTTCTTCTTCTTCATCATTGTCTTCTTCTTCTTCTTCTTCATTGTCTTCTTCTTCTTCTTCTTCATTGTCTTCTTCTTCTTCTTCTTCATTGTCTTCTTCTTCTTCTTCTTCATTGTCTTCTTCTTCTTCTTCTTCATTGTCGACTTCTTCTTCTTCTTCATTGTCGACTTCTTCTTCTTCTTCATTGTCGACTTCTTCTTCTTCTTCATTGTCGACTTCTTCTTCTTCTTCATTGTCGACTTCTTCTTCTTCTTCATTGTCGACTTCTTCTTCTTCTTCATTGTCGACTTCTTCTTCTTCTTCATTGTCGACTTCTTCTTCTTCTTCATTGTCGACTTCTTCTTCTTCTTCATTGTCGACTTCTTCTTCTTCTTCATTGTCGACTTCTTCTTCTTCTTCATTGTCGACTTCTTCTTCTTCTTCATTGTCGACTTCTTCTTCTTCTTCATTGTCGACTTCTTCTTCTTCTTCATTGTCGACTTCTTCTTCTTCTTCATTGTCGACTTCTTCTTCTTCTTCTTCTTCTTCTTCTTCTTCTTCTTCTTCTTCTTCTTCTTCTTTGTCGACTTCTTCTTCTTCTTCTTCTTCTTCTTCTTCGACTTCTTCCTCTTCTTTGTCGTCTTCTTCTTCTTCTTTGTCTTCTTCTTCTTCTTCTTTGTCGTCTTCTTCTTCTTCTTCTTCTTCTTTGTCTTCTTCTTCTTCTTCTTCTTCTTCTTCTTCTTCTTCTTCTTCTTCTTTGTCGTCTTCTTCTTCTTCTTTGTCGTCTTCTTCTTCTTCTTCTTCTTCTTCTTCTTCTTCTTCTTCTTCTTCTTTGTCTTCTTCTTCTTCTTCTTCTTCTTCTTCTTCTTCTTCTTCTTCTTTGTCGTCTTCTTCTTTGTCGTCTTCTTCTTCTTCTTCTTCTTTGTCTTCTTCTTCTTCTTCTTCTTCTTCTTCTTCTTCTTCTTCTTCTTCTTCTTCTTCTTCTTCTTTGTCGTCTTCTTCTTCTTCTTCTTTGTCTTCTTCTTCTTCTTCTTTGTCTTCTTCTTCTTCTTCTTTGTCGTCTTCTTCTTCTTCTTCTTCTTCTTCGTCACCGTCGTCTTCTCCGTCCTCGTCGTCGTCTTCTTCTCCTTCGTCCTCGTCGTCGTCTTCTTCTCCTTCATTGTCGTCGCCTTCTTATTCTTTGTCGCTTCTTTGCCGTCTTCTTCTTCTTCGTTGCCGTCGTCTTCTTCTTCTTCGTTGCCGCCGTCTTCTTCTTCTTCGTCGCCGTCTTCTTCTTCTTCTTCTTCTTCTTCTTCTTCGCCGTCGTCTTCTTCTTCTTCGTCGCCGTCTTCTTCTTCTTCTTCTTCTTCTTCTTCTTCTTCTTCGTCGCCGTCGTCTTCTTCTTCTTCGTCGCCGTCGTCTTCTTCTTCTTCTTCGTCGCCGTCGTCTTCTTCTTCTTCGTCGCCGTCGTCTTCTTCTTCTTCGTCGCCGTCGTCTTCTTCTCCGTCGTCGTCGTCGCCTTCTTGTTCTTTGTCGCCTTCTTGTTCTTTGTCGCCCTCTTGTTCTTTGTCGCCCTCTTGTTCTTTGTCGCCCTCTTGTTCTTCGTTGTGTTCTTGTTCACGTGAAAGTGTAGTGTCTTCTAATATTTCATCATCAGCTTCATCAGAATTGTATAGAATTTCCATGATCTCTTTGCTAGAAAGTCCTTTGGACATCCGTACTTGTAGTTGAAATACTGACCCGTGTAATGTCAGCTCAACAGTGAATGCCAAATTCAACTCAACAATAGTAACCAGCAACAATAACGAACATAGGTTCTATGGCAAAACTCAACAAAGAAGATGAATGACAGATATATTTCCCAAAATCTTCTTTTTCTACAGATAAGAAAATAAGCCATTTCATACCGAGCGGGGTAGTCTCACAATCCCACCAATAAATGACTTGAATAACAATGATAAAGCCAAAAAAATTAGACAGTCGTGAGTGTGAATTCAGTGTCAATCATTTTAGTACAAAGTCATGAAACCACGGGCATATGGCCCTTCAGATAACATTATTATAGGGAAAAAAATCAACCTGGGGTAGTCAGAATACCCCACTTGGTAACGCGAGGGTTAATGAAATGAATATTACATTAGGCGCCTAATTTTGGATCATTATCAAATGGGCACATACAATACAGCTTTAAAAAATGACTTTGTTTGTAATGGGAAAGAATCTATGCATTCCTTTGATTGTGGGTGTCGCATAAAAGACATGATGACTTATATTTCTTTGGGCTGAACACAGCTACACAGTGCGAAACAGTTGCAAATATCTGCCAAAACACCAGAAAAAATGCTCCTGATGCCTCTTGGAGAGACACGCTGTGTGTGTATTGTGGAATGGCATTTTAAATGTATTCTTTTGTGTCTTCAACTGACTCATTTAGTATTATTTTTTCTGCTACATTTAGAAAGTGACTGTAAAAAGTATTTGCAACGTGTGAGTTATCAGTCACCTTGTGATTCAGTTTAATTGTGATGGTATCTTTTGCACTAATTGATTGTCCTTTCTCTCATTTGACAGTATCCCATATAGTTTTTAACTTACCTGCACGATCAATATCTGTAATGATGTGCTTGTTTCTGGAAATTTTAATGACTTGCATTAAAATATTACAGTTCGGTTTTAATGCCAGTAACACGAGACCTTCCTTTGTTTTGACCTTTATATAACTTTTTCTTTTAGATAATATTTTAATCCCTTTAGTTATCCATGGCTTACTTTTTATTGTGGACTTATGGATAACTTTCCAGGAAAGCTACTTTCAAATAGTGGTGTTAATTTACTATCGAGTATATTAAATTTCACATTAGCATTTGTTTCCAGGTATACTGTTCTAACCCAAAAATGCTGTAACTTTTACTATATGAAAAAGCATAAACACATGAGAGACAAAGTCCATACAACAGATGACACACAAGTTGCCAGTGGAGCATTACACTCTGGGCTGTAAAGTCATTAATTCTAACAGGGGGCACAGCCAGTAGGATACCCACCCAACTGCTGTCATACTAGCAGCCAGGGTGGAATCTAGTAACTGAATGAAGCACAAACTTCACGTGCGAAATATGAAGTGCGCGCGCGCTCGCGCGCGCACACACACACACACACACACACACACACACACACACACACAAATTTTATAGTTAACAGCATTCCTCTTCCTTTGCAAAGAAGTGAGCACTGTGCTCTATTTCTTATGTTATTGCATCGACGTTGATTGTTGAGTCATGCGATGCACTACCTCTGGTGCAGGACCTACCCCCTCCAGCCCCCTCCCATGAGAGACTGTATGGCAGAACAGGCAGTGCTAGTGTGGCTTCCATTTCTACGTACAAGTCCAACCCTAGTGAAGGAGGCTGTGGAGAAGGCGGCTGAACAGGTAGTGCCAACTGCAGTGGTGATGGCAGCAGAAGAGTCATTGGCAGCTACCGTGCCAGAACTGAGGTCCCACCTTGGCACTCAATAACTTTAGGGGGCACCCATAGCAGAGGAGACAGTTGTGAAGGTGTCAGTGGTGGAAAGGTGAGGGCACTGGCGGCAATGTACCAGACAGAGGACAAGAGGGCAGTGGAGGTGCTCCCAGTGCACAGTTGCCCACGCCAGGTCGTAGCTAGTCGAAGTGTCACGAGCCCTTCCCTCAGCAGTGTGGATGAAGCAGAGACATCAACCATGGTCATTCTCAATTGCTACCCAGCACCCATTCTGGTGTGCAGGCAAAGCCTCATGCCCAAACAGCCGTGCCAGGCTGGAAGCATTGTGGCACCATTGTTGTTAGATGTCTTGGTGTGATTTGAAGCAGATGTAACACAGTCCAGGGCTCTCAGTTGTGCAACAACTCTGCCGGACTCGCATCTCCAACAGGGGTAAACCTATAAGAACTGAAGATCCAATCAAGAGCCACTTCAGTGACTCATCCGAAACGTACTTTTTTTGTGATTCTTAAATTTTTTACTGGTAATTCTGTTTCCCTATTTGATTGAGGGTGGAAAGGAGGAGCTGTTGAAGTGTTACACCCTGTCCAGGCAAATGACATTTTACACTCCTTTTGTAGTACAAGGAAAGATGACCATGACAGAATAACATCTAGTAGGGAGTAAGTCACAGAACATGGACTGTGTGTGGAGGTTTGTTTTCGTATGTGCAGACGTTAAATGGGAGGTGTGAAATACTCTTATTTCAGCAAGGTCTGACGACTAGTAAACAGCTTCACCTGCTGTAGATGGGACCTTTCACGTTTTGGCGTCACGACTTTGTGGTGGCTTGACCGTCAAGGAGCAACTACACTCTCCAAGAATGAAAACAAAAGACAAGATGGTTTTGTGACAAATAAAATATATTGTTCTCTTGAATGTCATGTTGAGCTTTCGAGGCACATGCCATGTGAAGAGTTGTGTTCCCCACTAAAGGCCTGGCCAGACAGAATCCGGTCTGCCGCTGAGACGGACGGTGCAGCGGGAGGCCGGACCCGTCAGCGGCCAGGGACGCCACACAGGCAATGGCCTGCCGCAGCGACTCTTGATGCGTCAGTTGTTACACTGTGGAAAGGGCCGAAGCCCATTATTAAGCTTGCATGCGTAATGCGATTGTCTGGCATTCGACGGTTTGGAAGCTTGACGCGGGACACGTTATCTTTGTGCGAGTAAGTGCAAAAATAAGTAGCTCGCACTAGCGATACTAAATGGCACCAAGAAGAGGAGATGTTGGGTGCACGACATTAATAGCAAGAGAGAAAGCTTAGGAGAGTACCATCGTCAGTGTATTGATCTAGTGTCTGACGAAGATAGGTTCTTCAAACATTTTCGTATGTCGCGAGAATGTTTCGAGGAACTGCATCGCCTGATAAAAAGGTAGCTCCGAGAAGTGAACAATGAACTGGAGAAAGCCAATTGATACAAGGCACAGACTAGCCATTTATTTGTGGGCTCTTTGTGCTTCAAACAGAAGTCATATAATTTATTCCATTTCAGTTTTCCATTTCAGTTTGCTGTATCATATGAAGGATTCAGCGAAAGAAAGTGCTTTCCCACAATGTAGTTACGAGTGGAGTGATAAATTTATCTGCAGTGTTTACAAATACAGCAAAAGATAGTAACATCTAGTTCCGTATGTCCCGCTAGAGAGAACTTTCTACTTAATAAGATTGTTTTGTTTCATTGTATTCATAACATTGTCATTGAATTTAAACAAACTTATCTTTGGTCGTTAACGTATCTATTCATTCTATCGGCATAATTGATTTTAATCTTTTCCAGTTACTTGACTACAGGTGACAGGATATTTGCTTTTTCTTTTTAGTTAGGACGTTCGACAGTCTCAGATATTGTGAAACAAGCGTGCCAGGCAATAAGGACTGTTCTACAGCCCAAGTATTTTCCTACTCCTACAACAGAGATGTGGAAGAAATCTGAAGAAGGATTTATAGAACTGGGGGTTTCCGAACTGCCTTGGAAGCATAGACGGAAAGGCTATCAGGTTAAAATTCCCGAAGGAAAGTGGATCCCAGTTCTGCTACAAACAGTTCTTTTCGCTAGTTCTCCTGGCGATCGTTGATCCATACTACCGAGTTTACAGTAGTTTGATATTGGAAGTTATGGACGTCACAGTGACAACACTATTCAGCTTTCTGTCAAGAGTATATCAAGGACAAATGTATTCTACCTCCAAATCAGGATCGCATGTATCATACAAAAAGTTGAATTCTCTCACCTCCTCTACAAGTCTTTCTGTGTGCATGCACTACGAGCTGCAAGACAAAAATCGCCTCACGCCGCTGCTTCCAGTGTGACAGCAGAGCAGTTCAGTGCGCCAACAGAGGCAAGCAGCCGCTCCGGCTTGCGGCAAATCTGTAATCTGTGACAACCCGGCGGCGGCCGGTGCGGCAGGCCGCATGCCAGTGCATCGGAGCCACACTCTATGTGGCCGCCGCCATACAATAAGGAGCGATTCAACAGTGCGGCATGCCGGCTGCGGTTCAAGGCCACTGGCCAGACGGCCAGGCCGCATTCTGTCTGGCCAGGCCTTAATTCATGTGTCACTCTAATGATGTGTACACCCTCTCAAGGAAATACGTGCTAGGAAAAAAAAAGTTGTGAACATGCTTTTTCATGATATTAGCAGAAGTTATCTTCTTTTGCTCCAATAACAGCTGAAGAACATGAAATTGCCAAGCCTTTTCAGAGGCACTGATTAGCAGGACCTCTAATTCAAGAGAATCAACTACAGCAACCGGATTAAAACAAAAAGTAAAATAAATACATCAGATATTACTTCAGGTGACAGATCTCTTGAAGTGTTCAGACTCAGCTTCAACTACAAGGAGTGAGCCAGTAGCTGCATAAAACCCTAAACCAACAAGAATAACACACACCATGACATGGTGAATAGTGCTTTATTTCGAAAAATCTTCAAATTCCTGAGATATGAACTGGGGGGCCAGTGTCTGCAGCTAACATATACAGACCTGCCATCGAAAAAATTTTTGAGAGAGCTTAAACTGTTGTGGCTACGGAAGTAGACAGATATTGCGCCACATACGGAAACTTACAATATGCATCAGTTACAAAAAGCCAGTATGGAAATTCAGCAAAGGTCCCACAAAATCTACATTAATTCGTTCCCAAGGCCACTTTGGAGCTGGGGAGGCCGCCAGATGGGTGGTACACTGTAGGCGGTGCGCAACAATTCGTGCTGTTTCCCCATCAGTGCCTGGCCAAAAAACATGTCTGTATGCCAATGCTTTTGTACATGACACACCCCAGTGGTTCACACGTGATAAATTCGTTACCTCATGCCAAAGTGTGAACGTGACTACAACCCAGGGAGTGGTGTGCCCTGTAGCTAGCAGCAGAACTCCATCCCAAACAGAAAGATGGTTTTGCAATGCACTTACTACCTACAAGATGTGCATCCAGCCAGCCGTGTTGTACAGAAGAAACAACTTTAAATAAAACGGGATCCGTGGCTACTGCAGCTGCAATTTTAGTGCTAGTAATAGGAAAACTATCAACAACTTTTTGAGCTTACACGTCTAAATGAAAAAAATGCAGTTCCTCTTTATCTAACTCTGGGTCGGGACCAGTTGGCAGACGTCATTTCTCAGTGTTTGCATTTTGTGTCATAGGTCGAAAATGTGTGGTGCAATTGTATTGTAACAGGAAAGAGGCCACTATGTAAAAGATGTGCAGCTTTGTCCAACAATGATACTGAAAGATTAAAAAGAGACACTACTGGTTTGTGGCCTTTGATCAGATAAAACTTTGAAAGTTTTATTAGAGCATATAGGATCTCTAAAGCTCCTTTCTCTATTTGAGAATAACACTGTTGTGTTGATTTTGAGGTTTTAGAGGCATATGCAGTAGGGCATTCTGATCCATCTGCATATATATGAGCAAGGACAGAACCAAGGCTGAACTGAGATGTGTCCGTGGCTAACACAAGGTGCTGGCCTGGCTGCAAAGTGTCCAAACAAGAGGCCGACTCTAGCTTAGATTTCAACAACTTGAATGCCTGGTAACCAGATGGGGACCATTGCAAAGGAACATTTTAATGTAAAAATGCATGGAGTGGTTGTGCCACAGTAACAGCATCTGGTATGAATATGTGGTAGTACGTGATTTTGTCTAAAAATGCATGCAGTTCCTTGAAGAACATGGGGTATGGAAATGGTTCAATGCAAGCTTGTGACACTTCAAAAGCCAAAAAAATAGTAGATGGTTGAAAAAACTGTGTCTTGTCCAAACTGCACTTTTACTCTGCAGACTGTAAAACAGACAGTAAAGTACAAAAGTTCTGCATATGTTCCTCAGTAGAGGTCCCAGACACTACCATGCCATCTAAGCAGTTGATGCAGTGTGGAACTGATGCAATAAGTTGCACTAAAAAGCGTTGAAAAATAGCTGCTGCACTTGCAACACCAAAAGGCAAATGCTGGTGTTGATAACCCCAAGTGGTGTATTAATAACTAGAAGGCATTGAGATTCCTCACCTAGCAGCAGCTGTAAACATGCATCTGCTAACTCTATTTTTGAAAAATAATGCCCCCCTCCAACTAATTTGGCTCACAGCTCATCATGGTGTAGTAATGAATAGGTATAAATGATTGACTGTGTGTTAATTGATTTTTAAAATCACCGAAGAGGCATAATTTACCTGTATGTTTTTGTACTATCACCAGTGATGTTGACTCTTCATGGGAAGGAATATGTCAAATAACATCAAGGGATTGAAGACGAAAAGTCTGCCTTTACTTAATGCTGTAAAGTTACTGGTACTGGGTGGGTCCAGAAAAATGGGAATTGGCAGACTGTTTTGTCGTAATTGAGCCTGAAATTCTGTTGCAGAACCCAATCCTGGGGAAAATAAATAGGAAAATTCAGCACAGAGAGCATCTAACTGTTGATATGGAACTTGATCAGGAACAAAATGCACTTTGTCATTAATGGAGAATCCAAAAAGTTTAAAAGCAAACAAACAGATTTTCATTGTAAGCATTGTCCACAACTAGGAATGTTAATGAATGAACCATAGCATTGTAAGTCACAGGTGCAGAAAACTATCCAAGAATGGGAATCTGTTGTCTGTTAAAACTTGCCAGTGTCTGTGACACCGGAGCCTGGGGGAGACATCCCAAATCTACGTAAGTTTGAGAATTCACCAATATTGATGTTACACCTGTGTCCACCTGCATTCTCTGTGGTTTGTTAAGCATAAGCACTTAATTGTGTAACTTGCTTGGAGACACCATCATTGCTGACATACTGTACACATCCATGTTCATTTCATCCTGACTCAGGTTCGGAAGAGAGTTACACACATCGATGTGTCCCTTTTCATTGGCACCTGTTACATATTGGCCAATGCTTGTGGCTTGCGGTCTGTTTGTGCTGAGTGAAACAGTATGGGCATGAGGGCAGTGGAGCACGATGCTCTTGCTGTTGTGATGTGAACAACAATGACCTACATGACACTGAAATGTGTGATGGGCTGCTGAAATAACTTCTCTGTTCCCTTACGTGCTGATTGAGGGATGGGAGGGGTGAGAGGAACTAATTTCTCAAACTTCGGACCAGTCGTCTGACTACCTACAGCTCATGAAACTTTAAATGACTAAGAGCTATGTTCAATACTTCCATAAGTGTTGGATTTTCACACTGTGGTGCTTTCTCTCTCACTTCCCTGTCAGGAAGTGATTGCATCACAAACCATCTGATCTGCATAAGATTCCTTATGAACATTTGTCACAAAATTATGACAATGACCTAAGTCCATACAATCCTGCTGCCCATGCCCTGTATGACTGTTTTGGCAGCTCTTGGCAATGGTAAAACCCTACATGACAAGCAATAACATGAGTATGTTTAAAAAGGAAAGACTTTGAAGGTTCTTGTACAGGGGTGAGTTGACACAACAACTGATACACATGAGGGGTGATTCATGACTAAAAAAGAGTGTTGCACAAGTTTATAGCTGTTACCCCAAATGCCTGGCAATGTCGCAGGCATTTTTTGTGAGCATCCCAGTCTTCTGTTGCATCGTCATGTGCAAGGAACAGCAGTGGATATGACATTGGTGGGGCCGTACATTGTGCCAATTTAGTAGTTAAATTGGAAATAGCAGTTGTCAGTGCCTGTTGTTGCTCAAGAAAAGATTGAAGCTCTGCCCCTGTGGAAATTAAACTCAAAGAACCAATGACTGAAGTGCAACACACTTAGTCGAATACAGTACTCATCGCCAAAGTGTTCTAACCCAAGAACACTGTAACTTAATTACGCGAAAAAGTTTAAACACATGAGAGACAAAGTACATACAACAGACAACACACAAGTGGTCAGCAGAGCGTGCGCTCCTGCCTATATAGTCATTAGTTATAACATGGGATGTAGCTGGCAGGCTGCACAGACAACTGCTGTCATACTAGCAGGCTGTGTGGTCTCTAATCGCTGAATCAAGCAGAAACTGCACATGCGAACTACGAAGTGGCACACACACAAATTTGGCATTTAAAGCAAACACCTTATCTCATTCAATCTCTTCTGATTCTTAAAGAATTATATCATGTAATCATTAATAAGCATCAGAGCTGTAAGGTGCCACATTGTTTATTTCATTAATTCTGCACCATGGTAAATTGACCATTAACAGTTGGGTACATTAATTGTTTCAGCCTGAGCATTGTCTACAAAAACTTATCGGTCTGGTTCCTGCTATTTGTCTGAAGTTTGGGAATTTCAATACTGAAATGAGATTCTGTCAGTCTAATAATGTTTCCAGTTCATTCTTTCTATTAGAGTTTTTTTAAGAAATCTCCTTTGAAATCCCCCAAAACTACTAAATGTTTCTTCTCATCCATCAGATATCTCAATAATGACTCTATATTTCTTATAAGTATTTGATAGTTTCCTGTTACGGATCTGTAGACTGTTCAAATTAAAAGAGAAGTATTCTACAGTTAAAGTTCAAAAGCACATGGTTGTAGGTTCTGATCTAAACAAAAATTGCTTGTTTCAGAATTTTTTATTTTGTATCCAATTTGTACACAAAAATGATGCTAACTTATAATCCCTGATATTTAACTTCAATATTTATATGGTTATGTGACGTTCAGAGAGGCACAGAACATTATCTTTTCAGGATTTAGCATGTCCTCTAAGACATGCCAAAAGCTCATCTATCTTGGTTTTCAGCCCCCTAATGTTCTGATGAGACAAACTACTGTTACTTTTCTGGAAACTATTGCATGTATTATTGTTCTTTGCTGTTCAAATTTCTTTTAAGATGTCAGTCTAAGTTGACTGACTAAAAACAAGTACCCCTATGACTCCAGTAATAACAGGGGTTTCTGCCTTGCCACATACATGCAGGTTAATCACAAATACAGTCTGCTGCTCTGAAAAAGCGGTTAAGAAGGTAACTTGTTCCCTCAATACCAAAGACTTTTATGGAGTTTATAATATCTCAGGTAAAATGCTACAGTCATGTTCTCCACACATATACAATGATTTCAGTAACATATGCAGTGCACAACTATCACATGGGATACTTATAGACAGACTGAAATATGCAATTGTCAACACATTTTACAAGAAGGGTTAATAATTACTGACCAAGTCTCACTGCTTACCTCCTCCTTGATACTGGAAAAGATTAAGTATGCATGAAACATAACACACCTCTCTCAAAGGGACACTTGGTCAGTCTTAGTTTGGATTCCAAAAGGGTGTGTTAGTAGATTGTGTTATTTTTCAGTTCACTAATCAGATTATACAAAATTTACATAACAAAACATTCCAACCTATATTTTCTGTGACCTGTCAAAAGCATTTGATTGTGTATTTCACAGTATTCTCATAGAGAAATTTGTATATTACCAAATTTACCCGAGCATAAGATGGCCCATCCTTTCTAAAGGGGCTCTTTAAGAAAATTTTATTCTAACATTTTCTAAATTAATCAAACTGTTTCATTGATATAAAATATCTGCTTAAAAAAGTGAAAATTGTACCTATTCTAAGTATACAACATTTGTTGATTGTCTTCATTTTGGCAGTACAAGGAGAAATAAAATAAACAAAAAAAGGCTTGCATTAAATTTTTATTTTCACTTTCTTACTACTTACTACTAAAGTCTTCCGTGGTCTCATCATTTTTAATCACCATCACTGGTACCACTATTTTTAATCATCTACACTGGTATCGTTATCTGGAACAACAGCTCCACCTAAACAATGGGAAGCGAGAAAAGAGAAAGTGTATTTATGTATACAAGCAGCAGTGAAATTTATAATCTTGGTTGTCATAAATATTTCGCTATTTCTTCCGAATGTATTGCAATTTCGGACATTGTGTTTCTGGTGGGATATGAGAACACCGCTGTTTTCTCCAAATGCATAGTGGATTTGCAACATAACTTAAGAAATCATGTAAGCAGTCCGTGTTTTGTAGTATTTTTCTCTGAGATAGCGTACTGTAATTTTAAAATTGAGTCTTTCTGCGTCATAGTGAGAGGTCACAATTCTGATCAACAGAATGTGCAGATAAATAACATAATAGTAAAGACACTTAGATATTTGCTCATTTAGCAATGATTTTACATACTCTTAAAATTCTGTAGATACATTTTGCCTTTACTGTTCTATTGGTTAGTGTGAGGTAACAAGCTCTTCATAGAAATCAGCTGAAGCATCACCTGTGTAACTACCTGTTAACTTTGTAGTTAAGAGTCAGAGGTGAAAGGATACAGGAAGCATAATATGTTCACCTGATATCCCCTCTTGCTTTGCCGTTCTTATGTATTGTGCTTATTCCTGTCGTTGACTTCATCTGTGTGGACTGAAATCTTGAGGCTGAAAACGTAAGTCCAAACTATCTCTGGAATCTGCAAAGCAAGAGATATAGCTACTTCATGAGAAATAACATGTTAACTGAATATTACAGCAGAAACAGAGCCTTTAATACATTTCTGTCAATTAATTTTAATATTGGTACATTAATTGAACTGCCTTTCCACGTAATGTAATAGATACAGAAATAATCTTTTGTTGTCCTCAGGACACCATTCTTTTACTGTCACAAGTTTCAGGGTTCCATGGAGTGCTGCATGTCTCCAAGAAGGGACCTGTCACCATGGAGCAACCTCTGACCCAGCAAATGTCATCTGGTGGTTACCAGCTGTCAGTCATTCCTTCTTATAGAAAAGCGGCATCCAGGCTCTTGATCTCATGCACATATAAAGAAATTCTCGCACACTGTGTATTCACATTTATTACCCGCATGACAAAATTTTTGTGGACAGATGATCAGCATTTGTTGTTAACAGATACAGGTAGTAATGTATCACTTTTATGGAATGATATGTTGCACTACATCAGGGAGGCCCCTTGTCTCGCAAGCCTGAGAAATTGGGAGTTCTCAAAGACATTTTATTTGGAGAGAAAGTAAGGGAAATCTCATGAAATCTTTAAATACTCTGTGCATTCTGAGAAATTTGTTATAAATAACTCTTGAGAGTTTGTTTCAGAAATAATTGATTGTGATTTCACCCAATGAAAATTGAAGAAATGCATTAAAATGTTGTAATATTTGTTGCTTGATAATGGCTGTGTCTGGCACATTTGCCAATCTTGGAAATCTTCATTATTGGTTATAGGTTCTTGATCTCCAAGTCAGTTTACCACTGCATAACTGTGAGTGTGACAGAGTGTAACATGCACCTTACAAACCTTACAATTTGTCTCACAGTTATGAATTCAACATAACATGAATCCATATTTGAACACATGTTTTGTAGATCCACGTTGCATAGTTGTGCTTTGGCCTTTTTTTACTAATTTCATTCCAAAGTAGGACTTGACCAACTTTAGCGTTGTCTTCACATTAATGGTACCCATGATGTGAAGACTGTCTGGTTTAAAACATAAGCCATTTTTATCAAAGTCTATTGGTATTGCATTCCAGCAACAGCAGTTCGAAGCCTGTTCCTGCAAAAATTTCTCCTACATTACAGAATATCAAAAAGTGGCATGGAACGATGATGGACGACACTAATGACTGAATTTCTGTGGGTGGCAAGTGCTCGTAATTTGTAGACATATAGCAGTATACAAAGTATTATTAGTGTATCAAAGTCCCTATTTCTGAGTAATCATTTGTATTCTTCTGTTGTGGCTTTAAACTATGTTTAATAACCCTGAATGATAAAATAATGCTGACTGTATATCTAGTAGGAGTTTCATCAATGCAAAAAGTTTATTTATAAAACTTTTAAATTTATCTGCAGTAAGTGAGTTGCAAAGTATTATGAGTGAACAGTCTTCGTTGAACGACAAAATCATCAGTTTTGTATACATCTTATTTTCAGTCCTAACTGAAGGTGG
Organism: Schistocerca nitens; assembly: GCF_023898315.1. NCBI lineage: Eukaryota > Metazoa > Arthropoda > Insecta > Orthoptera > Acrididae > Schistocerca > Schistocerca nitens. The sequence continues at coordinate 287,304,207 of NC_064614.1, forward strand.
AATAATCACTAATAAATGATGTGGCAATTGAAAATATTTGTTACGGCCATGGAAACTAATGAAGTGTAATGTCTCTCACATACTAAAAAAAGATTCAGGAAAATTTGGAATTTTGACCTGAAAATGTAAGGAGAAATATTTTAATGAAAGAGAGTTGCCACCCTGTTGGTTAGAGAAAACACACACACACACACACACACACACACACACACACACACACACACACACACACAGTTTTATGTAAGATATAGTTTGTCTATTTTTATCCTAGAAGCTGAGTCAGATCTTATTCAAATTGTATTTTGGCTGCAGTTCTCAACATCTTTTGCATAGTGGTTAACTGATCAATATGCCAGGTGGTTATAAGTAAACTAAGAGTGTTCTGAGTGGTGCAGTGCAGGCAGTATACATCTCAGGGTGCTGAAACATTGCAGGATGGTGAAACATAGTTGATACGTTCATTAATCGGTATTGTTATGGGGTAGGCTCGAAAAAATAATAGTTCCACTTTTTACCACCAGGTGAAAATATGGTGCTGTAAGCAGTCAGAATGTGAAATGAATCCTGTTTTGATGTCAGTATGCTGTTTGTCGCTTGGAGATTCAAGATGACTTCTTTTGTGAAGTGGCTGTTGGTGTAAATAGTTAAGAAGGTTGAAGTTTTCTGTGCAAAACACGGTGGCTATTGAGAAGAAAGACCATCCACTGCTGGTAAAGTTATTTTATCAGAACAGCAGCAGTGGCAGCACTGCATTGCGGGAATATCGCTGACAGAAACAGCTGTGAAAAGGCCCCAAGTCAATAAATGGGTTGAAGATATGATCAAGAAATTTGAAGAAACAGGTGAACTAGTTGGTGCAGCAAGGAGATGTAGGTGGCTCATTCCCATGAAGTTGCTGTTGCTAGAGCCAACTGTGAAGCACATGCCTCAAATTCTGCAGTGCTCAAACTGTGTCAAGGGAATTGTCTCACCCTGGTAAACAGTTCAAAAGATTAATCCCTACAAGATTCAGAATGTGCACCAGATGAAGCCCCAAGATAGGCTATACAATCCTGTGACTTTACCTTTAATTTTTTTGCTTGCATGAAAACAGATGACATGTTTCCAGGGAATATTCCTTGGACAGATGAGGCATATTTTACTCTGCACAATGCCGTGAAAGCACGGGATGGTCACATATGGGGTTCTACTCCACCCCATGTTGTGCAGAAACATCCACAGCATGCAGCATATGTGCTCCTTCATTCATTCTCAGTCTGTTTTTCTCTGAGGAGATGACTCCTAGCAGACCTGTATATGTACAGTCACATCTGCATGGTACAGGGACCTCTTTGTGTAACATATGGTTCCATCTTGCAAGAACACATCTCTTTCCACACCACTATTTTCATGCAAGATGGTGCAACACCACATGCTGCTTGCCAGGTGAAAGATTTTCTTAGAGAAACCCTTTGTAACAACCGCATCATCTCTAGGCAGTTTCAAGATGTTTGGACTTCCAGATCCTCCCCGACCTAAAGCCACGTGACTTCTGGTTATGCAAATATCTGAAAGATCATGTCTGTCAGGGATTTCTGATGTAAAGCGTACCGTGATGTAAAGCGTACTGTATGACAACATATTGCTGCACCATATGACTATGATTACATGGGATATGGTGCTAGCAACCGTTGATCATGCTGTGTTACAGATGCAGCATGTTGCTGGGTAGGGACACCCTAATTCACACATATTGTAACTTGTGACTATGTTCTAATACACATGCCAGAACCACGGTTGTTGTGTGTTTGATTGTCCCTCCCCTTCTCCTGCACTCACACCACATTCTGACTTCCTGCTGCGCCATTTTTCACCTTGTTTTAGAAAGCAGAACTTTTTTTTCTCCAGGGTACTCTGCGAGCGCACCAATTAATGAACATAACTATGTTGTTTCAGCATCCTGCGATGTATGCAGCTCACACTGAAGCACTCGGAACACTGCCAGTTCAATTATACCATCCAGTGTTTATAAATTCCACTTCCAAGATGCGTGATAAATCCTGTGTTGTTATTTACATATTTTCTTGTATTTTACAATTAATGTTCTCTCACAGTGTTGTGTATATCCTTTTTTCTTATGTATTATTAGGTCCGGACATCTGGTGAACAGGCCACAAATGAGGAAATAATGAAATTTTCAAAGCTCTTTGAGGATGAAATAACATTAGACTCGTTGTCACGGGCTCAGCTGACTGCTCTGTGTAGAGTACTTGAGATACAGCCAATAGGAACCAACAATTTTCTTAGGTTTCAGCTCAGAATGAGACTCCGAAGTTTGGCAGCTGATGACAAGGTAGAAGTGACTCTGTTTTGAGTTAATAAGTGTAACAGAATGTAAATTGTGTGCTATCATCTATACGGATTTGCAGGTTATTCAAAAAGAGGGAATAGACTCCTTGAGTCTTGCAGAACTACAACAAGCTTGCCGGGCCCGTGGAATGAGAGCATATGGTATGTCAGAAGAGCGCATGAAATTACAGTTAGCTCAGTGGTTGGATTTGAGCCTGAATAAGAAAGTACCTCCATCGCTATTGTTGCTGTCCCGTGCTCTTCTGTTGCCTGATACAATACCCACAAGTGATCAGCTAAAGGCGACAATATCATCTTTGCCAGATACTTTGGTGAGCTATCTCTTCCAACAGAATTTCTTGCAAATTAATAAGAATCTTTCTATTTTTGTGAATAATTTCTGTGCAGGTAACACAAACTGAAGCAGCAATTGGTGAACGTGAAGGCAAGATAGACAACAAAATGAAGATAGAAGTAATTAGAGAAGAAGAGCGCAAAATAAAGGAGGAAAGGCAAGAGATGAGAGAAGAATTGAAGAAAACAGATTCTGTCAAGGTAACATTAAGTAACTTTTACATAAATGTTCGTATTCATGCAAAACTCAGTTGTAAATTCTATTTTTCATGTGAGGAAATGTAAAACTACCCAAGATTAAGTCAAAAGCAAAATACTCTCCCCCTTATTCTTAAAAACATGTGAACACTGGTCACTGCAACTTGTGCTCTGCTAACTTGTGATCCCATTAAGAGGAGACCCATATAAGCACAACCCTTTAAAACCAGATCTAAAGCCATCTGCAGATCCACAGTGTCACATGTAGCAGAGGAATTTTCATGATGGGAGATAGGTGCTGTGATGTATTTCTTGTTCGATTCAGAGGAGAAGTGTCTTGAAAAATCGAAGGTTTCAGGGCTCTGTAACTTGGTACTGAGTATTCTTCCTAGCAGTTTACATGCCTTTAACTTATATGATTCTTTATATATCGTATCAATATTATTTATCATATCATCTCCATGTAGCGGAGATGCCGAGTCACAGATACGCATAATGAAAAGACTGTTGCAAAATAAGTTTTGGCCAACAAGGCGTTTGTCAAAAATACATGCGCCCCCCCCCCCCCTACACTCACACACACACACACACACACACACACGACTGCAGTCTCTGGCATCTTCAGCTGCTTACAAAAAGTTTTTGGCACACAACCTTCATCAATAAGAGAGACACACCATCCAGTTACACAAGCAAGTACACCTCATCCGCACATGACCATCAACTCCAGCATCTAGGACCGGAACGCAACTATCACGTGGGATGCAAGGAGCAGTTTGGAGAGGACGGTGAAGGGGAAGGGATGGTAGTGGACGGGTGGGGAAAGAGACAGATGCTGTCCGGTGGAGTGTACAGGGGCTAGACTGTCAATAGGCACAGCATCACAACGTTGTGGAGCAGGGAGTTGGGGGGAAAAGGAGCAAAAAAGGCGAGGAGTGGGGGAATGGTGGGTGGATGCATTAGCAGAGGGCTGCAAATAAACAGGGTGGGAGATGAGAATGGGGAGGAGATGATAGAACAGGTGGAGTGGAAACTGTTGGGTGTGGGGACAGTATGTTCCATAGATTGAGGTCGGGATAATTATGGAGTGGAGAACATGTTTTAAGGATAATTTCCATCTGCACAGTTAGGAAAAGCTGGTGGCTGGGGGAAGGATCCAGATGAGTTGGGTAGTGAAGCAGCCATGAAATAAAGTGTTACATTTAGCTGCATGTTGTGCCACAGGTGGTCTACTTTGATCGTGGCCACAGTTTGGCAGAGGCTGTACATCATGGCAGACAACTGGCTGGTAGTCATACCAATATAAAAAGCTATGCTGTGATTGCAGCAGAGCTGGTACATGACATGGCTGCTTTCACAGGTAGCCCTGTTGCTGATGTGGTAGGATAAACCTGTGATGACTGAAATAGGAAATACTGAGTGGGTGGGTTGGGCAGGTTTTGCACCTGGGTGTTCCACAGCAGTATAATCCTTGTGGCAAGGGGTTGGGATTGGGAGTGGCACAGGGGTGGACTAGGATATTGTGGAGGTTGGGTGGGTGACTTAATACCAATTTAGGGGAAAGAGACAGATGGTGTCCGGTGGAGTGTACAGGGGCTAGACTGCCAATAGGCGCAGCATCACAAAGTATCTCGGGTAGGATGACCCTCATTTCAGGGCATGATGATATGTAATCAAAGCCATGGTGAAGGATATGGTTCAGTCTGGGGTGGTACTGGGTGATAAGGGGACATTGTGTTTTGTCTGGTTGTTGGGGTTGGTTGGAGGATCGGGGGTGTGAGGGGAAATGGCACGGGAGATCTGCTTGCAGACTAGGTCTGGGGAATAGTGCCTACCTGTAAAGGCCTTGGTGAGACCATCAGCATACTGAGCAAGGGACTTCTTGTCACTGAAGATAACACTGTCCCCAGGTGGCCGGGCTGTATGGAAGGGATTTTTTGGTGCGAAAGGGATAACAGCTGTCAAAATGGTGTGTTTAATGTGTGCAGAGATGTGGATGGAGCCATCAGAGAGGAGGAGGTCAACATCTAGGAAGTGGCATGCTGGGTTTAGGAGGACCATGTGAAGCGGGTGGGGGGAGAAGGTGTTGAGATTGTTAGGAAACGAAGGTAGGGTATCTTGGTGCTGAGTCCAGATCATGAAGATATCATTAATGAAACTGAACTAGACAAGGTTTGGTATTTGGGAGGCTAGAAAGGCCTCTAGATGGCCCATAAAAAGAGTTGGCATAGGAGGGTGCCATGCGGGAGCAGGATCCCACGACTGTGTTGCAGATTTCTTTATACACCTTCCCTTCAAATGAGGACTGCGGTAGTGGGCTTCGAGTCTGAAGGACATTGGGAAAGGTAGTGTTCAATAGCAGTAAGACCACAGGCGTGAGAGATTTTGGTGTTATGGAGGTGGCGTCAACAGTGACAAGTAGGGATCCAGGAGGTAATGGGTTGGGGATGGTGGAGAGTCGGTGAAGGAAGTAGTTGGTGTCTTTGTTGTGGGAGGCTAGATTACGGGCAGTTGGTTGGAGGTGTTGGTCAATGAGGGCTGAAGTTCTTTCAGTTGGGGCAGAATAGCCAACCACAATGGGGGTGTCCAGAGTTCTTGTGTTTATGTATTTCGGAGAACATGTAGAAGGTGGGTGTGCAGGTTGTCATAGGGGGGAGAAGGGAAACAGATTCAGGGGAGATGTTCTGGGAAGGGCCTAAAGCTTTAATCAGGGATTGGAGTTTGTGTTGGACTGCTGGGATGGGCTCACTCTGGCAGAGTTTATAGGTGTAGGAATCAGATAATTGGCGTAGGCCTTCTGCCAGATAGTCACTGAAATTCATAACAACAGTGGTGGAAAGTTTGTGTGCAGATAGGATGAGTAGGTCAGGATTAATTTTGAGGTTGTGTATGGCTATTCCTTCTTTTGCTGAAAAGTTGGTGTTCTGAGGTAGGGACATAGGGAAGTATAGTGAGACTAAGCTGGAGGTAAGGAATTCCTGGATGGTGACCAGCAGGTGGGAGGGGGGGGGGGGGTGGAATCATGGTTGCATGGTGGTATGAACAGGGTGAGGCAGGGTTCAGTGTTGGAATTAGGTTGGCTGTGGTTGCAGGGGTTGGCGACGAAGTGTTTCCATTTCTGGGATTTGGAGAAGGAGAGTGTGTCTAAAATAAGTCCAGCATGGTTAAATTTAGGTGTGAGGTTAAAGGTGAGGCCTTTGAATAAGACTGAAACTTCTCTGGAGCTGAGGATTTTGGTGGAAAGGTTAATAACTGTGTTAGGGGTATGTTTTGGCACTGGATTTGATGGAGTGTTGGTAGAATGTTTTGGGGGATGTGGTAAGTTGAAAAGGTCAGCTAGGCAATGTTTAGTTGCTGTGAGGGTGTACGAGGAAAACACTTTAAGTACAATAATGGTTGGATAGTGGTGCCCCAAGGCGGCAGTAGGATGTCAGCAGGCTGGATAACTTATGGAGGTAGTGTCTGAGATACTCCTCCGTGTGCTGGAGAGCAGGGGATTCAGTTTGAAAGATGTTGTGAATGGAGTAGGGATTGTAGTGCAGTAGTACCTTGTGGAAGAAGCAGAGGTGGTTCTGGGATGCCAGTACCACGGAGATGTGTTTTTTCAAGGAATCTTTGCAGTTTGGCTGTTTGGAGGAATTCCATGAATTAGGCAGCATTTGAGAAACAGGATATGTGACTGGGTTTTAGCCAGGGATACTTTTCTGAACTGAGGCAGAAAGATGCAGAAAGGGTCTATTGTGGCAAGAATGGTGTAAAGGGAATGGGAATGATGCAGAAATGGGCTAAATAGGAGTTGATGATTGTGAGAGGAGCTGGATAAGTGAAAAGATGAATAAAGATGTGTAAAAATATACACAAAAATACGTGAAACCCCCGTAAAAATATGCACAAATACATTAAAAATACAGAAACATGGGTTGTGCGCTCGCGCGCATTGGTGCGTGCACACTCGTGCAGGGCAATAAGCAAAGAGGAGGGATAGGGGATGGGTTAAGTTGAGGATCAAAAGTTTGTGTGGCAAGGGCAGGTGTGGAAAACAAAATGCTAAAGTACGTCAGGATGAGGGGTGAAGTCGGAACAATGGAATAAATATAATTATAACTATAGGAGGAAAGAATCTGGGGCATTAGATGGTGCATCAACAGTCTGCACAGTCACGGAGATTGAGTTGTGCATGGACGATCATTGATACAGTGTAGCTCGGAAGTAGATGCGCTTTGGTAGACGATGGTTAAACACAGGAAAGGGGGGAGAGAGAGAGAGAGAGAGAGAGAGAGAGAGAGAGAGAGAATGGACACTGAGAAGAATAATGCTATAGAGAAGAGTAACAAAGGAAAACATCACAGGGCTGTACGAGGGAAGAAAGCCATTTGACAAAAATCAAACAATGGAAACTCCAGGTAGAAATTTCAGCAATGTAGGGAAAGACAGATTGCTACTTACCATAAGGAAGACAGGCAAAATTAAGACACTTACTTAAAGCTTTCAGCCACCGCCTTCATCAGTGAAAAGAGAGGCACACACCGTTCACGCTCTCTCTCTCTCTCTCTCTCTCTCTCTCTCTCTCTCTCTCTCTCTATCTATCTCTCTCTCTCTCTCTCACTCACACACACACACACACACACACACACACACACACACACACGACCGCCGACCGCCAACTCCAGCATCTCGGGCCGGAATGCAACTGTCTCTTTGAATACAAGCAGCAGTCTGGAGGGGTTTGGGAAGGAGAAAGCGTTGTGGTGTACGGGTGGGGAGAGAGTTGAATGCTGTCTGGTGGGGCATGCAGGGCTAGACAGCGAACAGGTGCAGCATCAGGAGGTTGCGGGGCAGCGAGGTGGGTGAAAAAGGAGAGGAATGGGGAAAGATGGGTTGATGTACTGGCAGGGCTGTAACAGGGTGGAGATTAGAATGGGGAGGAAATGATAGCACAGAGGGGATGGAAACTGTTGGATGAAGGGTGCAGGGACAGTAGGTTGCTGTAGGTTAAGGCTGGGTTCTTCCTTAATTGATTCTGCACCAACCCCAACCCCTTACTTCCTGGATCCCTACTTGTCACTGTTGGTGCCACCTCCCCATGCACCAACATCCCTCATGCCCATGGTCTCACCCCTATTGAACACTACATTTCCCAACATCCTTCAGACTCCAAACCCAATACCTCTTTTCTCATACATCTTACTAACTGTATCCTAACCCACAACTATTTCTCACTTGAAGGAAAGGTATAGGAAGGCCATATGGCGTTCCTAGACTCCCAAAACACCAAATCCCTATTCAGGTTCTCTGATGATATCTTCATAAACTGGACTCAGGGCCAAGACACCCTATCTTCGTTCCTTCACAACCTCAACACCTATCTGCTTCACATGGTCCTCCTCAACCCAGCGTGCAATCTTCCCAGATGTTGAGCTGCTTCTCTCTGCTGGCTCCATCTGCACCCCTCTCAACATTAAAACTGTCAGCCACCAACAGTAGCTGCATTTTGACAGCTGTCATTCCTTTCACAACAAAAAATCCCACCCACACAGCCCGTCCACCCGGGGATGGCGTTATCTGCAGTGGCAAGAAGTCCCTTCCTCAGTATGTTGTTGTTCTTAGCAAGGCTTTTACAGACAGACACCATTCCCCAGACCTGGTCCACAAACAGATTTCCCGTCCAATTTCCCCTCACACCTCCAACCCTCCCACTACCCCCAAGAACCAGTCACGAAGCAGTGTCCTCTTCATCATCCAGTACTAACCCATACTGGAACAACTGAACCACACCCAGAATGAGGGACATCCTACCCGAGATACTTCCTACTCCTCCTAAAGTGGTATTGCGTAACACACTCAACCACCACAACATACTAGCCTACTCCCTATCTCAACCCCTTGCCACAAGGATCATACGATTGTGGAACACCCAGGCACAAAACCTGCCCAATCCACCCACCCAGCAGTTCCTATTCCACTCCTGTCACAGGTTTATCCTACTCCCATCAGCAGCCGGGCTACCTTTGAAAGCAACCATGTCATGTACTAGCTCTGCTGCAGTCATTGCCCAGCTTTTTCTACTGGTATGACTGCCAACCAGCTGTCCACCATGATGAATAGCCACTTCCAAACTGTGACCAAGATCCAAGTAGTCCACCCTCTGGCACAACATGCAGCTGAACATAACACACTTGATTTCAGTGGTTGCTCCACCACCCGAGCCATCTGGATCATTCCCTCCACTGCCAGCTTTTCTGAGTTTCACAGATGGGAGTTGTCCTTACAACACATTCTCTGCTCCCGTATTTATCCCGACCTCAACCCATGTTAAGATACCATCCCTGCACCCTCCATCCAACAGTTTCCGTTTGTCCTGTCACGTCTTCCCCATTCTCATCTACCACCTTGTTTATTTGCAGCCCTCTGCTAACGCATCCACCTGTCTTTCCCCACTACTTTTCTTTTTTGCTTGTTTTTCCCCCACATCCCCACCCCAGGGCCTCCTGATACTGCGCCTGTTGGCAGTCTAGTCCCTGCACACTCCACCAGACAGGATTTGTCTCTCTCCCCACTGTAGACTAGTATCCGTGCCCCTCTGCCCCCCCCCTCCCCCCCCCCCCCAGGTTGCTGCTTGCACCCCATGTGATAGTTGCATTCCAGTCTGACATGCTGGAGTTGGCAGTCTTGTGTGTTTGTGTGTGCATGCATGCTCCCTTGAGTGGTTGAATAGTGTGTGTGTGTGTGTGTGTGTGTGTGTGTGTGTGTGTGTGTGTGTGTGTCTTTTACTGATGAAGGCTGTGGCCAAAAGCTTGATGTAAATGTCTTTTAGTTGTGCTTATCTGCAACTTGGAGTGTCTTCTTTACAGTAAGTGGCAATCTCTCTTATCCTATGTTGTTGATATTCCTACTTGGAGTTTCTTGTCATTTGTTATAGGTGATTTTAACTGGCATAGCACGTCCTGGGGGTACTCTGAAACATACAAATGGTGAGAGACTAGAACAGTGGGCTGAAAGAGTAGATTTAAAAGTAATATGTGATGCAAAATAGTCTACATCCTTCAACAGCAGAAGAAGGCATAGAGGATACTACCCAGACAATATCTTTGTTAGTGACAGAATGAGTGGCTAGACAAAAAAAAATTGTGGGAAATTTGCTACCATAGATGAAATAAGGACCAACAACTTGCATAGTCAATGTGGCTGTTGGATCTGAAGTTGTTCCTTTTAAGATATGCTTTAATTTTGAAAAAGCAAAAGAAAGGATTTTACTGAAGAATTGGACTGAAAGTAATGAATCTTGACATGAAATAAAACAGCTGGCAAGTGTGCACGCATCGTAAAAAGCTCTCTGCAGTGATCCTTAACTCCAGCACCTGATCTGACTGGAGTAACTCAGGATAGCTTACTGCCTTCTGTTAAATGGGGAAATACCATCTAAAGTGATGAAAGAGGGAAAATCCAGTGTGATAGTAGTAATGGAGTAGACACCCTTGCCACGTCACTCTGTATTAGAGAGTTAAGAAGAACGATCCACCAAATAAAGAAGCAAAAAGCTGCTGGCTTGGATGATATCCACACTGGGAAAAAAAAGGATTTAGGACATGCAATTCTAAAATGGGTTATAAAGTTTATGAATAGTCGCGTGACTACCATGCATATTCTGAAACTCCAGAGGAACGTCAAGGTGACAGACCTGCTAAAACCAGGGAAAGAACCTACAGTTCCACAAAGCTTTAGGCCTGTGTTACTTCTGTGTCATCTCTACAAGGCACTTGAAATAATGGTTCTTAACTGAATTTGTGGCACTGTAGAGACCAAACTCAGACCAGAACAAGTGGGATTTGTGCTTGGTAAACCATGTTTGGCCAAATAATCAATCTCACCCAACACGTAGAGGACAGCTTTGAATGGAAGCAGATAATTGGAGTTGCTTTTATGTGTCTCCTGGCTACCTATCATACTGTCAACCACCAACAGCTGCTCGTTAAATTTCATAACATTACTAAGGACTTCTGAATTACAAAATTAATGGAAATTCTCCTTAATAAACCACTACAGGGGAGAAATAGCTGTAGGAAAAGTCAAATAATGGCCTACGTAAGGCACTGTCCTGTCACTAATTTCTCATAACGTCTATACAAATGATCAGCCTATAAATGCCTAGACAAGACATTATATATGTCTGTAATACCAAGAAAATCATTGAGAAAGGGGGAGGTAAATTAGCATGGACTCTTGAAGACTTAGCTGTCTACTTTAGAAAAAATCTTCCTCAAGCCAAATCCCTGTAAAAGTAAAGTGTGTGCCTTCCACCTTAGAAACAGATGCACACAGGCACTTGAAAGTGATGTGGTGGGTCAGGAGCTGAATCCTGATAAATCACCAAATTATTAGAGTACCTGACTTGATAGAACTCTGACATTTCGGAAGCAGTGTCAAAACGTTACTGGAAAAGTATGTGCAAGGAAATATCATCTGAAAACTCACCAGCACGGTATGCAGAGCTGAACCTGAAATTTGTTCTCACACTATCTTTCTCTCCAGCAGATTACACAGCACCTGTATGGTACAATTGCGCATGCCAAATATGTCAATGTAGCAATTAATGAGACAGCACACACAGACCAGTTGAGAACAAATGTGCCCCATTATCAGCATAGTTCCACCCACAATCAGAAGGCAAGTTTCAGCTGAGTCTGAAAGAAGGAAACAACCTGATGATCATAGGCAGCATTTATATGGAAGTTTTATGCAAATGACAAACCCTGTGTATGAGCCTCCTGAAATACAGTGAGAAAATTAATGGCAAAGCTGTATTACTCAGATGCTAATAAAGCCTAAAGAACAGCTGGCTACTGGGAATCATCTACCGTTTCTAACTTGGAGGGCACTTAATTGCTTAAGAATTGGCTTTGCACAGTGCAGTACCAACCTGAAAAAATGGGGGTATAAAGAGACCCACTCCTGTGGGTGTGGTGCAGTAAAAGGTCATCAGGATCTAATGATATACCCAAGAAGAGGTAAAATGTTAAGTGGCATACCGTATCATAGTAAATGACAGAGCCATCCATGTGGCCGATTATTGGAAATGAAACACACAAAGTACCAATAGCCCAGGAATTCACTCATATTGGTAGAACCTCTGAACACACTACTCGTGATATACTGTCATATAAGGCTGCATTGTAAATAAATGGATTCAGAAAATAAATTGAGTTATTAAAATTTATATCTGATGTTAATAAATTACTCTCTTGCAGAAAACCTTTTCTTGCTGTTCCAAGTCTGCCTTTCATAGCCTCTTTACTTCTGTTGTTTGCTGGTTAATAGAACGTGATTACTACTTTTGGTGTCTTAATTCGTGATATAATTCCTCCAGCATCACTCGATTTTATTTGATTAAACTCTATTACCTGTGTTTTACTTTCAGTGTTCATTTTTATACCCTCTTTTCTAGGTACCATCCATTCCATTCTAATCTTCCAGTCCTTTGCCACCTTTGTAAGAATTACAGTATCACCAGCAGAGTTAACAGTTTTATTTCTTCATAGGAGGAAGAAAAAAGTGAAGGAAATGCTGATTGTACAGGATTAAAATGACTCTGTACCAAGTGGTAAAAAATAATAACTATTCCTGTCTGAACTGGAAGTTAAAACTTATGCTAAAAGGTAAAGCTTCTTAATAACAATATGAACTGGGATAGGCTGCCTCCTGCCACATAGAGGAGACATTGAGTGGCAGTCAGTCACATTCAAAAGGTCACATTCAAAAGTAAACTAAGCTATTAGACAAAATCCTACTTCAGATTTAGAAAAACACACACATTCATACACACACAACTTGCACCGATAGCATCTGTCCTCTTCAGAAACACCAATAGTTTAGTCTACTTGTAAAAATGCCTATCTGCTGCTCATCTCTTCTCCTTTGTTGGAAGTACTAATCTAACTTAATTCATATTGTTGTTATTCCATCCTGGATTAAGTATTTTAACCATGGTCTGTATAAATTTTAAGAAGAGGGAAAGGCGGAGGATGTTGGGTTGGGAGCCAGATTGGTACTGCTCACAGGAAATACGTGGCTTGATACAAATGGAAGCTAGTGGAATTTCTATATTATGGTCTATTTTCCCAGTATAACAACTATGTTTCCAGTTCTGTTTGTATCTTAGAACCTAATCAATTATGTGAAGAAATTTCAGGACCAACGTAGAAAATTGCGTCAGCTACAACTTTTTCTAATTCTAAAAGAAAAAAAATGAGACTTAGTTTTACTTTGATATTGAATTGGTTGGTCCTATGTGTGCTTTGCTTGTAAATAAGTCCAGCTTTAGCAGTCCCACTTTTTTTAAATGTACTTTCTACATTATTCCTTGTTTGGCATAGTAAATAAATAGAAAGTTTTTTTTTCCTTGCAGAAAGAAACTGAAGAAATTTGTGACAAAGCTCCTGTTATGACATGTGACACGGGTGTCATTGAGATACCTGCTGTTGATGTCTGCACAAAAGAAGGATTGAAGAAAGAAGTGAGTGTAAAATTTCGTAGTTCCATTTATTAATGTAAATATAACATTAGCAAATAGAAGCTTAGAAGGGTGCTGTAAGTAGATAAACATTTATTTGATTTTATTTAATAAATGCACACCTATTCTTTACATGACAAGGAAAATTTACTATAACTTCTGGATGGTATGAATGTTGTAGGAAAGTTCTTATAGAATGTAAATACCGGGTAATCAAAGAGTCAGTATAAATTTGAAAACACTAAATCACGGAATAATGTAGATAGAGAGGTACAAATTGACACACATGATTGGAATTACATGGGGTTTTACTAGAACCAAAAATAAATAAAAATACAAAAGTTCAAAAAATGTCCGACAGATGGCGCTTCATCTGATCAGAATAGCAATAATTAGCATAACAAAGTAAGACAAAGCAAAGATGATGTTCTTTACAGGAAATGCTCAATATATCCACCATCATTCCTCAACAATAGCTGTAGTCAAGGAATAATGTTGTGAACAGCACTGTAAAGCATGTCCGGAGTTATGGTGAGGCATTGGCGTCGGATATTGTCTTTCAGCATCCCTAGAGATGTCGGTCGATCACAATACACTTGCGACTTCAGTTAACCCCAAAGCCAATAATCGCACGGACTGAGATCTGGGGACCTGCGAGGCCAAGCATGACGAAAGTGGTGGCTGAGCACACAATCATCACCAAACAACAGGCGCAAGAGATCTTTTACGCGTCTAGCAATACTTTTTGTTTGTTCTAGTAAAACCCCATGTCATTCCGAGCATGTGTGTCAAATTGTACCTCTCTATCTACATTATTCCGTGGTTTATTAAGTTTTCAAATTTATACTAACTTTTTGATCACATGGTACATCTGGATCACAGGAGACCACTCCATTTAAAGCAGAAGCATTGAATTATTAATAGGCACACACAAAAAGAAAACTTACTAGCTTTCAGAGTAATCCTTTGATGAGCTAGTGGACGGACACACACACACACACACACACACACACACACACACACACACACACACACACGCACACACACACACACGAAAGGAGTCCACAATAAACCCCCTAACCAACAACAGTATCTGCATTTCAACAGCTGTCATTTTTCTCCACACCAAAAATTCCCTCCCATACAGACTAGCTGCCCACAGACAACGTATCTGCAGTGATGGGAACTTCATTGTCCAGTATTCTGAAGGCCTTCATGGACAGCCAATACCCCCAAACTTAGTCCACAAGCAGATTTCCCATGCCGTATTGTCACACTCACCCAATCCTTCCACCACCTCCAAGAATCGGTTGCAAAGGAGCGCCTCCTCCCTCAGCATGTTTTATCATCCTGGACTGGGACAACTGAATTACATCCTTCTTCAGGATTTTGAGTATCTCTCACTTTGCCCTGAAATGAGGGATGTCCTACCCAAGATACTTCCCACTCCTCCTAAAATGGGTTTCTTTGCGCATCAAACATACACAACATCCAAGTCCTTCCGTATGCTGCTCGCACTCCCAATTCATTGCCACAAGCATCATATCCCTGTGCCTGATCAAGGTGCAAGACTTGCCCCAATCTACTCTCGCAGCACCTCCTACTCCAGTCCTCTCACTGGCTACCCCATCAGAGTCCAGGCCACATGTAAAAAGCAGCCATGTCATGTACAAACTATGCTGCTGCAAACACTTCACAGCTTTTTATGTCAGTGTAACTACCAGCTGTCAATCGGGATGAATGGCCACTATCAAACTGCCGCCAAGAACTAAGTTGACAACCCAGTGGCAGAACGTGTAGCTGAGCACATCAATTTAAGTGGTTGCTTCAGAACCTGTACCACCAGGATCCTTTCCTCTACCATCAGTTTCTCTCCACTATGCAGATGTCGGTGATATTCTTAAAACACATCCTCTGGTCCTGTAGTTGTCCTGCCCTCAAACTGAGATAACCTGCACCCTCCACCTAACAGTTTCTCCTTCCTACGTCCTGTCACCCCCTCCCAGTTCGCATCCACAATTCCCTTCAGCGTGCGTCACTCCCCACTGGCACCTACATTCATGCATTATGTGCCAAGCTCATACACCTGCCACCCCTCCCTCCTGCATTCCTAGTTGGCAGACTGGCCCCCTTGCTCAGAGCTGTTCAACCACTCACCCCCAGTCCCACTCCCTCCACCAGCCACCCTTTCCCTGCGATAGCCCCCTCTCACCCCTCTCTCCCGTCTCCCCATTCTCTCCCCCCACTTCCTCCACTCTCTCCCCCATTTCCTCCACTCTCCCCCCACTATCACCCCCACTCTCCCCCCAAACTCTCTCCCTCCCCCAAACTCTCTCCCTCCCCCAAACTCTCTCCCTCCCCCAAACTCTCTCCCTCCCCCAAACTCTCTCCCTCCCCCAAACTCTCTCCCTCCCCCAAACTCTCTCCCTCCCCCAAACTCTCTCCCTCCCCCAAACTCTCTCCCTCCCCCAAACTCTCTCCCTCCCCCAAACTCTCTCCCTCCCCCAAACTCTCTCCCTCCCCCAAACTCTCTCCCTCCCCCAAACTCTCTCCCTCCCCCAAACTCTCTCCCTCCCCCAAACTCTCTCCCTCCCCCAAACTCTCTCCCTCCCCCAAACTCTCTCCCTCCCCCAAACTCTCTCCCTCCCCCAAACTCTCTCCCTCACCACCCCCAAACTCTCTCCCTCACCACCCCCAAACTCTCTCCCTCACCACCCCCAAACTCTCTCCCTCACCACCCCCAAACTCTCTCCCTCACCACCCCCAAACTCTCTCCCTCACCACCCCCAAACTCTCTCCCTCACCACCCCCAAACTCTCTCCCTCTCCCCCCAAACTCTCTCCCTCTCCCCCCAAACTCTCTCTCTCCACCCCCCCCAACTCTCTCTCTCCACCCCCCCCCCCCCCAACTCTCTCTCTCTCTCTCTCTCTCTCTCTCTCTCTCTCTCTCTCTCTCTCTCTCTCCCCCCTCCCCCTCCCCCTCTCCCTCTCCCCCTCCCAAACTCTCCCCCCCACGCCAGACTCTCGCTAGCTCTTCCCCCCCCCCAAAACTCTCGCTCGCTCTCCCCCCCCAAAACTCTCGCTCGCTCTCCCCCCCGCCAAAACTCTCGCTCGCTCTCCCCCCCCGCCAAAACTCTCGCTCGCTCTCCCCCCCCGCCAAAACTCTCGCTCGCTCTCCCCCCCGCCAAAACTCTCGCTCGCTCTCCCCCCCGCCAAAACTCTCGCTCGCTCTCCCCCCGCCAAAACTCTCGCTCGCTCTCCCCCCGCCAAAACTCTCGCTCGCTCTCCCCCCGCCAAAACTCTCGCTCGCTCTCCCCCCGCCAAAACTCTCGCTCGCTCTCCCCCCGCCAAAACTCTCGCTCGCTCTCCCCCCGCCAAAACTCTCGCTCGCTCTCCCCCCGCCAAAACTCTCGCTCGCTCTCCCCCCGCCAAAACTCTCGCTCGCTCTCCCCCCGCCAAAACTCTCGCTCGCTCTCCCCCCGCCAAAACTCTCGCTCGCTCTCCCCCCGCCAAAACTCTCGCTCGCTCTCCCCCCGCCAAAACTCTCGCTCGCTCTCCCCCCGCCAAAACTCTCGCTCGCTCTCCCCCCGCCAAAACTCTCGCTCGCTCTCCCCCCGCCAAAACTCTCGCTCGCTCTCCCCCCGCCAAAACTCTCGCTCGCTCTCCCCCCGCCAAAACTCTCGCTCGCTCTCCCCCCGCCAAAACTCTCGCTCGCTCTCCCCCCGCCAAAACTCTCGCTCGCTCTCCCCCCGCCAAAACTCTCGCTCGCTCTCCCCCCGCCAAAACTCTCGCTCGCTCTCCCCCCGCCAAAACTCTCGCTCGCTCTCCCCCCGCCAAAACTCTCGCTCGCTCTCCCCCCCCCGCCAAAACTCTCGCTCGCTCTCCCCCCCCCGCCAAAACTCTCGCTCGCTCTCCCCCCCCCCGCCAAAACTCTCGCTCGCTCTCCCCCCCCCCGCCAAAACTCTCGCTCGCTCTCCCCCCCCCCGCCAAAACTCTCGCTCGCTCTCCCCCCCCCCGCCAAAACTCTCGCTCGCTCTCCCCCCGCCAAAACTCTCGCTCGCTCTCCCCCCGCCAAAACTCTCGCTCGCTCTCCCCCCGCCAAAACTCTCGCTCGCTCTCCCCCCCCCGCCAAAACTCTCGCTCGCTCTCCCCCCCCCGCCAAAACTCTCGCTCGCTCTCCCCCCCCCCGCCAAAACTCTCGCTCGCTCTCCCCCCCCCCGCCAAAACTCTCGCTCGCTCTCCCCCCCCCCGCCAAAACTCTCGCTCGCTCTCCCCCCGCCAAAACTCTCGCTCGCTCTCCCCCCGCCAAAACTCTCGCTCGCTCTCCCCCCCGCCAAAACTCTCGCTCGCTCTCCCCCCCCCGCCAAAACTCTCGCTCGCTCTCCCCCCCCCCGCCAAAACTCTCGCTCGCTCTCCCCCCCCCCCGCCAAAACTCTCGCTCGCTCTCCCCCCCCCCGCCAAAACTCTCGCTCGCTCTCCCCCCCCCCGCCAAAACTCTCGCTCGCTCTCCCCCCGCCAAAACTCTCGCTCGCTCTCCCCCCGCCAAAACTCTCTCCCCCCGCCAAAACTCTCGCTCGCTCTCCCCCCCCCAAAAAAAAACTCTCGCTCGCTCTCCCCCCCCCAAAAAAACTCGCTCGCTCTCCCCCCCCAAAAAAACTCGCTCGCTCTCCCCCCCCAAAAAAAACTCTCGCTCGCTCTCCCCCCCCCAAAACCCTCGCTCGCTCTCCCCCCCCCCCAAAACCCTCGCTCGCTCTCCCCCCCCCAAAACCCTCGCTCGCTCCCCCCCCCCAAAAACCCTCGCTCGCTCTGCCCCCCCCCCAAAACCTTCGCTCGCTCCCCCCCCCCCAAACCCTCGCTCGCTCCCCCCCCCCAAACCCTCGCTCGCTCTCCCCCCCCCCCAAACCCTCGCTCGCTCTCCCCCCCCCCAAACCCTCGCTCGCTCTCCCCCCCCCCAAACCCTCGCTCGCTCTCCCCCCCCCCAAACCCTCGCTCGCTCTCCCCCCCCCCAAACCCTCGCTCGCTCTCCCCCCCCCCAAACCCTCGCTCGCTCTCCCCCCCCAAAACCCTCGCTCGCTCTCCCCCCCCAAAACCCTCGCTCGCTCTCCCCCCCCAAAACCCTCGCTCGCTCTCCCCCCCCAAAACCCTCGCTCGCTCTCCCCCCCCAAAACCCTCGCTCGCTCTCCCCCCCCAAAACCCTCGCTCGCTCTCCCCCCCCAAAACCCTCGCTCGCTCTCCCCCCCCAAAACCCTCGCTCGCTCTCCCCCTCCCCAAAACCCTCGCTCGCTCTCCCCCTCCCCAAAACCCTCGCTCGCTCTCCCCCCCCCCAAAACCCTCGCTCGCTCTCCCCCCCCCAAAACCCTCGCTCGCTCTCCCCCCCCCAAAACCCTCGCTCGCTCTCCCCCCCCCAAAACCCTCGCTCGCTCTCCCCCCCCCAAAACCCTCGCTCGCTCTCCCCCCCCCAAAACCCTCGCTCGCTCTCCCCCCCCCAAAACCCTCGCTCGCTCTCCCCCCCCCAAAACCCTCGCTCGCTCTCCCCCCCCCCAAAACCCTCGCTCGCTCTCCCCCCCCCAAAACCCTCGCTCGCTCTCCCCCCCCCAAAACCCTCGCTCGCTCTCCCCCCCCCAAAACCCTCGCTCGCTCTCCCCCCCCCAAAACCCTCGCTCGCTCTCCCCCCCCCAAAACCCTCGCTCGCTCTCCCCCCCCCAAAACCCTCGCTCGCTCTCCCCCCCCCAAAACCCTCGCTCGCTCTCCCCCCCCCAAAACCCTCGCTCGCTCTCCCCCCCCCAAAACCCTCGCTCGCTCTCCCCCCCCCAAAACCCTCGCTCGCTCTCCCCCCCCAAAACTCTCGCTCTCCCCCCCCCCAAAACTCTCGCTCTCTCTCTCCCCCCCCCAAAACTCTCGCTCTCTCTCTCCCCCCCCCAAAACTCTCTCTCTCTCTCTCTCCCTCCCTCCCTCCCTCCCTCCCTCCCTCCCTCCCTCCCTCCCTCCCAAACTCACTCTCTCTCTCTCTCTCTCTCTCTCTCTCTCTCTCTCTCTGTCTCCCCCCCTCTCCCTCCCAAACTCTCTCTCTCTCCCTCTCTCCCTCTCCCTCTCCCTCCCTCTCCCTCCCAAACTCTCTCTCCCCTCCCCCCACTCACTCTCTCCCACTCCATTATTCATTGTTATTTCTATTTCTTCACATTTTTTTCTGCAGGCTTAGCTTCCCTGCACTTTTTATCTACTTATTTCATTCCAAAATGACATTTATTACCATATCCCTGTTTTTGTGAACTTTTTTTGTATTTATTTCTTTCGATGATGAGTTGCAGTTTTACTTCTGTTATCCAAGGTGTCGTCATAATTATCTTTCTTGCACTAAATTGACTGTTCAACTTCTATGATTGCCCTTTTCGGAGATGTCTGTGTTCTTCATGTAACTCCCTACTATGGTATGCATTATCATACTATCTACAACCTTAGAGAACTTCAAACATATCCCATCAGTTCCCAGTACTACTTCAGTATCCCAATTTTTTCCACGGTGATTCTTCCTGACGATTCTCTTAAACTTCAGCCTTCTCTTCATCATTATTAAATTTTGGTCTAAGTCTGTATCTGCTCCTAGGTACACTTTGCAATCCAGTATATGATTTAGGGATCTTGATTTGAATGTGATGTACTCCGGGTGGTACCTTCCTTTGTCTCCAGACATTTCCATGTATGTCACCCCTGCGTGTGATATTTGAACAATCTACTTGCTGTTACCAGTTGAAGTTTACTGCAGAACTGTATTAGTCTTTCTCCTCTCTCATTCGTACTCCCAAGCCTATATTCTCCTGGAACCCTGTCATCTGTTCCTTCTACTATTGTGCTCCAATTACCCATGATTGAGATTTTTGTCTACCTTCTACACACCGAATTACGTGGTCAACAGCCGCATAACATTCTCTATCCTTTCATCTTCAGCTTTTAACATCAGCAAGTAAACCTGAACTAATGTTGTTGGAATTACTGTCAATGCTAATGGGCCATTTCTGTCGTGAAATTTTTCAAGGTAGCTCACTCTCAGCCCTACCTTCCTATTCATAACAAATGCTACTCCAATTATACCATTTTCTACTGCTGTAGATATTATCCTGTAATCATCTGATCAGTAATTCGTATCTTCTTTCCATTCCACTTCACCATTCCCTACTGTATGTAGAGTGAGTCTTCGCGTTTCCCTTTCCAGATTTTCTAATTTTCCTACCACATTCAGAAGTCTGACATTTCACAATCTGACTCATAGAATGTTACTATTTTGCTGATTTTTTTTTCTCAGACTTTTTCATGTGGACATCCCCCCATTGACAGTCTCCTCCTAGAAATCTGAATAGGGGACTACTCTGGACTCTGTTGCTAATGGAGAGATCATGACACTTTTTTTGAGCACTAGCCACATTTCCTATGGTTCACATTGTCTGTAATGCTGTGGTTTCCATTGCCTTCTGCATCCTCATGTCATTGATCATTGCTGTTTTGTCCATCTTACAGGATGAGTTTCGGACCCCAAGGATAAGGGGGTGCCATGAGCCTCTTCCACTCTTCTTTCCTCTTTGATAGTACTTGTCAGAACAAGGGTCACTCCTTATGCTGGAAAAATTCAGCAGCCATTGCTAATGATATTATGAAAAATTTAAGTAGTGGTTGGGATCAAAGTTGGAACCCAGGACAGTTTTGATTATTACTCACAGGTATTACCCATAGACGATAGTGAGCAGGTTATACTATAGAAAATATTCACCTGTACTTCCATGAGCTCTGTGGTAATGAAGCACATATGAACATTATTGCAGACTACCTGCATCCCTTCATGCTTGATGTCTGCCCCAACAGCAATGGCATATTCAAGCAGGATAACTGTCTGTGTCCCAAGGCCAGAATCAATCTACAGTGACTTGAGAATATAACAGACCTACACTTCCAGTTAGTGAGAATTTCTAAATTACATGCGCAACTAAAATTCTCTGTTGTTTGGGAAAGGCATCTATTCCGAAGAAAAACAAATGTCCAGATAAGTGCAGATACAGTTCTAGCTGGATTGTTATCATGTGACTAATTTCACATGATAGTGATTGAAAGAAATTGTGACAAAAGAAGATAAGAATAAGAAATATTTAATGAATTTTGAAATAAACAAACTGAAGGGTTATAATTTTGGATAGCAAATTACATAAGAATGGTTGCCAGCTCACTATGTGAGCAAAAATAACTATATGATTATTAATTGTATTTTTAAACTAATCACTGAATTGTAATTGGACAAGAATGGGACCAAAAGCACTGGCTGAAGCTCAGATTTAAAAACATGTTAATACCACGACTTAATCAGAAAAGTCAGCAAAATAATTTGTACTAAACACTTGTACATAAAAGTTAATTGTTTGCAAAACAGTTCCTGTAATGATTAGTGTTGCGTTACTCACTGTAGCGCTAACTGTTACTAATTTTAGAAATGCAAATATTCATAAATAGTTGTTCTCTATTGTAGTAAGTTACTTCTGGGTAATTCATAGTCTTTCATTTAGCAAAGAATGAGTTATTTTGCATAACACTGTTACGTAATTTGCAAATGTGGAAAGAGTTCGCAGTGCACACAAAAACTTGAAATGTATTGTTCTGAAGTAATATCGTATCAACATTCTTTTAAATTATCCTTTCACTCTTAGCCATTATTCTTTAATGTGTTGTTCTACCAAGTAGCAAAATTCACTGCAGTTAAATGACAGCTTTAAACAGTTCTCAGTTTTACAAGTTGCACGTTTTCATCTTAGGTATTGAAAGTAAATAAGTTCTTCACTAACAATACTTCACTGTTCTTTCACTTGTGGTTTTCTAGGAGTGATTAATGGTGATAGTATAGGACCCTATTAGATAAATGATTGAGGTAAAGTTCATTTACACTATAACAGTTGCTGCACTAAAGACTCTGTTATTCAGTTAAGAAGACCTACTATACTAGCTAGCCTTGTAAATCTAAAGATGAAATGGTTGGATCTTACTTCGATGAGTTTCTGCTGGTGCGAGGTAAGAAATTATTAATCAACAATGTATGGCAAAGCCACGTAATTTACCTGGCCACATATTAAAGATCTTGCAGTTTATTCCTTCTGCATCTGCACTTGACCACTTGTCACTAGCAACCCTCTCTGCCAACTACTTCTGATGACTCTGTGTTTTAATTCTTCGACATTTAATTATATGACAACAGTAATAACTAGTAAAAGGTAATTGTGACAGAAATTGCTTTACAATTACATTATGATTACAGAATCAACTACACAAAAAATAGTAAAAAAGGCAAAAGTGCTATGTCGTCGATAGGTACACACCCAAAAGGTACAGAGCTTTGCTAGCTTTTAGAATAAACTTCCCTTTTCAAGCTGGTAGGTAAAATATGCGCACAAACACACATAAGCTTGCTCACTCACTCCCTATGTTGCGCGCAGTCATTCCAAAACCTACCAAAGCTCTGTACCTGTTGATTATGTACCTATTGATGACACAGCGCTTCTGCCTTTGGGTGAGTTGTCTCCTTTATTCCTAAGTAATACATAATTCTCAATCAGAACTTTCCGTACATTGTTATGCAAAAAAATTATTAGGCACTGTGTTGCTGTGTTTCAAGGAATGTAATAGTGAACCCTTGCTGAAGTTGTGGCCACAAAATTTGCTTGATCTGAACCTGATGTAACATGTCAGTTGCTACTGGGCACCAGCTCCACGGCCACAAATAATTGACCTGTAATTAACAGGAATTGCATGACCTCTGCATAAATATCTGGTGCCACATACCTCCAGAAATGCACCATTGACTTGTTGAATCCGTGCCACACAGAATCATTGCTGTATTACTTTCCAAAGATGGACTAACACACTATTAAGCATATGGCCTTAATGTTTTGGCTCATAGTTTATTTTCAAATGCAATAATAATATGTTCAATGTGTTAACAGTCTGAAATAATCTCTGTAGACTGCTGTTAAATATATTAATACCAAAAAAGACACATGAAGAAAAGAAAAAGTGGATTTTATTTTTCAGAATTGTATTTTAAGGTCCGTGTTCTTGATTGTAGATTATATATAAAATTACAAACTTTATATGTGATAAGAGTTCAAAAGCGAAAAAAATTGCTTGATGGCAGTAATGGGATCCTTGCTAAACTGGAACCTCTTCTAACATTTGTTGTCGAATTGTTGGGGATACTCACTTCAGAAAAATATTCATGGAATCCAGATTTATTTGGTGACTCCTGTTGTTTTGCACCAAACCCCGTAGAACATCTGTTCACCGTGCATAGGGGCCTGAGGATGGCACCAGTGAAGTGCAGAAACAGGTAGCTTAAAGAAAAATAAATAAGGACTGATTGAAATACAACTGTTTGATTTTTACTCTACTTACTCGTCCAACATTAGTTTGTCAAAACTTGTTGGTGCAACAGAGTATTCCATGTGACTGGAAATGTGTTTCTGCTGTTCAGATTTGTTTGGAAAATTATTGCTAAGTGCAAACCACCAGTACTGCTGTTAATTTGTTTTTGACATGTGAAAAACATTTTGTGTTCGCATGTAATGAATTATTCTAGAGTCTGAGCAACTTCTCTCTAGATACTGGCTTGAATACTGCTAGTCACTATTGTGACTATCTCTCTGTTCATGGAATTTAAAAGGTTGTAGACAGACTTGAAACAATCTGATGCATGGCTCTATACATCATACTAGGTGTTACAAGGCTGTACTGAACTCGGTATATATATACTAAATCAAATACTGGTAAATCCGGGATGGATTTAGTACCATTCACCTTCTTATTTGCACAGGCTGTTCACAAACTTTAGACACAATTAATGTTAACTTCATTTTTCCAGTTGAAGAAGTTATAATTTCAGGTCTTAGTGGTATATATCCATATGTTTACTTTCCTTTACTCTGGTTGTTGTCTTTTTGTTCTGTTATATTTGCCAGAGAGAGGGACTTCAGCTGTTGGTTTCCCTCTGCAGTCAGATTTAAATCCTGTACTTAATTTAAAATATTTGTCTTATTACTTAGGAACTGAGTTCCATTGATTTTGAGAAGCTAGAAGATGCTTTAGACAGCATTGGAAAAGAAAAGAAGAAGTTGCTCGTAGAAAAGGAGGAACTTGATGACCTCAAGGAAGAACTGGCTGAGTATCAAGAGGTAAATTAACCATTTTGTAGCTTAATGTTACTTTGTAGCTTATTTTGGTGGTATAGTACTATAGCTTGCAACTAAATTAAATTTGTAACTCTGAAAAGTGCTAATAAATTACAGAAATCTTCCGATTATCTGGGTTGTTGCGGATCTGAGACTGCACAGAGAATCAGAAAACTTGTATAATCCTAAATACATGTTTTACCAGAAACTGCTATTTATTGTATTTACAAAACATACTATATGGTACATTTGAACGTTCACTGCATTACTTTGCCATTACTCACCAGAAACAACAATTTATTTACAAAATAACACCTAAAACACAATGTATTT
The DNA here is from genome assembly GCF_023898315.1 of Schistocerca nitens. Lineage (NCBI taxonomy): Eukaryota > Metazoa > Arthropoda > Insecta > Orthoptera > Acrididae > Schistocerca > Schistocerca nitens. Next base: position 287,329,121 of record NC_064614.1, read on the forward strand.
AGCATCATTTGCTTACAATTCACTTCCAGGAATTAATCTCTCTCTCTCTCTCTCTCTCTCTCTCTCTCTCTCTCTCTCTCTCTCTCTCTTTTCCATGGTGATGTTTCCCACTTTCTGGAGAGTAAAAACATTAGGAAAGTCAAACAAATTTTGTCCTGCATACTCTAATATATTAGTGTATTTCATTGTGTCATTTATGTGGTAAAATGTCACCTGTATAATAGTATGTTCTAAATGCAAATATTCATTATAATTATAACAGAAGACTTATAGCATCAAAAATCACCAAAATATGCATGGGTAACTTACAGACAGGATAATAGACACCTGGATGATCAGCAACTTGATGCACTTCTCGATAATAAAATAGCATAAAAGGGTGAATATTTGTTTTATATTTTCGTTATGTCTTCTCTGCCATAAATTAAATTTTAGGCACCTGACACTAAGAGACTCTCTGCTCACTTATTACTGCGAAATTACTCCAAAGAGATTGAAAGGTTTTTTGAAATAGGAAGCTTTGCAGGCTCTGATACAAATAATTTTTTTAGTTTAGTTTATTTTACTTTTGTGGAAACACTGCTAGAACAATAAAGCTCCACATTGTTTTATTACGTGTGTTCATTTTTGTCATATTTACATAATTCCTGAGCAAATCATCATTCAGTAAATCAGCTATCAACTTGAATTAAATTTTGGTAATGATTATTAATTTAAAAAACTTGGGACACAGTTGTACAGGTATGAATTAGCGTGTGTGTGTGTGTGTGTGTGTGTGTGTGTGTGTGTGTGTGTTTTCCTTCATCTGTTGAAGGACATTGTCCGATAGCTAAGAAACATCCAGCAGTCTACTTTCAAACGTGCCTGTCCGTGCTCAACACCACCTCTAATTGGTGAGTAGCAACCTGTTCTAATTCATATTGCAATAACAGCTTCACTGGTTTCTTGCTTAAGATCGCAGTGTGCGTGTGACTTTTTCATAAAGGCAACTATCTCATTCCATCTTCTGCAGAAGGAGAGTACTCCTTCCTAAATACCACACTCATTCTGCAATCTTCTGCAGCAAGTAACCCATTAAGATTTTATTGCATTGACTCATTGCAACAACTTTCATCGACATTAACCATACTGTAATTCCATCCCAGTTTCCTCATTGTTTAACAGTTCTTGAGATGATATGTAACACTGTGGGGCAGGACAAGAGCACCTGCAATCACTTTCTTGAAATGAACAGTTGTAGAAGAGCCAGTGTGCGCACAACTGGAAACAGATTATTAAAATTGGTAGCATGTCAGATTTTTCTGTAAGTAGAAAGTGACATATTGGATATCATAAATATAAGTGGAGGATGTGTAGGTGATGGAAGGGATCATCAGATGTTACAGTTCCTGGATCGGGAGAGGCACAAGTGACAGAGAGAAGAGGAATTATGAACAGAGTTCAGAAAAAAATCTTAACTAAAATTGTCTCTTCACAGACTGGAGTTTCTGAGTGATTTTCATTTCTTCTGGTTTTGTTACTTTTTATCATATTCTGGTGCTGTTCTTTGTATGAAGACAGTGATTGAAGGTCTGGAAAGCTACAAAGTGAACTTATCTCTCCGTTTCTTCATTTATCAAGCCTATGTAACCTTTGTGCTGTCAAACAGTTTGGCAAGTACACTTGCTCATAGCGTCCTGCTCACTGTTTTTTCATAGTGAGTTAAATTTGCTCATTTAGAAAATTTTTCTATTGTTATTTAATTGTAATCTCATCACAAAGATTCCTTTCCTTTGTTGACACTTTTATGTCACAACAAGAATGAGAGCTCTTACTGGTTTGTACAAAGAATTACAGGCTTTGATGTACTATTTATGCATGTTTTGCATATCATTTTCTTGTGACAAGTGACACCTGAAACATATGTAAATCTAACCTTCAAATATCTACTGTTCATTCTTTTCTATAATATGGATAAGTAATTGAAAGTGGATGTATTGAGTATGATACACCCACTAGACTCAGTTGTGAGAAGAGTAAGGCTCAAATCTCCATCTGCCTAACAATGTGTAATTTTTTTGTGTGTTTTCGTGAATCACTTTATTAATGCTCTGCTAGTTCATATAAGTAAGCGTCACCAATTTCCTTGCTCATTCTTATCCAGTTAAGTTAGTTAATCACTTCTAATTACCTCAGTGTTAACTGAGCATTAACTTCTAACATAAGTCTCTTCATTCCTCGAGTATAAAATAGACAATTATGAAATAGAAAGAAAATTATGTATGTCTACATACATACTCCATAAGCTACCATACGATATGTGGCAGAGGTCACCTTGTACCACTACCAGTCGTTTCCTTTCCTCTTTGACTTACAAATGGAGTGAGGGAAAAACAGCCATCTATATGCCTCCGTACAAGCCCTAACTTCTCTTACTTTGTTTTCATGGTCCTTATGTGAGATGTATGTTAGTGATGGTAGGATCATTCTGCAGTCAGCTGCAAATGCCAGTTCTCTACAGTTTCTCAATAGTGTTCGCAAAAAGAATGTTGTCTTGAGTTCACAAAGCATCTGTATAATGCTTTCGTGTTGAATGCATGTACTGGTAACAAATACAGCAATACAGTTCCTTCAATCCAAGAGATCCCAAACACTCAGGTAGTGCTCAGGAATGGGTCAAGTTTGTGTTCTAGTGCATTAACTTACATTTTTCTATGTTAAGAGCTCTACCAAGACCGCTGAAATTTTGAACTTGATATGTGCATTTCAGGTTGGCAGCATAATAATTTAACAAGTAAAGAATGGAAAGCGTGAGGCACTAGGCTTGTGGCACAAACCATTCCCAGCTCAGTAACCGCTTTCGGTTGCCAACTTTGCTTTGAGTGTACATAAAAAACGTGTTGTTGGTTTCTACTGTGTGCTTATGTTGTTCCATGCTTTAGAAAATTATGATATGAGAAAAATTCTACAGAAGTGTTTATTCACCCAGTGACAGTCTTTTCCATCGATGTGTATCGCTAAACAGCAAGGCACTGTTAATGTGGAGAACTCATGAGTTTTACGAGCAGGTGAAAGTATCTTGACATCTATCAGTTCCCGCAAATAAAGTAGTGGGACGCACATCAAAAACTCATGGAATTAGTGCAAGAACAGTATTGAGTAACAGAGTGTTACTGTAAAAGTTGAGAGATTTAGACATGAGCCATAATGATTCCGAGGCATCTGGATCATATAATGTATTTTTAGCGACTCCTGGAAAGAAGAAAAAGCAGCCACACACTCACATACTTGGTATTCCTTGCGGGCCAATGTTATTTGCAGGCGTATTTATGCTTACTATAGCAAGGAAGAGTATGCTGCCTTAGCAAAGTTACTAATGTCGCTAAAAGAAAGTTAACTTTTCAGGAGCAGGAGAAGTGTCAAAACATTTTGCTGAAAAGTTTGGGTTTGCATTACAAAGTGCTAGATGGACGCAAAGTCTTGTTAGAAAAGGCACATACTGTAACAGCTCAATGCATATTCTTGCACAGAATTGTGGACGAGGACGTTCATTCCATAATACAGCTAGACAAAGCATGTGTTAATGCCAGGAAGCTGTCAGTCAATGATGGCTGGATGACAATCCAAGAAGTAGTGCTCGTCAGCTGACAGGAAGATTGTGGTCTGTGCAGGTTCCTCCAGTGGTTTTGTTCCTGATGCACTTTAGTTTTTTGGTCCAAAAAGACAGATGATTATCATGAAGGAAAACGTAGATCATACATGATTTGTTGAGTGGTTCAGGAACCTTTTCTGTCCCTACAACAGTTGTAATGAACAACACTCCATATCATTCAGTGATACTGAATGAAGCCCCAAACACAAAGGACTACAAAGAAGTTATGGTGTATTGGTTACGGGCATGAAAGATTGCTGCGGATATGAGCATGATGAAGCTTCTGCTATATTCGCTTGTTAAAGAAAATAAGGCATGTAGCAGCTTCATATTGTAATAAGGCTGCCACTATATCACTGCCATTTCAGCCAGAGTGATGTGAAGGCATTCATGAGAAACAATAATAAGTATTTTACAATAACAAATAACAGAGATGGGAAGGCAGTTGTGTGAAGCTCTTGCAACTGTGGATGCTGCCTCATAGAGGAAAAAAGGTAATCACATTGAAAAACATATTTGAGCAGCACAGTCAATGGAAGATATCATTAGTGACCATGAACAGCTAATGATTTGTCATGTTGATGAGAATGACGAAGATGGTTTTGGTGCTTATTCTGACAAGTGACAATGGGAGCTGGATGGAATTGTGCCATTGTCGCTGTAAATTGTTGAGTGAAAAGCTATGAACATCTGTTATTTATTGCATCTTCGACATAATAAAACATACAGCGAGAAGTTATTATCTCGTTATTACTTATTTTACAAAATTATTAAGGCTTTCGTGGCCACTTGTTGACAAACTGCCTATTGGCTTCTGTCTCGGGTTCTTCGGCCGACGTTCATGTAATGATTTTTCTGACGTTTTGCCAGCACGAGTGGCTAGCATTGTCAAAGCTTCACCCTCCATTGCCGGTGGTGAACTGGAGCCGAGCTCGCGGGCACAGACTATATGTAACTAGTGCGCCAACGTCCGAGGGCTTCTCCGCGGTCATTTCCGGTGCGGTTCTCCTCTTGCTACCTGCGACGGTCATTCGCTGCAGTACGGGAAGCCAGGATCCATTTACCTTAAGGCTTTCCTCTTTCTTGTTCAAACTGTTTGCGTGTTTTTGTATTTCTACAGCTTCTCTGAACAAGCGTGTGTGATAATGCTTCTCTACAGCCAGAAGTTCCGTGTTGGCGAATTTTATTACATGCTCGGTCTCATTCAGTGCGTGCTCTGCCACGGCCGATTTCTCCACCTGCTCCAACCTGCAATGTCGCTTATGCTCTTTGATCCTGGTGTTGATGGATCGTCCAGTCATTCCGACATAAACTTTTCCACATGTGCATGGTATACGGTATATTCCCGACATTGCAAGTGGGTCTCTTTTCTCCTTCACCGATCTAAGACACTCTTTTGATCTTCCTTGTCGGTTTGAAAATCGTCTCCACGCCATGTTTGCGCAATATGCGGTCGATTCTGTCCGTCACTCTGGGAATGTATGGCAGAAAGACCGTACCAGACATTTCTCTTTCTGGTTCCTTACTTCGCCGAGTGTTTGGCTCTGTTACACTTCTAATATAATTTGTGGAGTACCCATTGCTCCTCAGGACAGTTTCCAGGTGTTGCATTTCTCGTTTGAGGTGTTGCGGCTCACATATTCGTCCTGCTCTCGTTACGAGCGTACTAATCATACCTCTTTTCTGGCTCGGGTGGTGGTTTGACAGTTTGTGCAGGTATCGGTCCGTGTGTGTCGGTTTTCGATATACGCTGTGTCCCAGGTTTTCGCCGTCCCTTGTGACCAGCACATCTAGAAATGGCAGTTTCTTGCCCTTTTCTACTTCCATGGTAAATGTTATGTTGGCATGGAGGCTGTTCAAGTGTCTTAGGAAGTCACCGAGCTGTTCTTATTTTGTAAACTATGTACCATATTGTTTTCAAGATATCAGTCATCATCAAATGCTTTTGTCCCGTATTTGTTATCAAAAGTGTTTGCTTTGTTGTACTTAAAGCTACAGTATTATACAGTGTTTATTTGCTGTCATTATGGTAGCAACTCAAAAATGAATTGTTATTGCTCAGAGCTTACATTTACGGGGTGGAATGGAAACCCATATTGTCTGCAACATCACTATTGCAGTCTAATGAACCTAACTTGATAACATAAACTGTTGTGCAATGTTTTGCTGGTGCAAGTGTAAGTGTCATTCGTCACACGAGTTAGAAATTTTGTCTAAGTCATCCTATATCCTCCAGTAGTCACCCAACAAATACCCTTTCCCGTACACTAAAGTCTCATCAGCAAAGAATTGCAGACAGCCATTCACTGTGTCTGTCAGATCATTTATGTGCGTAGAGAGACATAGCATTCCAATCGTGCTTCCCTGGCACACTCCCAACAATACCCTTGTCTCTGATGAACATTCACCATCAAGAACAACATACTGGTTTGTATCACTTAAAAATTCTTTGAACCACTCACATATCTGGTAATATATTCTGTACACTCAGACCTTCGTTAACAGTCTGCAGTGGGTCATCGTGTCAAACAGTCTCTGTAAATCTAGGAGTATGGCATCTATCAGCTCTCTTGATCCATAGGGCTCAGGATATCATGTGAGAAAAGAGTAAGAAGAGGTTCACATGAGGAGTGCTTTCTAAATCTGTGCTGATTTATGGGTAGAAACTTTTCTACATTGAAGAAATTTATTATATTTGAACTCTGAATATTCTCGAGAAGTCTGCAGCAAACCGTCACTAAGGATATTGGCTTGTAATTTTGTAGGTCCATTCATTTATCATTCTTATACACAGGAGTTACCTGCACTTTTTTCCGGTAACTTAGGGCTTTGTGCTGGGTGAGAGATTCATAATAAATCTGAACTAACTGAGTGGTTATTGCCAAAGAGTAATATCTGTAAAGTTGAGTTGAGATTCCATCCGGTCCTGACGACTTATTTATTTTCAACTCTTTCAGTTGTTTCTCAGTGCCAGGGATGCGTATTCCTATGTCCTTCATACAAGAGTCTGTGCGACAATCAGATGACAGTATGTCTGTATGATCCTCTTAAATAGATGATTTCTTAAATTTAAAATTTAAAACTATGACTTTTTTGTTCGCTGTCTTCTATTGCCATATCAGACTGGTTGACCAGTTACTGAATACAGGCCTTTGACATGCGTAGCGATTTACCAAGAACCAGAATTTTCTCAGGTCATCAGTCAAATCGTACGCTAAGGTTTTTTAGTATAAGCTTTTGTTTGCTTTTTGATTCAAACTTTTTATAGATGCATGAATTTTTGTCTTTGACATGTCTGTGCTGTTTTTTAACTGAGATTGCAACAATCTCTGTGTTCTCATTTTCCTCATTTAGTCATTAAACCAAGGTAGATCTTTGCCAGACTTAATCCAATTGCTCAGTACGTTCTTCTCCACAGTGTGATTTAAAATCAGTTTAATTAAATTTTGCCTATAATTGCTCTATGTCCATAATACTGGAACCTAATCCATTCATTGTCTAGGATTCTAACATTCATGTTTCTGCACTTTCCAGCATAAAAACTATCCTAGGCTTCCTGATGGATTTATTAACTTTAGTAACCATCATCACTGTGATATCACTAATCCCTGTCTCTATATTCACATTGTCAGTAATGTCAGGCCTGTTTTTAGCTACAAGATCTAAAATATTCCCATCACTTGTGGTTTGTTGAATGAATGTTTTCGAGAAATGTGTTCAAATTTACTTAACAAGACTGTCTGTCCTTACTACCTGCGATGATGCCTTAGGCACCACAGTCAGTCAGTTGAATCCACATTCCGCTAATGTTGCATGATCAGGTTACTTCTAAGGCACAGAGAGTAGACTGTCTTTGTACAATTCTATAACTGTTTGAACAGAATCGGGTGGCTGGTAAAGAAAAAAAGAAAAGAAAAAGGTAAAAAAAAAAGTCTGATTATTTACCTGAGTTCACCTCAGCCGATTAACATCAGTTGACCTAGGCTGGTTCCTGATTTCCAGATACTTTGCTGTCACTCTCAATTTAGATAATGATAGACACAGTATTTTTGTCGATTGGTCTGAACACTCCCCGTCCTATGGAGTCTAACCTAGTCAGTGTACATTCCATTCCTTATTAAATATTTTGGAGCTTTCTACTCCATCCACTTCTCCTTTCTGAGTAAAATTTGAACTCGGCGGTTTTCCTGGAAAATGATAAATTTAGGGGCCAAATGTTTCGGCAATTTACTGTTAACATTTTGATATTTGAAGTGTCCTTACTCGGTAAGTGATTTGATTTCCCTCTCTACATATTGACTGTCAAGCATTCCTCAGGGGCCTGAGACTGTTACCTAGCCTCAAAAACATGAGCACTCCACAAGTACTCTTGTTTCTCAAGCAGCTGAGCCTCCCTGTGGTGCACCCCTGATCTATCAATGGAAACCCTACAATTCTCCACCCCATAATGCAGGTCCAGAAATCTGCAGCCAAGACCATCGCAGAATTGATGGAGTCCCTGGTTGAGACTCTCCACTAGGCTTCAAACCAAAGGGCTACAATAAATTCTGGGCACAATACTGCAAATTGTAAGCTCTGCTTTCACCCGTAAGAGAGACCAACAGTCTTCACCACACCTACCAGCCTTCCATATGAACTGAGAATGGCTTCAGAATACAGGTGACTGGTGTCATTGGTGCCAACATAAGCAAGCTTGTGCAACGCACGAGTGTGTCTGCCAACGCTACACCCCAAGACACAGCTTTCGGACAACTGCGTTTGGTCAACAACATCCTCAGCTGTTCACGAATACAGCCAGCTACTCATGTTTCTGCACACTCCCTGTCAATCCTACCACAAAGCGTCAAATTGAAACAGGAGGTAAAAATGTAGATAAAAACAAGCCTTCCTGCCTTTTAGAGAATGATTTGCACTACCAGACTTGTTAAAACATGAACACAAGTTGCTAGAATACAAGGAACATGACACTGGCACTAGTTCACTGCTCACTGGCAGAGAAACAAATGTAAGTAGATAAGAGTAATTAAAGTGACACTAGTGACTACTGCAGCAGAAAATTGCTCTACAAATTTACCTCACTTCACACAAATGATCATGAAAGCCTCAGACTCTTACAACAAAATAAATAGCACTACAAAAAATGATAAATAAACAGACTGTTCACTTCTTGAAAGATGGCTTAATTGTTACCTCTAGCTTGACTGGTCTATGCATTTGCTCTGTGTTATTTGTGTACTCCAGTGCATCATTCAGTATATTGTTTCAGGAGCATCAGGATTTAACAGTCTTCAGGCAGTTTGAATGCTTTTCTGTGTTTTAGGTATCTACGAACAGTTGTTTCTTGCAGTCTTTAACCATTTGTGCATTCTGTTGTGTAGCAATGACATTGTTTTGGTTACTTTACCTCTCAAGGTGCAGTGATATACATTATGTAACTTTTGTTGTTGTTGTTGTTGTTGATGTTATCGTTATTATTATTTTGGGCTTTTTAAATTTCCAGGATGTTGATGAGCTGCGACAAGTAGTGAAGTCAGCCCATGTGTCAAAAGCGGAGCTTAAAGAAACTAAAGCTGCAAAACGCCTTTTCAATAAAGTAAATAACATGATCAACAAAATGGACTGCGTCCTGCAGGAACTTGAACGTGAAGAACAACAACTCAAAAAAGATCTCGAAGCTAAAGATGAGTTGGAGGAAAAGGAATCAAAACAAAAAACGTGAGTTGCAGGTTCAGAACTTTTTTTTTTTTTTTGTCGTAGTCACCATAAATCAGATAATAAATGTAAATCTTAATATTTTTCATATTTTGCCTAACCCTTTATAAAACAGACACTGTCAGAATAGTCTAAAATTTCCGTGACATTGAAATAGCTGTAAAACTATCAACTATGTTGTTTTAACAATCCTAATCTGAATGACAGTATTGTTCATTTATCCTGTAGGATCATAACAACACTCTTCTCTTAGAAACCTGTGTGTGAACTAAAGATTGCCACTGTCCAGATTCAGCATGTTTTTTCAAGTTTCCTGCTTTCAGTTGGGAAAATTGTACACAAATGTGGGTTATAACTGTTTCAAGTTGATAGTTTTTTGCTTTATTCATAATTGTAATCTTTGAACTTGTTTGTGTGGCAACTGTGTGGTGGTGATTCGTAGAAATAAATCCTACCTTCCTATCCCTTTTCTTTTAGAATGTTTAAAACATTGTTGCTGTGGTCTCAAATTGTTCCCTGTTTGTGTTACCAGTTTCTTATTCTTGTAAATCTACTTATTCCATCTTTATTCTCAAAACTGGCACTCTTAAATTGTTCAAATGTATTTTCTGTATTTGATTTTGTACCGAAACTAACTTATTTATGCTTAAACCATGTAAATAGTAAATAGAAAAAGTACACCTGAAAATTGAAATTAAAACTTAATTAATAAAATTTAAGACCCAGCAGTACTAGAACAGCTAAAAAGAGAAGTATGGAAGGTAGCAAAGGAAAGTCCTGGAATTAATGTATTCTGACTAATCTAAATTACAAACTGTTGTATTCATCAGGTTACCTTCCATTCGGAAAGTGGATGCGCTCAGTGACTGTATGTGACTTCTAAATTATAGAGTGCAGCAATCAGTTGTCCTTTTTAGATTTTATTATGCAAATCCGGATTTCGGCTAGTAACTAGCCATTCTTAATGCGCTATTTTTTATTCTCAGTGCATGTAAGGTCCTGTTGTTTGGGCGTCAGTCAGTTCTTTGAATACTTTGAATGGTAGTATTCAAAGAACTGTGACTGACGCCCAAACAACAGGAACTTACATGCACTGAGGATAAAAAATAGCGCATTAAGAATGGCTAGTTACTAGCTGAAATCCGGATTTGCATAATAAAATCTAAAAAGGACGACTGATTGCTGCACTCTGTAATTTATAACTGTTGTCTTGAAATAAAGTATCTTCCTAAAATGTTAACATTATACCTGTTCAAAACTTACACTATTTATTGATTGTCTTGATTTTCATAATACAAGGAGAAATTGTCACCATCATCCTAATAGCACAGCTATGAAATTTAAATCTTCATTTTCACAAATATTTGGCTCTTTCTTTCAAATACGTTGTGATTTCTGAGGTTGTGATTGTGGTAGCACATGAGAACATGGCTCTGTTTTGCTGAATGCATATTGGATTTCGCTTATAGATGGACATGAGGATGTTACAATGTTTGTTGCTTCCAAAACATACCATCTGCCCACCACTCTCTCCTTGGCTATCTAGAACCAGCAGCTGACACACCCCCATTCATTACCATCATACATCACAGTGAGTGTTGAACAATATTGCTGCAGGAAACATTTTAAGTCAATCCCTGCCTTATGTCACTAGTCCTTATCTAGATTTTTACCATCTCTTACGTAAATGTATACTGTTGTTGCATATTTGTCCAGTTTTAAGGTCATTTCAAGTGGAGTCAGGCAAACGCAGTTTAAACATGGTAGATGTTCATAAAAAGCAAAAGTATGCAGTATTGATTCCTTTGGTTGACAACTCAACACTCTCCTGCCCTAACTCTTCAGAGTTCTCGGCCAAGGTAGTAAAAGCCCTTCCATAGTACTGTGCCTCAAGAACTGCTAAACACGGACTGCAGTGTCCTTGTGGGGTGCAGGTCATATGTAACAAAACCAACTAATACATAAATAAAAAAATTGCAATCACAATTCAATCCAGTTCTCAAACTTTCATTCATCCCACAATTTAGCGACATCTGTCCATATTATCTCCAAGACTGGTCTTGCCACTTTTTATTCTTGTGATAACAATTAGTCAGTTTAATATGGTTCATTTTTTAGACATTTAATCCTGGATTAGTTTTCTTATTTTGTCTGAATGTCACCATATTGCTTAAAGCTGATTAAAAGGTGTTAACATTTTTATGCAATATTCTAATATGTGAACAGCGACTGAATTTCTCGTTTGCAACACACTTGGTAAATAAATACAATCTCTAATAACCAAACCGAATATTGGCTTGTGTCCAGAATCAAGTAATGTTTTTTGAAAAACGAAATTTCTTTCTTTCCAATATTACCTTCACTTAAAAAGCACCATAAATGTTTGTATATGGTATACATACACATATGAGAACTTTTATTGCAAAACTTTTAAGATAAAACAAGTGTTTGTAAGATAATAGAATTTAATGCCAAGTCCTCCTATGTTTCTCAAAATTTAAGGAGAGCAGTAGATTGTTGTGGTGACTACTCTATAGTTTCTCATGTATCCCGTGCATTAGTGCTGTGCGAGACAGATGTCACGACTGTACAAGAAAGATCGATACTGTATCGAGTGCCTTGGCGTATTAAGAAATCGGGAGCCTGTTGGAGCATGAGTATCGTTTGCCCAACCTACCCTTCTCCGCATTATCTCAATAGCCAAAGCTTCACCTGTGAATGGGAGATGACCACTATATCAGTCTCTCAAACAACAACAAAAAATGTCAACCTTAGCAGCAATTCGGCGAGAATAAGACAACCTTGTAATTTTCCAGTGACAAATTTGGGGGAAAACCTCATCTTATAATTGGGTAAACAAACCTCTCTCTCTCTCTGTGTGTGTGTGTGTGTGTGTGTGTGTGTGTGTGTGTGTGTGTGTGTGTGTGTGTGTGTGTGTGTTCGGGTGGGGGAGGGGGGGGGAGGCGGCAGCTGGTTTACGCTCGCTTTATCTATGATTGTTTATAGAGTGAACCTTTGTATTGCACAGGCATACATTACTTTGTGTGAATCAGTTTGTAATTCTCTAACTGCTCTTGGGACCACAGTGGTTTCCAGTTCTTAATCTAAAAGTGCACTGTTTGAAAATAATAGAAACTAAGCAAGAAAATGGGGGGGGGGGGGGCTTAAGTAGTCCATGAATGGCATAATCACAAAAGAATTTCTCTTAACGAGGCACAGTGTTTTTCTGTGAAATGTTGTCACAGTTTTATATTCATAAAAGCTTGCATTTTTTTTAAACTGTTGTGATATAATAAACTGTTCCTTTTCTCCAGGGAGCAGCTGGTAAGCATAGAAGAATTAATTAGTGCAATCAGGCAGATCCAGAAAGTTCCTGACGATTCATTTATTGAACAAATATCAGAAGTGTTAGCAAAAATTGATGCTGATCGTGATGGTTCACTTCGTGTAGATGATGTGCTTAAGGTTTGTATAAGTTTCTTTAAAATTTGTCCTTTTGTGTTGGTTCCTGATGCAAAATAAATTAAAGATTGACATTCTTTTTCAGGTGATTGAGTTAGTTGCTGCAGAAAATGTCAAGCTCAACAAAAAGCAGATTGATGAAATTGTAGAATTAATAAAGAAGGAAGAATTAATTGAATTGGAGGAGCAGATGGGGAAAGTGTTAGAGAAAGGTGCCACACGTCGCACAGCAACGCAGGCAGGTGAACCTTGTCCAGATAATGTGAATAAACAATCATGTGAAGTGCCTGCTGCTGCAGTCACGGCATCCAAAGCACCTGGCACAGATAAAAACTGTAAAAAGCTGTAGTATTTAAATTTAAATTCATTTTAATACTTGTAAGTATAATTTATTTTTTAATTTATACGATTCTTATTGTTGGAACAAGTGCAGTGTTCGGCTTTTCATATTATATTTTTTGTATAGATGTAAATAATTGTGTAAGATTTTTCTGTAACTCAGTGCAGTTCACTTTTAACTCTGTATGTCTCCACCAGATATTAATTACAAGAGTGTACCTGAGATAATAGTAAATATTAGAATGGGATCAAGTTCCATCAGCAAGTATTAATAGCTCCTTTGTGAGCACTATGTACCAAATGAACTTGCATTAAATTTTTGTGGAAAGTATTTAATTTCAGTGCTATAATGTATTCAGTAATGAGTGCCGGCTAAAGTTGTTTAGTTTTTCTTGTTTTAATTGAGTGAATACAGCTGCAGACTTTCACAAGTTGTAAACATTCCAGTCCATTAACCTGATAATTTTCGGTATCTTACTTTCATTCTAACAGAACGTTGCTGGTGTAAGGAGCAGGGAAAATTTAATAAAAAGGTCACATGTGATGTATATATGGTATAACAGTTAATGTTTCTGCAATTTTTATTTACTTTGTAGATCAAAGGTGTGGTTTTTTTCCCCTAAATGTACTATTGACTCGCTGAACATAGGCAAAATAGCTTTGTTGGATACATCAGAGTATTTGCCTTGACAAATTTATGTATATGTAAATGTCATTCTTGGAACAGGCTGAAAGAGGGCAGATATTTCTGTGTTACAACTCTAAAGATTTGTAACATTTTTTCATGCTAAAATGATTGCCTTATATCCTCCTTTAATTTTTGAACTGAAGTACTGAAAATCAAGGAAAGTGTAATGAATTTATTTTGTTATGAAATACTAACTCCTTCCAAAACAAAAAATTGAATCAGGATCTTAAAACTTGAGACAATGGACCATTTTGAAAATACCACATGTGACATTACAAAGGATGTATAACTCTCATACCTTTGTACCTTATTTTGGTATCAGTAATGATCCAGTTGTGTGTTTAAGTAAATGGATTTTTGTGATTTTTAGATTACATACAACTTATTAAGGAAATGCTAATATACGTAAAAACAAACACAATATTACAGTGCACTACAATACGATTAGTTGTAATGGAAAAGTAACTCTCTTCATTTTCTCAGCATTGTGTTCAAGGATTCACAGAGACATACCAAGGCTGACCAGTACCTACCTTCAGAAAGCACAACACTGCCAGTAGAAATACTTCACAGATTGTCACTTGTGTCCTAGAATCTAAGTGATATGTCCATCCTCCCTCCTGTTATAATATTAACATTTTTTTTAACTGAACTTTCTCTGTTGTACTAATCTAGGAATCACACACTCACATTACGTACTGCTGCAGGCTTATCGATTTTATCACTCAAAAGGAATGTGGTTTTGTGGGTGCATGTGAGGTTTGTTTTATGTAATATTAAATAGGGCAATTATGCTGTAGGAAACGGGGTGTCTGTCGGGTTACTGTTTTTACCAGATTTTACATTGTACTTACTTTGACATCTAAAGTTCCTGCTACAGTTTTCCAAGATGGTGGGAAACTGCTTTTTATGAGAAGAATATGCAACCAAAAACAGAAACAACGAAAAATCCAGTATGGAATGTAACAATATTATGAGAAGGAAAGTTGCTACTCACCATATAGCGGAGATGGTGAGTTGCACATAGGCACAACAAAAAACTCTTTTTGTTGTGCCTATCTGCAACTCAGCATCTCTGCTATATGGTTAGTAGCAACTTTCCTTCTCACAACCAAAAACTGATGTTTGCCAGGCAGTGGCAGAAGCAGATGCAAATAGAAGGTGATGTGATTACTAGTTTTAGGAACCAGAGTTTGCTCAGTATGGATTATTACCAGTAAATTGGTTACTTTTACAATACATTTGTTGGGCAGAAGAGTTTTGAGTCACAATACCTGCAGAAATTCATCCTAAATCTCCAAAATGTTTCAAGGGAAGGAATGACAAAATAAGCAGTACTCAGAAGTAACATCAGGTACAACAGAGAGAAGACTGAAGAGTGAGAAACCCCAAGACCAAAAAATAAGATATTTTTGCTTTATACGATTTCTCTAGAAAATTGAGTTGACAAAAGACAAAGGAGGACCTCTAGTACTGACATCAGAAATTCAGTATCCATTGTTCACTTTCATCCCCCCCCCTCTCTCTCTCTCTCTCTCTCTCTCTCTCTTTCTCCCCCCTTCCCCCTCTCTCTCCCCTCCCTCTCTTCCCCCTCCCTCTCTTCCCCCTCCCTCTCTTCCCCCTCCCTCTCTTCCCCCTCCCTCTCTTCCCCCTCCCTCTCTTCCCCCTCCCTCTCTTCCCCCTCCCTCTCTTCCCCCTCCCTCTCTTCCCCCTCCCTCTCTTCCCCCTCCCTCTCTTCCCCCTCCCTCTCTTCCCCCTCCCTCTCTTCCCCCTCCCTCTCTTCCCCCTCCCTCTCTTCCCCCTCCCTCTCTTCCCCCTCCCTCTCTTCCCCCTCCCTCTCTTCCCCCTCCCTCTCTTCCCCCTCCCTCTCTTCCCTCCTCCCCCCCCCCCCCACACACACTCTTACTTACTCTTCTCACTCTTCAACTGTACTCCAGCTTTTGATTGACATGCAAATGACACTAAGTAACAATAACTGTAACGTGTCAAATATGTTTGCTTACAAAGCAGTTCAAAATTTGGAGAGATATATTTACTTATTTTTTCATCAGTAATACTGGAAGTCTGCAGTTTCTTTGATTTAGCTGTGCTTCCAATTTTAAATTAAATTAGATGCATTTAATTTCTTCCTGCTTCTCTTTCCATTATAGTTTTAGCAGAAAATAAACATATATTAATGAAATGTTGCGAGAAGTGTGTGCAAAGAGATTAAAGAATGTTGAGACTTTAGGTAGAGAATAAGAAGCGAACTGAAAAGGGATATCTGTGAATAATATCAAAAATGTATAATATTGTTATTAATTCAATGATTTGTTTGTAAATGGTTTTCAGTTTAAATACAGAATGTATTTCTCATGGATTTGTTTTAACATGTTGCAGCATAGACATGGAAAAAAGAAATACTAAGTAACAGATCAGTATAAATACATTCAGTCTGACATTCTTAACTCTGCTCACACTGTTACAAATGCAGATTCCTGTTACTTTCCTGTAAGTGACAATAGATAACATTAGTGAATGAATTATGGCGCATAAATATTATCACTTTCAGTAAGAATGTGAAATGAATGAAACTAACAGCCATATTTAACTTTTATCCACAAAAAAGAAATAAATTTATTGTCCAATGCCAGTGTAATATAGTTAATCAATATATTGTGTTTGGTACATACAAAACTAAATATTTGTGGTGTTCAGGATGCTCTTCATTAAAATACTGTGTAGTCCTGATAAAATAAAAATGTCATAGCCACTTCCCTTCATTATAGTCAGAAGATTTCTTAGTGTATGAGTGTGTATTACCAAATAAGTTTCACACAAATCTTACATGGAAATCCAGAATTTTTTTACTTGTTGCCAATAATTATAGAGGTGGTATAATTTTTATCAAAATTTGAGACTCGTCAGGTTGTATGAAAATGTTTTACAACTGCAAAATGTAGTGCTAAGTTTTCAAAAAAAAGAATCATACTTCTCTATCATAGTTAATTTATATTTGTTAATGAGTGTCCGTACGTTGTAATTGTTTTTTACTCAATCCATTCATTTTGTTTGTATACATCTGGTCATGTTAAGTGTACATGAAAGTTACCGCTTCTTCACAAAGTAATGAATGAATGGTAACCGTGAATTCCACAGACATTATGGTTGGCTTTCAGTCACTGGCTATTAACATTAAATGTTGTTTCAAAAAAGGAAGACTGAAAATGAATGTGTGTGTGTGTGTGTGTGTGTGTGTGTGTGTGTGTGTGTGTGTGTGTTTGGGGAAGGGGGGGGGGGGGCAAGTATCCTCTTCATTTAACAGCCACAAATTTTTCTTTGGTCTTGCCATATGATAAAACAACAACAGGCCCTTACTGTTTTGGTCAAGTAAAAGTTTGTTGAACCTGTGGTTCCTGAGGTGGGACCAGTCGGCTTGTCTTATTTAACAGTAATCTTAGGGGTCTTGGTCAAACTGTCTAGATTGCAAAGGTGGTAAAAACACACACTTAATCATCAGGAGCCAGATGCCAATGGAACGGATAGCTTTTGAGACAAAACTGTGATTAGTGGACAGTCTATTGCTTTGTAATAGACTTATTCAGGCTCATAGGAGGTCAATCTGAGTGAACTTCTGTAGCCTTTGTTTCAGTTAGGAGACCGCTAGTTCTATCACAAAGACTCCCAGCAGTTCAGGTGTGCTGTGGGGGAAGTGTTAACACGTGACAAAACAAGAGAAATTGTGGATACAGTCCTCATGAACATACACTAACAATTAAGTTTATAGTAAAAGAAGAGAAATCCACTTTCAGGCTTCCGTAAAATCTTCTCGGTTTACAAGCAATGTTGTTTCAATAAAACACTTGAGCTTTTGACAGCTGTCTCCGCCATTGTCATCAGGAGTTGAAATCACTGACTGCAGGGGCTGCCACAGTCTCTACATCTCTGAATAGCTATTGCAACCTACATCCTTCTGTATCTGCTTACTGTATTCATCTGTTGGTCTCCCTTTATGATTCCCCCCCCCCCCCCCTCCACACACACACACACACACACATTCACTCTTACAAAATCATCCATCTGTTCTGCTTGTGTACATGTGATGCCAGTGTATGGGACTTTGCAGGGCCAGAGTGGCGCATGTACCGTAGGCAAGTTTGGTAGCTCCTAGTGGCACCACGTTTGAAATGGCCGTTCCTGCCCCCCCCCCTCCCCTCCCCTGCCCATCCTCTGCAATATAATAAAAAAAATTTAAAGGAAGAAATGAAAGAAATTTGTTGGTAATTGTCCTTTCACTTGCAATGAAGAGAGAATATTAGTACAAATAGATTATTAGGAAATGTTATGCATGTACAAAATTGTTCATTGACTTTACCAAAAGTGCACCACTTGTGACAGGATACTTTCCGGGACTGGATCAGACTCTGAATGTGGCTCTCCAGCAGGTATACGACTTCCTCAAATCCTGCCCTCAAATTAGATCCATCCTTAATGAAATCCTCCCCACTCCACCAAGAGTGTCTTTCCGCCGTCCACCTAACCTTCGTAACCTCTTGGTACATCCCTATGAAATCCCCGAACCACCTTCCCTACCCTCTGGCTCCTACCCTTGTAACTGCCCCCGGTGTAAAACCTGTCTCATGCACACTCCCACCGCCACCACCACCACCACCACCACCACCTACTCCAGTCCTGTAACCCGGAAGGTGTACACGATCAAAGGCAGAGCCATGTGTGAAAGCACCCACGTGATTTACCAACTGACCTGCCTACACTGTGAAGCCTTCTATGTGGGAATGACCAGCAACAAACTGTCCATTCGCATGAACGGACACAGGCAGACAGTGTTTGTTGGTAATAAGGATCACCCTGTGGCTAAACATGCCTTGGTGCACAGCCAGCACATCTTGGCACAGTGTTACACTGTCCGGTTATCTGGATACTTCCCACTGACACCAATCTATCAGAACTCCGGATATGGGAACTTGCCGTTCAATATATCCTCTCTTCCCGTTACCCACTAGGCCTCAACCTCCGCTAATTTCAAATTGCCGCCCCTCGTACATCCCCTGTCACTCAACAACATCTTTGCCTCTGTACTTCCGCTTCGACTGACATCTCTGCCCAAACTTTTTGCCTTTACATATGTCTGCCTGTGTCTGTATATGTGCGGATGGGTTTGTGTGTGTGTGTGTGTGTGTGTGTGTGTGTGTGTGTGTGTGTGTGTGTGTACCTGTCCCTTTTCCCCCTAAGGTAAGTCTTTCCGCTCCCGGGATTGGAATGACTCCTTACCCTCTCCCTTAAAACCCACATCCTTTTGTCTTTCCCTCTCCTTCCCTTTTTCCTGATGAAGCAACTGTGGGTTACGAAAGCTTGAAATTTGTGTGTGTGTTTGTGTTTTTTTTATTGTGTCTATCTACCAGCACTTCCTCGTTTGGTAAGTCACAGCATCTTTTAATGAAAGCTTCTCCTACTGTTAATTTTACAAAAATATGACAGTAGACTTCTTTTCCTCCATTTAAATTGTAGTCGCAGGCAGATGACTCCAGGGAATACCAGTGACTCCCAATATAATGCAAAATATGAAGTAATTTTTCTTGACTTGGTTCTATTTCACTTTAATAAAAATGCTTTACCCTGTCATTGAGTCTTCTCTTATTCGGAAAATACATATGATACAAAAGATTCATAGCCCATCATACTCAAAGCAGTACAGCATAACAAAACTTTTACATATGAGAGAGCCTGACTGAGACTGTCAAAAAAAAATCATATACAAATAATTGAATTGAAGTCCCTTCATTTGTCTGTGCCCCACTGCACATTCACAATTAACGTCTTTGCCAATGCTTATTATCGATCTGTGCTTCAATTTTTTTTAAAAAAATAAACATTATCTTTACGATATCCTAGGGGTCCTTCATCATGTGTCTACACAATTGCCCCCACACTGTATGTTGACATAGTATGGAGACGTACTGTGTTTTTTTGTATTTACATTTGCCGATAGGGGTCAACATGCCCTTTATTGTCAGCTCCTTTTTTTTTTTTTATTTAATGGAATGGATATGTCAGCTTATCCTATTAAAATATTATGTACATAATATGTGAGTCCATTACATATTTGAATTTAGTGCGCTAGCAATAATGTCCAGTTTGCTCCATTCTTGCTGCCGGGTTTCGCGCTGGTGCACTGGCTGATTTGGCAGCGAGAACTAGTTGCCAATGGTCAACATGCTATATGCTACCGCTGCACATGCGTGCACTCATTTTATTGGTGTTGATGTCACATTGAATGTCACACTTTCACCTGAGTGCCACTTATCGAAGAATTGGTGTGGCGTTTGTCTTCATTCTGGGTGCAGTGAGTGTGTGCTTATTGTTCCATAATCCGATGGTGTGGCAGAAGTTCTCCATTTTTACAGCCTGGGCATCATTACTACCTGTCGTACTCGCATTTTCAGCGGAGAGAACCCTGACCAACAGCATCCATCAATGAGGTGAGTACCTGCTCGAACAACTATAGTTCACTTGTCCATGCGTCAAGCGTTGTGAGCCACAATATTCATAAGTTATTTCGTTGCACATGCATGTTCATGTCACCACACTTGACTGTACACTTTATGAAAGACACATATAGCCGTCCAAAAAAGGGAGAGACAGCAGGAGGAGAGAGAAAGAGAGATAGAAGAAAGGGAAAAAGAGAAGGAAAACAGAATATATGAACAACATAAAAGTTTCAAAGTCATTAAAGCAGACATACCCAGCTTAAAACAAGCGTACCAAGAATTGCAAAATTTGCTAGCTATTTTAATCACAGATGTACAAAATCTGCGGATAGAGCAAATTAGCATAAAGGAAGATATTCAAAACATAACTGAGAGGGTAGAAAACAGAGATAGGAAATGAGGAAAAATTACAGAATTTCCTCACGGAACATACTAAAAAGGTCATAGATAAAGTAGGAAAATGGATAGATGACAAGGAGAAACATATAGACGAAAAAATACAGACAGAAGTGACTCGCAATTCGCGCAGTTCACTAGACTGATCTGATTAATTATACAGAACAGGAAAGAGTAAATAACATGAGAATGGAGAACAATTATATACCTGCTTCTCATGTTTCACACGAAAATCCTCTGTTCGCTGCCACCTATAATACAATTTGTGGGGTACAGACAGGAACGTGTGGTCTGCACAGTGAAATATTGAATGGTGTGGGGGCTGTGCCTACTGAATCTTCAATAATGATGGAGGAGAGTTCAATCAAACACTGCCAGTTTCAAACCTTCTCGACCGATAAGAAAAATATTGACCCAGTTGTATTCATAAAAAGTTTTCAAAACGTACTGCCCACAGCATGGACCGAGAAATCAAAGATACAGTTTATTGTTTCGCACATAGTAGGAGATGTTGCTCTATGGGCAACAGATGCAGCTGAAACTTCTTGTCTGTCTTGGATTCATTAGATCTAATCCAGGAAGACCTAAAGTTGCAAAGTAGCAATGTAAATGGTCCTGGGTAGAAAGAAAAGAACAATAATAGGCAAAATAGTTGGAGTAACTGTGGGAATTGTTTTAATGGGCGAAACCACAATGGTAAACCTATGAATGGAAATCAGTCATTCCTATAGTAGTTGGTGTTAGAGCTGCACCTTTTTAGACTGAAGTCAGCTGATAGGTATACCTGCTTAAAGGAAGTGCCTCTAAGGGCTCACCTCCAGAGGATGTAATGTTTCCAAGTAGAGAAGGAATTAGCATATTTCATCAAAATATAAGAGAGAAAGTTAGTGAACTGCTAATAGATGTTAACTCTGAAATTATTGGTATATCAGAGCACCACTTAAATAATTTGATAATTCAGAGGCTTCATTTACCAGGCTACAGATTAGCTGGCTGTTTCTCAAGGGGTTCCTTGCGGGGTGGGGGTGTGGCTCTGTACGTAAAAAACAGTATTTCATTTCAGTCCATAGACATATCACGACACTGCACTGAACAGATATTTGAAAGTTGTGCAGCATTAGTTGAATTTAGTGAAACTAAAACTTCTAATTGCTGTTGTTCATAGGTCCCCTAACTCCGACTTCAGAGCATTTTTGGTTAAGCTAGAGAGGGTTCTTGATTCACTTTGTAGGAAGTACCAGAAAGTAGTTCTATGTGGTGACTTCAATATTAATTTTGTACATGATTATGCAAGAAAAAGGATGTTGGTAGATCTCCTAAATTCATATGATCTGAGGCAAACTGTGTTTTTTCCAACTAGGGTGCAGGGAAACAGTAGCACAGTCATAGACAATATTTTTAATCATTCTTCATTACTAGATGGGCATTTTGTTAGTAAAAGGGTGAATGGCCTTTCAGACCATGATGCACAAATTTTAACACTAAAAGGTTTTTGTACTCTAACCAATGTCGTATTTAATTAAAACTACGTAGGAAAGTTAATCCAACAGCAATAGAGAGTTTTTTAAAACTTGTCAAGGAACAAGGTGGCAAGATGTTTATAGTGCCGATAATATAGATGATAAATACAATGCTTTCCATAACACATTTCTCATGGTCTTTGAGAGTTGCTTTCCATTAGAACATTCTAAACGGGGTACTAGCAGTAATGGACAGCCCGGTTGGCTGACTAGTAGAATAAGGATATCATGTAGAACAAAGCGGGAATTATATCAAAATGTTAGAAATAGTCGCAATCAAGCTACAGTAGCCCATTACAAACAGTATTGTAAGGTGCTTAAAAATGTTGTTAGCAAGGCAAAAAGTATGTGGTAAGCAAATAGAATAGCTAATTCACAGGATAAAATTAAAGCCATATGGTCAGTTGTGAAGGAAGTGTCTGGTCAGCAGCACAAGGTTGACGATATAAAGTCAGTTTGCCGTAATAATATTTCTGTTACTGATAAATCAGATATATGTACAGTATTTAACAACCATTTTCTGAGCATTGCTGGTGAATTAAATAAAAATTTAGTATCTACAGGAAATCATATAAATTTCTTAGCAAATGCCTTTCCGAGATTGACGTCTGAAATACTCCTCTGTGATACAGACAAGAGGGAGATTGAGACAATAATCAAATCACTGAAGACTAAGGACTCTCATGGTTATTATGGAGTGTCTAGTAGAATATTAAAGTACTGTGCTGCACATGTTAGCCCTGTATTTTAGCCATATTTGTAATTTTTCCTTTATGAATGGTCAGTTTCCTGAGCGATTTAAGTAC
Source organism: Schistocerca nitens (assembly GCF_023898315.1). Taxonomy (NCBI): domain Eukaryota; kingdom Metazoa; phylum Arthropoda; class Insecta; order Orthoptera; family Acrididae; genus Schistocerca; species Schistocerca nitens. The sequence continues at coordinate 287,352,163 of NC_064614.1, forward strand.
TCAGTAGTAAAGCCGCTTTATAGAAAGGGAGAAAGGGATAATGTAGATAATTTTAGACCTATTTCTATGCCAACAGTGTTTGCAAAAGTTATCGAAAAGGCTGTGTATGTAAGGTTAATTTATCATTTTATATCACACGATTTGCTATCAAATGTACAGTTCGGCTTTAGAAGTCGTTTGACAACTGAAAATGCTATATTCTCTGTGATGTACTGGATGGGCTAAACAAAAAGTTTCAAACGCTTGGCGTATTTTTTGATTTAACAAAGGCATTTGACTGTGTTGATCACACAATATTGCTCCAGAAGTTGGACCATTACGGAATAAGGGGAGTAGCTAACAATTGTTTCACCTCTTACTTTAGCAACAGGCAGCAAAAGGTCATTATTCACAATTTTGATAACGGCTGTGATGTGGGATCTGAGTGGGGTACTGTCAAGTGGGGGGGTGCCCCAGGGATCAGTGTTGGGGCTGCTCCTGTTCCTTATTTATATAAATGATTTGCCCTCTAGTATTATGGGTAACTCTAAAATATTTCTGTTTGCTTGGTAGTAAAGGATGTTGTGTGCAACATTGACTCAGTTTCAACTAGAGCAGTACATGACCTCAGTTCATGGCTTGTAGAAAATAAACTAACATTAAATCATAGTAAGACTCAGTTTTTACAGTTCCTAACACACAATTCAACAAAACCTGACGTTTTAATCTCACAGAACGGGCATATGATTAGTGAAACTGAACAGTTCAAATTCCTAGGTGTTCAGATAGATAGCAAGCTGTCATGGAAAGCCCACGTTCAGGATCTTGTTCAAAGACTTAATACTGCCATTTTCATTATTCGAACGGTATCGAAAGTGAGTGATATTTCGACACGTAAATTAGTCTACTTTGCTTATTTTCATTCACTTATGTCGTATGGTATTATGTTTTAGGGTAACTCTCCCCATTCTAGAAGGATATTTTTGGCTCAGAAACGGGTGGTTTGGGCAGTAAGTGGTGTGAGTTCACGAACCTCTTGTCGACCTCTTTTCACGAGTCTGGGTATTTTGACATTGGCCTCTCAATATGTATATTCCTTATTGTCGTTTCTTGTTACCAATATTAGTTTATTTCCAACAATAAGCAGCTTTCACTCGGTTAATACTCGGCGGAAATCAAACCTCCATTTGGATCGGACTTCCTTAACTCTTGTGCAAAAAGGTGTGCAGTATACTGCTGCATCCATTTTCAATAAGCTGCCACTCGAATTCAAAAATCTTAGCAGTAATCTACACGCTTTCAAATCGAAACTGAAGAGTTTCCTCATGGGTCACTCTTTCTATTCTGTCGGAGTTCCTTGAAAAATTAAGATGATTCTCATTGTATTGCTGATAGCGTTTGCTTAAACTTATGGACTGATTTTCTTTTAGGTTCATGAACATTTATTTTTATCTGTTATTACTTCTTATGTTGTAAGTTCATGTACTGACACGTTCCATGATCTTGGAGATTTGCTCCTCAATTTGGTCCTACGGAACTTGACATTTAAATAAAAATAAAATAAAAAAAACAGTCATCCGAACGATGACAAAGGTAATAACAATTGGCAGGCTTGGGGAAATAGTCCACCTCAATACAGACAAAAACGAAGATATGAGGAAAGATTTTGCCCAGGAGGTGGCAATCAACAGCAGAAGCGAGATGCAGGACCACAAGTGAAGAATAAGGTTGCAATGCCATGATATCCAAGACAGGATAATCAGAATAAAACAGAGAGATACTCACAGCAGTAACGAACATGGTTAAGCAGGTACTTCAAACAACCCGGCTTGACAGAACCAGAATCAAAGTGTGAGAATAGTTGATGTGACAAATGAGAATCATCCTACATCAACCGATTCGACAGCCGCAATTAGCTCTCAGTTGTTGGCCTTGGGATGGAGGGAGAGCTCACAGAAGAGTAAGGAGAAACAGGATATGGTCAATATGTCAAGATATAACGATGGTTTTGGAGTGAAGGAGGAACTTTTAACTGAGAATAAGAGATGTAACCAAGCAGATAGTGAGTTGATATAGGCTGTGGTTCAGGTTAAAGTTCTCAGCATACCTGTCAATATCGTAATTGATACAGGAGCTACAGTCAAGGTAATGAGTTATGATTTCTATAGGAAATTGTGCCAGTTGCACAAAGTGCCAGTGTTGCCTGTTCAGTATTGCAAAGTTTCGGGTGCTATTGGTGCCCAAGCACAGGTAGTTAGGAGCTAGGTACAGGTGGACGTATTTATGGGAAATGGGGCATTTAATTGCATGTTCCTAGTTGTAAAGAAATTGAGAGTCGCCTGTATTCTGGATTGCGAGCTTTTGAGGGAAAGGAATGCCTATACACACCTCTCTCAAGCTATTTGCAGTTTAGAGAATGGGGAAGTTAGAGTGAAACTGGAATTGCTGCGCACTAAAGCTATACATGGAAAATATTGACACAAAGTTGAAGTGTAACCTGCCAAACATACTGCACATGCAGCAGTGTTTTGGGGGGCGAAATTATAACCATCACAGTTGAGAGAATGTTAGTACCACAGAGCCCTGTCAATCAGTAAGTGATAAAGTAAAGGAATCCACATATCTGACACCAGAGCAACAATTACAGTTATCCCAGCTGTTAATGGAACATACAGAGGTATTCTCTGAGAGACCAGGAGTCATCAGAGGTTATACCAATATTGATGTGATACCACACAAAAAATTTTGTAATGCTACTTACTCCATACCGTGGTCAAAAAAGGAGGCAGTAAAACTAGAAATACGTAAGATGCTAGAATGTGGAATAATTGAGCTGTCAATGTCACCTGACAGCAGCCCGTTGCAAGCAACTACAAAAGATAGTGGAAAAATATGTCTGGTGCTAGATGCTTGTGACATTAATAAAATTATTTTCGCAGTAAGGACTAGACCAGAGAATTTGGAGGAACAGTTGCAAAAGTTCTTTAGAGTAAAGTATCTTTCCTCCATTGATTTGTGATTTTCATATTGGCAAATCCCTTTGACAGAACAGTCGAGAAAATATATAGCTTCTATTTTTGCTGATCAGAGTTACCAGTTTAAAGTACTCCCATTCGGTTTAAATATGAGTGCTGGAGTATTCATAGCAGCTCTTGATTCGGTGTTAGGCCCAGAGTTACTTGATAGTCACCGTATTTGTAGAAGACATCTTAATTTCTAAAACAGTTAGAATCTCTATTAACTCATATCTTTGCAAGAACAAAAGATATTACAATTGTAGGTGATTTTAATGTTGACTTTCTTACAGATAACATGGGAAGAAATTATTTCTCACATTTAATGAACTCTTTTAACTTAACAGCACTGGTGGATTTTCCCACTAGAGTCACAGCTAATTCTACAAGTCGAATTGACAACATCTTCTTAGACAGCAGTAGAATTCTAAAATAACTGTAAAACGTATATTGAATGCGCTCTCAGACCATGATGGTCAACTACTTCAGTTGATAATGTTAGCCCTCTTTGTAAGAACAATTCCTGCAGTAAAACTTTCAGAGTAATTAACACATAGTCTATCAGTAGCTTCTGTAATTCCCTACAAGAAGTAGACTGGGACCAGACTGAGCTCTTTGACAATGTTAATGACAAGTACAATGCCTTGCTAAATGAATTTATCTGCCTGTTCAAAGCGGCCTTTCCTAAAAGGGCTGTCAAATCCAAACGCGAGACCTACTCTAATAAAAACTGGCTAACTTTGGACATTAAAACGTCTTGCAGAAGGAAAAGGAACCTCTATGCCTCACTCAAATCCAGTTATAGTGTAGAAAAGGAAAAACATTACAAACTATACTGCTCTATCCTTAAAGAAGTTCTAAGAAGGGCAAAGAGTATTTCTATAAAATCAGAAATTGATGCCTCTTAACAAAAATTGAAACCATATGGGGCATAATAAAAAGGGAAACAGGTAAAATCCCTGCTGCAGAAAACGCAATAGAAATTAAAACAAATGATACCATTCATGACACTGTTGAAATAACCACTGACATTTTTAACAACCACTTTCTGGCATCAGCAGTACAAACTGGAAAAACATGTTCTGTTAATGAAGCCATGTTATCCCTTCAAAAAGCTATTAATAAAAAAAAACAAGCAGATTAAAGTGTCTCCTTTCACAGTATATGAAAGTGAGAATATAATTAGAGAGATGAAGAGCAAGAATTCTGTTGGCATAGATGGTATCTCTTCAAGATTACTTGAAGGAGTGCTATAAGCTGATAAGCAAAATACTTTGCCACATATTCAATGAATCCAACCAGCACAGGATTGTTCCTGAAAGACTAAAGTATGCTATTGTCAAACCTCTCTTTAAAAAAGGCGGTAAAGCCGATGTTATAAACTATAGGCCTATCTCCCTTTTAACAACTTTTTCTAAAATTCTTGAGAAATTGGGTCAGAAAAGACTTAATTGAACACCTCATGCATTATACGGTATTAAACAGTAGCCAGTTCGGATTTCAACAAGGTGTATCAACAGAACAAGCTATTTTTTCCTTCACCCATCAAATCGAAGAGTCTTTTAATAATAAATTATCTCCTGTTGGTATCTTCTGTGACCTTTCTAAGGCCTTTGATAGTGTTAATCATGAAATCCTCTTAGCGAAGACTGAATATTATGGTATAAGTCGCTCAGTTGGCTCATTGATTAAATCCTATCTAGCTAGAAGGAAGCAGTAGGTCATGTTGAAAGACTCTGAAGGGTACTCTGTGTCATCTAGCTGGGGCTCTATTGGCTGTGGTGTTCCTCAGGGTTCTGTACTTGACCCCCTTCTCTTCTTCATCTTTATCAATTACCTTGCCTTGCATGATAGCTTTAAAACTCACGTTACTCTTTTTGCTGATGACACCTCTATCCTCATCTACAAAATTCCCAACCTCAATCTTGAGAAATTGCCCAATATTGTCTTTAGTGAAGTGTGTAAATGGTTTGTAAATAATGGGTTATCACTAGATGTTAATAAGACCCAGTTTGTGCATTTTCAAGTAAGGGAAAAAGTTGAGGATCAATTAAGTATAACATTGAACGGTAGTGAGTTACTACAAGTTGAGTCAACCAAGTTTCTGGGTGTACACATTGACAACAGTCTAAAATGGTCTGAACACATTTTGTACCTCCACAAAAAACTGAGCTCAGCAACATTCGCTGTTCGTATTATTTCCACTGTATGTGACCGAGACACCACAGAAACTGCTTATTTTAGTTATTTCCATGCATTATTGCTGTATGGCATAGTTTTCTGGGGTAATCGGCCACTATCCAAAAAAATATTCATTGCCCAAAAGAGAGTTATTAGGATAATGAGCAGAGTCCAGCCTATACATTCTTGTAGGAACCTTCTCAGAAAATTAGGGATACTGACAACTGCATGCCAATATATCTACTCCCTGTTATTTTCATTGGTAAAAATGGACAATCGTACAAAACCAATGATTCATACCATACCCACAATACCAGGAGGAAGATGAACCTCCATTATGAATCAAAAAACCTTACTACTGTACAAAAAGGAGTCCATTACATGACCTGCAAGGTGTTCAATGCTCTCCTACCATCACTGAAATTACTTATCCATGAGCTTCCCAAATATAAACAACAGCTCAAACAGTATTTATTAGATAATTCCTTCTATTGGATAGAAGGATATTAACTGTAATTGATTTTTTCATTTACTAATTTGATGTGCTATTGTGCGTTACAATACTCATAATCACTGTTAACATTACTGTGTCTCTCATTTTCCTATTAAGATCCAACATATTTTTTAATGTAATTTTTTCTATACCTATTAATGTGTATTTTGTCTTATACCAGATATCCTCTTGCAAGAGGTACTTTTATGTATTCCTTTTGTATTATTTGTAATAATTCTGACACGTTCTACATCCATGTGAATGCCTCGCAGTATTGGATTTATGGGATATAAATAAATAAATAATTGCAATTCCCATGTGGGAGGAGCACATGGAAATAATAAATAAAACATTGAGCAACTTCGAACAGGCTGGAGTCACTGCCAACCTAAGCAACTCGGGAGAGAAAAGATTAAATTCCTGGAACATGTAATTTCACCTTTAGGCAATGTCTCAGATGACAAGAAAATACACGCCACAAGAAGCTTTCCATCGCCTAGAACGAAGAGGCAGTTGAATGCGTTCTTGGGCTTAGTCCCTTTCTTTCAGCGCGTTATTGCCGATCACTATTAAATCTGCTCAAGAAGAATATAGTTTGGCAGTGGAATTCCGCCTGCGAGAGAGAGTTCAATTGAATCAAGCAATCGTTCATCAACGCAGGTATTCTGTATCACCCCAACATGGAGAAAGACTTTTGCATTGCTGCTGATGCATCTTTAAATACAAGACCAGTAGCTTGTCTGTTGCAAATGGATGAAACAGACTGCAAACAACAGATTAAAGTAATTAGTTTTGCGAGTCGTGTCCTAACAGAATGTGAACGATCACACTCAGGAACAGAACTTGAAGCATTGGCTGTAGTTTGGGCTTTCAGGAACTTTCATTGTTACGTTTATGGTAAAAAGATAAAAGTGTACTGTGACTACTAATCATTAAGTTTCTTATTAACATGTAAACTGTTACATGCATGCTTAGCAAGATGGGCTATAGCGTTGCAAGAGTATCGCTTCCAAATCCATATACATTGATGAGAAGGATTACATCATTGCTGATGCCATGTCCAGGTTGCCACAGGGCATGTCCAAAATGCAGATCTTATCGAACAGGCATCAGAGTACAAAGTACTGTTAGTTAAAGATCAAACATACAAACATAATTTTCTTGACAAGTGTACACGTTTGTCTGAATTGCAAACTACTGACTCTAAGTGGAAAAACATTGTGCAAATAATAACTGAAAATCCGAATTTGGAATTAGCCAAGCACATCAAAATAAAAGATGGCATTTTGTACCAATCTGGTATACTCATAAAACTTGAGGGTATTTTGGCATAAACTAGACTATTGCTAAAATCGAACAGTTTTGTTATTACCCGAATTTGGGCAGGTACATCCCTCGAATTTCAGAACATGTCTCATATGTCAGAAAACAAAACCGAGCAACCATTCAGCAAAAAACGAATTACATACAACTGTACCGACACACCCATTGCAGCTAGTTTCTTTGTATTTAACTGGACCACTCCCCACAGCTCGAGGAGTTTGCAAGTATATATTGGCAGTTTATGATGTGTTTTCTAAGTATCTAAAGATGTATCTGCTCAAATGTTCCACAACTACATCCATTGTTAACAGGATAGACAAAAGATTATATACCTATAATAGGTGGGCCGGCCGCGGTGGTCTCGCGGTTCTAGGCGCTCAGTCCGGAACCGCGCGACTGCTACGGTCGCAGGTTCGAATCCTGCCTCGGGCATGGAGGTGTGTGATGTCCTTAGGCTAGTTAGGTTTAAGTAGTTCTAAGTTCTAGGGGACTGATGACCACAGATGTTAAGTCCCATAGTGCTCAGAGCCATTTATAATAGGTGAACTGTCCGCCCCTGGTAGCTGAGTGGTCAGCACGACAGACTGTCAATCCTAAGGACCCGGGTTCGATTCCTGGCTGGGTCGGAGATTTTCTACACTCAGGGACTGGGTGTTGTGTTGTCCTAATCATCATCATTTCATCCCCATCGACGCGCAAGTCGCCGAAGTGGCGTCAAATCGAAAGACTTGCACCAGGTGAGTGGTCTACCCAATGGGAGACCCTCATCACATGACTTTTTTTTTATAGGTGAACTAGAAGCTATCATTTCAGATAATGCTTCATATTTTATGATGTACAAGTGGAAAAATTTTCTGAGAAACCATAGTGTAAAACAGATACTGATAGCTAGATTCCATTTGGAAGCCAGTCCGGTAGAACACCTATTCAAAGAGTTTAACAGATTCATGCGGACATATGTGCCGAATAAGCATACAAAGTGGATTGAATATGTAAACCTCTTTGAAAACAAATTTAACCATTTACCACATTCTGCCACCCAATACACTCATGCAGAATTGATGCCTGAGGATGAAAGTGAGGAGTGGGTAACTTCATTGCCGAAGTTAAGCTGTCAGCAGCCGACAAGAGAAGAGAAGATCAACCAAGCTTTGACCTCTATTAAAAAATATGCACAAATGAGGAAATGGAGGTATGACAAACAGTTAAGGGAAGTACAAGAGTTTGAAGTAGGTGAGATAGTACTACTAAAGGACCACTCAAGGGCCTCTCGCCCCTCAGATAAATAAAAGAAATAAGAAATGGCAATTGTTATATAGTGGACCATATGTCATTGAAAAGATACTGTACAGATGTAGTTATTTTCTCATTAATCCTGAGAACAAGAAACCAATGGGTTTATACCGATATAAGGACTTGAAAAATTTTATAAATAATGTGTATGTATGAAATAGATGTAAGTTTAGGTTTAATAATTTTTCATTTCATTAATGAATACTCACTTTATTTGTAGCCAAAATGAAAGTTTTTTTTTTTTTAGAAATTGTTAAAATATGTAATGAGAAATGCAATGATGTAGCTAGCCTTTTTAAAGAATTTATTAATGTGTCATGAGCACAGTGCACCTAACGGTACAAGCCATGAACCAACTAAATGAAAAATAAAAAGAATTGAAAAGATCCATAGATAGGAACTAGGTAGTTTTATCTACCAAATTTATAAAGATAAGATGTCACTACGATCCGTTCACATTTTGAGTGAACCAGACTGTCATGTACAGTGATTCTGAAAAATATCACAAAAGCAGAGACATATTCAGGAGTCCTGCATTCAGTTAATATATGTATCTATTTGTATGTATCCTAATATGTAACAATCTGAGTTATTGTAAAAACCAGAGTAGTGTCGAAAAGTCCAAGAAATGTCTAATTGGCCAAGCAAATGTAACAGGAAGGTTCTAATGCTACCAGTATCTAATTGGGTAAAATATTCCGGAGGTAAAATAGTTCCCCCATTCAGATCTCCGGGCGGGTACTACTCAGGACGACGTCATTATCAGTAGAAAGACAACTGGCGTACTACGGATCGGAGCATGGAATGTCAGATTCCTTAATCAGACAGTTAGGTTAGAAAATTTAAAAAGGGAAATGGATAGATTTAGTGGGATTTAGTGAAGTTTGGTGGCAGGAGGAACAAGACTTCTGATCAGGTGAATACAGGGTTATAAATACTAAATCAATTAGAGGTAATGCAGGAGTAGGTTTAATACTGAATAAAAAAAATAGGAGTGCAGTTAAGGTACTACAAACAGCATAGTGAACGCAGTATTGTGGCCAAGATAGACACGAAGCCCACGCCTACCACAGTAGTACAAGTTTATGTGCCAACTAGCTCCACAGATGATGAAGAGATTGATGGAATGTATGACGATATAAAAGGAATTATTCAGATAGTGAAGGGAGACGAAAACTTAATAGTTATGGGTGACTGGAATTCGATAGTAGGAAAAGGAAGAGATGGAAACATAGTAAGTGAATATGGAATGGGGGTAAGAAATGAAAGAGGAAGCCGCCTGGTAGAATTTTGCACAGAGCATAACTTAATCATAGCTAACACTTGGTTCAAGAATCATGAAAGAAGGATGTATACATGGAAGAGGCCTGGATATACTGGAAGGTTTCAGATAGATCATATAATGATAAGACAGAGATTTAGGAACCAGGTTTTAAATTGTAAGACACTTCCAGAGGCAGGTGTGTACTCTGAACACAATCTATTGGTTATGAACTGTAGATTAAAACTGAAGAAACTGCAAAAACGTGGGAATTTAAGAGACCTAGATAAACTGACAGAACCAGAGGTTGTAGAGAGTTTCAGGGAGAGTTTTAGGGAACAATTGACAGGAATGGGAGAAAGAAATACAGTAGAAGAAGAATGGGTAGCTTTGAGGGATGAAATAGTGAAGGCAGCAGAGGATCAAGTAGATAAAAAGATGAGGGCTAGCAGAAATCCTTGGGTAACAGAATATATATTGAATTTAATTGATGAAAGGAGAAAATATAAAAATGCAGTAAATGAAGCAGGCAAAAAGGCATACAAATGTCTCAAAAATGAGATCGACAGGAAGTGCAAAATGGCTAAGCGGGGATGGCTAAGAAGACAAATTTAACGATGTAGAGGAATACATCACTAGGGGTAAGATAGATACTGCCTACAGGAAAATTAAAGAGACCTTTGAAGAAAAGAGAAGGGAAAGCACAAAGGTTGGAGGAGAATAGAGAGGGTCTGTACAAGGGCGACGTACTTGAGGAGAACATTATGGAAATGGAAGAGGATGTAGATGAAGATGACATGGGAGATATGATACTGCATGAAGAGTTTGACAGAGCACTGAAAGACCTGAGTCGAAACAAGGCCCTGGGAGTAGACAATATTCCATTAGAACTACCGACAGCCTTGGGAGAGCCAGCACTGACAAAACTCTACCATCTGGTGAGCAAGATGTATGAGACAGGCGAAATACCCTCAGACTTCAAGAAGAATATTATAATTCCAATCCCAAAGAAAGCAGGTGTTGACAGATGTGAAAATTACTGAACTATCGGTTTAATAATTTCCTGCTGCAAAACACTAAGGCAAATTCTTTACAGACAAATGGAAAAACTGACCTCAGGAAAGATCAGTTCGGATTCCGTAGAAATGTTGGAACACGTGAGGCAATACTGACCCTACAACTTACCGTAGAAAATAGAGTAAGGAAAGGCAAACCTACGTTTTTAGCATTTGTAGACTTAGAGAAAACTTTTGACAATGTTGCTGGAACACTCTCTTTCAAATTCTGAAGGTGGCAGGGGTAAAATACAGGGAGCGAAAGGCTATTTACAACTTGTACAGAAACCAGATGGCAGTTATAAGAGTCGAGGGGCATGAAAGGGAAGCAGTAGTTGGGAAGGGAGTGAGACAGGGTTGTAGCCTCTCCCCGATGTTATTCAATCTGTATATTGAGCAAGCAGTAAAAGAAACAAAAGAAGAATTCAGAGCAGGAATTAAAATCCATAGAGAAGGAATAAAAACATTGAGGTTCACCGATGACATTATAATTCTATCAGAGACAGCAAAGGACCTGGAAGACCAGTTGAATGGAATGGACAGTGTCTTAAAAGGAGGATATAAGATGAGCATCAACAAAAGCAAAACAAGGATAATGGAATGTAGTCGAATTAAATTGGGTGATGCTGAGGAAATTAGATTAGGAAATGGGACACTTAAAGTAGTAGATGAGTTTTGCTATTTGGAGAGCAAAATAACTGCTGATGGTCGAAGCAGAGAGGATATAAAATGTAGACTGGTTATGGCAAGGAAGGCGTTTCTGAAGAAGAGAAATTTCTTAACATTGAGTATAGATTTAAGTGTCAGGAAGGCGTTTCTGAAAGTATTTGTATGGAGTGCAGCCATGTATGGAAGTGAAACATGGACGATAAATAGTTTTTAAAAGGAGAGTATAGAAACTTTCGAAATGAGGTGCTACAGAAGAATGCTGAAGATTGGATGGGTAAATCTCATAACTAATGAGGAGGTATTGAACAGAACTGGGGAGAAGAGAAATTTGTGGCACAACTTGACTAGAAGAAGGGATCGGTTGGTAGGACATGTTCTGAGGCATCAAGGGACACCAATTTAGTACTGGAGGGCAGCGTGGGGGGGAAAAAATCGTAGAGGGAGACCAAGAGATGAATACACTAAGCAGATTCAGAAGGATGTAGGTTGCAGTAGGTACTGGGAGATGAAGAAGCTTGCACAGGATAGAGTAGCATGGAGAGCTGCATCAAACCAGTCTCAGGACTGAAGATCACAACAACAACCTAATGTACACTGTAATGAGTTAAATGTGCATACGAATACATTGTGTGTGTATTTCGTCATGTAAACAAAATGGTAAAGTTTTCATGAACTGTTTAATCTACCACAAAAGACTGTAAAGGACAAAGACTGTGTGTGCATAGACCCAAATGAATGTTGTGTCAAGAAAATGTATTCAGTATGACGAAAAATAACGTCATTCACGGGAACTACAGTGAAATGAACAGTGTTCATGAAACAATATAAACGGTACAACGCCAGAGACGTTGGTTTTATTATAGTGTATAAAGGTTAAATGTAGTAACTCACAGACCGTGGCGAACTATAGAAGTGTGTTTCAGACAAGGACGTTATTTAACGCTGTCGAAGTACAGCTGATTTAAACGGTCATCAGGGAATCAGTGAATGCATTGGAGGAACCCAACAATGCGAATCGGCTCGCGAAAGCGAACAGAACAGATGATCTGTGCAAGCGTGTCCGGAAATACCTGTTTGTGGCATTATAAACAGTGTGGTGTGTGACCCAAGTAGTGAGACTGTGTAAACCGCCTACTCGGGGGCACAACTGTGTTAAGCTAAATTTAGCGTGTGACAAACTGTGGATTTAAAGAATGTCATACAGCAATACGAAACTGCAATGTAAACTTCAACAAAGGTGTGACGAACTGTACTTAGACAGTGTCACACAGTCGACTTCGTATGTATTAACAAATGAGCGATTAATTCATATGCAAACTGACATAAACTGGTGCTGGATGGAGCAATGAAACAAGATGAGTAATCATGTGTTTTCCCCATCCACAGCAATAAACTTCTATTGATTTATAATGAACTGATGCTGCTGCTGTTCTTGAATTTCCTGAAATTTTGCTGTGGGGCGGTGGTGGAGAACACCTGCAAGGATGGTAGAAGGCAACGCATGTCTGGTACACGGTTGGGTGTGCCTTGTCGCTGTCGCGCATCAGCTGACCACTCACCTCGGTGGCGTCACAACGTGCAGTACTCGCTGTCGGGGGTACAATCCGGCGCCCACTCCCTCATCTCTTCACCAGCTTAGCGGAAGAAGATTAACAATGAACATTCTAAATCTTGTAAAACATTAACGGCGGATCGAATTTGAAACCCTGTGTATCTGTATTTATGCCGCGCGGGATTAGCCGAGCGGTCTCAGGCGCTGCAGTCATGGACTGTGCGGCTGGTCCCGACGGAGGTTCGAGTCCTTCCTCGGGCTTGGGTGTGTGTGTTTGTCCTTAGGATAATTTAGGTTAAGTAGTGTGTAAGCTTAGGGACTGATGACCGTAGCAGTTAAGTCCCATAAGATTTCACACACATATCTGTATTTATGTCTTTAAATGTTGAATAAGAGTACAGTCTTATAGCTCTGCCCTGGTTTTCCCTCGGTTTCCCAGTGGCTTTTACCTGAATCCCGAATGGGGGAGCATAAAACACACAATTCTGAAGAAAGATAGTAAAGAGACTGCACTCAACTTAAGAGAAAATTCATTTATGTACATGAACTGCAACTGTAAGAAAATACTCAACTTCTGCATTATCAAACTATAAATCATATAAAACTGTTGTCACCTGTTTGGACGCAGATAAATTCAATCAATCAATAATAATAAAAATAAATCACATAAATTTGTCGTTACCTGTTTAGATGCAGAGAAACTTAAAATACATTAATCCCACGATTAAATCAATACGTCTACTGTCACCTGTTTGGATGTAGACATAATAAAACGAAATATGCTATCGTGGAATTCCATTTACAAGACTGTATGTGACTATGCAAATGGCATTCCAGGGGCTTTTATAGCATAGCCTCCAGGAAAAGGAGTCCAAAATTAACTTTTCGATATTAACAATAAAGAAGCGCTATATGCGCTCTTAGAATAGTGTTAATTGTAATCTTTGTCTCGTCGTATAAAAGAAAAGCACGTTTTTTGTTTCATTGTCTTCTGTGTGTTCTCGGTTCTGATGTGCTAACTGACGGACACATGTACTTCACAGTCTGTAATTAATACAATTATCTGTAGTGTTATTATAATTTAATGTTAAATCTTCACTTCCCTCATACCTCTTCTGCAATAAAATCATCTTGCTTCTGAAGGCAGCATGAACCAACCAGTCTCTTTTGGTAAGGCTGCTTGTATTACTGCAAAATGTCTCAAAACTTTGGTAAAAAGTAAAGTGCAAGCAATTTTGTCACAAGAAAAAGGTGCAGTACAGAAAATTCTGTCTGGGGAGTCTGGTGGCTAGCGGAAATGTTTAAACTCAGGGGAGTGTTCCTGTAGCCACTCTGTAGCAATTCTGGACGTGTAGGGTGTCGCATTGTCCTGCTGGAATTACCCAGGTCCGTCGGAATTCGCAATGTACATGAATGAATACAGGTGTTCAGACAGACGTGTCATCTGTCAGAGTTGTATCAAGATGTATTAGGGGTACCATATCACTCCAACTGCACACTGCCCACACCATTACAGAGTCTCCACCAGCTTGAACAAGTCCTTGTTGACTTGCAGGGTCTATGGACTCATGAGGTTGTCTCCATACCCGTACACATCCATCCACTCAATAGAATTTGAAATGAGACTCATCCGACCAGGCATCAACAGTCTAATGGCGGTGTTGAACGGCCCAGGTGAAGTGTAAAGCTAAGTGTCGTGCAGTCATCAAGGGTACCCGAGTGGACTTTCAGCTCCAAAAGCCCATATTGATGATGTTTCATTGACTGGTTCACACACTGACATTTTTTGATGGCCCGGCATTGAAATCTGCAGCAATTTGTTGAAGGGTTGCACTTCTGTTACGTTGAACAATTCTCTGCAGTCTTCATTGGTCCTGTTCTTGCAGGATATTTTTCCAGCCGCAGCAATGTTGGAGATTTGATGTTTTACCAGATTCCTGATATTCACTGTACACTCATGAAATGGTCATATGGGAAAATTCCCACTTCACTGCTACCTTGGAGACGCTGTGCCCCATAGCTCATGCGCCGACTATAACACAACATTTAAACTCACTTAAATATTGGTAACCAGCCATTGTAGCATCAGTGTGCTCCCTGCCGCCGTTGGATAAGCAGCTGCAGCAGCAAGTCGTATACTCCTAGCTCACTCATTTCTTACATAGTTTAATTCTTAATTTCTTTGCGTGTTTTTGGTACTTGCATTGTTTGATACATAAATTTCGGGCGTATTATAGTATTTGAGAGTTTTAGTACCTGAATAGTGTAAAATCGCGTAGTCCCCTTCCGCTGCCGAGCAGTGTGTCAGCAGTGCGCAAGTAGCAGCATTACTGCATTTACTAGTCAATCTTGTATTTTAATAACCGTTTAAATTTTGTCGATTTGTTTGCGCTCTCTGTAGATTAGTTCAGACGTTCTTTGCAAAACAGTTTTTAGCATGGATAGGGACTGCAACTGCTGTGTTCGGATGCAGGCTGAGTTGGCATCCCTTCGCTCCCAGCTTCAGGCAGTGTTGGCTTCGGTCACACAGCTTGAGGCTGTTGCCAATGGGCAACACTGTGGGGGTCCGGATGGGGGTTTGTCGGGGACGGCCAGCTCGTCCCTCGCATCCCCCGATCGGACTAAGACTGTGGTTGCCCGGGATACTGCCCGCATTGAGGCTGATCCCTCACCTGTGGTAGAGTGGGAGGTCGTCTCAAGGTGTGGCAGGGGGCGAAAGACATTCCAGAGGGCTGAACGGAAGGCCTCTCCAGTTTGTCTGACGAACCGGTTTCAGGCTCTGTCTCAGGCTGATACTGATCTTCGGCCTGACATGGCTGCTTGTCCTGTTCCAGAGGTTGCCCCTCAGTCTGCATGATCTGGGCGGTCGCAGAGGGTGGGCTTACTGGTAGTTGGGAGCTCCAACGTCAGGCGCGTAATGGGGCCCCTTAGGGAAATGGCAGCAAGAGAGGGGAAGAAAACCAATGTGCACTCCGTGTGCATACCGGGGGGAGTCATTCCAGATGTGGAAAGGGTCCTCCCGGATGCCATGAAGGGTACAGGGTGCACCCATCTGCAGGTGGTCGCTCATGTCGGCACCAATGATGTGTGTCGCTATGGATCGGAGGAAATCCTCTCTGGCTTCCGCCGGCTATCTGATTTGGTGAAGACTGCCAGTCTCGCTAGCGGGATGAAAGCAGAGCTCACCATCTGCAGCATCGTCGACAGGACTGACTGCGGACCTTTGGTACAGAGCCGAGTGGAGGGTCTGAATCAGAGGCTGAGACGGTTCTGCGACCATGTGGGCTGCAGATTCCTCGACTTGCGCCATAGGGTGGTGGGGTTTCGGGTTCCGCTGGATAGGTCAGGAGTCCACTACACGCAGCAAGCGGCTACACGGGTAGCAGGGGTTGTGTGGCGTGGACTGTGCGGTTTTTTAGGTTAGATGGCCTCGGGCAAGTACAGAAAGGGCAACAGCCTCAAAGGGTGCGGAGCAAAGTCAGGACATGCGGGGACCAAGCAGCAATCGGTATTGTAATTGTAAACTGTCGAAGCTGCGTTGGTAAAGTACCGGAACTTCAAGCGCTGATAGAAAGCACCGAAGCTGAAATCGTTATAGGTACAGAGAGCTGGCTTAAGCCAGAGATAAATTCTGCCGAAATTTTTACAAAGGTACAGACGGTGTTTAGGAAGGATAGATTGCATGCAACCGGTGGTGGAGTGTTCGTCACTGTTAGTAGTAGTTTATCCTGTAGTGAAGTAGAAGTGGATAGTTCCTGTGAATTATTATGGGTGGAGGTTACACTCAACAACCGAGCTTGGTTAATAATTGGCTCCTTTTACCGACCTCCCGACTCAGCAGCGTTAGTGGCAGAACAACTGAGAGAAAACTTGGAATACATTTCACATAAATTTCCTCAGCATGTTATAGTCTTAGGTGGAGATTTCAATTTATCAGATGTAGACTGGGACACTCAGATGTTTAGGACGGGTGGTAGGGACAGAGCATCGAGTGACAATATACTGAGTGCACTATCCGAAAATTACCTCGAGCAATTAAACAGAGAACCGACTCGTGGAGGTAACATCTTGGACCTACTGATAACAAATAGACCCGAACTTTTCGACTCCGTAAGTGCAGAACAGGGAATCAGTGATCATAAGGCCGTTGTAGCATCCCTGAATATGGAAGTTAATAGGAATATAAAAAAAGGGAGGAAGGTTTATCTGTTTAGCAAGAGTAATAGAAGGCAGATTTCAGACTACCTAACAGATCAAAACGAAAATTTCTGTTCCGACACTGACAATGTTGAGTGTTTATGGAAAAAGTTCAAGGCAATCGCAAAATGCGTTTTAGACAGGTACGTGCCGAGTAAAACTGTGAGAGACGGGAAAAACCCACCGTGGTACAACAACAAAGTTAGGAAACTACTGCGAAAGCAAAGAGAGCTTCACTCCGAGTTTAAACGCAGCCAAAACCTCTCAGACAAACAGAAGCTAAACAATGTCAAAGTTAGCGTAAGGAGGGCTATGCGTGAAGCGTTCAGTGAATTCGAAAGTAAAATTCTATGTACCGACTTGACAGAAAATCCTAGGAAGTTCTGGTCTTACGTTAAATCAGTAAGTGGCTCGAAACAGCATATCCAGACACTCTGGGATGATGATGGCATTGAAACAGAGGACGACACGCGTAAAGCTGAAATACTAAACAACTTTTTCCAAAGCTGTTTCACAGAGGAAGACCGCACTGCAGTTCCTTCTCTAAATCCTCGCACAAACGAAAAAATGGCTGACATCGAAATAAGTGTCCAAGGAATAGAAAAGCAACTGAAATCACTCAACAGAGGAAAGTCCACTGGACCTGACGGGATACCAATTCGATTCTACACAGAGTACGCGAAAGAACTTGCCCCCCTTGTAACAGCCGTGTACCGCAAGTCTCTAGAGGAACGGAGGGTTCCAAATGATTGGAAAAGAGCACAGGTAGTCCCAGTCTTCAAGAAGGGTCGTCGAGCAGATGCGCAAAACTATAGACCTATATCTCTGACGTCGATCTGTTGTAGAATTTTAGAACATGTTTTTTGCTCGAGTATCATGTCGTTTTTGGAAACCCAGAATCTACTATGTAGGAATCAACATGGATTCCGGAAACAGCGATCGTGTGAGACCCAACTCACGTTATTTGTTCATGAGACCCAGAAAATATTAGATACAGGCTCCCAGGTAGATGCTATTTTTCTTGACTTCCGGAAGGCGTTCGATACAGTTCCGCACTGTCGCCTGATAAGCAAAGTAAGAGCCTACGGAATATCAGACCAGCTGTGTGGCTGGATTGAAGAGTTTTTAGCAAACAGAACACAGCATGTTGTTATCAATGGAGAGACATCTACAGACGTTAAAATAACCTCTGGCGTGCCACAGGGGAGTGTTATGGGACCATTGCTTTTCACAATATATATAAATGACCTAGTAGATAGTGTCGGAAGTTCCATGCGGCTTTTCGCGGATGATGCTGTAGTATACAGAGAAGTTGCAGCATTAGAAAATTGTAGCGAAATGCAGGAAGATCTGCAGCGGATAGGCACTTGGTGCAGGGAGTGGCAACTGTCCCTTAACATAGACAAATGTAATGTATTGCGAATACATAGAAAGAAGGATCCTTTATTGTATGATTATATGATAGCGGAACAAACACTGGTAGCAGTTACTTCTGTAAAATATCTGGGAGTATGCGTGCGGAACGATTTGAAGTGGAATGATCATATAAAATTAATTGTTGGTAAGGCGGGTGCCAGGTTGAGATTCATTGGGAGAGTGCTTAGAAAATGTAGTCCATCAACAAAGGAGGTGGCTTACAAAACACTCGTTCGACCTATACTTGAGTATTGCTCATCAGTGTGGGATCCGTACCAGATCGGGTTGACGGAGGAGATAGAGAAGATCCAAAGAAGAGCGGCGCGTTTCGTCACAGGGTTATTTGGTAACCGTGATAGCGTTACGGAGATGTTTAGCAAACTCAAGTGGCAGACTCTGGAAGAGAGGCGCTCTGCATCGCGGTGTAGCTTGCTCGCCAGGTTTCGAGAGGGTGCGTTTCTGGATGAGGTATCGAGTATATTGCTTCCCCCTACTTATACCTCCCGAGGAGATCACGAATGTAAAATTAGAGAGATTAGAGCGCGCACGGAGGCTTTCAGACAGTCGTTCTTCCCGCAAACCATACGCGACTGGAACGGGAAAGGGAGGTAATGACAGTGGCACGTAAAGTGCCCTCCGCCACACACCGTTGGGTGGCTTGCGGAGTATGAATGTAGATGTAGTAACCGACCTGACAATTGCGCCAGGCACTTGTTGTCTTATATAGGCATTGCCGACCTCAGTGCCGTATTCTGCTGTTAGCATATCTCTGTATTCAAATATGCATGCCAATATCAGTTTCTTTGGCGCTTCAGTGTATATTTATGGTGCGTAAAGTTCAGGATTCAAATATCAATCATCCAAAGCAGATCCAAGCAACTCTCAAAAATTCCAGAGAAAATCGGCTTTGAAGTTTTTCAAGTTTCCTTAACACCTTATAATCATGTCCTCTTACAGAAGGGCCACATGGCTGGCTCTTTGGTGGAGTGCTCACATACCACAAGTGGGTGGTCTGGGTTTTATTCCCATCTGTGGCATAATTTTAAACTAAGTTTCAATGTTCTGTGAACGTTTTGGTAATGCATAAAATGGACAAGGATGAAAAAAATTAATTTGTAATTTTTTTTAAATCTAAACAATGTTTTATAAAAGATAAGTAATTATGAATTTATATGTAGAATTCTGTGTAGAATATATAATTATAAATAAGAAGACGTTCATTTTTCATAACAATTACATTTATATGTATGCCAATATATGCTATATTTGGAGAATTTTATGTTTCAATGACATAGGTAGATCTGAATGGGAACAGCAAAAAAGATGGCAGAAACAAGACTCAAAGTAGATTACCAGTCTTGAGTGCTACTGATTTTTTTTCGTGTTTATGTATTTTATGTTTCACGGAAATGCTAGTAGAACATGCGCCTCTGTTTAAAATTTTACATTGGCTGGGAATCGAATGTGTGACACCTACATCACAGGTGAGCATTCTACCATAAAGCCACACTGCTTGATAGAAAAATCGACCTTACTTTAACATATTAAAGTTGTCTGGAAATCTTCAATTTTTGAGTGTTGCATCATATTAAGGCCAGTTCATATGGGTCATTAAGTCATGGCACTATCACATCAAGGTGTGTTCCCTCTGTCCATCACATCAATTCATGTGATCTCAACGCACATGGCTATTCTCAACTACTCTTTTCGGGGGAATTGCGATCTTTACAATATGGTTTTCAACTGTTTTATGTGCAAAGTGCCCGTACACAATGTAGCTCATGTACATGGATGCTGGAGTCCACATTAGTACGAAAATGAAGTTTATTAGACTCAAAAGGCTTACATCCTTCATGGATAGCATATATATTATAGAAGGAAGACAGAAGCACAAACCAACCCAAGAAGGGCGTAGTTCTCAAAAACGTCATAAAGGGACACAGAATGGGAGTTTGATACACTATACAAAGACAGCTCAAGGAAGAGAAATCTTCATTTTATATTTCAGGAAGTCGAAGCATCGGTTTTTTCATTTTTTAGACAAATTGCGCCCAGAATAACGAAAAATTAGTTTGTTTAAGGTTAACTTTAGTCGCTGACCCAGTGTGAATTTTTGAGCAATAGTCCTATCTCCCTCAATATCTTTCCCTTAAAGATTTATATGTTTCCTTTATGTCTTGTATTCGTCTTTTAATAGTTCAAGTGCCTTTTTTGTACTGGGGTTAGCTGGTGAAACAACATAAATATTGACCACCTTCACTCGCGAAACTGTTTCACACACAATCCATACAGCATTGTGTAGCAAATAACGAACAAGAAACAACCAGTATTAACCACAAAAACCACTACGAGACGAAATATGAGGATCTGTGTTGTGCATGGCTGTGTATAGAGCTTGGGGATCACATGACCAACAACTGATGGATGACGTCAGCTGCCAAAACTTTCTTCAGGCCAGTTCACACAGACTGCCATGTCACGTCACGTCCTGTTCCATCAAAACATTCTGCGATGCGTTTCAAATGCACCCACACTGGCCATTCCATCACATCACGACACCGTCAAGGTTTCCCAGGAAGAAAGTTTTGCCAGTTGTTGTCACCCCTCCATTGATCACATGATCCCCAAGCTCACTGCCTCTCGATACATGGCCATGCACAGATCTCCATATTTAGTTTTGTTGTGGTTTTTGTGGTTAATATATTGCTTTTTGTTTGTTATTTGCTATAAAACAAGTTAGTTATAAGTTATTAATTGTTTCCTTCATTATTTCATTTGTTAAATTTTATAATAAATGACAAGAATTAATTGAAGCAGTGAGGCAGCAGTTGGAATTGTACAACATGAGCATGCTAAATTACATGCCATCTACAGCATTTATAAAGTGAATACCAGTATGGGTATTTAATACCTTGCAATGAAATGCATTGCAATATGTCTCCAAACTTAAGTTAAAAAAGTATTGTGAGTAGAATTAGATTGGTACTAGGTGAAATTTATTTGTATATCAAGCATTTGTACTGATCATAAAGAAATGGACTGAAATATTTAGACAATGTTGTTTGCTTAAATGTATGTTTGTGGTAGGCTTATTTATTGTTAAATTGCTCTCTGGATTATGTGTGAAACAGTCTAGCGAGTGTCAGTTGTCAATTTTTATTTGGTTTCACTGGCTAACCCCAGTACAAATAAGGGGCTTGCGCTATTAGAAGCCAAGAACGAGATGTAAAGAAAACCCATGAATCTTGAAGGGGAATGTATTGAGGGAGGTATGGCTATTGCACATAAATCTGCACTAAACCCAGCAACTAAACTTAATGTTAAACAATTTTTCGTGGAATGTGTTGGTAACTTGTAACTCTCTGCTCCTTTTATTAATTCTGAGAGCAATTTGACATAACAAATGAAAGAACTGATGCATGTTCTTCCTCGAATATAAAATGAACATCTCCCTTCCTTGAGCTCCTTGCGTAGTGATGAAATTTCCATTCTGTGCCACTTAATGACACTTTTCGGACCCACACTCTTTTTTATGGTTTTTGCGCTTCTGTCTTCATTCTCAAATATACATGATATCCCTGAAAGCTGTAAACTCTAAACCATTTGAGTTCAATAACTGTCATTTTCGACAAATATGGACCCCAGCATCCGTATATATGAGCTACCACATTGTGTTTGTGCATATCCTGTGTAAAAAGACTTGAAAACTATCTTGCGAAGAGCGCCATTCCCGCGAAAAAAAGGTGAGAATAGCCATGAGAGTTGAGATCACATGACTTGACGTGCCGTGACATGATGGGTAGTGTGAATAGACCTTGATGTGACAGTGCTGCGATGTGCTGGTGTCATGATGTGATGGTAGCATGATGGCTGGTATGGTTGACCTTTACTGAGAAACTTTGACAGTGATATGAGGTGACGTGATGGGACAGGATGGGATGGCATGGCCATTGCGGATGACACCATTTGTAATGCATTGCAAATTGTTTTGATTGGACAGGATGTGAAGTGATGTGACAGCCAGTGTGAATTGCCCTTACTGTTTATGCACCTTGACACTGTAAGGAATTTAAAATCTTAAAAGATAACCCAGTTGAAGGCCTTGTTTCCTAAAGCCTTCTGTTTAAGTGCTGATTTGGAGGTTTTGTTAACTCATTTGAAATGTCGTTGGCCACCTTCTGCATATAGTTAAAATCTGATGTTGTTTGTTTGGATAATTTAATCTGCTTGTTATCATGGCTAGCTGTCAAATGTTTTTTTCCTTTTTTTTAAGGTTCCTTATATTGGTTGCCAACAAAGGCAAACTACTAAATTAAGGGTTTTAAAATTATATTGAAACACTTTGGTCACCAAGGATGCTCTTATCTTAGTTAATTACTGTGTTACTCTATTCTATTGCCTTTCAAGGCAGTGAATAGTTGCAATTGTTTTCCATATTTTATTGCTTGTGCCTTTATTATTCTAGGTGTTTACCAGTGTGGAAAAATTAATAGGGTGTAATCTGTTTTTCTAAAGTGTCCACCTGGAACATTAAGGGACCTAAACTTCTTGTTGTTTCTGATGTTTGATCTTATCGTTAAATAAACTAATTGAAACTGTGTCAATTCATTTACCACCCATCAACAGAGCTGCCTACCGTTCCAATTTTAAATGAAAAATTCAGCTCCAATGAAGAGAAAAATAGTTATTTATGACTTTATTAGGCACATCAGAAAAAAACAATGACTGAAGTAAATAGGCTCCATTAATACCCTTATAAATACTGTTTGATGTGTTTGTATTTTTGCAAGCAAATAAGTTGCGATGTTTTGAAATGTTCTATCATTTCTCATTCCATAACCACACAAAATTGTTCAAGAACATACGTTATGGAGTTGGCTCTAGCCATCCAATACTATACTCTGACTTCTTGTTTCACAGATAATTTTCGTTTAACAGTTCAGTACTGGACATGTGATGGACAGTGTGAGTACACCTTAATATGATGATGCTATGACACGACCTGGTGGCTGGCATGAATTGGCCTTAAACCAGGTTTACAAATGCAAAACACGTGTCAGCACAGCTAGCAGCATGCTGCAGTTGCAATGCAATTTCATGTGTGAACTCCCAGTTTTTAGTGACACAAAATAAAATATGCAATATTTGTCATGCCATAGAAAGTTCAACTTGGTTGTACTTTGTTGTGACACTTTCCTTCCACCACTGCCCCCTAGTGGCAGTATTTCGGAACACATGCATTCTGTTGCAGTTATCGTGGAGCAGTTGCTCCTGTAATCCATTCCATAACAGTGTGTTTTCATTTTATTACTGAAAAAAATCGAAAACAACGGTTCTCATGCACAGTTTCGCAGCTTCTGGAACCACAAGAACAGCAACCTATACTTGATGTTCTGCAGAATGTGTGTGTGTTGTTTTTTAGGGAGGGGGGGCGGCTATATTTGCAAACCAATGATGTATAGCACAATCTTAAACGATTTATAGATGAATAAATAAATAAAATTAATAGATGTAACCAGAAAAGCGAATTGTATAAACTTGATGATTTGTAAGATTGTATAAAGTGTGAATTCCGTTTAGGAAATAGATACCTAGTGTGATATAGCAGCTTATAACAACATAACTGTCAGGCTTGAAGATCTTGAACTAAAGGAGACAGAAAACTATAAATTTCTAGGACTAACAGTGGCTAGATATATATGACACGGGAGAATCACATAAATAACATTTGCAGCAAAATAAGTTCAAGCTTATTCCTGACGAGAAATACGTCAAAGTCAGTAAATAGAAACACTCCACAAACAACGCACTATGAGGTAGTCCAGTTGCACCTCTCATATGGCATACTGATTTGGGGAAATTCTGCAGATGTGCACAGACAAAGGGTATTAAGGCTACAAAAGAGAGCCATATGATACAACACAAAAGTATCACCTACAGAATATGAAACAATTATCCACTTAAAAACTAACTACACTGCATTGCTAAACGGAGAATATCATGATCTCAATACAAGAAGAAAAAAATGGGTAATGTAGAGAAGGAAGTAGGCTACAATTAACTGACAAAGAACTTGTAAATTCTGGACATGTAGTGTACAACAGTTAACTGCAGTGTATAAAAATAATAGAAAGTATGTGTCATTTTAAAAGAAAGTGAAAAAGCCACGAGATCAATGTTTACCCTTACAATGTTAAAGATTATTTTGAAGTAAAAAATTAACTAGCATGTCAGTATACCATTTAAAAGGAAACTGTTATAAATTTAAAACTGTATATAGAATCAGTTCAAATATCTAAGATGTACGAAATAATATTTTGTGTCAAACTGTCGATTCTGCTGTCCTCTATTTTTTCCCCATTTTCCTGGCAGTGCTGAGAATATGAAACTTTTTGTGAAAATTCTGAAACATGTAATATATATATTTTGTATCTTTTTGTAACAAGCTGATATATGCGCCAGTCAGATTATAAATGCAGTAATACATTAACTGCTATATGACACTGTATTTCTCTATATATATATGTAAGCTTTATGTAAACATGATAAGCCCAATATTGTTGTAAGAAATGATCCATGAACAAATAAAGAATACAATAAGATTACAGAATCTTGGAAGAGTGGCATGTCAGCATATGATACTGGCATGCCAGATGTTGGTTGATCTGCCATTGCAAACAGCATTTTCGTCTCCGAGTGTTATTTCGTCTATAAATGTGTTTGTGGCCCCTGATTTATCCCTGTATGAAATCTATTTTCAGATCCTATATTTGAGTTTCCACTTCCTTGTATTTAAGCCCGCATCTCGTGGTCGTGCGGTAGCGTTCTCGCTTCCCACGCTCGGGTTCGATTCCCGGCGGGGACAGGGATTTTCTCTGCCTCGTGATGGCTGGGTGTTGTGTGATGTCCTTCGGTTAGTTAGGTTTAAGTAGTTCTAAGTTCTAGGGGATTGATGACCATAGATGTTTAGTCCCATAGTGCTCAGAGCCATTTTTGAACCTTGTATTTAACTCTTTTTCACGTCTCTAATGCCGTAACCTGCACTATAACATTCATAGACACTCAAATGTTTTCATTTGATGGGTTACTGAAAGCTGTGCAACCACTTAGAATTTGTGGCGTGCTGCGTGAATATTAGCTAATGATGTTACTATAGAAAGGCACGAGAAGTGGTGCCGCATTAGTTGCGCGTGTGAACCCGGCTTTAACTTCAAGCAACACATACGTTTTGGACGAAATTCCAGCTGGCTTAACTCTCATTGATATTTCTATAATGCCAGTGGTTGTTGCTATAAAACCAGCTGATGTTTCTATAAGGCCATTTCTTATCCTATAAACCATTTAGGACTGTATCAAAAAGTATCGAAATGTTATTGAAATATCGAAAAAATGTGAAGTACTGAAAGTATCAGAAAGGAAAGGAAAGTCCTGGAAGAACCAGAATATCGTTACGAATGTCTGACACAAATTTGTTGCATGAAGCTGCACAGCTTACAGGTGATGAGGCAAACTTTGCTCACACATGTGTTTAAGATCGAGTCTGCGATTTATGACATACTTGGAGATTCCATCAACAGTTCCTGAAATGTACATGTGCAAACATCAACAAGTCTAGACTTGCCTGGGACATTGCTAAGAAATAAGGGAGATAGATGTTATAAGCAACCTTCGGCCAGGCGACTAGCGCGAGTTTTGGTGTTCTCGTAAAGATAAGTCATTTTAGATTATAATAACATTTAGTTTAGTACTGACGGCGTGGTAAATAGGTGTATTAGTGTGCTTTTTAAGCGTACCATTAAAGGTTTCATTTTTTTTTACGTAATATAGCAGAAAACGCGAAAAGATCGTACAATCGGGTTACAGTCATATTTTCTATTTACGTTTTGCCACAGCAAATCTATAGAATTTCGTTTAACTGTTCTTTGCTCTCTCCAGCAATTTAATTGTAGCGTACCTCTTCATTACGTAACTCACAATTCCGGAAAGTAGCGTCAAGTTTATGTTGTTGTTTCAGAAACTTTGCACTGTTGTTTATGTTTACCTATAGTTGCGTATAGGCCAAATTTGTGGACTCGTATTTTCCTGTTTATCTGTAATTGATCTGACTTATTCTTAATAAACTATTACGTTTATCATGAGTGAAAAGTGCCATAGAATTGTTAGGTCAGGGCTTTGGTGTAGCAGGTGCTGTAGTTTTTTCCTTGTGGGTGACAGAAGTCATGTGGGAATAGGGGAAGTAAATGAGACTCATCAGTGGTTTCGAAGGGTATGTAGTAGAGATAGGAAGATACTAGAACAGGTTGGTTGGTTGGTTTTGAGGAAGGAGACCAGACAGCGAGGTCATCGGTCTCATCGGGTTAGGGAAGGACGGGGAAGGAAGTCGGCCGTGCCCTTTTTGAAAGGAACCATCCCGGCATTTGCCTGGAGCGATTTAGGAAAATCACGGAAAACCTAAATCAGGATGGCCGGACGCGGGATTGAACCGTCGTCCTCCCGAATGCGAGTCCAGTGTCTAACCACTGCGCCACCTCGCTCGGTCTACTAGAACAGGAGAGGAAAATTGCCACCCTTCAGGCTGAGTTAGGCAAGGCCAGGGGAAATCTTGACAGGTTAAGGAGGGAGAAGGGTAAAGAGAGGTGGGAAGTGGCGACAGGCAACGAGATGAACAGGCCTAGAGCTTTGTCTGACAGCTTCATGGTGAATGTGGAAAATAGATTTGACCCGTTGCTTCAGATAGAAGCTGGTGAGCCTCAAGCAGTTGCAGGATGAACTAGGATCAGAATACCAGGTCACAATTTTTTTTTAAACCTAGTGCTGGTCTGGAGAAGGTGACAGAGGATTTAGGATCACTTTGCAAAGATTTCATTAAGGAAGACACCATGGGTATGGTGGGTGGGCCAGGTAATAGTATTGACAGAGATCCTGGGTACAGTATTGAGTGTGACATGGCAAAGATTACACCAGCATTGAAGCATACTAGTGTTGAGTTTGTATCTGTTCTTGGGCGCCTCGACCGACCTCATTTGAACTCTTCTGTCAAGAGAGTTAATTTGGAGCTGGAACGGCTGCTTATGTTTGGTGCAGGGTCTCACATTGCTGTGGTTCCTGTTGGTTCTCTCACTAGGTGGGATTATAATAGCCATGGCCTTCACCTCAACAGGGAAGGGAAGGGTAAACTGGCTGGGAAAATAGCAGAAAAGTTAAAGGGGGGAGGCACTGCCATGAGTGATAAAATACTAGTGGTTATAGTGTTCAGAAAAGACCCTTTTTTAGGGTAGGGTGGACAGAAAGAAACCAAGTTTTAAGAGAGGTTAGGATTGAGACAAACCTTCAGTTTGAGAAAGAAACCAAAAAACATAATTCTAGCTTATTACATCAGCATAAACAGCTATTGGTTAAGAATTTTCAACAGTCAGCAGACATTTTAACTCTACCCAATTTTCACTACGCCAATGTGAAATGTCAGCTATCTTTATTGCATCAACATGTTCGAGGACTGAGAAATAAAATTAATTACCTGCATAGATGAATTAGAGTCCTCAAACCCAGCTGGCATAATCTGCCTCTCTGAACATCATGTGACCACTGGTATAGAACTTTTAAGTGTTACAGGATTTAGGTTAGCATCTCACTTTTGTAGAGCAGAAATGGAGAAAGGAGGAGTTGCCACATTCATCAGGAACTGCCATAAATTTAAGAAATAGACATTCATAAATTTTGCCTACAACAGCATATGGAAGCATGGGCAACAGAAGTAGAATTTCACAAAAAATACTTCATAATATTAAGGGTATATCCAGCACCTGCAGGTAACTTTAATCTGTTCATAAACCACCTTGAGCTGTACTGGCCCATTTAACAACCAAAAACAAAGAAATAGTGGCTGCTGGTGACTTCAATGTAGATTTCCTTAAAGACTCTCCCAATGAGAACTTATTTGAGTTAGTAACACTATCATTAAACGTAATTCCCAGTGTAAAGGTCCCCACTAGGGTAGCCAGTTGCTCACAAACAGCCATTGGTGATATCTTTATAGAAAAGTCCAATGAAAAAAATTATATTACAAAACCAATAGTCAATGGCCTCTCAGGCCATGACATGTAGTTCCTTCTGTGAAATGTTAATACTGGATATAAAATCTGTTAAATTTGAACTAAAGAGGTTAATCAATAAGCCGAAAGTTGATTATTTTGGGACACTCCTCAGAGACATTCACTGGAGAGATGTTTACAGTGCTCATGGCATGAATGAAAAATATAACACTTTTGCTAATAAAGTGCTTACCTTATTTGAACACTATTTTTCCCCAAAACTAACCAAGGTTAGAGCAAAGTCTACAAAGAAGCCATGGATTACTCAAGGAATAGAGGTATCTCGTAAAACATAAAGAAAACTGTATCTGTCAATCCGAAACAGTTCTGATGTTGATGCTATAGCACATTACAAGAAATACTGCAAAATATTAAAGACTGTAATACGGACATCAAAGCAAATATATTACAAGGAAATGATAGTCATATCAGATAACAAAATAAGGACAATATGGGATATAGTGAAGGACGAGACAGGTAGAACCAGACATGAAGAGGGACAAATAGCATTAAGAGTAAATGATACATTGGTGACAAATGTGTATAGTGTTGCAGAACGTTTTAACAAACATTTTATAACTGTTACTGAAAAGATGGGGTTGACTGTTCCATAGTTGCTGCTATGGAGTACCTCAGACAAGACATTTCAAGTAACTTCCATAATATGAATTTGACTCTCACTACCCCAGCAGAAGTAATTTCCATCATAAAATCAAAATCATCTAGTGGGTATGATGAAACATCAACAAAGTTAATTAAAAAATATGATTCTGAGTTAAGTAACATATAAAGCTATCTGTGTAACCAGTCATTTATCAGTGGAATATTTCATGAATGGTTAAAATATGCTGAAGTTAAGCCACTGTTTTTCACATTTGCCAGCATTCTCAAAAATGTTAGAAAAGGTAATCTACAATCGACGTTATAACCATCTTATCACAAATAACATACTGACAAAGTCGCAGTTCGGATTTCACAAGTGTTTTGCTATTGAGAAGGCTGTCTGCATTTACATTGAAAATGTAATTAAATCGTTAGACAAAAACTTGCGGTTTAGCTGGTATATTATGTGATCTTTCAAAGGCATTTGACTGAGTAAATCACAATATCTTTTAAGTAAATTAGAGTATTGTGGTGTAACAGGAAATGCTGCAAAATGGTTCAAATCTTATATCTCTGGCAGGAAACAAAAGGTGTTATTAGGAAAGAGACATCATCCACCTGTGAACTAATTACATGTGGGGTCCCACAAGATTCCATCTTAGGACCGTTCCTTTTTCTTGGGTATATCAATGACCTTTCATCAGTAACATTATCAGATGCCAAGTTTGTGTTGTTTGCCGATGGTACAAACATTGCAATAAATAACAGATCAAATGTAGTCCCAGAGCGATCGTCTAATAAAATATTTGCGGACATTAATCTCTGATTCCTAGCCAGTTCTTTGTCACTAAACTTTGAAAAAACACACTACATGCAGTTCAGAACTTGTAAGGGGTGTCCCACGAGTATATGGGTAAAATACGATCACAAGCAGATAGAAGTTGGCAGTGTTAAATTCTTAGGATTACAGCTTGATAAAAAATTCAACTGGGAAGATCACACCACAGAACTGCTGAAACGTCTTAACAAATCTCTGTTTGCAATCCGAATTGTGCCAGACTTAGGGGATATAAAAATGAAAAAGGTGTCATACTATGCTTACTGTCATTCCATTATGTCACATGAGATTATTTTTTGGGGTAATTCATCAAGCCAAGCTAAAGTTTTCTGGGCACAAAAACGTGCAATACGAGTTATATGTGGTGTGAACTCAAGATCATCCTGAAGGAGCCTGTTTAGGGAAATAGGGATACTAACGTAACTACTGCTAGCCAATATAATTAATACTTAATGAAATTTTTCATTAAAAATATATCACATTTTCAAACCAACAGCTCAATTCATGGAATCAATACTAGAAATACGAATAATCTTCACAAGGATTTAAAGTCACTTAGTCTTGTACAACAAGGTGTGCATTATTCAGGAACACACAATTCAATAATTTGCCAGCAGCCATAAAAAGCTTAACAACCAGTGAAATTCAGTTTAAGAGAAGCCTAAAGGATTTATTGGTGGCCAACTCCTTCTACTCCATTGATGAATTTTTCAGTAGAACCAACTGATTTGTGTGTGTGTGTGTGTGTGTGTGTGTATGTGTATAAGTACAATAAAACTTCTGCACCATTTCAGTGCAGTAATGTGTTCTTTGTAAGTAAGTATTGTAGTAGTTCTATTATATGTTTATTACCTTATAAATTAAAAAAAACATTTTTTTTAGTTTTAAATTCAGTGCATTAATGTGATCTTAGTAAATGAGCGTTTGTAAAATGATTTTTTCATATAGTGTTCATTAAAAAAAGACGATCATTCCACTTGGGACCGGTGGAAGGTACGTTAGCTTATTTGTTTCAGTTGTAAATATTTGTCATGTATTATTGTTTTTCTGACATGTTCTACATCCTGGAAGACCTCCTCACTACGGATCAATTGAAATGAAAGTTAATCTAATCTAATCAACCGCTAGTAGTAAAGGCGGGCTCACACACTCATCTAATGTGGCGCCACAGCTTGTGGCCTGCTGTAATGGCATCTCTGTTTGCAATCCGAATTGTGCCAGACTTAGGGGATATAAAAATGAAAAAGGTTTGCCTGAGTTTTAAGGTATTTTCAGTGATTATAAATTGGTGAAACTTATGTTGTGGTGGCTTACATAATCGATTTACCGCAGAAGAAGAAGCAGTACGCTCAAAAATATCAGGATGCGTGGGAAGCAGAACCTGAATTCAATGGGTGGCTATTGCACAAACAAAGTAGACAGGCGGCACGGTCTCTGAAAGTGAGCGACTGTATGTGGCAAATGCCTTTATGGTCGCAGCAGCCACCATGCCAAATGTTAACTTTGTTTGCAAATAAGTTGTATTAAGTGTTGCCAATTTAGCGACTTTGTCGCTAGAAATGGCGACATTTGCCTTCGTCTTAGCGACAAAAAAAACTTTTTAGCGACAAAAATTATTTGGCGACTTATCTGGCGACTTTTGGAGTACAAATCAAAATTATTTTGGGCCAGCAATTTCATTAACAAAACTAAGATTTTAACTATAGAATGGGTACTACACTGACTTTGTTCTAGATTTACTAAGTTAAATTAAGTTCTTAGCAGATCATGTAGCATTGTTCAGCATTTTCTGAATGTGGGAATTGCCTACAGAGTAAGAAAACCTTGACTATAGAACAATTCATTATTCATTACCCACTAGCCTGTTATCGTCGATAGCGTAACGCTCTATAATTCTTCAACTTTTGAAGTTCCTTTATTTTTCGAATTGACAAAAAACATGTAATTTAAGTATAATAAAATACATTTCTGTCCAGCAACCTCTAATTTTTCGAAATGTTAACTCGCAGTCAAATGATTACCACATGCACAGTGGTAACACAAGAACAATTCGGTGGGGGTATCTCAGACATTACGTTTTAAACAATGAACAATAGGACTGATATCGAGTTACCGAGTGAGTAGATTCTTTCATGACCTCTAGTTTGCCTGAGTTTTAATGTATTTTCAGTGATTATAAATTGGTGAAACTTATGTTGTGGTGGCTTACATAATCGATTTACCGCAGAAGAAGAAGCAGTACGCTCAAAAATATCAGGATGCGTGGGAAGCAGAACCTGAATTCAATGGGTGGCTGAAACCAGTCGTTGGAGACTTATCGAAGGCAAGATGTCAAGTATGTGCAACAGAGTTTTATGCTAAATTGTGTGATATTAGAAAGCATTCGAAAACTATTAAGTATAAACAAAAAATTTATTTAAAAAAAAACACAAAGCACCTTACCTGTGAAAAATGTTCCGAAAACTACAGTTAGAATAGCAAGCAGAGCGGAAGGCGCCCTTTCTTTATTTATTGCTGAACATTGTTCTGTTTTAGCTGTAGATCATTTAGGAATACTGTGCAAGAAGGTGTTTTCCGGTGATGAGGGCGCTAAAAACATGCAATTACATCGTACAAAGTGCACTAACATTATAACTGAAGTTTTGGCTCCGTATTTTACACAATCATTGGCTGAAAATATAGGTAACCAAAAATACAGTGTACTAATAGATGAATCCACGGATGTATCAATATCTAAAATGCTAGGTATCGTTATACGGTACTATAGTGTATACAACCAAACCATTTGATCAGAATTTCTCAAACTCACTGTAGTAGGAACTGCAGATGCAAGAAATCTGGCTGCTGTTCTTGTGAATTCTTTGAAAGATCTCAAACTTCCAGTCGCTAATATGGTAGGAATTGGCACAGATAATGCTTCTGCAATGGTTGGAATAAACAATGGGCTTTTCGAACAACTCAAGAGAGAATATGGTTTGAAGCATTTGGATTTGATCCATTGCATTTGTCACTCTCTTCGGCTTGCAGTTTCGCACGCCTCAGTGAATACCATACCTAGAAACATAGAGTTCCTTGTACGGGAAACCTAGAATTGGTTCTCCATTTCACCCAAAAGACAAGAGGAATATAAAAAGGTTTATGAGAAAATAAATTGTGGAAAACAGCCACTAAAAATTTTGAAGGTCTGTGCAACACGTTGGCTTTCAATTGAACCAGCAATACGAAGAATTCTGGAGCAGTGGGAAGAACTAAAGCTACATTTTTCACTTGCCATGGTTCAAGACAATTGTTACACTGCCGATCTTTTGTACAAGATGTATTGTGACGACTCAAATCATCTTTACATGTTTTACCTTAAACATGCTTTAAATGACACACAAATAGTAATAAAATCTTTTGAAGAAGAAGACAATGACCCCACTAAACTACTAAATACACTTGTATTTCTCATGCAGTCACTCGGACAAAACATAGTTTTTCCAGCTGTTAATTTGTTGACAACACCAGTTCCAAGTGAAAGTATGTACGCAAATCCGAACCTTGGCATTATGTTTCAACAAAAATTGCCTGAGTCAAGTTTGTCTGAAGAACATAAAGTTTATTTGAAGAAGAGATGCATTCAGTTTAGTCTGAAACTCATAAAACAAATTCAACAAAGAATGCCGAGTAACGTTACGATCCTGAAAAAAATGTCAGTGCTGAATGTTGAAGAAACACTTAAAGTGAAGAAAAATATTGCTGTAGCGGATGCAGCCAAAGAATTGGGTTTTAGTGGCGATTTTGTCCGCAGCTCGTGGTCGTGTGGTAGCGATCTCGCTCCCCACGCCCGGGTTCCCGGGTTCGATTCCCGGCTGGGTCAGGGATTTTCTCTGCCTCGTGATGACTGGGTGTTGTGTGATGTCCTTAGGTTAGTTTGGTTTAAGTAGTTCTAAGTTCTAGGGGACTGATGACCATAGATGTTAAGTCCCATAGTGCGCAGAGCCATTTAGTGGCGATTTCATAGACAGTATGCTGCAAGAATGGCATAATATCAACTTCATTAGGTGGAATAACACTACTAACACTGTTCGATTTTGGAGTGAGGTTTTGCAGTATAAAACTGTCGCAGGAGAGAATCCTTTTTCTTCGATTTCACAGCTAGCAATGACTGTTCTATGCCTACCGCATTCAATTGTAGAAATGGAAAGAACGTTCAGTTCTATGAACATTATAAAAACTAAACAACGTAACAGATTATCGTTAAACACAATTAATGCTTTCGTCATATTGAGAGACCAGCTGAAGAAACAAAATAAAGATTGTGCATTTTTTGACATACCGTCAGACGTATTGGAGCTTATTGGAACGAACAAAAATTACTCTTTTGCGACAAAACTAGTCGAACTGCAACATCATCTTTTGAGCGACTTTCAACCCTCTACATCAACTACAGTTCTGTCAGAGCATGAAACAGAAGAGTTATTCGATCTTCTGAGTGACGATGATGAATGGCTCACATACCGGTATGTATATATTTTGTAACCTAATTTGAGTTCTTGCTTTCTTGTGTTACAAATATAGTTGTATATTTCTAGTATATTTGACTACTGTGATTGAAGCAACAATTTATGTGTTGCATCAATTATGATAACATGTTTAATTAAACGTTAGCGTATTTTATATGTATGTTGTTGCAAGCGATACGTCATTTAATGAAGACAATATAGCAATTACGTATATGAGACAATTTTTATTAGTATTTTATTACCCCCCTCCCCGCCCACCCTCCCACAATGGCTTATTGCACCATTCACAGGACGAAATTTTCAGTACACCCCTAGTAAAATCAGTTTTAGCGACTTTCTAGCGACTTTTGATATTGAATCTAGGGACTCGGGTTTTTTAGAGTTGGCAACACTGGTTGTATAACTTTCAATATGGCGCCAGTTGAAATCATATGGATGGGTATGTATGTTTTAGTGCAAGTTATGACCTCGTAGTTGCCACAAGAGTTAAATACAATGAGGAAGAAACCCAAATGCTGGATCTGAAAATAGATTTTGCACAGAGATAAATCAAGTGAAACAAACACATTTGTAAAAGAAATAACACACAGCCATGAAAATTCTGCCTGCGATGGCAAACTAACCAACAGCTGGCACATAAATATCGTCTGCAGACACGTCACTCTTCCAAGATTTTAGAATCTTATTGCGACTGTTGATATAGCCATTTCGAACAACTAATTTTTCATTTAACAGCTGCCACATCACACTCTGGAGATATTTCCTGCATATAATCTACAATTTATACAGTGCTTGGTCTAACAAATTGCCAAATTTATGCGATTCTCTTTTCTGGTTATACGTATTAAGTTTATTTACCTTCTTCCTTCGTGGGATATGTCACTGTTTGCAGATCCCCCCCCCCCCACACACACACACAAACAGCTGCAAGAAAATCAAACATAGGTTGCTGTCCTTATAGTTCTAGAAGCTATGAAAGTGTACATGCCGACCATCGTTTGCACTCTTTTCAGAAATAAAATAAAAACACACTGAAATCAAATGGAGTACCATAGCAATTTCTCCAAGATATTTGTGACAGAAAGCTCGTGTTTTGCAATACTGCCGCTAGGGAGCAGAGGTGGTTGGAAAGTAGCGCAACGAAGTACAACCAAGCTGAACTTTTTGTGGCGTGACAAGAGTTAGGTCTCGTAAGTTGCACCGCTAAAAACTGGGAGTTCACACAAACAGCTGCAGTATGCCACTAGTTGTGGTGACACTTTTGTTGCATGTGTGAATGTGGCTTATATCACTGATGCCATTGTTGGTACAGTTACCTTTTCTGTGTGCTTGTGTCATCAAGAACATTTGCGTACACCCATACATGAGTCTTATGAGCTTCAAATGTAGGTGCAAGGGTTTTACAACCAACAGACTCTATTCTTATACTTTGTTTTTACTAGAGAGTTCATACAATTTATATTGATCTTCTTCTTGCATTTTGCTACCACAAAACATAGTCACTAAAGTAGTATATAATCATGTGTAATAGGTGAACCATCTGCAAAACGGATTAAAAACAGTGATGATACTCGTCAGTGGAATTGAATCCATTCTAATTTTAAAAATCGAATATACACTCCTGGAAATTGAAACAAGAACACCGTGAATTCATTGTCCCAGGAAGGGGAAACTTTATTGACACATTCCTGGGGTCAGATACATCACATGATCACACTGACAGAACCACAGGCACATAGACACAGGCAACAGAGCATGCACAATGTCGGCACTAGTACAGTGTATATCCACCTTTCGCAACAATGCAGGCTGCTATTCTCCCATGGAGACGATCGTAGAGATGCTGGATGTAGTCCTGTGGAACGGCTTGCCATGCCATTTCCACCTGGCGCCTCAGTTGGACCAGCGTTCGTGCTGGACGTGCAGACCGCGTGAGACGACGCTTCATCCAGTCCCAAACATGCTCAATGGGGGACAGATCCGGAGATCTTGCTGGCCAGGGTAGTTGACTTACACCTTCTAGAGCACGTTGGGTGGCACGGGATACATGCGGACGTGCATTGTCCTGTTGGAACAGCAAGTTCCCTTGCCGGTCTAGGAATGGTAGAACGATGGGTTCGATGACGGTTTGGATGTACCGTGCACTATTCAGTGTCCCCTCGACGATCACCAGTGGTGTACGGCCAGTGTAGGAGATCGCTCCCCACACCATGATGCCGGGTGTTGGCCCTGTGTGCCTCGGTCGTATGCAGTCCTGATTGTGGCGCTCACCTGCACGGCGCCAAACACACATACGACCATCATTGGCACCAAGGCAGAAGCGACTCTCATCGCTGAAGACGACACGTCTCCATTCGTCCCTCCATTCACGCCTGTCGCGACACCACTGGAGGCGGGCTGCACGATGTTGGGGCGTGAGCGGAAGACGGCCTAACGGTGTGCGGGACCGTAGCCCAGCTTCATGGAGACGGTTGCGAATGGTCCTCGCCGATACCCCAGAGCAACAGTGTCCCTAATTTGCTGGGAAGTGGCGGTGCGGTCCCCTATGGCACTGCGTAGGATCCTACAGTCTTGGCGTGCATCCGTGCGTCGCTGCGGTCCGGTCCCAGGTCGACGGGCACGTGCACCTTCCGCCGATCACTGGTGACAACATCGATGTACTGTGGAGACCTCACGCCCCACGTGTTGAGCAATTCGGCGGTACGTCCACCCGGCCTCCCGCATGCCCACTATACGCTCTCGCTCAAAGTCCGTCAACTGCACATACGGTTCACGTCCACGCTGTCGCGGCATGCTACCAGTGTTAAAGACTGCGATGGAGCTCCGTATGCCACGGCAAACTGGCTGACACTGACGGCGGCGGTGCACAAATGCTGCGCAGCTAGCGCCATTCGACGGCCAACACCGCGGTTCCTGGTGTGTCCGCTGTGCCGTGCGTGTGATCATTGCTTGTACAGCCCTCTCGCAGTGTCCGGAGCAAGTATGGTGGGTCTGACACACCGGTGTCAATGTGTTCTTTTTTCCATTTCCAGGAGTGTACATTGGAGTATTAGCTAATCATGATGGGTTTAAGGACCCCAAACACGTTCTTGACATTTGTCTTCCAGTTTTCACCAACACAATATGTGTTCAATTAGCCACTTAAGGTAAATGCTTCGCTTCTCTGTCAATTTCTGCTTCAAATCATGTGATATTAAGGAAACATATATGAACAGCAAGAATGCGCCTCTATTGCTATATGATAACATCTGTGGACGATGTTCAACCAGTGTTGTAAACTGGCTTTTAAAGAAACTGCAGAGTTTCCAAGTTTATGATCTGGATCAGCATTAAAAGAAAGTTTTAAATTTTGGAATAATGTGAATAAAGAAGGCTCTTATGCTAGAATTCATAGAAAATTACCAGAGTTATTGGAAAAAAACATGCCCTGATAAATGTTTATTCAA
The DNA here is from genome assembly GCF_023898315.1 of Schistocerca nitens. Classification (NCBI taxonomy): domain Eukaryota; kingdom Metazoa; phylum Arthropoda; class Insecta; order Orthoptera; family Acrididae; genus Schistocerca; species Schistocerca nitens. The sequence goes on from NC_064614.1 coordinate 287,390,079, forward strand.
AGAACGATAACTATTGTTCCAAATGGTGAATTATAGCTGTATTCTAACCAGCAAATGACAATATGAGCTTCATTTCTAATTACCATCCATGTTCAGAAGCATAACTTGGAGAACATTTTTCTTCTAACAGTTGGAAGCATGTAGAAATATTCAAGAAAAAGAATGAAAATGAGAGTATTAATGTATGCGATATTCATTATTCCAACCATGAATGAATGGTTATAGGAAGGAGAAAAATGTTCGAAAAAAGGCATTTAAAATGTTTCACTGTAGCTCTTGAAACAAAATAATCATGAGGAACATAAGGCTCTGTTAAAGCAGCTGGTTGATAACATGGAAGTTTACCATTTCTCTTACCGAGAAATATTTTGAGGCTACTATGTAGTACCTTTAGTGCTTACCATCATTCATCATGTGGCGGGCTGGGGTCGTTCTGTCATTCTTTCGTCTCCTTACTCTCTCAGTCACTTTCATTGAACAGTTCACCTACCTCTATATTTCTTCCTTCCGACATTCCTACACTCTGCGATAGCAGATACACGCTTGGCAGTGTAAAGCAGCATTGATGGAACCACTACCTAATATCTACCACACAGAGGCCGCGTAACTCAAGTAGCAAATCAGTTCCTGCAAGTTCATTGACACAGATTTCGGGTGGTAGGAGAATGCAGTTTATCTGCAGTAAGCATTTGAAAATTCTGTTAACGGCTCTTTATTCATAAGGAAGCACATGAAATGGCTATCAAGTCCACATTTAATAATGCAAATGCTCTGTCATTCCAAGTTCACTGTTTATCCAACATATTTCACACATAAAACCAACCAGAACTCCTGCAAGTCAGACCCAGTTAATTTTGCGATCTAACAGTCAGTACCCACCACTATTCACGAGTTGAGCATTCGGTCGTTTCACTGGTCTTCCATGTCAGAAGTGCTCGCCAAAGTATTGCATAAAGAACACGGAATATGCCACGTGGAATTGTCACTATGGCCGAAAATTTCATACACTTATAAAACTTCAACAAATTAATTCAAAAATATCACACTTTCATCAAAATGTTCGTAACTTAAAGCCGTTTTAGTCACGACACGTTCTATCTGAAATTATCGCACTAGCTCTTCGTTTTTTACATACTATTTTCGCGGAGACATCTAGCATGGTGTTACTAGGAAGCAGGTTACTGAGCGACTCTCCCGATGCTCCTCTCCTCTCTGCCTACGTAACTACCTGCACGTGGGAACCGCTTAATTCTGATTGGCTACTGATGTGAATGACCAATCAGAATGATCCTTCCAGATCATTCTCATGTCAAAACTTGCCGTAGCCAACCACTAATCAGATAGTCATTTATGTCATTACAATTCTAACTTTTAATATACTATTTAATAAAATAAAATGAAATGCAAAAGAATCTTTAAATTAATAGAGAAACTTACTACGCTTCAGACTTATATTCTGGCTGCTCTCTTACAAAAGCAAGCGCACACTGACATACGTCGTCAGCATCGTGGTTACAACACAATTTTCCTATGGTTCAGTTTTATAAGAATTTACATAAAATGGCATTAAGTTTTTACATATGTCTCACATACATTCTCTCTTTCATATATTCAAACAACAAAATAATAAGCAAATAATAATTCTGAACGATTTTTATACTATGTAATGTAGAGTAGCCAGTTATAAGAGTCAAGGGGCATCAAAGGGAAGCAGTGATTGGGAAGGGAGTGCAACAGGATTGTAGCCTATCCCCGATGTTATTCAATCTGTATTTGAGCTAGCAGTAAAGGAAACAAAAGACAAATCGGAGTAGGAATTAATATTCATGGAGAAGAAATAAAAACTTTGAGGTTCGCCAATGATATTGTAATTATGTCAGAGACAGCAAGGGACCTTAGTTACAAATAAAGATCAGTTTAAAAGCAGCCTGAAAGACTTACTAGTGGCCAACTCCTTATACTCCATTGATGAATGTTTTAATAGAAACAAATGATGTATTGTATATATTCATACTATTAGTATTGTTATTTCAGCTTAAAAAAAATTGACATGTTCCACATCCACGAGGATCTCCTCAGCACGGATCTATGGAACGAAAAACTAATCTAATCTAATCTCTAATCTGGAAGAGCAGTTGAATGGAGTGGACAGTGTCTTGGAAGGAGGATATAAAATGAGCATCAACAAAAGCAAAACGAGGATAAGGGTATGTAGTCGAATTAAATTGGGTGATGCTGAGAGAATTAGATTAGGAAATGTGACACTTAAAGTAGTAAATGAGTTTTGCTATTTGGGGAGCAGAATACCTGATGATGGGAGAAGTAGAGAGGATATAAAATGTAGACTGGAAATGGCAAGGAAATCGTTTCTGAAGAAGAGAGATTTGTTAACATCGAGTATAGATTTACGTGTCAGAAAGTCGTTTCTGAAAGTATTTGTATGTAGTGTAACCATGTATGGAAGTGAAACATGGACGACAAATAGTTTGGACAAGAAGAGAATAGAAGCTTTTGAAATGTGGTGCTACAGAAGAATGCTGAAGATTAGATGGGTAGATCACATAACTAATGAGGAAGTATTGAACAGAACTTGGGAGAAGAGAAATTTGTGGCACAACTTGACTAGAAAAAGGGATTGGTTGGTAGGACATGTTCTGAGACATCGAGGGATCACCAGTTTAGTATTGGAGGGCAGCGTGGAGGGTAAAAATCGTAGAGGGAGACCAAGAGATGAATACACTAAGCAGATTCAGAAGGATGTTGGCTGCAGTAGGTACTGGGAGATGAAGAAGCATGCACAGGATAGAGTAGCATGGAGAGCTGCATCAAACCAGTCTCAGGACTGAAGACCACAACAACAACAATGTAGAGAAATTAAAGTTTTGAAAAGAAAATGCCAATTAAGTGATTGTATATACTGTGAGCTTTTTTATGACTTCAGATGATTATAAAAGACATTTGGTTATTGTTCCTAATTGAGTTTTGAAACGTAAGTGTCGGTTTTAGGACATTGAAGTAATTTTCTCAATATCTATAACAGATAAAAATTTGAAATTTCTACAGGATTCCTTCCTTAATAACAAAAGATTGCGTACTAAGTTTATACAAAATCGAATGATAATTACTATGGTTTCTTTAGATTCGTAGGGGGTATGAATTTGCGTACCGACTGAATGTTACTTGAGACAGTTCTCACAACTGGTGGCAGCAGCTGCGATGTGAGTCAGAGCCGAGAAAAAATGTAGCCATCCTGAAGCCACTGTGCCACACGACTGCATTTCTTACTGCATGGAATGTTATTTTTTAATAACTTGCTATGTTACAAACTGTACTATGTAACTAACATTTGTGCTGTTTTCCTTATAAAGAGAAACTGGGCTGCACATTTAACTGACTGTTCACAACTCAAATCAGTCAAAAGAGTCACCCCAAAGGAGAAAAAGATTAATAAAATTCGTGAAGTATAGCAAGCGGTTAAAGCTACCAGGGCAAAACTGTTTGCAGGTGAATGACTGGATGTCAGTGTCCAATAGGTACAATATTCCAGCAAACTACCACATTTGCATCATCATGTGTACTGATGATCTGACTGTTTATGAGCTGGTGAGGCACTTTACCTCTTCTGCCATTTCCTCCGATCTTCTCTTCTGTCTGCAGTCCACACCCAAGAGTGTGTGTGTGTCAAGCATCTCCTCCCCCCTCCTCCCACTGTCACGTTGCTCCTCCCCCATTTGTGTCTTGGGGTGTGTGCTGATGACATCTCTGCTATTGCTCCATCTGACTCTATAGTCAGTTCGTTATGGGATATCTCCTTCTTCTTCACTATAAGACTAATGACATGTTCTTAGGCATTAATAAGAATGTACTCATTATCTTGACTGATTGGCGGTTCCCTTTCACAACTCTCGACAAATTCTTTAATGACATAGTCCCAGAAGCTGGACATCCATATAAGAATCTTAGCATTGTTGTAATCAATTCTGTGTGATTCCGATGAGGAATGTCCCGTGATTGTTGTTTAGTTATGCTGCTGTAATTTGGTGAGCTATTCAGTATTCTTGGAAACTATCTTCGACAGTATACACCATCTAACCCACATTTACATGAAATGTATTTGCAGTGACGAATATGAACAACCATTGGCATTTAAGGGAATGAAGACAATGAAAATTTGTACCAGACTGGGACTTGACCCTAGATTATCTGCTTTACACAAGCAGTCAGCTTATCTTCTTTGGCTATGAATGCACCCCTGGTGCAGTGTCTGTTTAATTAAAGGTGCAATTGTTTCAATCTTACTTCTAGTACAAAGCACAACTGAGATGGCAGTTGGGGTGAAGGGCTATTGTTTGAGCATAGCAAAGATGGTATAGATTGTTAAGTTGTGGAGTTAGAGCAGTGGGGAAACAAGTTATTTTTAATTTCCCATAATGATAGGTTTCTAAACTACAAACTTATAAAATCTGACAACCATGCAGACAGTCCTCGTTTCCCTAGCTTCATCATCATGGATTTAAGTGACCTGGCAACCATGTAGATTATCTTTATGTTTCCAGGTCGCCATCTTGGAACGCCATTTTGGACTGTGATGTAATAGAGGCTATAAGTGCAACTCTTGATCAGCCATCTTTTATTGTGATCTTATAGAACTTATGCTTCGATATATCCAGGTTGGAATTTTGGATCACCTTTTTATATTTTTAAATTTCTCACCAACAGTTCAATGCTCCATATTGAAAAACCGAAGGAACAAATACTGTAGTGAATACAACCATTGTGAAATATATGAAATGTAGTCGCAGTGACAAATATGAACAGCCATCACTTGTATAAGGGGATGACGACAATGAAAATTGGTGTCGGATCAGGAATGGAACTCGGATTTCCTGCTTTATTTGAGCATTCACCTTAACTGCTTTACCTATCTTTTTGCCTGTCTCACAGGCAGAGCCAAACTTCCACGTGTTGTCATTCCCTTATACAGTTGATATATTTTGTAATGGCTGTAGACACCACAGTGCCTGTTGTTCTAGAGATGCATGCATGTTCAAAGGAGTGTTGCAATGTTCTTAACAACAGAGAGAATGCAATATCGTAATCCATATTTGTCTTGCCACATTTACAGGGTATCCAGTAGAACCCCATAGTCTAAGGACGTATTTGACATTACCAAGCAGTGCATGTGTTTTAACTGGTGGGTGGAAGATTGTCTTCACTTGGTGCTTCCAGAGAATTCATCCTATCTTTCCACGTAATGCACCAAAAAAATGGAATAAACGCATTAGCTGTATCCCCTCGAGGTTAGCGGTATAGGTAGGACAGTTTGAGGATAGTATGCATTCAGATTTCCTCCTCTTTTCACTGATGTCATGAACTGTTGGTAGATTCTCCCCCTCCCCAGCCCTCTGATGTAGGACAATAGCCCAAGGTATAAAATGGAAGGAAACTAAAAAATGGTAGGAACTTCAAAGTAACCCCTGTTTTCCCCCACTCCTATCATGTCACTGTGAAATTAGGGGAGCTTTCCCAACTGTAAAATGGCGCAAAATTTTACAAATTCAGTTTGGAGCAGTGCACTGCTGGTGTTAAATTAAAAAATAGAAAAAGTAGATCCAAAATATTGAACTGAATATATGGATCCCTATGAGGTTATAATACAAGATGGCTGATATGAAGATGTAAGTACAGTCTCTGTGATGTCACAGTCCAATATGGCGATCCAAGATGATGATTTGGAGCTATGGGAACAGTGTCTATGATGTCACAATCCTGTATGGTGACGCAAGACAGCAATTTGAAGATAGTGTATCTGCTTGTCAGATCACTTAAATCCATGATGGTGAACCCACGGAAGCGAGAACTGTCTGAGTGGTTGCCAGATTTTGTATATTTGTAGTTTAGAATCCTATCCTTAGGGGAAATTTAAAAATTCCTTGTTTTTCCTATCCCTCTAACTCCACAACTTAACAGTTTACCGCTGCCCCATTTGTGCTATGCTTAAACTATCACCCTCCACCTTAGTTGCTAGCTCATTTGGGCTTTGCACTAGGAACAGAATGGAAAGAGTTGAAACTTTAACTACACAAACACTGCACCAAGGGTGACCCTAGCATGAGCATTTAATATACTTTTCGTGTATACGGTATCTACAAAAATCATTTAACTATCCTCAGAAAGAAAGAAACGTATACAAAATAAGTCTCTCAGATGAATTTTTTTTACAGTTGATAGACCTATACATTTTTTCCAACAGCTTTGAATAGACATAACACAATCTACAAAGTGCCAAACAGTTGATGGACTTTTACTTTTTTTAAAAAATTCAGTTAACAGAATGATTTGCTTTAACCACAGTTTATGTGGAATGCTTACAGTTCTCTTGTAAGACACAACCTTTATTTAAATGTGATCTTGTTCTGTAACGACCAGGAGCAGTGAAACTTCATCTAGTGTGCAGACAACATAAATAATTCACATACTGTGCACTGTAAGCAGCATACATGGTATGTGCTCACACATATCGTGAGCAAAAACAATATAACCCACTCACATAGTATGCAACACAAACTAACTCACGCAAAGAACATGCAATTACATGGACACATATGCTCACATACACTCACAGATATATACAGACATAGACTTATGTATACACTATGATAAGCGGTCCATTCTGTTCCATGTACACACGTGTATTTTCATCATAAATACAACACATATATACATACATACTCTCCAATACTCAACTGTATAATATGTGTGCAGTAGGGTTCCAATCCTGACCTGCTTCTTATCATGCCACAACAGACCAGTTATCAGTTGCAATACAGAATGCATCTCACGTCTTCATGACTGATACTCACTTGGGGCACCATATGTAGAGAGGGAGATGATGCACCATCTGCACCACTACACAAGCACTTCAAGTATTCTTCAGCTGAGGAGACATGTAATGAAGACTGTCTAAGGGTAGCATTGTGTCTATACAAACTCCACAATTGGCAACCTGTTTGCCCATGTTACATCCAGGCAATAACCTTATTACTAGCCAGCTTTATGCCATAATGATTATGGGCTCCATTTCCAGATGTGTCAAATGCTCATCATGATGGCATCTTATTACTTCATACAAATTGATAGATGAAGTTGTTTGAATCCAGTAACTTGATTTTGGGTCTGCAAAATGAATTTTCACAAACTCATAATGGGACTGGTGTATTTGAGTTTAATTAGGATTATATGCACATACCCACATAAAAAAGTTTCGTGAACTCTTCTGAAACGTAATCCATCTCCAGAGTGTCAAATTCTTTATTGAAGATTGTGGCCTGTCTAATGTTTGGTCTGGCAATATAATTTCCTGCTCATAACACTCCATACAGCTGGCTACAAAGTGAATTTGGTGATGGCGTCTAACAGTATCCATAGTTTTGCCAAAAGTTGCATTATTCACAAATTTGTAAAAAATTTCTCAAATGTGCATGTTGCAGAACCCCTGTTTTCGGTATTTACATCAACGTATTCCTTCAACTAGGGATGTTGCTTGAAGAAAACTGTGTGGTTGATTCTCTGCAGTTTCAGCCTCAACTTGAGATATTGCTGGAGATTAAAATAATCTATTATGTACCTTGTTTTTCCCTTGAGCATTGTAAAAGTTTCAGGATGGGAATTGTTTTGTGTAACTTGGTGCTCTGGACAAAGTGGGAAATCACTATGAGTGTCATGCAAACTATTATGATGTGTTGAATCTACCTCTAAAACATATTCTTTATCAGAATTTGTCAGCTCATCTGAGAAGTCACTCAATATGGCAGTTTCCTTATTAGACCGCCATCGAATCCCTCCTATAGGTAGAGATTGTTGCAGTGGATAAGTTGTTTACATCTAAATACATGATACAAATTAAATCATCAGTTGCATGGAACTATTCATGCATTTGCCGTTTATTTGCCTGGGTGTGCCTTGTTGAAAATCCATCAACATTTCAACATCAGTCAAGAGTTCACTGTTGACATGTGTTTTTCAGCATGATCTCCCACAAAAGCTCTGGCATGGTCTAGTAGAATGCAGGATCCAGGGAGTATGTTTCCAGTTACACACTCTGGAATCGTTCGAAAACATCTATAGTAATCGTACATCTGCACCGATTTAAAGTTTTGCATATTCCCTAATTTAGAGATGTTGCCAATACTTGCCAATACTCCACATCTGACATGGCAGAGCCTCTAAGTTTGCTGGCGGATGCTATTATATTGTGGAATGTTGTTACGTTAAGTTTCTCACTTGAATCCAAATGTTCTTATGGCAAACTGCTTTCCTTGTTATGAGATGAAACTTAGCATCACTGGGAAATGCAGCTCAAGTGATATGTAAATTCTCCGGATGCATGGTTTCAACAAGTTCCTGTAATGATGCCTGCATGAATCTCAGGCGCAGTATAATTGTCTTGGTGATTCTCTTTGACAACAAAATTTATTTCTCTGTATTTTCAGGCAGGACACCAAAGCAGTCGATTCTGCTTTTAAAAGTCAACTATGCACTGGAATAATAACTAATCATGATGGTTTTAGGGAGCCCAGACACTGTCTTGGTGTTGTCTTCTCTTTTTCGCCAACAGAGTATTGGCCACTTGTCTGTAAATTTCCCAAGCCAGGCGGTTTTAGGGAAATATGTATTATCAGCAAGAATGAGTCTGTTGCTGTCTGACAATATCAATGAATGGCATTCAACAAATGTTACAGACCAGCTTTTAAAGAAACTATTCAGTTTCTAATACACGATCCTGGTTGAGTGATAAAAAGAAAAATTGCAACTTTACATTAACACAAATATGAAAAAGGCTTTTATGTGAGACTGCACAGAAAATTATCAGAAGTTATGCAAAAAACCGTGCCATGATAAACGTTCAATCAAAGAATGTTAAATGCTGATCCAAATGGTGAATTATAGCTGGATTGTAACCAGAAAATGACAATACATTTCTAATTATTGTCCATAATTAGATGCATAGCTTTGTGAAAATTTCTTTTCCTAGCAATCGAAAGCATGTAGAAATATTCGAGGAAAACAAAGAAAATATTCCTATTAATGTCTAAGGTCTTCAGTATTCTGAGCAAGAGTGGCTGATTGAATCAGGAAAAAAAAGAGTGTTAAGGAAAAGTGTTTAAAGTGCTGCCATTGTATTTCGCCAAACATAATGATCATGAGTAAAATGTGAACCTATTAATGCTGGCATTTGAAAATATAGAAATTTACTATTTGTGTTACATAAGAATCCTTTTGAGGCTAACACAAATTATTATTATTGCTTACCATCACGGAATTGAAGTATGTGAGCACCGTTTGTGCTGTCTCCATTCTAAATAGAAGCTGGCTGCATATTTAGATGAGTTTTCACAATTCAGTCTAGTTAACAGTCAAGGAATTCTTCAAGCTAACTGATGAAAATACACAGATCATTTTCATTTTACAGGAAGTTTTCGAGAAACTTCACATGCTAGTTGTCATTTAAATTACAGTCACAATTTTATGGCGCCTGTTGTGTTTCACAAATTGACAAATTATAATGCTCATTGTACAATTATAAACGTATATGAACAAGTGGAATTAACACAAACCATGTTGATGTGATTGTGAGAAACGTGGAAATTTTAGAAGTACTAAATCCAGTACAGTGGAATATCACTGCAACGAAAATTTAGGTTTATATATTCCTTCAGCTTACTGGCATGTTATCTAGGAGAATTATTTTTATACTTAAAAGCATGATGATTTAAAAACAACTGGAATGTATTCTCCCTAGAGTGAACAGTTTAATTCGAATAATAAGTAATTCGTGTTTGCACATGAGTGCATAACTGACATATCCATTTCATTATCTGAACAGCTGTTGACAAGTGAAGTGTTCAAAAGAAAAGTGACCGATGGAAGCAAAGAGTATGCAAATTGTGGTGTTCATTTAAATGCAAGACATTGGGAGACAACTCCCTCTTTATCTCAAAACTAGTCTCATACTATTGGCCTGTGTTTGAAAATTTCTGTGCACACTGTCTCAAAACAGCTCATTTCATGCAACCAGTTTAACATGGGATGCTTTGCTATAACTGCAACTTATTATAGAGTCAGAGATGGTACCGTTGCATGGATATGCCACTGCGAACATTAGGTTTATGGCGCGAGAGCGGAAACGACACAGGGTTTTGCACTATCCCCACCAAGTCGGTCCCAACTCTAACCAAGCGACTAATGAAAAGTCAGAACTGGAAGGCCAATGGGAAAGCGCTATGTTTCAACAGTGTGCATGCAAACTGAGTTAATTTTCCAGATTGGAAACAGCTGATTTCTGTTGAATACCTAAACTACTGCCACTTCTTTGAAAATTTGCCTACTAATGTGTGAAAAATTTTTCCTGTAAAAATTATATTTATTTGCGATAATTGTACTTGTTTGTGAAAATTTGTGCCTTTTTCGTATTGCTGTTTTATACATTGAAATCAGATAACCTATGCATGTATGATGTGAAATCTGAAGCTTGTAAAATAGTTTCTACCATAAATGTTTGGTGAACTTTACAGTGCAGTGGTAGAAACAAGCACTATATCGTGAATGCTATCAAATGGACATCAAATGTATTGTATGAAGTGCAGTTATTTTACACAGAGTGTAAACGCATAGCACTAGGGCCTCTATGAGAAATTGGTATATATCATTGTACTGTTTGATACAGTATCCCCACACACCATATCTATTGCACTTCGACGCATTTGTTGTATCAAACCTTTTTACATTTTGATTTAGATGTTTCGATACAAAATTATTCTGTTACCAAATGTAGGCTTTAGCCATATAAACTGGACCTCCTAAAGTTATTTAAACTGAATCCCTTACTTTCTTACATTTAAAGTCTTCCTGTACTAGTAGACGCCATTATTTTCTTGCTGATTCCAAGAGGATAATAGGAAGTGTTGGTCAAAGAAATCGGATTCTGTCTAAAATGACTAAAACTATTGATGTAGTTCAAAAACAGGTGAGATGAAAGAAGGCCAGTAGGCAGTTTATGTTCCAAAAACAACTATTATGCGGGTGTCCAACAAGAAGTACAGTACACCTGAGGAAGCAGAAAAAACAAAAGGAGCCAGACCAACACTTTTGGGTCAAGATCTTGAAAAACAGCTGGTTTAATAGCGTACTGTCTTACTATAGAAACTACTTTCTTCCCCCTTACTCACAATAAGTTGTGAAGGATGGCTCTAGAACTGGCAGAGAGAAAGAACCCTGAACACCCCTGGAAAAATGTGGGTAGTTCTTAAATGACAAAAAAACAATCAGAAAAAGACTTACAGGAATATTGTATAGAAGGGCTCTTTGGTTTGGCAAAGAAAACAGATGACAATTCTATAACTTTCTAGTAGATGTGATACTTACTTTGCAATTAGATTATATTTTCTCCAATTTAATATATCTTCTAATGTTTTATGATGCTATTCAGATTATTTGTACTTGGGATCCGATTTTGGCAGCTATTTTTGGAACTAGCTAACCGCAAAGTTTATAAAAATGTTTTTCATACTAACTTTTCGTTTATTTCCTGCTAGTAAAATGTAAATTGTGCATAACATTATAAAGTAAATATTACATGCTTTTAAAAAATGATTCTTTTGCTCTTTTCTAATTGTTAAATAAAAACGAAATGTGAGTCCGCTTTTAGGCAGTGTCCTCTCTAAGTGTCACTGCTGCTTGTTCACTCACAGCAGTTTAAACTGTAGCAATAGATTCCGTCCAAACCATACCCACGGAAATCGCGACAGAATCTATAAAGACCGTCAAATATTTGTAACACGTAAGAATACAGATATCCTTGCTGGTCTCAGAATCCGTTAAATAGATAGAGAAAAAAACGGCGTACTACAAGAGGCGAACCTGTGATCACTCACATGCCAATGTGACGGCTTTTACCACATGGCCACACTGAATGTTGAGAATAAGCTACAATTTTCTTGTTTCTGTTGGTATCTAGTGATGACTTTTTCCATCGATGCGTCATTAACTGATATTTAATTATAAGAAATCCTACCAAGGGTGATTTGCTTGTGATAAATCTTCAATGCGTCAAAAACAACTTTTGGAGGAAAACGAATATAAACCTGCACACAGGATACTTAGCGCTTTCAGATTGGCGTTCCACCTCTGACAAGTCAGTTTCCGCTTGGTTAGAGCTGGGACGACGTGGTGAGAATAGTGCAAAACTCTGTGACATTTCCGTTCTCGCCCTTTATGGCTGGTTACAATGAGCAACAAATTGTTTCAAACTTTCTGTAGCACAATGTTTTTCTACTGGTTCTTGATTTTTTTGATCTGCTGATTTCAAATCTGAAATTGGCCTTGCTTTTCACGCTCTGCTTTTCAGGTAATTCGAACTTTTATGTTCTAGCAGTTTGCTGTTACTTAATTACTTACAAGGGAGATGGAACAAACATATGAGAGCAGAGGTGTGCTGATGTGTTAAAAGAGATGTCTCTGAAGCAATCCACAAATGGAGGAGCTTGAAACGAAATTGGGTGTCTCTCCAAACATGGGAGATTGGAAGGAAATGAGTATCAGGTGATACTGTAAAAGTGTTATTTTACTGAAAGAGGTTTTATTTGATATTTTACCTAGTGAGTACAATAATGATTCAGGTCTACTCTAAGAATTAGGGATCACATTTTACAGTCGAAATGACACATTTATTCGTAGATAGTTCAAACACTGTCTGAAGTGTGTCCTACTGCACAACGAAAATGTCTATGCACCTGATCCAGTTGGTCGTACCATGTATTCACGAGACGGGCACAGTGACGTGAAGACTAGGATTAACCTACTAAAATACTAGAGGTACGACAGGAAAATCTGCGTAGACCTTTGTACACAACTAGCAAAGTAGGAACTGCATCAGCGGGTGCCGTATTTCGTGTTATTCCTGTCGATAAGCGTTTCGTAAACGACAGTTTTCAGATGTCCCCAAGGAGAAAATCAGAAGGGTATCAAGTTACGGGGATATTCAGGCCTTGCTACCATCCCACTGCGCTCTGTCCAGTCTCACCAAATGTCTTATTCAAATGATCTCGCACCACAGGAACAAAATGCGCAGATGCACCTTAACGTTCCTACAACATGTGCTGTTGCATACTCGTAGAGAAGGACATGTTCCAATAACTCTCGCAGTGTTTCCCTAACGGAGATTAAGTATCTGTTTGCTTTCCGTCATCAGGGAAACATATATGGAAAAATCAGATTATCGCCTACCAAACCAGCCCAAACGTTGATGGTGAAGCACCCTTGGTGACCACAAACAAAGGTGCCATGCAGATTTTCCCATTCTCACATGTATTGTTTGGGGTTCTTGAAGACACAATCCTTTGGAAAGGGTGCCTCATCCCTAACAAAGTTTGGGAATTCAGGTTGAATGCCACACTTCTGCAGAAACCATTGGCAGAAGTGACTGTCAGGTGGAAAGTCTTCTGGTTTACGGACTTGAACTTCATGAAGGCGATAAGGGTCCAAATCATCTTCATTCCACCACGCCAGACTGTGAAATGGCTTACATCCATTTCTCAAGAACACTCTGTGAGTTGGTGGAGACCACCTTCTCTTCAAATTCTGGTGTATGCACTGTGCATTGATAACTGTGTTCATCCAGCCTTTGCATCTGTGTCACAGAAGGAAAGCATCAGGTTTTGATGTAGTCCTTAAATACACTTGCGCAATTACAATATCTTATCAGTGACAATCATCTCAAGTGCACCTGTCTCTCTTAGAGACCTATAGGAGCACTGAATGTGCATGGATCTGGCATTCGACGATTTGGAAACCGCTGAAAGTACAAGCATTGAGCAGTGAGAGGTTTTCCATCTGCCAGCCCTTATGCACAGTGAGTCTAAATTCCACACAGTATCAAATACAAGAGTGTCCCTGTTTGTTGACACACGTATGCAGGGTGGACCAGATTCCAGGGTGCGTGTGGGTGCCACCCTCTATATCGTATCAGACAGGCATTTGTACTAAGTCATTGATACCTGCATGAAAGTTGCTTGTTATTACCCAGTCTATCAGTTCTCTCATTTTTTACATTCACTTTAGAAACATCATGTATATCTTGATGTCATTAGTCTCTACAGATGGGCGATGAAGCACTACCTAAGAATCTCTGATTTTGCATAACTGTGGACAGTTTTGATGTAATGTGCATATCAGATGATTAAGACATGTGTTACATTTTAGATCAAGACCTTGGGTATCGAGAATATCCATGAACTTCACTCTGATCTGTCATTATGCACAGAGACTATGGCACCACGACCAAGTGCGAATACGCCATGAATTCCAAAAAAAGCTGATTTCCTCGTTATATGATAAAAATTATGGGAGTTATTCCAGAAATTTAAATTCACTGACAGAAAGACTTGGAAAGATGACATCGATTTTGATCCAGTGACAGCATAGGCGACCTGGAGGATAATATATGTACTGATGATGGTTTCAGCATTATCTACCAACTCACAGCATAATGGCACAGCGACCAGAGTGCCTTCTGTGTCTACCCTTTCACAGGGAATGATTCTAACAACCCTACCACAACAAAGGTCAGAATTTAATGGTTGTGGTGTTGCTCACGCTGCTAACTACTGCATTTTCGGGAAACGACTACGTTATTGTGTGGCAGGTGTCATTAGGGCACAGTTAATAAAGTTATTTCATGTAATAATCAAAAAACTAGGCACTCATCTTTTTTGTTTCCCACGCTGGTCTCGTCGTAAATTCATGGCTCAATCGTTGAAAATGTAGGTGGTTATGATTCCAAGCACGGATGCAAAGAGGCCTAGGTTTTATTCTGCTATATTCAAAAGTTTTGTAGATGCACTTCACAAATCATTCTTGAATATTACACTTTTACTGGACAATGGTGATGTAAAAAAATAATCAGCACTCCGAATTTAGGTTACACTTCCTTTTAATTGCAATATCACGTGACACACAAACATCACTTCACAATACAAAACATACTTGAAAACATCTTCCTCACAGTCACTGTTGAAGTTCACATTTTATAAGCTGACGACAATATTCGTCTTTCCAACATGACGTCCACTACTTGACTTTTTCAAGGTCCGACTCTCTATCAACTCAACAAACAACTAACAATTAATCGCTTACGCGCCCAAAAATCAGAGTTACAAGTTTGTCAAAAGATCATAGTGACAAAAGAAAGAATACACATAAGAATAATATCATTTCAATATAAACATGTCGATGTATCAAAAGTGAAATCAAATCTGAATGTTGTCTCAGAAATATGTTAAGTAGTTAACAGAAACACAGTAGAATATTACTGGTATCGAGAGGTTCAGGTGAGGTACCATAATGGTTACGTAATTCAAGTACCATTACATGCTGACAGCCAGAAGGCTCAGTGTATTGCAAATGTGTGAAGAAAGCAGGCAACCATGCCATGAAGATGAGTCCTACAGCCACCTGAGCGAGTTTGAAATGGGTCAAATTGTGGTCTTCCAGGTGGAAGGATGCTCCTTTTGGAGAATTGTCACACAGGTTGGATGTGCTGCATCAGTTATGCAATGATGCTGGTATCAGTGGTCACATGAAAATTCTCACAACTTTAGGCTAGGTTTTGTACGTCCACGCAATACAAAGGCCTGCCAGTATCGTTGTATTTTAATGGCAGATAGTACAGAAAAGGAGCTTGTGAGCCCAGATGTGTTAACAAAAACTGTTGCAAACCGGTTGATAGCTGTAGAACTATGGGCATGTACACCTCTAGTCCGTCTTCCACTCATTCCACAGCATCAACGTGCACGGCTTGTCTAGTTCCTGCAGAGGATCACTTGGAAGATGGAATGGTGCATCGTGGTACTGAGCAATGGAAGCAGCTTCTGCCTCCACACAAATGATGGTCTTTTGCGCATATGACGTAGACCTGGCGAGTGCTATCTTGTAGACTGAATTCGTTCAAGACACGTGGACCCCATGTCAGTCTTACAGTCTGGGTGCGATGAGCTACAACCCTCGTCCACCCTCTGGTGTTTCTGGAGGGGATGCTATTGTTAGACTTGTAGACTTGTTCTTTTGTTGTTCTTGCAACAGGAAGGTAATGTGTTGTTCCAACAGCATAATGCTTATCCACACACTGCTCCTGAACCTCAACATAGTCTGCAGGGTGTGCAGCAACTCTCCTGGCCAGCACAATCTCCAGACTTGTCTCTTATTGCGTACATGATGGGTACGATGGGACAAGAAGAGAGTGATGCAACTCATCAACCAACAACTTTAACAGAACTACATGAATAGGTTGATCAGGTGTGGAATAACGTATCCCGGAACAGTATATACCATCTGTATGACCAACTGGGTGCCAGAGTCAGTGCCTGCATTGCCACCCTGTGGAGGCTACACCATGTACTAATGTGGGTTTTTTTAGCATGGGTTAATACCTGGTACCTCAGAACTGCTTGTGCTGTTGATCTGTAAATGTAATCATTTCATGTACTCCATATGCACTGTTGCAATAATAAATGTAGAGTTAACTGGAAAAATCTAAAAGGGTCTACTAATTTTTTTCTGGCAGTGTAAGTGCCAGACAGTAATTGTATACTAAGTGAAATGCACTGGATATTATCACTTCATCAAGCTCATGTTGTGATATGTATGAATGCAAAGTAGATTTACAAAATAATGTTGTCAAACTAATAAATAACAGTGATGTTAACAAGACCATGCAAAATGTGAAAAAATGAGTGATGTGAAGTTAACGACATGTTGTGAAAATAGTAACATGACTGGTGCTTTGACTGCAAGACAGAATTTCAAGTGAAGTGTTGTATTTAAGGAAAATTTAGTTTGATATTGAATTAGACAGATTTAACATTATTTTTGACAAACTCATATACGTAGGAATGGCTGTTTTAAATCTTTCTAAGATGCCTCCTGTAGACTTCTGTTACAATTCCGTGATGAAGAAATATGAGGGAAAAATGTAAAAACGAGTCACACACACACAAATAGCTTAATATATCATGTAACTACCTCAAAATACTTATGTCTTTATTGAAAGTCATGAGCATAGCTTGTTTGAGACTTTGGGGTACTCTAATAATAGCATTTATAGCATCCCATGTATCAACAAAAAGAAAATGGGTGTAATAAAAGATGATTTATTTGGAGATATTATTATAGAATTCAAAAGACACTATCAAAATGGGAACACAATAAGTTATGCATGGAGAGGAAGATATGAAACATTCATGAGCTACAATATTAAGCACCAGTGATTACTGAGAATGTATATTGAATGATGTTGATAAATCGACTGTTGAGTGAGCATTCGATCCAGTACAGCTGTAAAGTAGGGTAAATTGGCATTATTGACAAAACAACAGTTCATACCCAATGATAAAGTGATCACTATACCATGCAGTCATTTTCGGGGAGACAGTGGTAGTCAGAAGCTGTGTACATGGCATGTGTGATTTTGTATTGATTTACCGATAAAATACTGGTTGTAAATGTAATGTACTGAAATCATATCCCACGTGTTAAATACATAGGTAAGATGCAAACAGAAATTATAACCTACTTGTGATGATAACATAATTTACTGGAATTGTAACCTATATGTTATAGATATAGACAATATGTTATGGTAGCAATAACTGAAATTGTACCCTTTACATATTAGAAGTACCATTATAATGAAAATATAACACAGGTTGTAGATGTTTCATGAAAATGTAATTACAACTCACTGGTTATAGATTTAAAAAAGAAATGACTGATTTGTTATGTGATGAAACACTGTCGTAATGCGTTATGAGCTTGTATAGCTTGTATAGATGTATAGATGCTTTTGACTCAGTTAACAACGAATTATTCTTAGATAAACTGTGTTGCTATGGAATCAAACATTTGGAACTCTTACTAATTGAATCATACCTCAGCAATAGAAAACAAGTTGTAAAGCATAATTGCCAAAAGTCACAGACTCTAAGTATAAAACGAGGTGTTCCTCAGGGTTCAGTGCTTGGCTCTCTACTATTTATATTATTGTAAATGACTTTATGGGTAACTTACCCTGTAAATCTATCTTCTATGCTGATGACACAACATTAGCGAATCCCTTAAAGGATATAAACAAATTGAAGGAGGAAAGTGAAGAATGTCTCAAAATATCTTAAATCTGGTTTAAAGCTAATTAGTTAACTATGAACTATGAAAAGACTGTCAAGATAATCTTCAGTCTATCAAACAGTAGCACTGAGTTATCATCTGTCAAACTACTAGGAATACACATTGACTCGAAATTAACGTGGGACACGCATACAGATTATGTATGTCGAAAGTTATCATGAGTTATCTACCTATTAGCCAAACTACACACATGCTACATGAGATTTATTAATTCATTCTTACTATGCCTTCTTTCAGTGCCACCTACAATATGGCATTCTTTAATGGGGTAACTCCCCAGGAGCCAAAAAGTTTTCATTTGGCAGAAAAAAAGCAGTTAGATGTCTTTAGGGAATCACTGACAACAAAACCTCATTTAGACCTTATTTTAAAGACTTAAAAATTCTCACAGTCCCATCTCTTTAGATAAATTGTTGCTTATTATCATAAAAGGAAACTTAAACCACCACACTATAAGGAAATCTGTTCATGAACACAATTCTTGACAAACAAATATGATTGATATACCCACAACCAGTCTTAAGAAACCCAATCTAGCTATGAATACATAGGCATAAAATTATTCAACACTTTACCCATACAAGCTCAACTGGTTTCACTAGAGATTTTCAAAACTAAAACCAAAGTGTGGATGAAGGTAAATACTTTCTATAGTATAGAAGAATTTCAGAATAATTGCAAAGAGGATCTAATTTATTGATAAATTAAGGCTTACCGTATAGATATGGGCAGCTATAAGCTAATAGGGTACAACACTGTTATATTTCTTGCCATGTAATACTTTGTTATATGAAACATAATGTACAAATACCTACAATTCTTCAGAGGGCATCGATTGCACGTTAATGCTGAAAGAGGGATAAAATAAATAAATAAATAAATGTATATAATGTAAGTGATACATTAAAGGTACACTTAATGACTGACTGAAGTAATTAATCTTTGGATTATTACAGATGTGTAATTTTAATGTCTTGTGGCTACTACCCCTACACTGATAAAAATTAATCTTGTAACTAAGTGAAATTATACTTGTCAGTTATCAAAAGTCTATACTAATGTAGCAAAGCCTCATAGTTCTGTATTATATCGTCAGAGTCTTGCAGAAAACAAGCATTAATCATTATGTCTTCGCTGAGACTGCATGATGTATTGTTCTGAAGTAAAATAGTGACCTCCAAATATAGCGCAATGGCAGTTAAGGAAATTTGTCGATCTCGTTGTACAGCAACAGCCACCAACGATCTCTTGTCGCCTGTGACTTTACTGTTCATAAATAGGAACTAGTATAGAATCCTTATATACTTATCTGGTGCTATTCAGTTCGCATTTGGTTGTATAGTGCATAACTGTAAAGTATATTTCTCTTAATTTCACTTCCCAAATTTCCTTTATGTACTTGCAGATTCAGCAAACATCACTAAGCAAATTTCCGAATTTCCTACACAGAAGTTTAGCACAAATTCAGTTTCCACAAATTAAACTTCTGGAAATAATTAAGACTTGTGGATTTACCTTTTAACATATCAGTATATACTTGCTGAAATTGGACTGAAGACCGAGACTTGTTTGTTTAAGGAAAAAGGAGCTGATGACCCTTTAGTTTGGCCCCTTTATACCCAAACCAACCAACGAACTAAGCAGTTCGGTCCCATCCCACCACCCTCTCCCACCTTAAAGCAACCAACTTGATGAAACTTATACCAATGGCTTCTTTATCTCTTTCTATACTTGTCAAATAATTCAGTTTCAATCTATTTTACAGATAGAGTCGAATAAGAGACAGTTATTAGTGCTAGAATCACATATATTCGCGTTAGCGTCTCTCGCAACAGAGTCCCCATTGATCGCTAATTCTTCATGTAAGCAATCCGCTCACCCGGGACCATGTATATGTCATGGATTAAACGCATGTCCCTTTAGGCGAAATGCACTGTATTTTATGAATTTTTACCTTAACAATTGAAAGGTCACTGAACTGTCAGCTGATCGGCTCAGCATTAACACAACAAAAGTTAAATATCGCCAACTAGCACAGGCCCAGGCTGGGATGCTACTTGTACCCCATGGAAGTGATAATATGGTTCATAGCTATCCATGAACCCATTCTGTATTAGTTGCATCATTCATTCCTGATAATAACTGAATGGAATTCGGTTTCTTAAGCTACTTTAATTAACACTAATATCTTACCTAAGATACAGGAGCAAGTTCTGTGCTGTGATTCTTGAGTTTCTCCCGGCGTATTTGATAATCAAAATATCCACGGGTGTACTGCCGGTCTACAGTGTCCAACGGGCACAATATTTCGGCGATCATACATGTCGCCATCATCAGGTGAACTGACGGACTGAGCTCCTGTGAACTTGCCGGCACGGAGATCCGTACACTATGGCTGCTCAGGTGGAACTGGGTTCGGTCGCGGCGGCGGCGGATTTAAATACCCTCCGCCCGCGGCGCGCTCACTCCGCCGTCCGCGCCCCGCCACCCTTAGTTCACTGGGTTACATTGCATGAAAAGTTTGTCATTA
Organism: Schistocerca nitens; assembly: GCF_023898315.1. Classification (NCBI taxonomy): domain Eukaryota; kingdom Metazoa; phylum Arthropoda; class Insecta; order Orthoptera; family Acrididae; genus Schistocerca; species Schistocerca nitens. The sequence continues at coordinate 287,410,846 of NC_064614.1, forward strand.
AATAAATTTCCGCCTATTAATTGTCAAGTCCACCACAAGAGGGTCCATCTCACGAAATAACCATCAAACGAAAAAAATTCAAAGAACGAAACTTGTCTGGCTTCAAGGGGGAAACCAGATGGCGCTATGGTTGGCCCGCTAGATGGCGCTGCCATAGGTCAAACGGAAATCAACTGCGTTTTTTTTTTAAATAGAACCCCCATTTTAATACATATTCGTGTAGTACGTAAAGACATGAATGTTTTAGTTGGACCACTTTTTTCGTTTGTGATGGATGGCGCTGTAATAGTCACAAACGTATAAGTACGTGGTATCACGTAACATTCCGCCAATGCGGACGGTATTTGCTTCGTAATACATTACCCGTTTTAAAATGAACCGTTTATCAATTGCGGAAAAGGTCTATATCGTGTTGATGTATGGCTCTTGTGATCAAAATGCCCAACGGGCGTGTGCTATGTATGCTGCTCGGTATCCTGGACGACATCATCCAAGTGTCCGGACCGTACGCCGGAAAGTTACGTTATTTGAGGAAACAGGAAGTGTTCAGCCACATGTGAAACGTCAACCACTACCTGCAACAGAACGCTACATCAACATCGATTGCACTCGTACCATATTACTATGCACCAGGAATTGCCCGGCGACGACTTTGAACGTTGTGTACAGTTCTGCTACTGGACACAAGAGAAATTACACGACGACAGATTTTTTGCACGCGTTCTATATAGCGACGAAGCGTCATTCACCAACAGCGGTAACGTAAATCGGCATAATATGCACTACTGGGCAAAGAAAAATCAACGATTGCTGTGACAAGTGGAACATCAGCCACCTTGGCGGGTTAATGTATGGTGTGGCATTATGGGAGGAAGGATAATTGGCCACCATTTTATCGATGGCAATCTAAATGGTGTAATGTATGCAGATTTCCTACGTAATGTTCTACCGATGTAACTACAAGATGTTTCACTGCATGACAGAATGGCGATGTACTTCCAACATGATGGATGTGCGGCACATAGCTCACGTGCGGGTTGAAGCGGTATTGAATAGCATATTTCATGACAGATGGATTGGTCGTCGAAGCATCATATCATGGCCCGCACGTTCACTGGATCTGACGATATTTGCTATCGTGATCCACCGACATCGCCTGACAACATGCGTCAGCGCATTGACAATGCATGTGCGAACTACTCGCTGTTGAGAGGAATGTCGTTACACGTATTGCCAAATGCATTGAGGTTGACGTACATCATTTTGAGCGTTTATTGCATTAATGTGTTATTTACAGGTAATCACGCTGTAGCAGCATGCGTTCTCAGAAATGATAAGTTCACAAAGGTACATATGTCACAATGGAACAACCGAAATAAAATGTTCAAACGTACCTACGTTGTGTATTTTAATTTAAAAAAACCTACCTGTTACCAACTGTTCGTCTAAAATTATGAGCCATATGTTTGTGACTATTACAGCGGCAAGTGGTCCAACTAAAACATTCATATTTCTTTACGTACTTCACGAATATGTAATAAAAAATGGGGGTTCCTATTTAAAAAAAAACACAGTTGATATCCGTTTGATCTATGGGAGCGCCATCTAGCGGGCCAACCACTCCGCCAGGTGGTTTCCCCCTTCAAGCTAGACAAGTATCGTTCCTTATAGTTTTTTCCTTTGACGCTTATTTCGTGAGATATTTGGCCCGGTCACGATCAATGGACCACCCTATATATGCACTTTTAACTAATTACATACGTTCTTTAGTGTACTCTTCAAGCTCACTATTAAAAGTTTTTCTTTTATTTGCGTATTGTTCCAGTAATCGCGAAAAGTTCGTTTTGTTTACATTTCGCGGCTTTGCCTTACTTTCCGAGTGTGCATACTTAGCGTTATACCGCAATCTCAAGTGCATTTTCTATAGATTAACTCATCAAATACGTTCATTAGTGTGCTCTTCAAGCTTACCATTAAAGATTTTTCTTTTATTTGCGTATTCTTCCAGTAATCGTAAAAAGTTCGTTTTGGTTACATTCGGCTGTTTAGGCCTAATTTTTGAACGTCCATATTTAGCGTTATACCACAAATTTAATTGCATTTGCTCACAGTTTACTTACATATTGGTTTCCAAAACATATTTAGTGTCCTTTTACATCTGTATTTAATATATTATCGTTATCACTTAGTAAATCTCTTAACTAATTTCCAAACTACCATGGATACGAAGTGTGTGAGCTGCAGTAGGAAAGTTAGTTCAGGGGTTTTGTGCAGCTGTTGTGACAGGTGGTTTCATTGGGGAAATTGTAGCGGTGTGGGAATTGTGGAAGCAAACGAGACTCTTCCATTCTTTTGCAGGGTTTGTTCAAGAGATAGGATTATAGCTGAACAGGAGGACAAAATTAGAGCTCTTCAGGCTGATTTGGACAGAGCGAGGGAGGAACTGAAGAGGTTAAGAGGGAGGAGGGTAAACAGTGGTTGGAAGTGGTATCTGGGAACATGGGCCACAGAAAGAGAACAGTGTCTGACAGTTCCCAATTGCCACAACCAATAGATTTGTCATGCTACCACAGTTAAGTAGGGAAGTAGAAGTCGATGTAATTAACATGCAACAGAATCTCACTAGGAAACCAACTATTTCAAAAAAAAGTAGAAAGTAAGAGGAAAGTTCTGTTGCTAGGTAGCAGCCATGGAAGTGGTGTGGGCCAGATTTTGCAGGAAGAATTAGGTGACAGGTACCAGATCACAAACTTTTTCAAGCCAAATGCATGTCTTACCAGGTGGTAGAGGATATAGGTTCCTTTGGCAAGGGTTTCTCAAAGCAGGATCATGTGATGATAGTGGGTGGAGTGGGAAACAGTATTGATAGGGATCAGGGCTACAGTATTGAGTATGACCTGGAGAAAATAGCCTCTGCAACGACCCATACCGATGTTGGGCTGGTGCCTGCTTTCATGCAGTGTGATCAGCCCCAGTTGAACCGCTCTGTTGGGAGAGTAAATATGGAGTTGGATCAGTTGCGTAGGGCAGCCACTCTGTCAGACATTGGATTTGTTCCTGTCGAGGCTATTGATGGTGGGGATTTCATAAAGCATGGCTTACACCTCAGTAGGAAAGGAAAGGGTGAACTGGCAGGGTTGTTAGCGAAATCCATAAGGGGGGACACTAGTACTCATGGATGTACCTCTTTTTTTAGCCTGATATCAGTGTCCAATGAGAAGTTCAGGCAGGCAGGTGCTAAAGAGATCCAAAACTCACAAGATTCTCACAACAGCAAAGTAAATAGTAATGTTACCACATTTAACCAAAATATTGGTGGATTAAAGAAAAAAGTAGATTCTCACAAAAGTAAAGTAAAAAATAATGTTACTATTTTGCACTAAAATATTCCGTGATTGAAGAATAAAGTAGATGAGCTCCTGGTTTGTTTAGATGACATTGAATCTGATAATGTAATAGATATACTATGCCTGATGTGTCTGATATGGAAAAGGTAAATATCAGTGGTTACAAACTAGCTGCACATATGACTGGAGAGAGAATAAGGTGAGAGGAGGAGCTGCCATATATGTCAAAAGTAATCACTGTTTAAAAATCTTAGACACAAAAAAGCTTTGTCTAGAGCAACATAAAGAAGCATGTGCCTGTCAGCTTAAACTGAAGGAGGCCTCTTTTATAATTGTAACAGTATATAGGTCGACTTCAGGGAACTTTCATTTATTCCTGGGAAACTTGGATGACTTGTTGTGCTATCTGTCAGATAGGGGAAAGCAAATTATTGTTTGTGGGGACTTCAGTGTTGATTCACTGAAAGAGTGTAATAGGAAGAATGACCTGGAAGTCTTGCTTGGTTCTTTCAGTTTGACATTTGTCATTAATTTTCCTACTCGGGTTGTAAACGACTGCATCACGTTGATAGATAAGACTTTTATAGACCAAGATAAGTTTAAAAACATAAATTCTTGTCCTGTTGAGAATGGCCTATTTCATCATGGTGCTCAGCTAGTTACAGTATATGGCATAGCTCCATTCAGCAATTCAAAACTACCCTCCAAAGTTGTGCATTCAATTAATGACTCAACAATTAGAAATTTCAGGGAAAATCTTCAGTAGTTAGACTGGAATGAGGTGTACTAGGAACCTGATGCTAATTTAAAATATAACTTATTTCATGATACACTTGTAAGAGAATTTTAAAACTGTTTCCCCAAGAAAGTAGTTAAATCCAGTTATAAGAAACCATGTAAAAAAACCTTGGCTTACTAAAGGAATAAAAATATCTTGTAACCACAAAAGGGAACTGTATCTAACAACAAGAAAGAGTAATGACCCAGAAACAGTCAAATATTATAAAAATTACTGTGCTACATTAAGAAAGGTTATTAAAAAGTCCAGAAGCATGTGCATCATGTCTGAGATTAATACCTCTGATAACAAAATCAAAAAAATTTGGAATGTTATTACAAGGGAGACAAGGCAACCAAGAGTACAAGATGACAGCATTACCATCAAAGCAAATGGAAACTTGACAAACAAGCCGGAAGTCGAAAACAAATTGAATAATCATTTTTTAATTGTTGTAGAGTAAATAGGATCTAAATGTTCATTAGAAGAAGCAAGGCAGTTAATGGAAGATGCCTTACACACACAATTTGATACAATTGAAATTGCACCCACCTCTCCTTCTGAAATTAGGAAGGTAATAAACTCTCTCAAGAATAAAAGCCCATATGGAATTGATGGCATTTCCAGCAGCATAATAAAAGTTTGTTCCCAAGAGATAAGTGGGATTCTTAGCCACATATAGAATAGCTCTCTGAAGCAGGGTATATTCCCAGATAGACCACTGTATAAAAAGGGGGATATGTCTGATGCCAACAACTACCACCCAATCTCTCTTCTGACTGCCTTATCCAAAATTCTTGAAAAAGTAATGTATTGTACAGTAGCTTCACACCTTTGTAAAAATAAAGTTTTAACAAAATGTCAGTTTGGTTTCCAGAAAGGTTTTTCAAAGGAAAATGCTGTATATACTTTCACTAGTGAAATATTAAATGCTCTGAGTAACTGGAAGTCATCTGTTGGAATTTTTTGTGATCTCTCAAAGGCTTTTGATTGTTAAATCATGGAATACTTCTAGATAAGCTCAAGTACTATGGCATGAATGGGACAGCTCTCAAATGGTTTAAATCATACCTAACTGGAAGAGTGCAGAAAGTTGAAATAAGCAGTCCACATAATATGCAAAAAAACTGATGATTTCTCAAACTGGGGAACAATCAAAATGGGGCGCCGCAAGGTTTGGTCTTGGTCCTCTGCTGTTCCTAAAATATATTAATGACTTGCCATTCTATATTCACAAAGATGCAAAGCGGGTACTTTTTGCTGATGATACAAGTGTAGCTATTAAACCCAACAAACAAGAATTAATTGATGAAATTGTTTTCGAGAAAATCATTAAGTGGGTCTCTGCAAATGGGCTCTCATTAAACTTTGACAAAACAGTATATACAGTTCCACACAGTAAATGGAATGACACCATTAATAAATATAGACTTCAATCAGAAATCGGTAGCTAAGGTAGAATATTCAAAATTTCTAGGTGTCTGCATCGATGAGGGTTGAACTGGAAGAAACACACTGAAGATCTGCTGAAACGAGTTACTTCAGTTACTTATGCTATTAGGGTCACTGCAAATTTTGGCGATATACATCGCAGTAAATTAGCTTACCACACCTATTTTCATTCTCAGCTTTCGTATGGGATCATATTCTGGGGTAATTCATCACTGAGTAAAAGAGTGTTCATTGCTCAAAAGTGTGTAATCAGAATAATTGCTGGAGCTCATCCAAGATCATCCTGCAGACACTTATTTAAAGAGCTAGGGATCTTCACTGTAGCCTCCCAATACATATATTCACTTATGAAATTTGTTATTAACAATGTGAACGAATACAAAAGTAATAGCAGTGTACATGGCTACAGCACTAGGAGAAAGGATGATCTTCACTACTCAAGGTTAAATCTAACTTTGGCTCAGAAGGGGGTAAATTATGCTGCCACAAAAGTCTTTGGTCCCTTACCCAAGAGCATCAAAAGTCTGACAGATAGCCATATAGCATTTCAAAAGAAATTAAAAGAATTTCTGAATGGCAACTCCTTCTACTCATTAGATGAATTTATGGATATAGTGAGTGGGTAATTTCCCAACCTCCCACCAAAAAAAATAAATGTCATGTAATATTTTGTGTAATGTAATATCTTGTATAGAAAGCTTTTATTAACCTGACACGTTCCACATCATTACGAAGTGTCGTATTGATGATCTATGGAGCAAGAACTAATTTAATCTAATCTAATCTCTCTCCTGTAGGGCGGGTATGACATGCTGGTGAAGCATGTCGCCGTAATGCTGACCAGTTTCACTGCGCAGCTTTGGTCCTTGAACGCGAGCCTATTCAAAACGGAATGGGCCAGTGATGAATATAGCTGTGAAGCCACACCATACAGTGACACATTCACCATACAGAGGAATTTCATGCACAGTGACTGGAGGTGAAGATTTCCACGCTCGGAAATTCTGTGTGTTCACTTCACCTTTCAGAGAAGAATGAGCTTCATCTGTCCATAAGATGGTCCAGAACCAGCCATCATCAACTTCAGTCCTTGCGAGAAAGTAAAGAGCGAAGTCAGCACATCGTTGTGCATCCTGTGGTGCAAGTTGCTGTACGATTTGGATCTTGTATGGAAAACATTTGAGAATGGCTCCAAGCACCTTCCGTACAGTGGATCACGCGATGTTCAACTGTCGTGACACAAAACACGCACTACCTGACGATCGGGAATTGCGCGCAGCGTTTTCAGCCATAGCAACAGAGATTCCATCAACCACCTGTGGTGCAACCGGTCGTTGGCCTCTTCCTGGAGCTGCGCCCAGTTCTACAGTTGATTCGAACTTCTTAAACATGCTCCACACAGCAAATGGAGAAACAGGACCCTTCCATAATCCTTTCAGCCAGCGATATTCTTGAAGTGCAGCTGCAGGATTACTATTATTTCGATAATATAGCTTCACCAATAATGCCCTGCTCCTTTTGTCCAAGCTCATGTTGACATGTCAACAAGTGCACTTCGACTGGTCAGGTGTGTGAGACTATGAATCACGATGACTGATCAAGGCACTTGGTGGCTATAGTTGCAACTGGACACTACCGCTGTGATGCATGAAAATCACGCACCCCATACTCTGGACATTAATGCTACCTAGTTAGGTACTCATAAGGTAATTAGTTTCCGTGTTATAACGTATTAAATAGGAAAAGTTTAATTATAACCACCTATTTTATATATATCCATAATATCTGCACAAAATTAATGTCAAAATTTCGTTAGAGGCGTCTATCCTCAAGAAATGAAAATTGATAATTCTTGGAATAATTTAAGATTAGTGCTTCGAACAATACACAAATAATAACTTGACTGAAATTTCGTCCCTGAAGGGAAACGTGAATACTCAATATACATAATTATAACTGCACTAGCAGTGTGCTACCAATGACTAATTGTAGAAATAAAAACAATCACATTAACTTAATATTAACACCTTATTCTAATATATTAAAATGAAATAAATTAAATCCCCTCTGACCCCTTCTCAAACTTAATTCATAAGAGTTCATCGTTCTATAGCATGTCTTTAAAATGTCTGCATACACTGTGAATAATTCTTTCTTCATCTTTACACGTAAATTTATGTCTTGATGAGGATAGAGCCTATTCACATTCCTGGGTTTGTTAACAAGTAAGCACCTGGGTACAGGATGGGTATAATGTCAAGTGGACCTACAAACAATACATGCTATTTCTTGCTGCATCTCGTCAGTAAGGACGCCTATGGATGGGTCTGTAATAGTAGCCCATTCCCCACATTAAAAGATTGAACTCTTCCTCTTCCTTCCATTGTTCTATAATTTCCTTTATCTTGCCTTCTCACCCACTTTAAATAAGGCCGATTATGGCTTTTCTTCCCAACTTAGTTTAGAGCTCTGCAGCTGTATAAACTGTTAATCGATACTTTATCTTCTTCTCTCTTTAGCATAAGTTCAGAAGGTGTGAATCCTGTTAAGATGTGGGGTAGATTATTCACAATTTCTTCAAAATCCGTTTTATCCACATCGTACGGCTAATTGAAAAATATCCCCTCATAAATTTATTTAGCTCTCAAAATACCCACTCTGTTGGCATGCTTGGGGGTGGTATCTTAATAACTGCTTAATTCCACTCTGATCTAATGTATAACAGATGAAATTGCTGGCATTGTCTGATAAAATCGACTGTGGTTTGCACACTTGCTGTATATAATCCTGTATGGGCCTCCTAAGAATGGTCTTACTTGTGGTTGTTTTTAACAGATATAATTTTACGTATTTTGTGAATACCTTAGGAAACCTACGATAAATCTGGATCCACATCTCATTCTGGGCAATGGTCCACAGACATTGACGGATACCAGAGCTAATAGCTTCTCCAGCAAAACTGAATAGAATAATCCCATGCTATCTTTATTATTTGATTTGATTTCCTGACAGATTATGCATGATCTGATTACTCTCTGTACCTTCCATCGCAAGTTAGGAGAAGAGAAATATGCCTGTAATTTATTTGCACACTTGATTACTCCAAAATGGTTCACGCCAAATGAGTATATGGCATCAACTTATTTTAATGGCTCTCTGGAATGCAAACACATGAATTATCATTTCCAGTACTTCTTTGGTGGGATAGCATTTCATTCCCTACCGAAAATGCTGGTTTAGTTTCTGACACTCAGGCTGTTCCATCTTCTGCATATTTCATGCCAGCACAGATCTTTATTCTGTAACAAATACAAATCTTGACATATTGATTGGCGACTCCATGTTGTCCTGTGCACCACGACCAGATAACAGGTTTACTTGAAAAAAAGAGACAGCATTGGTCGTATATTTTTTACTATTGCAAAATCGATTTTCTGTCACTGAGTGACCATCTTCAGTGCTATATTGTATAACTTAAATTGGGATGCACTGTTGTCACTAAGCTTACGGCGATCACATATGTGATTGCCGTAAGCTTAGTGACAACAGTGCATCCCAATTTAAGTCATACAATATAGCACTGAAGATGGTCACTCAGTGACAGAAAATCGATTTTGCAATAGTAAAAAATATACGACCAATGCTGTCTCTTTTTTTCAAGTAAATCTTGACATAGCTCAAAATAGTATATCCATGCCTGTTTGTTCTCTGACCAACAATACCAGAAACTCTCCTCATTTCTCATTCGATGATTCTTTTTCTTCTAACCCTTCAGGAAGCCCAGAAAGGGCATGTACAATTTGGTTGTTATCTTCCTTTCTATACTGTATTTGAAACCTATATTCCTGCAGCGTCAGAGTCCATCTTAAGAGTCCTAGTGTAAGTAACTTGCACGACTGCAAGAAAGTAAAGGGTTGGTGATCGCGGTATAAAATAATAGTCGAACTTCTTGACAGCTCAGACGACAACCAATTGTTCCAGTTCTGTTGTTGTATATACCCTTTCACAACTCAATAACACCCTCCTAGCAAAGGCTTTTGGGCAGAAGGTTGATTGGTCTTCAGTTGTCTTGATTTGAAACATATGAGCTCCTAGCCTCACATTTGAAGAGTCGGCCATCAGGCGAAATTCGAGTTCAATATGTGGATGGTGTAATAGTTTTGTGTTTACTGAGGCATGATTTATAACCTCAGAGGCGTCAGTTGTCTACTGCCAAGATACATTCTTCCTCAGTAGACTGATTAGCAGTTCTACATTCATGACTTGGTCTTAAATAAACTGAAAAAAAAGAAGCTGACCCTAAACATTCTTTAAACTGTTTCTTAGTTCTGGGTGCAGGGAAATTCTTAATGGCACTGATGTCCTCGTTATTTGGTAAAATTTCCTTTCTGTCTATAATAATGGCTCAAAAATTTTATCCTTTTTATTCCAAAATGTGATTTAAATTTGCCTTGATTCTGGATATCGAAAAGGTTTCTAATAATCAGATTAACAAGTTCACATGCTGTTCTGTTAATATATCATCTACAAACAGTGTTAGCTGACTTCTTGGTTGCAGGCCCAAAACCGCATCTAATGTCATTGTAAATACCCCTGAACTTACATTAAGGCCAAAGGGCAGTGTGATAACTTCTTCTGGCATATGTAATGGCTGTATATTTCCTCGTTTGTTGATCTAATTTAATCTGCCATATAAGGCATGCAGATCTTTTCTAGTGAAATTTTTGTATTAGTTTGTCGGTGTTCTCTGAGTGCGTCCTCGCTGGCACAGTGATAGTGTTTGTGACTCGTGCGTTCAATACCAACCTTAATTGCCCTTCTGCTTTAGGTATAACTATTAAAGGGGTACAATATGGGCTCGTCAGTAGTCAGATTATATCCCAATTTTCTTCCTATCCTTTTTTTTCATCTACCAACTTCTTCCATCTCCATGAAATTCGATATGATTTGTGATAGTATGTCCTGTGTGGAATCATTTCTAAGTGGTATGTAAAGGCACGGATTATCCCAGATATTTCTTCAAAAGCCAGATTAATTTTCCCAGGATCTTGGACAGCTGGTTCCTTTGTTCCACCTCTAATCCACCTGTTCCGATATTCCCAGTGTTTTCCTTTCCTTTCCTTCTTCTGGACGCTTTCGACGCTTTCAATTTCTGGTAAGTTTAATTCCATGACCCTGACAGTACTTTCATGACTTTCTTCATCCCTGATAAGATCAAACTGGGCTAATTTTCTTCTATCACAAAAACTGACTTTACCCTTTGAGAAGTCTATTTTCAAGTCGTTCTCCCTCATTGTATCCAACCTGATGATACAGCCTCCAATTGATTTGTGAATCATCAGGAACATGCACAAAATTGCTGCACTTCCCACTTTCTCTTCCAATGTAGCCTGTATCCAGACGGTTTGTGATCAACTACCTATGGTTCCAATGCTCTTACAGTTGTGTCCTGGAAAAGTTGGTAGCTCTGTGTTGTGTGATATTCTTTTTTTAAAAAAATTATTGGATATTGCATGCACTGAAGCTCCAGTATCCAGTATTACTTTAATAGGGTTACCTAAGAATTCCGCCTGTATAGCAGAGACCAGTACCAAATGAGAAACTTGCTCACATGGATTCACATCCACAGTTAATTCTTCTTATGTTCAAGCCATTAGTGTACATAAAACTATTTGTATATTGCTGTTCGCCCCTTGTAACCTCTTTGTTGACCAAACCTCAGGGGAGTGGCCCAGTCATATTTAATTTAAACTTCTATGTCTGTTTGGGTAATTGTCGTCTTCCATTTCTGATACTATGGATGTTTGTTCTCCCCATGCTTGGATATTTTCTGGTCTTGGCTCTGGCAAATTTTACTTAGCCTGTGTCTGTTGTACTGTCCCTGTCTGTTACTGTTTGGTCTGAAATTGTTGTTGTCATTCTGGGGTCTACAGCTGTTGTTCTGTCCATTAATATTGCCATTATTTTTCTTTGTCCTATTACAATTATTTACCTTCCTTTCTTTGTTTCTGCCATTATTGTCATAACTGACTGCATATTCTCCTGTATGTAAAATTTGTTGTAGTTCATCCTCCATCTCTCGTCTTCTTGCAACAAATCGATGACTCCAAATCTGACCAAAAAATTTTCCAAATTTTCCTCAGACGCATGTACTAACTTCTGCCTAAGCTCCACCAGTAGTTTTGCCACCAATGACGATTTAACAACCTCTTCTCAAATTCTCCATGTGTTTTGCACTTATCTATCGTGTCTCTCACCCATAAACCACCGTCTCCTAGGATATGTTCTGCTATGTAATCAATCCTTAGTCTTTCTGACCACACTCATGGGAACACACCCTTAAATCTTATTATAAATACGACTGGGTTGAGTGTCCCCTTCTCTGGAAAAAATGTTTGAAATTGACTTTGCTATAATACCTTTTCCTCCCTGATCGAATTTGCATAATCAACAGATGGTGACATACTTCCATAAGTATGTTCATTTTCTCCTAGAAGGGTATTAATCCATATTTGCATAGTCACATAAACACTAATGAGCCAAAGCTTATGGTCTCCAGTCTATGTACTTTTTATTCCCATCTTCTCCAATTGCCCCTCTCATTTCCTCTAAACCTTGTGTACATGCTTGTACATTTTGTGTGACTTCCTTTTTCCATTTATCAAATTTCGTCTCTATTTGATCTCAGGCTTCCTTAATTTCTTGATTTATTTTACTATATACTAGTAAGCCTATGTTTATTACGCGTTCCATGGCCTCTTCAATACCTTTTTAAAACACAGCAAAACTTTTTGTTTCTTACCTGACACCCAGTCATCTGTTTGTTGAATTGTTGTTTTTGTGCTTGGAACTTTTGTTCCATAAGTACTTCACATCCTGAAGCCTTCTCCTTTACTACTGTGAAAATATTCTGCACTTCCACCTCCATCGCCTGTTGTCTTCCCTGTATGGTTTCTAATTCCTAACTCATCCTGGACACCATTATTGAAAACTGTTCTTGAGCTTGCAGTAGTCTCGTTATCTCCTTCTTTATTTCTGTTTGTTCATTGTACAGAATACTAACTTCATCTAATACCTTGGCGAGTCTACCTTTCCTGACAAATTCTTCACTACGATGAACAACTCTATTTCTTCAGTCACTAAATTATCCACGTTAGTTGATAAATTCAACACTGTGGCCGCAATGTTCGAATGCTCTGAAGCTATATTGTTTACCATTGCCAACAAATTCGGCTGCTCAGTGGCTAAATTTGTTACTGTAGTTGAAATATTCGACTGCTCGGTTGCTTAATTTCTTGCTGTAGTCGAAATATTCGACTGCTCGGTAGCTAAGTTCATTAGTGTTGACATTAAGAATTTCATCTGCTTTAATAGCGCTGTCAGAGGATCGTAACCCTCTCACTGACTTATATCTACTGCTTGCTCTGACGTTATGCTTCTTGTTTCATCTGCATTTTATGATATGATCTGGTTTTTACCATAACACAACTAGATTCCCTTAATCTTTACCTCTGTACTCTGGGATTACCCAAAACCCTAACTTATGACAAAAATCACTGACAATATTCTCTAACACAAAATCCTTAAACACCTCACAGAAATCATTTTCCAAGTGACTATTGTCTACAAGCTACACCTACAAATAACACTTATCTAACTAAATGTTAAAAGCAGAAATCGCAATCTAGTTCTATTCTCTGATAAATTCTCTATGTAGACTAGACTGGTGTTGTTCCAGTATAACATCAAGCGCCGGAACGTCGGCCCGAAATGTTGCAGCAGAGAAGGCTGTGAGATGACGTTAGTCAATAGAGCACTGACTTAGTACAACATCACGACAGGAGCAGCACCTATGCGAAGAGAAAGTAAGCGGCGCTCCAGCTAGCCTCTGTCACACTGGAAGAGCTGCACTAAGAGACGAGCCGTGACTTGTGTTCTATATTAATTGCTTGCATGGAAATTGTATGTATCGAAGGACATTGATTATTTGCATGTCGCCAATTGCTTGCGACACCGCTTTGTAAAAAGGCAAAGTTAAGTATTGTCAATTCAATTTACTGTAACAAACTACATTAATAAGACTAACTTGTATATTCTTTAGCTATCCGAAAAAACAGCTTCCTAGGCACCCTATATTACACTAGTGGGCAGGATCACACAGGTGTAGGCAATGAGCTAGTATATTTCTCTTGTGCCTGCCTTAACGCCCACCTCGTTAGACTACTCAGCACCCTCCTGCAAAACCGCAGGTTTTTTGTTGAATTTCAGGTACAACGCAGTCGCTGAAGAGCGCAGAAAAATGGTCTACCTCAGGGAAGCGTCTTGGCTCCACTTCTCTTCAACATCTATACAAACGACCAGCCATTGACCCCAGGCACAAGGAGATTCTTATACGTAGATGACCTAGCCCTTGCTACGCAGAGCTCATGCTTTGAAAGAGTGGAAAGAAACCTGACAACAGCACTTAGAACACTGTCAAGCTACTACAATCGGAACCAACTCAGACCAAACCCTTCGAAGACACAAGTTTGTGCGTTTCATTTAAGGAACAGGGAAGCTAATCGTGAGCTACATATTGCATGGTCAGGCATCCAACTCCAGCATCATCACGCACCTAAATACGTGGGAGTCACTCTCGACAGAACTCTCAAATTCAAAACTCACTACAAGAACACCAAAATGAAAATCTCCGCTCGAAACAAACTAATTCGCGAACTAGCGGGGACACAGTGGGGATCACATCCACAAACTATTCGCTATTCTGCAATGGCAGTGTGCTTTTCTACTGCTGAATATGCTTCTCCAGTCTGGTACAGGTCATCTGATGCCAGACAAGTAGACATTGCTCTCAACGAAACCTGCAGGTTGATCACAGGTTGCTCAAGACCTACCCCAACTGATAAGCTCTACTGCCTGGCTGGAATAGCGCCACCATGGATATGCAGAACAGTGGCTGCCAACAAGGAGAGACTGAAAGTGGAACAGGACAGTGCCCATCCACTGCATGGACATAATCCACCACAGCAACGGCTGAGATCGCGAAATAGCTTCCTCAGAACATCCGAGAAGCTCACCATTTCACCAGAGAAGGCAAGGCTGGAGTTATCGAAGAAGTCGACGCCTCACCTGCAGACGCCAGAAGCTGAAGAACTACCACCTGGACACAACGAGAGCTGGCTGGTGTGGAACTCTTTAAACAGATTGCGATCAGGAGTTGGAAGATCCAGAGACAACCTGAAGAGATGGGGCTTCATAACGGAAGATACGTCCTGTGATTGTGGACAAGAACAAACCACAAGCAACATGCTCCAGTGCCTTTTGTGCCCTACATCCTGCACGAAGATTGATCTCCTGCAAGCCACTCCAAGCGCTTTGAAGGTTGCAAAGTACTGGGCACATGTAACATAAATACAATATATATATATATATATATATATATATATATATATATATATATATATATTGATGTGTATGGCTACTGTAAATTTGTATGTTTCTGATTCGAAAATAAATAAACGCCAGATTTGATTAGCCTGAAATTTCTATGTGAGAGACCTTCGTCGTCGTGGCTGGCTGGACAACTCAGATGCAGATTACACAGAATTGGCGTGTCTCCGCCAGTAATATGTGAAATCGTACAAAGACATGGATTAATACACACAATAGTCATGATACAACACTCACAATGACTTACAACAAATAGTATTATAAAACAACAATTAAAGTAATCTGTGAACGTGAAAATAAAAATCCGCTGTTTCTAGTCCTGCCTGCCTAACCCAGTGAGTGTCACCCTAACTTGTACAGGGGTATGTATAAAATTGGTTAAAATGGCTCTGAGCACTATGGGACTTAACATCTATGGTCATCAGTCCTCTAGAACTTAGAACTACTTAAACCTAACTAACCTAAGGACATCACACAACACCCAGTCATCACGAGGCAGAGAAAATCCCTGACCCCGCTGGGGTATGTATATATGTAATGTATGCAATACAGTAAAGGTACACTTAATGACTGACTGATGTAATTGAACTTTGGATTACTAAGGATATGTAATTGTAATGTCTTGTGGGTACTACTTCTACACTAATAAAATCAATCTTGTAACTAAGTGAAATTATTATTATCCAAATTCCAAACCAATGTAGCAGGTCTAATGGTTCTTCCGTATTACAAACTGTGTGATCAAAAGCATCCGGAAACCCCCAAAAACAAAAGATTTTCATATTAGGGGCATTTTGCTGCCACCTACTGTCAGGTACTCCATATCAGCGACCTCAGTAGTCATTAGACATCGTGAGAGAGCAGAATGGAGCGCTCCGCGGAACTCACGGACTTCGAACGTGGTCAGGTGATTGGGTGTCACTTGTCTCATACATCTGTACGCGAGTTTTCCACACTCCTAAACATCCCTTGGTCCACTGTTTCCGATGTGATAGTGAAGTGGAAACGTGAAGGGACACGTACAGCACAAAAGTGTACAGGCCGACCTCGTCTGTTGATTGACAGAGACCGCCGACAGTTGGAGAGGGTCGTAATGTGTAGTAGGCAGACATATGTCCAGACCCACACACAGGAATTCCAAACTGCATAAGGATCCACTGAAAGTACTATGACAGTTAGGCAGGAGGTGAGAAAACTTGGATTTCATGGTCGAGCGGCTGCTCATCAGCCACACATCACGACGGTAAATGCCAAATGACGCTTCGCTTGGCGTAAGGAGCGTAAACATTGGATGACTGAACAGTGGAAAAATGTTGTGTAGAGTAACGAATCGCGGTATACAATGTGACGATCCGATGGCAGGGTGTGAGTATGCCAAATGAACGGTGAACGTCATCTGCCAGCGTGTGTAGTGCCAACAGTAAAATTCTGAGGCTGTGGTGTAATAGTGAGGTCGTATTTTTCATGGAGGGGGCTTGCAGCCCTTGTTGTTTAGCATGGCACTATCACAGCACAGGCCTGCTTAATATTTTAGGCACCTTCTTGCTTCCCACTGTTGAAGAGCAATTTGGGGATGGCGATTGCGTCTTTCAACACGATCGAGCACCTGTTCATAATGCACGGCCTTTGGCGGAGTGGTTACGCGATGGTCACATGTCTGCAATGGGCTGGCCTGCACAGAGACCCGACCTGAATCCTATGGAACACCTTTGGGATGATTCGGAACGCCGACCTCGTGCTAGGCCTCACCGACCGACATCGATACCTGTCCTCAATGAAGCACTCCATGAAGAATGAGCTGCCATTCCCCAAGAAACCTTCCAGCACCTAATTGAACGTATACCTGCGAGAGTGGAAGCTGTCATCAACAACACCATATTGAATTCCAGCATTACTGATGGAGGGCGCCACGAACTTGTAAGTCATTTTCAGCCAGGTGCCCTGATACTTTTGATCACGTAGAGTATATTCAGTCTTGCAGACCACAAGCATTAATCGTTATGTCTTCGTCGAAACTATATGATATAATAGTAAAACTCCTCGATCTTGTAGTGCAGAAGTTATGAAAATTAGTCGTACTCGTGGTGCAGAATCAGCCGCCATTTATCTCCTGTCACTTGTGAATTTATAAATAGGAAATTATATAGAATCCTCGTATACTGACTCAGTGCTATTCAGCTCACATTTGGTTTGTGTCGTTTGCTGGTGAATCTGCAAGCACGGTCAAGGAAATTAGTGAAGTGTTTCCCTGAAATTAAGAGAAATCTGCTTTATGACTACACATCATATAATCAAATGTGAACTGAGTAGCACCGAATCAGTACCTGAGGATCATATATAATTTCCCATTTAAGAAATGCTGAGTTGTGATTGAGGGAGTTAAAAATGAGTAAAGGGGTTTGCTTGGAAGCCATCTAGCTTAATAAATGGAGGTGAGGGGAAAGGGCATGACTTGGGTGTGGCCGCGCCGGATAGCCACGCAGTCTGAGGCGTCTTGTCACGGTGCACGCGGCCGCCCCTGTCGAAGGTTCGAGTCCTCCCTCAGGCATGGGTATGTGTGTTGTTCTTAGCGTAAATTAGTTTATCTTAGATTACGTAGTGTGTAAACCCATGGACCGATGACCTCAGCAGTTTGGTCCCATAGAAACTTACCACAAATTTCCAAACTTACCACCACTTGGGAGTGGGGAAGAGGGAAGGGCTGTGTGGGAGGGTAGAGGTGAGGGGTGCAAGATAGAGGAGAGGATGTGGGGAGTAGACTGGTGAAAGGAGTTGGGAAGTAGAGGTATACGTGAGATGTGTGGAATGGGGGAGGGGAGGGAAGGGAGAGTCAGGGTAAAATTTAAACCGTAATATCCGTTGTCCTATTTGTTCTTTTAATTCTGGCAGTGACTGTAGCCACTTAAGTCTTCGAAGGACCATATAGAATTACACTCAGAGACAAAAAAAAAAAGACAGTGCACCATGAAGAAACTATCTAAATGGTACGGAAATCGGTATATGTGATGTACATGTATAGACAAACAAATTATTACAATTTCAGAAAAATTGGACCATTCATTCAAGAGAAAGAACTTCACAAATTGAGCAAGTCAATAACACGTTGGTCCATCTCTGGTGCTTATGGAAGCAGTTATTCGGTTTGACATTAATAGATAGAAGTTTTGGATACCTTCCTGAGGGATATCGTGCCAAATTCTGTCCAATTGGCGACTTAGATCATCAGACTCACAAGATGGTTGGAGGGCACTAACTATAATGCTCGAAACATTCTCGATTGGGGAGAGTTCTGGTGATCTTGCTGGCTAAGGTATGATTTGGCAAGCAGTAGAATCTATTGCTGTTTGTAGGCAGGCATTAACTTTCTGAAATGTAAGCCCAGGATGGCTGGCCGTGAAGGGCACCAAAACGGGGCATAGAATATTATCGATGTGCCATTGTGCTACAAGGGTGCCGTAGACGACAACCAAGGGCCCCTGCTATGAAAATAAATGGCACCCCAGATCATGACTCCAGGTTGTCAGGCTGTATGGAGAGTGTAAGTCAGGTTGGGATCCCAACACTGTTTGGGATATCTCCACACATGTCTTCGCCCCTGAATCTCATTGAATGGAGTGAAACTGTCTTCAGCGGTAAGTCCTGCTTCAAACTGAGCCCCAGTGATCAACAAAGACGCATCTGGAGACGCCTTGGACAGCGTTTGGATATCAACCTGACTGTCGCCCTCCATACGTTCCGGAAACCAGGAGTAATGGCCTAGGGTGCCATTTTTTTCAGTTGCAGGACCCATTTGGTTGTCATCTAAGGCACCCTTACTGCACAGCGGTATGTCGGTGATATCTGACACCCCATTTTGTTACCCTTCATGTCGAGACATCCTGAGCTCACATTTCAACAATATAATGCCTGCCTGCACACACTGAGAGTTTCTATTGCTTGTCTCCATGCTTGCCAAACCCTACTATGGCCGGCAAGGTCACTGGACCTCTAACCAATTGAGAATGTTTGGAGGCCCTTTACCATCCTCACTGACCACCACCCTGTCACAACACAGTTTTGTCATAAAGATGGAGTAAGTGGCTTTTGGCCACTTGAACGGCCTGGCACAGACCACTGTCCATGTGTCCACTGTCCTCATCCAGAAACACTTCTTCTGGTCTGGCGTCCAATGGAACTGTCACACTTGGGCCTGCACCTGTATCCCATGCCAACACGCTAAAGTTACCTGTCATTTCATGCGCCCATTGTCCCATTTCCCCAGGTTGTGCACTGGTTTTTCCGTGTTCACATCAACATCATCGGCCCATTGCATGGCTCATATGGCTCATATGGCTGTCGCCATCTTCTCACAATGACTTACAGTTCACATACTGGCCGGAAGCCATCTCCCTCCCACACATTTCGGCCAAAACTTTTGCCACAGAGTTCATCAACGACTGGGTTTCACGTTTCAGGTGCCCCTACCATATAACATCGGACTGTGGGTGTCAATTTTCTTCCTATTTGTTCGGAACCCTGTCTGAGACTCATGGGACCCTCATTGATTTTACCACCTGCTGCCACACTGCAGCCAGCTGCATGCTGGAACATTTACATCACAATATAAAACCCACCCTCATCTTCCATGAAACAAAATGTTTCGCCACCCCACCATTGATCCTGTTAGGTTTGTAGGTGGAGGCGTCCAGTGCTGAGCTGCTATATGGGCAGCCCCTAGCCCTACCAGGTGACTATCAAACCACAACCCCTGCTCTATAGTGCCTGTGTTCCAGTTTCCGTCCAGCAGCTTCAACACTGTGTGGCCCTGTTACAACAGACACCTTCAGGGTGCCAAGGCAATTGCAAGATTTCTGTGTACTATGACCTCATGTCATGCACTCATGTAATGGTACCCATATTTGCCTACTAATTGCATCCATCAACAGGTTACATGTAGATTATGTACTCACCCTTGATGCCTCCTGCATGCCATCGACAGGTTACATCTAGGTTATATGCTCACTCTCGATGCCTCTTGTATGCCATTGACAGTTGAGACCTTCATGCTCACCACCATCAACACTGACTCCATCCCTGATGCCAATGCTGGCACTGCCCCTGCCCCTGCTCCTGCCACATGTGACACCATCACCACTGGCGCTGCTGAACTGCTGGCCAGCACCTGGGACACAGATGCAGCCAGATCACTCATTTTAGCTTCCTACCTGCTCCCACTTCTAAGCACTTAGAGCTCAACACCAAGCACATGGCGCCTTATGTAAGCTTAATGTGTCACCACAACTACCTGACGGAGTCACAGGCAAAGCTCCTCCAGCTCCCTGGAGTCAATGCCATATGCTGCTGCTGTGCCATCACTTTGCTATACAGCACCTTCTATCCTGAGTAGCAGTCCCAACCATGTCACACCATATCAGGCACACCTTCAGCCATGCAGTTCAGTGCAGCTTCCTGCTGATCGCCCGTCATGTGTTCTGGGTCATCATACATTGCCATCACCACCACATCAACCTAGCATCTGGCAGCAGCCAGCTGCTTTCCCCCACTGTACAACACTCCACCATGCCCAACTGTCAATACAGGGGCTGTCAACATAGCTTCATTGCGGCTGTCAGGCCATGCAGACCTTACCGTTTGCCTGCCCGTGCCACCACTATCAATGCTCAATGCAGAATACTCATAATAGCATTCGACACCCCAGAGCTGCATTTAGCATTGTTACCCCAATGTAATCTCTCTCCAAAATTTTGCAAATCCCACAGTGTGCCCTAGTAGATGACTCTCCCTTCGCTGTTGCACCTGGACACTCTCCACAGCATTGCAGCATATAGTGAACACCTACTGACAGGACTGTATTCCCCCCCCCCCCCCCCCCCCAGTACCGCAATCTGCCTACTGGTGCTCCCACCAGTAATTCCCATCCCTGTGTAAGGCTGACATTCTTTGGCATGTGTTAATGATGAGCAATCAATGCAGCAATTGCATGAATGCTCCTCCGTTCGTTTATGAGTCACTGTTACCGTTTGTGAACTCATGCTTCCCCCACTAGTGAACCAGTGCTTTCGTCTCGGACCAGCACTTTCAACAAGAACCCAAGGACTGCCGCACAATGACTATTCGAGAACAAATCTGGTGAGTCGGCCTTGTGGGTTGCTTAGAGCAGATGGCTAGTGAGTGCCACGGTTTCCCAAGCAGAACCAGTCGCAATCTAGCAGTTTATGGCTTGTGCGCTGTCTTCCCCTTAGTTTTCCTCAGTCATTTTGGAGACCCACCTTGCGATTTCCAGAGTCCATTAATTCCACGTGCAACGACACAGAAAAGCTCTGCTTTGTGCCAATGCCACACAGTTCTGTATCTTCCTTCATGCGTGTACTGTAACATCAGATAGGCGGGATAAATCACACATCAAACTTGAACTACTGGGCTGTTTTAAATTTAGCAACTTTTATACTCACAAGAAAGGCAACTGGCCTAGGCCCACTGATACGTCAGTTATGTGGAGAGGAGGGGGAGGGAAGGAGGATTCAGATTTATGAACGTTTTTTAATTTCCCGCCATTTGATACTTAGGAACGTCATCGATGACGTCACTGTGTGACATCATCGGTGATGTCGTCGGATATCTGACAACAATAGAGCCTGGCCCAGCATGTCTATTTCCTCACCACTTGTGAAACAATGTAGAGCCTTGCAAATGAACATCATGACTAATAGCTTAGCAGATTGGATAGAACTACAGCTCAGCGGGTATCTGATGCCAGTAAGAATCGTCGTATGTTTGTGTGGTGTATATTTGACCAAGAGTTGCTGCCTAAAGCACAATCACTGTCTGCCATTACTGGCGTGTATGATAGGGAGAGTCCCCATAGCATACCTTGATATCTTCACCTGGCAACTTCCTTAGCACATAGCATTGGCAGATTCAAAATTCGATAACCCTGATAAGATATGGTCTACGAAATACTGGGATATTCCATAAATAATTTTACATCACGCTTGCAATGCTTCGATAAAAGGCTACAGTGACAGCGTGCAATAAAGGAATAAGTAGGAGAACAACAGACATTCTGGTTAAAATTTGTTAAAATTTGACCCTGAACTTCCTATCCCTCTCTTCCTCTCCTTCCATGTCTCCCTCCACACTCCCCTTTCATCCCCCAAACGACTCTTTGTATGCTCTCCCCTACCCCATATCCCTTGCTCCTACCCTCCCTCTTACATACTCCCTGCACCAAAATCTTTTGAATTGCCCTTCCCATCACCTCCATTTTCTAAACCATACCCCTTTTCTTGGAAACAGGTCGATTGGAGAGCTTCTGAACCATTTATGTTGACCAGTTTAACTCTTCCAAAACCAACTTTGTATTTCACTGCCATGAAAGTGATACAGTCAATACCAGTTTTCAAATTCTTGCTAAGCCAGTCCCCCCTTACTTGGAAATAGACTAATCACAGAGCTTCTAAGAAAATAACTGTGTTACAGACATTTTTCCATATAACCTTGTACAGTCACATTCACATTTCTCATTTACTCCTTACACTTCGTCCTTCCTTAGAAACAAACCAGTCAGAGGACCAATACAGATAAAAACATCTCAATATTTTACTGCCATAAAAATTAAATACTCAGACAAATTTCTCAACTCCTTCCTAAGAATGAACTGAGTGGTGCCTTTAACACTTATGTGGTGTGGTATTGAAATATAATTTACTTCTGCAGACTCATTACGTGTAGCTAGAAAGCTGTTGGCGCCACCTTAGCGTAACATATTGCTATGAATAGCTCTGGTTGAGTGCATTTCTGTGTTGTTTTCTCACTGGTGATTGAAATAGCTTCATATCAGCGTAATCGCATGTTAGGTAGTCACTGAAGATGCATGCACACATGATGTGTCAGAGGGCATGCACCTTATGACAGAGCCTGTGTCCAGTTATAAATCTGGGACAAGACTAGGGTCTTAAACATATACCTGTGTAAGCACTGCCTTATAGGCTTGCAGCAGCAGTTAGAAAAAGTGGCCACTGGTGAGGGGCTATTTTATATATAGGGCAATCACAGTCGAGACATTCCATGATTTGAGTAAACAAGACCGACGTGACAGTTAGAATTCTTTATTGGAGAACACGACTGGTTTCACAAATTAAATTTGCGTCTTCAGGTGCTTCATTGCTTACAAACGGATAAAAGAACTTACCAGAAATTCAGCCATGCCAAGAAACGGACAATAAATACATGGATATAAATGTTGGGAATAGTTTTATCTGGTTTAAATAGAAACTTTAATCTTTTTACTGTAAGCAGGCACACATCTTAAAGCTTTTATTTTTCAGTTCAATCAAACAGTCTTGTTTATTCAGATCGCTGATTAGGGGAACAGTGATATAATGTGGTATGCTGGCTGCAGTCATCCCGATAGAGCCATTCTGCACTAAGCCATCAAGCTGACAGGATGTGGCTTGCCTGTGGCACACAGCCCAACAATTACGGAGTATCAGTTAGTTGTTGTAGTGATGGTGCAAAGCAGTGATTTCGCTTCTGTGGATGCAGGAGGAGCCTGCACATGGACAGTACAGCATGAGCAACAAACGTTTAAACAAATAAAGAAACACTCCAATCCTAGCCAACTGTACACACTGTGCTAAGTGTTTAAACAGCAGAAGTGAGGACATAATTTTCATTTCCGGGAAACCAGGTTGGGAAAATTGTTTAAACAGTGCCAGTGAGCTGTAATGTAACACAATTTTAAACCGGATCCTAAACTTATCACAAGTGCCTTGGCCACCATCAGGGCTCCACCAGCTTCAGCGCAAGGAGAAAATCTGAATTTTTAAAATTACTGTCCATTTTAAACTTTGCACAAGTCCCCATCTACAGTGTCCTAATTCCTCCCGATTTTTTGTAATTTCACGTCAGTTTGTGGTTTCAAAATTGGCCTAAGCCAAATATCTTGATTGGATTGTGACTTGAGCAACGGGAAGAAAACAATGTTTTACATATGAGACCATTTGACTGTTCTGAATTGCCCACAATTTCCTCAACTTACTGCCAATTTTATAGTTAAGGCGATTGGCCTATGTCCACAGCGACGACAGAGAATGGGGAAAACCCTGAATTGTTTAAATTTCCTGCCATTTTTCGAATTTTTCACAATTTATACGACTGTTGGCCTAGTTCCACCGTCTTGGATTGTGATGTCAGATGGATATTGCGACTGATGACAAAATCTGGCATCTTTGCATGACGTCATCTGGTCTGGCGCTGAGCTGCCACTTGGAAGGCGGAGATACAGCAGCAAAGGTGGATGGCCAAGTGCAAAAGCTCTGCCCAACGTAGCGTGTGTGATCTCCCCAGTGTGACATTTGTTTAAATAACTAAAATGGTAGTGCAATTGTTTCTATCCCATCCCATACCACCCCACGACATACACTGTAAATGTTTAACATGACATGATTTTAAACTGAGATTTTAAACTTAGCGCAAGTGGTCTCTTAGCACAAGTAACCTGGCAGCTATATAAGCTGGCTCAGCGAACTACATCACAGTTTTGAATTTAGCATAAGTGGTCATCTTGGATTTTATACGTAAATAGCCAGGCCATCATTGATTCTATACTTCGGATAAGAGATCTGGCAGCCATGCTTACTGGCCCAGTATGATCAGGTTCAATGCCTTGGATTGTGTACTTAGCACAAGGGCGGTCTTGAAATCTGATGTCGAAGGGCTGAGGAAAATCTAGTAGGACACAGCCGGTGTCCTCCATCTTAGCCGGCCGGAGTGGCCGATCGGTTCTAGGCGCTACAGTCTGGAACCGCGCGACCGCTACGGTCGCAGGTTCGAATCCAGCCTCGGGCATGGATGTGTGTGGTGTCCTTAGGTTAGTACGGTTTAAGTAGTTCTAAGTTCTAGGGGACTGATGGCCAAAGAAGTTAAGTCCCATAGTACTCAGAGCCATTTTGAACCTCCATCTTACATTCTATACTTAGCACAAATGACTTAATTTCCACTGTGGTGCCAGAAGAGTGGGTGGGAAACACAGTTTTACAGTTAGAACGATGAGTTGTTGGATTTTTTGAATTCCCCAACATTTTAAATACAGGCCAATTGGCCTAGGTCTGCCTTAGTGGACTGTGACGCGAAAGGGGTGACCTTTCATTTTGTTATTCGGTGACATCGTTGATGTGATCATCAGAAATCTGGCAATAATGCAGCCAAGACCACTACGCTCTTTTCCCCACCGCTTACACCTTCAATTTTTGCCAACACTGTTTACAAGGGATGTTGACAATAAAGCTTATGCACATCGCTTTTTTCATTTCACCTTGCCATTTGTTTGCTGTTGTAGTATAATAGCTTACTGCTTTCTATCGCCACCATATGTGGCTTGTTCCTTTTGGAGTAGCGTATTATAGCGCTTGTTATAAATGCAGCAAACACGAGGATGGTATTCCTTCTTCCTACGCATAGTTCCTACACAGCTGAAACTAAGCTTTCATCCGTCCACAAGGTCTATTCTGCTTGCAATATCACTCTCTTTGAACTTAGGACATCCACTTTGCATGGTGGGTTACAAAGTCCACAGTCAGGAGCAGAGGCTCTTAATGCTCATCGGGATCTGTACCTTTCTGCACTGGTACACTTCGTGGCAAGCTGCTGGACTAGTGCATCATTTTGTCGTAATGAATAAGCTCTAAAGTCTGGCAGGTGGTTTCTAGAAATGCCACAAAACTTTCGCATGGGAAAATGTGGTGTCAGCTTTTTCAGATTCTCACTGTTTCGTCAGATTTGCGCCCTTGTGAAAAAACAAGATGAGCAAATACAATCTACACCTACATCTATATTCTGCAAGCCACCTTACAGTGTGTGGTTGAGGATACTTTGAGACTCACTGCAATTTCTCCCGTATCTGTTCCATTTGCGAATGGTTCGTGGTAAGGTTGGTTGGAGGTAAGGTAAGGTAATGAAGCATGATTGTAAACTGTACAGCAATGCATGCAGAGATAGTAATATGTGACTATAAAATGACGTTAAAATGTAGATGAAGGAACTCCTTTCGTCGCCGGCCGGGGTGGCCGAGAGGTTCTAGGAGCTATAGTCTGGGACCACGCGACCTCTACGGTCGCAGGTTCGAATCGTGACTCGGGCATGGATGTGTGTGATGTCCTTAGGTTAGTTAGGTTTAAGTAGTTCTAAGTTCTAGGGGACTGATGACTCAGATGTTAAGTCCCATAGCGCTCAGAGCCATTTGAACCATTTGAATTAAAACTAATTAAAATATATGTAATCATATTTGCAAGGTTAAGAGACAACTTGCATTATTAAAATTATGGAAGGTTATAAAAGTTAGCTGACTGCATTTGGGGATAATAAAAACTAAAATATGGGAGAAAACATTGGCATTTACAAAACTGCCAGGAAGGAAAACTTGCAGATACATATTACAGGATCTTAAATCATAACTAAGGCCATTAAACCTAAGTGGTGTAAGTAACACTGTTATGAAAGAATTAAGAGGTTATCACAATAAAATACATAGAAGTGTCTATAAATAACCAAAAGTAGTTAAGATGAAACCACGTAAGGAAAATAACACCAAGGGACTGATGACCCAGTAGTTTAGTCCCTTTAAACACATAATAATCATCACCATCATCCTCAAAATAACAGCAGCCTGCTGACTTGTAAGAAATGAATAACTTTATATCATTAAAAAAGCAAGATATCTTAAAAAATTATTGCCTGGTAACAGTTGAATTTTACAGAAAATTAATGTTTCGATTCCGATAAGACTTTTGACGAGTGGATACTAATTCAGATGATTTCTGTTCTTATTTTATGCCCTGTTGTGGCAACTGACAATTGAAGTTTCTTCTTCTATATTTTTACGTGAATTTAGACATATATCATTATCAATTCACTCAATGCTCCATAGTTTAGAATCATGGTTCATTACGTTACCATTTGTCACATTAAAAATCTTTTGTTATATTCTCTTCAGATAATGTCATGATGCCCTCAAGGGCGAAACGCGTAATTTGTATGAATAAAAAAAACTATTTTTGCAACCGAGACTGCCTTTATCCCAAACAAAAAAAATCATAACCAGTTGCTGTACCAGACAGCCAGTGATGGATTGGAAGAAGTGTCAGCAACTTATCGGTTGAATCTTCGAAGAAAGTGCGCTCTCTGAACTTTAACAGTAAATCACACGACACCTCTCTTGCAGTGTCTGCCATTGGAGTTGGCTGAGCATCCGCGCGACGCTTTCGTGCTTAATAAATGAATGCGTAATAAACTGCGCTGCTCTTCTTTGCTCCTTCTCCATTTCCTGTCTGCTACGGATCCCAGACTGACGAGCAATATACAAGTATTGGTCGAACAACTCTTTTGTAAGTTATCCCCTCTGTGGGTGGGTACATTTCGTGAGGATTCTTCCAAAAAAATCTCAATTTTGCATCAGCCTTACCTGCCATAAATTTTTTGTGGTCATTACACTTTAAATTTCTCCATACGAATATTGCTAATATTTTATGGATGTACACTACAGGTCATTAAAATTGCTACACCACGAAGATGAATTGCTACAAACGCGAAATTTAACCGACAGGAAGAAGATGCTGTGATATGCAAATGATTAGCTTTTCAGAGCATTCACACAACGTTGGCGCCGGTGGCGACACCTACAACGTGCTGACATGAGGAAAGTTTCCAACCGATTTCTCATACATAAACAGCAGTTGACCGGCGTTGCCTGGTGAAACGTTGTTGTGATGCCTCGTGTAAGGAGGAGAAATGCGTACCATCACGTTTCCGACTTTGATAAAGGTCGGATTGTAGCCTATCGCGATTGCGGATTATCGTATCGCGACATTGCTGCTTGCGTTGGTCGAGATCCAATGACTGTTAGCAGAACATGGAAATCAGTGGGTTCAGGAGGGTAACACGGAACGCCGTGCTGGATCCCGACGGCCTCGTATCACTAGCAGTCGAGATGACAGGCATCTTATCCGCATGACTGTAACGGATCGTGCAGCCACGTCTCGATCCCTGAGTCAACAGATGGGGACGTTTGCAAGACAACAACCATCTGCACGAACAGTTCGACGACGTTTGCAGCAGCATGGGCTATCAGCTCGGAGACCATGGCTGCGGTTACCCTTGACGCTGCATCACAGACAGGAGCGCCTGCGATGGTGTACTCAACGACGAACCTGGATGCACGAATGCCAAAACGTCATTTTTTCGGATGAATCCAGGTTCTGTTTACAGCATCATGATGGTCGCATCCGTGTTTGGCGACATCGCGGTGAACGCACATTGGAAGCGTGTATTCGTCATCGCCATACTGGCGTATCAGCCGGCGTGATGGTATGGGGTGCCATTGATTACACGTCTCGGTCACCTCTTGTTCGCATTGACGGCACTTTGAACAGTGGACGTTACATTTCAGATGTGTTACGACCCGTGGCTCCACCCTTCATTCGATCCCTGCGAAACCCCACATTTCAGTAGGATAACGCACGACCACACGTTGTAGGTCCTGTACGGGCCTTTCTGGATACAGAAAATGTTCGACTGCTGCCCTGGCCAGCACGTTCTCCAGATCTCTCACCAATTGAAAACGTCTGGTCAATGGTGGCCGAGCAACTAGCTCGTCACAATACGTCAGTCACTACTCTTGATGAACTGTGATATCGTGTTGAAGCTGCGTGGGCAGCTGTACCTGTACACGCCATCCAAGCTCTGTTTGACTCAATGCCAAGGCGTATCAAGGCCGTTATTACGGCCAGAGGTGGTTGTTCTGGGTACTGATTTCTCAGGATCTATGCACCCAAATTGTGTGAAAATGTAATCACTTGTCAGTTCTAGTATAATATATTTGTCCAATGAGTACCCGTTAATCATCTGGATTTCTTCTTGGTGTAGCAATTTTAATGGCCAGTAGCGTTTTTGCTTCAGGTGATTCATCTGAAGTGATGTACTCATAAAATAATGGATATTTCTGCCTTTTCAAGCGATATACATTACGTTTGCTTATGTTGAGGGCCAATTCCTAATCGCTGCTGCTACAGCCGTTGTTCTGCACGTATTCCAGCATTTCGTTACAGTTTTCTAGCACTGCAGCTTCTCTGTATACAAGATGAGATCCGCGAAAAGTCTCACGGATTCCCGTGTTATTCGCTTATTTGCTAGTCATTAACATGTATTGTGGAAAGTAATGATTCTACAATATTCCCGAAGTTACTTTTAAATGTGAAGTATTCTCTCCATTGAGAGTGCCATGATGTTTCCTGTTTGCTAGAAACTCCTCACTCCAGTCACACACCTAGTCTGGTACTCGGTACGCTCGTATTTTGTCCAATAGAAAGGCAGTGAGGAGCTGTGTCGAACGCCTTCCGGAAGTTGGGGAACACAGCATCAACCTGGGCGCCAGTATTTATTGCTCTCTGGGTCTCGTGGAGGAACAGAGTGAGCTGGGTTTCACGTTATCGTTACTAATAGGGTAAGAGCTTCATGGGTGCAATTTTAATATCAAATTGATGTGCAAATTAATTAAATTAATCAATTAATTACCCCCCCCCCAATCATGCACACCAAAATCCCCATCCCAAAATTACGGCATGTGCTTTTGTCAGCTTGCACGTGAGTCCCCGTACCCGCTCCCCACCCTTCCCCCTTCCCACGTAACCTACTGTCGGGAATTTCTTTATCCCAGGGCTGTGCTGACGTCAAAACCCACCCCCACCCCCATCCTAGAATTCGCGGCAAAAACATGATGTTTCCTGTTTGCTAGAAACTCTTCACTCCAGTCACACACCTAGTCTGGTACCTCGGTACGCTCGTATTTTGTCCAATAGAAAGGCCGTGAGGAGCTGTGTCGAACGCCTTCCGGAAGTTGGGGAACACAGCATCAACCTGGGCGCCAGTATTTATTGCTCTCTGGGTCTCGTGGAGGAACAGAGTGAGCTGGGTTTCACGTTATCGTTACTAATAGGGTAAGAGCTTCATGGGTGCAATTTTAATATCAAATTGATGTGCAAATTAATTAAATTAATCAATTAATTACCCCCCCCCCCCAATCATGCACACCAAAATCCCCATCCCAAAATTACGGCATGTGCTTTTGTCAGCTTGCACGTGAGTCCCCGTACCCGCTCCCCACCCTTCCCCCTTCCCACTTAACCTACTGTCGGGAATTTCTTTATCCCAGGGCTGTGCTGACGTCAAAACCCACCCCCACCCCCATCCTAGAATTCGCGGCAAAAACATGATGTTTCCTGTTTGCTAGAAACTCTTCACTCCAGTCACACACCTAGTCTGGTACCTCGGTACGCTCGTATTTTGTCCAATAGAAAGGCAGTGAGGAGCTGTGTCGAACGCCTTCCGGAAGTTGGGGAACACAGCATCAACCTGGGCGCCAGTATTTATTGCTCTCTGGGTCTCGTGGAGGAACAGAGTGAGCTGGGTTTCACGTTATCGTTACTAATAGGGTAAGAGCTTCATGGGTGCAATTTTAATATCAAATTGATGTGCAAATTAATTAAATTAATCAATTAATTACCCCCCCCCCCAATCATGCACACCAAAATCCCCATCCCAAAATTACGGCATGTGCTTTTGTCAGCTTGCACGTGAGTCCCCGTACCCGCTCCCCACCCTTCGCCCTTCCCACGTAACCTACTGTCGGGAATTTCTTTATCCCAGGGCTGTGCTGACGTCAAAACCCACCCCCACCCCCATCCTAGAATTCGCGGCAAAAACATGATGTTTCCTGTTTGCTAGAAACTCTTCACTCCAGTCACACACCTAGTCTGGTACTCGTTACGCTCGTATTTTGTCCAATAGAAAGGCAGTGAGGAGCTGTGTCGAACGCCTTCCGGAAGTTGGGGAACATAGCATCAACCTGGGCGCCAGTATTTATTGCTCTCTGGGTCTCGTGGAGGAACAGAGTGAGCTGGGTTTCACGTTATCGTTACTAATAGGGTAAGAGCTTCATGGGTGCAATTTTAATATCAAATTGATGTGCAAATTAATTAAATTAATCAATTAATTACCCCCCCCCCCAATCATGCACACCAAAATCCCCATCCCAAAATTACGGCATGTGCTTTTGTCAGCTTGCACGTGAGTCCCCGTACCCCCTCCCCACCCTTCCCCCTTCCCACGTAACCTACTGTCGGGAATTTCTTTATCCCAGGGCTGTGCTGACGTCAAAACCCACCCCCACCCCCATCCTAGAATTCGCGGCAAATTATAAATGACGGTGCCCTTCCCTGGTTCAAATGGTCTGGGCACTATGGGACTTAACTTCTAAGGTCATCAGTCCCCTAGAACTTAGAACTACTTAAACCTACCTAACCTAAGGACATCACACACACTCATGCCCGAGGCAGGATTCGAACCTGCGACCGTAGCAGCAGCGCGGTTCCAGACTGTAGCGCCTGGAACCGCTCGGCCACAGCGGCCGACCTTTTCCTCGTCCATCTGGACGGAAAGCCTAAGTGAACCCCCCCCCCCCCCCCCACACACACACACACAAAGAAACTTCCCAGATACAGGAGAGGAAGATTAGGTCAGTGTACTTTATTTACTTTGGTTGGGAAACTGAAGTAAAGATTGGTCCTAATTACGTAAATAGTCATAAAGATGAGGTCTAATTACACAACTATACGCACAGCGTTACACAAGGAACGTCCAAAATCGCAATACAGCTCAACAGTTCATGGTACCATACAACAGATGTTATCCTGCTGGGAAAAAATTTTACAATACCACTCAAAACTAGTGGCGGACGAACTCAAACTCTACTCTTCACCTACAAGCTGGTGGCGAAAAGGCTGGGTGTAAGGTACTATCTTTATTTTTTTTGCTGGGGTTATATTCAACTGATGAGATGCTGGTTTGGACAGAGAGGAGTTTAATAAGTGTATTACCTAGAAACATACAGCTGAGGACTGTGTCTATCGCTGTTTGACGTCAAAGTTCGCTACAGACGCCTTCTCGACCAACATCTTGCAGCCCAGGTAATCAACGCCACTACACATTACCACAACTGATGAAAAATGCATCATTGTTCTAATTACACATCGAAACTGTCATGAAAAATTCAGCACTCGTAATGAATGGGACATACTGCAACAAATTGGGAAAAACCATCGTAATAAGACAGCTACAACAAAATTCGATCCCAAAAGATTGCAGAGGGGCGGTAGTTGAATGTGCATTCTCTTCGATAGGCGCTCATGAACTAATCAACTTGGAGGCAGTTTTACCCTTCTCCCCCAGCTTCCCCTTCCCTGTGTCCCTCTCCACACTGTATGTAGAGATAGAGGCCTTTTCTGTATTGCCACTGGTGGGCCACAAAGAGAGCCCTTTGGTGGTATTGATATACTGTCTCCAGTCTGAGGAAATCAGTCATCTGAGAAAATCAGTCACACACAGACAAAAAGCAAGAAGCAAACGCTTCTTGCAATCTGGAAAATATATTTCTCAATAAGGCTGAACCCCTCTGGAACGACAACAAAATTCTGGAGAAGTCTGAAGGTCGATTTTTCAAATGTCCACAGCTTGGAGAACAGGAGGCATATTACCTCCACCGCCTCTACTGACCACAACCCCAGTCGTATCTGAGAGTAGAGTCTTCCAAGCTGCGGACCCGGGGCAGGGCACATGGCTGGATTCTCAACGCCGCGGTTCTTCGCTAACGCTAAAGGGAATCTAGCGGCATTGCCCCCCCCCCCACCCTTCTGGTCGGGCACAGATGCCTAGATCGACCACCCACCCACCCACACACACACACACACACACTGAATCGTCTCCACATCGCTACCACAAGCGATCCCCGACCTGCGATGGAGAACACTGAAACGTCCCCTTAGAAAAATTAATGAATTACAGTGCTGATAAACCTCTACGTTATTTGATTTTCAAACAGCTGAGCAAAACTGAACGTACTCAGACATTACTCTGTTTACTTATTCTGATCAACACTGAACCGACGCACAATATTCTTAGCGCAACATAATCTGACTTTCAAAAATCCCTACAAAAGAATTGCCCTGACTAGCAATAACCTATACCTTTCATGAATCACTTACCTTACAAAAATCTTCGTTACTCGAACTACTGCAATACAGAGAGCGCCAATACTGCCAACTAAATAAAAGATTCTAACTACTGAAAGCACTAACTACTGATAGGCATAGTTAGAAAATGAAAGATTTTGATAGAGAACAAACAATGTATTTACCTCAATAGTGTTCAAAAGTCATAATATACATACATCAGTTCATAACATCCAGTCTCACAAATTTAGTCTGTGATGGACACACGTCCAGATCATCCGCTCTCAAAACCCCGCCATCTCACTCCCCATACCCACCATTGCTGGCGGCTCACCTCCAACTGCGCAACGCTACGCGCTGTTCAATTCCAACTGCCCAACACTACAATGGCGAATATTACAACAATGCCAACCAGCCACAGACTGCACACAGCACAGTCAGTGATTTTCATACAGAGCGCTACGTGGTGTTACCAACATAAAAACCTAAACAGCCTACTTACAACTTCTATTAAATGTCAACGCACCTTCAAAATGCGCCGCCTCCGATTAAATGTTGTTGTTGTTGTTGTGGTCTTCAGTCCTGAGACTGGTTTGATGCAGCTCTCCATGCTACTCTATCCTGTGCATGCTTCTTCATCTCCCAGTACCTACTGCAGCCAACATCCTTCTGAATCTGCTTATTGTATTCATCTCTTGGTCTCCCTCTACGATTTTTACCCTCCACGCTGCCCTCCAATACTAAACTGGTGATCCCTCGATGTCTCAGAACATGTCCTACCAACCGATCCCTTCTTCTAGTCAAGTTGTGCCACAAGCTCCTCTTCTCCCCAATTCTATTCAGTACCTCCTCATTAGTTATGTGATCTACCCATCTAATCTTCAGCATTCTTCTGTAGCACCACATTTCGAAAGCTTCTATTCTCTTCTTGTCTAAACTATTTATCGTCCATGTTTCACTTCCATACATGGCTACACTCCATACAAATACTTTCAGAAACGACTTCCTGACATTTAAATCTATACTCGATGTTAACAAAATTTTCTTCTTCAGAAACGCTTTCCTTGCCATTGCCAGTCTACATTTTATATCCTCTCTACTTCGACCATCATCAGTTATTTTGCTCCCCAAATAGCAAAACTCCTTTACTACTTTCAGTGTCTCATTTCCTAATCTAATTCCCTCAGCATCACCCGACTTAATTCGACTACATTCCATTATCCTCGTTTTGCTTTTGTTTATGTTCATCTTATACCCTCTTTTCAAGATACTCTCCAATCCGTTCAACTGCTCTTCCAAGTCCTTTGCTGTCTCTGACAGAATTACAATGTCATCGGCGAACCTCAAAGTTTTGTTTCCTTTATTGCTTGCTCAATATACAGATTGAATAGCATCGGGGATAGGCTACAACCCTGTCTCACTCCCTTCCCAACTACTGCTTCCCTTTCATACCCCTCGACTCTTATTACTGCCATCTGGTTTCTGTATAAATTGTAAATAGCCTTTCGCTCCCTGTATTTTACCCCGCCACCTTTAGAATTTGAAAGAGAGTATTCCAGTCAACATTGTCAAAAGCTTTCTCCAAGTCTACAAATGCTAGAAACGTAGGTTTGCCTTTCCTTACTCTATTTTCTAAGATAAGTCGTAGGGTCAGTATTGCCTCACGTGTTCCAACATTTCCACGGAATCCAAACTGATCTTCCCCGAGGTCAGCTTCTACCAGTTTTTCCATTCGTCTGTAAATAATTCGCGTTAGTATTTTACAGCTGTGACTTATTAAACTGATTGTTCGGTAATTTTCACATCTGTCAACGCCTGCTTTCTTTGGGATTGGAATTATTATATTCTTCTTGAAGTCTGAGGGTATTTCGCCTGTCCCATACATCTTGCTCACCAGATGGTAGAGTTTTGTCAGGACTGGCTCTGCCAAGACTGTAAGTAGTTCTAATGGAATGTTGTCTACTCTGGGGACCTTGTTTCGACTCAGGTCTTTCAGTGCTCTGTCAAACTCTTCACGCAGTATCCCATCTCCCATTTCATCCTCATCTACATCCTCTTCCATTTCCATAATATTGTCCTCAAGTACATCGCCCTTGTATAAAACCTCTATATACTCCTTCCACCTTTCTGCTTTCCCTTCTTTGCTTAGAACTGGGTTTCCATCAGAGCTCTTGATATTCATGCAAGTGGTTCTCCTTTCTCCAAAGGTTTCTTTAATTTTCCTGTAGGCAGTATCTATCTCACCTCTCGTGAGATAAGCCTCTACATCCTTACATTTGTCCTCTAGCCATCCCTGCTTAGCCATTTTGCACTTCCTGTCGATATCATTTTTGAAACGTTTGTATTCCTTTTTGCCTGCTTCATTTACTGCATTTTTATATTTTCTCCTTTCATCAATTAAATTCAATATTTCTTCTGTTACCCAAGGGTTTCTACTAGCCCTCGTCGTTTTACCCATTTGATCCTCTGCTGCCTTCACTATTTCATCCCCCCAAGCTACCCATTCTTCTTCTACTGTATTTATTTCCCCAATTCCTGTCAATTTTTCCCTTATGCTCTCCCTGAAACTCTGTACAACCTCTGGTTCTTTCAGTTTATCCAGGTCCCATCTCCTTAAATTCCCACTTTTTTGCAGTTTCTTCAGTTTTAATCTACAGTTCATAACCAATAGATTGTGGTCAGAGTCCACATCTGCCCCTGGAAATGTCTTACAATTTAAAACCTGGTTCCTAAATCTATGTCTTACCATTATATAATCTATCTGATACATTTTAGTATCTCCAGGGTTCTTCCATGTATACAACCTTCTTTCATGATTCTTGAACCAAGTGTTAGCTATGATTAAGTTATGCTCTGCGCAAAATTCTACCAGGCGGCTTCCTCTTTCATTTCTTATCCCCAATCCTTATTCACCTACTATGTTTCTTTCCCTCCCTTTTCCTACTCTCGAATTCCAGTCACCCATGACTATTAAATTTTCGTCTCCCTTCACTACCTGAATAATTTCTTTTATCTCATCATACATTTCATCAATTTCTTCGTCATCTGCAGAGCTAGTTGGCATATAAACTTGTACTACGGTAGTAGGCGTGGGCTTCGTGTCTATCTTGGCCACAATAATGCGTTCACTATGCTGTTTGTAGTAGCTTACCCGTACTCCTATTTTTTTATTCATTATTAAACCTACTCCTGCATTACCCCTATTTGATTTTGTATTTATAACCCTGTATTCACCTGACCAAAAGTCTTGTTCCTCCTGCCACCGAACTTCACTAATTCCCACTATATCTAACTTTAACCTATCCATTTCCCTTTTTAAATTTTCTAACCTACCTGCCCGATTAAGGGATCTGACATTCCACGCTCCGATCCGTAGAACGCCAGTTTTCTTTCTCCTGATAACGACGTCATCTTGAGTAGTCCCCGCCCGGAGATCCGAATGGGGGACTATTTTACCTCCGGAATATTTTACCCAAGAGGACGCCATCATCATTTAATCATACAGTAAAGCTGCATGCCCTCGGGAAAAATTACGGCTGTAGTTTCCCCTTGCTTTCAGCCGTTCGCAGTACCAGAACAGCAAGGCCATTTTGGTTAATGTTACAAGGCCAGATCAGTCAATCATCCAGACTGTTGCCCCTGCAACTACTGAAAAGGCTGCTGCCCATCTTCAGGAACCACACGTTTGTCTGGCCTCTCAACAGATACCCCTCCGTTGTGGTTGCACCTACGGTACGGCTGTCTGTATCATTGAGGCACGCAAGCCTCCCCACCAACGGCAAGGTCAGGGGGGGTCCAATTACATAGGTCACGGTATATACGCCCACCCTTCGTAAAATTGGGTAAAGAAACTTCCACTATTTTGCTGCGAAAATTACTGATCACCGCAGAATTCCTCTTTATTTGGAAATTGTCATAGGAGTAAAGCAAAAGCGAGAATTTAAACTCTAAAGAAAAAACATTTATGTTAAACAATTTTTTTCAACTTGATGGACAAATTACACGACCTGAGAGCGTCTCTCGAGTTCAAATCAGTCTCTGTAAATAAACTGTCAGACATGTCTGAATTACAGACATTTCAGACACGTAAAATAGCATTAGAGAATACTATCTTTCAACCCTTTAGCTCATATGTCGGGAAAAACACATCATTTTACGTTCAATAACAACATGCTATAATTCAAGATTACGTTGCTGCTTTGTACACTATGGCAATCCCGTATTGTCAGTGTGATACTATGTCACACTCGCATTTACGAAAAAAATCGTGAGAGCCTGTCTTGTAACAGAATTGCCTGTAAGATTTTACCGCGTCTCTCTCTCTCTGCCATTACATCAGAACCAATCACAGTCTGTAAGCTCACATTTGATATTTTTGCTCCTTAACTCACCTCTACCGACATGTCTGTAAATTTTCTATCATAAAGCAGATTCTTGCGCTCTAGTTTTGTAAGTAATTTTGTTATCACAGCCTGTTTCACGCAATCTACTTACATGACGGGAAAAAACACTATTATTTCTAGGTTCCACAACGAGCTACAGTTCAAACCGTGTCTACTTGATAATTTCTGCTGATGCTCTGACTTTTTTTTCCCACATAGGTTTATGCTCTTATTGCTTACCAGATTAGCTTCACTCTACTGTTTACACCTTCTAACTCTGGTAAGTCCCCACCATCATGTCAGAGCATCTACAAACTGCACATTTCGGGTTTTTTTATCCTAGTAATAAGTTATTCGTTAGTTGACAGTGTGTCGACTACACTTAGCATCCTGGACTTCGAGAGTTTCCCCTCCCCGTGCCCACCCCCGCAAAGTAATTTATAGACGTGCAGTTAGCAACTTGTGCATGCGAACCGCAACTGTCCGCCACTGACTGCTTTACACACATCCAACTATGCATGCACATTACCAATTTTCGACAGTACTACAGCCCTCCAAAAAACGAAAAACTCTTCGCAAAACGATTCCTTTGGGGATGTAAGCATATTTAAATTCATCCTGCTAATGAGTATAACATCTTCGATGCAAGATTTTACCTATATTTCGTAACAATATTGTCTAGATTCTCCAATAGCAACAACAAACCCTGACATCCTGCTGCGCCTGTTACACCTACTTTTATACTCTTAAAGATGCGTGATGACAGCACATTATCATTACAATTCCGCTATTTTGTGTGCTAGATGTCCGTTGGGGGGGGGGGGGGGGGAGACAGCCCTTTGTGGGTGTTATTCTTATGTGTGGTACAGAACAACAAATTAGTCGGGCTTGGTGCAAGTGTTTGAGGAACAGATCGCAGCTGTGCGAGTGAAAAAAAAATCTGAGACAAGCATCCTTGATTGCTGGCAAGTGGCTGTAAAATGGGACGCATCTACTACCTTGTAAAAACTCCCTTTGCTCATTCCGAGACAGACACATAGTCAGTTATGCCCAATAGCAGCTGCATTCCTCGAAATATATGTTGTGGTTTTCGTTAGATCACATCTATGGGAGACTTACATACTACTTAAACTAACTTAACTCAAACTAACTTTTGCTAAGAACAACACACACACCCATGTCTGAGGGAGGACGTGAACCTCCGGCGGTAAGGGCCGCGCAATCCGTCACATGGCGCCTCAAACCGCGCGGCCACTACGTGTGGCTGTATCTGTAGAATATTTGGTTGTGAGTGACTGGGCCCATTCGAGTACAGTACTCTACTGTTCAACTAATTTGCTTTTCTGTACCGTACACAAGAATAATATTCACGAAGGACTGTCTCACTCCATCCAACGGACATGTAGCACACAAAACAGCGGAAATGGGATGATTATGTGCTGTCATCATGGGCCTTTAATAGTATAAAAGGAGGCGTGATAGGCGCAGCAGAATGCTGTAATTTGTTACTATTACTGGAGAATCTAGACAATATTGTTACGAAGTATTGCTAATATAACTTGCATTGAAGGTGTTATGCTCTTTAGCAGGATGAATTTAAGTGTGCTTACATCCCTTGCAGAACCGTTACGCAAATAGTTTTTCGCTCTTTTCAGGGCTGTAACACTGTCGAAAATAACGTACAAGTGGTTGAAATCGAAACTTCGTGATTGGTAATATGCATGCATAGTTATATTTGTGTAGAGCTGTCAGCGGCAGACAGTTGCAGTTCGCATGCGTAACTTGCTAACTGTTCGTCTATAAATTCTGTTGCCTGGGGTGTGCACTCTGTAGGAATGGGGAAGATAAACTCTCACGGTCCAGGATGATAAGTGTAGTTGACTCACTGTCAACTAACGAATAAAAAAATGAAGTAGGATAAAAAAATATCCGAAGTCTACATTGCTGACATGATTGTGGGGGCATATCAGAGTTGGAAAATGTAAACAAAAGTGGCGAAGCTTATCTGGTAAGCAATAACAGCAAATACTTACGGGGGGGCAAAAAATCAGAACATCAGTAGAAATCAACTCTTTACACATATCAACTCCCTGTGTGTATCGTGGATGGCTGGCATGAACCTAACCCAGCCCTCTCACTGACAGATCCATCTTCGAACCCTCTATTATAGCATTAAAGATCCATGATGACAGCACATAATCACCCCAATTCCGCTATTTTGTGTGCTAGATGTCCGTTGGATGCAGGGAGATATTCCTTCGTGAGTATTATTCTTATGTACGGTACAGAACAGCACATTAGTCGGGCAGTAGAGTACTGTACTCGATGGGCGCAGTCACTCACAACCAAGTGTAACTCATCATTGAGTAAAAGAGTGTTCATTGCACAAAAGCGTGTAATCAGAATAATTGCTGGAGCTCATCCAAGATCATCCTGCAGACACTTTTTTAAAGAGGTATAGATCCTCACTGTAGCCTCACAATATATATATTCACTTATGAAATTTGTTATTAACAATCCTAATGAATTCAAAAGTAATAGCAGTGTACATGGCTACAACACTAGGAGAAAGAATGATCTTCACTACTCAAGGTTAAATCTAACTTTGGCTCAGAAGGGGATAACTTATGCTGCCACAAAAGTCTAATAGCATCAAAAGTCTGACAGATAGCCATATAGCATTTAAAAGGAAATTAAAAGAATTTCTTAATGACATCTCCTTCTACTCATTACATGAATTTTTGGATATAGTAAGTGGGAAATTTCCCAATCACCACAAAGAAATTAAAAATATTGAGTGTCATGTAATATTTTGTGTAATGTAATATTTTGTGTAATGTAATATCTTGTATAGACACCTTTTATTAACTTGACACGTTGAAACGTTCCCTTAGAAAAATTAATGAATTACTGTGCTGATAAACCTCTACGTTATTTGATTTTCAAACAGCTGAGCAAAACTGAATGTACTCAGACATTACTCTCTTTACTTATTCTGATCAACACTAAACTGAGACACAATATTTTTAGCGCAACGCAATCTGACTTTCAAAAATCCCTACAAAAGAATGGCCCAGACTAACAATAACCTATATCTTTCATGAATCACTTACCTCACAAAAATCTTCGTTACTCAAACTACTGCAATACAGCGAGCGCCAATACTGCCAGCTAAATAAAAGATTCTAACTATTGAAGGCACTAACTACTGATAGGCATAATTAGCAAATGAAAGATTTTGATGGAGAACAAACAATGTATTTACCATGGACACGTCCAGATCATCCGCTCTCAAAACTCTGCCATCTCTTTTCCCACATCCACCACTGCTGGCTCACCTCCAACTGCGCAACGCTACGCGCTGTTCACATTCAACTGCCCAACACAACAACAGCGAATATTACAACAATGCCAACCAGCCACAGACTGCATACAGCACAGCCAGTGATTTTCATACAGAGCGCTACGTGGCGTTAGCAATATAGAAACCTAAACAGCCTACTTACAACGTTCCACATCATTACGAAGTGTCATATTTATGATCTATGCAACAAGTACTAATCTAATCTAAAGTACTCTACAGATACAGCCACGTGGAGTGGCCATGCGGTTTGAAGCGCCCTTCCCGCCAGAGGTTCGAGTCCTCCCTCAGACATGGGTGTGTGTTTTGTTCTTAGCATAAGTTAGTTTCAGTTGAGTTAGTTTAAGAAGTGTGTAAGTCTAGGGACGATGTCCTCAGCAGTTTGGTCCCTTAGGAATTCACACACATTTCTTCTACAGATACACGCCTGGAAATTGAAATAAGAACACCGTGAATTCATTGTCCCAGGAAGGGGAAACTTTATTGACACATTCCTGGGATCAGATACATCACATGATCACACTGACAGAACCACAGGCACATAGACACAGGCAACAGAGCATGCACAATGTCGGCACTAGTACAGTGTATATCCACCTTTCGCAGCAATGCAGGCTGCTATTCTCCCATGGAGACGATCGTAGAGATGCTGGATGTAGTCCTGTGGAACGGCTTGCCATACCATTTCCACCTGGCGCCTCAGTTGGACCAGCGTTCGTGCTGGACGTGCAGACCGCGTGAGACGACGCTTCATCCAGTCCCAAACATGCTCAATGGGGGACAGATCCGGAGATCTTGCTGGCCAGGGTAGTTGACTTACACCTTCTAGAGCACGTTGGGTGGCACGGGATACATGCGGACGTGCATTGTCCTGTTGGAACAGCAAGTTCCCTTGCCGGTCTAGGAATGGTAGAACGATGGGTTCGATGACGGTTTGGATGTACCGTGCACTATTCAGTGTCCCCTCGACGATCACCAGTGGTGTACGGCCAGTGTAGATCGCTCACCACACCATGATGCCGGGTGTTGGCCCTGTGTGCCTCGGTCGTATGCAGTCCTGATTGTGGCGCTCACCTGCACGGCGCCAAACACGCATACGACCATCATTAGCACCAAGGCAGAAGCGACTCTCATCGCTGAAGACGACACGCCTCCATTCGTCCCTCCATTCACGCCTGTCGCGACACCACTGGAGGCGGGCTGCACGATGTTGGGGCGTGAGCGGAAGACGGCCTAACGGTGTGCGGGACCGTAGCCCAGTTTCATGGAGACGGTTGCGAATGGTCCTCGCCGATACCCCAGGAGCAACAGTGTCCCTAATTTGCTGGGAAGTGGCGGTGCGGTCCCCTACGGCACTGCGTAGGATCCTACGGTCTTGGCGTGCATCCGTGCGTCGCTGCGGTCCGGTCCCAGGTCGACGGGCACGTGCACCTTCCGCCGACCACTGGCGACAACATCGATGTACTGTGGAGACCTCACGCCCCACGTGTTGAGCAATTCGGCGGTACCTCCACCCGGCCTCCCGCATGCCCACTATACGCCCTCGCTCAAAGTCCGTCAACTGCACATACGGTTCACGTCCACGCTGTCGCGGCATGCTACCAGTGTTAAAGACTGCGATGGAGCTCCGTATGCCACGGCAAACTGGCTGACACTGACGGCGGCGGTGCACAAATGCTGCGCAGCTAGCGCCATTCGACGGCCAACACCGCGGTTCCTGGTGTGTCCGCTGTGCCGTGCGTGTGATCATTGCTTGTACAGTCCTCTCGCAGTGTCCGGAGCAAGTATGGTGGGTCTGACACACCGGTGTCAATGTGTTCTTTTTTCCATTTCCAGGAGTGTACAATGCATTTGCTCTGTTGTTTTGTATATCAATATCGGTGTGTGTATTGTGGATGACTGGCATAAACCTAAGCCAGTCCTCTCGCTGGTAGATGCATCTTCGAACCCTATCGTGAATGTACTGCATTGTGGCTCATCCTCTAGACACCGTTCTGGATCCACCAGTGGGAGGACTGGGTAAGGTTTATTGGTTACCGGACATGCCTACCGCCTCCTGCTCTACTCTGGGGTTTGAG
This sequence comes from Schistocerca nitens, assembly GCF_023898315.1. Classification (NCBI taxonomy): domain Eukaryota; kingdom Metazoa; phylum Arthropoda; class Insecta; order Orthoptera; family Acrididae; genus Schistocerca; species Schistocerca nitens. The sequence goes on from NC_064614.1 coordinate 287,453,750, forward strand.
ATGAAAGGGCGCCGCAAAACCCGCCTCAAAGCTCTTTTGAGGCCTGAGGTGACATACCCCATGCCACATGCGCTGCTTGGCTCGGTGACTGTTTCAGATCCCTACATGGTAGAGTGGAAGTCTAATGAATTGGTAGAACTGTGCCAGTTTCCATCAATTGTGTCACCATATGAGTCTGCAGATAAACTCTCGGATGTGCCACAGCAGTACATGGATTTTCCAGATTACAATCTGCACCACTCGTTGAGTCTCATCTAGGTACGAGGTGAGTGTTATTATACTTTTCATGATCTTCCTGTCCAAAATGCATGCATGTAGATCATTGGGAAGAGGGAAATTCTTAGGATGTTTTAATAGGCTGGCACACAGGACACGCAAATATCATCGTATAAAATAAAACAACGCATGGGTATGCAGGCAATATGACAATATACACTCAGCAACATATCGCAAAATATGAGAAAATTATGTAATTCGGTAAAAATCGCGAAGAACCTGGTATAATACGACAAACTGATGGGAAATACGTAAAATTGAGGGAATACGGCGAAATATGTAAAATCGCGAAAAAACTTGCAAAAATACTTAACACTGAATGAAACTACATAAAATTAGACAAAAAGTACCACGAAATGCGGAGAATTGCTTTGGGTGGGGGCACCCGGACACTCAAGACAGAGAATAGCTTAAAAATTACTCTCTAGTTCCATTCACTTTTAATTCCCCCCTCCCCCTGTAGACTATATGGTTTTTCGTGACACAAAGGCGACATAATTATTACACAGAGGCGCCATGTTAAAGCAGGCAAAACATATGTATTCCATTGCATAACTGTGTTCTCAAACATGCAGTCGAATATATGTATATATTACCGAATTACTGCTGGTTCTCACAAGCAATGTTACTACTTAAGTATTAAGGAAAAAAATCAATGCGTTTATTCCCTAGAGTAATCTCTAGGAGAATGGACCATTGTCACATGTGTCACCTTTAATAGTGTGAGGGAGTGTACTTCATAAATGTAGTGTTTGGACTAAATTGCTGTATTATCCTACACATCAGCAAAACTACCTAACATCAGACCAGGACTTCTTTGTGCAATGCTACCACAGCTGTGATGATGCTACTGTTATCAGAAGAGACATATAAAATCTATTATTTTCCTAAGAGATAGAACTGCAGTCTCCGAACTTCATTCTAGTTGGTTTATAAGCAGCTCGAGTGGTGGATGTGGACTGACAATGCCACCCTAGGACACCAGAATAGTGTAGAAGGAAGTAGTTTTATAATTTTAAACTTTGTCACCTTAGTGACTGGGGCAGGAAACTTGTGGGGTGGTTCTATGTCTGATATTGGACAAATATATCCGGCATTACAGTACCAAGAGCATTGCATTCCACATAACTAATACTATGAAAAACATATGGCATTAATAGTATAGCATAGTGTGTGTTTATGCTCTATGATCATTTCTCTCATGCCGCAACTTTCCTGGTACTGACTCCAGTCAGTGGAATAATGCCTCAGAATTGATAGCACAGTTGATATATGTGAAATGTTTCAAACTTAATCCGTCTGGAGATTTATCATGTATAAACCGCACGTTTATTCTAAACCGTCTGTTATATCACTGCACCACTCATGGCTACTATACACCGATAAGAGGTGTTACCCTCCTCGAATGAATGCATCTGGAGAGATCACGTACTTTTGGATGGGTGCCATGGATAAGATTGGTGTTGCATGGAGGATTGCTCAAGGACAATGTGGAAGGGATCTGTCAGTCTCCGACTTCGTCCTACGAACGAGAGAATACTCCGTGACGCCCATTCACACAGGGAAAGATGGCCAGTTGTAATCATAAATTATGCCCTGTGATCAATACGCTGGAAATGTGTAGATAGCCTAACTGCATGGGTATACATCGCTGTCTGGTAGACTTTGGTGTTTATGGTCGAATCGACATACTGCACTGTCATCTAGCTGCATTCGCAATCTAGTATATGGCACTTGCAAAGTAGAGGAAGGGTGAGTTACCAATGATTGGGAAGCATTATGCCATGTCACTGACTGGCGTTGAAATTACGGAACAATTGGTATACTTCGATGTATGTGACCAAATGTATGTACTGCACAGTCATCTATCTGCATTAGGAATCTAGTATATGGTACTTGGAGAGTAGTGGAGGGTTGATTTAGAGATAATGCGAAATTTGGAAGGATTCTGCCATGTCAATGGCTGACATGGAAATTCCAAACCAGTTGGTTAAATTGCTAAAATTGATTGCACAATCAACTGTGGTGCGAAATACAGTACATCGTCCCATATCAACTGTGTCTTTCCCATGCTATCCCACTGGTAAGCTGTTGATTGCCACATAATGATTGACAGAAACTACTTGGTTGAGATGGAGAGAGCCTTGGCGAACCACTGGATATCCGCTACATGTCGCTGTTGAGAATGGTGTTAAATGTAGAGGTCATCACTTTCAGACTGTTGTTTGGAAGTGTACCTCAATGCTGCAGACACATCCTATTTCTTTAGGCACCTTTTGGCGATAGTCAACAGCGGAACAGTAATCATGTACATGACTGCAAAATGACGAAACAGTGCTCTTTGAAATGGACGACCACGACATCCGATACCCCGTAGCTGTGGAAGATGAGATTAACTGTCAGTTCCCGTATGTTGATGTCTTCCACATTTTTGTCAATGGGAAACATGGCCACTGTGGTTTATTTCTACCAATCTGTGTGTTGTGGGAGCTGCATAGTTTACACCATACGATGTTCAGCCAACAGATCGAAGCGTGCTAATGTCGGTTCAGCAGCTGACAAAGAAGACCTTGAAGTCATGGTAGAAAAACAAAGTATATTGCGGTGTACAAAGCCTTAGTCGTACACAAAAACAATATATTAAACTGCTCACGAAGGACCAATATAGTAATGAGGCGCGGAGTGGCCGTGCGGTTTGAGGCGCCATGTCACGGACTGCGCGGCCCCTCCCGCCGGAGGTTCGAGTCCTCCCTCGGGCATGGGCGTGTGTGTTGTTCTTACCATAAGTTAGTTTAAGTAGTGTGTAAGTCTAGGGACCGATGACCTCAGCAGTTTGGTCCCTTAGGAATTCACACACACAACAATACAGGAACTCACTCTTGTGACTGATAGTCTGTTGGATATGGTCTTCCTCCAGTATAGTCGACAAAAACTGAAGCAGATCTGTGCAACGACTTCTAGCTCAGGCCACGTGCTCCAATGGAGCAGTACGTGTATATGTAATATGCTCGATGTCAACACACAGACTTTATTTGTTTTTTCGATATACTCGTATCAGAACAGAGAGATGCAGTAAAATCTTACAGGAGGTTCTATTACAAGGCGTGATACAACAGGTTAAAGCTATGCAAACAGTTATTTCGAAACTACACCGATTTGACTCATAAAACTAGTAAAATCGGCTGTATCTACTCTCGTGGAATCATGACTGTTTTTATTATTATCGTCACGATTATGTATTTTAAAAATAGATGTTAGCGCAGGTCCTGTATTACTCATACTTTATAACCTCTAATTATGAAACAGACACCACTTGAATTATAGCTCGTTGTGGAACCTAGAAATGATAGCGTTTTTTCTCGACCAGTGAGCAGATTGCAAGAAACAGGATGTGATAATAAAATTGCTTACAAAACTAGAGAGCAAGAATCTGCCGTATGATAGAAAATTCACAGACATGTCGGTAGAGGTGAGTCATGGAGCGAAAATGTAAAATGTAAGCATGCAGACTGTGATTGGTTCTGATATGATGGAAGAGAGAGAGAGAGAGAGAGAGAAAGAGAGAGAGACCCTGTAAAATCTTATCGGAGGTTGTATTACAATGCAGGCGCTCACGATTTGTTTTGTAAACAGGAGTGTGATTTAGCATCGCATTGGTAAACCAGGAATTGCATAGCGTACAAATCAGCAACGTCCTTTTGGATTGTATCATGTTGTTGTCGAACGTAAAATGAACGTGTTTTTTTCCGACATGTGAGCTAATCGAGTGAAAGATTGTATTCTCTGATATTATTTTACGTGACTGAAATGTCTGTAATACACACGTGCATGACAGTTTATTTACAGACACTGATTTGAACGCGAGAGATGCTCTCAGGACGTGTAATTTGTGCGTCAAACTGAAAGAAATAGTTTAACATTGTTTTTTTTTTCTTCAGAGTTTAAATTCCCTCTTTTCCTTTACTCAGATGACGGTATTGAAATAACGAGGTATTCTGCGGTGATCGGTAATTTTCGCAGGAAAATAGTGGAAGTTCTTTTCCCAATTTTATGCAGGGTGGGCATGTATGGCTTGACCTCTGGATTTTTGGGTCATATGTAAACGGAGGCAGTGCACTTCATTGGATGTCGCAAAATAATGAGATGCGAGTTGTATGCTGCATTCGAACATAAAAACTATACCGATTTTTTTCATAAACTAATAGAAAATAGACAGCGCCTATTTTCACAGAAAGAGGACATTTATTATCGTCGCGATTGTGTTCTCCTTTTTGATAGATGCTGGATTATAAGAGATGTGTAGACGTCAAATAAAGGTTATCTCCATTGCAGAATGGGAGTCACTTGTGTTGGCGGTGGGGTGGCGATCCAGTGTGTGTGTGTGTGTGTGTGTGTGTGTGTGTTTGTGTGTTTGTTTGGGTGGTCGCTCTAGGCAGCTGCATCCGACCAGGGGGGCGGCGTATACGGCGGGTCAGTGTCGCTAAAATCCTGTTTTGTGTTAGTAAAGAACCGACAAACTGAGCATCCAGCCATGTACCCCGCCCTTGGGCTGCAGCTGGGGGGCCGGCCGAAGTGGCCGTGCGGTTAAAGGCGCTGCAGTCTGGAACCGCAAGACCGCTACGGTCGCAGGTTCGAATCCTGCCTCGGGCATGGATGTTTGTGATGTCCTTAGGTTAGTTAGGTTTAACTAGTTCTAAGTTCTAGGGGACTAATGACCTCAGCAGTTGAGTCCCATAGTGCTCAGAGCCATTTGAGAGCAGCTGGGGAAGGCTCTTCTTTCAGTCACGACAGGGCTATGGTCAGCACAGGTGGCGGAGGCAGTCTGCCTGTTCTCCAAGCAGTGGACAATTGAAAAAGCGATCTGGAGAGTTCTCCAGAATTACGTTGTTGTTCCAGAGGGGTCCAGTCTTTCCGAAAAATACATTTAACGGATTACAAGAAACGTTCTCTTCTTGCCTTTTGTCTATCTGTGACTGATTTCCAGAGACTGGAGAGAGTATATGAATGACACCAGAGGGATCTCTTTGTGACCCACCAGTGGCAGGATAGAACAGGCCTCTATCCCTTCCTATGGTGTGGAGAGGGAGGATGGGAGGGAGGGGGAAGGCGGGATGTGTAAGACTACCTCCAAGTTGGTTAGTTTGTGAGCGCCCATCAAGGAGAATGGATATTCAACTACTGCCCCGTCTGTAGTCATTTCGGATGATGATTTTCCACAGTGCATGTGCTGCATTATGACCCATTCATTATGCATACTGGTTTTTTCACTATAATTTCGATGTGTAATTAGAACAGTGAGGCTTTTTCCATCAGTTGCAGTAGCGTGTATTGGCTTTCATTACCTGGGTTGCAAGGTGATTGTCTAGCAGTTATCTGTAGCGAAATCGGTCGTCAAACAGAGATAGATACAGTCCAAAGCTGTGTGCTTACAGGTAATACACTTATTAAACTCCTCTCTGTCCAACACCAGCATCTCGTCAGTTGAATATATTCCCACTAAAAAACTAAAGAAAGTACCTTACACTCCAGCCTTTTTTCCACCAGGTTGTAGGTGAAGAGTAGAGTCTGCGTAGGTCTGCCATTAGTTTTGAGTGATATTGTGAAATTTTTTCCCAACGGGATAACACCATTTGTATGCCATCATCAATTTTTGAGCTGTATTGCGATTTTAGGCAGTCATCTTGTAGTGCTAACATAAACTTGTGTAATTAGGGCTGAACTTCATGATTAATTACGTAATTAGGGCCGATCTTTACTTCAGTTACCAAACCAAAATAGATAAAGTACACCAACCTAACCTTCCTCTCCTGCATCTGGAAAGTTTCCATGTGTTGGAGGGTTCACTTGGGCTTTCCACCCAGAAGGACCGGACTTCAAGCCCTGGAAAGGGAACCTCCATTTTTAATTTCCCGCCAATTCCGGGGTGGGGGTGGTATGAGACGTCAGCACATCCCTGGGACAAAGAAACCCCACCAAAATTCGAAATACCGTGAAAATTCGAAATTCCAGCCAATAGAGTAGGTGGTGGAGGGGGAGGGGTGTGGAGGGAGAGGGGGCTGGGACCCATGTGCAGGCTGATGAAAACACATGACGTTATCTGACGGTGGGGGATTGGGTGGTCGTGGTAATGGGGTAATTAATTGATAAGTTTAATTAATTTGAATATCAATTTGATTTCAGTTTGGTATTAAAAGTGCGACCATGCTACCCTTACCCTACTACTATCGTTGTTTCCGGAACTGATACTGATGTTTGCAGAGAAGAATTTCGGTTCTAAGAAATGTCACAGTGCACGAGCATATATCGTCTTCCCAAATTCCTTGTGCAATGACGTTCCGACCTGTATGACCTTTGTTGCTTTAATATTTCTCATTATCTGGCTAATTAACATTCTTAAGTCCTCAGCAGATTGAGTTCTGCCTTTGGGCGTATTCAGACATGTTTTTTGTGTGTAAACTAACACTCAACTTAGGATTGTTATCTCTCTCTAGAACCAGAGTCTCACTCAGCTTACCAGGTTCACCAAACTCACATGACAACAGATAATACCGCTGGACATCAGCTGAGACCTCACTGACAATAACTAGTGCCTTAAAAGTATCGAAAAAAGATAGTAAATTTTGCAATGTTACCACCGAATTTTGGAAATGAAATTTTTGAGAGCCCTGTTTCACACCTTCTACATGAACTTGTGGAAAGAGTAGGTAAGACAACATCTGACAGGTAGTGTCGTTTTTTCCGATTCAGTATCTAGGCATAAGTCTGCAGTACAAGATTTTTCCACTTCCTTATTCTTTAACAGAGTTTGGATGTTGTTATATTCAGCTTTACTTGCTGCCTGAGCCAGCACTTCTTTCGGGGTAGTTCCTCAACCACTTCGTTGCAGTGGTATGTGGCACACCATATCTTCTCCCAGCTTCTCTGATGGAATATCCACCTTCTTCAATAAGAGCGACGACTGTATCTCAAGTTGGTCTCTTGCACTGATCCACTGCAACAGACGGCCTCATGTGTATTTCTGCTCACTGCTCTTATAGTGATGCCAGGAGAGGAAGTAAATTTATTTACGTCATAAGGAGCAGAGGCAGAGGCAGAGCTATGAGCTGCGGCTGCGCTGGCCCATCCCTGTTTGGGTAGGGCTGGGGAGTGGGGTAGGGGGAGGACTGTTGGCCTGGCACCGCTGCTTCGCTCGCTTCGCTCTCGCCTTGGCACCAAACTATAGCTGCCCAGCCAGCCTGGCTGACCGGTAGATCGCCAGCAGCGGCTAGTACAGACCCAAGCTGGAAATTCACGCTCAGTCCTTGAAGGACCAAATGTTTCATCTACCCCACCCACGATTGTAGTATAAACTAACACTGCTAGAGCTATTTTGCTATAAGATGAGCAGGCACATTTACTTTTGACGTTTCATTAAAACATTTAACGAAAAATAAGTTAAAGAATACACCCATGTAAACTTAGCCGCGACAAAATATTTCAGCTACCAAACAGTTGCACACTGCAGGAAACTATTTTTTCTTGTAAGCGAATTTTGAAAGTAAACTGTTTTGGTGGCAACCTTGCCAAATAATTGTGCATACGTAGTACATCATCCACATTTAGAGTACTTATAAAGTGTACTCAGTGTCTCTGAAACATTAAGTGCTACACGACGGAAATAACGTCCTGCTGAGGAACTTCGTTTACGCTGCAATGATACATGATTACTCTGTAATTCACAGTTAAGTGTTTCGTAAAGGGTGTGCAGAGTCACTTTAATTTTCCACCGTTCCACTCATGTATGAAACTCAAGGAAACGAGCACTAAAATCTTTATGTGCGAGTTCTGATTTTTCTTATGTTATTAGAGTTGTAATGTCATCCTTTGTTCAGCAGTGACAACAAAAACTGTTTTGCATTTGGAGGAGAAAGATGCTGTCTGAATTGTCGTGGAAATAATTTCTGCAGTGGAAAAGTGTTTGTTTTACTTTTAATATTGGGTCCCGAATTCATCCCCATGCCTCCTTCCCACCTGTCCACCCAACCTCAATAAAGAAAGAACAACATCTTTGGGCTCTCTCCCCTAATTCGCTATACTAAAAAATTGAATGTCTTCTTTCAACATTTTCGATATCGTCTGTCAGTCCTATTAGTGCTCGGCAATATTCCAGAAGAAATCGAAAAACCGTAGTGGTGGCAGTATCCTTAGTAGACTTCTTGGGTATTCTAAGAATTGTGTCAATAACCCAAAATGTGTTTGATCTTCCAACTCAACATGTGTTGTTTCCCAGTTACGTTGTTTATATTTGTAGCCCCTAGGCCTTTCGTTGGATCTATAACCCTCAAATTTGTTTTACTTATCGATTTCTCGAAGCTTGACGAAACCTTCTTAGTAATCATGGGGAGAATTTCACACATTTTATTGTTTAGGGTCAATTATCATGTTTTGCACCATGAAGATGTATTTTCAACACCATTTTGCAATTCACTTTGCTCTTCTGAGGAGTTTGCTAGATGGTAGCACTACCTGCCACAATCTAAGAGAAGTGTTCCGATTGTCTGGTAAATAGTTTATATCTATTAGAAATAGCTGAAGGTCTGCATCACTGTACTTGTGGAATCACACTCATCACTTTCGTTTCACTAGGTGATGTCCCATCAGTTCCTTCGAATTGTGACCTTCTGGACAGGAAATCACGAATATAGACACACAACTAAGACGATAGTCCCTAGGATAGCAATGTGGTTGGAAGTCACTTATGATGAATTATATCAAAAGCCTTTTTGGAGCTCTATAGATACAGAATCAATTTGAGAGCCCTTCTACGCAGTATGTCATGTGAATAAAGTGCCAGCTGCGTCTCACAAGAGTGATCCTTTCCAAATCCATGCTGGTTTGATGTCGATAGTCAATATGTTACGGGGTATTTCATAACGTTGGTACAAAGTAGTTGTCAATGACAATTAACTGGACCTGTAACTGAGTCGATTACATTTATTTTATTTCGTGCATATTGCTGTAGTCTGTGCAACTTTCCATTCTTCTCCCACAACATAAATACTAGAATACTCTTCGTGAAAGATAATTAAACCATTGCATCGTTGATGTATAAGATGCACTCCAAAATTTTTGGCCCAGTCAATGAAAATGTTGCCTATAGATACATAGCCCTCCTTTTACGATTATTCTAGGGTCATGACAACATAGGGAAACATGTCTGCTGAGACAGTCTTGTTACTTCCTGGAATGACAGAGAATTATCTTGCAAGATTCATTGATAGATTCGCCGTATACTAATCAAAGACTCTGAATGAATTCCACTTTGATGTTGTAACGTTCTCTTCGGATCGTTAATACTTAACTTAAATTTCGTTTGCCTGGGATTCATTGATGATTGAAGACAAAAGTTTCAAGCTTCACAAAATTTATTTACATTAATTGACAACTGAATTACACACTCTGCACGTAAACAAAACACTGACTGGTGACCACCTCGCAGCATCGCTGCGTCGCTTTAAATAAAATTTTAATAGTAAATTTCAAAATAACCCATTATTAATTTTGAATAATTTTGATGTTACAATTAAAATTGACAAAACGTTACGAAACTGATGTTACAGCCGAATAACGTATAAAATACAATATCGAATGACATAATTTTTAGTATTAATATCTGTAGTTTTCCATGAGAAAATCAATCTGAACTTTAATTATAATAATGTCTCTTGTATTATTTTAGTTACATAATTAATTTCAGTTTGGATTACTAACATTCAATGGCAGTACAGAACTCGTGCTTTATACGATTAAATATATAAAATTCACAAATAAGGCCTCAAATTCTGGAAATCGGAAAGTTGGGTGATGTAAACAATTGGAGGGTTAGGATACACTGTAAGGTTGAGCCAGATAGTAGGGGATTCTATCTTTATTTTATTTCAAAAGGTTTATTTCATTTTCTTGTTACGGTCAAGCATTAGCCAGTAGCTTCAGCTGCCTGCAACATACTCGTCCCAAGATCTGGTAGCAGCACTTCAGCACCGAAGTGGGCAATCTCTATCACGTGCCTCCCTTATGTGCTGACGAGGTAACGCCGTTTAGGCGAAGCTGACCAGGCCACACTTCGGAACTTTCCATGCCGCCCCCGCCGTTTGCTCGGCTCCTGACCAATAAGGGCTGAGGAAGCCGCGTGGGCGTGCTGGAGGTACCCAGCCGCCCGAAGGCCGAAACGCCCTCTCTACCACGCGCCCTGTAGCTGTGAACATCATCTTTCCTTCCCGGTGCTGCAGCGCCATGAACTTTGTTTCTGTAGCTGCCACGCCATTCGGACTTGTCCGAATGGCAGCCACACTTTTCTTTAACTAAGTTTGCTGCGAACTGTTTCGCCCACCAGTACGTCTTGCCTCACCCTCGCCTCCCCAGGCCTGACTCATGTTGGCCATTTGAATTTTTAGTTTTTTTGCCAATAAATGGCCTCATTTCAAGAAAAGAACACTGTCTTTTTATACGTCTTGGCTGCTCCCAACAGAGCCGTTCCTGCACAAATTGGTGTCAGGAGTGGGTTTCGTTCCCATAGCGACTTTGTCACTAATTTAAATTCTTCCGGCGACAGTATCTTGCCATAGTAAAACATCATTAGCACTTCTTTATGGACAATGAGTGGTATCCGTGGCGGGACACTTCCACTTCATTACGATTCTAGTGCTGAGCATCTCGTGCGTATAGAATGCGTCATCCGGCCGCCACGTTCGCACCACACGGGACATGGCTGTGTCAGTAGAAACACACAGGACGCGCGCTGCAGTGCCGCAGCCGCCTGAGTCGGAGACAACCAGCGAAGTGAGATGGAAGTCGTCGCGCCGTCTGCCGCTGCGTGAGAGGGATGCAGCGCGTGCTGGGCGAGACACCGTCATCGGCTGGCAACACATCTGCCGCCGCCCGATTGTCCAATAGCAGCCAGCATGCATCTATGACAGCCGCTGATGATCCTGCCGTCCACCGCTTCACCACGCTGTCGCCCGCGCCAACACATTGTGCCGACTTAACTTCAACGTAAGTCGCAGCGTTGCTTTAAACATTAACATCATGGGCCGTCCACTGCTGGATTAGGTTATGACAGGCAAAGCAAGAATGTTCATAGAGGCAGTGGACGAATTGCGTGATACGCATGATTTTGAAGTTTTGGCCCGCGGATTGATTACGCGTTATTCCGACACCAGAGGTATTGGATACTAATGAGATCAGTTATCAACTCGCCTAACGAGATTTTGATGCTTTTGCAGATCGCATACGAGCCGTATCTTGTCATACCTACAAGCTCAGCGAAAACGCTAGTGAGAATAGGATTTTGCGCTTGGAATCAGAAGCTGGAGCTATTGACGTGTTTATTCGCGGTATTGACTCCCAAATTGGTGGAGAAGTTAACGCGACCTCCCCCGCCTCTCTGTTTGATGCTGTTCATTTGGCAATAGTACGCGAAAATGTATTGCGCTTCTGCGCTGCCACAGCATGTCCGCCGGAGCCATTACCAGTATTATTAAGGGAAGTAAGTTGATAGCATTATGGGAGACTCAACCACACGGTAATGCGCTGTTGCGCACCTTTCTGCACTATTTGCCAGACCGTTGGCCATCTGAATAATGTTTGCCCAACAAAGTCACTATTTTCTAATCAGATGCGCGGTCACCACTGCAACTCGGGGTCGAATCAGGAAAACGAGTGGGGGGGAGGGGCTCAGGCTCCGCCACCCACCCTCGCCCCCAACTAGAATAATAAACCTGCTGAGGACCAGAGAGAGTAAGGAGGTGGAACTTATTAGTGTAAGTAGGATACTTGGGAACAAATTAATTGATACTGGTGCACAAGTGAGTGTGTTATTTGTAGATAAAAATGATCGAAGGGTGCTGCATCCACCCCGATTTCATATTAGTGGTCTTGGAGAAGAAACAAGTATCCCTGCAGGTACGTATGTGGTGAACCTGTAATTAGATGAGAATAGTTACAGTCAGGAGATGGAAACAGTGAGGATAAAGAAACGCGAATTCGACTTCATATTGGGGTATGACTTCTTGCACCGTTATCCGGCGATAGTGAATTATCGAACGGGAACTGTGCAGTTAGGTGAACCAATTCATCGCTTCGACAGTGCACTGACCCATCAGACTCTAGGAAGTCGTGAAAGGCGCCGTTCACAGTCTCCCATAAAACCGTGAATTTGGGCGATAAAAACCACCGATCCTGTAAGGATAAAAGGCAGAAGCGGAAATTTTTTTTGGATAGATGTCAAGAATCGGAGGCAGCCGAGAACAGACATTCAGGTGGATCCACTCACCCAGAATGATGTGTTAGATCGTCAACAAGTTCACGTTAAGAGAAGTATTTGTCAACCGGAAAGAAAACAGAAAGGTTTTGGCATACCTGTGAGTATAGATAATTTTGAAGTGAAAGATGTTATAATACCAAAGGGTACTATTGTCGCTAGTGAACAGGAGATTTTGGAAGAAGTAGGTCGAGCCGAGATTCAATAAAGTAAAGACGAGAAGGGACAGAAGAAAAAGAAATTTCCAGTTATAAAAGTGCATTATGTAGCATCGCCATTACGGAATCAGTTGTCAGAGAAGTTAAGTCATTTAGGGATCGAGGAGAAAAAGATGTTACAAGCCAGGGTTAGAGGAGTTTTCTTGGTTGTTTGAAGAGAGGCAGTTTCTACCAGCTATGGATTTGGTTCAGCACGAAATTCCAACCGGTGAAGCTCGGCCGATTCCGAAAAAGCCATATCGTTTACCGTATCATTTGCAATCAATAGTCGAAGATATGATTCAGCAGCAATTAGCAGCAGGAATTATTCAGCCTTCCTCAAGCTCGGGGGCGTCTCCCGTGGTCGTCGTGCCGAAGAAGTCAGCAAATGGTGAGAAAGCCTATCGTCTATGTTCAGATATGAGGGTGGTGAACCGAGAAACTAATCTGGACACATATCCCCTACCACGTATCAATGAAACCTTGGACCTACTAGGCAACTGTAAGTTTTTCACCACACTTGATTTGCGCTCTGGATATAGCAGATCCCTGTTGCACCTCAGGGTCACCATAAAACTGCTTTCATTGTACCTCCGGGACTATATTAATTAGTAAGAATGCCATTTGGTTTGAGGAATGCACCCACCGCTTTCCAGAGATTTGCAGATTTGTTGTTGCTCGAACTAAAACCCACGACATGTTTAGTATATTTAGACAACATTATCATTTTTTCTAAGACCATAAAGGAACATGCAGAGAGATTGAGGGATGTATTGGAAAGGTTGAAAGGAGTCCATCTGAGTGTGAAACTGGAGAAGTGTGCCTTTTCTCAATCGCAGGTACAATATTTAGGACATATAATAAGTGAGGAAGATGTCAAACGGGATCCCCATTTTACCACAGCAGTCAAGGACTTTCCAACACCAACAATTACCAAAGAATTACAGTCGTTCTTAGGCCTTGCAAATTATTATAGACGTTTTGTGAACAATTATGCTACCATTGCTAAGCCCCTGACTAAACTATTGAAGAAGGGATTTAGCTTCACCTGGACCAAAGAATATGATGAAGCGATGCAACAAATTCAACATGTTTTGACTATAGCCCCTGTACTAGCCTACCCAGATTTTGAAAAACCATTTATTCTGTCAGTAGATGCCTCAGATTATGCCGTAGGAGCCATTTTGTCGCAGGAAATCGATGGAGAAGAGCGTCTCGACAGCTTAACAAAGCGGAACTGAATTACAGTACGGCTGAGAAGGAGCTTTTAGCGCACATGTTTGGTGTAACTAACTTTCGAAGTAGATGCTAAGCTTGAAAGATCCCAGCAGCAGGTTAACTCGTTGGGCTTTAAAACTGAGCAAATTTGAATACGAGGTGAAACATAAACAAGGCAATTTGCATCAAAATGCCGATGCGTTAAGCCGGAAGGTTATAGTAGTTGTTGTCAATGATATTTCTATTGAAGAATTGAGGGAAGCGCAGCAAAGAGATGTTGAATGCCAGAGGTATGAAACTTTGCCCGAATTTTCTGTCGAAGATGGAATTTTGTATCGAAAAACCCTACTGGGTAAACGAGTAGTAATCCCGAAAAAATTACGTCCTAAGATAATAGCACAATGTCATAATAGCCTGCAAGCGTGTCATAATGGTCTTCACGCCACCAATTGTCGAATAGCCGCCCATTATTTCTGGGAAGGCAGACGGCGAGACGTGCAAAAGTTTATACAAAATTGTTTGCCCTGCGTTAGGAGGTCATTGCCACCTCGAACAAAGGTACCTTTGCAAGTGCCAGAAGCCACTTGCCACTGAGCCTTAGTAGCAGCAGATATTGTCGATCTTTTTTCCTTTGAGTCCACAGAATAACAGATACACATTGTAAATTATAGACCATTTTTCCAGATTCCTAATTCTTGTGCCGATACCGGACATGTCAGTAGAAACTGTAGCTTGAGCATTTGTCATCCACTTGGTGTTACCATATGGAAGTCCTGAAGCTGTACTTACAGATCAAGGCACGAACTTTATGTCAGCATTATTTACAGAAGTTTGTCGACTATTGCGAATCAAAAAGTGGAGAACGACCCTGTTTCACCCTATGGCTAAAGGACGATTAGTGCGAGCCCACCACACAGTTACGCATATGTTTTCTTGCTATATCAATAAAAATCATTCTGATTGGAACAGGTACGTCCAATACGTCACGTCAGCATATTATACTCCCCCTATGAGGCCATATATGGCCGACCCATGAATTCACCTTTTGAAATTGATGAAATTCCCCCAGGGATTCGATCCAAGGACATGAAAGGTTTGGCACGATGTTTAAAAGCAATTTGGAAGAAAGTAAGAGAAAACAATGCAAAAGCTACAGCCCAACAGCTAAAAAGGAATAATGAGAGAACAAAAATTCCTGAGTGCAAGGTAGGAGATTTAGTGATATACTTAGAAGGAGAGACAGCATTGGTCGTATTTTTTTGTTTTATTAACCGAAAAATCGATTTTCGGTCACTTAGTGACCATCCTCAGTGCTAGAAGTTAAAAATTTTCACATAACGATCAGAGAGTATAAAACAGAAAATCACAACTACATCTGCATATGAACATAACAGTTGGTAGGAACATACCTGTAATATACAATTTAAATTGGTAGGCACTGGTGTCAACAAGCTTTAGTGATGTTACGCAATCCAGTAGTTAAGAAGGGAAGGACAAAGAAGTTTACTTCTATGTATGAAGGTCCATACCCCATCATACGGCTTACTTCGCCGGTAAATGCAGAAATTCAGTTAGCAGACTGGACAGTGATCGTTCATTTTGACAGGTTACAGTTGCATAAGGGTTTCGAGGCACCTCCACTTGACAGTAAAGCAGACCCTGCTACACAAGTAGCCCAGCCAAAAAGAAAGTGCGACCGAAATATGCTCTAAGGTCTAAACACCCCTATGGATGTGAAGCAAGAGAAGCAACTGACGGGAAACCACCGTCGTTGCAATGTATTCATTTAAGTTGCGCATGTTATTTGTAAGTAGTCATAAGTATTGGCAACAATTTGTAATAGAAGTAGGATGTCATATGTTAATGTGAAGGTATTGGAGTTTTTCGTAATCATTTCGTCTTGCATCATTCAGTAATGTTGTAGTAGTGGTAAAGAGCTGGAAACACTATCACTCTTTAGTAAGGGAATTAAGGGGAAAAATTGTCCTTGTCAGTAGAACACACAGAGTGCGAATTAATTAATTTTTTTACATGTCAAACAGAATGACACCTAACGGTGAACAGGAACAGCTGTTAAAGCTTTGCCATAAAACATGTTAGTAACACGTATTCGTAACTGCCATTAGCACAAAATCAGAGACAACCTGCCACCTTCTACTTACAGTGGATACACCGCATTACTCGTATGTTTATGCTAATAGCTCAGAGATCCATAATAACAATGTTAAAAAGAGAATAAACAATTCGGACACCAGGCTATAGAGACAGTGGTTTCAATTAACAAGAATACCTACGTGCAAGTTAAACAATAAATATGTTACTTTAAACGTAAAAGGAGCCCTCCCTAAGTGCTATTACATTGTTTCTTAATATGCCGCTGGAGAAACAACAAGGTAAGTTTTCATGATAGTACGTGTTTCTGTACATCAAGTGCAAAAGAGAAAGTCGCTCGTTAATGCCAGGCAAGATAGCCGCACGCAGTTTCTTTACAGACCACAGGCCTTGCCCTCCCCGCCTAGTGGGCGGCCATTACAATTCCGCCCCTCCCCATGCTGCCTTGTGATGCAGCACAACTCACTGGAGTAAGCCCCCATGCTACGCTTCCGTACATTCCATCATACAGTTGCAATGAACCAACAGACCCGAAGAAGATAGTTATAAAAATAAACTCAACAGCCTAATATTGCCCTAAAGATTCTACCAGTTTCACTCTAGGCTAGAAATCTATTTGTGCCACTTATTTGAATTTTCAGTACGAAAAAAAAACTTTTTTTTGTAAATACCGCCTAGTCCACCATATAGGAGACGGGGTCTCAAATCGGTATCCTGCTATGTTGTATTGCCACGCTTGCAGTTAATAAACAGATCTATATGGCGCCAAGGAAGCCAGCCCTTGCCGTGATATTTATTCTGTAAAGTGACCGCTGTGTGGGAAACATGTCAGCCAGGATCGGTTTTGAAATGCCACCTTAAAATAGAGTAAAGTAGAGTAAAAACCGAGTTAATACCAATCCAGAATAACAGTCCTAACTGCATATTCCACTGTCAATTTCAGAAGTTATTAGCCCCAAGTTTCAAGTAAACGATATTTAAGAGAGTCAAGGTGTCATCACAATTCATACAGAAGTATAAAACCTATCAATTACGTACATTTTAGAAGACCAGAGTGTCTAAGTGAGTAAATGAATCGTGACAGTTCCGTGAATTTTAACGATTAAGTTATCTGCGCCCCTTGAAAAGAAGGCCCTCCATGAATAAATGTCGTGAACGACATAAGGAAATCTTGGAAGAAATTTAGTAACTACCCAGAGGAACTTAGCAACGAAAGCTATGATAAACGTTAGCAAAAGCAAGAACTACACGAAACATCTACACCTTATATGAGTCCATTTTTACCTTCGCTAATACTACTACTGCTGAAGTTAATCTTTAATCTGTTGCCACAGTATCATTGAGAGTGTTTTATGTATGTACTAATCAGGAGTTGTAAAGACGGGAGAATAAAAGCCCCAATTGAACACCACACAAGTAACTTTCAACAGAGTACTAGTCCAAGTAAAAACTAAAACTGCCGCATACTTCACTTGGGAAAGAGACAGTTCCTACTTGCATCGAACCCATGACCTGCAAAGAGTTACTTGAGAAGTCATCTATGCCTCTATCTACATTAGGTATACGGGTTACATTCACAGTCCCCAATAGTACTATAAAATAATCACTGAATCTGCCTTTTGCAGAGAATTATTCTGGAGTTATTTAGTGCTCGACGCCCTGCCAGTGGGATGGGTCTCTTAGCCGCGCCTACCAGCACTGCTCCCACACCTGTTAGATCCAGTCATATCTGTCCAGCACTCTGCAATCTTGCGAGCGCATCACCTGCTGCATCTTCAGCATCTCAAGCAGCACTGATTCTCAACACAGAATTCTTAACCACTATACAACGAATATTTGGTATAACTTTACGCACATTTTCAACACTAAAGAAATTACCTTCCTTTCTATACACTCTACACATGGCAAATGGGCTCTAATTTTATTCAAAAACCAAAAAGCCGACAGGTAAGTTATGTCGACGTCATCGAGAGGCAACCAGTATCGTCGAACCGTCGTCAACGAGTATTAGGGAGCAGGTAGGTGAGACAGTTAACAAAAGAAACAACAGGTATAACTCAGCACAATTGGTTAGGTGGCTACCAACACTCAAAATTACATAGTTAAGAGACAAGGAGTACAAATTAATGCAGGAGATATCATACAAAAGAAATTAACGTTTAATAATATCAATGAGGATAATGGCAATTATCGGCCTAAAAACTGAAGGAGGCGGGAAACCACTTTAAAATAAAACATTGTTAGAGGAAGTATTAACTTGACACTGTACTATTATACAGCGTTACTAATAACATTGGCACGACCTAACGACAGTGTTCATGTAGGTAGACACACCAAAGACATGTCAATTAGTATGGATATACAAACAAGAGCATGAAGAGAATAATAGGGAATACTTATACTTATTTTGCTACGAAGTATAACTGGAGACTAAGGGAGTTTTGTGTAAGAGAGATAGTATTTTGTACTTTTGCTTCTATCACGGTTTTGACACCACGTGTGTCACTACGATGGATTGCCAATTACTTATGTCTATATACTATTTTAAAAAAATGGTTCAAATGGCTCTGAGCACTATGGGACTCAACTGCTGAGGTCATTAGTCCCCTAGAACTTAGAACTAGTTAAACCTAACTAACCTAAGGACATCACAAACATCCATGCCCGAGGCAGGATTCGAACCTGCGACCGTAGCGGTCTTGCGGTTCCAGACTGCAGCGCCTTTAACCGCACGGCCACTTCGGCCGGCCTATACTATTTTAAGTACTCATTTTGTCTATGTTTTGTTATCAATTATTTACTAAGACAATCCCCTAGAGTTTTGCCAGTACCAGCAATTTAGCATTTGTGTCAATGAGTCTAATATTTCCATGTGTTAATTTGTTTCCAGGGTTATGAGGGTAGTTATTTATTTTGTAGGATTTCAATTGTGGTAGAGTAAGTTCCCGAGTATTGCTCATTATTTAAGTGTTTACTAATAATGTTATAGATAAGAAACTATTACTTTATTTCATTGGTGTTTGAATGTTTATTTGGAGGGACATGCCGCATGCCTCCCCACTATAGATAATTGTAAATGGAGTGAATAACCCTCACAGGTCAAGAGATTTTGGCGGAACCTCTTGTTTGTTAGATAAACCAGAGGCAACCAGTCCTTTCCGGCTCGTTTTCGTGCAACAGCCCATTCCATGTACTTTAATCTTTCGTGTCAAAGAAGAATTCACGAGAATAGTGTTCTGTGCTCTCTGGAGATCGCTGTTCATGCACTGTCAGACGCGAACGTGTCTAGCTCGCAGCTTAACCGCCAGCAAGCGCAAATCTCAGTTCAAAACCTGTGTATTCTTTGAAATTGTTCTTCCACTGTATTTTCTGAAGGATCACCGACTACTGAAGCAGTAGTACTTAACTGTATGACGTGTCCCTGGGCACTGTGGTATATCCAAGGATAGGTGTGAGTTTAAGCAACTTGCTATGCCCAGTGAGGCCAGCACTAAGGAATTATAGAGACGGCGATTTGGTCGCAAAATGGTGAGAGGATGAAGATGGCGAATTTGGTAGCGTGACAAGGTTTTATTTTTTGGAGAGACGTCGAGTTTTAAAAATAAGTGCGTCGCAGCTATCTTGGAATCGCAGTATTGTATAAAAGGGTTAAGTAGGCGATAGCCTCGTGTCAACGATGCGCCGTACACCATATCTTCATACAGGAAAAGTATTTCTTCTAGGGCTGTGTACCTTACACGTTGCGGTTAGCGCCCACAGAGCGCCCAGCTGATCGGTTTACTGTTTCAGTTTTCGGTTACTTAAATCGATCGCCTATCTCTTTTATCTGTGTGTCATTGCCCTTTATATTTCAATACGACTACTACAGTCTAGCAATATTCATTCTGCACCCTGCCTAATCTTAGGCTATTCCCCTATTGTAACCAGAGGTCCAATCAGTGTCATGCCCTTAGACTATCCACCCATTCTTGCTCAGGCGCTCGTATGCAAACCTGACTGTACCATCTAGTTACAGCCTTTTATATTTCAATACGACTCCTACAGTCGGAATGTATCTGTTGTCGCCGCGTTCAGCCTTCTGGGCCTCTCTGGCATTTCTCCTGCACCCTGCCTGCTTTTAGGCTATTCACATATTGTAATCCGAGGCTCAACCAGTGTCAGTGTACCACTGCGGTAACACTGCCCGCCCCCCCCCCCCCCCCCTCTTTTCCCTGGCGAGAGGGTTAAGCAGAATTGCTTCACAGCACTGCTACCACTTTTCCGTGGCATCGGAGTTAAGCAGAGCTGTTTCTCAACCAACTACACAAACATACATTCGCACACTAGTAACCCCAGATATTTGGCACTGTCCTCCCACGCTAACACTTCCTACTGTCGAGGCTATGCGACTTTCATAGTCCCGCGCAACGAGATGCCCCACTCCCAAACCAGCTAGCACATGTTACTGTATGGCTCACGAGCCGCCCGACAAGTTTTCTCGAAATTCCAGAACCTATCTTCGTATAGTATTAGTAATTACCTGCACCCATGAGCAATTTGCTACATGATCGTTACTTTGCAACTGACTCTCACCTGTGCCCCATCTATCTTGTTTGTAAGGACGTCATATACCTTCCCCAAGGTGCTACGTAGTCGATTCACTGCCGATTAACTAAGACCAGACCTGTTTTGAACCACAGTAAACCCAGTTTAGTAGAGGCCCAATTTCATTGACTCGGTTCCTTGCGCTCCTACTAGACCGGCGGCAGGCGACAGATTCTGCTGCGGAAGTCCCTGTGTACGGTACGCCCTACTGCCGTATTAGGTACTAGTCGCTGCAGATACTTATGCCACCCCCCCCCCCCTCCCCTTTCCTCTTACCCTTCTGCTGGGTCAATGTTTCTATTCTGTCTTTTTCCTTTCTTCTGCCAGGGAAGGGTAGCTTGGCTATACCTTCCGACAAGACAACGAGAACTAATATAACCTTGTATATTAGACACGCTTTTCCAGCCATTTTATAGAGGTATCGCTCCTCCCTGAATTGCAGTGGCCCATTAACTACTTTCTTGCCGTTGGGAAAATTCCGCGTTTCGGCTAGTTATCCAAGCAAGTGTCCGATCACCCAGTAGGCGTGTGTATTCGATCTCATATCTTTGTGCCCTGCAACTAGTGGATATCACCGCTGAATCAGTCTTCTCATTCTGCATCACATAAATTCGTTAATCGGGTGCAGGAGCCCACACCATGTGGAGTTTCCGTTCTGCAAGCGATCGAGAGTGAAAAGTACAGTCAGCACAGTAAACAGCGTCAGCATGCCAGAATGAGATTTTCACTCTGCAGCGGAATGGGCGCTGGT
Organism: Schistocerca nitens; assembly: GCF_023898315.1. NCBI lineage: Eukaryota > Metazoa > Arthropoda > Insecta > Orthoptera > Acrididae > Schistocerca > Schistocerca nitens. The sequence goes on from NC_064614.1 coordinate 287,475,186, forward strand.
ATGAAACTTCCTGGCAGATTAAATCTGTGTGCCGGACCGAGACTCGAACTCGGGACCTTTGCCTTTCGCGGGCAAGTGCTCTGCCAACTGAGTTACCCAAGTACGACTCACGCAGTTTTAATCTGCCAGGAAGTTTCAGCGTCAGCGTGCTTTATTTCCCTCTCGTTTTTAGATTCACCGCTTATTTCCTGCGTAGCGCAGTGAAGTAGTGCGAGAATCGGCCCTGAAGTCATCTGCCGCGCTCTGATGTATCTACCACGATGTTACACACTATCCTTACATCTGCAGTGTTACGAGCAGTTCTAACTTATGTCTCAAATTTCACTCGTCCCATAACAGCAATTGTACTCTCGCTGGCCACTCAGAAGTAACACCACGGCAGCACAACTTAGTTTACCGGCCATTTGGGCCGTATCATTTTATTCTTTGCAGTACTAACCCGCATCCATTCAAACAAAATTCCACTTATTTATGTTCCCGCCTGTCGGTCGTATCGTAACATGCCAACAAACACCGAACTCCTGACTGAAATTCTAATTCTACCCTCAGTAGAGAATTTTTAGTATGTGATCGTACCGACTCGTGCACGGGATGCAACCCAGTGTAAATGCGCAATACACTGGTTTGCTCATTCGTTGTGCTTTCGGATAAGCCGCATACCACATACTATTTATCATTACCTGTATAGGAATCCTCCAAGCTAGGGCTGAGTCTCAACAGATCGCAGCGCGGCAACTAATCTACCAAGTATTTTCTCAATAGTGTTACAAAGAAATGTACAATTTTCTTTTGCAGTTGATGACTTTAAACAGAACACTGGGTAACAACGCATTTTTCAGAGCCGGCCGGAGTGGCCAAGCGGTTCTAGGCGCTACAGTCTGGAACCGCGCGACCACTACGGTCGCAGGTTCGAATCCTGCCTCGGGCATGGATGTGTGTGATGTCCTTAGGTTAGTTAGGTTTAAGTACTTCTAAGTTCTAGGGGACTGATGACCTCAGCAGTTAAGTCCCATAGTGCTCAGAGCCATTTTGAACCATTTTTCAGAACTGAAAATTAAACATGAATAACAAATACATGTCCGTAACCATATATTATTCCCGTCTAAGTGACGCTTCCGCCTATTGCACAACGTTGACGTTTACCATCGTGCATCGTTTGCTACCGCCACGAATTTCGATGTCGAGCAGCTTGTATACTGTGTAGTTCGCAGTTTAACGGCCATTAACTTGAAAAATCGCTGACCCAACTCGTTGCTCAGCAAATAATCTGCCCCCACTTCATATAAAGGGAGATCAGCTTTCCTTGTAAGCTTCAGTCACCTCTTTCGCACCGTGTCTGCAAGTCCTATTGGTGTGTATATTCTATCTTCGTTCACTGCTTTACACTTAAGGTAATAAAACAAATGACTGTCATTTTTTCTGTTGTTCATGCAATGTATTTTTGCCATTCTGGACTGCCTGAAGGATTTCAGACCATCGTTTATTTGTAGATTTTGGACGTCTGAAATCACGTGGACGCAAGCGCTCCACTACCTGGCCACTTCATTGTCTTCAACTATCACCACATCATGAAGAGGATACTTCTGCTGTCAGCTATTTGTATGGTTTCCAGTGCCCCACCATTCACAAACCACCCATCGGTGTCAGACATCATGTTTGAGAAACTCGAAAGTCTATGGTATAGCCCACATCATCTAGTGACTAACACTGCACTTGGTACTATGCCCGTCATAAAAGAAGAGTTAGCGTTGCAACAAACTGCCGATCAAATGTTAGGATACAACTCATTGCTTGTACAAACGGGTCAGAAGAAAGCTTTAGTTGTATTGCACGATCTTAGGCAAAATATTGATCACCTTCAACGCGAACTGCGTAGTATAGATCCAACCGTACCAGTCCCACGCGTAAAACGAGCCTGGTTCGACGCCGGAGACGCCATACTCAAAACTGTGTTCAGAGTTCCTGATCATAAAGGTACCAACATTGGAAGAAAAAAAAAATCAGACAAATCGACACGTTCACTCAACTTAACCATAAGATATTATTACGCCAACAAGTACGATTATCGCACATTGAAGACAATCTGTTATCAGCCACCAGCCAAATATGCAGTTTGCAGCTATGATACTTCACCAATATGAATTTTTTAAGAACTCTGTGCAACGGGAATTCACGACTACACAAGCCGAGATATCCAACCTTACGCTAAGCTTTGAAGTATCTGATGCTATACAAAAGCTATCACATAATGTGCAGGCTACCCAACTGTTACTTGTCAATTTACGTGTCACAATACAACTAGGATTGCGAGGAGTGCTGAGTTCAGAACTTTTACTTCCCAAACAATTTATTCAAGTACTGCGGAATGTTACCACCGGTTTGCCACCGTCAATGCGTTTAGTGTTGCCCATACATGAAGCTATGTTACCCGATTATTATGCTATGGCTAGGACGCAGTTATTAAAACGCGCCAACCACCTAGAGTTCTGTATACTTATACCCCTTGCCTGTTCGTATTGTCAATTTGAGTGTTACAAGACACATGTATTCCCTGTTGCGTGGTCAGCAACCAGACAGTATACACGCTGGAATATACCAGACATTCTGGTCATTAGTCCGGATCGCCAAAAATATACTACGATGTCCCAAAATCAGTTGAATGAATGCATACATGTTCATGATTTCATGTGCCGTGAAATCGCCCTTTGAAACCATTCTACAGGGTGTGACCAGAATGAGATTTTCACTCTGCAGCAGAGTGTGCGCTGATATGAAACTTCCTGGCAGATTGAAACTGTGTGCCGGACAGAGACTCGAACTCGGGACCTTTGCCTATCGCGGGCAAGTGCTCTGCCAACTGAGATACCCAAGCACGACTCACGTCCCGTCCTCACAGCCATATTTCTGCCAGTATGAGAGCTTCTGCAAAGTTTGGAAGGTAGGAGACGAGATGCTGGCAGAAGTAAGGCTGTGAGGACGGGGCGTGAGTCGTGCTTGGGTACCTCAGTTGGCAGAACACTTTCCCGCGGAAGGCAAAGGTCCCGAGTTCGAGTCTCGGTCGGGTACACAGTTTTAATCTGCCAGGAAGTTTCTACAGGATGTGAGATTAGCTTTTTCTTGGGAAAGCCACAATCGCCAACCTGTTCACGAATCATCGTTCACATGGAGGAACCCTGGTTTAGGACTGTTAGCACGAGCCGGCCGGTGTGACCGAGGGGTTCTAGGCGCTTCAGTCTGGAACCGCACGACCGCTGCGGTCGCAGGTTCGAATCCTGCCTCGAGCATGGATGTGTATGATGTCCTCAGGTTAGGTAGATTTAAGTACTTCTAAGTTCTAGGAGACTGATGACCTCAGACGTTAAGTCCCATACTGCTCAGAGCCGTTTGAACCATTTTTTTGTTAGCACAAACCTCCTATACGCATTAGACCAACCTACAATATTAACACTTCGTTGCTATGAATATAATTTCCAGTCACAAACATACGAGATAGAAATCTCAGACAGCGGATTTTTAGCAAACAGTTCCTGTTGTGATGTTATTACGCAACTTGTAACCTTTCATGCCAGTATGGCTTACTCTGTCGGTATTCACGCCCATTTACCTACGTTTTTCTACCTAAAATTTCATTCGTGGTTCCTTTGTCAACTGAATTACATGTGAATACTCTGTCAACTGCGCTTCATTCAGCAACTACACTCACAGCCACATTGTCGTATTTGCGTTGTAGTCCGGTAAAGCTACTTGAGTATGACATGTTCAATTAAGATAGCCATTCATTGTATGGTATTATGACGAGACACCAGTTTTATTAGTGTAATGCATATTTATAGTGTTTCCCATTACGTTATTGAACAAAACAGACAAACATACCAGAGAAATTGTCAGCAATATATTCGACCTCATTATCGAAAATTGTCTGATGATGCCCAGGATAGTTTTCAGTCCCACACATATAGCGACTTGCTGATTCCACACCCTTAACTTCTGCTACCTTTTCACACATCCCTAACTCCTGCAAAATCTTATACTCAGAGCCCCCACCCAAACTATCTGTCATGCAGTAACTTTAGACCTGGATAACAGAATATTGCAATGGTTCATATTACAATTGCAGTTCTAAAGGGATCAGATTCATATCTCAGATGAGAAAACCCCAATGACGATGTTACTGGTTTCTTATAACTGTTTTCAACTGGCTAAACTAGCTAAACAGAATAACCAGTAATTGGGATATGTACAGCTCCGTTTACAAAAAGAAGGCTTGATGAAAGTGGTAAGTTCCTATGGGACCAAACTGCTGAGGTTATCGTTCCCTAGTCTTACACTCTACTTAATCTAACTTAAACTAACTTATGCTAAGAACAACACACACACCCATGCCCGAGGGAGGACTCGAACATCCGACAGGGGATGCCATGCGAAAGGCTCCTAAGATCGTGCAGCTATACCACATGGCGCTTGATGAAGTCATATGATCGAGGCACACATATCTTTTTTCATATTTAGCAGCTAAAATCGTTGCAAATGATAATTTGCTTCTGTGATCTACAGCCAAATTGTCTATGCATTGGCTAGAATTACGAATTAATAAAATAATCAGATATATTAAATACAAAGGACAAATAAATAATAAATAAAAAGAGTTTTATTCTAATGTCAGAAACTGATGTGGATGACACCAGAGGATTGTGGTGAGTAAATGTTGGTTCGGTCAACCACATAATCAGATATATATGGAAGGACAGTCCTACAATTAACAGTTATAGACAGAAATTTAAAAGCAGAATCCCCAAAAGCTAACTAGTACTCAAAGAGATTCAAAAACTAAGTCTCATTCTGTGTTCACAAAACACTAAATATTCTCCAGCTCAAAGTAATTTAGAATTCAATATGACGAACTTCATACCTATATGTCCAAGACAAAGAGTAGAAACTCACACTCTGTCTAGTCTTAATTCTGTAATGCAAGAGAAAAAAAATTGAATTTCAGAACTGGAACACATTTAGAAGTCATGAACATTGAATTCCCCTTGAAAATTATAATAATCGAGTAACCGTTTACCACATGCAATCTATAACCTTCATTACTGATTACCACAAATCACCTCAGGCAGTTCTGTTTTCATCCAGCTCTCAGAACTGAGTTTCCCTTTTACCGCCCTGCTCAGTTCAGTGCTGCAGTAGCATTTCACCATTGTCTGATTCCCATTGGCTGAAGGCCATCCCCATAAAAATGTACAGTATTCTTAGGTTCTAAAGACTTGTTTTGACTTAGCTTGACCAGCTTCTACATTAAACTAACATGATATTACATGTCATAAACAGGATGTTATTAACATTCAGTCCCACTCAGGATATTTACAATAAATGTAAATAATAGTTTGACCATAAAGAAATAAGAGAGAATTTTTGCCTGTGTGCTCTTATGTTAAATGACAGTAAAATGTTATTAAACATTTGTTAAACACTAACTCTGGCTGGTTAACAGAAGTATCCTTTGGCGCTCTATTCATTGGTGGTGTCAGTTTGTAATTGTGATTGATCACTTTTAACATAGAATGATTTTTAATGTCAGGCATAATCAATATTTAAATAAAGTTACTGGTAAAAATAATAAAATATACATTTGATAACAGCAAAAGAAGGAAAAATATATAAGGCATGCCATGTTTCATACATTTGTTGAGTTACTGTGAGGAATATGATGTTCCAACAAACATTTGCATAATGAAAAAGAAATAAGAAACATAATAAGTCAATAAAGATAATAGATATATTTGTGTAGCTTTCAAGGATGATAACTATAGTGCAGTGCTATGATCTGCAACATTGTTTGTTGACATTGCATGAAGCATTTATAAGTTATTAATTTTAAGGTTCATTGTCAAAATATTCAGTCACTATAAAGTATTAACTTTTGTAATTTTTGAGATACTGAAAACATCATTTTTTCATTTGATGCACCTCATTTTTGTGATACTGCGTATGTCTCCATATTTGTCCTATTATGAAACTATGATTTATTATTGAATTTATAAGTGCTGTATGTAGTCATGTTTTAGTCTGCCTTAAATGCCACCATTACTTGTACATCTTCTGCACTGAAGTCACACAAGCAACCATTATCAATAGACCTCTGCTTTGAAATTACCCATATCCAGTCATGTGGTGGCTGCCTTGGTACCTGGAGCAGCTGCATGGTATCCTCATCCTGCCAATTCTCACCCAGCCAAGCAAGCAAATTCACCTCTACTCAGTACCAACCATAGAAGGTCAAATAACTCATTTAAATATGTATAATGTCACATGATATTCTAGCTGACATGCGCTCCACTGTAGTTTGCAGAGTATGTATAAAGTTGTAGATGATTCCATGGAAATAAATTATCACTAAACTTTGACAAGACTCGCTAAATGCAAGTTAGTACTTCTCATACAATTTAACAAGCAATAAAAATACTGTACTCAGGCAATGAAATACAACAAGTAGAAAAGATTAAGTTATTGAGGCTACAGATACATTGCAGCCTTAACTTATTAATCAAAATCCTACAGCTAATGAAGTGCATCACCTTCATTTGCAGTTAGCATGATAATTACTGTAAGTGATCTGAAAGTGTGTCAGTTTATTCTGTATATTTCCATTTCCTAATGAGTTACAAAAGAACAGTATTTTCAGAATGCAGAAATATGTACACCTTATGTAAATACTAGCACATCCAGTAAAAAGACCCTCAAAAACATTTTTGTTTTGAAAGCTGTTTCACAGTATACATGTAATCATTTTCTTAACGAATTTTCGTCGTATTGACTCGGATTATAGCATTGGATTTTGTGTTCTCAGTCTTAATTTTTTGCTTTGTTTGTGTGACACATTGCAAAGAATCCATAATATGCCATAGATGCCACTGTCATACATTACTAGACTGGCAAAGGTTCATCTTTTAAGCCCAGTTTACACTTGACACAAGGTTGCACCCAACTGTGATACCAGCCACAGTGCATGCATGGCACATGTTTGCATAACACTTCAGTGAAACTAAGCAACTTTGGCTTGTTCCAACTTTGGCAACATTAATTCCACAAGTATTGAGAGTAGATGTTTTGATAGAGTGTAAACAAATTGAAATATGATGTGGGGAATGAAGGAAATTGTTCACTTCTGGGATATATATGCTATAAAACACTAGCTGCATAAGTATTGAAGTTAGGTGTAGGGTGTAAAGAAATTTAAATATGAAATTGTTTGCTTGTTGGACATCTATGCTATGTGTAGGTGTCTGTGGAATTTTAATGATGGTGACTACAAAAACAAGCAGCAAAATGTTACTGCACTTGAGGCCTTCATATGTGATCTGAACATGGATGGGATAACATTATCAGAGGTGCAGAGCAAAGGTCATTCAACCAGGAGTACATATACAAACCAGTTGAGAAAAATACAGGTAAGTAAAACATCTATCTGTGGAACAGCGCATATGTATAAGACTAAAATCCCATGGTTCGAGTTATCTGATTCTTTCTGAAGGACAGTTGTTGACAGAAAGAAAGGATACCCAAATCTAGAAAACTGAATTCTTCATTAATATTCATTTATTTAAAGCGTCACTGAAGTGCTTCGAATTCACAAATTGTATTACATATTTTTAAACTTTAAAATGTTATGACTGTATAGCTCCATTTTCAAGAAAGTAGTTTGCAAACTGTTTTCTACTAAAAGCAGCATGCTTCAGAATATTATTACTACCTGTCTGCAGTTTTGCATCCATTAGCCCCCCCCCCCCCCCCCGCCAGAATTTATGCTTCTCCATGGTCCAGTCTGGCTGGTATACACCATTATCAACATGATCCTGGTGCATTAGCTGTGGTTGTGCATATTGTTGGGTTTGTTGGTTATGAACCACACATGTAACACTGACGATACTGTCAGCTACTTGTAGACATAATGGAACTAGCTTTTTTAGTGCATTATTAACTCTCTTCACAAGAAACTTCAACTGATCTGGTGTCATTCTAAGATGATTAGAACCAATTCTAGGGTCTCCCACTACAATTTCTTTCAGCAAGGTCGCAGAGAAATGAAGGTGACGTCTTCTCTTTAACCAGTCATGATCCCATGCACGTTTCTTATTTCTTTTCTCATGCAGAAGTTTCACACAAACTAGCATTAACTCCACCACAACTGGTGCCACTGCTAAAAATTTCATTTCAAACCTGACTATGGCACTTACAAAATGATGAAATTGAAGTCTACAGTGATGGCGCCATGTCTACAGCCATGTACAAACCATTTGGGTGCAACTCGTTTCACGCTACCAATGAAACAACTCACTGTCATTATGTAAACTAGCATTTATTGAACACTGACATTTGGTGAGGTAAGATGGCTGCATCATGAAATCCATGTATGGGACTACTAATATTCCCTGGAACGAAATGACGTTGGAAGCTTTATGAGATGGTCTAAACAAGTTCTGCAGTTGAGCAAATACTTGCATACTAGCTAAGCTTAACACACACATTGTAGAATCGCGTTATGGAAAGAACATTAAGTTAGATATATAGACATCTCTATATCAAACTGTGGTTTTTGTAAGAACGCTCAAATGAATAAAGACACCTATTATCGACAGCAAATAGAACGTTATACTTATTGGAACACACTCATATCGAGCACACTATTCGAAGAAAAGTAGAAGTTGATCAAAAGTGGTTAAAAACATATCACTAAGCTGTGTCTGTTAATAATAGATTTATTTACCCCCTTTAAATATACATAAACTATTTAAACTCTGCCATTGTTTCAGATAAGACAAACTGCAATGCAATTACTTAGGCCTGCATACAGTACAAAATTAAAAATACATAAAATGTTATGCTGGCTTCAAGACAGGTTCCTTCCCTTGTACCTTCCGTCTACTGCATGCAAAATTACAGACAAGCATGACATGTGTATCATGCATTATGTCAGAATTCTAAAGGGGAATTCGTTATGTCAGTTAATCCTCTCATTTCATATGACTGTTTTATCAGCAAATAAACGTCTGTTATGCGTCCTTTGCACCCGCAGCCATGTATTGCTAATCTAAAGTGCTGGATTCAGTGACGCCAGTGATGCTGTATACAGTGTTGCTAGTCTAGTAATGTGTGTCTGAGACAGACCCACCAAACAAAAGCTTTTGCTTAGTGATCGGAAGAAAGTGCAAGTTGTGTCTGTCTACAAAAAGGGTGGAGGAACCATTGATCGAAACTATATCTAATTTAAATGGATGTCCATCTGTTATAGAACCCCAGAATATATTCTGGCCTCAAATATAATGAGATCTCCCAAGCAGACTGCTCTCTTCTACGCCTACCAGTTTGAAAACGAAAAAGATCGAACATGAGGAACGTAACTTTCGTTTTTCTCACATCACATCCTGAAAGCCAAGTATTAATGAAATCAGTTACATGCAACATTCCGAGACTTACAACAAGCAAATACCTTAGTACTAAACCGCCACTTGCTAACATACATACTACCATATAGAGTTGCAAACCATTTTGTTATTCAGAGTGGGATTTTTACTCTGCAGCGGAGTGTGCGCTGATATGAAACTTCCTGGCAGATTAAAACTGTGTGCCGGACCGAGACTCGAACTCGGGACCTTTGCCTTTCGCAGGCAAGTGCTCTACCAACTGAGCTACCCAAGCACGACTCACGCCCTGTCCTCACAGCTTTACTTCCGCCAGTACCTCGCCTGCTACCTTCCAAACTTTACAGAAGCTCTCCTGGAAACCTTGCAGAAATAGCACTCCTGAAAGAAAGGATATTAGCCACAGCCACAGCAGGAGAGCTTCTGTAAAGTTTGGAAGGTAGGAGGCGAGGTACTGGCGGAAGTAAAACTTTGAGGACGGGGCGGGAGTCGCGCTTGGGTAGCTCAGTTGGTAGAGCACTTGCCTGCGAAAGGCAAAGGTCCCGAGTTCGAGTCTCGGTCCGGCACACAGTTTTAATCTGCCAGGAAGTTTCATTTTGTTATTGATTTGAGGATTTCTGGGCAGGGAGGACCGTATCCTAACTTGAATGGTGAAGTAACTGCAGTTGTGCCCAGGGAAGTGTGTTGTATCTCTGTTGTTCACAACGCATGTTTAAAATTTTGGTGGACAACACTGATAGTAAGCTCATATATTTCACAGATGCTGTATTTGTCTATAATGACGTACTGTCTGAAAAAAGCTGGACAAGTATTCTGTCACGACCTGATGAGACTTCAAAGTTGTGCAACTACTGGTAACTTTTTAAAGTGTTCATAAATGTGAAATTGTGTATATCACAAAACGATAAAACATAGTATGCTATGACTAAAATATTAGGGTCTCTATATTGGCTTCAGTCAACTCATACAAATACCTGGATGTATCAGTTTGTAGAGATATGAAGTGGAACGATCATATAGTCTCAGCCTTAGGTATAACAGGTTGTTCACTTAGATTCTTCACAATTGTTCTGGGCAAATACAATCGCTCTAACAAGGAGATTGGTTACCAAACCCTCATGTGAACCATACTACCATATTTGAAGGGCCCATACCAAATAGGACAAATGAAGGATATTGAACACATACAAAGGACAGCACAAATGGTCACAAATTTGTTTAAACCTTGGGGGTGCATGACAGGGTAGCTGAAAACATTGAATTGCTGGGCACATAAAGAAAAACACAAAGTATCCTGTGAATGGTAACTCACAACGTTTCTAGAATCAGCTTTAAGTGAGGAATTTAGGAATGTGCCACAGCCCCTATGTATGACCTCATAGTGTTTAAGCAAACATTGTTCCTGTGAACCATATGTGAGTAGAACAGGAAGATGTTCTAATAACTGCTACAAAATATGTACACACTGCTAAGCACTTTACACTGGTTTCTCAGCTGTAGATTCAGAACAAGGTAGCACAGGGGCTGGCACACTGGATTTGAATTCGGGAGGATGACGTTTCAGATTCACATACTGTGGTGTCACCGCCAGACACCACACTTGCTAGGTGGTAGCCTTTAAATCGGCCGCGGTCCATTAGTATACGTCGGACCCGCGTGTCGCCACTGTCAGTGATCGCAGACCGAGCACCGCCACACGGCAGGTCTAGAGAGACTTCCTAGCACTCACCCCAGTTGTACAACCGACATTGCTAGCGATGGTTCACTGACAAAATACGCTCTCATTTGCCGAGACGATAGTTTAGCATAGCCTTCAGCTACGTCATTTGCTACGACCTAGCAAGGCGCCATTATCAGTTACTATTGATATTATGAATCATGTACCGTCAAGACCGAAGTTCTTCATTAACGGATTAAAGTTAAGTATTCCACCAGCTACGTCCTTTTTTTCTAAATTCTAATTTCCTTGTCCTGTTCCAGACCTCACGCCAGCCTGCGTGAGCTAAAACGCGTGCCTTTCAGCCTCCTTCTAGTAACACAGTGTTGGCTCTCCTGCCAACCAAAAGACATACAACGATCCTGAATTAGGTTTTCCATGATTTCCGTAAATCGCGCCATGCAAATACCAAAACGATTCCTTCGAATGCACACAACCGATTTCCTTCCGCATCCTTGATACAATCCGAGATTGTGCTGCATCTCTATTGACTTCATTGTCGACAGGACATTAAACAATAATCTTCCTTTCTCAAACATAGATGCAGATGTTCTATGACAGCTTGAATATTCTTCCTATAAAGTTCGTTTTACATGAATGACTTTGGGGGAAAATCGACTACTCATCATAGGTGTGCATCTGTGCCTACATGTAAATCAGCGACCAGTCACATGGTCAGTGGATCAGTGATGTCACTGATCAACTGACTGTCATGAATGTGTTGTCCTAAAATCTTGACTAAGCTGAAGACCACACACATGCAGAAACAGGGGATTGTGTCGATGTCTGCTGACATCATAAGTTAACCTATTCTCACCAAGCTCATTCTTATTATAGAAATGGATTTCGTAGTATTGTGTCCTTAACTATTATTATATTGCTTGCTTTGCTGTTACCATATACTGAAAAGGTTGCACAATGTCCTGGTACTTGTCATACTATTGTCCTCCTGCCCAGAGAAACGAAATACCTGAAAGCAAAAAGGTATTTATGTTTTACAGTGCCAGGACAAAGAAAAAGCCTACACGATGCATAAATAAAAAAACGTAAAGAGATAAGTGAAGTGCTGCAGAAGAGCCAACACCGTGTTGCTAGAGGAGGCCGAAATACACGCGTTTTATCTAACGCAGACTGGCGTGAGGTCTGGAACAGTTAAGGGAATTAATAGTAGCAATTAAAGTACGTAGTTGATGTAATACGTAACTTTAATCCATAAGTGGTGTACGTCGCTCTTGACGATACAAAAGTATAATTGCAATATTAATTGAATACGGCGCCTTGCTACGTCGTAGCAAATGACGTAGCTGAAGGCTATGCTAACTATCGTCTCGGCAACCTAGTCCAGGGTGCACACCAACATGCGGTGTATGCGCCCTTAGAGAGACAGGAGGGGCCGAAGGGTCGACCTCCATCGGGGCGGTGCACCCGACGGGCGAAGACGACATCTGGTCCGGAGCGGGCAAGAGGTCTATGTCGGAGGACAGCCGGTCACGGGAAGCGATCGGCGGCGCGTGACCCAGGGAGGCGCCCGGCGGCTGCAGCGACGCGTCCACTGCGGGCGTCGCCGGCGGGAGAACAGGCGGCGGCGGCGGCGCGTCGCCATGGGGCAAAATGGAAGACAGCGTCGGTAACACCTGGGGATGAGGCGAGCCAGTAGATGGGTCCCTAGGGCGCTGACATGACGGCACCGTCGCTGAAAGCAGACGGGGAGCCGCAGAACCCGTGCGACGACAGAGGCGCAGCTGATTGAGATGCCGACGCACCTCACCAGAGGCCCCCAAAACCAGATACATAGCGCGGCCGAGGCAGTGAAGAATGCGCCCTGCGAGCCAACGCCGTGAACCTCGATAGTTGCGATAGGAGACAACGTCGCCTGGGGCAAAAGCAGGTGGCAGCCGCTGCACAGGAACCTGATGCAGCGGATGCAGCAAAGACATCAAGGTTCGATGAGGACGACCGTGGAGCAACACAGCCGGCGAGCGACCATCTCGGGGCTGAGAGCGATACGAGGACAAGAAGAGCAATAACGCGTCCTCCCGAGAATGAGACTCTTTCAACTTCAACATCTGTGACTTGAAAGTCCGGACCAATCGTTCAGCGGCACCGTTTGACTGAGGCGAAAACGGCGCGGATGTCAGATGTTGAATACCATTTGCCTTGCAGAATGACTGAAATTCTGCGGACATGAATTGTGGGCCATTGTCGGAAACAATAGTCTGTGGAAGACCTTCAATGCAAAAGATAGCGGATTACGCTTGGATGGTGCAGACGACGTCGTGGAAGACATCCGTACAACAAAAGGAAAATTACTGAAGGAATCGACCACAACCAACAATCGAGCATTCCAGAATGGATCAGCAAAATCGATGTGTAAGCGTTGCCAAGGGGAAGTGGCTTTCGGCCATGCAAAGAATTTCCGAGCATTCCAGAATGGACCAGCAAAATCGATGTGTAAGCATTGCCAAGGGGAAGTGGCTTTCGGCCATGCAAAGAATTTCCGCGGTGGGGCGGATTGTTGTTCGGCACACGCCATGCAAGAAGAGCACATATTCGTAATCGCAGCATCGATTCCGAACCAAGTACAGTGCTGACGAGCAAGTTGTTTCGTTCGCACTATACCCCCATGTCCTTGGTGGAGAAGCCGCAATACAGAGGACTGTAACGAACGTGGAACCACGACCCTGGACTGATCATTATCAGAACGCAACAGCAAAACACCACATCGTACAAAAAGTCTCTCCTTGTGAGCAAAAAAGCGGCGAACCAACGGATCCTCGATCCGTGACTGTGACAAGGGTCATTGCGTAGCAACAAAACGCACAACGGTAGCAAGGACAGGGTCAACAGCTGTGGCTGTAGCGACACGACGAAAATCAATCGGAAACGATTCGACCACGTCATCGGTTTCCGCATCAATGAACAGGCAAGCAAGTTCCGAAGAATTGAATGCTCTATCCTCAGCAACAGGCAAACGGGACAACGCATCGGCGTTTCCGTGCTTAGCAGTGGACTGATACAAGATATCGTAGCGGTACTGCGAGAGGAAAATAGACCAGCGAAGGAATTTCTGCGCTGTACGTGGAGGTACGGGCTTGTTCGGATGAAAAAGCGACGTCAAAGGTTTGTGGTCTGTGATGATGGTAAAGTGACGACCATACAAGAAATCGTGAAACTTAGTAACACCAAACACGAGAGCCAAAGCTTCTTTCTCAATCTGTGAATAATTTCTTTGCGCAGACGAGAGCAATGTGGACGCAAAGGCAATAGGGCGATCATGCGATCCATCTTTGTGCGCAAGCACAGCACCGATCCCGAAATCCGATGCATCTACCATCAACAAAAGGGGTTTCTGGGGATCGAATGGCGTAAGGCAAGTATTTGAAAGCAACGCCGATTTCAACTGGCGAAAGGCGCGTTCGCATTCCGTCGTCCAGACAAACGGAACACCTTTACGGCGTAAGCGATGAAGCGGAGCTGAAATGGAAGAGGCATGTGGAACATATTTGTTGTAATAATTAATTTTTCCCAGCACACTCTGTAGCTGCTTCAAATTCTGCGGCGATGGCAAGTCTTGTATGGCACGGAGGTGCTCTGGACTGGGATGTATGCCTTGGGCATTGATTACATGTCCCAGATATGGTAAATCACGAGCAAAAAACACACATTTGTTCTTCCGCAAGCGAAGACCATGTTGTCGCAAGACCTGAAATAATGTTCTGAGATTGGCTAAATGTTCTTCTTCTGTCTTTCCGGAGATCACAATATCGTCCAGATAGTTTGCTGCAGTAGGGACCGACGCACAAACAGTTTGCAGATATTGCTGAAACAATGCAGGGGCGGATGCACACCCGAATGGCAGTCTTTTGAATCGATACAAACCAAGTTGCGTGTTAACCACCAAGACGCGCTGGGATTCGTCGTCCACCGGTATTTGCAAGTACGCATCTGCAAGGTCCAACTTCGAAAAATATTTACCCGGGCACAGTTTGTCAAAAAGATCTTCCGGGCGGGGTAAAGGATAAGTTGCAATCACTAGTTGTGGATTCACCGTTGCCTTGAAGTCCACACAAAGTCTCAATTTTCCGGAAGGTTTTGGCAAAATTACTAAGGGTGATGCCCAGAGAGAAGCCTGCACACGTTCAATCACACCTTGTGATTTGAAATCGTGTAATGTTCTTGCGACCTCATCACGCAATGCGTGGGGAACATTGCGCGCTCTGAAAAATTTCGGTTGCGCGTTTACTTTCAATTCCAAATGTGCTTTATAGTTCTTAGCGCAACCAAGGCCCGGTGCAAAAATGTCTGCAAATTCTTCACATAGACGAGAAACACTGGCTGAAGGCACAGTCTGGTTCACTGATAGGACCTGATTGACTATAGACAAGTTAAACAACTGAAATAAATCTAAACCAAACAAGTTCACAGCAGAAGAAGAACGAAGTACGTAAAATGACACAAGTTTTGTTTGTCCCTTGTATGTTGCAAGAAGGCTGCACTGTCCTAACACAGGGATATTCTGACCGGAATAACTATTTAACTTAACATTTGCGGCACGCAACGGAGGTGTGCCCAGTTGTTTGTACGTGTCGTGATTGATTAGTGAAACTGCAGCTCCTGTATCGAGCTGGAACGGTATCAGTTTGCCTTGAATATCCAAGTCTACAAAAAGTTTATTGTCCTGCTGACGAAAAGAGCGACTGTCTCGTGCAACGTGAACAGACGCTGGTACAGAATCACTTGCGACTTGACGTGATTTCCGTCGATGTCGATGCACACTTTTTGTGGGACGAACACAGTCACCGTTAGAGAGAGTGGCACTGGGCGGAGTGGTATTAACTACATGAATGTCCATGGGCGAAGGTTCACGAGCCTGAGTATTCTTGGTTCGATTCTGGCGCGAAGCAAAGGGCCTGGAATGGTTGTTAGTGTCCGATCTTAGCTTTTTCTGGCAAACACTTTGAACATGTCCTTTTTTATTACAGAAAAAGCAAATAGCTCGGCGTGACGGGCAATTCTCACGCGAATGTCTAGTAGCACACCGCGGGCTTGACTTTAGCACTGCATTTGCGTGCTGGCGCGGCAAACTTAGCGGAGAGCTTGGCGGCAGCTGCGCGGACGGGCGCGAGGGCTGTTTACTGTTCCGTGCAGCGGGCCCGGCGGGCCGGTTAATGTGACACACAGCTGGCGAAGTTTCAAATGATTCCTGAGCAAAGTCAAGTGTGTCTTGCCGATCCAATATGTCCATAACTTGTTGAAGGGAGGGATTGACCAGTTTCAAAATCTGTTCCCTGATACAAACATCAGAAACGTTCTGTGCAATTGCATCACGCACCATAGTGTCTGAATAAGGGAGTCCACATTCACACTCAAAAACACAATCCCTAGTAAGGCCTTGTAAAGTTGCAACCCACTCCCGATTAGTCTGAACGGCCGTACGTTTGGTACTAAAGAAAGTATACCTTTTTGCAACTACATTGACTGATTATTTGAAATATGTATCTAATGCCGACAACATTTCGTCGTAGGACAGAGTTGCTACGTTGCGTCGGGGAAACAATTTCACTATCACTCGGTATGTGTGGTCGCCTACGGCGGAAAGAAGAAATGGCTGTCGCTCATTACCTTGAATTCTGTAGGCGGTGAGATGGAATCCAAATTGGCGTGACCACTCTGTCCAGCTTTCCAGTGCCGCATCAAAAGGACGAAAAGGTGGCGCAACTGCGTGTTTTGGCTGCGGTAGCGGCGAAGCGGCGGCTGCCGCATCGTTTTGCATTGCACATTGACCCTGGACGAGCTGTCCAAGGCCATCCAATAAGGCCTGCGTCTACTGATTCTGCAAGCGATAAAATTCGGACAGTACATCTGGAGATTGTGGCGAAGTCATGACACATGTAAATTAGAGCAATATGACCGTTAAATCTTCGTCGCCATATGAAGTGTTGGCAGAAGAGCCAACACCGTGTTGCTAGAGGTGGCCGAAATACGCGCGTTTAATCTCACACAGACTGGCGTGAGGTCTGTGACAGTTAAGGGAATTAATAGTAGCAATTAAAGTACGTAGTTGATGTAATACTTAACTTTAATCCGTAAGTGGTGTACATCGCTCTTGACGATACAAAAGTATAATTGCAATATTAATTGAATACGTCGCCTTGCTAGGTCGTAGCAAATGACGTAGCTGAAGGCTATGCTAACTATCGTCTCGGCAAATGAGAGCGTAATTTGTCAGTGAACCACTGCTATGAACGTCGGCTGTACAACTGGGGCGAGTGCTAGTAAGTCTCTCTAGACCTGCGGTGTGGCGGTGCTCGGTCTGCGATCACTGACAGTGGCGACACGCGGGTCCGACGTATACTAATGGACCGCGGCCGATTTAAAGGCTACCACCTAGCAAGTGTGGTGTCTGGGGGTGACACCACAATAAGAGTGTTAAATGAACATAATGTCAACAGTGAAAAAGACAGAATTATTTGATGAGAAAAGTCATTTTAAATGCTATTTCACACTTAGCAGAAAAACAAGATACAAAGAAGAAATTTAGAAGTCGCTATTTACTGAGTTATAAATATAATTTGAAGTGTTTGCAAGTATATATTTTCTTGAGCAGGATTAATGTAGATGTTTTGAAATGTTTGGACCAAATGTTTTCATTCTCTCAATTCTCAAAAGTGTGGAGAGTTTACCATTTGCCCTTTGTCAAGAACATTCACTATGAATTTCGCATTGGTCATTAATAATCCTTATTAACCATTGCTTATTTCTACATTCTGTTACTATATTTCGATTTTTTTTGTGAAAAAGATGGTCCCTCACAGACTCATTTTCACTATTCGGTTGTTGTCTGTAAATATGTGTCATTTATATACGTGTATGTCTGTACTAGCAACATACTAATATAAATAACCGTTCAATGCCATACTTCACCGCAGACAACTCTCACAACATAAGCAATTTTAGTGCTGATGTGTAAATGAAAATGGCCGCTGATGACAGTCAAGACTCGTTATGTAATTAAACCGCCAAAGGCACTACAGTAGACTAACTTGCCATGAGTAGTCGAAAAGTACAAGGTAGTGGCTTGTTTAAAACAGGTTTATTAAGTGTTCTTCCACAAAAGAGGCCAGGCATCTGAAATCGAGAATTGATTTACGTTTGGCAACGTACAGACAAATAAAAAGCCTACCTTTGCCTAGACAATAACATAAGTTGGTAAAATAATCTTCATTAAATAATCTCTTATCACAGCGAAACTTTCAGCTCTGTTTGAAGGACAAAAATAGTTTCCAGGTTCGCAGGAGAGCTTCTGCAAAGTTTTGAAGGTAGGAGACGAGATACTGGCAGAACTAATGTTTTGAGGACGGGGCATGAGTCGTGCTTGGGTAGCTCAGTTAGTAGAGCACTTACCTGCAAAAGGCAAAGGTCCTGAGTTCGAGTCTCGGTCCGGCATACAGTTTTAGTCTGCCAGGAAGTTTCATATCAGCGCACACTCCGCTGCAGAGTGAAAATCCCATTCTGGAAACATCCCCCAGGCTGTGACTAAGCCATGTCTCCGTAATATCCTTTCTTTCAGGTGTGCTAGGTTCGCAGGAGAGCTTCTGTAAAGTTTGGAAGGTAGGAGATGAGGTACTGGCAGAAGTAAAATTTTGAGGATGGGGCGTGAGTCGTGCTTGGGTAGCTCAGTTGGTAGAGCACTTGCCTGCGAACGGCAGAGGTCCTGAGTTCGAGTCTCGGTCCGGCACACAGTTTTAATCTGCCAGAAAGTTTCAAAAATACAGTTATTTTGATGGCTCTTAGAGTAAAAATGACAGTACATTATGTTCCAAGTAACGTTTCATGTGTGTGTGTATTGCCTGGTAATTTTTTGAAGTGTTTGGATGATTCTTTTCTTAATCCTTCACTTCTCAGCCATTTACCATCAAACATTTTGTGAAGAACATCCGTCATGAATTTTGCTCTGCCTTTTAATGAACTTAGTTAGTTTCTTCATTCTCGTAGCACATCTCAATTTTTTTCATTGCGAATGATATATCATAACCTCTCTTGCATTGCTTTGTGTAGTCCATTGGTAAAGTCATGAACGAGAGAGTAAGTCTCAACTTTGCCCACCCATCTATGTCACAAGGTGCTTCTACATGCCGTTTCACAACATAGTAGCAACCCTTCTATGATGCATGATTTAGAATAGTGGAGACACAGTGTGGAGATACATCAATGCAGCATTAACAGTACTGGAATACAGAAGACGATTGCCCTCTTTAGAAATTCAACATTATACTATCAATTACATTAATGTGGGAGCAGAAGTCACATTTCAGTGTTCCTTTATCTATTACCAACATAGAACTGAATGCCTGTTCATCTGAATGTATGTGGGACTACTGTCGTCTCCTAAACAGATGGATATAGATATTCCAACAGGATTTTGAACATAATATAGTGCAATTAAACTGCAGAATTTTAGGCTTATTCTTACTCTGCGTTTCTGCTAAGAGGTAGAAGTTTTTTGACAGGGAGTGTTGGAATGCAACAATTCTTGCTACAACAAGAGTGTTCAAAAGGAATGGGTACTTTGTAATTTTGTGTTTTTTATTAGTGCAATTTACACAACTGTTTTGTCTTTGTGTTGGTAAACAGGTCTGAAAAGAAGAATGACCCCAGTACTGCCTCACAACCTACTTCAAAGTCAACAGCATGCTCTACTGCACAGCAATCACCATCTTCAGATCTTACACCACTGACACTAACAACGACAGTATCAACTAAATCACATAAAGCCGTAAAAACCACACACCCATCAAACAAAAGAAGAATGTCACCACCAGGCTACTACAAGGATTTTTTTATTGAAGAAAAGCAGCAACCAACGTTGAAGTGAGTGGTGTGACAGTTCCCAAGGACCATAAATCTGTAGTAATTTTTTACCAGAATGTTCAGGGCATAACTTTTACAACTGCTGCAAAGGAAGTACTTTTGCTTGACCATCTAAAGGATATATCATTTATGTGTAAGTGAACATTGCTTAAAGGGAAACCAAGTTTGTACTGTTGAAATAACAGAATTTGAAATTATTAGTAGCTTCTATAGAGAGACTTTTATAGGTGGAGGAACATACGTATATGTTCAGCAAGGAAGTAAATGCAAAGAAATTGAGTTCAGTAAGATAATAACATTGAAAAAGTGTTCGAATATTGAGTTTGAAAACTTAAAGAACCAAAAATAATCATTTTGTGCACATACTGATCCCCATCAGGCAACTTTATGGCATTTTTGGACAGTGTAGAAAGACTTCAGTTAATCAAGAAACTTTAAATAAAATGTTATTGTAGATGGAGATTTAAATGTAAACTTTAAAATAACCTGTCAAAATGTACCTAAAGTGAATAATTTGTTATATTCACAAAATGTATCACCCGCTATCCATGAATACTCTAGACTTGGAAGGACCACTAAAACTACAACTGATCAAATGTTTTTGGCTTGCAGAAATTTCATCATAATGTAGAAGTGATTGACACATGATTATCAGATCATGAAGCAATAAAATTTAAGGTAAATAATGCACTCAGCACAAATTCTAATAAAAGTGAGAAATACTTTCATAGAAATGTATAAATGAGAACAACATTAGGATTTTTAATTCATTGTTAAAAAATACAAACTTCAAGTTGGGTAAATATGGCAAATCAGATATTAAGTTTTAGTCATTTTTCTTTGTTACAAACATGACTCTGAAATTGTATTCCCTTTCAAATAAATTACAGTAAAAGTCAGAACTGACACTTGGAGAACAACTTAGACTGTTAATTAAATTAGCTAGGCAAAATCCAACTCTGAAATAGTGTGTAAACTGTTACAGAGAAGTATAAAAGAAAGTCATTGTAGCAGCAAAAAAAGCAACTATTCATACATCAACAGAAACAAGGGGAGAACGAAACGAAATCAGGTTCGAATGTGATAAATACAAAGTTGGGCAGAAGAAAAGCAAAAAACATGAACATTGTTCTTAAAAGCAAGGGCAAAACCATAAATGATCCTTTCCAAATTACCACTATATTTAGTTGACACTATATTTAGTAGACACTATATTTAGTAGGCACTATACAAGTTTAGTAGAAAATCTTATTAAAAACCAAAGTGATATGAAAGCTAATCCTAACATCTCTGTAAATCCCAAAATTATTTTTTGTACCTTTTAACAACACAAAAGGTACAGAATGCAACTAGCAAACTAAAAAATAAATTTTGCTATGGTACAGACAGCATTCCTGACAAAATAATTACATAGCAAGTATATTGTTCCTCTGGGTATTGATATAATTAACACTTCCTTCAGCACTGGCATTTTCCCTAGAGAACATAAGCTATCAATAATAAAATCATTATATAAAAACACTGATCCTTACACTGTAAAAAAACAACATCCCTTTAAAAAAGTAGTCTTGTTTCTCAAAAAGGTTTGCTAGAGTAATATACAAAAAAAGACTCTCCCCTCTTTTGAACAAATGTGGAATATTTGCCAGTGAAGGAAATGATTTTGGAAAAAATAGATAGTCTGAAACTACTATATATAAGTTCCTAAAACTTGTTGTACATTCCATTGAGCATATCCAGATAATCTGTGGATTGTTTTTAGACTTATCTAAGCCATTTATGTTACTGATCACAAAATTTTGTTTGCTTGAAGAACTTTACTGTGACAGAGTCTGTGGCACTGCCACATGTAGTTTAAATCATACTTATCTGTTAGATACCATTAACTGGAAACAGTTCATGAAGGTAAACCCCACATTTCTGAATATGAGAAAGTTACTCATGAGTACCCCAAGGATCGGTGTTGGGATCCCTGTAGTTCTTGATATTCATAAATGACTTACCAAGTTATTTAGCACAAGCTCATCCTGTACTGTTTGCAGGCAATACTAGTCTCGTTGTTAAATCTCAAAAAATAGAAATAACAAATGAAAAAGTAGTTAAATGGTTTAGAGAAAACAGTATCTGTTAATGAAAAGAAAATGTTATGAATACATCAAATAAAGTAATCTCGAAAATAATAGTGAAGTAAGGTGAACAGAAAGTACTACAAACTTCAAGTCCTAAATTTTAAGGAATTATGTGTGCAGGTTCAATAATTCATAATTTAAAGGATTCTCAGGATATTCGTTTTATAGGTTCAATTGTTAATTTTATACCTTTAACTTCAGTTTGTTTTAATGTTTCTAGTTTGTCTTTGTGTGGTATACCATTTTTAGCAGGTTTTTATTCAAAGGATTTAATTCTTGAGATGGTTTGTTTAAGATGAATTAATTGTTTGATTTTTTTTCTTTATTTCTTTTCTACTGGTTTAACTGCTTCTTATTCTTTTCGTCTTTTTTATTATTCAATATCTGGTGATAATAATTTTTATTCTAGATTTTCTTTTGACGATAAGGGTTATTATATTTCTTTTGGTATAATTGGTTTATTGTTTGTTTTTGTTTTTGGGGGGAGTCTTTTATCTTGATTAATTTTTCCTGTTCCTCATGTGATTGCTTTGCCTTATTATTTAAAGTTTTTAACTATTAGTGTAGTTGTTTTGGGTGCTTATTTGGGTTATCTTATTTCTGATTTTGATTTCTCTCAAAATTTGTTTTCTTTAAGTATACTTTCTTTTGTTAGATTTGCTGGTTCTATGTGGTTTATACCTTTCATTTCAACTAAGTTTATTAGATATATTCCTTTAAAATTGGGTTATTATTCGTCAAAGTCGTTTGATTATGGTTGAGGTGAATTATTTGGTGGTCAAGGTTTATATAGATTATTTATTTATTTAATTAGTTATATGCAAGGTTGATATGATTCTAATTTTAAGATTTATCTTTTAACTTTTATTTTTTGAATATTTATTTTGGTGATATTATTTTTCATTTACTCGAATAGCTTATATTTAGAGCGTGACACTGAAGATGTTAAGGAAGTATTTTTACTTTTAAGTATTTATAAATATACATATATTATTTTTACAGTGAAAATGTAATGTTTTATTTAAACTATATAAATTTTAGAAATGTTAACGGAGTTTAACCGCTAATATAAAAAGTTAGCAGCTTTCATATTGGCTTTACATTTCCTTAATTGGAACTTTATAGTTCAATCATATTATTAACAGTAATACGCCTCTTTTTGGCTTCAATTAATAAGAATAAGGGTATTTATTTACCAACCTTCCAGGTCGAAACTGACTGCAATACTTCGCTTCTTATTCTATTTAAGGTTGATTGATTATATCAATACTTTTTGAATGCAACCCAAATGTTATAGTTAACTACAACCCTTTATTCTGCTCATTGTAAGGCTACTTGGTTTCATTCATGGTATAGTCCACCTAGTAATACTATAATAAAAAATATTGTTGATATTGTTCAGATTATAATATCTGAAGTTTTAAAAATAATTACAATTGGAAGGATTAGTGCGATTTCTACATCAAAAATTAAGAAAATTACTGCAATTAAGAAGAATCGAAGTGAGAATGGAATTCGTGCTGATCTTTTTGGGTCAAATCCACACTCAAATGGTGATCTTTTTTCTCGGTCATTAATTAATTTTTTTGATAATGTTGTTGCAAGGATTATAACAATTATTGGAATAATAAATCTAATAAAAATTCTTGTAGATAAAATTAGGATTGTTTTTCTTGATTTATATCAAGCTTTTTGATTGGAAGTCAAATGTACTATTTATACTAGAAAAACAATTATCTACCTCATCAATAAATAGAAATGTATAAGAATAATCATACTACGTCTACAAAGTGTCAGTATCATGCTGCTGCTTCAAATCCAAAGTGGTGTCTTGGTGAAAATTGGTTTATTGAATGTCGAAGTAGACATGTTGATAAGAAAATTGTTCCGATAATTACATGTAGACCGTGGAATCCTGTTGCAACAAAGAATGTTGATCCATAAACTGCGTCTGCAATGGTGAAGGGTGCTTCTCAATATTCATATGCTTGAAGTATAGTGAAATATAATCCTAGTATTACTGTGAAGAATAGTCCTTGTAATGCTTGAGTATGATTAGATTCTATTAGACTATGATGTGCTCATGTTACTGTTACTCCTGATGCTAAAAGAATAGCTGTATTAAGTAATGGAATTTGTATAGGATTAAAAGGTTGAATTCCTATTGGGGGTCATAATATCCCTAGTTCAATAGTGGGTGCTAGTCTTCTTCTAAAAAATGCTCAGAAAAATGAAACAAAGAATAGTACTTCTGATGCAATAAATAAAATTATTCCTCATCGTAATCCAATTGATACAAATCCTGTATGTAGTCCTTGGTATGTTCCTTCTCGTACTACATCTCGTCATCATTGGATTATAGTTAATAGGGTAATTCCAAATCCGATTATGAATAAGTTAATGTTAAATAGGTGAAATCATTTTGCTAATCCTGATACTAGAACTATTGCTCCAATTGCTCCTGTTAATGGTCAAGGTCTGTAATCTACTAAGTGGAATGGGTGGTTTGAGTGAGTTGTTAACATAAGTTTAGTATACTTCTCTAGAATATAAAGTTCTTAGAATTGAGAAAACTTAGGCTTGAATTATTGCTACTGCTGATTCTAGAATTAATAGAAGTATTTGTCCAATAATTAGTAGTGAGATTAAGTTTATTGCTATAGATGGTCCTGTATTTCCTAGCAGTGTTAATAGTAAGTGTCCTGCAATTATATTTGCTGCTAGTCGTACTGCTAGCGTACCTGGTCGAATGATATTTCTAATTGTTTCAATTAATACTATAAATGATATTAATGCAGGTGGTGTTCCTTGGGGAACAAGGTGTGTAAATATGTGATTGGTATGATTAATTCATCCAAATAACATAAATCTTAATCATATAGGTAGAGCGATTGCAAATGTTAATGCTAAATGTCTTGTTCTAGTAAAAATGTAAGGGAATAATCCTATGAAATTGTTAAATAATATTATAATAAAGATTGAAATGAAGATGAATGTTGTTCCATTAAATGATTTTGGTCCTAGTAATGTTTTAAATTCATTGTGTAAGGTTAAGTTTAGTTTATTCCAAATAATATTAATTCGTGATGGTGTAAGTCAAAATATTGATGGGATTAATAATAATCCTAGAAATGTTCTAGTTCAATTTAATGATAAATTGAAGATATTAGTTGATGGATCAAATGTTGAAAATAAATTTGTTATCATTTTCAATTTAAGTTCTTTATATCAATTGTTCTTTTTTCTGCTCTTTTGATAAGGTTTGGTTTAAATGAGAAAAAGTTTATTTGATTAAATAAAACTAATGTGGTTGAAAATATAATAAATAGGGAGAATCATATAAGAGGAGATATTTGAGGGATTTGGATTGAATTTCCCCATCAGAAGTAGTCGTTAATTTACTATTTTTTTGGTTTAAGAGACCATTACTTACTTTCAGTCATCTGATGTATTTCAAGGTGTACTAATTATTTAGTTATTTTAGATTGACACTCTAATGTTATATATTAACTAACTCCTTAGATTATCTTAGATAATCACTTGATAAATAAGTTTACTGAAGTTCTTTCAATTACAATTGGTATAAATCTGTGGTTTGCTCCACAGATTTCTGAGCATTGTCCAAAGAACAGTCCAGGTCGGTTTATTGTAAATGTTCCTTGGTTTAGTCGACCTGGTGTTGCATCAATTTTAACCCCTAATGCAGGTACTGCTCATGAGTGTAGAACGGCCGATGCTCTTGTTAATACTCGTACTTCTGTATTTATTGGTAGGATTGTTCGGTTATCTACATCTAGAAGTCGAAATCCGTCGTATTCTAAGTCTTGTTCTGGTGTTATATAAGTGTCAAATTCTACATCTATAAAGTCTGAATATTCATATCTTCAGTATCATTGTCGTCCAATTGTTTTAATTGTGATTATTGCGTCTACTGAATCATCAAGTAAATATAGTAATCGTAATGATGGGAGTGCAATAAAAATTAGTGTAATTGCTGGTAGTGCTGTTCAGATTGTCTCAATTAAATGTCCGTGAAGTATGTTTCGGTTTGTATAAGCAATGAATAATATGTAACTTAGGGCATAACCTACAATTACTGTAATTAATAATAATACGACCATAGTATGATCATGGAAGAATGATAGTTGCTCCGTTAATGGTGAAGCTCCATCTTGAAGGGATAAATTTGATCATGTTGCCATTAATAAATTTTTTTCTAATAAAAGGTCAAACCTTTATTTGTAGAGCTTAAATCTACTGCACTAATCTGCCATATTAGAATCTAGAAATTAATGGTAGTTCTGAGTAACTGTGTTCTGCAGGCGGATTATTTTGTAGTCATTCTGTTGATCTTATATTAGCTCTAAATATGATTGATCGGTTTGTAACCATTCTTTCTCATATAATTAAAATAAATATAATGATTCCTACAATAGAAATTGTGGACCCAATTCTTGATACTACATTTCATGATGTGTATGCATCTGGATAGTCTGAATATCGTCGTGGTATTCCTGCTAGTCCTAGAAAGTGTTGAGGGAAGAATGTTAAGTTTACTCCAATAAATATAATTGTAAATTGGATTTTTAATCATGTATTATTTATAGTTAATCCTGTAAATAATGGGTATCATTGAATAACACCTCCTATAATTGCGAATACTGCTCCTATGGATAATACATAATGAAAGTGGGCTACTACATAATATGTATCATGTAATACGATGTCAAGTGATGAATTTGCTAATACTAATCCTGTTAATCCACCAATTGTGAATAGAAAAATAAATCCTAAAGCTCATAATAACGGTGGATTGAATTTGAATTTAGTTCCATATAGTGTGGTTAATCATCTAAATACCTTAATTCCTGTAGGTACAGCAATAATTATTGTTGCTGATGTAAAATATGCTCGTGTGTCTACATCCATTCCTACTGTGAATATATGATGTGCTCATACAATAAATCCTATTAGTCCAATTGATAGTATGGCATAAATTATACCTAATGTTCCAAATGATTCAATTTTCCCTCTTTCTTGACATACAATGTGAGAAATAATTCCAAATCCTGGCAGAATTAAAATGTAAACTTCTGGGTGTCCAAAGAATCAGAATAGATGTTGATATAGAATTGGGTCACCCCCTCCTGCAGGGTCAAAGAATGATGTATTTAAGTTTCGATCTGTTAATAATATAGTAATAGCCCCTGCTAATACTGGAAGCGATAAGAGTAGGAGAAGGGCTGTAATAGCTACAGATCAGACAAATAAAGGTGTTTGATCTAGAGTTATATTTTCTGATCGTATATTAATTGCTGTTGTAATGAAGTTTACTGCACCAAGAATAGATGATACACCTGCTAAGTGAAGTGAAAAAATAGCTAGGTCTACAGATGCCCCCCCATGTGCGATGGCTCCTGCAAGAGGAGGGTAAACTGTTCATCCTGTACCAGCACCATTATCTACTATAGAAGATGTAAGAAGGAGGGTTAGTGAAGGTGGTAGTAATCAAAAACTTATATTATTTATTCGTGGGAATGCTATATCTGGTGCGCCAATTATTAATGGTACGAGTCAATTACCAAATCCACCAATTATAATAGGTATTACTATAAAAAAAATTATTACAAATGCGTGAGCTGTAATAATGACATTATAAATTTGATCATCTCCAATTAAAGATCCTGGTTGACCAAGTTCGGCACGAATAAGTATTCTTATTGATGTTCCTACTATTCCTGCTCACGCACCAAATAAGAAGTATAAAGTACCAATATCCTCATGGTTTGTTGAGAATAATCATTTTTGCGGTAAGATGGCTGAATTTAAGGTGGTAGACTGTAAATCTACTTATGAGATGTTTCTCTCTTACCATGCTTTAGGTCTTATATTCAATTATGATTCTAGACTGCAATTCTAGAGGTGTAAATTTTTACTAAGGCCTAAAAGATTGTTCTTTTAATTATAACTTTGAAGGTTTTAGTTTAGTTAACTTAAGTCCTTAGTATAATGAGATTAAGGTTGATGTTGAGATTAATCCTATTGTTGAAATTATTACTGTTATAGGAAGAATAATTCTTGATTTTTGAGACTTTATTTTTATAGATCACGAATTTTCTGTGTATGACATGATTAGGGCTGAGAATCTAATACGTATGTAATAATAAAGTGTAATTGTAGTTAATACAACCATAATTGTCATAATAGTTGTTATGTTATTTTCTATTAATGATTGTATTACAATTCATTTTGGTAGAAATCCAAGGAATGGTGGTAAACCACCTAAGGATAAAAGAGATAAAAATATTATGAATTTAATTTCAGTTTTTATGTTTCTGGCTGAATAAATTTGGTTTATAAAAAATAGATTTATTTGCTTAAATAATAATACCATAATTAATCTTAATATTGAGTAAATAATAAAGTATAGTTCTCAGATGTTTTCTCTAACTGTTAAGGATCTAATTATTCACCCTAAATGTCTAATTGAGGAATATAATAGAAGTTGTCGTAGAGATGTTTGATTTAAACCACCTATTGCCCCAATAATGATTCTTAGAATAATAATTGTTCAAATGAAAGTTCTTAGTTGAATACAATAAGATAATACTATTATTGGGGCAATTTTTTGTCATGTTATTGGTGTTAAACAGTTATTTCATCTTGAAGCTCCTATTACTTGTGGAAATCAGAAGTGAAAGGGTGCAGCCCCGATCTTTAATAATAATCTAGATCTGATTATTATTGATGGAATAAATTCTGTTTCTCATCCTATTGGATATTTTATTTGAATCAGCAAAATTGAAAATAATAGTATTGTCGATGCTATTGCTTGGACAATAAAATATTTAATTGATGATTCATTTATTATTATATTTTTATTTCTTGTTAGGAGCGGAATAAATAAAAGTAAGTTGATCTCAAGTCCTATTCAAACTCCAAATCAGGAGTTTGATGAAATGGACAGGATCGTTCCTATCATTAATGTTGATAGGAAGAGAAGTTTTGTAGAGTTGTTGGTCATTAAAAAGGAGAGGATTGATACCTCTATAAATGGGGTATGAACCCATTAGCTTGTTTAGCTTACCTTTTTACATTAAGGTGTATGATGCACGTTAGTTTTTGATACTAAAGGAGGTAGTTTAATTCTGTCTTATGTAATTTTAATGAAGGTAATTTTATTTACTTGAGTTACCCTATCAAGGTAACCCTTTAATCAGGCACTTCATTTATATTTAATATATAAATTAAAAATTTTTTTAAAAATTTGTTTATGTATTATTTTGGTTATTTCTAATTAATTTATCTCAATTAGGATAATCTGAATATATATTATATATAATAAATAATTTATATTAATATATTACATTTAATTAAATTTAAATACTTATAATGTTATTTTATAATTATTAAGTGATTATTTTAATACATTTATTTACCTAGGATTATAGCTACTTATGTTTTTAGCTTAAAATAGGTTATTATGTTATAAATTATATAATAATATGTAAATTAATATTAAATATTATTATAATTGGATATAATAAATATAATTAATATTATTAAATATAAAATTTTATATTAATATATATAATTATATTAATTATAATAATATAATTTTATAAATTATCTATAATTAGATTATTTAACTAATTAATATTTAAGTTAACTTAATATAAAATTAATTTTATATTAATACCATATTACATTAATTTAGATAATTATATTAAATATATTTATTATATTATTTAATCTTTCTTTATTATTAGTGAAAAGAAAGATTAAATAAGAAAGAATATAATACATTTATTGGTATACATGTTCCATATTAATCTTTATTTATATATAATAGAGAGGTTGTTGTGGTCATTCGAGGGCGCGTTTCTTTTTTTTGTCATTTTTTGTGTTTTTTTTTCTTTTTTTTTCTTTAAATATTTGAATCTTTTATTTTTTCTTATTTTAAAAATTTTTAAAAATTTGTTCCCAAAAGTTTCATTCTTGCTTATTTATTCACTTTTTCTTTGTATTATATGTAAGTTTTGTTAAACTAAATGTTCTATTTTGCAGTAATTTGATTTAATTATCAATTGATTTTGGATTTAGCAATTGATTTAGTATCAGCATAATTCGTGCCAGCAGCTGCGGTTATACGATTGATACAAGTGAATATTATTGGTTAAAACAGTTGTTTATATTTTTAGGGTTAAAATATAAATTTGTAAGGTGAAATGTTAAAATTTATTTATAGCTCTTTTTATGAATCTGTGAAATTTGAATAATAAACTAGGATTAGATACCCTATTATTTTAAATGTTAATTATATTTACCAGGGTACTATTAGTTAAGGTCTTTAAACCCAAAGAATTTGGCGGTATCTCATTCCATTCAGAGGGACTTACCCCGTGATTGATAATACACGATTAACTCTACTTGATTTATTTGTTTGTATATCTCCGTTATCAGAGAATCTTTTTAGAGTTATAATTCTCAAGATTTATAATTATAAAGTATTTCAGGTCAAGGTGCAGCTTATAATTAAGAGGAGGTGAGTTACAATAGATTTTTATTTATAACGGATTTGATAGTGAAATACTGTTAATGAAGGTGGATTTGATAGTAATTTAATTTATTTAATTTAACTGATATTGGCTCTGAGGTGTGTACACATCGCCCGTCACTCTCATTATTGATTATTCTATTTTATTGTTTTAATTTAGCTTCAATTTAGATGAGATAAGTCGTAACATAGTAGATGTACTGGAAAGTGTATCTAGTCAGAGTTTCAAGATATAACTTATTAGTAAAGTGTTTCATTTACACTGAAAATTTTTCTGTGCAAATCAGGATATCTTGATTATTAAATTTATTGTATTTATTTTTTGTTTATTTGATTATTTAATAAGAATAATTTTGTTGAATTTTGTCTTAGTATATTTTGTAGAATTGATTTTTTAGACTATAGTTTATTGGTAATGTAATTGTTTTATGAAATATTATTTTGAATTTTTAAAAGTAGATTTTATTTGTTGTACCTTTTGTATCAGGGTTTATCAAAATTTTAGTATTTACTTACTTATCTCGATTTGGGTTGATTTATAAATAATTTATAGTTAATGTATCATAATTATTATTAAATTATTTATAGAAATGAGATGTTAATCGTTTCCCAAGATATCTAGTTTCTTAAGAAAAAATTTAATTTTTTGAAGTTAATTGTTTTTATTTAATTTTTTAGGTATAAATATTAACTTATTTATTCTTTAAGGGATAAGCTTTGGAGTTAATAACCTATAATTTGTTTTATTAGAATATAATAGTAAGCTTTAAACCAGCTATCTTTAAGATTACGTTTTAGTTCATT
The DNA here is from genome assembly GCF_023898315.1 of Schistocerca nitens. NCBI lineage: Eukaryota > Metazoa > Arthropoda > Insecta > Orthoptera > Acrididae > Schistocerca > Schistocerca nitens. The sequence continues at coordinate 287,506,683 of NC_064614.1, forward strand.
ACTTTTATTTTTGATTTTATAATTATTTTAGGTTTTTTATTAAGATTATAAATTTAATTTTAAAATTTTTGTAATAATGATAGAATTAGTATATTTATTTGTATATAATTTTTACCTTGTGAATTTATTATAAGGAACTAGGCAAAATTGATTTCCGCCTGTTTATCAAAAACATGTCCTCTTGAAAATACTTTGAAGTCTGGCCTGCTCACTGAGCAGATTTTTAAAGAGCCGCGGTATTTTGACCGTGCAAAGGTAGCATAATCATTAGTCTCTTAATTAGTGGCTGGAATGAATGGCTTGACGAGAAATCAACTGTCTCTTAATAAATTTTTGAATTTAACTTTTTAGTCCAAAGGCTTAAATTTTTCTTTGGGACGAGAAGACCCTATAGAGCTTAACATTTTATTTTTATATAGTTTTTTGTTTGTCTTTCTATATTTAATGATGATGTTTTGTTGGGGTGACATGAAGAATAGATAAACTCTTCATTATTATATCATTAATTTATGTTTTTGTTTTGATCCATAATTTATGATCATAAGATTAAGTTACCTTAGGGATAACAGCGTAATTGTTTTTGAGAGCTCATATCGACAAAGCAGATTGCGACCTCGATGTTGGATTAAGAAAAATTTTGGGTGCAGTAGCCCAGTAATTAGGTCTGTTCGACCTTTAAATTCTTACATGATCTGAGTTCAGACCGGCGTGAGCCAGGTCGGTTTCTATCCTGAGATTATTAATTCATATTAGTACGAAAGGACCATATGGTTGAAATATTTTTTATTTTATTGATTAATACTAATTAAATTACTATTTTGACAGATTAATGTGTTGAATTTAGAATTCATTTATGTAGATTTTTCTACAAATAGTATTGATACTTTATGATTTATTTATGTTTACTTTGAATTTTCTTTTATTAGTTATTTGTGTTTTAATTAGTGTTGCTTTTTTAACTTTATTAGAGCGTAAGGTTTTAGGTTACATTCAAATTCGAAAGGGTCCAAATAAGGTAGGTTTTGTTGGAATTCCTCAACCCTTTAGTGATGCAATCACTAAAGGGAGTTCTGTGAGGAAATAGTCAAAGAACTGAAAGTTATGACTATAACATCCACATATATCTATGAAAGTATATCCTTTTTGAAATCCCATCCCCAGCTCTTTTCTCTGAACTGTGAAACTAGACACAGAACTGACTTCCATAGAGCAACACATAAGAAAGCCCTGTATCAAAAAGCGGTAATGTATCATCCCAAAATTCTTCTTAGTTACCAACCCTTAAGAGTTAAACAGAAATCAAAGCTACACATTTTTAAAAATAAGCTTAAGAAGATGTTGTGAGTGAAAGCTTTTACAGTGTTGACGAGTACCTGAATTTTATGAATTTGAGGACATCCATAACTTAAGTTAAACATATGCACGTGTCATTGGATATAGAGTAATCTTAGAATTTGTTTGTTTAATGTATTTGATTCTCTGTATGATTTTTATCTGTATCTGTATGATTTGTTTCCGTTTATGTACTTAATTATAAGTATGATTTGTATACAGATACTATCATTTAAGTTTTTTTATATCAACATATGAAAAGTCCTATGTAATTGTATAAGATAAAATGGATGATCAATAAATGAAAAAAAGTATTTGTATGATGTGAGGCATATCAGATATTTAGTTTGTTGTCAGTTCTTAAAACGGTTGCAGTTTTTTCAGAAATTTCGGCGGTTAGTTATTGTGAATGAAAATGGGTGAGAACATTTGTATTAAATTTTCCTATAAGAATGGAATAAAGTGCATTGAAGTTTTAGAAAAGTTAAATATTGCTTTTGGTGGGTCTGCTATGAGTAAAACAAGAGTTTCCATTTGATGTAAGGGTTTAGAAGGTGAAAGTAACAAATTGGGGCATTATAGGGGATGAAACATGAATTAACAGATACGATTTTGAAACTAAGGCTCAATCGTCTCAGTGATAGGCTGATAGCACTCAGGATTACTAGCCCAATAAATTCTCATTAGAAGTGATAAAATGCGAATGTTATGCTTCCCACAGTGTTTTTCGAAGTTAATAGTGTAGTCCACTATGACTTCTTGCCACAAGGTGAAACGGTGAATAAGGAGTACTTCTTAGAAGTTCAATATGGTTTCCATGAACCATTCCGAAAGAAGTTCGGAGTTGTAGGATAACAGTTCATAGTTTCTGCATAACAACAATGCACTACTTACACTTCGTTGCATGTTCATAATTTTTTGGCCGAAAACAATACTCTAGTAATATCCTTGCCTCTATATTTGCTTCATGTGACTTTTTATTCCCTTAAATAAGGAAAAATTTTAAGTGCAGGTCTTTTACAAATATAGATGACATATAAAGTAGATCGCTGAGGAAACTAATTGGCATTAGAGATTAGGACAAATTATTTCTGAGATGTGGTTCCAGTTCCCAACTTGTTTATGAAATCTTCCAGTTTTTTATTGGTATATTAAATGCTCATCATGTTTCAAACATAAAATACATAACTAGAAAGACGAAACCATGGTACGTCCAAGGCCTCGAGACTCTAAAGAATTAACTACTGCTGTTAAAGGGCTTAAGCAAAGTTAATAATTCTTCTGAAATTAAGGATCTGCAAAAAATTAGAAACTCTACAAGAAAGAGTTGCAGCTGGCTAAAGAAACATGCAACACTAATTTATTAAAAAAAAAGTAGTAAAAAACAGCAAAGCAGCCTGGTCAGTAATTGATAATATTAAGGGTGTAGTCAGGAACTCGTGATAATTCAGTTCTGACCCCAGCAGACACATTCAACCAATATCTTGTAAGCTGTCAAAAGAAATCAAAAAGTTAATAAGAGAATCTAATGAAACATATACGGATTGTCTTAAGAACACAAACCTACATCATGATCAGAGTGGACCTTCATTAAGCAACTTTAGCAAGATAAACTAATTGAATGTTCTTGAAATTTTCAAAGACATTGAAAATTCATATAATACAGATACTTTTAATATGTCAAAGAACCTGCTGAAAAAGTAATATATTACACTATAGTTCCACTAATATATTTTATAAGCTTTTGTTATACAGGAAGAGTTTTTCCTGATCCTCTCATATTATCCAACATTACTACCATCAAGGGAATCAAGTCGGAACCTGCAAACTACATACCATCGTCACTAATCTCACTAATAGCCAGTGTTGGTAACATACCCACTGAACTACCAAATTTTAGTGTAACAAATCAAAGAAATGACTATAAAATAAGAACCAGTACTGTTAAGCCCATACCACAAAACAGACTGGCAGAACAAATAATAGTCATACCTACATGCAAACAACATGAACTGTGTAGACATGTCATAAGCATGCCAGTCACATAATATAAACAAAAACAGCACAGCTTCTTGTTAGCCAACCCATTTTATTCTTTAGAAGTATTTCTAGAATGCCAAATACAACAATATAAATATTTTGTAATATTAATAAGTAAATGTACTGATGATATCTATTGCATGTACAAAAGCTCAATGGTTAATAAAGAATTTACTTCTGAATCTAAAAACTATCGCAAATACAGTGTTCTAGAAGTGTTCCAGAAATTGGGAAAACACTCGGATAAATCTATAATATGTTATGGAAATGAGGATAACATTGATGTAATGAGCGTTTGGCTTCCTTGGTCGGGGGGCCCCCTTGGTACAAGTCTTATTACATTAGACGCCACATTGGGAGACCTGCGCGCCAGATGGGGATGAAATGATGATGAAGACAACACAACACCCAGTCCCTGAGCGGAGAAAATCCCTGACCCAACCAGGAATCGAATCCGGGCCCATAGGATGGCAATCTGTCACGCTGATCACTCAGCTTTTGGGGCGGACAGATTGACGTAGACTAAAAAATAATCTCAGTATTGTGTCCAGTATTCACCACTGTTGCTTTTACTTGCATTGCCCATGTTGGTGTCAGCGTCACGACCGTGCCAACATTTTGTAAGAGTAACATTGTGTGTTGTCCACCCAAGTTTCAACGATATAAAAGAACTTACCACTTTGGTCTCTTAATGTCCTTACTTGTGTCAAGTATTTGCATTGCCTGTCGGTTACATCAGTTCTATTTACCAGAATGTTTCTTTTACATATAGGTCACCTTACAGTAAATACCATTTCACAGTGTCTTGTGGCAATAAGTAATTTTCGTAATTCAGGCATTGTGTTTTCGTCTGTGTGAAAGTCCCCCAGCACTTGTCGAATTACCGATTTTGGGAAGCTGTTTACAAAAATGCCTTTCTTTCCAAAATTCTTAGTGCTCTTTCTTGGCAATGCTACTAAACAAAATGGCTTATTTTATCATTCCATTCCGGTCGACCTTTGTATAAATCGCAACCCTTTACTTGGGTTAGGGAATATTCGCCCTGAGTTCTTTTTGTGACAACTCTTTAATAAAAGCTGTAATTACTTTAGGGACACCTGAACGCACTTTACTCCAGAGGTACCTCTTCTTTGTGTTGTGCACATTTTCATGTGATGTAGTACACTTATCCATCACTTCTGAATAACTAAATATATTACAAAATATATTAATTAGACTATCTGTCACTGGTTAACTATAATCACACAAACAGAATAAGCTGAGTTTCCAAAGGCATGAATTTATTACAAGTGTATACCCTCATGAGGACTCACATAAGTCGACTTATATCTAGAAACACTTAACTTGTACACTGTCATGCCAACTTTTGCAGAAGTTGATAGGTATTCTACTTTCTTACACGATGTCACTTCCTCCACCATCGCTTGCAAGCTTCAGCAGCTTCCACTAGGAGGGAGGAGGCACCTGTTCTGGTTCATTTGACAGTGCAGATCTATGATTGTTTGGTTATGCATACGCAAAGTTACTGTCCTGCCAAAGTAATAGGGTTAGGCTGCAACTAACTATATAAGTACTTTCTAAAGTGGCAAAATGTTCTTAAATGGTGCGATAGGAATATCACTTTAGCATTTAGAAACTCCTTATAATTACTTATTTGTGGTAGAGTAAGACACCATATTTTGAAGTGACGAAATGGACTGAAAAATATTGAAACTGTGAGTGGTAACTTGCTGAAGTTCATATTACTACAGAACAGCCAGTGTTACAAAGGTACTTTTTTATTTCAGTATAATGATGATAATTTTTTTCTTGAATCTTTGAGTTCATATACTACCTTGAAATAGAAATTTATTTGTAGTTTTAGGCATTTAAAACTACTGTTGCTCCTCAGTAAAATTCTGTCTGAATATAACAGCGTTCACGTGGGCTCTATCAATGAGTAATGACTGCTTTGCACAGTATTACAAAGTTTGGTTACAAAATGAAGTACTGATACCATATTGGCGAAACAAATGTACAGTATATTTATGGCATCTGTGAACTATCAGAACCTTGACAAGATCTGAAAATAAAAACAGAGCTGACTTGTTGAGACAAAAACCTTACTTTCTGATCTACCTTCAGTACATTGAAGGTAACGTAAAATTTTAGTAACAGTGCTCTTCAGAATGCAGTGATTCCATTGCCAGGTATTCCAATGGTACTCATAACTTAATGCGAGCTGGCAAGGTATCTTGCATATTTGTTATATTAGACTTTTATACAGAACAGAAATATAGCTCAGAATATTTCAAAATTGATTTTACTCATTAGAAAAAAATTTTTCGAGCGAAACAATCCTCATCAGACAACTCCCTTATTATCATGTTTGATAATCCCAAACAATTCGTACGAGGTGCCCGTTTCCATTTCCATCATCTGTGGGCCCGGTTTTTCTTCGTCAGTGTCAGCTATAAGCTGCGCAACTCCCGTACGAATAATCTCGTTTGTGGCCATCTTGAAAGTCGCGTAAACAGCCTTTCCACTTCAGGCGTGTAGAAACACTTTAGTGCATGTGAGTGCAGTGGTGGGGGCAAGCATGTGCCTGTGGAAACTCGGCTTAATGAATCATCTCTCGCTGCGCTACACTACTGGACACTGGACAGAAAATGGAAGACTGATTTTGGGTGTGCTTGTAAAGCAGTCGCAGGGCCACTTTCACCACGGCTGCTGCTCGCTCATGAGTTTACAGACAGACTATAGTGGTGTAGCCAACTTCAGGCTGTGATAGTGGACTAAGCAATATACGTTTTATCTTGTAGTTCTGTTACTTTGTTTATTGTAATGACGCCACGATACCTGCTGATGGCTACATGAATCGGCGTTCGGGTAATCGAAAGTCAGCTTTGAACAATTTAATTTTAAAAACATCTGCTCGTTTTGTATTTCAGAATGTGTAATTCCGTTTCCTTTTGCATTTGTATTTTCCTTTGTTTAAATCCTAATGTGAATCATGTAAGTACTTTCAGACTGAATGTCACAGACTGTATACTTCTAGTTTTCTGGACTTCGTACCGTTAGCGGGAAAACATCTCAGGCCAGCGGTATTGCTGCAAGTGGCGCCATTGTTCTCTGGTCAGTAGCAATTCAAGGCAGCCAATCAGCCATGTTTACTTTCCAGTGGGGTGTGTAGACCCATAGTGGGGTGGTTTATCATCCCATGAAAACACACAGGTTTGTTCCAAATTGCCTTCACAAATATTGCGTTGTTAAATGCTTAACTCGTAAACATTCGCGTGTTGGACAAATATATTGTGAATACGCATTTCGCAATCATCCGCCGAGAGGGTAAAGCTGCTGATATTTTCAAACACTTTTGAATCGTAAATTTTTGTAGCCAGAGTTTGTAGCCAGTGTTGAAACATGCAGTGTTTTGTGTGTGAATTATAGGGATGTGGCTTCAGGAGATCTTTCTCTGTTTTTGTTTTAGAACGCACTGGTACGGAGATGTAGCTCGTCGTGTGACGGTATTTGTTTAAATCGAAAACATTTTTGTCATTACCAGAAAAGAACGACTATCATACTTGAATTCATCACTTTAGGAGCCTATGATGTTTCCTATGCTATGTACTTGGAGATTAACTTTGTTATAGTTCTGTTTCGCACGTATCTTGCATGGATCGAGGTTTTTCCTGAAGTTTCAACGTACTAAGAAATATCCGATCTTTAGTTACGCTAGACTCATATTAGCCGTATCTGTTTTGATCTTTTAGTAGTGTATATTGTATCAAAAGTTGCAGGCGTTGTTTATATACACTCAAAAGTTGATGAACGTTAATACCAGTGTTGTGGTGGAACAATTGGAATATACATTGACCCATAATGTAGATAATGAGTCATAAGAACTGCTTAGTACTATTGTTGTTCCTTTTTTTTTTCTCCAAAATACTGTAGACAGTCACAGATGCCTGTGTGCTCGGAACCTTTTATTTATTTATTAATTCACTTAAAGGTCAGCAGTTAGTAGGACCAAAACGTGTCAGGCGATTAATTCCATTAAAAATCGGCCATTAATTTGTTTTATCCACATTAAGATATGTACCGTAATAAGTTGAAGAATGTACTGAAATATCTTTATTGTAATGTAGGTTCCACAAGGGTGCATTCGTTGTGATAAGACCCCTCGAAAGCATTTAGTATGTGTTGCGGATAGGGAGCCTTACTTAATTAGTTATCAGACTTTATTATGTGTGTGAAAAGAGAGTATTTGTGATAAAGTAAAGATGGATTTTGGATATGAAGGTTTGTATGGTTTGCAAAATCACCTCTTTCTCAAATGAGGTGGATCCCTCACATTGTGCTTAAGAGTGGCATGCCCCTTCTTTCTAACCTTCTCCAACATAATCATCTCTTCTAATCCTTCTGAAAGTTGTGTTATTTTGGGGAGAGAGTGAGTGTGAGTGAGTGAGTATGTTTGTGTTTTAGCAGTGCTGGCAAGTACTGCTCTGTCAGTATTCAGTACATGTAGTGTGTTAGTTAAAGAGTGAAGGGTGAAAAGGTAATTATGGGTCCCTTTTGCTCTAAGCCATCATTATTTAACCACCTTCTGATCTATTTGTTGAAAATACTTTTAATGCAATTGTAGTGTGAAGGCTGCTGTTGAAAATTAATTACATACCTTTGTGGTCAGGATTATAGATCATTGAAATAAATTGTTCTGTACTTACTGCCATGAAATTATTAACATTTTGACGTTGTTTTAGTGTTGATTTTCAGCTTGTTTCTTGTAGAACAAGTTATACATACATATATTTCTTTCTGTTCCAGTTTCAGAATGGGATGGAGCCTCTGTGTAGTCCATCTGCATAATTAGATGAAAAATAGATGTTGGCATCTTAGTGTTAAAACACATTTGGACATGGATAAATATGAAGAAACAGGAATGACGATTATATATTATAGATATTTCTTATATTAGTATGTGTGCTTGAGTTATTGCAGACTTATATCAAGGTAGCATTGTCAATAAAGAACAATGCCACACATGAGTATTATTCACTAGAACTATTTTATGGAACTTTTATTCCATTTGGATTTGGAAAGCCACTTTGAAACTGCTCTTAGCTAGAAGTTGTTTGGACATGAAGAATAAACGGAAAGTTGCTGTACTAGCTCACTCCAGCATTCCACATTACCGAACATCTCGTGAGCTAGAACCAATGATTTTTAACTTGTGCTCTTCATTGCCATCATGTTTCACATGCTGAGGTGAGTGCCTTGTTTGTTTATAAATTTACCCCAAATTGCTGTTGATTATTCACATGTTTCGTGGATTATAATTGTGACTTCTCACTACAATGTAGAATTATTTTAGAACTTTTTCTCGGTGAAAAATGTGGCAGAATCCTGACTTTATACAGACTGTCTTTGAGCAACTAATTCTTCCTTTTTTTTCCATATAGGCTAGTGCTTTATACATAACTTGTGTTCAATCACTCTAAAAAAAATAGTATAAATGTATAATTCTGTACATGAAGCACAGCTTACATTTCTAAGTAGGCATATTGCTTAGTAACATGTCACTGATAATTGGGCAGGATTTCTACTGGAGATCACTATGCTGTGTAGTGAAACTTATGGGAAAAAACTAGTTATGTGATCTTCACAACACATGGCCAGCCCATTTGCTACCTTGCAATACCAGCACTTGAAAACAGAGTGAGTTGGAACTTATTAGTGGTATGTGGTTGGCTGTCACCATTCACCTTACCTGAAACTTGGCCTGATACTCCATTTGTCAGTCACATTTATTATTTTTTTGTTGTATTTTTATTGTGTCTTCTCTTGTGGTCTTCTTTTTTGCATTTGTGTGCCCTTCACATTTGTGACTGCTTACCTTCTTCTCGTCTACTGCTCGTTGTTGTATCTGTATGTATTCAGTCTGCCTAACCGTTGTTCGACTTACGGACTGTTCTGTTATAAAATTGTAGGCCTATGTATTGCCACATCGTCATTAGGGTAAACTTCAATACTATTCCAAACTTTAAAAACTTAGTAACCTTGTCAATGTGCAGCTTGCAGAAAATTTGTGAAGTAGGACTGGTAGTCCATTTGTGACAAAGTTGAGAGTGAGTGTTAAAAAGCCTGTATAGTTAGAAAACTGACACTGTATTTTGCTTCAATATTTTTTCAGCTATAGGTGTTGACTGACGGGCTGGTCTGAGGTGTGGGTTAGGTTGCAGTGGTGTATGTTCTACAAACTTAGATGAAGACCCAGCTTTAGCTTTGTTATCAAACTGGTAATGTTACAGTGGGCTCATTGTATAAACATCACTGATTGTTGCTCAATTTGATAAGTTCAGAAATTGAACTCTATTGAGGACTCTGCTCTGCGGAGCAAAGGGGGTTCAATGTCGATCTAAGTTAGCATGGTTATTGACATGATTACCATGCTTCAACTCTAGATATTGATTGTAGTCATCAATAAACACTATTTGTCATCAAAAGTATTGTGTTAAAAGATGGAGGAAAGTACACTGAAAAAATTCTCCCCATATGAAAAATATTTGTCAAAGTACATGAAGGCAAAAAAAAAGGTTGCTGCTGATTTCAATTCACAGAACATCAGGACAGATCATGACTGAGAGTGTTTGAAAATATGTTATGAAAATGCTAAGAAGATAACCAAGAAGTCAAGTGCAGTTGAAAGGGTATAATTTACAGGTGCTCTTTATAGTTATTAAATTTAATCTTTATGTAAGTGCATGTGGTGTGTAAACTGGAGCAAAAACAGTGTCAATATCTTTCAAGATTGAAATGCATATAACTGGAGTCAGTAATTTTGTCTCTGTTACTGGAAATGGACAGAAGCTAATTGCAATCCTGGTTGCAGTTATTTCACATCATCAGTAATAGAAGAGACAACTGTTAAGGTCTCTGTACGTGGTTAAACAATTTGTCAAGTTGTGCTAGATTGGTCAAATTTTTGCCGATGTATGGTCAACTTGACATGTTTGTGAAACATAGTTTGTTTGACGTGTTGTAGAAGAATTTAGTTTGACTACAGACTTGACAGTGTGGCAGACATTGTGTTGATGTTTTGCCACAGATGCTACCACAAAATATCAACAGTACAGGAGGAAGGATAGGTTGCTACTCGCTGTAAAGATGACAAATTGAATTGCAGACAGACGCAATGAAAAGACTGTTACACACTTAGCTTTTGTCAGGAGCCTTCTTGAGAAAGGAAGACATTCACACTGGCAAGCACATCTCACAAAGACATGACCACCAACTCCAGCAGCTCAGACCGTAATGCAACTGCTATGTGGAACAAAAGCAACAATCTGGAGGGGACGGTTAGGGATAGCGGGGAACAGGTGGGGGGAGAGAAGAGCTCTGCCTGGCGAGGTGTGCAGGGCCTATGTGGAGGTGTGACAAGACTGCCAGGAGGCAGCTGTGGGGCAGGAAGGGGGGGGGGGATGGGTAGCAGGAAAGGAGAGAAGCATCCATTCAGGAGTCCATCTATGCCCTGGAACAGTCCACTGTGGTGTTTGTGTGGACCCCAGGACACGTCGGAATCCCCGTCAACGAACTTGCCGACAGGCTGGCCAAACAGGCGATGCAGAAACCGCTTCTGGAGATAGGCATCTCCGAAGCTGACCTGCGTTCTCTCTTACACAGCAGGGTTTTCCAGCTTTGGGAGATGGAATGGCATAACAGTACGCACAACAAACTGCGTGTCATTAAGGAGACTATGAATGTTTGGAAGTCTTCCATGCAGGCCTCTTGCGGGGAATCAGTTGTCCTCTGTCGGCTCCGCAATGACCATACATGGCTAATGCATGGTTACCTACTCCATTGCGAGGACCCACCTCATTGTCGTTGTGGCTCCCGAATGACAGTCGTCCACCTCTTGCTGGACTGCCCACTTTTAGCCACTCTGCGGCAGACTTTTAACTTTCCCAGCACCCTGCCTTTGCCTCTACAGCAGCTTTAGTTTTACGTTTTATCTGAGAGAGTGGGTTTTATACTTCTATATAGGTTTTAGCGCATGTCCTTTGTCCCTGTGTGTTCTCCACCCTAGTGCTTTTAGGGTGGAGGTTTTAATGTGTTGCGGAGTGGCTGGTTTTCCCTTTTTATTCTCGTGGTTGGTCAGCCACTGTAATCTGCTTTCACATGTAACTCTCTTCTATTTCTAGTGTCTCTCTGTCGTTTTCTTGTCCTCATTTGTTCCTTTTAGTGTTTCTTGCCTTCCCTTCATTCTTGTGGCTTTTCCTTTCTTTCTGTTTTGTGTTATATGTTTCGTCCGTCTTATTCTTACACTTTTGGCATTGTTTTATTAGGAACAAGGGACCGATGACCTTGTAATTTGGTCCCTTCTCCCGCCTTTAAACCAACCAACCAAAGAGGAGTGGGGAAGGGGAAAGGCGAGTGGGTCCGTTGGCAGAGAGAGGCACACAATAATGGTGGGGATGTGAATAGGAAGGGAGTGATAAGACAGAGGGTTGGAAACTTTTGGGTGGTGGGGCAAAGAAAAGTGGAATGTGGAGTTAGTAAAGTGGTCCAATGCTGCCAATAATAATAATACCACCACCCATTTTTGTGTCTCCTTTACAAATAATACAAGGGCATTGCATGTCATTTTACCGGTGTTTGTGGCATTCAGTTGTCAGCCCCTGCCAGGCACAGACAGAAGATTATCTTAATGTCATATTGTTAATTCTGGGAAAGTAATTAGTTAATCATTTGACTACAGTGGACAGGTTAAACCATCATGCTATGCAACTCCCCAGGTACTGTCAATCTGTGTCCATAACCTTACTCTGAAAACCACTGCAAAGTGCATGGTAGAGGGTACATCCTGTGTACTAGTTATTAGGGTTTCTTCCAATTCCATTCACATATGGATGCAGGAAGAATGATTGTTTGAATGCCTCTGTGCTTGTTGTAATTCTTCTTACCTTGTCCTCGCAATCCCTATGTGCATCGTATGTACGGAGTGGTGGTATATTCATAGAATCATTATTTAGGCCTATTGTCAGGTCTTGTAACTTCGTTAGTAGACTATCTCGGGATAGTTTACATCTATCTTCAAGCCTGCCAGTTCAGTTTCTTCAGCATCACTGTGACTTTCTCCCATGTACCAAACAAACCTGTGACCATTCGTCCCACCTTCTCTGTATATGTTCAATATCCCCCGTTAGTCCTATTTGGTAAGGGTCCCACACACTTGAGCAATTTCTAGAGTGGGTTGCCCGAGTAATTTGTTGTCCATCTCCTTTGTAGATTGACTGCACTTTTCCAGTATTCTACCAATAAACCAAAGTCTACCACCTACTTTACCCACAATTGATCCTGTGTTACACTCAAGTATTTGTATGAGTTGGCTGATTCCAACAGCCACTCATTGACATTATAGTCATAGGGTACTAAGTTTTTTTCGTTTTGTGAAGTGCACAATTTTACATTTGTGAACGCTTGAAACAAGTTGTGCCAATCTTTGCACCACTTCTTACCAAGATCTGACTGACTGTTTATGCAGCTTATTTCAGATAGTGCTTCATTATAGATGATGCATCATCTGCAAAAAGGCTGAGATTACTATTTCAGGGTTGCCACAAGTTCTGGAAATCGGGGAATTTCTAACTTGTTAGGGAAGTCATGGAAATTTGTCTCGGTAGACGAAATGGTTTGTTTACTCAGATGTCATGTGTAGTCACAGGCTGGGTGCAACTGATTATGTGCACCGCTTCCATACTTCCTCATTCTTACTGCTTCTCGCCTTCCTACCATTCCCCTCAACTTGCAGACAGTGCTGCCACCACTTCTTGCCACTAGCCTAGCAGCTACCAACAAGAGGCAGGGAAGCATGAGGAGTGCTTTGTATATATCTGATTCTGAGACTGTTGATGCAGCAGCTGGAGGTGGTGGTCATGTGTGCATGCGTTGTGTCTGAGTTGTTAAGTGAAAGTGTGCATCCTCTAGTTTTCTGACAGAGGCTGTGCCAGAAAATTCAGTTGTGAGCGTGATTGTCTTGTCTACATGCCTGTCTGTGGTCAGCAATCATCTTGATGGTGAGTTGTTACCTATCCTCAGGAGTATTGATTCCCAGAGTATTTGCGCAAGTTATCTCTTGCATGGATTGATCATCACAGTCTCATTTCGTCAATAAGGTGTCTGTGACACATGAAAAGCTGGCCACACAAGTTGACTTCCACGATGGGCCAAAACTGCAGCCCATTTCTGCGGGTATCTCTAACTGATCGGGCTTGCCATTCTGAAGCCTATCGTTTCCCACTAATGCGTGGGCCCTGTCCATCTGATCCAGCCTCACTGCACTGACCTCACCTGGCCGTAGGCCAGGTCTGTTTGTGTGTGGCATAATGCTTCGAATTTTTGTGGTATATCCATGGACCCACCAGGACTGCAGTACTCCTCAGCACGTCAGAGGCCACGGGCAACGAATTTCAGGAATTGCGACTGTCTCACCACAAGTACATTGCACAGTGTGGTGATATATAGACATATTTTTTTTCTGTTACATTTTGGTACTTTGAAAGTAGTTGATATATTAGAAAGTATGTTCGGATGTCGAATTGCAAGTCTTCGTTCAGGTGATGCTGCATTGGGGGACTTGCATGTTGGTGATCGTGGAATGACAAGGACAACACACCACCCAATCCTGAGTGGAGAAAATCTCCAACCCGGGCGTGCTGTATGGTAGGCAAATGCATTACCACTCAGCTAAGCTGGTGCACACATAATACCTCTAAAATAATGAACGTAACACAGTGGGTAATAGCAGACAATAACAAACATAGTAGAACCAACATTTCATTGGTGGACACCTATAGTACTAGTTTACACAACTCTTCCTCGCCTTACACGCTTGTTCCAAGAGCCCTACTTTTTTGTTAGGTTATTTCTGAAATCACTGAAGGTATTTGAAATCTGTCTTGTGATTCCAAGGAAATGCATATTTTTGTCACCAAATGTGTTTAGTTTTATTGAAATAAAATAACAACAGTGGTCTTTATGAAATACATATACCATTTGGCTTGCTTTCTCCATCTAAAACGGTTTGTAACAAAAGATGTTGATGTTAGTAATTAAGATATTTGCTCACATGTTTAGTAATACAGAAATCCTTATATTTTTTGTCAACTTAAGTCTTTACTCACCCTTGAGATGACAAAATCTGTCAGGGAAAAAAGCTTAAAGTTGTCTGGAAATCAGGGAATTTTACTTGGGGAAACTTTTGGCAATCCTGTATTTCTATTTTCTGCAATAACATTACCGTATTTACTCGAATCTAAGCCACACCTGAAAAATGAGACTCGAAGTCAAGGAAAAAAAAAATTTCCCGAATCTAAGCCGCACCTGAAATTTGAGACTCGAAATTCAAGGGGGGAGAGAAGTTTTAGACCGCACCTCCAAATCGAAACAAAGTTGTGGTCAATTTTAATATGAGACACAATTTAGGTCGAATGACTGATGATACAGCAACAGTAGTTTGGTTAGAGTCGTAAGCTTAGCACTTGAGCTTTACCAGGTAGCCATTGCTATACGTCAGGTGCTCCGTCCGTATTTATACGGGTACCCTTCCTTTTTCACGTGCTTCGTCTGGTTTGAATCGATTGCTACATTTTGCTTTGATCTGGTAAGTGCCGTTCTCTTTGTTATAGGTGTTTACGTCACTCTAAGCTGAAAATGCGTTACTGTACTGTGTCATGTACTGTTTGTTGCATTCTGATAATGAGTGTTTACGGCCTGTCGCCGCTCGCGGCATGGCTTACTTTTGTGCTCACTACCGCCGCTTACAATGGAAAAAAAAAAAAAAAAAAGAGAGGAATTGTCTCATTAGTGAAACAATGGCAAGAGACTGCTATTTGTTGTTACTTACACTGCTGCTTTCTTTGATAATGATCAACAAGAACCAAATAATAGACTGCGTATGAGAAGATGTTCTGAATGAGAGTTTAGCGAAAATTTTTCTCCGTTTGAAAGTCTTTGCAGACGCCTCTTTAGTACATTACACTCTGCACAGAAATTAGTCATCTTAGATTTAAAAATCTAGTCAATTGCCGTGCTTCATTTCTGACTGTATCACTATTAGGCATAAGAATAATAAAAATATAAACATGACATGATATGTATATTCTTCCGCATTTGCTGTTGTCTCACTCTAGTTTCGCAGTTTATTATGCAGACAGGATTTAAATGAGATAGGAGCAAACACGAAACAATACATGGCAAAATGTTTATATTCGTATTATTCTTACGGTGCAGAGAATACTGCATGTGATTCACAATTCATAAAAGTTCATATTAGCAACCATCTCTCTCTCTTTCTCTCTCTCTCTCTGTGGTTTTTTTTTTTTTTTTTTTTTTTTTTTTTTTTTTTTTTTTTTTTTTTTTTTTTTTTTTTTGCTGACAGAGGTTTTGGCGCCAGTATTTATCTTTGTGCCTACAAAGCAAGCCTGTGTAGCACTACATATATTTGACGGCAGAAGTTAGTTGTGGCGGCACCTACCAACATTTTTCAGAACTTCCACTTACTTTGCACTTGACTCTAAGCCACAGGCGGTTTTTTGGATTACAAAAACTGGAAAAAAAGTGCGGCTTAGATTCGAGTAAATACGGTAATATAAAACATTAACAGCAAGTGTTGTAACACACTTCCCTGGGGCATACCTGTAGTTACTTCCACATTTAACATTGACATGCCAACCAAGATTACATGCTGTGTCCTCCCTACCAAAACATCGTTAATCCAGTCACAAATTTCACTTGATACCCCATATGATTGAACTTTTGACCATAAGTGTAGGTATGATGTTGAGTCAAATGCTTTTCAGAAATCAAGATATGCTGCATCTTCCTGACTGCCTTGGTCCAAAGCTTTCAGTGTGCTGTTCTATAAGTGTTAAAATACAGAGCTGAATTTTAGCAGCGTTTTTCCAGTTAGAGATTCAGCTGCCTATTTAGAGTGAGAGTCTACATTCACTGGCGTGGTTCCTCACTGCAGGTTTTAGTTTTGCTTTGCATGTTTTTGTCTGTATCAACTTTGCATTCTTTTGTTCTGGGAGAGAAATGCCATTTGCTGTGTTTGCACAGATGGGGAGATTTTAGAGATACTCACAAGGAGTGGCAGTGATAGTGGATTCTCTGATGTTGGTGGTAATGAGTAGCCTTAAATGGAATCTTGAAGTTATAATCCTCAGCCCTGTACATTGGCAGGTGCATTACACCAGTTTCATTTTTCCGCAAGAAGGTCAGCCAGCAAATATTCAGAATCTCAAGAATCAGAATGTGATAGTGAAAAGAGCTTGCTCTAGTGACACTTTTGATTGAGAACATCAGATGAAAGGTTGCATTTGATGAGCTGGCTTGGAGCATAAATATCAACTGGTTACTGACTAGAGTGTTTTGTCATTTTTTTATGATATTCCTTTAAGAAGACTTGTATCATTTTATGGCAGATAAAATGATTAGATTTTACATAACACCAATGCAAATATTCATGCATCTGTGCATTTTAGAATGTCGTGTGGAATGATACTGGATTTGAGGAACTTCAGTACTTTGTTGCTGTTTGTCTCCAGACGGCTCAAGTTAAATAGTTGAGGATAGGCGATTATTGGTCCATAATATACTTTGAACACTACAGTTTTCAGTGAAATTATGTTCCAATACATTTTATTTCACTTTTGAAAATGCTACAATTTAGTGGCATTGTGGAGATACTGGAGACAACAGTTTGGTTGAAATTAGGGATTTTGCTGATAACGTTCATAACACTTTTGGCAACACATTTAGTCCATGTCGGAAGCTGTGCATTGACCAATGTCTCTTGTTCAAAGATTGATTATCTTTCAAACAATATGTTCCTTCAAAATGAAGTCGATTTGGAATAGACGTTTATGGTGTGTGACTGTTAGACTGGATGCGTTTTAGAATGCCTTGTATATACCAGCACAACAACAGAACTGGGTTCTACAATGTAAGGAAAAGATTATGTAATGGCAACGCGTATGAAACTATATTTGGAACATGACATACTGTGAACGTCAATATTGATGTTCCAGTGCAGGCCCATTCCTCCACAACCTGTCAGCAACCATGTGTGGTGTTTTTTGTAACAGGTGAAACATGCCAAAACTGTAGAGTTAAATGAAATGTGGAGAAATAGAACTTGAAGTAACTGACAGAATGATTACCACCAGGTATTGTGATAAGAGAAGTATGGTTGTTGGCCACTGAAACTCTAAACAAGTGATTGATACAGAGAATACTGACAGAAATACTGGCAAGAAAATCGGTAAACTCCAGTGTAGTGTAGATTACAATGTGAGTAGAAGTGCAGTTTACTGTTGTGGTAGGGTTGACACATGTTCAGAAAATGAGGGAATTTCAGTTGTATCAGGGAAATTTGAAGAAGAAAAAACTGGAAAAATTTCGTTTTGGTCTCAGTAGATGAAATTGTTTGATTACTGAGATGCCATGCATTGTCGCTGGCTGGGTGCTGCTTCCTTTCTCCCTTTCCTGTCACTCCCCTCAGCTTGCAGTCAGAGCTGCTGCCATTTCTTGCCGCTAGCCTAGCAGCTGCCAATGAGAGGCAGGGAGGCATGAGGAGTGCTTTGTTTGGATCTAATTCTCAGAGATTGTTGACACAGCAGCCTGAGACGGTCATGTGTGCATGAGTTTTGCCTGGATGATTTGTGTGTGTGTGTGTGTGTGTGTGTGTGTGTGTGTGTGTGTGTGTCATAATGCTGCAGATTTTCGTGGTTTATCCATGGACCCAGGACTGCGTTCTCCTCGGCAGGCTAGAGGCCACAGGTGATGAATTTCAGGAATTGCGACTGTCTCACTGCAAGTACCTTGTATGGTGTGGCATTTCATAGACATTTTATTTATTGTAGTACATTTGGGCACCTGGAAAGGAGTTTATATATAAGAAAATATAGACAAAAAGAAGGATAAAATTGTGGCAGTCGCTGGCGGTTTGTTCGATATGTGCTTGTATATTTCTCGAAAGAAAAATAGCACAATATCTGTAAAATAAGACATAACACAGTGGGTAATAATCGAGAATGAACATAATAGTAGAACCAACATTTTATTGGCAATCACCTATAATGTTGGTTTACACAACTCTTTCTTGCCTCATACACTTCTTTCCGGACACATGAGGTTTTTTCTGAAACAAGTGAAAGTATTTTAAATCTATCTTGTGACTCCGAGGAAATACGTATTTTTGTCACCAAGTGTATTTAGTTTTATAGAAATAAAATAACAGTGGTCTTAATGAAACACAGATAGCATTTGGCTTGCTTTCTCAGAAATAAAATAAGTGGTCATAATGAAACACAGATACCATTTGGCTTGCTTTCTCCATCTAAAAATAGTTCATTACAAAAGATGTTGATGTTAGTACTTAAGATTTTTGCACACACGGGGATAAATACGAAATTCCTTAAATTTTTTTGTCAACTTATGTCTTTATTTACCTTTGAGATCTCAAAATTTGTCAGATAAAAATGCTAGAACTTGTCTGGAAATCGGGGAATTTCACTTGGAGAAATTCGTGGCAACCTTGGTTGTGATATGTTACTCAGTTCAGTAACATCATTGTGTAAGACTGAGAAATTGTATAAGAATTATTATTATTTTTTTTTTTTTTTTTTTTTTTTCACTTTCTGTGTTAGTGCATTTTCAATGCTAGTGTTCTCTGCAGGTCAGGTACAATACAAAAAAAAGCACTCACAGATTTTCACCTATCTCATGTTAAGAAGATTGTAGAAAAATATGCAACAGAACAGAGAAAAATTGGTAGAGGAAAATGCTTTGATGATGAGAATCCTCCTATGATACACAGGGAGGCATTTTCTGAATGCTATTATGAGTGAACATTCAATGGGAGCAGGTATCTGCTTTCCACAAAACAAGTGTGTGTGCCAGGAAACTGGAAATGTGCAATTATATGTTGTACACTTTCAAGATTTGTCATAAAAAGAAGCATTACTGATCATCGGGAATTGAAACTGATCATCGGAATTATTTGACATGTCTGAATAAATTACTTAAAGAAAGAAAAAAAAAAGACAGTATAAAATGCTAATTGTAACTTCTTCATTGGCCGTCCAGAGCCCAAATCAAAAAGGAAGACTGGAAAATTGATAAAATGTGTGTAAAAAGTATTCAAACAATTTCTTCAGATGGAGTAAGTCGCGGAGGCAATGTTTCAGATGCTACAGTGTATGTTCTATTCATAACTTCACAGCATGCATTGCACCAACAAAATAAAACCCATATGTATACGCACTTTTGCTCACAATATGGTAAAATTATTACCGCATAATGTAGATAGTTAAATTTGGATATTATGACTTTTGACATTGAAATTTACCTAGCGACATAAAGCAGGACTTGAAAATACATATGTTGAAAGTTCAAGTATCAGGTGCTTGTGAGTTTCAGGTGCCCCTTAAGATGAAGAAATATATTGGAAACAAACAGATATAGTCTTTTAGATACTACAATACTTATTCCATATATGATGATGTAAATACACAGAATTTATTTCGCCAGCTAAGCAAAAACTTCACATTCATCACTTCACAATATGATGAAAGTCCAGTGTTACAGAAAAAATTATATGATTGTACTCTTAATTTTTGGCTGTGAAGCTTGCCCAAGGGAAAAAAAGGATGAAAAGTACATACTGAGTGTTGTGAAAAGTATTCAGGCGATTAAGTTTTCCCCCTTTTGGGGCATCTCTTTGATTGAAGTAGTACATTGGCAAGAAACAAACTTGCTGTTTCAGTTGATGCTGTTTCTATTTTGTAATTACACAGCATGTATTGTGCCACTTATAAACAAACATTATACATAATTTGTCTGCTTATGATACTCTTATCATTATTACCATGTAATACAAGTAATTATATTCAGGTATCATGATTTTGTTTCCATGAAAGTTGTCTACAGACATGTAAAAGGATTGAAAATACACACTGCACATTGTAAAAAGTATTCAAAAGCTTAAAAGTTCAGCATTTGAAGTCTTTCTGCAGATCAAACAGTGTACTGGTAACGGTTGAACCTAATTTCTCATATGCAGCACTGTCTGCTCAGTGCAAAGTACATACACAGCATATATAGCAACAGTTAATAAAAAAGTGATCAGATTATTCCGACGTAAAAGATTATTTTGTATTTGAAAATATTTACTTCTGTCCTTGAAATTTGCCGGAGAGAAATTCATGTTATTTACATACTCAAAAAGTATTAGAAATGTGTTCCAGCAAGCAATTTCCCTTGTGATAGCATAGACCAATAGCACTGGAGAAAGTGGAAGTACAGATTCTACAACATTTAGCTCGCAGTCTATCTTCAAAATATTCAGCACAGTGCCGGGAGGCCAGTACAAGTAATACAACGTGCAGGAAGCAGTCACTGTCTTGGTGTCAGTAGTTGTCTTAAAAATCCTGTAATACATATTTATTTTGAGTAATTGTGTTTCCAATGGGAAATCATTTTAATGGGAAATATTGACAATATAATGGAAAGCATAACTTTTTGAACACATTGGTTGAATATAACAACCAACAATGGTCAAATCTAGGAACATAGTGTATGTACTTAAATACACAGGCTGTCCAGAGTTACAATGCACTCTTTGATCTCATAACTGAATAATACAGTTTTCTCCTTTATGGAAAATTTCAAAATACACACTCTTGGACAAATATAGGTTATGGTGCATTGGGGGGGGGGGGGGGAAAGCTTGTCTCTTGGAGAGAATACTGTCATTTACAAATGACATTTGCCTCCTACACACACAATGGTTGAGTCTGAATGACACTTAACATAGATAGAGACCATATGTTCCACACGTTAACTTGGTTTTCGTGATTTTTGTCTCTGGCTCGGGTTATTTGCATTCTTCAAGCATACGTAGCATCTTGCTTTCCTAGTTGGTTCCTCATTTGCAGCAGTTTTGGTAACCTCTAGTTTCTATCCAAGGATCTCCCTCTTCTTGCAAATAATAGGGAACTAGAATCCTTTCAGGTCCTTGGATCACTCTTCTACATATGGTTTCAAAAGCTCGAGGGCTAATTCCTGGAGATACAGTTTTCTGGCATTTGATTTCCTTTGGTTCATCTTGAACAGTGTGTATGAGTTTACTGCAGCTGTGTCAAGTAGGCTGTAGAACATTGACAATGGCAATCTTCTCAACACCTTTTTGTTGAGCATGTCCTAGCCATTTGATCGTTGGCATCCACTCCTCCCTTAGTGGAATTATAGTATAGATTTATATGGGTTTTCTTTTCTAGTGTACCAACTACTACTTCTCATCATCATCATGATGTATTGGCAACATCAACAGATTTTTTCTTCCGCTTTGCGATGTAAGAGGCAATTGTTACTGGAGGCTTCGTAGTAGATTGATCTGTGCATGCAAGTTTGGAGGAATACAGCTCTCTACTTGCTGTTTTCTTAAGTTCTCGCAGTAAGTGTTTTTTTGTTGGATTTGTGTGTCCCAACCAGTGTAAGTTTGTAATCTTCATACAGAATGTCTGCCAATTCCACAGAAGTGGGGAAGTTGTGATATTGTAGCCTGTATTCTCTATTGGCTCCACCAGCCTTTTCAGTCTCAAGAGGACCTCATTCACAGGCAGGTCTACTGTCTTTTCCAGCATACACTCCCATTTTTATTATGTATTTTTCAGTAACACTGCTAAGAATTCTAATTAATATACCATATTTTCCAGGTTTGTCTTTAAGGAAAACTTTAAAATGACAAAGACCTCTGAAAAGACATAGCATTTCATCAGTTGTATTGTGAGATCCACTTCTGAAGTACCTGGGAAATATTTCATTCAG
This sequence comes from Schistocerca nitens, assembly GCF_023898315.1. Taxonomy (NCBI): domain Eukaryota; kingdom Metazoa; phylum Arthropoda; class Insecta; order Orthoptera; family Acrididae; genus Schistocerca; species Schistocerca nitens. The sequence goes on from NC_064614.1 coordinate 287,528,925, forward strand.
TTCTTAAAGTGCTTCACGCAGCGGTGCAGATTTGTCACTTCCACATTCTTTCTGCGTTGCTATCTGTATCGTCAAAGCAAAGAATTTTCAATAGCTGATACACTCTTGTCTTACTTAGAGTTCCTCCATATGTGGCTCTTCCTAATGAATGTTGACCTTATATCAGATAATGGAAATATTGGTGTCCTGGGAAATTCCCATCAAAGAATGTATTTCAAAAACACTGTTGTTGTTGTGGTCTTCAGTCCTGAGAATGGTTTGATGCAGCTCTCCATGCTACTCTATCATGTGCAAGCTCAAAAACACTAGCAGAAAATAAGTTTTCTTTTTTTAGCTTCTTCATTTATATGGTCAACAATTTGTGTTCTATTTTAGGAGTGAAAAATTTCTTGAATGAATCACATATACTTATTACTTTCCTAGCAGTATTTCTTCCCTGATGTTCAGACTATTTTGGCAAAATCCGTTTTACAGTACCTTGGTGCTTCTGCAAGATATACTCTACCAGGACTTGTAAAATATTTGTGTGGAGCATTATAAAGTCCAGCAATAATTTCTGCATGGTCCAACACTCTATAACTTGTTGTAAAAAATCTATTTTACAAGAAAAGCAAACTACTACTAATAATGGTTAGTAATCAACAATGAAAATGAAACTCAACAATTAGACTCTCAATAGGGCACTGTAAAACTCACATTCGAGGATGCCAAATGAAATTTAATCAAAGAAAAATGTACGGCCAATTTTTGTCCCTGCTTGATGGTTGTATGGTTAATGCAATTTCTATTGCCTTTCTGGACCTGGAAAAGTGCATTTGGTAGTGTTGTCTGGTAAGAGATGTTCAGAGTGCTGAAGAAAGCAGGTCTGAAGTACAGATATATACAGGTGATACACAGCTTCTGTAAGAACTTTGTGGCTGTAATTAGGAATTTTTGTCAGGAGAAAGAAGCAGAATTAGAAAAGGTGTGAGACAGGGATGTGCTCTTTCTGGTCTTATATTCAGTGCTCACATCCAGGAAGCTGTAGACAAGTTTGTGAAACTGCTGAGGTGGATGTCAAAATTAATGGGCAGAATACAGACTTGTTGTGTTATGCAGGTAAAACTGCTGTGATACAGAGACGAAAGATGTTCTACAGGAGCATGATGGAAAGGATTTTCTGTTATCAGTATGGTATGAGAATAAATGAGCAAAAGACTAAAGTGATGGTATAAAGTACTAAAGAAGAATACGAACCTGTAAGAATAAAAATTGGAAGAGAAGGGCTAAAAATAACGGAGGAATTTACTTATTTGGGAAGGAGGATCACAAAGTATGGTAGAAATAGGAAAGAAATTGTAAGCAGAATACAGTATGCCAAAATTGCATTAATTTGAGGAAGAACTTACTCTCAGCAAGAACATCTGTCTAGAAATAAGGAAACTGATTGTGAAAGTATTTGTTTGGAGTGTGGCCTTATACTTGTGTGTATCTTGGACAGTCGGAAAACGAGAGAGTTGATGGCTAGAAGCCTTGAAGATTTGGTGCTACAGGATGAGGAGGGTGAGGGTGAGGAGAAGGATGAGCAGCTGGAGAGACATTTTCCAGTGAAGAGGTGCTGAGAGGAACACAAGAAACAAGACATGTCCAAAGAAGAGGCAAAACTTGTAGGACACATTTTGAGACCCAACAACACCATTGGACCTGTAGCAGAAGGAACTATTGAGGGAAAGAATTCTAAGGGACGTCATACGTGCAGCATATTATGATGTGGGAGGCACTACATACACAGAAATGAAGAGTAAGGCACACGGAAGAGGGGAATGGTGTAACCCAAGCTCAGGATTGAACGCTAAATAGAAAAGACTGGAATTAGTGTAACTTGACTTACTGGTTTTCAATTGTTCTGAAGCATTAAAAGTTAAAGCTATCTCTGAACATTTTCATTGTATACCCCTTCTTCAAGCACTGTTTGATGAGAGGCAGTGGATATAACTTTTTATTTCTTTTTTTGTCAAGCACATACTGTGCAAATCTTGTAAAGTACATTTCTTCCTCCTTTTCAGATTTAGAGAAACAAAATGAGTGTGGACATTTTTTATTAATTTGTGTGCACAGATGGTTTCTACAATTTCATTGTTGTCTGCTGACACGTACATTTACTCATTCCACATTATCTGAGGTTCTCTTTGATGGTATCTACATTATATAATGAATGAGAGAAATCACCTCCCTTATGATTTTTCGATTAGGGTGTATTTCATTGCTTTAGGTTTTGTAGTTTTTGTAACCTGTTGAGTTTATTGTTATCATCACCATCATCATTAGTAATTCATGTCATTGAAGTACCTTAAAAATGTGTGCGTCAGTTCTGTGTTGGTTTCCCTAAATAATATATAAAATAATTGTCTGTTGTGTCCATTGCTGTCATCCTGCTTTGACATTGTTGGTGTTATTTTTTCAAGTGAAGGTTATGATGACTGCCAGGTTTGCAGTGTATCCAAAGGTTTAGGTTAGGAGGTGATAAGTTTCGTTGTGAGGCGATGAAGCCAGTGAATGTGTCAGGAGCATTGTGATTACAGTCTGACCCCTAATGTAGCACAAGGTCTAAATTAGTTCTGTAGGCAAAGCTTTATTTGAGATCTGGCAAAGACAATAAATTTAATGTGATGGTCTCTTTTATATTGTGCATCCTGTGATTAATTTTTGTCCCAGCTGAAGACTCCTGTTTTTCAACACTGTCTATAATATGTTAGGTGTTAACAACAACAGTGACCCTGTCCATAATCTTGATATTTAGTGTTTTTTATAGTGTGCAACTACTGAATTAAGTGTCACCCTCATGGTTACATAGTGCTGACTAATACTAACTTGTTGACAGTGCATTGCTCTAGGCTGATTGGCTGCATAATATTCTTAAATACTTCTGTCAGTACCTTGAAGGCATGATCGCTATGTCTCCCCCCCCCCCCCCCAGCCCCCTCTCCATCCATCGATTCCTGTTTCAATTCACCAATTACTAAGCACTTTTAAATTGTTCCTGTATCATCTGAGCTTCATACTCCCATAGGTTTCTTTCTAACAAGGAATTATCTTTCTTCACTGCCTCCAGTAGTCACATATCCCACAAATTTTTAATCTCTGACCTTGTGGGTTGAAGCAATACAAAATGTGCTTTTGCAGCTTAATGTATCTACTACCCAGTTCATAAAACTCACTGCCTTGTCCTTGAATTGGCTGCATACATCCTGAAATTACATAGCTTTTAATATTTTGTTTTGTATGTAAAGTGTGATTTAGTAAACCTTCTAAAAGCCTGAGACTGTATTGTTACGTTTATATTGTACTAAGGTTTTGGGCTTCATTTGACTGCATAGGACTTTGAATGAACTCACTTCTCAGTTTATAAAGGAGTGCATATAATTTTGATACATTCTTGCAATGCGGCCCCAGATCTGTGCATAACTCACCTATAATGAACATGTTGTGTAGTAGCCAACCCATGCTAAATGCACTGAACCCGCGCCCCACACACACACACACACACACACACACACACACACACACACTAAACTTATAATTTTTTCCTGTTTAACACAGGCACTACGTTCTCATCAGTATAATGCTACTGTATATATTCATTTTCAGGATTTAGAGTAGCATGAAGTATCCACAGCTGGTGTCAATGCCCTCTACTGTCCAGGACTGGCTTGACGAGCAGCTTGAAGCTCGTGGCATTGATGCAGTGGTTTATACCCGCTACATCTTCAGTCTTCTGCAAAGAGATACCTTGGACTTGTCTGACGATCTCCTTACTCTTTCTTCTAGCAAGAGCAAGGTAGGTATACTGGAAACTAAACTTTTCTGCTGTGAAGTGTGGCATCTGTGGCACCACAGAAAAACTGGTGAAAATGATATCAGTTGCATGTGGAAGAAAGAGGAGCATTTTGCTGATTGTAATATCTCTTGTAGTAACTGAAGTAACATAAATATTAGTGAAGCCATTTAATGCAATTATGTATTGTCTGAATTTTTATTGATAGGGAATTGGTTTTCAGTTAACGTAAGAGATATAGCGCAATTTTGGCATATCTCCATCAAAATTTTCAGTCTTAAATTACTATTACTACATGTAACTAAACAGGAACTTCGCATTTTGCTAAAAATGTAGAACATTTTTCCTGTGGTGGAACACATGGACCAGAAAAAGAAAAATTTTGTAGAGTAGAGTTTGTTGAAAGGGTTTGTAGTATTGGACATTAATCTATTAATAGTTAGCACATTTCATGCTCTTCACTTTGACCTTGCAGGATATAAGTGGTACATTAATAATGCAAAACAACATTGTAGTATAAGATACATTCATTCGTTGTAAGTGAAATACACAGAAGATCATCACCATACTTCTGTTACGTTTATCCATAAAATCAATTACTTGGGCAGAGTTGCATTTTTTTAAATTCATTGTGCATCTTTACATAATTTAATCTTAAATTATTGTAGTGCGTAAGTATCTTTTCTCAGTTAACCTTGATTTGAAATCACAACTTGTATGTGTGTACCCACCATAGTGCACTGCAAAATATGGTGGAATGTATCTTGTTTTCTGTATAATTTTTTTGTCCTGTGTTATCCCATGTAAAAACAGTTTTAGCAGATGCCTGCCATGTTGGCAGCACCTCTGTGTGGTAGTCGGTAAATAGTCTAGTTCAGTAATTGACAGTTGCTACATCATCAAAGTCAGATTTTTTCTCTGTTGTGATTGGTTTGAAACTTGCATGCATGAAGCTGTTGGTCTATAACAGAACAACTGTAGTTGTGGGTCCTGTAGCGGTGATGGTACCGGTCAAAGTGATCTTGCGCATAGCCTATTTAATAATAGTATAAAGAATGCAGCACATATTCGACAAATATCAACAATGTTGTACAGGTTTACTGCTTAATGAAAGGACACATCAGTCCCAAAATAATTCTCAAATCCTTTTCTTCCCCCTTATGTTCAACCACTGTATTACCATCAATGTTGCATTGCATGCATTGTGCTCAGGTGGGGTACAAGGCTTCTCCTGTGATCTCAAGGAACATAAATGTTATTAGGTAGCTAGTAATAATTAACCCTTAAACTGCTGCAGTTTGTCTTGTCCCTTGTTGTGTTGGCCCCGTTGTTGTTATCGGCAATCTTTCTAGTTGTTTGCAAATTCCGTGCACTGGGACTGAGTTACACCCATGACCTACCTTCCCTTGTACTGAGCATTTTCTATAGGGCACAGTGGCTCTTCCATTTGTTGCTTTGTGTTTGGTCAGTTCTTATAAAGCTTAAGTCAGGGATTGTGTAAGGTATTTGGATGCTTAAAGTTATTTTCTTTGAAGTTGCTGTTCAGATGAATTACTGCACAAACTCAGTCATTGAAATTGTTTTCTGGGCTCTGAGTTACATATTATTCTCCTGAAGAGTTCATTGTTCCTTGCTCTTCCCTATAACCCATGCTTGCTTAGTGTTTTTGTATGTTAAAATCTCCTGTTATGACTTTGTTATAGGGATGTGCTACTAAGAGAAGGTTGCATGATGCATTCTGCACGTAGAAGGATGGTGGATTTTTTTTTTTTTTTTTTTTTTTTTTTTTTTTTTTTTTTTTTGTACAGTTGCCAGTGTGCTATGTCTGTCGCAAAACATACATCGCAGGTGCTGTGTGCCCTACTTACTGGCAACTCAGTGGTAAATGCCACAGCAGGCCTCTGTTTCTGCTTCTGACTCTGCCTAGAATAATTTACATACTCAGAAATCTACTGCGATCTGTTCTTGGCTTAATAGTTGCCTTTTTTTTTTTTTTTTTTTTAAGCCATCCCTAGTGAACACTATTGTGGCTAAGTATCCTCGCCTTACCTAAACTAAAATGAAAACCAATATAACATGTTCCAAGTGCATGCTACAGCTGGAATGATCTTATTTGATGAAGCATCTTATGTTAACTGCTTATTTCCATTGTGCATCACCCCACCACCCGGCTTCTTATGTGCACACCATTATTTCATAAGGAATATACTTGATCATCTGTTATACCACTTTAATGTACCAACACTTACTGTGAACTATAGCAAGAACTTTTCATACTGCTTTAGTTAGTGTCATGAGATCTGTTTCGTAATTTCCTGTAAGATTTTTTCCTTAAATTTTAGCAAAGATATTCTCTGTAGTAAGTGTTAAGTGGTGAGCACTGTGTAAATAATGTTAATAAGGCACTGATGTTTCTGTCATGTGTGATCAGTATCAAGTGAGATAGTGTGCAGCTGAGCTTTCTTTCATCTACATATACATGGATACTCTGCAAATCGCACTTGAGTACCTGGCAGAGAGTTCATGGAATCACCCTCACAATAATTCTGTACTATTCCACTCTCGAACATCGCGCAGAAAAAATGAACACGTATCTTTCCGTGCGAGCTCTGATTTCCCTTATTTTATGATGATGATGGTTTCTCCCTATGTAGGTAGGTGTGAACAAAATATTTTTGCATTTGGAGGAGAAATTTGGTGATTGAAAATTTGTAGGAAGATACCATCTGGACAAGAAACATCTTTTGTTTTAATGGTGTCCACCCGAAATCCTGTATCGTGTCCATGACACTCTTTCTCCTATTTCTAGATAATACAAAACATGCTGCTGTTCTTTGAACTTTCTCGATGTATCCTATCTGGTACGGATCCCATACCGTGTGGCTGTACTTCGAAAGAGGACAGACAAGCATGGTATAGGCAGTCTCTTTAATAGATCTGTTGCATCTTCTAAGTGTTCTGCGAATAAAGCACTTTTATGGATGACCTCACACTTCATTATTAAGGGTCAATTGCCAATTTTCACACCACACAGATATCTCTTCTAAATCAGTTTGTAATTTTGTTAATCTTCTGATGACTTTACTGCTATACGATAAACAATAGCATAATCTGCAAACTTAAGACGTTTGTTCAGATTGTCTCCCAAATCATGTACATAGATAAGGAACAGCAAAGGGCCTATAGCACTACCTTTGAGAATGCCAGAAATCGCTTCTGTTTTACACAATGACTTTCCATCAGTTACTACGAACTGTGACCTCCCTGACAGCATATCACAAATCCAGTCTCATAACCAAGACGATATTCCATAAGCACACAATCTCATTACAAGCTGCTTGTGTGGTACAGTGTCAAAAGCCTTCCGGAAATCCAAAAATACGAAATCAGTTTGATATCGCTTGTCAATAGCACTCAACACTTAGTGCAAGTAAAGAGCTAGTTGTGTTTCACAAGAACTATGCTTTCTAAATCCGTGATGGCTGTGTGTCGATAGACCATTTTCTTTAATGTAGTTGATAATGTTCAAACACAATATATGTTCCAAACTCCTGCTGCATATTGACGTTAATGATATGGACCTGTAATTTAGTGGATTACTCATACTACCTTTCTTGAATATTGGTGTGACCTGTGCAATTTTCCAGTCTTCGGGTATGGATCTTTCATCGAGCAAATGATTGTATATGATAAAGTATGGAGCTATTGTATCAGCATACTCTGAAGGGAACCTAACTGGTATACAATCTGGACAGGAAGACTTGCTGTTAAGTGATTCAAGTTGCTTCACTACTCCGAGGATATCTACTTCTATGTTACTCATGTTGGCAGCTGTTCTTGATTCGATTTCTGGAATATTTACCTCATCTCCTTTGGTGAAGGAATTTCAGAACACTGTGTTTAGTATCTCTGCTTTGGCAGCACTGTCTTTGATAGTATCTCCATTGCTGTCGTGCAGAGAAGGTATTGATTGTGTCTTGCCACTAGCATACTTCACATACAACCAAAATCTATTTTAATTTTCTGCCAGGTTTCGAGACAGTTTTGTTGTGGAAACTATTATAAGCATCTCACGTTGAAGTCTGTGCTAAATTTTGAGCTTGTATAAAATATTGCCAATCTTGGAGATTTTGCGTCTGTTTAAATTTGGCATGTTTTTTCATTGTTTCTGCAACAATGTTCTGATCCATTTTGTGCACCAAGGATGATCAGCTTTGTTGTTTATTAATTTATTTGGTATAAATCTCTCAATTGCTGCCAATAATATTTCTTTGCATTCAAGCCACATCTGGTCTAAACCTACATTGTTAATTTGGAAGGAGTGGAGATCATCTCTCAGGAAGGCATCAAGTGAATTTTTATCTGCTTTTTGAATAGGTACATTTTTCATTTATTTTTGGAGGATTTGTGGGTTACAATACTCAATCTCGCTACGACAACCCCGTGTTCACCAGTTCCTGTATACGTTATTATCTCGGATTATTTGTTCAAGTGTGTTTTCACAAACGTTTACTATTCGCGTGGCCTCATGAACTAACTGCATGAAATAATTTTCAGAGAATGCATTTAGCACAATTTCGGATGATGTTTTATGCCTAGCTCCGGAATTAAACGTGTATTTTTGCCAACATATAGAGTGCAAATTAAAGTTGTCACCATTTATAATTGTATGAGTCAGGTACGTGTTTGAAGTCAAACTCAAGTTTACTTTGAACCTTTCAGCAATTGCATTATATGAATTGGGAGGTCAGTAAAAGGATCCAGTTATTATTCAATTCCGGTTGCCAAGAACGACCTCTGCCCATACTAACTCACAGGAACTGTCTACTTTAATTTTGCGACAAGGTAAACTACTACGAACAACAACAAACACGTCCCCGCCAGCTGTGTTTAGCCTATCCTTTTCATAACACCATTCGGTTCTTCACAAAAATTTTGGCTGAACTTATTCTGGCTTTAGCCAGCTTTCAGTGCCCATAACAATTTGAGCACCAGTGCTTCCTATTAGCGCTCAGAGCTCTGGTACTTCCCAACACAACTACGAAAATTTGCAGTTGTTATACCGATGGTTCCTGTATCTACATTCTTCCTGTGTTCGGCCTACACCCTTTGTGACTAAAGCCCTTTTTGTTTTTACCGGAGACCTCTAACCTAGAAAACTGAACAGTCCACATGACACAGCCCCTGTTAGCCGTGTGGTCGCCTCCTGTGTGTAGTGGATTCCTGACCTATACAGTGAAACCACTATGAAATGAAATGTTACTACTGTGACAGGGAATCACAAATCCAGTCGCATAACTGAGAGGATTTGCATAAGCACACAATTTGATTACAAGCCACTTGTGAGGTACAGCGTCAAAAGCCTCCTGTAAATCCAAAAATTGGGAATCTATTTGAAATCCTTTGTCAGTAACACTTGGCACTTCAAATCGGTAAAGAGCTATTTGTGTTTCATGAGACGATGTTTCCTCAGGGCGTATACGACGCGGTAGATATGGGACAAATCTTGGAATTTTTTAGAACTCCGGGAATTCTTTGTTGTTTTAGTTTTCAGTTAAATTTTTGTAATTTTGACTGGTAAGAACCAATACTGTAACAAAGGATATTACTGTATCCCTCTACTGCAGAATAATACTGCAGCATTAAAACATGAATGAGAGAAAAAAATGAAAATACAACTGAAATTGCAAAGGAAATGTGCCATATAAAAAAGTTCAGTGCATGTACAAGCTTCTGCCAACAAAATGTGTCAAAGGATTTAGCAAGACTATAAAATGCTTCATACCAACAAATTGCCTCCGATGAGCGTGATGTCACAACAGTTTACATTAGTCATTTATGCAGTTACAAGCGGGCTCATGCACACACGCACTTGAGTCGCGTATGAGTAATTTTTTCTCCTACTTCTGGTTACAAAAAAGTGGCTGTTGGCTGTGTAAGCAGCAGTAGCAGCAACCAGCTGCATGGGGTACTCGGAAAAATTTTAGTGGCGCACCCAAGCTGCCAGATTCACACATGCACAGCGGGCCCGGATCTAGTGGGGGGGTGGGAGGGGGGGTTGGCAAATTCATATTCTGGAAGGAAAAAAATCTTGTTTCACAAAGCACCTAGCATCCAGCATATGTCGGTCGATTGATTATTCGTAAGATTTTGAAACACACCCCTGCTGGTTTTTTGACGTTTTTGAACACAATCTACGTTGATTTTTGAATGTGTGCATAGTGTATGTGGTGTCTCTGCCAGGGGAATCCTCATCACATCTAGAAATGAACTAATGAACTTTACTGCAGACAAAACGGGATGGGGCTATACAAGCTGAGCGGAATAAAGCCGAACCAGTGAACACCAACTGCTGCTTGTTTATGTTGTTGATTCTACTACTTTTTGGTCTCTTGCATGAGAATCTGGAGTGTATGAATGAAATATTAAACTATTTCCTAACATAAAGCTTTTTGATTGTATTAGGCCAAATAGGTATTTTGTATTTGTACTTCGTGAGTTATATTGTCATACTATAAAAATGATCATTATTGCCAAAACAGTCTCACTTATTTGGTGTGTGTTAAAATTGCTGCAACAATTTTATGCAGCACACAATGACAAAAATAGATGTAATCAGATCGAGAAACTACACTAGTCTTGGGTACTATTTGTATTAACAGCTTTTTCAGTAGGGTTTGGGTATCCTATATTTAATTTTATGTCACACAGAAGAGCAAGTTACTAGCTAATAGGCAATAAATACTCCAGATTTTCTGAAGACTTCTTGTTCTCCGGGTTACAAATAATCCTATCCAGTATTAATTGCGATTTTTTTTTAAAAAAATATTATTATTATTATTATTATGTTCTGATGTGCAGAGCGGTCTGAGTTATAGTGAGGGGGGGCGGTGGTAGTCTCCACGTGACCCATGTTTACATTTAGTGATTTTTCTGTCTCCTCTTCGTTTACTGCTTTCCCATCAGATGAAAACACAATGGATTTCTGTGGCTTGGAGCTATCAAGTGAATTAAAATACATTCACATAATTGTGGAAGGCTAAAATATGTTAGTAGTTTCAGACTTTGTTTTATTTCCACCTTTCTGACAGTCATGCATTAATCGCCTTGCAGAACAATAAAGTTATTTTTGTTGGTTTGCTAAAGAAATTTGGCTTTTATTAAGCTTTCCTGCTGAAGCAGTAAATTTATTTGAAATGAAGTGTTTAATTCTACATTATTGGCTAATTTCAACTGTTTGCTGCATTTCAAGTGCACATTTTCATCTTCTAGCAAGTATGGCACAATGCCATAATAAAGAACCAAACATGAGATAATACAGTACTGGTACTCCAAGAAAATTTCTGTCCCGAAAACCACACTGAAAAGCTTAATATCAGGTTGAGGCCTGTGTCATTGGGAATCTGGACATACGAATGCATGCTTTAAGGGGAACTATGCATTTTAGTATGGTTCATGAAATTCCGACGCTCTTGGAGTATCCTCTAATGTCTTGTTTCTTTTATGACAAAATGTAAGAAAGATCTTCTAATGTTTTACATGTACGAACATACTGGCTTCTTACGTCGCCGTAGCTGCGTAAGTACAGTGATGCCTCTTATCTGGCTCTCTCTGACACTGCTGAAATGAATCTATTTCAGACAGGTCACAGGAAATATTGGGAATTGTGAGTCAAAAATCATTGTTTTTCCAGGTTAATTTCCTTTCACGCGAGATGAACTGTGTGTGAGAATGTACGATGAATTTCTTAAATCACATAGCGTTTGCCCTCATTCAAAAATCAACTCTTTGATGACGAGCCATTTGGAAGAATTTAGAGCCCAGAAGATCAGAGATTTGTCGGTGTTAAAAATTTTACTGGCATATTTGTGTGATGTATCTTAAAGTGAAACGCGCTAAACAGATCAACATTATATGTGAGAGCTTTTCTTTTCTTGTAGTAACACTATGTATATTAACTTAAACTATTAGCTTTTCCTTTTGGTTGAATTTGAATTTATACTTTCGTAATACGAAAACATGCGGTGTACATGTTGCTGCACATCAAAGATCTTTCCAAAACTTGTTACTTCTCCCGAGTTTCGTTTTCTAAAGTACTGAGAAATTCTACGCTGCTATATAAAACCATATCCAGTCAAAGGATTAGTTAGTTTTACAGTTGCAACAGAAAGTATACTGTCATTTAACATGCAAAAGGAGTTCTTTCACCCGGGAGAAAATATATTTCTAACTGGGAGATACAGGAATTTTTTTCCTTGTCCGCGTATATGCCCTGTTCCAAATCTGTGCTGACTGTGTGTCAATAGACTGTTCTCTTTTAGGTAATTGAAACAGTATATGTTCCAAAATCCTGCTGCATATTGATGTTAATGATATGTGCCTGTAATTTATATTATTACTCCTATTGCCTTTTTTGAATATTACTGTGACCTGTGTAACTTTGCAGTCTTTTGGTATGGATTTTTCGTGAGCAAGTGGCTGTATATGATTGTTAAGTATGGAGATACTGCATCAGCATATCTAATTGGTATACAGTCTGAACCAGAAGACTTGCTTTTGTTAAGTGATTTAAATTGCTTCACTATCTGAGGATACATACTTCAAAGTAACTCATGTTGGCAGCTGTTCTTGACTTGAATTCTGCAATATTTACTTAGTCTTCTATGGTGAAGGAATTTTGGAAGGCTGCATTTAGTAACTTTGCTTTAGTAGCACTGGCATCAGTAGTGTTTCAATTGCCGTTGCAGAGAGAAGGCATTTATTCTCTTGTGCCGCTAGCACACTTTAAGTAGGACTAGAATATCTTTGGATTTTGTGCTAGGTTTTGAGACAGTTTCATTGTGGAAACTAATATAATCATCTCATATTGAAGTCTGCACTAAATTTCGAGCTTCTGTAAAAGATTATTAATTTTGGGATTTTACATTCGTTTAAATTTAGCATACTTTTTTTCCATTGTTTCCGCAACAGTATTCTGACGCATTACTTGTGTACCGAGGGGGATCAGCTCCATTGTTAATTTATTTGGTGTAAATCTTTAACACAGTGATGTTTAAATTTTAGTTTTGTCTACATAATCGAAATAAATGCTGCACAATTTAAAGTGTCAAACTATTATTCTTAATCTGTACCAATGCAGTAACTTTCCTGCAAAAAAAACTTTCAACAGAAGATATCTGTGTGCCAGAAAACTATTTGAAAATTTATTACATTTCTAGCAATTTTAGCTCCAATAAAAATTTCCCTAGGCAACTTTCAAAATGAAATAATCAAGTTTTCTAAACATATTTTATTGGTGTCTGAATGACAGTTACTTGTCAGAAATAGACAATTATGTAAGACTTTGATTCATTGATACATTGTATACCACTAATTATTGTATGTCATATACCAAACAAGTATAAAATTGTCTGAAATTTGTGACATTTGTGTGTTTCAGTGCAGAAGTTAACCTGTTCACCTGATGAGTAGATTCAAAGTAATAAACTTTCTGTATTTGTTTTTCATCCTTTTTTTAAAATTGGGGTTTTGACTGGCACTGGGATTTTTTAATACAGTTTTTTCATGCAGTTTTTAATCTCAAAACATGGAACAGCACAGTAGTATATTTTATGTTCTGCATCCATACACACATCCGGTTTCAAACTGTGCATCTGTACATTATTGTAGCTTTCTTTGAGTGTTGACTGTCAATAACATTTTGTAAAGTCCTTGTAGGAAAACGGAAATCTTGCAATCTGAGCACATTTATCTGCCACCTGTGCAAAAAGAACTACTTGTACATCTTCAGTCTTCCTTACTTATTCTACTTAACTGCTTGAAAATGTGGCCAACTTGCTCCTACCCCGGAGTTGAAGCCTCCATCACATTGTGGTTTCTTGATTCTTTCACCGATCTTTATCATTGTGTCCTGTCTTGAATATTTCTCTGGTATTAAGGGTGATTGTCAGTGGCCAAACTGGACTCTCTTTGTTTCAGTTTGCTTTGTGTAGGAGGTTGCACTAGTTTCTATGAACAGTATCACATGTGGTTGTTCCATGGTTGAGAAACCAAAGGGATAGTTCTGGGCTTGAATACCAATTGTCAACATAGAAAGTTTCTCTGTTCCAAATATACTTTCATATGTGTTGCCACTTTCACCAAATTGTTGAAGACAGATTCCAGTGTAATGCCTGTGTACACAGTAAAATCCAGAACATAACCAATCACACAGTACAAATGTTTTTATTGCAAACCTTGTTTGGACAGAATGTTCTGTTTCTAAGATAATTGCCCTTTTGACAACAAATGGCTTTAGTCAGTGCTGCGAGTAATACACAAAATTTATCAAAAATGTTTCTGGTCTTGGATAACCTTTTGCTTTGTTACTAGCAGAGTTATTATTAAAATTAAACATTCTCAAAATTAACTGAATACTGTTGCTGGACACAATTTCATCCAAGATTGTCACTAATTTTCAGTATTTTCATGTGAGCCAAGAGCAGACAAATAGCAATGAAGATATATAAAGTCCTCAAACCCCTATTCTTTCAGCCTGTACAATTGAGAATGCTCAGATACTGGTGTTTGTCTTGGTGTAGAAAAAATTAAAGAAATGTGGTGTTCCACCATAATCTGTATTTGTGCCTGGAGGTGAATTGTGAGACATATGCACAAATCATTCAGATGTGTTGCTAAATCATGTGTTTGCAGGCCTTCAGTTTATGAAGAATTTTCATCCGTTGTTGAACCAAACAGATGTGTTGTACCATTTGTTACACATGACCCAAAATTGTTACTACCATCGAAATGGAGCAGTTCATTCTCAGTGCAACTGGAATCTCTTGAAACTTTTTACCTTTACATGATCTCATTGATGTGAAATTTTTCTTCTTGTAAATGATTCTTCACCAGTTGGCAATAACTACAAACTAAATAAAAAACAACAAAGAACCACAGCAGCAAATGCCCACAGGGACTCCAAATGAACAGACAAATGTGGAACAACTGCTCAGTGTGGAAATAAAGGCTCTATGCAAAACACTTTTAAAGACTACACACATGATGCAGTGTTATTGGAAACTGTTAAGTGCTAGAGTATACATAAGCCACTTCTGATGTAGCAATTCATGAATTGATCTGCTCTTCATATAAACTCACTAATTTAGTCAGTATGAATACCAGGTGACTGTGCAAAACTGTGGTTTGTAATTATGCAGCTTTCTTGATAATTTGTGTGTGTGTGTGTGTGTGTGTGTGTGTGTGTGTGTGTACATAATTTAGATTGTTTATCATTTGAAATGATCATGACATTAACATTCACTGAAGGATATTTAACCATTGTAGGACTTACATTGTATTTGGTGAATGGCCTCCTTTACACCTAAATATTTACGTTGTAATAGTTGATACAGATTTTCATTTGCGTGGTGGATTGGGATCGTGTGCTCGCTTTACCACACACTGTAAGGTAGCTTGTGGAAAGTAGAAGTAGAAGTGTTTGTGTCAGGTACTGAGACTTCCTTAATCCTTATTATGAAGCTTTGCCCACCTCAGTATATTGGTGTCCCCTACAGAATGAAAGCCGAACCACTGGGCCGACAGAAGTCAGTATACTGCACCTTTTTCCTCTGTTGAGCAGGATAGTTATCTTACAAGGTTTGTTTTCATTTGACATGAATTACGCGAAGTTTTATATGTCTGCATACCAGGATTATCTGTGGAATTTTTTTCACAATTCTTGTTTGTTTTTAGTATTCCTCTTTCCCATTTTCATTCTGAATTCCATTTTCTATAAATGTCATTAACCTCCCTCCCTTTCCACCCTCCCTTCCCCTCCTATATATCTCTATCATGGTCTTCTTTTGAAACGGACATCTTTGTCCTTCAATCTCTGAGACATGAGACTTTTATAACGGTTGCTTTCAAAGAAACTTCAAGCTTTGGATCACTCTTAAGTGAAGTGTCTGTCTGTCAGAACGTCTTGCTGCACCCCCCCCCCCCCCCCCCCCGCCTCCTCCTCCCTGCGGGTCCGGGGTACGAATAGGCCCGAGGTATTCCTGCCTGTCGTAAGAGGCGACTAAAAGGAGTTTCAACCATTTCGGCCTTCATTGTGATGGTCCCCCATTGGGGTTTGACCTCCATTTTTCAAAATTCTACAGAAGTACGAGCCTTTTGGGGAAGGACACCTTACGTGGTGTATCACTGGTCCTCAGTGCACTAAGACCTTGGCACTCATCATTGTAACAGCGTCGTAACTGCGCCCACTGTTCATCAATTTGGGCCTAAACACCTGGTGGGTTGCACAAGTTACGCCCACAGTGCATCCCATCTGCACCTACGATCATGATGGACTTTCCATGGCATCCGAAATCCAGCAAGGTAGCCAGCCCATTGTGGTGGGGTCATCATGTACCCTCTAGGTTGTAGCCCCCTGACAACACAGGGATCGTACTGCCGATACCTGAGCTGCACCCTCCCCACATAAGCCAAGGAGTAGATGCCCGTCTATCTGGGGCATCAGGACTCCCGACAATGGTCATCCTGCCAGGTGGCCCTTGCTGAGGCTGGGTGGCGCCCGTGGGGAGAGCCCCTGGTCGGAGTGGGTGGTATCGGGGCAGACGTTTCGCAGATGAAACGTCAACATGCATCAGGTCGCTCTGCGGCCGCGTCTTCTAAGAGGACAGGTTCTGTCTCTGTCTCTGGTTCTGGTACTTCTGCCTTTCCCCCCTTGGCCACTCCCTGGGAGGAAGGACAGGCCCGCCGGCTTGGGGCAAAATACTTCCCCCGCTATTTAGTCTGTTCTCGGACCGATGGGAGGATGTTCGTCACCTCAAAGCCCATGTTCTTTGTACAGCATATCGAGGATATCTTCGGAGAAATCAAGGCTCTTAGTAAAATGCGTTAGGGGTCCATTCTCATAAAGACCACCTCCGCCACACAGTAGGCGGCACTCCAGGCATGCGACCGACTAGGGGACATCCCAGTGTCCATTGTCCCACATCTGGCGCGCAATAGGACGCAGGGGATTATTTTCCATCGGGACCTCCTGCTGCAATCTGATGAGGAGCTCAGGGCCAACCTGGAGTGCCATGGCATTCATTTCGTTCGGCGAGTCCAGCGCGGCCCCAAAGGTCGTCGCGTCGGCACTGGGGCCTTTATCCTTGCCTTCGAGGGGGATGTTCTCCCGGAGAAGGTAAAGGTGATGTGCTACCGGTGCGACGTGCAACCTAATGTCCCGCCTCGATGCTTTCGATGTCTGCGCTTCGGGTACATGTCATCACGGTGTGAAGCTGAGCCCCTCTGTGGCGATTGTGGACGTCCTCTTCGTGAGGGACATACATGCACTCCACCACCTCGGTGCGTCAATTGTCCTGGCCTCCACTCGCCTAGATCTTTCGACTGCCCTGCATATCAGAAGGAGAAGAAGATACAAGAATTGAAAACCTTGGACCGTCTGTCTTATTCTGAGGCCAGGAAGAAATATGACCGCCTCCATCCCGTGATGTTGACAACGTCGTTTGTTTCGGTCACATCCACTCCTTCCGCAGTATCCTCACCCCTATCCTGTCCCCCCTCCACCTCCTCACCCCATCCGGGGTCTATGCTTCCGCCTCCCAACTCCCTCCCTTCCAAATCCTCCTCCCTTGCAGCCCCTGCCCCCTCTGCCCCAGGGGCCACCCTTCCTCCTCCTCCACCGCCTGAGAAGCGATCCTCTTCTCAAGCGTCCATCGGGGAAATGTTACGGACCCCGGCTCCCGAGGTCCGGCGTTCCAAAAAGGACCCCGAGCGTGAGGACTTTCTTCGGGTCCAGCCCCCGCAGCCCACCATCCCTGTGACTCATCGGTCTTCCAAGAAGGCCTCAAAGAAGAAGTCTTCATCCCCCTCTCCACCCCGGCGCGTTTCGTCTGATGCTCCATCAGACAGTCACTGCTTCCAGACGTCCTCAGTTTCGCCGGGACGCTCTGCTGCCAGGCGCTCAGCTGGCCTGTCGTCGGCGGACGATGCCGTCCTTTCTGTGCAACCCAGGAATGTGGCCGCAGCTGGCGACGACTCGATGGAACAGGATCCGCCTCCCGACGGTTGTAGCGATGTTCCCTCGAAACCTGGCCCTCCGCGGCCGTCGAGGTGACCAGCTTTTCACCCGTTTCGTTCCCCCTTTCTCTGATTCGCAATGGCTCTGTTACATTGGAACATATGAGGTATTCAATCTAATCGGGAGGAATTACAACTGCTCCTCCGCCTGCACTGTCTGCTCGTCATTGGTCTCCAGGAAACAAAGTTATGCCCAACTGACCGTATTGCTTTTACTCACTATACCTCCGAGCAATCTGACTTAACCCCTGTGGACGGTATTCCAGCTCATGGTGGGGTCATGTTGCTCGTTCGGGACGATGTCTATTACCATCCCATCCCATTGACCACCCCACTCCAAGCAATAGCTGTCCGTATTACTCTTTCTGCCTTTACTTTTTCTGTTTGTACTGTCTACACTCCATCGTCATCCGCAGTTAGTCGGGTTGACATGATGCACCTGATTGCCCAGCTTCCTCCACCGTTTTTATTGTTTGGCGACTTCAATGCCCATCATCCCCTTTGGGGTTCTCCTGCATCCTGTCAGAAAGGCTCCCTCTTGGTGGATGTTTTCAACCATCTTGATCTTGTCTGCCTCAATTACTGGCGCCCCGACTTTCCTCTCGGACTCTACTCATACCTACTCTCACTTGGACCTCTCGATCTGTTCTACCACTCTTGCCCGTCGGTTCGAGTGGTATGTCCTTTTTGACACCTGTTCGAGCAACCATTTCCCCTGTGTCGTTCGTATCCTGCACCACACCCCATCCCCACGTCACTCGAGCTGGAACGTACTGAAAGCTGACTGGGGACTTTACTCCTCCCTGGCGACGTTTCTGGACCAAGATTTTCTCAGCTGTGACAGACAGGTCGAATACCTCACGGCTGTTATCATCAATGCTGCCAAACGTTCCATTCCTCGTACTACCTTTTCTTCACGTCGCGTTTCCGTCCTCTGGTGGAATGAGGCTTGCAGAGACGCTATCCGTGCTCGACGACGTGCTTTACGTACCTTTCGCCGCCATCCTACGCTGGCAAATTATATTAATTACAAACGTCTCCGAGCACAATGTCATAGTCATCAAAGACAGCAAAAAAGCTTGTTGGGCCCCTTTCACAAGCTCCTTTAACAGTTTTACTCCCTCTTCTGTCGTCTGGGGTGGCCTGCGCCGGCTGTCGGGCATTAAGGCCCACTCCTCGACACCTGGCCTGACTTCAGGTAATGAGGTACTTGTGGATCCTGTGGATGTCTCCAATGCCTTCGGCCGCTTTTTCGCGGGGGTTTCAAGTTCCGCCCATTACCGCCCTGCCTTCCTTCCCAGAAAAGAGGCAGAAGAGTCTCGGCGACCTTCCTTCCACTCGCTGAATCTGGAAGATTATAATGCCCCCTTTACCATGCGGGAACTCGAACATGCACTTGCACTGTCCCGGTCCTCTGCTCCGGGGCCAGATGCCATTCACGTTCAGATGCTGACACACCTTTCTCCGGCAGGCAAATGCTTTCTCCTTCGTACCTTTAACTGCGTCTGGACCAAAGGTCAGGTCCCCACCCGTTGGCGTGAGGCCGTCGTCGTTCCCATACCCAAACCCGGGAAGGATAGACACCTTCCTTCTAGTTACCGCCCCATGTCTCTTAAAAGCTGTGTCTGTAAGGTGATGGAGCGCATGGTTAATGCTCGGTTTGTTTGGATTTTGAATCTCGACGGCTACTTATTAATCTTCAATGCGGCTTTCGTCGACGCCGCTCCGCTGTTGATCACCTTGTGACCTTGTCGACGTTCATCATGAACAACTTTTTGCGAAAGTGCCAAACGGTAGCTGTGTTCTTCGATTTGGAGAAGGCTTACGATACCTGTTGGAGAGGAGGTATCCCCCGCACTACGCACAGGTGGGTCCTACGTGGTCGCCTGCCCCTTTTTATTGATTCATTTTTAACAGATCGAATGTTTAGGGTACGTGTGGGTTCCGTATTGTCAGACGTCTTCCTCCAGGAGAACGGAGTGCCTCAGGGCTCCGT
Source organism: Schistocerca nitens (assembly GCF_023898315.1). Classification (NCBI taxonomy): domain Eukaryota; kingdom Metazoa; phylum Arthropoda; class Insecta; order Orthoptera; family Acrididae; genus Schistocerca; species Schistocerca nitens. The sequence continues at coordinate 287,548,808 of NC_064614.1, forward strand.
TTTTAGCGTAGCCCTTTTTGCCATAGCGATCAATCCCATTATGGATTGCATTTCCCCTAACGTCTCCGGCTCTCTTTTCGTCGATGACTTCGCGATCTGCTGCAGTGCCCAGAGAACATGCCTCCTGGAGCGCTGCCTTCAGCATTGTCTTGACAGCCGCCACTCATGGAGTGTGGCTAATGGCTTCCGGTTCTCTGAAGAGAAGATGGTTTGCATCAACTTTTGGCGATATAAAGCATTCCTTCCACCATCCTTACATCTCGGTCCCGTTGTTCTCCCCTTCATGGAGATAACGAAGTTTTTAGGGCTCTCACTGGACAGGAAACTTTGTTGGTCTCCGCATGCCTCTTATTTGGCTGCCCATTGTACACATTCTCTTAATGTCCTCCCGTGTTCTTAGTGGTTCATCTTGGGGAGCGGATCGCACTGTCCTGCTTCGTTTATATCAGTCCATAGTCTGATTAAAGCTTGATTATGGGAGCCTCGTCTGCTCGGCCATCCCTCTTACGCCATCTCAACTCCATCCATCATCGGGGGTTACGTCTTGCAACTGGAGCATTCTATACCAGTCCCGTCGAGAGTCTTTATGCTGAAGCTGCCGAATTACCATTGACCTACCGGCGCGACGTACTGCTTTGTCGGTATGCCTGCTGGCTGTTGTCAATGCCCGACCACCCCTCTTATCAGTCCTTCTTCGTCGATTCTCTCGACCGTCAGTATGGGTTGTATGTGTCTGCCCTGCTGCCCCCTGGAGTCCGGTTTCGTCGCCTGCTTCAACAATTGGATTTTGCCCTCCCTACCACCTTCAGAGAGGGTGAGAGCCCGACTCCACCTTGGCTCTAGGCTCCGGTTCACATTCATCTTGACCTCCGCTCGCTCCTGAAGGAGGCTACTCCGGATGCAGTGTATTGCTCACGGTTTGTTGAACTTCGTGCGCGACTCGCCAATAACACCTTTATTTACACTGATGGCTCCAAAACTGACGATGGTGTCGGCTGTGCCTTTGTCGTCGGGGACGTCACCTTTCAATACCGGCTCCTCGACCAGTGTTCCAGCTTTACGGCCGAGCTTTTTGCTTTCTCTCTCTCAGGCCGTTCAGTATGTCCGCCGCCACCGCAATTCTCCGTATGTACTCTGCTCTGATTCACTCAGTGCTCTTCAGAGCCTTGGAGCTCCATGTCCGGTCCATCCCTTGGTGCAACAGATCCAGCAATCCCTCCATTCTTTTGCTGATGATGGCTCCCCTGTTACCTTTATGTGGGTTCCAGGCCATGTAGGAGTGCCTGGGAATGAGGCTGCTGATGCTGCGGCCAAGGCTGCAGTCCTCCTGCCTCGACCAGCCTCCCTTTGTGTCCCATCATCTGACATTAGTGGGGTTGTTTGTAAGAGGTTTGTGTCATTATGGTGGGACACTTGGTTGTCACTTCAAGAAAATAAGCTCCGGACCATAAAACCATTCCCAACAGCTTATTTTGGCCAGGTTGCGGATTGGGCATTGCCGGTTTAGCCACCGCTACCTGCTATCCGGTGACCCCGCCCCGCGGTGCCCTTGTGGTAATGCATTGACAGTCCGCTATGTTTTATTGTCGTGTCCCCGTTTTAATCAATCTCGTGTTGTCCTGTGTCTGCCCTCTAACCTACAGGAAATTTTAGCTGGTGATGCTCGAGCAGCTGCTCGTGTTCTTCGTTTTATCACTGTGACGGACTTATCCAAAGACGTCTAACTCTTTTATTTATATTTTCTGCGTCCTTGTAAGAACTTTCTGGTGTCCCTCCTCCCCCCTTGAGTTTTCCCGGATTATACGTACACTTAAATTTGTGACTGGGTGCTAATGACCTCAGTAGTTGAGGCGCCCCCCCCCCCCCCCCCAAAAAAAAAAAAAAAAAAAAAAAAAACCCTTACTGTTCATGTGAATTTTGTAATGGTGTGTCAATAGTTTACATTTATCGTTTTGGAGTAATGTTCCCATTTCTTCAGGGATTCTCCCCACCACTCATTACTTAATGATCTGAGCCGATGTTATATCTTCTATTAACTGAGACATGTTGTAACAATTTACTTACTCTTTTTATAAGATATAATTAGTGATGTGTTTCTGACCTTAAGCCTATCAAATGAAATTAAATGGTTGTGTGGTATTATTGGGCAGTGGACCCTCTATGGAGTTGGAGTTGTAGTAGATTGGTGTTTAACACCCTGTTGACAACGAGGTCATGAGAGAAGCAGCACAGGCTTGGATTAGGGAAGGAGGGGGCTGTGCCCTTTCACAGGAACCATCCCAGCATTTGTCAGCACCGATTTAGGGAAATCACAGAAAACTTAAGTCAGAATGGCCAGATATAGGTTTTTATGGCGTTGTTTATCCACCTAGTGCAGGTCTTTATTTGATGTCACTTCAGCAACTTGTGTGTCTATGATGATAACACAACACCCAGTCCCTGAGCAGCTAAAATTTCTGACCTGGCCAGGAATTGAAGCCGAGCCCTCTGCATGACAATGAGCTGTGCTGATCACTCAGCTACAGAGTCTGACTAGCCTACCATATGTATAGGTATTAGGATTTATGTTTAAAACTGGATTTTCAGTTGTACATGTTTTCAAACTGTCTGTGTTATGTCAGTAACATTGATTGTCGGTTCTCAGTGCGTGGGCAGTAGTGCACTTACAGGTTATTTCCCTTCGATTCTTTGAGCTCGCTTACAGTTATATGATCATTCTTGTTGATGACATTTTGCAGATGTGAGAAGAAGTCATGTTACTGATAAATCTTGAAACTATTACTGCGCAACAAAAATACACAACCTAATGACCCCTATAGTGAGGGTAACTTAAAATTCTCTGCTTGCAGACTTTCTTGCACCATACTTTTTTCAGCGCATTTTATCAAGTCACGTGGCATTTTAAGTAAGGCCCTTGACACTCTTTCCAGTGTAACGGGATTCAAATACTGCTACTCCCATAGAGGTTGTTTTTCTATGCATAGGTGAAACGCTGGGATGGCTTCTTCGAAATGTTCATTGTTCTCCACCCTTGCACCTTTACTGTGTGACACAAGATTAAATGTGCTGCACAGTATATGTTAGGAAGGGTAAAATTAGTTTTGTCCACCCTTACACTACCAAAAAAGCACCTTTCAGCACAAGAATGAGGATTATTTTTGTTTTTCAGACTTTATAATTGTGGCTTAAGCTGGGTAATCAACTTAAAATTATGGGTCAGTATGTATTAGGAAATGTTCCGTAATATTATTTCATATGTTCTCAGATTTTAAATGAATTTGATTACAAATTGCTCACTTGTAATTTTTCTGAGATGACAAAGAATAGGATTAAGCGTGATGTGTAATAGGGAAATCTGAACAGGAGGTTGGTCGTCGAGGCCGCAAACGTGGCCGGAGGGAAGAATACTGGGATGTTTGGGACTGTGAGCAACTCAAGCGCTCTGCTGCTGTGGAATGCCTCATGTCTGCTTCTGATCAGGTATAAGACTTAGGTTTGATTCAAAGCCCTTTTTTTTTTACTGAGATAACAGTGTGGCTATCTTGTTTTCTGTTGCCTGCTTTTCGCACTTGCCTGTAGTAACATGGCTGCTATTACATTGAAGCTTTCTGTTTGTCATTATTTGTTTGTAACAGTAATTCATGCTGAAAAGAAATTGCAGTAGTTTGAAATTTTAGCTGTTGAACACGTGTTTTCTTGCCTGAAAGAAAGGTGATGCATGAAACTTCTATGCAACTGTGTACAGAACTTAGTATTGTTTCTCATCCGACTGTCTGTTACATATGACCTTTTGTCTATAATTGGGATAAAAACATTTAAGGTACTGAAATTTCATAGTATTTCCTTTTGTGTTATAATGTGTTTCTGTAACAAACTAGGCAACACTTGGGTATTCATAGATGATTTCCAACCATTTTTTTTCCATGTTCATAACCTTGGTAAAGAGATCATTTTAATTCACCTTAATATAGAACACTGTGCTTCAGCCCATCTCTTCCTTCTGCATCATAAAGAAATTCCAGAAAGGCTTTTTATGCATTTGAAACTTGCATACATATTACTATTTCTTTGTAAAGTCTAATAAAGGTGGTATTAGATACACTAACTTCAAACCAAGTAACAACTTTTTATTGGTTAAAATGGGCAAACATTTGAAGTTTTATGTTATTGTATAGCCTAATCAGTCAAATTTTGTCGGTTATAACCCCTACACGTATGTCAAGTCACAAATGCACACATATATATTCACAAATGCATATGTATATATTTGGTGACAGTGCTGATAATGGAGTTTTTTAATGACCTAAAACCAACGTAACTATCATAGTCATCCTTAATGTCGTGTAATTTAGTCATTCTAATATGAATTGCCAGAGTCTGCTTTACTAACACCGTGGGCAACGGCAGCTACTTGATTGTAGAATATGCCCATTGTTAACATTAAAATCTGAATTCTCTGTAGAACCAAGGGCACTCAAGATAATGATTTAAAAGTCAATATTATACAGGTTTTTAAAAGTGTCTGAACTGAAACTTTTTATGGCTACTTAAGACGCCATTCATCTACCAAAATTTTAACAATGCTCCATATCCAGAGGTCTAGTGCATTCACCATCCCCCACCTGCTCATAAACTGCTATATGGGTGCTCTTGTGTAGAACTAGCCTGTGAGGATCAAATAGGTCTTCTAACATCATGGTACAAAAAGCCTGTAATTTCCTGTTACTCGTTTGAACTTGATTATCTGAAAATCAATGGATTGACTAATACTTGTTTGTCCTGAACATGGGAGAATTACTTATTTATTAGCAGATAAATAAAGAGCTCACAGTAGGAGTTGTGGTCTTAGTGTATTGTTATTGCTGTATACTACAAGAAATAAGAAGAAATTTTAGCGTTTTCTGTGCAGTTCAATGTAGAAAGTTTTTAATGTAAGCTAAGTGTCGAATGTAACTGCATAATACATAACATTTCCCCTGTTTATGGGAATAATTTTTTAAATGTTTCGTAAGAACAGTACCCATTGTTGGATCATAAAAAGCTACCATAGAATCTTAAGATTGTAGTTTTTAATATACAGATTCTTCAGTCATATCATACAGGCTATTTCTCTCTGAAACAGTGCTCAAGTCTCTTTTGCGGTTAAAATTTGTTAGGCAGAATGTTTGGGCCAAATAGAATGGTGAATCTTAACATTGCCTAGAATCTGCTGAAAAATGGAGAAAACAACTCGTCTTAAGGAGAATTAGAATATAGGAAAACAATGGTGCTGTTGAACAGAGCTCTAAAAACTACTCATAAAGCTAAAGGAACACCACTGAAGGAAAGTTTTAGTTAATGGATGTACTTTTCATTGTTGTAGAGATGGAAAACTTTTTCTTAAACTTTTCATGTTGAATAAACTTGCATTAAAATAGTTTTCTTTTTCTGTTTAGTGTAGAGGTGTTCAGAATGCTTTCCATATTGTTATAAGCAAAATCATGCCTCCTTTTGTGCACATTGAGTATCACGAAGCAGGACCTTGCATCTGGGAGCAAACAGCGTGTTTAACAAATTTTCTTTACCATATCACCTGCTATGGACACTGTTGATACATAATGGCTTAAATATGTCACCAAAAGATATAATAAAGTGAAGTTAAAACTGGTGACTAGTGGTAAACTCACTGACCTTTGTCTGCCAATTTCTGTACCAGAAAAAAATTGTATGAAGATATGCCTGATCATCAAGGAAAAGTTTACTGGTCATGCATCTTGCTGCATCCATGTTGCTAGTGAACATATTCTAGTAGCTCCATCAGTGTGTGACAGAGAAATTCATAGTAATGTTCATCATATGATTATTCATCAATATAGGAAGATCTGACGACATTTATCATGAATGAATCAACACTTCAATGTTCTGTATGTACTGGTTTGTTTGTCTTGTTGACACGGGAAGTAGGTGTTTTCTTCTGACCAGTAATACGCACATTGAATATTTACATCCCCACTAAATTGTAAAATGGTTTTACCATTCCACAGTATGACAGTCATAGAGTTACGGTTTTACTTTAAAACTATGTGCAGAAGTCAATTTTGGCATGGGAATATCTTAGTTTATTGCCTGATGAACATTGATGTGATACCGACATATGCTACTATCATCTAGAATTGTCCAGGTGGCATTTCTGTTGACACTGGAATCCTCTCTGTTCTCTATTAGAGTATGTTTGTGGAGACATTGTGTGCTGGTTGCATCTGACCACTATTCCTAATCCATAACTCCAGTCGTCAAGAAACTTGTGATCTATATGGATGATACTGATACCATTCTACAGAAGCATGGTATGTTCTTAGTTGATTATTGCAACATCATTTGAGTCTCATAAGCATATCAGATATTCTTCGTTAGTTTGTGCCATTACTGATAGAATAGCATAAACTGAAAATCACAACAGTAACCGTTGCAGGTGTACTTGGAAAAATCTAGTGGAAATGAAAATTGTGCTAGCTAGTGTAAGCAGTTCCCACTCGATTTGCTTGAGTGGAGGGGCACATTGCCTGGCTGCCATCAGAAATGCAAGAATCGTTAGGTTCCATTTGCTAATGTAGTATTCAGTTTACTTACTTCACGTTCCAGTGGCTTCCAGACAGTATAAGGTTTGCTATTGTATTTACCTTCATTTGCCTATATTTTGTTTTACGTCAAAAATATAACCCTTAGTTACTGGGGAAAGAGTGCCTGTATGTTTGAGCTTAAGGCACCCTGTATGTAGATTCTATGTAAATCCCACATATGTTGTTTGTTGGGTTAACTACTGACATAAACTCAAACAGTATGTCAAATTTTTACATGTAATAATGTGAATGAAGTAAGCATGCATGACAAGGACCAAATGTATTCACCAAATTTACATATCTTAATCTAACAATGCGACAAGGCAGTTTCTTATTTCTTTCGCATGTGTCACTACTCCTGAAATACTTTACTCCTCTCTCTTTTGATAATCTGCTGACTTGATTTCGTAGATGTGAGAACTAAACTACTTATTTAAATTTTTGACAAATTATTTCGCATTTCTTAATTTGTTGAATCAATAAACAATTAAGGAAATAGAGAGAATTGCCTTTAAAATCAGTGTTTATAAAATCCATTTTTGTACAAGAAGCTTGCTGTCAGGTTGCAAGATCGACATTGTGAAATTTCTTTCTTAACTGGTAAAATTTCTGGTAAACATACATGGAGTGAAATATGTTGTGTGGACATAATTGGCATCAATGTGTAAGTTTCAGTACATATTTTTGCTAAATGCAGTATACAGTATAATAGTTACAGAAGTGGAGAATTATCATGCCATACCGCCAGTAACATAAAAGAACAAGAAGTTGAACATAAACTGGGAGGATGTCAAGAGTGAGCCCAAAAAATTCATATTCATAGATTTTAAAAGGTCATATGAACTGTGGACCATGCCATCTGTGGGGTGGCTTCTGTGCCTCAGTGATGCAGATAGCCCTGCCTTAAGTGCAACCACAATGGAGGGGTATCTGTTGAGAGGCCAGACAAATTAGTGGTTCCTGAAGAGGGGCAGTAGCCTTTTCAGTAGGTGCAGGGGACGATTGACTTACTGTCCATATAACATCAACCAAAACAGTTGTGTGCTGGTACTGCGAACGACTGAAAGCAGTGGGAATCTACAGCCATAATATTTCCCGAGGGCATGCGCTTCTACTGCATGGTTAAATGGTGGTCTCGTCCTCTTGCGCAACACATTCCGGAGGTAAAATAATCCCCCATTAAACTCTCCCAGTGGGGACTACTCAGGGTGGCACTGTTATCAGGAGAAACAAAACAGGCATTCTACGGATCGGAGCTTGGAATGTTAGATGCCTTAACCGAGCAGGTAGGTTAGATGTTAGAAAACTTAAAAAGAGAAATGGGTAGGTAGGTTATAGTTACTAATAGTGGGAATTAGTGAAGTTCAGTGGCAGGAGGAACAGGACTTGTGGTCAGGTGAATAAAGGGTTAAAAATCAAATACAGGTAATGCAGGAATGGGTTCAATAATAAATAAGAAAATGGGAATGTGGGTAAGCTACTATGAACAGCATAGTGAACACATTTGCCTACCAAAGTAGTACACGTTAATATGCCAACTAGCTCTGCAGTGATGAAGAGATTGAAGAAAATGTATGGTGAGATAAAAGAAATTGTTCAGAGAGTTAAAGGAAATGAAAATTTCATTGCATTGGTGGACTGTAATTCAATAATAGGAAAAGGATGAGAAGGAAAAATAGGTGAAAATGGTCTGGGGGAAAGGAATGAAAAAAAAAAAAGAAGCCACCTGGTAGACTTTTTCACACAGCATAATTCAATCATCGCTAACACTTGGTTTAAGAATCATAAAAAAGGTTGTATACGTGGAAGAGAGCTGGAGACACTGGAAGGTTTCAGATTGATTATATAATGGTGAGATGGAGATTAGGAACCAGATTTTAAATTCTAAGACATTTCCAGGGGCAGATGTGGACTCTGGCCACAATTTATTGGTTATGAACTGTAGATTAAAACTGAAAAAAATCGAAAAAGATAGGAAATTAAGGAGATGGGACCTGGATAAGTCAAAAGTAGCAGAGGTTGTTGGGAGTCTTAGGAGCTGCTTTAGGCAACAGCTGACTAAAACGGGGGAAGGAATTCAGTAGAAGATGAATGGGTAGCTTTACGAGATGAAATAGTGAAGCCAGCAGAGAATCAAATAGGTAAAAAGACAAGGCTTAGTAGAAATTCATGGATAACATAGTAGATATTGAATTCAGTTGACGAAAGAAGAAAATTTAAAAAGGCAGCAAATGAAGCAGGTGGAAGGGAATAAAAATGCTTAAAAATGAGGTTGACATGAAGTGCAAAATGCCTAAGCAGGAATGGCAAGAGGACAAATGTAAGGATTTAGAAGCATTTATCACTAGGAGAAAGAAAGACACTTCCTACAGGAAAATTAAAGAGACCTTTTCAGAAAAGAAGAAGCAACTGTATGAATATGAAGGGCTCAGATGGAAAACCAAAGAAGGGAGATGGGCAAAATACCCCCGGACAAAGAAGAAGTGAGTAATTCCAATTCCAAAGAAAGTAGTTGCTAACAGATATAAAAATTACTGAACTAAGAGTTTAATAATTCTTGGTTGCAAAACACTAAAATGGATTCTTTACTGAAGAATGGAAAAACTGTTAGAAGCTGGTCTCAGGGAAGGTCAGTTTGGATTCCGGAGAAATGTAGGAACACACAAGGCAATACTGACCCTATAACCTTATCTTGGAAGATAGGTGAAGGAAAGGCAAACCTATGTTTATAGCATTTGTAGACTTAGATAACTGTTTTGACAATGTTCACAGGAATACTCCCTCTCCAATTCTGAAGGTAGTAGAGGTAAAATACAGGGAGTGAAAGGCCATTTACAACTTGTGCAGAAACCAGACAGTATTTGTAATAGACGATGGGGTATGAAAGGGAAGCAGTAGTTGAGAAGGGGGTGAGACAGGGTTGTAGCCTATCCCCTATGTTATTCAAGCTGTACATTGAACAAGCAGTAAAAGAAACCAAAGAAAAATTTGCAGTAGGAATTAAAGTCCAGGGAGAAGAAATAAAAACTTTGATATTTGCCGATGACATTGTAATTCTGTTTGACAGCAAAGGGGCTTGAAAGAGCAGTTGAATGGAATGTACAGTATTTTGAAAGAAAAATTGAAGATGAATATCAATAAAAACAAAACCAGGATAATTGAATGTAGTCAAATTAAATAAGGTGATGCTCAAATTTGTAATGCTGGCCAAGACTTTTAAAAAATCTGACTGCTAGATTAAAGCCACTACATCTTTGTAAAAATGTGGGACGTAACAGGAGGACAGAAGACAGATATCAACAGTGGAGTAAGCTATCAATCTAGTTTTCGTTGGCATGCAGATCTATAACAAATAATTTTATTTATGGCCACAGGGAGTACTGTGTGTGGTTAAAATTAAATAGGTGCAACAACAAATTAAAGAGAATTAAATTTGGGGGAATTGCATTGATAAGAATAAAATTGAATAGAAGTTGGGTTCTGTGCACTATATATGCAATTGCTTTGCATTTAAAATGCTTTTTGGCTAAAGTAGTGTTTTCATATGTGCTATTATGCTTGCTGTGAGAATGTTTGAAAACATTTTACATAAAATGTTAGAAACAATTATCTGCATCAGTGACTTTCTGGTTAATATCCACTGTGTTATTGAGCATTTGTGCTGTAATCTTCAGTTGGATACAGTTGTTTACATTTGTGGTACTGCTTCATACAACCATTCATCTGCTTTGCATTTTATTTTCATATAAAATACTTACTTCACTGATTATTGAGATTATGGCAGTGAATCCTACCTCGTGCAGAGGACGACGGTTCAATCCCGCGTCCGGCCATCCTGATTTAGGTTTTCCGTGATTTCCCTAAATCGCTCCAGGCAAATGCCGGAATGGTTCCTCTGAAAGGGCACGGCCGACTTCCTTCCCTAATCCGATGAGACCGATGACCTCGCTGTTTGGTCTCTTCCCCCAAAAACCAACCAACCTACCTCGTGCTGAATGCTGGGGAGCTCTTGACTGTGTTTGCTCCATTCATCATCCTGGCCGTACCCCTTTTACTTAATTTTTATTACCTTTCATGTGTTCCACAAACATGAGATTGATTACCTCACAGTTTGGACACTTAATCTTACATACGCACATACATACATTCATGTATACCACCAGTATGGCAATGAATCTTACATTATAAACATAACAAAATTACTTGGACAGGTTGTTCCAGTAAGCTACAGTTTGCATTTCATTATCACACACAGCTTAATACCCCTGAATGCATACAAGAGCAGAAACCTTCCAGAGATTGTATAGACGAAGATATGCATAGCCTTGCAAGTCAAAGAGCAATGCATTACTATGCAAATATAAGGATAATATGTTAAGGTGAATAGTGGTAGTCATTTAAACAGTTCAGCAGATACAGTTAGTATGTGTATAGATGTGAATTTTTTTCATTTAGTACATAAATATAGTTTTTTTCATATAGAAACATAAATGTCATTTTCCATTATTTTAATGATGAATCAGTGAACTTCATTTGTCTTGTGCAGAGGAATGTCCAGTAACAAGCTGATGTCAATCACTGAGTGTGCTAACAAAGCTTTTGTACGTCAGTCACCTCTGTCTCAGCTTCTTCTTCTTCTTCTTCTCTTTTTTTAAGGATTTGTGCCCATGGTTCATGCTATGTATGTAGATTTCTTAACCCTTCCCATCAATTCATTTTGTGGCTTTGGTTTAATGTATGTGGTACTGTAAAATATTATCAGTATTGTCATATGAGTGCTCTGTATTGAATGTGTGGTAGTAATCATAAATTTGCTGAGTAGGTTGCACCTGAATGGATTGGTACATTCTTAAAATAATGTCAGAAAGCTTTGACCAGTTGTAATGCAGCTGTAAGGGTATACTACCTAAATACTCTTCCTAACTAGGAGTAATACTCGTGAACATATTGGACCCCCAAAAATATTACAGTGAAAATTGTATAAGCATACATAGTGAAATAGTATTATAAGAGCAAGTTTATCCTTGCAGTTCAATGGAATAACTAATATTATGTTGTTATATAGGTTTTAAAAAATGATTAAAAATGGTACGTTGCTGTCAATGCATTGTTAAAACACTTCTATACCAAGTCACGTTTTACCAGAAATGCACTCAGCTGTGAGTGGTGGTAATGTTTCAGTAAAAGTGGAAACTTAAATTTAATTACTCTGTTAATTCCTTATAAAGGTTTTCCATCTTGAATTTAAAAATAGAGGTCATTATTGGATAATACATTACTTTAAGGGGTTGAAACTTGCACTTTGTGGCAATAGGAGATGGGTGTTGCACTCACTGTTACAATGTTTAAGGCTTATAGTAGACAATTCAAAACATTAATTTAAATTGTAAGTTATTTACTGTTCTTTCCCTTTTTTCCAGAAATTTGGAATTGAGAAACTGGTTGATGAACTTTGTGCAAAATTAAAGGAAATACAGAGCGAAGGTAAGTGTGAAAGATTAGTTTATTTGGCCCCAGTTCCATGAAAGTCGTGGTTTCTTATAGATTTATATTCTTTTATTAGGTGAGAACCATAATCACTTCACTCCATCCTTGCCTTCAGTCAGTGAGCCTCAGTCACAATCACCAAGTGATCTAGTGCAGAAGTAAGGAAAATATTTGTAATGATTTCTTCCATGTATGTTTTCATGCTAATACATTTTTAAATGTGTTTTTATTTTTTAATTTCAGGTATTATGCTGCTTTTCCACCTCTAACCAGGTGTAGTGATTCCAGTATTAAACCACCCGTTTTAAGCTCAGATCTATCTTCAGCTTGGGGAAATAAGAAAATTTTAGCAAATTCTTTTGGAAAAAATAAACTCCAGATAAGTATTTCACCAAAAAGTGGTAAAACATTGGGCACTACAAATTGTGCTGAGAACAAAGAGAACCAGGGGAGAAATGTTGACAGTTTGTCAAATGGTATAAGATCTAGAAACCAAATCAAGGACAAGGACTGGACCGACAATGCAGAGAAAGAATTGGTTTGTCCTTTTTCATGGAGTTTTACAGGAGTGTGGAGTAATGAAAACACAGACTTAAATGCATTTGCTCCCAGTGTAAAAGCTATAGCGACAGGATGGAGAATATCAAAATACAATAGGCAAAACCAAGGGGAACCACAGGAGACACTATCTTTGGAAGACACACTGAGCATGGAAGGAGAAATGTGGAATATTGGTTCATGCAATTTTTATGAACATCAGGTGCAGAATGAATTAACAGAAGACATGGGAAATGAAAGTGAAAGAATACAGGATTATGAGGGCGAGTCAGGCCAGAATGTGGATGAAAATTTGGCCCAACTAATTGCGAAATTTGACCACAGTATAGAAGCTTTGTGGAGTCCAGAGAGTAGGTCTGAAAATTCATCACCAAGTAACAAGGTAATTGGATCTGAAACACCATTAGAGAACACTTTCATTACTTGTGCTGAACAAGAAAACTCGGGAAGTAAGAATTTACCTGTTGGGAGCTTAAACAATTCTTTCATACGTTGTGGTACAAATATTAAAAGCTCTATATGGTCAAGTCAGCCATCTGATACAGTACCTCTGGCCACAGATGAAAACAAGGTGGACTTAGTAGAACAAGAAAATGTAAGCAGTTGTTTTGTTAGTGACACAGAGAACAATGATGAAAGTCAGTACATTGACAAAACCAAGCAGGATGTTGATAAGCTTGATGCAGTAATTAATGGCACAGAAAAAGTTGTGGGAAGTAAACCAAATAAATTGGGAGATCAAGTATGTAAGAAGAGTATAGCTCCCAAAAACTGTTTTCCATTCTTGAAACTTGGAAGTAACATGGCTGCTGGAAATGTGAAAATGGAGATGGGAAGATCAGCATGGAATAAGTTTGATGGATTTTCATCAATGGCACCTGTTTTACCATTGGAAGAATGCCTACATCCTGAAAGACCAAATAATGTCTGGAATAGAAGATGGCCAACTACTGAGAGTTCAAACATACTAACAAACAACTTCCCACATTATAATATGTTTCCAAATTGCAGCAGTTTTTCAGATGGTAGTTTTGGGACATTGAATCATAATAGAGAGGATAGTAGTTTCACAGAAGTAGTTCCAAAACAGTCATTTTGCAATTTTGCTTCAGATAATACATTTGTTGCTGTTCCGCCCAGTACAGTTCTTAAACACTCTGATGGAATTTATAATGTAGCAACAGAAGGTAGAAAAACAAATGAAGTGACAGATAATGTTAAGGACAAGGAAGAAGAAGATTTACTTACTTCTACCCGAACACACTTTCGTCCAATACGACAGGAGAGCTCAGACTCCCATAACAATAACACGGGATGCTATGCTGATGGGACAACTTTTGTAATCCCTAACAGTTTGGAGTCTGTTCCTTTCAAAAGAAGTGAAAGTGGTGCTCTGTATTTGGAAACAGATTTAGGCATAGAGACTCCAAAAAAGTACATGGAGTACAAAGAGAAAGAACTTAATAATGGAAGGCATAAGGCTGCAAGAAGCCCTGATGGTGTAACATCAGCAGGAAAAGATTTTGTACCAAAATTTGGAGTACGTCAGATTGAAAAATGTTGCCAGACTGAGGCATCTGATGAAAATGCTACAAGTGATGAGGAAGTTGATACTAAAAGAAGCAGGCAAGAGTCAAAAGAAAATGAATTTTACTTCCCAGGAGATGAACATTTTGCCGAAAAGATTGTTAACTGTTTGGAAATTGATGACGATCATGTTGACCATACATTGGAGAGCAAACAGCCATTTTCTATGCTATTCACAAGCAACAATACCAATGACAGTAAGTTAACACCGCTGTTGAAACAAAGTGAGCAGTATCAGGCCATGAGAACATCAGAGAATGTGTCTGTATCATCAGAGGAAATGTCATATCGGTGGAGTGCTGCTGTAAAGAATTGTTGCAAATGCAACCGTAACAGTACTGCTTGGAAAACAGGTTGGCTGAAAGAATCACATGGCTTACCTATGTCTCAGGATGAAATTTGGAGCGCATCAGTATCCACCATTCAGTCACATGCCTGGTAAGATATTCCTCTACTGTTAAGCTTAAAATACACATTCTGTATGAAATTATGTTCATTATTTTGTAGAGCTAGCTGTAAGCTACAGACGAGTGACAATAATTAACCCCTTAACTTAGCAATTTTTTTCAAATAATGTCTTAAAAATATATTTTTTAACAATGGAAAAATGCTATAGTGAATGACATGGCATAAAGACATCTTTTAAAGCTAAAAATTGTGATTACAAAATTGTGAAGATCGCCAATAATATAGTACCGAGTATACTCGTGCCCTGGTCTTTGGATTTTGTCCTGAAACTTGAAGCCATTTCTTAGTTTCTGTATATCCATGAAATCTAACCATTAGTTCACAAGGGTTTTCTGTGAACATAAATCTTGAAGGAGCTGGCTGAAGCACAGTTGATGTATTTATCTCGTACCACTGGAAAGCACTTGTCACTCACCTGATGGTTGTCATCACTTTGTCTCTAATAAAGTAACATCACATTCATCTTCACTTTCTGAGTTGCTAAATTCAACGTCAAACTCAGAATCACTATAGTAATCCTTTTTTGAAAGCATTGCCTAAACAACATAGGAGAGCATCTGAAAGTGTGTGTTGTTTTGTCAGGTATCCAAAGCTATACATAGTAAAGATGACTGTGTAGTGGTAACCACCTCAACCACAAGATAAGTCAGGCTAAAAGTGTAGTACCAGATGCTGTCTAGCAGCTGAACAGTCATGAAATTGATATAATTGGGGTTTTATTTACTTGAAGGTCTCTTCTTAATTTCCCAAAGTATATTTGGGATTCTATGTTAAGGGATTAAATGTAATCTTTTTTTAATTTTATTCCCAAAACTTTAAAATTTATCATTGCAAAGAATGAGGGATAGTATACTTTATAGTGTTTGTTGCCATTCAGTTGCAAAATAGAACAAATTTTCTCCTAAGAGTTTGTTCAGTTTTTTTGTAGCAGGATTGACAGAAACAAAAGTCTGGCATTTTACGTCAGAAACATAGCTGCTACCATTGTGTTGATGATTTTCTCTTCAGCATTTGTAGAGCCCCAGACATTGTCACATGAGATCTGGTTTCTAATTTCCAAACAGTGCATCCTTCAACCCATTTACAAAAATGAAGAAAACCAATCTTGAGTACATAAACTAGTAAAGTTACCCTAACTTACAGTTTTTTAAGACAAACAACCTGTTCTTGTTACAGCATAACTCATCAGTTAAGGAGCCAACAGCTCTCACAGTCAAAGGGAAGTAATGGTATAGCTTTAATAAAATAACTCTATAATCAACAGATAGCTGTGGCAAAGGGGAGTTGGACACCAGTGACACTAGAGAAGGTAGCACATAGTTCAAAGAGAGAACTGCAATTTGGTGGACCTTGCTACTTCAATAATTGAAAATCAGTCAAAGTTCTCAAAATATAGCACCCGCCTGCTGTAAAGTGATTAGTGAACATCAACGGAAGTTGCACAATAACCGGGGAGGGAACAAGATTGTCTCTATATAGAACACTACTAGCGTGTTTATGTTCAGTTTATGTATAACATAACTCTTTTTAAAATTTTATGCAAGAGTAAGTCATAAAATTGCTTAAAAATACCATTAGGCTAAGAGCCACTTAATTCACTACTTTCCACAAGAATAGTGGACACTGCTACATACAGATAGCAATCCTGTCCCTTTGAAATATGCTCACTATTTTTATATACTTGAATTTAGAATATTTCGTGACAGTACTCACTTTTCCACGAAATGTTTATAAGATGATATTTGACTTTTCTGTGTTGGCTTCAGTCGTCTAGTGAAAGTATGATTCCACAGTGGTGTTTCGTCAGCTGCCGAAATGACCTGGTTCAATGCGTTTGCCTTATTTTTGGTGCTTCAAATACCATTTCTTCGAATGTAGTTCCATCTTGATGTTTATATAAAAAAGTAGTAAAATAATTCATTTTTTCTGTTCACTTGCAAATTATTATAACAGGGACCTGAACATTGTTCCACCGTCTCACATCGAGAGTTCACTGCGGACTGACTATTGTCAAAGACAACTCCAGAGTCAAAGACATTTCACACAACACACAAGCTTCCACTTGTAACCAGTCTCTTCGATATTTCTTCGTCACATCTACTAATATTAATCAATATGCTGTCGTTCTCTAACATATAACCAAATTAGCATAAAATAGGCAAATTACAATTCACAAAAAAAATATTCTGACAAAAATATAAGAAAACATTTACAACCTTCCTCATCAGATTTGGTATCGACAAATCCGGTAGAAAATAACACATCTCCCAGATCCATTACACCTTCTTCTGCCTTCTCTATTGTAAGTGTTTAAAATTTATTACCTCTCATCCTGCTGGTCATCCACTGGCAGCAAAAAGCTATTCTCGCATTGACCTATGTCATTGTTGTTTTGCCTAAAATGGTGCGCTATATATTGTCATCAAGAACAATCTCTGCTAATTTGTGACTGTACATCCATAAGTATTTGCAGTAACCATAGTTTTGCAGAAAAATTCTAAGTCTAGATGAACCCATAAAATAATTAAATCCTTGCAGTTCTACAACATAGAAATATCCTAGGTTGTGGTGGTCTAACAAAATAATCAAAGTCCATACCACTGCTGTCCAAAATCAGTCAGAAAATCTACTATTCAACAGGCTTACAGAGCTCCCTACTCTCTCAAAACACTAAACCAGAAGTTCTCCTTTTCCCAAGTCTCAAACACAAGTCCCCTTCTTGTCTCAACA
The DNA here is from genome assembly GCF_023898315.1 of Schistocerca nitens. Lineage (NCBI taxonomy): Eukaryota > Metazoa > Arthropoda > Insecta > Orthoptera > Acrididae > Schistocerca > Schistocerca nitens. The sequence goes on from NC_064614.1 coordinate 287,566,237, forward strand.
TCCAATCCCAGCTTACTGTACCATGTTCCCATGATATCTTTGTCCTATTGGCTGCCCCTTCATTCCTTTCCCACTATGCCACTCCATCAGAGCTGCCAGCGGGCTCACCACTCTTTGGCAAGTTGGTGCTTGGCTACTGTGGGGCCACAGCCCTTGCAGCATCTTTTCCCCTTTTGTGCTGCATGTCGGTCCTCTTCCCCTCTATCCTTTCCCCCCTCCCTTGGGGGACATGTCTAATATATTTTTTGGGATTGTGTTCTGCATTTTCAGTAGCCTGACATCAGGACAGTCCCTTCACTGTTTTTTCGTTCCTTCTCCTATCCTTCCTCCACTTTGGAATTTGAGGTTCCTCTTTTTCTTCTTCCTCCCTGTACGATCCTGAAGGCCAGGCCATGCGTCTGACGCATAACAGGTGATTGGGTAACGTGTAATTCTCAGCCCTGATTTGACTAGTAGGGTTCACACGTAACCGCTGGTAAATGCCAGACCCAGGGAGGGGTACTTGAAAGACCATTTCCTTTATGCTATCCATTTGCCGACTCATACCCCACCAACGTGCAAACCCCCGTGTAAGCTTTCTAATGCCAACTGGAGGCTTTACTCCTCCCCGGCGAACTTCAACAAACATTTTCCCAGTTGTGATGACCCGGTAGAGTACCTTACCAACATTATATTTACCATCGCAGAACGTTTCATTCCTCACAACTCATCTTTACCACGCCGTTTCCCTTTTCCTTGGTGGAAGAGACGTGCCGCGACACAATTCATGAATGGAGATATGCTCTCCGTGTTTCTAACCATCATCCTACGATGGTGAACTGTATGTATAATAAACAGTTGGGTGCGTAGTGTAGTTGCTTTTCTTGGGATGGCAAAAAGTTAGTTGGATTTCATTTACTATTCTTTTACCAGTTTCACACTCTTCCGTGTGTGGGCTAACCTCTGACGACACTCAGAGACCAAGGTCCATTCCCCAACTTCCAACCTGGTCATAGCAGATGATGTAATAGTGGACCCTGTTGCTATGTTCAACACTTTGGGCCACTATTTTGTGGAGATTTCGAGCCCCAACCACTTTCACCCTGTCTTTCTCCATCAGAATTGTGAGTATTGCAATACCATTTTTACTCTCGCTTCATCCCGATCCTCCGCCCCAGGGCCAGATGATGTTCATACTCAGATGTTGCAGCACCTTTCTCTTGTGGGCAAGCACTTTCTCTCCTTCATACGTACTATCGCATCTGGGCAGAGGGCATGTTTCCCAGGTGTTGGTGTGCCACTGCCATACCCATATCTAAGCCCAGTAAGGACAGACTCCTTCATTGTAGCTACCGCCCCATTTCTCTCACCAGCTGTGTTTGCAAAGTGACGGAACGCATTATTCATGCCCAGCTGGTATGATGGCTCGAGTCTCTCTATGTGATTCTTCAGCAGTGTCATTCAAATAACAGGAAACCAATGCTGTCTGCAAATTGTAGTTCGTAGGCACAGAACTTGACATATTTACGAGTTTGAAACTGATACCGATGTGTGGAACTTGGGTTACTGTGTGTTGACATTCGTCGTCAGCGATTACAGGAAGCAGTTAGCGCTGCAGTTGCGGTCTCATGGGCGCTACACTGAGGGCTAGCACCATCTTTAGGGAAATTCAGATTTCGTACATCTACACCTGGTAACTTCCTTTTTGAGATATGTATTTGCAGGCGCTCTCTCTATTTATGCCTTATTATATTTAGCGGAAAGTACAGTTGTTAGGTTCAGTCTCCTGATAGGAATGGCTTTTCTTCCTATGTGCATAATGGCTGTTTATCTCACGCTGTGAGTGAGTTGTGTTGTAAGTGTGTCTGTTGGGTTCAGGTGAATGTATGAGGTGCACATAGTATTGTCACATCTGTGTTGTATGATGATGAGAGAATAGAACAACTCTGTGCAAGCACATGGCCTACTCTTGTTGAATAGAACCAAGGTGGCTGTTGAGTTTAACGTCACAAGCAGATAAACATCAGTAGTATATGCCTAAACTCAGTTGTGAAGAGGTTTGAAATTTAATGGAACATTGGTGCCAAGCTTGATCTGGAATGTTTGCCACTACCTTGCTTGCCCTTGCTGGGAAAATATTAGTGGCAAAATTTCTTCCATCTCCAGGATTCCTGCTTTATTGATACTTAGGAGTTGAATACCAGAGCACAGATGTGTTTTAGTGACCTCTGGAATTTACTTCTGAAAGCAGCATTAAATTCTTTGTTTTTTTCATCTCAGTGATAAAACTTACTGCAGAGTACCTATCTTGGTCTTTACCTCTACTGGTTTTGCTTACAGCAGCTCTGTACAATCCACTTCCTTTATTTGTACCTGTGATAGCCTATAGTGATAATCCACGTGGTATCATACAGTTACAGTAGCTTAGCTTCAGTCCTGCAATTTAGGATTTCTAGACAGAGCATGGCAGAAGTAGTCAGCTCCTAACAGTTCAGTCTACATTGATGTCGGTAGAGCCAGGATGCAAGCTCAGGTTGTATCAAGGATTGGGAAGGAAATCGGCCATGACCTTTCAAAGGAACAAAGGGTTATCCTACACTGGTTAGACAGTATCATGCCCTTAGATTTCCTACTGCAGAAAATGTGCTCTGTCTGGAAGTTTTTAGACATACGCTTGCCACAGAATATGCAAAGCCAGGTGGAGAGTTGTTCATCTGTATCTATTCACCAGCTTTGCTTGGATTGATATCTTACAGGGTTATAATGTGAAGTATTCACTGATTCAGCTGCTGGGATCCATCCAGTGAAGAATTACCATTGAGTATACCTCTGGCAGTGTAGCTCACAGCTTTATGTGAACACACAAAAGCATCTGCTCACATGGTCAGTACTGTGATAAAGATGTAATCCTGTGTAGATCAAATGATATATAGTAGAGGCATCAGTATTACAGGCATTGGAGGAATGTGATGGCATAGTGGGTTTTTTTAATATGAAACAAAAGAAAGTTAATGGAAATAATTTTAGTCCATGCACTGATGTGCTCATATTGTAATGAGTAGCTGGGTCATTCCATGTCAATTCAACCAATTTGAGAAAATGTTTCAGCTGATAGTCTCTGATTTGGCTGAAATTTAGCACACCAATGCTACCAAGTGTGGAACACTCGTGTATAAAATTTTAAGTTCCGCTGTCAATTAGTTCTAGAATTATGGCTTGTGAAAGAAACTGGCGTGACCCGGAAATTGCAACCCGCATCTGGCAATGTATCTTCAGACCCAACTTCAGGTCTTACTAACTTTGGAACTATTCCACACAGTCCAGTGAAATTTTTACAACCCAGTAACATCCATTTAGAGACCACACTCTATGAATCAAAACACCAACATATTTCTGAGGGAAAAATAAAAAATTACAAAATGTGATTAAAAAATGTAATACATTAAAAGGTACATATTGTAGGTGCCCTCTATGCCAAATATAATTCACTCAAAAAGGGTATACTTTTTTTTGTGGTAAGCTTAATGTGGCCTAAACACACAAACAACTCATCTTGCCCATGTCAGTCACACAAACAGAGTTACATGCACACGAAAATACAAAAATTAGGAAAATTACCTGAAAAACATGGATTTTCTAAGTGTGGTAGCACAAAAGGGGCAAGTGATATGCAAGCCAAATTTCAGACACTGCATCAGTAGACCATAATATAATATGTGGCAAAATTTCAACTTGTTATTGCAAGATATTTGTGTACAATAAAAGTTGACAGAGATGTATTTGGTTACGTTTCTTTTAACATGATTTAGCAAGTAATAATGATGATGCAGACAGCTTGTTTCAGATAACCATTAGGCAACAGAAAGTTAAACAATGGTAGTTTTCAGGGACAGAATGAGTCATTGTTAGGCAGGAACAACAAAGGAAACGAGCAACAATTACAGGTTACTCATGTTTTTAAGATTCTAGTTCAGACTGGTTAGTACTGTTGTAGAAAGTCAGTATGGAGGAGAAGAGTGTACTAGTGGTGCTTTTGTTCAAACAAGCTGCAGTATTGGTAGAGCACAAGCATCTGAATGTCATAAAACAACATATGGAACAAAATGTGGCATTCACTTTGTATTGTATGATCTGGATGAATCGGACCAAGATTTGTTGCTATCGAGATATGGGATACACCCTGTGGGCACAAGAAGTACAGTTCCAGGAAACTTTAGTGTTTGTTACCATCATATGGAAGTGTTTCTGGATAAGTATTCTTTCCTACAAAGAAATTGTTTTGATCCATTTCGGGTTCATAAGAAGCCAGTGAAGTGTGGCCTCAGAGAAATTGATATAAAATCAGTATTGAAAGTGAATCAGTGCATGGGAATTAACATGAAACCAGGACAAAAGTTATGTTCCAGGTGTGTTACACTGCTAAAAAATGAAGAATATTCTGATAATTGACATGACTGTGATGAAGAGTATCAGCCACCTACAACCACAGCGGATGAGCAATTAAATACTTCAGTGACTGCTCTTGGTTTGTCTCCCATGAAGACACACAAAGTTGGGAACAGAGACCGGCCCAGCTGTGGTAGAAGAAAACTACAAGAAGCTCAAATGGAATGAAAACACAAAATAGTTGACACACTAATGGTGGAAGAAGAACTATCTGCTCCAAAGGAACAGAAATCATGCCATAAATGCTCTGATTTTGACAAAATTGTGCATTATTTGAAAGAAAAATGTGCCATATCCACACACCAGAATAAAAGTAGCTATTCTTACCCTTGCACCTTCCAGCTGGTCTATTGCCTACACTGCAAAGGAATTCAATGTTTCGACATATATTGTAAAGCAAGCTAAGAAAATTAAAGCAACCCAAGGAGTGCTTCCACAACTTCAGCAGGTTCAGGGTAAGCAATTGAGTTCAGAAATAAAGGTGCTAGTGTCTGAGTTTTATGAAAATAATGACTACAGCCGAATAATCCCTGGAAAAAACGACTATGTAACGGTGAAAATGGGAAATCTACGTGTACAGATGCAAAATAGACCATTGCTATGCAACATATCAGATCTATATGTAGAATTCAAGGAATAGTATCCCAATACCAAAGTAGGTTTATCATCTTTTTTCAATCGTCGGGCCGAAATGGGTTGTGCCTGTAAGTGCAAGGGGCACACACAATGTTTGTGTATGTGAGACCCATCAAAATGCTAAGCTGATGTTTGCTGCTATAAAGGATTCTGGTCTGGATTACAAAGGTGCAACGAAGCTGCTAGTTTGTGACATCAGTTCCTACCAGTGCATGATACAAAGTTGTGAAAAGTGTCCTGGTAAGGCAAATCTTGCAGAACACATGAATAACAAACTGTATGGTGAACTCCTTATGGATGACGATGAACTTGCTTCTCATAAACAATGGACACACATGGATTGCCCAAGTCTTGAAACAAAGCAACGTACAGTGGAAGATTTTGTTGAAATGTGTTGTCAAAAAATGGACAAATTGACCACACACAGCTTCACAGCAACAGCACAATCACTTATCTCCTGTTTCGTAAGGATAATTTGAAACAAGAAATTATAGTAATACTAGACTTTTCTGAAAATTATGCATTTATAGTTCAAGATGCCATCCAAGGTTATCATTGGGGCAACAGTCAAGCAACTCTCCAGCCATTTGCGATTTATTATAGAGGTGAATGAGGTGATGTGTCTATCATGAACCTATGCATTTTTAGTGACTGTTTAATTCATGATGCCATTGCAGTTCATGCCCACGCTCGCACTGTCATGGCATATGTGAAAAACAAGCTGCTTCACATACATTTTGCGAAATACTTCAGTGATGGGGCAGCTAGTTAGTACAAAAGCTGTAAAAATCTCAAAAATTTATGCATGCATTACCATGATTTTCAGATTCAAGCAGAATGGAATTTTTTCACAGCAAGTCATGGTAAAAATGCATGTGATGGTATTGGTGCCTACCGTTAAGCGCATGGCATCACAAGCAAGTCTGCAGCACCCTACAGAAGGTCACACCTCTTCAATTATTAACCTGGGTACAGAAAAATCATTCTATGTTTCGAAAGATGAGGTGAAATCAGTCAGAGTTGCTACACAGCAGACTAGAACATGTTAAAACTGTTGCAGGCACAAGGAGCTATCATCACTTCTCTCCAGCGGATTCTGACAATGTGCAGATGAGCAGAGTGTCTGGTTATAACTATAGGTTCATGCACAACATGTGTCTTCACAGTGTTTCTGACTCAGGATTCAGAAGCAAAAGCAGTGACATACAACCAGGTTGCTATGTTATTGCTGTTTATGATGACAAATGGTACTTAGGATGTGTTGCAGAGTGCTGTGAAGCAGAAGGTGATGTATTTGTGAACTTCATGGCACCAGCAGGACCAGCAAGATCATTTCATTGGCCATGTTTGGCAGACAGGTGTTGGATTCCTTTTGAACATATTCTTATGACAGTTCCAGTTCCTACCACAGTGTCAGGAAGAAAATGCAATTTGCCACTCAATGCACAGAGTACAGTAGCTAAAATGTGGGAGAACTTCTGTTCGAAGCACAATCAACTGGTTTCTAGCAGTTTAAATGTGCAGTAAACGTTAATGATAGGTTGTGTTAATCTGTATATATGTTGTTGCTTAGTGATTAAACAGTTGTGGGAGAGGATAAGAAGAGGCAGAACAGTTTACAATATGTTTTTACAAAATTGTGTTGTGGAACAATGGCCACATCACCAAATACATCTGTCAACTTACATTGTACACACGTCTTGCAATAACATGCTGAAATTTTGAGATATATATCATTATGGTCTACTTATGCAGTGTGTGAAATTCCGCTTGGATACCACTTGTCCCTTTTGTGCTACCACACTTCGAAAATCCATGTTTTTCAGGTAATTTTTCAAATTTTTGTGTTTTTGTGTGCATGTAACTCAGTTTTTGTGACTGATATGGGCATGATGAATTCTGTGTGTGTTTAGGCCACATTAAGCTTACCACAAAAAAAATTATACCCTTTTTGAGTGAATTATATTTGGCATAGAGGGCACCTACAATATGTACCTTTTAATGTATTAGCCTACATTTTTAATAACATTTTGGAATTTTTTATTTTCCCTCAGAAATATGTTGTTTGTGTTTTGATTCATGGAGTTTGTTCCCTAAATGGATGTTACTGGGTTGTAAAAATTTCACTGGTCTATGTGGAATAGTTCCAAAGTTATTAAGACCTGAAGTTGGGTCTGAAGATAGATTGCCAGATGTGGGTTGCAATTTCCAGGTCACGCAACCTTCTTTCACAAGTCATAATTCTGGAACTAATTGGCAGGGGAAACGAATACTCTGTAAACGAGTGTTCCACACATGGTAGAATTAGTGTACTGAATTTCTGTCAAATCTGAGACTATGACCTGGAGCCCCTGGTTGAAATGACATGGAATGACCCAGCTAGAATATCTGGCAAAAAATCCTGATGGAGGTAAGTGATCCCACAAAAAGGAAAAAAGGAATTTTCATGCAAAAGGAGAGCAAATGCACAAGAAACATTCCTAAGTATGTGATGTTCACCTGCTTTATTTCTTCATTGATAGTCCTCGGTGTGAACGTACTGCATTGTTATACTGTCTGAAAAATGGGAGGGTGGAAGTTCAACACTGACTACTGTAAATGACATAGCCAACAGTTGCGTTTCCCAGTTCTTTACTTTCACTGTTCATCCCACTCCCCCCAATATTACGTTTTTATGGCCAGTTCACTGTTGGTAAATGTTAAGCCTTATTAGTACATTGAAGGCAAACATCAGCATACTGCTACAATAGTTTGCTGCTGGCAATCTATGAGCAGTAAATACCTAACCACACAGTTCACAGTTCTTGAAGAATAATAAGGTATGTGTGACATTATTTCTCACATAAATTGAACAGACACTGTCACTGTTTTCTCACACGGCCTATTTGTGTTACACTAATCCCACTGTTAAGTTAATGCATTATTGTTACTCTAACTGATTCAGACTTCCCATCTGAAAATTGGCCATGGACTGTCTTTCTCGGGACCAAAAATTGGCCCTTTACATGTCCTTACAATAATAGGCACAGAAACTATACATTGGGAAGAGCAATTCCGTCTTATGCAAGACACATTTTTTCTGTTTTGTTTCGCCCAGACATGTTTCAACACATTTTGTGCTCTCTTCAGTGGGTTCTTTTTTTATTTTTTACTTACACGATACTATTAGACATTGGTGGTGCCATGTGACTAGGGTCTCTGGTCGGGCAGACTGTTCGCCTGGTGCAAGTCTTTTGAGTTGACACCACTTCGGCAACTTGCATGTCGATGCGGGTGAAATGATGATGATAAGGACAACACAACACCCAGTCCCTGAGTGGAGAAAATCTCCTACCCAGCCGGGAATCGAACCCAGACTGTTAGGTATGACACTCCATCGCACTGACCATTCAGCTACAGGGGCGAACATTGGACATTTATTTTGGTAGCTATTCTGCTACACAAGCTACAACTTCTCATGGTTTTGTTATTGTATATGATGTTGGCGATGTGAATGGGCAGATTTCGTGGCCTATGGTCACTTGACACTACACTTCCTCCGATTTTTCTAAACATAGGCAGAGTTTTCGCCACCATTATGTGTTGTAGTCAACAGAAAAAAGATGTACCTAGCATAAGGCGGAATTGCTTTTCCCATTTTGTAGCAAGCCCGGACATAACAAGAAGAACTGCAACACCACAACATGATTAAACTATACATTGTTTGATGTTTAAGTTGCAGAAATTACGATTACAACATAGCTCGTTCTATTAACTGAACACATTGAAAAATTCCTTCTTTTTAATATTCATTCTACCACAAAGGTTAGGACGAATTATTTGTTTAAATAATGAAATTAACCATTATAGTTATGCAAACCCTGCTATTGACAAATCTGAAAATTATTTTGGAATTAATTAAGGGCTGGCTTTGCTAACATGTTTCAGAATGGAGTCAAATCAATACTTTAAGAATCCTAGTTGTTGTTCTTCCAAATGTTTATGATTAGTACAGAATTTATATTCGTTTATAACTCAACAATAGAACCTGTCATGAAACAGTTACTGATTTCACCCTATAACAAAATATATTAACTAGGAATAGTCAGAATAAATTAGGAAATTGATTACATACACAAAACTAAGCACAAAATTAGATCTGGTGCTATATTTCTTAAGACTGAAGACGAACCTTTTATTTTTTATGTAAATGCAGATTATACTGTTATGAATCTAATACTGGTATATATGTTAGTGGTAATTAGTCAAAATGAAAAAATAAATCTAACGAGGCAGATGGCAAAACGAGAGGAAGTAAAAAGATCCCAGCTTGCTTCGTCACAAGTGGGGAATCTCTGGGTATGATATTTGTAACTGCAGAGATCATAAATTAGTAGAATTTGCTGAGAATAACATGTCCTTTCACAGATTCTTCCAAAAGAAAACAAACAGAAAAGAGAGTTGTATGATTTACAGAATATTTGTGGTTTCCCCCTCCATTGTGTGTTTGGTGATATAGGTGTGGTAAGATTATTAACCTATATACTGAAGTGGTACTGTTCACTCAGGCTTATGCTTGCCTTACTGGATGTACCTATTTTGTGAAGAGATCTGTCACCCTTATCCTGTTCATATTATTATTTATCTTCAGTATCTTCTGAAGGTCATATTTTCCATGATTCTTACTGCAGTGGTCCGGCTATGCAGTTCCACTAATTGTATGGGACTTCACTACCAACTACAGTGGGTTGAGGGCTGTAAGAGAGAACTCGTATTCTCTTGCTGCGAAATCACATAACCACTTTTTGAAGAACTCTTCTGAACATATCTCATAAACCATAATGACATGAAGTGAAGATTCTGTCTAGACATAAGTTAGCGAATGAATGACAGTAAGTAAGTAAATGAGAGGTTGTGAAATACACAGTTCCCAGAACTAACTCTTCACACCGTGTATGACTTTTTTATCACTTCCATCAAATTTCCTGTGTTCAAAATGTTAATTTGCACCTGATTTATAATATTTCCACAATTTGCGCTTTATGAAAAATGTTCACAGAGAAAAAACTTATGTAAAATGATGGTGGCATGATATTGAGTGTCAAGTAGTGTTTACAAACATGGCATGTTTTAAGTTTCTTGACACCAGGGTGCTCTACTCAGCAGATTTGAACCATTCAATGTCACCCCGTTTGCATGAGGCTCCCAATACTGGATTTCGTAAACAGATTTCCCAATACCGCTTTTGGAAGGTCATGCAAACACTTTAAAAACGATTCTGGTAATCCGCCTCAGGTTGCAAGTTTTGCATTCTGCAATAGATTTTTGCTCCCATGTAAATGCAACTGGTTCTGAAATGTGTTTGGGATGTCAGGTTTCATCTTGTTTTTTTTTTTTTTAAAAAAAAAAAGTTCTGCTAATATGGACACAATTGCTTTTTGTTCAGGGAAGGGTAAGAAGAAATATTAGACTGAGGCATCTAATTGAAGAGAGATAGTGATTGTGCTGACTAAATCATAAACTGTAACAGTTGTTTGCTAGGTACCATATTTATCTGGGCTAGCAGATTCACTTCAGACCTTAATGTGTGAACACGACAGCAAAGAAACGTTTCTGAAATTCAGTTGTTGTCTTTCAGAAGGTGTGTCACATGTAAACGTAATGCTTGTAAAGTTGGAACAATTCGTGCTGTATCTCCTGCTGCTGCCAAGCTCTACTCTGCATGGTGGGTGATGGGAGTAACTAGGTCCTTTCGAATAAAGATATCATGACCAATCACAACGATTTCCAAACTGTCTCTACTGTGCATCTGCGGTTCTGTGATTGTTGTGATCGTTGACACCTTTATCAAACCATATTTAGCGTGTTTAATCGTTTGATCACTTGCAGCGCTAGTTGACACCTTCAGTCACTCTGCATTGCTCAGATGTTTTCAGTTTAAAGACAGCTCCAATTATGTATATTTTCATGCTGAGAAGCATATTTCGAGAATTTATTCTCGTTGTCAACTCCAGTATTTTGTTTAATGTTACACAAACAATGTGAATGATAATTGGCGTCTGTATGGTTCCCTACATAACTGAGGAGGTACAGTACCTGATAACATCAAAAAGACCACTACAGTGCAAGAGACACAGAACAACACACATGCAAACACCACACAAAAAACTTGTGTAAATAATTGCAGTTGACAAAAATTCTCGAAGCACATCGTGTGAAACATGAAAAGATATGTAACTGGTGCAGTGTTTCATTATTTATATAATGAATGACAGCTGCAGGCTTTCCGGAAACAAGGATTGTGACCTATGAAATTGAGTCAAACATTTCTGTTTCCTAGAAATTTATCAGTTTCATTTAACGTCACCTGTTTTTATTAGTTAATAAACTATTATTAGATAATAAACAGGTCCTTGACAAGTATTGTGATGTCTGTTGTGTACATACATCATACATACAGTGTGAAAAATGTAAGGTGGTATCTTATACCTTATTTAAATTCCTTGACAAGTGTAAATGCTGGGTTTCACTGTAGCTTCACTTGTTCTGGGGCTAGACCATTGTCATCAGGCCCCTTCTCTGGAGTCCACAGGTTCCCCACAGTGCAAGTTCAAAGTGTAAATGACTTCTCCAATACAAGTAAAGACATTTGCTCGTCATCTTGTTTTGTGGATGCACTATGCTCACATTTCACTCTTCATATCTATACATAAATCCAAAAAGTATACGAACAGTGGGTCATTCTTCCTACACAACCATTGAAAAACATGTTTCTCCATGAAAATCTTTCATCGGTATAGCAAGAAGTGACACATTGCTATATTAAATAACAACATGTACCACACAGCTTATGTACTTACTTCTGTTTGATGTCAAGAAAGGATTGAAAATAGACATAAGATGCTATTTACTGTCATAAATACCCCCTTACTTCTAGATACTTCAATATGCAATTTTATTTTGGTAATACTGCTTGAGGTTGCATGGTAAGGATTTGCACTCATCCTGTTCTCAAACCATGGAGAAAAATGGTCCCAATATATTGTCGTATGCACAGGTTACTTCAGTTACAGTGACAGGTTTCTACAGAAAGTGCATTAGATGATGTTTGTTTACAAAAAATATACTGTTGTAGAGTAACCCACTTTTAATTAGGTTTATTTATACATGTATACTAGGAAACACAGCTATTTGTAGCAATTGCTAAGTATGCACTGAAGAGCCAAAGAAACTGGTAAAACTGCCTAATATCGTGTAGGTCCCCGCAAGTAAGCAGAAGTGTCGCAACATGGCATGGCATGGCACGGATTCAACTAATGTCTGAAGTAGTGCTAGAGGGAATTGACACCATGAATCCTGCAAGTCTGTCCACAGATTTGTAGGAGTACGAGGGGGCGGAGATCTCTTCTGAACTGCACATAGTAAGGCATCCCAGATATGCTCAATAGTGTTCATGTGTGGGATGTTTGGTGGCCAGCAGAAGTGTTTAAACTCGGAAGAGTGTTCCTACAGGCACTCTGTAGCAATTCTGGATGTGTGGATGTTGCATTGTCCTGCTGGAATTGCCCAAGTCCGTCGGAATGCACAATTGACGTGAATGGATGCAGGTGATCAGGCAGGATGGTTACGTATGTGTCACCTGTCAGTCTTACCTAGACGTTTCAGGGGTGCCATATCGCTCGAATTGCACATGCCCCACACTATTACAGAGCCTCCAACAGCTTGAACAGTCCGCTGCTGATTTACATGGTCCATGGATTCATAAGGTTGCCTTCATACCTGTACACGCCCATCCACTCGATGCAATTTGAAACTAGACTGGTCCGACCAAGAAACATGTTTCCAGTCATCAAAAGTCCAATGACTATGTTGACGGGCCCAGGCGAGGCGTAAAGCTTTGTATCGTGCAGTGATCAAGGGTACACGGGTGGGCCTTTGGCTCTGAAAGCCCATATCGATGATGTTTTGTTGATACTTGTTGATGGCCCATCATTGACATCTGCAGCAATTTGCAAAAGGGTTGTACTTCTGTCATGTTGAACGATTCTCTTCAATCACCGTTGGTCCCATTCTTGCAGGATCCTTTTCTGTCCACAGCTCTGTCAGGGATTTGATGTTTTACCAGATTCCTGATATTCACGGTACACTCTTGAAATGGTCGTACAGGAAAATCCCCACTTCATCACTACTTGTAGCAACAGTAACCAATCCATCAACTGCGGCAGACCCTTTTTGTCTTATATAGGCGTTTCCGACCACAGCGCCATGTTATGTCTGTTCACATATCTCTGTATTTGAATACGCACACCTATACTAGTTTCTTTGGCACTTCAGTGTATATCGTAATTGGGTTCGAGGTTTGGAACTTAGTGGCAGCTATTTATTCACAACTGATACAAAAGAGTTACATGTTTGCACCAGTTATTGTACTTGTGTGTAGAACCCGTTACCAGCGATGTGGAAGGTGTAGTATACCGTTAACAGAGCCTGTCCTGTTGATGGTGCAAAAGGAGCGGTCTCTTGATTCTCGCGTACGACTGTGATGGTGTTATCCTAATGCATTACATTCCTCCACGGCAGACCATCATACAGCGCAAGTTGTGGCTGCTCTGTTTGGTAGATGGGACCCGCCATACTTCCCTGGCTTCAGTCCTTGTGGCTTCGATTTGATTCCGAAGATGAAGGAACCACTTCGTGGCATTCGCTTCAGAACTTCTCCAGAGATTCGACAGGCAGTAGACTGCTCCATTCACACCATCAACAGAACAGGCTCTGCTAACGGTCTACTATGCCTTCCACATCACTGGCAACAGGTTCTAAACAATGCTGGTGACTACTGTAAAGGACAGTAACAGGTGAAAACATGTAACTCTTTTGTATCAGTTGTGAATAAATAGTTTGCCACTATTTAAATTCCAAACCTTGTATATGTCCTATGTCCTCCTTCCCCCTACCTATTTCCATTCCCTCCTGTACTCTGTCCATCTGCTACTCTCCCTCTATCTGGCCTTGGGCCTTGTTTATTGTTACTGCATATTGATTCAATAGTGGCAGTCTAATCGTAAGCCAAAAACCCAACTTCTCAGTTTTCTGTGCAAATGGATTGCAAAGAAAAAAAAACAAATTAACACACTGTGTGTGTGTGTGTGTGTGTGTGTGTGTGTGTGTGTGTGTGTGTGTCAGTTTTTATAAAACTGATTGCAAGAAAGAAAACAAAACTACACATATTCACAGAACACCACAGCACAGCATTTTCTTTCTGAGTCAATTTTAATAGAAAACCTGTACATTGTTTTTATAAAAACCTTTAACATAAGTCTGTATGAATGTTTATTACAACATCCTGTAAAAATTTAAATTAAATTGGTCAAGAACGCTTTGAGATTTTTGGTAACAACATTAAACGACAACTTTTCTTAATGTAATAATATATATTATTTTCCCCAACTTTGTTCAGAATTCTAATTATAGGTTTAAGCAGAAAGTAGGAAACTTTAAATGCCCAATCGAGTATTGTTATAGGCTCCTACATCAGTAAATTCCATTGGTTTTTCTTTTTTTTTTTAACCACAGCTTTTTCCATATTTACAGATTTTGTTCATACAGTGTTTTGTGGTTGTTACTTAGTCTCTTACTGCTGAAATCTGAGGAAGCTCTGAATATACAGTTCAGTCCATCCACTTAAAAGAATCATTTCTGAGCAGGCTGTATCTGGTGCTTTTTTACCATACTGCAATGATACTTTCTTGTTATTCCTTTGCATGATTTAGTCACTTTTTATGTCTTCTAAGTGAATAATATAAAATAAAGTGCTATGCTGTCTTTGGGTTCATTTACTGCTTCTGAAGTTCGAAAACTTTTGTTGAACAGGTATGATATTTGGAGTGGTACTTATGATGGTACTGGAGACACTTGTAAGAAGTGTGCTGGTGTAGATCACACTGCATCACAGGACATGAATCCTGAGCACATGAAGCTACGTGAAGAACTTAGTCTGGACGGAGAGCAACTGCTTTCTGATTTACGCTATGTGCAACATTTGTACCAAGGATCAGACTCGAATGACTCTGGAGCTGGTTGCGCCGAGGTATTTCTATGTTTAGGCACTATAATATGTGATTCTTGTTGCATAAATATTCTGACCATTTAATGAAATTTTTGCTTCCAAATGCTATAGTATCATACTGAGTTTGTGCAGGTGCTTCTTAGTGGTGAATTTTCATTTGCTGGAGATAGCAGAAAGATGACAATCCTTTGACAGTGGTGGAATCACAAAGTATTCTTTCAATTTCTGCATATATTCAGCTGTGTTTGTAATTTCATGTGCTTCACAATCATTCTCACAAATATCTTAATGTTGAAAAATGAGTTTAACTTGGTGGCTTGTGTGTGTGTGTGTGTGTGTGTGTGTGTGTGTGTGTGTGTGTGTGTGTGTGTCATCTCAATTTGTTATAACAAATCTGCCACTCCTTAAGGGTATTTGAAAGACCTGTAATCTATGCTTAGTGTAATTTTCAGATTTGTTAGATTGAAAAGAAACTAGCTTGTCATTCTTCTTAGTTTGTGATACAAGCACCTAATCATTACACTTCATTGACAGAAGATGCAGTGCCTTTCTCCATCATCAGAAGCAGAAGCAAGCAATGACGTCCAATTGTACGATGACTCAGATTTTGGTGTCAGTCAAGCAGCACCTATGCACTGTAGCCCCAGTCAAAATGGGCTTGATGGGAAGGAAAATGAGGTATAGTTCTTTTGTATCAAAAGTAATGTGTATGTGTTGCATTCTGGATGCATGGTGTAATATTTTGTCATATGCTCATTATTGTTTAATTTGTTCTGTTGATGTCAAGTTTTACCTTGCAATGCCTACACTGAGCAGTTGTATGTTAAGTGATAACCCTGACCTCTTCTGCCTATTGCCATAGTAAAAAAAATTCTCTAGTATTTACCAGTTTCGGCATAAATAGATGAAGAAATCCACTACTGTTTCCTTACCTTCTTGGACACAGATAACTGGGATAAATAACTGTGAAATGTAAGGAATAATCATCCAGACTGACCTAAAATGCAATAACCACATAAAACAAAACTTTAGGGGAATCAGATGTGTGTCTAAGATTCATTGGAAGAATCTTAAAGAAATGTAATTCATCAACGAAAGAAGAGGCTTACAAAACACTTGTTAGACCAATTCTTAAGTATTTTTCAACAGTCTGAGACCTTCTCCCACAGAAGGGAGAGCACATCCTGTGAAGAGCGGTGAGTTTTGTCACAGAATCATTCAGTTGCTGCAAGGGCATTACGATGATGGTCAACGAACTCCAGTGACAAATATTAAAAGAGAAACGTTGTGTATCTGTATACATAGTCGGTGAGCCACCTTATGGTGCCTGGAGAAGGTTATCTTGTACCATTGCTAGTCACTTCTTTTTCTGTTCCACTCACAAATGGAGAAAGGGAAAAAGACTGCCTTAATATCTCCACATGAGCCATAATTTCTCTTAGTCTCTTTATAGTCTTTAGGTGAAATCTTTGTGGGCAACAGTAGAATCACTCTGCACTCGGGTGCAAATGCAGATTTGAGTACAAGAAGCACCTCTGTAAAAATAGCATGTGAATCGAACTTGCCAGTAATACAGCTAGCAGCACAACTATGAGTAGTTACACTGTCTTACTTTAATCTGATCTGGTGAAGATCTCAGCCACTTGAGCAGTGGTCTATATGCAGTGTCCTTTACAGATGAGCTATGCTTTATTAGAATTCTCCGAGTAAACCGAAGTCGACCATTCACTTTCATTACTACCAGCCTGATGTGCTCGTTCCATTTCATATTGCTTTGCGATGTTACGCATAGGTATTTAATTAACCGGATTGTCACACAACGCACCGCCAACAATGTGTTTTAACATTGTATGATTATTTTTTCTACTCATCTGCATTAATTTCTTTTTCTCTCATTTAGGGCAAGCTGCCGTTCGCCACTCCAAATAGAAATTCTGTCAGTCATTCCATAACCTCCTATAGTCACTTGAGGATGCCACTGTACCTTACACCACATGAACTTCAGCAAAAAGTAACATATTTCTTCTCACTCTATTCATCAGATCCTAACAATACTTCTGTATCCAATGAACACTCACAGTTGAGGACAATGTGCTGGGTTCTGTTACTGAAGAAGTCTGAGACACCAATAACCTATTACATTTACTATGAAATTCATTAACAGTTACCATTGTAGTACTTTGTCAATTCTGAAACTCTAGGCATATGTAATCTGCCTGTTGCCCTTCATCCGTGGACCTCAGGATGCCTTATGAGAAGTGGAAAAGCAGAGTTTCACACA
The DNA here is from genome assembly GCF_023898315.1 of Schistocerca nitens. Lineage (NCBI taxonomy): Eukaryota > Metazoa > Arthropoda > Insecta > Orthoptera > Acrididae > Schistocerca > Schistocerca nitens. The sequence continues at coordinate 287,583,624 of NC_064614.1, forward strand.
AGCACTGCGTGCTAGATCCATGCTGATTTATGATAAGCTTTTCTGTCTCAAGGGACTTCATTATATTCTAACTGAGAATATATTCAAGAATTCAGAACAAACCGATGTTAAGGATATTAGTATTGGTGTGCAATTTTGGAGGTCCATTCTTTTATGCAGGAGTTGCTGCCGTTGTTGTTGTTGTTGTTGTTGTTGTTGTTCCCCACCCCCTCAGGTCCTTGGCAGTTTTCAGTGGGCGAGAGAGTCATGATAAATGCAAGCTAAGAACAGGACAAATGCTGTAGAGTACCCTGTGTAAAACCAAATTGGGATTCCGTCTGAACATGGTGACTTGTTTGTTTTTTAACTCTTCAAAGTCACGTCTCCACACCAGGGATCCCCATTTCTATGTTCACCATACAGGAGTCGGTGTGATTGTCAGACAGTGGTATGTCTGTACGATCCTCCTACATAAATGATTTTTAACATTGAATTTAAAACTTCAGCTTTCTTTTTCTTCAATTGCCACACCATATAAGTCAATGAGTGACAGAATAGAAGTCTTCGTCCCACTTAGTGAATTTTATAGATGACCAGAATTTTCTTGGGTTCTCAGCAGGAGCTTTTGCTGAGGTTTAATGGTGGAAGTTTTATGCTTTGCACATCAATCATTTTACAGGCTCAAGAAATTTGACAGACATTTATTTGCCTGTTGACATTTCCATGTCCTCTTTTTTTTTTTTTTTTTTTTTTACTTAGAGTGCAACGATCTCATGACTCCTCAGCATTTTATGAATTTTGTTATTAAACCAAAACGTGTCTTTTCTGTCCTTGCACGTAAGACTCTAGAGCACTAGTCAGAATCCATGCAAACTTTGCCCACAATTCCTCTTCATCCCTCATATTGAAACTAAATGATGTCCATTCATTGTCTAAGTAGGATCCTGACACTGCTTATCTACTCTTTTCCAGCATAAAAACTCTCCTAGCTGCCATGGCAAATTTATTAACTTTAATAACCATCATCACTACATCAGACTGACTGTTGGAAAGGTCAGGCTGCTTGTAGCTATAAGGTCAAAAATGTTTCCATTTTCTATTGATTATTGAACTAGTTACACAATACACTTTTTGGAAAATGTGGTTGTAATTACTTTGCAAAGCTGTCTGCCCTTAACTCCTGCATTTAATTCGTGACTCTACAATCTGTAGTTGGTAGTTCAGACTCTTCCCACTAATATTGCATAATTGTGATATTTCCGCACTACTGTGTGTAAACTTTCTAGGAATGATTTTGCAAATGTTAAAACAGAATCAGGTCTTCGGTAAAGACATCTGATGATTAACTTAATTCACCTAGCCTGGTTATTCACGTCCAGATAACATTGTAGTCACTCAATTTCGACCTTGATAGATGCATTATTTTTGGCATTTGCAATGAACGCTCCTGCTCCTAATGTGTCTAACCTGTATTTTTGCTGTAGTTCCATGTCTCATTTAATATTATGAATCTTTCTACCTCGAGTTTCGTCTAGCTTCGATTCAGAGTAAAATATGACAGCTTTTTGCGGGATCAGTAAATTCCAGGACTTTTGTTTCCAATGCTTCAATAGTTTACTGTTAAAATTTTGACATTTGAAGTTATTTGTTTGGTATGCGATCTCATTTCATTCTCTGTGTATCAATTAGTAATCCTTCAATAGAAGACCTCAACTTATGTCACCAAATCTAAAGAAACTTTCTTCCTCCGATATTCATCTTGATGAAACGTTGAGAAAAATGAAGAAATTAGAGCTTGTTCAGATGTTCACTGACTGTCATTCTTCCCATGCACCATTTGTGAATGGAACAAAGATAAAAGATAGTACCAGAAGTACTCTCTGCCACTCACTGTAAAGTGGTGTGCAATGTGTAGACGCAGATTGTATTATTGTGACTTATGCGAACATAGATTTTGTGAATGAATAATCTGATTATTTTTCCAAGAGATGCATTGTCTCTGCTTTTTGGACAATAAGTGTACCCAGTCTCGTAGTAAAGGGGGCACAAAGTACATTACATTAAAGTGATATGGTTTACTGAACATATCTTTGAAACCTGTAGGTCATTCTTTCATCTTGTTTGCGCAGAGAATATCAAAGTTCTCGATAAAATGTCTGTTTAGATAAATTGCTTCCCTGCATTTCCCCCAAGTCTCTCTGTTATGTAAGTGGAATGTCAGGTGGTTTCATTCATAGAGATTTCTACCTTATCGGTTTAAGGAGTGAAAATGAATGAACCTGTTGATCAGTCTCATTTAGAGAGTTTTGTATGTCTTATACAGGTCCCATTTATCCAGGTCTGACTGTATTGGGATGAGTTTGTCAACCTTATTTTATAAGGATAGTTAAATTAAGAATTACCTGGGGTAAGAAAATTTATCTTTAAGTTATGGTTGTATTTTCAGTCATTTGAAGATTTTGGTGCAACAAACTCTCGAAGGATGCTGTCGAATAAGGTTCTGTTATCCATGGAAGTGGGTGCAGAAAAGAAAATGAACGAACGACCCTTCAGTCTAAAAATGCCAGCAAAAGACAGAAAAAGGTAATGAAAAATTAAAAAAGTATAAATGTTCTGGTGTTCATATCCATTCAGTATGTTTATTTGGTCGGATATTAATTAGTGAAAAGTTTGTATTGGCTTTTGATTTAGTATTAAAATACATGGCTTAGAATAACCAGGGTTGCATTGTATATATGTAGGTATTTTTCATACACAAAACATTAAAATTTGTGCGCTGTGTTAGAGTTGCTTACTTAAGAAACACAGTTTTTAAACAGGTCCCATTCTCCTTGGTAAAGTCGTAATGATGTAGATTTAACATGGTCTGCTAAATAACTTAAGGGTAAAATGCTAGAATGAAGCTTTCTTATAGTTATAAAGGGGTCATTCTCCAGACCTTGTCCACTCCAAGCTGAGGCTAACTTTCTAGTAGTGTTAATGTTGAATTTGTGTTAAACTCTCACCAAGTGGGATGTTGCAGTGGTTAAGGCTCTGAGCTCTCACTGTGGAGGACTGCATTAAATTCCCCATCTGTGTACCCTTGCTCGAGTTTTCGGTAGTTTCCCTTAATAGCTTTAGATGATCCTCTACCCACCTTAATACTATGAGGGTAATAGAAGGTTGGTTTAATCTTCCTTCCTTCTTTTTCTGTACTCCTTCCCCTCACTAACTAATATGATAAAAGAATGTATTATTGTGTATACTGGCTGAACTTTCAAGCATTTAGAACTTGACTGATGATATAACTTACATGTTATTCTTAATTGTATTGTTCAAAATCAGTCTTCAGAAACAGTTTAGTCATTGGCTGGGTATGTTTTGTGCATAAGCCTCTTCATTCTTTTCAATCCTCCCATCACTGCACTGCCACCACCCTGTTCCAGTCCTGTCCTTTTTTCCAAATTCTCTCCTCCTCCTCTTTCAACAGCAAGCTTCCATCTGGTTGTCTTTTTGGCCTTTTGCACTGTATTTTCATTGCTGTTGTTTCACATGCCATTCTCTTTACATGTCTGTATCATTTAAGCCTTGCTGATTCTACCTGGTTCTTGCATTGGTACTTCCTTTACACCTCCCTGATTCGATGGGCCCTTCCACATCATATCCAAAAGAAGTAGTATGCTGTCCATCTTTGTACTCCCACTCTGCTTGTGTGAAATTATATTCATGTGCAAGTGTCTTTGCTTAAGTCTCTTTTTTTCCATTGCCCTGATTTCACAAGCGTAGGCCAGAATATGTACACATTAGGTTTGATATTGTTCCTTTGGTTTCTCACTTACAAATGCACTTGTTCTCATGTTAAATTTCATTCAGTATCTGTCGATTCATATAATTACCACTGAACTACATCCTCCTCATTCCTCCGGATCAGTAAGCCACCTGTGAAGACCATTAACTCTAAATCCTGCCAATTTGTGCATTACCTCATATAGAGGGTGGCGATCCTTCTGGAAAATCTGGAATTCTCAGGGAATTATATTTTACCTGAAAAAAACCATGGAATTTGTATTTTTAACCTTGCATTGAAATTTGACGTCGTTGAATTTTATAAATCACAAATTTTAAACTACTTAATATTTCAAAGTGTGTTAATTATGTGAATAATATTAAATTTTTTGTTTAAAAACTGTGGTTAAACTATCACTTCTGGCTGGTATATTGCTCAGCAAGAGGGAAGAAAAGTCATTATTGTGGTATGCTTGTCTCTTTCCCACCCACCCCCCCTCCCTCACCATTAATTTATGAGGAGCTTCTTGGCACTGACACCATCTTTCTCATTGCACTGGGAATTCTTAGGGAACTTTTTGTGGGAATGGACTTATTTGTTTTTAATCCAATCTGTGCCTCTCTTCCAATTTTAACATAAGCTAGCTTTTTTGAGAGACTTTTATGCACACCTGTGTTCTTCAGGACTTCCCATATTTCTTTGCAACACACTCTATCATACACACATCAAGATCCAGGAAAGCCATTAGCAGTTCTTGCCCACACTCATATTTCTCCTTCAGCTATCTTACCACAGATGTACACTCTGTAAAATGTGCTGTTCACACACACACACCCCCTCCCCCCTCATCCTGAAGTCGTGCTGCTGTTCCTTCATTTTCCCCCCTATTCTCTTCCCTAGAATTTTCTCAAATATTTTTGCATAGTGAAACATTGCTATCACCTCTCTAAAGTTCTGAAATTCCCTGTTGTTAATGTTCTTGAAGAGTGGGACAGTTATTCCTTTCTTCCAGTTTTCAGGGGATGCCTTCTCCTTTTAAATTACCCTCGTCATATAATATAGCCACTGCTTCCTTATAATTGAAGCTACTTTTACCTATTCTGCTGACACATCATTCATGCCTGTTTAGTTTCCTCCTATCATACTGCTCATTACTGATCAGCTCAAAACCTTTTATTTTTTTCTCTCCTTGGTTCTCATCCACCAATTCATTTGATGTCTCCTCCTAACTTTTAGTTTTTTTGTTGTATTTTGTAATGGCCCGGTGTGCAACGATTGCTATGGAAGGGTGTGGAAAAATTGTTCTTTTTACTTGCCAGGATGGCGTTCAGCTCTCTCACTTGTATGTTACGGGTTCAATGGCTTGGCGAGGGCTACAGCAATCCATCGGAGGAGCAAGGTGGCTGCAGCAAAAACAAGACGGCTTGCATGTAGACTCTATATTGTATCAACAGGTGTGCGCCCTTGTCCGTTAGAGCCGCCATTGATCTGTGAAGTGTGTGTTCTGTGGCCTGGTCAGCCATCAGTCCTGTAGTTCTTGGTAGGAAAGCTTCTTTATTCAGGAGATGGGAATAGCTGCTAGGCTCAGTGCAGTGTGAGCCTGGAGTGAACTTGCATAATAAAGCATTCATCTGTGACAGTGTCAGATGCTGATGCAACCAACTGGTGTGTACATCTAGCAAGATGGTCGCCTCCCAACCACACAGCAGGGGCCAACCAGTTATTCCATTGTACTTTTTGGTTAAACTATACACCTTGAATACTCATCAAAATTAGTCCCATTCTTACCATACAGTTATTAAGAATCAATTGCACAATAAACATTCAAACTGATTGCAAATGATTGCAGATTACATGACAACTATCCTTGTTGTCAGTATAGCTAAACACTGTTTTTATAGCGAAACACAGTGTATGACACTGTGTCTATTGATGTAGTTCTATATAAGGAAGGAGGAAATGGCAAATGGCTGGGGTGGCTCCTTTTGTTGAATGTGGGAAAATGCAAGATAATGTGTGAGATATAGAGGTAGTAACCTTTAAGAACAACGCTACAGGTATGCTACTTGACTCAGTTGTCACTTTAGCAACTGTGTGTATTATTGGAAAGTGATATGAAATGGAATAAACACAAAATCAAAAAGGATGACACAAGGACAATTGATGTATCAAAATAATTCAGGGAAATTAATGCAGCAGCAAAGCCAGAATACAACATTCTGTTTTTAAATATTGCTTGTGTCTAAAATTCTCAGGAGTCTGTATTTCTTGTAAAATGATGCTGAGCTACTGAAAAAAAAGAACCATATTAGGCAGACTGTAAAGTTATTCTACTACACACATAATTATATCACTGGGAAATCTGTAAAAATGAAAGGTGGAGATTATGGTGCGTACCAATGTCTACAGTGAAAATTTACAGACTTGTTTCAAAAGTGGAACAGGAAAAGCAGAGGCAAATAATACCACACACACTACAGAGTTTTGGGTTGGTGGTGTTGGAGGAGGAGGAGGAGGAGGAGGAAAAGGGTGGGGGGCAAGTGTAAATGAAATTATCTTGCTATTATATGCACAAATACATTAAAAATTTTGCAAATACGGATTCAGTTTATGTGTGCAGGCGGCATTCCGGGTGCCTGCGACAGGTCAGCGACAATCAGCATTTTGAAGCCCCGAGCACTGGCTTCCCTGCTGGACGTGAACCTTCTGCTGCCATGGGATGCCGTCTTCGGACCATACCGGACACAACTCGCTTGAAGGGATCCTGTGTCCCCCGTTCGCTTCGTCCTGTTACCTTGTGAACCTGATACCAGGGTAATAGGTGGTACTAGATCAATTAAAATTATTTTATGTTTGTGAATTTCATTCTGTGTGTGTGTGTGTGTGTGTGTGTGTGTGTGTGTGTGTGTGTGTGTGTGTGTGTGTACAACTATAACGTGTGAATATCTGACACACGCTTCACAGTTTAAATTTCTTTCTTCGATGTGAGGCCGCTTTAACATCTGTATTGGACGGAGTACAGTTATCACTGTTATCTTTTAGAGCATATAGTCCTGTCTGTTTTGAGAAATATTGATGTTTCATCATAGCAGCTGGAATTGTGCAATGTGCCAAGTGCTGGGAGAAATAATTTGTATGCAGCCCAGTGAAGCAATTGCATGGTGTGATATCTGTTTAAAAAAATTAGAACAAGTGGTAATTGGAAAATATAAGCACATGATTAACTGTTAATTGGCTATTTTTCCTTGCCAGTGACAGTACATTTCCCTTGTTTTTAGTAAAGGGAAGTTAGTAACCATGAGAATATTTCATTAGGAATGAGAATGATTAGCATCTTTGTGTATATAGTTGCTACATACTAATTTATAAGACTGTACATTGTCTTCAGAATCTACGGTCATATAAATGCATTGAATTACATAATTTTTACAAGCTGATAACATTGGAACTGCTGCCATTGGCATGGAAAAATACTTGACACTAACATATGATCAATTATTTACGGAAAGCAATCATTGTAACCTGTTTAAATGTACTGAAGAAAATTGATTTATACATATTCTGTTTATTGTGTTAATGTAAATCATTGTTTGTGTATGGCACTGCTGATGAAATAGTTAAGTAGTGGAAATCATCAGCAGTACAAGTACTAGTAGGGTACTGGTAAATCTGTTCCAGTGAATCATACATATTTATCTCATACATAAATATTTTTGTGTCAACTTGTGCTCACATTTATGAGAAGAAAAGAAATGAGCATAGTAGCTGGTGCATATGAATCATTGTTATTTATGTATATCATATATTTCACTGCACCATATTGTAAATGTTATCTGTTATATTTATTGCATAGTGTTGGATGTTTCCCTGGGGCAAGTGTCAGAATACACCTACACTTAGAACAATCTTAAATACTTATTTGTATATGTCCACTTTAAAAAAAATCATTAGTGTGACTAAAAAATGCATGTGCTGGAGGGAAATGACTTATTTAAGATTGCTCTTAATTTTTCGTTGAACTTACTTGGAGCTCATGTTGTAACAGAAAATTCTGTCACATGCTGTTAGACATCTTCATTTTTTCTTTGTTAGAGATCTTGTTTTAGTTGTTGCTGCAACTTGACTGTTACCAGGATGTTTTAAGAGTGATAGAATTACAACTAATAGTGTAATTGTATTCTGACAGACGTTTGGGATTTTGTATTCTAATTGTCAGTCATTTGTTTTCTGTAATGTTGTGAGGATTATGTTATAGTTTCTGTCCTGATGTTATAGAATTGTTTAAGGCAATTTAAAAATTTGTGCAACCAAGTGGTACCATTCTGTTTTATCCTATATTTTGGATATTCTGCATCTTAACTTTCAAGCTTGCTTTATTGTTCCACCTAAGTGTACCATCAAGACACATTCCCCCCCCCCCCCCCCTGCTAGACTTGGCTAAATCCTTACTTCACTCTACTTTGTGGCACATTACCAGACATCTGTAGAGAAACATTTGTTTGTTGAAAACTCACTTTTAACAGTCGATGCAAATAGTACAGCAGAGATGTGCAGAAAAGTAGTAGTTTCATGTTCTTTTGCAATGAAATATTTATCATGTTTATTTTTCTGTGTGAAAGCTAAGTTCACTCCTCTTTCTTCATAATCTCATTATGTATAAGATTTGGCACTCTGATTTGTTTCCTTGTAGTTTGGTGATCTGTATTACCATTCAGGGTCAGTGTTGAGTAGAAGCTTCAGATTGATATCTGACAGTTCATGAAATTGCACTGTTGTTTAATCTTCTGTATATATGTTAATCCAGTATAATGTAATAATAAGATCTAATGTGATATGTGGCTGTAGATGGCTTCTGTAGTGTGTTAGTAAATCATAAAACTACAAATGATTGCTTAAGGAAAATCATCCAAGGTGTACATTTGCAGCCACATTTCACAAGTTAATAATTTTTACTTTGTGGAAACCATGGAACATAATGTATGTTGAAATTTCCCTCTAGTGGTAACTTATCTCCTGCTTGGTTTCTCTGTCTGTGTAAGCAAGTGAGAGGGAGAGAGGGCGACATGCAGGCAGTTAGTATTCACATACGCGTATCTTGAGATTATTTTGTAACGTAATTCAGGATAGTACTGGATTCTCCTATTGGCAAATATTTCTTAACCTCTGCCACATTTTCTCATGTTTTTGTGTGTGTTCCATGGTTTCAGAGAGAGGTAGAGATGGGAAGGGGACATGAAAAGTGTCTCCTTTGTTGTTTAGATTGTTGAGGAAAAGGAGGAAGAAACTAGTACAGTGAGTGAGTGAGTGAGTGAGTGTGTGTGTGTGTGTGTGTGTGTGTGTGTGTGTGTGTGTGTGTGTGTGTGAGAGAGAGAGAGAGAGAGAGAGAGAGAAATGTATTTGGTACACATGAAATTGTGTAATGTTAATAATATAAGCCAGGTTATCATGGCATTTAGCAAGCCCACCAAATACATTGTGAGACCTGCCTTGTGGCTAGAGGGCTTGCTGCAATAGTAGAATGAATTTTTGTCCCATCACTGTGATGCATTACTAACTTGCATTTTTTGGTGACATTGTTGGGAATTCAAAGTTTTGATAGGTATCAGATTAACCTGCGTACTAAGAAAACTTTGGTTTTTGACAACCAGTAGTTATTCTTCACCATTTAGCAAATGGTCTATGGTACGTTTGAAATTTACAAATTGTCGGGGTTCTGTAGAAGCAGGCCAGTATTTGAGTGTCACCAGAGCCCACTTTTTTCTTTTCTTTTTTTCATTGAAAGCAGTTTCAAATCGGAAGCAAACAAAAAAATTTCTTTTTGAAGAATTTGTTTGGGTGTTAGCTTATAATGTAAAATTGTTATATTTAATGAGTCTGAAAATTTTCCTTTCCTAAATTTCTTAAAATGATAAAATTCTGTTTTAGGCTACAATTGTAATCAGTAACAAATAAACTGCTGTTGAATTAAAAATTTTCCTACCTGAAATTAAATGGGAAAAATGTTGAAGAAAAGCAATAATCATTTGTTTTTCAAGTGTATGGAAGAAAGTAAATTACCTGTCAGTCAGTTTAAAAGAAAAGTCTGGATTGCTTAACAGGCTTATTGAAATTTTGTCTTATTTTAAAAAATATTTCATTTCCTGTATGTTGTTGGATGTGTTAGTCAGGGGCCTGTGCATAATAAAAATGACTTCTTGTTACTTGTGGAAGCCTAATATTGCATCTTACAGGTAATATTCTCTTTGAATTCCACTCCAACTGCAGCCAGGAATGTTATTTTGCTTTGGAATTTCTTTTTGGGTTATGAAAAAATTAACATAATTGTTAAAAATGTATCATTGTGCTACAATGCAGGAAAAATAAATAAATTCTGTTACATTATTGTTCCTTACAGTTCAATCCTGTCCCTGTTTAAGAAAATTGTATATAATGAACAGTATGATGATGGTAAAATTGACATATCTGAAAGTCCTAGGTAGTTCAGACACTCATATATTTAAAAACATGGAATTTTTACAACAGAAGCTAAATCATTATGGTAGTAATGAAAGTGCTTTCCCCAGGATGGTACTAGTTTTACAGTATGATTACACATACATTTTTTTTTTTTTAAAAAAAAGGTAGTTGGAAAAATTACAAGTGGCATCCATGGCATGATTCTTGGACTGCTTTTATTTTAGATCTCTTAATGACTTTAAAAGAAGGAATGTATTTGCAAATATTGGACCACTACAGGGAGCAAATGAAAATTTGTATTGTATTAGACTGGGACTTAAACAAGGATTTCACACTTTATTTGAGCAGTTCCATAGACAAATTCTTCTGTCCATGCATGCTTCAAATGTCCCAGTGTCTGCTTTCCAAAATGCTCACACAATTATGTAATTCTTGCATAGGGAGACACATTTAGTTTCCTCATCAGGTTGCCTTGGCTTTGGCATGAAATATATTAGTGCAGTGTCTGTAAATTTCAGTGCAATGTTCCTTCATCCACGTCAAATACAGAAACTGCAGTATGATATGACTTTAAAAGAAACTAATATTTGCTGATATCAAACATCAGGTTCTGCATGACAAAGTTGTGGTGGAAAGCAAATGAGAGCGGGCATTCCACATTATTGCAAGACAAAAGCTAAGAAAGTAGTAGTATGATATGAGGTGTGTTGGAAAAGTAATGAGATGGACAACATAGTGAACTATGTGGCAATGCTGTGTTGCTCTACTTGTGTAGACCTTCCAGATGCTCAGTCAGTTACGTACAGTTACCACATGATTTTTGAGAATGCAGTCAATGAAGCTGTGTTTTTTGCTGTATGTTTTGAAAATTGAACAGAAGAATTTAGAGAAACATTATACCATATAAAGTTTTGTGTTTAAACTTGCGGAGCCTGTGTGTATGACCTTTGAAAAGTTGAAGCAGGCCTGTGGGCAACAGTCCTCATGAAAAGCACATTTTTTGCTGGCACAAATCATTTTTGGAAGGCTGAGAACACATTTAAGCTGAACCTCACTCATGGAGACCTTCAACTTCAAAAACTGACAAAAATGTGTGTGCGCGCATGTGCCTGCGTGAGTCAGATCAGACTGATGTTTAACAAAAATGTTAGGTCACCTGTTAAACACTTTTACTGTACAGTAAAATTTTGGACATGTGAAAGGTCTGTGCCGAAATTGTGCCAAGAAACCTCACTGCTGAGCCACTTGCATCCTGGAAATTTTGACCTCAAAAGGGATTCCTGTAGTTATGCAGTCCACTTATTCAACTGATCTGAGTCCCTTTGTGACTTTTTTTTTCTTTTCACAAAATTGAAAAATGTCATTTTGGGACTCTGGAGAACATTCAAAAGGCCTGTCGGTGCTGTTAGCAAGACTGGGAATAACAACTCTGCTGGTGTTAATCTCCCAAAGGGGACAATATTGTTGTCTGAAAAATTAAAACTTTGGTAGATAAAGTATTAGTCTACTTTTTCTCTCATACCTCATAGGTGTTACCTGATTCTACAGCATATGCACCCATCATTTAATCTCTCAGAATTACTTCCATCTTTACTGAGCAGCTTACATAAATAATTACTTTGTGATTTGGCTGTAATAGAACATGTTGTGACAAAAAACTAAAAATAAAGTGTATATTTGAAGGGGAAAAAAACAATGTATAAAAGTTAAAGCTGGTTGTCCAAAAAATGGGTGACATCACTTGTATTGGTGAACAGAGCCACAACAGAAAGTCTTAACTGGAGTGATATGTGTACACAGCCTGAAGTAATCGGTTTTTTAGTGCACGGAAATCATGTTCGTGTTTCAGTGTCTACCTTCTGGGATGATTGTGGCTAGAAGGGCACACATTTTCTATAAATCATTTATAATAATAGTGGTTGGAAGATCCTTTACAAAGTGTCCCCTTCCTATATTTCTTAAAATTTGGTGGGAGTTTATGGATATTTGAAATGTGTCCAACAACTTCAAAATGCCACTACTGGTTTACATAGCTACACCAGGAAAATTACGCAAGATAAGAGATTGCGGTAGGTAACACGAAATAGGTGAAAGGAATGTGGTGAAAAGTTAATAATATTGATAAATAGTCTCAACCATGTGCTTAAGAATGATATACAAAAACTCCAAAGCAAAATAATTTATATTTTCCCCCTTTTTGTAGTAAACATTGTGCAATATGAATTAAAGCTTTATATTTTGAGGATAAAAATTTATTTTGCGTATTTTCTTCAAACCAAACACATTTAAACACTATTGCATCAAAATAAGTTTATGACCTTGCACATTCTCTTTAGTTATGTCATCTCATTGTTATGAGATGGTTAAAATTCATTCAAAAATTGCATCTTTTCTGTTGGAATATAAATTGAACTGTTTCTAACATCATCAATTTTTAATGTATTTATGTGTAGTTTGGCTTTGTAGGCAGGTTCCTTGGGAATTTCTAGATTCATGGATTCATCTGAGTACTCATATCACCTTGCAGCGCTTTGGTGTCAATCTTACATTGCGCTACCTTTGCTGAGACTAGATTCGTAATACTTTGATGGGTCAAAATAAATCTTTTGCCTTTGGAACACCTTTTCATTAATAATTATTACTAAGGAAATTTTTGTAGACTTTTGGCCACCGGCTACTGTAATCTGTGGAGAGAAACACAAAATTTATCTTTCTTCTGTGAACAATTCAATATGAGGTCTATCACCTCATCAACTGTGTAATATCATTCCTGTTTCCTCCTGAAGATGCCAAAATCCCTATCTTTGGCTTTATTGATAGGACAAGTTCCATTGCTGCCATAAACGATGTTCATACCCAGCAGGACTTCTTTGATGCAGTAAACAAAGTTTGGACATCTTTCCTGTCTGCAGTTAGTGATTCAGATATTATTGTTCCAACAATGTGGAAAGGATAGATATCTTCTTGCCACATTGAGCAGGCGTTGAGTCGCAGACAGGCACAATGAAAAATACCACAGGAACATTAAGCTTTCAGACAAAGCCCTTTTACAGAAATAGAAAATTCACACAATCACATCTCGTACAAACATGGGCACTGGGAGCCAGCCGTCTGTGACTATGTCTGAAATGAGCAGCAATCTGCTGGGCAGGGGGATGCGGGTAAGGAGGAAGCATAAGGTGGGGAGGGAGAGGAATAGCAGGGAAGTGGTGGAAAGACATGCAGTGGGAGTGTTGGAGGAAAGACAAGCAGCCTGTGGGAGTGTTGGTGGAAAGACATGCAGCCTGTGGGAGTGTATGGGAAAGGACTAGCAGGTGCATCGGTGGGATAGAAGGCATCTGTAGTGCAGGAGTGGTATCAGGGAAGGTATAGGTAGGTGGAGGACAGGTACTATCGAAGGTTGAAGAAAGAGGATTTAAAGGAAATGTTGTAGGAAGAACCCCCACCTGCACAATTCAGAAAAGCTGGTGTCAGTAGGAAGAAAATAAATGACACAGACTTCGAAGTAGTCATTACAGTGTGTGTAAGCTCTCTAGTCATGTTTGTGGTTGTAGTTATTTATATCTCTGTTTTGCTGTTTTTTGTTTCTTAGTTCTCTTTCATTTGCGAAGAAAGGTGCTTGATACTTTGCTGGTGAATCAGCACCTTTATTATTCGGTGCCCCTGATTGAGCAGATTGAGGAAACCACCTCAGTTAAACACGGAGATTTTTCAGAAACATAATTATTAACCACAACATATATTTCCATGCTAACATCAAGAGTGAGTTACATCAATAAGAGTCTGTGACTATGATTGTGACTCTACATCATCACCATCTAAGAGCACTTCAAAAATGGTTGGCAGCATTCAACAAGCTCCATTCTATCCCAGCATAACACCATGTAACAGTGCAGCAGTCTTGAGACCAGTGATGCAGCCAGCGACTTTCAATGCATCCACCACAGAGCCAACCCGATGGGTCTTATTAATGTTAAATTGTGATCAGTGGAGTGATCATAAATTATGAGGTAGTGTTAATTAGTGGATTACCAGTTTCCCATGATTATATTAAGTTTTGGATTAACTACAGAATAAGAGAACATTTGACCATCATTATTACTTATGTAGTTTATTTGTGTAGATCAGTAGTAAAGTATGTCATAAATATGGGTTTTCTAGATGAGCAAATGACAATGGAGTCATCTATGTAGACAATACTGCAACAATTAGCCCAAGTCACCAAAAATGGATCAGGAATTGCTTGAACTGTTGTCACAATATAATGCTTTGAGAAAAAACAAGATCTAAGTTTGAAACAGTTTGAGGATATAGAGGAACATTCAGAGAGTGTTGAGGAGAAACTAGACAACAAAACAGAACATTTACATTCACTTAAATCAGAGTATGATCACTTAGTTCAAAGAACTGAATTGTTTGAAAAGGAACTTTTAGAAACAAAAGCTATCTTACAAAGAGTTACAAATAGAGATGTAGTTTACTATATCAGTGATAACTAACAGTTCCAAAACTAGACTAAAATGATTAGCGTCTGATAAATGCCACAGGTATTGAGAAGTATATAACAAGAATAAAGATGTTGCCACTATTATCTACCACTATTAACTACCAGTACGAAGCCTGTCAACAGATACTCATCATCTAATAATTAAAAGACTATGGTGGATAGCACCCACGTAATTCCTAGTAACAGTAATGATATGTTAAACCGAGATTACGCTGAAACAGAAATAAGAAAGGGTGTCAAGGATTTATTAACTAGAGATGAGTTACAATATAATACAAGTGATAACAACTACATTAAATAAGGACTGAATCATAAATTTACACTATCTGCTGATGCACACCCAGTTTTATTTTTGAAAAGAATTAAATGAATGCTACTAGATACTTGGACTGATCACAATAAAATTAGATTTGTTGTAAGTCATTTCTGTTTGAGCTCTGATTTCTCTTATTTTATTTTGATGATCATTCCTACCTATGTAGGTTGGGCTCAACAAAATGTTTTCGCATTCGGAAGAGAAAGTTGTTGACTGAAATTTCATAAATAGATCTCGCTGCGACGAAAAACGTCTTTGCTTTAATGACTTCCATCCCAACTCGCGCATCATATCTGCCACTCTCTCTCCCCTATTACGTGATAATACAAAACAAGCTGCCCTTTTTTGCACCCTTTTGATGTCCTCCGTCAATCCCTCCTGGTAAGGATCCCACGCCGTGCAGCAATATTCTAACAGAGGACGAACGAGTGTAGTGTAAGCTGTCTCTTTAGTGGACTTGTTGCATCTTCTAAGTGTCCTGCCAATGAAACGCAACCTTTGGTTCGCCTTCCCCACAATATTATCTATGTGGTCTTTCCAACTGAAGTTGTTTGTAATTTTAACACCCAGGTATTTAGTTGATTGACAGCCTTGAGAATTGTACTATTTATCGAGTAATCGAATTCCAACAGATTTCTTTTGGAACTCGTGTGGATCACCTCACTCTTTTCGTTATTTAGCGGCAACTGCCACACCATACAGCAATCTTTTCTAAATCGCTTTGCAACTGATACTGGTCTTTGGATGACCTTACTAGACGGTAAATTACAGCATCATCTGCGAACAACCTAAGAGAACTGCTCAGATTGTCACCCAGGTCATTTATATAGATCAGGAACAGCAGAGGTCCCAGGACGCCTCCCTGGGGAACACCTGATATCACTTCAGTTTTACTTGATGATTTGCCGTCTATTACTACGAACTGCGACCTTCCTGACAGGAAATCACGAATCCAGTCGCACAACTGAGACGATACCCCATAGGCCCGCAGCTTGATTAGAAGTCGCTTGTGAGGAACGGTGTCAAAAGCTTTCCGGAAATCTAGAAATACGGAATCAACTTGAGATCCCCTGTCGATAGCGACCATTACTTCATGCGAATAAAGAGCTAGCTGCATTGCACAAGAACGATTTTTTCTGAAACCATGCTGATTATGTATCAATAGATCGTTCCCTTCGAGGTGATTCATAATGTTTGAATACAGTATATACTCCAAAACCCTACTGCAAACCGACGTCAATGATATAGGTCTGTAGTTCAATGGATTACTCCTACTACCCTTCTTAAACACTGGTGCGACCTGCGCAATTTTTCAATTTGCAGGCACAGATCTATCGGTGAGTGAGCGGTTGTATATGATTGCTAAGTAGGGAGCTATTGTATGAGTGTAATCTGAAAGGAACCTAATCGGTATACAATCTGGACCTGGAGACTTGCCCGTATCAAGCGATTTGAGTTGCTTCGCAACCCCTAAGGTATCTACTTCTAAGAAACTCATGCTAGCAGCTGTTCGTGTTTCAAATTCTCGAATATTCCATTCGTCTTCCCTGGTGAAGGAACCTAATCGGTATACAATCTGGACCTGGAGACTTGCCCGTATCAAGCGATTTGAGTTGCTTCGCAACCCCTAAGGTATCTACTTCTAAGAAACTCATGCTAGCAGCTGTTCGTGTTTCAAATTCTGGAATATTCCATTCGTCTTCCCTGGTGAAGGAATTTCGGAAAACCGCGTTCAATAACTCCGCTTTAGCGGCACAGTTGTCGGTAACAGTACCATCGGCACTGCGCAGCGAAGGTATTGATTACGTCTTGCCGCTTGTGTACTTTACATACGACCAGAATTTCTTCGGATTTTCTACCAAATTTCGAGACAATGTTTCGTTGTGGAACCTATTAAAGCCATCTCGCAATGAAGTCCGTGCCAAATTTCGCGCGTCTGTAAATTTTAGCCAATCTTCGGGATTTCGCATTGGTACTAGATGTGAGAACCATAAACAGAATAATATAACCCAAAAGAAACAGACCACTTGTAATTGAGGAGGGGCAAAATACATTGGTACTATGGACCAAACTACAGGCTATTCGTAGATACCACTTCATAAAGAACCCATAAAATAAAAGATATTTTTATTTGAGGATACATCACACCAGTTTCAAGTTTGTAGGAATATTGTAACTAAAACAGGAATCATACAAGATCCACATTGGTTATATGCCATTAGACAGTATTCTGAATCATCAAATAAGAGATAACTAAAATAATACCTAGGAATGGTAGTATTTTATAGAAAATTTCTGCCAGTTTCAGTGTTAAATGCACCACACAAGGTGAAACTATTAAAACAAATCATACCAGAGAGTCGGACTAAACACTGCAAAGAGAAGTTTCATGAGTAGTTGATTCACGGAGGAAAAATGACGTATGAAGCATACCCCTGTTCCTGACAATGCTTGAAAATAGACTCCAGTACTCGTGCGTCAAATTACTATGAGGTCTGCCTAAAAAACTGTGTGACGACTTACATGACACTAAGTTTTCAAAGAACCTAAAAGACTATCTGCTGGAAAAGTAATTTTACAGTGTTGATGAGTACTATTCACATTAAATTTGCAGATATTGCTAATTATAACCAATGGTGTTAGAATAGTTAGGAAGTATGTGACAATGAAGGATTTTGTATTTTATCATGTCCGATATTACATGTACGTTCACTGTACATCAAGTAACCCTACAGGATCAAATAAAATTCAGTTCAATTCAAATCAGTTTTTAATTTACCATTCTGGCAAAAGGTGCCTCGGGCCACAGTCTTGTCTGTCAAATATTCAAGTAACATCTAATACAAGAGGTACTAGAACACTGTCTAATAGTGTTTGTTATTACAATGCTAATACTCTATGGACCTTAAGGATATTTAGATATTTAAGTATCTATTAGCAGCAATGAAACAATAATACACAGTGACCTTAGTACATTAATGTTCCTGTGGAAAAGTAGGCTTTTACACAGTAGACTCCTGAGGTGGGCTTTTACAAGAATTTAAAAATTTAATCAAGTACGTAAAGGGACGACCAACATACTGTCCAATGCGCTCTTGTGGCTACATATAGGCTTACAAGTGAACGAGGACATAAGAAACAGAGGCAACTTTGCAATATACTTTTTTTAAGGTTAATAAACATGGGAAAGATGTTAGAGCACTTTGTCATTATATATATATAATTTGAACCCAACAATTTCAAAATCTTTTCTGCCGTCTTATTTTCTCTTTCTGTTTTTACCAGTAGTTTCACTTTGTATTCACCTTCCCCTTTTTACCGTAATCTACTATACAATTTTATCCCGCCTATATATACTCAATTATACGTAACCCACTTCCAAACCATAACCAAAAAAATTTTTTTCCGCTTTCAACACTACCGCTGCTATAAAATCCACCGTTTCTAGTTCAAAAACAGTTGCTTTCACGTATTAAACAACCATTTCGGCTAGTTCTAATAACTTTCGCTTTATTTCCACTTCCGTTTTTCGCACATCACTGATCATTTTTAGCCGCTCCCCACAGGTTTTAACGTCATTATTTCTTCGTCAGACAATTGTTAGCCCCATTTTCGTAATCTTTCACCACAACAGCACTCCTTTTAATACATTTACACGTAGTTTTTTCGAAATTTTCCCGAATTTCTCCACCCTTTAACGTGTTTTGGCTACAACACAACCACCTAAACTTTATGCACATCGTTGGCTACCAACCCAAGTTCACCACAGGATCAACATAGCCCAGCTTTAACCAACACTTTTTCGCCTTTTTTCATACCAGATCTCCAGTTGCTTTCTAGTTCACCTTTATCTCTCCCCATATATTTTTATTTTCATTTCAGCCTCATGTTACACTTTCCACCTTCTAATACCATGTCACCCTCACAACACCCCCACAACGACCCCATTAAGTTTTATTTACATTCCCTCCGCAAACATGCCTTCGCCCTAGCCAGATTACGCTCCCATATTTTATTTTCTCAGGCTTGTCTGACATTTGGCATTACCCCCAACGGCCTCACACTTAAAGTTCCCATCTCTGGCTGCAACCCTTCTTTCCATCAGTCCCTATACCAGTTCCAAACTGAACAATCCATTGCCCTCACCCACCTAATCCTTCACCTACACATCAACTCAGCCAACGAACACACCCGTCAACTCCTATCCTTAATAAAAGTCCTCAATCTTTCCTCTCCCACATCCACACCGGCTGTTCAGAGCATCCTCCTACAGGCCAACCGCAAATTAGAACAGCATGCCACCCTCCACCTCAAAAAACTATCCAGTCTCCTGGTTTCCCACCTCCGGAAAGGCAATTCACTCACCCTTCACAACCTTTCCAGCAAACCTGAACCTCCTCTCATTGCACACAAACCCAGTCTCTCCCATCTACTCAATCTCCCACTTCCAGCTCCACTCCCTCCAAAACCTCAAAATTCCAATCAACACAATCTGGAACCACAACACCCTAATTCAGTAGTTAACCTTCAAACCTCTCTCCCAATCCGAAACCTCTGTCCTGTCCAAAGGCCTCACCTTCAGCCCCACTCCCAGATTCAACCAAACAGCCCTCGTCAAAGATTTACTGTCCTACACTCGTACTCTCTGCTGGAAATATCACTTTGCCACGAAGAAAAATGATCCTAATCCTACTCCTAATGATCCAACTCCCCAAGACACTATCCAAATTGAACCCTGCCTGGAACAGTTCCGTCCTCCATACAGCGGGACCCACCTCCTCTTCCTCAAAATCACCTTCTCCAAACCTTCCAGGAATTTCTGACTTCCAGCCTTGCCTCTCAATCCTTCTTAAAAAACCTTAATCCCACTCCCAACATCACCACTGCTGAAGCCCAAGCTATCCGTGATCTGAAGGCTGACCGATCCATCTTCATTCTTCCGGCGGACAAGGGTTCCACGACCGTGGTACTTTATCGTTGGGAGTATGTGGCTGAGGGACTGCGTCAGCTTTCAGACAACATCACATACAAAGTTTACCAAGGTAATCCCATTCCTGATGTTCAGGCGGAGCTTCAAGGAATCCTCAGAACCTTAGGCCCCCTACAAAACCTTTCACCTGACTCCATCAACCTCCTGACCCCACCGACACCCCGCACTCCTACCTTCTACCTTCTTCCCAAAATTCATAAACCCAATCATCCCGGCCGCCCCATTGTAGCTGGTTACCAAGCCCCCACAGAGCGTATCTCTGCCTACGTAGATCAACACCTTCAACCCATTACATGCAGTCTCCCATCCTTCATCAAAGACACCAACCACTTTCTCGAATGCCTGGAATCCTTACTCAATCTGTTACCCCCGGAAACCATCCTTGTAACCATTGATGCCACTTCCTTATACACAAATATTCCGCACGTCCAGGGCCTCGCTGCGATGGAGCACTTCCTTTCACGCCGATCACCTGCCACCCTACCTAAAACCTCTTTCCTCATTACCTTAGCCAGCTTCATCCTGACCCACAACTTCTTCACTTTTGAAGGCCAGACATACCAACAATTAAAGGGAACAGCCATGGGTACCAGGATGGTCCCCTCGTACGCCAACCTATTCATGGGTCGCTTAGAGGAAGCCTTCTTGGTGACCCAGGCCTGCAAACCCAAAGTTTGGTACAGATTTATTGATGACATCTTCATGATCTGGACTCACAGTGAAGAACAACTCCAGAATTTCCTCTCCAACCTCAACTCCTTTGGTTCCATCAGATTCACCTGGTCCTACTCCAAATCCCATGCCACTTTCCTTGACGTTGACCTCCATCTGGCCAATGGCCAGCTTCACACGTCTGTCCACATCAAACCCACCAACAAGCAACAGTACCTCCATTATGACAGCTGCCACCCATTCCACATCAAACGGTCCCTTCCCTACAGCCTAGGTCTTCGTGGCAAACGAATCTGCTCCAGTCCTGAATCCCTGAACCATTACACCAACAACCTGAAAACAGCTTTCGCATCCCGCAACTACCCTTCCAACCTGGTACAGAAGCAAATAACCAGAGCCACTTCCTCATCCCCTCAAACCCAGAACCTCCCACAGAAGAACCCCAAAAGCGCCCCACTTGTGACAGGATACTTTCCGGGACTGGACCAGACTCTGAATGTGGCTCTCCAGCAGGGATACGACTTCGTCAAATCCTGCCCTGAAATGAGATCCATCCTTCATGAAATCCTCCCCACTCCACCAAGAGTGTCTTTCCGCCGTCCATCTAATCTTCGTAACCTGTTAGTTCATCCCTATGAAATCCCCAAACCACCTTCCCTACCCTCTGGCTCCTACCCTTGTAACCGCCCCCGGTGTAAAATCTGTCCCATGCACCCTCCCACCACCACCTACTCCAGTCCTGTAACCGGAAGGTGTACACGATCAAAGGCAGAGCCACGTGTGAAAGCACCCAGTTGATTTACCAACTGACCTGCCTACACTGTGACGCATTCTATGTGGGAATGACCAGCAACAAACTGTCCATTCGCATGAATGGACACAGGCAGACAGTGTTTGTTGGTAATGAGGATCACCCTGTGGCTAAACATGCCTTGGTGCACGGCCAGCACATCTTGGCACAGTGTTACACCGTCCGGGTTATCTGGATACTTCCCACTAACACCAACCTATCCAAACTCCGGAGATGGGAACTTGCTCTTCAATATATCCTCTCTTCCTGTTACCCACCAGGCCTCAATCTCCGCTAATTTCAAGTTGCCGCCACTCATACCTCACCTGTCATTCAACAACATCTTTGCCTCTGCACTTCCGCCTCGACTGACATCTCTGCCCAAACTCTTTGTCTTTGAATATGTCTGCTTGTGTCTGTGTATGTGCGGATGGATATGTGTGTGTGTGCGAGTTTATACCTGTCCTTTTTCCCCCCAAGGTAAGTCTTTCCGCTCCCGGGATTGGAATGACTCCTTACCCTCTCCCTTAAAACCCACATCCTTTCATCTTTCCCTCTCCTTCCCTCTTTCCTGACGAAGCAACCGTTGGTTGCGAAAGCTAGAATTTTGTGTGTATGTTTGTGTTTGTTTGTGTCTATCGACCTGCCAGCACTTTATATAAACAAAGATGCTGTAACTTACCAAACGAAAGCGTTGGTATGTTGACAGAGACAATAAAAAACACACACACAAATTTCAAGCTTTTGCAACCCAAGGTTGTTTCATCAGGAAAGACGAAAGGATGTGGGTTTTAAGGGAGAGGGTAAGGAGTCATTCCAATCCCAGGAGCGGAAAGACTTACCTTAGGGGGAAAAAAGGACAGGTATACACTCGCACACACACACACATATCCATCCGCACATATACAGACACGTGTGTGTGTGTGTGTGTGTGTGTGTGTGTGCTAGTGTATACCTGTCCTTTTTTCCCCCTAAGGTAAGTCTTTCCGCTCCCGGGATTGGAATGACTCCTTACCCTCTCCCTTAAAACCCACATCCTTTCGTCTTTCCCTCTCTTTCCCTCTTTCCTGATGAAGCAACCTTGGGTTGCGAAAGCTTGAAATTTGTGTGTGTGTTTGTGTGTTTTTTATTGTCTCTATCAACATACCAACGCTTTCGTTTGGTAAGTTACAGCATCTTTGTTTTTAGATATATTTTTCCCACATGGAATGTTTCCCTCTAATATATAGCACAAAGATAAGATAATGGTTTAAATGTTCACATAACAATTTAGAACAAAATCAGATGGAGAATAACATGCACTGAAAACTTCTCACAAAGGAATCTTATTTTATATGAAAAATGAACTAAATAAATGGTTACTACATATTCCTAGAGACAAGAAAATTATTAGTGTGGTACATAAACTTAGGTTACACACACTTTGGACTAAAGAAGTATGTGATGCCTGTGGGAAAGTATTATTACTTTAAAAACATGACTTGGTAAGCAAAGAAGATATCAAGATCCTGCAATATATGCTAGCAAGTAAAACCACAAATCTTAGAAGTATGCAGATTACTGTACCCCATAATTCTGGGAGTTAGTGGTAGTAGACTTCTACACCATCCACCACCTAAAGGCCTGGAAGGTATGGTGCACATCTTCTCAGTTTTAAAATGCTATTCAGAGTGAATAAAACTATATCCTATAAGAAGAGTCATGACTAATAGTGCGGTATTTCAATTAAGGAATCACTATTTCAGATATGTTGGGAAGCCTAAGAATTTGTCAAGCGATAATAGAGCCCAGTTTACTGCCAAACAATTTAAGGAGTTTTTAGCCTGGGAGAATGTTAAACACAATTTAATCTCTAGGTACTGTCCCCATACTAGAACAGTAGAAAGACTCACGCATGAGCTCGGTACATTGTGCTGGATGTATTATTGTGAATGTTTCGTGATATCTCTATTATGTGTTGTTGCTTGTCAGATGTCACATCATTTGTTGACTGTCACTGACTTCATAATTAACTCTTTTAATAAGCTTTAAGAGGAGTGAGGTTTACAATAAGCTTTTTACTTATCTTATTTTCTCATAGATGTCTCCAGTTCTTCATGTCCAGGGGCTGATTCTTGAAACTGAAATTTTTGACATTGCTGGTTCTCATAGTTCCAATTGACATAAATAATGCTGAAGTATTGCCTGAGCAGTTAATTTTATTCTCTCACATTTGCTATGCCACACTGTCTTTACAATTTCCACAACATAACTGAAAATTACATTGTTATTGCCAAAAATAAAAACACGTCCATTCACATCAGAGACATGCCCACTACCACTCATCCCTTCTGTGGTACTGACAATATTCCAAAGAGTTTACAAATTTTTGTGACAAATGAACCTCCACCAATTTATATCATCATTTTATAAATGAATCCAGAAGTAAACATAATACATATCCTCAGATTGGGCAATTAATAATAGGAATTTTAAGTATGTCAGATATTTTGTAATTCCAAATATTTCTAAAAAATAGTATTTTAACTGTACATACAGAGCTAGTACATGGCAATTTAATAATGAAAATAAAGTAATTTATTTTTATCAGTTATAGCCTGAAATATACTACATCATGTACAAAATCATATGAAATTCATTTAAAAAACAGCTGAAATAAAATCAACCTGTTTAAAAAGTTGCAAATATGTTTCATTTCAACTATTTCTGCTGAGGAAAACAAATGCTAGAGGAGGATGTCCCTTTACAGGGCCTTAAGGCCCTAATCTGGTCATGCTAAATAAGCAACAGATAAATAATATTGTGCAAACAAACATTCCAAATGGACAGCACTAGTACTGGAATGAAAGAATGTTTTAAATGAACTACCACACTCCACCAGTTAGATTTCACCACTGGAAGTAATTGGCGGAAAAGTGGATGGCTAACCAATCCTGAAGTGGATCAAATGGCCTCAAGGTAATTAAGTCATTCAACCAATATCAATAAATAACATCAATGAGTTGTTAACCAAGGAAGTACAAAAGCAAAAAAGGAGATGGGAGAAAGGCATTGTTGTGCATTAAAAGTTAAATGATACAGTTTTAGTTAAGAAACATAAGCAAAGTCCAAAGTGTGAAAAGATAATAAGTAAGTTCCATCATTTGTACAAAGGAACATTTTTGATAACAAAAATGCCCCATCCAAAAGCAACAGTGCAAACCAACCCAACAACTATAAAACTTAAGGGTATGTTCAATAATCAAGATTTACAACATTACATAGCAAAACCTACCTGATCACATATCTTGTTTCCAAATTTAAAGTGGGAGTGTGTCCTGGAGACTTCCACATATAGGGAGAACAGAGGGAGATGGGAAATGTTTGACTTAGTTTAATCATAACTGAGATACATATAAGTTTTTATATTTTTCTTTTACACACCTTTTCCATAGGACCAAATTGAGGAGCAAATCTCCGTCATGGAACATGTGAGTACATGAAATTACAACATAAAATTAATAACAGATCAAATAAAATGTTTTTGAACCCACAAAAGACAAGCCGTAAGTTTATGTAAACGCAGTCAACAATATAACACAGGAATCAGCTTAATTTTCCAAGAAAAATCCACCCACAGACATGCAACCCACATTACAAATATAAATATTTTTAATTTGATCTCATTGTGACTTCACGCCAATTTCAGTTTGTTTTCACCTCTCAGTATCAGCCTCCTCCCTCAGATTTCATCCTGTTTCCCCATATTTCATCCGTTTTGTCCTTTTTGTAACTTTTCCCATGTATTTTGGTGTATTTTTGAGAGTTTTTTGGACGTAATTCTGCCTTATTTACGTAGTTTTTCACATTTTTTCCGCCACTATGGATCCATTTCCTTCCATCTGCGACAATATTGAAAAGTTTCCTTATCCCTAGACAGAACCATAGCCTTACAACTATTGAACACTACCTTTCCATGTGCTCAATGGATTCCAAACCAGCCACCTCCTTCCTAGTCACCATGACCAACTATATCCGTGCCTGCAATTACTTCTCCTTTGAAGGCATTACCTACGAACAAATCCAGGGTACTACTAGGGGCACCTGCTTGGCACCATCCTATGCCAACCTGTTCATGGGCCATCTAGAGGAATCTTTCCTAGACACTCAGAATCCTAAACACCTCACCTGGTACAGATTCATTGATGACATCTCTGCAATCTGGATCGAGGGTGAGGACACCCTATCCACATTCCTCCAGGACCTCGACATGTTCTCATCCATTCATTTCACCTGGTCCTATTCAGCACAACAAGCCACCTTCCTAGACGTTGACCTCCACCTCAAAGATTGCTACATCAGAACCTCTGTCTATATCAAACCTACCAACCACCAGAAATACCTCCACTTCGACAGCTGCCACCCATTCCATACCAAGAAGTCCCTTCCATACAGCCTAGGCACCCATGACTGTTGCATGTGTAGTATTGAAATATACTGAGGGTCTGTAATGAGGTCTTTACAGATCATATTTATCCTCCCAACCATGTACGAGGGCAGTTCAATAAGTAATGCAACACATTTTTTTCTGAAACAGGGGTTGTTTTATTCAGCATTGAAATACACCAGGTTATTCCCCAATCTTTTAGCTACACAACACTATTTTTCAACGTAATCTCCATTCAATGCTACGGCCTTACGCCACCTTGAAATGAGGGCCTGTATGCCTGCACGGTACCATTCCACTGCTCGATGTTGGAGTCAACGTCGTACTGAATCAATAACTTCTTCATCATCCGCGTAGTGCGTCCCACGGATTGCGTCCTTCATTGGGCCAAACATATGGAAATCCGACGGTGCGAGATCGGGGCTGTAGGGTGCATGAGGAAGAACAGTCCACTGAAGTTTTGTGAGCTCCTCTCGGGTGCGAAGACTTGTGTGAGGTCTTGCGTTGTCATGAAGAAGGAGAAGTTCGTTCTGATTTTTGTGCCTATGAACACGCTGAAGTCGTTTCTTCAATTTCTGAAGAGTAGCACAATACACTTCAGAGTTGATCGTTTGACCATGGGGAAGGACATGAAACAGAATAACCCCTTCAGCGTCCCAGAAGACTGTAACCATGACTTTACCGGCTGAGGGTATGGCTTTAAACTTTTTCTTGGTAGGGGAGAGGGTGTGGCGCCACTCCATTGATTGCCGTTTTGTTTCAGGTTCGAAGTGATGAACCCATGTTTCATCGCCTGTAACAATCTTTGACAAGAAATTGTCACCCTCAGCCACATGACGAGCAAGCAATTCCGCACAGATGGTTCTCCTTTGCTCTTTATGGTGTTCAGTTAGACAACGAGGGACCCAGCGGGAACAAACCTTTGAATATCCCAACTGGTGAACAATTGTGACAGCACTACCAACAGAGATGTCAAGTTGAGCACTGAGTTGTTTGATGGTGATCCGTCGATCATCTCGAACGAGTGTGTTCGCACGCTCCGCCATTGCAGGAGTCACAGCTGTGCACGGCCGGCCCGCACGCGGGAGATCAGACAGTCTTGCTTGACCTTGCGGCGATGATGACACATGCTTTGCCCAATGACTCACCGTGCTTTTGTCCACTGCCAGATCACCGTAGACATTCTGCAAGCGCCTATGAATATCTGAGATGCCCTGGTTTTCCGCCAAAAGAAACTCGATCACTGCCCATTGTTTGCAACGCACA
Source organism: Schistocerca nitens (assembly GCF_023898315.1). Taxonomy (NCBI): domain Eukaryota; kingdom Metazoa; phylum Arthropoda; class Insecta; order Orthoptera; family Acrididae; genus Schistocerca; species Schistocerca nitens. Next base: position 287,610,792 of record NC_064614.1, read on the forward strand.
TCCGTTACAGACGCCATTTTAACAGCTCCGTACAGCACTGCCACCTGTTGGAAGTCAATGAAACTATACGAGACGAAGCGGGAATGTTTGAAAATATTCCACAAGAAATTTCCAGTTTTTTCAACCAAAATTGGCCGAGAAAAAAAATGTGTTGCATTACTTATTGAACTGCCCTCGTACAAAAACAGATCTCCCATGCCAAATCTTTCCAGTCACCCAGCACCTCCCAAAGCCCCCCCCCCCCTCCCTCCCTGTCCAGCCACAGAGGAGCATTCACCTCATGACTCCATACACCCAGGACTGGAGCAACTGAATTACATTCTCCGTCAGGCATTCGACTACCTCTTGTCTCCAACCCCTTGCCTCATGGCTCATATCCCTGCAACAGACATTGAAGCAAGACCTGTCCCATACATGATCCCCATCAATGCTGTCACAAACATTACCTGTGAAAGCAGTCATGCGATATACAAGTTAAGCTGCAACCGCTGGGCGGCATTCTATGTGGGCAAGACAATCAACAAGGTGTCTGTCCACATGAATTGCCACCGACAAACTGTGGCCAAGAAACAACTGGACCACCCTGTTGCTGAGCATGCCATCCAGCACAACATTCTTCATTTCAATGACTGTTCCACAGCTTGTGCTGTCTGGATCCTTTCCATCAACAGCAGCTTTTCTGAACTGCGCAGGTGGGAACTCTCCTTGCAATATATTCTACTTTCTCATTACCTTCCTGATCTTAACCTTCACTAGTCGTTGCTCTTACCCATTTAGCCCCTTCCCTGTTCCCATTTTAGCACTATAAAACCCTCTATTCCACCAATGCACCCAGTCTTTTTTACTTCTCTCCTTTTCTACAATGCTCCCTCTCCCTTCCCCCCTGCATCAAACCTCCCAACTGCACCTAACTGCCCCACTTTCCACCTTGTCCCTGCATGCTCTCAGCAGCACTTCACTGTCCCCCACCCATACCTTGCTATCCCTCTCCCTCCCTGCCCCAGCCCTCTCTTACCTCCATGCGGTTGCCTCTCCCTTGCAGCCCTTTTGCTCGCAGTCTGGCTCCAGCTACCAGAGACTGTGATCATGTGCATGTGAGCTGTGTTTTCGTGTGTGTGTGTGTGTGTGTGTGTGTGTGTGTGTGTTGTCGGATTTTGAGAGAGGCCTTGTTGGCCAAAAGCAAATTGTGTGACATTCTTTTTGTTGTGCCTTTCTGCTGCTCAGCATCTCTACTGTAAGGTGAGTGGCTTGTATCCATTTCATTATATTGTTACATTCTGTTCTGGATTTTCCATAAAATCATTGTTGTACTAAGATTGTATTTGGTGCTCTGGCCCACGTGCAATCAATCCACTTTTTGAATCTGGTAGGTGTTTTAAGATCATTCTCATTTTGCGGGTTGTCCCAGTGTAATTTTACTGTTTTTTTATCTTTGATATTGCTCATATCTGTGAGAAGTGTTAACTGGTTTTAGATATTAATAAACTGTAATGGTTCTTGCATCTTGCCTTGATTGATATGACATTAGTGCATTACTGAATATTTGTTGTTATTCAGCTACTTGTGACATTTTAACACATTGCTATTATATGCTTTTTTTAAAAAAAAAAAAAAAGATTGGTTGTAATATAAAATCTCTGCCAAGCTGTTAAATAAAAGTTTTAAAATTATGAACATGCACTCCTCAACTCAGCTCTTACGTCATGCTCTGGTAGCAGACTTTAGTTGCAGGAGTGGTGAACTATGAGTAATACAATCAGTTTAGAGAATTTGCTTTGGTATAACTGTTTGGTTTCTGTATACTTTGGGAAATACTACTCTGCTTGCTGCTCTGTTTTGTATGGCTAGAAGGGAGATACATCGGTGATGGAGCTCTGCAAGGATGAATTTAAATACGAACTCAAGATTAGGAGCACAGTTACCACAGGAAGTGCAGCTGACAGAGGTGAGTACTGCCATCTCCCATATTCAGTTGCCAATGGCCGATAGCTTCAGTAGTAGGCATGTTAGAAGTCAGTGAACCATCACATTCTCATGTCGGCAGAATTCTGTCATGAGTGTTGCATTATATGAAGAGACTGTAGGATTTGCACAGGATCAAGGAAGTAGAAAACTCTGAGAAATTTATAATTCATTACAGAATCAAGTGAAGCATTTGCCAGATCACATGTAAGCACTGCTGAGTAACATTTTGGAACATTTGGCGGACAGTGAAAGATATTGTGGCAATGGAATAGAAGATAGGGAACAAGTGGCACATTGAACATATCTCTGAATTATTTACAAGGTGGCCTGTTCCCTTGATAGGATTATTGCATGAAGGAGGGGTCCAATTACTTAAAAGTTGGAAGGACATTAAACTCTACACTTCCTTCTTGAATTGCAGGATAAAGGAGAGAGGTTAGGATTAAAGGCCTTTTAGTTTTATCAGTTGTTGGTGCCAACTGCCTCTGGTCATTTAAAATAGGCGTTATGGTTAGCTATGGAGAGAAAATTACTGTTTATCTAATTTTTTGAGCTGATCTGCCACAGAAATCTCTACTGTACAACTTGTAATGAGTTAGTAGTTAAATTATACCTTGGGGTACAATATTCACAAGAACCACTAGAGAATTATGCTTATAGAATTAGGAAGAGTGCTAGATGTACGCCTCTTTCTGTTTCTGAGGAGGAAATTATTAATAATGTATTGAAGGGTATGTGCCCAGTGGATAGGATGCAAATAATGTTCATTGCTCAACCAAGGAGTTTTATGCAACTGGAGCAGCTTATACCACAGATTGAAGCCTTGAGATAAGCTGGTAGGAAACATTTGGATGAGAATAGTTTAGGGTTGGTCTCGGAGAAGGATTGGCAATCTCCAATTAGAGGTTATAATAGTGATAAAATAAGATGTTATGGATATAACTGTCTGGGTCACTTGGCAAGGAACTGTCCTGGTGTGGATAAGGTTACCAATGGTTGACACCAGAGAAACCAGGCACTGTGACTAGCATCAGAATGTTATATGATATTTGCAACATGCCCTTGCATTCTTTTTGTGAGCACAGGGATTAGTGGAGAACATGTATGCACATTGCTCAATATGTGCAGTTCCTTAACATTGATTGGTAAGGAATTTTATAATGTTCATAAGGACAATTGTAAATTTGTTTCTCTATCTGGGAAAAGGCTAATTTAAATGAAATGTCTTTGTTGTGGAATCTGAACATTAGCTTAAGCATTAATAAATTTAAATGGCCAGTTAAGATCACGGTCATCATAGAGATACCTGTACCAATGATTTTGGGCATGGTTTTTGCTCACCATTTTGGGTTAGGTCCTAATTGGCATGAGAAGAAAACTGCCTTCAATTTTGAGGCCCACACTATTACTGGAAAGCATGTTGCACAAGTTGGTGTTCGTGTGGTGGTTAGCAATAGTGATTCTTGAACCATATTTGATTACTAATTAAGTCATTTGTGCACCGGCCAGTGGAAACAGTTGGAGGACTTGAATGAAGAGTTTCAAGGGGTTGGTAAAGAGCAGGGAGTATAAAACAGAATGCAGTGACACTGTTCCAGTTAGACAACTTCCATATCATCTGTCCTCACTACACATGAAACAGTTAAAGGTCAGTGTGGATGAAATGCTGGGACTCTGTAATTGTTTCCCATTTTTCTGGTCCAAAAACATAAGGGTGGATTGTGACCTGTGGTATATTACTGCACACTCAGTCTGTTCCACTACCAGATTTGCACTTCTGTTTTGATGGCTACAAAATGGTAAGGTATTCACCACTTTTGATGTTAACTAGCCTTATTTCTAATTACTTTCAGCAGAAGGGTCAAAACAAATAACCACTTTTGTGAATGGTTGGAAACTGTTTGAGCACAGTTGTGTTCCCTTTGGGCTCTCAACTAGAGCAGCTGAATAGGACAGATCTGACTGGACATCTGGGTAACTGTTATCTAGTCGCTAGCTTATAAGAAGTGTGTGTATTGTATGGGCAGTGGAAGTATGACACACCTAGTGCTGTTGTTTGCTATACAGCAGTCTGCTCCTAGCATTTCCTGAAAAACACAAATTGGGGTATTATCTTGAGCCGTTTGAGTGTGTTGTCATACAATGCTGCCCTCATCTCTGGAACAAGTTGCTGTTCACTCTCCCTTATGCGACTGGTATCATGCTGGCAAGAAAGAGCAGATAATGTTATTGGTGTGTACTCTGGTTCTTATCCCAAGTGAGGATGACTATTTATTATTGCAGGGCTGTTAAGCATTTTTGTTATAGATTACCCCTAATTCTGAGTATCTGTATTGTTATCATTTTGACCAGTTGTGCAGTAATATCCAGCAAACCACTAGGTTAGTTTATTGTATCTCTTGTCAGGTAGTATAAGCATGTCTAAGTAAAGCAAACAGTTGGCATATTTTGGTGTCTTCAAACTAGTGTTGCTGAATAAACTTGTTGTAGCTGAATTACTGCTCTGCTTACTTTTGCAGCAAGTGAGTTATGAATCTTGCATATTCTTTTTAATGTTTTTGTTCATTATGCTGCTTTTGAGTACAAGGCCTAAAACTGTTTTGGGAAGTTATTTGTAAATGTTCTCTCATCCTGTTGTAATTTTTAATTGTGATGAAATTCCTTATGTGTTGTTATATTTCTGATTTATTATCAGTGTGTTATTTGGCAGAGACTGTGGGCACGATTATCCAGATCAGACTTTCATACGCATTTTCTCACTGTTATAATAAGATTGTATTTGGTGCTCTGGCCCATTTTTGCAGTCAGTCCATTTTTTTAATCTGGTAGGTGTTTTTAAATTGTTCTCATTCTGTGGATTGTCCCAGAGTAATTTTATTATGTTCTTTGTTCTTGATGTTGCTAATATCTTTGAGGCCTGTTACCTGGTTTTGGATTTTATTTAAATGTATTGGTTCTTGCATTTTGCCTTGATTGAGAGGTCATTATCACATTACTGAATCTTTGCTATTATTCAACTACTTGTTGGATTGGAATACATTGCTCTTATAAATTTCTTTAAAGATTGGTTATAATGTAAAATTTCTGCCATGTTGTTAAATATTTAAAATTATGATCACTCACCACTCAATCCAGCTTTGCCATGTCCTGTTGCATCACAGTAACTATTCACAGTAGATGGTAGTAAACTCTGAGGACCATTAATCTCAAGGTAAGTGCCTGCACTCAATGAAGTGCCTTAAATGTTTAATTAAATATATAGTAGTGGTCAAGATACCATTTCCACTTCCAGACCATCATCCTTAAGTGGGACCTGACATGGTTGTAGATATCCAATAGTTTATGAAGAGGTGAGATTATGAGAGAAGTCTTGATTGGAGGAATGTTGTTGCAGAGTTTTTGGTGCTAGGATTGCTAAAAGTGAACGAAGCTGGTTATGGTCCATAACACAACTGCTATGACAGTCATACCTGTATTAAGAACTGTCAATCTCCTAACAACTTCTGATGTTTGTTTCACTATGATAGATGTGACAAATGAAGGAGATACTAAAACTACAATGTATGCTGTGTGAAGTTGCGTGAAAGGAATTTCTACTTTTGGAGATACTTTAGTTTACTGGTTGAGTTTGTACACTTTTCTAGAAGTGGTAATTGCAATGAGAATAATTAATATTAGGTTAGGCATTACAGAGTCATGTAAAGGTAGATGTAGGATAATGAAAAAAATGGTGGGAAGGAGGGGGGGGGGGGGGTTGCAGTACAAATCCTATTGCCTTAGAAATGGAATAGAATTCCCAGTCATCAAAGAAAATTTTAAACGTATTGTTCCAAATTATGTATTGAGATAGCAAATATTTAGTGTTGTCGTCGATATCAGTTGCGCAAATCCTGCGTGACTGTCAGGTCAGAGTGAACATAATGCTCACGTGCTGTTAGTGCGGGTTGAATCAACAATCTCTAGGAAAGGTATTATTTGTCGATGCCAATAAGTAGTGAAAATACTATGAAAATGATAGTTGCTACTCACCATATAGCAGAGGCACTAAGTCACATATAGGCACAACAAAAAGACTGTCACAAGCCACCTCCCTTTACACTAACATCCCTAATGCCCATGGCCTTACTGCTATTGAACACTGCCTTTCCCAATGTCTGATGGATTCCAAACCAACAACCTTCTTCCTAGTTGTCATGACCAACTACACTCCTGGAAATTGAAATAAGAACACCGTGAATTCATTGTCCCAGGAAGGGGAAACTTTATTGACACATTCCTGGGGTCAGATACATCACATGATCACACCGACAGAACCACAGGCACATAGACACAGGCAACAGAGCATGCACAATGTCGGCACTAGTACAGTGTATATCCACCTTTCGCAGCAATGCAGGCTGCTATTCTCCCATGGAGACGATCGTAGAGATGCTGGATGTAGTCCTGTGGAACGGCTTGCCATGCCATTTCCACCTGGCGCCTCAGTTGGACCAGCGTTCGTGCTGGACGTGCAGACCGCGTGAGACGACGCTTCATCCAGTCCCAAACATGCTCAATGGGGGACAGATCCGGAGATCTTGCTGGCCAGGGTAGTTGACTTACACCTTCTAGAGCACGTTGGGTGGCACGGGATACATGCGGACGTGCATTGTCCTGTTGGAACAGCAAGTTCCCTTGCCGGTCTAGGAATGGTAGAATGATGGGTTCGATGACGGTTTGGATGTACCGTGCACTATTCAGTGTCCCCTCGACGATCACCAGTGGTGTACGGCCAGTGTAGGAGATCGCTCCCCACACCATGATGCCGGGTGTTGGCCCTGTGTGCCTCGGTCGTATGCAGTCCTGATTGTGGCACTCACCTGCATGGCGCCAAACACGCATACGACCATCATTGGCACCAACGCAGAAGCGACTCTCATCGCTGAAGACGACACGTCTCCATTCGTCCCTCCATTCACGCCTGTCGCGACACCACTGGAGGCGGGCTGCACGATGTTGGGGCGTGAGCGGAAGACGGCCTAACGGTGTGCGGGACCGTAGCCCAGCTTCATGGAGACGGTTGCGAATGGTCCTCGCCGATACCCCAGGAGCAACAGTGTCCCTAATTTGCTGGGAAGTGGCGGTGCGGTCCCCTACGGCACTGCGTAGGATCCTACGGTCTTGGCGTGCATCTGTGCATCGCTGCGGTCCGGTCCCAGGTCGACGGGCACGTGCACCTTCCGCCGACCACTGGCGACAACATCGATGTACTGTGGAGACCTCACGCCCCACGTGTTGAGCAATTCGGCGGTACGTCCACCCGGCCTCCCACATGCCCACTATACGCCCTCGCTCAAAGTCCGTCAACTGCACATACGGTTCACGTCCACGCTGTCGCGGCATGCTACCAGTGTTAAAGACTGCGATGGAGCTCCGTATGCCACGGCAAACTGGCTGACACTGACGGCGGCGGTGCACAAATGCTGCGCAACTAGCGCCATTCGACGGCCAACACCGCGGTTCCTGGTGTGTCCGCTGTGCCGTGCGTGTGATCATTGCTTGTACAGCCCTCTCGCAGTGTCCGGAGCAAGTATGGTGGGTCTGACACACCGGTGTGAATGTGTTCTTTTTTCCATTTCCAGGAGTGTATATCCTCACCCACAATTACTTCTCCTTTGTAGGCATTACCTACAAATAAATCCAGGGTACTGTTAAGGGCACCTGCTTGGCACCATCCTATGCCAACCTATTCATGGGCCATCTAGAGGTATCTTCCCTAAACACCCAGAATCCTTAACCCCTCACCTGGTTCAGATTCACTGATAGCGTCTTTGGTATCTGGATCAAGGTTTGAGGACACCCTATCCACATTCCTCTAGGACCTCAACACCTTCTCACCCATTCATTTCATCTGGTCCTACTGAACCTAACAGGGCACCTTCCTAGATGTTGAGCCCCACCTCAAAGATGGTTACACTAGAACCTCTGTCCATATCAGACCTATCAACCACCAGCAATACCTCCACTTCGACAGCTGCCACCCATTCCATAACAAGAAGTCACTTCCACACAGTCTAGCCACCCGTAGCTGTTGCATCTGTAGTGATGAGTGGTCCCACTCAAAATATACCGAGGGTCTCACTAAGGCCTTTACAGACCGTAATTATCCTCCCAACCTTGTACAAAACAAATCTTCTATGCCTTATCTTTCCAGTCAGCCAGTACCTCCCAAAGTGTCACTGTCAGGCCACAGAGGAGCTTTCCCCTCATAACTCAGTACCACCCAGGACTGGAGCAACTGAATTACATTCTCTGTCAGAGTTTCAACTGCCTCTCATTGGGCCCTGTAAAGAGAAATGTCCTGCCCGCTACACTTCCCACCCCTCCCATAGTGGTATTCCACCATCCACTGAACCTACACAATATACTCGGCCAACCTTACACAACCCCTGCTCCCAACCCCTTACCTCATGGCTCATATCCCTGCAATAGACGTAGATGCAAGACCTGTCCCATATATCCTCCCACTACCACCTACTCTAGTCTGGTCACAAACATCACCTATCCCATCAAAGGCAGAGCTATCTGTGAAACCATTCATGTGATGTACAAGCTAAGCTGCAACCACTGTGCTGTATCCATGTGGGCATGATAACCAACAAGCTGTCTGCCCACATGAATGGCAACTGACAGTTTATTGGCTGACAAGATCTGATGTGTGTATAGTGTTGAATAAGTTATGTTGTAATATTGTATAAATTAGGTAACTAAGAGGCTGTGGTCTTGCATTAGTTTGTGGATCAGTTGTTGTTGTTGTTGTGGTCTTCAGTCCTGAGACTGGTTTGATGCAGCTCTCCATGCTACTCTATCCTGTGCAAGCTTCTTCATCTCCCAGTACCTACTGCAACCTACATCCTTCTGAATCTGCTTAGTGTATTCATCTCGTGGTCTCCCTCTACGATTTTTACCCTCCACGCTGCCCTCCAATACTAAATTGGTGATCCCTTGATGCCTCAGAACATGTCCTACCAACCGATCCCTTCTTCTGGTCAAGTTGTGCCACAAACTCCTCTTCTCCCCAATCCTATTCAGTACCTCCTCATTAGTTATGTGATCTACCCACCTAATCTTCAGCATTCTTCTGTAGCACCACATTTCGAAAGCTTCTATTCTCTTCTTGTCCAAACTATTTACCGTCCATGTTTCACTTCCATACATGGCTACACTCCATACAAATACTTTCAGAAATGACTTCCTGACACTTAAATCTATACTCGATGTTAACAAATTTCTCTTCTTCAGAAACGCTTTCCTTGCCATTGCCAGTCTACATTTTATATCCTCTCTACTTCGACCATCATCAGTTATTTTGCTCCCCAAATAGCAAAACTCCTTTACTACTTTAAGTGTCTCATTTCCTAGTCTAATACCCTCAGCATCACCCGACTTAATTCGACTACATTCCATTATCCTCGTTTTGCTTTTGTTGATGTTCATCTTATATCCTCCCTTCAAGACACCATCCATTCCGTTCAACTGCTCTTCCAAGTCCTTTGCTGTCTCTGACAGAATTACAATGTCATCGGCGAACCTCAAAGTTTTTATTTCTTCTCCATGGATTTTAATACCTACTCCGAATTTTTCTTTTGTTTCCTTTACTGCTTGCTCAATATACAGATTGAATAACATCGGGGAGAGGCTACAACCCTGTCTTACTCCCTTCCCAACCACTGCTTCCCTTTCATGTCCCTCGACTCTTATAACTGCCATCTGGTTTCTGTACAAATTGTAAATAGCCTTTCGCTCCCTGTATTTTACCCCTGCCACCTTTAGAATTTGAAAGAGAGTATTCCAGTCAACATTGTCAAAAGCTTTCTCTAAGTCTACAAATGCTAGAAATGTAGGTTTGCCTTTCCTTAATCTTTCTTCTAAGATAAGTCGTAAGGTCAGTATTGCCTCACGTGTTCCAGTATTTCTACGGAATCCAAACTGATCTTCCCCGAGGTCGGCTTCTATTAGTTTTTCCATTCGTCTGTAAAGAATTCGTGTTAGTATTTTGCAGCTGTGGCTTATTAAACTGATTGTTCGGTAATTCTCACATCTGTCAACACCTGCTTTCTTTGGGATTGGAATTATTATATTCTTCTTGAAGTCAGAGGGTATTTCGCCTGTTTCATACATCTTGCTCACCAGATGGTAGAGTTTTGTCAGGACTGGCTCTCCCAAGGCCGTCACTAGTTCCAATGGAATGTTGTCTACTCCGGGGCCTTGTTTCGACTCAGGTCTTTCAGTGCTCTGTCAAACTCTTCACGCAGTATCGTATTTCCCATTTCATCTTCATCTACATCCTCTTCCATTTCCATAATATTGTCCTCAAGTACATCGCCCTTGTATAGACCCTCTATATACTCCTTCCACCTTTCTGCTTTCCCTTCTTTGCTTAGAATTGGGTTTCCATCTGAGCTCTTGATGTTCATACAAGTGGTTCTCTTCTCTCCAAAGGTCTCTTTAATTTTCCTGTAGGCAGTATCTATCTTACCCCTAGTGAGATAAGCCTCTACATCCTTACATTTGTCCTCTAGCTATCCCTGCTTAGCCATTTTGCACTTCCTGTCGATCTCATTTTTGAGACGTTTGTATTCCTTTTTGCCTGCTTCATTTACTGCATTTTTATATTTTCTTCTTTCATCAATTAAATTCAATATTTCTTTTGTTACCCAAGGATTTCTACTAGCCCTCGTCATTTTACCTAATTGATCCTCTGCTGCCTGCACTACTTCATCCCTCAAAGCTACCCATTCTTCTTCTACTGTATTTCTTTCCCCCATTCCTGTCAATTGTTCCCTTATGCTCTCCCTGAAACTCTGTACAACCTCTGGTTCTTTCAGTTTATCCAGGTCCCATCTCCTTAAATTCCCACCTTTTTGCAGTTTCTTCAGTTTTAATCTACAGGTCATAACCAATAGATTGTGGTCAGAGTCCACATCTGCCCCTGGAAATGTCTTACAATTTAAAACCTGGTTCCTAAATCTCTGTCTTAGCATTATATAATCTATCTGATACCTTTTAGTATCTCCAGGGTTCTTCCATGTATACAACCTTCTATCATGATTCTTAAACCAAGTGTTAGCTATGATTAAGTTGTGCTCTGTGCAAAATTCTACCAGGTGGCTTCCTCTTTCATTTCTTAGCCCCAATATCTAACTTTAACCTATCCATTTCCCTTTTCAAATTTTCTAACCTACCTGCTCGATTAAGGGACCTGACATTCCACGCTCCGATCCGTAGAACGCCAGTTTTCTTTCTCCTGATAACGACATCCTCTTGAGTAGTCCCCGCCTGGAGATCCGAATGGGGGACTATTTTACCTCCGGAATATTTTACCCAAGAGGACGCCATCATCATTTAATCATACAGTAAAGCTGCATGCCCTCGGGAAAAATTACGGCCGTAGTTTCCCCTTGCTTTCAGCCGTTCGCAGTACCAGCACAGCAAGGCCGTTTGGATCAGTTAAGTAGGTAAATAGTTTCCACACTTTGTAGGGTTAGCATATGTGAGGATACAGGGGAACTTTCCAACTTGGACATAAATGAGCAAGTGTAAGATTCAGCAGTTATCTATTCAGATGATGCCTTAATATACAGGTTAAAGTTGTTGAAATGATTCTGTGGATGTTTGGTATTGTTATGTTTGAGATCCTCCTGGGGCTCTGAGTGGTTGTTGGGGACCTCTGTTCACCCTGATGACATCAAAAATGGTTCAAATGGCTCTAAGCACTATGGGACCTAACATCTGAGGTCATCAGTCCCCTAGAACTTAGAACTACTTAAACCTAACTAATCTAAGGACATCACATACATCCATGCCTGAGTCAGGATTCAAACCTACGACTGCAGCAGCAGCGCGGTTCTGGACTGAAGCACCTAGAACCACTCAGCCACAGTGGCCAGCTTGATGACATCAATGTAAGATTTTGCTTGGAGTCTGCAGAGCTGTACAGCACTCCATGCAGTACAACCAAGTACAAAGTCCTGTGGAGGAACTCTTTTTCATCTCAGAGCAGCATTTGCAGCCCACATTCTCAATTATTTGCTGGATGTATCCCAATCTCTGTATTCTTCTACTGTTTTTACCCTCTACAGTTCTCCCTGATGTCCTACCATCCTGTCCCTTCTTCTTGTCAAAGTTTTCCACACATTCCTTTCCTCTCCAATTCTCCACAGAACCTCCTCATTCCTTACCTTATCAATGCACCTAATTTTCAACATTCATCTGTAGCCCTACATCTCAAATGCTTTGATTATCTTCTGTTCCAGTTTTCCCACAGTCCGTGTTTCAGTATCATACAATGCTGTGCTCCAAACATACACTCTCAGAAATTTCTTCCTCAAATTAGGGCCTATGTTTGATACTAGTAGACTTCTCTTGGCCAGTAATGCCCTTTTTACTAGTCTTAGTCTGCTTTTAATGTCCTCCTTGCTCCCTTCATTGATTATTTTGTTGCATAGGTACTAGAATTCCTGAACTTCAGCTACTTAATGACCATCAATCCTGATGTTAAGTTTCTCACTGTTCTCATTTCTGCTACTTCTCATCTTTTTGTCTTTCTTCAATTTACTCTCAGTCCATATTCTGTACTCAGTAGACATTCAGCAGATCACTTTCACTGAGGATAGCAATGTCATCAGTGAATTGCATCATTGATATCCTTTCACCTGGAATTTTAATCCCACTCCTGAACCTTTCTTTTATTACCATCATTGCTTCTTTGATGTACAGATTGAGCAGTAGCAGTAAAAGATTACATGCCTGTCTTATGCCCTTTTTAATTTGAGCATTTCGTTCTTGGCCATACACTCTTGTTATTCCCTCTTGGCTCTTGTACATATTGTATATTACCCATCTCTCCCTACGGCTTATTGTAATTTTGAATGTCTTGCACCATTTCACATTGTCAAATGCTTTCTCAGGTTGACAGATCCTATGAATGTGTCTTGATTTTTCTTTAGTCTTGCCTCCATTATCAACCACAACATCAGAATTGCCTCTCTGGTGCCTTTACCTTTCCTCAAGCCAAACTGATCACCATTTAACACATCTTCAGTTTTCTTTTCCATTCTTCTGTATATTGCTCTTGTTAGCAACTTAGATGTATGAGAGTGTGCTATCATTCGTGCACTTGTCAGCTCTTGCAGTCTTCAGAATTGTGTGGATGATATTTTTCTGGAAGTCAGATGGTATGCCGTCAGTCTCATACATTCTACATGCCAACATGTATAGTGATTTTGTTCTCACTTCCCCCAAACATTTTAGAAATTCTGGTGGAATTTTTTCTATCCCTTCTACCTTATTTGATCTTACGTCCTCCAAAGCTCTCTTAAATTCTGATTCTAATACTGGATCCCCAATCTCTTCTAAACCGACAGCTTGGAATGTGGTGCCGTCTTTGCGAAATCACAGATACTGCTGTCTTTGTCTGCTAGTGGTGGTTGTAGGTATCAATACCTCCATATAGATGCTCCATCATAGTGCAGAGCACTGAAGGGAGCATTTTTGTGGGGATTTGACTGAAGAACTTGGTTCAGTAGTGCAGGTGCTCATGACTGACCGTGTGGGGCTGGCACTGGTGTGGGGCACAGTCAGACCATTTCTCAGGGGTAGGTGTTGTGGAGCTGGGCATGGTGCTTATGCCAAACAGATGGTATCATTGCATCATGAGTGCCGTACCTAGATATTGGCGCATGCTTGAGAGCCAAAGAAGGTGTCAGGGGTGCAGTTTTCCCTGCTGATGCATCCGATGTGTTGTGCAATGTGGATGAATTGGTTAGTTGCAGACTAGTGGTCCTAGGGCAGGTAATAGTGAGGATGGTGTCCTCAGACACTTTGAAAAAGATGCTCGCTTAATCAGTGTCATTTGGAAGGGAATAAGTGTGTTCCAGTTATTGGATACATGCAGCAATCACAGATGGGTCACTGTTAAGGGCAGTTACGAGGGTTGTTTTTTAAGTAAGGGCCGTTCGCGCGTATAGTCCCGTAGTTCACGTGGACGCCGCAACAAGCCAACGCCACTTGCCGGCATCCTTCCCGTTCACACTGATGCAAGTTGCAGCTCTGTAGCTGACGTGTACGCATCACTGTGCTACTTTATAATGTTTACGAATATTGAATCGCCCGCCGCGTTTGAGATACGGTCAGTGATACGTTTTTTGACCGCGAGAAGCCTATCAGCTGCATAAATTCATCGTCAGTTAACAGAAGTTTATGGCTTGAATGCAATGAGTGAAGGTAAAGTGCGTCAATGGGTTAGAGAGTTTAAAAATGGCCGTCAAAACGTCCATGACGAAGAACGCTCAGGCCGGCCCTCTGTGATCACTGATGATTTGGTGGCTGCAGTCGAAACAAAGATTCGTGAGGACAGAAGATTCACAATTTCCACTCTTTCTTTGGAATTTCCACAAGTTTCAAGATCAGTTTTGTACAAAATTGTGCCTGAAAACCTAAACTTTAAGAAACTGTGTTCTCGGTGGGTACCCAGACTCCCCACAGAGGACCACAAAGGGAAGAGATTTGCCACTTCATTGGACTTTTTGATTCGTTATGAGGAAGAAGGGGATGACATGTTGAGTCAAATTGTCAATGGAGATGAAACATGGGTATCCCATATCACTCCCGAAAGCAAGCAACAATCGATGGAATGGCAACACACAACCTCACCCGTCAAGGTCAAAGCCAAACAGACGCTGTCAAAGCGCAAGATTATGGCAACTGTGTTCTGGGACTGGCGCGGTGTTTTGCTAGTGGACTTTATGCCACGAGGAACGACAATCAACTCAGATGCCTACTGTGCAACTCTAAAGAAACTCCGCAGAGCAATTCAAAACAAAAGGCATGGCATGCTGACAAAAGGAGTTTTGCTCCTGCACGATAATGCTAGGCCTCACACCTCTCAAAAGACTCGGGATTTGATTGATTCTTTTGGCTGGGAAGTTTTGGACCATGTACCATACAACCCCGACCTTGCTTCTAGCGATTTTCACCTCTTCCGGCACCTGAAACACCAACTTGGCGGGCAGCGCTTCAATGACGACGATGAAGTGAAAGCAGCCGTGAACTCTTGGCTGTCGGAGCAGGCGGTCGAATTCTTTGAAGAGGGAATTAAAAACTTAGTTGTACGGTATGACAAGTGCTTAAATAAACAAGGCAACTATGTAGAAAAATAGGTAAAAGTGTGTAGAATCAAAAAATAAAAGTTTTTTTACGAAAGTATTTGTATCTTTTTTAAAAAATAAAAACGGCCCTTACTTAAAAACAACCCTCATATAATTAAGCTGTCATGCAAGAGCTTGGTGGCAACATCATTAGGGTCCAAGAGAGTCATACTGCAAAATCTACCAAATGAACAGTTACTTGATGCAGAAGGCATCTTACAGTGAACACATCAGAGTTTTAGATGTAAATAGCTTCCTCCAACGGAAAGACTTCACCAGGCATGGGCTTCACTTACATAAAAATGGGAAAAATAAACTGTGTGTTAATCTGCTGAATGTCATCAAAAGTCTACTGGTAACAAGAAGTGCCATAAAACGTGTTACACCAGGACATCAAGCATATTTGTGGTCCAATGAAGCTAATTTGGTGGACAATCTCAGAAGAATGAGCAATACTGCAGCTGAACCAACAGCAACACCAGGAGCTGAAGAGCCGTCAGTAACAACAACAAAAGTGAATATGCAGTCAGGGTCATCAAGGAAAACATCAGAAACAGTTTTAGAAAAGAAGAAGGTATCCACAGTCAGCACCAAGTCACCACCAACATCCTATGCTAATATCTCGTCAAGTGCCACAAATCAGTCAGCCCACGACATCCAAGTGGAAACAGCAAAAAATGTGCAGCCACACTCCAAATCAGTACCATTGGAAACTGTGACAAGATCTTCAACACGAAAACGCAGACCTCCAGCCTACAGCCAGGATTTTTTATGGGCAAGAACACCAGTAGCTCCCTGCTAGAAGCAAACCAAAGGAAAACAGACGCAGAGCAAAATCTTCATGAAGCAAAACCACAAGAAAACCCGGTGAGTGGTGTCAAAAATCATTCCATTGGAAAACAGTCACTATTATCCTTTAAAATATTTCACCATAATGTGCAGTCAATGTTTAATAAGTTATTAGAAATAGATCTCTTCCTAAAAACAAAGTCACACTTAGATGTTCTCTGTATTACTGAACACTGGTTGACAGAAGACAAAATTAAAAAAACGCCACTTGGCGAATTTACTCTAGCTGGTTATTCTTGTCGGAACAAAAGTAAGGGAGGTGGTACAGCAATCTATGTCAAAAAAAATTTAAGACACAAAAGCCTCACAAAGTACAATAATATGCAAATAGAAACAGACTTTGAATTCTCCTTAATTATCTTAACAGACTATAACCTATTGATACTGAATGTATATAGAGCCCCTGATGGGAACATCCAAACCTTCAAACACTCCCTCGAAGCACTACTCACAAAAACTCACTCACTAAACAAAAATCTATTAATAAGTGGAGATTTTAATATTGACTTCCTCACACCTGGAAAAAACAAAGATGAATTGTTGAATATTACAAATTCGTTCAACCTATCCCCAACTGCAAACACACCAACCAGGATCACAAAAAATTCAAAAACAGCTCTAGATCAGATTTTCATAAACGCAGACAAACTACACCACTCAGTCGAAGTCATCAGCACAGGTTACAGTAACCATGAAGCCCAAATACTAACAGCGAATTTAAATTACATAGGACAATATCCCACAATAACTAAAATGCAAAGGCAATTTAATGATGATAATATAAGGCTTTTTAACTGTCTGTTAAGGGCTGAAAACTGGGCAGAGGTCTATAAAGAAAACGATGTAAACTACATATTTAATTCCTTCCATGAAACATTTCTCCACCACTTCAGTACTGCATTTCCACTGAAATCCAGGAAAATCGGAAACAAACACACAAACTCATGGGTGACAAAAGGGATAAGGACTTACAGCCAAAAAAAGCGTGACTTAAAAAATCACATGAAACACCATGGTGTCGATGATCAGTTTAGGTCATATTGTAAGACCTATTTTGCAATCTACAGAAAAGTTATCCAACAAGCAAAAAAATTATACAATGACAAATTTATAAAGGAATCTAACAATAAAATGAAAGGCTTGTGGACAGTTGTAAAAAACGAAACAAACAGTAAGCAGCATGTTATAAACAAAACATTAAAACTAAACCTAAAAGATGAAGTCACATCAGATCCCCAAAAAATAGTAAATGGTTTTAATGACTATTTTAGCAAAATAGCAGAAAACCTGATAAAGAACAACTGACACAGACCAAATACTCAACGCCAAACACTAATAGAAACCATACCAGTACAGGCATCAATGTTTCTTCAAAAAGTCTCCAATACTGAAGTACTTACAGCTATAAAAGGACTAAAGAATAAGTACTCCAGTGGTAGTGACAACATTCCTGATTTAATTGTAAAGAAATGTGGAGAATCCATTGTAGAATCCCTAACCCACATAATAAATGCATCCTTTACAAATGGAGTTTTCCCTGACCTACTAAAGACTTCTAAAATTACCCCACTTCACAAAAAGGGCTCTAAAAATTATGTAGCCAATTACAGGCCCATAGCACAACTAAGCTCATCCTCAAAAATATTTGAAAAATTATTTTACACCAGATTGGAAGACTTTACTAATAAACTATCCTTATTAACAAAACACCAGCATGGTTTTAGAAAGCAAGACAACTACCACAGCTATTTATGAGTATCTCAACAAAACCTTAAAAGCACTGGATAGTAAGGAAATCACTACTGGTATCTTTTTAGATTTATCCAAAGCCTTTGATGTAATTGACCATACCATACTCCTTAAGAAGTTAGCAAATAAAGGTATAAGAGGAATTGCAAACAAATGGTTAGAATCTTAGCTGTCAAACAGATTTCAAGAAGTTGAAATTAATTTTGAAAAAAAAAAAAGAATACAACCACCCATAAACCTACTGTCCACTCCTCTGACACAATGCCTATTAGATATGGTGTGCCACAAGGCTCAATCCTGGGACTCATACTGTTTCTGTTATACATTGATGATATAAGCACGAAGCTTGCTACAGGACATACCACACTATTTGCCGATGACACAAGTATACTAATAACAGGTACTGATACAGAGGACCACAACCAAAAAATTAAACCTCTTATGTCATCACTCAGCAAATGGTTCAACGAGAACAAACTGATTATAAACATACAGAAAACAACATACATCAACTTCAGACTCTCATCCCAAAAACAAGAAATGCCTGATGTGATTCTAAATAACCAAGAGCTTATGTGTGTGGACTCTGTCAAGTTTCTTGGCATATGGCTTGAAGAAAATCTTAAGTGGGAGACTCACACAAATTATATCTCAAAAAAGCTCTCAACTGTGTGTTACATTTCAAGGATACTCAAAAAATCAGTCACAAAATCTGTTCTCATACATGTATATTATGCTTACTTCCATTCTACATTACAGTATGGAATCATATTTTGGGGGTACTCACCTGGAGGTAGATATATTTTCAAAATGCAAAAAAAGGCAATACGCATAATATGTAATCTAAGACATAACGAATCATGCAGACAACATTTCAAAACAAATGGCATTATGACACTGCCCTCTGCTTACATTTATAATATCGTCTCATTTGTCAAGTCATACCTGTTAAACAATGACTGCACACTAAAATTCAATGGAGATATTCATAACTATGCAACAAGGTAGCAATCTGACCTACATATGATTCAGTCCAGAACTAACTGCTACCAAAAAAGTGTTTTAAATGTTGGGATACAAATGTATAATAATTTACCCAATGAAATCAAAGCAACAAAGAACCCAAGAGCCTTCACACATAAGTTAAAAAAATATCTCTTGGACCATTGCTTTTATGCAGTTGATCATTTTTTTGAAAGGGGTTAAAAATGTAAACAATATGATAAATGTTCAATTAGGTCTGAAAATTATATACTGTGCATGCCTGTGAAACATACTGGATTATTATATACTGTGCATGTCTATGAAATACATTGGACTACTTTACTATTACATTTGTATTGGCTGTTTGTATTTTACCATACAACATTTGTATTTACTTTTTTGTTAAAGATAGCTAACTTCCTCATTGCAAAATAATGTAAAATCAATTTATTAAAAATTACTTGCAAATATGTTCTCTTGACCTGTCCAATATCGTATCTACAACCTTACATTTCTATGATTTGTATTAACTGTTTTGTTTAAGATAGATAATTTCCTTGCTACAAAATAATGTAAAAATCAGTTTGTAAAAATTACTTGTAAATAGCTCTCTTGACCTGTCCAATATCATATGTACAGCTGTACAATACTATGATTGCCTGGATCAATAAAAATACAATACAATACAATGAGCTGGATGGTGAGAGATGGTGTTGCTTTGGATGTGGTCATCAGCACAGTAGTTAGAGGTAGGTGGCACCTGATGCTATTGAAATCATCTGAGGTATTGTCCACCTGAAGTACCCTCACCAGTTTCAGTCAACTGATGGCAACAATAGAGTTTTATCATTGATAGCAATATCAAAAATTTGCATGTTTCATTTGATGGCTTGTTTGGACCTGAATAAGGTGGTTAGAGCACAAGCTGCACTGTACCATCAAACAACATAATATATTTGCAGTATGAAAAGGCTTTTTTGTGCAAATACCTGAAGTGTGTTGTAATGGTTGGGTGGTGGTACATGGGAATACAGATGTGTTCATTGTCATGTTGTACAAGTGCTCGTGGGGTTGGATATTCATCGTTTTGTGTTCAAAATACAAAGTCTGTTGAGAGGACCAGACATTCACCATACAAGATTTCAGCCAATAGTGCTTGCAGGTCTTCTTTGTAGGCTATGCATACAACAAGCAGGACCCAGGGCAGAGCCTCCATCCAAGATCTGACATGTCATATGATAGGGGTGTTAAGGTTCCTATGCCACCTCTCAACCAGGCTGTTGTTCTGCGGGTGGTAAGTGGTGGTGTGGTTACATTTACTGCAGAGACTGCAAAGTACTGTGAAGACCACCAATTCAAATTGGTGGCTCTGATCTGTGGTGATGGTTTCTGGTGTGCCAAATCATGATATCCAAATGTAAACAAAAGCATGTGCTGTTGTTTCAGCTGTAAAGTCATAAATGGGTGTTGCTTTGACTACTCACAAAGCCCTGTCTATAATGGAGAGAAGGAACCCTCCAACTCAGTAAGAGGACTATGAGATCAACTTGAAAGTAACAGAAATGAGTGGTGGGTTTCTTGAAATGTGCATGTCATCCTGCCTTGCTAAAGTGACAAGATTTATACATTTGTTCCCAGATGCAGCAGTCTCTCGGTTAATGTTTAACCCCACAAATATTCAGACAGATGGAGGGGTGAGCTCCAGGATGTGGAAATCCATGCAATTAGTCAAAGATTTCACATTGTAGGGCAATGGCGTTACCACAGTGGATACACCGGTTTCCATCAGATCACTGAAGTTAAGAGCTGTCGGGCATGGCCAGCACTTGGATGGGCAGCCACCTGGGCTGCTATATGCTGTTGCCATTTTTCTGGGTACACTTGCCTCTTGATGCCAATTGAGGAGCTATTCAACCGAATAGTAGAGGCTCCGGTCAAAGAAAACCATCATAACAACTGGGAGAGTGGTGTGCAGACCACATGCCCCTCCTATCCGCATCCTCAGCTGAGGATGACATGGTGGTTGAATGGTCCTAATGAGCCACTTGTGTCCTGAAGACAGAGTGCTTTTCACATTGTAGGGTTAGTTGTACAAGTGATCTAATTTTTTTGAGAAAGACATCACACAGAATCAATGTTCCACTGCCTGGCATGGTGCATTTTTCAATTTTGAGACTGGTGTCATTGCTGCATTACAGTTTGGCAATGCTAGTGTTAGTTCGTTGGGTGGCAGCTAGCGCTTCATAGTTGAAGCACAGGGAGGTGATATTAACTCTCAACAGATTATAGGCAATGATGTTGTCAGTACTGTGTAAGTGCTGTACATCTGTTGAGTGCTGTGAGGTGAAATCCAGGTGTCAAAAACATTGTGTGGTGACTTCCTTTGATTGCCTCATAAAGTGTGGATGCCAACCATTTGGGTTGGGAAGCTGTCAGTTTGCAAGAGAAAAACGGAGAGGTTGGACTTCACTGCCCACCAATAGTTATAGCCTAGGGCAGTGTCACGCACATCAGTGGTAACAGTCAGTTGAGCATCTGGGATGGGTTGTGTGAGACATTCTTTTGCATGATCAAAAGCACTTGACAAGTCTTTGGTCTGTTCCACCTTCCTTCTTCCATTTTTGTTGTGACCTGGTAATGTCTGTGAGTGACACTTGCAAGGCAGCTGTTTGTGGCGGGTGGTGTTAATAGAAACATAAAATCCTGAGGAATGTCATAGTTTGTGGTAAGTTAGTGGTAATGAAAGCTGTCAAACAGCATCTGCCATGTCTGGTATAGATTTGATGCCTGTGATGCTGACTTAGTGTCCAAGGAAAGTGAATTCTTTTTGGTGTAGTTGAGATTTGTCATGACTGATCAACACACCATTGTCTTGTAAGGTCCTGAGAACTTGTTCAAGGTGTACCTCATGTTCTTCAGGGGTGGCAGAAGAAATAAAGATGTGATTAAGGTATACAAATCAATTATTGTGGTAGATGAGGACCTTGTCAATAAATTGTTGCCAAGTATCTGCAGTATTTTTCAGCCTTCGGATGATGAAAAGGCATTTGTACAGACCAAAGAGTGTGATAAATGCTATTTTCATGATATTGTTGGAGTGCTTAGGGAACTGTAAATATGCATTTTTTACAATCAAGACCACAAAATGTGGATGCACTTACCAGTGCGTAAATAAAGTTTCATATATTTGGTACTTGGTAACTGTCATGCACTGTACAGGTGCTCTATAATCACCCCAGAGGGGAAGAGCACCACCTTTTTAGTACTAATTTGATAGCTGATGTCCTTGGGCTATTGGACAGATGAAAAATATCAGTTTGCAGTATCTTGTCAATTACTTCTTTAGTGGTATGTAAGTCGGCTGGTGCTAGTCGGTGTGCTTTATGCTGTACAGGTGGATAATTGGTTGTTAAGATTCAGTGCACAGTGACATTGTGGATTGCATTTGAGTAAGTGTTGTTTAGAGAATGAAGTAGAGGCAGTGCATGAGGTAGCACAAGGCAAAGCAGATAGCATGATACTAGCCTTCATGCTGTGCATTGAGGCACAGTTGGATGGCATGGGCATGTGTGTGTCTGTGTCCATGTGATGGTCGATACTGTGCATGAGCGAAGTATGCTGCAGCTGTTTGTATGCTAATGTGAAGGAAGTTGAAATGTCATTGGCACATTGCAGTAAGAAAGCATTTTCTGTGCAGAGCACATCATTATCAATGTGGCAGTTGTTGTAACGCTGATGGGTTATGAGAAGGTATTGTGCTATTGTAACACACTCATGGAGTATGTGGGCATGCATAGAACCATTGTCGAGCTGCCGGGTAGGGCAGCATGCTGGATCAAGGATGGAGGTGTGGTCAGGGCAAAAAGTCATGGGATGTGTTCTCCAGTACTATGTTGTACAAGGAAAGCAGTTGTGATGTCAGGTAAGAATAAAAAATGATAAAGAAAATTGATGCCCAGGACAAGTTCAGCAACTTCGGTAATGTAAAATGTCCATGTGAGTTTGTGTTGACTTGAGAAAAGTAAATTGCATGTCACAGAGCTGTACAATCCAATCATGGAGTTATTGGCTGTGTGTAGTTGGAGTGACTGTGAACTGACAGCTTGAATGTGTCATTTTGTGGCACAGAGCTGATACTGGAACTAGTATTGACAAACATGTATTCGCCAGGTTCGAGATTGATGATGTATAATCTGCCTCCTTGATGGCGTGTGAGGAGGTGTGTGTTTGCAACACATGTAGCAGTTGCTCACATTTGCAGTTTGGGAAATCAAACATGGTGTGCCATTTGCTTGTGACATCATCAAACTGGTTATGATAACCAGCAGGATTGTAATCTTGAATTGGTCACCATGGCCTTTGTTTTGTTGTGCAGGGTTGGACTGGTACCATGTGCAGTTTGCCACTGTGCAATGGTCGTGACTTCATCATCAGTGGAATTTGGCTGCATTTGGTGGTATCCAGCATGGGGGGCTGGTTGCCAGTTTGTAGAGTGCTGTTTGGATGCTGTGGCTCCCTGGCTGCTGTGGTGCCTTTGCTGTAATTGCATAAACTACCTATCAGTGAGGGACAGATGTTTATCCAGCAGCTCTGTTTCATTTAGTATCAGTGTTAGTTGTAACTGCTGCAGTAGTTTAATGATCCAGAGCACCCACAATGTGTCATTCATCATAACATTCATGTCAACTGTGGATCAGAAATGATGCCAAAGTTGTAATAGTATCTTGTCTCTTGGCTGTTCATCATTCAGGCTTATTGCAATTGTTGTTCCAGTGTTTTTGACAGTCTTTGTGACAGCACTGTCTTAGCTGTGTTGTACACTCCTGGAAATGGAAAAAAGAACACATTGACACCGGTGTGTCAGACCCACCATACTTGCTCCGGACACTGCGAGAGGGCTGTACAAGCAATGATCACACGCACGGCACAGCGGACACACCAGGAACCGCGGTGTTGGCCGTTGAATGGCGCTAGCTGCGCAGCATTTGTGCACCGCCGCCGTCAGTGTCAGCCAGTTTGCCGTGGCATACGGAGCTCCATCGCAGTCTTTAACACTGGTAGCATGCCGCGACAGCGTGGACGTGAACCGTATGTGCAGTTGACGGACTTTGAGCGAGGGCGTATAGTGGGCATGCGGGAGGCCGGGTGGACGTACCGCCGAATTGCTCAACACGTGGGGCATGAGGTCTCCACAGTACATCGATGTTGTCGCCAGTGGTCGGCGGAAGGTGCACGTGCCCGTCGACCTGGGACCGGACAGCAGCGACGCACGGATGCACGCCAAGACCGTAGGATCCTACGCAGTGCCGTAGGGGACCGCACCGCCACTTCCCAGCAAATTAGGGACACTGTTGCTCCTGGGGTATCGGCGAGGACCATTCGCAACCGTCTCCATGAAGCTGGGCTACGGTCCCGCACACCGTTAGGCCGTCTTCCGATCACGCCCCAACATCGTGCAGCCCGCCTCCAGTGGTGTCGCAACAGGCGTGAATGGAGGGACGAATGGAGACGTGTCGTCTTCAGCGATGAGAGTTGCTTCTGCCTTGGTGCCAATGATGGTCGTATGCGTGTTTGGCGCCGTGCAGGTGAGCGCCACAATCAGGACTGCATACGACCGAGGCACACAAGGACAACACCCGGCATCATGGTGTGGGGAGCGATCTCCTACACTGGCCGTACACCACTGGTGATCGTCGAGGGGACACTGAATAGTGCACGGTACATCCAAACCGTCATCGAACCCATCGTTCTACCATTCCTAGACCGGCAAGGGAACTTGCTGTTCCAACAGGACAATGCACGTCCGCATGTATCCCGTGCCACCCAACGTGCTCTAGGTGTAAGTCAACTACCCTGGCCAGCAAGATCTCCGGATCTGTCCCCCATTGAGCATGTTTGGGACTGGATGAAGCGTCGTCTCACGCGGTCTGCACGTCCAGCACGAACGCTGGTCCAACTGAGGCGCCAGGTGGAAATGGCATGGCAAGCCGTTCCACAGGACTACATCCAGCATCTCTACGATCGTCTCCATGGGAGAATAGCAGCCTGCATTGCTGCGAAAGGTGGATATACACTGTACTAGTGCCGACATTGTGCATGCTCTGTTGCCTGTGTCTATGTGCCTGTGGTTCTGTCAGTGTGATCATGTGATGTATCTGACCCCAGGAATGTGCCAATAAAGTTTCCCCTTCCTGGGACAATGAATTCACGGTGTTCTTATTTCAATTTCCAGGAGTGTATTTATTTTTGGTGGTTGGCAACAAAATGTGACACTGGTTGAGTAGGTATGTTCCATGAAATTACTGATGAGCGGTAACTTATTTGGTGGTGTTGTTGATGATATTTAGTGAACTGAACCTAGATTCAGCAGTGGGAAAACATATCACCGTCAAAGTTTGTGCCAAAGCAAACATCCTTAGGGCAACATGACCAGAGTTGGCCAGCTCATTGTTGAAAACATGAGAGGTTGTGGTGAGGTAACAAACGTGAAATCTGGAGCATTGTTGCACTCAACAGCTTGTGTCGGCAGGCATGAGATGGGAGGGATTTCAGACACACTACATTGCATGGAAGGCACGGACAATTTGTGAAACATCACATTTAGTGTTTAGTTCCACTTGATGGGTCAGTACACTCTGATGTGGATAGTAACTGATTGTTTGGGAATGTGAATGCAGAACATGCACATTTTCGAGCAAAACACGGTTGCCGCAGGTGTGGTCATTTCAGGATATTGTTCATTATTAGACGTAGTTGCTACTTGTTGATTCACTACACTAGGATGCGAATTCACAGGGTAATCTTGTTCAAAGTCTGGCAATAGGTTGTTATTATTGGACATTATTGTCACATTGTGGTTGTTGATTCAGCAGGTGATATATCATTTAACACTGAGATCCATTTGTGTTTTATTACTTTGTGGTTTTTAGCACAGTAATTACACTGTCAGTACACTTCACATGATGTTAATTCAGATGTGGTGGTGCATGGAACTGCAGGCATTGTGAATCCAACAAAAGATGGGTACATTGTTAGTGCATAACAGGCCATTTGTGACGAAAATTTGTGTATTGTGTGTTGCAGTTGTAACCTTGGCCACCACTTTGGAAGAATTTGCTATGAGGTGGTAGGAATACACCAGTAATAAGATGGGAATGATGATGTAGGAACACGATTTATTGACAACCCCAATACAAGAAGCACATCCATTCACAGACATGGTTTCAAATGTTAAAAGTCATAGATACTGTAGTCCTCACTCACTAGTAGTGGTCATTGGTCTCGATATTCACTGGTTGTCTGAGATCTTTTATTCTAGTCCAGAATTTGATTATTTCTTTGATAATCCATTGTCTAAGTGGCTCTGCTTTCTCTGAGAGGTCATTTTTGGGTACACTATGTGAAAATATTACATGAATGTGTTTAGAAATGCATCATACCTCTCTTGAGAAAGAGAGAAGAAAAACAACAATGCTGCAAACAATATGCACACAATATTACACATGCACGTAACATACAGTATGAAAATATCATTTATGATAAGATACATCTTTTACATAAATCATATATCTAGAAATTCATTTAAGTTATATACAGGGTGAGTCACTAATTATTGCCACCTAGAATAACTCTGAAAGTATGATAGTAGCTGAAAAGTTTGTGGGACGAATGTTGCATGGAACAATGGGGGCCATAATATGATGTTGATTTTTTGTTGCTACATGGGGTTGCTTCAGAGATATGAAAGTCAACTTTGTTTTTTAAATGGGATGCTATAGTTTGGTACTTATTTTCTGATAGTGGCTATAGAGGTGAATCCAATGATGTGTAACAGTAAGGTCTTTGAAGGTCACAAAGGTGGCATGAATGTCCATTTACACAAGCCGTTCGAAGTGATGACCGTTGGTATCAATGCAGTGCTGCAATCTTCTTATCATGAATTGAGTGGTATTCTTTATCACATTGGCACTTATCGAAGCACATGCTCTGACAATTGTCTCTCATATATCGTGAAAACAGTAAATATCTGCCGAATATGGCATATCCTTCTAATGTCTCGTTGACATGTAAACACCATTTGATGGTTTTGCAATATAACACTGATAGGAACAGTAAGACTAGTATCGTCAAAGCAAGCAAATGTGAATTATTTATTCCTTCAAAGAGCAAGTTGATATGCATTTATGGAGGATGCCAACAAAATTCAGTGAGACCTAGAGACTTATACACCGAAAGATATCCTAATTGTACTCAAGCTACATGTTATACATTTAAATATGTGTATGATAAATTGAGAACAAATTGATCTTTAACGCATTGGAAACATATCCAGCAAAGTAAAGTTACTAACAAGGAAATAGAAATTGGTACTCTTGCCACTGTGGTTTGAGATCCTTGTATTAATTCACATCAAATCATAAGGGAATCTGGTGTGAGCCAGAGTAGTGTTGTTTGTGTCCTGCATTGCCATAAATATCACCCTTACTACATCAGTCTCCAGCAAGAATTAACTGGTATGGATTGTATGTGTCACATTGAATTCTGCCAATGGGCTCAACTTCAGATTCAGAGGGATGACACATTTATTAATTTGACTTTATTTACCAACAAGGCTACATTTACAAATCATGGAAATGTTAATTTGCATGACATGCATTATTGGACAACTGAAAATCCATGTTGCCTGTGGCAAGTTGCACACCAAAAACCATGATTGGTGAATGTATAGTGTGGGATTCTGGAGGACAGGATTATAGGCTCCTATTTCATCAAAGGAAATGTTAATGGTAGGAAGTACACCACATTCCTACAAGAAACATTAGGTCTGTTATTGGAAGAAATACCTTTACGAACAAGGAACAGAATGTGTTATCAACACGATGGGGTCTGGCACATTTTTCGCTGATGGTTAGAAATGAGTTGCAGAGACCATTCTCAAATCATTGGATTGGATGCGGAGGAGATGTGTCATAGCCGGCTCATTCGCCAGACTTGATGCCTCTGCATTTTTTCTTGTGGGGATTTGTAAAAGACATTGTTTATCATGACATTCCAACTACACCTGAAGATATGCAGGAGAGAATTGTCAGAGCATGTACTTCGATAAGTGCCAATATGATAAGGAATGCCACTCAATCCATGATAAGAAGATTGCAGCACTGCACTGATACCAATGGTCATCACTTTGAACAGCTTCTGTAAATGGAGGTTCATGCCACCTTTGTAGACTTAGTTGACCTTCAAAGACCTTACTGCTACACATCACTGAATTCGTCTCAATGGCTGCTATCAGAAAATAAGTATCAAACTACAGCATCCCATCTAAAAAAACAAAGTTGACCTTCATATCTCTGAAGCAACCCCACGCAATGTTTGTCCTACAAACTTTTCAACTCCTATCAAACTTTCAGAGTTATTCTTGGTGGCTATAGTTAGAGACTCATCTTGTATAATATAGTTTATGAAGAATTACTTCAATTTCTTCTTGAATATATAAGGATTGTCAATGTCCTTCTTTACATTCAATTTAAGTTTATAGTAAACCCTTATTACAGACATGATAACTCCTTTATGCACTATATTGAGAGTTATTGAGTATTTGTGAAGGCTTTCCTTATACCTTGTGTCATGACTGTGAATGTCACAGTTAGTCCGGAAAACTTCCTTTGATGCTGACTACAAATATCATCACTGATATCTTGAATTGTGATTGTCACTAGCCTAAGCATCTTGAATAGGTGCTTACAAGATCTCCAATTTGTAACACCACAGATCTGCCTCACAGATTATTTTTGTAGTTTAAACTTTTTTCCACATTTGCAGCATTTCCCCAAGAGTGAAAATATGCAAAATATGAAATCATCATCATTTCCCTGTCAAAACAGTGCAAAACAGCTCTTAGTGAAAAGCATGCTGAGCTTAATTTTTTGACCAGGTGATCAGTATGTTGATTCCATTTTAATTGATTATCCATTTGTGTGCCTAGAAATCTCATATGTGGAGTTTCATTAATTTTCTGACCATTGATGTCAGTTTAAAGAGTGTGTAGCTTGTTTTCACTGTTGAAATAGCATTAGATTTAGTAAAAACATTTAAGGATTGAGTATTTGCCATGATAATCAAGGAAAGGATTTATTTCTAATCATTATAGAGAGGATATGCTGAGTTTCAGAAAGACACAACACACACACAAGCACAACTCATACACACATGGATGCCATCTATGACTACTGAGGCTCTGAAGTGTTTGCATACTAGGTGCATTATTGTTTCAGTTGTACCTGTACTGAGACTTTCACATCCTTGGTCAAGGTACTTGTACAGGGTGAGGCAGAAAGGATGAGGCTTTTAGAACAGATAGTATTCAGGCTCAGGTAGGAGGAGTGGTGGGGGGACAGGTGTGGTCATGTGTTTGGTAGCACCTGCCATTTTGTTTAATCAAGGTCATGTAGATGTGGCCTATGCAACATTGCGTGTTTGCTTACAATAGTTTTGTGTGTAATAATTAGTCTACTGTTGCAGTTCAGGCTGAATTTTGTCACCATTTCAATCTTGTGAGACGTGATAGTGTTCCCACTCATAACACTATTTTACGTTGGGCCGAATCATTTTCCTCACAAGGAACAGTGATGAAAAGAAAACCACCAAGGGCTCCTTGCTCTGTATGCACTGCAGAAAATATTGTAAAGAGTTTGGCAGGCCATCCTCATAGTCCTGGTCTATCTGCTAGGAGACATTCTGCTGAACTGCATCTCAGTAATTGTTCAGTGAGGTGTATTTTGCATATTGATATATGGTTTCATCCCTTCAAAATGGCCATGGTGCAACAATTGAACCATAGAGATTATGTACAGCAGCTAAATTTTAGTCAAGAAATGGAGGCCATACTTGAGCAAAATGACATTATTATTTTGTTTATGAATGGTGAAGCTCATTTTCACTTGAATGGCATGGTAAATCAGCAAAAATGTCATTATCGGGCCAGTGACAGCCAGAGCGAGAGCACCAGCAGCAGCGAGTACTGTTTGTATAAAGCGTTTATTTTGCATTTTGTTTACGGCCTTCCACTAAGGAGGGGATTCTATTAGTGTTTATCTGCTCTGCATAGTAACTAACAGTTCTTGATAAAACTTTACGTAGTTTTCGTGTTAGATTTCTTAGTGTTTTCTTGATCGTTTAGAACAGAAAGCGCCCAAAAACCGTCTTTTGTTTGTTTCGCGGCCGTTAGCCACTAGTCACTTGAATCAGCAGTTGTCTTGTGACAGCCAGAGCGAGAGCACCAGCAGCAGCGAGTACTGTTTGTATAAAGCGTTTATTTTGCATTTTGTTTACGACCTTCCACTAAGGAAAGGATTCTATTTGTGTTTATCTGCTCTGCATAGAAACTAACAGTTCTTGATCGTTAGGAGAGAAATTTGTTTTGTACTTATTTGCTGCGCTTAGCTTTTAAATAGTTTTTCTGGGAAAATCTAGCGTAGTTTTCGCGTCTCGTATTTCAGTGAGTGTTTCTTGATTATCAGAGTAGCTCATCAGAAGATTATCTTGGGAATTTGTCACCGTATAGAGTAGGGTAAACATAGTCATGTGTAGGGACTGTGGTTGTTGTGAGCGGACGCAAGGAGAATTGGCCACTCTTCGGGGGCAGGTGGAGGCTTTGTCTGTTAGGCTCATCGAGCTCGAGGCGCAGGCGTCAGCTCGTAGTGGCGTTGGGGCAACTGTGGTGAGACCTATGCCTACTTCGGTGGCCTTGGAATCACATGGAACCCCTGATGTCGCTGCGTCTTCCGGCAGTGAGCATCTTACCGGTCAGCCATCACTCCAGGGTGAATGGCGGACAGTGGTGGGCTCGCGCGTGCCTGGCCGAAAGGCGAAGGTGGGATCTGGCCGCGTGGCAGCTGCCTTACCCCTTTCCAACAGGTACGGGGTGCTTCCTAGTGGTGATGACATCGTTTCCGAGCCACCACAGGATGCCTCGCCTGTTGGGCCAGTGGCCGATTCTCCGGCAAGGTCCCGACAGTCACAGAGGGCGGGCCTATTAGTTATAGGGAGCTCCAACGTTAGGCGGGTTATGGAGCCCCTCAGGAAAATAGCGGGTAGGTCGGGGAAGAATGTCAGTGTGCACTCGGTGTGCTTGCCGGGGGGTCTCGTCCGTAATGTGGAGGAGGCCCTTCCGGCAGCTATTGAACGCACTGGGTGTGACCGGCTGCAGATAGTAGCACATGTCGGAACGAATGACGCCTGCCGCTTGGGTTCTGAGGCCATCCTTGGTTCCTTCCGGCGGCTGGCTGATTTGGTGAAGACAACCAGCATCGCACGCGGAGTGCAAGCTGAGCTTAATATCTGCAGCATAGTGCCCAGAGTCGATCGCGGTCCTCTGGTTTGGAGCCGTGTGGAGGGTCTAAACCAGAGGCTCAGACGACTCTGCGACTATAATGGTTGCAAATTCATCGACCTCCGTTATTGGGTGGAGAACTGTAGGGCCCCCCTAGACAGGTCAGGCATGCACTACACCCCGGAAGCAGCTACTAGGGTAGCAGAGTACGTGTGGCGTGCACACGGGGGTTTTTTAGGTTAGAGGGACCCCCCCTTGGGCGAAACGATAAAATACCTGACGGCTTACCAGAGAGAACATCAGCATCGTTGATAAAGAACGTCCGTCCTCAGAGACCAAAAACAGGAAAAGTTTACGTAATATTGGTAAACTGCAGGAGTATCCAGGGCAAGGTTCCTGAATTAGTATCGCTTATTGAAGGAAATAGTGCGCATATAGTATTAGGAACGGAAAGTTGGTTAAAACCGGAAGTGAACAGTAACGAAATCCTAGACACAGAATGGAATATATACCGCAAGGATAGGATAAACGCCAATGGTGGAGGAGTATTTATAGCAGTAAAGAATTCAATAATATCCAGTGAAGTTATTAGCGAATGCGAATGTGAAATAATCTGGGTTAAGTTAAGTATCAAAGGTGGGTCAGATATGATAGTCGGATGCTTCTATAGACCACCTGCATCAGCAACCGTAGTAGTTGAGCGCCTCAGAGAGAACCTGCATAACGTCGTGAAGAAGTTTCGTGATCATACTATTGTAATAGGGGGAGACTTCAATCTACCAGGTATAGAATGGGATAGTCACACAATCAGAACTGGAGCCAGGGACAGAGACTCTTGTGACATTATCCTGACTGCCTTGTCCGAGAATTACTTCGAGCAGATAGTTAGAGAACCAACTCGTGAAGCTAACGTTTTAGACCTCATAGCAACAAATAGACCGGAACTTTTCGACTCCGTGAATGTAGAAGAGGGTATCAGTGATCATAAGTCAGTGGTTGCATCAATGACTACAAATGTAATAAGAAATGCCAAGAAAGGAAGGAAAATATATTTGCTTAACAAGAGTGATAGGGCACAAATCGCAGAATATCTGAGTGACCACCATCAAACGTTCATTTCTGAGGAAGAGGATGTGGAACAAAAATGGAAAAAATTCAGAAACATCGTCCAGTACGCCTTAGATAAGTTCGTACCGACTAAGGTCCAAAGCGAGGGGAAAGATCCACCGTGGTATAACAATCATGTACAAAAGGTACTACGGAAACAAAGAAAGCTTCATCATAGGTTTAAGAGTAGTCGAATCATAGCTGATAAGGAAAAGCTGAACGAAGCGAAAAAGAGCGTAAAGAGAGCAATGAGAGAAGCATTCAACGAATTCGAACATAAAACATTGGCAAACAATCTAAACAAGAACCCTAAAAAGTTTTGGTCATATGTAAAATCGGTAAGCGGATCTAAATCCCCTATTCAGTCACTCGTTGACCACGATGGCACCGAAACAGAGGACGACCGAAGAAAGGCAGAAATACTGAATTCAGTGTTCCGAAATTGTTTCACTGCGGAAAATCGTAACATGGTCCCTGACTTCAGCCGTCGCACGGACGCCAAAATGGAAAATATTGAAATAAACGATATCGGAATTGAAAAACAACTGCTATCACTTAGTAGCGGAAAGGCATCCGGACCAGACGAGATACCCGTAAGATTCTACAGTGATTATGCTAAAGAACTTGCCCCCTTTCTATCAGCAATTTATCGTAGATCTCTGGAAGAACGTAAAGTACCTAGCGACTGGAAGAAAGTGCAGGTCGTTCCCATTTTCAAGAAGGGTCATAAATCAGATGCGAATAATTATAGGCCTATTTCGCTTACGTCAATCTGTTGTAGAATAATGGAACATGTTTTATGTTCTCATATTATGACGTTCTTAGATAATACAAATCTCCTTCATCATAACCAACATGGATTCCGCAAACAGAGATCATGTGAAACTCAGCTCGCCCTATTTGTCCAAGAAATTCACAGTGCCGTAGACACTGGCGAGCAGATTGATGCCGTATTCCTGGACTTCAGGAAGGCATTTGATACGGTTCCGCACTTACGTTTAGTGAAAAAAATACGAGCTTACGGAATATCGGACCAGGTTTGTGATTGGATTCAGGATTTCCTAGAAGAAAGAACACAACATGTCATTCTTAACGGTTCAAAATCTGCAGATGTAGAGGTAATTTCGGGAGTACCGCAAGGAAGCGTGATAGGACCTTTATTGTTTACAATATACATAAATGACTTAGTTGACAACATCGGTAGCTCCGTGAGGCTATTTGCAGATGACACGGTTGTCTACAAGAAAGTAGCAACATCAGAAGACTCGTACGTACTCCAGGAAGACCTGCAGAGGATTAATGAATGGTGCGACAGCTGGCAGCTTTCCCTAAACGTAGATAAATGTAATATAATGCGCATACATAGGGGCAGAAATCCATTCCAGTACGATTATGCCATAGGTGGTAAATCATTGGAAGCGGTAACGACCGTAAAATACTTAGGAGTTACTATCCGGAGCGATCTGAAGTGGAATGATCACATAAAACAAATAGTGGGAAAAGCAGGCGCCAGGTTGAGATTCATAGGAAGAATTCTAAGAAAATGTGACTCATCGACGAAAGAAGTAGCTTACAAAACGCTTGTTCGTCCGATTCTTGAGTATTGCTCATCAGTATGGGACCCTTACCAGGTTGGATTAATAGAAGAGATAGACATGATCCAGCGAAAAGCAGCGCGATTCGTCATGGGGACATTTAGTCAGCGCGAGAGCGTTACGGAGATGCTGAACAAGCTCCAGTGGCGGACACTTCAAGAAAGGCGTTACGCAATACGGAGAGGTTTATTATCGAAATTACGAGAGAGCACATTCCGGGAAGAGATGGGCAACATATTACTACCGCCCACATATATCTCGCGTAATGATCACAACGAAAAGATCCGAGAAATTAGAGCAAATACGGAGACTTACAAGCAGTCGTTCTTCCCACGCACAATTCGTGAATGGAACAGGGAAGGGGGGATCAGATAGTGGTACAATAAGTACCCTCCGCCACACACCGTAAGGTGGCTCGCGGAGTATAGATGTAGATGTAGATGAAACTAATGCATGAGAGATCATTACATAGTCACAAGGTGACTGATGTGCTGTAACCAGTATAGATGTTATTGTTCCACACTTTTTCCATGATGATAATGGGAATGTTGTAACTGGAACCTTGGAATATTACAGACAGATAATCACTGGATTCTTCCTACTTGAACTAAGAAGAAAATGTATCCCTATCCAGCAAATTTGGTTTCAGCAGAATGGGGCAACAGCTCACACAGCAGGAATGTCAATGGAAGCTATTAGGACTGTTTTTTGTGGCTGCATCATTTCCCAGTTTGGTGACACTAATTGGCCTCCTCTTTCCTCAGACCTGTCCATGTGTGGCTACTTTTTGTGGGGTTACCTGAAGTCGTGCATACAAGCATAGACCACATACATTTGGTGAACTGAAGGAAGCTACTCAGGTGGAAGTCATTCAAACTGACAGAACAATGTTGGAGAGAGTGAAAGCCATCTTCCAAGAGTGACTTTAGAAGTGCATCACTGAAAACATTCATCACCGGGAAATGTTGTTTTCAAGCATTAATTTTGTAAAATGGCAACATCATTTGAGTATTATTCTGTAAATAAATTTTTTTTTCCTGTATGCCTCACCTGGTATCATTGGCAAACATGGCTATATTTGCCTTATTATTTACTGATGATGCTAGATCACTAATGTACACTGAATAGATCAGTGATCCAAATATCAAGCCCTGGGAAATACCTATTTCATAGTCTGCCACTTTGTTTTTATTGTTTCACCTGCAAGTGCAGGGCAATGCTGTTTCCTGTTATGTAAATATGATTCTAATCCTTTTAGTGGCTGGTCTTGGATGCCAGAGTGTGAGAGTTTGTGTACTATTGTGCTATGTTTTATTTAGGGGTTCTTCCATTACTTCTTGGTAGAAAAATTCCATATTTAATGTTAAGTGACAAGTTTTATGCAGTAAAAGCTTTAGTGAAATCACAGAAAATCTGCACAGGCTAGATTATACATTTCAGTTCACCTAGAATTTATTTGTGAGATTGAATATTATTCTTGCTGGTGAGAGCCCTTTTTCAGAGACAAACTGGGAGAGTGTCAGTGAGCCATTTTGTGTTGAATGTTCATATAGTCTGTTGAACATTACCATCTCAAATATTTTTGAAAGAACTAGCAGAAAACAGAAATTCTGACAGATATTGCATGAATATCACCACATTTGTGTATTGATGTAGTGTAGCATGTTTTCATCTATAAGGAAATACCCCAGTTTCCATAGATTGGTTGCATAAATAGCACAATATATTGCTGTCTAAGTTTGATATTCCTCCATACCCAGAAGAGCTGGTTCTTTTTGGGTATCTGATGACTTTTATAATTTCAGTAGGTGTTGTGGATTTGAAGTGCAGAGTCATCATTGGTGTCTGTTGGGTAAGGGTAAGCAGTTTTATGGTTTCTGAGGGAGGATGAGTGTTTTATGTTCCTATATTTTCAGAGAGAAAAAATTTATTGAATTCAGAGGCTGCACTTTTCAGATAATTATGGTCGCTTCCATTTTCTATGAATTGTGCTACTCCTGATTGTTCTAATTTTTTGTCCCTATTTGTTTCAGATTTTATGATTTTTCCTTGTGGTTTTTGCTTTATCTCTTACTTATCTGTACAGAAGGCATGTTTTGACCTTCAAGATTACACAGTTTAAGATTTTACAATATCCATTATAGTGTATTTCCTCTGCTTTGTATTTATTGTGATTTGTTGTAGATAAAGTTCAGGTTTTCTGTCATATGATATTCTAATCCCAGCTGTTATCCAATCTTTCCCCTTAAAAAGTTTCACAGTGTTTGTGGAATAGGTTTAAAATGAATTAAATTTCTTACCCTTTGTGTCTTCATGATAGACTTATCCCATAATTCCTAGTGTAGACTATTTCTAAATATATTAGCAGACTCATTGTTTATTATTCCAGCATGCCAAAGTTGAATGTGATGATCAATTGTTTTTCTGATGGGTATAAATGTAGTAAGGAAAATTCTGGCAGAATGTGAATGATTTTGGAGTAAAGGAGACCTTTCACTAAATAGCAGAAGTGCTGAGTTGTTGGCAGGCACACACAAAAGAGAAAGAAAACTTCCTAGCTTTCAAAATAAATCCTTCTAGAGTTCAATGAACTTCCAGGCACTTAATTCTTACTGCAGAAAAGTCATCTAGATGTAGGGTACAAACACACACACACACACACACACACACACACACACACACACACTATATTTACATTGTGCTAGCTGGACACACAGTACTCTGATTGCATTTTGTCGGGTGGATTAATGCGGGGTTGGGGTGGGTAGAGGAAGAGAAAGGTGAGAGACAGGAACAGGATTTGGAGATAGGTTGCTATTGGCTCAGACAGAGGCAGCAGGTTTGCTGACTAGAAATGCAGGAAGGAAAGGTGACAGGTGTGTGGGCTAGGCATGTGATGCAAGCGTACCAGAGCTGGCGATGTGTGGCACACAATGGGGATGATGTTGATGTTTGGAATTTGAAGGGGAGACAGGACAGAAGAAGGGGAAACTTTGGACAGAGGGTGTGAGGACAGGAATTCCTTACCTTCAAATTGGCCTCACCATCTGTCTGCAGGTCCTTACCCAAGAGCACTAACCTTTCAGCAAAAGAAAGCACAGGCATTCACAATGTCAAAACAGATTCTGTAGACAAAGGCTCCACCACTGTTGTGATGAATTGCAATGACTACCTGACAGAAGGCTTCTTCTGCCAACTGTCTGACTCCTCTGCCTATAAGGCCATAGTGATCCCATCCCTGAAGTTCAACATAAGCTCTAATCCATACTGAAATTCTTGGGCCCATCCCACAACCTGTCCCCTGATTCCATCTTCCTCCTCACCCCAATGGTACCCTGCACACCCACCTTTCATGTGCCCCCCAAAATCCACAAACCCAACAACCCCATATGTCCCATGGATATTGGGCTTCTATGAAAGAATTTCCACTCTTGTTGATGAACACCTCAAACAAATTACCCGAAGCCTAGCCTCTCATATAGATATAATCCACTTTCTTTGCTGACTCTCCACCATCTGCATCCCTTTACCAGCTGGAACCCTATTTGTCACAACTGATGCCATCTCCCAATACACCAAAATCCTTCATGCCCATGGGCATGACACTATCAGACACTACTTCTCCCAACATCCTTCAGATTCCAAACCCCATTCCCCAAACACTTTAACAACTATAGCCCCACTACTTCTCCTTCCAGGGGAAGGCATGTAAACAAACCCATTGTACAAGCATGACCAGCTGCATGGCATCTGCCTATGCCTACCTTTTCAGGGCCATCTAGAGAAAACTTTCCTAGCCCCCTAGAACCCCAAACCCCTTAACTGGTTCACGTTCATTGATTATATCCTGACGATCTGGACTTAGGGCTAAAACACCCTATCCTCATTCCTCTACAGCCTCAAAACCTTCCCTCCCACCTGCTTCATCTGATTCTCCTCAACCCAGCAAGGCACCTTCCTAGACATTGACCTCTACCCTTATGGTGGCCCCATCCACACCTCTGTCCATATTAAACTCGCTAACCACAAACAGTACCTGCATTCTGACAGCTGTCACCACTTCCATGCCAAAAAGTCACTCCCACACACCCTGGCCACCCATGAATGGAATCTCCAGTATTCTGAAGTTCTCATGAGATCCTTCACAGACAGGCATTACCCCAAACCTAGTCCACAGATTTCCTGTGCCATATCCTCACACACCTCCAATCTCCCCACAGTCCCCAAGCATCAGTTACAAAGGAGTGCCCCTTCATCACTCAGTATCACCCACAACTGAGCAATGTTCTTTGCAAGGGCTTTGATTATTGTCTACCATCATGCCTGGAAATGAAGAGACATCCTACCCAAGATTCTTCCCATCTCTGCTAAAGTGGTATTCCATTGGCCACCCAACCTACACAACATCTTGTTCCATTGCTATGCCACTCCCACTCCCAACCCCTTGCCACAGGGGCCATATTCCTGTGGAAGACCTAGGTGCAAGGCATGCCCAATCCACCAGTGGAGCACTTCCAATTCCACTCTTGGTATAACTCTGCTGCAATCACTGTACAGTCTTTTATGTTGGTATTATAACCAACCAGCTGTCCACCAGAATGAATGGCCACCACTGAACCGTGGCCACAACTGAGTTGACCACCCAGAGACACAAGTTGCCGCTGAGCACATCATTCTTGAGTTCAAGGGCTGCTTTACAACCCATGACATTTGGATCATTCCCTCCAGCACCAGCTTTTCTCAAATACGCAGATGGATGTTATCCTTGCAACATATCCTTCAATCTTGTTACCCTCCTGGTTTCAGTTTCCACAAACTCACTGCCCCCACACCAACTATCCATCAGTTTCCCCTTCCTGTGTTCTGTCACCACCTCCCAGTCACACCTCCACATCATCTTCATTGCTCTAATATCAGCTCTAATACCTGTGTATCACATGTCTAACCCATACAACTGCCGCCTCTCCCTCCCACAGTTTCAGTCACCAAGTCTGCTGTCCCCCCCCCCCCTCCCCAACCTGATAGCTATCCATTCCCAACTCTTCTTCTGCCATCCACCTCTGTCTTCCTCCACCCAACACACCCCCAGCCTACTCTAGTACACCTGCTGAAATGCTATCCTGGCATTCTGTGTCCAGCTGCACAGTGTAGCACAGGTGTGTGTGTGTGTGTGTGTGTGTGTGTGTGTGTGTGTTTACTCTAGCTCATAGAAGGATTTACTCTAAAAAGCTAGCAGTTTGACTTTCTCTTTTGTCTGCAACTGTCAACAACTCAACACTGCCATTGTACTCCTCTTCACATAGATACACATGACCAGCAGTGCTGTGGCTGGCTGCCTAAGCACGACACAGCTAGATAATTTCTTACCATGTTGAGTGGATGGAGCTAGACGTGGTTGCCATTGGTTGGTAAAGATGATATTGCACAAGGTGAGGGAGAGGTCAGTGTGGTTGTCCATAAAGTGACTGCAGAGCATTGTTGGAGTGGGGTGGGAAATGGTGAAAATACTGTGGCTGCAGGTATATCCCGTTCTGTTTGCAAATACAAGTTTGTGGTTGTTTCTTAGTGGCTGTGACTGTGAGGGATCCATCTGAAGACAACTGAGAAGAAAGTGGTGTCTGGCTTGACATCCTGCGTAATTTTGTAATGGTGAGAGTATATTACTGGAGGAGTCCCTTTGCTGTTCACTGTGATGTACTTCCATTGTGAGAAGATCATCACTGAGTCTAACTGAGATCACTTCAATTTAAAATTGTTGCATGTCCACTGACTCTATAACTAGCATTATGTGGTGTATCGCTCATCTGAAATACCCCTCCCCCAGAAAGCACTCAACTTTCATAAAATCTTCATCCATCAAGCCCTACAGGACTGCAACTATGTAATACTGAGTCTGGCCTCGGCAGCCAGACACAGTGGTCTTGTGCGGGTGAGCTGTGTCTGCATGAATGTGTGTGTGTGTGTGTGTGTGTGTGTGTGTGTGTGTGTGTGTGTGTGTGTGTGTGTGTGTTGTCTAATTTGGAAGAAGGCCCTTTGGCCTAAAGCATACTTGTTTAGCAGTCTTTTTGTTGTGCTGCCTGTGATTCAACATCTCCACTACAGGGTGAGTACCAATCTATCCTTTCCACAATATTGCCATTAAACAGAACAAAGTAACAACTTTAGCCAAAAGATTGTATGATAATGATAATCACTTGTTACATCAGATGCTGATTAAGTACACTGAAGAAAGCCAAACAGTTCTTTATATTCAACACTCATCTTAAGTTCAAAAATAGCTGTGAACCATGATTTAGGACTGAAGCACTATAGGTGAAGGTGTGTAGATCAAATGCAAAATGTAGTGGCCCATTAACATAAGACTATTGTTGGTGTAAAAGTTGACTTGTATACAATGGAGCACAGTGATACCATCTGGATTATAGTAGTATGTACATCAAGGACAGTGAAAGTCAACTGCTCAAATGTACAGATTGTAGTGCTAAGGCAAGCTAGTGACAG
Source organism: Schistocerca nitens (assembly GCF_023898315.1). NCBI lineage: Eukaryota > Metazoa > Arthropoda > Insecta > Orthoptera > Acrididae > Schistocerca > Schistocerca nitens. The sequence continues at coordinate 287,651,060 of NC_064614.1, forward strand.
AGGTCACTAAATGTTTGTGTGCAAGGAATGCATGTAGACTGCATTGAGTAATTATGTAAATGCAATACAAAAAGAAAGGAAAATCATGTCTTGTATTAGGCTACTGTTAATCTAAAATGATATAATCTTAAACAAATTTAAAAGTGTGTATAAAAATGGAATGTGAAAACATTCTTTTAACAACTTCAGACAGCAATGATTTTGCCATGCTTGTAGTAAGATTGTTGTAAAAAGAAGTACATACTGTATGGAGCAGGGTACATACTGCAGTATCAAGCCACTTGCCTGGCCATATACCACCATGAAACAAACCATTGGCTGGTGGGTTCCCAAATTCCTAGGCATCTCCTACCAAAATCAGGGATACATGACTATCCAAACTCTTGTCATACATACCACACTATGTACATGCCAGATCAAAACAGCAACCATTTCCCAATGTGTAGTTGAAGGACAACTGAGACATAAACTTTCCTCTGTGCACAGGCAAAACTCCGCAAGAGGCACCATCATCGCCACCAGCAGCGCATACAGCCGACAACACTACATTTTATATGCACATCACATGACCCACATGTAAATCTATCTGCTGGATTGCATAAGGCACAGCGCGGTCATGGCTAGGCACTCTTGCTCTGGGCTTGCTGCTGGCTGCAGCCTGCAGTCCATCAATCAGCAGTGACATTCGACTGGACATCAACTCTGCCAGACCCAGGGATTCTGACCGACATTATGATCAGCTGGCACCCAACTGAGCCAGACATCTGCTGAAACACAGATCATATCACCATCCAGCACACCAACCAGACATCAATGCAGCATGAATCAGGACACCTATTTGGGCTATTATAAGGACTCTTTATTTCTAACAGAAGTGGCTTTACTTTTCAACCTTCACATCAGAATCATGAGTTGTTTATTTTTCGTATTACCAATAAAAGCATTTATTTCTTGTAACTGATGCACCTGCATATGTCCTATCCTTGTCATGTCTTGCAAGACTAAGACATAGCACTGGCAACGAAGATAAAAGTTTCTTGTTACACTCGTAATTTTTTGTGGTTTCTCAGTGCAGTGCTCGTCTCTATTACCACCATGGACTCTGATCTCTTGCAACAGTGGGAACAACTGTGGGTCTTACAACATGAGCTACTGCAGATGTCGTGCAGGCAGACTGCAGACTTTCAAGCCACTCTGGTATCAGGACAGGCACCTATCGAGATGCCTCTTCCTCTGCTGCCTCCACCACCCAGTCCTGGCTCCTCTCTGCCTCCTGCTGCCACCAGTCCATGCTTCACCGTTCTGCTCTTTGCAGATCCATGCCTCACTGGCTCCACTGCACTGACATACACTTTGGCAACCTGAACATGGCTGCCAACACATCACTGGTCCACTCTTTGCCAGCCAGCTCACTGCTGTCATGCACGTCACCAGCCCACTGCTGTCACGCATGTCACCAGCCCGACCACTGCCAGTTGGCACATCAATGGCCTGTGCATCACCAACAGGTTCACCATTGGCCTGCCTGCTCCTGGTTCCTGTGTTGTCGCCCCGAACATTGCTGTCCAGTTGGCATTGTCATCCCTGCATACCTAAGCACACCAATGCAAACCTTGACAAGCTGTCACATCCCTATGCAGCCAAACACACCTGCATGCAGTCTACTCTGCCTTCTCCTCAACCTCTCTTCCTGATTCCTGCACCTCAGGGGCTATTGGTTCCTGCTTTGTGTGTCCATCCATTTCCTGTGCTTTGGAATCCTGGTGCTACTGTATCATTTCCCATCAGCTGTTCCAGTGCCCCCTGCCCTTCTGGCACCACCTGCTCTTTTGCCGTCTGCACCTACACAATCTGCTTCTGTGCCTGCACATGTTCTAATGGCTGCTGCACCAGATGAAGGACTCATCAATCACTCATCCACCTCCCCTCTGCCACAACAAACCCAACACTGCCATGCTGTTTCACATTTTGCCTGATCAATGCAGTCATGACCAGATTTTTCCCATGACAGGGCTTGGATAGGACAATGACGATATCATTGAGGCCACTGTTCCCACCTGCTTCCCTGTTTATGACTATGTTTTCGATTGTTTTGCTGGAGATCAGTTTCATTCTTTCTCAGTAGATTGTGAGTTTTTTTCCCCTTGTTGGCTTCTGGTCCGCATTCCTTTCCATTTCCCATTCTGTCTTGGCAGCTTCCCATTCTTGCTTCTCTTCTCTCTTCCACATAGTTCAAGTAGTCCGTTACTGTGTTCTTCCTATGTGCATGCCCTTCTGCACTGTCACTATGCATCTCTCTTTTGTTTCTCTGTGCCTTCAGATTACAGTCTCTCTGTTGTGTCTTCACACTCTCTAGATCTCTTGCTATCAGTGTTGCCACCACAGCTGCAATCATTAGCATCATCTCTGCAGCCCTTGCCAAAGCGAGCCTGGTGTTCCCTCTTCCAGCCACACGTGTACACAACGGCAATTCCACCAGCACTGGTGCTGTCCACGCTGGCCCTGCCTTGACTGTGATTCTCCTGCCTGTCCCTCTGTACAGCATCGCTGCTGCCATTGCCCTCTCCTCCACCAGCATGCCACAGCTCCTGTGGCTTTACTTTTCAAATTTCATATCAGAATCATGAATTTTTTATTTTTCATATTACCAATAAAAGTATTCATTTCTTGTAACTGATGCACCTACTTATTTAGGTTCTGTTCTTCCTAGCTCTCAAGACCAACACATCAAACATACTAAATTTATTAAACATAAATGATAAAATGGAGAAACTACCATTCACCATTAAAGAAGTTTATACACAGTAGCTTACACAGGGCAACACTGCAATGATATTTTGCTTTGTGTACAGTAAGCAGTGGTAGCAAAAGTAATAAATACCATAATAAAAGGGGAAGGGAGTAACATAAACTAAAATTTCTTAAAAAGTGATTGTTAAAATGGAGAAATTTCTGCTTAGCGTTACACAAAGCTACAAACAACAGCTTGTAATAGAGCAACATTGCAACATTTTGCCATGTTTACACTAAACAGTGATATTAAAAGTAATAAATACTGTAAGGAAGGGGTACCACAAACTAAAATTTGTTGAAAGCTAATTGCAAAAATGGAGCCACCTCTGCTTAGCATTAGAGATATTTATGAATGCCAGATGAAGCAGAACAGCTAAACATCCATCTTAAGAATGATGATTCTATGTTTAGCATTAAAAGGTTTACAAACAGGAACTCATAACTGAGCAACATTGCAACAACATGTCTCCATGCATTTACATCATAATGCTATTAAACGTTATCAGTTTTGTACAGAAGGGGTACCATTTAGTAAAATTTGTGTTAGAAGTTAAGTGCTAAAATGGAGAAACTTTGTGTTAAAGGAGCATACAAACAACGGATGAAACAGAACACCCAACAAAGTTCAGAATCAGGTTAGGATGAAAGTATTACTAGAATGTGTCGAGAAGGCTAAGAATAATCTTATGTCTATATAAAAATTGTGATACAGATGAAACTTCATTACATGTTGTAATGAGAAAGTATTTGAGGAACAGTACCTGCTCACTGAGGCTACTGGTGACCACTAAACAAATACACTATGTGATCAAACATATCCAGACACTTGGCTGAAAATGACTTACAAGTTTGTGGTGCTCTCCATCGGTAATGCTGGAATTCAATATGTGAGGCCTGGCAAGAAGTCAGTGTTCCAAAACATCCCAAAGGTGTTATATATGATAAGGCCAGGACTCTGTGCAGGCCAGTCCATTACAGGGATGTTAATGTCATGTAACCACTCTGCCACAGGCTGTGCATTATGAACACGTGCTCGATCACATTGAAAGATGCAGTCACCATCCCTGAATTGCTCTTCAACAGTGGGAAGCAAGAAGATGCTTAAAACATCGATGTAGGCCTGTGCTGTGATGTTGTTGTTGTCTTCAGTCCTGAGACTGGTTTGATGCAGCTTTCCATGCTACTCTATCCTGTGCAAGCTTCTTTATCTCCCAGTACTTACTGCAACCTACATCCTTCTGAATCTGCTTAGTGTATTCATCTCTTGGTCTCCCTCTACAATTTTTACCCTCCACGCTGCCCTCCAATGCTAAATTTGTGATCCATTGATGCCTCAGAACATGTCCTACCAACCGGTCCCTTCTTCTTATCAAGTTGTGCCACAAACTCCTCTTCTCCCCAATTCTATTCAATACCTCCTCATTAGTTATATGATCTACCCATCTAATCTTCAGCATTGTTCTGTAGCACCACATTTCGAAAGCTTCTATTCTATTCTTGTCCAAACTATTTATCGTCCATATTTCACTTCCATACTTGGCTACACTCCATACAAATACTTTCAGAAACGACTTCCTGACACTTAAATCTATACTCGATGTTAACAAATTTCTCTTCTTCAGAAACGCTTTCCTTGCCATTGCCAGTCTACATTTTATATCCTCTCTACTTCGACCATCATCAGTTATTTTGCTCCCCAAATAGCAAAACTCCTTTACTACTTTAAGTGTCTCATTTCCTAATCGCAGTGGTTAGCACACTGGACTCGCATTCGGGAGGATGACGGATCAATCCCGTGTCCGGCCATCCTGATTTAGGTTTTCCGTGATTTCCCTAGATCTCTCCAGGCAAATGCTGGGATGGTTCCTTTGAAAGGGCACGGCCGACTTCCTTCCCCATCCTTTCCTAATCCGAGCTTGTGCTCCATCTCTAATGACCTCGTTGTCGACGGGACGTTAACCACCAATATCCTCCTCCTCCTCATTTCCTAATCTAATTCTCTCAGCATCACCCGTCTTAATTCGACTACATTCCATTATCCTCTTTTTGCTTTTGTTGATGCTCATCTTATATCCTCCTTTCAAGACACTTTCCATTCCGTTCAACTGCTCTTCCAAGTCCTTTGCTGTCTCTGACAGAATTACAATGTCATCGGCGAACCTCAACGTTTTTATTTCTTCTCCATGGACTTTAATACCTACTCTGAATTTTTCTTTTGTTTCCTTTACTGCTTGCTCAATATACAGATTGAATAACATCGGGGACAGGCTACAACCCTGTCTCACTCCCTTCCCAACCGCTGCTTCCCTTTCATGCCCCTCGACTCTTATAACTGCCATCTGCTTTCTGTACAAATTGTAAATAGCCTTTCGCTCCTTGTATTTTACCCCTACCACCTTCAGAATTTGAAAGAGAGTATTCCAATCAACATTGTCAAAAGCTTTCTCTAAGTCTACAAATGCTAGAAATGTAGGTTTGCCTTTCCTTAATCTAGCTTCTAAGATAAGTCGTAGGGTCAGTATTGCCTCACGTGTTCCAATATTTCTGTGGAATCCAAACTGATCTTCACTGTCTACTCCGGGGGCCTTGTTTCGACTCAGGTCTTTCAGTGCTCTGTCAAACTGTTCACGCAGTATCATATCTCCCACTTCATCTTCATCTACATTCTCTTCCATTTCCATAATATTGTCCTCAAGTACATCGCCCTTGTATAGACCCTCTATATACTCCTTCCACCTTTCTGCTTTCCCTACTTTGCTTAGAACTGAGTTTCCATCTAAGCTCTTGATATTCATGCAAGTGGTTCTCATTTCTCCAAAGGTCTCTTTAATTTTCCTGTAGGCAGTATCTATCTTACCCCTAGTGAGATAAGCCTCTACATTCTTACATTTGTCCTCTAGCCATCCCTGCTTAGTCATTTTGCACTTCCTGTCGATCTTATTTTTGAGACATTTGTATTCCTTTTTGCCTGCTTCATTTACTGCATTTTTATATTTTCTCCTTTCATCAATTAAATTCAATATTTCTTCTGTTACCCAAGGATTTCTACTAGCCCTCATCTTTTTACCTACTTGATCCTCTGCTGCCTTCACTACTTCATCCCTCAAAGCTACCCATTCTTCTTCTACTGTATTTCTTTCTCCCTTCCTGTCAATTGTTCCCTTATGCTCTCCCTGAAACTCTGTACAACCTCTGGTTTAGTCAGTTTATCCAGGTCCCATCTCCTTAAATTCCCACCTTTTTGCAGTTTCTTCAGTTTTAATCTACAGTTCATAACCAACAGATTGAGGTCAGAGTCCACATCTGCCCCTGGAAATGTCTTACAACTTAAAACCTGGTTCCTAAATCTCTGTCTTACCATTATATAATCTATCTGAAACCTGTGAGTATCTCCAGGCTTCTTCCATGTATACAACCTTCTTTTATGATTCTTGAACCAAGTGTTAGCTATGATTAAGTTGTGCTCTGTACAAAATTCTACCAGGCGGCTTCCTCTTTCATTTCTTAGCCCCAATCCATATTCACCTACTACATTTCCTTCTCTCCCTCTTCCTACTACCGAATTCCAGTTCCCCATTACTATTAAATTTTCGTCTCCCTTCACTATCTGAATAATTTCTTTTATTTCATCATACATTTCTTCAATTTCTTCGTCATTTGCAGAGCTAGTTGGCATATAAACTTGCACTACTCTAGTAGACGTGGGCTTCGTGTCTATCTTGGCCACAATAATGCGTTCACTATGCTGTTTGTAGTAGCTTACCCGTACTATTTTTTTATTCATTATTAAACCTACTCCTGCATTACCCCTATTTGATTTTGTACTTATAACCCTGTATTCATCTGACCAAAAGTCTTATTCCTCCTGCCACTGAACTTCACTAATTCCCACTACATCTAACTTTAACCTATCCATTTCCCTTTTTAAATTTTCTATCTACCTGCCTGATTAAGGGATCTGACATTCCACACTCAGATCCGTAGAACACCAGTATTCTTTCTCCTGATAACGATGTCCTCTTGAATAGTCGACGCCCGGAGATCCGAATGGGGGACTATTTTACCTCCGGAATATTTTACCCAAGAGGACGCCATCATCATTTAACCATACGGTAAAGCTGCATGGCCTCGGGAAAAATTACGGCTGTAGTTTCCCCTTGCTTTCAGCCATTCACAGTACCAGAACAGCAAGGCCATTTTGGTTAATGTTACAAGGGCAGATCAGTCAATCATCCAGACTGTTGCCCGTGCAACTACTGAAAAGGCTGCTGCCCCTCTTCAGGAACCACATGTTTGTCTGGCCTCTCAACAGATACCCCTCCATTGTGGTTGCACCTACGGTACACCTATCTGTTTCGTTGAGGCACGCAAGCCTCCCCACCAACGGCAAGGTCCATGGGGGTGGGGGGGGGACTAAATTGAATTGGGGGGAAAAAAGAAATATATGGCACAATTTGACTATGAGAAGGGATTGTTTTATAAGACACATCCTGAGGCATCAAGAAATCATCAGTTTGGTTATTGAGGCAAGTGTGATGTGGTAGGAATTATAGAGGGATATATAGGCATGAATACAGTATGCAGGTTTACATGGATGTAAGTTGCATAGTTATTCAGAGATGAAGAGGCTCACAAAGGATAGACTAGACAGGAGAGTTGCATCAAACCAGTTTTCAAACTGAAGACCACAACAACAACAACAACAACAACAATAATAATAAATCTACAAAAAAACGTAGAACATCTGATGTAATAAGTGTGTCACTATTTTCTGAACAAAAATTAAATCTTTACTAATTTTCAAAAGATGTTTACGAAGAACAGAGAAACAGAAACAGTAGCCTTTCATTTCTTGAAAATGGTCCTTTACCATGGGTAGGAATTAGTTAAACTGTGGGATATTCTTAGATTTACCCAAAGCAGTTGATCTAATCAGTCATGACTTACTGGTACTGCTTATGAAACTAGACTGCTGTGACCTCTGGCCTACAGTTGGTTCATATCCTCTCTCTCTCTGATAGACAACAGAGAGTACAAATATATCATGATGACAAGATATACCAGGTGGTTATAATTAAACTTTCCCTGTTTAACACATTATAATACAGAAACTAATTACTGTACGAGTACCAAACTTGGTAGCATTGTCAAGGACATGGGGAAGAGCACTAATGCAGAATCAGTTCAATTCTACATCTACATGGTTATTCTGCAATTCACACTCAAGTGCCTGGCAGAAGGTTCATCGAACCATTTTCATACTACTTCTCTACCACTCCACTCTCGAATGGTGTGTGGGAGAAAGGAACACCTAAATCTTTCTGTTCGAGCTCTGATTTCTCTTATTTTATTATGATGATCATTTCTCCCTACTTAGGTGGGTGTCAACAAAATATTTTCGCATTCGGAAGAGAAAGTTGGTGATTGGAATTTCGTAAATAGAAAAGAAAACCACCTTTGTTTCAGTGACTGCCACCCCAACTGACGTATCATATCAGTGACACTCTCACCCCTATTGCGTGATAACATGAAAAGAGCTGCCATTCTTTGCACTTTTTCAATGACCTCCATCTGTCCTACCTGGTAAGGATCCCACATCGCGCAGCAATATCCCAGCAGAGGATAGACAAGTGTAATGTAGGCTGTCTCTTTAGTGGGTTTGTCATATCTTCTAAGTGTTCTGCCAACAAAGCGCAGTCTTTGTTTCGCCTTCCCCACAATATTATCTATGTGGTCTTTCCAATTTAAGTTGCTCGTAATTGTAGTTCCTAGGTATTTAGTCGAACTGACAGCCCTTAGATCTGTGTGATTTATCGTATACCCAAAATTTATCAGATTTCTTTTAGTACCCATGTGGATGACCACGCACTTTTCTTTGTTTAGTGCCAATTGCCACTTTTTGAACCATACAGAAATTCTCTCTAGATCATTTTGTAATTGGAATTGATCATCTGATGATTTTACTAGACAGTAAATTACAGCATCATCTGCAAACAGTCTAAGGGGGCTGCTCAGATTATCAACTAGATCATTTATGTAAATCAGGAACAGCAGAGGGCCTATGACACTATCTTGTGGAATGCCAGATATCACTTCTGTTCTACTCGATGACTTACCATCTGTCATTACCAACTGTGACCTCTCTGAGAGGAAATCACAAATCCAGTCACACAACTGAGATGATACTCTATATGCACACAATTTGATTAATAGTCGCTTGTGAGGAATGGTATCAAAAGCCTTCTGGAAATCTAGGAATATGGAATCGATCTGAGATCCCTTGTAGGCAGCACTCATTACTTCATGGGAATAAAGTTTTATCTGCATTGCGCAAGAATGATATTTTCTGAATCTGTGTTGGTTATGTATCAATAAGTCATTTTCTTCAAGGTGATTCATAATGTTCGAGTACAGTATATGCTCCAAAATCCTACTGCAAATTGAGGTCAGTGATATGGGTCTGTAATTCAATGGGTTACTTCTATTTCCTTTCTTGAATATTGGCATGACCTGTATTAATTTCCAGTCTTTAGGAACAGACCTTTCATCAAGTGAGCAGTTGTATATGATTGCTAAGAAAGGTGCTATTGTGTCTGCATACTCTGAAAGGAATCTGACTGGTATACCATCTGGACCGGAAGACTTGCCTTTCTTAAGTGATTTGAGCTATTTTGCAACACCTAAGACATCTACCTTTTGTCACTCATGCTAACAGCTGCTCTGATTTCGAATTCTGGAATATTTACTTCGCCTTCTTTCGTGAAGGAATTATGGAAAACTGTATTTAGTTACTCTGCTTTAGTGGCACCATCATTGGTAACATTTCCACACTATCACGCAGTGACTGTATTGACTGTTTTTTGCCACTGGTATACTTCACATACGACCAGAATCTCTTTGGGTTTTCTGTCATATTTTGAGACAACGTTTCATTGTGGCAACTATTAAAAGCATCTTGCATTGACATCCGCACTAAATTTCGAGCTTCTGTGAAACTTAGCCAGTCTTGAGGATTTTGCGTTCTTCTGAATTTGGCATGCTTTTTTCATTGATTCAGTAACTGTGTTCTGATGTGTTCTGTGTACCATGGTAGATCAGCCCCGTCTCTTATTAACTTATGCAGCATGAATCTATCTATTGCTGTCGATACTGTATCTTTGAATTTGAGCCATATCTAGTTTATACTTACATAATTAGCTTGGGAGAAATGGAGACTCTCTCTTAGGAAGGCATCAAGCGAAGTTTTATCTGCTGTTTTAAATAGATATATTTTGCGTTTATTTTTAGTGGTTTTGGTCGATATGGTTTTGAGCCTCGCTACAATGACCTTGTGTTCACTAATACCTGTATCCATCATGACGCTCTCTATTAGATCAGGATTATTTGTGGGTAAGAGGTCAAGTGTGTTTTTGCAACCATTTACTATTCATGTGGGCTCATGAGCTAACTGTTCAAAGTAATTCTCAGAGAAAGCATTTAGTACAATTTCAGAAGATGTTTTCTGTCTACCATCAGCTCTGAACATGTATTTCTGAACATGTATTTTCGCCAACAAATCGAGGATAGATTGAAGTCTCCACTAATTATAACTGTATGAGAGGGGTACTTGTTGTAATGTGCTGCTATGGTATCTCATACCATTACATACTGATGATACCATTACTGCTAAAAAAGGGGCTCAATAAGGAGTCTGAAAGTGCAGGATTGCATTCTGCACAGCAGACCAAAACATGTCCATAGATATACTGGCTATCTCTCTTGATGTGGTGCACTTCAGGTCGGCACGTGTGAACGTTCCCCTGGTAAACCCTGTCCTTTTGGTAGCACCACAAGCAGAAATCATAGGGAGTGATATCAGATGAGTGTGCCAGCCAATCATTTGGAAGTGATTGGCTGATAATTTGATCATTTCCAAATGTGTTTTAGAGAAGCAGGTGAACTTCACAAGCGATATGCGGTGGTGCCCCATCTTGCATGAAAACTGTTGAGTTCAACGTGTCTCTCTCTTGTAGATCGGGTATGACATGCTGGTGAAGCATATCGCAGTAATGCTGGCCAGTCACAATGCACATCTTTGGTCCTTGAGTACCAACTAGTTCAAACATAATGGGCCAATGATGAATGTAGCTGTAAAGCCACATCACATAGTGACACATTCACCATACAGAGGAACTTCATGCACAGTGAATGGAGGTGAAGATCCCTACACACTTGGCAACTGCCCATCAGAAAACAAATTAGCTTTGTCTGTCCATAGGATGATCCAGGGTCAGTCCTCGTCAACTCCAATACTTGCGAGAAAGTGGAGAGCATAGTCAACACATCGTTGTGTGTCCTTTGGTGCAAGCTGCTGTACAATATGGATCTTGCACAGAAACCATTTGAGAATGACAGAGGTTGAAAATACTGCTTCAGTTTAAATTTCTTTATTTTCACATGACCGGTTTCTGACTGTTATAAGCCCATCTTCAGATGTCGTAGCTGTGCTGTGGTCCCCAGCGCCGCGATTGGCTTGAAGCGCCTTCCATACAGTGGACCATGGGATGTTCAACTGTCATGACACAGCAGGCGCACTGCCTGATGATTGGGAATTGTGCACAGTGTTGTCTGCCATGGCAACAGCGATTTCATTGACCACCTGTGGGGCAACCGGTTGTCGGCCTCTTCCTGGAGTGACACCCAGTTCTCCAGTTGATTCAAACTTCTACATCATGCTCCACACAGCAGGTGGAGAAAGAGGACTCTTCCGTAATCCTTTCAGCTGGTGATATTCTCGAAGTGCAGCTAGACCATTACTGTTGTTTTGGTAACAGAGCTTCACCAATAATGCCCTGCTCCTTTTGTCCAAGCTTATGTTAACACATCAACAAGTGTACTGCGACTGGTCAGATGTGCGAGACAATGAATCACAATGACTGATCACGGCACCTGGTGGCCACAGTTGGAACTAGACGGTGGTGCTGTGATGTATGGAAATCATGCATTCCATACTCTGGACATTATCGCTACCAAGTTTACTGCTTGTACATAATTAGTTTCCATGTTATAATGTGTTACATAGTGAAAGTTTAATTATAACCACCTGTTACTTTTCAGATAACTGTAAAAAAGGAGTGAAGGAGACCGCTCACTGAAAAGCACAAGTGTTAAGTCATTAACAGGCACACACATGAAAGAAAGAAGATGTGCTAGCTTTCAGTATTCTTTGTTGAGCTAGCGTAAAACACACACACACACACACACACACACACACACACACACACACACGTGCGCGCCACTGGCTGTATACACAATGTCTGTTCTGCATTTCTGCAGGAGGACTGGGGTGAGATGCGGGTTGTGTTTGGTGCTGTGGGTAGAAGAAGAGAGAGGCAGGAGACTGGGAGAGGGACTAGGATGGGTATCAGCAGCTGCTCAGAGAGAAGCAGCCAGTTTGCTGACTAGGAATATGGGAGGGAATGGTGTGAGATGGACAAGCTAAGCATGTGAGGCACAGTTATCGGAGCCAGTGGGGAGCTGTGTGTGCAGAAGGTGACGAGAATTGGGAGAGCTGAAAGGACTGATGGTCAGGACCGTAATGGGAGCAAATGGTGTGTTGCAAGGACTGCATACTTCAGAGAAGCTAGTCATGGAGGGAAGAATTTTAGAACATATTCTCAGCTCAAACGTAATGAGATATTTTGACTAGAATGACCTCCTCAATGCCAACTGGCATGGATTCTGGAAACATCGCTCATGTGAAACCCGACCAACACTTTTCTCACATGAAATACTGAAAGCTGTGGATCAAGGCAAACTCACACTTTTCTCATATAACATATTGAAAGCTTTGGATCAAGACAGTCAGGTAGATGCAGTATTTCTTGATTTCCGCATAGCATTTGTAGCATTTGACTCAGTACCACACCTCCATTTGTTGTCAAAAGTACAGTCTTATTGGATATGAAGTGAAATTTGTGACTGTGTTAAGGACGTTTTGGTATGAATGACACAGCATGTTATCTTGGATGGAGAGTCATTGTCAGATGTAGAAGTAGCTTTGAAGGTGCCCCAGAGAAGTTTATTGGGACCCTCACTGTTCTTGTTGTATATTAATGATCTTGCAGACAACATTAATAGTAACCTCATACTGTTTGCAGATGAAGCAGTTCTCTATAAGTACTGTCTGAAAGAAGCTGCATAAATATTCAGATCTTGATAAGATTTCAAAGTAGTGCAAAGATGGGCAACATGTCTTAAATACCCAGAAATGGAAAATTGTGCACTTAACAAAATGAAAAAAAAAAATGTAGAATAGGTCTATAATATCAATGAGTCACTGCAGGAATCATAAACTCATACAACTTGGGTGCAACATTTTTTAGGCATATGAAATGAAATAATCACATAGGATCAGTTGTGGGTAAACCAGGTGGTAGGCTTTGGTTTATTGGTAGAATACTGGGGAAGTGCAGTCAGTTTACAAAGGAGATTGCTTTCAAATCACTAAGTGCATCTGGTTTCAGAATGTTGCTCAAGTGTTTGGGACCTGTACCAAATAGAAATAACAGAGGACATTGAATGTGTACAGAGAAGGGCAGCAAGAATAGACACAGGTTTGTTTGATATGTAAGAGAGTGTCACAGAGATATTGAGGAAACTGAACTGGCAGACTCTTGAAGATAGACATAAATTATCCCAAGGAAACTAGTTAACAAAGTTTCAAGAACTAGCTTTAAATGATGACTCTTAGGCCTATGTATCACTCACATAATGAATCATGAGGATAAGTTTAGAATAATTACTGCAAACACAGGGGCATTCAAACAATCATTCTTCCTGTATGCCATAAGTGAATGGAATGAGAAGAAACCGTAATACCTGGTACAACGGGATGAACCCTCTGCCATATACTTCACAGTGGTTTTCAGAGTACAAATGTGGATCTAGAATGATCCAGATGGCCTGGGTTGTGAAGTAGCCTTTAAAATTGTGCATTTTATGCTCAGTCACATGTTGTGCGACTGGGTGGTTAACTTTGATCTTGACAACAGTTTGGAGGTGGCCATTCACCCTGGTAGACAGCTGGTAGTCACATCGAAATAAAAACTATGCAGTGTTTGTAGCATTCCCAATGAGCTACAGCCTCGAGGGAAGGTGCTAGACTAAATCCGACAACAGTGCCGTGTGCGCAGTGGTTCTCCCACTCTCGAGTCCGCCTGTCTGTGATTTGCTACATCACTCAGTGTTGGCTTGACAGCCATCAGAGATGGAAGTGTTGATCGCCGCTCCTGCCAAGTGTGAGGATCAAGCAGTAATCCGGTTTCTCCAGGCAAGGAAGTTACTGCCCGTGGAGATTCATCAGCAACTGACTGAGGTTTATGGTGAAGAGTGCATGTTCATTCAGCACATCCGCAAATTATGCATGGTTTTTGCTGAGGGTCGCATGGAAGTTCACGATGAAGAATGGAGTGGAAGACTGCCGGTTTCAGATGAGATTGTCCACAAGATCAACAGTGAGCTACTCGAAGATCGGAGGGTCACTGTCCGTGAACTTGTTGAACGCATTCCTGAAGCTTCCCATGGCACAATTGAAGGAACTTTAACAGAAACATTGGGTTATTGCAAGGTGTGTGCTCACTGGGTCCCCCAGATGCTGACTGACGGACACAAGGAGCAACGCCTTGATTGTGCTCGCAAGTTTCTTCAACAATGTGAGGGGGGAGGCAACAAGAAGTTGTTGCACTCTATCGTCATTGGAGATGAAACATGGGTGTTTCATTACACCCTCAAAACAGAACAACAATCTCGTCAGTTGTGTCACTCTGGTTCACTGCCACCAAAGAAATTCAAACAAATGCAGTCGGCAGGAAAGGTTATGGCCACTGTGTTTTGGGATCGGAATGGGGTACTCCTCATCAATTTCATGCAACCTGGGATGACAATACACTCAGACAGATATTGTGAAACAAATACAAACAACTAACGGAGGGAACAGTGATTCTTCATGACAATGCTCAACCTCACATCACTCGTCAAACACAGGAGCTTTTGAAGAAATCTGGGTGGACTGTTATGCTCCATCCCCTGTACAGCCCAGACTTAGTCCCCAGTGGTTATCACCTCTTCCCCAAGCTAGGTGTCAAACGCTTCAAGAGCGACAATGAAATCCAAGCAGTGGTCACACGCTTACTCAACGGGTTGGCAGGAGACTTCTTCGACATAGGAATACAAAAGCTGGAGCACCGTCTTCAAAAGTGTGTCAAAAAAATTAAGACTATCTTAAAAAATAGATAAAAGTGTAAGCTTTTCAATTAAGTATAAATTAATAACAATAAACAATTTTTATATTTGTAAAAAATATGGGAACCTTACTTTCAGTACAACCATTGTAGCTACGAAGTACATCAGAGATCCGTGTGAGACCCTCTGTTATTCCTGGTGTATAGAAATGATTTGCCAAACCACTTGATGACAGTAGATGCAGTTATGTCTGCTGATAATATGAACATTTTTATAAAAGGATGAGCTACACAAGATTGCCTAAGACAATCAATGAGACAGGAAAATAGCTTAGGGATGATGCTTTGGTTGCAAAGAAGGGGGAGAAAGGCATGGAAGTATTTCAGTAATATCAGAAGCAAAGTTAGAAACAGCATGAGAGTTTAATTAGGAGCTGCACTATTTCACAAGCCCCATACACAAAATTTCCAGGCATATGGATGGATAAACACTTGATATGGCTAGAGAATTTAGAATTTCCAAATAAAAAACTAAGTAAATGTTGTTATATACTAAGAATGCTTTAGGACTGTTGCAGCATTGAATGCATATATAAACAGCACGCTTAAATATGGTGTGGTCTTCTGGGAAAACATGGGTTTGGAAACAAAGGATTGCCCTCTTCATGATTCAGTACCACCGATGGCTGAAGCAACTGAATCAAATTCTCCATCAGGGTCAATATCCTTGCCCAACGCTATCGTATCCCTGTTCCCAATCCCTTCTCATTTATCCCTGTAAGAGACCTAGATGCAAGACCTCTCCCTTACATCCTACCACTACCACCTGCTCCAGTCCTGTCACAAGTATTAGCTACCCTACCAAAGGCAGGGCTACCTGTGAAAGCAGCTGTCTGGTCGATTAACTTAGCTGGAACCACTATGTGGCTTTCTACAGGGCACATCTACCACCAAGGTGGCCACCACTAAATTGTGGCCAAGAGACAGCAGGACAACTAAGCTTTATAGCCCACACCATGAGGATTATTCCCACTAATACCAGCTTTTCTGAACTGCACAGGTGGGGCCTGGATCCTTCTACTGACCCTTTGTTCCAACAAACCCCGACTTCAGCCTTTACTAGTCCCTTTAACCACCTGTCTCAGTCTCTTTCCTTGCTCCCAATCCAGCCTCACACATATCTTTCATCATCCCATTTCCCATCCGATGCATTTGCTTAGTTCTTTCATGGAACCTAGTAGCCCACCATATTCTTACTCTGTCTTACAAGTCTACTATCATTCTCACTTCAAAAGTGATATGTCTATTGGTACTAAATGTTGATCAGTTTCCTTATAGTTTAATAATATATAATCAGTTTCATACTTGGCTCCATTTGGTTTTTAACAAAGTCCATTTTCTGTTTTGTTTCTGCGAGGAAGGTAAGATAAACCTTTTTGTTTTTAATATGTTTACACTTACTTTTATAGTACACAGTGGTATTTTTTTCATTAATTTGCTACTCACTTAGGATGTGTGGAATGGACGTTGGAAACACTTATTTCATAATGATTAGGGAATGCGTAGACGAGAGAGATTCAACAACCTTTGCCCTATTTGCAGTTAGCTTTTGTTTTTCTGACATGTTCAAAATCTTGAGTATGTATTCACTGTGGGTCTGTGGAACAAAGTATGGTATCTCTTTACCAGCCTACTGATTAAATTCAGCTCTCATCTCTCATCCAGTATTGCAAACGAAGTTTTCATTAAGTACTGTTCTTAATTTTTTCCTACATTTGCATTGAAATTCCTTATTATAATCTTGCCTTCTGTGTTTCCCCAACTCTTCATAAAGCTCCTTTATCATTTCATTAGAATGTGAGTATTAATGCTACCCGTGCAATATTTTTTATTTTTAAAACAGCTCTTATCATTCTGTCTGAGATTTCTCCAGTTGTGTAACATAGCCTACACATCATTTTATTGCTGCTCTGTTCCTCTGTGATGATGATACTCAGTGGTCTGGACACTTATTCCTTTGTAACTATTTCTTCAAGCATTTCATCTCGTTTTGATGATTGGGTTCTCTTCCCTGCTACTCATTCAAATTATCATAAATACATCAAAAGTTCAAATCCTGACAAAATTTACAGCAAACTGTGTTTCAGTTATTGCTGCGTCTCCAGTGTGTTATTTTTATCCTTCTTGTAACTTATGTTGAAAATGTTACATTACTGGTAATCCTCTATGCCATTCTGATGAGAACTTTATTTCATTTTCTAATAAGACAATCATATGATCAATCCCAGAATAATTATCTATTCTTTAAATAATGGGCCATAATTCACAAAACCCAGACATACCGTACTGTACCTATTCTGCCATCTGTGCAATTTTGACTTCAACAGTACAAGGAACCATTGTCAAGGCTTTAAATAATGATGTTGAACTAATAGCTCTTTTCAGTTAAGTATGGTGACCTTCTGTGTCAGAAATGTGTGCCCTATTCAGTATCCGCTTTCGCTCATTGACAACAAAAGTTTAACTACCTTAAAATGGGGTTACTTGAAACACTTTTGAATTTCCTCAGCATCTAGCTTTTTCAATTTTACAAAAATATTGAGTGATGTGACATTGCAGTGAAGATCCTGCTGGCAGAAAAAACTATTTCTTAAACTTCTTTATGATGATTTTTTACAAAAATATTGGTGTTTTATGTTCCCCCATGAGAGGGCATTATTTGAAACATCTATGCTTTTATACTGAAAACTTGCAGTTTTGCAAGTTTAAATTACTGTGGGATACTTGCAACAGTGAACTAATTACAAAAGAAGATATGTGATATATTTTCATCTGTCAAAAATACAAAACTGGGTACAATACATGACAGTAAAATGCAGTAGAAAGTGCAAAATAATGACAGAAGTACTTCCACAATAAACTAAAAAGTTATATTTCCAACAGAAAACAGTAACGTTCTCTTCTGTCAAATAAAGGGGTAACAACATGGATAACATTTTTTATGGTACTGGAACCTATATCTTCTTCTTGGGGGAATATAGGTACGACCCCACCAAGATGAAATCATTTGGCTTTAGCTTTCTGTGGTCAATATTTTCAGGGCCTGCAGTTGCATGTGTTGTAAGCTGATGAAACTGGTTTTCATACTTGTCCTGGTAGTAATTTTCTTCAGTTTCATGTTCAGGAGAACTACCAGCAAGGTCTATGTCACTGCTAGTCATGCACAGAATAATCATCAGTATCACTACTGGCGTCACTGCCAGTACATATCACTTTTGGTCAATTATGTTCCCTTATTTTATTAGTGCTTTAAACCTGATGTCCAGATTGCATTTGTTGCTCCTCAGATGGTTTATTCAGTTTCCTCTTCTTCTGTTTACCAGTACTGGAACCAGGTGTTGTAGCAGGGCGCTTCTTCGTCCCAGACTGTGGTTTGGAGCACTGGCTGATTAAGGTTTTGCACTGGTGTGTGGGGTCTCAGATCTCTTAAATTCCTCCAAAAACTGTTTTAAGCTGTCAGATCAAATTCCACATCTGCAGTATCTCATTTCCTTTTGGTAGCTTTTACAGAAGCTTATCGTTATTGAAAGGTATGATCCCAGTAGCATCAAGCCCTGCCATCAGGCTAATTCGCTCATTGACAACGAAAGTTTAACTACAAGTAATACAAGTTCTTAAACCGTCCTTACTAGTGAATTGTTTGTTTTTTCGCCTTTTTATATGATCTCGTCCACAGGTCGCGTATTTGAGCCTTATTATTTTTTTTCAAATAGATTACTTTTTTTTCAAATATGATTACACACTAAAAACCGTGACATGAAAGCAGCCTGCAACCAATTTAGCAACAAATGGCTACCTCAGGGCTTACGCTGATTGACATTAGTTGGGATGTGAAAAAATTAAATGTGATTGTTAACACATTTAGTTTGCGTCCTATTGACTGCTAATTTTGCATTCTGTGAAGCAATAAAAACTGCACAAGCCCCAATTAGAGAAAGGCTGCTTTCAGTGTGTTCATAGTTTTGTTTCAACCAGTCGCGTAATGAGTAATAATTAAACAGGAAATTAATTGGAGCATAAGACAAAAAATCTTGATTGTTCCCATTGCCTTCGAAACACGCTTCTCATTCACGTCTCTTGCACGAACGCCATCGCTCGACGTTTCGGTGACGGGGCTCACTGGCCCGGAACAAGAAACAGTAAATGCTTACATTCTCTGGACATTGTTTATTTGCTGTTTTTTATCGTCTTCGTAAATTTCTTCAGCGGAAATATAGATTGGTCATTTACTATACGATAACCAAAGTCTAAAAAACCCGCTTACAGTTGTTACAATATACTATAAGAGGATCAGTGCTACTACTTTCACGAAATTCATGAATTTGACATTTTCTAGATTCTCGTACTACGTTTGTGTTTGGGAGGCTGGCCCAAGGATCACAACAAAAGCTGCAATTGGTCGGTGTGTCTATGACCTCGCTGCCATTGGTTAGGTTGTCAGTCGATTGATCGTGCTCATGTGACCTTTGAGTGATTTCTTCAGTAAACGCAAAGTTTACAGGTTGATATTTTAGTGTTGTCATGCGTAACTAAATCGGTAATAGCAGAAGTGATATTCGATTCTTATTAAAAACAATATTGTGCGAGCACTGTCGAAGATAAGTGGGATGTCGTGATTGTTTACTATGTTAAACTGACTTTCAGCTGAGACATGTTATTTTGAAAGTCATGGTCGTGCTGCTGTCTTGGTGTGCAGTATGATTAGCGCGGGAAACGAGTAGCGTAATGTATTTTCAGCTGTCCAAGGTAACTTTGTACCAACAGTTTGTCATATTGAGTGTTAAATTAACAACAGTGTTTATCGGGAAATGATTCATATAAACAGATATTTTCATGGAAAGAAATAGTATTATAGGAGCGAAAATTTCGTGGCAGCGATGTCAAATATGTTCCAGAAACTCTTACTTTCTTTGTTATCCTACATGATGTTGTGCAATCAAAACAAAGATTTTGTTGTTGTCTAGGCAACACTGTATTGCAACATGTTGTTTTTTTGACGCTTGCTGATAAGAATGAAGGAAATTATGAAACACAGAGACAGATTGCACGATGTCATCTTCATTATTCCATTATATTCATGCATTTTAACGTACCATTTAGACAAAAGCTTTTAGAAGTCAGTGTTTTGCCTTCTCTGCCAAGGTTAAAAATAAGTCCAAGGACGGTGTTTGGCATTTGAATCAAAACATGTGCATTAGGTATATTTACATAGCTAACACGTTGCCCAAAGCTATACTCTGTGTAATGAATGAAAAGTTCATGTTTTATATAATTCTGAAGTGAGAAAGATAGTATTATACACTATTGTTTATGGTATGTTACAGGTTAGCTTTCATCAGCAAAATAAATGACATAAGAGACAATAAAAACATGGCTGATCCTTTTTATACAGGGGAATTATTTATTGACCAGGGAGTAACAGTGAAGCAAGAGCCATTGGTAATGGACAGCACTAGTAGCACAACAGCTAGTGTCCCAATACCACATCGTAGAGGCATGGATCTTTCAGATTTTAGAGACTTTGGATTTGACTTTGTGGATATCTCCTCACCATCTTCTGTATCTCAAGACAATACACCAAATGCTACCAATATTGTTAGTGCCACAGAACTGTATGCAGATTCTCCAGTGTGGACCACAAAATTGCCTAGTGATTGTGAAACCAGTAGAAGTGATACATTTCGAATGGATGACGATGATATCTTCCAAGTTGATAAAGCAGATCTTATTCAAGGACCTACACTTGCAGAATTGAATGCAAATGATGAAAACTTGTTGGATGATTTGAATTTTGATGATCTGTTATTGCCAGAAGAAAATAGCTACTACATCAATGTGCCGCCTTTTGCATCACAGTCAAGGACATCTGCTGCTCCTCCACTTGTCCAAGTCACAAATGTGAACTCTAATTTAGGAAATAATAATGTAGCACAACTTTCCCAGAGCCTTGTTCCATCGTCATTTCCACCAGCTGGACTTGGTTTTTACAAGGATGCATTCAGTGTATCGTCAAGTGTGCCATCCAGCCCATTGGACGTTTTTTTGAGTGGCAAACCTAGTAATGGTGTTCAGACAGTTGATGCTCTTTCACCAGGGAGTCAAAACAGCTCTAGTTCTTCATTGCTTCTTCATTCAGCAGCATCGTCTGTCACCCCTCCACCTCTTGGAGTCAGCCCATTGCAGCAGAAACACAGTACCCTACACGAACTTTTACTCAAAAAGGAAACATACTCTTCAGCATCACCGGAGAGGCAGCTTTTTGTTCAGTCGGTTCCAGGACCACTCAGCCCAACTAACTCTGTAAGTCCTGTCCCAGAAGTGCCATCAGGTAGTAGAATAACAAGAAGTGGTAATACAGGATATGGATCAAGATTATCGTCGTCAGCTCCAACTCATCTTGGACTGGAACAAATTTGGCAGCGCAGGGAACCTCGGCAGCATCTTCTTTCTACTGGATCATTAGCTGAAGCAGGATCCACTTCTTCAATCTCTACAGGTAAATATTTATGTTTGGATAGAATAATAAAATACAAGAAAATTGAAATCCATTCATCGAGAATACATACTTCATAGCTTATGCATAGAATCTGATATGATTCCTTTTATATTTTTATGTGATTTATAATGGAATAAAGCATTATGTAAAGGTTTTTTAAATTACCGCTACGAGTCACAAACTTTGTTGACTGTCATATTACTTATTTATTTAGTAACGTGTTTCGAGGGAATACCTTATCTTCAGGCAAATGACATTGCAAAAACAATTTTACAATAAGGTCATACTGATGTTACATAGTCTTTTCATAAATGCTGTGGTTATCCTGTGGAAGAAGAGGGTCGACAGAAGCGTCCGATCCCACGCGTCGGCTTTGACCCGTGACGTAAGGGTGTTGTCGTGTGTGACGTCATGACGGCGCGGAGTTTGGTTTGAGTGTGGCTGTCTCCAGTTCTGTTTTATCTTATTTTATTTACTTTTCTGATCTGTTCGTTCTATCTCGTGAGATTTTTTTTTTTTTTAATTTAAAAACACTTATTACTTATTTTAATTATCTGTTTCCTCCAATTTCTGTTTTAGTTTATTATATTTATCTTTCTGATCTGTTCGTTCTATCCCGTGAGTTTTTTTTTAAAAAAGACAAAAAACACTAATCAGCTACTGAAGCATCTTTATCTTCTATGGGTTGCTGGGGTTACGACCCCTGGGGAGGTGGGTGGGTATTCATGCATGGCTGTCTTCACTTACACGTTGTAGCTACGCAAGGCGTCTAAATTTGTTTATATTTAGTTTGCCCCCCACCCAAAACACCCCATTTCCCGCGCTTGTCCCGTTAGTGTCATTAGGCTTCTTGTGGAAAGTGTGTGTGTTTGTTTTTGTTTCCGCCATATTTGTGACGTCATGGGTCAAAGCAGACGGGCGGAATCGGACGCTTCCGTATTTCCGAAGAAGAGAAAACTTAGTAAGAGGCGATGTCACTTTGGAAGCTGGACTGTGTTTGCATCAAAATGGTTTGTAACGGTCACTCATTTTGTTCTTCTGGCGTGGCAGTCTCGTAGTGATGAGCTGAGGTGTTTCCATTTCTGTGGCTTTCTTGAAGAGACAGACGGTCTGTTTATGTGCGGTTGGATATATATATATATATATATATATATATATATATATATATATATATACAGGGCGTTTCAAAAAGAAAGAGCAGATTTCAAACATTTATTTCTCAAAAACTACAAATGATAGAAACACAATTCCAACGGTCCTTCACTCAATATGAGTACCAAATGTTACACAACAAATATCAAAACTGTACCTCAATATGAGCACCATTTGTTACACGACAAATATCAAACCGGTATCTCATTTCTTGCCACACACGACGCAACTGGTCTTTAGTTACCGAATTCACGGCCGCAACAATTCGATGTCGTACCTCTTGAAGAGTAGCGGGCATAGGTGGGACATAAACACAGTCCTTTATGTACCCCCACAAATAAAAATCGCAGGGAGTAAGGTCTGGTGACCTGGGAGGCCACAGACGATGACATTGATCTTGTGCTCCTGCTCTTCCAATCCACCGTCCTGGAATGGTGTTATTTAGGTACCGTCGTACAGGTTCAGAGAAGTGTGGTGGGGCGCCATCTTGCATGAAGATGAAGTGATTTGAATCTTCCTGAAGTTGAGGAAATAGCCAGTTTTCTAACATGTCCAGGTAAATGGTTCCTGTGATAGTTTTCTCCATGAAAAAGAAAGGTCCATAAACTTTGTTTACCGAAATTGCACAAAAGACGTTAACCTTTGGTGAGTCTCTTTCATGTTGAATAACGTCCCTCGGAGTTTCACTCGCCCAAATTCGTACGTTATGCCGATTAACTTTACCAGAAATGTGAAACGTTGATTCATCTGAAAAAATTAATCGTTCGGCAAAATTGTCCTCTTCCATGTCCTGTAGAATTGCAGTTGAAAATTCGAACCTTTTGTTGTGGTCGTCAGGACGCAATGCTTGCAATAACTGCAGTTTGTACGGCTTCATGTGCAGACGGTTACTCAGAACGCGCCATACCGTTGTTTTAGACATGTTTAGTTCGTGACTTGCCCGTGCCGTGGATTTTCTAGGGCTCCTTTCGTAAGCTGCACGGACACGCTCGACATTTTCATCCGATGTGCGTGGACGACCCGTGCTTTTTCGCTTGCAGATGCAACCATCTTCTACGAATCTGTGATGCCACTCATAAATTTGCTTATGACGAGGCGGCTGTTTGTTGAATTGACGGCGGAATGCACGTTGCACACCAACAATGGACTCTAACTTTGCAAATTGCAGCACACAAAATGATCGTTCCTGTGGTGTCGTCGCCATTTTCCTACAAACAAACGCCAGCGCCACTGCGGATTTGCATGGAACTTCTGCGCGGACCATTGAAAAACTTTGAACCTTTCTCTGACAAGAAACGTTTGAATTGTGTTTCTATCATTTGTAGTTTTTGAGAAATAAATGTTTGAAATCTGCTCTTTCTTTTTGAAACGCCCTGTATATATATATATCTGTGTGTGTGTGTGTGTGTGTGTGTGTGTCTGTCTGTCCTTTTCTCCCCCCCCCCCCCTCCCCCCCCACCCTAAGGTAAGACTTTCCGCCCCCGGGATTGGAATGACTCCTTACCCTCTCCTTTTCCTCTCCTTCCCTCTTTCCTGATGAAGCAACCGTGGGTTGTGAAAGCTTGAAATTTGTGTGTGTGTTTGTGTGTTTTTTGTCTCTATCAACGTACCAACGCTTTTGTTTGGTAAGTTACAGCAGCTTTGTTTTTAGAAATATTGTTGTGTATATGTTCTCACACATTTTGAGAACTAAGTGTAAATACATTATAGAACTCGACAAGATTTGTCATTTACAAAACAGATGCTCCCAGATGGGTTGTCAACTGAATAAATGGTGAAAGTACAACATCCATAGCACCAGTACAGTTAAAACTACACACCATGCTGACGACCTCACGCGAGATTGTTGGCATGGCGTGTAATTTTAACTCTGTTGGTGCTATGGATTTGGATTGGATTTTTGGGAACAGAGTGGAATGGGCCCATATTGGTTACATTTGGGAACCGTGTGGAATAATTACCCGCTTAGAGCTTTTTGTAGGTGATTATCTACAGCTGTTTTCTACCCGTTTCATTTGTTACAATCATTTTCAAAGAGAAAAACATTGACTGTCACTGACTCAACCAAACATTTCCATCACATACAAATGTAGAACATATGTAATTGTCATAATAGCCTACCTTAACATAGTCAATACAAGCATGCTGTACCTTGGCACAAGGACTGTAGTGCACATCTTGTGGCCACCAAATGTGCGCTACTGTAATTGTGGTTAGGCACACAATCATTTTAGTTTTACATTTGTGTGGCTCATGTAGAATGTCTTTCTCGTTGAAAATTATTGTAATAATTTAAACTGGTTAGAGAGTAAATGTAAAGTTGTACAGCTGATGGAACAAATATGCATTTTCCTAATTATTTATTTGTTCACTTGAAACACTTTGCAGCATGTGAAATCAAACATAAAACAAATAACAGTGACTGTAGCAGAAAATACAAATAAATAAGAAAAATAGTTATGTTTGAGAGAAAAAAAAGTATTGATAGGAATTTTGTATGTTCTAATGTAGGCATTTGGTTCTTTTGCAAACATTTATGTAGGATGGGATAGTGATTTAAATAATAACTGATTTACTTAATATCCAGATAAGTGTTGTACGAGGAAAACTAGTCAAACAGGTCTGTACGCCACAGGTTTCAGTATTGTGTCATCGTTATTTTTATTGTAGTGTATGCATGAGGTTTCCCATTGTATACCAGTACAGCATAAAATAATTGTTTGCGACATGATTCAAGCATCATAATGAAGTCTATGATAGGCTCATAAGTAAAAGAATAGATAAAAAAACAGTTTTTAATGAACTACCGCATTGAAAAACACATTTCAAGCGATTTTGTGCAAGACAGTTTGTATCTTCAATAATAATAATAATAATAGTGGAATATGGTAGAAAAAGAATATGTGAAATCAAATTTTCGGAGTATATATGTATAAGAGTTTGATCTGTAAACAATGCACTTAAATATCACTTTCACATGGTTAACTTCAGCAACATTTGCTCTGCATGTGATTAATGAGTTTGGTGATCATAATGTGAGGAAGTTATTTTATTGTGGATATTTTCATTAATTAATGGCATAATCATGGAATGATATTGTGGGGCAATAGATGTAGGTCTAAGGTATTCTTTGGGACAAGGACTCCTTCACGCACAACATAATACAGCCCTTACTCTTTGAAGGTTATTTGTGGTGCACAGTGTTCTCCTTCTGCTTTGATTGTGAACTCCATAACAGAACTAACTGGTAAGAACTACCTAATGTACATGATACTAACTGTATTGCATTACATGATTGCTATATAATTCCTGAAGTTGACACAGATGCAGTACAGTAATATGATCTTGTCATGTGTGTAATTCTCACAGCGATACTCCAGTCACCTATAAATTTATCTTGTAAAGCTGGTCCTGCTATTCAGTCCCAGCTAATAATCCTCTTCATAGTGCTCAGCTCCTCTTCCCTGAAGATTTCATCAATTGCTGGAAAAAGGGCTCATTTCTCTCTTCAAACAGTGTAAAGAATTCATAACAAGAGTTCCATCATTTCAACCATATATTGTCAGATTAACCATTAATACAACCAAACCATGGAAAATCCAGGATGGAATGTAACAATATTATGAAAAGGAAAGTTTTTACCCACCATATAGAGGAACAGATAAGCACAACAAAAAGACTGTCACAAATAAAGCTTTCAGCCAGTAAGACCTTTGTCTATTTTTCAGGAAGGCCTTACTGGCCGAAAGCTTTATTTGTGACAGTCTTTTTGATGTGCCGATCTGCGACTCAGCATCTCTGCTACTTTCGTTTTCATAATATTGTAACCATTAATACAATATACTTTACAGTGAGCGCCAGGGTCCTCTTCCTCTCTGGTTTGTATACAATAGAGTAAATCTAATACTATACATTTTCCATAATGTTCATTGTTGTGCTCTTTAGTTATTCTTTGGTGGACCATCATGGCACCTTCTGTCTGTGGCTGCATGGAATAACACGCCCACCACACAAATTGTCATGTTAGACTACAGTCTGTGTAAGTCACAAACAATTTTTGTTTCTCAAGAAGTTTGGCTGCAATAACCTTGGTATTAACTTATTCACTTTAGTATTTGTGTATTTCGGTGTTTGTTGATAAGTTTTTAATTAATGTGTAAAAATGTCTAATCAAATAATGGAAACTCCAGGTAGAAATATCAACAATGTAGGAAAAGATAGATTGCAGGCAAGCACACCTCACGCACACGCGACCGCCAACTCCAGCATCTTGGGCCCAAGATGATGGAGTTGGCAGTTGTGTATGCATGAGGTATGCTTGCTTCTGTGTGTGTGTGTGTGTGTGTGTGTGTGTGTGTGTGTGTGTGTGTGTGAATGTTGTCTCTCTCTTTACTGATCAAGGCTATGGCCGAAAGCTATATGTGAGTGTTTTTTAATCATGCCTGTCTGGGACTTCATGTGTCTTCTTTACAATAGGTAGCAATGTATCTTTTCCTAAAGTGTTGTAAAAATGTCTAAACTTTCCATAAGTTAGAAAACTGTCACCTAATATCAGTTGAAAGGACATTAGCACATCATTTCTTTTGTAATATGTAGTTTCCATTTTTTCTCATTTCCACACGTATTATCTATTCCCAATTATTTCCTCACTTTGAATCTACAGAATGAGCAATGTACCCATCTGATCAGTTTAAATATTTTGGAATATTCATCACAGCCCCACAGTTGGTTTTTTTCGCTGAAGAAATTTGTTGTGAACAATCCTTTGCTGTTTTAGAGTAATAGAGAAATTCACAAATACAGTACTAGATGGGGAAAAAAAAACCTCTAGACTTCTCTCGGCTGGATCTTTGGCACAGAAATGATTGAAATGTACAAGTATATAATAATAATCCCACGGAAATAAAATTTCTTACAGGCAGTAGAAATGTTTTAAAATGTAGATTAAAGTTGTGTATCTTATTGAAAACTACTCCTTTATTATACAGTGTGGAGAAAAATTGTGTCATGAAATTTTAACCCTGGATAGCTGATCCCAGTAGGAACCAAAATTACTAATGTTGTGTAGGTTGACAACACACCATTTTTAAACTGAGGAAATGTGGCTTCATGCACTCCGATTGGCCGTGAGATTGCCTTGTTGCTGTTCATCGGTTGATGGGCAGCGCTATGGTTGTCGGTTCACACATACAATTGTTCCTCGCCCAGTTATTGCCCTAAGGTGATATGCACACATGTTGAATAGGTCTTGCTGTTTGTCACCACCTCACGTCAGAGGCATTCACACGTAAGTTTTGTTTTGGAGCACACACAAATCACCTGCAATTTAGTCATACAGTAAGCATGATGGCACAGTATTTGTTTGAAATAATGAGATATGGTTTTTGTTTATGGACTAGCCGATGGTAATGCGCATGAAGCTCCACAGTTGTATGAGGAACGGTACCCAGCAAGACTCCACCCACACCTGCAGATGTTTACAGCAATTCACCAGTGACTTAGCGAAACAGGCTCGTTAGCGGGATATCGTGATGATGCTGGAAGAACTCGAACGCTACAGAATGCTGCATTTGAAGAGACTGTTCTCGAATGCTTTGAGGAAGCACCTACGACAAGTACTTGAGCAGTTCGACATGAGTTGGGGGTCACTAATCGGTTAGTCTGGGAGGCTTTGAGGGATGACAGCCAGCATCCACCCTGTTCAGGACCTAAATCCGGTGGCGGACTATGAACTCAGGCTAGGGTTTTGTCAGTTGTTTCTGCGATGTGTTGCATGAGATCCTGACTTCCCCGTCATTGCGTTGTTTAACTTCAAGCGCACCTTTCATCGGGATGACCTTTACAACACTCGAAATGTTCTTTCCTGAGCAAAGAGAAATCCTCACATCCAGAGCATCCGGCAACAGTTCAATCCCGTGGCCAATCAGAGTGCGTGGCACCAAGTTTCTGTATTTTAAAAATGGTGCAGTGTCGACCTACACATCGTTAGTAACTCTGGTTCCCACTGGCATCAGCTATCCAGGGTTAAAATTTCGTGGCACAATTTTTCTCCACGCTGTAGGAGGATTCTCGATTAGAAATGAGTAGACAATTACAAACTAACAATGGCCAGCATATAGCCATCTAAATATATTTTTTGAATGTTTTATGCCACCATATGTTCAATTGACATATTCCATATCATTATGTTTGTTGTGAATATTATCTATGAAACAAGTAATTGCTAACCAAGGGGTAACTGAAAACAGCAATAGTATTTGTAATGCAACACCAGGAGTAAAATAAGTCATGGTGTGACGGTGGTAAAGGAAGAGAAATTGTAAACCATAAAAATATTTGTCCCGCTCTCCAGTGGTATTATTTGTGCTGTGTGTGGACTATGTCTCTCAGATTTTCTTCGTGCTTATAGGATCTGAAGGTTAGTATCTGGACATAAAATTGCTAGAGCTGTAGAATGTAATTCTCAAGAGAGAGAGAGAGAGAGAGAGAGAGAGAGAGAGAGAGAGAGAGAGAGAGGGAGGGAGGGAGGGGGCTGGAAAAAGTGGCCTTTGAAGATTAGATGATTTCTGAGCCCAGCTAAGTATTAAACACTTGAAGATAATTTATGAAATCATTGGTGGCCCAGTGCATGGCATAATCTGCTTGTACTTGTATGATCATTAATTCAAATCTTGCTAGTAGCATTCTTTCTTTCTAATTTCATCTTTATTGACAAATAAAAAATATTAGTTAACAAATGTTGTTGTTGTTGTTGTGGCTTCAGTCCTGAGACTGGTTTGATGCAGCTCTCCATGCTACTCTATCCTGTGCAAGCTGCTTCATCTCCCAGTACCTACTGCAACCTACATCCTTCTGAATTTGCTTAGTGTATTCATCTCTTGGTCTCCCTCTACGATTTTTACCCTCCACACTGCCCTCCAATACTAAATTGGTGATCCCTTGATGCCTCAACACATCTACCAACCGATCCCTTCTTCTCATAATTTTTCAATAAAAATAACATCTTTTATTTTTAATTACTGTCAGTGTGAAAATACAAATATTCACAGTGAAATAAAATTTTGTACTAAAATCTGAAACATCAAAGATAAAATCAAATATTTGTTTTTGTTTATAGATAAAGAAGTATTAATGATGTACATAATTCATACCATTTAGCAAGAAGGCATTGATTTGTCTGTGTCATATTTTGTTTTCATATGACCAGCTATTATTAAAAATTATAATTCAGTGTTTTTAAATTAATTTTTTTTAAAGAAATTGATTTTTTTAAAAAAAGTAAAAATGTGCTTGCTGCTAGTGATATTTGAACCATTGACTTTACAATTACAATCCCATTGTGCTGCACTTTCACCTAGCACACTGTTAATGGGTAGCTTGTGAATGCAGTGGTTCGGTGTTGCCTTTGTCCTCACACAGCTGATACAGCTTTCCACTTTCACTGTACCCACTGCTGTCAAACCCAAAATAAAAGTTTTTACCCATATCTGGAAATGTAATATTAGTGCGGGATATAATTTTGACTTAATTTGTTTGAAGCTTTACTCCAAATCTAGGTTAAATTTTACTTAAGGCAGTGGTGGTTTAGTGTGCTGATGTTGGCAATGACTGTTGAATGCTGGGAATTATGTGACATTGGTGCTAGCCAGTCATGTGATAGTATACAGTATCCAACGACAATTGCTATTTTGTTTTGGTGGAATTCTTTTCATGTCAGTCTCTTCTTATTGATGAAAATGTTTTATCACAGTATATTTAGTTTACAAAAATAATTAATTTGCTGAGTGGGTAAGGCTACATACAAGAACCTGTCACCCATAGAGCAGGAACAGCATTAGTTATTTGCTTCAATCGATTGGTTGTCATGAATTCCCAGCATTCAGTGGTTGTTGCCAACATCAGCACACTATGCCGCCACTGCTGTAAGTAAAACTTTGCCCAAATCTACAATGTATGCATTGGGCTAGTCATTCATGGACCGTCTCAAAAGTTTGCTGAAAACAGTGTAGTCGTGATTTTTCAAATGCTTTCAGGATTTCCTTTAAAATTTTCAGATATTCTTCCCAGGTATTTGTCAGTCTGACAGTATCGCTGATGTAAACTGGCACCTTCCGGAAGTACTCTCCACATAGAACTTCATCCAACACTCATGAAGGCAGAAGCAGAATTGCTGAGTCTGAAAGTTGTTGTTCTGATTTGCTAACTTCTTTCCTTATAGAAGTCCCTCTGGCTTCCTTTATAAAGTTCTAGCTACCAATAAGTGATTGTTAAGTATGACCAGAGAGTATTTTATATCTTTAAATGTTTATAATAGGCCTTTCCTAGTCTGTCTCTTTTGAGATTTACTGGTATTGTTTTGTTTCCCTCCATCCAGTAAAGGATGGTGTTTTTATTTAATGATTTTCCCTACCAACATGTTCTCGGTGTCAGCTTCTGTTGTACTCTTTGTTGGCAGTGGATTGGAGTATGTGTTAACATAAAAAGATTGCTGGTCACATAGGCCTACTTTGAATTTACAAATGCAACCACACATGCATGCTAGCTCAGAAGCAAATATGATTGAATAACATTTTAAAATTTCTGGTGATTCTTGTTTCGTAGTACTTGGTGGGCCTTGCATTGTGTTAATCTTATCATGTACATTGTGATTTCCGTTGTATTCTGTAAACTACTATCTTATCATGTACATTGTTATTTTGCAAACTACTGGTTTGTCTTTGCCTTGACTTCTGAAATAACATCTCTTCTTTTCATGCATACTTACTTAAATGCTATGTTCACAGTAGTGTCATCATTCTTCATGAAATATCTTGTAAATTTGCTTTCTTCATCCCTGCTTAATGGTGTTATATTGCCCTCAGCAAAATTTAGTTTTATTTTTGGATCCACCATGCTCCCTACTTTCATTATAAGTCACTTGGAGATTGTGTTTTCAATCTTGCTTATACTCTTGTTAATGCATTTTGAGTTTTAATTGTGTTTGATTGCTTGCTGGGTTGCTTTCGCTTCTGTCCACAACTGAAGTAAGTATACTATATTCGGAAAATGTGGTTTTATTTTGTATTTCCTTCAGGTGTTTGTAAAGCTTTGCAGCAATTGCACAGATTTTGTTTATGATTTCTTTGAGAGCATCTGTGTACATCATACCATATGCCTGCTTCAGTATATGTCATTAATTCTGTGTTGATAACATTTGTTTTCCTCTGTGAATAGGACATGTTCAATTTCTTCGTTGTTTTTCTTGTTGGAGAAAAATTTTTCTTTGTTAATTGTTTACAGATTACCAGTGCTATCTACAATTAACATTTTTGAATGCATTTAAGGACATACCATTTCACTGGTCTTACTTTTGCCTGGAAATCTGAGTGTGGATGGCAGAAGCTTAAGATTAGATGTCTTAGGGATGCCACGTCCATTAAAGACACAGCTCAAGCTCAAAATTGGCAAAGATGTTAAAAGGATATATGAGCAGTGTCCTTTTCAAAGTTGCTTTTACTGATTTCGGTAAATAACGGAAAACCTAAATCTATGTGGCCAGGCAGAAATTTGGACTCTATTCTCATGAATGTGGACTTCATTGTGAGCTGCTGTCTTGTCTTGAAATCTAGCAGTAAATCCTAAGAAGTTCTGGTCATGCGCAAAGTATACTAGTGGCAGGAGACAGCCAGTGCCTTCACAACATGACAGCAGTGGTAATGTTAGCCACGGAAGTACCAGTAAAACGTATTTACTAAACACTGTTTTTCAAAATTCTTTCATTAAAAAAAGAATCAGTAAATGTTTCCGAATTTGACTTGAGAACTGCTGCCAGCATGAGTAATTCGGAAGTAGATACCCATGTTGTAGCAAAGCAACTTTGTAACTTAATAAGGAAAAGTCTCCTGGCTGAGTTTGTATAACAACGGTATGCGGATGAAATAGTTCAATTTTTACCTATCGTACACAACCCTTTCCTTGATGAAAGATCTGTAGATCTACCTGAAGACTGCAAAGTGGCAAAGGTCATACCAAAACACTAGAAAGGAGGTACAAGTAATCTGTTGAATTGTAGACCCCATAACATTGGCAGAGACTTTTATTAGTATTTTGAACCTGTATTATGTTCCAACATCATAAAATACTTCGAAGAAAACTGTCTGTTGACACACAACTTCAGAAAATACCATTCCTATGAGGCAGTACTGGCTCTTTACTCACATGAAATAAAAGTGCTATTACCAATGGATCTCAGTCAGTTCCACATTTCAGTTTTTCCAGAAGCATTTTCGTACAGTTCCTTAATCAGATTGTATGCATATGTAGTAACATCTCAGCTGTGTGCATCTGAATTAGCCATTCCCTGTCAGAAAGATCTCACGTAGTAGTAATTGACACTTTTCTTAATCTAAACAACTTAGTAGACAGTCTGAGCAGCTCTCCTAGATTTTTTTGCAGATGACACAATAATTTACTACCTAGTAATGCCATCAGAAGAAAAACAAATTGCAAATGCTTTAGACAAGACACCTGCAGGGTGTAAGAACTACTAATTGACCCTGAACAATAAAAAGTGTAAGGTCCTCCACATGAGTACTGTAAAAATTCCATTAAATTTGTGTTACACTGCAAATCACACAAATGTGAAGATTTTAGGCTCAGCTGAATATCTAGGTATAACAATTACAGACAACTTAAGTTGGGACCATCACATAAAAAATGTTGTGAGGAAGCGAACCAGAGCCTGCGTTGTATTGGCAGAACACTTATAAATAGATCTACTGAAGAGATTGCCTACACAATGCTTGTCTGTCCTCTCCTGGAGTATTGCTATGTCACATGGGATCCTTACCAGATAACATTGACGAAGGACATGGAAAAATTTCAAATAAGGGTAGCTCGTTTTGTATTGTCATGAAATGTGGTAGTGTGTCATGAATGTGGTGAACGATTTGGGGTGGCAATTACTGAAACAAAGGCATTTCTTGTGGCGGCCAGGACTTTTCACTGAATTCTGATTACCAACTTCCTACTCCCGTCTACATAGGAAGAAATGACCACTATAAAGTATGAGAAATAAGAACTCACCCACAAAAATTTAGGTAGAGAAATAGTCCGAAAGTCATTCTGTGCACCCTGTGCTTAACAGTGAAATGTGAATTGCAATGTAATTTTGTAGATGTAGAAGTACCATCTATCTTAGCTATTCTCTGACTTGGCCGCATTTCAAAATTGTAGTTAATACCTCTTGTTTGTTCATTTCTACAGCAGTTTCTCCTTTAAATAATTCAAGGAGTGAAGGTAACAGCTCACTGTACAATTGAGGCAGTTAAGTCAATTGACAGAAAATAATAATAATAATAATAATAATAATAATAATTTGTGGTGAGCTGTTACTTTACTCCTTATAATACACATATTCAACCAATCATTTTCTATTATTGTAATTTTTCCTGTGTTAGATATCCTTTGACCTTGTCTCTATATTGATGCTTAAACCGGTACCAAAATTGTAACGAAAATTTTCATTAATCAATAATTTTTCTCTTTCTTTTGCAGTAAGTAATTGTTTGCTCTTCCTAATTCTTGCTACAGCATTTCTTCCTAAATCATTGAATATCAGAATCATTGAGCCACAATGAATTTGCTGCAAAATTAATCAGGATTTTGTAACTATATTGGTTGTTTCCAATGATTGCTGCAGCATGCATGGTCCAGACAGGTTGCCGTTGAGGTGGAATAGTTAACTGCAGCAACTGAATGGTATTGTGAGAAAGAATACAAGTATGGTTGCATTATAATTAGTGTTTGATGTGTTTTTAGTTTCTTAATTTTAACACACTGACATATCCTGAAATAAGAATACAAAGAGGTACTCAAAGTTTTGTGGAATATCGCTGCCCTGGGTGGAACTTGCATAATGTGCTTTTTCTCACTAGGTATTGCTCAGGTCTTTTCTTCATATAGCAATTTCCTTCACCACAGCTGTTTGCATGCCTTTGTTTTATTCAGTTTTTTAATTTTTATTTTGTATATACAATGCTAGATGAAAGTAAAAAAAGTGGCTGTGAAATTCTGCTCCCTGCTCATGAAAATTGTAATAGTAGTTTTGGGAATGAGAAGAGCTACTGCTGATATGTGCCCCTTCTTCTGACTGGTCACCAAAAAGAATGTTGAGTGGAAGCATGGTGTGCTTTGAAAGAACAGCTCCATATCAGCCCAGACTTTATTTGCCAAGATCATTACTGCTGATTAGTTATGTTTCTGTTGTTATATCACCAAAACTAAAAACAATGGAGCCAGTGGAAGATGATGTTGCTGCCTGTCCCAATAAACTCAAGTGGCATGAAGCATCAGTGGAGTACTACTTTTGTGTGTGTGTGTGTGTGTGTGTGTGTGTGTGTGTGTGTGCGCGTGCGTGCGCGAGGGGAATAGTGCATTCAATGTGTGTTCCATCCAAATCAGACTGTTAATCTTATGCTGCCCATGTTCTAAGCTTGCCCGGGCATCCAAACTATCGTCTCCTGTTCCCGCGATCGGTCGTCCATCTGCCAGAACGTCGGCCCCGGTCTGGTTGTACAATCGTGGTCCGCGTCAAAGAGCTTCTCTCTGGGCTTCAGGTTTTCACTGTTCCACCTCCTTTCCGGGCCACTTTGCATACACCCCCATGGTGTGTTCCTCGCCCTTGCCTTCGGCTCGACTTGGCACAGGGCCCGAAGGACCCAGTCCCTCCAGAGGCCTTCCGCCGCCGCTTTTATTCCATCCTGGCCACGTATCAGGGCTCTGGCATTGTTTACACTGACGGTTCGATGGTTGCTGGTCGTGTTGGGTATGCGTTCACTCTAGGGGACCATTTCGAACAACGTTCCTTGCAGGATGGCTGCAGCGTTTACACTGCTGAGTTGGTCGCCATCTTTCGTGCCCTAGAGTATATCCGCTCCTGCTCAGGTGAGTCCTTCGTTATCTGTAGCGATTCCCTGAGCGGTTTACGAGCTCTCGACCAGTGTTTCCCTCGTTCTTGTCTGGTGATGGCTATCCAAGGGTCCCTGCATACTTTTGCCCGTTGCGGCCGCTCTGTGGTCTTTGTGTGGACCCCCGGTCATGTTGGTATCCTGGGCAATGAACATGCTGACCGCCTGGCGAAAGAGGCCACGAGTAAATCATCTCTGGATGTTGGCCTTCCAGAGACTGATTTGCGTGCAGTCCTCCGCCGAAAAGTTTTTGCGCTTTGGGACGCTGAATGGCGCGATCAGATCACGCCCAATAAACTCCGTGCCATTAAGGAGACGACGACTGTGTGGCGGTCATCCTTGCGAGCCAACCGCAGGGACTCAGTCATCCTTTGTCAGCTCTGCATTGGCCACTCCCGGCTGACACACAGTTTTTTACTGCGCCGGGAGGACCCTCCTCTATGTTGCTGTGGGGCGGCTTTGACAGTGGCCCACATTTTGTTGGCCTGCCCCCTATTAGCTGTGGTCAGGCAGACATTTGCGCTGCCTGATACGCTCCTTGCCCTTTTATCTGATGACTCTGTTATGGTTGGCTTAGTTTTACGTTTTATTTGGGCAGGGGGTTTTATCGTTTACTCTGAGTGTTTGTTCTTTTCTTTTGTGTTGATTCTGGCCATTGGCCTACGATTTTACGCTGGGTTTTTAATGTGTTCTCGGTGGTTGGCTTTTCCTTTTTATCTCTATGGTCGGCCAACCACCATCACACTCTGTGTGATTTTAATTTGTCTTGTCTGATCT
This sequence comes from Schistocerca nitens, assembly GCF_023898315.1. Lineage (NCBI taxonomy): Eukaryota > Metazoa > Arthropoda > Insecta > Orthoptera > Acrididae > Schistocerca > Schistocerca nitens. Next base: position 287,687,506 of record NC_064614.1, read on the forward strand.
CTGTAGGAGTTTTTCTTGTCCTGTGTCGTCTGACGTTTTTCCTGCTGTTCGTTTTTCTTCTCTTTGGGTGGTTTTAATTTTTTGGAAAAAGGGACCGATGACCGTCGCAGTCTGGTCCCTTTAATCCCCCAAACCAACCAACCAAGACTGTTAATCAGTTTTGTATTTGGAGGTATCAGAGATAGTGCAGCGATGAGCGCCAAAATAAGGTCCTATGTGGATAAGGGCTTTCCCGCAATGACAATTCTGCTGGTCGCACAGCCATCACTTTGCACAAGTTTTTGGCCAAAACGGCCCTACACATGTTACTCACGTGCCATGGCTCTATCCAACTTCTTTGTGTTTCCATAAAAGAGGAGTCTGGTAAAACACTGATTTGATGTCACAGAAGCAGATAAGAAAGTGAGAGAATCAATTTCAGGGAGGAGATCCGAGCCACCACTGCAGATGAGTATAAAAAATCTTTTGCAGCATTGGATTCACAGATTGAACAAACATATTACATTTAGTGACCTGGTTTGAGGGTGATAAGGCTGTACTGTAAAATGGGAAATAATTATGTCTGCCAGATTAGTTACAGTGTGTAGGCTAAATTGATTGGAAGAGTGTAAGGTAGTAGTTCATAGCACTGAAATTGTCACATGTAAAGAAGCTACAGTATTGAACAGAATGTTGAAGACAGACATAGGTGATGAGACATGGCAGTGCACTTTGGTAGATAGTTGAATCAGTGAAAGATTGAGGTTACAGAGCCAAGGTACCTGAATCATATAATTTTAAATCCTCAGTTATCATATACAGTGTGTTGTAGTTTGACACTTTTTCATCTCTCCCTTTTTCGGATATTCACTGTGGTCATATTAGAGCCTGTTTCTGTAGCTGAAGGAATCACATACAGAACATATTGAAGTTATACCTGGTGTTTCCTTTTGCTAATAAGATCTGATGTGTAGTGGTCTCTGTCGTATTTGTTGTGGTGCGAGGTGACAAAAAATTTCTGATGATTGTCTTGTATTTATGCAACACTGGGCTAATAAAAAAAAACTGGCAGATGGTTTCCATGTTTTTTACGATTAATTAAATGGTGTCCTACAGCAAGAAAAACGACATTTTACTTCCTACATTAAAAACTTTGGATGCTTACATTGATCTATTAGTGCTTGTTAACAATATCCCGTCTAATTTTTATTGTTTGTTTCTGCAGGTGGTATTTTAAGCCCCGAGTCTCATGAATTTTCTCATGACGAGGGGTTTGACTCTGAAGATGACAGCGATCATTATGAGGACTTCTCTTCAGATGCAGGTGTGTGTATATCTTTAAACATCCCAGTTACTACAGCTTAACTGAGACTGACTGATAATAAATGATTATGAAGTTAAAGTAATTACTGTTTGATACTAGATCTAATTTAAATCTCATGATACCATGTGCCATGTAAGGTTGCTGAGGAAACTTTGTTATTTGAAAAATATTTAAAGAATTCTTTACTGGTTTATGATTGATTCATAGTCATCCAGTACAGGAATCATAGCACAATTGTAGCACTCTTCCAGTAGAGGCAACTTTTCCCAACACAAGCGCTGTTCATTTTTAGTATACAGACAGACTGTATCTCTCCAGCATTTCCTCTCCAGTAATCTTATGTGAATAGACAGAATAACTCCACTGAGTGTGTGTAACATAGTGGAATTATTTTCATTTTACTGAGTGGGTACTTATTGGCAGTTGTCAAGTGTGCTATTATGTAAAAATGGTCAACAGCTGGAGCTGCCAACTTTCTACCACTGAAGAGCCATTCTCAAGTGTAACGTGTTGTCACTATGTATTTGACACTTTGTTTTCATTGTATCCACCATTTCTGACTGGAATACTTTTCACAGCATGAGGAGTATCAAATGAATGATGCCAGCCTCAGCTTTCTCAAAATCTAAAGAGGCTTAAACTCTTTCCCTCTGCAATGGAAGGTCACCTAGCTGTTGTATTTCATCATAAGTCAAGCACTGCATTATAGCAGCATCATGTTGTAGACTTGAATATTGACACCTCCATTTGAGACACAATGTGGATCTATGGTAAGTGTCAGTGCAGGCCACGCTACAAGTTCCGGCAGTTACTGAATGGAAATCATTTATTCAGTTCCCGGTAATGGTGAGAGAAATGCAGTAACTCTCTGGCCTTTCATTAATTCACCACCAAGTGACAACAACACAGTTACACGGCCTTACATTATGCTGTCAACAATAAACAGCAACAAAGTGCTACATTTACCATTCGAATATATTTCCTACCAACACTACCGAGGTCACAGACAACAGTCAGTAACTCAGATTATACACTTCTCAGCATTGTTGTAGGAACATATTTTACATAAAAGCCTATTTAACAATTGCAAATAAGTATTCACTTAATAAACTGAAAGGAATTCCGCTATACAAACACAGACTCATTGACGTTAGTCTGTCTACTCACGTAAGAGTCTGGGCAGGAAATGCTGGAGAGATAGTCTGTCTGTAACATGAAAAGGAAGCAGTGCTTGTGGTGGGGAAACTGCCTTCCCCAGAAGAATACTGTAGTTGCTGAACAGGATGACTAAGAATCAGTTACCACTCTAGCAGTGGAAAACAGTGTGCAGAGATTAATGTATATTCTGTCCTCATGCTTTCTTGCGGTAGTGTTATTAGTAACTCATGTATGCGTCCTATGCAGTGTTAATGCACTTTGTGGAAAATATACACTTTCCTGGCATGTCTGTGCACTTCGTCCCTAGAGATTCGTAAGAGAGGGTTTGTATAACTTTGTGAAACACCGTGTAGTTTTTCTTGTGGCATAGTGGGGTAGATAAAATGGGTAATCACTACCTGCTCTTTAGTTTGCAGACCTATGATGGAGAGAACTGCATGATACCAATCTGGCGCCCTACCTATCCTCATACTTCTACCCTCCTACCTGCTTCACCCTGTTACACCACTAGAACATAGTTTTATCTCTTAATGTGGCTCTACTGCACTTAGAAGTGGTACATACATTAAGTATTTGTCCTTAACCCACATCATTTAATAATAAACATTAATTTCATACATTAAAACGCCATTTCTAATAATCTGCAATTTTTCCACCTCTTGCACTGCAGAAACTATTTCCAGAGAAAAAAAATGAGTAGAAACTTTACTGTAGGAAACATTTTTGTTAGAAGCTACAGTTTTCAAGTTATTCAGTCAAATGTAGAAAAGTGACCTTTAAACACTCTCCGACACCCACACACACCTCACAGGTCAGGATTTTTAGTATGTTTTTCATGACATTCCCCTCTACCACTGTACAATGTGTGTGACTACATGACATTTTAGCACTAATTGACCTTTTTATGTTTGTTGACTGGTATAATGGACTCTTTATTGTGAAAAACTGAGGGTTGCTCAGCAAACAATGGAGAGATGTATATTGGAATTACATGTGGAATGGGGACATTGACAAGGAACTTGACTGGAGTGGAACTTATGACTATAATGAAAGGGAAATGGGGACGGGCTGGACATCTAGTGAGGCAAAAGAATGATAAAGGAATCATGGATGTTCCTTGCTGTATTTGTAGAGCAAAGAAAGACAAGCTGAGACTGTAATGGAATGTGGGTAGATGGAAATAGAAAACATGCAGGAGCAGCATGGGTGTGTAGTGTAGTAGACTGTAGTCGATGGAGAAATCAAGTGGACACTTTTATCTGGCAAATGATGTCAGATGGATGATAATCATGGTTCTGTATGATGAGGTCTACTCACATTGCTGTAGGAATACTGAACAATTAGAGGAAGCAATACACCACTCGGTCTGCAATGTTCTGCAGTGCCATTGGCATCTTCTGTAATAAATGCGATTGATAAGTCACATTTTCTGCAATTTTATTTTTACAAATAAATGAAAAAAGTTTTACAAGTAAGATTGTTTTGTTACTGGCGATGTGATTTGATTTTTTATTGCTTTTTAACAAAGTAATCTCTCAAAATTTCATAGTATATCTGCCAAACCCCCTCTGTTTCATTTGTCATGTCTTATAAGTAATGTGTTTTTCTTTTATTGCTACTCTCCTTGCAGTCTTTTGTTCCTCCACCTGTAGGTGATGAAAATGATTTTTTGCTGTATTATGGAAACAACAAGGTGGGTTTTTCACCATCACACACACACACACATATATATATATATATATATATATATATATATATATATATATATATAATTTTTGTATGGCACTTAATGTGATAAGTCTTAATTAGTTCAGCTGTTTGTGATGTATAGATAGATACAGTCTTTACTAATTTGCATTGGATAAGCCTGGAATATACTGACATGTCGACACCTCTGTCGATAAGGAATTGCAATTTTGTTGTATCTTCCATTATAAATAGTTGACATTTTTTGTGTATTCAGTTAGTTGCCATCACTAATGATTCTTGTCTACAAATGCTGTGTTGCAAGGTGGGCAGCATTGTTGAGCTTCAGTATAAAACCTTTTTCTGATACTATCAACTCTGTTTTGTGGTTGCTGAATGCTAGTCCGTATTTGTCAAATGCCACATTTGTGGTGTTTGGCTGGGGCTTATTGTCTGGAATGCTGTAATGAAATGCTCTTATCTTCTTCAACAAAGTTGTGTCGCCTGTGGAGGGGTACATCTCCACAATCAAGTTCTATGCATCAAAGTCTGTGGCATACACCGTAAAGATTTTCAAGTTGTCTTCATTCACTGAAACTTCCTGGCAGATTAAAACTGTGCGCTGGACCAGGACTTGAACCTGGGACTTTCTGCCTTTTGTGGACTAGTGCCATATTGGCTGAGCTATCCAAACATGGCTTGCCACCCACTTTCACAGTGTTATTTCTACCAATATCTGATCTCTTATGTACCAAACTTCACAATAGTTCTACACTCCTCGCAGGACTAGCACTTCTGGAAGAATGGATGTTGTAGAGACATGGCTTAGCTACAGTCTGGGGGATTGTTTCCAGAATGAGTCTTTGCTCTGCAGTGGAGTGTTACTGAATTGAAACTTCCTGGCAGATTAAACCTTCATTCATTATCTTAGCAGCTAGTGTTTGAAGATGACAAAGTAGTTGAGATGGCATGTGATTGCTCTTATTTTTCTTTCACAGGGTCTTGTTGAGCTGCTTAGCCTCTCATTGTGACAAACAGCTGACCAGCATGTGTTTGATGCTATTACATTTGTCTGCAGTGTGGGACGAGGCAAAGATGCTGTGTACTTCCATGCCCAGTATTCATTGAGGGTGGCAGTTGTATAGTTGTGTCTTGATTTGTCAGCTGTGATATGGATCAAGAGAAAATGACTCTCCAGTAGTGTGAACCATAGTACCAGGTTGTCCTGCTGGAAAGTCAGTGGCTTTTGGCTGTGGACAGAGTTAGACATTTGTGGTCAAGTCATCAGAAACATCCATCACAGCAGTCAGAAAGGATGGATATTACGTAGTAGAAATGTTAGTTGATAGATGTATGAACATCAATGTCATGAAAACGATGAAAATGTGATGTGGTTCACGTCATTTTGTTCTTGTTCAGTTTCTGGATGAGTAAGATGTAGCAGTTTACAACACTTAGTATTAATGCAGTTCATAATTTCATCCTGGATGTAGTCAGATATAAAAAAGCTGCTGAATTTGCTATAAACCAAGATAACACTTGTAACATACGATAGATGTAGTCAGTTTCAAACTAATTCTGGAAATGTAAGGATCATAATTAACTACTGTATCGCTGTAAGGCTGTAAATGACTGAATTCTGCTTTGTAATGATACTGATGGTAGAAGGAGGAGGGTGCAATATCACAATGCTTTACAGTTATTAATTTTTTTTATGCACTTCATACCACTTGCAGGATGGATTTTTGTAGTATCTTATTCTTCATATCTGAGACTGCTTCATCTAATTATTTACACTGCTGTATATTCCATATTTTGCTATGTTCTGCTACAGTTTGTGGGAATATAAGTTACTGGACATGAATTATTTGGAATCTGCATATGGTGGGAAATCTTCTGAGTGCCAAAAATATGGCTGGTATCGAGAGTGTAGTTGTTTGTGCAAAACAGTAGTGAATGTAGTCTTGTAGTATTCACTAATGTAGCTAAGAAATGCTGACGTTGTGCACTGAACTCAGACATCAAAAAACACAGTTTTATTAGCTGGTACTGACCACTTCCAGTATAGTTCCTTTTACTCCAGTCTGTGACAAAACAAAAATTTGTTCTCAGACTTTTGATTTCTGTCATTGGTGACCGTCTTCAGATCGGACTTTAAAGTATTAGTATATGTTTTAAACACGTCTGTCAATTATTACTTTGACTGAAATTGATAGCCCGAGGACAAAAACAAATAAATAAATAAGTAAATAAACAAAAAATGATCATGCACTGGAAAAAGAGGCTCTGCACTTCCTAGATCACTGTTTTCATTTGCTACTACGTCACACAGCATGTGAATTTCAGTATAAATATTGGTTTTCACTATTTTGTGCCCAGTATAATGTGCCTTTGACTGCAGAATTCAAGTAGTGTGTATTATACATTACTGACACATAACAACACAGTAATGGCTTCATGTCCTACAAGTGAAGCTTATAAATAATATCGTGTTTTCAGCTTGTTTTGTTGCTATTGTGGCAACAAGAATACAGATGGTGATTTCTGGATTCGCAACATATCCTACTTTCAGGCAGCTGCGGATTTGACTTAAAATAGACACAGGCTATTATGCATTATATGGAACTGTTGTGAACTCTTGTGTTCCAATTGAAAATTTAGACCATTATTGTGTCTCAGTGGAAGGTATTGCTGGTAGTGTACAGCTTCTGTAGAGGAGTTAGAGGTCAAAGTTAGATCCTCCATTCAATGTGCTCTTGACATTTTCTTACAAAACGTTACCTGGGCATCTATTGAAGGTTTGCCTGATGCACAGTGTGTATTGCTTCTTCCTTAACATATCAGTTTACACAGCACATTTTGTCCTGAAAATGCGTGTGATCTGGTTTCTTGACAAATTAATACCAACTGGTTAACAAACAAGAAAAATGGAGATGATGATATTCCAATCAAAATGGAAGAGAAAAACAGTGAAACTTAAAAATCAGTTTCAGGGCAATAAGGAAATTCTCCAAAACTGTAACAGTACTGTAACCATTCTGGTGACAGCCTTCCCATTGTAAAGCCAAAATATTTACTGAACCTATTAGGAACAGATTTTTTTTTTTTTTTTTTTTTAACGGTTGGGAATTCCTGGATGGAATGATAACATAATGAAAAGGACAGATTGTTACTTACCCAGTAGAGGAGGTGTTGAGTCATAGACAGACACAATGAAAAAGGCTGCTAAGATATTAAGCTTTCTGACAAAGTCTTTCACCTGAAACAGAAAACACACACACACACACACACACACACACACACACACACACACACACACACACATTCTCACAAGTGTGTGTGTGTGTGTGTGTGTGTGTGTGTGTGTGTGTGTGTGAGATTTCAGAAGAACATTGTTTGAAAGTTTAATATTTTAGCAGTCATTTTCATTGTGCTTGTCTGCAACTCAGTACCTCCTCTGTATGGTGCGCAGCAATCTATTCTTGTTATATCGCTGAGTTACAAGATTAGTTTTAAACAATCAACATACTATCTTCTGCGGTTTAGCTGTTATCTAATGTTAAGACAGAGATTTCAGAAACAGATTTTAAATTGTAAGACATTTCCGGGGGCAGATGTAGACTCTGACCACAAAGTATTGGGTATGAGCTGTAGATTAAAAGTGAAGAATTGGGGAAAAGGTAGGAAATTAAGGAGATGGGACCTGGATAAGTCGAAAGAACCAGAGGTTGTTAAGAGTTTCAGAAGGAGCTGTAGGCAACAGCTGACTAGAAAAAGGGAAACAAATAGAGTAGAAAATGAATGGGTAGCTTTACAAGTTAAAATAGTGAAGCCAACTGAGGATGAATGTCAAGAGCTCAGATGGAAAAGCAGTCCTAAGCAAAGAAGGGAAATCTGAAATGTGGGAGGAGTATTTAGAGGGTCTATACAAGGGAGACGTACTTGAAGACAATGTTATAGAAATGGAAAAGGACATAGATGAATATGAGATGGGAAATATGATACTGCAGAAGAATTTGACAGAGAAGTAAGTTGAAACAAGCTCCCGGGAGTAAACGACATCTTATCAGAACTGCTAATAGGCTTCGGAGAGCCAGCCATGACAAAACTCTTCCATCTGGCGTGCAAGATGTATGAGACAGGCCAAATACCCTCAGATTCCAAGAAGAATATAATAATTCCTGTTCCAAAGAGAGCAGGAGCTGACAGGTGTGCATATTACGGAACAATCAGTTTAATAGGTCATACTAGTTGCAAAATACTAACACAAAATCTTTACAGAAGAATAGAAAAACTGGTTGAAGCTGACCTTGGGGAAGATCAGTTTAGATTTTGGAGAAATGTAGGCAAACACGAGGCAATACTGACCGTACGTGTTATCTTAGAAGATAGGTTAAGGAAAAGCAAACATATGTTTATAGCATTTGCAGACTTGGAGAAATATTTGGACAATGTTGACGGGAATACTGTCTTTGAAATTATGAAGCTAGTAAGGGTAAAATACAAGGAGTGGGAGGCTATTGACAACTTGAACAGAAACCAGATAGCAGTTGTTAGTCGAGGGGCATGAAAAGGGAGCAGTGATTGAGATGTGATACTCATTCTGTACATTGAGCAAGCAGTGAAGGAAATCAAAGAAAAATTTGGAGTAGGAATTAAAGTCCAGGGAGAATGTTTGCTGATGACATTGTAATTCTGTCGAAGCAAAGGACTTGGAAGAGCAGCTGAATGGAATGGACAGTACCTCAGAAGGTGTATATAAGATGAATTTCGACAAAAGCAAAACAAGGTTAATGGAATATAGTCGAATGAAATCAGGTGATGCAAAGGGAATTGGATTAGAAAATGAGACACTTAAAGTAGTAGATGAGGTTTGCTACTTGGGCTGTAAAATAATTGATGATGCGCAAAGTGGAGAGTATATAAAATGTAGATTGGCAATGACAAGAAAAGCATTTCTGAAGAAGAGAAATTTGTTAACATTGAATATAGATTTGAGTGTTAGGAAGTCTTTTCTGAAAGTATTTGTATGGAGTGTAGCCATGTATGGAAGTAAAACATGGACAATAAACAGTTTAGGTAAGAAAAGAATAGAATCTTTTGAAGCGTGGTGCTACAGAAGAGTGCTGAAGATAAGATGGTTAGTTCACTTAACTAATGAGGAGTTATTGGGGAGAAAATAAATTTGTTGCACAGCCTGACCAGAAGAATGGATTGGTTGATAGGTCACATTCTGAAACATCAAGGGATCACCAATTTAGTATTGGAAGGAAGGAAGGAAGAGAGAGAGAGAGAGAGAGAGAGAGAGAGAGAGAGAGAGAGAGAGAGGGTGGGGGTGGGGGTAGATAGAGAAAGGGGGGGGGGATGATTTTATGCCAACAAATTTATTCAAGTACTGCAGCGAAGAGACACACCCAAGATGTTTAATACGCTGTATCGATGAATTGATTATATCATAGCAGCTACTTTTGCTGCTGTTGCACTCAGCATTGATAAAATTTAATGTAGGTTGCCTGCCTTCACTGCTCAGTCTGTCTGTGGTAAACTTTTTTCCACATAAAAGGTTTTCTCACAAATAGAATGTGACAAGGCTAGCTGTTACCCCTATCTCAACAGTGTCTGCTGGATCTGCTATCTTTGCCTTTTCCCATGTCAAAAAGGCATTCACCAAACACAAACAACAAAGGCAAAAGCTTGACCGCCCTCAGGTCTAATGGCTTCCGTCTTTCTGACACACTATTACACTTTACATAATGATAATTAATACCAAGTTAAGGAGGAGCTAAGAGTGTACAGAAATGATTTGTTTTATATTCTTAATTCAAGAACAATAATTTAATCATGCATCTACCATTCTAATTAAACTTTTACAAAAATTATTAAATAAACAGGTTAGATCTCGACAACACTCAATGGATGTGGACATTATCACTGTTCTGTTATAAACCCAATGCACACCCACTTTCTTAAAATAAGGTTGTGGTGGCAGGTTTTCCTTCAGTCTTCCATTTCATCGGGAAGGGATGTAGGCCTACTGCGAAGCATTTGCAGCGTGCATTCGTACCCACCACTGGGAACTGCATCAACACATGTACTATTGCTACATCTATGTTAATTCAATATTTTGACAGTTGCTGGAATAGTGGCAGACTTTGTTCCGTTGGTCCCTTTATTTGTTGCAACTCTGTGGGTACCTCTCAATGTACTTTTCATAGTCTGATTAGGAACTGCTGTGTTGGCAACAGCGTAGGACTTAATTGTCCATGCACCACATGATGAAGTACTTCTTACAGTATTGCAAATTCAATCCTTGCATGATTATCTGCCAGAGAGTGTAGTAACGTTGCTACAACCATTCTTTCATTCATTGAATTTTGCTGAGTTTGCATCTTATCCAAGTCATCATTTATTGTTTATGTTGTATTCCTTGTACACTGAAGCACCAGAGAAACTGGTATAGGCATCCGTATTCAAATACAGATATATGTAAACAGGCAGAATACGGTCCTTTGGTCAGCAACGCCTGCTGTAACAAGTGTCTGGTGCAGTTGTTAGATCGGTTACTGCTGCTACAGTGGCAGATTATCAAGGTTTAAGTGTGTTTGAACACGGTGTTATAGTCGCCGCACTAGCGATGGGACACAGCGCCTCCGACATAGCAATGAAGTGAGGATTTTTCTGTATGACCATTTCACGAGTGTTCTGTGAATATAAGGAATCTAGTAAAACATCAAATCTCTGACATCACTGCAGCCAGCAAAAGATACTGCAAGAACAGGACCAACAAAGACTGAAGAGAATCATTCAGCGTGACAGAAGTGCAACCCGTCTGCAAATCACTGCAGATTTGAATGCTGGGTGACCGACAAGGGTCAGCGAACTTCATGAATCCATGGACCCTGTAAATCAGCAGGGGACTGTTCAAGCTGGTGGAGGCTCTGTAATGGCATGTGCAGTTGGAGTGGTGTGGGTCTCCTGATACATCTGGATATGACTTGGACAGGTGACACTTATGTAAGTATCCTGTCTGATCACCTGCATCCATTCATGTCAGTTGTGCATTCCGACAGACTTGGGCAATTCCAGCAGGACAATGTGATACCCCCATACGTCTAGAATTGCTACAGAGTGGCCCCAGGAACACTCTCTGAGTTTAAACATCTCCGCTGGCCACCAAACATCCCAGACATGAACATTATTGAGCATATCAGGATTGCTTTGCAATGTGCTGTCCAGAAGAAATTTCCAACTCCTCGTACTCTTATGGATTTATGGGCAGCCCCGTAGGATTCATGGTGTCAGTTCCCTCCGACACTACTTCAGACATTGATTGAGTCCATGCCATGTCATGCTGTGGCACATCTGGGCTCTCGCGAGGACCCTACACAATATTAGGCAGTTGTACCAGTTTCTTTGGCTCTTCAGTGTATGTCATGTCAATTCTGTGCACTATCTTAGTGTGATTCAACACACCAAGCTCTAGATGCAACATGTTTGCCTCTGCCACTGCTTGTACTTATCCCAGCATACTGTTCAACTCTTGAACGTTGTCGCTGTCCAAGTACCAAACACTGTGTGGTAGCTTCCTGCCTACATCTAACCATCCCCTTTTTTCGTATCAGCTTTTGTGGTAACAAGTCCACTATATTTAACATAAATGCTTTCTCAACTTATTGCATGAAAGTCACCCCCCCTCCCCACCTCGCTCCCCAATATTCTCCCTGCACTTACGTCAACAGTTTCCCTTTCTCTGCTTGCTTACTAACTTGGCAAATGTCTCCACCAATCTTTGTATTTCATTTCTCACTTCCACATATTATAGTCCAATCTTAACATCCAATGGTGACTAGTTAGTGTGATGTCTGTTTGTCTTGAAAACAACAGTTCTGCTTAAAGTGTCTGCTTTTTGTAGTGTGTTCACTACTTCGCCCCTGAAGAGATGGAAAAATCATCAGAATTAAGACACTAGATGGGGATGCTCTCTGAGATATGCCACCTGAGAGAAAGGAATTTGCATCAGTTTCCCTCCCCTTTTCAAAAAGTATGCATACAGGAGTCACTAATGGACTTACATTGTTCGACAGTATCTCATACCGTAGCCTTACAACCTGTACAGACACTACTGTAAAAAACACTGAAAACAAGAACATTTAACCCTGCATTCCTACTGTGTTCGTTTGTACCACTGTTGCTACAAGAGGTCTCGCAGACCCGACCTGCATATCAGTCTGAGTTGTTAAGGATAGGGAGCACAAAAGAGCTTCACATTCACATTATGTTGTCTAGATGATGTAAACAAATGTGTTTTGCTTTGGGTTTGAGTAAATTGTTGTTCTTTATTACTACTTAAGCAAATTAGACAGTGATTCTAACACTTACATACTGTACAGGACAAAAATGAGTACACAATACGACTGTCATGTGCCATAGCACACAGATTAGAACAGTGAAAGCTACAAAAACCAAATTCAGGTCTGAACAGATGAGTAGAAAACATGTACGAAAATATTGTAAGTAAACAGAGAGTCTCCACAATGTCTTTGGAACATACTGTTTCCACATGTTTTACCACACCAGGCCACTACATGCAGTCTTTACAAATTTAACTTGAATGTTTTTAGAGACACACAAACTTAGAATATTTGTAACAAATATATTGCATTTTGCTATCTTCAAACCATCCTCTCTTAGACACTGTACTCTAGTTCACACTCCCATCTTCTTGCTGTTCGACCCCCGCCAGTCTGTTGACAGATCTTTTGAGAGGTCGGTTGATATGCTTACTGCCAGCCCTGTGTAGTAATTGGCCTCCGACAAGAGCCCTCCCAAGCGATTTCAGAAATTCTCTCCTCTTGGTCTCCCCCTGGTTGTTAGCTCTGAAGATGACGAGACTATTTATGCCTGCTAAATTCAGTAAGCAAAAGAATAAGGCCAACAGCCACCTTCTAGTTGTTCTTGCTACATCATAGGTGGCACACATATGATCTACTAAATCTACCCCACCCTTAGTAGCATTATACAGAGTTATCATCTCCGGCTTCATTTCTTCCCTAGTTATTGCATCTATTTTGTTGTCGTGGTGCATAGTACTCATTAGAAGTAGGCACCTGTTTTTCTTTGGTACATAACTCACTAATGTGAATGTCTTCTGAAAGCTAAAGATACTTGTAAAAGCATTTCCATCTCTTGTGTTCGCGAATTCTGGGGGAATTTCCATCTTCCTTACTGTTCCCAAAAGTGTTAATTTATGGTCTTTGAGAAGTGACAGGGCCAGTTCATAGCTCGTAAACCAGTTATCCATCATTATGTTGCTTGATGTTTTGGAAATATGATTACACAACCTTTTGACAACATCAGCTGCATGATTACTCAACTTACGCAGTCCATCTGGTTGCTCACTTAAATAAACTTTCAAATTTGACATGTACACTGTTCTTGCATTAGCTAGATTGAACACTTTTATTGCATATGTGCCAGGTTTGGAAGGAATGTGTATTCTAAAACTACACCGTCCTCGAAATTTGACAAACATTTCATCTACAGTGACATATTCTCCAGGAGAATAGTGTTGTATGCAGCTTTTGGTGAACAAATCAAATATATTTCTTATAGTAGCCAATTTATCCTCTTTTCGCCTGTTGGACGTTGTTGACTTATCAAATCTCAGACACTGTGCGAGAAACCTGAATCTCTGTAGAGTCGTTGTAGAGTAGAATAATTCCAATCCTGTTCCATCTCTGTCCCATTTCAATTTCACCTTTATCTGCCTCATGAATGAAGGTCTGAGACGAAGAGTACCTCGACTTAGCGGATTCAATACATTGCTTAGTATGTATCACTACTTCATCCATTATTATTTCATCTGTGAAAAACAGCCGCCATATTTCTACATCTGTCCTTTTATTCTTTGCCATTCCCCTCACACTAGGAATATGTGACAGAATATTATGTGACCTCGTTCTGATATGAGAAGTAAGCATGTCTTTCATCCATTTAGTACGCTTGTCCTTACCAACAAAATATTTCTTATTGTTCTGACATCCATCACTGTCATTCCCACTTTCGTCGCTTTCCGTATTGTGTTCACTATATAGTTCGACGTCTACGTCTCCACCTTCATCACCTGATTCATCACTAACGATTTCATATCGCAGTGAATCGTTACACAGATCTTCTGTTACATCCATTATAGCCCTCGTCTGAAATAAATAGGCTGATTCAGCAGTTTGAATGTGTGCTTCAAACGCATTTGTGTTGGAACAAATGATACCATCATTGCTACTCTGGGTCCTATAGCTCCAACAAGTACACCTGCTTGCTGTGGTCAGTCTGGCAGACCCAAACAAACATGCTATAATCACTCCTAGACATTGCACTTACACTGTCACTTGATGAGCAAATGACACAGCTGCATCAGGTAGGAAGCTACAAGGAACGCTGCTCGTGTGCAGTGGTGCGAACCAAATGAAAATGAATCGTTCACACAAGTCAGGGTCCTGGAGATCCACCAGTAGCAATACAGGGTTAATAACAACATATACTCGTAATATACTCTGAATATATTAAAACACTATCCCAAAAACACTTCATAAAACATTTTACATTGTTATTTAGTGATGTGATCTAAATGCATAAGCCACTTCCTGCACACCTTGATCATCAGCTTCCTCTCTCATTTTCTTACTCCTAGATTTAACAGCTCATGCTGGTGATGATAATGGTACTTTTGGCAAAGCATCTACAGCCCCTCTAAGTGGCTTAACACGTCCCCAATGCCCAGTGGATGTTTTCATTGGCAAATTGCAATGCAGCGCCATTTCTATGACCTTGATACAATCCTTGGTATCATTTCAGAAACTACTTTGTTTTACCCTTAGGTGTTTAGGGATACATTAGCAGAACCCTTTTGGTAAATTACTAATACATGTCCCATCTGTTCCTGTCACTCTAGCACTTTCGTATTTGCTTTTTTCATCTTTTGTCTCACAAAGCATAATATTTTCGTGCATTTTTTTGTCCCCATTTCTCCAGAGTGTAGGCATAACTACCTCCAAAGATGAAGGCATCTTTCTACCGTATATTGTCTTGTATGGTGAGAACCCAGCACTGCTGTGTACTTAAGAGTCATGTGCTGACACGATGTATGGAAGGTATACGTCTCAAGTCATTGTGGTAGTTATTTACATAACAACTTTCGAATGAAGTGGCACCCATAGATGACTGAGAGTGATGTGTTGTGCATACGATATACAGTTTATTGTTCAAAATCCTGTCACCTTGTTTTCTACATTTCCACCCAGCACCAACTCTTATCCACAGTCCCCATCCATGTCCTCCTTGCTCACTAATTTTAAATTCCCGCTGCAGAAGTCTAATGTAAATGTGCATCTGAACTGATGGTTGTGGATCCGTTGCCCATTGAGGCATATCAATTATATAAATGTGTGCTGTTTGTTCTTTCAGACACGTTCAAAAGAACAGGTACCACACATTCATGTAGGAGAGCGTTATGTTTATCATTACAGAGATTCACAGGAGAAAAGAATTTGAATAATAGTACATACTGGAGAGGAACTCATTGTACTGAAAGTGAAATGGAGTGGACAGGACAAGTTGTGATGTGAATTGATGGTAGGTGGAGCAAAGAAGTTCTTTCCAGATCCCAATATACATAAGAAGACGGAGACTGCAGACTAGTGGACGGCGGGAAGAAGCATCGGAAAATGTGCGCTTGTAGTGTGTGTGTGTGTGTGTGTGTGTGTGTGTGTGTGTGTGTGTGAGAGAGAGAGAGAGAGAGAGAGAGAGAGAGAGAGAGGTCAGTGATGTATGGAGAAGTCTGGAGGAGACCTTCATCCAGCAGTGGATCTCAAGTAACATAACGATGATTGTAGTATAAACAAAACTCCTTGATCTGGTCCTGTTGGACTTATTGGGATTGACTAACTGCTGTTATTACCCTGTACCAATGGCCTCATTGGATGCGGTGTGGAGGATTGTGGGTTCAGCGTGGTACTCTCCTGGCCTTGTCGATTACCTTGATCTTGGAGCTGCTACTTCTTATTCAAAATCCGCCTCACTTGGCCTTACGAGACTCAGTGCACCTGGTCCAGTATTCGTACCAAGGAAAAATCCTTGGCAGTGCCGGGAATTGAACCCAAATTCTCCACATAGCAGCCAACACAATGTGGATATGGAGGTGGACATGACAATTATATGGGTGGTGGTTTCACATTGAATTGATTGTGTACAAGTAATATGTTTGTATTGGTAAAATAATGCTGAGCTTGTCCTGACAGTCCATGCTTCCTTCAGGCTGTATACAGTCCTAGGATGGACTGGGTACGAATTCCCGGAACTTTAGATTTCAGTGTCACACAAGTATGAAACTTCAGAATTTTATTTTTGTTGCTATTTGTCACAGTCATAATAACAGATTTTTTACATACAGATGAAGTAGTGTTATTGAGTATCTTTTGAGTGAGTTTGAATCATTCTGCAGAAAATTATGGTGTGTCATTGACTTCAAACAAACGAATGTACAAAGCCATGCTACAGAACAACAGTTAAATTCTACTTTTTGCTTCGCTACCTCAGAATTTCAAGAATCTGAAATGTTTCATGTTCCTGTAAGCTGCAATTGTAATTAAAAAATAAAATATTCTGTTAGTTGTAGATGTGGCTTTGATAACTTACTTGGGAAGAGCACATATTTAGTCATTTTAAAGAGCATAAATATAGTCCTTTTTCCCTTATTATATCAGAACAGAGGGGTGTTACTGCCAGGAGGGTCCAGTACCACAGTTATTATGGTATAATAGGGTACTTTAACCAGAAACCATTCCAGGAATTTATCATCCCTGAAGCCAGACTTGCATATTGTGAATGACTGTCACCTCAGTTGCTTTATGTGAAGAACATGAATTGGAGGTCCTTTAATCAAAATTTCTTATCCTACAATTTAGAAACTGATGGAATAGAATTGGCTGATACATTGTGTGCCATCAATTTACCCACACACACAAAGGGACAAAGGATATTTTTGTCTTTGTTAATCCCCTTTTTTTCCTTTTGTGTAATATTTGCTTATATTCTTTGGCTTCTGATAATAACCTTGAGAGAGAGAGAGGGAGGGAGAGGGGGGGTGGGGTGGAATGGGGGATTTTGGTTCCGGTTTCCCATTCTTGAATTTCTTTGAAAGAGATTGTTACCATTGCTAAAACTTTATAAATGTTCAACTAGAAGGATGCTATTGTAGGTTTAAAGGTAATTAGCGTGTGTCACTTACAGTCACAATAATTTGCTCCGATTATATTCTCCTTTGTTTGTGGATCATCATCTCCTCCTCTCCAAGTCAAAAGGATAATATTCTTGAAAGCAAAAATCCACAATTTTGAGAGGTATCTAAAGAGAGACCTGTTTTAGTTCAAAATTGCTATTTCGATTTTGGCACCGGGAGGCTTTTTGTTTCTCTCTGTGTACAGTTCATTCATAATAAACTCTGATTGCTAGTTTACCCATTTGGTAATGGGCTTATGTCCAGTGCAGAAATATGATGAATGAATTATCAGCTGTTGGTAAAAACACTTAAAGGTATTAACATTTTGTATTTGAGGTATTGTGCAGTCTTCATATGGCTGAAAATGATATTTTCATTTGCATGTAAATACAAAGCTGCTTGCTTTTATCATTTTTTTTTTTAAATTTACCAAACAGGTATTGAGCACATGATCATCAGCAGGCCTGTAGAAGTTACATAAAAATAATATGTAATACATGCCATAGGCGATCCACTATGGAAGTTGGAACGTGTTTATAACTTCGTGTGTGACTGTTTAGTACTTTATTGTATTTTACTTTTAAGCTGTCATAGAAGTTTTTGCGGATATTCTGTTAATTTTATGTGGTTTCTAGTACAGTCACATTTTAGTATAAATGAAGACAATAGTGCTTTATAATATCAGTGGCACATTTTGTGGTCAGATTGTTGTGTATCTTTTCTTTGGTTTACGGCCGGCCGCTGTGGCTGAGCAGTTCTAGGCACTTCATTCCGGAACCATGTTGCTGCTATGGTCGCAGGTTCAAATTCTGCCTCGAGCATGGATGTGTGTGATGTCCTTAGGTTAGTTAGGTTTAAGTAGTTCTAAGTCTAGGGGACTGATGACCTCAGATGTTAAGTCCCATAGTGCTTAGAGCAATTTTTTTGGTTTACATAATGCACACAATCTTTAGTTTTTTTTTTCTTTTTTCACCCATTGCCAATAAGTATATGAAAATATAGTTAAAATAAAAGTAGAATATGTTAATATAAAATGTACGAAGTCTATTATGTTATGTCTAAAATGTTGCTTCCTATTTGGACAAGGATATTTGTAACGTTTTTGATAATGTGTTTGTTGTTTCGGTCAGTTTGTTTGTTTAAAATACCACTCCAGTCTTTTTTTCATGTGAATAAAAGTTTCTAGTTCCTTAAGAATGTTCAGATATTTGCCTTTATCAGCCATGTGTAGAACTGACTTGCACTGTGCTGTGTGTGTTGTTTCGTGATTTAGCTCTCTCAAATGTGTACTGAATGGTGATGGGATTTTTTCCGAAGGTGTTATCGTGTACTTGGAATCTCATTTTAAAATTTCTCTCTGTTTCATTGATGTAAAGACTTTGAAAAAAGATTACATTTTTAATTTATATCCTCCAGATATGAAAAATTGTGCTGTTTGTTGCAGTGAATGGTATGTTCGTGTTCTTACTGTGCTCTCTGATCTGAATCCAATTTTTAAATTTGTTTTCTGTAGGGCGTGCTGAATTTTGTGTGATATTTGTCACCAATGCGGTCAAACAATGTATTTGGATATCTCTTTATTTTGAATTTCTTTAAATGTAGCTTCTTATTTTAATTTACTTTTATTTGTTTTGTTTATTTTGGAAAGAATTTTGTCGACAATCATGGGATTATCTCCAGTGTTTTGCGCTACAGGTGTAATGTATCAATTTCTGTTTTGCCATTGTTGTTACTTGAGAATATTTGCGTAGTATGTTAATGCAAGATTGAAGATACACTTCTTTTTTGCTTCTATGATGGCAGAGGTTGCTGTAGATCGCTCTACCTGTAGTTGTAGGTTTTCTGATAGTGGTGATTCCCAATTTCTCAATCTAGAAAATTTGTTTTGTTCTTCTCCTCATGTTTTATTGTGAATGTGATGTTGGGGGGTAGTTAATTTTATAGTGAATGGAATGGAAGCCAACATCAAGTCAGCCTCGTTCATAGCAAGATGAATAAAACATAAATGTGAAATAATGTGGGTGAAAGAAGAAAGTGAGAAAAATACAAGAAGACTGAATATCTGAATACTATATTATACCTAACACCCAGAAATAGGCAAACTTCTACAGGATCCAAAATTGTGACATTATGATGAACATTATCACTGCGTATAACAGAAAGAAACAGAATACAAGTAGACATTGACATTGCAAGAAAATTTAAACATTGCTCGCCAAGGAATATCTCGTGAAACCATAAACCAATTGTAATACAGAATTTCAGTTCTAATGTCAAAAAATTTATTACACAAAGGATTAACTTACAGCATTTACAAAAACTATGTACAGTAGAAATGTTTTGACTTGTAAAAATTGTAGCAGATGCAGCAGACCTTCCAGCAGTAAAACAAAACAATGAACTGAGACTTTCCCAATGTAACTGTTTCATTGGTTCATGGTTGTCGTGTTGGATAATGTTGTGGAAACTGCACAATATTTTAATGAGACAGCTGCTCGTTTTCTTCAGATGCTTACTGACATGTTGCTGCAATGACTTTCCAGTATATATGCTGACTCGATAGAAAAGCACAGGTGCCAAGGGATGGGGCTAGATCGTCATTGCAGACGAATCCTAAAGCATGGTGACATCTAGTGCCCCTGCTGGAGAAAGATACACGACTAAGTGATCCTCCGATATTGGTGTTGGAAAAGGGACTAAATTTGGCATCCACTCAAGGATTTTATCTGTGCCATTGAGCAAGGCATCTTGAAACTTGTGAGTGAGACTGCTGAAGAAATAAGGCGAGAAGCTTGCAGAGCCATAACCAGAATGCCCACACCGAAGCAGAATATCAACACTGAAGAAAGGAAAGCTCTCTCTTCGTTAAGAGAAGACACAGAAGTATTGATTTTACCTGCAGACAAGGGAAACACTACTGTTCTTTTGCCTGCAACATCTTACTTTTTCAAGGTGATGGAGTTGCTGCTGGACTCAGCGTATCACTGGCTAAAGAAGGGTCCAACTAATGCAGTTCAATGGAAGACATCTGCGCTTGTCAAATCCAGCCAGTTCCCTGAACATCTTAAAAAGAGTTTAAGAGTACAAGCACCAGTTCCACCACGACTTTATTGACTGCCCAAGATCCATAAGGAAAAGGTTCTGCTTCACCCTATCATGAGCAATATAGGCGCCCCAGTATATCACCTAGCAAAACATCGGGTTTCTCTTCTGAGCCCTTTGATAGGATAATGTAAACATAACATTTGAAACTCAGAAGATTTTATACGACAAATGAAGACTTTGAGTCACTAACCACTTACGTATTAGTGAGTTTTGATGTGGTCTCTTTGTTCACATGAGTACCTCTGGTGGATTCATTACAACTTACAGGAACTAAGTTGGAGGAGGACGTCTTACATCTGTTTAGACATGTGTGTACCTGGACTTACTTTTTATTTAATGGACAATATTTTGAGCACACTGGCAGTGCTGCTATGGGTCGCCCTTTGTCTCCTATAATTGCTAACCTTTTGATGGAAGACTTTGAGGAAGAGCACTTCAATCAGCGATGTTGAAACCTACATGTTTCTGCAGATATGTGGACGACATCTTTGTAGTTTGCCACGTGGAGCAGCAATGCTTCCTGCATTTCTGGAATACCCTAACTCCCTCCATCTAAGCATTTGCTCCACCATGGAAGTGGAGAAAAATGGAGACCTCTCATTCCTAGATGTTTTGGTCTGCAGAAAAGGAGATGATTCCTTGTATCAGTGTGCGTTTTGTAAGCTAACTCACACTGACCTATATCTACGAACTACAAGCTGCCATCACACATCTCAATGCAATGGCATGTTACAGAATCTTGTTCACAGTGCTAGAGTTATCTCGGATGCAGGGAGCTTATCAGCAGAGCTTGGCCATCTTCGCTTGGCAAACGAGTACTCTGATAAACAGATTTGGAATGCATTTTGACCTGCTTGCTGTAAAGCTCACGAAGAGCCAGTATAAACTAACTCCATGAGGATGTGTTTTGTATCCTGTGGTGGTGGCGTGTCCTTGAAGATTGACAGGATGTTCAGGAAACATCAAATAAAATGTCTTCCGCCCTCCAACGCGAGCGGAAGACAACCTGAGTGCAAGGAGATCAGGGATACATAAAATCCCATGCCAGTGAGGGAAATCGCGCATTGGCCAGACGTGTCGCACTGTTAAGGATGTTGTTATTGTTGTGGTTGTGGTCTTCAGTGGTCTTCCTCTACGATTTTTACCCTCCAAGCTGCCCTCCAATACTAAATTGGTGATCCCTTGATGCCTCAGAACATATCCTACCAACCGATCCCGTCTTCTAGTCAAGTTGTGCCACAAACTTCTCTTCTCCCCAATCTTATTCAATACCTCCTCATTAGTTATATGATCTACCCATCTAATATTCAGCATTCTTCTGTAGCACCTCATTTTGAAAGCGTCTATTCTCTTCTTGTCCAAACTAGTCATCGTCCATGTTTCACTTCCATACATGGCTACACTCCATACAAATACTTTCAGAAACGACTTCCTGAGACTTAAATCTATACTCGATGTTAACAAATTTCTCTTCTTCAGAAATGCTATCCTTGCCATTACCAGTCTACATTTTATTTCCTCTCTACTTCGACCATCATCAGTTATTTTGCATCCCAAATAGCAAAACTCCTTTACTGCTTGAAGTGTCTCATTTCCTAATCTAATTCCCTCAGCATCACCAGACTTAATTTGACTACATTCCATTATCCTCGTTTTGCTTTTGTTGATGTTCATCTTATATCCTCATTTCAAGACACTATCCATTCCGTTCAACTGCTCTTCCAAGTCCTTTGCTGTCTCTGACAGAATTACAATGTCATCGGCGAACCTCAAAGTTTTTATTTCTTCTCCATGGATTTTAGTGCCTACTCCGAATTTTTCTTTTGTTTCCTTCACTGTTTGCTCAATTTACAGATTGAATAACATCGGCAGTAGACAACATTCCATTAGAACTACTGACAGCCTTGGAGAGCCAGTCCTGACAAAACTCTACCATCTGGTACCACCTTCAGAATTTGAAAGAGAGTATTCCAGTCAACATTGTCAAAAGCTTTCTCTAAGTCTACAAATGCTAGAAACGCAGGTTTGCCTTTCCTTAATCTAGCTTCTAAGATAAGTCGTAGGGTCAGTATTGCCTCACGTGTTCCAATATTTCTACGGAATCCAAACTGATCTTCCCCTAGGTCAGCTTCTACTAGTTTTTCCATTCGTCTGTAAAGAATTCGCGTTAGTATTTTGCAGCCGGACTTATTAAACTGATAGTTCGGTAATTTTCACACCTGTCAACACCTGCTTTCTTTGGGATTGGAATTATTATATTCTTCTTGAAGTCTGAGGGTATTTCGCCTGTCATACATCTTGCTCACCAGATGGTAGAGTTTTGTCAGGACTGGCTCTCCCAAGGCCGTCAGTAGTTCTAATGGAATGTTGTCTACTCCCGCGGCCTTGTGTCGACTCAGGTCTTTCAGTGCTCTGTCAAACTCTTCACGCAGTATCGTATCTCCCATTTCATCATCATCTACATTTCATTCCATTTCCATAATATTGTCCTCAAGTACATCGCCCTTGTATAGACCCTCTATATACTCTTTCCAACTTTCTGCTTTCCCTTCTTTGCTTAGAACTGGGTTTCCATCTGAGCTCTTAATATTCATACAAGTGGTTCTCTTTTCTCCAAAGGTGTCTTTAATTTTCCTGTAGGCAGTATCTGTCTTACCCCTAGTGAGATAAGCCTCTACATCCATACATTTATCCTCTAGCCATCCCTGCTTAGCCATTTTGCACTTCCTGTCGATCTCATTTTTGAGACATTTGTATTCCTTTTTGCCTGCTTCATTTACTGCATTTTTATATTTTCTCCTTTCATCAATTAAATTCAATATTTCTTCTGTTACCCAAGGATTTCTACTAGCCCTCGTCTTTTTACCTACTTGATCCTCTGCTGCCTTCACTACTTCATTCCTCAAAGCTACCCACTCTTCTTCTACTGTATTTCTTTCCCCCATTCCTGCCATTTGTTGCCTTACGCTCTCCCTGAAACTCTGTTCAACCTCTGGTTTAGTCAGTTTATCCAGGCCCCATCTCCTTAAATTCCTACCTTTTTGCAGTTTCTTCAGTTTTAATCTACATTTCATAACCAATAGATTGTGGTCGAGTCCACATCTGCCCCTGGAAATGTCTTACAATTTAAAACCTGGTTCCTAAATCTCTGTCTTACCATTATATAATCTATCTGAAATCTGTCATTATCTCCAGGCTTCTTCCATGTATACAACCTTCTTTCATGATTCTTGAACCAAGTGTTAGCTATGATTAAGTTGTGCTCTGTACAAAATTCTACCAGGCGGCTTCCTCTTTCATTTCTTAGCCCCAATCCATATTCACCTACTACGTTTCCTTCTCTCCCTTTTCCTACTACCGAATTCCAGTCACCCATGACTATTAAATTTTCGTCTCCCTTCACCATCTGAATAATTGCTTTTATTTCGTCATACATTTCTTCAATTTCTTCGTCATCTGCAGAGGTAGTTGGCATATAAACTTGTACTACTGTAGTAGGCGTGGGCTTCGTGTCTTTCTTGGCGACAATAAGGCGTTCACTATGCTGTTTGTAGTAGCTTACCCGCATTCCTATTTTTTTATTCATTATTAAACCTACTCCTGCATTACCCCTATTTGACTTTGTATTTATAATACTGTATTCGCCTGACCGAAAGTCTTGTTCCTCCTTCCACCGAACTTCACTAATTCCCACTATATCTAACTTTAACCTATCCATTTCCCTTTTTAAATTTTCTAACCTACCTGCCCGATTAAGGGATCTGACATTCCACACTTCGATCCGTAGAATGCCAGTTTTCTTTCTCCTGATAACGACGTCCTCCTGAGTAGTCCCCGCCCGGAGATCCGAATGGGGGAATTTTTCACCTCCGGAATATTTTACCCAAGAGGACGCCATCATCATTAACCATACAGTAGAGCTGCATGCGTTCGGGAAAAATTACGGCTGTAGTTTCCCCTTGCTTTCAACCGTTCGCAGTACCAGCACAGCGAGGCTGTTTTGGTTAGTGTTACAAGGGCAGATCAGTCAATCATCCAGACTGTTGCCCCTGCAACTACTGAAAAGGCTGCTGCCCCTCTTCAGGAACCAAACATTTGTCTGCCCTTGCAACAGATACCCCTCCGTTGTGGTTGCACCTATGGTACCGGCTATCTGTATCGCTGAGGCATGCAAGCCTCCCCACCAACGGCAACGTACATGGTTTATCTGCATTAAATTAGCTGCAACTACTGAAAAGGCTGCTGCCCCTCTCCAGGAACCAAACGTTTGTCTGGCCTCTCAACAGATACCCCTCCGTTGTGGTTGCACCTACGGTACCGGCTATCTGTATCGCTGAGGCACGCAAGCCTCCCCACCAACGGCAAGGTCCATGGTTTATCAGCATTAAATTAGCTACAGTTATTGATATACCCTGAATTGATACATTTTGGAAAGATGCTGATGAAAATTGTATTAAATTGTATGTGGAAAGGACATGTGCATGAAAATTATTTATAGACTACTTTTTATTTTAGATTCAAGTGATGGAGAAGATGGACCTTCACGATCTATGTCAAAGAAAGAACGTTACTTCTGGCAGTATAATGTACAAGCAAAAGGACCAAAAGGGCAGCGACTTGTGCTTAAGACAAAGCTGGAAGACCCACATGTCCTGAATGAAGTAACAGATCCTGTATTTAGTCCTCAGTGCTCAGTTCGAGGCATTAAGCACAGGTAAATACTGTAATTTTTTACTGTACATTACCATATATAGTCACAGACAAAACTCCAGTCACTAACAGCTTAATTAAATTAAGTGGACGTTGTTTGTTTGGAAATTGCAATTTTTCCAGAAAAATACATTTTCCCCTTAACCTTGATACAAGTTGATCACATTTCTTTTGCATGAGATTGTTTTTTTGAACGGGAATAATGATTCTGTTCCACAAAATTTTTATTTCGTTTCCTGTATCAATTGTAATTCTTCTGTCTCAGTCGACGGCTGGCTTTTCCATATCCCTCAAAACTTTTGCAGTAAATTTTCCTTTCATTAGCCATTTGTTGCATTGCACACAAAATATTTTAAAATATATTGTTTCAGTATTTTCGCAGTACATTTTTGTTGTTGTATGCATGGTCTGCATTGATGAATAAATATGGGGTATAGAAAAAGAAGAGTGTATACTATGAGGACAGAAATTGGAAAGTGAAAGAGATAATGTATGGGATAGAATTTGTATGAAGAAAATGAAATGCAGTTGAGGAGATATGAAAATACAGGTAATTGTGCACAATAATGAAGGGATCAGTCAATTTTTCCAAGTACTGTAAACATACACAGTATCAAAGAGGCAAAATAGTGTTTGAGTGTGGAGTGAACATCACAACAAAGAATAGTATTATGAAAAGAGAGTAAGACATTCTCACTATAGGTGCTTTATGTCCTACTTCTTCCTCATATGTAATGAAGTTGTAGGTAACCATGCAACTTAGGAAACTTTTCTGTCCAAAATGAGAGGTAATGTCATCTGAATCATCACAAATAATAACAGCATATTGTTGTAAACGAATTATATTGATATCCATTATTCATTGTGTGGTGGTTAAATTTAAATTCTTTCAAATACTTTGCTGTGTAATTAAATGACATGGTGCAGAACTCATTATTGAATGAAGTATGTCTCTTCTGTCAAGAGTAATTTCTATGATTTGTGCTGTTTTCTCAGGGCAGCTGTAGAGGAATATAGAATAATTTTAATGCAAATTATATTTAGTGTATTCTGTGAACTTTACCCCATCTAAACTGTGTCACATCACCAGCAAACTCCGTATCATTTTGACATTAAAATTAATAGCAAGAGAACAAAATATAAGAAACTAATGGCTACAGAAGGTGATTCTACCTGGGAGCTCTTGAGACAAGTCAAGAATTACATCCTTATGAGGATTAAAGGGACTTCCCATAAGGTATCCATCTTCCTAGAGTGATTTGTGGGACACAAATATGAAGGGGCATGTACTGCTACAGCATGGTGAGTCAATGTCTACAAGCCTCTGGACTTGGAATGCTTCACCAGTCACAGAAAGAATGACTGATTATAAATGATAATATTAACTTGTTAGCTGTGCTGGCACATGACCAGTCTTTGAAAAGATTGCGTTATTCCAGTACTGTCAGATTTAGCAGCACTGGGGCCTGGCGTGAGATTTCTGTGCGTATAGTTCTGACTGCCGTTTTGCATTGTTAATATGTCTTGTCAAACTTTCGGGCATGGTATGGTGGTCACAAGCCCTGCTGCCACAACTAACTTCTTGTACATTGGTATTCTGAGCCAGGTTAAAGAACATTTGGAGCAGTGGACTGAAGGAACTTGGGTAATTGTCCTAAACCATGGAACATGCACGGCTGCTTGTGTGCTGCACTTGCAACACAAAGTTTGGCTAGACAGTCAATGGCATAGATCTTTGAAACTCAACTGTCTCTGCTACTGTCTAATTGATAACAATAAATTGAAGACATGTTTTAGCAACGAGGAACAGTGCAGGGAGGAAATTCAGGTGTATGCTTTATTGGACTTAAACGAGAGCAAGTCCCACTGTAAGATGATAATGGGGGATTTAAATGTGAATGAAGAACAAAGGTTAAAGATTGAGTCTTTTGTCGCAGACTTCAGTTTTAACAACCGAATGACTGATTCCATACTTCAGTAGGTTTTATGAAGTGCAACAAGTTCTTTCTCAAAATTTTTTTGAGAAGAATATAAATGGAAAATTGGCTTGATAAGGACCAAATGGAACTAAAAATGATATTCACTGTATTGTTGCAGACAGTTAAGAAATTGTGCACATTATGATTATCCCAAATCATTTTAATCAAGCATATGATAACAGGAACATGTTAATATGCTGAATTAGACAAAACTATTCAGACTTTTCATAGAGAGAGAGAGAGAGAGAGAGAGAGAGAGAGAGAGAGAGAGTGTGTGTGTGTGTGTGTGTGTGTTTTAGTGTTTGATGAGAAATGGATGAGGATTGAAGAAACCACAGATTTGAAAACTATGTGAGTATGAAAGAAACAAAAGAAAAACATGGAAATTTGCAGGTAGACATTACATTTCATCAGTTAAGATGGCAGTTCGTGCAGTAACTCAAAACAAAGACAAATTGTACAGTTATTTGAAAATGTATTGAATTGTTATGTTGTTTGAGGTGAGTCAGAATTACAGTTATTCAATTACAAATAATGTCTCTCAATAATAAAATATTAAAGCTGCAGGAGAACAGATACTAAATTATTCATGAAATGTCAGTGGAGAAAGCTAGTTCCTTAGAACTGAAACAGTGCTGTAATTGTTGTAGGTGGCAGTAAAGGCAGTGAAAAACCATAGAACTGTTAGCAGTGGAGTTTAAGTAGCTGCATCTGCTGTTAATTATGAAGAAAATAGAACATGCCTGAAAATTACTCTTTGTGTTTCCTAAATAATATGTTAATATGTTATACTCTTTTGTCCCATCTCTCTCTCCCTCCCTCCCTCCCTCCCTCTCTCTCTCTGCCCCCCCCCCTCCCTCTCTCCCTACACCTTCCTATGTCTCTCCTTTCCTCCCTCTTATCTCTCGGCCTTCTCTTCCTCTTTCTTCATGTTACCAACTTTTTCCACCTCTCATATCTGTCACACTTTTCTTCCACCATCTTCATGTTCCCTGTTCTTTCGACCCATCTCTCCATCTCTTCTTTGTTTTAGTAATTCTCTGTCTCCTCCACTCTGTTCATATTTTAAACTGTTCATTGTTTATTGTTTCCCCCCCTCTCCATATACATCTGTCATTCCCTTTAAATGAAGATGTGTTCTCTCCGTTGTCATTCACTTATAAATCAACAGCAAATTGTCGCTATATGTTTAAGTGAAAGAGAATAGTATTCCAGAAACTGTTACAATGGTTAAGATGTTTGTCTTGCATTTGTGAGGTTGGACATCCAAATCTAGGTTTTCAGTGGTTTCGTTATGCAGCTTAAGGCAGAAATTGGAATGCTTATTTTGAAAAGGACATTGCAGATTTCTTACCTAATCTTTATCCTGTCAAGCTTGTGCTCAGTCTCTGATACCTATATTGATGATGGCACATTGATTTTTAATCTCTCTTCTGTTCTTCTTGTTAGTTTTGAGAATTATTGTTTGCTTGTAATTTTTTATAATGTTTAGAATACGTAACTTCGGTGAGTTTAGTTTCTGCCTAGCACAGTTATCCATTTCTATCATTTTTCAGTAGAAGGTTAGATGACCATAATGATTTATTGGGATAATTTGAATTTTGTTCATTTTGAGTACTCCATAGGTAATGTAATAGAGACTACTAATGATTCTTAATCAAGTATGTCAATTTTAAAGTGAAACACTTGCGTGGTGTAAGACTAGTGCTGTAGACTCAAAACTATGTCACTGAGTTGATGTAAAAGTGGTGGTGCGTGTAAGGATTGTAATTGTTTCATATTTCTCTGTGAGTTTTATAATCTAAAAAAAAATCTTATTCACAGTGGGAAAGCAAGAAAGGGCGATGGAAATGATCTCACTCCAAATCCACGTAAACTATATAATATTGGAAAAGAATTGGACAAACTGAACCGGATTATTAATGATATGACTCCAGTCAGTGAACTGCCCTTCAATGTGAGGCCCAAAACACGCAAGGAAAAAAATAAGCTAGCTTCCAGGTAAGTGATCTTTCAGTAGGATTTATCCAAGATGTAGCTATATTTTTAGTGCTTATTGTTAATATCATGTTTTAAATAGATATTTCTTTTTCTGAGCTTTGGGACACAGAAAGAATAATATGTAAGAATTAATCTTAATACTTAAGTGCTATGATCCTTTATTCAATTCCCTTAGTGGCATATATTTTATTTTATTTTATTGAGAAATGTAAAAAGCTGGGCCTTGCCAATTATGTTACTTGTAATAGTATACTTGTTGTGTTGTTGTGGTCTTCAGTCCAGAGACTGGTTTGATGCAGCTCTCCATGCTACTCTACACTGTGCAAGCTTCTTCATCTCCCAGTACCTACTGCAACCTACATCCTTCTGAATCTGTTTAGTGTACTCATCCCTTGGTCTCCCTCTACGATTTTTATACTCCACACTGCCCTCCAGTTCTAAATTTGTGATCCCTTGATGCCTCAGAATATGCCCTACCAACTGATCCCTTCTTCTAGTCAAGTTGTGCCACAAATTTCTCTTCAATTCTGTTCAGTACCTCCTCCTTAGTTACATGATCTACCCATCTAATCTTCAGCATTCTTCTGTAGCACCACATTTCGAAAGCTTCTATTCTCTTCTTGTATAAACTATTTATTGTCCACGTTTCCCTTCCATATATGGCTACACTCCATACAAATACTTTCAGAAACGAGTTCCTGAGACTTAAATCTATACTCAATGTTAACAAATTTCTCTTCTTCAGAAACGCTTTCCTTGCCATTGCCAGTCTACATTTTATATCCTCTCTACTTCGACCATCATCAGTTATTTTGCTCCCCAAATAGCAAAACTCCTTTACTACTTTAAGTGTCTCATTTCCTTATCTAATTCCGGCAGCATCACCCGATTTAATTCAACCACATTCCATTACCCTTGTTTTGCTTTTGTTGATGTTCATCTTATATCTCCCTTTCAAGACATTGTCAATTCTGTTCAGCTGCTCTTCCATGTTCTTTGCTGTCTCTGACAGAATTACAATGTCATCGGCGAACCTCAAAGTTTTTATTTCTTCTCCATGGATTTTAATACCTACTCCATAGTATACTTAAAAAACACAAAAAATCCACCTTTAATAGAAAAAGTGATTTTTATTTTAACACATGATGATATCAAGCCCTGTGGCTCATCTTCCAGTGCCTGAACAGTCTGTTTCATTTTTGAAAACAGGTGACTGCTGGTCGTGTTAAGAGTATGTAGATGTATTACAAAGTGATACACTCTCACTATTTTACAATTTTTTTAAATTGTAGTTACAGTGTGTCACCTCGTAATCACACCTATGTACAGGGTTATTACAAATGATTGAAGCGATTTCACAGCTCTACAATAACTTTATTATTTGAGATATTTTCACAATGCTTTGCACACACATACAAAAACTCAAAAAGTTTTTTTAGGCATTCACAAATGTTCGATATGTGCCACTTTAGTGATTCGGCAGACATCAAGCCGATAATCAAGTTCCTCCCACACTCGGCGCAGCATGTCCCCATCAATGAGTTCGAAAGCATCGTTGATGCGAGCTCGCAGTTCTGGCACGTTTCTTGGTAGAGGAGGTTTAAACACTGAAACTTTCATATAACCCCACAGAAAGAAATCGCATGGGGTTAAGTCGGGAGAGTGTGGAGGCCATGACATGAATTGCTGATCATGATCTCCACCACGACCGGTCCAGTGTGTCACCTCGTAATCACACCTATGTACACGGTTATTACAAATGATTGAAGCGATTTCACAGCTCTACAATAACTTTATTATTTGAGATATTTTCACAATGCTTTGCACACACATACAAAAACTCAAAAAGTTTTTTTAGGCATTCACAAATGTTCGATATGTGCCACTTTAGTGATTCGGCAGACATCAAGCCGATAATCAAATTCCTCCCACTCTCGGCGCAGCATGTCCCCATCAATGAGTTCGAAAGCATCGTTGATGCGAGCTCGCAGTTCTGGCACGTTTCTTGGTAGAGGAGGTTTAAACACTGAAACTTTCACATAACCCCACAGAAAGAAATCGCATGGGGTTAAGTCGGGAGAGCGTGGAGGCCATGACATGAATTGCTGATCATGATCTCCACCACGACCGATCCATCAGTTTTCCAATCTCCTGTTTAAGAAATGCCGAACATCATGATGGAAGTGCGGTGGAGCACCATCCTGTTGAAAGATGAAGTCGGCGCTGTCGGTCTCCAGTTGTGGCATGAGCCAATTTTCCAGCATGTCCAGATACACGCGTGAAACTTGCCCGCACGCGTTCAACCGTTTCCTCGCTCACTGCAGGCCGACCCGTTGATTTCCCCTTACAGAGGCATCCAGAAGCTTTAAGCTGCGCATACCATCGCCGAATGGAGTTAGCAGTTGGTGGATCTTTGTTGAACTACGTCCTGAAGTGTCGTTGCACTGTTATGACTGACTGATGTGAGTGCATTTCAAGCACGACATACGCTTTCTCGGCTCTTGTCGCAATTTTGTCTCACTGCGCTCTCGAGCGCTCTGGCGGCAGAAACCTGAAGTGCGGCTTCAGCCGATCAAAACTTTATGAGTTTTTCTACGTATCTGTAGTGTGTCGTGACCATATGTCAATGAATGGAGCTACAGTGAATTTATGAAATCGCTTCAATCATTTGTAATAGCCCTGTACTCTTTGACAGCAACAATGTAAACCTTCATAAGAAAATGATATAGACTGTTCAAGCACTGAAAGATGAACCCCCATGGTTGAAAATGCATGGTGTATTAAAAGAAAAATCAGGTTTTTTAGTAAGGACAGTTTTACTTTTTATGACAGTATCACAGTACTGACAATAATGGACAAAATTAAGAATGCATAAACTTGAAGAAGTGAGTTACCATATTTTTACTGATGGTTCTGTACTTGACTTAGCTCACCAGGGCTATGTTGTCCCATTAAAACAATGCACTGGTCACTGGAGTGCTGTAGATGGTGAGGACTAGTAACAGGCAGCCACGTAGCCCTCTATTGTGAACGTAAGTCAAGGCAGTGAAGTGGTGTGTACATGTCAGTAGATCAAATGGAATTGAGCTGTAAGATGGGCCTCATATAGGCAGGCAAAATATAGGTATCATTTTTGAAGTTGCCCGATGGCTCAGAGTATTAATGTGGATTGTCCAACATGCCTGCAAGGAATGGTCTACCAGTTGCATCCTTGTAACAGGGTGTACGAACAATGGTCAAAGAAGATTCTAATCAACAGAGACCAGAGATAATAGGTTTTAAAATTGACAGTATTTGTAGCTGACAGTGGTTAAGGCACATCCCAAACAGTTTCTGAGTGAACATTGTATGCAGTGTAAATTTGGAGTCAAATACTTCACAAAAGGCTAGTGTTCTTAGCAGCACAGGAGTGAGACACGCAACCTGCAAACTGGAGAGCAGCTGACTAGAGGTTTGTAGTGTGGGGCGAGTTTTGATCTTGCTTCTTTTTTCAAATGCACATTTTCAAGTGCACCGACAGCCCAATGAGTTGTTTAATCCGCAGTGTGAGGATTGTTTAGTTCAGGCTAGATATAGTTCTCTGATGTTTTAGACCTGTCTTCCTTATTGTGACTTGGCACATTATAATAAACGTGGACCAGAATGTTTATTGAAATATTGTTGGTGACCAGGTATTACCTTAATGAAATTTCCACTCTGCAGTGGAGTGATATGAAACTTCCTGGCAGATTAAAATTGTGTGCCAGACTGAAAGTCGAACTCAGGATCTTTGTCTTTCGTGGACAAGTTCTCTGCCAACTGAGCTACCCAAGTATGACTCATGACCCGTCCTCATAGCTTTAATTCTGCCAGTACTTTGTCTCCTAGCTTCCGACTTGCAGGGTTAGCACTCCTTTGGAAGGTAGGAGTCGAGGTACTGTGGAAGTAAAGCTTTGAGGATGGGTCTTGAGTCGTGCTTGGATTGCTCAGTTGGCAGAGCATTTGCCTGTGAAAGGCAAATGTCACAAGTTTGATTCTTGATCTGGCACACAGTTTTAATCTGCCAGGAAGTTCCAAGTAATACCCTTCTCTTATATCTTCATAATGAGTTTTCTGCGGACACTCCAGTGCCCCAAGATGACAACAGCCGTGTTCACAGGCCGCACACATACTTTCCTGGTTTGATGAACTCTCAGACATCCTGTCCACTTTGAGATGACCCACTAACTCCTTCGGTCATAATACGAAGTGCCTGGGACTATTTTTAACAGTGACTGAAACGTGGTGCCCAAGATCCCCGCAGTTTGTTAGCTTTACAGGATCTGATCATCAGTGAGTGGCTTCAGCTGGGTATGGCATACCTGAAGAAGCTTGTCCACTTATGTCCTCACCGAATTTACGACATTGTTAAGACTAAAGTAAATTTTATGTTACATCAGTGTGATGTCTCATGTGGGTTTCTAATGTTTTGTCCCTTGTGCTTGTATCTAGCACGTGGCAGAGTGAAATTTGTCAGCATAGGCTGTCACTTAGAGCATGATTGGTGGAAAGACTCCTGTTTATTTTTGGATGTTTAATGTGTGTATTGGAGTAATCAGGTAGGTAACAAGAGGCCACAGACTTGCCTGATATGGAGCAGTGTCACTATCATTATGCACCTGCAGTTAAATAAATACTCAGAGGGATGTAAGTCTTCAGTCTCCAACCAATGCCATTGCAAATTTAGGTGCAGAGTAAACCTATGGTACTTGGTGTGAAAAAAATCAGTCTAAAGGCCAAGATCATTTGCAGCAGAGCATGAAGTGGATACCTACATGTCACAGTAATTACCATAAATGGGCATAGTAGCAATATGTTGTCAAAGTGAGTACATGAAGTAGTCTGCAGTCAGTTGCCACAATATTCAGTCTTTCATACCTATGATTCATCACTCTCAGTTTTTGTCATCTCAGTACCAGCAGCCATTCTGTCTTGCAGTATTTTTTGTATTCTATCAGTGAACATGATATTTGTGTGTTCACTTGTAACTTCCTCATAATGCAAGTTAGTTCATTAAAAATGTTTGCTGCGGTGTACGGGAAGGTGACATCATTGAGTGGCTGTAGGAGGATACTAAATGACTTGGACAGGATTTGTGACTGTAAAGAATGGCAGCTAACTCTAAATATAGATAATGTAAACTAATGCAGACGAATAGGAAAAAGGATCCTGTAATGTTTGAATACTCCATTAGTAGTGTAGCGCTTGACACAGTCACGTCGATTAAATATTTGGGCGTAACACTGCAGAGCGATATGAAGTGGGACAAGCATGTAATGGCAGTTGTGGGGAAGGTGGATGGTCGTCTTCGGTTCATTAGTAGAATTTTGGGAAGATGTGGTTCATTGTAAAGGAGACCGCTTATAGAACGCTGGTGCGACCTATTCTTGAGTACTGCTTGAGCGTTTGGGAT
Organism: Schistocerca nitens; assembly: GCF_023898315.1. NCBI lineage: Eukaryota > Metazoa > Arthropoda > Insecta > Orthoptera > Acrididae > Schistocerca > Schistocerca nitens. Next base: position 287,722,155 of record NC_064614.1, read on the forward strand.
CCCTATCAGGTCAGATTGAGGGAGGACGTAGAAGCAATTCAGAGGCAGGGTGCTAGATTTGTTACTGGTAGGTTTGATCATCACGTGAGTGTTACGGAAATGCTTCAGGAACTCGGGTGGGATTCTCTAGAGGAAAGGAGGTGTTCTTTTCGTGAATCGCTACTGAGGAAATTTAGAGAACCAGCTTTTGAGGTTGACTGCAGTACAATTTTACTGCCGCCAACTTACATTTTGCGGAAAGACCACAAAGATAAGATAAGAGAGATTAGGGCTTGTACAGAGGCATATAGGCAGTCATTTTTCCCTCGTTCTGTTTGGGAGTGGAACAGGGAGAGAAGATGCTAGTTGTGGTACGAGGTACCCTCTGCCACGCACCGTATGGTGGATTGCAGAGTATGTATGTAGATGTATATGTAGATAAGTAGTTGTTAGCATCCCACTTAAACAATGAATTGACATCATTTAGTTTCAATACGGTGGACTTAGAGAATTGTGGGCGGAATTTAACAGATTGTAAATTGTGCACTGGAAATGTGTATGCTGAGTAAGTGGATTAAGAAAGGAAAAGACCCACTGCAGTTTAACTATGAAATTCAGTAAATGCTAAGGAAGCAAAGGCTGTTGCTCTGTCAATTTAAAAGAGAATCCACAACTGATGCCAGGCTAAAATTGTTGAGATTTGTGCATCTGTAAAAAGAGCGATACATGAAGTGTACAACTACAACCACTGTCAATCATTAATAAAAGATCTTACCAAGGATCCCTGAAAATTGTGGTCCCATGTAAAGTCGCAAAGTTCTGTGTAGTTACTCGTTGACCAGTCTGGTGCATCAGCAGAAGATAGCAAAAGGAAAGCTGAAGTTTTAAATTGGGTATTTAAGAAATCATTCACACAGGAGAACAGTACAAAACTTACCATTGTGTGACAATCACGCAGACTCCCATACCGAGGACATAGTGATAGGTGTACCTGGCATAGAGAAACAACTGAAAGCGTTGAAAGTAAATAAGTCACCAGGTCAGGGTGGAATCACAGCTGTTTTACAAAGAGTACTCTGTGGATAGGTCCCTTACTTAGCAGGCATTCATCATGAATCTCTTGCCCAGCTCCAAATCCCAAGCCACTGGAAATAAAGTGCAGGTGATTCTTGTATGTAAGAAGGGTAGAAGAATGGACTGCATCCCAGGTGATGCCGCTTTGTTGACGCAGGAGGGCTTGCATGTTCCGTCGAAGTCAAGAGCTGTACCGGTGGTAGTGTAGCTATTGGCAGGGTCACCCAAGCCAGAGTGGTTGTGACACAGGAGTCAGACGAAAATGGGGTCCCACAGTATAGGGCATGGAGGGCTGTAGAAGTGTAGTGAAGCCAACTTCCCTAAAGGAGTAAACACAACACAAATCCTGGTCTCCAAGTTGGGGGTTGGGCAAGCAGCTAACAACTCCTTCCTGTAAGCCACACTGGGGCATGGGCGATGACACAGCACTGTTAATGGGAAAGGCAAAGGCAAACAAAAAAGGAAAAATGATGTTGTTTATTGGAAGCTGGAATGTAAGATGATTACACAGGACAGGGGCCTTGAGGTCATTTCTAAGAACAGCTCAATAAAAACAATGCTGGCATAGTTGCACTAGAGGAAAGCAACCATGAATTTGGTACAGGGTTCAGAGTAAGACAAAAATTTAAACATATAGTGTGTGGACTTACTGAAATAACATCTAGAATCTCACAAATGAGTTTGAAGACCTGATTTGCAAACTGTTCATTGATCAATGTACATGCACCTACAGAAGTAGCAGGTGACCATGATAAGGACACTTCTATGAGAACCTCAAGGGAGCCTATGATGGATGCCATAGGCATGATATAGAAATAATTATTGGAGACCTCAATGCAAAGATTGCAAAAGACGATCATTACCGTCCAGCAATAGGAAAGCATAGTCTCCATGAATACACAAATGAACAAGTGATAATGGACACAGAGTTGTTCAGTTTGCACTATCACATAACATGGCTGTAGGTAGCACTATGTTCCCACACAAAAGGATCCTTAAAGCAACATGGTGTAGCCCTGATCAGCCTAACTTCAACCAAAACAGTCATGTAATTATTGATGGCAGACATTTCTAAAACTTACTAGATGTTCGTACCTGCAGAGGAATTAATGTGAATTCAGACTACCACCTTGTAATTGCGAACTGAGAGCTCAAATATCTAATGTAAGGAAAGTGAAAGGAGCACCTCAAAGAAAGTATGTGGTATCAAAGCTAAAAAATTTAAGAGATTGCTAAAACGTACTCAGAGAAGGTTATGAGAGTGTGAGTGATACTCTGGATCAGGAACATAGTGCTTAAAGGGACACAGTCACGTACTCAGAGAAGGTTATGAGAGTGTGAGTGATACTCTGGATCAGGAACATAGTGCTTGCAGGGACACAGTCATTAAGGCAGCAGAAGAGGTGTTAGGGAAAGAAGGAAAACAACCAAGGAATTCCTGGTTTGAGGAGGATTGTAAGTCACAAGAAAAACTTTGCTTATAGAAAAAAGATTGAGAAATCATATACATGTTAAGTGGAAAGAAATTATCAAGATAAAAGGGAAGAAGAGAAGAAACTGCATTAGAAGATGAAAAGGGAATGGGAAAGAAAACAGATTGAAGAATTGGAGACAGTTGGAAAAAAACAAATGAGATCAGAAAATTCTATCAGAAAATTAATAGTGAAAGAACACGCGTATTAATATATGTAACGGTAAAAATGAGGAATTACTAACTGATCACCAAGAGATATTGGAATATGGCTAGAATGCTTTAGTGAACTGTTGGATGCTCCAGAGCCCCCTATTGAAGAGTTCCTAACCCACCCAGAAGAAGATGATGAGACAATAGTCCCTCCAACCCCCTCCCCCCTCTCTTTCAAGGAGAAGTAGACAAAGCAATAGCCCAACTGAAGAACAATAGAGCACAAGGAACTGATAATATAACATTGGAATTATTGAAAGCTGGAGTAGTTGGGTTAAATCACAGGATATACAAGATTTTGTGCTGCATCTGGGAAAAGGAAGAGTTGCCAGAAGAATGGAATGTAGGTATAGTGTGTTTGATAAGACAAGAAAGATGATATATTTAAATGCAGCAACTACAGAGGCATAACACTCCTAAATATTGCATATAAAGGATTGTCAAATATCTTGTTTAATAGACTCTCACCCATAGCAGAAAACGTTATTGGAAGTTATCATTGTGGATTCAGACCAGGAAAGTCAACTGTGAACCAGATATTTAGTCTCCGCCAATTAGAAGAAAAGACCAGTGAATTTAATGTCGGTGCGCACTATCTTTTCATTGATTTCAAATCTGCATATGAAACAATAAATAAGGATAAACTTTATGAGGCAATGTGGGAATTTCGGGTGCCTGAGAAGTTTGTGCGTTTGGTAGAGGTTAAGGCACCCACAGTGTACTGTGTGAGTGCAGTCTAGACTATCACCCCAGTTTCCTACACGAACTGGGGGCTAAGACAAGGGTATGGGCTTTCCTGCCTACTCCTCAGGCTGGCACTCGAGAAAGTGGTTCGGGAATTGGGTATGTAGACAAGAGGTAATATCTACTGTAAGTCCATACAGCTGTTGGGATATGCAGATGATTTAGACCTAATGAGCAGAACATTTAGAGATCTGCAAAGTGACTTCCCAGGTCTAAAACTGAGGGCAGAGAAGATGGACCTGAAAATTAATGAAGGAAAGACCAAGTATATGTATAATGGTACAAATCAACATTTAAGTCCCACAGTAATCCTCGATGGAATGACTTTTGAGCAAGTGGACTGTTTCACTTATTTGGTGGCAAAGATAGAAGCAAATGGCAGCACTTCAAATGAAATTATGGCCCGCATAAGTGCTTCTAATCGATGTTGGAATGCAGCAACATTTTAAATCCAACCTTCTATCACAAGAGACTAAGTGCCAGCTCTATAAAACACTGATACGGCCAGTACTTATGTATGGTTCAGAAACATGGATGATTACAAAGTAGGATGAAAGGAGACTGAGATCACACGAAATAAGTATATTGAGGAGAATCTTTGAATCTGTGTATGAAAGTGGAAGTTGGAGGAGGCAAAGGAATGACAAGCCTTATGACAGCTATAAGGAGAGTGATGTGGTAAAGTTCATAAAGTTGTGTAGATTGAGATGGACTGGACATGTAATATGACTTGATGAGACAGATTCTGCAAGGAAAGCCTGGTGCAGTGAACCTTGACGAAGAAGAACAAGAGGATGACCAAGGTTGAGAAGGATTGATGAGATTGGAGAAGACGCTGCTCATGTCAATTGTTGTAACTGGAGATCTAAAGCAAGTCAAGAGAGGAATTGCGGAAAATTATCGAGGAGGCCAAACCCCTTCCTGGGATGTAGTGCCAATGAAAGAAGAAGAAAAGAAAGGACCCACAAAATTACAGATCAATATCTTTAACATCGGTTTGCAGCAGAATTCTTGGGCATATTTTCATTTTAAAAATATAATAAATTTCCCTGAGACAGAAAAGCTTCTGCCCACTAATCAGCGCTGTTTCCGAAAGCATGGCTATTGTGAAACTCAGCTTGCCCTTATCTCACACGATATCACATGAACTATGGATGAAGGGCAACAGGCAGATTCCATATTCCTACATTTCCGAAAAGGATTTGACACAGTGCCCCTTTGCAGGATGTTAACAAAGGTATGAGCATACAGAATAAGTTCACTGATATATGAGTGGCTGAAAGACTTCTTAAATAACAGAAATGTGAATGGCTTGAAGACATCTTAAGTAACAGAACCCAGTATGTTGTCCTTGGCAGCAAGTGTTTATCAGAGACAAGGGCACCGTCAGGATGGTAAGATCGCTGTTTCTTTCTAGATACATAAATGATCTGGCAGACAGAATGAACAGCAGTATGTGGCTGTTTGCTGTGACGTACGGGAAGAGGTCCTCAGTGAGTGACTGTAGGAGTATACAAGATAACTTGAACAAAATTGCTGATTGGTGTGATGAATAGCAGCTAGTAGCTCTAAATGTAGAAAAATCTAAGTTAATGCAGATAAATAGGAAAAACACGCGGGTAATGTAGGAATACAGTATTAATAGTGTGCTGCTTGACAGTCACATGATTACATATCTAGGTGTAATGTTGCAGAGCAACATGTAATAGAATGTGCTTGTAAAATGTAGTAGGGAAGGCAAAGGGCCAAATCCTGTGTATTGGGAGAATTTTAGGAAGGCAATAGTTCATGGGTATAATGCTGAACTCCTCCTGGAACAGGGAAGTTGGTTCCTGCAGCTGGAAAGCCAAAAGACAGTGGTAGAGGCAGATGCAACCACAATGCCCTCCACAACACACAAGAAATTGGCAACTTGTCTGTAAAGGAGTCCACATAAGAAGGGATCCACACCAGGTTGGATTAAAGGAAGACATTGGAATAAATCAGAGGTGGGCTGCTAGATATGTTACCAGTAGGTTAGAACAGCATTCAAGATGCTTTGGGAACTCAATGTGGTAATCTGTGGAGGGAAGGCGACATTCTTTTTGAGGAACACTATTTAGAAAATTTAGAGAACCGGCATCTGAAGCTGATTGAAAAACGATTCTGTTGTCGCCAGTATATGTCTCGTATAAGGACCACAAATTTAAGAGAAGACAGGGCTCATATGAATGCATATAGAAGGTCATTTTTCCCTAGCTCTGTTTGTGAGTGGAACAGGAAGGGAAATTACACTAGAGGAACAGGGTAGCCTCCGCCACGAACATAATAGAGGATTGTGGAATATATATGTAGATGTAAGTCTAGATGAAGTGATACAACATAAAATGGATGTGCAGTTTTAGTTTTAGCTGTGCAGGTCTCATCCAGCCAACACCTTGGAAATAGGGATATATTCCAAAAGAAGCACCAGAAGTGTATGACAATAATGATAGTATTTAAATTACACATTCTGAAGGAAAAAAAAAAGGAAAGTATACTATACACCACTTGATATTTGGTTAAGAACATTTATTGACCTTGGCAGCAAAACCACAAGCTTGATTAAATAGATGTGACTGCTGTGCTGTGTTGCAGCACACAGTGCTAACTCCACTGTTCACAGCTATAAAAAGACTGAAAATATTTACTAGTAAAAACCACAGTGTGGAACAATTCATTAAAACTGTAAATATTTTCAGAAACACACACACACACACACACACACACACACACACACACACTCACTCACTCAACCCCTCTCACCCCCCCCCCTCTCCCCCCCACACACAGTTATTTATTGGTATTTATTATATTGCTTCGTACCAGTTAATTACTATGTTTTAAAAAATTGTAATGCATTTCTGCCAGGTTGTGATAAAACAATCCACGAGTATATTTTTATTCCTTACAGAGCTTGCCGACTTAAGAAGAAAGCTCAACATGAGGCTAACAAGTTGAAATTATTTGGACTGGAAAATGAGCACAGTAAGTGAAAAATACTTTTACATACATTCTTCAGGAATTGCTCAAGTAAAACTAAGTTCACAGTAATTATTTCTTAATTGATTTAGGTTTGTTTTTGGCACGAACTTTAGTGTGTTAAACCTTCATAAGCTGTAAAAGAAATGACTAATTTTTGTTTATGGCAGGTTGCAGATTGATATTTTTTATCCACACTTCTTATGTCAAGTATCCATGATACTTTTGTTGCAGAGTTGTTAAAAATGATGTATTTTATTTTTTGGCTGTATCCAAGGAATAGCTGAAATGATAAGCAGAAAAGCAATATCAAATGCAGGGTCTTCCTTTAGTAAAGCATGTCTTACACAAACAGACTGTCTGGTCAAAATCTGCTACTTGGTAAAGCCTGTGTTACACAGACTGGTCAAAATCTGCTAGTTCTGAGGGTGCAAGTCAAGTGCTTGCACATGAATCAGCCACCTACCACATTGCAAGTGGGGCACTGACATCACACAGAAAGAGGAGACTGCGGTATCGTCTGCTAACATTGGGAATTACCGTAATCTTGCTGCACTCACTCATATTATAGTAGTGGATTTTGTACCTTTGTCTCTTTCTTAATCTTTATTTTATTGTTTGTTTTGGTTTTGTGATAAATTGCAAAGGTTATGTGAGGACCTGATATTTTTCCTATTACTGTTCTCCTACAAGAGAGACCGAACATCTAAAGGTATTTAGGTTGTACAAGAAATGGACAAAGAAAAAGCCTGTAATGTGCATAAAAATTCTGCCTCTGTAGTCTTTAAGGATTCATGCCTTACTCTTGTGATGTCATATGTGTTTCATTTAGCATCTCTCTCTCTGGTCCTTAACTTCTTTTGCGTTTATTTTTCTTTAATCAGTTTTTCATTAAATGTTTATTTATGGAGATTGTATGAGGTGTAGTCATATAAAGCTTTACAGGGCATTGACAGAAATATGGAAACACTAAAAACACAACACATTACGATGCCTAATATGGTGTAGGAAAACCATTGGCTTTCAAAACAGCCTTCAGTCATTTCAGAATGGATAAATACAGATCCTGTTTGGTTTCCCAGGAAATCTTGTACCATTCTTCCTGCAAAATTTTGGCAAGTTCAGGTAACAATGATAGAGTTGGATAATAATCACACACCCTTCTCTCCAAAGTGGTCCACAAAGGCTCAATAATATTGAGATGTGATGATTGTGGTAGCAAGGGGAGATGAGACAGTTCATCCTCTTGCTCAAAAAACCAGTCGTGGAAGGTGCAAACTCTGTGAACAAGGGCCAGCCATCTTGGGACACTGCATCACCTTTGGGGAAGAAACATTGTCGTATGGGATAGACATCACCAGCCAAAATGGTCACATAATCCTTGACAGTCATGCACCTTGCTGAGTACCCGTGGGGCCAGTGGAACACCATGAAGTGGCTTCCCAAATCATCACTGAACCCTTGGGACATAAGCTTGGTCAGAAGTTGGAATCTTTGCAGCAAGATTCATTGGACCAAATAACTTTCTTCCATTGCTCCATAGTCCAGGTTTTGTGGCTTCAGTATACCGTTTTCCTGTTAAGGGCATTGTGGAGCTCCCTTCATATTGTTTTGGAGCTGACGGTTTGAGAGTGTGACATTCAGTTCTGCAGTGACTTTTGCAGCTATGATGCTTGTATTTCTTGTCACAGGCGTCTTCAGTGACCGTCTTATGTCAATCACTCAACACACATTTGAGTCCACACACTGATGTAGTGAGTTGGGTTTTTCCATGTTCCCTGGATGTGGTATAAATTTTTGACTTTGGTGCCCCTTGAAACACCAAAGACTTCGGCTACCTTGGTTACAAAAGCACCCACCTGTGAGCATCAACAGTTTTCTCAGGTTCAGATTCACTTAGCTTCGACATAACACCTTCACAACTACACAGAACAGTGTTCCGACCACATCTGACACATGCAACATATTGATGACATTGCACAAGTGTGTTTCTTGGTCAAATACAAAAGTGCAATCTGAAGGCTTGGTTAGCACCTGCCGTTATGTTGAAACATGCATTTTTCATGCTGTTTCCATGTTTTTGTCCAATTCCTGTATAATTTGTTTTCTGCCCCAACAATAAACATGTTGCAACTCTTTCACATCCATCCAGGTTGCAAAAGAAGTCATCTCGATTGGCCTGATACATGTGTAACATTTCCGCTTGGCTGAAAACAAATCACTACACAGTGTTCCACTTTATCAATGAGTGTCTCATTTTGTTTTGGCTCCTTTACAACATGCTATCATTCTGAGGCATGAGGATTTAAATGTGTACCAGGACTTGCAGACATGTAACTGCAAAGAAATAAGAAATTATGTAACATTATATTTTTGTGGTTATAATTGATAAAGTTTTATAACCACATCTCTTATACCATGTCAAGAGGACATAATCTGAATTTGAAAAGGTTGATAAAAGCAGCCAACCAGTTGCAAAGCAAAGGTTTATTTAGCCCTTGATCTAGGTTTTGATACTTCAAAAATATCTTCTTCAGGCGGAGTGGTCTTTGTTACATCACATTGCGGTAAACTACATTAGCTGAAGCCAAGTGGCTCTTGACATATACAAGACATATATTCATATGAAAAACCACAAACATCCACATGCCTTGGCTGAAGACAGCGGCCAGATTACATTCAGCCTATGTCAGAATAAATGCACTAATGTATTTGACCACTGGTAAAGGCTTTTGTCTACATAAAATTATAACAGGAGTCCTAAGAATAAAATATTTGCATAACATAAGTATTCAACGTGCCAGAGACAAAGGCCTTTGTCTCTGGCATGGTGAATACTCCAGGTCCAATGTGCCTAGAATGAAGACAGGTTGATTGCAAGCCTTCAGCTGGTCGCGTCCTAACCATCACATGGCCAGCACTAGCATCGAGGCAGAACTAGCTTTCATCAGAAAACACAACAGACCCTCACCCTGCCCTCCAATGAACTCTCGCTTGACACCACTGAAGTTGCAAACAGTGGTGGTTAGAAGTCAATGGAATGCATGCTACAGGGTGCCTAGCTCAGACCTGTCCTTGAAGTAATGGATTCGTAATAGTTCGTTGTGTCATTATGGTGCTAACTGGTGTTCAAATTTCTGATGCAGATGTAATACGATGCACCAAGGCCTTACACCAAACACAGAGGTCTTCCCTATATTAGTGTCACATGGCCATTTGGAGCCCAGTCTTCTTGCAACCATACATTCTCGTGAATACTGCTGCCAGCAGTCGTGTACAGCGGTTATTCCTGCCAAGTCTTTCTGCGATATCGCAGAAGGAACTTCCAGCTTCTCATAGTCCTGTCACGCAACCATGTCCAAACTTAGTGGAGTGTTGTTGATAATAGCTTCTTTGTCACCTTAAAGGAATTCTTGGCTGACATCAACTCACCAAGTCCAGTCTCAAAGCCAACGAACGCTTGTGACCGTTACAGTGTGTATTTAGAGTAAACCTGATTTTCATCCTCATTGTGGCACTGCTAGTGCCACTCTTATGTGACTGAAGTGAAATTTGAATACATATCATCTTTCACATGTAGAAACACACATACTGACTTTTGTGTATGTCACACAACTTCTACTTGGTGTTGCTATTTTTTTCTGTCAGTGTATTTCAGCTTTCAGAGAGAGTCCTTGTTCAGATATGGAAAACCCACACATGTTCAGACAACAAAATCAACTCATACATACATGATCACTGTCTCGGGGTGCTAAGTCCAGACTGCAGTTGCCACTGATGTGAGCAGGACTCTAGCTGGGCTTGGGTAAAGGGGGTAAAGAAGAGGCATTTTTTTTGGGGGGGGGGGGGGTAGCAGGGTATGTATGGGGGAAGGTGCTAGTGCATTCTGTGGGAGAGTGTATGGATGTATAGCTGTTGTGGGAACAGCATAGGAGTGTTAAGTACAGCACTGGGTGGCTGTGCTGGGGGGAGCGGGATGGGAGTGTTAGAGAAGAGGAAATGATTATGACTATGTAGGTGCGTTGGAGGGGATAGGAGGTATGTTTAATACTGGAGTGAGAGCAGGGAAGGGGATAGGCAGGTGAACGACAGGGACTAGCAAAGGTTGAGTCTGAGGGGGGGGGGGGGGGGGATATGGGGATGAAATATACGTTGTAGAGGCAGTTACCACTCATGCAATTAAGAAAAGCTGATGTTGGGAAGAATCCAGATGGCAGAAGCCATTAAAGTGAAGCACATCGTGTTGGGTGGCATGTTCAGCAACTATGTGGTCCAACTGTCACTTGGCCACAGCTTGACAGGGCCATTTATACAAACAGATAGCTTGTTACGCCCATGTAGAATGTGGCACAATGTTTGCAGCAAGGTAGACCACATCTCCGCTTTACACGTGGCCATGTCTTTGATTAAATAGGTGATACCAGCAATACGACTGGAGTAGGTGGCAGTGGGATAATGTATGGAACACGTCTCGGATCTGAGTCTATTGCAGGTAAGAGACAAGAGGTTGGAAGCAGGGGTGGAGTAAGGAAGTAGAAGGATATTGCATAGGTTGGGTGGGGGGCAGGTAGAATACCACTGTGAGATGGATGGATAGGATAGTGGGGATGATATTTTTCACTTTGTAATCAGAAATTACAAGGATCAGGGAAATGTCATGGAAGTATGAGGCCCCTTTAACTAACATTTATCCTTTTGACAATGAACATTTATTTTTCAAAGTAACAAAGGTCCTCTTTAAGAAAAACAGGTAGTAAGGTTCCAAGTTAATTTGTCTTGTTAAATTTACTCTTGAATAGTTTTCAAAATGTTTAGTAGCACAATCACCTTTTTAATGGTCTTAAACAAGATGCAAGAAGATAAGACTTTAACAATAATGACCTTTAAAAAAATTTGAAATATCAATAAACCGTAAGAAAAACTGAGCTCTAGATAAATTTCTGCAAGTAAGCTCAAAACCAAGACATTAGGCAGACTTCCACAAGATAAATATTAACTAGTTGATAAGTAATAACAGTTCGCCTTTATGGCTTATCCAAAGGGTTTACACCAAATAATTTAAAGTAAAATTTAAAACAAGGTTACAATAGGTATTAAACAGAACAATAACATTTAAGAGAAAAGTCCCTTTGCAAAGCCAATTAATCAGATAAAGGCCTTTTGACAGATGGCAAAATTTCATTTACAGTATTCAACTCAACTCAACTAGAGCACAGACAGTCAGGACATGCAACTGAAAACAAATAGAAAGCAACACTAAGGAAATGCTTGAGAGCCGTCCACACAGCCACTAGCATGCCAGGGTCACTCGACAAGAATTTGCTGACGTGAAACGCATTCGTGGCAATTTAGTTGGTGCTGTCAAAAAACACTGAACACAAATATCTCACTGAATTACACAACTGCTGAAAGTTATTGTTTAACCACGGTTCCACTTGAAGAACCTGTCCAGTAAGATCTTAGGCCCTAGGAAATAAACCTTGCTAAAAGTGTAAGACTTAGAAGGGAACTACTCAAAGGGAGCTGTAATAAATTCTGCGAGGAAGCAATATAAATAACAACTTGCTAAGGTCACGCAGTGAAAACAAATATTAAAATTCAGAAACAGTTTGTTCTCTCAAATAAAACAATTCAAAAATAAATTCAAGATTAAAAAAAAAAAACAGATAATCATAGGCCCCTGATATAACTATGCTTCAAAGCTGGGCAGATTACATAGTGCCACATTGACTCAAATAACAAAGGTGTGCATGATGACTTTGTGCAGAGTGGGAGATCGGTGCACAGAGCTGAACAACTGGATACACACAGCATAAGCAAACCAAATCTTTTGCCCTCTACCCAGTCCTGATGAAGAAAAGTGAACGATGACCCAGAAAAGAAGTCATGCTAATCCACACCACGTGTCTGTTGCTCCAGACACTGCCATTGGCCCCCAGCTCCACACTGCAGAAGACTACATGTAAACTGCTTGCACTGCACAGTTCCAAGGCCTCTGCAATGCTGCTCTAGTGCCACTTCCGAAGCCTAGCTGGGGCATTTGTAGCTGCACAAGGGAATAATACGCATCACTTGGTGAGGCGCCAGCCAGACGCTGTTGATAGTGGGAAGGCGAAATGAGCTGCCACAGCTCACAATTCATGCCACAGTGAGAGATAGTTGAAAGCCTTGTGGAGAATGTGATTCAGTTGCGCCAGCTCTGGGTGCTACTGTGTTGTGAGAGGAATGCTCCTTCGTGTCGAAACAGTGAGTGTGTGGGGGACAATAAATGTACAAATGCGACAACCTTGGGTGGCTAGGCTGTATGGAAGGAACTTCTAAGTGTGGAATGGGTGGCCACTGTCGAAGTGGAGGTATAGTAGGTGGTTGGTAGGTTTGATTTGGATGGGGGTATTGATGTAACTAATCTCGAGTTACCAGGTGAAGTAAAATGGGGGGGGGGGGGGGTGAACTGCTGAGGTTCTGGAGAAGTGTGCACTCAATCTCAGTCCACATCATGAGGTTGTCAATGGATCTGAAGCAGTTAGAGGATGATATCATGGATGGTCATGAAGCATTCCTCTAGGTGGCCCATGAAGAGGTTGGAATAGGATGGTACCATTGCAGTGCTTTGGATTTGTTTGTAGGTGATGGCTTCAAAGAAGTAATTATGGATGAATATATCTAAAAACAAAGATGCTGTGACTTACCAAACGAAGCGCTGGCAGGTCGACAGACACACAAACAAACACAAACATACACACAAAATTCAAGCTTTCGCAACAAACTGTTGCCTCATCAGGAAAGAGGGAAGGAGAGGGAAAGACAAAAGGATGTGGGTTTTAAGGGAGAGGGTAAGGAGTCATTCCAATCCCGGGAGCGGAAAGACTTACCTTAGGGGGAAAAAAGGACAGGTATACACTCGCACACAGACACATATCCATCCACACATATACAGACACAAGCAGACATTAAATATGTCTGCTTTTGTCTGTATATCCACATACATGCTCCTTCGTGTCGAAACAGTGAGTGTGTGGGGGACAATAAATGTACAAATGCGACAACCTTGGGTGGCTAGGCTGTATGGAAGGAACTTCTTAGTGTGGAACGGGTATAGTAGGTGGTTGGTAGGTTTGATTTGGATGGAGGTATTGATGTGTCTGCAGACATTAAATATGTCTGCTTGTGTCTGTATATGTGTGGATGGATATGTGTGTGTGTGCGAGTGTATACCTGTCCTTTTTTCCCCCTAAGGTAAGTCTTTCCGCTCCCGGGATTGGAATGACTCCTTACCCTCTCCCTTAAAACCCACATCCTTTCGTCTTTCCCTCTCCTTCCCTCTTTCCTGATGAGGCAACAGTTTGTTGCGAAAGCTTGAATTTTGTGTGTTTGTTTGTGTTAGTTTGTGTGTCTATCGACCTGCCAGCACTTCGTTTGGTAAGTCACAGCATCTTTGTTTTTAGATATATTTTTCCCACGTGGAATGTTTCCCTCTATTATAATTATGGATGAAGATATAGTTGGTCATGGTGGTCAGGAAGTAGGTTTTAAGTTTGGAGTCGATGGACATGGAAAAGGTAGTGTTCAGCAGCGGCACGGCCACAGTCATTTGATATGTTCGTGTAAAGGCAGGTGGCATCAACAGTGATAAGCAGGGTGCTGGGTGGTAAAGTGACAGCAGCTGTGGAGATAGTGTGTCTGTTTTCTATAGGAGGGTAGGTTACAGGTAATAGGATGAAAGTGTGGTCCACAAGGGTGGAGATTCTCTTGCGGCAGCACAGTAACAAGTCGTATGGGAGCTTCCTGGAAGCTAAGAGTGTGGGGAGTGTTGGTGGGAGGAGGAAGATTTACCCAGGGATTGGGTTCTGTGATGGGATGAGGGATTTGAGGAGGGACTGGAGGTCCTGCTGGATTTCTGAATGGGGTCTTTTGACAGGGCTTATAGGTGGAGTCCACCAGCTGTCAGATACGTCAACCTACAATCCCTGACACAGTGAATCCATTCAGAAATCCAGCAGGATATCTCAAAAAGTGTCTCAACAAATCCTTAGGCCTATTCCAAAACCACTCCCCTGAGTCTGTATTCATCTCATCCCCACCACTCTGTGCACTCTTACCTTCTGTGTGCTTCCTAAAGTATATAAACTGAACCACCCAGGACGCTCCATTGTGGCTGGTTACTGTATCCCCAGAGACAGAATTTCTGCCCTTGTGGGCCAATGTTTTCAGCCTACTGCCCATAAGTTACCTTCCTGCATAAAAGACCCCACCCTGCTTGTCACTGTCGAAGTTACCTTCTCTAAACTAATGTTTCCAATGGCCGTGGCCCTGTCACTATTGAACTTGATCTTTATGTACACCCAGCTGACTGAAAACCTATGATGTCCTTCCTGGTCATCATGACCAACTATATCCTCACCCATTATTAATTCTCCTTTGAAGACATCACCTACAAATAGACCCATAGTACAGCAATGGGCACATACATGGCACCATCCTATGTTAATCTATTCATGAGCCATCTAGGAGAATCCTTCCTAATCACCCAGAATCCCATTGCCTAACTGCTTCAGATCTTTTGACAACGTTACAATCTGGACAGAGGGTGGGGACACCCTATACATACTCCTCCAGAACCTCAGCACCTTCTTCCCCTTTCACTTCACCTGGTACTCCTCAGCCCAACAAACTGTCTTCCTCTAATTTGATCTCCACCTCAAGATTGGTTATATCAATACTTCTGTGCACGACAAACCTAGCAACAATCAACTATACCTCTACTTCGACAGTAGCAGCTATTCCACAAAAAGAAGTCTCTTCCATGTAGCATAGCCATCTGTGGTCGGTGCATCTGTATTGATGAGCAGTCCCTCCCCAAAGCTAAGGGTTCACTGACGCCTTCAGAGAGCGAAAATATCCTTCCAACCTTGTCCAGAAACATACACTATGTGATCAAAAGTATCCGGACACCACCAAAAACATACGTTTTTCATATTTGATGCATTGTGCTGCCACCCCCTGCCAGGTACTCCATATCAGCGATCTCAGTAGTCATTAGACATCGTGAGAGAGCAGAATGGGGCACTTGACAGGACTTGCAGACTTTGAGCGTGGTCAGGTGATTGGATCTCATTTGTGTCAAATGTCTGCACACGAGATTTCCACACTTCTAAACATCCCTAGGTCCACTGTTTCCGATGTGATAGTGAAGTGGAAATGTGAAGGGACACATACAGCACAAAAGCATACAGGCCGACCTTGTCTGTTGACTGACAGAGACCACCGACAGTTGAAGAGGGTCGTAATGTGTAATAGGCAGACATCTATCCAGACCTCATACAGGAATTCGAAAGTGCATCAGGTTCCACTGCAAGTACTATGACAGTTAAGTGGGAGTTGAGAAAACTTAGATTTCATGATTGAGTGGCTTGTAAGCTGCTTATAAGCCACACACCATACCGGTAAATGCCAAACGATGCCTCACTTGATATAAGGAGTGTAAACATTGGACGATTGAGCAGTGGAAAACCGTTGTGTGGAGCGATGAGTCATGGTACACAATGTGGCGATCCAATGGCGGGGTGTGGGTATGGGGAATGTCTTTCAAACATCATCTGGCAGCATGTGTAATGTCAACAGTAAAATTTGGAGGTGGTGGTGTTATGGTGTGGTTGTGTTTTTCATGGAGGGGGCTTGCAACCCTTGTTGTTTTGCATGGCACTATCACATCACTGCTTGTTTTGGAATGCCAACTTCGTGCCAGGACTCACCGACCAACATCGATACTTCTCCTCAGTGCAGCACTTCCTGAAGAATGGGATGCCATTCCCCAAGAAACCTTCCAGCACCTGATTGAATGTATGCCTGTGAGAATGGAAGCTGTCATCATGGCTAAGGGTGAATTCCAGCATTACCAATGGAGGGCGCCATGAACCTGTAAGTCATTTTCAGCTAGGTGTCTGGATACTTTTGACACGTATTGTATCTTCTATGCATTGTGTCATAAGTCACCTATCATACCCCATGCCTACCATCCTCCACATACCCATTGTGTAGCCAAAAAGGAGCACTGATCTTGTGACTCAGTATAACTCAGGACTGCAGCAACTGAATTACACTCTCCACCAGTGTTTCAACAGTCTCTCATCGTACCTTGAAACGTGGAATGTCTCTCAATGATACCCACCCCTCCCACAGTGGTATTCTGCTGCCCACCCAATCTACTATACAATATCCTTGTCTTATAAGGATATGGTGTCTGTTTTTTCGAACATGTCCGAAAGAACAGACACCATTGATGACCTGCAGCTGTCTAGAATGAAATTAGAATTATATTAATACCTTCAGCTGTTCATGGGCATTGACATATATCAACGGGGACAGGTGAAAATGTGTGCCCTGACCGGGACTCGAACCCGGGATCTCCTGCTTACATGGCAGACGCTCTATCCATCTGAGCCACCAAGGGCACGGAGGATAGTGCGATTTCAGAGACTATCTCGCGCATACTTCCTGTGAGACCCACTTTTTCACCCTGTATGTCCACACACTACATTTGTAGTGTCTCACCCCAACACACTCATAACTCATGGAAGACATTCTTACCAAGTCCCGCAAGAGTTGGGGGATATGTGTGCATAGGCGTAGAAGAGGAAGGTCATGGTCAGTATTGCCAGAACTATACACTTACATGGATGTGGTGTCTGTTGTTTTGGACATGTCCGAAAGAGCAGACACCATTGATGACCTGCAGCCGCCTAGAACGAAATCAGAGTTATATATTAATACTTTCATATCCATATAAGTTTATAGTTCTGGCAATACCGGCCATGACCTTCTTCTGTGTGGATGCACACATATTCCCCGAACTCTTACGGGACTTGGGAAGAATGTCTTCTATGAGTAATGAGTGTGTTGGGGTGGGACACTACGAATGTAGTGTGTGGACATACAAGGTGAGAATGTGGGTCTCGTGGGATGCATGCACGAGATAGTCCCAGCAGCCACACTATCCTCCGTGCCCTCGGTAGATCAGATGGATAGAGCGTGTGCCATGTAAGCAGGAGATCCTGGGTTCAAGTCCCGGTCGGGGCACACATTTTCACCTGTCCCCGTTGATATATGTCAACGCCCATGAGCAGCTGAAGGTATTAATATAATGATAATATCCTTGTCTGTCCATGCTCCATCCCTGCTCCCAACCCATTGCATCATGGCTCATTTCTCTGCA